>NC_134147.1:31510000-36510000 GCF_033958435.1 Carettochelys insculpta
AGAAGACATTATCTCAGAGGACACTAAAAGGTACTCATCCCTCCTTCACCTCCCCTGTCGAAAAGAGTGTTTCAAGAATTTTTGCTGGAAGTCAATAAAGGGACCTGATTTAGGATCCCTGCTTTCTGTATTTGGGTATCCCAAAATAGAAGGACCTAACACCTTTGATTACTTTTAAAAATCACTTTATACTTCCTATAAGCCAATACCTTCATCTCTCTGACAGTGAAAGAGACCAAAACTGTGCATTAGCACTGAAAAGCAAAGGAAACTCATTTTAGTTGCCACAGATACTATTTTGCTGTCTCACCATTACTCCCCTTTCAGGGTCTGGTGGTTCTCTCTACTCTCTCATTGTGTTGTCCTTTCACCCTCTCCACTCTGCCAGCAATGCCAGTTTTGATTCTTTGATTGTCCCTTCTCACTAGAAATTTATTTGCGCTTATTTTTCTGCAAGCTTCAGGAGCTATGCAACATCCTCCCTCTCTCCAAATGGATGACTCTGCAAGGCTGCTTATTCTTTCTTCAAATCCCTTCTCAAGCCTCATGTTCCCCCAGGTTTCCGAAAAGGCAACAGCCACCACATATATAAGTAACAGTAGAAAGTACATATAGAACTGTGTATAGATCTTCCCCTCCACCGCTTTACATTTGGGCTGAGTCTAGATTCAGTCCAGCTACCGGCAGCATGATGCAAATGAGGGTTCATGAAACTGCAAACAGAACTCATTTGCATATTCACAGCAGAAAACAAGCTGTGTAGATATGGTTCTGCCAGCAAAAATACTCTTTCGCCAGCCCCTTATTCCTGAAAAAAATCAGGACTTGAGCCTTAGGAACTACTCAAATGAAAATATTAGAAACTAATGGAAAAATTAAATGAATTACATAATAAGCAAAACAGATTGAGAACAAATAGGTATTTGGTTATCTTTTATTCAAAATTCAGAGTACATTCACCTGAAAAAAACAGCACAACTAATTTTTCGGGAATATTAACATGTTCTAGACGTGTCTGGTCTGTTAAATGCGTAATTGAGATTGTACCCAATTTAATAAAAATATCATAAAAATGACAATGTAGATGTCATTCTCCTTGTGTAATATGCTAAAATACCATTAAACAGAGCTGATCACTACATTCTTAAATTTCTCTGTCAGTATCATTGATTATTTTGTTTCTGATATTTACATGGCAAGGATTTGTAAACCTGTTAATACTTCTTAAATAATTAAACAGTAAAATTTTTACCCTCTTCCCTTTCAGAAACCAAAAACTGACGAGAGTTGAAACATGAAGATGGTACAAACTAGAGTACAATGCAGTTCCGCTCATAGGCTTGGAGTGCTTTAAATTTTGCAACCATGGGTAATAGCATGATTTAAAAGACAAATGGATGAAGAGTTTGCCTTTCTTTAAAAAAAAAAAAAAAAAAAAAAAAAAGACAGTTTGTTGTATAATATGTCTTTTGATGAGTATCCAAGTAGTACATGTACGGTTGATCTTACTTGCTGCTGTCTAACGCTGACAGCTAAATTGTTTTCTTACCTTTCAAAATTCCGACTCTGAAGACGCTTGGTTTAAAACTGAGGGACGAACCCTGTGTTACACTGCTATACATGCTTCTTGCAGTAGATAATAAAAGTTTGTGCTGAAATCACTGTAATTTGTTCTATATACACTAGATGCAAGTTTCAATATCCACAATACACCTATGTATACCATAAAGGGAAGTGGATATGAAATCATCTTTGAGTAACTGAATTAATTAACAAGGCACAGGGTGACATCCATTACCTAATACTTAGTCTTGCCATGAGTGCAGGGGGCTGGAATAGATGACCTCTCGAGGCCCCTTCCAGTCCTAAGATTTTCATAATTAAAAAGAGCCATATCCTGCACCCACTGAAGTAAATGAGAATTTTGTAGTTAATTTCAATAGACACAATAGTGTCTTGGTCCTAAAGAGAAAGGGAGCGGCAAATTATATACCATTTAACGGGGTGCAGGAACCTTTTTGCGTGGGAGGTCACTGACCCACTGGGGTGGGGGGGAAGTCAGGGCCACACAGTTAGTAGGAAAAACAAAACAATACCTTACCGACATGGTCCCCAACTGCAAAAAACAAAAAAGATACTCCTCTCATTCCCTTTGCACACTAGCCCCACAATCTAGGGATGCCAGGGCTTGTAGATTTTTGTGGGCTCTGGCATGGGGCCAAAATGAGGCACTCAGGGAAGAGGGGGCAGCCAGGAAGCAGGCTTGAGTTGTGGGGTCTGGGCAGGAGGGAGGGAGCAGAAGCAGGCTGAAACACAGTGTGCATGTGTCTGAGAGGGTGGTAGGGTGCATGAGCAGCCTGGGGGTGGACAATCTGGGCGGGAGTAGGGTGCAGGAGGGGACTGGGGGTCTGAGTCAGTGTTATTCATGAGAGGTACAGGAGCTGGCAGGAGGGACTGTAGGGTCTGGGCGATGAGAGGGCTGCACTTACCTGGCACATGTCCACCCCACTCCTAGTCACTGTCTGCACTGCTCTGACTGGCTGCAATTCTGGCCAAATCAATGTAGCGGGGGAAAAGCCTCTCCAGGAAGCGCTTCTCAGTATTGCCATTCCCCCAGCTGGGGTGGGAGGGCCCAAGAAGGAGGGAGAGGGGCACTCACACAGCCACTTCTGCCTGCCTCCTTCCCACCTGCCCCCTCCCCATAGAGTCAATGGGCTGAATCCAGCCTTGGCTTGCCTGACTCCAGTCCCTGAGGCTCAGGGATCCGTACACTCCAATCCTGCAGTGGCCCTACACTGGGGAGTGGAGCCCTGAGGGCTGGATGCGGACAAGCTGTGGGCCGGATCTGGACCACAGGCCAGTGTTTCTCCATCCCAATTTACAACATGAAAGCTTTTAAACTGTTGCTTGTCAAAAAGACTGACTAGTAAAATCACAAGGGACAGTAATCCATGAGGGAAGACTGTGACATAGCCCAACATACACTTATGTGATGGAAATACTGGACAACTTCACGCACAGACCTTTCAATCTGTTGATTTAACAGACTATGTGCACCTGAAATAATATCTGCAGTAAGACTTTTAGAAAATTATGGATTTAAAAACCCTTCTGCAGAACAGGACCCCACAGCACCTGCTTGATACTAACATACGGATGTGGCCAATGTGCAAAGTAGAAAGGCATAACTGAACACTTGCTTTCACAGTGCCATTTATTAGTTTGGTGGGTGGTCTGATAAATGGAAGAATCCAAATCCAGTAATCTAGGTTTTACAGATAACTAAAGAGACTGTATAAAATCTTTGTTTAGTTCCATATAAACAGAACAATTTAACAATATCTCTTCCTTAGAGATACTTATTTACAAATAAGGTTTGAAAAAGTTTCAATAATACCTTCAAAGTATATTAAAAATAACCTATGTGACAGGAAAATTAAATTATTGTCATTTGTCAAATTGACCACTGAAAAAAGTTAAAACTGGCCTAAAGTATTTTACACTTACTCTGAGAAGTATTTTTGCCAAAGCACTTTGCACTTGTTACAAACGCATTTTTCTTCATAACAGGCCTCAAATCTATAGAAAAGCCTTCAGGACGGTTTTCTACATTCAATGCATAATATAGGATCCATCCAAAGTGGAATCAGTTAGCTGCTGTGCCTTGCTGTAGCCAAAAAGAACACCTTGTACCTTTTTGAAGTTATTTACCACTCTGGTAATTTTAATGTTTTGCTGAAAAAATGCAAAAAAGCTTATTTGGCACCACAGGCTATATATTTTGTTTTACCTTTAAGGAAAGGCACTTGTACACAAACACTTAACAATTCAGGGTATGGTTTCATTCTGAGGCATAAAGAACTCTGTGGACAGGTATGTGTCAAAATCTCTGCTCTGATACACTCTTTTTCATATAGCTTCAGAAACTGTGTGCCTTAGGAGGCCAAGATCATTGTCTACCTTTTGTGGTCTAATTACACTTGAGTAATCCCTATCTGCTCAATAATTACAAGCTACTTACTCTTGCACAGGCTCAGGCAGCAAATAAAACTGAATACAATGCCATCTTTCCCAAAGCAGATTCTCTTTGCCTCCCCAAGAAAAAATATTTACCCACCAAAGATGGTAACAGCCTTTCCTGTGGCATGCTGTGGGGAGACAACTGACCAGTAGAGAATTAAAAGGAGAAAGGGATATAGATTAAAAAGGAAATGTGGCAACTTTTGTGAGGAGTGGGAATAGCAAATCATGAGTTCTTAACACTATCACCTCCAAGTTTGACTGCAGCCTCAACATTTTGGGGCCACAAAATATACATGCCACTTGAAGTGTTTGTCACCATTTCACAGCCGTTCTAATCACTCTTCTTCACATTTGCTAGTACCATCCTATAGATTGTACATGAAGTTGGTGTTCTGCCTTAGAACAGCCAAGGTACGGGAGAGTGACAGGTCCTTCAGATGGGCAATCTCTCTCACTGTGTGCAGGGCCAATCCTGGGTGAGAATACTGGCATACGCTTTTGGGAACCTGCACAAATATTAACGAAGAGGAAGAGTCAGGAACAGTGCAGCTCACTTCCTCCTGTTCTGCAGTGTACAGAACTAGTCACAAATTATTTCAAGCTTCTAATTACTGTCTGTCATTTTTCAGAAAGTGTTTTTCAGCAGGAATATACTATTTGATGTTCCCATTTTTGCTACCATCCCAACACTGTTTATAAGGGCAGCAGCCAGCAAATAAACTGCACAACAGTGGAGAGAAACTATTAGTCAGAGACACTGGAGTAAATATCTATCCATTCACACAGAGCAGAAAGGACCTTTGTACTTAAGTTCCACCTACGGAGAATTAACAGAGGGATGATCTGAATGGATGGTTCTAAACAGTCTAACTTAAACCTGAGACTTAGACCACTGCTAAATTTGTAAAGGGAACCCTTTACCAGACACATCCTACTAAAACCACATGGTTTCTGAACATTTGAAGCAGAACACAGGTCTACAAATACAATATTCTAATGCATTCCTTCTTGCAGATGTCCTATCAACTCTTTTCATAATGCAACATTACTACTACTGGCAAAGAAAGAATAATTTTCAGCATTTTGAAAAACATACTCACCTGCCTAGGAAGGAAGTAAGGTGCATCCGTTTCTACAATTATTCTGTTCAAAGGAATTTTTTTTATAGTTTCTCTGGCTTCAAAGGCAGATGAGTAAGTCAGCAGTGCAGTGAATCCCACAGAAAGGTTTGGGAAATGCTCCAGCAGTGGCTCTATGACATCATAACTACCAGTAAAGCAATGCCTAAGAGTAAACAGAAAATGCTGGTAATTCTCCAAGATTACACACCTGCAAATTTCTAATAAGAGATAGCCAAAGGGATAAGAATTTAAGGAATCTAATTTTCTTGGATTAGCCCAATTCTATCTAAAATTTCAGTATTTAATGGAGATTGACTAAAGACTGAAGGTATCAGAAAGGGGGAATTGTTGTGGAAAAGACTGCAGAGAATGGGGCAGGCAGTACAGCAGTCAAAGCAACAAATCAAAACTAGATGGTACTTAATATGATTGCCACTACGGGTAGAATTCTTCCCAACAATTTAGAGTAAAAACATTGGTTGAGTGTGTTCATTTAGTTCTGAGTCATGCACAGTGCAGATCAGGCATGAACTGAGAACTTCCAATCACATTAAAAATGCAATTTAGATATTCCCAGCTTTACAATTCTGATTTCATTCATGACTTTTAGAGGTTTGACCTCTTATTTAAAAAACCAAAAAAACCACAAAACAAACACAAAACTGAGACATTTAAAGAGAAATCAGATCTGTTTCAAAGACGTACCATCTATTTAAATAAATCACTTGCCCCTGAACATCTTTTACTTAACTATAACAATAGTAATACACAAAATGGCTAGAACAAAAAGAGATTAGAGAAAATGCTTTCCTTCCCCTTGGATTTATCTACTCAGTCTGTTAAACATGAAGTTGTATATAATCAGTTTCACGGTTTCTTTTTTACGTGTAGTTTTCTGTTTGTATAGAGCTATTACACAGCGGTAAGGAGAGGAAATAGATTTTAAAATGAAAATTAAAAAAACAGGATATTGTGAATGTACAAGCAAGAAGCTGGCAGGCAGATTCAGGGGCAGGTGCATTAGCCAACAGTACTTTTACCTCCATTGTTAAATTGATGATTTCCATTCCAGACACTAAATGTCTCTTTCAAATGAGTCAGGTTCACAGCTTCAAAACAAGATGTTTATATCAGGACATCTTTTCCTGTATTATTTCCTGCTCATCCCTAAGGCACCCTCAGAATTAAAATGCCACGCGCATTACCTCTGAAGTAAAGATTTCATCTTTTTAAGAATTAATGATCCATCCACCTCCCTACTTCATTTTCAATTAAAAACATTACCTGATCTGAACAATTTCAGATATTTCCTGGTTTATTACCTTATAAATGTAAGTATAATTTCCAATTCAATTATGTGATCTTTAGCAATAAACGACAAAATTTAATTCAGCAAATACAGCTACCTGTGTATCTTGTAATCTTTAGGCACAAATTTTTTCATTATCTCCAGCAGATCATCATCAGCATCTCTGCAGTGTATTACCAAGGGTTTCCTTAAGGACACAGCCAGTTGCAGTTGCTTTTCAAATACCTGAATAAAAGGTAAAATAAGAAATAAACACTGCCTTTATTTCCACTAGAATTTTTCTGGAACAGTGTTTCCCAATTTTATTTGGCCACAGACTCTTTTTAAACTCAAAAGAATTTTGCAGAACCCCATTCCCAGGCTGTACCCCCTTCACCCCCAAAACCTGCTCCCCATCTCCAGGCTTTACCCAGGTCAGCCCTCAAACATGCCCCCACATCCCCAGGCTTAACCCCCCTCAGCCTCAAGCCCATCCTCCCCTCCCCAGGATTAACCTGCCTCAGCCCCAAACTGGCCCCTGGGACTAATCTATCTGTAGCGCTGGGAAGCCTATGCTGGGTGGTTACATGCACCCTACGGAAGGAAGGCAGATGTGGAGGTGTTCTGGTGGTGGTGGTGAGCTGAGCCATGCCCACTGGAGGGCTTGGCTGCTTGGGTAGTGGGGCAAATGAGAGACTCTCTGCAGCCCCCTGCCCTGCCACTGCTTAAATAATGGAACTCAATTCAGTTGGTTTAATGGCCAGATCCCTCTCACTGCCCTGCTGGCAGTTACACCAATTTACTTCTACTGTTTCAGTGGCAGCAGGGCAGGAGCTGCAAAGGAGTCAGTAATGGAATTTTCTCATGGAACCCTTATTTTCATTTTGCAGAACCCCAGGGTTCTGCAGAACACCATTTGGGAAACATTGTTCTAGAAACAAAGGGAATAAAATGGGGTGACGGAGGGTGGGAAAAAATTTAATACTTAAATTTATGTTCATTTCCTGTAAATCCATTCATGTTTTGAGATGAATGGTTATAGAGCACACCAAGGCACTATGGTGATAGGTCTACTGGCTTTCTACGTCATTACATATATTCATTTCAGGTTTAGTTAAGTGGATCAAACTGTCACCCACCCATAAGTCTTCTAAGTCATATTTTTGAAGCACTTTCCAAAAAACGAATAGAAATTTTTATTCAATAGAGGGAAAACAGAGAGTGCAGATTTTCCCAGAGTTAAGTCCCTGACAAAGCTGGAAGTAGAATGGAGTTGTTGTTCTTGCAGCATTGTCCATGATGCTTCCCTACAATACTGTATGGTATTTTTTTTCCAGCTATCCAGGCATTTGTATTGTGTTCATCACCACCATATCAGAACTCCTGAATTCTAAATATGTATATGTTTTATTTATTTTTGTATTATTTCAATTTTTTTATAAATATATATATATATATATATATATATATATATATATATATATATATATATATATATATATCTTCACACATCACCCTCATGGTTCTCTCCCATCCCAAAACAAATATAAAGGTAGAAAGCTGAAGTATGTTGCCTACAGAAAGTAGGAAAAGTTTAGAATTCATAGGTAGACCTGAAAGAAAAGTTCCTGTTAGTAACATATAATTAGAAGCTCAGCTATTTACCTTGTGTTGTTTAGAGATATCAGTAGAGCATTTGTAAGAGTAGTCTAGACCCATCTCTCCAAATGCAATAGCTTTTGGGTGCCTCATTGCCTGTAAGAGGTCTCTTTCATGAAGGTCTGTATAGTAACGTGCAAAATGTGGATGACAGCCAAATGCTCCCCAAACCATATCTTCTTTTAACAAATCCTCCCATAAGTAGTCCTTTAGGGTCCGAGGATCACAGAAATCAGCTATACAGCCTTGAAATTCTTTAGGAAAAGAGTTATTATAAATCCTTCTAAACTTTCCAAACGTTCCCCTGAAAGACATCTTGGAATAAAGCATGTCCAGGTGGCAATGGGTATCAATGAAACTCTTCTGTAAATGTTTAGGTAGTACAACAGTTGCTTCACGGTTTGCATATTCAGAAGTAAAAGAATCTGACATTCGTGCTTTAGAGATACCAGGTGCACATGATGCTGCTTCCTCGACAGGTATTTTGTTTTTCTGCTCAGAGAATAAGGAACATGCAAAGGAATGGGATTTCCAATGTCCACCTTCAAGTGCTGACTTAAGATCTTCTGTTCTACTGGAAGAAGGGCTTGTTGCAAGTTCTACAGAAATATCACAGAGATGACTGTTACCTGAGCCACCTAAATAAATAGTATCCTCACTGGGGTTTGAAACTGAACAGTGAATAGGTGGTTTGGGACTACTTGTCCAGCACTTTGCAAAGTCACCCCTTGGGCGATTGTAGAGATGAACTGAGTGCATGACATAATCAGTTACAACTGGTGAAGTCTCCAAAGTAACTGACCTATGGTAAGGTGGAATTGAATCCTCTTGGGAAAATGTAGCTAAAGGTTCCACATCATCCACATCAGACCAATCACTTCCCACGGAGGGATCCTTCTCCAGCGTATCCTGCTCTTTGAACTGCAAGTCAAATGGAAAGCATATACACAACCAAAACAACCTTCACGCTGTGAACAGTAAATTATAAGAGTGTCAGAGTTACATTTCATCTTGTTTATTGTTTATCAAAACCAGAGCTGTTCCAGTAGACACATGAAAATCTCAAACCGAACTAACCTACAGCGTTGATGTCTGAACAAATGAATTACTGACATGAGATTAAGGCACTGTCTACATATAAAAGCTTTCCTGCTTTAACTATGTTCATATAGTTAAGTGGCAAAACCCTCTTAGCACAGACGCAATTACGGTTAATTGGTATAGCTTATTTTGGTTTGGCAATGGGAAGTAAACTTTACTAATATTTAGAAAAGTGTACTTAGACATAGAAAACACGGGCCTATCCTATTCTTTAGACTTTTCTTTTTTTTCCTTGTTCAAGGTCCAAATTTCTTGGTCAACATATAATCAAGGTGCAGACTCCAGCGAAAATTTACAACTGGGGCTTTACTAGCATAATAATGTCAGTTACTTTAAAAAGTCACAACCCCATCTGCCAGTTATCTGGTAAAATTCTGTAATTACAAAGCAGGTCTAAAAGGAAGACCTCAGATAATGTTGAACTTGGTTTATGTGGCAAGGAAAAAAGAGAGGGGCTACGTAACTACAAGGGCAGAAATCTGTACTAAATGTAGCTCAGAGACATCAGAGCTATAAAAGCTTTGGTCATCTGGACAGAATCTATACAGAACATTATACCCAAAATCTGACCTATGTGAAAGTGTCATTCTGTTCTCAGGCAATCAAAGATGACCTGCAACAGGGGTCTGCAAGCTTTCAAAGAAGAAGAGTAATTTTCTTTTTGTTTTTGTTGACCGAAGTATCTGGAAAGCCACACCATGCACACAAAGCTATCTGTATACGGACACAAAGCAAGATGATTCTGGGGGAAGGATCAGAACTGAGGCTTGTAGTGCAGGAGGTATGGGTGCTGGCTCTGGGGGATGGATCAGAGATGTGTCAGGGCATGGGGTGCTAGCTACAGCAGGGGGCCGAGACATGGCATGCAGGCTTCCACACGGCAGCACTTGCCATGTGTGACTCCCGACTGCTGACACAGCGAAGATAAGGCAGGCTTCTTGCCTATCCTGGACCCATGCTGCTCCCTGAAGGGAGCAATACACCCCATGTACCCTGGGGATGGGGGCATGAGGGGCACATGGTTCCGTGCACTGGCCCTTCCTGCCTCCTCAGCTCCCGCTGCCCACAGTTCCCCATTCCAGGCCAATGGGTGATGTTGGGACAGTGCTGACAGAAGCCAGAGAGCAACCCTTGTTCATCCTCTCCTGTGGGGCTGCACTGGCCACTTAGCAGCAGCCTCATTCCATTGCCACAGCTCTCAAATGACTGTGAGAGGGGACAGCCAAAAGAGTTGCACAAAGCTCTGGATCCACAGATTTCCAACCCCTGATGTGACAGAACCTCCATCGCTAACATCTATGATTTGGTTTCTTCTATAAAAGGAGAAAACAGTGAAATGGGAATTTGGTTGGAATAAAGCATCATAGAATAACCACAAAAAAAAGTGTATTTAGACATATAAAACAAGTGCCTATCCTATTCTCTAGACCGGGGTAGTCTTTTTTTTTTTTTTTGGTCAAGATATAATCAAGGTCCAGATTCCAGAGAAATATTTTTCATACTGCAAGTGTCCCTGTTCAATTAACACAAACAATGTTGTGTAACATACACAAGGCCTACTGCAGGTGTAGCCAACAGGCAGACTCCAAGCCTAATTCTGACCACCAGAGGGCTTCTGAACAGACCATAAAATTCTGAGCATCAGTGGGCAGTTAGTCAAGAGCCAGGGAAGCCCTAGTCCAGATACAGGAGTGACTGGCCACATGCTGGTGGGAGTTAGCACCCAGGGTGACAGGTAACTGAGACTGCAGATGTCCCCCTGCACTCAGCCCTCCTTTAATAGAGCCCTGTAAGATGTTTGTGGCTGGCAGTAGGAGACCCAAGCCCCAGCACACTTCGAAAGGGCTCCATTTAGAAAAAGACTTCCACTTCCTTCTTAATAATCCCACTCTAGTAGAGATGTTTAAACAGTTAACTAGATAAATGATAGCATTTAAGTGGTTAACAATTTTAATCTATGTTCTGCTGCCTGGTGCCACCCACAGGGCTCGTTGCTGCCTGAGTTAATTGGTAAGGGCCAGTTAACATCTCTAGTCTTTGCATATACAAACCCACTCTACCTCCAGAGAAGTCATCTTGGACCCTTAGCCTACCACTCCTTCAAATGCCTGAGACAGAAAGTGAGCCTCAAAGCTCCTTAGGTTAATAACCAGGTTCTGTCAGAAAAGTGTATTCCAAAGTCTCTTCCCATCACAGAAAGCTGTAGAAATGACATTATTCTAATTTACTGTAGTCAAAATATTTAAAAAAACCTCTTAGTTTGCTCTTATATATAAATTTTATCAATACAGCTCAAAACATTTTGCAAAGGTGGCAAGTATTATCCCCATTTTACAGATAAGGAAATGATGACTCAGAGATGTAAAGTGATTGGCTAGAAATCAGTCAAATCTTGCACTAGCCAACTGAGAACAGAAATCAGGTCTTCTGAGTTAGCTGACTGTTCTAGCTACTAGGCACTGCTGATTCCCAGTCAGAAACAGAATGAACAAGAATTTAACAAATCTCATTCTTCTCTGATTCTGCATACAGCACCCAACTGGCATGAATAAAAAGTAGTATCTTGAATGCACCCTACGGAACAAAACAAAGGATGCTAAATCTGATTTATACTGGAATACGCGCACACACACACCTATACTTTGATTGTGTCCTTCAATATTTTTATGGGAAAAGACACAGCAATGTCTAGAAATTCTAGGAAAGACTCAGCCATAGCCTCTGAATAATTCACAAATAAAGTTTGGTAAGTTACGATTATTAAGAATTTCCACTGTTGCAGTTAATATTTTACTCAGACATAAAGGGCAATAATTCTTTTACAAGACTTACATGCCCATAGGTGGTATCATATAAAGTTATAAAGCGGTAAAGAGAGAAAGAAAGATACAGAGGTATAAAAGCTTTATTTCCCAATACCGCATATATGGAGCTGTGTTACTTTTTAATAGCCTTTCGGGATTATTATCCACCTGTGAAACAAGAGAGGCATTGCTACAAACATCTTATGTTCCTGTTTGCAATCATGTTTAGAGCTTATGTGTATTGGAGTTTGGCAATACTGAATCCCACTTGCCTTAAAAGAACCTGTGATACTAAAATGCCTCACATTAGGATTTTGTAAAATTGATAGTGATATATTCTACACATTAAAAATTGATCCATCAAAATTACTGATGAGTAGTTAGTATTCTTAAATGTATATTCTTTACATGTAGGAGAAAATAGAGAGCTGCCATAGAGTTTTATTCAAATATCAACATGTAGTGGAGAAATATGTGAGATTTCTCTCCCTCCCACTTACACTTACCAAACAGTGCTTTATGTTTTTAATGTTTCCAATTTGGTTACAAATACAAAGAACTCTGAAGTAAAGCAAAATTCCAGTTATGTTTCGATATGCCCTATTCAAAGAACACTACTTTGTGGCCTAACACACACGTACCTTACAATTTTCTTCTGAACTCGAACTGTGTTCATCCACAAACATAAGCCCTGGAGAGGGTCCATCAACATGTGGCCTTTGGTAATCAGCATGCTGTTCTTTGGGGTTGCTCTGCCCAGCACTGGCGTAAGCACTGTTTTCATCGACTGAAGTTTTCTGCCTGTCTGAATTTAGCTGAAAATGCGGATGATCTTCATCTCTTGAAACTACATGGATCCTTCTTGAATTACCATCTGATTTGCAAGACTCTTTACTAGGCAGTGAGCTTTGATCTTGATCTCCATTTGATGCAGATGCCTCCTTTCTGAGCTTTTTCCCAAATGAGTTCCCAAAAACATCCCGGAGAGCTTTGAGGTATATTACTGTGGATCCCTGATCCTTCCTTATCTTCGTCCTATGACTCTCAGTCTGTTCTTCTGAAGCACCTATACCTTCAGTCTTTTGTGTTAGGTTACAGCTTGCACCACCCTTGGAGGTATACAGCTATATAAAAAAGAAAACAGCATTATGTAGATGCGCATAAATACTGAACATTTTAATAATCAAGAAGTAGGTATACTTTGGCAAGGGGATTGATAGAAAGGTAAAAATTTCTCTGAGGTAGAAAGGATAGACGTGCAACCTAAAGAATTTTAAAGCACTGCCACCAAAGATTTAAAAAACTTAAAGTTGCAGCATTTGCTGAGCATGGCCATACCTCTTATGAAAACAGTGGCCAAAATGTGCTTTGCTTTCTGCAAAGTGAATGCCACCCTTTTAGCAAACTGTCATCCCAGCCATAACCAGAGAAAATTTGGACACTCTGCAGTCGGGTATCATTTCTGACCACTGGGGGCTGCTAAATTAGTCTCTGCATTATTTTAGAAGTCTACATGCTTAAGTCTTGTCACAAAATTACTGTTTCGGTCTCCAGGGCCTCCTGTTATTACCACTGTGCCACAGGAGGTATCTTTTGACTAGCCAGCAGAAGAAAGGCCATCCTAGGATACTGTTTTGAACAGCCTGTTCCCAACACAATAAGAAAATGTGCTCTCCCCACTCAAAACAAGACACAAGCATCTTTGCCTACAAAGAGAATACACTTTTCAAATAATATTAGAAGAGAATCAGCATGATGCAACCTAAATTATATTTTGATTTGTATAGCCAGACTCTGTAGATAACTTTGCTAATATAAAAACAAACTCAGCAAGTTACAGTTCAGAAGTTGGTCTCTGTAAAACTGGGCCAAAATATATTAATGAAAATAAATGGTAGATTTGCTTCTTGAAATTAAATGAAGGTCTAAAAGATTTTTTCACAAAGGAATTTTACTGTTTTCGACATTCAGATTGTCCCTCTCATTTTTCCTGAAATTCTCTACATAGAACAAAATTATCAACTGGCTTATAATATTAAATATATAAAGTAAGTGTAACATGATAGAGAAACAAACTTAGTTTTTATTTAGACAATTTAAAACTCTAGGGTTTTGTTTGGCTTTCTTAACTTCTACACTGAATATAAAGGCTTAAGGAACAGCTGAGGAAGAGATGTTAGTTAAGATTTGACATCCTAACCGTCCAGTTAAATCTCAAGAAAGCTCCTAATGTACTTCTCTGGAGCATCCACCTTTGCTATAAGAGACAGGAAGGCAAGATTTTAAAGAACTTCCAGGAGAGAAATTGAAAAGTTGACACTTATATATTAACTATCAGAAAAAATGGAACAGTTGAACAACATGAATGAAAAAATGAAAAACAAATAAATTGGGCAGTCTGATTAATCTATTTTACAATACAAGGGAACAAGGACAGTGAAAGTGAGCTTACCCTAAAAATGAATATTTATACTTTGCGTGCATACACTTTCAAACAACATAACTCACTGCCACAAGGTATCACTGAGATCAAGAATTTAGTCTGATCAGGGATTAGACATCAATATGGGCAATCAAAGTGTGTAGCTCCAGTAAAAAAAAACATACGGATAGAAGATCTTTGTGCTTCAGAAACAAACACTATAATTAATCTAAAAAAAAGTAATTGAATGGATAAGATATTACTATATTATGGGTTTCTTGAACTGCTCTTTCTGCATCCAGTATTGCCTACAGTTCGAGAAAGAATGAGAAACTATGTTAAGCTCCAAATTTGATCACCTATGGTAATTACTATAGTCTTGATATTTACAAGGTAAAACAGACTAAAAATCTTCCTCCCTCTTCTGCCAAATATTTTCTGTTTTTTTAATATCTAGAGAAGAAATAAAAGCAAAAATCTATTTTCTCCCTTTGCAAGTTACCTTTCAAAACAAACACACTGAGCCCCTTTTAGTAGAGCTTTGTACAGGAAACCAGGAAAAGAAATAAGGCAGCTGTCAAAAATTTGCCTCTGTAACAGGGTGAACGTCTATCACTCTAGAGATGATCTTTGCTCCAGAACACTAAACTTAAAACTACATACACTTTTACTGGTCAACAAGAATAACCACCACTGTGCAACCCTTCAAGTGACATCGATATTACATATTTTTGGTGTGATGCCAAAGCACGTGTAGTGTTTTTAAACAGCGGCTGGGGTGGTCAATGAAGTTAAACTTAAAATACTGCTGCGCACAGTTATCTTCTGCTCCTGGAACACAGAAACTCATATGCCTCTCAACCTGAAATATGTACCTGTATTTTCTTTAATAATAATAATAATAATTTTAAAAAAGTTCGCAACTGAAAGAAAAGAAAAAAACCACCCTCCCGGGTAAGAGCACAAACACACACTTCCTCCGGGGAGCATGAGATCACTACACGCTTAGTCAAGTTCTTCCTGTTTTCGGTCAGCTTGTGCCCTTCACTTGCAGCGTTTGCTCTTTATCACGTACCTCCCGGTTCAAGGACGCCCGGGGCAGGGAGTCCATATCAGCCTCGGAACTTTCCCAGCCAGGATGTTTCCTGAGCAGGACTCTCCGGCTGGGAGGGGAAGAGCCCGGGCCCCGCTCCGCTGGGCAGTCGCATCTGTTCCCACCTGCAGCATCTGCTGACTCGGGGGACGAGCCTCCTGCAGAGAACGTGGCCCCGGCCCTCTCTCCACGGGCGGAAAGCCGGCTCCGCGCCCGCCAGCCCACCCCTGGCTTCCCAGCACTCCGAGCTTCTCCCGTCTGCGCGAGGCGGCCGGTGGCGGAGGCGGGGCGGGAGGCCGGACTTGGCGGCCCATCCGTGGAGCATTTGCGGTACTTGGCCGGAGAGCCGTCGGACCAGCAGTCCCAAGTGCTTTTCGCCTTGCGGCGCCTGGCGGCCTCCATTGGGGCTCGGCCCCGGGACGGCAGAGAGCAGCCGTTAGCTCGGCTTTCCTAGGGTGGCCACGGGGTAAGGGACAAGCCCGCTAAGGCCGAGCTTGGCGAGCCCCGCCCACAGACCGCGGAGCTCCTCGCGCAGTCACCTCCCGCGGCTGAGGGAGGCAGGCAGGCCGCGCCGCGTTCGGAGCATGCGCCAGGTAGACGGAGGGACCGGCAAGGACTGCCACCCTGCGAGGGGAGGGGAGTCGAGCCCCGCCCCGCCCCGCCCCGCCCGTCGGAGCCCTGGCGCGTTCCTGTGGGGATGTTTTTCTCAGCCTGCGATAGGTCGTGGAGAGAGGGGCGGTTGAGAGGGGCGGGTGTCTGTTAACGGCCTGGCCCTGCCTAGAGCGGAAGAACGAATGGCGGGAACGACACCCCCTGGGCGGTGCCACGTGCGGGAGGCCCAGGGACGGGACTGGAAATGGGTCGGCCCAGTCACAGGAGGTGGCGAGACTAAGAGCATCGGGCTCCTAATGCAGTCAGGGAGCTCCTGCGCTGGGGTGCAGGTTCCGTGCTAGGGCGAGCGGGCTGCGTGCGTACTGTATGTAGTGGGGAGCTTAGGGTGCTGGTCTCTGCCCCTTGCACTAGCCAGTAGCAGTCAAAGAGAGGACAGAGGGTGGGCTTGGCAAGACGTTCTGCAGCCGTTGTGCAATTTCCTGCTGAATAAATAAATGACTGAATGGCTTTTAAATGCGTCCAGTAGGAAGGGAGCTCCTGAGTTATGTATGGTGAGGCTCAGTGGTCAGAGCCATGGGGAAAGCGATGTACACGCAGCGCTTCAGCCTCTTCCGAGCAACTCGTTATGCTATATATTTACGGGTGTGATGGTGCAGGCGTGAACCCTATGGTGTGGGCTGAGGTCAGGAAATGAAGAGGTGCCCTTGTGAGTGCGGTACATTAGTAATAATAAAACCCTATTAAATTTTTGATGGATACAAAATAATACCGCAGATATACTGATCTCAGCAGCTGGTCCTAAATGTCTGTTTCTGGTACCATGATATATAGTATATCATACAAAATGAAAGGGCTATATCCTCAAAACAGATGCCATTGGTTTTACAATCTTTGAAAATACTTTAATAGTTCTATTGCTCTGCCAGTCTGTCAATCATGACCTCTTTCTGCTTTCACTTTTATTTTTCCCTTTTTCTGTCCATTACACACACGTTTCTGGTCTCTTGCCCCCCCCCCCCTTTTGTTTTTTGGTTTTGAGCAAAATTTTCCATAGCCTGATGCATCTAGCACAGTAAATGAAACACACTGAATCCATAAAGTTTATGAAAGAATGGCAGAACTGAGAGGCAATTGTATCATTTATTCTTACTCTGCTCCTACGGTTCTCCCCCCACCGCAGAACATAATGTAGTTATTTTGTCTCCTTAAAATGCACTATTTAAGGACAGACCCTGAAATACTTAAGCAGGCAAAATTCGTTTTGACTTCAATGGGAATGATGCATATGTGTTTTCTATAGCATTGTGTTCTAAACCAGCAGCGTCCAATAGGAATTAAAAGATAGCCACAGTTGTGGTTGTCATCTTTCCATATTTGCCACATTATACTACACAAAACTTAATAAAGCAAGGCCTTCCCAGTCCCCCTCACCTTGTGCTAAATAAATGCACTCCCCGAGAGCCAGTGCCCTTCCCGGCCTCCCTTCTAAATAAATGGCCTCTCTCTCCCCCAGAACTAGCTACCCCCTTCTAATTCAGTGCTGGTGACTCACCAGAGCTGCTGAGGCTGCCACCAGGAACACAATGCACATCTCCCACTAAGTGGTGGGTTGTGTGCATGGAGCAGACTGACAGCATTTTTAAAAGCTCCAAGAGCTGTGGGTTGGCCACCCCACTATTTGCCACAACAGTGTCCTATTCACCACATGTGGCTAGCCGTGAATGTATTGGACACCACCAGAGTTTTTTTCTTCTGGCAGCATACACCAGACTGAGTCTAGCACCTTTTTTCCAGTACCGCCATTTTGGAAGCCCGGGGGTTGGCTCTGAGCCACATGTGACTCTTTAAGGAGCCATTTGCTGCTCCTGCTGCTGCTCTGGCCACTCCTACAGCTACCTGCTTGCTGTGCTGAAAGAGTAGGACTTGATTTAATTGGTTTAATGGCCAGCAGGAGGGATAAGGCCATTAAACCAATTAAATCAAGTCCTGCTCTTTCAGTGTGGCTGGGAGCTGCCCCACCACGCTGTATGTAGGTGGGGCTGGGGGGAGCCATGCAGCTGTGGTGAAGAGCAGTTGGTGGCCAGCAGAAGAGCAGTGGAGGTCAGCAGTATACAGAGCTCCTGGGTAAGTAAGTGAACCCTGGGTTGAGGGGGCAGTTTGGGGCTGTGAGGGGGTTAAGCCTGGGGGTGGGCAGGGCAGTTTAGGGCTGCAGGAGTTAAGCCTGGGGGCTGTTTGGTGCTGCGGGGAGTTCTGGCACCTTTTTTCTAGAAAAAAATCTCTAGCACCATGGTCCTAAGCATTTACCTTGATAATAGCGATCTTCAGAATATTTTGCTTAAATAATGGTTGACATATTGCAACTTAATGCATTTTGGTTTTCTCTGTATTCTCACTTGATTGCAAGGCCTTGTGACATGTTTCAGTTTCTTAATTTGTTACTAAAATAAAAGAGCATGTTTGTATATAATATCTAATACAAAGTGAAGCCATGTAAGGGAAATCTGACTCTCAGTAAATGCCAGCTTGTATGATATGCACCCTCTTTGACCATAACCCAATAAAAATATAGCTAGTTGTATAAGACTTATTGTATTGTTAAAGTTTAATTTTAATATGCAATGTTTGTATACAGAAAGCAGATAAGATAGACTAACACACTTTTCTGGTGTCGCAGTAGTCTACTTTCAGCTTTATATTATACTGACAGGAGACTAAAGTTAAACTAAAGTCCGTGAACTTTAATTTCATCACCACTCAATAGCATAGAACAGTGGTTCTAAACCAGGGTTGCGTGTACTCCTAGCAAAGTCAGTACAAATTAAAATTTCATACAGTCAGAGAGAAAGTAAGCAATTCTTCAGTAATTCTGTGCTGTGAAGCTTTTATATTATGTTTGATTTTGTAAGCAAGTAGTTTTTTTAAGTGAGGTGAAAGATGGTTATTCAAGACAAATCAGATTCTGGAAAGGGATACAATAGTTCTGGAAAAGTTGAGAGCCAGTGGCAAAGAATGATGCTCAGTTCCTAGCATTCCTTTTAGTTGCCGTCTCTCAGCGTTCTTAGTTACATGACAATAATTCAGAGATCATCACTTCTACTTTCCATTTCTATTCTGTGCCCTGCCTGTGACATTCATCACGAAGCAGCAATTGTAAAGTGTAGCACATTTCAGAGTCTCTTTCCTTTCAAATTGGGCTACAACGCTATTTGCATGTAGTACACTGACACACAGTTAAGTTGTGAAAAATAAATATAATTGATAAATATAGTAATTATATCCTTAGGTTACAGCCCCATGACAGCAGAAGATGAACCTGCTCAGGGTTCATCTTTCCGAGTTTCATTTCGTGCATGTGCAAAATGACGTTCCCGGGGTCAATGCTGAGAGGTGAGGAATAAGAAAGGCTGAGAAATGCTTGTGTTGACCTTCCACTGTGTGGACAGATGTGGACATCAACAGCAGATAAATCAATTTTAGCTACATAATTGGCGTAGCTAAAATTGCTTATCAGTGGTCGACGATGTCTAGTGTTGACGTAGGCTCAGACTAAGCCAAGATTGGTCCTTTGAGCAGTCACTTAAGATTGATATTTAGTGAGAAACCTATCAACTGCTTAACAGAAGGTAGCTTTTAACAATGATGGAGTAAATACTGTGTTTGTATAACATCTAACAAAAAGGAAACCCTGAGCTGTGATTGGAGCCCATACATGCTACAGCTAAATAAATAAATAAATAATAATAATAGTGCTCTCTACAGCTGGGGCTACCCTGGGCTGCTCCCTTAAGGGAGGAACTTTCCAACAGAGTGGTTTGGAATAAATTTTGCCATCTTATACATCTTGTAAAATGCATGACTTACAGGTTTATTCACAAAATATATAAATTATTGTATACATTACACTACGCAAGTTACATAGAAAGGCAACCAATGTATAAAAACAGTAGGTCATCCAGGTTTCACTACTTCAGAACAGTTAATGATTATATTAAAATAAACAAGACTCTTTGTAAAAAATGTCCAGGGTCTAGTTATTTCTTTGTAATTTTAAACCATGAATATAAAAATTCAATATCAGAAAACATCTAAAAATATATAGTAATTTGATTATCTAGGCACGTAGAGTCAGGAACTTCTACCTGTATAGGTATCCATACAAGGAACTAGTACAAAACTATTAAAATGTGACTTTCAAATGATAAGTTAAATGATTATAGCTATTTGCTTCTAGTAGTGCTCTCAGTGTGCTAGGCCCTGTACAAACAGAAGACACAGTCCTTCCCCCATCCACCTCCAAATTCAGCTCTGATACTGCATGGCCATGGAACGACGGGTGGATGGACTGCTGCACCTACACAGACATTTGCTGAAATCAGCTACCTAAGCAAGAATGACATCTTGCACAATAAAAAGACCAAAGAAAATATACAACCCCCCAAGCAGCTGAAAGGTAGTGGATTGGGATAGAACAGGCAAGTTGACAGTTGGCCTTGACACACTTTTGTAATCCAACGTTTGGACAAAGGCAATATTTGTATTTTTAGATATGTAATCTACTGCAGTTCCTCCTACCATTGTCCGTTGGCTAATTTCTTCTAGAAATCTTGGTAAAACTAGGTTCTCAGCAGGGACCTGAATGTGGAGACCTCATTTAATATCTAAGGGCAGGTATATCTAAACTACACACTTAAGTTATGTAAGTAGTATAACTCAAATCAACATAGCTTAAATCTACTTACCATGGCGTCCAAAGTCCCAGTCTGTGGCCACATTAGCCCCCTCCTTTTGGAGGCACTTTGGCAAATCTAATGAGGCGCTACCATGAATATGCAGCACCTCATTAGCATAATGGCAGCCACACACGCATCCAAAATGGTGCTTTCGAAATGCATGCCGCCTGTGTAGCTGGGGCCCTTCGAAATAACCCTCTGATTTTGAAAGCCCCTTCCCAAAACCAAATTTTCACCTCAGTAGTATCTGCCAAATCCCTCATTACCATGCCCCTTCCAAAAGGAGGGGCTAGTGTGACCACAGCCCCAGGGTTTGACCATAAAAGCTCTCGTCTTGACTCCCTTTAGTCTCGTTCTGCTGGAGTCCTGGAGTTGACAGGAAAGTGATCAGCAGTCAACTTACAGTAAGGGTTCTTTACTAGACTTGCTAAACAGACCACCGGTGGATCAATCACTGTAGTGTTGATTCACTCTGTAGTGGAGACAAGCCCTAAAAAAATTACACCTTTCCATAACTCTAAAGGGAAGAATCACACACAAGTCCCAGTCCTGCATTCCTTTTTGGTCAAATCTCACTAATTGGAATGGGAATTTTCCCCAGGTATATATTACAGAAGAACAGTAATCCCTCACTTTATGTGGCTTCACATTGTGCAAAACTCACTTTAACACAAGTTTTGCACAATGTGAAGCTGCTGGGCTCTCAGCCTGCCTAGCTTCTGGTGGCAATGGGCAGCTAGGCAGGCTAAGAGCCCCCTCCCCATGTCTTCCCAGAGTAGTGCCAGGCACCACTCTGGGAAGGTAGGGAGAAGGATTTTAGCCCACCTAGCTGCCTGCCCTCAGCTGCACCCTCCCACCCACCACCCTGCAGCGCTAACCCACCCCAGGCTTATCCCCTTGCTTCCTCCCAGGGCTCCAATACATCCCCAAAAGACCTCCCTGACTTATGTGAAATGTAAGGTACGCGAGGGTTGTCTGGACTGCAACCCTCCCATATCTTGAGGGATTACTGTATCAGGCCCACAAAAAGCAGTTACCCACAGCAGCAACCTGAGCTATATTGTTCCCTAAGTCCTTTTTTTCTTTTATAAAATTTTATTTCCTTATGATGGAGTAGAGGATTCCGTTAGAAAATAAAGACGACACGATTCAGAACAGAACATATGTCCTTAGGAGGTTTCCTCCTGAAAATAAATAGGAGTAACATACATGCTTGCTATTATAATATTTCACGTTTTGGACTTCAAAGTGATCATGAACACTGAGCCTTCTGCACCTGTTAATCAAATGAGCAGGCACACTGAAACCAATTCACTAAGACAAGGCAAGTTATTAAGAGCTTCAGGACCCAGCCCTTTAACTAATTAATCTTCAGCTAATTGTTGTAATCAATGCCTCTGGCCCTTAACAAAATGAAACTCAAGCATCGCATGAAAAGTTAAATAAGTTTTAAAATTACAACATTGAATTGTATCAAAATTCAAAATACACATTAACAAAAGCTACAGTATGTAACAAGCAATCATATTACTAGTATGTAAACTAACATTATAAAATACTATATTCTCTCAAAACTACCTAGTGAGATGTTAACACTATTTGAGAGATGAGAAAATCAAGGCACAGAAATTAAGTGACTTTCTCAAGGTTACAAAGAGAGTCAGTGTACACTACCTCTTAGTGTAACTGTTTGATATTACACATTCATAATGTACAGTTCCAGAGTTTACAGTCAATGGGATCTAAAATTATCCAAACAGCTGTCTTCAGTGCAAATCAGCTGGAGATGGAATCATCTGGAATTCTGCAGAGAACTTACCATAAAAAACAAAAACCCACCACACCATCTAGGAATTGGGAGTGCAATTGAGAATGTGGGATAAGTACAGGTTTAGTTACTTTGTTTTAAAAAAAAAAATGAAAAGTAGCTCAAATTGGTCAGCCTATGTTAGATGCAATGGATATTACAGAGTACAGGTTGAACCTCTCTAATCCAGAACTCTCTTGTCTGGCAAACTCCATAATTTCAGTTGGCCAGATGACCACTTATTATGGGTGGGGCCAAGTTTCCCATTGTCCTATAAAACTTGTTTACAGCCACCAGTCCTGGCTCTCAGTGTTCTGTGCTGCTAACTGTAATTTAACTGTAATTTACCCCTAAATGTCTTCTAAGAGCCCAGTGAGCAGTGCAACTGTTGGTAATGTGCTAGAAAATATTAACCTCCTGTTGTCCAGCAATTCTCTTATCCAGACCAGTCAGGTCCTGAGGATGCCGGATGAGAGAGATTCAACCTGTATTGCCAACTAGTGTGTGAGAATACCTGCTGTGGAGTGTGCAGGACCCTAATTTTTCATGAAAGAAATATACTGTACATAAAAACTGTGTGAAGTGCAGTACAAACCAAAGCTTATCTTAAGTTAATTCAGTCAATTGTCTCAATCTGCCAAATATTTAAATTTTTTCAGCACACTAAGACAAGAAGAAACAGCACAATGCTAATTTTTCTCATAATAGAAGTTGCATTCAGCTTTAATCTGCACTGTAGCAGACACTCTCTTGGAATCACCTCAGATTTGATTTTTTTTTTCCTCCACAAAGAGGAAAGAGTCCCAGTTTCTTCTTCCAAGATACCATTGCTGATAATTCAGTCATATTTGTGATTCAAAGAGCTCAGAGCTGTTTAACTTTTCTTCTTCGTATAGTAAAATATTTTCCATAAGCTTCTTTTTTTTATCATTGATCTTTATTTCCCAAGAGGTTTCTTTGGCTGATCCTAGAGGGAGAAAAAGGCCCACACATTTAGCAAAAAACCACTTATAGCTAACACTAATATTACATATAAATTTGGGAAATGGGAAATAATTCTAGATCACTTAAATCTGACTTCTGAACAGGAAATTAAATTGAAATACTAGATAATTTTAACTGCCTCTCTAGAGTAACTGGTAGCTTAATAAACAAGGAGATAAAATATGCTGAAATGCATAAAAGGAAGATTTTCTGAAAGACTGAAGGAGTGGTCTGTCCATCTAGACATTTACCTTTTGCTTATCACTAGAGCAGCTGAGCACCTTTATGTAAATATTGTAGTCATGAAACAATTGGGGACATTGTTTTGTGATAATTTAAGGGTCACATACTGATTGGCCTTAAGTTGGACCCTCACTTCCAAATAATACCTATATTTACCTTGTGAAGCACATGAAGGATCAAGATTGGCATTGTTTGAAGAAACTATTCTTTTTGCAGCAGGTACCCTTTCCAAAGTCTCTTCATTTTCACTGGATGCCACATTTCTTTTCTGGAAGCCACCTGTACATATTTCATCATTTCTCCTTGAATGAGAGGATATGGCATCTGGATCAGTACAGCCATTCCTATGTGGGCTGTATGCAGAACTCTCCACAGGATCCCATACAAAGCTATTTGATTCATCCGATTCACAAGGGACCTGTGATATCTGCCCATTGTACATTTCAGGTGACATGACTCTTAGCAAAGGTGGGGATGAATTTACACACTTCAGGGACCTTGCTGTTGCACTGTGCTCACTACTATCACCTGAAGAACCATAATTGTGACTAGCAGTCTCATCGTCTGTTTCTTCTGGGGTGTTAATGGAGAATCCTGAAAAAGTGCTACCTTCAAGAATGCTGTGAGCTTTTATTTTATGTTCGGCCATTTCCATCATTTCACGAACCTATTCAGAACAACAACAACAACATCATGTGTTCAGCAGTTGATCAGCATTCACATCCTTTTCCTTGTTGGATATTCAAACAAACATACATATTTGTCAGCTAGGCTTAGACCTTGGACTCTAAGGACAGAGACCTAGTAGAGAATACAACAACACTTACCTCTGCTAGGTCAGGATTCTTTTTTCGCAGACAAATGCAGATGCCAGTGGCAAAGTGAACAGCAATGTCTGATGGCAAGTGTCCCACTTTCCTATCTAGATATTTACAGCATATTTCCTTGGCAGCAAGATTTTCAAAGGTTTTGTAGTTGGTGCACGGATGCTCTTTTGCTGTTCGAATTTCATCAGCAATTACATCTTTCTGTTCAAGAGGAAGAGATACACTGGTGAAGATGGAAATACTTTGTCAAAGAAAATTATTCATTCCTGTCCAACCCTGTAAGAACTAAAGACGCTGCCTGACTACTTGCTATACCAGTGGTGGGCAACCTGTGGCCCATCATAGTACTATGTTTGTGGCCCATGAGACATTTTGTTTACGGTTGCCCACATGCAGGGTTGCCAGCTTACACTGGTTTCTATCCATGTAGTTTAAGGGTTTTTTCCTACTGGTATTACTAAAGTGACCCACACGTAAAGCAAGGACACTTGATGGCGTGTGAAGCCCCAGTTTCACAGAAGAAACATAGGAGTGGTGCAGACACACCCAGGAGTATAGTAAGCAAAACCAAATACAGAATTTGTTGCCCTCATATTCATCTCATTACAGCAGCATTGTTTGCAAGCATTACACCAGGCTAGTGTCATTTATTTTGCCTTACCAGATAAATAGGGGTTCTTTCTTCATCCATTGCCTTAGTGCCCGTCAGAATCTCTGCTAAAACCTAGAATATATATTTTTTTTTGTAAGAGAATTCATTTAGATGACTTCTAAAACATGGGACTTTGTATAAAAAACAATAGTCATTTGAGCATTTTAAGCTATTTTTCCTACATTCTTAAACAAAATGGACACAAACTAACACTCCATATCCAAACAACCTTTGAGACAGCTTGGAACAAGGTACAGATTCAAATTTTGTTACTTGGGCCTATCTTCACATAATTACACTTTAGGGACAGTAGAAGGTCATTCTGTTCCAGAGGGTTCACTGAATAGATGAAAAGTTAAAGTGCAAATTGAATTATAAAAAATATACTATAGCCTGTCATTTATTATTTTTAGTGGCTTCTGTACCATGTTTGCTGAGTTTTCAAACCCAAAGATGATTTTTCCAAAGTCCAATACTGTATCTTGAACAAGGAAACAAATAATCAAGCTGTGGTCTTTCTGATTCTTCCACCATAACAGAAAAAGATTTTGCAGATATAATGTAGTGACAATTTTGCTGATGTTGCACAAAGTATAATTCAGATCACCCTAACTCATAATGTATTGGATTTGGAGGATGAACAGGATTAAAATAAGATGACTTGAATGCACAGACAAAGCTGTTATTTTTACTGAATAAGATGGTAATATGTTCTCACTTTTTTTTTTCTAAACTAGAAGCACTCTACCATATTATATAGTACTAGATTGGTCATAACCATACTTTTGAGATAATAGGCCATACTCTGACCTTGAATGTGTGTGTACAGCTCTCTAACAAGATATAAGGTATATCTAAACCTGTAGTCAGCATGGATATCTTCAACACAATTTCCTCCTCTCCTTTCACTTGTGTTGATATGAAGGAGTATCAGTTGATTGCTTGGGAGACAAAGTAGCAAGAACATCTTTGAGAAGATCAGGATCCAGACTCATGATCACAGGACTTGGGTATACCCCAAGCTGGCAAGTTTTTCTGATGATAACAACTTCCATTTGTTCCTAGTTATAAACACTATACTCTGCAGAAAGGATATTGCAGACTGCAACTGTATGTTTCCTAATAGCCATTCCATTGACTTATGTGATCCAAATTGGATTCATATGTATGCATTTCAGGGCAGAATCTGACTTCGTTGTATTATTATTGGTTATTATTGCACTGGTTATTTCATCATATTAAATGTCCTGTTGAACTGAGTATCTTATGTAAAAAAAAAAAAAAAAAAAAAAAATGCACAGAATATAACGAGATATCTGCAAACTATAATAGCAAAGTTAAAAAAAAATGCAACTTACTATTCCACAACCAAAGATGTCAATTTTTTGTGTTAGCTGTCCATGCCTGACAAAATCTTCTGGTATATAAGTGAGGGTAGCTTGTAAAACTTTGGTTTTCATCACAGCATAGTCTGATTTTTTTTCTACAGAATACAGTCGGAAACCTGAATGTCCAAGTTTTGGTGTGAAGTTTTCATCCAGCAAAACATTGGAGCTGCATAAAGTAAGGCAAAAACCAATCATCATCAATTCACTTACCCCAGAATGCAGAGTATTATGGTAATAAGTGGTTTTAGAAGGTACATTTAAGAGCCTTTTTATTCAAATTTTCTTTTAAATTCCTGTCCTGTATGTTGAAAGGTACAGTGAATTGAGACACAAATCAAGCTTCTGTAATATTACCATAGAATAGAATATTATTTGTTTTTAAAAAACAAACAAACAAACCAGACAATAGTAGTGCTTTCCTCCTGTCTAATGTAAATGTCTTGCACACATTTTATTCTTCGTTAACAAAATATATAGGGTCATATTAATTCCTGGTCGAAGGTCATCAAAAGACATGTGTCACCAGGAATTAATTTGGCCCATTTGATTTTGAGTTAGCCAGTTTGACGAACTATATGGACTTGAAAATTTGATTATTGGTCAGTCTCGGTTCCTTGGGAATACCAGATAATCATGCTTGTATTGGAGATAGTTGAGCAGAGTTAGGAGTTTATGCAAATCTGAGGAAAGACTGAATGTCCTTGAACTTGCATTCCTAAACTCTGATCAAAATTGGAAATGCAAAAGGTTAAAAAGAAGAACAGAATATTTATTTTAAGTGAAAGCTGTAAACACTGTTTTGTATGAGAATAAGGCTGGGTCTGTGCACAAAATTTCAGTATGTCAGATGAGGTGAGATTTTATTTTTAATAAAAATAGCCAAATCAGTATAAACCTTGTGTGGCTGCAGTTACAGCAGTAAAAAAAGAAGTGCCTTATATTGATACAGCCTATTCCACTTCCTATACAAGAACAGTTGTACCACTATAAGTACCTTTATAGTGATATGATTGCATACACAGCTAGAGGGGTGGACCATTGTACCACCTTTAACTTTATAGGGATAATTAAGATGGTACAACTTTCATGTACAGAACACCCCTAAGACTTTTTCAAGGAATACATTACTCTCCAATACTGGAATAGTAGGAGGAATGTTTCAAACGTTACATATAGGGGAAGTGGAAGAGGATGTGCCAGAAACAGTAATTTAAGAATATACTTTTGACATACTAAAAGAGAGGTGAACGAAATGTGGAAGGGAGACATCCAAAAGAGCAAGAGTTAACACGAAGCAGATGTGTATGGGAAATGATTCCAAGATCATATACAGACTGGAAGACTTTCAGCCTGTTACTGTTTTTTGAAATTCTGGAAGCAACAGTTGAATGACAAAGGATTGCAGATATGTTGACAGGCCAGCAACCCTACCTCTTGATATTCCCATGCAGAATCCCAAAATTATGGAGGTACTGAATGGCTTGGATAAGTCCTACAGAAATCATGATGCGTTTCTCCCATGTTAATAGCTTAGAATCAACCTGGAAGAAAAAGAGGAAGAGGGTTGATATGTTTCTCTTTATGGAAGGGAGCATAGAGCTGGTAGTTTTACAAGCAAGAGACCTTCTCCTTCTCTCATTGTAGGCACTGGCTCACTAGCCTAACTAGAAGCAAGATGGGATAAATAAATCTTATACATCAGGGCAGAAACTAATTATGCAGGGAGTCAGGAAGGAATCCTCCCACCCCCAACATACAATACTGCGTACCCAACCTGGTAAATTACATGGCAGAAGGGATGTGGGAAATATCATTTTGCACTGGAACACTGCTGGAGGCAGGACATTGATCTAATCTGGTTCATCAAATCCTATACTACTAGTGAAGAATTCACGTGTCCTTTCCATTGGTCTGCTGGTTCACCTGCAAAGCGCTCAAACAATCAGTCTGAGCATATCATAATGTTCCCTCTAAAGCAGCTGACTTCAGACTGTATTTCAACACAAGATTCTGATGCAACTGAACACTACAGTTGATTTCACAGCAACATATTGTCAAATCTAATGCATATAGTGCTGTATAGCTGCACATGTTACAGCTTCTTTTTTTTCCCTTAAAAGGAGGCAGGAGCTGCATGGCGCAAACTCTAAGTATGGGTGACCTGCCTTGTGTCAGAAAACAGATTCACTTATATGTAAAAAGTGAATTGCAGCCGTTCCAATACTTGAGATTGATGTATGTTTGTGCTCCTCTTCTTCTGCTACTAATGAGTTATGTGTTCAGAGAAGGAAAATAAAGGAGTCTCCTATCCTGCGGGAAAGGTAAAGAAGAGATGCTGCCTCCACTTGAGTACTGTTGATTTCTCCAAGAAAACAGGAATATATATTCATGCAATTTAGGCAAGATCTAAGTTAAACTCCAAAGAACACATGAAAATATTTCACAGAGATACAAATGCATTTCATACAGTCCTTTGATAGGTTCCAAATCTTCTGCTTACTTGAGACTGTAGTATGTTTTCAAGTGATCCATTATCCATGTAGGGATATATCAGACAGTGATATCCACTTTCTAGTGAGAAGCCCACTAGTTGTAGAATATTAATGTGACTACACCTGAAGCCAAATATCAACAAAATATTAGCAAGTGAACGAGAATAAACAATTTGAAATTCTAGTGCTGGATCAAACTGACAACATATACACTGGACTGTGTATTGACTCCTGGCCCAGGAGCATACCAGCACAGCAAAATTGCAATTGTTGCACATTTCTGAATCTGAGGAGTGCACAAAGCTATCACTGGAGCAAAGAAATGCTAGGGCTATAGCACTGTCCCCTTCCACACGAAGTAGAGGGAATACTTGTCTGCAAAAAGGAGCTGCCCTTGACATGCTTAAGGACTGGCACTGTGGCTCCACTCCCCGAGCAACTAGGTGATCTTTGGAGGCAAGGGATGTATGCTGTTTCCCAGAGCTCCTGCTGGCTCAGGACAGATCCACACTATCCTCAATACTGAGGGGTGACTACAGAACAAAATTTAAGTGCAAATAACATAGATCAGACTGTTTCTTGTTATTCTGCAAGAGGTCTGGTAATCCCCAGACAGACTGTTACCAGAACCAATTTCCAAACAGATACTTACCGAAAGCAAATCTGTACTTCCGTGTGGAAGAATCTTTTTGTTGAACTCTGGCTTGTACATTCCACCTGTGGACAACCCCAGAATACACACGAAAATCAACTGTCAGAAGCACTGACTTCATTTAAAGTAGAACCAGGACATATATTATATATAGAAAAGCCAATAAAAAATTAAAGGCTATATCTTGCCAACAAGTATTCATGGAGCTAGCTACTCACATTAGTAGTCCCACTGAAGATCAACGGGACTACTCATGGGTAAAAAGATACTACATTCATAAATAACGAAGTCTTGTGGCACCTTATAGACTAACAGATATTTTGGAGTATAAGCTTTCATGGGCAAAGACCGGCTTCATCAAATGCATGAGTGGGGGTGGGGGTTTCAGAGGAGTATTTAAAAATTGGGGTCCCAGTCAAAGGGAGGGCCACAGCGGACAAGGTCTATTCAGTCAGGGTGGAAATGGCCCATTATCAGTAGTGTTTTTTTTCCCTCCTCTCTTGATCTATACTACTGATAATGGGCCATTTCCACCCTGACTGAATAGACCTTGTCCGCTGTGGCCCTCCCTTTGACTGGGACCCCACTCTTTATATATGCCCCTGAACCGGCCCCTGACTCATGCATCTGATGAAGTGGGTCTTTGCCCACAAAAGCTTATGCTCCAAAATATATGTTAGTCTATAAGGTGCCACAGGACTTACTGTTGTTCTCAAGGATACAGACTAATGCGGCTACCTCTGTGATATACATTCATAGAAGTTTATGGGATTTTGCTTTACGGTAGACATTTCCGCCTCCTAAAAATACCTTAGTGTACCATCAATTTTTATTAAATGATAACTGTTAATGTTTAGGAGATATTAAATGAAGAAAAGGAGGAAGGGTACATAGATACTTGCCTCTTTGAGCCTTTTAATGATGTATACTGCATTGTGTCTCTGACCTTTGTAGACATCTGCAAAAATGCCTTCACTAACTCTGTTCTCCTCACTGAAGCCATTGGTTGCATTTATCACTTCCCCCTGGGTCCACAAAAGGCTCCCACTAGGGAGATCAGCAACTGTTTCCTGTTGAGGACTGGAAGAATCACAGGGCTAGAAATAATGAAGAAATTAGTTTATCTGCTTTGAACTATTAATTTCTCTCCCTGCTCAGGGCTTTAAGAGCCTTTTCAACATAACCAAGTCATAGAATTTTTTTTTTTTTAAATCTATTCACCACAGGATTGAACTCACAACCCCAGGTTTAGCAGGCTAATGCTCAAACCACTGAGCTATCCCTCCCTCCTAACACTGTACTTTGAAGTAAAGCTGCTGGGTAGACACTATTTTGGATTAAAGCCCCTGGAAGCTCTTCTAGGCTCTATTCTGTTGAGGTACATGGGCCACGTCTACACAACCCCAGAGCATAGTGTGGCTGCCAGCAGCGCTATGCTAATGAGGTTTCTAGAAACTACAAATGGTTTTGCATTTGCATACTCATACAGCTAATTAGCATAGCAAAATTCAGGGATAAGGGATTGGCAAGAGAAGGGGGTTTAGCTGGCAGAGGCACACAAAGCCTCTTTACTGCTGATAGCCCCTCTGCTGAGAGTGAAATCTTGTGAAGCTATGCAAATGAAGAACCATTTGCAATTTCTAGAAACTTAGTTAGCATAGTGCTGCTGGCAGCAGCACCATGGTCTGGGGCCGCATAAACATGGCCACTATTTTGGGATAAGATTTGCTTATTTTAGGGCTTTCCTGTAGTGTTAATCTATTATTCCGGAATATCTTATTTTGGAACGGCAACTCTGGAATAAGCTATTCCGGAATAACTAATGTAGACATACCCTTAGTGATTTTAAAAAGTATCACCAGCACTTAGACCATACACATAGGTCAAAAGGTCAAATTTGCCACTCTACCTCAAAAAAGTTGCACACCCCTGCTCTAACCTAATTACAATACAGTACCAAGGCCAACTAGCAGTGTGGATAGGCTTTGAGAAACCTGGGCCGTGTCTACACTTAGGAAAAACTTTGAAATGGCCATGCTAATGGCCAAATCAGAGAATACTAATGAGGCACTGAAATGAATAGTCAGAGACTCATTAGCATGCTGCTGGCCACAGCACTTCGAAAGTGCTGCATTTCGCTTGTGTGTGGCTCATCTACATGGGGGTCCTTGTCGAAAGGACCCTGCAAACATCAAAATCTCCTTATTCATATCAGTCCCCTTTCACTGAGAAATGTCCTATTTCCAAGTGAAAAATTCTTAAACATGTTGTGACTTTTTTTTTTTTGTGAAAGAGCAATTTAAAGCTTACAGAGAAATGTAAATAAGCTTGGCTGTGGAGTGCTTTCAGTTACATTGTTTATTTTAATAGCTGTGTGAAACTTCAGCATTTTAACCCTGTACTTTATCTTCTTAAGTAGCTTTGCAGCAGGGTCCCCTGTAAGTAGCATTTGGGTGGTAGCCCAGGATTCAGGTGCCGCCCAGCTGCTTAGAAGAGCACCCACAGATGGCAGTGTATAATTCTATTGGTGGTGCACATCCAGGCATGCATAGCAAGCTACATTTTTTTAAAAATGATCATATGTTTACTGAAGGAATTAATAGCATCAGGAGTGACACTGAAAGTTTATCTACATGGTGATAAAAAAAAATCTCTCATGGCCATGGCTGGCCTGGGTCAGCTGACTAGGGTTCAGGGCCTATCAAATTGCAGCATAGATATTGGGGATCAGGCTCAAACCTGGACTCTGGGACTCTTATGGCTCATGGAATCTCTGAGACTGAATGTTTACACTGCAGTTTTACAGCTTCACAGCTCAAGCCTGAGTCAACTGACTCCAGACAGCCAGAAGTCTTCTGTTACAGTATACACATAACCAAAACTACAATTAAAGAACCATCACTCTTCATCCTTCATGGCATAAATTGATCAAGAGCTGAATCAAGATGAAATAATCTCCATGTTACACTTTAAATATTCTATGTAGGTTTTCAATAGGAGCTTTACACCTTCTTCTCAAGCATTTGCCAGTGGCTGCAAAATAATTTGTTCTTCCAGTCCAATATTGCTTCCAGTTTGGCAAGTTCTGTATATGTCTTTTTTGAACGAACAGCTCCATTTGAAATAGATAATCATGCATACAAAGGGGCTACGGTTACACTGACATGAACTGTCTGCAGCAGTATGCAAAAGAAAGGTTTTGAAAATGAAACTAGATGCTCATTTGCATATTCACTCCCCAGCAGAGGCTGCTGCCAGCAGAAAAGCAGCAGCATAAATGTTTTGCCGGTGACACCCTACCTTTGTCGGTAGCCTCTTATGCTTGATTTTTGCCAGATGTAAGAGGCTGCCGACAAATGTGTGTGTGTGGGGGGGTTTGCCAGCATAATTACATTTACACCGCTTTTTTTTCTTCCAGCAGCAGCCTCTGCTGGAGAGTAAACATGTAAATAAGCATCCACTTGCATTTTCAAAAACCTCCTATTTGCATAATGCTGCAGGTCAGTGTAACAGCAGCCAGGAAGGAACAGTTTAAATATTAGTGTACAGCTCCCATACCTGGAATCTGATAAATTTGCTCAACATACAAAGATGCCCCAGTAGGGAGCTTTGGAACCATGACTTTTATTTGCAGCAGCCTCCTCTTCTGGCTGGCACTCTTGTATCATTTATACCAAACATTACTAGTATGGTTCAGAGGTTAAAACATAACCCATTTCAAAATGTTTAAATGCTAGTGAGAAATGTTGATTAAAGTCTAAATTCTCTTTTAGAGTCCACAAATCCACCACACTTAAGAACTTTTCTTAAACTTCTAAAAATAAATATCCCACTCTTATGTCCACGTCCAATGTGATCACATGTAAAAAGTACCCTGTACTGCTCTGCATCACTAACCGTATTGGGAATTCTCTCTAAATCAATTGCTATCCAGATTCGTTGCCCATACCTAGCTTTATAATGTGCAATGGAATTAACGAGGACTGTTTTTTCACAGAGGTGCAAATCAGATAAACCAGATGAAGTCAGCAGTCAAGTTGATGTAAAACGTGTGTAAGATCAGAATTAGGCATCATGTTTTCAACAGATAGTTTATGCAAGTAGAGGGATGCATACAATTTCCTATTAAAGGGATACAGAACTGCATGAAAGGCAATTTTAACTGTTATCAAAAAACTGGGTATTAAACTGTGGACTTTACCTTCACACTCGATGAAAGAGGAGGATTTGATTGTAGGGAATGCATAAGGTCCTCTGGGGGAGGCAGGGGGTAGGGAAGTGAGTATGAGATTCCTCCAGAAACTGGATCTGAAAATGACATCAACAGTGATGAGGAAATGCATTATTTTTGTGCTACTACAAATGTAACTAATTCAGTTTCTGTGATTGTCTTCTCAAGTCCCCTAAACCAGTTCACAACTCCTCAGTTTAGGCACATTGTGTAATGGTGCAGATCTGTTCTTCTGACTCACCCTAGTGGGAAAAACAGTCAGGCATTTTTTAACTCCAGCTCAGGGATATAAATGTTCAGTTTCTTGAAGATAGAGGAAGAAACAAGAGGGGTAGCTGTGTAAGTCTGTATCTGCAAAAACAATGAGAAGTCCCGTGGCACCTTATAGACTTACATGCATCTGACAAAGTGGGTCTTTGCACATGAAAGCTCCAAAAAATCTGTTAGTCTATAAGGTGCTACAGGACTTACTGTTTTTAGAGGGAGAAACAGGAGATCTTGCCAGGAAAACAGACAACTCAGGAGGAAGCTCAGGGGTTTGTTAGAAAGCAGGAATAAAGCCGGGGGAGGGAAAAAAAGAAGTCACAGGAAAGGGTGAGTTTTGGGCTTAATAAAGTGTGTCCATGCTGTGTTGGGAGTGTGAATTGTCCCTATCTATACATTCATTCCAACAGTAAAATATGTATCATGTTATTTTACTTACTAGATGCTACTGACACACACAAGTGTGGTAAGGCTGGTGATGGTCCAATCTCATTTTCTTTGGCTTTATTCTCATTTTCTGTGGGATACCATGGTATGCTTTCCTGTTTAGGTGGCTCTAATGGCACTTGCATAGGATTAATAATATTAGAGAGTGATACCCCTGCAAACAAACAACAAAACACCTGTGTAGCCACACCAAGAAAAAAAGCTCTCAATCTGAAACAAAATGTCCTAAAATTATTTAGCGCACACTCATAAAAATGTTTAGTCAGAGTATGAACATATTACAATACACTAACTAAATAAAAACATAAGAACACCTATAGTGGGTCATGCCAATGGTCCACTAGCCCAGAATCCTGTCTTCTTACATTTGCCAATCCTAGGTACTTTGGAGGGAATCAGCAAAGCAGGCAACTAAATGATCCATGCCCTTTCGGCCACTCACATGTTCTGGCAATCAGATGCTACAGACACCCAGCCCATAGGGTTGCATCTCTGATCATCTTGGCTAATGTGTACTGATAAACCTATTCTTCATTAATCTAATTCTTTTTTGAACCTTGTTGTAGTTTGGACTTCACAACATCCCCTGGCAATGGGTTCCACAGGTTGACCATACATTGTGTGAAGAAGTATTTCCTTTTGTCCATTTTAAACCTGTTGCCTATTATGTTCACTGAGTGACTTCTGGTTTTGTGTTATGTGGAGTAAATAAAACTATTATTAATTTTCTCCACAGCATTCACTATTTTATAAGCCTGTCATATCCCCCCCTTAGCAATTCCTTTCCAAATTGAAAGGTTCAGTTGTATTTACTCTGTCTACAGAAGCAGTTCCCCACTTTTAATAATTTTTGTTGCCCTTCTCTGTATATTTTCCATTTCTAAAATATCTTTTTTTGTTAGATGTGAGAAGCAGAACTGTATACAGCATTAAAGGTGTGGACAGGCCATGGATTTATGCAACGGTATATGACATTTATTGTCTTACCATCTCTCTTTGTAATGGTTCTTAACATTGAGTTAGCTTTTTATTCCACAGCCGCTGCACATTAAGCAGATGTTTTCAGAGAACTACTGTATTCACAATGACTTCAAAGTCTCTTTCTTGTATGGTTGCAACTAATTTAGATCCCATCATTTTGTATGTATAGTTAGGATATGTTTTTCAAAACGCATTACTTTTCCTTTAGCCACATGATTTACACTTCTGAGGACTAATAAAAAGGGACTATTTGAAAAAAATGTATTTCATAGTCATCACCATACACAACTTGGTACTTAAAAAGATCAGTTGAGAATATATATCAGAAGAGAATATATATTTCTCTTATATGGGTAGGGCCCTACCAGTTCCACAGCCATGAAAAAATGTTATGGATCATGTAATAAGCCCATCTCCATGAAATCTGATGTCTCATTGTTCCTAGAAGCACTTCCGACCTTTGACTGGGCAGGGGAAGGACAAGACCTGCCCCTCCCCTGAAAACTGATCTGATGATGGAAGGGGGTAATCAGACCAGATTCATCTCTGCATGCCTCCCTCTGCTGCAGGATGCTGTCTGGAATTAGGCAGCAGCTTTAGGAGAGTTGTGGAGTTGGACCGTATCTTCCTCATGCATCTGGGATCTTCCTAGCTCCAGCTGGCCATAGAAAGGACATGAACAAGAAGTGACTGTGGGGCGGGGGTGCAGAGCTTTCTGCAGCTGTGTAGAGACACAACAAGTAATTGTCCCTCCCAAGTAGGCCAGGAGTAGCAGCTAGCAACCCTAGCTGCAGTGCTTGCAGGAGCACAGGGGAGATCAGACCTACCTCTACCTCTTGGAACCTCCTGCAACTTCATAAAGCTCTGTAGTTGCTGCCTTCATAGCTCTGAAAGCAGCACAGAAGTAAGGATGGCACTCCCATCATCTCCTACAACAGGTTGATGACCCCTTATGCATCGCCTTTCGGATTAGAAACCCATGGTTACATCATGAAATTTCATGTTTAAACAGTGGAAAATGTGAAATTTACCAATTTTCAAAACCTATGGCCCTGAAATTGACCATAATGGACCTTGAATTTGTTAGGGTCCTACATATGGGACACTGCGCTTTTCATCCAAGGATCTCAAAACACTTTTGGCACATTAGTTAAACCTCTCAGCCCATCTGTGGGGTAGTAGTGTATTGCTATAATCACTTTATGCATGGGCAAATTGAGAGACAGAATTTCAGTGACATGGCCAAGATCACACACCCAATCAGTAGCAACGGTAATAACAAAAATCAAGGAATCCAGGCAGTAACTTTTGCACCTCTTAATATGCCCCTTGTGGAATTAGTTCTATAGAACATAATAGAAAATAATAACTTTGTTATAATCTTTTTGGATCATTGAATAGGTTGAACCTCTCTAGTCTGGCACCCTCGGGATCTGCTGAACCAGAGAATTTGCCCAACCACAGGAGGTCAGTATTATCTTGCAACCCTGTATGTGGGCAACAGTAAACAAAGTGGGCCACACACATCATACCATGATGGGCCACAGGTTGCCCACCACTGGTATAGTAAGTAGTCAGGCAGAGTCTTTAGTTTTTACAGGGTTAAACAGGAATGAATAATTTTCTTTGACAATTATTTCTATCTTCACCAATGCATCTCTTCCTCTTGAACAGAAATATGTAATTGCTGATGAAATTTGAATGGCAAAAGAACATTCAAGCTGCAAGCACAAATCCTTTCAACATCTTGCTGACAAGGAAATATGCTGTAAATATCTAGCCAGAAAAGTTGGACACATACCATCAGAATTTGCTGTTCACTTTGGAAAGACTCCCATTGATTTCAGTGAGTTTTGGATCAATCTAAATCATTTTGAAAATAAGACTTAGGATGTGTCTACACTAGGACCCAACTTCAAAGTGAGGTGCTACTTTGAATTAGCCAGCAGAGTCTACACGTTTTCCCTTACTTCCAAGTTAACTTTGAAGTAATGGAGCCCAACTTCAAAGTCCTTACTCCATTCCCAGGAATGGAGTAGTGCCCTACTTCAAAGCGTAACTTTGAAGGAAGGTGTGTATAGACTCTCAGCTTCTAAGTTGTACTTTGAAGTAAGCAACTTTGAAGTTATTTTTGTAGTGTAGATACAGCCTTAGTCTCTTAGGTCATTTACGGGCTCTTGAACATTACCTGTGAGGGTCAAATTCTGTTCTTACACTGTGAGAATTGGCTCTAAATTTCAAGAGCTGCTAATATCCTGCTCTCATTAAAGTCACCAGTTTTTGGTGAAAGCAGGAACAGGCCACAACTCATTAGTCCCAATTATTTCACTTTGTCAGGTGAAATGCACCACATAGGCCATGTCTACACTAGCCAAAAACTTCAAAATGGCCATGCAAATGGCCATTTCGAAGTTTACTAATGAAGTGCAGAAATACATATTCAGTGCCTCATTAGCATGCGGGTGGCCGCGGCACTTCAAAATTGACACGGCTCGTCCAGACAGGGCTCCTTTTTGAAAGGCCCCCAGTTACTTCGAAGTCCCCTTATTCCTATGAGCAGATGGGTAGTTTTTGATACACTAGTTTTTGGCTAGTGTAGACATAGCCAGAGTGAAGTGTAGGTTTAAGGGACAGTGTCTCAGCAGTTCCCAAACTTGACTGTTGCGAGTGATTGCCTGGAACATCAAGCTCACATACCACATCCTGGTATAATCTATCCAACTTGCCCTGAAAGGGCGTTATGTGCTAGGTTATTCCCAGTACAGGTCACACTTTTTGTTTTGTTTTTTTTAAATCTAGACCAAGGTGTTAACTGTAGGTATTTTCCATCTCATTTCATTTCCAAAACACACACTTCAGCAGGTAAAACAGGAAATCATGGCTGACTAACACATAGCAGAAGCTGGTCAACAAGAAAAAATCCCCGAAACAACTAAAACATTTGTGGTCTCAAAGAGCAGCATGAATGTAAAGGATGACCTAATTTACTGCAGAATTAAGGCAACAAAGGATTTTATACATGTGTGGTTTGTAGCTGGCCTGTTGATCTTGTGGCATAATTCTCACTGGCTACAACTACACTACAGGGTTTTGTTAACAAAATTGGTGCTTTGTTGACAAAAATCTGTAGCACAACCATATTAAAAATGCGTTCTGTTGATGTACTGTTGATGGAACTCAGCACTTTTGCTTCTTCCCCCATGAGGCAGAATGCCTTTTTCAACAGAATCTGTCAACAAAAAAGCCATGTGGACACTTGGGGGTGGGGGGGACGTGGGGGCCCTCTGTCAACAGATAGGGCTACTGGGTCGCCAGGCAGTCCTGTCTGCTGCATTTCCGATTGGCCATTCTGTCGAGAGTGCGTCCAGACAGTCTGGCTGCTGTGTGTCGACAGAGTGGATTGACACTGCTTTTGTGTGTGTTTTTTTTTTGTTTGTTTTTTTTATAAAAATATAAAAAATATTTTCTGACAGTAAGTTCTGTCAACAGACTGCTGTGGTGTATACATAACCACTGTGTGTGCAAGAAAGCTAAAGAAATATATACACTGTCCTGAAGCTTGTAGTACAGGGTTGTGAATAGTAGCATGCACCCATGTCCTGTACAATAACTCTCCGACGTGGATCCTATGAGTGTGAACACAAAGGTCCCAAGTATTCATAGTGCAATGCAGCCATTCCTTAAGATGTAAGTCCCATATTAGACATCCACAAAAACTTACTTCTTTTACCTTTACTTTTCTAGGAAGAGGTTAGGGTGGGCGCATTGCCCTCATGTGATACGAAGAGGGTTGTGGGATTATACCTACAAGACATTGTTTGCAATCCTATATGGATGCAGCCTGACTAGAAAATTATATTGCACGCTACTAGAAAGCGACATAAGTTGGAGGCCATTCAAAAACCAACAAGAGCCAGAATTGATTTACAAATAAAAAGTAAGGACCAATGTGTTAATCCATTACAGCCCATTTGTGCTGTTCTACCTATGTAGAGGCACTAGAAATTCAGCAGAGTTTGCCACCTGGGAATTTCAGTATCCCAGGAACAATCCACATACGATGAAGAGCAAGTGCAGCAGCTCTTTGACATCCCTCTCACTGCCTCCAATATAGAGGCCATATCAGGGCCCCTCTCCTCTCCACCTATTGCTGTCTGTGGAACATACGTTAGAGCAGGCCTGAGGCTCTCCTTATTTAAAAATGTAAATTGGGAAACAACTTTCCTTCCTGCACCAACAGATCCTTCACCAAGAACATGATGGATCAAATGGGAAGTTAGGCCTGAAAGAGCAAAACATGGAGTCCTGCTATGAGAACTTTAGATATGGACAAATTATTGGTGTACAGAAATTTGAAGGATAAAAACATCTTCAAGGGAAGTAAGACATTACTATATAAAATTAAATAATAGTATACATAAGGGTAATGGGATGAAATTAAGGTAAGAAAAGAAGGGGAAAATTTATGCTAACAGAAAAATTTTTCTAGTGGTCGGATGCATTAGGACAGATTTAGTTTAAATGCACATTTTTGGATGTAATCTGCCTGGGTTTTGCTCCCATCTCCCTGAGTTTTGCTTTGCTTTCAGATTTGATTAAAACCAAGCACTCTGTCAGAAATTCAGACAAACACATTACATTTCCTCTGGTGCTTTGGCAGAATCATGTTAACCACAAGTTCTATGAGGTTTCAATGTGAAACCAGGAAGTAGGCATTCAGTTATTCTCTATTTAAAATTGACAGTCCCTGCTCACCAACAGACCTTGGTCTAATAAAAGATATTACCTCATTTTATCTGTAATATCCTGGAACTGACTCAGCTACAACACTGCATAATTCCTGCATCACTAATTTAGGGGGTTTTGTTGTTGGAAAAACTCTAAAATTAGAGCTGCTTTCATCACAAACACTGATTTTTTGAGGGCCTTTTTTGAATGCTGTAATTTCCTGCATACTCAGCAAACAGGCTACCACTGAAACTACAGAAATGATGTAACAATGTGTGTCCAGACATTCCTGGACAATTTGGAAATGGCATTTGAGCAGAGTGGAAGAGAGACCTGTCAGACTTCCGATTCTTTTGGTAACAATCTGCCAGTAACTTCTGACATCAGTTTTTTGGGGTCTGATTCTGATCTTACCAAGGTAAAGAAACGAGTAACTGGTTTTACAGTGGTGTTAGTTGGAGTTTTAAAAACTGTTCACTCGTTTTGTCATGTCTGTCTAAGGAGCGTCTGCTAGATAAAGTACTTAGGCATAAAACATCGGTATTGAGGGCAAGGATTTCAAAAGTTTTCTTTTCTTTGACAAGCAGTGGGAAAGCAAGCCATTCATGTTTCTGCTCAGAGTTCAACACATTTTGGAAATCTCATAAGGTAATAACATGAAACATTCTGACTACTGATGCTGGGGGAAAAAAGCAATAGGAAGTTTTGCCATTAACTGCAATGTAGGACTAGGCAATAAGATATTCAAATGAAATTAATTGTATGACCAATTGGACACCATAATGTAGTTCTGTAACTCTGCACATCTGAATTATAAAGGACATCAGGCAAAACTTTAATATTGATTAAGCCACAATCACAAAAATTAACCATCAATAGAATATTAACAGTCACAGATTAGCCTGGGGATCTGTCTTTTTCACTCCTCTTCTTGAATATTCTCTTTCCTGTCATTTGTCAGCATTAATCCCCTTCTTCTCTCAGCTCCCATATCTCCCTCTCCCTCCCACATCATCCTGTAAGATTCTAAATCAGACTCCATTCCAAGGACTTCAATTCTACTCCTTCATTGATTAAAGCAGCGATATTCTGAGGCTTTTAAGAGACACAAGTGGCTCTTCCATGTCTCATCTCTCCTTTGCAGCACATATTAAAACACTGATTTACTTATTAACTGGTCTAAGTTCATAAAAGTATCTTGATTGATTAATGTGATTAACCAAGTGCACTTGATAAAATAATAAGTCTGTGAGGCTTATTTAAATGAGAGAGTAAACAAAACAATGAATTCAGACTACTGTAGCTCTTTTGGGTAATGTTGGTCACTGATTTGGCTCCTGAGCCACTGATGTCTGAATATAACTGGCTTAAAGTCTTGCTCCTAGCAGAAACCCCAGCAGCAGAGCAACTGCTTTTACACCATTCTTAACATCTGCTGGTCCTGGTACGAAATAAGAAACTGCAGCTGGAAATGGAACCTGCGTCACTTCAAAAATGTTATCCCTAATTAATAACTAAAATAAGATTCTATCATTGTATATGAGAGAATCTCACACAGAAGGAAAACTGGCAAGATGGTCAAGTGGCTAGGGCACAAACCTAAGCTCTGGCAATGCTGCGTTCAGTTTTCTCCATGGCCCCAGACTTACTGTGTTACTTTAGGCAAATATATCCACAAAGAATGTCTCAGAGCCTGGTTCTACAGACTGGGGTTTGAGCTGCAGTGCTAAAAATAGCTGTTTAGGCTGAACCTTTGCTTTCCTCTAAGGCCTGATAGACTCCCTTGAAACTCATTGGAAGCCAACAGGAGTCTTTGCAGGAGAGCGGTTGCCTTGTACAAATTTATTCTAACACAAGGTTTACAGACACATTTTACTCCCTCTGACATGGGGAAGCTGTTAAGATTCTATTTCTAAAAACAGAAAACCCCTGGAATTTGTGGTGTTTGTTAAGTACAGAACAGTTCTCTTTACCCCAAAGTCTTTCAATAAGCTCAAAAACTTTCATATAGATAGGGAGTCACAAAAGCAGGGTGTGATGAGGAAAGCAACTCAAATTAGAAGAGACTGATGTCAGAGAGGAAGGAGCTGTCCCTAATCAGGGAGATGGGTGCTTGGAATCCTGCTGCATGTAACAGAAGGTTCTGTAACATGCTTACCTACAAGAACAACAGTCATTATCCAGAAAGAATGTGGTATGTGTCACTATGTAGGTGAGATGATTATGTTTTCTGTGTACAACACCTTTAAGCTTACAGGAGGCTGTTGCTTCTGGAGACAGCTGCCAAATGGAGGTCTGTTTCACTGCTACCTTATACCTTGTGTAGTCAAAGATACGAATTTTACTTGGTTCTTGCAAAGCTTTCATTGGAAGTTTTTCCAGAGTAAGAACTGAGTAAAAACAGAATCCCTTTCCATTTTAAATACTAGAGCAGATTTAACTAACAAGAGGAGTCTACCATGCAGCATCTGGGTTTGCTGTATAGCTGCTCTGAAGATTTCTGTAGCTGAGTTTCAGTCTTTGACCTTTATAGTCTGCAAACTACAGTGGAATAAGACGAAAAAAAAGTGTTCCCCTTGTGCTAACTGAATAGGAGCCACACTGAAGTCATCTCAGCTGTCAATCACCATGCCTTGATTTGATGAAGTCTTTGCTGGAGGTGCCTAGAAATCTCTTCCTGAGGACACAAGTGATATCATTATGTTGTGTTATGATACTCAAGTCCCTTTCTTTAAAATACTTGAATGCAACTTTTGAAAACCCAGTAAAGACTAAACTCCCCTGAAACAAAAAAAAAAAAGACATCAGTCCTAGCTGAATATCAGACTATCTGGAAAAGATAAAAATCCGGTTAAAAAGTTCTGTTCCTTGTATGTAATTAAAGAAAGCACAGAGTGATTTTTGTGTTCAGTTCCAAACTTCTGCCTCCAAAGGAATGAATGCAGCCAATCTGCTCTCTGAAATCATTACAGCATGGTACACGTAGTGAGATTTCTTGGAAATGTCAGCAATGCCCTGAATGGAACAAGCACAAAATGAAGCTGGATCTAAGATTCCCTTTTGGGGATGGAAGGGAAAGAGGACAGCGTTATAATGGATGCTTCTAATTAGAGTTTCAAATGCATCTGTGTGAAAAGAGACTTTGAAAACACTGTTGTAGGATTCACCATTTATTGTCTCAGTGACTTCCAAATCAAATTTGCATAATTTATAAATAAATAAGATTTTTTTCTAACAGCTAGTCCTGCAAATTTAGGCTGTGTCTACACTAAACCACTGCAGCTGTGCTACTGTAAGGTCTCCCATGTAGCCATTGTAGCCTATGAAAGAGCCCACTGATATCATAATTACACCATCTCCAATGAACAGTGGTAGCTGTGTTAATGGCAGAGTGTCTCTTGCCAATGCAATTCTGTATGTTCCAGTGCTTTTGTTGGTGAAATATATGCCAGTCAGGGCATACTGTTTTCCAACTCCTGGCCAACAAATGGTTTGCTGAAAAAAGCACCAGCGTTGCCAAGATTTTAGTTTAGAATCTGAGAGTCTTACACATCACCAAAGTTAACAACAGTGATACCAATGTGCAAATCAGAACAGATACCAGCTCATTTTCCCATAGCTCTGCTTGTTCTACAGGGCAGACATGAAAATGGTTTCTTTCTCCATAGGATCCTGAATTCAAACAAGGGATATCTCTGTTAAATAAGAAGGTGCCATTTTTGCATTGGAACAAACATGTAAACTGAGCAAAACACCCTCTCAAACCACTAGTAATTTTGCTTGATTAAGGAAGGTGAGATTTTTGGCACTTGGTCACTTTTAAAAATAAAAGTACATTTTCCAGGACAACAAAACAGGATGTTTCTGGGCTGTTTAAACGTGTGTTTCAGTCTCCTCAAGATGAGTTCATGAAGTGAGTTTTACCCACGAAGGCACTGACTAAACTGCAGGCTTCTATCCACAAAACTTCTTTCAAAAGAAGTTATTTCAACAAAGTGCACGCCCAGACTGCCAGCTGGGAGCATTCTGTGGATATTCCTGTACGCCTTGTTTCACAAGGAATGTCTTGACATGAGGTTTTCTTCCTACATTTAGCCCCAGGTGGATGGGTCAAATGTCAAAAAAGCCTCTCCCGACAGAACCGTCGACAAAAGATACACAAATGCACTGTGCAATTTGCGTATCTTTTGCTGACAATTCTTGGCAATCTAGACATAAACAAAATCTCATGAGCTAATACATTTGTTAGTCTCTAAGGTGCTACAGGACTGCTTGTTTGCTTTTGAAGTTACAGACTAACACAGCTGCCTTGTGGAGACTTACTTGAAGTAGAACAGACACCATAACATTTTTGTTTTGCTTTTTTTAAAATTTTCTCTGATGAGTTAGAGACAAATTCTCGTGCTTCAGAGCATAAGCCAACCTCTCTCAGCAGATCATTTGGGACATTTCCACACTGATGTTCTTGCATCTTCCTCTGAGTCATCTCATGCCTATCACCGTCAGACACAGGATATTGAAACAGAGGAACCAATGATCTTCTTTTGTCTGACACTTCCTATGTTATTGCTTAACATTTGTGAGGGTGGAAGATCAATGAAGTTGGAATATTAGAATGAGGTTTCCAGTGAGAGGTTTTCTTAACTAAAAAGGTTAATTTTTCCCAGGGCTTATGTTGCTTAATATACAATACAGCAAGTTCCTCTCAGGGAAAAAGATCATCTACTCACAGTCCAGAATTACTTGTGCTGCTCGATAGAGCTGCAGTCCCTGGAGAAGTTTCAGTAGCTGTTGAACTGTTGCTAGCCTCACTCCCCACCACCACATAAGTTCTCTCGTTATGCTGATTCCTGTCTTCTCCATGCACTTGATTTTGCGCAGCTCTGTCTGATCGGTTATCACATGGGAGGCTAAACATAAAAAAGGGATAGTTCTCTTATAAGAAGCAAAAGAAACAAACATAAGCAGAGGAAGCCCAATTCTATTGCATATGATCATTTAGTTTACATTTGCACAACAATCACAAAAACAGATGCACAATAAATTAGGAAAAAGGAGATCACAATGTGAGCATCAAGAAAAATCATTTCTGGGAGCAAGAGGGGCTCTCAATATTTTGTAAAAATAAAAATATTTACTTGAATTTTGAGAGAATCATAAGAACAAATTGGTCAAATTCCTCATAGTTGTCTCCACATTTTCCATGCAACTTCCAGGGCCCCTGATATTTTGTATCAAAGTGAGACCAAATTAGTTGTCTGGCATGAGGTCACTGAAATTAATGGGTTAAATTCAGCAGGGAGGCTGTGGCCTTACCTATACTAGGTTTAGTATTCTGTTTTATTGAACCAAAGCTGTATTATAGGTTAGTGGCAAGTGCAAACAAAGAGAAACCACAGTTAGCGAAGGGTCAGCTAAACCTATGGGGGAAAAAATGGTGCTGTTTTCTAGTGTACACAGGAGGCTAAAAGGAATTTATGTTCCTGTCTACACTACAGCTGGTACAACCACAGAGCTGCAGCTATGTCACTGCAGCATCATAGTGGACACTTCGTACATTGAATGGAAGGGATTTTCTGTTGACGTAGTTAATCATCATCTCTGAGATGCAATACAGATTAACAGAAGATTTTTCCCAGTTGGAGTAAAGTAACTACGTTGCTGAAGTTTTGACCATGCCCACATTTACCGTAATTTAGATCTTGTCTATACCCTGAACTACAATTAATATTTGGATCAACCTAATCATCTCTCTCAGGGACATGAAAAATTCACATTCCTGAGGATCATAGTTAAGCCAATTTACCCCTGAGGTAGAGGCTGCTAGCATAATGCTCTCCACTGCAATGCCTTGCTGATAAAACTATAATGGCAGAGCCCCTGAGAGCAAACATCTTATGTCAACAGAAGGCTTTTATTTTGTGGGGTCAGCATAATAACACTGCCTCCCCAAGCGACATTAGCTATGTCCACAGAAGCATCTTTCTGTTAATGTAGTTGCATCTGCACTGAGAGTTTGCTGGCATAGTTATGGGTGTATGTACACTTCAGAATTATGGTGACCTAAATTACATTGGTATACCCTTCACGGTAATTAAATCACTTTTGCATGTCTATACTTTGATCTTTATGTCAGCTGTGTGCATCCTCACTAGCTGCCAGTACTCCCTATAAAGTGAGTGTTAGGGCAACCACCCAGGATAAAATGGTGCCCAGATGATTACCAGAGCACCCACAGTCTGCAGCAAATGTTTCTGTTTGGGGTGCACATTCACACATGCTGTGGTGCATGTAAGGAAACTTATTTTGCACATGAATGGAAAAGAATTAGAGGGAACACTGCAGGCGTGTTTGCGCCAATTCTAGTGTCAGTATGGGACACTGTGGGACATCTTCTGAAAACCAGTAACAATCAATGTAAGCAACACAGTGCCTACAGTGACTCTGCACTCACCTAACCACATTTACAGACACTACATCTCTTCTGGAGATGGAATTGTTAAGTTAGCATAGCAGGGCATTAACATTAATGGGAATGAAATTTTAGTATAAAAAGTGACATAGGTATATGTAAGTTGTCTTGCATTAACCTAAGACTGTGGTGTAGACCAGGCCTATACTGGCTGAAGTGTGTGTTTTTTTCACACCCTGAATAACATAGGTATGCTGACAAAATTCTGTAGTGTAAACTTGGCCTTGCACCTCCCTTTAGCTTACTCAATAGGAATGTGCACCAATTATACCCCCTGAAACAATTATGAACTCATCCACTTACCAATACTGTATGTAATTCACATCCCTTTCCCTATCACCTCTGAATTTGACCAACTAAACCTGCCTGAGAGTCTGCATTTGTGTAACTAAATGCTAAGGGGCCAGAAGAGGGGAGGGCAGGAAGAAAAATAAAAACAGAAAGGCACAAGCAGGTGCAAACTGAAATTGCTCTAGTGGACTTCTGACTTAGATTTACAGCTTGATCCTATTCATGGACCCATGTGGGTGAACCCAAAGCCCTCACTCATCCGCCTACAGCAGTGGTTCTCCAGCCTTTGTACTAGTGCGCTCTTTCCCCCGCAGCACGCCCAGGAGCGAGTGCCACCCCTTTGTAAATTCAAACCCGTTTATAAGGGCTGTTGGTGCCGAGGGACTTGGGGCGGAGGCTGACAGCTCACAAGTCCCCCATGTCATCCCCGGGCGGCCCCAGTTTGACATTTACCGGCTCCGGTGTGGGCAGCGCCCCAAAGAGTGACTCTGTCCGATCTCGCCGTGGGACAGGAGCCTGCTGAGGCCGTGACCCAGCGTCCAACGCCCACCTGCCCGCGCCCCGGCCTTCCTACCAGCCCGGCTGGACCGCCGGTGACTCCCTGCCAGCACACCCGCGTCCTCCCCGCCCAGCTCCCGAGCGGGGCCCCGGCTCACCGAAGCGCATCCAGTCCGAGTCGCCCAGGCAGTCCATCTTCTGGCAGAAATCCTCCAGGACGCAGGCGGGCAGGCTGTGAAGGTACGTAGCCTGCGGGGCGCCGCCCGGGGCGGGATGGAAATGGGCCATTCCTGCGGCAGATGTCGCTGCCTCCCGTGGGGTTCCGCAGCCCGAAGCGCGTACGGTGAAACCCTCCCAACCGTCTGCCTCCGCACGTCAGTGCCAGCTCGCATCCTACCCCGGACTCCTCCCCTCGCGGCGCCAATCAGCAGCGACCTCAGGGCCCGCTCGGACCTCCGCCAGCCTCGCTCACAGACGTTCTCTGCGCGGCGACGTCAGGCCGCGGCTGCTGAAGCGGCGTGAGGCGCCCTTGAGTAGGGGAAGTGAGGGCTGCTCCTGCGAGGCTCTTGTGTATGGTTTGTGTGTAACCTGCCTTTTGTGTTGTTCTAATGAATTAAGTTTTTAAATATTTTTATTTTTGAGATGTTATTTGTCACATTATTAAACAATTTCATGTTTTAAAATACTTTTTCATGGAAAGCTTTGCCTTATTCCAATTGTTTAAAAAGATCCCCAGCCCTTGAGTTTTTTGTACTGTTACCTTCATTTTAACCCTTGCATTTGTGTATTAAGCTTGTACCCATCCTGCAAGATGATTCTCATGGGCAGCTCTTGGCACCTGCACAGATTCATTCCAGCCAGCCACATGAAACCATCTGCAATGTATGTACTTTATTGTTAACATTTTCCTTTTTATGTTCTTACATTGCTATTTAATTCAAACTATTATTATGCATCTTGGCATTTTTACGTGTACCCATCTCTTTTATGTGATGTTACAGTCCTACCAGATCTCATGAGTCTTGATATTTGTGTGGTTTTCTTATGTTCCAGCCCTTTGGAATTGTGCGAATCTGATTTTTTCTTAAAACAAATGTAAATCATTAGCACTTACGGATTCAGAGAAAAAGGTTCAAAAACCAGAAGACAAGAGAGAATTGCAAATTTGCCATAATTTAAAATATCGTGATTGCAAGGATAATCTTGTGATTTATTGGGATCTGGCACATGATTTTTTCACAGTTGGGGGCTTAGCAGCTGCGTTGCCTCTAATTTTATTACATCTGTAGACAGAATAAATGTTGTTATATACACCAAGACATGCGTAGATGCACACCACTGATAGAAACACACCTTGCCCTGGAGGCAGGGAAGTAAAAATCCTTGTTTCCCTTAATGTCTCTGGCATACACTTGGCAATAGAAGCCAGGAATGAGAGATCTGTGGGATCATTGTCTCATTGGGCAAATGAGGGGGAAAATGGAAGAAACTTTTGTCCACCGCTGGTATGCAGCCACCTTTTTGATGGGATTTAGCACCTATTTATCACCAGCAATTCTACACAAGCAGGGGTTTGACAAAACAATGGAAGAATCACTTTTCAGACTGAAATTGTATACTTCCCTATGGCTGGGTCTACACGTGCCCCTTCCTTTCGAAAGAGGCATGTTAATGAGCAGGTTCGAAAGATGCTAATGAGGTGCTGGAATGAATATGCAGCGCCTCATGAGCATAATGGTGGCCGCGGCGATTCGAAAGTGCGGCTTTTTGAATCGCGTGCCGCCCGTGGAGAAGAGACTTTCCAAAAGGACCCCCCCCCAGTTTTCCAAAAGGACCCCCCCCAGTTTTCGAAAGCCCTTCTTCCGATCACAGATAGGAAGACCCACATGGCCAGAGCTGCTGACTGGGATGCATTACTTGAGCCTAACATCTGATGGGTATGTGGCTGGTGGTTTTTTTTTTTTCCTGTGAGTGCTTGAGCTTCAGAGCAAACAGAGGCAGTGCATATGGCTTTTGAGAAATATTTGTTATGTATTGTGGGATTGAAATGACTGCTCCAGGAATCTTTGGGAGCTGGAATTTCCCAGCATGCAACTTGCTTTATGTCAGAATGCCATCCATACCTAATAATTTTTTTGCATTTCTTTGAAAAAATTCCACACATTCAGACGGCACTTTTTGACTATTTTTGATGGAAGCATTATGCCAGAGAGAGCTGCATTATTCACATGAACTTCGCAAATATAGGATGCACAATTCTCCTATATTTGCAGACCTGGTGGAAGTACTGCAACATCTGGGGACAAGGTGGGTTTTTTCCAAGGCTGGTTTCCTGACAGATAGTGAACAACAATTCAATTTTGTTGATGACATTCATGAAGGAGCTGCAGATGGTGGAGTGTCTCTTCTTGGACTGCAAAATAAGCACTGACTAGGGGGATCTCATCATAATTCAGATCTGGAGTGATGAGCAGAGGCTGCAGAACTTTCAGCTGCAGAAGCTCACATTCCTGGATCTGTGTTCTTAGCTCATCCTAGCCCTACACTGCATGGATGCCAGAATGAGAGATGTATTGATAATGGAAAAGTAAATTACACTGTAGAAGCTCGTGTCATGGAGTATATGGGGTCACTGAGTCCGGCATCCTCCTCTGCAGCCAGATGTGACTCTGAGCCAGGAGGTAGAACAGAAGGTTTATTAGATGATGGGGACAGAGTGGAGAACAGACTTCTCAGGACAGAAACAGACAGTACAATCCACCCTGGGGAGAGGGAGGCCCTGACCCTCTCCCCTGCTTCCCCAGATAGCAAAGACCACCTGCTCCCAGCTGCCTGGTTAAAATTCAAACCGCCAGGCCCCTCCTCCTGCCTTTGTCCTGGTTCTTGAGCAAAAGGCGTCACCTGGCTGCACTCCCTGCCTCCCCACAGGCTCAGGTTACAAAGGCATGTTCATTGTATATTCGAAAACAACAAGAGTCCTGTGGCACCATATAGACTAACAGATATTTTGGAGTGTAAGCTTTCGTGGGCAACAACCCACTTTGTCAGATGCATGAGCGGGTCTTTGCCCACAAAAGTTTGTGCTCCAAAATATGTTAGTCTGTAAGGTGCCACAGGAATTGATTGTTTTAGACAGTGGAACATCATTTTGAAATTAGATAATCTACAGTGGGGGCCCTTGTAATACAATTGTGCAGGGCCTTCAACCATCTTACATGCATCTGTCTTGGCAATGTGCAGGAAATAGCAGATGGGTTTGCAGAAATAGGATTCCTGAATTGTGGTGAGGTGATAGGTATCCTAGCACCAATACCCCAACAGAAAGGACTATTTTTCTAAGCACTGATGGACCTCTTGGGGATGTTTCACCATTGTTAATGTGGACTGGTCAGGGAAGGTAATGATGCTGGTATTTTTAAGAGCATGGGACTATTCAGTATGCTAAATCAGGACTGACTGGTGAATTACCACTGGTGACAGTAAAATGCCAACAATGATTCTGGGGGCACATGCCCTCCTGGAATCCCTGCACCAGTCACCTCTGGTGCCAGTGGCACTGAGTCCATACTCAGAAGGGGTCCTGATGCCTGAAGTGTGACCCTGCCACCCCTTCTGTTTGCATTCTGCCACAGGTCCTGGCTGTACTTGGCCTCTCCCCTGGCAAAGCCCTGCCCCACTTGGGGTGCATCTACACTAGGAACTAACTTTGAAAACTTTTAGGTGCTACTTCAAAGTAGCCTGCAGAAAGTCTACACGTTTTCCCTTAACTCGAAGTTAACTTTGAAGTAAGGGAGCCCAACTTCAAAGTCCTTACTTCATTACCCCAAATAGAATAGTGCTTTATTTCAAAGTAGGGTGTGCGTAGACTCTCCACTTCCAAGTCTGTTACTTTGAAGTAAGTTGTAGTGTAGACATGGCCTTAGTCTCATCCCCATGAGACACCACTTGCTGCTTGCTTCCCTCCACCTGCTCTATATGAGCTGTAGAGCAGGTCGTGGGGACAGGTCCTTGAGGGGGAGGCACAGGGGGAAAAGGCTGAGTGGGGTGGGGCTCTGTGGGATGGTGCATAACCCCTGATTTGAAGTGCTTTTAACATGGGTCTCCATGGTTTGTTTACTTGCCACGATGCTGTCCTCCAGATTTTTTTTTAAGCTAAATCAATATTTGTCCTTTTGGATACACTGTGGATCAGGAGCAGCTTAGCTGCTCAGGAAAAAGAAAAGATCAAGAACAGGGTATCATTTAAATATTCTCTTCTGGTAATTTTCCTAAACAGCTAAGTTGGTCCTGATCTGCAGTGAAATATGTCTCAAAATTAAGACAGGTAACTGGCAATAATCAATTATCTAGCAAAATCAGCACTAATTAAAAGTTTAAATTGCATTGGTACCTTATAGATTCTTCTAAAAGGTCACCCAAGGCAGGGCACTGGGCTCCAAAGTGTGTACTTTCTGGTAAGCTCTGTAACTTAGAACCATGTTATACAGAATGCTTAGGAGTAACCGAAGAAAGCATATTCAAACCTAAGATCTAGTAGTTATCAGAAAAACAGCCCATTCAAACAGACTGTATTTAGTGTTCTGATCCAAGTACAAAAGCATTTATTGGACAAAGAGTAACACAAGAACTGTGAATGAATGTCTGTCCCAGTGTTTGTAGAACTGAGCTTTAAAAGGTATGTAGTTTGCTATATTTTAAACAAACAGCAACAAAAAAGGAAAGGTTTAGTGCTTGGACAAATTAAGTGACTGAATCCAATCTACATAGCCTTGACTACAAGAGGCCCTTTATTAATATTTCTCATTGTTATTACTTCTGATTGCTGCTCCACCAGTATTAGTGTAGACAAAATACTGGCATTTTTAACATAATACTACAGGGTTGTTTTAAATTGTGGACTGCCAAAACCTGGTCTGTGCTACAGCTCCCAACACTGAAGCTTCATCATGAGTAGCAATGGAGGAGATGTTTATGTTAAACTTCTTCTGTCAAAGGGGTTAGCTACCTTTTGTGAATCGGTGAATTTGTCTCAGTAGTTTTTCAAGGTGTATATTTGTGGCTGATTAAAATTATCTCCACAGGCTCTTCCAGTATACAAGAACATATGATTAGAAAAGTATTTCATAAACACACACACACAAGAAAAATATGTAAAAATAAACCCCACTCTTAAGTTAATCCATATTTATATTTTTCTGGTGGAGAACAAACTTCAGTTCATACAAAACATTTAAAGAAAAAAATTAACCAGTATTAACAAAAAATAGGAGACACTTAAATATTCACAGCATGGCTTGATGTTCTAACTCATGTAGTTCCAGCAGTTTTCCCAGAATGTATGTATTTTGTTTCATTGGAAATAAATGTGCAAGCTTAAAATGAGAATAAATGTCTGCTTCTTTCCATAACACTTAAATCCAGGGTGAGGAACCTTCAGCCCAAGGACAGCATCAAGGCCCTGGCTTAATTTGATCTGTCTGGAAACCCTGAACCTTGTGAACCCCTCTGGCAGGGCTGGACTGTGAGTGGTGGCTCAGCCCATTGTGGGGCAGTCCCCAAGCCCTAGCTCCCTCCTGCCCACAGGACTGGAGTGGAACATGTGTCAAGTTAAGTGTGCATGAGGCCTGGGTTTTTGGTGCTTTTTTTATTCATTGCTTCCTACAGTGGGGGCAGGTGATTATTGCTTTACCTTGTGCATGAGTCCCGACTGATTTTTCTGTGGGGCAGTTGCCCGTTGCTGGAAAATGTTTCCCCAACCCTGACTTAAACTTTTAATGGATTCCTGCATATATGTTGTTTGATTTATTGTATAGCTGTGTTGGTCCCAGGTTATGAGAGTGACAAAGTAAGTGATGGAATATTTTTATTGGATCAAATTCTGTTGGTGGAAAGGACAAGCTTTTGAGCTTCACAGAACTTTTCCCTCAAGTGTCAAGTGGATAATCAGAGAGCCTAAGCTAAGTATAACATGGGAAAGATCATTAAGCATAAGGAGTTCATATATGCTACTGCTGAGGACATAAAATGAAGTGACAATTAAGGGCTAGCAAGTAGTAAGGTGCGTTACAAATTGTTGTAATGAGCCATAAAACCAGTCTCTGGTAAGTCCAGGGTTTTTAGTATTCAGTGGAATTACGAATTTAAGTTTCAAGGCTTGTCTTCTGAAGGTATTGTGCAGGTTTCCTTCAAGAATAAGAACTGACAAATCAGCTACGGAGTGATCTCTCTGTGAAAAACATTTGTCCACAAGTGATATGGTATATTTGTCTTTTATCATTTTCTCCATGAAAATTAACTGAAGAGCACAGTGATTGTCAGGCTTCAACCACCTAGTTATTGCTGAAGCACTTGATGAGATAACCACATGTTGTGATAAGCATGTCTAGGATTCTTGGACCTTGAAAGGTGTGCTGCAAGGTGGTGGTGGTTATTATAGCATTGGACACAGGTGTGTGGACATAGGCGCTACCTCCCTCTCTACCCAGGAGGCGCTCCGCCCCCATTCCACACTTTTGAGCACCCCCTGATTTTTTCCGTGTTCTTCAGAACACCAAGGGGTCAATGCCCACATGCAGATTTTGTATCTGCAGTTGTGACAGGGTCTCTTACTGCTTTGAGTTAGTCTGTTGTGGTCTGTGTCCTCTTCAGGCATTCAAATACCCCTCCAACCTCGCCAACTCATTGAAGGCAATCTCCCCACACACCAGGACACACCAACTCAAAGTGAGGCACAGAGATGCTACAGATAAGTTAATAAAAAGGACTAGCAAAAAGGGAAGGAAAAAACATTCAGACTGACCTTTTATAACAGGATGATGAACCTTTTTTTGGGTCAGGGGCCACACAAGTGAGAAGCCAAAACAGCACTTTGCCCCTGCCCACAACAACCCTCACTGATGTGGTCCCCGACTGAAAAACAAATGAGGAGAGACACATTCCCCTCAAATGCCAGCATAGAAGACAGGGCTAGTAGATTTTGTGAGCCTCCCCAGGCTCTGGAATAGAGTCAAAAGTGGGGGAGCTGTCAGGAAACAGGCTGGGTATGGAGAGTCTGGGCAGAAGGAGTGGATGCAGGAGTGGTCTTGGAGAGGTTCCAGGAGGGGGTCTCAATAGGAGCAGGGGATGCAGGGACAGGGTGCAGATCGGAATGGGGTTTGAGGGGTCTAGGGATGGTTTAAAGTTGGGGGTCTGGGCAAGATGGGGGCCACTTACCTGGTACAGCTCCTCTGCTGCTTCCAGACACTGACCCCTGCTGTTCTCATAGGCCAAAATTCCAGCCAATCAGAGCATTGTGGAGAAAAGCCTCTCTGGACAGCACTGCATTATCATTCCCCCAGCTGGGGGAGGTGGACGGAGCTGTTTCCTGCCCCCACCAGAAAGAATCCATAGGCCAGATCTGGACCCAGCTTACCTGTCACCAGCTCAGGGCCCCCAATCTCCCACTCTGCAGTCGTCCAGATGCCACATCCAGGCAAATCGTGGTCCATATTTGGACCACAGGTTATCCACCTGTTTTAAAACTGTTTTAACCTAGAAATATCATTAAACCCTTTGTGCTAGGTTCTGATAACCATAATGTAGCAGAGAAAAGGGGGAGAAAACTCCTTATGCTCATACACAGACTTTCCGTTTGCTTTTGTGGGCGTTGGATCAGGTTAAGAGCAAGATGGGGATGGCTATACCATCCACAAGTATTCCACATCCATGTAGGTATAATACCGAGATTTGACTGACTCTTGTCATAAATCTTTTGAGCAAATTTAATCTTTGTGTATGGGGGTAAAAATCCCATGAAGTCAAGAGAGTTACAAATGCTTGTACAAACAAGTTCAAATTCATCCCTGTGTCTTGGGTATTTATAATCACCCAAGAGAATGTTCATGGATAAGCCAATGTTATATCAAAAATGCATTTTGTTATATTTGTAGTGAAACAGTCTGAAAGAGCAAGATTCTATCCTTAGTTCCATCCTACAAGGCCTCTGACGTCAATAGTACTGCATAGGTTCAAGGCCACTGACGGCAATTGTACTGCATGGGTTTAACTGAACACAGAACTGAGCCAACTATGTTTTAACTGAAATATCATAAACTTGGTGATCTCTTGAATCTGGCTCTTGCCATCCTTTCTAGTGAGTTTTATATACTGAAACCAAGTGAACCTTTCAGAGCATAAACTCCTGACACTCAGTTTTTGAAGTGTGTTTCAATGTGGTTAGTAATACCACTTACACATAGTAGTTTCACTGTGGTGTTTTCTGCTGCATGTGAAAGTCTGAAATGGATGATGTTCATTTCAAATCAGGGGCTCCATTTCTTATTTTACTTCTTTCCAGAGAAAGTCTTTGAAGATCTTTCCGAATATTGGGATAATTTTCCAGATCTTCATATAATGATCGAACGATATCCAATCTCCTGTAGTCCACTGGTTTTACCAGACTGCGAACAACCTGAAGACATCTCTCTTTCAGACTGAACACTGTAAAGAGGGATAAAGATTTATGTAAATTGACATTTTAGCACTCTCCTGACAAATATGTCTAAGTATCTCACGAATATTAACAAATTTAGTTTGCAATTCTTCTGTGATTCTCCGTGCCTTGAATATTGAGTCTGCTCTGGTATGGCTATGATCTGAAGAAGTGGGTCTGTCCCATGAAAGCTCATCACCTAATAAATTATTTTGTTAGGTCTTTAAAGTGCTACTGGACTGCATTTTTGTTTTGATAGCATATAGACTAGCATGGCTCTCTCTCTTAGTATTCTGTGAGATAGGTTTTACTTTTCCCAGATGGGAAGAAATGAGACCCGGTGAGGTTAGATATATCACCAAGTCACTGACAGAGAGAAACAGAGCTCTGATCTTCTGACTCCCTTGTTTGCCCTACCTACTCAATCATGAAATATTCCACAAGATATGTTAAAAATGCAGGGAGGCTTAAATAATGTCAAAACTCAGTAAATCGCTGTGCTCAAGAGAAATCAATGTTGATGTGTTAGAAAGCCCTTGTTTTCAAAATCTTAGATATAATTTTTATTAATTGCTTGAATATCTGGTTCATACATGCCCACTGTTATACTGATTGAGGTCACTGGAGTTAGCTCATCAATTTCCTCTTACATTCTAGCAGATATAATTTAATTCTCTTTATACTTTTACCTGGAAGTGTGATATTTGCAAATATGGGCTGGCCATTCACATTGCGAGTAGGAACGAACAGTTCTGTCTGATTGACAAGAAGTCCATCGCCTGTTTTTGCATCTCTGAACAGCCAAAGATGTTCTGTAACAAAACAGAGATTAAAAATAACAAAGGAACTGAATTCCTAATTATTTTGAATATTATTTCAATTGGATACAAATATGAAGAAGGTAACTTATTTTAAAATTAAGCTGAGCTTTGGAATTAGTAACTTTCAGTTTTTTTTGTGGCTTGTATGGGACCTTTGGAAGTGGGAGAACAGGAAGAGTGTGGATGGTAGGGGGAAAAAAAGAAAGGCAGATGATCCCAGAAGACATCCAAGAGAAGATGTACCAAGTCATCAAGATGACAAGATTTAAGACATCCCTCTAAAAGGATACTTTGCACACAGAAGTCTGTGCTTTGGGCATATGACTATAGTGGACCACCTGTAAGTGGCTTTCAAATAGCTGTTTGAACTGAATTCCACTCAGGTTTTCCCAGGAGTGGACATCACTGTTGCCAGTTTCTTAAACAAATGCACTCAGACAGTCATGGAGCCTTTAGACACAACAGTAGCCTTGGGTCAGGCAGAGTGGGTGATACTTTGTTTTAAATCAAAATCTTTATTTTTCTCCATTGCTATATATCTATCCAAGGTTCAACTTTGCATATGAGCCTCACCCCAATTCAAGAAAACATTACGCTCCACTCATCTCCTGAATCTCTAGATATTATCATCCACTGAGCTAGCTGGGTGTCAAAGCTAGACCAACCCACAAAGATTCTCTTACATATTTACCTTACCCCACAACGTAGATAAACTCACGTAGGTCCCACTTGGCCTTTTCTATTTAACTATACTCATCCAGGCAGCTGGTGCCCCTAGCTGCACCAACCCTGGGACCTAGAGTATAGCCACCCTCCAGAATCTGTGCCTCTGTCCCCTACCATGATACCCAAGTAGCTGTGACTCCTCTGGAGTGGCCCTGCTCATTCCAACCAGGTAGTTGTGGCCCCACACCAGTTGGTGCCCCCCACTCCATTCCAAGGCAAGTAGTTGCACGTCCCTGCTGTTTCGCATCCAGACACCCTCCCATGCACCCCAAGTAGCTGTGCTCCCCACTGCCTATCTCAGTAGCTGTGTTCTTCCTCTGCCCGGCCAGTCACCCCTCCTCCGCCCTCGGTAGCTGTGCACTCCCGGCCCGGCCCACCTAGGTAACTGTGCATCCGGCGGCCGGTGCCCGGCTGCAGCACCGGGTAGGGCCGTGGCTGGCCCTCGAAGTCCAGCCAGACGGGCATGACCAGCCGGGGGCTCCGATTACAAAAGATCACGTGAGAGGGCTCCCGCGTGTTCACAGAACGCAGGAGCTGTCCCCTAGCTTCCTCCGCCCGCTCCTGCGGCATCTCCAGACCAACGCACTAACCACCCCTATCAGGAACCGGACGAGACCTACGTGCTCCGTCCCGCGCATGCGCGGTGAGACACTGACGCCATTGGACCGGCGGGTGCTGAAAACGGAACCCCAGGCCGTACAGGCGGCCTATCGGCCGTTGCGCTGGGGGGAGGGTACTCCGCGCGCAGGTGCTGTAACGAGACCCAGCCTGCGCCGCCTGGCGGTGGAGCCGTGTGGGTGGGTTCTCAGTGCTCCACAGCCGGGCCGGTTACGGGCGAGGCCGCGACCGTTTGGAGGCGTTCTTTGATCGCCCTGCGGGCGGGTGCCGCCGGGGCGGAGGAGAACCCTTCGGCCCGCAGCCCCTTTCCTGATTCCCCCCCAGCCCCTCGTCATGGGAGGGCAACAGAATGGGCTGCGGCGGGGGTTGCAGCGCCACACGCAGTATTGCCGCTGGGGCTGGGCCCTGGCTGCTGCTATTTGTTGGGCAAGTGCTTGTTGAAATGTGCCGGCACCTCCTTCCCGGAGCGAGGCTCAGGGGGCATCTGAAGAAGTGAGTCTGTGCTCACGAAAGCTCATGCTCAGAACTTTTCTGTTAGTCTATAAGGTGCCACAGGACCCTTCGTTGCTGTTGTGAGGAGCGAGGAATTCTCACTACTGCTGCAGTAGTCACGTCCAGGCCGAAGAGTACAGGTGTGGAGACTTCAAGCGGGGGGACGGGCCACAGGACAGCTGCCCTTGCCCTATCCAACTCATGCACTCCAGTACCTGTTTTGCTCCCACCCCCTACCTCACCACTTGCCGTTTCCTCCTGTGGATGTGCCTTACCTTATCTGGTGAATAGCAACAGAGAAGTAGCCCTGTTAGTCTGTGCTCCCAACAAAACAAACCAGCAGAAATGTAGCACTGTAAAGACTAACCAAATGATTTATTTGGTGACGAGCTTTTATGGGAGAGAGCCACTTCAGATCAATTTCTGAAGAAGTGGGTCTGTCCCACGAAAGCTCATCACCAAATAAATCATTTGGTTAGTCTTTACAGTGCTACATTATCTGATGAATGCAGGGCAGTTTCCTTCCCCTTGCCCCCAGGGGAGCCAGGAAGCTTGTGCTGCTCTTAGGTCATGTAACCTCCCTGCTTCCTCTGACTCACTAGAAACTGCAAGGTGCTGATGGTGAGTGTCTGGGTCCTGATGCTGGGGAAACATGTGACCCACCTCATACGCCCTCATATGTGTCACCCATGCCTGTGGCAACTGCCCCATTTCCTGCAAGTGGGCCAGGTATATTTAACACCATTATGAATGCTGGAGGCAAGGTGTGGTTTGGAATGGAGGGTACAGTGCTCAGTCCTGCCATGTGATAACCTCTGGCCACCATGAGTGGTCTGACCATCAGTTTGAGAAACCCATGTGTTGGGCTGAGTGGCGTGTAAGGGCTGTGGTTCTCCTAGCAGTTTATTGTCTCCTAGCTGGTCACATCTTCTATTCAAGGGGCTGGTTGTGAGCCAGACTGACCTGTGTAGTTTGTGTACCATAGGCTGTGTCTACACTAGGACACAACGTCAAAGTAGCCTATTTCGAAGTAAGAAATTTGAAATAGGCTACTTCGATGATTATCATCTACACGTTCTCCAGGGCTGGCAAATGTTGATGTTCAATGTCGAAGTAGCGCTGGGGAACATCGAAAAGAGCCGCCCCAGAGGGAAACGCGGAGTGTCCACACACAAGCCCACTATTTCGAAATAAGGGGCCAGGAAAGCCCACGAACTGGGTCACTAGCCCTTCAGGGGCAGCTGCAAGCCGCTCCCTTAAAGGGCCCCTCCCAGACACACTCAGCCTGCACTGCACGAGCAGCCCTGCATTGGTGAGACAAGCCTCGCAGATCTCGAGCCTGCAGATATGGACCTCTAGCAGCAGCTGGAAGCCCTACAAGCCGCCTCCCGCTGAGCAGGCACCCTTCTAGATGCTGCCCGGGCAGCCACCCAGCAGCTTCTGGAATGGGAGCCCTCCCCAGGAGCACCAGGAGACGCCCCCGAACATTGGGCCCTCCTCACTCTCCCCCGCCGGGTGCCCCACTGACTCTGGAGCTACCCCTCCAGCACTGAGTGGTGGGAGCACCTGGTTATGGGGGAATGGAATGATGAGCAGTGGCTGTGGAACTTCCGCATGAGCCGGCAGACCATCATGGAGCTCTGCTAGTGGCTCACCCCTGCACTCAGGCACCAGGACACCCGCATGCGGCACGTCCTCCCTGTTGAGAAGAGGGTCGCAATAGCTGTCTGGAAGCTGGCCACTCCAGACAGCTACTGCTCCATGGGACAGCAGTTTGGAGTGGGAAAGGCCACAGTTGGGGCTGTCCTCATGGAGGTAAGGAGGCCTGGGGCTGAACTCCCTGCTGGGGAGGGGGGCCTGGGTGAGGGGGGGCCAAGGAGGGGGGCCTGGATGAGGGGGTCACACTCTCCAAACCCTCACAGGCACCAGTCTTCCCTCCCCAGAGGTGGTGCGTGCACTCAATGCCCTGCTGCTGAAGAGGGTCGTCCAAGTTGGGGACCTGGATGCGGCCGTTGAGGGATTCGCCACCATGGGATTCCCCAACTGCTTCGGAGCCCTTGATGGGACCCACATCCCCATCTGTGCCCCAGATCACAGTGGTGGCCGCTATGTCAACAGGAAGGGCTACCACTCTGTGGTCCTGCAGGCCATGGTCGACAGCCGTGGCTGCTTCCAGGACATCTATGTGGGCTGGCCCGGCTCTACCCACTACGCCCGCGTTTTCTGGAATTCGGGACTATGCCGCCGACTGCAAGTGGGGACCTACATCCCCCAGAGGGAGATCCCTCTGGGGGATACCACCACCATACACCTCTGCCTTGTGGCGGATGCGGCATACCCCTCCAGCCCTGGCTTATGTGGCCCTGTACAAGCCACCTCTCTGATAGCCAGCAGCGCTACAACGCCTGCCTCAACCAAGCCTGACAAGTGGGCGAGCGAGCCTTTGGGTGCCTGAAAGGCCGCTGGCATTGCCTCCTGGCACGCCTAGACCTGGGCCTCCCAAACATCCCCTAGGTTGTGGGTGCCTGCTGCACACTCCACAACCTGGTGGAAAGCAAGGGGGAGGCCTTTGTGCAGGGCTGGGCACAGGAGGCCGCAACAGTCTACCCCCAGCCAGCTGCTGCCCCGAGCCGCCAGGCCCACCAGGACAGGCTTCGGGTCCGGGAGGCCCTAAGGGAGTACTTTCACCAGGGGGCCCAGTGAGCGACCCCCCTGGCCATCCCTGCAGCCCACCCCAGCACCCACACTTCACCCTCACCAAAAGCACACGGGACACAGGTTTTGGGAAAAATAAAACTGTCATTATTTACAAGAAAAACAAAAACGTCACCTCTTTTCGGCAAATAATAATATCAAAAAGAACAGATTAATGAAAATAATAACTATGTACAAGTGGGGACATCTCTACAAACTATAACGGGGGGTCACCTATAAATAACGATATACAAAGACGGGGACAACTATTTATGGGGGGAGATGTGGGCAGGCCACCCATCGGCCCATCATTCTGGGGTGGGGGTGGAAGGGCGCAACCCCCGCTGTGTCCAGCTGGCCAGTCTCCCTCTCAGCCGGGGTCCCCGGCAAGGCTGGCTGGGGGCCGGGAGCACGGGGAGGTATGGCTGAGGTGGGTCCACGGCCCTGGGTGGCTCCTGCTCTGAGGAGCTGGTGGGTGGGGCAGCAGGCGGGACATCAGCGAGGAGGGCAGGACGGAGGACATCGGAGGGAGGCAGACGGGCCACCAGCTCCTCAAGGGTATCGGCCACCCAGTTAAAGGTGGCCATGAACTCGTGCCAGGCCTCCCGGTGCCAGGTGGCCTCCCGCTCCTCGAATTGGAGCCTCCACTCCATGAGGTCTGCTGGCGCCGGAGGGCGGCAGCCACTTCCGGGTCGTAGGTGGTGGTGGAGCGACAGTGTCGTCCCCGGGAGTGGACCTGGACTGGGGCAGGCGGTGTCCCCGACAGCTGGTGCTCCGGTGGTCTGGGAGGGCTGTCAGAGACAACGGATGGTGCGGCTGCAGAAATAGGGGGAGAGGGTGAAGGGAGGCTGTGAGTACCCAGCCTTGACCCATGGCCCACCCTCCCATCCCCCCAAGGGCCTGTGTCCCCGCCCCATCCATCCCCCATTGGTGCGTGCAGTGATCCTGTGGGTGGCCCCCTCCAGTGGTCCTCCCCTCTCCCTTCCCACCGGGGGTGGGGCACGGCACTGTCCATGGGTGGAGGTGCTGCTGGGCACTGGTGGCTGTGGCACCGTCCCTGTGCTATGGATTGCCCGGGCCATGTCAGGCTGGGGTGTTGTGGGGATGTGGGGGGCCCCCAGTTAAGTGGTGCCCCGCCCCATGCTCGGGGGGTCTGTGCCCTGTGGGTTACGTACCTGACGGTGCACTGCCAGGCTCTGGAGATGCCCAGGAGGCAGACACCCGGCTGGAGCTGCGGGATGGCACGTCCAGCACCAGCTCCCCCTCCTCACTGGACCACTCAGTGGCTGGGGTGGAGAGTCCCAGCTGTAGGCATGGGGGGGCAGGGCTGGCCTCTGGACCTGACCCTGTCTCCGAGGCCGGTTGGGGCTCATTGGCTGTGGTGTCAAGGGTGGCTGGGGGGGAGGAGGTGCCCCGGGGGCCAGGATAGCCCTGAGCTCCCAGTAATAGGGGCAAGTGGCGGGGGCAGCTGCAGACCAGCTGGCCGAGTCCCGGGCCCGGGCGCAACCCTGCCGCAACTCCTTGACTTTACTCCTGACGTGGTCAGGAGTCCAGGCAGGGTGACCCTGGGCAGCCAGGCCCTCAGCCAGCCGGGCAAACGCCTCCATGTTCCGCCGCTTGATCCCCTTGATGTGCAGCACCTCCTCCTCCCGCCAGAGCCCCCGCAGGTCTTGGAGCTCGGGGTCTGTCTGGGAGGGGCCCTGCTTCCTACCCCACCTGCTGGAGGCCTGGGAGCCCTGGCATGGCCCAGAGGGGGAGCTCTGGGGGCGCTCGTGAGGCTGGCTGGCTGTCATGATGTCCCTCTGGCAGTGCAGGGACACCATGTGGCAGGGCTGCTGCGTGCACGCTGCCAGCTTCCTGCTACGGGGTTTCTGGGTCCCTGCGGCTTTAAGAGCCGCTGAGTGCAGAGACCATAGAACCCTGCAGGGGCTGGACAGAGCGTCTCAACCCCTCAGCTGATTGCTGCCATGGAGGACTCTGCTATTTCGAAGTAGCGGGACGCGGATCGCCTACACAAACCCTACTTCGACGTTCAATGTCTTCTGATGGGAATAGCGATTTCGACGTCTCGCCGCTTAACGTCGATTTCAATGTCGAAATAGCACCCGGTGCGTGTAGACACGACGGGTGCTATTTTGACATCGTTCTGGTTACTTCGAAGTAGCCGGCTAGTGTAGACATAGCCATAGAGATGCCTCTTTTTCTGTGGTCTCTCTCTTCCACCAAAACAGTGCTGGTACACAAGTTGCTTCTGTGACATTAGGTGTGGGTAGCTGTAAGTGTTAATTTTGTAGGTGTTTAGCTAATGGGTGTTTGCGTATGTAGTAGCAGGATTTTTTTTTGGCAAGACTTTTAAAACCTGGGCCTTATTTTCACTGTGAGATACCTGTTATAAGTTTAAACTTTCCAAAACTTATTTCTCTGGATCCTTAGTTTGAGCTATAAAAATGAAGCTTACAAGAGAATGGTAACCTAGTGTATTGCTATAAAAATGAAGCTTACAAGAGAATGGTAACCTAGTGTATTGCTATAATCTGCTAAAAAACAACACAATTGTATGTACAGTAAACAGACCTGTTTTTTCTGTCCAACCTCTGGAAAATTCTCACTAACAATCAGATGGTACACCACAGAAATACTGATCCTGAAAGTTTTCCTTGCTACAAACCCTGTTGTCAGTTCTGTCCACATATTTATACTGGAGACACCATCACTAAACCTAACCATGTCATTTACACGATCGGGGCTCATATTCCTGCACTTCCACTGATGTGATATATGCTATAATGTGCCAGCAATGCCCCGTGGCATGTATATTGGACAAACTGGACAATCACTTTGCCAAATAATGAATGGACACAAATCAGACATTAGGAATCTGAATATGCATAAACCTGTAAGTGAGCATTTTAATTTAGCGGGTCATAGTATCCAAGACTTAATTGTGTGCTGTCAGGTAAATTCAGAAAGGTTCCAGAACTCAAGTAGGCTGCTTAGCCTAAGGAGCTTTATAAGCATAAGCTGACATTGGAAACTTCAGGAAACTGCAATAAGGTAGGCAGCAGGCAAGCAGGAAACATGTAACTGCAAGGCTCTGTCAGTTAAACTAATAGTTTTATACTTGCTGTTGTATTTCTTTAATTGTTCTTATGTCATAAAATTTGTATCTTGATTGTTACGTAGTAAGCGAGAGAAAAGAGGCCAGCCGATGGGGATAAGGAAGGCCTCATCAGGTGATCATGCCAACTTTTAACCCACCAATTGCAAATTGCCATCACAGCAAAAATTAGCATGGTAAGCACAAACCAGCAGTAATTAGCATGGAAAGCGTAAAACCGCAAAAATAATTAGCATGGAAGGCGTAAGCAGAATATTAAGTTAAAAAATTAGCATGGTGAGCGAAAAAATGTCATTATGTAGGGGGAAAACACCAGAATATAATTAGGAGCCACAAGTATAAACGACTTCATGGACCAGTCACTCATTGCGAGCTCGAGGACAAGGTACCTTAAGGGTGTTAAACTTGCCATTGGGGGACACTTGATAGGACAGCTCAGTGCTGCTGTTGCCAGCCCCAAGCAGCAAGATATGGGGACTGTCTGCAACATCCGTATACCGAATTGCCTAAGTACCTCTATGTTCTGTGAGGACTTGGCTTAGGTAAGACCTTGCCTGGCTAGGGGATCAGGCCCCAGACATTAGCAACAGCAGAAAAGTAGGCCTAAGCAGATGTAACATGAATTCACAGCTGTCGCTAGGGGCAGAGCAATCAAGGAAGCCTCCAGCAGAGAGTCCCCACTGTAACTGGTAAAGGGAGTCTCCAATAAAGGGTTCCCACTGTAACTGGTAATTGTAACTGTAAGCTGGTAACGATCACCTGGTGGCCCTTCTTAGCCCACCTTGGTCCTAGAAACTCTGCACCTTTAGGCTGTAAGGTTAGGTATAGTCTGGTTAGAAAAATTAAATGTCCAGTGTAACTAGGGATGACCTGGAACTCATTCTCTCTGTTTGTACTGTAAACCCCTGTGTATCTCTAATTGTTCTTATTCTGTTTTTGTCTTTGATATTAATAAACTTTATAAAAAAACAAGTAAAAAGCCTTAAGATGTTAATAGCGATCACAATAATTACTAATAAATAAATAAATAAATATTAATGTAATAAATCATAATAATAAATAACATTAATAATAGGGTAAAGTCCACTATCAGCCACACAGTAAATAAGACCCCCGACCAGGACACCTCATGTGCATTCTAAAACAAAGAGACTTTGACAACAGATTACATTGCCAGGAAGACATCTGAACTAGAATTTATTCTAAAGTTTGATACTTATCACCTCGGAATCAACAAAGATCTGAATTACCTTCTGCATTACAAGGACAATGTCCCCACCTTTGATATTTGCAGTAACCCCAGGCAGACCACTTAACTTAACAGATACTTACAGAATGTTTTTCTTCCCCCTTTTCCCCTTCCTTCTGTCTTATCTTGTTGATTCATCAGTTTTTATTTAATTTTTATTGTATCTTTCTTTTAAATTCTCTTTGTCTCAGTTATCAGTTATTAGGATTCTCCATATCTGAAGAAGGAGATCTGTCCCATGAAAGCTCATTGCCTAATAATTATATTGTTAGTTTTTAAAGTTCTACAAGGCTGCTTTTTTCTTTCATATCCAGCAGCCTGGGATCGAGAGATTGCCAAATATTCTGGATAATAGAGAGGTATATCTAGCAATGCATAACGCTAAAGAAAAACGAGTAGATATTAAGAAACAAACAGAAATGTATGCAGTGTACTTTATTTACCAAGAGTAGTATTAGTGTAGACATAGCTCTGAGCACGTTGCAGAGGTCTGCTAGGGAGTACCTCAGCTCATCTAGATATTTGCTCAGTTTTACAACAGGCCACATTACAGGCACTAGTGAAATCAATATAAACTAAAATTTCATACAGACAATAAAAACATTGAGAAGTCGTGTGGCACCTTATAGATTAACAGATTTGTTGGGGCATAAGCTTTTGTTGGCAAAGATCCACTTTGTCAGATGCACCTTGTGCAGTCTTTTCCCACAAAAGCATTTTATACTCCAATAAATGTTAGTCTGTAAGGTGACACAGGACTTCTCATTGTTTTTACAGCTACAGACTAACAAGGCTCTCACTCTGAAACAGACAATACCTTGTTTATACTACTGTATATACTATACAGTGAAGAATGAGTACAGTATTTATATTGCAGTTGATTTATTTTATAATTATATGGTAAAAATGGGAAATAATTTTTTCACTAATACCTGTTTGTATTTTTATGTGTGATTTTGTAAGCATGTAGTTTTTAAGTGAAGTCCTGCATGTCCGATAGGTGAATATATGATGTATGAAATAAATGGATGAAAGAATTTATATTTAGGAATGGGTAGATTTGTGTATGTGATTATTTATGAAAATTCTGTTTTGTAAGGAAGTCCATGTGGGCATGAATGAGTCAAAAACTGTGTTTGTTCTAATCAAAGTGTGTGTTGGATGTAAACCTTGAAAGTTCTACTTCCAAATGTACAGAGCTGTACTCGTATGTGAGGGAATTGGTCCTCCTCAGAAAGTCTATGTACAACATCCCTGTTAACTGCATTTCAAATTCCCTGGATACTGAGCATTAACTTTCAAAGCAACAGAAACAAAACTTCTGACGATCTGCCTTTCTCTCCTCCTTATTGGACAATGCAAACCACAGCCTTTTAAGACCAGCTGTTTCTGTTGACTGTATTAGTTAACCAAGAAAGGAGCACAGAGCAGTAACTGAAGGAGGCATGCTTTATTTCTAGCTCTCCTTGCAAACGGCTCCCAGGAGATCAGTGTTGCAGGAGCGTATTAGCTACATTTGACAGTTCTCTTTGCAACATTTATTAACTAACTAATTTCAGCTTGGACTCTCCCGCATTTAGCATTTGGAAATTTGATATCAGTTTTTACTTATTTGTGGGCTTTGCTCTCTCTTTTGTGATTATCTTTAAAAGAAATTTCTGTACTCACTGCTGAGGGAGAGGGACATTTATTGTATTAATTTCCTTAATGGAGGAGAATTTGTATACCTTTTGACCTATATGTGATTTCCTCCACCACCAGGTGTGTGCACACACACACACAAAATGCAGTGGTAGATGTAGCAACTAAACTCTTCTTATTTCATATTTCAATAGACTGTTGATGAACATTTGTGTATCTTTTATTTTCAGGAATAAGATGCTGCTAGACACAGAGACAAGAAAAGCCAGCATCCTTGCCTCTCTCCAGGCTCTGGGGGAGGATTCTGCAAATGGGAGAAACAGGAGGAATCACAGAAAACAGCTTGTCTCTGATGTGAGTCCTGCTGTGTGCAGCTGCTTTCCCACAGGGAAACTTCTGCATGGATCCAGATTCAGTGATGGAATCCTCCAAAGTGGAAATCTCACAGGCCCACTAGTCCTGGAAAGGGTGAAACTGACCAAGACAAAGCTGGGAAAGAAGTTCAGAATTCCTAAAAGCAAAGGAAACAGCAGATGGGGAATTTCACAGTCTTGGCAGCACATGGTATCCTCAGCCCAGGAAGACCAACCAAGCTTGAAGGTGAGTGTTAGCAGGAAATAGTCTTATGTTGAACCTCCATGTACAGTCGCTCTGTGCCCCTGCCAATTCCCCCCTTCCTTGTGCTTAGAACCAGGATGGTGTTTAAGATTTTTAATGCCTTTAGGGATGAAAATTTGTTTGAAAGGAGTAGGGGATTTACAGACTAGGGTAACATTTCAAGGGTAATCGGTCCTCATACTTCAGGGCATAAACTAATAACAGAACTGGGGTAAAGAAGAATTTTTCTCATGGAGAGTATTGCCTTGGTTGCAGTCTGTGAAAGTTTTTTCTGTGAAGCACCTGATATTGGTCAGAAGTAGGCTGTCAGACTATATAGGATCTTGTGTATGTTCTGGGATGGTAATTTCTAGGCTCCTGTTAAAGAGACAATGTGCTGAATGGTTTTTCAAACTTGTAGCTCTGACACTTCAACTTTTGCATGGGACCACGAGTCCTTTATCTGAATGGTTTGTATAAGGGGCTTCAGGTATGAAACTTGTTCTTCAGCACTGAGTTTTCTTTAATTATATTTAATTGTGTAACTAACAATCACTGGAACTGGTAATACGAGTAACAAGTTATTGGTCACTTTTTCTTTCAGACAAAACATCTGTTCAGATTTCAGAAGATTGCTAAAAGCATTGTCATACTTTGCTTGCTTTACAGAGAGCACCACCTTCTGTGAGTAATGAATATTTGCTCATAATAAATGTTGTTCTTTTCTACGTACGCATATATGTATATATAAAAAATTTTAACCCTATCACATGCATTGCCTTAGTGTCTGAGCACCTTGACTTATTACTTAAACATTTCTGTGTCAGTTATAAATACATCATGTACAATTGTAGCCTGACATTTTGAGTTAACTTTGGAGCAGGTAAATGCAAGTTATGTGAATGACACTGCAGAATATGGATCTCTTACTATTTAGTTACTACCTGTATATCTTTCAGAACATGTTGTATATTACCTTCATAAACAACACATCCTTATTGCATATTTATCTGAATTTAATTTACTACATTTACGCATTATTGGTGAACAGTCACCGGAAGTTTTACAGCTGCAAAAATTAAAGCCAAGTTAGAAAAGGAGAAGTTTTTGTTTTTCTGTAGTGATGAGACATCACAGTTACACAAATAACCCTGGCAGTGCCCAATCTTTCAAATGCTTACCTATGCAGATTGGTCCATTGACTCTAACAAACTTATTGGAGGCTATGTGTATTGTGTTTGCAGGCAGGGCCTAGTGTTAGCCATTAAGACACAATTAATTAGACAAATTTCTGTACTTTCATATTCTTAGTAAGTCAGAGATGTTTGGATGTGGACAAGAATTTTAAGCTTTAAAATTGCCTTTAACTAGCTGAAACATGTTGTTCCAATAACTGTGTCATTTTTGTTAGAGCCAATCTCAACTATGGGATTGAGAGAGTCAAGAGATGGAGATCCCAGCCAAATCACATGGAACAGCCTAAAGAAGAGATCCTCTTTGATGTGACACTCTTCAGAGCTAATAAACAGGTAGGGAGAGCGAGAGTTACCCTCTCTATGTCCAAGTTCAACAGCCTAAATAATGTCAGTGAAACCACCCTAATCAACTGCATGTGTACTGACACAAGAGGTAGTCTCAGGGTCTGTTAATTTAAATGGCATGCCTGGACAAAAACATACAGTCCTAGGGCTATAAAGAATCAGATTTAGGCCAGATCACACTGGAAACATTTGCTTTTTCTGTTAGCTAGTGAGGGAGTTGGTTTCTTCACAGCATTTCTATACTGGCAGAAGCATACATGTAGATGCAGTTAGGCTGACATCAAAATGCTTTTGCTGGTATAGTTTTTTGGTCAAAGAACTAGTATATTCTATACCGGCAAAACCAAGTGTTTTTGCCAGTATAAGATGCCCGTACTAGAAGGTGTAGCTGTACCTGCAAATTGTTTCTAGTGCTGAGCTGGTGCTAGCAGATAGCTTTTCCTAGTATAAAAGTGCTTTTTCTGGAATAACTTATGTTGTTTATGCAGGCAGGAGTAGACTAGTTCTTGTACTCACAATGAGAAAGGTTCAACTGCAAATTTTTTGTGAATTGTTGAACTTGTTTTTGAGCTTCAAGAACTCTTTTTAGTAAGTATTATTAGAAACTACTGCTTGTGTAAAATCCAGTGTGGCTTAATTATCACTGGTGTCTTAATCAAACAGTTGCAATTTGACTAAAGTTCAGTCAGTCCCTCTATTATGGGTGGGAGGGAGGCACTTTCCATCAGCAAGTATAAAGCTGTTGTTTAATCAGTTTTATCATATCAATCCATCTTTTTGTCATTTGCATTTTCATTCCCTTTGCACAAAACTTGGAAAATAAATTTTCTGGCATTCCTGCATCCATACCAGTTCTGTCTGCAACGTACTGTGAAATATGGGTTGCATATGCTACTCACATAGATAAGAAATTGTCAAATGTACTTTAGATTATACTGTTGTACAGGCTGTCAAATGCTCTGAGAGTCAACATATCCAGGCACTACAGGAAATGCATCTGAAAAGAATGTACACCACCTGCAGTCGGTAGTTTTTTATGTGACATCTGTACTTGGCTCTGCTGATCAAGGATTGTTTTAGTCACTCGCCAACAGCATCATAGAAGATGAGGGCTGTTGATCAATGGCTCAGTCCACACGCATAGATTAACAAGTTTTATTGAGCGAATGTTTACAACCAATAAAGAGCCAAATTGTATAGGGTAAGAGATAAAACACATAAGTCATCTGCCATGCAGAGGTGGGTTACAGCGGTAACAAGCACTGAACTTGGTTAGCAATTTTACATTGTAACCCACCTTGCCCCGGATACATGTGGTAGGAGGATTGTATTTAAGCCAATAAGTAGTCCCTGGACAAATATCCATACAGTAGATTCTAAGTCTGTCAACATAAGTAAATATCTTAACTGCGGGAACTTAACTGCAGGAATTTGCCTCTCTTGGGGATAAGTCCTGAGATTTAAAAAAAAAAAAAAATTAGCTCAGTCCAGTTTAACTCAGTCCATCAAGTATGGAAGCCAATGCTTCCCCTGCAGTGGTCCTTCATCGTCTTCAGTCATGTCCCTCGATGGATGTCTCTCGTCATTCAGTCTGTTTATAATCAGTCCCCGATATGGTCTGTCATCATCCTTAGTCTTGTCTCTTGTTGGTCGTCTCACATCTTTCTGTCCAGCTGTAGTCTATTGAAGTCCTGATGACGGCCTCCTCAGTCACCCAAGAGGGAAGCAAGGCCTTGGGGGAAACTGATTGAAGCCCTGACTGTGCCCTTCCGTGGTGGGAGTCCAAGTAAAAGTTTCATAAAAGCAGAGTCTAAGAGTCCATCAGGGAAGCAGTGAGAGTGATTCCCAACCGTGTCCCTTGTCAGTCACCTGTCTCTCTCGTCAGTCATTTGTCAGCATCAAGGTCACAGTCAGTTGCTCTCCTGGTGATGGCCTCCTCTACTACAAATCTGATGTATTTTACAGTGAACTGTGAACCATTTGAGCTTTTTAGGAATCTTTTTATCCCCAGAAATGTGCATTTTTATATACATTGTGAGGTACATTAAGAATTTTGTTTTTAGAAATTCATCCTAAAATGGCTAAAATGCCATCTGAACAAAATCATAAAGATCATAGTCAGTTTAATTGTGTAAAATGTGCATGCAATCTTATGCTTCATTTTTACATGCATTTATTCCAGCCAGACGTGACGTTACCATGGTTGTGCATGTAAACATGCCTTTGAGGAGCTGGGCTTACATGCCAAAACTACCTGAAAAATCTGGTCTTGCATGTGCTGTATGGCATAGATTACTTGCCAGGTTTGTTATTTTGAATTGTACTATACATTTCACAGGTGTATGGGTGACCCTAAGTATTTATTTAGTAAAGCCAACTTTCATAGTATGGGTTGTACCTCCCTGGTCTAGCACTCTCAGGACCTCTGTTTAATAGCGTGGACCTGACAGCACTACAGCAATTTGTTGATACCACAATGTCTATGTAGAAAGGAGCCATACTGGTCGGTTTATAATAATTGACTTTCCTTTCTTAAAGTCAAGGATTTCTGAGCGTGCAATACATATTCTTCGTCAGTGTCCTCAGGAGAGAAGTGAAAAGGATATCAGCTACATGTTAATCACGCTGCAGCCTGTGAAGGCTTTTGGAAATTATTCCACAATGATTCAGAAGAAAGTGGCGAAGGCTGCATGGTATTCAAGGTAAGAAGGATGATAAATCCTATGGGGAAGAGGATTAAATCAGTAAAGTCATAGTTTTGCTATACAGGCAAAACACAACAGTGTTTAGGGCAGTAGATCAGAGGCAGCAATAGTATGAGTTTAGTGTATGGGCTGACACCAAACCAGTTTGGGTAAGACAATAAACCCTATAGCACTGAGGATGAATAAAGGCAAGAAAATTGCTAAACTGTTTTATTTTTAGGATAGCTTATGGTTTTGTATAGGGTTTTACCATAAATAATGTGCTGTGTGCCAGTGAGAAATACCAAGCATCTCAGACATCAGGATGTACTCTGCCACAAAGATTACACAAAGAATTAAAAAATGGCTTAAGAGTTTGAAATATAAAATATTAAGTAAGGTTTTAATTTTAACATGTTTGTTTCCATTTGCTTTCGATGGAGATGGTTTTTAAAAGACTCTTCCCCATTTGAAATCTTCTAGATGGTATCAAAGATGATAACTGTTCTTTTTGGGGAGAAATACAAGAAGTTCATTGAGTTGGGGCTGGAGTATTGTTATTACTGTTAGGCTTTGGCCAAAATTTCGAAATGGCCAGGCTAGTGGCCAAATTGGAGAGTACTAACGAGGCGCTGAAATGAATATTCAGCACCTCATTTGCATGCTGCTGGCCGCAGCACTTTGAAAGCGCCACGTTTTGCTCGCGTGTGGCTTGCCTGCAAAGGGGTCCTTTTTGAAACTGATAGGAATAAAGGGATTTTGAAGTCTGCGGGGTCCTTTCAAAAATGCTGTGGCTGGCAACATGCTAATGAGGTGCCAAATATTAATTTCAGCCCCTCATTAGTATTCTTTGATTTGGCTATTAGCATGGCCATTTCGAAATTTTGGCCAAGCGTGGCCACAGCCTTATTGTGGAAGTTTGATCCCATTTTCTAAGAAGACAAAAGAAAACAGATCCACAGCAAAAGGAGTGAAAAGAATAGCAAAGGTAGGAAGTGCAGCTTCTGTTTCTGGTGTTGACTTACATTTGAGGATGCCATACATTTCAACCTCTCTGCTGAAACACAGCACAATCTGATTTGCCACTCTGAGATCTGGCAAACTTGTATGAGCATTGAGCTGTTCTGGGTGTTGCTTTTAGTTGCCTTTCTTGTCAGAAGCTCACAGCCATATTGCAAAATACCTTGACTGGTTAAGCCAGACTGCTATTAAACAAAAGAAATAAGGTAGGAAAGGAACACATGCAAGGAGAAGGAGACATTTTGTGGTTGTTGTCTTATTTCCTGGGTGGTTTTGGGGATTCAGCCAGAGCTGGTAGAGGTAACATTGTAAACTAGGTCCCTCTCTTTGGCCTGGTTTGGAAATCTCTCAGAATCAGGATAATAAAGATTTTGTGTCTCAGAAGAGAGAGGGAATGACAGCTGTGATGGTAAAGCTTGCTCCAGTGGCAAATTTAGCTTCCTTCTGTCTGTTATATTAAGGACTTCAAAAGGTAGTGTTGAGGGGAAGTGACCATCCACTCATCATTTTATCCACCAGTTATACCTAATTTGCGACACCAGTTTTAGGTCATTGATTTTTGTTCTCAGACTTTTCTTGTTTACCAGGCATGATGTTAACACAGTCCTTGCATTATATCAGTAGGCCTTTTTGTTTGGACTAATTCAAAGTCTGTCTTGCTTTTGCATCTCTTTCATTCCACGTTTATTGTCTATAGGTTTTTATGACATTTTATGAACTTTCACTCACTTTTCACTGTTGTGCTCACAATTCAGGTAAGTATGTAGGTCATTTTATTACAACAGCTCTGAACTTGTGGTATGTTCAAATCAAAATCCAAACTTCATATTTCACAGCTTGAGCTTTATGTAAAACAGTGATGGGGAACCTAGACTAGTGAGTGGGACTCAAGATTGTTGTAACCAAGACGTTGCCCTGGGATAGGATAGTTTTGCTAAGTGTGTTTGCATACCTAGAATTTGTAGGGTGTGGCAATTGAAGTGTAGTAGTGTCTTGATTAGATAGAGAGGGGGCACATGGCTGTCACAGTCAACGTTGTGTGCAATCAGCACACACTGCACGTGACCTTGCTTTATGTGCATGTCACTTTTGTAATAAGTAAAGGAAAAATTTCATACACTGAAACGAGTTGGAAACAGGCAACTGTGTGCATGGGTAATAGTAAACAAAATGTCTTGTGGTCTACACACAGACTTCTGATGGGTGCATGGGCTGCAGGTTGCCCACCATGGATGTAAAAATATTTATACTATCTAGTGTGAATGTATGACTAATTATATAATCTGCCCTTTTTGGGGAGGAATTTGGAACTAAAACATATGTTACATCTATCAGCCAGTCAGGCTTTACTTATATAAACACTTTTCCTGCCATGGCTGCAGCTCCACCATTGTTAGCAAAAGTTGGAACCCCAGTAATAATAATTGTAATATCTGGCTCTTATATCCATAGATATCAAAGGAAGTTATACTCAATTTAGAAACTGGAAACTGAGGCACAGAGGTGAAATGACTTATTGAGGGTCACCTAGCAAGCCATTAGTAGGCTGGAGAATAGATGCCTACTGAGTCAACAGCCAGTATTCTCTCCAGTAGGCCACATTATGTAAAACAAAAGAAGATATATGTCTCTAATTTAGCAGTGAATTTAAGACTTTAAAGATTCAAGATATTCAGAACTAGCAGCACGGTTAAACTCTTTACTGTTCAGGGAATCTATCCATTTTAGGTATGACTCCTGCCAAGTGATGATCCAACAGGGCTACATGCCACATTCCTTCTATATCTGTCTCTCAGGATCTGGTAGGTAGCAGTTTATTAAACGTAAGAAGTGCTATTTATTGCTGTGCCCCAGTCAGCCAAATTAAATTACCGTTCAGTTTATTAATGTGAAGGGTGTACAGTGTTCCATCTGTTTAAGGCTCTTTACAAGATAACCTTTGAATGTTTTACAGCTTTTTAAAATGAACTTCGGTGAGTTGGCAACTAGGGCAGTAGCTTTATGCCGTGGAAGCCTTGTTTTCTGACTTTTGTCAGGAATTGCTACGCCTGAGGGTATAGAACTTTAATCAGCAATAATATTAAGGTTTCTTGCCTCTTTCAGAAATAGATAAGGCATCAGTATTTTGTTGTTGTTAAGGGAAACCAAAAATTATATAAATGTTGCCCGAAGATAATTCCTCTAGAATTCTCAAGTCTGACAGAGAGAAGGATTTAAACTTGATCTTCCGTGAAATCTTTTAGAACTTCAAAAAGGTTTCTTTGTTTACATTTACTTTATTGACTGTCTCTTGAGAACTCCTGGGCTGTGTCTACACTGGCCAAAAACTTCGAAATTGCCGTGCAAATGGCCATTTCGAAGTTTACTAATGAAGCGCTGAAATACATATTCAGCGCCTCATTAGCATGTGGGCGGCCGGGGCACTTCGAAATTGATGCGGCTTGCGTCGTCCAGACAGGTCTCCTTTTAGAAAGGACCCTGCCTACTTCCAAGTCCCCTTATTCCCATCTGCTCATAGGAATAAGGGGACTTTGAAGTAGCCGGGGTCCTTTCGAAAAGGAGCCCCGTCTGGACGAGCTGCATGGCGGCGAGCCGCATCAATTTCGAAGTGCTGCGGCCGCCCACATGCTAATGAGGCGCTGAATATGTTTTCAGCGCTTCATTAGTAAACTTCGAAATGGCCATTTGCATGGCCATTTCGAAGTTTTTGGCTAGTGTAGATGTAGCCTTGGTGTTCCTTTTGAATGCCAAACTGCAGCACTGTAAGCAGGATCTTCTGTGGTGCTGACTATCACTGTACTGTTTCTCACAATATCCAGCCTTCTGTCAGGAAAGTTTTGCCACATTAGCTGGAATTAGTGTTCCAGTAATATTTTCCAATGATGTGTTCTCCTCAATTATACATACTTGAACATTCACTAAACCTGACAGAAATTGGGCATGTGAATGCACATGCATGTGTTGATAGAAGTGGAGCATTAGTCATGTTTTAAATGCATGTAGTGTGTGTGTGTGTGGTTATGCAGTATGTCTTCTGCATCTAATCATAATTTGCTCAAACCAAGTAGAAAATAAGAGATGTGTACCTTGCATATTGGAGAGCATTATTTTTTGTTTATAAAACCTGTAACTCCAGGAGGAATTTTATGTCATACTGGTACATATCTGATGGTCTGAGGTTAAGCTGCTGTCTCCTGGGCAACACACTGTGACTTCTGAAACATGCTGCCGTGCACTTTAGACTCTTTTCAGCTGCGTATTTGCTAGTGTCCAGGAAATGCCTGTGTTACCTAAATAAATATCTAAGCCAGTGGTGTCCAAAAGCAAAACATCCTATCATCATATGCCCCCTTGCAAATCAGGCACTGTCTCCTTCCCACCCTGCTGCTGCCAGGCGACCTACACCCCTTGCCCCCACACCCAGGCATCGTATCACCAGATCTGGTCCTAGGGGTGGGTGAGTCGTGCTGTTGCCCAGGGCTGCCAATTTCAAGGGGCCACTGAAATGGACCAGCTCATGCAGTGCTGCAGCCAGCAGGCGCTTGCTATGCAGCCATAGGGGAGGGAAGGGCTGCCGCTGAGTGGCCGGGCGGCTGGGGATGCAGCAGGTCCTGGGGGGATGGTGCAGCAGCTGGGAGGGCGTACCTGCCTCCCTGCCTGAAAGCCTCCATTTGCCTGGGACTGCCAATTAGTGAGGCCTGGCCCTGCCTGCCCCCCCCCACTCCCCCACAGCCAGGCACCCTACCCCTCTATCCCCCTGGTGACTTGCTAGAGCTGTGCAGCCCCGAGAGTTGCACTGCTGGAGCTGGCCAGCCCCAAGTCGTACAGCCTTGAGAGCTGCGCGATGCGGTGCCCAAGCTCCCAAGCTGGCACCGCCACATGGTGCCCGAGGAGCCCCTGTGCTGGTGCCCAGCCTGCCAAGCAACATTTGCCACAATATGCTTCCCTGTTTGCCACAAGTGTGGGGCGCATATTGGGTACCATGGCTCTAAGCTCTTAGCAGCAGTCTGAGCTACAGAAATTTTCAAGGGCTATTGTACCCTTCCTAAGAGTTAGTCTGTTGATCACATAAAATTTACAAGCAAACAGTAACGCTGTGTCCCTCTCATTTGTCATGTTTTGCAAACTCACTTTACAGTCCCTATTTTTGGTTTTTTTATTTGCAAATCCTACATTTTGGATTCATACTGTTTGAAAATATCCTTTTGAAGCTCACAACAAGCAGAGTAATTCAGCATATATTTTTCATACTCCAAGAGCCTCAAACCAGATTCAGAAGGCATCTAGAAAAATGCTCACTTGTCTGCACAAGAAGCCTCATTCTAATTTTAACAGCAGCTTTGTGATGTTCACCTTGTAGCAACAGTTATCAAGAAGAACAATGACAGTGGCCAGGTGAAGCCTGCTTGGTTCTTTAGTCAAGGGGATGCGTTTGGGGTGAGTTACAAAGCAATGCATGACAGGGTTGACTCACCCTGTTATTTTTGCAAGGATTGAATTTGAAGCAGTTTACTATATGTGTTACATAGATGCAACATAAAATTGAGATCTTGAGCATTTGTGGTAGTTAAATATTTTACACTCTTCCTGAGTATTGTTTGCATAAACGTCTGTGGCAACATTTCTAATTGCTAGCACTGTAGTGTTGCATTTTGTGTACCAGTTGGTTAATACTCTGTACTCCAGTTACATTTCAGTAATGCAGAGATGTCTGTCTTTTCCAGTATAGGGCCCTGAGTAAATGAAATGACTTTTTATTAATGTGTAACTTTTATCTGATAATTTATTTTCATTAGCACAAAACACATTCTTTGTCCCCTCGTTCAGTATATACAGTAGACCCTTGAGTTATGCGGGGGTTGCGTTCCTTGCAGTCCCTGTGTAACTCAACTTTTGCACAAGTTGTGGGAGTCGGGAAACTGGCGGCAGGAGCAGGACTGGTCAGTTTCCTGGCTCCCACAGTGGTGGGGAGTGGGAACGAGGTGGCAGCTTGGTTCCCATTTCCCTGCTGCTTCCGGGACTCAGGATCAATTTCCTGGGTCCTGACAGCACAGGGGAGCCAGGAACCAGGCTGCCGCTTGGTTCCCTTCACCTCACCCTAGCGGGACACAGGAAACCGATCAGCCATGCTGCCACCTGATTCCCAGCTCTCCTGGGCTTGCAGGAGCTGGGCGACTGACCATACCACCAGGGCTGATCAGTTTCCTGGCTCCCAGAATGTTGGGGATCAGGGAACCAGGATAGGAGGAGAAGTGAAGGGTTGGAGGAGAGAGGTAAAGCTTATAAAGCTTTTAAATCTGCCACCTTGTTCTAAATCTGCCATCTAGTTTAAATCTGCTGCTGCCATTCCCGACCACTTTGGGAGTCAGGTGCCACTTCTCCCTGGCTTCTCTCAGCTGTGGTGGCTGTTTGCCCACCTGGCTTGCCCAAGCTGGGGCAGCTTGGCAGGCAGGCAGCCGCAGAACAGCTTTGAGCTGTGCTTAACTCACGTTAATGCGAGTTAAGTGTAACTCAACATCGTGCATTTCGAGGGTTTACTGTACATAGAGGTTAGAGAAGATTTAAAATTAAAGAACAATTTAAAATCATATAGGTGTTTTAACACATGTATGAGGTTTACCTCTCTCCTCCAACCCCTTTTTTCATTTTCAGGATAGAGAGATTATAAATGGTGACTCTTGGCGAACAACTGTTATTATTCAGGAACCAGCTGAATTTCTCTGTATTGACCGAGAGGTAAATATTTCTTACATCACAACAAATAAAACTGGTTAATAGTCAGACATGTGTAAGCTCTTTGGATCAAATTCTGCCAACAGTTATGGCCATGCTACCCCAACTGAGCTGCAGTACTGTCGTATGGCTGTAATCAAGGTCCTCTTCGTTTAGAGACACTGCTGTGTTAAATATGTAATTTGGTCCTCTTTGTTTAGAGACACTGCTGTGTTAAATATGATTTGATGCATAGGAAGAAGGTCCACCACTGATGACTGTTTTTGTATATCATCCTTCAAAAATCTGTTCCGTTTGCATTTGACTGATGATCAAGACTGCCTAAAACTGCCTCAGGCAAAAGTGAAGAATACTCATCTTATGCTATAAATCAGTGCTTTACACTGGTGATGCGTGTTTGCATAGTGGATTCATGGGATCATGTGAATGTAGATACAGTCTGAGGTCAGCAAACCATGTCTATGCAACAGTGACTGAACCAAATTGGCTAGAGTAAGAGTTGCCTGGGTCCTTGGTTCAGAATTTAGACGTTTTTCTTTTTTGGAAGACTGGAACAGTTAGAATAACACTTCTTTTTGCCATTCTTGTACACTATTGTACTTTTGGGTTTTGGCTGGGACTGGAAGGGGAGTTGTTCTTATGGTATTCCTATCTTGACTGGAAACTGGAAGAAAATTCCATATAAGTCACAGTGGGTCAAACTAATTTCTGGCATAACTGCAGAGATTTCAGTAAAATTACATCAAAGATGAATTTGACCTTTATTTCTGACTCAAATGCTACCTGTCCATAAGGCTGAGTTTCTACCATGGATCTGATGAAAGTCACAGATTCTGTGACTTTCTGGGACCTCCATGACTTCTGCATTGGTGGCTGTGGCTTCACTCTCCCTCTCCTGGGAGACACGGCCTTACTTCCAGACCTGGCTTGCCGACAGTAGTAAGGGGCAGGCACCATTGTGAAAAGTTTGGGAACCACTGGTCTGGTGGGTGGAGTGCTTGACTTCCTGCCCCTGCTTCTGTGGTCAGTGTGCCTCAGCCTTTAAGGCAGGAATGTAGGGGGATCCAGGTCTTCCCACTCCACCAAGTCCCGGTACAGGGCCCTGTATAAGTCAGCCCCCTAGTAGGGAAGCTCCCAGGGGAGTCTACATCCATTGCCCTGGGCTGCTTCTAACTTTTGCCACTTCAATTTGGGTCATGGCCTCATAGTCCAAGTTTCTGTGGAGGCTTGTCTCTAGAAGCCTCCTTGCTGAATTCCAGACACCATAGACTCATAGAACACTAGAACTGGAAAGAACCTTGAGAAGTCATTGGGTCCAGTCCCCTGCCCTCATGGCAGGACCAACTACCGTCAACTGCAAATTTGTTGTGAATTGTTGAAGTTGCTTTTGAGCTTCAGTAACCCTGTATGTAGGTAACCAGTGAATTATAATGATGGGTCATAGAGCTAAAGTGCCTATCTCCTACCCAAGGTTATAATTCCTTTGGATTTACAGAAATTTGTACTTTTCAACATCAAAAGGAGGCGTGGGTGAGGGGAGGAAAAGCACCACAGAGGAAGAAAGAGAGACCCCTGCAAAAATATGTTGGTTAAGCTTTCTCACTTCTGGGTCCTAGTTCTGTTCCGCATAGCATTGCTGTCTACCATTCTCATCCTGTGAGTGCTTAGGGAAACACTTTAAGATAAGAGAAGAAAGAGTTTGATTATGAATAGGTGAATGGGAGGTTTTTCTGTTTTTAAAGTATTTTTTTAACTGATTGGTTCTTTTCTTAAAGGATTTCATCAAGATTTTCCTGTACAATGGGAAAAAAGTGTTTGGAGACCCTGAGCAGATGTGGTTTCTGAGGTGGGATGGAAAAAACTTGACTTTTTCATTGCATCTGTGAATCACATGTGTTATTAATTGAGAGATGGCTTATCACCAGAAAAGTACTTCTAGTCCTTTTGACCTATTACAGCTTTTTCCTCTTCTTTCACACTGTTTCCATGAGCAAGTCACTTAACTGCTGTGTGTCTCATTTTCTCCACATGTGGTAAAGTACAATATCTCGTCCCAGGACTGTTGTGAAACTTGTGGATTTTCAGTGTTTGAGATCTTTATGTTGATGGCATTATTGAAAGTACTATCTTTAAGAGTACTCATCAATCTTATATTGTTCACTAAATGGCCTCTCTTTTGTTACAATAGCATATCAACTTTCTGGCATAATTTTACCATTAGTTATGATATTTCTTGAGTTTTGAGGATGTGAGTTTTTAATTTAACAATATATTAGTATTGCGGATCTGTTCATAAAATGAACAGGAGTATGGTGAACTTTTAACATTACAGATGCTATTGTATTTCAATGGATGTGTTGGTTCTCACAGCTTCTTATTCTGATTTGCTTAGAAGTCTGCGCTATTTTAAAGGTTGGCCCATCCATCTCTTGGAAGACAATCCTGAGAAATGTGTTATCTGCCATTACAGGTAAGAAATTTTATTTGGTGTAGAAAAGAGCATTATCCAGGAAGGTATTACAATTACAAAGTGTTTAGCTTGTGCTTTACAAATAAATACTTCTGGCGGTGGGATTATTCATTGTAGTAAGCACTATGTCCAGTAGCAGATGCTTTCAGTACTAGGACCACAGAAGATATGTTCCTTGACCTACAAACTTTGTGACCTACAAACTGATCCTGCAGTTGAATGTGATTTGGCCAACCCATTTGCACTTGCAGAAGTGAGAACTGCATGATGCAAGATTAACTGACAGATGTGACTGCAGAATTTCTGTCTGAATAAGGATGAACATAGAGTGTTCACCAAAAATCTCTGGAAAAACTTGGATTTACTTGCAGTTTTAGTATTAGTCTCTCAACAGACAACTAAGGCTCCATGATATTCCCTTCAGTGCAGTCTGGACTGTTGAACATATGTGTCCCTTTACTTCACCAACTTGGGGTGCCTTTTTCAAGATTGCTGTGAAAATAAGCACACCTGTTCTGCTCACATGCAGCTTCCAGCGTATAAATTACTCCCAGCCATACTATGTGAGTGCTATGACTGCCCGTTCTTGTATTATGCTACAGAGCAATGACAGCTAATTCCCAGTTCCAGACTTCCCCCAGAAATGTGCGTTTTGTATTACCCGTCTCTCTCCTTGACAACGCAGGCTCATTTAAAGTCATTATATTAATAGATAATGATATACACAAATCCTGTTATCTCACTTGGAGTTTCCCAAACATTTCAAGAGAGGAGTGTTCTCTCTCAAGGGAAACAATTTGGGACTTCTATTCCCCATTCCTTATACGCTTTCCACTCCTTTGAGAATTATCTCCAGCTGGAGTTTGGGATACAGAAAGCCTGTGAGGATGAGAATGTCCAGCTTTTTGCAAGGATATAAATTACTCTGAGAATAGATGACGGGGTAGATCACTTGATGATTACCTATTCTGTTCATTCCCTCTGTGGCACCTAGCTTTGGTCAGTGTCAGAAGACAGCATACTTGACTAGACAGACCTTTGTTATGATCTCGTATGCCTGTTCTTATTCTCGTATATAACAGCATGCAAGTCTGCTGACTACATTGTAGTTTTGAAATAATAAGAAACTACTTTAACATTTGCAGGTATTGAGTAGTTCAGACTGAGTATTAACAGCAAACAATTAACAATACAAAGCTTTGCAAAATGTCAATTGAAATAGTAACTCCTGAAGTGTTCTCTGAGAGCCTGATCCTAAAGCCTGTTAAGAGTCAATGGAAGGACTCCCATTGACACCATTGAGCTCTGAATCAAATTTTGTGTTTTTAATCAGGCCACCTCTTGTTGAAGTCCACAGTTCTTTTGACTGAGTAAGGCCTGTAGGATATGGCCCAGTATTAACACAGGTTTTCCTGAAACAAACCAACACAGAAATCAAACAGTGGCTGTGTCTGCACTGGAGAGTTCTGTTGACAGAGCTCAGGGAGCCTCTATACTCATCGAGCCTTCTGTTGACAGAATCTTGACAGAACTCTGCTCGTGCCTCGACAGAGTTATCCCTGAAAAATTCGAGGCACAACTCTCTCTTGACAGAGTACTATTGACAAGAGCAATGTAGACAGTTCCGTCAGTAGAGGGGGCTTCCAGTTGCCAGCCCGTCCTGTTTGCAGAACTGCCACACTGCTTTCTGTCACCAGAGGGCAGTGTTGTCTGGCAGCTCTGTCAACAGAGCAAGTTGGGTGTAGCAGCAATCTGTTGATTAGAGGTTCTGTCATGATTCCTCTGTCGACAGATGCTTCTAGTGTAGATGTAGCCGGAATGGCATGTAATAAAGAATTAACAACACTCTTGCAGTACGGTATGGACATCCGAACATAGAAGTGTCATGCTAGTGCATGAAACCTAAAAAAAGGAGACTGAGAATATTCAAAAACAACAAGAAGTCCTGTGACACTTTATAGACTAACAAATATTTTGGAGCATAAGCTTTTGAAGCAGGTCTTTGCCCACAAAAGCTTATGCTCCAAAATATCTGTTGGTCTATAAGGTGCCACAGGACTTCTTGTTGTTTTTGAAGACACAGACTAACTCAGCTACCTTTATGATACTTGAGGATATTCAGATAAACTAACTCCCTGGACTAAGACATGTGAAATACGGAAAATAAACAAAAGACATCAAAACAAAAAGATTTTTTAAAAAAATCTTTGTTTTACTGAAAGAGGATAGAACTCTTTAAATTGTAACATTAAACTTGTCAGACTTTAAATGGGAATGTGTGCAGTGCTTATAGAAAATATCCTTAATTTTTATTCTTGAAAGAAATATTAGGCATCTCATGCCTTTTCTATATCATTTAATTGCCTTCTGTTCTGATTGTAGAAGAGGGGCTGTCATTCTGAGAAACAGTAATGTGACTGAATGGATTTACATTGTGAAAGAAGTAAGTATTTGCAAAGCCAGCCTGGAACTTGGAGATCTGGGGAGGTACTATTGAGTAATGATTATTTTATAATTACCTTTCATGTACTTAAAGGGAAGTTGTTCTGTACTGAAGATTTTTAAAGATGACTCTTGCTTAAGCAGCAGAGTGCCTGCCAACAGAATGATGCAAACTAAAGCTGGCAGTGAGTATGACAACACATCCTAATTATATTCAGCAAGATTGTTAGGTAAGCCATTGAATTCTCCTTTAGGTGTGCTTGTAATGTTAGCGATTTGAATTCCCTTACTAAGAATGGTTTGTGTTTCTTTTATACCAGTATAAGTGTTTGTGTTGGTTGTGTGTGTGATTTTATTTTTAAATAGTTTTACTGGTGCAACTCCTAGTGTGGATTCAGTTCTTTTACACTGGAACTTTATTTTTATTTCCTACACAGAATGAGCTATACAGTGCCTGGTATATGTTGGGGTTGTGTTCTTGGAAAGGGTGATGAACACTAGGGATGCCAACATTTAACCAGTTAACCAGCAAGCTTCACCCTAAATGGATGAGGCTTACCAGTTACAGTTGACCAGTATGGGCCACAGCAACCTGGTCAGGGGGTTGGTCCAGCCCTGCATGGCCCACCATGGGCTGCTCCAGCTCGTTTGGAACAGACTCTGTCTGTAGACAGCCAACTCAAGGAGTGCTGTAGGTGGAGAGTGCTCCAGCCCCTCTAGAGCAGGCTCCATCCCCAATGGGAGGGACACTCCTGCCTGGCCAGAGCAGCCCCCATCTGTGGCCTACCCACGTCCTCCCATTTAATTGGTTAAACGGTTAAACTTAACATTTAACCAGTTAATTAATTAAATGAGATTTTACATCCCTCATGGGTACTGAAATAATATAGATCATGGACCTCCTGTACAGTACAGATTGAAACCTCTCCAGTCTGGCATCTCTGATCTGGCAACATCCGTGGTCCAGCATGATTTCAGTTAGCTAGATGTCCGCTTATCATGGGTGTAGGTAAGTTTCTTGCAGTCCTGTAAAGTTTTACAGCCACTAGTCCTGGTCCTTAGTGTTCTATGCCGTTGTTTGGCTCTGATTTGCCTCTAAATGTCGTCTAAGAGGCCAGTAGCGAATGGAAGTGTTGGTAATGGTGCTTGGCAGGAGTGACCTCCTGTGGTTCAGCAAATTCTCTGGTTCGGCACTAGTAGGGTCCCAAGGGTACCAGACTAGAAAAGTTCAACCTGTACTGTACTCACAGCCACTCACACCCTGCCTCTTCCTACCCAGTTCTACCCTCTGCTCCAAGTGTGCCCATTCCCTGCTCTTCCCTCTTCTGTAGGTGTGGAAACTAAGGGTGCTGGGATGGTGGTGCCACAGCATCCCCTAGTTTTACCAGGGCCTCCACTCCCCATACTGGGGCTTAAGGGCCATAGCCAGGGAGCAGGGCCCCACCTGGGGCTCTGTGCCAGAGCCCTGCTTTTGCCCCAGGCCCCATCCCATGCCCAGCACTCTACTCCCAACCCCTGCATCTTTAGCTGAGGGACCTTATACCCTGGCTGCTGGACCTGTACTCAAGCCTCCATGCAGAGCGCCTGGCCACTGACCCTGCTTCATGGCTGCTGACACTGTGCCCAGGATCACATGCCCAGGGCTGTTTGGGCATTGGCTTGGCTCCCTGGCCACCAGCCTCATGCCTGGGGCCCGCATCTGACCTCCCGTTCCTAGGGCCTTGCTTCTGAAGTCCAGCCTGTTGGCCCTGTGGCTGGGGAATGGCTACTGATCCTGGCTATGGGCCCAATGCCAAGGGCTCTGTTCCTGGCCTGTGCCTGCTTCTAGATTGTTTTTTTCCCCTTACTCCTATCCAGGTTCTCCTCTCTTGAGACATGGGCTTGCTCCCAATCCCAGCTGGGGAGGGGCGCAGACAGGGATGGGGGCTGGCTTTCGGCACCCTCACTTTTAAAAAAAGGTTCCAGAGCCCCTCCTCTCTCTGCCTCATACCTCCTGAACATCACAGACTAGCTGATCGTGGGATGGAGAGGGAGGAGTTGATCAATGGTCCTGTGGACTGCTGGCCAACACAAGTACAGTGCTGTACAATAGGGGAAAATGTACCAATTCCTTTGGTCCCAATCCATATATCTGTTATTTGCAACTTATGGCACAGTACTGACAAATGACAGATATGCACATTGGGACCAGCATATTCCAATTCACATGCACGTTATCATAAATAAGTTTTTTCTTTTTTACCAGTGCACACATCTTTGAGAAAAACCGAGATGCCTGTGATCATAGCTATAGACACCTTGCTGCAGGGAGCTGTGTTTGTGAGTATTCCTTACTGAAAAAGAGGAATACTTTCCTTCCTGGCTGCCCTAAAAAAAATGCATGTAACTCAGCTTACAGTCACTGGTGTTGTTTTGTCCATTCCTGGTTTACAGCAATCACAAGTTTTATGCTGCCACAGATTCACTGCCCCAATACCTAAGATAACAAAATTAAAGCTAGCTTAGGAATGTCTACATGAGCTGCAATCATGCCCAATGTCTGCAGTATAGGCATACTTTCTGAATCATCAATCAGTCTTGCAAAGTGTTAGGAAATCGTGTTGCTTTATTTCATCTCTGAGCCAGGACATTTACAAATAGATTTAAATTTATAGAATATAGTTTAGTTGAGGCTCATTTTCGTCAAAGTAATTTTTAACAAAACCCTATCTATTCTGCAAATATATCTGGGTCAGAAGTTGTTGTTACAACATACTTGGCCATATTACAACAAAGTTAAAATTTGTATTGTGAATGGTATCTAACTATGGCTCTTTAATTGAACTAGAACTTTGGGCAGTCCAAGTTTATATTTGTGTATATGGGATCAAAGCATTGACAAAGAATATTTCCCTTGAATTATTTCTCCAACTATACAGGTGTGACTTAATCACTTTTACTCAGGACAGCACTGTTAATACATTTAAAATTGATCTTGAGCAAACATTACCAAGTCTCCCACAGGGAACGTTGGTAGGGAGCAGATTTGGTAACAAACTTGGTTTCTGATTTCTCTGTTTCTGAGATTTATTATGTTAAGCTGGTGGCAGATTCTCCTGTTTACTCAGACATGTTCTAGCAAAATGCACTTCCATGTAATATTCCTGTATACACCACACTGCACAGGTGACATAAGCTCTCAACTGATCAGACAACTTCATGTCTTGGAAAATAGAGAACCTTAAGGGATAAAATCTTGGCTCCATTGAAGTCAATAACAAAAGTTCAATTGGCTTGATTGAGACCTGAATTTCACCCAGTGCTTTTATTAATATTTTGTCTCTTTACTAAAAAAAATTTCTAGGCTCCTAATGCAATATAAAAATAATGTTACAAATAAAAAGACAACATGGCCAAGTAGTAATCAGGATGAATGGCTGCAATGGCAGGAGAATTTGGATGGACAGATTGTAATGAGTATGGCTTGCACTGAATGTGGATAGGGATAACAGGCAGGGATTGTGGGTTTTAGCAAGTTTGGCTTATTTTAATTTTCTTAAATTTTAGGGGCTGTTAGACTTTCTCTTTGAGGATCAGCCCAATTTGTGTGTAGTTAGTAATGGAGCTGAGTGTCTTAAGATCTCAAAGAAGTTTTACCTGCATCATGCCTCCAAAGATCTTCTGCAGAAATTGCGAAAAAAAGTAAGTACACATCTGTTTGTTTTATGACTACGTCCTTGCTAAATTAGATACATTTTGCATCTCCATATCTTGTACTCTTTGCACAATTGAACATATTGTGGAATATTTAGGCATTAATCATGAATGTGCTTAAAAATCTGACAAGGTAGAAAGATATAATTAAAAACATAGCAGTAGTTATCTAACAGTCATTGGATGAGCAGCCTCTTAACATTAGAGATCCCAAGGCACAGTTCCTCACTGCCACCACTAACCAAACCTCAGTCCCAAATAGGACCACCACTAACCAAACCAAGACACTATTCCTGGGAGGATGAGAAAACAGATATGACAGATGCTAGTCATGTTGCTTAATATACTGGAAGATGCTCAGATAGTGTGGTGAAGAACATGATATAAGAATCTATATAGGATGACTCCATTAGTTTGTTCCTTTGTCCTTTACCATATTTCCCCATCTGCTAGTGCAGTAGTGTGATTTACAGCATTTCTTATAGAGCAGTCAGCTATAATATATAATTTATGAACCTTTCAGATGAAAGGTCTCTGCATAAATAGAATATTTGAGCATCTTGAGTATGCAAGATGTTAAAATATGCATTTTCCAAAAGCTATGAAGCTCTCGTAGCTGAATTCAAACCAGCCACAGTGATAGATTTTATATTTTACTATATGTGGACCCTACACATATTGGGATATGTATTTAAGAATTTGTAATGTTTCACTGGGGAAAACGGTTGCAGAGCAAACCTTTATCGATCTTTCAGCACAGAAGTTTATAATGGGAAAAATTAGACTGAATATCAGTTGAATTTTGCCTATTTGTAGTTTAACTTGCTACAGACTTTTTTTTGTGTTGGACTAGCTCATGGCAAACATTCATACGTGCTTTGGTTAGTTCATAATATAACAACTTGTGGCTTTCTTTATCTTCAGGTTAAATAAACTTTTATGTAACTAATAACACAAATGAATGTTAAATCCTAACATGGAGATTGAAATATGCATGAGTAGAATACTTTTTTCTTTGTTCAGTGTTTTGACTTATAGGGCGCGTCTACACTAGCCAGCTATTTTGAAGTAGCTGGCACAACATCGAAATAGCACACGTCACGTCTACATGCGCCGTGTGCTATTTCGACATTGAAATTGACGTTAGGCAGCGAGACGTTGAAATCGCTATTCCTATCTGAAGATGGGAATAGCACTCTACTTCGACGCTCAATGTTGAAGTAAGGCGTGTAAGCAATCCGCATCCCGCTACATTGAAATAGTGGGGTCCTCCATGGTGGGTATCAGCTGAGGGGTTGAGAGATGCTCTGTCCAGCCGCTCCAGGGCTCTATGGTTGCCGCGTGCAGCAGCCTTTAGCCTAGGGTTTCTGGCTGCTGCTGCAGCTGGGGGTCTATGCTGTGTGCACGGGGTCTGCAACTGGTTGTCAGCTCTGTGGACCTCATGCTGTGCAAGCCAAGTGTGTCTGGGAGGGGCCCTTTAAGGGAGCCGCTTGCTTTTGACCCAGAAGGGCTAGTCCAGCCTGTGACCCTGTCTGCAGGCTTGCTGGACTCTTATTTCAATGGAGAGTGCTTGCATGTGTGGACGCTCCGCATTTCATTATGGGGCGGCTCCTTTCAATGTTCCCCATCGCTACTTTGACGGTCAACGTTGACGACACCAGCCCTGGAGGATGTGTAGACGATACACGTCGAATTAGCCTATTTCGATGTTCTTACTTCAAAATAGGCTACTTCGACATAGTGTGCTAGTGTAGATATAGCCCCAATGTTTGTCTTCTAACAAGCAACCACAAGTTAGTCTCATCTGATTTTTGTTGTTGACATAAGTGAATTCATGCAAACTTTCACTATACACTAGTTTTAATAGAAATGAATAATTTTCATATAGGAAGATGGGAGGAGGTTTTCAATGTGGACTGTGGTTGAGATTTTGATCAGGGTCTGTCTTTCCCTCAGGAATGCTCCTATCCCAGTGAGATGGAGCTAAAGGAACAGCTGCAGCAGGAGATACAATGGCAGATTTTTCGCAAAGCAGCTTTGACAAATACAGTTCAACAAATTCAGCTGAAACGCAACCTGCTTCAACATTCCTAATTTGAGTAAAGGGCTTTACTAGTGATGGAAGAACTGACTTATGCACACATTTTTGGCAACAGAGAAGCTATTGATACTACTTAGTATTTGTTAAAGTGACTAAAATATACATCTCCAGACCTGAAAAATCTTGTGAAAGATGGTGGTATTATTAAATCAGGCCTGTATTTTCTTCACTTTCAGGGTAGACTACAACATCAAAAATGTTGAAGTCTTTCCCTGCCTAAATACCTACTACCATCAAAAAGCTTTTTCCTTCATGTTAACTCTTGCTATGACACCTGTTTTGAATGTCTGTTTACAGATGCTCAGTTGGTAGCTATACCATTCTTCTACCCAGCTGCTATCAATATGTAAAGATACATGAAGTTTCTTCTAAACAGTACATGCGGGCTGGGAGTGTCACAGCAACCATTTTCTACCCATGGTATGGACTTTGGTGTGGTTCACAGGATTAATGACACTGCCTATTGCTGAAGGTAACAATTGCGGAGAGACTTGTATGGTGTCCCTTTTTCAAAAATGTTATTCCACAGGGGAAAGAAATCAGAAAAGTCCTATAGGAAAGGCTCAGAATATTTGCTGTTGCAGAAAATAGTGCAGGAAAAAATTTGAATTTACAGTAGCATAGAAGTAGTAGAATACTATTTCAGACATTTAGAAGTAGAATCCACTGTTATGGAATTCTGTACTACATATGAACGAACAGGCTGACAGCCTTGGAAAAATATAGAAAAGAAGCTGCAGTCATATGTTGTTGCCACCCTGGCTTCTATCTTTAAAATAAACTGCATTAATTGATTTCACTTGTTCCCTATGTCTTTTACTGTCAGCTGATAGTATTACATGGTCAAACATGCTTTACTGTATATAACTTAGTACATTCCCATCTCCAGTTACTGTTTACTTAAATTGGTTCACTGTTGGCAACTGTTTTTTATAATTATGTATTTAAAATATTGTAAAAATTCAAGTTCTCTGACTTTGGACTCAAATGTGTTAAGACTTTCTTCCTCTGGTGTCAACACGAATATTTTCAAGAAAATATCTTCACTTCATGGTTCAGTGTTGGAGAGGAGACTGCCCTGTTACTGGCTTTGTTTAAATCTTCTGTTAAAAACGCATCTTATATATCTGACTTATGTAAACTTACTTTAAGCTGCTTTTTTTTTAAAAGCACCGCTATCAATAACAAAACCAACAAAAGCAAGATAATCTATATTAAGACTTTATTACATTCCTATTAAATCACAGTAAAAGCTTAGTGCAACAAGGAACTTTTGAGAAACATGAAACTAGCCACAAATTGTGGCAGAATGTTACCTTGTTATAGTTGCATGTGGGACAAGATGCTTGTTAGAATAAAAGAATTATAGAGGAATGCCCTATTTATTAGAATTGTAACACTGGTGGTGCTTTTTCTGTATATGAAGTCTTATTTGGTCGATATTAAGGACTGCATAGAAGTCTACTACTGAACAAGAAAAGTTAAATGAATGCAGCTAAGACATTATAATCCTAAAGAATGCAACTCTTATCTAGAATGTTTATATTTTCCACTTGTAAACACTTTCAAGAGTGAAGATGGCATGAGGAAGATGATTAACAAACTGGTAACTAATTTTCACCTTGATAATGAGGGATGGCAGACTTGAGAAATCACTTATTGTCCATTTGCAGTAGGGACAAAAAACAGTTTTCTAAAGCTTGTATTCATCCATCTATTGACACATGACTGTTAAGGTAATAGCACAGCTAAAGTGTGTTCTAGTCAGCCAGTTGAATTCAGATGTATCTCAGCCATCCTATTAGTCTAAATTAGTTTACCCCAAGCATAAGTAATATGCAGTAGTACATGAAGACCGCAACAGTATTGGGTTTTTTATTATTTATTATTTTGCTAAAGTCCTTTTTACATTTCTCCACCCCACCTACAGTAGTGATGCATACTATTATGTAAACATTTACTGAATTAGCACTTAACTGAGGCAGCAGGTGAGAACAGAGGCAGCAATATCCAGGTACAGTACTGCAGAGCAGATGCCATTTCTAGCAAAACATTAACAGAGGCACGACGTTTTATGTCGTGTTTGGCAATGCTACAAACTAATGAAATTAAAAGTAGACATCTCTCCACTGGGGAAAAATATCCTTACATAAACCAATACTATTTAAAAAAAAAACCCTTCAAACAAAGGCAGCTTAAAGGACCATCTTCAGCAGTCTTGTACAGCAGCAGTTTAACATTTTCATACAATTTCTACAGGTTTGAAAAGTTACCCTGCATGTTTCCTTGTGAATGTGAAAACACGTACATTTAAGTGAAGAACACCACAAGCACAATAAAGCAGATTCATACACACAGGAAAGCATTGATAATTCTGTTGGTGGATATGCTTTTTTCTATGTGGTTTCAAATAAAAAGGTTCCAGAGTATGCAATGACAAAAGACACTGGATCAATATTCTCTTAAAAGAATGTGTGCACACATTTTAAACACACTTCTTTCTCTACAAGATCTGAGGAATTGGCAGATGTGAAATCTAAGGCATACATACTACCAAGTGGATGTTGCTTGGTATGTTCACTGACAGGTCAGCTACCAGTATGATCTTTTCTCTCCTGCTCTTTCCAAAGTACGTTTCAGAAGATAAACTGCAGCATGAAGTCCCCCTATGTTTACCCAGACTACACGACTCTTCTTCCATAAGTGTCCCATTTTTGACAAGGCCTACAATGCCAAAAAAGAAAAAGTGAAAAATTAGTATAAGTGGGGATGGTTCTGAAACCTATAAGCCTTATTCCTATAAGGCTGCCAAGTAATTTCCCAAACTTTAACCATTCAAAATTAAAACTTTTAAAATATTTTTAAAAAGGAAAGCTTAATTTGGTTCTGCCATTTCCAAGAATGAGGTGAGGAGAAAGTGATAACTGTACTAACATTAAAAAGTCTCCCAAACCGTTTTTAAAGCATTTCTGTGCATTGGGGCAGGAACATGAAATGTAAAAGAATATTAAGGTTGCTAAGCAAATCACTTGCATCTTAGGAAATTCTAGAATTAAAGTTGCCTGTGTTTAACCTTCCTTCACTGCCTTGTGGGTGTGCAATGATATTTTTTTTTTTTTTTTTTAAACAGTACCCTTGCCACCTCCTCTTGTACACAGGATGGACAGTAAATTAGGCTGAAGAATGAAAGAAGAGAAAGCAAATTTTCTTGTGTTTAAGATACAGGTATAGAAAAGCTGTGTTCTATCCCTGGCTCTGCCATAGATTTCCTGTGTGATATACATAAAGACTACCATGACACGTGTATGAAAGGGGTTGAGTTAAGGTTGCATGAGCATCTTTAATTCTCATATTTTCTACCTTAAGTGCCTGACTTTTTCTTATCATTTTGTTTGTAAAAGTTTATTAACTTGAAATATACACAATGATCCTTTACTTTCAGGATGTACAGGTTAAACACGTGGGGATCCCCGAACATAAGCAGAACTCCTTTTCTGATTTATTCACAATCGAATACTGTGCCATGTGTTATTTTTGCCATTTATTTCACTACTTAGGCTTCATCACTGTCCAGCAAGAGACAGTTTTCCTAGGTTTTTTGAGTGTGAGAAGCAAAGGACAAACAAACAAAATCAGTTAATTTTGGAACTGGTTTTTTTTGAAGGGAGGTGGTAAATGTTGAGATGTTTTTTTCCTAAGAATGTCAGAAGATGTTTCAGTTAGTATGTATGTGGTTTTATAACTAGAAATTTGAAAAACATAATAGAAAAGGAAGTCAAATTTGAAGGGCAAATTTCTCTAAATCTGTAGTAACAAATCAGATTTGAGGTGGGTGACCTAATGGATCAATAATTTCTATACCCATAATACACTGTCAGAAGCATGAATTTTACATGTTAGGTTTTTTTTAAGTACATCTTTGTAATTTAGGTGTAATCACTTCCAGTACTTAAACAATAGAAATCTATTTCTTGGAAAGGGAGGTGAATCTGTAAGATAGCTTTACTGCAGAAGAGAGTCTAGCTCAGCGATGGCCAATAGGAATTCAAAGATCACCACATCTGTAGTTATCTTTCCATATGCGCCACATTAATATTATACTAAACTTTATAGACCCAAGCACTCCCAGCTCCCCTTGCACTCTGAATAAATGGCCTTTCCCTCTCCCAAACCCAGGCACCCTCAGCACCCCCCACTGAATGACCTTCCTCAGAGCCAGGCACCCCCAGCCCCCCGCCGTTCTAATTCAATGCCAGTGACTCAGAGTCACCGTAGCTGCTGTTGGAGCTGGGGCTACCACGGAGGCTACTGCCGCCGCACATTTTTCCCACCCAGCGGTGGGGCATGTGCATGGAGTGGGTGCATGGCATTCCCTGCATTGCAGCTCTCAGAAGGAGCCACATTTAAAGGCTCCAGGAGCCACATGTGGGTCAAAAGTTGCAGGTTGGCCACAATGCAGTGTCCTATTTGCCATATGTGGTGAATGGTGAACATATTGGACACTGCAGGTCTAGCATCTGTTTTGTAAGGAACATGTTAAATTCTGAATGTCAGTTCATTTTGAAAACAGTATACGACTTGTGCATACGTTGACGTTTTTCCTGTCGCAGAGGAGGTTTATAAGAATAAATACATAAATCATTCACTAAAAGAAATGCATAATAACAATCTGATTATATACCTTGACAAAACATTTGCTGTCTTGGGTAAGTAGTACAGCTCTGCCTGTCTCAGGTCTGCAGATGCGGCTCAATTCCATGAGGCAGGCTGGATAGAGATCCCAGTTCTTCTTCTTAGATCCTATTCTAGAATAAAAATGTAGACTTGTACACTGAATGAGCCTCTGCAGAGCAGCTGAAGACTAATTGAAAATTAACTTTTTCCTGCATGAGTTAGTTTGATAATTTTTCCTTTTCTTTTCCCACCTATACTTCCAGTAGAAGGACATATTACTGATGCTCTGATTACTGCATTGGTTCCTTTTATCAAGTAATTTCCCTCCTATAAAAAGTACCCAAGTACATTTTAGTGTTAAGTGCTACAAAAGCTATAGCAACAGCAACATGGTAAAGTTACAAACATCCTGCAATCTTCTCCATCCCACCCACTCCTGCTGGCCCAGGTCCTTGAATTAATAAGCAGGTCTGGCTTTCAGACAAATCACTGTCATGTATTAATTGCTAATCTTTCAGGGAAGTTGCAAAAAGTTATTTGAATCAAAATGTGGAGTAATCTGATTGCCTCAATCATATGTCTTAATGAAATAAGGGCTTTCATTGATATTTATTACACATTATTATGAATTAAGATATTCTATGAAACTCTCAAAAAACACATTGGTACAAAAGTATTTTAAGAGACACCATGAAGCCTTTCCAGACATTTGTAATCTATAACTAAGAACAGCCAAACTGACTAATTTAAAAATTAGAAATCCTTGGACTAACATTTTATATCTTTTTCAAATTAGAGTGAATTCTCAACATCGATGAAGTGTTTTGAAGTTACAAAAGCACTGACAAGAATCATGGCAATCAGAGGCCTGGGAAATTCTAGCAAGAAGTGCTGTTGCATAGCTCAAATATAGTAATCTTAAAAATTGTATTTCAAAATAATGATTTGCACCTCTTTCCAAATGGCATATCTGTTACAACAACATCCACAGAGCTGGTCCTCAAGGGGAGATTGCAGATATCCCACTGAATGGCATCTATGGGTATGCCGCAGGAAGTACCGCTGCAAACACAGGCATTCATATTAGACAGGATTTACTAGTTCAAAAAAGTTTTTTCAAATAAAAAATTGCCTGTGATGATATATCAAACTGGAATATATTAAAAACAAAACAAACCTCTGAGAACAGAAATTCCTTATACAAACAGCTGTGCCAAAAATCCCTGTATTTTTCTCTTACCTTTCTTTATTCTGATTTTTCAATAAAGAGCAGATGTTATTTGCTGCTCTTTGCACAGCCTGTGGGTTGTTATCACCTGCAATATGATAACAGGTAGGCCACTGGGTAACCCCCTGAAAATGGAAGAAATGATAAAATCTGTTATGCTGAAATTGGTCACAGAAAATGAGTCAAAAAAACAGTAATAACTGTAAATGGTAGAGTAAATCAGTGAGGCTCTGTCCACACCAGAGAGTTTTGTAGACAAAAAAGCGGTTTTGTCAACAAAACTCATGGAGCTTCCACACAAAAATTGTTTTATTGACAAAATATCAAACAATAAAGCCGTGCAGACACTCTGGGGCCCTTTTATTGAAAGAGCAGATAGAAAGAACGATCCACTTTTATGATTAGACGTGATCTGTTGACAGAAGTTCTCTCAGAACATCTGTTCTGACTAATTTCTGTAGACAGATGCTTCTAGTGTAGACATAACCTAACAGTGAATTTCAGTTTCAATATTCCTTGTAATATACATATTTAATATATCATGCCTCTTTAATGATCTGACAGTATTCCAGGATTTAGTTACTTCTCTCTGCAGCTTGCATGAGGGAGATAAAGTCACCAAGGGAATGTATCTTTCTAATTGTTTGAAAGTTGAGGAGGTCTTTATTTGTCTGTTTCACTTGCTGAATTTAAGTAAGCTACTCAGCATTTATTTGATTCATTTAAATATACAGGATTCAGTTATACATACTGTTAGGCTGTCATTTATATAAGGCTCTTTCCTGAAGAACAAAAGGATTACCTCTATTGGTATAGCCCCTGTTCCACTCATTGGATCGATTATGATGTCAGTTTCCTGAGGATCACAGAGCCTGAAGAACAGAAGAAACTATATTATGAGAAAATTTTAACAGATACAGAAGTTTCTATCATCAAGATAAATTGGAGAGCTACTTAAAAGTCTTCAAATTACACTATCCCCACAAAATAAGGAACCATAATAACCATTTGGAAACAATAACTTTACAAAAAGCGATTGTTAAAATATTTTGAAGGAAGCCATTAACAAAGTGTTATGAATAGAAGCTATGGCCAATGCACACTTTTTTCCCTGTGCTGCAATGTTATAGTGATTATCAATCATTATAAAATGTGCATGATACTTGTTTAACCTCTCAGTTTATTTATGATTTTAAAATGTTTTTTCAGAAAGTAATAAAGGAGCTAGAACAAAATTATATGGCAATAAAACATTGTACACAACTGCTTGCACTGACCTGAGCATACCATAAGCAAGGGTGGAGCGAAGAGTTGTAGGTCCGAAATGTGTAATATTTCTTTTATGAAGACTCTCTTCAGTCAGTGCAATGCCCACCACTATTTCATTATTGTGAATGTTCAACAGGACCTAGGATAAAGTTTCAACAACTTTACGTAACAGAAATTTTAAATAGCATACTTAAATATTTACAGTATACTTTAGTTTTACAAGATTCTTTAGAATTAGTAGTAATGTTTATAAAGTTTGAGATCTTGACAGAAAAGTGCTATGGAAGTGTCCAAGTTCATTAATATTTTGAAGTGTAAAACTCTACTTTTGCATGCTTTTTTTTTTTTTTTTTTTTTTAAAAAACCTCAAGGCTTCAAAGCACTCAACATTTAAGCTAAATGCTCCCCCAAGTAAATATTTTTCTCATCTGTAAAATAAGGATGTGAAGCAGAGAAAGGGCATACAACCTGTCCAAGATTTCAGCACATCCATTGCGAATCGACAATAAAAGAATAAGGTTTCTCTAGGCACCCAGTACCCAGCACTGTACCATAACCAAAAGGGAACACTGACAATTGTATTCAATAATAGTAAGCCAGAAATAGATTCACAACTTAAACACTTCATTTCAGGGCTCTCCATCCAAAATGTTCATTTGAGATTGAACCCATTGAACCTAGTTTCCAGTGCTTTGTCTACACAGCAAAGATATTTTGGAATAACAGTCGCTATTCCAAAATAACTTTACAAGCATCTACACAGCAAAACTGATACTTCAAAATAATAGCAGATTGCTTATTTAGAGCTCTGTAAACCCCATTCTGTGAGGAATAGCACCTACTCCAAAATAGATGTTTCAGAGTAGGGGCTGTCTAGACAGTGAACAGGAGCTATTTTGTATTAGGGGGCCTCCAACTCTAATCTGGGTGCCAATAAGCATGGCTGCTCTATTTTGAAACAGCTGAGCAATATTTCAATACGTATTTTGTGTGTAGACATTTTGGCCATTTCTACACATGCCACTTGTTCTGAAAGTGGCATTCTAATGAACAGGCTGGACAATGCTAATGAGGCATGGATGTAAATTTCCGGCACCCCATTAGCAGTTTCTGGGCTGTTCAGTAGCATGCCACTTTCGAAAGAAGTGGCATGGGTAGAAACAGCCTTTGTGTGTAGACACAAACTCACGTCCAGAATAGCTTATTCCTAAATAATGTTGCTATATAGACATAGCCCAAGTCTTCCACTTCCCGTAACAAGAAACCCCATTTTGACGTTCACTATTCAATACTTTATATGAATACTCTTTTTTTTCCTCTGTTTGGATGGTGCCTGTACATGTGATTCATATAATATAAGGCCAGAAAGGGCCACTGATCCTCTAGTTTGCTCTCCTGCATAATACAGGCCATAGGATTTCTCTGAATCAATGCACATTGAACGAGAGCATCTCTCAGAAAAATACCCGCTTTCAATTTAAAAAGTATCCACTATAGAAAATAAACTACAATCCTTGCAAATTAGTAGAATGGCTAATTACAATCACTAATAAAAATTTACACCCTATTTCAGGTCTGAATTTATCTAGCTTCAACTTCCAGTTAGTAGACCTTGTTATATCTTTGTCTGGTAGACTGAAGAGTCCACTATCAAATTTATGTTTTCTATGCAGGTATTTATAAACTGATCAAGTCTGCATCATGGTGCAAATTACAAGAGATTAAAAAAAAAACACACACAAGCCCCTTAAGTGTGAAAATCACAGAATTTAAGTTATATCTGATTTCTCAGAATAAAATTATGTCACTGTTTCTACCATGAAACATTTTTTCTCTTGGACCAATAGCATCAAGTCAACATATTGGCTTAATCAAGATACATGAGAGTCATGAAGTAAAACAACAACTCATGTATGTGTGTAAATGTATGTGGATGTTTTTGAAAAATACTGTGTTTTGTACCTCCACGTCAAATTTGGTCATGTCAGCCTTCCACTGGAAGTACTCTTGCACAGCTCCACCAAAGTCTCTGGCTGCATCATTTGATGTAAAACTATGTTTGTCACCAGCCCTATTGCATGTAACACGGAATTTCAGCACCTGATCTGCTTCACCATTCTTGCAGTCACCAGCTTTCGTTTCATTTCCAGTTATATTAGAGAATTGCTCTTTGCCATCTGATTGGTCATCTGGTAGGATCACTTCACGTGTCTTTTCTGTATTCTGTTCGGCAGAATTCAAGTCTTGGGTATTTTGTGCATGATCAAGCAGCTCTTTACTGGCATCCTGTTGATCTGCTATTTCTTTTCCTCCATCATCATTCAGGTTCTCTTTGCTTGCATTACTCTGTTGATTTTGTTTTCTATATTTTGTTTTTCTCTTCTTTAGGCTGGTATTTAACTTCCATACTTTCAAAGGTTCAGTCCAAGGAAGCTTTTTAGCCAGGTTCTCCAAATCCTTTAGAGAATCCTCCTGTAATAGATCACAGTATTACCAGAGTGTTCAATAATGTATTTTGGCAAATTTTACTGGCAACTTTCATTTACTGTTGATGACCCTGGGTAAGTCACTTCACCTCCCTGTGCCTCAGTTTCCTCATTTGTAAAAAAGGGGATAGTGATACTTCCCTCTGCAAAGCACTTTGAGGTTTACTGACAAAAACTGGTATACACAGAGGTGCTACTTAAAGAACTATGAAGTCATTATTTAAAGAACTGTCTATAGTCAGTTTTGAAAATCTGATCTGAGGAAAATATGCAACTATTGTGGAATTATGCTACACTACCTGGTTCTTTCACTTGAATAAATATTTAAGAGGAATCTGACAAATATATGGCACACAAAATTAAAAACAAAACAAAAACAAACAATCCCAGCCCCCAAGACTTAACAATTCTAAATCTACTCTTACATTTTATAGAAACCTTTATCCAGAATTTCCTTATGAGGAATGTGATTTTTAATTTTTTTTTTTAAATCACACCTCTCTGAGGATTTGGATACACAAATAACTTACCTTAGTTTCTTTAAATTGATAATCTCTAAACTCCTGAACAACAACAAATAAATTATCCACGGATCTTAAATGATGAACCTAAAATAAATTACAAACAATGGTAACGTTACTAGGTATACATAAGTACCTGTAATTAAAATTGTTAACACCTAGACAAGGTACAGCAGTGAAACTATTTTGAGGCTGAATTTTGGATGCTTTACATTATAAAAGCTAAAAGTATTTCTAATTTCTCTCACTTCTTTTTTCACTACCATTGTTACTACTGTTTGTTTGCACATAGCTCCTCTCCAGTATTACATGTGATGATAAAGATCTAACATAAAACAGGAAATAAAACTCTTTACCTTATTTCAAATTATTTGCTTCTGACTTCGTTTATTGTTACAGAAGAAAAGAAAAACCTGATATACTACAAGTTGTGTAGATTGCAATTTACTAACAGTCACGTTCAAGTCAAGGGTGGCTGCATTTTGGCTGTAGGTGAAATATTTGTAAGATCTTATTAGTAAGATCTCTGTGCATCTAAATCATTATATGTAATTTCTTTAAGAGGTTCATAACATTAAAAGTGAACCCAGAGCTACCCTTTGAAGAATGTTGACAGAGCCTGACTTACTTTTACCATTGGTCTACTTCAACTACGCAAAATGTGCAGCTGAAGTCAATATAGCTACTGCCGTATCTTCCACATAGTGGGTTGATTGGAACTGCTCTCCTGTTGACACCAACTGCTCTTCTCATTTTGCTGGAGTACCCATGACAAAGGGAGCAAATTTGGAGATCAATTTATTGTCTCTTCAATGACAAATAAATTGATGCCCAGCAGACTGAACCCTGCCAGGTTGATCCCCAGTGCTGTGAAAATATACCCTCAATGATAATATTCATAATGCTGAATTCATATGCAGAAAATATCTAATTGATCATTTAAACCTGGTCTATCCCTCAAAAGAATTATATATCCGGGGGTGAGAGGGAGCAGGAACTAGGCCAAGACTAAACAGAAAAAAGAAAAAGGAATATTAAGACTCCTAAAATAGTAAAGTTATCCAAGGAACAAAACATTCAAACCTGTGGAAGTTTTTCTACTGAAATTTCAAAATAGATTTTCCCTCCATCCTTGCTTATTCTGGACTGTGATCCTAATTTCTCTCTCACTTCATCTGCCGCTGTCAGCTCAAAGCCAGTTGGAACTGTAGCTCCAATAGTGACCACAATATCTTTCAGGTTTGAGTGGAGATCACTTTCTAAGTTTTCAGTTAAAGGCTTATAGGTGTCATAAAGGTTCACGTCAGCTAAGGTGTCAAAAGATGCTTCCATATCTGACATTTTAACAGCACTTCAAACCCAGGGCGGGTCTATTATGTACCAGATGCAAGGTAGTGACGGTATCTTTTCTGCAAAGAAAAACACGTTTAAGTATGGCATAGAAGAGTCAACTTTTAATGCTACTCAGCTGAGGGAGCAGGGCCTGAATAAGTACAACAGTTGGTCAAATAAGGCCACGGTATGTATTGTGAGCCTGGCTAAGGCCTTCAACAGCCAAGAGGCACACTCCCACCAGTGGCCAACAATCTCCGTAGCAGCTCGCGAAAGGCCACGCTGCCCGAGCAGTCTGGGAGTGTCTCGCTTCGCTACAGCCAAGTCTTCCCCCGACCGGGATATCTGGGGAGCAGGCGGTGCGCTCACCTTCCTCCTCCGCCCCGGGGGCTGAGAGCAGCGCGTGGTCTGGCGGGTAGCCCCGGGGAAAAACTCCCGAAGAGGCTCCTGGCAGAGACACACCTCACAGATCAGGGCGGACACGGCTTCACAGAGACTCCCGGGCCCCTCCGCCCGTCGCATCCGGGAAGGCTTCCACTCCCGGCTCCTCACGTTCCCTACGGCCGCTCTCCCCCACCCCCTCCTCGGCACCCAGGGACGCTGCTCCCCTAGAGCGACCTTCCAGGCCCACCGCTTTCTCCAACTCTCCCAAAGATAGGGACGCGGCCACAAGCATCCCAAGTCTTTATTACCGGTGGCAACGGACACTAAAGTACAGCGCGTGAAGGACTACACAGCTATTTCCGGTTCCGGCAAGTTCGAAGATACCAAGTACTTCCGGGTGTGTTTCCCTCTTCCCTGTGCTCTTGTCGCGAGCGCCTGGGGCGGGGTCTAAGTTATGGGCGCATGCGCAGTGCTCGGTTGTCGGCGGGGAAAGCCAGACTGCTTCCCGGCTATCTGAGCTTGGGGTCTTTGTGGAACTGCCCCTCAGGGCGGCGCTGTGGGTTGGATTCCGAGTTCTGAGGGGAATAGGTCCCTCCCGCCTGCGAGGCGCACTCTCTTTCAGTGACGGAGAGGGAGCTGTGCTAGTCTATGTGCTATCAAAACAAAAAAGCAGTTAAGTAGCACTTTAAAGACTAACAAAATAATGTATTAGGTGATGAGCTTTCGTGGGACAGACCCCCTGTTTCAGACCATAGCCAGACCGGAACAGACTCAATCTTTGGGCGGGGGCTGCGTTTGTGGCTTCCTCAGGTTGCTGGGTTACCTGCAGTTTGCGTTTTCTCCTTCGTGTATTGCAGCCAAAAAGGGCGAGATCTGCTATGTCTAAAGCGAAGACTCAGCAGGGTTGCCTGAATCCTCCCCGCCCCCTGGGCAAAGAGCTGGGGGGAGGGAAATTGACCAACCCTAGGGCAGCTGGGGGCTCAGGTAGCAAGTGTTTCTTTCACTGTTCAGTGCTATAGCAGGTTTGAAGTTTTATGAAGATAGTACTTTGTGATTTTGAGTATTTGTCTGAATTAACTTTTTTTAGCTCAGTATTCCTGCATGCTAACCTCTCCAGTCAATTCATTGGTCATTCATGGGGGATGGGACTCTGGCTCCAGTCTACTGACTGAATGCTTATTTTCATCTTCTGAGACAGATGCCACTGGCAGAAGGTGATTTTCTTTGGTTTGGTGGTGGTCGTAGGGGGCTAGTTTGGAGCTGAGGCATGTAAATCCTGGAGATGGGTTTGAGGCTGAGAGGGGTTAAACCTGGAGATTGAGCGGACAGGTTTGGGGCTAAGGGGTTAAGCCTGGGGATAGGGAGAGTAGGTTTGTGGGATGGGGAGGTAAAGCTTGGGGATGGATTTAGGGGGTGAAGGCTGAGTTGGGTAAAGCCTGGAGATGAAGGGTGGGTTTGAGGTCTGAGGTGCGTAAAGCCTGGGAATGGGGTTGTGCAAAATTCTTTTGAATTTAAAAGGGTTCAGTGGCCAAATAAAATTGGGGGGAATCAGGCTTGGAGTGCTTTCCATTCAGCAAATTTTCAGGAGTAACCACTGATTTTGGGTGCGCAGCTTGGGAAACTTAGGATCTGATGCTCAGAAGAGCTGAGTGCAGGCAACACCAGTTGACTTCAGGATATAATTTAAGACAACAGTAGGATTTGAAAACTGATTTGATGTTTATTTGGTTAATGACAAAATGCAAGTTACATTAGATAACATCTTATTTTTAGAAGGGATATACCCTCATCTGCTATGACATTTCTTATACTCAGTTCCATGCCATAGGATGAAAATAAAAGAACTGGTGAAGTGGTTAAGTTTATTCCATTTTGGTTGAGGAGGTTATCAAAAGCAACCAGAAAATTCAATTGCAAGAAATCCCCTCTTCTCTCCAAATCTCCAGCACAATGTAAGTGTATTAATAATTCAGAGAACCCATTAAATAAAATGGACAATTTAGCTTTGCAATTAGTCTTTGTTAATCTGCCGTGGATTTTTCTTGCTTGTAAGCCCCAACACCTTTTATTAAACCATAGTAAGAGTTCTCTCTTGCTAGGTATAGTTTGTATTCAGCATTATGCCTCAGTTCTGTTCGGTCACCCTAGAGAGCATCATCCTTGTTTCAGAAAATGGAAATTGGGGATGCAAAATCCTGTTTAATTAGTTAACTGATTAAAGTTTAACCAGTTAACCAATATAATGGGATGTGGGGTGGATGGTGCTGCTGTGGCTGGTCTTAAACACCCCCACCCTGGTGCTCCTGGGCTGCTCCAGTCCTCACTGGTTAACCATAACCCGTAAGACTCATCTGTTCAGGTTGAGGCTTACCATTTAATCAATTAAGTGTTCACATGCCTTATGAAAATGAGCTAGTAAGGTTCCTGTACGCTTGTCAGAGACCCGTATGTGTGAAACTGCTTTGAATGTGAACAGTGATCTAGCTATGCACTGTTCTTACAGGCAAATATGCAGTAGAGATGACCAGAAAATCAAGAGCATTTCATGTTCCAGATATATTACAAAACACTGTAAATTATTTATATTGTATAATAAGGAAGGAGGTGTTCTATCAACAGGTTACTCAGAAGTTCAGCACTACTACAGGCATAGAGCTTGATTACAGTGCCGTGCGCCTTGCATAGTTAATTTTGTCTGTGTAAGGTGGTTGTAGAAGTGTTACTGAATCAAAAGCTAGTGTTTTATGTTCCCTTTTATATTGGTGCATATGACTTCAAAAGGGGTTGTGCAATGAAGAATCTGGCCTATATATGTTATTTGGAGTTGTGCCTGTTTGTAGGTTTACAATCTGCTGTGCTAATGTGACTGGTGTGATTAGCAATGTAGCATATAACAAGAGCAAAAGTATTTTCTCATTGTCTGGTTTTCTTCGGAAGCAAATTCTTTTGTACTAGTATATCTCTCCTTAGCTATGTGGGCAGCATTGCTGTAGCTTTCAGATCTGGAAATTGGCCCTTTGTTTGCATTTCTGTACAACATGGCAATAATAAGGATTACATTTTTAACAAATCAACATACTATATTAAAATGTTTCCAACAATATCCAGTAGCTCAAACAAGACCTTACTGTAAATAAATTAGCCTTTCTACAACTTCTTTTTTCATTTGTTGCTTTAGAACATTTTTTTAAAAGCGAGCTCTGCATTTATGATAGAATCATTACAAGCATTGCTGAGAAAGGATCTTGTTTGGTCACCTTGGGAAATATTACTTCAGAAAGTCAATCAGCTATTTCAGTTTGATTCTTTAGACTGTAAGAGTGATGTAGTGCTCACTACATAATTATTTGTCTCTTCTCCCCCCTTTTTTATCATGAGAGTATAGTTATTTCTTTACACCAGAGGGCACTCTTACATGTATAGCTATTAGGTACACTCTTTGTACAACACTGGAGCATATGAGAACAGCACTTCTTGTTGTTCTCAGATACAGACCAACACGGCTACCTCTCTGATACTGGATCATATGGTATCTCACCAAGCATACAACCAAATTCTCTCTGTCCTCCTGCACCCCATCTGCTACCTCACTAACATTGATAGAATTGCAATGTGTACAATAGAATTAAAATGGAAAAGATCTCTTAACTGGTATCCTTTTTCTGGCCATGTGGCAAAGAAATATTTTCCTTGTATTTTGTTTTGCTTTGCATCTGCTTTTGACTTGGATTAGATTTCAACACGTGTACATTGGCTAACATACATATGCAGAAATTATTTTTGAGACTTGCATCCCAGTGTTGGTAATCTCAGTGGATTTAAAGATAGCCTCTGAGAAGCTTGAAATTTCAGACAAAAACCTTCTGTCCTATTTATTTTCCCCTTTTTAGTTGTCAGGGGTTTGTGTATTAAATTAGGGCCACTCTAACTTTATGACCCCAGTTGTGAAGCAGTTAAATAAAGCAGCAAGTTCCCAGACCAGAGTCCTGTAAGTAGGCTTTTCTTGGTTGCATTGAGCAGTCCATTTATAAAAAGGGGGACTTAGAGCAGAGAATGTCAAAGACCACTAATCTAAGAAGAAATCCAAGAAGCTAGTGGATGCTGCCTAGAGATCTGCCAAAATGCATGCAGAAATGAAGGACCAAAAGAATTCCCCACAGTTGCAGAGACTTATTGTCTGAACTAATGGAAGGTCACATTGGGCAGTGCCAGGAGGAAATCTTGTGATTTTGAGAAGGGCTGTGAAAACATAAGATTCTAGAGAAGGCAGAAAAGTGCTTGCACCATGCCTGTAGACATGTATGAGGGGCTTCCTTTAGTTACGGAAAGGGTAGGCATTGGGGGTGCCCAGGAACCATGCCAGCCATACACCTGTGCTCATGACTTCATGGAGGAACCACTAATTGGTGTCCCTGAGGAGCCACAGAAGCAAGATGGAAGACAACTATGAAAACAGAAGTCCTTTATTTAGCTACAGACAGATACAGTATGATCTTGGTGGATTTTTAATTTTTTCCTTCCTGTTTATCACTACTGGGCTGGGGTTAAGTAGTTTAACCAGGAGAGGCTGGACAACATGAATCAGATGAGCGACAGGAATTGCTAGTTCTCTGTTGAATTTGTCTCTGGCTTTGTAATCCCCACAGCCTCTCTTAAGAGGTGTGTGCATTAGGAAAAATGTGTATTCTTACCATGTAGAATCCACTGCTTACTTGGATCTGTTACACTTTAAAGTTACAACTGCTGTGTCTTCCCTAGAATTTTACATTGCATTAGTTACCACATGTTAACTAACATGGTAAGAACATGTCTTTTTTTCCTAGTGTTGCAGGGTATGTGGGGGATATCAGTGGGCAGGGCAGCAGTGTTTACATTGTATACTAAGCATACCAAAGCAAGCCTTATACAGTAGACTGGATTGGTAGCAACCCCCTTTGATCTGGTTGCATGACACCTCACATTTTAAAGCCCTATTTAAAGTTGCTTATAACTTTGTCAGACCACTGAAATTTTCCATCATGGGTGCTTGCCTGAGGCTGAAAATCATTGGAAAGTTTCAGCCAAAGGGTAAGCCAATTCCGAGAACAAGGTTAGGGAAAATATGTTGCTTTGCATGTGCTAAAATATTCTAGCAGCCTTTTATCTGGGAAATTCTATTGGTTCCCTGCTTTGGCATACACTTGAAACATGGCAGGAATAACCTTTGTGTCAGGGATGTGCCTTTTGCTGTTTCTGTGAAAGGCCTCTCAAATTTGAACAAATTATGAGCCTTTGAAAAAACTGGACATGCTCAATAAAACTTGTTGACTAGAGCAGCTAGCAGAGTCTGCCCTCCTTTGGTATGCTCTGGTCTCTGGGAACTCCTTGAGAGAACCAGCCTGCACATGCACTATCCCCAAAATGCAATTCTGCAGTCTAAGATTGCAGGCAGGGAGCTAGACAGTCCCTGTAATAGTGAGTCCCAACTGGTTTGGGCTAATGGGACTAAGCAGGCCTTCCTAGTTTTTTAAAATCTTATCTGAGAACCCCTCCATGCCGCAGTAAATTAAATGGAACCCTCTCTAATATGAGACGTATTAATTCAAGCCTGCAAGATGCTTATGTGAAAGGGGCCATAATGGATCAGAAAATAAAAGTATTTCAGTTTTAAAGACTCAAAAGGTATGTAAGTACTTATCTCAAGAAATATCCTTGTCTTTCAATTCCATAAGAGAGCAACAGTTACAATAACAAGACAAAAAGCAGTCAAGTAGCACTTTAAAGACTAGCAAAGTGGCTTAAAGTGCTACTTGACTGCTTTTTGTTTTGATAGTGTATAGACTAGCAGGGCTTCCTCTTTGTTACAATAACAAGGTTAGCCCAACATGTATTGGTTGAACTCATGACACTAGCAGGAGCTGCTGCTGTGGGCTTTGATCTTACGGAAGGTCCAGTAGGTTTCAAAGGAAAAACATTACCATCCATTTGTCAGGTAGTGTTTTATGGCAGGTGAACTGGATCTGTCTTTATGGAAGATACCTTTCAGCATTAACATGTTGGGCTCTAAGCAGGAATAAATTTCTCTTCTCCTGTGGACTCCTTAAAGTAATGGAAAAGGATTAGTGACCAAAAATGGAAATTTTCATATTACACTGTGGTAAAATCTGCCTCCTGAGGCATGTATGATATTTGGTAGGTGTGGGAAGGAGATGTTAATGGCTGCGATTCGGGCATTGGGAGACAGAAATTATTGTATTTTTCATTTCTACCACTGATTCACTGTTTTCCTGGGTGATTTTTTTTTTTTTTTTTGCAAACTGTTCTCCAATTTATACATATGTAATATCAGAATGAAAATATTTTACCTTATGAAGAGGGAGCCAATGAGGCTTAAATAAAGTGTGTGAATTATACCGTGATGTTCAGATGAATGAGACTAATTTGTCAATTTCCTGGTGCTGGGTTACTCCTAAAAAATGAAAACAACCCCCCACAATTTAACAACAAATAACAGTTTGGTTCCTCCAGCTACCCTAGAATGAGGGACCTGCTTTGGAACTTGATTAAGAGAGAAAAAATAATCTTGCCATCAGGTAGTCCTGAAAGATAGTGTATAGGGGCTCCACTCTCAGGCTATGTCTACACTTACATTCATCTTTTGAAAGAGGAATGCAAAGATGAGAAATCAAAAATGCAAATGAGGAACTGATTTACATATCTTGCATCTCATTTGCATAATCTCTTTTCAGAAGAGATTCTTTCGAAAGAAAGAATGCAGTATAAATGGGGCTATTTTGAAAAAAAAAAACCCTCATGTGTGAAAGAACCCATCTTCCTGAAACAAAATAGGAAGAAGGGTTCTTTTGAAGATGGGGTTTATTTTCAGAAGAGCCCTGCCTACACTGCTTTCTTTCTTTTGAAAGAATCTCTTCTGAAAAGAGATTATGCAAATAAAACATAAGATATGTGAATCAGTACCTCATTTCCCTCAGTTGCATTTCTCTTTCAAAAGAGGAATGCAAGTGTAGACATAGCCTCAGTCCTCTTGCTACTTGTATGTCCTTGGAAAGATAATTTAAAGATAAAAATGATCTTGTGACCTCCTGGGTTTCTTTATGGGGTGCAAAGAAGATCTGAAACATTTTTGCCTCCTTTTATTTTTGCTTGTTTTTTTAACATACAAATATCAGGGATATTCTGGGCTGCTTTAGTTTTGATGGGGATCCATTATATATCTCAAAAGATCATCTAATCTCACACTTCAATTAAAGGGATTAAGGCAACAAATCTTTTAAAAGACATTTTTTCTCCAAACAGTCTTTAGCCTTAAACAAATGTTTAAACCCAAGCAAACAAAAAAATAAAGAATATTAAATACTGTAGACTAAAAAAATCTTCCCCTCTCAGTAGATCCACTTTCATTCTTATGACTCTTGAGGTGTCATCATTTCATTACTTCACCAGTCATCACAGGGTCTGCCAGACTAAACAGGCCTGAATTTCTGAAGTAGAAAGCAAGCAAAAAAGGCCCTATTGTTGGTTTGGAAACAATGTGGAAGTAATGGGCTTATGTTGTGACAAGATGGACTGTGATAAACTAAATATTAGCAAATATGTTGGCCTGAGCAATTGCTTTTAGTATGGATTTCAACTGTCTGATCCAAATGACTGTGTATTTGCAAACCTTTGTGAATCAAACAGCTTGCATGAACAGATTTCTCTCTGTGCCAATGGTGAGGGGGCTAGCAGAACTCAATATCCTCTTGGAGCAGCTTTATGCTGTAGTGCCAACACTCTTTTATGTCATAGCAGACTCACTTCAACAAAGCAAGCATTGGACTGTGCAGCAGGCAGACCTAGTACTGGGCATGTTGAGAATTTGTGCCTATTTCTTGCAATTCATTGACTCTATGGCCATGTCTACACTAGCCCCAGACTTCAAAATGGCCACGAAATGGCCGTTTTGAAGTTTACTAATGAAGCGCTGAAATGCATATTCAGCGCTCCATTAGCATGCGGGCAGCCGCGGCACTTCGAAATTGACGCGCCTCGCCACCGCACGTCTCGTCCTGACGGGGCTCCTTTTCGAAAGGACCCCGCCTACTTCGAAGTCCGATGGGAATAAGGGGACTTCGAAGTAGGTGGGGTCCTTTCAAAAAGGAGCCCCGTTGGGACGAGACGCGCGGCGGCGAGGCGCGTCAATTTCAAAGTGCCGCGGCTGCCCGCATGCTAATGGAGCGCTGAATATGCATTTCAGCGCTTCATTAGTAAACTTGGAAACGTCCATTTGCGTGGCCATTTCGAAGTTTGGGGCTAGTGTAGACGTAGCCTGTTAGTTAGAGCATGGGGAAGGGAATCAGTCACAGCCTTGCCAACAATTCACAGTATGACCTTGGTTACATTTCTTGGTTTTAGCTTCCCCTGCTGTGCTATGAGAATAATACGTTTAGTTGTCTCATTGTGAGAGTGAGTTAATTGTTTCTTAAAGTGATTTAAGATATTGAATGAAAGGTGTCATATAAATACATAGTTATTTTATTATTTAGAACCAGAGATCAGAAGAGAAATGAAATTGGGATGTTTGACGAACGTGAAGGTTACCTGCCTGCAGAGAATAAATCGAATTAGGAGACCAGTTAAGTCACAGTAACTCTGGCACATCCCTGTTTCAATCAGAGAAGAGGTAGGAACTGAAGCTATTAGCTACATGAGCAGGGGCTGATACTGAGCACTTTAAAGAAAGAATTTGTTGCCATAACAACAAATTACAACTAGCATTGTTTCTTAAAATATGACAATAATCATTCTGTCCTTCCACATTCCCAAGAAAATTGCACATAAACAGCTGAGCACCTCCTGGAAAGTAACATGTACAGCAAGTGATGCAGAACAATGCACAGTGTTTCTGGAAAGTCAATATGCGTGATGAGGAGAGAATGGAATGAAAAGTTCAGCTGTAAGAATTGAAAATACATATTCTAAAAATATCACAGTGATCAAACCATTCAGCACTGCATTTGTACAGCTCTGTGCTTGGAAGCTAGTCATTTTTGTCTATCGTGATTATAGAAAAACTCTGCTTATAGGCCAGAGTTCAACAAGGAACCTAAGCACATACGTAGTAGTTTTAAGCATGAGTAGTCCCATTGCAATGATTAATTTAATTTGTTCCGTAGTGAAGTGGAATGAACATCTCAGATTTTCAGTTAATTTCAGTGGAACTAGTATTCTCCCTTACACCAGTGAAACTCTGCTCGGCTATGACTACACTTGCCCCATACTTCGAACTGGGCATGGCAATCAGGCTGATGGGGGATTACTAACGAAATACTGTGATGAATATGCAGCACTTTATTAGGCTAATTCTCCCCCACTGCAACTTCAAAGTGTCAAACTTTAAAGTGCCAGCATGCTGTGTATTCGCAGGCACTTCAAAGTGCCTTTACTCCCCAAAATTGCTATACAGCAATGCCAGCACTTCGAAGTTTGACACTTGGAAGTTGCCATTGGGGGAGAATTAACCTAATGAAGTGTTGCATGTTCATCGCAGCACTTAATTAGTAATCTCCCATCAACCTGATTACCATGCCCCTTTTGAAGTACGGGGCAAGTGTAGAAGTAGCCCTGGAGCTGGTGGGACCCACTGGTGTAACAGATCAGAAATTGGCCTTTGAATGTATAAACTTTGGGTAGAAATTTCATATTCTTCTTCAAACAATAAAGCTGTGTAAAAGCATAAAAATAATTTTATAAATATTTGGAATTTTCCAGTAATTTCCTTTGTCTGTATGTGTTCTGCTAGGCTTTGCTTTCTGTTTTGTGCTAGTTGATCAGGCTTCACAAGCAAACCTGTTTCCAGAAAGCAAATTTCAAAAGCAACTCTATGAGTAAGCCAGAATTGGAATTTGCGTACTTACAGTTTGAGCTCCTCCTGTTGAGGAACTGAAACAATATCAGGTGATCTATCTGACCAGTCATAGCTAAACAGCATAGCTCACATTTTGAATATTCATAAGCAATCCATAAAGTAAAATATTAAAAAGAGAATTGTCAAGTAAGGAATAAAATATAGGAAACTACAATCTGGTCATAGATGTTTAGCAAGAAGGAAAAGTTTGTCTCAAGTCACAGTCTATTATTAGCCACAGGCTTAACTACTTGCAAAATTACATCAGTTGAACAAAAGATGTGAAGTAAAATAGATTCAGTTAAATTGGTGCAAAAAGCTGTGTGGTTATTTTTCCACTGATACAAGTCTATCATATGTTGATGTAGGAATTAGGAATAGGTTTAAGATAGCCCCCATGTCTGTCTATTCCATGATTCTGGAACTTCTGTATGTAGGCAAGGCTACAAAGTTTTGTAAAGAGACTGACATAATTGACAACTTTTTTTTTTCTTCTAAATTTGTCAACAGATTTTCTCTTTCCCCAGTGATTTCTGTCCCCACATTTCCTACCGGATGCTTGTAGTTCAAGTCTTCATAGCGCAGGTGTGGCAGGAGATACCTAATGGAGTTTAGATAGCATGCATGCAGATGTTGGAATCATTTCAATTTTTGTTTTTTGGATAAACTTGATTTCATTTTAGTTTATCTGAAAAATTTCTTCCCCGTTTAGGCATCAGGTTCAGGTGGAGGATATTCTCCACACTGCAGCTCCCTGATGAAGCAGCCTGTGTATGAAGAGATGAAATCAGGTTTCATCTTGTTAATTGAAAAACTGAACCCTCATCCCACAACTGACAGAGAGAGTCACTCATACCAAATGTATTGCAGATTAGAGCCCATGATCACAAAACAAGGGCTGAGTTCAGGTGTAAGCAGACACAGCTGAGCTTAGAATATCTGTGGTGTAGCGTAAATTCCACGCAGTGCTTGGTGATACAAAGCTTAAATGCCACTGGGCAAGGGATACAATTTTCTGTCTTGTTCTCAGGTGCCAAGCAAGTATGCACAGTCTTCCAGATGAGGCTATTTAGAGGTGGCTCAATGGTGCTGCTTTATTTTGCATTTGTTATGAACTATTCCTTAGTTAATCATTATTGTATTGACATCCCCAGACAGCTGAGTCTCATTCTTAACTCCTACTGGTTGAGCCTACCTTATCTGGCACCCATGGGACCTGAGCAGTCCTGGACCAGGAACTTTACCAGACCAGGGGAGCTCAGTGCCCTCTGAGCACCCCTCCTGGCCATCAGTCCCAGCCAGTTCCCTGACACTGCCTGTGACTCCTCAGCCCTGGCTCTGGGACTGCAGGCTTCCTGGCATCCACTCCCTTGCCTTGGCCATGGGACCACCAAATTCCTGGCCTTGGCCACCAGCTTCCCAGATCCAGCTGCTGCAGCCCCATGAGTCCTAAGCAGTTCCCCAGCCACTGTGGCCCTGCCACTCCCCAGCCAGCTTACTGTCTGGCCACTGTGGACCCACTATTCCCTGACAGCTTCCTGGGTGCCAAAGCTCACTGTGGCTTGCCAGCTCCCAGCCGGCTTCCCAACCCAGCTGCTGCACCAGGGCCATGGGCTGCCCCCTTCCTGACCACTGCTCTCTACTGGCGTCCCACCCCCAGCTGTAGCTCCCTGGCTTCCTAACTGTGGCTCCTTGTCTGCTACTAGTCCCCCTGCCACTGGCTGTGGCTGTGCAGCCTGGGCTAAGGCTCCCTGCTGCTGGACTCTGAGATGGTCCCCACCCTTGGCTGCTGGAACCCTGTGGTCTGGTTACAACCATGATCCTGCTGGACCACAGAGTCTCAGATTTCAGAGGTTCAATATGTGTTTTTTGAAAATATGCACAAATATTCTATGTAATGGTCCCAAATGCTGTAGCCTGTAGTTGCATTACTTCAGTATTTTTGGTAATTAGAGAAATAGACTCATAGTAATGTAGGGCTGAAGGGATCTCAGTAAGTTATCCAGTCCAGTCCCCAGTTGGTGCTGAGGCAAGATTGTTACCATATTTATTATATTTAATACATATGCTGCTGATTAGACTTAAGGTAATAGTGCTTGACTGTAGGATCCGATTCTGGTTTACCTTTCTTTGTGGTTCCCCTGATGGTTCAACCATACTCCGACCAGTCTAGTCAGCAGAGGGCTACAAAGTATGGGCCCTCTATCTGCTAATTGTGAAGAAAACTGGCCCTTACAAGAATCTAAAAACAATCAGTGCACCATGAAACTTCATAATTGCTGACACAAGCTTTAGGGAGCCAGATCCAGCAATATTCTTAAACATTCAAAGCCAATATTGAAAATTCAGGGAATTGGGGGAAATGGAGAGAGTGGACATCCATGCTAGATTCCCCCTAAGAAATCCCATAGAAACTCCCTTTTTAATGCATGATGCTGAATGTAAGGGGCAATGACACTAACAGAATTTGTGCTGAACACTTTAATATAGCTATAATTTAGGATTATTTTGCCAGATAATGGCTGTTTGCATGCAGCTAATGCCATGGGATGATGCCAGACTTTTTAATATTTTTAATATTATTCTGTGGCCTATTGTAAATTGGCTGTTCAATTACTGCCATATTAGCTAGCACAGATATCCATTTATAGCAAAGCAACATAATAGATGCCAATGAACTACTTGGGCAACCTGGATCCTATCATTTAACCTGGTGTGCACAGAGGCAGTACGAAGTTGTTCACTGAGGTAACGAATATAATGCTGTCAGAGGACTGTGTTAAACTCCCTCCACTGAAACAAACAAGTTACAGAGCATAGCCAACATCAGACAGGCTTTTCTGACATCCCCACAGGGGAGAGCCTAATGTCGTAGAATGTTTTTGCTTGCACCACTAGCATCTGTTGTCTCTAAAGACAAAAGCAGGATTTTTTTAAATTTTGCCTTGAGTTCAGAATGTTCATCAGTATAAATCACTGGAGTCTGGGAAGCAGGGAATTGCTTGGTACCTAGTTAAATATCTGGGCAGCAGTAACCACCATCTTTACATTTTAATAGGATTCTCAAGTTCCTCAGGATTTTTAATAATGATCTACTTCAAAGATTCCAAATTCCAGGAGTTGTTCATTACTGTCTAAAAGCCAATCCCTTAAGTCAGGGCCACCCTGACCCATGCAGAATACACAGCTGTATAGGGCATCATATATGCCAAGCCCAGGCATATACCATCAGTTTCTGAATTTACTGTGTTGGTCTATAGAACATTAATTTAAAATTTTCTCATCCATACCACTTGTATTTCATAGCTTGTTAAGTGCCTTGAGGTCCTTTACAATGATAATCACTGTATAAATTTAAACTGTTTATGATCTGAAATGCTGACTGATTCCTTTCAAATCTGTCCTGAGTGGTTGGCTTCCTCCAACGCTGTGCAGAATGAGACCTTTTTGTTTGTAACAAAAGATATAACATACAGCAGATGTCTTCCTATTTCTTCATGCCAAAGTGACCTGTGGTAAAATGGAATAAAGTTATCTCATGGTGGTGGTGTATTGAGATTCATAAATAATTAATATGTTTTTCATACCTCAGTGTATTGAAGACATGGAAAAAAAATCACACATTCTAGGTCAGAATAGTCATCTTCTATACTTTGGATGTTGAGCTGTAATATTTATTTGTAAACCAATTAGCTAAATTTATCCCTGGCTACATTGGTATTACTCTGAGATTAATGTTGGCCCATAAGTATATGCATGGACTTACTATACTAATCAAAATCATAAGAGACTTAAAAATTAGTAGTCTCTTTTGGTCTGAATATACCTCTCTCCAAACTCAAAAAGTATGCTGTCTCCAGTGAGCAATCCTAGGTCTCTATATCAGGGGTTGGGTGCGCTTTCTATTAATGAAAGTTGAAGGAGAGCGGACCACCAATGAAGTCCTGTATGTAGGGCTTACATATGGACGGGAAATTAATGCTTTATGCGTAGGGCTGCTACAATACTTGCCAACAAAATTAATAACCATATAATGCTGTGCATTATTAAAAGTGAATTCCCAAGGTGTTCTAGAGTGATATAGGTTTCAGGGAAACTATACTTCCATTCAGCAGTTATATTGGAAAGAGGAAGTGTGGTTGAAAGGCTTCCTCTTTCAACATATAGTAACATACAGTTGCTGTTAGCCAGAAGTCATATATAATAATGAATGAACAAGAGACCACTATTTTTTTAACGTTTCTTACAATTTGGAATGAATGTATAATGTGCAAAGCTAAATTCTTAATGTGTTCAGGGAAGGTGTCACCTGTGGGGTTCACTTTGTCTTCCAGCAGCCTCTTTTACTCTGTCAAATGGTTAGCTCACAGAGAATGGTCCCATGGTTAGGCTGGTAGTCTTGGACTTAGAAGTCCTGGTTCAGTTCCATGCTCTGTCACCTATTTCCTCCTTGACTGTGCACAAGTCAGTTGGGATAAACTTTTGAAAAGTACCCAAGCTACTTTGGAGTTGAAGTCCAATTTTATGAATTGAATATGTCTCTCAGATCAGTTACTTTTAGTGTCTTTGTACTACAGCTTGCCATCTTTACAATGAGGATATCGGTTTATCATACCTTACAGGCTGTTGTGAGGATAAATGCTTTAAAGATTATGACAGTATCTGAATATCTCACAATGGGGGCTATAGAAATAATTTCTGGAAACCCAAATCAGGCGTGTGCAACAGGGCTTGTGAGTTTCCAATAATCTAGAGCACTAAACACTCCGATAAAATGTAATGTGCCAGCAAAGGCCATCCATTGCTGGCATATAAACAAAACCAGCTGTAAGCCTCTGCTGCAAGTATCTGTTAGCCATATATGCTGTCTTTCACTCAGCCACCCACTATAGAGAATCATTAACACCTCTTTATTACAACAGTTGAAATAGAGTCTGTACAGTTCATTCATATTTTTATGTGAACTTAGTGCAGTCAAAAGGCACTATATTAGAAGATATAAGATTCTTTTATATTGTCTTACCAATGTACCTTTGTCCTGGCCTGGAGTTTGTGAATGTGGTTCATTGCTCACCAATATTCCCCCTCTTTTTTTCCATCCATGTGTGGAATGAATTTTGTTGTGTGTCTCGAGGCATAGGTAGGTGTGCACCACCAATAGAAACACATGCTGCTAACTGTGGGCACTCTGCTAATCAGCAGGGAAGCCACTGAATCTGAACTGGGCAAACGCGGAAGCACTCAGTTTACAAAGAGCACTGTTCGCCACAGTGGTTCAGTCCTTGGTTTTTCACTGAGATGACCAATAGCAGCACTGTATGTAGTGGCAGCTGTGGTAAAGTAGCCCCCATCTTACTGGGTAATGAACTGAGACTCACCAACTCATTTCATGTGCCACATTGCTGTCAGATGATAACTACTTAGGTTTAGTGATTCATAACTGTTGACCTGAGATGGACTGAAACATGATCATTAACAGGTGAAAGGTTGGCTGAATTCAGCCTATTGACTATGCTGACAGGTATACTCATGCTAAAGTTGAATTTGACCCAATCTGTCTTGAGCCATCCAATTTTTCTGCTCATAAAATGCTAACCAAGGATTGATTGGAACTAGAACTGAGATCTGAATGCCATTACTGCCCCGAAACTTGGGGTAAATTGGAATCTAGATGTAAATTTTACAGCTTGCACCCATGTCTGCATTTTATACTGTTTTTCTGGCATCTTCCATTCCTTTTTTCTAGTAGTTATTCTTTCAATGTATTGCTTGCCTACATTTTCTTGAATCACATATATGTATTTATACTACAGTAGTGGCATGGAGTGGCACCAACCAAGATCAGTGTTTTTTTTTTGTGCCTATACATATGTTTAGTAAGAGACAGTACTGAACCCAAAAAGCATGTATTCTAAATAGACAAAGCAATTCTTTTTTTTGTTAATTCTGACATCTCTGACTATGGTGAGTCATAAATGTCTAAATCCGTTCTTGCCGTGTGACACTGGTGAAGGGTAGGTGCCACTGCCTTTCTCCTGTGCATAATTAAAAATCTCATTTTATGTTGGAAAATTGTGGGGATGAGTGGTTTTTAGCATTTTGAAATACTTCTGACTATCCCATAATGACTTCCTGATGTATCAAGATTTCTCAGGCAAATTTTAATTTCTTTATACTGTGCACTGAACCATTAAAGCAGCTGTCTGGAGCAGCGTGCATTGTTCTTAATGTGACAAGTTTATGGACAGAAAATGAACTAGAAATTGACAAAGCATTGTGAAATGTACTGTTGGAAGCAAGACAGAATAGACAAACTCCTATGATTAATTTTTAACCTCTTATTTGTATAATTCTGCTTACATTTAGTCATATGCAAAAGCAGATTAGGATTTATTTATATGTTGTGCTCGCTGATGAAGAAAGTGTTATGCAAGTGATTTTTGAAACATGGAGATATACGTATCTCATAGAGCTGGAAGAGCTCTCCAGAGGTCACTGAGTCCAGTCTCCTACACTAACAGCAGGACCTGTCGCTATCCCTGACAGATTTCTTTTATTAATCTAACCTGCCCTAGAACTTGAAAGGCCTCCTCAAGGATTGAGCTCCCAAGCCTGGGTTTACAAGGTAAATGCTCTAACCACTGAGCTATCCCTCACCCCATTTCTGTCCAAGACAATCAAGGAACCTTTTTATTGTGAACAGGAGTTATGTACGGAAATGAGGTAAACTTTCTAATACGGTGTGTAGTTTAAGCCTGCAACTGTCCTATGCTGTGCTCTTTTGTTTCCGTTTCTGGAAGGAAGTGCATCATAAGAAGCCAAGGACTGTATAAAAAGTGTACATGAAATGTGTCATCTTTACACTTCCTGTATGACTTACTCTATAGCACTGGAGCCTTCAGATACAAAGGTGTACTGTCTCAAGACCTCTGCTTGACAGACCTCTTTGGGCGGGTCTGTACTGCATCTGGGAGTAAGCCTCCCAGTCTAGGTCCACAGATTTGAACTAGTGGGACTTGTGCTAAGGTTCTAAAAATATTTGTGTAGATATTGTGGCTCAGTCTGTGAAGTCAAGCTCCAGTCCAAACCACACCACCAAAGCACTCCCTACACAACTTATTTTTAGAATGGTAATGTGAGCTTTGCTAGCACAAGTATTGCTTCCAGGGGTAGTGTAAGTTTGCCCTTAAGGTTTCAAATGATTTGGGTGAGAGGATTTTTAGTTCCTCTGTTGGGTAGTAAGACTTTTCAGTAATGTGGTGTTTGAAGTTTAGAGGCACAGACAAGAAACGGTCTTCAAGACTTGGAGGAACCTCACTTCCCCCCATGTTTGTCACTTAGACAGACCAGAACTGAGGAGAAAACACTTTTAAGGAAAATGGAAAGCAAACCTTTCTCACTTGCAGAAAGCACTTCAAGAAGAGAAGCAGGCTTGAGGGATGATCCTGGGTGTGATGCGCTCATCATTACCAGACCTTCCGCACAAAAGCCCATGTGAAACATTGATACCAGGCTGCTTCCCAACAGTCTTTTCTTTATTTTCACTGTGGTGGAGCCTGCATACTTTTCCTTCCATAAATTTGTAATCTGAAGAACAGTCTAAGCCAGCGTGACCTCCTGGTGTGTTGGCTTAGTGCATAAAGGGGATAGACTTTTACAGGTACTTGGAGGGTAGTAGTTTGATTTCCACAGCTACCAAGACCATCACTGAGGACTTGCAACCATAGGCCTCTGAAGACTCATTTGCAGGGGGGTAGTGTAAAGAGGAGTTGTCTGTGGTTTCAAATTTCTCCCTGCCTAAGTCATGTGTGATGTTTTGCAGGGCTGCCATCCGACCCTGGTTCTTTTTAAAAAATATTTATATTTGAACAGCTTGAAGCCATTAAATGGGTAGTGTGAACTGGGGTTTTCTTTGTTTCAAAAGAAAACCTATATTTGCTTGCCATTTATGTCAGAACCTAGCAGCAGTCTCCTTATCAAACTGCCTTAGGGAAAGACTTCCTGCTAACTGGTTGGAAAACAGACTGCCTTAATCAGACCAAATCCGAAAGGGTGGAACAATGCGGGTTATAAGACACTGAGGTTCTCCTGCTTTCATTTTGACAGACGAGTTTATTTAGCTAGTGATTTTTCTTGAGAACTTTAGTTACACCGAGAACTAGAGTGGATTGGCAATTTTTTGACAAAACTTTTTATTGAAAAACACTAATTAACTGACATTAGTTCGTTTTTTCAGGGAAATGTCAATTTCATCATAAATGTTGTCAGGCAGATTTCTAGGTTCCAGGATGAACCCATCAGAGAGGATGCAATGCAGAACAACTGATATGCTAGTAGTTAGGGTGCATGCTCCTGCAATGTGGTCAGAAGCACGGACTCCTGGGTCTCTTACATCCCAGATGCATACTGTAAACACTAGTTACTCTAACATACAGATTTCCATGGTTTTTTCAGAAGACATTTCAAAAACTTTTTTTTTAGTGGGGTTTTTGTGCGGCTGTGGGTTTCCATAGTTAATCCAGAGTTGATTTTTGTTTGATTTTTAGAATGGCTCTATTCAGGGCTGGCCCTAAACCAAGTAGTGCCTTAGGCAAGAAGTGTCGTTGATGCCCCCCTCCATTTGTTAAACTTTTGACTATCTTACTTTAAATTGCATTGGAACCCCATTTAATGAGTTTGATGCAAAATTTGCATGCATGATTTATTCTTTCATATATGATGGTAAATTTGCACACTAGGATCTGTAACATTCATGTCATATATAAGCAAACAAAAACTATTTTCTTGTAAGCTTATAGAAAAATTTTAAAGTTTAAGAATAAATGAAATGTACTAACACCAAGAAATTGAAATGTAGACCGACATTGGTTGTGCCAGTATTAGTGTCATAGTAGGTGATAGCCTTAGAATGTTAACCCTAAGCCAGGGGATGGCAACCAAAAGAGCAAGAAGAGCCTTTATTTTTTTTTTTAAATTTGGTAAAAAACTCAATAATTGGAGAGCCAAGATGCACATGAATACAAGACAAACTTTATTAAATAACGCCCAACCGTATGTTTTGTAACCCCTATTTTAAGAACAACATAGACACGCATATCTCACACTGCACAGCACAGCACATAGTAAAGGGGGAGTTATCCAATGTTTCAAGATCACATATTGGCTACGTCTACACGTGCAGCCAACATCGAAATAGCTTATTTCGATGTTGCGACATCGAAATAGGCTATTTCGATGAATAACGTCTACACGTCCTCCAGGGCTGGCAACGTCGATGTTCAACTTCGACGTTGCTCAGCCCAACATCGAAATAGGCACAGCGAGGGAACGTCTACACTTCAAAGTAGCACACATCAAAATAGGGATGCCAGGCACAGCTGCAGACAGGGTCACAGGGCGGACTCAACAGCAAGCCGCTCCCTTAAAGGGCCCCTCCCAGACACAGTTGCACTAAACAACACAAGATACACAGAGCTGACAACTGGTTGCAGACCCTGTGCCTGCAGCATAGATCCCCAGCTGCCGCAGAAGCAGCCAGAAGCCCTGGGCTAAGGGCTGCTGCCCAGTGACCATAGAGCCCCGCAGGGGCTGGAGAGAGAGCATCTCTCAACCCCCCAGCTGATGGCCGCCATGGAGGACCCAGCAATTTCGACGTTGCGGGACGCGGATCGTCTACACTGTCCCTACTTCGACGTTGAACGTCGAAGTAGGGCGCTATTCCTATCTCCTCATGAGGTTAGCGGCTTCGACGTCTCGCCGCCTAACGTCGAAGTTAACTTCAAAATAGCGCCCGACGCGTGTAGACGTGACGGGCGCTATTTCGAAGTTGGTGCCGCTACTTCGAAGTAGCGTGCACGTGTAGACGCAGCCATTGTTTGCTATTTAAATGTGAGTTGTTCATTGCTGGGCTTTTAGATGTTCACCAAAATATCAAAAATAATCAGGAGTGGGTTTTTTTTTTAAACTTTGCAATTATACTATAGGGAATGAAAATGAAGTCCTTAAAGGTCTGAATGTGGCTCTGGAGCCAGAGGTTGCAGATCCCTGCCCTAGTCTGTTAGTTCAAAAGGTTGCTTTTCTTGTGTTTGCCCTTGCAAAATGAAGCACAGTGTCTGAGAGAGTCAAAATCTGGCCAAAGGCATTATCAGTCAGTAAAGTAACAAGCAATGTCAGTCTCTCATCAGTCATTAATTGAAGAGTTTTCATGAGCTCGAGTTTCAAAAAGCTGTGCTCACCATTAGCAACTGTAACCAGCAATATGAGCAAAATCGTCAAAGCTATCCACCCTTTAGAGAAATGTGTCCTTCAGATTTGCGTCAAGAATAAGTTGGAGAACTTGGAGTGGAGAGTGCTTCCTGAATTGCAAAATATGATGGATGTTGTCCAATTCAGCATGGAGGTTTTTATCATTGAAGTCCAGATATTCTCCAAATGTCAGTATCGGGGGAAGATCTGTACAATTGTTCAAGAGTCTGCTGATAGCTTACTAGCATCATAGGGTCTTCGTGTTGTGCTTTATTTGTTCAAACCCTTCTTAGATGGATACTTGAGCACTAGCAATCAACAACTGACAACCCTGCCTCTTGAATTTTTCTTCTGAATTTCCCAGGATGTCACTCCTGCCCTCCTAACCAAACTGTCTCTTCCAGTGCATATGAGTTTCCATGAAGACAGGCTTAACTCCTAAGTTTACTGTCATTTCTTTGGCAGTAGTGATGGCATCTTCAAATCTATTGTCCCTCTAGGCCATATAAAAATAAAGGCAGCTTCACAAAGTAGTATTAGTCAGTATGTCCTTTGACAGAGTTTGTAATGCCTTGCTTAAAACATTTACTTGGAATAGGCTATTGTACTGACGTTTTGTTGACAAAATCTGGGGAGCATTCAGATTCCCAAGGCTTTCTGTCAACAGTAAATCGACAGAATGCAGCACTTTTGTTGACAGCCATATCCCACTCTCCACAAGGCGTAATGCATCTGTCAACAGAAATCTGTCGACAGAAAGCTGGTCTGGACATTCTGGGGGGCCCTTTGTTGACAGACAGGGCTTCTGGGACACTGGGCAGCCCTTTCTGCTGTGCTTCTGCTTGACCATTTTGCCAACAGAGTGGCCGAGCAGTCTGGCTGCTCTCTGGCAACAGATTGGATTGCTCTTGTGATCTGCGTGGAAGTCTGGCTGCAATCTGTCGGCAGAAAATTTGTCAGAAGATATCTTCCCACAAAAACATCTGTCAACAAATCCCTGTAACCTAGACATAGCCTTAGTGGCTTCATGGTCAGATTTGTAATATTGTCTGTAAGAATCTCGTACCTGATAGTTCATAGTAAATATAGGCTGTATGTCCTTTGCAGTACACCAAAGAGATGTACTGACTCTGAAGAAAATGATGACGCATCTTATACAACTAGGTTGAGGGAATGGCAACCAAGAGGCATGAAGAAAGCACTTGGATTCAACACAAGGATCCTTCTCTGGATGTCTCTGTTTCTTCCTTCATGTTTGTGCCGTTGTTGTAGCTTTGGTTGCAATCTATCCTGCAGCTTTATTTTATTTTCATTCAAAATGTTCATAATCAGGTCTGTTCTGTTATGCCTTTTTCCAGTAGTCATCCACAGACTGGAAACAGATAAAGTGTTTCATTACTTGGATACAGCAATCTTTATCATCAACAAATCTTAAAGCAAAGGACATCTTTTCACTGTGACTAATGTTAGGAGTGCACTCCAATTTTATTGTATAGTACTTTGCCTTGCCAAGCTGCATCCATGTATTATCAAGCACCTTCCTTGCCATAAGGTCAATCAATTCATTTTTAATTATATTGCTACATAAATGGTCCATAGTGTCTTCATAACTCAGTGTGGATGCTCAAGCATGACAGCATAGTATTTCTCAAGGAACTCTAGCAAACTGAGAAAATTACCATTATGTTCAATGAACTACTTATCTGACGAGCCCCCGGAAAGCCAAATTATTCTTTGCAAGGAATAATGTAATTGAGATCAGACACTTGAGCACATTCCTCCAGTGCCAGATTTTTTCTTTAATAATGCACTCTTTTTTTTTTTTTGGTCTGTGCATTTATTCAACTTGAGCCTGGACTCAGCCTCCATCTATTTGGAATAGATTGTAAAATGCCTCGGGACTTTTCATGTTGCTTCATCACATCAGCTGCTATGCCAGTAATTTTGTCCAGAAGATGCAAGCAACAATTTGGCATTCTTGTCAAATACTGTGCAATTAAAACAGAACACTTTATCAATTGATTTTGAGTAAACTATCCAATGCTGATTCAGTTTCTCACCATTCTCAATCACTCTTTCTCTGCATGACTTCGAGAAGCATTGCTTTTGCTCATTTACTGGGGACATCATATCCTTGAGTTTGCCCAGCCTGTTCAAAATTGTTCAATCAATATTGGCAGAGTTTAAGATTGCTGTCCCTAGAGCAAGAGCTGCCCTTTCTGTAGGGCAACCATATCTGCCTGTCCTAAATATGGGACAAGGAGATATGGGCGGGAGGAGAGGCAGCTCCTCCAAGCCCAGAAGTGGCAGCTGCCAGTGCTCCGTGGGAGTCCAGGGAAGCAGCAGCCACTGGCAATCCCCAGGAAGCTGGGGAAATGGCAGCTGCCAGCAATCCCCCGGAGCGCCAGGAAAACAGTAGCTGCTGGCCCTCCCCAAGCCACGCTTCCCTGAGGCTCAGGGAAGTGACTCCTGCCAGCAGCTGCACCTGCGCTGCTGCTGGCAGAAAAGGTCAGTGGGGGGGACGGCCCAAATATGGGACAATTTGTCCCTTTTAAAAAATAAGTTGGGGTGCTTTTTTGGCATCCCAAATATGGCACCGTCCCACCCAATACAGGACGGATGGTCATCCTACTCCTGCCTGAATATTGATGACATAGCAGAATTTTCTGAAGACTTCTCAATCCACCAGTAGCTTTGAGCACTCAGCAGTTGACCTCCCTGTGGTTTTTTGCACACTGTCCATACATTTCTTCCTGGTCTGCCACCATTCCTTCCAGTACAATGTCTTCAGAGTTCTTCTCATTTTTGCCTGATGTGACCGAAGTACTTAAGTTTGTGCCTGTTGATTTATGACAGCAGGGTCTGGCTCCCTCCAACAATATTTCTAACATAAACATTCACCATCTTTTCCATCTGGGGGATACACAAGAATCTTTTCCAGCACTGCACCTCAAAGGCTTCAGTGTTCTTCTTACAGCATTAATTCCCATTATCACATACATAAGTCACTATGGAAAAATTCAAGTTTTTCATTAGTTAAACCTGTGTACATTTCAAGATGCCATGATTTCCCCAAACTTTGGTAAGGGAGGCCATTGCTGATACTTCTTGTGTGCTGGTGTAGATGGCTCCACAAGGTGTAAGAGAGTGAAGAATCATGATTGTTTGGCTCTTAGAGTGACTGCCAGCCATTCCCTGGGCAAGTGACCTAACCTCCCACCTACGTTTTCTCCACTGGTAAAATGGTGATAATATATTAGAAACCATTGTAAGGCTTAACTAATTGTTAGTAAAGTAGTCTGGGCTCTTTGAATGAAAGATACAGCAAAAAGCATCATATTACAACATTAGTTAATAGGTGTGATGAGAGTAGCAAAGAGTTGACCTGATGAGTTACACTGGCCTTCCTCAGTCTCATCTTCATTTTGGATAACAGTTTGATATTATCCCTAGTTGTGCTGGGGTTTGAATGGGAGGAAACCAAAAGCTCAAGTTTCCTTATGGCTACCAGTACAACAGATCAGCCCTTAAATCAAAAACTGCTTTTATTAGCACTGCAATATTGATTTAGCAACATATAATACTAAAAACACATCTCCCCAGATGTATTTTCAAGGACTGCACTGATTTCCCAGCACAATGGCTGAGCCTTGACTATTAGATTTACAGCATAATATTCCACAATGAAAGTTAACATTGGGTTGAAGGTCCAGTCAAAAGTCCAGTAAGAGATGTCCTTCAAACCTCTGGAGTGAATCACAATCACATTAATCATAGATTGGGAATGTGCTGTGACCATGCCAATATAAAAGGATGCAAGACACTGAGCTGCTTTTGCAAGTGCAAAATAAAAAAAACTGCTGAGTTAAAAGAACAAAGCCCTGGATTTATATTTTCCTCAAAACAGTGCACTGTGTTGTTAATCCTTGAATTCGATAACCTTTTTATCCAGATGTATAATTTTGGAGGTTGATGGTGAAGAAGTCTCTGCTACTGCAATCTCGTATTTTCAATTAATTCTTTAATCGAGTCATACTTTCCTAGACTTGAATCCTCATAGTTTGACTTTAACTGTACATATAGATTTAAATGTGCCAGTGTAATATGCTTGCCAACTAAGTAACTCTCATTTATGCCTGAATTTCAGGATTTTTGCAGCTATGTTCAGTGGGCCAAATACTAGGTTCCTTAGTTTTTACCTTGGTCCTTACTCAAGCAAAATACTCACTGATTGCAGAGGAAGCATGAAAAAAATAAGTATTTCAGGATTTGACTTTTATGTAGGGAATGATTGCAGTCACAGAAAACTTTCCATTCTAGTATTTGCAGATTCATCTTGTCTGGGTTCCTATTTCACCTTTCCACATACGTGACACAAGAACCAATCAGTGCCAACCAGCAAGGGGTTAGAAGTCTTAATAGTCTGCTGTGTATAGTCTGTTTCATTAAAGAAAGCCATGTGAGACAGCAAATGAAAGCTAATGTCACACTAGTCATCAATATCATTGTAAAATATATGTACAGGTACTATGTAAGGAAGCATATTTATATATACACAAAAATACGTTTTAGAATCAAGGTTTTAGTGATCAGCAAAGTTGAAAATTCAAGTTTTCTTTCAGATGTGAGGTAAGGAATATGTCTGTCGCGATGTAAATTATTTATTGCATGTTAACACAATGCATGTCCATTTAAAAATGAAGGCAAGTGTTGGTGAAAAGATGTGAAATCAATAGGGTTGCAGCAAACACACAAAAAAAAAGCCACAAGGGAATTATCCTGTCTATGAGCAAAGACTAAGAGCTATATCTGGAAGGAAATAAAACCCCCCTTCATCCTAAAAGGAAGAAGTAAATGGTGTATTAACATTCATGAAAATAGCCAAGCTTGGTTAAAAACACTGCAGAAGAATTTGGGTGAGATAAACTTTGCTAGACAGGAGGCTAACCTCTTAGTAGCTGTGGTACACTAGCGTGTTTTGCCAGCAAAACTCTGGTTTTGTTGACAAAACTCATGGAGCAGGCACACACAAAATGGGATTTGTTGACAGTATCTGGACAAAACAGCACTTTCACTGGCAGCATTCTGCCTCAAAGCTTCGAGGCAAAATGCTGCTGTTGACAGATTCTGTCAACAGAAAAGTTGTGTGGATGCTTTGCGGGGGACCTTCTCTTGACAGACAGTGCATCCACACCAATGGGCAGCCCTGTCTGCTGTGCCTCGGGGTGCCTGTTTTGTCAAGCGAGCAGCCGGGCAGTCCGGTTGCTCTGTTAACAGACTGGAGCGCTCTCATGATTGGTTTTTGTGTGTGACCGCACTCTATCAACAGAAGTTTTCTTGGGAAATCTCTTCCAACAGTGACTTCTGTTGACAGAGCACTGTAGTGTAACCGTAGTCAAGTTTAGTCTCTAGAAAGCATGTCACAATTCTGACGTGCACTCAGTGCCCTGGGCAGTTGGTATGGGCTGAAGGGTTTAGACTACAGGACTGAAAACAGCAGTGCAGATGTTCAGGCTTGGGCTGAACCTGGGCTGATCTCTAAGACCCTTCTTCCTTGTGAGGTTTCAAGCTCCATTTTGAGCTTGAATGTTTGCACTGCAACTTTTTTAGCCTCACAACCTGACCCCTTTGGCTATGTCTAGACTGCAGACTTCGGTTGACAGACCTTCTGCTGACAGAAGTTTTGTAGATGTAGACAGAGCGTCCGTCCAGACTGCGGATCTGTCAGAAGAGATCTGCCAATTGGGAGCATTCTGTTGACATCCCTGTACACCTCATTCCATGAGGAAAAAGGGTGTCTCAACAGAGGTGGGTTTTCTGACATTTGGCCCCGTGTGGATGCGCCAAATGCCAGAAAAGCCTCTCCCAACTGAACTCTCTGCAAAAGATACGCAAATGTGTTGTGCAATTTGCATGTCTTTTGCTGACAGTTCTTGGCAATCTAGACATAACCTTTGAATCCAAGTCAGCTCAATTGGACCAGCTGCTGTCATTTTGCAGGACTTTTGTTACAGTGTGGACCTGCCCTTGGGATCCAAGTCTGCTCTTTCATTCATGTAAATCAGGACTAACTGAAATAAATGGAGTTACACCAATGAAAAAGAAATCAAAATCAAGCCCCATGTATCTCAAATTAAAGCACCCAAAATGAATGGATACTTTTGAATCCACAGCTCATTTTATACAACCCCCTTCTTATCTGTTGGTACGCTCATGGGGCAGCTGTACCAATGGCTGAATCAGAGCTATTCCTGCATGTAGACAAGGCCTAGTGACTTGTTGAAGGCAACACATCCAGTCAATGGCAGAACTGGGGAAGGAAGCCATGAGTCTTGATTCCCTAATTTTCCTGCTCAAAGCACAAGACAAACCTTTCCACTTTGTTCAGCTTGATGAATTCATCAAACTTCAGTCCTTTCCTGATAAGATTTCCATCACTGACATAACTTGGAAATTAGGATTTTATCTGTTTGATTTTATTATTATTAATTCAGAAAGAGGAGACATGGGGAAAGCTGGCTTAAATATTATGACTGAAAAGCAAGAGAAAACTCTGCAAGGTATTTGCAGATGTTATCAGAGCCTCCTGTTTTTATGGCAGATGGCATTTGGGCTTGCTTTACATTTTGACTTCTCTTTGTGGGGACAGATTATCTGTATAGGAAAGGGAATTCTTTCAGTTTTATCTTGCCACTCAATTTTCTGGCCTATTGCCTGTCAGATAAGCACAGAGGTGAGATTTTTTTTAAAATAAGCTATTTTTGCCACTTTGCTTTATCATTTCATAACTAAATAGCCTTAATACATATTGTTGGCAATGCTCTTGGATGCTCTGCCAATTGAATATATATTTTTTTAAAAATCAAAGCAGTTTTGTGAACAACATGAGGAAATAACTCTACATTTAAGAACTTCTTATTGCTTATTTTATTTTTTATGACTCTACCTACTCTATCTTTTGTATCAGAAGGGTAGCCATATTAGTCTATCTGTACAGAGAACAAGGGGTCCTGTAGCACATTACAGACTAATGGATTTACTAGGGCAAAAGCTTTTGTGGGTAAAATCTATTTCATAAGATAGACTGAAAAGGAAATAAAAAAGGAAGTATATGTGTAAGAAAATTACTGCAAAAAGAAAAGTTACTATCCACTGTAAATTAGGGTGGTCAGTCAGGGTATTGTGACCATTCAATGTAGTTGATGGGGAGATGTGAATGTTTATTGCGGGGAAGCTGCCTCTGTAAAATGTTAACTGATTGAGATCCTTATTGGGGTTGTCTACACTTGCCCCCAGCTTCAAAGGGGGCATGTTAATCAGGGCGATGGGAGATTACTAATGAAGTGCTGTGTGGTGAATACACAGCACTTCATTAAGCTAATTCTCTCCCGCAGCAACTTCAAAGTGTCCAACTCTGAAGTGCCGGCTTGCATGTAGCCACAGGCACTTTGAAGTGCCTTTAGTCCCCAAAATTTTGAGGAGTAAAGGCACTTTGAAGTGCTTGCGGCTGTATGGCATGCCAACACTTCAAATGGATACTGACTGAATGTGCCCAGAAACCTGGACCTTATGCTCTATGCTTTATGGTGCAGTGATGCCAGATCACTATCTGCTAGCTTGGCATGGAAAGGTGTGTCATACTGTGGAGGACAGAATAAGGCACCCCTCACCAGAAACCTTCTGAGAAGGATTGAAGAATACTGGTATGAGAGCTTTGTAGAGATGTTCAGGGAGGATTCCTGCTCCATCTCCAGAAATATTAACAGATTTTTCCAGAAGGCCCCTTGCTATGTAGGCAGACTGGCTGCCACTCTACCCCTTATGGCAGATCACACAAATTAAATCTAATTGCATTTAACCATTGTAACATGATTATAAATGTGAACTCACCAGAAGTGCCTTCACCACCATCAGTTTCCAGAAGCAGTAAGTCCTGGGGGGGGATTGGCTCCAAAATTAGTAAAAGATCCTGGCTGTTGATGAGATTGGATCTTCCATTTGCCTACTGAGCATTGTCCTGCTCCTCCCCACCTACAGTGTCTTCCTTGTTCTTGCCCATGGATTCTTGAAGAATTGCTTGGGAAGTATCCACAGATAGTTTTGGGACAGTGGATGGGTTCCCCAGGAGAATTTCATGATAGAAGTGGCATGTTTGAGGCCAGACCAACCATTTGCCTCCTGTGTCTTCGGGTATGCTTGGCAGAGCTTATTTATTTTGATGTGGTAGTTCTGGGTTTCTCTAATGTATACTTTTCCCACCATACTCTGTGTGATTTGGCATATATATCAATGTTTCTTCTGCTGCTTCAGAGTTTGGCCTGCACAGATTCCTCTCCCCACACAGCAGTCAGATCCATTATCTCTTGCAAATTTCAGGCTGGAGCTCATCTGTGACCCTGGGCATTTATGATCAGGTGTGCTGCTGAGGTGTAATTCTGGGCTTACCATGCTGGTCATACAGAAAATGAAATTCAGAATTTCCCAGGGCTTTTCCCATGCACCCAGGAGTGCAGCAGAGGTTAAAGTGTTGGCCAGAACAGTCACATTGAGGCACTATGGGACACCTCCCGGAGTTCAGGAATGTCCGCGCTAACAGTGCTGCGTCTGTGCTGTCCCAAAGTCGACCGTGCAAGGTTAAATTCAGTGCTACTCCTCTCATCACAGAGGAGTACAGAAATCAATTTTAAATTTCCATGAAGTCAGTGGACAGGGCTTGGTGGTGTAGACTCATTGGTTATAAGATAGATCTAACACAGCTAACTTTGACCTAAACAGTGTAGACCATACCTGAGATGGGAATGCCATCACTGGGCTTTAAGTTCAGGAGAGCTGAATCTCAGCTCAAAGAAGGACACACAGACAGGAAGTGTGTATCCCAGCAGTGTGTCTGAAAGACCAGACTTAAACAGTGTCTGGGTATAGCTCAGACCCAGCTGGTTTGGAAGCACATGGGATCCAAAGGCTGGGCCCAGAACAGCAGCCTCATGTCTGGCCATAAGGGGGAATGGTTTTGCCATTTTAGACCAGCTTTCCAATCCCAATGTTGTTTCTAGTTTTAAATTATTTGTTCCTTGGAGCCTAATCTTGCTTCCGCTGAAGTCATTGCCAAAACTGAATTCAGATCATAACAGAAAGAGACCCCTTTTAAATATATTTACTTATATATTTTGTCTCCCCACCTCCAATACTGAAATTGTTGCTCACATCCATCTCTGGTGACACTTGAATAAATCCTCTGCTGTGATCTGCATTACCAAAATGCGTTTAAAAACAAGCCAAGCTAACAGCATTAATATATGCCTTGTCATTCTTGCCTGCTTTGATTCTCTCTCTCTTGCCAGGCAGCCAGATTTTATTTGAATATACACAGTTGAAATCCAAAGTCTGACTCTTTTTTTACAGTGGAAAAACAGGCCTTACAAAAATATTTTCATTGCAAAATGCTTATGAGTTGCAGAAGAGGTTCTTCCTTAGGTTACTTGGGGTCTTTTCTCTCATGGCAGTGGGCTGAACAAACATCCTAAATCCTAAATAAGAGAATTTAGATTGGATCTAAATTTAGTGTTTCAGCTCCATTTCTAGTTATAAGATGACTCGTTATTTTGAAAATGCAAATGTTTCTATATGACTGTGTGGACATGGCTGAGGTAAGTCCCGGAAAAGTGTTATGAGCTTGAAAGGATAGTTAAAGAGGTATCCTAGGTAATTTCTAGGGGGAGGTATGCAAAAGCTCAGCCTTTTGAAGCTTTCAGTCCGAGGATGGGACCTTTGTCTGCTGGTCACTTATTATGTGAGGACACATCGAAGACCCAAACAGTATAAAGGAGTGATGCTTGGGTTTATTGGTGTGCTTGTTACGAGCAAAAGAGGTTTATCATCTTGTAGCCACAGAAAAAACCCTGTCTGAGGTTTGGAGAACTGCTCACCTGCCAGAGCCCTTGTCAGAGGTGGGGTGATATTTGGCAAGCTAATTAACATGCTTGCACATTCTTTTGTTGTTTTCAGTAGTTTTTGCTTGGCTTTCACCTTAGGAATAAATGTGCTTGCTTAGAAAGAACTGCCCAGTAATTTAATTGTGGAGAATTATTAAGTTTAATCCTCTGAGGGAGGCTGAGTCAGTCTGCATTGCTGCAGAATTTACAGAGTAGGAAGGGAACTGTGCAGCCTGGAATTCTAGTCAGAACGAGGAAAGATGTGTTTCCATGCAAGATTGATGCAGGCTGGGAGCTGGAAGCTGAGAGTGGGTACCCTTGCTGGGCTAGGGAGGGGGAATTCAGGAGCGATTGCAAGGAACTGTGATATCCCTTATCCCCATTCCTTTCCCTTCTTTCAATTTAGTGGATCTTCTCCTACAGAAACTGCTCCCACCCCGACAAAAATGAAAACAATAGTGTGGTTAACATGACATTTACAACCACTGTTCACGCTGTGGCTGTGTTCTACCCTTTCTCCTACCCTGTGGGCTTGTCTACACTAGCTCCCTACTTCAAAGAGAGGATGGTAAGTAGGGTGTTGGGAGTTTATTAGTGAAGTGCTGCGGTGCATACGCAGCCCTTCATTACGCGAATTCCGCCCGCGGCAACTCTGAAGCATTAAACTTCAAAGTGCTGGCTCGCGTGTCGCTGCGGCTCATCCACCAGTACTTCGAAGTGCCTGGGCAACTTCAAAGTCCCTTTACTCCTCAAAACTCCCAACACCTTACTTACCATCCTCCTTTCGAAGTAGGGAGCTAGTGTACACACAGCCTGTGTGTCCTATCTGTTTAGCTGGAAAGCTTTTGGGGACAGGGACCATCTACTTCTCTGTTTGCACAGCACCCAGTATAGTGATTGGGGCTCCTAGACATTCAAGAATACAAACAACACTCAGTCGTTAGTTGAGAGGTTGTTAGCTTTGTCAGATCCTTATGGCATCACTTAAAACTTCCTTTCTCCCTCTCTCAAATCTCCATAGCAGGAAAAAATGAGTGCGTGGGTTAAGTGCATTTCTAAAGGCTGAGTTAAGACAAAAGCTAGGGGCAGGAAGGGAGGCAGCACTCAAAGCTTATTAACCACTCCATGTCAAGTTCCTGATTCCTCTATTAAGAGCTTTACCAATTCATGTTTGCTGGTGCTGTGTATATATAATGAAGGACTGCAGTGATAACACCCTGAAGCATCCAAGTGTGGCTGTGCTGTGAGGATCAGCCAGGGCCCCTCTTGATACAGACACACATGTGAGGTGCTAGTGAGCACTTCTGAATTCCATTACAGTGTGGAATGCTCTATAGATTAGCTTGGATGTGCTGTGGGTAGCAGTGTGTTTCACATTTAACTAAGTGGAACCACCTGGAACCATCTCTGAGCCAGCCTGCTGAGTTCCAAGAGAGGACTGCAGCCAAAACCAGACTTCAGGAACATGTAGCATAAAACATACCGTATTGTTTACATGTTATGAGCCTGCATTTTCTAATAGTGCCAAGGGATTTTCTGTACTCCCTCCTCCCCACAGCCCCCATCTGCTTTATGGCCTCTCCAAGCACACCAACCAGTGAACAGGGGAGAATGCTATCACAAATGCTGCAGGCGCAAATGCATTAGCGGCCTCTCAGGTAAAGGAAACCAAACAACCTCTGCTCAAGTGAGACTGATTATTCCTTGAGAAACTGATTCCAGTTTATTTTACATCCAGCTCTTTACCATTCCTTTATCCCATTGCTTGTAAAATACTTCAGGTAGGTGGGTTAAAATAGTTACCCCATCTTATAGACAGGGAAACTTTGTTACTCAGAGGTGAAGCGACTTGCCCAAGTTCACAAGACATGGGACGGCTCAGACTAGAACTGGAGGCTGTTATCTAAAGATAGCCTCAACCTCTCTCTGGGTCTTGCTGCTGAACTTTTGTGCCTGTCTGGGGTCACAGAACATGACTAATGGGTGGATAGTATCTCAGTTGCCATCAAGTAGCACTTGGGACCAGTTGACCATACACAGGTACTGCAGAGAGCCCTTCCCACCCTGCAACCAGCACACAAAAGTCGGGGCAGCAATGGTTCATCTGAAATCACTGGGGAGCAAACTAGGGAGGAGGCAGCTAGTACTAGTGGCAGATCAGGGAGTATGTATGATTCTGTCCCCATTCCTTTCAGAATCATGGCAGCTCCGTCTCAATCCTGCCAGACAGACATACCGGAGTGAGGGATAAAAAGACATAAGAACTGTTCCTCCCCATCTTATCCTCCCTCTTCTGGAAGACTTCAGAAACCATTGCTCATGTGCAACTCTTCCTACTCCCTGTTTTGCCTCTCCTTCAGTAGCAGCATCATTTGACCCATCACCTCTTGTGACTTGCATAGAGGGGAATGCACAGCCACCTCCGTATAATAAAACTATTGCACTAGACAGAGTGATCAAGCCAGAGCCATTCTTCAGCATCCTCTCTGTGCTATGTGACAGTGGAGCAGATGTGCTGATGCAATTGCCTAAAATAATCCTTTAAAACAAACTAAACTGTACAAGTGTGTGTGTGAAATGTTACAGCCTTCTCAAGTATATCTGCACATGAGCATGGGCTGCAGAACCAGACCATTTAGTTGACAATGAAGGGAAGCGCAAGCACCTGTTTTTCCTCTATATCACTTTAAGAATGTTGCTTAAGTGGAGTGTAATCATAGTAATGGAAATGAAGAATGGAGTTTTGCTTGTGTCTCAGTTAATGCTGTTCAGATGGCAGCCTCTTGCTGTTTGACTAATCCATTAACTGCCATTTGTCTTGCACACTTCTGAATCCTACATCAGTTTCATTCTTTTGTGGCTCATGGCAGCTCTGAAAGGAAGGTGGCTTTTCCATTGTTAAACATTGAAGCTGTGTCTACACGTGCACGCTACTTGGAAGTAGCGGCACCAACTTCGAAATAGCGCCCGTCGCGGCTACACGCATCGGGCGCTATTTCGAAGTTAACGTCGACGTTAGGCTGCGAGACGTCGAAGTCGCTAACCTCATGAGGGGATCGGACTAGCGCCCTACTTCGACGTTCAACGTCGAAGTAGGGACCGTGTAGACGATCCGCGTCCCGCAACGTCGAAATTGCTGGGTCCTCCATGGCGGCCATCAGCTGGGGGGTTGAGAGATGCTCTCTCTCCAGCCCCTGCGGGGCTCTATGGTCACCGTGGGCAGCAGCCCTTAGCCCAGGGCTTCTGGCTGCTTCTGCGACAGCTGGGGATCTATGCTGCAGGCACAGGGTCTGCAACCAGTTGTCAGCTCTGTGTATCTTGTGTTGTTTAGTGCAACTGTGTCTGGGAGGGGCCCTTTAAGGGAGGGGCTGGCTGTTGAGTCCGCCCTGTGACCCTGTCTGCAGCTGTGCCTGGCATCCCTATTTCGATGTGTGCTACTTTGACGTGTAGACGTACCCTCGCAGCGCCTATTTCGATGTGGTGCCGCGCAACGTCGAAGTTGAACATCGACGTTGCCAGCCCTGGAGGACGTGTAGACGTTATTCATCGAAATAGCCTATTTCGATGTTGCTACATCGAAATAAGCTATTTCGATGTTGGCTTCATGTGTAGACGTAGCATGAGTGTGCAGGCCCTCATGGCTGCTGTATAATGTTTGTTGCTTAGATTATAAGAAGGATTGCAAATAAAATGCCACACAACTAGTGCTAAATTATGTTCCTCATATTTGGTGCTTCCAACTTGGCCTACTGAAGGAGGAAGCCTCTTTCAGCACTGCTTTCTTCTAGCACAGGGGTAAGCAAACTTTTTATGTTGGGCCCCACTTTTTGGCCCTGCAATTAGCAAGAGCCCCTCTGACCTGTGGGAGGACCACAGGGGGGAATGCAGGGTTGGAGGGTGTGCTTACGAAGAGAGTGGGAAGCTTGAGAAGAGGGCACTGGGGGACTCCAGAGGGTGCCCCAAAGGGGGAGGGGTACTCAAGGGAAGATAGCAGGCGAGTACGTGGGGGGACTCAAGGTGACTCACGGCTGTGCTATATTGATGGGTGGCAGCGGCACCAGGCTGAAAGCAGCCCTGCATGCCCCCTACAGGCAGCGCTAACTCTAGCATCTCAGGGGACTCCCAGCATGCATGGGCTGTGAGAAGTAATGGAGACGCATTTCCACACTGGGAACTCATTGGCTTGGCCCCGCTGCTTGAATTTGGGTCTCTGAACATTCTGATTGGCCCAGTGGCAGGGAAAGGGGAGGTGTTCCCTTAGCGACAGCAGTGGCGGCCGTTGGGGAGGAAGTAGAGGGCTGGGGAGGCAGAAGAAACTGGGGCTGGGGAGGTGGGAACTGATCGCACTGTGTCCTGCATTACAAAATGTCGCACCCTTTCTGGGAGATGCACCCCTCACTTTGCACACCCCTGCTCTAGCAGACTAAAGCGTTACTTCACATGAAAAATAGTAATTGCCAGCCTGGGTCAGCCCCAAGGTCCATCAAGCCCAGTGGCCAGTGCCAGATGCTTCAGAAAAAAGTGCAAAAAAGATCATAATCCCTTGTAATTATGTGATGGAACGGGGGGTGCCTGTGGAAGAGTCAGGCTGGACATGTGTTTGACAGGCTGAGCAGCTCACAGCAGCTAAGGATGACCTCCTGTAACCTAAGCTGGCAGGTAACACCTCTGACCTGAACAAACAGCAGGGAGGAGCTGAGCTGTGGTTGGGCTCAGAGGTGGCACTTAGAAGCTGGGGGGAGAGGGAGTTGGAAGGCAGACAGCCTGGCTGAGGGGAAGCTGCAACCCAGATGGGGCACCCCTCGGGCTCCTCTGCCCAGGATGTGTTGGAATGACTGTCTCTGCCTGCTGTACTGACACCTCTGTATGAGCTGTGCCTCTGTTGACTAATAAACTTCCCATTCTACCTGCTGCGTGAGTCACTCCTGCCTGCAGATGGGGTGCAGTGCTTGAGGACCCCTGAACCCCATCACAAATTATAACCTAGTTTAAGCCCTGAAGGATGAGCTTTAATATTGATGATATTTGCTAGCATCAGTTATTATAACTCTGGATATTTTTGTTACCCGTACAAACATCTAATCCAATTTAGAATCTTCCTGAGTTTCTACCCTCAGTGGACCTTTTGTAGCACAGTGAGTTCCACAGTTTAATAACATCATGAGTGAAAAACTATTCTATCATTCAGGAATTTGGCACATTTCAATTTCATTGAATGTCCCTTTTTGTTCTTCTTTTATAAGACAAGGAGAACAGAATTTCATATCTCTTCTCTAGTCCATCCATTGCATTTCTTTCGTTTTATCATGTGCTTCTTATTCATTTTCTTTCAAAGGTGAATGAATCTTCCTTTGTAAGAGTTTCCTTGCCCTTGGTTGTACTCTTCATTCTTCTTTGAATCCCCTTTCACGCCAGGTGTACACTAGGGGAGAAAAGTTGTTGTAAGATATGCAACTCCAGCTATGTGAATTGTGTAGCTGGAGTCGACCTATATTACATCTATTTTCTCTGCCATCCCCACATCAGGAGGTCTGTTTCTCTATTGATTATAATTACACAAAGAATTTTGCCTTGACTTCCCTTACTCCTCATGACTGTGAGGAGTATTGGGGTCAACGGGAGTGCCCTCAGTGTTAGATATAACTGGTTCTTACTAGACCCACTAAATCAAGCCCTGGAAGATCAACCTCCAGAGCCTTGACCCTCCAGTACGGCTAGACAATCCATAACTCTGCAATGTCCTTTATAAAGCTGAGGTGACTAGTATGGTACACAATAGTCTAGGTGAGACCATGCCATTGATTTATATAATATAATATTTTGTGCTCTTTTGACTGTAGCAGCACACTTGGTCAAGAGTATTGTTATGGGCCCTGACACTTTCCTGAGTTGATAGGATTAATTTAGAATCCTGCAAGGTGTACAAGGAATAGCTTAATTTTTTTCCCTCCAGTATGCATTATATCAACAATTAACTTCATGTGCCATTGTGTTGCCTAATAACCTAGCTCGGTTCGGGACCTAATCAGTTGCAAAAGGCAGTTGAACATGACAGAAATTATTGAAGAAAAATATATACAGTAGTTCTTTTCATCTCAGGCCCTTAAATTATTTTAATTTACTGAGTAAATTGAGGCCTACAAATCAAGTGGCTTGACCAGGGCTCTGTGGAATCAATGGTAGATAGAGTCAAGAGTAGACCTCAGCGTTATGAAAAACTTGATTGAATTCCATAGTTACATCTTCTTTTCTACAGATATTGAACCCATCCAATAAAGTTTTATAGACAATTAAGTTATGGAAATCTCTAAGATGGTGTAAAAAAAATCTATAGGGTTTTAGAGTATTTTCCAAAGAACTAGTCCTTGGCTCTATCACTTGGGCCACTTTGCTTTTTGGATAGCAAAGTAATTAGATGATCAGGAATCCTGCTTGTGGCAGAACTGCAAGTGAGGTTTTTATTTGTATTTTTTTCTGTTTCAGCCTCATCTCTAGGACCAGGGTCTAGCACACAAAGTGATGGAATGTTTGTCTGTGCCCTGATCTCTTTTCTTCTCTAAAGTAAGTCCTAATATATAAGTGAATAAAACTGCAGATACAAGTAGCTGCTTGAGACCTCTGGTCATGGTTAATTATTTCGAAATCGTTGTTAGTCATTTCTGTGGTAGAAAATGGCAAATGTGTCTGATGTATTTCAAATGTGTGACTACATTTGGGATGCTTTGTGTGTTTAGAATTAATAAATAGTGATTACTGCATACAGTGATGTGGGGGCCATTCACTGAAAATATGGAAATCGAGAATCTGATTCTCAACTCAGGCTTGTTGATTGACATCATCAGTTGGTGACTTCAAGTTCTTATACGAGTCCTGTCACCTTATACTATGGAGTTATTATAATCAATAGAGTCATTGTGTTCAAGTTAGCTGGAAAGAAAGAGTGATGGTAATTTTGGTACTTCTGATGCTACAATAGGTTCATTTAAGAGTTACTTGAGCTTACATAGTTATATCAATCAGTTATAATTGTTAATGTATTTGCTTAACTACATTATGATTTTTTTCATGTGTGGACCTTGCCAAGATTCTATGTTTAATTATATGGAAAAATCTGAAGTTTTTGTATTATTTGGTTAAGATAATTTCAGACAAAGCAAAAACTGACAGATGCTAAACTTCTTAAAGGATCCAGGTTTTAATTAAACTAATGAACTTACTTGAAAATTCTCAGTATTAAATCTGTTCTTGAAGAGTCAGTGGCTTAAGATGAGGGAGGATTTGCTCTATATTTTTAGACATAACCAGTTTAATTCCTGCTTTAAGTTAAAAATGGAACTCGCCTTTATTTATGGAATTGCGATCACAAGCCTCCGTGATATGAAATCAAAAATTATGCACAAAGCATAAAATTGAGTAACTATAACTCATATTGACAGACAATATGTTTTTTCTGAGATTCATGTGGAAAGGGAGTTTCAATGCAAAGAGCTTCTTACATTTTATCATCTGGATAAAAATTACAAGATAGTAGGCTATAATATTTGCTGTCTAATATTTATCCAACATGCATATATAGAATTAAGAATATGGAATGCACATTTTAAAAAGCCAAGCTGATGATCTATGTATACTTATTAGCAAATTGTATTGACACTAAAAGCATCAGATTAGTTTAGGAAGCTGGATTCTAAAAATTGAAAAAACTCCTGTAAAAGAGCCCATAATTTTTTAAACTAAAAGGGCACAAATGTATGAAAAAGAAAAACATTGCTATGAATAGCATTCTCGCTTTTGGTTGGATGTGTTCCTGGAGGCTTTATCACCTACAATAATCTTCAATGAAAGATTAATTTTTAATTTTTGAAGACTCTAGGACAGTCCTGGAGGGTTGGCAAAACTAGCTATGAAAACAGCACCAGGGAATGTCTGAAATTTCCTGCCTAGGAAGTGCATCAGGAGTAACTGTCTGGAGAATCAATTTGTTTTATTGTTTTGAGATCATAAGAACCACCACACTGGTTTAGACCAAAGGTCCATCTGTTCCAGTATCCTGTCTTTCGACAGCAACCAATGCCAGGTGGCCCAGGGGGGATGAACAGAACAGGTCATGATCAAATGCTTCATCTCCTGTCACCCACTGCCAGTTCTGACGGAGGCTAGGAAAACCATTCCTGCCTATCCAGGCTAATAGTCCTTGGGGACCTATCCTCCAAGAATTTATCAAGTTCTTTTTTAAACCTTATTATCGTCTTCACCGTCACAACATCTTCCACCAGAGTTCCACAGGATGACTATACATTGTGTGAAGAAATACTTCCTTTTATTTGTTTTAAACCTGCTGCATATTAATTTTGTTTGGTGACCCCTAGTTCTTGTGTTATGGGAAAGAGAAGTAACTTTTCTTTGTTAACACCAGTCATGATTTTATAGACTTCTATTATACACCCCGTCATCTCTGTTCCAATCTGAAAAGTCCCAGTTTTATTAATCTCTCCTTATACCGAAGCCATTCTTTATCCCAAATCATTTTGTTGCCCTTTTCTGAACCTTTTCCAATTCCAATATATCTTTTTTTGAGATGAGGCAACCACATCTGCATGCAGTATGCAAGACGTGGGCATACCATGGATTTATAGACAGGCAATATAATACTTTCTGTCTTATTTTTCAGTTTGTTTTGATTCCCAACATTCAGCTTGATTTTTGGACTGCTGCTGTACGTTGAATGGATGTTTTCAGAGAACTATCCACAATGACACCAAGAGCTTTCTTTTGAGCAGTAATAGCTAAATTAGTCCTCATAATTTTGTATGTAGTTGGGATTATTTTTTTCCAAAATGCCTTACTTTGCATTTGTCAACATTGAATTTCATCTTCTATTTTATTGCCCAGTCATATGGTTCTGTGAGATCCAGTTGAAGCTATTTGCAGTCTCCTTTGGACCTAATTATTTTGAGTAATTTTGTATCATCTGCAGATTTTGCCAACTCACTCATTACTTCTTTCTCCAGATCATTTATAAATATATTCAATAGGATTGTTCCTAGTACAGACCCCTGGGGGACACCACTAGTTACCTCTTTCCATTCTGAAAACTGAACATTTATTCTTACCCGTTGTGTCCTATCTTTTAACTGGTTACTAACCCATGAGAGGACCTCACCTCTTATCCCATGCCAGCTTACTTTGCTTAAGAGCCTTTGGTGAGGGACTTTGCCAAAGGCTTTCTGGAAATCTAAGTACACTAGATCCCTTGGATGTCCCTTGTCCCCATGCTCACTGACCACCTCAAGAATTCTAATAGATTGGTGAGGCATGATTTCCTTGTACAAAAACTATGTTGACTCTTCCTCAACAAATTATATTTATCTACGTGTCTGACAATTCTGTTCTTTACTATGGTTTCAGCTAGTTTGCCTGGTACTGAAGTTAGACTTATCAGCTTGTAATTGCGAGGATCTCTGGAGCCGTTTTTAAAAATTGGCATCACATTAGCCATTCTCCGGTCATTAATTTCATCTCTGAATTAAAACCTCTGTGTCAGTGCAAAGAATTATCACTAGGGCTATGTCTACACTATCCCAAAACTTCGAACATTTCGAAGTTTGCTAATGAAGTGCTGAAATACATATTCAGTGCCTCATTAGAATGCCAGTGGCCACCTCACTTTGAAATTGCTGTGGCTCGCTGCCGCGCCACTCATCCAGATGGGGGTTCTTTTCAAAAGGACCCCACCAACTTCGAAATCCCCTTATTCATATCAGTAGAAAAGGACCCCCGTCTGGATGAGCTGCACTGCAGTGAGCCATGGCAATTTCGAAGTGCCGTGGCTGCCAGCATTCTAATGAGGCGCTGAATATGTATTTCAGTGCTTCATTAGTAAACTTTGAAATGGCCATTTGCATGTCCATTTAGAAGTTTTGGGATAGTGTAGACATGGCCTAGGTGTAATGGGGTGGACTCACCATCACTGCAGCACCTTCTACTGGTTATTCTGGGAATTAGCTCACACCCATCATCAGGGCGCTCTTCTCTGGTGGTGTCTTACATGCCATTACTCCAACCCTATAATCCTCCTCATCTGCAACCCATGTTGTTTCCCAGTTCACAGTGTCCCTCTGAATCTGCATGGCCAAAAATGCAGCTCCAAGTTTTTGCATGTGGGGAGAGGGTATACAAGGCAAATATTTTGTGCATGCAAAACTGATGTTTAGGTTAGGGGAAAAATTGATCACCCAAACTAGTGCATCCACAAATAATGAGAGTAAAATTCTGAGCATTCAAAGGGGCAGGTCATTTTGAAAGTTTGATTCTGTATATTTAGGATTCCATCATTTCCGTCCCAGTTCCAGACAGCATAAGAAGAGAAATAAGTGAGGAACAGTGCTAAGTTTGACACCGTTACTGGAGTAAAAAGCTGAGTAAAATCCATCTGCAGGTCTTGAATCATTTAAATTAAGCTGGGACAAGCACAACAGGGAACAATCTTGACCAAAGAAACATGTTATAGAATATGATGAATGGGAATGGAGAAAAAGACCAGACTTCAGGGGGAGTGGAGTTAGGTCTGATTTAAGGGCACAGAGCAGAGACCAAGCTCCTATCTCTGCCATGCAGCGTGTTTAATAACAACTTCCAATACTTGGCTGTTGTTTATCATTTTTCATCACGAGACCTCATTGTTTTACAAAGGAGCTCAGTATCATTTTATAGATAATGGATTAATTAATTATATCGTAAAACATATTTTCCTACAACCTTGCCTACTTGCTACTTTATTACTAATGAAACAGGTCAGAAGACACATCTTTCTCTAATTTGTCTGCTTCTCTGGGGGTAGCTGTGTTAGTCTGTAGCTTCACACCCCCCCAAAGGATGTCAGTCCTGTAGCACCTTAAAATTAACAGTCTAATAAGACTAATAAATTAAATTGTTAGTTTTTAAGGTGCTACAGGACTGCTTGGGTTTTTTTTGTCTGATTCTATATTTCACTTCACCTGTGTCTCCCCCATAATAATACTGCATATTATAATACTCCATATAAGTGCAATATCAGTCTCATACTGTTGTTTTTGTTTTTAAATCTGATTGTTTTGCTCTCTCAGCTCGTGCTTTACATTAGAGGGGTTAGACTCGCTACTGTGTAAACTCTGTCTTGATAAAGACACAATTTATGCTTGGATATGTCTACACTAGAGGAGATACTATACTGCTTCAAGGCTAAGCACCACTATGCCCCTGCCTGCTCCCAGATGGCTACTGCTCTGGTGGAATGGGGCCAACCCCTGCCCAATCCATGGAGCAGGTGTGGGCTCCAGTAAAGGAGCTCTGGCAGGGCGACATCTGGGCACAGGACAATGCCTGATGGTCCTGGGCAGGACCCACAACCTGCCCCTACTACAAGGAGCTCAATGACATCCCGAGGGGAGGGACACGTTACCTCCAACTGTCTCATCAACATGGCTGTGGAGCGCCCCCCACTGCAGTCGGAGCCCCCCAGAGGAGGAGTAGGTCTCTGAGTCCCAACACCTATTGGAGCCAAAGGCAGACATGGCCTCGGAGATGAGCAGCAGCACTCACGTGATCAGCCAGGAGCTGGTCCACACCAGCCAGGCCACATCCTGGGCATCCTTGGAGCTGGGAACGGTCACTCCGATGAGTACCCTGTGCATCACATACCCCAGGATGTGGGAGGTGGGAGCAGATGAGGTGTGCTGCAAGCATCAACTGTCCAGCATGTGTGGTCACAGCACCTGGAACCATGTGCATCACCCAGACCCAGCAGACAGCCCCTGTGCATGGATGCCAGCCTGCTGCCATTCTTGGCTGGAAGCAAGCAAGCCACAAGGGTGCCATCCTGACCCCAGACACACTGAGGAGTGCAGCATCTGGCATGTGGACATGCCCACGAGGGAGAGGCAGTACCCACTTCCACGGACCGTGCTGTGAGCTGCAGATGTGTGTGGGGGCCCCAGCTAGAGCCAGGCCCAGGAGGTGGCCTGCCACCCATGAGGGGACCCCTCTGTGGACAGACACCGCACTTGGTCGCTGGCGGGGGGGTGGGCCATTGTGGTCAGCCTGGTCCCAGAGGCACCACAGAATCTCCATGTGGCAGGGCCCATTTTGTAGGCCACGCATGGCTTTACTCTCAGGTCATTCCTGTCCCATGGCCCATGGGTGCTGGTTGTTGTTCACAGTGGGGGACAGGGCCTCAAGGGATGCACTGTGTGAATGACTCACAGTCACTCCTCGTCTTCCATAAAGCTGCACCTACACCATCTGAGGGCTGAGCCAGCCACACTTCACTACCAGGATAGGCCAGCCTTACTCCACCATCAGGGTGAATCTGCAGCCAGAGGGGCTGATGCTGTGTGCAGAAAGACCCACAGAGGTACCACAATGCCACCCTCTGGAGAATGATGGAGCTAATGGAGTGGTGGATGTGGGATGACAGGGAGTGGCAGTTGCAGGCCTAGTGTCTGACAGGACATGCTGCCCCTGCTGTTGCCCTGTTCCCATTGGCCATTGTAGACTCCTGCAATAGCTGAGAGCCATGCCTCAACTGCTCTCACCCTGCTCCCCAGCCCCCTGTGCCCCGCCTGCCCACCCAGACCCCCTCACAACCCCACCACCTCTGTACCTCCCCCTGCTTGCAGCCCCAACCCAGCCCCGATAGGGATCTTGAACCTACAGTGGGAGGGGATCCCAAGGCCAATGCCACTCAGAGTCCTGCTACTTCTTAGGCTAGTGGCTCCCCCAAACCTCCTTCATGTTTTGAGGCCCCCCTATCTCAAGACTCCCTGTATGCAAGTTCTCATGACCCCTGCCATCCAAAGGCCACCCCCACTGTACATAGTTCAGTGGTTTTGTACTTCACTTTATTTTATGTAGTTTAATACACCTTTTCTTTCCCACACATTTTTATTTGGTTCAGTAAACTAGTTCTTTGTTCACGACATATGTATTCATGTTTATTGGGCAGGGGTCAGGGACAGGTGAGGGGGCTAAGGGAGGGGTCATGGTGGGGATGGGGTAGGGCTGTGGGCCTGAGGCCCCCGCTGGGGGGTGCCCTGGGGAAGGTTATTGGGGCCTGTGGGAAAAGCTGTCCGTCAGGGCCTCCCAGATCTGCACCCTAACCTGATGGGCCTGGAGGACCAGAACTACATCTAGCTGTTGCCCCCCACCCAGGAGGAAGGTCTCCCTCTTTCCCTTCAGTATGTTGTGCAGGGCACAGCATGCAGCCACCACTTGAGCTCATTGTTCTCCCCTACATCCATGCCTGAAGTGGCTGAAGGTGCACTCAGCCTGCATCCTGGCCTGGTTGAGGTGGGCATTGAAGAGTTCCTGGCTGGTGTCCATCTGGCTGGTGTAAGGCTTCATGAGTGAGGCCAAGAGGGGGTAGGTCATGTCCCCCTTGATGCACAGTGGCATCTTCATTTCCCTGACCACCAGCTCACAGTGGGGGATGAATGTGCGTGTCTCCAGCCTCTGGCACAGGCCAGAGTTGCGGAACAGACTGGCGTCATGTGCCTGGCCTGATCACCTCACCTAAATGTCCATGAACTGTCCACAATGGTTGACCAGGGCCTGCAGCACCATGGAGAAGTATCTCTTTTGGTTTATATACTTGGCTGCGCTATGCTCCGGGGCACAGATCGGGATGTGGGTCCCATTGATAGCTCTGATGTGGTTTGGGAGCCCCAGGGCAGCGAATCTGGCCATGGCTGCATCCATATCTCCCACATGGACGACCCTCTGCAGCAGGATCATGTTAATGGCCATCTCTGTCGGCATAGCTGATCGCTCTTTTGATCCACTTGGCAGTCTGGCTGTGATCTGTCGACAGAGGTTTTGACAGTAGATTGTTCTAATTTTGACATCACCTTCTTGAGTGCATGATAGTAAATTGTAAACAATCCTTGGAACCATTTGCACCCAGGAAGCTATAAATAATTAATATTTTCTCCGTAGTCCTGCTGGATCAGATGATCAATATCTGTAGGCCAGATGGGAGCTGATTATTGGGCCCAGCTGGGAAGCTTTCTGAACAGTTGAGGAAAAAATACTGACTTTTTTTTTTGGCTTCAATTCCCTCTCAGCTGTGCTTATTTTAAGATTCTGGCAATTAATGTCTGAACCTACTGCCAGATTGTGCACATGTGCCTTGCCACTTGACTCTTCTCCCAGTCAGTGCAACCCTTTTATCATTCCTTTTTGATTATGTTTTTTATCAGGCAAGTGCCTGTCGATGTGGTACGACTCACTCGCTCTCTATAAGTGCTGTAAGAGAAGTGTGTGCATATCTGACTAGAAATGGGAATGTGCAAAAATTCAGTTTACCCTGTGCTTATTTTACTAAATGCAACATTTTCCTAGATACTTATCTCGTACATTTCACTGAGTACAGTAAACCCTTGACATACGCACAATCACACTGTGTGTGTCTTGGGTTAACGCGACTGCCATCCCTGAGAGTAGTGGGGGAAACTGCTCCTGTCAGAGGCAGCAGCCTGACTCTTGCTGCTCCTGACAGGAGTGGTTTCCTGCTCTTGTCGGGGAGAGAGCCACTCCTGTCAAGGGTGGCAGCTGCGAGTCAGGCTGCTGTCCCTGATAGCAGCAGGAAAACACTCCTGTGATGGGGGGCTGCCTGACTCACGGCTGCTGCTCCTGACAGGAAACTGCTGCTGTCAAGGGCAGCAGTCATGAGTCAGGCTGCTGCCCCTGACAGGCATGATTTCCTGGTCTCCGGGATGGTGGGGAACTGGGAACGAGGTGGCAGCCTGGCTCCCAGGTCCCTTCCTCTTGCAGAGAGGGGAAACTGAGCAGAGCAGCAGTCCTGGTTAGTTTCATGGCTTCAAGGAGCAGAGGGGAGCCGGTAGAGCCAGGCTGCCCCTGGCTCCCCTCCACTGGCTGGAGCCACAAAACTGAACAAGGTTGCTGCTCTGCTCAGTTTTCGCTCTCTGCAAGTAAAGGAGAGCTGGAACTGAGGCTGCTGCCTGATTCCCAGCTCTCTACCACTTGTGGGACTGGGAAACTGGCCAGCAGGTCAGTTTCCTGGGCCCTGCAAGCAGTGAGCAGCTGGAAGATGGGAACCAGGCTGCGCCCTGCTTCCCATCTCTCAGCGACTCTGCGAGCCAGGAAACAGACCAGTCCTGCTGGGTTGGTCAGTTTTGCAGCTCTTGCAAGCCCAGAGGAGCCAGGAACCAGGCTGGTTTCCCTCTCCATTCAACTTGCACGAAAATTCGAGTTACATGGGGTTTGCATAACTGCAACTCCTGCATAACTTGAGGGTTTATTGTAAGTCACAGACAGGTGTGTGTGCATTCCACGCTGATCTGCAGATCAGTATATCTTCTCCCTTCTATCACATACATACAGTTAACTCATAACCCACAAATACAGTCACATATCCTAAACATGCCCTTACCACCTGCCAGTTTAGTAAGCACAGGGAAAGCCAGTAATGAATGAGGTGAAGACTCAGAAACATAGGCCCAGAGCCACATAGGTCTGAGGCTGCTAATTTCTATGTAAGTCAGTGGAAATACCCCTGGGGCTTGATGACTAAGTTGAAAAGTTTTAGTTTGAGGTTTCACCAGTGATCACAAAGCAAAGTCAATGACATTTTTTTTCTGTGTCCACAAACTTAGCCCACACAGGCTGTGAACCCTTCAGGGCTGTGGTTCACTGCTGCTTATTGAGTCTGCACCCTGATTGTTGGAAAACGTCTATGAATTGCTTATCACAGTTTGGCCGTGTCTACACGTGCCCCAAACTTCGAAATGGCCACGCAAATGGCCATTTCGAAGTTTACTAATGAAGCGCTGAAATGCATATTCAGCACTTCATTAACATGCGGGCGGCCGCAGCACTTTGAAATTGACGCGCCTCACCGCCGCGCGTCTCGTCCAGATGGGGCTCCTTTTTGAAAGGACGCCGCCTACTTCGAAGTCCCCTTATTCCCATCAGCTCATGGGAATAAGGGGACTTCTAAGTAGGCGGCGTCCTTTCGAAAAAGAGCCCCGTCTGGACAAGACGCACGGCGGCGAGGTGCGTCAATTTCGAAGTGCCGCGGCCGCCCGCATGCTAATGAAGCGCTGAATATGCATTTCAGCACTTCATTAGTAAACTTCGAAATGGCCATTTGCGTGGCCATTTCGAAGTTTAGGGCACGTGTAGACGTAGCCTTTGAGGCATTTACAAGTACCAAATTTTTAAACAACAGGGAAAACTCAAGTTATATGTACCCATATCTCCATTAACCTCTGAACCAAGCCCATAGCTTAACAGAGAAAGTCAGCCTTGAGAAATCTAGGGTCCATTTTAACTAATGCCATTTCTGACTTTAAATAAATTAGGTGTGAATGATTATGAATGGATGCTGGAAGGGGAACTGTTTTTAGTACTGAGGTCTGGGCTATGTTTAAAATTTAGCTTGACCTAGTTAAACAATGCAGGGATGTGAAAAAATTCACACTCTGAGCACTGTGTTAAGCTGATCTAAACCTTGGCATCCTAGGAGGCAGCGGAAGGCCTGGAATGGGGAGGCAAGTCCCAGCCCTACCCATTCCATGCCTGCCGGTGGCCCCTTGTCCTGTACTCCCAATCTCCTTCATCGTGGCTGTTGCCTCCCCACCTAAGGCGAGTGCACCCTCCAGCCCAGCACCAGGCAGCCACGCAGCCCCAGCTTCTTGACCCTCAGCTCCCAGAATACCAGGCAGCCCTAGCTTCCTTGTCCCCTCCAGCCCTGCTCTGGCCTCAGGAGCAGCGAGGCAACTGTGTGGCACTGGCCCCAGCTCTGACCTCAGGAGCACCTGGGTAGCTGTGCAGCCCCACTCTTCTCAGCTGGCTGGAATAGTGGTTGGCCAGGCAGCTGCACAGCAGCTGGAGCCCTAGTCTTCCGAATCAGCCATATCATGGGAGTGGGGCCACCCCAGTCTTTGTGGGAAGGCAATACCTTCCCGTGCCTATGTTAGTCACTGCCCAGGCTTAGTGTGGACATAGCTAGGTCAAAAAACAATTAATTCTTCTGTTACTGTAGCTATTACGGCTCAGGGAGGTGGATTACTTCTATCAATGGATTAAACCCCTTCCATTTCTGTGGGAAGTATCTACCCTATGGCACTACATGGGTGTAGCTACAGAGCTGCAACTCTGCTGATACAATGCTCATAGAGCGTCCATCGGCTCTCTCAAGGTTTAAATTGACTCCCTTGTTCATTCTGTCCCATAACTGTTACAAGTGGATTTTTTGTCATCCAGTACAGATCATGAGTTTTTAGTCTTCACAGTAAGTCCTGGCTTGTCAGTCTTGGTCTTTGACAGTCTCTTATTAATCCTTCTGCAAAGATACCTAGCATTCTTGCTTCCCATTGTTATGTTTCAACTCCAACACCACCTACCTCTGTCCTACCACTATGTCTCCTGCAATCTCCTTTAGGTGCATGATGATAATTCAACCTTTGTCAAAGCATACTAAACCCTTGGCTGCCCTCTGATCAGACTGAGTGCAAGCTCTGCTTATGACTTGAGCCCTGCGAGTTTGTGAATATCAGCGAACTCAGTTTGCAGATTGGACAGAGATATAAATTTTGTATCTATCCTGGGCTCTCCTTACAACTCGTTCTGTGATGATCGATGATCTTGGTGTAATTTTAAACTTTTTTACAATTGTCAATGAACTGCCATTACCTTCTGACTGTTTTCATTCACTACGCATGTGGATCTAGAGTTGGACTAGAGATTTCTATATCTTATGCTGTATCTCCAAAGTCATCCTTCACGTGCTGGTTTTTGTCCAGGTAGCTGCTTACTCTTCTAATGGTGCTTAATGTAGGATTTTTCTATACTGTGCAGAGCTAAAAAGCTTCTCTTCTAGATGCTAATGCAGAGGGACTGCTTATTACCTTTAGGTTAGCATAATTTAATGGAAGAGGAAGGATTAGATTTCCAGGGAATGATCCTATATCTTGCAGTGGAATAATTATAGTTATTATCTTCCTCTAAGGCAGGGGTCAGCAACCTTTCTGAGACGAAGTGCCAAAATTTGACCTTTTGACCTCTATGTACGGTCTGAGTGCCGGTGATGCTTTTCAAAGTCACTAATAGTCCTACTCACAACAGCTTCATTAATGAATGCAGAGCTTTACCGGTTAGGTGGTGGTTGGTAGCATTAGCTGGTCTTTTGTTAATCCCCAGGCAGCATGGCTTTGGGCAAGCTCCTGGCTGTGTGCAGGAGGAGGAGTGGGGCTGAGCTCCTGCCCTGTGTGCTGATAAAAATTGGCTTGTGTGCTACTCTTGGTACCAGAGCAAGGGTCAGCAACCTCCAGCACAAAGGCATTAAACAGGATCATAACAATACAGGACACAAAATTGCTAGTTTATTTGAAAACCCAAGGATTTTGTGAAGATTAAAGAATTCATATATGTGAAACAACTTGAGATCCTTAGATGGAAGGCCAGTTTGCATACCAAAGTTTGTGTGAGCAGGAAGGGAGTCCATGTTCTGACAGCAAAGCAGTGTAAAAAGCATCCTAGGGTAAAGAATTAGGGGGACACTGCTGTTCAGCGATCCAGGGTGTACCCAGGTAAGTCCAATACAGGTTGTGAGGGAACCCCTTCCCCAAAGAGGGAAAAAGAACTTGAGCCTATTGCAGGAATTTTATCTGTAGAGAATTTTAAAAAAATGGACAAATGATTTCGACAATTTGTGTGTGCTTGAGGCACAGCTTAATGGGCCTGTAAGTGCTCACCTTTATTTCTACCCACAAAACTAAGGAAGAGGTGTGTACCTGGTTTCTCCAGCTTCTGCTCTAAAAGAACGCTCTGTACAGCTCAGTCAGCCAGAAAAATATTCATTTCTACCCAAGTCCTCCTTTTATCCCCATTCTCCTTCAGTGTCTTCTCTTCCTCCAGTACTCTGTGGTTAACTTGCTGAAGATTCAATGGCAGCTACAGGTATCTCCCTCAGCAAAATACCAATCCTGCTTTGCTTTTTTCACCAGCTATGTTAAGTATGAATGTTGCATGACCTCCTAAGACTTATACTGCAGTCATTTACCAACAAGAAGTGTGACTCTATTTTCTTTGTTCTTTGTAGCTCCAGACTAGTTTTCAGTGCTTGGGAAATAGTCGTCCACTAATTTTTGGCTCTCTTTTGTGATCAGCTGCTTGGGAGCCTTCCCATTTGGCATATTCTTCATTGTTCTGTTACTCTGCTGCTCTGTGAACTGCAACTCATTGTTTCTAGTGGGCCGATCTCCTGACTATTTTGAGTGGGATTGTTGTACAGCTAAGGATTGTGTACCTAAGCAAGGGGAGTTCTTAGCTACCAAAAATCCAAATTAAGAGATTTCATACTTGACTTCAGCACAGACTGCAAACGCATCCAGGAGGACTAACCTGAGGAAAAAACATCTGAGATGAATCCTAGTATGAGCACAACTTTCCTCTGAACACTGAATCATCTTCTCTGACCTTCCAGCATTTGAACGACACATGTGGATGGGAAGCGGAAATAATAAATGTTCAGTTCTAGTTTTTCTCCCACAGGTAGGAGATCTATTGCAGGGAATCTGCTTTCAGAAGGAGAGCTTAGAAGGGCAGTGGGAGCTCATCAGTTCTGGTATTGTCATCTCAGTGAGATGGACATAATCTGTCCTTCCAATATAGCTTGGAATTGAGGATTAACAGGAGACAATATAAAAAATTAAAGGAAAACATTTAACTTAAAATCTAGTCACTTTTAGAAACCAAAAGTGGCTCCAGATTCTCCATCTGCTCTTGAGTCTCCTTGCCAAAGGCATTTACAATCACATTCTCTCTCTCCCTTTCTCTCTTTCTCTTTTTTTTAAAATGCATGTGTCTGTCTTCTCTAAAATAAATTTACAAAGGAAGGGGAGATGGAGTCTTACAAGAAAAAGTCAAACCAACTAATGCAAAATGCTGTCAAATGCACATGGTAAACAAGTTACAGGTTGCATCTCCTAAGACTGGCACTCTTTAGTCTGGCATCATCCTTTGTCTGGCAGAACCATGGATGCTCCTGGGTTAGAGAGCTGGGACAGGAAGACAAGCCAAGCTGGCCTCCTGATAGCCCTGCATGGTTGCTGAGCTTGGAGGTGACGTCTGGCATCCCCTGGCAGTGGTGCAGGGTGGGGCCAGGGAGCTCTCTGCAATAACAAGCCATGGCTGTGGGGCCAGCAGGGGAAGCCAGGATCTGGGGGGCATTAACCTCCCCTGGCCTGGCAAAATCCCTTGTTCAGGACCACTGAGGTCCAGAGAGTGCTGGACCACAGAGGTGCAACCTCTAGAACAAATAAGATTCTGATTACATCTGAATTTTCAGGGTGTTTTAACTGTGTGGGTTCTGATCCAAAAGTAGGATTACATGCAGTGTCTGTGTGGGAAGTTTGCAAAATTGTGAGGAAGAGCTCCCGGGATTGCCAGCCTCATTTCTGTGCTGTCTTCAGGACAGAGCAGGAGTACGTTCCATCCTCATTTTTGCATTGCCTCACAATTTAGCTCTGATCTCCCCACCAGCAGTGGCCGTGTAGGGGAAGGACAACTCCTGTCTCTCCCAGTTTGGCCAGACTAGCAGCTTCGTTCCCCAGGCTCCTAGCAGCAAGGGGAGATCAGATTTCAAAGCACAGGGCAGATTTCATAGTTTGTGACACATTTTTTCATGGCTGTGAAACTGGTTGGGCCCCAGTCAGATTCTCAGGGCCCTTCTTCCCTATAGTAGTCTGCACTTGGTGGTGGTCTCTGTTGGAATGTTCTGGCAATGCTACAAACACCAGCTCAGGTTGGGAAAAAGCCATGATGAAGAGGCCCCCTTTTTTTTTTCAAGCCTTCTGCATGTGGTACAGACTCTGTCTTGTTTCTCTTTCCTGGATGGTGTCTTTCACCATTGAAACTGCTCTTGTCCTGTTTATAACCTGGAGTGACCTTGCCACTTGGCCGGTGTTGTGACTTCAGGGTTGACAGTAATAACAAACCCTCCCAATGGGTTTAAATTTTCATGTTCAGGCCCCTTGTTGTCAGCCTGTTCCAGGTTTTGAGATCACAGTACATTTGCTCGCAACAAACCTGCAGGGACTTCAGATTTTCACTCTGACAGAATACATATTGTACCACTTTGTTCTGGTTGTTCCTGGGCCTGGCTGCTCCCATGCTTGGTGGAGGAGATCTAGCCTCCGATGCAGCTGCCTCCAAGACAGCAGCTTCAATGGGGATAAGAGGAGGCATGTGATCAACCAGGCTCAGTAATGGGGATCTGAGGCCTTGGCCTTCTGGCTGGTTCACCAACAGAGTTCCATGTTAACAGAGTGCGATATAATGTACAGTTCACTGTCCTCACAAAAAAAAGGGTCTGCAGCCATCCTCTGGTTCCTGTGACTGGCTCAGGGCTTATCATGTATCTTCCCTTTCCTCCTCCCCAGTAGCGAGAAAGGGGGTGTGGGTCCCTTCCATGAAATGGGTATTTAGTGTGGGAGCCTTGGTCCTTCCTGTCCCCTGGTAATGTGGCCTTGGGCGTCACACATGATCCTCCAGATGTTAGAGCAATGGGGTCTGTAGTATTAGCAAAGGCTGGCCCCTGCCCTCAGGCCTTGGGCAGCTGCTGCTAGTAAAAGCGCTTCTGCAGCCAGGACTCTTGCTGCACCCTTCTTCAGCATCTCCCCAGGTCAGTCTCTTGTTCTCTGTTGTCTGCCCCTTTTGGGAGCTGTCTGGGTTAGTCAGGTGGTGAGTCAGTGCAAAAGTGTATCCCCTGGCCACCTGTGGGGAGGATGTGGCTCCAGCTCATTCAGCCCAGTGGGGCTGTCAGTCTACTCCTTGTGTCCAATAATTGATAAATTCACTCTGTTGTCAGATTCATCATTGTCTGTTGGCCCCTTCACCACTAGCTGTCTCTAGCAGTCTGCTGGCCTGAGTTTTTTTCTTCTGCCTGCTTGCTCCTCCTTAACAGCCTCAACCATCTGCTTCCCAGCCCTTCGATCCTCCCAGCTGCCGTTAGCCTGCCCATCTGCAGTGGCTGGCAGTGCCTGAGCTAGCTCTTTGGTTTTTGAGCTAGCGTGTGGGAACATGCACCCCATGACAGGCTCGCTTTGAAACTCTCCCTTCAGCTGGAGCTGGTTCTGCAGGTATGGTGGAGTTGGATCTGAGTGGCCCATGCCTGTTTTCTAATACCTCCCAGGGCGTGGTTCTACATCCCATCAGATGCACCCTAAAAGGTACAGGCCTTGCAGAACCCTGGGCACCTGGGCCTTGCACCTCTGTCCTGCCTGGCTGATGTCAGGGTCACTTGAGCAGGTGCCTCTTCTGACCTGTTCCCAAACACTGTCCACCCTGTAGTGTCTTATGGCACCATTCCTCTGGATGTGGCTTTATTAACAAAAAATTAGAAAAATGACAAAAAGACATATGAAGCCTTTTCCACAGGCTTGACTGCTCAGAGTTCCTTCCTTAGGGCTGCTGAGCCCATACCTTGCACCTTCTCTAGCAAGCCACTTCCACTTCCCTTTTGCTTGAGTAGGGGAAACAAGCCAGCTACCTCAGAGAGCCAGGAAAATCCACCTTAACCTTTTCCTAGCTGGATGTACATCTGTGAATAGGATGGGGAGTACCAGGCAAATACAGTCAGCCTGTTACACATTTTTATTATGAATCATGACAGGTATAAGGTGAGCAAGAAATCATGCTTGCATAGCCCAAGTAATACAGGAAGAGCAGCAACAGAAGGCTCTGGAAAATGCTGCTGACTATATTGAAAGCCTGTGTGGATGCCTTATGTACACAAATAAAACTAGATACTCTGCAATATTTATTACCTTTTGGGTATATTAAAACAGAACCCTTGCCTTTAGTTCCAGCTGACCTGTTCCTGGCTGGCAAGCTAATTGCAACAACCAGGTCATGCACAGCAATGATTTGGTGAAGTGAGCTGTTTTCTGTGTAGTGAGAGCAAAGCAGGACTTCCTAAAAGAACATGGAAGCCATGCAAGAATATTGGGCCAGATGCTCAGCTGATATGAATGGGTGCACTGATTCAGCAAAGCTGCTCTCATTTACACTAGCTGAAGATTTGATCCGTTATTCTTCCGGCCTGTTTTTTTTTTTTTGCCTTTGTGGAGAAAAATATTACATTAAATTAAAATAATCTGTAGCGGCAAGGCTGAGGAAGGGTTTGAATTGCCAGTAGATCCGTTAGGAAAGTTTTCAGGGTCCCAGACGTTGTTGGGTTTGGCTGTCTGCAGTGGGTGAAATGAGTTTCATCCACATATGGAACTGTCAGACCCAGTGCAGTAAAAGGTGTACCCACTGCCAAGACCCATTACTGCATTTACCACCTTTGTGACCCATTACATCAGCCTACAAATATGGCTGCAGTCCTCTCTACATACTTGAGGATTACTCCTTACTTCAATTCCTACAGCTGTCCTTCTCACCAAGCTCTGCAGGACCAGCTCAGAGGCTGTGGGTAGTACCCTGCATGGCAATTCTGTGGGTTCCTCACACCACTCCAGCTGACAGCACAAGGCTGATGTCACATGGAGTACCTTGTGCCTCTGGGTGAATTTCACCTATACCCAACATGTGATGCTGTGGTATAAAAGTTTTAGCTCATATTATATTCCAAGTGATATATGCAGGCTGAGTGCCACCAGTCAATCTTGTAGCATGTACCTCACCATAGCACCAGTTTCTGTGCAGTTATACGTGAAAGTTATCTCAGAAAGGATCAAGAATATTTTCCCAAAGATTCCTTGGTACTGTTTTTCATATCTCTTCCCCTGTCACGCCAAGATGTTTTTATTGCCAAACATTTAACTATAGAGGTTTGATGAGAGTGGAAAATCGTAATCAGGTCTGTCCCTGCATGGCTAACCTGCGCCACCATATCCTTGGACATTGCTACTTTCAGTGCCCTAGCTCCAGCAGAGCTAATGCACATCTGTCCACCTGAGCCGACAGGCAGGCTCCCAGCTGACGTGGAGATGTACAAGGAAGGTGTTTGCTTGTGCTTATGGGGGGCGTGGCCACTGGCCCTTCTTTTCAGAGGCTGCAGCATATGTGGTCCTTTGCAAATGACAAGTCATCCTGCTCAGTTGGGTGGACACAGTGGGCAGTGGTTCACTCAGTGGCAGGGTGGTCTGGCCCATTATTTCTGTGGTCTTCAAACACTTTGGGATGAAAGATACCAAATAAACCAGTTATTTTGCTATTGTGGACCTGGATCTGGGTTATTTTGAGTTATTTTGCTCTGGATGCCAAACTAAATACAGAGTTTAAATGGCCAGTTTTTTATAGCAGCAGCAGCAGCAGCCTTGGTGTCACAGCTGTTTCCTTCCCATTTTAAGATGTAAAATCTTGTGGTTTTTAAAAGAAAAATAAAGAGAAGGTGTTGGCTGTTGCTTGGCTACCTTGTCAACCCTACAGCTGTTTATCTCAGAGCACTGCAATATTTGCAAAGGTGGGATATAAATTGTTACCTACAATATGAAATTGTGAGCAAATGGGAACATAATATAAGGATCTCAGACCATGTAACCTCCTCAGGAGCTCATGGTGTAATGTGTAAAAGGTGTTTATATTACTGGAGGTTTTGCCTAAGTACACACTAGAGGGCCCTAGTATTCAATGCAGTTTAGCATGGATTGGACCACCCTGGTCTGGCCCCCTGGGGACCTGACTGGTCTTGAATGAGGGAGTTTGCTGGAGCAGGGGAGGTCCCCTGCTTCCAGCCTTGGAGCCTGCAGCCCCTCCTCACCACTGGTTCCACTTCTGCCTTGGCTAGCTCCCCCTGCCTCCAACCCCACTACCACCAGGGTCCGCTGGGCTGCTGTTGCTGGCCAGGCTGCTGCCAGCCTCAGACACTGACCTCAGCCTGAGCTGGGCTGCCAGGTGCCACCCCTGCAAAAGACAGCCCCGGCCAAGCTGCTGGACTCCAGCTGTGGCCTCAGATGGACTGCTGGATACCAGCCCTTGAGATGCTGCTCCAAGCTCCATAGACCCCAGTCCCATCAAGGTCAACACTACTCCCCATGTGCGGTTTACTGTTATGAGCTGCTTTGACATTAAAATCACTTGTTTCTACTAGGATTTCACAGCAAGGACCGTGATTAACATTCCTGATTTTTTTGTGGTGAAGATATAGCCTTCATTTCAAATAGGGAAGGTTACGTTTTGTAAACTCTGTGTAAAGAAGGCATTTCACCCCATCCCTGTTAGAAGTCCTGGGAGCCCTTCTATGCTGGACGAACACACCATCTGTTGTTTTTACATAGTGAGTTATTTTTTAAATTCCAGGGATTTTTATAATATTTTTTGCTCTAGAGGAAAAGTGGCATCACTTTTATGGAGGAATTTTTGAAAGTGCTTGGTTCCTTTGAAAATTCTTTTTGGAACTGGAGGAACCAAACTCTTTAACACTGGGTCAGTGGCAAGATGGGATGAGACTTTTTGAATTTCTGATCCCAGTCCCATGCTCAGATTATGCTGGTATTGGCCAGCTGTCTGTAACATCTCATTTGTCTCTATGGCAGTGTTGTGTAGATTGCAGACTCCTCAGAGATGAGGGATGTCACTGGTGCACATTTGTTAAGCATCCATTTGGTGTTACAGAGATAATTAATAACAACATTTGATATCCCCGTGCTCCTGGACCCAGATGTTTGAACTCCAGCAGGGCTGACGTGGCCTTCCATTCTTCCAAGGTATGTACAGTACCATGCGGTTTGCTTTGTGATCTTGACTTTTCCTCTTAGGCCTTCAAAACCAGAATCTCGTCTCCTTTCCATGGACACTAAAAGTACATGGCCCTTTCTGTAAGAGCATGGTTTTGTTCTAAGTTGTTTGTTCAAATCTGCATTCCCCCTGCTGTGTGCTCTGAAACATGCTCCTCAAGGACAGTTGTATCTATAAAAACTGAAGTGATTTCAGAGGAGAGGCCCTATGTAAGTATGAAATTATTAAAGCATGTAATGCTATCAACATGGAAGGATTTTCCTTGTAGTACCAAGACCAAGTGGGAAAAGGTTATTTAGTCCTGAATGCCACAGTGCTGATGTGCTAGAAATGGACAGACAGATTCCAGTGCTAATCAAAAATAGGGCAGCTCTTTAAAAAAAAAAAAACACTTTTCAGCTAGATAGTTACCAGGCAGTTTCAGTGGTACATTCAGTACACTAGAGCATATCCTTAGCTGATGTAAATCAGTGTAGCTCTGCTGAAAAGGTCAATAGAGTTGTGTTGGTTGACATAATCTAAGGATCTGGTATACTCCGTAAATGAGGTGCAAGTAGATCTCTAACCATTTAGGAAAAACATAATGTATTTCAGATGACTGTTAGACCATCTTCAGGGACATGAATAATAGTGCTGATGTGCTGCCCCACTTCACAGTTTACTGAGCTGCAAAAGCAGCACAGTCAGTTGACACATGGCAAATATTTAAAAAAAAATAAGCGGGGGGAAAGAAGGAAAGATGCCCTCGGTCTAGGCTGTAACTGAACAACAGAAGTGCTGCTTCTTTATGGAAATGTCTGAGGCTGTGTGTGCACTGCCCTGCCCCTCTTCTGGAAGAGGCATGGTAAGGAGTGGAGCGGAAAATGCAAATGAGGTGCGGATTAAAATATCTTGCACCTCATTTGCATATTCCTACAAGATCTCACTTCTGTAAGATCCCCTTCTGGAAGCAAAGCTGCCGTATTGATGGGGCTTTTTTGGAAGAGAATGGGGATCTTTCTGAAGGCAATGCCCCTTCTGGAAGACCCTTCTTCCGCAAACTTATTTTAATCTGTGCCTCATTTGCATTTTCCACTCTGCTCATCACCATGCCCCTTGCAGAAGGTGGGTGGTCCGGTGTGGACATGGCCTGAGTCTTTGTGATGATTCTCATGCAGTTGCACGTCTTGAACAAACACAGTGTTCCCTCTTTGCACAATTCAGATCTGTAATTAAAGGGAATCAACTGAAGTAAGATTGTTGGTAATGCTACAGGTAAAAGGCCCTGCCTCTCTGTGAGTCTTAATGTTGAGGAAAGCTTCTTTGGTTTATAGATAACATACCTGGTACATGCCACTCAGTGTTGAATTTGGATTTCTGCCAGACATTGGTAAGCATGTCACTTTCACATCACAGCAAAAATCTTCCTTTAGCTGGGAGCTGGAAAAAAAGCCTAACACAGTGTTCAAAAGAGAGGTGGGGGTGAGGCAGCAATACAATTTTAATTGGATTTGCTGTGTGCAGAGGTTCATAAATCAGAAGTGGGCTATTGCTGTGAATAATGGGAGCAAGTAGGATTTTTAAAAAAAGAGCACAGCATTCCTTTTTCATTTCTTCTGGATTCCCTTGGTGTTGTCTCTGCATCACTAGTGTCCACTGAAACACCACCACCATCAGATGTCTCAACACTACTACTACATCAGCAGAGTTTGACTTCAATGCTCTGTTTGAAGGAGGAAATCAGCTTTTTGAGCACAACTGTATCAGTCAGGACATCTGAAAATGGTGTTTATATTTGGTAGTTTATATTGCAACATGCCACTAGAGAGGGCTGCTAAACACGTTCCTGCCATAGGTTGGATTTGGAGTTGGGTGGGGACTTGCTTTTTTCTAGCCTCACCCAATGCTTCTGGCCTTGAAAATTTTCCCAGTGCACACTGGGGTTGGTCCAAAGGTGATTGATATCTGCAAGATCCATATAGTTAATTGGGCTTTCCATGTCTCCCCTGAAACTGGCCTAGAAAGAGGCTGAACTCGTCATTGTAAGATTTCACTGCTACCGTCACAGAAGGAATGTTATGCTTCACTGTTTGGTGTGGCCTGGTAGTTGAGATTCAGGATTCTGCTCGTCTTTTATTCTCTTCTCTCCAACAATTGCCTTTATATATTTTTTCCAATCCTCTTTTGCAGATGGACCCAGAAAGGTTAGGGATGCAGATAGGAAGGAGGCAAACTTTCCCAAATCTGCACAGACTTTACAGACAAATTCTTCAACCACTGTCATTTTTTAAATGATACATTTAATAATAACCAGCCCTTGAGTGTGATCATGTTTCCTTCATGCCTTTCCATTGGTTTTGGTTGGGGATTTCTATCTGCCTGCATTTTGTTTTGGAAGCAGTTGCTTTATTTAGTCAAACCAACAGCTTTAATTCTATTCTATATAGTTAAAAAGAACACTGTGGATAGACAATATCAAGGGTCTTAGTCTATTACGGGCTTCTGTCCTGTACTTGCCATGTTGTGCCAGAGTAGGTGTGACACATAGAGTAGTAGAAGATTGACACCTTACTTAGTGGCAGCTGCATCTTTGGATGAAGGCAGTATTTAAATGTAAAATCAACACTATTATTTACTATTATGGAGTAAGGGTGTAGCTAGTGAATTTGGAGCTTTGCATGACAATCTTTGCCATTATACGTAAGACAGTCTCCTATCTCCTCTAATTGAATGTTTCTGCAAAGTTTGACAGACTACTTATTTTTGCCTTGAAAACATTCAGAACTCCACATTTATAAGCTAGAGTTTTGGATGCCTTCTCCTGAAAATGCGTCTAATTTTCTCCAAAAATGGTCCATTTCCAAGTAGAAAAATGTACAAAGTGTGGTGGATTGGGCTCATATAAGAATGTATAGTGAAATGCAAAACCAAGGGCCCTTGTTACTCTAGTTTCATACTGGTGTAACTTCTCTGTGGTCAACAGAGTCACTCCAGTCATACAGTGGTGTAACAAAAGTGCACCTGGCCTTATATTAGTTTAGTTTTGCATTTCACTGCAAATTCCCAATGTAGGTAGTCAGACACATGCTATTTGCTCCATCCCTCTTCCTCTCTTTACTTCACATACAGTCTGTTAATCCTGGTCTAACTTCACACTTGCCCCTCGGGCTCTTTTCTCCCCCTGCTGCCCATTCCCCTCTTCAGTCTTGCCTTCAGTGTCCCCTTTCTCTTCACCTTTCTTTCCATTTAGCTGATCCCCTCCAACTAAACCCGTCCCTATAATCATTGAACTAACATGACATTTGTTGCCATAAAACTACTCATCACATTTGTGTGTTATACCCGTTTCCCTACCTTGTGTGCATCTTGTCTGTTTGCATGTAAGTTCTTTGGGGCAGGGACTCATTGCTAATCTGTGGGTGTTCTGTTTCTAGCACAGTGGAGCCTTGGTTGATCTGTAGGCACTGCCATAATGAACATGAGTAGTAAGAATTTTAAGTGTTTTCACCGTTCACTCCTACTTTTTGCCCGTTTATAAAAATACATACAAAACTGTCTTGTTTGTCCAGTGGTTCACCCTTACCGTCTGTGCCAATCAGGCAATAGTCGAAAACCTTGACAGAGAGAATATTTTGGATAAACAAGCATTAGCAGTTTTATTTATTTATGGATTGATTGTAACAGAGGGCATTAGGGATCAAAACAATTCTTAATTGGCATAAGCAATAAATGTCTTCTGTGAGACTTGAAGGCACAGTATTTTTTCCTGTTAAGACTGGACCTGCAAGAGCACAAGTTGGAGTTGTGTGGGATAGTCACTACAATACTACAGATTTGGCTGAACTAGTGAAGAAACAGATGCCTGAAAAATTAAACAGTGGGGAAAAAGGCCAGGATGCAGCACAAAACCAACCGTGTTGGCATTTCATTGTTATAGAGATAGAATCACCTATAATCCACAGTATGAAACATTAATGAATAACCAGGGGCACTGGGTAGGCAAGACTAGGGGAGGCTGAGCCTTCCCAACATGCAGGCATGGCCCAGCCCACACTTCGCTTTGGTGGTGCTGCTAGGCTCTAGGGTCTGAAGCTATGCAACATGCCTCCTGCCTTCCTGGGATTGGAGAAGCTGCAGCATTGGTGCCTTGCACTCTCCCTCCTGGTGTTCTGGAGGGCCCAACACTGCAGTCACACTTCCCTGCGTTTTTCTTCCTGGCACTCTGTGGGAGGGAGGCTGAAGTGCTGCTGTCCCTCACTCTCCCTTCTGGCACTCCATGGATTGTGAAGAGCTGTGGGCACTAGCTAGTCTGGGGTGGGAGCTGGCAGTCGTGGGGGGAGGCTGTGGGTTCTGGGGCATCTGGAAAGGACACAGCTTTGGGTGGAATGGGCAGGTCTTTGGGCAGAAGAGGCGGGGCTTACTTCTGCCAGCCAGAGGTCCACAAAGCCCCACATGTGAATAACTCAGCAATTTGTCCTTTCCCTCCATCCCTAGTCCTCAAAAGCATAGTCTTCCTGGTAGGCTACCTACTGAACTGGTCAATTTCACATGCTATAATCAACAGCAGTGCTTAGATTTGTAAGAACAGAAGCATGTGGCACAGGTTCTGTGTTCTCCTCTAACTTGTTTAGTCATCTCTATCAGTTCAAAGTGTGTGTCACATGCTACTTCCCTTATCTGGGCATAAGTGTTTGTGCATATTGTGAAGTGGGCACTAGCCCATGAAAGCTTATGCCCAGATAAGTTTGTTAGTCCTTAAGGTACCACAGGACTCCTTGTTGTTTTTGCTAAAACAGACTAGCATGTCCTCTGAAACTTGTCTCTTCATCAGGTAGCGTTTCACATATAGTTTCCTCATTAAGGCCAGTGAACATGTAAAAATGTAGAGCATTGAATAATCGACCTCTTTGGATGCAAAACACTCACACAGTGGTTGATCTGAGAGGAAGCCAGTCTTGATTATTCAGGTTGAGCTGTTTCATGAGCTATACTTGAGTATGCAATAATTTCTTGCTATACACATGGCCTAGACCTCTCCGTCTACCGCATTCAGTTTGCCAAAAGCTTTTGGATGCTCTTAGCATCCATCTGTGCTGATTTCTAATTACAAGTGTGTTTCAAAGAACATTACTTGTGTGTGTACCTCATCACCTTCAAACCCAGCAGGATTTGTCATGATCACATGCAGCATGCGACAAATGGCTGAAACATGAAACTGCTTTCTTCAGGTATCGGAGGGGTAGCCGTGTTAGTCTGGATCTGTAACAGCAACAAAGGGTCCTGTGACACCTTATAGACTAACAGAAAAGTTTTGAAGTGAGTCTGTGCACACGAAAGCTCATGCTCAAAACTTTTCTGTTAGTCTATAAGGTGCCACAGGACCCTTCGTTGCTTTCTTCAGGTGTCTCATTCTGTAATTGACAGATGATATGGTGAACAATGATAAAAACCTCTTGTTAAGGATGGCTCTGTTCATGGCCTGAATTCAATATACTATTTAAACCCCATTCCAGCCTCCCAGAAAAACAAATTTGATTATGGGCCATAGAAAAGGACCTTCAGGGTTTACACCCTGGGCCTCCATATCAAGAGATAAAGTAGTAGAGTATGGTCTGTGTGGACCAGCCACTAGAGGGGGATGTGGCACACTCTTTGCCAGTGGAATTCCCAGCTGTTTGATAGGCAGCAGCCAAATGTTGATGGCCGGGGCTCTTGGGTTCTGTTCCTGGCTCTGGAGAGCAGGGTGTCATTTAGTGGTTACAAAGTAGCCATGCACCTTGATCTGGCATCTTTGTACTCTACTAGGCAATGTGGCTGGGTCTTGAGTGGCCTATCAGGCAGGACCCAGAGTCTGCTAGAAGTAGGCTGTGCATATTTTCCCAAAGGGAAAATGGGACACTCCATGGGCTGGCCCAAGGCACACACCCTACTTCCTGCAGGGCTAACCTAAGCCCTGCCTGCCTCCCACAGATGTGGTGCTATCCCCTGCCTTATAGCTCTCTGCACAAGGGGTCAGCTTGGCTTGAGCTTCTCTCCAAAGCCCTACCTCTCACATGGGCTAGCATTACTGCTTGTCCCCCTACCGCAGCATGTTCCTCCACGCCTTGCTGGAGGTCACACGCCTCTTTTTTGGCAAAACTCTGCATTTGTCCAGTTTTGCCAGAAAAGTCAGGACAGCCAGACAACCAAAATGGGATGTATGGTCATTCTAGCCAGAAGTCACCTTGTGCTGCCTCTCTGCTATGTGCTGCTTTGAAAATCTCCATTCTAGTTTCCAGGAGAGATTGTAGTAAGGGAAGGTACTGAGCCATTTCTGACTGTTCAAGTGCAGAGATCACATGGAGGAAGGTGCAGAGACAAAGGAGTAGTCTGGAATGAAGCTTGGGTGGAGCATAAGGAGAGGGTGTGGGCGTAGGAAGGAGTGAGGCCACTGATGTTATTTATATGTACCCTGTATAATTAGTGGTGTGATTGCAAATGTGCTTATCCCACTTCCTCCAGGGCTTGCAGGGCAAGTGGGGGACACTGAAATGTCTGTCAGGCTCCTCCCATCCCATTTCCCCTTCACTAGGCCCTAGTTTAACTTAGTCACCCACCACGCACCAACCTGAGTGTCACAAATTGGTTGCCAGGAGCAGCACACAGAACGGTGACAAGAATGGAGTCCCCTTTACTTTAGCATAGGCAAAATGTAGCAAGAACAAAGGAGGGGAAAAAACCCTATTGGACCAACCACTCCAAAGAGCAATGAATGTCTGCCCCTGCCTGTTGCATGGATTCTGAAGGCGGGTATATGTGAAAGGGATGAAGGGCTACCAAGACAGGCCTATTTTACGAAGGGGAAAAGTTTTCACTTTGTGTTTCAGGAAATGACATTGTCGTGCTGGAATTTACAATTAAGCTGTGAATATGGCTGAAGCCTCTGGATTTTGGCATGAGAAGGCCCCTTTCACTGGCTTCATTCGGCTCTAATGAGTGGGCTAAATTTGCTTTGAAAAGCGTGTCTTCCATTCAGCCCCCTTTTCTTCTTCAGCGGCTGTCACTCTAAAGAAGACCCCTGCGTGTAGCTTCCCTTCAGCCTGCGTGCCTCTCTTTGGCAAAAGTGTGCAAAGGGTACACTGTGGCCTACTAAAATGAATTGCTGAACCTCTGGAACAATAGAGCTTTGTGGGATTAAAAACAGTGAAGTCACAGTTTCCCAGGCTTTTTTTTTTTCTTTCCTCTCCCTCGCCTAGAGATGCCTAGCAATGAAGGGTACGGGGGGGCGGACTGCAGGGACTTACTCTAGACAAAAGGGACGGAGGCCTTCCGAGGGATTCAAAGCCCATCCTGAGGTCTGCAGCCAGATTGCACTACATTCCCCGCTCCCAGCAGCTGGGGTTGGTTGCAGGTGCCTGTAAATCATCAGGCTGAAATGTACCAGAAAGGGTAATTTCATCAAGAAATGAAACCCAGGCTGAAAGCAGGTTTCAGCTGACAGCTTGGAAAGCTTTCTAGGAATATGTGGCTTTCATAAAATTGGGAATGATTACTATAATGCACACAGTTGATTCAGGGCCATGGCAAAGGCTAGTGATGCAGTGTGTTTCAGTTCTCTTCTGTTGAGACATTCAGTATTTCTTGCACCATGCCATGCATGCTCCCCCACCTTCTGCTCCCAGATTCCCACAGGAGTCAATGGAGCCCAAGAGCCCCTTGCCACTTTGACAGAAACAGGCCTGTTTTCCTAAGTCTCGTCAAGGTTTTTCCTGTAGCTATTACTTGGCATTAAGTGTTCAGGGTGGTTCCCGGGACTAGAGCTAGGAGTAACAGGGGAAAACTAAGGGAAGGAAAATGTAGCCTGGATCCAAGAGAGCTTCTTGCAGGTGGAGATCCTATCAATTGTGAAATAGTCTCACAAGTAGATGAATGGAAGTCCCAGACCATGACATTCTTAGAGGAGAGGAGATACAGGAGAATAGACTGTTGAAAAGAACGTGACGCTGGTCAGGAATGAACAAGGTGTAGTAGGTCTTTATCATCTTTCTGTGCACTGTAGATAAATGAGAACAAGCACAATTAAATAATGTGTGAGCAGGGTAACAAATCTGTGGCTACTGAGTAGTATAATATTGTCTCTTTGCTTCTCTGACACTACCCATTTGCAATTCTTACACTAAATGACAGGGGCCAGGGCTTTGGAAGCAGAGCTGTTGACACTACAAGCTCTGAATTCCCTGGCCCCTGTCACTTGAGTGTAAGGAGAATTGCAACGGGGTAGTGAAAGATACTCATCTGAGTAGTTTTGATTCTCTCTTGGAGAAGAAGCCTATGTTGCACTTACATGTTTGTCAGCTCACTACATCAATAATAATAGGCTATGTCTTTTAAGTTCCTACCCTGTACCTATGTAGATCAAGCTTCCACTGAAACTGATTGGTCTTTACTCAGGGTAATCTTCCAGCTATGATCCGTAGTTGCCTCTTGCAGATCTCAAAGCACTTAAATATGGTTAGAACCATTATCCCCATTTTTCAGTCAGCAAAACTGAGACAAAATGGTTAAGTGACTTGCTGTAGCGGGTCAGTATGGCCTCCCGCAGACCCGGAGGCCGGGGAAGCTATGCAGAGGCCCTGGTGGGCGGGGCTGGAGTCAGGAGACCAGAGGCCCGCCCCTCAGAGGGCGGGGCCAAGGGCTAGAAGAGCCAAAGGCGGGGCTCGGGAACCATTGAGGGCTGGGCCTCCGGGCAGGGAGGACGTGCCTGCCCGAGCTCCCCGGGGACAAAGGGAGAGGGCCTGCGGCCGCCCGGCCAGGCCAAAGAAGCAGGCCCCCAGAGGCTCCCCGCAACCCCGGGTCCGTATGCCCCAGGGAGACTACCCGGACTTCCCGGACCTACCAGGACCTTCCCGCCGGTGGAGACCCCCTGCCGTGGAAAAGGCCCCGGGAGCAGGCTGCCCCAGAGCCCCGGCGGACCCCTACAATACTGAGACCCAGGACCGCCCTGCATCTCCTGTATTACCACCGCCTGACTACCCTAACGACGTGGTCATGGACGATTGGCCGGAGCCCCCACAGGCGGATAACCCAGAGGAGACTGACCTAGGAGGACCCCTCGACCAGATGGACTGGGACCTGCCGCCAACAGAGGGTGAGGTAGGAAGTGGCCCGGGGAACGTCGCTCACGAACCAATGGCAGTGTGTTGCGGTCTGGATCCCCACTGCCGGGGTTGCATGTGAGCGACCCCCAGGGCCCCGGGCCGGGTTGCAGTGGAGTGGGAGGGCCTGCGACCCCCTACCCCCCTCCCTGACAGGGCCAGCCCCTGCTGAGCCTGTCTGTAGACCTTGTGTTACTGCCCCGCCCCAAACTGAGGGCTGGGCCGGTGTTTATCCTTGTGAACTGCTGCCCCGCCCTGGACTGAGGGCTGGGCCCAGAGCTATATAACTGTTGTGAACGGCTGCCCCGCCCTGGACTGAGGGCTGGGCCCAGAACTATATAACTCTTGTGAACTACTGCCCCGCCCTGGACTGAGGGCTGGGCCCAGAACTATATAACTCCTGTGAACTGCTGCCCCGCCCTGGACGGAGGGCTGGGGCCTGTACGGGGGTAGCGGTGACTGCCCGAACTGAGTGCGGGCTGGTGCCCTAACCCCCTCTTTTGTTGCCGCCCGCCCTAGACCAAGGGGCTGGGCGTCGCGGGACTTGTTACACTTGCCCACACTTGTGCTGCTGGTCATTGGCTTTGGACCCAATTCAGGAAAGTGCTATAAGTTCCATTGACCATTGCAAGATTTTCTTTGACTTTAGTGGGACTTAAGTAGATGCTTCCAAGTTAAGTACATGCTGTTCTGAACAGGGATGATTTCCTGAATCAGGGCCAAATTCATCTGGCTCTCACTCCCATGACATCTCTCCTGGACAATTTACCTGTGTCTGCCTTACTTGCAAAGAGAGCTGGAAGAGAAAGTGCCTTTATTTATAGCATGTCCAGACCAAGACACTCCTAATTGGCATATGCAGATATGTCCCTGATTCTGCAAGTTGCAGAGCTCCTGAGCATAGACTCAGGAATCAAGGGACAAGAGCACCTTGCAGGATCAGGCTCACTATTTGCATAGACTGTGTAAAATTGGTTATCAATATCTGCTAGATCATGGAACACAGTGGGAATTGAGGGTGCTTAGCAGCTTGTAGGAATTGGTCATATCTTACCTCATCTTATTTAGTTCTGTAACATGTATTCCCTAGATAATAGAATATTCTCCTATACAAAGTGGGAATTTATGTTATTTAGTTCTTTGTGTGGTACACTTAGTACTTTGTGGGATTGGGCTCAACATTTGCAGTCAGTGATATTGCCATATCTGGTCAATTGCCCATAAACAGTCATTCAGGGATTACTAAAATTATCTGGTTAAAAGAACAGTGAGCTCCGCCTATTGTAGTGCAAGTTCTTTTTTTTTGTCTGTTGCTACAGCAACTGTGTACTCAGAACAAAGATGACAGCAAGATATTAAATTTTGTAGCAATTCTATTTTCTCCTGATTTTTCTGTATCCTGTAATGGAATTCTACTCCACTAATTATGTTAGATTTCAGATACAAATATGGGGCATGATTTTTGTTTTGCTTTGTCCTCCTCCCTTTACAAACCAGTTAAGTGATATCGCCTTCTTAAATGTATATACTTGCCCATTGGATCAGAATATCTTTGGGTGGCTTTAATTGCAGGTTCATCTGTTTTGCACATGCAAATGCAACAAATTGTGGCCGCATACAGCATATCAGTGCAGAACTTGATAGGAACTCACCAAACCTGCAAGAGTCATATTGAATATGACACACCTCTACTGCTTGAGGTAGTGGAGAACTTCCATGAGTGGGAGACTGTTAAAGGTGAGCCTCTAGAGGGAGACATGCTTGTATCTTAACAATGAGTAGTCTATGACCACCATGACTCATCCCAAGTGTGCACTATGATACCTGTTCGACCACTGCACATTCAATATTTGAGCCATTTGTGCTCATTATGGACAACATTCTGCTGACTTTGATAGGAGCAAATTTAGCTCCTTTGCTACTCTTGCTTGTGTAAAATGGATGTGCATTTTGGGGTGGCAGAGGTCTGTTGAGAAAATGTGATTCTCCTTATGATTAGGGGATGCTGCTTTGTCAGGATTAGTCATATAGTACTCGCATTTCTGGGGCTCCACTTCTCAGCAGATGCCTACAGTCTTCTCTAACTGCTGGTCTGATCTGAATTCCCCCTCCTACACACATACACATCCATATCTTGGAACATCATTCCTGCTTGCCTGGTGACAAATACTGTGATGTAATTACTTCCCCTAGCTAATAAAATCCTTTCTGCCCTCCCATACACTAGTCCCAAGCGTCTCAATTCATCTTTCCCACTGGGGAGCAGCCCTTCCCAACTCCACTGCGCAGGTCTGAGGAGTCCATGGGAGGCCTCTGCACACCTCACTTTGTGAACGGCTATGCATGTCCTAGAGCCAGGCCTGTTCCTTGCAGAGAATTTTTGGGGTTGAAGAAAGATTTCAGCAATGGCAAAACAAGGGGCACCTACCAGTGCAAATGTCAGAGGTCTTTCCTATGAAGATTAGGGCACAACCACCTTTGCTCTTCTGTTTTCTTTGTTTAAATCTCTCAAGATGTTTGGAGCGTGCAAGAAGTCTGACTATGTAGCATAGTGCTGCCATAAAACAGTCTTCTAAGGTCAAATTTACAGTGGCTACTGACAGCAAAAGGCATGCCAACTGTTCTCTCAAATTGTAAAACCTCATAGAACTGTCACAGCAGCTGCTGAAAAAGGAGGTGATGGCCACCGGAGAAAAAGAGTAAATGAAAAATAAATCCAACCTGTAAGTTTTCAAATGAGATGAAACTCCTAAGGTAAAATTATAAAAGAAATCACTCACTCCCTCTCCGACTCCATGGTTGGATAAAGAAACCCTACTAGCTAAACAAATGAATGCCTCAACCTGAAGGAAGCACTTGACTGGAGCACTAGTTGCAGGTCATCTTTTCTAGTGAGATTTTCCCCACAATAAATCGACCCTAAATATCAGTAAAGAAGCATGATTCAGTGGGCCCAGAAGCAATTTATGGAGAGGCTGGATGGTAGAATGCATGAACTGGATGGGACTAAATAATGAAATCAATGTATAATGTGCTCATCCTTGTGGATTGTGGGTGTACTGAATATAAAAAAGGCATTGATGTATGGAACGTGGAAGTGAAAGTGAGAGCAGATTGGCCTTGGATGCACCCTTCTTGGGAAGATAAACATGTGCTTAAATGGATCCCCAGAAGTAGGTCACATTGGTGTGGACCTTCCACTGACACACCCTCAAGTCCTCAAGAGCAAACAGCTAGGGGCTACCAGCAAGTGTAAAGGTAACCAGAGTCAGGCTTTGAAGTAGCCAGGTCCAAACTACTTGCATCTTATAGGTTCAAACCCACAGCTTGACTTGAATGGGAAAGCTAGACATTATGTTGGCCACAGGTGTCCTACTCCTATCAGGCCTCTCTGCTAAGCAGGTGGACCACTGCGTTCTGGATTAGCTGCACCTTCAGCAAGACTTTCCACAGCAGCCTCAGATGAAGCTTATTGTCAGAGGCTGTCTGTGAGGTTAAAAAGGAACAGAGGGCTGGAGAGATGCACAGATAGCCAGGGAAGACTGGCACCACCTTCTAGCTAACAAGAGACACTGCAGTTTGAAGATAAAGACAATGCAATGACCCAAAAGCATTCTTAGGTGGCTCCCCTCTTAGGTAATGGCTGCACATGGTGCAGTGGGTGGTGGGTTCAGATTAATCAGTCCAGGAATTAAGAGACATTGTTTGAATCTTTATTTATGTATTCAAAGTACCTGGCAGGGAGATAAAGGTGATATATGGCTCTAAGCAGTTGTTTCTAAATACGGTTGAAATGAAGACTATCAATTTGGACTGCTCAAAATCCTTGTGATCTACAAATAGTCCACCCATGGCTTACAATTTTAATTATAAATAGCATGTGACATTGTTTATGAAAGTAAAGGACTAACTGCAATGGCCAGAAGCAGAGACAGGGCTGGTAGGTGTTGTATAGCCTTCCTCAATACTGCTAACATGCCCCTCACTGTCCTGATTTAAGACAGTAAGTAAAAAGTCTATGGTGAACTGCCTGGGGATACTACAGTTATCAGCTCAACCACTGGCGCACAGCACAGAGAAAACAACTTGAGGCATTTGTGTTGAAAACATGGATTTTTAATCAGCTGAGCTAAAGAACTGTCTGCATTGTCTAGGTTCCATGGGTGCTTAGATACCATAATAATGGGTGTATTATAAAGGCCTAAAATAGATTAGCTGTCACTTGTAGTAAGCTTGTAGCCTTTCTAAAGACTGTTTACAATTACAAATTCTTGAGCAAATCTGATGTGTTATCAAAGGAGAGCAGTGGTGTATATGCCTGCAGAAGCCAGTATCATCCTTTTCTCATTACTCCAATGCTGGCCTCAGATGTGCTAGTACACTTGATGGATGTTTTCTTCTGGAATACCATCTATATGGATCAAACTTATCAAAGTCCTCTAACTGGTGCCCGAAACAAACTGTGTTGTCCGGCAAGAGTAATACATAACCACTACCTTGTAGAACCATCTTGGGGAAAAATGTCATTGCAAACATCCCTGCTGTTATGGCAACATGCAATGTTTTCAAGGTGGATATAGAAATAAGTTTTTCCTGTCAGGATGTTATATGACCATGGAGGTGAAAACCCCAGCGTGGGGCAGATGGTAAACTCATCCCCTGGCAAAGGAAATAGACAAAGACCTTGCCACAGTGAAGAAAAATACTGAGGAGCAGACCTGTTTGATACCAGTCACCTGAGAGTGGTGAAATGGACAGAGCTAACATGCCTGCAGATCTAATAAACAGCTCCTTGGCCTGCATGTGAGGCAGCTCTTTCAGTGGATTAACAGAAATTGTGAAAATAAAAGTGTTCACTCCAGACTCTAAATAGTGTGACAAGGTAAGGCTGGGAGGGGGTGAGAACAAGAGGGAAAAGCAGGGCTGGCAAACAAGCAGAGCGTGAGCAGCTGGGGAGAAAGCCGCCCTGGGCCAATTGGGGCCAGCTGGTCCCACTTAAGCCTGCTTTTAAAAGAACGCTTTGTCCAGTAGGACAGGAGGAGAGGAGAGAGATAGAAGAGGTGATAGAGGAGAGAATAGAGAGTGAGAGGAGAGAAGCGAAGCAAAAGGAGTTTGTCTAAAAGCACTGGAGAGGAGAGGAGTGGAGTGCTCAGCTGCGAGGGGCTAAGGCTCCTGCCCCAGAGGCCCCAAGATTTGGTGTAAGTCCAAGCAGACTGATCACACAAGGAGGAGCCAGTCCTGGAGGGAGAACGTGCTGCTGCTGCTGCTACTACCTGGAGGAGGTACAGTGGAGGAGGAATGGTCTGGGGAAGCAGCCCAGGGAAGAGCTGCAGTGTTCATAATGAGGGGAGCCCTCCCACACCACTAGCAGCCACAGGGGGGCCCTGGGCCAGAACCAGAACAAGTGGGTGGGGCCTGGGTTCCCCCCAGACCACCATCTTCCCCTCCGCATTGTCTCAAGAAGGGTGACGGCATTCTGGCTGTGGGGTTAGTGGATTAAACAGAGGTCCGGAGCCCAGGAGTGAGGCTAGCCTTGCTACAAGTGGTGTCCGAAGTGTGATTGGAGTGCTGCTGTGAGACCCTGCAGCAGACCCACCTAGAGGAATTCAAAGAAAAAGGGAGATGGAGGACATGGTGAAAGCCCTTGTACAAGCCACTGCAGCACAGCAGAAGGCCACCTGGGCTTATGCAGCTACCCAGCAGGAGGCCTTGCTCATGAGTCAGGCAGCCCAGGACTGAGCCACCCTCAGAGATGTCGTAATGCATCTGAAAGCGCTGACTGCCTGGGTGCATGGCCTAGGTGGGACTCTATCCCTGTGGGCTAGCAACTACCTCCAGAAAATGACAGGGGAGGATGACATAGAAGCATACCTTTTGGCCTTTGAGAGGATGGCCATATGGGAAGGCTGGCCCTGAGACCAATGGGCTAGCATCCTGGCCCCATTCCTCTGTGGAGAGGCCCGGAAGGTCTACTTCAACCTACCTGAAGGGGTGGCTGCAGATTACACCCAGCTGAAGGCCGAGATCCTGGCCCGAACTGAAGTGACAATGGCTGTTAGAGCCCAGAGGTTCCACGAATGGAAGTACTGGGAGGGAAAAGTGCCGAGGGCTCAGCTGTTTGCTTTAATCCATCTGGCCTGAGACTCACGGCCCGGAGAAGATCCTGGAGACCATTGTGTTGGACCAGTACATGAGGGGGCTACCGCCAGGCCTTCGGGGATGTGTCTGCCAGAATGACTTGTCCTCGTACGATGAAATGGTGGCTCTTGTGGAGAGACAGTCAACAACCTGAGCTCTCACATGGCCCCTTGCGGAGGAAGCCTGGCGGGGCAAGTGGTCCTCTCCTACTCCATGGGCCCAGCCCTTGGAGCCCCTAGGCAGGGTTGGGGGCACAAGAAAGGAGAGGGAGGGGCAACTGGATGTCCCCAGGGGACTTGAGGGGCCAGAGAAGGAGGATCCGGAGGTGAGACCTAGCAGCCCCAAGGGAAGGCAGATGCTCCACGCAGGGTATAAGTGTTTCACATGCGGGGAATTGGGGCATATAGCAATTCACTACCCAAATGTGGATGAACCCATGCAGTGCAACTGGGGGGGTCTGGGGGGGTCTCTGCAGCCTGATAGATGGTGGGCTTTGTGACGGCCCCCACCGGTATACCCAGCCAGTGAAAGTGAATAGCATGGAGACTATGGCACTGGTGGACTTGGGGAGTGCCTTCATACTAGTCTTAAGGCCGCTGGTGGGGCAAGACCAGCTTATCCAAGCCAAGCGCACAGGAATATCCTGTGTGCATGGGGATGTGTGTTATTATCCAGTCATCCCTGTGCAAATAGAGTTCCAAGGAAATGTCACAAGAGTGACAGCAGGGTTGGTACCAATGCTCCCCTACCCGGTGGTGATAGGGCGGGACTTCCCTGGCTTCGGCAGTCTGTTGCCCATGGAGGGAGGAAGAGTAGAGGTGTCACCCTGATCTTCCATGAGTTCTCCCAGGATATCTTTGCTGCACCTGAAAAACCACGGAAGTTGAGGCATGAAAGGAGGGTGGCCAAACAGCTGGGTACCCAAATCCTATCCCAGAACATGGGACCAGCCCTGGTGGGGGAAGAGGCTGAACCTGCAGTGGGGAGGGTGACCCAAGGGATAGAGGAGCCTGAGGCTGGGCCCAGTACTATGGGGCCTCCGGGCCCAGAAGAAGAGGGAGCTTCCCCTGAGCTTGAGAATATAGGGTCCTCCCTCCCAGACTTTGCACAGGAACAGGCTGAAGACCCAGTATACGGAAATATACATAAGGAGGTAGTAAAGGTGAATGGGGTACCTGTGGAGGGACGAGCCAAAGGTCAGGGACCATACTATATATAATCAGGGGAGATCTACTATACCGTGTAGGGAAAGTACAAGACCAGCCGGTGGAGCAACTTTTGGTGCCCCAAAGACATCGGAGGGCAGTGATGGACTTAGCCCTTAGCCACCTGTTTGGGGATCACCTCAGGGTTGAGAAGATCCTGAACTGGATCTCGCAGAGGTTCTTTTGGCCTGGGGTATACGCAGAAGTCTGGCATTTCTGTGCCTCCTGCCTTGAGTGCCAGCTGCATGGACCGCAACCACATCTGAGAGCCCCTTTGGTGCCCCTACCCATTATTGAGGTCCCCTCTGAGCAGATAGCCACTGGAGAGGTCAGCCCGAGGACACTGATACACCTTGGTAGTCCTGGACTATGCCACCCGATACCCGGAGGTAGTACCCCTGCGGAATACTCACTTAAAGTCCATTGCGAAGGAGCTAGTACAGATCTTTGCCAGCGTCGGAATCCTCCAGGAGATATTAACAGGCCAAGATACACCCTTCATCTCCAAACTGATGAAAGATTTGTGTGCATTTCTCCACATCCAGGCCCTGAGGACGTCGGTATACCATCCACAGACAGATGGCCTCGTTGAATGGTTCAGTCACACCCTCAAAAGCCTGATCTGCAAGGTGGTGAGCCAGGATGGGAGAGACTGGGATGCCCTGCTCCTGTACCTGATGTTTGCCATCCGGGAGGTTCTCCAGGCCTCTATAGGGTTTTCTCCATTCGAGCTATTGTATGGGCAGAACCCTCAAGGCATCCTGGACCATGCCAAAGAGACTTGGGAGGGGCAGCCGAACCATGGGCGCAATATCATTGAGGATGTGCTCCAGATGAAGGACTGGATCTCCAAGGTTATGCCCATCATCTGGGAGCACCTGGAACAGACCTAAGAAGCCCAGCAGGCATACTATAACCAACAGGTGACTGTCTGGAAATTCAATATAGGGGACCAGCTGATGGTATTGGTTTCAACGGCTGAGAGCAAACTCCTAGCCCGGTGGCAGGGACCCTACAAGGTAATTGAAGCCATAGGGGAAGTAAAGTACAAGGTATGACAACCAGATCACCGGAAGACTGAGCAGATCTATCATATTAACTTACTAAAACCTTGGCCAGACCGGGAAGGGCAGCTGGCCACCCTGAGCGTGTTGATGCCGGAGGAAGACCTGGAGAGACAGGTGGGAATCTCCCCAGAACTAAGCACAGATCAATGCGGGGAGGTCTGCAACATGTTGAAATGACACTAAGATGCGTTTTCAGCAAACCCTGGACGAGTCACAGAGGTGGAACACCACACTGTCACCAGCCCAGGGGTAAGAGTGCATGTGAGACTTTAGAGACTGTCAGAGGCAAAATGGAAGGAGGTCCAAAGGGAGGTGCAGAGGATGCTGGAACTGGGCGTTACTGAGGAGTCTCATAGCCAGTGGTCCAGCCCGATCATCTTGGTGCCTAAGCCAGATGGCAGCCTCTGGTTTTGTAATGATTTCAGAAAACTAAACAGAGTGTCCAAATTTGATGCATACCCCATTCCCTGTATTGATGAACTGATAGAGCGGTTGGGGAAGGCCCGCTTCCTGTCTACCCTCGACCTGACCAAGGGATACTGGCAGAGTCCCTTGGCCCAGGAGGCCAGGGAAAAGACAGCCTTTTCCACCCCAGAAGCCTTTACCAGTACACTGTCTTCCCATTTGGGTTGCATGGAGCCCCCACAACATTCCAACGGCTAATGGATATGTTATTACAACCACATTGCGCCTATGCAGCAGCTTATCTCAATGACATTGTTATCCATAGCCCGGACTGGGACACCCACCTGAAGAAGGTAGAGGCAGTGTTAGACACCCTGAGGGAAGCTGGTGTCAAGGCGAACCTGGCAAAATGTGCTATAGGGCTAATGGAAGCAAGATATTTGGGGTACATTGTGGACCGGGACGTAGTGAAACCCCAACTAAAAAAGGTAGAGGCAATACAAAAGTGGCCTCGACTGCTCTGGAACTAACAAGTGTGGGCATTCCTGGGACTCATGGGGTACTATCAGAGGTTCATCCCCCACTTTGCATCTAGAGCATGCCTCCTGACAGACCTCATGAGAGCCCATGTCCCTGATATGGTGAATTGGACCCCAGTGGCAGAGGAAGCATTTCTGGATTTAAAGACAGCCCTGTGCAGTAACCCAGTCCTTATTGCCCCAGATTTTGAGAAGGAATTCTTACTACAGACTGATGCCTCCGACGTGGGCTTGGGAGCCGTGCTGTCCCAAGTGGTTGGGGAAGAACACCCCGTCCTATACCTGAGCCACAAGCTCCTTCCCAGAGAGCGAAATTATGCCATCATCGAAAAAGAGTGTCTTGCAGTGAAATGGGCGGTGGAAAGCTTAACATATTACCTCCTCCGGATGGAAGTTTGACCTTGTCATGGACCATGCGCCCCTACAGTGGATGCACAGAAACAAGGATAGGAACACAAGAATAACCCGGTGGTTCCTGTCCTTACAGCCATTCCACTTTAGAGTGCAGCATAGGGCTGGGGCCCAGCATGGGAATGCTGATGGCCTGTCCCAAGTACACGGTATGCCGTCCCAGGTAGCCCAGCCCCATGGTGTTGAGCTGGGGAGGGGGACATGTGACAAGGTAAGGCTGGGAGGGGGTGAGAACAAGAGGGGAAAAGCAGGGCTGGCAAACAAGCAGAGCGTGAACAGCTGGGGAGGAAACCGCCCTGGGCCAATTGGGGCCAGCTGGTCCCACTTAAGCCTGCTTTTAAAAGAATGCTTTGCCCAGTAGGACAGGAGAGTGATAGAAGAGGTGATACAGGAGAGAACAGAGTGTGAGAGGAGAGAAGCAAAAGGAGTTTGTCTAGAAGCACTGGAGAGGAGAGGAGTGCTCAGCCACGAGGGGGTAAGGCTTCTGTCCAGGAGGCCCCAAGATTCGGTGTAAGGCCAAGAGGACTGACTGCAGAGGAGGAGCCAATCCCGGAGGGAGAAAGTGCTGCTGCTGCCACTACCTGGAGGAGGTACAATGAGGGGAGGAATTGTCTGGGGAAGTGGCCCAGGGAAGAGCTGCAGTGTTCATAATGAAGAGAGCCCTCCTTCACCATTAGCAGCCACAGAGGGTCCCTGGTCTGGAACGAGTGGGTGGGGCCCAGGTTCCCCCCACACCACCATCTTCCTTCCCCCTCCACTGTCTCAAGAAGGGCGACGGCATTCTGGCTGTGGGGTTAATGGACTAAATAGAGGCCTGGAGCCCAGGAGTGATGCTAGCCTTGCCACAATAGTCATCATCCTTTATGCTAACAATGGCACCTCTCAGCAGAAAGATCCCAGCTCTAGCCCTGGTGTGTTTCACTGTTTTTGCTGTGTCATGACAATGGCAGCACATTGCACCTTTGCAACCTCTGTGCAAGGCAAGCAGCCACTTGTTTTGCTTTGTGATGCTCCCTCTGGCTCATGTAGGAGTGAAGCCTCCAAAGGTTATCCTGACCAGTCTCAGACTAGAGCTAAATTGGCCATGATGGGAAGAATAGAAGATAAGGGTGAAGAAGTATGCAAACCCTGAAGCCCAAGAGCTCTCTCTCTCTCTCAACCCGCTTCATATAAGGGAAAAAAACCTGCAACTACGCTACTCTGTCCTGTAAGTGAAAAGGCAGATTCCTCTAACCAGTGCACTTCCAAATGGCTGGGCTGATGGGAATATTTTAAAATGTGTGTTTTGTCTCTTTACTGGAAATATAAGCCAGGGCCCTGACCCCTTGTGTCGAAACATTCCATAATGACACATTCAAGGTGAGATCCTAGTCTGGAATGTAAAAAGAGGTCTTGCCATTTGAATCTAGATGGGTCACCGCATGGTAGGAGCTATAGCTCCACTAGCCGCAGGTGGATCTTGCTCTTAAAGATGAGCCTTGAAATCTGCTCTGTTGAGAGGAGCCCGGGAGAGACATGTAATTCAACCTGCAAATCCAGCCCATAAATGGTCAATGTTTGGGTGATATGAAATCAGCCTAGAAATGAATATACTGAAGGCCTGAATGTATCTGCTGGGAAAGCGTAAAGGTTCCCTGTCAGGTCACACAACTGTGTAACACATTGGGCAGAATTCTTCCCTTCCCTCTGCATGAAATCCATGGAGTTGCACTAGTATGAGAGTGGAAGCCAGTGCACTGACTGGCAGAGCTTTCTGTCCCAGGAATGCTAAAATATTCCATCTGCTGGCAACAAGAGAAGCAGAAAGAGCCAAACAAAAAGAACAGGCAAAGAAAGAGAAAAGAGAGTGACCATCTGGACGGCTAACTATTTTCAGGGCAAAGGTGGGGAGGGGAAAGTAGGGAATTAGCATTTTGTTGTAACAATATGTTCCTGCCACACTGTGAGGCAGAGACACTGTCTCCAGAGTTGTGCAGGACAGTAGGTAATCACTTCAACCTCTTCTGTGGATAGGACTTAAGTAGCTCCTTTGATTTCAAGGGAAAACTTTTGATGTTACTATGCAGATGGTAAATGTCCAGCATCTGTAACTTCCAAAGTCCTTGGGAAGCAGTTTTTCTCTCTGTCTTGCTTAAGAGCTGTTGTTGCTATTACATTCTGCTTATTTGCCTTAGAAGCAGAGAAAGCAATTGATTTTGGGTGTTTCCATGCTAAAGAACTGTACTTCTAATCACCTTTTCATTATTTATTTGGTTTCTCCAGCTCCATGCAATTGGAATTTGGATAATTTTTCATGGAGAAGAAGCTATGCAGAGCAAGCCCCACTTTTAAACATAAGGTTTCATCTGAATAGTTAGACCCTGAGTTTAACAACTTGGTCTCCGTAACTGCCTCAGGAAAATAAAATAGAGCAGCTGTTTGACAGGAAACAATAAATGATATTTCTCAGAAGCACTTTTGCGGCATATACAATACCAACAGCCATTTTTGCCTATAATCTAATCTTGGCCTTGCATATAAATATACCAAGTTCTCGGTAGACACTGACCTCTAACAGACGGTAATAAAGTATGTGTGTACCACTGTCAACTACTGGAAGGAATTGGAACTGCTGATTTGTGTGTCATTCACCCTGTACTGCTAACAAGTAGTGAAAATTCTCCTGTAGTTTCTCCTTTAGGGTAAAGACTTGTCTTACTGGAGCTAGTGAGACTGCTCTATATCCACTATTACTATGGTGTTCTGAGAGACTGTTGTGATAACAGTGAAAGATCAGGCTGGTGAATGCTTCCCAAATGGAAATATCTTGGGAAACTTTATGGTTTTAAAAGACACTACATTGCTCTGCTTATGGTCATCTTGCTAGAAAGCACAAGGGAATGTATAAGTCTGAGGTCTGAAGTTCCAATCACCTCCAGCCAAGCTGCTTGCTTATGAGGCAAAAAGGCCCCCTTTGCAAAGAGTCTGTAGTAAGATTAGGTCCAGCTGTGCATCAGTGGGAAGATACGATTGCAAATTAAGTGGAAAATAGATAGTGGAAGCTACTTGTAGTGAGCGTGGTCATTGTCAGATTCCTTTTAATCATAGCTGCATTAGAAAATTATGTCCAACTACCTCCAGTGTTGCTAACTCATTGATTCTGCTCCAGTGACATGAGTGGTGTTGGGAGCCCTAGTGTGGATGGGTCTTTGACTCTGACAGTCTTTTTCAGCAGCCTGCTGCTTAAATCTTCCCTGAGCGGCATGAATTGACATGGTGCTGAAAATGGCTACCAAAGTGAGAGAGTGGTTTGTTCGAGAGCTCCCAAAGCTACTAACACTGGTCATACTGAGTCGAGGTTAGATAAGAGTGTTTGACTCTAGATAGGGTGACCTTCCGTCCCATATTGGGTGGGACAGTCCTGTATTTGGGATGCTAAAAGGCATCCCAACTTATTTTTTAAAAGGGATGAATAGTCCTGTATTTAGGCCCTCAGAGCTGGGGGTAGGGGTGGGAGCGCCCATGGCGGCTGCTGCTGCTGCTTCCCCCGGGCTGAGGGCTGGGAGTGCCCACGGCCTCCGCCGTCTTGGGGCTCCAGGTGGAAAGGACCCACGTCTGCTGTTTCCCTGGAGCTGGGGCAGGCGCTCTCTGGGGCTTGGTGCAGCCAGGAAGAGCTGCCCCTCCCCTCCCTTTCTCCCTATCCCATATTTGGGACAGGGATATATGGTTGCCCTAACTCTAGGGAAGGCATTAGAGTGATGGGGGCTCAGTATCTCAGGTTGTTTCAGTGGAGTGCTGCTTCACACGTGCTCATAAGGAAAACCTCTTTCTTCCCTCCTCTGAAGGTGCTCTCTCCCATGCTTATGAAAGCGTGGTCCAGTGTCCAATCCTTATACTACAGCAATTATCTCCCAATTAGTTAGCAAGTGCTGTGCTCAGAGGGGTGCATCCTTTCCCTCTCCTCTAGTGCTCAGAGTTCCTGGAGAAGGACAGGGAAGCTCCCATCATTTCACTGGGAGAATGGGAGGGGGAATCCTAAGATCTGGTCTACTCTGAAACTGTAGCCACTACTGCAGATTCCTAGTCTGGACATGCTTTTTAGTGGATGAATTTGCAAGGTCCTGCTGCAACTGCTCTCAGAGAGGAGAGAAGAACAATTAGTCTGTTTTTTTTTTTTTTTTTTTTGTTTTCTGTATTGGTTCTCAGCTTCATTCTCCCAGTTTCCAATACCTCCAGAAATGGTGGCGGGTGAGGATGGGGTGAGGAGAAATTTTACAAGTGCAGCACTTTGCAGTTATGTGCAGCATTTCATCTGAGCATCTTAAGTAGTTGAAGAAAGCTTAATTAAATCTCACAACATGCCTGTGAGGCAGGCAGATATTATCATCTACAGATGCAGATAGGAAACCTAAAGCCCGGAGAACGTGTCTGAGCTTCCAGACAGGCTTTTTGTATTGTTGTGCACAAGTGAAACTGCACTGATGTAGCTTCATCAGTACAAATCCTTGCAATTGTACTGCGCCAGAATAAAAAAGGCAGAGCGATATAGCTGTGTCTGTGTAGAGATTTAAAACTGTGCCATCTACTAGCACAAAAGCATATGTAACGTTGTTCATAATTTGTAGGACCAATAAAGTTATTGTGCACTGCAGCTAGCTTCTGTATTACATATCTTGGACTAGCTTACTTTTTACAGTGGTGCACGTCTCAAGGAGGGGTTTCACCAGTACAAATACATTTTGTAGTTCAAAAATTCCCAGTGTAGACAAGCCCTTTGGGCTAGATTCTGATTCCCTTACTGACCCTGAGCAACACGTTACTATGCTTTTTGACCCTACTGAACTCAAGCGGTATTCTGCCTGTGTCAAGGAATCAGAATCAGGCTTTTAGTGATTCACCTCAGACATAAGGTGAATCACTAAGGGTCTGATTCTTTTTCCTTGACACAGGCAGAATACAGTGGTAGAACCCAGATACCTTGACTCCCTGTCTGGAGCCGGAATAGAACTCTGCCATACAGTGGCTAAAGGTGATATCAAAATAGATGGCAAAGGTTGGAAAGCATATCAAAGACAGAGAGAAACGAAGCCTGTCAAAGACTAGAACAGTGAAGTTCCTAGCTTGAGAGACTATTAGGGGAGACAGAGTGACAAAAAAAAATTGGGGGTCATACACTATGGACTGTCATATTCTGAGACTGAAGCCGTCTCTACACGTGCACGCTACTTCGAAGTAGCGGCACTAACTTCGAAATAGCGCCCGTCACGGCTACATGTGTTGGGCGCTATTTTGATGTTAACATCGACGTTAGGCGGTGAGACATCGAAGCCACTAACCCCATGAGGGGATGGGAATAGCCCCCTACTTTGACGTTCAACGTCGAAGTAGGGACCATGTAGTCGTTGCGCGTCCCGCAACCTCGAAATTGCAGGGTCCTCCATGGCGGCTATCAGCTGAGGGGTTGAGAGCTCTCTCCAGCCCCTGAGCTCAATGGTGGCCGCGTGGAGCGGCCCCTTAAAGGTCCCCGCCCCCTCCCTTCCTGTGCAGGAAGCTGAGAGAACGTGCAGGCGGCAGCCCAGACACGCGGCCAGCCTGCACGTTCCTCGGCCAGCACAGACAGCCACCCCAGCTGCAATGGCCGCCTGGCAGTGCCCCCAGGGGACCCCCCCCCCAAGGGGAGCCAGGGCGTGCAGGCTGGCAGCCAGGGCGGCAAGCGACAGCGGGGCCCCTCCTGGACGGAGGCCGAACTTCGGGACCTGCTGGGGCTCTGGAGCAAGGAGGAGGTGCTCCAGGTAATGGGGAGCAAGAGGCGCGGGGTCACCCTGCCTGCACTCCGGACCATGTCTGGAGTAAAGTCTAGGAGCTGCAGCGGGGTTACGCCTGGGCGTGGGATGCGGCCAGCTGATCTGGGGCCACCCCCGTCACTTGCCCCTTTTACAGGGAGCTCAGGGACATCCTGGGCCCCCGGCACACCTCCTCCTCCCCTCCAGCCACTCTTGATACCTCGGCTGAGGAGCCCCAGCAGGCCCCTGAGCCAGAGTCCGCCCCAGAGGTAAGCCCCGCACCCCGGGGGCCCCCCCTGGAGCCCATCCCCGGGGCACTGGAGCAGGAGGAGGAGGAGGGGGACTCCTCCTCCACCGACACCGGCCTGCATGTCCTCCTGCCATCGAGGAGCAGCAGCCGGGCGTCCGCCCCCTGGGTGTCCCCCGACCGTGGGAGTGGACCTACAGGTATGTACCCCCCCGGTGTACACCCCCGGGGTTGAGGGGCGGGGGTAATAGATATGTGGCCAGGGCCCTCCACATGCCCAGATGGCCATGGCCCCAAGGACAGCAGTGCCATGTCCCTCACAGGAGTGCATCAGCCCCTGCCCCATCCCTGGGGCTGGGGGGAGCGGAACCTCTAGGGTCCCCCAGGAGGAGGGGGTGGGATACCCCACAGCAGCAGCAGCATGTGATGGAGTGGGGGGAGTGCAAATGCGAGTCTCAGGCTAGATATGATCAACAAGCTGAATAGCTCCCAGTGGCTAAGGATGATCCTGGGGCTACAACTGGCAGGTTACACCTCTGCCCTGAACAAAGAGGAGGGAGGAGCTGAGCTGGGTTTGAATCGGGGGCTGCAGGTAGAGGCTAGGGGAAGGGAGAGCTGGAAGGCAGCCAGCCTGGGGAGGGGGAAAGCTACACCCCAGAGGGGCACCCCTTGGGGTCTTCTCCCCAGGACGGGTTGGAAGGACTGTCTCTGACTGCTGTACTGTCACTTCTGGGAGAAACTGGGCATCTGTTGCCTAAGAAGCCTCTCCTGTCAGACCCTGCTGAGTGAAGTGAGAGTCACTCCTGCTGGGGGACGGGGTGCAGTGCAGGGGGACCCTTGAACCCCATCACAACAGCATCTCCCGGGGCCGGGGATGGGGAACATGCAGCACAGGGGTGGGAGGACAAGGGCCATGGCTTGGGGCCCACACTAACGCCTGTCTCCACTCTTCTTCCCCCCCTCCTGTGTTCCGCAGCTGCACCATCGGAAGGACTGGAGAGCGCCGGCGAGGCGTCAGTGGTCCCGGAATCCCCTCCGCGGCCATCGCTCCAGGCCAGCCCCTTGGCGGAGGACCGACCGGCCCCACGGCGGGCAAGATGGCGGACCCAGCACCACCACCCGACGGCGACGGACCCCCAGCTGCTGGCCCTCCGCCGCCGGCAGGTGGAGGTCGCGGAGCAGCGGCTCCGGGTGGAGCAACACCGCCTCCACCTCCAGGAGCGGGCGCTGGCCTGGCGCCAAGAGGCATGGGGGGCCTACATGGAGACCTTTAACCGCATAGCGGACTACCTGGCTCCCCCATGCCACGCCGGCTGCTGCTGCGCCCGCCCTGACTGCTCCACCCGCTGCTCCTGTCGTTGCCGCGCCGTCCGCTGTTGCCCTGCCACCCACCACCGAGGGCCGTTCCGCCGAGGGAGACCTGGGGCCAGCTGACACTCGCCGGCTGTATCTGCCGGTCCGCCCGGCCCCCAGCCAGCCCCGGACAGGGCTGCGGCCGAGGCGGGCTCCCGGCCGCCCACCCCCAGTGCTGGACTATAGGGGCGTGGGGCCCAGGACGTGCCCCCCCCCTTGTGTATATATTCCCCCCACTGTTTTGTTCTTTGCGTTGTATATAGTTTGTATTTATTTATTTGTGCCCCCCCGTTTGCCCAGTCTGATCCTTCCCCCCACATGTAAATAGTTCTCCCCTTCCTTGTTATCCCTGTTTTTTTTGTTAATATATACATACACTTTTCATATTTAAGTTAGTTAGAAGTTCCTGTATATAGTTAGTATTAGTTAGAACAGAGTTCAAGGTGAACAAGTTTGATTTCACAAACAAGTGTCTGCTTTTATTTGTCCAGGAAAAGTGTGGGGGAGGGTGTGCTGTTGGGTGCTCTGTGGTGTGGGCGTAGGGGCAGGGAGTGTTGTGGAGGATGGGGGAGGCAGTGGGGGGCCTGCCAGCGTTCACCCCGTGGCCTCATCGAAGTGGGCCTGCAGGGCCTCCCGGACCTGGGTCCCTTCGGGGTCCACCTGGTGACTGGGGGCAGCAGGTGGCTGTACATCGGCCCTGCCGGCCTCCACAGCCCAGCCCTGAAAGAAGGCCTCCCCATTGCTCTCCACCAGATTGCGCAGGGCGCTGCACGCACCCACAATCTGGGGGATGTTGGTGGGGCCCGCATCCAGGCGGGTGAGGAGACATCTCCAGCGCCCTTTGAGGTGGCCAAATGAGCGCTCCACCATCTGGCGCGCGTGGTTCAGGCGCTGGTTGAAGCGCTCCTGGCTGGCAGAGAGATGGCCCGTGTACGGGTGCATGAGCCAGGGCCGGAGGGGGTATGCCATATCTGTGATGACGCAGAGGGGCATGGTGGTGTCCCCAACAGGGATCTCCCGCTGGGGGATGTAGGTCCCTGCCTCCAGCCGGCAGCACAGGCCCGAGTTCTGGAAAACCTGGGTGACGTGGGTGCCGCCAGGCCAGCCCACATAAATGTCCTGGAAACGGCCCCGGCTGTCCACTAAGGCCTGGAGGACCACCGAGTGGTAGCCCTTCCGGTTTATGTAGCGTCCTCCACTGTGCACCGGGGCGCGGATGGGGATGTGTGTCCCATCCAGAGCTCCAAAGCAATTGGGGAAGCCCAGGGTGGCAAAGCCCGCGATGGTGGCATCAGGGTCCCCCAGCCTCACGAGCCTGTGGAGGAGCATGGCGTTGATGGCGCGCACAACCTGCAGGGGAAGCACATGGGAGAGCACCAATGAGGGGTGAGCAGGGTGTGCGTGGCCCTCCCCTGCCAGGGCCCCCCTGCCCTGCCCTGCCCTGCCTGGGCCCCCCTGCTCTCCCCTCCCCTGCCAGGGCCCCCCTGCCCTGCCAGGGCTGCCTCCCCCCCCTCCCCCCGGGGGTCCTCTTACCTCCATGAGGACAGCCCCGATGGTGGTCTTGCTGACGCCAAACTGCTGTCCCATGGATCGGTAGCTGTCTGGAGTGGCCAGCATCCAGACAGCGATGCCAACCCATTTCTCCACTGGGAGGGCACGCCGCATGGCGGTGTCCTGGTGTCTGAGTGCGGGGGTGAGCCACTGGCATAGCTCCATAAATGTCTCCTGGCTCATCCTAAAGTTCCTGAGCCAGCGGTCGTCGTCCCACTCCCCAAGCACCAGCCGCTCCCACCAGTCGGTGCTGGTGGGGTAGCTCCACAGCTGGTGGCGTGTGAGGCGGGGGGGGGGTCGGGGTGTTGCAGGGTTGGGGGTTGAGTCCTCCTCCCCTGCGGGCCGCTCCTCCTCCTGTGTGGTAAGGAGGTGCTCAGCTGCCTCCTGCATGGCATGGAGCAGGGCAAGCCCTGCTCCTGCAGGGGTGGCTGGGTGGACCTCTGGCTGCTGCTGCTGCTACTGCTGCTGCTGGGGGTCCATGCCTGCGTCGCTCAAGGTGTGCGTGCCTATGGCTCTGCAGACCGCGTGCTGTGCAGGCTGTGTGTGTCTGGGAGGGGCCCTTTAAGGGAGCGGCTAGCTGTTGCCCTGGAAGCGGTAGCCCGCCCTGTGACCCTGTCTGCAGCTGTGCCTGGCACCCCTATTTCGATGTGTGCTACTTTGGCATGTAGACGTTCCCTCGCTGCGCCTATTTCGATGTGGTGCTGCGCGACGTCGATGTTGAACATCAACGTTGCCAGCCCTGGAGGACGTGTAGACGTTATTCATCGAAATAGCCTATTTCGATGTCTCCACATCGAAATAGCCTATTTCAATGTAGGCTTCATGTGTAGACGTAGCTTGAGAGTGATAACCAGCAGCAATGCTACTAGCAGCTAATATTTGTAGAAAGGTGTGAAGGGATTTCACAAATAGTTTAATAGCTGTGTCAGTTGAGGCTTGACTTTATAATCAAGCATTCCTCTGGGCTTGCCCTACCAAGCCCAGTCTGTGCAGGATTTGGCATGACTGGAGAGTTGACCTGGCCTCTGGCATGTGTGCTTGCATCTATATGCATGCAAACAGCATCAGCATACTATTCTGAGGCAATAGCATCTATGTTAAGCAAATCATGAAATACTTACAGTCTGAAGTCATAAACAAAGAGTGCCAAGACAGCTACTGCCTAAGGAATTTTCCTTAATTTAGGAATTGCTTTGAGCAAACATTACCTCTGCTTCCTGAACACAAGCAAGGCTACTGCCCTGGAAGTAATCTGTATTAGCCTTACTGGAGTGACCACGTTGCCATAGTTACTGTTGGTTTCCCTATACCTCAGGCTTTAAGTATTTATTATAATTAAATGTTTTTCTCCCACTCCACCCTCAATTGAAAATTCTCCATGGGATGTGACATGAATTGTAATCCTCTTCCTCATCTCCCATCCCCTTTTTATTGTTTTGTGGAATCTCTACCTATCTTTGACTTGGATATATTTAGGCAAGATCACTGATTCATGCAGAGATTAGTTCTTCAGATATTGCTGCTTTTTATTTTTAGTGTTGCTGAAGAACAGCCAATCTTAACTAGATTATATAACCTCGACTTCACTTTGTTTTTATTCTGATTTTATAGTGTAATCACATATATGGTTGAAGATGCTGGCTGGTTTCAGATATTTAGCTTTGCACAGAGAGAGGACTGTACATGTTTGAACTAATCTGTCAAGGCAATCAAAATCTGGGCTGTGACACAGCTTGTTAGCTGGGGAATCTGACACTCATTTTCACAACCTTGATGAATGTTGAAATGAAAAGCAGCTGCCTTTAGAACCTGAATATTTCTATCTGTTAATATTCAGGAAATGTAAAGAATGCCATTGGGAAGAATCTGTTTAAAAAGGGCCTTTGTTGTTTTTTAATCCCAATTGGAATAATATCAGTTAATCTACTTGTACTGTTGCTCTGGAATTTCTAAAACTTCCAGAGTCCTCTGATTGACTTTTGCTTTCTTTCTTTATTTTTACATTCATACAATTCCATTTGCCTCCATATGTCCAACCACTTATGGTGTCTTGGCAGATGTTTCAAAGTAGAAGCATAATGTAGTCACATATTTCAGAATGGATGTATGAAGAGAATGCATAAAGACACGGTGGGCTATGAAGGTTTCACCAGCTTGACCTGGATGATCATGTTGCTGACTCATGCCAAAGCCATGGATGAATTAAGCAGGTCATACCACATGAGGACCAAAAGGCTATATCACATCACACCATTATATATTTGATATAGAGTATACCACATGTTACAGAAACATTATGGTACACATATTTCAGAGTTCCTAATTTATTTTTACTCAAACTGTTTTTTGTATCCCTTCACCTTGTGCTCCCAGCTCTGTTAGTAGCATGAGGTCAGCCATGAAGGACTTTGTGGGAGAGAAAACTTATAACTACTGCTTTTTGGAAGCCTTTGATTATTACTTTTAATGGCTTTCTTTCTTTAAGAAACTACATATCTGTTTCATTTATTTGAACCGCTATACAGGTTCAGAAAAATCTCCACAATTATGTGGGGACTTAATAATGAGAGGCAGTGTGGTCTAGTGGCCAGAACACTAGCCTGGGATTCAGAAAGGCCTGGGCTCTATGCCTGACTTTACCATAGACTTGACACCTGACTGTGTAGAAGTCACTGATCTATGCCTCAGTTTCCCCATCTGTAAAATGGGGATACTGCTAGTGCTCTTCTTTGTAAAGTGCGTTGAGATCTACCAATTAAAAGAGCATAGTATTATTATTGTTATATGTATTGCAGTAGAATCTAGATGGCTCAAGTGAGTTTGGGACTCTGCTCTGCTGGGTGCTGTACATGCACACAGTTAAAGTCCTTGTGATGAAAAGTTTATAATCTAAACCAATGAGCCAGACAATGGCTGGGAGAAAGGAGATTCTACTTGTCCAGAAGGGCAACTGAGGAATAAAGAAAGCGCTCCTGATTCCACTGACATCACTGGGAGTTTTGCCATTGACTTAACGAGGCCAGGATTTTACTCACAGAGTCTGACTGTCACAAAACAGCACAAGGAGCCTGTAAAGCAAAGTATTGAGCCCAGCTCTCCCCAGTGCCATAATAACAAGGTTTCTTGGCCTCCCAAGCTGAGAGTTACAGATACTTTTCTTCTCCTTGCAGTGTGCTCTCCTCAGTTTATTTGGGTGCTTCTGTGGGTTGGTGAGCAGTAGTGCGCTACTGAGAACTATCTTGCATGTCTGATATTCTTGAATTCATCCTTTTGTGCTGATGCACGAACAGGAGCCTCTCAGTGCTCTTGTTTTCCACTCTGTGCACTTCCCCTAAAAACAAAAAAACGTGATGCAGGCAACGATTCACAGGCAGAGCCACTCACAGATTCCACAGTGTGGTGTCCAAGCTATAGGAAACAGCTGCAAGGTTTGTTGGATGAGTTGCTCAGTGCTCATTATTAGCGTTGCTTTCTCACTGGAATAATTCTGCCAGAAATTAAATTTTTGTATAGAGTGGAATGTACTCTTCCGCCCTGTTGCTTCTGAAGCTTCAACTAAATGCCTGGACTAAATCGCACAAAGGAGCAACACATGAAGCAATGGAGAAGGGTCTGCAGACATTCCCAACAACCAACTGGTATTTTTCTGAGTTAAGGAGGCTGTGGTAATATCTTTTATTGGGTAGTCTTCTGTTGGTGAGGGAGACAAGCTTGGAAGCTTACACAGAGCTTTTCTTCATCTGCGTAAGCTTGAAAGCATGTGTCTCTTGCCAACGGCCGTTAGATCCAATAAAAGATATTACCTCACTAATCTTGTCTCTCCAATATCCTGGGACTAACATGGCTATGATAACAATGAATACTAACATGGAAAATATTGTATTTCTTTGAGCATTGTGTTTTGTTGGAAGCAGACATGAATGGGCCCTATATATTTCTTTGGGTTCTTTACTTCTGCACTTGCATGGCCCAGACAGGAGTTTCCTGCCAACAAACAATTGCTCTGGTTGGAAATGGGAAGACAGTTTCACGTCCAGTAAGTTCCCTCTGTCCTAGCTCCCATATGGTCTCTATCTACTAGTGGTATGATTGGGCTGACTTCTGTTGCCCCTGTCTGTGCTGAATGCTCCTTCAAGGAGACCTTGGGGATAGCAGTTCCCTTGCCTTGCATCAGTGAAAGACTTAGACATTCAACTTTCTAGTTAAATTTCATGCAAAGTTCAGATGTGAAACTTAAGCAGTCTGGTAACTGCTTAGCAAAAGTTTAAAGCACTTTACACACTGAGCACTGGAATGCAGAAAGCTCAAATTTGTTCCTCTCCAGAAGCACTGAATGTTTGTATAGACCTCTTGCTTTTCCTACACACATTGGACATCTGTTCCAAGTGTTAGGGTGACCAAGACCAGGGCTTTCCCAGCTATCAGTCCCTCCTTACGAAATGGGCGGAAAGCTCATGAGAACTTTGTGAATTCTCATTCTCAGTTGGAATACAGGGCCTTATCATAGAATCATAGAAAAGTAGGACTGGAAGGGACCTTGAGAGGCCATCAAGTCCAGCCCCCTGCCCTTATGGCAGGACCAGGCATTTTCTAGACCATCCCTGAAAGCCATCTATCTAACCTCTTCTTAAATATCTCCAGTGATGGAGATTCTACCACCTCCGTTGGCAATTCGTTCCAGTGTTTGATCACCCTGACAGTTAGGAACTTTTTCCTAATGTCCAACCTGAACCTCCCCTGCTGCAATTTAAGTCCATTGCCTCTTGTTCTAGCCTCAGAGGCAAGGAAGAACAAGTTCCCTCCCTCTGCCTTATGACACCCTTTTAGATACCTGAAAACTGCTATCATGTCTCCCCTCAATCTTCTCTTTTCCAAACTAAACAAGCCCAATTCTGTCAGCCTTTCTTCACAGGTCATGTTCTCTAGACCTTTGATCATTCTCACTGCTCTCCTCTGGACCCTCTCCAATTTCTCCACATCCTTCCTGAGCTGCAGTGCCCAGAACTGGACACAGTACTCCAGCTGAGGCCTAACCAGCGCAGAGTAGAGCGGGAGAATGACTTCTCGTGTTTTGTTCACAACACACCTGTTGATGCATCCTAGAATCATGTTTGCTTTTTTTGCAACAGCATCACACTGTTGACTCATATTTAGCTTGTGGTCCACTATAACCCCTAGATCCCTTTCTTCTGTACTCGTTCCTAGGCAGTCCTTTCCCATTCTGTATGTGTGACACTGATTGTTCCTTCCTAAGTGGAGCACTTTGCATTTGTCCTTATTAAACTTCATCCTGTTTACCTCAGCCCATTTCTCCAGTTTATCCAGATCATTTTGAATTATGACCCTATCCTCCAAAGAAGTTGCAACCCCTCCCAGCTTGGTATCATCTGCAAACTTAATAAGTGTACTTTCTATGTCAATATCTAAATTGTTAATGAAGATATTGAACAGAACCGGTCCTAAAACAGACCCCTACGAATCCCCACTAGTTATACTTTTCCAGCAGGATTGAAAACCGTTAATAGCTACCCTCTGGGTACGGTTATCCAGCCAGTTGTTCACCCACCTTATAGTAGCCCCATCTAAGTTGTATTTGCATAGTTTATTGATAAGTATGTTATGTGAGACCGTGTCAAATGCTTTACTGAATTCTAGGTATACCACATCCACTGCTTCTCCCTTATCCACAAGGCTCATTATTCTATCAAAGAAAGCTATTAGATTGGTTTGACATGATCTGTTTTTAACAAAACCATGCTGGCTGTTCCCTATCACCTTACCACCTTCCAACTGCTTGCAGATGATTTCTTTAATGACCTGCTCCGTTATCTTTTCTGGCACAGAAGTTAAGCTGACCGGCCTGTAGTTTCCTGGGTTATTCTTGTTCCCCTTTTTATAAATGGGTACTATATTTGCCCTTTTCCAGTCCTCCGGAATCTCTCCCGTCTCCCATGATTTTCCAGAAATGATTGCTAAAGGCTCAGGTACCTCTTCTATCAGCTCCTTGAGGATTCTAGGGTGCATTTCATCAGGCCCTGGTAATTTGCAGACATCTAATTTTTCTAAGTAAATTTTAATTTGTTCTTTTCTTATTTCAGCTTCTAAACCTACCCCTTTTTCACTAGCATTCTCTATGTCAGGTATTCCTTCAGATTTCTCAGTGAAGACCGAAACAAAGAAATCATTAAACATCTCTGCCATTTCCAAATTCCCTGTTACTGTTTCTCCCTCATCACTGACCAATGGCCCTACCCTCTCCTTGGTCTTCCTCTTGTTACCAATGTATTTGTAAAAAGCCTTCTTGTTTCCCTTTACGCTTGTAGCTAGTTGGAGCTCATTTTGTGCCTTAGCCTTTCTAATCTTGCTCCTGCATGCTCGTGTTGTTTGCCTATATTCGTCCTTTGTAATTTGTCCTAGTTTCCATTTCTTATATGATTCCTTTTTTAGTTTGAGATCATGTAAGATCTCCTGGTTAAGCCAAGGCAGTCTTTTGCCATGTTTTCTATCTTTCCTATGCAGCGGGATAGCTTGCTTTTGGGCCCTTAATAATGTCCCTTTGAAAAACTGCCAACTCTCCTCAGCCGTTTTTCTCCTCAATTTAGCTTCCCATGGGACCTTACCTACCAGCTGTCTGAGTTTACCAAAATCTGCCTTCCTGAAATCCATTATCTCTATTGTACTGTTTTCCCTTCTACCCTTCCTTAGAATTGTGGACTCTATGATTTCATGATCACTTTCACCCAAGCATCCTTCCACTTTCAAATTCTCAATAATTTCCTCCCTATTTGTTAAAATTAAATCTAGAACAGTTTTCCCCCGGTAGCTTTTTCAACCTTTTGGAATAAAAAGTTGTCTGCAATGCAATCCAAGAATTTATTGGACAGTCTATCCCCTGCTGTATTAGTTTCCCAACATATACCTGGATAGTTGAAGTCCCCCATCACCACCAAATTCTGGGCCCTGGATGATTTTGTTAGCTGTTTAAAGAAAGCCTCATCCACCTCTTCCACCTGGCTAGGGGGCCTGTAGTAGACTCCTAGTAGGACCTCATCCTTGTTTTTCACTCCTCTAAGTCTAACCCAGAGACTTTCAACCCATCCATCTCCTACATCCATCTCCACCTCTGTCCAAGTGTGTACATTTTTAATATACAAGGCAACACCTCCTCCCTTCTTTCCCTGTCTGTCCTTCCTAAGCAGGCTGTACCCTTCAATACCAACATTCCAATCATGAGTATTATCTCACCAAGTTTCTGTGATGCCAACGATATCATAGTTGTATTCATTTATTAGTACTTCCAATTCTTCTTGTTTATTTCCCATACTTCTTGCATTTGTATATAGGCATCTCAGACATTGATTTGGTCTTGCCTCCCAGTTTTGCCCTGGCCCTCTTTTTCCTCTCCCAGTGTAGCCCATACTCCCTCCCATTTCAAATTCATCTCCCAGGTATCCATGCTCTCCACTTACCTGCAGGCTTTGCTCCCCTGCCCCCGTCGAACCTAGTTTAAAGCCCTCCTCACTAGGTTAGCCAGCCTGTGTCCAAATATGGTCTTCCCCCTCCTCGAAAGGTGAATGCCATCTCTGCCTAGCAGTCCTTCCTGGAAAAGGATCCCATGGTCAAAGAAACCAAAGCCTTCCTGGCGACACCATCTACGCAACCAAGCATTCACCTCCAGGATACACCTGTCTGCCTGGGCCCCTACCTCTGACAGGCAGGATTAAAGAGAATACCACCTGCGCCCCAAACTCCCTGACCCATGCCCCCAGAGCCCTGAAGTCACTCTGTCCTTGTGTTACTCTGTTCAGAACTGCAAGCTTGTGGAGGTACCAGCATGCCACATTACACCTGGTCCCTTAAGTTTTAACAGATGATTTATTAAGACCAGCACAATGGTCGCGACAGTCCTTCCTGTTTTCTCATTTCTTTAACTACAGTCTCTTGCCACAGTTTTTTACTCCACAGCTGAATCTGCCCACAGTAGAATCAATTCTACCGTTCCATCTTCTTTCTCCCTCATACCCCTGATTTTTTTTTTTGCCTGTCTGCAGCAATCACTTACTGAAGGAGTCCACCCTACAAAGAACAAAAACAACAGATAACCCTCTTTCTATGTCCCCAATCTGTGCTAGTTTATTTAACCATTGGTCTTTGCTCTAGCTCCATTTACCACCATGAGCCACCATCTAGCTCCTTATTTATTGCCATCATCCCCCATTTCTACCCCCTGCCAACTGTTATCACATTAGTCATCAAAAAGTCCCTTTTATGGAAGCACCCTCAGCAATTAGTGTCCCATTTTGAGCTTGGAGTTGCTAAGCAAATTACTGGAAATGGAATAATCTCCCCAACCTTCTCCATTTCCACAGTATTCTTGACTCATTCTTGTCTGGCTTCTGCATTCCTGTTACTACATGATGGCTACGTCTACACCTGAAGCCTACATCGAAGTAGCCTATTTCGATGTGGCGACATCGAAATAGGCTATTTCGATGAATAATGTCTACACGTCCTCCAGGGCTGGCAACGTCGATGTTCAACATCGACGTTGCGCAGCACCACATCGAAATAGGCGCAGCGAGGGAACGTCTACACACCACTGTAGCACACATCGAAATAAGGGTGCCAGGCACAGCTGCAGACAGGGTCACAGGGCGGACTCAACAGCCAGCCACTCCCTTAAAGGGCCCCTCCCAGACACACTTGCACTAAACAGCACAAGATACACAGAGCCGACAACGAGTTGCAGACCCTGTGCATGCAGCATGAATCCCCTGCTGCAGCAGCAGTAGCCAGAAGCCCTGGGCTAAGGGCTGCTGCACACGGTGACCATAGAGCCCCGCACGGGCTGGAGAGACAGCGTCTCTCAACCCCCCAGCTGATGGCTGCCATGGAGGACCCCACAATTTCGACGTTGCGGGACGCGGATCGTCTACACGGTCCCTACTTCGACGTTCAACGTCGAAGTAGGGCGCTATTCCGATCCCCTCATGAGGTTAGCGACTTCGACGTCTCACCGCCTAACGTCGAAGTTAACTTCGAAATAGCGCCCGACGCGTGTAGCCGCAACAGGCGCTATTTCGAAGTTAGTGCCGCTACTTCGAAGTAGTGTGCACGTGTAGACGCAGCTGATGTGTGCTAAATGATAGTTAATTTATTGAAAGAAGTCAGGTGCTTTTTCCAGTTTGCTGAAGGCCTTGGAACTGCTCAGAACAAGGTAAATTGTGTGTTGAAGTATCTTTAGCAAACGACAAAGCAGAGGCAAGAACAACCTGCTTCCTTGCCAGGGACTTCCTGGAATATTTACAGTCAGCAATGTACAATTTAGAGTAGGCACATTCTTTCAGCTCTCCCATCCAAGTATATGGCTAGTGCTTCACTGTGACTACATCTACGCTACAAGATATAGTCAAATTTACAGCATTTAGCTCGATATCACGATGTCACTGTCTTCACTGTAAATTTCATTAGCTCAATTTAGAGAGCAATAGTATCGATATAACACTGTCGAAACAGGTAGCATCAAATTCAAATTTAAAAGTCTGAATGAAGGCCAGTGTGGAAGCGCCATGTCTTAAAATTGAATTCATTGGTCTCCAGAGGTGTCCCATATGTATCCCACAATGCCTCATGGTGCTCTGCTCTGGCTGCTTCCATCTCCGCTGCTCCACAGGTGCACAGGAGTTAGGTAACAGGAAGCCTGTGAACTGAATTTGGCACCAAGAAGCCCATGTCTGTAGGGTCATGCTTTTATGAGAGGCTGAGAAACTTCTTTTTTTGCTGTCAGCGCTATGAGTGCATCTACCCATTCAAAATAGCCCCAACATGGAGTTCATGGCTCTGTCTCTAGTTCTGGAGGCTGAGCACTGTGATTTTTTTTTGTGCTGGCACCAGCCCCTGCCTTACTGCATCATGTGGCAGCTAGGCTGTTGGGGGGTTTGTGCATAAAAGAAAGGCCAAGACACTTCTTTTCTGTGGTTTACATTTGTGCAGGCCCCCGCCCCTCCCTCCTCCACAGATGCCATGCAGTTGGGGTCTTTCCCACACCCAACCATATCATGTGGCTAGCCCCTGACCCAATAAAAGGATGTGCCAGCTGTTCAGTGTGGACCATGCTGCCAGGCAGCACCATGTCCTGGCTTGCATACAGTGAGGGCTCCAAGGGCAAGAAAGATTTTTGTGGGCTTACTGCCACTGGGGGGACTACTTTAACTGGCCCCCTCACCCTCACAAAAATATTTTCAGGTGTTTGCTGCTGCTGGGGGGGAAGTCTCCCCAGGCAGCTAAGATTTTGGCAGGCTTTCTGCCACCAGGGGGAAGTTCCCCCCCAGCAGCTAAGATTTTCGCGGGCTTGCAGCCGCTGTGTGGACCATATCAACTGGCTCTGTAGCCACGGTCCCCAAGCCTACCCGCAAACCACAAAAAGATTTTTGGGGATCATGTCAACTGGCTCATTATCCTGTCCATTCCAACCAACCTGCCCTGCCTATGGGATGAGGGGGTCTGGCACCCTGACAATCAATTGGTGCCGGCCTCCCCACCAGAGCACCACCGTTTGTTGAAATTTGGCGAGCTCCATCCCCCCACATATTGGACAACTCAGTGTAGTGTAGTGGGAAGCCCAACATCATTTTCTAACCTTTTCTATCCTCTTTCTTCAAGCTTTGGCCCCCTTAACACAGGGAAGGGCAGGTGGAGGGCCAGCTGAGAAGATACAGATGGCTGGGTGATCCCAGGGCGCAGAAGCTGTATAATGGACTGGGAAGCCAAAAACCCTGCCTCACAAAATCTCTTTTTTACAAACCTTTATTATCCTACTCTTTCTTGCATTGTTCCTGTGTCATTTTCAGGGATCATATGTAATCAAGGGGAGGTGGACTGTGGGTGGAGGGCCACTTGAGAAGACTCAGATACCTGCTGCTTTTTGTAAACTCTTTAATAATTCAGGTACAGCTACAGTTATAAAAAGGAATTCAGTTGTGGGAACAAGAAATATCAGTTAATTTGGCACTCTTTGTTGATGCCCTACTTTTTCTTCCTTCCTCCTGGAAAAAATGGCCATTTGCTTTTCACAGGAGGGGAATGAGGACAATGCAATGTGGGAAGATGACATCACATACCCACAACCATTTGCAGGGCATTTTTTCCCATACTGCACCAACGAAAATACACAGAATACTATGGGGCTGATGGAACTGTGGGATAGGTTCCCACAATGCACTGCTGCAACAGGTGATGTTTGGCAATTGAATATGGCAGCAATAAGTGAACTTTGTGGGGACCCTGTAAGGAGGTAATGATACTCCAGTTCAAATTTATAAAACACAGTGTTATTAAGCCAATATTAATAAATTTGAATTTATTGCATAGTGAAGATGTAGCCTGTGAATCCTCATATGTTCCATGACTCTACTTTTCCTTATATCCTCTGTCACCTTGAACACTTCGTTGGTGTCTCTGGATCCCTCCTTTGATCTGCCCATAACTTGTTAATTGTTTTCCTGTTGTCTTTGATGCTTGTTGCACTTGGGCCTCTTTGGAGAGACCTAAAGCTATTTCTCATCCCCTTGCCTTCTACTTCTGTCTCCTCCCAACTGAATTCATCTCTTCATAGCACCCAACTCTCTCATTCACCATTCTTTATATTCTCTCTCCTTCTACTTCTGTCTCCTCCCAACTGAATTAATCTCTTCATAGCACCCAACTCTCAGTTCACATCCTTTATATTCTCTCTCCAGAGCCTGGCCTCCTGGCTCTCTCTGGGAAGAAGTTCTGGCTCCATCCAAACAGGCATGTCACAAGGACTTCCTTTGTTTAACTTAATGTATGTCTAGTTGCTCCATAACACTTCTCATCTCACACCTTCCTTTCACTTCTGTTGCCTGTAATTGTGCAGGACTCTCCACCCTGTGCTCTACTTTGCACCTGGAAGTGCTCTGCTGTGCTCTGCAAGTCAGCCTGCTGTTGCTGTCACAGAACAGCTCCCTTGTGCTCACTCTGGTGAATCACTCATTGACGCATCTGTCACTTGATTCCTTGATTGCTGCCATTCCCTGCTTGGTGACATCTCAAATCTCTCCTCTCTCCAAACTCTTGACTGCTCAGAACACACAGCTTCACCACCACAGCACATCCATTCTCAGAGACCTCAGCTGGCTTTCTGTCCACTTCTGTACCTGCCATAAAAGTGATCATATCATCCTCGAGACCATTCATACCAATACCCTCTTCTGTGTCATTATCACTTTGCCCTCTACCACCCCATCTTTATCGTCTTACAGTTCCTCCTCTTTGTTGGCAGTGGTTCCCTAGCTGCTGCTACTCCAGCTATCTGAAATTATTCACAGACTTCCTTTCTGCCTTGCAAAGGACCCAGTCTGGCAAGGCTGAAGTCAGAGGGAAGTGTGGGTGCTCAACCTCTTACAGTTTCAGGCTCTAATTCCCTACTCTTCAGAGAAAATCATCCCTGCCCAAAGCCCATTCTCATTCACCATCTGTCTCTACTCTGGTGCTTCTTATTACTGTTCAGATCTCATCTCTCCCATGTTGTCCACTAGAGTTGTCTCAGTAGCTTGCAATGAATTGAGTAGCTTACACTGAGTAGCTCTTACTCAGTGTTTAGCCCCTTTTTCTGCTTGCAGAATATCTGAGTTAATCACACTTTCCTTCAATGTACTCTACCGATAATCCAAAATAGGGCTCAACTGCGAAGATCAAAATTTGAGTTCCGTTGGGAATGCGCATATAAACCACCTCTTTTTAAACCCCTACATTTTTATGTCATTTTATCGTCCCTCCCCACTCTAGCTCTGTATTTCACAGATGTCACAAACAGTTCCGCCAGCACCAATACTTGCATGTATGGCTTTAGAAATGTGGTGCTAGTGAATGTGGGGTCTGTCTTTCCTTTTTTTTTTTTTGCTTTCTGCAACCTATATTATTTGACTGGAAATCAGCAGAAAAAAGCCTGAAAAGGAACTGTTAACTCCAACATAACATAACATTTTTATAGGTCCATATCATTGAATATCAAATAGGAATTAAACATGTTCAAGTATAGCATGTAGTCCAAGTCATCTTGCACTGAATCAGTGGGAAAAGAAACAATAGATGGAGGACCAGTCCTTTGCATGCCAACATATTTTCTCTCCTGTATATTTCCTTACTAGTCACCTGTACAGTTAATGCCCTGATCCTGTAATGAACTCTATACAGTACACCCTTCAACTCATACAGTGACCCAGCTGACCCAGCCTACACCTGTAAAATGTCTTTACTTATTTCTGCATTTTATTGGCTTTGGCTTATCAAGCTGTGAATTCAACTTAGCTTTATAGAGAGCTTTGCTTTATGGACATAACTCCCAGCACAATGTCTAAGTTGGAAACACTGCAAGGGAATGTTTAATGCCATAGAAATAACTATTTTCATTGGCTTGTTTTTAAAAAGCACAGAAACAGTTTACTGATGTTTGTTTTTGTAAAACCCTACTTTCTGTGTCAGTTTTGACCAGCGTATCCTCTTCCATCATACATTTCAAAGCTTTATTTTTCCAAATTACACTTGTTGCATCAAATGACACAAATCAATATGGCAAAGGACAACTGTTATTGATGAATTAACAGAAATTGTGATAATGCTTTGTAGATTGACATAGCTGTAATTTAGGTTAGAGATGCCATATCATGATTTTCAGTTGATAGAGGGAAAGGACTGCCTAGGAAAGGCAGTGAGTTTGGGACAGAGCTGAACTGAAACTCAGGAACTCCTGAGTTCTAACTGCAATGGTGAAAAATATATGATATAAATATTTCAGAGCTCTGGTGACTGTCACTGTGCCTTTAAGACCTGGTATGTTCTGGATATGGGGTTCAGAAGAAATGGTGGGTGGAAGCTATTGTAGCTAGAGTTGAATAGTATGTGAACTTGAGTGAACTGGTGCTGGACATTGCCTGTAACTTTTTTTCCCTTTGCTAACTTGACTCATTTTTATTGTTGTGTCTCAGTGAATCTATTGGGCCTGATTCTCCCCTTGCACAACTGTAAACCGACAAAGGTAAATGAAATCATATTGGTGCAAGAGAAAAGTGAATTGGGTCTGTTGTAGTTTATTTACGGCATGAGTTGGATGTTCTGTTCTTGAGAGACAATACCAAAGAATACCTCTGTGGACTTGAGTAAGACTTGTAACATTGATACTTTCATTCCTGTATTGCAGAATATCTGATTTTATCACGAGCTTCACAATATTTGTAAAGTTTTTTTTTCATAAAGTGGCCACTCTGAGTCATTTAATTATTTGAGCATTTCAGCGTTTTTTTTAGTCTGCACTGCTGTGGAGAAAAGCTTTAAAATATGATTACCAAAACAGTAAAAAGTCCCAAAGATACACAAACAGACTGTGATGCTTATGGGAGATACTTTATGATATTGTTGATATCAGTGTTATGTAATAGAAAGGAATTTTACCAAATATACCATGTAAGGTTTCTATGAAAATGTTCTGATTTGTCAGGTGTGATGATCTGGTTTATGTATTTGCAATACCTTTGTACGGTGAGTTATAGATACATATGGCATATCTATTTCAAAACTTGTGCTGTGTTTCTGGGTGATACCCCCAGACATATTGGCATCAGCATTGTCTAATCTATTCAACGGCCCATCAAGGATTATCAGCTGTATGCTGAACCCTTTCAAAGAGCTGGTGCAGACACCTGATGAGTCAGCAAGACATGTAAGGGCATGCCTAGGGATGGAACTCCGAAGTTTTTCAATGCAGTGTGCTGCACAGTTGGTTTGGGACACAGGGTTATAAGCCACATGGCAAAAGCAGGATCGTCCTTGCCCATATGCAAAATATGCAACTGCGGAGGGCACCTGAAAATCTGGGGGATCACTGGGTCTTCATGTCCACCCAGTCTTCTCTTTCTATCCATGCCTTGTGGCTCTGCTTCCTCCAGAGAGGATCTAGTTAACTTAAAATGGAAAAAGCCTGTCAGACCTCTTAGCAGAACACTGAACCTATGAAAGAGCCATTCAAGAGGTAATGAAGCCATTTCACAGGAATTTGCCAACCCCAAGTGTATACTGTCAGTATTTGAATTGACTATGTTAGCTTACAGGACCTTAGTTTAAAATTTCCTTTAAAAATTGTCACTAGTGTGTTGCTGAAGATTATAAAATTACATCATTAAGAATATATTCATCCTTCTGTCCTTGGCTGCCCTTGGACAGAGGGGCGCTAGTTTAATAATACTGCGTAGGCCTCACAAATCCTAAGGAAAGCCTCGGACAAAGTAATATAAAAGACAGTTGCACCATCTCCATTTTGTCTTCATTCCTCCTTCTGGAACAACTTTTCTACAAATGAAGCCCAGAACAAAGGACTGAATAACCCATCCAAGCTGTGGATGTACAGTAAACCCTCCATTTAATGGACTAATGGGGGAGGAGGAGTGTCCATTATTCCCAAAAGTCCATTAAATGTGAGTGTTTACTGCTCCTCCCAACCTCTCTCAGCCCCAGTCCCCCCTCAATAACCCCCCCAACCCCTCGAAACCAAAACAACAACAACAAGAAAAACAACAACAAAACCAAAACCAAAAATCCCCTGCCTCTCACCAAAGATGCTGCTGCACAAGCCCTGGACCCTGCCCTGGCTCGGATCCTACGTGTCTGGGACCCTGCTGCTGTGCGTAGCTGGAGGTGCCTCACCGCGCAGCTGGGGACGCCTTGTCATGCGTGGCTGGAGGTGCCCACTGCACATGGCTAACGTGCCTCACTGCGTGTGGCTGCAACTGCCTCACCACTGGAGGTGCCCGCTGTGCGCTCCTGGAGGGGCCACACCCTTTTTTGGTGTGGGGGAGAGGATTTAGGATTTTATGGACCCCAGTGAACTTTGGGAACAATGCGGAGGGTCTGTTGCTCTGAAGTCTGCTAAATTGGGGTCTGTAAAATCAAGGGTTTACTGTAATCCAGACGTACTTCCAAGCCAGCAAATTTACCAATACTGCTAAGAATCTGATATACGTTGAAGTCTCTCTATATATCTGAGTTCTTTATCATTTAACAACTCGCTTCTTGTTTTTTATTCTTTTCATTATAATAATCCTTTAGTTTAGACTCTAAAGGACTGGCTGGCAGTGTGGTGTTTTGGATAATTTCGGGTCAGAAGAACAGCTGGTGTATGTGAGCAGGGTTTTTAAATAACCTCTCACTCTACTGGACATAGGTGTTGATTGGGAGCCAGAGAATTGGAATGCAAGAAAGGGGACTGATGGTGTGATATCTTTTTCAGTTTCTTGATAATCAGCGTAGGGGATTAGAAGAATAATTTGTCAGTGGTTGGTGAGTTTAAAGTCAGTGTTAGCCCCCAGTTTTGGGAGTATCTGCTCTTCTTTTTGCAGCATGCTTGGTGTTTTCAATGATGGTGCCCCAGGCATCCCAGGTCAAATGAACCCAAAACTTATTAGTTTAAAACGTCATGATATGGAAAGCAGTTTAAAAGTTCTGAATGCTTGGGATTGGCAATACTGCCATTCTTCACTTGTAATATGGGGAGAATAATACTCACCAGTGTCACAGGGTATTGTAAGCATTAATTAATCAATATTTGCAAAAGATTATGAACAGGCAAAATGCTCGGTAAGAGCCAGCAATTAAGTTATCAAACACCCACATTAAAATAATGTGCTGTGTGTCAGAGAAGCCCACTAAGGGAAGAACAATCAACAAAATTTTTAGGAACAAGACCATGGCTATTTACTGTTGTTTTTGGAGAGCTGTTTAAGCCTTTGATGCTGGTCTCTTTTACATCTAGCCATGAATTTCCTTGCTTGGATGGGTTTTTAGGGGGGCAACATTATTGTTTTGCTCTCTTTGGGTTTTGAACATTCAATATAATGTCTGTGTGCACAATACAGGGGGTGGGACGGTGGAATTGTACATCTATTTGTGTACATTAGCAGATCCTATAAGAAGAGACACATTAAAAATGCACTGACTGATATTGTATAGATCATTACACTTCAGTCTAAGTTGTTGTGGGGTTGAGAGCAATGTGCTCACTAATTTTTTTCCACCCATGTGTGGAATAAATTTTGTTATGTGCACTAAGGTGTGTGCAGATGTGCACCACAAGTAGAAGCACACGCTGCTAACTGTGGGCACTATGGGAGCTCTGCTAGGGTTAGGGAGCAGCATTTGAATCCCTAGAAAGCATTTGAATCTCTCCTGCGTGGCTGCCCAAGCACTCAGCATACAGGAAACACTGGTTGGAGGGGAAACGTGGGAGGCCTGGAGTGTTTTGTGTGGTTATTGAGAAGAATGAGAAGATGAGGATCCCTTGTCTTACTCTTAACTCTGCTACTTACTCACTGTTTAACCTTCTGCAAATTACAAGGTGAACCTCCCTGGTCCAGCACCTTTGGGACTTGACCAGTCCTGACCCAGGGAATTTGCCAGACCAGGGGAGGTCAGTGGTGGCCCCTATGTTGTCATTGGCTGCTGGGCTGTGCCTCAGGAGGAGCAGAGGGGCTAGCCTTGACCAAGCCAGGATGGGCGGGAGGGTGGGTGAGGTCATTAGGGAAAGAGGCAGGATGGCTGTAGAGTGCAGCCCCGTGGGACTGTACTGGGTCCTGTGGCAGCCAGGCTGTACTCCTGTACCCTTATGATGGCTGCAGGGCCGCGCTCCTAGCCTCAGCCATCTTGCTCAGTCAGTGCCAGCCCTTCTGCTGCCATGGGCTGTGGGACACTGTTCTGTCAGTAGCATAGAGGCTGCCAGTGACTGAGCAGGCGGATGGGCACTTGCGGGGAGAGACAGGGTCCATGTGCAGTCCCAGGAGTGCACTGAGCCTTATGGCAGCTGAGCTGTGCTCCTGGTCCCCCTCACCAGCTTTAGAGCTGCACACCTGGCCACCAGGCTGCATAGCCACCTGCCTCTTCCCCGAGCATCTCCTGTCCCCACCCCCTCCGCCGCCTCCCTCCCAGAACTTGCAGCTCACTAGAAGTTCTGGAAGGGCAGGGAAGGCGTTGCTGAGTGTGAGGGCCTCCAGTTTTTCCCCAGGTGTGCTCCACAGGGATGCCGGATCACAGATGCGGCTGTACTGAGTCCCTGATCCTGCAGTCTTCGCAGCCTCAGCAAACTCCTGCACTCCCTTGAAACCCAAGTGCTCGTTTGCGGGGTATACAGGGTGTTGCTCCCCAGCGGGCAGGCCTCAGGTATGGAATCTGGTTCCCACCTGAAGCCCTATTGGCTTGGCTGGAGCTCCCCCAATACATAAGCCAAACTACACCTATGCTTGAAGCCTCATTGACTCCAGGATGTAAAGTTCTGCCTGTGCCTTGGGATATTTCTAGGTTTTTTGTGCCTCACCTTCCCCAACTCCAAAAGGGGCAGGTACCTTACTGCTCACTCCCAGGGGTGCTACCAAGTTTAACTAACAAACTGCTGCGCAACAATTGGTAGCTCTCAAGCACTGCAATTGATTTTTGCAACAACAACGACCACCAAACCCTTTTATGAGGCAAATTTGGGGGTAAAAACACAGGAGGGACTAACACAAGCAAGACATAAAGCTGTGCTTTCTCTGTGCCCTCTCTTACAGAATCATAGGGCTGGAAGGGACCTCAAGAAGTCATAGAGTCCAGCCCCCTGCTTCAAGCAGGATCAACCTCAGCTAAGTCATTCCAGCCATGGCTATGTCAAGCGGGGTCTTAAAAACCTCTAGGGATGGAGATTCCACCACCTCGCTAGACAACACATTCCAGTGCTTCACCACCTGCTTGATGAAGTAGTTTTTCCTAATATCCAATCTACACCTCTTCTTCATTAACTTCAAACCATTGCTCCTTGTTCTGCCGTCCGTCACCATTGAGAACAGTTTCTCTCCATCCTCTTTAGAGTTCCCTTCAGAAAGTTGAAGGCTGCTATCAAATCACCCCTCAGTCTTCTTTTCTGCAAACTAAACAAGTGCAAATCTCTCAGCCTCTCCTCGTAGGTCATTTGCTCTAGCTTCCTAACAATTTTTGTTGCCCTCTGCTGAACCTGCTCCAGCACATCCCCATTGTTTCTAAACTTGGGGGGGACCCAAAACTGGACACATTATTCCAGATGTGGCCTCATCAGTGCCGAATAGAGGGGAACAACAGCTTCTCTAGATCTGCTTACAATGCTCCTCCTAATGCACCCCAATATGCCGTTAGCCTTCTTGGCTATGAGGGCACACCATTGACTCATATCCAGCCTTTCATCCAGCATAACCCGTAGGTCCCTTTCTGCTGTACTGCTGCTTAGCCAGTCAGTCCCCAGCCTATAACAATGCCTGGGATTCTTCTGCCCCAGGTGCAGGGCTCTATGCTTCTTGTTGAACCGCATCATATTTCCTTTGGCCCAAACCTCCTCTCTTCTCCTCAGCCCTTCACTTCTCTGCAGCAACAGAATCTAATTGCCGAGAGGAGCCTGGCTGAGCGCACAGGAGGCTGTTTCCCAGGACCGCTGCCTGCCTCCCCCCTGCAGAGTGCTTGGAGCGCGAGAGCTGAGTCCGGCTGGACCCCTTCTCGCAGAGCCCCTGGCTGCCTTGGCCTCTTGCAGCGAGTTGGGCTGTCCTGCAGGCTCCAATGTGTCAGCGGCTATAAAAGCTGGGAGGAGGAGCCAGCCTGCGTGACGTGAGGAGAGCTCAATTCAAGCCTGCAGCAGAAGCAGCGCTGTGCTGAAGCGCCCGGGGACTGAGCAGATGCATTACCAGCAGGCAAACTTCTCCTGTCTCTGGTCTTTAGTCCTCCCGCTTAGTCAGACGTGCTGAGGGGTGGGGGGCGAGCCAGCGACATGAGAGCCCTTTTTGCAACCTGACCTTCTTGGATCAAAGCCAGGGCTTTCCTTGATTGCGCTGGGTTTGGCTGCATGCTGCGAAGGAGGAGCCCCTGCCTGTGCGTGTTGTTGTGCTAGGCTGTTTCTATATTGCGATGCATTTTTAAATCTCTCCGAAGATCTGGGTGCAGCTGAGATTCCCCTTCCACTCCCACCTTTTAGCGTTGTTTCCACCCGGGCAGGCTCCCAAGCTTCCGTGTTGGTGCTGCAGCTCCTCGGTTGTTGCAAATGAAGGGAATTCTTTTCGCAAAAGGAGAGAAGGAGGGTTTTTTGTCGTTACAGCAAAGTGAAACAGACACGTTGGAAAAGCTGCGAAATTGACTCCCTGTGATCCAGTGCAGCGGAGCAGACGGGGGACTTTAAAAGAGAGGAGAGGATCGTGGGATCTCTTAGATCTTTCAAAAGATGTCATCTCAAACTAAGTTCAAGAAAGACAAAGAGATCATAGCAGAATATGAAACTCAAGTAAAAGGTTAGTGAACGCTTTACCTTTTGACTCCCTCCCCTTCAGTTTCTCATTGTCAAATTTTATTATGCATCAATAATCTTATTGTGAAAATCCTGGATAAGCAGCCCAAGCCCGGGTTGTTTTATTTTCTGCTTTTGGCTGCACGGAGAGAAGGAGCGGGTTGGACTGTGGATTATACTATGGGTAGTAAAAGCTGCATTGCAGTTGTATGAAAGCTGTATGGTTGGCTTGAGGAGTGTCAGTTTTAGAAAGATCCGTATTTCCTCTTCTTGATGGTGATAAATCATTCTAAAGCCATTTTGATAAATGGCACTTCCTTCACATAATACCAGGTCCTTTCCTCTGTGGCTGTGAACATGTGTGTGTCCATCTGTTTGTTGTATACATAGAGCAATTGACATTTCGTATGCAGCATGTAGGCAAGCATGCATACCTCCTACACTGAGCATTTCCATGGGAATTCAGCATGTTTGGTCATAGTAACAAATATTGAGGTATAAGAATACTATATTTCATGCAGTAATGGGTATATCTTACTCCTGCTAAAAGCAAAGAGGTCCAAGTATAGGACTGGCACTCCATTCTTGTCTCCTAGGTCATACAAAATTATGCCTAGGCATAGTGATAGAACATATGTTGCACACACCCTCTTCTGTGAAACCTCTGCAATAAAAGGGTGGGATCCGCATGGAATTTCTGGCATCAGTGTAATGTATTCATTCCTGATTCAGTAGTTCTGCAGTAATGTAACAGTGTCTTTCTTCCCTTCTTTTAAAGAAGTATTTTCTTTTTAAAAAATACTTCTCATACAGAAATTAAGACTCATTACCTGAGCAAGCTTTTAATACATGGATTATTGATAGTATAGATTGTGTTACCTGGTGTGGAATTAATAGGGGATGCTGAATCAATTTCTACATATGTCTTTTTTTTTAAAAACCTGCAGATTATTGACAGGATAACCCAAAAAGCTGTTACATCCGGTTGTGCTTGCATGCACTTGCCATTTGCTGATAGGTTCCAATTCTGTGGACTGTTAAAAGAAAAAAAAATCCTTGGGAAACTTTGTATGAGAAGTCAATAGTGAGCAACTGCCACTCATTAAAATGGAGTGGTCATCTTCATTCATTTAAAAAAAATATCAAGTCATAGCTTTACCACGACTTTAATAATTGAAACGCCCTCCCCGCATCCTGCAAACACTAAATGCATTTTAAATTTATGCCTGGGAGTATTCCTCCTGAGTTTAAGGGGGCTCTTTGCATGCCTAGAAGTGTAAATGTTTTGAAGCTTGGGGTGTTAAAAGGTAAATTGTATTATTGGTGTATTTTTGTAAGTAAATAAATAAAGTGTATCCTATTTGTTTGCATTCTGGTAATGTAGGCCCTGATCCTGCCTACATGTGATTTTTATACCCATGGTTAGTTCTATTCTATTCAGTGTGATACTTGTGGACATAAAAATATTTGTGAGTAAATGTTTTGCAGGATCAAGTCCTTTAAGGCAGACAAATCTATTCCCAAACTTTACAGATAAAATGTAACAAAAAAAATCTTGTGTTGATACTATTGAATGCCAGATTTCAGACGCTGAGATAATTTTTATTACATCTGGATTTATAATGGAAAAGTTGGCATCTTCTAGTCTTACGAGAGTATAAATGGCTCCAGTATAGTGTAAGGAGAGAGGGTTATTGGGTGTGTGTATAATTGTACATGAGTAATGTGTGTGTGGTTTCATTCTGATTATTAAAAACAAGATTTTAATACAGGAGCTCATCACTTCTGTATTAATTGTTCTTGGATATCCTGTAATTTTGTCAGGAACGCCTTAATTTTATTTGTAGTACCATCATCATAATAATCTGTAACTTGGATTGTTTTTGTTGATAGCAAAAAACTCTTGTGCTTGCCATTTTAAATTATTAATGTGTTTCCATAGAAACAGATGATATAGATGTAAGATTTTATTGGAATCAGCTCCCATGACCCTATCAAAGTTTTTTTTGTTATACGGAAATTCAGTATTTCACTGTGTCTGAATTTCTGGCTAAAGGAGAACCTATCTCTACACACACTATATTAGAATTTAAAATATAAAACCATGTGAAATGCCTCAGTGAGGGAAGACTTTTGAACACTTACTGCAAATGAACTTCATTTATTTTCTCTAAGGGTCAGTTAGCTTGTGTCTGTTTCATCCTGAGTTCAGCCATATCACCCTTCCTGGATACATCATTTAAATCAAACTGCTGCTTGGATGGCTCAAACCAGTGCCAGATGGGAGGATTTTGAGGAGAGGGCTGTCAGTTGATTTTGTGCCATTGTTTACTCCTTTGCATTTCAGCCTTTTGTATCTGGCTTTGAAGAATGATGTAACAGTCACAACATATACTGCTTGGTGCCAATTACCTTTCTCCTCTTGTATAATTTGGGCAAATTGATGTTATTGCACCCTGCAGTTAAGCAGATGAAATACTTTTGTATCCCATGATAACACTCTGTGTTAGTGAAGAGGAAGGGATTTGCTTTATTCCCAAAGACTGACCCATGCTTATACAGTGTTTTGAAGACGGATTGGGCCAAATGTGGCCCCAGTTTCTAGGCCTACACTGTTGACATCAGTAAGGTTGTGAGAGGGTTGGAGATTGGGTAATAGCTTATTCATGGAAAAATTATTGGAAAGAACATCTCCATACCCTGTTTTTGGTGTATGACTAGGTTCAAAATATTAATTTGCCATGATTGTTTGTTGTCAAAATGGAAATGTTGAACCTGTAGGATCACTGGGTTGTGTGCATGGAATATATATCCTTTGGTTCTCTGTTTCTTCAGAGAAATCAGGATTCGGACCAGGCCACTTTTCTGGGTGGCAGCAACAACGAATGAAAGAAAGGTCATTTTGCCTAGAGAGCTGGGATAATTTTCTTGAGGTTATTCCATTCTCGCAGTGCCTTTTTATATTTACAGAAAAGTGTTTTCTGAAACAACTGCCTGGTCTGTCCTTCACTCTGAATATATGTTAATTTATGCATTGCTGAAGGTTGCAGCGAGGAGAGAGGGGGTTTGGTAAGGATAATGCCAAGACACATGACTAGCACTAACGACGAAATTAAGAAAAGGGGAATGTACACATTGGGTCTGGTTGTCCTATGCCCCATTGTGGGTTTCTGCTGGCATGACTCCTCTGAAATCAGTGGAATTACTTCTATGTAAAACTGGGCCTAGGTTGAGCAAATCCGAGCCAGAATTTTGTACCAACAGAAACAGATTTTTAATGGTGAGTAGTCTCCATCTACTGAAGGTCTGCAGTTTCATCTTCACAGATATTATTTGTGAACTCCATATGGGACGAAGAGTCTTGAATGCAGCTGTTACTTTCCCTATCCTGGCACTGATGTCCTTGTCTGTTCCTCCGTATCTTCCCATAACACTCTCCAAGTAGGTGAGCTGCCCCACATCTTCCAGGTCATCCCCTCCCAGTGTGATGGTGGTGGTGTTGGACTGGCTGATCCTCCTTATCTTGGTTTGTCCCTTGTTAGTGCTCAGTGCAGTCACTGAGGCAGTTTTGTCTAGTGTTGTGACCTTTTCTTCTATACTTTCATTCTGTGAAGACAAAACTGTGGATCTTCAACACGTATGTGAAGAGTGTGCTCTTATATGGATGCAAGACCTACATACTAAAAAAAGCTTCAAATCATAAGCTACAGACATTCATAAACAGATGCCTGAGGTACATCCTTCACATTAAATGGCAAGACTTTGTGTAACAAATGAGGAGCTTTGGAACAGAGCAGGGCGTGAACCACTTGACATTCAAATCAAGAGAGAAAAGTGGGGATGGCAAGGTCACATGCTCAGAAAACCATCATCCAGCATAGTCCATCAAGCTCTCACATGGAACCTGCAAGGAAAATGCAAACGAGGAAGACCTCAGACAATGTGGAGAAGATCTGCTGAGATTGAAGGACAACAGCTGGGTATTCCTGGAGTGAGCTAGAAGTTTTGTCTCAAGACAGGGTGAAGTGGAGGAGACTTGTAAATGACTTATGCTCCACTCGGAGTACAAGGGTTTACATCATGTACGTCACGTCAGTCTCCATGGGCAATGATGTGAGCTTCCCAGGTTGAGACATTTAAAACTCCTTTGTAAACTGGGCATAACACTAGAAATTATATTGTAGAGAGTAACCTCTACACTGATGGCTTTCCCCACCTCAGCAGGATGGATGTTCTCAAGTTGTGGGTGATGTCGAGTGTTCCCTCTAACTTTTCCCACCCCTTAGTGGAATGAATTTTCTTACATGTACCAATGTGGAGCTGATGTGTGACACATCACCTTCATATTGGTGTACATAACAGAATTCATGTGGTGGGGTGGGGCCAAGGGGTTCTGAGAGATGGTCAGGGCTGGGTCAGAGAGGTGGGGTGCAGGAGTGTGAGGACTTCAGCTGGGGTGTGGCACTAGGGTGGGGCTGTGGTTGAGGGGCTGAGGGTTGGGATAAAGGTTTGGGATGCAAGCTCTGGGGTGGGGCTGTGGATGAGGGGTTTGTGGTGCAGGAGGGTGGGCTCTGAGTTTGGGTAGGGACTCTGGGTGGCAGGTTGGTATGGAGGAGGTACAGGCTCTGGGCTGGGGATGAGGGTTTTGGGATGCAGGAGGATGCTCAGAGCTGGGGCAGGGGCTTGAGCAACAGCAGGGAATTGAAGCTTGGGCTTCTCTGGGTGGCTCCCTTCTGTGGCTGTTGGAGAGGGCCTCCCTAGCACTAACAGTGGCAGCATGGTGCTAGGGCTGTTGCAGAGAGGCCACCATCCCCAGGAACTACGGGACTTGGGGAGGGCCTCTCTAGCTGCTGCAGCCCTGAGCCCTTGCGTGGGGCTTGATGGGAATCTGTGCAGGTTTGCGGGGGACTTTGGCATGACCTCTCCTTCCTCTCTTCCCCAGTGTCAGGAGATTGGGGCCATTCTGCCCTTTGCCCATTGCTAAATGGTCAGACCAGAGGTATAATCCTGGTTTTATTTAAGTTGGTGGCAGAACTCCTGCAAAATTTATTGTGTACAGGACTTGTCCCAGATGGTCAGAACAGTTCTTTCTGGCTTCTAAAATCTGTCCCGTGGGAGAGAGGATCCAGTCTGGAAAAGGCTGGGAACTACTGGAGTAAAACCAGTTGGCCTTTTTCTCTTAAATGTGGTGTTTCCATGAAAAGAATGGTGAATTGCTTTGAATGGCAGTGCTCAGAAGGCTGAACATTTAAAACAAAGCCAATATTTAAGAGGGAAAATTATGGCTGGGCAGGCATGCTTATTTAATTGTCTTTGATCATGTTTCATAACCGTGCATCCAAATGGTGGTGTAGTTTATAGCACCAGATGTTGAGCACCACTGTGTAGAACACAGATTGGCCTGCGATAGGGAAACCTGACGTCCTCCTTCCAGGGAGGGAATGTTCTGTAAATTTCGTGTGCTTCTGACACAGAGAGAAAAGGGAGAGGTGCTCTGGAGTCCAGCAAACAGTGTGGTAATGTGTGAATTGATCATCAGTGTATATTTGTGGTGCAAACAAGCTCCTTCACCAAGGCCACGATGGCAGCCTGACAACATCTGCTTTCTCTGTCTCTTCTTCCTTCCCCTCTGGGATGTTTAGATCTGTATCCAAACTTCCCCCACGTCTGGTTGTGTTCAGATCCATGTGTTTGGCTCAGCCACATTTATATCCGACATAATCTTTGCGGTTATTAATCAAATTCTGCTCTCCTCTAAACTGGTACTCCCCCATTGCAGGCAATGGGTTGCATGCATGTAAGCCTGAAGAGAACTGGCCTGCTCTTCTTCCTTTTGGCTATCCTAGATCTTGCCATTTGTTGTCCATTTTTGTTGACTAAAATGGAGAAAACTAGTAAGAGACAAATGGAAACAAAATGTTGGCACTGGAACAGCTGGCATATGTATATAACAGGAGAAAATTGAAGAAGCAGTCTCATTATGGAGAAGAGGCCTGAAATCTGAATGCAGGGCTACAAAGTGTTCCAAAAGGCTAGTTCAGAAAGTGGGAGGGAACAGAAAAAAGTCACAGATTGATTCCAGAGAAGTATTTTTACCAGGGGATGAGGGATGGAGTTTGCTGTAGTGGTACGTTTAAAATTCTAACCCCCCACGAAAAAGACCCATGATCCATGCAGGGGTGTGTGTGGCTGATGGCATGCTTAGCATCAGATTATTAGAAGAAGTTTCTGAAACTTGTGATACAATGGTGAAAGAAATCATAGCTATCTTAAGCGGTAGTTTTCTCATCCAAAGTGTCAGAGGCCGGAAGAGGGAGACTCTGCTTCCTACTGCTTCAACCCATGAACAAGATGCGTATAACTAGGGTAGAAACAACAAGCTCTCTTGGGTCATGCTGGAGCTCTTTTGAAAAATCCAACGGAGCGTCTACAAACAAAATGTATTCTTTTGATATTAAATTGGAAGAATGTAGCACTTTTCCTGGCGCCCTCTTCCTCTCCCAGAGGAGGAAAAGCACCTTTTCCCAAAATATTCTTTCATAAAAAATCAGTATAGATGCCCTGGGTGCCCTTTTTTCGAAAGAGCAGTCTTCATGGCACCAGATTTTTCGATTTCCAGCCTGTTGTTTTGAAAGAATGGGGGCTGTGTGGATGCTCTCTATTGAAAGAGCGGATTGATTTTTTTTTTTTTCCCCTACCCACTTTTTTGTGTACGGAGGTGTTCTTTTGAACAGAGTTTTTTTGGAAGAGATCTTCCAGAAGAACTCTTTTGTAGATGTAACCTTGGTGAGGAGACCACCATGTGATTTTTATATGGTATCTCAAGAATTACAATTTACTTTCCACAGCTAAACCCAGGGTTCTAGGCAGCTTACTGCATGTTGTGTGGAAGTTAATATGCCTGTGTGCTGCTGCTAACAGAGCAGTTACCTTAGTGGCCTAGATGCACATCACCTGTTACTTGAGACAAGAAGGAAGGACTAAGATTAAAACACTAACATTGACTTATTGGGGAAAAATGTGATATAAACATCACAACACAGTAAATTAGGGAAGAGCTAGCTTCAGTGAAGAAAAATAGGAAATGCTTACCAGGGAAAAAGTCACCTGGATGCTGAAAGAGGAGAGAGAGGCTGGGGAAAAGGAATGAATTTAACCAGTGTTTCCTCTATTTTTTTAATATTCATGGGCAGAATAAATTTTGTTATGTGCACAAGGCATGTGTGGATGTGCACCACTAGTAGACACACATGCTGCCGGCTGTGGGAGGCTGTGGGCACTCTGCTAATCAGCTGCATGTCACCTGAATCTCTCCTGGGAAGCCACCCAAGCACTCAGCTTACAGGGAACATTGGTTTTAACTGTCCGAGAGACAGTGGAGGTGAAAGCCAGACCATACTTTCAGTGAGGTTATTAGAGAACTTTGCCACTGATTTCAATGAGTTGGCTAAAATCCAGCTTTCTATGATGTGCAGTTAGTTGAAGAGGAACTGAAAGCATAAAAGTGCAGAATAAGTGTGGAAGTGATGCAAGATGTAAACAAACTGGCAAGAGCTCAAAGAAGAGGGACCAGTGATTATTGCACTGGCTGGAAAGATTAAAAGATCTGAGTGCCAGCTAAAGGGAGGGGGAGGAGATCGTTTTTCTAACTACAGGGTGGTGAAGCTCTGAAATAGGCTTCCTCCCCAATGGGAGTTGTAGTATCCCCCCTCTCCCTCCCAATTGTGAGATTACAAGAGACTAAAGTGCCACTGTTTGTGCTCTTTAAAAAGTAGGCTGGAGCACTAGGTAATGCGTGGTCTGATGGACTGAGTCTCAGCTTTGGTCTTGGGTCATTTACTTGCAGTGAAGATCAACTCTGCTTAGTATCCACACAAGGAATAACAATGAGAAGTCCTGTGGCACTGTATAGACTAACAGATTATTCGGAGCATAAGCTTTTGTGGGCAAAGACCCACTTCCTCAGATGCATCTAACCAAGTGGGTCTTTGCCCATGAAAGCTTATGTTCCAAATAATCTGTTAGTCTGTACAGCTGCCCCAGGACTTCTCGTTGCTTTTGTGGATACAGACTAACACGGGTACCCCTCTGATACTTGTCACATAAGGAATGTGCATCATTTGTGTTCCATTTGAGGGCTGAAATGGCATTGAAGTGGTGTGGAATGTTTCAATGCAGGGGCAATTTTTCAACTCCAAATATCTCTGAGGAATGGGTATATTTATATTTACTTACCTCATGGTGCAAAGGCCTGATTGTGAAGACTAGTTAATACTTGTACCACAATTTGAAGACATAAGGTAGTTCTATAAATGCACAGATAGGTATGTTAGGTGTAGTGTTATTACTGGGGTTGATGCAGGACGCTGGGACTAGGTGACCTAAAAGCTCTTTTCCATCTGTTTTATCTATACAGTTGGATAACATGGACAAAGTGAATAATAATACATGACTTGTCTTTCTCTGATCCTGATAACTAAAGGGCCCAAGACAGTTGTGAAGGGGCAATTGCTCTTGGACCCTTAGGGCACTCTTGTTTGAGGTGTCTCACCTCTCTGATTTTCTGTGCATGAAGAAGCGTGCTCTGTAATGCTTTCAGAATGCTGATGCTGCTCAGCTCTGTCCACATCTTTACCCAATGTCCTCTGAAGATTGGAGCAGGGATGAGCATGACTCAATCCACATATAAGGATGTGATGCTGTTAGGTTGGGAGAAGACATAGTTACAGCAGAGATTACATTGTCCCCCATGACTGATGGCATGTGCCGTCTGTGTATTGCCAAGAATCATAATAGGTGTGTCTGGTTAGACAGTTGCTGCTGAATAATAAAGCAGTGGTCATGGCTATGGTGGCACACTTCCAAACCTTTCCGGTCAAGTGCAGATGGCCTCTTGGCTTCAGATGCAGGTCTTGCTACTGTTGAGATTTTTGTCACTTTGAGATTAGACGCTGCAATGAAGTTGCATCTTAGGTCTAACTGGCAGGTAAAGCCATCTTGGTGAGGGGGTTGTTGTTGCAGACACATGACATAGTGCTCACTGGCCAACCCTGCTTGCCACTTGGCTTCAGCCTACGATTTAAGAGGTTGATTTTGACTTGAAAAATCTAAATGGCCTGGAACTTTTCTACCTGAGTTACCACTTGACTTTGTATGCTCCACAGAGACAATATGCAGACAATCTGTTTAAAAGAGATGGGTTTGCATGCTTTCCCTGCAGTGCTCCCATTGGGGCCACTTGAGTATGGAATTTACTCCCAGCTGGTTCAAAATAAGCAGACTTTTGTTGAGCTTCTGGAGAGGAAGGGAGTATAGAGAAAATAGAATAGGGTCTTCGGCTAAATGGGGTGTTGGTTTGTGCTTGTTTGATTCCCACTGAGTATCACTAAGGAGGAGGAGAGGTTGATTTGCAATCTCTGTTTTATGATATGTGATCATCTGTGATGTCGGAGCATGTAGAGCTATGGATAGGTGCTTTTTTATTTTAGAAATAAATAAATAAATTCAGTTTGTCTTTTGTCTGGCCTTTTGTCCTTCAGCCGTCCATAATGCTCGCTTTCTGTTGTCAGGACCTTTTTCTCCCATTTCTCTGGAACACTCATTACTGTTGCCAGGCTATTTTCTCTCATTGTGTTCTCTGCTGCCAGTTAATGGGTCTCAGGCCCTTACTTTTTCATTCTGCTGAGGCCTTACGTTCTTTTTCAGTTGCCAGTATATGAGAGATGGGCTTTGTAACAGTACCAGGAAGGTTCTATTCCATATCCAGCAAACAAGCCTGAAGAATACCATTTCAGGATGCAAGCTTTCTTATTTGCATTTCCCAGATTTTCGGAGGCAAGAATAGATGCATTAAAAATAAATGCCAATGAAGCTGTAGGCGCACATTTATTCAAGCCATGTTAAAGCTTCTTGTACACTACAGGAGATCTTCCAATGCAGTTTAAAATGGGCATTTTCAGACATGAAATTTTAATTTGTCTGTCTGGCCAGAAAGATGAATAAATGTCTCTTCATCGTCATTACTGTCAAACGCATGATTTGTTTATTTTAAACGTGGTAAAACTAACTACTTGTAATTATGTAGATGCAAATGTGGATGATTCAATGTTATAAATCTTGCAAGGGAATTAGGCATCCTGGTGATGGCACTGTTTTAGCTTGAAACTGCAACTGGGACTTCTGCTAACCCTGGCAAACTACAAGTCAGCATAACCCTACTGGTCACTGTAGAAGTGGAGACTCCACAGTGCTCTTTCATCCCCTTGTTCTTCTGTCTGGCTGACAGTTGAGGAACATCTGCCATGATCTGTGGCTATGGGAGATCTTTCCCTGGTGTGTCTATTGTGTGGGAATGGCTTGGGGCTCATCTCTTGTACACTGAGGGCTATTACCAATTACTACGTGAATGGGGGTGTTAAGCCAACATTTTAGTGGCATTGGTACATGGAAGTGATTTCTGTTGAGGGCCTGCAGAATCCAGGGCAGACAAGAACTAAGCCATCCTCACGGTATTTTTCATTGAAAAACTTCACGCCAGGATTTCTTAAATTTTGCATTATAGCAGCTAATGCCTCCCCACTGGTTGCACTTTGCTGAGAAAATGTCAAAAAAATTTCTATATAAAGAGATTCTCTGCGTCACCAGCCATATCTGAGAAATGGCATGGGATCCTAAGGCCAACACCTTCTCAGAAGGCAAGTTTGGTGTTTGTTCCTGGCACGTTGATGTGTCTGGATACTATCTTCCTATTGCCAGACTTGACTTTACTGTTGCTGCAGTTGTAACCAGTTTGTGAACTATAGTGAAATGGGAAGTGGCCAACAATTGTCTGCCTGGATGTAACCAAAGGAGGCTTCTCTGATGTGACGGGAGGACAGGTTGCCCTCTCATATTGACTGGTGGGAATGATTTTATTTATTGGCTCAAAATCTGCTCTTGGATACAAATATGCAATTTCCGCTGATTTAACTGTCTGTCATTAAAAATGGTGGTGTAAAATCTAAGGTCCAAATGCTGAACTGGTATTTTGAAGCACAGGATCTTGTGACACACAGAGAGCTTTGCTGATGCATTCCCGCTGAGACTCAGGCCCTGAGTCTGTTGTGAGAGGAGACTTCGTGTACCCCATCTAAGCTGTAAGGTCTGGCCCCCATACATCAAAATGGACAAACAGAATCTCCTTTTTCAGTTAATTCGCCTGGTGTCCGGATGATTAATTTTTAAATCTGGGTGTGATTACTTGATTCAGGCACCTGGGTTTTGCTTGAGAGGAAAACCTAGACACAGAAAGAATGGAGTGTGCGGAGCAAAGCATTGCTTGGGAAGCTGAGAGAGACAGAGGTGCACTTCTGTGATTATAATAAAGATTAATTGATGCTCCCTAATGGAAACAAATTGAATCTATCATAGATGCTTCCTGTTCAGCTAACCTCCAGGACACTTGTGCGTGAAGGCCAGGATAGTTCAACTAAATCAGCAAGTTCTTGGAAACAGGTTCTGATCAGAAGCCATTTGTGCTTATCTCCAGGACAGTGGGTAAATGGACATCCAGTGAAATAGCCTCAGAGCTGGCTTCCTTCATTGGACAGTTGGTAGGAGATGGACAGTGCAGCTGATACTGTGCACCAACTGAAACAAATGGAAATGGAGCTTGTGGGTATCGGTGGGAGACTAGACTCTGGGAATAAAGCTGTGCACATTTCCATTGTTGCCAATAGAGTCTTGTTTGCACATGGGCATGGAGTGTGTGAAAACCATGTCATTCAGTTATCTTGTAGACCCAGTAGTTTTCAACCTGGGATCTAGAGACCCCGAAGGTCTGCACGCAGACAGTGTAGATTTTTAAAGGGGTCTGCACTTCCATTCAAATCTTGGGGTCCACAAGTGAAAAAGGGTTGAAAAGTGCGTGGTAGGCTAGCCTGAGGTGCTTAATTTCATCTCACCTGCAGCAAATGTTTCAGAAGCCTGCCCAGGTAAGCACTGCCCAGCTAGAGCCCGCACCTCAGAATTCCTTCCCCACCCCCCTGCTCTCAAACTCTCTCCCAGAACCTGCATCCCTCTGACCCTGGTTGGAACCCTGTCCTGCATCCAAATTTCCAGACACCCGTCCTGCACCCCGACCCCTCATTTCTGGCACCATTTGGAGCCACTGAAGCCCTGTGTGGGGCTGTAGCTGGGTGTGCTGGCTTGGCCTGCTGCAGGAGGAAGTACCGAGCTGCTGCAGATTCTCCTTCCCCCCGTGAGCCTGTATGTGGCCTGTGATTGAGTTTTTTTCCCCTTGGGGATAAGTGGCCTCTTCTAGAAAAACAGTTCCCTACCCCTGGTTTAAAGGCTCCCCTGTGTAGCAGCTCTTATTGAGCCAGTGTTATGGCCAGGATAATGCTCTCCTCAGTTCAGTTTGCCCGTGTGATGGGATCAAGCCATGGTTCAGCCATGACTGTAGCAGAGTTGTAAAAGGTTGGCTGTGTCCTCACAGGGGTGATTGAAAGAAGATAATAACACAGCCTGGTCACTATCATGTTATAGTACAGACAGTGACAAGTAAATGTTGCTAAGCCATTATGGCTGAGGTGTCAAAATGGGAGCCAGTAGTCTCCTAAAACCATATTTAGGTTTCTGGCTAAGAAGCCTGATTTTTTCAGAGCACTGCACTGGGAGTTGCTCAGTGCCAGGGTGTCTGCTTTACCTCATCTCCAGAAGGTTGTGATTTATTTGTGGGGAAAAAATTGCTGTCTGTAAAACATGTATCCAGCCTCCACTATGCATTCCTTTAGTTTTTTCTATTTGTGGCTCTCCAGACATATTTACAATACTATTGAACTCACCTTCTCATAATGCTGTAAGGTAAGGAAGTATTACCTTAATTTTGTTAGATGGAGGAACTGAGGCACAAAGAGAGGCCATGTGGCATGCCTGGAGGTTCGCACTGAGTCTGTTATGGAGCTGCAAATAGAAACCAGCTCTCCAGACTCCCAGTCCCATGCCTCAGCCTGTGCTGCTTCTCCCTGTGTCTTGCAGTGCTTTTGTACCGATTGGCTTTATGTGCACCACATTTGAGGTGGTGACGTTCTTCACCCCCTGCTGAAGGCAAAAGAAACCAAAGCTCTGCAGAGGTTTAAAATGGAATGCCACCAAATTCAAAGCCCATTAGTGTAACTTGAGCAGCCAGAGTAATGGCAGAGGCAGCATTAGAACAGAACTATAGTTGAATCCCTTGAGGTCATATGGAAGTATTCTGGTTAAGATCGAAGCAGCTACTTCTCCATCTGATGTCCCTGAGGCAGTGCCTGCACTTTAGATAAAAAGGATGCCGCCGTCTCTCCTTCTCGGCCCTTCCTTCTGCATTGAGCTGTTAGAGCAATGAAAGATCCCCAAGTCCATGTTCCTCAGCTCTGTGTGTTAAGCATGCGTTGATCTCCGTGAGGCTCTGAGCTGCCCTAAAACACAGCTGGTTCAATTCTTCCCCTCTGTTAAATTTCACTGGGAGCTACTTGGATCCTGGTCCAAGAAATGCAGGTTACTGCTTGTGATACCAGGGAAACAACCTGATTTCCCCCTCTGATGTTTGGTCTGGAGAAGGAAGCTACTGTATTTCAGATTCTGCCTTCCCCTCCCTGCAGTACCAGGCTCCTTATCTGACCAGAGTTTGGCTCCTCCAATGACCCTAGATTCTGAGGCAGAGGCTCTAGCAAATGTTGCCAGTTCTACTTTAGGCTGCAACTCTGATTTGAACCCTCTCTCTTGACACTGACCCACCTCTTTTGCACATTTTTGGCTGTAATGTGCTCTCCTTGGGGCTGCTGCTAGGAAAAAAGCTGAAGTTTCATGGAGTGGAATGGAGCAGCTTCTCCTCAAGCCAATACAGTTTCTGTGAATGGATCCCATTGCCCTGTGCTTCCTTCTTGATTAGCTGGAGCACAGGTCAAGGTGTCAGCTATGATCAATCCAGCCAAAATAGCCTAGACCAGGGGTGAGACAACTTTTTACATCGGGTCCCACTTTCCATCCCTGCCGTTAGCAGGGCTCCCCCATCTGTCTAATGTAATCCAAACTGACGGAAATTTCCGTCAATGTTCATATGAAAAAAAAACAAACAAACAAAGAATTTGGCACATGTAAGAAAATATGTAGCCTATAAAATGTTATCAATAGGTATATAAATGTGAATACACAGACGTAAAAGCAGTGACATATTTCAGCATTTTTAATGAGATGGATGAGCCTGAGACCCAATCGTGTTGCACGCCCCCACCACTTTGCACACCCCTGGCCTAGACTTCAGCTGTCCAAAAGCTCAACACCTCAACATTCCCTGTATATACCCTCTTGCTGCAGCTGTCATCAGTGGTGGGTTCCTGGTGCCTAGCTCTATAGCACTGGTAGCGGTGGTCCTCTGCAGAAGCCGAATCGTGGGGCTGGAAACTGTTCCTGCCACTGGTCCCCAGGAATAAGGATTTGGCAGCCCCAAGAAACAGCATCTCGACAGGACCTTTCATTGTCAGGGAAGTGAGTGTTCCAGCATGGTGCTATTTCAGTGTTTGCCTATCCAGTTTTCTTGCTGCCTCTAATTGCTGCCAGGTGCAAGGGTGGTGAGGCAGTGGGCACCATTCACCAATCTTTTAAATAAATTCCACTTGTAACATTTTTCCCCAGGCTGTTGCTAGTCCTAGGTCCAAGTGGAGAATTTTTAGGGCCTGTAAGAGTCCAACACCAAGTACTTTTACTATGTGGAATTGAACCGATATTTATCAGCCCCTGCAAGGTATAATATTGTAAGTGCTATGTGCACGTTTTCAGCATTTATCAAGAGCAGAAGTTACTGTCCTGCTTGTTTGGCCTGTTGAAAGGGGAAAAGGTGGGGGTGGAGGGAAGTGCTGTTGGTTCCCCCTCACCTTCTTGCCTGAATTCGGCTTTGTCTCAGTAGCTGTTTGTTAAAACTACCACCCACAGCAGCAACAGCAGTCACCTCCCAAAATGCATTTACTAAGCCTTTTCAGAGGCATTTATATTCCTGACATGTGGCCAATGACTGAGCAGTTGAAATAAGTAACACATGGCTTCAGTTCAGAGCTACAGAAAGAAGTTGTTACATGTTGGATTCATGTTGCAAACTGTGGACTCTAGTAAATATGGCATACAGTAATTTCCCTTTGCTTACAGTCTGGCTGACTGACTGTAAAGTCCTGAATTGTGATTTAATCCTGAAGTGCTTTAGTTTAGCCACCAGCAAAATCATTCACTTTGAAGAAGAGGAGTTATTCCTTACTACGCATTATTGTGATATGTCCCCCTTCCCATTTGAACCCCATATATATTTTATTGGCATAATCCTACCATCAAACAAGGAAGGAAATGAGTAAACCAAGGGAATCTAAGGAATATTAGTTGTAGCAATATCTCATTTATTACCTTCTTAAGGATTCCAAAGTGCTTTGCAAACTATGGGTCTCACTGACAGCCCAGATTTAAGTGGGGTTCCTTTTCTTTCATTTGCTGCATTGTGGGTGAAAATTTGAGTTCAGTTTACAGTATTATGAGTTCCAACTACCTGATTTTGCAAGCCATCTTTTGAAAATCTGACCTCAGATGTGTGCTGGTGTCCTGCTGCCCATGTCTCTTGAAATGTAGCTGCTTCTGGGCTGGAGAGTTCTAGCTGTTTAACAGCACTTTCCAACCCTACACAGTAATCTATCTCAGGAAGTGAAGAATATTTTACTTAAATAAAACTACAAGAGTAATTTACCTGGTAAAAATATAATTCCCCAGTTGGAATTTATGCATTATGATGAGGCTGACCTGCTTACCCACATGAAAGTGCTATGGACCTTTCATTACCAGAAGCAGTCAGGGCCTTGGTTAAACAGTTCACCTTAAACATGGTACCTTCAGTAATACTGCAACTCTCCAGCACAATGCTGGGGAATTTTTGGCCTCTCATTTTATATGTACAAGTCACCATCTTACCCAAGTATTTATCAACATTAATCAGCAAGAGAAAAGGGTGTCAGAAGACCTACAGATAATTGTAATACGTGTCCCATGATGGAGAGAGAGCCTACTTTTTGATTCGTAAACGAGAAGTAAAGGAACTTTGAAGTGGCGCAGGCACTTCGAAGTGTCCGTGACTACACACCTGCTGTGATGAAGTGGGTCTGTCCAATGAAAGCTCAGCACTGAATAAAGCATTTTGTTAGTCTTTAAAGCACTACGTTTCTGCTGCTTTGTTTTGTTGGAATACAGGCTAACATGGCTACCTCTCTGTTATTAGAGAAAAAAAAAGATCATTATGCTTCTTTCAAATACATTGCTTGATCAAGGATGACTCTGTATAGCAACAGGAATGGACCTTTAGGTTTCAGAGATGGCCACCATTGTGGTCTCCTTTGAAGTTGGTGGGAATATTGTCTTTTGTCTGCAATGGAAACAGAATTTAGCCCTTGCTGCATGAGAAACCTGGCACAGTTAGTGGTACAAAATCCACGTGTTGTTACAGACAACCATGGAACATATCTCAAAGTTCTATAAATAAAAAAGCTAAGATCTTCCACATCTCATATTTTTTGTCCTGACAAGGTTGAAAAAGTTGTTTTATGAGTAGAGTGAGGGGCCCCAGTCGTGGACTGGGGCTCCTTATGTTAAACACTGTACCAACATAAAAAGACCATCTTTGTTACAAAGTACAGTTCAGTAAATAATGATTTAGGGATTAAATGAGCTAACTCTGGGGAGAAGCTTGCATTCAAATGACTGTTTTTCACTCTGTGGAAACTTAACTCAGGGCTGAGACCATAATTTAATCAGATATTGAAATTATAGAAAACTCCCTTCTGAAGTGTTAAGCGGTCATGAACTCATTGTTGGCCAAGTAGTTTAAAGCTTTCATGTTTGCAAAAGCTCCAGAGAGATGATTAATGATTATTTAGGAAATGGCCAATGAGCTCAAGGTAAGATAATTTTGAAGCAGTGTTGTGTTCAGCTCCACTGTCTTGTTGGCTGTGATTATGCCATGACCAAATTTTATGTTTCAGGCCATAAGATGATTTTGACTAGACGTGACAAAGGAATTTTCCAATTATATTCCCTCCCCTTCCCCCAGGCATAGCATTGAAAAGCTGGCTAGATGTGCTAATTTTTTCTTTTGTCTAAACCACTACATCTCTGCTGTAGAGCGAAAACTAGGTTAAATAACCCTTTGAAGGTGTGTTGATGGAAAATGTATATGTAGTACCCAGAGGCACTGAGACCTCATCTGGGGTGAGTAAAGTCTCTGCTCTACAGCCTTGGCTGGAAGCCAGCTGGCCTTTAGCTCATGTGGTAGAGTGCTGGGCTTTAGACTCTATGCTTGCAGGTTCTATCCCTGGTGCTAGCAGCCTGGGTCTGTTGGCATTGCAACTGGTGCATTGGCTGGGAAGAACTGCTGGAAGATCTCAGAAGCTCGGGGTGTGTTTCCTCAGCCCAGAGAAGCATGTAGTACCCAGAGGCACTGAGACTTCATCTGGGGTGAGTAAAGTGTCTGCTCTACAGCCTCAGCTGAGAGCCAGCTGGCCTTCAGCTCACATGGTAGAGTGCAGGGGTTTAGACCCTCTGCTTGCAGGTTCTATCCCTGGTGCCAGCAACCTGGGTCTGTTGGCGTTACATATAGAATTGCAAAATATTTTTAGAATACTAACAATTTAAGCTTAACAACTCCCTTCAGAAACACTATTACCCCATTTCCACATCTGGGGAAACTGGGGTCCAGAGAGATGAAATGACTTAGGACAGGTTTACACTAGAAATTTGCATTGGTGCAATGGCAACAGTGAAGATATGCTGTTATAGTGTGTTTGAAGATGCTTTAAACTGATAGGAGAGAGCTCCTTAAAAATTCTACCTCTGCACTAGGTGGTAGCTATGCTGGTCGGAGAAAGTCTCCCATTGACACAGGGCTGTCTACACCAGCGCTTGGGTTGGAATACTATGTCACTCTGGTGTGGACATTCACATTTGGGTGTGGATATTCACGGAGGGATGTCGTTGTACCAAAGTAATTTTGTTGTGCAGGCTAGGGCTTAATTACATCAGAAATCAGCGGAACTAGGAATAGAATCCAGGTCTCTTGACTCCTCCCATCCCTCACTTTCACCACAAAAGTTTCCTTCATCCCTGTGCACCAGTGGCTTGCTTGGCTGATCTTGTAGATTAGCCATAGAAATTGGATATTGTCATCCACTGCGTCGTCGTCATCCTAAAAATCCACTCATGCCATGAAGCCTGCAAACCCCTCTCCAGGGTTAAGCAGCAGTCACCACACAACAATTTTCTATTACACTCTTTCTAATATCTCCACTCCTATCTTGTGCTCTGCCCACCTGTTTGTCCAAAACAACTGTGGCCTCTATTGCTCAGTTTAGATTGTGAGATTGTTTCGGGTGGATGGAGAGACAGGAAGCCAAGGTTATGTGGTGTTGGAGCCACAATGACTGGGTTAGTCTAGATTGCTACAGACGTGATATGTCGGGCTAAAGAAGAGATCTGTATAAGCTTAAAAATATGTCTCTGTCTCTCTCCCCTACAAAAGCTGAACCAGTAAAATATACTACTTCTCCTGCCTTGTCTCTATACAGAACTACTGACAGTTCAGGACAGCTGGTGGTGTTTGAATGGGGATGAGTTGCCATGGACAACAGATCATTTCACACCTATGGGGAGCAGAGCTGTCTGTCATAGGGGTGGGACTTTCTTTATTGCCACCAAATATTGATTAGCAAAAAGAAAAAATTAGTTAAGCCTGTAAATTAGATATGAAAGCATGAAGGGGGAGTGAGAGAGAGCAGTGGGGAGGAGGGGCTTGTTGCGTCTGTTTTTGGTTGCAGATGCAATATAAGTGACCTGAAATGTGCATACAAAGATGCATACATGTTTAGATTACAGTGGCTGAGTATACAGGTCTTACATTTAGAGGGCCTGGTCTCACAAGTCCTGTGTGTGAGGAACTCTGTTAGAATGGCTAAACGTAGTGCATATGGAGAGTTTGCAGAGTGGGGCCCTACTACTTTTACCACCTCCTCTTTAATTTGCCTTCTACTATCTTCGGTGGATATTCTGTAGGTGCACACAGAAAAATGGGGATAATTTCACCAGCCTGGCAGAGGTAATCAATACATATAAAGAACTCTCAGGTCCTTGGATGAAAAGTAGCGACTTTAATGGGGCACGAACTTGCTGATATAAAATAGATGGTCATTCTTCTGTTGAATTGGGTGGATAGGATGCAAGGTCAGACGTTCTGTGTGCACAGGATTATGTTTGTTATAATTATATTTTGCTGCTTCTCCAGAGTCTGAGTTAAAAATCCTGACACATGGCTTCCATGAGTAATTTCCAAAACTGAAAACAAAATAGCTATGAAAGAAACCACAAGAATCAGTTTGACCAAATAATGCATTGGGTGAAATGAAAAACATGCTCTCATTTGGAAGGCTCTCAAAAGCACTCTTTGTTTTTTTTCAAGCCTCCATGTCTAGTAATATTTGGAGTGATTCACATTTTTTTAAAAAGCCATTTTCCCGAGCAGTGATCCTGTGTTCTTGACCTGCTCTTAGTAAAATTCCTAGAGACACAATTATGCAAACATAATGTAAGTGAAAATATCACACTATAAACTCTTGCAAATGAAACCATAACAAGAGGAGTACTTATGTAGTCATTGCTCTTGTCTTGAGTACTGGTAGTTTTTCAGGGGTGGGGAAGCTTTTTTGGGTTGGGGGCCACTGACCCACAGAAAAGTCACTTGGGAGCCACATGCAGGGGAGAAGCAAAACCACCCACCCTCATAGATGTGGCCTCCAGCTGAGAAGCAGAAATAAGACATTCACCTGACTACCCTCACACTCCAACCCAGAGTCTAGGGAAACTGGAGCTTGTAGCATTTGTGGGGCTCCCCATAGCTCTGGGGTGAGACCAAAATAAGAGGTCCAGTGCACAGGAGGGGGATGCTGGAGAGTGGGCTAGGGTGGGGATGTGGTATCTGGGTAGGAGGTAGGACGCAAGAGCGGGCTGGGTAAGGAGGGAGTATAGGAGTGGTCTGAGGATGTGGGGTCTGGTCAGGACATGGGGTGCAGGAGTGGGCTCAGGGTGCAGAGTCTGGATAGGAAATAGGATGCAGAAACAGGATGTGGGTGCAGGCCTGGGAGTGAGGGAGGGCGCAGGAGTGGATTGGGGGTGGGAGGTTGGGTGCAGGAGCAGGGTGTGTGCCTGGGTTCTGGAAGCGGGGTGCTGGAGGATGGTAGGGGTAGGCAGTCTGTGCAGAAGAGGCTTGGGGGTGTGGGGTCTGGGTGGGAGGGCTGCAGGGAATGAGGTGTGGGGGTAGAGCTTGGAGGGTAGGGGACACTGGTGCCTACCTGGCACAGCTTGAGGGCAGGGGGAAACATGGCTCCACACGGCTCTGCATGCTTCAGGGAAATGGCCCCTGCCTCTCTCATTGGTTATGATTTGGCCAATGGGAGCAATGATAGGTGGTGCCTGCACGGCCTGCTTCCCTGTAGCGTCTCCCTTGCCAGGAAGGGTCTGCAAGCTGGATCTGGCCACTGCTCGCCTGGACCAAGCACGTGAGGCATGTGGGGCTTGTGACTTTCCTCCTCCCCCACCCCCTGTCAGCAGTGCAAGCCAGACGGTGTCAGTGCCCAGCCATGGTGACCCCTGTGTGGAGCAGGTGGGGAGGGCAAGCCCTGAGGCCCATGGGTTGGATCAAGGCAAGCCATGGGGCAGACCTTGCCTGCAGGCTGTAGGTTCGCCACTCTGGGTTCAGTTGCCCAGAATAAGAATAGTCTTTTTCCATGTAAGAGGTAAATTCCAGATTTAGAGTGACTAAAGAAAGGAGGAGAAAACACACTCATGATGTGCATTTCCCTCTGATCATCACACTAATTTTTGTATGTTTTTGTTGCTGCAACTTTGTAGGAAGCAGAATTGTCTTGGAAAAGTCAGCATGTTTAGTTACTAACCAAGACCACCAGTGCCAGAAATATGTGCAGATAATGTAGTAACAAGATGGTATTTTTGTCAGACATAAGAGAAATGTGTAACAGATGGTTTGTCTCTTTCCCGGGATGAGGAAGAAAAGGGGATAATTTTGCAGGTCACAAAGCCAGAAAATAACTTAGCCAATTGGAAGCATGCTCCACTCTGTTGACAGAGTGGCCGGACTGCCTGGCCTCTCTCTTAACAAAACAGGCACCCGGAAGCTCACAGACAGGGCTGTTCATTGTTCTGGATGCCTTGTCCATCAAGAGATGGCCCCCCCAGAGTGTCCACATGACTTTCACCAACAGAATCTGTCCACAGCGGTGTTATCATGGTGGAGAGGCAGAACACTCCCGGTGACAGTGCTGAGTTTTGTCGACACATTGACAAGAAACAGCAGCTAGGGTGACAGAAAAAGCCTTCTGTTGACCTAGTGTTGTTGGCAGAGCAGGTTGGGGTGCCTTAAGTATGTCTCTTGGGGGTGTGAAATCCTGGGAGATTTAGCTATGTGAATGCAAGTTTTCAGTGTAGACCAGCTCTTAGTGTGTCTAATGTGAATTCCGAACAATATTATCTGACTTTATTTTATTTATGGAATGCCTATGACAAGATCACAAATGAATGGGTAGTAAGAAGAAGATAGACAGGGAGAAAATGAGTTATTAATGTGCTGGGCTGTTTTTTTTTTTTCCTCCTCCTTGGGTGCTAGAGACAGAAGTACAGTATTTAGCTGGTTTCAGAGAACAAACCAGAAAGGCATATGTGCAAATAGGGTGGCTGATGAGAAGCGATTACTAATTGGATGATGTGGAGCCATCCTGGGACCTTGTTACGTCCACCTGAGAATGCATGATGGTTCATTGTGTATCCTTGGTAACACTCCTTCCCCACTGTTGACCTCCTTTATAAAATGCAGTAAGAGCTCTACATAGTGAGGTCCCTGTTAGCCTCTTAATTGTTGGCCATCTTGGAGGCTGCTTGTTCTAAAACCAATTAGAACCTGACAGAACTGATCCATCTTATTAGAAAATATATCTATATGGTTGTAGATTGCCTGGCAGTTCCACAATAATATTGGATGAACAGTCATAGCTACTAGTAGCCGCGTCTACACGTGCCGGCTACTTCGAAGTAGCCGTGCCAACTTTGAAATAGTTGGGGGGCTGGCGGGCGGCCATTGCAGCAGGGGGGTGTCTTGGGGCTGCAGGGAGGTGTGCAGGCTGGCCACGTGTTACTGCTGCTGTCTGCACACGCTCTCAGCTTCCTGCACAGGAAGGCAGGGGGCGGGGAGCTTTAAGGGGCCGCTGCACTCAGCGACCATAGAGCTCAGGGGCTGGAGAGAGCGTCTCTCAACCCCTCAGTTGATGGCCACCATGGTGGACCCCGCTCTTTCGATGTTGCAGGACGCAGATCGTCTACACGTGCCCTACTTCGACGTTCAACGTCGCTCCACTAGCTGCTCCACCCGCCGTCCCACCGCCGTCTGCCACCCCGGGGCCTTCCGCCGAGGGGGACCTGGGGCCTGCTGACACCCACTGGCCGTATCTGCCGGTTCGCCCGGCCCCCAGCCACCCTCGGCCAGGGCTGAGGCCAAGGCGAGGGTCGCGCCCGCCAACCCCAAGCGCTGGACAGTAGGGGGTGCGGGGCCCAGGACGTGGCCCCCCTCCCTCTTTGTACATATCCCCATTATTTTGTATATAGGTTGTGTTAGACCCCTGTTCTTTTATGATACCTGCCCCCCTCATGTAAATAGTTCCCCCCTTTTGTTCCACTATTTATTATATATATGTATTAATATTAAGAGAATTCACTGTTTTTTGATTTGAAAAGCAACAGGTCTATTTTAATTGGCAAGAAAAGTGGGGGAATGTGCTCTTGGGTGCTCTGTGGTGTGGGCGTGATGGCAGGGAGTGTTGTGGAGGATGGGGGGGCGTGCAGTGGTGGGCCTGCCAGTGTTCACCCCGCGGCCTGGTCGAAATGGGCCCGCAGGGCCTCCCAGACCCGGATCCCCTCGGGGTCCACCTGGCGACTGGGGGCAGCAGGTGGCTGCACATCAGCCCTGCCAGCCTCCACAGCCCAGGCCTGAAAGAAGGCCTCCCCCTTGCTCTCGACCAGGTTGTGGAGTACTCTGCATGTGCCCACAATCTGGGGGATGTTGGTGGGGCCTGCATCCGGGTGGGTGAGGAGACACCTCCAGCGCCCTTTGAGGCGGCCAAAAGTGCGCTCAACCACCTGGCGCGCATGGTTGAGGCGCGTGTTGAAGTGCTCCTGGCTGGCTGAGAGATGGCCTGTGTAAGGGTGCATGAGCCAGGGCCGAAGGGGGTACGCCGCGTCTGCGACGACGCAGAGGGGCATGGTGGTGTCTCCCGCTGGGGGATGTAGGTCCCTGCCTCCAGCCGGCAGCACAGGCCCGAATTCCTGAACACCTGGGTGTCGTGGGTGCTGCCAGGCCAGCCGACATAAATGTCCAGGAAGCGGCCCCGGCTGTCCACCAAGGCCTGGAGGACCACCGAATGGTAGCCCTTCCTGTTCAGGAAGCGTCCTCCACTGTGCTCCGGAGCTCGGATGGGGATATGGGTCCCATCCAGAGCCCCGAAGCAATTTGGGAAGCCCAGCCTGGCAAACCCCGCGATGGCGGCATCCGGGTCCCCAAGCCGCACGAGCCTGTGGAGGAGCAGGGCGTTGATGGTGCGGACGACCTGCAGGGGAAGGACATGGGAGAGCACCAGTGAGGGGTGTGCAGGGTGTGTCTGGCTTCCCCCCCCACAAGGGCTCCCTCCCCCCCCAGGCCTCCCCTCCACCCCCAGGTCTTCCCCTCCCTTTGGGTCCTCTTACCTCCATGAGGACAGCCCCGATGGTGGCCTTGCCCACACCAAACTGCTGTCCCACAGATGGGTAGCTGTCTGGAGTGGCCAGCTTCCAGACAGCGATGCCGACCCGTTTCTCGACGCTGAGGGCACTCCACATGAAGGTGTCCTGGTGCCTCGGTGCGGGGGTGAGCCACTGGCAGAGCTCCAGGAATGTCTGCTGGCTCATGCAAAAGTTCTGGAGCCAGCGGTCGTTGTCCCACTCGCCGAGCACCAGCCGTTCCCACCAGTCGGTGCTTGTGGGGTAGCTCCACAGCCGGCGGCGTGTGTGGCAGGTGGGGGGTCAGAGGACAGCAGGGTCCGGGGCTGCTTCTTCCTCCCCTGGGGGCAGCTCCTCTTCTTCTTCTGTAACTAGAAGGTGATGAGCTGCCTCCTGCATGGCATTGATCAGGGCGAGCACTGCTCCTGCAGGGGCAGCTGTGTGGACCTCTGGCTGCTGCTGCTGCTGGGGGTCCAACTGCTTCGCCGAGGTGTGCGTGCCTGTGGCTCTGCAGACCGCGTGATGTGCAGCCTGAATGTGTCTGGGAGGGGCCCTTTAAGGGAGCGGCTAGCTGTTGCCCCGGAAGTGCTAGTCTGCCCTGTGACCCTGTCTGCAGCTGTTCCTGGCACCCTTATTTCGATGTGGGCCGCTTTGGCATGTAGACGCTCCCCTGCAGTGCCTACTTCGATGTGGTGCTGCCCAACGTCGACGGCACCAGCCCTGGAGGAAGTGTAGATGTTATTCATCGAAATAGCTTATTTCGATGTCGCTACATTGAAATAAGCTATTTCGATGTAGCATTCACGTGTAGACATAGCTAATTAGTTATTCAGGAGTTATCAGCTGGAAACATACATATACCCTTTGAGAGCTGCTTGCTACATGCTGTGTGTTTTGTGGGCATAAGGAATACAGGCATTGAATAATAAACTCATAAAGTAGCGGAGAGTAACCAACATGTTTAGAATTTTGACTTTATCTCACTAGTGAAGTTTCTCAGCAGTACAATCAGATAGATGCTGTATGATACAATTTATTAATCCATCCGTACCACAGAGTCATTCCCCTGGGTCAGCAATTGTCATTAGAGACAGTTACCCCAGTTTACTTTATGGCTTCAGATGGATTGCTGAAATGTATTAGTAGCTGGCTTAAAAAAGTGTGTGTGTGTGTGTGTGTGTGTGAGAGAGAGAGAGAGAGAGAGAGAGAGAGCATAAAAATATGGGTTTGTTGGGGAGGAATTGGATTCAGAACTCATTCCGCCACTTCTTGAACTGCTTTCTGCTTCCTTTTTTCTTTTGATGACTCTGTACACGCAAATGCCCAACACTGGTTTTCAATTGTTTCAAAAGATTTTGAAGGGAAGGTTTGGTTCATATCCTAGTTATATGTGGAGTCTCAGATAGCTGAGGTAGTACTGTTTTCTCACCTTGAAGCCACAGGTAGAAATATCATGTTAGGAACAGGCAATAGAAGCAAGTGAACTTCTAAGGAACAAAGCTCACGTTTGCTCGAGAGTATTCTCGGTCAATGTGAAGGATGGAAAAAAAAATCAGTTCCTCTGTTACAGCTTCAAATCCATTTGTGGTGGGGTGTATTAACCCCGTACTAGCTGGGGCGGGGGGAGCTGGCTTGCTGGGTGTAAAAGGCCCCTGTCCCATGGCCCTGCTGCAGCCCCAGTATAGAGGCCAGTTGGGGCTGGCCACCAGGGAAGAAGGAGCTCCTTCTGCAGCTTGTGAGCAACACCTGCTGAAGGTGGGGCTGCCAGCAGCAGCAGCTCAAGGAAATTCAGCCAGAGCTGGGACAATTCATTACACCTGGAATGGGGTAGGAAGGAGCCCAGGGCAGGGAACCGGGGGTAACCCGGGAGCTCAGCGTGTTGTGGTAGGGATCCCCCCCGAGCTGTTGGTTGGGGAGACACACCTACCACCAACAGGGCCCTGGGCTAGAGCTAGGTGGAGAGGGAGGGCCCAAGCTCCCCTACTGCCATCCTTGTGACCCTGAGGAAGGGGGAGCAGTTCCTAAGCCACTGGGCCTGCATACACTGACTAGGCTACGGAGGCCTGAGGACAGCGGGAAAAGCCTCAGAAGAGGTGTGGGGCTGGAGGCCCCACTACACCATCTCAATCTGTGGGCAACATTTTCTCAAACTAAAATTGTTTCCAAAGTTTTCCATTAGTGTATTAGTATTCAACCTTTTTTTTTTTTTTTTAAAGGCCATAGAGATTATGAATTGTTACTAATTTCACCCGCAGGCCAGCAGTTCAAAACTGAACAAAGTTGTTGGAAACATTACCCTAAAAAAACCCCTATTCTTTGTCTGCTGTGTGTATTATCCACAAAGATTTTAAAATCAAAAAATGTGTTATTAAAGTCCATAGGCAGATTAGGGCCTAAAGACACAAAATTTCAGTAAGTGTGGATGGATTTTAGTATATAATGGAAGGTGGCCAAGTGAGTCACTGAATAATTTATGACACGTTTGGCCTCATTTCTGCTTGAGATTTACCTAGGAAGCTTTCTTTGGTGTTTTTTTTTTCCCCTTATTTTGTGTTTTATGGTACAAATTTATATGTTATTGTTCAAACAATGCCAAAACACTTATGGTAACCAGTACATTTAACTACTGTTTACTCCAGGTATTCAAGAGGTCACCTAAGTTGCATGATCTTATTTTTGCTTTCAGATCAAATGAATGAAAATGTATACACTAGGAGGAGAACAGCTAATACTGCTCTTGGCATATGAACATTTGATATTTATGGCAGCTTGTATTTTTCTCATCACCACAGTAACTGAACCCCTCTGATATGCTCAGGCATACAACACCCTAGTGCAGCAGAGATGTGTTATTCTTACATATGGGGAATTAAAACATGGAAATTAAGGGCCTGAGCACCTGGAACTCTGTGACCTCAATTATAGTTATTCAGAGCTTGTGAAAATTTGGTAAGGAGTTCTGTTAGCTCCGTTTAGAGTTGGCCTGGAATTATCTGAAAATCTGGCCGTAAGTGACTTAATTACATGGGAAATCGGTGGCAGTGCCAGGAACTGAACCCAGATTTTCACAGGCTCATTCCAGTGCCTCATCCAGAGAATAGCAAGACAAGCCATTCCTCAGATAGGTGAGGCAAAATATCTTTCATTTGACCAAAAACTCTCAAAAAGGAACATGAACAAGGTTGCCCTAAGCAGTTATTCAGAATTTGGACATCTGTGAAGGATGTTTTGCTGTAACAATAGCAGTGAATTTCTTGGCTTGTAGTTTAGATCAGACACTTAGCATCATATCAACTTGGATCAACTATTATAAATTTTATATTGTTATAAATACACTACAATAAGTTCAGTTTTTATTGTTCTAACCTAGCAGTATGTATTTCTGAGAAATACAAGGATTTGGAGCTGTCTAAAATATATTTGAAGCAAGTGACACTCTTTATAATAAGACAATGAAATTATACATCATTTGCAAGCTAACAAAAACTCACAGCTCAAAGAGCAAGAAAGGCAGGTGTGGCGGATGCTAACAAACTTGTCTAGCTATTTATAATTGGGAAAACAACAGTGTAGAAACTGATCTTGGCTTGTCTATAATTAATAAAATACAAGGTCAGAAGGGATTGCTATGATGATCTAGTCTGACTGCAGGTAGTGCTGCACCAAGATCCCCTGGCTCCCCTGTCTACGAGAAGCTGCTTCCAGAACAACATACCTTTAGGGAGCTGCACTGCCTGTAATACGTGCTGCCCTTCTCCAACACCTCAATCCCCTACCCCAGTCTAGAACCTGAATCCACACACCCCCACACACCTTCTTGCATCTCAACTCCCTGCCCCAGCCTGGTGAAAGTAAGTGAGGGTGAGGGGGAGCAAGCTACTGAGGCAGAGAGGATGGAGCGAGCCTCAGGGAAGGGAAAGGATGAGGGTGCAGCCCCTACAAAGGGGTGGGGCCAAAGTCTTTGAGTTCACAGAGTTGGACAGTTGACTGTCCTGTTTGCTTTTGCCCAATTTACCAAGCAAACTAGGTTGCTTTCTGTCAATCACCTGTCTTTATTATTCACCACTTCTCCAATTTATATGTCATTTTGCAAACTTTATCAGTGACTTTGCTTTCTTCTAGGTTACTGATAAATATTGTAGGACCAAAATGGATCCCTGTGGGACTCCCCCCTCCCCCCACCAGAACTACACTTGCTTGGTGATGATTCTTGTTTTGCAGTTACACTTCGAGACTCATGGTCCTTTGCTCTCCAGTGAGGAGGAAGGCCATTGTGCCTCATTATATTGGGTCCTCAGCCTCATGTCACCATGGTGGGGCTGAGCAGTAAGCAGGATAGAGCTCTGGGTCTGTCTGACGGAAGCAGACACACAACTGTAGCCAGGGGCCCCTTTCACTGCTCCTGGGTGGGGCAGCACTTGGTATAATCTTTAGCTTTCAATTCCACAGTTGGGGTCAGCAATTAACAGTCTAGAGCTGCTAGGCAGGGCTGTGCTGGTAACAGCCAAAGCCTCCCAGCCCAGACATCCGGGAGATTCATGAGTTAATAAGCTCTAGCCCTTTGGGTGGGGCAGAGAAGGGAGCAGGCATTAGTCTGGGCTTGCAGGCTCAGGCAGCCAGCAAACACGCACAGTCTCAGGAGTCAGGTGCAGGTGAGTACCCCCACAGTGTAGGGCATGAACAAGGGCTGTACAAGGGTTGAGCACCCATCAGGCAGTCTAGGGTGCTGGTAAGTTGTTCCCAGAGCACAGGCCTCCCAGCCTAAGATGGAAAGTGCACCACTTGAAGATTAGGGTGACAAGGGGTTGCAGACCTAGCATACTCCACTGCATCCCAACTCAGACTCAGACAACTGGCAGAGTAGTCTGCCAGTGGGTCCACAGGAATCCAGCTTCAACATGTTGACTTAGACATAGTCAGCCCTGTAACTGGACAGACATTAGCTGTCCCAATGGCTTCCTATCTCCTCAGGGTTTGGTACCTCCAGCAACCACTGGTCCTTGGGATATACAGCTCAGGGTAGTCCCAGCAATTCCTCTTTTTGGGTCTGTCTCTTCCAGCAGGATGTGGCTAGGCAGACTTGTTTTTCAGGTGCTACCAGAGGTGTCAGCCTCCTACATTGGCGCTATGCCTACTGAGCTGCAGAGCCTTCCTTTTATACTTCCTGAACTGCACTAGTACTTCTGGCGAGGGGGCAGGGCAGGCTTAGCCCCACCCATGAAAGGGAAGTATAGTGCTTTTTTGCTTTCCAGTGCCGCGGAAGGCCACTCTGTCTCACAACAGAGACTTATAAGTTAGCTATTTTTTAATCCATTTAGTAACTCAGGCTTGCAGAAACCTTCAGATGTAAACTAACCTGAATGTTCCCAGCTGTAGGATAATAACTTATTTTGCATTTCTTCCCCATTACAAAATAACAATGAGACTAAAGGGGGATATTTATCATTGGGGCTAATTAAGATTAAGGAAAACCCATCAAAAGCCATGAAATCTGGGCTTCCATCCATTTCGCAATGATTGATTACCTTGTTTTGGTTTAAATCACTGCACCCCTAGAAATTAGTGTTTTCTTGGGTGTTTGCCATTTGTTTTAAACTAGGAGGAAAATGCATTGTATTGAGCTACTAGAAGTAAGATTGAAGTCCTATATTTTAGAATTAGGAGTTATTCCTGTTTCTAACAGTTGCTTCTGTTTTTTAAGTTTGGAACATACATCCACAACAGTTTTTCCTTTCAAAAAGAGTAATTAAAATAATAAATGTCATTCACATAGGATATTATATAACAGAAGATAAATAACTGGGCATAATTTGTGTGGGAGAAGATTCAGTTTCATAGACTTTTTCATATAAAACATTTCAATACTTAACACAACCAAGAAACAACTGATCTATTAAAATTCTACCTTTACTTGTAATTAGCAATAAGAGCTTTTGATTGTTTACTTGTCTCATTCTCTAAACGGGAATGAAAGAGACTGGACAATTACTATTTTGTTTTTAGTCAGTTCCACTTTTGGTTGAAATGCAATAGAAACCTGGTCCTTTCGTTTCAGTGGCCGTTGGGAGTCTGTTTTCCACTGATTTTGGAGGCTTTGAAATAGGTCCGGGTAGGATACAGTATGGTGTTATTTTTATTAGGAGTTATTATTGTAACACCAAGAAGCCCCAGTCTGGACCAGGAACCTATTGTGCTAGGCTCTGAACAAGATCCCTGCCACAAAGAGCGTTAAGTGTCTGAGAGAGAGAAGGACTAAGACAAATGAGAGAATACAAGGAAACAATGAGACAACTTCAGGAAAATGTTTAAATGTAATCCCTTCCCTTGTTCACAAAAATAACATAAAAATGACTATATATTTCTTTTCCAACTAGGCTTTGTTGGAATTTGTTTTAAGCAAGCAAGCAAGAAAACAAATCAAATATTTGCCCTAAAACTACTTTATAGTATTCTTTTTAAAATATTTTTTAAAAGGTTTCCAATATTTTCTTTCATGGATTTATTCTCCCTTGGTTTATCTGTCCCTAGCCTGCTGTATTCCACTGCTTCAGAGTATGTTACTTAATTAGTTCCCTTAAGGCCATGGGATGTGATTTACCCAAAAAGGGAATGAACACAAGGCCATCAAAATGAAAGCAGAGGAAAAAAACTTGAGCAATTTTTTTTGTGCTGCATTAATATAGGAATAAGGGGTTTTTATCTACACTTTTTCTAAGATGCAAAATGTGACTTTTTGGAGACATTTATATTTTTTTCACTAAAAATATCTGAAGATGTGTTTGCAAATATCTGTTTTATTTGCAGCTTTCTAAGGAGCTCATTTGCTGGTACAATCATAAAGAGGAGCAGTGTAGCACACACTTTTTAGCCAAGCAAGCACAGAATTTGTAGTTGCACAGCACTCAGGTACCATGGTGAGTGTGGAATGAGACCCCATGTACAACAGACTATATGTACCCTGTTACCAAAACTGGGTACTCTTGGATTTTTGGCTCTTTGTTTCATGTTCTCTCATCAATACAGTTTGTGTTGTTGGTGTCCCATTTTGTTTCATTGGAAGATTCACGGTAAAACTGTCACCAATTTAGTATAGTTGGTCAGACACAAGAACAGTATTGTACTGGGTTAATAGCTTGGCTAGCTGACAAGATAAACACAGGTTGGCTCCAGTGAGATTGAATCTTGCCAGGCCTAGATGAGTTGATATCTCTTTTATTTCAAAACTGCTCACCCAGTCTTTATTCCTCTGCCCATTACCTCATATGTTTCCAAACACTGGCAAACTAACTGATTTCCTTTCAGTGGATGGATTTGTCATGTGAATTATTATAATGTGAAGTCATGAGGGCACCAAAAACTAAAGAACTGCAATTTCTGCAGACATGCAATTAGACTTATGCCAGAGACAGAGACGGTGTGGATGCCAGCAAAATCCATTGTACTACTTTTGCAAAACACATTAGTGTCGATGTTTGCATGGTTTAGTCAGCGGAGTAGCTGTCCTATGTTGTTGTTTAGATTAAAAACACTAGTAAATGGTTTAAAAATAAAAATACTGAAGGATGCTGTAAATTGCCTGCTGCACTCATTGCCTTGTTGAATAAAAAAGGGAAGTTTAAATTCTTACTCAGTGCGTGATGAGTGGGTTTCATTGTGATGGGTGATGGGTGATATGTTTCGAATGCATCATTCATTGCGGTACACAAATGGGAAAAACAGGAATGCCTCAGCTTATCAGTGTGTGCATTTATCATATTATTTACAGTTGTGGCCATTAATTACACTGTCTGTTTTGCTTTATGTGCCCTGTGTGAAATATTGCATGGCCTCTGCAACTTGAAATTTCATAATAAACAGAAACCAATGACTCAAAGGATAGGCCTGGGCCAAAGGGAGAGTGCAGAATGAGGAAGCAGACAAACAAGAAAGTGAAAATCTACTATGGAATACACATTCATTTTTCTGGAGTCAAATTGTGTTCAAAGGTTAAAAGTTCCGTTTCACTTGGGATTTCTCCCTCTAAATAGCCCAAGTGTTGGATTAGGGACCAAACTTGGCTTTAATTTGCACTGGTGGCGCTTCTAAAATTGCATGAAGTGCCTGAGACAGAAATAAGAAATTGACCTCCTGGGTTTAGTTAAGGGGAGTAGGGCTGTCTGATCTCCCATTTTTTACTCCACGCTAAGATTTTTCTTTAGAATGCATTTCTGGTCCTGATCCAATATCTTCCTTATTCACTGTAGCCGCATCTACACGTGCCGGCTATTTCGAAGTAGCCGCGCCAACTTCGAAATAGCGCCCGCCACGTGTAGACGTGGCGGGCGCTATTTTGAAGTTGAAATCGATGTAAGGTGGTGAGACGTCGAAGTCGCTATCCCATCAGAAGATGGGAATAGCGCCCTACTTCGACTTTGAACGTCGAAGTAGGGCACGTGTAGCCGATCTGCGTCCCGCAACATCGAAAGAGCGGGGTCCGCCATGGTGGCCATCAGTTGAGGGGTTGAGAGACGCTCTCTCCAGCCCCTGAGCTCTATGGTCACCGCGTGCAGCGGCCCCTTAAAGCTCCCCGCCCCCTGCCTTCCTGTGCAGGAAGCTGAGAGAGCGTGCAGGCGGCAGCATTGCCACGCGACCAGCCTGCACGCATCTGTACAGCCCCAGGCCACCCCCCCGCTGCGATGGCCGCCCGCCAGCCCCCCAAGCGCCCCCAGGGCACCCCCCCCAACTGGAAGAGGCAGCGGGGCTCCTCCTGGACGGAGGCCGAGATCTGGGACCTGCTGGGGCTCTGGAGCGAGGAGGAGGTGTTCCAGGTAATGGGGAGCAAGAGACGGAATGCGGATGCGTTCGCTCGGCTGGCCGAGGGCCTGGCTGCCCGGGGTCACCCTGCCCACACTCCTGACCACATCAGGAGTAAGGTTAAGGAGCTGCGGCAGGGTTACGCCCGGGCCCGGGATGCGGCCAGCCGATTTGGGGCCACCCCCTCCACTTGCCCCTTTTACAGGGAGCTCAGGTCCATCCTGGGCCCCCAGCACACCTCCTCCCTGCCGGCCACTCTTGACACCTCGGCCGACGAGCCCCAGCAGCCCCCAGAGGTGGAGTCCGCCCCGGAGGCAAGCCCTGCACCCAGGGGCCCCCCCAGGAGCCCACCCCTGGGATGCCGGAGGAGGAGGAGGGGGGATCCTCCTCCAGCGACGGGGGGCTCCAAATACTCCTGCTGTCCCGGAGCTCCAGCAGGGCGTCCGCCCTGAGGATGTCCCCCGACCGTGGGAGCGGACCGTCAGGTATGTACCCCCCCGGTGCACACCCCTGGGGTTGAGGGGCGGGGACAAGAGACATGACCAGGTCCCTCCACATGCCCAGATGACCATGGCCCCAAGGACAGCAGTGGCATGTCCCTCAGAAGAGTGCATCAGCCCCTGCCCCCCCAGCAGGACAGTGCCATGCCCCATTCCTGGGGATTGGGGGAGTGGAACCTAGGGTCCCCCGGGGGGGAGGGGGTGGGACACCCAGCAGCAGCAGCAGCATCTGCTGGGGATGGGGATGGGGAACCAGCAGCAGAGGGGTGGGGGGACAAGGGCCACGGCTCGGGGGCCACACCCTAATGGCTGTCTCCACTCTTCTTCCCCCTCTGTGTTCCGCAGCTGCACCATCGGAGGGCCCGGAGAGCGCCGGCGAGGTGTCAGTGGTCCCAGACAGCTCACCAGGGCCATCGCTGCAGGCCAGCCCCTCGGCGGAGCACCAACCAGCCCCAGGGTGGGGACGATGGCAGAGCCACCACCACCAGAGGATGGCGACGGACCCCCAGCTGCTCGCCACCCTCCGGCGGCAGCCGGAGGTGTCGGAGCGGCGGCTGCAGGTGGACGAGTGGCGCCTGCAACTGCAGGAGTGGGCGCTGGCCTGGCGCCAGGAGGCATGGGTGACCTGTATGCGCACTTTTGAGCGCATAGCAGACTACCTGGCCCCCCATGCCGCGCCGCTCTGCGTGCCCTGCCCGCTCCACCTGCTGCTCCACTCGCCCTCCGACCACCGTCCGCCATCCCGGGGCCTTCCGCCGAGGGGGACCTGGGGCCTGCTGACACCCGCCGGCCATATCTGCCGGTTCGCCCGGCCCCCAGCCACCCTCGGCCAGGGCTGAGGCCAAGGCGAGGGTCGCGCCCGCCAACCCCAAGCGCTGGACAGTAGGGGGTGCGGGGCCCAGGATGTGGCCCCCCCTCTTTGTACCTATCCCCATTATTGTGTATATAGTTTGTATTAGACCCCTGTTCTTTTATGATACCTGCCCCCCCGTTTAAATAGTTCTCCCCTTCCTTGTGTTCCACTGTTTATCATATATATATATATAGTAATAATAAGAGAATTCACCGTTTTGTGGTTTCAAGAACAACAGGTCTATTTTTATTTGCAAGAAAAGTGCGGGGGGGTGTGCTTTTGGGTGCTCTGTGGTGTGGGCGTAGGGGCAGGGAGTGTTGTGGAGGATTGGGGGGGTGCAGTGCGGGGCCTGCCAGCGTTCACCCCGCGGCCTGGTCAAAATGGGCCCGCAGGGCCTCCCGGACCTGGGTCCCCTCGGGGCCCACCTGGCGACGGGGGGCAGCGGGTGGCTGCACGTCAGCCCTGCGAGCCTCCACAGCCCAGCCCTGAAAGAATGCCTTCCCCTTGCTCTCAACCAGGTTGTGGAGTGCGCTGCACGCGCCCACAGTCTGGGGGATGTTGGTGGGGCCCGCATCAAGGCGGGTGAGGAGACACCTCCAGCGCCCTTTGAGGCGGCCAAAAGTGCGCTCAACCACCTGGCGCATGGTTCAGGCGCGTGTTGACGCGCTCCTGGCTGGCTGAGAGATGGCCCGTGTAAGGGTGCATGAGTCAGGGCCGAAGGGGGTACGCCGCGTCTGCGATGATGTAGAGGGGCATGGTGGTGTCCCCCACAGGGATCTCCCGCTGGGGGATGTAGGTCCCTGCCTCCAGCCGGCGGCACAGGCCCGAATTCCTGAACACCTGGGCGTCGTGGGTGCTGCCAGGCCAGCCGACATAAATGTCCAGGAAGCGGCCCCGGCTGTCCACCAAGGCCTGGAGGACCACCGAATGGTAGCCCTTCCTGTTCAGGAAGCGTCCTCCACTGTGCTCCGGAGCTCGGATGGGGATATGGGTCCCATCCAGAGCCCCGAAGCAATTTGGGAAGCCCAGGCTGGCAAACCCCGTGATTGCGGCATTCGGGTCCCCAAGCCTCACGAGTCTGTGGAGGAGCAGGGCGTTGATGGTGCGGACGACCTGCAGGGGAAGGACATGGGAGAGCACCAGTGAGGGGTGTGCAGGGTGTGTCTGGCCCTCCCCCCCAAGGGCTCCTCTCCCCCCCCAGGGCTGCCTCCCCCTCCCCGTGGGTCCTCTTACTTCCATGAGGACAGCCCCGATGGTGGCCTTGCCAATGCCAAACTGCTGCCCCACGGATCGGTAGCTGTCTGGAGTGGCCATCTTCCAGACAGCGATGCCGACCCGTTTCTCCACGCTGAGGGCACGCCGCATGGCGGTGTCCTGGTGCCTAAGTGCAGGTTGAGCCACTGGCAGAGCTCCAGAAATGTCTGCCGGCTCATGCGAAAGTTCTGGAGCCAGCGGTCGTCGTCCCACTCGCCGAGCACCAGCCGCTTCCACCAGTCGGTGCTCGTGGGGTAGCTCACACAGCCGACGGCGGGGGGGCGGGTTGGAGGACAGCAGGGTTTGGGGTTGCTTCCTCCTCCCCTGGGGGCAGCTCCTCTACCACGAATAAAAGGTGATGAGTTGCCTCCTGCATGACATTGAGCAGGGCGAGCACTGCTCCTGCCGGGGTGGCTGGGTGGACCTCTGGCTGCTGCTGCTCCTGCTGCTGCTGGGGGTCCATAACTGCTTCGCCGAGGTGTGCGTGCCTGTGGCTCTGCAGACCGTGTGCTGTGCAGCCTGAGTGTGTCTGGGAGGGGCCCTTTAAGGGAGCGGCTAGCTGTTGCCCCGGAAGTGCTAGTCTGCCCTGTGACCCTGTCTGCAGCTGTTCCTGGCACCCTTATTTCGATGTGGGCCACTTTGGCATGTAGATGCTCCCTTGCAGTGCCTACTTCAATGTGGTGCTGCCCAACGTCGACGGCACCAGCCCTGGAGGATGTGTAGACGCTATTCATCGAAATAGCTTATTTCGATGTCGCTACATTGAAATAAGCTATTTCGATGTAGCATTCACGTGTAGACGTAGCTTGTAAGAGCCATGTTATGGGGAAGTTGTGGAGTTGCTCCCACCCTAGTTTCGCTGTCAAAACAGAACAACTTCCACCCTGGGAGCTGGCTGTGCCTATATAAAAACTAGCTCTACAGCTAAGATGCCTTGTCGTACTACCTGAACGTCCTGAAGCAGGCACTATAGCATTTGCTGCTGTTTCTCTGAAAAGGTGCGGTATGCCCTGCCTGCTCGTCTAATGTCTACTGCTGACTGTAGGGAAACACCACCACTGGGAGGCATTAGCTGAACCCTGTCCTGATGCCTGTAATGTGTGTATCCTGACCTGCTGCTGAACAGATATACACTCGTCCCTCATTAAATGAGTACTTTACTTACAAGTACTCACTAAACGAGAGACACATAAATCTACCTTTGTTCTCTAGACGAATGAACCCCCCACAGCTAATATGAGCCTTACCTCCCACCCCACAGACCCAACCCGCCACAGCCTGAAATCCCACCAACCCTGCACATCCAACCTGCTGCAGCCTGAACCTCCCACCAGCCCTGCAGACCCAACTCGCTGCAGCCTGACCTCCCGCCGGCCCTGCAGATCCAACCCACTACAGCCTGAACCCCCCACCAGCTCCACAGACCCAACCTGCTGCAGCCTTAATGCCCCCGCCTGACCCACAGACCCAACCCACTGCAGCCTTAACACCCCACCCTCCCAATGCACCCACCCTGCTGCAGCCTTAACGCCCCGCAGACCCAGCCCACCATCAGGTTTTAACCCTCTCCACTTACCTTTCAAAAATAGTGCCATGTGCTGCCACTCCTTCCTTGAGTTACAAGCATGTGGAATGAATCCGAGACTTTTACATGTATTTTAATGGGAATTTAGTGTCCCTGTTACTAGTTTTTGCCTACAAGCAGAAAGTTGGGAACCAATTGTGCTTATACAGCAAGGGACGAGCGTACTGGCTTCCATGCAGGTGGAAGAAGATGCTCCCTACATGCTTCTCCTGTTCCTTCCCTGCTCAGTGAATCCATTTGAGACAGGCCAAAGTTACATCATGGAGACCTGATCCAATGTTCATTGAAGTTCAATGGACAGACTCCCACTGACTTCAGTGGCCCTTAGCTCATAACTTATGTTTTTGTTTAGGCATTCCTATTACAAGAGGAATAGAGGAATCTCTGTCACAAGTCTGCTGTGTGGGTGCCTAATGTCCTGCCTGTCTCTTAAGAAAAAACATGCTTTTTAGACAGCTGTAAAATAATCCCTCCACTCTGGAAGACATAAGGGCAAACTTTTCATTCATTATCAAAGAAAGCAGGTTAAATGACTTTCTGGGCTACTTTGTGGCTGGCCCATACTGCCTTGGACCTTTATCATGATGAACGCTATCTCTCTGTCACTATTTATCATGATGAGTTAAAGATACATTGGCAAAAGCAGTTCTGCAGCCCAAGATTCTGTTCTTAGGGGTGGCAGCTGACACTGAAGGCCTTGTGGTGGACAAAATTTTTTGCTAACACTTAAGGGAGACTGTATGGAAACATGAGGGCTCCAGAAGTAAGGGAAGTCCTGGGGCTTACTTTATTTCTGATCTTGATGTAGGTTTGTGTGAGTGTGAGAAACTAAGCTATGGGATCATTCAGCCATGAACAGGGTTCTATTCAAATACGAATTGAACTTAAATTGGACTGGCATTTTTTTTCCTCAGCATTCTTTCTTTCTCGCACTCTCTCTCATACATACACAGACAGCAATTATAATCGTCTTGTAGAAGAAAGCATTCTCCTCTTAGATCCATTATATGCTAAACATGTAAAAGAATATTAATAAAATAACATGTGGCTCATAGATCAATCTAAAATATACATCACATAATGCACTAATGTTTTCTCGGTTCTGATGCCAGGATATCTATCGTGGTTCAGAAGAGGTAGCAAATGCTGTTCTTGTGGGGGTTTAATTTTTTTCCAGCAGTATCTCCAGAACTGTGGTTTGGATGACTATCTTATTATTTGCTGAGTTTCCCTTTATTGCTAAGAAGGTACTTAAATGTTTTCTTTTATCATGTTCCATTTAATACAATTAATGTGCTGCAGGTCCCTCTAAACAGTGCTTTTGATGCTATTAAGTGCCATAAAACCTAATGGAAATTATAAGGCAAATGCTTACTTATGGCCATATACTCTTCTTCATCTGCAGTGTAATCCAGTTGATAATTGGAATGGTGTGTATGTTATATTTGTACTTTAGCGTTTAGCAGGAGGGAGTTTCATATTTGGGGCTATACTGTCTCTTGGTGTACATATCCATGAAGATGTAAGAACCCACCTTCCACCTCTTAGGGCTTGTCTATACTATAGTGTTATTTTGAAATAACTTCTGTTATTTTGAAATAACTTTGCTAGCATCTAAACTATGCATGTGCTATTTTGAAATAAATTTGAATGAAGTTTCTTATTTCAAAAATGGTAAACCTCATTGTAGAAGGAGTAACACCTTTTTTGAAATAGGTGCTATTAAGAAACGGAATAATGCTAATTCAAAACAAACTGTAATGTGTCCAATGGCACTATTTTGAAATAGTGTTGTGTGTCTGGAAATGCCATTTTAAAATAGCTGGGTGCTATTTTGAAATGCGTTTTGTGCATAGCTGTGTTATTTCAAAATAAGATATTTCAAAATATCTTTTCGAAACACCTCTGTAGGATAGCCATAGCCTTAGTCAGCTATCTAGATCTTGGTTGCTGGTACTTAAAAGTAAGGATGTGATGTCCCATTGTGTCTCAATGTGTGTTTTACATGTCACCCCTTGTATGTTGTGTTGCTGTAGCCATGTTGATTCCAGAATATTAAAGGTACAAGGTGGGTGAGGTAATGACTTTTACTGAAGTTTACACAGAGCTCTGCTTCTGTAATATCATCACTTGGGCTGACAGAGCTATCCCTGAAGCCACAGGGTAGCCCTCAGAAAAGTTGGGAGTGGTCATGTTTTAAGATGACATTCCCATGGGTATGTGGGTAGAACTAAAAAGAAGAACTTTTTTTTCCCATGTGTTGTATTTTTACCAGAGCTGTATGTCCTGCAAAACCCTTTTTCTCTTCTAGAATCATGAAGTGACTCCCGTCGCCAGGATGTGTTGGGTATAAAAGAATGAGCTGTTTGTATTTGGGGAACTCAGTCTGCAAATGTTAATGGGAAAAATACCAAAAGATGGGAGGGATGGCACAAAGGTGAATACTGTGAAAAGAAAGTTACCAGTTTCCCTTCACAGAATTCCCCTTCCCTCATGCCTGGGCTTCATCTTTTACATTTTACTCAAGAGTGTAAGTAACCCTTACTTGCATGACTAATTTTACTGTTTTCTGCAGAGGCTGCTAGGGTCAGTAAGGATTAATCACAGAACGGCTGCAGGATTGGGACCTTATTATTTCATTACATACTTTAAAAAGTTCTATTTTTCATGGCCGTGTGCAGACTGTAAAAGAGCCGTTCTTTGTCCATGCCAACGATGTACCTTAAAGAAAGGCAAGGCCCAACTCTTACCACCCTCATGATAATTAGCTCCAGACACTGCACATGGTCCCTGATTCCTTTGTCAATGTACTGCAGATGCCCTCTTCATAGAGAGCCTGACAAGAACAAGATCTATTAGGCTAGTCAAACTTAGCATTTTGTCCTATTTTCATTTATTTGTATGTGCTAATTATTCATAGAGATAATTACCCTTTACCAATTCCCATTCATTTAGGTTGCTTTTGAAAAGCCATCAAGGGGAGTAGTGAGCAATCATATCTCAAAGTGAATCAAGATACAGCACAAAAAAATATAATACACTTTTGTGCAGCAAACCATGTAGAATTAACCACCAGACTTTTTTTCTTTTTTTGGCCAAAGCTCTAATTGCTTGAACTCAATTTGATGGTCGACACTCAAGCCCATCAGTCAAATGTATTCCTGTCTTAGTGCCCTTTAATGATGCTCATCTTAGTTATGTATCTTCTAAAAATAAGGAAAAGAAATGCTATCTTGCAGGTTTGAAAAGAGGAGCAATGAAATGACCATTAAAAAGCTGGCTGTACATTCTTGGGCAAATATGCTTAAGTTCTGAATTACCTTATTTATCTCAGAGCCCCTGGAATTAAGAAATAACCCTCACTCTTCCACTGCTCTTGTCTCTTGATCTTGGAAAGATGCGTGGCTAGTTTGAAGCAGGAACCAAATGAAACTTGAAAGCTAGATTTATTATTTTCTTTTTAAATTCATTTTCGGGGGGTGGGGGTGGGGAGGAGGAAGAGACCAGTCTGACATTGCAAACCCATGAAGTAATTTGGGAGGCCTCTGTATAAAATTTGAGTGGTTTATGCGTGACCATGGTCTACTCCAGTGGATAGGGTTTTTGCGACTTCTAAAAGAACTAAAACAGTATGGCGGGCAGGTGTTTCACTCTAGAGTAGTAGTGCCCCCAGGAGTGGTGCACACATAACGTTTCAAGTTGAGTTTTCTGCCCTAAAGAAAGAGGTTGGCTATAAAAGGGTGAGTATGAACTCTTTTGCTTAGAAGCAGCTGTGCAATAAGTCCTGACAGTGTACTATTTGTAGCCACCAGAGAGAAAGCAAAGCACAGGTGCTAGTTTTCAGGCTTGTAAGGAATATCACTGTATAAATCAGGGAGCTGTGTCCCCAAAAATCCTTGTCCGGAGGGGCAGAGATGAGGGCACTACCCAAGAGATGTGATGGCTGGGTGTCGGAAAGTGGGTGGGAGTGGGTGACCTGAAGGGACAATGTATATACATAGATGTATAAATGCAGTCATGTTGGAACTGTGTCACAGCTGATGGGTTTAAAATGAGGGACCTGGATGGGAACACCAAGCAGAAATGTCTGGATTGCATCCACTATTCTACAAAGGAATCCAGCGACTCAGTAGGAGTCATACCCCAGACATATGATGAGACAAGTAAGGCCCCTGTTGAACTTCCTCCTGTTGGATTGATTTATGACCATCTTGGCAAGCACTAGGAGGAGGCTGATATGTTGCCTTGACTCCACAGGGATACACTCAAGTAATGAATAATGTAAGATACCAGGTCAACTTCTGCCGCTTCCTCTGGAATCTGGAGGGACAAACTATGGTGAAGTTTCTATGGTCCATACAATCCCTGGATTCTGAGACTGCCAAAAAGTGTGTTAATTATTGCATGTGATACAGACATCTGTGCACTAGCAACTGGATTGTGATCACCCAAAGCCACTGACCCAGGACACCAGATAACTTAAAACTGTTACTACCAGTCTGTGCTGGAACTGAATGTTCAACAAAATGGTAAATCACTGTATATTCACACGAACCATATAGTCTCCTAAATTAATATATACTAATGTTGAGCTGAGCTGAAGTGGATTGCAGGGGGCAGCTGATGATTTGAAAGGCAAATGCAAAGACATGAAAGGAAAAAAGATGCAGAACGCACACATACTGCATGAATAATCTAGGAAGAGGGCAGAGATGGAATCAGAAAAGCTTTTATGATTAAGTCAAAGAACATAGTGAGCAATAAAGGAGTTTCAGTACAATTTTGATGTAGCGGTGGCTATGCACACATCTGAAGGGAAGAAAAGACACACTCAATAGTGTTCAAATATACAGTACATTTAAGAAACCAAGTGCCTATGTGCTAAACCCAGTCAGATAATGCAGTCAATTTTTTGCATGAGTTGCGAGTTGTCTTTTTGAAAGATTTCTATCAATGTTCAGTGAGTTGAGGTTAATGTACAAAGACAATCACATCTGAAAATATTGGCTAACTTTGGCCATTGACAGAAAACACATCAACTTTTTACTGTATTTGAAAAGAGAAATGGCTCTCTTACCTAATGTAAACACCCAAGTCCGACCAGATTGTTCCCTGGTTAGTTTTTCTAAGGTGATGAGATTCTGGTAAGTGAAAATGATCGTAGCATCAAATGACTATGAATGAGTTGGTTAGACATTTTACATGCAGATAATCGTTCATTTCACTATTATTTTGATTAGTATCTGATAATATGATGTGTCAGTAGATACAGAGTGGATATGTTGCTTGAATTCATTGTGCTGTGCTGCACATCATTAATATGCTGTAAAATATTCCAGATTGATCCCTAGCTACTAAATAAATAATCCCCCTAAGTTTAATTGTGCAGTACTGTATCTTTCTTCTGTCAAATGCAAATAGGAAGTTGAAAGAGAGCCCTCTGAAGCTGTGTTTTATAGCAGGAAATGTGCTGCTTATTCACCCACTGTGGATTTTTTTTAAAAAGTCAGATTACTACTGAATGGTTACTCCCTTCCTTCTAGCATTCCTACCACTAATGAAGGCTTCAGAACATGCACAGAACTGTACATGCATGTGAAGTGCGATCCGGGCACGTGTTCCGGTTTTGTTGGTACAGCACCTAATAGTTAAAAGAAAAAACTTCAAAATTGAATGGGAGGAGAGAACTCAGTTTCATGAAGTAATTCACAACTCTAAAAATGCTATAAATTTTAAACTGTTTAAATAACGTAGAGACACAAAGGGTGTGAGGATTATCTTTTATTGGACCAACTTCTGTTTGTGAAATAGACAAACTTTTGAGCCTACAAAGAGCTCTTCTTCTGGGAAAGGTCCTTAGAGTGTCGTATCTGGAGGAACAGGTGGAACATATTGTTTAGCATAAGTAGATTCTTTGACTGGTCACTTAAAATATGGGGAGAGGGGAAGGCAGAGGTGGGAGTGGGATTTAGTGAGTTTTAGGATGTTGTAATAAGTCCCGTGTATCTAGTCAGTCTGTGATTTTTAAAGTCTAGTGAAGTTATGAGTTTAGGCTTCCAGGCTCACCTTTTGAAGGTGTGCTGTTTTCCTTTGTGGTAAGGAGTCAATTTTTTTTTCAGTCCTCATCCTCAAAAGAACCCTGGGGTCTTCGGAGGGCCTGTTTTTTTTCCATCTCCAGAATGGGTAGAGTAATCTCCACTTCCCTCACAGAGGTGTTGAATCTGCTTCTGAAGGCACCAATGCCAGGGGTGCTTTGGGGCTGGAACATCCCTGGGGAAAATTAGCAGGTGCTCTGTACCCAGTGGCAGTCAAGCTCCCCTCCCTCCCCCATGCTTCTTGGCTATCAGCAGCTTTAATGATGAGCTCCCGCTTCCACCTCTCTCTCTCTCTCTCTCAGCATCTTCAGCCTATTGCAGGACACTCCAGGAGGGAAGGGGATGAGTAGGGATGTGGCACTCAGGGAACAGGGTGGGGCTGGGGGAAAGGCTGTGTGATAGAGTGTGATCACAGAAGTCTACTTGGGATTGTTTGCTAGTGTGCAGATGGTGCAACAGACACCTGCATTCTTGCTTTCTGGGCTTCCCCACCACCCTGTCCTGCTGGGACAGATCCTCTGGTCTCCCTCACACAAAGGCTCAGAGTTGGGGTTCTTCTTCGAGTGGTCCCCATGGGTGCTCCACAATAGGTGTCGGGCTCGCCCGGCGCCGCAGATCAGAAATCTTCCAGCAGTTTCTCCTGGATCGCGCATGCGCCAGCGCGCGCCGCCTCCCTGCGCGCCCCCGGCTGCATGCACGATCCGGTCCCCACCAGTTCCTTCTCAACCGCCATCGGCAGCAGACAGAATCCACTTAGGCTAAGGCCAGAGTCAGATTACTTAGTGGTTTTTTCCATGTGTAATTTGTTGTTTTCGGTTATTAAACAAAAAAAAAAAAAGAAAGCAAAGACAAAGAGAATATCAGCAAAAAAAAAAAAAAAGGAAAAAGAGAGGAGCGGAGAAGAGAAGAGCAGACGTGAAGGCCATTTAGGTTGCCCGCTGCCGCAGGCCGGTGATCACTATTGGGGGTGGAAAGGCACGGATGAAGTGCTAAGTACCCTATTAACAATAAAGGACTCACTGCAATGGCCTCTTCAGGTTTTACAAAGCGGGAGTCATGCTGTGAAGTTATGCCGGCCTCCATGGGGCATAGCGAAGGCATCCGATGCCTGGGGGAATTACAGGCTACCCAGACGCATTCTCACTGTGCTAAGCTCACAGCCAGGGCTAGGAAGGACAGAGCGATGAGGCGTAAAATGCTCTTGTTGATAAGGCTCTCCAGCCGGACTTGCCAGAGAAGCCTCACCCAGAAGGGCCCTCTGGGTTGCATAAGAGGAGGGTAGTTTTTCTCTGACCCCCTCAGTGCAGAAACGGAGGAAACTCTCCCTGGCTCGATCCTTGCCGTGCGTTTGCAGCGAGCAGGACGAGCGGAGCACACAGCCATCAGCCGCATACTCAGGCAAGCGGCAGCGCGGCAGTGCACGTGGCAGAGGCTGAGCCTCTGGTTATACAACAGCCGGCACGCGCGGTGCTTAGAGCGTCAGCCAGGCAAGCGCCGGAACCGGTGGCATCGCCACAGGCGGCACAGACCCCCGCGGCACCAGCAGTGCAGGGGCGCCAGGCATGGAGCCTGCAGGCACCGGAGGGGGATACCTGCGCAGCACCGCAGCTGACGGGGCTGAGCGCGGCACTGACAGCGGGGCCGAGATCCCCGGTATGGGAGGGGGCGGTGCCGGCCCCGCAGCAGAGGGGCAAGGCAACATCAAAAACCCAGCACCGCAGTCCATCTCTGGACAGGGCTGCGCTGCTGTTAGCACCAAGCCCTCCCCCTGTGATACACATGCCGCACCAAAGGCTTGCGTCTCCACCAGCCCATCCGGAAAAAAGAAACAAACAAAAAAAAAAAAAACCAAAAAAAACCAACCCCTCCTTCTCCGTTTCTCCAACCAATGTCACCATGGCTTGGGCCACCTTCACCATTTCTGGGATTGGATCCCCTGGAGTACTATCACAAGCCAGTTTCACCTCTATCTGTGTCGTCGCGGAGGTCTCACTCTCCCAGACATCGGGGGTACACACCCCGTGAGTGGTCCAGGTCTCCATCCCCGGACCCTTGCCCATGCTGCCATGGTCGTCCTTATCATGCTGGACACAGACAAACCACAGGCCTACACCCAGGGGCAGGTCCCCGCCCCCCGGCTGCTCAGTACCCCCGTGGGCACTCCCGATCGGGGATGGAAACACAGTTGTCTCAAGGGGAGTTAATTTTAGAACCCCGAGACTTTCCTTCACAATCCTCCAGCGAGCAAGTGTATCATCGACCACAGGAACCCGAGGGTTCGAGGGAGGTTTACCTTAGTGGTTCCTCCTCATCCTCCCCAGATGAGGCCATGGCCCCCGGGGATGTCTCTCCCCCGGATGACCATAAACAGTTTCAGGAGCTGTTTAAAAGGGTGGCTTTCACGCAAGACATTCAAATGGCAGAGGTGCAGGAGAAACATCACAAACTCCTGAAAAATTTGAGACCCCTGGCTTCATCCAAAATTGCTATTCCGCTGGACGAAGCCATTCTGGAGTCAGCCACTACTGTATGGCAGACTCCGGCCTCTGTTCCACCTACGAACAAGAGAGCGGATAAGAAATACTTTGTCCCGGCAAAGGGCATGGAGTTCCTCTTCAGTCACCCACAACCAAATTCTTTGGTGGCCAGGTCGTCCCAGCAGAGGTCAAAGGCTTCTCAGTACAAATCGGGGGATCGGACAAAGATGCTAAGAAGCTAGAGCTGTTTGGCAGGAAGGTATATTCCTCTCCTATCCTGCTATTAAGAATGGCAAATTATAGGCACACCTAGCAAACCATAATTTTGATAATTACTCCGGGCTTACTCCCCTCATGGATCCACTTCTGGAAGATAAAAAGCCGGTGTTAAAGGCGATTGTTCAAGAGGGCTACGCAGCATTGCGGACAGGAGTCCAGATTGCCCTGGACGTGGCGGACACGGCGGCACGTTCAATGGCTACAGCAGTGGTCATGCGTAGAGAATCCTGGCCCCAGACGTTGGGTATCTTGAGGGACCTACAGGCGAAGATCGTGGACCTTCCCTTTGATACACAAAAGCTGTTTGCAGACTCAACCGACTCGGTCCCTCAGTCCAGTAAGGATTCGAGAGCTACACTTAGAACCTCGGGCATTTATACTCCCCCATACAGGAGGGAAAAATTTTATCCTCAGCAAAGACGCTACGCTTACAACCACAGCGTGCTCAATATCAACGGGGCTACGGCCAAGGGTGCTATCAATAGCAGCAACAGTACAGAACTCCTAGGTGACGTTCTCAACAAAGCCATACGCCCTCGGGTCAGGCCCAAAGGCAACAAGTTTGATGGGTATGTCGGGGGCTGCACTATCAATACCCTTGCTCAATGCCACTCTCATCTCATGTTCCATCATCGCCTCAGACCGTTCCACTCCCAATGGTAAAAGATCACCACAGACATATGGGTGCTGGAGATTATAGCCACAGGTTATGTGATCCCCTCCCAGTCGCTTCCACCGACGAAGCCTCCCACCAGGCCTCACCTCAGGGACACTGCCCATGAGGCGAGGCTCAAGCAGAAGGTGACTCACCTTATGTTCATAAGGGCAGTGGAAAGAGTGCCAGAATAATTCCAGGGGAAGGTTTTTATTCACGCTACTTCCTACCAGGGAAGAAAACAGGACACTGGAGGCCCATCTTAGATCTTCGGGGCCTCAACTGTTACTTGCGCAAGCAACGGTTTCGGATGATCACAGTTGTCTTGATACTCACGGCACTGGACGATGGAGACTGGGTTGCAGCACTCGATTTACGAGATGCTTACTTTCATATAACAATCCACCCGGCACACAGATGCTTCCTCCGGTTCATGGTCGGCCAGGAGTGCTTCCAGCACAGGGTTCTTCCGTTTGGCCTCTCCTCGGCCCCCAGAGTCTTTACCAAAACCCTGGCAGTGGTGTCAGCCTGCCTGCACAGACAGGGGGTGTTTATTTTTCCCATATCTGGGCGACTGCCTGCTAAAAGGGACCTCGAAGGCAGAGGTCTCACGCATGATATGCGTCACAGCAGACACGTTTCTTCGCTGGGCCTAGTCATCAACCTCGCAAAGTCAAAGTCCAAACCCACACAACATATAGAGTTCATAGGGGCACTCATAAACTCTATCACAGCAAGGGTGTACCTACCCGACGCCCGCTTCTGCGCAATCAGTTCGCTGGTGCAAGTCATTACATACAGCCCCACGGTGCCGGTCTTAATGTGCCTATGGCTGCTGGGCCACATGGCGGCAGCGACATTTGTGGTACAGAATGCCAGGTTGCACATGTCAAGCCTGTAGCATTGGCTGGCAAGTGTTTACAAACCGGCATCCCACGCTGTCCACAGGGTGGTGTCGCCCACAACAGAGGTGCGCAGATCCCTGGTGTCGTGGGAAAACCCCGAGAATCTGCTAGTGGGGGTGCCTTTTCACCAACCACAAATTTCTATTTTTCTTACTACTGACGCCTCCCACATGGGATGGGGAGCGCACATCGGCGACAAGGTAATGCAAGGGCTATGGTCCCCTGCGGAACAGACACTGCACATATCCCTACTGGAGCTCAGAGCAGTGTTCAACGCCTGCAAACATTTTCGAGATTACCTACATGGCAAAGTAGTCAGGATTCAATACCGACAGTACCTCCACTATGTTTCTACATCAATCGACGAGGAGCCCGATCCCGTGCCCTCTGTGCGGAAGCACTCCAATTGTGGAATCGGTGCATCCCCAACAACATAACGTTGAAAGCCTCGTACTTGCCGGGCGCTCACAACGTGAATGCAGATCAGCTGAGCAGGCGCTTCGCAATCACGCACGAATGGCAGATCCGCTCCGATCTGCTACAGTGCATTTTTCGTACATGGGGGTTTTCCCCAGATCGATCTGTTTGCCACCCAGTACAAAAAAAAAAAAAAAAGTGTCCCCAGTACTGCTCCAGGGCAGGAGTGGGGCGGGGGTCCCTGTGGGACGCATTCATATTTTCATGGAAGGGCTCCCTACTTTATGCATTTCCCCTGCAGCGCTTATCCGCAAGGTCTTGCACAAAGCCAGAAGGGAGAGAGCTCGCATGATACTCATAGTCCCGCTTGGGATCGGCAGCAATGGTTTCCCTTGCTTCTGCGCATGTCGGACCACCCACCGCTCCCTCTACCGGTGGCGCCGGACTTACTCACACGGGCTCAAGGGTCCATAGTGCACCCGCACCCTCAGGGTCTGCAGCTACAAGCATGGCTAATCCATGGCTCAGCTCCTTAAAGAGCACATGTACGGAGGGAGCACAACAAGTCCTGGAATGTAGCCGACGGACCTCCACCAGGAGGACTTACAAGCAGAAATGGACTCGATTCACAGCCTGGTGTTCCGCCAAGCAGTTAGCTCCCCTTGACGTTCCTATACCTGTAATACTAGAATACTTATTGGACCTCAAGAGAGGCGGGCTTTCTCTATCCTCGCTAAAGGTCCACATCGCCGCTATATCATCCTTTCGGCATACAGAGGAAGGGCCCATGGTATTCACCCATCCCATCGTCACAAGGTTCTTGAAGGGGCTGGTAAACCTGTACCCTCCCTTGGAAACCGCTTCCACTGTCATGGAATTTGGACTTGGTGCTCAGCACGCTATTGGGTCCACCTTTTGAACCATTAGCCACAGTTCCCATACGTCTCCTTATGATAAAAACAACCTTCCTCCTTGCAACTACGTCAGCCTGCAGGGTGAGTGAGCTCGCGGCAGTGATGGCAACGCCGCACTGCATGGTATTCTCAAAGGAGGCGGTAACCTTAAGGCTGCGCCCAGCCTTTGTTCCAAAAGTCTCTTCGGAGTCCAATCTTAACGAGCCAATAGTTTGACCCTTGTTTTACCCGAAGCCTCACAGTTCCGGCAAGGAGGCACGCCTGCATCTCCTAGATGTGAGGAGGGCGTTGGCCTTCTACACAGACAGAACTAAGTCCTTCCGGAAAACGGACAGGCTTCTAGTCTCTCTTGCTCCCGGGTCAAAAGGAGAAGGTCTCTCTTCCCGGAGAATCTCAAAGCACATTGTGTCATGTATAAAAATGTGCTTCGAACTTCGAAAGACTCCTTTGCTGGCCCTGCCCAGGGCTCACTCCACCAGGGCAGTGGCAGCGTCAACAGCCTTCTTCAAGGGCATCGCGTTAACAGACATCTGTAGAGCGGCGACCTGGTCATCCTATGACACCTTCGCCAAGCATTATGCCCTGCCTCAGGTATTCTGAGAGGATACCCGTCTGTTGACAGCAGTCCTCTCGGGGGCAAGCTGCACATAAACCAATTACCCACCTCCTTACTTGGGTTACTGCTGGGTAGTCACCTATTGTGGAGCACCCATGGGGACCACTCGAAGAAGAAAGAGAAGTTACTCACCTGTAGTAACGATGGTTCTTCGAGATGTGTCCCCGTGGGTGCTCCACCACCCACCCATCCTCCCTGCTTCGGATCTCTGTCTAGTGTTTTTCAGGAGCATCCGAGTCGGTTGGTCAAGGAACTGGCGGGGACCGGATCGTGCACGTGGCTGGGGGCGCGCAGGGGGGCGGCGCGCGCCGGCGCATGCACGATCCAGGAGAAACTGCTGGAAGATTTCCGATCTGCGGCGCTGGGCGAGTCTGACACCTATTGTGGAGCACCCACGGGGACACATCTCGAAGAACCATCGTTACTACAGGTGAGTAACTTCTCTTTTCCATCCCTCCCCCTGCAGAGCAATGGAGACACTGAAAACCTGCAGCTTCTGGACAACTCTATTCTAAGGGCTCAGCAGCCAGGAAGCTAGTCCCCAAATGGGACCAACCCCCACCCCCCGCAACAAATCTGACTTACTCTGTAAAAGTTTTACGTGGAGAGAGCTCATAAGGTTTGTCCCCTTTGTCAGTGAAAGATTGATGGAGTGGTTGCTTCCCCCAGGTTAGTTATTGACACTGGACCTGATAATAAACAAGAGTTTTTATTGTCTACAAAAAGTAGGATATAAGTGGTTGCAAGTGTAAACAGTCAGAACGAGGTAAGTTACCAGGTTAAAATGAACAGAAAATGCATAGCTAATTCTAATCCACTAAAAAACTTGTTACATGCAAATTCTTATCCTAAACAGTTGTCATCATCTCTGGTAAAAGAATTTCAAATCAGAGTTGTTTCTTTATTCTCACTTGGGTCTACAGCTAGTTTAGAGTTCTTTGTATCCTTTTATGCTAGGTAGTTTCTAAGGCCAGCTAAAGACAAAAGGACTGATTGCTTCCCATTGCTTACACAGACTTTCCCCCAAGGTGGGAATCCTTTGTTTGGCATTCTCTCTTCCCATGGAAGAATACCAGTTTCAAAATGGAGCCACCTGTCTTTCTGGGACCAACCACTGTTTGGGCTTACAGGGTAAACAAGGATATTCAAAGGTCATCAGTCTGATCAAGAAGTCATTAAAGTTTCCTGAGCACCAGTAATGGCCCTCATTAACACATGCAGAACTATAAACAGATTCACACTTCATATTTCTAACTTCACATACATGCACAAAAAGAGGATACACAGATTCAGCAGATTGTAACATTAAATTGATAGGTTACCTGAGGTATTTCACATAAAGGATCTTTGAGTTATTCATATTCATATTTGTAAGCCATGGTGGGGCTGTCCCAGGGTGGAAGGGGATGGTGGCAGAGAGCTGAGGGCAGGGTGGAGGTTTTGCGGCATGGGGGTGGCGTGGGGCAGTGTTGGGGTCAAACACGCCCCCATCTAGAGGGCAGGTCAGCACCTGTGTGTTCATCAGTTCATGTTTTGCAAAGTATTTTGAAATTTCACGTATAAGAAAGGAGCACCAAGATGTCATGGAATGCTGTCTCTCCTATTTTAGTAATTTCTGTTGAGGTGCTTTGTGTATCAGCTGCTGATTCACCCTGTGTAGGGCCATTCCAAATTCATGCCCACAGACAATGTTTCATGGACTGTGAAATTTGGTCTTTTGTGTACTTTTACCCTGTACTACATAGATTTTAGTGAATCCGATCAGCATTTCTCAAATTGTGGGTCCTGAACCAAACGGGAGCTGCAGAGGAAGATTATTTTAGAGGGGTCATAGTACTGCCATACTGACTTCCATGTGGCTTCAGAGCTGGGCAGCTGGAAAGCGGCAGCTGTTGGCTGTGTGCCCAGCTCTGAAGGCAGCACCCCTCCCCCCAGTAGCAGTGCAGAAGGGTACAATACTATGCCACCCAGGCTTCCACACACTTGCCTTCAGAGTGGATGGTGGACGGCAAGTCCTCAGTTAGTAGCACAGAAGTAAGGGTGGCAGTATGATACCGTGCCATCCTGGCTTTTGTGCTGATGCTGGTGGCACCCTTGTCTTTGCCAGGTGCTGGCTGGGAGCCCAGCTTTGATCTCCAGTTGCCCAGCTCTGAAGGCAGTGCCACTGCCAGCAGCAGTGTAGAAGTGAGGGTAGCAGTGCTGCAGTCCTCCCTGCATTAATGTTGTGGGCTCTTCTCCCTCCTCACTCTCCTCCTCCCCACCTGCTGATCCCCATACTGCTTTTTGGGTCAGGAGCCATACAAATACACCACTATGAAATTTCAGATTTAAAGAGCTGAAATCACAAATGTTATGATTTTAAAATCCAGTGACCATGAAATTGACCAAAATGGATCATGAATTTGGTAGGGGACTAATCCTGTGTGGAATTTATCAGGTGTCAAGCTTATTTCTAGTCTTCCCTTATCCCTATTCACATATGGAATCAGAGATTAACTTTTTCGTTCTGGTCTAGGATGAGTGCTTAGAGAAGTTTCAGGTCTTGCAAGCCTGTATGCTGGCTCACCAAAGTGTTCACATCCGTGGCAGGTTATGAGTTACGGAACCTTACAGTGACCTCATTCTGATTACTATCTTACTATCTTATTGCTTCAGTTCTGCCTTAAGTTTGGTGTAACCCACTGTCTTGTATTGCAGCGTTTAGAGGTGTGAACCATGAAAGAACCACTGTCAAGGATACTTAATTCTAATATTTGCTTTGGGGGAGTTCTCTGTGCCTGTAAACTGGGCCAGGTGATCTTGGAGTGATCATGGATAGTTCTCTGAAAACATCCACAAAGTGTACAGCGACAGTCAAGAAGCCTAACAGGGTGTCAGGAATCATTAAAAAAGGGATGAGAACAAGATGAAAAACATCTTATTGCCCTTATATAAAACTATGGTACTCCCACATCTTGAATACTGCATACAGATGTGGTGTCCTCATTTCAAAGAAGATATATTGGCATTAGAAAAGGTTCAGAAGAGGGAAACTAAAATGATAAGGGGCTGGAATGGGTCCCATATAAAGATAGATTAAAGAGACCAGGACTTTTCATCTTAGAAAAGAGGAAGCTAAGGGGGGATATGATAGAGATGTATAAAATTATGAGTTGAGGTCAAAATGAACAAGGAAAAATTATGTACTTGGTTCCCATAATATCAGAACTAGAGGACACCAAGGCTATGTCTACACTGGCATTTCTCTTTTGAAAGAGGCATGCAAATGAGGGCAACTGGAAATGCAAATGAGGCATGGATTTACATGTCTGGTGCCTCATTTGCATATTTTTTCAAAAGAGCTTCTTTTAAAAGAAGAAAAGCAGTGTAGACGTGGCTCTTTTGAAAGTAATCCCCATCTTCGAAAGAACCCTTCTCCCTACTATTTTTTTCTATGAAGAAGGATTACTTTTGAAAGAGCCATGTCTACACGGCTTTTCTTTTGATATGTAAATCAGTGCATCATTTGCATTTTTATTTCCCTCATTTGCATGCCTTTTTGAAAGAGGAATGCGAGTGTAGACATAGCTCAAATGAAATTAATGGGCAACAGGTTTAAAACAATTAAAAGGAAGTTCTTTACACAGCGCACAGTCCACCTGTGGAACTCCTTGCCTGAGGAGGCTGTGAAGGCTAGGACTATAACAGGGTTGAAAAAAGGGCTAAATAAATTCATCGATGTTAGGTCCATTAATGGCTATTAGCCAGGATGGGTAAGGAGTGGTGTCACTAGCCTCTGTCAGAGGCTGGAGATGAATGGCAGGAGAGATTGCTTGATCATTACCTGTTCAGTTCACTCCCTCTGGGGCACCTGGCGTTGGCCATGTTGGCAGACAGGATAGTAGGGCTGGATGGACCTTAGGTCTGGCACAGTATGACCATTCTTATGTTCTGATGCTCAATGCACTGGAAGCGTCTAGAATTGAAAGAAGTGTGGAAGGTACTAGGCATGCTCAGTACCTGTTGGAAGATACTGGGTTGACTTCTGCTGTGGGCAAGTAGAGAGTACAACCAACGGGAACTTGAGTGAGGGAATTTATAAATAGGAGTGGGAGCCAGTGTGAAGTACTCTGTGGTGAAACAGTGCAAAGACCAGAAAGGTGTTCTGTGAGGAATGTGTTAATAGTCCTGCCATTTCTATTGCAGGCTCCCTCACCCCACTGGAGAGGAGGTCTAAAATTGTGGCAGTTCTGCAAATTGCAGACTGTCCTTGAAGACACTTAAAGGGAAATTGAAGGAGGTCATGCAACAGCTACTTGTTCCCAGACTTGACGGAGCTTGTGTGCTGGGCTTAGACACCATTTTGCAGAGAGTGAGATGGTAAATCCTCCTAGCAAAGTGTGTGGTCGTAGTTGTATTTTACATTTCAGTTTGGGATGGTGATAAGTACAGGCACTTCAGAATCCCCCAGGAGGCGTTGTCTTTAAAAGAGTTGTTGATTTTATTCATATTTGTTTCAAGAGCTACAAATAAGCATATGTATCCACATAATTAAGATTTAGAAAAGTTTTTCTTTTAGAGACTGTGCCGTTCATCCCAGAAATCTAGCTCTGTGTAATATATTTGTATCTGAGCACTGAAAAGACTCTACTCTGCTTTATATCACAGCAGCAAAGTGAACTGAGGTACTGGAAGGGGAGTTACTATGCCTGATGTGAACACATTGCCTTCTCTAAACCCATTATATTAGCATTAGGGAAGTGAAATCCCTTTTAACTGGTTAACCAGTTTAATGGTAGGTTTAACCTGTTAACCAATTAAAGAATGGGTGGGAGCCTGGGGAGAGCCTTCCTGGAGCATCCCTGCCCACATCACACCAGGGACCCAGGGTTCTCCAGCCTGCTGGGGCTGGGGAGTATGCCAGAGCAGCCCCTGCCCATGACCTGTCCACTTGCCCTTCCCCCCAGGCTGCTGTGGATGGGGACTGGAGCAACTGCCTGCCTGTGTTGGGCTGGTGGGGGGCTACCCACCAGCCCCTACCAATTAACCATTAACATCCCTAATTAGCCTCTGATCGCTTGCAAACCACTAGATCAGAGTCTGAGGCTTTATGGTATCTCTGGAAGCTGGATAATCAAACCGCTTTCGTAGGAAATGAAGAATCAGATTTCTAACCAGCCATCTTCTAACTAGCAACTACTGATCTCAGGGTGGAATTGAAGTAGAATAGTATTACATGGTCATCACTGTGGTGAGGTTTCCAGATATCATATCACTTGACATTCCTCACTTAAAGACAGAGGCCTGTTCCTGCAATCTGTGCACACTCTAAGCCTTCCCCTAACTTTCTTTGGAGTTAAGGGCATCCCATCTTTCTCACTGATATAGGAGACATATGGCTTTTAAAACTCGTCACTGGCCCTTGAGTCTAGAAGTGGTCTTTTGCGACTAGTGCAGGACCAAAGGCATTGTAGTTAGTCACAGCCTAGTGTACTTTCCAGCCTGCTACAGAAGTGTATCACTGTCCATATGAGAACAAGACTAGCAGGGAGTCCTCTGTGGTCTTTCCTTTAGATTTCCATGGTATCCGTAGGTGAGGACCCATTTCTTATATGGAGGGTATTGACAGAAATTTGTGGCACCAGAAAATACCAAGAAACCACACACCACCACTTGTTTTCCTCAAGCCACTGATTGACAAAGACACAGCAGAGAAAGCAGTTATGCATCTGAGTTGGAAACAGGATCAGAATAAAGCATGAGTAAAAAACAGATAAGGCAGAGCCATCGAACACTTATCACCTGGCTTAACTTGCGGACAACCTTGTGTACCACAAAAAGCCAGGGCCATCATAATAAAAACTCTTGCTAATTAAAACTGATTTCAGGTATTGTCACCATTCCTGTTTAAATATGCAGAATAGGAGCTGAGATGTCAGCCTCTCATTACATGAAGTGTGCTAGAGATTGACAGCATGTGGCAGAATGTGACCGGCTCCAGCTGCCATTGATAGTCTCACCTCTACCTTCAATTATATGAGAAGAGATCACTCCCTTTGTGGGGCCTATATGCAAAACGTTTGTGGGTTTTACTAGGCGGCAACAGCATGGAGATAGATAGAACCATAATATAAAGTGCCTGATGTGAGAGAAAATTCAAACTGCCCCAACTGGAGAAATGGCCTGAAATCAATAGGATGAAATTTAATAAGGAGAAGTGCAAAATACTCCATCTAGGAAGGAATAATCAGTTTGACAAATACAAAATGGGAAATGATTGCATGGGAAGGAGTGATGTGGAAAAAGATCTGGAAGTGTTAGTGATTCACAAACTAAAATATGAGTATTAACTTTTGCCAAACAACATATCATTTCAGGCAGTATTAACATAAGAAGTAACTTCCATTCTATTCAACACTGATAAGATCTGAATGGAGTCTTGTGTCTAGTTCTGAGCATCAGTGTTTGAGAATGATATGGACAAATTGGAGAAAGTCCAGAGAAGAGCAACAAAAATAATGAGTTCTCAAACGTGACCTAAGAGGAAAGACTGAAAAAATTGTTTGTTTAGTCAGGAGAGGAGAAGACAGTGGGACAAAAGTCTTAGGATATATAAAAGGTTTTTATCGAGTGTTTACACTATCCGCAGAGGACAGATGTGGAATTGCAGGAAGGGAGATTTAGGTTAGACATTAGGAATAACATCCTAACTAGGAGCTTAGTTAAGCACTTGAACAAATTACCAAGGCTAGGTTGTGGAATCTCCATTGTTGGAGGTTTTTAATAATAGGTTAGACAAACCCTTGTCAGGAATGGTGTAGATAACACTTAGTACTTCCTGCGTGCTGGAGTCTGGATTAGTTGACTTATCAAGAGCCCTTCCTGTCCTACATTTCTAAACAAGTTTCAAAGGTCAGTGTACTTTGAAAGAGTAGATGGCTGCTGTCAAATAGGAAATCTATGATACTTTTAGCCATCTGTCACTGTCTATCCTGATCTACTGCCTGATTGATGCCCAAATCTGAGTGTATCAAAACTTCTTTTTTATATTGGGGGTCTTAGACTCCAGGCTTATTTAGAATCAGGATTTCCATTCTAGCATCCCAGTGATTCCATGACATTAGGAACAAGGTTGCATTCAGGGCTGAATTCTGGAAATAAATGCAGACTGGGGTTCTTAATTTTGCACATTACTCTACTGATGAACATTGTGGGGAAAGGTGGCCTGAAGACGTGTTATGACCAGACAGAACTCACTCTCCACTCTGCAGACTTTGGAAGGCTGCTCTTGCCAGACACTAATCTGAGGATGCTTTTTAGCATCAGAAATATCCACTTGCTTTTGACATCAAGGGATCTCAGCTCACAGCGAGGATGAATGGTGCTTGAGATGTAGGCAGCTGCAATTTATTTATGGAATACTTCCACAGGAGCTTAGGGGAGGATTGGTGGAAAATTGTTAGCCACACAAAGGTCTCAAAGTAGCAGACCGAGGTCATGAAGTTTTGTAATATATTTACTGAACAGTCATACAAACTTCAGGAGAAGAATGGGGTAGAGAGAGGAGAATATGTTCCTTGGGTTGGAAATTTATGAATTGTTTTGTGCCAGGGAACAGAGGTAGGGAGGAAATTTCCCTAGTTTGTGTACTAAAGCAAAATTATCTCTGACATAGATGTTGACCTGAACTTCAAATAGACACAGGGATGGGCAGCAAGAACCATAGTCTGTGCCTCTCTAAACAGCCAGGTATGGTTCCATCATGATCTGTCTCCTAGTTTTCCCCTCAGCTGGCAATTTACATCCCATCCATGGGCCTACATCTGTATGGGTAGGTAGTTCTAAAGCAGCCTGTGTAGGGGATGTTACACAGAGCTGCAAATTCAGAAGGGAGAGGCTGAAGTGGCCAAAATAGGAGTTCACATATTTAACATTTTAGTTTGTTTGGATCCAGGGTTTTGGCTTGCGCCTTAGAAAGACGGTCATGGGAACCATTTGGAAAATTCCCAAATGGGTTTGTATTTTCAGTGTCCCCCAAATTCAGTAATGCTGAGATTTAGCGCTTTGGTTTAGGCATTTCTTGGTCTCTAGTATACAGTAATGATATTCATTGGGTTTCAGATTTTGGATGCCATTCAGGCAACATGTTTATGGAATTAAGTGAGGAAAGTTCATGGAGCAGATCAGGAAAATAGTGGTGATCTGAAGGACCTGGAGGATAAGAGGTGCTCAGGCAGTGTGAAAATGGTTAGTCTCACAAAGACAAAGGCTAAAGATAGCACTGGAAGAGTTGGCAAGTTTGTTGCGAGAACTGGAACTAACCCTGTTGTGTCTCAGTTTACCGGAATAAATGCTAAAGAAGGGCAATCAGAAAGATGAGAAAAGGAGCTCAGAGTTCAACTGAGAGAGAAGAGTTTTGAAATGTAGTCTTTGAGGAGGTTTCTACCTGTTGATAGAAGTGAAAACATTCACACAGAAGATCTGGGGTGATGTTGGCCAATTAGTCTCAGTCTGAGGATTTAGGTGTAATAAAAACATGGATGATTAATGTAGAAAAGAAGAGCCATTGTTTTCAAATTCAGTAAAAAACTCAATAATTCAAGAGTTACAATGCATGTGAATATGAGATGTCTGTCATGGGATTCAGGGGTCCCTAAGCTCTGCATCCCATCTGTAGGCAGGTGTGACTCTCAGTCAGCAGGAGTACAGTGGATTTATTAGACAACAGGGCACAGCATTGTACAGATGAGTCAGTACAGAGGCAGTCATTCTTAGGCAAGGACAGTCATTCCAATTCATGTTGGGGAGAGGAGGCCCTGAGGGGCCCTTGGAGCTGGGGCCTTGCCCCCTCCTTTGTCTCTCTCTCTCCCAGCCCAGACTTAACTGCTTTCCAAGTCCCAGTTCCAATTCAAAACCCTCAGGCTCCACCTCCCCCTTGTCTGCAGTCCAGATGTGTCACCTGTTCACCTAGGTCACCCTCAGCAGGAGCCCCACACCCTCTGTGAGCCACACACATACACACATATCCCCCACTACGTCACAATGTCAAACCGTACTTTTTTGCAGCCACTGTTATACGAGCAGCACACTCAGTGATTTGTAATGTGACACATGCTTACTGCAGCATGTTCACACACTTTACATGTGTGTGTTTGTACCACTATCTTGCTGACTTTCACTCTGGAACCTACTTTAATTATGCCAATTTTACTTCATGTTTAATTTAAGTTTTCTTTCTTAAAATGCGTTTTGCCCTTCACAGCAGGAATGCCACAAGCTTCCTTTTCCTTTTCAAACTCTAGGCTTTATTAGCAGCACGATCAAAACACAGGTACAGTACCATATCCCACAATGCACTGCACATATTAAAGGAGGACTTATCCAATGTTTCAAGATCACATATTGTTTGCTATTTAGATATGAGTTGTTCTTTGTTGGGCTTTTAAACATTCACTGTTTGTTGAAAATAATCCGGAAGGCTTTTTTGTTTTGTTTTTGGTTTTTTTACTTTGCAATTATAGCATTGGGAGCCACAAAGAAAGCCTTAAGGAGCGACGTGCGGCTCCAGAGCTGCAGGTTGCAGATCTCTGTCCCAGACAAATGCTGGAAGCCTACACTGCAAGGAGGTGCTTAATTAGTGTCACATGTCTGAATGATAAAGATGGCATTAGAAGCAGCAATGGGGTTGAACCAGGAACATGGGTTTTTAAATAGGTGAGGGAAAATGCTGAATCAGCAGAGGGAAGAGCTGTAAATATTGTGATTGATGTAGCATGGATTAAAGCCATTGATCTGGTGATTTTTGGATGGCACTAGAGACCACCAGGGCATTTTGAGAAGGTATGCAGAAACTCCATTTCGGATAAGAAAGGCCCAGAACTGGCAGTAACAGGGATTACCAGCATGTAAATCATAGAGTTAAGTATTTTCCACACCTATAACAATGTATTAGAGCGATGAAATTGTGAGAAAATAACTTTCACTTACCCTTTGCCCAGCCTGGTCCCTTTCACTAGCTGGTTCCGATGTAATAATATGATGATATTGTTGTGTATGGGATTCTAACAATGCAGGGGAAAGTTCTGAACAGTAAGAATGAACCCCAGGTTTGAATAGATATTTAAAACACACAATTCTATGACACATTTCTATTTATAGTCATTTAAATACAGAATCTAAATGCTGAGGCTGTCTTACCTGAGGATATGCCTGTACTGCGGCTCAGAGCTTGCTTCCCAGTTTACCATGGAGCTCAAGATGTGTGCTCCTGGTAGCAGTATAGTCATGGTTGGTGGGATTAAATGGGTGATGTCTTGGGCAATTCACCCAAAAATGTACTTGGTGGGTCTGGGTGGATTTGCACTAAGACAGCAAGTCTGAGTTCCTGGCCTGTACTTCCAGCTGTCTACATTGCCATTTGCAGGGAGGTTCTTTTGAGCAGATGTAGTGTGCATGTGTCTGCTCCAGCTGGTAAGCCCAGCTTCTGTAGCAATGTAGGCATGTCCTGAGAGGGAGCCAGCGTGAGCCCTCATTTATAGCCATGTTACCTCAGCATTCATCAGGGACCTCACCTATTGGCTGGAAAGACAAATAAACAGCTGTTAAGGAAGGTGACAGGTTTACAAGTCACTGCTGAATTGTAGAGGCTCTTGTAGGATAGGATGGTTAACCAGTAAGGGTCTAAGAGCCACGGATAAATATATGGAGATACACATCTCATAGAGCTGGAAGGGACCTGGTGAGGTCATTGAGTCTAGTCCCCTGCCCTCTTGGCAGCACCAAGCGTTTTTTTTTTTTTTTTTTTAAGATTAATCTATTTGCCTCAGATCCCTAAGTGGCCCCCTCAGGGACTGAGTTCACAACCCTGGGTTTAGCAGGTCAATGCTCAAACCACTGAGCTATCCCTTCCCCCCAGATAGAGGTCAGAGAGCCACATATTATGTATTTATTTTTGTATATCTGTCAGTCTGTCTATAAAAATATATAATACAAGGCTCAACGGTCTCCCCTCCTGCAGAGTCAGGCCTCCCCACCCTCCCCGCAACTTGATGTTCGCAACTCAACGGAGCTGCCACTGCCGCTGCCACCACATGCTTCTCCCACCAAGTGCAAAGGTGCATGCCCAGAGCGGCAGACGGAGCTCTTGGTGCACAGCTGCAAGGAGGAGTTGTGGTTAATGGCTCAAAGAGCCATGGGTTGCCCACCCCTGTTGTAGGCCTGTGGCAGTTGTGAGTCGAATGTGAAGAAACAACAGAATTTGGATCTCTGAACTGATTGTTCTCGATGAATGGATAATGCTAAATGAGGCTGATGTGGGAGAGCGCTCTACACTGGAATACGTGGGAGATGGCTAATTAGCTCTGATTCACTCATCAGGGCAGCGCTGCTCACAACAGCAAGCAAGGGAAGAGCTTGTATTAGGAAATCAGGCTTGCCTGAAGAGAATTCAGAGGAGAATACTGAACACTGAGGGTTGTTGCAAAAGAGTGGAAAAGCCAGAAATCCCTCCTGGCTTAAAACAAAATAGAATAAGGACGTGCAGCTTAAGGGCGGTTGATTCTGCAACTTTGTGCTTCTCATATAAATAGTCAGTGGGGCTACTCACGTGAGTGAGGGTTGCAGGATGGTCATATGTATTTTGCTTCACTGCCAGAAGTGTACTAAGACCAGAATCTCAAAGGTACATACAAACCACATTCTGATTGGTTTGCAAGAGAGCTAGCTGCCTAAACACCTCTGAGGGTGTTGGCCCTAGATACTTGGTGAAAAGTGCTCCCATCACCTCTGAAGTGGCTAGTAGTCTGTTGTGGTGCAGACACTACAGCCAGACAAGCCAGAAAAGGATAAATAGGTCTGTGAAAAGCCTGAGGTTTGAAAACAAAGTAGAAACATGAAGGGCGAGGACTGGAAGATGCATGAAATGAAAGTAGAGCAGAAAACCAAGGTGGCATATTGAACTCTGGATAATTGGAAATATTTCAACAAAACTTTTCCAGCTGTATTTGCAGCAAAAAAGAACACAAAGGAGCTTAACTGGTCCCCTGTAAAAATGAGAACAGGAAGTGTTGGAGGCTGTGGATGAGGAACGATAGAATTGTGATACATTTTGCAGCTGTCCTTACAGAAGTCAGAGACTGCCTTAGGGGACAGCTCATATTTCCTGCTGGAGATGGGGGAAGGCGCATTATGTAAGCAGAAATGGTTTTGTAAGAATAAGTTAAAGCAGGCAGAACACTGAGCCCAAATAGCGATAGGTCTCTGAGTTCTTGCTGAGATTAGGATGGCAGTGGTGGTTGTTAACTAATACTTTTGGAAGGCCTACCCTCTAGGTTTGGTTACTAAGCCCTGGAAAGCATAGATAGTTCAGGTTGTACCTCCCTTGCCCTGCACCCTTGGGACCTGGATTTGCTGGATGAGAGGTCAGGCTGGCTGCCTGGAGGGGAGCAGGGGCTATTCCTATAGGGCTGCCAGGCTCCCCTCATCAGGGATTCTTGTGGCTATGGTGACGGTGGAGCTCCACTTCCCACCCGTGGGGCAGCCAGGGTCCCTGCAGTTGTGGGGCTGATGACAGGGCTGTGCCACAGCCCCGCTCTCCCCAGCTTCCCCGCCCCACCACCACCAGCAGGACTCCTGGCTGGTCTCCTGACTGGGGTTGGGCTCCCCACAGTGAGGTTCCCCAACCCCAGCCAGGCTCCCAGCAGGGGGACTCCCAGACCTGGCTCCCTGCCCCGGGGCTGCCAACAGGGCTCCCTGCCACCAGGCACAGCTGGAGCTCTCTGGTCCAGTTGCTCTCTCCTCCAGCAACATCCATCGTCCTGCTGGACAAGGGATGTTGCTGGACAAGGGAGTTTTAACCTGTGCATATGCAGATATATGCATCCTCCCCCTTTTCTCCTCCTGTACTTAAACCTCATTAATAGAAACTTGCCATCGGATGGAGGTGCCTAATGCTTCATGATCCATTTCAGTTGAGTTTTTTTCCTTTTATTGTTCTCTTGTTTCCTTGTAAGTCTCTGATACATCATTCAGTATTTGGCTTATATTCGTTCATAGTACAGTAAACCAGCGATCTAACAGACCCTGATATAATGGACGCAGTTTGCCAGGCCCGTCCCCGCTCACTCCCTAAGTAAATGCTGGAGACTCACCAGAGCTGCTGTGGGGGCTGGAGGAGCTGCCAGAGCGGCTGGGGTTGCAGGATCTGGAGGGGCCACTGCAGCAGCTCAGGCCACCGTGGTCAGAGGGGATGGGGAGAGGGAGACTGTGGCGGGGTGCAAGAGTTCTCCTTCCCCATCCTTGTGCGCAGAGGGCATGTTGGCACCCAGATACCATTGCCTGCAAAGGCACTGAGCAGAAGCCACGGTGTTAGAGGCTGCTACCCGATGGCAGGCTGGGGGTGACCATGCTCTACCTTTGTGTGGGTAGGTTGGAGCTGGGGGCCGGAGGAGCTGCCACGCTGAGAGCTGCAGGAGGTGGAAGGAACCAGGCTGGCATTCAGGTCCTCACCTGGTAATTGGGAGAGGGAGATGGAGGTGTGAGGGGAAGGAGAGGGGGGAAGGAAAGAGGGAGTCAGAGGACAGGAGTGAGTGATGGGCTGGGAAAGTCAGTGCGTCATCATACAGCATAACCATTTGGATATAATGGACTTTCAGCATTAACAGACACCCCTAAGCCTCTATTAGTCTGTTAAATCGAGGGTTTCCTGTAATGCATGCCAGAAAATGGCATAGGCAAGGCAGGCTAGCCTGATGTAGTCACATTAGCATGCTAGTCTTGTACTTAGAGCACAGAACTGGGGATCAGGAGATTTGAGGTTCCTTCCAGTGCCTGCTGCAGAATTTCCCTTTGACCATGCAAAAGTCATTTTCTGCATCATGTTTAAAACTTTTAAACAACATGAAATATGTGGGTATAAGCAAAGCATGAAAGAAGTCCGTCCATTTGTGCAGCTGGTCTCTATGTGCTGTTGCTGTGACTACGATAAGGATTGCACCTGAAAGTACTGTATCTGATTTGTGCATGCTGTCGTCGGAAAGACTGTGTTCCACTCTGTGTGTCTGCTTTTTGTGATGGCATCTGCATGTTAATTATTTGAAAGTTAAGGCCTCTGTGCCTCAACAGTTCCACTTGTAAAGTGGAGACAAGAACACTTGCCTCGGAGGGAAGCTGTGAGCCTTAACTACAGGTTGAACTTCTCTAGTCAAGCACCCTAAGGACCCGACTGGTGCTAAATGAGAGAATTTGCTGAACCATGGCAGGTCAATATTTACGAGCAGCATTACCAACACTTTCACTGCTTACTGGGTTCTTAGACATTTAGGGGAAAATTACAGCTAAATAACAGCACAGAACACTGAGAGCCAGGACTGGTGGCTGTAAACAAACTTTAGGGGACCACAGGAAACTTGGCCACAGCCATGATAAAGGGACATCTGGCTACCTAAAATCAGGCCAAATGACGGATGTTGCTGGATGAGTGTTCTGGTCAGACAGGTTTAACCTGTGTTTATAAAGCACGTTGGGCTCCTCAGTTTGAATGGTAATGAACACAGCATTTGGGTGGAGCTGACCACATGCTAACAACAGGAAGCTAAGCAAAGACAGCTGGTGGAAAGGATTTTGGAAGGCGGAATCATGGACTGCTGTAAGCTGGTGGTGCTCTGGAAAATTGTGAGTGCCTTAAGTTGCAACTAGAGAAATAAAAGAAAAATAGCATTTGATAGTGGTCCTCATTAAAGATTATCTGGTTGAATAGATAAGGTGTGTGTACATAGAGCAAGCTTATTGGTGCATTCATTCTCTTTCCTCTCCTAGGGCTAGAAATCTACAGCCCTATTCTTTTTAAATGAAGGTATAATTTAGTCTTGAAGGTCATGGTCAGGCCAGTAGTTGTGGCAGGAGTTGAGGCTTCAGTTGTTTCTCCTGGTTATATCTCCCTCTATTTTAATAAAAGTCATGGACAAAAAATAGTAGTGACTAAATCTTAACCTACCTTATTAATAAATCATAGAGACTAAAGATAGGAGTCCATTCACCCCTCAGCCAGTGCTGTCTTTCACTGACAATAGGCATCCTAGTGTTTTGCCCAATCTATTTTTAAATGTCCCAATCCATGGGGTTTCCACCTCTTCCCTTCAGCCTCAGATTTTTTTTTTGCTTCTTTTCATTTTAGGCATTAAGTAATATAAGTATTTAAAATAATCACCACGTGGCCTCTTTATTTGTGTTCAGCTGTTCCTAGTATTCCCTTCTCCATCAGCTATTAGAAATATTGGATGAAAATTCTGGCTCCACTTAGGGCCATGTCTACATGGGACACCTCTGTCGACAGACGTCATTGTCAGAAGAGATTTCCCGGAAGGACCATTGTTGACAGATTGAGTCTACACACAAAAGCGGATCAAAAGAGCAATCTGCTCTGTCGACAGAGAGCAGCCAGAGTGCCTCGCCCTCTCTTGACAGAACGGCTGACCAGAAGCTCTGCAAACAGGGCTGCCCGGTGAACTGGAAGCCCTGTCTGTTGACGAAAGGGTCCCAGAGTGTCTACATGGCTGTTTTGTCAACAGAACACTGTCAAGAGAGGCACTATACCTGAATGGGGAACGGTATAACACTGCCAGTGGATGTGCTGGGTTTTGTAGAGAAAGCACATTTTGCATGTAGATGCTCTGCAGGTTTTTCTGAAAAAAATAAACACAAAAACGAACAGTGCTGCTGGGAAAAGCTGCTCATGTAGACATGGCCAAAGGGTATGTCAACACAGCATCCTTATTCCAGAATAGCTATTCTGAAATAGCTTATTTTGAAATAACACTAGTATGCACAAAATGCATTTTGGCCATTTCTGCACATGCCACTTGTTCTGAAAAAGGCATGCTAGTAAACATCCTGGAAAATGCTAATGAGGCATGGATGTAAATTTCCAGTGCCTCATTAGCATGTGGTCACATGATTCAGAGTGCGAAAGACTCTGAATGGCCTTTGAAATACCACTTAGGTATTTCAAAATACATCATCCAAACACATAGCCAAATAGGCACTAGACCCATTGAACACTGAGTTATTTCGAAATAGGCTCTGTTCCCTGTCTTAACATCTGCTATTTTGAAATAGCTATTTCCAAATTGAAACTACTCCTTGTAGAATGAGGTTTGTCAATTTTGAAATAAGCCAACTGCTATTTCAAAATTATTTTGAAATAAAGGTTGCATTGTGTATACTCTAGGATAGTTATTTTGAAATAACAGCTGTTTTGAAATATCTGTGCCATGTAGACCTACTCTAAGGTGCTACAGGACTGCTTGTTGATTTTAAAGTTACATACCAACATGGCTACCCCCTGTGGCTCTACTGAGGTCAATGGGAAGGATTTCAGTCATTGGATGGAACAATCAAATAGTGACATAATGGTCTTTCCCAGTCAGCTGTTGCTTCTTTGTGCTAAAGTTAATATGGCTTTTTGGAGCAGAGCCAGTCACCAAAATCAGTATCTTCCCTCTTCTTTCTGTCACCCATTAAACATAAAGCTGGCATGTTGGACTTCAGCCCATGTTGGGCATTTCCCTATATTGTGTGTTCTGCAAAATGCTCGCTGATGTGACTAAGCATTTTTAATGTTCTGCCTCAAGTGGTACTGCAGAGTAATCCTTATTCTAAGGTGTAAGAAAAGAATTGGCAGTTATTGGTTACTACAAGGAATAGATATGTAAAACTGGAGCTTTTCTAGACATGCAAGAGGTTAAACTGCCTGTCAGTTTTGGCATGGGGTAGGCATTCCCTCTCTTTCCCACATCAGATTGGCTGGTTCCTTGAGATTTCTGCATTTTCTGCTGTTAGAAGTGGGTGGGCGGCCACCCATGACCACCTTTGGTTGGTGAGGGAGCGGCAGATCTGTTAGATCTTTATCTCTCCTGCCTTATTCTCCCTAGCTGAATGTATGAATTTGAAATGGTGGTCTGCTCGTCGCAGATTCTCTTGACATCTGTGCAGTTTGCATCCTGGGTTTATCTGATGAGAGACAAAATCAGGACTAATTAGTCATCTGCTTCAAAGAGGAGTTTCAGAAGATGCAGACCGTATACAAGAGAAGAGATTCTCCACAGATTTGCAGGTGTTGCAATCCCTTATGACCCGTGCGGTTGCATGTGTCTGAGTATGTTTTCAGGCAACAAACCATCAGAACAAGGCAGTTGCAATGAACATGAAAAATCCTGGGATTGTTTTGTTCTGCCTTACTTTAGATAAATAGCCCAACTACACAACCTGAAAAATAGGCCAACTAAAAGGAGAGATGGCAGATTGGAAATGGAAGGGCATCTGTTCCAGTACCAAATTGCAGCCCTACTTTTATATGCAGGGGCTTTCCCCCTGCAACTGTTCAGACTCAAGGCAAGAACTGGAATGTTTATATGGTGCTCTGAATTTGTTTTATGGAACTTCTCTAATTCCTTGACCTAGGCACCTAAGGCATGAAAGTCATGTGTTTGTAAACTTTGTTTTGCTGTAGTACTTAATGTTCAGAGTAAGCCCCAATGATCTAGCCACTATACAAATAAACAGTAAATGATATTCCATTTGATATGAAAGAATTTAGGGGTTAAGAAGTCAGTCCAGTAATGCTGAACTATAATTGCGCTGAAGTTTTCATAGGCAATCATGAAATTCAGATTCTGTTGTATTTTACAGTTTCAAAGTATCATAGTCTACTGTAGACAAAAGGGGTGGGTTTTATTTTTAAAGCAATACTTTAAGAAGTTGAATCGTTCTTGGCAATTCCTCTCTTCTTCACTGAATGATATTCAAGCCTGGTAAGAATAAACGGAAGTGACAAAGTCCCCTGAGATAAATCACTGTAATTCTGGCTAACTTGAATGCAATCAGATAACCAAAGGCCTGACTCTAGAGGTGATGGACATGTGCTACTCTTGGGTACAATGTGGAGCTTGAGGTACTGAACAGTTTTTGGCAAGTCAAACTCTTATTGCCTTAAAAAGTCATTAATTATATGCAGCATCTTTTTCAGCCCAGATCCTGGATTTGCACCCTTAAAGTGAGATTTCTAACTGACTTGCATTCAACAGGCACCTGAACAAAAGGAAGGTGCTAAAGGCTCAACCCCAAACTAACAAAGACTATTAATAAGTGGGATTATATCAAACGTTACCAAAGTATGAAAGGAGGCAGCCTGCCACAGGAATGAGTCACCACACAAGTAGATTTGATGTGTACTAACTTACTTAGTATTACTACAAGTTTAGCTAAATAGACAGGTCTCAACAAGGAAGCCTGTACTACCAAACTAGAGGCTGACCAGTTGCAGAAGTCTACAGACTTGTGAAGTTGCACCTGCTTATACTAGGTTGTAATTTGGTCCTAAATTATACACCTTTGTCATGACAATAGAAACACACACACACTTCATACAAATACACAATTAATACACATGCAACATCTAAAGGGATTGAGATTATCTAGTGTAATTTTTTTCCAAAGCAATTTCTAAATTTGCACCCTCCCCAATCACCAAACACATTTTTTTCAGCAAGGAATGCTATCTATCCAAGACTGTGTGCTCAAAGCACTCATATGTGCTGATGTATGTCAGTTAGGCATCTAGCTTTAATTACATGTGCAAATTCAGCCATGCAAAATGCATCATGGACCATTTGCAATTCACATCCTCACTGTTCGTGGCAACGCTGCCTTCAGAGCTGGGCAGTTGAAAGTGGTGGTTGCAGGCTGGGAGTCCCACTTGGAAGGCACAGCTACCACCAGCAGCAGCACAGAAATAAGGACGGCATATTATGGTGTTGCCACTCTTATTTCTGCACTGCAGTCTGCAGAGCTGGGAACTTAGTAAGCAGCTGCCACTCTCCAGTTGCCCAGTGCTGAAAGCAGCAGTACAGAAGTAAGGGCGATATGGGCATGCTAGTGCCACCCTTACTTCTGCACTGCTGATGGTGGGGTGCTGCCTTCAGAGCTGGGCACCTTCCCAACATTACAACCACTGCTCTTGATTTGTCCAGTTCTGAAAGCAGCACAGGACTAAGGGTGGCAATGAGGTGATCTTCTTAAATAACCGTGTGATTCCCCTGCAATTCCCTTTTGGGTCAGGACCCCCAATTTGAGGAATGCTGATCTCCCCTGTGAAATCTGTATAGCATAGGGTAAATGGGCACAAAAAAGGCTGGATTTCACAGGAGGACACCAGTTTTCCTGGTCCATGATGTGTTTTACATGGCTGTGAATTTGGTAGGGCCATAAGTATATAACTCACTTCATTCCAACTTGCTCTCTGTTTGGTCAGTCACAATTTCTATTGTTTTGTTTTATAATAGATCAGCATCAGCAAGATGAGCATCAGCATCAGCATGATTGTCTGTCTGTCTGTGTTTCAAATAATAATTAGCCTTAGAAGGATGGGATTTTTATTGGGAATGGTAGATAAGTATTGACTAAACTGTGTACATGCAAACCACGGAAAATGTGTTTTTAAATCAACAATAAGTGAAAGTTATATATAGCAAAGAACAAAAAATACTGCTTGAAAAATTATTGAAATTTGATTTAAGGTTTTTTTTGCTCTGTATATTTTGGAGATAAACTGCCTGACTTCCCCTAATTTCCTGCAACTGTGAAAACTTAAATTTCTAAAACTTGAAAACATGCTTAAACATACTCAATATAATATATAAAAATTCTGTCAAATCTATTCATAATCACACTGTCCTTGAACTTTTCCTATGCCTTCCTGGCCCGTATATGTGTTGTGGCCTCCTTCTTTTGTTCTCATCTTAACTAAAGGTTTGGGGTAATGTTGTCAGACATGCCTGATCCACACTTTGAAAAGGTACTTAGGTATCTAAGCCTCAGTGAAAGCCAGTGGTAGAGCTGGCCAGAAACTGGAGTTCTCACTGCATGGGAACTTTTGAAATTCAATAAAAAAGATTGTTTAGAATGGGAACAAAAATTTAGTTCCTGCTGAATGGGAATTCCAACAACTCATTCAAAATAAGCTTTGTTTTGGCCTTTTAAAAATGCTTCCTACACTTCCGAGGGTAGCACCCTGGAAAGTAAGGAACTCAGAGTGTGGGGCCTCAGTGTTCCAGATTTCAAGCTTATTGGGGGCAGCCCAGCCAGGCTATTGAAGAGTTGGGCAGGTGAACTGCCAGGAAACTAGCCAGATTTCCATGGGAATTTCACCGAAATGGACTGTCTGTCTACTCACAGAATGTTTTTGTTTTGAGTTTGTTTTCCAACCATTTTTAGTCAATGGGATTTGGGCTCCTAACTGTCTCAGTTTTACCCATGGGCTGGTAAGATGCCAAGTGCCTCTCTGTCATCAGCGGAAGTTGCAGTGATAAGTTATTTCCAGGTCTGGGCCCTTAGACTGTAAGCTTCTCTGGGTGGGGGATCTGGATTTATTTACTGGGCAAGGAGATATTTGCCATTGATTTAAATGTCAGAAAGTGTGCAGTTTTGAGCTCAAGAACAAGACTTGACGTAGCGTTTATGAACATGCTGGTGACACATTGTGGAACAGAAAGGTAGAGACAGGAGGCATGTGAATGTTTTTCTTATGAATCAGTGTAGATTGTGTGTAGTATGCAGGTTCCTTTCCATCTTGCTCCCAGTGAGCATTGTTAGTAAATAAGTCCATTTGGTTTGTGCTCTTAAGGATGATCAGGCACAAGTGTCTTTCAAGGCATTGCAGCCATCTAGGAAATATTGTTCCAGGAGTGTTTTTACTAAATCCAAGCATATTTGCTGGAAAGTGCAGCTTTCTAACTGCGTCATTAATCTGAGTACTTAGGTGAAGCTGGAGGACAAGTGAGGAGATTTGAAAAGCATTAAGCAGTGCAAGCCTCTTAGTTGGAAATAAATAAGTAATCCAAGTGTGCGAATGTCTCCTTTTCTGTGTGAGTAAACAGAAGAACTTCCATAGGTCTTAATTTTAATTGGCAATGCTGTCACACATAATGGTATGAACACTGTGTATGTTCCAGTTCATTCCATTTCCAACAGAAATATCTTTTTAATGAAGGACAACAACCTTAAGTTAAAGTTGCAGTAATTTTCATTAGGAATGCTGTAGAAAACTTGGGGAAAGGGGTGTGTGTGTGTGTGTGAGAGAGAGAGAGAGAGAGAGAGAATATGACAATGAAAATTTTGTTTACTGCTTTTCATCTTTTATATCAAATTTAGTCCAGTTGGGCCAATTGCAGGCCTGGTCCTGAGATGTACTGGGCTGAGCACCAGTAGCTCACTGTGAGGTGAGTAGGCTGTGAGGGCACACTGCATCTCTCAAAATGGACTTGTTGTGATTTTTGAATAGCTCTACAGGTTGAACCTCTCTAGTCCAGCACCCTCTGGACCTGATCAGTGTTGAACCAGAGAATTTGCCAGACTGTGGGAAGCCAAAATCATCATTACCAACATTTCCACTGCTTATTGCAGGCTCCTAGAAGACATTTAGAGGTAAAGTAGAGCTAATTAATAGCACAGAACACTGAGAACCAGGACTGCTGGCTATAAACAGACTTGATGGGACCACAGGAAATTTGGCCACACCCAGGATAAATGTACATCCAGCTAACTAAAATCATGCCAGTTGCTGGACCAGAGAGTGCTGGATTAGAGAGATTTAACCTGTCTACATGGGTAAGACCCACTTCTTCAGATTTTCAGCCTATTTTGTTTTTTGTTTTCCCCTATTAACTATCTGGCTTGGTATTCACTAATAATACACGACCCCTTGGGCAGTTGTGTGCTTTACATTTTATTGCTTTCCTTAAAAAAGAAAGAAGGAAATCATTTCATGGCAGAGGGCAGTGTCAACTTTATATAACTGAACCAGAGAGAGAGAGAGAGAGAGAGACTACCTATTGGGTGGATAGCAGCTGCACAATCAAATGAGCCTAAAGAGCCTCATGTTAACTTAATTGCAGCCTGGGATATGGTCTGTTTCTGTAGCAGATGACTGCTTCAGAACGAAATGGTTAAGAATTTGGTTCAGGTGCTTAGTGACATGAAAAGCTCTTCTGAGACCATCTCTTCACACCTGTTGCACTCTCTGTCATGCATTCTTTACATTCCAAATGGTTTATACCATGTTCCCTGCTGTAACATATGAGGAAATGGAAACCTAAAAATTCTAACAGGGTTTTTTTCACGTAAAACAGTCATTCATGAAACCAAATAAGAACAACAAACCAACATGTGAAAGAGAGGGGCACCTACATGTGGCGCAGTTGAGGGTTGATTTGCCTGAGGAGGACCACTATATTGGACCAATTGTGACCAGCCTAAAATTTAATATTTTGGTGTCACTTGCAGAGTACTACAGGTCCCTGTAGAGTAGACAGTTCTTTGTCTTCATCCAAATTATCTGATAGTCTCAATCTGTCATCTTTTGGCCTCCATAGATGTGAATGGCTGAACTTCTGTGTGAGAGGCTGTCTTTTGGAGCTCTATGGGTTGTATTTGGTCAATTTGGCTGTGCTGTGGAGTCCACTGGAACAAGAGAGAGGCCAAAACTATAACCACAATTCACGTCTCTGATTCTTCACATGACCCTAAGTGTTGGAAGTTCAACCTGGAAGAGGCAAAGAGCAGAATTTTTTAGGATCAATTCAATTGAAATCTTAATGACTGTGGATGTAACTTCAGTGATGAGCTCTGTAGATATAACCTGAATCTGAATACTTGGGGACCCAGGTCCAAGCTGAATTCACATTCTATTTCTATTACCCTTTGCCAGAGAGCGTTCTTATTCAGATAGCTGGAAGATAGTTTTATAAATATGCTAGTACCAGCTTGAGAAGCGGTGCTGAGATCAAGTTTGTTCCTATTTCAGAAAAACTATGAGAAGTAAAATTACCATAGAATCATAGAATTTTAGGGCTGAAAGAGACCTCAGGAGGTCATCTAGTCCAGCCCCCTGCCTAAAGCAGGATCAACACCAACTAAATCATCCCAGCCATGCTTATGTCAAGCCAGGACTTAAAAACCTCTAGGGATGGAGATTCCTCCACATCTCTCTGCAATGCATTCCAGTGCTTCACCACTCTCCTGGTGAAATAGTTTTTCCTAACATCCAACCTACAGCTCTCCCTCAGTAACTTCAGACCATTGCTCCTTGTTCTGCCATCTGTCACCACTGAGAACAGTCTCTCTCCATCCTCTTTAGAGCCCCCTTTCAGGGAGCTGAACGCTGCTATCAAATCGTTCCTCAGTTTTCTGTTCTGTAAACTAAATAATCCCAGATCTCTCAGCTTCTCCTCATAGGTCATGTGCTCCAGCCCTTTAATCATTTTCATTGCCCTCCACTGGACCCTCTCTAATGCGTCCACATCCATTCTATACTGGAGGTTCCAGAACTGGATGCAATAGTCCAGATCTGACCTCACCAGTGCTGAGTAGAGGGGAATAATAACTTGTTTAGATTTGTTGGAAATGTGTCTCCTAATGCACGCCAGTATGCCATTAGCCTTCTTGGCTACAAAGGCACACTGTTGACTCATATCCAGCCTCTCATCCACTGTAATCCTCAGGTCCTTTTCTGCTGCACTGCTACTTAGCCAGTTGGTCCCCAGCCCGTAACAGTGCTTGGGATTCTTCCATCCCAAGTTCAGGACTCTTTACTTCTACTTGTTGAACCTCATGAGATATCTTTTGTCTCAATCCTCCAATTTGTCTAGGTCACTCTGAACCCTATCCCTGCAATCCAATGTATCTACCTGTCCCCCTAGCTTAGTGTCATCTGCAAATTTTCTAAGGGTGCAATCCATCCCCTCATCCAGGTCACTAATAAAGGTGTTGAACAATACTGGCTGTAGAACCGATCCTTGGCACACTCCACTTGAAACCGACCTCCAGCCAGACATTGAGCCATTGACCACTACCCATTGGGCCCATCCATCAAGCCAGCTTTCTATCCATCTTACAGTCCATGTGTCCAATCCACACTTCCTGGGCAAGAATGGTGTGAGAGACTGTATCAAAAGCTTTGCTAAAGTCAAGGTGTATAACATCCATTGACTTCCCCATGTCTGCAAAGGCAGTTACCTCATCATAGAAGCTAATCAGATTGGTCAGGCGTGACTTGCTCTTGGTGAATCCATGTTGACTACTCTTGATCACTTTCCCCTCTTCCAAGTGCTCCAAAAGGGATTCCTTGAGGATCCCCTCCATGATTTTTCTGGGGACTGAGGTAAGGCTGAGCAGTCTTTAGTTCTGTGGATTGTCCTTCTTTCCTTTTTTTAAGATGTGCTTTACATTTGCCTGTTTCCAGTCATCTGGGATTTCTCCTGATCTCCATGAGTTTTCAAAGATAATGGCCAAAGGCTCTGCAATGAAATCTGCCAATTCCCTCAGTACCCTTGGGTGCATTAAATCCAGACCCATGGATTGGTGTACCACTAGATTTTCTACGTAGCTCTTAACCTGTTCTTTCCCCACTGTGGGCTGCCCACCTCCTTCCCATACTGCATTGCCTAGTGCTGTAGGTTGTGAACTGATCTTGTCCGTGAAGACAGAGGCAAAAAAAGCATTGAATAATTTTAGCTTTTTCTGCATCATCTGTCACTAGGTTACCTCCCTCATCCATTAACAGTCTCACACCCTCTCCGATCACCCTCCTATTGTTAACACGCCTGTAGAAACCCTTCTTGTTACCCTTCACGTTCCTTGCTAGCTGCAGTTCCAATTGTGCTTTCACTTTCCTGATTACTCGCCCATTCTGCAGCCATATATTCATACCCCTGCTTAGTCATATGTCCAAGTTTCTACTTCTTATGCACATGCTTTTTGATTTTGAGCTTGCCAAAGATTCCCCTGTTAAGCCAAGCTGGTTGCCTAACCATGTTTGCTTTTCTTACTGCTTTCTGCTTTTCTTCTCTAGTTTCCATGCTAGGCTGAACTCAGAAGCATGTGCCTCTTGTCTATGTGGAGACAAAGTTCTTTTATAGAAAGAAGGTGACTGGTATTTTTCAATCCTACCTTCTGTTCCTGACATAGTGTTCTTTTCTCCAGATGAAAGGGGAGGAGGTAGCTATGCACAGCGCTGGTGTAACCCACACACCTATGTGTGGTTAACTGTCCCGTGTAATGGTACCTTGATCACTTCACTAGCATCAGGATGATTTCCCCTGAGGAGTTTTGCTGGAGAAAATCCATTGATTCTGCAGTATATTCTCTTTTGGAGAGTATGCAGGAAAACGTAAAGGACAATTGCTGATCAAGACAGTGTAACAGAACTGTCAGTATGTTACGTTTCCTGTCAGTGTATTTAGTTTTGGAAGTCTGGAAAATGGATAATGGAGATAATTAACCAACCAGACATGAAAAGCAGCGAATATGTAGTGATTATGGCATGCTTCAGATGAAGTACAATAATCCCTTGCACAGGCCATTTTGGTTTGGGGATATAATTTTCTGAAGTGGGTTACTCAGCACCCTCTTTATCCTTCCCTTTGCTCATGTCTCTGTTTAGGGTTTGTTTCCAGATCATTTGAGTTAACTCTTGCCAGACAGGAGTACCTGTTACCTTCACTTCTGATTTGTTAGTAGACCTGAGTCTTTTGATGCAATCATGTCAGCCATTTCACACTGGAGTTGTTTTAGTCTTATCCTTTTGTGGAGAAAACTGTGTAAGATGATGAGCCTTACACCACCTTCACATTTTATTTGTTGGCATCTATTTTGCCTTCATCCATTCTTGCAATCCATTTTCGTTGTTGTGTGTCTCTTGCACACACATGTGGGAACTCAGAATTCCAGCTTCATGCACCAGCAGAGCTCAGTGCAATGTGTTAGGTCAGAAATGCATGTGTCCCCTTATGAGCCTTCACAAGGCACCGGCAGTTGAAGATTTTAAATGTCATGACTTTTTTGAAGCTGCGGGAGAAAATGTAACTATCCTTGTGCTCAAAATTAGAGGTCCAGTTTCCATTGAAATTAATGACATTTCAGCATCCAAATCCCTTAGGAAGTTTAGAAAATCTCAGTAAAAGAGCTTGCAGTGGTCAAAGAAGCGAGTTGCAACAGAAAAGGTTGTTTTCTGCATATGTGGCTGAATCCATATGAAATGTGAGTAGTCCAGTGGACAAGGCTCTGAAATGGGAGTCAGGTGATTCTGAGTTTGTGACAAGCAATGATCTTTTTATTATATTTAATCTTTATTTTTTCAAATATACCAAATTCATCATAATATAGAAATATATACCTTCATGTGCAGTTTACTTCGTATTTTCCAGGCAGTGTTTATTCTATAAATACATACACATAGGGGTTGATTACATGTTTGCAAATTCGTTCTCTCTTGCATTGGGCAAGCATACATGGTGGTGGTTGTATCAGCTCCACCTACAGTATGAATGGCTGTGTGTGCGCAAGGGGGGTGCAGTAGAGTGGTAAATGATTATAGGATACTAAATAATTTGCTAAACATTCTTTTGTCTGAAAATCTGGAATAGGTCAACATTCTCCAAGGGCTAATGAGAGAGCTGAAAAATTCACTGTCACAAGCTACCATACCCATCCTTTCTTCTGCACCATCTTTTGCAGCCTTTCCTCTGACATGGATTTCATGTTTACTTTTCCTGCTTTTAATCTCCCTGATGTGTAATCTATTGTCATTGGCTCAACCTCTGTAATTGGATCTTCACATCAACATAATGCTATTGTTCCAGCCGTTGTTTTATTGTTTTTATTATGCAGCCGTTGTTTTATTGTTTTTATTATGTTGCAGTTTTTTCTCTGTGTCTGTTTTTCTCACTGTTTTGGTTTAATGTTGGTAATTGCTTTTCTTTAAATTTACTAACCCTTTGCCCCTCAGAATAAAAGCAGCTTGTATGCTGCCAGACCGGCTGTAGCCATTGTAAGCATATGACGTGCAGGCTCTATGCACAACTCAGTTATTTTCTGAAAACCTACAGAATGAGGCGTTGCAGGCCAGCTTCCTGTGGTACTTTTTAAGCATCCAAGAATCGTGATAATGGCTAGCTAAATCTCTTGGGCCAGATCATCAAATGATGTAAATTGGCCTTGAAGACAGGGGAGCTATGCTGGACCTCATGAAAGGATTTGGTCCTAAGTGGTTTCAGCTGCATTTCATCTAGAACCAGATTATAGTCCTCATTTGCTTCTGAATCTGACCTAGAACTAAAGTGTCAGCAACCTGTCCTCTCCCCCTACTGTGCCAAATGTGAATGGATTTGAATTTGTGGGTCAGTTTTTTTTGTTCATATTTAATAATTACTAATAATAATGTTCTGTGTTTCTGTAGAGCCCACCATCTTTGGTTCTCAAAGTGCTACACAAATGAATACTTGTAACTTCCTCTTCTGGTCATGAATGGCAGAGAATGGAGTACAGCATTAGTTGCAACTCTGAGAGCCTAAGATTTAGTGGTGCAACATCTTTCATGGCCTGGACAACACCTGGGCTGAGTCTACACAGAGTGGCTCTCCTGGCAGCTCCATGCTAATGAGCAGCCTCGAAATTGCAAATGGCTACGCATTAGCATGATCCCATGGCTCATTAGCATAGACATGCGAGAGCTTGCTCTCGGCAGAAGGGGGTGCCGGCAGTAAAGAGGCTCTGTAGATGTGCCTCTGCCGGCAAAAAGCCCCTCTGTCACCGGGCCCTTATTCCTGAATTTTTTTCAAGTCACCTAATCTCTCTTCTCTAGTTTACCCCTCGTAAAATGGGCATAATGACACTTTCTTCCCTGACAGGAGTGTTTTGAAACTTATATCACTAGCTCTTGTGATGTGCATTGAGAGGCTTGGTGGAACTATCTGGAGGTGTTAATTCTGTTTCAATATTAGCTATAGGTAGGACTTGAAGTTGTAAGGTAGAAGACTATGGCTGTGGCCACACTTGGCCAAAACTTCAAAATGGCCATGCAAACGGCCATTTAGAAGATTACTAATGAAGTGCTGAATTGAATATTCAGTGCTTCATTAGCATTGGGATGCTTCCGGACGCAGCACTTTGAAAGCGCGCGGCTCGGTGCAGCTACACGAGGATCATTTTCGAAAGGATCCCGTTCCTTTCAAAATCCCCTTATTCCCCTCCTCTGAGAGGAATAAGGGGATTTCGAAAGGAGCAGGGTCCTTTTGAAAAGGACCCCAGTGTAGCCGCGCCGAGCTGTACGCTTTTGAAGGCGGCGCTTTCGAAGTGCCGCGGCTGGAAGCGTCCTAATGCTAATGAAGCGCTGAATATTCAATTCAGCACTTCATTAGTAATCTTTGAAATGGCCATTTGCATGGCCATTTTGAAGTTTTGGCCAAGTGTGGCCACAGCCAATTTAGTGTGGGAGGCCCTATGTACATGGGTGGATTCGTAGATTGACAGATTCATAGATTTTAAGACCAGAGGGCAACATTGGAGCCTCTAGTCTGACTCTCCTTGTTTAACTCCAGAAGAAGAATGTTACTCCTTACCCTTCATATTGAGCCCAGTAATTTTTGTTTGTGAGGATGCATGCGGGTTACGCTACTAACCTCCTTCTGAAGCCCCTGTTCTTTTTAATAAACTGCAAACACCACATCAGGATTAAAGAATGTAAGGTGTTTGAATGAACCACTTAATAGGCTTTTGCTTGATTCCATTTTAGTGACTCAGGGCATGACTCATATTCTCAAATAGCTCTTTTCTCTCTAAGTATAAATAAATTCTCTTTTGGATTTTAGTGGCCACTAAAACACTGAGCATAAGTAACGTCATTTTAGAGCACTCATTGTGTAAAAGGCTTTTCTCTTTCCAATCATAACAGAAAGATAGTGCCCCTGAACTGAACATGGTTTGTTTTTCACACTAGTAGGAGTGAGCAGATATGCCTTTTGGAACTGTTGCAATCCACAAAGTTTGTAGCTCATAAGGACAGCCAGAATATCAGATTTGTCGGGGGAAGGGGTAAGGGAGAAAAGCATCTGCTTTTGTGGTTTCCTTTTGTTCTTCTTCTTAAATATTAAACACAACAACATACATATTAAAAAGAGAGTACCATCTAGGCCTTACCGCATTAACAGTTGCCAGTGAACTCATTGCTCCTTTTTTGTATCTGCGTGGTTGAATCACAAAACAAGACAGAGGAAAAATTAATAGACACAAATGTTTTATTTTTCCATCCCCCTGGATATCCAGTCCCACCTCCCTGCTCCCCACATGGGGGGAAGTCCATTCCCCAGCATAAGGTTTGGTCCTATGTGCTGTAGACTTGACATTCTCTGAAAAATAGGGCCTGCTATGTTCCACACTCGGTGACACAGATTGTGTTTCTCCTTCCCATAGTTGTGTGGGCACATGCAATATTTGAAGAGGAGACAGAAGAGCCCTTTTTAAATAGCCCCAGTGAAATCTGAGACCTAAAAGCCGTGTTGGTCCTGTTCTCAATGAGTAGTTTGCATTGGCTTTGGTGTCCTCTTTCTCGCTTCAGCAAGACTGCAGTCTAGTCCAGGGTGATGAACATCTTTCTTTTCCATTACCTTCATCCGTTTTCTAATGGTTCAGATGTTTCCTCCATGAGCTCAGTCACCCTGGGCTATAGCATAAACAGCTCTGGGATAAGTACTAACCCACTGTATCCTCCACCAGTGCTTGGGTTTGATACTTGATTGGTCCAAACTAATTTGCGAAGTGATTCTCCACGTCTTTTGACTGCTTATCTCCTCCTGTTTGTGCTGCCATTTTTTTTTCTAAATCAGCCCTCTTTAAGTGCTTAAACCATTTAAAACATTAGCCACCCTGTTTCTTAATGCTTTCTAAAGGATTTGCGTACAGCTATTTCGCTTGCTTAAAACTAATTAGGACAGCTGCATCCTGACAGAAATTCTACGTGTGGTACACAAGGCCTCAACATGGATCACAATCCAAGATTTGCCAGTTACTTGTGGGGGATTTTAAAGTGTGTCTAGAAGTTGGAGACTTGGATCTCATACTTTCCCCAGAATTGATGACAGGCCTTTGCTACTTGTTCTGCAAGAAGCAGGACTATAAAAAGCTTTGTCATGGTGCCATGTTTTTCCTGAGGCTAACTCTGTCCTTAGTCCTTAAATGACAGTTTCTGTGGGACAGTGTCTGCATGGGCCTATTTAACGTTGACATCAGTCTATCACAGAGTGAATAAGAATAATTTCCCATGCCCCCACTCATAAATAATGCTTGTGTGTTTTGGGAAAGCTGATATTGGATATCGGCTGAGTATGCCTGGTAGAAAATAGAGGGAATGTTAGAGCAAACAGCAACTCATCTTGCTTCATTCCTTCTAGGGCTCTTGATACCTTGTGTGCTTCACACTGCAGAGTAACTTACTGTTACTAAGATAGAATATGCTTTGTCAGTGAATGGTCGTGCTGTGGCAGGGTTGAGATTTTGCAGTAATAAGCTTGTTTGCCTCGGGTCATGTTCAGGCCCTAATTTGGACATCTCTGTCCTGATGTTGTTGTTGTAATATCATTTACACATGGTCTTCATTTTAGTTCCAGTCCTGAACTGTTATGTAATAGAGGAACAAGATCTTCCCTGGCATAATTACACTGACTTCTAGGGAATTATGAAAGCGGACATCTTACTGCATAGTGTCTACATAGTGTGGCACAACTAAAATTCTCCATTGCAGCTGTAACTATTCTTCCCTATCAACTTGTCCCTCTGTCTGTACAGAGGAGAGAGAGGGAGAATGATTGTAACCTACTAATAGAGACTGCATAGTTTTGCAAAGCGCTTAAAATCATTTTGGGTAACTGAGGCTACTACTGCATGAGGATCAGACAATATCAATAATAAATGAAGTCCTGCAGTGCTTAGGCATTGGCTAGATAGTATTTTCACAGTAGTTGCAATCTTCATCTTCTGCAGCTATCAGGCTTCCTTTTTTACGAAATCATGAGCAACTAACTCCATGTGATTGTGCCATCCATGTTTCTTTCTTGGCAGAGGCAATTAGTTACAGAACAGGAAGTCCTGTGTGTTTCTGAAGAGGGAGGATTCCTGGTGGTGCTTTCACTAACAGTCCTAGGACACTCTCACACCTGGACCCACATTTTGTTTTAAAAGATGGAAAAAGTGAAACTAGTGAATTCTCATTTATTTTACCAGCTGTTTTGTTTCTGCCTTTGAATGTTCTCTTCCGGGTTGGTTGTGCCAAGTGATTCTTGTTGGGGGTGAGTGAACAAATGGATCTTATGGGATGAATAAATTCTCCACATCTTTTCACTGCTTATCTCCTCCTGTTTGTGCTGGGTTTGAAGAGAGCAGCTGATGGAAAGAAACCACTGACAGCCCCAGGAGCCTGTGTGGTTCATGGCTTCATTCCTTAGGACTATGAAGGGATTGCCATAGAAAACAATGACTGGTCCCATTCTGTCTCTTGGTGAAACTGTGGGCCCAACAGTGCTTTCCCCACATGTGAGTCTCTGGACTGAATCATCCAGTGGCTAGTGGGAGTTACTTTTCAGAGCAAGATGTCCTCTAGATATCACCATTTTGACTGTAGTTGGTTCGTTGTTATGCAGTGGAGGAGTCGGTGGGAAGATACTGGCATCTAAGTTCAGAATTAAAAACTGGATAATCTCTGACTTGAGCTTCCAGGAACAGTAACTATTTCATATTTCTTAGATTTCCCCAGTTACCTGCAAGAATCGTGATACTTCTAGTACCAAACATGCCCGATTGTTCATGTTTTCTTATGATTGAAAAAAATAAACATGTCTTCCTTTATTCAACTGAATTGAGCATATGGGTCTTATTACTGTTTTTGTACAGGACAGTTCATATCTCAAGACTTTATTCTCCCTTTAGAGCTTGAGAGTTTTTTTTTTTCTTTGAAACCCAAACATTGAAATGGTTCATTCCCTTCATTAGACAGCTGATTTGCCATGGTGGGCTAAATATCTTTTATGGGAATTTCAGTTAGTATGCTGTTGGGCAAAGTTAAAAGAGAAGTATCTACTGCATGTATGAGACACAAAACTAGAAGTTAAGCTGGTAGAGGGACAACCTTGCTCAAAGAACTGGTAATGTGATCACTACTAGGTCATCAATCTGTGAATTTGGTTCTAGATCAGTAGTAACTAGAGATGAAAGACACTGATAGAGGCCAGATGCCAAATTTGGGTTTGGCTTAAGAGTTTTGGTTCTGAAACCTTCCCTTTAAATTCAGGCATATTGAGATCTACTATTCTTGTTTGGACTCATTTCTACTAGAGACCAAAAGTCACTGTTGCTATATCTGCGAGCAGAATAATAGTCTGTTTGAAATGAGTTCATGGGTCTCAATGGATACATGTACATCACAGAAAGCTCCCCTGCAACTGAATTTTTAGTTTACAATGACAATAGAGAGGACAAGGAGTATAACCTCTGTAATACAGGTTGGTCTCCTCATATTGAGTTTGAAGGACTTTGGGATGAAGCGGGAACTGTTTGTCCTGTAGCCTTTCTATAGAGAATACATTTTAGGCTCTGGGATTGTCAGCATTCTGATTGTGGCTGTCTGGCGCCTGCACTTGTTGCTTACACCTGCATAGTTCTGCTCTTGCCGTGGTTTCAAGGACATTCCAAAGTTTGGTATCCAGTTCTCACTGAAATTCCATGGAATTTTGAAGCCTAAAGAGAAAATCTTAGTGTAAACCCACTTTATATTCACACTGCACAGGTGTAGGAAACTACTTGAGGTACAAGGTAGGGGAGAAAGAGGCCCTTTGGTCACTTTAGATCTCTTCCTCCTTCAATCCCCAGAATGTTTCTTGATTCTGCATGGAAGGCATTTGTAATGTCTCATGTGAGCCTTTCTAACAGTATCCAGCTCTCTTCCAAACTCACATCTTCATCTCCTAAATATGGCCTGAGGACTTACGATCACATGGGTACACTTGAAACAGCACATTTTGTATGAACCTTTGCTGCACTCATTGACTAAAAGTGGTTTTAGCTTAATTGCTCCCTAGTTTTCCTGCAGGTATCTCTGTCTGGGGCCCAGCAAATTAAGCTTTTGAGGTCTGTTTGAGTGATGGTGTTGAACTTTATGTAACTCTCTTTGTGTTCATTTCTTTGAAAGTAGTTAAGGTAGAAGAGAGAACCCTTTAACAGTCTAAGAAATAGAAAAATGTAAATGATTCCTTTTAAAGTGTATTACCTGGCACTGGACCCAACCAGGCTTACCTGCTAGAGCCTCACAAAGGACATTTGCTATCTTTCTTGACATTTTGCCTTTTTTTTTTTTGGCAATGGTGCTGCATAGTTATGGGGTTGCACAACCCACTTGTGAGTTGATTCTTGAAAGAAGCTTAGGTAACTAGCTGTGCCCCATCTGGAATCATGTGTCTGCTGTTCATCTTTCTTTTATATTACTTTCCTGACTACAAAATCCTGAGCGTTCTGCCTCCATTTTCTACTTTGATGATTCTCTTCTGTCTGAAATGTTTTGTGCTGTTCAGTTTTAAATGACTACAATGATGAGCACTTCGACCGTTGTGTGTGATATGGGATAGCTGTCAAGGGTTATTTTGTTAAGTGACATAAGCTGTGTCTACATGTGCACGCTACTTCGAAGTAGCGGCACTAACTTCGAAATAGCGCCCGTCGCGGCTACATGCGTCGGGCGCTATTTCGAAGTTAACTTCGACGTTAGGCGGCGAGACGTCGAAGTCGCTAACCTCATGAGGGGATCGGAATAGCGTCCTACTTCGACGTTGAACGTCGAAGTAGGGACCGTGTAGACGATCCGCATCCCGCAACGTCGAAATTGCCGGGTCCTCCATGGCGGCCATCAGCTGGGGGGTTGAGAGATGCTCTCTCTCCAGCCCCTGCGGGGCTCTATGGTCACCGTGGGCAGCAGCTCTTAGCCCGGGGCTTCTGGCTGCTGCTGCGGCAGCTGGGGATCCATGCTGCATGCACAGGGTCTGCAACCAGTTGTCAGCTCTGTGTATCTTGTGTTGTTTAGTGCAACTGTGTCTGGGAGGGGCCCTTTAAGGGAGCGGCTTGCTGTTGAGTCCGCCCTGTGACCCTGTCTGCAGCTGTGCCTGGCACCTTTATTTCGATGTGTGCTACTTTGGCGTGTAGACGTACCCTCGCAGCGCCTATTTCGATGTGGTGCCGCGCAACGTCGAAGTTGAACATCGACGTTGCCAGCCCTGGAGGACGTGTAGACGTTATTCATCGAAATAGCCTATTTCGATGTTGCTACATCGAAATAAGCTATTTCGATGTTGGCTTCACGTGTAGACGTAGCCATATAGACTGTATTAAGGGAGGAAATGCTTCTCCCCCCATCTTTTACTCTATAGTGTACAGCAGTGAGGTTTGCCAAATTACTATTTCAGTTTCCTCTGTACAGTTGAACTTACTGACTCACAGAGAAGATTAATTTCTGTGGCTATAGAGAGTGGCAAGAAATGGGAGGTGAAGGTGGGGAGCTCATAGTATTCCAGATTAAGTGATTTTCAAAATTGCTGATATGAAGTGTATCGTTGTCACCCCCCAGTGGCTGATAGAGGGACATTATTATTACTTATTCACGATATGTCTGTAGTGGTTTTGAGGGATTCCAGTTGCCCTCCCAGAAGACAATGTGGTAGTTCAGTCAGAGCCATTGTTTGCCAACTGTAGTGATTTTTGTTGCAAGTTTTGTGCTACATTTTCCTCAAAACCTCAGTTCTGAGAGTTATATGATCATGTGAGCGCTTCAGCTTTCACTTTAAAAGATGATTCTTGCCTTTGTGGTTACACAGAAGTTTGTAAATGTAGCCCAAGTGCACTGTAATAGTTCAGAAACTGAAGGCAAGTAAAAATGAACCTTACCCAACATTCACTACATATATGTATTTTTTTTACTTCATGATCTAGAGGGGGGTTAGGTCAGGATTTCTGAGTGTGGATAGCAATCCAGCAGTTATTTAGTGGCTATATAGGAGGGGCTAATGGGAGAGAGAGAGAGAGCATGTGTCTTTCTGAGGCGGAGTGACAGAGCTGTCTCTCAGGTCATCCCTTTTATGTGGCCTACATTTTAAATAGCTGTTGTTGAGTAGGAATGGAGGAAGGAAAGAGAAGGAGTGCTAGTTTTCTTGTGGTGGGGGTGGTGGCTAGCTTCCTGCCTCTTGAATATTTGGCTACATCCTGGTGGAGCCTCTTCCAGCTAGTTTTAAACTACCTCTCCAGTTGATGTCATGTGTTCTCTCACATTTGTAGTCTCTCTCTATCTCTCACTCACTCTCTCTCACACACACACACACGTCGGTTAACTGTTCTCACATCTTCACTGAGGGGAGAGTCTCAAGCCATCAGAACTCTGCTCTTCAAGCAGAGGGAAAGTGACCATGCTACTGCCGTGGACCAGGCCAGTCACAGCTAAACCATTCTTTGTGTAGCATTCAAGTCCTTAAAATGGGAATGAAGAACATTATGTTGGGAAGAGTCCTTCAGTGCGCAGGGAGTTTGCAAAGGAGAGCCAGCAGGTCTCTACTAGCTTTTAATTTGCGTAACACTTGGATTTGAATGCTCTGCTTTTTTGACTGCAGACAGTGCCAGGGACCTTTGCTAAAGCCCTACAGGTGAGACTAGTGTTAAATGAAACAGTTTCTACCCATAAGATGCTCCTGTGTATACTCTTCTCTCCCCTCCCCTTCAGAAGGAATACGATTTTTGGCTGTCTTCCTAATGAAGCAAATGTAGAAGCAATGAAGTTATGTAGTGCCTAAAGTTAGCCCCACCAAAACACTGATTAGCCCCACCAAAACACTGGTTAGCCCCAGGAGCAACAAATGTGGTGAGCCACAGTCTGAAGATCAGGGTTAGCCATGTTTTCAAAATATCATTGATTCAGACCTGAATAAATAGCTAGTGACAGAATGATGGGCTCACACACACAAATCCCCTTTTCTGAACCAAGCAAGAGGAAAAAATCCATTTCTCTTGTTTGTTTTGCTGGGAGAGGATGATATAAAATGAGAAACTGTGCTGACCCCTAAGCAGTCTGAGTTGTCTAAGAGTAGGATCTGGGAAAGCTGAACTTAATTCAGTTTGTAAATAGCATAAAAAGTTTGAATTCTCTAGTGAATATATCGCTTTGTGAAAACAGGTTCTTCACTGTTTCTGCAGATATTTTTGTTGGCCAATAAGATCTCTGGACTTGGGTCTGCTTGAATTCATCCCAAGACTGACCTTGCACTTGTTGGCCACATCACCTCATGTACTACCCAGTGTATCATTTTCATTAGAGCCAATGAATAGATTCCATGTATTTTCCTTATTTTTTTTGTTTGGATGTTGGTTTTGCTTTTTAGTTAGTTCTTTACTGCTTGTATTCTTCGTCTTTACATTAAACAGATGTGCATATCCTAACAGAAATGTAAGGAGTAGTATATACATATAAATATGCTGGTCAAAATGCTCTCCTGCTTGAAACCAGTGATCCAGATTTCAATCTGATGAGCCCCTCTGTAAATGTGGCATAACTCTGAAGTCAGTAGAGTGACTCTGGTTTCATCTTGTGTCATCAACACTAAATCTTGTACAAGGATGAATTTACCCAGAAGTTTGTTTTTTGCAGTGTGAACTGAGAGTCTGGTGACTTGGAAATATTAATTGTGCAATTAAAATTAAAACACGAGAGACCCTCCTTAGAAAGGTTGGTGAGGGAGGGTATACGCTTTGTGTTGTTAAGTGTGCTAATATCCATTTCCTTATGCCAAACATTACAGGCTGCAATTCACTAATTAACAAAAGTTGGGATTGTATTTTCCATGTCACTGTGATGTCCTAATTTTGGTTTAATTTCCTCTTCTCAATCTTCAGCAATATTGGTTGTCACTACTCAGCTTCTTCCTGTATTTTGGGCATTGGTTCTTACATCCAGTTTATTTTCTGGCATTTAGTCATCATCACCACGCTCCTCTATATCTCATGCAAATTTCTGCTTTTTGGCAGGGGAGAAACTCGCATCTTCTGTGGATATAATTCAATAGCCTATTAACAATGAGGCACTTGACTGTTACTGCTTTACTTTCCCCTAATTTCTAGCAAATAAGCATGCTCAATCTGTGACATGCTTTCTCTGTCTAGACTTGCACTTGAATCTACGTTGCCTGTGTGCTACTAGAGGAATCTCCATTTACAATGTCAGGTGGGGCTATTATTTTGACCTCTCATGCACTATTCATTTTCAGCATGGCAGCCAACAATTTGCAGCAGCACTAAAATTTCATTGCTCATCACCTCTTTGAAAACCTGCAGGCAAATCTCCAGTCCCGTTCAGTAGGAATCAGATGTCTTGGCTTTTTCTTCTTTTCACAGTTGCAAGCCTGCGTGTGCATATACACATACTCACACGCTGACTACATTACAGGTTGTCTTTTTAGGCTCACTTCTTGTGCCAGAGTTTTATTGCAAACTCCTGAGTCATTTCTGGTGAACTTACACATTCATTATTGTTAAGAAATGCCCCTCCCATGGGAAAACTATTTTGTTTGGTTAAAAGAGTCTTGACCTCTGCTTTGAGGCATCAAGAGGATGGTCTTTCTATATCATGCCCAAAACTTCAGGATGAAGTGCAATTAACAAGAGGCTGGATATGAAGAAGAGGTCTTTTTAGAACAAAAGCAAATCTGCTGTGAAAGAAAGACAGTGTTTTCCAAACGGACAGTTGAAATTTGGCTTCTGAGGATGATTAGTTCTGGAAGTGTAAAGCTGATAGTTCTGATATTGGGCATGGCCAATGGATCCAGCCTCTTTGGAATCAGGGGATCTAGATCCCGGCCTCCTGCTCTGCACTCCTCGTACTCCTGCTTTGCAGCACTCTGGCCCGCAGATTAGAAGGCTTTTAATCTGCTCCTTGACAGCCATTCCACCTCTGCTAGGGCCATTGGGAAGGGGTTCAGTATCAGGGTCAAGGCAGCAAATGGTCAAGTTCATAACTCAGCTGATTAGCACCCTTATATGGTTTTACTCCAGTCAAAGTTCAAATCCTGCAAATTCCCTAGAAGATTGAGGCCCAGTTTCCATTGAAATTAATTACATTTCAGCATCCAAATCCCTTAGGAAGTTTAGAAAATCTCAGTAAAAGACCTTGTAGTGATCAAAGATGCAAATTGCAACTGAAAAAGTTGTTTTCTGCATATGTGGCTGAATCCATATGAAATGTGAGTAGTCCAGTGGATAAGGCTCTGAAATGGGAGTCAGGTCATTCTGATTTTCTAGTCTTTTTGGTTTTTCCACTGACTCATGGTATAATTTTGGACAAGTGGTTTTAACATCTCTGTGCTTCAGTTACTCCATATGTAAAGTAAGTATAACAATAGTTTATTCTCCTTTGCAAAGCATCTTTAGATCATCTCAATAGACAAGCTAAGTATTATTATTCTTTTAAATATGAGATTCTGTGCATGGTGGAAATATCTTTAGTGGAGATGATATAACCATGTGAGTGAATATAGGTGAGATTTTTGTATATCTAAATAGGAGTGTGTTCATGCCCCAGATACCTACTTTTTTTTCTTTTCCCAGCTTCACCCTGCTGGCTTTTTTATTTTTCTGTAGCCTTTGACTTTTCAAGAATTCCTTTCTATCTGTTTATATTTTCCCATCTCCCACTTTGTGTAGGATATTTTGTTTTCCATGTGTGTGGACTGCAGTACTCTTACGATAACATAGTCTGCTAATTAAAGATATCAAACTTGAGAAACTCTAGATTTAAACACTCCCAGACTTTGGGGACATTCAAGTCCAAAGTAGCCCATACACCTCAACTTCATGGGTGACCAAGAGCTACCAAATCTGAAAGTGTTTTCCTCTGAATAACAGTAAGTTTCAGTTTAGAAAAGAAAATTACATCTTTCCCATAGCACAACTGGAATCACCAATATCTAGGGTTGTATCAGTTGGTCGACTGAACTGTGACTTCTAGTGCTGTGTGTTTTGATATTTGGGAAAGATCTGAAATGTATGACTTTGCCTTATCTTCACATCAGATTGTTGCCTGCCTTTCTGTATATCTTTCTGAAGGATATGGAACTAGCTCCTTTACTTATGGCTGTAGATCACAGAAGTTCCTTTTAAGTTATTAGATGGAGAGGTTTGAAATGACTAAGCTCTGCCTAATTTTTTCCCTTTTTTTTTTTCTTCTTCTCCAATAATGCTGGATACCTTGCCAACTTCTTGAGAAAACAGTGTAATGATCAAAGCACTGAATTTCATTAGGGGTTCATATTTAAAAACTCAGCTCCACTTACACCCCATGGAAAAATTTTCAATATATTAGCTTAAAGAACAATTCTGCTTGTAACTTTAGGGTGTTTTTTCCTTCCCTTGTCTTTTCTCTTCTTCCTGAGAATGTTTATATGGAGACTGGACTGTTGACTTCATGAGAAATAATTTCCTTCTGCTCATTTTAGCCCCCAGGAGGGTGGCCAGATGGCAAGTGTGAAAAATTGGGATCGGGGTGGCAGGCAATAGGCAACTAAGTAAGGAAAAAGACCCAAATACCGGGACTGTCCCTTTAAAATAGGGACCTGTGGTCACTTTTTTTTGCTACCTGCCATCATACTTCTCTTTTTTGAAAGCATATTTATAACCATGGCATCTGATCGTGATATCACAGGTGGAAGATGTAGATAACTTTTTTTGGTTTCTGGCATTTGTCCTCAGTTACAAAAAACAAACAAAAATATCCACAAGAGAAGAAGCAGAGCTCTTCTGTGACGTGTCAACAGAAATGTTTGTAAATTGGAGTCAGTGAATCCCAGTAGATAGAAACTCTGGATTGTGCCTTAGGAGACCAGATAGCTGTGGTCATCATTGCCACTGACTTTAGACGTAACATACCAGCTATGTTTCCCATCTATGGAATGTCTGTTTGGATCGTCATCAGTTTGTACATCCCCTGTAGAGCTTACTGAGCTCTGTTTTCAGTTGGTGCTGCTGTGGTACTAATAACAAAGAGTGGATGCTTTGGGAGGTTTTCCATGATTTATTAGTAAGCATTTCAGTAGCCATAATATTTTAGGTGCTTGAATTAAATACTTAAAATGTCATATAAGCTAATTTAAAAACAATGGTACAGAACTTAAAACTAACTAAAACTCTGGGCAACAGCAACTGCATACTTCTTGCAAAACCCCACCCATAGCCCACCAAGCTGTGCTGTTTTTTAAATAATGCTCCTATCAAACCTTTCATCTGAAGATCTCAAAATGCTTTATGAACACATGGTACTCCTGAAATGACCACATTCTGTAGAGGGGTAGATAGACCCAAAGAAATGTTTTTTTCCAGGTTACATAGGGTTTGACCCAAAATTTGTTTGAATACCAGGGGGAGGCTTTCTACTGATCAGGCTTATAATGAGCAAATGCAAGTTCCATTCCCAAGTTTGCTAGCTCTGAAGTCTGTTGACCTTGTATTAGCCACTAGACCATGCAGATAGCTAACATACCTTCCAAAGGACTACAGCTAGTAACTGGGACACTAGGGTTCTAATCCTTGCCGACTCTGCACGTCTAGTCACTGAGTCTCAGCTTTGATTGGTGCTGAATGAGAGAATTTGCCAGACCATGCGAAGTCAATATTGTCTAGCAGCATTACCAACACTTCCAATGCTTACGGGGTTCTTAGAAGACATTTAGGGGTAAATTATAGCTAAATAACAGCACACACAGCACTGAGAGCCAGGACTGGTGGCTGGAAACAAACTTCATGGGTCCATGGGAAATTTGACCACACCCATGATAAGTGGTCATCCAGCTAACAAAAAACATGCTGGATTATGGATGTTGGCAGATGGGAGAGGTTACAAATTGTTTCTATAGTAAACTCTTTCATATCCGGCAGCTCCAGGACTGGAAGGTTGCTGGATATTCAAATATTCTGCATAAGAGAGGTGTAGCTAGCAATGCATAACACTAAAGAAAACCAAGATGAGATATTAAGAAACAAACAAAAATGTGTGCAGAGTAATTTATTTACCAACAACAGCAGTATTGTACACTGTAAACTGATACTCTGTTTGCTGTATTTATTTGTATTTACTTTCACAATACTGTACTTACGGAAAACATAACTAAAAATTACTTATGGTTAAAATGCTGGTAATTTGATAGGTTCCAGATGATAGAATGCTGGATATGAAAGAGTTTACTGTATATTGTGAGAAATATTATCTAGATCAGCATTTCTCCAACTGTGGTCTGCAGACCCTTGGGGGCCCATGAAGGCTTTGCTGATCAACTCCCTATCTTCCTGGGTTTGAGACAGGTTCCCTACATGGCTTGGCTCTGTGTGGCTTCTGGAAATGTCCGCGATATCGGTGTGGCCTCTAGGTTGATGAGTGGCTAGGGAGGCACTGCGTGCCGCCCCTGCCCGAGTGCCTGCTCTGTAGTTCCTGTTGTCCAGAAACTACCCATGTGTACAAGGGCAGTATGTAGAACTTCCCACCAGCCCAGTAGGGGCCTCAGGGACCTGATGCCCACTTCTAGGAACCACAGTATGTACTACTAGGATCCTGAACCCCCTCCCCCATCACAGAGCCCAAACCTCCAGCCAGAGCCATCAGTCTCTCAGCCTCCTGCCTCAGCCTGGTGCAAGTGAGCAAGGGTGGAGGGCATCAAGTGATAGGGAAGGCGTTAGTGTGAGTTGGTGGGGGGGAGGTGGAAGGAGGGCCCAAGTAGAGGATGGTGCCTCGGAGAACTTTAAATTGAAAGAGAGGTCATTGAGTTGCTGAAGTTTGAGAACTGTTGTCTAGGATCTTTCCAAGTCTTTCTTTTTAGCATGTTAAGCTCTCCTTGTTCTAATATGGAACTGTTAATCACAGGGAACAGTTAGGGATTTCTCCCAGAAGCTGGCTTGGCTTTGTCCTAGGTCTCAAAAAAGGAAAACCACAATATCTCCCATAACAACATGTTCCATGATAATGAAATTCATATTGAAAAGCCACAATGTTTTTGTTTTGTTGTGCCTCTAAAACAGAGGAGAAACTGCAGTTGAGGAGGGATTGCCTTGGTCTGTTTTATTTGGTCTGAATTCTCCTGTCTGATATGTTACTTATCTGTGTTAGAAAGTGAAAGCTCAATGCTTGTCATGTGTATGTGTGTGTGTGAGTTTTTCTTTATATTTAACATTATTGCAAGGTAGGGATGTAAATATCTGTTAAAACAGTTAACTAATTAAAGTATTCAAATTATATTGGTTACCCATTGGCAGGCGGTGCTGAGCAGCTGCAGCTAGCGTCCTGCTACCTCTGTGGAACAGGGGTCTCGCCTGCCAGGCACAGCTGGGGCTGACTGCTCCAGCCAGCCCACCCCTGGCAGGGTTTTGCTCCAAACTGGCCGGCTGTGGGCTGCTGCAGGCTGGCCAGCCATGTCCTGGGTCCCATTGGCCATACTGCTGCTATGGGCCATCCACCAGGGTTTGAACAGGGTCCAGGTATCTGGTGACTCAGTAAGCCTAAAGCTTACTGGATAACTGGTAACCAGTTAACCTTTTACATCCATATTGCAACATACCATCATATTTGTTGTCAGTCTTTATCTATAGAACATTTGGTTTTGAGATGACATTGGACCAGCATACTGGTTCTTTTTTACTGTTCTGGAGGAAGCTAAACTGACCTTCTTCCTGTCATCATCAAATTGTGTCTGAGCTTTGAAGTGCCTGCTGGAAACAGACTGCAGGGTTTTTTTGAGACGGGTAGGAAAACTGGAGGTCGTGCATCATTTGAAATGCTCATTAATCTCACTATCTGGTTAAACCATTTTCATCATGTGTAAGTCTGGATACCTCCAGACATAAACTGGGGGTCTGTCAACAGGACCACCCTACTGCTCTGCCAATTAGTATTTTGGCTGGGATTACAAGATGAACCTAGAATCAACAAAAGTCCACGTGAAATTAACACAGCCATCTGTATAGTTAAGTGATTTTGCAAACTATTTTTAATGTAATATGACTGATAACCAGAAGAGCACTATAAGGACCTCCATTCCATCTCTTCTTAGTGGAGAAATTTTCCCTCAGCATGTTCTGAAGTGCTTTGTTCAGGTCACTTCTAATGATTGCAGGATTTCACTGGCTCCACCAGTGTCTCTCTCCACCTCGTTTCCCAAAGGGCTACATCAAAGGGATGCTCAGTTTTCAGACCTATTCAATCTTTAGCACCCGTGCTCAGACTGACGACAAGGGGGTCATTTGTACCTTATGAAATGTGGCCATCTCTGCACTAATAGGGGTGTGACCCACCAACTCTTCATCAAGCTATTGGTCTTGATATTCACAAACAAGGAGAAGTCCTGTGGTACCTTAAAGACTAACAGATATTTTGGAGCATAACCTTTCATGGGCAAAGACCTGCTTCATCAGATGCATTTGGCGGGGGAGGGCTCAGAGGAGGATTTAAAGAGGTGGGTCTCAGTAAAGGGGAGGGTCAGAGCTGACAAGGTCTATTCAGTCAGGGTGGAAATGGCCTATTATCAGTAGTATACATCAAGAGAGGAGAAAACAAGTCAAATCAGTCAGGGGGCCCATTGCCAGATACTAATGTGGACGTGTAAACATCAAGAGCAGAGAAACTGCTTTTGTAATGGGCCAGCCACTCCCAGTTTTTGTTTAATCCTTGGTTTATGGAGTCAAATTTGCAAATGAATTGCAGCTCAGAGATTTCTCTCTCCATTTTATTTTTGAAATATTTTTGTTGTAGGACTGCTACTTTTAAATCTTCAGTCCAGGGAGATTGGAGTGTTCTCCTGCAGGTTTTTTGTATGTTACCTTTCCTGATCTCTGATTTATGTCCATTTATTCTTTTATGTAGAGACTGTCCAGTTTGGCCAGTGTGAATTGCAGTGGGACATTGCTAGCACATGATGGCATATATTATATTAATAGATGTGGAGGTGAAAGAGCCCCTGATGGTATGGTCGATGTTAGATGCTGTGATGATATCGCTGGTGTAGATATGTGAACAGAGTTGGCAGCGAGATTTGTTGTAGGGATTGGTTCCAGGTTTAGAGTTACTGTGTTGTGATCTATAGTTGCTGGTGAGAATTTGTTTAAGGTTGGCAGGCTGTCTGTAGGCAAGGACAGACCTGCCTCCCAAGGTCTGTGAGAGTGAAGGATTGTTGTCCAGGATGGGTTGCAGATCACTGATGATGCAAAAGCCTCTCCAGCCATAATATTTTAGGAGCTTGAATTAAATACTTAAAATATCATATAATCTAATTTAAAACAATGATACAAAACTTAATTATTATCCTGTCTAAAAGGCTCGTGTTAGTTCATCTCTCTAAGAGAGATCAATGAGCACACCACAAGGTATAATGAATACTCAGCAAAGAACCATAGCATCTGACGGTCTCTGCCCTCTGCCCCTGTCTCATCATGCACTGACTTACGCAAAACCTGGCAACGTTCTTCAGGCGCTCTCTCTTCTTTAGATGTCGCTGTGTCTTGGTGCTTTATACAGATTCACACTATCCTAAGGAAAGCAAACACAATGGGCCAAATTCTGCCCACAGTTATTACCTATGTAGCTACATTATTGTCAGTATTTTCTTCATGCCCTTTGTAGCCAAAAGTGACTGAGCACTGCCTTCAGGTTTACTTAACTTAAAGCTGTCTTATGATGATGTCTCTGACACTTGAACCAGAACTGTCCTGCTCCATTGGCAGCATCTCCAGCTGTTAGACTGGTAAGATCAGTGGTAAGCTCATACAAGCAGAGCCTTCTAAACAATATCTTATGAAAAGCTTTTCTAGTATAAGCCCCTGTAGATGATGATGAACTCTGCTGAGACTTTCAGTCCTGTTTTACCAGTTTTCTTGGGATGCAGGAGGTAGAATTTATGTGTGTATTTTTACTGGCTTGGTAAACAACCTTCTGGAGCCATTCAGGAGGCTGAAATTACACACCTGGTTTTTTTAAAGATCTTCCCTGCCTAGAAGGGGAAGATAGAGAGACCACCAGATCTGATGCCATCTAGAGCCAACAACCAATCTCTACCTTCTTCATGCTCCTTAGGTAAGCACCTGGATTCTTCTCTGGATTAGATTTGCCAATTAAAGGTATGGGAGCTGGAGGAGCTACATGGTGATCTCTCACTTTTGTGTAGCCTCTGGCCTGTGCTCTCCACTGCCTTGTAGGAGCCTCTGCATTTATTTATTGACAAATAAAACTTGACAAAATGTTAATATTTTTGGCACAGAGTGCCCTCAAAGTACTATATGTATGGCAGGGGAAGGGCAAAGTTCATGAACTGAATCTTGATCTCTGCAAGTATGGTTCACAGTTGACTTTGCAAGATGAACCCATGATTGCAAGGAAAATTTTCAGCTTAAACACTTTTCCTTTTGCTTTCTTTGCTTGCTTTACTTTAAGCAGACCCTGGTGGTGCAGAATTATCCTGCTCCAGCTCATTTGCATTGTCCTTTACCATCAGTAATGCAGTCTCCATGGCTGAAAAACAGATGTGGATGTTGTCATTTTGTTAAGTAGATATTTTATAAAAGTGTTTCTCACTGGAGGACTCCCTTCTTCCTCTAATTTGAAATCCTCTGTTTGTCTGTGAGAAACTGTTGTAGGCTAGATCTGATGTTCTTTGACATCTTCAAAACAAGGAAATTATGATGATTTTCCAGGACCCGCTGACATTGGCAGCCTCCACAGTGGGCTCAGCCAAAGCCTTGTTCCTGGAGTAATTCCATAAGATGGAAAAGAAAGTGCAGACACTTGCCATTCTAACACACTCCTGGCTCTATTCCCTTTGAAGCAGTGCAGTTCCAATGATAAAAGACTTAACTCCTAACAGCAGCGTGCATTTTGGGAGGCCACCAAATGTAGTGTAATTTGAGGGTGCTCAAAGGTGCAGGACATGCTTTCACCTTACTTGGGTGCTATTATGTTGGATGTACTTTGTGTATCTGTAGGGGGCTGAAAGTGAAGTGAATCTTAATGGGAAATTAGAAGGCAAGACTCCAGATTCTAATCTGTTTCTGCTACTGACTAGTCTTCTCACATCACATCGGATAAGACACTTGGTCTCCTTGCCTCAGTTCAGAGGGTATTTTGAAGCTTAATTCATCTGTGTGGTCTGCTGAGATGCTCTGATAGAAGGTGCCACACAAGCACAAAAAGTATGTGGTTCTTTTGTTATAATAAAGGGTTAATGTCGAGTTATTTGTGAATATAAAAAAAAAAAACAGGCCCAATTTACTGGATGGACCTGCAATCAAAGCACCAAGACTCTATAATGAGGTACGTAGCTAGGAGGGTCTCAGAGGGGTAGCCATGTTAGCCTGTGTCTGTAAAAACAATGAGGAGTTCTGTAGCACCTTAGAGACTACATATATACCTGCCTTTTTGTTTCTATTCCATTCCATCCAATGAGGTGGGTTTATCCATGGAAGCTTATGCCCTAGTACATCCGTGAGTTTCTAACGTGCTACAGGACTCACTGTTGTTATAGCTAGGAATGTTATTGATCATGGACAGGATTTTCAGAAGGGCCTTGACTTGGTTGTACTAGGAGCAAATTTAGGTCATCATTGAGTACGAGAAGTGGTGCTTGCCCACTGAGGGCCTTAAGCAGGAATATTTTTGGTGTCTCCCCTACACAACACATAGGCTATGTCTACACTAGGACACTACGTCGAAGTAGCCTATTTCAAAGTAAGAACATTGAAATAGGCTACTTCGACGCTTATTGTCTACACGTCCTCCAGGGCTGATGCCGTCGACGTTGAGTGTCGAAGAAGTAATGGGAACGTTGAAAGGAGCCACCCCGGAAGGAAATGCAGAGCGTCCATACACAAGCACCCTCTTTCAAAATAAGGGGCCAAGAAAGCCCGTGGACAGGGTCACAGAGCAGACTAGCCCTTCCGGGGCGGCTGCAAGCCACTCCCTTAAAGGGCCCCTCCCAGACACACCCAGCCTGCACTTCATGAGCCCTGCGTTGGTGATACAAGCCTCGCAGACCTCGAGCCCGCAGACATGGATGTCCAGCAGCAGCTGGAAGTCCTCCAAGCCGCTTCCCGCAGAGCAGGTGCCCTGCTGGATGCTGCCTGGGCAGCCGCCCAGCAGCTTCTGGAATGGGAACCCTCCCCAAGGGCACAAGGAGACACCCCGGACCATCGGGCCCTCCTTCTCCACCCCGCCGGCTCTGGAGCTACCCCTCCAGCACTGAGTGGTGGGAGCACCTGGTTATGGGGGAATGGAATGATGATCAGTGGCTGCGGAACTTCTGCATGAGCTGGCAGACCTTCATGGAGCTCTGCCACTGGGTCACCCCCGCACTCAGGCACCACGACACCCGGATGCGGCGCACCCTCGCCGTGGAGGAGAGGGTCACAATAGCTGTCTGGAAGCTGGCCACTCCAGACAGCTACCGCTCCGTGGGCCAGCAGTTTGGCGTTGGCAAGGCCACAGTTGGGGCTGTCCTGATGGAGGTAAGGAGGCCTGGGTCTGAACCCACTGGGGAGGGGAGCCTGGGGAGGGAGGCCTGGGTGAGGGGTCACACTCTGCATACCCTCACAGGCACCCATGTTCCCTCCCCACAGGTGGTGCATGCACTCAATGCCCTGCTGCTGAAGACGGTCATTTGAGTTGGGGACCTGGACACGGCCGTCGAGGGATTCGCTGCCATGGGATTCCCCATCTGCTTTGGAGCCCTCAATGGGACCCACATCCCCATCCGCGCCCCAAACCACAGTGGTGGGCGCTATATCTACAGGAAGGGCTACCACTCTGTGGTTCTGCAGGCCATGGTGGAGAGCCATGGCCGCTTCCAGGACAAATACATGGGCTGGCCTGGCTGCACGCATGACGCTCGCGTTTTCCGGAATTCGGGACTATGCTGCCGACTGGAGGCGAGGACCTACATCCCCCAGAGGGAGATCCCTCTGCCTTGTGGGGGATGCGGCTTACCCTCTCCAGCCCTGGCTTATGCAGCCCTATACAGGCCACATCAATGCTAGCCAGGAGCGCTACAACGCCCGACTCAACCATGCCCACCAAGGGGTTGCACGGGCCTTTGGGCACCTGAAGGGCCGGTGGCATTGCCTCCTGGCACGTCTAGACCTGGGCCTCCAAAACATCCCCCAGGTTGTGGGTGCCTGCTGCACACTCTACAACCTGGTGGAAAGCAAAGGGGGAGGCCTTCGTGCAGGGCTGGGCACTGGAGGCTGGAACAGCCTACCCCCAGCCAGCCGCTGTCCCTAGCTGCCAGGCCCACCAGGACTGGGTCCGGGTCTGGGAGGCCCTGCGGGAGTACTTTGACCAGGGGGCCTAGTGAGTGCCACCCAGGCCATCCCTGCACCCCGCCCCAGCACCCACACCCCACCCTCACCAAAAGTACAGGGAACACGGGTTTTTTGAAAAATAAAACTGTCATTATTGAAATAAACAAAAATTTCGCCTCTGTTGTGCATATAAACCATAAAACAGCATCATTGAAAATAACTATATACAGGTGGGGACATCTATAATAAACTATATACAGGGGGGTCAACTATAAATAACTATATATAGGGCGGGGACAACTATGTACACAGGGGAGATGTGGGCAGGCCACACATCGGCCGATCATTCCAGGGCGGGGGTGGAAGGGTGCGATCCCCGCCGTGTTCGGGTGGCCGGTCCCCCCCTGAGCTGGGGTCCCTGGTGAGGCCAGCTGGGGGCCGGGAGGACAGGGGGGTATGGCCGAGGTGGGTCCTCGGCCTGGTCATCGGCCCCAGTGGGCTCCTGCCCTGTGGAGCTGGTGGACAGGGTGGCAGGTGGGATATCAGGCGGGGTAGCAGGGAGGGCAGCACGGAGGACATCGGGGGTGGGCAGCCGGGCCACCAGCTCCTCAAATGCGGCGGCCACCCGGTTAAGGTGGCCATAAAATCCCTCCAGGCCTCCCGGCGCCAGGTGGCCTCCCGCTCCTCAAATTGAAGTCTCCGCTCCATGATGTCCGCCTGGCACTGGAGGACAGCAGCCACCTCAGAGTCCTGAATGGTGCACCTCTGGCCCCGGCGGGGGCGGGCCCATCCCAGTGCTGGCGGTGACGCTGGGTGTTGGTTGTCCGGAGGGTCTCGGGCAGCTGCAGAAATAGGGGGAAAGGGGGAGGTAGGCTGTGAGTACCCAGCCCTGACCCGTGGCCCACCTCCCATCCCCCCAAGGGCCTCTGGTCCCCTCCCATCCTCCACTGTTACATGCAGTGATCGTGTAGGTGGCCCCTTCCAGTGGTCTGCCCCTCTCACCTCCCACCAGGGGTGGGGCACGGCACTGTCCATGGGTGGAGGTGCTGCTGGGCACTGGTGGCTGTGGCACCGTCCCTGGGCCATGGTCTGCCCAGGCCATGGCAGGTTGGGGTCTTGTGGGGATGTGGGGGGCCCCCTGTCAAGTGGTGCCCCCTCCCCATGCTCTGGCAGTCTGTCCCCTGTGGAGTACATACCCGACGGTCCACTGCCAGGGTCAGGAGGGGCCCATCTAGCAGATGCCCGGCTGGAATTGCAGGCTGGGATGTCCAGCACGAGCTCCCCCTCCTCACTGGACCACTCCGTGACCGGGGTGGAGGGTCCCGGCTCTAGCCCTCGGGGTGCAGGGCTGGCCTCCGGACCCGACCCTGGCTCCGACGCCTGCTGGGGCTTGTCAGCCGTGATGTCAAGGGTGGCTGGTGGGGAGGAGGTGCCTCAGGGGCCCAGGATAGCCCAGAGCTCCCGGTAATAGGGGCAAGCGGCGGGGGCAGCCCCAGACTGGCTGGCTGATTCCCCGGCCCGGGCGTAACCCTGCCACAACTCCTTGACCTTACTCCTGACATGGTCGGGAGTGCGGGCAGGGTGACCCCGGGCAGCCAGGCCCTCAGCCAGCCGGGCAAACACCTACGTGTTCCACTGCTTGCTCCCCATGATGTGCAGCACCTCCTCCTTCTCACCCCAGAGCCCCAGCAGGTCACGAAGCTCAGAGTCAGTCCAGGAGGGGCCCCGCTTCCTACCCTGCTGGCTGGAAGCCTGGGAGCCATGGGATGGCCCTGGGGGGGAGCTCTGGGGGCGCTTGGGGGGCTGGCTTACTGCCATGGTCTCTGTCAGGCCTGTGCAGGGGCACCTCGTGGCACGGCTGCTGTCTGCATGGTGTCAGCTTCCTCCTACAGGGTTTCTGGGTCCGTGCAGCTTTAAGAACTGCTGGGCGCAGAGATCATAGAGCCCCGCAGGGGCTGGACAGCACGTCTCCGCCTAACAGCTGATGGCCGCCATGGCGGACCCCGCTATTTCGAAGTAGCGGGACGCGGGTCGTCTACACATGCCCTACTTGGACGTTCAACATCGAAGTAGGGCGCTATTCCCATCTTCGGATGGGAATAGCGATTTCGACGTCTCGCTGCCTAATCTTGATTTCAACATCAAAATAGCACACGGCGCGTGTAGATGCGACGCGTGCTATTTTGACGTTGTGCCAGCTACTTCAAAGTAGCCGGCTAGTGTAGACGCACTCATAGTAAAGTATAATCAAGGGACCCCCTTGAACTGCTATGGGCTCCAAGCAATTGCTTAGTTTGCTTATGCCTAGTGTGGATTCTGCTGAGTGCTTTTGAAAATCTCACCTTTACTCCTGGGGGAATTCTGCATCAAAAATTAAAATGTTGCACACAATATTTAAAATTCTGCATTTTTATTTCTTAATGCAGTGTAATTATGCCAGTTTCAGTTTTATTTAAACTACAGAACAATGAATGGAGAATGGGATTGGGAGCATTGGAGGAAATCCCCAGACCCCCTCTGTTTAATAGTTATGTAGCCAGTATTGACCCTTTACTTCTAGTTATTAGTCAACAGATATATGCAGCTTTATGCTCAGTGTTGTATCATAGGCAACCAAAGAACAAGTGAGTGCTGGGAACTCAGACCCACAATTTTATATTGACTACTAACTGTCTGCAGGAAGATCAGTAACAAACAGTTAGTGGTCTGCATTTCCATAGAAGTTTTTTCAGTCTGAAAACTTAGACCAGTTCTAATCATTAACGTACCGGGAGCCTTTATGAGGCCATACTGTCCTCTACAACAAGCCTCTTTTACAAAAATCTGGCAACGTAAAGGTGCTTTAAAATGTTACTTCTGTAACACACTGGGGGAATTCACTAAGAACAATGGGAACAATTCACTGAATAGGCAGCCTACCCGACACCTACATCCTCAGGCACACCCCAACACCCTGCTCCTCCATGCAAAGTGTGCCGTAAGCACAGAATGTCTCTCACATGTACTACTGCATCTTCCCCTGTCAGTGATTTTATGTCTCTGCTGGTTACTCTGGATGCCCAGAATGATTTGCCTGCCCTGGAAAGGACGGACTTCCCTTTAATTCTATGTCAGAAGTAATTTTTCTGCAGGGGAAGCAAAGAAATCTGTGGTGCCGTGAATTCTGTGCAGATGTTGGTCTAAAAATACTGATGAAAAAGTCATCAAAATTTTGAGTGTAATGGGAGGGAGGGAACAAAGAATAAGTTTTCATTAAAAAAGTCCTGGTGTTGACCAAGTATAGGAATACAAAATTTTCAGGCTTAAAAGAGGACAAATATTTTGATATTTTTTGCAATCAGCTCTCATGAAGACATTTTTGTCACTTAAGACCCCATTATTCCCCAACTCAGAAAAGTAAAACATAATGAAGTTTCAGTAAAATGGCTGTTTTCACACTGAAAACCTGCAAAATGATAGAAATTTCATCCATTTTAATGCACCAAACTAACAGGAAAGTAAATAGCTATGCACTAATGGTCCTCTATTTATTCCTGGCCCTTTTGCAAGTCACTGTGTAGTTGAATTGATCTTGTAGGCTTCTTGGTACTTCAGTTTCCTGAGGAAGAGCGAAGCAATGTAATGAGTGGAGGAACATCTTGGTAGGAGCTTATTCTCTAATTCTCTTTGAGCAGTTGGTGACTGTTATGTCCTATCTCATACCATAGCTACCAGAGGTTACCCTCGCATTTCGTGTTGCATGACAAAAGGTTGTATCTTCCATATCTGCAGCAATAACACTTGGGACATATCACTGAGTCTTTTTGTTTGGAAGCTAATTATAAAGGTGCAAAGCTTTGGCTATTGGGACGAATAAAGATACATAATGGAAAGGAAAAAAATAAAGTCTTCTGTATAAGGAGAGAGAAATAAGATTAGGACATATCATATTGGAAAAGAGACTAAGTTGTGGGGCCAAGAGAAGTCTATAAAATCATGACTGGCATGGAGAAAAAGTAATTAAGGAAGTATTACTTACTACTTCCCACAACACAAAAAGTAGGGGTCACCAAATGAAATTAATAGGCAGAAGTTTTAAAACAAAGAAAAACAAGCATTTCTTCACACAGTTCAGTCAACCTTAGGGACTCCTTGCTAGAGGATGTTGTGAAGGCCAAGACTGTAGCAGGGTTCAGAAAGAACTAGATAAGGTCATGGAAGATAGTTGAGCCCATCGGTGACTGTTAGCTTGATAGAGATGGTGTCCCTAGCATCAGTTTGTCAATAGTGTGGGATGGGCAACAGATCACTTGATGAATTACCTGTTCTGTAAGGCTGAGACACTCAGGTCATCAGCAGTAGGGACTGAACATGCAGCCTTAGGGGCTAAAGATCTGTGCTCCACCATGTGAGCTAAAGGCCAACTTGTCAGTCACTTTTCCTTGTCAGTGGTGTCAGTGCCTCCGGGGTTACAAATCCCTGCTCTGGGGCACCTAGTGTTTGCCAGTGTCAGACAAGTTACTGGGTTAGCTGGACTTTTGGTGTAACCCAGCATGACTGTTCTTATGGAGATGCTGCTGCTCATGTTGCCAATTTTGTATATTGGCAAAGACCCCTGCCCCTAATCACAAGATTCTGCACCTATGGAGTTTGAAGCCAAAGTCCACACTATGGAGAATAAACCAGAGTCCACACTCTGGCGAATATGTTGGGGGCGGGGGTAAGGCCTTGCTATAAAACATTTTGATCAACCCATTTTGAATTCCATTTATATCCACACTATATCTGTAAACTCCCAAGATAGGTATGCCATGATCTTAATAAAATGGGTGAGTCCTGATGGAAGAACAAAAAGACATGTCTGATAAGAAATAGAAAATGTCACATCTCATTGCATGTCTGACATATGCCTACCTATGCCAAAATGCAGATATGAATGAGAGTGTGCGACCCTTGCGTGATGCTGCAAATACAGGTAGCAGACAGTAGTTTTGACTGATTTATTTCAGCACATTAGCTAGGTCTCAGTGGAGGCTCATTGGAAAGAAAGTGTGTAGGTAACTGGAGAGAGGGAAGAAGGGAGAAAAATAAACGGAGAGTGATAGTTAGACTATTACAGTTGAGTTGTTGCCAAAGTAAACTGCAGAGTGCAATAGACTTCTGTCCAGCTGATGAATTACTGGAGCAGCAAAGGGTGGGGGAAGGGAAGGAATCTGCAGAGGTTTAAGATTCCTCTCCCTTAGGCTGTGGAAGTTGCTGCTACTGCCAGAGCTGTCTGGGTTATTTGGTTGTTCTAGTAATGCAACAGTGGGATTATGAAATGGACTGTATGGCTGCAGACGATTTTGAACACCCATTGTTCCAAAACTGTCCTATGATTTAATGAGCCCAAATGTAGCCACTTTGCTTACATTGTGTCTCACTGTTGAGATTGTAATTAATTTTGAAAGGAAGTGAAGTGGAGGGTTTTTTCTCCTTTCGTCTTTTGTAACAGACCCTTTTAAAATGGTGTAAAGAACTAAACAGGAGCTGAATGGAGTGCTGCATGATGAGAGGAAGTGCACTAAACAGGAGCTCAGTTGTAAATGTTTGAGTCCTAGAACTGGAGCTCTCTGTCACCTATACTTTAGATTCTTGGAGGTCTGAAATTCTTACTGCTTGTGTGAGAAGGGAAACATGTCAGATTATGGGCTAGATTTTGGTCTCAGTGCCAGTTGTAAATCCAGATCAGATGTAACTTGGATTTGCTCTGCAGTCATGGAGATTCAAATCTGCTTCACAACCTGTGAACCATATTCTCCTGTGGAGCCCAAGCTTTAGAAGTGGACAAGATAATACAATGTTAAAGAAGGATGGCCAGGTTGGCATCTCTTCTGAGATGGTCAGATGTACTTCTTCACTGTTTGAGAGGAGCTACCAGGCTACAGATTCTAAAATGGTTTTGGCTAACATCTTTATAGTAAAAATTTTGACTGTGTTCCTCAGCTATGTCCCAAACAGTGCAGAAACACTGTCATAAGCTTCTATATTTAGACCATTACGTTAGGATACTGATAGGACAGAAATTATGAATTAAATAGAAACTGACATCTGCTCTAAAAAGGAGCAGCATTACAGGGATCCACATCTGCATAGAGAAAAAGGATAAATAAGCAGAGAGGAATGGCTGGGTTTTCCAAAGAATCTGGGTTAGCAGTGAAATGAAGCTGATAATTATTTAAACCCTGTTCTTCTGAGTTACTGACCTGCATTTCCAAACCATGTAACTGTGAGGTTTTTGCCCTCAGGGGAGTTGCTGTAAGGCTTCTCCACACCCTGTCTGTGGCTTGATCCTGTCACTGTACTTTTATGAACAGTAAACTGGGAAAAAAAGGCAAAAGGATTTTCAGGAGATAAAAATTGGCTCAGAGAAGGCTGCAGTATAATTAATTTCCATTTCAGTTCTGTTTGAAGTACTGACAAACTGAGAACCTGCCTGACAGCCCAGAAGTGATTTAAGAACCATGAAGGCTTAGTAGTGATAAGAAGCTAAAAATGTGGCTTCTCATTTAACTTTCTTTGGTTTTGTAATCAGGGCTAGAAAAGAGGCCTTCTCTCCAGATTCTCTGAGTTAAATTTTGTTGAAACTAGGAGGTAAAGAAATGAATGAGAAGAGGCTGGGGAGAAGAAACAAAAGTTACCCAAAATATTTTCACAGAGCTCAGGAAGATTTTGGTTTCTAAGTTTAGACACAAGATTTGGGTTGGCCTTTTGTTTGTTTGTTTGTTTGTTTGTTTGTTTGTTTGTTAGTCTGAGCCAAATCTCTTGCCTCTAGTTGGAGGGATGGGTAATGATGCCCTGTCTAAATAAGGAAAGAAGGTTATTTGTTTTTCTTAGCTGAAAATTGTTTCTTCAGTGCCTTCGCTTTCAGGCATTGTTTCTGGTTATACCAGATGGGATATCAGGAGATCCAGGATCTCGAGTGTTTCTCATACTTCAGAACCCAGGTGGGGATTTTTTAAATTCAGAATGCATGGTCTCTATAGCTTTGGCTCTTTAACTTGCTGGGTAAAGTGGTGTTGAGCAACATGGTAGGCCTCAAGGAGACAGGCATCTCTTGTGTATACATATACACATTATGCTTATCTTAATATTCTTGCTTTCCCCCAAAGACCTATCTTGCAGTTGGCAATCAAAATAGTAAGAAGAGCCATTTTTTAAAAATTCAGTAAAAAACCTCAGTAATTCAAGAGCTGCAAAGCACGTGAATACGAGATGGTTCTTAATAAATAACATCAAACCATACTTTTTGCAACCCCTATTCAAGAACAGCATGTACACAATGATTTGTAATACAATACAGGTTTACTGCAGGATGTTCACCATTTATTGAAAATACTCAGGAGGGTTTTCGTTTTTACTTTGCAATTATAGTGTCAAGAGTCACAAAGAAGTCCTTAAAGAGTTGCAGGTTGCAAACCTCTGACTTAGCTCACATACCCAGTATAAACATATAGGGCAGGTATAGCACTCTTTAGCCGTGTCTACACGTGCACACTACTTCGAAGTAGCGGCACTAACTTCGAAATAGCACCCGTCATGGCTACACGCGTCGGGCGCTATTTCGAAGTTAACTTCGACGTTAGGCGGCGAGACGTCGAAGTCGCTATCCTCATCAGGAGATGGGGATAGCGCCCTACTTCGACGTTCAACATCGAAGTAGGGACCGTGTAGTCATTGCACGTCCCGCAACTTCGAAATAGTGGGGTCCGCCATGGCGGCCATCAGCTGAGGGGTTGAGAGACGCTCTCTCTCCAGCCCCTGCGGGGCTCTATGGTCACCATGGGCAGCATCCCTTAGGCCAGGGCTTCTGGCTGCTGCTGCTGCAGCTGGGGATCCATGCTGCAGGCACAAGGTCTGCAACCAGTTGTCGGCTCTGTGTATCTTGTGTTGTTTAGTGCAACTGTGTCTGGGAGGGGCCCTTTAAGGGAGCGGCTTGCTGTTGAGTCCGCCCTGTGACCCTGTCTGCAGCTGTGCCTGGCACCCTTATTTCAATGTGTGCTACTTTGGCGTGTAGACGTTCCCTTGCAGCGCCTATTTCCATGTGGTGCTGCGCAACGTCGAAGTTGAACATCGACGTTGCCAGCCCTGGAGGACGTGTAGACGTTACTCATCGAAATAGCCTATTTTGATGTTGCTACATCGAAATAAGCTACTTCGATGTAGGTTTCACGTGTAGACGTAGCCTTTGGCTACAGCTACACTGCAGCCCAGGTCCAAAATAAGATATTTGGAGACCTCTGTTTTGAAATAACACAACTACGTACAAAATGTGTTTTTGAAGTAGCACCCAGCTATATCAAAATAGCATTTATGGACACATTGCTATTTTGAAATAGTGGCATTTGAACCCATTGTGGCTTATTTTGAAATAGAGCTATTCTGTGTCTCAATAGCGCCTATTTTGAAATAGCAGTTTCAAAATAGGCATTATTCCTCCTGCATCAAGGGTTACCAATTTCAAAATAATGCAGCTGATCTTTTGATGTAATTTTGAAATAGCGCATGCATCATCTAGACGCTAGCAAAGTTATTTTGAAATGACCACTATTATTTTGAAATAACTCTGTAGTGTAGATGTAGCCTTCCTGGGCTGAGTTCACAACGGTGTTGCCTGAGGGAACTGGTTTTTGTTTGTTTTCAGAGGCCTGTTGGAACCATAATTTGGAATACAGGCCAACAGTGCCTTAGACAGATTTCAAAGTAAACTTTGGAGTGAGGTGGCACCAACTATTTGAAAAGGGAGAGACAAAGCAGTAAGACTAGTAACTAGGAACAGCACTGCATGGGGGAGTGGGTTGATCGCCAGCTGAAAGCCACTGAGGAAACAAAGATGTAAAAGGTCAGCAAAGAGGCCCAAACAAACCTCTCACTCTCTTGACCCTGGAGATATACTGCTTATTTTGCGATAGGAGGCAGATTTCCTTCCTTATTCTTTTAATGCAAGGTGCCAGTGACATATGTGAAGTAAGAACAGAACTAGTAACTCATCTTCAGAGTGGGTAAACCCAAGACATATGTTAAAGGAAACCTGCACAACTGCCCTGGGTCTACCTATTTTGAAGATAAATAGGAAGTCTTCAGTCTGCAGGGCTGGCAATCCAGCTACTTCACACACACTAAATTTATTTTAAAGCTCCCCCAAGTCTTCCATGTTTGTCACCAAAAGCAGTAAACATTATTGCTTGTGCAGGTCTCTGAATCTTTCATTCTCATATGGGTACCAGCAGTCTTGAGTATTTATGTCCATTGCTGTGCTTGTTTGAAAACAACATAGCCATCTTAGCTGTAGGAAAAGAAGAAAGGAAAAAATATTCAGTAATCAGAGCACCAGCTGGAAATTTAGTATTTATGAATTCTGATCTCTCACAGTTTAACTGCAGCAACCCTTGAGGGACTGTGCAGCAAATCTGTGACTATTAACCTACCATTGAAATTGATCATGGCAGAATTTACTGCAGTGTCCCTCTAGATAGCGGTGTGAGGGATTACCTGGTCTTGGCTCCCATTCTCACATTCTCCTTAAACCCTGTCTCGTCCCTCCAGCCTTTTCTTACAGGTTGAATTGGGAGAGACACCTGACCATTTTCTTACATGCCAGGGCTGTATGACTTGCTCTGTTGGCTGAATAAGGGGGAGTTAAAGTTTCAGTTATGAGGCTCAGCCCATACGGACAAAAGCAGCTTCCCATAATCACAAAGGGTCTGTTCATTTCTGAGTGGCCCTCTTCAAGGGTGATTTTTTTCATCCCAAAATGAATTGCTTTAGAGAAGTATCAAGCAGCTGGTACTTAGCAGCGGGTGAGAAACCAGGGACTAGCTCTCAAGTTTCCATCTCTTTGGCAGTGGTAGTGACCTCATTCTGTACTCCTGCTGAGATTCCATTTGAAGATGTGTGAGCTGAAATGCTGGGCTGGTGTTTGGTGAAGCGTGAGCTCCAGTAGGAGGTGCTATCGGGATTCAGTTCTATTCAGTGAAGTCTCAAGTAGCAGAGAGGTGTAGAGCTCTGAGAAAAGCTCTGCCAAGACTGAACCTGTAACTGGAGGTGTTCACAAACCCAGTCCTTGCACCCCAGGATCTGACCAGTATACACCAAGGTTTTCCAAGCAGGTGACAGATAGTGACCTTTCCTCCTCCCTGCAGCTGACCTCACCTTCACTCCAACATTGCTTCTGACTCCTTGCAACATGCCTTCCTAGAGACATCTTATATGCTAAAGGAGAGGCCCAAAGTCTTGCTGAGGAAGGCGGGGTGCTAGAATAATTTACATGGTGGGGGTGCAGAAAGCCATTGAACCAAATTGTAAACTCTGGATATCATGGAAACCACTTTAGCTAGCACCCCTAGCTCAGCACCTATAAAGGCAGGAGAGATGGTGGTGGCTGGTACAGTAGAAAGGGGCTGGTTGCATGAGATTTTCATCAGCAGGGCCTGGCAGCAGAGAGTTTGCCCACATGACAAGGAGCCAGATTGTGCATAGGGAGCAGGCTTTTGACCCCCAGGGATACTGCAGCATGCACCCTTGTCAGAGCTCACTGTAAAGCAGAGTGGTTTCACTTTGCCGCCCGTGCAGCCAGAGCCTGCAAAGCCTAGTCTGCCCCTAACTGATGAGTTCCATTGAAAGAGATGCTCTCAGGTCCATTCCACTGTTCTGTGTGCTGCTGTAGTGCACGGAGCTCCCAGTTCAGGCTTGGGGTTCCATGGTGTTGGGTTCTGTACCAACAGAGAGTAAAAACATCACCTTACCCTGATGTGTTTGCAGCCTAAACCCATTTTTTGTGTGCAAATACCCTCTGGATACTGGGGGAAAACAACTCTTGACTCGTCTGAAGTGAGGGCTAAGCAAGGCAAGTTGAAGAAAGGTGTCTCTTCCCTGTGGAAATCAGACAGCATCCACCCCCTGCGGATTTTCAGCCCGATTGTTCTGCCCATCCAGAGGGCAGTGCTGAGATTATGTGTGATCACCAGCCTGTTAGCGGTGCCTGGCCGGTGTAGTTACCATCCAGGAGTTGTGAGGAGTCTGGTACAGCTGGAGATGAGAAGGCTGGACTGAAAATAGTGGTGAGTCTTGTACAACACAGCTCTGAAATCTGGTGTGCACCAATGTGGAGGAGAAAGAAGTGGGGAGTGAGGGTGGAGGACATAACTCTTGGCCTTTCCTCTTTTCAATCTTTTCATCTTTGAACATCCCAGGGAAGATTCTCATGTTGGGATTTGGGGGAGGAGAAGTTAGACTAGAAGAGAGACATTCCAAATTGGAGCTGCCAGGTTATCTGCATGCAGAGGAATTGAAAAGGGCAGGAAATTGGAGAAGCAAGGCACACACTCCATTGATTCATTCTCCCCCCGACACATTCCTGGGTACTTCTGTGTCCGATTCTCCATGGGAGCTGTGTGAATGCCACTGCATTGAAAGGAAACCTGAGGAAGGAGGAGGTGTCTGAAGGCTTTCATCTCATCCCCGTTGCTAGAGAAACCCCTTCTTTTGTCTGTGTATGTTTGCAACAGCTGCCTCATTCAGAGGCTGGGCCCTTCTCACGGAGCTGTGTATTGTGTGGTGCTGCCATGAGGAAAGGTCAGGGGAGGAGAAACCAACTAACAGTAAAATAGCGACTGAAAGGATTGGGTTTCATCCTGCTTGGGTAGGAAGATTGGGGGATGTTAGTTTGTCTGATGAGGCCTAGTTCCAGGCTGGTAGTGCAAGGGAGTGTGGGCACATTAACTGCAGCGTAGACACACCTAAATATATGGGGCTGTCTGTGTCAGCTGACTGACTCATGGGGCTGTAAAATGGTAGTGTAGATATTCTGAGTTGGACAGGAGCCTGAGCTCTGGGTCCCCGCAAGGGGGACGGGTCCTGGGTTCTGGCCTGATTCCAAATTTCTGTGCTGCAGTTCTCCAGGTCTGTGACCGCAAGTTAGCTGCCTTGGGCCAGCTGTGAGTGATTAATTACTGTGCAGACATACCCATAAAGTCCTCTATTGTAGATTTTTTTTGGTGGAGAGTTCAACAAAAATAGGAATCAAGTTTTGCTATACAGTAATGCCATTGGCCTGACTAGTGCTGTGTTATTTGAAGACAAGTGCCTTCTCTTTATACCCACTATCCTTTATTTGGCCACTGTCTTTCACATTTCAGTTCATATTTTTTTCTGTTCAGTATTAAAGCAGAATATTCTCTGAACAGAAAAAAAGATTGCATAGGGGTTTAAATACTGTTCTCAGTTTCTCTTTGATTTGGTTTTACTTCATAAGCATGTTATAAGCTTCTCCTCTGACCCACACAGTTAACACATACATTTTGGTGCAAAACTGTTTCCTTACAGGCCTCGTTCTGGGCTCCTTGCTCAGGCATAACCTGTTAGAGATGTTGCTTAAATAAGATCTGTTAGATTTGGCATTTAATACTTTTTGTATCTAAGCAGTTCTGTGATTTCTAACTTGTCATGAGCGTGGTATAGAGGAAAAAGTGCATTTAGCCAGCTCTCCATACAGAGAGGGGCCCCATCTTCTGCAGGTTGCTTGTGGGCAGATTTAGAGCCTCTGTCTCACACAGGTGAGGCAGCTACCGTTTCCTCCTGTGGATTTCAAGCCATAGGGGTGTGGTTTGCAATTGAATTCACTTGTAGTATTAACTATTATCCGTTTTCCTATAGCATATATAGAAACTACAGAGGGAAAGTGAAAAGAAAACAAGTAGTGAGCCTAAGTGGGAAGCCAGAGAAGATGGAGTATTTTGTCTGATTCTGAGGCAAGTGAACTTGTCAACGCATCATCAGTAGCAACGATTTTTTTTTAAAGTCTCCTGCAGTTGGAGGTTGCTGGGTTGGCAGTCATGGAGACTGAAGTTTTATTTATATGCAGTACAGGTACAGCATAAGCAGTGACTGTGCAGATTTCCTCCATGCTGCAAGCCTCTGCCCTCCTCTGGAGTGATTCCTCACAAGGGCATGTTAAATGCTTCATTGCAGTGGGCCAGAATAAAATGCCTGCAAGTGCTGGTCTTCGTGACGTATCAGGAGGGCCGTCTTTGTTATCTGGGGTAACAGCACTGAAGTTGTGGGGTTTTTTTGTGTTTTTCTCTAAGAGAATGTGCTGGAGCAGAACACTGCATCTGAACTTTGGGGTTATTCTGGAATTGGATTTAAACTTATATTCTGGCCCCCTATGCCTAGTGGACCCAATTAAAATCTGGAACAATGCTGAACTTTGGGGAATTCAGGGACCAATCCAAATACTTGTCAATGTCTAGTTTGTCCTCGTATGTCTAGTAGTTTAGTCAGTGCTAAAATTTATTGCAGATACTATAGGAATGAATGGATTGCTGTTCTTCCTGAATACTCAATCCAGAAAGCAATTGGATATGTTACAGTTGCTTTATGTTGCATCATTATGGTTAAGGTAGGTTCCAGGAGTAAGCCAGATTTTCTTCTCCTCCCCCACCCCCAACTATCCTGTTGCCTTCCTCAGAAATAAACCAAGCAACCCAAAATGTCTGCATCTAACCTCAGTTTAGAAATATTTGGGAACGCTGTTTCACAAAGAAATTGAAAAATAAAAGGGGTTTCCAAACTGACTCTGCTCTTCATCCCTTTGTGTTATGAAATACTTTCTTAGATAAATAATTTTATGGATTTATTGATTACTTTTAAGTTTGTACTGAGCAAGTGAGTTTCACATTGTGGTCATGGCAGGGTGGGTGCCATCATTCCTATGGTATGATAGGATGGGAACAGCATAATGGTTAAGTGTAATAACTGAAGATAATCCTTTATTTTTTGGCTTGCGAGACAAATCAATGTTTCCGAAACTTATTTTCGTTGTTTCAGGTGAACATGTTCTTAAGGTTTATTAAAGCAATTTCTTGATTATAATGATGATAAACTACAGATTATAGTCCAGTTCCGCATGGTGAATTCCTAAGAACCTTCTGCTAATTAGCACTATGGCTTCATGAGCACATGTTTGTTTTCAGTATGGTTGGTGCCAATTAAGAGGCTCATACTATATAAATAAATCTATTGTTCAATTTGGATATCATTATTAGCATTTGAGGTAAGAAGCTTGCAAGATATTTGCATGTGGTGACAGAGCTGGATGACTCATGATATGTTTTGAGCTGAGCTTGCTATTTTTCCCCGACATTTCCATCATGTTATGTTACTTTTAATGTAAATACCAGCCATGATTTGTCCTGAGGAGGTTTGTCTTTGGTGATGAAGTACTTTACCAAAGTTATAGCAGAGACATTGTTTCAAAGTGGGTAATCTCTTTCTGCCTCTGTAGTTCCCAATGTCTGTTGAAGCTGTCTTGGCTAGAGAATCAGGCTAATAAATTTGCCTTGAATGAAATAAGATCTAACCCGGAACTGTTGCCATAATTTTGAAGCAAGCCTGAAAAAGTTGAAGTAACTCCTCTTAGCCCCCAGTTTTTTTTTCCTCTTGCACATCTTAGTGCTTATGTTTTCAGTCCAGGTAGTGACAGGAAGCCCTGAACATCTCTAGAAATCCTCTTCTCATGCAGCATTCATCTCAGTTGCCCAGCCTCCAGAGCTTCAAGCTGAAGATCCGGATTCTGGACAATTAACTAAATGTGCCACTCTGAACTAGTGCTCTGTGTAACCTAAAAGCTGCAGTGAGCATGGAATTTAAGATGTGTTTTAGGGTTAACTTGCAGTTAAGATTGGACCTTATATAGTGGAAAATAGGGCTCTGTTGTAACCATCACATTTCTGAGAGGAGTTAGGTTCTAAGGGACTGATTTTTAGAAATGCTGAAACCACCCATTGCCAGTTAATATCAGTGGAAGCTGCAGGTGCACAGTGCTTCTGAAAATCAGGCTCTCCATCTCCCTATCAGATATTTTTTCCCTGAAATCTTTTTGCTGCTCTGTGCAACAGATTTCTCTCAGCTGGCATCTGCCACCGCCTTCAGCAGCTCACATCCCAAAGCTCATTATCTTAATAGAAAATGTATTCTAAGTGACTGTAAATCATCTTGTTGCACTATAGGAGGAACTTAATGTTATAAAAGGCAGTAATGAATGGGATTGCTTTCCATGTTTAGCTTTCAGTGGTTATCCAGAGTGCTATCTTACTGCTGTGCTACAAGTCTACGGTGTATAATTTATAGCGTGTTCTGATTTTTATGTTTGAAACATAATAAGCAATAGTTCAGCTATATTATTTTTGGGCATTAATGATTATTTGACTCCTGCTGATTCACCATGTTTGAAAAAGGGCCTCGAGTTATTGTTCAAACCTTTTTAAAAATCAATTTAAAATGCCAAGATTCATTTATGAATCCTTAGAAGCTTGAATGTAAAATACATTTCCAGTCTCTTTACCAGCTTCAGAAAATGCATTTATCACTTTATTATTGCATACTGGTGGAACAAGTTTGACTTTGTTATTGTAGGTTTGCCCGTTAGTGCATACTGACTGCTTATTTGTCGAGTTGCTCCTCAATATTGGGCTTTGCAGACTGATAATGCCATCGTAAGTCATGTGTGCCAAGTAGCTGGCATTGACATCCTGCAGAATAATCAATATAGCTGAAACATTTGCTTTAGAAACAATGCATAAGGCATTACCAGATGTCCAAAGATTAACGTAGATAAATTCTTTGGCTTATCCATCATTGCTTTTCCAGGGGTACAGACAGGTATAGAGAGATTTCAGGGGATTAGAGTTGATGCTTTTCCAACTCTGCACTTCGGGCATGAGATCCTAATAGGGATTGGGAATCTTGGGCCCAGTTACTCTCCTAAAGCCCTGTTCTGGGGGGACAGGCTCCTTTTTTGGGCTCAGAAGTCTCAGGAACCTAGTTTTTCTCTTTCTTGGGAAGGGATATAGCTGATTTTTGGTTAATCAAGATTTTTGTTGTATTGGGTTTTGATGATAATAGTTGGGCTGTAGTGCATGAATTTTCAGTTCTGAAAGTTTCAGGGTTGGGGAATCTGAAGAGTTGAAACTATGGAAAATAAAATGCTGGTTGTAAAAAGGACAAGGGCATCTATGCCATAGTGTTAGCATGGCTTGTTAGTCATTCTCTGTCTCTGTTGGTTTCCTATTAGTGGGAGCATTTTCATTCTCTTGTGTCTGTCCCTTCAGTTACAAGAGCTGTGCTCATCTGTATTATTACATGGATGCTACATTCTTTGGGTCAGTCCTGTGCTGTCCCTAGCCAATCCTTGACGCTTTATTCCTTTATAAGTCAATGGCTTGCATTCTCTCTGTTCTCCCCAGAAAAAGAGATGGAATGGGAACAACAGATACCCTTTTGATGGGACATGAAGCCACAAACCTGCTTTAGTTCTCATTGAAGTCACCATGGAATCTGCTCCACCCTCTCAGTTCTCTAGCCACCCATTCTTAGCATTTTTCCCACAACTCAAGAACCACTTTCTTTTTCTCTAGCTAACCTTAAATTAAGACCTTCACTGATGACAGGAAGGCCTTGTAGTGTTTCAAATAGCGTGAGATAGCACTGCTTCTCAGGGCTGCAGTGCATTTGAAAGGCAGGACTCTGGGTTTCCAACTTTAGATATTTTTCATTTAATGTTTTTAACAATTCACTGTTGGTGATCAGTAACTGAAGCCCCATGGGACTGAAGTTCTCTCAAAATGGAGGCTATAGTACAAGCTTTTACCACATCTTCTCACTGCCAAATGGCCTGGACTTGGGGGATCCATGTCTAAGTTAGTCCATTTTTCATATTCTTTTGGGCCTCAGCTTCTTTGGTGCTACCCACCAGATCAGCAGAGAACATAAGAATGGCCCTACAGTGTCAGACCAAAGGTCCATCTAGTCCACAATCCTGTCGTCTAACATTGTCCAGTGCCAGGTGCCCCAGAGGGAATGCACTGAACAGGTAGTCATTAAGTTTGTCACCCCTGACAAGAAGTGGCTAAGGACATCATCCCTGCCCATCCTAGCTAATAGCCACTGATGGATCTATTTTCCAGGAATTTATCTAGTTCTTTTTTGAACTCTGCTGAAGTCTTGGCCTTCACAACATCCTCTGGGAAAGAGTGCCACAGGTCAATTGTGTGTTGTGCAAAGAAATACTTCCTTTTGTTTGTTTTAAGCCTGCTGCCTAGTAGTTTCATTTGGTGGTCGGTACTTCTTGTGTTATGAGAAGGAGTAAATAACTTTTCCTTATTTACTCTCTTTTATCCGGTATTCGTTCAGCTGGAACTCTCAAATAACAGTCACAAACATGCCACTTTCCGTTCTGAGAGCATAACTGAGCATGGAAGTAACTCCCAGCTCCGGGGCTGCCGGGGTTCCCTGAGCTCTGTCACTGCTGGAGTTCCCTCAGTCCTGGATGGTTCCCATGGCCCTGGCCGGGGATCCTGTGGTTTTGTATCTCCTGACTGCCTGGGCCTCTCCTGAGCCCTGCCTCTGCCTCCCCAGCTGTCCTCTGTTAACCAGCATATTTGAATATCTGGCAACCTCCTGGTCCCAGGGTTGGTGGATATGGAAGAGTTTACTGTACTTTCTTCACACCAGTTATAGTTGTCTAGACTTCTATCATATCCCCTCACCACTAGACAACTGAAAGGCCCAGTTTTATCAATCTCTCCTCCTGTGGCAGCTGTTCTGTGTCGACCCTAATCATTTTGTTCCCCTTTTCTGAATGTCTTCCAATTCCAATACACCTTTTTTTTGAGATTAAGTGACCATATTTTTACACGGTACTCAAGATTTGGGCATACCAGGGATTTATATAGAGGCAATATATTTTCTTAATGGTTTCCAACAGTGTTTTGGTTTTTGTCTTGCTGCTGCACCCTGAGTGGATGTTCCCAGAGAACTGTCAACAATGAATCCAAGATCTCGCTCTTGGGTGATGACCCCTAATTTAGACCCTGTCATGCTACATGTATAGTTGGACTTAAGTTTTTCAATCTGCATTACTGTGCATTTATCAACATGTAAATTTCATCTGCCATTTTGTTACTCAGTCACCTGGTGGGGCTGCTGGTGAGTGCAGGAAAAAATATGCGGGGTGATTCCTTGTGCATCCCGGACACGTTGCCCCTGTCTGCTTTCAAAGCATCCCAGTCTTGGATTTCTAGTGATGGTGGAGCAGTGAAAGACTCTCCATTAAGATGCCCTTGAACAAGCCATTTCTCCCACTATCAGAGAGTTGTCCGTTCTAGAAACTTTCAGGACATATTGCACCAGTACTATAATAGATCTTAAATGTTGTTTGTCTGCATCTGTTTGCCAGGGAAGTCCTTTTCCTGCCTGTCATCCCATGTTGTTCCTGCCATGTCAGGAAAAAATACTGAGGAATAATTGCCTCTGCCTTTTCTGCCTCTGCATTTAAAGTAATAACAAAACTGCTTATGGAGGAAAGTACTTTGGCTGATTTGTTTGGTTTTGTGTATTGGGAAGGCCAGCAAATCTATAAAGCCTATTCTCTAATGTAGTTGAAGGAAACATGAAGGAGAGAGAGTTTTGTCTTGTTTGCTTGCAGAATTGCTGATTTTGTTTTTCTCCAGTTGGGTCTGTAGCATGCCTTAATGATAAAACTAGTCGTGTTGAATTGTATAGGAATTTTAACCAAATAGAGCCAAAAACTTGACCAGATCAACTTTTTGTTTTTTGCTTTCTGGTTTTGGCAAGTGCCTGCCAAGCCTGATACAGTAGTTTTTGGTGGTCCAAGAGTGTTAATGTTGCTTTAAATTTCAAATTATAACAACAGCACTTCTGTGTCTAAGGAGGTGTCTTCATAGATCTGTGCCATTTATGGTAACATTTACAATGGTAAATGTTTGCTAGAAGTCAGAGGTGGGGACTTTTATTAACAATAGCAAATTGGAAGTTCTTGGGGCCAGGAGCTGGGGAATCAAGTGTCTAGCACTCTGTGGGCATTCCAAAATACCTATAGTGGGTGAACCACAAAAAGTTCAGACGTTCAAAGAAGTTCTCCCCTGAATACGGTTCAATAAATCTGAACAATGATGTTGACTTTCCTTATCCAAACCTGGTCAATTGTTTGTGCTCTGGTGTTTATGTGGCACATTGGGTTGTGGAAGCCATTCCCTCCTGACCTAATAATGTTTCATTATGTGCTTCACCACCTCTTAAACTTTTGAATAAGAATTATGGGGCTCTCTTGAACTGGAGGGAGTAAGGTGGTCCCCACGGTTTGGCCAATGATGAAAGTTTCACTTAACTGGAATAACCCTTTCTGACATTTTGGGCAAAGGAAGTATTGGTGTGAGCAGGTGGCAATCTAAACCCAGATCTGGATCTTAATTTTAGGCTGTGGCTGCCTCTTCCTAATGGACAAAACCAAACCCTCCTACCTCACTGTGACCTTGGAAAATACTGCACTGCCGCACAGCCTATAAGTGACAACTTTCAAGATACATACTGTTGGGGGATTCCTAGTTTCTAGTTTTCTGCCTCTTGTAGGGAAAGTTGCATTGCTCAAATAATAGAGACACTGAGAAGATGTGAGGTGTGTTACATCCCTTCCAAGTGTATTTGCAGTAACATACTCTTTGCTGGTACACATGGGATTCTTTTCTGGAGAGAAAAATGGCTGGTGATGATGTCTGAAATGTGTCTCAGAGGCTGCATTGCAAAAGGATAGCACTTTCCTTTGGTTGGCAGCTAGAAAGCCAATTAACTCTTGGCTTTCCTGTTTTAGTTGTTTTTCTGTTGCTGTGGATGTTTCTGGTACATTTGGGTAACTTGAATGCCCTTTGGTGCTGGGGGTATGCTGTGATGTCCCATTGAAATGTGGTATGCTGGTGTTGCACAATGGGTCTGAGAGCCAAGAGCAAATGTGCTAAGGATGGTGATTTTGTGACACATCTGCTGCTGACAGTTGAGTTGTTTAGTAGGGGTTCCCAAACCGTGGGTCAGGACCTCGTTTTAATGGGATTGCCAGTGGTGATCTGGGATCGCCAGACTTCCCTGAGGTCCTGGCCTGGAGCTGAAGCCAGAGCTGCACTGCCTGGGTTTGAAGCCACAGCAGGCTCAGACTTTGGCTTTAGCCCTGGGCAGCAGGGTCCGGTTATAAGCCCCCTGCCTGTGGCTGAAACTCATGGACTTCTGCTCCCCCTCTCCCCTAGGTGCTGGGGCTTGAGGTTTGGTGCCACCTGGGGTGGTGGGTCAGGTGGGGTTTTGTTGTAAGAAGGAGTCTCAGTGCAATGCAGTTTGAGAACTGCTAGTTCAGAGCCTTTTCTTGCGAGCTTTTCACTACAGTTTCTGAATCTCTCTACTTGAACTTTCCAGGTAGATCTTTGAATGGAAATCCCTCCCAGTTTCCTGTGTGTTGTTTTGCCCCTTTTTCAAGCTTTTTCTTAAGGTCCATTTCTTTCATGAGGGAAACAAACCCAGCACCCAAAAATCAGTTCAGTCTATTCAATTATGAGAGACAAATACATTGTTTGATGGGACTCCTTCCTTTGGGTTTTTCTTGTCTTTTCATCTCAGTCTTCCTGATTTTGGAGGCAGGAACTGCCTTGTATTTGTGTAGCGTCATGACTATAATTGGTATTTGACCAATAAGCCTTTTATTACTATTTAATACATCAGTAGCAGACAGAGTTGATGAAACAGATGGCCATAAAACAATGCTGCTAATGGTGTGGCTTTGTTTTCTTAATCTTTGCAGACTACCAGGCCAGATCTGCCTGAGGTGTAGTTTGGAAGAATCCCACTGACTTCCAGGAAGGAATGTTGATTTGCCCAAGTTCAGGATCTGGCCTTTTTGTGCTCTAAGTGGAGCAGCAGGTTATTAGAAAGCAGGAAGAAGGCTAAATTGGAGAGGGAGGAAATTGGGAAATCAGGACGAGCATCTCCAGCAGCAAATGCCTGTTATTCCATCACAAGGACATCTGGCTGCAGTGTGTGAGTGCAAGGAAGAACGTGTGCCCTCCTGAACTTGCCTGCAGGTTCCCTAGGCAGCAGGCACTGAGCGAAGAAGCCTTCTTGGCTTGGCTGGAGCCTTTTGTTATTTGAAAAGGCTACTTAAGAGCAACTAGCTCATTTTTGATTGAAAGAAGGGTAAGTGGTTAAGGCAGCAGGAAAGTAGCTATGGCAGCAAGAAAGGAACAATGAAAGCTCTGCAATGATGTGAATGAGTGACATGCAGAAATGTTTGGAGCATTAAATTATGTCCCTTCTGTCCCGTATTTACCGCCTCTGTCTTCTGCATTACAGGGGCCTCTAACCGTCAGTTTTATTTTTTCCAGTAAACTTTTTCCCATTCAAAATCTTCAGCAACTCTAGGGGTTGCTGGTTGTGCCCACTAATTATGTGGCTGCTCACAGCTGAGTGCCTTTTGGGTCACAGTTAGTTGGCTGTGATACTGATCTTTTGCCTCTGTGTAGTTGGATGGAGCTGAGTAGGGACATCATTTCAGGTTGGGGGTGGGCAGTGGGGCTGACATCTGTGCTGGACGCCAGGGCAAGGTGTGAGGAGGTCTAGCTCCTTACCTCCAGAAGGGGTGGAGCTGAGGGCAGAAGGGTGGAGCTGAAGGGAGTCAGCCCTCAAGCCCCCTCGCAAGTTGACAGAGTGTCAGAGAGGCACAAGGCTCTTAACCAGTCCCTGTGAACTGCTCCACATGGCAGTTCAAAGGGACCTAGAGATCCCAGCTGCCCCTGAAGAGTGCTTTGTGTGTAGGGAGGTCAGGGCTAAGCATGCTGGAGGGCTCTCTCAAGCCCAGGCAGGGAGCAGGCTGTGGTTGCATCCCACTCAGAAGTGCGTCCATCCCACTTCCCGCCAAATGGCTGGGGAGAGCAGCTGCATGTGTAGGGGGAAAGGTGCAGGGAGGGGAGGACAGAGCCCCTCTCTCTCCTTTTCCCCAGCAGGCCAGTCTAGGGGAGCACTTGACCCTCATAATCCTCCCCCTGCCCACTCCTCACCTCTGGAGCAGCACACAGCCTCTATTAAAATGCCACTTCATTAAAGTGCATGCATTCAGCTTCATGCTTTGCCAGTGAAACAACAGGCATCTGGGAGGTAAAGTGGGGATTTGATAGCACTACACCACTTCCAACACAGGCCAATGGCTACCTGTCAAGCCTACTCTGTAAAGCCTACTTACTCTGTGGGGGATAGTAACAGGTAGTGATGTCACAAACATGGGGCCCTTTTCTCTGTTAGTCTGGATGGCAGTGAAAGAGTTCTGCAAGGATTAAGGGGAAATTCTGCATATTGAAAGCTCAGATAAATTACAGCTGCCCAAACCTCCCTAGAAAGAAGAAAAGGTGAGAGAAAGAGCAGATGGGAGCTCCAGCATCAAACCCATTCCTATGAAGAGGCACTGTTGTTGCTGAGGACTGTTGCAGCAGCCACCTTGCATTGTAGTCCACTGTGTTAGGGCATCCTGGAAGGACATTATATGAAAATAATCTACTGAGTTTGCTCAGCAAAGGAGGGATCTGTGCGGAGAACCTAGTCTGTTAGCATCAGCAGTAATGGGAACGCAAAATCCATATGGGATGTAATGAAATCACCACTGGCCTTGTGTGGGAAGGAAACTATTGTCAGAAGGGGAATGCAAGGACTCGGAAAAAAACATTTTATGACACTGTTTTTTTTGTACCTTTGCAAAGACATCAGTGGTGCTTTTGGAGGGAACTTTATTCCAGGGCAATTTGTCTCTGCCACCCTCTGCTCTAGTGAATGTCCTTATTAATCCTTGAAAATGTATAATATACAAAATGCTTGGCTTCAAAAGCAGGTGGATAGAATTGGGGCACAATAACATGCCAGAAGTGTTGTATCTAAGGAATGTGTGCTCTTTCAGGCTATGATTTTGTCAGATTGCACTAATTTATAAGGCTTTGGTCTTGTCATCATTTGGCTAGGAGGCCTCCAAGGAGAAGAACCCCAGAGGTTGGAGGAAGTGGTGAATTAACAGGGGGTCCCTTCTCACTGAAACGAGGCTCAGCATTTCTAACCATTAGAGAGGTGACTTTCTGGAACAGTCTTTCATAAGGCACAATGGGAGTGAAAAATTTAACTGGTTTTGAGACTGATCATTATAAGCATGTGGAAGGAATTATATGAGGGGTCTGCCAGCAATGGTATGTAGCTGATCAGTAGCAAAATCCCCAGCACCCCAAGATGGGACACCTTGAGGGCAGGGCTCGGAGTTTTACAGGTGATTCTTTCCCAGGTATCTGCCTGGTGGGTTTTGCCCACGTTTCAAGACCGACCGATTGCCAGATTTGAAGTTAAGAAGTAATTCCACCTGTGTCAGATTGACAGAGACCGTGGTGGTTTTTTGCCTTCCTTTGCAGCCTGGGGCACGGGTCATTTGCAGGTTGAAACAAGTGTAAATATCGAATTTTCTGTAACTTGAAATCTCTAAACTACTAGGAGGCATGGAGGAATGTTTGGGGTGAGCATGACAGGGCTCAGAAAAGGAGCTAGTCCAGCTCCAATCCCAGCACTACTTCAGCTGTGCCCCTAGCTGTGTGCATGGTGCCTGGCTCACCCTGCCCCCAGCCTCAGCTTCCAACTGTGGCCCCGGCTGCTGGCCTCTACAGTGGGTCAGCAACTGCCTTGCCCTCTCAAGCTGCTTCCCCCAGCCTCTGCCACAGGCCACTTTTAGCCCTGCCCTCAGCTTTGGCCCCAACTCCAGTCCTCTTATCCCTGTATGCATCCTCCCTTCTCATTCTTCTGTTCCACAACCATGGCCCTGGATCCCTGGGTGGGTGGGGGACTGTGACCCTGAAAAGTTTTGGGCACACTGCTTTAAACCAAGATTTGAGGACTTCACTAACCCAGCCTGAGGTTAGGAGCCTATTACTGGAGTGAGTGGATGAGTGTCTGTGGCCTGTGCAATGTGCAAGAGGTCAGACCAGATGATCATGATGGTTCTTTCTGACCTGAAAGTCCATGTAGAGATTTGTTCAATGCTCTGGAATCCTCCATTATGAAAAACAAGGCAGAAAAGAGTTGCTTGTTTGCATTATGACCAAAACTCTTTGATAGTGTTCTGAAATCTCATTTTCAATCAGCATTTTGTTTATTTTTTCACCATTAGTTTCCAGTCTTGGTTGTGGTAATATGCAAGATATGCACACAGTGAGTCCTGTTATCAGGTTGGGTACTCTTGGGAAGAGTCTGCTCGAGTGGCTGGCTGGTAGTTGGGTATGTTGGGTACTAGAAGTGGGTGTGGGGGACATTTTTTTTGGAGTAAGCATTTTTTAAAACAAAATAGAAGCAGGAATCTAAAATTTGTGGCTGCCTACTTTTGTACAAAAGCCTACAATGGATTGAACTTGTCCTCCAAAGAATGGTGCTATGAAGAGGACATAGCATAACGAGTGGGCCAGAATGGAAGTTCTTTTAAGAAAACCATTTAAAGTTACACCATTTACTGCTACACAAGAAATCTCCAGTCCTGTAACACATATGAGCCAGCAACTTAGAATGGTTTCCAGTACAAGTGATAGGACTGCATTAATAAGTGTGCTCTTCTGTTCTGCGCAAGAAGGAGCCTACATAAGGTACTTTACTTTTCTTTTTTTCAGTGTGTTCATTGTTTTCTAGGATCTTTTGCTTTTCGGTGAACTTGGCTCAGTCTGTAGCCTCCAGTTCCATTATTGTTGTCATTATGTCAGCCGATAATGAGATTTCTGCAGGTTTTCTTCTTCCTGCACATTCTTAAGTGCCTGGCAGGTGAACTGTAAAAGCTGCAAAGAAAGTTCACATTTTTTGAGATCTTTGCAATCTAAAGAGTATTATTGAAAAAATACCAAACTCTCTTTCTGGGTATTTTAATGGCCATTTTAGCTTTCTCTTAGATGTTTTACTGGGACTCTCAAGGATTTTAATGACTTGAAAATTGTCCATAGAGCTGTGAACAGGAAGTTTGTATCTCGATAGCACACAGCGTTTTGGGAGTCTTTTTTGAATTGCTGATTTTTCTTTGCAGTATTCTTCTTTAATAATATCTGTTCAGGATCCTACACAGGCATTTTCAAATGAGAATTTCCATTCTGAGTGAAATGATTTTGTGCTTTCACTTAGGAGTTGTTTTCTTACTGATCACCTACATCCAATGTTTTATTGTACCTTCTGCTGTTCTTGCACATAGAAAACTCTTTTTATATTTGCCATTGGTGATGTCCTCAGCAAATTCTACCTATCCAAGCTTACATTTTTAAAAAAAGTATGTGCAGTGTATGTCACATCTCACATGGCTGGTGCATATGCATACAGGACATGAGACTGCTGCTGCCACCAGCTAAAAGATTGATGCCTTCAGCTCTAGTGGTACTTGACTTTAGTGCTGGAGACCATTGGGTTTAAAGTGTGCTGATGAGCAAGATGTGGAGAAACAAATAGTTCTGATAACACTAAAATAATAAAATAAAAAGTATATCTAATCTTAAGTCCCCTGCCACTTTCTGTATGATATTTGCCTTAGATCTTGTAGGGCAGAAAGAATAAAACAGGAAGGACTTAAGTTTCTCACTACTTACATCTTTCAGTTGAGGGGACTAATTGCCTAGATTTTGTCCTGATGATCCCAGTTGATAGTGTTTGTAACGGAATTCTAAGCTATTATAATATTTAGTCAATAGGTGGCACTATGTAAAATACCTGACTTAAACAAACCTCAGCTGTACTTGGCAAAGTATTAAAGGATCTCCTGATGAACACACCTGCACAAGCTCTGTAGCCAGTCCATATATGGCACAGAGGAACATGACATGGAATCAGTAGTAGACAAACAGAAAAAGAAAGAAACTTGCAATAGAAGCTGAAAACAACAGGAAAAAAATCAAAAAAGGTTGCAGGATTTCACCGGCATGCCACTTTTCAGTGCTCCAGAGAATTTCAGCTTAGATAAACCTTCAGAGTGGAGAGGATCAAAAAAATGATTTTGCTTTGCTACCATGCTCCACAAAGAAACTGGAGATTTACAGGAGTTGTCTTCATCTTACGCTATGGAGGATCTAGCAGAGCTTAAATCCTTTGAATGTATTGAAGACAGTCACAAAGATGACTATTTTTGATGTATACTTAATTACTCAGAAATGTGGTTCATGCAAGAGCATGTTTCCAACATTCCAACAGAAGAATTTAAGAAATTTTCAAAGAAAATATTGCATATTTTGTAAGAGTTCTGTATACATTGGCTGAAAATGGATATTTCATGTTTTGAGTTCCACAGAATCACAGAGACAGGCTGATTATTGGGTTAAAAGATTGAAAGCATTTCACAGCAGCTCCAACTGAAGGGAAGGTTAACCCTAGACACAGTATAAAGATGTTAAAACAGTCAGAATCAAACAGCAGAACAAAAGGCAGGAATAACTAGCAAAAGCTGAAACTGGCTTAGAAGCTAAAAACAGATTTTTGAGTATTAAAAAGTCATTATCAAAACCCCGGGAGGCAAGGTGAAAGAACTCACAGGCTAAAAAGAGACAAATTCTAACACAAATGCATAAGGTGTGGGGAAAAAATCATACCCCAAGAAATAATGCATATCTAGCCATAGGCACACAATGTAATAAATGCATGAAATTTGGACAGTTTGCAGCTGTTTGTCATATCTAAGCAGCTCGGAATTTGATTCATATAATGGATAAATGACCACAGTTCACTACAGCGGAATTTAAATAATTCCAAATGAAATATGATTTTGATCATATTTATAGCAGCCCTCATTATTGCCTACCAAGCAGATAGAGAGGCTGAGAGAACTGTACCGCACCTAGAAGATCTTCACTCTTCTGGGTTACAGATCAACACCAGTAATGGCTACTTGTTATAGTGCAACACAACTGCTGAAGGGAAGGCAGTTCAGAACTACTTTTCCATTTCTGGAAGCACCTGTTTTCCTAATGGACAGACATGAGGACAGTTGCCAAATCCAATAAAAAAGATGCCAGAGCATATGAACTCATTGGTGTCTATTCTGAAAGTGAACTGCCAGGCCTTGAAACTGGTGACCATGTTCATGTCAAATGCACAACTCCAGCAGAAACCAGTAATCAGTCGTAGAGGAACAATACCAACCAGTAACACCAACAAGCAACTTTGACCCTAGATATCCTAGTGCAGTGTGATGACAATGCAACTCTTTAGATCTGTGTAAAAGACCCTAGTAGGTAAAATTATTTTCTGGACAATCGGCAAATGCATAGAAATGTGGCCAGGCTGGACAAATACCAGCTACTTAATAACCTCAAATATTCCTTTAAGGAGGTGTACCCACTTTTTTGGTGAAAATGGTAAGCTAGCAAAAGCAAATGGGAGAAAAGTCCAGATTTCCCCAAAAAGTTGGAATGCCTGGGTCAGGATTTAAAAAGAGGACTTTTAGGGTGGCCATGTGTCCTGTTTTGGCCAGAAATGGTTCTCTGTCTGATCTGTTTCAGACATATCTAAGGTCCAGCCATAGTTCCTTACATTGCATATGGATATTGATTTTTTTTCAAAGCTTTTTACTGTGTCCGCCACTAAACACAAGTCAAGTTTTCTATGAAACATTTATCAGCTGTCTTCTGATAAACAGAAAGGCCCTGGTAACACTGGGCTTTGCACCTGAAGCAGAAGTGGTGGCAAAAAGCTCTCTTAGCTTGAGTTTGGTAAGTGGTGTACGACAAAGCCTGATAGATTGAGATGCATTCAGTGCTAGTGGCATAGTGCAAAATAGCTGTTCATAGAATCATAGAACAGTAGAGCTGGAAGAGACCTAAAAAAGGCCATCGAGTCCAGCCCCCTGCTCTAAGCAAGACCAAACCCATCAGATCAGCCCCGCCAGGGCTTTGTCGAGGCGAGACTTAAACACCTCCAGGGATGGAGACTCCACTACTTCCCTGTGTAGACCATTCCAATGTTTCACCACCCTCCTAGTGAAAAAGATTTTCCTAATGTTCAACCTGGACCTTTCCAACCACAACTTGAGACCATTGTTCCGTGTTCTGCCATCCATGACCACTGTGAACAGCCTCTCTTCAGGCTCTTTGCAGCCTCCCTTCCATAAGTTGAAGGCTGTTATCAAGTCCCCCCTCAGTTTTCTCTTCTGCAGACTAAACAGTCCCAATTCCCTCAACCTTTCTTCATGAGTCATATGCTCCAGCCCCCTAATTATTTCGGTCACCCTCCACTGGACCCTCTCCAGTGTATCCACATCCTTCCTGTTAATGGGGGCCCAGAACTGGACACAGTACTCCAGATGTGGCCTCACCAAAGCTGAATAAAGAGGAATAATCACTTCTTTGGATCTCTTGGCAATGCTCCTCTTGATGCAACCTAATATGCCATTAGCTTTCTTGGCTACAACGGCACACTGTTGACTCACGTCCAGCTTCTCATCCACTACAACGCCCAGGTCCTTTTCTGCAAAACTACTACTGAGCCATTCGGACCCCAGCCTGTAACAATGCTTGGGATTCTTCCGGCCCAAGTGCAGGACTCTGCATTTGCCCTTATTGAACCTCATCAGGTTTCTTGCAGCCCAGTCTTCCAGGTTATCTAAGTCAGTCTGGACCCTATCCCTACCCTCCAGCATATCTACCTCTCCCCCTAGCTTAGCGTCATCCGCAAACTTGCTGAGTGTGCAATCCAACCCCTCATCCAGGTCATTGATAAATATGTTGAACAGAACAGGACCCAGAACCGAACCTTGATCATCTTGTCCTAATAGGATTAAGATAGGCTTTTGTTCAGCCTTACAAAGAACTATGACTTCATGACATTTGAAAAAGATTGAAGACTAGCAGACAAACACAAATATATACATACGGGTGCATGCTTTTGGGTTCACTCTTCTGTTATTTGGGATGTTGAAATGATATTCTTATATTACTTGGGTATGGGTCATTGAAATTCTTTTCCCCGATATGCTGATTTCATGCTGTATGTTTGGACGGTATTTTTAGATTGCTGTGACTGTTGTAGTCAAGAGTGATCTATCTTGCTGACCTTGCAGAAGGAACCAGGGGAAAAGCCTAGTCTGCCCTTCAGACTGATGCTCCCAAGTAGCAACTTTTCAAAGACAAGTCTGTTTATGTCCTTTTGAGTTTAGGCTGTGGTGTTCATGTCATTCAGTCTGTAACATTTAAATGTAATACATTCTGGACCCAGTACATCTAGAAAGTGCGGTTATTGCTGCCGGTCTGGAGGGACCCCATTAGCAAAGCACCAACAGCCACATTTTGGCTGTGTCCTGCAGGAAATGGCAGGATAGTGAGTACCTTCAACTTCTGTCAGTGGAAGGAGAGGGTGCTGAAACTTTTGCAAGAGGTACTCAAAGTTTTTGTGACATGGGGACGCCAGTAGGGTGACCATTTGTCCTCATTTTGTAGTAATGGTCCCAGTATTTGGGGCTTTTTTCTTTTATTCCCTATTATTTTTTTCCCTATTCCCATCTGTCCCCCAACCTTATTTTTCGTACTTTCTATTAGGTCTCCCTAGACACCAAGAACGAATATTAAAAAAAGAGAAAAAAATCCCCACTGCCAATCACAAAGGTCTCCTTGTATTATTTAGTCTCTCCTTTGTGTTTAAGTTGATGATGGCCTTGCTAAGAATGCTCCGGCTCTTGAGAAATTAAATTTTCTGGAACTGGTTGGATATTTTTAATTAGAAGAACTTTCAATTCCTTTTCACAAAAAATTAAACACTTTTGCTAAAAACTTTTGATTTTCTTCACTGGCAAAATTGAAATGACAGCTCCCTAGCTGCCTACGAAGGGCTCTTGCTGGCCTTGTTTGAGGTCTGATGGACCAGAGAAAGTGAAATTGACAAGAGCCTTCCAGGCAGGCATAGGGGAAGCTAAAAATTTACATTTTAGTTCCTCTTATTTCTACCAATATGTACTTTTTCTGGAAACTCCTACCACTTTCTGTGCTTGGGTAGAACAAAAAGCCCAAACTTTTACGTACCGAAGTATTTGAACTACATAAGCATCCCAAAATATTGATCTTCCTTCACTGCCTTGCCAATAGGCCACTTTCTTGATAATGAAGCCTGCAAAATGTGCTGTTGAAATGAAATTTCAGTCCAGTTAGTTCAATGAGCCTTAATGCAGCACTTTTTCCAATAATGAAAAATTTCACTTCTACTCCTTGTGTGTGTATTCAGATTTGCTTAGCATAGTGCATAGGCTGAGACTTTTGATATCCGTGCACCTTGGGGTGTTGTCATGATGAAATGTAATGTGGCCTATGTTACTGATGCCTGGGACAAGTTGATGCCTGGTATTGTAGAGGCAACTTCAGTGACTTCAAAAGAGTAAATGTGCAAGAAGAAATTGAACCAGATCCTCTGCTGGTATAAATCAGCCTAAACCATATTTTATTTGCAGTATATCGATTAGATATCAGCTCAGGCTCTGAGCTACAACTTTTTTTTTTATAAACCCACATATTTCTTACTAGCATTAAGAGTACGTAGCTCTGTAGTGAGCTGGGTGTTGTTTACACTGCAGTATCACCCAGAGACAATCAGAATCAGCACTCATGTTAGTACAGTTGTGCTGCCTGATTTAGTTTACAGACTGATGGTTGAGTCACCCTTCAGCCTGCAAGAATGCTCAGGGGCATAACGAAAAAGAAGAAGCAGGTGATCTGGGGATAATGGGAGATGTGTGAATCCTTGGCACCATCCCCAAATGCACTGGGCTGCAGAGTTGAGCCACTGAAAAAAGGTTGGTTTGTAAATTTTTAGCCCTCTGGAGTAAGAGGAGAACTTAGCTAATATATCAGAGGGAAGGGCTTTGAGTGGGTGGTGGAGGTCACTTTTGCCTTTATTACACAAGCAGCAATTTATTGTATCCTGTAGACCAATAGAGGAACAAAGATGGAATTATAGATCCCTGAATCATAATGCCTTTCCCTAAGATGCTCCTGCAATGCTGTCCCTTACTTTGAGGTGTGTCCTTTTGTCACTGCTGATACCCTAGAATGATGACATAGGGAGATAAGTATTCCAGCTCAGTACATAGGATGTGGAGGATATAGCCTTAATGCTGTATTTGGCTATCATCATCATCACCACCATCATCCTCATCATCAACAACAAATGTGGGCTCAGTGCCTGTTGGTGTCCAGTGCCTCCCTTACTAGCTGCGTCTACACGTGCATGCTACTTCGAAGTAGCGGCACCAACTTCGAAATAGCGCCCGTCGCGTCTACACGCGTCGGGCGCTATTTCGAAGTTAACTTCGACGTTAGGCGGTGAGACGTCGAAGTTGCTAACCTCATGAGGAGATAGGAATAGCGCCCTACTTCGACGTTCAACGTCGAAGTAGGGACCGTGTAGACGATCCGCGTCCCGCAACGTCGAAATTGCCGGGTCCTCCATGGCGGCCATCAGCTGGGGGGTTGAGAGATGCTCTCTCTCCAGCCCGTGCGGGGCTCTATGGTCACCGTGGGCAGCAGCCCTTAGCCCAGGGCTTCTGGCTGCTTCTGCGGCAGCTGGGGATCTGTGCTGCAGGCACAGGGTCTGCAACCAGTTGTCAGCTCTGTGTATCTTGTGTTGTTTAGTGCAACTGTGTCTGGGAGGGGCCCTTTAAGGGAGCGGCTGGCTGTTGAGTCCGCCCTGTGACCCTGTCTGCAGCTGTGCCTGGCATCCCTATTTCGATGTGTGCTACTTTGACGTGTAGACGTTCCCTCGCTGCGCCTATTTCGATGTTGGGCTGAGCAACGTCGAAGTTGAACATCGACGTTGCCGGCCCTGGAGGACGTGTAGACGTTATTCATCGAAATAGACTATTTCAATGTCGCAACATCGAAATAAGCTATTTCGATGTTGGCTGCACGTGTAGACGTAGCCACTATTTCCTTCCATCTTTCCCCGTCCAGTGCAGAGTGGCTTAGTTTCTGTAGATTAGCTCCACACCAATCTACTATATCATCTACCCAGGCTCTGTGGGGTCTACCTCTTCTATTCAAACTGTCCATTATGCGGAATACCAGGGTCTTGATTTTTTGTTCGTTATTCAGTCTGCAGATATACCCAAATAGCTGTAACTTCTGCAAACATCCTATTCTCAGGAGCTTTCTATAACAACTCCTGTTGAATGCCAGTACCCTTCTCTTCAACTCTTTCATTATCACCTGTCTCACATCCGTACAACATGCTGCTGAATACACAGGTTTTCAAGATGCTCAGCTTTGTTCCTAAGCTTAGTCTTGGACCACAGTCTAGTGATCACAAACATCAAGGTGAAACTCAAGAAAAAGTATACAACATAGTTTAAGAAAAGAAGAGACATGGCAAGGCTAGGTGAGGAAGAAATTGAGAATATGTACAGAGCAGCACTTGCAGAAAAGGTTAGGAATTCAGGCACAGAGGTAGACCTAGATAAAAGAGTCCAATGGATAGCCGTCTGAGCTGGCATATTTTATCAGTTACCCATACTGGCATCAAATTTCATTCATATTGTTGTTTCATGATTAGTGCATCGACACTCGTCAGACCAACCCTCCTCCTTTATCCAGACTTGGGACGGGCATGGAACCCAAGATGCTTCATGGCAGAGTTTATTAGCTTTTTGCAATAGACAATATGCAGACTCAGCCTATTCAACTTGGATGCAGGCAGCTAAAAATAAATCTCAGTACGCAAATCTCAGTACAAATACATTATGTATTACAAATATGTCATCAGCATTTTTAAAATTTGTGCAGATGGTTTAGCTAAAGTTGCTCTGGGCAGTCTTCCTGCATCATGTAGGATATTTCTTCACACCCTCTCCACTGGCGAAATGCAGGGCTTGATAGGTTTATGCACCTGCAGGCGTCTTTGTGAATACCTGGCATGAACACATACAAATTAGAAATCTGCACATGTACCTACCAGCCAAAGTATCCATCTGGCCCCATCCACGGGCATACTTGCCTACAATACACCCAGTTGTCTATAGTCTTAGAGGAGTAGCTGTGTTAGTCTGTAGCGTCACAAAAACAAGCAGTCCTGTAGTGGCTTAAAGACTAACAAATTTATTTATTAGGTAATGAGCTTTCATGAGTAAGACCCACTTCTTCAGATTTTCAGATTGAAGAAGACAGTTAGAATCCAGGGTATATAGGGCTTGGTTAGATTGGAAAAGAGAAGATTGAGGGGAGACATGATAGCAGTTTTCAGGTATCTAAAAGGGAGTCATAAGGAGGAAGGAGAGAACTTGTTCTTCTTGGCCTCTGAGGATAGAACAAGAGGCAATGGGCTTAAACTGCAGCAAGGGAGGTTTAGGTTGGACATTAGGAAAAAGTTACTAACTGTCAGGGCGGTCAAGCAGTGGAATAAATTGCCTAGGGAGGTTGTGGAATCTCCATCGCTGGAGATATTTAAGACCAGGTTAGATAGATGTCTATCAGGGATGGTTTAGATGGTACTTGGTCCTGCCATTGGGGCAGGGGGCTGGACTCGATGGCCTCTCGAGGTCCCTACCAGTCCTAGTGTTCTATGATTCTAGTGGAAAAGAAGAAAAGCAGTGTGTGTGTCACCTGTCACCGATATGGTCTGTTATGGTTTGTCTGTGGAGCTGGAAGCAAACTGCCAGCCTGGGTTAGGCAGGCTTGTAGTTGGGTGGAGAGCCTTTGCCACCACCCATACTTGGGCAGAACTAGCAAATGTCCGTAAGCCTGGGCTGGGAGGCCCACTCCCTGTTTCAATGTAGACACACCTCTAGGAAACAGTCTTGACCCTCACAAGACCAGAAGCAGTTGCTAATCTCATGAAATATTTTCACCCGTAGTTTCTGAATCTAACCGCCTTCGTTAGGTGCTTCCATTGTGCAGCCTCCTCCTTTAGAAGTCTGTGCTGCTGCGCCTTCTGATTGTTGCCACTTTTTAGACCTTTTCATACTATCCAGCCTTTCTTTCTTTCCCACACCCCAGCTTTCTTTCCTCCTTCCCCCTCCAGCTCTCTCTCTATTTTCTCCTTTAAGGGCGCTCCCCTCCAAGCGGGCAGCATGCCAAATTTTAAATTGCAGTCTCTGAAAGAGAGAACATCCACTTCTTGCTCACAGTCTTCCGAGACTTTTCACCCTTTTAGAGAATGAGAAATAAAAACCCTGGGCAATAAGCCTTTCAAACCTTTTGGGAGCAATTGAGAAGGTTCATTTTCCTCAGACCCACACCCCATGCCACAGATGCTCTCCTGTTTGTCTTTCACTGAGAGGGAAAAGGATGACATAGATTTGTTCATATTTCCCTTATGCCAATTAGTTTTGTTAAGCTTCCAAGAATCAGTCTTGTTTGGTCACATTATGTAAGAGGCTAAGAAATGAAAGTTGGAAGAATGCAATTGATCTTTCATGGCGTAAGATAAAAGTCTTGTCAAAAGGAAAAAGGTAAAAGGAAACAGTAGTTCTGCAGCACATAAAAAGGAGATACAGCATGTAGAACAGGCTTCACAGATTGCTCTGGTTTCCTGAGGAGGATACGTTACTTAATATGACTCAGCTACAGATAGAATGAGAGCAGTGTCAAGATGAAAGCACAGGTTTATCTAATTCTTAAAGTATAATTCATATAAGAAATAGTAGGTGCTAAAATACCATGGTGATTAAGTGTGAGATCTCACACCTGTTCCCCACACGTGCTCACACACATGTACACTCCCTTCCAACTGCATTTCTGTTTAACACATTGTGTATCAGTCACTTGGGTCCTGAAGACTCACATGACACATCCCTCCAAAGCGTCATTAAACTAACCATTTTCACAGGGGCTCTATCAGCTCATATTTGGAGGGTCTGAAAGGGTTTTTCTGTACCTTCTCTTCCTTCTCATCTGAAACACGATGTACAATTCATGTGAAATGCAAATGGCCTCATTAAGTTAATGAACAAAAATAAGGACTTTGAAGGGAAACATCACTGTTTTTGGCCTCTGAGTGTAGTAGTTAAGAAGTCAACATTTGTCAGTAGGTATCAGTGTTATTTCCTATAGTAAGTATATGAAAGTACTAGGAATGTTACACAAATAGGGGTACAGTCTTCTAGTTATCTAAGACAGTTGGATGACTTTTCACATCAGCCACTCATATACAGTTTGAACCTCTCTCTAGTCCTTCACCCTCGGGTCATGACTGTTACTGACTTGTACTGAACCAGAGAGTTTGCCAAACCACAGAAGGTCAATATTGTCTAGCAGCATTACCAACACTTCCACTTCTTACTGGGTTCTTAGAAGACATTTGGGGTAAATTAAAGGTAAATAACAGCACAGAACACTGAGAGCGAGGACTTCATAGGACCATGAGAAACGTGGCCACACCCATGATAAGTAAACATCTGGCTAGCTAAAATCATTTCAGACCATGGATGTTTCCAGAGAGTTCTGTATTAAAGCGATTCAGCCTGTACTTGCCACACTTGTATTTTTTTAAAAGGAATAAAGTTCCGTAGGAGACTGATCAGTCAAATGCTGAAATTAGGGCTCAATCCATTGCCAGTGAAAGTCTGTGGAAAGATTCCCCATAACTTCAGCGGGCTTTGGATTGGACGTTGAGCTCTTTAATGGGAGTTTTACTTTAGTATAGGAAAGGTAAGAACTGTGAGGCTTGGGACAAACTAAGGAAATACACTTTTTCTGTAGGTTCAATTGAATTTGTCTTGTGTAATACTTTTCTTTCTTCTCTTTTGTGTGTGTGTTCAGAAATCCGTACCCAGTTGGCAGAACAGTTCAAATGCCTGGAACAGCAATCAGAAACTCGGCTGCAGCTCCTGCAGGACCTGCAAGAATTCTTCCGGAGAAAGGCTGAGATTGAGCTAGAGTACTCCAGGAGTCTGGAGAAGCTGGCAGAACGATTTTCTTCCAAGATCCGCAGCTCCAGAGAACACCAGTTCAAGTAGGTGAAAACTTGCTGAGTTTGTAGATGCTCCAGAGCCCACATCAGCAACTAGCTTTGGCTGCAAAATCCAAATGTTGACTAAAAATAATAGTGCTAATGCTACAGTGGCATTGTTTTCTGGTTTAACTGTGGAAGGGTCATAAAGAATGAAATCAAAAACCATGCTTTGCAGACAGTTATTGTATAGTCACACTGAACTAGCTGCCTCCATTAGCCTCTTTAAACTTGTTTCTCTAAACAATATCATTAAGTATGTGAACCTTTATTTTTTTTCAAAAGAGCATAAATTCAGCTTCCACTGTCTGTGTCTTCTCTTTGATTAATGTAAATAATGGCAGGAACATTTTATAGGACCTGATTTGTATATGTAGTCAAGTCCTTAGAGATTAAAGCGCTTTAAATTGCGTTGAGAGATATATGTAGACTGTAAATTGGAGGCAACTTCTGAAAATTGAGCTAATTAAAGTATTTGTATTTTTAAAAGCGTATTTTTACATTACACACATGCATGAATGCCCACACAGAGTGGTGAAGCTGGGCAAATTCATCTTGGATATAGGGTATATATTTAGAATAGAGGTAACTAGCCAGTGGAATGCCTTAATGAGGGATGTGATGGATTCGACTTCACTTGAAGTCTTTTTCAAATTAATAGCAGATGTCTTTCTAAAAATGTTTTAACTGAACCAGAAGATATGGATTCAGTGCAACAGGAATTATTTGGTGAAAGTTAAGGCCTGTTATACCTGGGGTCAGGCTGGATCACAGGGGTTGGCAACCAAAATAGCAAGAACAGCCATTTTTCACCAATTCATTAAAATACTCAGTAATTCAAGACTGCAGTGCATGTGAATACAAGATGGCCCTTAATAAATAACGTCAAACCATACTTTTTATAATCCTTATTTCAAGAACCATACGCACCCAATGATTTGTGACGCGATACATATTTACTGCAGGACATTCACAAACTTTACATACTTTATCCAGTGTTTTGAGATAGATATTATTTTCTGTTTAGATATCAGCTGTTTAATTTTGGGCTTTTAGGCATTCACTGTTGATCAAAAGCAATCAGGAGAGGTTTGGTTTTTTTTACTTTGCAATTATAATTTCAGGTGCCTCAAAGAAACCCTTAAAGAACCACATGCAGCTCTGGAGCAGCAGGCTGCAGACCCTGGGCTAGATGATCAGGCACTAAAAGCAGCTCATGAATTGTCAGCTCACATTCTAACTCTTGATTGCAAAAAACAAACAAAAAATCCCCCTACTTCAGGTAGAATTTTCGAATCTGGGGAGACTTTCATTTGGGTGAAGATATTTAATTTGTAATGTTATTGATTGGCCTGTACAGTCATTCCAAGGCTCCATCTTAAAAATGTGATTGAGGTTGAAAGAATGACTCCCTGTAAAATGAGACTCTGTAACTTTTTTCTTTTTTTCATTGACTCAGCAAATTCAGTTTAGCTGAACATCTCTGGATATGCACCGCAAAAGAGAGTGCCCCACATATGCATATCTCTTGAGTTGTTCTCTGGTTTCCCTCCAGCAATATTTTCTGTGCTCTTTATGATGATTAGCTCACTCTGGCTGCCTGTCTGAGCTTGGATGCCTTGCTTGGCAGAACATGAGCGATCCTGTCTAGTGTATGCCACTTTCAAATGTGTGCCTCCCAGGTTCTGAACTCTGAGTGAACTGCATATAAATGTCTGCAGCGTGAGAGAAGGATATTAATGATGTGTACTTCCAGTGCAGCTCTGCAGTTGAAATTCCTTACCTTTGTCTCCACTGTTTGTCTCTGTCTCTGTCTGACAGCCTCAGCTGTGAAGTATTTTTATTTGCAAGTACATCTTCTTCCCAAGATATTGCCAGTGTCATTCTGTTCATAGGCCAAGGAACTTCAGCTCTCTGCATAGACACATGGAGCTCTACCTGTTTAATTTCTAGCCCTGTACAGTGCCTCTCTTCACCAGGGTCACACTTCTTCCACTGTAGCCGAGAAGTTGTTGCTTTTGCTGCTAAGTTAGTAAATCCTATTTACTCTGTATTACTAAACCCTGTTTAATCTACTTACTCTGACTGTGGCATTCAGGGTTTCATTATTTTATGCACATGGCGTAGATTGAGTTACCATTCAGTAGTTGTAAGATTCCATTGGTGGCTTTCAAGACATTGCTGTGTCCTCTATCAAGGATACCTGCCCTAGCAGGCGCAGTGTGTGATCAGTGGGTTCAACAATGTGCATATGCTCTGTGAGCTGGAAGCAATGGTGGGTTGTTGTATGTGCATCTACTGCTGGCTGGTGTCCTAACTGGAGCCTTGGGGAAGCTATTCATTTGCCCACATGGAGCATGGGCGTTGCATTGCGTATGCTGGAATGATGCCCTGTAAAATTCAAGCCATGTCAGTGGTGGTAGTTATTTGCCTCTGTAAAGAGCCTAGTAATAATCAGCATTTTGCTGATCAAGTCGTTGGAGACTAATGGTGCATCAGTGATACAATCAGTGGCCTCAGTTATACATATGCATGTATACACCCCTGAGACTGTCCCCCAATTAAGAATACAGGAGGCAAGCCCAGGTCTCTGAGCTGCTCTGCAGGGTAGTTTCGATGAGCAAGAACCAGTCTTCCGCCCTTAAACACAATAGGTGACACAATCATTTGCATTTAGTGTTTGACCCAGCTCTAAAATCTGCCTGTATCTAAAATATCCTTAATAGAAATTATGTTATTGTCCACGTGAGGTGGTCTTGGAGTCTGACAAGGTGGAGTAAATCTGTGTCGGATCTCTTAACTATGGCCCCGTGTGTAGGCTGATCAGTGAGCAATCTCCACAGAAGCTTCTATGCTATTTTCTTTTTGAATGGGGAAGGGAAGGAAGATGATTGGGGTTTAAATACGTAATCAGACACAAATGCTGGAGTGTAATAGGCTGGAGCAAAAGCATTAAGCTAGATGTGAAATTGTGAAGTTATTAACAGTGGTTTGTAACCTATCCTTTAAGTCCACTTTGGTACCAAATGACTGGAAGACGGCCAATATAACACCAATATTTAAAAAAGGCTCTAGAGGAGATCCTGGCAATTATAGACTGATAAGTTTAACATCAGTACCAGGCAAATTAGTAGAAACACTAGTAAAGAGTAAAATTGCAAGGCACATAGAAGAGCACGAATTGTTGGGCAAAAGTCAGCATGGTTTCTGCAGAGGGAAGTCGTGTCTAACTAATCTATTAGAATTCTTTGAAGGGGTTAATAAACATGCGGACAAGGGGCACCCAGTGGACATAATATACCTAGATTTCCAGAAAGCCTTTGACACGGTCCCACACCAAAGGCTTTTATGTAAATTAGGTGGTCATGGGATAGGAGGAAAGGTCCTTTCATGGATCGGGAACTGGTTAAAAGACAGAAAACAAAGGGTGGGAATAAATGGTAAATTTTCAAAATGGAGGAGGGTAACTAGTGGTGTTCCCCAGGGCTCAGTCCTGGGACCGATCCTGTTCAACTTGTTCATCAATGATCTAGAAAATGAGGTAAGCAGTGAGGTGGCAAAGTTTGCAGATGACACCAAGTTGTTCAGGATAGTCAAAACCAAAAGGGATTGTGAAGAACTACAAAAAGATCTCAGCAAACTGAGTGATTGGGCAGCAAAATGGCAAATGAAATTTAATGTGGGTAAGTGTAAGGTAATGCATGTTGGAAATAATAACCCAAATTACACGTACTACATGATGGGGTCAAATTTAGCTACGACAGATCAGGAAAGGGATCTTGGAGTTATAGTGGATAGTTCTCTGAAGACATCCACGCAGTGTGCAGCGGCAGTTAGTAAAGCAAATAGGATGTTAGGAATTATTAAAAAAGGGATCGATAATAAGACAAAAGATATCATACTTCCCCTATATAAAACTATGGTACGCCCACATCTTGAGTACTGCGTGCAGATGTGGTCTCCTCACCTCAAAAAAGATATATTGGCATTAGAAAAGGTTCAGAAAAGGGCGACTAAGATGATTAGGGGCTTGGAAAGGGTCCCAATGGGGAGAGGCTAGAGAGACTGGGACTTTTCAGTTTGGAAAAGAGGCGATTGAGGGGCGATATGATAGAGGTATATAAAATCATGAATGGTGTGGAGAAAGTGAATATAGAAAAATTATTTACCTTTTCCCATAATACAAGAACTAGGGGACACCAAATGAAATTGACGGGTAGTAAGTTCAGAACTAATAAAAGGAAATTTTTCTTCACACAGCGCACAGTCAACCTGTGGAACTCCTTGCCCGAGGAGGCTGTGAAGGCCAGGACTCTATTAGGGTTTAAAAAAGAGCTTGATAAATTTTTGCAGGTTAGGTCCATAAATGGCTATTAGCCAGGGATAAAGTATGGTGCCCTAGCCTTCATAACAAGGGCAGGAGATGGATGGCAGGAGATAAATCACTTGATCATTGTCTTCTGTTCTCCTTCTCTGGGGCACCTGGCATTGGCCACTGTCGGCAGATGGGATGCTGGGCTGGATGGACCTTTGGTCTGACCCAGTATGGCCATTCTTATGTTCTTATGTAAGGCATGTGGAGCTGGAGGGAAGGTGGCTGTGGAGAGGAAGGGAGAGCTTTTGAGAGGAACAGATGTGTCTGGTCACGAGACCGCACTGCTTGGCTGAACTGACTTGAGTTGACTTTTGAGACTGAACTTCAACCCTGAGAACTCATTCTTGAGGTGTAAGCACATGATCACTAAACAATGACAGGACGCTAGGGGATTGGTGTTATATGGTAGATAAAGCCATTTTTTTTGTCTTGAAGGAGTGTCTTTTTATATTACCATGGTGAATATTAGTATATTTAATGATCTAATACATTTAATGATTCTTTCATCACAAACAAGCCCTAGGCACTAGATTATAAGGTCCCTCTTAGCTCTCAGACACATCCCAAAAGCCAGCTGCCAATGGAGTTTTCTCTTTGGGATGCTCAAATAAGACTGGAACAATTGTGGACAAAAGGCCAAACCCAGCCCTGCTGTAAGAAGGCTCAATAAAATAACGGTCTGCAGTACCATGGACTAGTAACCTTCATTAACTTTTGTGCCCACAGATAGCAGGGCTGGGTTTAATCTGTATCTCTGGATTTTTATCCATCATGTCACTTTCAATCTTCCTGTCTCTGATAGCATTTGATTTCTCATTTCTCCCTACTTCGTCCATTCACAGAGCTGTTACAATCCATAGTGTTTAATTCCAGTCACTATCCTGAGCTGAAATAGTTTGTTACCACAAACCATTATGTGTTTTGAAGAAATGGCTAGAGGTCACACCAGATTTACGGTCCTGCGATCTTGTGATTGGAGCTAATTCTGTCCTGTTGTTGATGTGCTTCAATCAGGACGGTAAACTGCCTCTCAAAGAGCACAAGAGCCATGCCCCGTGTAACTCTGCAGGGGGTTGTCCCAAACAGCTGTGCAGCAGATTTCTTCTCCAAGGAGAAAGAACGAGTGTCCAGTAGAGGTTGTTCAAAATTTGTGACAGGACCGTTTTTTCCCTGGAAAATGCAGTCTTGTCAAAATTGATGTTTCATGTGAATTTGTTGATACCAAGGAATTTTTAATGGGAACATTTCCAAATGAATTGTCTTGATTTTGTTGTTTTGAAAAAGAAACTTGTTTTCTTTAATTTCCTTTTGACTTGTATTAAATGATTTACATTTATGTATGGTATTTAATATGGATTATATTTTATATTATAATGAAAATGTAATGCACTTCCATGTGGTTGTAGATGACGAAAATTGAATTTTTAGTTCTGATTTGTAGTAAAAACAAAATTCCAGGTGTCTGCATGACCTATGGGATCTTTTCTGAAATGAAAACGGGAACAGCAATAGGCGTAATTCAAATAAGTGAAATAAAAAAGAAAATGACTCTTTCACATATAGCATTCCACAGTTTGCCTGGAATGACAGTCTTTTATTCTGCCTATGCCCAGTCTTTTTCTGAAGCATCAGATTTGGGCAGGATGCTGGACTTCATTGAAATGTCTGATCCTATATGGTGAATATTACATTGCTTGGTGTCCTTACTGGAAAGAAATAAAACTGGTTGCAGAGACTTTGAGAGCCCAAAGGAAGGGTGGAAACCAAAGTTTTTAGAAACTGGAGCAGAGCATCACAAAAATATAGCACAAAGTAAACCTTCATCCCATGTGTACATGGAATGGCTGTGAATCCTTCGGAGACGGGTGATCTCAGTTGTTACTGCAGTTTAAAGTAGTTCATTGCGGGTTCATTAGTTTTGGCAGCCAGATGGAGGCAGGAGTAGCATCTGGCAGATGGACTGAGCAAGCCCTGGAACATACTGTGAAGTCTAATTATTAGTAAGTTCCAAGCAAGTGCAGCTGGAGGGTGCCAATTGCCTGTGTAACTGTAACTGCAGGACTAAGATGGGAACAGGTTGGGGAAAAGGTTAAACCTACTCTCTGTTTTTGTTCTTTCAATGGCATTTTTTTCCCTTTTTCCATGTAAAAAAAAATGTCTTCAAAATCAGAGCTGAAAAATCCCCTTTTAACTGGAATTAGAGGAAGGGAGCTACAAAGGAGGACCAGAGCAGCTTTTTAAATACCACTTTGCAGTCTACTAATCCATCATCTTTCTGTTGTCTGATGGAGACGGAGTCCTGTTTCTGGGGCTTAAATTCAACAGAGTCCAGTAAATATTTTCAAACCTGCAGGCACCCCAGCATGCTTCACAGGGATGAAGCCCTGAGCCTGGGGGCTCCAGGAAATAATCGGTGAGAATTTGAGCCTTGCCAGTTTCCATCAGTGTTCTGAGACATAGAAGTCTGCTGCCAAATAGTGATGGGGATGGCAGTTTTGCCAGCCAGATTAGGTAAAAGGTTTTAATTCCACTCTTTGAAAAATGCAAGTGGAACCCCAAGCTGGAATCAATCCAAGGGAATCTGTAGGGGGTAAGGCTGGGTGCCAGTACAGTCAGTGTACTGTACTTCCGGAAGACCAGCAATCTAGAGGTGAAAGTTTAGCGACTCTTCCCACAATGGATATCAGTAGCAGCTTCTCTCCACTAGTGTTCAGTAGAGAGCTTGTTCTGCCTGAGAAATGGGTTTGGTGTTGGAAGCATAACCAGATTGCTCAGGTCATGCTTTGATCCTATATGCCATCCCTACAGCTACTACAGTTGGGGCTGCTATGAAGCCTACGTTGGAATGAAACCTGAAAGAGTGTGAACATCTTGGGATGAATTTCCATCTTCATTTTCCTCTCAGAACATCATTTGCAGTGTGTCATTTTGGGTGAAGTTGGACAGCAAATAATGTGGCTACTGCATGGACCTTTCAGCTTTGCTTTTCCAGGGACAAAATAAAACTAGACTTATAATATTTTTTCCAGTGAAACTGCTTAAATCACAAGTATGGAAGGATCTTCCTTCCTTGTCAACTTGAGGGATATAATGTGCTTGATCTTTTCCCTTGGCATCCTTTTCCAGCACATCAGTGGGACTTCTTTCCTTTGCAAGGTGAAATGAACAGATTGTGAAGAATTATGGGAGGCTATTGCCACTACTGACAGGAGATTTGGCAAGCAAGTGGTCTAGGATGCTCAGCTTACTACTATGACAAAATTCATGAATTGTGACCATGGAAGTCCAGAAGAGCAGGCTAGAGCATGTACTATCCATCTCTAGCAATATCACTGTGAAAACAAAAACAGTTGGTGCCACCACAGTAATATTGGGTGACTGGAAAAGAAGATCAGAGCGCAGTGTAGTGTAAAGAGCATGCAGTACCTAGAAGTAATTAGAGGAATCTGCCAGACATTTTGAGCAGCCTGAGACTGCGGCGGGCAGAGAGCCTGCCTTGGAGTCCTGGCAGGGCAGGTAATGGATCCTATCGAAGACTTGGTGGGCTGATTTTGCTCGTCCCTGTACCGGAGAGTTACACTGGCTTTTAGTCAAATGTAGGAGAAATAGATAAAGATATCGCAGTCTGTGGCTGGATTACTTGGGTCTCTTTTCCTTTGAAGTGGTGTACTTTTCTGAGCAGTCTGAGGGCAAGTCTGCACTGTGTGACAAAGTCAGCCTAATTTATGCAACTCCAGCTATGTGATACCATAGCTGGAGTCGACATACCTTAGGACAAGTTACCACAAGGTCTGTACTACAGGCATCGATGGGACAAATGTCCTCTAGACTTTCCTAATGCTTCTCATACTGGTGGAGTATTGCAGTCGATGAGAAAGCAATCAGCAGTCAATTGAGTCAATCTTCACTAGACTCACTATATAGACCCCCAGGAAATCGATCGCTGCACCACTGATCCTACAGTAAGCACAGACAAGCCCTGGCAATTGAAGGCTTGGACATGGGACTTCTGTGCCTCAAGTTATCAGTCTCTAAAATGGAAGGAATAATCCTTTCCCACCTCACAAAGGGATTGTTTGAACTAACTGATGTTTATGAAGCACTTTGGGATCACATCTAAACTAGCTTTTTAAAGTACCACATGTTTATGTGAAAAGCAATGAATTGTATAGCGGACACTATATTGCTGGAATTTCCCCCACGCCCTCTATTTTTGGCACAAACTTGCTGTTAAAATTGCCATTATTCATCACTTTGTTAATAGCTAAGTGGAGCATGAGGTTTCGCAAATTTAGACACAGAAATTATAAGTCTGCCTCATTGGCCGACTGAAATTATGCCAGGTTGGTGCGTGGGGGGAAAAGAGTTGAATGCCAAATGTGTGTAGTTAGAAACCCTCTCAGCAAACTGACTGGTGTCTGCTTCCTAGACAGTTAGGGATACCAGACTAGGCAGGCATAAGTTCAGCATAAGACTCTGAGGGGCCATTATCAGAATTCTCATGCTGTGATGTGTTGGTCATGAACATAGATGACATACATTTGGCTTTATTGCTATATCAGGCAAACTGCTATGACTTGCACATTTTGCTGTATAGAGGTTGCATCGTGTTACTGATGTGTAATTCTCCCCTTGTAGGCTGTGTCTACACGTGCCCCAAACTTCGAAATGGCCATGCAAATGGCCATTTCGAAGTTTACTAATGAAGCGCTGAAATGCATATTCAGCGCTTCATTAGCATGCGGGCGGCAGCGGCGCTTCGAAATTGACGAGCCTTGCCGCCGCGCGGCGCGTCCAGACGGGGCTCCTTTTCGAAAGGGCCCTGCCTACTTCGAAGTCCCCTTATTCCCATGAGCTCATGGGAATAAGGGGACTTCGAAGAAGGTGGCGTCCTTTCGAAAAGGAGCCCCGTCTGGACGCGACGCGCGGCGGCAAGGCTCGTCAATTTCGAAGCGCCGCTGCCGCCCGCATGCTAATGAAGCGCTGAATATGCATTTCAGCGCTTCATTAGTAAACTTCGAAATGGCCATGCAAATGGCCATTTCGAAGTTTGGGGCACGTGTAGACACAGCCGTAGGCACACATTTCTAAAGGCATTAATATCATTACAGCAGTGGTTCCTAAACTCAAGGGTATGCCCCTGATGTGGTGGGGCCTAGGCCAACCCCTATGGAGTGAGGAGAGAGCCCCACTCCAGTACCAGCTCTACTCTGGTTCTTTTCCAGCCATGGCTCCCACTTGTGGCCCCAGCGTCAGCCACTGGTCAGGATTTTGCTGGCTACCCTGGCTTTGGCATCTGGCCTGACTCCATTCCCGCCGAAGGGGCATGGACTGAATAAGAGGTACTTGACCTTGAAAAGTATGGGATGACTATTACAAAGTACTGCAAATCTAATGCACAGATTAACATAAGGACCAGTCTGATCTTTGGGATGGACTTGGGTTTCTGTCTCAGTAGATGCTCACTGGAGGAGGGAAAGGGAAGAAATTGCTGGCTGCATAAAACAGATTATAGGTAAAGATGTCTCTGTACATCTAAGCATAACCTTGTCACTGGTGTTGCTGATCAGAAGAACTGCAGTCCATGGATAATGCTTCTCTTTTATTGTCTGGGGGCAACTGGGGGGATAGTAAATAAGGATAAAGCTCTGAGTGGGAAGCTTAGAAAATCTGAATTGCTCAGCTTGTGGAGATACTTAACTATATATATTAGGCAGGGTTGGAGTTCCTATGTTGGGGAAGATATTTGAATCAACAGCCTCTTTCCTGAATTACTTTTTTTTTAAATATATAGATTCATGGTCCAGAATCCTTATTGGCCTTTAGCAATATTGTCCATGCCAAGCATTTAAAAATCCTCAGTTGGACCTTCCCATACACATAAGGTTTGCTTCCAAATTAAGAGGTTAGTTTACACCAGTGTTGGGGTTCTTTCTGTCTTGCTGTTTGTCTTCTGGGTGTACCCTGGACACCTTGTCAGGCTTTTCTCCATAACCATGGTGGCTGGAATATTAAGGAAAACTGAGATTCTCACAGAATTACCTGCATCCAAGAGCTGGGGCCTTAAGAAAAATGATGCTTATTGTGGGACTTGCATTGAAATCATGAGACTTGGCAGTGGTGTCCTGGATACTGACACAATACTTCAAGCATCAGTCCTGCTTCTAAATGTTAACTTTTTATGTTTATTTGTAGAGTGCCTACCACTGTGAAGCTTGGGGCCATGTAGTGCTCCTGTAAGGCACATAATTAATAAAAGTAATGAGGTCTGTGATGTAAAAATATGATAGAAGCCCCCTTCTAGAAATATTTCCATGCAAAAACAAAAGGTTCTTGTCACAAGGGTGTGCCTTCCATTGCCTCCTGCTGCTAGGGGACTGTGGCTTACGAAGCCTAGATTTCCTCCTCCCCCCTGGGTTTTCAGAGTTTTCTAGGGGTTGTGTTGCTCAGACCTCTAGCTGGGCTATGCTCAAAATTCAGTTCCCTGTTAACAAAAGTCCTAACAAACCATTTCAGCTCTAAGCTCCAGTTCTTAACTGGGAAATCAGAAGGCAAGTTGCTCTGCTGTTCTGCATTCAGTCCTCTGGTTTGGGGGTGTCAGTGGGCAAACCCCTCTTCTGTCTTCTCTGTGTTCTTTTAGGGATCTCCAGCTCTGATTCTCCCTGATCCTTTAAATCCCCAGACGCTGCCCTGCCCTGTCATGTGGCCAAATGGGGAGCATACTTGGTAGATGTATTTCAGTCATCTAAAAGTGTGTACATGAGAAGAGAATAAGAACTTAATGTGAGAGAAAAGTTCAGCAACTCCCAAATTTTATTAGTCTCAATGTTTAAAAAATGTGTTGTGTAGTTGATTGGTGAAACATCAAAATGACATGCCAGTATGCCACAAACCCAGACTAAAGGCTACCTCTCCACCAATGCAAGAGTGTTCCTAAAAAGCGTACAAGCTGGCATTCCAGCATTATATTTTGAATTTGATTTTCAGATGCACATCTTGTGTGTTGGGTGTTGACCGCTCTGGATGCTTTTTGAAATTGCTGAGCAGCATCTACATTACATTCCCCTTTAGAGGAGGAATGCAAATGAGGGAAATTGAAAATGCCTATGAAGCACTGATTATGCAAATGAAGCATGAGATTTGTAAATTTTGCACAATTGCATTTCTTGAAGAGACTTTTCTGAAAGCAAAACCAGCTGTGTAGACGGGGTTCCTTCAGGGAAAAAAAATCTCATTTTCGAAAGAACCCTTCTTACTGAAATAAAATAGGAAGAAGGGTTATTTTGATAATGGGGTTTTTTATCCAAAGGAACTCCCATTTACACAGCTGTTTTTTACTTTTGAAAAAGTCACTTCTGGAAATGCGATTGTGCAAGATTATGCAAATGAAGCACAATATTTGTAAATCAGCACTTCATTTGCATTTTCAATCTCCTTCATTTGCATTCCTCCTCCGAAAGGGGGATGTCGTGTAGCCATAGCCTTGGTCTCACGCTCTACTTTTATTTGGGATTTTCTCTCTTTTAAAAAGCAGTGGTTCTCTGGAGCTGCCCTTGTCCGGGTTCTAGGATTTGGGAACTTCTGCTTCTCACTGTTACATTTTGTGTTCCTATGCAGTGTGCAGCCACAGACCTGAGGAGCCTGTGGATGCTGGTAACATGAGATGTAATGAACAACTATCCCTTCAACAGATCTACACAGCTGAGGCTTCACATTCATTTATCTCTGGGTATAATAAATGCATCCAGTGAAGTAACACCTTTATGGATATTTGTTCTGAGACTTCACATTTCTAATCAGCTGTGCACAGCCAGAACAGCTTGAATCCAGAACACATGCTATGAATGGAAATCAAGTAGTTAATCAAACACTGCCATGGCTGTAGTGAAGATGACATGGTGGAGTTCAGAACTGTTTTGTTAGGCAGAAGGGATAGTAGCAGATTTACTCAGTGAAATATGACTATGTCAATATCATTGTTGGTATCCACTTGTGTATTAAATGCCTTTTTGAATTGTTCATGTTTCCCCAGGAAGGATCAACACCTTCTTTCCCCGGTGAATTGCTGGTATCTGGTTTTGACCCAGACTCGGCGCGAGAGTAGAGACCATGCTACCCTGAATGACATCTTCATGAACAATGTCATTGTCCGCCTCTCACAGATCAGTGAAGATGTCATCAGGCTCTTTAAGAAGGTAAGCAAAGCAAAGGGTAGTTTTTGTTAGGGAGTTGTCCTTGTGTTACTCTGAAAAAACTAACTTCCAATGAGATTGTGCGCAGAGTAGAGATCCACTAGGAGAGTGACAGTTTGAACATGCTTCCAGTGAACATATTTTGGGAGTGAGTTCAGCTCTGAAGTGGGGCTATTAAAACTTGCTGTGATGATGTGATCTGAATTTCTTAGATGAAAAATGCCAAGCTCTTAAAGTATACTGGAAATATTGTGGACTTGTGCAATGTAATATGTCTTGCTTTTGTGGGAATTAAAGAAACCTACAGTGAAATTTCAGGTTTATTGAAGTAAATGGGAGTTCTGCCAAGAAGTCGAGTGATGGGCTATGTCTCTTGTTTGTGGAAAGTGTCTGAGAAATGGAGGAATCTTGGAATTGAGACTCCCCAGTTTTTTCTAGATTCCAGGTCAAAACTTTCTTCAGTGCATCCATTGAACCAGTCCCAGGTACAAATGCATGCTGCTCTTGTTTGACAGCCTTTTGTGGAGCTTCTGATTGGAGCGCAAGTGTAGTATCTTCTTTTCACCACTGTGTGGCTGGCTAATTGCTTGTGTGTGAAAAGGATCAGTTCCTTGCTCCTAAAGTCTCCTCTCACTTTTAACTTAAGAGTTATTGTACTGGGCTGGCATTGCTCTAATCCCTATTTGGCTTAGGCTGGGTTTGAGGTTTCAGGCTGGTTATGGCATGAAGGTTAGGATTCAGGTTTAGACAGCTGGACATGACATTTTCAAAACGTCAAGCTGGAGTTGGGAGATTTCAGCCCAACAGTAATTTCATTGGATCAAATAATGATTTTGTGAACGTTCTGGCATCCGGCGTGGGAGAAATCTGGTGGGATGAGCAATTATAATTAAACTTCTCCTGTCCTGGACCAAAAATCTCATTAAATCAGGCCATTTATATGATATTTCATCCACCTTGGGGTATAAACTGTAACACTTCTGATTCTGGATCTGACCTAGAACTGAAACCATAAGGGCAAGTTTGGTTCTCATGGCCTAAAATTGAACATCCTTCTTTTCTGCCCCATAACTTCCTTGCTATGTAAAAGGGCTTGAATTCAAGGATCCAGGTTTTTACCCAATTCAGACTTAAGGAGGACTCAAAAGAAACTGTTTGCATTTTACTTCCAAATATTTCTGTTCCTCCAAGTTATTTCCAGTGTGCATCTTCGGATGGCATACCTCATTTTAAACCCCAGTAACAAACGTCTGTGTTTGAATGGTGACTAGATGAGGGCCTAAGGTTTAAAATTCCAATCTCTTTCTAGGCCAAGGTGCTAAAATATTTTGTTGGCCAGGCAATGTTACAGTTTTTAACTCAGAAGTACAATTCTTATTTTGTGTAGGAATTGTTGCTCCATTTCCCACTTTCCAGTCCTTTTTCTGACAGAATTAAAGTAGCAGTGACTCCATCTGCAGCCTGTCAAAGCCAGCACCTGCTTTTAATCAGGAGGAGGATGCACAGTTGACTTGTGGGGTTGCGATTTCTCTTGCATTTGTCCCTTGAGGTTTAAATCGCAGTAGGACTCACATGTCCCTAGAAGTAATGACAAGCTAAATCACTGAAAAGGGTTATTGTTTGTCATCATTTGCCATTAAAGTATATTGAGAGGCTGACAATTTAGAGAATAAGCTTTACATTTTAACTCGCTGTGTACCATTCCAGACAAAAGCTTCAGAACTGAGTTGTTGTGGGTCTTCACTTTTGTCAGTGTTTTGATGAGGTAGTTCAGGCACAGATAATATGAATTGGAGCATGTAAAAAATGAGAAATCTAAAATATCTATTAGATCATCCAATCTAGCCCTGTGACCCACAAAAGATTGTTCCCTAGACTGTATTTCCCAGTATTGGGTGCAATGTGATTTTAAATGTCTCAACCGAAGGAACTTCCACTCTTTAATCTGGGGAGAGCATGTCATAGGCTATATTAATAGATCAGCATCATGCAAATAGGCCAGCACCAGAAGGGTTAAAGGCATCCTTAGTTGTTCTTCAGCTGTTTAGGTTTTGCTGTAGATTGCTCTTTGATGGTAAATTAGAGTAACATTTGTTTTCAAGATGTCGCTCTGAATTCCCCCAGTGCAGGATTTATTAATGGATTGTGACATTCTGTCAGTGAATAGAGGACCGAGAAGGATTTGTGACCTTCTCCCATTGCAAATGTATATTGAATTCTCATTATGTAAACATAAACTATTGCAGTAAAGCGAGAGATGCATAACTGGAGAGCTATCAGGACATGCATAATTGAGTTGCATTTGATCAGCACAGTGCTAATTTGTAAACAAAGGTTCTGAAAGGTGCTGAGTTCCTTCACCTCACACTGACATCAGTTTAGCTCCCATCTTGATCATCAGCCAGTAGATTGTGCTGCTGTTTGAATGTTCTCTACTGAAGTTCTTTATCCTTCCAATGGCAGATAGGTTTCTGCATGGCTGGCCCAAGGGGCAGCCCACTGGCTAATCCATGCCAGAGGGAAATGATATCTTTGCATGGACTAAGCTGGCATTTAAAATGTTGGAGTAGGCAAGATTTCAGAGTGCCACAAAAGGCCCATTTTCACTGCCAACTTGGCATAAAAGCTCACAATGACTATGGGGGAAAGGGAAGTAAAATCTCTGAGAAGGTTTGGATTCTCAATTTGGGGCTAAGATTTAGGTTAATTTTTACTTTATCTGAACTGCTTTGTGTTTTCCTAGTAAAAATAATTTAATAAAGGTTCATGGGTAGGGTGGTGCAGAGTCAGTTTTCATATCAAATACAACCTTTATCAGGGGATTATATCCTGCCCCTGCCTTGGGATTGGCTTGGTCTTAGAAGCCTCTTTCATCTCTCCCTACTGTGCTCCTATGATGCTTCTTTTTGTCACTTCCTCTGATGATGGTATCTGATTTCACTGCATGTCTCTGAACTCTGGAGTCTTCTGGAGAAGTTTAATAGCTCACTTTCTTATATTTATGGCACAGCCTGTTTTCCTACTCTACCGTGGAGCCAGTTTCATTCTAACCTTTTTTTCTTGCCATGATGTTGTCAGGGAGAAGGGTAATTTGGATGGCTCCAGTGAGGCTCCATCGTTCCTCTGAAGATGTGACTCTTTAATTCTGGTCGATGGCCTCTCAGTGCATTGCCATGCAGTAGCTAGCACTGTTGTTCTTGGTAACATTAAAAATCTGTGTAATTCTGTCAGGCTTTTCTCTCTCCTGTTCTCTACACTTGGAAATCTTCCTCTGACTGAAAGCACTGGCAGATTTATTAGCCTTGAATGGTGAAGAGAAACTGCTTTGAAATTCCCTTTCCCAATTCTCCTTTCTGTTTGCGTATGTGATGGGTTTTGTTTCTTTTCCTCCTTACCGGGAATTACGAACCTGGAAAAAAACCCAGGTGCACGCTGCTCTCCTTGGGGAGCTGGGAGACTGTGTTGGTTATATAAATCAGTTTGTTTTGCGCTTCAGGGACAAGGATGATTCCAAGCATCTTGGCTTTTGATGAGGCTTGAAGCAGCGGAAAATAATGAGCTTTTCTGCAGCTGGGATCTGAACTTCCCTTGCCATTGGGCATTTTAGTGAGAGCCAAGGTAAACCAATGAGTTTAAAATTTTAAGTTGGTGGAAGTCAACATATTTCCATTAAATTAATGGAACTACAGAAGTTGTATGTCAGCAAGGTATATTAGTTTATATTTGGCTTGACATGTTTTGAGGGAAAGCACAGAAATTACTATGAAAATCCTTTTGTCATCGAAACGAGAAGTCACATTTCTTTGCAAGCCATTATTATTCTAAAAAAGGCCCCAATAAGCAGAAATCCCATTAGCATTCTACTATAATGTCCTGGCACTATAGCTTTCAAAGAAAAAGGAAAATGGGAAAAGAGTAAAGAAATTTAAAGCAAAAGTAAAAAAGAAAATGAGGAAAGGTTTAAAGAAAATTAACCAACCAGCTTCAAAAAGGAGAGACCAAAATTGAAGTGTTGAGGGACGAGTAAAGACCAGAAAAGCGTGTGTGTGGAAGCGGGGGGGAGAGTAAAGAATCTTCCTATGCCTAATAAACTTCTGGTGGTAATCCTCAGTTTTCCTAGATCCCTGTAAAATATCTCACCTATCTATAGTGCTAATTATTATTTTTCCCTAACTTTTTGGAAATGGCTGCAGTCTGTTTGCTCAAGCTTTCCCGAGAAACTCAATTTGAGGCAAATCTCAAGCATCGCACATTTGAGCCCAAACAGTAAAAGGTTGCCAGTTATTTTCCATTGAAAAGAAGAGTTCAAATATAGAAGGTATGAGGCGACCTTTGCAATATTACCTGTAATATAGTACTTTGGGCCATTACTGTACAATAAAAGAGTTTTTAATGGAGCGTTGATTTCCTTGGAGCATTACCAGGTAGAGAGAATTACTCTTCATCTGTAAATAAAGTCCATTGTGAGCTATCTTGTGGTGGAAGCACCATTACTTCTCTTCCTCCATCCACTTGCCATCCCCTGTTCATTGGCTTCAGATGACATTGAATCATTATATTGTGACACTTGCATCAGGTCTCAACATGGTACAGTCATTTGGGATGGTATAAAATGGCTGCCATGCGCTTGCTTTGCAAAGGAAAGCTGTAATCCCATTATGGATGTTCGAAAAGGGCTAATCAGTATGTCTCCTCTCTGTAATAGGTGGCACAGATTTCACCCAACTATAACCCACCCCCTGTATTTGAATTTTATTGCAGTAATTAATTCAGGGTCGGGCAATAATTTGGTAAGTTGTCATGGGCTGCACCTTTCTCTGGTGTTAATAGAGAGGGTGTGGGGTCCGTGGGGCAGAGTGTGGGTTTAGGAGTCTGCTTTGGCAGGAGCCTGGGGTGCAGGGGGAGGTTTGGATGCAGGAAGGAGGGGGTGCCAGGTGTCGCTCTTGCCAGGAGACATTTACCCTACGTGGCTCCTAGCCAGTGGCACAGCTGGGTGCTTAGGCAGGTGGCCTGCTCAAAGCTGAGAGCTGCTGGGACAAGTGTGTCTCTGCATCCTCTTGCGGGGAGAGGAACAGTGGGGTGCCACATGCTGCCTGTGTTCTCAAGCACTGCCAGCACAGCTCCCATTGGCCATTGTGAGCTGTGAGGATGGTGCTGGGGGTAGGGGCAGTGTGTGGAGACCTGCTGCTCCCCTGCCCCCAACAGGCATGTAGAGATTTTCTTGGAGCATTACCAGGTAGAGAGAATTACTCTTCATCTGTAAATAAAGTCCATTGTGAGCCATGAGAGCCCTGCTGGGCCTGTTGGATGTTAGCAGCCTGGGGTGTCATGGTGTGCTGGATCCAAATATTTGTTGGTCTGGACTTGGCCCAGGAGCTATATTTTACCTCCCTTTCCCCTGCCCCCCGCTGGAAGTAGGCGAACTTTGTCCTCCTTCACTCAGCAGTGCATTAGAATCTGGGTTGAACCTCCTTCCACAATCCTTACAGAGCCTGCTAGCTACCCATTTGAGCTGAGACCCATATCAGGTGACTTTCTCGCACCTATGGCCGCTTTGCCTTTCTCCTGTGGGCCTGGTAATCCACAGCCATGGCCCTGGTTATAATCTTCACAATAGTTTACTGCAATATTAATACCCAAGCCAAAGGCCTTTCATTAGTTATGCTATGGCTGGGTAGTGTTGTACTGATGACTATTTTATGGTGAAGGAAAAGCCCAGAGGGACATTAAATGTGTCTTGAGATCTTTATGAAAAGACCCGGTAATGATATTGCTTTTCTTGTTGCAATTGTCTGTTAAAGTTACAATGACAAAGGGCAATTGCTCTCTAGTGGATGTGTTTTCAGGAGGTGAAATCTATCAGGTCTCCAAAGCACAGTGGTAGAGTGGCTTACGGTCCAGCCCGTTGCCTGCTGACCACAGCTGGTTGAAATTTTCACAAAGGAAAATTTTCCCATTGGAAACAACTGATGTATCGAAATCGCATTCCCAAAATCACGCATTCCCAAAAGTCAGATGGAAGTCAGGCAAGTTCTGCCTGATTTCCAGACAGCGGAGCTACTTGCGTCCTTGGCAGCCTGCCCTGCAAGCAGAGGGGAAACCAAGAGCTTGGGAGCCCTGGACCCTCAGATCACAGCTGTGTGGCAGTCACTGGAGCTAACAGGGCTTTGAGGATCCCCAGCACAGTGGTTGGCTGTTCCAGAATCAGCACCCTTGGGGATTCCAGTTCCTCAGCAGCCCCTGGCTGCAAGTCCAGCAGCTGGGTCCCCAACTCCCCAGGTAACCTGGGAATCAGACAATAAATCATCCCTAAATAGGATTTTTCAGAATTGTATCCTGCTATTTATTTTATTCCTCCCAATCCAGACAATTTTCCTTTCCCCAGAGTTGAATTTTCTCATGTCAGGAATATTTTATTTTCCAGCCAGCTCTGATGCTGAACACTGAGTCCAAACAGAAACACTGAATACATACAATACACATATCCCAGTGAGTGCCACTGCTAGGACGGTGATGTGCAACGTGTGTCAGCCATTTCAAAAGTATCCTGTGTGATTATTTCCATTTTCGCGTCTCTAATTGTGAGACATGATTTTATTTTTCTATTACTTGTGCCACTGGTGGTGTTTCTAATAACTAAAATCTTTCCCTGTACAAGAAGCATTTGCAAGCATGGGCAATGTTAGATTAAAACCAAACCATAAAAAGGAACTCTTTCATTTTATCTTTTTATCCTGTGATCCTTTTAAAAGCTCAGAGGCTGCTGTTTTCCTACCCAGACAGAAGTGGCTGCGTTTCAGTGTGTACATGACTTTGGGGTCTGACTATACAAAAACAGGTTTTATTGATGGGTGGCTTTTCAAAAGGTTTTGGTTCAGGTAATAAAGTAAGAATTAGAGATGAAATAAACCTTTTGGATCAGGCAGTCCATCCCCTGGCTGATGAGGGTTTATGCCCAAAAGTATAAGTTTGAGTTGATTGTCATTAGGAGGCTATTCTACAGTTTCCAAATGTGCCTTAACCTGAACCTTCAGTTTAGGAGTTGCAAACCTGAGCTGGATTCTTTCTTATGAGGCTTCTGTTTCTTCCTTTTTTGACTGAAGCTGAAAATGCGGTGAGAAATACCTATCTCACTGTATTTCAGTGCATCTGGTTCATGACGGAAGCTGGAGGACATGCAGGGGGAAATGGAAAAACAGATGGCAGAGGGGAAGTGTTTTCTGAACATTTCATCACCTTTTGGAATGGAGGGCTATCTGTGGCTCTAGAAATGAGCCAGTGTTTGAAGGACTCTAATCTGCTTGGTTCATTTTACTAATCTGTGGGAGGTATAGGCAGTATCAGGAGGTTTAAGGGCAGAGGAGCCAGGCACTCCTGAATTCTTACCCTGATTCTGAGAATGGCCATCAGTGATAAGGTGAGGTCTGTTATCCTCTCTACATCAGCTTCCCAGCCACTCATATGAAGGCAGTAATGTTTACCTCTGCTGTATGAGATGCAACAGTCAGCTCATTCATGTATAAAACACATTTTTGTTAGGTAAGAGCCATCAAGCCAAACACCCACTTGGCTCCGAGACAAGCTATGAACTGTGAGCGTCCCTATTTGAGAAGCATGGAATCTCCATGGCAGCATCCCTCCTTCCGCTGGGTTCACTGGAGTCTTTCTTGAGGTGCTTGGGTGGAGGGTGTGGGTTTTTTTTCCCTCATCTCCTCCTCCCAAGCAGTCCAAAGTCAGATTGTCCTTTAAATGTGTTCCCTGTGGACAGTGGTTCAGGGTCACCCCAAAGGGAAATGGCCTAAAGGGGAAACTCTGCAGAGGCAGGTGTATGGGTGGGTCGTCAGATATCCTTAAGGCATTGTAGAAACAAGGGACCTCTGTTTGGCCATCCCTGGCTTCTTGCTTATCTGCATATGTAGAGATGAGCTCCCCTCCTAATCCATGAGGGAGCTGAACCCCAACTTTGAGGTAAACAGAGAGAGGAGGCACTGCTAAGGGAATCATCCCATTTTTCTAGGCTTCTACTCAAGCTTGTTTAACATAAGAGACGATCTGGGCCCGACCTTTTTGCTACTGCAGGCCACCAGTTACCTCCCTCCAAACCATTTGTGGACCCTCATCAAAGTCAATTCTATTTTCTATGATCATTTTTATTTATCTTTTATTTTCCACGGATCCTCTGCAATACCCTTGCAGACCCCAGATTGGGAACCATTGATCTGGGCCATTATTAGTATTACTGATAGTCTCTGAATTTATTGCCTTCCAAAAACTGTTACTGAAGATCATCCAATCTGATCTCCTGTCCGTACAAATCGTTGTCCCCACTTTAACCTGAGCACATTGTTTCGATAGATGCCAATGATGGTTGCTCTTGTATGCGGGGGAAAAAGCGCTACAGGTGCAGAACCACAGAAGAGGTTCTGTTCCTCCTACCCAGGAAATAAACCTGCTGTTTTGTTTTGTTAAGACAGAGTGCAGGAAAAATATGTAACAGACACACTCACATAGCTGTGTTGGAAATAATAGTACTATGTTATTCCCTGAGCTGAGATGTAATTACTTGCCCTGACGGTGAAGTGAATTCAGTTATGTTGTGTACTGCAAAGTTCTGGGCAGAAACCTAATGAGGATGTGATGTCTGCAAATAAGGAAGTTACTTTGTTTTTTTTTTAAACACTCACTCTCTGTGTTATGGGATCTGTGCTGCCACTTGCTGTGCTTTTATTTTCCTTTCCCCCCTCTTACAACAGCAGTGATTTTAACAAGGGATGCTAAACAGAACCTATCTTGTGCTCTTGCACTTTCTCTCTCTCTCTCTAACTGCTTTCTAATATGAATGGAAGGCATAAATCAGGCAGCCAATTTAAAGGTTAGATTTTTTCAGATCGTGCTGGCAAATTGGAACGTGGTGCCTGACATTTTGACTTCATCTCCTCATAAATATCTATGTGCCATTTTTCTGGTGTTTAGAAGAGAGAGAGAGTGAACTCTAAAGTGATTTGAGTGTCCTTTGGCTTCTTGCCTAGCTGCAACTGGGAAAGGCTCTAGCACTGTGAACCAGAGAGCCATGGTCTTTAAGATCCTGACCCTTTACCCCAACCACCAGGGCTTTCCAGACAGTGTAGAGCCAGCAAACAGCATAATCTATATGCACTAGGAGTAGGTTTGTGGATGTTGGAGGGAAAGGAGCCTATTAGGTATCTAGGGGACTTGACAGCACAGTTCAAATTAGAGCAGTCTCAAGGGCTAGAGATGACTCTGGTTCACAGAAACATCCAGAATCTGGCAAGTGCAGATAAAGTATTGGTAGCTGAGCCAATTTTTAAACGTGCTGCAGAACTGCAGCTTTATTATCTTCAGTGGAATTTGCAGGTCAGCAGCATTTCGGAAAAACAGGACATATATATTTAGCTGCATTCAAGAGCCTAATTTTAGGTTCCCAGGTTTGAAAATTATGGCCTGGCTGACTTGCCCGCAGTCACAGAGGAAGTCAGAGGCAGAAGCAAGAGCTGAATCCAGAAACTGAGTGGCTTGTTTCAGCGTCGTAACCACAAGACCACCCATCCCCATTTAGTTTGGAAGGGGTTTGGTTCAGGGGTTGTGGCTCAGCAGCTGCTAAAGATAGTAAAGATAAAAGATAACTGCAAAAGATCGTCATCTCAACTCCTCCAAACTTGTAGTATTTGGAGCTTGAATTTTGGGTTAGGTCTATCACTGGGAAAGACCAAGTAGTTGAAATACTTGGTGTCTGGGTTTTAGCTGAGAGTAAAACCAAACTTTGTTAACTCTATATTAGTGAAAAACTAGTGCTAAGGTTTTCAAGAACAGCTAGGTATTTTCACTGCCTAACTTAAAACACCTTAAACAAACTTGATTTTCAGAAGGCAAGAGATACTTAGCTCCTTCTGAAAATCCAGTCTGTTTAAGGTTTCCAAGTTCAGACACCCATAAAACCAAAGCACAGCAAGTTCCTGTTCTCTCTTGAGAATTGCATTTTATTCTTATCTGAAATATTGAGTTAAATTGCAGACTGTTCATTGGCTATCTCCTCTGCTTCAGCCTGTGTACTCAAGACTAACTTTTAGAAACCTACGCTTAAACTTTGGATGTGTGTGGTTTACCTATGCAGCTTTAATTACAGGTCTCTTGTCTGATGTGGGTTTCCTTAGGTAAAGCTGTCCAACCAGCAGGCTCGTAAAATGTTGCTCAGGTTAACTGCATGCACAAAAATACAGTGAGTTGTCTGAGGAACTTGAAAACTAACTCCTTAGTAGTTGGGAGGGGGTGTCTATGCTTATTTTAAACCTGCCTTCAAATTATAATGAATGTGCCAAGGCCAAAACCGGTTCACAGAGAGATTTTGGGTGTTAATTACAAGGGAAACAGGAAAGCAATGGATGCACTTGTGCAGTAACATCCAGCCGCTGGATTTTTAAGTAGGTTTTGACTTGATTTGCAGCCAAGGATGAATGATTAGCAGATACCCAAGAAATGCTTTCTCCTGTGAAATGCAGTATTCATGTTTTGGGAGCTCAGAGGCTAAATTGTGATTAAAATCTACGTCTCCTTGCCTGGCAAAATAAAAAGAAAATGTCGATATCATGATTTCAGCACCATGGGAGAATAGGAAAAATTCCCATGAAATTTTAAGTTAACAATGGACTATCCTCCCTAAGCTTTCTAAAGTGTTGCCAGTGCTGCAGTGGAAACAGAGGCCTATGTGTCAATGAGGTGCTTACTTTTGTAGTGTAATGAGTATTTTGACTGATGCTCAAGACAGACCTTGGCCCATCCAAAGTGAAATGAAGGAAGGGCTGAGGGGCTATGACAGATATTCCAAGACTAGGTGCAATCCTGTTGGCTTCTGCATGCCAAGCAGGATCGTTAGTTGAAAGAGGGATTTCCCAAGCCACCTATCAAAGGTACCCCAACCAGCACATGGTGTTTGTGACTCTGCAGGTTGCACAATGCCATTGGTGCTGAAGCAAAAACCTTGCATGTTTGGGAGTTCTTTGCTGCTAGGCATGCTATCTTTCCTGACCATTTGATCTCATTAATGATGTGATAGTGATTTTTACAGCAGTTATCCTTGGTAGCCAGGTGAAATTGCCATATTGGAAATTACATGGTTCTAGTCTCAATTCTCAATGTACTTCCAAATGTATGGAGGATTCTTCAGTATGCAGTATTGCAATATTTTGCTAAGCCTCTACTGTGCTTCTCCCAAGAGTTGGCTGCGTTTGTGTGGTGGGTTAAGTGATACATTTGTATTAGTTTAGATCATAGATAAATAGTTAAGGTAAATTTGGGGTTGCTTCAGGATGAAAAGTGCCAAATGAACATAAAGGTACAAAACACCATTGCAGTTATTCAGTTGACCCAGCTGTCCTTCTACTTTCCTGTCCCCTAACTCTGGACAGAACCTCTATGATGAGCAAGAAGAGCAACAAGAAAAATGATAGACCCACAGCATTCAGTGTTGAGTGGAATGAGCTATTAGCCAAATTGTATTACTTATAAATGCCTTTTCGTGGCTCTGGATTCCAATGCGAAGAAATTGCACCAAAGCCCTGACTCTGTGAGATGCGGAGTGCCTCCTGCTGGAGCGGGAATGCCCTCAGCACTCACTGAACACAGAGGGAGCTGAGGCTGCACAGAACTTTGCAGAGTCAGAGACCTTACGAGATTTTTTTTCATTGAGCTGTATAGGCATCGGTGGTAAGAGGCAAATGTAAACCTGGAATGAGAAGATCAGTAATTGAGAGTGCAACATGCACATACAGTGTTGTTCACATCTACATTTATGGATTTTAATTTAGGATTTATTTAAAAAATGGAAATAAAAATCTTGATTGATTTTGTGCTGACATTCTAGGTGCAGTAAAAGCAGAAAACATCTATGTTTTGATTTTAAAAGTTATAAATGTAAGAAACAGAGTCCCGTGGATTGGCAGCCTACTTGGTGGTGGTATTTCAGTTTCTGAATTAGGAAGGACATTGGAAAAGATGTGTAGAAGTGTTGTAAATAAAGCCCCCGGGGCATTCCCCACACCTTAGGGTAACTTAATTTTGTGTGTGTGGTTTTGCTAGTCTTTAAAGTGCTACTTGACTGCTTTTTGTTTTGATTGTGTGTGTGTGTATAATGCAGTTAAATTTGACACATATGGTTGGTGCTAGAGTAGAGCAAAGGATGGAAAATCCTGCCTAAGAAGCAATAGAAGCAACAGAAGACACATGGGGAGAGGGGCAGACTATATTTTTAAAAAGGCATTGCCAGGAACCTGTTACACTGCCAAAATCTATCCACTCCTCTGTAAACTGAGAAAGGGAAAGGGAAAAACCCTGCAAGCGCGAGAGTAATGTGAAAAATGCAGCTAGAGAGCAGCAGCAGCATGGCTCAGTTGCTGTGTTTTGTTCTCTGTGGGATGGGTGTGAATACATCTGCTATGGATTAGCAGGATTCACTTGGATACAAGTGATGAAGGGGTTGGGAACAAATGCATCTCATTACACAATGTTTCAGGCCTTTAGTGTGGTTTAAAAAAAGCTCAACAAAACAGATGAACTCTCCTACCCCAGATTTTTGGCATCACTCCAGTGTGAACCACCCTCATGGTTCTGATCTTCCAAACCACCACCCCGCCTCATTTAACCCCTCCCATCCCCCAAACTCCCTTCTTCTTCCATTATGCCCATTGTCAGCGAGTCTTAAGAGTCAGCGCCCACCCCAATTTTAACTGCTTGTTTGTAATATTTAACATTAATCTATTTCCTGTCTCTGACATCTTATCTCTTGTGCTCATTACCACAGTATCTGAGCCCCAACCTTCTATTCATCATCCTCCCTTCCCCCGCATCCAGCACTGATTATGTTGCATCTGTGATACAATTTGTGAGTTTTTCAAGGCAGGGTATATCTTTTGCTATGCAACATATAGGCTGTGTCTACACTAGCACCCCCCCTTCGAAAGGGGGATGAATATGCAGCGCCTCATTAGCATAATGGCGGACGCAGTACTTGGTAAGTCCCACTTTTGATCATGCACGGCTCGTCTACATGGGATCATTTTCAAAAGGACCCCGCACATTTCGAAATCCCCTTTTTCCTATTTGGTTAGAGGAATGCTAGTGTAGACGTAGCCATACAGTACTGGAATAGCAGAAACCCAGTCACACTTGAAACCTTTAGGTGTGATTGTGGTTCTGCTGCTTGTTACTAATGCATAATAATGAATATAGGGATGAGAACAATTACCAAACATACCCAGCAAGGGTTAATGTGTGCCATGTTATCAAGAAGGGATGCTGTCATCGCATAATCCCTTTATTTTACACTGAAGGTTCATGGGTACTTCAGCACATCTCAGTGGAGTCCAACATGCCTATCAGAGGCTTGCTACATTTTGCCCATGTTGTCGTTATGATGGATACATGGCTTCTGTGCTACCTGCCCAGACAAGCGGCAGAACACTGAGCATTTGACCAAACGCTGCCCTGATGAAAGAGCCTGAATAAATGTGCACTGTGGTGGTAGAAGGAGTTGTTCATTGGTGTTCCCCTCAGAGAGCAGAGTTCCCCAGCTGCAGGAGGGAGAAAGAACTGACAAGTGAATGTTTGAAGTTGAAGGCCTGTATCCTTGGCTGTGGCTCAGGTACATGCGGCCCAGCTCAAGACGGAGCATGAGACAAAGTGCCTTTTGTTTTCCCCTAATCCTGGGCTGGCTGTGTGCCATGGTGATCCCACTGCATAACCAAGAGCAACCTCAAAGTTGGATTAATGTACACCACCTGCTCTTAGCCCCCAGGTTCCAGTATAGGCTAGGTCTGGGGATCAGCTAGGCCATGCTTCCTGTCATGGCTGAAACCCCACTGCAAGAGTGAGGTGGCATGGGAACTTCTATGACATTGAAAGAGTAGGCCTGCCAATGGGGGAGGGGTAGAGGGAGACACAAAAGGGGCAGTTGCCCTAGGGCACAGTGCTTCAAAGGGCTCCAAAGCTGCTGCTAGTGGCAGCCAGAGCCTCAGGCCCTTTGTGGTGCTCTGGAAGCACTAACGGGGTGTGTGTGTGTGTGTGCGTGCGCACGCATGCCACGGCCCTCCCCCACTTTGCCGAGGGACCCACAGAGGCTGTTTGGCTCCCCTGTGAAAGATTCACCTATCCTAGGCAATCCTCTGGTGGCCAGCAGTGCTGGTCTCACAAGCAGGGTCTGCCAACAGGACAGCACAAAGCATCCAGATATTGCCTGACAATGAGCAGGGCTGAAAAATCACTTAGTATTAAGTCCAGTAACTATGCAACATTGCACAACTTGTTCATTTATTTCTCCCCACCCCAAAGTGTGCAGAAAGAAAAAGTAAATGCTGTGAACATAACAGAATCTCAATTTACCTTTCAATGTTTTTTTTTGCCCCAGAGTAAAGAAATTGGTCTACAGATGCATGAAGAACTCTTGAAGGTCACCAATGAGCTGTACACGGTAAGTTACATGTTCTTCTTACCCTTATTTAAGCTGCAGAGTGAGGATTACTGTGTTCAGGAACATAGTCAATATAACTGGTCATATATAGAGTGAAACATCATAGGTACTTCTGAAAGCTCCCTGTTACAGTTGCTGCCTTTTTAGAGTTTTTTATTTGTTGGAAATACTTGATATTTTTAATTAGGTAGGACAAGGGCGGAGAAAACATACCAGCTGTCCTTGTCCTACAGTGCAGATCATTTAAATCTGTAGGTTTTTAGACTACACTATGGATTACGTGATTTGGTTCTTGCAGTGAAGTGGAGTAGAGGCCCCTCAGGCTGCTTTGGGTTAGCTACAATATGATCTTTACCCATTGCTGTAAGATCTACTGCGGCTTTCCTGGTGCTGCTTTTAGTCCTGTTTCCTGTAATCACTTTTAGATGTCATCTGTGACTACAATTTCAGTCAGGTTCTGGTGACTCAGTGGTGTCACTCTGCATTGACATTGGCACGATTTAACTATAGTTGTATCTGGCTCTTTTATGTGAATTCCGCTGCCTGCCCACCCATGTCACATAGTTGAGAGAAGCTTAATCTTGCCATAAGCAGGTAAATCAGTATCACTTCTCTCCTGTAAGTTCTGTTTTTCATGCCTAATTCAACAATGCTGGTTTTCTCACAGACCTCCTCACGCTAAGTGAAACAATGACCCTGTTTGCTGAGCCTCTACTCTTGAAGTAGGCTTTCATGAGAAAGGCAGTAAAAGTCCTTGTATTGCTCCTGAGCCTTGGCCATCAGGAGTTTGATTTTCGTTTCTTTTTGGGTTTAAGGGTCGAGGAGGTATTCTAGGAAGCAAAAGGATATCTGCCTTGCTTAGGAAAACTCAGCCAATCTAGCCAAGTCCCTCAACTGTGTCCATTCCCAGGACATAAATTGCTCCACAGCAGGTTTATTTCTACAGAAAAATGGATAATTACGTTCCATCATTTTGATAAACTGGCCTATATAATAGAACGTGGACTTCTTCCTTTGAAATTTCTGCTAAAATCTTTACCTGTAAATGGCTAGTTTCTTCATTCTTCTATCACTCCAAATATACAGAGTACAAAATGTATTATTTTGGTTAAGCAGTTGCTTTGTATCATCCCTTGGGCAATCATTTAAAACGTGTAGCTTATTTTGCTTGTAGGATGATTCAGCTTGGCAGTGTTGCTCTGTGGTGTGCCACCATATCCATGATTGAAAAGATGTTGTGGGATTCTCAGGCCTTAGTAATGTTTCATAATGAATCAAGGGACTGCACATATGCTTAAACAGTATCTGACAGCTAAGTCGCTATTGTGTAGAAATGGGAATAAATTTGGAACTATTAACTCAAAATCAGTCTTCTCACACTTATGCTAATGGCGGTCTGTCTTCGTTGGCAGTAATAGTAATTTATCCTCTGTTGGCCAGCTACTAGTTGTTAACATTATCGGTCACATGGAACTAGCACATCTTGCACTGTGTAGCACATCAACATTACAGTATTGTACATCTTTATGGGACTAACGTTCATCAGGTGGATTGATTTTCCTGCTAGTTTTTCAGGTATGACAGATAAAAGGTAAAAGTTGTGAGCACTCCACATGTGCTTCTGGCCTGGCTAGAACCATGATGGAGATTTTGTAAAGCATGTGGAAAGTTTTGCACTGTTTAACTTTCACCTCAGGGTTTTGCTACCCACAAACTGGAGCCAAGGTAGCTAAATCCATTTTAATTCACACCTTTCCTTATTTTGATGTCAACTCAGGATGTAAAAATTTGTTTAATTAGTTAACTGATTAATGGGGGGTGGGTTGGTTGGGAAGCTGCTCCAGCCTGGCTGGGCTGGAGTGGCAAATCCTGCTGCAAAGCAGGAGAGCCTCCCTCCACAGTGCACCTGGGCTCACTGCAGACAGGCTGTTCCAGCCTTGCTGGAGAGCCCCCTGGCCACAGTGGGCCACATGGGGCTGGAGCAACTCCGGGACTGCATGGGGGCTTCTCCAACCACACCACTGGTTAACTGTAACTGGTAAGGCTCATCCATTTTGGGTGAGGGTCACCAGTTATCCATTTACACATTAACATCTCCAAAGTCAGCCCATGTGCATTTACTCTTAGGGTATGTATATCTCTAGTGCTGGAAGGTGTCCATTCCAGCTGGAGGGGATGCACCCATGCTAGCTCTCATGGAGTCACCATGCTAAAAGTAAAAGTGTAGCTGCGGTGATCAGAGTGCTGGGAGGGGCTAGTGGCCCTGAATCCATACCTGGGATCTCTACTGTACTCTGGGCAGCGAGGCCCCCCACGCAGCGGTCATCTTTCTGTTTTTAGTGTGTTAGGTCGATCAGAGTTAGTGACATTCTGTCTCCTCCAGATGGAGTGGACATATCCTGGCTCTGCTGTGGAGCAACCTGTATTTTGGAGGGAGTGCTCTATCTACTTAAAGTAACTCTGTAAAAATAACAAAATTGACATGTTACGTCAAAATCAAAAGCTAAAATAAGAGGCTCTCCACAGTCTTGGACCAAAGTAATAAAGTGTGAATTAGAACAGAGTTTGTCATTTTACTTTCCATTTGTGTAATTAATCCTTCAGAACTTCATCACAAGCTAATGTGAAGTTCATGTATAAATATATTATTCTCTTGCATTCTTGTTTAGGGAACATCAGCCAAAATGTCGGTCCGTGTAAATAGCCCCAAAGCGAAGTTTCGGTTTGTTTGTTTCATAGAAGTAAGGTTTTCTGTAGGCACAATGTAATTAATTGTTTTGCACGTGACAATGTTTGTTTCACATAGTACATAAATAAGAGTACCCAATTAAAGGCAAAATTCAGAAAATTGCAGAAGAACCATCATGTATAATTAACCCGAGGAATTCACTGTTGCAAGATATTGAAAAAAATATTTTTTTAAAACAGATTACATATGTGCTAAGAATTAGAATGACCTCCAGAGCTGTATTAAATTAGGATAAAAATCATAAGGTCTCTCAGCCCTTGTAAAGCTGGCTGGCATCTGCACTTAGGAAATTTCTTTCTGAAATTACATGTGGTGTAGGTGGCTAACTCTATCTCTGTATCATTTGGCTTTGGCTCTTGTCAGACAGGATGCTAGCCTGCATGGACTTTTTTTGGTCTGCTCCAACAGGGCAGTTAATATGTTCTTAAAATAACAATAGTGTGACAGCACCAACTCTGAACAGGACAGTAGCAAAGAGGAAGCCGTGCTAGTCTATACACTATCAAAACAAAAAGCAGTCAAGTAGCACTTTAAAGACTAGCAAAATGGTTTATTAGGTGAGCTTTCATGGAACAGACCCACTTCTTCAGACCATAGCCAGACCAGAACAGACTCAATATTTAAGGCACAGAGAACCAAAAACAGTAAGCAAGGAGGACAAATCAGAAAAAGATAATCAAGGTGAGCAAATCAGAGAGTGGAGGGGTGGGGGGGAAGGTCAAGAATTAGATTGAGCCAAGTATGCAGACAAGCCCCTATAGTGACTCAGAAAGTTCCCATCACGATTTAAACCATGTGTTAATGTGCCGAATTTGAATATAAAAGCCAGCTCAGATGTTTACTTGGCTCAATCTAATTCTTGACCTTCCCCCCCACCCCTCCACTCTCTGATTTGCTCACCTTGATTATCTTTTTCTGATTTGTCCTCCTTGCTTACTGTTTTTGGTTCTCTGTGCCTTAAATATTGAGTCTGTTCTGGTCTGGCTATGGTCTGAAGAAGTGGGTCTGTCCCACAAAAGCTCACTTAATAAACCATTTTGCTAGTCTTTAAAGTGCTACTTGACTGCTTTTTGTTCTGAACAGGTCAGATACCTTTCATCTAAGCTGGAATTTATCTCCTTTTCTTGGGCCTGATCCCTCACCTTTGACCTCAGTAATAGTTGTGTTATTGACTCCAGTCAGAGTAGAATTGTGGCCTTTGGCCCTCATTCAGCAGAGCATGTAAACCTGTGCTTAAACTCCTTCTTTGTTCAGCAAAGTGCTTAACATATGTTTTAAGTGCTTGGCTGAATTGGAGCCTTAATGAAGAACTACTTAGAAACATAAAGCGCTCTAGCTGAAGGCTGCAGGCAGTACCATTTATGACTAGTAATTTTGTCTGTGACCTTTATCTGGAACAGAATATTAATATTGCAAAACACAACTTGTGGTGTTAAATAACTAATGAACATTACAACATATTTTCCGCCTTCCTTTGTAGCTAATTAACTTATTTGCAAAGAGATCCCAGGGACACAGCTGTGGCAGCTTTTCTTTCTGACACAATAGTTTAAGACAGGGACAACATGACTGTTGCGAATGCTGGCCAGAAGAGGTGGGAGGATTGCAGACTGGGTTGCTATAGGTAGACACCATCGGGAATTAAGAGAGCTCTTAAAATAAATAGCTGTTCTTTTCCATTTGGGAATTTTCAAGTCCAGTTCATTCCTAGGTGCATTAACTGATATGAGGTGAGCGATAATGAGGGCTTTTTGCCCAGCGAACTTACTGAGGCAGTGATTTCAGTGTTACAGACTTCATCAGTTTGGAAAGAATAAATGATGATTCTTTTGTGCTGTCTTAGAAGATTTTCAGAGGCAGTGCAAACTGGACAAGGAACATATTTGTCTTTGCATGCATGCTCAAGTCACTTCCATTCAAGGCACTGTCGCCTTGGTTAGAAGACCCAGGTTCTTTATGCCAAGATCTTCACCTTCAAGGGTTCGGACACTTGAGTCATGCTGCCAGTCCCTGTATCCGCATACCGTCGGGCCTCCCACCAGAGATCTCCATGGTGCAGCTCACCATTGCCTAGGTGGTCTCCTTGGCATTGATCCCCACCAGCTGGTGCAAGATTCCTCCCTGTTGTGGCACTGGTCTGTGGCTCCACAGTATAGTCTTCAGGCCCCGACAAGGGTCACTTGGCAGACTCAGGCATCTACAGTGCCATCCTGGTCACTGGAAGGACCTTGTTCTGAGTCAGAAGTAGAATTGAGCCTCTCACCTATGAAAGGCTAATTGCCACCAGCCTGTGAGACTGGCCTGGCTCCTGTGGCAGTGGCATGGAGCTAGGGACAGGTGGCCTGCTCATTGGCAGTCCTGGAATCCATGGGGTGTTTCTGTTATGCCTGTTCCATATTTCCACTATTCTTCCCAGGCCACACTGGATAAACTGCGCTGGCAAAACCAGTTCTAGAATCTGATCATGGTGTCGAATTTGACACATGACCCAAATGGCAGGCCTCACTGCTCTAAAAACTTACGGCCAGACAAGCCATGGGAAGCTGCCCCACCACATGCAATGCAGTCATCCTTTTGGCCCCTGGATGAAGTGGTGGCAGACCCTTTGCAAAAAAGCAGCCCCTGCAATGACTTCAAGGAGCACCATTTTCAATTCCTGGCTCTTCCCTTTGGTCTCTCATCAGCCCTGATAATGTTTACAAAGTGCATAGCGCCAGTGGTTGCTTATCTGAGGCACTGAGAAGTACAAATTTATCTGTACCTTGCCCATTGATTAATAAAGGGTCAGTCAGGGGGTTAGGAGCGATGTCATCTTGACCTGGTTTGCTTCACCTGTTGTAATCTGGGATGGCTAATACATGAGAAAAATTCAACCTAAATTCTAGTGCAATGCACAGAGTACATTGGAGTAATCCTCAATTCTGTTGAGGACAGAGCCTGCCTCCCCAGGGCTTAGTTTCAAACCAGGGAGGACCTGATCTCGTGCACGTGTGTCCATTCTCTTACCACTGCTCACACATGCCTGCAGTTGTAGGGCCACAAAGTGGTCTGCATTTACAAGGCCTGGCACATGCAGCTGCAATGCCAGCCACTCTTGCAGAAGTCTGAGATGGTCTATGTCCCCATGTGACACAGCATGGACCTTATAGTCAGGGTCCCAGGCCATGTACTGTTGCTATTCACATGGTGGCAGAATCCTGCATCAGTGTAGGAGAGTGTTCCCTTTGTGGTTTATTCTCCATCAATCACCCTCATTTCTGGTGGCTCAGACCTGGGTTGTGAAGCCTAACTGGGCAATCTCAGAATGCATGGTCATTCGTCGAGTCATGATTACTCTCTGCACATCAACATCAGGGAGCTCAGAGCTGTTGTCTGCACTGGTAAGTGTTCCTATGTCACAAAATGCACAGTGGTCCAGGTGCTATGTCATATATCAACAAGCAAGGCAGTGCCAGATCATGTCTTTTGCCAGGAATCCCTCAGACTCTAGAATTCCTGAGTGAAACACAAATTCTATCTCATGGCTGCACACCTCCGGGGGTCACAACGGTGTTGGCAGATCAGTTCAGCAAAACCTTCTCATCTCTCTAAGAGTGGTGCCTCCGTGTGGACGTGGTCAGCTTCATAAAAAGCAGAACAGGAACTGGGATATTTTCTGTTCAATTCAGCAGATAGAAGCTATGGGGTTCTGTTGTACATCTTCCCCCAGTGCCGCTAATTCAGAGTTTTCCTGAAGATCAAGCAAGGCAGCGTGAAGTTGATCCTTATAACGTTAGCTTGACCATACCGGCATTGGTTTGGGATGCTGCTGTACTTCTCAGTGGCTACTGCATTACCCTGTCACTCAGGCAAGATCTGCTGTCCCTCAACCATGTCTGTTTTTTGCATCCAAATCTGCAGGCACTGCATATGATGGCTTGGCTACCTCATGGTTAAATGTGGAGGAGCAGCAATGCTTGGTCGATGTCCAGTAGGTCTTGTTGGGCAGCAGAAAGCCCTCCATCAGAAGGGCTGGCCTGACCATATGAAGCAGTTTGCTTGTTGGACTTTAGATAAAGGCATTTGGCCCAAGTAGGCTTTGCTGCAGTAAATCCTTGACAACCTTCTGCATCTCTGCTCCAAGGCCTGTCCCTTTCATCTGTCAGGGTCCATCTGGCCACTGTCTTGACCTTCCATCTGCCACTGAAGAGTAGGTCGGTTTTCACTCAGGATGTGTCTGTCAGGTTCCTCACGGACTTCACGTGCCTCTTGTCACACATCAGATACTCTGCTCTGCCATGGGACCTGAATCTTGAGCTGTCATGGCTCATGGGACCCCACTTTGAACCTCTGGTTCCCTGCTCTCTCCTCCCTTCCTGGAAGGTTGCATTCCTGGTTGCAATAACAACTGCCCACTGAGTCTCTAAGTTTAGGGCACTTAACCACAGAGACATCCTGTATGGTATTTTACACAGTCCAGCTGTGGCCACACCCAGCTCTCTGGGTGGTCTCACAGTTTCATATGAGCAAGGACATTTACTTGCCTGCTTCTTTGCAACACTGCTAAGTCGAAGAAGGAGCATAGATTGCATTCCCTGGACATCAGCAGGGCGCTAACCTATATTGAAAGGACCAAGCTGTTCCAAAAGTTGATACTATAGATTTATTTCATGGTGACCAACCGAATGAAAAGTCATCTAGCATCTGCCCAAGGAATTTATTCTTGGATCACTGCCAACGCCTACATTCGCTGACACTATGATTGGACAAAGGCGCAACCTCCGGAGATTGTAATGATCCACTCAAACAGGGCGTAAGCCTCTTTGGCAGTTTTCCTAGTTCAAATGCTGATCCAGGACATCTGCAGGGCACCTACCTGGTCCTCTGTTCGTATGTTTGCTTCCCATTATGTGCTTGTCCAGAAGGCCCAGGACAATGTTGGCTTTGGTAGAGCCATGCTGCAAGCTACTAGATCAGGGATGGGCAACCACGAACAGTGGGTGGGCTGCATGAATGGCCCTCTTTCATGTCAGTGGATCACAGCAGCCCATGGCCCACCAGGGTTCCATCTGCAGCGCCATGGCCCCTCCCCACACAAGCTGTGTCTACACGTGCACGCTACTTCGAAGTAGCGGCACTAACTTCGAAATAGCGCCCGTCGCGGCTACACGCGTCGGGCGCTATTTCGAAGTTAACTTCGACGTTAGGTGGTGAGACGTCGAAGTCGCTAACCTCATGAGGGGATCGGAATAGCGCCCTACTTCGACGTTGAACGTCGAAGTAGGGACCGTGTAGACGATCCGCGTCCCGCAACGTCGAAATTGCTGGGTCCTCCATGGCGGCCATCAGCTGGGGGGTTGAGAGATGCTCTCTCTCCAGCCCGTGCGGGGCTCTATGGTCACCGTGGGCAGCAGCCCTTAGCCCAGGGCTTCTGGCTGCTGCTGCGGCAGCTGGGGATCCATGCTGCAGGCACAGGGTCTGCAACCAGTTGTCGGCTCTGTGTATCTTGTGTTGTTTAGTGCAACTGTGTCTGGGAGGGGCCCTTTAAGGGAGCGGCTTGCTGTTGAGTCCGCCCTGTGACCTTGTCTGCAGCTGTGCCTGGCACCCTTATTTCGATGTGTGCTACTTTGGCGTGTAGACGTTCCCTCGCAGCGCCTATTTCGATGTGGTGCCACGCAACGTCGAAGTTGAACATCGACGTTGCCAGCCCTGGAGGACGTGTAGACGTTACTCATCGAAATAGCCTATTTCGATGTTGCTACATCGAAATAAGCTATTTCGATGTTGGCTTCACGTGTAGACGTAGCCACACTGGGGCACCAGAGCCCTGCACTTATCTGCTTCTCTTCCTTCCTCCCAGCACTTTTGGAACACCACAAATTGCCTGATTCATTCTCTGTCCCCGCTCTTCCTCTAACCCCCCACAAGCTAGGTCACTTCAAACAGCTGATTTGTGCTGTTCCAGCTGTGAGAGGGAGGGGTGAAGTGGGGACAGAGCCTGATTCAGGTGGTTAAGGGCTCCTCCAAAAGTGCTGGGAGGTATGGGTAGGAAGGGGCTCTGGTGCCTCACTGTGCAAGAGGTGTGGGGGGGGGAAGGGGCAGATGGGGGTCCACGGCCACTTCTGGGGTCCAGTGGGCCACCCCAATCCCACCCAGCTTGCCCACCCCCAGCCTGGCTGCATCCTACCACCCTTTTAGGCCCTCCCATCTCCCAGCCCACTCCTGCACCCCACTCCCGCCCAGACTCCCTACTCACAGCCTGCTTCTGCACCCTATCACCCCCCTAGATTCTCTAGGTCACTCCTGCATCTTCCCTCCCACCCAGATATCACAGCCCAAGCCTGCTTCCTGGCAGCCCCTTCCATCACCAAAACCCTCCTTTTTTCTTTGAGTGTCCCCGTGGGTGCTCCACATTAGGTGTCGAGCTCGCCTGGCACCGCAGATCGGATCTTCCAAGCAGTTTCTGCCAGACCGCGCATGCGCCAGTGCGCGCCGCTCCCTTGCGCGCTCCTGGCCACGTGCGCGATCCGGTCCCCGCCAGTTCCTCTTAACCGCCGTCGGCTGCAGACGGAATCCGACTAGGCTACGGCCAAGTTAGCGTATTCAATGGTTTTAACTGTTTTCTTTAAAGTTTTAAAGTTCTTAGGCTATTGTTAAGTTAGCCAGTTGTTATTTTCAAAAAAAAAAAACAAAAAAACCCCCCAAGAAACGAAAAGCGGGACGGCATTCAGTCCAGTCCTAGTAACAAGCGGAGCACCGGAGGCCAGGAGCCTACGGCCATTAGCCCTCCTGCCGCGGCAGGCTATCGGAGAGGGGGAAAACAGCACAGAGAAGGTGCTAAGTACCCCATTAACAACTAAAAGACTCACCAACAATGTCCTCTTCAGGATTCAAGAAATGTGAGTCTTGCCGAGAGGCAATGCCGGCATCTGATGGGCACAGTCACTGCATAAGGTACCTTGGGGAGTCCCATGTCACGCAGAAATGCTCCTTCTGTGCAAAATTAACAGCCAGAGCAAGGAAGGACAGGGAGATGCGGCTTAAAATGCTGCTATTCGACAAGGCCCTCCAGCCAGACGTGCCGGAGCGGCCGCAGCAGGAGGGACCCTCTGGGGCCCATAAAAGGAAAGCTGCCTCCCTCACCCCATCAGCGCAAAAACAGAGGAAAGTCTCCCCAACCCGATCCTTGCCGACAGCAACAGCGAGCGGGACGGGAGGAGTGCGCAGCCCCCAGCCGCAGCAACAGCTGATCGGCGGCGGCACGGAGAGCCACGTGGAGGCGGCTCAGCCTCCGATGATCAAACAGCCGCCCTGCACCGCAGGCAGGGCGGCGGCTAAACAAGCGCCGGTACCGGCGGCACCGCAGGCAGCGGCACCGACCCCCGGGGAACCGGTGGTGCACAGCGCTCAGGCACGCAGCCTGCAGGCACCGGAGGACACTGCCCGGGCAGCACCGCCCATGAGCGTGCTGAGCGCGGCGCGGACGGGGCTGAGATCCCCTGCACGTCAGAGGGTGGAGCCACCCCCTCAAGGGAGGGGGAAGGCTGCACAGAAAACAAGGCACCGCAGCCCCTCTCCAGACAGGGCTGCAGAGTTGCTTTCTCTCAGCCCTCCGCTCATGCTGCAGACTCCAACTAGAAGGCAGGGGTCCCCCCTAGCCTACCCGGAGCCCCCGTCTCCAATTTTACAACCAGCCTCGCCCTGGCTGGGACCACCCTCACCCTTCTTGGGGTTTGAGCTGTTGGAGTACTATCACAAATCGCTCTCTCCAGTGTCCCAGGTCTCTCGACGATCTCGCTCCCCCCGACGCAGAGGGTGTGCACCAAGGGAGTGGTCCAGGTCACCTTCCCAAGAACAGTGCCCATGCTGCCATGGTCGTCCCTATCACGCGGGGCATAGACACCACCAGCAGTCTACCAGGGAAAGATCCCCACAGACGGTCCCGTGTCCCCGAGGGCAATCGCGAACGGGGACAGAGACTCAAGTATCTCAGGGGGAACTGGTTATGGAACCCTGAGCTTTTCCCTTGCAAGCTTCCAGTGAGCGGATGTACCATCACCAACAGGAACCGGAAGGGTCCAGAGAGGCGTATCCTAGTGGTTCCTTGCTCTCCTCCCCGGACGAGGCTACGGCCCCGGGGGACGTCCATCCTCCGGACGATCTCAAACAGTTTCAAGAGCTGTTTAAAAGGGTGGCCTTCACGCAAGGCATCCAGACAGCAGAGGTGCAAGAGAAACACCATAAGCTCCTCAAAAATCTGAGACCTCTGGCCTCCTCCAAAATAGCAATACTGCTTGACGAAGCAATCTTGGAGTCCGCCACTATGATATGGCAGACCCCTGCGACTATTCCGCCTGTCCACAAGAGAGCGGATAAGAAATACTTCGTGCCGGCGAAGGGCATGGAGTTCCTGTTCAGCCACCCACAATCAAATTCCTTGGTGGTAGAGTCGTCGCAAAAAAGATCAAAAACATCTCAATTCAAGACAGGGGGAACAGACAAAGATGCCAAGAAGCTAGAGCTGTTCGGCAGAAAGGTCTACTCCTCCTCCACTCTACTGTTGTGAATGGCAAATTACGCAGCGCATCTAGCGAACCACAATTTCGACAACTACACTAGGTTAACCTCCCTCATGGACTCGCTTCCAGAGGACAAGAAACTGGTGCTCAAGGCCATCGTGCAAGAAGGCTACGCGGCCTCGAGGACGGGAGTTCAGATCGTCCTGGATGTTGCGGACACAGCAGCACGCTCCACAGCTACGGCAGTGGTGATGCAAAGGGAGTCCTGGCTCCAGACTTCGGGTATACCAAGGGATCTGCAGGCAAAGATCGTCGATCTTCCCTTCGACTCGCAGAAGCTGTTTGCTGACTCAACTGACTCGGTCCTTCATTCCAGTAAAGATTCAAGAGCCACACTTAGGACCCTGGGGATTTACACCCCTCCATACAGAAAGAAAAAGTACTACCCTCAACAAAGACGGTACCAGTACCAGCCACAGCGTCCCCAGTACCACAGGGGTTACGAGCAAGGGCGACATCAACAGCACCAGCAGTACAGAACTCCCAGGCGACGTTCCCAACAGAGCCGTGCGTCCTTGGGGCAGGGCCAAAGGCCACAAGTTTGACACACAGATCCAGGGCTGCGCCATCACTACCATCGCACAAGGTCATCCGAAGCGGTTATTCCACCATCGCCTCCGACCATTCTACGACCAGCGGCAAAGGATCGCCACAGACAAATGGGTGCTGGAGATCATAGCCACGGGGTACGCCATCCCCTTCCAGTCGCTCCCACCGCCACGACCTCCACCCAGGCCCCACCTCCAGGAGGCCTCCCATGTAGTGAGGCTCAAGCAGGAGGTAGACCATCTTATGCTCATAGGGGCAGTGGAAAGAGTGCCGGAGCAACTGCAAGGGAAAGGGTTCTACTCGAGGTACTTCCTCACGGAGAAAAAGACAGGAGGCTGGAGGCCCATCTTAGATCTTCGAGGCCTCAACCGGTACTTGCGCAAGCAATGCTTTCGGATGATCACAATCGCCTCCATCCTTACGGCACTAGACGATGGAGACTGGTTCGCAGCCCTCGACTTACAAGACGCGTATTTTCACATAACTATCCATCCGGCTCACCGATGATTCCTCCGGTTCATGGTAGGCAAAGAACATTTTCAATACAAGGTCCTACTGTTTGGCCTCTCCTCGGCCCCCAGAGTCTTCACCAAGACCTTGGCAGTGGTGTCAGCCTACCTGCACAGACAGGGGGTATTTATATTCCCGTATCTGGACGACTGCCTACTCAAAGGGGCCTCGAAGGAGGAGGTACTACGCATGATACGCGTCACAGCAGGCACGTTCTCTTCGCTCGGCCTGGTTATCAATCTGGCAAAATCAAAGATAAACCCCACACAGGACATAGAGTTCATAGGGGCACGCATAAATTCTATTACAGCGAGAGTGTATCTACCAGAGACACGTTTTCGGGCCATCGGCTCCCTCGTGCAAGTCATCACCTTCAGTCCTACGGTGCCAGTTCTGACGTGCTTACAGCTGCGGGGCCACATGGCAGCGGCGACGTTCATAGTACAGAACGCCAGGTTATACATGCGCAGCATGCAACACTGGCTGGCGAGCGTATACAAACCGGCACCACACACCGTTCACAGGGTGGTGTCGCCCACAACAGAGGTGCGCAAATCCCTGCAATGGTGGGTAAACCCCAAGAACTTGCTAACAGGGGTACCCTTCCACCAACCACAAATATCGGTTTTTCTTACTACAGATGCCTCCCTCATAGGGCGGGGAGCACACATGGGCGAAGAGGGGACGCAAGGACTGTGGTCCTCCACGGAGCAGTCACTGCACATAAATATACTGGAGCTCAGAGCAGTGTTCAACGCCTGCAGACACTTTCGAGACCATATACAAGGCAAAGTAGTCGGGATCAGTACAGACAATACCTCCACCATGTTTTATATAAATCGGCAAGGAGGAGCTCGGTCCCGTGCCCTATGTGCGGAAGCAGTCCGGTTGTGGAACTGGTGCATCGCCAACAATATAACCTTGAAAGCCTCGTACTTACCAGGCGCTCACAATGTGAAGGCAGACCAGCTGAGCAGGCGATTCGCACTCACTCATGAGTGGCAGATCCATCCCGATCTGCTACGACTGATTTTTCACGCATGGGGTTTTCCCCAGATAGACCTGTTTGCTACTCAACGCAACAAGAAGTGCCCACGATTCTGCTCCAGGGCAGGACTGGGACGGGGGTCCCTGGGGGACGCATTCGCGATCTCCTGGAGGGGCCCCCTGCTTTACGCTTTCCCTCCCACAGTGCTCATCCACAAAGTCTTGCAGAAAGCCAGGAGGGAAGGAGCCCGAATGATCCTGATAGTCCCAACGTGGGATCGACAGCAATGGTTCCCCCTAGTCCTGCGCATGTCGGACCGGCCACCGATGCCCCTTCCAGTGGCGCCGGATCTGCTCATGCAAGCCCAGGGGTCCATAGTGCATCCGCACCCCCAAGGCCTGCGACTACAAGCGTGGTTAATCCATGGCTCAGCTCCCTAGAGAGCACGTGTACGGAGGAAGTGCAAAAAGTCCTAGAAAGTAGCAGGAGGACTTCCACCAGGAAGACCTACAAGCAGAAATGGACTCGCTTCATGGCATGGTGTTCTACCAAACAGCTAGCCCCCCTTTCGGTGCCTATACCTGTAATATTAGAGTATTTACTGGACCTCAAGAGAGGAGGACTCTCACTATCCTCGTTAAAGGTCCACCTTGCCGCCATTTCGGTGTTCAGGCACGAAGAGGAAGGGCACACGGTGTTCGCCCATCCCATGGTTACCAGGTTCCTCAAAGGGTTGGTAAATCTATACCCCCCTCGGAAACCGCTTCCATCTTTGTGGAACTTGGACCTGGTGCTTAATGCGCTAACGGGACCACTGTTCAAGCCTTTGGCCACGGTTTCCCTCCGCCTCCTTACGATAAAGACGACCTTTCTTCTCGCAATCACATCAGCTCGCAGGGTGAGCGAGCTTGCGGCAGTTATGGCAACGCCACCCTGCACTGTTTTTTCCAAGGAGGCGGTAACCATACGGCTGCATCCAGCCTTTGTTCCTAAAGTTTCTTCTGAGTTTCATATTAACGAACCTATCGTTTTACCCTCGTTTTATCCAAAGCCTCATAACTCTAACAAAGAGGCGCGCCTACACCTCCTGGACGTGAGGAGGGCGCGAGCCTTCTATATAGACAGGACCAAGTCCTTCCGGAAAACGGATAGACTCCTAGTCTCTATCGCTCCCAAATCAAAAGGAGAAGGTCTCTCTTCGCAGAGAATCTCGAAGCACATCGTATCCTGCATAAAAATGTGCTACGAACTCAAAAAGACTCCTTTACTGGTCACGCCCAGGGCTCATTCCACTAGGGCGGTGGTGGCATCAACAGCCTTTTTCAAGGGCGTTGCGCTAAAAGACATTTGCAGAGCGGTGACCTGGTCATCCTGTGACACCTTCGCCAAACATTACACCCTTCACAGGGTATTCCAAGAGGATACCCGTCTCTCGACAGCGGTCCTCTCGGGGACAAGCTGCACGTAATCCGATTACCCACCTCCTATCTTGGGTTACTGCTGGGTAGTCACCTAATGTGGAGCACCCACGGGGACACTCGAAGAAGGAAGAAAGGTTACTCACCGTAGTAACGGTGGTTCTTCGAGATGTGTCCCTGTGGGTGCTCCACTTCCCGCCCATCCTCCCCGCTTCGGATCTCTGTTTAGTGTTTTGCAGGAGCATCCGAGGCGGTTGGTCAAGGTACTGGCGGGGACCGGATCGCGCACGTGGCCAGGAGCGCGCAAGGGAGCGGCGCATGCGCAGCGCATGCGCGGTCCGGCAGAAACTGCTTGGAAGATCCGATCTGCGGCGCCGGGCGAGCCCGACACCTAATGTGGAGCACCCACGGGGACACATCTCGAAGAACCACCATTACTACGGTGAGTAACCTTTCTATTTGGCCCTACTTCAAAGCCTAGGGAGGCCCACAAAATCTACCATCCGTAGCCCTTCTGAGGCTCTGCGGTGGGGCCAAAAATAGAGGTGTGATTTGTTTTTTGTTTGTTTTGGTTTAGTTTTGTTTTTTTTCCTGTAGGTCAGTGGCCCCCAACCCCATAAATGCTTCCTGCCCCTGCTCTATGCACTTCAGGTAAAACGTGGGGAAGGGAGGCCTTCTTTTAGCCACAATGATTATAGTAATTTAGGAAAGAGGACATTGAAAATGGTGTAACGTGACTAGACTGTGGTGGAAGTAAGTTATGTTCTATGGTGTTCTCTCATAGTCTGATTTAAAAGGAAAATATCTTTTCTTGCCCAACAAACATGAGGCCTGAGCCAGTCCATTAATGTCAATAGATTCTAGATGATGATTGTGTTCATAGGCCCAGGCCCAGACTTAAGCACCATGGTAGGTACAGAAGCTCAAACATAAATAACAAATAATTATGCTGCAAGTTGCTGTGTGGGCATGGCTGTACCTAGGCCCTGTGAATACTTCACAACCTGAGAACCAGAGCCTGCTATTTACAATACCAACTGGGCCAGGGTTTCACTGTAGTCCTTCCAACTACACTAGTGCATTTTGGATCTCAAGAAATGCCTGGGAACCTTCTCTCTTGTTGTAGCCAGATACAGCCCAAAGTGTAGCCATGTATCTGTTCCTCTGTGTTTTCAGCAAAAAGAAGCAGGATTGGGGCAGAGGAGGGGTTGTATGAAAGCTCAACAAACCTTACTTCCTCATTGTGGTAGATGTCTGTCTGGTTTGTGGTTTGTGATTTTCTTTAGGGAAGCTGCAGTTGCAAATACATGTGGAAAGTTATGGGCTTTGTGAAATGACACAGGACAGGGCAGAAATAGGACACAAACCTCCATTCATTCCTCTTTCCAATCTTAAATTATAAACCACAGAGACAGCACATTTCTGGGGAACTTTGATAAGAGATTTGAAGCTCATTTAGCGGCTGTGTTTACGCTTGGCTGGGAAGAAGATCTTATGTTTCAGTCAAACCTCCTCTTCCAAGCAAAACACTTTAGGTTCTTGTTTGATAGCCACAGCTGTGGAAGATGCTGTGTTTTCTTCATTGGGACTTGTGCAAATTTCATTTTTATTCTGCTTTTGATTTTTCTGAATGCACACTCCTGGCAACTTAACTGATTTTTTCTTTGCTCCCCTTCGAAGCAATGACAGTTTCTTGTCTTTGAATGAAAGCTACATAACTTGGCTCAGCTTTGTTCAAATTCAGCCAGAGCTCATAGACAGCAGTGTGCATGACTCAAGTTGTGGAATTGGCACAGGGAATCTGGGATTTGCCCAGGGTCATGCAACAAGTCAGTGGCAGAGCTAGGAAGCGAGAGCTGAGGTGAAATGCTGAGCTTACCGAGGAAGTGGGAGTTCTGCCGACTCCCGCACCCGTAGCTGAATCTCAGGATCATAATTTTCCCCAAAGCTTATGTCATGAATGAATGTCTTTAAAGGGTTAAATGCAGAGAGAGTGGGTTCTCTGTTGGCAAGTGGCCAAGTGAGCCAGTGGGGGGAGAGAGCGGGATGTTTGAATTGAAGCAGTTACCTGCTGAGGGGTCTTTCTTTTGTGTGGTTAGAGGAGGGAGAGACAGAGATATTTAAGGCTGAGCAGGCTTAAAGAATTCAGTAATTATCCAGCTATCAAAGAAATCTGGGCATACGGATATGTAAGTAGGAAGGAAATATTTAGTCACACATGATCAGGTTACTTTTTGTTTTGGGTTTGGTGTGGGACTTCTCAGGCTGGCTGATGTACCCTCCTGTACACTTTAACTTTTAAACTGAATCCCAAGGAAGTAATTCTCTGTGCTTTAATCTACCCTTTTTAGTTGCTCTGTAACACCTAGCAACCAAGTATGCTTTGTCACATATATCTTTTGTTTTCTTAATACATCACCTGTTTTTAAGGCAATGATTTCATTCCTGTGTCCTAGAAAAGGGTCTATGTATATTCATGCCTAAGACTAAAAGGTCAGTTATCTATCACATTGCAGCTTAATTTCTTCCTCTTTGTTTTCAGGCTGTCTTCTAAGGGACGGTAAAAGTGTGTCTGCCAGGTTTTAAAGAAGGGCTTTCTCACTTGGGTGGTGGCAGCTACCTGCAAGCGTCAGGGAATCTGTGACCTTGGGAAACTTAAGTAGAAGCCTGTAGAGGCAAGGTGGTATTAAGGATTCTTGTGGGCCCCCTACTGCATTTGGAGAGTCAGCCTTGACACTTTAGGAAATATTTTAGTGCCACTATTGGCAATCAACTGACATTTTTAAAGGAACCTTTTGCTCATATGACAATTCAGTTCAGAGGACATCCTTTTGGTTGAACTATATTTGCTTTAAATTGAGTCAGAAGGATCTAATTGCCAGCAGGTATTAATAATTACTCGACTTGTTTTGTGTTCAAACAAAAGCTCTTCACTCCCCCCACCCCCGCTTGTCTTTCTGCCCACATGAAAAATTGTTATCCTTTCACATTATAGAATGTGCATTTCAAAGAGTTGGTCTTATCTTGGATGGAGATTATAAAAAGGGCTCTGGGTTGGAGAAAAGACTTGTTTGAAAAGGTGTGTGTAGCTATTACGGAGAAAAGAGGAATTATTAATGAGAGTATGGAAGCTGATTTATTTTGTTTTTAATAATTACCTTGGGCCAAATTGCCATTTATGAAGTTTAATGCTGTCTATGGGTCAAGGAGATTGTGAGATCATAGATGCATGGAGCCTGATTGTTTTGTCTAGTATGGCTGCAATGGGAAAAGAAAGCTATAGGTGCGGCCATAATAAATTCATGGCATTGAAAAACATGTCATGGATGGTGAAATCTGGCCTCCCCATCATGGAATCTGGTCTTTTGTGTACTTTCACCCTATACTATAGGGATTTCAAGAGGGAGGCTGACGTTTCTCAGATTGGTGGTCCTGACCCAAAAGAGAGAGGTGGGTGTGTGTGGGGGGTGGGATCATCAGTTTTTTTTTGGGAGGGGCTGTCATGGTACTGCCACCCTTACTTCTGTGCTGCTTTCAAAGGTGGGCAGCCAGAAAGTGGCATCTGTTGACCAGGTGTCCAGCTCTGAAGCTAGAGCCCTGCCAGCAGCTGCACAGAAGTACCATACTTATTACCGTAAGTAATGATAGTTGTTGCCCCAAGTTCCCAGTGGTGGTGGGGGATGCTACATACTGCTATAGAAGAGCCAATATAAGGTAAGAGGCCATCAGTGGTTTGTTGTAAAGATCCTCAGAGGATTCTTGTGAGGTGGAGTGGGATGGAGACAATGGCATGGAGTGGTTATCACCCCTATTCCTTCTAGAGCCTGAGTGTCCTGGAGCACCTCTAGAGGACCATCAGTCATTTTGCATGGGTAGAGAGGCCCAGTCTCTGGCACACCACCTGCCTTGATCTATAGCCTCCATTCAGTTTCCAATATGTTATACAAAAACAACAAGCACCTTATAGACTAACAGATATTTTGTAGCATAAACTTAAGTGAGCAAAGACCCACTTAATGTGTTGTAGGACAGTAAAATATGCTCTGTTATGTCTGTCCCATTTGGAAGCTAGAACAGTACAGTGCTAATGAAAAGCAAATGCCATGTTTACTCTGCAGTCTCACAGAAGTGTGCTGCTAGGGACCATCAAAAGCAAAGCCCAAAGCCATGGTGGATCTCAGAGGCCAGAAAGATGAAATCCAGCACATGTCCCAAAGGGTTCGGTTTGGATTCCAGCAGCCATCTGAAGAACCAGTTATATAACAAGGTGTGCTTTAGGCCAGAGCTGTCCCTCCACTTCATTTTTAGCCAGGGATATGGAGTTATTGGTCTCTGGAAAATCAGTGGCTCATAAAGAAAGTCCTTGTAAGTTTATTTTCTTTACCACTGCCTAAAGCGGGGAAGGATGGGGTGGCAATAAACTCTCTGTTCTATTCTGCAACAATATCATGCTGTAGTTCAGTATCTCCTAACTATTGCTCTTTCCATCCCCATCCTTGAGTCAGACAGTTATAAAGGGCTCTCCAACCTCAGACAAGGGCTAGTGAGTTACATTCAGTCATCCTCTCCCTTCTGGTTCTTTCCTCTCACTCTACTTCCTTATTCAAAGAATGCTAAGAAATGCTTACCACGAAAAGTTTAGTAGATCAGCTTGACAGCCCTGGGCCATTTCTTAAACTGGATTAAGTCGTCCCAGCTCCGTTGATGTCAGTGGTGCTGCACTAATTTATAACAGATGAAGATCTGGCACTGTGTTGGCTTGGGCTGATTAAAAGAAGGGGGAGCTAAAATACTCCTCAGTCTGACAAGAACCGTAGGGAAACGCTGGCATAAGTGCCCAAAAAATTGGGACACCATCAAAAAGGCAGAAATTTAGTGTGGGATCAAAGACCAAGATTTCAAAGGGCCTAATGATTTTAGGTGCCCAGCTTGAGATGGCTTTCTGATTTTCTGAAAACCAGGCTGTTTATGTCCAGAATCTGCTCCCCAAATCATTAATAAAAATTGTGGCCAGTATCTTTGCCATGAAGAGCATTTCCTGTGAGGTAGATACACTGAGTGATGTTCAAATCCTTGGAGTCAGTTATAGTCTTGCCATTGAACTCAGTGGACTTAGGATTTAAAACCGGGAGTCTACCCAAGTTACTCTATAGAGGTGAAAGGGACTGGGTGGGACACAGCGATGAATGTAGCTGTGAAGAGAGGGCCACGTCTGATGATTTGGGGAGGGCTGAGGGGTGGCCATCTCTACCAGGAATGTGCTTACACAATTTAGGAAAAAAAAAAAAAGAGCTTGTCTGCAAAAACACAACTCTTGTTTCCATGTTACAGATTCGTTCACTGGTTCTTGCCTTACAGCAGAAATCTTATAGAATGTAATTGACTATGAAAAGTTTATTTTAACCAGCCTGTAGAATTGAATGCAGAATGATCTTCCAGCTGCAATTTACAAACTCTTCACAAACCCATCCCCTTGTCACCTCTGCTTCTTCTAGTTCAGCCTGGCACGCCTCTCTCTAGCTCATTTGATTTATGAGGGGTGCTCCTTAACTTTGGACTTGCATATGCTGATAGCCCTTGCATACTGGTGTCCTTGGGCTGTCTCTCAAATATGGACACGAACATTCTGAGTCAGGGGACTGTTTAAGGAATGTTACTGATACAAATGTCTCCCCATGTCAGCTGTGATCCAGTTAAGTGCTGATTGCTTTTCTGACAGCAGTTGAGAGCGAGCCTCGCAGCCTGAGTCCAGAGACTTGCATGAGCACACTAAAAGTTGTCAGGTAGACATTATAGCTTGAACTGGAGCTTCCGTGGGGTTAGGTGGGGCTGGGTGCAAGAGCCCAAGCCACACTGGCAAAGCAATATCTATGTGGCTATTTTTAACGTACTAGTGTCTGCCCCATTAGCGCATGTTTGTGGGCTCAGGTTAAGAGGCAAGCTCCCAAATGCAGTGCAGCCAAAGCCCAAGTTCCACTGAAGATGATGGATAGTAACAGAGAGTAAGCCGTGCTAGTCTATACACTATCAAAACAAAAAGCAGTCAAGTAGCACTTTAAAGACTAGCAAAATAGTTTATTAGGTGAGCTTTCGTGGGACAGACCCACTTCTTCAGACCATAGCCAGACCAGAACAGACTCAATATTTGAGACACAGAGAACCAAAAACAGTAAGCAAGGAGGACAAATCAGAAAAAGATAATCAAGGTGAGCAAATCAGAGAGTGGAGGGGTGGGGGGGGAAGATCAAGAATTAGATTGAGTCAAGTATGCAGACGAGCCCCTATAGTGACTCAGAAAGTTCCCATCACAATTTAAACAATGTGTTAATGTTTCGAATTTGAATATAAATGTCAGTTCGTCCACTTCTCTTTCTAAAACGGAGCAATAATTTCTCTTCAGTAACACACATACCTTGAGGTCATTGACAGAATGCCCCATTCCATGAAAATGGTTGTGAGATGTCACATCTTCCAGAACTGAGCCCTTGTTAATCTCTTCCCTGATAGTTTAGTTGCATCCTGTATTTTAATGCTGTCATCATACTGCAGTGATGGTGCTTTAAAGGCTGAGAGCTCAGTTTGGAGAGAGTGGCTCTGTTGCAGCATTGGGTCTGAGGTGCAGAAAGGGCTCATGGCACCTGGGGGCTGTTGTCTGTTCTCCATCCTTGTGTTAGGAGGCGCTTGGAGCTCCTTCAAGTCCCGTTTTAAAACCTTACTTCTCAAAGCCACCAGCATGGCAGCGCGAGTTTGGTGTTTGTAACTACAGTTCTATTGCTACCTGCTTGCTCACAGCGGTAAATGTCGTCCTCCGTGCCTGAGGGCCTAACAGATCAGATTGGGCCTGAATAACTCCCTTGAAGGAGGGTGTTAGAAAAAATCTTAAACCCTTTGGAAGTGGCATCAGCCTGGGTCTCTTTCTCTGTCTGTCTGTCTGTGCACTCTGGGGCCAGCATGGGGGCCCCAACCCCTTTTCTGCCTAAAGAGCAGCCCACCCAAAAACAAGTGAAGACAAAAGGGGTAGAGCCACAGGGGGAAGCAGCCAGTTCTAACAGCTGGTGTAAAGCACACACCCACATAGAAAAGAAGAGATTGTGCTGGCATGAGGCATGATCTTCCCCATTGTATCTCCACATGGCCCCCTACACAGGGCAGCAACATAAAAGCCAGAATCTGGCCCTTAGTGATTAGACATATTTCACAGTCCCGCGGACAACAGTGTCCAAAGAGCTAACATGATGCAGCTCTGCAGAGGCGCATCCAGTATCTCTAGCCATGTCAAGGTAATGTGAAATAAAATGCCCAAGTCCTGGAGAGAGCTGAGGAGAGGGAACACTGTGACTGAAGCTATGAAGTGAGGGAAGAGCAGATGTGTTTTTCTTGCCAATGCTATTAAAATGGTCACATGGGGCCCCTTGATCTTTTAGTTGTAAAAGTGAAGTAGTGAGGCATCTGTGTTTTCCTTGGGACACAGAAAAACCATGTGACTTGAGCAGCTCCCATTCCTAATGGGGGCGGGGGGGGCGGCGCATCCCTGTTGTCAAGTCCACCATTGTATTTGGCATGAGCTAAGGTACTAGTTGGACTGGGCACTGAAGCAGCATCCTTCCAAGGCCAAGATGAGGCATGTTGGCAGGGTGGTGGTGGGGCGGGCTTGCCTCTGCCAAAGCAGCTGCTCTTTCTCTGGCTAGAGAATTTGAGCCTGGTTCTCATTTTCTTGTTTCCTGAGGCTGGGGCCAAGAAGGGGTTGGGGCCAACCTGGTGTCCAGCTACCTTTGTGCTCCCCATGTTCTGGAGCCATGCAAGGGCCTACCTGCCCCTAGCTCAGAGCTGCTGTAAGTTACTGCTCTGTTCGTCTATGGCTCTGGAAAGCAGAACAGCTGGAGTGCAGTGCATTCTGGCCATGCAGTACTAGGGGCTAGGGTCAGCGATGTTGAGCCCTTACGCCAGCTGTGTCCTGGCTGTAGAGATGTTCTTTGTAAGGGTTAACTTCAGTGGCTGAGCCCAGCCCCCTCTAAGGGGTGGCATCAAACAACCCTGGCATAGCTGAGAATCCGGCCCATGATTTGTAGGGCTCGCCAGCCTGCCTCATGCACGAGGACTAATGCTTTAAGTGTAGGAGACTCACTAGCTTCTGTCTCTCCAGGTGATGAAGACTTACCACATGTACCATGCAGAAAGTATCAGTGCTGAGAGCAAACTAAAGGAAGCAGAGAAGCAGGAGGAAAAGCAGTTCAACAAGTCTGGAGACATAAGTGTGAACCTGCTGCGGCATGAGGACAGGCCTCAGCGCCGGAGCTCCGTCAAGAAGATTGAGAAGATGAAGGAGAAGGTGGGTAGGAGAAATAACAAGCCTCCTGCGTGGCTGACGGCTTGGCTGATGGTGGATGCAGCAGTGGATGCTGGCTGTGTGTGTACTGGGCTAGGCGTGCAGACAAAAATCTCTCTGTGCAGGGTTTTGACTCCAGCATTCATCATTGTCTTGCAACCCTTTTTGCAGCCTTTGAAGGGATCAGAGAGGAAGTCTCCTGCTAGTTTGATGCTGGTGTGCAGTTTAACGAAGCACAATTTGGGGAAGCTATAAAAATATCTCTTCACTGCCCATTAGTAATGGAGGTGTGCCAAAATCTGTTGGTGGCAAGGGTTTGATTCAAAATCAGGCTGCCATCTTTTAGCAAAAAATGGAGCCTGGGGAACATCAGGCAGCATATTCACAGAGGGGTTGAAATAACATAGGTAGGGACTGATGTGGCCAACCATTAAATATTGTCTTGTGGCTCCATGTGGAGGGGGAGAGTTGAAAAGGGCAGCTGTAAAGGCCTCCAAAAAATAAAATGGCTTTGAAAACAAACACAACGCAGAAGGCTGAGGGAGCCAGCACAAACAATTGCAATGAAATGTTTATACAGTAACTATTCAGTCTATGGGTCTGACTGATATTTTGATCACACACACAATCTAGGATCTGGAAGACTTTGTCTGCTTCTGTGGGAGGGAGCATAGCAGTAAATCTAGTCTGGCCTGATAATGTTTTGTCATCTAGGCACAGAGGATACCATGCAGGGGGAGTTGTGTTCAACTTGCAGACTATATTTCAGTGTTTTGTTTTTCATCACACAAATCTATCCTTGTTACAATGAAGAGTAGATGTTCCAGGATTCGTTAGATCAGAGTCTTGAAGGAAGAGGCTCTGGTACAAAGAACTGCTTTTCTCTATCTCTTTCCACTAGTCTGCAAGCTGACGGGGACTCTGAATTAAAACAGTGTCCTTACTGGTATCAAAACTCGGTAGCTTTTTCTTCTCCAGGCTGCCTCAAAACCTTGCATTCTGCAGATTTACAGAAACGCCAAGTACAGGTTAAATGTTTCTAGTTTGGCACTCTCTGGTCCAGCAACATCCATGGTCCAGCATGATTTTAGTGTTCTGTGCTGTTATGTAGCTCTAAATGTTTTCTAAGAACCCTATAAGCAGTAGAAGTAGTGAAAATTCTGCTAGACAATACTGACCTCCTCTGGTTCAGCAAGTTCTCTAGTTTGCCACTGGTCAGATTAGAGAGGTTCAACTTGTATTTGCATTCAGGTACCTTTTCTGATTTTTTTTTGAGAGAATGAAAAATAACCTCCTTAGGCTGGAACAATTAATGTGTGTTTACCCAGCTGTGTATGTTGCACTGGAATCCTAAACAGGAGATAGCTCACTGCAAGGGTTAGGCGTTCTTCTTTAACCTCTTAATTAGAGACCATCCTGAACAAATATCCTGAACTTTTAGGAGGTTTGATTTTTGGATTTCCTTCTGAATTTTGTAACTTGAGCCTTTGGGCCAGTTTCCACAGTCAGATGCAGATGTGTATCTGGAATTACTCAGATTTATACCTCGGTGTAACTGGGAGTAGAATTTAGCCCTCTAACCTTGACAGATGCCAACTCTTCCACAAATGGACAGAAACAGGTTGATAACTGTGCTCTAACTGTGTTAGGTACATTCAACTTGAATGCACTTGCTGTTGTGTGAAGTATATGAGTTATGATTAGATGGAATCCCTTGCACTGGCAAAGGTCTCTGCTGCATCCTACTAAAAGGGTGCTATTTTGCACCATGGAGGACTTGTAGTGAGAGGAAATGTGAACCTCCTTCATAATTCTCTTCTGCTTTTACATTCTCTTTTGCTTTTGCAGAGGCAGGCCAAATATTCTGAAAATAAGCTGAAGTGCACGAAAGCCAGGAATGATTATCTGCTGAATCTGGCAGCCACAAATGCAGCCGTCAGTAAATACTACATCCACGACGTTTCTGACCTCATTGATGTAAGTGATCCTTCTCTGTGAATGCTTCCACCCCTCTTCCTGATGATCAGAAAGCTGCTGAGTTCCAGACACTGACCCTGCATCTCGCCCTGGTGCGCGGTACTAATGAAGGGCAGTTGGTTATTATTTTGAACTCTGGCTAACCTAGGGGTCTTTGCAAACATTACGGGTTTTGGTGGGTTTTTTCAGTGTTTTCCCCATATTATACAAAGGCAGTGACAGAGCCCCAGTAGTGATTGTATGGGAACTGGTCTTTATTACGTTTCATGGAGAACTCCTGAAAGCAAAGTCATTGGTTCATTTTTGCTCAACATTTAAACTTCCCTATGCAACAGCTGGCAAAATTATAGCTTGCTTTTTTTTTTTTTTTTTTTGTAACAATCAATCTGGGCTACTGATGACGGAGGGGAGTTGAGGGGGCAGCTGTCCCACAGCCTGTTGATTTTTAAAGGGCCCAGGCCTTCAGGCTCTCAGTGCTGCTACTGTGGCAGCAGAACCAGGAGTGGCCAGAGCCCGGGGGCCTTTAAATCACCACCAAAGCCCTATGCAGCACCCTCTGGGTGGTGCCAAGGGCTCTATGGGGAAGACTAGCCCCAGCCCCACCTTCTATTCAAGGCTCTGCCCCTACTGTATCCTCCTAGAGCCCAAATTCCCCTCCACCACATCTTCCCCAGGGCCCAGTAAAGTCTGTCTCAAGGCCTATGCTATCAATACATATAAATGAGAGCAGGGCCCAAATCACTCCAACATGCAAACAAGCCAAATATAGGCTTCTGGAATGGGGGCCAGATCTGAAATTTTAGTGCTCATACCCATCTCTAAGATAAGTCTACAATGCTCATTTTATTTTAGCGCTTTTGGCATCTTTTACTTATTTCCACAAGAATCTTAAGATTTTGGCTTCCGTGTACCACGATTATGGTTTTGGTAGAAATCTCCAAAGAAATATTTGTGTCTGGATTGGCATTTTCCTACAGCCTGAAGTGGTGACCTCTTTTGAAAAGGCTAAAATGCACTATCACCCTTGATATATGGAGGCGTATAAGCTTAGGATGGAATTCACCTCAGTACTGAGGGTCTGGAAAAGGTATTGCACATCACATAAGCTCTTTAATAAGGAGTTTACTTTATGTTCAGGGTCTCACTTACATAGACCATTTGAGAAGTGTGAATTTTACCCCTAATGCAGTAACATGACATGGTTGAGCCTCACTTATAAAATGCTGAAGTGTAAAATTGGGCAAACGTTTATATGAAACTGAAATGAGTATCTGGACTGATACTGAGATTGGTGAGTTTCTTCATCCTGTGTTGCAGAGTAGATAGTCAGAGTGGTCCTGTCTGGCATATCTATGAATCCCTATTTAAAATGGATAAAAGAGAAGCTTCTTGAAAATTAGGAATCTCGAATGGTTCCTTGCTATGGAAGGTAGACGTGGGAAAATGTAATTGTCCTGACTAACTCACAGCACAGTTTCCATCAGTTTCAGTGGGAGCAGGTTTGGGTGGCGTGTCCCTGCCCTACTGGTCGAGCATCGGGCCCCTTTATGGTTCTGATCCTGGCCCAACTCGAATTCACATACTCAAGAGCTTTTCTGCTTAAATCTCATTAACCTTCTTGGGAGTTAAGCATATGCTGAAGTCCTTCCTGAGCAGGGGTGCTCTCCTGAATCAGAGTCCTGGTGCTTACAGTTGAATAGCTCCATTGTGGTCATTATTCAGGGACACAAGCCCAGTAGTAGCTCCAGGATCAGACTTTGCGTTTTAGCTAATGCTTCATACTGTGTACTTTTAAGTGATTCAAAACATGGAGCTTCTATCACTTTCTTTGATGTATTTCCCTGAGGTTGACTTCCACAACTTCATAGATCTTGCCATAAGGAATTTCTTCCTGGTATTCAGTTTTAACTTGCTTAAGTTGCCACAATGGTCATATAAAAATGATGCTGATCTGTGTGTGTTGAGCGTTTTGTTTTGTTATGGTCTGGTCCTGGTTTTTAAATGTCTTTAAAATGCATTATTTTTAAAAAATTGCCATGTAAATCTCTTCTAATAAATATCCAGATCATAGTTATTAGTCTAGTTAGTAATTAAAAAGGGAGGTTTGAAGTAAGACTCACAGGAATTTCAAGATATTAGTTTGATAGAGATGTTACTGGATATAATTTTTGAGTCTCTTTTTCATCTTTGCTCTGTTTATTCATATTAAAAACAAAACAAACAAAAAAATCGCTTGCAAGTGGAAACAAAAACAGGAGGATATGAAGCTGCCTTACTGACTTGCCCTTTGAGTGCCTGTATTTTTGTTTTAATGAGAGTGACTTTTGTTTTCCTGGAGAGTTGCTGAATTCCAGTTTAGTGATAGCTGTTTTATGTTGTTCCTCCCAAATTTATTTCCTTGCTGACACTTCCATTGGAGTCAGCAGATGGCTTTGCGTTCTCACTCCAGGAATCCCTTCAGGGAGCTTTAAGTAAAGTATCTTTGATTCTGTACAACTGTATACTGCTAATTATATATTCTGATAGGGTTTTTTTGGCAAAGTATTGTTAAGATATATGAGTTTTTCTTGGGTGCCCTAATTTTAAATCCTCTGGGAGAAGAGTATTTGAACAGGCTTTTGTATAAAGCAGCTTCCCCTTCATTGGTCTTCAAACATCCAGATCAACTGCTGGTAGTAAGCCTCACACTTGCTGACTGAGCTAACCTTGTTATCCCCACCCTTGCTCTGGCTTATTTATACCTGGCCCTGCAGATTTCCAAGACCAGCGTCTGATGAAGTGAGTCTGTGCTCACAAAAGCTCATGCTCAAAACTTTTCTGTTAGTCTGTAAGGTGCCACAGGACCCTTCGTTGCTGTATAAATCCAGTGTTTTTTGCAGGAGCACTGGAGGGGAGATTTCAGTACATCCCAGAATAAAGGGATCCCGTACACTGCACCACACATTAAGGGCACTGAAAAAAGAGATATTCTCATGACTTGTTCAGTACTAGAAACATCAGGGCTTTCCAACTCCATGTGTGTAACTAATGCAAGTAAAAACTTGGTGCTGTGTGTTTTAGATGGAAAGTTAACGTTACAGTTTTAGTTCTGTATCATCTGGATTTCTATTGTTACTTTGATTTATAGTTGGTAAAGTGCACACACGCACAAATATACACACACACACACACACACACACACACACACACACTATAGAATATATACACATATATGTGTACATACAGGAATCAGTTCATCCACCATTTAATGTAGCCACTTACGGTTCTTGGGTAGAACCCAGCTGTTGTTTAATAGCATGAGGCTGGGCTGCACAACTGTGATGTGTAAGAAAAGTGAAATTGACCTGATGCAGAGAGCCAGAACAAAGCCCATGCACCCTAATTTGAAGGGCATACTGAAGCTTGAGTGGTGCATAGCCTTTGGGCCTGGCTTCTCAGCAGGAGTGAAATTTGCCTGAAGGGAGGAAGAATACCATGTTCAAGTGAGAACTGAATCTAAGCAAAGGGCCTAAGAGTAGAGTGACTGTCTTCAAAGGACTTAGGCTTGATGTATTGCAGTTATGATTATTCATTCAGCTGTTCCACCCAGAATCACCAAAAGTGATGATTAATGATGTAAAAGGTTTTCTCTCTGGAACCCAGTAAGGCTACAGAAGGGCTGCTGCAGGCAGTTCATCTCCAGCACAAATTGCCATTTAGCATTTTATAACTTGTACTCATGTCTGAAGCATCAGATCCCTGGAGCTGGAATTTAGCAGCATTAAAAAGAAAAAAAAAACCAACCCAGAATCCCACACACCTTGGATGGGCAAATGCCAGTCTATTAGACCTAGTCTTTACATTTTTCATGCTGTCAACTGCAAAGCAGAGTAACAGTTCTAATAACTGCTGGAGAGCCATCTCCACTTTGGTGAGATCCTGTGTCTCAACTATTTGTGGAGAAAGTAGCATTCTTCTCGGGCACTGGATTGTAGCATGGAAGGTAAAACTTGATCAGAGAAGTCATGAATTAGCACACTCATCTGTCTCTGGTTTGGCATCAGATGGGCTTTTCTCCCTGATGGGCAGGGGTTTGCAACATTGGGGAAGTCATGTTAGACATTGATTTAAAGAGTGTTGTGGAATTTCCTTGAAAGAAGCATGCCTGAATTTTAGGACTCCTGGGTTGTTTTCTTAGATCTTTTACTGATTCGTTATGTGACTTGAATTAATCTCTGATGGGCAAAATGGGGATAGCACTATTCAGATGAAAGATGTTATAGGACTCAGTAGGTATTACTATATGGAAATAGAAGTGTGTATATCCTTTCTGAATCTCCTCTGCATCCTGCTTAAACCCCATATCTAAGACATACAGCTAGAAAGATAGATAAAGGGCCAGTATTCTTTATGACCTGCCGTTCAGAAAAACGAGTACATCAGCCAATTTACTGTTGCACTCCATTGCTAAGTTGTATGGGCCCTAGAAAACTTAGCTGATGGCATTGCCATTTATCACACAGTCAAGCAGGAAAACAGAGGCGCCAGTCAAAGTTATAGTGCTAAAAGTCCTCAAGCAAAGTGATTTGTTTCCATCAAAGCAAAATGTTGGGTGTTGCAGATATGTCAAGACAGCACAAACCGGAAAATCACACAAAAGACCCTTTAATTGGAGCACATGAACAGAAATACTTTGTCTTTCCTTGGCTGTGACAAAAGTATAAAAACAGTGTATGGATGAAGTACTATGAAGAGCTGTTGCTGAGGCTTGGGCCTGTTATCAGAGAAGTTCCCTCCTTAAGGATGGGTTTAGACCTAGTAGCTCCAGTGGAAGATGGACAGGACTCCTGGTTTTATTCTTAGATTTGTAACCAGTTCATTCTGTGACTCTCAGCAAGTCAGCCACAGCTTTATGGGTAGCCTTTCATTTTTTGGGGCCACAGTATTACAACCCAAATTAATTGCATTCACCAACCACACAGAGAAGACCTGCATGCAGCCAACTATTAGACTAACTGCCATGTGATGTCCTGAAACAGGAAGTTTGACACAGGCCACAAATTTATAAACATAGTTGGTGTGCTTACATCCATATAAAGGCTTCTAAATAAAATGGACCTTGGGTTCACAGGTGCCATTGTCCCCAGCAAATCAGCTCATTTTTATTTAGGCACTCAGCCTATGTATTTAGAGCCAAAATTGCTGTCATTTCCCACTCCACTGATAATTGACAGAGCCTAAAGGTGCCTACAAAGTCAGAGGCCAGGTCTCTTTATCTCGCTGGGCTTCATTTTGCCCATGTTTGTATAGGGATGTTATCTCCCAAATGGCTGATCCTCAGCTGGTTTAATCAGTCTGGCTCCATTGACTTTAATGGAGAGGCCCCAATTTTCACAAGCTGAGCTCATCAGAGAGCATATTTGCCCCTTAATCCCTCTATTTTTCTGCAGTTGACATTGTTATTTCCAAATACTATGACCCCGTGGCTACGTCTACACGTGAAGCCTACATCGAAATAGCTTATTTTGATGTAGCAACATCGAAGAGTAACGTCTACATGTCCTCCAGGGCTGGCAACGTCGATGTTCAACTTCGACGTTGCGCGGCACCACATCGAAATAGGCGCTGCGAGGGAACGTCTACATGCCAAAGTAGCACACATCGAAATAAGGGTGCCAGGCACAGCTGCAGACAGGGTCACAGGGCGGACTCAACAGCAAGCCGCTCCCTTAAAGGGCCCCTCCCAGACACAGTTGCACTAAACAACACAAAATACACAGAGCTGACAACTGGTTGCAGACCCTGTGCCTGCAGCATGGATCCCCAGCTGCCGCAGAAGCAGCCAGAAGCCCTGGGCTAAGGGATGCTGCCCACGGTGACCATAGGGCGCTATTCCTATCCCCTCATGGGGTTAGCGACTTCGACGTCTTGCCGCCTAATGTCGAAGTTAACTTCGAAATAGCATGTAGCGTGTAGCCATGACGGGCGCTATTTCGAGGTTAGTGCCGCTACTTCGAAGTAGCGTGCACGTGTAGACACGGCTCTTGTTATACCTCTGCCCTCAGCTTCAAGTGTTCTTCCTGGTTTTCCCCTCTTCCCAGAAATTGCACAAATAAGTCACTGCTTCCAGGAAGAGACATAACCGTACAAATGATGAGAAAAGGGAAGAGACACAAGTCACAGTGGTCCAGGTTCTGACCTCCGTTACCCACAGTATATCAAGAATTACTCAGATTTACTGAGATCAGAATTGGATCCATGTGTCTTTTTTCTCCTTTTATTTTTCTTTATTTAAAGGAAGTGATTGATGTTTGGCACCAGCATTTTATTTCTCTTATAAAAGGCTCTTCAGCTCCTCTGAGTCTCAGTACCCCAGTTAGATTGCTGGTCTGTAGCAGGATGCCAAATGACAGACATCATGATGGCAGTTTGAGAACCAGGCATGACTGGCCATGGGTGCTTATGCAAAGTGCAGATTTAAGAGAACTGTTGCATGTAGCCTATTCTGTAACTCAAAAGCAACCGTCTCCGAGTTGCAGGTGCCTTCACTTCAGCGTGATATACTGCATGTGTCCAACAAAGAGATCTCATTGCTTCAGGGAGTTTCACATTAAGTCTATGGCATAGCAATAAAAGAATAAACAACGTCTATCACGGGGAATTAGACTCTCTCAAAAGACTCAGTGCAGTTCTTGATAGCCTTTACTTTTCAGCCTGCTGTGTCCGTATTCAGATTCCTGCTGAGGAGGCCAGTCTGCAGAGCCACTCGCCATCTCAGCACCTGGTCCAGTCACTTCTTCCAACACTTGGGGATGGGAGAGGAGGAAGAAAAAAGAAATACCTCTCCTTTGTCAGGTGGTACATGAGAGAAGCCTTCCTCTCCATTCCAGTCACTGAATGCCATTTAGAGAGCAATGTACTGAGGAAATACATGCACTGCAGGGCTGTCCAGCTGTGAGTATTCATTTGGAATGATAAGACTTGAACAGTAAGGTACAAATCCTGTAATGAGCTGTTGTGAAGGACCAGCTGTGGGGCGTGGCAGTGGTTCACCAGATTCCTAACTCGTTTTGAAGAAAAAATGCTAGTCTCTCTATAACCTTCAAAACATGACCTGTATGTAACCAAAGCAGCCAGATGCCAGAGTTTGTAGAGAGCCTGAAACAATAGCCCTGAAGTATGACATGCTCATTTATTTCAGTGGGCACCAACTTGGGTGCTAATGATGAAACTCTAAAGCTACGTCTACACTGGGGTGCTATGTTGAAATAGCTTATTTCGATGTAGCAAAATCGAAATAAGCTATTTCAACGCGTAGCGTCCACGCATCCTCCAGGGCTGGTGCGATGACGTAGGGAAGTGCTATGTTGATATGTAGCACGCGAGAGTTTACACACAAAAGCAGCCCTGATCAGAAAAAGGGGGCTAGGAAAGCCTGCGGACAGGGTCACAGGACGGACTAGCCCTTCCGGGGCAACAGCAAGCCGCTCCCTTAAAGGGCCCCTCCCAGACACACTTGGCCTGCACAGCACAAGGTCCGCAGAGCTGACAACCGGTTGCAGACCCCATGCACGCAGCATGGACCCCCAGCTGCAGCAGCAGCAGCAGCCAGAAGCCCTCAGGGCTGTATCTGAGGCAGGGGCTGCCCTGCTCGGTGCCGCAGAGGAGGCTTCCCAACACCTCCTGGAAGAAGAGTTCTCCTCCTCGGGGGATGAAGAAGCCACCCCAGACCATTGTGCACCGATTGTGCCGCCAACTATGGAGGTACGCCACCAGCACAGAGTGGTGGGAGCGCCTGGTCCTGGAGGAGGGGGATGATGACCACTGGCTCTGGAATTTCCGGATGAGCCAGCAGACATTCCTCGAGCTCTGCCAGTGGCTCGCCCCTGCCCTGAGGCACCAGGACACCCCTATGCAGCGTGCCATCACTGTTGAGAAACGGGTCAGCATTGCTATCTGGAAGCTGGCCACTCCAGACAGCTACCGATCCATAGGACAGCAGTTTGGTGTGGGCAAGGCCACCATCGGGGCTGTCATCATGGAGGTAAGGAGGCCTGGGAGGGGACCCCTGGGGGTGGGTTAACCGGGGGAGGGGGGGCCTGGGGGAAGGGAGAGCCCGGGATGGGGGCGGAGCCCGGGGGGTAGCTCGTGGGCGGGGCCAGGCACATCCTGCACACCCTCACGGGTGCTCATGCCCTTCCTTTGCAGGTGGTCTGTGCACTGAACGCTCTGCTGCTCCACAGGCTCGTGCGGCTCGGGGACTTGGATGCAGCCATTGCAGGGTTTGCCGGCATGGGATTCCCCAACTGCTTCGGGGCACTGGACGGGACCCACATCTCCATCTGCGCCCCAGAGCACAGCGGAGAACACTTTGTGAACAGGAAGGGCTACCACTCAGTGGTCCTCCAGGCCATGGTGGACAGCCAGGGCCACTTCCAGGACATATATGTTGGCTGGCCTGGCAGCACCCACGATGCCCATGTTTTTAGGAACTCAGGCCTGTGCCGCTGGCTGGAGGCAGGGACCTACATCCCCAAAGGGAGATGCCTCTGGGGAACACCACCGTGCCCCTCTGCCTTGTGGTGGATGTGGCTTACCTCTGCCAGCCCTGGCTCATGCACCCCTACAGGGGCCACCTTGGCACCAGCCAGGAGTGGTTCAACACTCGCCTCAACCATGTGTGCCAGGTGATCGAGCGGACTTTCAGCTGCCTCAACGGCTGCTGGAGGTGCCTCCTCACCTGCTTGGACGCAGGGCTCCTCAACATCCCCAGGTTGTGGGCACGTGCTGCACACTCCACAACCTGGTGGAGAGCAAGGGGGAGGCCTTTGTACAGGGCTGGGTTGTGGAGATTGGCACGGCCTACCACCAGCCAGCTGCCACCCCGAGTCGCCAAGCTGACCACAAGGAGATCAGGGTCCAGGAGGCCCTGCGGGCCCATTTCGACCAGGCTGTGGGGTGAGCACCGGCAGGGCCAGCCTGGTGGGCCACCCACTGCCCCCCCAACCACCTACAACACACTACACTGCCCCCACGCCAACACTACTGCACCCTGAGGGCACACAACACACATTTCTTATTGTTTTAAATAAACTGAGCATTATTGAAACCCAACAAAATGATGAATATTTTCAAAGAGGAATGGGGAACTATGTACATTGGGGGAGGACAGCTACTAAAGGGGAGTGGGAGGACAACTGTTTTTGGGGTTGGACTGTGTACAAAGGGGGGGCCTGGGTAGCCCAGTCCTTGTCCCCTTCCCCCTACTGTCCAGTGCCCAGAGTCCGGGGTGCAACCCATGCCTGGGCTGGAGGCTCTGTTGAGGCTGGGTGGGGGCCAGGAGGACTGACAGGTATGGCCGGGTTGGCTCCTGAGGTGTGTGATCCTCCTCCTTGGCAGGCTCCAGAGCAGATGGACGGTGGCTGGGAGAGATGGCGGCCGGAGCAGTGGGGGTCAGCATCCTCTCAACGATCCACTCGAAGGTCCTCATGAAGGACCCCCAGGCCTCCTGGCGCCAGGCCAGCGCTCGCTCCTGCAAGTAGAGCTGGCACTTCTCCACTTGCAGGCGGTGCTCTGACACCTCCACCTGCCACCGGAGAGTGGCGAGGAGCTGGGGGTCAGCGGCTGCCCGTGACTGGCTCCAGCGGTGGCGGGCTCATCCTGGGGCCAGTCCCTGCTCCATTCCTTGGCTGCCACAGTGCGATGTCCTGTTTGGGCTGTCTGGCATGACGGACGCGATGCCTGTGCTGTTGTGGCCCTCAGATGGTGCGGCTGCAGAAAAGAGCAGGGAGGAACAAAGACAGCCGTTAGTCTGGGCCCTGACGTGGGCCACGCCCCCCCACCCTTCTGCTGCTGGGTCTCTGTCCCCTGTCTCCCAGGATGATGATGGGTGTGGTGTCCCCCCGGGGCTGACCCCCTTCAGCGGTTCTTCTCCCCCCCACCGCCAGGGATGGTGGTAACACGGTCCTGGGGGCAGGTGCTGATGGGCTCTGGGGGCCGTGCCACTGCTGTCCTGGGACCATGGTCTGGCTGGGCCGTGGTGGGCTGGGGTCAGCTGGGCGTGTGTGTGGGGGCCCTGGTCGTGTCCCTTGCCCCCGCCCCTTAACCTGAGGGCGTGAACCTGGGGTACATACCTGACGCTCCGCTCCCATGGTCGGGGGACACCCGTCGTGCGGGCACCCTGCTGGAGCTGCAGGAGGGGAGGTCGATGAGGAGCCCCCTGACACTGGAGCCCCCCTCCTCCTCTGCTGTCCCAGGATGGGCTCCTCTGGGGGTCCCTGGGGTGCAGAGCTGGCCTCCGGGCTGGACTCCAGCTCCGGGGCCTGCTGGGGCTCGTCGTCCGAAGTGTCAAGGGTGTCCAGGGGGACAGAGGTGCACTGGGGGCCCAGGATCTCCCTGAGCACCCTGTAAAAGGGGCAAGTGGCAGGGGCAGCCCCAGACCAGCTGGCTGTGTCCTGGGTCTGGGCGTAACCCTGCCACAGCTCCTTGACTTTACTTCTCACGTGGTCAGGAGTGCAGACAGGGTGACCCCGGGCGGCCAGACTGTCAGCTAGCCGAGCGAACGCATCTGCATGGTCTGCAAGCCACAGCATTTCCTGGATCTTGGTGTCCGACCAGGAGGGGCCCTGCCGCCTCTCCCCCTCCGCCCCCCAGTTGGACGACTGGGAGCCCTGGGTCCCCCGGGGGGTGTGCCCTGGGGGCGCTCAGGGGGCTGGCTGGCTGCCATGGGTGCTGGGTGGGGGTTCAGGGCGTCTGGAGGGCATGCAGGCTATGCACGTGTCTGTGCTGCTGCCTGCAAGCTTTGAGCTTCTTGCCACAGGAAAATCCAGGGGCTTGGCGCTTTAAGGGCTGCTGCATGCAGTCACCATAGAGCCCCACAGGGGCTGGACAGAGCGTCTCTCAACCCCCCAGCTGATGGCCACCATGGAGGACCCCACTATTCCTACATAGTGGGACGCAGATCGTCTACACATGCCTTACTTCGAAGTTGGATGTTGAAGTAGGGCACTATTCCCATCTTCTGATGGGGATAGCAATTTCAACGTCTCGCCACCTTATGTCGATTTCAACTTCAAAATAGCGCACGGTGCGTGTAGATGCACCATGCGCTATGTCAAAGTTGGGCCAGCTATTTTGAAATAGCCAGCTAGTGTAGATGAGGCTTAAATGTCAACATAGTTACCCATTATGCTATTAAAAAGGAAAAGAAGCATATGTTATGAATATCTACCAAAACATTTCCCACTGTATGAGGTAAGCCCCAGTGAAGTGCAAAGAAGAGGAAGAGGGAATGGGGATTCCGAAGATGTACAAATTTATACAATACATGGTTTTCCTGAAGGTGGCCTCTTCTTTCGAAAGCTTTGGGAAATACTGGACTCAGTGTGTTTTCCTGATAAGTACTTTTTGTAATAGGTTCATCTGGAAACCACTTTTATGAAGGTTTGATTTGGCAACATAGAATAGTTTAGCATTTGAATTGGATACAGTGGTGTGGATGGAGCTGTTTAGTTTGGCATTACATAACATCCCCATGCTACACTATGGCTGTGTCTACACTGCAAACTTACTTCGAAGTAAGCTGCTACTTTGAAGTAGCATGCAGAGCATCTACACACACTTTCCTTACTTCAAAGTGAACTTCAAAGTAGAGAGCCCAACTTGGAAGTCCTTACTCCAGTCCTGTGAATGGAGTAGTGCCCTACTTCAAAGTTTAACTACATTTCAGATGTTCTAGTTTCATTATTAAAATATCAAAAGCCCAATTACGACCAGTTGTTCAAATCTGTACTTTCCTCATTCATTGCATTAATTAAACCTAGTTGCGAGAGCCTTTGTACCAAAAGCAGTGTTCACTATATGAACTGCTTCCTCTATTCCCAAACCTTTAGTAACCAGAAAAACCTTACTCTAAGCAGTTTTAACTCCAAAAGGGGGATGTGCCAGATATTCCATGAAGTCCACTGCTGATTTTATGTGGAAAATGCTGCCATAGCATGGTGATGGGCAGCAGTATAAAACCCATAGACAGACAGGTAGACAGATGGAGGTGGGGCCAGTTACATGAACTTATTTGATGTTACTGAGAGCAGAATCCAATATAGGAGCTTTAAATAAAACTGAGCTCCAGCCCCGTGCTTAATCCAGTACCTTCTATGGCACCATTTTCTCTTTCTCCAGTTTTCTCAGAATTCACAGATCTAAATTTTCAATCAAGAGCCTCTTTTTAATGTTTGTAACATTCAGAGGTTGTGGAATTTGTCCCTGTATGAAGGGCCAGCAAAAGGCCTGTGTACCACCTAGGTCTCACATAAGTCGTTTAGATACATGTAAGTGGTGCTTGACTACTCCAGTTTCTACTTACAGAAAAAGGAATTTTATATTAAATTTAGTCAAATGATAAAGAAAATCATGTGAAATGGGGCAATTCCTTAGAAATTTTGTGATTTCAGATCTTTTGAAGGAGAAATGGTGTCTATTTTAAATATTCTGCTCAGCTTTTTCCGTCTACATGGTGAGGTGCACCGTTGTGCTGTGATGAACTACAGCATTTTGCTGTGAGAAGTTCTGATCAAGTCAGTTTGGAGGTTGGTGCTGTAGCTGACAATAGGAGCTCTGCATGGATAGAAAATTTGTATCTGCATTCATATCTGCAAAAATGAGCTGTGGATATCTGCATCCATATCTGTGAATGCAGATACCCATGGCTATAAAGCAGATATCCAAGGATTTGCAGAAGTCTACTGATAATTTCACCTAGCTTCTTTCTGTAGCACTTTTTATCAGCAGAGTTCTAGGCACTATACAAAGGAAATCAGTATTATTTTCCTCATTATACAGATGGGGAGACTGATGCATAGAGAGGGGCTGTCACTTGCTCAGGATCACTATGGGGCTGTGAACATTGATAGGGGATACCTTGCACCACTGACAAATTAACAGTAATCACTATTGAAGTGTCAAAGTACTTTTATGTCCCATTGTCAATGAAAGAAGATGGTTTTGGGCTGTGGCCAGAACATATTAATGAATTTAGTTAGAAATAAAACAAATACAGATCTCTTCCCTTTTGCCAACAGTTGTTTAATAATGTGGTCAAACTGAACGTATTTTCTTTGCCAGAGTTTGCAGCTTGTAAATGATTTTTTCCTGGCTTGGAAAGTTCATGCACTGATCCTATTCGTTAATTCTTTTTGCGTGCACTGGGTCAGCTATACCATGGAGTAAGTAAATCATTGTATGAAGATGATGAGGGAGAGATTTTGCTTGACAGCCCTTGTTATCTTTATATGAAGAGTGCTGTAGTTTCCCTCAGAACAAAACATTTCCCTTCTTGACAACTTATAGTCCATCCCCCAAAAGGCAGATTTGAAAGGATAGCCCCAAATTCACTAGCCCTATTCAAGAAATAATCCACCAATAAATCAGCCTAAGGAAAAAAAAAAAGTAAGAGCTAAGAAACCCGCATATATTGGAAACTGGTGCAGAGATTTTTGGGAAAAAGAATGAAATCTAATTAAAAATCCCCCACCCCCAGAGAAAAACTGCTCCAGAGACCACCACATAATTAACTGTAGCTGGGTTTTTAAAAGGACTGGGTGGTTTTAAGGCCAGTAATACTTGTTGTTATGTAAGATAAATGTATTCAATTCGTGCCCTGAAGCGTTTGTTTGATTGCTACAGGGCTCAGGAAAGATCCCTCTTTCTCTATTCCCTGCTGCAGAGTACTGCACGTGTGGTTGGAAGCTGTAGGTGATTTTTAACATTTCCTTTGAAATACCAGTTATTGGCTACTGCCTCAGGCATAATACTGAATTTGATGGGCTCAGTGGTTCCTGTAGGAAAGAGAACACTGGAATTAGTTGGCATCCACCGCCTCAATCTCAATGACTTTTTAGAAGGTGTTATGGTCAGGTTCCAAGTCTGGTGTGAAAACGTTACACACTGAGCTCTGGAAGTAAAGGAGATAAGCTTAGTGTTCTGTGTGTGCAGTAGCTTGCATCACAACCCAGGCGTTCTGTTTCTTAGCTCTAAGTCAGAAAATTCCTCGACAGCAGGGCCAACAGCCACCACAGGCCTGGGGACAAGGGGTGTGTGCGCAGTGCGGGGGTTGGGAGCTGGTTCTACAACCCCAGGAGGGGAGGAGTCAAAAGAGGTGGGGCCAAGGGTAATCAGCCCTTAGTGCTGCCCAGAGCATGGTGCTGGACCCCACCACCTGCCTTCAGAACCTGCATGGAGCAGTGGAGTGATGTTCCCAAGGCATTCAAATGGGCCTGGAGCTCCCAGCTGCCACCACTGCTACTATAGTAACACCGGACCCCTGTGCAATAGCCCCTGTTGCCTTTCCTTGACGTTGGGCCTGCTCCTTGAGTTCCCAGTTAACATGTTACAACCAAGTAAATATTCCATGAAAGTAATAGGGATGCTTGTGATGTGAGTCAGAAATACGGGCAGTCCTCTTGGGAATCCCAAAGTGTATAGGACTGTAGAGTGCACCTTGGCTGTATCAAGAGATGCTTTACGCTGAACTGCCTCACCATGGGCAGCCACCCTCTTACAGGGCAAATGAAAAGCCATCCTGACTGTCTGTAATGATGGCTGAAGCTAATATACCCAACCACTTGGCAGAGAGCACCCGAGAATGCTCCCCTGCTTAGATAAGGTCACCAACTTCTCGGTTTTGTTTGGCAGTTGAAGGCCTTTGCCTTATACCATTGATCTGTCTAGACTGAGATACCCTGATGCTGTGTCACAGTCAGACAGCATGACGTGCCCCTCTTGCAGCAGTGGCACTGTGTGGTGAAGTTGTTTGGGCCCCAAAGGGTTTCCATGTCCTGGCAGGCTAGCTGGCAAGAGGCCATTGAAACTGGACTCTGGGCAGGGAGGTGGCTGTTTGTTAATGCACATGGAGCACACTTCAAAAGATCAGTCCAGTAGGAGAGAAATTATTGAAAATGGAGAACTGGTAAAAATCTGTAGGACTGGGATAGACTTTGGGACTGAGCCCATTATAATTAAATTACAACAGCTGTTCGTAGCACTCTGAAGAATCTGCTTATTCTTACGCAGGTGAAAGAGCAGAACCATTTACAGCCTCAGTGTCCAGTATGTTTGCCACTCACCATACGTGATGAACAGGACACCGTGGTGTGGTGATTCTGGCTATGGAGCCACATGCGGCTCTTGGCGCCTCTAAATGCGGGTCCTCCTAGAGTCGCATGTTGGGAGTGCCGTCCACCCGCTCTGCACATGCTCCCTGACAAGCACGTGGCAGCAGTGGGTACAGTGGCTCCAGACACCTCAGTGGCTTTGACTGCTCTGGCATCCCCAGCATGTCCTTGTGGCCCCAGTGGGCTTCAGTGGCTCCGGCAGTCCCAGTGGGCCCTTGAGGTTCTGGCTGCTCCATTGGCAGTGGCTCTGGTGAGCCACCAACATTCATTTAGAATGTGGGGCTGGGGTGCCTCCCTCTGGGGGAGGGGAAGGACATTTATTTGTGCTGGCTGGAGTGCCTGGCTCTGGGGGGAGGGCATTTATTTAGAGCTGGGAAGGGTGGGAGGCTGGGGGAGCCTGGCCATAGGGGAGGGGGAGAACACCTATTTAGAGCAGGGGGAGGGGAGAATGTGGCAAATATGGAAGGACAACAACCCCAAGTGTGGTGATCTTTGAATTCCTATTGGACACCGCTAATTTATGGATATTTTTGCTCTCTGAAAACATCACCTTTGCAAGTACCTGGAGGAGTTATTTTGCCTTCACGTTACTAACGTGGCTCACAAAGGTTTATCTTGATTTAAAGGCAGATTAATCTAGCGAACTGACATGCAGTGGGCAAACACTAAAACATAAATTTAATCCTGGTGTTGCCAGCAGAGTTATGGTGTATGAGAGAGTTGCTTAACTTTTCTGCCTAAGGTTTTCTTATAAGTGCTGCGTGTCAAAGTGACATGTCCCTTAGAAGTACCTTGGCTGAATACTATAGCTGAAAATATTGGGCTAATTGGTGGAAACACTACGAGTTTGAGAGGGTAGCGTTTCTCCATCTCTTTGAAAAGTATAAAGATTTGCATATATGGTAAGTAGTAGTATCCGCATCGAAATACCATGATAGCTGGTGGCTCTCTGCAAATAGCTAGTGATGGGGAAAAATTTTAATCAGTGAGGGATGACTGTTTTGTTTACCATGCTTCCTCACTTCTTTTCTGAGAAAGCAACCATGACAGCAACACCAATATCTCTTCAGTCCCTTCTACTATATTATTTGCTGGCTACCAGCATGCTCTAGCTTCCTTTGTTTTCGGCAAACTAACCCTCTGATTACAACCTTTTGGCGTGCTCTGCAGTTGATACTTCCATTGTCTGTGCTGCAGTGCAACCTAGACAGGCCCTTAATTTCTCTGTGCCTCAGTTCCCCTCTGTGAAATGGGGATAATAGCATTCCCTACCTTTCAAGGATGTTGCCAGGATAAGTAGATACTGAGGTGCTTAAATACTGTGGTAATTGGGGCCATAAACAGAAGTTGGAGCTGAGCTCGTTACACACTTTGGCCTCAGCCGCATGAGCAAAGTACTTGAAAATCTGCTCCATGATCTTCTGAAAACTTGGGTTATGTGTGTAGCATTTTGAAGTACACAAGGGCAAGAGAGTTCATCACAGAACCATGGGATTTAGAGCTGGGAGGAACTGTTTGGTCACGTACCTACTTCTCAGCTGAATGCAGGATTGTCCCTTCTAGTGAAACAGTAGGACAGTTCTTGGTTAATTTTAATTTCTATGAAGCTTTATTTATAGGAAAGGGGCAATGGTTAGAGTTGGGTGGGGTCTGGGAATTGGGACTTGATAGCTGTGTTCCCACATCTATTTGTGGTTTACTCTTTGACCTTGACCAAGTCACTTAACCTCCCATACCTTGGTTTACCTGTTTAAGAAGGCTGATATTTTCCTACCTTACCAGGGTGTTGTGAAGCTTACTTCATTATTATATTAAAAGTTTGAATCCCTCAGGCAAAAAGCACTTCAGATGTGCGAAGAATTGTTAATATTTGTGGTTCTGATTTGCTTTTTGTCAAAGAGAAGAGTGGAGCTAGAAATGCCATTTGTTCTGATGCGGGAGAAGGAATCCGAAGTCTTTTTTCTTTGTGTCTCTTTGAAGGTTTTTTTTTTCTTTCTTTTCTGAGCCTCAGAGTGTGAAGCATCAGGCATGGTGCTAATCATCAGAAACAGAAAGAGCTGTAAAAATGTTGTTAGTAAGGCGGCTGCCTTAGTTGTCAGTAGCAGCAGAGTTATTGGCATTACAGTGACTGCTGAGTTCAACATGAATTCAGCATTAAAAATGAGGTGAAACAGCACTATAGAGAACTACGAGGTGCATCTGAATTGTGAGGTTTTCAGAAGCATTTGGCGCTGGCTTAAGTCTTCTTCCAGTAAACTCAGCACCACAGATGGATTAGTCCTGTGGGCAGGTTCGGGGCTGAAGCAAGTTAATCCTAGGGATTGGGGGTTGAGTTTGGGGCTGAGAGGGGTTAAACCTGGGGATGAGGGGGCAGGTTTTTGGGATGGGAGGTTAAAGCCTGTGGATGGGGTGGGGGTCAGGTTTGATGGCTGGGGTGGGTAAAGCCTGGAGAAGGGAGGCAGGTTTGGAGGTCGAAGGAGGGTAGAGCCTAGGAATGGGGTTCCACACATTTCTTTCAAATTTCAAAGGGTTCCGTGGCCAAATGAAATTGCATTAGTCTCCAAAGGGTGTCCTTCTGTAGGTGATAGTTCCTGTAACTGAGTGTTCAGTCATACGCTTGAATATCTGAGAAGGACATTGATGTCATGGAATCTGAAAAGCAGTGGGTAAATTAATGCTGTACTCAACTTCTACTCACAGTTCTAGAGTAGCTGGAAGTTTGTTCTACAAACAGTGATGGAGTTAACAACATTTTGCATTGCCATTACTAGACATCAGTGTTTGCACCTGTCTGCAGACTCAGGAGGGCTCAGTACATCAGTTTGCCATCATATTTTTTTCTTCAGCTGTAAAGCTAGAAGCTTATTTTGAGGAAATCTTGAATTCTGCTGATGGGGTCTTCAAAGAAGTGTCGACATGGCAGGCTGCTGGCAGTCTGACTACTTTAAGTTAAACCGGGTCAGGGTAGAGGGTGTATATGATCGTATTATCATTCATGCTCCAAACTGTCTCCTGCATGTGTGGCAAGCCTGGGTCAGAGCAGTCTGAGTACACTCACATTTGTGAGCAGGAGTCAGCCCGTTGTACTATCATTCCCATTTTTAGCACACAGTAACATAAAAACATCTCTGTGTGACTTAATCTGAACTGAGGGATGTCTCCTCACATCAGCAGATAGGACGAGATGCTGTCTTTGGCTGGAGTTGCTTGTGGCAGTACAGTATAACTGAGTTTTAACATTTCACTTTAAGTTTAGCAATGGTAACATTTTGATGTAGAATTCTGTGGGTATTTTTTAACGTGACTTAATTCTTTTATTTTTTTTTCCCCCTTCAGTGTATTGCTCAGAAAGGTGATGCCGTGACAGCAGTTCTGGGAACTGCAGTCCTCTGTGTATCCACAGAACAGTTAATTTTGGATTAATTTTTATTTGACTAACCAGGAGAAATTCTTTTTGACTATCTTAATCTCAGTTTCTGGGCTATGCTGATTATTGTGGTATTTTGTTTCAACACTTACGCTGGGACTGAGTCTGGCCAATTTATCTTTAAATTAGGTACTGATTCTATGGTTGGATCCTCATGGGCCAACAACCCTTGTGCCCACATAAAATCCCATTGAAGTCAGGTAATGAAATTGCTGGATCGTAGGCGTAGAATGTAAACTCCTTGGTGAAGAGCTGTCTCCGTATGCATGTGTTAGGAACCTCACACAACTTTTGTAGTGAAGAAATAACACAAGTTACTCACTGGCACAGCATAGCTGACATTAATATCATCCTCTTAAGATGGCAGATTTTATGATGAGCTTGAAGAACAAGAACTCAGACCACCAGCTCCGTTTCACACAGGTTATTTTCATAGCTATCAAACTACAGAATCTCAGTCCTGACTAGAGTTGAGTGAATAACCATTTGTGGGTGGTGGGGGTGGGAAGGGAGATTGGTGGCTGAAATGAAAAGTTAAATAGAAAACTTTGGTTTTGTTTCAAACCAGAACTGATTTTTGGATATATCTCAACTAAACAAATAACTGGAAAAATTTAGCACTTTAAAGGCTAACAAAATGATTTATTCAGTGATGAGCTTTCGTGGGACAGGCCCACTTGATCTGAAGAAGTGGGTCTGTCCCATGAAAGCTCATCACTGAATAAATCATTTTGTTAGTCTTTAAAGTGTTACATTCTGCTGTTTTGTTTTGTTGGAGTCCAGAGTAACATGGCTACTTCTCTGTTACTGTGGAAAAATTTAGTTTGAATTGAATGAAAAACTTCAAATGTTGATTCACAACAATATTTCAAAATGAAATGGCAACATTTGAAAACATGGAAAACGTTGAAATGTCTACTGATTACTTTTCCAAGTCAGTCTTCCAGGCACAACTATTTGCAGAATAATTTTTTGGTGCATTTACTATATGACAAGACAATGTTGCGCAGCTTTAGTCCTTATTGACTTGATCTCAAGACTAGTGATAAGTGAGTGGTTGTTTAATATTAACGATCTTATTCTGGACCATGCTGGTAACCAGTTTGAAAATGCAATAGAAGAAACGTTGAAATATTTTTAAGGAATGGGTTTAATCCACTGCAAATTTTTAGAAATGGTTTATTTATATCAGGCACATAAATTGTCTTGATAGATCCACTACCTCTCTAGCTATTTTCAGTTACAGCTAGAACTGAGATAGACTTTGTTTGCTGCTATTTTATTTATATGTCAGTAAAACTTCTTAATCTCTGCAAGTGTAGTTTGTAATGTAAATTGTATTGTGACAACTTTTATATAACTTGGTAAGGATAATTCAGTAGCAGTCATAAGTTTGGAGAAGTTCATAACAAAAGATGCTCCCAACTCTGGATCCCCAGGTCAGAGATTCTTTGTTCTCTTTTCTATAGCATGGATGGCAGAAGGTTATTTTAGTCATACTACAGTGTGCATATATTGGGGATATATGAATGTGAAGTTCCCCACATGGTATGAAGCGTGGAGTAACATCAGCTCCCCAGTACAGCTGTTTCATTTCCCCTTTATCCTGAACTCCTGCCTCTCTTTTGTCCCAATCTTGTGTCTCCAAAGAGTTCTGCTCAAGCACCTTAACCTTTACCCACAATACCTTCTGTTTGAGTCTTGTTCTCCATCAGAGCTGAGACATCCTCTGGCTGTCGTTCGCCTCACAGCTCTGCTAATGCAACTCAGTGCTCGTGTACAGCAGTCCCACCATTTCCAGTCTGCCTTTCTCTCTCTGCACACAGATATACAGGCTTTTTTGGTTGAGATCCAAAACGTGACTGTCCTTTCATTCCCCATCTTTGCCTGTGCACTTTTGCCCAGATCCACAATATATGTGACTCTCAAAGTATGGTCCCTTTGAAAGTAGAGGCTGCCAACCAAGTCAGAATTACATAGTGGTTTTGCAGCATAACCAAAATTCTCTTTAGGGATTGTGGAGAGACCATAAAAGTCATTTTCACTAGCTGGTGACTGACCCTTAGCAACAAATCCAATACTATTGATACGTCACACAAATAAGACTCAATTATATTGAAAATGGGTTTTTTAAAATTTTTTACAGCAATAAGCTTTTAGTTGTATCATTTTCTCCAAGGAGGAATGATCACTTATGCATGAGAAACTGTTCCATCCTGAGTAATAGAGAGCGGGTTAATGGAACCATATTCGTTGATGTGATGAAGAAGTTTGATCATGGGGAATGTTTGAATGCCAGCTTACTTCAACGTCTGTCTCTGCTAGTCAATTTTGATGAATACATTCCTGTGCTTACAAGGAGCAGTAAACTGAGGAGAAATGAGTGAGGCACTGTCAGTAAAGAAAGGGTACCTATCTTGGAAACTCATGACCTTTTCCTTCCTCATTACAATCCTGTCAAAGTTGATACATTAGCAGAGTTGGGCCTGATCAAAATTTTGCCCAGGAAATTGCAGGGTATGCCAGCAGTGTGTAGAATTGGCATATTCACAGATATACACTTTATATCTGGGGATCAACATCCATGGGTGTGGATGCAGATATCTGTGGCTCATTTTTATGGCTATAGATGCAGATACAAATTTTGTGTCCAGAACCCTGCAAATTTGTGGATGTTGGCTTTATATCCACGTCTCGTTTTTGCAGATGCAGATACAAATTTTTTATCCACGCAATGCTCTAGCTGGCAGGTTTCCTCAGTATCCCAGCATAGCTATACATGGTACTGTGACTTTTGGAGGTGCTGCCCTACAGCTAAGCCACGTCACTCTTGGCAAGACTTACATATGTCTACCCAGCAGTTGAGTGGTGTGACTCTCAGCTAGAGGGAACCATAACTGAGCTAGCTTTGAGAAAGCCAGTGTGCTAAAAATTGAACACAGCTCTGGCTGTGTGAGTGGCAGGAGGAGCAGCCAGCTCAAGAATATTGTGGTCTGAGGCCCCAGGTACTTGCAAGCTAGCACTGACCACTGTTTGCCCTGCCCTGGCTACTCTATATTTAGTACACTGGCTCATTCAGAACTAAAGGGTATGTTGTCTTGAGCTGGAATTTGTGCCACCTTCTCTAAATTGCCACTGTCCAGTGAGGGTAATTGGTAGTATTCCCTTTAATTCCTCCAGAACTTTGAGTGTGCACAGTGTGTTTCTCATCCTGCTGCTTGGTGTGTTGTTGAAGTATGTTATTAAACAGCTGATGTGTTTCACTCCAGAAGTGGCTACATTTCATTGGCTGATAAAATGATTCCTGTGCCCGTACATACGTGGTTGGTAAAGTGCTCCGGAACCCATTGGGGTGAAGGGGTTGTAAATGTAAGAATTCTTTACTCATCTTACTCAGTTTATGAACTTGACCTTTTTTCAATAATTTTCCCCCTCCCTCAGTGTTGTGATCTGGGATTCCATGCCAGCCTAGCTCGAACATTCAGGACATACCTGTCTGCCGAATATAACCTAGAAACCTCACGCCATGAGGGCCTGGACATCATTGAAAACGCGGTGGACAACCTGGACGCACGGAGTGACAAGCATACAGTCATGGACATGTGCAACCAGGTCTTCTGCCCTCCGCTGAAGTTTGAATTCCAGCCTCACATGGGGGATGAGGTACTGGACTTACAGAAGACAGGTTCAGCAGTTTGTCATAGCCTGTGCAATCCTAGTTTCCTCTCACCCTTGCCTGTGATCTTTAACCTCTTTTCTCATCCTGTTGCCACTTTGCTTCTGTTCTTGCTTCTTTCTTAATAGGCTATTGGGCTGTTTTTGATCCACTTTTTTATTAGTTTATTGCTCAGGTATTTTACAAGCTCTTTAGAAAGTGTATAATCTACCTGACCCCCACCTATCAACCCAACTTGAACTCACACTGCCACCATTTAAATCCTCCTTTGTGTTATCTTTTTTTGGTTGCTATGTGATAAATGCTTTGCTTAGGCCCAGGTACAGGCATTCCTAGTTAGAGATGGGTTGAGGTACCCAACCAGACAACCTGACATGCTTGGAGTGGGTGAGGGGAATAATCTAATTGCTTAAATTATTTCTAATTTGTCCTGTGAATGATCCAATCTCCTGTCTCTGGTTTTGTTACTGCCTCAGGTATGTCAGGTGAGTGCCCAACAGCCTGTGCAGACAGAGTTGCTCATGCGATACCACCAGCTGCAGTCCAGACTTGCCACTCTCAAGATAGAGAATGAAGAGGTGAGGGCAATAACTGACTTTGATCTTTATTCCAGTGGACTGTGCTAATGACTTTACAGTCTGTGCCACATGACCCTGAACATTCTGTGCTAGAGCTTTCAGACAAGTGCAATGTTTGGGTTGGAATCTTGGGCAATGCTGAGGCTTCCGGTGGCTTTGCTGAAGACACCTACTGGCTTCAGTGGACCTTGGACCAAGCCCAATGCATAAGAGCTTCATGGAGGCCAGTTACTGCCACCAAAATATGTCATTCTCCCATTTTGTTTCATAGCTACTTGTGCTCCTTATTCCTGCAGGTACGAAAAACTCTGGATGCTACTATGCAGACCTTGCAGGACATGCTGACAGTGGAAGATTTTGATGTTTCAGATGCCTTCCAGCACAGTCGCTCCACTGAGTCAGTCAAATCAGCTGCCTCAGAGACCTACATGAGTAAAATAAACATTGCCAAAAGGAGATCCAACCAACAGGAAACTGAAATGTTCTATTTTACAGTGAGTCTCGTCTCATGCAATAGATATAGGCATTGCAGCATTAATTGGTTGGGTTGTATCCCATTTAAAATGCTTGTCAGTGAACGGCAAGAGCCAGTTTGGTTTGTTTATATATTTGTCTTGCATTTTATTTGAAATTGAAATGTGTGCATCTCGGCCGTAGGGATATACATGGGGAACAACCAGAGGTCCTTGTATTACTTCAAAAAGGCAAGAAGTCCTATAGCAACAGCTTTAAAAAAGCAACAGCTTGAAAAAGCTGGCTATGAAAGGAGACTTGAGCTGGGAGACTCAGTAGTGGGCACTAGAGCTTTCTGCTCCAGTCTGCTGATTTGAAACCCACCCAGTCTTTTGTTACCGCAGAAGGGCCCATGTAAAACAAACTTGGTGATCTCTGTCCAGTTCCCAGAGGCATCACTCTGCAGAACTATCAGTCCAGCCTAGCTGTCATCAGCAAAAACGTACAGGTGTGGCTAAATCTCCACTTTCAGATTTCTCTCCTAGTTGTTCTGTGCAGATTATGGGATTCAGTCCCTCTGCTCACTTAGAAAATGCCTCTTCGTGGGTTTGCAGGGGATCCACATGCTTCTTGGGGAGATAATAGGAGGCCAAGGCCATCCATGTGAGGAGCCCATGCCTCTGCTTTAACTCTTGGACTTCGGTATTGTTCTTGCCCAAGAGTTGCAGCCTAGCACCTGCCCTGGGACAAACTGAAGGGCCATCTCCAACATGGAAAGATGGCTGTAGGAAGATAACCCTAACCTGGGGTTGTAAAGTCTTTCTGCAGTGAGCTCTGTAAGCTGCATATGGAGGTCGTGTTCATTCTGATCTGCCTACTTTTCCACTGTGCAGATCCCAGTGCCTGCAGAACAGGCTCATTATTATTTCTATTTCAAATGTTCTAAGAGATGAGTTCAAGAGAAATGTCCCACGGTCACAACAAAGCACGTTATTGAACATGGTGGGTAACATGACATGGTTTGTAGCGTCCAGTTGTACATTCATGTGTGCAGTAGGTCTTACAGTTTCTCTGTACCTATTATTTTATGGGTCCAATTCAGAGAGTTATTGCAATTTTATTTGTAAGGAGTTTTTTGAAAGGCATTTTGCAAACATCGTCTCTCTCTCTCTTTCTCTCTTTTATTTTCTGTCCTTTTCTCCCCCATTCTTGACATGTATAAAGTTATTGGCCCCCAAGGCATTATTGGATATGAGGCAGTCTCTAAATAAAATGGGAAGGTTATACATGGAATAAGCAGCTTAGCATAAGTATCTGATCTCCAGAGTCAGGAAGATCTCATGCACTGGGAATTCTCCCTTCCTTATCGCTGTCTGCACAAAGGCGGAGCTCTGTCTCTGAAAGGAAAAGCTCATTGCTTATTGGGAGCATTCCCAGAATCCTGACAAGGAAGGCTTTCTTTGGACTGTTTTCTTTGGGGTTCCTGATGTTTCAAAGCCCTGACGTCAAGCATATGGCACAATACAAAGAATTCTAGGTCAAAAGGATCAAAAGGATTGCTGCTTGAGTAGGGAAAAGAGAGAGAGCAAATTTTAACCCATCCTTAGTTTAATTTTGTATATGTAACTGAAGGCCAGTTTATTAGCGCATAGGAGACTCTCCTGCTGACTCCCCTTCCAGCAATTCCCCGGGCAAAAATGTGTAACAATTAGAAAAACTTTTCACCAAGAATCCTTTCCCATCTCCTATTTGTGTGTTTGTGTTTTTTTCCAGAAATTTAAAGAGTATTTGAATGGCAGTAACCTTATCACCAAGCTCCAGGCTAAACATGACTTACTGAAGCAGACCCTTGGAGAAGGTGAGTTGTAGGGTAAGGTCCAGAAAGAAATCTTGCATCAAGATTTCAAACCAGACCTTGAACTTTTCGAGCCTCATCTGCCACTTTCTTTTCCCTGGGTGAATGCTGAGCTGTACAGTTAGCTGCTTCTGTTATGCTTAATAGAAGATGCACACACATATTCTTTCCCAGATCACCTTTATTTGTGATTAAGAGGACACTATGAATTCAAAATGGAAATGTTAGACTGCATTATTCCTGCTTATGCAGCCCAGAACTACTGCTATGCTACAGGCTGAACCTCTCTAGTCTGGCACCCTCAAGACCTGACCAGTGCTGAACCAGAGAATGTGCCAAAGTCAGTATTGTCTAGCAGCATTACTAACACTTCCCTGCTTACTGGGCTCTTAGAAGAAATTTAGGGGTAAGTTAGAGCTAATTAAAAGCACAGAATACTGAGAGCCAGGACTGGTGGCTGTAAACAAACTTTATGGTACCAGTTTGCAGAACACTGAGGTACTTTATTGCTCTAGTTAGTTGTTCTAAAAGGAAAGCAGTGCTTTAACAATAAGAGAGTCTTAAAGAGTCTTCTGTTGCCAGTTTCATTTTAGTACTACAATACTGCTTATCTTAAAATAACAAAAAAATAGTTTTTGTCTTTTATGTCAATCATATTTTGTCTTCCAAATTTATTTAGCCTTAGAACCTACTTTTCCCTTAGCCCCTGTGATTTATTGTATGCAGCATGTTCATGGAACACAAATGCATCAAAAGAATAAAATTTTAACATAAGAAAACTGTCACAGTGGACTTGTAGAGCTCTGTTAAAATACTTTAATTTCCCACAATTTTCAGTACCCTGTGAATAGCTTGGATAACCTACTAATGCGCTGCAGTAACAGAACAATAGCAGTCTGTTTCACATCCTTATTGGGATAGTCCCATATTTCAAATTAACTTGGGTATGGATCTCATCAGATTTAGTCAATCACTACACATGGCCAGGCAGAGCTCCCAGCAGCTGTTTCCAAATTCAGTCTTTGATATTTTGGATGAGGGAGGGGTAGATGGAGCAAAGGTTTAGTAGAAATCTGACCCAGCTGGGCTGTTCCCAGAGATTACATCTTAATGCAAAAACATGAGCTGTCTCCTTGATGATAGTGCTAAGATGGTATCGTTAAATCGGTGTGTAAAATGATTGGCCTCTTGACCGTGCATTGCTAATCATTATTCCCTTTACTAGGAAAACGATGGCATTGTTTAGGAGAGAGAAGTCTAGCTAAGGTTACAAAAAGTCCATTTAAATCTAATTTTTGGTTCCTAAATGCTTTGTAAAAACAGCCAGAGATGTGACACAAAATTTCATGTGAAAATGGCAAGCATTTCATTTAGACTTTCTACAAAAAATTCCACTCAGTGGCCATCTCATATTGGATGTTTAAAATGGCACATTTCAGCATGACCTGATTTTTATCTGAAGGAAATATGGAACTTTCAAAACACTGTTTTACTGAAAAGTTGGAAATGACCTTAACTTTTGCATTTCCTGACATTCCTTAATTTTAATTGTGCCACTTTAACGTCACACTATCATGGGATATGATGTCTTAGGGGAAATCTAGTGGGATTTATCAACAGCTTTTCTGCTGAGGGCATAGGAGTGCATGGACTCAAAAATGCCATAGAGGTGACTGGCAGGTCTGGGAGTTGATGGCAAGATAGCCAGCTGTCAAGCAGAAGAGAGGTAGACAGGAGGGCTCTTACGCTATGTTGAGTTTCAGACATATCTAGAGTAAGTCACGTGAGTCTGCACGGTACAGGAGAGGTTCAGGTGAGTAAAGAGAGTTTTGTGAGATCCAAGCGTGACCCACTGGTGAGCATGTGTTACTGGTTCCCCTCTGCCTCCAGTCTGTTGGGGATATGAGTCTGTTATATCTGCAGCTACAGAGGCTTGGCTTTTTAGCTCAAGCTGTAGCAGCTTATGCTGTTAGCTCTGGAGGTCTGCATTGCAAGCACAGGTGGCTTGATGGCCAAGATGGTGGCTATTGCAGGTGGAGGGATGGTGATTGAACAAGATCACTCAGGACAGAATGTAGATGGCAGTGCAGACTCAGCTGAGGCCTGATCCCTGTTTATGTTGAGGGAATGCAGGAAGCAGGGAGGCATACCCGAATTTTTCCTTACAAAATAAAGACGAAATCAGCTTTCCAGGCCTTCACGAAAAGACACAAATGGCATGTGAAATTAGTTTACAAGTTTATCTGTGGATTGACACAAACTTTTAAAAATGAATAGATCTTATCAGTGTCATGCTGCCGTTTATATAAAACTCGAGCACTATAAATACATGAAGGCAGAAGAATATTGACAGTCAGAGTAGAGTCTGCCTGAATATGATTAGGCAGCCTTTTATCTCTTAGGAAAAGCTGAGCTACTCAATATGCCACTGTATTAAGATGCTATTAGTGGCCCTCCATGAGGCAGGTGGATAATCTCGGCTTGCTCCCTAGGGGCAACCGTCCTTATCACAATACTCCTTTCCTAGGATTGGTGTAATGAATGAGACATGAGGGTGAGATTCTCGGCTGGCATAAATTGGTATAGCTGCATTGACAACAATGGAGCTGCACTGATTTACACCAACTGACCACCTGGTTGAAAACACAATACTATCTCTGGGCTCAATCCAGCAAGTGAACTGTTACGATGAGGGGATTTGTCACTCACCTGTTAGGGCTCTTGCCTTGTAAAACTTCTTTCAGCGGTAGAGTTGTTAGTGGAGTAACAGTGATAAGCTAAAAATATTCCATAATCTTCAGGCATATTCAGTTTCTCACCTGTCACAAGCAACTAACTGACAGCTAACAGACCCTGTGTGTGCATGTTTGTGCAAAAACTACCCATGTCTGTGGCACTGATGCTAAAACATGATGGACATTCATATGGAATTTTTCTTTCTAGGTGAAAGAGCTGAATGTGGTACAACCAGGTAAGAAGGGTTTTATCTGCTTTACCCACATGGGGAGGGGCTGGGTCCCTTTTCCCAAGTAAATGAGATCCAGGAAAAAGATGATTTGATTTGATTTGTTGTTTATTGACACAGCACTCTGGGTTTAAAATGTAGGTGTAGCCTCCAGCTGCCCTGTGCTGGGATATGCTGTGAGACAGGAGCCGCTGAAATGGAGCTCCCAAGATCAGCTGTGTGCTCCTGTGCTGCATTGTCTAAGAGGATTAATTAGAATGATGACAAACAGGCCCTTATTTTTGCTGCAGTGTAATTTCCAGCTGACTATCTCTGGAAGTGCTCTGTCAGCACAGTGCATTGCAGAGTCTCGATAAACCTAGCTGAAGTTGTGCTGTGTTCATAGCTGGTCTAAGAACTGTGCAACGCATGAGTGCCAACCTTCCTGGCCTGCCAACTGTTCAAGCAAGGGCAGGAGATGCTGCCTGGAATCCCGGATGTTGCTTTGGCGACCACTCCACATCCAGCCTTTTAAACAGCGTGATGGACAGTGCTCATGCTTCCCACAACTTCCCATCCAAATGAAGTGTTCATGGGGCTGAGAGCAGATGCAGGAGGGAGAAGCCTTTTCAGAATCTTAGTACAAAGCCCTTCAGCTTAGCTAGAGAAGGGTGCTATGAGTTTGTAGGATTTAGAACAATAGGGTGTGGATCAGCAGAGCTGACGAACCCCTCTTCACAGCTTGTAGAAACCTCATTGTCTCTTTAGAGCCCTCTTTCAGGTTCTCATGAAGTTTGCAATGCCAGCAAAAATATTTGATCTTATAAATGCTGAAACATGCTGGCTGCTGTGACTGCTTTCCAGACAGGAAAACAGCTCCATAGCATTCTCTCTTCAGCAAGGCATTTGGGCTGCCCTTTTCCTTTCCAGTTGGCTGGAAATGGAGGCATACTGCTGTAGTAAATGTGTCATAGAATGTCAGAAAGGCTGAGAACTGACCAAGATTCTAAACAGAGGGGGCTGGAGCCAATCACATGAGAACACAGATTCCTTTCTCCCATAGGCAGTAATAACCCATGGAGGGGAATGGGAGCTCTGTTAACTTGAGGAATCCTTACCTCAGGGTTATGTGGGTTTGCCCTGCTGGGTAAGAGACACAAGGCTCAACCTCCCAATCTGTGATCTCCCAAGAGCCAATGAAAGTGAGAGGCACCTGCTCTCACACTTGTTGCAGGGCGTGGGAATAGCTGATTCTTCATGAATCTTGCTTCCAGGTTCTTCCCAGGCTACCAGCTAGCCCTGGAGCCACTGAGCACTGGTCCTAGATGGAGCCAGAATTAGCTGATTGCAGAGAGCCTATTACTATCATCTCCAATGATGCTATGTTCCTTCCCAGATAGGCTTGCGTGTCAGTGGTGGCAGTACAGTCTGCAAGACTCTTTCTGATGCTTTGGATGGAAAGGTGCTTTGGTAAGGGCTGATGATGGGACACGAGAGTAACTGGACACCAGAGTAACTGAAAGGAGACAAAAAACTGCCTAGACTTTGCTCTTCAGAAACTTCCTTGTCCAAAGCAGAAGCGACAGTGGCAGTATCACTGGCCAGATTAATCAGTGACATGAGTAACAAAGACTCATAAGTGAGGAATGACAACACCGCCTTCTGCTGCATTTGTGATTTGTGTCCCTGAAGTTACTAGTGCATCATAAAAACACACCAGAAAAATCTCCCCCTCCTCAAAGCACTGTCAGAATGCCCTTTGACAAAATGCAGCTGGAATGCCACAATCTTTTTCCTTCTGGGCCTCTCCCAGCTAGATGAAATTATAGGGCAGCAAAGATCCTCAGTCTCTTTGGTTTGTGTCACACTGCCTTCTAGCCGAGAATTGGATTGCATGGGCTCAGTGCTGCCCTGTAGCAAGTTCTGCTCCTGAATTGTCAGAGGAAGAAATGGCTACAAGCAGCAAAAATGCCTGGAGTCAAATTGTTTCTTTTAATTAAAGGCACCTGATTTATGTGTCAATGGATCACGACTGTCACATTCAGCATTTGTAGCTGTTAGCAAATTGTTCTTGTCTGTCTAGCTCAGCACTCTGAGAACTTGTGCAGAAAGGCTCCTTGCCCTGATTTTAGCCAGGCTCATTACAGTGTCTTGCTGTGATGTGTTACAGAACAAATGCCTGTAGCATGTGTCCCAGTGGGGGTGAAGGCAAAGGGGAATCGTGACACTAGGCCTGAATGTCATTTTTCTCCTTCAAGGTCTAGATTTTTGAGTTCTGTAGACTTGAATTTTGAAAGATAGAGCCACAGTCTGAATAATGTCCGTAAGAACTAGCTGGCTAATTTTCTGTGCTTTCACGTGCTTCATATCCAGGGATGTCCCTGGTAAGGTCAGATTTGGCTGAAGGAGCTCTCCCCTGTGAAAATCTGCTCTCAACACCAGCAGCTCATGGGGCAGATGCTAGTGCAACTTGCCAGCCATTCCAGCTCTAAAAGCAGTGGGCCCAGTTCTGCTTCTGTGTAATTGTATTGTCTTAATGGAGTTGTCCCTAATTGCATTTGCCCTGGTGTAACAGGCAGCATGGTCCATGGATGGGACGCTTGCCTGGGACTCAGGAAACCTGAGACCTGTTGTAAGTTGTCTCTGCTGGGTGACTTGGGTGAGTCACTTTCATGTGCCACTGTTTCTTTCTCTCACCCTTTATCTATTGTTGGCTAGACGGCTTTCAAGCCAGGATCTGTCTCTTAGTTTCTTTGTACAGTGCCTGGATTAAAGGGCACTGCTTTCTGTTGGGGCCTGTAAGCACCACTGTGATTCCAGCAATAATAGTAAGAGTGGGATCAGAATTGTGCCCTATAGTTGCTTAACTTTTGCTTTCTCCTTTACATCCCTCTCCCTTAGGATGCCCTGACACTTCCCTGCTGTCTGTCACATCCTCCCTTCCCTTGGCCATTGTGGACTCATGCTACTTTATTTATTTTTTAAAAATCTCACTGTTTAGAAAAACCCAATAGAGATTTGAAATAAGGGAATTCATGGCCACAAATATAGAGCCCTAAATACTGTTTATTTACCCATTTTTTCTACCACTGCATGCTCAGCCTGGTTTGTTGTCGTAGGGTTGAGCATGGACTGGGTTGGGCATGTCAGCTTCTTACTGCTACATTGTAGCAGAGTGCTGGCCTCTGCAGGGTGGCTTGTGGTGGCTGTGAGCTGTCCTAACTTTTTAAAATTTAAAATCTACATTGAATTTAGAAGGAAACAAAATGACAAAACCTGGGAACTTTGACCTTCATTTTTTTTCCTTATGGTTATCTTAAAATTTTGGGCCTGTATTCACCAGTCCAGACCAGGACCCTATGGATACTTGTAACTGCAACCTAAAAAAATAAGTTTGTTGCAGATGCTTTGGAGGTACCACCACTTTCCTCCTAATTGTTGAGTTCCCATCTCTAGGATGAGATCTCTTTGGGAATCAACAGTTTTGCCCCAAATATTTTCTGCTGGCTAGCACTGGCGTATTTGGGGTCTGCCAATGAATGGATATTGTACTTTTCAGCTGCTCTGAGAGTTCTCTCTGGAGGGCAGTGTGAGGGACTGGCATAAATGGTAGGAAAATGTTAAAATCCGAGCAAAGGGCCAACACTGGCCTTTTCTTTTGTAAAAATGTCAGCCCTGCTGTTTTGCACAAATACCAGCCAGAGACTGTGATATGTGGCCTTGGAGAGTGAGGAACAAACTTGGAGTGTGTTACAGGTAAGAGATTAGACCAGAAATATTAAGCAGCAATTTTTTCCGACATGGATGTGACAGAATCTGTGTGGCTGGGGAAGAAGATTGCTCCTGGTCCATCATTCATTAAAGTCCTGGCCAGTCACCAGCGGTGTTCTCAGTAAGCTGTGCTCTTGTGTGTTCCCTCCATAGAGAGTCAAATGCTGCTCAGTGGATTACAAGAGCACCCACAGCTAGGTTTTTGTTAGTACTGGTGGTTCACATTTGCACATGCCTCAACATACATAAAATTTATTTTGCATTTGGATGGAAAAGATTTGCAGGAACACTGGTCACTGAAGTGTGCAGCTTTTTATTTCCTGAGTGGCGTGTCTTACGAAGGACCACCAGTAGCTAGTCAGGGCTGTGCTGTAGCAGCATCCTGTTAGATCTGTCTAGTTGTAGCTACAGTACTTAGCTGGTAATCAAATCATGACAGTGCTGGACCACTTTGGGAGATCATGGCGGGCTCTGAGCTGCCAGTGTGTCATTGTTAGCTGTTCCTGTTGTAAAGATGCATTCTTTTTAATAAATTGCGTAGAACTGACAAGGCGTTAGGTGACTTACAGCATAGTGGGAAGACACGGCCCTGGCCTCCAACAGCTTACAGTGTAAGGCCCAGATTTTGCAATGAGGTGCCTGCAGAAAGGCTCACTCGTGCCCATACAGGCTTCCCTGGAGCTGTGCATGTGCACAGGAAGTCACAGTGCCTGGAACACATCACCTGATTGGGGCCTAAACCATATATCCAAAGTCTGTCAACATTCACAAGGATCTCCCCCTCACAGAGCCATCCCATCCATAGGACGAAGTGGGGTGAGTTCCCTGGACCCTGTAGCAGCTGCCCCAACCATCCTATACCTGGAGCCGAGGGTCAGGTGGCAGAGGCAGCAGGGGTCTCTTTCTTTCCCCGCTACTACTCCCCATGCAGGCGGCAGGACTAGCAGCCTGCTCCACTCTGTTGTGCCTCGCTTCTCGGCAGCAGTGGGAAGCAGAGCAACCCTCTGTTTCCTGCTGCCTGTGTGTTGAGTGGCCGGGGGAAGGGGCAGGTGACCCTAGCTGCTTCCGCCATCCTTGTCCCCAAGTAATCTCTGGCCCTGTTTCCTGGGGGAAGATGGTAAGAGGGCAGGGCAGGGGGTGAAGCCTGCAGAGTTGGGTGGTTGCCTTGAGCCCTGTGCCTGGGGCACTGGGGGGAGGTTGCCCCCGCTGGCCCCCTGGGACAACCTTGCCCACTCCAAATTCTTACCTAGGTCTTCAAAATAATCAAGAGTGTCTCTTCTCTAGAAAACCCATGTGAAGTGTTAAGTTGAGCCCTGGCCCAGGACATGGAGAGTATCAAAGAGTCATAGAATCCTAACGCTGGAAGAGACCCTAGGAGGTGCCCAAAGCAGGACCAACCCTGACTGGATTCCCACATAGTGCTGGCATGATGGGTAGTGTTCTTAGTGACTAGATTTAAATAACTCTCAGGAAGCGGGGATGCAGCATCAAACTTGGTAGGAAGAGTCCATCTAGGGGAGAAGGTACAGCATGTGTTTGGAGCCAATGCACTAGTCCTCACAGAGGCTACCCGCCTCCTCCGCCATGCTCTTTGAGATCTTTCCCTGTCAATGTATTTATGTTGGTGTTTTGATTTCTTTTGTTCCATTTCTCCCAGGCCCCCATGTCTTCCCCCTAAACCACAGAAAATGAGGAGACCTAGGCCTCTCTCAGTGTATAATCATAAACTCTTTAACGGCAATATGGAAACGTTCATTAAGGTACTTGCTGGCTGACAGTGAGAGTCTATGAACGCTATGAATGTAATGGTGGTTTTTCTCTTCTAACTGCTAACTCATTTCCTCTTTTGGACCTGGTCCTTCCTATCCTCTGTGCACACTGTTAACATGGCTAGTATGCTCTCTGCCTCAGTGAAGATTTCCATTCATATCTGTTCTCACCCATGGTGCATTCGTTACATTACTTGTCATGCTACTGTCCACGCCAACTGGGAGGAATGAGATAATAGCAATGACCCGTGTGGAACAGTATGGAGTCACCATGTCATTCTTGCCTGTCAGCAGGTTAATTGCAATGTGCCATATCTTATCACAACAGGCATAGCTGTCTTGGCTTTCTAAGTTGCTGCTATATGAACACTCTGAAAATAAATAGCATCACTCCCACCTGTCACAGAAAAAGGCATGCAGAAGATAAAGTAGCAAAAAAAAAAAAAGAAAATCCCCAAAGATCCCACTGTTCCACGATGGGGTCCTTTTGGTCTGGGGAAGAAAAGATAGCATAAAAGACAGCTTCTCCCATAAACAATTGGACATCTAGACTTTTTTTTTTTTTTTAAAGAAAGAGCACTGTTGAGTGGAGGTGAAGCAACCTCACAAGAAAATACTGGCATTCAAGGAGGATTCCCTGAGGAAGTTCTGATTAGAAACTTTAAAAAGAAATCAGAACATTTCTGCTTCTGTTTTCATGGCTACAGGAGGAGATAAAGATGAATGAACTCTCACCAATTGTCTCCCCCTTCTAGGGAATGTTAGTAAAGCAGCTTTCTGCTGAAGTTCTGTGTAGAGGTGACGGATTCTATATTGTATGCTTTTCTTAACAGGCTTCCCCCACCACCAACAGCCCCCCCGCCCCCAGACAAACCTGTCAGTTAGAGTCAGGGCCAACTTGAATAGGTGCTGATGCCCTGCAGTCAGATCCAGCACTGGCTTTTGTGTTGTTATAAAGCTGATGAGCTTCCCCTTGTAAGGAGTACACTTTTATTCTAACATAGGCTGCAAAATGAAAGAAAATTCAGTAGAAGTAATGTGCTTATGTCCCCATAGATACTGAGTCAGCAGCCCATCATTATTCAGCAAAGCACTTAAGTTGGTGCTTAACTTCCATCATCTGCTTAAATGCTTTTGCCTGGGGACAGAATAAAATAAAAACCATAATACATAGGAGGCGAGTGTTAGCATTTCCCTTTTGTACCATTCCCATTACGGGAGCTAACAGCTTCTCAAACAGCCCTAGTAGCTTTCTCTCAGTAGCCTGTGACACTCTTTGGAAAGATTTCACTTGCTCTGGCAATGCACAGTGCACATCTTCAATAACTTTTTTGAATCAAATTATATTTTTAAATTACAGTGGTAGCAATCCATATTAAGTTGGTTGATACCAGTGAATTTAGGAGCAGAATGTGGCCCTTTATTATGCATATAACTCACTTGATCCATTCAATCCCAATATACTGCAGAGTATACTACTACTAATAATAATACCGATTTATGAAGAGGCCTTCAAAGTCTTTCCCCTGTATTCCCCAAGGGTTAATCTAACTTCTTAAGTACTGATACTCCAAAATCTAATCATGCTATACATTCAGAAGGGATGAGAGTGCCTTTGCTGGATATGTTTCAAACAAGCCTGCAAAGAACATGAAAGAAAATATTGTGAACAGCACTGAGAAAGACTGGATTAGACAAACTAATGGGCCTTTTCCATCCCTGTTTTAGATTATGCTATTATGCTATTTTAGTGCAGCCGTAAACCTAAAGACAGTGTGTTTTTAAATGGGTAAACACATTGCCACAAATAATATACAGTCCAGACATACAGATTCTTAATACTTGTGATTTTTCCATTTTTAAATTGATTTTTAAAAGGGAAATATTGATTAAAGTTCAGCCTGTTAAATATTGTTCTGGAGTAATTAGCTACAATGGAAACCTTTATGAGAGGACTAGAGTCCTGCATAATGAGAACAGTCCTGTGGGAAACCATTGTTCACATTTAGAATTCTAGGAATCAGACCCAAAGTCCATCAAACCCTGAATCTTGTGCCCAGCAAAGGCTGGTACCAAATAAGTCTGTATGAAACCTCCAGGAGTGGACCATTATGGAAGTTCACAGCTAACCCAGGACACTTAGGCCATGTCTACACGTGCCCCAAACTTCGAAATGGCCATGCAAATGGCCATTTCGAAGTTTACTAATGAAGTGCTGAAATGCATATTCAGCGCTTCATTAGCATGCGGGCGGCAGCAGCACTTCGAAATTGCTGCGGATTGCCGCCGCGCGTCTTGTCCAGACGGGGCTCCTTTTCGAAAGGACCCCGCCTACTTCGAAGTCCCCTTATTCCCATCAGCTCATGGGAATAAGGGGACTTCGAAGTAGGTGGCATCCTTTTGAAAAGGAGTCCTGTCTGGTCGAGACGCGCGGCGGCAAGGAGCGTCAATTTCGAAGTGCCATGGCCGCCCGCATGCTAATGAAGCGCTGAATATGCATTTCAGCACTTCATTAGTAAACTTCGAAATGGCCATTTGCGTGGCCATTACGAAGTTTGGGGCATGTGTAGACGTAGCCTTGGTGAGTAATGCATGCCCTGAGCATAAGAGTTTCCTGTTCCCAGGAATTCACCCTTCCCTTCTTTGTGAGAAGTTCAGGCACCCCATTTCCTACTGAACATCTGTGGCATGTGGGTAAAAATACAAGTCACTTTGTATAGAGTGATGGGAGGGACTGAGCAGTTCAGTAGCAGAAAAGTAGAAGGAGGAAGAATGGCACAATTCTGGCAAGAGGCTTCTGAGTTCTTGTCAATCACTGAGGCTCAGACTCTGCATACTGTGCAGGTTTTGGGGGTGAGGGTGAGGGATAGTTGGGGGCCTGAACTGGATCTTTCTAAGCTGCCATTGCATTTGAGCTTTCATGGCCTCCGGAAGATATGCTTACTTTAACTGATCTTATTCTTGCTTAATCTCTTCTTTTTCCCCTGCTCTGCTGCTTTTTTATGTTATCAGAGGAAGAAGAAATGCTCGAACAAGGAACCAGGTATTTACTAGAGGGCCTCCTTTCTGAAACCAAACTAAATCAATATGAGGGCTGCATTTGCATCCCTACTGTAAAATTGTCCATTGCCACAGTCCAACCAACCTGCAGACTTCCCTCAATTTATTAGAGGCCATGTGAGAAAGTAGCTTAAATATGAGAACAAAAGCCAAAATTCATTCTAGCGTGAGACCCCCTATTTTAGTCCATAATGCATTTCACACATTATTTTTATAGCTTCTGTGACAATGGCTCTTTTTTTTCAATCAAAATATTCTTTAAATTCTGTAACCATGAGTCTATTTCATCAGACAGATATAATGCACATCTTGATCTGGCTTGTAATTATGACTTTGAAATGGAATAGCTGTGATCCAGTTGCATTTGTCCCTTGTGTTTTGTTTTCTGCCAACCAGAGAAGAAGAATTCGCTTTTTCCACACATGAATAGAGGCCTTTTCCATGAATAATTGACCTCCCATAAGTGTATTAAGCACTGTTTGATGGCTTCATTTTTTTAGCACCTCCTTTTCTTGCTTATTCTCTTACTAAACTCAATGGCACTGATCTTCAAACCTGAGTTTTTTACAAACTTTACTTGAATAAGCTTCCAGTATGTTGTTGTCAACAACCTAAAATGCTTGTAATTCTTTCTTGAATTATTTATTTATTTATTTATTTATTTTTAAGGATTCAGGACAGGCTATCCCACTTGTAGTTGAAAGCTGTATCCGGTATATCAATTTATATGGTAAGCTAATTCTTCCTTTGCTCATAGCTACAATGGAAGCTGTTGTATAAAAGAAATAGTGTTTGCCATTAATAATGAAAGATAATAGAGGAGCCAGCTGCTTTGACTAACCATGTGGATATGAGTTATGATATAAGTGATAAATATATGGGTGCTATACAGGTTTACTTGAGATTAAATTATTCATTCATATCCTAATCCTATGGAAGCTCACTGCAGTATTTGATCTACAGGGCTTGGAATAGAGAATGCAAAAGCAGAAATAAAATCTGAGCATGGTGATCCCTTTCCCCTTCCTTTCTTGCAGAAACACACTGATGTAGCCTGTGCAGAGCACATCAGTTTGCTTAGCAGGAAAAACAAAAGCCAGTTAAGGCTCCTCCAGGGATCCTCTCCCTGGCATGTTTCAAGTCAGAAGCAGGGCAGTCTGCATAAGTCACTGCACACTGGCTCTGGGCTGCCCTTTACCTGTCAATGTTGCCTTTCCTCTTTCAGATGGCACTTGCCCCCGCTTGAGATTTTTTTATTTTTTCATTGCAAGTGTTTGTGTTGCTAGGACAGTTGTAGGTGAGGGGAGCCTCTGGAGCTATTTTCTGTGTGAGATTTTGACAAGCCAGGCCAGGAAGGTGTAACATCAGCTCTTAATGGCCAAGTCTCTATAATGCTGCATGTTGCTCAGTGTAGAAAATACAGATTTTGGCTGTGTTACTTTCTACAGGCAAAGTGTAGGTTTCTGGAGTCTCAGAATTGATTCTGACTCTATTTATGTTGCTTATTTGGGGAGAATGGAAGAACCTATCTGCTTTTACTTTCCCCAGGGATTGTCCTTTATTAGGGTCCGTGTCATTTGGCGTATTAACCCCCACAGAGTCCAGCAAAACAGCAGACGAAAACAACTGAAATAACAAATTTTGATGTTGGTTCCAACACACTGGCATTAAACCTCTCTTTTTCCCTTTCCAGGTCTTCAGCAACAGGGCATTTTTAGAGTTCCTGGATCTCAGGTTGAAGTCAATGACATCAAGAATTCATTTGAAAGAGGTTCGTGAGTAACTTGTGGATCTGCCAAAAAGGTGTATTTTAAGACATCTAACACTTCCCCTAAGGGCATTAGAAAATCACACGCTAGCAGCATTTAGACAGTGTACCATTTCCTAGATAATAGAAAACAGGGATAATAAAGACCTCTTCTTGTCCCTCTATCCTTGATGGGCCATTTTAAAATTGTGCACAATTGTTATCCTTTGTCATACTTATATACAGGGAAAAGACCGACAAATTTCACAAAGACATATCTTAACTGATAATACAGGAAATAAATGTTAACGTGACTTCCAGGTGATGTTTATTAAAAAGTAATATCAATGAGGCTCAGCCTGGCAAAACACACAGATATGCAAGGATTGCTGGACTGGGACTTATATTTATATAAAAAATTCTCTGGGTGAAATTTTATGGCTTGTGTCATACAGGAGATCATATTAAATGGCCATAATGGACATTGTGGGTATAAAATCCATTACTTCATACATACTTTGATTTGGTGGTTGTGATCATAAGATGGGGTTTTCCAAGCCAACTAGGGGGGCTTGGATGTCCTATTACCATTCACTTTAATATGAACTAGGCATCCAAATCCCTTAGGCAGGTTTGAAAATTTCCGCCTCCAGACTTAACATGCAATGCATTTGCTCAGTTGGCCAATACTACTTAATTGATTTCAGTGTAAAATAGGTGAACTGGGACATGACTGCATCATCCAGCAGGTTCCATCTTTTGAATCTGTCTCATACCAGCGTGTCATTCTGCCTGGAGTGCAAAGGATGCATTGGTTTGAAAAGTGAAAAAGAACCAAATAAGGCTGCTAACCTTCAGGAGAGTTTGAGAGCCCTCACTGTGACAGTTAGCCCCATCCCACCGATTGCTGGAGGTTGGGCTAAAGCATGTTTCATCAGGATGCCGCTTAGCAAAATATCCTGTTGAGACGTTTGGTAGGCTGTGTCTACACTAGCCAAAAACTTTGAAATGGCCATGCAAATGGCCATTTTGAAGTTTACTAATGAAGCACTGAAATACACATTCAGCGCCTCATTAGAATGAGGGCGGCCATGGCACTTCGAAATTGACGCAGCTCGCTGCCACGTGGCTCGTCCAGACAGGACTCCTTTTCGAAAGGACCCCGGCTACTTTGAAGTCTCCTTATTCCTATCTGCTCATAGGAATAAGGGGATTTCGAAGTAGCTGGGGTCCTTTCGAAAAGGAGCCCCATCTGGACGAGCGGCGCGGCTGTGAGCCGCGTCAATTTTGAAGTGCTGTGGCCACCCGCATTCTAATGAGGTGCTGAATATGTATTTCAGTGCTTCATTAGTAAACCTCGAAATGGCCATGCAAATGGCCATTTTGAAGTTTTTGGCTAGTGTAGATGTAGCCATGATGTGCTAGAAAACTTAATAGGGTTACTTTTCCATATGTTGCTTTTTTATCAATGCAGAGCTTTTGGTTTTCCAGCTGACTGGTGCTTGCTGCCTAATTCAGGTAGGAAAGATTACGGGAATTAAATCTTTTTTGTATTCAGGTGAAGACCCTCTCGCTGATGATCAAAATGAACGTGATATTAATTCAGTTGCTGGGGTCTTAAAGCTGTATTTCCGAGGACTGGAAAACCCACTCTTTCCTAAGGAAAGGTTTCAAGATTTGATATCAACTATAAGTAAGTACCAACAATTAGACACAGGTAGGTTCCTCTGACTTTTTGCAGCTGTAAGACCGTGTCCTCCACTAATCAGAGAAGCAGAGTTAGATAAGCATCAAAACCTCATCTGAACCTCTTCAGTCTGCAAAATTGAACTCAGAGAGAACAATCTCACAAGACCAGTCTTTCTCCTGGTGTTTCACCATGTGCATTTCCTATCCCAAACAAATCTGGGAAGTGCTCAGGGATGTGAACAGTGTGGGTGGGATTTTTTCAGACACTCTGAACCTCACAAGGTTTGCATTTGAATTCCAGGGCATAGATTCAGATTGATTCTTAATCTTTTCTAAACAGTCTGGCCTGCTGTTCTCAAACTGCTGGACCTAGGTATAAAAAAATCTCTCCCCAGACTGAATTATATTACTCTCAATACCTTCTGGCTGCAGTTGATCTGTATTGCCAAGTAATGGAAGCTCTTAGTGCCCTTGTGGGAAAAAAGGAAACTGGTGGGATTAGTCTGCAGTTTTAGAAATGACGGGCAGCTTTTTGTAATCATTTCTGCTTATAATGCTTACTCTTAGTTTTATTTTGCAAAAATAAATATCCAGAATATATTGACTTTAGCCCTATTCTAAAAAAGCACCAGTCAAAGTATGTGAGTAGTTCTAATAGGACATTGTTAAGTGCAGAGTTTGATTGAGGCCTTTACTGTTTATGTTGATCATCTCCCCTCAGAGAAGAAATAGATTATGTTTTCGGATGGGTGTCGTTCAAATTGGCCTGTTTCTATAAAAATATGCACATTTTCCCAGCAATGTAGGCTTGTGTTGGAAGTCTTAGGAAATTCCTTGCCATCTCTTTTTTTTTTTTTTTTTTTTTTTATAAAATGCCTGTTTCTGTAAAAGTGTTGCCTAAAGCAAAGTCTGTGAGGCAGAGACTGCATGTGTGAAAGCATTGCACACAACAAAAGCAATTTTCCCTAACTGTTGCACAACATGGAAAGTGCTGAATTTTACACAGTTCTTCAGTACTTGTTGTGGACACAGGCTGCCTCTAAGAAAAACAGTTGTAGGCAAGATGTAAAAAGCTTGATCCAGCCCCCACTGAAGTGCTGGCAGCGAATGAGCACTGGATCTGGCTGAAGGTCCCAGTTCAGAAAGGTAGGGAAGTACATGCTTAACATTAGGCACATGAATATTCCCACTGGAGTCAAAGTGACTACTTATGTCGGTGATTGGCAACCTAGGCTAGTAAGTTGGCTGCAAGAGTGACCCTCCATCTTAGTGGGCCAAAAGATGGTCTCCCAGGCTAGGGTAGTTTGCTAACTGCACTTGCTTACCTACAATACCGGCACTTCAGTTGGATGCAGGCGGAGCACACAGATCTCGGTCAATGTTGTGTGCAATCAGCACACACCTAACTTCCTGTGCATTTGCTTTATGTGTGTGCCATTTTAGTAATACTGGAAGGAAAACACTATATGGATGGAAACCAGCGGAATCTGGCACTGCTACACAGGGGCAATGGTAAACAAAATGTCTCGCAGGCCACTCATAGAACCCCTACATTTGAAAACCACTCAAAACCAACATGCTGTAAAATGATGAAGCCTTGTTCTTACTGCTCCAGTTCACAAGCTGAGTAAGGCAGAAAGGTTGACTCTGATGAGAAGTCTCTTTAGACTCTCTACTGCTGTAAAACAGAAAGCTTGCTTGATTTCCCTTGGCTCACACTTAACTATTCTGAGTGACTTTCTGCAGCAGGTGGGGTTGCACATGTTACAGGGCCTTTGAATATCCCAGATGGTTGCAGTGCCATATAACTCGCTGTTTGTGATACGAGAAAATCTTCCTTCCTTAACAAGTGAGAAGCTGCCTGTCACTTTTGCTGAATGGGAGCTGGGAATATACATGGAAACCTTTCTCAAATGCACATGCCAAAGAAATGAACAGAAAAGGAATTCTTATTCTAGAGGTTCACAGCTCACTGGAGTGCTCCCGTTATAAAGTGATGCAGTTACAAGTAAATCAATTAAAGCCTCTGTTACAGCTAGTCAAAATATTTTTATAAGTAAACATTTTGAAATTTACCAACAGTTTTGTTCCATTGGATTTTCACACAGATATCACCACCTTTGGATTAAAAAATTTTAGACTTTTTTATTATTATTTAAGGCTGGAGGTGATTTTAAGTTAAGCAAAACCAAACTGAAACAATGAAAACTGACCCTAGCAAATGATAACCAAGGATAAAACAATCTTTTCTTCAAAGACTGGAAAACTTGAGAAAATCAAAATGTTTTCTGCAGAATTTCCATTTTTGAAATATGGCCAATAGTCGCTGAAAAGTATTTGGGAAAAAAAATACTTACTGGCTGCGTGCAGCCTTTGTGTTTCAGAGCGATAAGCAAATTTCAGCAAGGTTCATCATTCGGATAAACACCCAAACATCAGGTAGTTCACTTAGGGCACATCTACAGAGTCTGCAGCAAGGAGCATTTCAGCTTGAATCAACAGACTCAAGCTCATGGAGCTTGCACTACTGTGCTAAAATTAGCTGTGTAGACGTTGCGGCTTGGGCTATTTTCAGACGGCTTGTGCAAATGCTGCTAACCCGAGCCTGTTGACCTGAGCTTGGAGGTTGTGAAAGGTGTATCCCTTGAGCAGGAATCTCTCTTTGTATCAGAGATGTAGCTGTGTTAGTCTGTATCTTCAAGAACAACAAGAAGTCCTGTGGCACCTTATAGACTCACAGATATTCTGGAGCATACGTGTTCGTGGGCAAAGACCCGCGGGACAGCAAATTTCTGAAGAGTGTCCGTTCTCACAAAATCTTTGGTGTTTATTTTTTGTTTGGATAAGATACATCCTAGAAGTCACTTTTCTTGTAATATTTCAGACAGTACTTGGGGGAGCAGGCACACCCAATTAAAAAATAATGGGGTGGGCGGCAGGACGGGATAAGCTAAGTGAACTGTCCCCTTGAGTAAAGACTCTTCTCAGAATCCATCTAGTTCTGTGGCTGGGCTGTGGAAAAATGCTGTAGCTGCAGAGAAGGTTCAGAGACTAGCTTGGCTCATGTGAACCAGTGTGTTCATCCATGTTCCCAAAATTGTGCCCACATTACATCCCTGAAGTCACACTTGATTAAGAAATAGGTCATCTTCTAATACAGGCTTTGTTCACCGAAAGAGAAGTCCTGAGTCAGCATACTCCAGCAAAACTCTTATTTGAGGTTGATGGAAGTTTGATGTGAGTAAAACCAGCATAAGGACTGAGTGGAAGATTCAGGTCTTGTCTGTGCTTGAAATGCTACAGCAGTACTACTGCAGCTCTTTAGTGTAGACCCCACCTATGCTGTTGGGATTTGTTCTCAAGCTGCCACAGATAATCCACTTCCGCAGGAGGTGGTAGGTAGGTCAACAGAAGAATTCTAATATAGATCTAGGGCTGCCTCCAATGGGCGGTAGTTCAGTTTAACTACAGCATTTGGGGATGTGAATATCCCCATATACTGCCCACGGATGATGCAGATACGCCAGTTTAATTTTTTAGTGTAGACCAGCCTTTAGTAAGGACCCCAGGACTAGGCCCATAAAGCAGTAAAGAAAACAAAAACTGAAGTAGGATTGGAAAGCTGGAAAACAGCTCTATTTTCAAGTCCCAGTATTGACTCTATCCTGTGAGAAATGCAGTAGCTGTTCAAATATATAAATACTAGTACTAAATATATAGCTATGGAAATAGGTTAAGTTTCAGTTGGATGCAAATTTTATGTATGCTTTGAATTTCTCCATGCAGATTCCACACTGACAGGCATAAATGGACATCTGTACACACAGAGTTGCACAATTTTGATAGGCACATTTCAGTGTTTGCTGTTAGTATCTAATCATAAATCAGATCTGTCTGGAAACAATTTCCACCCTACCTCATGTCTCAGACTACTAGATCTGGATAAAAGTCCATGTTTTACTGTGTTATTTAGCCACTAAAACCCTTCAGGCAAGTGCCTGACCATAAAAGACTCCTGTGTATTCTTGTGTTCCAGAAATGGAGAACCCTGCAGAAAGAGTGCACCAGATAAAGCAAATCATCACTACTCTGCCGCGAGCCGTCATTGTTGTCATGAGATACCTCTTTGCTTTCCTCAATCAGTGAGTCTGTTTATCTGTTTCTTATTTAGCTGAGCCACTAGTCCCCCTCCTTCCCACAGCCTTCCCTCTTCTTGTCAAGTCAAATGCTGACAGCGCTTCTGTCGTCATGTTTGGGATCTGCTCTAGCTTAACATCTTTCCTAGGCTTAGCTGCATGAATTCTCTGTAGTACTAGTACTTGGAGCCTTTATTAGATGTCTCTGAACTTTACCTGTGGGTTGCCTGTGTTTACAGCTTGTCACAGTACAGCGATGAGAACATGATGGATCCCTACAACCTGGCCATCTGCTTTGGACCTACTTTGATGCACATTCCAGATGGGCAGGATCCAGTGTCCTGCCAAGCCCATGTAAATGAGGTCATCAAAACCATCATCATAAATCATGAGGGCATCTTCCCCAGCCACAGAGAGCTGGAAGGACCTGTGTATGAGAAATGCATGACTGGAGGAGAAGAGTATTGGTAAGGAGTGGGTGATTGAAATAAGTAACTTGAGTGTTCCAAACTGGGCCAAACTTCTCTCACTAGCTTTATTTTTTTCTGTGGTAAGCCAAGAGTGAGTGTTTGACAATCCTGGGCTATTAGCTAGTGCCTGAAGAGCAAGGGGTTAACTTCAGTTCATGTACATTGAGGGGAATGGCTTATAAAAGCAGTTGTTTGAGATTAGGACAGAGAGACATTTTGGCTGAACACTCAGGCCTTACAGCCCTGGGATATGCCCCATTCAGTTTTGTCAGTTCCTTCGTCCTGTTATAAACATCATGGATCTGAGTCTCAGCTGGTGTAAGTTTGATGTAAATTGCTACAATTGTCTGATTTCACTGGAAGTACATTGATTTACCTAAGCTGTCGATCTGGCTCTCTCCTTTTCTGCTTCATCCTGCTTTGTTATAAATGCAGTAGGACCCCTGTTTGGCCACTCACTGGAGACTGAGGAATTAGGAGAATCACGAAGTGTATGAAATAGAACACTTGGTGCAATGCATAAGTTGTGGTCTAGTGCACTGCAGCACTTTCTTCTTGTCCTTCACACCACTGCAGAGTGAGTTTTAGTTCAGGGACAGCTTTGGAATATCAACTTGTTCTTCATCAGTGTTGCTTTGCACACCCTTGTGGAGAAAATGGTTTGTATAAGTGATCAGTGCTCCTCTGTGTCAGACATGCTCCTCTGTGTCCTCACCCCACCCCACACTCACCGTGAACACCACGCTGCTTCTGATGAGCACAGGGGCCATCCTGCCACTCCCCTGCAGCTGTACAGCCTGAAAGCGCTACTCCTCGACTGGGAGGGGGACTGCTCCGCACCCACTGGAAGTGACATGGCACTTCTGTGGGAAGAGGTGGGTGGGGAGGGGCATGGGCAAATGAAGAGGGGGGGAATGAGCGGAGCAGGGTGAGGGTGGGGCGGGGGCACTGACCTTTAGAGTCCTGTCACCTGTCACCTGTATTCTACTGTAATACCTGAGATTAGTCAAAGAGAATTTGACAATCGGCTGTGCTTTTCTGCAGTTCCACAGCTGGGTTATGTTTTACATTTCCTTCAGCTTTGGTAGGACAGTTCATTTTCCCTTTCCAGTCCTCAGCCTTAAGTCAGTGCGGCAAGGCATTACCAAATCTGCAGGACAACACTTGTTTTTGTTTTTAAGAAACCTGTATTTGCATTTATGGTAAACTAGAACTTGTCACAACTGCATCATCTACCAGCAAAATCTAATTCTTTTTTAAACCACATTTTTATCTTTTTTTTTTCACCTGTTCCCTGTTAGTGACAGCCCCCACAGTGAGCCGGGAACCATTGATGAAGTGGACCATGACAACGGCACAGAGCCACACACAAGTGATGATGGTGAGTGTAGACATCAACAGCAGAAAATTGCGTCTGTGTAGGAAGAGCCGGGGAACAGGCATGAAGCAAGGCAATGTGCATTTTGCTCCTAATCAAATGAGCCTGGGCTACCATATGGCTGTTTTAGGTGGGATGATGTTGCAGTACATGTGCATGTTAATGAACACGCTCCTTTAGAGGGATCTAATCAGCACAGACTGGCGGTGGAGGGAGGTTGGAGGCCACAGGCTACATTTCAGTCTCCTTCCATGGTACTGTGAGAGCTTTAAAATAATGCATTCAGCACTGCTCCTAATAGTTCCACTAATCCCAACAGTGAGCAGCTTCTTTTTAATTTGGAGGTGATCAAGATGGCTTTTGGCCCCCTGTTTACAATACATTCAGCACCTGATGGCTGCGTGAGTTCTGGGGGAAAGAGCATCAGGGATTTGCTGGGTGAAAATGACCAAGTCCAGCATAAGGCCTGCTGTATGTGGGACCTGCTTAACATTCACCTCCATGTTCTTGTGCATACCACATACTGGCTACGTCTACACGTGAAGCCTACATCGAAGTAGACTATTTCGATGTGGCAACATCGAAATAGGCTATTTCGATGAATAACATCTACACGTCCTCCAGGGCTGGCAACGTCGATGTTCAACATCGACATTGCGCAGCACCACATCGAAATAGGTGCAGCGAGGGAACGTCTACACGCCACAGTAGCACACATCGAAATAAGGGTGCCAGGCACAGCTGCAGACAGGGTCACAGGGCGGACTCAACAGCCAGCCGGTCCCTTAAAGGGCCCCTCCCAGACACACTTGCACTAAACAGCACAAGATACACAGAGCCGACAACGAGTTGCAGACCCTGTGCATGCAGCATGAATCCCCCGCTGCAGCAGCAGCAGCCAGAAGCCCTGGGCTAAGGGCTGCTGCACATGGTGACCATAGAGCCCCGCACAGGCTGGAGAGGCAGCGTCTCTCAACCCCCCAGCTGATGGCTGCCATGGAGGACCCCACAATTTCGACGTTGCGGGACGTGGATCGTCTACACGGTCCCTACTTCGACGTTGAACGTCGAAGTAGGGCGCTATTCCGATCCCCTCATGAGGTTAGCGACTTCGATGTCTCGCAGCCTAACGTCGAAGTTAACTTCGAAATAGCGCCCGACGCGTGTAGCCGCGACGGGCGCTATTTCGAAGTTAGTGCCGCTACTTCGAAGTAGCGTGCACGTGTAGACACAGCTGAAGAGTCGTGAATTTAAAGGAGCTAATGTAAAGCCTGTTGGAACCAAGGAGAGTCTTTCAATTGATGTCAGTGGGCTGTGGGTCACACCCGCTCTGCTGCCCTGCACTGAACAGAAACCTTAGCCAAAATAGGGCCATTCTTAGTTGAGAGAGCTGCTCCGTCTGTTTATTCACATTCAGGTCTGCTTGCTTTAGTGACACAAATAAATCTGAACTTCGTCTGACTCCTTTCAGACCCCGGGAGTGGAGGCAGCTGTGGTGGGAGGTGTTGGATTCTTTTCTGGAACAGTTTTTTTTAACAAAAGTCCACATGCAGGGCCTAGTCATGCCCTCAGTAAAATCTCTGCAAGCTACGCTGATCATTGTAAGGATAATGTTAGGTCACAATGATGGGCAGTCCCCTCTGTTTCTAGTTGTGATGCACAAACCCAGAAAGAGCCCAGTTTTGCTTTCCATATCCGGATTGCATCTGCAGCCTGTCTGTAGAAAAAACAGTAATTGTAAACAAAACACATTTCTCTTGGGATTATTGAGAGATGATAAACCTAGTATTGAAGCTGCCTTTTTAATTAAGTTATTTTGCCTCATGAAAGTGCACTTTAAAATCTGCATGATGCACCACCTTGCATTACTTGTTCTCTACTTTCTTTATTGCCATTCTTTTCATTGATTTTTTTCTACTGCTGTAAAAAACTCCCAGTGCCTTTCTGATGCTTGATGTGGAAATGGCATAAGTGACCCTAATTGATGGTCTGTAAAAAGATGGCACAAGGGGTGGGAAGGAGATGACAATTCAGATGATTGAAAATGGGTCAGTAACGAAAAAGGCACTCTGCGTTTTTCAGTGTTAGCAACAAACTGGAGCTAACGTGACTCAAAGGTGAAGGAGAGCAAACTTCCATTTAGCCAATTTTATGCTTGGATGGTCACATTAATAGTTCTGATTGGAGTTTCCGGGTGATTAACTGTGATGCAAGCATGGAGAAGAAGAGTGGCTTTATTTTACGAATTTACATACTCTGTCTCTCCCTCTGCTCCCATGAACACACCCTGCTGAGAAGCTCAATATTTTATCAGGGCTCTGAAAGCTCCTCTGATAGCCTCTCCTATTATATTTCTCCAGTGAGCTTTCTTCATTGATCTGCCCCTTCCCCCCCAGCAGTAATCCCAAATGTCACATCATTTGTACGGAGGAAAAATATGTATCTTAGACTGACTGATCTAGCACAAAGGAACATCTCAAACAATGGTGTACTGCATCACCAGAGAGAGAATATCAGGGATTTTGTCAGTATCTTGCAGATTCCCCCTGCCTACCACTTCCCATCTCATTCATACTTTATTGCTAAGCAGAAGGGTAGGTCAGATTCTGATTACCACCAGGTGCTGAGCTTGCAATACAAAGAAGCGGCAGATGGAACGCAGGAAGTTTCTGTATTTAAATGACAATGGGACAGATCTGAAAGATCCAGGCTAATTTGCCCTCTTTAGCTTTGCTGCTGCCCTGATTGGCCCCATTTTTCTACGCTGCTGGGAGGGCTTAAAACTAGAGGCCGGTGTCTAAGAACATCAAGCCATATCAACTGTTCTCTTGCTGGCACCCACTGATGGCCTTGATAGTGGGCAGACTGGTGAGACACTGCTGCCGAAATCCAAACATTTGATTTACTCTTAATCCAATAAACACCTTTAAGTAATGCACTGTGCAGTCTATCATGATCACAGCCCTGAGGGAGACATGGCCTCTGCCTTGCTCTTGACAAAACAGTTCCTCAGGAGAGGGGTACTGGTCTGACATTTAAGTGCCCAGCCTCCACAGTTGGAACCAGCTGTTCAAAAGTGGTCAGCACCCAGCCCCTCCCACTGTGAAACTCTGGGCCCAATTTTCAGAAGCAGCCAGTGCGCCAAAAGATGCACATTTTGGAAATCTGGCTGCTTAAATTTGGCACTGTGATAGCAGCTAAGCTCTTTCGAAAGTGTGGCCTGGAGATTCTGATTCTTAAATAACTGATGAATGGTGGCGCTAAGATTGGAAGGGGTAGGGTGTGGCAGAGTGCAGGGGGAATCAAGGGCAGTGTGTCCAAAACTTTTTAGGACCACAGAACACCAAACAATATTTTTTATGCAGAAATTATGAAAACATTCTTCAAAAAATTGTTGTCAGACCAAGTAAATAAACAAATAAATAAAACCCAAACCACAACATATACAGCAAAAACAAAATGAACTAATTTAAGAAGTCATTTAACAGCAATGAAGAAGTAACATTGTGTCTGGTTTTAACAACAGAAAATATATACCATCAGTGTCTGAGATCAAAAATGGGTCAGACGCTCATGACACGCTGCGAGTTGTTCATGGAACACCAGTCTTCCACGGAACATAGTTTAAGAAATACTGCTCTAGAGGAGTGATGTGATGATGGATGGTGGGTATTGGCCTAGCCCAGATTTTGAGTTCACCCTCCTGATGGGAATCCCCAGAGAGTATTTACTCTCCATTAATAATTCAGACCAAACTGCCTCTAGAATAAAGGAAAAGGGCTGATATTTAATCTGAAGCAGTCACCAAGTGGTGATTTGATCACAGGATGAGTGAAATTTACAGTGCCCCCACCTAAGAAGAACAAAAATCCTCACCCAAAGGAAATGATTGAATAAATAAGGGGAGCAATGAATAAATGCGGTGGCACAGCTGGGACCATCACTTCCATGCAATGAAATTTTACCTACGCCCCATTTGCTTTGTAGCTCTTCTTTGTCTTCCCTTGCAAGCCTGGGAAACAAATGAGAATTTAGCAACTCAAGAAGGATGCATTATCCATAGTAGAAAATGTTGTCAGGGAGCATGGAGAGAGTTCTCAGTGTCTCATGGGTGAGAGGCATCAGACAGGGCTCAGCATACCCTGGTGATTGCTGAGAAGAGAACGCCCATATTTACTTTGTTCTTTCTCTCTTTTTTCCAGAAGTGGAACAGATTGAAGCAATAGCGAAGTTTGACTACATTGGCCGCTCCCTGCGTGAGCTCTCCTTTAAGAAAGGAGCCTCACTCCTCTTGTACCATCGGGCATCGGAGGACTGGTGGGAAGGGCGCCATAATGGCGTGGATGGCCTCATACCCCATCAGTACATAGTTGTGCAAGACATGTAAGTGGCCTCTTTAAAGAGGGGCTGGGAATGTCAAAATTAAGTGTCTAAAGTTAGGCTTCGGTGACTTTAAATTCCTGGCCTTGTTTTTCAGAAGTGCTGTGCACTCCCCTGCGAGCTTGTGGGCTGGCTGCACAGCGCTGGTTTCCAAAAGCTGGCATTTAAGCTCTTTGTGAAAGAAACAAAGTCTGTCTGACTTCAGCAGGAGCCACTAGTTCTGCTCACACTTGAAACTTTGTCCACTTATTTAAGGGCCTAAAATATGGATGTAAGGCTGCTATTTCCAAAGGAATCTAAGGGAGTTAAAGGCCTCATTGAATTTCAGTGGCACTTGGGCACCTGACTTCTTCATGCTCATTTGAAAATCTGAGCTAACGTAGTAGGTAATGAGAGGCTCCTGTTTCAGAAATTGTTGGTCTCAGGCATTGAATCTTGACTGAGTTCTTTAGAAAATGGGGTTTGAATTGAAAGTTGCCATGAATAACTACGTTGGTAGCTCTGCTCACTTTCAAAACTCTGCAGAGACATTGACTAATGACTCCAAAGCCCTTGGGTGGAGGTAAGTGGCTGTCAGTCTCATGCAGCTGATGAAATTGAGGCAGAGGGGTCTAGTGTTGGAGCCAGAACTAGATCTCAGGAATTCCTGGCTATGGGTCCCAGGCTCTAACCATTAATCCATGCCTGTTATATAAACTTCACTCCCTGAATGCACTGGAGTGATTTTTTTCTCCTCTTAATTTGGGTTGAGAGTTTATGCAAATTTTCAAAAACACCACAGTCCCATTTGTAAAGTGGCTCAGGCATTTGGAAGCCAAAGTCTCACTGAACATCAACACTCTTCTCCTGAGTGCCCAAGTCACTTCTGAAAATGGGGCTGAGGTGCCTAAATTACTTGGCAACTTTTTAAAAGCCTTTTTAAACCTTTGATTTGTTTTAAGAAATAACTTTTCTTTTCTGACCTTTGTTCTTTGCTTTAGTGGCAATTATTAATCCACTGAATGTCTCTTTCAGCACAGTGCTGTTGAATATATATATATGTGAAAGAGCTGAGCCAACAATACAGGCAAGCTCTCCTGCCTACCATAGCCGTTAGACTCCCTGCGCACTCCCCAGTTCTGCTCCTCAGTGTCATAAGTTATCGGTGTGAAGATATTTGTGCCTTTCATGGGGTGGCTGATAACCGAATCCAGTCATGTGCTATTTGTTTTTTTGTCTCCTGGTTGGTTTTCTAAGTGGTCACCTGGACCTTTCTGCTCTTACTGGCTCAGATGCTGCTTCTTGTTCAAGATTCCTAAATAATTAGTGAAGCCCCAAGAGATTTGAAAAACAGTGCCATAAAAGAACAGAATTGAGCAGTCCAGACTCACTGTTAGCTCCTTGGCAGGTGTTAATTGGCACTCTACTATTGGCTCATCTCTTAGGCTCACACTGCATCTAGGTGACCTGAAGTCCAAGGGTCTCAGCACCCCTTACATACACTCATTCATTGTGTCTCACCATGCTCCTGTGATAGGTAAGGTACCTAGGATTGCATTATAAACATGGAAACCGAACCCTGGAGAGGTTGGCAGAGATGGCCCTGGAGCTTAGAGTCAAACTTTCCCTAACTTCAGGGTAGTTTGAATCTTGAGTTTGATTCAGCTCACTGTGAATTTTGGATTTATTTGGGGGTGCTCAGGCTAAAATTTCAGCTGGGGCCACTTATAGGGACATGGTCCAGATGACTCAATATATCAGTGACAGTGCCAAGACTAGAACTCAAGAGTTCTGACTTCCAGCTTCCTTCCACTAGACCTCACTTGCTCCTTGTTGGGGGCTAATGAATGTTATTTTCCCCTGCTTGGAGTCGCTGGATTAGGATTTCCAAGGTATGAAAATGCGAAGAGGCCATATTCTCTTTTCTTCCTGTTTGAGGCTCTCCATTCTCCACCTGCCTGATCAAGTTTCATTTTTCATAGGGATGATGCATTCTCCGACAGCCTGAGTCAGAAGGCAGACAGCGAGGCAAGCAGTGGACCCTTGCTGGATGATAAAGCCTCATCAAAGAATGACATCCAGTCTCCGACAGATCACATTCCAGACTATGGTTTTGGAGGAGTGATGGGCCGGTAGGGCAATTGATTAACTTCTGTATAAAAGCTAAGGTGGTCTGATGCTGTGAAAGAGAAATAGACTGTGACACACCATTTAGGGCAGGAAAATTAGAATGTCATGAATCAGTAAGAACCAGAGAACAACTTGTAGCAGTTAAGCCATATTTAAATCAGAAGGGAGCCCAATAGATCCATCCATTCCAACAGCCCCCATAATATTATGGTTGACATTTATTGGCATTCTCACCATGCAAAAACCCAGCCAGCTGGGGTGGTTCAGATTTTGAAAAGATCTGGGTTCTGACTTGATATGAGCTTTCAGAACTCATATAAAGGGGATTTCATGGCATGCATTCTGAAATGCCAGATGATGATCACATTTAATTGCCTTTCAATTAATTCTTTGCAGAGTGAGGTTGAGATCTGATGGAGCAGCCATCCCTCGTCGTCGGAGTGGAGCGGACACCCATAGTCCCCCAAGAGGGATGGGCCCTGGCATAGATACCCCACCACGAGCAGCAGCATGTCCTAGCAGCCCCCACAAAATACCACTCAATCGAGGCAGGATTGAGAGCCCTGAGAAGCGCAGAATGGCCACATTTGGCAGTGCCGGCAGCATCAATTACCCAGACAGGAAGGGCTTGACAGATGGCCACCCGCTGAGATCGACTAGTGGGTCTACTCGGCACAGTAGTCTTGGTGATCAGAAATCTCTGGAAGCAGAAGCACTTGCAGAGGTAAGAGGGCATTGTGCATGGTGGAAACTGGATACTGTGCAGAGTGCCTTTCACCTCAGAGCTCTTTGTGGTCATCTAGAGGGATCTCTTCACCCACCCCTGTAATGCAATCACCTGTGGGATGAAATGTGGGGGTGTTCATGGACTGGGCAGGACAGGAACTGAACAGGAATACTGTCTCCATTTGGAACTTGTGGGGGTATTTAAAGAGAATTTAAGTATCCCAATAGGAGTTTGGTCACGATACTCCGAGCTAACATCTCCAGTTCTGGAAAACGTATGTTACATTTGTTAATAGCAACATGTGGTTAGGATCTCAGATTTCATGACTAATCCAAAAAATGTTCTCTGCAGCTGCAGAGTACCCCGGCAGTATATTATGCGGCAGGTTCAGTATTGGTTCAATACTGTTTCCTAAATTACTCGCAACACAACTTGAAATATTCTTCATTTTTAATGGGTTTCTCTCATCAAAGTACCAGCCCACTGCATGTAGCTATTGTCTCATGTGAAAGTAGGTAGCAAAAACCTCACATTCTCCGCTGCGAATACAGAAACTGGAGTTTCTCTGCTGAACATAGATGTCAGCGCTGGTGCACCGTGCAGTGATTGATCCATCCCATTGTGCCTTAGGCTTAGAGGAAGTTGACACGGCGGGCAGCCCCTATCAGAATGGTTGGCCAGACAGTAGTAGTGAAGGGCAGGGGTAGGGGGGCTGACTCTGGACTCTGCATCCTCCCTCTGTGCAGGCTGGTGGTTGCCCAGAGGTTTTGTGTAGCTGTTTCGTTTTGATGTAGTGCTTCCTGAGCTTTTCACACCTCAGTCTGTTCTGTGGGAGCTGTTGCCTGGTGCTGGCGTGTTGTTCCTTTGTTGCTTATTGTTCCTATGACACTGTTGCCACAGCAAGCCTAAATCATGGGTCTGCTTGATTTTTAAAAGTACACACCGTATTTTTTTTCAATATTGCATTTGTTGTAAATACCATTGTTCCAAACGTGCTGTTTTCTTAAAGAAAAAGCAACTCTGTATTCCACGCAGCTGGCCCGGTTCCCCATTCAAAGCAGTGACCCATGTAAAACATTATTATCGCACGTATGCCAGGGAGAGCTCTTTGTTTGGTGAGCCACAACTCACCCCCATGAGAACTGGCAGTTTCCTGCCTGAGCCCATTACCCACAAAGCGAGAAGAAATGCCAGCGGTGAGTGACTGGTAAGAGAGAGGCTGCAGCTGGCTATTGAGGTGAAGTGAAGAGCAGAGACTTTCATGTAAACGCTCTGGGGTCCACCTTGTGCTACCTCTGTTACCATTAATTTTTCCAATGAATGTGCAGTATGTATTTTGTTATGCACACCGTTAAGAAGGTGATGAGTGGCGAGAGCAGGCCAAGGAGTTTGGGAGGGGGCAGAGGGTTGGGGCGTGTGGCAGTGAGGGCCCCAGCTGGGTTCCAAGCTCAGGGCTGAGGCCAGCAATGAGCAGTTCTGGGTGTGGGAAGGGCTCAGAACTGGGGCAGAAGGTTGGGGATGCAGGGGCTACTGGTTCCAGCTGGGGGTACAGGCTGTGGCTGGGGTTGGGAACAAGAATGAAGAGTTTGGGGGTGCAGGCTGCCCTGGGGCTGTGGTGGGAAGAGGGAACTCCCCCTCTCTCCTCACAGCAGCAACACCTGGGGTAGGGCGAGGTGCCACATCGCTATGTACCTGAATACCTTATAGGGAACTGAGGTGGTATCTAAGTTGCAAACACTGTTGAGAGGGATAGATCACAATTATGGACAAAACAAAATACAAAATGGCTTTCTTGGTCTTTTTTAAAGTAATGGGCCTTATCCTCAACTGGTACAAATCACAGCAGGTAGCCTTGTTAGTCTCGACGCATAAAAACAAGGAGGGGTCCTGTAGAACCTTTGAGACTAACAGAGTTATTAGGCCATACGCTTTCATGGTACAATCTACTTCATCAGATGGAAGTGGGGTTTCTCCACAAAAGCTTATGCCGTAATAAATCTTGTATCTCAAAGGTGCCACAGGCCCCGTTGTTGGTATAAATCAGTAATTCTACCAAAGTCAAGGGAGCAGTGTCAATTTACACCAGCTTAGGATCTGGCCATGTGAAAATATAACTAATTTTGTAAACCTGTTATGTATAACAAAACCTTGCTGGGCCCTACCATGGCTGATAGTGATCTTGCATGATAACTTGGATCAGAAAATGAAGAATGTTGTATCAGACAAACTGTACAGAGGAGGTAGACAAAAAATAATTCCCCCAGGTGGAAGTTAGCTCAGTTCTGAGGGCTACTTTACGTTGTATTTAAGCCTACTGACGAGGGGAGAGCAGGGCAAAGGAGGCAATTGCCCCAAGGCCCGGTGGTACAAAGAGGCCCAGGGCATCTGGCACCTCTGGAGCCTTGGGCCATGTAAATTGTTGGTGGAGTGCTGTGCGATGTGCTCCAGAGCCGGAGTGGCGTGCTCTGGATAGCACTGGAGAGCATGGGGGTGGGGTGCAGTGATGAGGCATAGCTGCTCTGGTCCTGCTCCTCTGCCTGAGGCCCCATTCCTTCTGAGAGTGTGGAGCTGGCCCTTCCCACTAGCCCCAGGCCCGGCAAGTCTGTCAACTCCCTTGATTTTGTTACGATGAAAGGTGCAGGATTTCAAAGATGTGTGGTGCCTACCTGGGGTCAGGACCTGGGTTTTACATCTCTCAGCGCCAGCTCCTTCTCATGAGGCCAGCTCGTGGGAGGTTGTGAGCAACAGCCCCTTGCGTCAGTGCAGTTGCAGAAGCTCAGCAGTTCTCAGGATTACTTAAGGGCATATGATGTGGTGAAGCAGAAAACCACTGCACTGACGCTGAGATGGGATGGAGCTCCACTTGATGGGAGGGGTAAGTGCAGGAAAGCCCAAGTGATGCTAAAGTGGAGGGATGCTGTTCACAATTTTGCTTATTGTGTTGGCAGGACATTGAGAAGACCATGAGTACTGCTCTGAATGAGCTGCGCGAGCTCGAGAGACAGAACACTGTAAAGCAGGCACCTGATGTTGTCCTTGACACCCTGGAGCCAATGAAGAATCCTCAGGGGGGCTCTGTGAATTCAGAACCTGCCAGCCCTCTTCACACCATCATGATCCGAGACCCTGACGCTGCCATGAGACGCAGCAGCAGCAGCACAACTGAAATGATGACTACTTTTAAACCAGCCCTCTCAGCCCGGCTTGCTGGGGCTCAGCTTAGGCCTCCACCCATGAGACCTGTCAGGCCGGTTGTTCAACACCGATCGAGCAGCAGTAGCAGTTCAGGAATGGGCAGTCCAGCTGTGACGCCCACAGAGAAGATTTTCCCCAATAGCTCCTCAGATAAATCTGGCACCATGTAGCTCTGCAGCCTGGGATTCTTAGTTGAGGGGTGAAAAAAAGACAGTCTCTGGATATTTTGGATGAAAATCCCAACCCTGCCAACACTCATCCTTCTAAAGGCAAAAAGAGAAGAATTATGCTCTGAAGAAAATGTCACTAGGGAAACCAGTAAACAGTCCTGAAGCCTAATGATTCCATTATAGCTACATACATCCATGCAGAAACATTTTGTCAAGATTGCAGTAAAACTGTATGGCAGAATAAGATGCGTATTGTCACTGGAGAATATACAGTTGGTGTAGAAGTATATATAAAGTGTACAAATTCAACAATTTTTCTTAGTAGATTTACCTCAGAAACTTGCCCTGAAATTTCCTCTCTAGAGTTGTTTGGTTGATTTTAATTTTTTTTTGGGAATACTTGTGTGCGCGTGCGTGTGTGGAGCAACTGTGCATCGAGCAATACAAAACCAACCCTGGAACTTCTATTCTGCAGGAGCTAGTATTTTTTTTAAAAAAGAGAAGACATGCTGTTTTTTGCTCAACTTGGCCTACAGAGAAGAGATTGGAATGCATCTAGTGACCTTTCTCATCAAACTGGGTGGGTTTCTTTTTCTTTGCATTCAGTCCTAAAATTTGTTTCACCTCTGAATCTTGCGGCTGTTACCTAGCTAGTAGCTTGTACAGAATACAATACAGCCAAATGAAACATTTTATTTCTTTTGCTCACATATAGAGGGATAAGGTGTATAAATAACTACTCCAGTGTTAGATATGTACAAAAAGAAATCACAGAGCTTAGTTTGTCTTGAAGGTTTCAAAACAAGGACCAGTGAGAAACCTGTGGTAAAAAGTAGATAGGCTAACTTATAAAGTATTGAAAAGTTCCATTTCCCATTCTCTCCTGACCTTTAATTAACTGATGACATCGTAACAAAATGGGACTAAACAGGCAAGGAGGCTTTGAAAGATCACATTCCTTTATTTAGAGTTGCATAGCAGTGTGCGAGGGTCTTGATTCAGATTGTCTTCTTGCATGAAAAGCATGAGCCATATTTGACCATGTCAGACACATAATGGATCTGATGAGGTGATATTTTGCACTTTCTATACTGTACTATATAAAACAGGAGTTTGAGTTTATGCAAAAGAAGTTATATTTTACTTTTCCTCTAAACATTTAACCTAGAAAAAGTGCAGGAAGAACTAGAAGTTGCATGGTACTTTGTCTGATAACTCTTCTCTGACTTCAAGACATGTCATGTTTCTTTTTCTCATTTTTGTATTACTTCTTGGCCAGCTTTTCATATAGTTGACCTGTGGTTTAATTTTGGCTATTAGCATATACTTGTTTGTCATCTGAATGTGAAACAGGTCCTGATGAGCCTCACTCAAACTCCATACAGATGCTGTAATAGCATTTTTCATACCTTAATTCCTTTTCCTTAATCTAATTTTGGCTGCAGAAGCTGTCATTGAGCAAAAAGGTGAATATACTTTGCTGCCTTCTTGGGAGTTAAGATTAACATTCAGCTTCTTTCAACATCCCATGACCTGTTTTTAAAGTTCTTTTGCTTTTCTATCAGTCACCTCAGAGCTACCACCCAACACAAACTATTTTACATCTCTAGGGGAACAATCCAATATTTCTGTCAGAGAATGTATAAATGGAAAAGACCATTGGGGTGATCTAGTCCTTCGAATCTTATCATGTTAATATCTCTCATTTGGGAATCCAATCCATAATGTATCCGTGTGCATAAAACAAAGGGAAGCCCTACAGTTTGTGCAAGGAAACATTTACATTTACTTGACTGGATATAGAGGAATCTTAACACAAATCCAATGGAACTGATTAGGTGTTTGTTCTTATTCTGTGTCCAGTGGACAAGCATGTTTCACTTCCACATATCCTCTTAACTGTCTCTTGCCTGTTCTAGTCTGTTTATATATTGCTATACTTGCTTAAATGCTGGAAAGTAACTGTTAAAATGTAAACTGTAAAAAGAAAATAGGTTAAAACTAGATGAAAGCCAATGCCACTCACCAAATCTTTGCACTTAGTAGATAGCTCAATGTAAAAAATAATAAAATAAAAACACAAACCTAACCTTTCAGTGTACAGTGGGGCGGGGGGGACAGTACTGTATGTAGTGATTCTATTGTTCCTCAATATAGTATTACAAGAGGAAATGGTGTTTACGTACTCGTCTATTAACATCGACATTTGTAAATTGCCACAATTAGTTCATACTGATGATTATTTTTCTTCATGATTTTTTCCTGTTTCCTAACCCTGCGGTCATTGCCTTTGTCATTATGGGCAGCAGATGTTCAAACGGTCTGTCAGTCTGTTCTGGTAATGAATCAACAAATGTGCTTTTAGGAAGAGCGGGAAAGCCCCCATTTGGCACAATTGTTGTGTACTCCTTGCCAGTAAGTTTTTCCAATTAGTTCCTGGAGAACACTCACTTTGGTAGTCTTACTTTATATTTTCAACAATGACTTAATAGCAAAACTGTCTTCAGTTATTTTACCCCCTCTGAAAGATATGGTACAAACTCCAGTGTCTTTTACATTAAATTATTGCCTTTTATTTTTGCCTTGTTTTTTTTAATGCTATGGTTTTCTTATCTTTAAGTGCCTTTTGAGCACCGGAACAAATGTTTGGAATTAATGTACTTGGAGCTATATACAGATCATGATTTCTTATGTACAGTCAGGGCCACTGCCGGGGGTAGCAGGCCAAAAGGGGCAGTTGCATTGGCCCTGGTGATTTAAAAGGACCTAGACCCTTTACGAATTGCTGCCAGAGCCCCAGGTGGTACAGTCCTATGTGGCATTGAGGGCTGGCTGGGGGAGGGCTGGTATGGTCTGGGTGGTGCTGAGGGCTGCATGGGGAAGGTACATCACAGTTTGGGTGGCGTTGAGGGCTGGACACTCCTAGCTTTAGGCCAAGGTCCCTCCCTTTCTAGAGGCCCCAGAGCCAAGCCCCTGCCACCACCCATTGCCCAGGGTCCAGCAGAGTCTGTTGCCAGCCTTGTGTATAGTAATGGTGTGCTGTGGGTGTACTGCTTTTCAAGTCTTAAAAAAAAAGACCTTTTATTACATTTTTAAAAGGGCCTATTAAATATTATAGTTAAATTGCAGTTTGGGGCAACTACTGTAGATTTAAAAATATTTTTCTGCAGTTCAAGTCAGCACAAAATTAAACCACTTGCACTGTGCTATAGAAGCATCATAACTGGAACTTACTCATATGTTTTGAGTAACTTCATCTTGATGGTTTGAACCTCTCAGTAGACTGTAGCCTTCAATTTGATCTCAACTCTGTTCACTTAAGGGTACTGTGAAATTTATAGACTACGAACTGGTGAAAGCATCAGTTGAAAATGTCCCTTCAGTGGGATCTTTTCTCTTGTTTCAAATGAAAACTGTTCCAAGTAATGAAGTTTCAACCATTTGGTTATAATACGGAGAGATCAACAGAGAGCCCAAGTCTCCAAGATGGGCCAGTGGTGGTGAAGAAAAGGGCACTCTTTAAGGGAAAGTTGATGCTCTGCTGTGCAGAGCAAATTCAAAAGTCTTGATTCAGATCCCTCCGTGGCTCTGAGTTTTTGCCTCTCCCAAATATAAACTGCTTTAGCTGTACTGACGCTACTTCTGCTAACTCCCAGGAGTAGGGCGCCATGCGCGTAGCTGTCTGTTGGCCTGTCTCCCCAGTGGCTCAGTGAAGCAGTCTTTCTGTTGACCTAATGATGCATTTAACGGTGCTGAGTTTAAAGCAATTGCACCCACGCTGATATTAGTTCTGTACAGACCTAAGCGACCATTGTAATTGTGTCAGTCCCTTTAATGATAATGACAGTGCACTTTTCTTCCTTAGACTGAAGTATACCTGATAGATCCTTTTTTGTAAATCCGGGACTGTACTATTTACTAGCAGTATTGCAATTTTCATGGTATGTCAGTAGACCTCCTGATTCTGATCTGCTTCTGAGTGGCTGTTTTTTGTTCATGCCAGAAAACCTTAGGAAACTGCCTTGTATAATTATTGTTGTCCCTCCTATGGATATTGTCTCTGTAACGTATGATTTGGTTAGAATGTCTGATTGGATCCTCTGTCATGTATGCTGATGATGCCATGTAGATCAAGCCACTGGTTGGATGTGGACTCATCCTGTTGAATAAAACTACTTAACTTTTCTCAGAAATATTAGTCATGCTTTCAAACATGCTGGAATATAAACACTGAACACTCCACGTGGAGAAATGGCCATCCTCTGGGCGTACGTGCCTTTGTAGGCATTTATTAGTAGAAATGAAAAAGGTTGTTACTATAGTATCCAATGACTTCTGTCCATGAAAGGAAATGGAACAGAGAGAGGTGAAGTGATTTGCTCATGGTCACTTACCAGGTCAGTTTCTCAGTTGAGACTAGAACCCAGGTCTCCTGCCTCCATTCCTGCATGGCCTCTTGTGATTTGCCCACAAATCTGCATGCCATGCAAAACGCAAGTGGGGCAAAGAGTTTGAAATCTGTGAAGACAACTGACTTAAAGGTGAGAGGACAAACACAAAAATAAAGACAACTTTTATGTGCAAAGATACTTTGCCTTGTTTTCCCATTTTTGCTCTTACACCCCCACTCACCACACAGCTGCTGAGAAGTTTTTTTATAGCAAAAGTAAGCCTTGACAAGGGATTGAAAAGTGCAGAAAGTACAGTCTTGTTATGAATTTTAATGGGTGTGGTGTATATTAATATGTATTCATTATTGCATTAAGGAGAATGTTCTTTAGAGCCGTGTTTCTTAAACTGTGTTCCATGAGCAACTAGCAGGTGTGCCACAAGCATTTGGAAAAACACACTAATGGTTTATTTTTTTTTCTATTGTCAAAACCAAATACAGAGTTACTTCTTCATTGCTATGACATTCGATCAAATTACTGCATTTTGTTTTTGCTGTATATGTTGCTGGGTTTTTTTGTTTTTTGGTCTGACAATTTTTTAAAGAAAATTTTCATAGGTGTTCTGCATAAAAATATTATTTGGTGTTCTGTGGTCTCAAAAAGCTTAAGAAAGACTGCTTTAGAGTATTGCTCTTGAGTTAGCCATATGGTTCAGAAAGAATGTTAGCCCACCCTCTGTCTTCAGGAAAATTGTGCTATGCTGAACCTGAATACCACGGTGAGTGAGCTGAGCTCATGGGCTGAGAATACTGAAGAAGGGTTTTTATCTCTGTGGCTGCAAAAGAAATGAGGATGCTGGATTGAATTTTTCATGTTGCAAAGAGAGGGGAAGACTAAAACTACTGCCACTTTGCTGTGTTTGGTAGCAGAGATGAACCCAGCTGGCTAAGTGAACTTGGGAGCCTACTGAGCAAAGGCAGTGTCCAATGTTTATACCAGGTGCTTGCACTGACAGCATACCATAGCTACAGTAGCACAAAGTTGGCCAGGAATCTATCAAAATGCATTGTTGTGCACACATAGTTTGATGCTGGACACAGGTAATATTTAATTCACAGTGAACGACTGGTGACTAGCCCATCATCAGTACAGGCACAGGTGGTGAAAATGTCCCAGTCAGCACACGGGGTAACAAATTTCTTCTTGCATTTAAAATCAAAAGTCCCTATCGCTCCCAATCTAATTCTATGGATAGCAGGGATTGAGGCCTAAAATGTTTAAAGGAGGATTTTTATCGGCAAGACTAGCTGTAGAAAGAGGAGAAGCCACCTCCTTTTGGCTGTGGGGTAAGATTCCAAGAGAAGAAACATTTATATCAGAATCTCAGCAGGTGTGTAAACTGGCCTAGATCCACTGATGTGAACGGAGCTCTGCTGGTTTACACCTGCTGTGGATCTGCCCTGACTAAGCCATTGTGTGTACTTCTAAAATTGCATTTAATATTTGTTCATATCAAACATAAATGACCTGGTTCTCCTGAGCAGTTCATGCGCTTACTAAATTGGTTTTATTGATAACTTGTAAATCTTATCACCTGGTTAAAACCCTTTCCAGATTTCCCAGATTAGACTGGCCCGTGGCTGAAGTTCAACACCCCTGCTAGGATTCTCTTTAGATCTCCCCATTCCAGCCTATTGGTTTATACACATCTTTTATGTTCACTCAGACATATCTTCACTACTTACAGTTGGTTTGTCCAGTATGTTTTTGCTAACTAGGTCTTGAAAGATTAGGAACTTGGTCCTTCTGAGTCCTGATACACTTTGTGGTGTTTTCTTCAAGATGCATGCAACATGAAGACAAAACCATAGTAACTTGGGAGTGTTTTAGGCCTGTGTTTCAAGGCCTTCTACACCTGGGCAAGTGCTTAGCAGGGCCACATCACATTTAGTCTTGCTTTGGGCCTCATCCACAAAGCTGGAATTTGGATCTGAATGTTTCCCAAGTTTTGTTGCAGCCTGAGGTTCAATAGGAGAAATCATTTGGGAATCTAAGAGGCAGGAGGAGTTGGCTGCTTCAACACTCCTTGAGTGGGAAGTGCTCACTGGACCAGCTATGGACGGGCTGAGTCACTGAAAGCATTTGTAAAGAACATCTCTGCTCATATTTCAGTGGATTTCTTTTCACCCCTAACTTGTCAAGAATATTTGTCCATGTTAAAAATTAAAAAAAAAAAAGTCCAGACTTCTGTCTCCCTCCCTCCCTCATCTTCTGCGATTTAGCCTCCTGTCCTGAGCACACAAGCCAGGTGGACAAGAGTCCTGCTGCGTTTTGCTCTTGAAAGCTGTCTGGAGAACAGTGTGCTACTGGAGGGCACTATATAAATATGCCAGATCTCAAAACAGACCAAGGTAAAATTTTCAGAAGTGTCACAGGCATAGATTTGCAAAGGCATTTAGATACCTAAAGATGCAGGGGATCCCTAGTGGGATTTTCAGAACTGTTGAGGTGCCTAGCTCCTAATCAAACCAGTGAGAATTAGGTATGTTTGTAGCTCACTGGTCACCTATTTGTCACTTTAAGACTCTAAATACTTGAAGAAAACTTGGCCCTGTGTGTCTGTTGAGAATGGGACTTAGCTGCCTATGCCACTTTGGTCCTTTTGAAAATTCTGCTGCTGCTTACATAAGTAGCACTAATGTAACTACATTAGTTTAGAAACCCAGACTTAGTGGGACTCCTGTCTAGTGGGGAGACTGTAATTCAGCTTCAGGCCCATTAGCTCTTGGACCCTGGAAAAACTGCCAACAAAGGAGTTTGGTTAGTGCCCTTTGATCAGGGATGAGCAACCATGAATGGTGAGCAGGCTGCACAAGTGGCCGTCCTTCACCTCTGTGGTTCACAGCTGCTCTTTGTGGCATCCCAGCTCTGGGACAGAGGGAGCGGAGTGGGGACAGTTGCACGAATCAGATGATTCTTGGCTCCTTTGAAAGTGCCAGGAGGGAGACGGAAGAATAGGAAGTGTGGGGCTCCTATGCCCAAGTGCATGATAGGCATGTGGGGGAGGGGAGTAGCCAGGGGGTCTGCGGGCCACAGGTTCCCCACCACTGCATTTTATATTACACTAATCCTAAGAGGCCACCCAGGTGATTAAAACTTCTGCGCTAAGTGCTGTAGAGTTAGGCCGTGCCCTAAAGAGCTCGTAATCTCCAACGCCAAGACACAAATGATGGGCCAGGGACTAGAACAGAGCAGTTAAGTGATTTGCTCAAGGCCACCGAGAAGCATGCACAGATTAGTATTTCTCGTGACATGCAGAGACCTGCTGCAGCAGGAAGCACTTGAACAGACTTTTCTCTTTAGAAAAACAATTCCATGTGTAAATTATTACAGTAGGAGAACCATAGCACCCTGATGTGACTGCGCCTACTGCCCTTCAACCACCGAGTGCCCTAAGAGACAGCATATGATATATCTCGTCAGTTCCTGCCCTTAGCAAGTGGGGGGGGGGGCACTCCTTTGTTTCACTTCATGCCCTTCTACTTTGCACTGCAAGCTGACCACTGAGTGTGTCAAAGCAATTGACAGAGTTACGCTGGCATCATTATCCTGTATGTTCCCTGCTATAGACAAACACTAACCTTGATTTACATCAACATCTTAAGGTTAAACTTACCCATCTTGTTGCATATGACCTCCAAAAGCCTGAGTTAGGCCGTGTCTACACCAGGAGCAATGGCAGCCCAACCCCAGAGTGTAGCTGCCACCTACAGCACGAGCAGGGCTTGTCTGTCACTGAAAGACCGCCTCCCAGTCAGGGGCAGTAAGAAGTAGAAGCATTTTTCTGTTAACCAAGCTGCATCTACCCTGAGGGTTAGGTCAGTACAGCTACAGCAGCGGGCCGGTATATGAAAGGGATCTACGAATAAAGCCAGCAAACAGTGTTCCTTTTCGTCCTTTTGAGCCACCTCTGTGTTACATAAGAATGCGTCTGTAAAAAAAGTTGGGGTATCAGTAATTGTTTCCTGTACTGTGCATAAAAATACCTTTCTGCAGGTGGCAGCCCTGGTCTCACCTAAGCCACAGTTGCCTCGCCACAAGCTGGCTGTCCTGTGCTCTCCGTGGGGCGTGCGTGCAGCTCAGAATGACCTCTCGAGGGCACCATCATTCCACTGCCCTCTGCTCTCATGTAATGCACAGGCAGCTACCATGTCCCAGTGGTGCTAGCTCTGCCACAAACAACTAGCTGCACCTTCCTCCCTGCCTTGTGATTAATCACTCTTTGCGCCCCCCTGCTGATTGTCCAGCAGGTACACCCCCAGGGTGCATCTCTCCTGCTGCTTGCACCTCCCCTGCTCCCTGCCTAGCGCCTGCACCATCAGAGCCGTTTCCCCTGCAGCTAGTTCTCTCTCTTCTCTCCTCCTCACAAAAAAGGTTTCCCTGCTCATCTTAAGCAGATGAGCAACAATGAGCCACAGAGGAGTATTAACGCTCTTGGGTCCTCAGTCTTCGCAGAACTGTACTTCATTACCCTGCGGAGGGTTTGTTTTTGCAGCGTGGGCTATTGACGTCTTCCTTTCTGGTATGTCTCCTTGGAAAATCCTGGTGCCTGAAGAGGAAATCAGAGTTCAAGATCCGAAAGGACCACCAGATTATCTAGTTGGACCTCCTGTATATCACAGGCTACTGACACTGCCCAGCACCTCTGCACTAAATTAGCCCAAAGTGTTACAGCCCTGCGGAAACTAGACTAGGCAGAGAACAGGATTGACTGAGATGCACCAGTGCCAGATGCACCTACAGGAGCCAAGAAATGATTAAGACACATCCTGGCAGTGGGGGTAACAGCTTCGCTGGGCCCCTGGAAGAGGCAGATGATGGCTTCCGCTGTATAATTTCTAGGTCCCGGTCTTTGACTTGTAGCTTTTAGATTTGGTGGGTCACGGACCACTTGCTCTACTCAGGTGCCAGTTTCTGAACCCAGTAGCTTGTGACTGAACAACGATCTGCCATACCCCTTGTGGTAGATAAGCAATGGAAATCCGTGATTATAAAGAGCATTCCTCATTGAGGAAGCTGCACAGACAGCCCTCTCCTGCTGTACAGTGCCCAGCTGGCTCATGCACCCTATACTATCCAATGTTACTATGCATGTGACCCATTATATTTCAAGCTAGATTGAGCAGTCAGAAAAATGACCTGCCAGTGGCGCTCATTGCCAGCGACTAATCAGAACAAAGATGCTGTTTCTCATTTGCTGTGACTTGACAGTCCTGGTGGAGCTCAAGGCAACATTATCTCTCAGAAATTCACAGTACATGTTAGTTACAGCCACACTGTCATCCTGCTTAGAAAGGTACAGTCCTCAGGATCCAAGAGTGCAGAATGTTTGCAATGCATGACTCACGAGCAAGCATCAAAATGGGCTTAAAAGAAAGTGCACCCCCGCTCCCCCTGCAAAAAGAAACAAAAACAAAGAACAAAAAACCACAAACCCCCCCCTGGTGCAAATTAGACTGGAGATTTATTTAAAAAAATAATTAAAGCAAAAAGATACGAAGTAAAAGCCCATTCTACAGCTTGTAAAAGCTGCAGATTCTAACCAGGGGCTAAACATTTGTGGGATTGGCTAGTTACTTGCTGTTCACTGACTAACTTAAGCCATTTAAGTGGCTGTTAGAGCCACATGAGCATAGGGGGACATCTTACAGTGTGAGCGCTCATGTTCATGTCTGTTGTCAGTTTGCGAACTGGCTCCAATTGCCTGTACAGCCTGCGGTAAGGGGCCAAACCCCTTATATGCTAATGGGATTTAAAATTCCATTGTTTGCCTCTTCAGCGCTTCCAGCTTGCTCAGATGTTGGTCAAAATGAGCTGCAGCCAAGTAGGCAGGAAGGGCAGCAAATGTATCTCCAGCACCGCAGCACGGCTGGATGTGTTTTCAGTCAGGCACCCTTGTCTTTCTCTGTCATTTTAAGCTTCCCTTGCGCTTGGGGAGAGCAAGATCAGTCAGTGACTGAAAGGATTAGGCTTCCCCTTGTTTCTGCAGCCTTTGCTCCTCTTTGGTGCCTGAGGTTTGCAAGATAAGGGCACACAGACCTCTTACACTGGTTGCACTATAGGTCAGGCAGTTGGGCATTTGTGCTTTTTCACCTGCCGTTATTTGCAAGCCTAATGTTAGGAGTGCAGCAAAGACAGTCCTGCAGACTTGGGAAGAACGGACGTCCCCCTTCGGTTCCCAGGGTCCATAAGATCATCCCCCCTCAACTCCACCCCTCAAAAAGTTGAGACTTACCAATGCCACAGCCTGGAGGAGCTGCCACCTCCTCTGCTGGAGCCACCACGTGCTCCTCCCGCCAGTGGTGGGAGCATACATGGGCGGACTGGCACTTGTGTACATGCCTCACCCTGGTGGGAGGAGCACGTGGTGGCTCTGGTGGTGGCCCCTCCAGCTGCATGTGGCACAGTGGTTCCAACGGCTCTTCCAGCAGTGGCAGCTCTGGTGAGTGGCTGGTTTTTGTTTTGTTTTGTTTGTTTTTTTGGGGGGAGAGGGAGGAGGGGACTGGGGCTTGGGGAGCCTGGCAGGGATGGGTGGGCAGTAAACCCGGGTATTTAACAGGCATTCTGGTTTAACGGACACCGCCTTCCCCCACCACTTGGTTAAATTGAGGGTTTACTGTATTAAAAGCCAAAGCGGAAATGGACACCTTTTTCCTCCCACCACATGCAGAGACCTGAGATGGAGGAACTGAATAGAGATTCCAGCCTCCAAACTTGAGAAGGCTGCAGAGCTGTTGCTTTCAGTCCCCAGCTGCAGGGTGGCTCAAAGCACTTGACAGCTGATTGAGCACCAGCTATGGGAAATGAAGGCAGAGAGGAGTCAAGGCAGATTAAGAAACGGATGGGATGTTCTGGGGGTGAGACCCTTCCTTTCGGAGGCCCCTGCTGCTGGGCTCTGTGCATAAGAGCAGGGGGAACGCAAGCCAAGGCTTTAGTAAGCAAGATCTCCTATGTGCAGGGGCCACTAATCAAATGGTGGTCACTATTAGCAATTCCATGGCATATGGTAACCTGAGTGGCTTTACGTCTGAGTGGGGCCCAGTAAATAAGGCTGAAAATGAAGAATGAAAGGACACGGTATCAATTCCAGGCACCTGTTGGGTGATCTCAGGTAACTTTCTTCACCTCTCAATGCTTTCATTTTCTCCCTGTAAAATGGGGCTATTTACTTATCCTTCTCTGTGAAACACTTGAGAGCAAAGGATGAAGACTTTGTATATGCGCCAGGTATTTTGTTCTTCACATTTCATTATTGGTTCTAGTGCATCACCCAAGTAAAATGAGAACTCTGAGATGACTTGGAATTTCCTTGTGTTTGCTTGTTTTATTTCCAATAGCTCCTCGAGAAACCTACTGGAACCAGAACAAATACCTGGAAGAAGCTGACTTTGCAGATGGCATCTGTTAAGAGTTGGGATGCCAGGAAAATGCAGATGAAAGTGAGAAAAACTGATGAAACTGCAAAGACTGCTTATCCAGTTAACTGCCTAGTACCCTGCAGGAGGAAGAGTGGGGATTTGAACCTGTATATCCATGGCACGCCAAACATAGAGCCAAATTCATCTCTCCTTAAATTTCTGCCACCCTCAAAGATTGCTCAGATGCAAGATGTTACACTAATGGTACCAAAGCTAAGAACAGGAAGTTCAGCGAGGGTGTGTTAAAGAGCCAGATGTTTCATGCTAAGGTTTCCAAAACAACATTTAAATTTTGGTTCCAGGCCATTTTGTGGTCCCTGGCTTGAGCCTTTCATTGTGATTTGCAAATTAGCAGTCTCATTCCCCACCCTACACCAAGTGAATGGCAATTCTCTGGGAAGATTCAGGAGCATTTCACCTGGGGAGAGGCTGTGGCACAACCACAGCCATTGGCCTCCTCCCTTGAAGGGTCTAAAACCATTCACAGAAATAAGTTAGGGCCTTCCACCCTTCCTCATAGGCCAACTAGACCATTTGACAGGTTAGTTTAACCTGCTATCAGCCTGCAGCGATGGGAACACCACACACCCTTTGGAAGCCTATCCAATACTTAACTACCCTTATAGGTAGAAGGTTTCCCAGATCTAACCTAAGCCCCTCTCCCTTTTCTGCAGATTAAGCCAATTACTCTTTGTCCTACCTCTAATGGACATGGAGAACAACTGATAGGCTGTTATGAAGAACCTATCATGTGGGTTTGTTACTCACCAGTGTGGAGCCTCCTTGGGGCCACCTGTGGGACTTGGTTCACAACCGGGCTGATATTTCCTGCTTTGGTTTCTCAACCTGTAGTTTGACTCTTGGTACTCAGGTCACTCATTCTCGTTCACTCATGGTGCTTCTTCTCCGGGGCATTGCCATGTCAGCAGATGGCTACAGCCTCCCTTTCCAGGTTATCAAAGCCCCATTGGATGTCTGCCCCAGGCAGTCTCTTGCTTCACTGCCCACTCTGTGCTGCATCCACTGTATTTTGTAAGGGAACTTGGCCTGGCCAGTACTCTGGGATCCAGCTCACGTACTAGGCCCAGCAACTAGGAATGCTGGAAAAGGGGCAGAGGTGAGGAGCCATACAAAAGGGTCTGTCCTGTCTAATTTTCATCCAGGCCTGTCCTTCTTTCTCTCTGTCCTTTTCCTCTCAAGATCCCACCCCCACCTCAGCTGGAAGCTGGAGAGAGGCCTGGGGAACACAGGCTGCTGTGGAGAACAGCAAATACTCCTGTTCCCAGTGATGTTGGGGGGCAGAGAACACAGCCCCAGGCCTACCCCCAGGGTAGCTGAGGGACCCACAGCTACCCATGCAGCTCTGACAATGCCCTGGCTGCTATTCTGGGTAAGAGACAAAGACCTCCACCAGCCCAGTGGTGTGGGAGACAAAGGGTCTGGGGCTGCTCTCTGGACTTCTAACTCCAGGTAGGGTGGGAGAAGAGGGTTCCCAGCTTCTGGTTTGCCTATACAGGGGAGGGGCCACAGAGGGGTGGGACCTCATGCACCCCCCACCTACCCCATTAAGAAGAACACATCACCCCTCCCAGCAACCACCATGCACTGTCCCACACTTCATGCCATCTCCCTGGGCTGATTCAGCTTCATCTCTGTCAGCCTTCCCCAGGGGCCTGGCTTCTATTCTCCCTTAGTTTCCCCCTTTCCTCCTCTACTACATCTCCCTTTCTGGTGCAAACACCCTGACTTGCTCCCTTAGGCCGTTGCTCCTACCAGCTGGGCTTTATTTGCAATTAAAGCTCATGAGCCCTGACTGCACCCCAGGTGGTGCCTGCCACAAGGTTAATTGGCTCTTTCTCCCTAGTCAGACATGCAGCTGGTAACATAAGACTGTTCTTAGGGCTCCTTCCCTCCCCTAGTTTTCTCCTCTCAAGACTAACCCTGGTTTTATTAGTATTTCCTCATAGGCCGTTTTCTAAGTTTGCTTTTGATCAGTTTTGTTGCATTATCTGGACTTGGTCCCATTTTCTGTGGTTTTCTTAGTGTTGTGGATGGCCATAAGTTGCAGTGTGATGCAGTTAAAAACCGAGGAGCCCCTGCAGTGGAAACCCTACTGCATGTGCCTTGTGTGCAGCAGCAGCAGAGTTCTGTTCTAAGCCAGAGGTTCTCCACCAGGGAAAGGTTCCAGGGAGCACATGTGAACCATTTAGATCAGTGCTTCTCTACCTGATGGCTGTGACCCCGATGGGGTAATAGGAAGGTTTTAGGAGGGTTGTAAGTTCAGGGCTGGCCTGGGGGGTGGTGATCCCCAGGGCAATTGCCTGGGGTGCCACACCACAGGGAGTCTCCTGAGGGTAAGCTACATGCTTCAGCTTTGGGCAGCAGGGCTTAGGCTACTGATGAGGCTCACCAGGGAAATATTGGCTCAAGCATCACACGGAAATGTAAGTATGATATTTATATTCCAAATCCAATTTATTTCCTAATTGTATGGTGAGAGTAAGTCTGAAACCGCTTCCTAAGCGTGTGCTGTGACACTGGGGGTTTTAATGTCTGATTTTATAACCAAGCAGTTTTCAAAAGAGGTGGAAGTTGGGGTCTGGATCATGGGTCTGACTCCCGAGAGGGGTACAGTCATCTGGCGTGGTTGAGAACCGCTGAGTTTTTTATTTTTCAAATAACCTCTGTCAACCCCTGGGCATGTTCATAGGTCAGTGATGTACACACACCCGCTGCGCCCTGCTAACAACACACATCCCTAAGCCATGCAGCTCACTTTGGGGTCTGAGTCTTGCTGTGTCTTTTTATATTTTGTCTTTCCATGCAATAGAAACAGTTCCTTATTCTGCCAGCGTTGATGTTGGTTGTGTACCCACCCAGGTGCTTTGGTGGGGAGAGAGGAGGTATGTTATTAATTTTATGAATACTCCAGCAGTGTTGCCTGATTCTGTTCTCTCAGCTGCTGCAGAATTACTGCTTCAACTAAGTAGCTGTCATGCATGGAATTGACATTGAGTACAATGGAAGTTTGGCTTGATAAGAACTGGGGCCCATCTGGAGACCTGGCAAATGGGGTGAATGATATTAAACTTGGAAAAACAACAAGAGTCCTGTGGCACCTTGTAGACTAAGATATTTGGAGCAAAAGCTTTTGCGGGCAAAGACAAAAAAATGCATCTGATGAAGCTGGTCTTTGCCCATGAAAGCTTATACTCCAAATAGCTGTTAGTCTATAAGATGCCACAGGACTTCTTGTTGTTTTGCTGACACAGACTAACACAGCTACCTTTCTGATATTAAACTAGGAAGAATTTATGGAAGCCAGCATGGATTAAAAAGCTGTGACCATGGCACAAGTCTCCAGGAAGTCATTAAATGGGTCTAGTTTATACAAATGTGCTTCCAAATTCACTCAGAAGGTTTTAGAACTTAAATGGAGCCCTCAGCTCTCTTGTTTTGAGGTTTGCACTAGCAACATTTACTGTTCTGAAAATAATTTATTCAGTGTTTTAACACAGCTTAGCACACACGAGTTAAGTTGCATGGTACCCTGGAAGTGTTGGCTGTGCTGTGGCTCTAGAGATATGGCTGGATTTATGTGTTGACACAAAACCTGGCTCGAGACATATGTTTGTGTAGCACACTGAGCAATTCAGCGTGGGAGTTGCTTTGTAATACAGTAAACTCTTTTGTATCTGGCAACCCCAGGACTGTGAGGTTGCCGGATATGCAAATATTACGGTTAATTGACAGTAGCTTGGGGGATGCACAGGCAGGTGTCAGTTGCCCTCCCCGCCCCGCCCAGTGAGAGTGTTCACCTCCTCCCACCCCCACACTGGGCTCAACTGCTGCCCCATTGACCTTTTGGTGAGGACAACAGGAGACCCTTGCAGGGCTCACAGATCGTGGCACAGGGCTTGCAGACTGTGGCTTGTGGCACGGGGCTCATGGCTTGCTGTGCATGGTTGCTGCCCAGGAATCATAGCTGGCGGATCGCTGTGCGGGGGTGCAGTGCTCACAGATCACCGCATGATGTGAGAAGCCCCTGACCGCTGCCTGCACCCAACCCCCCACCGGGATACCAGGAACCTGGGATTGCCCCAGCTGGCACTGGGAGGAGCAGACATGGTGCAGGACAACTTGCCTGGCAGCTCCAAGCAGAGAGCTACCTGCTGCCTCTGTAATGGTTACATCCCTGCCAATAAACCCACTCGGCCTGTGGGGCTTGCACAGCAGACTATCTGGAAAAAAAAAAAAAAGAAAAAAGAGGAGGGGAAGCCACATCATGGCTCAGGGTTTGCTGGCATGACGCCAGGTATCTGAGAGTTCCGGCTGATGACATACTGGGTACACAAGAGTTTACTGTAAGTAGTGTTAGTAGAACTGTGCTTAACGGCAAGTGTGCCAGCCAGGTGTTTGCCGTCGGGGTTTTGCTTCCTGACATTATAAATGAAGCTACAATCTAGAAAACATTTCCATAACCCGTGAATTGTCCTGTTCTTGAGCTCTTTGTCCCTACTGAAGCATGACTCTAAAGAGAGTGGAGTTTAAAGGACAAATGCAAATTATTATCCCATCTACAATGGTATATTTGTGATTCAGTTCTTAGTGTAACTCTTTCTGACTGATGTCCACTTTGCTAACTCTGCCTGCCATGCTGACTCTTTCACACAAAGCTAGACCCCTTGGCAGCAATCACTAACAGGCAGAGACAGAGGAAAACCTCAGGAAGTTGAAAAGATCCCAACTGTCCAACTAGAGAGCTGATGTATGTACACAAGTTGAATGTCTCTAATCTGGCACTCTTGGAACCCAATTGGTGCTGGACAAGAGAATTTGCTGGACCATGGGAGGTCAATATTGTCTAGCACATTACCAACACTTCCACTGCTTGCTTGTCTCTTAGACGACATTTACTGGTAAATTACAGCTAAATAACAACACAGAACACTGAGAGCCAGGACTGGTGGCTGGAAACAAACTTTATGGGGCCACGGGAAACTTGGCCACACCCAGGATAAGTGGTTGTCCAGCTAAGTAAAATCATGCTAGATTATGGATGTTGCCAGACGAGAGTGTGCTGGATTAGAGAGGTTCAACCTGCATATATAAATTACATTTATTGGTGAACAGACAGATTATGGAAAGTCCATTCACAAAACACTCCCTGGAGTTGTATTCTTGCTATGGCTTTTTGAATTTCTGGGTCAATTTCATCATCTAATTTGCATACCTTAATGCTATTGTACTAATACCATGATACTGAGGTTTAATTTTAAGAAGAGTGGAATTTTTTGCTTTCCTATGGCTTCGCTTCAGGAATGGCGCACAGCTTATTTCTCAAACTTCTGATATCAATATCCAGTTAAATTGGAGAAAAGCTGTTGTGTATACAATTAAATTGGGCTTCGCAATACCCTTGTCAGAGAGAAGCACTTATTTATGGAACTGTACTGTGTTCTGCTTCAGTACACCTTTTGCAGCAATGTAGTTGTACTATCAGTCCAAATACCTAGGGCTGAATATCTTCTGCTCATTTAATTCCCAATAGTCACAATCTTGGCACAAATGGTCTTTGTGCATCTTAAATCTGCTGGTTACATTACAAAGGAAAGTGCCCTATTGCTAGCAGCAATTGCAAAGTGGCATAATGCGTGTGGCTTGTGCAGTAAATCAACTGATGGTGAAATGCTGCCATCTCATGGGAGTCTGTTACAATTGCAGGTTACAAATAATACCACAGAAAGTACTTAACTGTTACGCCTTCTGCAAACTGAACCCTCTTGTCCTTTCTGGAGTGGAATGTGTTTCTGGGAAGGGGCTGTGAGTAGGCCACAAGGTATTATGAAGGGGCATGAGAGGTAGTAGGCCTGGTCTGGAGAAACAAGTGGCTGGGTGAGCTGCATGGAGGTTTCTGTCTTGGGGTGAGTCCAGCAGTCTGAGTCTCTGACCTATTAACCTAACTACTAAGAACTGTCTAGCCAGGGAGGCAAAGAATGCACAGACTAGACTTTGTATCCATCATTCATGCGTGGTGGGCTGCTTCCCTTTTCTGCTGAGCCTGAGGCCATTGGCCTGAGACCTATTTTCCAAAGTTTATACTGTGCATCTATAGTAGTTTTATGCAATGTGCTGTCTTGTCCCATGACTCCCGTTGCAGGGATGGAGCCTCATGTTGTTGTTTTACTGCAGAGTCTTGTAGACCCTGAATGGATTTCAAAATGAAACACGTCGGAACCGACAAACACTCCAACTGCCTCCAGTGTTTGATTTTCAACTTGGGATACAGTGAGAGTTGGGGATCCATTGTATATACTTGTTCATAAGCCCAATTCTTTTGGGGAAAAAATCAAGTATCAAAAAGTGAGAGTCAGCTTCTCAATGGGTCTGCATTGCCATAGTAGATGCCACAGCAAGCTGTGGCTCCTGGCCTGTCGAGGTAAGCCAGTGGTGCACCAGGACATTTTATGTACCTGGAAAGTTTGCAGGCTGGGAGTCCCTCAGTTCCTGGTGGCTGTGGTTCACCATTCCCAGCCAATGGGAGCTGCTGAAAGTGGTTCAGGCTGAACTTCCTGCAGCTCCCGTTGGTCAGGAATGATGAACTGCAGCCACTGGGAGCTGAAGAGCTCCCTACCAGTGGACATTCCAGGTGCACAAAACACCCTGGTGCACCAGTGGCCTACCCTGATTGGTCAGGAGCGCAAGTTTGCCGACCCCATTGTATTTTAAAAAGTTGGAGTCCAAGAAACATGTAAACATTTTACTAGAATTATTCTAATGCAGAGAAATGAAATATCTATTGTTGTTGTTATATGTATTCATGTACTCTCAAAATTGCAGCCAGTATCATTGTAATGCACTTATTTACAAATTCATAAAAACCTTCACAGTTTGAAGTGGTCTCCACTTCACCAGACAGTTCGTTAAACTTGTCTTCCATCACGGCTGCTCCTCCATTGTCATCGTAGATGTCAGCAATGTCTTCTTCAAACTCATCTTCCTTAGCAGCAGCAGCCTCCACTGTGTCATCATCAAATATGGCATCATCTTCTGACCACTCAAGTGCGTTGTTACAGCATTTCCAAAATGACTTTTCTGTCATTTCTGAGGGAATGGACTCCTGTGTATCCTTGACCAGCTGGATGACCCGTTTTGTTTCGGGCTTCATAGGATTCCTGCCTTTGTCAACTTTGCCATGCCTGAGCATATCCAGTCAGATGACATTTTGCATTGCTTGTCTTTAAAGCATTTGTTCAGGCAGCTAGCAAGAGGCTCTAGAACAGAAGTTAAGCCTTCAGGTATTACAGCCAAAATAGTCTTCATTGTTTTGGCCACATGTTTCACTTCATCTGCCTTGTGGTGCCCTGAACATGTCCCCAACAAGCAAAGCAGGTTTCTTGAGATGTGTTCCTGGTCTGTTATTCTACTCTTTTTCCAGCCATTCAATAGTCCCTCTTTCTTGCATCTATCCATTCTTTTTTATGCATGTATATGATGATCTCAGCAGGAAATTTTAAACTTTTGGCTAGGTTTTTCTTTCAAAAATAAGCAGAGGTAACTGATCCATTGGCCAAACATGATCATACCACTATAAATTGGATCATTTTCATGGCCAGTGATTCTAATTAAAACTGCTTCTTCACCAACACCAACTATGATTCTGTTGCTCCGGAGAACAAACGTCACCAGTGTTTCACCCACATTTCCGATTTGTGAGAGCTGAAATGCACATTCCTTTTGTTGTTTTACAATAAACCCCTGGAAAGATTAAATTTTTTTCTTCCTGATCGCTTGGCAGTTTTGTGCTATTTTTGTTCGCTGATGAAGACAGACTGTGATGGTCCTTGAAGCTAGTACACTAAACCCTTTGATGCAGCAAATATTGATGGCTTTAATGACTTGTGTTTGTCGTCTTTTGACATTTGCAGAGCATGCAGACGAATGCCAGTTCTAGTGATGAGGCACCTGTTTTGTCAACATTTAACCATTCCAATCATTGAAATCTTTCTCTAGCTCAGGAAATGAAGTGCCTCTCCTTGGACATTTTGCCTTGCTTCTTCGCATGTCTTCTAGTGTTTTATTTTTTCACCATTATCTTACTTACTTCTCATTGATACAGAAGTTGAGAGCAGCAGCACAATTATTGTTTGCTCCTGCACATTCAGCAACTTTAAGTTTAACCCTTGTGTTATAAACAGACTGGTTTCCTTTGATTTCACTGTTTATTTTAAACAGTAATAAGAAAATCATAGAAAATCATTTAGCTATAAATTTTGTAGGACTTTATGGGACTGTTACCTGCTTTATTACTCTAAAGTTACTATTCTTTGTTTATTTTGAAACAGCCCTGTTGATTGCAATGTCTGTGGCCATAAAAGGCTATTTACATTTTATTTCAGATTTCTTCACTTCTGTGCATTTATTTTCAGATTGACTCAAGACATACGAGGTCCAGTGGTTGACATGCATGAAGAGATCAAATTACTGTGCGAGTTTTTATTGGTGTATTGTTCGTTGCATTTTTCTGATTGTCTTGTGAAATCTAGCACCACTCTTTCAGTATTCATTTCAAGCCAATCTAGTCTACTAAATAAAGCCTTTTGAAATTTTAAATGGCTGCAATATTGACATCAATAAATTTATTTTATAATCAATATAAGTGCACCCTATAAAAATCCCAGTAAGTACAATCTAGTCCATGAATAGACCAATATGAGGAAAAACAAACAGGTAGTACAAGGAAAACTGAACTTTGGGGAAGCACATAGTTTTTAAGTGACTTATTTACATGGACAGGAACTGAGAAAAATCATATTGTCAATATCCATAGATTTCATTTATATTAATACTACTTTTCTCTCAATTATAATAAATATAAAAGTAAAAATAAAATTCTAGCACACTTTTTTGTAATGAAGTGAGTCCAGAATTGACCTTTCCTCTTCCATGATCTACACCAGGGATTAGCAAGCTTTGGTCTCCCAGCCCATCATGATAAGCTGCTGGCGTGCCAGGATGTTTTGTGTACCTGGAGTGCTCTCAAACACGGAGCCTCTCAGCTCCCAGTGGCTTCAATATGCCAGTCCCAGCTACTGAGAGCTGTGAGAAGTGGCATGGGCCCAGCGATGTGATGGCTTCTGCTTCCCGCTGCTCCTGTTGGTCAGGAATGGCAAATAGCAGTCACTGGGTATCGCAGGTCTCTGTGCCTGTGGAAGCTCCAAGTAAACAAAACATCCATGTGCACAGCAGCTCACCCTGGTGGGCTGGGAGCCAAAGTTTGCCAGCCTCTGAAATATGGGGTTGGCTTCTGAAATTGTCTTACTGTTTTACCGTGTTTACCTATCTGTCTTGGGGCTTATAAACAAAGGGGATAATTGACAAGTACATACAATAGTTAATTGTTTCCACCATTTTAGTGGGAACAGATTCAGGCCCCTTGGAATCTGACTGTAGGTCCCGAACCTCTTTCATTCTCAATATTACTGAAATATATCCATTGGCATGACCTCTCCTGGATAGTAAAGAGGTCATGTTGGATGGAGGCCACTATTTTGAGAACATAACACTGTCTTCCATATGGCCAGAATTCCAGAACACTGTACCATCATGGCCTGGCTTTGGCTCAAGGGATGGCCATTCCCCATATAATTCATAGCAAACACCGAAGGGCTTGGGGACATCACAATGGGAACCACTGCTGTAGTATAAAACAGAAACGGTATGGTGGGCGATGGAAATATCTTCTCTCAGTCCTTATGTTCCTATTTTACAGAGTGTCTTGGCCAAACACTTATTTAACTGGAAAGCCGTAACTTTACTGTGATTGTAGTGAACTCCGTATACCAAAACAGCAGGTAATATGTGGGACAGACTTAAATTCCATTATGTGGTACAGAACTTGCTAGTGTGTACATATATCTCTTGCTGCTCTCAACTGGAGAGAATCAGAAATAGTTGCAGGGCCTGTGATGTACATTACTCATGGCAAAGAGAGAGTCCTATCATCCTCAAGTACTAGGGCTCTCTGCTTTTGATACAGCAGGTTCTGTGCTCTTTTGCTGTAAAGTGCTGTCACCTTAGTGTGTAGTGAAGTGTCAGCAGTGAAGTCCACAGAGACTAGGGATTGTTTACAATTATTTTTATGTGGCTTTTTGTGGAGAACCTCTAGGGCCCAAAGGGAAATCTCAGTAGTCATGGTTACCTCACATACTAATTTCCCTAACAGAGAACCAACATCTGTTGTGGAAGGGGTCAAGAGTTTTATGATGAAACCACGTAATCAGCCTGGCTAAGCTAAGACTGATCACATCTTATACATTATTAATTATTTGTATTCTAGTAGCACATGGAGGCAATGAATGGAGAATAAATGATCCTATAAGTGGTATGAGGTGATTGGCCGCCTTCTTTTCACAAAGGCAGCTAGTCATTAGGACAGGAAAAGTCCTTGACAATTCTCTCCCCCGATTCCCCTGACGTATGCACAATGAAGCAGCAAGGTTGACTAGGTTAGTAAGATTATTGGGGTTAATGTGATGAATTTTCTAACACCAAGATAGTAAAACCCCTTGGTAATATCAACATTTAAGGACCACCTTTCACATACAATTGGTATTCATGATTAGGGCTGGACTGAGCATTAACAAGGGAAAGACAATGAGCATCGACCAGGCCAACAATACCACCATCTCACTGGGTGAGGATGGCCTCGAAGAAGTGGAGCAGTTCACTTAACTTGGGGAGTATTATGGGCAGAGATGGAAGAATAGACAAGGATATCAGTGCCATGATATGGAAAACAACAGCGGCATTTAAGACTTTCCTTCCCATATGGAGTTCACAAATAATATCTGTGAAGACGAAATTGGGGTTCTTCAACACAGATGCGAAGAATGTGCTCTTGTAAGGATGAGGAACCTGGCATACTAAAAAGTCTTCAAATCACAAGCTACAGACATTCATAAACAGATGCCTGAGGTACATCTTTCACATCAAATGGCAAGACTTGGTCACAAATCAGGAGCTTTGGAACAGAGCAGGACAAGAACCACTTGATGCTCAAATCAAGAGAAGAAAGTGGAGATGGCTAGGCCACGCTCTCAGAAAAGCATCATCCAGCATAGTTCGTTAAGCTCTCGCATAGAACCTGCAAGGTAAATGCAAAAGGGCAATACCTCAGACAATGTGGAGAAGATCTGCTGAGATTGAAGGACAACAACAGGCGTACTCCTGGAGTCAGGGAGAAGTTTTGTCTTGACACAGAGTGAAATGGAAGAGACTTGTAGATGACCTATGCTCCACTCAGAGTACAAGGGTTTAAGTCAAATAAGTCATTAGAGCTGATTACATGTTTTTGGCCTGCCCTACATTAGAAAATTTCCTCATAAACAACAGCAACTAATAGAAACCCACTTTCCAACTCCAAGCATTCAAAAGTCATGAATGAAGAACACAATAAGAATGACATTGGCTTACACATCATGAGAGTAAAAATACCTAAAATGCTGAGTTCTTTTACAGACCATTTGGTGTTTAGGTGCACCCAGTATGAAAGGAAAGCCCTAGCAACAAACTCGTTTAGCTGCACTCACATGAGAATGAATGACATGTCCCAGAAGCCCTTGCGATAGCCCCAGTGAGTAGAACTGAAAGTGGCCGTGATTTTTGAGGGGGCTATATGCAGAAGAAGCACTGAGAAGTGGCTTATCTTCCACCATCCACTTTACCAGGGGGTCAGCCAGGACCCTGCCTCACAGCTCACTGGTAGAAAGGCTCAGGGAATGGAACGCCTCCCTGCACAAGCATAGTAAAGTTTCTTTGAGATAACTCGACAGAGTCTGCTGCTGGCCTCCTTTATCCAAACCAGTGCAATAGGAATACAGCTCTGCCAACCTCAAGGATTCAAATATTCTGAGTCAGGTCCCTCAAAAGGAAATTTTAAAAATAAGCAATAGCTTCCCCCTTTTCCCCCTTGCAGTTCTTCAGTGACGAGAGTTTACATTGAGATCATGTTTTCTCTATCCAACACGAGACTAGAAACTTTTGTTAATTTTTTTGTCTAGCATCTCTCTCTCTCTTTTGCCAGTAGATGGCAACAAACACAAGTTTATTGAAACTTGTTGTGTATGGACTTTCAAAAGCAAAGTCCCTCCCATTGCTTAATAATCTATATAGAGCTCTATAAAACTTACATCAAGAGCAATTTCTCTATGGAAACATTTCCTTTGGATGAAGGAGATTTTCTAGCTGCCCGATTAAGGTACAGAATTTTTTTAATCTTTAATTTTGATGGGTGTCCTTCTTTCTTTCAACTTTTTTTATTGATCGATCATATCAGTAATGTAAACTGGTCCATTTTATCTAGATTCATTCTAGATTAGCCTGGCAGTGGCTAAAATGGAGGTGCTTCAGAGGAAGATGCTATAATAGGTGTAAAGAAATGAAGTATGGAGTATTTTGTGTACAGGGAAGTGAATAACTTCATAAGTTTTTGCATACCTAGTGGCTCAGTTATGCATAGATTCAAGACAATTTATATCCCTTATCCTTTCCAATGAACCTTTGGAAATTTTGGTTCACATTAAGTCTGTAATTCCAAGTGTTGCTTAGGGTATACATTTGGTACCTTTTCTCACAATAACATTTTGATCCTACTTCAAAATAGTGACATTGAATTAAGAACATCTGATGTATGAGGCCCTCGTAAGGTAAAATAAAAGAGGTTGATAAAGCATTCACACCTGTTTCTAAAATAAGGACAGATTCAAGATCAGGTGTGTGCTGTGTTACATGTACATCATGCTGTTAATATCTAACACATGCGGGCCCCACTGACAGGAATTCTGGGCCATGGGGGTAGTAAAATCAATGGGCCCACTCTGCCCTCTCTCAGACAGAGCCACAAGCCATCCCTGCCCAGGGAAACCAGAGCCAGTGCAGGGATCACCTGACTTCTGTGTAGAGCTCTTTCTGTTGCATCATGGGCCTGAAGGTATAGTGAGTGCAGGAGTTTTAGCCGCTCTTACCTTTGTTTGATCCCCTGTGCCTACCAACTGCATCATTGTTCATGCATGCTAGGATTGATGTTGAGGCTAGGAAGGCCAAAATAAGTATGACAAATGTTATTGTATTTTTCCTTTTCCTAGGAGAAGATATTACAGCATAATGATCATGCGGGATGGGCTGGTATAAGCAAATATTCAGAAGAAACCAGCACAAGGAAATTGTAGTATTTTGGTCTATTACTCGCCTTTCAAAACGAGAAATGGCAAAGTGAAAGAGGATTAATACTAATGATACAGTGATTGCCATTGAAAAGAGAATTTTCCCTGAGAGTTACCACTGGTCTAATCTCCATCCCTAGAGGATTTTAAATCCTGGCTTGACAAAGTGCTGGATGGGATGATTTAGTGGGGGCTGATCCTACTTCAGGCAGGGAGCTAGACTGGATGACCTTCAAAGGTCCCTTCCACCCCTAGGATTCTATGATTCACTAAGCCTGGCTGGGGGATCTGGTGTCTATAGGCCCTTTGCAGCTGGCAGTTGTGTTGGTCACATGGCTATCTCTAGACATGTGTGCTATGGGAAATTGCATAAAAGGGTTCCTGCCTCTTAGGCAAGGGAGCAGAGAAGAGACACTTTGGGTTGGTTATGAGGCTGTCTGCACCTGTGCTGAAGAAAGTATAAGAGAACGCAGGAGCTGCCTGAGAGGCCGCATCAGTTTGGGAGGAGGGCAAAGCCCTGTAAGAAGAACTATAAAGTATGTAGAGCCCCCAAGACACAGGCTCAGCCAGGCCCCTGAGAGGCAGTGAGATGGTCTTGATAGCTTTGTTTTGATTTGGATATTGTCTTCTAAGTTAATAAAGACAAGCCCTGGGAAGACATCCTGGAGCGTTTTTGTGGTATGAACCATGATCCTAAGCTGAGTGATCCTCTTGATGCTGGCTATATAGGTTCCATTATCAGAATCCAGGGGTGTTGCAATGCAGAGACACCGTGCAGGCCTCCTGTGTGTGGCCCAGGGTCAGACTAGGTCTACAATCACCACCTTGCCCTACAGAATTTTATAAAGTAGCTTTGCTGGCATTGCTTAAGGACTGAACCCTTTAAAAATAGTTAAGTGAGTAGCTGAGGGGTGATTTAATAGCAGCTTTCAACTTCCTGAAGGGGAGCTCTAAAAGGCATGGAGAGAAGCTGTTCTCAGTCGTGACAGATAGGAGAACAAGGAGTAATGGTCTGAAGTTACAGAAGGAGAGGAGTAGGTTGGATATTAAGAACAACTACTTCACCAGGCAGGTGGTGAAGCACTGGAATGCATTGCCGAGAGAGGTGGTGGAATCTCCATCCCTTGAGGTTTTTAAGCCCTGGCTTGACATAGTCATATCTGGGATGACTTAGTTGGGGTTGATCCTGCTTCGGGCAGGGGGCTGGACTCGATGACCTCTTGAGGTCCCTTCCAGCCCTGTGATTCTAAGTTTGGAAAAAGGAAGTTTGCATGTTGGTGACCTGGATCACATCCTAGTACAATACAATAACCCCAGGGATTTTTTTTCTCTGATTTCACCATATTATTTTCTTCAGAAAATGGAAAACAATGGGGCATGTTCTAGCTCATTCAAGCTCTACCCAGCATGGGAGGAGGTAAACACACCAGCCCCATCTCTGTGTAAACCAGACTCTGTTGATACTTGATTATTTGAAAAGAATGTCTCTTTTCATCCCCTGGAGCCCCATCTGAAGGTTAGATTAGTGTTATCGCTGATTATTTTAAAGATTGGTAAAGATAAGAGTCCAAGGTCAGGAACAGTATTTATAATTGGCTAGTGACTCTATTTTTGCCCCCCTGAATTTGTGATTGTGTTGAGAGAGGTGCTAAGAGATATGGCAGGGGATAAGGGACTGCATGCTATTAGGTTTTTTGCTTTACTGTTAATTTCATACCATTTTTCATATTTGATTTTTTTCCCTGGAAGGAGTCATAGTTGTTATGGACAATAGAAAGTCACTAGTGCTAAGGAGTTAACATTGCTTATCTTTCCCAAAGGAAAACAGATTTTTCCAGACAAAAACATGGCACTGCTCCAATGCCTTTTGCGGAATTGTCCTTCTATTTTAATCTGATTAACCTTTTTTCTTCTTTAATAAATAATTTTTACTGTCTCCCGTGAATGTTGACTTTCATTTCTGTTGCAGAAAAGAAAGAAAAAAGAAATGCGAGCTGCCCATTTGTGGAAATTTGTGTTTTGGGGAAGGTTGGGGGAACAGCTGCAGTTCTGTCAAAGTGGGAATGTAAACTAAATACAGTATCAAGATAAAAATCCTTACAGGGAAGACAATGAAAATATGGAAAGTAATGCTAAATAAAATAGAGAAGAGCAAAAATGCAAATATCTCTCTGGAATGCTGGAAATGTATCAAGACAATGGATAACAGAACTTTAAAATACCAGGCCAGATCCAGTGGAACTGTTCAGACTTACATCCACTGAAGGTCTGGCCCAGGGATGCTCAGGCCTTTATCTTAAGCCTCTCAGGGCCCTGGTTCAGCATATCCAAAAGTCTGGGTTGAAGACCCTCCCCATAAATTTTGCACCCCTGGCACAATAGAACTTACAAACTTTATTTTTATGTAAAATAAGAACTTGTAATGAAATACATAAATACATTCACAAAGTAGAAATAGCGTATAAGTACATAATAAAATACAATGTTCATTATTTGCAAATCCTGAAATACTTCCCCACAGCCAGGAAAGGGCATACAAGGCATTACTTATTAAAGTGATTGAATAGATAAGTGTGAGAACATAGTCTGAGTATGATGCAGCTTTCTACCATCTGGAGAGAAGACAGGACTTTCACAGAGGCTTGTTAGATATGTTGGAACCAACTCTGAAACTAGGGAAAATTGCAAACCTTCCTGCTGCAAGTTGCACTTCTCCACCCTGTCATCTCCTAATGTAAACACAGAGCAGTCTGTATATTTTAAAACAACCACACCAGAAACAAAATGGCACAGTGTCCACACACTTTGCCAGAGAACAGTCTGAAAGAGAGAGAGAGAGAGAGAGAGAATGAACCACATAGGAAAGATATTGGCCTTGTAAACCCAGGGTTGTGAGTACAGTTTTTGAGGAGGCCATTTAGGGGTCTGGGGCAAATAGATTTTTTTTTTAAACAATCTGTCAGGGATGGTGCTTGGTCCTTCTGTGAAGGTGGGGGACTGGAATCCGTGACCTCTTGAGGTCCCTGCCAGTTCTATGAGATATGTATATGTATCTATATATTAGTCACATTGTTGATGCATTACAGGAAGATGACCAGAGACCGCAATGCTGAGGGTGGTATTGGAGCCTGTCTAGAAGAAACTACTCTGTACAGAGTCTGGTAAACATTAACAGGTTATAATAAATGAAGAAGGACCTGAGAACTCATTTTCTGGCTTCATGTAGAACTCTGCAAGTCACTTGATTGTTGTACAGTGGCTGAGATATTTTTCCATCATAATTAACCTAAGTGTAAGTGGTATAACGAGCAGGTGTGGTTTTTAACTTCATCCTCATTTGAATTCTGACAGTTCTCTTGATGCCATCTAGCAGAGAAAGCAAATTCCAGTACAATGCTACAGCTGTGTTGCTGGTTTGTTGATTGAATGAAAAGATGTTCTTGAGCTGATACACCTGTGAAGCACTGAGTGCTAGAAAGTCTCATCTGTGGTTATATTTGTGTAGAAGCTTATCCCTGGAAAACCTGACTATAGTTTTAGATCATGTTTCAAAACGTGAATCCAGTGAAGTCACCAGAAGGAGACCAGTAGTGAAGAATACAAGTTGAACCTTCCTGGTCTGGCACCCCTGGGATCTGACCAGTCCCAAACCAGAGAATTTGATGGCCCAGGGGAGGTCAAGGCCAGCCCAGCCTCCTAGTCCAGCTATGCTCCTGGCCTGAGCCTGCTGTTTTGTCCCTGTGAGTGCTTCTATGGTGTCACCAACGATGCCAGACAAGTGGTGTTGATAGACTAGGGAAGTGCAGATTACAGAGGCTGCACCTGTACTTTGCTTTTCTAAGACCAGACCCTTTAGTCATTGCTTTGGATTGAAATTGATGGCAATTTTGCATGACTAAAGATGCACCAGATTTTAGCGGAGACTCTCAAAGCACTTCAGAAATATGAATCAAGCCTGTGACTTAGACACAGTAAACTCTTCCAGTGCCGGGGCTGCCAGATATGAGAGGTTGCTGGATATTGAAATATTCTGGATAATAGAGAGGTATTCCTAGCAATGCGTAACACTAAAGGAAAGCAAGATTAGATATTAAGAAACAAAGATGTATGCAGAGTACTTTACTTACCAACAACAGTAGTATTCTACCCTGTAAACTTATGTTGTAGTTGCTGTATTTATTTGTATTTGCTTTCACTATATTGTACCAATGAAAAATGTAACTAAAATTTACTTATGGTTTAAATGCTGGTTATTTGAAAGTTCTGGATGATAGAATGCTGGGTATGAAACAGTTTTCTGTAGATGGGTATTACCTGCAGTAGACTATAACAGCACTTAGGCTCTTCATTATGCTAAGCACTGTACAGACATATGGTAAATAACTATATTTGGCCCAAAGAGCTCACTAGCATTGGAGACTGAAGCACAGAGTGGTTAACTGACTTGCCTAAAGCCACACAGTTAGTGGTAGAACCATAAACAAAACCTAATTTAAATTCTGCTAATGAAAATATCTTGTTATGAAAAAACAGTGTTGATGTGGGAAAATCCCAGTGCATGCACCACACATAAGGTCTATTTGCAAACTTTTGTGACAGGTACACTGCCTCTCTAAATAATGCTGGAGCTTTAGCCCAGAACACTCTACTGTGAAATAAACTGCATGACGTTAGGGTGATACTGATTTGTATTGTCCTCATTGCATAAGACTGGTCCAAGTAATTTTCACCCTCTTCTGTTTGCTTTGGAAGCCTGAGGGTGAATTCCGCTAGCTGAGCTATCCTACGTGTTCATCTCTTGTACAGACCAATCCTTCAAATGCTTGTAGAGTTGAATATTAATAGCCGAGAAAAAAATAATTTCTCTATAGCTGTGGGAAAGGAGAACTTAGGTCTCTTCACCTGAGATCGGAAAATTGTTACTGGGAACTGCTTTACTTCTCACACCAGCGTAGCATATTGAAATCAGTGGGGTTACTCCCAGTTTACACCAGCATAAAAAGGGAGAATGAGGACTGAAGATGTTCTGAGGTGAAGAGAGACAATGAGCAGGGTCAGACGGTGAGAGGGATGAAATAGGAGTCTCATCCAGAAGTAAGACTATGTGAAGTAGCAATTTGGATTAGAAGTGCTGGACAGTGCATGTGTGGATTGTTCTGATGTTTTTTTTGTTTTTTTCCCCCCCGCCCCCTTGAAATTGCCCTGGGAAAGGACGAACCCTGGGTTTGAATCCTTAATACCATCTACAACTCTGTACAGGTCCCTGGTGGTGGTATCCAGGATTTTCAGAACCCAAAGCAGTGGTAATTTAACTGTCTCTCTCCACACAACTCCTCTGATAAACAAGTAATACAAACCAGCAAGCTTTTACCTGAACCTACTCTTTAATAGGTCTCAGATGTGCATGCATACATGTGTACTCAGATGGGCTGGAGCAGTGAGTTCAGAGCATCCCAAAACTTTATATTTACCAAAGTTTGAGAGAGAGTTTTGAAGAATCAGCAGCCAGCCACTGGGGGGCCCTTCCCCATCCAGCTCCTAAAGGGTCCCCATAGTAACACCTGGATGCTTATCAATTTTTCTGATTTCAGCAAACTACTAATTATCTCTTGTCCAAGCTTTGCCAGTCATAAAAACAAAACATATATCAGGGGCACTTAAAACCAAGAGCAGCTGCCCAACAGTCATTCTATTTTAATGGGAGATGAGCTCCCTGTGCTCTCTTCCCATTCTGATTTGCAGTGTTGCAAGCCTGCAGCCTTGCCTCTCAGGGCCTAATGTTCTTTCTAGCTATGTAATGGTATTTGGTTTTCTGCTAGCAGTGGATGAACACACACAATGGACGACTGCAGTACTTTCACATGCTGGGTTTACATGCAGGAATGTCATATCCAGATGTTGCAGTGTCTTCATTCATTCTGCTATGGTAAACTCTTTCATATCCAGCAGCCCCAGGACTGGGAGGTTGCCAGATATTCACATATTCTGGATAAGAGAGAGGTATACTTAGCAATGCATAACACTAAAGAAAAACAAGATTAGATATTAAGAAACAAGCAAGAATGTATGCAGAGTACTTTATTTACCAGCAACGGTAGTATTGTACACTGTAAACATATACTGTATTTGCTGTATTTATTTGTATTTACTTTCCCTTTACTGTACTTATGGAAAATGTAACTAAAGCTTACTTAAGGTTGAGAGTTGCAGTTGATAGAATGCCAGTTAAGACGGAGCTTACAGTACCTGATTCAATATCAGCCATGAGGTTGAAGATAGATATTTGTCTTTTACACTGACCTATGAATTAGTCTCTCTTTGCCAGGCCCCCTCTAGCTGAGGTTCCTGCATTTTTGAGAGCAGTATCAATCTGTGTGCAAATGCAAGGTGTGCTAGTTTGCATTTACATGTACACTTGAGTTTCTTTATTCAAGTCAATGGACAGAAAGATTGATGCAATTTACATAACTTAAATTGTGCTTTGTCTGCCAGCATGTAAAAGAGAATTCATCAATATTTATTTCACAGTTTTAGATGCTCATCAATGCAACATATCTCCCCTTTCTGCCAAGAGCACTCATCTTTTCTGAAGAACAAAGGCAACATGTGTAAGTCATGATAAGGGCAGGAGGGAGAGAATGTGGGGATGAATTCCTCAGTGGAGATGGGCATACAAATCAAATGTTCAGCGAGTCTCTGCATCACTTCAGTCATCATGTTGAATAACTAGCCTTGCATCCTCTGATTCAAGATGAACTGCAACATCCTGGCACCTTCGTGTGTTGTTATTCTTATCAGAGGTGAATTAAAGGGGGTTTTGGATTTGAGCCCAGCAGCAGGCTGCGCCTGGGATTTCTCTGCTACCTCTCTGCCTTATACCTCTCTTTTACCTGCCTTAGCTCTGTTCATCATTGAGTCTGGATCTCCCCTTGCTTTACCACTGATAAGTCTTCCCACTAGATGCCTAAGTACTAGTTGTGCAGGAGTTACAAATGCTTAACACGGGTAATTGTTAGACACTTAGCAAAGCTTTGTTCTGCCCAGCCTGCAGGGGAGACACAAGCCAGGTTCAAGAGGCAGCATGCCACAAAACACAAAAATGAACCAGGAAAAAATATGGAGTTTTTGGGTTGAAGGGTTAACTCAGCTGTCGGCTAAGAACCTGAAACTGTTTTACAAATCAGCCCTATAATACCACTGCAGCAATGTATTTTACGGGGCGGCCCACTGAGGCATAGGGAAGTTAATAGATTTATGTGAAATCTCTGCATGAGATAGTGGTGATGCCAGGAGAAACACAGAGTTCTTGCTCTCAGTCACCTGCTGTAATCGTTAGCTTATAGGGTTCTGCCCTCCAAAAAGCTGTTTATTATATTTTTGTCATTTTACCAAGTACATTTCCTGACAACTTAACAATAGTGCTGATTTTTCTGAAACCAGACAACTGTTAGCGTCTGGTCTGGGTCCTTTGGAACGATGACCAGACTCTATCTGCATGGATTTTCACAGAGCTACTGTGGAGTTAGCAATGTGAAGAATTTTGACTGTGCCATAGTAAAGGAACCTGAGTTTCTAAACAGCCTGCCTGCAGATGCCACTATTCAATGTGTAAATTAGAAAACCATGAATGCACATGGCCAGGGCTGTGTGTTTCAGCATGTGTATGCAGTTACCTGACTAGAATACATAGGCCAGGTAATTGTTGTACCAACCAAGCTCTCATTTGCATGTGGGCAGGTTAAAAAGCAAAACACTTGAACCTTTGATTTAAATATTAACCCTGAAATTTCCTCTCCTACCTGTGAAATCAGAAGCAATTTACAGTTTCTGATAATACAGCCCTGTGTTGGAGGGCTGTGTGTTAAAATTACTGCTTTCTTGAAAGATGATGTTGGGGGTGCAGAATGTGCCAGCTGTCCATGCCTGCTTCATTTTCAAATTCCTGACCTGGATGACCCCATCGGCAGCAAGAAGTCTCACTCAGCATGACTAGAACACTGCTTTCTGCAAAATGCAGGTGGATTGGGCCAGATCGGATTGGGTCAGATCAGATTGGATCAACAACAGTGTGGAGAATCATAGAATCCTAGGGCTGGAAGAGCACTCAAGAGGTCATTGAGTCCAGCCCGCTGCCCAAAGCAAGACCAACTTTAACTAAATCATCCCAGCCAGGACTTTAGCAAGCCTGGACTTAAAAACCTCTAGGGATTCCACCGCCTCTTTAGGTTGCCCATTCCAGTGCTTCACCACCCTCCTAGTGAAATAGTTTTTCCTAACAGCCAACCTAGATTTCCCCCACTGTAACTTGGGACCATTTCTCCTTGTTCTGCCATCTGTCACTATTGAGAACAGCCTCTTTCCATTCCCTTTAGAGCCTCAGGAAGTTGAAGGCTGCTATCAAATTACCCCTCATTCTTCTCTTCTGCAAATTAAATAAGCCCAAATCTCTCAGCCTCTTCTCATAGGTCATGTGCTCCAGCCTCCTAAACATTTTGGTTGCCCTCTGCTGTACCTTCTCCAGTTCATCCACATCTTTTCTATACTGGCAGGCGGTGGTCCAGAACTGAATGCAGTACTTCAGATGTGGCCTCGCCAGTGCTGAACAATGTGGAATAATAACTTCTCTAGGTCTGCTGGAAAAGCTATTCCTAATGGACCCCAATATGCCATTACTCTTCTTGGCTACAAGGGCACACTGTTGACTCATATCCAGCTTCTCATTCACTGTAATCCCGAGGTCCTTTTCTGCTGCACTGCTACGTAGCCAGTTGGTCCCCAGCCTGTAACAATGCTTGGGATTCCGTCCAAGTGCAGGACTCTGTACTTGTCCTTTTTGAACCTCATTAGATTTCTTGTGAGCCAATCCTCCAATTTGTGCAGGTCACTCTGGAACATATCCTTATCCTCCATTGTACCTACTCCTCCCCTTAGCTTAGTGTCATCTGCAAATTTGCTGAGGGTGCAATCTATCCCCTCATCCATGTCATTAATAAAGATGTTGAACAATACTGACCCTAGAACTGATTCTTGGGCCACTGCACCCAAAACTGACTGCCAACCAGACATTGAGCTGTTGATTGTTACCCATTGGGCCCAGCAATCTAGCCAGCTTTCTAGCCACCTTACAATCCATTTATCCAAGCTATACTATCTGAACTTGTGGGCAAGAATACCGTAGGAAACTATCAAAAACTGTGCTAAAGTCCAGGTAGATAACATCCATTGACTTCTCCATGTCCAGAGAGCCAGTTACCTCATCGTAGAAGCTAATCAGATTTATCAGGCATAACTTGCCCTTGGTGAATTCATGTTGACTACTCCTGATCACTTTCCCCTCTTCCAAGTGCCTCAAAATGGATTCCTTGTGGATCCTCTCCATGATTTTTCCAGGGACTGAGGTAAGAGTGACTGGTCTATAGTTCCCTGGATTGTCCTTTTTTCCTTTTTTCAAAGATGGGCTCTATATTTGCCTTTTTCCAGTCATTTGAGACCTTTCCTGATTTCCAAGAATTTTCAAAGATGATAACCAAAGGCTCTGCAATGACACTTGCCAACTCCCTCAGTATGCTTGGATGCATTAAATCCAGACCCATTGATTTATGTGCATCTAGCTTTTCTAAATTGTTCTTAAACTGTTCTTTACCCACTGAGGGCTGCCCACCTCCTTCCCATACTGCATTACCTAGAGCTGACCTTGTCTGTGGTGACAGATTAAAAAAGTATTGAGTACTTCAGCTTTTCCCACATCATTTGTCTATAGGTTACCTCCCTCATCCAGTAAGGGCCACATGCCTCCCTGATAACCTTCTTGTTGTTAACATGCCTGTAGAAACCATTCTTGCTGCCCTTCACATTCCTTGCCAGCTGCAATTCCAATTGTGCTTTTGCCTTCCTGATTACTCCCCTGTATTCTCAGTCAATATATTTATACTCCTCCTTAGTCATCTGTCCAAGTTTCCACTTATTATAAGCTTCCTTTTTGTGTTTAAGATTTCATAGCTAAGCTAAGCTGTTTACCTTCCATATTTGCTTTTCTTACTATGCACTAGAATGGCTTGTTCCTGTGCCTTCAATAAGGCTTCTTTAAAATACTGCCAGTTCTCCTGGCTCCTCTCCACTTCTTGGTAGCATCCCATCAGCTCTCTGAGGGATTTAAAGTCTGTTCTTCTGAAGTCCAGTGTGTATATTTTCATGCTGTTTCTTCCTTTTGTCAGGATTCTGAAATCTACCACATCGTGATCACTGCAGACCAGTTTGCCACCCACATCTACTTCTCCTAGAGAGGGAAGAAAAAGGCCAACAGGAAACCCAGGACTGCTTGGTTTTCTGTGGTGTTAAGAGTGATTTGGAAAGGCCTTTTAAGTCCATCTGTTGCAGGAGAAAGATCTGTGGAAGAGGACAAGCATCTCTCCCTGTCACAAGCTGATTTGAGTTGAGAAGACACCTTTTTCCTAGTGAAGATATTCCCATAAGGGCACATATAACACTGTGACTTGCACAAGAATTGTGATTGTCTCCCCAAAGGAAAAGTGAGTGAAGACAAATCAGGTTATAGACTTCACATGTCATCTTTGCAGGTCATAGTAAACCTGTAAGTTCCCTCGCAGCCTTCAACTTCATCTACCAACTCCTGTGAAAACTATAAACTGCTTTGTCTTCAGTAGGATTTTACCTTTTGTTAGCTAACAGTACTTAATACCGCACCATTTTCCTTGTGAGGGCAAGGCCTTTGTGGTCTAGTGGAAGTGTTAAACTTGTGTGGATGGAGAAGTGACTGATTTATGTCTTGTTCGGTGCTAGCTTTCTGTCAAATCCTGAACTACAGCAGTAGTTGCTTAGTTTCCAGGAATATGTAATTTCTCCAGAAGGAATAATCATTTTTCTCTGTGCCCTGCTTTTCCCCTCACTGGGAGTCTGAGAGAAACTACAAGCTGCTACAAAGAACAGCCTGCCTGTGATGGTGATCTATAGAGAGACAGAAAGTAGCTATATCAGAGTTTAAATAAGACAGGGCCTATTTGTCTGAACTGAGACCTAACAGACCTTCCCCCCCCGCACTCTCTGATTTGCTCACCTTGATAATTTTGTTTCCAATTTGTCAACCTTGATTACTATTTTTGGTTCTCTATGCCTTAAATATTGAGTCTGTTCTGGAATGGCTATGGTCTGAAGAAGTGGGTCTGTCCCATGAAAGCTCACCTAAGAAATTATTTTGTTAGTCTTTAAAGTGCTACTTGACAGCTTTTCTTGTTCTAACAGGGGAAGTTCTTGTAGAGTAATTAAGTAGCTAACACAGGACCTGACATTTCCAAGAATTCACTCAGTTATTCCAAAGCTAGAAAAGAAGCTGAACCATTTTATATGAGCCCAGTTGAAATACAGAAGCTAGGCGCTGAGCTAAAGTCTAGCCAAAATGAACACTGATGTACTAAGCTTGCTTTGTTAAAGAATTGGTCACTTTTCGCTAAGTCCCTGACATTTATTTTCTTTATGGCCACGGGCACCATTTCAGGAGGTCAGGGGGAAGCAGCTGTGTGTACTGGGGTGCTCCTTGCTCTTCATTCTGGTCTCCTGACTATTGGGGAGTGTGGAGAAAGTGTGGATTACTCATCTGCCCCCACCTCTCACCAGCCAGGAGTGAGAGGCATGTACACAAGCCGTATACGTTCCTCTTCCTCCCTAAGGGGGCGGCATGGGAAGACGAGCAAGCAGTGTCCTGGTATGCATGGCTCCTGCCCTCCCAAAATGGTGCCCTTGTCTACAGCTTCTGTCTTTCCAAATTCCACAGAGGTGAACAGATGCTAATACAGTATTGTGAAACTTGTAAAGAGCAAAAGCCCTGAACACAAGATTACTGCAGTCTTGCTTTGGACAGCTCAGTGTAAACCTTTAGAGGCCCCAACACTGGGCTAAGAAAGTAGCCGTGACCACATAAGGCTTATCTGAAATGTAAGACAAAGTGTAATTACGCAAGGGAAAAACACATGGCTTTGGATACTTCCATGTGGTTTTCAATATTTTTTCTCAGGTGTCTAAGTCCCTGGAAGAGAATAGGTGTTATCAGGATTTTTGTCTTCACTTGCCCCTGCTGCCTTGAACAGTCTGAAGTTTTTTCCTATAGGCTCTCATTAACCCAGGTTCAAGGGACATGGTTTCAGAGAAAACCAGGAGAAAGTATTTGTGTTTAAATTGAGACAAGGGCAGCAGGGGTGACAGCCACCATGGGCCTGGGAAAAGGTGGGAGGGAGGCCCAGCTCTGTGCCCCAGAAGGGACGGGACCAAGGGTGAAAGGGGCAGAGCTAAGTGCACTAAGCCCTGCCCACTGTTTGCTAGTCCCCATCTTTCCTCAGAGCCATGAGGAGTGGCGCAGCTGCACTGCCATGGTGTTTCAAAGGGGTGTGGAGCTCGGCCACTGCTGAAGTAGCAACAGTAGTGGCCAGAGCTCCGCACCCTTTTGAAATGCCAGGGGCCCCCTCCCTTGTTAGCAGGCCTGGGCAAACACTAGTCCAAACCCCAATGGCTCAAGCTAGGGGGATCTGTGCCCCAGGTCTTGATTTGTCCAAGAGATCATTTCTGTTTGAACAGTGTCATGGGATTGGCAGTGCCAGTAACATGCATTATTTCCAAAGAGAAAATATTTTTTCCCACACTGGATTCTAACTCTCATAAATATGACACTTATTTCAGACCAAATTTTCAGATACTTTGTTCCCCATGGCCCTGAAATGTGTTATTTGTCAGGGCAATGTTGATGGTAATTTGTAAATGGAAGAAATCTGAGTAGAGCATTCTTCGTTTTTAAATTGGCTCATGCCAGCTGAAGCAGCCCAGTCCACTGCAAAATACATAGGTATCAGCTTCCCTGAAATATTATATTATTCAGAGGCTTGTGGTGACCATGTTGCTATTAAGTGGGTAAGTGAAAATGAGCCAGGGATGGAATGCGTTCTGCCCAGATGAACAGGAATAAATGTAGCATTTAACTGAAGCAGAGGCTGTATCATCTTTGGTTTATGGTAGACCTCCCAGTTTAGACAATATTGGTTCTGAAGGTAATTTTTATTGATTTATTTAAAACATTTATTTTATTTCTTTGAGGAGTAATGTTTTTATTTTTAAGGAACGACTTTCTCGGGATAAAACAGCTCAGGTGGAAGTGACAAATACAGATGAGGTATGACTTGTCCTTCCATCTGCAGTGAGGGTAAAACTAGGGAGAACACACACATACCCAATGCTGTCCTGGACAAGGAATAGGACTGAGTCAAACTTCTCTCATGTGATCTTCAGCAAGTCTCTTTCAGCTTAAACCACTAAAGACAGTGAGACTTTCCCCTTATTTGCTCTCTACTTCTGTTGCCCATAACTGCAAAATGCAAGTAATCACACTTCCTCCCTGGAATGTGTTCAGGCTAAATTCCTCAGTGGTGTTCATTCTAAGATCCAGAGATGGAAAGTGCTATACAAACATAAATGACATATGGTGATTGTGTGGTGTTACCCCACAAATACTTCAGAGCGTCTTTGTCAATTAGTGTAGAAAAGGTCTGGGGCAACTCTTTTCCCATACCAGCCTGTTCAAAGAATGTTTTAACAATGTTTAGGCATAAGGGAATGTGTGATGATATCTTTAAATGAGTGATACTCTACAAATGCCAGGCAGGACTGAGTGGCTATGGCATCTTTCCAGCCAAGCAAACAGGACTGTAGGGGGAACTATTCTGTGATTTTTCTTTAATTCTCCTCCTGTATAATTCTCCTAAATGTTAGTGAGCACAAAGGAGGAAGGGGCACATTGTCATTGTTTCTGTCCTGTGATTTCCGTTACCAAAAGGAGTGTCAGTGGAAAATATGAGTGAGTTCCATGTGAGAGTATTCATGACAAACTAATCTTAAATTTACATATGTAGGAATTTTCATGCCAGAAAAAAATTGCAGCCCTGTCCACTCAGGGCTCAGAAGCAGTATTGTGGCTAGCTAACCAAAACAATATTGTTTTTATCTGACCTCAGGTTTCCCCTGCAGCCTGAGTGGTTAGTCAAAAGTCAAAGCTTTGCATGGCTGTGTCTGTTAGGATGAGAAATCAGAGGTACATGTCAGGTATATTCTTGGCAAAATCTTGTTTATTTAAAAACAGGTGCACAAAGTCTTGTCTACTGGAGCATAAAAGAAACATATGGCAGTTTTCTTGCTCTGAAAAGTCCAAATCTACGATCCCAGTGACCTCTGTGCCTAAAAAGCTCTGCGCTTCTCCTTTCTTTCAGGGTCACACCTGCAACTCCTTCTGCATCCACCCAATACACTAGTTTCTGCAGTTGCAACCAAGGAAATCTCTGGCCTGCCAATGGCCTGCAGTTTTTGGCTGGTGCCCTTGCACAAAAGCTCACCTAATAAATTATTTTGTTACTCTTTAAAGTGCTACTTTACTGCTTTTTTGTATTATGTGAAGCTGTTTTTACCACCTCCAAGGATGTGACAGGCCCTCTTGCTGAGCATGAGAGACAGTGCTTGGCACAGTAATTGGCCTAAATATTGTCTGTGATAATCTTTAGATCCACGACTCTCCTGGTGGCAGCCATTAGCAACTTTCAGGTTAATGTACAGTCAACCTATGCAGCTCAGTTACCAAATGTTCACAGGCAATGGATGTGCACAGAGGCTACGTCTACACTGCAAGTTACTTTCGGTACAACTTTGATCCACATCCGTGAGTGACATTAGTTATAGTGACCCATGTGCCCTTGAAGACTGCTGTGGTGGCAGGAGGGCTTCTCCTAATGCTGCAGTTATCACCTCTCACAGAGGAGGAAGTTATCAATCTGAAAGGAGAGCTCTTCCCCAGTGGTATAGCCTTAGAATGTCCTCACCGGAAGCATGACAGTAGTGGAGTGGTATCGGTGCAGAAAGGTTTCTGTAAATGATGTAGTGTAGACAGAGCCTGAATTAAAATCAACCATCCAGAATAGTAAAGCACATGGCGCATGTGCCTGTGAATGTTAATTTGATGGTACTGGGACTTGAAGATGCTCAACAGCATATGGTAATTCAGCACATGTATTTCTTGCTAAAATCAGTAAAGATGGGAAAACTACAGACTTAACTTGACTTAAACCCTTGTACTCCCAAGTGGAGCATAGCTCGCCTACCAGTCTCCTCCACTTCATCCTCCTAGACGAAACTTCTAGATGACTCCAGGAGTACCCTGGTTGTTCAGTCTCAGTAGATCTTCTCTGTATTGTCTGAAGTCTTCCTCTTGTGCATTTTCCTTGTGGGTTCCATGTGAGACCTAGTTGGACTATGCTAGATGATGGTTTTCTGAGAGTGTGGCCTAGTCATCCCCACTTCCTTCTCTTGATTTGAAAATCTACTGATCAGAGTAATGAAACAGAATGTTTTTTAAACACAACTGATGTCGTCTTTCAGGAGGAAGAGCTATGAACCCCACTGAATCAGGGCCAGGCTATGCTACCAATGTGCATGAATGCAGTTGCACTGTAGCACTTCTGGTGAAGGTGCTCTAAGCAGGTGGATGAGAGCTCTTCCAACAGCTTAATAAGAGGTGGCAGCTATGTTATGGAAGAAGCTGTCTACACGGGGTTAGGTTGGTATAACCATGTTGCTTGGGGATATGGATTTTTTCACACCTTTGGGTGATGTAGTTATATCAAAGCAAGTGTTTTGTTAACTGAGGCCAAGTCTACCCTATGCTTACTTTACATTGCACAGGTCCATTTCTAAAGGGCTCGCCTAATCTGCTTGACTGTAGAAGGAGCTGACAAATAGGCTGGAGTTACTGAGAAAACAAAGCACAGACGTAGTTGTAAAAGGGGTTTCCTCAATGGAGATCACTTTTATGGCAGGGATGGGGAAACTTGTTGGGTTGGGTTGGGATCTGCTGATCCACAGAAAAATCAGTCCAGGTCTATACACAAGTAATGAGCAAAAAATAAAAGCCACTTGCTGATCTGGCCCCCAACTGAGATGCAGAAAAAGACATTTCCCTCACTTCCCAGCTCCATGGTGTGTGTCTGTGTGTAGGGGACTCAGGGCTTCCCTCCCCCCAGGCTGGATTTTCAGGGGTCCCAGGGCTAGTAGATTCTGTGGGCCCCCCAGTATGGGGCCAAACTGAGGAGTTCAGAGTGTGGAAGACGGGGTTCTGAGGATTAGGCTGAACATGCAGGGTCTTGGTTGGGGGCAGGGTGTGGGAATTGGCTGTGGGGGGCGGGGTCTGAGCAGGAGACAGGGTGTGGGAATGGGTGGGAGGGGCGGGGTCTGAGCAGCAGGTAGGGTGCGGGAATGGGCTGGCGGCTGTAGGGTCTGAGTGGGAGAGTGGGCTGGAAGTGGGCAGTCTAGACAGGAGAGGTGGGGGATTGGGTTGCCTATCTGGTGCACTTCCCAAGGGTACAGTTGGTGCTGTGTTGCCTTACACTCATAGGAACCACCTTCTGCTGCTCCCAATGGCTGTGGTTCCTGGCTAGTGGGGGCAATCGGGGTGGAGCCTGCACGCGAGTGGGAAAGAGCTTCTCTGCACTACCACGCTGAGCTGCTTCCTCCTCCTGCTAGCCAGCACTCACAGGCTGGATGAGGCCTGTGGGTCGCCTTGATCTGGCCCATAAGGCTTGGGACTCCCCCACCCCACAGTTGAGAGCCGTTGCTGGTGTTCTAGCCACACAGCACCAAGGGACAGAGACTTACTTCATGACTGGAACACCAGCCCTGGCTCACCTCATTGCAGGGACTGGGGGAAGCGCCAACACCCGCAGGCCAGATCAAGGCAAGCTGCAGGGCTTGCCTGCCTGGCAGGCCTTAGGCTCCTCATCCTGGTTTTACATGATTGCCACATCCAGCTTGTGGGTGAGATGTGTCATTGTTACTACAGCTGGTGTTTTTGGTCACATCACATTCAAGTAAAGGTGGTTTCTGAGCTTAGTTGGCTGTTACCGATTGGTAGATGCTGAACTCTTTAATATGCTTTTCCTTTTCACCTCTGAACACGTCTTCGTGCTGTGGGCAGCAGGTTGGTTCTTTTAGGTGTGTCGTCTTACTTTGTACATCTCACCATATTTTGTGTGACCTTTATTAATGGGAAAGACTAGCAGGTCAAAACTGGGCACTAAATTGTGGCCTTCCAAATGCTGACTGTCAGCCACGTAGCAGCTTTCCTCGGTAAATGCACTTTGTAATTCATTGGTCTTCTACCCTACCGGATGGAAAGATGCTAAAACTGAACCGGGGCGGATGGTGGCCATTTGTGTGTTTTGCTATGAATATCCTCTCTTGCTAGCTCACACATGAGGACAACATGATGGGGTTTCCAGGTGTCTGGTTTTCCACCAGAATGCCAGTTGGAAAGGGACCTTAGCGGCTCCAGGCAGCACAGACCGGGCCCTTACAAGTCTGGTCAGTGGCATGTCAGGACTAAGGCAGGCTCACTGCCTCCTATGGCTGTGTGTGGCTTCTGGAAGCAGCAGAACGTGCCCCCTCTGGCTCCTACACGAGGGGCAGCCAGGGGGCTCCGCATGCTGCTGACACCCCAGGTGCCAGATCTGTGGCTCCCATTGGCTGGGAACCACGCCTGGGGCATGCAGCTGCTTTCTGGAGCTGCTCTTGATAAGCGCTGCCCAGAGCCTGAATCCCGGAGACTGCAGCTGTGCCTCAGCCCTGGTTCCAAATCCCTCAATTCCAGCCCACAGCAACCTCCTGCACCCAACCCCTCATCCCCTGCCCCACCCACCGTCTGCACCCTCAGCTGTAACCCCCTCCCTTTCCCCATGCTCCAGCCCCCTGCCACAGTCCCGATCCCCCTCCTGCCTTCCAACTCACTCAGTCCCAGCCTGGGGCACCCTCCTGCACCCAACCCCCTTGCCCCCAACCCCGCTTCAGAGTCTGCACTCTCAGCTAGAGCTCTTACACCCTCCCATCCTAACCCCCTGCCCCATCCTGTACCCTCTGCCCTCCCCACATCCCTCCTGAGTCAGATTTATGCTTCCTCCCATACACCAAACAGCCCCCGGTGCACCCCAACCCTCTCATCCCTGGCCCCACCCCAGAGCTCACATCCCAGTCCCCAAGCCAGTCCAATGAAAACGAGGGAGTGAGTGAGCATAGGGAGGGTGAGCATCAGGAGGGGGGAATGCAGTGGAGCGGGGCTTGGGGAGAAGGCGCAGGCAGGGGCAGGGCCTCGCAGGATGGGCAGGGTAGCGGGCAGGGAAATGGTGTTCAGTTTTGTTGATTAGGAAGTTGACATCCTACAAAACAGGGTGATTGCCTTTGTCATCTGTGCGGTCTGTAGTGATGGAACTGCAGTGCCTCTTGTTTTCTGTGTGCTGAGAAGAGGAGCCATTTTGTTGTCATCCTGTTACAGATGAGGCTCACTTGCCTACTTTTTCATGGAGCCTTTGGTCTTGTCGTGTTCCTTAATGTAAAATAAGTCACTTTAGAGTGAAGATATGGGTCCTGTTCTTTGTGTGGAAATGCACCATGTAAAATAAGATAGCATTCATTGTTACCAGCACCCAAATGATTTCTAATCACTTATGACTGGCTTCGGTCATCTCTCATTTAACGGCATCACAGTGTGAGAGAAAAGATAATATGGTGGCCAGGCAAAAGCAGTCAAGCTTAGCTAACAGAGCACTGTAAAAAGTTGGGGCAACCATGAGCACTTATACAGACTGATCCTAAAAGAAAGCTACTAATTAGCTTTCCCTGAGAAGCAGTAAATTTCAACATGCGTCTTACCTCTCCTGTCTGTGAGTCTGAGTGTTCCCTGAATTCATTTAATCAAGAAAGCTTGCATAATTTCCCGCAGTTTTGATGGGACCTGTGGCACCACTCGCTTGTCTTATTTTCGTTATTGGTCTCAAATTGCACTGTGTTGTGCTATGTGAACTTATGAAAAAAAAATCTCTCTTTCATCTTCTAGAGCATCTGCATTCTTAGTCTTCTATTCATTAATCTGAGTACACGATTATAGCAATTGGCTTCCATCTGTTTCAGCCACAAATCTGACTTTCTTTCTATCTTCTGAGCCTTATTACTATGGTGCCTGTGAATTTCATAAACACAAACATATTTAACCTCCCTTTTAAGTTAAGTCAATATTATTAGTTCCATTTTTCAGATGCAAAATTATATATTCAGGCCGAGGATGAGAACAGGATGAATCTAAATCATTTAATACCCATTTCTGTGAGTTAAACACACAACAGTTTGCCCACTCATCCTTCAAGAAACATAGTTTGTTGCTGTTGATAGCAATTACTTAAATTACGAGTGGATTTCACAAAATGGCTTACGTGCCATGAGAGAATCTTAGCAAAATTGGTCTGATAGGGAATCTGAGAGGTCACCTTATTCCATTGCTCTCCCCTTACCTTGATGAAGCAGGACCTAGCCTGTCTGTAAAATCCCTGACAGGCATTTCTCATCTTTACTCTGTTGTCTTATGTTTCCTATTTACAGCTTGAATTTACTTCCTGTCTGTGTTATGCAGGAGGTCCGACTAGATCAAAATGATCCCTTTTGGCCTTTTAAAATCTACTAAATCAATGAGATTGCTGTCATGGGCCTCTTTGAGAGCAGGTATGAGCCCATACTGACCCATGCACTTAAAAAGCATCAAAATTATACCTCTGTTTTCCTGGTTTTCTTTCAAGTTTGCCGTTGGAGATGTGATTGTAAAGTATGGGCTCTCATTAGCATGGGATATTTATTCTGAACTGCTACAGCATCTTCCAAATTGAAGAATGGGATATTCTTAGGAACCAGGTAGAGCTGGTAATGGCAGACAGCTAAAAAGTGACAAGCTTTTTTTAAAAAGTGCTTATATATAAATAGTAGAAGTCTAAATAATATGATGGGTGACCTAGAGTGCCTGGTATTGCATAAGGGTATGGATATAATAGACATCACAGAAGTTTGATGGAATGAGGATAATCAATTGGACACACCAATAGCAAGGTACAAAATCTATGGGAAAGACAGAACAGGTTGTGCTGGTGGGAGAATGGCATTATATGTGAAATAAAACGTAGAATCAAATGAAAGTACAAATCTTAAATGAACCAAACTGTACCATACAATCTCTATAGATGGTAATTCCATGCTCGAATAATAAGAATATAGCAGTAGGGATGTATTATTGGCCACCTTGACCAGGGGGATGATAGTGATTGTATAATGCTCGGGGAGATTTGAAAGGCTATAAACATTAAAAAAAAAAAACAAAAAAAAAAAACAAAAAAACAAAAACCAGCCACAATGACAATGGGGGATTTCAGCTATCCCCATGTTAACTGGATGAGATGCAGAGGCAAAGTTTCTTGACACCTTAGCTGCCTGCTTTTTGCAGCTAATCTTAGAACCCATGGCTATGCCTTCACTAGAGGGTTTTGTCAATAGAACCTGGGAAGTGTCCAGACTCCCAAGCGTTTTCTGTCAACAGTAAGTTGACAGAGCACAGCACTTTTGTCAACATCCACACCCCACTCCCCATGGGAAGAAAGCCTCTGAACAGAGATCTGTTCACAAAAGGCAGGTCTGGATGTTCCAGGTAGCCTTCTGTCAACGGAAAAGGCCTACAGAGTGCTGCACAGGTGCCCCAAGGGACACCCAATCCACAGCAATCAGCAATCTATGGTTCCTGCCACTGGTCCCTCTTAAAGCCACATGGAGCTTGGGAAACCCTATGGCAGGAAGCTGAGCGTGTGGAAGCAGCAGGGCTACAGGCTGCAATCCCCCACACCCTCACAGCTACACTGGAGCTGGAAGCCTCCCAGATGGCCAAGCAGCAGGCACTCCATGACCCACTTGGGCCCTTGAGAGACCAGCCAGGGGGGTCCCAGGAGTCACCTCCTGCACCCGGGACAAGGTCCAGGTCCTCTTGGACCTGTGGGAAGAGGAGGAGATACTGCAGGTCACCAAAGCCAAGCAGTGGAATGTCCCCTGTATGCCCAAATGGCCACCACCCTGGAAGAATGGGGCCAGCCCTGAACCATGGAGCAGGTCTGCGCAAAGGTGAAGGAGCTTAGCCAGGGCTACAACCAGGCATGGGATGCTGCCTGATGCTATATGGCATGACCTGCCACCTTCCCTTATTACATCAAGCTCCATGACATCCTGCATGGAGGAGGGAGGGGAACACATCACCTCCAGCCTGCACCATCAACATAGCACTGGAGGATCCCCCACCCATCACAGCTAGAGCGCCAGCAGGAGGAGGAGCAGGCCTGTGAGCCCCAACCCCCACCACAGCTAGAGGCTGACACAGCCTTGGAGATCAGCAGCACCCTGACCATCATCCTGGACCCGATCCCCACCAGCCAGCTCACCTCCTGGGTGTCCTTGGAGCTGGGCAAGGACCCTTCTGGTGAACACCCTGCACGTCATACACCCCAGGGGTGGGAGACAGGCACAGAAAGGGTGTGCTGTGAACATCGCATGGCTTGCTTGGGAGAAAGCTTGTGGTGTGTGGAGCCCTGTGCAGGGTAGTGTGCACCACCTGGACCCAGCAGACAGTCCCTGGACCTGGATGCCAGCCTGCTGCTAGCCTCACAGGAGACTGGATGATTCCCTTGGGGTGGGATGGGGGAATAGATGGCACTCACCTGAGAGTTATGAAGGAGCTCAAATGTGAAATTGCAGAATTACTACTCTGATTTGTAACCTATACTTTAAATCAGCTTTTGTATAAAAATGACTGGAGGATAGCTAATGTGATGCCAATTTTTAAAAAGGGCTCCAGAGATTATCCTGGCAGTTACAGGCTGATAAATCTGATTTCAGTAGCAGGCAAGCTGGCTGAAACTATAGTAAAGAACAGAATCATCAGACACATAGGTGAACATAATTTGTCAGGGTAGAGTCAACATGGCTTTTGTAAAGGGAAATCATGCCTCGCCTATCTACTAGAAATTCTTGAGCGGGTCCACAAGGTTGTGAACAAGGGGAATCCAGTGGACATAGTGTGCTTAGATTTTCAGAAACCAAGCTCCTTCACCAAAGGCTCTTAAGCAAGGCAAGCTGCCATGGGATTGGAGGGAAGGTCTCTTATGGACTGGTAACTGGTTAAAAGATAGGACACAATGGGCAGGAATGAATAGTCAGTTTGCAGAATGTAGAGAGGTAATTATTGGTGTCCCCTGGGGATCTGTACTGGAACCAATCTGATTTAACATATTCATGAATGATCTAGAAAAAGGGGTAATCAATGAGATGGCAAAATTTGCAAATGATACAAAACTACTCAGTATGTGTGAACCGAGCAGTCGATCAATGGACCTCATCTTCTACAACACCACTGGTGAGCAAGTAAACAAGTCCTTGATTAGCAGAGCTGATTACAAACATCACATAAAACCCTGCCAAATGCGGGCATTGTACGTTTTTTCTGGATCCTATGATTTTTCCTGTAGTGACTGGATGTGATGACTCTCTTGAAGCAGTTGAGAGCCTGTCCAATGGTTTACTGCCAGGACAATCTGTCCTGAACTAGAATTTCTGGATCACTGTGAGATATACCTCATGACTTTATGAACAACAAGAAGTCTTGTGGCACCTTATAGACTAACAGATATTTTGGAGCATAAACTTTCATGATACTTGTCCTCATGACTTTATGTTGGCCCCTTAAGATGTCTTTGTAGCGCTTACACTAACTGCCAATAGAGCACTTTCCATTAGCAAGCTGGCCAGAGAATACCATCTTTGGTAACGATGTATCTTCTATTGTCATAACATGACCCATCCAGTGAAACTGTTTATTCATAAGTGTTGCTTCCATGTCCATGACACCACACAGGTTAGGAAAGATCTTGGAGTCATTGTGGATAGTTCTGTGAAAACATCCACTCACTGTGCAGCAGTCTGAAAAGCAAAACAGAATGTTGGGCATGATTAAGAAATGGCTGAATTAGAAGACAGAAAATATCTTATTGATGTTTATAAATCCATGGTATGCGTTTTGAATACCGGGTGCATATGTGGTTACCTCATCTCAAAGAAGATATATTGGAATTGGAAAAGGTTGAGAAAATGGCAACAGAAATGATTAGGGGTGTGGAATGGCTGCTATCTGAGAGGTTAGTAAGACTGGGATTTTTCAGCTTGGAAAAGCGACAGCTAAAGGGAGATATAATTAAGGTCTATAAAATCATGACTGATGTGGACAAAGTCAATATGTAAAAGTTACTTCTCTTGCCCATAACACACAAACTAGGGTCACCAAATGAAATGAATCAGAGAGGGAGCTGTGGTTGTCTAAGGTTGCCAACTCTCCTGGACCAGACATTCCAGATGCCATTTGCAGCAATGGCATCTGGTCCAGGAGAGTTGGCAACCCTATATGTGACCCTAGTCTGTGGCAGTGAGGGGGATGAATGGGTGTGGACTCAGCTCAGCACTGCCCCCCTAAAAACAGTTCCAGTGCCACTGGTGTATGCACAATCCTCCTTCTCTTCCCTTCCCTTCCTCCTTCAGGCTGCTGTTGAAGTGAAACTGGATCGGTTCTCCACTTTCCCTAGGAACAGACAGGATTACCCTTCCTCCCCACAGGACCCCCTCTCTGATTAGGGTCTAAGCTAGTTTTACTTATCACCTTAACCATTGCCTTTGTCGTGAAGGAAAACAGGGGGACCCGTTGATGGAGACAGGGAATGTTGGAGGGATGACAGGAAAGCTCCTCCTTAGCTGTAGTTTAGGCTGTAGTAAAAGTCGGACAGGTCATGGGCAATAAATAAAAAACCACAGAAGCTGTAACCCACTCCTGACTCTTATTAAAAACATCCCAGATAAAGTGAGGAGGGTCCAACCCCCCACCTTGCCCCCAGCAGTGCTTGGGAGCTGTAAGGGACCCTATTGCCCAGTGGCTGGGAGGTGTCTCCATCTGGGGATGGGAGCTGTGCGTGGGGGTCCCTGCCTGTGGTGGAGGCTGGGGAGCTGCAGCAGGCCCCGCTCCCATGGTTGTTGAGCAGTTCCCTGGTTGCTGTGGCTGGGAGCTGTGGGGCAGCTGCTTGTGTAATTCACACACTTAGGTGTGATTAACTGTTCCATGGAGTGGTACCTAGATGACCTCACAGAGAGAGAATGTGTCCTCTACAGCCCTATGCTGAGAGCCAGTTGGCCTTTAGCTCAAGCTGTTGAGGTGCCCGCACTAAGCTTCAGAGCTCCCAGGTTTGAGTCTGCCTGTGGGCAGTTACACTTGCAGTGACTAAGAGGCTGCAGGGTAGGTGCAGCCCTACCAAAGATGGTGGCTGGATAGCTGCAGAACCCTTGCTGCCAACAGTGGCTGGTTAGCTGGGGGATGGCCCAGTGTCACATGTCACATATTCTGTGCCTTCTGTTGCATAATCTTAACCTTACCTTGTGTGGTTTGTTGAGTCACTTGCTTCAAACAGCCCTCCCTTTTTTGCTAGTCAAGGCAGCTGCAGTGTGCCTGTTCCCTTGCTGACACAACGGAGGACACTGGTAATGCGGAATTCACTCTGCACCCACTGTCTGTCTCCCTGCCCAGGTGTTCTACCCCTTGCATCTGCTGGATGCCTCTCTGAGGGCCTGAGGTCACATGATCTCTTCTGTGCGACTCCATGCCTGGTATGACCACAAGCCTGGCTCTCTCTGAAACCCCTCAGAGTCTGAGGGGCTCAATATGCTGATCGGGATTCCCAGACGCTGCCTTGGTGCCCACTTCTGAGTCAAAACACTTGTCAGTAGAAATCAGAGCCATTCCCATGTGACTCTGAGCCAGCAAGCCTGAAGCTATTAGAATGACCTTTAATGTCAGCAATAAAACATTGGCGGCTTGAAGAACATGAAAAAGAAACTAATGGATGTGGCAATTTGAAAAAAGTCACAGGTTCTTAAAATGTACATCAGTCTTCACTGGAAACATATGACTGGATCCCTAAGATTGCATTGTCACTTTCATTTAGTGCTTGCTGGCTAGGACAGACCAGGAATGGAGCAGGGCATGGTTACTTTGATCCAAACTATTGCAGACTATCGCTGCAGCCAGGGATGGACATTAGTGATTCAGTAGGGGGCACTTCCCACACTGAGTTTCTGCTACACTCGCAATGCCCCAGCATGAGGCAGGGTGCCATGCCTATACTATGGTTTGGTGCAGTATTTTAGGAGAGCTGTAAAACTAAAATCCTGACCACTCATACTCACTAAAGTTCTCCCTAACATGTTCCAAAGGAATAGCCAAGTTTTTCTGGACAAATTCTTACTCGGGAGTTAATTCTATTGCAACATCCAAAATTCCCCAGGCAGTTTCTTTCCTGTCCCTTTTTATTTTTTATCTTTCATTAACATTCATGAACTGAAAATAAAGTCATATGGCTGAGATGTTTGTTCTTAATGTCCAAAAATCTATAAATTTTCATTCACGCTCAAATAAATTCCACATAGATCTTCTACTAATTCCACCTTTTTTTGACCAGCAAAGAATCAAGTTTTAACAGACTGATGGTAGAAGGGCAGTACAGGAGTGGGGTTTAGGGTGACAGTGTGTGATAATACCATTTGGCTAGATAGGTGCTCCACTTGGTGACTGCTAATTCCACCTTGTACTGTGCTTTTCTACAAATTGCTGTTTCCTGTTTGTTTATGGTTCTTCTTTGTCCCTCGGAAGGTAATTCTTTGTAGAGTGCAATGGGAGACGACATGAATAAAGCCCTGATTCTACAACTGGCTTTTCATGGATGGGACCATGCACGTGGGAGGGAGTTTAGTTTGACTTCACGGGGACTCTGTATGGACACAGGAGCCATCCGTATACAGCCAATTACAGGATTATGGCCTAGATGTTTTAGGACCAGCCAAGATGTGAGTTTGAGTCCAAGTTACCCACAGACACGTCTGATAATCCGAATGGTTTGTTAAACATCAGTTACTTCTGTACATGGCTTTTTCGCTCTTTGTGGACCATCCAGGTGATCTCGATGGAACAGCTTCAGTATTAAATACGGAAACATGTATATCAATTTGTTTTCTGGATATTGGCTTTTATGCACCAGGCGGTGATAATACTTTTGTTTCGGTTTTGAAATATGGATTTGATGTGAGTTTCCCTTGACTGTTTCTAATTTATGTAATTAATGTCTATTGATTATTACAAACCTAAAATAGGTTTAAAAGGTATTACTTTTCAAATAACATTTTTCATTAATCAGTTTGACATGTTAAAAATGCAACATATTAAAGGCAACCCTTTAGACTGAATATGTTGTTATGGTTAATACCACAAAATTGTTTTATGTTACTGTTTTCTCCTAAAGGTGGATTTAGGGAGTTCAAAAGCTGTTAGTCTGAGAGTGAGGAACATTAGATTAGTTTGCTTTAATTTAACCCCAGTTGTCTTCTAACAGTGCAGAACACCGAGGCCATGTCTACACTAGCCAAAAACTTCGAAATGGCCATGCATGGCTATGAGCAGATGGGAATAAGGGGACTTGGAAGTAGCTGGGGTCCTTTCAAAAAGGAGCCCTGTCTGGACGAGCCGCAGGGTGGCGAGCCACGTCAATTTTGAAGTGCCGTGGCTGCCCACATGCTAATGAGGTGCTGAATATCTGTTTCAGCGCTTCATTAGTAAACTTCGAAATGGCCATTTCGAAGTTTTTGGCTCATGTAGACGTAGCCTGAGAGTCAGGACTGGTGGCTGTAAACAAACTTTATGGGATCATGGGAAATTTGGCCACACCCATAAGTGGTCATCTGGATAACTAAAATCATGCTGGATTATGGCTGTTGCTGGACAAGAGAGTGCTGGACTATATTCAACCTATATTTATTATTTTTCTGCTTCCCGAAAGAACATGAGTTTCCTCACAGAAGCAGTTACAAAGACACTGTTCCTGCCCTGAAAAGCTTAGAGATGAATTCAAGATGTGGCACAATTTACATGGTGACAAACTTTTATCAAAACGAGATACAATCGGCCACAACTCACTGGCTGTGTCTACAGTGTGACCCCTGGTGCTGACAGCTTGAGGCAAATAAGCAATCTCGAAAATGCAAAATGGCAGCTCATTGAATTTACTAAATGTTTTTTCAGATAATTTGCTATTTTGCCATGGAATCCAACCAGAGCCAAACACGCTTTCTGCTGAGAGCGCCTTGCATGGTCAGAGGGTCATTCAAGTCTCCAAACCCAAATGCGGCAATTCAGAATTAGAGGTCACCAAATGAAAATAAAGGTTTAAAACTAACAAAAGGAAGGTTTTCCTCACACAGTGCATAGCAGGCCTGTGCAAGTCCTTGCCAGAGGAGGTTGTGAAGACTGAGGTTTTAACAGAGAGCAAAAAGGAACTAGATAAATTCCTGGAAGTTAGGTCCATCAATGGCTGTTAGCCAGGATGGGCAGGAATGGTGTCCCTAGGCTCTGTCTGTCAGAGGTTGGAAATGGATGTCAGAAGAGGGATCACTTTTGTGATTACCTGTTCTGTTCACTCTCTCTGGGTCATCAGGCATTGGCCTCTGTCGGAAGACAGGATACTGGGCTAGATGGACCTTTGGTCTGACCCAGTATGGCTGTTCTTATGTTCTTATAAAACACATTACAATGTTTTTCAAACTAGTCCTTCCCTCCCTATGGACTGGGGGTGCTGCTTCAGTTAATTAACTCACCAACTATACCACGCAGTAATGTGAGGGAAGAGAACCTTCAAGTAAAGCTGTCATTATCTTCAAATGAAAATGGATAGGAGGACATAGGATAGCATTGTTGGCAGGGATGTACTGGAGTGAGAGTTATCTTAAAAGAAAAAAGAAAAGAAAAAGGATAAATCAAAGCATTTGATTTATGACTTTCCTCCTCTTGGTGACCAAGATTCAAGGGTATTTCTTGTAATAACAACAATAATATTGGTTATAGCTCCTTTGGGGACAAACTCTGCTTTATTCAAAGTATCCATTACCTTGCAGGCTTCATTAACAGGATTATGCTTTTACTTATTTGATAGCAACCCATTTCATAATCTGCTGTCCTCAAAAACAGCTAGGCACTGTTTACCAGTGGAGTGTGTTTCTGCAAAGTTCACCTCACTGGGACAGATTTTGAAGCAAAGCTCCTTTGATTTATAGCGTTGACATCCTTGGGCTAGCTAGGCAGTGAGGCCCCAACCCAGCCTTCTAGTAACCATGCTGGGAAGATGCATAGGAAAGGGAATTAAGCTATTCTGTAGCTGATTCTGAAGCCCTACAGTGACTCCTAATTTATCTCCCTGCAAGAAAGGACAGAATGTTCCAAGGTCCAGGAGAGGCCAGAAGGTTCCATGTAACAGTGAGTGCTCCAGGTTGCTCTTGTTGTGATCTTACTTGACAGAAGCCATGAAATACCCCAGGGCCTTGGGATATGGTTACCTCTAACACACCTCGGAATGATCTCTAAATTTAATGTTGTCTTTTCCAAAGACACGTGAGCATTCAACCTTTCCCTCCTCCTTATGCAATTGTTTCTTTAACCAGTTACATGTACCCTTATTAAGGGTACATATACACTTACCAGAAGATCAATATGATGGCGGTTGATCTTCTGGGGTTTGATTTAGCATGCCTAGTGGGGCCACGCTAAATCAAACCATCAGGGTTCTCCTGTTGACCCTGATACTCCTTGCAGTTATGAGGAGTAAGAAAAGTCAATGAGAGAGTTTCTCCCATCAACTTCCCGCTGTGGGACAATAGGAAAAATCAATTTAGCTATGCAAATCCCGCAGTTTGAGTTGTGTATCTTTTCCCCATAGTATAGAATTGGCTTAATACACTCCATTCTATTTACTTACAACATTAATGTAGTCAGAGTCTGAAATAATGGCATTTATTGTCAAGGTAATGGTCCCAAGACTGTTCACCTTGCTCATGCGTCTAAACCTACTGTAGCCCATTTTTTGCCAAAGTCACAATGGCCGTGTCTACTGTAGACATACTGTAGACATAGCCAATGGGATTATCATGGAAATAAAGCAAACCAGATTGGGCCCAATATGTAATTAATCATCTAACCAAATCAGCGTTAAACTCTTTTCTATGCCAGAAGGATATATGGACCAGCTGGTATGTTCCTGCATCTTGCATGCTATTACTGCAGATGACTTTGAGAATACTTTCATGTACTGGAGGAAATAGAGTTTTTATGGCAGCTATACCAAAAACCAGCATTTGGTCATCAAGAAGGCCATTGGTGTAACAAAAGCAAAAGCCCTACTAGTGTGAGGACTGGGTCCTAAGACACCATAGCTACGTCTACACGTGAAGCCTACTTCGAAGTAGCCTATTTTGATGTGGAGACATCGAAATAAGCTATTTCGATGAATAACGTCTACACGTCCTCCAGGGCTGGCAACGTCGATGTTCAACATTGACGTTGCGCAGCACCACATCGAAATAGGCGCAGCGAGGGAACGTCTACATGCCAAAGTAGCACACATCGAAATAGGGGTGCCAGGCACAGCTGCAGACAGGGTCACAGGGCGGACTAGCGCTTCCAGGGCAACAGCTAGCCGCTCCCTTAAAGGGTCCCTCCCAGACACACTCAGCCTGCACAGCATGCGGTCTGAAGAGCCATAGGCACGCAGACCTCGGGCGACGCAGTCATGGACCCCCAGCAGCAGCAGCAGCAGTAGCAGCAGCAGCAGCAGCCAGAGGTCCACCCAGCCCTCCCTGTAGGAGTAGGGCTCGCCCTGATCCATGCCATGCGGGAGGCAGCTGAGCACCTCCTTGCCACACCAGAGGAGGAACGGCCCCCAGGGGAGCAGGACTCAACCCCCAACCCTGCAGCACCCTGACCCCGCCCCCCCGCCTCACATGCCGCCGCCTGTGGAGCTACCCCACCAGCACTGACTGGTGGGAGCGGCTGGTGCTTGAGGAGTGGGACGACGACCGCTGGCTCAGGAACTTCAGGATGAGCCGGCAGACATTTATGGAGCTGTGCCAGTGGCTCACCCGCGCACTCAGGCACCAGGACACTGCCATGCGGCGTGCCCTCCCAGTGGAGAAATGGGTCGGCATCTCTGTCTGGAAGCTGGCCACTCCAGACAGCTACCGATCCGTGGGACAGCAGTTTGGAGTCGGCAAGGCCACCGTCGGGGCTGTCCTCATGGAGGTAAGAGGACCCACGGGGGGCGGGGGGAGAGGGCAGGGGGGCCCGGGCAGGGCAGGGCAGGGCTGGGCCACGCACACCCTGCTCCCCCCTCATTGGTGCTCTCCCATGTGCTTTCCCTGCAGGTTGTGCGTGTCATCAATGCCCTGCTCCTCCACAGGCTCGCGAGGCTGGGGGACCCAGATGCCACCATCGCGGGCTTTGCCACCCTGGGCTTCCCTAATTGCTTCGGCGCTCTGGATGGGACTCACATCCCCATCCGCGCCCCGCAACACAGTGGAGGACGGTACATCAACCACAAGGGCTACCACTCAGTGGTCCTCCAGGCCTTGGTGGACAGCCGGGGCCGTTTCCAGGACGTTTATGTGGGCTGGCCTGGCAGCACCCACGACACCCGGGTTTTCCGGAACTCGGGCCTGTGCCGCCGGCTGGAGGCGGGGACCTACATCGCCCAGCGGGAGATCCCTGTGGGGGACACCACCATGCCCCTCTGCGTCATCGCCGATGCGGCATACCCTCTCTGGCCCTGGCTCATGCACCTGTACACGGGCCATCTCTCTGCCAGCCAGGAGCGCTTCAACCAGCGCCTGAACCACGTGCGCCAGGTGGTGGAGCGCTCATTTGGCCGCCTCATAGGGCGCTGGAGATGTCTCCTGACCTGCCTGGATGCGGGCCCCAACAACATCCCCCAGATTGTGGGTGCCTGCTGCGCCCTGCACAATTTGGTGGAGAGCAAGGGGGAGGTCTTTTTTCAGGGCTGGGCTGTGGAAGCCAGCAGGGGCGACGTGCAGCCACCCACTGCCCCCAGTCGCCAGGTGGACCCCGAAGGGACCCAGGTCCGGGAGGCCCTGTGGGCCCACTTCGAGGAGGCCGCGGGGTGAACTCTGCCAGGTCCCCCACTGCGCACCCCCACTTCCTCCACAACACTCCCTGCCCCTACGCCCACTCCACGGAGCACCCAACAGCACCCCCCCCACACTTCTCCTGGACAAATAAAAGCACTCACTCGTTGGTAAAATGAAACTGGTTTTCTTTTTTTAACTGCTTTTTGAACTAATAACGACAAAACTATGTACAAGACCTACTAACTAAACCATAAAATAAGTGAATAATAAAAAAGTTTCCATATATTTACATGTAACAAAAAACAGAAAACCAGGGATTGCAAGGACGGGGAGAACTATTTACATGGGGGGTGGGACTGGGAAACGGCGGGCACAAATACATAAGTCCAACTATATACAAGGGGTGGCGGCCATGTCCTGGGCCCCACGCCCTTATAGTCTGGCACTGGGGGTGGGCGGCTGGGAGCCCTGCCTCGGCCACAGCCCTGTCCGGGGCTGGCTGGAGGCCGGGCGGACCGGAAGATACGTCCGGCGAGTCTCAGCTGGCCCCAGGTGTCCCTCGGTGGTCTGGCCCTCGGTGGCGGGGGGACGGCACGGCGATGAGCGGAGCAGCGGGTGACACGGCGGGTGGAGCACTCAGGGCGGGCGCAGTGGCGGCCGGCGTGGCATGGGGGGCCAGGTAGTCCGCTAGCTGATTGAATGTCTCCATGTAGGCCCCCCATGCCTCTTGGCGCCAGGCCAGCGCCCGCTCCTGGAGGTGGAGGCGGCGTTGCTCCACCCACAGACGCTGCTCTGCGACCTCCAGCTGCTGGCGATGGATGGCCAGCAGCTGGAGGTCTGTTGCTCCTGTGTGGTGTTGCTGGGTCCGCCGTCTTGCCCACCGTGGGGCCAGTCGGTCCTCCGCCGAGGGGCTGGCCTGGAGCGATGGCTGCAGAGGGGATTCCAGGACCACTGATGCCTCGCCGGCGCTCTCCGGTCCTTCCAATGGTGCAGCTGTGGAACACAGGAGCGGGGGAAGAAGAGTGGAGACAGGTGTTAGTGTGGGCCCCGAGCCGTGGCCCTTGTCCCCCAACCCCTGTGCTGCAGGTTCCCCGTCCCCGTCCCCGGGAGATGCTGCTGTGATGGGGTTCACGGGTCCCCCTGCACTGCACCCCGTCCCCCGGCAGGAGTGACTCTCACTTCACTCAGCAGGGTCTGACAGGAGAGGTTTCTTAGGCCACAGATGCCCAGTTTCTCCCAGGAGTGACAGTACAGCAGTCAGAGACAGTCCTTCCAACCCGTCCTGGGGAGAAGACCCCAAGGGGTGCCCCTCTGGGGTGTAGCTTTCCCTCTCCTCAGGCTGGCTGCCTTCCAGCTCTCCCTTCCCCTAGCCTCTACCTGCGCCCCCCTCCCCGATTCAAAGCCAGCTCGGCTCCTCCCCCCTCTTTGTTCAGGGCAGGGCTGTCACCTGCCAGTTTTAGCCCCAGGATCATCCTTTGCCCCTGGGAACTATTCAGCTTGCTGCTCATATCTAGCCCGAGTCTCGCATTTGCACTCCCCCCACTCCATCACATGCTGCTGCTGCTGCTGCGGGGTGTCCCACCCCCTCCTCCCGGGGGACCCTAGAGCTTCCGCTCCCCCCTGCCCCGGGGATGGGGCATGGCACTGTCGTGCTGGGGGTGGGGAAGGAGCTGATGCCCTCCTGTGAGGGACATGGCACTGCTGTCCTTGGGGCCATGGCCATCTGGGCATGTGGAGGGCCCTGGCCACATATCTATTACCCCCCGCCCCTCAACCCCGGGGGTGTAGACCGGGGGGGTACATACCTGTAGGTCCACTCCCACAGTCCGGGGACACCCGGGGGGCGGACACCCGGCTGCTGCTCCGGGAGGGCAGGAGGATGTGCAGCCCCGTCTCAGCGGAGGAGGAGTCCCCCTCCTCCTCCTCCTCCTGCTGCGATGCCCTGGGGGTGGGCTCCAGGGGGGGCCCCCGGGGTTCGGGTCTTACCTCTGGGGCGGACTCCAGCTCCGGGGCCTGCTGGGGCTCCTCAGCCGAGGTGTCAAGAGTGGCTGGAGGGGAGGAGGTGTGCCCGGGGGCCCAGGATGTCCCTGAGCTCCCTGTAAAGGGGGCAAGTGACAAGGGCAGCCCCAGATCGGCCAGCTGCATCCTGGGCCCGGGCGTAACCCTGCTGCAGCTCTTTCACTTTACTCCGGACATGGTCCGGAGTGCGGGCAGGGTGACCCCGGGTGGCCAGGCCCTCGGCCAGTCGAGCGAATGCATCCGCATTCCACCTCTTGCTCCCCATTACCTGGAGCACCTCCTCCTTGCTCCAGAGCCCCAGCAGGTCTTGAAGCTCGGCCTCCGTCCAGGAGGGGCCCCGCTGCTGCTTGCTGCCCTGGCTGCCCTGGCTCCCCTTGGGGGGGGTCCCCTGGGAGCGCTGGGGGGGCTGCTGTGCGGCCATGAGGTCGGTTGGGGGTTCTTGGGGCTGCTCAAGAGCATGCAGGCTGGCCGCATGTCTGGGCTGCCGCCTGCACGCTCTCTCAGCTTCCTGCACAGAAAGAGAGGGGGAGGGAACCTTTAAGGGGCCGCTCCACGTGGCCACCATTGAGCTGAGGGGCTGGAGAGAGTGTCTCTCAACCCCCCAGCTGATGGATGCCATGGAGGACCCCGCAATTTCAATGTTGCAGGACGCGCAACGACTACACGGTCCCTACTTCAACGTTAAACATCGAAGTAGGGCGCTATTCCTATCCCCTCATGGGGTTAGCGGCTTCGACGTCTCGCCACCTAACGTTGATGTTAACATCGAAATAGCGCCCAACACATGTAGCCGTGATGGGCGCTATTTCAAAGTTAGTGCCGCTACTTCGAAGTAGCGTGCACGTGTAGACATGGCTCATATTATATCAGCAGCTGCTGGGATGGAATCATCATATCTGGCAAGTTGATCTGTCCTAAATATTGTTTTCTTTTTAATAAACCTTTTCACACCAGACCTGCATCTGCTTTAAAGTAGTACTTTATTTGACTTGGACAATGAGTCATCTAATCAGCTTAACAACAATAAAGATGTACTTATTTGAAGAACTGCTTCAGAAATGCAGTACTGCTCTCCAGCGTTCTCTTCCTCTACCAACTGTATTACAGTTAAATAAAGCTGATGTAAAGATAAAGCCTTTATCAATGTATGAAAATTTGATATGTAGTTCCATGACCATGAATGGCAGTTTCATTCAGCTAAGAGAGAAGGAAACATCTGGGAGTTTGGTGAGAGACTGACCATATTTAAAGAGATCAAAGCCCTTGTAAACTGAGGCAACACAGCTTTCCCTAAATTTGTTGCTGATTCTAAATTCTAATTCTTCAAATTACAGGGATTTTATTTTTTTCAGTTCTGGGTGTTTGCAAGTTCCTGGAAAATAACAATATTGTTAGTTTCCTTTTTGGAAACTAAGAGGGAATGATTCAAAGAACAGGCACCTAACACTGAAATCTTGTATGATCTGGAGCTATTTTCTTGTTCATGTGGATATTGGTGCCTGATGTCTTCTTTTAAGCCCATTATTTACTTGTTTACTTTTTAGCATCTTGACTTTTTGCCACGATTGGGCAGTCCATACTGTTGACGTTTAGTTAATTTTCTTCCAGTGTTTGAAGAGATCAGGTGCTAGTGATAGCTGAACTCTGGCAATCTTTTCTTTGGGTGTGAAAAATAGTGGTTCTCCCTGGACCACTTGCACAAGAGCGAGAATGATTAAGAAGAGAGGAAATTGAAAGAGAGAGGTGAAAGAATAACAGAGAAGAAGTTGAGAACTAGAGAAAGAAAAGTCATTTGAGGAGCTGATGCAGCCCTCTCGGACGAGCTTACTCTTAATGCAGGGGTCAGCAGCCTTTCCGAGGTGGAGTGCAGAAATTTAATCTTTTGACCGCTGTGTGTGGTCTGAGTGCCAGTGATACTTTTGAAAGTCACTAGTAGTCCTACTTACAACAGCTTCATTAATAAATACAGTAAGATGCAGAGCTTTACTGTTTAGGGGTTGGTTGGTAGCATTAGCTTGTATTTTGTTAATCCACAGGCAGCATGGCTTTGAGCACGCTCCCGGCTACATGGGGGAAGAGTGGCGGGGCTGAACTGCTGCCTTGCATACCAATGCAAATCTGCTTGTGTGCCACTCTTGGCAACCATGCTGGGGGTGTCTGACCCCTGACCTGACAGAACAGGAGTTACATATTGCTCTGTCTGGCCCACTTTGTATTGACTTCACTGATGCTCTTTATATAGCCTGTTGGAAAATGAGACAAATATTCAGGTAAGTTGATATAATCAGGTATGGGAAATCCCCGGCCCGTGGTCCGACTCCTAACTGTGGCTTGCCTGCATCTGCATCCTGGGGCTTGGGGGTCCCATCTATAGCATCCAGGCCATGGTGGGGTCGGATGTATGGAGCTCTGAGCCTTGCGGGCTGCATCAGGCAAGCTGGGGCTGGATCCAGACTGTTGGAGCTGCTGGGGTGGAAGGGGGCGGCAAGAAGCATGTCAGTGCAGCACTGTTGCCCCAGCTGGGTGGAAGGGGAGGAGGAACAGCAGCAGCCTCTGCAGAACTGCTTGAGCTGTTGGAGGAGTGCGTGGAACTGTAAGGCTACGTCTATACTACTGAGATCTGTCAACAGGAGTTACTGTTGGAAGAGATCTTCCAGCAAAACTTCTGTCGACAGGTCATGACCACACACAAAAGCAGAGTGAAAGAGCAATCCACTCTGTCGACAGAGAGTGGCCCAACTGCCCAGCCACTCTCTCAACAAAATGGCCAATCAGAAGCTCAGCAAACAGGGCTGCCTGGTGAACTGAAAGCCCTATCTGTCAACAGAGGGGCCTCTGGAGCATCCACATGGCTTTTTCTTCAACACAAACTGTTGACAAAGGCATTATTCCTCATCATGGAGAGGCAGAACACTGGTGGTGGAAAAAATCTAACTCCCATATGCTGCAGAGAGGTTCAAAATTTTGTGTGTAGACACTCCATGAGTTTTGTTAATAAAACCCTCTAGTGTAGACATAACCTGACAGCGTCAGAGTCTGTTACATCTCCCTGCTCTAGGGCTATGTCTAGAATGTAGGCTTCTGTCAACAGAAGTTTTGTCAACAGAGCACCCATCCAGACTGCAGATATGTCAGCAGCGATCTGCTGGTCAGGAACATTCCATTGACATCCCCGTACAACTCATTCCACAAGGAGGAAGGGATGTCTTGACAGAGGGGACAGGCCAAATGTTGGAAAAGCCTCTCCTGACAGAACTATCAGCAAAAGATACGCAAATATGTAGCACAATTTGTGTATCTTTTGCCAACAGTTCTCAACAATCTAGACATAGCCTAGGACTGATCTAAATAGGATAACAGCCTGCTTCACCTGACTTTAGCCCTTTTAGTTCAAGCTAGAAGGGTGAGCTTTGAAACTAAAAGCCTGCAATTCAATCTGTGTTGACTCACTGGGATACTACACTTTCTAATGTTAGCTCTAAAATTCCATGTTTATTCTATGCTGGATTATTTATGTAAAATGGGGCTTTCTGCATTTTTATTCTTCTTATTCTTGTTACAGAATCTATTGAATGAACAGGAAAAAAAATCTACATTTCTGAGTTTGCTGGCATTTGGGAGGTTGCATTTGGGTCAAAATGCTAGTTTCTCCAGGGTGCCGAGTGATTGCCATGACCAAGAGCAGTGCTTTGTACTTAGTGTGTATGGTTTCAAAGTGCTGTACAAACAGAAACTAATTAAATCAACCACAAATGCTGCAATTCTACTGCTGCTGGCAGCAACACTTCATTCTTCAAACCGTAAAGCTGCACAGTTAGTTGAACTGGCCAAAGGACTGTCTCAACTCAGTCCTCTTCTGTGCTCTTTGCTAGAAAAGTAGGCTTTTAAAACTCTGAATTGGTTTTTAATCATATTAACAAGACAGAATTGTGATATAGCCTGTTGTACTCCAGGTTGCTTAAACAAACAAATCTAACTCCCACATGCTGCAAAGAGGTTCAAAATCTAAGACTGAAGTCATGCCATTGCATTGTTTCTGGACTGAATGCATCTGTCCCTGGATCTCAGTTGCTCAAGGAAGGTTGAGTAAATTAGGCATTAATATTAAGAGCAAGAAATATCAGAAACAGTTGCTGGTGTCAAAGGACTCCCAGTTTTTCAGCTTTATTTTCATCCCTGGATGCGATGGTAGTCAATGAGACTTAAGGAAGATGGGTATATGGAAATGATTCTTCCAGATAAAAGACAGGCCCATAAAAGAAAAAAAAAGTTTTTTTTGTTTTTATAGAACAAAAGATTTTTAAAAACACATTAATAATCATAATTTTAAAAAACGATGGAAGAAATTCCGTGGCAAACGCATTTCACATAAACTACAGCACCGTTACTTACTGTGATAAAACAGCTTGCATTTAGATCAGGAGAGCTGACAGAATTGCTAGCCCCCTGAGCAAGTCTGGGGGCACAGCTCCATGCTCTTGGAAGGGGTCAGGCCGTAGGCAGAAGGGGTAGCAGCTGCCAGGAGAGCTGGGCCCTTTGGAATTGCCAGACCTCAGGACATTTGCCCCCTTTTGCACCTTCCCCCTTTTGGTGGCTCTGATTTAGATTAGAGGGGGGCAAACCACTGCCCATGGGTCACATCTGGCCCACCAGACCCTTCTGCCTAGCTCCTTCTGAGTCCTCCCCTGCTGTTCTCCACCCTCTGCAACTTCAGCTGCCCCAGCACCTGAGTGGTGCAGCTGCAGCTTCAGCTGGGTGATACATCTGTAGGGTCACCAGCCCCAGTGCTGCAGATGGCATGGTTGGGTGTGGTCCTCAGAGGGTGTTGCTGGGGCAGGGGGTGGGGTTGGATAGGAAGCAAAGGGTTCTAGGGGCAGTTAGGTGAAGGGGCACAGGGGCTGGGTAGAGGTGGACAGTCTGGAGAGAGGTTGAAAAGGAGGAAGGAGGTGCTGAAAGACGGAGCAGGGGAGTTTGATGGCGGTGGAAAGTCTGGGGGGCAGTTGAGGGACAGATAGAAGGTGGGGTCCAGGTGAAGCCTTGATGTTTAGGGAGGCACAGTCAACATCTGTGCTACAGAGATCTTTTGAAAGAAGCCCTTCAGGAAGATCTCTGCCGAAAGAACTTATTTTAAAGAGCATGTCCCCACAGCCCTCGCTCTTTCGGAAGAACGGGCCAGGGATTGAGGTGCCATGAGGACTGCTCCTTCAAAAGAAGGGCCCTGTGGAGCATCTACACACATTTTCTTTAGAAAGAAGGTGCTCTTCCTGAAACGGGAGCGGAAGGGCGCTTTTGAAAGAAGCGCCTCATTCTTTTGATTTACTTTTGAAAGAACACTTTTGTGTGTAGACGCCCTTGGATCTTCTGAAAGAGTCCACTTCTTTCGAAAAATCTTTAGAAATAACTTGCTAGTGTAGATGCAGCCACAGTCTTCTCTAGCCTTTCTTACCCAATCCTCCATACAGTTTCTGAACCCTAATGTGGCTCTTAGGCCAGAATGCTGCCCCTGTTTTAGATAGTGCCTTTCATCTAGATCAACCCCATGACACATGAAAGACCCTTTTAGAAACCCCATAGATTTAAGAATTGTTTTCACCTACTACTGAAGTTCACTTACTTCCACTGTAAAACGTGGCAGCTGTTTAATAATGCAGGAATGTTACACAACAGTTTAGGGCAGGAAGCAAAGAATAGCAATAGCAGTCAAAAATAAGAGGGAATTGAGTTTGGTAGAGAGTGGGAATTTGGGCAGAGCACCAAGTCAGACAGCCAAAAAGTTCATGGGATCTGAATGAATGAAAAAAGGTTGGGGCTTATGTTTTGCACCTCATGCAGATATGACACTTCCAAGCCCTATAGGTGCCCAGAAGCCCTGCTTAGTTTGCATGATCTAATGAGATTTTGATAATGCCCTCAATTAACCTTTCTTCACAATCATTCAGATGGGTGATAAGTAAAACCATGCCCAACTTTGTTCACACTATTGATGGAGTGCTCTCCGTTGCAATGCCAATAACTTCAGAAGTGTTACTTTCCTTAAATGTTGCCTTGCTACTGTGGAAAATCTGTCATCTGGGGCAGCTTGGTGTTTCTATCTTCAGGCCAGAGAAGACCATTGCAGTCATGTTTTGGAAATAATATTGTGTGGTTAAGAGTGGAGGAACATACACATTGCTCTGTCCTTATGAAAAGAACAGTGCAGCATTGATGTGAATTCTTAGCAGAGGCTGTGGTTTCCAGCGTGTGTGGTAGAAGAGGCATGGTTGGGTGGTCATAGCCATATTGTCAGGTTTGGGATTATGCTGTTAGGGTGAAGAGGTGTATAAAATCATGTGCGGGTCCTTTGTACAGGCATGAATTTCAGCCTTGAAATAATAAAGTAGTTCCCAAAGAAAACCTGTCTTGGCAAGAATGTGAAATACTTTCAGCAAAACACACCTGAAACTTTCTAATCAAGATCTTTAACTAAGCCACATTTGAAATTCATCCAGGTTCAGATTAAACAGGTAAAAGGCAGCAGAGGCTCTTGTGAATATACAAGGAAGTAAAAATAAAACACAAGCCATTAGAAGCTGTGAACGCAGAAACTGAAAAAGTATCAAAAAAAAGCAGAGACAAGAAAGATCATTTGGTTTGCCAGAAGAAATATATTAATATGTGGCTGATGGCAAAACTATTCTCACATCATCTCAAAAAGCACTTTCCCAAGTTGTGTGTATGTATATGGCTGTCCAATCTGTTCTAACAGAGCAAATGAACGCAGTGCGTTGGTCTGCCAGAGATCTGACTCCTTGGTTTGTTTGGAAAAACTTGCTGACACTCTGCCTGTTAGGTTAGGTTGAAAATCAGATCTGAACTGACAGTATTTATACACTGTCTAATTATTAAACTTATTTAAAATAAGGGCCAAATTCTTCTCTTGGTTACACCTGTATGGTGCCCATTAACTTGATTGGAACTTGTGTGCATGTATCCAGGGCTAACATTTGACCCTAGAATTCTAATTGAGACAAATGGCAAGAAATTGTGAAAGTAGGCTGCCGCTTCATCCTTAATTCAACTCATATTCCAGATAATTGCAAGGTCTTCCAATTTAATCATTTCTTTTCATGCTTTGCTGTACTGAATTGGACTCAATGCCTACAGATGCAAGGGACTAAATGGCAATTATACCCACTCACCAAGGACTGAATTTCGCCCAGTGTGAGCTAGTGAATACAAGTCTTATCTCTTTATAGGAATACAGGGTTTCCTAATATAGGAGCAGAACATCAGCCTATCACCATAAGCATTGGAAATGGGGTCCAAGCTGCAAAAATCCCAAGATTTCAAATGTACTCAGTTCAGGAGAGTTTGGAACCTGCAGGTTAAATCCAGCTCATTATTCAGTACATACAGAAATCACTTACAGATGTTCGCTCTGGTGATGGGTTGAGGTTTCAAACAGCTCTGATGCTTGGGGATAATCAGAGCCGGGATTTTATTCCGAGTCATCTCTTTCTAGGATCATATCTCCGACAATGGGCAGGACCTGACTAATCTTTTTCATTGATTGTTTTAGCAACGACCTTTATTCTCTGTTTACATACAATAGAGCAGAACCCAAGGAAAGGTGCATTTAGAAAATTCTTCCTCTGACATTAAGCACAATGTAAACCCTAAGGGAAAAAGGGCTTTGATGTCAGTGAGATCTTCAAATAGCATATACCTAAATCTCCGCTATCCACAAAGCTGCCAGCCACTGCTGTGATACTCATGGAGCCCATGAGGTAAGTAGCTGTGGCACCTCATCTTCATGTGTAAACAAGAGTGGATGGCTAAACATGGGGGCTATGTCTACACTAGCACACTATGTTGAAGTAGCCTATTTCAAAGTAAGAACATTGAAATAAGCTACTTTGATGCGTATCGTCTACACACTCTCCAGGGCTGGTGCTGTTGACGTTCAACGTTGAAGTAGCGACGGGGAACATCGAAAGGAGCCGCCCCAGAAGGAAATGCGGAGCGTCCACGCACACAAGCTCTCCCTATCGAAATAAAGGGCCAGCAAAGACTGTGGACGGGGTCACAAGCAGGACTAGCCCTTCTGGGGCAAGAGCAAGCTGCTCCCTTAAAGGGCCCCTCCCAGACACACTCGGCCTGCACAGCATGAGGTCCACAGAGCCGACAACCGGTTGCAGACCCCGTGCACACAGCATGGACCCTCAGCTGCAGCAGCAGCAGCCAGAAGCCCTGGGCTAAGGGCTGCTGCACGTGGTGACCATAGAGCCCTGCAGGGGCTGGACAGAGTGTGTCTCAACCCCTCAGCTGATGGCCGCCATGGAGGACCCCACTATTTCGATGTAGTGGGACGCAGATCATCTACACACGCTCTACTTCGACGTTGAATGTCGAAGTAGGGTGCTATTCCCATCTTCGGATAGGAATAGTGATTTTGATGTTTTGCCGCCTAACATTTATTTCAACGTCGAAATAACACACAGCGTGTGTAGACGTGGTGCGTGCTATTTCAACGTTGTGCCAGCTACTTCGAAGTGGTTGGCTAGCGTAGATGCACCCGGGATGGGGTTTTTGGTGAGGAATGAACATTTTTTAAAAATACCACAAGCAGCTCGTTACTGTAAAAGCCTCCCACAGCCACATGGGCTTTGTTTACCTGTCTAAAATTAAAGCATAGTTAGGACGCACTTTAAAGTGAAAGTGTGGCTATGACGTGACCTCTGAGAGGGAGCTCTCCTAGCGCACTGTGTAAACTACCTCCACAAAAGTGGTCGCTAATCACACTGCGAGCCTATTTACACTGGCACTTAAGAGCGCTGTTACTTCCTGCACTGGGGGTGTGTGTTTTCACACCCCTGAGCTGTAAAGTTGCAGCGCAGGGAAATGGCAGTGTTGATGAGAGGTACTGGCTTGGCAACCCTGAAGGCTGAGGCCCTTTCCTGCTGGAAACGGCATGGCACAAACAATAGCAATAGTGAGCCACTCGCAGGGACCTCACCTGTGGGTCCCGGCTATAATCTCAAGACCTGATTGGTGATTCAGTTTGCATGGCCCTTTCATTCCTGAGACTGTTGCCAAAGGATGCTGTTGATGCAGGTCCCTGGGAACCAGACTAAAACTACTCATTTGACCCAGGCCAGAGGACATGAGTGGTTCATTCTAAACCAAGCTCGGCTGAGATTAGGGGTGGAGGCCAAGTTTGATTGCTTCCTTAGAAATGCATTAGTTGAACTTTGGATCTGGCCAAAACCAGTGGTGACTGATGAGGAGGTTGCTCTCTTTCAGACAAAAGCCCTTGAGTGTTCAATACCTTGTAGTGACAGCGACAGACAGAAATACTCAGGCCTGTGGGGGAAAGTTGGTTCTCTAGTTAGTAATACCTGTGATTAAAGCTGCCAAGCTCTTCACACGGTTCTGTGACAAAATTACCCATCACTTTACTACCTAAGGGGCTGTCTCAGACAAATACCCTGCTTTGAACACCTGCTTAGTCTTTTCACTTCCTTTGTTTATGCTATTTGTTTCTCGCACGGGGGGCGGGGGGGGGGGGGGAGAGACAGTCATATGCAAAAATGGGGAAGAAAGAAAAGAAAAACATTTATATTAAACCAATAATGATACTATGCTCACATGACAATGGAGCTTATTGAGATTATCAGTTAGAGCAGGATTTGCATACAAATAAAAGCCCTCCATCTGGTTTTGTTCAATGCTATATGAAGTGCACAAAAAAACTTGGAACTGTATCAAACCTCAATGGCAATACACTCACCAGCTTGTTGTAAATGGAACCCGGTAGCTGGTAAACAATTCTCTGATGAAAACAAAGCAGCAGAAATGTGGCACTTTAAAGATTAACAGAATGATTTATTTGGTGATGAGTTTTTGTGGGACTGACCCACTTCTTCAGATCTTTAAAGTGCTACATTTCTGCTGCTTTGTTTTGTTGGAGTACAGACTAACACGGCTACCTCTCTGTTACAATTCTCTGATTAGTTTATGACATTTCACATTTTAAGAGTGGGCTGGTTTATTAGGAAAAATCTTGGGAGAAGATCTATTGACAGAACTTGTAGCCAAACCCGGTGATTGCAATACACATAAGATAATCACAGCAAAATGAGAGGTAAGATACCACTTCCCCATATGAAATGCTATTTCTGTAAGAAATTAAACATTCTTACTTCATGCTTTTAGATTTAAAATATGGGCTCTTTTTGCCTTTCCTAATGGAAGGATTTCAGTGACAGCTTTGGAATTTTGCCTGACCGTTGCAAAAGTAGTTTCTCCTGGAGATTAAGCAATGCCATCTTGAACTGTGATACTCTTAAAACTCACTCATAAAGCAGGGTTCATCTGGGTCAGGTCCTGGAAAGGCAGTTCTAAGGAGTGCTTGGGCATGATAGGAAGTAGTGCTCATGATTTTTACTAAGTGCACTTTCTCCTCCAAGTCACTATTAAGCCCGTATGGTGCTAAGAGGTGCAATATTGTTAGTGATGCAATCTCTAACATAAAAGGCTGAACTTACTGCCTAATCACCTGTGGCCGTTAAGGAGTAAGGGAAATAGTTTTACCACAATAAACATTGTTTATTGGATTCATTTCCACTTGATAGCTTTGAGGCCAAGAGTTTATTATGATTCAAACAATGAGAAAACATTAGTAAGGACAATAATAGCAATCCTTAAGTACCGGCTACATCTCTACCTGAGTGCTTATGGTAGGTTGGCAAGGTACTGCTGGACACAAGTATCAGCGAAGTAGCCATGCTGGTCTGTACCTGCAAAAACAAGGAGTTCTTTGGCATCTTAGAAATGAACCGATTTGTGTTTGTCTTTAAGGTGCTCCAGGGTTCCTTGTTGTTTCTGGACCCAAGTTCAAGATCATCTTATGCCCTGACGCATCTTTATATTGACATTTGAGTCCAATTGCTGTAAAGAGCTGAGTCTGAATAACCTGACTTTTCTTGCTGACTTGAATGGGAATTGGGTGTATGGGGAACTGGCCAGAGCTTGAAAGAGTTGGCACCTGTGGAAGGAAGAAACATTCCATATATCAGACATAATAGTCTTCGTACAGAAGGAAATTCTGGAGCTTGTATCTAGATAACAAAAGGAGAGAAGGAGATTATCAAAAAGGAAGTGGACTCTGATTTCCCCCTCCCTCTCCCAGTATTTTTTAAAATTCTGTTACGGGTCAGGAGTAACCACGAATTTAGGTTTTTCCTAGTCCTACAATTGGCTCACAGACCCTGCGTCTATTGACAAAACTTGCGGAGTGTCTACACAGAATTCGTTGACAGAGTTCTGCCTTTCCCCCATGAGGCAGGATGCCTTCCTTGACAATCTCGCAACAAAAAAGCCATATGGATGCTCCGGGGTTGGGCAGGGACCTCTATCTACAGAGGGGGCTTCCGGCTCACCGGGCAACTCTGTTTGCTGTGCTTCCAGTTGGCCGCTCTGTTGAGAGAGGACCAAGTAGTCAGTCTGCTCTCTGCCAACAGAGCGGATCACTTTGTCAATCCACTTTTGTGTGGGGCCACACTCTGTTAACAGATGTTGTATTGGAAGATCTCTTCCAACAGTGACTTCTGTTGACCGATCACAGTAGTATAGACATAGCCAGAGAGATTGTTATTGCTATTGCAATGGACAGCTGTAGGACATTAGATAAAGCAATGCCAACATGCAGTGCAGCTGGATCAATAAGGATGGAAGGAAGGTTGTTACACACACAGGAGAGGGCAACTCATGACATACAAAAAGAATAGAGAAGAGGTGCAGCAGAGCCCACCACTGCCAGGTGTGTGATGGTCAAGAGAAGCTGGAGACCACTGACTAGCTCCGGCCACAGAATGTTTCTACTAACTCCTTCCCAGTCTATTGGAGAAGATAACGAATATTTGGAAGTACTCGCAGATCAATAATTCTTTGGTGACAAAACTTGCACATCACTGCTAAAGAATAAATCTAAATGTTATGGCCCAGATCATGCACGCAAATTATTTACTACAAATTATGTCTCAGATCCTCAAATGTATTTAGGCACCAGCTCCTGTTAAAATCAGCAGGATTTTAAAATACAGGATGTGCTAAAGCTTATGTAAAACCCACCTCTTTATTTCTATAGAAGTGAAAGACTAGTGAATGTGGGGGTGAAATGCCAGCAAAGAAAAGATGCTTTGCAACAGTAAAACATCAGTGAGACTCAGAGGTATCCAAAGAGTTTTACACAAAAAAAGACTGAGCCATCAGCCTGGGTTAAGTATTTGAGAATGAAACAGAATATTGCAAATTTCCTATCTATTTAGGTGACAGAAATCTTAAGTGAGTCATAAAAAGGAGCACTTTGATGTCAGGGTAAGGGGTGATCACAAGCAGCCATGCTTGTGTCTGCTGAGTTTTATGGAAGTGCACACGTCAACAGAACTCAAACACACACAACAGAGGCAAATGCAACACTGAATACTTCTGGGGGAGTTATAGGTTCAGATTCCCACATGGATATTTCTGCATTCTTGAATCATACTACAGTTATTCCTAACTTACGAATAATTTACAGCTGATTATGAAAAGGCAAGGGCTCCTGGAAAGGCTGATTTACAGGTGGATGAGGACAAATGGGATTTGAGTACTATAAATAATTCAGATTACACTGAAGAGTTCAAGGAGTCTAACTAGTGACCATGGAACCTATTGGCCACAACAATCTAGAAATGTAAACTCCAGTGGAGAGACAAGTTTACTGAGTTACCAGTATGAATCTTTGCCAGTTTAGGTTGAGGTGACTTTGCAAAACTTTGTATCATGACAGAATCATACGTTGTAATGAATCTCGTTTTTAATACTACACCTACCAAATCCAGGAGGCCTTAGAAAGAACAAGAAATATCAATTACCTTTTCCTTCCTTCCCCTAGGGAAGCCTCTGATTTATGGTGGTGAAGTCCTGATGGTTGCCCGAAAGAGAGCATTACTGGGGAGAATCTCTGCACGTTTATCTTAGCAGTGTCGCTTAGCAGGACTGTGTTCTAACAGTGTCCAGACCCAAGATCAGCCGGTCTCTTTCAGAAGCCCAGTTCCACATCTACTGGCTACCAATCTGTCCCTGGTGAGTTTGAATCTGGGTTTCATATTCACTTATTATCAGAAGAGCTTTAAAAATATTGGTTAGGACTCTATTGTCCCTGGACTTTAAATGGAAGGTGATGTAATGTGTGGAGCACTAGACTGATGTATGCATGCCAGTCTTCCCAATCTCTCAGATGAGCCACCACATGTTTCAGTCACTGTCGCTTCCAGCTGATTTTCTGATTCAGCGATGGCAGGTGTACAGCTCACATGACTGACCCTACATCTGAGGATTCAAGTGTAGTTACATGGCTTGCTGAGGGTAAACAAACCATTATTAACCACTGCTACTGCTGGAAACATAAGACAGGCAGGACCAAACAGAGAGGTTTTATGTGAGCATTTCCAGTGATCATTTAATCAAGCTTAATAGGCCTCTGAGGGCGCATTCCTCTTAAGATACTGTACACAAAAGTTGTGAGTTCCTGTGGGAATAATGCCCATTGAGTTATACTTTAATATAAAGTTTCACTTATATATAATTTATAAAGACTTAATTAATGACATTATAAACATGAAGATGACATGAATAGTACGTGTCCTAGATCAGTGGTTCCCAACCTTTTCACTAGCGCAGACCTCCAACCATGTTCCAAAACTGTTCGTGGACCCCCCTCAAAGCCAATTCTAGCAATTCTTATTTATCTTTTCTTTTTTTTTCCACAGATCCCCTGCCATACCCTCATGGACCCCCCCAGGTTGGGAACCACTGTCCTAAATAGTTACAAGCCCATTGGTGGGAGGTATTCTAGGTAGTTTTTCTACGCATCCTGTTGGTTTCTCTAATAATCTTTAGCAATTGGTTAATTTTTGATTAATCATTTATTGGCCCATGAGGAATTGTTTATAAATGGATCCCTAATACGAAGTGTGCTCACAAATGGTTTGTTTTACCAGGCTGTGGCTGGAGATGGATGGGTGTGCAGAATGGGGGAGAGCACAAGGGACTCATCCCCCAACCAGGGCAGTAGAAGGGAGGAGGTAGAAGGGGAGTGTGGTCATGGTCCTGCCATGGACGTAAGCCAGTGCCAGGGAAGAGCACATGGTGTACAATTTCATAGGCTGCAGGAGTTATGCACAGTGTACCAGGGAGAAAGGTGACTGACTTACCAAGAATTCCTCCGGGGGCCCCTTTGGAGCACAGCCCCATCTCTTCCTCAATAATACAAGCCCTGTTTTAAAGCCAGATTGACCTATAATAAATGAATAGGTATCCATGGCACATAATAAATGAATAGATATGATAGATATACAGCTTACAAAAGCCTGGCATCTAAGCACAGATACAGTCAAATGCTCTCTGGGAGACTTTTGCAAGTGAAATTCAATCCAAGGGCAAAAATCTACTCTGACGGTAAAGAATATATGAAAAAAGCTAAGAGCAAGAACTGGATTTGCTCCACGTACTCTATTTCTCAGCAGCGATGGATCTAAATATAGTATCAGCTGTGGGAAAACTTCATTTAGATGCTTCACAGCACTCCATTGGCTAAAGGAGTGAACTGGTGAGTAACTGATTTCATTGTTTTAGAAATGTTGCCTAACCTGGGTTCCCCCACACCACTATTCAGATCATTTAAAGGGAACTGTGTGCAGAATCAATGTGCAGCCACTACCTATATCTGTTCTTCAGCAGGGTGCAGCAACTCCAGGAGCATGGTTTTTGCAGAGATTGTCAGATTCTTGAATATTCAGATTCCAAAATGTGCTAGGAACATGGGATAGGTTGACATGTATGCTGGAAACAGAAAACACACAGGAGAGAGCAAGCAGCTCAGTGACCCCAAGATGATATTGGAGAGGAAGTCAGCAAAGGAGGGCGATGATATTAAGTTCCTGCTTGGCTTCAGCATCCTTTCAGCGAATCCTTCATCTCTCCAGCCCAGTGTACCATTGGAATCCCACAAGCATGGGCTATGAGGGAAGGCTGGGGCTGGGGAGACAAGTACAAAGGCCAGAGTTCTTTTTCCAAAGTGGCTGTGGCACAATATTTCCATAGACCTAAGAATGAATAAATTTTATTTCCATTTGGCCTTTTCTTTGGCTCACACCACGTTACTAAGTGTCTTTTTGCAGCAACTTGATGATATGGCCAAATATCATTTAGCTCAGTTTTACAGATGAGAAGCAAAGGCACAGAAAAATTAAATAACTTGAGCAAAGTCACACAGGATATTTGCGGCAGAGCTGGGACTAGAAACCAAGATCTTCTGAGTTCCAGTCCAGTGCCTTATCTATGGTCTCATTCTCCCTTTTTTGGCGTTAGATCTGTAAGTTTCTTAAATCCTCGTACCAGTGAACAAACCTTTTTCCCTTATCTATTTCTTCTACTCATCATGAATCACTCTTGTCAGCACCAGAGCTTGGGGACTGATTGAATTACATGACTGTTGGCTAACCATATCTGCATTTTTTGGGTTTTGCGGTGTTAATAGCCAAAAATCAGATGCACTTCTACCTTGTTTTGAATTATTGTGTGGAGTGGAATTCTATACAGTTCTTATCCTAGTTGTTTAGCAAAAGGTACAGGCTAATTCCTCAACTGCTGCATTGTGAAATCAATACATGTAATATTTTTAGGTGGGGACATTCAAAGGGAACTGGAAAGGTTGAGTATCATAGATGAAAATGTTAGAATTACAATACGGAGCCTTTGTGAAGAGACAAAAGCATTACAAAATTCAACTGAGGGCCAGATTCCAATAACCTTACTCACCTTGAGTATCACTTCCCTCCTAAACCACTCCCACTAAAACCTATGACAAGAGATAATGTGAGCAGCCAGGAAGCTGCATGTTCATTGTTGCTTCAGTTTCCCATTTCATTTCAATAATTTATCTGAGACAATTGTATCACAGGTGTCTGAGAATATTTTTACTCTTTTACCTAGGAGCTGACATATGCATTTCCCTTGTGGTGCTTTGAGTCAATAGCAGGAAAAAAGCACTTTTGTTTTTGTTTATAAATCATCAAACTGTCTGGAGCCTCATTTATGCATAAAATTTAGGTTGGCATAAATAGGGCATGCAGGGGTGTGAAAAATCCACACCCCCAAGGGCTGTGCTGATCGACCTACTGATGCATATGCAGCTGTGTCAGCAGAAGAAGGCATCTGCTCGCTTCACTATTGTGCAGAGAGGTGGCATTCTTACATGGATGGAAAGACCCCTTCTGTTGTTGTCTACTGCGGCTACGCGATAGGGTTATGCCAGCATAGCAACAGCCCCATAGGTGTGTTGCTTTTTTCCCCATACTGTAGAGATGGTCTAGGGTTTCCCAGGTTTCTGAAGTTCTCTTCTTCAGCTAAGGCTATGTCTGCATTACGGAGGCCTTACTAGCACTGCTGGCCTCTAACCTCATTATGTAGACACATCTTACACCAATGGAAGAGTTCTTTCCGCCCCATCAGGACAGGCAGATCACCTCTTCAGATGAAAGTTAGCTACATTGACTGAAGCATTCTTCCATCAGCTTAGCTGTGTCTGCACTGGAGGTAAGATCAACTTGCCTAGGAGGGAGTGGTTTTTCACACTCCGGACTGATGTGGCTATGTTGGCCTGACTTAATAATAACAAGTAGTAGCAAGTAGTCATGTTGCACCCTGGGGTGAATCTATACTTTCTGGATAATTGATTTGGGAAGATTGAGCATCCAGAGCTCAATTTTGCCATGTGTGTCAAGACTTTCTACCATAGTGCAGATATAGCCTTAAAGGCTAACAAATTTACTAGGTCATGAGCTTTTGTGGGTAAGACTCCCTCTGAGGCCAGTAACTTTTAAGAGTAGACCAAACTTCAGACAGCGAATGGCATGAACCTCTTATGCATCATTAGGGTTTCTTGTTTGGCTGGAGATGTATTATCAGAAGGAGAGAGGAAAGAGTGAGGGCTCCTAGCACTAAGTCCTACTACACATGTGATAAAATGGTAATTGGTGCAAAGGAGAAACATATGATAGGCAGGAGTGGATCAGAGACACATCCATAACCATGGAGGCTCTCCATCATAGAATCATAAAATACCAGAATTGGAAGGGACCTTAAAAGGTCATCAAGTCCAGTCCCCTACGCTTACAGCAGGACCAACCACTATCTGTATAATTCCCATTCGATATTTATCCAATGTATTCGTAAATCTCTCCAATGATGGAGATTCTACAACCACCAGAGGCAATTTATTCTGGTACTTAACCACCTGGACAGTTAGGAGATTTTTCCTAATGTCCACTCTAAACCTTCCTTCCTGCAATTTAAGCTCATGTAGAAGGCTGTGGTAGTATTAAGGAGAACAAGGAATAAAAGGGAATTTTAGATCAGCAGGAAACAGAGGACAGTGGTTTATTGTTTATGGCTATTGGAAAGCAAGACTAAGTTTGGGATTCAGTCAAAAATATTATTGTGAGAAAGGAGGCTGGGAGGGAAAAAGACAAAAACCAAAACAAACAAACCCCCAGAAGACAGAGGTACACATTTTCAGTTTTACTGGTAATCTTTTGTGATCTATAAGGTAAATGTCATATAGTCCTATTTGTTTTATGTAATCTTCATCAGGATGCACTGATGAAATGCATTGTTACTCTCTAAATTTTGAAGATTATTTTTAAACTTTTCACGTTAGCAAAGCTATAAAAATGGACAGGAAACGCATGGCTTGCTGACAGCATACTAATAAAAATTCAATCTATGTACAGGCTTTTTAATTGTCAGACCTCTCTTGTGACACGAAATGGGCCCATCAGATGTTTCCTATCCTCCAGGAAAAATCATGATGGAAGTATAAGTCTGTTTTCAATAAAATGCTTTTTTCCACTGCTAACTTCATCATTTCTTTCTCCATTTGATACAATTTGTATACTCTGTCCTACATTTTCCTTTCTGCAGCTAGAATTTTGCTGAAGGGAACATAACATTTTGAAAAATTCTGTGCTACAAATGAAGTTTCAGAAGTATAAGCCAGACAGTCATAATTCTAGAATGACTGGAAGATCAGCACCATTTTGGCAGTAGGCTACTGATAATTTGTTTTATAGTGCAGGGTTTGTTTGTAATTACTAACTCCTACTCAGAAACAGTGTTTTCAATTGTAGATATTAACAATGGAAGGAAACTTCATAAAAAACCATAAATCTCGTAGTGATATATTAATCTGACAAAGCTCAGTGTTTTCTGGAAGTTGTAGTGCTACGTGGGACAATTCTCTGCTTCTCATTAAAATACTCTTAAGTATAGGACAGACACACATTTCAAGTTTCTAATCTTTACCCGCTGACTTTCAACTATCTACTATTACTTAGCTGCAGGGTTCAAATTATGGCAATCTAGTGCCAGCCAAGCACAAACACTTTCTGGAATGCTTTTACTGAGACCAGCTTTTCATGAAATGGAGCCCAAGTATTGAGAATGCTGTTTCTTCTTCGTGTTTATGTGAGGAAAACAAAATGTCATCAGGCATGGTTAGGAAAGAGAAATATGATTTCCAAGAAATCTGTGAAATGAAAAGGCATTAATTTAGAATAGATAGCCAGCATAATGACTAATGGTCCCAACAAAAAAGCATATTTCTTTTACTAATATTTTCCCTTCATGCAAAATCTAGCCAAACTCCAGCAGAGTGGTTTATTAATTATAACATGTTACAAACATCAGAAAGTGTGTGCCAGCCACTCTGGTTGTGGGATGATGACTGGCCATTTTCCACATATGAATAATGACTTTTTCAGTCAGAATGTGTTCATACCTAGACATGTGTAAATTATCCACCACGAAAGAACCTGGGCTGCTCAGAATGCGACCTCTTTACATTTAACTGTGAACACAAAAATGGGCCTTTTTCCATTACAAAATATTGCCCACTTGGCATTAATTTTTGGGCTTGAAAATTGGCTTCTTTTCCAAAGGGAAAAATCAATCCATTGGCTTAAAAAACCAGAGTTCAGCATTTGAATTTGCATAGGCGCTCTATGTGCAAATAGCCATTTCCTTGAAAAGGTGAGTCAGCGGTCAAAATTGCTCAAAGAGAAACAGCAAGAAACATTGTGCAGAATATTGGGCAAAATTTAACAGTTCTGTTATTTTTGTATCCATAACTTTGTTTTACTGAAGCTGAGGTTGGTGAGGTGACTTGAAACTACCACTGTTCCCATGATCTCTGGGTGCTGCAAGGGCCCCAGCAGACTATAAATCCAATGGTTAAATTAGTTAGCCAATCTTCTAAAGTGGTTGTTTCAAAAAGACAGGATATGTCTTCACTTTCTGTTCTAAACAGCTGGGTTCTTGTGAGCTGTTTAAACGGTTGCTTCATTTCAACCCAGAGATGGCTGCATTTCAGAGCTGGCTGAAGGAGGGTTCCCAAATAAAATTTGTACATCATTTTAACCTTGTTAAGAAAGCTACTGTATAAGTTAACATCTAGCTGCAATGTAGGAATTACGTGAGTCTTCTGTCAGTGTAACCAATACATGAGCTGCAAATGATGCATGTGGGAGGCTACCATAAGGTTGAGAATGTTAGGAGCTATAAAGGGAAGGCATGTAGTCTAGTAAACAGTTCACTGGCCTGTGGCTAAGGAGACTTAAGATTCAGTTATGATCTACTGATGATTTACTAGGAGACCTTGGGCAAATCATTTCACTACCTCATTCCTCAGTTTTCCCCTCTGTAAAATGGGGATAATGGTCCCTCTTAATAACATGACTGTATAGATGAAAAGCAATGTTTAAGATCCAAGTATTATATGATTGATGATGCCTCTAGTCTCACTCATTGGAATTCATTCATGGGTTAAGGTGCTCCTCAGAAGTGACAGAGCACTATCATTCACCCCCCATTTTACAGTAAGCACAACTGGAACACATGGAGGCTCACACACAGTAGAGAGTCTGTGGGAGAATCAGTTAAGGTCTTTGATCCACCTTTGCCCCTGTAGCTTTAAAAAAAAGGACATAAGTAAGTGAAAATCTCCAGATTTCAGGCCCAAGTGTAAAACTGGGGAAGACCACATAGCATGTTGCTTATTTTATTTTCCTTTAAAATGATTTTTAAAAGGTTATGCAACAAGGTCTGTCTGTCTAGTCATTTTAACTTTGGATTTAAGACCTCCCCCCATTTCATAGCTAATGGAAAGCACCTGCTTGGGGCTATTTACTGCTGCCTCTGAGACTGGGCTTGTTTCACTGGTGTACTGCTAACTATGTTTGTTGATAGTGGTTACTTGAGTAACAGACAACATTGGCACCAGACTATGGGAGGGAACGAATGATCCTGAAAGGCATCTGGGAATAGCCAGTTCCCTTTGCTTTTTAAAAGCCAGCTGGGATTTCGTGTGAAAGAATTAATGGCTGGGGCCAAAGCTGCTGCTCGTCCTGGTATCCAGCAGATGAACAGGCGAGTAGGGAGGGGCTGTCTCTCTGAGTGTAAAGCTACTAAAGAGCTTATAGTCCTGTTCAAAATATCTAATGGACAACACAAGTCTCATGTGCCCCCCAAAGTTTTGTTCCTGAAAACTGAGAGATTCAGCGCACGAGTCTGCTAAAACTATGTGCAATGTTTCAGTCATCTCTTGTGTTGCACAGGCTGGTGTCTGTATTCTGCTTGATGCAATCCAAACAAAACTCTATCAACTGGAATAAAAATCTCTGGAAAAAATAATAACAACATTGTGTAAAGTATTAGGTCAGGGGTGGCCAACCTGTTTGTTTTCGAGCTGCATGTGGCTCTTTGAGCCATTAAATGTGGCTCCTCCTCAGACCTGTGCACTGGGAGTGCTGTCTGCTGCTCTGCGCATGCAGCTCAGTGCTTGGTGGGAGCTGTGCATGGCGGCAGCTGCAGTGGTGGCGACAGCCGCTCCAGTGAGTCACCGGCATAAAGTAGAGCATGTGTGTGTGGGGTGGGGGTGACTGGGAGTGCCTCGCCTCCCTCTGGAGGAGTGGGAGGGCACTTAGTTGGAGTGAGGCTGGGGGTGCCTGGCTCTGGGGGAGGGTATTGAACCACATAACATATATTTATTTTTCTCTATCGGTAGATAAATGAATATATACTGCATGGCTCTTTGCACTCTATCCATGGCTTGTACTCCCTAACCCATAGGCCACCCGTGTGTTAGGTTGATACACAATGGAACTCTTAAGGATAGATACCCATTGAAGGAATTGGACTACTAATTAGCCTTATGGTTCTGGCACTTATTTATTATATCTCAGGGAGTGTTATGCTACAGATCAATGTAAGGGACTGATGCTTGTATCCTGTTCCTGATTCTGCTATTGTTTTAATGCTATTTGTGTGTTTGCTACATTTTTAAAGCTGTTAATCACCCCATACTCTTGTGAGGTCAGAAAATATTATTGACCATGTTTTAGACATGGAAAACCTGAAACACAGAGAAAAATACCCCAAATCACATAACATGTAAACATAACAATTACTAAAATTTAGAAATGCCTAGCTTTTAGTTTGCATTCTGCCACTGACTTGTTCTGTAACCTTGGGCAAATCAGTTCTTCTCTCAGTACCTCAGTTTCATCATCTGTAAAATGAGCCTAATGGTACTTAGCTACAAAAGTGCAGTGGCCATAAAGATGCTTGCACAATTGTAGGAGATCAGATCTAAACGTGCTACATTCACGTAAGTGCAAAGTAATTTACTAATTGTGTTGTGTCTCATCTTTCCATCTGGAGAATGTAGTATTTTAAAGAGATTACAAACCTGAAACCACAGCAGGTGAATAACTAAAAGCTCAGTTGCCACAAGGCATTCAGTGATGATCAGCATGCTTGACTAACAGAAAATTGCAGTCATAGATATTACTTGTGTATCTAAACAGTACTTAATGTTCTTGAAGTACATTTGACTAGTGTTCTCTAGTGGCTGGGAGGAGCTTGCTTAGAGTTAGAGCAAGGGGGAGAGAACAGATGTTAACAACAAGGAATTCTGTGGCACCTTATAGACTAACAGATATTTTGGAGCATAAGCTTTCATGGGAAAAGACCTGCTTCATCAGATGCATGACTTGGGGTGGGGGATGAGGTGGGGGGGTTGTGACTGATGTTGTTGTAAGAGATGTTGTTACTGTATATTTTAACTCTTTACAGGCACTGTTATAAGTTCACATGGTGCTACGTTATTTTTAAATGTGTTATTTCCAGCTCATTCAAATTAAAAAATTCATAGGGTATGCCTACACAGCAAAGTTATTTTGAAATAACAGCCATTATTTTGAAATAACATTGCTAGTCTACACAATGCAACTGCTATTTCAAAATAGCAGTTGGCTTGTATCAAAATAGGTGCTATTCCTTGTGGAATGGGGTTTACCTGTTTCAAAATTGCTATTTTGATCTAGGGGCTGTGTGACAGGGAATAGAGCCTATTTCAAAATAAGCCTTAGTGCGTCCAAAGGCACTATTTCAAACTAGGCTCTATTGTGTGTAGCCAGTCTATTTTGCAATAGCTGAGGGCTATTTCAAAATGCATTTTGTGTGTAGCAGCATTATTTTAAAAATTAGCTATTTCAGAAAATGTCTTCTGGAATAGCTTATTTTGAAATAATGCTCCTGGACATAGACATAGACATAGTCTTGCTTGAAAGCCCAAATTGTTCATGAAACATCCTCTCATGGATAAAAAAGAAACTTCAGGTCACTCTCCTCATGCAAGAGGTCTGATTTTTTTGGAGACTGTGAAGATCAAGGGTTTCCATATTTCTAAACAACTGAGATGTTTATTTTACAGCCAAGTCTGGAGTGGAAAAGAATACACGTCGAACACGGTGTAGTGAGATGAAGATAAGGTCAAGGTGATGATGCCATGGAAAGATAAAGCATACGTTGCTGGTGACTTGAAATAGACAGAGTAGGTTATTTTCACTTACTCGATCCTGTAAGGTGCTTGGATGCTTGCTGGATTAGGCCCTTAGTTTGTTGTGTAGACAATGCACTTTCACAAGTCTCTGTTGATATTTACTCTCCTCTCATTAGAAGTTTAACTGGAAACTGACTGAGGCCTCAGATATGAGTAACTGTTTTTAAAGCATCACATCTCCCTTTCTTTCATGGCTCTAGCAGCCAGACCAGTCTTCTGAGGCCTGTCCTGCTTCTCATACTGAGCAAGTCTCGTGAGGTGCAGGTGGGCATTTGGCCTACGGAGAAGCACTGACCTTCTCTCAGACAGTTTGTGGGCTGACAGGTTCCAAGAACCGTGAATGTTGCTGCCCCACCCTTTAGATTAAGGGTCAGCAAACTTTCTGAGGCGGAGTGCCAAAATTTGACCTTTTGACCTCTGTGTCTGGTCCAAGTGCCAGTGATGCTTTTTGAAGTCCACTAATAGTCCTACTTACAACAGCTTAATGAATAAACAGTAAAGTTCTGTGTCTTAGTTTAGGTGGTAGTGGGTAGTATTAGCTGGCCATGTGTTAATCCACAGGCGGCATGGCTTTGAGCAAGCTCTCGGCTGCATGAGAAAGGAGGGGCAGGGCTGAGCTCCTGCCTTGTGTGCTGATGAAAATTGGCTTGTGTCTTGCTCTTGGCACCTGTGCCAGGGGTTGCTAACCCCTTCTTTAGAGGAACTTTTCAGCAACCAGGTTTGCCTGATCTGTGCCAGCAGACCCACAGGGCGAACTCACTCCTGTACATAACTTGATGCTGAATTTATATATTGTACTAGTGATTTTGGCTTTCTCTGTCCACATATTACTTGGCCCATTTTGTTCCACCTCTTCAAAGTTACTTTCCCACCTCTCCCCTTCTAGACTAAGCTTCTTCTAAACTGTCGAAAACTCTGATCTTTTGTAATTTGCTTTGTGTTTGACTTATCTTCTGCCTGCTTATAAAACTCTGTTATGAATAGAGTGTTACATTTTACCCAGTATAAGGTACAGGCCCTACCCTGAGAAGCATACAGTCTACCGGACAGCACATCTCAGACACACAAATGCATGGGCAATCCTTGAGGAGCGTGTTGTCTTTGAGGAAATGTAGGTTTATTCAGGGAAGATATATCAACTCCCCAGAGAAGTTGGATACAAACTAAAGGTGGTCAAAATGTATTGAAAATATGTTTGATTTTTAAAAGAATGGCTTTTTGTTTGTTTCTGTCAAAAATGTAATTTTGGTGGGAAATGTCCATTTTCAACAAAACACCTGAGGCCAAAAGTTTTTGGCTTTTCAGAAACTAAAAACTGAACAATTTTGGAAAAAATTTCTTTGGTTTTTGTCTGGAAACCCACAAACTTTTGAAGAAAAGTGTTGACAGAAACAACATTCCCCCTTTTTGTTAATTTTTTGTTTTGTTAATTTTTCATGAGAACAAAAACAAAAACCATTTCCTGATATCTTCTATCATATAGCTCCTCTGCTTCTACCTTGAAGTCCTGGGAAGGCACAGGCATGAATAGTTAGGCAGTTCTCCTCAGGTGCCTGAGCGAGTGAGTGCCTGGGTGGACAGCTATCTGACTGTAGTAGGAGTTGCAAAGGTTCAGCACCTTGCAGAATTGGTATTTCAGCAAGAGGCATGACAAGGACGTGTGATATTTTCTTAAAATACCACTGAGCCAAGCTAAATAAATTGTAATTAAAATCATGTTTTAATATTCATCAGTATTTGCACTGAGAATCTAACTCTTATTTGAACTTTCTTGAATAAACATGTTAATATTAGCTCTTTAGCACATAAGGGATATTGGATATGTGTTCCTCATTCTGCTTGTTTTGTCTTCAGTACTGTTCAGAACTAACTCTTGGTTTTTAGCGTTCAACAATTGCATGTGTAAATCACTGTTCTAATGAATAATTTTGAAGTGTTCTTTCATGCTAGAAGCTGTTGGTTTTTAATTCATAGCCTAAAAAATATCACTGATTAACTCAGAAGAATCCCTTTGAAAATGGACCGTTATGTTTTGTTTTATTTGTAACTAGCAGATGTATACAGCATTGCTCAGGTCCTCAACTCTATTATTATTATTTTATTATAATAAAATAAAATGAAAACGTACATGCTTTATTTAAATGATTGTACATTTTCAAAAATTAAGGAGAAAAAGAAGCGCAGGGAGTTGTATGTGTAGGAGGGTGCCTGGGGAGGGCAGGGGAGGTGAAGCTGCTTGCTGTTCCTTTCCAGTCCCTGTCAGGAAGCGAGAACAGACTGCCCAGCTCATCTGCCCTCTGCCCATCCCAGCCAGAGGGACAGGAATGCAGCAAAATGTGCACTTTCCCCCTTGTTCCCTGACAGTGCCAAAGGGGAGAACAGCAGGCAACATCCCAACACAAATCTGGAGGGGGAAGATTCAACCTCCCTGCTCACTCTAAAGGGTGCCTGGGGTAAGGGGAGTGTAGGAAGCACAGAGCTGGGGCAGTCCTGGATGTTGGGGGTGAGGCTCACCCCAGCCAGCCCCTTTCACCTGCCTGTCTGCCTGCTGCTTAATATGCAGGCTGTAGCAGAGTCCTGCTTGGTTTTACAAGAATCAATCCCATTCTGGGCACAGCCCATTTTCCTGGCACAGCCAAACCCTTATGTTGCTTTAAGTTGTGATTAGAGGAAGCTGCATACCAAATTTGGTGGTCTTAGCTCTTACCATTTAGGAGGAGTTCTGAATCAAACAGACAGACAGACAAACACTCAAATATATAGTAGATGTTGGAGATTTCATTTAAGAATCTCAAGGCACTTATGAGCTAAATATAGATGAAGATATTGAGGGAGAGAGAGGCTGAATTACTCTCCCCGTTCTAGATGTCCAAAAGCCTAACTCCTTCCCTGACTTCCAGTACACATCTCATCTCACAATGTCTTGCCTTCTAAAACTATTTTCTAGAGAGGTCTCTGAATCCAGATCCTAATTATCCAAGCACTTTCTTCACCTTCATGAATGATAAATAGTTTAAAATAGTTAATTAGAAAACAGACAAAAGCCCTTCACTGATGTATGCTAATTGGTACTGAGCAACTCTTGAAAGGGACACTGAAAAATATTTTCTTGACTATAATTCTTTCTTAGAAGATTGACATTTCTGAGATTCTCCGTTTGTCAGTACAAATAACTTTTATTTTCTAAGGAGCGTAGGCTAGTAAGACAATTAATCATTTGCTTTTCTTCTCTTAAAAGCATCACCATTAATCTAAAATACATCTCAGCAGTGTGCTAGGAATAGCCGTTGATAGTTAACTAGTGCTCCCTCTGCTGTTTACCTCTGCTAAATCAGGAACTTGCATTATCAGTGATTATATAATTTAACAACTTTTTAAAGACAATGATCTCACAGCCAGCAGCAGCCCAGGAGTGAACAATATCATGACCTGGTGTTCAGGCCAGAAACTAGGTCATACCCCTTCTCTCTCAGATTTGACCACATTATGACAGAGAGGCTGCCGGGCCAAATCTGTGCAGCATTAGGTTGCATCACCTCTTACTCAAATTTGGCCCCACTATTTCTCCATGATGATAGACTGGTGTCACAATCTAGTGCCTAGGGTAGCAGCGCTGGTCGGGTGTTGGCTGGCCAGAAAGTGGTCTGCGGCCTGGGTGGGGCTCCCTGGCTTCTGTGGTCTGAGATTTATATTACAGTGAACCCTTGATTTAAGAGACTAATGGGGAGAGGGCTGTCCATTAAACCTGGACGTCCATTAAATCAGAGGGTTTACTGCAACCCACCCCGCCGCCAGGCTCCCTCAGTCCTCCCCCCTCCGAAATGCCAGCTACGGATCACTACAGGAGGAGCCGCTGGAGCCCCACCATGGTTGGGGATCCTGCTGCAGCAGCAAAAGCCCTGCCATGCACAGCAGCAAGAGCTACCACCACCCCCTGGAAAAGCCACCAATGCCACCACTGGAGCTGCCACGCACTGCTCCCACCAAACGACGTCTGCCTGCGTACGTGACCCACCCTGGTGGGAGGAGCACATGGTGGCTCTGGGAAAAGAGGCAGCAGCTGCTCCAGGCTGTGGCAGCTCTGCAGCGGTAAGGCCATGGGGGGGTGGGTCCATCGTTCCCGAACCCCACTAAATCAGGGTTTGTAAAATCAAGGGTTTACTGTACTATATAGTTCCTAAGTCCAGCTGTGTGTGTCTGGTGTGTAAGTGGAATTAGAAGAAAGGTAAGTCCAGAGGTCCATTTAGCCCAGTGTCCTGTCTTCTGACAGCGAACAGGTCTGGACATGTCACATGGAATGAACAGAACAGGGCAGTTTTGTGTGATCCATTCCCTGTTGTCCAGGCGCAGCTTGTGGCAGTTGGTGGTTTGAGACATCCACCACATGGGTTTGCATCTCTGACTCTTTTGGCTAATAGCCATCAACGGATCAATCCTCCCTTAACTTACCTCATTCTTTTAAAAACCCAGTTATATTTTTGGCGTTCACAGCATCCCAGGACAACGAGTTCCACAGGCTGGCTGTGAATTATATGAAGTATTTCCTCATGTTAGTTTTAAACCTTCTGCCTATTAGTTTCATTGGATGATCTCCTAATTCTTGTGTTACTGGCAGGGTAAATAACAATTGGTATTCACTTTCTCGACACCATTCATGATTTTTGTAGATGCTGTGAGAGGCCACACCTTAGTTCAACTTTTGTAAATTGAATGGACCCAGGCTTTTTACTCTCTTGCTCAATGGAATCTGTTCCATGCCCCCAATCACTTTTGTTTTCCTTCCTGGTATCTTTTCTAATTCTAATATGAGATGGGGTCTCCAGTACTGCACGTTGATATTTTCTGTGTGGGCAGATCATAGATTTATACCATGGCAATATCTTGTTTACTGTCTGATTATCTGTCCCTTTTGTAAGTGGTTCCTGACATTGTTAGTGTTTTCAACTGCCAATGAACATTGAGAGGGGGAAGGTTCCATACTAGTTCAACTGTAGCCTAGCTGAAGCCTTTAAGAATCAGGAGATTGTCTTAAAGTTGTAAGCTTAAAAAGAACTCCCCAAATTTTATTTGCCTTTTGGTGTTTGAGCCCTTTGGGTGCCATTGCCAAACTTTGCTCTGCAACCAAGAGGGTTAGAAACTCCCTTCTTGTTTTTTGCAGTTGGAAGCTGAGATTCCTATGCATTCACATGCCTCATGAGTCAGGGTGAGGATCCTCATGTGCCACTTTGTTTGTGTCACTTTGGTGACCACTTTGTTACATAGGTTGAACCTCTCTAGTCTGGAACTCTCTCATTTGGCAACATCTGTAATCCAGCATGATTTTAGTTAGCTGGATGACCACTTATCATGGGTGTGGTCAAGCTTCCTGTGGTCCCATAAAGTTTGTTTATAGTCACCAGACGTGGCTCTCAGTGTTCTCGGCTGAATAGTAGCAGGGAGGCAGCAGTGTTAGTCTGGACTCCAACAAAACAAAGCAGCAGAAATGTAGCACCTGAAAAACTACCAAAATGATGTATTTGGTGACGAGCGTTTGTGGGACAGACCCACTTCTTCAGATCAATTTCATTTCCAGTACAGATTGACATTTATAAGTACAGAGGACCAAAAAAAAATTGCAATAAAAACTGACAAATCCAGTAGGATTAAAGGAAGGGCGTGGGAGTGCTACATTTATGCTGCTTTGTTTTGTTAGTGTTCTGTGTTGTTATTTAGCTCTAATTTACCCCTAAAAGTCTTCTAAGAGCCCAGTAAGCAGTGGAAAAGTTGGTAATGACCTCCTGTGGTTTGGCAAATTCTCTTATTGGGCATCGGTCAGGTCCCGAGGTTGCTGGATTAGAGACGTTCAACCTTTAGTAACTTCTGTCCATTTTCATGACTCATTGGAGTGATGCAGCTGGACTTGAACAAGAAGAGGGGGGATCCACTGATCATTTTGTTAAGTGCAGACTGTATCTGTGCCTTTGATGGACATTCATCTTGTCCAGGGTGTGGTCTTGAATAAAATTCGAGCAAATCCAAACAACAGTGCGGAAATCATTAATACTTAGTGACCTTTTCCAACAGCCACTGTTAGAACCCAACGTTAGAACAATGGATCAAATCTGAGAGGCTATAAAATATAGGGGAAATTAACTTTTCTAGTCAGCTATGACACAGCCTTCAACTTCTAATAGCTAGGAGAGGAAACTTGCATTTAACCACCCATTCACAAAGGATAAAGTTTCCCTTCTCGAATGGGTGGTTTCCTATTTCATGATCACTAGGAAGCTTCTAAGTAACTAAATGGTTCAGTGACTAATACACACGTGGCCTTTTACATAGGTCCTGTTGCAGTTCTCTAGTCTGGAAGTCCTATGTCTTGGATCCAAAAGCAGCTTCATTTTCAGCATTTAAATTAATGCTGGACAGCACGTAATTAAAAGCAGCTTTCACTTAGTGCCTCACAAGAAGATTAAAATATACAACAAATTGAGACAAGAAAACTAATCAATGTGCAATTTATTTTCAAATTCCAAAAACAAAGTGTCAGATTGCTAGGAGATACCCATCTACCCACAAAGGGTATTAAGTTATGCTAAAAGTTTACAAAGCATGAAGGCTACATATATTTTGAGTTTTGTCATTTAAGGTAATTGTTCTCTTCAAATTACAGTGTGCAGAAAAGTGAACAAAACAAAATGGACAGGGAACCATTTCCATGCCAATATAGATGAGTAAAAGGGAGTCAACCAAAGAGCATAGGCTTTGGAGAAGTGGTTTTCAAATGCTTTTCCTGGTGACCCAGTGGAGGAAAATTGTGGATGTCCTTGACCCAGTGGAGCTGGGGATGAGGGATTTGGGGAGGGAGCTGTGACAGAGGTTTGGGGTGTGTGTGGGAGAGGGCTGTGTAGTGAGGTTGGGAATGAGGGGTTCAGGGCACTGGAGGGGGCTCTGGGTTAGAGCAGGGGTGGGGGTGCTGGAGTGGGTCTGGACTCTGAGTGAGGGCTAGGGAAGAGGCTTTGGAGTGTAGGAAGGGGCTCTGGGTTTTTTTGCAGGGTCAGGCCTGGAGCAGAGGATTGGGGCACAGTGGTGGGATTTGGACATACTTCTGGTACCTCCTGGTCTGTGGCACAGCAAGGGTGCAGATGCCGGCTTCCCGTCAGACCATGGTGTGCCCCAGAAGTGGCCATCAGCAGATCCTCCTCCTAGGCAGAGTTCCAGGAGCAGCTCTGTGCAGCTCTTGTCCTCAGGTATGACACCCAGCTCCCATTGGCTGGAGTGCAAAACTGGTGCTCGGGGAGGGGGCAGAGCACAGAGCCTGTGGTCCCCCTGCCTAGGAGTCTGATTTGGTGGCTGCTTCCAGGTCAGAACAAGTAGGGACTCCTCAGTGGTTTTCAAAGTGTGGGTCACGACCCAGCTTTAGTCAGACCCAAAGGTCCCCAAGCCCATGACCCACGCTAGGCTCTAACCCACCGCTTTAGAGATTCTGACCAAAATACTCCAGCAGACAGATTCCGTCCCTCTTCCCCAGCCTCTATATGTTACTTGGGGGAGACGAATAAGAATTGTTAAAAAGGTGACAGTGTCTGGCAGTAGCCACTGTGCCAGGGCAGGAACATCCAGGGGCTGCCAGGGTGACCCAGTGTTGATTTCCTTGAAAGGTCTGGGGGAGTGGATGGAAGGAAGGAAGGGAAGATGTGCGGGAAGTTGTAGCTCGTGGAACTACTGGGATTCTGGTCAGCGCACAACACAGAATGGGATGCTGTAAGTAGAGCTGGGACTCCTCCAGGAGCCATTTTGGGGCAGTGCCGACAGCAACCTAGAGGGTGTAAACGCAGTGCAAAACCACATTTAAGTCTATCCATCCATCTATCCACTCCACCCTTCCTGGCTGTGCCTCATGCGCTGTTCCTCCTGGATGGACAGCCCAGAACTGGATCTCAAGTCTGCCAAAGTGTCAATATTACAGTTCATGTTAATAAGCTGCAGCTGTATTGTAATTCAAAAAATATGGAGACCTCTTCTGGGGGAACTTCGTCAGTTCCAGGCCTAAAGAACAGCTGGTCTTTTATATAAACATCTGAAGTTGACTCATGGAAACTTTTCCATATTGTTCTGTCCTGCCATATTTCTCCCCCACCACTGGCATAAAGGGAGTCCCAGATGCGGTAGTGACTTAGGTACCATCCCACTCTGCAAAGTGGATGTGACTGAAATTTTCCGTACAATTCAGTGATCACCAGGTGCTATGTTGCTCTATTGCAGCTGTTGGCAGCTGGTGTAATTTAGAACAGCCTGAAGGTGGCTCTTAGTTACACTAGGAGATCACCGCTTTTGTCCTCACTCTTGAACTAATGCTGCACAATTCTTGGCATTCATCGAGGACCTTGGCTTATGGGTAGGGAGAGTTCTGAACAAGATAGACAAGAGTTTATTATTCAGGGTGATATGTTATAATTTATATTACCATATTCCATCAGGATTCCAATGTGCTTGTCTAATGTAGTTAAATAAGCTCCACAACCATGCCAGGAGGAAGATAAGTAATATCTGTATTACAACGGGTGGAGCTGGAGTCACAAGACCAGTGCTCCCTTTTCGGACTGTTGTTGATGGTACATGAGCGGAACAGGAAATGTGAAGTTAAGCAGGATGCAGCTCAGCCACATGGACGGAGCAGTTCACGAGGTTTAAAAGAGTCACTTGTTCAACGAGCTGCACTCGTTGGTAAGGGAACATGTGGCAATGAGTTATCTGCAGTCTAGCAGATGGCAATGAACCAGGAGATGTATTCTGAAGCCCCCAGGAGCCCTGGAGTCTGCAAACAGAAACTGAGCCCAGCAGCGGACCGTGCATGTTGAGCTTAAGATAGACCTGGCCTGGCAGGAGGATGACAACAGCAGGAAAGTGTTACTTTACTTTTCTGGGGGAATAAGGCAGAGACATCTGCAGCACTTTGATCGTCAGCTGCCCCAGGCTGCACCATGCTCCTGGAAGATCTGTCGCTGTTGAATGATACAGGCTTTTAACTACAGACCAACCCAAAGGGCAAGCAATATACCTCCATGTTATAGCCCATCTGCTAAATCCAATTCTGGAGACTTGTCAGATTCTCTAATTCAGTACTGAACAGTCTGTGACCCTTGAAAGCAGCTGCTTTGGGAAGGTAATTCTCATTAGACAGATATTCAGAGATTGGATGTGCAGCAGAAGCCACCAGAGAGAGGATAAAGCCCTCTGAGTTGATGGGAAAGAAGCCATCATCCATATTTTGAACAGCACAGACAGGTGTTCTCTCTAATTTTTTCCATCCATGGGTGGAATAAATTTTTGTGCACCAAGATAAGTGCCAATGTGCACCACCAATAGAAATACAAGCTACCAGCTGTGGGCAGCTGTGGGCACTCTGCTGATCATTTGGATGGTCCCTGAATCTCTCCTGGGTGGCTGCCCAAGTGCTCTGCTTACTGGGAACTCTGGCTAGAGCCTAAGAAAATGCCACTGAACTGGGCTATCCACAGTTGCTCACACCTTGCCGGAACTTGCCAGAGCCAGACTCTTTACAGTCTGCGATTTGAGAAACAGGTGTTGGCACTTGAGACTGGATGGAGTTCAGCATGCTGACAACTTCTGCACCACGTTTGGTCCCTACCAGTGGCTGCACATGCCTATGGACATATCCTGACGATTGGAGATGTTCCAGAGAATACACATCCAAGCACGAGGGTAAAAAAAAAACCTGCCAGTGATATCCACATTGTGGGGAAAAGGAACAGCTCAGAAGTTGACCGAGACCATGACAGAAAATGATTAGCTTTTCTACAGCAGGGCAGGATCATGAACACAAAACTCATCCCAGAAAATATGACTCAGCCAGCATGAGGTGACACATGCTGGCCATCTGCTCACATTAGGAAGAGTTAAAGCAGACCCCAACCTGGTCACGTCAGTCTGAGACACACTAGCGCCTGTGGATGTGAACAGGGTACAGCACTTCATACGAGTGACGTGTACTGTCTGTGTTTTTCCCACTCCTGGATGCAGTAATGGAACCCAGACATCAGTTCACAGGGCAGGATATTGAAGGGATTGGGCAGGTGCCTCACAACAAGCATTTGAGACACTGGTGCAAATAATATTGGGTGTCCCTGTCTTGAGCTGCCCTCAGCCAGGAGAGATGCTGAAACTCCAGTGTGATGCAATGGAGAAACAATTGGGGGAACTCTTTTGCTGGAGCAACTGGTCACTTAGGCCAGCAAGTGCCTTGTCAGACTGGACAGGGATGCCCCATGTAGAAAAAGAGCCTCTGGCTGTGGCACTGGGAGTCGAACAATTCTACCAGTACACCCATGGCCACCTAGTAATAGTGCTATTGGACCTCAAACCTCTAGAGATCATCACAAGCTCCTTCTTAGGCAGGGGTGTCATTTAAGAGATTCTGGGGTAGGGATGCAGCAGTCACCCCCAAAGACCCTGCCACTTCAGGACATTGGCAGTAAGTAATTGTAAATAATGTGGGCCTGACCAGGCCAATCTGCCGCATAGTGAAGTCATACCCTTAAACTTAACTACCCAGAGATTCAGAAGATCCACTCTATGTGATTTTTTTCCCAGAAGCTGAAATCAATCCTAAAGCAAACTGCAGAGTTCTGCCCTTGACATATGGGTAGTTCTGTCCGCTGGCAAAAGAGATGGACTTCCAGTTTTTCTGGAACATCAACAGCTCAAAACGAAAATCTAACAAAGCTGTTCTCATTTTGAGAAGTGTGTTTAAAAGCAGCTGAGACTGAACCGGTGCCAGATACCAGACGTGTCAAATAACTCTGGCCATAACTTCAGCTAGGGCTAGATCTTCTACACCTCACACACTCAGAACTCCCACTGGCTTCAAAAGGCCTTTTGGCTGAGTAGGATTTATTTGGCTGTTGACAAATGATCTGTAGTTATTGAAAGATTTGCACGAAACGAAACTGTTTTCCAAACAGCTGTGCCTCTGGTCAAAAAGAGAAGGGGAAATGTACCCAGAAACCAATCTGCTTTCTAGGTAGAACACTTTCTGAGCCTAGGTCATCATCTCAAGCTGTCCACATCTCAAGCTTCCCCTGCTCACGTAAATACACTTGTACTCACTTGATGAGAACTAGGAGGGGTATAAATTGTAGTGTAACTGAGGGAACATGGGTTGTAGCAGTGGTGCAAGGCTGAGAGCTGTGTCAGGTACAAACCTGCCTGGAACCGATGAGTGTGTACTTGCAATGACTCAGCCGTCCTGCTGCTGCTGCTGCTGCTACTGGTGCTAAATGGATGAGAGCTAGCGTGAATGTGTGTGTACATGAACAGAGGGCATGCTATGCCTAATGTGTAGTGGAGACAGCCTGAACGACATGCTCCTTCTGTAGGCACCTGTAGTTTAATCTCGGCATTACTTTAACTCCACTTTGCTTTTCCTTTGATGCACTTTGTATTTGCATTAATTTCTTGGCTTTTCCATTTAGCACTGGGGCGGGTTGTTGGTTTATGTTATGTCTAATGGGAAGTAGCAGTTTCATTTGCATCCTGTAAGTAATGTGGGCTTTTTCGCTTTCCCTCTCTTACCTGTATAGAAAAAGTAATGAAAGCTGATAATACTATGCCACCTCTCTGATTGTCCTAGGTAGGGAACACAGACTTGTTGGGAATGTATGAATAATTAAGTGCCAATGCTGAGAAACAAATTATTGTTCTGTGTGCTCGGGCTCAGGATGTCTTGCCTGTAACTGTTTTATAATGCAGTTAGAAGGGAGCGATTTCTGACTCAGTTGGGTAAATGGCAAAAGAACCAATGCCTTATAACATGTTGATCCATAAAAAGTAGGCTTTTAAAATGCTACTATGGTCAAATAATCTGCATGGATAAAATTCGAAATGTTGCCTTTTTTTAAAAAAAAAATTGTTTCCAGATGACTTAACCTTTTGTCTTAATTCCATAATCCATTTCCAGGGAGAAAAAATTGTGACTAGAGGTTAGCGTGTATTTCATTTCAAAGCTTAAAAGAAATAAAAATGTTTTAATCTTGCTTTTCTCCAGTGGCTGTCTAGGATTTGTACAAAGGTAGGCTTTATTTCTGTTTGCTACATGCAGGACAAAATTGCGGGACAAAATTGACATGACTCATCTGAGGTTTCTCAGGAAGTCAGTGGACCTTCCTGCTTCAAGTTTCCAGCTCCCACACTTATACAATACTGCATCTCGTATTCCAAGAATGACATAGAATGACATGTCAGTGCCTGGTGTAAGAACCTCCACTGGAGTCAATGGAGATATGTTGATTTATAGCAGCTGAGAAGCTGGCCTGAGTCTCTTGCCTAAACACTTCAGAGATGTGAGTGGAGCAAATATGTATCATGTTGCTGGACAAGCATGTCCAGTCCTTTTAATACTGCAAATAGAATCTCATCGAAACTGGAGGAGGGAAGGCAGCCATCTCTTCCCTTCCAGAGTGTAATCACATGCCACGTTGCTACAGGCCTACAGTGTTCAGTGCCTCTTGTTTGCTGTCTACTAGGTTCCCTGTTCATTTTGCATTGAACATGTATTAAACCTTATTGAATGTGGTTTGGATACCTGTCTGAAGATGCCCTATGTTCAAGCCAATTAAGGCTTTTTAGTTAAACCCATTGCCAGCTTTGCCCACATATTTATTCTGGAGACACCATCATTGGACCTAACTATTTTAATTACAGGATTAGGGGCTCATTCTGTACCTCTACTAATGTTATATATGCCACCATGTGCCAGCAATGCCCCCCTGCTATGTATGTTGGACCAACTGGATAAGCACTTTGCCAAAGAATGAATGAACACAAAGCAGACATTAGGAATCTGAATACACATAAACCTACCAGTGAGCATTTCAGTGGAGTGCACCATGCTGTTAAAGACCTGAGAATATGCATCTTACAGCAAAGTGACTTCAGCAGCAGACTACAAAGGGAAATGTGAACTGCAGTTTATGTTCAAATTCAATATAGAGATAGAGATAATAGAGAGAGCAATTACCTCACACATTACAAAGACTGCTTCCCCATCTTGATATTCACAATGATCTCAGGAAGGACACTTAATTAGTAATTTACTCCTCTCCTCCCCACCCTTCGCACCCCCGCCTTCTGTCCTATGTATCTGAATTGTCAGTTTTTACTTTCATTTTTTTGGATCTCTGTGTTATAAAACCATCATGCCATTTCCGGTTCAGCACTATTTCCAGATCTGAAGAAGTGGGTCTGCCCCACAAAAGGTCATCACATAATAAATTATTTTGTTTGTCTTTAAAGTGCTACATGACTGCTTGCTTGTTTTGTTAGAATACAGACTAACATGGCTACCTCTCTGTTACCAGTTAAGGATCTTTATTATTGGGCAGGACTAAATACTATCTAGATCACCCCCAAGAGATGTCTGTCTAACCTGCTCTTAAATATCTCTATTGATAGAGATTCCACAACTCCCCTAGGCAATTTATTCCAATGTTTAACCACACTGACAGGAAGTTTTTCCTAATGTCCAACCTAAACCTCCCTTGCTGCAGTTTAAGCCCATTGTTTCTTGTCCTTTCCTCAGAGGCCAAGGAGAACAATTTTTCCCCTCCTTCTAGTAACTGTTTTAGGTATTTGTAAACCACGGTCATGTCCTCTTTGTCTCCTCTTTTCTAAACTAAACAAGCCCAATTCTTTCAGTCTTCCTCATAGCTCATGTTCTCTAGACCTTTAACCATTCTTGTTGCTCTTCTCTGGACCTTCTCCAATTTCTCCACATCTTTCTTGAAATGTGGTGCCCCAGACTGGACACAGTACTCCAACTGAGGCCTAACCAGCACAGAGTAGAGCAGAAGAATTACTTCTTACGTCTTGCAATGAAGGGTCCTGTGGCATACTTCTCATGTCTTGTTTGCAACACTCTTGTTAATATATCCCTGACATATTTTGGTCAGGGCCTGACTGAAGAGGAGCTGTGAGCCAGAATGGAACCCCCCACTACCCAGGCATGGAGGACCCTGAGCTGTGGCCCCATGAGGTATGAGCCAGAGGGGGAGTCTGGAGGTGGCTCGGGGACGGCTGGGTCAGCATGCAGCGGTTTGGATTCCTGCTGACTCCAACAGCAGCCTGCTCTGCCACTGATAGGGCCCTAGGCTGGAGTGCGGTGGAGTGGGCGGAACTGTGTCCCCACTGCCACTCCTAAGCAGTGGGTGGCAGTATTCCCTTCTCACTGTTCTAGGCACACACCAGGGTTTGTTGGCCCTTGCAAGCAAGCCTGGCCTTTTTGAATTGCTATTGTTTGTTGCCCCACCCTGCACCACAGCCTGGACTTAGTGAGGCCCTAGCACAGTCCCGAGCCTCCAGACTAAGCCTTGTTGGCTGATATGCCCATAACATGATCCTACCTAGCACCAGGCTTTGTGGAGTCTAATCTTATCTCTCATAAAAAGAGACAGTCCAAATAATTAGCATTTTGAACGGCAAATCAAAGGCATCAGAGACGACAAGCAGCAAATAACTGCATTATGCTGGCATTTAATGTGTGAAAAAACCAGGCCCACGTGTAATTAACTTTTTAAAATAACATACCCCTTGTTCAGATTATTGTTGAGATATAATCCTCCCGCAGGGTGAAATCTAGGCTCCACTGAATTTACTGGGAATTTTTTCTATTGATATTAATGGGTCTAAGGTTTCACCTCTGAGCTTACTGGCTATCCCAGAAATGCATATGGCATAATATGCAATATTCAGTGCTGTCATAGCTGTTCTCAGAAATGTTTTAATTTTTCTCATTGTAAAACTGAAACAAAATATTTCCATTTGAATCAGTTCAACATTAAATTGCACTTTTCTGTCATGGCACATTGTCAGTCCCAGGACATGTTGCGATTTTTAGAGCTTGCACAAAGCTCTTTGTTAGAGCTGGGGAGAGTAGTCAGAGTGTCACGGCTCAACACAAGTTGGAACAGGTTATTTACCACAGAAACTGGTTTTCCTGCTCCCCATTTTTCCCCACTATGACTGAAGGGGTGTTAATAGGCCCCTTTACCTTGAATTGCCTCTTCAAATATACATTAGCTATTTATGCTAAACAATTGGCTCCAAATACATTCTGGTGCAGCAAAACTGATGCCAGAATAAGCAACTACCAGGGCAAGTAGTCCAGAGTTGCGAGTATTGATTAAATGTAGCTTGGTGACAGGGGAGCATGCAGTAATTCTGCAATCTATATATTATTCAGTGCTGAAAGCTAAAATAGGCGGTCTCTCTTAGAATGAAGTATAGAAACTGTGCAGACAGGTAGCAATGCTTTTGCTGTAAGATAGAAGCAAGGTGATAGCCATGCAATCAGCTGTTGCCCAAGCATAAGCAAAGGCTGCTGGTATGGAAAGGGAATGTTGTTAGTTTAATTAAAAAGATGTTGCTTCTGGTTAAAATAAGGTTAGGGACTTTCAAAAGTGATTCATAGACCTCAGAAAAAAAGCAGTCAAGTAGCACTTGAAAGACTAACAAAATAATTTATTAGGTGAGCTTTTGTGGGACATACCCACTTCTTCAGACCATAGCCATACTAGAACAGACTCAATATTTAAGACACATAGAATGAAAAACAGTAATCAAGGTGGACAAATCGGAAAAAAAAATATCAAGGTGAGCAAATCAGAGCGTTGGGGGGGGCACAAGAATTAGATTAAGCCAAGTATGCAAACGAGCCCCTATAGTGACCCAGAAAATTCCAATCTTGGTTCAAACCATGTGTTACTGTGTCGAATTTGAATACAAAAGAGAGTTCAGAAGCCTCTCTTTGAAGAGTTTTGTGAAAATTCCTCTTTAGTAACTCGCAAACTCTTAAGTCATTAACAGAATGGCCCACTCCATTAAAATACTGGCTAACAGGTTTGTGAATAACCTACCCAGGTTATTCACAGAATCACGGGCACATTCTCATGTTCCTCAACCATATAAAAAGAAGACATCCATGAGAGGGAGTGTATCTGTATCAGTATCTACCACCTCTCATTGTATTAATGTGTATAGCATATATCGTACATTAATATAAGGTGAATTGGTAGATACAGATACACTCCCTCTCTGGGGCATCCTCTTTTGAAAGGTCAAATACGGTAATCCTAGTTCAGCTGCTTTTCATAGTTTGGGCAGTCACACCCCAGTCATGACTTACTGCTTTCTCCCCTGATATTCCACTGCACAAAACCTGACTACAATTTATTACTCTAAACACATTTCTGCCTATTAGAAATGAGCAGATTAATGAGGGCTGGATGCAGGAGCAATTGGGGAAAGTTGACTGTTTTTATCTATCTATAATTTGGGGGGAAAGTGCATAAAATAAATGTATGTCTATTTGATTTATTTTTTCTGTCATCACCTCTTTCATATGTTATTTGTCTTTCAAGATTTTAAACTCTTTAAGGCAGGGACCATTTGTTTGTACAGAACCAAGCACAGTGGGATCTGCCTTCAGCTGGAAGCATCTAGGTACCATGCCAGCTTAAGCCTCAAATAATCATTTCCATATGGAGACATGGAAGCAAAGTTCACACTGAAAAGTGAAGCCCCCAAAAGATGGAGAACAGACAAGCTAAACTAGTAGCATGAGCAATCATTCTCTCATCTTTGGGGTATGGATAGAGGGTTGGAGTCCATGACTGTTTTTCTACATCTGCATTTTTCCCTTTGCAAAATTACTCAACCTGAACAAAACAAAATAAAACAAATTGCTGGCTGCAAATAAACTCAATATTTTGTCCTGAAAGGAAAAATGATGGAGAAAGACACAAGCAATTAGAAATGTTCCATTAGAAGAGAAACAATTCTGCAACCTTAACCACAGGTTTTGCTATGTAATTTTCTTAGCTTGAGTGTAAGCTTTATAATTTTGGTGATTTAAGATGAGTTACTAATAAGATTAAAAGCAGGCCTTAGGAAGCAGCCATTTGTGCTCAAGTGACAGTTCCATAACAACACCTACCAAAGAGTCAGACCAAAATCAGCAAAGACATTTTTATTGTGGTCAAATGACTAGGATTTGAACTCCTGCCTTTTCAAGTACAAAGGTGGTGTATTAGTCTACTGTTGTCTAGACAGTCTTTCATCTGAGAGCTACCAGCTTGCTGATATTTGATTAGATCCAAGTAGAGCTGCATTTGTTTGTTATGAAATGCATAATGTGGTTTCCCCTCCAGTGTCTGTTTCATTTACTACAGTTACAGAGAAAAATTAAATATTGTTCCTGGCAGTTTCTGAAAAGGTCTTTTAGATGTTAACTCCAGCCCATTTTCAATATGAAGTTTCCATACTGCCGTGTAGAGAACAGTATGATTTTCCATTGGTTTATATTGGCCTAAAATCACTAGAGTATATATGTTTTAAATGTGGATTTTCTTTGCATTTTCCAGGCAATATTTTTGTGTGAAACTGCTGGAAATTCATGAACCTTTGGCACAGAGATCTAGTACTACAGGGTGAGCTGTAAAATAAATAATTTATATTCAGTGGTATCCCAGGGCAGCCTCAGGTGTAAAATGTTTGAACTCATTTTTCAGCAAAAGGAGCTCTAAACATTCTTAAAGATGAAAGGTTATTAGCATTTTCCTGTTGAAATTACAGACCTGAAAATTGATTGTATTACATTCTGTGCACTGCTACACATCAGACCGGTACACCTCAAGAAAATAATAGCAGAGGAAGGAAATTTTCATTATACCAAAGGGCTTTTGGCCAACAAGAATCACACTTAGGAGAAAACACTTTTAAATACTTTTCCTCACCTTTTAATAATGCTTTGCACTTATACAGCATCTTCCATGTCCAGCTCTTAAAGCAATCTATAAAAGTTAATTAATTAAGCCAAACAACACTCTGGAAGTGGGCAAGTAGCCCAAGTCCCATTTTCAAAGGTCAGCCAGGCCACGTCTGGCCAACAGGCTGCTTATTGCTCACGCCTGACTTAGAGTCCAGATCTTCAAAGGTATTGATTTAAATGGAGTTTAGGTGCCTAAATACCTTTGAGGTGGGCCTTGGGAGCCTGTCTGATTGAATGTCAGTGGGATGTAGGCTCCTTAAGCACTTAGGCACTTTTGAAAATGTTGCCTTGTGTGAATTGCTCCTGGCAACATAGTGACTTAGTGCCAAAGCAGATCTCCAAACTCTTCATTCTGGCCATAAAATACAAGACCATCTTTCAAATGCAGGAGAGAATGACCGTGGATCCAGCACGGTTTTGTGTGCCCTTGTATTTGACCTTCTGTACTTTTCAAAGCACTTTCATTGCCCACTGTGTCTAAAGTATCCTTGCTCACAGCAGCGTTAATGTAGCTGTTAAAGTGGATTAAACAAAGACATGAAAGATAAATCCAGGGTTTGAACAGGAAGGTACCATTTTGCTAATTTTCCTCTTTCAAAAAGAATGTCATTTTTTATGGCTGATAAGTGCCATCATCTGAATTGACCTGAATGCTATGAAAACCGTTGTTGCCTTTGCATTGTCGTATTTTAACTCCAAAACAGCTGCAGGCTTCACTCTCTTCATTAAAATGAAGTTAATAATATACCACATAAAGGATAATTTAATGAATAAAGCAGTATGAAGTTTCTTTAGAAGGCAGAGATTTGGTCTGATGACATACAGGTAAATTTTATTGCGTGCTCCAGTGGACTGGCCTAATAAGGGGCCCCTAAAATGCTTGAGAAAGGGATCAGGTCAGGTTTGTCTGCTCCCACTGCAGAAGAGTGGATCAGGCTGGGTGGTGTGAATTTCCTCCTCATTTAATCTTGCTGTCAGTGAGGAAAATGTAGGTACCTTATGAGGTTGTTTGGGATAGTGAGGTCCTCAAAAGCCCAAGCTTATTTTAATAATGTAGCATCTTCTAATAAGTGAGCTGAACAGAAACCAGATGTTGAAAAGGAAGTTTGGTTGATAGCTTTAGTTGCTGGGGTAGCAGGTTGTACAGTATGACATTCACTAAATCTGTCAGAAAATATTCCTTATCAGAGAGAAAGTGATTATACAGATCAGCAAAACCATACTTTGGCGGGTGTGTGGAGGTTTGTTTGCTTATCACTTGGAGACCGTTGTGAGTGAAACTCTTTCATTGTTTTGGAGGGTCACAGTTGTTTTCATTTTGTGGTTCCTAATGATGTGCCAAAACATTTTGTAATATTCAGCTACCAGGGGTAGGAAATACTGCCATGCTTCATTCTTTGTACCTGTTGGGAGGTCCCTTGGTGAGAGGAAAACATCTGTTTTGTTCAGTTAGGCCTCAAGGAGAACAACTGCACGTATATGTGTGGCATTGCTCTGGGCAGCAATCTGCCACTAAGTTTAAAATGGAGAATAACAACAAAAGGATGCAGGCAAGGTCAAGGGTCAAAAACGGAGAGTGACAAACGTATCAAACCCCCGACCATGAGTAGCTCTTCAAGGGCGGAGCAAACAAACCAGAGTACAGGAGCATCTATTTCTTTGTATAGTTGTGCAGTTGGCCATACCCATATAGTGTCACTCACTTGCATGCGTAAAATTGCTCTGATCCCCTTAGGAGTCCTGGTAGCACATGAGCTGCAAGTAGCAAAAGAAGCAAGTGGAGAACAAGCATTAAAGGTCTGATAGAGGCTCACAGATGAAGTCTTTGGGCAATATGTGGGTCACCTAGCATCTGATCACTTCTGTCTGCAGCCATAGGCTCTTGGCTACCTCTGATCTTGGTCCTTCAGGTGCAGTAATGGGGTCAGAGGATAAGGATAATTTTAAGCCTAGAGGTGGGGATGGAGTATCCAGCTCTGCCAGTGATGCTTGTCTTCATCACCCACTTGTTAATTAATGAGGCACTTTTATGTTTTCCCCCATGATGCCCTTCCTGAGTGAGAAGAGTGCCTCATAAATGTCTCCAAAGTCAACTTATTGTCCTCTTTCCACTCCCTCTTTAAAAGTCCCCATCACTGATGAAGCAGGTCTTTGCCCATGAAAGCTTATGCTCCAAAATATCTGTTAGTCTGTAAGGTGCCACAGGACTTCTTGTTGTTTTCTGAAGATACAGACTAACTCAGCTACCTTTCTGATACATATCCATCACTATGATATTTTTTAAAAACATATCCAAACCCACAAGCCATAACAATGGATAGACTGTTGGTGTGCAGAGAACTGTAATTTTGGTCACTGTTATCTCATTGTTTCCTTGTACTCTTATCTATCCATCTGTTGTCTCTTGTCCCAGATGGTGAGCTTTTTGGGTCTGGGCCATCTTTTTGCTTTTGCTTGTACACAGAGTCTGGGGTGAGGGGATGGAGAGGTTGTGCGTCTGAAAAACCAAGTGGAACTGGGAGTGGTTTTGAACTAGTGAGAAGGTTGGGTGGGAAGAAGGCTGAGCTGTGTGATGCTGTGGGAGGAAGGTTCTTGGCCTGGGAGGTGGAAATTTCTGAACCTAAGGGAGAGAAAAGGGGTGGAAGGTTGAGTTTGGAGGGGAGAAGGTTTCTGGGCAGGAGCGGGCTGGGTTGGAATGAATGAGGTGAGGGAGCCTGGGGAGTTCTAAGCACTGAGAAGATGGTTTAGCTGAGCAGGTTCCAGGGTAAGGGGACTGGGGACATGTATGGACGGGGATGATTTTGGAGGATAAGCCTGGGAATAAATTGGTGGTGTTTGAGAAGGAGGGTGTGAATAAGGCATACAGGGGACATTAGAAGCTGAGATCTATATTACTGAGAGTGAGGAAAAAGAAAGCTTCAGGAATAAACAGTGACAGGGTCATATGGTAATTAATAGTTTCTTCACACCCTGCCCTTCTACTGAAATGTGTCCCAGGATTTTCATTCTGAAAGAGGGAGAAAGGCGGCCCATTTCCCCTCCTCACTTCCCTACCCTTTCACGTGTCCCAAGCTAAAACCCTTGTCTAGCTTCCTGACACCTTCCTTCTCCTGCAGACCAACTAGGGCCGGATCTCTTGGAGCTGAGGTAACTAGTTGGGCCAATATTTTCAGAAATTTTGGATGCCTTATTTTTGTATTTCCAACCTAAAAAACTTTGAAGAAGTCTGAGTTTCATAAACCAGGCACTCAGCTCTCTCATGGTGTCTCAAGTTAGGTTTTAGGCTCCCAAAACCACTTGCCACTTTGAGAAATTTTGGCCTTGCATGGTGTTTGTGTACTTGAGGGATGCTCCATTGCTGGTTGAAGCCCCTAATGTGCCCACTTCAAAGGAAACCATTGCATCCCATCAGCACTGAGGATATGTCTATACTTACTGCATGTTTGACATGCCACAATTGAGCCCATGGAGTTTGATTTTGCCATGTCTGTGAAGATGCAGCAAAACTGATCTCTTTGGGCTTAGCTGTCAATCCTGGTACTCCATGCTGTTACGTGAAGTGAGGGATGTTGGTGCCAGCCAGAAGGGCCCAATCTACACAAAAGAACAAAGTCAATCCTGAAACATTGATTCTACTTACAATAATGGCATAGCTAGAATTGTGTATCTGGGATTGACTTTGTTCCCTAGTGTAGACCAAGCCTAAGACTGCAATGTGGAACAACAGTAAGAGTGGCAATGTTCCCAGCTCAGTACCAATGTGGTGGGAAGGGAAGAAGAGTGACAGTCCTTGTGGCAGTGTCACAGGTTGTGAAGGATGAGATGACTCTCCTATTATTATCTCTGCAGAGATTTAATATCTCCACCATCACAAATCTTTTGGGACTGAAACTCAGATGGGAGCTTCTCTCTGCCAAGACGAAAAGCCTTGACATGGAAAATAAATAAGGTGCCTAATCTCCGAGTTGCCAGCAGGGTGTGTGAGAAAATGATGTCTTACCACACAGCGCCCGAACAAATAGACCAAATTATGTGTCTGAAGACTTACTTCATCAGCATGATTGAAGTGTAGTTTATCAGGTGCTGGTGTCGGCACCCAATTTCATGGCTACCTTGCTCAAGCAGCTCCGTCTGTCTGCTTGGCAAAAATAGTCATTATCTTTTTAAAAACGTGTAAAAATGTTATTCTAATGGTAAGGACCTGTTTTACCCAAAAAACTGGGAAAACTGCCGTCAGTTTTACTTAATCCTTAATCCATTGCATTTGTGTCTGGCATAGGGTATGAAACAGGCGTGGCCAACCCATGGCTCTGTTCAATGGAATGCAGCTCCTTCTTGGAGCTGCATGTCTGGACTGCTTACCACTGCTCTCCCCATGCGCCCCAATGCCTAGAGGGAGAAGCATGTGCCTGTGGCAGCTCCAGTGAGACCCAGACATTGGCTTAGAATGGGTTGAGGGGCTGAGGGTGCCTGGCTCTAGGGGAGGGCGAGGGCATTGAACCATCTATCTATCCATCTGGTGGCTGTTTGCACTCTGTCCACAGCTATTTTGGTTTTTAGTCTCTAACTGGTTGGGTACACCTGGGGTAAAACATGGGCTCATAAGAGTGCAATAGAGGAGGAATGGAAGTCTCCTATTACCTAAAGAAGGCCCAGATTAAACAGGATTTCCTACTGCATAATCTGTCTGGAGATTTCCTGGTGATTTAATTTAGCTAGCTCACATACCGATAGCCATGAAGTCATGGCAGAATGAGGCCTGAATTCTTGTCCAATCAGGCTTGTACAGCCTGGGCTGCTGCAGCTTTGATGCTTTGGTACCTGTGCTAGCTGGTTTAAACCTAGGTCAGGTGTGTCTACACATGCTGCAATCATGCACTCTGCCTACAGCGTAAACGTGTCCTGAGACCAGAGGTAGAAAAAGTACCCCAAAAGTTACTTGAGTAAAAAGTACAGCTTCTTTGGGGAGAATGTACTTAAGTACGCATCACTGGCATCCCTCTGGAAAACTACTTGAGCAAATGTACATGCACACACATCACATCTTTTTTGTACTCAAGTATCCAGAAGTGAAAGCAGCTACACTTTTACTCAAGTAACCTTTTGGGTACTTTTTCCACCTCTGCTTGGGGCACATACTGCAAATGACATGGCTGGGAATCAATCACAACTTTGAATGTGGGAATCACAGGTTTTGCATATAGCCCCTTACCTTTCCAGTAGGACCAAGCAAAACCCCAAACCCAAATACTGTACCCTGAAATTCAGAACTTGTACAGAAATTGTGCAGCATGAGTACCTCATTGCCCTGGGGTGGAGCAGATGTGCTAAAGCAGGCAGAGGGCCCATTGGGGCAGAGCCTGCTTGGACCAGATGTTTTTCTCGGAAGGACAGAATGATGAAGACTCAGTTTCACCAAGTGTGGCTAATAAGGGATGTTGTAAAGCTTTGCCAGCATTGGCAAAGTGTGTTGAGATTCTAGAGCTAGACATGCCAGTTTTCTGTAATGTCTGTTAGTTTAGCATGACCTTTTCAAAGGAACCTTAAGCCATTTTGACTTAACCTGGTGTTCAATGATCATTGTGTTCATTAGCACTGAGCAACGTTCCTGATTTGGATGGACACACACATCCACCCACCCACAGCTCTCCTCCCCACCCCCCAGGTAGTCTGTCTGCTTTCCCTCAACACCTGCCTTCCTCCCCTCACACCTCTTCCTACCTCTAATGGCTTTGGGATCCAGTGGATTGGCTCTCTCCCTGAAGGCCATCCTGCCTGGCTTTCAGAGTGTGCAGAATGGCCCTTCCTCCACAATAGACTTCTCAGAGGCCACGCATTACAGGCCACTGCAATTGAAAAGGGGCTTCTGGGGTAAGATGGAGATGGGAGCAGGATGTAGTTGCCCTTTCTCTGTCCAGAGAGCAGCAGCTGCTTTCATTGCTGCCTGTACTGAACTGTGGCAAGAGGTGTTTGTATCTAAGGTGTTTGTACACAAATGCAAGAAGCCTGGGAAACAAATGGGAGGAATTAGAGGTCCTGGCACAGTCAAAGAGGTAGGAGGTGATTGGAATAATGGAGACTTGGTGGGATGACTCACATAACTGGAGCACTGTAACGGAAGGGTATAAACTGTTCAGGAAGGACAGGCAGAGAAGAAAAAGAGGAGGAGTTGTGATTTATGTGAGAGAGCTCAGAACTTCAGTAGATGGAGGAAGAAAAGCCAGTTAAGTGTCTTTGTGTTAAGCTTAGAAGCGGAAGCAACAGAAATGATGTTGTGGTTGGTGTCTGCTGTAGGCCACCAGATCAGGGAGATGAGGTAGACAAGGATTTCTTCAGACAACTAAGAGAAGCTTCCAAATCACAGGCTCTGGTTCTCATGGGAGACTTTAAACACCTAGACATTTGTTGGGAGACCAATACAGCAGCACACAGACAATCCAGGAAGTTTTTGGAGAACGTTGAGGTTAACTTCCTGAAGGAACTGACCAGGGGCTGTATGCAGCTTGACCTGCTGCTCACAAGCAAGGAAGAAATAGTAGGAGAAATAGAAGTGAGTGGCAACGTGGGCTGCAGCGATCATGAGATGGTAGATTTAAGGATTCTGACGAAAGGAAGAAATGTGAGCAGTAAAATACAGACCCTTGATTTCAGAAGTGTAGACTTCGACCCCCTGAGAGAACTGATGGGCAGGATCCCTGGGAAGCTAATATGAAGGGGAAAGGAGTTCTGGAAAACTAACAGTATTTTAAAGAGGTCTTACTGAAGGCATAGGAACAAACCATTCCGATGCGCAATAAGAAAAGCAAATATGGTAGGCAACCAGCTTTGCTTACAACAGAAATCCTTCATGAGCTTAAACTCAGAAAGCATGCATATAAGTGGTTCATCAGGATCTTCAATTTTCAAGTGGTCTGCGGGTGTGGGGATGTGGGGAATTTGGAAAACCTGAGGTACATTATACTCTGTGCCAACTAGTGGCTGAATAGTATAAAACAAATTAGCGTTCCATTGTACAAAGTAAGAGCAGAAATGCAAGGCTGTGTAGATGTTGATAGATGAGGTGCTTGAATTTGATGCAATACAAGGCTGGGAGCTAATGGTAAGATTCAAAGAGGCTGGTGACATATTTCAAGCAGGGGACAGGTTGAAGAGGCAGTGAAAGAGAAAGTTGCTGGAATCCATATGAGCTCATGGAACAATCAAAAGTGCAGTGCTGTCATTTAATTTTGCTCTACAATAAATTCAGACTTTACCTCAGGCTGTCCATTAGCAAGGCTTCAACTTTCTGTTTTCACATAAAAAAATCCCAAATAGCAACACTGTAGTTTTCAGCAATGAACGTGACCTTATCATAAGCACATTGATTTGAATAGCTCGTTTAAAGAAGGGTATGTTGTGGCCAAGAAGTCTACTTGTCCGATGGGCTGATCCTACTGCCATTGAAGTTAATGGAGAAACTTCAGAGGAAACAGAATTGGGCCCTGAAGTCAACTTGCTGATTTGTCTCAGTCATGACCCTTTCAGAATCCTATCACAGACATCTGCTTCCCTCCCTTGATTTTCTGAGGCTAGCTAGATTAGGTCAGGCAGAACACATTGCCCATTCTAGTTCTATCAATACTAAAAGAAGGCAAATTTATCATTGCATCTTTAATCTACTTTGGCTTTCAAAGGAAAGGCTCAGTGTAGTTAAAAGAATCTTTGATAAAGCCTGGCCCTGTATTTCTGACACAGGCAAAGTGATTGAATTCTTTGGGAGTTCAGCCTGTTAATATGGATTCTTGATGTTCCAATCACACAGATTTCACATTTCCATCAGGTTTAAGGGATCCCAGCAACAGCCTCCAGGGATTTATCCAACATTTTCATCTACTTATTTCTCATTACTTTCTCCTTGGATGATCATCTCCTATTGGAGGGGAAGGAAAATCCATATTAATGTGGAATCAATAAAATATATCATCTCACCCTACTTGTTCTTGGTCGAATGCTACAGATTCACATATGCAGTAGTCCCTCGAGTCATGCGAGAGTTGCGTCGCACGCATCCTTGCATAATTAATTCACCTAAGTCGAGGGCAGCTTTTTTCTCCAGTGGAATGCTGCACATTAGTGTGAGTTAAGTGCAGCTCAAAATTGTGCATTTTGGGGGTCTACTGTAATCATAACTAAAAGGTATTATTGTAACAAGTAGGTAAAATAATTGTTATATTTGTAGTCATAAATGAATAAAGCTTCACAATACTCCTGTGACGCACATAAGTCCCTTAATATAGAGGAGGAAACTGAGATATAGATGGGATAAGCAGCTTGCCAAGATGACACAAGGGTATGTTACCAAGTGTAATCAGAAGACCCATTATACATGTCAACATCTTTCTGCTCCCAGAAAGAACAGCTGGACAACAGTCTTTCAGATGCATATAGTGAGACAGAGTTGGGGAGGAAGTACCCCAAACGTTATTAATTCATTCACTGCCTTACTAACACACCAGATAGTTTTCAAAAACTGGTGATTTTTAAAAACTCTTTTTCCTGCTGTCATTTGTTTGCTCTTTGCATTCATCTCTTCCTGGAAGGTAAGAGTGGATTAGTCAGTTTCATGCTTTGTTTCTAGTCAGTGTCATGTCTTAGTGTCCATGGACTAGCCAAATGCAGCAGTGTGGCAGGCTGCGGGTGAAGCTCAGATACTTGAAGCAGTCTGGTGTAATTTATTCATTTAAAGATTTCATGGAAACATCTTGAGCGCTGGAAATGGCTTAGTGGGAGGGGCACAGGATAAGCCCTCAGGAGATGCGAGTTCTCTTCCTGAACTGGCTTGCTGAGTGATTTGGTTGTCATTTGCCATCCCTGGGCCAGCTATAAAATGAGAAGAATGAGCCAGCCCTCCTTTCTATGACCCTTTGAGATGGGGACACCCATCACAAGCTCAGGCTGTGTGTGACTTTGTGATGCTTGACTTAAACCCTTGTGCTCCAAGTGGAGAATAGAGTGAGGTTGAAGAGACTTTTCAGTGACCATGACAACTGACACTCGGGTCAATTTTCTGCCTTTAGAACTGGAAAGTGCCTTCTCCCATCAAAGTTGGGTCCTGAGCACCAGCAGCACTGCCAGCCCTGAGCCCCTGCTTGCTCATTTGCTTTCAACCTGAGGCTGGAGCACGAAGCTGCTGCATTAAGAAGCTGGTGATGGTCAGATCATGCCTGCTCCTGCTTTCCTACGTCACTGACCTCTACAGTGCCCTCGTTTCCAGGGAGTGATCCCTGCTCTGCAGAGTTTATAATATAGGTGTAAATGCAGCTGGGGATCGGGCCTTTTTCCTACTGGTTGGTCTAGACATGCTGTGAGTCTGGCTAGACAACACAGCACAAACCAGAATGAGGCTGAATTACAGCCAGTGCACTTACTAATGTTGCAGTCCTGCCAGAGGACCAGGCCATGGCTTGTTAGGTACTGAACAGAGAGAATGGAAGCTGTCTCTGTCCTCAAAGAGCATGCACACCTCAGTGGAAGGGCTCCATGCTGTTCCTGGGAACAGCTGCCAGTCCATGTGCTGACCTTCTGGATGTGAGAGGGGGAAAGGTTCAGGTAACCGTTCTGTTTCCATGATCCTTGCTCATCGTCTCTTTAATCTTAAACTTTGGTAATAAAACTCAGGATTCTTTTCACTCTCAGCCTAACTCAGTGCTCTGGTGCTGTCAGGGAGCTGGTCCTGAGATTGATCAGACATATGGGGTGCACTCTTTCTTTGGGGACGGTAGGCCTGGTAGTGCTGTGGGTGTTCAGTGGAGAAGGGTCTGGACACAACAAGGAGTGCTTCTAAAGGGTTTGGGCACTGGGATGCTCCTATTTTTTACTCTGCTTGGGCAGAGAAAACAACCACCAACTCCAAGATCTGTCCTCAAGCCCCCGGTTTGATTGCATGGCCTAATCCCACCATGCCTGGATCTGTTCACTGGGGATGAAACATCCCCATTTCCCATGTGATTTCAGGTGGATTGTTTAATATTCTAATGGAGGGGGAGGTACTCATCTGCACAACCTTTGTGGGGGTCCCATCCCCAACTGCTACCCATTCACACCATTCCTTCTCTGCCCCACACAAACGCTCAAAAACCACCTATGGAGACTGGGATACTTCCTCTCCGTGTGGTTCCCTCACGGTGAGAATGTCAGCTTCATTGGTCAGGACCATCCCAACAAGATAGAGCCCCTCCTCTTACATCCCTGATTCTCTTTCCACCTTGCCTGGGGTCCAGGAAGGACACACATACTGGCAGAAATGAAAAACCAGATCTGGCGCATATTGAGATGCAGTGCCAGACCTCAGTGCCGAGGCACCAAGGATGGGATCAGGCTCTGGGCATTCTGCTAGTCTCCTCTCAGGGCTGTGATCCTTTTTCTTTGGGCCCTGTCTGGCCAGCATTTGGGTTGGAGCCTCCCAGTGTACTCAGAGAAATGGTGGTGATGAGTCGGTGTCAATTCAAGTCACTCCCATAGGGGGTGCTGCGCTGTCGGGGCTGTCCTCCTCTGGGTGGGAGGGGTGACGGAACTCCAAGCATTTCCTGCAGTCAGATGGCAGTACAAAGGTGAACTGACCTTTTTGTCCTGATCTATTACTCAATAGTTTGTCTACACCATTGAGCTGACATCAGATCAATTACAGGGCTCATGGTAGTGTCATATTGATTGAAGAATAAATAGCAGTTTACCCAGCAGACTATTTCCATTCCCCATCCATTGTACAGTGAACAGGAATCACGGTCTGCTGCCCCTTTTCCCCAGCCCCTTCCTCTCCCCTGCCCTGTCTAGGACTGCCCCAGCCCCAAGCCTCCCAGTTCCCAGGTGCCCTTTAGAGAGGTGGGGGAGGGGGCAGAGGGCGCTGAAGATCCCCTCCCTTAATTCATACAGAGAAGTTCCTGACTGTTTCCCTTCATCAGGGAGCCAGGGGAAAGTGCACAGACTGCTGCATTTTTCACTTGAGCTGGGGAGTGTAGGGTGCAGACCATCCTGGACCTGCCCTTGGTGGGGGACATGCACCCCTCCCCGGCGGTGCCTGCTGGACCTGCAGCAGCCGGGGCTAGGTGCTTCTCACCTGGCCCCAAGATGCTGCAGAGACGAAGGGCTGGGTTTGTCCTCTGTCCCTGGGGCAGCCCACAGACTGAACCCCTCATCCCCAGCTTCACCCCAGAGCAAATGATCCAAATGAAACACATACATTTTCATTTTTTTTCCCAAAAGACAACAGTTAATTAAGGACCCAAACAACAGTGGGTAAATCTTCTAGTTATAAATCTTAGGCTTAAAGCATGAATCAGGGGATGCAAGTGTTACATTATAACTGTTTTTGTTGTTGCTTTTATTTTAATTATGTTATTAAAATTGGTACAATATATGCATACTTTAATTTATTACTAAAGGAGATTGAGGCATGAAACAGAACATGCGGCAATTGAAATAACATTCCCCGAGTTCGTAGTAGCAGTGGTCTTTTTTCACTAAGGTGCAATACTTGTCATTACTAGCACAGGCAGTTTGTATTTTATCAGGGTTTTAGCGTTTTAACTGCGTTGTGTAATTTGGAGACTCTTTCATCCGAATGCACCCAGGTATTGGCAACTTTTGTAAGATAGTACACCTACATGTAAATGTACTTCATGCACAAGCAGCAGCACAAGTCTGGGACTTGTCAGATTTTGCATGGTTTTGCAACAGTATTTGAGGAGGACAAGCAAGCCGTATGGGCTGCTGTGGTGTTATGTTATGGCATTGGACCTGTTTTACTTTTATTACTTCGCACCAGCTAGTGCTACTTTTTGTATTAACTGGTTGTTTGTGTGGTGATAAAGGGAAAGCTTTTGCTTTATATTACTGAAGAGTGTTTTTACTTCATATAGCTTGTACTTTCACATGCTACACATGACATTATTAAAACACTTTGACTTAATATTCTATTTTGAAAAGCAGTTATGACATTATGTATATTACATAAAATTCACAGACCTCAATGGGTTTTTGGTTTTCCTTATTCAATGGATGCAGTAATTTTGCTGCTTTTTGTTGAAATAATTGTTTGTTTTTAACAGCATTTGTATGTTAGCTTGCTTTTAGAATAACACGCTAATTTTAAGCAGGTTAGCTGTTGCACTAATTCTAATCAGGGTTTTTTTGATGTAGTTGCCCCCCATTTGGCAGTACTATGTATTTTAAAGTACATATTTATTTTAGAAATTTTTTTTAATGGTGTTTAATAACATTTTACCCAATTTTAGTAGGCACAGCTTTTAGGTAACTGCAGATTAGTAAAATTTAGTAACACTGGCAAACAACTTTTTGTGCAATCATTTAATTAACTAATTTTAAATTATTTTAACCTATTTTTAAGTTAGGACATTTTATTTTTGTATTTGAAATTATTCAGATAATTTTATTTTTACTTTCTTAGAATATTTATTTTATACTACAGTTAAACAGAACTTTTGAACAGGATTTCAGTGATTGGAGTTTAGTATTTATATGTGCTGAATTTTCCTTGTTGCTTTTTGCTTTAGAAATCACACAGGCATTTGCAAAAGAAAACAAAACTATTGTAGGTTTTCTTTGACCCTTAAAGTATTTTAATTAAGTTGAATATTTTGTTTACAATGTTTAACTCTTATAAAACATGCAGCATATAAAGTTAAAAGGAAGGCACACTCTTTTCATAACGTACTTTAAATGAGCAATAATATTTATATCAACCACGTTAACACAATTAAGTATTACACACACACTGCTTTTTTGTTGGAAAAAAAAAGAAGCCTGTACTCAGCCAGCTCACCTATTCCTCTCCCACAGCCAAAGTCCCATGGCTGGGGCTGCTAAGATGCTGGTACTCGATACTGGCACAAAAAAGTACCAGCACAAAAAAACACTGATTTTATATATATAAGTGCATGTTATATATATATATAAGTGCAAGTTATTTTGTGTTTGTGAAGGATAAAGAACCACAAATTTTCATTGAAATAGATTTTCCTTTGCCTTAGCTGCATAAATTAATTTAAAAGTGGCACTTGTTTATTTGCTGGAGACTTTTATTAAGAGGAGTGTTTCTGTTTAGGAGGATCTTTTATTCTAATGTAAGCACACCCTTCTTCCATGCTGAGCTCAACTAAAAACATGAAATAATTGAATGGGTCAGTGGAAAGTGAAGCCTCTTCTTATTATATCTGGCAAACCAAACTCCATGGATCAAAAATGGGTCATGGAGTATACCCTGGCAACCCTACTGCTTTGGTTGGGGTCGTGCGCATGCAAAATAGTGCTGTAAATTCAGCCAGATACCATGAGCTGTGGCTGACTGGCACTCAGAACTGCAGGGAGATTGACAAAATCTGCTTGGTGAAACAGAGACAGGCAGGTATCCAAAGAGCAATAATTCTGCTGCTGTGAAAATTCATTGAGGCAGAAATGTTAAAACTGCTCAGTGCCTTATTTTTCTTCAGAGGCTCTGAATGGAAACTAGGAATAATCGTTTTTTTGTTAAGTTGGTCTGAGTTATGAACTTATTTCTCTAACTTGGCATTTAGGACCGTGTCTCACAGTAAGTCTGGAAAGGAAATGAAGGATGAAAGTATACTTCACAGTCATGCTGCTTACAACACCTTCTGTCTCAAAAATAACAAAAACCGGCTGAGGCCCTTTTTGACTCCTAAAACTCCCTGTGAAGAACAAGCTGTGGAAAGTGGATGTAGACATATAGCAGCTATCTGTGTCATAGGATCATAGCAATTCACTACGAAAGTGAAGTATCTTGTAAAGCAAAATTTAGTCCCTAATGGAAGATGTGAGCTATTAAATACTGTCATGTTATAATTGTAAAAATATCACAGAAGGCTTGTTTTTGCTGCATTTATTCATGCCTTATTCAATCTCTGCAAGTAGTCCCAGGCTGGCAGAATAGAGCCTAATGCATTGCTTTTGTCCAACACCGAAAAATGATTTATTAGAATGAGAAAAACAGTCTCAGCCCTAAAGCTGCTCTTTCTTTTGCTTCACTGTAGTGTTTCTGTCTAGAATCTTCCTCAAATCCTTCTTGTCTGGCTGCTTGGTTGAGATTTAAAGAAACAGAACACATATCCTCACAGATCCCACAGTGAATTTTAATCTGTAATCCCAGTTCAATTTTCTGAATTGTAACTCTTGTCTTCTAGAGTTTTTTTTAAAAAGTTGCTAATAATGAATTGGAAATTGTTTTGCCATGACTTCCTATTCCCCTTTTGTCCTACTTATCTGAGAAACCTACTTATCTGAGAAATACATGACAATCAGACCTATGTAGCAAAATCAATCACTTTTTTGCCTTTCAGTGTGGTGGTGTCTGTTGGTAATGCTGCAGATGCCTCTGGAAGATTACATGTTACCAATGGAGTATGGTACTACAGTATAATTATTCCATTCAGTGTTTCAAAATACACTCATATACCTACAGCAGTTGGTGTGAAACGAGGCATTTGTATTCAAGCTCAATGTTTCCTTGGGATTCTGTGAGTGACAATCAGGTTATATTTATTGATTTTTACAGTTTACAATATAAATTGCTTACAGAACTCTGCTAGAAAGAACAGTGCAGCATATAAATCCTGGATACTGACTCAACCAAAACCTTTGCTTTCATATTTAAGAGACATTTTGGTAGCTGCACGGTCCTAGGTTTATAGACTTCAAGGGCTTGAAGGGATCATCTAATCTGACCTTGGACATTGCAGGCCAGATAACCAACCCACTCCTCTAGTAGGCCTGTAAACACTGAGGCTACATCTACACTAGAAGCATTTGGCTACAGAAGTTAGTGTCAGAAGACATGTTGCAACAAAACTTCTGTCAACAAATCCTGGCTACACATAAAAGTGGATTGATCTTTTGATCCACTCTATGGACAAAAGGGATTCCCAGAGCATCTACAGAGATTTTTTTAATCAACAGTTTTTATCTACAAAATACATTTTGGCTAGGTCTACACTGGAGAGTTGTGTCGACAGAAGGGGCCTTCTGTAGACATAACTCAGGGAGCGGCTACACTCTTAAAGCGTTCTTTTGACAAAGCCTCGACAGATGCAATCTGTTGACAGATGTTCTGTTGAGATTACCCTGTCAACAGGAACTTCTGTCAACAGATGCTTCTAGCGTAGACTTAGCCTTTGTGTGTAGATGCTCCACAAGTTTTGTCTACAAAATTCTCCAGTGCAGGTTACGCTGGCTGAGTTATTGAAGTTCTCCCATTTTCATTTATAGATTACAAGAAACAGAGAATCCACCATTTACGGGCGATCAAACTGGCAAATAACACTTGCCCCACATGGCAGAGGAAGGAGAACCCTTCCCTTCCCCCAGGGGCTCTGCCAATCTGACTTTGGGGGAAATTCTTTCCTGACCCCAAATAAGGCAGTGAGTTAGCATGTGAGTGAGACCTACCAGCCACATCTCTAGGAAAGCTTCTGTGTAGTAGTTGAGAGCCCACCCAGTCATGTTGTCTCTGGTAACTGGAGATATTTGCTAATAGCAGCGCAGTTGTGGGTCAGCCATAGGCCACTGTCGGCAACTTTATTATACCATCTCTTGCATAAACCTATCAAGCTCAGTCTTCCAACAAGTTAGGTTTTTTGCTCCCACTGCTCCTTTTGGGAGGCTGTTTCATAACTTAATCCTCTGTGGGTTAGAGATCTTCATTGTATGTCAAGCCTAACCTTACTGATGGGCAGTGGATAGCCATTTCTTTTTGTGACAATGTTAGCCTTAACATAAATATCTCTTCTCCCAAGCTGCTATTTCTTTCTCTGATGTATTGACAGAAAGTAATCATATCTCCCGCCATACTTCATTTTGTGAGGCTTAACTCCTTAAGTCTTCTGTTTCAAGGTCAGTTTTCTATTGCTCTGATCATCCTAGCAGCCCTTCTCTGCACATATTCCAATTTGAATTTATCTTTCTTAACCATGGGAGACCAGAATTTCACACAATATTCAGATGAGGTGTCACCAGTGTCATATATGGTGGCAATAACACTTCCCTATCTCTATTGGAAATATGCCAGAGGCATCCCAGAATTGCAATAGTTATTTTTCTTCCCACATCACATTGGCAGCTCATAGTCAACTGGTGCTTGAAGAAATCTTTCTCTTCCTTTGCTGTTTCCAAATGCTATGTCCTCCACTTATAGCAAAAATTCTTTTTATGAGTTCTTCAGTGCATGATCTTGCACTTTTACTATACATTTCAACCCATTTTTACCACTTTGATTTCCAAGGTCATCCATTTTTCTCGTGTGATTTCCAGTCTTCCTCTGTATTGACAATACTTCCCAAGAGTGTGTCATCTGCCACTTTATTAGCACCTTCCACTTTTTGTGCCAAGTTCTCTAGTGAAAATGTTAAATAAGATTGGATCCATGACCAAACTTGGATGAACTGCTCTAGTAACCTCACTCTAGCCTGAGAGTTAACTTTTCAGCATGACTTGATGTAGTCTCCCCTATAATTAGTTCCTCACTCATCTTTCAGTTCTTGTATTAATCCCTGTCTTCTCCGGGGAATGAATAATGTCACAGGTTGGACCGCACCAAATACTTTATCAAAATCTACATAGATATAGGAACTGATTGGCCTAGGTCTGGGTTAGTCATGCTTGTCTCATTCTAGTGACTCACTGATAAGGTCATGGAGAAATGGGAAGTGCTCTATGGGCCTTTATCCTACAAGGGTTCAGTGCACCTCCTTTGCTGCAGTTTAAGTCCATTGCTCCTTGCCCTATCCTCAGAGGCCAAGGAGAACAGCTTTTCTTCCTCCACCTTGTAACCCTCTTTAAGGTACCTGAAAACTGCTATCATGTCCTGTCTGTCTTTCCTTTTCTAGTCTAAACAAGCCCAGTTCTTTCAGTCTTCCATGGATCACACTGCACTGGGAGACTTGCATAACTGAGTCCCCAAAAACTAATGGCTAAAAATCTTCTTTGTATTTTAAAAGATAATATTTCAAAGACTGGGCTCTAAGAAAATTACCAGTTCTCTTGTTTGGTCTGAAATAACAAATCAATCTGTCAGATAAACCCCTTGGGGGCACAGAGCTATACCCAGGCAAATCATAGTGTCCCTTGTCTGGGATTATGCATAACAGGGATATATCTGTCACCAAAGGCAATTCATAAGCAGGGTGATGGATTTATTTCTTGCACTCCCTGTTTCTCCTCTGCGTAGCTATTCATGACAGTCAAGGTCTCTGCTGCCTTGTCTGCAGGATTTCCATTCCAATCTGCAACACACAAATTAAGCAAACGAAATCATTAGCAAAAGGAAGTGATAGGTGCTGTCGTGATGCTGACACAGCACAGGGCACTTTAAGGGGCATACAAAAACCTGGCATGGAAGTCAGACATCGCCCTGGTTTGTCATGTTCTTTCCTAATTTCTTACGCCCTTTTCTCCGGTATTTTTACTCATTTAACTGACATGAGGCACAGAAAAATAGAACCCTGTGTGGATAAAAAAGTCTACCTGAAGATGATGTCACCAATTTCAGTCTGTGTATATCCACATCTGTGGGTCTATATTTGTGTCCATGCAAGACTCTACATAAAAACATGAACTGCATCTCATTATAGAAAGCAGGGAGTCACTCCCTGGCATGCTTTCTGAGTGTTTTCTTATGAATATGCAGAACTGAAAGATACTTTAGGCAAAATATATCATGCAACATATCATTTATAGCTTTATGATCCGCATAATGTGTATATGCTATTTCTGCACGTCATTCTTGTACGTGAAGTTAGAAATGTGAAGTGTAAACCTGTTTTATTAATCTAAGTCTTCTAGTGAAAAACATTAATGGTACTTGAGGAAACTTAATGGCTCAGTGTTCAAGACAGTGATCTGTAAATGGATTTGTTATTCCTTTATGCCCAAGTTGTTGTTGGTCCTAGAAAGATGTGACCATTCCACCTGGTGCTGGAATCCATCTTGAATGTAATACTTTTTCATGGGGGGTGGGGAGACAAAACAAAGGATTCCCACTGTGAGGAAAGGCTATTTAAGGAATGCAAAGCAATCAGTCTTTTGTCTTCAGCTGACTTTTGAAATTGCCTCTCCACCCTAAGAATATACACATGAAGAAACCTGAGAACAAAGCACTCTAAGGAACTCTAAAACGCTGTAGACCCAGGTAGGGAAAAATCAACTTTGTCTTCAAGCATTTTACCTGACATAAGGATGAGGGTGAGGAATATACTAAAAAAAAATTCTCTTAGTCTGTTAGGTTTAATTGGCTTGTTTTATTTGTTTTGACTTAGTAACTCAGGCTAGGTCTGCATTACATTGGAAGATCGATCCACTGAGGGTTGATCTTCTGGGGGTGCTGTTTTGCATATGTCCAAAACAGTGTTTTCCGGGGTCAACGTCAGCCTTGTAACTCTTTGTGAGCTGCAAGGATTAAGGAAGGTCCCATTGAGCTTCTTCCATGAAGACCACCACAGAAGTCAAAGTCTGGAAAGTTGATTTTAGCTACGCAATTGCCATAAAAATGGTATATCAGCCAATCAACGGCTATGTCTAGTGTAGACATAGTCTTCCTTTGATCTGTCTGCTTTTGCTTGTAATCACTTAAATCCTACTTTTAATATTTAATAAATTTGTTTATTACCAGACCAATGTAAATAATGTTACGTGGGGGGGAGTGGTAATCACTGTCTGTATCTATTTCATTGATAAAGAGGACTAACCATATGAGCCTCCATCGTATAAAACTTTTATATGCAGCAAGATGAATTTACTTGGGTGTTTGGTCCTTCTTTGGGTCTGTGTTCCTGGGTGCTGTCAAAGCCCTACAGCTGAGTTCTCCCATAGCTGAGCTTACTGTCTGTGTTATTCTGTGGGAAGGCTGTTACTCCAATTCTGTGCGTTGGCTGGGTGAGACCAGAGCTTCTGGCCCAGCAGGACAGGATAGTAATTAATCGTGGAGGGTAGGTAGGATGGGCTCAGTCGTACAATGAGCACATCAGATGATAGTCCCAAGGGAACCACTGTGATCGAACCCATCACATAGTAGTTCTCAGTCTATGGTATATGGACCACTAATGTCCACGGAGAGTTGGTTGGTCACAATCTTAATGCCCCCTTCCTGTTTCCAGCTGATAAATCATAGTAAAAACTATGGAACATATTAGTACTTTCCTAATATTACTATTCTTAGTATTGCTTTTCCAGTTGAATAGCTTCTCTAATTGGTACAGGGATGTAATACACAAGTGGGATCTCACCGCCATGAAAGGGAGGATGGAAAATGCACAATAACCACTCCAAGGGGTAAGTACATGGGCAGCTCCTGGCCTCTCTACAGTTTCCATGAAATGATTTAAAAGATTATTATGCCAGAGGGTGAAGATGCCAAAGAGCCTTTGTAAATACCAATCACTATAAGGCCAATTCTGGTTGCATAATTGTTTAAAAATTAACATGGGTCAACAGTGTATTTTTCTGGTCATGGACATGGCTCATCCATTGTTTTTGCTAAAACTTTCAAAAAAAATTCAACCTGATGCAGACACCAACTGGGGAAAATTTCAGTCTCAACCATTAGTTTGGCAAAGTTATAATTGACTGAAAACATGTTTTTACAGTAAACTCTTTCATATCCAGCAGCCCCAGGACCAGGATGTTGCCAGATATTCAAATATTCTGGATAATAGATAGGTATACCTAGCAATGCACAACACTAAAGAAAAACAAGATTAGATATTAAGAAACAAACAAACATGTGCAGAGTACTTTATTTACCAACAGTAGTACTGTACACTGTAAACTGATACTGTATTTGCTATATTTATTTGTATTTACTTTCATTATACTGTACTTATGGAAAAAGTAACTAACATCTACTCATGGTTAAAACGATGATTATTTGAGAGTTCTGGATAATAGAATGCTGGATATGAAAGTGTGCTGTACAATGTAAAGTTTTAGGAAACTGTTTGACGATCTTGAAGGGCCTTGCTTGCTTTTCTTTCTCCCCCTTACCCCTATATCTCAAGGAGTGGTTGCAGGCCTGATACCCATCCCCACATATCTTATCTATCAGGGTGATCCATTACTGTAGTTCTTACCTGCCTTGGCCTCCTGAATCCCCAAGCAATTTTGAAGTGTTTCTCCCAAGCCATGCCACATGAGCCAAAGGTACACCTTTGCTCATGTATCTGCAACGGGGTTTGGCACTATGCACTGTAAACAGTCATAATCCTGTGTTTAACAGCAACTCCTTGATTGTCACCACGCACACTCTCCTCACTGCTGCTCCGTAAATTGCCACTTGGGAGTGGTAAGAGAGCACAGGTGGCTCTCCTAGCACCTGCCCTACCTAAGCTCAGATGAAATCACTTGGAGTGCAGGAACAACTGGGGCTTTTATTTTGCAGTTGTACTCCCACTACCTTCCTGCCTTACACGTATGCAGCTCTAGAGTCCTTGTGTCTGAATCCAGGCAGGAAGGACTTGCTCCTTGCTTGTCTTCTCTCACCTCCATCTCAGGTTCCTTCTTCCCTGCCTCTCGTACTTATTTACTTACTTAAACTCTTGTACTCCTAGTGGAGCGTAGGTCATCTACAAGTTTCCTCCACTTCACTCTGTCTCAGGACAAAACTTCTAGCTGACTCCAGGAATATCCAGTTGTTGTCCTTCAGTCTCAGTAGATCTTCTCCACATTGTCTGAGGTCTTCCTCTTTTGTGTTTTCCTCACGGGTTTCATGTGAGAACTTGAGAGACTATGCTGGATGATGGTTTTCTGTGAGTGAGGCCTAGCCATCCCCACTTTCTTCTCTGGATTTGAACATCAAGTGGTTGTTGTCCTCCTCTGTTCTAAAGCTCCTTATTGGCGACAAAGTCTTGCCATTTGATGCAAAAGATGTACCTCAGGAATCTGTTTATCAATGTCTGTAGCTTGGGATTTGAAGACTTTAGTACTCCAGGTCTCGCTTCCGTACACGAGCACATGCTTCACATTCGTATTGAAAAGCTGCAGTTTCATCTTCGCAAATATTATTTGTGATCTCCGTATGGGACAAAGAGTCTTAAATGCAGCTGTTGCTTTCCCTATCCTGGCACTGATATCCTTGTCTGGGCTAATTGGGCTGGCAGTTTGCTCTCATTCCCCAGTTAGGGCAAGCCCTTTCCAGCCACCCTCCTTTATTTACCGAAATGGAGGTGATGAGGCAGAGGGCTGGTTCTGCTGCATTTCTGCACAGCGCCCTGTCGCACTGGCAGACCTGCTGACTGGGAAAGCTGGCAATGGGAACAAAGTAGGGCCTTGGTTAGGTGTGGAAGCACTTTCACAGCTAACGAGCTGCAGAGCGGACCAGGCTCAGATCCTTTTGTCAGCAGATTCCCCCGCAATAGTGTAAAGCTGTGAAATTCCTCCATGTCTGAAGGCAGCCCTATCACCTACAGCTGCCAGAACAGAAAACCAAGGGAGGGAGGGAAAGGGGAGATGGGCTGGGACCAGACAATGGGCCAGATTCACTTGGGTTCTCCTACAGGATGCTGGGCTGTAGGGGCTCCTAGTGTGTGTGTGCGCGGGTGCATGTCTGTGTCCCTTGGGGGCACCCAGGGTTTTGTGTAGCACTTCACTACCACTGGCCCTTCTGAGAATGTCTTCTCTGTGCCTGTGTGTGGGTCAGCCACCCAACATCTCCAGCCTGTAGCAATACAGGCGCTGCCTCCAAGCCTCGCTCTCTCTCTGTACAGGTTAATGACTGATGTATTGTGAGCATCCTTCTGGAGTGTTGGTGGCATTTCCTTCATGGCTGAGAACAACCAGCTTCTTGAGCTGAGTTCTTCCTGTGCCCCAACAGCTTCATGCAGCAATAGCAAGCTCCCTGCTCTCCTTCTGGCCTCCCACTCTCCAGAAGTGTGCGTTCACCCTCTGGGTGACCTCAACAACTTCTCATTGCCACACCAGTCGGAAATGGGGAATGCCATATTTATAAGTGGCCTTGCCACCCAGTGCTGGTGTGGGATCTACTCACTGAGTGGTCCAGATGACTCTTTGTAGCATGCTTGCTACACCTTGCTAGAGGAAACTGACAGACAAGAAATCTGACTATGAAACAGGGACTTACAAGCAATTTTATGGGTATTCTTGATCCACAAACCACATGCTAACTTCATGCATCTTTGCATTGGGGGGGTCTTTGCCCACGAAAGCTTATGGTCCAGAATATCTTAGTCTATGAGGTATCACAAGACTTATGTTGTTTTGTTGTTGTAATTATACACACTGCATTTTGGTAAGATGATCTCCTGAGCATTTCAACTGTCTGCCCTAAGAGTGCCCTGGCTTGCTAATAACTTTGATGAAGATATGAATATCAGAACTAAGTGGCAGAAGAAGATTGTCCAGGGTAAACCACTCCCTTTGCTAGCAGGAGTCTCTTTTTGTCAAGTAGTACTGAGCTGTAAAATTTTGGAACAAAGTAGTGAGGCCAGAATGAAGAATCATCCCCTGTGACGTTATTATACTGTGAGGCCTGTGGGGATAATTTGGTCAAACTGCCTAAGAAGATGGATGCTCTTTGAAATCTACTATGAAGAGATTGTTTTGACATGGTCATAGTTTTAGAAGAACATTGTGTGTTTGGCCTGGTGCTTTAAACATGGAAATATTTGGCAGTCAGTCCTGCTCAACAACAGTTTATATGGCAAGAGCTGCAGGAGTCTCAAGAAGAATTTGGACCTTGCTGTCTGCCCTCTGATTATCATATCAAAGAGAGATGCAGATGTACTCCCATGGCAATGGAACCATTGTGTCATTCTTGGATGGTGTCATCTAATTACAAACCAATGGTTTATGTCATAGGTTGCATGATATAGGAGGAAGATAGTCACCAGGTGGGAGAGAGAGCCAAAGAATAGAGAGCTTAAAAAACAAGTTGTAAGAAATTGAAACAAGTTTGTCACAGCTGAAGAAGAAAGAGAAAATATTACGTGGTGGAAACCATTTTTGAAAATGTTAATAGAGGGCAGTTTGATTGCCATGAAAATTATCCTGTAGGGTCTCACTACAGATCTCTGAATCTCTGTAAATAATTAGTGTCTTCTCAGCTATGTAAGTTCACAGAATGATACATTCTAAGGTGAGAAGGGACCATTACAATAATAATCTAATCTGCCTTCCTGCATAAGAGAGGTCACAAACTTTCTTAAATAAGTATTTCACTATTGGTATACAAAGCTTGACTTTTTCATTTTATCAGAAATCATCTCACTGTGGAACAGGAAGGAAATCACCTAAAGTGACTTTACTGTAAATAACATAAGAATGGCCATAACTGGGTCTCACCAAAGGTCCATTTTGCTCAGTATCCTGTCTTCTGACTGTGCCCAATGGCAGGTGCGCCAGAGGGAGTGAACGAAGCAGGTAATCCTCAAGTGATCCATCCCCAGTCTTTGATTCCCATCTTCTGGCACGCAGAAGCTAGGGACACTATCCCTACCAATCCTGGGTAATAGCCATTAAAAGACCTACTCTCCATGAACTTATATATCACTTTTTTAAAAGCTTGTGCGAAGATGAGAATAATGGGAATCTGGGCAGTTTTCAAGTAAAAGCATAACCAGGTGAAGTGGACAGCAGCTGCTGAACACTGTACAGATTTACTTTACTGTACTTATTTAAAGCTGTGGACATGACTAGTCAAATAGTGGGACACTGTTTTGTTTTAGACTAAATCCTGTGTAAATAAATGACATCTTTATGTGAGCAATGCACTGTTCTAGTACAAATTTAATTATAGCAAGTTATTGTAAAACCCGGACAACAGTGTTAATGCTTGTAGATTTAATAGCACAATGATTAAGACCAGGCAGCTGGATGGAGTCAAATGGCCTGTAAAAGTTATTGCAGTGAAGCACAAAAATAACATTTTATCCATACAGCTGCAAGGTCAGATTCTAAAACGATGGGACACTCACTAAAATTTTCACTTTTGTGATACTATTACAGGGGAATGTGCAGGAACCACTGCCTTCTGTGGATCTCCAGCAAGTACAAGATGATTTATAATGTTCTTCAGATGTAGTTTGAACGAAAACTAGTGTGACCCTATATGAGTAGCTTCCATTCAAACTGTACCCAAACCAAACCTCATTTTTAGTTTAACCATTAACTAATGAACCCTCACAATGTCCTTAAGGAATAGATGGGTAAGTATTATCATCACAGTTTTACAAGTAGGCACATATTAAATTACTTGGTCCAGGTCAAAAATGAGAGTCCATGACTGAGATAAAATATTAGAATACATAAGTGCCTTACACTCAGCCACAGCTTTCTCTTGTAGATTACATTTATTGTACTCCATACTTGCCTAGCATGAAAATGGTACTGGAAATAGAGGAGAAAAGGTTTAACATTGTTAAACTTAGAATTATTACTAAAATATGTAGGACAAAGGTAATATGTAAATGAAAGAAGAGGAAGAAGAGAATGACTAATTATGCTTGCACACTACAGTTGCATCTTCTACTGGCTAATCTCAAAGTACTTTACAAACATTAAACTCTCTATTGTGTAGTTCACCTTTTTTTAGGTGGGTAAAGCAAGGCCCCAAAAGACTGTGAATTACTCAAGTTGTTGGCAGAACTGACAATAGCTCCAGGTATCTGTGCCCCAGATTCCTGCTCTGACCTCTTGACACACTCACCCCCATGGACAGAGGAGGATTCAGAGATTTTACAAATGAAGGTTGTCACGGCCACCCATGCTTTATGAAAATTGGCTTAGGAATATGAATTTGCATGCAGAACAAGTTACATTACATATAATTTTAAGGTTACAATCATCTGAATCTGTATAATCTATTTTCGTGCACGTATCATTCTTGTACGCGAAGTAAGAAACAGGAATTGTGAATCTGGCTGTAATTCTAAATGTGCTTTTCCTGTAAGCCCCAACTATGGCTGGTCTTAGAAGGACAAGTGATCGTGCTACCCACTACTGGCATCCTTCTCGAATCTTATATTTTTTTTCAATGGAGATGAGGAGACTGAACAAATAATTCCCATCCTGGGGGAAAACCTTATGGAATGGAAAGCAATCAGGTCTTTGTCTTCAGCTAACATTTGAAACTGCCTCACCCACCCTGAAAGGATACAAGTGAAAAAATCTGAAAACAAAGAACTCTGAAAAACCTCCCAGAAGCTATAGGCCCAGTTCTGACTTGAAGCACGCTCCTGGTATGTCCCAGGGGCAGAGCCAGGTGTGGCCTGCACAGCAGACCCTGCTGCATGGGGACTCCACAGCGCCTCCGGGACTGGGCTGACCGTAGCAGCTCCCTGCCCCCTGCTTGAGGGGCTACTGGCCAAGTGGGGGTGTCCACCCACAGAAGGGTTCCCCCTTGGATGGTGGGTGAACTGGGAGGAGCCTGGCCCTCCCTGGTACGCGCACACACACCCATGGCTCGCAGCACTGTCTGTGGGAGTGGATGTTGCCTCTTGCCGGTGGGCATGCCTGCGTGCCGGGTGCTGCGCTCCTTGGTACGGCAGGGGTCAAGCCATCACCCTTGTGGCTAGCCTGTTTCCAGCCGTGGCAGGACTCCCTGCCTGCCTGGGGGGTGTCTAAGGGTGCATCTCACCAGAGCTCCCAAAAGGAAATGCTGACCTGCGACCCTGTCTGCTGTGGTTCCGGGTGGCCGTTTTGTTGGGAGAGCATCCAGATGGTGGCCTCTCCTCTGTCAACAGAGCAGATCGAAAAAGCGATTCACTCTGCAGTGATCTGTCGAGAGAAGTTTTGTCACAAAATATCTTCCGACAAAAGCGTCTGTCTACAAATCGGTCTGATCTAGACATAGCCCCAGAACTGAGCTGGCTCCAAGTCTGTGTTGCTCTGCAAGCGGGAGGTAACCCAAACTCTGTGCTTTGCTTCAGGGAGACCAGAGCTTCTGGTCAAAAGCTCAGTAACTTTTGGGTAGCTTAATGCTGCATGGCTATGGCTGAGATCTCAGACACGTTGCCAACCTCCAAGCGTAAAGTCTCACCCTGGGTTCACCAGCCAATTGAATCTTTGCAGGATGATACCAACAGCCCTTCCAGTCCTGACTCCCCACAAATATATCCTCCCTAAGTTCTTAACTATCAGACACGCTGACCTTTCCCCTCTTGTTCATGATGCCTGAGAATATGAAACTAGCCCTCCAGATAACAGTTTACAGTCCCCACACATTTTGCAGTGAAAATAAGCAAATAAGTTTACTTAATAGGAAAAAAAACCCATAGAGTCAAAGATGAAACAGAAAGCAAAGGGAAAACAAACATAAAAAATCTACACAAAAATAAACACAATCTCAGACTTTATCCTTTCGTGCTAGATAAAATTCCTTTTTTACTAAGTTACTTAATTGCCTTAAAAATGTTTTCCAGCAATATATAATTAAATACCACATTAGATCCAATGTTTATAGAAGGATCCAACTGAAAATCTTATGGGTCAATTAAATCCTCACATCTAAATCTATCTAGGTATGTATATGGATTTTTATCAGTTTGGTAACTGAGCTCTCAGTTTATTTATTTATTTATTTGTTGGTTTTTGTCCCCTTTCTCCAACACAGCAGGGATGCCTGGAGATGGGACATTGGAGGGAGAAGACCAGGACTCTGAGGTGGCAATGAGCAGTCTCTCTCTTTAATACTTTGCAGGTGGCTCTTGCTCACATTCCCAGGCTCTAACTTATTGCAGTAAATGGGGTGGAAAAGGAATTTTCCCTCAGGTCAGACTGGCAGTGACTGTTGGGATTTTTGCCTTTCTCTGCAGCATGTGAGTTTGAATTGTTCCCCTGCCATTATGGTTGCCTTTGGGCGCTGGGGCACCATAGCCCCTCCTATTTTCTGGCTGTGGGATATAATAGTATAGTCTCCTATAATACTTTGTCTAATTTCAGTTTAATGCATGGCTCATGTTGGTGTCCAGAAGGTCACACTAGGCGATCTGGTTGTCTCTTCTTAGGGTTTTCAATTTTGGATGAATTCTGAAGATCTTGTTACATAACATTATCTTTAAGATTAATCTTTAATTCCTGCAGACATCATGGTAATCCCTGAGGGTTGGCAACCCTACTTCTAGTCTTGTATTTTTGTGACTCCAAAAGTCACCACTGATTTCCAGCAGCAACGAAGGGTCCTGTGGCACCTTATAGACTAACAGAAAAGTTTAGAGCATGAGCTTTCGTGAGTAAACTCACTTCTTCAGATGCTCACGAAAGCTCATGCTCTAAACTTTTCTGTTAGTCTATAAGGTGCCACAGGACCCTTCGTTGCTGCTACAGATCCAGACTAACACAGCTACCCCTCTGATACACTGATTTCCACTTACTTCTCCTTGGGTAAAATCATGGGGAAACTAGTGGCCTTGTAGCATGCTTGGCAGGTTACACTAGTGCTTGTGCTTACTGCTCTATTTCTGGTCTTGCACTATTTGGCATTTTTCTTGAAGCCTTTGCTCCTGGAATCATCTGGTTAGGCGTAGCTCTCCACTTGTTTCTTTTTTAAATTAGTTCCTCACAATCCTAGGAGCCAGAAAAGATGAAAAACACGAGGCTTGGAGGCATCTAAAAACAGCCCAAACTTATTTTTTTAAAGTAGTACTTTGTGATATTTATGCCAGTCTCATGATGTGGAAGGTGGGGGTGGCTGATTCCTGCATGTTTGGGTTCACAGCAGTGGAACATGATGCTGGATTCATTGCAAAGGGTGGGGATCCCACCACACACCCGTATGGAGACAAGAGGAGGGTCCCACTGGACCTGCTGACCCCTGTATTTTAAACACAGGCCTGGCACAGTATCTGGGGGGCGGTAAGTAGGGCAGCAGGAATCCCGCTCCCCGACAACACATGGCCCCATCCCGGCCTGTCCCAGCCACGGCCCAGACTACATCTCCCAGCAACCTCCGGGGCGGAGGCGGAAGTGTCAGCGCGCCGGCGACTGTCGGGAGCCAAGCGCGGGTGATTCGGGGCCGGCGCTGCCTGGGGCGGGCACCATGGCGCTGGCCGAGCCGTGCTGGCCGCAGAACCTCTCCCTGCTCAAAGTAAGGCGGAGGCAGGCTCGTCGGGGCAGCCGCGAGCTCCGTCGCTGTCCCCGGGGATGGGCCGCGGGAGCTCGCTGGAGCCGCGGATCCCAGCTGTGCGCGAGGGCGTGCGGGCTGCGCAGTGACAGCTGGGGCGGGGAGGGCCTGGCCGAGGCTGCAGAGTGAAAGTTCGGGGGACCCTGGCCCCTGAGAGACCCAGAGCCTGGGACTAAGGGAGGACTGCACAGTGAGATGGGGGTAGAGCGTGGGGCCTGAGAGAGGGCTGCACAGTGACAGCTGAGTGGATGCCTCTGCTCTCCGGGGCGTGCTGCACAGTGAGAGCTGGGGAATGCACCTGTGTGAACAGATGCTTATTGGGAGGTGGTGGTAATAGAGTTAGGATCAACGGTGCTCATAGGTAGGGGTGAGATTCATAAAAGAGTGGTTCTGCATAACTGACCAAGTGTTAGAACTGGCATTTTGATTCAGAGAGGCTCCCAAGAATGACCAAGGAGCTATGTAAACCATCAGCGGATGATTGCTGGCTTTATATTGGAAATTATTTTTTCTGTTCTCAAAAACTTTTCAATGGCAGAGCAGGCCCCTTGATTTTAAATGGAGTTGCCCTTAACTTTTCCTAGGGATGTAGCTGGATGGGGAGACTTTATCAGATAATACTGAATTACTAGAAAATCTGCAGATACCCCTTTATAACCATGGGTATCCACGTCTGTGAATGTGGATGCAGATACAAATTTTGCATCTTTATAGCCATGGATATTTGCATCCATTGTTGTCAGTGCAGATATCTGGGGCTGATTTTTGCAGGTACTGATGAGAATACAGATACAAATTTTGTATCCATGTAGGGCTCTACGAATTGACCTTCCCTCGCTTGCTGTCCCCTTTAGACCTTTGAGCTCTAGCACAGGTGCTGAGGATTAAATATGCACACTAGAAATGGTTTTGGAAGTTGTTCTCAATTAAAACTTTTTATTGAATTTGTGTTCAGTAAGCGGCTACTGACCAGCATGTTGACATGTTGCATTTATATTGGCTTTTAGCGTAACAGCTCTTGATGTAAAACTGTTAAAAATCTCTCGCATCTTTACGGATGAATTTGTTTTTCATTTGTGGAGTTTAGGAAATGATGGGACAAGAACATGAGGCTGAAAGCATATTAATATTTTCTATATCCTATGTGTAGTCATATGAAGAGATCTTTATGATGCCTTAGAATGACCTTACTTTTTATTTTTCCCATTTCAGGCAGTAGATGATTTATTGCGATGTGGAATATGCTTTGATTACTTTGATATTGCGATGATCATACCACAGTGTTCGCATAATTGTAAGTACAGCAGTATTTTCACGGGTCTGTCTATGTATCCCTCACTAGTGACTGACTCTCATCCCTTATGTTATCTCCTTAGGCACTTGCTCTGCCCTGGTCTTGCTGGGGTGGACTGGGCATCTTGGCCAGTCCTGATCTTGTCCATCCCCACATTGCTACAGCTGGGGAGGGCTGGCCCCAGAACTTCTGTGGTGGAGAGATGTGCTGCCCCCAAACCCCCCCCCCCCAAAGGCCCAGGTGCTGCTGCAGCGCAAGAGAGCTGGCTAAGTTCTCTTTCCTTGCTGTAGCCCCAGAGCACCCTCCTTTACCTCAGACCTTTCCTGAACTTGGCTCCACCCATAGCCTGTACTCCTAGGGGGAACTCTAACATCCTTTCATATACCTAGTCCAAAAAAGACATATTGCCATTAGAAAAGGTTCAGAAAAGGGCAACTAAAACGATTAAGGGTTTGGAATGAGTCCCATATGAAGAGAGGTTAAGGAGACTAGGACTTCTCAGCTTAAAAAAGGGGAGATTAAGGGGGGATATGGTAGACATCTATAAAATAATGAGTGGTGTGGAGAAGGTGAACAAAGAAAAATATTTAACTTTTTCCCATAATAAAAGAACTAGGGGACACCAAATGACATTAATGGGCAGCAGGTTTAAAGCAAATAAAAGTTCTTCACGCAGTGCACAATCAACCTGTGGAACACTTTGCCAGAGAAGGCTGCAAAGGCTAGGATTATAACAGGGTTTAAAAAAAGAGCTACATACAATCAAGGAGGTTAGGTCCATTAATGACTATTCATCAGGATGAGTAAGGAATGGTGTCCCTGGCCTCTGTTTGTCAGAGACTGGAGATGGATGGCAGGAGAGAGATTGTTACCTGTTCAGTTCACTCCCTCTGGGGTACCTGGGATTGGCTGCTGTCCGCAGACAGGGTACTGGCCTGGATGGACCTTTGGTCTGACCCAGCAAAGCTGTTCTTATGCATTACAACCCTCTGCCCTACACCTGTGCCCCCTTCTCATACTATGACCTCTTCTCCCTGGCTCACAAAGTTTGTTATGCCCAGTAATATGAAAGTGATGTATTTCACGTCATTTCCAGATTGGTGCCCGTGAGAAAATCATTCTGCTCAGGAGTGAGAAAAATTAGAGGAAACACTGGTGGGGAAAAATAGGGGTGTTGTGGGTCTGTGCACTGAGATGTGGACTCTAGAGCTCTAGGTTTAGCATATGTCAGAAAATTATTGATATATAGTTAAAATGCAGTGCAGATGTACAAACCCAGAATTCCCTAACATGGCTGAGCTGACTCAAGTCCCACTAACTGTGGCCTTACATTGCTAGTTAGACATACTCATAGGGTTTGTTGCATGCAGATGAACTTTTTTACTTCCTTTGATTTTTACGGCAAACCTATGCCTGCTGTCCTGTGACTAATGTGCTAGGTTGGTAAAGATTATATAAAACACCTGCCACTTGGGCTCAGTGGTTACATTGAGCAGTTACAGAATTTGATTCTGTAGCCATGCTCTATGGGAGTATATTCCTATTTGGCTTTAGGAATACGGGGCTTTCGAAGACTGGGGGGTCCTTTCAGAAAGCTCCCATCAACAAGGGTGGCGCCCGATTCGAAAGTGGCACTTTTGAAATACCATGGGTCCATTATGGTAATGAGGTGCTACATATTCATGGCAGCGCCTCATTAGCATCTGCCAAAGTGTCTCATTAGCATCCCCCTTTCGAAAGGTGGGGGGCTGGTGTAGACATAGCCAATGTCACATCAGTGTTTCTTATTTGTAGTTGCAGTTGTCTACTGAGTTGAAGGCAGATCGTTTGTTACCACATTTTATATAATTCAGATTTTCCTGTTTGCAGCCTTTTTCCCTATTTCTAGTTGTATTATTTAATTTGGTTCCCGTGCATTGGTTGTGTGACCTACGTCCCTATTAATTAATGTTTGCACAGCACTTTGGAAAAAAAAGCAATTGGCTTTTTTGGTGCAAAGTGTTAGTGAAATCAAGCAGCCTGTTTATTACAGAAGTTTTAATGTTCTTGTTCCACATTTACTTTATTCTTCTTTGTTCTATCAGTGCTTGTGGATACTAATTTCAACTTGATGGTATTGGTTGGCTAACAATGCTTTGTACGTGTCTACTTAACTCAAGAGTCTCCTATATGTCAGTTGTATGGAAGCCTCTTGTCCAATTCTGCATGTCTGCACGTGTGTAGACGTGATTTGGTAGTGCAGTTCAGTGCCATAATTCATGTGTTAGATTCACACATGTATATTTACTGTGTTGCTGGAAATATAAATGAACTGTAATGCAACAGTTTATCCTCTTGTGCACATGCAGTCAGGACCAGAAGTTTCTCCATTTTTTCCTTGGCTGCGTTTCAGCTACTCTGGCTGTGAATAAGGATGTTTGCAAACATAAATCAGCCCTACCACTTGCTGAAAGTTATTGGTTGTTTAAGGCTGGCAGTGCAGATCAATTATGTTGAATCATATTAATGCAATTAAAGAGTCTCTCTTGTTACACAGATGTCCATAGAGGAATGATACAGCCATATATAGCTTATCGTGTAAACTTAATTGACTACTCGAATGGATTAGCTGTTGTAAATGTTAAATGAGATTTTTTTTAATATGTCAAGTTTTTCTGAGACTTAGTTGTGTGTCTTTCTGGTGCTGTGTTTGTTCAAGAACTCCTCTTAAACTGTTAGGGCTATGACCACAAAATTTGGTATGCAGCTGCCTCTTATCCTAACTTATACCAAGATCAAGGTTCAGTTTTCCCTGGAAAGTGGGGAACACTTGAAATCCTACAACATGGAAAGGGAGGGGGGAGAGATAGGAGGGACAGGATACTGAGAGTGGCCACTGAGGGTGGCTGCAGCAGCAAGAGAGAAGCCAGTATGGCTGGGATTCTTCCATGCTGCCTGCCACAAAGGTCCAGTAAATACCCCTCCCCACCCCAAACTCAGAGCCTGCCCCCCTGTGGAGAGCCTACAGGCCACAGAGGGGGCTACTGGAGTAGGGGGGCAGCCCCCAGAACCTCACCCCACCCAGACAGCCTGCAGGCTGTGGAGGAGTCTGCTGGAGGGAGGAGACAGCTGGAGACGGGAAGTAGTTCCCAGAGCCTGTCCCCCCCGACAACCTGCTGGCTGTCAGGGGGCAGCTGGAGGGGAATACCCCACAGAAGCCTGCCCCCACCTACCAGCCAGCAGCCATGGAAAGCAGCTGGAGGGGGGAGTCTGCCCCCCCACCCTCTGATAGCCTACAAACTGGGGATGACCAGCTGGAGGGGGGCAACTCCCATACAGCTTTCAGGCCATGGGAGGGGGCACTGGAGGCTGAGGACAACCCCCAGAGTTTGTCCCCACACAGACAGCCTGCAGGCCGTGGTGGGGAGGCTGATGGAGGGGTAGCAGCCCCCAGCATCTGGCCCCCCTCTGGCAGCCTGCACACAATGGGAGGCCACTAGAGGGGTGCAGCCCCTTGGAGCTTAGCTCCTCCCTGACAGACTGTAGGCTGCAGAATGGCAGGACTGCCGCTGGGGCCAGGCTCCCCACCCTGACAGCCTGTAGGCCACAGGGGTGCCTTTGTAGGGGGCAGCCCTATGGAGCCTGCTTCCCCCTCTCCCCCCCGGAGAGCCTGGAGGCTACAGAATGAGGCGGCCACTACCCCCAAGCAAAGACACCCCTCCACCCCCGGGCCCAGAGAAGTTGCAGGCCTGGGATGTAACAGCAGGCTGGCGGCTGACCACAGAATGCTGCCCCACCCAGGTGCTGCCAGCTAGGGAAAGCAGCTAGAGGCTGTGGTTGGTCTGCAGAGCCTCAGTTCCCACCTGAAAATCATGCAGCCCTGGTTCCCTCCCTCCCCGGAGGAGTTTTTTGGATGGGGAGTGCTCCCCTGGTCCCCTGGGAGGAGCTGCTGCTGCTGTAACAACATCACCCTCACTGCACAGGTGACTCCAGTAAATCCCCCCAACTTCTGCACCTCCCACCTGCCTTCTGCAATCCTACCAATTCTCTGCCCTCCTCCACATACCCTGTCCCTCCTCACCTTGGAGCTCTCACTCCAGCCTTTATTTTTTAAAAATACTATCATTGAAAAAAAGAGTACATTTTTTATTAATTTTCAAAAACGTTACATCAGTTACAGAGCTGAGCGATGCTGGATCCCTCTGCTAGTAAGAGTATAAGGAGCGTGTTTGGCTAACTCAATATTCTTTGATTATTTGCCAGCACTTTATGTATAAATGCAGAAACTGTGGGAAGCTAGCAAAATGAGCATCAGTTATACTGGTAAGCATCAAAATGTATTCAAATAATGTGCCCCTAGTCAATATTAATTAGCGTGCAAGCTCATAAATGAGTAGTTACAGCTATTTCAAGTTATTTTTGATGCTGAATAAACATTCAGGCAGAAGTCTGGTGGATAGTATATCCTCCTGATAGTGGTGATTACACTTTACTTAAATATCCCATGTCACGTAATAAAGTATTTATAGGGAATACAGTCACCTTTAGGATAGCCTGGTGATGCAGCGTACTCCAACATGTGGAAAGATGTTTTGGGCCAGGGAAACTCCTCATAGTTCCAAAAGTTTCATGCACCCATTGTTGTGCGAGCAGGACTTGAATTTTTAAGATTTTATCCAAAATTCCATGGAATTGTTTTTACCTTTGTAAACAAAGCCTTACGGGGCTAGCTGAGCTGCTGTAAGGTCTCCCATGTAGTTTGTCTATGCTGATGGGAGAGAGCTCTCCCATAGTCTGCAATGAGTGGCTATAGCAGGAGAGCATCTGGCTAACATAGGGCAGTCCACACTGGTGCTTCTGTCAGTGTAATTTATATTGATCAAAGTTGTGTTTTTTCACACCATGGCTACGTCTACACTAGCCCCAAACTTCGAAATGGCCATTCAAATGGCCATTTCGAAGTTTACTAACGAAGCGCTGAAATGCATATTCAGCGCTTCATTAGCATGCGGGCGGCTGTGGCGCTTCGAAATTGATGCGGCTTGTCCCGACAGGGCTCCTTTTCGAAAGGACCCACCTACTTCGAAGTCCCCTTATTCCCATCTGCTCATGTAGAATAGTTTAATCTGCTCATGGGAATAGGGGGACTTTGAAGTAGGCGGGGTCCTTTTGAAAAGGAGCCCCGTCGGGACCAGCCGCAGCAATTTCAAAGCGCCGCGGCCGCCCGCATGCTAATGAAGCGCTGAATATGCATTTCAGCGCTTCATTAGTAAACTTCGAAATGGCCATGTAAATGGCCATTTCGAAGTTTGGGGCTAGTGTAGACACGGCCCATAAGTGACATAACTTTTGTCCACAAAAGTGCTAGTGTAGACATGGCCTTAATTGATCTTGCTGGGATTTGAACTTTGTAGTTCTAGGAAAAATAGTTATTTCAAACTTGAATGTTAGCCTAGTGAACCATGTTACTTAAACAACAGTAGCTGCAGCTGCATTGGAATATGTTTGCTAAATGTGTTTTTTTAAAATGGATTCAAAGACTGAGATCAAGTGCTGAAACATGCTAATAAAAATGCCATTAACATAGAATAGAATTTATGTGAATATTTGTTTTTACCTATTTCTATAATTACTTTAGTTCATATTTTGCTAGATCTAAAGAATATAGTTACTAAACAGTGTGTATTCATCCAAGCTGAACTTCATACACTGTATGGGATGTAACATTTTGGGATTTTGTTTTTCCAGATTGTTCCCTTTGTATACGCAAATTTCTGTCTTACAAAACTCAGTGTCCAACGTGTTGTGTGGTAAGTGGTTTTGTTTTTTCTCTTGTGTGTTGTTTTGGGCAAATTGTTAGTGTTAAGACCTTTTTCTCTTTGGATGTAGTCAGGTGATGGTAAGATGTACCGGACTGCTGCTTACATTGTTCACCTCTCCTGGTATTTTCCAACTTGCTGTCCTCAAGCTGAACACCAGAAGTCTATAGCTGCCATAAATAAGTTAATGACATTTTTTTTCCAGAGGTGCTGATTCTTCACAGCTCCCATTGAAGTCATTACAATCTTAGGCACCTAAATAGGTGGCTTAATACAGATTTAGGCACTTATTTCTAGGCACTCAAGTTTGAAAATGTTGCATTTACTCCACAAAGGTCCATTTAATTCTTTTCTAGCGTTTGATTCACATCACTGATCTTCTAATGGAACACTGTCAGGCTGCTTTTGATCCAGAATCTAGTATTAGTAAAAATAAGCTTTTACCAAATCTAGGTCCAATAAAAATGGTTTTAATTGAGTCTTTCCTTTTTCCCCAACCCCTACTTTAAATTGAATTGTGCATGTCACATGTGGATGGCTAGGGATGGAATGTATAGCTTTACAAATAACAAAATTCACTTGTGAGTGTACTTATGTGAGAGGATTTTCAGCATTATAGTTGCAATTTAGTCCTGTCAGTGCTGCTGGGACTCTTTGCATAGGGCAGATTGTGTGGTCCTCTGTGTCTATTGTGTAGCATAAGTAGTTTAATCTATTTGACACTTACATTGGAAAATGAATTCCATACAACATGTTAGATGTGCAATGCGCCCACTTCTGGGGTGAAGGCTGGCACTATACTATACAGCAGAGGGATGGGAATTGTTGGCCATGGTTTCTGTCATAAATCCTTCTCTCCTGAAAACTGCTGTGAGGGCCACTAAATATCCCTGCAGTTCGTGTAGAACTTTTTTTTTTCATTATTAACACCTTATCTGAAAGTCTTCTCCTTAATAAAGTGCACAGAAGACCATTCATCTTAGGCTTTAAGATAGCATTTGACTTTAAGCCAGTTGGGTTTTACTGGATGTATTGAAATAATAGGCTGCTTGAACACAATGAACAGTATTTCAGAAGTCCTCACAAAATATAGGTAATTTTCATTGCATATTCCTAAAGCATGAATTAGACTAGATTCCATTCCAGGCCAGAATTCAGAAACGTCCGTTTGTACCATACTGTCAGTGTTTTAACAGTTACACAGTACAGATCTCTTGGTATATATTTCTGGACTTCAAATTTTGTATCTGTCCTCCTGCCTTCTTAAAAGTCCCATTGATCGATGAAAGAGCAAAGGAAGTTCTGTTATGGTAATACAGGACTAAAATTAAAATAGAACATCGTTCTTTGTTTACTACTTATTTAATGGTCTCATCACATCCTTAGAAGCTAACATTATTCTTTCAAAATGATCGGAGTTAGGGTGCAATCAAGTATTGTTGGAGATTAATGTTAACGGGGTTGGTCTTAGAACAAAGTGTCATATTTATCTTCACAGGTTAAACCTCTTTAGTCTTGAACTCTCTTGTCCATGCCAGTAATCTGGCATGATTTTAGTTAGCCAGATGACCACTTACCATGGTGTGGACAAGTTTCCCATGGTCCCACAAAGTTAGTTTCCAGCCACCAGTCCTGGATCTCAATTTTCTGTGCTGTTGTTTAGTTGTAATTTACCCCTAAATGTCTTCTAAGAGGCCAGAAAGCAGTAGAAGTGTTGGTAATGCTGTTGTGGTTTGGCAAATTCTCTCATTTGATGTTGGTCAGATCCTGCGGGTCCTGGACTAAAGAGGTTCAACCTGTACTTCTGGCTATTCCCTCACATGTTTGGGGTTTGCTTACCCAAGGATCTTAGATGGTTTTCAGTAGAAGGTATCTGTACTTCGTTTTTATGTAACTTTTTTGACATTACACTTTTGAGGGGTGGTGGTTGTAGTAGGGCGGTGTATGAAGCACACATCTGAAACATAAATTGTGTTTGCTTGAATACTGTCTGTCTATTTCTGTTCTTTCGTAGGCTGTCACAGAACCTGACCTGAAAAATAATCGGGTATTAGATGAGCTGGTAAAAAACTTCAGTTCTGCAAGGTACAACAGAATATTACAAATATTACATATGCTTCCATGGTCAGAGATGTACAAGTCACTTTACTCCTTTAGCCCAGGTTACATGCAGTAGTGTATATGTGCTTTGAGTTAGAAACCCAAGCCCATATGTCATAATGCAACCAAATACAATGAACTATTGAAAATTTTCACATCTGTATCTCAAATAGTAGATTAATCAATTAATAAGTGTATGTGGGCAGATTAATGTTTAATTTGTCATACAGATGCCACAAGGATGGACTAATTTTAGGAAAGAAAGGGCCGGATTGTAATGTGCTTTTTGCACACTTAATTGTAGATGGGGTCAGTGGAAACTCACCTTGGCAAAAGATATAGTGTTACAAGTTTTTGTAAGGAGCCCATCATTGTCATAGCTGTATGCATAATCTATCCTTAAAATAAATAAGATTGAGGTGGTGAAGAAAGTGTGTTTTGCTCTTCTGTTTTTACAGCCGCGTCTAAACGTGCACGCTACTTCGAAATAGTGCCCGTCACGGCTACACGTGTTGGGCGCTATTTCGAAGTTGAAATCGACGTTAGGCGGCGAGACGTTGAAGTCACTAACCTCATGAGGGGATGCGATAGCGCCCTACTTCGAAGTTGAATGTCAAAGTAGGGCACGTGTAGACGATCCACGTCCTGCAACATCGAAATAGCAGGGTCTGCCATGGCGGCCATCAGCTGAGGGGTTGAGAGACGCTCTCTCTCCAGCCCCTGCGGGGCTCTATGGTCACCGTGTGCAGCAGCCCTTAGCCCAGGGCTTCTGGCTGCTGCTGCTGCTGCAGCTGGGGATCCATGCTGCATGCACAGGGTCTGCAACCAGTTGTCAGCTGTGTGGATCTTGTGTTGTTTAGTGCAACTGTGTCTGGGGGGGTCCCTTTAAGGGAGCGGCTTGCTTTTGAGTCTGCCCTGTGACCCCGTCTGCAGCTGTTCCTGGCACCCTTATTTCGATGTGTGCTACTTTGGCGTGTAGACATTCCCTCACAGCGCCTATTTCGATGTGGTGCTGCCCAACGTCGAAGTTGAACATCGACGTTGCCAGCCCTGGAGGACGTGTAGACGTTATTCATCCAAATAGACTATTTCGATGTCGCTACATAATAAAATAAGCTATTTCGATGTAGTGTGCAAGTGTAGACATAGCCTACAAGTTACATAGTTTCATTCTGTCCTGCCAAATTGACCACATTAGGTATTCTGACTTGAGGCACGTGGCCATTTTGAGAACTTGCTCACAGTTTATCAACAAACACTTGAAAAAATTAATTCCGGACTGTGGGATAATCTTTGTAAAAGATACTAGCTGCTGGAATCTGTTCCACTTTATTGTGGTGCATCAGTGCAAATGCAAATAAAGGTACATTTACTTACACCTTTTTGTGCTTGTAGTCTTCGTACTTATTGTCTAGCCCAATGCCCATTGAAGTCTAAGGGAGCCTTTGCATGGATTTCAATAGGCATTTGACTAGGCACTTTGTATTTGGTAGTGGAGCCCTCTACAAAAGTGCTGAAAGATAGTTGGTAGTAGTGATACAGACTCAAAAGGACTTGTATTCTGGAACCAGCTCAGGGAAGTCCCATTCCTAGGTGAAAGGAAATTTCTCCAAAATATTTTTTTTACAGACTTGAGTGATACTGTTGATGTTCTGTGGAAACGGATGTGTTCCTGAGCAGAAAGAAACTCTTTCTGTAGCAGAGATGCTGTAATGGAAACCACAAGAGAGCTGTTTGTTAGATGCCTGAGACAATAATAGGAGGAAAGAAAGTCAGCAGTGATAAGAGAAGAATAAAATGGACTCTGAAAACCTAGATTGCCATGTGTTCTGGCAGCAGCTGCTTTATGTACTTAGGGGACTTAATGAAGTTCCAGTGTGCATTAGGGATGATCCCTTATGAAGGCACAGAAAAAACCTCACTGAATTTAAATTTTATTTCTTTCACTCATTCTTGTGGGAGAATTTGTGAGCCAGACAAGACCTGGAAAGTCTACTTCTAGAATCAGTGTAATTATTGTGACATGGTGAGGATGGGAAAAGAGAACATACACCATTGTGACCCATAATTTAAATCAGTTTACTTGAACAATACTTTTTAACCATAGATTAACACCCCCCCCCCACACTTTTATAACTTGTGTCTGGGCGAATAATATGTTTTTGTTTAACTGACACAACACTAATTTTGTAATAGAAAGAGGGAGTTAAATCATGATTTCAGTACAGTTCCACATGTTTGATTTTAAAAAGTCATATAGAAAAATACTGGTTTTGTGTGAGATTTCAAAAAAAGTCCCCAAATTTCCTATTAAATACTTTGCTTTTTTTATGACAGACACTGAAAACCATTTTTAACTGAAATAAAAAATATTTTGCTAATTACTAAATAGATTGGCAGGAATATTGTACCTTCACTTGGATGTCGTCATCTTCTTTCCTGCTTTGCTCTTGATTTGCCTTAGGGATTTATTTTGTAGGCCTGACTAAAGGGAACAGCGAAAGAACACATTGGTATAGAATTTACCATGGTGTGGGTGCATATGCCTTTCTGTGTCAGATTGTTTGTGCTAAAGAAAGAGAAATGGACAGACTAAGGAGTAAGATATTGGTTGTTTTTATTCTTTGCACCTCTTCTTAATTATACTTAGTTATGGGAAGTAAACATGGCTGTATTTTTTTTTTTTGTTTTAAAGCTGACCTTTTGCTTTAAGGTCAATGAGAAATTTTGCTGCAAAAATAATGCCAGGATTTCTTGTTCATTGTGTGCGTCTCCTGAGAAAGAGGTGATATGTATTGGAAAACTAATGTTCTATAGGGCTACAATTAGATATAATAAATTTTAAAAATATTTAAAATTTATATTTAAAATATTTCCAAAATATTATTTTGCTCTTTCTCTCTAGTGACAAATGGAAGTTTGTTTTTGGTTAGCATTTAATTATGCAGGGAACAAGCAGTGCTGACTTGGATCCATTATTATAATGTCTCTTAAACCTTTTTTGACTGCTTTAATGAGTCAATATAAATCTTACAGTTCAGAGAGTCAATAGTGATTTGAAATTTCTCAACATAGAGCTGTATCAATCGACCTAAAACAGTAGTGTCCTCTAACAGCTTGGGAAGCATATAAAATAGACTTGAAAAACCCTTTCATGGAGGAGAAAGGAGTGTTTGTAATGTATCAATACTGAATACTGTTTCTTACTGACCTTTGTGGTTTCTGTGAATTCCCCAAATCACTTTCGTAGATGACTGTTTTTCTGGGTGACTGTCAGGGTGCAGGAAGTTTCTTGAGGCATAGAAGAGGAGTATGCATCATCAAATATTTTAAGCCAAATTTGAAAGATGCTCTCAAAAGCATTTAATGAGTGCAAATATTAAATTTTGTACTGAAGTTATGTTTGGAAGACTATATAAGGGCTTGTCTATGTGATGGTTTAGTCCACTCCAGAGAGTGTAAATACTAATGTGAAACTAGAACATATCAGTGTGCACAGAAAACTTCTAATTCTTGCCAGCAGGATCCATATGTGCCATGAGTGTTTGTCATGCTAGGACACACTCAAGTTTACATTCCTATAGTGCGTATTAACGCGTAGTGTAGACAAGCCTTCAGCAATATTTTTGTTTGCAAATCTCTACAATAGAAATACATCACATTCATTAAATGGGTGAGTTTATTGTTTTCCATTATTTTCCAGTTTTATGATTAATTGGTGCTCAGTCTTTATCTTCTTTCTATTGTGCGGGCACAGGATAGGCATAGTTGATGACTTCTAAACTCTTTTGTAAGACCCTATTTTGAGACTCTTGTAAATTTACAATTCTCTTTTTTTAATCTGAAGTTTGGCAGCCTTATGTTTTTAAAAGTGTGTGCAGAAGCATTCAGCAGTACGTTGAGTGAGAGGAGAGTGGGTAGGGGGAGATATGACAGGCCCATTTTGTATTCACTTGTGTGGTTCTAAGACTTCTTAGAATACGTATCATGATTTGTAGAGCCTCAGGAAGCTGAACTGCTCAATGAACTCTTCATACTGAATTATGGGAGAACTTGTTGGTCCTTTCTGGGTACACATGATGAGAGGGGAGGAAGTACTGTAGAAATGTATTGGAGATTAGTAGCTCTGAAGTGTCTTTCGCTTGTGTTTATACTACAGAGTGGTCATGTTAGCAGCTGACAGGTTGTGCTTACTCAAGTTCAAACCAATCCTGCCATGTGGTCCAGCCAATTCAAGTGAAAAGCACCAGCACCATGAGTTAATGGGTTTTGTTCATGGATGGGACTTGAATTAAGAATAACACTAGATTTATAACTCCAATTAACTTGGAAGTGAAGACAAGCACTTTCAGTTCTTAGAATAGACAGTGGCCTAAAGGAGAGTAGCCTCGTTGTGGAAATACAGTGGCTGGAAAGCAGGGGAACAGCATTAACTGCAGGTAGCTGATTTTGGACCCCACATCCTTCCCTGTACCCCAGTCCCTTACCCAGAACTCTCCACTGCACACAACATCCATCACAGAATTGTACTTCCTCCATTAATATCATGGAAAAGCGTGAGCCTTGACCAGTTACTGTATTCTTGGAATGTCCCCCCATCAAAATTATTGCCCACCTCTTGCCTATTATTTTCTTTGTTGCAGGCTTTCTTTCTATGTGTGTGTCCAGCAACTGTCACCCTGAAGCCCTGATCTTAGTTGGGGTCTCTAGGTACTAACCAACAATTGTAATAATAATGTGGAAGTAGATGTGTCAGTGCATACTAGATGTGTACATGTGTGTATTTGCATATAGGTATGGGAATCAGTTTCTACAGATTTAATTATATAGGCATCTGGACAGGTGCATTTCTGTGGTTGTGCACTATGGATTTGCATTTGAGCTTCAGGAGTGGACCTCTAATGGACCCATTGCAGCTGTGCTAATGTGCTACCCTAATTCTGTATGTAAAATTTCAATAACTATAGTGAACAAAAACCATGGAGCTGGTTCCAAAGGATGGGAAGAGGGGAAAGAAGGAATCAGGAAAAAATCCATATCCTTTCTGACTTGCTGCCAGCTCTAGTGTCCTGTAACAAATAAAACATGAACTTAATATAATACATCTGTCCAAACAATAGATCTGCCTTTTTGGGCCTTTCAGTGAAAGGGGCAGGGTTGGAGGGGAATAGGGGGGATGGGGCAAGGGTGTTTGGGTTTCTGGAATTAGCTGGCAGTCTTAAAAGGGATGTACATATAGCTTCAAGGGGGTGGGGACTGGTTGACTCTGTCCTGATGTATAAAGAGCAGTGTCATTAGGCTGTGCACGTTTTGAATGCTACCTGTGGAAAGGGCTGTTCATCAGAGGGAAAACAAAATGTGAGCCTTGGAGGCCTTCTGAGTAGGGTATGACTGTGCCACCTGAGGGCATTGGAGTTCTTAAGTCAAAAATCTTTTCTATTAGTGGAGAGTATTGCTTAAATTTAATGTGGTGTTCCTGTGTATGATGTTTGCCCAAAAAAGCTCTCTGTGGATGCACGCAAGAGCAGAAACCACCTGTTTGCCTCAGGGTTACCAGTCTCCTGTGTGTTACTGTCAAGCACGAAAGAGAATGAGTGTGTCAGTGGGATGCACAGTTTACACATATATGTTTTGAGACTGGGCTTAAAATTCTGAAAGTAATCTCTTAATCAGCTGTAGGTGATGCTGAAATTGCATGCAGGAGTTCGGGGATTGCCTATGAGATGACAGCAGTTACAAAAACAAAGGCTGTGTCTACCCTAGCCCAAAACTTTGAAATGGCCATGCAAATGGCCATTTCGAAGTTTACTAATGAAGCGCTGAAATACATATTTAGTGCCTCGTTAGCATGCGGGTGGCCGCGGCACTTCAAAATTGAGTAGATGGGGAATAAGGGACTTCGAGGTAGCCGGGGTCCTTTAGAAAAGGAGCCCTGTCTGGACGAGCCATATGGCGGCCAGCTGCGTCAATTTCGAAGTGCCGTGGCTGCCCGCATGCTAATCAGGCGCTGAATATGTATTCAGAGCTTCATTAGTAAACTTCGAAATGGCCATTTGCATGGCCATTTCGAAGTTTTTGGCTAGTGTAGACGTAGCCAAACATATCTGCAGTGGTCAGTCATTTATGGAATGACATGGCAGTTCCTTTGCAGCTGAAGGTGACTCCAGTGGAAATACTATCTGCGTGTGGGTTGTGTGCAACTCTTAGCTCCATTTTTTGATAAATATGGCCAGTTTCTGCCTTGAGGGGTGTGTGCAGGACACCCTTTCCGTTTTCTATTCTCTGTCATCCCTTTCCTACCTGTGGGGCCCCCTGCCAAAAACCCAAATCAAACCAAAACAAAAGCCCTCTCAAGTTCCTGACTTTTAAATGCGCCAAGCACCTGCAGCTTGTATTGATTTCAGTTAGAGCCCACGTGCTCCAGCCTTTTTAGGTTCAGGTTAAACAAATGCATTTTTCTATGGGTCACAGATGCAAATATTTCCCTCAAACAGGCCTTTAGGGTGGAATAGACTGCTGTCAATGCTGTCATGTGTTACTAGTGCTGGGCTGCATCATTGGTCATAAAACAGTGGTTTCTAAATAATCAAAAATAATAACCTGGGGTGGAGGTATTAAAAAGAACTCATCTGCCTTAGAGCTTATCTTCACTATAACAGTTAGGTCAGGTTAATACAGTCAGGTTACTCCACTTGGGTTTATGTACCTTGAGAAAGCAGCCAACTGAGAAACAGCACACAAGCCATGTAGGTTAATTTGATTAATAGTTGATGTGTTAATAATGCCGCTGCTGCATCCCTAGTCCATTATTAGTGGGAGTATAAGCTGCATTGGAGGTCCAACCCATGCCTCCTGATGGGCCAGTCAGCTTGAACTCCAGGAGATTTTTGTATGTGGACCACAATTGGTCTGGGGTAAAACATGTTATATATTGAGCTAGCAAGACAGAGAAGATAAGCCCTGACTCAATAATAGTAGTCATTTGGGTGAAGATGATCTGTCGATTTGCATATCACAAAAAACAGAAAATTTATTTGGTCTGAACTGAAGATGGTGATTGTTCTTTATGTATGTGATAAAGAGACAACCTCCACTCATGTTTTCTAGTCAAGACTACATGTAAACCAGAGGGTTTCAGTGGAGGAAATACAACCTTTTCCCAGATATAAATAACTGTCATTTGAAGATGCTGTAAATGTTTTATATAGATGTATGCTGTGAAGAAAATTTGTGTAAGTTGGATATAAATACCATGCCATACACTTATAGCAGTCCCATGTAATTGGGATAACTGGGATTCAGTAGGTGGAAAGACGAGGTGGTAGCAGTTAATAATAAAGAAAGCTTCAAGTAGTGTTGGTTAGGTAAATGGGATCGTATTATGTATTATATTAACAATCAAACATACTTATGACCTTTCACTGGATTTTGGCATTGTGTTGGGGATGTTATTTGGTTCATCACACACAGTATAGCCACTAGATGTCACCACAGCTGCGGTATGCTGTCAAATAAACAGTGGACTCAGAAAATGCCATTATGTGACTTTTGTCTTCTTTCTGCAGTTTAGTAATATTGTGAATCTTCTACAAAATGGGTGTAGACTGACCTCATCTGTTTGTCTCTTAGTGGACAAGTTACAATATAGTAATCAGAGCATGGAAGTATGAATTTTGAAGGTGTAAAGTTCTTTTATTGTGTGTAGTTCAAAGTGTGATTACCCTATGTCTTTAGAAAGTCTGTTTGGAATCCTGATTATCTAACTTAACATGAGTGAAAACACTCAGAATATAAATGATCATTGTTCAGACTTTAGTTGTGTGATCGATGTAATTATGTGCAAATTTTACAAGTTAATTTTGAAGGATAGATTGTTTTTATCCCATGTAATTTGTGGTATAGTTATTAGTATTTTAGTGGAGCAAAAGAGTTTGTATAAAACATCTTTTTCTGTTTTTTTTTAAAAGAAAATATTTGGTTCTTTCAGATGTTTTATAGTTAATGTAGAATGTTTATTCCATTTTATTGATAGTGAAACTAGGTATCTGTGTTTACTTTTCAGAAATAATGTGCGCCCCACTCGCCACCAAGTCATTGTCCCTGGCATTGCTTTCATTTTTAGTATTAGAGCTGGAGTTACAAAAGCTGTGTACAGGATAGTTCTCTGTACATTATTATTTCTTAGTTGTACTTACGTAGGATCATGACCCTACTGTTCTAGCCACTGTTTAGAGATACAAGATGATACCTTCCCAGAAAAGGTTATAATATTGGTGAGACAGTACAAGCTGTAGTCAGGCATGATGATGTTTCCCTGGAAAGAGATTTTATTCTTTTTCTTATACTTATCAACCTAAACTTTGGTGAGTAGATAAGGTGCTCAGAAGAGTGAGTTTAGTACATATACACATGAATTGTGGATCTCTGCCAACTGTAAAGAAAGAAAAAAATTTTGATAAATAAACCACATTTTTGATGAGGAAATATGGGAGAATAAGCTGAAAAGATAGGAGTAGATTCAGCCTCATAATTTAAAAAAATTGAGTTATGGACCACTGGGTAAACTTTTACATATTTTATTTGTAAGAATGTATGAAGTTTTTTATTATCAGAAATAACATGTGAGAGCTGATCTGTAGTAGAAAACCAAATGATTGTCTTTTCTGATTTTATGTTATCTGAACAGCACATAGTTTAGTTTGGTGCAGTGGAGGGAACGGTATCTACTTGATTTCTGTATAAAATAATAATTTGAAAAGATTGTTTTAGTGACTGTGAATACATATTTATGGTCGATTTTGAAAAATGTTCATTTTATGATAGTAAGACAAACGTATTGCCATGACCATCTTCTCTTTCTCCTGCACTCCACCCACCTCCCCAAAAGATGCCATTGTCAAGACACACTGATATAACTCTTCTTAGTGATTGTGTCTAAATATTTATGAATAGTAGTTTGTTCTTTGTAGCTTTGAGGCAGGATGTGACAGATCTTCTAAAATTTCAGCAGTTACACTTACTTTGAAGAATACTGCATACCTGCACTTGTCTTGCTCTCCCGTATACCAATTATAGTGTATTTTTGTTGATAGTTAAAGTATAAATGGATATACTCTCTAAGTTTTCTGATCTTTTAGGATAAAGTTAATCTCATATAAGATTTTAATAGGGAGCATAATTATGTCAGAAAGACTTTGCTTTCAGGTGAATTTCACTCTTTTATGTTCTGAAATGGCAAGCTCTTAATTTTCCTTCTTTTAATCCTCTGACAACAGTAGCTAGAGTTTTTTGTAATTGTACATCTGTCATGGAATAACAGCTCTTTAACCATTAGAAACTTAGTCCACATTTGACAGGAGGCAGCAGTACATTTGTTGTTGTACACTTAATTGCTGTTGCTTCTCTTGTTTGTGCTGTACAATTTCATCATGCCCTGGGACTATTGTAAATGTCATTTTACAGGTGTAAATTTGATTTTTGTAATGCAGAAAAATGAGAATGAGAGCTGTGGGTTCTCTGTATGTCTCTTAAGTAAGTAATTATTACAATTGTGCCAATGGTACATCAGCTTCAATGTGATTGTAATTGTGATCCTTGCATTTAATGTTGAGTCATTAACTAGTATGATTGCAGGTTCATCCGATGGCAGAAGTATGGATTAAAAAAAATCCCAACCAACTAAAGGATTTTGTGCAGATGCTGTCTCTGAATGCACAACTCCTCACCTTAAATAAATAATAAAACAGACTAACCTAGTCAGTCTAGTGTAAGGATGTCTTGAATTGGGCATATTTTTGCTTTAATGGGGTCTTTCTGTTGAGTGTACAGTCATAATCAGTACCAAGGAGTAGCAATCCTCAGGTTATGCAGAGGATAAATACAGAGAAACAACTGCTGCTAGTACATATGGTGCGATGACATTGTGTTTGAGATGATCCCTGGTTGTTTCTTGAGACACAGATGCAGAATGCAGTACCCATGGGCTTATATCTGTATTTTGAAAATAGTGATACTGCTACTTCAACTGAGGGTAAGAAAAATACCTGGTATCTCTGTTCCCTTCCATTCAAAGGAGTGAAACAGTTGTATGTTGTTTACTTTGATATGACTATTGCTAGTTGCCCAATCCAAACCAAAAGGCTTTTTCTTTTTGGATGTAACACTATTTTCCTGCTTTGTTTTCATAATAGATTATCGTGCATCTCTATTTTCTCTAGTGGCCTTTTCTCTGTTTAGTCTTTTCTGCCTTGTGTTCTTTACCTATTCCATTACATATTTTTTCCCTCGTTACTCAGCCACCTCAAAAATATCTGTTACCTTAGGACTATGTTTCTCAACCATTGGTACACATATTCTTAGGGGTACACAAGAGAAGTCTGGGGGTACTTATAATTTTTTTTAATAAAAAGGGGTACTTTATTTAAAAAAAATAAAGTTGAAACGCTGTTCTAGACCAGTTGGTCTCCACTTGCGGTCTGCAGTTCCTCGAGGGTCTGCGAGAGTATAGTAGGGGATCTGTGAAAAAAATAATATAAATAAAAATGGTCATACAAAATAAATTTTAAATAAATTTCAAAGTTACAATCAACTATTATTTTTAAATATATTCAATAATGTTTTTAATGGCTGTTTGAAAACCTATATTGTGATTTCCTTTTTCATTTAATGAAGTGTACGTAGCAGCTGGAATTGGCATTGAAGGGGGTCTGCAAATGTTTTGGGAGTCAGGACTAGTGAAAAGGTTGGGAGCCACTGTTTTAGAGCAACCAATACAGTGGTTGAAGGTTAGAAACCAATTTTCCACAGACCACATTCCAAAGAGAAGCCAACAGTTCCCTTCCTTCACCTAGGTGTTGGAGAAGAGAAGGACTCTGGGATTCTTACTTGGGGGGAGGCCGGGGGGCTGCTCCTGGACTCCAGAGTGGGTGGTATGGGTGTGGGGAGCTCAGTGTTTTGCATCCGTCTTCAGAGATGAGACATCTGCTAAATTAGAAGCTTTTGTAAGGTTGAAAGAATTGGGCTTATTTAGTTTGGAAAAGAGAATATTGAGGGGAGATAATGATAGCGATTTTCAGGTATCTAAAAGGGAGTCAAAAGGAGAGAACTTGTTCTTGGCCTCTGAGGATAGAACAAGAGGCAACGGGCTTAAAGTACAGCAAGGGAGGTTTAGGTTGGACATTAGGAAAAAGTTCCTAACTGTCAGGGTGGTCAAACAGTGGAATAAATTGCCAAGGGAGGTTGTGGAATCTCCATCGCTGGAGATATTTAAGAACAGGTTAGATAGATGTCTATCAGGAATGGTTTAAATAGTACTTGGTCCTGCCATTGGGGCAGGGGGCTGGACTCGATGGCCTCTTGAGGTCCCTTCCAGTCCTAGTGTTCTATGATTCTTCTGGAGAAGAATGATGATTCCATCTCTCTTCACCATTCCCACCACTTCCCAGTTTTTTGGCAGCCTAGAAGGTGTGTGTGTGTTTCTGTAGGGGGGCTAGAGGTATATATGCAGCATATGTTGTCTTCCTTCACTTTTCAGGTATGGAAAAGATATGTGCCAGTGTTCACTATTCATAGCCTTTACTGATGAGTTATTGTCTAAAAGTAGCACAAATGCTTGCCTCTGTTACAATTCAAAGCTTTCCCAAACTTGAACAGAATGAAATTGACCTCATTCCTGTTAGTTTCCCTGGTGCCTTTAGGGGGTATAATTTTTATGTTACCTGACTAAAACATGCAGCACAAAAACAAGTAATTCCCAGACAGTGGAAGGGGTCAACAAGACCTCTGATATAATGTAAGAAAGCCCTAGGGATTTCCATAGCCAGTTTACCACTTCCTATAGACACAGGGTCACCTAGAATTCTAGCAGTCCCATGTATTGCAAACACATTCCTAATGTCCCTGACTCTTGTGCTGGGATTTGAGGTGCAGTCGCTTCACTGGGCAATATAAGATGCCTTGTGCAAATGTGGTCCAGGAAGCAGTTTACCCAGGCTAGCTCTGGAGGCGTAACTGAAATGTGGGATTGTTCAGTAGCATAAAAGGCCTATAGTAGCAAGGAAAGTCTTCCCCAGGGTTCTTTGTAGCAGTTTTCATTTAAATGTTTTCACTGTGCTTTAGCTTCATGGGGTTCTTAGCATCCACAGGGGCACTGTCTCCATCTGTACATTTAGGAAGCTTAGCACAGTGGTTGCACTTGATTAATGTTTAGTAGCTTCTCTGTGCTGGACATTTCTTATTTGTAAAGAATTCATTAGAACCTCTGAGTGAGAGCACTTCCTACTTTACATGGGGACTTGCATTTCTTAAGCCGTGTTTTATTAACAAGCAGGATAATGACAAAGAATGGAAACTACAGTTGAAGGAAACTTTCCCTGGTAACCTCCCCAACTTCTTTTTTCTAAAGAAGGGTAGAGGAAAGGTTTTTAAAAGACACAATAATATGTTTATCTAAAAATATGTTTACCTTTTGGGTATTTCTAGGCAACAATTGTTCGAATTGGTCTTGGATTCACCATCAGTTTCTCCTTCAACAAATTATACCAACTCTTCTACTGGCAGAGGTCATGGAGCAGGTTCCAGGGTTGGTTCAGGTTTAAAACAACACAAACAATATATAGACAATTTCCTGATAAAGGAAAGTGCTCAGACCCTGGAAAGGACATCTTTTGCTGCTGAGATGGAATGTAAAGATTGCAACAGTGAACAAGAGAGAGATAATAGATGTAGTTCTTCAGAGACTCATGGAGTGATTAGTAAAGGGATGGGAACCACAAGTGGCAAGGGCATGAAGAATCATGAGAAGCCTTCTACATCTATGATGAAAGTGGTGACAAAAGGTGAGTTGATTATGTTGTCGTTCTCATTCCATGCTTCAATTTGTTGTATGAGCCAAAATGTTCTATCCTATTTGTCTCCAATATTAGATATATGCTGCCTGCCTCAATGGGTGTAGATGTAAAATTAATCTTTCTGGATTGTTTTGAGATGAAAGGTACAAATTTGTTTACCTTGTGCTATGTTTAAGAGGGTTGTGCTTCGTCCAGAGGACTGCATTATTGTGACAGCTTTGGGTTTGCCTCTGCTGCAGGTAAAAACCCATGGCTGGCTCATGCCAACTGTCTTGGGTTTGCGGGGTTTGGGCTAAGGGTGCTTGACTGCAGTGTAGCTGTCCAGGATTGGATACGATCCTAGGCTCTAGGGCCTTGTGAGGTGAGCCCAAACATCTGTATCACAATTAAATAGGCCATTAGCCTGAATCCCTTAAGTCCACGCCAGTTGGCACAGATCAGCCACAGGTGTCTAACTGCAGTGAAGACATACCCTTTGAGGGTACTGAATGATATTGGTTGTTGTTGTTTAATCAGGTTGATGCTTGATGGGAGGGACTTGGACCAGTGCCAAGTGATAAAATGTAGTTCAGCTCCAAGAAAACACTTATTAAAAACAAAGTATATTTTAAAAGGCACATTAGGATTGCATAGCAAACTTACTTAGTTACAAGTGTTTGCTTTCCTTAAGATATTAGCTGTCTCACCATTACGTTCTTTCTGGCTCTCACATCCTTGCTCAGCCTGACCCTAGAGGAGTGTATTGAATATGTAGTTATAATGCAGTTGAAGATTAACTGCATATAGGTATGTTGTTTATCTGAAGTTGCATCTTAGTTAGCAATTCTATTGATACTCTGTCCAGAAAAATATTATACTTCACCATGGTGTAGGTATCTTTCCTCTGTAGTGCTAAAAGTACAAAATATTATTTTCAATGTTCAGAATAATTGTGATCTGCTAAAGAAGACAGTGGAATCTTCTTAATTTTCACATCCTTGTTTTACCTTATTGTCCTCATTAAAGGACAAAATGAAAATAAATTCTGTATTTGTAAGACTAAAAACTGACTAAAACCACATTGTTCCCCTTTTTTTATTTTCAGTGGATTGTCCTGTATGTGAAGTGTCTATTCCAGAGCAATATATAAACAGACATCTAGATAGTTGTTTGACAAGAGATGAGAAGAAGGACAGTCTCAGAAGGTAGGAAACCAAAATCAAAGAACTTATATGTGAATTGGGCCAGTTGCTTCAACTGTTGTAGTGAGATATAATATAATATATAATAATGAACTGTTGTCTGGCTTCTCTGTTATGTGCTGTGGATGTCAAAGTTACTATGTAAATAATAATGATGATTTTCTTCTCTCAAAAAGATCATTCACTACCAATCTTATTTCTTGTAATTGCGTCAAAGTTTTATGAAGATAGGGCATTTTGTTTAAATTGTGTAGGTTTTTGTGTTCAGTGTTGTCATGTATGTTAGTGTTTTTGTAGTTCTGAAATTCTATTTAGATGAGTTCTCTCCCCCGCCCCCTCCCCCGCCATCCCAGTGGATGAGGAGGGGCCTTTCAAATTTTCTTCTTTGAAGTTCTGCTTCTGACCAGGGATAACAAGTTTAATAAAATTAATCTCTTCACCTGGTTCAGATGAGCTTGTAGAGCCGTGTTTTTTTAGTGCTCAGGTTAAAAAGTAGAATGTACAATTGGTGCACCTGGCTTTTTTGAGGCCCTGATACCTCAAAGACTTGTGCACATGCTTACCTTTATGCATGTATCCTAGGGCCATTGTTCTGTTACAGGTACGCTGCTAATAACGTACCACTTTTGCTCTATTCATATCAACAGTGTGGGAAGTCTTATCCTTCACTGTTGTCAGTTACCTAAATTTAGTAGGATTATTAACTGTCCACTGCTACAGAACATTGTGCTATGCAGAAATTCTGCTGCATACACCTTTGGCATTCTAATTTTATTTTCAGTGTCCTCTAACTCCTCCCTAATCTTCTTCTTTCTGTGATAGCCTTGCAATGCTAGGTAAGGCATCTTCTAGAGGCTATGTCAACCAGTGCCTTGTTTTTGCCAGAGGCAAGTTGTTTGTGCAAGAAACAAATGCTTCCTTTTCTTCCAGTTTCTGAGCACTATTTCTGAGACTTTGGTGGCCCAGAATTGAACCTTGGGTCCCTGACACACACTGTTGTGCCAAAACTGAAAATAATAAAATGTCTGCTTTATTCAGTGCAGGTTGAAATTTATGTTCTGCATTCTGCTGCTTACTACAACAAAATCTAGAAGCTGAAGTGTTCACAAGTGAATAAAGGCTTTAAAATTTTGGAATTGAATTGAAAGCCCTGTGCACTGTTTTCCTGCGCAGTGAGATTACTCTCACTGTTTTCTCATGCCTTCTTTGGCAAATGAGAAAAGGGGCTAAATTTTCATTTGTTTGTTAAATACAGGATTGTAAATAAAGAACTTTTATGGTGTTTAAGACAATAGCTTATGTGTGTTCGTGCATCCGTTGTCATTGTCCCCTTGATGACAAACGGTTTTAATCAGTCTTATTGCCACAGGAGTATACTGTGTATCTCCAAACAGGCACTAATATCTTATTATTTTGACAGGTTTTTGACCCTTAGTTAATTTTTTATTAGTTGCAGATGTTAAGTGCTCATGATGAGTGCATGGTTGAAACGCATGCTCCCTTTAGAATATAAAGAATTTACACTTCTTTGTATAATTTGATTTATTTTCATCTAGACTTCTTAGAGTTTAAAAGAGTATCCAAGAAAATATTGTGATGAGGGATTAGTTACTGTGGAATTAAGTGTGACTTGGAAAATATTTTTATTTTCTTGAAATAATGCTTTCGATTTCTGTAACACTTCATATGTTTTAGTTCCCCTCTGAGGAATTTGCTTAGTTTCTTCTTGGTTTTAAATTAATGGCATATAGAATGCTCTAAGAAGTGACTAATATTTCAGTGAGCCTTGTTATTTAGTTGTAAATTATGTACAGGAGATTAATAATTATAGGTAACCATAAGAATGCTATTGAGGACTGAGCCCCCAGCGCATCAGTAGAGACGCAGCACTGCAGTGAAATAGCAGGGTTATCATGTAGTCGTCTTTTTGGCCCCACCTTTCTTCTCAGTCCTCTCAAATCTAAATTTTGGAGCATATATATTAAAATAGGTATTAAACTTTTTCTGAGGTTTGAAAAGATGTAATTTAATGGAAAGTTTGTTCTCAATACCGTCTTAAGCCCTCTTTTCTTAAAAGTAATTGTGAGGCAATAGACCTTTTTGCCAGGTGTTTTGCAGTGGTTGTAAGAGATTAAAGTAAATGAATTAGGATTATCATGGAAACCTGTTTTGTAGTGATTTTAAATTTATTTTCAGTGTTATGAGCTAAAATTACTTGGAAAGTACACTTTTCATATGCAAAGTAAGCTATCTTTTATTCTAGAGGTAGACAGCTATTCCTTTATGTCTGATAAAGGAGGCCATAGTTAAATTTCTGCAGGGGAGTTGTGGTCTGCTGCTGAAAAGAAAACCACCTCCATCAGTAACTGTTAGGGCCTCTCTTCTTGTATGACTAGCATAGATTATTTAAATTGAAGGTTAATTAGGAACTAGTATGAATTACTACTCAAGTCTAATCAGCTCAGGTACAAATTCCACCAGCAAGGTGACTGGAACACACATGTGCACTTTTATGGCATTCCCTATCTCTAAGATTGTGCAACGAGAATGTTAGGCTTATTCAAAGAGCTAAATGTTAAACTGAGCTATTTTCTATTATTTCCTGTAATTAAGCCCCTGTGCGGCAGCAGAATGGAAGTGTTCATTTCTTATTTTACACTAGGCAACATCAGGAAGTGGTACCCTTTGTAGGAGGTGATTCATTGAGAGCACTGTTAAATTATATTACGAAAATTATCAGGTGGCATTTACAAATTTGCTTTCAGCATAGTTATTTGATGGTTCCTTCTTGGGGTATTTCTTTTGGAAAACTGGAAAGTGTGCTAGCATAAATCTAGGGGTTATGATCTTTTAAAATCTCATGAGCTGTTCAGATGAAACAGCCAGTATATGGATGGACACTTCCGGAAAGTTGTTGTTAATTCAGGTGATGGTGTACTTCCCTCTGAGTCCATGCTGAACCTGGGTCTCTGAGTAGCAGATGATATGAATTTGAAGTCTTTACTCATTACAGCTTCTTATACAAGATGGAGGTGTTTCCTGAGGAAATTTAAACTAGATCAATTGCATTCTCTATATTTAATACCCCTCCACCCCAGCTTTAGATGGATATGGTATTCCAACTTCATAGGAATATTGCTGTAGATACTACATTACACCCTAGCAGTAGACTTCAGCATGCGTGTATGTGTGTGGGGAGGGGGGTGTCACATAATTGTTATAAGCGTCACAATTTTATAGTGCTTTTCATCCAGAAAGATCTCAAAGCACTTTATAGATAAGTCATTGATTGTTTTCCTGCTACATGACAGAATTTCTTCGTTTTACATTTTTTGTTTCTCTCCTGCAGTTCTGGTCACAAAAGGAAATCCCTACCTAAAGTTGTTTACAACTTACTTTCTGACCGTGATTTGAAGAAGAAACTAAAAGAACGTGGTCTATCTATCCAAGGAACCAGGCAGCAGCTCGTTAAAAGACATCAAGAATTTGTGCATATGCATAATGCTCAGTGTGATTCTTTAAATCCCAAATCAGGTAGGATGGCAAAGGTATAATGTTTCCTTCTAGAGTTCCTAATATATTTCATGAAATAATCTTCCTCTTGATCATGTGGGAAACTGAATTAACTCTCAGAGTAAGAGCAAGACAGTTTGGGGCCTTGTGGGAGAATGTGGGGATTAAAAGAATGTGCATTAATCATATCAAATATGAACTATGAAGCTATGAGGGCAAAATTAGTTGAGACATACTAGGAGAGCATCCAGCACAAACAATTTGTAATTTAACTTTATTAAATAAAAACCAAAACAACTCTCCTTCTTTTCCACTCTGATAAAATTCTCTGACACTCCTACTTTGCCCAATAAATTCCAAAATGCTACTAGTACTACATGTGAATAATGAAGGGAGGATGTTTCCAGATGAAACTCTGCGTCATCACTAGCCAGCTAAGAAATATCAGAGGATCTTAAGAACGCCAGGGAAAAGGATTAATAATTATTTCTGTTTTGAATTTTTCTTCGTCCCATTCAGTGTGGTGGTCTGTGTATATTTTTGTCTTAGCCTCAAGTTTAGACTTACAGAGGAGAAAATGCAGAAAGTATGAAATTTAATAAGTAAGAAAGTGCATTGCTAAGGATACTTCTTCCATCAATACAGATATGTGACTTTTCTGCAACATAATTAACTGTAACCATAGATCTTGCTAAACAGTTTCCTTTGCTTTATTGTCCAATGGCATTAATTCTTACATCTAATTAAATTAATTTGTAAATATTCTTTAAGCATCAAACCATTGCTTGTGTCTGGAGTGCATTGCATTCTCTTCATATAGTGCCATCACTGAGGCTATGTCTAGATTGAGATTTGTCAGCAAAGGTATGCAAACTGTGCAACGTATTTGCGTATCTCCTGCTGACAGTTCTGTCGGGAGAGGCTTTCCTAACGTTTGGCCCATCTACATGGGGACAGATGTTGGGGGAAAAACCCCTCTGCTGACACATCCCTTCTTCCTCACAGGAGAAGGATTACTGGGATGTAGGCAGAAGGCTCCCGGAGCTTCAGACTTCTGTTGGGAGATCTCCAGGCTCCTGACAGAAGCCTGCAATCTACACATAGCCTGAGACATGACTGAAATACAGCCTGGCCTCCCAATCTCTACAAGGGCATGTTGGCACCCTTGGGTTTCTTCTGGCTTTATAGACAACGTGACTGTCCCCTGTTGTTTCTGAGTAGTGTATGTAAGTTAGAGGGAGGCAATTATGTCTCTTACGTATAACACATTTGGCACAATGGTATGAAAAGAATTCGAGCCCCAAAGATAATTGTCAGAAATAATCTTTCTTTAGTTTTTAAAAAATTAGTTCTTAAGTCTTTTTCCTTACCAACTTTTTATAGGCCCTTCTTGTCTGAAAAAGTAAGGTAACTTAACCATAAATCAGACATCATGCATTTAATCTGTTTTTATTATATTTCTACAATTCAGCCTACTTAAGATATATATGGAGATACACATCTCATAGAACTGGAGGGGACCTCAGATGGTCAAGTCAAGTCAAGTCCCCTGCCCTTTTGGCGGGACTAAGCACTATCCCTGACAGATTTTTTTTTTAGTGTATTTGCCCCAGACCCTTAAATGGCCTCCTCAAGGGTTGAATGCACAACCCTGGGTTTGGCAGGCCAATGCTCAAACCACTGAGCTATCCCTCCCCCCAATCGAATATCATTTGTATTACTGTAATGCCTATAATCCAGTATGCTGTGAGTGCTACAAACATAGAACAAAAAGGTAGTTCCAGCTCTGAAGAGTTTATAATCTAAAGTCTAGAAGGGAGGCTGTGGCACCCCTACCCCCAGCTGCCCTGTGACTGGCTTTTTAGTCCTGAAACTGTTCATCAGGTTTGTGTCCTAGTCATGAATAATTTCAATGGCCTAAAAAAGCATATTTTAATAAAGTTACTCTTTGGTTTCCACAAAATCACATAGGTACTCTGTAGCAGAGCCAGGAGTGGAGCCCATGTCCCATGATTGTTCTGTGCTGTAATCGCCAGATCATCCATCCTTCATGTGAAAATGAAATACAGTTGCTTGCCCCATATTTAGGAAAACAGGAAGCAAAAAATTGCTGGTATCCTATTCCCAGAGAGAAAAATAACATTATCCTAAAGCATGGGCTTTCAGCCTTTGGGGTTTGGAATGAAAATCAGGGGAGGTTGTGAGCACCAAGAGTTTACTACATTGCTTTCTGAGAAGTCATCTGGGTGGTTGTGGTAGGGGTAGGTAAAGCCTAAGCATCATGTCCTTCATTGAATTAAAGCTTGTTTTAAGCTAATCTGTTAAGATTGGCCCATAACTATGGGTGAGAAATGACTCATGGCTAATTTATAATTTTATCTATTAGAGATGTCTGCCTTTTAATAAGTTTCCCATACCACCTAAATATCTGGAGAAAAATGTTGAACTTCAGCCTATGATCTCGTGCAGACATATGGTGGGCACCAGAATGGATACTGATGTAAGATTCTTTGCAACAATATGTTTGTTACATTTGTGCATGAGCCCAGATTGCTTAGGTCTGATATTCTGATGGGGATACCAGGCAGAAAACCAGAAATAATTCGATAAAACAAGTAGGGGTAAAACCATTATGCCTTTTTCTGTCTTAGTGTAGCAACAAGGTTATGGGATAAACTATTGGGCATGTAAAGGAGACAAAATTATTAAGCCAAAGAATACAACTTAATGTGTCTGATATGACTGTTTACATGTCCCCATGAATGTACATGGCAATTTCTAGTAGCTAAAATAACCATAACTAAGCACAAAAGTAAGCCTTGAAAGCTTCCTTGCATCTGAAGTTAGCAATGGATGCAACATAGTGCTCTGAAGCAACATAATTGGGGTAATACTCGTGATACAGTATGATTCTGTTGGATTTTGAGGTGCTTTTTAGTAGGAGAGGAAAAGGTAATGCACAGTAGGGAGGCTGTTCCAAGGTGAATGGGTTGCCTGGAAGAAGGGAATGGATAAAGAAGATTGGAGAGAAACATAGGTGGGGTAGGGAGAGTTAAAGACAAGGAGTTGGAGATAAAATTTCTGGAAGTGAGAAGCTTGAATATGCTGTGGAATTAGAAACGGAAGCCAGCACACTGATTGAAAACAGATTTATATGGTTAGAGAGGTGAATGATGTTGGCAGCTGTTTTAATCACTGTAGTGGTTTACATGGAAGAGGTGCTACTTTATTGCTGGCTTTTGGAAGTGATTTATGACTGTCAGTGTAGTTTAAACTAGCTTTAATTTGAAGACCAAATTCAGCAATGGCGGGAGTGGGTTACAGTTCCCTCTGAAGTCACGGTGAGCTATGGTCAGTCACAGAAATTTGACATGTTCTGATGGGGACACCAGGCAGAAAACCAGAAATAATTAGAAAAACAAGTAGGGGTAAAACCATTAAGCCTTTTTATGTCTTAGTGTAGAAACAAGGTTATGGGATAAACTGTTGAGCATGTAAAGGAGACAAAATTATTAAGCCAAAGAATACAACTTAATGTGTCTGATATGACTGTTTACATGTCCCCATGAACGTACATGGCAGTTTCTAGTAGCTAATGACATGGTGTCTTGTCTTGCTGATAGTTTAGGACTATACAGTTTATAGCAAAGCTTTCTATTTTCATGTGTATTTTTCAGGCTAAACACAAAAAATACACTGATGATTGTAGAACAAGTAGGATCTGATTCTCCTCTCAGTGTTGGGGTATTCATTAACTTCAGTGTAGTTGCTCTGATTGTATCCTGGTGTAAGCCATGAATCAGCATGGTTGAGGTGTTTTGTAAAATGAAGCACTTAGCAACTGTGGGCAAAGATAGGAGACCAGTGAAATCTATAAATACATAGAGAATTATGCTCCTTCTGTCAAAAACATTTTCCCTTCACCAATTCTCGCAAATAAAATTCAAATATATCTTTTGTAAACCAACATGAAAATATTAAAAGTATCGTTATGGTCAGAAGACTTATTCTCAGATGCATGCTGCATTTTTTCTTAATAGCTCTGCTCCCTGTGTGTATTTCAAATCACCTCTGTTTGTTTGTCTGAGAAATGAATTCCTCCTACCTTTTACTTCTGCTTGTGCATCATAACCAATAAAACTACTGGAGAGTGAACTGGATTTTAGTCTGGCTTGAGCATCATGAAAGAGTGTTTTATTGGTTAATGCGTGTGAGCCAGAAAGAAAATGGCTTGACTTTAAATTCTAAGATAAGTTTGCAGTGCTGGCAGATAGTTTAAGGGGGAAAAAAAATTAAGTGCGCTAAAAATCTTGGAATCCCACAGTGCTATAGGCACCTTTCAAGTCATTAGTTTTTCTTTAGTACACATACTGGGAGAAGAATTTAAATACTCAGGAAGAAGATGTACATTAAAATAAAAATAGCTAACCTGATTCTCAGCATACTGGATCAAATTATCAGCTGTTTGCTAGAGAAGCAGAGTCTAGGGAATGAGAGAGCATATTTCACAAGGAAGAAAATAATTTGTGAATGATAATAATGAATGCTAAAGAAAGTGCCCACAAAAACTAAGAGCAGGTCTACACTATAAGTTCAAGTTGATCTGAAACAGGCAATTTGAGTTATATTAGTAGTGCAACTTGAGTCAACATAACAGATTTACTTACCTGGGAGTTCATACCATGCTGGGTTGACTGGAGAAACCCTTCTATCAATTTCCTTTACTCATCTCATTCTAGTGGAGTACTGCCATTGGCATCCAAGCTATCAGTGATCTGTTTAGCAAAACTTCACTAGACTCACTAAATTAACCCCCAGTACGTAAGTCACCACAGTCTTGATTCTGGCTGTAGTGGAGACAAGCCCTAATTTTTTTTTGTCTGTATGAACAATTAGTTTGTGGCATTAGTTTGCTCCAGACTAACTGTGCTTATGGACCCTGCTGAGATGCAACAACCATGGGTTAACACACTTTGATCTAGTCCAGAAACTGTTAATGCACTCAGTTGGGGCCACAAAGATAGGTAGTAACAAGGTAAAGTGTGGTATATTCTCACCTAGCCTGCTTTAGATTAATTGTTCGTGTAAACAAACCCTAAAGAGTTCAAGACAGTCATTTAAAGCAAACAAACAGAAAGGTAAGTGGGGAAAAATAAATCAAGGAAAAATCATCTATATGTTGCTGTTGAGGAAGAGGTTCTCAGTGTACAACAGTGTGCTTAGGAGAGAGGACTAGGCTGTAAGCAGTAAAGAGGTAGTCATTCCTTAAAGAAAACAAGTTATAAATTGGTTTGTATGTAGAACAAACATGAAGGTGAAGATCCTTAATCTGTTTGCCATAAATCCACAACAGAATGATGGCGCTTTATTTAAATATATATATTATATATTATTGCTTGTGTAATATACTTCCAGCATGCAAAGATTTTTTTATTTAAAAGACAATATTGAAATGCATCTGAAAGAATACTATGTGGATACTCGCTTATGTTGATTCCATTCTAGGTGTATGCACCCACATGCATAGTTTGTGAAGATTTTAGCCTTAGCAGCATCCATAGGGTTGAGCGTGGTGCCCCTTTGAGTGCTGTGATCTTGTGCTGTCAGTGCTATATTAGGCACTGTCAACCTTACGCCCTCTCAGTTCCTTCTTACTGGTTAGCGTGACTTATCTTTTACTTCAAGAGTGTTAGTGGCTCTTTACAAATAAAATTTGTGATGGGTTGTATATAGTTAGTGGGTACTTAGTTATTAAGAGTTAGGTTAGTTTGGTAGTCAGTCTCGGCTGGTACTTTTCCCAGAGTGGGGCAAGCTCCATTTCCCCCCTCTTCAATTCAGCTTCAAACCATACTTGGCAGGGTGATGCCTATTTGTCACCCCCTTGATCCCACTAATATCTGTTTGAAGTACTTGGAGGAGTCCCATAGAAAGAACGAATGTAGAATCTGTAAAAGCTTATGCCTTAGAACCAACAAGGAGTAGGTTAGATACTTGAGGGCTCTTCTCGAGATGGCTGTCCTTTGTCCTGCATTGTGGCCCTCCCACTTGGACCTCATAGCCAGTGACTTGACGTGATGTTAAGGTCATGGGTGGCACTGGGCTCTGCCTGCTGCCCTTTTCCCCCTTGCCGCTGCCTAAGAAGTAGCAAAAGGGGAGGAGCCCGCTGCCCTCCTGGCACCAGAGGATAAAAGGAGTTTTGGGCAAAGAACTTATGTCAGGTCATGTGCCTGCCCTGGGGCTTTATGAAGATACTGCTGTGGTGGGTGTGATGAAATATTCCATATGCTTTATGAAAATGTTTCATATGAATATGACATAATTGAGATGTGCTTTATGCAAGCTGGCGTATGTAAGATGTTGCTGGAACGGTTATGATTTACTGACTCTGATTATCCCTTTTGTAGGCACGTGTCAGTTTTGTAGATGAAATTAGGCATATTCACCGATGTGTGTGTATATATAGTCCACATTTTGCTCTTTTTAGTCACTTCCACTGCAGACACTTCTGGGTCTACAGTGGAAAAATTGGAGGAGGGCTAACTGGCCGATCAGGTCTGGACCATGGGCTGAGTCAGGGCTGGGTGCAGCCTCACTCCCAAGTCCGTGTCCTGGGGAGTTGTGACAGGGCTCCGGGTAATCTTCCACCTCTGTGTGGTCAGCGCATGTGCATCCCACTGCCCTGCTGCAGCCTCCACATTTATTGATCTGACAAAATTTGCAGAATTTTAAAAAGTCTCACTCTGTGAATTTTCTTCACTGAACAAAATTGAAATTTTGTGTGCGCTGAATTCCCTGAGGCGTACGTCTCACAGCAGGAAGCCGACAAGCAGTGATATTGGCATTCTTGTCAACTTCACCATTCCAGCCTGGCCCTGCTACTCTGAGCCCCAGACAACAGCAAGTGCAAGTGGAGGGGCTCCAGTTGTGAGCGTTGCACAGCTGGCAGTGCCCCACCCAGTATTCAAGGCCTGTGTTCCTACAGCTAAGTTTAAAATTGACTTGGATTACAGATACCTTCATTTAATTATGAAGGCTCAGGAGCAGCTCCCTCTTTAAGGTATTTGAGGTTTGCCCTTAAATTAGGATTAAAACTGCCAATTTACAATTTAATTGCCTCGTGTTAGTATTGGGAATTAGTATAACTCTTCAGAGGACAGTTGTATTTACTGTATTTTGCTCACATTATTTAAAAAAAAAGATTAAAAATATTTTGTAATGAACTGACTGGAAATGTGGTAAGTAGGGGAAGGGTGCAGCTGCTTAAGGTTTAGACAGTGAATTCAGAAAGTGCAAGCAGGAGCACAGGAGTGGAAAGAAAAAGTTAATGGGAGTGGGATCTTTACTGCTGCAGGGTTTGTTGTGACAAGAACAACATAAGCAACCAAATTCTCGTAAGGCTTCAGTAGCGTGTTTGCACAAAACCCCCTGAAGTAGGTGTTGTAATACAGTTTCTGTATTACAGTTCCAAGGTTTTGGGCATTTCACTATTCTGAGGGTGATTTTTCACAGAGGCTACGTCTACACATGCCCCTCCCTTTCAGAAAGGGCATGTAAATAAAGTGGGTTGAAAATGCTAATGAGGCACTGATACGAACACTCAGTGCCTCATATGCATACTGGCAGCCACCCAGAGCATCGAAAGTGCTGTTTTCAAATTGCAAACTAGCTGTGTAGATGGGGTTCCTTGGAAAGGAAACCCTGATTTTGGAGGAAAAAATTGGGAAGAAGAGTGCTTTCAAAATTGGGTCTACACAGCTAGTTTGCGGTTTGAAAGCAGCACTTCTGATGCTCCTGATGGCCATCCTTATGCAAATGAGGTGCTGAATATTCATACTGGTGCCTCATTAACATTTTTGACCCACTTCATTTACATGCCCCTTCCGAAAGGGAGGGGCATGTGCAGAGGTAGCCAGAGTGTAGTGAAGTACCACAAAGTCTTTATCTGTGTACGTTGCCAATAGTATTGAAATGATTACTGTGCACTTGAGGTAGCAGTCCATAAACGAGGCATTACTACCTTTGTCAAGTTTGGACTGAGTGTGGTTCTTATAAAGCTGGAATATTAAATCCTAGGATTTGTAGTGGAAAGATTAATTCATTCTCACCTATAGTAGTGGTTCTGGAACCATTGTGAAGTAAGCGTAGCTGAATTACTGAAAGACAATGTGTGCCAAATTCCTGGATTTTGACTTAAATTTGGTTCTGTCCAATTTTTTCTCTTTATTCTCTGTCCAAATGCCAAACATTTAATTCTCATGAAAATATTCGTATACATGCATATTTACTGGTGGCCTTGCAGATATATGTAGGTATAGAGAGAAATTAGTAATTTAAATGGCAAAATAAAGTATTGCATGGCTTGTAAACCCAACTGTGTCTGATTGTTATAAGTAGATGTGTTTTATTGAATTTGTACAGAAATAATATGTGATCTCCCTGTGGATAATGGATTTTGGACCGACACCACAGTTAGTTTTCTTTTCCATTTGGAAAGTAGTCCTAAAAGGCATACAAAGAGCATATTTCATAATTTAATTTCTTTCATTTAAATATGTGCTACGAAGTGCAGACTTCCACAAATACATCTATAGAGCATAAAATTCTAATATGCTGGAGCAACTGCCAATGAAAAAGTAATACGTCTATCAGTCTGTCTCTCTCTGTGTATTTATTTATTTATTGGAAGATTTACCTGGTGCTGCTCAGGTTCTTAATTCAAGTAACTTTTGCTTTTCTTCATGTAAACATTGCTTTGGGGTGAGGGTGAGGATGAAGGGTTCAGTCTGCAGGCCGTCCCATGAAGAGAGGACGACCTCAGCACACTCACTGCAGCAGCTTGGGGCCAGGTGAGAAGTGCCTCTTCATGGTTGCTGCAGCTTCAGCAGGCATGGCCCGGGGCGGGGTGCGTACACTGTGGCTGTGGAAGGTGCAGTTTCATCTGCCCCCCTGTGCTCCTCAGACAGAATTGAGGAATGCAGCAAACTGTGCACTTTCCCATTGCTTACTGATGAAGAGGAACAGCCTGCTATGTCCCTGTACAAACTGGGTGAGGAAGAACTTCAGTCCCTTTACCCTGCCTTCCCTAAAGTGTGCCTGGGGATGGGAGGCTTGGGGCTGAGGCAGTCCAAGATGGAAGGGGGAGGCGCTCCTGTCAAGCCCCTTTCACCTGTGTGCTAGTTCTGTCTCTTTTCTGTATGGTTTGTCAGAAGTTCAGGTATATAGTGGATAGCTGTCGCCTTCTTCACCCCTTTCCCCTGCATTTCAAAGGGGGTTATGGCTGTCCTGGTCCCCCTCTCAGGCTCCTTGCTCTCCCCCATGGACATATTATAGCAGATCCCTCCCTTTCAGTTTCATAAGAAGCAATCCCATCCTAGCCACATCTCTTGATTCTTGAACAAACACACTCACAGACACTCTCAAATATAGAATAGATTTGTTTAATACCAGAAGAAATAAGAGATTAATGTCCTGGAACTGGCTAGGAGCCATCTGAAAGCAGGCACTGTGTAACTTTCCTCAAGGTATCTGTGCCAAGACCTCACGCTCTTGACCTTGTGTTCTCTTCCTGAGTTTTGTACCCAGATGACCAATGCTGTTGAACTGTTGCACATTATGGTTTTGCAGTTCTAGCAAATGGACACTAGATGACTGGGATAAAACATTTAGTTTTCATTTGTGATTCAAATCTGGATTTCAGACAGCGTGTCCTAATGCATTTAGTCCTGAATGTCATATAACCTGAAGAACATTGCTTTCCATTGCTGTTTAGTTTTTTATCTTAATTGCCGTATTGTGGTTCTGTCATTTATAATACTTGTTGATATCAACAGTTGCTGAAATAGTGAAAGAGCTTGAAAACAATGAGAAAACTCGGACTCAACTTGAATTTAATAAAGCTGGTGAAAACGTAAGTTTGTTATTTCTCTGTACTAAAAGAATTGTGGAGTGGGACATGAAGCATTTTTACATATTTCTTCATTGAAGAAATTGTTGGTTTCTTTCAGTCTGCTAAAATATCTGATTGGAAAACCATTTATATTTGGGGCTGAATCCTACCTGACTCAGTACTTCTCTGAAGGAAGAGGGAATCATGCTGTTATTAGTACTTCTAACAGGAGTGCTCTTTAAATGGCAAGATGGCTTGTGGGGTGGAGGTGGGGGCGGGGAGTGCCAAGATGCTACATTTCTTTAAATTTAAATTAACCAGCAGTAGCATATTTAAGGTATTTGGGCATGTGTATTTTAAACAACTGGTGTTACATAACTTACAGTTAAAATGTCATACCCCTTATAGTTAAGGGAAATTCTAGTTTGTGTCATACTGATGTCACTGTGATCAAACCACTCACATTTGACCATTTATAAAGATTCCCAGGGCTTTTTATAAATTGAGATAAAGATATTGACCTGGCCCTGAACCAATCAGAAGACTGGAGGGAGGCCTTAAGGGGGTGTTTCTTTTTTGTTCTTTTTAGTCTCCTTGGCATTCTCTTGTTGCCCTTATTGAAGTAGAACAAAGGGTCACATTTTAAACAGCCCAGGTACATATTAAATGTTAACAGGTAGAGCTGATTAGAGATGGTGGGAGAGAGTTGGAGAAATGATCTTCTCCCATACAGGGTTGACATAGTCCTTACGAGAGAGCAATACTGATTGTTTTTGTGTCTAAAGAGTAGGGGGTAAAAAGGAATAATATTTCTTCTGGTTCAAAGGTAAGTTTCTTTCATCTTCTGACATTAAAGCTCGTGGTTTTAACATGGGACTATATCTTCACTTTCTTCTTCAAATAAAAATGTTGTATGTCTTTGCAGAGTATGACATTTACAAAGGACCAGACAGAAAAGGAAATAGATCAGCTTCATAGCGATTATCGTAAGTAATACAACTTATGCATTTTGTGTTTTAAAATCTTCTGGTTTGTTGTAGGCATGCATAAAAATAGCAAAATATGTTTGCTGTGCCTCACTTCCCCATCTGTGAAAAAATACAGTAATATTTCTCTGTGTTTATAGGGGTGGTGTGAGGCAATAATGTATATTCAGTATTTTGAGGCACTCAGTGTGGGGGGAGGCCAATGTTCCCTCTAACTCTCATCCATGTACAGAATAAATTTTGTTATGGACACCAAGGCAAGTGCAGATGTGCTCCGCCAATAGAAACAAATACTGCTGGCTTGGGTAGCTGTGGGCACTCTGCCAATCATCTAGGTGGCACCTGAATTTCTCCTGGGCAGCTTCCCAAGTACTCAACTTACAGGGGTCACTGGCTATATGTCTTAGGTAGGCACAGCATGATCTTCCTCCCTTATGTAGGAGGATAACACATCCAGTACATTTTCTGTGCCAGACCCAGGCTTCAACCCAAGCTGATAGGGCTCAAGGATTCCCAAGGTTGAAGGACTCTGTCTCACTACTACATTCCCAATAACCTACTTCAGAAATGGAGGATTCATTCAGGAGTAATTAGATCATATGTCCCCAGCAGCAGTTGATGTGTTGAGGAAGATTTTGCAAATCTTTTCTTTGATACCTTGGCACCTAAATCAAGTTAATTTTTTTAACAGTGAGGGTAACTAACCATTGGAAACATTTACCAAGGATCCTAGTGGATTCTCCATCACTGGCCATTTTTAATTCAAGCTTGAACATTTTGCCTAAAGGAAATGTTCTTTGAATTTTGGGGGGAAAATTCTGTGGCCTCTCTGTTACAGAGGAACTTACAGTAAATGATCACCATGGTCCTTCCTGGCCTCAAAATCTATGAATCTGTCCTTGCAGAAAGGAAATGTTCAGTTCTATTTACAAGTCTGATTACTTACTGGACTTTGCAATCAAAAAAAGAGAGGTTTGCATGCCAGATACAAATTTATTAGATAATGTGCATTTTATTCCTTTTGTGGTTCAATCCTGCAAAGTTCTAAGCATCTTCTGAGAGAAGGGATTAGGAACTCAGCGCTGTTTGGGATGCATCCTTCCATCTTGATTGCTGGACTTGCAATCTGCTTTAAAATAACTTGCTGCAGAAGTTGCAGTAAATATATTGATTTATGTTACTCTTCACCGTGACATATAAGTAAAACTAAGAGCATTTGCTAGCTGTAGCTCTTGAGTTTATCTCCCTTGTTCTTAGATTTTTTTTTTCCTTTTCCATTTACCCCAGTGATTTCAATTCTGCTTGAAGATTTAAACAATCGTAAGTCATATCCCATCAATATAATTTTTGGTATTTTTCAGGGACATAACATTTTAATGTCTCCTATTTTAAATGTGGAGTAGCAATGAAGTAGTAGTTTGTCTTGGTTATATTTAATGATTATTTTAGAACTGAAATGTGGCCACATTTCCTATTGCTTCGTATCTTTCATCCAATGCCTCAATACCAAAGTAGTCCCTATATTAATACAACTCTGTATTTACTAGATACAATTCTGATTATGTTTGTAATGTTGTAACCGCTTATGTGAAGGCTGAATTTGGGTATGTATTTTTAGGCAATCCTTCTCTTTTATTTTAACAGTTTATTTCAGGTGTATTTATTTAAAACTCTACATACATAGATTTTCAGGTTTTAGTTCTTAAGCAGGTTCATTTAAGTCAAAAGCCGCAATTCATGAATATTTCTGCTTCTGTGCAAAAATCTCTACTAGTGCAATTCAGGGAAACAGAAATTCAGATTTTTGTTAAGAGGAATCGTCTCTAAAAGGCATACTTTCCTAATGCCGACTGCTAATCGTAGCTCTTTAAGAGACTGATCCAGCAGCCATTGAAATGGTGTTTTTGAACCCAGGCTCATGGGATATTGAGGACAAGTCTCAAAACATACCTGACCTAAAAACTGACATGAATATATAACCAAGGGGAGAAGAAACCCCAGTTTTGGGGTCCAGAATACCAGGATTTGAGTTAGCTGTGGTAAGCTTTTAGTATGCATATAAATTTTTATTATGTTTGTTTTCTCTGTAATGCTTTTGTGTTAAGAATTAAATGCAGTTTGCTTTATGAAAGTTGGTAACTGGTATACACTGTTGTGCCCACTGGAGAAAGAGTTCACTGCAAGTGCTGGACCCTAATCGCACCAAGTGGGAAGAACTGTGAGATGCAGAGAGACTGCAAACCTAAATCCACAGTGTGAAGGGAGAGAAACATGAGTGTCTGCTCCAAGAGAGATGGCAGAGGGGAAGGTTCAAATCTGAAGTGCGGACTTTCAAAAAAAACCGAGAGTGGGAATCAAAGATACCATTAACTCTGAAATTGTGGCACTACATTCTGTTTACCCAACAGGGTCTCCTGATGAAATATGAGAAATGATCTTTCTTTCCGTTCTCGATGACAGAAGTCAGGCAATATTTTCTCTAATCATTCTGTCCATGTGCAGGATAAATTTTATGTGCACCAAATGATGTACAGATGTACACCACCAGGAGAAACACAAAACCTAGCTGTGGGTTCTCCGCTAATCATCTGGGTGGCATTGGAATCTCTCCTGAGCAGCCACACAAATGCAGAGCTTGCAAAGAGCAGTGGAGTCAAGGTAGAGACCACAATAGTGAGCATGTATCTACCTCAGGGCAGGTTTGTCTCAGCTAATGTTATGCCATCACCCTGTTTAGTAATGTCCTGTTATGATGTTGTGGACATGCCTACATTATTAGGCCATGAATCTGTGGTACATCTGTGATGCTTGACAGACTTCACCTGAGTCACTTAGAACTTTGGCTCAGATCCGTGTATTTCCCCACTAGGCATAAGCTGAGCAAGAGAGTCGTAATTCTGGCTGTTGTCCTCAGGGCATTGAGCTGGTGGTTATACCTCAGCAGTGGCCAGAAAGGGAGAACACTCAAAACCCACTCCCATTTTAGAGCACTAGTGGTAGATGAGTCTGGAGCAGGCTTGGTGGGGGGCAGGGTGCGGTGAGAGTTTGGTCATCTTGGGAGCTCTACTGAAGGTACGAGTAACATGGTTCCTAGATGACTGAAGATTACACGTAGATGTCCTAGAACTGATATCCATCATACTGGTGTGCATGGTGTTCCTTCCAGTCCTGTGCGCTAACAGGTGCTGTCAGATCATACATCAGCAAAAAGAATGAAGAATCAATCAGTGAAAGTGGATCAAGAATGGGGGTAACCCTCCTTCCCCTGCCCAGTGAAGAGGCGATTGAGCTATGGAATTTATACTGCCTATGCAGTATGGTCCTGGTGGCCCTGCATCCCTTGGGTTGAGAAACAGTTTGGCTTTCCTAAGTTAAGAAATTGCCACCAATCCCACCTGGTCACTACTGAATGCTGTCCAGCATTTGTCTGTTTTTATGCCTTCCTGCCAATTCTACTGATACCAGAATGACTGTCAAATCAATAGATAAGGTCAAAGACATTTCTGTGTCTCCCAACAGCCAAGACTTTCTAGCTGATAGGGCTGCTCAGAATGCTCTTGAAACCCCTGAATCGTGCTTTGGAACTGTTGGCAACTGAAGTTTCAATGTCATCGTCAGACCTAAAGATGCTGTAGAATGATGCTACAATTGCTAGTCTGGATGCTGGATGGCTGAACACCATGCAAGAAGCTTCTCTGCTCCTTCATAATGTCAGATTGAAAACCATTCATAAGAAAGACTCCCTTCTTCAAATGGAAAAGATGCTCCTATTTGCCTACACCTGTTATAGACAGTGATACTGAAAAGTCTGGATTTGTGGTTGAAGCACGCTGTATTCTCAGTTCAGTTAAAATCTGTGGTAGAATTGGCAATCATACTTTGACACTGTTGCTGTTTGTCACCTTTCATGTAGCAATATCCAACTCCATAAGGGCTTGGTGTGTACATATCCACTGGCTGCCAAACACACTCTGGCATGGGATCTCAGCATCATCCTGCTGAACTTTTGATGGTGCCTTTCTTTGAGCCTGTGTACCATGAAGACAAGCTGGTATGAAAGTTATTCTTAAGGTGATTTCTCAGTTCCATGTAAACAAATCTGTTGCCATACACTGGGGTCTCAGATGTGGGGACAGTCCGAAAGATTTGCAGTTTGTAGGTCCAGCTAGCCTTTCCAAAGTCTAGGCTCGATAATTCAGTGTACTTCACTATGCTTTCAGCTGGCAGATGTGCTGCCCTCCACACCAATAACTATCAAGACTGTCTCAACTACAGCCCAAATAATATCCTGAGCTTGTCTTTGAAGGTGCTGACATCTAAAGGCTGCTACATGGAGGAATGTGCTCATATTAGTGAGACGTTATGCCCTGGACTTGGCTACTAGGTCCTATGCCAGATTTGAAAGGGTGCTACTCATCTCTAATTGATTGCTGCTGTTACTCCTTTTTCCCCACCATCTCAAAGACATTACTGCTTATTGGTCTCGGTAGAATCCATACTCACCCATTCTCAAAGAAGAGAGAACAGTTACTCATCATACCCCAACAGTGGTTCATCAAGATGTCTGTGTGAGTTCCATAGTGTATCTTCTGTTCCCACTTAAGGATGTCAAGCAGCTAACATGAACTTCAGGTCATGAGAGGACTGAAGGAGAGTTGCACTTACTCTGCCCTTTATTCCCTTAGGCCATGTCTACACACCATTCCCCTTTCGGAGGAGGAATGCAAATGAAGGAGGTCCTGAAATGAATGAGGAGGAAGGGCTCTTTCAAAAATGCCCCTCCCCAAAGGAACCCTGGCTACATTGCTGCCTCCCCCCCGCCCCCCAAAAAGTCTCTTTTGGAAACACGATTATGCGAGATTATGCAAATGAAGCACGAGATTTGCAAACCAGGGCTTCATTTTCATTTTCAATTTCCCTCATTTGTATGCCACCTCCAAAAGAGGAATGCTGTGTAGATGCAGCCTTACACAAGAGCATGAAGACACATAGGGTAAGCTCTGTGGCCACACTGGTCACTTCACTACTATTCAGAAGAGTCTCGGCTCGTGCACATGTGATGAATGTACACCTACAAAAGGATCCACAATATCTCAAAGATCCACAATTACTGGGTAAGTAACAATTCTTTCTTTCCTGTAATATATTGTAAGTGCTGCTGTTCTCACTGAATTCAATGACAGAAGGATAGGACCTTTTTAAAATTGAATTTGGAGCTTGGAGGGTGCTCAGCTCTTTACAGGATCAGGCTCCATTTTTTTCTTTGATTTGTACAATAAAGTTTGTTTTCTACTATACCTTTTTGTTGTCAATCTTTTTGTTTGCCTTGTGGTGATCTTAAGAGAGAAGTTTAGTGATTGATGTCATGTGGGTATTTTTTAAAAAAAAAACTTGTGTAATTGCATTTGCAGTTGTATTACCAAAACACACATCATTCTTAAACATGTGCACGGTGTAGTTTCAGAGACTGCACAGCAGTGTTTTATACTATGTGCTGGATGTGCTTTGTTTTCCAGGACATCACTTGTTTGATTTAAAAGCTCTGTAGCTGTACCATAAACTAAAAGAATACTGACAGAAGTGGAAAAATGCAGAGAGTCAGGAGAAACCTTAACCAATATTTATTGGTTTAATTCAGGCTTTTTATATGCTAACTTTTTGATTAATATAATTGTTGATGGGGTGCTTTTTTTCTGCCAGCTGCAGCAAAAGAAATAGTGTCAAATGTACAAGATAAAGGGAATTAAAAATGGTGCATTCCCTTTTTTTCTTCTGTAGAGAAGAAGTCAGTTAGGATTACCTAGGTCAAGTCAGTATTGCAGAGTTTGAATTCATTTAGATATATATGTTTAAAGTTTATGTGTCTGAAAATCTGCCTGTGTGTGTCTGTGAGTCTGTCTGTTCAAGAACTCCTCCTAAACCATAAGAAGTAGGACCACCAAATTTGGTATCTAGCTTGCTCTTACTCTGACTTAGAGCAAGGTCAGGATTTGGTTGTGCCAGGAAAATGGGACGGGCCAGAAATGGTGCCATTTTCCCAGACATGGAAGGAGAGGGGCCAGTGAGGGAAGGACTCAAAAGGGAGGGGCACAGACAGAAAGGGCGTGATATTGAGAGTGGCCACTGAGGGCAGCAGCACCACCAAGACAGTGCATAGCAGGGCGGGGGCTCTGTCATTTTGCCTGACAGTAGACTGGGTAGGTAGCCCCAGTGTCCCAAGCCCTCCCTCCCTACCTCTGCTGGCTGTGGGGAGGCTGGAGAGGGAGAAAAGGCAAGTGAGGGGTGTTTGGAGGGGGAGCCCTGCTGGATAGGACATCCACCTCCTCACCCCCCCACCCAACCTTCACTGTGCCACGCCCTCGGCCTCCTGCCCTGCCCTGCCCTGACTTTTGCAGCCCCCACACCAACAGTACCTTGCCCTGACGGACCCAGGCAATACTGGATAAGACTTCTAGTAGTTTAAATAAATGTATTTTTATTTAAATACACGTGATGTTTTAAAGAACACTGAATATACAGCATCATTACATTAGATAGTTTTATTTGTCTAAATTCGTCAGCTCATCCACCCCAGTGGTGTGTGAAGAGATGGAATGCCTATGACAAGTTTTGATGCAAGATGTAGAGGAGGAATCTTTGGTAAGAAAAGTAATGTTGAAGAAGTCAGGTGGAAGGAGCTTGTTGTATGGGTCATACGAGGCACTTCTAAGACTATTTGTCTCTAGATGAAAAAAAATGAATCAAACCTCCGTTTATTTTATTTGTTTACTAAAGGATTCACCTGGCACTGCTTGGATCCTTCTCTCAAATATTTGTTTTCTTTCCTTCATTTACATCGTTGCTCTGGGGATTGGGACGAGAGGTTCAGTATGCAGGCTGCTCCGGGGAGACACAAACCCCCAGCTCTCTCTCACCTCAGCAGTATGGGTCCAAGTACGAAACGCCTCTCCATGGTTGCAGCAGTTGCAGCGGCCATGGCTGGGGAAGGGCTGCATGTCACCCAGGTGGGGAGATAGACAAATTCTCTGAAATATTTAGTAGAGAGCTGTCTCTTACTCCACTACTGTCCCTTGTTTCTCCAATGGGGTTACAGCTGTCCCCATCTTTGGTTCCTTGCTGCCTCTCTGTGGTCATTATACAGTATAACTGTCCTTCCTACAAGAGCTCTCCTTTTCCATTTTAAGAGAAACAATCACATTCCAGGCAAATATCATTTTCTGGTGCAACCAAACCCTTACTTTGCTTTAAGTTATGATAAGAAGCTGCTGCATGAGAGTCCTAAATTTGAGAGTCCTAGCTCTTACTGTTTATGAGGAATTCTTGAACAAAGGGATGGACAGGCAAACTCTCTAAGGTGTAAATATATTTAGATATACTACTATTCTGAGTAATGGTTCACTTACAGATCATACAACCTGTGTTACCACCAGTCTTCTGTTACAATAAGTAGTGACAGAAGAGCAACATTGTTTCTCAGAGTTCCCTCTGGTAAATGAAGCACAGAAAAATATTTTGGTTTTTGATTTTGGGATAGTCATCAAGTCATGTAACTTGTACATCTGTTCATGCTCTATTTTGTTGGTGATTTGGCTACCTTGAAATCTCTGTGGATGGGCTCTTTGGGTATATTTATGTAGAGCTGTAGAGAACACAGATTTTTTTTTTTGTGTTACGGAAAACAGATCTTCATTATTGTATTGAAATTTAAAAAATAAGCTACTTCTTCCACCAGGTTAGCTAGTCCTAAATATTAATTATTCTGAAAGTCAAAAAAAGAATATTTTCAAGTCAGATCTAGAATTTGGGGGTTTTCAGCAGGACAAAATTGGTAGCCTAACCCTGCCTTTAAGTTGCAATAGAATTAATTCAAAGCATACTACAGATACCAAGACATTTTCATGGCTTTACTTACCACTGCTTATTACAGTCAAATCTCTTATGAATGTCATTTTTTAGAATAAACGGTAAGTTCTCTCCTCTCCCTGCATAGGTAGTTTGTAATCTACGTGATCTTTTGTCTGTGCAAACTTCTCATTTTACCAGCCTTTTAATAAGAGAATTTTGAATATCCATATATAAGAAGCATTGCTTTGACTGAATACCATAAGTTGTTCATAAACGTGCTAAGTAATTGAAAATGCAATGAGTACATAACTAAAGAGCAGCATTGGGCAGTGATTAGGAAAGTTCTGAATCATTGAGGTATCATAAATAAAATACACAGATGTGTATTAAAAATTTCTGCAGTGAAAAATTTAACATTTTGGAACAGAAAGATCTTTTTCCTTTAAACATAAAATAGCAGATGTAGTTGTAAAATTTAAATCTCTGCAGTAATATTTATTAAAAATATGCTTCTATTTGACAAAAGATCTGTTGCACATAAAATCCATTTGGCAAAGTTACTCAAAAACAGAGTACATGGATTTTGAATTACAACTGTGAGTCGCATTAGAATGAAGAATATCATTCTATGCTCAGTATATTTAACATTGCTGTATAGACTGTATCTATAGGCTGTTGACTGGGCTTTTGTGTTACATAGTATGTAGAGATCTATTTCACTACCCCTTTTGAAACATATTAAGTTAGAGGGAAGGTAAGGAAAATTGTGCAAACTTTCCTCATAAAATCTTTGTTTCCTTTGAGTCTAAAAGTTGAAATGGAAGGCTGGAGCTTGGCAAGAAAGGCATCCAGATAAGACAGTGATGGGTAGGGTGTGTTGGTACTGAAACAGCTGAGAATAGAATATTGCTTCCTTAAGCACAATCAGTGATTCCTTTTATATAACATAAAGGCCACATTTTCAGGGGAGTTGAATTAAGGCTGCATGGGCATTCTAGCATTTCGTTAATTTTTAATACTTGGCAACCTTAACGGTGTTAGTGTCTGTGTACAATATAAAATATTTTACTTTAATGAATTTCAGTGCATTATAAACACAAGCAAACTAGACATCTGTTCCTTGGGACACTTAGCATTTTTTTTTTTGCAAAACTACCTGGGTGCGTCTACACTAGCCAGCTATTTCGAAGTAGCTGGCACAATGTCGAAATGGCACGCATCGCGTTTACACGTGCCGTGCGCTATTTTGACATTGAAATCGATGTTAGGTGGCAAGACGTCGAAATCGCAATTCCCATCTTCAGATGGGAGTAGCGCCCTACTTCGACATTCAACGTTCTGTCCAGCCCCTGCAGTGCTCTTTGGTCGCTGCGTGCAGCAGCCCTTAGCCCAGGGCTTCTGGCTGCTGCTGCAGCTGGGGGGTCCATGCTGTGTGCACAGGGTCTGCACTCAGTTGTCAGCTCTGTGGACCTCGTGCTGTGCAGGCCGAGTGTATTTGGGAGGGGCCCTTTAAGGGAGCGTCTTGCTCTTGCCCCAGAAGGGCTAGTCCAGCCTGTGACCCCATCTGCAGGCTTTGCTGGCCCCTTATTTTGATGGGGGAGTGCTTGTGTGTGTGGATGCTCTGCATTTCCTTCTGGGGCGGCTCCTTTCGACGTTCCCCATCACCACTTCGACGTTGAACGTCGACGGCAGCAGCCCCGGAGGACTCAGACGATACGCGTTGAAGTAGCCTATTTCGATGTTCTTACTTTGAAATAGGCTACTTCGAGGTAGTGTGCTAGTGTAGACGTAGCCCTTATGTCTGTCTTTCCAAATTCACGCTTTCATTCAGAAAGAGGAGATAGGCAATTCAAAACTAGCACTTTATTTTGCAGACATATTGATGTTAGTTCTGGGTTGGCTTGTAATTTATTGTGGCAGTCCCCACTCGTGTGAGGTTGCGGAAGGTGAGGTGAGAAGTTAGTAAATACAAAATTCCAAAAAGATTAGTGGAGCTTCATCAGTATTCCAGTTAACAGGAAGCCATGACTGTGTGTATAGAGAAGGTGGTTCTGAAAGCTCTGTGAACATCTGCAGTGAAAAAACATCAGTGACGTGTGGCCTTAAGTTTTCTTCTGGGTGTTTTTTCGCCTTTCCTAGTTGCAGAGAATGCCTTAACATTTTTTTTTTCCAACAAGAAAAACAGAGGTTTCCCAGTTGTGGTTTGGATTAGCAGTGATTCACTGAGAGTTGGCTGGTTACATCTCTCTCTGCTAAGTTTGAACAGTCCCCTGTAACATACAGTTTAAGAACATCCTGAGGACTCAATTTTCTATGCATAGAACAGGTAGAGCAGCAGCAGTGCAAATACCTCTGGAAGTAGAAGAGACCACAGCTATGAGTAAGAGAGGCAATCCAGTCTGCATGACCATTCTTTTTTTCTGTCAGATAGTGCTAGCCATAGTGGTTGTCTGAAATAAATAATAATTCAATAGATAAAGTCATGGAGATTAGTTCAATCAATGGCTGTTAGCCAGAATAGGTAGAAATGGTCTCCCTAGCCTCTGTCTGGAGATGGATGGCAGGAGAGTGATCACTTGATGATTACCTGTTCTGTTCACTCCCTCTGGGGCGTCTGTCATTGGTCACTGTTCGAAGACAGGATACTGAACTAGATGGACCTTAGGTCTGACCTAATATGGTTATTCTTATGTAATCTAGATAGTTTTTCCATTGTGTAATAATGGACTGAAATCTCTCTGTAGAATCTTCTGCATAGACCTCTGAACAGATCAGTTACGATTTTAATTAAATATTGTCTCGGTATATATTAGGACAAGTTACAGAGTTCAGAAGCTTGCTATCCCACTTAATAATCAATTCACTGAACTATCTAGACCTTCACGCACAACAAGAACTCCATAAAATCCCAGGGAAGCTAGAATTCTTTAACAGCATTGTCTAACGTTACTGCAAAAATAACTATATTATTCAGAAGCTTTTTTTAAATTGGCAGACGATGGTATCAGGGAAAAAAAAACATTACTTAATTCCAGTGTGCTTGCACACTTATCCTGGCTTTTGAATGAACAGATGTTTCTGTTCTATTGCACATCAGTTTGAACAAAGTTTAAAATGCTTTTTAGCAAAGTGCCAGTGGGTTTAGTAACATTTCTTTTTGCGTGTTCTCTTGTCCTATGCATGCATGAGTCTCTTATTTCAATTTTTGACCTTTTAAAAAAATGTATCATGTAATTCTATACCTAGTAATCAGCGATGTAAAATAACTGCCTGAACTAACCAGAATAAATAGTGGAAATTATTTTGAATACAAAACCTTATGTGGTTTCTGGGGTTTTTACCAACTTGATCAAAAAACAAATTTAAGTAGCGAGTGAGTGAAATGCTGGAGCCTCTGAACTTAATGGCAAAACTCCTACTGACTTCAGTGAGTACTTTTCATAATTGTGCCTTTAAATAGAACAATTAAAAGTTTATGACATTGAATCAGTTGGTGGTTTTTTGATTGAGAAATGTTTTCATTGTTCATTTGTGTTTCTATTCACTCTTCCCTTGCGCACTCGTGATTCTGCCATTTCTTCAAGCAATTTGTTTTCATAAAGGGCATAATTTTGTGTTTCAGGGAATAAACATAAAAGTGAATTTCAGTTTTTAGTGGATCAGATAAATAACCGATGGAAAAAAACTGGTAAAAGGAAAATAGAGAGTTTCCAAGAGAGAGAATCACTCACTGCTGAAGAACAGGCAGCAGATGCAGGTGAGTAATGTTTAACACATCTGAAAATAAAAATAATCCTTTCCCTAAGAAAGTATGCATGCACGTGTATCCCAAAGGCCCCAGTTAAACAATGTTAAATGCTCACTGTTCACGTAGGTCAGGGGTCAGCAACCTTTCCCTTGTCTCAGCACCTGTTACCTGCTGGCGTTCCCACTTATATATTCCTTCCCCTCCCTCCCAGTTCCTCTCTCTACTGCAAAACAGCTGTTTTGTGGCTTTGAGATGCTCTGGTAGGGTGGGAGAGGAGTGAGGATGAAGCACACGTGAGAAGGGAAGACAGGGCCTGAGGAGGAGGTGTGGGGAAGCAGGTGAGAAGAGGCAGGGAAGGGACTGCTGTGGAGAGGCAGCTGGTGAGGGTGAGGCGTGGTGGATCAAGCACCCCTGGGTAGAGTAGAGGTCAGTGTGTATGACAACTGATAAAACTGTATCAAATATAAAAATGCCACAATAGTTTTAGAAAAATATTTCATACACATGCTTTCTTAACTTAAAAAAAAAAAAGTAAATGGATTGACATTTCTGTTTTTTCCACAGGCATAGCAAATCATTGGCTTAGTTTTATTTATAGCAATCGAATTACCTTGAGCTTTCAAACTTCCAAGTTGTTAAACTGTTATGCCATAAAGTGAATTCATACTGGGCACGAGGAAACAGAACTGCCAAATTTTGAGTATCTGCTGATTTTTAAAATGTAGTGTCAATTCCTGTAATTGGAAACAAGTGCACTTACATACCCTTTGTAGTTTCTCCCACTCTTTTTTTAAAGTAGGTGTTGGACATATGTTGCTGCTGTTATCTCTGGTTCAAGGTGGATGTTAATTATGGTGGGGAAAGAAATGAAGCAGTTTACTGAAACTGTGATATAGAAGTCTTGCACGGGCAGTCAAGGGATGCAAGGAAATATGTTTGAAATGATTTTTTTTTTTCAAATTTGCCTTTTCCAAGCTAGAGAATAACAAACAGGAACAAAAAAACATATAATGGAAATGGAACGATCTACAAGGCATTAAACTCTGTTATTTCTGTCTTGTATTATTTCTGCCAGGAGAACAGATTATTAAAAAAAAATGCACAGATCAGATCTCTGTAACAGACCAGGTACTCAAAATAGAAACACCTGGTTCTGACACAAGCAAATCCTATAATTCAGCTGCATCCTCCGAATCGCTTTCTCCTGCATTGTCTGAATCATCAGGATCAACAAGAAGGTTGGTGGCATAACAATTTGTATTTTCTATTTTTCCTTCACAGTGTAACTCATGATAGCCCTGACAACAAAGGTAGGAAGCCTTGTGATAGCAGCCAAATCCTGCCTTTGTCTGTGTTTTTATTTCAGCTTGTTAGCAATGATCTTTTTTTTTTTTTTTTTTTTTTTTTTTTTGGTACCATGAAGTTGGGGACTTAATTGGAAGTAATGTTACAAATTAGTGTGTTTTCCAGTCTACTATATATTTTAGAAACTGTGTCTGTTTACGAACTTGTTTAAGAACTTCTAAACGGTAAAAGCTAGGACCACCAGATTTGGTATGCAGCTTCCTCTTATAACTTAAAGCAAGGTCAGGTTTGGTTGTGCTAGGACAATGGGATGTGCCTAGAATGCCATTGTTTCTATAAAATGGGAAGTGTGTGTGAGGGGAGTCTGGTTGGAGGGATAATTATACTGCAGAATGACCACAGGGGCAGCAAGGGTCCAGCGGTGGGGACTAGGATAGCTGTAACTCCACTGGGCCAGCAGGGGTGGAGAAAGGGACAACTATCTATTATCTTCATCAGAGTGTTTGTTTTTCTTTGTGTCTGTCCTCTGCTCAGGGGGCATGCACCCCTCCCCCAGCTCAGCCTGCTGCTGCAGCCATGGACAGGCACTTCCCACCTAGTCCCAAACAACTGCAGTAAGAGAGGTCTGGGGTTGTCCTCTCCCCGCACGGCAGTCTGCATACTGAATTCCTCTTTCCCCAGGGCCACCCCGACCAGCAATTAAAATGAAGAAAAACAAAATGTTGAGTTAAGGACTTGAGGAGGACTGGGTAAATCTTCTAGTAATGATATATTTTTGAGAAGAAACTTGGTTGTGTTTTTATGGGCAATGAATTACTTAGCTCAGGTAAAACCGGTTTTATTGACCACTTCTCTCCATTGTTTGATATATTTATTGCCTGTTTGGGATGTTTGCTGTCTAACAATTAATCTGTCATCCATTCCAGTGTCAGAACTGTATGTTTTCCTGATTAGTTTTGGATATGTCTGTGACCTTCTAGATTTAACTGGGAATGTATGTTCAGCAATCATTTATAAACTGCAATAAACTGTCTGTCCAGGCTGCTGTTGTAAGTGAAGACATGCCCTTAAAGGAAATATTTACATTAGCAATTTAATTTTAATGTATAGCAAACATTTTAAATGCAACTTTGCACTGCACCATTTATCTGAGTATCTCAAAGTATCATGCAAACAATAATTTTCCCTCCCTGTTAAGTAGGGAAATATCTTTGTTTTACAGATAAGGTCTGAGAGTTTGTGACTTGTATTAGTAGTTTTCTCTGGAAGCGCTGGCAATAAATTCAGCAGGCATGGCTTCCAGTGGTGCTGTATGCTCTCAAATCCCAGTGCAGTCAATAGAAGCTGAGAATTAGGCCACACAGTTCCTAACCTTTGCAAGACCGTGCTGTTTTCCCTTATTACTGTCATTGAGAAATATCAGAGGGGTTTTATGGTGCAGCTGGACAATAGAGGTTTTGAAAAAACTAGTTCAGTGATGTAAAATATCTGGTACATTTGGAGAGTTAGCAAATTTATACAACACAACTAAAAACAAAACAAAAATCCTCAACACAAATATGGAGAATAAAAGCAAGATTGTTTCTTAACCTCTTAGGCAGTGAGACATTCACTTACTTAATGAACAATGTAGTGGGGGCTATAGAGGTGGTAGATCTTCCAAGGGATGATGACCAATTTAATGATGGAAAAGAACATAGAGTCAAACATGTAAATTCATGTAAGGGGAGTTAAATTCTTTGCCTTGCTATTTAAAAAGAAAAACATCAGAGAGATGATAGCAATAGTACATGTTTCCCAGGAGAGGAGAATGAAATATTGGTGGATATAGGGTTTCTGTTATAAAAATCTGATAATAAAATTATGCTACTTTTCAAGACTCTGAGGCAGTGATACTCAGATCTCAGTGGTTCAAGAGCTAAATTAGCAACCATTATTACCCAAAAGAGCTGTGTTAATGTGAATTCATTGTTTCATTTGGTATTTTTAAATATTATTGACTGGAGAGTTTGTGGAATCTCCATCATTGGAGATTTTCAAGATCAGGTTAGACAAATGTGTCAGGGTTGGGCAGTAATTTTTGAAGTGGGGGGGTGGGGCATTCCAAGAATCTGGGAAGTGGTCAAGACCTGCACTCTTCCATGATATCAATGAAGGTGGTGCAGGGTCTGGGACAGGGTTTGGGTGCAGAAGGGAGTTTGGGGTTAGGGATTAGGGTGTGGGGATAGGAGTCTGGGGAGGGAGTTTGGGTGCAGGAAGTGATTGTGACCTGGGGCCTGGGACTGCGGTGCAGGGGTTGGGGTTGTGATTTGGGTCAGGGGACTGGAGCGCAGGAGGAGGTGCAAGGATTTGGGCTTTGACACGTGGGGTTTTACCTGGGGCAGGGGGTCTGAGAAGGGGGTATTGATTTAGGAGGAGAGGCAGAGGGTTTGGTTTATGTGGAGTAGGGGGGCAGGAATGGCGGGGCTGGGATGCCAGATGCAGGCTCTGGTCTGGAGACTTACCTGGGTAGCTTCTGGTCATCAGCCCAGCATGTTTCCTAGGCAGACACCCTGCCATCCTGGCCTTGTGCTCAGTGAATCGCTGTGAGCTGGAGGGGAGAGGTAGGAGAGTTTCAAACAGGAAGCTCACATTGGCAAGAACCCAGCCAATGGGATCGTGCTAATAATGGGGGGCAGCACATGAACCTTCTGTGCCACCCCTGGCCAATCTCACAACTGTTCAGAAATAAACAGGGCTCTGAAGCTGCTTTCCTGAGCAGGGATGGGGGAGGGGGAGAGGGGCAGGGGCAGGCTGGGACGCTTGATGGGCCAGATGTGGCCCTCAAGCGGTATTTTGCCTGACCCTGGTCTAGAAAGTGCTTGGTCCTGCCATGAGTGTAGTGGACTGGACGTAATGACTTCCCGATGTTCCTTCTAGTCCTTTGATTCTATGAAATTAAACAATGACTTTACAGATATAATTTGAACAGCAGCATGACTGACCAAGCAGCCTGTGACTGGCTAATAATTAAATCACACAGTGTTTTAATATGATGTGCTGCAAATAGCTGCAGGAGACACATTAATCAGCCACTTGAAGTTCTTGAGCTTCAGTCTGAGTATCACCGCTCTGGATGTGACAAACATTAAGAGAAAAGCAAAACCAAATCTTAGGAACTGGGGTTAGATGGTTATATAGCGATTAATGAAATAGCGATTCGGTAAGACCACATAATACTAATATTCAGCAAATTGCTCTAATAGTACATTACACGTAAAGAAGATGAAGTGTAGCGACTAAATGATTTGCCTCAAGTTCTGCTGCAAGTTCCTGGCAGTAGAAAAAGAATTCAGGACTCTTACCTGCCAGTTTCCTGGTCTGATTAAAACATCACACTGCTCTAAGCTTATTCTGTATTCAGAAGAAATAAAAACCTGCAGTTTAAGTAAATCACCTTCCTTTTTAAATTTAAAAGAAGCTGTTCAAAGTTCAAAATAATAAATGAGGTAACAGCCTTAGATAATGGAAGAGAAAAGAGAAACTGGCTTCACCATTCATGAGGAAGTGAGTAGCTATTACTTTTCATAGCACATGGATATGTATATGTTAAGCATATGAGGTGTGTTCTCTTTTTAAAGAAACAGCATAACTGTAAAGAAAACATGCTCGATAGACAAGCTGCATATATTATACCTTTAATTGTACCATTTGTCTTTTGTTTCTTGTCCTTGTCAATGGTTTTGTTACTATTGGCACTGTCTTGAGGGGTAGTCCCTCCTCCCATTTCATCTGCCAATATGAACCTCTTATTTCCTATGAACCTCTTATGACCTACAAATAACGCCCCCTCATGTTTGTCCTCTTACCAGCTTTTCTCGTGCCTTCACTGGACTTCATGCAGTTGGAATCAGCCCTGCTTTATTCACATTTTTGTGTGTGTTGTTTTGGCTGCATGTCTCTTTCTTTCCTGGAGCCCTGTGTTTCAAACCTGCAGCCCAGTATAATTTAGAGCCATGTGACCAACTCTTAGTTAACAAAGGGTTTTTAGTAAACATGTAGCAGCATGAACACCAGAGGTTCAGTTTGTGTAGTTTGCAAATTGGAAGCCTGTTCACAGGGCTTGGTGGCGGTCCAACCCCATGAAGTTCAGTTCCAGGGTCAAGTTTTACAAGTGTACATCTCAAAGGGGGATTCCTGCCCTGAACACTACTGCTACCATAGCTGCCCCAGGACTTCTACTTGCTCTTTGAGTTCCACCAAGTAGACTGTAGAGGGGATATCAGGCTAATGAGTGGAAAAATAGGGCCTACTTCTCATCTGTTTTGTTTTATTGATTTCAAGCTGTTTGGCCTTAACATCCTCAGCGCATCAGGAATTTTAATGCTTTCAAAATGAGAAGACTTTCCTCAACTGTAAGGAATAGCATGTAAAGGATCACTAACTGTCTGAACCATTAAATTTCTGTTCTGTTGCGAATTTGGTGTTAAGATATGCCCTAGGTATTAGGCCTCTTTCCCACAGCCTTCCCTGTCAATATGGACTTTGTTTTTATGTATGAATTATAGGATCTTGCTGTCAGAGAAGTTACCTTCCTGTTTACGTTTTATGTATAGTTTTATGCTTTAATTGGGAATGTGGCTGCTTTGTTCTTGTTCACTGCTTAAATGTACAGACAACAGCAAAAAATGAAAATTAAACCTATCCATTCTTCCCAACTGTATTTAATTAAAAGACACACTGAAAATAAGGAATTGTGAAATTTGTAGTAGCCAAAATTTTAGAGTTGGGAGATAGTTTGTTGTGTTTGTCTTTTGTCGATGTGTAGGGGGCTATTATGCCGTATGCTCTTTGGGTAAATTTTGATTATTGTCTAGCTATACTTTACTTAGTACCTAGTATACAGGTACTTTAGTCTTTCAAAAAGTTTTGGCCCGCCTGCCAAGTTGACATAGTAATTATTTTAAGTTCAGTTATAAGTTTATTTTGCTATCTTTTTGCTCTAATTGCATAGGTCCAGTTTTTGTCACCTTTAGCCAGGCTGAGGACTACTTTACTTCACAAGTAGTCCTGCAGTAGCCATTGAGGCAACCTACGTGATGTGGCACTATTAAAAAGAGTTCATATTAATCGACTAGTATGTATATAGGTAGGTTGTTGAATATCCAGTTTAAATTGCCATCTGTGCTTGAAATGTGAATGGAGTAGGTGCTCTGACAAAGCACGTGTGCACATGCATACCCACATGCAAACCTGAACTGGGAAAGTCTTACAGGATTTATTGAAAGAAGCCTTGACTATCAGGAAGTGTATCCACTTTGCACCCCCTTGTGTTTCCTGTGGCAATGGCTCTGCCTGTGTTTCCCACCTAGTCCAACAATATTTTGCAACAGGCCTACCTTCTCTCAGGGTGAACCTGTCAAGTAGCGGTGTTTAGTTCAAAAAGCATGAAACAAATGGGTCTTCTTCCCATTCTGGCCTACCTTGCCATCTCCAAGTTCTGACCTTACTGGGCTTTTTCCCTACCATCTTTTTCCCCCAGTCTAGTCATCTCTAGGCTGTTCTCCTGGAATTTAGTGCTTTCCAGGGCTTGTCACAGAAGCCCATTTCTGGGGCAGTGATAGTTAGGCTCCCTTCTGCAGCCATCCTCTCCCACTAAGTTCTTCTAGCCCTTTCGTGGAAATCACACAGCTTTTCCTTGGGTGAGTGTGATTGTGCTGAGCCACCTGATCACAAGCTGATCAGGTTGTAGAAAAGTGCAGTGGTATTTGGTCTGTCATAGGTGGAGCTGAGACCAACACCTCTTATAGGGCCAGCCCAGCTATGACAGCATATCTTTTTAATATTTTGAATTAGTTTAGTGTAACTATATGCACATGATATTGGGCTGTAGCCTATATGCTTGCATACATATGTGCAATCAGCACTTTTCCATTTGAACTTTGTGGTGTTCACTTCTTTTGATTTGTTTTTTGGAGACACAGTCAAAATAATTGTTAGGGCTGTTGGCTAATCACAGTTAGCTCACACAGTTAACCCCAAAAATCAATCACACTTTTAATTGCGCTGTTAAATAAGAGAATACCAACTGAAATTTATTAAATATTGTTGGATTTTGTTCTAAATTTTAAATACATTGCTTTCATTTACATCACAGAATACAAAATGTACAGTGCTCACTACATTTTTTTGGTTATGTCTAGATTGAAGAGCTCTGTCGTCAAAAGATATGCAAATTATGGAATACATTTGCTTATCTCATGCTGACGGTTCTGTTGGGAGAGACTTTCCTGACATTTGGCCCATTTACATGGGGTCAAATGTCATGAAATTCCCTCTTCTGACGCATCCCTTCTTCCTCATGGAATGAGGATAACCAGGATGGAGGCAGAAGGCTCCTGGAGTGGCAGACTTCTGTCAGGAGACCTCCGAGCTGCTGACCGAAGCCTGCAATCTAGACATGGCCTTTAACAAATATTTGCACTGTAAAAATGATAACAGAAATAGCATTTTCCAATTCACCTCATACAAGTTCTCTAGTGCAATCTCTTTATTGTGAAAACAAAAAGGAGTCCAGTAACACTTTAAAGACTAACAACATAGTTTATTAGGTGATGAGCTTTTGTGGGACAGACCCACTTCTTCGGGTCATAGCTATACCAGAACAGACTCAATACTTAAGGCACAGAGAACCAAAAATAGTAATCAAGGTTGACAAATCAGAAAAATATTATCAAGATGAGCAAATCAGTGAGCAGAGGGGCAGAAGCGGGGGGTAGGGGAGAGCAGGGGGAGTCAAGAATTAGATAAAGCAAAGTATGTAAAAGAGTCCTTACCATGAGCCAGATAATTGCCATCCCGGTTCAAACCAAGTGTTAATGTATTGAATTTGAATATAAATGAGAGTTCAACAGCCTCTCTTTCCAAATGGCTGTTACAGTTCCTTTTCCTTAAAACACAGACTTTCAGGTCATTAACAGAATGTCCTACTCCAATAAAGTGCTCGCTGACAGTTTTGTGAATCAGGAGTGTTTTTATGTCTGTCTTATGCCCGTTAATTCTTTGTCTGAGAGAGTTTGAAGTCTGTCCAATATACAGAGCATCTGGGCATTGTTGGCACATGATGGCATATATGATGTTAGTTGAGGAACATGATAATGTGCCCATGATTCTGTGAATAACCTGGTTAGGTCCAGTGATGGTATCTCCAGAATAGATATGTGGACAAAGTTGGCAATGGGGGTTGTTGCAAGGAAAAGTTCCAGGACCGGTATTTTTGTGGTATAGTCTGGGGTTTTTGGTGAGAATCCTCATAAGGTTGGGAGGTTGTCTGTAGGAGGGAACAGGCCTGTCACCTAGGGCCTTCTGGATTGTGGCATCTTTATTAAGGAAAGGTTGTAGGTCTTTAATAACGTGTTGCAGTGGTTTGAGTTGGGGGCTGTAGGTAATACCAGTGGTGTTCTGCTTTTGGCTTTTCGGGGCCTATCTTGGAGTAGCTGATTTTTGGGTATCCGTCTGGCCCTGTCAATTTGTTTTTTTTATTTCTCCTCGTGGGTAATTCAGATTTATGAATATTTGGTAAAGATCTTGTAGTTTTCTGTCTCTGTCAGTAGGATCAGAGCAAATGCGATTGTACCTAAGGGTTTGATTGTAAACAATGGATCCAGTTGTGTGTGCAGGATGGAAGCTAGAAGTATGTAGGTCAGTGGGTATCCGGTAGGATGCGGTACTGATCAGGCCATCATTGATTCATACTATAGTGTCCAGGAAATGTATCTCTTGTGTGGAGTAGTCGAGGCATAAATCGATGGTGGGGTGCAGATTGTTAAAGTCTCTGTGGAATTCTTCTAGAGTCTCTATACCATGCGTCCAAATCATAAAGATGTCATTGATGTATCATAAGTAGAGGAGGGATAATAGGGGACAAGAGCTGAGGAATCATTGTTCCAGGTCATCTATAAATATGTTAGCATATTGTGGGGCCATGCGGGTGCCCGTAGCAGTTCCACTAATCTGGAGGTATAAATTGTCCCCACATCAGAAATTATTCTCACTTTCACAGGTGCATTGTGAACAAGAAGCAGGCAGCATTATCCCCTGCAAATGTAAATGAAGGAGTGACTGGCTGAACAACAAGTAGCACTGAGTGGACTAGATTCTAAAGCGGGGTCTCAAACATATGGCCGAGGGTGCCATCTGTGGCCCGAGCATTTCCTCAGTCTGGCCCTCACAGGGCTGTTGGCACATGAGTCCTTGGAGCCCTGGGGTGTGTTTGTACCCTTCCCCCAAGTCAAGGTCCTTCCCACCACTGCTCCGCCTTCTCCCCCATTGCACTCTTTCCCTCAAGTCCCCTCCCCCAAGATTGGGAGGTGACAGCAGAGCGGAGCAGGCTATTGTGTAGCTCTGCTACTCCACAGCTCCTGCTGCCACTGTGAGTGCAGAGGTGTCTGACCCCTGCTTCTGGCCCCAGCCCACCCAGAGCCCCTCAGTCTAACCTGGGTGTGAGCGACCATCCCATTCTTAAGACAACTGGAGTGGCTGCCATGGGCCATCCTGAGGCATGGGGCTGGGGCAGCCGTACCAAACCATCCTATGGTTTGCACGTACTCCTCCTTGACCCAAGTGATGTGCTGGGAGTGTCACAGAGCTAGCAGCCACTCTAACCCTGCTTTGTTATGGATAAAGGTGCTGTTCCGCCTTCTCCTGGGGGTGGGGGCGTTAAATCACCTAGGGGCAGCAGGAACGGCTGGGGGACGCATGGAACAGGGAAAATGCGAGGAGACTCCCTGGAGCCCTGCCAGAGAGGGGTGCCCACTGGGCCACTAAGAGGATTTGAAGACTGGCACTGACCCTAAGGTAAATTGAGTTTGAGACCCTGCTCTAAAGTTTTACATTGTTCTATTTTTGAATGCGCTTATTTTTTGTACATCATTTTAGATTTGTAAGTTCGACTTTCGTGATAAAGAGAGTTCTCTATGTACTTCAACTGTATTTTTCAATTCACTCATTTTGTTTATTACAATGCAAGTATTTGTAATCAAGAATAAAAGTGATTACTTTGTATCCTATATTGTAATTGAAATCAGTGTATTTGAAAATGTAGACAATATCCCAAAATATTTAAATAAATGGTATTCTGTTCTTGTTTAACAATGCAGTGATTAATTTTTAATCACTTGACAACCTTAATAGTTATAAACACAAACACATGAGAGAATGAAATATACAGAAGAATTTTTTTGCAGAAGGTAGGGGGGAATTTAGCATTTTTTAAAACACTTCCGCAATGTGAATTTGCACAATGGTTGAGGAACAGATGTTTCTTTCACTGTCTTAAGAAGCTTTTGTTAATCCATAAGCATGATGCTTATGTAAAACTATTTGTCAATAATTTATGCAGGTATGATTTGTATTACTGATTAGAAAGATCATTGTAGCTCAGAGTAAAGTATAAAGACTTCTGTATGCCTATCATTTAAATACCAAACATTTAATCCATAAACAGATGGCTAGGAATGAATAGGTTGCGAACACTCTTGCCTCTCAAGTGAACTGTTCTGCCTTCTGTTCACTCTGTTCAACTTCTGTTGAGTTCTGTTTAGGGAAATTCAAATGGCCTGTTTGGATAACTGAACACAGAGCGATTCGAGTGCTGCTCTTGAAGAATGTATATTTTATTGTGCTTTTTTACTTTTAAAAAATTGAAAATGGAATCGTAATTTAGCTTGAGAGTGTAATGGAAAATAGTGGTGATGTATCTTAATCTAAGAAAATTAGTATGTGCAGATTAATAGAGGAGATATTAACTACACAGTCCTATTAAAACTCAGGATGATGGTATTTACTGTCATTTTTAATCTAATTTAATTTTAAGATACATCATATCAGTTCTTATTATTTCCTCTTATACATTCTGATAATTATCCCTATGGCATCTTTTTATGCTTTCTAACATCATAGAGATGATTTACAGATAAGTAGTCATTTGAAAATTAAAACCTCTTCAGCTTCTATAACACACCACATATAGTTAGTGGTTGAAGATAATGAAAATAGAGGAAACTCACCAGTTTAAATGGCTGTGATGTCATGAAAGCTTGAGTAATTTAATTTTGTGTGCATCCATCCATCTACCCACCCACGCACATAAGGAAAATAGCTGTAGAGTTGAATGCAAACTGTTGCCTGTGTTTAATTTCATTGTACTTGTATGCTTGACAATATGTTTAGTAATGAGAACACCAGTTACAGACAACTTTTTAAAGTGCATTGGCTACTATCTGTAAGTCCGTTTGCAGACAGATTTATTAACGTGGTCTGTTTATAGAGTGGGTACTTTCTCTAGTTTTACGTCATTGTGTAGTGAAAACAAATTAATCTGCTTTTACTGTGCTATTTTAACAGAATATATTAAAATAAAATAAACTGTACAAGCATCACAGTGTAAGTATTTAAATAACAGGAATCTTTTCTACATTGTTTTTCACTCTTTTTCTTGAAACAAAAAAGCAGTTATGTAGCACTTTAAAGGCTAACAAAATAATTTATTAGATGATGAGATTTTGTGGGGCAGACCCACTTCTTCAGATCTGCACACTTTATTTCTGAAAGTGCCGTACAAAATTGTTTTACCCATTTATGTGTTTCTTGTTCCTCAAATGTAAAGTTTGAGGCATTTTCCAGGGTTGGTATGAAAAGTGTATAAAAGGTAAGTTGAAATTGGGCATAAAATGGTTTAATACATGATATTTCAAGACATTTTTGTTTTTTGTCCTGCCAAACCATTTTTTGTATTTCTCTTTCTGCCTTAGGTTTTAAACCGAAACAGGGTAAGTGAGGTAATATCTTTTACTGGACCAACTTCTTCAGCTCTGGGAAACATATTCCCATTATTATAGCTAAATACAAAGTGGAACAAATTGTTTACCGTAAGTAGATAACGTTGAATGGTCCCTTAGAATATGTGAAGTTGCCCATTAATACCTCTGCAATGGGGGTCTCCACCCTCTGCAGTACCAGCATGTACTGTAGGCGGTGAGGGCTGCTTTATCGCCCATTGCTCCAGTCTACCTCAGCCAGGTCCTGCTAGAGGGTGTACCCCAGCACGTCGGAGCTCTCTCTAGGCCCCCAGCCCTGTGTGCCTTTCCTGCCACCTCACCCTCATCACCTGAGCTGGCTGCATGCATTGTAGCCAGTCCCCTTCCAAACTGTGCCAAGACGTCACCTGTACACTCTCGTGCTTCACATGCTCCATTTCCTCACCCTCGTGTCCTGCCCAGACACTAAGTGGCATGACCTTTTGTGCCAGCATTAGAGAGTGGGAAGCTCTGGAGAGCCAGCCTGTATTCAGCCTTGGTCCCACCGGCCATCGGGGACATCAGCTGGAGGATACTCCATGGTGCAGTGAGCACAGGCGTGTACTTGGTGTGATTCACCCCATTCCCCACAACTTGTTCCTTTTGTGGCATGAGCAAGACCCTGGTGCACATCTACCTTGAGTGAGCCAGGTTATGGCCCCTCTTCCAGCTCCTCCAGTGCCTCCTGTCGAGCTTCTGGCTGCACTTTTCCCCACACTTCCTGATCCTTTCACACCCCATCCGTGGTCCCACAAAGTTGCAGCACCTCCTCATCAGCCTCTTCCTGGCTATGGCCAAGGTGTCCCTTTACAGGACCGGGGAAAGGAGGCTGTCTGACTGGGGCGACTGCGACTGTGGGACATACTCCCGTTCCTTGCTCCCTTCATGCATCAGGGCAGAGTTACTCTGAGCAGTGTCAACTGGCTCTCTCAACGTCTTCAGGGAGCAGTGGGCGCTGTCTGAGGTGCTCTGCTCGGTGCCCCCATCCAGCTTCTTCGTTTTGGCCCTCTGACCTCCATGCCCATCCCTTTTTTCTTTTTAGTTGTCCCCCAAATTTATTTGGGGGCCCTGTTTTAGTGGACTCCCCCTTATGGGGGGGATCTTCTATTTGTGGGCAGGCTTGTGCCTTCCCACATTCTCAGGTCCTCCCCACAAAAAAAACACCTCTCCAATCATAGGACAAAAAAGGGGGCTTTGGTGGGTTACAGATGTTGTAATAAAACATAAATCAAATGTCTTTATTAAGATCTTGATTTTTAGTGTATTGGTAGTGAATTTGAAGTGTTGTGTAGGTTTCCTTTGAGGACAAGGACTGAGAGGTCAGATATGGAGTGACTGTATAGTGAAAAGTGTTTGCCTACACATGTGGTTTTTTTGTACTATATGATTTTTCTGTGAGAGGTCATTGCAGAGCATTTGGATTGTTTGGTATCATGTGGTGGTGGTGTTGGGGAATTTAATGGATTGGATCAGGTGCACCACATGTTGTGATAGACGTGTAGGACTGTTAATTTTGAAAGACATGGTGTGGAGTGTATTTGTTAGTTAGCAGCAGAGGTATGTTAGCCGGTTTCACATCTGCTTTTCTGGCATGGTTGGATGTTGCTTTGAGTTGGTAGGCACTGGTATGTGGGGACTTTGCACCTGATGATGAAGGTGGTGTGAGGGCTAGAAGAGGGGATTCTGAGAAGATTTCTTGTAGAGTGTGGTCCCCATTGGGTATGTGTTGCAGTAATTTAGTGATGTCCGAAATGGGTTCCTGCATGGGGGGTTGTAGGTGACAGCTTGGGTTTTGCAGTCAAAAGAATTTTTTTTCATGTATTGAAGTAGGTTTTCTCAGGCTGTGCGCTTTGTCTATTCCATGATTCAGTTGAGACTTCGCTGGTGGAATGTCCAGCTTGCTTCATAAAGGCACTTTCCAGTGGATTTGGGGATATGTGTAGATTCCTTGTTGTGAGATGATCCTTTCTGGAGTATGGGAGAAGTAAGAGACAATTCCTCAGTTTTTCTGAAGCTCTTCCCCAGAACTCTTCAGCACATTTGAAGTTGTATATACTATACTTTAAATGTATAAACTTCAGTATTTGCTGTAAAAAAAAGTCTTGTAAAGGATATTAGAGCTGGTGTTACTAATAATCTGAATGTATTTTATAATCCCAGTCTAGCAGAATATATGCCAAGACAAAGATAGTGTTTTTGTCCCTGCTTTTTATGGAGACTAAAATCGCTCCCTGAAGTGCAAAAACAGAATAAAAAATATCCATGAGTTCTTGAATTGTACCCATAATCTCACAGATGTAAACAGCATGAGGTATCCTCTGCAATTATCTGGACCTTCTTTTGAAAAACAAATGTTTAGTAGTTGTCTGTGGTTTACTCTTTGATCCAGCTCCATGTTGAGTTGTTGCGGAGTGACTAGGGACTCCAAAGAACTGTGTTTTTTCGGAATGTTTGAGAGCTTTTCTTCATCTTTCCTGCTTTGGGGGTATTCCCTGTTTGTTTTTGTTTTAGTTTTTGGTTGTTTTTTTTTAATTCAGGTTAGCTTGCTACTTTAAATTATGAACCTTAATACCCAGATACTGCAGTTGTTCTTAAAGATCTTTAAAAGTTTGGCCAGGTCATATATTAAACTGCAATACACACAAATTCAGACATGACAATTAGTACCACATTTTGTAATTTTTCTTTTCATCAGACATGGCGTGAGACTGATGCTAACAAAACAAGGAAGGTTTAAGTGAAGTACGTAAACAACTGCAGATATGTGCAAGGCGACAGCCCATTGCCACCAGTGTGTTCCGCTCACCAAACTACACTTTGAAAAGCCTACCCGATATGTTTTTCTGGGAGAATCACAATGATTGTACGGAACAACCCTTTCCCTTGCAAGGAAACACACATCAGAAGTTTTGGTGATTTAAAACAACTCTTCCACCTTCCCTGACCTAGCAAGGAGGATCTCTTTGGAAAAACATAGCAGCCAAAGATGCAAGAAGATCCATCTCAGTTGGGCTCCGTTTGCCCTTGTGTTTCCTCTCAGTTACTCTGAGGGATAATCTAAAACAGAAATATGAGTACTAACCCCACATCAGTCTGTTTTTTATGCCCCTTGAGGAGTTTGACGCTGCAGCTGTGTTTACAGCCTATCTTTGTTTTTAGGCCTGAACTACGGAGTTCTTGAACCTCAGGAGACTGCTTTTTGCGCCAGTCCTTCTTAGGTCAGTGTCTGGATCTGTTTCTCAGTTTGCACTGCTGTCTTTTGCTCCCTCCTTATGCTGGTGGACATAAAGTAAATGAGCATATAAACTCAGGCCTGATTATGAACTAGTACCTAGCAGTGTCACCTTGGGAGGAGCACCAAGAAGTAAGTGTCACTTTTCCATCCTGGCTCCCTTTATGGGGTGCAACACTTGCGGTTTGCTTTGCCTACCTGCTAACAGTAGGGAGCTTTGGATACTTATTGCCTTCTCTCTTCCCGACATCCAGAACAGCAGTATATGCAGCCTTCATCAAGCTGCACAGCGGAAGAATAAGAACATTCTTCCCTGCTCAGCTGCATCTAGGCTATGGATGGTCTCGCCCCAACTAAGTATTAACATATGTGTAGCTTCAGTGTTTGCAGTGCTCAGGGTGTTTCCTGTAGTAAATATGGGGAGGGAGCACCTTGATTCATGTTGGGGAAAACAGGCATTTCTTTTTAATATAGTCATAGAATCATAGAACACTAGAACTGGAAGGGACCTTGGGAGGTCATCGAGTACAGTCCCCTGCCCTCACAGCAGGACCAAGCACTCTCTAGGCCATCCCCGGTGGATGTCTGTCTAACCTGCTCTTAAATATCTCCAGTGATGGAGATTCCACAACCTCCCTGGGCAATTTATTCCAGAGTTTAACCACCCTAACAGTTAGGAAGTTTTAAAGTTTTTCGTAATGTCCAACTTAAACCTCCCTTGCTACAGTTTAAGCCCATTGCTCCTGGTCTTATCCTTAGAGGCCAAGGACAACAAGTTTTCTCCCTTCTTGTAACCCTCTTTTAGTCAGCTCTTTGTTTGCTGTTTTGCAGGCTTAACTAGCTGCCCCAGAGGTTTCTTGTTAAAGTAAAAATTGCTATTGACATTGGAAGTCTTATTTACCAGAATTCATGCATTACGTTTGATTTAACAGTCTGGTATTTTTTATCAATACTTATGTAAATTCAAGGTATTGATTTTTGCAGAACTGTGAAACACCATGATTTATGTCTCTTTTTACTATTCATTCATGCTTGATGTGAATTAAAAAAAACAACTCAATCACATTTGAAGGAAGATTGTAGGGAAGATTCTTTATACCTTAAGGTCCTTTGGTGCAAGATGATGTTTGGTGGAATGTAATAAGATGGTGATGTGATTAGCATGAAATTAAAGTATCCTATCTGGTTCTTGAAACCACAGTGTTAATATGTAATCAGATATGAGTAAATTGAACAGGGCTTTAAGAAAAAAGAATAATTTAGAACTTTGCTTTAAATAACATTGGATATTTTTGCAAGATCCTGATTTTGTTACATTTTTTTGATAATAGAATATCTTCTAGCCATAGTCAAAGATGACCTCTAGCATGTGCGGTACATTTAAAAGTCAAACCTACATGTTACATATTTATAGGAGAGGAATAAAGCAAGAGAGATTGTTTTGAGAAAAAGACAGTTAAATATTAAGAAAAGTTATGGTTTTTGCCTTTTTTGGTGAGTATTGTACTCTAGGTAAGTTCATCATCTCTGTTTTGTGACAGTCCTAGAAACACACATTTAAGTAACAGATTAACACCAGTCCTTTTTTTTTTTTTTTTTTTTTTTTTTTTTTATAAATTTATCTGTGGCCATGGGGTTAGTGTATCAGTGATTGAAATTAGTACATTATGACTTTACCTAGTACTGATCTGCTTGATACTATTTTACAGATGCATACAAATGGTTTTAATTGAGGAAATGAGAGTGAAGGCCACTTGTCAAGTCTGAAGATTTTTAATAAAGTACCTAATTGTGGAGTAAGATAGTAATCCAAACATGTTAGGTGTTATTCATCAATTGGTAAAGCCATGCAAATGAACAAAATCTAACATGCTAGTTGAACAAAATAGTAGACTTTTTAAAGGAAAATTCTTACAGCAACATTAAATGAAATCATCTGTATAGTTTTCATGAATCGCTGTGCTCTGTATTAGTAGTTGTGGTCTATTCCTTAACTTTCTGAACCAAAGCCATATTTTCTACAAGTACTTCCAAATTAGGAGGACTCAAAGGGTGTGTTTACATGGGCACAAATCTTCGAAATAGCCGTGCTAATGGCTATTTTGAAGATTACTAATGAGGCGCTGAATTGAATATTCAGTGCCTCGTTAGCATTAGGACACTTCCGGCCGTGGCGCTTTGAAAGCCCCGCTTTCGAAAGCGCGTGGCTCGGCGTGGCTACATGGGGGTCCTTTTCAAAATAAGGTCCGATCGGAATAAGGTGATTTCGAAAGGGGCTTTCGAAGCACCGCGGCCGGAAGTGTCCTAATGCTAATGAGATGCTGAATATTCAATTCAGCACCTCATTAGTAATCTTCAAAATATGCCTATTTCAAAGATTTGTCCCTGTATAGACACAGCCAAAAAAAAAAAACCTTAGGAGATGGTAATTAAATCAGTGAATCAGCTGTAAAAGTTAAAATTTTCCATCCCTTTTTAAAGCATGGTTTTAAGGTGAATACTTTTCTATCTTTGTCTTAAAAACAAACAAACAAGTAAACTACTCTGTAAAATCTCTTGAGGTGAAGGAGGCATCCATTAATGGTGACAGGAGTTACACTTGTGTGTTACCAGAGATTATAGCTGGTGTTTGCTGGAGTGGCTAAACCAGCAGTCTAAGCTGCTATAGTGTCTAATGAAATATGACAACTTAATTTGAAATTCTCACTGAAGTGAGAGAAGATTCTTACAGAGACCGATTCTCAGATGTTTTAAATCAGCAGTGTTCAATCCAGGATCCCAATAGTACATCTAAGATTTCCGAAGTGGTCTATACCTTCGTTAAAAATTTGTAGGGGTCCAATAATAAAAGAAGGATTTAAACTCACTGGTATAAATCAGTTTTAGTTTCATTGGAGTCAGTGCATCAGGGCTAATGTAAACTTCTGAGCTTCTGATCCCTAGTACTAAAACCTCATCCAAATCCCATTGAAGTCACTTGGTGACTTGGCATTAACTTCTTATGATTCAAGGCAAGGCTCTGTTGAACATATTTAGCAAAACAATTAAGCATGTGCTGAAGTACTTTCCCAAGATGGATATTTTGTCTGCCAAATTAATGAGCAGAATTAGGGGGTGTAGGATGCCCCTTTTTATTTAGAAAACATGAAGTTTACCAGCCAGCAACAGTTTCTACTAACCTCCAAACGAAATGGGCAAAGGGACAGTCAAGTTAAAAAGTAATGATATAATGGAGTCTCATGTCAAGTTGGACAGATGAACTAAAGTCACTTATTGTCTGTCCTGAAATTAGACGAAAGACCAGTTTTGGACCTGCAATCCTGTCTACACGTGCCACAGGCAAAACAATTTTAGATAACTGTTGATTGCTTTTAGTTTTATGGCTTGCACATCTCTTTTTGATTACAGCAATCTGTGAACAAGAAGTGTTTAGTGTGGAGGCCAATATTGCAAGGTTGAACGTTGATTTTTAAAGTGTCTTTGTATTGTTTCCTTAGCATGACTTTACAACAAGTTCCAGTCTGCAATTCTACACAGCAGACAGTCTTTGGTATTTTATTGTTGAACCTAAAGGCTGCAGTACAACACCCTCTCAGCTCAACTCTCACTATAAAAGATATATTGCTTATGATGCTTCATATCTCAGGTGTTTTGGAACCAAATCTTGCCATTTAATACCTACTGATTTCCATAGACGTTGTGTGTGTGCATGCAATTAATCCAAGTGTTTTACATGGCATTAAGAAATAGTCCATGTATCTCCCCTGTAGTGGAGCATGGTTTGATGACAGCAAGACAACATCAATGTTTGTTTTAAACACCATGCTGAAGTTTTCTGAAGGTGTGTCTGATTGCAGCATTATGAAATGAGGTGGGGTAGTCATTATATTATATGAAATAACACTACCTAGGTAGCAACATTTGTCTGTGATCATCAATGGATGTAGTTGCATTACTTCCTAGTTGAAGCTGGACCATGACTTCTGTCATTTTTGGGCTGATAGTTAAGCCAAAATGTTTTGCTGCACATACGTAGCCAGTGAGCAATCATCAGTGAAGAATAATTTACAAATAACTCTCTTCATGCCTTTCTATCTTTTACACACAAGAGATGCAGATTCAGGACACCTCCATTCAGACAGTACCGCATATGTCCACTCAGTGTCTCTGAAGGCATCTATTAGAACATGGGCAAACATGATGCTAATGAAATCAGAAGAACACAAACTTGCTTTACTTCATTTGTGTACAACAGGGAACTGAGAATCACCCCCAGTCAAGGACATGAATCTGAATTCCAAAATGAAAATATTTAATCATGTTGGCAAACTTTGACCATGTCTGCACATGCCTCTCTCTTTCAGAAGGGGCAGGTTAGTTGGGCACTTCCAACAGGTTAATGAGGCACTGACATGCATATCCAGCACCTTATTAGCCTAGTGGCAGCCAGTTGCACTTCAAAAGCGCTGCTTTCGAAACGCGGACTGGCTATATAGATGCAGGTGCTTTGAAATAAACCCCACACTTCGAAATTCCCTTATTTTCAATTTGTCTATACACCCAGTCTGTGTTTCGAAAGCAGCACTTTTGAAGCGTGACTGGCTGCCATTGTGCTAACAAAGCACTGAATATGCATGTCAGCGCCTCATTAACATATCCCTTCTGAAAGGGAGAGGCATGTGTAGACACAGTCTTACTGAGGCATTCAGATGTGCAGAGGAATGTCCACAGGACATCTTGATTTACAGACTTAAGTTTTTAATAAGGTCAACAAAAACTGTGTATAGATCTTGATTCTGCTCATGACACCTTTGCCTAAATTTGTTGAGGTGCAAAGACTGTTACTTAAGTCCTAAGTCTGGAACAGAAGCCATGTTGGATTTCAGCCAGGATTGCTTCTGCTAATTGAGCAGTTAGCAAGTTTAGCATTACTTGGGTATTTTTTCCTGCAGTGACAAATAACCAGATGTCACAGTGCTTTGCACAAGACATTTAATAGCCTTATTATTTTTAAATACATTTAAATAAATTTTGAATAATATTGGCATCTTGAAGTTCCTCTGCGTTAGCCTCCTGTTACCAAAATCTAAAGTTAGAAGCCAAAGAACTTTGTGATTGGCTCGTGATCCCAATTCTGAATATTGTCACAGGAATACCGTCTGGATTCTCTGTATAATTGTTCTGACATTTGCTTAAAAGCTTTTCATACTTCAGAGATGTTTGATGGAATTGAGAGTTGGTCTTTAATTGAATGTTGTTCATGGTCATCAAGCGCTGATGCTGATGTAGTAGATAGGCAGTTTAGAACCTTATAAAATGTTCTGTCTATCTTTTCTAAATTTGCCCATGATCAGTGAGCAGTAGTGACTCATCTACATTCCAGCTAGGATGGATGTGACCTCCAGTATTGTTTCAAGCCAAGCACCCTCATGAGTCTTCAGTAAGGATAAGAGTTGTCATGGAGGTCATGGACATGATACATTTTCTGGCTTTCAGAGACCACCATGACATTTTCCATTTTAGCTCCAGACCCAGAGCAGCAGGTATGGAGATGTCAGCCGGGGGCTCTGGAGCTCTTGGGTGCCATGGACAGTGGGTGCCAGAGAGCTAAAGCAGGGCTTGGGATGGTATCCCTCTGTGGACTTCAAGCTTCCATTGCCCTCTCTCAGCTCCTTCCCCCTACATTATTTGTAATAAAAGTTAGACAAATTGTGGCCTTCTGTGAGTTTTTGTTTCTTGCCCTCAGTCTAGCGGTGACTTTTACTCAAAATAATTGTGACACAAAACTTAACCTTAGTCATCAGTGAGGACACTCAAACTGAGCTAGTTTTACTGTAACTCTGTCTGTGAAATTATGTTCAGAAGGCTTTTATTTCAGAGTGAGATAAGCATGCTTTCCTCAGTTACAACATGGTGAAAGAGCCTGAGATCAGCCTTTGTAGAAGAAATTGCTACTTGTCAGTGTTCAGTCCCTGAAAGGAATATTTTGGAAAGTTGGAATCGCATGAAAACAGAGCAAAATAGAAATAGTTTTGTAGTTATAATGTTTACACACCCTAGTTATAAGTTTTGTCCTTGAGTGTAGCAAAATTTAATGAGACTTATTCTTTATTTAATGTGCTTTCTCTATATGTGTATATCTGTGTCTATAGATAGATATAGATATATAAAAGTAAAAGCTGTACTTAAAAAAATCAAATGAAATTAAGATCTGTGTAAAAGCCAATTACAGCAAACTTTCTCACTGCATCCAAACTCACTTTTGTAACTGGTTTCATTGCTGAGAGCAAACCAAGCAAGTGAAAGCAGTAGCACACATACACATCTCTAATAAAGAGTCAGTTCTTGGTGTGTCAGTACTACTGTTAAACAGACTTATCTACTGTGTTCTGTTGCCAATTTCAGAGATTCTGATCACAAAGATACGTGTATTGAGCTTTTGATAAGCTTAGAGGACCAAATCCAGTGGAAAAGATAACAACAGATATTTTTAATGTTTATCTCTTTTGCTGTAAAGTTTTTTGGATGCTCTTCCACGTATTGTTGTGTATGTAGAAACCTTTGGGATAGTAGATTCCAATGAGGTGGTGACAATATAATATACCCTCAATTTATGCAAGGGTTCCATTCCCACGCACCCTTGCATAACCTGAATTTTGTGTAAGTAAGGGGGTGGCCTTTTCCCTGGCAAAATGCATGTTCTGCAGCTGGGGAAGCAGCAGAATGGTAAGTGTTGGGGTTGGGGCTGTGGAGCGGGGGCAGGTGGGCTAAGCATGCGGTGGGTTAGGGCTGCAGGGGAGTGGAGGATGGAGTTGAACTGGAGCTGCACGCAGGGTGGGGAGGGGCAGTGTGGTCAAGGCAGAGCCATGCATGGGGTGGTGAGCCAGAGCCCTGCTGGGGTGGTGAGCCAGGCTGCAGGGGGTTTGAACCAGGATAAGAGAATGAAATGGGAGCCATGTGTGGGGGTTTGAAGCAGGGCCAAAGGGGTTGAGTTTGAGCCATGTGTGGGGTTGTGCTGAGCCAGAGCCAAATGCACGTGGTGAGTGGGGCTGGGGAGGGTGGCGGGAAGGTGCTGAACCAGGGCCAGGGGGAGCGAGATTTTGAGTTGTGTTAGTGCAAGTTAAATGCAACTTGAAATTGCGCATTTTGAGGTTTTACTGTATAATATGAGACCATTTGTGTATCTGCTGTGTAAATCAAATTTATATTCGTCCCCAGAGACCAATCATATTTCCTTTGTAGAATAATTAACTTTTTGATTGACCTTAGGCATAAGTCATTGAATTCTAATTCTGTTCCCAAATGCATTTGAGATGTTCAGTTTTTCAACTGTCAAAAATGCTTAAATACTATCTTTGTGTTATCATGAAAGTGCACTGGAGAGGGGTGAAAACAGAGTAAGAGGAGAGATTGGAGCAGCAGTTGGCAGGAAGGAGGAAATAGAAAGTAGATTATTTTTTAGGCTAGAAGGAACAGATGCAGTGGCAATATGAATGTTGAGAAGGAAGGAATTATTTGGTGGGTGGAAGAATGATTCAGGTGGAATGGGAGACATTAAGGAATAAAATTTTTGATTCTTAACAAAAGACGTATGGCAATGCTCCAACAGTGACCAGGATGTACTTAAACTGTAATTTGAATTTGTAATTCATTTTTTTTTTTATTTGTGCTTAAGATACTCCTACATTTTCAGTGTTTTCGATCTACTACATAGAAATAATTAAAAAAAAAGCATTTCTCTCTAATGATGTTATATGATGTTAGTGCTACAAGAGTTTATTCACCATAACATAAACAAGTTGCCTACGCTTGCAAAATCCCTGTGAAATGATTGTGAGAGGCATTGCTTTTTGCCAGTACTTGCTGGTACTGAGTACTGGCCCCTCGGTAGCCCCAATCTTGGGATTGGCTGTAGAATGGAGAGTGGAGAAGCCATCTGAGTACTGGCTTTGCTTCTCTCTCTCTCTCTCTCTCTCTCTCTCTCCCTTTTTTTTTAAAAACACTGGTGACAGGTGAACAAGAAGTACAATAATGCCAAAACTGCAGTACAGTGGTTTGTTTGGAATATGACAATTTAATATCTGGATAATTAAATTTAATTTGTGATTCTTCAACAGAGGTGACAGATTTTGTAAATAAATTTACATTTTGATATTCTGTTATCAAAGATTTGACAGAAAAATGGACAGGAAAATGTTTACCTTTTGAAAAACAAACTGGACACAATCTCTTTATATCCAACCACCTCCAACATGATGCTCACATAAAAAAACTGAGTTTTTGTTTTATTCATGCTCCCCTAAATGACAACTTTATTCTAATATGCCCTCCTCCCATTCTCTTTGATTTGTGCAAAGAGGCACAAAAGCAGCTGGATCAAGCCAACTGAGAATTCCACCACCATGGCTGATTTTTCTTTTCCTTGCTCAAACACAGGTCTGGAGTGGGAAGGGGAGGTGGCCAGAGCATACTGTATTCTCACTATGGTGAGCTAGTGTGTCTTCCTTCAGCCTCAGTGACCTATGCTGTAGCATAGGATCAGCTAGCAACCATATTGAGAATCAAATAAGTTCCATGAGAATTAATTTATTATTGTAAATCCAGTTTTAGATAATTGTTGAGGAAGGTTTATATAATCTAAATGTTGTTTTACGTTATCCTTTCAGCTCCAGTTCAGATATTTTGAGAGATCTGCAAGAAGTTGAGATGTTTTCAGAGTCATCAGAGAAGTGAGTACAGTAATGGATGACTGAGGTAATTGGCTGAGACAAGTCTAGGTCATTTAATTAGTTGCTCTGTATGAATAAAAAGACATGGTTCAAATGAACAAGTAAGAAAAAACTTGAAATTAAGGCTGCTACGGTGGCATTGGAAATGCTTGAAGACCTGGCATCACAAACTTTACAAAGCAAGCACACTTTGGATTACACAATATTCATTCTGAATTTCTTCTGTGTGGAGTGAGAAGTCCTCTTCTCTGCGTTTAAAAGCATTTTTTTAAAACAGAAAATCAATTTTGTTATTTGTGTTACAGTAATGTCTAGTGGGTGCAGCTGAGGTGAGGCTTAATTGTACTAGGCATTGTATAAACATGTAATAAGAAATAGTCCATGCTCCAAAAGCTTATAGTGTAAATTAATAGGAAACACAGCAGGTGGAAAGGGAAAAAAGTGCAGAGTAATGGATGGTTTTCCCAAGATCACACAAAAGTGGCAGAGCTAAAAATAGAATTCAGGTGTTCAGTGTCCCAATTTTTGCCCTAACCGCTGTAAAGTTCTAAAATCCTCAGAAGGGGAAATAGGAATCAAAATTGGGAAGGGTTCTGCAACAATGCTTCAGTTTGTCATGTGGGACTGAGACTTTTTTTTAAATCAGATTATTGTACTAGTTAGTATTCCTGAAAAATCCGATATACCCAGGGTACACAACAAATTTGGTATGGAAGGTCTTCGTGTACGTGCTGGAATCCTTGTTTAAATAGCATGCCAGCTGCAATATTTGAGCATAAGAGGGTGATATTAGAGGAATCACATCAAATTTAATTGTGAATGAATTTTCAAAGTCCTTAGAAAAGTTAACTGGGGAAATAATCCAATCACGTGTGTTCACTAGACTGGTAGCTCTTCATAAACCTCGTAAGCCATAACTGAAATGATATTTGGAACTCATAAGTGTGTATATTATTTAATCGATGAAGTATGGTGTTGTAGTGGATAATAACACTTGATAATGGATACACTGACAAGGTCTTGACTGTAACGGTGCCAGAAAACAAGTGAGAATATTATTCAGTAGGAAAGTATAAAATAATAATCTTGTGGTTAAAAAAAAATGGGTGATGTTTAGAAGAGGAATGTTCATAAGCATAATTTCTGACAGCACCAGCATAAAATATTCATTTGTACCTATTTTCCAGTTCTGTAGTCTGCATTATAACATTTTCCTCAAGATTTTTTCTGCTGCTGTTTTGATTGTCTGGAATGTTAACCCAGAATGGAAGCAAGCAACTGTAGCTGTCTTTAGAGTAGACAGGAGTTAGAACTCCTTATGTTTCAGGTATACTCATGCATGGGCCACTTGACTCCTTCCTCACAACCTTCTTCCTGAAACAACATATGGGAGTGTCATTGTATGATACGTAAGCAGTGTTGGCAACACAAGGGATGCAAACTCCTTCAAATGAATTGTAACACGTGGACCATAACATTATCTAGCATGAAATGACACAGCCTTACTGCTCCCCTTTACTTATTTACAGCTATTTTGAGTGTAATTTGAACATAAATGTAAGATCCTGTTTTTGACATTTACTAGGTTAGCAGTTTATTTTATCATTGGGGTTGAAGATGATAGGGTAGATTGTGCCTTTTTAGTCTGTCAATGCACTTGAAAATGGGATGAAACTAATAATTTCAGGGGCTAAATTATGAAATATTTTGTCATTTTTTCCAAACCCAATAGAAATGTGATTTGTTGTGATTTCTTACACCTTCTGTTGGCAAACTATGTATTTATTTATCTTACATCTGTTTTTTAGAAAATTGGAATATCCATAAAAACTTATCTGGGACATATAATCACCTCCCTAAAAATGTCAGGCTAAGAAAGTAACAAACGTGGCTCGGGGACAGATTTATACTGCTAAGAAGCTACAAAATTGAGAATGTCCGTTTCTCTGAGATCTTGTTAATGACGGGGGAGAGGTGTGTGAAGTATTTCATCTTGATTGATTGATAGGAAACTATCTGTCTCTCTCTTTAGCTTTTTGATTAGCATGAAAATAGTGTTACGTATTTGCCTTTTTTGAGGTGGGGGGCATATGAGGGGAGAACACCTACCCTTCCTCCACATCATCACAAACCTGTGCAGAACTGGTCCATAACCTTTGAAATATTTCTGTGAAATGACACATTCAGATCAACAAATTACACTTGGTGCACTTAATAAAAGGGATTGAGGACTGACACTTACTACAATGTGAACCTCTCTTGTCCAGCATTCTATAGTTCAGCAACAACTGTGATCTGACGTGATTTTTAGTTAGTTGGTAGTCCACTTATTAGGGTGTGGCCAGGTTTCCCACAATCCTGTAAATTTTGTTTATGGCCACCAGTCCTGGCTCTCAATGTTCTGTGCTGGTACGTGGCTAAACAGTAAACCCTTGATTTAACGGACACTGATACAAAGGATGCTATCTGTCAGTCACATCCCCTCCCCTCCCCATAAATGTTGGATACTTACCAGAGCTGCTGCCAGGGCTGGAGGAACTGCCGGAGTGGCTGGGACCGCCAGGGCTGGAGAGGCCATTGCAGCAGTGGGGGCCACCAGGCCTGGAGGAGCCAGGGGAGAGGGGGCTGTGGCAGGGTGCAGGAGCTCTCCTTCCCCCAGCCCCTTTTGTGCGGAGAATGTTGGTGTCCAGCCACCACTGCCTTCAGTGGTGCTGCGCAGCAGCCATGGTGTCGGAGGCTGCTGCCTGCTGGCAGGCTGTGGGCAGCCATGCTGTGCCTTTGCGTGGGCAGATCGGAGCTGGGAGCTAGAGGAGCTGCAGCGCTGAGAGCTGCAGGAAGTGAAAGGAGCCAGACTGACATTCAGCTCCTCACCTGGTAGTTGGGAAGGGGAGATGGAGGTGTGAGGGGGACGAATGGGGGCAGGAGAGAGGAAGGGAAGAGGGGGCAGAGGACAGAAGTGAGTGATGGGCTGGGAAAGTCAGTGCATCACCATACAGTATAACCATTTGGATATAATGGACTTTCAGCATTAACTGACCCCCCTATCCCACATTAGTCCATTAAATTGAAGGTTTACTGTAAATTACCATTACCTGTCTTCTAAGACACATACAAGCCGTGGAAGTGTTGGTAATGCTGCTAAGAGGGAGCATGTTTTTATGATTTATCTACTGATTTTCTTGTGCCAGTGTAGTAAAGTTGTAGAGCAAAACTAGCACTTGGTTATGAAGAGACCTGATAAGCCTTGGCTAGGCATGGGGTTATTGTGGGTGTATCAGTACAGTCACACAATACCAAGCATCTTTGCAAGTGCTGTTCCATTTATTTGCCTCAGTGACATAAAAATGTTGATCTCCTGTGGTTTAGCAGATTTTCTGGATCCGGAACTGGTCAGATCTCCCGGGTGCTGGACAAGAGAGGTTCAGCTTGTCCATGACTACATCTCTGGGTTCCACGTATGAATCATCAGAGAGATTATTGCAAATGGCAAACATGATGATCTGACTATCAGATGAAGGAAGGAAATTGGAGAAGTCTTTAGATTTGTCCTAAATGGTTATGTTGAAGGATGACATTTGACCATCACTGCTCATGTTTCTTAATGGGTTACAGTTTCTTAAGAGAAATCATCATAGACATATTTTATGCTCAATGACAGCATAATACAATTAGATAAAATGTATAAAAGCAAACCAGAAAATCACATCAGGACACATGTTTGCATTTCCTTAGGCTGCAGATTTCACTCATTATCCTTAATGAAGTAGGAGCTGTTATAAGCTAAATGTACTTAGTTCAAAAGTAGTTTCCAGATTTTAGAAAATGTATCTCTATCAATGGGTTTAGTGTCCGTAATATCTCATAACATCAACAAAACAAAATCTGCTAAGAGTTTGACACAATGGACCTGGGTGGTACTGTCACTGAAATGAATGGCAAAATTTCCATTGGCTTGAATGGGAGCATGATGAAGCAAAATGGCGATGCCCAGTGCTAGAGGGTTCTACTGCATCAGCAGCTGCAGGGTGGCTCCACTTGGTGGAGGAACAAAGGAACCCTTAGTTGCCTGTAGTATGCCCAGAGCACAAACTGCTTACTGAGGGCTGTGAGATGCAGACAATATTTTGCTTCCCAGACCACTTCTGAGACCATAGAACACATTACTTCCACAGTGACCATGTGAAGTAGTAGTATATGCCTGAATAAAGCAGATAACTGTAATTTGTATTTTTCATTCCTTTTCACATTTTTATTATTTCTCTTCCACTAGATAGGTGTATTCCTTTTCCTTTTTTCATATTTTTAGCTCATGGACTAACACTAGCACCTTATATCGCAGGAAATAGTATATTTATTTTTAGCATTTTTCTGTGGGGCTTAATCACAGTCCTATTTTTTTTTGTCAAGCAAATTACTTGTATTTGATATATGCTTTCCATGTGAGGATATTTCAGTGTACATTCTGGAGATTTTTTTGTGTCCATAATTTGCCCAGGTCGCACCTTATTTATGGATACAGTATAGCTTTTTTTCCCCATCTCTTTCCACATTTGAAGCCTATTGTTAAATTTTAAATATTCAATATTAAATATTTTGGTAGTTGGAAACAATTATTTCTTAGTGGAAACAAGGCATTGATTATTTTTCTTTCTTAAGCCATTCTTGATTGTTGAGTATTATCCAGTCTATCACGGGCGTGTATTTTGAGAGCTTCATGCAAAGATTAATAGGACAGCTAAAATTCCTTCCCCAGTGGACTCTTATTTTCCCCAACATCATCATTTGTTCGCTGAGTGATTGATGGAGGGCCACCATTTTTAAACTACCAGGTGGTGACATGCAGCTAGTTTCCCCAGCATATAACAATAAAAATCCTCTGTTCCCTTTTGCATCACTGAAATGGTGATCCAGCAAGTGCCAACAATTGATGGTGATTGAGTAGAGATCTAATAGTTAAGTGAGTGGAACCATTAGTGTTTTGGTGCATTTGCAGACCATGTTCTTTAGTGAAAGACAGAGTTCAAACTTGCAGAGTTTGTTCTTTTGTGCAGGTTATTTCTGCACAGCAGTGTTGGAAATTAATATTAGCAATGTGTTTGTGGAAAAATCATTTCTTACTCTCAGTAATTTTCTTAACTGGAGAATGTAGTCAAACATTTGATTGGTTTGTTTTAGCCAAGCTGTAGTAACATGTGGACAAGTTGATTGGTGTACCAGGATCTGGAGCAGAAACTCAAGTGCAACTTTGATTATGCTTAATATTGTTCAGATTAATTATAGAACATTATTTACACTTCGGTAAGTTAACACTGAGCTTTTCAATAGCTAAACTGTGTCAAGCAAGTGCCTTACCCTGAGAGTTTATTATCTAAAATCACAAGTAGAAACTGCCAGAATGGCATGTGTCTGGAACAGAGTTTATTTAAAATCAGTCAAGCCAACTGCAGACTATTTTTATCACATACTTTTCTATAAATATTTGTAAGAGGAGGGATACTAAGTAAAATGATAGATGAGTAGGTCATAGATTTTGGCTGTATGTTTTAAAACTTCACTTTATATGTTTGTGAATAAGACATTAGTAACATTCCCCAAGGCTCAATCTGGACTGCTGAACTCAATTCAACAATCTGGTTTGCCTATTATACAGCTTCACAGTGAGAGCAACCAGTGGCTTTGCTCACACACACACGTTCTCTAGCATGTGAATTACTCTCAGCTGAGTACTTACACCCCCTGACTCTTGAATTGTTCTGGAGTGACACCAGCAAATACCCAGTCATAGGTTCCCTTTTGCATCACTGAAACAGTGATCCAGCAAGTGCCAATGGTTGGTGATGGTTGAGGAGAGGTCTAATAGTTAAGGGAGTGGAACCATTAGCTTCTTTGCACGTTTTCTGGCAGTGTTCTGTAGTGGAAGACAGTACCAGCAAATTCCCAGTCCCAGACTTGTCCCCAGATGTGTACTTTTTACCACCTTGCTCTTTCCTTTTGTGCAGTACAAGCTCATAAAAAGTCAATCATTTCATTAATAGACAATGAAATGCACAAACCCTGTTACTTCAAATGGAGGCTTCCAAACACTTCAGTATGTGTTTGGATTGATTTGGATAAAATAAAACAAGTTTATTAAGTACAGAAAGATAGCTTTTATAAGAAAGGAAGCATAAAAGTCAGAATTCGTTACATAGAAATAAAAGGCAAAATGCAAACACTTACTAGGCTTAACTAGCGAAGTGGATTTAAAGCAAAAGGGCTCTCTCACCATATGCTCTCATGGCAGGCTGGCTGGATTTTTACAACCAGGACCAAATCTCCATTTAAATGATGCTTCCTTTATCTTTAAACATTGTTGATGCCATGAGTAGTGATAAAGAGAGAAATGTAGTTTCTGTCTTCTGTTCCTCATTTTTATCTTTTCTTCCTCTTTGAGAATCATCTCCAGCTGGCAACTGTCTGCTTACATAGTAACCTCTACCTGTTCCATTGCAAAAATGTACATTTCTTGCTCACACACTTCATCCTGCCAAAATATGGCACGCTTACCCTGGCGAGAGTCCTTTTGATGATGATCACTTGGCCATTTGTCTCTGAGGAACTGGTTTACCTGGTTCTCCAGATTTGGAATATGGCTTAGTAACCTCACACAGTAGACTATTTATAGGCAATATACATATTTTACAATATCAATCAAAAAATTGAGTGTTCAAATGACAACTCACAAAGCATAGTTTGTATAGCATTTATCAGACTTGTAAAAGATGTAAACATAGGGGTACAGTTTGTCACAGTGGTGAACAGCCTGTTCTTTTGAAAGGAGTCAGTCAGTAAAGCTCTCATAGTAAAATGTAGTATAATATTTATATAGAAAGAGATTTCAACTTTATTCTGTGACTTGAGTGATTATTTTTGCCACAATAGTCAATTCTGCTAGGACAAAAATAGATTCAACTGGCAACGGCACTTTGTAATATGATACAACTGGCATAGTAGACAGTTTTGATCAGTGTTTCTTAGCCATATACTAGGCTATAGTTTAGCCACTTCATAAAACAGAAGGCAACATTTGTGAAATATATTGTCATCATGTATCTAGAGTGTATTAAAAAGAAAATAAGTATAGAAAAATGCTTTTTACTCTATGAAACAAAGATAAAAGTTAACTCTGAACTTTTATATAAATGATACCTTTTTTCTAAAGCAGCATAGGCACTTAGGTCAACTTTGAAAGATAAAAAATTGTTCAAGTGATACCCTTCAAGAAAGCAGAAGAGTACCTTTGGATATAGACTGGGTAACCTAGTGAAGTAAGCTTTAAACTAGGATAAGACCAAAGCCCACAGGTAAGCCCAAAACATAGGGACTTGGGTGAAAGACAGGAGTCTGGGAGGGAAAATGGACAGTCACAATAGGTACAAAGGAGAAATTATAGGGAATTCTGAGGGGAAACCTAATGAACACTTAAGATGTCTTTTTACTAATGCAAGATGTATGGGGAAAAACAACAAGAAATACAGGTGAATATTCACAATTATGATATAATTGACATCACAGAAACATGGTGGGATAATTGACATGACTGGAATATTGGTATAGAAGTGTACAACTAGTTTGGGAAGGAGTGGCTGGGGGGAAAAAGGAGGAGGTTTTACCTTGTATATCAGAGATACATATGCTTGCACTGAGGGAGTATTGTGTTTATGTTCATATGATGAAGTAGAAGTGGGAGGCAGACCTGTTGGAAATCCTCTGGATAAAAAGGAGCAAAACTTTCCTCCCCGGAAAGAGTGATGTCATGCAATGTGTCTTATCATAGACCACCTAACCAGAAAGAAGAGTTGGATAAAGCCTTTTTTTTTTTTTTTTTTTTTTAAACAAACTCATCCAAACCTATGTTTAGTGTGGAGAAGGCTGACGGGGTAGCACAATAATAATCTTCAACTACGTAAAATATTGTTATAAAGAGTATGGAAATTGTTCTTAACCATTGAGGACAAGAAGTAATTGTCTTAAATTGCAGTAAGGAAGATTTAAGTTTGTGCACGTTAGGAAAAACTTCCTAACTGTAAGGATAGTTAACCAGTGGAACAAGTTACCTAAGGATGTCATAGACTCTGCATCACTGGAGTTTTTTGAGAACTGGTTTGGTAGGGTGCTCTAGTAAAAATGAAGTCCTGCCTCAGTTTGGATCTTTCTAGGTCCCTTCCAATCCTACATTTCTATGATTCTGTGATCAGACCCAAAATGTAAGTTTTATGATAAGAAAAAAAATAAGTAATATGTATCCAACTATAATGGTTACCCACTTTAGCCTCGTCTACGCTTCTGGGGAGGTCGATGCTGTGGAGATTGGTTTCTCGGGAGCTGATTTAGCAAATCTAATTAAGTCCCACTAAACTGACCAATAATCATGCTTCTGTCTATTCCAGGACTCCATTGGAGCAAGAAAAGTAAGGGGAATCAACAGGAGAGTTTTTCCCGTTGACACCCCTGCAGTTAGAACAACTTGATTGGAAAGTACATCGATTCCAGCTACACTATTTGTGTAGCTGAAGATGCGTACCTTAGGTCAACACTGTCCACTAGTGTAGACCAGGCCATAGTATTTACAAATCCAACATTACAGTATTGTGCTAGAATGTGAGGATCTGTAGAGTGAAACTGTCTAGGAACCTTGTCTGCCTTATTTGTTAGATGGGTATAATAAAGATGCAGAATGAACGACGAATGAAAAATCAAGACCCTAGTATTTGGCATAATGGATGGTTCAAATAGGAGAGGCAGACCCCACAGAGAATGGGTAGATGATGTAGTAGATTGGTGGAGAGCTAGTCTATAGAAACTAAGCCACTCTGCACTGGATAGGGAAAGATGGAAGGAAATAGTAAGAGAGGCATCAGACACCAACGGGCGCTGAGCCCACGGTGGATGATGGTATAATAAAGAAGTTTTTGAACTTGATAGTCTTCTTTTAAACAGCATGTGTCAAAAATATGCAAAAAGAGTCTAGTAAATATTACTGCTCATACATTTTTATGTTGTTAGGGACAGCTGATGTTCATTTTTATAGTCTTTGAAGCAGGATGATTTTTTAAGTCTTAATAGAGAAATGATTATTCCTCAGCTAAATAGCCATTCTTTCTGTCAAGTCTGATTTAGAACATTTAACAATATTCTAACCTTTTAATGAATGGGCTTTTTTTGTTTTCCACCCTAATGATTTTTATTGTTGGCAATTAAGGTTTCCTTTGTGACTGAATAGATATGATGAAGATATGCTAAAACTTGTGTAGTGAATGTCAACTGGCTGCTTTGTGTTGATTAGTAAAAGGGTAGCTCAGTAATTTAACTTGGTATGGGTGGAAGTGGGAGGAGGGAAATATATTTCTATAATGGGAAATCAGGCTTGGATACTACTATACAGTTTACTTTTTCTAATGCACTCCTTTGTGTCCACTCAGAGTTGGAACAATCAGCTAGGATTCTTTTGTTTGAACTCATGAAGCTGGATGGCACAGTGCTTTCAATGTGGTGTCCTTGGTTTTGCCATGGTATACCGCAGGCCAGTCTTGCGGGCACACTTCAGGGCATGTTTCTGGTACCTTTTAACCTGTTTTTATATTCAGGGTTAGTGGCTATGACAAATTTGTCTGAGGGTAAAGGGCAAAGAGTAGCTGCTGCAAAACCAGAGTCTTTCTTTTGACTATTTCATGCCAATAGTTTTTCGTACTGTTTGGGAGTACACATAGTAGGAGGGGTAACAGATATGTTACAAATTTCAAAACAGGTAAGGTCCTTTGAGTTAAAAAATCAGAAGATACATAGCAATCTATATCCTTCTGTTCACGGGTATCTACGCTGGTTATTCCTTCCTGAGGCAGATCAAGAAAGAGCATAATTGAGTCTAGTATCAGAGGGAGAGCCATGTTAGTTTGTATCTGCAAAAACAACAAGAAGTCCTGTGGCACTTAATAGGTTAACAGATTTTTTGGAGCATAAGCTTTTCTGGGAAAAGACCCACTTTGTCAGATGCACGTAGTGGAGATTCCAGAGGCTGGTCTAAATAATAACCCATGGTTGAGACTGTAATTTGGGGATTTTAATTGAATTCTAGACCTTTTACTTTCCAATAGCTTAAAGTTGTTGTGATATTACCAACTTCTCCAGTGACATTAACTTTGTTCAGACACAACAGTTTGAAAGTCAAAGTGCCAAACCAGAGCACTACTAACAGTTTTATTGATGGCAACAGGATGATTTGTTACCAAGAGTAAAGGTCCTGCAGTTAGAATATAAATGTCAAATTTTGTTGGAGGCAGTTATGAAACAATGGTGAATCCAGCTTTACCTTCCTACACCGACATTTTCCCAGTAGAGCTAATGCCTACTATGCAGAGTTTGTGGGCAGATTCGCATTGACTTTAGTGTTATATCACCCGTGTTACAACTCATTGCCTGAGGAACAACCATGAATAGGCAGATATGATTCTGACATGCAGAGAAAATCTGTAGTATAAGGAACCAGTTTTACATAATAGGCCATCTGAGTATATCTCTAGTTTGGTTAAATACACAATAGATTTTGATCAATACTGACAGAGAGCTAGCTGTGCTAGTCTATATACTATCAAAACAAAAAAGAAGCCCAGTAGCACTTTAAAGACTAACAAAGTAATCTGTTAGGTGATGAGCTTTCGTGGGACAGGCCCACTTCTTCAGATCATACCCGTACCAGAACAGACTCAATATTTAAGGCACAGAGAACCAAAAATAGTAATCAAGGTTGACAGATCAGAAAAATATTATCAAGGTGGGCAAATCAGAGAGCAGAGGGGCAGAAGAGCGGGGGAAGGGAAGTAAAGAATTAGATAAAGCCTAGTATGCAAAATAGCCTGTGTAATGAGCTAGAAAATTCGCATCCCAGTTGAAACCACGTGTTAAGGTGTCAAATTTGATACTGGTGAGTTAAAACAGTCATTTTCATTACCCTTGTACTATAATACATTTGATTAATAACAGATTGTCAGGACCATCAAAATTGGGTCACTGTGCAGGATCTGGTATTTTCCAATTGTATTGAGTTTGTGCACTTACTATGCCCTTCTCAAAGGTTTTTATTATCTTACAGCTGCTAATTGCTTCTTGGTTCCTTAAAGGCTCTTGCTCCATAAAAATCCCATAAAGCGACTGCTCATTGCTTGTTCTTCCACTCTGGTACCCAAATGATTTGTTTTGGACTGGCTTCTTGAGCAATGTACAATCTCGTTAGCTGAATTCATTATGTCCGTTTCAGCTTAGTTTGTTTTTAATCAGTTAAACTGATGGGTGCAGAGTTAATTCATGTGTGGTCTGACATTGCTGCTCTGAAAGCATAATAGGTTTCAGTAGACATTTGCTCAATGACATCATAGCTTAACTGGCAATTTTTGATGCCATCAGGGTGCACCAGTCATGTGTATTGCTGTATCGATGAGGCTGTTGTTTAATGGCTATTGTTTAATATTTAAGGGCCCATTTATTTTACGTGATTCTGTTAATAGCCTGTGTTAGCATATGTAGACTTCACTCCTTATGATATGGAGATGATCATCTCTGTACTCTGAGATTATGATTTTGGGGTGGTTTTTTTTTTTTTCTGTTTTCCTTTCCCTTCCTCCATCAGGTAGTCAATCAAATAAACATATTTTAAAAACCCTATAGATTCTTTACCTCATTTTCTTCTTTAAAATATTAAAATTGTTATTTGTTAGCAGAAGTGTAAGTGCACTTGTTTGAGATATGATTTTATTAGTGTGACACCAGTTTATCTATAGTTCTATAGTGGATCTGGGCCTAAGTGAACAAACATATTATCATAATTAAAATGAACATATGGTGTACTTGAGTCTGTTTTAAAATAAGAATCTTTAGCAAGTGAAATCTAGGGCCCTGATTATACAAGGTGTTTCTGAATAGGTTGACCACTCAGATCAGAAGCCCCATTAATTTTAGCTCATTCAGAGCACACACAGTGGGATCAGGAGCTGAATAATAGTATGTTTATTGTAAAAGGACTAGTTAAGCTTCCTTTTCAGTCTCCTTGAGACACAGCAGTATCTTGTTATTCACAGATAAATCTAAAATACTGTTGTTAGCAAAGAAAAATGTAACTTTCAGTTCATGAACAGAAACTTTTAAACTTACTGTGTTTTTCTATATAATATTTTCATACCCTACAGAATAAGTCTTTATATTTTTGTATAATTTCAAGCCATCACAATTAATTACTTTAGTTTGTGGGACTCATAAAACAATATGCATATAAATGTACAAAATGAAAACTCACTGGGATATTTTCATGCCATAAACAAAATCTATCAGAAAAATGCATTCACATTTTAAAATGTATGTCACAACTAACGTGGCCTGAGTTGGTGATGTCTCCATACATGAAAATATTTTGTCATGCCCTAATACTGGTACATTTTATATGTTTATTATAAAACCCACAGCTCTTTCACAAATAGCTAGTCACCCAACTACTAGTGTTTGAGACAGGAAATACCATCCATGAGCCAAAGGCTTATGAAACTGACTTATACATACGAGGATTGCCTTGATTTCAGTAAAGGTGTGGATAAATCACGTCAGCTAACACTTATTTTATAGCTAATGTAGCAGCTGGTCAGCTTGACTTCTGGAGGAGCCTGTGCTTCAGCATGACAAGTAAGAATCTATAGTTGCTAACTCTCAAGATATTTGATATATTTTTTCCAAATTCTGCTTTCTGTCATTATGTAATTATGTACCTTTCTCTTTTTCTTTTTCTTTTTTTAATGAAAACTGAATTTCTATCCATGGTTTCAGAGAAATCTTTAAAAATACGACCCATAAAGATTAAAACACTAAAAGACTAAAAGATAACATGACTCATGATTTTTAAACACTTACTGTTGGCAGCCATATGCTGCCTTGTCTACACTATACTTTTAAAGTGTGTGTTAGCTAACATTTTCTAATTATGCACCATTAAATCCCAGTGAAGACAACTCTATAGTGTGGTCAAAAGAACAAACTGTAAACGTTCAAGTATTTTTCTCTAAGTTCATTCAACTGTAATCATCTTCACTGTTCCCTAAAACCATAGTAGGTTAAAAAAAATGCTGAAACAATATTCCTGTAATTTTAAATAATGTTCAGAATGTCAGAGAAGACTCTATTCACTCAGCTTCCAGGGGGTTGTTTTGGGAGCTTTCAATTTCATTTATACCTAGTATATAGAAATACTTCCCAGAGGCCTGTGTTAGGAAACTGTAACTTCCTCAGTTTATTGAACAGGGCCCTGGAGCCAGATTTGCAAACATATTTAAGAGCTGAAAGGTACATTTAAGTTCCTGGAGAGATTTTTAGAAGTATTTATAAGCAGGTTAGGTGCCTATGCCCTGTTTAAATCAATGGGAGTTAAGCATTTTACCTGTTTATATGCTTTGGAAATCCTGCTAGGCCTTTAACTTATGTGTGAAAATGTGGTCCCTGGAGACTACTGTACTAGTATGGTGAACTGGAGCATCCTCTTCATTTCACGGAGAAAATAGCTTTGATCCTCAAAGCTATAGTATTTCACTCCGGGGTCCAGTTGTACACGGTTTAATTTTGTGTTTGCAGTGTGATGATATGCCCCTGTGTTTTTGTGGATTTATGTTGAATATGAATATACATAAGTCAAATATGACATGCAAAACGTGGCATGTAATTTCTCATTGAAAAGCTTGTAGTCTGCTCAGTGCGTATATTCTGTTTGTGTGCATATATCATTCTTGTATGTGAAGTTAGAAACATGAAGTGAAAACCTGTTTGTTAATCTAGGTCTTCTAGGCTGCATGTACACTAGCAAGTTCTTTCAGAAAATCAGGCCCTTTTTCGAAAGAGCACATGGCGTGTTTGCACACAAAATGTACCCTTTTGATTTGATATAAAAAAAATGTGACTCTTCTTCCGGAAGCCCTCTTCTGCTCCCAGATTGGGAAGAGCTCCTCCTTTCGAAAGCTTCTTTTGGGGGGGAAAAAAAGCATGTGTAGATGCTCTTCAGGCCCTTTTTTCAAAAAAGCATTCCTCGTGGTGCTGGATTTTTCTATCTCTGTTCCGTTCTTTCGAAATAGCGGGGGCTGTGTGGACGCGCTTTGTCGAAAGAGTGGATCAATCTTTCCATCTGCTTTTATGTGTGTGGGTGCGCTCTTTTGAAAGATGATCTTCCGGATGATCTGCCCCAAGCTGCGTCTACATGGCTCCTCCCTTTTGGAAGGGGCATGCAAATATGACTGATCAGAAGTGCAAATAAGGTGTGGATTTAAACATCAAGCACCTCATTTGCATATTCCCACATGATCTGGCTTTTGGAAGAGCCATTTCTGAAAGCCAAAGCAGCCGTGTGGATGGGGTTCCTTCAAAAGGAAGCCTCCCTTTTGAAAGCACCCTTCTTCCTGAAAAAAAATCTCTGCATCACTTGCATTTCCGATCAGCTGCATTTGCATGCTCCTTCTGAAAGGGAGGGGCCATGTATACGTAGCTCTAGGAACTTGGCCCAGTGCTCACAATGATGATCTATGAATGTCTTCTTTTTCCAGTAAGCCTGGTTTGTGGTTGGTCCAACAAAGAGAGGTGACCATGCTACCTGGTGCTGGCATCCATCTTGAATTTTGTACTCTTGGTGGGTGGGAGGAATTGAACAAAGAGTTCCTGGCCTGGGGTAATTCTTTCTAAGGAACGAGAACCAAACAATGCGAGTCTTCAGATGGCTTCACATAGTGCTTTCTACCTCAAGGGAAAACTTGAAAGGACCTGGGAAGAAAAGAATTTTGACAACAGGAGAAGCTGTTAGACACATGTCAGAGAAAAGATAAGATCTGTCTTGAAGGATTTTACTTGGAATAAGGACTAGGGTGAGAAATTATGACCTATAACAATTTCTCATAAGTTACGTCCACACTGGGATGCTATGTCAAAATAGCGTATTTCAAAGTAGCAATATCGAAATAAGCTATTTCGACGCATAGTGTCCACACATCCTCCGGGGCTGGTGCCGTCAACATTCACCATTGACGTAAGAAAGCGCTACATCGAAATGGGCCCCACAGGGGAGCGTCTACACACAAAAGCAGCCCCAATCAGAATAAGGGGGTTAGGAAAGCCTGCGGACAGGGTCACAGGGCGGACTAGCCCTTCTGGGGCTACAGCAAGCCGCTCCCTTAAAGGGCCTCTCCCAGACACACTCAGCTTCCACAGCACAAGGTCCACAGAGTGGAAAACACGTTGCAGACCCTGTGCATGCAGCATGGACGCCTAGCTGCAGCAGCAGCCAGATGCCCTCAGGGCTGTATCCGAGGCAGGGGCCACCCTGCTCGGCGCCACTCAGGAGGCCGCCCAACACCTCCTGGAAGATGAGCTCTCCTCCTCGGGGGATGAAGGAGCTGCCCCAGACCATCATGGGGCCCTGGGCGCGCTGCCAGCTATGGAGGTACCCCACCAGCACAGAGTGGTGGGAGTGCCTGGTCCTAGAGGAGTGGGACAACAATCACTGGCTCCGGAATTTCCGGATGAGCCAGCAGACGTTCCTTGAGCTCTGCCAATGGCTCACCCCTGCCCTGAGGCACCAGGACACCCCTATGCAGCGTGCTCTCACTATCGAGAAATGGGTCAGCATCGCTGTCTGGAAGCTGGCCACTCCACACAGCTACTGATCTGTAGGACAGCAGTTTGGTGGGGGCAAGGCCACCGTTGGGGCTGTTGTCATGGAGGTAAGGAGGTCGGCGGGGGGGGGGGGGGGGCAGAGGAGGGGGAACTCCAGGCGGCGGGGAGGGGAGCCTGGGGGCCCAGCTCGGGGGGGCAGGCACACCCTGCACACCCCTCACGGGTGCTCATGTCCTCCCCCCGCAGGTGGTCCACGCTCTGCTGCTCCACAGGCTCGTGCGGCTCAGGGACCTGGATGTGGCCATCGCGGGGTTTGCCGGCACAGGGTTCCCTAACTGCTTCGGATCACTGGATGGGACCCACATCCCCATCCGCACCACGGAGCACAGCGGAGGGCACTTAGTGAACAGGAAGGGCTACCGCTCGGTGGTCCTCCAGGCCATGGTGGACAGCCAGGGCTGCTTCCAGGACATATATGTTGGTTGGCCTGGCAGCATCCATGACGTCTGCGTTTTTAGGAGCTTGGGTCTGTGCCACCAGCTGGAGACGGGGATCTACATCCCCCAGAGGGAGATCCCTCTGGGGGACACCACCATGCCCCTCTGCCTCATGGTGGATGTGGCCTGCGCCTTCCAGCCCCTGCTTATGTGCCCCTACACGGGCTACCTCAGTGCCAGCCAGGAGTCGTTCAACACCCGCCTGAGCCATGCACGCCAGGTGCTCGAGCAAACATTTGGCCACCTTAATGGTCGCTGGAGGTGCATCCCATCAGGATGCGAGGCTCCCCAACATCCTCCAGGCTGTGGGCATGTTTTACGCACTCCACAACCTGGTGGAGAGCAAGGGGGAGGCCTTTGTGCAGAGCTGGGCTGTGGAAGCTGGCACGGCCTATCCCCAGTCAGCCTCTGCCCCGAGCCGCCAAGCCGACCACTAGGGGATCCAGGTCCGGGAGGGCCTGCGGGCCCATTTTGACCAGGCTGTGGGGTAAGCGCTGGCAGGGCCATCCCGGTGGGCCACGCACTGCGCCCCACACCTACACTACTGCGCCCTGAGAGCACACGACGTTTTTGTTTTAAAAATAAACCCGAACATTATTGAAACCAACAAAAATGATAAATAGTTTTAAACAGGAGCGGGGTGGGACATGATAATGATGTACAACGAGGGGGGAACTATGTACAAAGGAGGGGGGCCTGGGTGTCCCAGTATTTGGCCCCCTTCCCTACTGTCCAGCGCCCAGTGGGGGGTGGGGTGCAACCCACACCTGGGCCAGAGGCACCGTGGGGGGTGGGATGACTGGCAGGTATGGCCGGGCCAGCTCCTGAGCCCCACGGTCCTCCTCCTCGGTGAGCTCCAGCGCAGGTGGAGAGCGGCTGGGAGTGACAGCGGCTGGAGCAGCGGGGGCAGCATCTGCTCGGCGATCCACTCCAGGGTCCTGGCGATCTGCTCGAAGGTCCACATGAAGGACTCCCAGGCCTCCTGATGCCAGGCCAGCACTCTGTCCTGCAAGTGGAGCTGGTGCTCCTCCACTTGCAGGCAGCGCTCTGACATCTCCACCTGGCGCGGGATGGTGGCAAGAACCTGGGGGTCGGCAACCACCCGCGGCTGGCTCTGGCGGTGGCAGGCTCATCCTGGGGCTGGTCCCTGCTCGGTCACCTGGCTGCAACAGCGCGACGTCCTGGGTGGGCTGTCCTGTGTGGGCTGTCCTGCGCAATGGACGCGGCACCCACGCTGTCGTGGCCCTCACATGGTGTGGCTGTGGAACAGAGCAGGGAAGATGATGACAGCCATTAGTCTGGGCCCTGACCCGCGGCCCACGCTCCCCACCCCTCCACTGCTGGGTCCCCGTCCCCTGTCCCATGATGATGATGATGACGGGTGTGATGCCTCTGTGGGTGATCTGGTTCAGGGGTTCTGCCCCCTCTACCTCCAGGGATGGGGCCTGGCACTGTCCTAGGGGCAGGTGCTGATGGGCTCTGGGGGCCATGCTGCTGCTGCTGTCCTGGGGCCGTGGTCTGGCTGAGCCGGGGTGGTCCGGGGTCAGCTGGATGTGTGGGGGGCCCTGGTCGTCTCCCTTGCCCCCGCCCCTTAACCCACGGGTGTGTGCGTGGGTTACATACCTCACGGTCTGCTCCCACGGCTGGGGGACTCCTGTAGGGCAGACACCCTGCTGGAGCTGTGGGAGAGAAGGTCAATCAGGAGCCCCCAGTCACTGGAGCCCTCCTCCTCCCCTGTCCCAGGAGTGGGTTCCTTGGGGGGTCCCTGGGGTCCAGGGTTGGATCCTGGACGGGACTCTGGCTCTGGGGCCGGCTGGGACCCATTGGCCAAGGTGTCAAGGGTGGCCGGTGGGGAGGAGGTGAACTGGGGGATCAGGATCTCCTGGAGCTCCCTGTAAAAGGGGCAAGCGGTGGGGGCGGCCCCAGACCGGCTGGCCATGTCCCGGGCCCGGACGTAACCCTGACGCAGCTCCTTGACTTTACTCCTGACATGGTCAGGAGGGCGGACAGGGTGACCCCGGGCGGACAGGCCCTTGGCCAGCCGGGCAAATGCATCTGCATTCTGCTGCTTGCTCCCCATTACTTGGAGCACCTCCTCCTCGCCCCAAAGCCCCAGCAGGTCCTGGATCTCGGCATCTGACCAGGAGGGGTCCCACTGCCTCTTCCCCCCTGGCTGGATGGCTGGGAGCCCTGGGTCCCCCCAGGGGGTGTGTTCTGGGGGTTCTCGGGGGCTGGCTGGCTGCCATGGGTGGTGGATTGGGGCATCTAGAGAGTGTGCAGGGTGTGAACGTGTCTGTGTTGCTGCCTGCACGCTTTCAGCTTCCTGCTACAGGAAATCCCGGGGCGTGGAGCTTTAAGGGCTGCTGCATGCGGCAATCGTAGAACCCCACAGGGGCTGGACAGAGCATCTCTCAACCCCTCAGCTGATGGCCACCATGGAGGACCCCACTATTTCGACGTAGCCGGATGCGGATTGTCTACACATGCCCTATTTCGACGTTGGATGTCAAAGTAGGGCACTAGTCCCATCTTCTGATGGGGATAGCGATTTCGATGTCTCGCTGCCTTATGTTGATTTCAACTTTGAAATAGCACACACGCGCTGCACGCTATTTCAAAGTTGGGCCGGCTATTTCGAAATAGTCGGCTAGTGTAGACGCAGCTATAGTGTATTAATCGTAGCTGATGTGTTTTGGTTATTTTAGTTTAGTAATTCACTTCATTCTGTGTCTTGTTACTTGCAATCACTTAAATTCTATTTTTTACCCTTAATGAAATCATTTTTTTAAATCTCAAAACCAGTATAAATAATTATTACTTAGGGGGAGAAAACAGCTGTGCATATTTGTCTTTCATTGAGAAGGAAGGTGAATTTTATGAGCGTTTTCTGTGTGGAACTTTGATACAGATTAAGATGGATTTATTTTGGGTTTTGGTCTTATTTAGGGCTTTGCTTCTGGGTTCTGTCAAGTCCCTATAACTGTGCTGAGGTGTTTCAATGTCTGTGTTACTGTGTTGTGGGTTGTGACCCCAGCTCTGAGTCTCTGCTGCAGGAGACGAGCTTCTGGTGCAACAGGACATGGTGAGGTGATTCGGGGGCAGTTAGGAGGTATCAGTGGTATGATCAGCACATCTGGTGACAGTCTCAGGGGATCTCTGTGGTCTGACCTGTCACATACAGTATTCCTTGATATGTCCCTGCCTCTTAAGCCCAGGGCTGCAAATTTTCTTTGTTGCTTGTCAGTCAAAAAAAAACAAAAAACAAAAAAAAAATCCACTTTGCTGGTGCTGGTCATCTCAGCTAGAAGGATAATGGAGATGCAAGATCTCCTGGTGGGTGTACTATCCATGTGTGTGTCACCTATGGGAGAATCCCCCACAGGTTTAGAACCAACTCTCAGCCTATGCTGAAATAGGACTTTCACGTCAGCCAGCACACTCACCATTTCGATTTCTTTCTCAAACACTGTTCTTCCCTAGATGAAGAGAAATTTCATATGCTAGATATTGTTAGAGATTTATTTGGCTAGATCCAAACCATACAGCTGCATGCCCAATCTTTGGGGCATTTGCTGAGAGGGTTAATAAGTATAATCACGGATGATCCAAATGGATCTCAGACTGTTACTTTAGCTAATAAAGATTTACCAGTACAGCTAGGGCTCACTCTCCCTATGCTTCAGCCCACACCTTTACTTTCTGTTACTCCTTGGTAGATGCCTCCAGGGTGGATACAGATTTCAGGGGGTTTTCCTGTAATCACACTTCAAGTAGATAGTCACTCACTTGCCTCCCAGCTTTCAAAAGGACTACGTGCTGATCACAAGGAATACAACCTGTGTGGACAGTCACTCGAAGGAAATATACTTTCTTAGCCAAGACTAATAGTAGTTCTAGATGTGTGATCTACACAGATTCCACATCCTATCCTCTGTCCATGCTTCTCAGAGTCCTATGGCTGGGATTTTTATTGGCAAAGGAACTGGTCATCGGTGGACGATACCCTGTCCCTTAGTTCCTCTGCTACAGAAAATGTGATTGAGAGTTGCCCCAGTGGACACTGCTATTACAATGGAACTGCCCTTTTGTCTGTGTGGGGGGCGGTGCACTTGGGTGCCAACAGTGGAATCTGTGCACACAACACATTTCACAGAACTGCCGTGAACTGTAGAGTAAGTAACTTCTAATGCTGGCAATGTTAGAGTCATTTCATGAACATATAACTGTTAGAAGCCTTGGCAAGCGTACCACAAATGGAAAGAGTAATGCAATGGAAATGTATACTTGGAATGAACTACTACTTATAAACTTGCTCAGCAGCCTCAGCTATTTATGTTTAAATCTGTTTTTACTCAGTGACCTTGAATATGATTTAATTTTTAAATGATAAATTTTAGTATTGAGGAAAGTGGGGGACAGGCATCCATTCAAGTTTTACCTTGCACACTTTTTTTTTAATCAGTTTACTTCATAACCAAATTAGGCTGTGATCCTACCCAATATTTATGCATGTGTGTTGTTTTATGTACTCTGAATAATTTCATTGATTTTTAATGTTACTACTCACAGTGCATAATGTTAGCATATGTGGAAGTCTTTGCAGGAGCAGGACTTTGCATTACTCCTACGTTTGCCTTGCTTTAGGAGTAGCTCCGTGGTTTGAGCTTTGGCCTTGTAAATCCTGGATTGAGAGTTCAGTTCTTGAACAGGCCGTTTAAGGGTCTGGGGCAAATAGATTTGAGGGGAAAAAAAAATTGCTCAGGGATGGTGCCTGGCCCTGTTGAGAGGTCAGGTAACTGGACTTGATGACCTCTTGAAGTCCCTTCCAGGTCTATGAGATATGTATAAAACACTGCAGCTTTTGCTCAGCTCCCATTGACTTCGGGTGCACATGTGTGTTGCTACTGACCCGAATGGGGAAGCTTTCCTGAACTGGAACATGTGATCTTACAAAAACTGTCATTTGTGTGCTGGTTGCTAACGAGTATAAATGTGTATTGAGCCATTCTCAACTTGGTGAAATTATTCGTATAGCTAAACTCTTTGAACCTAGGATGGCAGAGGGTTAGAAGCTAGTGCATTAACCTACTGGACCATCGCTAGTAGCCCACAGGATAAAAATTGAGCATAAACTAACAAGTTCATTTTGCAGACATGCTGTGCCTTGTCAAACTGGTCTTGACTTTCAGAATTAAAATAATCTGGTTTTAAGTAAATTGTAAGATGCCAAAACACCTCTGAGTGCTGGTTGAGAATAGTGAAATGCTGCAAGAGCTCAGTTCATGTTTCTACTTTTTGGTTTGAAGTGAATGGAAGGATTTCTTCACAAGCACAGTTTAAGTATGTGTGCTGTTACCATCACTATCCGTTTAATAGGCAGTAAAGAGTTTTCAATGCTAATTAGTATCGTTAATATATGAAGAAAATAAGATTTTTTTTTATAAAAAGCCACGATAGAATTAAATGTTTGGGTTTCTGCAATGTCTGTTCATTTTAAAGACATCATGAGCACTAATGTGTACCACGTAATAAATATATTCATTTACACTGAATTTTTTATTTCAAATACATTAAAATCTCATCAGTCTTGCGTTTCACATTTTGTGGCATGCATAATATAAATGTTCTGTACTAATGAATTCTGTAGTACTGGCAAATTATCTAATTTCTGCTCTGGCAGTGAAGCAGTGTGATGATTTAAAGGATGTGTCTACAATTTATAAATTCTGGTTGATAATAAAAAGTTGTTACAGAGAAAATTGTTCCATCCTTAAATGTATCTGTGTAAATATGGTATTCACTGTGGGTCAGTGTGACTGTGCTCTGTCTCTGCCAGACCACGGGCAATGTTCATCATTGGGTATTTGGTACAAGGGATCACAATCTAAAATTTTGGTTTCAAATTCTAGTTTCTGTCTGACTTCAAGTATTACTCCTGAATAGTTGGTTCTTAAGTAATTTGATTTTTTTTTAAATTGTTTCCTGATTTAAGCATTATAAAAATGAGATGTTTTGCAGTGGCTGAATTAAGCGTCCAGCATGTGAGTAATGTTGCATATTCCAAGACAGCTATGCATATGTCTTACTGCCTGACTTGTAATATTTTTAACAGTTCTAGTACATCTTTCCAGGGTATGGTATATTTTTTAATATAGTAGACTCCCGACTTCCGCGGAGGTTGCATTCTTGCACAATGCTGTGTAAGTAAATTTTGCATCACTTGGGGGAGCCAGCAAACTGACCAGCGCAGCAGTGTTGGTGTGTTTTCCCACTCCTGGGAGTGGCTGGGAGCTGGTGCCTGGCTCCTGGCTGCCCACCACTCGCAGGAGTCGCAAAACTGAACAGCGCTGCTGCACTGGTCAGTTTCCCAGCTCCCCTGAGTGGCAGGCAGTGTGCAGCCAGTCGTCAGCTCCCCGGCACTCAGAATCACGTTAGTCCGAGATTTGTGCAACTGAAATGTGTGTATCTCAGGGGTCTACTGTACTGTGTGGTAATAATCTAGCCACACAGCTATTTCACAAAAAAAAAAAAAAAAAAAAAAAAAGCTGAGATCCCAGAGCCCCATATTTTTGTCCTAATCCTGCAAAACGCTAACTGAAATGAACAGCCCCACTGAAGGCAAAGGCCATGTGAATGAATGTTTGCTGAGTGGGACTTGGGTTGTTTTCAATCAATTAGTAGCTGGAAAAAGTTTGTGTAGCACACACCTGTTCCAGTTCAGTGGTGATTGTGAAGTTTCAGTGTTTCTTATTCAGAAAGTCACATGCCTGCACATGTTAAGTGTGAGCTTCCCTTCTTTGAAACATGGTCATGTTTGTAAAATTAAGTATACTTCCTGAATTGAGGCCTCATGCTGTTGCTTTCTGTATGGCTATGTCTATACTAAGTTCTTCTGCAAGATCTCATCTGAAAAAATTTCTTTTGATAGAACGTGTCCATACACAAAAAACAGATTGAAAAAATCAATCCACTCTTTCAATAGAGGGCATCCACACAGCCTCCACTCTTTCGAAAGAATGGGCCAGGGATTGAAAAGTCTCATGGGCATCCACACACATTTTTTTTTTCTGAAAGATTCTTTCAGAAAAAGGTACTCTTCCTCAACTGGGAGAGGAAGAGAGCAGGTGGAGGAAGTTCTGCGTTCTTCCAATTTAATATTGAAGGAATGCATTTTGTGTGTAGATGCTCCACAGGATTTTTCAAAAAAGACTCGCCAGTGTAGACGTAGCCTATATATACAGAAGTACTTTGGTTTGAGTGCTTCATTACTTTGTCAGTTGATAAAGATCACCACATAGTTTGCAGAACAAAAAAATAAACTTGGTTAATGTTTCTTTCCTAGGGAATTTCACTGGTTTTCACGCATAAATTAAATTCTGCTATATTTGAATTGCAAATATTGTAATAGATATTTGCTTCTTAAATAAAATTGAATAAAGGAACTTGTATGGGGCCCTGATTTATATAATCTTTTTTGAATAATATTTTTCTGTTCTAAACCCTACATTTTGAACAAAACTTTATTTGACTGTGAACCCTTATTTTGTGGTTTAATATTTTACAAATGTTTTGCCAAAATACTCCAAGGGGTTTTCTGCAAAATAAATTTATAATTAATTTAATGTTGCCACTGACAGCAAAAGCAATATTAAGTTAATTTTAAAGTATGCTATTTATAAACAAAATTGTATATAAGTAGTGTAGCACAAGATGAAAGAAATTACTCTTTGGATGGCTTTAGAAAAATATTTTTGAATTGGCTTAAATATATGGATAGAGGGGGCAGGATTGTATGTAATGTTCATTCAAATGCAAATAAATTTAGTACTCCAAAAATGTTTTTAAAGCCAAGTAAACAAATTGTTTTCCAATGAGTTTTTTGAAAGAGATAGCACTAGAGAGGGAGCAGGCTTTTACTTTTCACACTAAGCTGAAGGGCTAGTTAGTGGGGAATAATTTACAATATCATGGATATTTAAATAAATAATTAAGCACAAATTGCTATTAAACAGAACAAAAGGAATGAGAGCAGAGAATCGCATGTCTTGAATTTATGTGATGCATTGGTAGCCAGTCTTTCCAAATTTATGGAAGGCAAAATCCATTATAGATTGATGCATTGGTCCACAGGGCTATGTCTACACATTGGCATTATTTAAAAATAATTCATTCCAGAGTAGCTACTCTAAATAGCTTGTTTAAAAATAACACAGCTACACATAAGAATGCATTTTGAAACAGCATGTCTGGATACACAGTGCCTGTTTCAAAATAGTGCCATTGGATGCCATTATGGCTTATTTCAAAATAGTGCTATTTGGTTCTTAACAGTGCCTATTTTGAAAAAGCGATTTCAAAATAGGCATCTTTTCTCTTACAATGAGGTTTACAAAATTCAAAAAATGCACCCGCTATTTTGAATTTATTTCAAAATAGCATGTGAATAGTGTAGATACAAAATTATTTGGATTACTGTGGATAGTGCAAAAGCAGGGTATTGATAGCAGTAATAGGGTAAATATCAAAAAAGACTGCACACCAGTTCTATCAGTCTGTCTCAGCTGAGGAAATAACTTCAGTCTAGACCCAGCACAGTACTCATAAAAGTACTTCAAGAAACAAACCTGCATTGGGAAGAGAATTGTTCCTAAACTTCTCCATAGAGCATGTCCACCTTCTTCTTCTTTACAATCAAATAACATCTTGTGGCAACTATGGCATTTGTTTACAGGAAAAGTAATATTCCAAAAGTATGTAACATATGTCGTATAATTAGTATCTGAAAAAAAAAAGCGTGTGAAACCAGCTCCATGTACTTTGCATAGCATCCATGGTCCTTGAATCAAAGTTTGGAAATAGCCTGCTCTAGATGACCTTCTGGGTCTTTTTGGGCTTTCATTTATTTGATTCCATCCATGTGGGCCAGTGAAATCTAAAACAGTAAGATACGTTGACTTAAGCCGTATAAAATGAAAATGGACAAAATAGCTTCTTGTTGATCCTCAGTGTTAATTTTGAAATACTAATTGTGTTCCCATTTTATAATTACCTACTATGTTGCCTCACTTCTGATACTAATCCATTTTTGAGAGGGAAGGACATCAATATACAGGTCATTGGTATTTGGCTCTAGAGACTCTATAATCTCTAGTCACTGGATGGAATCTGTCCCTGGTCCAGAGGGACCAGACATCACTGTTGTCTGAACACGCTATGGGGGCTTATGTAAAATGAACTAGTACCCACAGTTAAGTTTCTGATTTGAGAGACAGCTGTATTCCAAAACTGCAGTATCAGTAGACATCCTTGCTGACACACCTTCCTAGGCCATGGGCAGCAATCTCTTTCCCCATCCTATTGCAGAGACGATTCCTCTAAAAGAGAGTGAAGAGCTTTGTAAGGTGATGAATCTTGTGTTTCCATTGCTCATGCTGTACCTGGCCTGTGGATAAATTAAGGATTTAAGTCTATAAACCAGGTCTTCTCTGACATTAGGAAAGCTTTGTGTTGCTCCAAAGGCACAAGTAAACACTGAATGATCTTTCCAGTAGAGAGAGGGCTTCCATAGATGGAGATGCCACTGCTGGAGGTTATGAGCCATGGCAAAGAGGTTCTTAAAATTATTGCAGGTCAGATAAGCTCTTACCTGTATGAGAACAGAGGTAGGACTGGGAAAATGCTAGTGTGGTTATGATATGCCACGTAGAATCAGACCCATGTGTCCATCCAGCTTAGTATTTTCTCTGACAGTGGCTAGTAGTAACTGCTGTGGAGAAAGGCACATACCCTGGATAGTTATTGGTTAATATGCTCCTAAAAGAATTCTCCTCCACCCTCCCAACTCCCAGCAATTAGAGATTGGGTAATGCTTGAAGCATGAAATTTTATATCCCTTCCCTTTGCAGGTATGTCACTTGTACAGAGAGCTCTTTGAAACTGGTTAATTTGTAAGATTCCAGTTAATAGATACAAAATAAACCATTTCTGCATGTTATGTCTTATGAAAAAGTGAAAAATAACTCTGATGCTGATGTTCAAAAATGACATTTTGGAATTTGGCAACATTATAAAGAAGCTGCAACAACCTAGATCTGTTATGAATACTTCCATAAGTTGGCTTATGTGTTTCAGTTCAATGTGGAACTGCCTTTAGCAGTGTGTTAGAGTAATGAGATATTTCACGCTGCTTGCACTGAATTTAAATGATGCCAGGACTGTGATCTGTAACAGCAAAGGAGGTGGGGTGTCTGTGTATCCTATTTTGTTAATTTTTAAATGTACTGTTTTTAATCTGGTTACAGCTAATATGTTCCCTTCTGCTAACATGGGCTGGGGATCAAAAGAAGCCAGACTGAATTTCGGGCAGTCTGGAAGAGGGAAATCTAGCCACTGTTTCGATTCCCTCCCTTTCCTTCACACATGCAGAAGTCAGATTCGTGAAGAATTTAGGTTTGCAGCTTGCTGGTCCAGGGAGTGCTTAGGTGGAGTCAGTGTTGCTGTTCTTTCTGTAGTATCCTTTCCCTTTTGCACAAACAGTCGCTGAATCTTATTTTTTAAATCCATTGACAAAATATTCTTACCTCCTGTTGAGACAGTATGTCATTAAATGAAGTACAAATTCCCAATCTGCCTGCCTTTTAAATGTTACATCCCCAAATTACAGATGTCTAAACAACATACCCTCTGTAACTTTGCCTGCTAGCTTCCTAAGCAACTATCTTTCTTTGTGGAAAAGGGCTTCAATTTATTCTTACTCTGATATTGTAATACTACTAGCTAATAAAATGACTGTGTGTGCATGTGGGTGTTTAAATTGGGAATGAAAGCCCAAATTACTCGGTTCCTCCCACACAACCACCCCCACCATTGTGTATTCAGCTGTGTCATGTAGTTGGAACACCTATGCTAAATCTTGGTGTTTCCTGCTGATCATTTCCTCACTCTGATCCCATTCCTCATTTATTTTCAAAACTCAAGGCATATCAACACTACAAAATTAGGTCGATATAACTTAATTCGACTTTGAGCATCCGAATTAACTTACGCAGTTTTTGCAAGTCCCCACAAGATGTCAGTGGTCAATGAAGGACATTCTTACTGCCAGGGGTTGCATTGACTCTAGCAATGATGCACTGGGGGTAGATATTACACATTTCCTGCAACAGATTGGAATTCTGGGCGAGGGTCCCAGTGCGTCATGGGATGAAAGTATTATTGTAGGTCACTATGGGTGCATGTCATCAGGATCCCATGTCTGTGGCTCAGAACCAGCCTTGCCCTGTAGTATGCTTATCTAAGCTCCTTTATTTTCATGTGGCCTTGCTGTGTGTCCTTGGTATAGCCCTTATCCACCAGGCCCTATGTGGCTTTGGCATAGGTATCAAGATTTCTTTTGCAGGTTCAGAGTTCTGCCTGCACAAACTCTTCCTCCTTACTCCAGCAGGCAGATCCACTGTCTCTTGAACATTCCAGGCTGGGGGCATTTGTGACCCTGGGCATCCTTGCTCGGGTGTGCTGGTGAACTCTCCACGCTGCCCCAATGGGAAATCAACATTCTAAAGTTTCCCAGGACTTTTCCTGCTCACTTGTCTGAAGAGTATCATGTTTCAAAGCACTCTCCAGAGCATTCACAACAGAGCACTCTAGATCACAACTTGGAGGCCAGCAACTCTAAATTGCACTATATGGTACCCTCAATTTGAGGCAGGAATATTACCTTAGACTTTACTCCACTCTTTGAGGTGGAGTACAAGAGTTGATTTCAAAAGACCTTTATGTCAGTGGCAGTGTAGATGCCCTCATTACACATTTGACCTAAAGCTCGATACCTAAGCCAATAGTGCAGATCAGCCATCAGTGGCTGTAGTCACTTAAACCAATAAAAATGTGTGTTGCCCTGGGTATGCTAAAAGAAGTGAGGCCAGATCTACACTAGACCTGAAAGTTGATCCTAGATACACAGTACCAGCTAGACAATTGCATAGCTGGAATTGATGTATTTAGGATTGACTTATCTGGCTGTTCTCACAGAGGGAAGTCGATGGAAGAAACTCCCATTAGCCTCCCTTACTCTTTGCTACAATGAGGAGTACAGGGGTCGACTGTTGAGCCCTGGTAGCTCCATTTTGCACGTCTCCACTAGGTGCATGAAATCGAACCCCAGAAGATCGACCCTGAGTGGGTTGATCTCCTGGTAAGTGTAGACATACCCTGAGCATTACCAAGAGAACATGAGTGGTTGCAGTTCTGAGAAAATGCCCATCCACCTCACCCCAACCCCCATTTTGGAGGAGAAATTGTTTAGTTACCAATGTCATCACCTCTCTTTCTTCCTCCCCCAAACTCCCAAATGTCGTGTATTGCTAAAAGAATGAGTGAACAGCAATATTTATATTGTCTTTTATTAAATACTTCTTTAAAAATATATGGATTAAATTATACAATAAGTAACTTTCATGTGCTGCGTTTAGATGCTTTCTGTATCATTGTAGTGCTGGATTCTCAGTAAATGTTAAATTCCCTTATTTTAACTACTATTTATCCCCCCCCCCCCACCCCCCAAAAAAAGAGTAAAAAAAAATCTCTAGCCTGTTAGCATCAGTAAACATTTTCTGTGGCTTGCAAATAAAAAGATTATAGTGCTAAGACTGAAGCATGATGTTCATTTTTAATCAGCAGTACAAAGTAATTTTGTTAACATGGAATGAGATAAATTAAGCAGGGTTTACAAAGGAAAATTCCACAGAAGGAAGAGCTCATATGCAGATATGGTTTAGAAAAGTTCTTTAAAACCTTAAACTGGAGTCTGTTTTCCAGGTCAGCTGACTTATTTTACCTCACAAGGCCCTGCCTCAGCTGAAATTAGATATTTATTGCTTCTTGGAAACGCATCCATCAGGCACTTTCTTGGTGTTACCAAATATTGGAAGAATAACAGCAGCCACATACATATGAAGGAGGCTAGGTAATAATTTAATAATAGTTGCATCTTTTGACTTGTAATATATTTTCCTACCTTTTTTAACAGTATTAATTAACGTTAAGCAAATATGTCAGTGTGTAAAATAAATGGCATAAACTTGGGTATTGATGTACTTGTGTTATAAAGACCATAGAAATCATGTTTAAAAGGGTTAATTTTCTCAGTTAAGCAAGTTAAAATAATTTGATAAGGTACTGATAAAATGTACATAGAAAACAGTAGACTGTCCTCAGAATTATATTACTAAATTAAAGATATATATATTTATTTATTTTGGTCTGTCAAACCTCCAAAGTTTTATTTTTCTTCCTGCCATATATAACTCAAATAATAACACTATTCAGGGCTTATCTATGCAAGGAAAAATTCTGCAGGGTCTAGTGTGCACTAGCTACTTCTCACTAACTCCCTGTGTGGACACTTATACTGCACAGTGAGTGGCTTTGCGCACATTAGCTTATTGCAGTTTGGACATGTACTAGGCTAAATCACTTACAGGCATTCTTAAAGTGCAATAAGAGTGTTTATATGGGAAGTGAGTGTGAAGGCGCTAATGTGCCATTAATTCAGACTTCAACTTACTGTGCACAAATCTCCCCTTTTAGACAAGGTATTATAGAGAGAAGAGCCTTGGAAATACCTAAAATAGAACTAATAAATTTTTGCAACACTTCTGTGAAGTATTATTTCCACCTTATTGGTAGGAAAAGTGAGGAAAAGACACTAAGTGATTCACAAATGTAAGGACTTGATCCTGGAGGGTACTGAGCATTCTAACACCAGTCCCATTTGGCATTTAAGCCCACATATTTTACTGTAACATGAGGGCCAGATCCTCAGCTGCTGAATATTAGCTATGTCCATTTGCACTAGTTTAGGAACTGGCCTACTGACTTCAATGGGGTTCTATGTACTTCAGATTAGGCATACACTTCCGTACCTTTTTTGGGTCAGAGCTCTAGGGAGCTGTGCGATTGCTACTTTTCATGAAATGGTCTTTTTTTTGTTTTGCTTTGGGAAGTATTGGGCTCTCATATAATAGAGTCACGTTCAAATTCTCTCAGGCTTAGTGGACCTAAGTGCTAGAGGCTGCTTCTACACTCTCACCCTCCTATCGGAGGTTCCATTGTAATGAGGCAATTTGAAGCAGGCTAGTGAGGTGCTAATGTGCATATTCAGTACCTCATTAGCATAATGGCAGCCACCCAAATTTCAAAGTGCAGACTTCGAATTGCAGATTGACAGCGAAGGTAGGGGGAACTTTGAAATATGCACCCCACTTTGACATTCCCTTTCTCCAATCTAGTTTTATAGGCATAAGGGAATGTCGAAGTGGGGTGCTTATTTTGAAGCTGCTCCCATCTACATTGTCAATCTGCAATTCAAAGTCTGTACTTTGAAATTCACACGGCTGTTATTATGCTAATGAGGTGCCAAATATACACACAAGTGCCTCATGAGTCTGCTTTGAATTGCTTCATTACCATGCCACCTCTGACAGGAGAGTGAGAGTGTAGAAACAGCCTCAGTCTCATAGATTGGGGTTTACCACATTTGGTGGCTGTGATCCCAAAGTTTTGATGTCGTCTTATGTTAAGAAAAGTTATGAGAGGTAAAGAAGCCACCATATGCTACTAATTAGAGAACAATTTTTAGAGACCAAGGGAAGTATTCTTTCAAGGTTTAAACAGAGGAGCTACTGTTTACTCTTCAATTCTGTACAATCCAGCTTGTTACTTTTATGTTGAGTGTCTGTGTAGCCAAGAGAAGTGATACTTTGCATGAAACATGATATTGGAAAGAGGCTTACCACACTGGAGTTCATGGAAGTGTTTTTGAAGAACAGTTATTCCACATTTTAAGAGTTTGTGGTTTTCTCCATGGTAATAAATGTTTATAGTCACTGGCTGGTTGAGAGTTGCCAATTTACATGCAGAAGAGATCATCTATATTGACAACTGTTCTTTTGGATTGGTGGTATTTGTAGGAGGAATCCGATACCAAGAGCTTTATTTTCCACTTTACTTTTATGAACTGACGCGTAAGAAGCAGATAAAATAAATTAAAGCAGCATTATGTTTTATCCTCCCAAAGAATACAGAGCAAGGATGTGTGACAGGTGCTTATAGTTCTTAGTAGAAACACTCAGTTTTTAGTTACATTTACAACAGATTACAAAATGCATTTCATTTTCTCTCTTCTTTTGCAGCAGCCTTCCAGATGTGAAAGTTGGTAAACGAAAATCACGTCGCCCCAAAACAGCAGGAAGTGGTGAGGTGCTTCCCAGGAGTAAGCGGAAGAAGAACTAGCAATATGGTCATCTGACTTCTAAATCTATGCAGTCATCTGTATGCTTTATAATGTTTCCAAACAGTTTCCCTATTATTTTCCAACGTACAAAGAGCACTTAAGGACTTCAATCATTGAAATTTATATGTATTTTTATGATGCATTACAGTTTTAGGGTCTGAGATTACATCTGCTTCTACCTAATAGTAGAACCCATTCAACCCATGGTAGTAAGCAGTGTACCTGGTCTGATGGGCATGTGTGCAGCAAGTGTAAACTGTTATAGCACAGATAAGAAATAAGAGATTGGATGTTACATTAGTCAATTCAAACAATCCCTTTGGGACAAGATATTATTAAGTTATATTGCTAGTTGTGACAATTAACAGAAGCAGGATTTAAAACCTACACAACTGTGTAAAGAAAGATACAAAATATAAGGTAACGTCTCTTGACTTTAATGGAGGTCTGACAGTTTACATTAGCAGAGGATGCACCCCCACCCCCACTCCAATGGGTTTACAGTACCGGGTCCTTGCTTCTGATTGCTATAGATTTACGGTGTGGTGGGGTTAGTAACATATGTAGTTAAAAATACATTGTTTTACGCCATTGCTAGGCATGGACAACTGCCTCAAGAAAAATGTAATGTACTATGACATATTTAACAATGTTTTCAAACCTATCTCTGTGGTTAAATTTTAATGGTACTTGAGTAACGACATCTGGGCCTTTGCATTGATTGTTAATGTTACTAGTTCTGCTAATGAGGCTCTGACTTCACTGAAATGTTATGAGAATTATAGATGAATTGAAGTAGTGCCTATCTTTAGTTTGTTAATAGTGGCACAATAGGCAATTGTTTCTAGAATTGCCAACTTGTGTTTAGAGTTGTGTGTTTGCAAAATTCAACATATGAGGATGCAAACCAAAAAAAAAAAAAATCTTGATGCACACCAGAATGTCTTGATGGAGTTGAGTTGGAGTTGTTCATGATGTATGGTCCTTCTGCAGTGGATATCACTGATACACTTGGTTATTTCTGTATATCCTGCAGCCAGTTTTGGATGCAGTCACCATGAAATGTGTTAAACCTAGTATTGTGTGAAAGCTAAATACATGGCAAAATTCAGGATATTCTAGCAAAATCATGTGAATAATTGAAGCTTGTGTTCCAGAGATCTATTCAGTACACTCTGTTTCTTGAACATCAAAATTACCTTATGTCTTTTACATACAAGATGGAAAATAGAAAAAATTAAATTAGAGCAAAGTCAAATCCAACAATATGGTAAGGTAGACATAAAATAATTAAAAGATGAAATCTGCTGGTTAGTCTTTTTATATGTTTTTCCAATTTATGTTTCCATGGCAGATTACTTTTATTGTAAATTGTGATACTGCCTGCCTGCCAATGTCTCTTTGTAATAAAATTAGATAAAAATGCTTCTGTTATGAGGCTCATTTATTTTTTTGTAAGATTGTATGGGTAGCTAACTTCCCTTGCTTGCCTGCATCTGTTGTGTTTCTAGTCCTTTAACATTTTGAGTATTTTTATATGTTTGCACCCATTCTGGTGACCTCCGCTAATAATTAATGAATTTACACAGAACAAAACACTGACAGAGGACAGACATGAAGTAGCCACATGGGGCATTGAGAGGTGGTTTTAAATTCTTTTGGGACATCGTGGAAGAAATCAATTTGAGCAGTAAATAATAATAATCTTTTAGTCATGTAACAAAGTAGCTTCCTTGGCTCCACTTAAGTTTGGTTTGGCTACCATGCCCCCGTAGATCAGTTTGGTTATATAACTGACCAAAGCAACAATGTTGTTTGCAGTAACATTGTAGCCATGTTGGTCTCATTATATTAGAAAGACAAAATAGGTAAGGTACCTGCCTTTTACCTTTTATTGAACCACCTGAGATCTGAGGAGGAGCTCTTTCACCAACAGAAGTTGGTTCAAGATTTTACCTCAGCCATCTTGTCTACCCAATATAGCAATGAAATAGAAGCTATCCATTATTACTGAATCCTCTTTCCAGTCCCAACTGAAACTGAAATACAGGTAAATGCTTGACTTAAAGAACAAAATGATAAAACTTATCTTTACCATACAGTCTGCAGTGTTCTTTTTCTGAGAGCTAGTAATTACAGTATGATTAACTGTCGATTGTGTTGTATAACATTACCTGTAAATGTTGTATGATGCCATTTATCCTCTCCTGTTGGTAAATGCAACAGTCTCTTGTCTATTTTCTGTATCATTCGGAATGGTTTAATATGGGATGCAATGGATCCGTGCGTTCCTTTATTGTGTAAAAGAACACTGAGGGGGACAAGCTAGTATAAAGACAGATCTACACTACAAGGACAGGCCAATCTAAGCTTTGCAATTAGTTAAATTAGTAGCATAAATCAACATAGCTTAGATTTAATTACAATGGATTCTGTATATCAGGGGGTCGACGGATCTCTTGTCAACTTCCATTTTTCCATCATTCTGCTGGCGCACCAGAGTCGACAAGAGAATGATCAACAGTCAATTTAAAGGGTCTTTCCTAGGCTCGCTAAATCAACCTCCAATAGATCAATTGTGGCAGCACTGATCCACCCCATAGTGGAAACAACCCCTGAAACAATGAGTGAAGGAGTCAGTACGTTCTCTCCATTTCTTTTCCCATCAACCCAGAGTATACAGTGGGCCATTTTTTTTTCAATAATTGGTCTGTTATGGTCATTTTCCCCCCCAAAGTGTTTGGGATTAAAAAAAAAGCAAATAAACCATTAAGCATTCTCCTAATGCTGTATTGACTAATACAGTCAATTGAAGTGTTAATATTGAATTTAGTGGCAGCTGTTAGATAAGAGTGCTGTGCTTTTGGAAATCCAACAATGCATCCTCTAATGGAGTGTTTCTGTTGATTACTCTTCTATGCTATAATTCTTTGGTAATGGAAGCAGGGGTCTCCTCGTTTTCAGGGGTGACACAATCACCACTGGCCTCTATATTGGTCAGACCTGCCAAATATATCTCAGCGACCTGTAAAATGTAATTTTTTTCGAGCATCATCATCTTAGCTTTTGCCTGCAGTGAAAAACAGTTAAATTTCAGTTAATTTAATTCAAATTTCACTTTCCATTCCTTTTAACAATTCTATTTGTCAAAATGAATTATTCATGATCAATGCTGAAACTTCCCTACCACTGAAGCATTCATACCTTTCCACAGTATGCCATGTTAAATCAATTAAATTCAGTCACACGTGAGACACAGGATCATCAATAAGCTTTGACATTAACTTCTAGGGCATGGGGGTGAGGGGAAGCAAACCTCAGCAAGCATTGCGAAGGTCTGAAGTTTTTGTCTTTGCATCATCTTAGCCACTCAAAAAGGACCATGAAAGAAAACCAGCAGGATAAAGCAGTTTGTCTGTGTCTGAATCTAACTTGTGCCATGTCTCTTTATTTGCCATTTTCAGCCTTACTCTCCCATATTTAAAACACTGTCATGAAGAGCATGATGATAAAATCCCAATTTTTTAACTCTGAAAACAGGGCTTGAAGTATTTGCCATTGTTTTGCCTCATACTCAGCCTCATCTAAAGTACCAATAAAGAATCATATAGGTATGCATATCCTACAGGGCAGTGATGTGTGATTTGACCATTCCAGGGATTGGCTGCTTCCCAATATGATTTGGTGGAGTTCATTATATTCCCCAGCACATTCATAATCATTGCAATAGGGATGCTCTGCTCTTGTCATCAGAGCTCCCATCAACATAATTTTATAACCATGTCTTTCCAGTTTTGTTGTTTTGTTGCTTATCGCTCTACAATCTTGAAGGGTTTTGTGTAACAGCACTGTCCCGATTAATAATTTTGTTTCTTGGCTTTTTTTAGTTTTGTACTGAAAACTCATAAAACACACACTAGATTGCTGTTTTTCCCTAGAATAGCTTAATTTTGGTGAACACCATCCACGTGTTTTTCTATCCAGAACTTGCAAATTAAATCCTTCCATGGATGTGGAAATGAAAGAGAGCCACACACTCTTCACTTTTAGAAAGTTAGGCAAGTCTAAGATAATTTTTGGCTTGGGAGGATCATCTGATCTTTCTAAGAGGTGTTACCATACACACGGTAACAAAAAATAGAATTAGAGGGACTGTTTGACTTTGGGAATTGTCAGTGGGATATGTGGCGCAGGTTCTTAGAAAGCTAAAATCATCCTGTCCGATGGCTTGGATTATATATGTGAAATCTATGCTCCTCCCAGTGCATATTCTTGTTGACAATCTAGGTAGAAGAGAAGTATTGACTGGACATGGAAACTATTTCATCTCTCCTGGTGGTATCCCATCCAGGTGAGGGCTGAAGGATATTGCTGTGGCAGTGTAGATGGAAGCATATAAACCCAGTCATGTTGTCTCTGCTTTTTAGTGTGGCATCTTTCACGGTATTTCATTTATGCTCCCCACCCTCACCACAGAAATAAAAGCAGTATGTTACAAAGTCATCTGCCATCTGGACTCACACATGACATGTACCCTTTTGGGTTCTGTAGCAGTTACTCCCTTTGTTCCCTTCTGTTGCCGAGTCTGGTTACAGTATATTTAACAGCCACAGAGTGCAAGCCCAAGTCAACTGGCATGGATGAGCTGTGGGGAATCTAACTGCAGTATAGATGTAGCCTTACTGAGTAAAGCATGATGGTTTAATTAATGTATTGGAAAAATCCCTAGCTTGTTCACAGCTCAGATACAAGAAATCTAAACTCTATCTCCTTCATGCCCATTTGAAAGGTATGTTGGATGAAGATATTGTATCACATATGAGAATCCTTCCTCAAAAACATTCTCAAGAAATGACTTGTGTGGGAACTCTGTGGTGGTTTTTGGTGGTTAAATACTGCAGCATTCAAAGAGTACAGAGGGACAGCATCTGTTCTGTGCACAAAAGTGATTTCCTCTTAAATGAAATGAATAATTAAATACTCTGTATGATGAAGAGTTTTTTGCTAAGGATTAGGAATATAGCTAGACTAGGAAAACAGCTAATGCTTAAGATTGTATTAGCTAACATGTTTCTAGTATTATGTGTTTGCTAATATTTTTGAAACTATTATGGTCAGTTGAGTCCTATTAAAACATCAGCTGGTGTAGTGAGCACCAGGAAACAACCTATAACCTTGTCATTGTTAGCTGCTTATCTTTTGTTGGGTAACCATAAATAGTTGTTAATGCTAAGGAATTGTTATAGAAGGGGATAAAGCAACTGTACCTTGTTTGAATAGCTTTTTTCCATTGAAGCTGCCTTTGCATGTTGTGTTGGAATGCTGTCAGTATCATCTGTTTATGAGGGATTTGTGGTAAGTATGAAAAAGACTCTGTTCCTGGTATCCCATGAACAATGCATTACTCCTCATGCAATGTGGGAAAGTCCTTCCACTGGGATATTGGCAGTTTGTCTGGAGTTGTGCGTGCAATGTGTTTCCAACCACTGGTATGCTAAATGTGACAGTCTCAGTTGTTTGTGTATTTGTTGATGCTGTATAAACCCATTCCTCTTGCTTTAGAAATATTTCAAATGCTGCCCTTATAAATGCACAGCTAGAAATGCTGTGGAGTGTTTTGTGGTGTGTTAATTACTTAACAGATTTGAGGTGAAGATGCTACTTAAGGTATCAGATATAGTTGTATTGTCACTAATGTTATGTACTAAATTCTTTACAATCACAATCTATGTTACTATGAGACCAGAACAAAGTTATGTAAGACAGTCTTAATGGAACCAAGAACTATTCTGCCCCTTAAGCCTGGTTACAGTTGGAGATTAGGTTGAAATTAGCTGACTTAGGCTGATTTTCTAAGCAATAAATCTACAGGTCTGTTTCACTGACTTTGAGGGCTCCTCAGGTTGATTTTGGTACTCCTGCTTTTCAAGAAGAGAGATGCCAAATTTGACCTGGCACAGTCAACTTTAGAGTAGTGCAGATGGAGCATTGTCAAATTTGACATTCTTCACCCTCCTGGAGGTGTCCCACAGTGCCCCTATGTAACTAGTCTGGCCACCACTTTCAGCTTCTCTGCTCTCCAGGGCCGTTTCTACACAGGCCACTTCCTTCGGAAGTGTCATGCTAATACATGGAGTGAAAGACGCAAATTCCCTGCACCTCATTAGCATAATGTCAGGTGATTTGGAGTCTGGAAGACCGTTCTTCCGGACTCCAAAACTTCGTGTAGAAGTGCGGCCCCGGGTGGGATTCCAGAGGAAGTCCTCCTTCCAGAGGCCCCTTCTTCCCAAAAATTTTTGGGAAGAAGGGGACTCTGGAAGGAGGACTTCCTTCCGGAAGCTCCCCCGGGGCCACGCATCTACACAGCATTTTGGAGTCTGGAAGAATGGTCTTCCGGACTCCAAATCACGTGATGTTATGCTAATGAGGCACGGGGAATTTGCATCCATGCCTCATTAGCATATTTTGCTCTGTGTATTAGCATGCCACTTCCAAAGGAAGTGGCCTGTGTAGAAACAGCCCAGGTGTGCCACAAACAACCGGGAAAGTTAGAACTTCATTTCGTGTTTGGCCAGCATGGCAAGTGAAGCAGGTAGCATAGTGGGAAGGGATAGCTCAGCGGTTTGAGCACTGGTATGCTAAACCCAGGGTTGTTAGCTCAGTCCTTGAGGAGGTCAACAGATGACAGAAAAAAAATGTGTCAGGGAAGGTGATAGGTCCTGCTGTGAGGGCAGGAGACTGGACTCCATGACCTCTGAAGGTCCCTTCCAGCTCTTTGAGATAGATATATGTGCATATTGCAACCTCAGCAGCATATCTGACCATGAATTCTCAGGGTTGGATACAAGTACCAGCATAGAGCATGCAGGAAATCCTTGACCTTCTTGTTGTGTGGCAGGGGATGAAGCTGTGCTGGCAGAACTATGAAGCAACAGAAGAAGTGCAGATGTCTGTGCCAAGATTTCACAGGGCTTGGTGGAAATAAAAAAGCATAGACCAGGGACTCCCAGCAGTTCCACATGAAAATAAAGGAACTCAGGCTGGCATAACAGAGGAAGCAAATGGATGTCCTGAGTCATTGCCACAAACATGCCTTATCTACAAGTAGCTGCATGAGATTCTAGGGAGGAACCCTACCCCTGTCCCCAAACAGTCTGGGCATTCCTCCCAAGAGGCAGCTTCTGGCAACAGCAGGGAAGACGTGGTGGGTGAAGAAGAGAAGGCAAATGACAAAGGTCAGCAGGCGAATGGAGTGGCTGATTGAATTGAGAGCCAGGAACTTTTTTTTAACTTTGGATTTCATCCCTTCCTCGCAGGACATTTTGCAGCCAGGCCCTAATGACGGGGAAGGCACCTCTGGTGAGTTCTCTTTTTTAATCATGCTACAAGTGGGTTAAGGACTTTGGATGTTATCTGCAGCAGCCTCTGTACCTACACAGCACGGGCCCCCTGGAACAACTTATGGCTGGGGATGGAGCAGCAATCCTCCCTGCACATCTCCATAGAGTTCTCAGCTAGGTATTCTTTAATCCTTCTGACGAGATTTCAGGGGAGGCCTGCATTACTCCCAACTCCATAGTAGGGCACCTTTCCACACCAAGCCATCAGTAAGTAATCTGGTGTCCTTGCTGCACAGAGCTGTGCATCATACCAACCAGCCTTCTGTCCGCATTCAGTCAGCGTCCATTCCTTATCTGTGTGTGGTATTCTGAGGAGGCTGCTATCTCACATTGCAATCTAGCAGAAGCAGGGGAGAGAGCGTTATGCAGCACAAGCTGCTCTGCTGTGCCTGGACGACCACCTTCCCTTCCCCAGGCTCCTGGGGGAAGGGATACTTTCACTGTCACAGCCAAAGTGACTGGCGGGGGGCGAAGCATGTGGTGACCATGAGAGCCACGCACACAGCCCCGAAGAGGAAAGCACAGTCTGCTCTGCCACGTCTTGCCCATCTGTGGGCTGTGCTGGGCCGGGGGGAGGTAAACTTTCACAGTCCCAGCAGAGTGGGGAGGAGAATCACATGGCATGCTCGAGAGCCACACAGCCCCGATAGCACAAGTTGTATTGCCATGTCTGCCCCCGCACCCCGTTCCCTTCCCCAGATCCCTGGGGAAGGGGAAATTCTCACTATCCCAGCAAAGCAGGGAGGGGAAGCATGCAGTGATGGTAACTGCCATAACCCCAAAAGCCACCATGGTGCTCCCCCCTGCCCTTCTGCAGCACACACAGCTACAGAAACTGCTTCTGCAATCACAGGCTTGAAAGGGAGCTGCAGTCTGTGCCTCACCATGGCTCGAAGTGAATCGAATCAAGCAGGCCCCTTACAAGGTTTGTGGTACCTGCTGCACAGAAGACACTTAATAGCCAAAGTTTGTCCTTGTACATATCACATCCCTATTGTTTGCCACTGAAGCTTTTATGAAATTCCATTGTGGGCTGTGAAACTGATCTCCTCTACAGTAAAATGATTGTGTCTGGCCTTCCCTGAGGTTTTGTTGCAGTGTGCGCAACCATGGGCCCTTTGACCACCTCTTGTCACCCCCCTCCAGCTGGTAGATTGGCACAGATCCAAAGACGGACATGAACACTGGAAGATATGTTCCTAGAGCAGATGCCAGCCAGCCTCACGGACATCACTGCCCACCCCATACTGTTCCAACATACGGATTGTCCTAGAAAAAAAAAGTTTTATTACTGAAAGAACTTGTTGAAACATTTTCCTGGCCAAGGGGATCACATCTAAACTTCTGTGTTTCCAGCCTGGATCAATCTAATGGTCATGTGCTAAAGATTTGCCATCCAAAAACTTAAATGCCAACTGCTGTGGCTGAAAGTATGAAATGTTGAAATCTAGAGTGGTTAATAATGTGCCAGTGAACAAAATTCCATGAGGGGATGAGTGCCACCATTTTGTGCAATGGTTCAGAGATCCAACCATTCGTCATTCGCACCAGTGTCAAGCAGAGCTGTGCCATTCCTCCAAGACTCTGCTCCATTAACCTTTCTCCAGTCCTGATTCTCATTTGGGATCACCTTCCTGACAGAATCCAGACTGAGTAGTTTATGGATTGTCAGCCCCTCAATCTTCAATGTTGCCAAACAAAATCCATGAGAATAGCGAGAATTGGCATCACTGACCTGCAGCAGGCAGATGATTGTGTCATTCTTGTCCAACACACAGGCTGACCTCCAAACATCCTAAACCTTTTTTGCCATTGCCTGTCACAGTCTGGGTCTTTCTCACTCTACCAAACCTTACCTGCACAAACTACTCTTCACACTCCACAAATCAGCACCAGCCCCTGGAAATGAAGATAGCAGTGCCACAAACATCCCTATAATAATATTGAGTCCACCCTGCAACTTCTTTTTGTGTCAGACCCCTACAGTTACAACATTGTGAAATTTCAGATTTAAGTAGATGAAATTTACGATTTCTAAAAATCTACAATAGTGAATTGCCCAAAAGGGACAGTGAATTTGGTAGGGCCATAGGGATAAGTTAGAGCACAGCTCATAAAACGTTTAATAAGGATGACACAATGAAGGGAATAATTGCACCACAAATTTTGAGACCTATAGCAATGTCACAGCTCAATAGAAATAAATCAATAAAAATGACAACTAAGTACAGTCAGTAAATACATTGTAAGGACAGATATGCTCTTGAAGATGTGGCTACTACAACCTGATGAATTTACTGAGTTAATAGTGAATTGCTTGCACAGTCAATCAAAGAAGTAAAGTAACCATTTTTAAAATTTTGATTTTTAGGTGTGATTTCAATTAATAACATCTAAGTTTGAATGTTGTGGAGCAGTTGTGTGCTAGTCAAATTTCTATTTTAAGAGAAAATCAATCAGTACTTCATAAATGTGGAGTGGTCCCCCCATCTACTTACGTGATCATTCTCTGTGAATATTAAAATTTGACAAAGAAATAGCAATAATTGGGTTAAGGACCCAATTCTGAATCCACTGGCATCAGATCAGGCCCGATCTATTTTAAGATAGTTTTGGTTAAGATATTTTTATTGAGCGTAATGGCAGTAGGTCTGGATGTTTCACATGTATGGTTCTTTTAATTATATTGCCTTCCGCATTCAGAGCTGCATTAGTTGTTTGGGCTCTAATATTTTAAGAGGGCAGGTTAATTTGAATTACATTGTTTGACCAGTGTTACCCCATCAGGCCCTGATAATGGACCACATTTGATCACATATCTCAGCTTCCTTAGCTAATGACCGGGCCACATTCAATGGCAATATATGCAAAAGAATATTATGAGCATATGTGGCATACTTTAAAAAAGCAACACAATAATATGTGGCTGGACCTGTCTTGACATCTAAAACACACTTAAAAGAGACATCAAAACATTTTCTTTTTATCTTTTTTGCTCATCCAGTCAGTTTATTTCTGATTGAGAGTATTTAGGTGGAGAAACAGGAAATTAGTAATTTTTTTGAAAGGGAGTATGGTCAAAATATTGCTTTAGCTATGATAGTATAAAGAGTAATTCATATTTATCTCAACTATTGTGAATGCAGGCCTCAAAGATGTGCACCTCTCCTGTGCCTGAAAATTAACTTTACATCATATAATCCCTTCATTTTAAGGGATAAAGCTGTTTGCAGTCCCTAAAGTTCTTCTAGGCTCTCTGTGTACAATCAGTGGAGCCCAGAGCAGATATAAAATTGTGTCATCAATTTTTTTCCAAACTTTCTGGTGGTTTTATGTTTTTGAAGGACTATCAGCATGATGGGGCCTTCTAGGGAAAGCACCTCTTAGCAAATGAGCAAGTGCTGTGATTTCTTTTCTTTAATCACAATTTTAATATTTTGTCCGCATGCTTGGAGAATGTTGGTCTGAGCACCTAAAAATGTAAATAGGTTTTGTGTTTAATTGGAGCAAACTACAGAATAGCTGGATCAGTTTCAGCAGTTGACATAAATGTTAGAATCCAAGTGAAGCAGCTCTTTTCAAATATTGCTTTTCAAAATCCCTCTTGTGTCATCATTAGTTTGTTAAATTTACCTTCTTCATACACTATGCTTATGCATTGGGTAATAAATCCCATTACTAGCCAAGAGAATGCTTTTTATGTAGTAAACGCAAAAAACTGGGAGTTAAAATGTCTATGTGGTATTTCCAGGGGTGCTGGAACAATTGTTGTGGTGGGGGCACTGAGAGCCATTGAACCAAATAGTAAATCCTTTATATAATGGAAACCATCACTTCAAGTGGCAGTGCCCCCACACCTGTGGTTCCAGCACCTATAGGTATTTCTAGCCATGTCTAGAGCTCATCACACAATGGGGAAATGTCAAGTTTTCAGTAAAAAATCAAAATCCAAGTCCTCATCTCCAAATTATATTGTTTGATTCTAAAATGCCACCAGTTGCTTCATGGGAGTTGTAGTTAGGTGCTTCATGCTTCTTTCTTCTCTGTAAGTTGGGCTCCCTAGTCAGACTGAGTCTTCCATCATTCACCTTTGTCCTTTAGCTTCTTGGTGAGAAGAGTCCATTCCTTGTGGGAAGTCATGTTCCTGCAGTACGTCATGGGAGATGAATCTGGTTGTGGAATCTGGCCCATAAAAAGAAAATGGGGACATGAGGCACCTGAACTGCAACTTCCAAGAGGCACAATGGCCCATGTTCAGTATTGACACATTTCCATTTTCAAACATTCATTTTTTTCAATTCATAGTCACAATTTTTGGAGGAAAAAATCCTCTTTCAAATGAAAATTTTAGTTTAATCCAAAATACTAATTTTACTTAGCAACAAAGTTTCAAAAGAAAAATGTTGATCTTTCCTAGCTACTTGAGCTTGGATGAGTCACTAAACTTCTCATTACCTCAGTTTCTGCTACCAGATACATGCTTACATAGTACTCTTGACCTTCCTCAGAGGTCTAGAGTCTTAATGAGTGCTTTTGGAAGTTCTTTAAAAAATAAAGACCCGTTTGTTTGGGAATATTTGTAAAAGTTCCCTTGAAATCAGCAGGACTCTGGAGAAGTCTGCAGGCAGCAGTGCTCGCAGCATTGCATTGCCTAATCAGGGCCTCCATTTGCACAGTGCTTCCTTTCGGCAGGGAGAAATCTGGTTTTGTTTGACAAAGGGAATGAAATAAAACCTCACAAACAAGTCCTCAGACTTCTCATGCGATGGAATTGTGGTGAAATTTCTGTTTTCAGATCAAAAAGGCGTGGTTTTAGATTTGGTTTCATCTCTCTCTCTTCAGTACAAATTTACCACAGAGTTGACCCTGAGCCTCAGAAACTTCCCATGAAAGTGACACATTTCCACAAAACAATATTTTTTCATAAATATATTTTTTGTCTAAAATATTGTGGTCAGCTAGAGTGCTTAGTTTTAAAATCATTCTGATTTTAAATTAGATATGTAGGTAAGGCTGCCTGCCAGTTTGCAGTATCCCCTGAGGTATTCCTATCTACCAGCAATATGGAGATACATTTATTTAGCTACTAGAAAACTTACCCAGCATAGCCTGTGTCCTTCAGGGCCAGGCGCTGGAGTTGGGGGTGTGTGAAGGAGTCTGGGGCATAGACTTGGTGATGGGGGAGGGCAGGGCAGGATGCTGGGGATCTGGGAGGGTTTGGGCTTGGGGGGTGAGGAGAGACTCAGGTCAGGAGGTCCCATTGGATGGGACCATCTTTCTCCCCAACCCTGACTCCCTACGCTGACTGGCAAGGACCTCCTCTCTCTCCCGACATCCCACAGCATCTGCAGGCTGAAGTGTTTGGGGGAAAGGTTTTCAGGCAGAGAGGCTACTTATTCTGTCTGGTGGTGGGTAAGATGGTGGAGCCCGAACCCCAGCCCTGCTGGCCAGTATCTTGGTGGTACGGCTGTCTCTAGTGGCCATCTCAGTATCAAGGTCAATCCCGTCTGTGCCCCTCCCTTTCACATTCCTCCTCTCTCTGCCCCCTTCCTTTCCATGTTATGGAAAATCATCTCAATCCCAACACTCCTGCTTTTCCTGGCACAACCAAGTCCTGACCTTGGTTTAAGTTAAGATGAGAGAACTGTGTATCAAATTTGATGGTCCTAGTTCTTACTGTTTAGGAGGAGTTGTTTAACAGAAGGACTCACAGACAGACACACTCTAAAATATGTATGTATAGATTTAAGGCAATTCTGAAAAGTTTTCAAGGGTGACTAATAGACACATGCCTAAACATCTTATTGAAAGTGAGAGCAATTTAAGTACTTATCTAGACAACAGATGGTACTAGCTCTTCTGATACATGGGTGTATGTGACATAAATAGATATTAGGACAATTTTTGAAACCTTGTTAATTAACTGACGCACAGTCTTATGGTAGTAGAATGTCATATTGGGTAGGTTCCTTTCTGTCCTTGGACCGTGCCAGATTGTGTCATTTGACTCACTTCACAATTTACCAACTAATTGTGAGCATCATCTAAAGATATTTGAAAGCTGCACTTTCTGGGCTAGGGAGTGTTGTAATTATCAGGTGTGGAAATTTGCCCTAAATGTGGGCTCAGAAAATTCAAGAAGTGAGTGAAAGTTCATAGAATGTCACAATATACTGGCAACTGTCATCTGGGAAAGGTGCAAAAGGCAGACAGGCTGAAAGAGTCCAAACAAAAAAAAGGTGTGTATTGATATCTCTCAAGGATTGCATTCATAACATTCCCTCCACCCCACACCAAACTCCAGAATGCTGCCAAACAGCTGATCTCAGTAAGTGTGAGACATGTTGAGGGACGAGGGGAGACACTGATCCAGGGAGTCCACCAGCAAGTGGGTGTGGGGGGACAAATATGGGGCTGCCTGTGGGAACATAGCACCACCAATTCTTCCCCAGGGTTGCTCCAATCCCTTAACACCAACAGTGTCGGCACCTATGTTCACCATGATCACCTTTGGCTGAATCCCAAATACCTTCTGAGGGGGATGTGTGAATTTGTCACTCCTTTCTCCCGCTGTGTTTCATTTTCCTTCTCTACCTAATTTCTTCTTTTCCCCATTCCTTTCCCTTTGCCTTCTATTTAAAATGATGACAGATTACCCAGTCAAGAGGGTATGTTTTGCAACATTGCTGTAAGCCTGTGATCTGAAAGAGGCAACTAAATGCAGTGCAATAAATAGTTTGATGCTGGTACAGGTTTGTCATTTTTTGGAGAAGCTGATATTGCGGCATGTTGTGTCTGTGTTTTTCCAGCAGTGAGCATCAACACCAGAGACAGAAGCTGTATCATCTTCCTTTTGCTATTCTTTTCTCACTCCTCTCGTATGTTCTCTTTGGTTTGTCTGTTAGGCAGTGGGGCAAGACATTAATAATAACAGTAGCAATTACAGTGCTGGCGCATCTCAGCTAACCTCTCTGTTCCCCAAAAGGCTGGTTTTTAATCATCTTTGGTACCATTAGGTTACCATATTTGAAATTTCAAAAAAAAGAGGATGCCCTGAGAGGGAGTATGTGTGAATCAGTATCTACCAACTCATGTTGTATTAATGTACTAGGTACATAACACATGAATACAATGTGAGTTGGTAGATACTGATGCAGACACACTCCTCAGGGGGGGTCCATTTTTTTTTGAAAGTTCAAATATCGTAACCCTAGATACCATCTAAAATATTGCCGAATAGGGGTGGTTTCCTTCTTAACAACTCTCTGCAGCTAATGAGTCAAGGAGAAGGGGTGCTGGTAAAATAAAATCTTACATAAATATGTCAAAGGTGTTGATAGTTTTCTTTCTTTTCTATATCTTTAACAAAAGGCTAAACGCATTTTAATGGGGTATTTGCCATACTACTATGCAGGATGAGATCCTTGTTTAAAACTGCTTAATGTTGGGTAGGTACAGGGTCATGTTAACCCCTTTGAGTTTTTGGGCCTATTTGTTTGATCAAAATGAATACAACAGGAGCTGACCAACATTTTCAATTACATTCTTGTGGTTACTTCCACGTGTTCTGTACACGCTAACTGGAATTGAAATGATCTGAGTGTACTAATAGGACATGAAATTCATGTTCAGTGGTCTATAGGCCGGCAAAAGCATCCCCACAGAGTCTTGCAGAGACATTTGAACTGTTTCTATTATGTATAGTGATTGAGCTGGACCAAAATTCATCACTGGAGTGACTCAGTGCAAATGAATCAGGGATTAATTTAGCCTGACCTTTTTTTTTTTTTTTTTTTTTTTTTTTTGTGAAAGTAATTTTCATTTTTATGTGCTGGACCCTATTTCTCCTCATAACTCATTTTTATAGTAGTGATGAAGTAGCTATATTTTGAGCTACGTCTGAGAAAAAAGCTCACATTTAATACAAGCAGTGCCAAACACGTTCTTTGTATAGAAACTCTCAGGAGAAATTAGTTACTTAATTTGGAAAAGGACTATTAGAATTTTTGTAAACCTGCGTGGGAAGATTAAAGGGAAGCAATTTGTTTGTGTCAAGTTACATCTAGTCCCACTGAAGTCAATGATAAAATTCCTACTAATTTTAGCGGGAGTAGAGGTGATAAAACTGAGTATTTGTGACATTCCCACCCTTGGTTTAGCCAGGTGGATTTCTACTCACCGAATAAATTGTAATAAACAAAAAGCTGTCTATGCGTCCCAACTCTCAGGACATCTCTGTGAGGGTGTTCTAAGATGTTCCTGGGCTGACAGCTGAATAGCTGTTTTACATGTGCTGCTCCTGCCTATCGTAATTTCTTTTCTCTTTCAGTTGCCACAATTTCTTCTGAGTGCTCTGGACACATTAGCGAGACTGTAAACTGCCACTGACAAGTTCCCCCCTCTGAAATTGTGACTCATTCAGCTTAAAGGATCAAAGGCTGGAGCTGAGGGTGGAGATCTGACCACTGCACCACTGAAATCGTTGTAGAGATATGCAGTAACAATTCCCAGGTCTGCAAAGGGAGTAAGTCATGGAAACAAATTCAGGGGAGCAGTTCGTTTGGGGGCGGGGGGAGAGCGGGGGAATACATTAAGGTCAATATTGTGTTTCCTGTATATATGAATGTGAGTCTTGATAGTTCATACAAGGCTAGGCTGGTGAAAGTCTACTGCAGTCAATTGGCTTATACCAGGCATGAACTTAAGATCCTTATTTATGTTATAAAAAAGGACAATATAAGATGACTCAGGACTTTTAAGGCATGTCCACACGGCATGTTTACTGCCAGCACCACCCTCTGCTGAGGCTGAACTCTTGCACAGCTATGCTAATTAGGTATCCAAGTATGCAAATAGGAAGCCATTTGAAATTTCCAGAAACCTGCTTAGTGTAGCTCTGCTGGCAGCAGGGCTGAAGACCAGGGCCGTGTAGATAAGGCCCTAGCTATGTTCAGCTGTCTCCTTCCACCTGGATTCCATTGCAGACGTAAAGTGTGGAGAGTGTCATATTCCAGGAGAAAAATTCCAATAGCTAAAGTGGCCTCAGGCTAGTTAGAGTTAAATGTGGGTAAGTTGTAGAAAGCAGAAGAATTCATGAATAAGTATGATCTAGAAATGTTCCCTGTGTTAATTTTGACTGCTCCCTAATTTGCAGCATGGTGACAGCATTTTCCCAGTGAGTGAGGGTTTTTCCTGCATTGTGGGTAAATTTGCAGAAAAGAGAATAAGGACTTCGTCCCAAAGGTTCAACCATGTGACTCAAGCTGGAGTGAAAATGCCCCAGAACTGTAACTTTCTCAGAGTTTAAAGCCAGAAGGAACTACCACATCAGCTCATCTAACCTTCTGCATATCACAGGCCCCTACCACCACCATTCTGCTGTCACCAACTGCTGAAATTAAAACACAGTATTGCAGCCCACAGGAAATTAGACTACTACTATGTGACATGGGCAGAGAAGAGGAGGGACTGAGGTCCACCAGTGCCTGAGGCCCCTGCAATGGCAGGGGATTAAGTCAAGCAGAGCCAGATGATCCTGGCAAATGGCTTGCGGAGAAGGGGGATTGTTAGCAGGTTAGGGGGACATATCTCATGCAGAGGTCGTGCCCATGCTCTGCCTCCTCATAGGTCCGGATTCTACCAAGTTCACAGGTGGGTGTGCAGCAGGGGTTGGAAAAAGCCTCCCTGATCCTTTACATAGCCATGGCAAAGGCCTGCCATAGTCCCCATGTTCGCAACGGTGAGGGCTGGAACTCTCCATTCTTTTCCAGAGCACACATTGCCCCAAGAGTGTTAACGGGCCAGAATGAATCGAGACCGTTGTTCCCCCATGCCCTTGTGGTAAGAAGCAGAAGAAGTCTGGCATAAGGGTCCGGGCCGTAATGCATAGTCTGAAAGGAGGCTGTTAGTGGGCACACTGCACTGTGAGCTGCAGGAGCAGTGTGTCTCATCTCCACCAGTGTGGGGCGGGCCTAGCTGTCAGAGCTGAACACAAAGGAGGCAGACCTCAAGGAATAAGCCAACCTATACTGCAGATGGTTCCTTAGAACAGGGGTGGGGAACATATGTCTTGCATTCTGGATCTGTCCCGCACCCCCAGCCTGCTCCTGCATCCTGCCCAGACTCCCCACCCCCAGCCAACTGTTGCAACCTATTTCCTGCCCAGCTCCCTCCTGTGCACTGAACCCCTTAATTTTGGTCCCACCCCTGAGCCTATGGGGGCCCTACAAAATCTAGGCCTTGTCCCCCTAAGCTTTGGGGTGGAGCTTCAAGGTAGCGCAGGCCAGATCTGTGAAAGGTACTTTTTCCTCCTGATTTGGGGGACCCGTGAGGGGCATGTTTTTTGCTTCTCACTTGCATGCTGCCCCAGACTGATTTTCCTGTGGGTCAGTGGCCCCCGGCCCAAAAAAGGGTCCTCACCCCTGCCTTTAATGAGTTGGGGAATGTGCCCCTTGCTCCTACTCTGTCTACATATTGTATGAAATCAGCCTGATGTGTCTGTTCCTGTCTCTCCTGCTGGTGGGTGACAAAGCGCTATTTCATTAACAATGGCCTAGTGCAGACTCCCAAAAGACGTGCTGGTTGATTTCCTCACTGGTGCTTTTGTACCACGGTAGGTATGTTATCCTCCCACTGTACTGTTGAGGAGATTAGCACTTGGCTAACCTTTTCCATTGGAACAAATGGAGGAGCTGTTTCTCAGTGGCAATTACAAATTGTGTTGTATTCTAATTGTGGGGCAAAGGGCCACAGGAAATCCCAAGCACACGCATTTGAAAATCATTAATACCCTCAGCTCCTTGTCGCACAATGAAATAATCAGCAATGGGTCCACAGGACTAGTGCAGCAGTTTGGAAATCATTTCACAGTTCAAAAGCTCTAGAAACAAAAGGATGTATTTCATTTCCCATGGTGTTTTTTATGATGGTATGAATGGAGTAGGATGCCTCATGTATTGAATATAATGGAGACATCTGCAGTAATAAGGGGACGCCATTAAAAATAATGTCCCCATGAAAATTATAGTAGAGAGGAGCATGCTGTTACAGTAGCAGTCCACCTTGCTCTTTAATTGCTGGGATCATTTGTAGCTGAAAGTGCGCTTACCAAAAGGTAATTATTAAATGCCCAGTATGATTTCTGATGAGAACTGAGCAAACAATTCACAATTAGAGCTGGTTGGAAATGTTTTGTCAGAACGCTTTTCCTTAGAAAAGGGGTGGCGGGGGAGAGAGAGAGAGAAAGTAGCTGCTTAGACAAACCTGAGATTTTTTGCAAGAGTCAGAGTTTGACTACATTTCCCATTAAAAAAAGTATTTTCTAAATGTTTTCTTTTCCACATTGGAAAAGTTTCTACGTGAAGTATTCATTTTGAATTTTTTTCATTTTTATATTATTTTACATTACTTCACAACATTCTATGGTGGCAGAAGTGCATAATGTGTTGTCATCTCAGTCAAACAGGATCCTTGCATATTCTCAGAAAGTCAGCACAATAAGACATGACTTATATCCCAAGGCTACGTCTACACTAGAAGCATCTGTCTACAGAAGTTACTGTTGGAAGGGATGTTCTGACAAAACTTCTGTTGACAGATTGTGTCTACACATAAACATGGATCAATCTTTTGATCCTCTCTGTCAACAAAAGGGCCTCCCGGAGTGTACACACAGCCTTTTTGTCAACAGTTTCTGTCTACAACATACATTAGGTATGTATGTGCTTTGCAAGTTTTGTCTACAAAACTCTCTAGTGTAGATGCAGCCCAAGTGAACGTAATTGAATATGTGAATGAAATCTGAAAGGAAACTCACAGAAAATGATTGATAGGTTTTGCCCAAATCAGCTCTATCGCTTTGTATTTGTGATATATTAGTATCTTCAATTACAAACACATCACATGTAAATATCCTATGTAAAATGGGAATGGGAGAACTACATCAGTGGAAATGCTAATGTCTGCAGAATGACTTTATTCTGGAACTTTGTTTGGGGACAAACAAAACAGTCCAATCATATTAATGTCTTTCAAATGTCGTCTTGCACTTTGTAGCGCAGATTGATACAGTAAATAAAATACCCGTAACTCATGAGAAAGCCTTCGGCTATTTCAGATGTGTCTCAAAGCAGCAAACCCTAGAAATCTAGACAGAGGCAGAGAGATGCTAATTGCGCCTGCTTAAAGCCAAAGAATTTTGGAAACAACATCCAAATTTCTGGATGTTTATCTGAGTGGCACTGTTTCAGTTTCATCCATTGCCAAAATGAATACGCAAGCAGTGCCTTTAAGTCCCTCTTTTCAAAAAAAAAAAAAAGCTGGAACTGAAAACATTTCCAATGCAGTCTTATATTCTTTTTGGCCTAATGGGACAAATTCAAGATGTTGAGAGGCACCTAATTATAATACCATAATTTTTGGACAGTTCCAAGATCCTGCTGAGTCTTCCTGAAGTGAAATGAAAACTGCCGTTTGAATAATCCTTTTTTGCATCTTAGAATGAGTTGGTTTTGGTCAGGTATACCCTTCTCATGGATGTGGTGTGTGCCCAGTTCTACACTGATCTGCCATCTGGGGAATGGGTGGATAGTGTTCTCTAATGCTTTGGGAGATTATTAGTCTGGATGTAAAAAAGCAGTAAATGTTTTGCACATTTACAAGTCTTTATATCCAACATTGTGAGATATTCAAAGTCCTTTTTCCTGAATGTGGGCCCAATTCTGCAAAGACTTTCTGTAGTTGTTGTAGTAAGTACACCTTGGAGCATAGGTCAGTGTTCCCTCTCCTGCCAGTCTTTTCCAGTTCTGAGCAGGAGTATCCCATCTTTTTAGTGTCTGCCTTCAGGTTTCTGCACCAGATATTTCTTGGGCACCCAAATCAATGGCATAAAACAAAATATGTCTTTCTAGGATTGAGGCCTATGGGCACAAAAGTGTGCCTGAAGCTGGCATGATACCATGTGCCCTCATGGTAATCAAAAAAGTCCAGATCTTAATAATTTGTCCATTTTCTGTTAAAATCTATTCTGCATCACAGTGCATCAGAGAATAATGGTAGGAATCGTCAGATACAGACCTTGCCCCTGGAGCTAGAGGTTTGCCAATAAAAATGCCTCTGATTCCAGGACTTTTTCTTTCCTATATTGTTTTATTTGAGAGTTTTTAAATGTAAAGTAATGCTCTGGTTCTCCACTCAGTGAGAGCTGCAGGTACTCAACCACCTTATAATGGACCCAATTCTGATCTTGCAGTGACAGAGGACTGAGCAGTGGCCTCTGAGCTAGCACTGCCGTTCTAGTGAGTTGTCCCAGAGCACACTTTCCTATGAGCGCAGTGCCACTTGATCAATTGGGCTGGGCTGGAGAGAGTTAAGACTCTTCGCTCATTAGCCCAGATGGTGCTGGTGCAGAAGGCACAGGAAGGGAGACCAAAGGAGGGGAAGAGAGTGTGAGTCAGAGCTGCAAGAGAGCTCTTCCTTCCGTGGCTTGTAATGTTGTTTTCTTCCTGGCATGGAGTGGGAGATGGCACACCAGCTAAGGGGATGGAGGGTACGTGACCTCCCCATTTGACCCTCCCAACATGATTCTCCCCCACCCACCGCTTAGGCACCTATGCTCTTCTCCTCCCCTCCCCATCCCATGTTACCTAGGGAGAGAGGAGCCTGTGGGTGGTACAGAGCTGGAGGAGCTGCCGGCCATTTCTCTGCTCTGCCCCAGGCAGCAGAGGACCGGGCTGGGGATTATGTCCCTTTGCCTGCTGGGAGGGGCAGCAACACACAGAGACAGGAGCAGAACTCTGGCAGCTGCTCTGCCTGCTGTACTGCCTCCACACATCCCCACCCATCTTGTTCTGCTGCAGGCTGGTGCTGTACAGAGGGAGCTGGAGGAGAGGCAGCTCTGGGAGGGCCTGGGGGATGTTGGGTGTCTTTCTGATATTCTGTATCAGCTATAAATAGCTGTTGCAGCATACCAGACCTTGCCTGTGTGGTGTACTGGGCCATACCAACTTACTTCCATGTCTGCCCATGGGTCTGTTCATGACCCTGGATAAGTCACTTCACCTTTCTGCAAAATGGGGAGAGTGATACTAAACTCTTCTGTACAGGGCTTTGAGATCGATGGATGAAAAAGCTCTACATAAGTGTAAAAGGCTGGTGGAAGGGGGAGTCATGCTGGATCAGCTGTTCCTCATTAACTCCATTGGTTCAAGAGCTCCATCTATGTGAGATCTGTATCCTGTCCTATCTATTTATCTGGATCCTTTCAGGCTTGCAGCTTGTGCCAAGATTCAATTATTTTGTGATTGGAGAAGTGGGCAGCATTTTGTTATCTTCCAAGCCAAACTGCACACGTACGCAACATTCGTAGTTCTTTGCCACTGTGGTAGAAATAATGCATCCAAATTTTATGGATTTTTGCAGGTATGAAAGCATAACCTTCTCTCTGAGTTAAATTTGCTCTTGTGTACATCGATGGCAGCTTAAAATGGATGAATTCACTCATCTGCTATCTGCCAGGGTATATGTGTGCTCCTCTAGTAGTTTTTCTTTTCAAGAGGTTGGATAATAGATCGGGGGCGCATTTGCATTAACATTTCTTTCAAGTGCTCTGCCGCAAGTTCGTCTAATTCTGTATGTGTAGGTGGAAGATTCAAAGTCTTGCCATGTTCGGTTAACTTTTACTGCTTTCTGTCAGTATTCATGGACTAGACTGCCACTGCAGGAAATTAAAATGAAGTCAAGTGGTTGCAAAGCTAGGGATGAATTGGCTCCTTTCCTCTTCGGAACACAAATGTCAGTCAGACAGAGCAGAGGCCTGGAGTGTGGGTGGGGGTCTCATGACGGTGTAACCCAGAGGCACTGAGGCCACTGACAAGGGAGATAGACGTCTGCTTGATGGCCTCAGCTGAGAGTCAGCTGGCTTTGATCCCAAGCTGTAGAGGCACGTGCCTTTTGCTCTTAAGGCTACAGGTTCAATCCCACCAGGTGACGACCTGCGTCTGTCGCTGCTACAGCTGAGTAGTTGTAGGGAGTGGTCCCTGGAAGCTGAGTGCTTGGGTGGCTGTCCAGGAGAGATTCAGGTGCTGCCCAGCTGATCAGCAGAGTGCCCACAGCCACCCACAGCGGGAAGCAAGTGTTTTTACTGGTGGTGCACATCTGCACCTGACTTGGTGCATGAAACAAAATTTATTCTGCCCATGGATGGAAAAATTCGAGGAAACCCTGGCTGCAGTTTGGGTCTTGTGCTGCCTCTGGGTAGGACTTGTGACTTGGTGCCTTTCAGGAGCTGGACATTGGTATTGCAGCTTCAGATGTGACCACCAAAATCACAAGTGGGTGAGACCCAAGCACTCAGTCTGGAACATGTCTGCTATGGACTCTCTGCCCAGTGTTGTCAGTACAGAGGGGCTGGAAGTGTTAACCCTGGCTGGTGTTCTAGCCAGTGAGAAATACAGTACAACCTGTGTGTGTCGGAGAGGGTGCAGGGTTGCTTTTGTTAGGATAAGGGACCTTACAATATATGAATCCACATTATACTGCTCAGTGTAATGGGGTTTATTTGTAAAATATGCACAACAAGTCCAGTTTCCCAGAACATAGTAAAACCAATCAGCAACAGTCCACTTCCTTGCTCAGAAATCCCCCAGCTATACCATTCCGGTGTGTTCTCCTCCCCAAAAGCTCCTCTCAGCACATCTCCATGTTTCCTGCTGGCTTTTCTGCCTCTAAATACACAAAGGTAGCAGACCTACTCTCCTTGCCCCCTGCATCTACTGTCCCTGGCAGCCCTCAATCCATACAGCTTCACTCTAATCTACCATGTGGGTCAGGCAGTACTTCCACTGTCTGTAACTCTGTCTGTTACATAAAGGAGTTCAGTGATTCCAAGGAGGCTGAAGGTGTGCTCAGCACACACCCTCTAACTTAACTGGGCCTGTGATTGTTTGGATTGAAGACTAGTGCTTGATGGCATCCATTAACATCTGTCTGTCTATATTATAGTTAGTGTGTAAAGCTCGTGTCCTTCCCTAACGAAACTCCAAATAAACAAATCCAGGAAGAGATTGAGACTCTTCCAGGAAATGTCCACTCTACAGTGGAACAAATACCTTATTTGCAAATAAGCATAAGCTTCTGTAGGTGAAAGGAATTAAACCATGTTAGAGAATAAACGACGTATGAGATGCCAGAGGCAGGACTGATGTAGAAACAATGTAACATTTGTTAGCTCTTGGCCTAAAACAATACCACAGGATTGCAGAAAGTAAGCTGGAGAGAAGATTTAAAAGCACCAGTCAAATTGCAGGGAGGAAGCTGTGGCATTGCTCTAAAAAAGAGCTAAATATTATTTTGTTCATTCATAATGTGTATGTGTGTATTGGGTTGTTACAAGGGGGAGGGAGATAAATTATTCTCCTTAACCTCTGAGGATAGGACAAGAAGCTATGGGCTTAAATTGCAGCAAGGAAGGTTTAGGATGGACAGTAGAAAAAATTTCCTAACCATGAGGGTGGTTAAATACTGGAATAAATTGCCTAGGGAGGTGGTGGAATCTCCATCACTGGAGATTTTTATGAGCAGGTTAGACAAACTCCTGACAAGGATACTGTAAATGGTGCTTGGCCCTGCCATGAGGGCAGGGGTTTGGACTTGCTGACCTCTCCAGGTTCCTTCCTGTTCTAGTTTTCTACAATTCTATACAAGAGCTTATGTGATGGTATGGTGGTGTGACAAAAAGCCTTATTGTCATGAGTTTTGCAAATCAAACCAACTGAGTGCTTGATTATGTCATGTGAATCATGAAGGATAGCCTCAGAGACTGGAATCATACTAGGGCCATTTTAGTATCTTTCTAACTGTACACCCTGAGGGGGTCTTAGTTGCCCCTAGTGGAAAACATATAAAACTCAGAGGAAAACATTAAAGACTGAGATCACTTAAAATAGCTCTTTCGTACTTTAAAATGTCATGGCTGTCAAATGTCATTTCTCAGGATTCCAGAGTGAGACCCAAAGCTCACACTGGGAAGCTGGGAACCCTCCCTCTCCAATGGCATAACTTGCTGATTTCTCTTACTACAAGGCTGTGAGGTGTCAGACTTTCCACTGATGATGCCTTTAAATAGGGAAAACTCTGTCACTGTGGCAGAGTGAGGTCTTGCCTGAGCTAGGTGCTAGGTAGAACTGTCAGCCCAACCTTAGCAGGAGGGAGGCAGCAGCTCTCTGCTATGGCAAGTGCATTGGAATCGCTGAGGCCGGGATATCTCTCTCCCTCAGTCAGGACTGTGTGGCAGAAGAGGAGGACCTGTGTGTCTGAGGTGTGTATAGACCCACCCAGTGCTCTGTGTTAGGGTGCATTATGCCAGGCCAGGCCTGCCTTCAGAAGAGAAAGAAGGGTATGGCACCACTGTGGAGTAGCACTGGGGAAGGAAGGAACAACTTCCAACTTTGCTTAAATCTAGAGTTTTTTGTTTCAGAAACTTCCCCCCACCCCCACTTACTAGGTTCCATTTGTTTGGCTCATCACTGTGAACAGGTACTTAACAATCCAAGGACCCACATTGAGCTTTGACTCAAAATTCAGTGAAATCAGTGGGAACCTTTTGTTGAATTTGGTTGGCTTCGATTCAGGTCCCTGGGACCTGATTTCTTGGGGTATTGAACACACATGGTTCCAACTGAACTTAAAAGTGCAGGAGGTGCTCAGCATCTCTGAGCTGCAGGTCCTCAGAGTCTATTCCTCCTGCAGACTTTGGGGTGGTTGTGAATCCCCTGGCCATCCTCCGTTTCACAGCAGTACAATGTGCAAAGAAATTCCAGGAGAAACAGCACTGGCACACAGGTGCTGCAGTGAGGAGGGCTGCGTGAACACCCATGTAGATAAGTATAACAGTACGTTCCAAGTTCTGGGACTCTTCTTACTTTGCAGTGTGCTCTTCCAGCCCTTAGATTACTCTCTGTCTCATGCCCAGCATGCTGGTGTTAGCATTGCACATCTGATCAAATAAAAACAAGCTCTTTAAGTTTTCATGAGCCATTATAGTTCCTTCAGCTGGGATGAACACATGGGTCCAAGGGAAGTTTTGTGTGGAAATGCCAATTATTTTTTATTACGACTCTCTGCTAAATATCATCCCCGCCCACTCTGATTTCTCATTTCCTTTCCTGACTGTGAAGGCATCGCTGCTTCAAGGCCAGCAGCCTCCATATCTCCCAAGGCAATCAGCAAAATTGTCATAAATAGCAGTTGTTTATTACGTTGGTGTAATAGCTTTAAAAAAATCAGTCTTTTCAAGAAGGGTGTCAGTGACAAACGACCCACTGGTGGGCTTTTGTCCTGTGTGCTGCTGCCACCACAGTGCAGAACCCTGGGGTTTGTAACCTCTGCTATTTGGGGACTCAACAAAAACTGGCATCTGTTGGGCGTGTTCCTGGAAGTGTTCATCCTCAGCTTCTACTGCTGTCAATAGGACCTGATGGCACTGGGCATCTATCAAGGCCCATTGTTTCTGTGCTTTTGATTTATTTACTTTTCCTGAGGGTCTTCATGCCCCCTTGGTATAGGTTGTTTCTCGCTTTACTGCATCTGGGAACCAGTGATGCAGGCTGAGTGGAGAGCAAGAGGGGTTTCAACAGCTTCTTAATTTTGGGATGCCTCCTTGCTCCTTCTCAAGATGTGATTGTATTCTCCTCCATAGTTCTCTGGCTACTGCAAACAGAGCTGGTCTCAGCTGAAGCTTTAAAGTTACTTCTCTAGCTGAGGATGATGCCAGCTACCAGAAAAGTCCCTTTCTACTGCAGGAAAACATCTCCCAGAGACAGCCTAAGGAATGAGAAAATGGGGTCTACAATGAACTTGTCTTGAAATGGTAATGGCGGTCATAAAGAGTTAACTTTTGTGGAGCTCATAGTCACACCGGTGTCTTGTTTTGCACCTCATAGAACAATTGCTAAGGTATTTCTTAATGGAAAAAGAAATATCCACTTTATATTTTCATCTTCTTGAGTTTTGGCCATAGTTTAAACTCCTCATGCTGCTACCCAAATCCAGCTTCTGAAATAGATCACTTCTCTAATACCTAAGTGACATCCTGGGGTCTGAAGAAGATTGAAATTGAGCCTTAAAGAAGGAATCTTGGGAAAAATGTGCTTCTTCCCATATTAAAAAAACAAACAAGACAACCACCAAAACCTCTTAAATGATGAAAATAGAGAAAAATATTCCTGGCACTCAATTCTACATATTGAAAAGATTTTCTAGTGCAGAAAGAAGGAGCAGAGCAGATATCTCTGCCATGTGCTGCAGCAAGCTACAAGGCTGTATGACTCAGAAGTCGTGATAGACTCGAGTTGACCAGATGCAGTGTATGGTTGCAAACAACACAAAGGATCATCAACATGTCCTTTCTTAATGCAATTTAAAAACAGGCATTGGACCTCAACCTGCTGTATGTAACAAAGGCATCTTTTAAATGTTGACATTGCATTTCCTGTCTCATTAGGTTTTGCTGAGGACTGTTTGACTTCCTTTCCGTGATTCACAGAGAGCCAACCAGCAACATTCTGGAGAGTCTGGGGCACGGGAAATGGTATATGCAAATTTGTTTAGTGTTTGTGTAACTCACACGTAGGAGTGTGGCTCATTGTCCCATGCAGTGGCACCTAGAGCACTTACACAGAGAGAGAATGAGTTTCCTCTATAGCTGTCGCTGACTAGCCCAACCTGTAGTGGCTCCTGCATTAAGTTCCAGAGGTCCCAGACTCAAGTCTGCCTTTTGGAAGTTATATTTGTGTGCACTGGCTTTCAGTGCACAGGGTTTTTGTACGATCCTTTCTCCTCTTTAATTTTCCATTGCATTTACATCCCAGGAATCCTTTCTCCCTATGTGACTAATGGTGAATGTTCCAGGCACTCCTGAGAGATAGAATGCATGTGCTGCAAATGTTCCAGGTCCAGGAATGTAGAAGACCCTTCCTGCAAACCTACATGCACTGGGAAGAATGCATCTACTGAGTCACTCTACCTCAGGTTGAAGGCACCTGCCAATTCTTAATGCACCAAGCATATCCAGTTGGAACCAGGGGAGCTGAATGGTCTTCCTAGGCCCCTGGGCGAGATGTGTGTGTGGAGCAGCCCGTGATCCGAGAAGGAGCAGCCCCCACCCCCATCCCAGACCCTCAGAGCTGCATGGAGCACACAGCATAGCACTGGGACAACAGTTGAAAGGGCTTGGTGCTCAAGCCATCACCACCACAATAACAGTGGTGGTGGCCAGGATCCTCAGGCTCCTTCAAATCACTGGGCCCTAGAGCAACTGCCACTCCTGCGCCCCGCTCCTGATGGTGGGACTGTTCACAATACACCCTTGCAAACTGAAACTGCTGAACAGCTGGGTAGACTAAATTTATTTGCAAATAAATGTGAACACAAACTATCTGAAAACTAGTTGGTCCTTTCTTTGCCTGGTGGGGTCTGAGTTTAAGGCCTTGAGCCTGGTGAGAGTGACTTGCAAGTGCTCAGAGTGCTCAGAGCTGGACCTGGAGGCGTGTGGAAGATGTTGGCTCCACTGCAGAAAATGCATTTGATGAGCCAGATCTTCAGCTGGCAGAAATTGACATTGAACCATTGGTGTCAATGGAGCTCTTCTGCTTCGGACCGTTGGAAGACCTTGCCACAGGTATTGGAGGTCGAGGTCACTGATTGACATTGTTTGTTATTTCCTGGTTATCTCAGAAAAAGAGCAGGCATGACTTTCCTGCACACTTTCATTCAGATTTTGCAGTCCTTAAGTGTAGTATTTCTGTTTATTCTTGATGGATTCATTTCTCAAAGGATTCTCTTACAAATCAGTGGGAGGAGAAAGGAATTAGAACCTATGCTCGTATTCTATCCATATTCCAACTCCTTCAGTCTGTACTCGCAGCAGTCTTCAACAAAGTCAAGCAGCCAAATCCTGAGAGGGGCTGCACACCTCACACTGCATTTAAATGAGTTGAAAAGACTCAGCACCTCTTGGGATTTGGGTTATTGACTTTAACGAAGGCTCTTCTAGGGAAGGACTGCAAGATTTGCAGGCTCACCATGTTCTATTCCACCAGTTCATCTTAGAGTTCCCTCCGGCTCAGTTCCTAGAAAGCACCAGCAGATACTCAAGTTGGACCCCCTTCTCACCCATATGCCCCCCAAGACAAAATCTGGATCTCCTCTCATGAGGAAAAAGGCTTTGCTAATGGGGGAAGGTGAACTTTCAGCTTTTCTAAAAGTGGCCCAATAAGACTAGCTTCTCTTGGATTGCATCAGGCCAATTATATCAATATTTTCTATTTGGCCTTGACCAAGGCTGTCTTGGCCCACTCATACACGGTCAAAAAGCTGCTGCAGTGGTAATTTTTCTGGCCTATAGCTCTGACCCTATCACCATTCTCTTTGCATCCCTTCACTGCCTCTTCTTTATCACATCAGCATAAGCTACTTGTCTGCACCTTCAAGGCTCTTCCCAGCGATCCTCAACTCACCTATCATCTCTCATTTGCTAGTGAGCGGTCAACTATCACCTCCGACTGCACATGGTGCTGACCTCCATCACCCCCTTGTTCAGTTTTCAAGCAAGCATTTTTATGCATTCTCCCAGGCTGCTCCTCACACTTGGGAAAACATCTCTGTAAACATCCACAAAACCAACTCATTATCCCCCTTTAAGTACCTGCTTTGCAATGAAGCCCACAAAAAACAGGACAGGCTTCTGGAATACTGAGACCAAAACCTGGCATGTGGACCAATAGTCTCTTCTGGTTCTTTGTATTCACCTTCCTGTCTGTGCTTATTGGTTGTTATTTTTGTTCCAGTGAGAACAGAAGGATACTCACTGCCCACAGCAGCTTGCAATCTGTTCACACAGCTCATAGCACAAGGAAGTCTTGCCCCATGATCATGCTACATGCTGTGATAAAAGAAATAAGAATTGTATACCCTATGGTGATAGAAATAACTATTCTAATGTGGGAGTTGTTGCACTCCGCTAGCATTCATGGAGCAAAATGATTTCATTACGTATCAGACATTCAGCATAATGGAAGCATCTGTGGAAGAAAGGCTTGGCAGAGGACCTCTGTCATTGCTTTAAAAATGCCACATTTGGCTTTGTCTCTGCATTAGCAAAATGACACGGTTGTCCTGAGGCCATTGTAATTTCTGTAAGGCATTTTATAGCTTCTTCTGTGAACACTAAAAAAAGCATGTGCTAAACTTGGCACACACTTTGGTCTCGCAACATCTCTGCTGGAATTCTGATGAATTTTCCTTGATTTATTCTGTATAACTCCTTTAGCATGTATCTCAGGGTATGTCTACACTAAGCTGGTGATTGACACTGCTGTGATCAATCCACCAACCATTGACCTATTGCATGTGTTGTAGACACGATAAATCACTCTCCAAGCTCGCTCCCATTGGCACTGGTATTCCACCAAAATGAGAAGAATAGCTGGCATCAACTGGAGAGCAGCCCTCACCATCTTTACCACATGCAAGATGTAGCAGTAAGTATCTCAACTTCAGCTATGCAAATAGCATAGCTAAAGCAGCACCTCATAGGGTAGACCACGCTAGTGGTGTTCGTACTAGCTCATAACAGAACAGCTAGAATGAAAGAAAAATGTAATAAGGACAAAATAATTTTGCTGTAAGTTGGGATTTGAAATAACCAAATAAACCAGCAATGCAGCTTTCACATCTGTTCAGGAGAAGGAGCAATAGGGATACCCCACTTCGGCTTCGTTTTGAGAGTATCCGTGGGACTTTTGGGGATGCACAGACCTTGTGCTGAGCTGGCATATGGTGTGAATTTCAGGTAGGCATGGTGACATAGGCACAAACCAAACTCTGCAAATAAGTGGGGATTGAGTCATGATGAGGCTTAAATATTAATAGCAGGTTTTTAACCTCTGACTATGCCAATTAACATCAGCTGTGGGGGTGTTTGAGATGTGAACAGTTGTCCATTGAGAATTGGACTAAGACCCACTCAACCTGAGTCTCATTAAAGAAAATGCCATAACTATATGTGTGTAAATATATCCATAATCTGAAATGTTAATCAAGATGAATTTAACATTTTAAAAGCACAGTCCTGCATCGGCTGACAGCAGGGAACCCACTGTCTTTCCCAGCTGGTGACATTGTGACATTTAATTTTTGAAGACCATTTGTATGTTGTGAAAAGTAGGTAATTTTAACATGGGGGAAACCATCCAGATTTATCATTAATGGGAGGGATTTAATCAAACTGGGTCTGATTCTTGCTTGTCGTACACCTTATGACATTTGTGACACCTCATGACATATGTCGTTTCTTCTGTTCAAAATGGGTGTGAATTGTTATCAAATCACATGGAGACATTATTAAGGGTACAAGAGCAAACTATTCCACTGAATAGAAGAGAGAGGTAGTATGGCGAGAGACCACCCTGGCTTAACCAGGAGATCTTAAATGACCTAAAAATCAAAAGGAACTCCTACAGGTAGGGAAACCTAGTCAAACTAAAAAGGATGAATGTAAACAAATAATACAAGTATATAGGGATAAAATTAGTAATGCAAAGGCACAGAACAAGCTCAAATGAGCTAGAAATTTAAACGGCTACATGAAAACATTTTACAAATATATTAGAAGCAAGAAGGCAAACAAGGACAGTGTAGGACTGTTAGAGGGGAAAACATCAGAAAATGTGGAAATGGAGGAGGTGTGTAGTGACGTCTTTTCTTTGGTTTTCACCAAGAAGTTTTGGTGATTAGATACCTAGTGTAGTGAGTGCTGGAGAAAAAGAGGTAGGTTCAAAAGTTAAAATAGGAACAGAACAAGTTAAAAACTACTTAGAAAAGCCAAATGTCTTGAAGTCAACAGTGCCTGATTAAATGTATCCTAAATACTCAAGAAGCTGATAGATGAGGTATCTGGGCTATTAGATGTCATGTTTGAAAGTCATGAAAGTTGGGACAGATTCCAGAAGACTGGAAAAGAGCAAATATAGTGCCCATCTATAAAAGGAGAAGTAAGTACAGCCCAGAAAACTATAGACCCCTGAGCTTAACTTCTCTGCTAGGAAAAATAATGGAGCGAGTAATTAGGGAGTCCATTTACAAACAGCTGGTAGATAATAAGATAATATGAATGGATTTGTAAAGAATGAATCATGTCAAGCCAATCTAATACCTTTCTTTGATAGGATAACAAGCCTTGTGGATAAAGGGGAAGTGGTAGATGTGCATACCTAGGTGTTAGTAAAGCATTTGATTCAGTCTCACATGACCTTCTTACAAATAAACTAGTGAAATACAATTTAGATGAGCTCAGCATTATTGGCACTTCTGCTGCTTACTGGGCTCTTAGAAGACATTTAGGGGTAAATTACAGCTAAATAACAGCGCAGAACACTGAGAGCCAGGACTGGTGGCTGTAAACTAACTTTATGAGACCACTGGAAACCATGATAGGTGGTTGTCCAGCTAACTAGAATCATGCTGGATCATGGATGTTGCCACTCGAGAGAGTTCCTGATTAGAGAGGTTCAACCTGTAGTAAGAGATGAACATTTCTCTTGAATGTGGATGAACAGGCCAGATTCTTCTTTGATCAAAAGTCACTCCACTGACATGAGTGGAGCTATGCTGATTTACACCAGCTAATGATCTGACTTAATATGACTAAAATGAGCGGTTTGTTCAGTAACCACATCTGCATTAATTTAACTTTGGAAAAAATTGGAAAGTTTATTTCCTGAAGTAATAAAGAAATGAATGATCTTTTTCAGAATAAATGTTTCTGTTTTGTAGTGCCAGTCCTAGTGCATACAATGGTGATCTATTAAACAGAAAAGTGAATATTAAATGTGATATTCCCTTCCCCTGTCTACTCTATGAGGGAGTTCTGCACCAAAATATTTTAGTAATCTATGCACAGGATTTTCAAATTCTGTAAAATTCTTCATATTTTCTTTGTCAATATAGCATACTGTAATCATGCCAGTTTCAATTGTTTTTGGTCTTTTCGTTCAAAATATCTGTCAGCAGCTGTGTCTGTAACAATAAAAACAGAAAAAAATTCAGATATTTTTTAATAAATAAATTCCTTTCTAGGCATATTAAATAACTCTGAATAATAATTCATTTAAACTACAGTACATGGCTGTATTTCCCACACCCCTCAGAAGTAGATGAGAGGCTGCAGGGGTGTCAGTCATAAAGGAGGAGCTGAGGGAGAGTAAAATAACTGCTAGGAAAGAGCCTGGCTGTGAATGTGGATATTTTTGGGTTTGGGTGGGAAAAGCAGGGAACAGATTTGAAGGGGATGTGGTGGCAGGGAAGGAGTGCTAGGATTTTTTTTCATGCATGTCCTGGCTGATCCTTAACCTCTCCCATTCAGTCAGGCACGCAGAAACATTTGTCTGTGTCTGTGAACCCCTTGTCCATATGTGTCCCTCCATCCGAGTTACACATACCCTTCCCCATCCCCATGTATCTCTGTTCTCCTGCTCAGCCACACCTCTTCCCTCTGTACCTCTGCACCCCCTTTGTCTCTGCCTTATGTGGTCATGCATCTCCCTTCCCAATGCCTCCACTTCCATTCAGCTGCTGCCCCAGTCTGTTCTAACCCACTAGCTCTTCTGAGCTCCTGTCTGACTCCCCGCAGCAGCCCCCCTCTGAAGGCTCTACAGTCTCTTTCTCTTCTGTCACTGGCTGGGACCAGCTGGTCTGTTCTAGTGCTCTTTGATGGGCAAAAGGCAGAACTGCAGCAACATTCCAGCAGAAGCTTTTTTCGTCACAAAAAATTAAAAATTCGTAAAGCTCGTTAAATATGTGCACTCAGAGAGGCACAGAAGTTCCCAAGAGTATCTGTGCCACCCTAGTAATAAATATCTTGTTATTAAATAATAAATAAATATCCTGTTATTCTGGGGCAGTGTGATGGGTTGTTTTAGACCCAGAGGCTCCCTGCATGGAAGTCTTATCATCCTACTCCCCCTTACCCAGAAAGAGCAGAAGAGTAGAGTCTCCAGGCTGCCTAGAGTGGCTGCCTAGTGTGAAGCCAGCCAGTCAGAATGAGGTTACATGGGAAGCAGCCAATCAGGGCTTAGCAGGCGTAAATAAAAGGAACTGCAGGGCCAGGTAATTTTGCTGACAGAGGCGGTGGAAAACAAAGAAGGGGCTCCTGAATGGTTGCTAGGACTAGGCAAATAATTACTGGGGAAGCAAGAGAGATGCTCTTGGCTGGCTGCTGGGCCTAGAAGACAATAAGGGCTGCATAGAAATAGCCCAGGAAAATGCAGTTATTTAGAGGGATGTGGCACATGGTTGCTTCTTGGAGGGTCTCTGTGCTAAGGCCCAAAATAGCAGGTGACCCAATGTCCCCTCTTAGTAGGGAACTAGCTAAGCCCTGAGAAAGGGCACTAAAACAGGCCCAGGGAAGGAACTGGCTGTTGGACTTTAATACACCATGGGAGGGGGTTGAACTGACCTGACTCAGCTGGTGAGCTGGGGACTGTGAGCTGAGTTCACAGGGTGTGGCTTAGCTGGGGTCACTGAGGACCCTGGGGAAGTAACTCAAGGGGCAGTGTTGCACAGAGAAGGAACCAAAGCAAACTAATGTCACTGTGATGGGCTGCGATGGACATACTAGCTAAAGATGGAGCCTAGGGTGGACTGTAACAATGTCATCAACTGGAAAGGTCTGTGATGGGCCCTGTTGGACTATTAAACCATTGATCATTTAGGGATAGGGTGCAGGAGGATACTGAGGGCTTTGACATAGGCCTGGTTGCCTTGGAAGGGTTTTGTTTTGTACATGACCTGTGTGCGAGTTGGCCAGAGTGCTGAGTCACCGAAGACCTACTTCTCAAGCTTGGCAGCCCAGAGTGGGCACCATGAGAGGAAAACCTGCAGGCATGCACCTTTTGGACAAGAGGATATATGTGTGAGGTGAATGCGCTCTGTGACAGCCCCCAACAACAGCTGGTCTGGTTTGAAAAGCCTGACTGTTTTTGGTTTTTAGAAGATCTCCTTTTATGGAAATCGAAGTAAGCCTGCTTTGAATGGCTTTGAGAGGCTTAACAGAAGAGTAAACATGCCATGTCTGCCAGAAAAAGTGCCTTGTGACATATTTAATGGCATGGGCCAATCACACATTTTGGGCTTATAAAATAATAATTGATAAAGTATTACCCTATATGAAAGGGACACTGTGAAGTCTATTTAGCTCAGATGTTAGAAAAATTAAACTTTGACTGCAGTAGGCTGTCTACAGACATAGACTAGAATTCCTCATAGCAGGCCTAGGGTATGTGCCTTGGAGGCAGCCTGTCTGTCTCCTGAAAAAATGTAAAGAAATGGAAAATAAAGTGATTGAATAATAATCTTAGCTCTATATGTAACCTGTCATCCAAAGTGCTTTACAAATCTAGGGTCAAGTTTGGCTCTTGCATGCGTAGCAGAACTCCTTTGGACTTCACTGCTTCCACCAGCAAATGAAATGCTCCTACTTCTTGGGTGCAGATTGGCAGCAATTCAATAGCTTGTATCATCGTTATGCTACAGTTTGATGGGAAGTGAAGTTTAAAACTAAGAGCAAAGCAACAAACAATTTAGACTGGTAGAATGGAATGACTCAAGCTGGCATAAATTGCTGTGGGAGCTTCAAAGAGAGCTACAGCAGGTCAGGACTTCTTTTTGCATCTCATCCAGAAATACAGATCACTGACTGCAAGGGGAAGCAATAGGGAGTGTAATGTAAGCAAATGTTTACTTCCAAGAGGAGGAACATGGGTCGGAAAAGACAACACAGATGAGACTGTAGACGTAAATGGCACAAATCAAGTGAAGCAAAATGAAAATGGGTGGAAAACCAAACAAACAGACAGGTGAAAGTCATCTAAAACTGAAAGGGGGGCAGGTAGGATGAAATTGTCTGAGAACTGAAGGCATCTGAGGCCATGCCTGTACTGCAGAGGCACAAGTCTGGGGCTGCCCCTGTGCTGTGGTAGCATGTACTCCTCCTACCTCAACAGATGGGTTTTTCCTGCTGTAGTTTGATCCACCTTTCTTAGAAGGGGCAGCTAGGTTAAAGGACAAATTAAGATGACATAACTATGGTGCTCAGGACACACTGTTTTCCACAGCCCTGAAGTCAATCTAACTTTTAACTGTGGACTGGGGTTGGGAAGATTGACCTTGTAATTGGAGTTCTTTCAAAAGACAATGGAGCAGTTCCTCAGCTGGGGTCCAGGTAGCTCTGGTGACCTAATTGGGGCCATGTTGATTACCAGTAGGTGAAGGTGAGGGTTGCTTAGGTTCATTATTTCTTTCCATTTCAGACTCTGTCACCAGGCCTCTGACCAGTGGGGCAGTTGCCTTCAGGCCCAGAGCTCCTGCCAGTGCTACTTTGGCACCAGTAGCATCCAGTGCTTCGGGCCTCTTTGAAATGTCATGGCAGCACTGCTCTGGCTGTGCTCAGCTGTGAGGGATCTGGAGCAGGCCCAGCACTGTGGGCCCATGGCAGCTGTCGGCACCACTGACTGTCACTTTTCCTTAACTTGGGTTTCAAAATTGTTACAGTTAACATAATTAAAAACCTGTACAGATCCCATGCAAAAGCTACCTGTTGAATTTTCAGTTGGTTACACATGTTGGGTAAATGGAGAAGAGACATTTAAACACAGGTCCAAGTATGTTATAATTCTTTTGTCAGGCATTTCTGTGTCTCTCCAGCTTTGCATGTTGCATGAGTGATACATATTCACGTCTATGAATTGGAATTACCAATGTAGGGTTGCAGAATGTACAAGAGCCCAATGTACACATGGGCTGGCAAATAGCCACCTCGACCATTGCAAAGTTGATTAAAAAAAAAAAATTAAGATCTGCCTTTTCTCCTTGCCCCCTCTCCCTCGTTTTCTGGCTCTGAATGGTTCTCGCAAGTAGCATTGTTGGGCTCTTTATTTTTTTAATGCATTGTGAATGAAACCAATCAAAACCCCAGAAAGTTTGGTTTCACAGATATGTTCTCCATCTTGTGTTATGGTTCAGCTAGAATAAAGAAACGAGCATAACATGAACGCTGACAGCAGAGCCTCATTAAGCCTGGGGCTTGCTATTCTGGTCTGGGATGTGGCTGGCATCTTGGCAGTCTGAAGAGCCAAAGAGAAGGATTAGTGTGGGAATCAGCTCATAAAATTGACTAAACATTTTTGCTCTTGGGTCCTAAGTAAGTATTGCAGCTCGTTAACCTAATCCTGCAAAGTTCTGAGTATTCTCAAGCATGCTCTTGGGACCTATGGATCTCCTGGGAGGGATTTTGCAGTCTGCAGAACTATGCCCTAAAGCTGACATTTGTTCTGATTTCAGAAGCAGGGAAAACAATCAGAAGTGCCAGCCCAGCAACTGTGCAGTCTGGGTGTGGGAGGAGCTGTCACTGGTTCTCAACACTGGCCAGTCAACTCCAGACTAAGGTGTTCAAATTCCAAGGCCCAATTTACCCCATAGTCCCAGTGTGATCATAGTTTCAAAATAACTAATCAAATGTGTTTTTAATAGCTTACTTTAAGGTTTGTAAAATAGTCAAGTGCCTTTTGAGTCCCAACTCCTTTGTCTGGTCTGCTCAGCCTGCATATGCAAAGAGCCACCTCCACCATTGCAGAGTAGACTTAAGAAAAATCAAGATCTGCCTCCTGTGCTTGGCCCTCTCTATCCTTCACTTTCCTCCTCTTCATAGCTCTGGCAAGGTAGCATGCCTGAATTTGAAGCCAAGTGGGAGGGCGTAGGTCAAGCCAGGAGTAGGACAGTGCATTTTGACAATTTTTTCCCCAAGCAAAATGATTAGTTGAAATTGAACTAAATTTGTGAATTATGTCAACCAGCAAAAATTCTGCATTTGTCTTAAAAAAACAACAGGTTTTGCAAAGAAAAGAGTTGTCTAGTTTTCATTAAGAATCTCTGGCCTCTGCTGCTGACCTGCTGTGTGACTTTGGACAAGTATTTTTGCCCCTCTAAATCTTTCTTCTCACATCCTTTCTCTGTTTTGTCTGTTTGGATTGCTTGCAATGGTGCCTGTCTCTCATGGTGACATTGTACAGCTCCTGCTACATGGAGCTAAAAAAATGCTACTCCAGTATGAAGAGGAAGACAAAGCTATCAGAGACCACGGTGTATCCATCTCTGTATCCAGTGGCCTGGAGAGCCATAGAGGTGGCTTGGCACTGCCTTGAAAAAGGGTCTGTGGTTCATCTGACTCATGTTTCAGAGAAGTCACTAGATGCACATTGACCTTAAGTCCTGGCTGGTGATGAATGTGAAGGAGAGTGAAGCAGAAATGCAGAAAACACCTGCTCTCGGTGCAGCCCTATGAGTCACAAATGTAGGAAACCTGCTTATTGCAACTCATGTCGTTCTGCAGTCAGCCCCTGTGTGGGAATGATGCTTACCATAATTCCATGGGTCTTTTTACAGATCACTCCACCTCTGAGGCCTGGCTGTTGCTAGAGAGGCTGCTCTGAGCAGATGACTTACTACCAGTTTCAGGCTTTGCACTGTGATTCCCACTGTAAAGGTCAGCATCAGGGAAAGCACTCAGCTTATGTCTAACTTCTCATCCCATTGCATTCATTTGCATGCTACAGGTAGAGGTCTGCTCAGGCCTAACTTTAAAGCTGGACTTGGATGTGAAATCTGACCCCATGTTGGTCTCATCTTGATCTCTACCAGTCAGAGATTGGCTTAAAGCATGAAGGTTCTATCCTTTCCCTTCATTTTTTTATTCTAAACATAAAAAATGTGGTTTGGTGCCTCCCTTCCTGTTTATTCAAATGAGAGAGGAAAGAACAAATAAAATGTATGGCTTTAAGTTAAAATCAGGAACAGCGTTCAGCATACCACATCACACAGTAAAACTCTGTACTTGTGTTTGGGAGAGCTCCTATTGTTTCATGCAAAGTGATGAAGCTTAAAGCAAGCAATTTTGCTGCTAAAGGAAAATGTTTCACCTGCCCAGGCTGAACAGTTCCTCAAAACTCCAAATTGCTGTCTGCATGGTAGATTTGCTCTTCCCAGGAGAATTTAATTGCACCTAAGGAAAATGTCAACATCTGTGTAAGCAGGATACTGGGAAATTAAAAATTGTGTGAAGAAATATAGTGGTGGTGGTGGTGGGGGGTGTAATATCAGCTGTGTGGCCAGCAGTCATCATTCCCATTTAGATTTCACTTTGTAAAGTGTGACCTCAGGATATGTGATCAAATTTGTCTGTGGGGCTCCCAGCAAGACAACTGGCTTGCTAAAGCTGGTGTGCCATTGTGAAGTTCCAGATCAACTCCTTTTAGTTCCTTGCCCTTCCATTGTATCTCTTTCCATTCTGATTTTTTTTTTTTGGCAACAAAGCATCACTATGCTCACCTTTCCCTTGTCCAATGGAAAACAAAGGTAGAGGGCATTTTAGGCCTGTGTGATCAGCTCTGTGTTGAATGATCGCCACAGCTCAAGGGGTCTCACATAACCCTCAATTTCTTTTTCTAGATGGGACATCTAAAGAACGGAGGAAATAAGCACTTGTCCAAGATCAAAGAGTGGGTGATGTGCAAGGAGGGGACTAAATGCAGGTCCTCAGCTTCATGCACTGTAACATGTTGCCTTGGACAGAGGCCTGCATCTTGCAGTTCTCTGGGGCATGCACAACACTATCCATGTGTGTGGTCCAAACAGCACTGAGTGCTGTGTGTCGTCTTCATCCTGAGCAGCGATAATTCTGAAGCCTGTTGCATGTCCACTCCTTTACTCTTGAGACCTTCAGGTTAAAAATCAAAAGTTGAATTGTGGCTGGTAAATGGGCCTATCTGAGTGCACATGGGTTGAATTGTGATCCTATGTGTGCAGATAAACACCTAGCTATTAGCTGCTGTCTTTGCCCTTATCATTGCTACTGGGCAAGGAGTAATTTGGTGTGCATGTAGCAATATTATCCTTAATGCAGAGATGCATTCTTCTGCACTCCCTGCTCTGCTCTGTATTTTTCACCTTCTTCTTATATGGGCTCCTCTGTTACTCTTTTGCCCAGATGACAACAAGGAGCTTTATTTATGGTGCTGAATGAAACACAATAAAGTTTATCAATTGGAAAATCCCTTATGTAATTTTTTTCCCATTGCAGTATAACCCTGTACAGGAATGAGAAGGGAGCTGTTAAGAGTGTAGGTGACTCTCCCCATGTGAATACATAAGTGCCTCATTAAAAGTGCCGTGAATTCCACTTCTTTTTTTCAGTTAGCCCAGGGACATAGGCATTGACAATGATGGAATGACCTTTAAAACTCCCTGTGAACCTGCCATTAAGATAAATATATGAACACAAACTTGTTAGCGTTGGAATAAGCATGAAAATTATTCAAACCTGCAATTAGTGGATTTCGATATACACTGGGCATCAACCTTACCTCCCAGAAGATGTTAAAAAAAAAAAAAAAAAAAAAGGAAAACCAGTGTTAGACTAAGGTATGTCAGGGCACTAATTGTGACTGTTATGCCCTGAAAACCCTATCTACTCTTAGGGGAATAATATTTATTATCAAGATTTGCATTGCTTTACGGGTAGGGGATCTACCTAGCAGTTTGGAGATACTTAAACAGCTGGTAAGTTGGTGTGACAGCAGCTTGTTTTTGCTACATGTTTAGGCTAAGAGAGCCTTTTGAATCGTAATCTGGTTCTTGGAATCTGATCTTGCCTAAGCATTTATATTAATAAAAATTATATTTGGAAAACATCAAAAAGGGCTTTAATTATTCCCACATCATGGTTTCATAAGACTGGAGCAAAGTTTATTTTTGTTGATGTTGCAGACAGTATGGCCTGTGTTGAATATACTTGAAATACTCAACCTCAAAAACCTTATCAGCACCAGGGAAAATGTTCCCACTGTACTAACACAAATTTAGCGCTATTGGGGTCAGCAGCGTGGGAAACAGATCAGTTGCTAGCTGCCTATGGCCTAGCCCCTCCACGAGTGATGCCTCTAGTGCTAAAAACAAGGTGGATGAACCCCTGTTAGCAGAAGTTAGAAATTGTTGCAGCATGTTTCTATGGTCACTGCCAAGTAACACATCTTGCCTGTTTTGGATGAGGTCTTTCTGCACCATGTTTCTTGTGAAACTCCCAAGTTTCATTATCCATGCTAAGTATGTTGGTTCTTTTTCTTTACTATAGGTACAACAAGGATTTGAGTCCCTCTTGTCTTGTGACTAGCCTTTAGGTACCACATCTGGGGACACATTGGGTCCCAGAAAGGGAAAAAAATGTCATTCTTTGCTAGTCATAATCAAAATCAATTCTTCTCAAGAAGAAGACTGTGACGTATGGTGCTGCTAAGTCCCCGGCCAGAATAGCCCGTTGGCTCTTGCCTTGTGTGACAAAGTGGGGTGTGTATCTGTGGGTGTGAGTACCTCACATAGGGTATAGAATTTCTGCGGGCTGTGATCTAGCCTTGTCCATGTGTAACCTAGGCAACCATGCCTGTCCATTTGTAACATGGGCAGCCAGGTAGCGCTTTTGCTTCTCGGAGTAGCTAGACAAAGAGAGGGGTGGAGACTGGCTGTTTTTTAATTAGAAGCCTGGGCAGTTAGGGAGAGTTAGTCTGGAGGTGGGAGAGGAACAAAGCATGCAGGATCCCAGGCCTGGGGTTCTTCTCTTGGAGTCTCCTTTTCCCCCAACATGAATTGAACTGACTACTTCTGGTTGCTGTACTGACAAGCCTGTATCATGCTGTGCCTCTCTCACCTAATAAACCTTCTGTTCCACCTGCTGAGTGAGAGTCACTCCTGGCTTCAGATGGGGTGCAGAGCTTGGGGACACCTCAAACCCCATTATATCTTGTAAAATTGGGAAGATTTCTACAGATGGTTTCTGAACGGTAGTAGTCTAAACAAACTGTGCAGTTTCATAACAATGTGTTGGGTCTAAGCACCAAAAGTGAAATTGTACTTCATTGTATTATTGTAGGAATGCTTGAATGTTTCTCAGAAGACATTTATTTATCTGTGCATTTATGTTATGTGGGCAACTTGTACCTATTGGCTGGCCAACATGTTGAATATAGGTCTGAATAACTGTATAGGTCCTGCTGAGATCCCATATACAGTAAAGTCTTTCATATCTGGCATTCTATCATTCTAAACCTGCAAATAACCCGCATTTTTACAATAAGTAAATTTTAGTTATGTTTTCTGTAAGTACAGTGTAGTGAAAGTAAATACAAATAAATAAAGCAAATACAGTATGTTTACAGTGTACAATACTACTGTTATTTGTAAATAAAGTACTCTGCATACATTTTTATAATTTCTTAATAGCCAATCTTTTTTTTCTTTAATGTTATGCACTGCTAAGTATACCTGTCTGTTATCCAGATCATTTGAATATCCAACAACCTCCCAGTCCCAGGGCTGCCAGATAAGAAAGAGTTACTGTAAAGACTGGTTTTACCTGCGAGGCAAAGATGCCAGACATTTTTACCCTGTTCTGATTTCCATCAATGAGATCATCTTTAATATGTAAAAAGTTATCAGTAGATAAAGAGAGGCTGGTCTTGGGTTTGATTCTTCAGATGATAGTTATTTAATTTAATCTTCTGTTACCACTGGAAAGTGCTATCAGAACTGGCTCCAAATTCAGCTCTAATTTTAATTAAATTCCACAGCCTTCTGATTCAGAGAGCACTTCATTTGTCAGGCTCATCTGCTAATCAGTGGTAGGAGTGGTTCCAATAGAGCATCAGTAATACAGAATTAAGACACCTACATCAATACAGGTTTACACATTGATGAATAAACTGTTGCAATGTTTGCTTTATGGTGTGATGGATGAATGAACTGAAATGGAACATGTAACCTTTCATCTCACAGTTACTGTGTGCTGCATGAAACATCTTCATTAGTAGAACTCTCAAATCGGTGACATTTGTCATCTTAGTTGCCTGGCAATTTGTTATAACTATCACTAAGATGTGTAGGAGATGAAAATCTGTGGGAGTGATAAACATTGATGATATCTGGACTAGCTACATAAATTACATTTTGTCAACCTCCTTGGCTTTATTTTGTATGGGCTAGAGATGCTCTTTAGCCCTTGTTATTGGTTATTGCTAATATTAGTACCTCGTATGAACTGCATATTCCAAGTATTTTGCAACCATTTTTCTTTCAATATACTGTTCTGTTCCACACAGCTTCTTGCTCTGTGTTAGCTAACAAGTTTCAGAGGGATAGCCTTGTTAGTTTGTTTCAGCAAAAATAATGAGGCACTTTAAAGACTAACACATTTATTTGGGTGTAAACTTTTGTGGCCAACAGCTCACTTCGTCAGATGCATGAAGTAGAAGCTTCAGTTTGGCAGGGATAAGAAAGTGAGAATTCCAAAAGAGGGAAAAGCTATCCATTTCCCATTCCTATTCAGACCCATTTTGATGGTGTCAAGTTTATGCATGAATTCCACCTTTGCAGTTTCGGGTTGTAGTCTGTTTTCAAAGCTTTTTGCTTAAGTATGGCAACTTTAAAGTCTGTTACTGAGTGTCCAGGAGGTCGAAGTGCTCTCCTGCTGGTTTCTGAATGTTATCTGTCTTGCTGTCTGATTTGTTTCCATTTAGTCTTTAGTACAGAGACAATCCTATTTGGCCAATGTATATGGCAAAGGGCCATTGCTGGTCCATGATGGGATATATCATGTTTGTAGATGTGCAAGTGAGGGAGCCCCGATGGTTTTCTCACATTCTTATCTGTTGGGAGTAGGCCTCATTCCCCCTAATTGAATTAGCCTCTTTAGCACTGGTTGTCAGCATAGTAATGTAAGACTCCCACCTATGTATGTCTGTATAAATTTGTCCCTAGTCTTTTAAGGTGCCATACCAATTCTCATATTTTTGTGATAGCTGAGCGTTTTTAGTATCTGTGTGCCTTGTGAGGTACTATAAAACATCTTAGACTGAGACCGAGAGTTCAGTGATTTGGGCAAAGTTATTGATATGAGTGTCAGATAAGAGCCCTGTAGTTTTCAGCTCTATGCCCATATCACCTGACTACTCCATTATTGAAAAGAACCAAAGTGGGTAGATGGGGGAGGAAAGGAGGTGAAAAAAATGTGGCTGCAAAGAAACTGTTTGGAAGGAAACAGAGAGCCTATTAGAAAGAGAAGGCTTTGTAGCTCAACACCTCTGCATGTCTCCATTCACCTGCAGGAGCAGTTGCTCGGAAACACAACAGTTGGGGTCCCCTTACATCTGTAACTTTTTTTTCCCAGTTGGATATTTCCATTCACCTTTGTGTCAGGTTCCTCTTGTCTAAAATCAATCTTCTGAGTCATCTTTATGTTGTTAAGACCAGGCACTCTACCAAGCGATAAAAATTTCAGAGGTTTTGCTAGCAGGAAGACACTGTTGCTGCTGTAACTTGGGGTGAGGCTGCAGATGAATCTCTAGGCTGGGCCTTTCTCACTTCAGCTTCTTTCAGAGAAATACTGACGACAATCATTAAGTGCAGCTCTGGAATCTTGGGGACTACTTCTGTTGGCAAAGGGCTTGCTCGCCATTCAAATTCTTATTGTCAGTTTTCTCTCTTGAAGTGTCCCCTGCCTAAGGGGCAAACCCCACTGCAGAAAAGAGGCGTGTTCTTACTTTGGGTTGGCTAATGTCTGTAAGCAAACAGTTAAAACATCTGTGACTATACAGCAAGTGAGCTTTCAGTGCAGTGAATTCAAACCGAGGCTTCTCTGTGGGCTTTAATTGAAGCTGCTAACCCAAACTAAAAGCTGAATCTCTGGCCTTTGCTGCTGTGTTAACCCAAGTCCACTAATGAAGTATGGCTAACCTGAGTTAAGTACACACACCCCTGGTTTCCCCAGTGTAGACGCACATTCTATGATATGCTCTCAGTGGGTCTGAGATATTCCTAATTGACCTCACTTTTTGGAACAGCAGCTGGCCTGCTTCTTTTGATAGCAAACTACTCCTCGGGGAGGCAGCCACATTTGTATTCTGTCCATCCATAACGGATACCTCCACTTAGCCCTACAGGGATTTTTATGGAAAGCTGATTTCTTGCTTCTCTTCTTTGCTAAGGCAAAGCATGTTCAGAATCACAACTGGATTCATTTACCAATTCTTCGGGGAGTCAGCTTAGAAATAGCTACCAGTGAGTCAGGACCAGATCCCCACCCCACAGACTCAGGTTAATTGCTTGCAAATAGCCACCACTCATGGCAAAGCTGTTTGGCTTAATGCAACCCATTAGCACTGCTGTGTGAGCAGGTCATTTCTGCTTAAGTGAGCCTTGAAAATGAGCAGGGTAGAAACAAATTTTCTGTAGTGATACAGCACATTTGCTGGACTTGATTCTGCAGAGTGCAGACCCGGAGCATGGCTCGCATAAGCACAAGTACTGAGCAGAGAGCAAGGACCACATGACTCTTACCCTACATTAATTAGAGCTGAGGGTGGGACACTAAGGTATCTCTGGCTAATAACAGCAATAGGTTCAAGGAAGCTAAGCAGCTCATCTGCATGTTGAGCCTACAGATAAGTCAGTGGGTCTCTGTGTGCCACTCCCAACCTGATGAATTTTCACCCTGAGCTTTTAATAGTAGGACTATATCTACATTGCAGGATTTTTCTGAAATAACTTATTTTGACGCTCCCACTACAAGAGCATTTCAAAACTGAGCATTCATGCTAGAGAGCCCAATTTTGCAGTAAGAGCAGTGATGGGATGCCTCCCTGGAGGTCAAGTAAGTCATAATTGCCTCTGCTTAGTACACACAGTCAGTTTCGAAATTGAAATGGGGGGATGGAGTCAGCAAAGTTGTTCGTTTTCGTGGCGTTACTATTTTGCATTAAATGTCCTCTTATTCCACAATAACAGGCTTTGCAGTGTGGATGCAAGGTTTTTTTGTTTTTGTTTTGTTTTTCTGGAAGAAAGGGGTTATCCTGCAAAAAAAAAAAAACAAACAAAAAAATTCTACAGTGTAGACAAGCCATAGAGGAGTGAACGTGCAAGAGGTGTCAGTGTTAGTGCTACCTGGTGCTAAGGCTCTGATACTTTCTTGCACTAATGCCTGGAGTCTCTTCAGAAAGGCTATGCAATGCAACAACCTTGCACTTTCTGGTGTACATTTGGCAAGGTCTGATAGGATCTAAGTCACTGTAGAAAAAAATCATAGTAATAAAGTAGATCCTAATGAGCCATACGCAATTGCTTTCTCTACTTACTTGAATTAATGGAATTCCCACCTCCATTGCAAGAAGGCTGTAAAAGCACAGAGGAAAGCAACCAAATTGAATTGTGTTGGGCTGGTATGAATTAATGAATCAGCATAAGTAATGTTGCCTAGCAACGTTTACATTTTCAAAGGACTGTAAAAATCACCAGAGATTAGCTGTAGCAGTTCTACATGGTTTAAATGAAAACCATATAGATTGTCTTTTGGGGTTAGATGCATTCTTTAAAACCAGAAGTCCTGTGTTGAAGATACTTGTACATAAGCTAATCAGCCAGAATGTCTTTGCATCAAACATGGTTGTACTGCAGACTAATCTATCAATATAAAACAAGAAAATAATACATGTAGAGTCAGATTGCTTCAGGAGAATCTGAGAAATGTTAGAAAATGCAATCACTTAGGTGTGTGTCTTGAATTATATTGTCAAGATTAAAAGTGATGTGTTTCTTCTGCATTTTTGTGGGCAGGTATTGATGAAACTTGAGTTTCTTTCCTGATTGTTATACTGCAGAATTTTGAAGGTTATCACCACCAGAGGTGGGAAAAAATACCCAAAATTTACTTGAGCAAAAATGCAAATGCTTGGGAGGCAGTAAGTACTTAAATACAAATCACTGGTGTCCCTCTGGGAAACTACTTGAGAAGAAGTACAAACACACACATGTCACAACTTGGTTGTACTCAAGTATCCAGAATTGAAAGTAGCTGCACTTTTACTCAAGTAACTTTTGGGGTATTTTTTCCACCTCTAATCACCACCTCCCATCCACCCATTTGGCAACCCATGGCTATAAGAAAATCAAAAACCCTGGAGAGGAAGCAAAGGAAGGTAGCATGAATATAATAATCAATAACAATAGAACAGTGGATTGCATACCAGGCATTCCTGGATTCCATCAGGTAAAGCATCTCACTTTGGTGTCTGGTTTTTCATTTATTTGTTCATATTGACATAGCACATTTCTGATAGGTAACTACACTCTTAGCAATAATGAAACCAACTTTCCGTTTCCCTTTACAGTGATTGTCATTTACTGAATAAGCGGAAAGATTCTGTATGATTGGGGTGGGAAAAGTTACTTCAGAGCTTTTTGCAAGATTGGGTGTAAAACAGCTGGGTATGTGGTTACTGCATGTTCTGTCTTTACCTCTCATGACAACACTAAATTTCTCTCTATTCCTCTATTTTGGAACTGCATGATAACTCCATCCTTGGCTTTCCCCTACACTCTTCTAATCTTGAGAACAGTCATGCCCTGGACAGAGAATTCCTTTGAGGGTGATGTGTTAATTAAATGGATCTTATCACATCAGCCTTATCGCTCTGAACATTAGCCTGAGTGGCACACTGGGCCTTCTGCATGGTGTGACACTTCCAGCTTTGGCTTTGGACCGGCTGTATGCCACATTGCTCAGCAGATGTAGAGACCCTGAGCTCTGTGAAACTGCCTGGCACCTTTGCTTTCATTTAGTTACAGACTTTATCAGAAGATATCAGCATTTTGGAATGAATGGCTAATTATGTTCCTTTCTTGTTCTGGGCCTGTGCAAAGCAAAACAGCAGTAGCAGGGATAAACAAGTGAGGGATAGAAAACTCTGATTCCTTCAACATCTGCGAGGGCAGCGTGATTTGCTCAGTGCAAAGTAAAAGACTTTAGGGGACATGGTCAGAGATTCCCCATTCTCCAGTCTTTTTCTTTTTCCTTCGTTCACCCCTCCAGCAGAGTGGGGGATTTCAAGGGTGGGGGACGGCCACTGATTGCATTATCATCCTACTTAATTTAGTCTTTCCAGACGTCCTATTAATGACAGGCGATTCCACCCCTGGCTTCTTTTCTTTTTTCCCCCACCTTCTTCTTTCTCCCCCTCCCATATATATATTGGATGCTGCGTGTGTGTGTGTGTGTGTGTGTGTGTGTGTGTGTGTAAAAATACATATAATATATGTGTATATACACACCCTGTTTTCTCATTCTTGCTCCAAAATCTGAAGAAGTGGCTCTTACCCATGAAAGCTCATTGCCTAATAAATGAAACTATTAGTCTTTTAGGTGCTACAGGACTTCCTTTTTTTTTTCTGAAGCAACAGATTAACATGGCTACCCCTCTGAGACCAGAAGTGGAAAATGTACCTAAAAGTTATCTGAGTGAAAATGCAGCAGCTTTGGTGGTGGTGTGGTGGGGAGGAAATGTACTTAAGTGCAAGTCACGAGTGTCCCTCTTGAAAACTACTTGAGTAAAAGCACACACACGTGCACATGTCACATCTTGATTGTACTCAAATATACAGAAGTGAAAGTAGCTGCACTTTTACTGAAGTAACTTTGGGGGTTCTTTTTCCACCTCTGTCTGAGACTATTTACCAGGGAGATGGGGTGAATCCACTGTGGGAGGAGGGTGGCATCTGCCATGAGAGGAGGTGTGGTACTGAATTGCAGGATGAAATCTAAGTAGAAGGCCCAGAGAAGCTCCACAAGCAGGCATGTGGGATTGCTTTCCTTCGCAGAAGTCCTTGACTCACAGCCTGGGCACTCACTGTACGTATTGGCATGGAAATTTGACTGTATAGAATGAAGAGAAAGAGTGTATTTTATGACCTCGGGTCTCACCCTAGTGTTTCAATTTAAAGTGAAGATTTCTGCAGATGGTTACTAAGGATGCCTCCACAATGTCCAGTCTACATCTCTGACCCTGTCTGGCTTCTTTTCTCCTACAGGTTTTATTAGATTCCTGCCTCTGGACATATTACCTGAGACTGCAGCATATGAAGCCTTTGTTTGTCCAATTGACTTAGAACCTGCCTTCTATCACCTGTGGGACTAGACAAATGGTGCAGAGATCAGCATTAACTTGTAGTCAGCGTGGCTCCTAAGTTGGTATGCGCATATTTTCCAAAGACTGTTTATAAATATATTTCATTTTTCTGTTATGGATCTGATAAGTGTATAGAATAAATGGAATTGTAAGAATATTTAACACTCTTACTACCTGCTAATCAGTGAAGCAATATACCAGTGTTAATTAATCCATGCAACATCATTGACCCCGTTTTACAGGTAGGAAAATTGAAGCAGAGTAGCTAGAAAATTTCTTCTAGACTATTGAGGTGACAGTGGCGAACTGGCTTACAATCTCTGGAGACCAATAGCAGTACATGTCTCTCATATGTAATTATGATAATCCAATATTTATAGCCAACATTATGGCACGATGAGCATACACAATATGCAGTATTTTAAATGGAAGAAACTATAGCAATGGTTTGCATTTCTATTGAGCCTTCCAAACATGGCTCTTAAAGTTCTTTGCAGACATGAATTAGAGCTCACAACGCCCTTGAATGTTGGGAAAGATTTTTATCCCCATTTTAAGTTCTGAGCATCTGGCTTTCATTAAATCAGACCATTTAATGAAGTATCTTAGTAGGAATTTGGATGTGTAAGCTTAGGCACCCAGCTTCCTAAATCTTGGCCTAAGTAACTGACATAGACGGTCCGAGGCAGAGGCAGGAATGATTAGGCAATCACTGATCCCCAGTCATGTATTGTAGCGCAATCATTCTTCTCTATAATCAGCCAAGACATTGAAAACAGATGTTGGTACAATTCAAGAATGTAGTAAAGTGATCATTGTGGGGTTATCAGGGTTACCCAGAGTGCTAGTAGATGGAGCCATGCTCTAAATCTCCCTTGCTTGCTGTTTGGCTAGGGTGAGATTTCTGCCACGCAGTTTGCTGTCATGCAGTGAAATAAAGCACGAAGCTTCCCATTCTGCAGTCCTGTGAAGAAAGTAGTTCAAATGGTCCATTTACTGTAAAAAGTCTAACTCCTTACTTCTGTTCTGCTGGCTTCAAACTATGAGGGATTTGTCACCAACAGTCCTGTGATGGAATTTCTGGGGTTGCTTTCTGTTACTTCCCAGACCCTGACCCCTGTGTGATTCTGGCAGACCAAGTGCCAGCTCATGCCAAAGTCCCTGTGGGTGTGTGTCGTTTGAACACTGACACATACGTGGCTAGCCTCAGCAGGGTTCACCTTTGTGTTTGTATTGTTAAACATCAGAATTAGTCGTTACACTTTGCTGAATGCTTGTGAGTTGCTGCACGCATTAATGTCTATATCCCATATTGTAAGGTAATATTGGAGCAGTTATATGGTGAGCTTCTGTGACTGTAAAACACTGGAGAGGAGAGAGACGTTAACTAGTGTGAAGGGCTGATCTCCAACAGATATTATTATGCCTTTCCCAACAAGGTTCTTTGACACCAGAGGGACTATTATGGGATGTTAGAGGAGTGAAAAGGTATTTGTTTATTTTACTCTCTCCCACTAGATCTTCCTGTGAGCAGAGTTTGTAGATTAGTGTGGATAGCAGGAGGGGGAAATGAAACTCCCAAACAATAGGAATTTGGGATCTCTATGCTGCTTGGACTCAGGATCATTGTAGGTCAAGATTAAGGCTAAACAGTTTGAATGAAGCTTGCACAGCTTGGCCTTTACTAAAAGTAGGGTAAATGGTTTCCCACTTTCATAAGCACTCAGTTTGCTTACATGTTTTTGTAAGATCCATGTCCAGAAAAGCTGAAGAATGGAGAAAGGAAAAAGCCAAACTCTGCCAGCTTCATTTACATCTTATTTACTTACAGTTCCACCTTCAGAGATGGGTGGTTTTGGTTGGTATTTGCTTATGTGTTGATGCGTAAAGTAGATGATAATTCGTATTGTCCAGTGAAAGGGCAAAAGAACTGGGCAGGACACATCTTGGATGAGGGATCATCAGGAGTGGACTAGCAATGGTGTTTAGGTGGGTAATGTAGTTTGGATCCAGCCAAAAAAATGGTGGGGTGTGGACAGGGGCATCATAAAGTAGCCTGTTCTACAGACCTGATTTGTGCTGGAGTTGCTAATGTGGAGATTCTCATTCTTTTGTGGAAGGAGGTGGAAGTAGTGACATAGTTCTTTCCAAGACCCGGCCAGCTGTAAAACAGTGTGATTCCATGAAGAGGCCTGACTGGGCCAGCAACAGAGCAGAGAGGACTTCACAGAGGCTGGACTAGATCAGTGATGGAAGCTGACTCCACGGGGAAGATGAATGGGTCTGTTAGTGATGGAGTAGTGCTGATTTCAACACTCAGCTAGTGCAAGCAGAGCTGAATCACTGAACTACACTTCAGAGCATGTCAGTGTGTGACCCGGCAGAGCAGTTATCTCAGGCCCCAAGCAGAGGAGAACCACTGCTGGATGCCATGTGAATAGCTCTCAGAATGACTTGACCTGTGAGTGGGGATTTTGATTGGTGGGATTTTTGGTGACAAGGGATTTTCCATAAGGTGAATGTTTATTCCTGCAGACCATGAAGGACGTCAAAGCTCCAAATATTTTATTGGAGTTGAAGATTGTGCTTTAATTTGGCTGATCTTTCTGGGAGCTGCATCTCCCATAGCTATGTAGCACTGAGTTTAACAGCACTTTGGGGTCTTATGGGGTGTTGTCTTAATTATTATGGAATTATTTATCTACATGTGTTAGGTGGTTTCTCAAACTGACCAGCTCTGTGGTAGCTTCAGAAGTCTTACAAAAGCTTGAAATTTCTTGCTGTTGCCTTCTCCCATGCCTAATGGCTTAAAATGTAGTGCAAAACTATCTAAGACATTCAGCATTAGTATTTTAAGCATGACCAAAACATGTGGTGTGTTAGAGTGCGAGGAAAAGCTACAGTTAAAACGAGACACCGGGGCTGACTCTTACATGCCGTGTGCTTAATGAGCACAGGTAAGTAAAAGCTGAGGTATATTTACTAAAATTTAGTATGCCAGTTTTTTTTTTCCTAAGGGGCAATGAATCAGAGCAATTTAGCTTGCACGTGAATTAATGAGTCTGTATCCAAGTATCAGGAACATTAACATGCTAAAACTGGAGTGTGATCCTTGGCCTTTACTGTGTGTTCCTGTGTGGCCCTGGAGTGGGCCAATGGAACCTTAAACTGCTTTCTCTCAGACAATGTGCCTATGTCTTCCCAGGCATTGGGAAAGACATTTTGTGAGACCTAAACTACTTTGTCTGCCTAGATCCTCTGGAACCTGGTCAGGCCAGTTTATGTGGCCCACCCTAGGAGTTGGAAAGAGTCTTCAAAGCAGCTGGTTTGCTGCAGATGGTGTTGCTGAGGGTTTTTCCCTGGGATTGAAGTTGTCAGATGAGAAAGAGCTGTGGTCAGATTTACACCACACAAACCCTCTCTGGGTGGGGCCTGGCAGGTAAGAGGTAATGCTGATACTGTGTCAGCACAACAGTCCCCATAGGATTGCTCCAGCAGCAGAATCTAAAGCATGCCATAGATTGTCATGAATTAGTTTGGGCTGTTTAGGGCTTCCTGAGTTGCCCGTGATATGGTGCCATTCCCCCTCACACCTCCTCCCCAGCTCTGCTGCACATGTGGTCCTGGAAGGGTGAAGGAGAATGTAAAATTTGTTGGTGGGCCCCACTCATGTTTCTAAGACAGTGTTTTTATTACAAAACCTACCACCACCATTAGCTCCAGCTGGCAGTGTCTGCTTTGCTTGCAAGCCACCAAGGAATCCATGAGCATAGAAACTGGCTGACCTATTCATTCCTGGAGAGAGTTCCTCTAGCACCTCTGAGAAGGACAAGTTCACTAGGGCCTGGTAATATAAAAGGGCCTGGAGCTTCTATCTCTGGACTCTTTAAATCGCTGTCGATGTTCTGCACAGCACACTCTGGGCAGCGCTGAGGGCAGGGGTGAGAGGGTGTGCTGAGATCTAGGCAGGGCTGAGGACAGGCCCAGCCCCTTCCACCCAATGCCTTGTCCTTTCCAGGTGCACAGAGAAGCCCCTCCCCTCCACTTGCCCAGAGGCCCAGCAAGACTGTCAACCCCGCTGCTAATGACCATAAATTATCATCTAATGTCTATTATCCGGACTCAGAGCTCGCAGCACCTTTGACCATACACTAGTACTCACTGACAGGCTCCACAGCTGCACCCTTCTCAGAGTTGGCAGAGCTCTGTGCAGCAACAGACTCCACACTAGGCCTGCTGAGGTTTGAACCTGCAAATCTTCCTTTTGGGAGCCATGACCCACGTGTGAAGAAAACAAAGTGGTGGCTAATCTCACAGATTGAAGAAAACAGAATGAGAGCAAAGGGTTTTTAACATGGCAAACAGTCGACATGCATGTGTGTCTTACCTAATGCTTCATGAGAGCTCGTCCACCCCCACTGTCAGGGATCAGGGGTTCAAACTGCTTTCCCCCAGCCATTGTTTCTCTCTCTTCCCAGGCATCGGGAAAGACATTTTGTGAGACCCAAACCTCTTTGAGAACAACAAGAAGTCTTGTGGCACCTTATAGACTACCAGATATCTTGGAGCATAAACTTTCATGGGCAAAAACCCACTTCATCAGATGCATCTGTTAGTCTATAAGGTGCCACAAGACTTCTTGTTGTTCTCAAAGCTACAGACTAGCACAGCTACCTCTCTGATACCAAACCTCTTTGTCTGCCTAGTACGCTTGAACCTGGCCAGGCCAGTTTATGTGGCTCACACCCCGAGTTGGGAAGAAACTTCAAAGTAGTTGGTTTGCTGCAGTCTGAATTTGTGAAAAAGCTTTGGGTCAAAACTGCAGTTTGTCAAATAAACTATTCAAAATTGTTCACACAACTCTGGCATCAGTAGATGTTTAACCTGAGAACTATCTCCACCATTGCTTAGCATAGTTGAAGAAACCTAGCAACAGTGTAGCCGTGACAACTTACACCCACTGAGGATCTGCCTTGGAGACTGGCTATCCAGGAGGGGCCAGCTAGCCCAGAAAGGAAGTCAGTGCAGTGCCTAATGGGGGCAAATATACTCATTTGTGTTCAGATCAGAAGTTCTACACTTTGTATTATATTTTTCCAGCCATAACAATCAGTTGGACAGTTCAAAAAAGTAAATTGGATGAATTTGCCAGATATGGCCACTTAATCATGGCTGTGATCCCAGTGAACGTGAGCATGCAGAGAACTGCTGTGTACGTTGACAGCTGTTTTACACCAAAGATGTGAAGTTGACAGACTGGGGTTGTAGACCCACTGGGAAGGTGCATGTGATTGCAAAGTAATGCCGTTACTGTTTGTCTATGGAAATGTGTCTATGAAATGGTACAGTGCAAAGTGCATGGAAGGTCCGCAGTGGAGATAGCAGGCCTTAGCAATAAGATCCATTGTCTGCGAGAGAGCAGCATGACAACATTTTCAACTGGAAAAATGAGGATAAGTGAGAATCCAGCCCAGTCTCTTTAGCCAGTTAATTATCTTGCTAAATAAACCCAGCTTAGATTTGAATGACAGGGATGCTGGAACAATTTTTGTAGCAGGGTGCTGAGAGCTGTTGAACCCAACTGGAAACCCTGTAGATAACAGAAACCATTTCAAGCCAGGGGGTGCTAGAGCTGCCCCTCCTCCCCTAGTGCCAGCACCTATGGAACATGAATGTCAGGCACTGAGCTCTGAACTTGACTTTTTTCCTTCAGAGGTGTTGCTGTATAGTGACAAGTATCAGAGGGGTAGCTAGTTAGTCTGTATCGTCAAAAACAACAAGAAGTCCCGTGGCACCTTATAGACTAACAGATATTTTGGAGCATAAACTTTCGTGGGCAAAGACCCACTTCATCAGATGCATGAGTGGGGGTTCCAGAGGAGGGTATAAATTTATAGGCTCATGAAAAGGAGGAAGTCCCAGTCAAGAGGAGGGCCAGAGTTGACAAGGTCAGTTCAGTCACAGAGTAGGACGAGGAACACTTGCCTAGTGTCAAAAAGTTTTTTGCTTAGAACTTTCTCAGAAGTAGGAGCTGTATTTTTGAGATTTTCTTTGCGTCCTAGACTTCAGTGTTTTTAAATCTGTTGAGATTGCCTGGATGAAACGTCTCTTTGGGTCTAACAATCCCCTTTGGCAGGATATGCAGTAGATGTTTTTCCTCTTCCTCTTCCTAGAAATCCAGTCTAACTTGGTGAAATGAAGGTCAGCTTTAAAACAGAGCGCAACCGAGGTATATGAAAATGTATGTAAGGAGAGATCAGGACATACAGCTTTGCAAAGTGAAGAGAAATGCTGAACAGCTGTAACTCAAAGCATTGTGCAGCAGCATGCACATCTTTAAATCTAATCTGACCCATTTCAGGATTATTAGGTCGATTTCAGTTGAGCAATTGTGTAAATAAGAATCTGAGAACAAGTGATTTAGAGCCAAAAAAACCAAACCAAAAAACAAAAAATAACCAACCCCACTCCTGTGTCCCCCAAAATACAAATAAAACCCAGATCAAACTTTGGTCGTTTCACAGGAACAGGACAGAATTATTTCTGAGGGGAGAAGTAACCACATCAAAAATATCATGTGGGGCTGCTAAGTGTTTCACAAAAGGGAATCATTCAAAAGCAGAGGGTTTAGACATAAATGTTTAAAGTGTCTGGCCGAGGTCAAGCCCTTTAGAGTTCACATGGGAGAGATGAAAGAGAGTAAATTTTCTTATTTTGTAATGTGAAATAAGACGACCCAGGAACGGCGGGAGCTGTGGAACAGCTACAAGACAGATGAGTTATGAAGACAAAGTGTACTGTAAAGGGGGGAAGACTGCCTATTTACTTCTCACAGAGAGACATGCTGAAATTCACTGTGGAAGGATATTTAGGAAGTGTTTTGTGTTGGAACCTTGGGGGGCAATCAGTTTTGTTTTCTTTCTGTCTACTAAGGCTATTGAAGCCTAGTGAGTGTGTCTTAGTGGAGCCCAATATCTAAGAATCAGAGGGGTAGCCATGTTAGTCTGCATTTGCAAAAACAGCGAGAAGTCCTGTGGCACCTTACAGATTAACAGAGATATTGGGGCATAAGCTTTCATGGGCAAAGACCCCCTTTGTCAGATGCTTTCCTAATGCAGTCTGTAAGAGTTATCAATCTGCTGCAGGCCTAGTGGTTTAGTTCGCCCTGCAGTAACTCCTGCCTTCAGTTCAGAAGAGCACTGGTGTGATACCCAGTGTGGTGACAAAGGTGGTAACTGTGACACATGCCTAGCACCACAGCTTCTGACGAAGCAGGTCTTTGCCCATGAAAGTTTATGCTCCAAAATATCTGTTCGTCTATAAGGTGCCACAGGACGACTTCTTGTTTTTGAAGATACAGACTAACATGGCTACCTCTCTGATAGCTTCTGAGTGGTGTTTTTATGAATCCAAATAGTTATTAAAACAAATTAGAGATTCTGTAACTATATTAGAAGTAGATCTGCCAGGATGCTCAAATAAGGAGGAAATACAGGCTTTTCAGTGTATGGAATGGGACACTTAGCAACAACCATAATTTCTAATGCCATTTTCCCTTCCCTGAAAAAGATCTTTTATTATCTGTAGTAGAAAAGATACATAAACTTACTAATTTCTCGCCCAAAAGATTTTTCTAAGTAAATGACTTTTCAAGTTACATGGACTTTGAATCCATGGGTGTGGAGAGCTAAGCATTATGCTTGTAGGCACACATGTCGGTAATTTACAGCATTCAAGTCTAAAAACTCATTAGCTACGTCTACACGTGTATGCTACATCGAAATAGCTTATTTCGATGTAGCGACATCGAAATAAGCTATTTCGATGAATAGCATCTACACGTCCTCCAGGGCTGGTGCCGTCGACATTCAACGTTGACGATGGGCAGCACCACATCGAAGTAGGCGCTACCGGGGAGCGTCTACACGCCAAAGCGGCACGCATCGAAATAAGGGTGCCAGGAACAGCTGCAGACAGGGTCACAGGGCGGACTAGCACTTCTGGGGCAACAGCTAGCCGCTCCCTTAAAGGGCCCCTCCCAGACACACTCAGCCTGCACAGCACGCGGTCTGCAGAGCCACAGGCACGCACACCTCGTCGAAGCAGTATGGACCCCCAGCAGCAGCAGCAGCAGCAGCAGCCAGAGGTCCACACACCCGCCCCTGCAGCTATGCAATGCTATGCAAGAGGCAGCTGACCATCTTTTATTCACAGAGGAGGAGCTGCCCCCAGGGGAGGAGGAAGCAGCCACAGACCCTGCTGTCCTCCGCTCCCGCCCCCCATTTGCCGCACACGCCGCCAGCTGTGGAGCTACCCCACGAGCACCGACTGGTGGGAGCGGCTGGTGCTTGGTGAGTGGGACAATGAGCGCTGGCTCCAGAACTTTCGCATGAGCCGGCAGACATTCCTGGAGCTCTGCTAGTGGCTCACCCCCGAACTGAGGCACCAGGACACCACCATGCGGCGTGCCCTCAGTGTCCAGAAATGGGTCGGCATCGCTGTCTGGAAGCTGGCCACTCCAGACAGCTACAGATCCGTGGGGTAGCAGTTTGGCATGGGCAAGGCCACCGTCGGGGCTGTCCTCATGGAGGTAAGAGGACCCACAGGGGGGTGGGGGGAGCCCTGCGGGGGGAGGGAGCCCTGGGGGGGAGGGCCAGACACACCCTGCACACCCCTCACTGGTGCTCTCCCATGTCCTTCCTCTGCAGGTTGTCCGCGCCATCAACGCCCTGCTCCTCCACAGGCTCGTGCGGCTTGGAGACCCGGATGCCGCCATCGCGGGGCTTGCCAGCCTGGGCTTCCCAAATTGCTCTGGGGCTCTGGATGGGACCCATATCCCCATCTGTGCTCTGGAGCACAGCGGAGGACGCTTCCTGAACAGGAAGGGCTACCATTCGGTGGTCCTCCAGGCCCTGGTGGACAGCCGGGGCCGCTTCCTGGACATTTATGTTGGGTGGCCTGGCAGCACCCACGACGCCCGGCTGTTCAGGAATTCGGGCCTGTGCCGCCGGCTGGAGGCGGGGACCTACATCCCCCAGTGGCAGATCCCTGTGGGGGACACCACTATGCCCCTCTGCGTCGTCGCAGACGCGGCATACCCCCTCCGGCCCTGGCTCATGCACCCTTATGCAGGCCATCTGTCAGCCAGCCAGGAGCGCTTCAACACGTGCTTGAACCATGCACGCCAGGTGGTTGAGCGCACTTTTGGCCGCCTCAAAGGGCATTGGAGGTGTCTCCTCACCCGCCTTGATGCGGGCCCCACCAACATCCCCCAGATTGTGGGCACATGCAGTGCACTCCACAACCTGGTCGAGAGCAAGGGGGAGGCATTCTTTCAGGGCTGGGCTGTGGAGGCTGGCAGGGCTGACATGCAGCCACCCGCTGCCCCCAGTCGCCAGGTGGACCCCGAGGGGATCTGGTTCTGGGAGGCCCTGCGGGCCCATTTCGACCAGGCCGCGGGGTGAACACTGGCAGGTCCCCCACTGCACCCCCTATCCTCCACAATACTCTCTGCCCCCACGCCCACACCACAGAGCACCCAAGAGCACGCCCCGCCACTTTTCTTGCAAATAAAAATGGAGCTGTTGTTTTTGAAACCAAAAAAAAGCAGTGAATTCTCTTATATTAATACTAACTAACTAACTAAATAACTAACTATATATATATATATAGAGAGAGAGAGAGAGAGAGAGAGAGAGAGAGAGAGAGAGAGAGAGAGAGAGAGAGAGAGAGTAAGTAAGAACAAAAGGGGGGAACTATTTACATGGGGGGGCAGGTACAATAGAAGAACAGGGGTCTAACACAAACTATATACAACAAATATATGATGGGGGATATGTACAAAGGGGGAGGGCGGGGCCATGTCCTGGGCCCCGCACCCCTCTACTGTCCAGTGCCCGGGGTGGGCGGGCATGACCCTCGCCTCGGCTTCAGCCCTGGCCAAGGCTGGCTGGGGGACGGGCGAACTGGCAGGTATGGCCGGCAGGTGTCAGCAGGCCCTAGGTCCCCCTTGGTGGAAGGCCCCGGGGTGGCGGACAGTGGTGGCATGGCGGTCGGAGCAGTGGGTGGAGGAGCGGGTGGAGCGGCGGGCAGGGTGGGCAGAGTGGCGGGCGGCATGGCATGAGGGGCCATGTAGTCCACTATGCACTTGAACATGCGCATAAAGGCCCCCCATGCCTCCTGGCGCCAGGCCAGTGCCCACTCTTGCAATTCCAGCCACCGCTCGTCCACCTGCAGGCGCTGCTCTGACACCTCCAGCTGACGCCGGAGGGTCGCGAGCAGCTGGGGGTCCGTTGCCGTCCTCGGATGGTGCTGGCTCCGCTGTCGGCCCCACCCTGGGGCTGGTTGGTGCTCCGCCGAGGGGCTGGCCTGCAGCCATGGCCCCGGTGGGCTCTCCGGGACCACTGACACCTTGCTGGTGCTCTCCGGGCCCTCCGATGGTGCAGCTGCAGAACACGGGGGGAAGAAGAGTGGAGACAGCCATTAGGGTGTGGCCCCTGAGCCGTGGCCCTTGTCCCCCCACCCCTCTGCTGCTGGTTCCCCATCCCTGTCCCGGGGAGATGCTGCTGCTGCTGCTGATGGGTGTCCCACACCTGCCCCCCCGGGGGACCCTAGGTTCCGCTCCCCCCATCCCCAGGGATGGGGCATGGCACTGTCCTGCTGGGGGGGCAGGGGCTGAGGCACTCTTCTGAGGGACATGCCACTGCTGTCCTTGGGGCCATGGTCATCTGGGCATGTGGAGGGCCCTGGTCATGTCTCTTGTCCCTGCCCCTCAACCCCGGGGGGGTACATACCTGACAGTCCGCTCCCACGGTCGGGGGACACCCTCTGGGCGGATGCCCTGCTGGAGCTCTGGGACGGCAGGATTATGTGGAGCCCCCCGTCGCTGGAGGAGGATTCCCCCTCCTCCTCCTCCTCCGGCATCCCAGGGGTGGGCTCCTGTGGGGGGCCCCTGGGGTGCGGGGCTTGCCTCCGAGGCGGACTCTGCCTCTGGGGCCTGCTGGGGCTCATCAGCTGAGGAGTCAAGAGTGGCCGGCAGGGAGGAGGTGTACCTGGGGCCCAGGATGGACCTGAGCTCCCTGTAAAAGGGGCAAGTGGTGGGGGTGGCCCCAGATCGGCTGGCTGCATCCCGGGCCCGGGCTTAACCCTGCCGCAGCTCCTTAACCTTACTCCTGACATGGTCAGGAGTGTGGGCAGGGTGACCCCGGGCGGCCAGGCCTTCGGCCAGCCAAGCAAATGCATCCACGTTCTGCCTCTTGCTCCCCATTACCTGGAGCACCTCCTCCTCGCTCCAGAGCCCCAGCAGGTCCCGGATCTCGGCCTCCGTCCAGGAGGGGCCCCGCTGCCTCTTCCCAGACTGGCTGGCTGTCTGGGAGCCCTGGCTCCCCTTGGGGGGGGTGCCCTGGGGGCGCTTGGGGGGCTGGCGGGTGGCCATCGCAGCCGGGGGGGTGTGTCTTGGGACTGCAGGGAGGCGTGCAGGCTAGCTGCGTGGCAATGCTGCTGCCTGCATGCGCTCTCAGCTTCCTGCACAGGAAGGCAGGGGGTGGGGAGCTTTAAGGGGCCGCTGCATGCAGCGACCATAGAGCTCAGGGGCTGGAGAGAGCGTCTCTCAACCCCTCAGCTGATTGCCGCCATGGCGGACCCCACTCTTTTGATGTTGCGGGACGTGGATTGGCTACACGTGCCCTACTTCGACTTCGGCTACACGTGCCCGCCTTACGTTGATGTCAACCCGTGTAGACGTGGCGGGTGCTATTTCGAAGTTGGCGCGGCTACTTCGAAGTAGCTGGCATGTGTAGACGCGGCTATTAAGTGAAAAAAAAAAAAACAGAGGAAAAATGTCCAGATAGCGAGAGAGAGAGAGAGAGAAAGAGAACTGATTTGCAAGAGGACCTCTTTGGTTCTTGCTCTTCTTATTGTGTGGTTGGTAGCACAAGCAGATCTTAACAGAGATCTTAGGTTCTTGTGTAATTGCATCCCTTCCAGGTATATGAGTTTCAAACTAAAATTATCTACTGCTCCATTTAAGAAATAATTACCTCTTTGAAAGAACCTTTGAACATAAAAAAATTATGGTTTACTGTCTCACGGTGCCAGTTTTTTAAATTATCTGTTATCTCCTGCTGAAAAATATTATCATTATCTACCATCCAGATGTCTGCAGAGTTTTAAATATTAAATTCAAGGCAGAATCTTTGACATTTAGCAGGAAATTGCATGCATTTAGACACTTGATTGAAGAAGGCTATAGTAGATCTTAGGCCAAGTATGTAAAATTATTGTGCTTTGTTAACGTAGAAGAATTTAAGATTATTTTGCATGATGTTCCTTTGTTCTCCTATTTGTGATTGCTGTAATACATGTTCCTTTTCGGGGACTTGCTTAACTATCTTATTATGGTCAGTGTACAAGTTGCTAGCTAGGGTGACTGTATGTCCCATTTCGGCTGGGACAGTCCCTTGTTTAAGCCCTGTCCTGGCTGTTCCAACTGTTTTTGGCAAAAGTGGGCATTTCTTCTCTTGGCTCTTGATGAGTTGGCAAGAGCAAACAAGACAAATACCCACTTTTTTCAAATCACTGGGGTATGGGGTGCAGAGGAACCTATGGGGTTGGACTAGCAATGCCATCCCTGTGTGAGGGAGGGAGGCAGGGCTCATGTGGTGGTCCAGCAGGGCTTGGGTGAGAAGCTACCTTGACTCCTGCTTTGTGTGGAGGCCAGGCAGGGCTTGAGCTGTCCCACTGCGAGGGGTAAGGTGTGGGTGGGCTCATGCAGTGTTCCCTTTTCCTTTTGGGAAATATGATCATCCTATCTCTTGCCCACTGATGCTTTTATTGCTAAAAATGTTCCAACCTAGAGCATTCATTTGAATGACCTTTTCCATTGCTTAGTGCTTGCTGCAGTCACACATTAGCCCATCAGTAATAGCAAAGGGGGAAGATGGCTTGGCAAGGGGGGGAAGATGGTTTAGACTGAGAAGTGCATGCTGGGATTTGTAGTCTCTGCAGATCTCATTAATTAAACTAAAGATTGCCACATTATGCAGCATTTTCTGTTAGTGAAGCCTTCATCTGGGCAAAGTAGCCATTACCGATTTAGCCAAAGATAAGACAAATAGGGTGTGCAATATCGGTATGTCAATTGCATGGAGAAGAAAAACGATTTACGGAATTTAGGAGAAATTGCAAAGTCTTTCAGAGAACTCAACTGACAGATGCTTGCAAGGTTCTTTTGAGCCTGTATATTCAGTACATCGTGTAAGAAAGCACACACGTGGGCACTTGCACACACAGAGTGTAACCTGTTTGGTGGTAAAACCAATGAGGAGTTCTGTGACACCTCAACAACTAACACATTTACTTGAACATTTGCTCCTATGCAAAATCCCACTTTTGTCACATGCAAGTGGGTTTTTGCCCATGAAAGCTTATGCCCAAATAAATGTGTTAGTCTTACAGGTGCCACAGGACTCCTCATTGTTTTTGCAGATATAGACTAACAAGGCCACCCCACTGATACATGTTTGGTGGTATAGGTCATAAAATGGTGCATCCATAAACTGGACTATTTTGACTAACATATTGGTACCATCAGCACTGAAAAGTGAACCAGATGTATCTTGATGAACACATATGCACCTCAGCTTGTTTGAGTACTATGGAAATTGCCTTCTAAAGAAAAACTTCCTGGAGGGACAGAGTAGTGTACCTCTGAATTGCTCTAAAAGATATATAGTAGTATATGATCATGATGGCCAATGCATATTAAGCTATTTAGGCCTAACGTTTAGTCAGTTTCAGATTACCTAATCATTGCTGCTCACCTCAAGCACTGCATGAACCAACCATAAAGCAGTCAGCCCTGTGTTTGCATATTCGAGCACAGCCTGGAGCCTTGTGCGTGAAGCCATTGGCCATAGGAAACTGTTTGTGTGACTAAATGTGAGTATGTTCCCAGGTCAGGTTAATCTCAGGGTAGGTCCAAAGGCAGGCAATATGGCATTGTACTTATTTGGGTTGTTATTGTTGTTGATGAATGCACATGGCGAGCAACTGAAATAAATTTGATTGTTACATTAAAGCAGAGTAAAAAGAAAAGAGTGTAATGTCATTAAAGATCCCATGGGGGACTGAAATTGAAATCTGTTCATGTCCCACAAAATCATTGCCCCCACCACACCCAATCACGTTCACAGGCTGCTTGTTATTGTAGGGTTGCTCATAGGTGTTAGGCTGGATAACACAACAGAATATGGCAGGGGCTTGCAAACAGATGGCCTGATCCAACAACGATGAATGCCAATGGACATTTCTTTCATTGATTTCTGTAGGCTTTGGCCCAGGTCCCTAGATGGGCAGCCACGGAGTGAGACGGACTGCCGTGGAGCCTGGGGAGCTGAGCCATTTGTCTGCCCACCCTCCAAGCAGGCAGCTGGGAAGCTAAACAATTCCCTTTCATTTCCCTCCAAATGGCATTTTTTCTCTCCTTTTCCTGCTGGTGAAAAACATGGGGATTTGAGATTGCATTCTGATTTGGAAAGACATTTTTTCCTCCCCAAATCCTGAAATTATTTGCAGAAGTAAAATCTTGTTCTCGCACAGGCCTGAGCAGCATAGAGCTCTTCAAACGACCACTCATTTTTCATGCCGGGGCTAATTCCTCAAACCCTTTTCCAGGTATTCCTATTGAAACCAATGGAGCTTGACCTGATTAAAAAGGTCGGGTTTTACTCCTCAGGCTTCTGCAATACCTGGTATCCAGAGGAGTGATCCAGGTCCTCATTTGCTATAACATAGTGCAAGTTCACTGACGGGCAAGGCACTTTACTGATCAACAACAGCTGAAGTACTGGCTCTAGGAATCTTGTCCCTAGGTCTGCATTTGCTGGCATTTACGTAGAAACCCAGACATGCATTTTAACATGCTGTGTGGGAGTTTTTAGCAGCATGCCTCCCCTTGACTTTAATGGTAGCCAGATGGCTAAAACCACGCAATGCTTGGAGAATGTATCTCTTGGGTAGTGACCTAATGCCAGAAAATGCAGAGTTATGGCCAGTGCTCCACGTGTAGAAAGCTAGTGGATGAGGCTGAGACTTCTGCAACGGTATAGTTAAGAGGCAAAGCCACATGAGTTAAGGTTAATGCTTCAGACTTCAATTGGAACATATTTTCTTTGAAGGAAGTCTTTTGAACCATGTAAAGCGATATTTACCTGATATGAAGGAGTCTGAACATCTCATAAGAACGGCCATACTGGGTCAGACCAAAGTAGCCAATGCCAGGTGCCCCAGAGAAGGTGAACCGAAGACAATGATCAAGCGATTTGTCTCCTGCCATCCATCTCCTGCCTTTGACAAAAGGCTAGGCACCATACCTTACCCCTTGTTAATAGCCATCTATGGGCCTAACTTTCAAATATTTATTGAGCTCTTTTTAAAACTCTGTTAGAGTCCTGGCCTTCACAGCGTTCTCTGAGAGGGAGTTCCACTGGTTGACTGTGCGCTGTGTGAAGAAAAATTTCCTTTTATTAGTTTTGAACCTGCTACCCATTAATTTCATTTGGTGTCCTCTAGTTCTTGTATTATGGGACAAAGTAAATAACTTTTCTGTACTCACTTTCTCCATACCATTCATGATTTTATATACCTCTATCATATCGCCCCTCAGTCTCCTCTTTTCTAGACTCAAAAGTCCCAGTCTCTCTAGCCTCTCCTCAAATGGGACCCATTCCAAACCCTTAATCATTTTAGTTGCCCTTTTCTGAACTTTTTCTAGTGCCAATATATCTTTTTTCAGGTGAGGAGACCACATCTGCACACAGTACTCGAGATGTGGGCGTACCATAGTTTTATATAGGGGAAGTAAGATATTCTTTGTCTTATTTTTGATCCCTTTTTTTAGTTATTCCTAACATCCTATTTGCTTTACTGACTGCTGCTGCACACTGCGTGGATGTTTTCAGAGAACTATCCACTATAATTCCAACATCCCTTTCCTGATCTGTTGTAGCTAAATTTGCTCCCATCATATTGTATGTATAGTTGGGGTTATTTTTCCCAATGTGCATTACCTTACACTTATCCGCATTAAATTTCATTTGCCATTTTGCTGCCCAATCACTCAGTTTGCTGAGATGTTTTTGAAGTTCTTCACAGTCTGCTTTGGTTTTGACTATCCTGAACAGTTTGGTGTCATCTGCAAACTTTGCCACCTCACTGCTTACCCTTTCTCAAGATCATTGACGAATAAGTTGAACAAGATTGGTCCCAGGACTGACCCTTGGGGAACGCCACTAGTTACCCCCTTCCAGACATTCAAAATTAAACCAAAATGTCCCTTCTTAAGAAAATAAATAAATTTTCAAAAAGTACTTGATATGTGAAACTTTCTTATCCACTTCTTTTCAATGAGAAACACTTATTCTTATCTTCAAGCCAATGGGCTCTTCCTCTTTTATGTGTTTGCAAGCCAATGTGATTCCTCCCTGTCTGGCTTTTCCCAAATATTTTCCAAAATAAAATCCATACTATCCCAACCAAACATGAATACTCAATGGCTACGTCCACCCAAGAGAGTTTTTCCGGCAAAACCAGTCTTTTGTCAGAAAAACTGCAGAGCATCTACACGCAAAATGTGCTGTGTCTACAGACTGTTGACAAAACCCAGCACATCTGCTGGCGGCGTTGTGCCTCTCTATATTCAGGTATAATGCCTGTTGATGGTTTTCTGTCAACATAAGAGCCATGTATACACTCTGCAGGCCCTTTTGTTGACAGACAGGGCTTCTCGTTTCATAGGCAGCCCTGTTTGCTGAGCTTCCGGTTGGCTCTTCTGTTAAGAGAGTGGCCAAGCAGTCTGGCTACTTTCTGTTGACAGGGTGGCTTACTCTTTCAATCTGCTTTTGGATGTGGCCATGATCTGTCGACCGAGGTTTTCATGGAAGATCTTTTCTGGCAGTAACTTCTGTCAACATACCCCTGAAGTGTAGACGTAGCCAATATGAGCAACCCTACCATAACCACCCTGTATGTGAGCTGATAGAAAGACAAACATTTTCTTTCTGGGATATTTGGTCTTTTGCTATAATCAGTGAAGCATGAGGATTTTAAGACTTATGGAAATAAAATGATCTATTCAAAGAATATTTTCTATGCAATGTTTGCATCTACCGGAGGAGGCGGGGGTCAGCTGATCCCATAATATTACACTTTGAACTTCTCTAATATGGCACTCTCTTGTCCAGCGGCATCTGTACTCTGGCATGATTTTAGTCTGCTGGACAACCACTTATCATGGATGTGGCCAAGTTTCCTGTGGTTCCATAAACTTTGTTTATAGCCACCAGTCCTGGCTCTCAGTGTTCTGTGCTGTTATTTAGCTCTAATTTACCCCTAAATGTTTTCTAAGAGCCCAATAAGCAGTGCAAGTGTTGGTAATGCTGCTAGACAATATTTACCTCCTGCGATCCAGCCAAATATCTCATCCAGCACCACTCTGGTCCCAAGGGTGCCGGACAAGAGAGGTTCACCCTGTGCTTCCAATACTTTTTTAACCCATATCTTTTAAAAATACTTAAGCTCAGTGTAGCGCTACTTCTTGAATGCCAACAGAATGTAAATAGATGTGATAATTTAAAAGAAATATTTTGGACCACAGACTTTCATGTATTACATATGTTACCAAGTAGCACTTAGCATAAATGCAATACATTTTATCACCTACATACTTATACTTCACACTAGATATATTGGTTGATGTAAAGCCAAGTGTATCAGGGAGGTAGATAGATATCCTTCCTATCTATGCACTTTGGGGAAGGGATTCTTTTTGTTATATGTTTATGCTAGGTGCTGTCCAATAGGTTTTTGACTGTGGCTCCTAAGTGCTGTGTAATACAAATAAAAATACTAAAAGAAGTAATAGCTACTATTTGAGATATAACGATCATGTAGCTATATAGACTTCTAGCGTCCATATTTAGATGATTGTCTCTTTGCTATTCTTTTTGCAGGGTCTTATTGAAAGTCCACTGAGCTTGTCCACTAATTTGAATGGCTTTTCATTCAGCCCTATAAATTATTTTCATGGGAAGGTATATACATTTGAGTGTGTGTACATATATTCCAATGTGACTGCTTAGCTTTTTGCAGATTCACTGCAAAAAGAGGAAGCGTAGAAGATAGGCAAAAAATCCAAGATAAAATAATTTCCCATGCAAAACCAGCCAGATAAAATAATCTGCCTTTCTGACGTCTTGGGTTGCAGCCTCTGCTTCTGCACATATATATTAAAGGGAGTACATACAGAATCATGGTTCCCTTTGTAAAGGAACTTGATTTCAAGTGCTAACTTTTCCAAGCCTCTTGTACTATGCAGATTGCAAAGCTGGGAGTCAAGATGGTTATCAGAAAACATCTATCTGAGATCCAGCAGTCAATTAATATGGAATTAAATTTTAGTTTTTTATGATTCTAAAAATGTTTACCACTTAATCAGGGAATTTTTAAAGCTGGAAGGAGCCTAAGTCAGTCATAAAATCCATTTTATTCTGGCAACATTCTGTTCTTAAGAATCTATTTAAAAAAAATTGAGTCTCTCTCGAGGTCAGTAGGAGGATTCCCTGAGTTAGAACTTCAGGACTGGGGTGTCAGCTCCAGGACAGGAATTGCATTTGGTTACAAAATTTGGTGGGAGATCCTAGGCAGAAAAGAGCACAATGAAACATAACCTTGGACTCAGTCTGTTAACAGTTAAATGTTATTCGGCGACATGAGATGCCGTGAAGGAAAGATAAGGATTTTTGTTATTTTCATAATCTCTCTATATATTTTAGAATGCATTTCTCTGTGTGACTCTGTCCGTCTGTGAGTCCATTTGTTGAAGAACTCCTCCTAAACTGCAAGAGCCAGGGCCACCAAATTTAGTATGCAGCTGCCTCTTATCCTAACTTAAAAGAAGGGTTTGGTTGTGCTGGGAAGATGGGATGTGCCTGGAATCTGATAGATTTCCATAACACGGAAAGGGAGGGGGTTGAGAGGAGGCAGAACAATACTGCACAGAGGCCACTGGGGGGCAGCAGCAAGCATGGGGGACAGCAATACTGCAGAGTGACCACTGGGGGCAGTTGCACAATCAAGAGAATAGCCAGCTAGGGCTGGGGCTTCCAATCTTGCCAGTCACCAGACTGGGTAAGTGACCCCCCAACCCTTGGCTGCAATGCTGGAATGGGGGTTATGAGGAAGGTGGGAGAAAGCCTTGCTGGATGGGGGAGGGGGAGAAAAAGCCCCTGCCAGACCAGTTGAGGGTGGGGAGAGAAAACCAATGCCACCCTGAGAGGAGCCTCAGCATCACTGGGCTGCCCAGCACAACCCTTCTCCTTCCCCCACCTCTGCCCTGAGCTTCCCTTACCCAGACCCCTAGAGATAAGCTGTCAGGCCTAGTGCACAGCCCCCTTCTCCTGGGGACAAGCTGGCAGGCAGGGTGCATGCCCTCTCCCTGACCCGGCTGAGGGTAGAACTGGAGGACGTGGTGCACAGTCCCTCCCCACCCCAGGGACAAGCCAGCAGGTGGCATGTGCAGTCCTCACTGTTCATCCCCTGGGAGAAGCTGGTGGCCACCCCTCTAACCCTGTCCTGAGCTTCCACTCCTCGTTCCCTGAGCTCCCTCTCCTCCCAGTCCCCTGCCCTGATTCCTGCACCACCACCCCCCAGCCCTGGGCTCCTCCTTATCCACACCCTGACTCCTGCCGGCACACCTCCAGCCTCTTGCCCTGAGCTCCATCATTCACATTCCCTGACTACTGCACTTCCCACACTACCAGTCACCTGTCCTGAAGGGCCCGAGCGATGCCAGATAAGTCTTCTAGAAGAAAATAAAAGAAAGAAACAATTAGAAATTTTAGAAGGAGCCTTTTTATGTCATAGAGATTAGCACTTGGACATCCTTTACTTCTTGGGGGAGTGCAGACTCTGGCACTTCCCTGCTCTGACCATGTCAGAATCCAGTAGCCAGTCTTAGGAGTGAATGTGATTTGTTCCTTGGTAAATTTCTGTATCTAATCTTTTGTATCATTAATTCAGAGTGCTCACAATCTAGTTCTGTCTACAAGTGCCCAAGTCATTTTTACTGATCTGATTTTTAATGAAACCAGCATTACATTTCATATTCTGTCATTTGTGGCATAACTTTGATGTTCTAGCAGAACAGAATCAGCTGGTGCAACTTTGTCTGCTTTTCATGCATGTATCACACTCTCTAATTTAAACCCTCCCCACAAACTTGAACTCTCTTTTAATGTTAACCAAAGAACCAAAATCACATTCCATTTGTTCTTCTGTACACAGAAATAAATGGGACTGAGCAAACATTAACAATGAAGTGTTTGGTTCTCACCCACCTCTAATTTTATGGTATTTTTTTTGTATTTACAATTTAGGATGGTAAACTTGCCAACAGATTCAGTACCATCAGAAATAGTAGCTAGATGTGTTCTATGTGCACACCATGTAACAGGATCCTCTCCTTTGCACCTTTCCCCCTACTTTAGAGGGTCTCTCTTTCTTAGACTGGCGTCAAGGTTATTGGCTGCGTGGTGAAGGACTGCTGTTCAGTTGCTGTGCAATGTGCCAACTAAATCTCTGACCAAGAAGAAATCCTGTTAAATGAATTTTCTGTATGCTCTCAGTTTACATATTTTCCTCACATCTTCATTTACTCAAAACTTTTGTATGCCCCCAGTGAAATTAATTATTATAGCAGTTGGCAGTTATGAAGAGAGTTCCTTTTGATTGCATTTAGTGGCTGCTCGAGTTGACTGGGAATTTTTCTTTGAAACAAAATTTAAATAAAATAAAACAAGAGGAGGGAAATAGGAAAAATGTCTGTGATTTCCTGCTTATTGGGTCTTTTGCTCTTTATGCAGTATGAAGAAATCACTCACAGACATATTTGGGTTCCAGATAACCATGCTTATTAAATATACGTACACGTGCTAGACCTTTGCTTCTTTCCTGGGTAAGATCCATTTCTTCAGATGAAAGTTCATGACCTAATCAATTTATTAGTCTCTAAGGTGCCTCAGGACTGCTTGTTATTCGTGATGCTCTACCTAGTTACTTACATATTGCTGCTCTGGTGGGTTTTCTGATGACTTATAAAGCATGAAGAGTGCCATGAACAGATACCACCCTCATCCTCTGCAAACCATCTCCCATTTTCTAGTTATTATTCAACTGCTTGCTAAAGGTGCTGGATCAACAGCAACAGCGGTGGTGTTTTCTTGTAAGGTGGATTCTTGTTCACTGGGAACTAGTCTGAAGCAAACAAGTATTCCACAAAATTCTCTGAAGACCCATCACAGGTGGGTAAAGTGTTGGCGTCTCTACAAATCTGTCTGGATTGTTCACAGGGTAAGAGTGAATCCATGTTGGTTTGTTTCAGCAAAAACAAGGAGCCCGGGGCACCTGTAAAGATTAAAAAATTGGCATAAGTGTTTGTGAGTTGCAACTCACTTCGTCAGATGCATGAAATGACAAAAAAAAAAAAAAGGAAACCGATAGTAGGGATATAAAGACCGGAGTGGTACATCAGCTATTTTAATCAGGGTGTATGTGGATAAGAAGGTGAGAATACCTAAAGTGGAAAATTACTTACTGTAATGAGAGAGCCATTCCCAGTCCCTATTCAACCAGTTCTGATGGTGTCAAGGATGTACATAAATTCAAGCTCAGCAGTTTCATATTGCAGCCTGTTTTGGTGAGGTTTTTTTGCTTGAGTCTGTAACTGTTCAGCGAAGTTACAATCTTCTCCCACTGGTTCTTGTATGTTACCATTCTTGATGCCTGATTTGTGTCTGTGTATTCTGTTGTATCGAGACAGTCCAGTTTGTCCAATGTACCTAGCAGAGGGGCACTGCTGGCATATGATGGCATATATCTCACTATTGCAGGTGAGGGAGCCTTTGGTGGCATAACTGATGTGATTAGGTCCTATGATGGTGCCACTAGGTAAGATTTATGGATAGAATTGGCAACAGTGTTTGTTTCAGGGATTGGTTCCTGGGTTCATGTTCCTGTTGTGGGGTATGTGGCAGCCCCAAGCAGAGTGATGGAAGCCCCATTACTTGGGGCTATTAAAACTGGGCTAACAAAACACTGAACATGCTAGAGGAAGGCATCCTGCATTGACTGGGTCACTTGATGGGTCTTTTCCATCTTCTGATCTGAAGCACAGTGCAGCGTTTGCTGCAGGTTGAACCTCTGAAACCTGGGACTCTCTGGACTAGAGAGCCCTGGTGGCCAGGAACAGGGGCCAGCTGAGAGTCCTGTGGTGGCAGGAGCCCTGGCTAGGGCCAGGAAGCTGGTGGCTGGAAGAGTGGGAGCTGTGGTCAGGGCAAGACGGCAGTGGCTGGGGCTGTGGCCAGAGGAAGCTGGGGCTGTGGCCAGAGGAAGCTGGGACCATGGGAAGCTGCCAGTGGCTGAGGCCACAGGGAACCAGGGCTGCTGGAAGCTGCTAGACGCTGGGGATGGGGAAAGCTGGGTCTCTGGTAAGATGGCAGTGGCTAGATCACCGGGAGCCAAGGAAACAGAAGCCACAGCTGGGGCTAAGGGAAGCTGTGATCAACAGGACCTGGGACTGTGGGGAGCCAGGGCTGTGGTAAGCTGGCAGTGGCTGGGGTGTCAGGGAGCCAGGGCTGGGGCGCAGGAAGCTGGGAGGGAAGCCCAGGAGCGGGGCTGGCAACCAGCAGGGAAGCATTAACCTACCCTGGCAAAAATCCCTGGGTCAGGACCACTCAGGTCCTGATGGAGCCAGACCAGAGGGGTGTAACCTGTATTAGAACAAGAGATAAAGGAAAGACTCACCTTGCTTAAATAAACTTCCCCTCAGTATACAAGTCTGTGCTACTGAAATAAAACTAATTAATTGACTCCTTTCCTAGAAGTGGAGAAGAGAAAACATTGTCCTCAGTTCCTAGTCAGTTTCTGTATGTAGTCCACTGTGACTCATAGACAGAAGGGACCACTGTGATCATCTAGTCTGAACTCTTGTGTATTGCAGGCCACAGAACCTCACCACCCACTCTAGTGATAGACTCCCTAATTTCTGGCTGAGTTACCAAAATCTTCAAATCAAGATATAATGACTTCATGTTACAGAGAATCTGCCATTTACACTAATTAAACCTGCGAGTGACCTGTGTCTTATGCTGCCAAAGAAGGCGAGACCCCTCAGGGACTCTGCCAAATTATCTGGGGGAAAATTCTTTCCTGGCCCCCAAACATAGTGATCAGATAGACCGTGAGCATGTGGACAATACCCACCAGCCAGACATATGGGATGGAATTCTCTGAAGTAGTTTAATGACTCCGTGGCACTGCCAAGAAACCATGAAGTCACCTTAAATAGTCAGCTAAGTACAGCAGTCAATGGGAGTGGTGGGAATCTCTTGGTGGTACCACTCACCCATTATAGATCCTGGCCAGGGAGTATGCCCAGATGAAAAGGCAAAATCACTGTTGTGCAGACAGGAATAATGCCCATCTGAGAGTCTAACAACAGAAGTCCCTGGCCTGAATGTGACTTATTCCTCAGTAAATTACAGACCATGCACAATCTCTGTTATCTTCAAGCTGTGAGAATCTCAAAAGTATCTTTGTGCTCTGGCAGTCCACGGCTACCGATCTGGATCTGATCCTAGGGCTGAGCTACTGCAAAGGTTGAGATAAAACCACCTTCACTGAACTTAGGAGCCTGTGCCAAGTAGATCTTGGCTGACTCTGAGAATTGGAACCTTTGCATCATCTTCCTGATGGGTTTTTGCTACGACCCGAGAAGTGCAAAAGGGGGAAATAAACTTTTTCCCTTTAATGCCAAGACTTAGTGATGAGCAAAGCTCACATGTCTGGAAGTACATATGAGTTCTGGTAATAAGCACACAAACACTTGGATGTTGATTTAAACCATCTGAAACTTTTAGGGCCTCCAAAAAGCCTGGGATTTGCTGTAACTGTTGTGTGATGAGCCTGCGGGGACCTGCTTCTAGCTGGGTTGGAGTGGGATCAGAATTCCTTGATGTATTCAATACTTTTTGCCGGCCTGATCTGGCTACAGATGACTAGCAACAGACAATTCCTTTAGCAGTGGGGAGCTCTCTGCTTGGTACAGGGTGACTCCTTTATCTCCCCTACACCGGGGGCATTGTAGAGTCAGATGAACTCCATGCCACCAGATTTCACTGGCAGAGGATCCATGACGTACACTGCAGGGGTATGCTAGGTATGCACAACAGCAGCTGTGAGTTGTAGCGTGGTGAGGATAGACCTGACACTCGGGGCTGCACATCACCTCACCTGCACGCCATCCTTTCTGAGTAAGGAGGCCATCAGTATCCCCAAGCTGAAGCACTGGCCTGCTAAGAGGGCAAGGGACATATTAAGAGTGCTGGAAAAGAGCTGCAGTACATTTCGTGACCCTGAATTTGGCTCCCTGTGCGTGTGGACTCCTGTCCTCATGCTGTGCAACCTTCCAGCCAATCCAAACCACAGAGCAGGCTGGGGATGGGGAGAAGGTTAGAGAATGTCATTATTGAGCAGGGAAGAATGTGAAGGGCAAAGAGACTGATTATGAAATATGAGCCCTACCCCCTCCCTCCAATCATACCAGAAATAAACAGGCTGTGTTTCAGCCCAGAGTGGAAGCTCTGTGAGAGCAGTGGAGGAGCAGGAGTTGAGCACGCAGAGGAAGGAAATCATTCCGAGCTCCTGGCACTCGCCGCTGACAGGAGCCTTGTTTGCCGATCGTGGCTGTGCTACAGAGATTTCTATTTTATTTTCATGTCTGAACTTTCCCTGTTTGCTGAATTGAATGCAGTTACCGCCCTGCCCCACCAACTGCTATGGCTCAAATGGGGCTATCAATGACATACAGAAGAGGTGGAACCCATATAGGTAGGGATTTAACAGGCTTAAATCCCCCCCAATGAGAACAGAGGAGCTCTGAGACAGGGCCAGGCAGCAGAAATTCCACTGTGTAAGATAATTATTGTGTGAGCAGGCCCAGAGGTGCTGCCACAATCCCCAGCCAGGAAAGTACTAAAACAGCATGAATTAAGGGAGAAACTTGCAATCCAGGTGCTCACCTAGGGTGGCAGATGGATTTAATGAGGGGCATTCCATTCTGATGGTCTCCTGTATTACTACTCTCAGAGGAGGCTTCAAAGTCCCTCAAGGCTAAAACACTAGACTAGAGCGCAAATCCCTGTGTTCTGTTCCTGGCTTTGCTGCTGTCTTGCTGTATGACCTTAGGCAAATCACAGCCTGGCTCTGTGCCTGTTTCTCCTCCCATCCTTCATTTCTTGTATATGTTGAGAGTAAGCTACTCAGGACAAGGAGTCTGTCTTGCAGTTGGTTTGTGGGGCACCCTTGCAGAATGAGTCACGAGGTGTTAAGAGCAGAGGAATTGCCCTACTGGGAGGAACATGGGGAGGATTTCCATCTAGTACGGTATATTGTCCACAGATGTGGCCAGCACCAGCTGCTTTGCAGTCAGACCTAAGAAACCCTTGAGGAAATAATTATGGAGCAATTTGCCCTTTGACACAGTCTTTTTCTAGCCTTGTCAGCTAGAGGGGGCCTTGGCTTTTATTTGTTTGATTTACGTTTACCTTTTGCGGAATCCTCTTTAATATATTCTTTGTGTCTGCCCCCATCTGGTCCCCTTGATGCATCGTCTCATTCCAGACCATCAGCTGATCACCAGTGAGCTTTATGTAAATGCTCTTGGCTTTTGTACGAGGGAGACCTCAGCCCATCAGCTCTGTGATTAGCCCATTGCCTTTTATTGGCCTGTAGGTAACATTAGTCATTTGGTCACTTAATTATTTTTAAATGCCTTTTTCTCCTTGAGCTGTTCCTTCCATTAATTACAGCTCTGGCCGTTGCAGTGTTCTGAAAGACCCCCAGGCGTGTTTTTGGGGCCAGATTCTAAGTGCTGGTATGTTGGTGTAAATCTTGACCATTATATGGAGCACTGACTCCATTATCCTGGGGCGTACCCAGCATCAGACTCTGGTTCTTTGCATTGATTTACCTCTCTTGTATGGTCCTCATCACCATAGAATCTGGGCACCCACTGTATGTGGACCTAGCACATGGCTCTGCTGCCAGCCCAGTGTGAGAGCCACACCATGGCTACGTCTACACGTGCACGCTACATCGAAATAGCTTATTTTGATGTAGTGACATCAAAATAGCTTATTTTGATGAATAACGTCTACACGTCCTCCAGGGCTGGCAATGTCGACGTTCAACTTCGACGTTGGGCAGCACCACATCGAAATAGGCGCTGCGAGGGAACGTCTACACACCAAAGTAGCACACATCGAAATAAGGGTGCCAGGCACAGCTGCAGACAGGGTCACAGGGCAGACTCAACAGCAAGCCGCTCCCTTAAAGGGCCCCTCCCAGACACAGTTGCACTAAACAACACAAGATCCACAGAGCCGACAACTAGTTGCCGACCCTGTGCATGCAGCATGGATCCCCAGCTGCCGCAGCAGCAGCCAGAAGCCCTGGGCTAAGGGCTGCTGCACACGATAACCATAGAGCCCCGCAGGGGCTGGAGAGAGAGCGTCTCTCAACCCCTCAGCTGATGGCCGCCATGGCGGACCCTGCTATTTCGATGTTGCGGGACGCGGATCGGCTACACATGCCCTACTTCGACGTTCAACTTCGAAGTAGGGCGCTATTCCCATCCCCTCATGGGGTTAGCGACTTCGACATCTCGCCGCCTAACGTCGATTTCAACTTCGAAATAGCACCCAACACATGTAGCCATGACGGGCACTATTTCGAAGTTGGCACCGCTACTTCGAAGTAGCGTGCACGTGTAGGCGCGGCCCATGTCATTACACTGCCCCAGGAGTAGCTTCAGTAACAGTCTGGTTGCAGGTAAAAGTAACGTGGGTCAGATCTACATCTGGTTGGCTCAGATGTGCTGGTAAATACCTTTGGGGTTCAGAAACCTAGATCCACCCATATTCATGGGAGGAGAAGTAGTGCCCTATGGAGGCTGTTCTCCTCTAGGATGAAGGAGTAAGAAGAAACTTTAGAGGGACCCAAGGAACGTTTTAATCCAACCCATACTGGCCTGGCCCACTCACCTACCTCTGGAGTGCGGACACCTTTGTTATGTCCTGTTAAGAATAAAACTCCTGCATTGTTCAGGAAGCAAAGCTCTATCCCCAAACCAGCTCTTTATATAAACTGCTTGCTTCTGTTTTGCATGTGTAATCAATCTTGGCCTCTTTGCTTCATTTGAAACATGGAGCTCTACCTATCTCATAGAGCAGGAAGGGACTTTGAGAGGTGATTGAGTTCAGTCCCTGGCACTCGCAGTAGGGTCTATCAGCAGCCATGGCAGTTTTTTTTTTTTTTTTTTTTTTTTTTTTTTAAATCTAACCTGCCCCAGACCTTGGAAGGGTTCCCCCAAGGATTGAGCTCACAACCTTGGTTTTACAAGGACAATGCTCTAACCACAGTTGGAATGTTTTGACTACATTACCAATGTCTTCACTCCCACCTCCTCACCAGCCACAAAGAAAGGAAGGTCTCTTATTTCCCTACACGGCAAATAACGCAGAGCAGTAAAACTGATCAGAAACAGTTCTGTGAAAAGGAGAAAGGGAAAACTCATCATGCTGAGTGTTCTACCTCTAAAGCAGAAACCACACATGATGAAATCCTGGCCCCACTGAAGTCAATGGCAAAAGTTCCATTGACTTCAAGATTTCATCCAAGGTCATTTCCTTCTCACAACACTCTCCAGAAAAAGGAATAACAGTGAAAAAAGCATTGTGTGTAACCCTTACAACACTCACTGACACCAGTGACACCAGAGAGGACTATTGCACAAGGAGGAAGAACGTGAGGGAAAAGCATGCCAAAGTACTAGCCCACTTCGCAGGCACCCAGAATAAACATTTTGTAATTATTTTACAGAGAAACTGTTTTGGGGGCCTTTAAGGCCGTGAGGGACGTAAAAATTTTAAATAGAATTTGCTATGTTTTCATTCAGGAAAAAGCAATCCATGGAACTGAGTATTTAGTGTAATGAATAGTGCTTGGAGTGAGGAGGCTGAAGAAGCTACAAGAAATTAATGTCTTGATATGTTTAGCAAGAAACTTTGAACAAATGTCGTTAACATTCACTTTGAGCAAAAGAACCTTTTCAGTAGCTTTTACAAACTGCAGTCCAGCAAAGGGACTGAGCTTCCTGCATAATGTGGAGGCTACGTCTAGTTTAGAGTGAGCTGTTGACAGAAGTTTTTGTCAGAAAATAGCTTCCGACAAAACTTCTGTCGACAGATCGTGGCCAGGCAGCAAAGCGGCAGTAGGGGGGGTGAGGCAGGGATGGCATCTGCGGATGACTGGGCCAACATATCCCACCAGATGCCGGTGGTGGCGTCAAAGCAGGACATGAGTTGGTCTCAAGCCTGCGATTGCCACTCCCTGTCGTCTTGCAGCCGCTGCTCCAGGAGGTCTGTGAGCCTCCAGAGGGCAGCACTGTGGTCCCTCTGGAGCCCCCTGTACTTCCTCTCGATTGATGGGCTAGCAGCCAAGGCTGGTATCCAGCCAAAGAGGGGTCCCTGCATGGGTGGTCGGTGAACTGGGAGCAGCCGGCCCCACCCCAGGCTCCATACACACCTGAGGCTCGCAGCACTGTCCCCGGAAGCTGGTGCTGCCTCTCCCTTGCAGGCATGCCCATGTGCTGGGAGTCGCACAGCTCGGTATGTCCAGGATCAGGCCATCACCCTTGTGGCTAGCCCACTTCCAGCCATAGTAGGGCCCACGCTGGGGCCTGGTGCTTGTCTGGCCTTCCATGAAGCTGGCAGCAGGCTGGTGCCCATGTTTGGTGGCTGCCTGCTGGGTCCAAGTGGCACATGCTGCCTGGCACATGGTTTCATGTGCCAGAACCATAGTGCAAGGTCCCACCTGAGCTGGCCAGGTGACGCTTGCAGCACACCCTGTCTGCACTCACCTCCCACACCCTGAGGGGCGTGTTGTGTGAGTTATTTACTGGATGGACCTTTGCCCAGCTCTGATGATGCCCAGGAGGTGGCCTGGCTGTCGGGGATTGAATCCTGGATGATCATGAGTGCTGCTGTTTGCCTCAAAACCTGTGTCCACCTCCAGGGGGAGGGTTGGGTCTTGGGGTGCTGCTCCTCCTCTGGGGGGGCTCTGGCTGTAGGGGAGCAGGGCCTCCTGCACTGTGTTGATGGGAGGAGGTTGGTGGCGATGTGTTCCCCCTCATCAGGATCTGGTGCAGCTCTTGGAAATAGGGGCAGGTCGTGGGTCCTATCCCAGATCTTTGGTAAGCGTTGCAGGCACAGGCATAGCCCTGGTGGTGGTTGAAGCAGGACATGTCCACACCCTCTGGTCGAGAAATAACCAGAGGGTCTAAGCTTAAGAGACAGATTTTTAAAGATATTTAGGTGCTTAAAGGTGCAGATAGGACTTTAGTGTGAATTACAAAAGCACCTGGGTCTCTAAATACCTTTAAGAATCTGTCTCTAAGTCGTTGGAGGAAAAACAACCTTCCATTCTGTGCAATACTCATTTTGAGACAGCAGCTACAAGAAGTGCTCCCAGCAGACATTAAAAAGGAAAGCATTCTTTCTTATTTTGTAGCAGCGAGTTATTACTCTAAAACATCTTGCTCAAAGGAGTCCCAGTTTTGATTTTTAAAAATATATTGCTAGGTAGTCCAGGCCTGAGCTCCATGTTTAAACTTGGTGCTCTCTCTTGTGGTTGAAGTTCAGAGTCAATGAAAGGGACCCACAAACAGCCTTTCTGGGAACTGAAAAGCAATCTGCTTCTAACCTAATCTTACGTCCCCAGAGCTGCAGTGTAGTCTCTAGCCCCATAGTCAGTGAACAATGTCATTATGAAATGCATTTTTATTAGTGTTTGCCAGGCGTTTATGTTGTCTGATTATCAACATGCAAGAGAATAATTAATCTGCAGCTCCTGCCTGCTGTAACAGATGGGGCGCTTCTCAAAGGGATCCCTACAACCCTAAATTTTTACCTCAAGAAAACAACATCTCATCTTTACTTCCAGTTTCCCCATGTACTGTTCGCTGTTCCCATTTCTGACAGCTTGTTAATTAAGATAGTTATAGACAGAAACAAGAGGAAAGCAACAAAACTATTCTGGGCTTCATTTGAAGCAGTTTAAAAGAGATAAATAAAGTTACTCCCTGCAGCTGACTTGGTTTAACATGTAGCATTATTGGGGGAAGGGGTAACTCCCTTGCACAGATGCTATTCACATGTCCCAGGACTCCTGCGAGAATCATTTTTCTCTACAGGGAAAACATTGCGGCCATGGTAATTTATTACTTTAGTTGATCATTTACTTAAAATCATTTTTACCCACTTATTTGGAAGACAATGCGCCCAAGTACAATACATTCTGATGTACTTTGGCTTGTGCTAAATAATTAAATGGGCCTGGGAGGACTAGAAAGTGCTGGAAATAACTTTATTTTATTAATATATAGCACAAGGCAAAGCAAGCGTAACACCAAAGGGAAATGTTAATGTTTACTTTAATCCTTTGCTACCCCCATTGTAAATGCAGACAAACACCCAGGGCAGTTAATTCAGACTGATGCCAGGGTAACTGACCTCAGCTCAGTTTCCAATTCTAAAGCCAACTTTAGATGAGCCTGTGAAGTGACAGCCTCTTTTGCCACCTAGGGGCCAGAGCTATCATTGCAGCCATTGTACACTGTTGATACCTCTGCCGCAGCATATTTTATCCAGGATGAGTGACTCTTGAAAGGCTGACTCCAGTCTCTGTTCCTCCTCCCCCACCTCCCTGCTTTCTTCTCTTCTTGGACTCATTGGAGAGCAAAGTTGTGGAGCAGCCAGGCAGTCTCACAGCTGGGGAGTCTCACCTGAACGGTCTTTAGAAATCAACTCCTGGGTCTGGTGTTTTAAGCAGAAAACAGCAACTTCAAGGAGGAGAGCTGGGCAGTGCGGAAGGTAAGAAAGCACCTTTTCATTGTGCTCTGTTACGTTCATAGGGGTTTTGTTCCGTCTCTGTCCCCAGCGCTGCTGGTGGCTATTGCACATTCAGCTGGGAAAACCTCACTGCAAGTGGGAGAGGGGAATCCAAGGATGGGGTGTCCTCCCCTCTTGGCTGGTGGTTGCTATAGAGTAAATGAGGTGGGACATGACTGAGAGGTTCTTGAAATGTAGGGATCAGTAGGAAAAAAACCCCAGACTTCAGGGGAGGGCCCACAGTGAATCTGAAGGGGGTGAGGAGAGGGGGACATTGCTAATGAGATGGGACAGTGACATTGATTTGCAGTAATGCTACCCCCACTTGCTGTGTTTCCTTTTGGAGGCAGGAGTTTGAGGACATGCCAAGTGCCTTCAGAGGGGACAAGGTGGATTTGGATGCCAGGACCATCTGTGCCTCAGGCGGACTGAGATGAACTCCCCCTGCCAGGAAGAGAGGACAAGCTCCCAGGACAGCAGTCACTGGTGCTGAAACCAAGTGAAACCAACAGAGAGAAAAAGAAATCAAAACTTGGGAAGAGAAGAGGGGGAAAAAAACCAGTGGGGTGGGGAGCTCCAGAGATAGGGAGAAGTGCTGAAAACCACGGTTTCTTCTAAGAGGAGGCTGTAAAGGGGAGACACAGCACAGGAGAGACACTCCCCACACCATAACTCTTGTTGGTGCAAAGTGCTGTATGGGAAGTAGCTGGCCATGGAGAAGTTGTCCCTGGAAGGGAACATCCTGTGGACTATCAACAGTTCGCTGATCAACTCCACCCTGAGTCTTGAGAACCAGACTTCTGGGGTTAATAGCACCACTGATCCCTTGAAGAGAAATGAGGAGATGGCCAAGGTAGAGGTAACGGTGCTCTGCCTCATCCTCTTCCTTGCTCTGACGGGTAACCTGTGCGTGCTGCTGGCCATCCACACCACCCGGCACAAGCACTCCCGTATGTATTATTTCATGAAGCACCTGAGCATCGCTGACCTGGTGGTGGCCATTTTCCAGGTGCTGCCCCAACTCATCTGGGACATCACCTTCAGGTTCTATGGGCCAGATTTCCTCTGCCGGCTGGTCAAGTACTTGCAGGTGGTGGGGATGTTTGCTTCCACCTACATGCTCCTACTGATGTCCCTGGACCGGTGCCTGGCTATCTGTCAGCCTCTGAGGTCATTGCACAGGAGGTCTGACCGGGTGTCTGTCCTCCTCACCTGGCTGCTATGCCTGCTGGTAAGCATCCCCCAGATCCACATATTTTCTCTGAGGGATGTGGGCAATGGGGTGTATGACTGCTGGGCTGATTTCATCCAGCCTTGGGGAGCCAAAGCATATATCACCTGGATAACCCTGACTGTTTACATTATCCCAGTACTGATGCTCAGCATCTGCTATGGCTTGATCAGCTTCAAGATCTGGCAGAATGTGAAGCTAAAAACAGCCCATGAGACCAACATGAGCCTGACCTCCTATCCCTCCAGTGGGGCAGCCCTCTCCAGGGTCAGCAGCATCAAGCTCATTTCCAAAGCCAAGATCCGGACAGTCAAAATGACCTTCATCATAGTCTTAGCTTTCATAGTGTGCTGGACTCCTTTTTTCTTTGTGCAGATGTGGTCTGTGTGGGACAAGAATGCCCCCAAAGAAGGTAAAGTTCTCTCTCATTTCATATATAGAAAATGTATATATATGCATGTAATAATCAGTGTCGGTGAGCAAAATCATGACTAATAATTAATACATCAGCTGGCTGAAAAATGGCTGTTTTTGATGTGATTGGGATTGTACAGATTGAACCTCTCTAGTTCAGCACTCTCTGTTGTGGCAACATCCCTGGTCCATCATGCTTTTGTTAGTTGGACACCCACTTATCCTGGGTTTGGTCATATTTCCCATGGTCCCATAGTTTGTTTACAGCCACCTGTCCTGGCTCTTAGTGTTCTGTGTTGTTATTTAGCTGTAATTTTCCCATAAACAGCTTCTAAGAGCCCAATATGAAGTAGGAGACAGTAATGTTTTTAGACAAGTTAACCCTGCCATAGTTTGGCAAATCCTCTGGTTTGGCAATGGTCTAGTCCCAGGGGTGCCAACTAGAATGTTTTAACCTGTATGGAAATTTCAGTTTGAATCAAGGCTCATTAGGGTGGTGAAAGGAGAGAGAGTGATGACTTGCATCTGATCCAGTGAATGTAATTTTGACTTCATTGCAATTACTCCTGTTTTTCCAGGGGAATAAGTAACCTGAATCAGCCCCTTATAGTTCTGACCTTAGATCAGGAGAAAGTTTCCCTCTATGTTTGTCAAGACAATTCTAATTTTTACCCACAGTGCAGTTCCCTCTCGTGTCAGCATGGCACAACTACAACCCCTTGAGAGTGGCTGCTGAAATGGCACTGGTGGGTGGGGTGTGGCTGTAGAACTGGGGCTCCCTCATGGCTAAGCACATGGAACCTCTGTGGTGAAATTTTGGTTCATCAGAGCCTTTTGAACAGACGTTTTGGTGTAGCTGACCTTTTAAGCCAGGATACAGTAAGAGATTCTTCCACGCTTTCTGGCCTGGCGATTAGGGCACTGACCAGAAAGATGTAGGTTCAAGTCCAAGCACTGTCTGATTGGTAGTAAATCAGGCAAGTGAGGGATTTGAAAATGGTCTACCACACATTAGGCCAGTGTGTGAACCACTCCCATGCCCCCGCTTTTTCTGACAGGAAAGCTGCAGTTCCACTGTGAAGCTGGATGTTCCAACACTAATTTGATTTCGGACCAAAAAAAAAAAAAGTTTGCGATGTGTGCTTGTCATTCTAGTGGGGAACAAACGTACAAACCTTGGAATTCACTGTGAAACCAAATATTTCCTCCCCACACATTCACTTAGGCTGGGCACCTTCATTGTAGTGTAAATTCAAGCTCACTTAACAAGAGTCAAGCTTCATTAATATAATGCTGGAGCTGGCTGCCCCACTGATGTCTGAGGTGCTTTGCAGGCATTCACTTCCAAGTGCTGGCTTTTAAAAAATAGCTGATGTGGGCTGTGAATAATATTTCATGTGTCAACAGCACAGAGCATCGGCACTCAGTGGCCAGGAAATTGGGGGCAAGGAACCCTGAAACCAGCTTGTTTGGTTTTCTCATGCTCCCCAGCATTTTTTCCTGCTTTCAACGCTCCTTTCTCCTCTCATTTTCACTCTCGTTTTTTTGTGATTACCTTCCTCCCTTTCGTCCATCCCCTCCCTGTCTTCTCTTCATTCTCTACACTCACTGGGATGCTCTTTGATCTGGTGCTAAGTAGCATGTTTCCCTTAATGTGCCAGTGATTTATTAGTTATTTGGGGTGTTGGGGGAAAACATTTTTCAAAGGGCAAAATGACTCTCTTCACACAGGAACCCTGCTGTAGTTAACAGGCAGTAAAATCCATCACATCGAAAAGCATTTTCCCCTCTGGGCTAACAGATTATATACTTACTCTGTGCTTGTAAATTGGGTTTGGAAAGTTTGGGGAAAATCCATTCAGTTCTTTTCTGACGCAGGGGAGAGTGAAATAAATCTATTTTGGGAACTGCAGTTTTTAAATGCAGCAACAGAAAATTGGCCGGACCAGTCTCCTCACTGAGGGCTGGCACCTTTGCTTGCTTTGTAGGTGTAAAAAAATGATGGAAAAATACTTGCTAATGCTACTGGACACAGCCTTGTCCTGGACAGCTGACTTCATAGCTCTTTGTAGGACACCTCGGCTCCTCTCCCTTCTTTGACCACGCTTATTTCAGTGATAAATCATTCTGCGTAAAGACTGAAGTCTCCAGTACAGCTGAAACAGAGGTTGTGCTTCTCAGTACGTTTCAGCAGTTATTTAGTCTTCTCTCTGCTCCCTTTGTGCCTCCTGGGGGGATTGTTCTGACCAGCTGCTCACAGCCTTTGTCTTGGTGGTTCACACACTTGCTGTTCACTGGTAATTGCATCTGCTTTGTAGATGTCTAAGGGGCTAAGAAGAGTCCTCATTTCCTTTTGTTTTATATTAACCATCTGCTAAGAAGGGCTTGCTAATGACCCCCAGCAAACAAAGCTCTCTGTCAAGCTGTTGGCCTCAGTTTCAGAGCAGGATAGAGTTGTAGACTGGGACTCAAATTCCAACCTGAGGACTGCTTGCACATTGCTTCCCAAGCCTGCAGTTTCGTGCCACTTGTTTTCACTCATTCTATTGAGTGATCTGCACCATAGTGCTCCACCTAAGAAAAATTTGATTTTAGCCAGGATGGGTTGTTTAAAATGCTCAGCCCTCCTGCATCCATTTGGCTTGGGAGATGGCTCTTTTGACTACAGCAATGGATAGTGTTTAAGCAAGTGCATCGAATATATAATAGGATCTAATGGTGCACGAGGAAAATGCTCTTGTTAATCCCAGTGGCATTCTGCAATTGTTGCACTTGAGGCATAGTAACATTGCAGAATTCTCTCAGGACTGTCTTGTGAGTCATAGTGGGAACAGTTAATGATAGTGAGTCTCGGCACGGTCAATGGCAGGAGCTGAACCTTCTATCTCCAAAGCACTCATTTCTTCTACTTGAGCGAAAGGAGTAATTCCTTCAGTTTGCAACAGTAGTAGGCTCTTAACCTTGATATGGAACAGTAATGAAAGGGGGGCACTGCCCTCAGCATACATAACTGATTTGTTACCTAGTAGTTCAGGGGTCTACAGTAGTTTGGCTCCAGGGGCTATTACCTTTCAATCACTAAACAAGCACCCTGCCTCCCTTTCCACTCTGCTTTCTCCCTTAAACAAGATAAGATCCTGGAAGTGGAAACAACATTCCCGGGTGGATGGAGTGCCTCATGCTCCCAACCTACTTTGCTGCAATTCTGACACACACTGTTTAGAGAACCTTTGGGGTACTTCCTGGCAGCTGGTCTCAGCTCCTGAGAGGGTCCCCTCATTCATGTCCCCTCTGTCCTTTTGCTGCTTTTAAATCAGAGAAGTTGGGGATGCCAGCAAAGGCACAGCAGGAGCTGAAGGAAAAGGGTACAGTTTTCATCAGGGTATGGTACTTGGGTAGGACAGAACAAACCCAACACGTGTTCACTTCCAAGTGGTACTAAAAATTTACCTGCTCCCTTGCCTAGCTGTTACTAATGGTTCCCCCCCATGCCCTTGGCAAGTACCCAGATTCTAGCTGCTATCTCTCCACTGGAGAATGAATTGTGCTCTAAAGGGGGTAGGTCTTTTTTTTTTGCCATGTTTTGTCTGCCACAGTTTTGTGTCGCGTGCACTGTTTTCTGGATTTCTTTGTGCAAAGGAGTGTATCTCTTTGGAAGGACGGCTTCCAGAGGTATGTGCAAAGAGATGTAACAATCAGTCAAAGCTTAACTGAACTGTGTCTCATTGCACAATGTCCCTGGTTTCCGTGGACATAATATACATATTTAGAATGCATCTGTCTGTCCATGTGTCTGTGAGTCCATTTGTTCAACAACTCCTTCTAAACCGAAATAGCCAGGACTGCCAAATTTGATATGTAGATTCCTCTTATCTGTACTTAAGGCACCGTGAGGCATTGGTTGTGCCAGGAAAATGGGAAGTGACTGGAATGGGAATATTGTCCAGAATATGGAAAGGAAGGGGGCAGAGAGGAGGGACGCTATACTGCAGAGTGGCCACTTGGGACAGTGAGTGTGCAGGAGAGCTATACTACAGAGCGTCTACCGGGAGAAGTCGCACCACCAAGAGAGTGGCCTGCTAATGCTGAGGCTCACTGTCTTGCCAGCCACCAGGTCAGGTGAGTGGCCCCCTGCCACAACTCTCCCCCCCAGCCCTTGGCCACAGTGCCAGAGCAGGCCAGGAGAGGTAGATGAAGGGGAAGTGCTAGATGCGGGGGAAGAAAAGGCCCAGTCAGCACAGGAGGCAGGAAGGCCCACAGAGAGGAGCAACAGTGCACCTTCCCCCGTCACCAGCCTGTGAGGCACCAACATCCTCCGGGCCCTGCCCAGAGAGAACCACTGGGAATAGCCTGTGCAGTTCTGGTCTAGGATGGAGGAGTGCTGGCAAGGGCAGCCTATGTGGCTGGCCGTGCCCTGGACCTCCCCCAGTCCCCTGGGAACAAGTCAGCAGGTAGGGTGTGCAGCCCCTCCCCAACCCCAGGGACAAGCAGGTGGATGCAGTGTGCGGTCCCCACTGCCCCAGTCTGCCCCTCCAGGGAGAAGCTAGCAGCCACCCTCACTCCTGCTCTGAATCCTCCTTCCACTTCCTAGAGCTTCCCCTTGTCCCAATCCCTTGCCTTGATTCCTGCATCTTCTCCCACTACCCTGATCCTCTTTTCACCATGTCCTGACTCCTGCACCCCCAGTCCTTGCCCTAAGCCCCTCCTCACTCCAGCCCTCACGCTTACACCCCCGATCTCAGCCTCTTGTCCTGACTTCTGCACCCTGATACACTGCCAGCCCCCTTGCCCTGAAGGACCCAGGCAACGTAGGGTAAGTCTTCTCATATTAAAAGAAAGGGAACGTGTCACCAATAGCTGGCAAGACTTAAATGATCAATGCAAATCGCAGATATCAACAAATTGTAAACAAAGCCTCTGCCTGAAAACACAATTATCCATGAGCCAGATGTTTGGGGGGAGGATACGCATCTGAAAAGTCTGTGTAATGTGCTGTTACTTCATGAACAAACTGTTTATCAGCCACTGGGTGGAAATTTCTTATCGTGGGATCTGCGAAGGGCCACAAATGAACGTCAAGTGTTTTCAGAGTTAATTTTCAGTTGTCCCCCTGCAAACTGACTCCAGTGCTTATGCCTGAAGTGTGTTTGAAAAGTCTAACACATGATGAGACAGCGGTCTCAGAAGATCACTATCCTCAACTGCTTCTCTGAATGTGTTAGCACCGTATGCAGCCAATGAGAAAATATGTACTGTTATGCATAAGTGATGTAAACTAGTCACTGTCACCTTCTAGTGTTTCCCCTTGATGCCTCTCAATGGAAGATGGCACGTACATTTAATTTTGCTGTGGAAACAAAATATTTCCTTGTTATTTTGGATGATTATGAAAACCTAGTGTGATGAGCAGGCTGCTGCATCTGGAATTACAGTGCCATCTGCAGGATGTGACCATATTACTTTGTTCACTGTGAATGGTGGCGTGAATGTTAATTGCACATTCTTAAAAAATAAGATCCAGGTAAAAGGCACAGGGTCAAAATCTCTGCCTTGTACACAAGAGGGAAGTTGGAGAAACTTTCCTCTATAGTCAGATTTTCCTGTTATCATGGAGCAGTTTTCCAATCTAATGCTAGACTAAATACTTTATCAGTGATTGTTATTGATTATTTGCATGACGTTAGCACCTCACGCCCCACCAGGGTCTAGGACCCCATTGTGCTAGGTGCTTACACAACCCAATAAAAACTGAGAGTCCCTGTCCCAAGGAGTTTACTATGTAAGGCAAGAATTAAGAATTTTTTTTCTATACAGGGGGTTTATTTCCCCAACTCAACTGACCTGAAATCTGTTTCCCTGTACACTGACTTCAGCAAATGTTACTTTCCCCTCCAGTACCTGAAAAAACAGGAATGAGTGACCCCAATATTAAATCACCCTGTGTTAGCCGGTGGCCGAGTAATGTGCGGTGAGGTATTCCCCTGGGTCCTAAACAACCCAGTTTTTTTTACTGTTAGAGCAGGGAGCTCCTAGCACTCTCACCTATGGCCAGGCTGTGGTAACCAAATGGTTACAGTTCTTTTTATTGTGCCGGCTGTGTTGCAGTGACAAAAGGGTAACAGCAGTCAGGCTCAGACCTTAACTAGTTACAAGTTTATTTAAGCTACAGTTATAAGCGTGTGGTTACAAAAGGCTATTGTCTACTTCTTATATGCTAGCAAAGTACAGGTGTTACAATCCAATACAAAGATATCTGTTACCATCTAACACAATGATATCTTGATACAACGACATCTAGTTACAGAGCTCTAATTCTTTAACTGTGCAAAAAAAAAAGGAGACCTAGCATGGGTATATCTTACCCTCTTTGCGTCTCTCAATACCAGCGTAGCCAAGCCGGATTGGTCACTCAATTCCACGGAAAGACGAATACGAGGTTGGGCGTCCCCAGTTGTGGACCTCGGGAGGCAATCACCTGACCCGACCAGCAGGTAGTTGGTGGAATGCACTCAAAGTTAGAGTTCTGCTGGGCCCACCTTTATGCCCCTCTGGGTCACGTATTCTCTTTCTTATCTATGGTGCCAGATCGTACTGGTCTGTCTTTTGTGATGCCAGTTTGTTACAAGGGCAATTCTTACTTAATTTGCACTTGTAAGACAGGAGATAAGCAATTCAGGAGTACAGGACATTCTTTTGTGTGGGTGGAGATTTCCCCTTCTGGGATGGTTGTGTGGTCATCATATCCATCAATGCCAGCTGGAGTGATTTCCTGAGGTTCCCCCCCTCTCTTGTTGACAGTTTGGCCTGTTTGCCTTTTATCTGTACTTTCTGTTTCTCAGGGTCACGATGAGCTAGCACATCTGGGCCTCAATCAGAGGCATCAAAGACTGTGCTGTCAGCAGCCGTTTCCATGCCCTGTGTGCTTGCGAGGCTCCTCAGTGAGGGGGGGGCAGCGAGCAAGCTGGCTTGTAAGGGGGAGACTTTGTCTGGCTACACCCTGCTTGGCTCCTCTACAGCTGTGGGCCCTTTACTGGGTGTGTGCTGTGCTTTGCGGTGTCTTACTGCATTTGTCACGGGATTTAAGAGTCCTGAGCATGCGGCACTCCCATCTCCCATGATGTTGGTGGAAGTTTGAAGTGTATAAGGAATGAAAAACTGGGCCCTAAAGCAAGGGTGCCATTTCAGGAAGGCAGGCGTATGTCCTGGGACGCTGCTTGCTCTTCCTGTTCCCCGACAGGGAGCAAGAGGAAAGTACGTGTCTTACGTGCGTGCCTCTCACTCCTGGCCAATAAGGGAAAGGGCAGAGGAGTAATTCACCCAATCTGTGTACTTCTCCTTCATTGCCTGAAGAAGAGCAAGCATTGTCCTGATACACGTGGCTGCTGCCCCACCCTCCCAAAATAGCACCCTTCTGCTAAAGAAAGAAATAAAAACATCCTTTACTAGTTTAGTAGGTTATTAATTTTGGGTCTGATCCTGTAAATGTTTAGGTACATGAGAAACTATCCGTGCATGAGGAGTCCCACTGATTTCATTTTAAAAACAATATAAATGAAATAGAAATAGAAACCTTTGCCAACCAATATTGATTAGAGAGGAGGAACTGGGCAATTTCAGTGATGTTCTTGAAACACACACACATACATGTATATGCAGACGTTCCCTGACTCTCATTGTTTACTAACTTAACAGCATGGGAACGTGCACTCTTCTCCTTGCTATAGCTTCCTGTGGTTTACATTGCCTAGTGTTATGACACCCTATTCTATTCAGATGGCAGCTTCCAGTCCTTCTTCCTCCTGGGAATCCCACTGGCTAGAAATATTTGTCAGGGAATTTCCAAAAGTATTTATATGTGAGTTTACAATAGTCATCCATTTTCATTTCTTCCTGTGGTTTTTCCACATGGTGTAATTTAAAACAAACAAATAAAAAATGTCATACGTTTGTGGGGTGTGTGCTATGTCTTAAATGGGGCTGTAGTAAAAAGTCAGCAAACACTTCAACATCTGAGTAACTTTCTGCTCCAGAAACTTGTAACTTTTTTCAGGGGAATTTGGATCTGGCGGGGGGAATAGCCTAGTCCTTTTCAGAGAGGCAGAATTGTCCCATCTGGTAAAAAAAAAACATTAATTTCCCCAATGTTTAGGGAGCAGATTTGGATATGGGAAATTTGGTCTAGGTCCAACGAGTTCTTCTTGCTCTATGCCCTTAATAAAAGACCCGTTTCATGCCACCTGCCTTTTCATACAATAGATTGTGGTCTTGGGTTGTGTCTGAGAAACATGCTCCGTAGCAGCAGTGAAGAAACCCCTCCCATGTTGCTGATTGTGCAACATCTCTGTCAATTATTGGAGCGCTGATTCAGCTGTGATGGGGAGAGAGCATTTTTTGCAGAATATGCAGAGCTGTCATCTAATTATTGTCTGGACCCAGCCCCACTTCACTTGGGAGAGCTTATAAATTAATGGAAATAAGAGCTGAAATAGCTCTTATCCATCCCCTGCCCTGACTGTAGCCAAAGTGAATCACAATAAGAATACCTAGTTCTTACCTAGCACCTGTCAACAATAGTTTTCAAGTGGTTTACAAAGACAGCAAATGGAATCCTCATTTTATAGATGGGGAAATTGAAGCACATAGCAGTGTAGTGATTCTCCAAAGGTCACTCGGCAGTCCAGTGGCAGAGCTGGGCATATGTCCCATGTTTCCCGAGTCCCAATGCTGTGCTCCATTAACTGGCTGACAAAACCTCCCAATGCTTTTGCAACTTTACCTTTTTCAGTGTGGCATGTGGGCACAGTCTGGCATATACAGCTGCAGCCGGTCCCTTCTGGAGAACTTTCTCTACATTGCCGAGTCTCTTGTCTCTCGGCAGTCACTTGATAAAGAGTAGGATGTCTTCATGGCACCTTCCTACTTGTGAGTCTGTTGATGCCAAGGGAGGTGATAGAATCTCCATCACTGGAGATATTTAAGAAGAGGTTAGATAGATGGCTTTCAGGGATGGTCTAGAAAGTGCTTGGTCCTCCTATGAGGGCAGGGGGCTGGACTCGATGGCCTCTCGAGGTCCCTTCCAGTCCTACTCTTCTATGATTCTATGATTCTATGATGGCTGATCAGCCTGATTCTGGAGCCTCAGGTTTTATCATAGAAGGGGCAGGAGATGGCAGCTGTTGGAGGGACACTGGGCAGTTTTTGCCGCTCTTTTTTCTTTTCTCTGCCTCTCCTTGTCTGCACTGTGGTGGGACCTCTCAAATTGCACCACCCTGACAACTCATCATGCTTTGGAATTTTGCAGCCATTTTCATGACATGAAAATGTTCTGTTTTGGCAGCAGATACTCCCTTTTGTTGGCGCTGGTAACAGTATGTTGACATTTTTATTATGGCAGATCAGAACAGACAGCATGTGAATTAAGTTAGTGTGTCATTCAAATCACACACCATCACTTTCTTTCCTTACAGAAAAACCTTACAGCTAATCCGCAGAGTATCTCATGTATTCGTCTTTATGTCAAAGAAACCAGTTTTACATGTTTGTAAAGATGGCTAAGCAGCTCTGAAGCTGCAGCTCAGCAAATGGCTTTGTCTTTGTCGGGATATTGGGATGTTCCAGTTGGCAGTGTCACTCACTTGTCTTAAACTACTCAACATTTTATTTTCATTCCTAATCTGGAGTGAGAGGAGATTTAGTTACAAGTGTGCCTTCAGTTCCATGGGCCCATTAATACTGGGATACTGAAGTCCTTCCACATTTCACACTAGAAAATAAGGATAATCAATACTAATTTACCACCAGATACCACCTTTCACAGCAAAGATCCCAAAGCATTTCTCTTTCTGTGGCATGTTGCTTACGTGCTCCTGATATTTATTTGCCAAAGTATCTTTATACTACTTATAAATGAAGGATTAGTCTAAGATATTTATAGGGCGTGACATATTCTCAATGCCTACTACGTTCAGCTGGACAACATTTTTTACAAGCTTTTTTCTGTTAAAAATGGGATTTCACTGATGATGAAAGATCTTGGAAAAATGTCACACACTTCCATTTTTGGATTAAAATTTCAAACATTTTTTTCCTCACCAATTTTATTCCCATTCAGAATGATGAGGAAATTTCCCATTTTTTCTTCCCTCACTTTGTTTTTCACTTTGTATTACTTTTATCCTGAAAGAAGGGAGGAGGGGTAAAAAAATTGAAAAAAAAAAGTGAAGGAACAAAAAATTCAATATGAAAAATTTCATTTAAAATGTTTTCCCTGGAGCATGGAAAACAGCTTTGAAAATTTTGGAATGAAACAAAATGTCCTCAATTTTCAACAGCTTTTTGATAACACTTCTCCCAAAACCTTTTGCCCAACTCCACTGTTGAGAGTAGAAGCTGCTCAGTTCCTCACAGTACTAGGCTCTTTATTTAGCATTTTTACCCAGCCAAAAATGGCCACCTCCCACCGCCAAAGGAGTATGTTAAAGCTGAGGTGCAAATACACGCTGGGGAGTTGTGAGGCTGCATGCCAGTTAGTCCCTGCTTGATGATTTTGGTGACCAGGGGCTATGGGTACCAAATAGATACTTAGCAGATCTGGTGAAAAGTTGAATGGAGTGGACTTAGGTTCAACCCAGTCATAAATGGAGATGGAGGTAGTGGCATGTTAGTAAGAAACACCTACCAGAGAGTGACTCTCATAAAGTTTGGCCAAACCTAATTATTTTAAATCTCCATTTTTGTGTGTTGGTTTATTTCCAGTGTAAGAAGTGGAGCCTGCTGCCCACCTTGCTGTCACTCTAGTACAGAAGCCAGGGCATGAATGAGAAGGAAAACAAATGATTGTGTAGTCCCAAATCCTGGCCCTGGCCTGGGTAGTAGATTTCATCCCTCATGCCCAAGCACTTCAGCTACTTGGGCTTTGGTGCCCTTACCTAAGGGATTCCACTGACTTCAATTAATGTAAGAAGGGAGATACCTAATGATGCCTATTTAGCTCTGTTCTTTTGAAGGCCAGGGAACAGGATACACCTAGGGCAGTGATATCCAAAAGAAATTCACTACTCGCCACGGCACCCCCCAGTACTTCTTCCCGCCCAGCAAGGTGGCATCTCCCTACCCCACCACCCCCAGAGTCAGGCTCCCACCCCTAGCCAACCTCTAACCTAACCCATTCCTCCCAACTGCCAGTGACTCAGCTGGGCTCCTGCCAGAGCCGCCCACCCAAGCCACTCAGCCACATCACCTAGCTGGCCTGCATGAGCTGTCCCGGCCCCAGCCAGCTGCAGGAGAAGCCTCCTCACTGCTGCCACAATGCACTTGTCCCACAAAACGGTGGGGCGCATGTGCAGAGCGGCGGGAGGGCTGCCCCTGTGCGACTCTCCTGAGCTGCATTCACCGCATCAGGATGTCCCGTTTGCTACATGTGGTGAACAGGACAGCATATTGGACACTGCTGACCTAGGGTGTCTCTCCCTTTCCAGCTAGCTGTAATGGAAGCATGCCTTCAGGTCCTGCTTACATCAGTCCCCCTGCAGACTTCACTCCCCTTGTGTTTTCAGTGTACAGACCTCACCTGAGGGGTGGGAAGCTATGTATGCAGCGTGCCTGGAATACTGACAGTCAATCAGATGCTTATAAGTCTGGTACAATGCCATCTACATTTACTGCCTCCTGAGCTAAGGGGTCATGGAAGACGTGTGGTCATTCAATTAGGGTTATTTCAAATGTATGTAGTGGGGGCTCACTTCCAACAGCAAAGCTTCAATTATGAAAATGTTCAGTAAAAGGTAATAGAAAAAAGATGGTTCCTTCCCATTGTAAAAGACTCCCTTGAATTAGGTCACTTGAATGTGAGCAAATGCTGGCTGAAAAGAACAGCCTTGGTAATCTAGGAATGCAATCTAGGCCTTTTCAGGTTGCAGCTGGAGCACATAAAATAACTGGTAACTTCTAAATTGGTTAGTTGGGACGAAGGCAGGTAGAAGGATGAAAAAGCAAGGAAGTGGCGATATCCTTGATAGGACAACTTGACTAGAGCCTACTGACTGCCTAATCAGACAATAGCAATTGTGTACTGGTAAACAGGGATGTAGCCCAGCTTTTCGGCATCATACAAAATACGTAAGGAATTCACAGAGATGGGAAGAAACTGGCTTCCATCCTGAGGTGGACTTAAAAGCAGTATGTCTTAATCATTACTTAATTTATTCTGCTTCCCCACTTTTCAAAATTTCTATTTCTCTCTTGCAGCAATAGAGCTATTTTTGTGTAAAGACGTGCTTTTTGCTTTTCAACCTGTGACCCACCACGAGGCCCAGTTGTGCTCTGCTGGGATGCAGCTGTGTGCTAAATGTGTGTTGTGGTGTGAGGTCCCAACTGCCTGCCTATGTGGTGGAATTTGGGGTGCTACTTGGTTGCCAAGATTTCTGACCCCCTCACAGCAGGGTCTGCGGTCCCTGCCACCTGGCCCCCCAGCTAGGGCTCTGCTCCTAGCCCTGCTCTGTGAAGGGATCTCTGGGTGGAGGGCATGGGGCCCAGAGGCTTGTGGGAGGGGTGCTGTAGTTCTCAGTGTGCAGCTCAGGTAACACAATGAGCGCCAAATATGCAGCCCACAATGCTAATAGGTTGAGACTCACTGGCTCAAAGGAATAGGGGTTGTTCTGCATTGAGCTATGGAAAGGTTGGTGGGGTAGGGGAAATTCCAATGAGTTGTTATAGTAGCATTAAATCAGGGAGAACTGGGCCCACAAATTTGTGTGCTGGTCAGCCAGGGCATGGGCATCTGGCCAGGAAATTTGGGAGGGTGTAGGTAGGTTCTGGGCGCAGGCTATCCAAATGCCAGAATTTCTTCTTGCCGGGTGCCGTCAGGTTGTCTTGCCTGGTTTGGAGGTCACCAAATGGCATGTTCATGTTTTCCTTCTATGCTTCCTACCTTTCAGCATCCCCATTTATCATCGCCATGCTCCTTGCAAGTTTAAACAGCTGTTGCAACCCGTGGATCTACATGCTTTTCACAGGCCATCTCTTCCATGACCTTATGCACCGGTTCCTCTGCTGCTCCACGCACTATTTAAAAGCCAGGCAAGGTTGCGACCTGAGCATCATCAAGAAGAGCAACTCCTCCACCTTCGTCCTGAGTCGCAAGAGTTCGAGTCAGAAAAGCTTCACTCAGCCCTCTATAGCCTGAGAACTGTCCCGGCACAACCTGGATGGCATTCCTACCGCACGCTGAGCATCGTTGATGTGTCCGTGTAAAAAGCTGTGGTGCTGACTAGATGGGCGGAGGGGTATATATATATATATGTGTGTGTGTGTGTGTAATTCTTTATTTTAGGGAGGCAAGATGAAGCAAAAGAACTGCTGTAGTCAAAAGCACAGTTCAGAATGGATTGCCTCATGGAGTTTGATTCATTGGACCCAATCCTGAACCTGTCACTTGTTCGAGGCAATGGAGGTTTTGCACAATTACTGAATAATAATGGAGGGACTTGTTAAAGCTGAGTAGACTTACTGAAGCTTGCACACTAAATTCAACCCTGGCATAAGTGGGTACAGCTTGGCTTTAAGGAGTTGCACCACAGAATGGGAGTGAGTAAAATTTACCTGGGCTGTCCTTATTCAAGTGAGTAAGTGTTACTCATGGAAGCAGTCCCACTGAGTCCTGTTTGGCTACAGGTCTGTTTAAGGCAGGGGTCGCCAACCGGCTGCTTTAGATCTGTATGCAGCTCTATGAGCCATTAAATGCGGCTCCTCCTCAGAGCTGAGTGCTGTCTACTGCTCTGTGCATGTGCTCCACTGCTTGATGGGGGAAGGGCGTGGTGGCAGCGGCTCCAAGGGCAGCTCTGGTGAGTCGTTGGCATCAAATCAGACCTGGGTGGTGGGGGAGGAGTGGGAGTGCCTGGCTCTGGGGGAGGGGACGGGAACTGGGTTAGAGCCAGGGACTGGAGGTGCCTGGCTTTGGGGTGGGGGGAGGGCATTGAGCCACATATTATACATTTATTTTTATATAGCTGTGTGTGTGTGTGTGTGTGTGTGTGTGTGTGTGTGTGTGTGTGTGTGTGTGTGTGTGTGTGTGTGTGTGTAATATAATACATGGCTCTTTGCACTCTATCCACCACTATTGTGGCTCTTCATTTCTAACTGATTGGCCACCCTTGGTTTAAGGCCTTCCAGTATGTCCTTATTCAGCAGTAACGCTCCTCTGGGGTCAAGAGAGCTTTGACTGAGGATGGATTTCAGCCCTGATTCTGAAACTGTTCATGCACATGCTTACCTGGATGTACATGAGTACATCTCATTGGCTTCAGAGGGACCGGCACATGGGTCAGTTTAAGGATGTGTTTAAATGCTTACAAGATCAAGGTGCTGGTGCAATAGCATATGCTGATTGTGTGCAAAAGCTTCAGTTAAGGCAAACTCCTGGCTCTGTTGCGGACACCAACGAAACTTCAGTGGGGCGGGGATTTCACTCTTCGCTTTGCTGCGGGCAGTGCACTATTATACCAATATAGTTTTCTTTCCATGTTATTCACATGATCCTGTGACACGAAGTATATGTTAAATGTTCATTTCTAGTAGATAAAATTGTATAAAGTCAAGAAAAGATGAGAGCAGTGGGGGAAAAAAAAGCAAAGGCCTCATCCACAAAATGCAAGTATCACTAGAGTGTATGGAATGCTTTTCTTTCTAGATTAATGCATCAAGCATTTATGAACTGTACAACATTGTAGTATATAAACAAAACACTAACACAACTGTGGTACCTCTTAGAAAAAGTGAAAATGGTAATAAAATGATCTCGTGCCTGGTGAGTTCAGTGTGAATTTCCCCACTGACATCAGTGGCCGCAGGATGACGCCATGTGTGGCTGAGCGGCCAACCCTTTGCTCATGTTCATTGTACTTTCCCAAGTACAGTAGCTCCAAAGTCAATGAGATGCCAGGCATGAGTTAGTACGTCACATGAGGGCTGAGGGTTTGACAGTATATTTGCAATGGATATTAATTAGTGCATATTTATCAGGTTCGATATGTTGTTATCAACAGCAGATACATTTCCAGCTTTTAGTTCTGTAGATTTTGTTACGGTGTCCAGTCACTTATTTTTTTTTTTTTTTCAAACAGTAGCTTGGGAGTGACTTTTAAACTTGTGCTAGTCATTGGTTCGCCTTAGAATGTAAATCTCAGCTTGTTTTTGTGCTCCAAAGCATTGGAACAATGGAGTTCTGCATTTTCTCCAGCCTCTTTTCATTTTGCTGGACTTTAAATAGATAATAGGTAGGTTCCCCCTTTCTGTGCCTCACAAGGAAAGGAATGTACTTTTATTTTAATAGGTTTATTGTGATCAGGGAAAAACACCTACAGTTAGAAATACAGGATCACATTTATTACTGCCTATTTGTTTTATGCTCGTCAACATCACTGTTTTCAGCAGAATCAAGCCTGTTGCGAGTAACTTGAGTTTCTGGTACATCATGTGTGCTGCCTTCCCCTGACCTTTCATCTCAGTTACAGACACCTTAGGGGTCCTCTGAGCTTGGGGGTCCTCTTGCAATTTTCCCTCCAACCCACTGAGTGGAGTTCCAGTCCTACAGCTGAACCTCAGTCTAGTTCTGCCTCTTAGCACATAGAAAGCTCCAGCTGAATGATTTTCAAATCTTGCATTGCTCTCACGGAGTCAGTGTTCCTCTTAATGGCATGGGATTCCGATTTAATTAATTGCAAGAGTTCAATGCATTTTTTCCCATTCAAACTAGAGAAAGAACAGAACCAAAGCTAATCTTTCCCAAGTAGGTGGAAAATTCAGAACATGGTCTTGATTCACATGATGGACTCACTTAAACCCTTAAATCCCATTCACAATGCCCACAAATCATCTCAGTAGTATTTAAACTGTACACTGCAGCTTAGACTTGTCTCTACAAATTACCTGTGACTCTTTCCTCTGGCCTTCATTTGCGTTTGGGCAAGTTGGGCATTAATAAGATAGCTGATGATGGCCATAAATTGAGTGTCCAGTCAGACCCCCTCGAGGAATGTCCTAGAAAGTGATCCAGATAGTGCTCAAGGTGCCAGGAGGGTAAGGCCCTTAAGGATTGGACTTGATGATTGATGGTGAAAATGAGTGTTAAGCACTATCATTTTGCTATGACAGCGTTTTAGTGCCACTTTGCACAGGTGTAAGTGACTCCACAATGGGCCAGACAGTGGAGAATCCAAGGCCATTGCAGTGTTCCTTGTGTTGGTCCTACCATCCATTCTATGTACCAGAACTCCACTATATGCATTACAGTTCAAAGTGTGCTGATAGCAGAGGGCTAGCACCCAACTTTCTGACTCGACTCAGACTTGGACAAACCCACTGACATCAATGAACCTCACTTTTGCCCAAATAAGACATTAGGATTTTGTCTACTTAGCATGATCATGCTGTTCTTAAAGCCTGATCCTGCACTCTCGTCTTCTCACCATCCAGGAAGTTGAATCGTTTTGTCCTGCAGCTGCTTCAGCATCCTGTATATTAGGAGAATTGAATGACAATCTGCTTTGCGGAAACAGTTTATAAATAAGAAGCTCAGTAATTTTTGGTTTTCTATGAAATAATGGCTGGTTGTATTTTTACACCTAGGGAACAGCAAATCACAATAATCAAAAATAAAGTTGTTTTGCTCCAAATTTACCTATTTCTGAACCTTTATTTATTTGACCTTGGATACCATTCTGCACCATACTCAGCCACTTTGCTGCACTGTCTAGGCTACTGCTATTGTGTGTAGCAGTGCAGGGACAGAGCAGCCTGCACTGAGCCACGCTGTCATCTCCTCCTGTGCATGGTGAGTGGTGGTGGGTGGGCACAAATGGGGAGTGGGTGGACCAATAGCTCTGACTCACCAGCCCCACAAAGTACCAGGTAGCACAGCTGAGCTAGCATGGAAGGGTGGAGATGTAAACTTCACCAGAAAAATAGTCTTCTGCCACTTACTGGCTCCTCAGAGCAAGAGGGAAGCATGGAAGCTTCTGGGACGATGCACCTGTAACCCCAGAGGCACTGAGACCGCTGACACGGAAGAGTGAAATCTGTGCTCTTCAGCCTTAGCTGAGAGCCTGCTGGCTTTTACCTCCTGCTGTAGAGCACACGGACTGTTGGCCTAGTGGTCTCAGTGCCCCTGTGGTTACCCAAACTATTCAGTCCTGACTGGATGTGTCAATAAGCACACAGGAAGGATTTCAATAAATAACTGTATGGCAGAATCCCTGACCCCAAAAGTGTAACTTGTAAGCCGCAGATGAATGGCTTGGCAGCCCATGACAGCTCCCCTGCATCATCGAGACCCTCCACTCTGAAACAGCTGACTTTAGGCCATTGAAAAGCTGAAATGAGATGCCTGACATGAGAGAGAGATTAATAAAAGTAGTAACACGGTTCAAAAACGGCGCATGAGCTCAGATTCAACAGTGTAAGGTCCACATGGGACATACTACTAGCCAGTGCTCTCTGGACGATGACTGCTTGGGCAGTCCCCTAGGGGAGCATCAGATGCCACCCAGCGATTAGCAGAGTGCCCACAGCTGCTAGCATGTTTCTATTGGTGGTGCACAGCCACACATGGCTAGGTGCCCACAGCACACTTTATTCTGCCCATGGATAGAAAAACTAGAGGGAACATGGCTAATAGCCCAAGAACACCACTGTGAAGAGTTGTGTGCAGCTTTTTAGAGTCGAGTTTTGTAATCAGAACAAAACACACACAAACCCCCATCACGTCCCCCTTTTATTGTAACTTTCATTACAGTGAAAGACTTACAAATAGCTTCATAACATGATTGTGTTTCTTGGAGCTATTTCAAAGGATCTCAGGGCCATAAGAATGAACATACAATGTTTCTTTAAGGGTTAACTTGCTCTCCAAACCAACATTGCAATATCTCAACCAGTTCTGCCATTGCTTGGGCCTTTCATTTTTGCACTTGCAATAGATATAATTTGGCTGCTACCTACTAAGCCCTAAGTCAGGGAGTTCGTTACCCAAGAGCGCTCATTTCTGCCTGCTCGCTTTGCATAATTAAAAGTGGGACTGACATTTCTTTACAAATGTCTTCAATAGTGCGTTGTGTGGAACATGCCCACAGGTGTGTTTAGAGTAGCAATATGACTGTTTGGCTCATCTTTCGCTAAGATTTTGCATTATACTTTTCCCAGTCACCACATACTTTTTTCTTGGTTAATCCTTTTAAAGTATTAATATCACTGGCATATTTGGTGCCATTACTTTACAAGTAGAGAACAAATCCCCAAAGTCACTGGAGTAGCACCAGGAGAGGTTTTGGGTCTTAGTAGTCATTGGAGGAGCACCATTGATTTCAGTAGGAATTAGGCACTCACATAACTTTGAGGATCTGGGCCCAAGTACTTATGGGCAGCCCAGGCACTGAACTGAATGGCTGAAAAGTGAGAGAGCTCAAGCTCTGAATACTCAGCAAGGCACTTGAGCACGTGCTTAAAGTTAAGCATATGCCTAACTGTCTAGCTTGATAGTCATGGAATTACTCGCATGCTTTGCGTCCAGAATAATCTTTGTAGGGCATTGAGGGGTTCCTCATTGTCTGATTCATTAAAAAAACAGGCTGCCTAAACTACCTGAGAATACAGTTTAGGAAATAATTTTTATAGGCCAAAACCTCTCTCACCTGAAATATGCAACTTGCATTCAAAACAATCCATTTTATTTTCTTCTTGCTTGCACAGAGATATAGCTGAACTAAATGTAATAAAAGCCAATAGGGTGTTTCACGTTAAACACTTCATGAATGAATTAGGCCCAATGAGCTAAAATTTATTCTTGTTTACATGTGTACAATTGCATTTAGGTTATTGGGGCCCCAAGTAAATGTTAGCTAATTCCTGCTCCACTGTTTACAGTTGTAACTCTAGAGACCATGGAACCAGAATTGATTAGCTAAGCCTAAACAAAGTTAGGGAGGAAAAAAAAATTCCCCAGTTTATTATGAGATCAAATAAGCATATAATGTACAATCTCCCACTTCCTCAACAATAAGGCAAACCCTTTTATGAAAACAAATCTTCTCATTATTGAAGTGAATCGGTCAAATATGTTTGAAGTCACTGAGGTAAATATTAAGAAAAGGTGAAAAGGCCCAACCCTCCACTTTGTAAGTGTAATTTATGCCTTAGAAAAATGTAGGCCAAATGTCTTCAGTTTTTGTGCCTGCACTTGAATCCTAGATATGGATTTTAATACATGCATATTTAATTGCCTGAGTTATGACAAGCATTAGTTAGGGGATCTATATGCCAAGATATGCACTTGCAGCTACAAAAATATAGCCACAAATTGCACCTTAAAAAGCATGTTGAGAAGTCAAAAATTTACCCAGTAAGGTTACCGGGATTTAAAAACTTTGCTTCAATGGAAACACACTCAGGGAAACAAAAGTTTGTCATTTACATCTTCAATCCACCCACTTTTGGCATATTGCAAATTAAAACAAAAAGTGTTTACAACAATCACTATTTGCAGCAATAATAATTACTATATTCCTGGTACTACTCTGAGCTAATGGCTAACGATCCAGACAAAGTTGCCTTGTACCCAAATGTATGCTTGCTTTCTCACTACCGTGTTTGTTACTTAATAAATGCATGTGTTAATCTAAGTTTGTGGTCCATGAAATAATTGCAGAGGAAGTTCTGCTCTCCTTTACATTAGCTTGAATGTGGAGTATCTGCAGAGGCTTCACTGGAGTTACGGCAATAAAACTGAGAGAAGAATATGGTGCACAGTCTTTTAGGAAAATGTTGACAGTGTGATTGTTGTATGAATGCTTCTGCTAGTTTTCTCCACCAATGGCTCTAGGTTTCCTTGCGCAGCGCAACTTTGATGCTGCTTAACACCTTCCCCAGGGCCTCGCACAGTGGGTCGCAGAAGGTGTGGATGCAGAGGGAGTAAATTCGGCTGACACACTGGATTTCAATCACATAGCTTTTGATGCAGGGCACCACTGCCCAGATGTGGCAAAAAGAAATTAAAGCAAAGAGGAAGCCCCAAATGACTGCCAGAGGGACTCCCAACACAACTGAAAGCAGCCGGTAGCACCAGTACTTGCTGACGGTGAAGGTGGTGTAGCTGGTTTTCCATACTCCATCAAAACTGTATGTGCCGGCTGGCTCAGCAATGACATCTTCAAACTCCACCTGGAATGCAGACAAGATAGAGAGTTGGGTTAGGAGGGTGCCACTCACACAGCAGGGCAGGTAGTCATCATACAGTTGGCGAACAGCTTGCCCACCCACTCTATTTATTGGCCAGCTGAGAGCTACAATACCAAGCCATGCCCCCTTTCTAGTAGTGATGAGTCCAAAGAACTGGAGACAATAGAGGGTATGGTGAAGGAAATGAGGGATCTGCTAGACTCTGTAGCCCTTCCAAAATAAAGGGCTGTCTTCAGGCACCAGTGGAAAATGGGTCCTGTGAGGAAAAAGGCCCTGCTCTATACATGCTGCACACCAGCTGGCTCTGGTGCAGCTAGTAATTGTTGCCCCAAAAATCTACCCCACATGAGTGTGGGAAGCCAAAATTAGCTGCAAATTGTTGCACCCTTAGTCAATTCTTCCCTCATCACCACCTGTTTTTCTTACATTGTACAGTGCCCGTTTATGCTGTAACAGGGTCTGCAGCAGAATTGCCCCTTAACATGCTTGTCATGGGGAACCAACATTTTTTGCCTTCTAGGCTGAGGCAGGAGCTACCTCCACATCATGATTTAATTTTGATGACAGTCTTTTTAACCATGAGCTAAGTTTGATGGGTGCGAGGACTCCTGGCACTTTAGACGTGTGGCTATCATTACAAATGCTAATGCTTCACCTACCAAACACAACAATTAGATTTATTTGGTGGTCAGGAAGGGAGCGTGAAGGCAGGTATAAAATCAAGAGCAAAAACACTGGTGTCTGAAACACATTTGCTGCTCCTGGGATGGTTCTTTTTCATGTGGGACTTCATAGCCGAGTAATGAGAACACGTCATAGTCTGTGCCATGAAGAATTGTTAAGGATGTAGCTACATCTTATCCAAGTCCATCTGAGACACTGCCTCTGCCAAAGGGAGTGAGGGAACCCTCTAGGCTCGACTGTGGTGAGATTTCCCCTGCATCCTGCTTCTCCTTGAGTCTGAAATGCCACTGGAGCAGTTGTTGAATGAGGTCTTCACTTCTGAGGCACTCCTGCATGCAGACAATGTAGCAGCTTGTGATGGTGTTCGTGGGGAAAGGAAGAGGCAATTCCATCCCAGGAAATATCAGGACTAAAAACAGGAGGAACACAGCGATGCTGGCTCAGAGAAGGGTAGGGTGTTGTGTACTGATGAGACAAGTTATATCCCGATCCAGCGCTAGGCAGTTCTATGTAGCTGTCCTTATATGTGGCCCTATATGGCCCCTATTAAAATGGAGGATAGATGAGCTCTTCCTATTCCCACTCCTCTTTCCTCTCTGATGCGAACGTGGTGGGTACCAGATACTGCCCTGCTTTTAAACCCAGTGGAGAGTTACCCCATGCCAGGGGACATTCTAATTAGCAGCTGGTTAATGGCCCCTTTTCACTGAGCAGCACAAAGGGGTTGTATCACACGGGAGACACTGACCCACAGTGCTGAGCTGTTTTTTGTGGTCTTTAGTAAGCTAGCTCTTAGTCCTCACATGCCTTGCTTATGCAAGTGATAGAAACAGACAGCAAAACACAAAGCTCCCAATGGGAAGAGGAAGCTACATAAATACCGAATTAAATTAAAGACAATAGCCACTGACATTTGCCAGTCTAAGGTGTTGGACGTTGCACAAGTCCCAAAGACAAGCGCCCTCAGCTGGGGAACTGGTCATGAAGGATTTGACTCTAAGAATGTTGACTCTAAGGATTTGCCTCTAAGGATTTGAGTCTGAGAATGTATCAGGTTGAATTTTCAGCACAACACACAGGAGAGAGGAGGTTACTCAGGAAGGCAGGCTCCAAACATTTATGTCTGTGTCCCCCAGGACCTGCACCACAAAGCTCCCAAGTGCAGCGCCTTGAGCACCCAAGACAGGAAATGTGCTCTGAAACAGTGTACTCATGTGAGAACACACACAAACTATTCCTACCCTTTTATGCCTTCAAGGGCACTGGCGGTCTCTCTACTAGGAGGTGGATTGCACTCAGAAGAAGCCAACAAGCATGCTGCTTGATTGTGTTTTAAATATTCAGAGCTCAAGTAATCAGCTTTACAAACATTGAACTCTACCACAAAATTGAGATATATCCACATTCCTTTCAACATTGACTCCCGGGGACATTGCTGCTACATCGCAGAAGTCTGAGGCAGGGTTTCTTGTTGTTACAAATCCACTGATTTGAGACTAAGCTACCGCCATGAGCAAGCCGATGCTGAACTATTTATAGTGGGCACTGTACCTCTAAGCTGCATTTGTCATTGTACTGTTTGAAAAAATAGTAATCATGGATGATTAAAAACATTTTTCATTTTATTATGAAACCCCTATAAATGTGCTTGCTGACGCTCCCCATTAAAGAACCCCTGGGCATGACTGATCATTAGAGAATGATTTGACATTCAACCTCAGCTCCAATTCACTAAGGTGTTTAAGGACATGTCTAACTTTAAGTACGTGCATAGTCCCACTGAAGTCAACGAGTGACTTCAGTGGCTCCACTTAAGTCCACAGGAACCAGGATTGACTTTGAAACCAGAAAGTACTTAAACATGTGCCTACTTTTAAGCACATAAGAAATCCTGCTCAATTCCTGGTGGGAGCTCCTTTTTCAAGGAACAGCGCTGCAGGTCTTCCTCTCACAAGGGCTGGAATGCCCTTAACAACCTCCATTTGTCCTGTCTGGGTGCACATAGACTCAAGGAGCACAGATGGGGTTCCAACAGAGGTAAGAGATTTATTACTGATGACCCAGAAGTGCCACACATGGTCAACAGCACTGGAGGGAGAGCAAGCCCTACAGCAGGAACTCAAGCCATCTTCCAGTGCACACATGGGGTTACTCAGACCTAACAGGAGTGGAATGCACTGAACACCTAGCTGGACAAGGCTCTACGTTTGTGCACCAGTGCTATATGTTGCCATTCAGTTTGGCTGTTGGTTGCATAGGATACGTATTTATGTGAGTACCTAACTGCTGACTTGAATGTCCTAATATTGATGGGTGTCCCCTAACTTACACATGCTGTCAGTTGACCTCTTCTACACATGAAGAAACTGCATGGCAGCCAACAACAGATATTTCCCTCATTCTTCTGAAAGTGACAGCACAAAACCCTAAGGACATTGCCAAAGAGCTGCAGTTACTCCCACATGCTGGACTTGCCCTTCACACAGTTAAGAGCCTTGGTGATTTGTGAATGGAAATTCAGCTGGACCCAAGGGAAGCATGAGACTCACCTTTATGTCTTCCCCAGTCTCTCCCATGCCCTGTATATACCCCAAATGTGCAAATCCTCCGTGGTGACTGGGAGCTGGAGGGAGCATGGAGGAGCCACACTTCTCCAAATTCCACTGGGCTAGGACCTACATAACTGCATTTTACTGCCCTCATGCAGCAGGTGTTGGCACAGGGCTTCAGTTTCTGAACATAGACCCTTAACGTATAAGTAATTGAATTGAGATTGAAAGGGGTCTTGTACTATTTTCAGCCTGGACATTTCAAAGAGATTCCTTGATGTAAAGCTGATAAAATCCTATCATTTCATCTGCAACAGCCTTCCACCTTTTCACACTGTTTTTCGTTTAGGTACGGAGACACAGCCAACATACATACCAGTCTGGCCTGAGCTCAGCCCCCTATACAGCTGATAGTGAAGTAGCAAATTGCTTCATGCCAGTATGTTGGAGGACATAAAACAGACGGAGGTTTCTGTTACCGAGGCAGCAAATCACTTCAGTAGGGGAAGAACATGAGGTGAAACAGGGAGCAAATGTATTTGAAGATCTCAGCAGAAAAGAAAATATGGTGAAGAGGAATTTATTTGTATTTTGTGAATGGATTTCTCCTAGGAATGCTTCAGAGATGAAGAAATTGGCAAGCCAGGATGTCTCCTCTGATAGCTCTTGCCCTGAGCAGTTTACTTAATAAAATGTGATCATCTGGGGAGTGATGTACTTGGACAGTGTACTAGGAGAGGACGGGGGGGTAGGAAAAAAATGAGTAAGTGCTTTTGACATGTACCATATAAAGGCCAAGGAATGGATAGAGATGGGATGCAGTGACCTGGAACAGATCAATTTTTGCAACCGGGGGCTGCTGGTCCATTCTCTTTGTGTACAAGGTCACCATGCGAAGACATCTTTGTAGTGGGAGCAGAATAGATTCAAAGAATTTTGAGTTCAACTCCAAAGTTTGCATCTCTAAATGTGATCTGCCACCCAAACTGACACCAGTGGCGTGGTTCCAGATTTACACTGTTGGATGTGAGAAGTCAGGTAAGTTAAGATGTCGCTGTCTCCCACTGCTCTCCTCATGATTGAATGCACAAGGCTGTAACCCCTCTCTCTTTCTTTCTTGGTTGCATAATGGCTTGAGGAATATTATATCTACAATAATTTTACTGTGTTACCCTGTGCACATGAAACAGCACGGAGAACATTTCTGCCCTTAGTATGCCATGGCCACTTTCTCAGATTGGGTTTACATCTGGTAGGCTGCAGAAAAAGACTTTGGGGATCACCAGCCATCATCATTCTCACTAGATATGGTGGACATTTAACTCTCACTTACAAGGCTTATGATCAAAAACTGCCTAAATCCATGTGTCCATTGCCAGCTGAGTGCAGTATCTGGACCAATGTATTTACAATTACTAAAAAACCTGATGGTGATGTGCAGAAGACATACAAGAATGCATGTTTGGGGAGGAACATATGGTGGATATAAAATCATTATCCAGTTGTCCCAATCCCATTTTGCCCAGCTTGTTGAATGTCCATTCCACCATGCTAGCTGTTGTGCTTGGTTGCCAATCAGAGAGGTGAGGTTCACAGTTTGAATACTTACTTGGCCTTTGTGTCACCTGTTTTCAAAGGTGTCTCTTTTGATAAATGCACAAACCAAAGATGGGGTGGGCAAAATATGGCTGGCCACCAGCCTCCAGCACAGCGGGAGACTTGGGTAGGCTCTCTGCCTGCTGCATCCCTACACACTGTTCAAAGCAGCCAGCTGCAGGGGCCATGTGTGCTGCTGAGTGCTGCATGCCCAGGGGTAGGACGGGACTTTGTGCACTGCCCTCACCCCAGCACATTCTCACAGCATCCACTGACACCAGCCAATGGGAACTGCTTAGGCCATACCTGTGGTACAGACAATGGGTGGAAACCACCCTCAAGGGGTGCATGGGATCCAAAAATGCACATGGCCCCATGCAGTTGACTGCTTTCAAAGCCTGTCTGAAACCCCATCTGAAACCCCGCTCCTCCTCCATTAATATCATGGAAGAGTGAAGCCCTTGATCACTTACCAAATCTTGGAGTGACCCTCCATCAAAGAGTGGCCCCCTGCTACCAGATCTCCCCTGTTGCCTTTAAGAAATGGTTCAAGTTGCAATTATTTACCTCAGCTGAATTAATGTGATGCTTCAAGGAAACAGAATAATTTAACAGGGCTGTTTCAGTCTTTTCTCTTACTCTCCTGGGACCAAGTTCAGCCTGGATGTAACTCCAGTTAAGAGGCTAGAGTTACACCAAGCCCACACAAAGCCAGAGAGAAGGCCCCTTTGAGTTTCTTGCTCAGCGTCTCTCTTGCTCAGGGCAGACTTGTCTCACCCTCTCAAGTCTGCATGCGGGAGAAACAAGTCTGGTCTAAATAAGACGGCCACAGTGAACACATGCAGCTGCCCCAGCAGCTCCTAGACTGCTCTGAATGGCGTCAAACTGCCGGGAAAGTCAGGGCCATGAATTTTGGCATTTTTTTTTAAGTTTCACTTTAATTCCTTAGAGTGACACACGCTGAGTCTCAGTTTTATATTTGGCTTCTTGCTCACCATGGTTAAGGGGAAAATGCCAGTCAATTTGCAAAGTCCAGCCATAGCAGCTGGAGTGAGCTGTTTCAAAGAATAAAACAATCGCATTCATCAGACAGGAAAGCCACATGAAATCACCTAAGCAGTGTATGTATCTCCCTGGCAATGCAGAGTTTTCTCCTGTATCACATTTTCCAACTACTGCTCTCGATAATTCATCTTTCTCTGGCATATGGACCCGCTATGCCCGACGTTTACCGATTGAAACACACAGCAGAATTTAAGCCTGATAGAAAAGCAAACTACCAATAGATTTCCTGCACTAAAAATGCAGCGATGCTTATAAAAAAATCTCCAAATACCTTTATAACATCTTCATTAATGTGCTTTGGATCTCGGTTCACCAGGTCTATTTCCTTTGTGTGCTGGTCCTTTATTATTATCCTCTCCTCAAGCCCCATTTGCTCTTCTGCCATAGTGTCTCACTAGACGGTGGCACGTCAAAGTCCCAGAACCCTTACTCAGCTGGCAAAACACCTCCAGGGAAAGTTGTGCATTCAGTATCGCCAGCTTTATGCTCTTCTTTGCTACACAAACCCCACCCTGGATACTTGTGAACAGCTGCCTTGCGACAGCTTCAAGACCCTCTGTGAAATCTGCCCGTGGCAAACCTCCAAGCTAAAATTAATATTGCCGCTCACACCAAGGCCTGGAAGTCTTCCTTAAAGGGACACTGGGCTCAGCAGTGCTTTCACATTGGCGAGCCATCGGTTCAAAGGAGTTAGCCTGGAGGAGTCATAGCTTGAAGAAGGGTAATTTTAAAGAAAAAAGAAATTATGTGACAGGTATTATTGGAGGGTTTAGTGGACTGCACTCTGGTGGGGTTTTAGTTCCGGGCGTAGACTAGGGCACGTCAGGGGCTCTGTGGGGTAGCATGTTGGAATAGGCATTCAACATCTATTTCCAGAGGCGACTTGGCCCATCCTACTCCTGCGCAGACAGACTAATGCTGGTGGCTGTGCTAGATGAGTGCAGCGTCAGGGCTGATCAGCACAGCTATGTGCACTGTTGCAGAGGGAGGGGAGTAGAAAGTGAGAGGAAGGTTCCATGAGACTTCTCACCCCCTCGGTAAAGCCAGCCACAAGCTGGACCCTGGCATCGCTCGTTCATCTTTCAGAGTGCCCAGTGGCAACGTGAACCCACCTAGAAACATACAAGGAATGTTATGGACTAGACACTGGCTAGTCTTTGAGTAGGTGTGGAATGTGCTCCCTGAGAATAATTCTTGCATTTCGTGGCATCCCACAAAGGGGTGCAGACAGCTGAAGGCCCTGCAGCCTGCATGCTTGATAAGTGGCTGGGTGACAAAGAGGGTCGGGGAGCAATGCAAAAGCTCTACTTCTAAGGCGGGGTAAGCAAACTTTTCACGTCAGGGCCCACTTTCCATGCCTGAAATTAGGAGCCTCCCCCCACCCCGCAATCTGGCTAATGGTACCCAAACCAATGGAAATTTTGGGTATGCTCATATGAAAAAAAAAACAAAACCTATGAGCATGTGTAAGAAAATGAGTATGTATGTAGGTAGTCTGTCGCGTCCAACAATGACGTCTTGAGCTTGCACAGGCTCATTGGTTGTGGACTTGCATGTGGCTGAGGAGTCCAAGCATTGCACGGCATGGGCGTTCACAGTGAGGGCAAGGGAACTGTCCTGGCTCTGTTGGTGCAGCAGCTGCCGTTGCTTTCTTCCTCTCATGAGCATCAATGAGGTGTACGCGTCGCTGCTCTTCAAAGTTGTCATACACACGTCGTATGAGAGCATGCCAGCCTGTTCGGTCTTTTCCATGCTGCTCTAGCTGATCTGGTTTTAAACCACCATGAGCAATGTTGGCCTTCACGCAGTCTTTATACCTCTTGTGAGGCCTACCTTGATTCCTTTTGCCCTGGGAGAGTCCACTGTAGAGGAGTTGCTTAGGGATTCTTGACTCCTCCATTCATATGACGTGCCCCGTCCAGTGAAGCTGGGCTTTCAGAATCAGCTGGACTTTTAATTAATGCAGAAATGTGAATACATGTACATAGAACAGTAACATATTTCCACACTTTTAGTCAGATGGATGAGCCTGAGACCCAGTGGCCGATCGTGCTGCGTCCCACTTTTGAAATTTCATGCCTGTCCCCTACATTTTGCGAACCCCTGTTCAAAGGCACTGAGCAGCTAACATACTCTTTCTCCTCTGTCTGGTGGAACAAAATGTTTGCCCCATGCTTCCTGAGGCATCCCACTGAAGCTTTGTGGCTTTGCATATCCCTCAATAGAAGTCATCAACTAAGGCCAACACACATAAGAGAACTTCCCTCAACCCCATGAGCAGCATGATGATGAACTATGCTCTATGCTATCCCAGTACCAAGAAGGGTTGTATTTTAAACATCCTTCTAGCTCTCCCATTAAGAATGGCAACAGAAGAAAGCCACAAAAATGATGCATAGTTCAGAGAGCAGGACCAGAGGAGAGGCTGACGCAAATAGAGTTATTTGGAGCCTGTAAGAGAAGTGACACAGGCAAGGTAGATCATGGGCTATAAATATCTCCAAAGAAGCCATATTGTCACAGAACAGCCAAACAAATCCCCCGAGTCTCTTTAAAAGGCAGCCAAAAATATAGTCTCAGGAAAGGAAGTAGGAGTCTTCTATCTTCTTCACATAAAGAAAACTTCAAACAGAAACAAAGCGACAAATCCAGAAGTGCTTGTACTCAGAGATATTTTGCTTCTTAGAAAGTTAGGCAAAGTGCCATCATAACTCTATTCGTCAGGAGTCAATGAACACTTACTGCAGTTAAATATTCACCTCTTTCCTGGGTTCTGGTGACTACAGCTAATGAGTAGGCCTAGTGCTGCCAGTGCTCACCTGCTTTCTCTAGGTTCTGGTGTCTAAGGTAATGAATTTATTTTAAACACAGTGTAAAAAATTTCAATATGAAAAAATATGTTTAAAACAGTTTGAAGAAATTGCATAGTCTATCTAGACACCAACTAGTCATTATTTTCTCCACCACAGACATGTCGTATTGGAAAGATGTGCGTAGAGCATCTACTCCTGTCCTCTACACTGTAAAGCGACATGCTATGGTGTAATAAGCAATGAAAAAAGTTATTTTTAAGTTTTCAATTTTCACTAACAGTGTCAATTTTACCTACATTTGCTATTGTGTAACTCAAGTAAGTGAATGATTCACACTCTCAGGCAAATAGCAATGACCGGCACACAAAGGATTCTCCCTCTAGCTTTATCCCTTGTGTACTCCTTATAACTGAGCAAAGAAGGAGCAAATTGATTGCAAAAACTCCTGCAGAGTCAGGCTGAAAGGTGGTCTTTTTAGACCCTTCTGAGCAGTCCGTGTCATTAGGGATTCATTTGCCTGTTTCATTGGTGGGACCAGTGAACAGATTCAGCAAAGGATCTGTGAAATTTACTATTCAATCAGGATAACAGCAATGTTTCTTTTGCATGGGTTAGCAGAGTTCTAGTGGGGATCCATTCTGTGTACTTCTCCGACAAATGAAGCTAACATCACATCTAAATTTTGCAAAGGAACCTATTAGTGCATAGTTCTAGTCTCTTCGATGGGCCATGCTGGCCATGTTGGGTGTGTGTGTCTATCTCATGGACGAATTATCGTCCCACAGTTGAGACATGTTACAAGATGATGCCAAAACCAACACACTAGTGGAAATGTGAGAGTTCCACAGTCTGTGACTTCTCCCGGGCAATACTTCAGTCAAAGGCATTTGTGTGTGTGTGTGTGTGTGTGTGTGTGTGTGTGTGTACGTACACCATTTGTATCTGCAGGTTGTGTGTGTGGAAGGAGATTTGGAATGTGCTTGGAAGGGGTGTTTTTCAGCAGGTCCACAAAGAGTGAGGAGTGGCAGGTGAAGGGAGAAAGCTATTAATGGCAATAGTTTACAGTCCCTGTCCTGAACATGCCTATGTATAATTGGAAGTGATGGGTCCTGTTACCTACAGACTTGGTTTGGTTCTCACTCTGACTGTACACCTGTCCGACCATTTACACACATGCACAATTAGGTCCCACACTCTCGAGAGGCAAAGGGTCTGATCTGCAAAAGTGCTGAAGAGCTATAGCTGCCACTGAAGTCAGTAAGTGCTGTGGGTGTGCTGCACTTCTCAAAATTGGACCCTGCCTACTGTGCATGTCACCTGATTATCCCTAGCCTGATCTGAACAACTGCTGGTACAAGGCTATGTGACAGCTGCTGTCACTTCCCCTTATAACTTCTGAAACCTTCATCTCTTCGACAATGGAAGCTGAGCAGAGCTGGTGAGCTATTTCACAAGTAGCAGATCCCCACAACAAAGCTGCTGCCTGGCTGGCCTGTTATACTCTAGTGAAGTTAGATAAGATAAATATGGTCCATTCACAAACATAAACCTCAATTTCAACTAGCCTACAGTGAAAAATACAGCTTTATTTCAGTCAGCTGGTTCTACTGAGGTCATAGACGCATAGCCTGGGGTGTTTTCCAACATCAGCTCCCATAGGCCTATGATTTAGTACTGGACACTGTGTTCTGATTTGATAGTCTGTTTAGTTTCTAAGACGGTAGAAAACTCTGCTTCAAAAATCTGCCATGCAGAGAAAGTCTGATTTAGAGCTCATTGCGATAAGCATGTATAGAGAAAGCGGTAGGAAAAAGGAAAGACATATGACTCATTAGAGAAAAGATCATCGCCTAGAGATACAAGCAACTACCAAATAATGAGTCAATTATTTACAATGGAGATTTTACTATGAAAGCAACAAACCACTAACAACTGCAGCCACTTGGAATGGGGCTAAAACATCACAACAGAAAACAAGAAGATGACAAAACCCAACAATCACTCCCATCAGTTTCAATGCCTCCAACACAGAGCCTCCCACAGTACTAACTCCAGATTGCATTCGCTCCTTCCTTGGCTACAAGGTGAGGGGGGCTCTTATAACCATCAGTTCTCCTGGGCACCTTTTGTGTGGTGAAGGACCTGACTGAACTCCAGTCACCTTTTGCTTGCTTGAATTCCAGAGTACTCAGTATTGGTTTTCATATTAAAGTCAATGGAAACACTCCAAGGAGGAAGATACAGTAGGGGCACAACGTTCCTGAGGGTTTGGTGTTCAGAACCTTTATGAATGTTGATTTTCACAAATACAAGGGGCTTGGAATGCTGGGGAAGCAGTGGCTGCTGGCGCTCCCTGCCCTGGTGAGACTGGTAGCTACATACTAGTTCTCCAGAAAATGTCATGTAAGGTCTCTGCTGAAAGCCTGCGTTACACTGATCATTATAATCACTGTGATGTGTGTGCAGATAGTATGTAAGTAGCTGTGTATTGTGTGTCTTTCAACGAAAGTCAGTTTGAATATGCTGATCAAGCTTGCAAACTTGACAAGAAACACAAACTCTGCAGGAAGAAGGATGTCTGGTTTATGACAGCTAAAATAATGAAGCTGGTACATGAAGAAGATGCAAGGAGACACAAACTATCCTTCACCTAGTAATTAAGATGACAAAAGATTACTTCCTGCATTGGAAAGACCTTGGGTAAGCTTTTTGCCCTCGTGAAAGACCCTAGTGCATGTGCTATGACTTTATTTGTTATTTAACACACAGTTTCCAACATTTCTGTGGGCTGTCATTTGACTTTCCGGTGTTTGTTAAATAAACATATACTTTGCTTTCTCTGTGAACTAACCCAAGCACTGTGTGGTAAGCGGAGCTGTGGTCTAAGGCAGGGGTAAGTAAATTTTTTACTTTGGGCCCCACTTTTCATTGCTGCCATTATTAGCAGGATCCCCCAACATGTCTAATGCAATCCAAGCTGATGGAAATTTCAGTTATGTTCATATGAAAAAGAAGTGTTTTGGCATATTCAAGAAAATAAGTTTGTAGAATGTAAAAACTTTATTAACTAGTGTATAAATGTGAACACACAGACAAAAAACAGTAACATATTTCTACATTTTAATGAGATGGATTAGCTTGAGACACAGCAGCCGATTGTGCTGCGTCTCCCTCTTTCAAAATGTCATGCCTCCCCAAGGTGTCCCACCCCCACCCCCACGCTTTGCTCACTCCTAGTCTAAGTTATAACTGGTAAGCTGTAGTGCCCCGTTCCTTTGGGAACAGCAGGTCTGCTAGTCCTGTGGGAAGGCTGTGGGTTTGAGGCTGCACACTCCAGGAAGATACTTGGATAACTCAGAGATTGGCATGTACCTATCACTAACTTGCAGAGGGACTGTGGAGGGCTGCAGTGGGGGGAGCTTGTTTGCCTGCAGCTAGTGGAGTCAGGACACTGACACCTGCCAGGCACACCGAAAGTTTCTTCACATGAAGGGCAGTTGGTAGGAAGGTGCCTCACAGTCCTGGATGCCTCTGGGAAATATCATAGATGCCTGATCCTTCTCTCTTCCATCCTAAACTCTCTAGGCCTGGGCAGGGGTATGAAGTTCCAAGAAATTCCGGGAGCTGATGTGTCTTAGGCAAGGGTATACGAGATTTAGAGTGAAAGGCTCCTACACCAGCTGTCAGTGTCTGGAGCTCTGCCCTCTGTTCCCTGGAGGCCCCCCAGGATTACGGCCTAAACTGAAGATCCCCACCTGAGTGAGGGGAGATGGGATCTGTGACTGTGTCATTTTCTTCACTATTTCCTCTATAGGGAGAGTAGAAAAATGATGAACTTCGTGTACCCAGTGCCCTCACAGGGCTTGCATGGATCGTCGACTCAGTGGAGTGCCTGCCATGACAGGTGAGAAAGGGGAGATGGTGCTGTGAAGATGGTTGACCGTCCTTTCCATGTGGGAGTGGGAGATGTGTACAGAAAGGTTTCCCTTTGCAGGCAGATAGATCTTGGGGGAATGACCAGGCTCACTGCCACCTCCTTTGAACTGCTCACCAAGCTCTGACTCCTCATCTCTGTATTAAGGGTCTGTTTGTTAACAGATCAAGTATGTACAAAGCTCAGGAGAGTAAAGAGGCTTGCAAAGCATCAGATATAGGAAGGAAGAGAGAGACGATCCTACATCCCTGACGTTGGGATAGTTCAGGTAAGGAATGGCTCTGGGCCCAGACTTTTTCAAAGCTATGAGCAGAACTGGAGTCAGCAAGTACATCGTCAAATGGTTCCTCAGCAGTGGAACATGCTGCTCTGTTTGCGCAAAGCTTGTCATTATTTCAGAGCATTCCAAGCACAGCTGAGCACCGACATCCACCTCCAAGCAGGAATTCTCTTGTGCCCGTCTATAGACAGTCTACCATAGGCTTCATTCCGCAACCTGAGGCAAATCCAGCAGAGCTCCACCTGCAAGCTAAGCCTCTGTTTGTTTGATGCCTGTGATGAATTGTGCCGGCTACCCAGTTTTTTGGCTGCAAAGAACTGCCAGCAAAACTGCCATAGGCACAGAACTGAGAGTGAAATTCTTAAAAGGTAGGTAGGAAATCAGAGATGCAAAACAAGAAATTATACATTAGACACACAGTTGACTGCTGAAGTGCAGCCAATTCTGGGAGGGAAGGAAGCAGCTTTTAACCTGTAGTAAATCAGCTCTATCCAGGACAGACCGTGATGCATAACTTATCCACAGGAAGCTATTTTTGCCTTGCTCTGGGGAGTGGGGGACACACAATTCCTAGTGCAATCAGTTATTTCACTCCAGAGCCCTTGCAGCAGAGCTGATCGCTGAAAATGTCTGAGCAACATAAATCTCATGGAAGAGCAATGCTTGTCTGGCAGGGATCCAGGGAGTGGGCAGTGAAATTAGGAAACACAGCTGTTCCCAGCAATACCATCTCCTGACAGATGGAGAAAGGAGTCATCTGGGATATTTTCCCCACTAGCAAACTTGCCTTTGCCATGGAGCAATAATAACCTGAAGGGTTCTGCTTCGGTTACTGAAGACAGTAAATGCACTAGGTGGTTGATTGGAGAGGAAAGAAGGCACAGGGCTGGTTTGAAGACGCTGTGGTCCACTAGCAGACCAGAAAGTATTCTGACTGACTCAGCCTGAATGCCTTTAGGAGCAATGGGGATGAATGAGTGCCAGAGCAGGGGCTGTAACATAGTTTGAAAGGGCGCAGCACACGCTCTCCCCTCCTTTGGCTTTGCCCTCCCCTCCCCTGCTCCCTCTGGATGTCTACTGGCAGTAGTCATTCCCTGTCTTTACCCTCCAGAAGACTTAACACCCTTCCCACCTGCCCCAATTCACAGACACAGACAGCTCTCACTGAATCTCCCCCACCTGCCCGGATCCACACACAGACACAAACAGCTCTCACTGAAGTTAGCGGAAGTTACTCAGTTAGATTCCTGCCGCCTCACGGACTCCAGGTGTGATGTTGGGCAAATCGCTTTCTCTGTGCCTCAGTTCTCTCTCTGAAAGCAAGGGCTAATAAAATGCCTTCCCTCACAGGGCAGGGTGAGGATAAATCTGCTGGTGTTTATGAGCACCTGAGTTTACGAAGTGGGGATGTATAACTGCTGCTGGACCCCCCTGGGGTGGAAGGGTTAATATGGGGAGCTAGAAGCACTCCTGAAAGACTTCCTGAAGACCAGCCATAATCTAGAGCTGAATGTGTTTCTCCTTTGTCCCTACCCTCCAAGTTGTCACAATCCAATTCCACTGGCCACACATTCCTGAGCTCCAAAGGCACCAGCTTACCAGCCTTCTGTTACCCGCTCCTGCCAACTTCCAAAATGGCTATTCATCGTCCATGCAATTATCTGCAACACACTAAGCAATGAAAACTGGAGGTGGGGTGGGGTGGATATGTTACTGAATGTAATATAACCGTAAATTAAATGTTGTAGAAGTTGTCATGGAGTGGACTTGTCTGGCATGGGAGGCCATAATGGAGGGTGATACTTGGTGATAGACAGCTGTATCAGCCTAAGGGCCCTGCTATATATCGTAAGTCCGATGTACAGCACAGGACACAACGCTTAGGTATGCTGCATGCAGGCCTATTCTATACATATCTAGCACCTTCCAACTATTACACTATTGCATGACATTTTATACTGTATGGATCTACTACATATGCTATCCATACCCACTTCCTGTGTTGTGTGCTACCATCTTGGGTCATTGAAATTCTCCCTGTCCTGCAATGTGGAATAACAAAGATTTCCTATAAAAATGATGACCTCAAACATTGGCTTCCTTTTCAACACCAGCAAGCTGAGAAACTGCTCAAAAGGATCAGCTGAGGAGGACCCCCTCAGAGGGGAACCCTCTGGTGATACACAACTGGTGTAACCGACTGTGTGATATCTGTTCCCCTCCACCCTTTATGATGGGCATGTTGGGGGCAAGATGGCACCCTGCCAAGAGCAGGGCTAAGTGCATTGTGCTCTGACAGCTCCTCTGCCTTAGGCTGCTCTACATTACACTGAGGGCTGTTTTGGCTTGGAGCTGTGTTTCTTCCCCCTCAGCCCAATAGGTGGGACTGATAGTCCAGGTCTGTGGGGCAAGTTTTCTTTTTTAAAATATGAATGTTTAGCATAACCCCCCCTCCACCACCACTCCTTAGTTATTGCTACAGACCTTGGACATTTTTTTTCTCCTTGTTCTCTTCAGTCCTTAAACCCCAAATTAAATATGGACTGAAAGCCAGGAAAAGTTTAGGTTACCCAGAAGAGACTGATGCGAAGAAGACTAATTCCCTCATGTGCCGTATGAATCAGTCTCTCATGAAAAACAATCTGTCCTTCCAAAGAATTACTTCTACTTTGAATCAACAATGCCACCTCCCACTGCCTGTCATTTCAGGGAGAGAAATCACTCCTTCAAAAGGCCAATCTCACCCCAGCCATAAGGTCATTTTCTCTGATCCATTTGTCTGTTAGGGCAGCTGATTAGAATGAATAGGTCTACACCAGAGAGACCAGAGCTGTTTCTGAGTATTTCTCATTCTTTTCTTTCAGCATTCTCTGGGGAAGGGTGTGGATGCATGCAGGTGTGGAAATATGAGCTAATTTCCAACTCCCACTTCTGCTGGTGCTATTTATGGGTCACGTCTGGGATGCTGACACACAGAACAAACAGCAACAAGTAGGACTCATGAGCGAAAGAAACCTGAGACTCTGGAATTACCCCTGCATGTCTCCCTCAGGGACTGTGCCTTTGAAATAAAGCCATTTAATCTGAGGTATAAAGATTGGGACGTTCCAGAGAGTTTATAACTACAATATGCTGTGCAGTAGACTGTCTAATTAAACCATAACAGAAAGATTGAGAGAAGGGCTTGGAAAAGATATATTTATTTAGATTTAACTTTCATGGTTGTAATAAATCAGATTATCATAAAATCACAGGACTGGAAGGAAGGTCATCAAGTCCAGTCACCTGCAATCGTGGCAGGACCGAGCACCATCTGGACCATACCTGACAAGTATTTTTCTAACTGGCTCTTAAAAATATCCAGTGATGGAAATTCTACAACCCCTCTACGAAATTTATCCCACTGCCTAACCAATCTGACAGCTAGAAAGAAATTTTTCCTAATGTCCTACCTATATCTCCCTTGCTGAAGTTTATGCCCCTTGCCTCTTATCCTATCATCAGATGTTAAGGAGAATAATTTTTCTCCTTCCTCTTTGTAACAATCTCTAAGATACTTGAAAACTGTTATCATGTCCCTCTCTGTTTTTTTTTCTTTTGCAGACTAAACAGACCCATTTCTTTCAATCTTTCCTCATAGGTCATGTTTTCTAGACCTTCATTCATTTTTGTTGCTCTTCTTTGGACTCTTTCCAATTTGTCCACATCTTCCCTGAACTGTGGCACCCACAGCTGGACACAGTACTCCACCCGAGGTCTAATCTGGAGTAGAGCAGAAGAATTACTTCTCCTGTCCTGCTTACAATACTCCTGCCAATACATTTCAGAATGAGGTTTGCTATTTTTTTGCAACAGTGTTATCCTGTTGACATATTTAGCTGGCGGTTCACCATGAACCAGTAGTGTCTTTCTCTAGTCCTCCTCATTAAGCAGTCATTTCCAGTTCTGTATGAGGGATGTGAGCAGTTAACCAGTTAGCTGGTTAACTGGTAAGCATTACCCTTAATGACTGATGCTTACTGGTTCTGGTTAACCAGTGGAGGCTGGAGCAGCTCTCCAATCAACATGGGCAGAGAGCTGCGCCAGCTCCACAGGGCCTGCTGTGGGCAGCAGCTGCTCTGGACATCTGGTGCAGCCTACGTCTGCTGTGAGTCTGGAACATTGCAGGTAGTGACAGAAGTAACCCACGGTAAGACTGTGGGGATGGAGGGGAGGGAGACACTCCAGACCAGCTGGGTTGGGAGAATCCCCTCCTCCTGTTCAGTCTCCCTTTAATCAGTTAACCAGGTAAACCTCAGGTTTACCTAGTTAACTAATTAAATGGGATTTTACATTCCTATTCTGTATGTATGCAACTGATTGTTCCTTCCTAAGTGAAGTACTTTGCTTTTGTCCTTACTGGATTTCATCCCATTTACCTCCAACCATTTCTCCAGATAGTCCAGATCATTCTGAATTATAATCCTACCCTCCAAGCTTGGTATCATCTGCAAACTTTATAAATGTACTTTCTATGCCATTATCTAATATGAAGACACTGAACAGAACTGGACTTAGAACTGATTCCTGTGGAACCCAACTTGTTATGTTCTTCCAGCATGACTACAAACCATTGATAATTACTCTCTGGAAACAGCTATCCAACCAGTTATGCATCCATCTTATAGTAGCTCCATGATCTTATTTCCCTAGTTAATGAGAAGGTCATGTGAGATGGTATCAAAAGCTTTAATGAAATCTAGATATATCTCATCTACCACTTCCCCCATCTATAAGGTTTCTTACTCTGTGAAAGAAAGTGATCATCAGGTTGGTTTGATATGATTTGAGCTTGATAAATCCATGACAATATTTACTTATCACCTTATTAACTTATATATGTTTGATCATAATTATGAATTTGTTTAATAATTTTCTCCATTATCTTTCTAGGTACAGAAGTTAAACTGACTGGTCTGTAATTGCATGGGTTGTCCTTCTTTCCCTTTCTATAGGTTTGTTATTATATTTGGGTCTGTTTCATAGCTTTGGGGCTTGGGGACACTGCTGTGTAGATTTAAAACTTAGGGTAAATTGGAAGGCTTTGGAGGCAGTGAAAATGGTGTATTTCTGCTAGGCAGCAAATCTAGGCCAAGAACTGCCACAGAGCTGCGTTCTATGGAAGCTCCTGGCAGCTTGACTGAGGGATGTTTAGAAAGGTAAGGAGGCAGGGCCAATGGGTTTTTAACTATGTACATTTGTCACCATCTTGGGTGGGATGCACAACAACTAGAGGGACTACTGCAACCCAAAGGTGGAGTATTGGCTGCAAAGCAGCTACGCTATTACTACTTGTCGTAGGAGTAAAGAATTCGTGACTCCTCATGATTGCCTTGAACTTCGGCTCACAGCCTTTTTGCAAAGGGTTTGCCAACTCATGCCTGGGAAAGTGTGAGACACACATCTTTAGTTCAGGGGTTCATAGCAGAGGACTATCCTGTCTCTGTGCAGAATGAGCCCCCCAACCCCTCTAATTCAAAGTGTTGTTAGACTAGCATTCCAACTTAATGCCCTTTGGGGCTCAAAGAAACATATTTGACCTCAAGATGTTCTAGGCAGTGCATTAAATGTTCAGCCTAACAAGTAATTTCAAAGGAATTGTCTCAAAGGGAAGTAAATAATGAGTCTAATAATAATGTTAACAAAGGTATTGATCGGCCTCCACTGTAGGACTGACACATACACACATCCATTCCCTACTTAATGTTTCTACTCCAAAGGGGAACTATGAAATAAGTGCCTTGTTCAGATTTTCACAACTGGATACTGTGACCACTGGACCCTGGCACAGAAGTTAAGCTGACTGGCCTGTAGTTTCCTGGGTTATTCTTATTCCCCTTTTTATAGATGGGCACTATATTTGCTCTTTTCCAGTCTTCTGGAATCTCTCCTGTCTCCCATGATTTTCCAAAGATGATAGATAAAGGCTCAGATATCTCCTCTATCATCTCCTTGAGTATTCTAAGATGAATTTAGGAGAAGTTATTCAACAAATAGACAAACAGACAAAGCCTCTAAAATGAATAGTAGACCATGAAATCTTCCCCCCTCCCAACTCAGTAGTTCTATGGGATAGGTCTACTTACAATATAAACTTCAATGGCTTACACAACCCATACAGGGGTCCTGTTTCCTTAGCTCTAGCAAAGGAAGCATATTTCTTTAGATTACAGAAGAAAAAACAGGAAGAAATAAACCAAACCTGCAGAAAATTGAGAGAAAAGGAATGTGGGGAGCTGAACACCTTTGACATTGAGTCACCCCACAACAGCCTGGCAAGTCTTCTGAATGGGAGAGGGAAACCAGGCAAAAAAGCAATGCTTATAACTCAGGACCTCATATTAAAGTGACAAAGCACCCAGTATTAAGTCCCAAAGGAGTTGCACCTGGGCTGCACATACCCTGCTTTTAGAACTGCTAAATCTGCAAACTCAATCAGGAAATGACAGAAAATGCTGGATCCTGCCCTTGTCTTTCTCACTCTATACTGCAGCTGAGAATTTTGTACATGCTGCCTGAGGAACAATGGAGTTCAGTCAGCAGTTCCATGCCACTTGTCACCCTAGCTGTAAAAGGTAGCAAAAACCTGAGTATGCCATTTAAGTCACCAAGTTAGCTTAATGACACCTTGGGAACGGATGTGCCAAATTAGAAGTTTCTATTACTATACAGTTTTCTAGCAACACATTTTAATGCTTCAGGGAATTACATCTGCTTTAAAGTTACAAAATAAATGTTAGGAATTGATCTTTCTCCTTTACCTACCAAAATATTTGTTTCCACCATTGGGCCCCTGTTTTTCCACCAGAGGAGTCTAACCTTCAGAAATCGCGATGATAAACCTTCTCCTGTCTATCTTCAAAGTCTATCTGGACTTTCTCTTGTCTCGGCATGATTGCAACTATTAATCACGAAAAGAATGGTATTCTTACTACAATGCATAGTTAGTATTTGACCACACAGATGACGCCCATAGGACCAGGACTCTGAGCTGAAGAAGGCAAAGCAATAGTACCTCAGGTAAAAAGAGCTCTCTCAGGCCTAGTTCTGCAATGGATTTGGCGAGCAGGGCTGTTTGCATCACTGCGTGGTCTGTTAGATTTGCTGCTTAATTGAAATATAAGAACAGGACCATACTGAAGTTACAGCTGAATCTAAGCACAAGCAGGATGGGGCCCACCTTGGAAGTAGAGATTATTGTGGGAAGATTCAGAACTTTTACAGGGAGACTGTCTCTGCAAAGCCTCTGAATTTCAAGCTCAGCTACAGGTGCCCAGCACCTTGGCTAATCGGGCCCCAGCATCCAGAACTAAAATTAACCAAAAATTGCCGTCTGCTTATTAAAAATGTGCACCTTAGTCACTAAAATGTACCCATTTTAGGGATGTGATTTAGGACTCTAGGCAAGAAAGAGACACTATAAAATTGAAACCTCTTACCAAAAGTTTCACCTTTTCAGTTAATATGGGTTGGTTTGATTTTCTTTTATTGATTACTTCCTGTTGTATTAGTTCAGATTGAGTGCACTGTGAAATGGATGGTGAATCCTGATAAATACTTGCTGGAGCTGACTGGCCTTTCCCACAAAAATGAGAGAAATTAGGCAGATGAACAGCATGCACATAGAATAATTGCCTAGACAATATTAGGTTAAGATAACCCAGGAAATTGTATAGTCCCTAGTTGTTGTTATGATTGAATCTTATTTAATGGGGACAGCGAACTGAGTGCCAAATGAAACACAAAGACAATATAACTATTACTATTTGCACTCTGTTTACAGGACACTAATCAGGGTTATAAGTAAGAGCACCACATATTTATTGGTTTCTTTTGAATCTCACTGCTCTTGCTGCAGGGAAACGTGAAGCCAAAAAAAATTTAAGCAAATAACTATGATTTTTTTCATAAAAAACTAGGCACTAAAGAAGTGGGCATGATTAAAGGCAGAAACTTCACTGAAATCATCTGACAACCTGCAGCAACGTTTCACAGTCACCTGTATTTTGTATTTTGGTATATTTTTGTGTAGCTTAAATCATAATAATTTTATCTACACCTGGCTGGATTGAATTATTAACAACTGAAGAAAAGGTTAATCAGAATCAAAATCCTCACATGTAACAGGAAGTGAAATGTGAATGGAAGACAGTGTTGCAGGGGAGACGGACACGTGTTAATTTAATATCCTATAGGTCACCGGTTCTCTTCTGCCAATATGCTGTTTCCAGGTTAGCTTGGCTTTGTATGTTAGCAGTACTGGTTGTTTATGGGCTGATTAGCCGATTGTTTCATTTAGAAAACAAAAGATCCCAGGTGTATTTTTACCAAGCCAGAATGAGAAGACCACCGATTCCCACACATATCTTTGAAAGTTATTTGCTTACGAAGAGGGCGTCTAGCAAAGCTGACATTATTTTAACCATAGCATTAGATTCAAGGTTGGTCCTGCTTTGGGCAGGAGGCTGGACTCAATGACTTCCTCAGGTCTCTTCCAGCCTTAGGATTCCATGATTCAAGATTGAGGTTTATGCAGCTGCAGTGTATGGTTTTGCCACAGGGTGGCACCAAATTAGTTTTAAAAGGCAACTTTAAAAAAATGAGGTTTGTTTGGAACTCGTATAGCAAGCCTGGTCCAGCCTGTGGAAAACATAAGACAAAAGTTTTGGAACACAAGACTTTTAGCTTGAATTTGTATCTAGCTTCGCCCCAGGCACATTTCCCCACTTACATATATCTCTCTCTCCTGAATTTCATTTTATAAACATACTGATTTCATGAGATAGACCAACTTGGCTCTTCCTTATAAAGAATGAGACTTTTGTTGATTTCCCACCTATAATCTTACCAGTCAGATAGCAATTAAACTAGATTAAACTAGTCTGTATGCAACTGGTTTGAAAATTATTGTATTTCCATCAGCAACTTATTTATCTTGGGGGGGAAGTTTTGTTAGCTTTTATTCATTCATGACCTATTTGCCAAAATACAGCAAAACAAACAAACAAACAAATAGTCCCTAAGAGAATTAAAAAAACCCAACAACCCACAAATAGAATTTGCAGGAATGCTGTTAGAAACTGGAGAGTAATCAATTGTTGTCCATGTAGGATAAGAAATAAATCCCGTAATCTCCAGCAAAGGTGATTTAACTTTGATAGTTGGGAGAAGTTTATAACTAGAAGGGTAGTTAATTACTGGAACAGATTTCCAAGTGAGGCTGTGGACACCACATCATTGATGGTTTGTAAGAACAGGATGGACAAACACCTGTCAGGGAAAATCTAGTTTTGCTTTGTCCTGTCTCAGAGCAGGGGGTTGGATGCAAGGTACCTGCCAGGTCCACATTTGTCTATTTCTACCAGGAGTCAGGACAATAAAAGACAATATCACTAGTGTGCAGAGGAGTCTATTCACTCCTAAGACAAGCCATTTTATACCAAGCTGCAATCAAAGAGAGAGAAGCGAAAGCCATTTTAATTATGCTTGACAGCCACGTCAGGCTGATAAAAGAGCAAACTATAAAAGCCCTGCAAAGAGGAAAAAACAAATTTTTAGTGCGTTTGTTCTCTTTTGAGGCAGTTGTAAACACAACTGTACATCCACCTAGTTTGGAAATGTGGCCCTTGATGTCAGTTTTCTCAGAAGCCGGTAATGAGTGACGTGATATGGCTCACTTGGGCTGTGTCCAAACTACAGTCCCCTTTCGAAAGTGGAATGCAAATGAGGCAAATTGAATATGCAAATGAAGCACTGATTTACAAATCTTGTGCTTCATTTGCATAATCTCACATGATATTGCTTCCAAAAGACACTGCTTTCGAAACAAAAACAGCAGCGTACATGGGGTTCCTTCTCAAACAAACCCTGTTTTCGAGAGAACGCTTCTTTCTATTTTGTTTCAGGAAGAAGGGTTTTTTTCAAAAACGGGTTTGTTTTCGAAGGAGCGCTGTCTACATGGCTGTTTTTGTTTTGAAAGCAATCTCTTTTGGAAGCAAGCTTGTGTAAGAATATGCAAATGAGATGTGAGATATGTAAATCAGCACCTAATTTTCATTTCTAATCTCACTCATTTGCATTCTCTTTTGGAAAGAAGAATATAATGTAGATGCAGCCTTGATGATTTACTGTTCTGTTCATTCCTTCTGAGGTACCTGGCACTGGCCACTGTCAGAAGGAATCGTCTGAAGGCAAGACAGAGAGTGGGAGTGGTCATCATAAGGAGAGGAGGGAATGGCAAAATTAGCCCATATGTTATGGTTAATCTGGTACAAACTAAAGCAACTGAGCTGTAGCCAGAAATTATTATAGGGACCCCATCAACATCTGGAGCAGATAGAATTATGGAAGCATGAAGCAGTAGCTGTGTCTGTGCTGTATGATTCCTGGGAGATACAACACAGTTTCAAAAACAACAAGAAGTCTTGTGGCACCTTTTAGACTAACAGATACTTTGGAGCATAAACTTTCACGAGTATCTTTGCCCTGGCAAGTTTATGCTCCAAAATATCTGTTAGTCTATGAAGTGGCCCAGGACTTGTTTTTGAAGATACAGACTAACACAGCTACCTCTCTGATACTTGTCACCAGCACAGATTCAGGTCTGACATACCCTAAACAGCACCATAGACATACATAGACACAGATGCAGTAGCACAAAAAGAATCCGAGGTCTTCATCTGCCCCACAGACTGTACCCACGGACCCAGCCAGACTACACTGCTAGAAAAAAATCTACTTCTCCCCAGAGAAATATTGCCTGCCCTCATCAAACAGCTCTAGAGTGGTGTGTCCCAAGTCCATGAACCTAGTGTGATCTCTTGAGCCTTGAAGTTTTTCAAAACACAGAAACCAGGAGTACTGTGTTAAATGGCAGAAACAAGAATAACAGGACCTCTTGTTTCATTCCACTCCACACAGAATTAGGTTGACAGGACAAAATGGCTTCTGATTTATGTGCCAGTTCAATTCACTTTGCAGTATCTTTCTATTTTTTAAAAAATAAAGTATATGAATTGAATTTTGTTTACATGGCTTGCATACAAGTACCTATCCAATTCAGTAACACAGTTTTTTCCCAACTTTTTGTTGCCCTGCCTTTCTTTCTTCTTTTCCCACCCTGTTGCCAACTTAAATTGCAACAATTATCCCCATGTCATGCTGTATTGGTAGACATTCTTGATTTGCAACAGTGCAATTGTACTGCTTTGCTTACTTTGCTGATCAATGGAATCTTTGCATTAGGTTAGAAGTGGAAATCAGTTGGGTATTTGCATTTACATTTGCAAAGGGGAATATGTGTGATGGATTTATCTGGCTTCACCAGTCATTGTTAAGATAAATATTTTGCAAAGTAGACATCATTTGCATTGTTCCACCCTGTGTGAATTAGCAGAGCTAGAACATTTCTGAACAGGCTACAAGACATGCTACCTTTCTTTCTGCAATACAGAGGCTAATACTAAACTGTTTCACATCCAGGGGCTAATTCTCTCTCCTCCAAAAAGATATGCCATGATGGTTTGCTATATTTTGAAAAACTTTTAGCTACGGTTTTCTTGCTGAGGTGATTCCTGCAGTTTAGGAATTCTGTAGATAAAGGATGAAATCCTGGGTCCACTGAAATCAGTGACAAAACTCCCAATGACTTCAGCAGAGCCGGGATTTCATCAAAGAGCTCTAGGGTTCTTCCAGTATTCAGGGCCACTGACGGGGGGATGATGGGGCAAAAGGGGAACTGCCTGGGACCAGGGACTCCTGGCTTCTGTTAGCCCCAGGCCCTTTAAATTTCCACAGGAGTGCTCCCTAGCGGCATGCACCATGCAGTGGCAGCAGCACTGAAGGTCTGGCTGGCAGAGGCTAGCCCCAGCTCCACCCCTTCTACTCAAAGCCACACCCTTTCTAGGGGGCTTGGAGGGAGCTCCCCCCCAGGACCTGGTGAAGACTCTGGTCTGCCCTGCCAGTATTGCAATGGAATAAATTATTCTGTAATAATTCAGATACAGGTTTGGAATCCTAAAGTTATTTAAAATTGGTGTCATTTTGTTATTGGTGTGGCCCTCATAAATAAAGAATTTGAGAGCTCTATAAACAACAGTGGAGTTCTCCTTACCACAGCCTTGGGAGGCAGGGCACTCTTAGCCTGCAGAGAGAGACGGTGTGCTAAGACCACGGCCAACCAACACCGTCTGTTTCCTTTTACTGTCCTGTTGGTATGGCTGTATCTCTATGTTGCCTCTTGGTTTATTACTAAATTGTAGCCTGTTGCAGCAGTGCCTGTCTTGCTGTTTTGTGTCAATGTTGCATGTGAGCATGATGGAATCCTGATCCACAATTGGGGCCCCTAAGCATTACAATCATACAATAAATAATACCCAAGGTCACACAGGAAGGCTGTGGAACAGCCTGGAGCTGAACCCACCTCTGGAGTCCCAGTCTCAGTTTGCCCTTCCAGTGAATCACATGGCAGTCTTCTAGGGATGACGCAAACCTATCTGGAGGCTGTAGAGTCAGTGTCACTCAATGGCAGCCCCAAGAGATTGTCCTTACAGAGTGCTTGTTCTACAAGCCACGCTCTCTGCAGCGGTATCGGTTCTAGTGATCACTTCCAACCCTGCTGCATTTCTCCTGCCCAGTCAGGTTTGTTACAGTGGATCCTGGACTAACTCTAGTTGACTCCCCACCACTCCAGCTTGCAGGTTCACCTTCTAAATTGTTACCAAAACTCTTCACTTTCAGAGGGGTACTGTCCCAATGTGCTCATTCCAATATGTTCCACTTTCAACTGAAGATCATTCTCATTCTGAATCCTGGGAGATTTTAGGCTCCAGAAGTGTTTCCTATTCCATTTCGAGTTCAGCCCTCATCCAGTATCGCATGGTAAAGCCTATTTATGTTTCTCATTTTATCTCTATGTGGATTTTTCTTGCTGTTCTGAAAGAAGCCTCATGTTCAGCAGCTTTATTTCTCCACATGCACCCTTGTTGAGCACTGTATAAGACCGAAACCTGTATCATCAGCAGGAGGGAATGAAACTGCAACGTTAGGGGCTAAAGTCCTGTGCTCTACCACCTAAGCTAAAGGCCAGCCAGTACCCAGCCAAGGCTGTAGATTAGTGACTTCACTCTTCCTTGTTCACGTTCTCAGTGCCTCTGGGGTTACATATGGTTATGCCTACAAACCTGACAAAACAAAAAAACCAGTCACGTAGCACTTTAAAGACTAACAAACGAATTTATTAGGTGATGAGCTCTGATGGGGCAGACCCACTTCTTCAGATCTGGAGACAGTATAGTGCTCTGCTGCAAATGATGCAGAAAGTGAATTGGCATGATGATTATATAACCATTGTTTTTATATATATATACACACACACATACACACACACAATGTATAATATATAACAATGGTTATATAATCGTCATGCCAATTCACATTCAAAAACATTTCTAATACAGCACTATCTCCATATTTGAAGAAGTGGGTCTCTCCCACCAAAGCTCATCACCTAATAAATTCTTTTGTTAGTCTTTAAAGTACTACATGACTGCTGTTTTGTTAGGATACAGACAAACACGGCTACCTCTGTGTTTCTATAAAGCTGGAGAGGCTTTATAGAAGACAAAGCTTAATGGTTTTATGTCACTTTTAAAAAATATCACTTTCCTCACGTCGATGAATAAAAATGACAGAATGTTTGCTGCTATGGTAGTGAAGTTCCTCTTTTCAGTGGCGCACCATGTGAAGGTCAGTCATGGTAAAGGTCCAGTGGAAGAGAGAAGACAATAATACAAATTAGCCCTGCATCCCACCTCGATCCCATGCTAGAGTCTCATTTCTTCTTTTAAAAATCAACAGCTAGGGTGCATGTGTAATTGCCTACAAACAGACTGGATTACAGAGCCTCTGAAGTTTAGTACAGGTGCCTCTACAACTTGAGCTAAAGGCCAGATGCCTCTCAGCTTAGACTGCAGAGGACACATTTTTTCTCTGTGATGTGGTCTAGGTACCACTACATGGGGCACCTAACCCATGCATGGGTTTGGGGGTTACACATGCTTCCTGTACAAAATGGCTGCTGCATAGCACCCTACAAAAAGTTGCATTTTAACAGTTGGTCAGTGATACTGTGTATAGTTTTTTAACTTGGCTGCACTGCCCTAAATCTGTAGAACATTACCCAAAGAGGAGGTTGGCAGATGTTTACAAAAAGTCCTGTCCCTCCTTTAGGAATTCTACTAGAAGAGGCTGCCTGTGAGAGATAATAAGCCAACACATTGCCCAGACAATTTGGACATGACCCTCCTTGACCAGCATCTTGAACTTTAGACTAGAGCAGCTTGAGCAATGAGTAAAGACTACAGAAGCCAGCATAACTTAATATTGAATCAAAGGATAGATTATTACTGTTGATACATAGCAAGGTTTAATGACTGTACTCAGGACAAGAGGAACAAAACTATAAACAAGAAGCAGCCACAACTATCCATATGCTATAAAACATCCAACAGAACTTAGATATGAATTTAATAGCAAAGCAACCTGTAACCTGATCTTTCGGAGGACTCAGTTATTATTACTGATTATTTGTGTTACAGTAACATCTCAAATCAGCAAATGAGTTCAGGGCCCCACTGAGCTAATGACTGTACACACAGATGCCGAGAGACCACTCCAACCCTAAAGTGCTTACAGACTGAAGAAACAAGCAAAATAATAGAGAAAAGAAGTACTGCTAACCCCAAGTACTGCTAACTCCACTTGACCAAATACATACAGGAAGTCCATGGCAAAGCTGGACCCAGATTTCTTATGTCCAGTGCTTTACTTAGGGCATTTCTTCCTCTGAAATCCAAACTCTTTGAGGTAATTTATTATTATTGTGGAAGAGAAAATACACCAACTGCTCGGGGCCTGTGGCCACACCCACCCAAATATTCAGATATCTGTTTGGATACCCTCCATTTTTGACTTAAGTTAGGCAGTCAAAAATGGAGCCACTCCAAATTACCAGGCATGTTTGAAACTAAAGTCATGTTATATAAACTGTGTGTCTTCCACTGCCTTCAAATTCTTTTAGGGGCACCTCTGGCATGATTCCAAATCTATTGCATCATGCACAATGGGGACTTCAGAATGCTCCTTGCATGAAATGGCAGCTGAATCGGGCCCTGTGAATAGAGCCCTGAAAATCCTCAGATAGCCGCAGCTTATTTGCAGATAAGGATGCAGATGTCAATACAAATTTTGAATCTAGAACCCTGCAAATCTGCGGCTATCAACTTTATATCCGCGTAGATCCACAACCATGGACATCAATGCAGATATCTGCAGCTCCTTTTAGTGGATACTTATGAGGGTATAAATTATGTATTTATGGAAGGGGGTCTACCTGTGAGATAAAGCTAGGAGGTGCAGCACTGAAAGAGTTGAAATAAATTCTGGGACTCCCTATTTAAATATTCAGAGAATTCTCCCTGCAAAAAATTTATTTATCCTACACCACTGATCCAAAATGTAGGAATTAACAGCAGCTCTCTTTCTCTCTCTCTCTCTGTGCACGTGTATATGTGTTTGTGTGTGGGGGGGGTATTTTTACACAAGGACTGAGAACAAGCACCACCAGTCTTTACAGAGACCAGGCTCTGTCCCCACATGTGTGCCTCTGAGTTGCACAACAGAACCCGACAGCAGCAGCAACCACAACGTTTCCACAATAAATATACCATCAGAGTAAGCGGCATGAAGGATCGGAGCCCAGAGCCCTGGTTGCAGACACAGTGACAGCCATGCTCAGTAAGAGCTGGCATACGGGGAAGGCTAAATTCAGATATGCAATTCCAGCTACGTTAAAATTAGGTAGGTAAAGAGGATGTACCTTAATCTGGGCTCCTGTGTGGTCTCCACTAAAGGAGGTTGGCAGGAGCCAGCTTTGCTGTCAACTTCCCTTACTGCCAATGGGGGGCAGATTTACCATGGTTGACCAGGGTGCCCCATAAATTCAATTTGGCACATCCCCACTCAGCGTGCTAAACCGAGCTCCAGCAGATGGACTGCGGCAGGGTTGATCTTCCCTGTAGATGTGCCCTCTGGCACTGACCTATGGCAGAGTTTGGTGGCTGGTGCTTTAACCCAGGGGAGCAGGCTGCGCCACCTGCTTTGCTTCTCCCCTCTAAAGCAGCGGTGTGCAAAGTGGGGGCTGTGTGTGTGTTTGTGGGCGCGGGGGGGGAGAATGAAAATTCCTAAGGGCTGCACAGGACAATTGGCTGCTGGGCCCCAGGCTCATCCACTCATTAAAATTTTGGACTATGTGACTGTTTTCATGTCTGTTTATTAAAACTTCATCATCATCAACAAGCATGGGCTCAGGGGCTGTTGCTGTCTGATGGTCCCTCACTATTTCCTTCCACCTTTCCCTGCCCAGCGCAGAGCAGCTTAGTTTCCGTAGACTAGCTCTGCACCAATCTACTATCTCATCTACCCATGCTCTGTGGGCTCGGCCTCTCCTATTCCAACCATTCTGCTGGATGCCAGGATCTCCATTTTTCGTTCGTTGTTATTACGATTTACACACGGAGTCACAAAGCTTTTGCATGCTACGGCCCATTGTCTGACCCCTGCTGAAAGCTTTGCAGCTTTGCTTTGGTTTCGTTTTTCCTTATGACCAGAACCAGAATTTCCCTGGGGTTGGATGACATTAGTGTGTGTGTAGGGGAGGAACCTGCTAATTGCGTGTGCATGGGACCGACCTAACAAATTAGCTCACCCCGGGACTCCAGCCACCAGCCTGGGCAGTGGCCCAGTAACGCCTCCATGCAGAGCAGCCAATGACGGGCCGTCCCCAAGGCAGGGCCGGGGCCAGGAGCAGCAGCGGCCGGGGAGGCGTAGGGAGCCGGCGGCAGGGAGCCCCCAGCGGCGATGGCAGCGGAGGGCCAGACCCTCAGGTCAGGGCTTCGCCCCGCGGCGCGCGGCTCTGCGCGGGGGGGACGCTCGGGGGCGGGGCAGCAGCGCCCGCCTTTCGCTTTCGTTTCTGCGCGCTGCCCTGGCTGGGGCCGGGCGGCGGGACAGCGCCGCGGGGCGGGTGCGATCATTACCCCGGGGGCTGAGTCCCGAACCACAACCCGGCTGCCTCCCCGCCGCTGCGAGGGCTGCAGTGGCCGTGCCCCGGGGCCCGCCGCGCCGCGCCACCCCCTGCGGCGGGAGCAAGCGTCAGCCCCCTGCCGGCCGGCTGTGGGTTTAGCTGGGCGACGCCCCGGCCACGCTCTCCCAGTGCTGCCTTCCTCCGTGTCAGTAAATGAGTGGGACCAGCTCGGGGGCATCGGGCTCTTCCCTCCTGTTAGCAAGGGCTGGGCTGTGTCTGGCCCTGGGCTGAGCAGAGTGTGTAGGCCGGGGCCCGCTTTTTGCCCCTGCGGTTAGCAGGGCCCTCCCGCCTGTGTCAGGTAACCCAAACCCAGGGACGTTTCAGTTGTGTTCATATGGGAAACTCACTTTGGCACAGGTAACACACAAGTTGGTAGAATGTGAAATCTTAATTAGTTGGTATATGGCTGTGACTACACAGGAAAGCGGCCACTGCCGGCCCTACCCCGTAGCCCCAGGGAATCCACAGTTCCAAGCACTCCCTGGGAGCCCGGGGAAGCGCCAGCTGCCCACATGCCCCCTGCTTCCCCAAGGCTCAGGGAAGTGACTTCCGCCAGTATCTGCAAGGCAGGACGGCCCAATTACGGGACAGTTCGTCTCTTATAAAAAATAAGTCGGGGATGCCTTTTTGGCATCTCAAATACAGGACTGTCCCACCCAGTGTGGGAGGATGGTCACCTTAAGCATAAAGCAGGTCAATATTTGCATAAATGCCAAATAAACCAGACCATGTCGTAAGAACAAAAAGATTGTTTTTGAGCTGTCTCCACATATATTTTTCAGCATTGCTCCAGTGCTCATTTCTCTCTCTATGTCCACTTCCCCATTGCCATCTTAGAACATGTCTGTTTATTCCTAAATGCTCAGAGTGCCTGTTTATTTTGTTTTGTTTTGTTTTAAATTAGTGGTTCCAGACAGAGTTATGGAGCTGTGGATCAGACATCTTATGCTTCTACTAAAGGACCTTTTGGTATGAAAGCCCTAGTAATCAATGACTCATGACACTAATGTTTGAAAAATAGCATGTCCTTCGTAAATGCTATACTATCCACTATGTATATTGGCACCAGATCCTCAGCTGGCCTGTGTAAATCAGCATTGCTCCATGGCAGTCAGTGAGGTGCCCCAGATTTATGTCACCTGAGGACCTGATCATTGTTATTTAAATATCTTCTAAAGCTGGGGTGCTTAACCTTTTTCTTTCTGAGCCTATACCACCCATATGCTGTAAAATCTCCATGGCCCACCTGTGCCATAACTAGTTTTTGTGCATATAAAAGCCAGGATTGGCTAGCAAGCAGTTCAGCTGCCTGCATGCTTCACAGCCCCACCTGAAGCTAAGTTGCTGAGGCTTCAACTTCATTCCCAAGTGCAAAGGCTCAGGACCCTGGGCTTCTGCCCCCATGTGGTGGGGCTTGTACTTTCTGTGCCGAGCCCCACTGCCCTGCCTGGCAGACCTTCTGAAAACTGCTCTTGGTCATCCAGAGTGCCCTGGATCCCGATTAAGACCCACTTCTCAAAAATCATTTGAAATCAAGTAGTGGTGCTAAATTGCTGGTGTTACATGAATGATAATCTACTTAATGTCACAGTACTGGCCTACAGTCACTATCATGCACTTGAGGTGCTAATCTTTACCTTCAGTAAGGAATTGTAACAAATTTGGATCATCTGCACATTGCTCAACCAACACAAGTAACTCTCCCTGGGATCACAAGTTTCTTTGTACGTGACTTTGACAAGGAGCTTGAAGGACCCTTTCTTCCTTACTTAAAGTCAGTGGGAATTTTGACTTCATAAAAGGAGTGCAGAGTCATGAGGAGATTGATGCAATTTGTTCATCATGCATTGTCCTCAAGTGCAAATTGCTTCTCACTTTTGTGAATAAATGCCAACATCTTGTTACTTAATGGGAAGTAGTGTTCAATCTGCGTAAAGTCATTTACCTTCCTTCCTGTTAAGTGAGTTGTGTTTTTGGTTCAGCAATTACAATCTTGGCAATTAAGCTATTGCAGATTTAAACCCTGTGCTGAAATTCAGAATGAGGAATTGAAAGAGAATTTCATTTCTTCAGAAGACCTCAGTTCTCTAGGCTCATTTCCCTTCCTTCCCACATCTTCACTTTCTGCTTGTGACAAAAGTTAGACATGGCTCCTGCTATGATCCTCAGTGTCAGTCCAGAAAAAAACAGAAGTGTTGCTACGAAGTCACGTGAATCAGATTGCTGCAAGGGGATTCAAACAGGGTTTGAGTCCTCCTTAAATGTCAATTTCATCTACTGACATTCAGATTTCATCAGCTTCCATTGGTAAGCATTGATTCAAATCTCTGTCCAAAACTTTACTCAAAATTTTGGTTGGATAAAAACGTGTTCAGCTAATAAATTTCCATGGTTTTACTGAATCTGAACCTCTCTGATCTGGCACCTTTGGAACCTGACTGGTCCCAAACTGGGAATTTGCTAAACAGGGGAGGTCAGTGACAGCTTGTCCTCCTCTGGGGTGCCAGGGCGCTGATCTTTCCTATTCCAACAAAGCTCCTGGCCCCAGCGTACTGGTTTTTCCTTGTGAATGTTTCAGCCCTGGAGCACTCATGGGGTAGCCAATGATGCCAGTCTATGAGGGAAGTCCAGATTACAGAGGTTCAACCTGTGCCACAAGGAAGGGTTTTGTGGTTCTTCCATTGCAGTGAGAATGAAAAAGAATCACAGGAGAACAAGTGTTTATGAGATTTTTCCGGCCCATTTTGCACACTTTTGTTTCTAGGAGAGTCAAGCAGATGTCTCAATTCATAGATGTTTATCCTGGCCGCACCTGAAACGTCATGTAAATTTGCCAATCAGAAATCTCCATGTGCAGGACAGAGGTCACCCATTGCCATAATTTTTTGTGGCAAAACTTCCTGGCATATCTCAAACACTTATTTAATTAAAGACCAAGGTCTGATTCACCTCTCACATCAAGTTTATGCTAGTGTCGCTCTGACAAGAACATAAGTGCAGCCTTACTGAGTCAGACCAGTAGTTCATCTGGCCCAATGTCCTGTCTTCTGACAGTGGCCAGTGCAGGTGTTTCAGAGGGAATGAACAGAATGGGTCATCATCCAGTAGTCCATCCCATCATCTATTCATAGAATCACAGGGCTGGAAGGGACCTCAGGAGCTCATCTAGTCCAGCCCCCTGCTTCAAGCAGGATCAACCCCCACTAAGTCATCCCAGCCAGGACCTTTTCCAGCCGGGACTTAAAAACCTCAAGGGATGGAGAATCCACCACCTCTCTAGGCAACGCATTCCAATGCTTCACCACCCACCTGGTGCAGTAGTTTTTCCTAATATCTAACCTACACCTTTCCCTCTTCAACTTCTGACCATTACTCCTTGTTCTGCCATCTGACACCACTGAGAACAGTTTCTCACCCTCCTTTTTAGAGCTCCCCTTTGGAAAGTTGAAGGCTGCTATTAAATCACCTCTAAGTCTTCTCTTCTGTAAACTAAACAAGCCCAAATCCCTCAGCCTATCCTCGTAAGTCTTGTGCTCCACACCCTTAATCATTTTTATTGCCCTTCGCTGAACCTGCTGCGGCAAATTCACATCCTTTTTATACTGGGGGGCCCAAAACTGGACACAATATTCCAGATGTGGCCTTACCAGAGCCGAATAAAGAAGAATAACTTCTTCTCTAGATCTGCTCGAAATGCTCCTCCTAATGCACCCTAGTATGCCGTTAGCTTTCTTGGCTACAAGGGCACACTGTTTACTGATATCCAGCCTTTTATCCACCATAACCCCTAGGTCCCTTTCCATCGTACTGCTGCTGAGCCAGTCGGTCCCCAGCCTGTAACAATGTTTGGGATTCTTCTGCCCCAGGTGCAAGACTCTACACTTCTCCTTATTGAAACGCATCAGATTTCTTTTGGCCCAGTCCTCCAATTTATCCAGGTCCCTCTGGATTCTCTCTCTACCCTCCAATGTATCTACCTCTCCCCCTAGTTTTGTGTCATCCTCAAACTTGCGGAGGGTGCAATCCAGTCCCTCATCCAGGTCATTAATAAAGATGTTGAACAACACCGGCCCCAGAACCGAGCCTTACGGCACTCCGCTTGAAACAGACCGCTATCCAGATATTGAGCCGTTGACCACTACCTGTTGGGCCTGACCATCAAGCCAGCTTTCTATCCATCTTCTAGTCCAAGGATCCAATCTATATTTCCTTAATTTATGGACAAGAATGTTGTGGGAGACCATATCAAAAGCCTTGCTGAAGTCAAGGTATATCACATCCACTCACTTCCCCATGTCCACAGAGCTTGTTACCTCGTCATAGAAGCTAATCAGATTGGTCAGGCAGGATTTGCCCCTGGTGAATCCATGTTGTCTAGTTTTGATCACTTTCGCCTCTTCCAAGTGCACCAAAATGGATTCCTTGAGGATTCCCTCCATTATTTTCTCAGGGATTGAGGTAAGGCTGATGGGTCTATAGTTCCCTGGATTGTCCTTCTTTCCTTTTTTAAAGACGGGCACTACGTTTGCCTTCTTCCAGTCATCCGGTATCTCCCCCGATTTCCAAGAGAGTTCAAGAATAATGGCCGAAGGTTCAGCAGTGACCTCTGCCAATTCCCTCAGTGCCCTGGGGTGCATTAAATCCAGACCCATGGACTTGTGCACATCTAGTTTTTCTAGATAGCTCAGAACTTGTTCCTTTCCCACAGATGGCTGCCCTCCACCTTCCCGTACTGCGTCATCTAGGAACATCATTGGGAAGTTGACTTTGTCTGTGAAGACTGAGGCAAAAAAAGCATTGAGTACTTCAGCTTTTCCTGCAGCATCTGTCACTAGGTTACCTCCCTCATCGAGAAATGGCCCCACACCTTCTCTGATAACCAATTTATTGTTCACATGCCTGTAGAAACCCTTCATGTTACTCTTCACATCCCTTGCCAGCTGCAGTTCCAATTGTGCTTTCGCTTTCCTGATTACTGCCCGGCATTCTCCAGCCGTATGTTTATACTCCTCCTTCGTCAACTGTTCTCGTTTCCATTTCTTGTATGCATCCTTTTTGAATTTAAGCTGACTAAGGATTTCCCTGTTAAGCCAAGCTGGTTGCCTACCAAATGCTGGTTTGCATTTCTTACTACGCAGTGGGATTGTTTATTCCTGTGCCTTCAGTGAGACTTCTTTAAAATACTTCCAGTTGTCTTCAACTCTTTTCCCCGTCATCTTCATTTCCCAAAGAATCCTGCTCATCTGGTCTCTTAGGAAGTCAAAGTCTGCTCTTCTGAAATCAAGGGTTTATATGTTATTGCTCACCCTTCTTCCTTTCGTCCGGATCCTGACATCTACGATCTCATGGTCACTGCAGCCCAGGTTCCCTCCCATTTCTATTTCTTCTACTAGTTCTTCCGTGTTTGTGACCAGCAGGTCAAGTAGTGCACGGCCCCTGGTCGGTTCCTTCAGCACTTGTACCAAGAAGTTATCCCCAACATTCTCCAGAAACTTCCTGGATTTTCTGTGTGCAGATGTATTGGTCTCCCAGCAAATGTCCGGATGATTAAAGTCTCCCATGAGAACCAGGGCCTGTGACTTGGAAGCTTCACTAAGCTGCCTGAAGAAAGCCTCATCAATCTCCTCTCCCTGATCTGGCGGTCTATAACAGACACCAACTACAACATCACCTCTGTTACTTCTACCTCTAAGCTTCTGGCAACAGGGGTTAGGGACACTTCAGCCCATGGTTTTGCATCCCTGCCCATTCTGGCTAATAGCCATTGATGGCCCTATCCAGTGTTCACTCTGACGTTTTCCATCCATGGGCAGAATACATTTTGTTATGTGCACCAAGGCATGCGCAGGTGTCCATCACCAATAGAAACGCATGCTGCCAGGCGAGGGCGGCTGCGGTCACTCTGCTCATCATCTGAGCAGCACCTGAATCTCCTGGGCAGCCTCCCTAGTGCTCAGCATACAGGGAACATTGGATCTATCCTTCATGAACTTATCTAGTTTGTTTTTGAACCCTGCTACAGCCTTGGCTTTTGCAACATCCTCTGTCAGAGTTCCACAGGTTGACTGTGCTTTGTGCAAAGAAATACTTCCCTATGTTTGTTTTTAAATCTGCTCCCGATTAATTTCATTGGGTGAGCCCTAGCTCTTGTATTATGAAAAGGAGTAAATAACGCTTTCTTATTTACTTTCTCCACACCTCAATCATTTCTCCCCTGAGTCATCCATTTTCCAAGCTAAAAAGTCCCAGCATTTTACATTTCTCCTCACATGGAAGCTGTTCCATACCCCTGATAATTTTGTTACCTTTTTCTGTATCTGATGTGAGTGGGGGAAGAATTGGGCCCAATACAAGCATTCGTTGGTTCATTGGAAGTTTGAGTAAGGACAACTTACTATTGCTAAACTCTTTGTGCTGTAGGTGCCGTCATTCCTGATCACGTGACCAATGGAGAGGAACCATCTGCTCCTCCTGCTTACGCCATGGATGATGTATCTGGGTATGAAGGCACAGCTCTGGGCGATGGTGGTGAGTATGTTAAGCCCTATATTAGTCTTTTTACTGTAACAGCTGTTGGAGAGTGTTTTCCATATTCCTGAATATAATCTTATCCGTGACATTAGCATTCGCACAGATCAACAAGAAGATAATTATAATACTGAAAAATAGTGCAGCATTTCCCTAAATGCTCAGGTGGGAGAGAGATTTCTCTGGGATCAAACAGCTGCCAAAGAGCTGCAAGTTATCCCACCTATACCACAGCCGCCTCCTACCCTGGCTGTGTCACACAATTGCCCCTTTGTCCCTGATGAGCCATCCAATCACCCCTTATTTCTCTCTCTTTCCCTAAAGGATCAGTTTTCCTCCAGTATTTTATTTGTGTCCTATGCTGGTCAGAGGCCGTTCATTAGATCAAGGTAGAGACCGGTGTGATTTTTGCCTTATTTCAAAAGCAGACAGGAGTTGAAGGAGAAGTTTGTGTGTCCCTCCAAACCTGTACACTACCAATCTTTTCCTTTCTTGTAGGAGGAAAACATTTACCTCCTCCATCTAATCTGGTGACTGATCGTGGAGGTGGGCACCACCCTCCGGCCCAAACGCATTGGAAGTAAGATGTGCTTTCAGGTGTTATGATGTTGGTTTTTAAGACTTACCTTGCATCCTCTGCAAATTAAGCACCATCATCACTGTGGATGAGAGGTTGGCAGTCCCCTGGCATGCTGCACACAAGAGAGGAGAGGGAATTTTTTGGCCAGGAATAGGGGTCAAACACTGCTCTGATTGGTGGTACTATGGGAGTTTTAGGGCCTCCCCATTTTCAGCTCTCCCAGCCAGTGTGAGTGCCTACACATCAAAATAGGTGTGCACAAAGCTATGAGCAGCACCTGCTGCTGAGTAGATAAACATGCACTTAGCCATGGGTGACCGCATTAAGGGATTTACATGCACACATGTGAGGTGCACAATAGGCATAAATTTGTATTCTCTCAGACATGCTGTCCTGGTGGTTGAAAGCCATGTGGCACTGCCCATGGGATACTGATGGGACCTCATTTGTTAAGGGTGCATCTGAAACACCTCTCATCCTAGACCACCTCTCTGCTGGTGAAGGCTTGAGTTCTAAGAGAGTCTAGGTCAGTGGTGGGCAACCGAGAAGCGTGAGTGGGCTTCATGAGCCCACTGAGGCTCCACCTGCGGCCCACGGACCTCCTGCCTGACTCCCTCCCACAGATGCATATCACACACTGGGGCACTGGAGCCCCACCATTCCTACTTCTCCCTTCCCTGACAGCACTTTCAGAACACCACAAACCAGTGTTTGCAGCTGTTTAAGCTCTGGGAGGGACAAGTGGGGGCAGGATGGGACTTGAATTAACAGATTTGTGGCACTCCAAGATTGCTGGGAGTGCAGGGGAGGAGCTAGTTAGTTTGGGGCTCCAGTGCTCAAAAGATGCTTGCGGGAAGGGGGCAGACAGAGGCCCACAGGCAGCAGGTTGCTCCACACTGGTCTAGGTTCTTCCATGCCTGATGCTTGTAAGACTAAGTTATCTTATGCAACACGTTTCTATCAGTGCAGTGGAATGCTGTGTAGAGTTGGTAGAGATGGGAAGATGTGTAATGCTGGGATGCCTTCTGAAAGGGACAGATGGTTGTTGAGACCACGGGGAAATCACTCTGAAAACTGAAAGCCAATTTCAACCCAGTTCACTCATTCTTGTCTCTTTTTGTAGCATTCCTTCTGTTTCCGAAGGTGAAGCCAGAGAAGCTCTTATACAGTATGCAGCCAGGAAGTGCTGCTACAGCTCTGCTCCGGCCAAGGAAATGGTCTTTCGGACTCTGCAGCCATTCAACACCTACAGAGTATGTTCAGCTTTTGTTGCCCAACTTTACTCATGTCAGAGTTCATGGAGTGGGTCCACTAACTTCAGCAGAGCTGGGCATTCTACTGGGATCAAACAGCTGCCAAGATACGAGAGTTACCCTTACCATACAATAGCACCTTCTTGAGGAATTCCAGTCAGGATGGCGTGGTTAGCTTCAGCTTGGAATTGTGTTTGTGTGCTTTAAACAGCTGGGGAAGTTCTGAAGGAATGCCATCTTCAGAGTGATGGCAATGAGCTGTTTCCAATTTGTGGCTTTTCAATGATTGTTTGGTTGAAAATCTGGAAAAAATAGGTTGGTAATTTAATTCCATTGCAACATACCTTGTCAACAGTGTCATTTATTCTAAAAATATATCTTGCATTGTGATCCCTGCTCCAAATAGATTAAGAACAGAGGTAAAAAGGTCAGTTGTCAGTCTATATAGAACACGATTAGAATCATTGGAATTGCTCATTTGAAAGGGAACAATAGGAGATCTCCTGAAACACTGACAGTGTCTGTAATGTCAGAGAGAAACACTACTTTTGGGTATAGCCATTGCTAACTAATAGGGTCAGTCACTGAATTCCAAACACCAGCAAGCATTCTGTGGTGATTTGTAGTCTAGAAACCCTGCAGATGGGTAGCATTAGCGTAGGTGAAATGCAGGTGAAGGGCAGAAGTACGTGGGAATAGAAGAGGAGGGGATGTGAGGAAAAGAGCCCAATTAGAAGATTTTAAAAAAGAAGGGAATGACTAAAACAAAGATCAATAGAGATATTACATAATGCAGGTGTAAGGGTGTCTCAGTTGTATTTTTGGTTTTAAGAGTATAGAGCAAATATAGGGCCTGATCAAAAGATCTTTGATAAATGGAAGGTCTGATGACATTGCTGGACTTTTAGCAAAGGCTTATAATACCACTTCTATGAAAATACCACCTCACCCTGTCATCAGTGAGATTGGTCATTATTTTGGGTAGCGTGAATCTATTGTCTTAAGCTCCACAGGTTGCCGTCCTACTTGAGTTTTTGTATAGACCACACTGAACATCCATTGACTCCCATTCTGGAGTTGTTAGAGGTTTTTGTTTGCTTCAATCTTTTGATTAATTTTTTAGTACCGGCTAGAGACCTTCACTGAATCCAGATCATCTGAGTGGAAAACAACACCTTACCGGGGTAAGTAGGATTCTGATGTCAAATTAGAATCTTGTGTGATCAGCCTCTCCTATAATACAGGTCTTGCTGTTAAGTTGTGCATTTCTACCAGAAGCTAATAAAAATGTGAAAAGGAAATAATACCTTCCTACTCAGCTGCAAAACTATAGTTACTAAAACTAAAATCAAACACATGCTTGGATAAGAATACTATGGCAATTTATTACAGACCTTAAGCATGATTTAGGAGTGTTTTATGTGATTTATTTAGTTTGGAGGCTGAAATAAATGATATCCTTGAAGGAAGCATTTAACTCCATAAGAATGCAACTGTTCTGATGTGTATTGGAGCTTTCTGAGGACTTGGTGCCTAATTAATATTGTTTTAATGTAAATGGGGGAACATTGCAGTCCATGGTAATATTATAGAAACTAGGTAACAGCCAACATTTCAGACTTACTAGGAGTTAGCAAACCAGGAGAGCTTTGGGTTCTGGTTAGCCTCCAAGCAACATGTCATATATAGACGTGGCTGAAATTTTTCACAGTAAGCGTTTTTGTTGAGAAATGGCCTTTTTTCAAAAATTGAAAAAATTTGCTCAAAAACTTTTAAAATTTCTATTTCTGTTTTTTGCTTTAACTGGAAATACATTATCTTGATTTTTTTCCCCAATTTTTTTCTTTAAGACTTTCCCTCCTCTTTTTGATAGGCAAATTCAAAAAGGAATGAGGGAGAAAAAGAAAGAGAGGATGGAAAAGGAGGCTGATGGAGGGGAAGAAAGCTGGGTCATGGTGTGGGGTGGGAGCAAAGACCCAAGCCTTGAACATTTTTGTTTCATGAAAAATTTCAAATAAACAATAATCATTCATTTTTTGCAAATTGCAAAATAGGTGATTCTGAAATTTGCCAGATATTTTGCACCTTTTTTTTGACTGGCTTTTGTTGAGCCATGTAATCGTGGGAGGAGTTTGATTGGAGGGTTTCTCAAACTGGTGTGGAATAATTCTGTTTATACTGAGGGAAATAAATTCGAAAGAAAAAAAGGCATTTTATTTGACTGTCACTCAGCTTAGGCTCTTTTTTTTTCATACCCACTGCCCATTCCATTTGCTGGGGACATAAGACCAGCATTTATTGGACACAGTTGTTTGTAACTAATAAATTCCTAATCCTGCAAACACTAGGTATTTGCTTATATTTGCTAACCTTGATTTTCAGTTGGGAATACTCATGGCAATAAATATAAACATGCACAAAAGTGTTTGAAGAATTAGGGCTCAAAATAAGCGTTTTTCACTGAATTTTGAAACAACACTGAAGCTTTTGGTTTTTTTTTTTGGTTTTTTCATTAGTTTAATATCTTAGAGGATATTTGGGTGGGGTGCATTACAAAGGTTTTAGTTAAATGTTAGTTGGATTTGTTTGCGTTTGCAAAATACTCCTTGGGTGTGTCTACACGAGCACAAATCTTCGAAATAGCCATGCTAATGGCCATTTTGAAGATTACTAAAGAGGCACTGAATTGAATATTGAGCCCCTCATTAGCATTAGAATGCTTCCAGCTGCGGCGCTTTGAAAGCGCGTGGCTTGGCGTGGCTATACGGGGGTCCTTTTCGAAATCCCCTTATCCCGCTCACTGATCAGAATAAGGGGATTTCGAAAGGTGTGGGGTCCTTTCAAAAAGGACCCCCGTGGAGCTGCGCCAAGCTGCGCGCTTTCGAAAGCGGTGCTTTCGAAGTGCCGCAGCCGGAAGCGTCCTAATGCTAATAAGGCGCTGAATATTCAATTCAGCGCTTCATTAGTAATCTTCGAAATACGGCTATTTCGAAGATTTGTGTCTATGTAGACACAGCCCTTATGAAATAATTTATTTCCTTTCCCCTTTTAGGGCCGGAACGAAACTGCAGTTAGTAAACAATGGAACTCTTTTTGGTCCGACAATGGTGTTGATTTTAGTCAGTCATCTGAACAGCTACAGTTGTGGCATAATTTAATCTCAGGTGTCAGGAATGATTGTCTCTTTTTCAGGTGAATTTGTTGACTCCTTTTTGACTGGTCCAGCTCCATTGCCGTGGGATATACAAGTGGAAGTTCCTGCCATGTTCACAGATAGCATAACCAGAGTCAAGGTGCCTCACACATCTTCATTAAAGGTATCACAATCACAGAATTATAGAAGGGACCTCAAGAGGTCATCTAGTCCAGTCCCCTGCACTCAAGGCAGGATTGAGTATTATCCAGACATTCCTGGCAGGTGTTTGTCTAACCTGTTCTTAAAAGTCACCAAAACAAAAAGCAGTCAAGTAGCACTTTAAAGACTAGCAAAATAATTTATTATGTGAGCTTTTGTGGGACAGACCCACTTCTTCATACCGTAGCCAGACCAAAACAGACTCAATATTTAAAGCACAGAGAACCAAAAACAGTAATCAAGGAAATATTGAGTCTGTTCTGGTCTGGCTATGGTCTGAAGAAGTGGGTCTGTCCCACGAAAGCTCACCTAATAAATTATTTTGTTAGTCTTTAAAGTGCTACTTTTTGTTTTGATAGTATATAGACTAGCATGGCTCCTTCTCTGTTACTATTAAAAGTCATCAGTGAAAGAGGTTTCACAACATCCCTAGGCAATTTATCCAAGGTTTGACCAGCAATAGATGATCTCATCCTGCGCTTTGGTGCGATTACATTGATACAAATACATGTATTTAAAAGTGAGAGGTCCATGTAACAGGGTGCTCCAGTCACAGTGAGGATGATGCCTCCTTCGGCTCCCTCTAGGAATAGCTTGCAAGGCCGCTGCTCCTTGCAGTTGCCTGCCTGTCTGGGTCAACAGCCCCCCCTCTAGCTCCATGAACTGCTGCTGCCTCTTCATGACTTGGCCCTTTGGGCAGATCACAAAATGGTTGGAAAGTCTTTCCCTGCAAGTAGTTCTAGGGAGTCTTCCCATTTTCTGCCACATTGTGCCCCTCCCTCAGGGTCTGGCAGCGAAATCTGGGCCTGCCCACTCGTATGGACTCTTGCTCAAGGATCCTCTTGCCACCAGTCAAGGCGCGTTGCCTCTTAGACATCACTGCCTTTCCCTGAGCCCCGTCCTACCTTCCTAGCTTCCCCTGTCTCTGGGTTTGCATCTCCCCTCTCCTGGGAAGTGAATGCAGACTTTGCTGCCAACACCTTTCTGCTGCCAATTTCCTGCCTTTATAGCCACAACCCAGCTTTATCCACCTACCTGGACTCCCTTACTCAGTCAAGTTATTATTTAGCCCCATGATTCCTCTCAGCTGAGCCCCACTGCATTAATTAGCTCTCTCATTAGTCTTCATTTACCCTTCCAGGGCAAGTGTCAGGTGAACGCCCCTGCACAGTTCTGTATTTTTCTATGGCATTTTTAGTTCTGTGCTGCCATTGTTTTTTATCAATAGAAATGCACAGCAGAAACCAGCAGTGAGCCACAGGATTTTTTTGGCCTTTGAGGAGAGGTTAGGCAAACCTCCTCTCAGTCATGGCTGCTGGGTTTACAGGTGGAAGTTAAAGAGTTGATAGTCACAAAAGGAAATGGTGGTCTTTTCAAAAGCACCCTGTGCTGGTCTCGCTGTACTCCCATCGAAGCCAATAGGGCTTTTAACCCAGAGTTCAATGGGAGCAGAGTGAGCCCAGTGGTGAGTGATTTTGAAAGCCCCATCCATCCTCAGAGAGAGATACAAGTGAAGGCAGCTGTCACAAGCCATGCAGTGTTTCTCTTGCCAGCCTTATTTATGTGATCAGTCCCCACTTGCCTGCTAATGTCAGTGAGCCTGGGTCAGAATTGTTCACATGAGTGAAGTTTAGGAGGAGCTGCAGGAGCAAGCTTCTATTGTCTCAGCTGGTGTGACACCTATTTCTGAGGGCGTAGCCACTGCACCACCATTGAACTCAGTGTAGGAGACCATGAATATGATAGCTGCCCTATCAAGCCAAGGGCTGATATAGGAGCAAGAGACACTTCAAGCACCGAGGCATGTCTCAAAATGCTGAAACAATACCTATTTTCCCCCAGCATTAAATAGCGGTGGGCCAAATCCTGAAAGGTTTTGCGCAGATGTTAATGCTCTTTGCAGCCCCATTCAAGATTTTGTCCCATAGTCAGAAACATATAGATGCTTATTCATGGTTTGCAATGCAAGTAATTTTCGTGATTAGATGCTCGTCCATGTGTATTTTTACTGAGCCTGGCTGTTGGTGGGTATCTATCTTCAGCAGATACAGTGGGAAAACAAAGTGAATTAATATGTATTTTGTTTTCCTAATGATTTGGTGTAACCTCTCTCATCCTGACCAGTACTGAATGAGAGAATATGTTGGACCACTGGAAGTCAATATTATCTAGTACATTTCCAACACTTCCACTGCTTACTGGGCTCTTAGAAGACATTTAAGGGTAAATTACAGATAACTAACAGCACAGGACACTGAGAGACAGGTCTGGTGCTATAAACTAACTTTATGGGACCATGGGAAATTTGGCCACACCCATGATAAGCAGTCATCAGCTAACTAAAATCATGCCGGATTTCTGACAGACTGTTTCCTTCTTGCTTATCTGCATTAGAGAACTGTAGGAAAAATATCCCACCCATGCCAAAGCAGGTTTAGCATGAATTGTTGTTCACAGATGGCTTTTGACTAGTACTATTACGAAGTCAAATTGAACCTGAGTTATCAGTAGTAGCAGTTTCCCCTCCTAAAATTTCCTTGTATAAAATGGGCTGAGTGTTTTAGTCTCCCTTCAAAGAAATTACAGAAGTATGTGTATGGACTGTAATTCAAAAGCACACTCCCACTTTATTGGATGGCCCTCTGAGCGTTGGCACCAATGATTGCTTGCAGCAGGGAATCTCAAATGATTTTTGCTTGAACTCTTTTTGAAAATATTTCAGCTCTCTCATTTCCTCCAAAAAGCGATGACCTCCCCATACTCTGACACCTATACTTCTGTGCTGAGTTCTGAAACATGTAGATTGTCAAACCTGCATATAGCTAACAGCCAGAGCCTTGGCATATGCAGATGCAGACAACTCGTGACCCTCCTGTAATAACCTCATGACTTCCTGAGAGGTAGCTACCGCATGTTTGAGAACCATTGGCCTACAGTTACTTTGCGACAGAAAAGAAACAGTGTTACTCAATGAGTTTCCTCCTCTCCTGATTGAAGCTGCAGGAGGGTCGTTGCAAATTAGCTTTGTGGTGCTGTACACCTCCCTGAGAACCTTAAATGAAAGGCCTTATAAAAGTGTAATGAAGGAGGGTGTTGGACAAAGAGTTTCTGTAGAATGTTGAGAACCAAGAGACAGACTGACAGGTAAATTAAAGAAATGTCAAACCTCCAGCTTCCTTAACAATTTCTCTTTTGATTTAAGGGCTGCCATAGTTGTCACTGTTCAGGTACAGTTCGCTGCACAAAGTGTCATGGAAAAGGAAAGGTGAGTAGCCATGCTGAAGGGGATCTCTGGCTTAGGACTGAATTCATTGTGGGGATTGGTGCAAAAATAAGAACCAGGCAAAGATGCTGCAGTCAGATATCTTTAGGTGGGGAGAAGAGGTGTGATGGTGGTTGGGAAGAATTCGCCATCATACTGAGCTCTGTTTTACAGCATTTATTCTTATTTATTGGTTGTATGAGCACAGCTTATAGGAGCCTGTTTCTCATGGACACCCCGTTGTGCTAGGCACTATGCAAACACAGAACAAAAAGACAGTCTCTGGCCTGAAGCTCTTAAAGATCTAAGCATCTCTCATGCAGCTGCAGTGATCTTAGCCCATGGGACTTACTTGGGTAGTAAGGTTTTGAGCGCAAAGGACACTTGTGGAGTAAGGTCCTTAAAGATTAATTTAGGCTTACGGTTAATGTTTAGACAAGCTAGTTACAGCACTCAGTACAGGGCTAACACATGTGGAATGCTGTGACCTGTGTTATACCATATGTTATGCCATAACTCGCTGATCTAATGATTCTTCTAGCTTCCAAAATCTGTGTGTTTGTTAAACTTGCAATCTGTTTGCCATGTGACGAGATGAAGGTTGCAACACTAGCAAACTGCTCTAGCAAAGTATATATAGTTTTGACTTTTCTATCTGATGAACCCAGGTTCAGTGCTGGATTTGTGATGGGTCTGGGAAACGAATGAGTAACGACCGGTGCACACACTGCAATGGATCTGGACGGAGCAGGTGAGTCACCACTCAAGGCGGTGCCAGCCTGGCGCGTCCATAGTTTAATTAACATCAGGACAAAACTATGGCACATTGGCAGCTGGGGTGGCATCTTGCTACATTTAGAGACAGTTCCAGGTCAGATTCATAGGTGGGTTCAGCTGCCTTCCTTAGTGGGACAAGTATGGATTAGTTTCTGAAAATGCCTCTCAGCACTGAGTCGTGACTGCCCAGTGTATTCAGTCAAGTCCGGCTATCGTTGTCAGCTTGGAGTCTCTAGATGGAATGAGCAAGTGCATTGTTCATTCTGGGGTGGGGCCTATCCCTGAAATTTTTAGAAAGCTCTTCGAACTAAGACTTGGAGAGTCCCATTCAGCTCATCCCACCTATAAATAGGCTCCTGTCTGTTTTTTGCATAGCATGGTGTTTTCCTTTGCTGGTCACTTTCTGCATCCAGGTCTTGTGTTGACAATCCTTGGCCATTGGTAAAGGTTCACTGCCTCCAGTGGCTTCCTTAGGGGGCAATGAGTTAGAGGGGAACCATGGAAGAGCTCTTCTATGAAATGAACAGCTGGGTATTATGTGTAGCACTGAGATGAAGGGCAGTCTGTTTTACTGTGATTACACTCATTTTTCTGCGAGGACAGCAGTGCCTCAGGGGCACAACTGCTGTGTGTACATGAAACTGAAGCTCAGTGCTTGGAGAAGGAAGAAATCTCTAGTGCTTTGGAGGCATAAGCAACCCAAGACATCACAGTGAATTTGTACAGGTGCTCCTGGAAACTTTCATGGAATCATTCTCAGTATGACTAAAATAATGACTGGAAACAGAGAGTAGACTCCACCAGGTTAGAATTCAGTATTGTAAGTACTAAAAGGTATAGTAAATACTGCTATGAGTCAGTGACTTTATTGAGTCACGTTCTTCAATGAGACAGCTTCTGGTAGTAGATGGCAGATAGGAAGCATTGGCTGGACAGGACCCCCAGCGTGCTGCAAAATGAAGTGTAATGTGTGCGTGTGAGTGTATAGATGAGTGTACATGCCCAAAATCACACGTCCTCATCAGAGACATGCTGTTCGCAGACGATGCTGCTGTAGTGTCTCACACAGAAGACCAGCTTCAAAAACTGCTGGATCGGTTCTCCAAAGCGTGCAAGGATTTTGGGCTTACCATCAGCCTAAAGAAGACGAACGTACTCGGTCAGGATGTTGCTGAATCCCCGTCATTCAGCATTGACAACTATACGTTAGAGGTTGTCCACAAGTTCGTTTACCTCGGGTCCACCATCACTGACACCCTGTCGTTGGACACTGAGCTAAATAGGAGGATCGGAAGAGCGGCCACAACTCTGTCCAGACTCAGCAAGAGAGTGTGGAATGACAACAAGCTGTACACTCACACCAAAATGCAAGTCTACAGAGCCTGCATCCTCAGCACCCTCCTTTATGGCAGCGAGACTTGGACCCTGTATGCCCGGCAGGAAAAGAGGCTGAACGTCTTCCACTTGCGCTGCCTCAGACGCATCCTTGGAATATCATGGAAGGACAGAGTGACCAACACTGCCGTCCTCGAGCAAGCTGGTATCCCAGCCATGCACACCCTCCTCAGGCAGCGTCGACTCCACTGGCTTGGCCACGTCCACAGGATGAACAATGGAAAGATTCCAAAAGACATCCTGTATGGTGAGCTAGCCTCTGGCAAAAGACCTCCCGGATGCCCCCAGTTGCGTTACAAAGATGTCTGCAAGAGAGACCTTAGAGAGGTAGACATCGAGCTGGACAACTGGGAAGATCTAGCAGACGACCGCAGCAGATGGAGGCAGGGGTTACACAAGGGCCTTCAGAAGGCGAGTTGAAGATCAGACAGCTAGCAGAGGAGAAGCGAGCGCACAGAAAGCACAATAAGGACTTGCCAGACACCCACTACATCTGCCAGAGTTGCAGCAAGGACTGTCACTCTCGTGTGGGTCTTTATAGCCACAATAGACGCTGTAAATGAAGTCCTCAATTGAAACTTTAAAGGGCGCGATCCATAGTCTATGCAGACTGAAGGATGCCTACTAATAATTTCTTCATTGTAATTATTCATTGTAATTATCATTCTTTGTCTCCAGGTGCACGAGCTGTTCTGGGTCTGGCCACAAAACCTGCAAGACGTGTGCAGGAAGAGGACAGTTGCTGTACTACATTGAGCTGCAAGTCAAGTGGCAAGTCTAATAAACTTTAATTAATTTAAATAATTCATCCTCACTGGTTCATACAGGGTTTAAGAGGCAGTGTTATGCCATTCCGGATTGTGGTGTATAGCTTTCCCTGTTAGGATTTCAAGAACATTTCCCGCTTTTGAAAGTTGGGCTGTATATGTACACATGCCAGTGAACTATCATTTCAGAAAGTCAGTTGAAATATACCAGAAAGCTCCAGAAGAGACCAGCATCTTAAGAAGGAAGTTGGAAGAGAGGAAGAAACTTTGCTAAAATTTACAGTAATCACAATGAGGTTGAAAGCTTAGTTGTGGCCCTTTGCTAAGATGGGCTCACAACTGTGAACTATGTCAACAGGTCATTACTCTAATGTGTCAGCAACAGAGAAACATGGATTAGGTTTAGATTTACTAGTTTAGTCAATGATGTCTTTTTAGGGTGGAGTCACAGTCGAGAACAGCAGTGTTAATCCCCGCTCATTTAAATTCATGATATCCTTGTTGTCCTAAGATACACTTCATATGAAGGAGGAAAATACATCCTCCCTTGATTCACTGACCAGTTTAATACATGAATGGGGTGGTCTAAAAAGTGCCTACAGAACAGCAGTTTCCCTCTTGCTAAACCCTCTTCCAATCTACTGTAGTCCAGTACTTCCTTTGACTTTTTTAGGCTACGTCTACACGTGCCCCAAACTTCGAAATGGCCATGCAAATGGCCATTTCGAAGTTTACTAATGAAGCGCGGAAATGCATATTCAGCGCTTCATTAGCATGCGGGCGGCAGCGGCGCTTCAAAATTGACGCTTCTTGCTGCCGTGCGTCGCGTCCCGACAGGGCTCCTTTGTGAAAGGACGCCGCCTACTTCGAAGTCCCCTTATTCCCATCAGCTCATGGGAATAAGGGGACTTCGAAGTAGGTGGGGTCCTTTCGAAAAGGAGCCCCGTTGGGACGCGCTGTGCGGCGGCAAGAAGCGTCAATTTTGAAGCGCCGCTGCTGCCCGCATGCTAATGAAGCGCTGAATATGCATTTCCGTGCTTCATTAGTAAACTTCGAAATGGCCATTTGCATGGGCATTTCGAAGTTTGGGGCACGTGTAGACACGGCCTTAGTCTTCAGGCTACACTAGATTTCTCAGATGATTTTACATTGGTCTGAATTAAACCCCAGTCCAACCTAAACCTTCCTTGCTGCACTTTAAGCCCATTGCTCCTTGTCCTGTCCTCAGAGGTCAAGGAGAAAAATTTTCCTCCTTATAACACCTTTTTACATGCATGAAAATGACCATCATGTTCCCTTTTCCAAACTAAACAAACTCAGTTCTTTCAGTTGCTCCTCATAGCTCATGTTTTCTAGACCTTTTAATCAATTGTGCTCTTCTCTGTACCCTCTCAAATTTCTCCACACCTTTCTTGAAATGTGGTGCCCAGAACTGGGGGCAGTAAAAAACTGAAGCATGGAACCAGACACCTCATAGAGATGGAATTGACCTTGGGAGGTCATTGAGTCCAGTCCCCTGTACTCACAGCAGGACCAGTCACCATACCTGACAGATTTTTTTTTTTTTTTTTAAATCTAACCTACCCCAGGCCCTTGAAAGGCCCCCTCAAAGATTGAGCTCACTAGATGGAGTTTTTTAAGCCAGTGCTCTAACCACTGAGTTATCCCTCCCCCCACGTGGGTGCGCCAGTTGAGGCCTAATCGGTGCAGAATGAAGCGGAAGAGTTACTTCTTGTGTTTTACTCACAAAACTCCTGTTAATTCATCCCAGAATCATGTTTACTTTTTTGCACACCGTTGACTCCTATTCAGCTTGTGGTCCACTATGACCCCTAGATCCATTTCTGCCGTATTCCTTCCTAGGCAATCGTTTCCAATTTTGTGTACATGAAACTGATTGCTCCTTCTTAAGCGGAATCCTTATTAGATGTCAGCCTGTTTACCACAGACCATTTCTCCAGATCTTCTTGAAATATGACTCTGTCCTCCAAAGCACTTGCAACCTCTCTCAGCTTGCTATGATCTACAGACTTTATAAACATACTCTCTATACCAGGAACCTCAGTGCAGATTGTGGAATTTATTTAACAACTTTGCCTTGTGGAGTTTGATATTTTTGTAGCCCAAGAAACACGTAAAGAAGAGACTCTCTAAAGTCCAGCTGAGTAAGGGGAGACAAGGTGACAATATCTTTGTTCTTGTAGGAAGAATAACATTTTTGAATACGTGGCAGACCAGAGATCTGGGTTTCCTGCTGACCTCTTCAAGGAGGTCACTGGACAGAAGATGTTTGTTGATGAACAGTCTATGGTAATAAAACTCTAGGCTTTTATCACCTCTAGAAATAGCAAAATGACAGGTCTGGAAACAGAACAACTCACATAACCTGAGATGGAGCTTAAGAAAAAGGAAAAAAAAATATTATAGAACACAGTGCTCTGTTTTTTCTGTCTACTGATGTATCTAAAATAGTTAGTTTTCACATGTCATCTACAGCAGGATTTTTCGCCCTTTTTAATTGAAAGTTTATTGAATGGGCTCAGGCCCAAATGCTGGTTTGGGATATTTTGTGTGTGTATTAGGGCACTACTTTGGCTTGATAGCTGAACTGCTGCTCACCCACAAATCCCAGATGGAGTCAGTGAGGCTATGGCTAGACTGTTGGTGCTATTTCGGGATATATTTATAGCAACTCCAGGGCTAAACACAGAGCTATTTTGTGCTATTCCAAATAGCAGCACTGTTTTGAGCGTGCTATTCCATTTCCGCTATGCTTCGTTGTGAGAGGGGTAGTGAAGACCTCAAAATAGCCCCTTATTTTGAACTTTGGTAGTCTGGATGACACCAGGTTCAAAATAAGGTAACTTGAAATACCTTACGCAATTGTCACTATGCATATTTCATAAGTTTGTGGGTGTCTTCACTGTTTTCCATTTCTCCAGGTTACTCCAGTGGTGAATTTTCCTGATGCTTCCATAAGTCAGGCTTCCCAAAATGCTGTTGTGCAACATCACACTCAGTTTGCATCCACGTCTCGTCTGCTGAGACAGGTGAGTGTGCTGCGTCCTAAGTCCAAGAGGAGGCAAAGTAACTAGTGTGTGGAAGTCACACCATGTCTGCTTAGCCTCTGTGCGAGTCTCACTGCGGCCTTGTTTATTGGACCATTTGAAACAGTTCTTCAAGCACTACAGCCAAGGGTTTCCTTTAGGTGGATTATGAGGATTAACATTAAAGGGATTGGGTTTGCTGAAGTGCTTGCATACCAGGACCTCCAAAATACTTTGTTTGATTTAGAATGGGAAGGAGCGTAATAATAAAGGAAAATGCAGTACAGGTTGAACCTTTCTAGTCCGGCACCCTTTGGACCTGACCAGTGCCAGATGAGAGAATTTGCTGGGCTCCAGGAGGTCAGTATAGTCTAGCAGCATTGCCAACACTTCCACCGCTTACTGGGCTGTTAGAAGAAATTTAGGGGGCAAATTACAGCTAATTAACAGCACAGAACACTGAGAGACAGGTCTGGAGGCTGCAAACAAATTTTATAGGACTTCAGGAAACTTGGCCACACCCATAAGTGGATGTCTGGCTAACTAAAATCGTGCCAGATTATGGCTGTTGTGGGACAAGAGAGTTCCGGATTAGAGCAATTCAACCTGTAGTATGAGAAGTAATCATAAGATAGAATCTGGTACCTGGAAACAGGAACTCCTTGACGTAGAAACTTAACTCTGCTGCTGATTGCCTGTTGTTGGGTAAGCTGTCATCGCTGTGTGCCTCAGTTTCCACATCTTTAAAATGGGACTTACCATGCTTTCTTATCCAAGAGTATGGAACAAATTAATTATTTCATGTTTGCACAGGACTTCAAACATGCAAAGGGCTACATAAAGTGCTTTTGAAAATGCTACCAGGAAAGTTTTCAAATGTGTAGATTTAGCTTCATTATTTTTTCTCTCTCTCTCTCTCAGAGGCACACTATTGAGCTGATTCCTGTTACTAAAGTGGAATATGAGTGGCAAGGGAAACTGTATTCCTACTATGTGTATGGAGATGAAAATAAAGTGTATGCAGAGAACTACCCCAAAAAGTGCTGCTGCTCCATTATGTGAGTGCCTGCTCACATCTCCGAATGCCAAGGACAGTGGCTGTTTTCCAGACCCCCTACAAGGAAGGATTCGTCTCAAACTATTTCTGTTTTGTTTGGATCAATAGGGCTATATCTACACTAGCCAAAAACTTTGAAATGGCCATGGAAATGGCCATTTTGAAGTTTACGAATGAAGCGCTGAAATACACATTCAGCACCTCATTAGAATGCGGGTGGCTGCAGCTCTTCGAAATTGACACGGCTTGCCGCCACGTGGCTCGTACAGATGGGGCTCCTTTTCTAAAGGACCCTGGCTACTTCAAAGTCTCCTTATTCCTATCTGCTCATAGGAATAAGGGGACTTCAAAGTAGCTGGGGTCCTTTTGAAAAGGAGCCCCATCTGGCCGAGCCGCATGGCGGCGAGCTGTGTCAATTTCAAAGTGCTGCGGCTGCCCGCATTCTAATGAGGCGCTGAAACGTATTTCAGTGCTTCATTAGTAAGCTTCGAAATGACCATTTGCATGGCCATTTTGAAGTATTTGGCTAGTGTAGACATGTCCTAGATGTTCTTTGATGTGTGTGTCTTGGGCAGGCTGCAGCAAGAAGAAAGTGGGGGTGGTGGTGAAAGTTTTGTCGGGTTGATTGTTCAGTTCTAGGTCTAGGCCAGGGGTCAGCAATCTTTCCTATGCAGAGTGCCGAAATTTGACCTTTTGACCTCTGTACCATCTGAGCTCTGGTGATACTTTTTAAAGTCACTGATAGTTCTACTTTCAACAGCTTCATTTAGATGGCGGTTGGTAGCATCAGCTAGTCTTTTGTTAATCCATGGGCAGCTTGGCTTTGAGCAAGCTCCCAGCTGCACGGGGGGATGAGGAGCAGGGCTGAGCTCCCGCCTTGGGTGCTGCTGAAAATTGGCTGGCATGCCACTGCTGGCACCTGTGCCAAGTTGGTGGGGGGGGTTGCTGACCCCTGGAGTACAGCCTGTATGTATGTCTATATGTATAGAGCCTTTATATATTCAATTCCAGGACTGGAGCCTGTGCCCACTGGGGGATTGTTGTGGCTCTCCTGTTTTTGGGCTTGCACCAGTAGAATGCATTCTCTACTTTAGATTACAGGCCCATTTGGTTTTAGTGTTATATGTGGGCCTGGCCCAACATTTACTCAGACTTCACAGGATCTCCTTCAGTGAGGAAGGTCTATCTTGTTAGGAGTAAGGAAATGAAAAGAAAACAGATCCTAGATCAGTGTCTCCCAATATTAGTGGTAGTAAAAATTATATCTGTTCTGCCTACTTCCTACTTTAGGGAAGCCCACTGACTTCTGTGAAGTTGTACCAGTGTGAGTGACACCAAATTTTAGACTGAAGATCACAGAGAGCTGTGGTTAGTACATGGCTGCACACTAGAATCACTGACAACAAATTTCCCTTTTATTTGTGGATTTTTTTGTTGTGGTTGTTCTTATCCAAGATGACAGTTCAGTGATAAAATGGTACCAGGCCCAAGCTAAAAGGTTTTGCCACAAACCATACGACTACATGACTAGGAGGTTTCTGACAACAGATCGGAAAGCAGCATGTGAATGGTGGTGGCACATCTGACGTTTTTAGAATGTCTGTCTCCATGGTAGTGCTTGGCTTGCTGGTTCCGCTATCGATAATCTTGTCCATGGAAAAATATGCCAGCAGCTTCTTAGCTCTTTGAATAGAGGACTCTCCAAATGAAGATAAACAGAGAGGAAAGAGTGTTTTGCTTATACGAAGCACATGGGATCTCTTTCAGGTCAAAAAGGCAGTATGCTGTGTTTATTGCAAATACAGCATAGAAATCAGCATGTTCATTCATTCATACTCATACACACAAGTCCTGCGGCTGATGTCATAGTTACCAGTCTTATTGCTGCTTTTACTAGCCTAGTGGCCAGTTAGGCTGGGCCTGAGGAAGGAGTTGGGTTCTGTTGGTCACAATCCAATGCTTCAAAGTTGTCTTTACAGGAAAACCCAAAATTCCATGGGCACATGCCCCACTTTTACACTTGTAAATTTATAGGTTTTGCAGGTTCATGTGGGAGTCATCTAATTGTTAATTGGCATTCACACATTCCTGACTAACACAATTTCTACATTAAAGCGGTTTCTCTTATAAAGCAACAGGTAGGCTTTCTTACAGATTTACAAAGATGAAAATTTATTCTATAAGCAATTTTTACTAACTTATAATACCTAATACAAAATGTATTTTAGTACCTAGCAGATGCTCTACAACAAATCTTCTGGAACAAAATGTATATAATTACATAAAATAAAGCCTATATAAGTACTACAATAGGACAAATTGTGGATTTTATTTGAATTAAGTGTATAGAGCCTCAGTCTTTTCAAGTAAATGCAAATCTTTCCATGATTTCAGTGGATGAGGTCTGTAATGCATATTATTAATCGCTTACTGTCAAATGTCAACACTTTTTGCTGCAGAGTTTTCATTGTGTTTAAATCATACCTAATTTGCCATGTAACTGTGATACAGAAATATAAATTTATAGTTTATTTTTCAGTACAAATATAGTAGTAATAAAATATGACTAGATAACATTCCTGTTATGAATAAATTTATATGGGCATTTGTACTAATGCTGAACTATTTACTTGCATATGTTTGTCAATCCAGTTTTTGTAGGTGGGATATAACCAGAGAGGATTGCATAGTTGTTTTAAATAGGGAAGTGGATTGAGTGTTTGTAATAAGAGCTCATGTAAAAGCTATTTGTTCGCATATTCAGAATAAGCAATGGAAGTTAAAACTTCCTCCTCTTCTGCTAACCCTATCCGTGTGTTCTAACTAGGGTAACCATCTGTCCTGTTGTGCCTGAGACAGTCCCATATTTCAAGCGTCAGGAAGGCACTCCGACTTATTTTAACAAAAGGACTAATTGTCCCATATTCATGCCCCCTGCTGAGCTGCCCTTCCCTCAGGCCAGCGCAGTCACAGCTGCAGGTACCAGGTGCTGGGTGGTGAGAATATGTAGCACGTACTGTCTGCCCCAAGGTGCAGGCGGCAGCAGAAGAGGGAGCCAGCAGAGGCCCTGCCATAAGGTAAGGTAGGGTGTGTTTGGGTAGTGGTGGGTAGTGTGTCTCCACCACAGTCCTTTTTGCTGCCCCTCCAGTCAGGGAGACTGCTTCCCCCCCCGCCACCAGGCACAGCTGCTGCCCTGTTCCTGGCCCTTCACAGCATGGGTAAGCCACCCTGCAGCTGTGGAGTCCTGGCAGTTCCTGCAGCCAGGAATCCCTCCCCATGGGTAATAGCCTGAGAACTCCTCCCTTCCCCGATGGGGCAGCAGCCACGGAACTCCCTTCTTGTGGGCAGAAGTCCCCTTTTGGGCATCTTGTGGCAGGGGGCAGCCACCCTTTTCCTAGTGCCCCACTGTGGGTCAGCAGCCCCGACAGCCAGAGAACTTCCACCCTCCGGGCAGCAGACTGCAGCCCCCATCCATGAGGGTTCCGACCCAGTGCTGGTGGTTCTTGTGCCTGCCAGGTGGCAGGCTGAAACCCCCTTCCCTGAGGGCTCCTACCCCCTCTAGGAGGCTGCACCCCCATCTCTGGTGGCCTTCACTCGGAGGCTGAGCAGCATCCATCCCTGGCACCCCTACCTGGAGGCTGTGGCCAGTGCCCCACCTTGGGGTAGTAGCCCCATTGCTTGGCAGCTGAGACATGGCACAGGTGTCTTGTATTTGGTACAGGGAAATGTGGTCACCCTAGTCCTAACCTTGACCAGGAGGGATCAGGTCGGGGGCCAAGAAGGTAACTCAGCTGCCGATATCCACTCTTTGTCCTCCATTAAGACTACCAAGGGGTCTAATCAGTGTCAGTTTATTGTTTTTACTATATGTTGTGTGGGAGCCCCACTCCTGGGCCAGGATCCCATTGTAATGGGCTCTGTACAAACCCAGAACAAAAAGAGAGCCTCCACAAATAACTTACAATCTAAGTAAGAGTTTACAATCCAATTATGATGGTTTTGTCCACTAGGTAACGGACGAACCAGTGGACTAGGTAATGCACTAACCAGTTTTGTTTAGGACACGGAGAGGCCATCAGCTTTGGGAACTCATTTGGAAATGACCCAGATGAACCAATGTGAGTGAGTGCGCAGGTAGAATTTTCAGAAGCACCTACATCTCATTAAACATGGGCTCCTAAATCACATAGCAGCTTTTGAAAATTGTACTCTACGTTTAATATTTTTTTGGGTAACAGCATCTCTTACCCACTATTTTGCTGAGCAGAAACCACTTTCAAACTGATTTACTGCTGTCAAATGACTTCTGTAATGAAAACCAAAAGTACTAGTTACCATAATCAGAACAATTGAACTGAAATCAGCAGTCAGGTTGCTTTAGATGCTAGTGAACAAGAACTGTATTATTTAGTATGTTTGTAATGCTTCACCAATTATAACTGTGCAGCTTTATATTTGGGGGTGTTTTAGAAAGAAAGCATCTCTTTGATAGTGAATATAAATTCTGATAGGCAATGGATCAGAATTCAAAAGCCTCTGGTACCTTTTACTTATACAACTAGTTAAAAGAGGTTTCTTTTGCAGAATTTTAACTTGGATGTATGTCTGAATTAGCTACATTGGCTTCAAAAGAGTGAGTTGGGCTTTACAGCCATTAAGCTAAGATCAGAATCTGACCCTGGATCTTTAGGTAGAAATTAATATAATTTGTCTGATTTCTCAACTGCAGAAGTGTGTTGCTAGAGTAGCCACTCCTTTGCCCTAATTCTGTGTGTGTGTGTGTGTGTGTGTGTGTGTGTGTGTGTGTGTGTGTAAAAAATATGAACAGGCTGAATAATTTCAAAAATATGGATCAAAAGTGTTTTTGCCTAGTCTTTATTTTGTTTTTAGTAAATGTTTAAACAGGATCTCTTCAGCAGATAAAGGCAATTTTGTCAATTGCTGCTGTGATTTAGGAGTAGAGCATGTTAGAGAAACTTTAACAAAATCATATCCATCAGAATATAAAGTGCTATCAAAATAAAAAATGCTTTCCTAAACCAGGTCAATTTTGCTGGAATTTAACTTTGGAAGAAAAACTGCAAAAATGTGATTTTTATTTTTTTGCTTTGAAACTGTGTTTTGGTTTGAATTGTTTTTGTTTTGTATTATAAAGTGTTCTTTTTTAAAAAGTCACACTAAAAATTTTTGATTAACCTGCTATGGAAATTCTTCAAAATCTTCCTCTGCAGAAACTTTGAAAATATTGGTTTGTGTTCCAACTTGAAATTAAGTCAAATTTTGAAATTTAATCTTAAAATGGAGCATCCATTCCTTTCATAGCTCTACTTAATCAAAAACTCCAAAACAGACATAAACATTTCGGCCAGGTCTACACTAAGGGTTAAAATTGATGTAAGATACACAACTTTAATTGCATAGCTGGGGGCAATGTACCTTAATTTTCTGCACCATCCCCACAGCGGGAGGTTGACAAGAGAAGCTTTCCCATCAGTTTCACTTATGTCTCATGACTGCATGGAGGGTCGGGGTGCCCTCAGTGTTCTATTTAGTGGGTCCTTGCTAGACTTGCTTAAATCGAACTCCAGAAGATCATCTTCTGGACCATTGAACCTCTGGTAAGTACAGTAAGCTCACTTGTATGTGGTATTCTTTCAACTGGAACGCTCAGATAAATGGCACAAACATGCTGCTTGTTCTTAGAGCCCAATTGACTGGAAATCACTCATGGCCGTCACTGCCAGAGTTTTTTCTGGTGGGGTCCTGGGTCCTGGAGTTGCTGGTGCTGTTCCTGTGCCCTGGCAGGGTCCCCCCACCACCCCCGAGTTGCTGGCGCTCCCATGGCACCGTTGGCGCTCCTCTGCACCCCGTCCAGCTCCCTGCCCCTGGGCCCTCCGGTGCTCCTGCAACTTGCTGGCACTTCCTCGACAGTGCACCTTTGTCTTGCCAGTGCTCCCCTGGACGCTGGCTGGCTTCCAGACTCCGGCAGCACTCCCACGACTTGCCTGTCCTCCCATGCACTCTGGCCAGCTCCCTAACCCCAGTGCTCCCCTTGGCCGTGGCCAGCTCTCTGTTCCCAGAGCAGTCTGTGCTTCCCTGGCCTCAGCCGGCTTCCCAGCTCCAGAGCTGCCAGCGGTCCCCTGGCCCCAGCTGGGGATACCATGGTTTTGTCTCTCCCAGCTGCCTGTGCCTCTTTTGAGCCCCACTGTGCCTCCTCAGCTGTGAACCAGCATATTTGAATATCTGGCAACCTCCTAGTCCCGAGGTTGCCAGATATGAAAGAGTTTACTATATAGACAAACCCTTAAGAACCTAAGTCCAATTGAAACATCAGTGGTTCTCACTCAGAGTCCTAAGTGTCTATTCAAAACGGGTTTTAGAAGCTTTTGAAAATTGTACCCAAAATCTTTTTCAGAGAACACCACAGAATGAAGACAGCATAGGTGCATATGCAGATGAGCAATACAACACTGAAAACCAGAGCCTGTGTTACATTATGTTGCCAGACTGTATATTCTCTTTTTAACTGGAAAGATATTTCATCAAGTCAGATTTATTTTTCCCATTATGTTGCATGTCTGTGCAATACATAGAAGCAGATTGCTCAGAAGACCAAAAAGTATCTCAGGGTGCCAGTTTTCAGTGTGCTTATCAGGCAAGAAAGCCTGTTGATTCATTATAAAAACGAACTATAAATTATAAAAACACATTTATGAGCAAATATTAGGATAATGCTTCCTTCCCATAGTAACTTCTTGCAGTGATTTGTTAGTTTCAGTGCTGTGCCATTTATTAGTTTGGTAGTGCCATCTAGTGTGGGAAAATATCAATGCAAACGGTAAGATGTTTCCTGTTTTTTCTACCACCACCCTTTTGGGTGTCATACTGTTCTCATTCACAGCAAATTTAAACGTGTAACATGATGTACTACATCCATTGACTTTAATGTAACGTTTTCTGTCTTTGCTGTGCAACACAGTGTTATTACTCTGCATTTCCATGACAGGGAAAGCATGTCATTGAGGTCTGCACCAGGGACAAATCTCCATCTTATCTGACTTAGTTATTCATAAATCTTTGATTGCCCTGCTTCAGCTGGACATCCCTGGACAAAACTCTTTCACCAGATAGTCCCCATGGGTGCGGCTCTGAATGCTGCGAGCCCGAGGGGCATGGTAATTCCCATGCTGCCTGTTCTTCAAACAAACAGCCCTCACGGCTGGAAATCTGCCAATGGGAGCTGCAAATTTGTGCTGGGGGTGAGAGCAGCATGCAAAGCCTCTCTCCCTCCCTCCCTGCCAGCTCCCAGTGTTCATAGCAGTTCATGTGGCCCCCAGCTGGCTTTTCTGAGCAGCGAGTTGGGGCAGGACAGGCTGGGAGCTTGGCTGAGGAACCTGCTGGCCAGAAGTCACCCAGGTAAGTGTCTTCTAGACAGATCCTACTTATGGCACCCCAGCCCCTCCCTTCCCCCAACCCTCTGCCCCTCCTCATCACATCCACATACTCTCCCAGACACTAAATCCCAATTTCCTGCCCAGATCACACCTGCCTCCTACCCTGGGTCACAACCCACACACGTGCACCCCTCCTGCTCCTCAGTTCTTCAGTTTGCTTCTGCTGTGTTGCAGGCTGGCTCAGGCCCTTAGAAAACAACTGACCTTTGCTGATGACAAACTGAGGAGAGCGGCACATTGAAACCTGAGATCTGTATAATCCTGTTCTTGCAAATTTAGTACAGATTCTGTAACTTCCTGCAACTCTCAGGCCTTTTGGGAGCTAAATACCAGCACAGGAAGTGCACTTCTTGAGCAAACTGCAGGCAGTGTGTTTCACCAACAGTGGAGCGAGAGCTGCTGGTCGGGTGAGCTTAAGAAATATGAATTTATTTTTGTGAAGGAAGTGGATGAACATTCTGCAGCAGGAATAAGGATGGAACCATACAGTCAATGCATTGATTTTAATACAGGAATGTTGAGAGAGGAAGAATGCTGATTTAAAGAGCCATGATTTTTTTTTTTAGCACATCAAAAGTAAAAATTGGGGGAGAATTTGTCAAAATGTTTCAGTTGATTTTTAAATGTTAATTGTAATGTTCATAAAATGAAACAGTTTCTTTTTGGTTTGTGGTATTGCTAGTCAGAGGGAGTTTTTCATCCAACACTTGGAAGTTCTGATGAATGCTAGCATTCTCAGTGATGCCTTAGATGCCTTCATCCTATGCTATGTACATGTCAGTTACAGTTTCCATCAAAAACTCATAATTTTTGCTGCTCAGGATAAATAAAATCCTTCCGAAATGAGGCATGATGGAAGCTTTCTCAAGCCTGCGGGAAAATTCAATGTGCTCAACTAAGGTGAATGGTAATATTTCCAGCTGTAATTGCTGTGGTTATATTTTTAAACCTGTATTTTATATGGAGCAATCTGCCCTGGTGTGATGTTACTACACTGTTTAGAGTATTTATCATAGAATAACACAGCATTTTCCTCCACAATGTGAACACTCATAAGTAATTTTACTAATGCTGTTTGAAACCGAACAACACAGTACATTTTAACCCTTGTTAAAATAGAGCTTTGATTGTTCCCCTTTCATCTTTTTAACAGTGCTATGCTTGGGATGTTAGATTAAATGTGCAACTTCCATTATGAGTAATAACAGGAAGTTTATATTTATCCTTTGAAGCACAAAGGACCAGATCCTCAGTTGGTGTAAATAACTATCTCCAATTCTCTGCTGGTTTACACCACCAGATAATTTAAGGTAACATTGCATTTCCCTTGACTATACTGTAGCTTTTTGGGGGTCTGTTTTCAGAACAGGCTAAATTGCCTCTCTGAGCTTTCTTCCAGCTAATCAGAACAAAGTTTCAATTAACATATTTTCATAGTTCTATTAAGCTCCAGCCCCACCTTTCTGTATTCCATATTTCTGTTAGTGATGTGACAAGAGGCAAATTTTGCCATTTTCTAGTTCAGCTGGGAGCAGGAAGTATCAGAAATGCTACAAGTATTCCTGCACCACATTTTCAGAGATTTGAATAAACATTCTTAGGTTCACACACCATTTGTTTAAAAGTACATGCTTATGTCTCAGTGGGTTGACTGCTGGGCAGTGATGAAGAGATGACACGGATGTAAATAAGATAAAATTTGGCCTGCTAGGTCTGCTAGTCATAGCAATGGAATTACCTTTACAGCCAATTTTGGAATCCTTCTCTTCCTTTTTTTAAAAAAAAAAACTTATTTGGATTTCCTTTTGGAGATCAGGCTTTATGGAGAGGTACCAAGACCAAATTATGCAGTCTATTAAATAAAAACCCAATGCATGGTTAAATCAGTAATTTTTATGCTATACTATGTTATTTCCTTGGGTGTTCTGTTTGATGTTTTTAAGATGATGGTTAAAGAAATGCTCAAGAAGTAAACAATTGTTAAGGATAAGCTATTTATGACAATATTATAGATCTTAGTTTACAAAGTGTTTGTAAGTTCTGCTTCAAGCATCTAGCAAAGTTTCCCTGTAATTCACAACACAGTTTCAAATGTGTTTTAATACATGGTATTATATTTGCATAATTAAACACAAACAATAAAGTTAAAAATCAACCCATCATCAATAAAGATTTCTGCTCCCTTGGAATCAAGATTGAAAAGTGTCTCCTCATTAGTGGTAGAGTGGGCACTTCGTAGAAAGTTGAAACAGCTGAGTGTAATGTAGAGGTTGTGTTAGTGTATCATGCCCTTCTCTGTACATTGGGCCTTTTACATGATAGTTCAATACATTTTGAAGGTTTTTGGCTGAAGCAGAGCCAAATGTTGGATATGAAACCATGGAAAATTCATGATCCACCTGCAGATGTTATGTTTCATCCGCATTTGTAATTCTTTCAAAAAGCTCCAGGCTGATGACACTACTGTCATGTATTTATTTTCTGACCAGATACAATTGGATCACTGGCACAGCAAACATCCTCCCAGTGCCCCTAAGTCCTGGCCACACTAGGTGTTTGAGAGTTGGTCATTCTTTATTACCATTCAGTCACTTTCTTTGCTAAGCACATTGATTGTGATGACTTTTTCATGTGATGTGAACACCAGAGTTCTTGGAATTGGACTGAGACACCAAAATCATGTTTACTGAATACCAGCCATCACCAACCAACTCATGCCTCTCACCTGAGGCCTAGACTGTGTGTGATTTACTGTTGAAATGCACCATACATCATTAAAAACTCCTATGCTATCCATGTCCGAATCACTCATTTTTCATCCCATGAGCTTGTTTTAACATGGCCTCGACATGTGGGACTCCTATCCCTTGTTCCCTGTTTTAAAAAATGTCCCCAATTAAACTGCACAAAGCAGAGACTTAGTTGTTCTCAGCTGCTATAAAAAGATTTGAGCCAAGGGGAGAATCAGGATGCCAACCACAATATCAGAGAAACATTTTAATTTAGGAAGCATATTCTCAGATCTGCACAGCATACAAGAGTGATGTGGTTTCAGGCCCACAAATAGGGTGGAAACCTCTCTATCTTGACAAAAACAGCCCAAATATAAAGGGGATAAAAGCAAATTAAAGACTTGATTGACACTTGTATTTTTCATTCATGATAGGGTAAGACTTTTGGCCTCAATACAGTCTTTGTAGTACTTTGCCAGGGCAAGGAGATAGTAAAACTGCTTCATGAGGCACCTTGGGCTCCCCCTGGAAAGGGGGAATCTCTGGCTTGCCCAGGTGGCGTATCAGCCATCTTTGAATCATTCTATCCCATTGCCCCACAGCATTGGGGGCATGCTAGGGAGAAGAGACTGGCAAATGGCTCTGCTCCATCTGTCCACTCACTGTACAGTGTCTTGTGCAAGATTTTAAGCAGCTATGGAAAACCCAGGGATTAAGGGTCTGACAATAGAACTGGCATCTGACGACTGATTAGTGACAGTTTGAGATTGTTAACAGATGAAGAAATTTCAACATTATGCAGGAAGTTGTAGTGGTTGCTCTAGTTAAGAAATATTTCAGGGAGGGGAAGCTGTTTTTTGTGTACTTATATGTTGAGAAAAATAAGTCCTGTCTTTTCATGAATGTTCCAGCCCATCACTTACCCATTTCACTACAGCATTTGCAAAAGAGGTGCTAACAAATTCACATTGGTTGAAAAATGCTGTTGACTATTCACAGGGCTCCCCATCCCCCACATTCTCACAGTGCAAAGTGATACCCAATAAGCATCACACAGGCAATGTCAGGATGAGTTTCTACTAAATTATCTCAACCTTTGTCCGGTGGGGTTGCTGGTTGTGGCAAGAGGGTAATAATTACCACTGATCCTGTGTCCTAATGAATCATGCTGTGCATCCCCTTCTTGTAGTGGAGGGTTTGTTTTATTATATTCTTTGTTTGCATTCTTCCAAACAGAAATGAAAGGCATGTGAATTGTGGAAGTGGGCGTCTCCTTTCTCCCTCTGTTGTCCAAGGTAGGGACAAGTGTACTTGTAAATCAGATAAGATCTAAACTACTGAAAAAGCTGTTTTCATGCAAGATTGGCCAAGAGCTAAACAACCCGTAAGCCATAGTTTTGTTTGCAATCCTGTCTAAACTATGAGGAAGACAAAAGAAAAGGCCATTGTCCCTCCCTGTTGACCTCAATAAAAAACAACATTGGGCTTCACATAACTTATGTAATAACTGTAACAATTAAAATGGACCATGTTTTGATTGGTTGGATGTCATTGGCAGCAATAATAAAGACATCATGCTGGTATTTCAGAAAAGAATAACCCAAGCACATAACAGTTCATAGTACATGAAGACACTAACATAGGAGGAGGAGCCATATTAGTCTGTATCTTCACAAAACAACAAAGCAGTCGTGTAGGACTTTAAAGACTAACAAACTAATGTATTAGGTGATGAGCTTTCATGGGGCAGACCCACTTTTTCTGAAGATCTGAAGAAGTGGGTTTGCCCCATGAAAGCTCGTCACCTAATACATTAGTTCGTTAGTCTTTAAAGTGCTACAAGACTCCTTCGTTGTACAGTGCAAATACTTTGGGCTTTGAGTCACCCCGAATGATAAACCTGTAGCAACATTACCTCTATTTTTTCCATCTATGCACAGGATAAATTTTGTTATATGCACCAATGGCATGCGTGTATGTCAACCACAATTAGAAACATACACTACCAGTTGTGGACTCTTTGCTAATCAGCTGGGCAGCATTTGAATCTCTCCTTGATAGCAGTCCACATGCTCATCTTACAGGGAACACTGACCTGAAGGAAGGTTTGAGGTTCTCTTCTGAGAGCAGCATAAAAGCAGGTGACTGTCCACCCTTTTCTTTCGCTTAGGCACCCTGATCATCACGATTGTAGCTCACAGTGTGAAATTCTACGTGGTTATGCATGTTTCCCTCTAAAAAGTCACCTGCCTTTTACCACCCATCAACTGCATTTTTCAAAGAGGGTGGAGTCATAGTCAAATATTTACCATTCTTTGATGATGTGAAACATCAGCTTTGCAAGAGCTACATACGGAGCCAGTTACACTATCAGCAGAAACAACAGAGCAAGTTACACTATCTGTGCGAGCACCATTGACTCAGTCCACTTTGAGTCACAATAGGGTAGGCGTCCTCACTGAACAGCAGAGGATGAAAGAGAGCAACACCTGTCACAGATACAGCACACCCGGTAAGTGAGACAAGCAAAAATTCACGTGCTACCTTCTCTTATTTTACTTACTTATGCAGGGCCAAATTCTGCATTCTGGATTACACACTGTACAACTCCACTGACATCCGGAAGGTTTCATGGGGTTGTAATCAGTGCAGACAGGACCTTTGGTTGTCTTACAGTTTATGAGTAAATTGAATGCTTCTGAAAGGGAGTGACTAGTAGCACTGGCCTGAGGCAGGCATGTTACAAGGCAGATGTGTGAAACTTTATAGCTCTGCCAATGCACCTATGTCCTCAGCCTGCAGCATTTGTACTCGCCTAGTCCTGAAGCCAGGCCCATTGACAGGGTGGGCAAAGGGGGCAATCACAGGGGGGGCACAGAGCTGCTGGCCACTGGTACTCCAGCAGCAGCATCAGCCAGAACCCTGGGCTCTTTTCAATTGCCACTAGACTGGGGCTCCATGCTGCTTTGAGGGCTGGGGGCTTGGAGTGTGCTGTGGTCTGGGCAGTGCCAGAGGTTGACTTTCCTTGGTCCCACCCCTTCTGCCCAAGGCTCCTCCCTTTCTGGGGGCACAGAGCCACAGCCTCCCCAAACCTTGTCCTGGAGTCATGGTAGCTGTTGTCCTCTCAGCCTGAAGCCATATTGAGCAGAGGCAGCTCAGCTGTGCTAAGTGGTGTGGTGATTTTTGTGATGGTCTTACAAATGTGGGTGGTGGCAGGTCAATACAGTTCTGTCCATTTCAAGGGGATTTCCCCAAGGTACCTGAGAAAAACATGTTGATGAAAATGAAATCTTGATATTCAGAGTTATGTTCCTTAAAGACAAATGGCCTTTCCTTCCCTAGCATTGTGACTAACCGGGTAGACTGAAGCTGACCAAATAGTAAAGGGTTAACAAAACCAGTAATAGTGCCACATTCCTGACCTGCAGTAACAGGAAAGCGCCCATTAGGGGAGGAGCCCTCTGGCACTCTGTGCTGCTCTTTGCCACACCTTTCTGAGCTTGAAGAACAAACCTGGTGTCTGCTTGTACTCAGAAAAGTGGCAGTGATGTTTCTCAAACAAATTAACAGTGGCATTTTTTTGTTCGCTTTCTACTTTGCTCTGGGTGTTAGTTGACTGTGAATTCAACTAGCAGGTTTGTTTGCTACTGAAATAGGCTAATTTATGAACTGACTTTGTAAACTCTGTGGGCTGTTAAGCACTTTTGGCTGGACAGATCTGCCAGAATAGATTCCTATGAAAGATCATTGCCTTGCTTCCAGGGCTACCAGAGAAAGAGAGATTAGAAAGGTAGACAACTCCAGTGCTGCCTTTTGCCTCCGTTTGAGTGACCCCATTCATTGCTTTGCGATTCCAACCCTCTAGTCTTTATGGCCAGCATGCACATTCTTACCTGTGGCCATCCTCTAACACTTCAGAGACTGCCTGGAAGGGAATGCTTGAAGAATATGTACATGGTCCAGAAAGGGGAGATCTTATAATGAAAGTCCAACCCTGTCCATTAACCTGAAAGTCAGAAGTTTTGAGATTGTTCCTTAGCTCACATCCTCTGCATCATCATCATGAGACCACAGCTCTCTGTTTCTATGTCATTGCTTAGGCAGGTCACATGGGCATCCCAGTTCATGGAACCTAGGGTTAGGATTCAGTTTTGGAATAGCAACTGATTCCGACATGAACTATTCATTTTGCAGAAGGGCGTGGTTCTGCAGGTGCTGTAGTGGTAGGACAAACTGGGAAAGTGCACTAGACTGATTTGCAAACATTACACTACAGTTGTGAAGGCATCACTTCCACTCCAGGTCAAATCAATGCAGCATATTTTTTGGCGCTTTCGCTGAAAGTTTCCCATTATTACTTCAAACTCATATTCATTACTTCCTGTGTTTTTATTGGTTTGTTAACAGCTGTGTCTTCGAAAAGCAGTTAGACAGTCTAATGTGTGTACTTCTAGATCCCTACCAGAATTCACTTATCTTAAACTTATGTGTTGCAGAAGCCTCTGCTCCTTATTCCTTGTCACATGAAGGACCCTCTTTATCTTCGTTGGAGCTGATGGACAGGGCCACTGAAGTGGAAGATTCAGGAGACTGTGGTCCGTACAAGTATCGGGGGGTAACCATGTTAGACATGCATTTGACAAAGTGGGTCTTTGCCCACAAAAGCTTATGCTCCAAATAACCTGTTAGTCTATAAAGTGCCACAGGACTTCTCATTGTTTCTGTGGTTTGTACAATCTCCCACGTCGTTTGTCCAGGGTAATATCTGTCACTTTGAATAAGCACCTGTTTCAGAAAGTGTTTAAGTAATCAAGAAACAGGTGTTTATTGTGTTAGCCCCTGTAGAGATACACAGTAAAAAGAAAGTGAAATCTAGGTTATGTTACAATACTACCAGTGAATGAAACTAATAAAAGACCTGGGAAGATAAGATAATAGTAAAGCCGGGCAGTTATATTACGAGAAGTGGAATACTTTACTCATCAGCTGCATCGTACTAAACTAGCTGAAATTTGAACTGTGGCAAAACAAGTTACTAAATGTGAGCAACTCCTCTTCTGTGATTTCTCAGCAGGAAACAAAGATTTACCTCCTCCTGCTGATCAGCAGCTCCAAGGAGAGCGCAGAGAGTGGAGGTAAGATGCCTATTAGGTGCTGCTTCCAGTGTGGAAGCACAAACCCTTTTTAAACTCACATTTACAATATTGTCTATGGAAGGTGATGGAATTACAGTGTGAAATTCATAGCCCGAATTTCCTTGTGTTATTGATGTGTGTACCTAGAAAAGTTAATCCCGCGGCTGAGGTGCCAATACTCAGTACTGGCAAGTACCAGCACAAAAAAAGCACTGCTGGATTGTATCATATTGCTTGAATATTAATTGCTATTCTGAGTTTGGACCTGGGTCTAATCCCACTATAGGAGAATAGCCCACTAAGTCCCTTTGACTAGCATCTAGTAATCATAGAATCATAGAACACCAGGACTGGAAGGGACCTCGAGAGGCCATCGAGTCCAGCCCCCTGTCCCAATGGCAGGACCAAGTACTATCTAAACCATCCCTGATAGACATCTATCTAACCTGTTCTTAAATATCTCCAGCGATGGAGATTCCACAACCTCCCTTGGCAATTTATTCCACTGTTTGACCACCCTGACAGTTAGGAACTTTTTCCTAATGTCCAACCTAAACCTCCCTTGCTGCAGTTTAAGCTTGTTGCCTCTTCTTCTATCCTCAGAGGCCATGAAGAACAAGTTTTCTCCTTCTTCCTTATGACTCCCTTTTAGATACCTGAAGACCGCTATCATGTCTCCCCTCAATCTTCTCTTTTCCAAACTAAACAAGCCCAATTCTATCAACCTTTTTTCATAGGTCACATTCTCTAGACCTTTAATCATTCTTGTCGCTCTTCTCTGGACCCTCTCTAGTTTCTCCACATATTTTTTGAACTGTGGTGCCCAGAACTGGACACAATACTCCAGCTGAGGCCTAACCAGTGCAGAGTAGAGCGGGAGAATGACTTCTCATGTCTTGTTCACAACACACCTGTTAATGCATCCCAGAATCATGTTTGCTTTTTTTGCACCAGCATCACACTGTTGACTCATATTTAGCTTGTGGTCCACTATAATCCCTAGATCCCTTTCTGCTGTAGTTGTTCCTAGACAGTCTCTCCCCATTCTGTATGTGTGAAACTGATTGTTCCTTCCCAAGTGCAGCACTTTGCATTTGTCCTTATTAAACTTCATCCTGTTTACCTCAGACCATTTCTCCAATTTCTCCAGATCATTTTGAATTATGACCCTATCCTCCAAAGTAGTTGCAACCCCTCCCAACTTGGTATCATCTGCAAACTTAATAAGTGTACTTTCTGTGCCAATATCTAAATCATTGATGAAGACATTGAACAGAACCGGTCCTAACACAGACCCCTGCGGAACCCCACTTTTTATACTTTTCCAGAAGGATTGAGAGCCATTAAGAACTACTCTCTGGGTAAGGTTATCCAGCCAGTTATGGACCCACCTTATAGTAGCCTCATCTGAATTGTATTTGCCTAGTTTTTTTATAAGAATATCATGAGAGACCGTATCAAATGCTTTACTAAAGACTAGGTAGACCACATCTACCGCTTCTCCCCTATCCACAAGGCTCGTTATCCTATCAAAGAAAGCTATCAGATTAGTTTGACAAGATTTATTCTTTACAAACCCATGCTGGCTGTTTCCTATTACCTTACCACCTTCCAAGTGCTTGCAGATGATTTCTTTAATTACCTGCTCCATTATCTTTCCTGGCACTGAAGTTAAGCTGACTGGCCTGTAGTTTCCTGGGTTATTCTTATTTCTCTTTTTATAGATGGGCACTATATTTGCCCTTTTCCCGTCTTCTGGAATCTCTCCTGTCTCCCATGATTTTCCAAAGATGATAGCTAAAGGCTCAGATACCTCCTCTATCAGCTCCTTGAGTATTCTAGGGTGCATTTCATCAGTCCCTGGTGACTTGCAGACATCTAATTTTCCTAAGTGATTTTTAACTTGTTCTTTTTTTATTTCAACTTCTAACCCTACCCCTTTCCCACTAGCATTCATTATGTTGGGCATCCTTTCATCAGACTTCTCAGTGAAGACCGAAACAAAGAAGTCATTGAACATCTCTGCCATTTCCAAGTTCCCTGTTACTGTTTCTCCCTCCTCACTGAGCAATGGCCCTACCCTGTCCCTGGTCTTCCTCTTGTTTCTAATATATTTATAAAAAGCCTTTGTGTTTCCCTTTATGCCTGTAGCTAGTTTGAGCTCATTTTGTGCCTTAGCCTTTCTAATCTTTCCCCTGCATTCTTGTGTTGTTTGCCTATATTCATCCGTCGTAATTTTTCCTTGTTTCCATTTTTTATACATTTCCTTTTTTATTTTGAGATTGTGCAAGATCTCCTGGTTCAGCCAAGGTGGTCTTTTTCCATATTTTCTATCTTTCCTACACAGCAGGATAGCTTGCTTTTGGGCCCTTAATAATGTCCCTTTGAAAAACTGCCAACTCTCCTCAGCTGTTTTTCCCCTCAGCTTTGCTTCCCATGGGACCTTACCTACCAGCTCTCTGAGTTTACCAAAATCTGCCCTCTTGAAATCCATTATCTCTATTTTGCTGTTTTCTGTTCTACCCTTCCTTAGGATTGTGAACTCTATGATTTCATGATCACTTTCACCGAAGCTGCCTTCCACCTTCAAGTTCTCTACCAATTCCTCCCTATTTGTTAAAATCAAATGTAAAACAGCTCCCTCCCGGTAGCTTTTTCAACCTTTTGGAATAAAAAATTGTCTCCAATACAATCCAAGAACTTACTGGATAGTCTGTGCCCTGCTGTATTAGTTTCCCAACATATACCTGGATAGTTGAAGTCCCCCATCACCACCAAATCTGGGGCCCTGCTCGACTTTGTTAGTTGTTTAAAAAAAGTCTCATCCACCTCTTCCACCTGGCTAGATGGCCTGTAGTAGATGCCTACCAGGACATCACCCTTGTTTTTTATCGCTCTTAGTCTAACCCAGAGACTCTCAACACATCCATCTCCTACATCCATCTCCACCTCAGTCCAAGTGTATACACTTTTAATATATAAGGCAACACCTCCCCCCTTTCTTCCCTGTCTATCCTTCCTAAGCAAGCTGTACCCTTCAATACCAACATTCCAATTGTGTATTATCCCACCAAGTTTCTGTGATGCCAGCTATGTCATAGTTATATTTATTTACTAGCACTTCCAGTTCTTCCTGCTTATTACCCATACTTCTTGCATTTATATACAGGCATCTAAGATATTGATTTGATCTTGCCTCCCTGTTTTGCCCTGACCCTCTTTTTACTCTGACATTGTTGCCCATGCTGCCTCCCATTTCTGACCCAAACTCTACAACCAGCTGTGATATAGTATAGCGTGATGGTCAGAATTGCAAAAGTAACTTGTGAGTTAGAGCACCCCAAATTTTGGATGCTCAATAAGATATTTTAAAGCAACTTGATTTTTCACGGGGTCAGTACCCTCAGAAATCAGACTGTTTTCAAACGTGTCTTCAGCAGGCACTTAAAAGTGAAACATAACCTATTGCTTGAGAAAAAGGAGGCTCAGAGTTTTACATTTTTCCATCACTGTATAAGGACCTTTCTTCCTTGATCTCAAGATGCAAAGCGAATCGTCTTGTTAGCACCATGATATTTCTTTTTCTTTCCTTTCCCAGCATTCCGTCTATTTCTGAGCACGTAGCCAGAGAAGTCTTTATCCAGTACACAGCACGTAAGTGCTGCTACAGGATTGCCCCTGCAAAACATATGGTGGTCCAGAACCTGATTCCACTCAACACATTCAGAGTAAGTACATGTAGTATTGCAAAGAGCTGACCAAATTTAGTATTGGATGGGAGGGTTCGCTAATAGTCCTATTTCTGTGCCAACTGCAATGATCTACAGTTTCAGACAACCATCACAGCTGTTAAGTAACGTGGGAAAAATATTCACAATTAAATGTGAAATGCTCAAAAATTTAGCTTCTGTCGTGTATCAGATTGAAAATGGTTTCATTTCATAATTCCCCCCATTTACAATTCAGAGAGGTCTGTTACATTTTTCTTTGCTCAAAAAACCTGGTACTTTCTCTGGTTATACTATGAGATTCTGTGTGTGTGTGTGTGTGTGTGTGTGTGTGTGTTTAATGGAGGGAGAGAGAGAGAGAGAGTCAAAAGTACATCCTACAGCAGAGAATTTTTCCCTAAATGTAAAATTGGTCAGAAAAGTTCTCGATCTCATAGACCTCAGAGAATTCTCTGCTGTGGACTGGAAGATATGAGTTTTGGCAATATTGTGGTTAGGCATCAGCAAAACAAAGCCAGCCAACAATAAGAACAGCAAAACCCCAAACTCATCTGAGATGATCAGGGCTGCTGACTATGTGGGCTGGGCAAAAGCAGCAGCTGCTCCCGGTGATTTATAAGCACGCAGGGCTCCTGCCAATGTTGCTTTGAAATCATTGCTGGAACCCTGGGCAGAGAGAGACAGGGAGTGCTAAAAGGGGTGGCTGTGGGAAGCTAGGCCTCAGCTTCTCCCCTGAGGCCCAAGCCCCCCAGTTTTCTGGTGGGTCTTGATCTCAGCATCCCCTTTCCCCATGCCCAGGGGCTATCAGCACCCAGGGAAGTGACTTACACTTGTGCAATGACCCCCAATGTGTATCGTCACCAAGTTTCAAACTCTTGGCTGTTAGCACTGCAGCACTGATCAATCACACCCACCCTTCTGCTGGCATGTCCTATGATATCAAGACTGTTTATGCCTCAGCTAGACACAGAATTCTCCATGCTGTTACTCCCCCGTACAATCATCTATTATTTTCCCTATTATATCTATCTGTCTAATCTATCTATTGCTCTTGAAATCAGAACAACTCTTATTACCCTAACACAGGAACCAATTCTCATTGAAGTCAGTAGAGGCTGTGACTTTGGTTATAATAATGAGAGCAGGTATAAGCCTAGAATTGCTCCACGCACCTAGCAGAGAATGAGAAGCAGCTTTATATTAAAGTTGACTTTTTTTGTTTGGTCTTAAATATCAGTATCGTCTTGAGACCTTCACTGAAACACGAGAAGTATTCCCGATCAGTGAGCCTTATAACGGTAAGCACATCAGAGCTCTTGCCTACCTGAGAGACCAGTATAGAATGCGCTGTGGAAGGGAATGAGTGTCTGAGTAGACTGATGGGCTTAACAAGTGACCACACATGCTCTTGGACTGCATGCAGACTAGCAGATCATGGCAGGCAATATTTTAAAAAATAGCAACTGATTCCCAATGCCTCAACTTTGGAATCCAACTTGAGGTCTCCAAAAACTTGATTTCAGAGAAGCAAAAAAACTGGATTGATAAGTGTGCCTCTCACATGTTTAGGTGGCAAAATTAAATCCAGCCCAAATTGGTGGAGACCGAAAGATTTTAAAATTAAAATTTATGTTTCATGTGTTCTTTGGCTGTCACCTGTTGTGACATTTATTTTCTCTTTCAATGGTGGACAGTGAAACAATCTGAGTCCATTGGATGGGTGCTCATGCAAGAACTCACTAGCAATCTGTTTGGCATTCCATTCCAGCATTGTTGTCCAAGGCCCACCTCCAGCCTGCTCCCCCTGAATTAAAACTCATTGGAAAATACAATATATTTCTATTCTTGTCATGTTTTGTAAAGGAGAAGTTGAGAGAAACAAAGGGATAGGCTGTGGGGAAGAGAAAACAGATATACATGCTGGGTGAAGAGTGGTCAGAGAGGAGAAGACAAGGCACAGACAGGAAAAAACAGGGAGAGGAAGTGGGCAAGAGAGAGAGAGGTCAGAGACAAAAAGTAGGAAGACAAGAGTGGAAAAGGAAAGAGGGAGGTGATGAGGGGAGGATAAAATAAGGAAAATTGGCAGCAGAAAGTGAATGTTTCCTGGGTTCCAGCCAAGTGAAAGCGAACTTCCTGGAAGTCCATTGTACATGGTCACCAACATTTTTCATCCTTCTCAGTTGGTTTGCTCTGTTCGTTTACTGGTCTCGGGATCAGGCACAGGAGTACATACATGGACTTCAGTACACTGTGGATCAGGCTCTGGCATCATTCACACAAGCTAAATTTAAACTGGGGGCAAAAGAGTCATTTAGATCCTCTTTCACTGTCTCCTGTAATTCTCTTTTTAAAATTAAAAGAAGAAAAGTCCAGTTCAGAGAACAGTGTATTTTGTTCCTTCAGTTTCCACTGACAGATATGGGTTTGCTAACAGAAGTTCCTCACTGGAGTCATAGTTCCTGATATACAATTAACTTCCCCACTAGCTCAAACACAGTGAAGCTAGTTGTCTTTGACCTCAGAGTAACATGGATTGTATCATCTTCCTGTCTTTGCAGACAAAAGGCGTGTGGGGGAAAATATATAGGTACCGGAGTTTTGGTGTAGTGTACAAGGGGAAACAGAAGAGAATTGAATGCACTAAGGTTATATGACCTTTTATGGTAACAAATATAAGTCCCCCAGTCTGAAGAGGATGAGACGAGAGGGACACTGCTCCTTTCTGTTGGATGTTTTCTCAGCTAATTAAAACAGATTGGCCTCTGTAAGGGTTGGCTCAGGAGGGACAGTTCAAGAAGCTTCCCTCCATCCCCCCTTGAAAGAGCAAGAAACAAGCGAAGGAAAACGATTCCGAAGGGGATGGCATACGACACTGCTCCAGCCTTAGAAAATGAGTAACTAGAGGTAACATGTTTGAAGACAGCACAGCTTCCATGTTCCTTCTCAGCCCTGGAGACATGAGGGATGGATTATGTCTCCTGAGGTGCAGCTCCTCCCATGCTCCTCTGGGGTGCAGTAACTATGGTGTGCTTTGGGGCTTGAACTGAGCAGGGACCTAAAGTCCTTCCCAGTGGATGGACTCATAGTCTTGGATTCTCGAATGAGTTGTGGCTCTCAGCTGAGTAACCTGACTGTCATCAGGGGAACCCATGACACCAGTCGGTACTATTTGGAACCTCACCCCATGAAGGAGCCCGATAGCAGTGGGGTGGGGCTGTAAGGGATAAGATCTGAATGGCTACTGTGTCAATGCTATTTGTTTTGTGGGTAAACAGCTTCCATACGTTTCCTCCACGGCCCTCAACCTGGCACCTTCCGTCGGTGCTGAACTGCATGTGTGAAAACGGCTGCCTGGTGAGGTGACCCTCCCTAAAGCACCATTGATCTTTAGTCCTTTTCTCCAGGTGGATTGGTGGACTCTTCTGACGTTGCCCTGGCACCTGCCCCATGGTCAATAGTAGTGGATGCACCGCCTCTGTTTACGGATTGTGAAATGCACATTCCAGTACCTCACACTTATTCAGTACAGGTAAAACTCCCACCACCAGCCAAACTTTTAAAAGATCATTAATTCTGTGATGGGCATGACCCTTTTGAAATTGGGCCTCTCTTATGCAGGGTGCTGTAGGTACACATATTAAGTGCCTGTCCTGCCCTTCAAAGAGCTGACAATCTAAACAGACAAAAGTCAGGAGAAGGAAAATATTATCATCCCATTGTACAGATGGGCAACAGAGGCATAAAAAAGCAGTTTGCCTGACAGCCAACAGGAAATCAGTGGCAGAGCCAGGACAGAGCCCAGCTTCAGTCTCACTTTAGTGTCATAATATCTATGCAAATGGAAAAGATTTCTAATCCAAAATCTAGCAGTATGTAACTCAAAGGCTATGTCTACACTTGCATTCGAAAGAGGCATGCAACTGAGGGAAATCAAAAATGCAAATGAGGTGCAAATTTGCATATCTAGCCTCTTTCGAAAGAAGAAAACCAGTGCAGACACTGCTCTTTCGAAAGTAAACCCCATTTTTGAAAGAATCTTTCTTCCCTTTTTTTTTTATGGGAAGGATTCTTTCGAAGATGGGGTTTACGTTCAAAAGAGCAGTGTCTGCACTGGTTTTCTTCTTCTGAAAGAAGCTATTTTGAAATAAGAATGTGCAAATGAGGTGCCAGTTATGCAAATTTGCACCTAATTTGCATTTTTGATTTCCCTCGTTTGCATACCTCTTTTGAAAGAGGAATGCAAGTGTAGACACAGCCAAAGTCTGTTCTTCAAGGGCTTGAGCCTATTTTCATTGAAATGAATGGAAAAGTTCCCACTGGTTTAGTTGAGCAAGATCCTGGCCCCCAGGCACCATTGTATCCCAAATGCAGAAGGCTTGATTACATATTGCTTTTAAAATCAGTGTGCCATCATATTTCAGTTCTATGTTTGGATATGATAACAATTTTCAAGTATCTAAAAGTCTGTTACAGGGAGGAGGGAGAAAAATGATTCTCATTGATAATCTTCTGATGATTAGGACAAGAAGCAATGGGCTTGAATTGCAGCAAGAGAGGTTAAGCTGAACATTAATAAAATCTTCCTGTCAGGATGCTCAACTGCTGGAATAAATTGCCTAGGGATGCTGTGGAATCTCCATTACAGGAGATATTTAAGAGCAGGTTAGACTTATTAGTGATGGTCTTGATGGTGCTTGGTCCTTTCATGTGTGCAGGTGACTGCACTTGATGACCTCTCTGGGTTTCTTCCACTTCTATGATTCCATGATTATTTTTATTGCTTTTTCATGTCCTGACCTGGGATAAGAAAAGATAACTAAGGTTTCTGGCAGGTAGCATTGTTTTTGCTGCTTTAAATAATGGGATACTATTTTTAATACCTTCACATACAGGATTAGTCCTTGTTTTTGGCATGGGGGTTGTTCTTACTGCTCTGGGTAGTCTGAAGTATACATTTAATATGGGCAGGCTGCCATGAAAAAGAATTTGTATCCACCCAACAAAACAAAGAAAGACTATTTTTGGAGTAAAACAAACAAAACCAGACAGAAAAGCCAACCCAACTGGTTTTGTGCATGAACTCAGTAACGCAGGCATGAAAATATATGGCTTGCTTCCTGGTGTTCCTGCTAAGAACAGAATAGAAAAGCTCTGAGCTTGTATTTCAGTGTAGGAATGACAGTTTTCTTATACTATCTGTAACGTGGTCATTTAATTTCTCGGTGGAATCCCTGTCTCAATTAGTAATTTTCAATTTCTTTTCCCACGGGTTTCAAGCAAGACTCTCCTTACTCACAGAGGTACCTAATACAGATATAATGTGAGGTTTAGGGGAGAATAATGACGTGGGCTCTACTGACACAAACCTGCTGCATTTATCTGTCAAACTACGATTCTGTTACTTATACTTTTTTTGCTTTGCTTTCAGAATTGTTCCAGTTGCCAAGGACAGGGTAAAAATCGGTGCCACTTCTGTAGTGGATCTGGAAAGGTATGTTATAATGCAACTTTGGCAAATTCTCTATCATGTCACTATCTCTTGTGCAGCAAAATTCTGTAGAGGCGGAAAATACATTTATGTTCAAAAATGCCCTGAAAGTATATAAAAAACACTTGGCCCAAATTTCTCTCTCTTTCTGAGCTCTTGGCAAGAAAATCACATCAAGCCATTTGAGAACAATAGTCACAGTGGGAACTGGTCCCACTTGTGTGTCTGTTGGACATTCAATTAATATTCTTTCTTCCAAAACAATGGAACAGATAAAGTTAGGAGTTTAATAAGTATTGAGGGAATGTGTGTCTTGTGCTTTCAAAAAAGGGGCAGCCGTTCCCAGTCTTTGACAAGTGTCTCAAAGAAATGGCAAAGTCAGGAAGGAGATGTAAACAGTTGTGTGACAGCTGAAGGACTGAAGTTTATCGGACTGATCTAAAGACTGTTGATATCACTATGAATCTACCTATCTCCAGAAGCTGACTGTGGTCCTTTTTTATTTGAGAGAAACTTGATCCCAATTTATATTGATAATTGAGTCTGACCTCTGTATGAAGCTAGGGTTTACATTAATAAGTGAGTGATTTAATCGAATTATAGTGAAACCTATTTTAAGTGAAAACAGAAGGGAATGACAGAAACCATGAGGTTTAACAGAAGTGAGTCCTAGTCAAGTTGTAGCATATTTGTCCCAAAACATTTTGGAAGGTTTTAAGACCAAAGGTTAACTGCTAACAGTGGCTACATATACTAGTTCCACTCTGTGTTGTCAGCCTGGATATAATGCATGCAGGAAACAGAAATGCAAATATCACAGTTGGTAAATAAGAGCACAGAACAAGATGATATTAGAAGCAGCCTTTAAGCCTGCACGATACTGTGATGCTGAGCTTTTGATAGCAGTTAATAAAAAGGAGATCCCTGAATGAGTTGGCTCCTTTGTAAATGTTCCAGTATTTAACTAACCACGGAAAGAAGGGCAGCCCCTCTGTAGCCTCTGTAGGTGGGAACATTAATGGGCATGGTAATTCCCAACCTAATTTGGCCACAGAACACCTTCAAACACAAACCCCATCCAGAGTTTCCCCAGGCTCTCCAACACAAATTTAGGATGAAAAACTGGTAAAAAACATGAATAAAACTTCCAGCAGTTGTTGGCAGGGAACTACCCTTTTCCTATCTCTAAACCAATGTCACTGTCAGAAGCATGCAAGGTATTTTATCAAGAGGTCCTGATGGGATGACTCAGGCAATAGATAATGATGCTGAGCTTTTCGTCCTAGTCTGGCCCAATTCATTAATAACCAGGATTCATTGCGATACAATGTCCGTTCACATCTGATCTAGTGCTAGCTCTCACCCGGCCTGGCAGTTTCATCAAAGAGGCAAAAGGCCTGCTTAAGAATGGTAACTTCATAACCACTTCCTCTCATAGGACAGTCAATGCTGAGTAGTATGACAACACCTGTGCACAAGTAATACATGTGGACAAAGGACTTGAATCTCCAGAGGATACAATTTGTAGGAGAAAAACAGTCCTGCAAGTGGGAAGGGCTACTTTTATGAGTAGCCATTGACATGGATAACTGTGTGAATCTTGACATTTATTGATAGTAAGGAAGGAAGAATAGGTATTGCTGGAACCACTTGCCTTTAATTTGTAGTCAAACTCTGGAATTTGCAGGTGCTTATTAATCATGTTCATGTGATTAGTGCAACATCTGAAACTGAACAGACTTTACTGCCATCTTCCAGCATAGAAAATGTGTTACGAAAAGTTTCTTGATAAAAATGTCAGCTTGTACAAAGAAAAGAAAGACAATAGAGTGGATTCAAGGATGTGTTTATCCCCTGGCAACTGGGAATTCAATTAAATCATGAAGCAAGCAGTGTATGCATTTGCTCAGATGGAGTTATATCACAATATTAAGTCATTGGCTATCAAATAATCTGCTGGATATGGAATACTGGAACACTCTGCATTAGAAGAGAAATTGACCTCTGTGTAGAAAGCCATCGTGAGGCGCTTATGATACTTTAATTCCCTTTAAAGCCTCAAGTCTAGGATTTAAGTGGGGCTAGCATGGCACACAGATCTTGTGTAGGTTCTTTGTATAGAGATGAAGTTCATCATAGGTGCTCTGGCAGCATGATTTCTGCATTTCTAATGCACCCTTTTGTGCACAGTGCATGGGATGAAATAGGGCCATTGAGGTTACCATGTTCTGAGTTTCAAACACTTGTATTTACTTTTGTTGTTGAGAATATGGATCTGACAAAATGAAAAGGGAAAAGATCTGATTCTTGTCAGAGACAAATATGTTTTTCTTTTCTTTATTTCTTAAATGTAGAGAAGATGTACGGCTTGTCATGGGACTGGCTGGCAAGACTCATCCAATCAGAGTTGTTTGTTTTGCTCTGGTTCGGGAAAGAGACGGTAAGAAAAAGCTAAAACACCACATGGCAATTAGTATTTTTTCACAGGATTTCATCTACCAGATAGCTGTTTATTAGGATATCATTTCCTCCATGATCTTTAAAAATGGGGAAGAGTCAGATGCTGCTAGGTGAATGAGAACAGATCCAATTCAACGCCCATTGGCATCAATGGGAATCTTTCAATTTTTAATAACAAATGCTGGCACCTTACAGTCAAAGCTTGCAAAGCACTTTGCAAACATGTACTGTGCCTCACAATACTCCTGCAAGGTGGTAGAGGCGTTATTAACCCCATTTATGCTGAGAGACTAAGACACAGGGAGACCTTGGGCCTACACCTTCCTTGTCTTGCATCATTCAAACTAGTGGAAAATGAAAGGTATTCTGTACCTACGTCATGCATGTTGTTATTAATTTATTTTATTGTTTTTAGCAACCAGGGAACCCATTGTGCCCCACTCATACTATAGAAATGCAAATTATTAGAGTTTCCTTGAGAAGAAGAACTTACAATTTAAATAGAAATGTTTCTCCCCCTCTGTGTTACAGGCTGAACCTCTCTCATCTGGTACTCTCCACCTGACCAGTGCCAGATGAGAAAATTTACTGGATCAAGAGAGGACAACATTTTTTAGAATATTACTGACGTTTAGGGGGAAATAACAGCACAGAACCCTGAGAACTATGACAGGCGGCTGTAAACAAACTTTATGGGGCCATGGGGAACTTAGCCACACCCATGATAAGTGGTTCTTCAGCTCACTAAAATCATGCTGGATTACGGATGTTGCCCAAAGAGAGAGTTACGGGTTAGAGAGGTTCAGCCTGGATATGGTTAGAACACGCACATGCAGACTAGTACCCATTGAACTCAGATGGCAGTCTGCTACTGTGAATTTTTCTGGAAGAAATTGAGACAGAAATTTAGGGCAGGCATTTGTGTATGTAAAGCGAATGCATAAATGTTGTATTTCTTCCATAGTTGCTCAAATTGTCATGGTTGTGGTTGGCGGAAGTGCGTCTGTTGCTATGGAAAAGGTCTTTTGCTATATCATTCTGAACTTACAATCACTTGGTAAGTTGAAATCAGTTGAACACAGGGATTTGTTAGGTTAGAGAGCAGAGTATCTACAGCTGTTGGCCATTCTCAAGCATGCTGCGGGTCCTGAGATATAATGCTGAGACAGATCTTCCAGTGGCATAAATGAGGGTAGATCTGCTGAAGCCACTCCTGTTAAATGCTATGCCATGGTTAGGAGTACTGACTTCAGTGGGACCATTCTGATTGACATCTGCCAGTGATAAGATCCAACCTATTAAGTTTTATGCGTCAAACATGAGATTGTTGGTCTTACTGATTGTGACATCATTTAACAAGTGTTAACAAAATCCTGAGAAACTGATATGTTACATGTATATTTGAAGGGAAGAGGGGCAGTGAAATCCAGCTTTCACCTCTAGGAACTATAATTTTATACGTTTCAGAAGTCACTTGATTACCTGATTTTTGTTACACTATCTGAGACATGACATTACCACAGTCCATGCTGATTGCATCTGGCACACACACATTCAGAGACCCAGAGTGTTCACCTAGATTAGTTGGATTTAACAGCAAACCAAGCACTGAGCAGTAGTTCCTGTTCAAACTCCCTCAGTATATTTAGGTAGAGCACCTCAATGCCCAGGCAGAATTCTGAGTACAGTACATTTGACTTCACTAACATCTTCCTGTAGTGTATGTTACACACGGTGGTACTGATTCTTATTTATGCTATGACTTCTTTATCTTTGCCGTAGCATGACAAAGGGGTCTTCAAGTGGATGGACAGAATATTTAAACTCACTTTAGCTGTCCCTGGCAGATAAAGGAACTTCTGTGAAAATGAGAGTCAGATCCATCTTCTTCCCTTTAAATTCTCATCTGTTTAACGCTAGTATGCTCTGCTTGAAGCTGCCTCTCACATCTCACAAGTGGTTCAAGTTCAGTCCTGGAAGAAGCCATCTCCATATATCTGAGGCAAATGAGGGCTCTCATTGTTTTTAGCTCGTACATCAGTACATCAGTGCCAGGCAGACTGAAGGTAGCCCTGGGACTGTCTGCAGCCCTGGAAATCTCTTCTAACTGCGGATGTCTTCACTACAGGGAAGATTGACCCTGCCACAGTGAATCTTCCAGAGTTCAATTTAGCCCACCTAGTAGGGACACCCTAAAGCAAACTTGTAGGGCACCCCTATTGATGCAGTATTGCTGCCCCCTGTTAGGAGTAAGGGAAGTAGACAGGAACTCCTTCCTTAGTGGAGTTGGTGCAGAAGCCCAAATTAAGACACATCAACTCTAGCTAAAGTAGCTGGAACTGCATATCTTAATTCAACCTTCTCCTGTATCTAGACCTGCCCATGGTTTGTTCAAGGCAAAGAAAGCAGTAACCTGTAGGACGTGGTAGGATCTGTGATAAATATATCTATATCTATATATAGATATAAACATGCTAAAGGATATGACTCACGTAAGCAATGCCTGGCCCAAAATGCCCTCTAGCTGCAAAGGTTTGGACTTGGAAGATTGGCTGGGACATAAGAGCAGGACACAAAAAGTTGCTCCACGTGGCCAGCTGTGGCTTTTCTGACATAATCCCGTGTGCATCCCCAGGTGTGATTTTGGTCCAGGGTTTGTAAAATGTGTTGCACACTACGGGGTTGTGTTGTAGAAAATTAATAATACCAATCCTAACTTTTATGGAAAAGAAATAGAAGCCCACTATCCCCTCCCCTTCTTTTCCCAACAGGAAGAACAGCGTTACTGAATATGTTGTTGACAAGAATTCTGGGTTTCCTGTTTATCACCTGCAGGAAGCCACTGGGAAGGAAATATTTAGTGACGAAAATCAAGTGGTAAATAATGACCCTATTGTGTTACAATTATTTTATCTGGAATCCACTTAAAGTGCAGAGCACACTGCCATGTTTATTTCTCAGCTCTCTACGCACCAAGTAATTTTAAAGGGCCAAAGATGTGAGATTAACAGCCAGACATTTCATGATAAGTGTATAAGTTACATAGGAGGGTTTCACTATGTACTAAAATTTGACAGCAATTTTCGAGTGACTGCAGGCTTACTGATGGGGAGGGAGTAAATGGGAAGCTGACCATTTGAAGTGCAGGCAGATTGCCAGTCTGGGTACTGTGGGTGGCTCTGAAGCCTGGGGGAAGATGCACCATGTTCTGGGTTATTCTGAGGGTTGACTGATCTTGGCCCCATCCCTTCACCGGAGGCCATGCCCTTTCTGGGTCACAGAGTTGGGCTTCCCCATAAGTCCTGTGGCAGCTGTTGGCCCTGCTGAATGACTATACAGTAGAGGGGTTAACAGCCATTGCTATCTTATTATGGGCAATATTTTACAGTAAGTTTAAATACTGGTGATAACGATCAGTGCCTGAGGATGAGCAATAAGGGAGACAGGACTGAACCAGAATGCTGGACGTGATCTGGGGAAAGCTTGCATCCATAGTGGGACTTTACAGCTCGGGCACATGTTTTGTTAAGGCACAAAACAGGGAAAGGTTTTCTCCAGAGGAGTTTATTGGTGCCATCAGCACAAGTATGGTGGCTTTGTGCTATTTGAAAAGCTCACTATCCTGCAAGGCTGACTGAGGTTATAGCTTCACTACAGGGAAGATCGACCCAGTCAGGTTCGATTTTTGCACCTTCTGTGGGGGTGGCCAGGTAAGTCGATTGTAGAATAGTTGATTTTAGCTACACAGTTGCCCTAGCTGGAATTGGGTATCTACAGTCAGCTTTGATGCCTAGTGTAGACCTGCCCTGAGCTAGCTGTAGGTCTGCTTTGTGCTGGGGCTGTTGTGCTGCAGCACAGTCTTGGATCTTGGCGGCTGTATTTAAAATGAGATCAAAACTGAGGTATGTATCCCTTGCAGTACTGACGTTTTGCTGACTGCCAGTCAAATGCATGCCACAGTCATTGTACATGCTGTCTCTGCAATGGGCTAAAATGAAAATATACTCAAGGACTACAGTTGTTTACTAATTGCCCTGAGCACAATAACACTGCATTTTGGAGGGTGTATAAATATGTTCTTTTCTGTGTCTTTATTTTCACAGGTGTATCCTATAGTGAATTTCCCTGAGCCAGCCATTGATCAGGGCTCAAAATCATGCATTGCACAACACCAAATGCAGTTTGCCTCCAGTAGTCGTATATTGAGACAGGTAGGTCAGATGCACCAAACAGATGCAAGCTTATTACTGCAATAAATGGGAGGCAACTGGGGGAGAATATTATCCCTGAACTGCTAATCTTCAGCATATGTAGTTTTCAGCTGTGAACTGTGAAAAATCAAATCAGGCCAGCCTGTTCATTCCATTTCCTCAAGGGGAACTGTGCAGTATCATCATATAAAACAAAAGCTACCCCAAAGACATCACCACGCAAAATATTCTCCCAGTTTCCGGTCTCTTAATCTTACCCCAAAAGCAGCACCTTAAGAGACCAGCATTCAGCCAGTCTCTTGTGTCCTGTTCCTGGAGGAACAGCAGCTGTTTTACAGCATCTCCCAGCAGTACCTCCATGATCCCAAGTTGCTACAAGTTGGCCCTCCCTGGTCTGGCAACCTTAGTACTTAAGAGGTCCTGGACCAGGATTTTTCTGGACCAGGGAAGGTCAATGCTCCCCTTCTGGCCTTTAGCCCTCCATTCCTGGGCTCTCCTCCCAGCCATCATCCATGCCACTTCTTGGCCCCAGCCATGGCTCCCTGGCTGCCAGCTGTGGCTTCCTGGCCCAAGACTATGCTTCTCAGTCACCACCATCTTCCTATCCCCAGCACCAGCTGCAGGCCACTGGCTTCCTGGTCCCGGCCACAGCTCCCCAGCCAGAGCTCCCTGGCTGCCCCACAACAGCTTCCTGGTTCCAGCCACTGCCTGCAGCTTCCTGGCACCACTGCTAGCTTCCTGGCCCAGCCACTGCTGCCAGCCTCCCTGCTGCCATGCTGGCTGGGAGCTGCCTTGGCTAGGGCTCGTTGACACTGGTCTCCTAGCTACCTCTCATCCTCCTGGTCACTGGGACACTCTGGTCCAGCAACATCTGTAGTCCTACTGGACCAAAGATGTTGCTGGATCAGAGTCCTGGATTTCAGAGATTCAACCTCTGCCAGGGAGGCTGCACCTCCTCATAGATTTTCCAAATTTTTGTTGCACGATTCTGATCTGATTTTCAATGGGAGTAAATCTATCAAAATGAATGAATATCCACTTACGTAAAAGCCACGTAGGTGTATTCAGTTCCCAAGATTTTTTTTTAATACAGGAAGACCCCATAAATTTGAGCAGCTTTGTAGTCACTTGGGGATGGAGTAATTCAAATGGTCTAAATATTTGCAATGAAGTCCATTATCTTTAAATATCAAGGTGTGCAAGAAAGGTGTAAATACATTGTGGTCAAAGGATAGTTGGGTAAGGAATTGAAACCAACCCAAGAATTCATCATCGCCACAGGAATTCTGAGATGAGTGAAACATTATGCACAGATTAGCGACATCAGTGTTTCTCAATCACTAATCCTTGGACCAGCACCAATTTCTGAGATTTTCTGTTGGTTTTGGGTCATGCTCCTTAAACCTAATGAAAGCCAGGTTGTGGTCTACTTGCTCAGGCTGAGTAGCATTTTACCCATGAAGTAAGATGTGTCTCAACATCAATTATCAGAGGGGTTGCCACATTCGTCTGTATCCACAAAAACAACATGAAATCCTGTGGCGCCTTATAGAGTGGATCTTTGCCCACGAAAAATTATGCTTCAAAAACAATGTTAATATATAAGGTGCCACAGGAATTCTTGTTTTCTCAATATCTGACTCCCAAGCTCTGCCCTTAGGATTATTATTAGATATGGCCACATATTTCCTTTGTCTTCCAGAAACAAACCATTGAGCTGATTCCGCTCACCAAGGTGGACTATGACTGGAGGGGAAGAGAATATTCCTTCTATGTCTTTGGAACGGAGAATGAAGTGTTTACTGAGGACTACCCAGCAAAGTGCTGCTGTTCAGTCATGTAATTCACAGGTTTTAAATTGTGCTGAAAAAGAAGCACACGCTCAGGCAGCACCGCAGATCTGGGATTATTTGTATCTCCTTAACAGACGGAGCTACTTCTTCCTTTTCAGCTTTCGCTTGACAACCGATCTAAAGCTCTTCACCAACAGCATTATCACAGACACTGGGGGTCTTGTTATCAGTGTAATACTGATTCATCCAGTGCTTTAATTAAACAGCTGAACACCTCTCTGGTGCACACCTGGCCATTTGCTCTGTGTTTTTGGTGATGAACGAATAGTGATAGCGAAAACTGAGACAGGGCTAGTATATCATACGACAGAGATCTGGGTTCGGAGCTTTTGGTTTTGTGCTCCATATGTTTGCCTTGAGGCATTTAGCTTGCTTAATGAATCCTTTACAACGTCCTCTGTGTCAAATGCATATTCCAAAGGGTGGAAATGAAGCAGCTTCAGGCAGTTCACTTACAGAGGTTGAAATGAATGAGTGTGATCTGTAATATTATTACTCTACAACAGTTCTCAGAGTCAGGGCAACCAGTGTGTCTTCTGTCCCCTGATATGGATCTTCATGAGAAAGCAGGGGATGAGTGGCTCAGAGAGGGTTAAGGAGTGATGTTAGCATATGTCCATCTGTAAATTATGCATGAGGAACGTGGGCCTTTGTATCCCCCCCGCCCCATCTTGATTGAGACATCGTGAATGGCAACAAGACTATTTGAATTGGGAGGAGTTACTCCTCTAGCTCAGTTGATAGCATCTCATGTTTTTAGCTTTGTAGGATATGGGCGCAAACCACACCATCACCACAAATGGGGTTAATTACAGAAGAATCGCAGGAGGTGCCTCACTAGGGTAGTCTGTTAAAAAAGTTAGAATCTACACAGACCCTTACACTGGGAGACCCAGAAGTTTCTGTTTGGCATCTATTTGTATGGGAGCTCCTTGAGTAGAGAAATGTCTTGGACAGCATCAATGATGCAATAGACAGCTCATAAAATAAACACTGGAGCTGAGCTCTCTCTCTCTGATGGAATGAATCCCAGAGGCCCCTGTGGGGTGTCACCTGGTGTGCTGGTCATGCCACTGAGCTCCTTTGGGTCTGCCCACCACCCTGTCCTTCTGGGTCTCCCCTAGCCTCTTCAAGTGAGGAGGCAATTTCAAAAGCCAGCTGAAGACAAGAGCCTGGTTCCTTTCCGTCCCTTAAATAGACTTTCCCAAGTCTGTGAACCCTTTGTTTAGTTTCCTCATTCACATGGAAGAATACCAGAGTCAAGATAGGTTATAGTACTAGGTGGCAGGGTCACCTCTCTTTCTGTGACTCTCCATGGTTGGGCTTACAGGAAAAACTAAACCATTTACAGATTGTCATCTTGAGGGCCGAGCCATCATATTTCTGGAGTATCAGTAATGGTTCAAATGAGCACTTTAGAATTATAAACAGATTTAAACTTCATATTTCTGACTTCACAAACAAGAATGATACATGCACAAAAATAGCATATACACATTTAGTGGATCGTAACTTTAAAAATGATGCCACGTGAAACATTTTACCTCAAGTGTCTGAATTATGCATATGCATAGTCTCAACCATGAGGTGGTATGACAGTCTTGTTTCAGGATGCTGACTCTACTCCCATGAGCTGTTATAAATCGGTGGTGGAATGGTAACGTGCTCTTCCAGCACTTTGCAGACTGGTTATAATCAGATCTTTCTCCATTGCCTGCATACCTTGTGTTAGCTGTGACCTTCAAGCATCCAATGATTACATGAATGGTGTTCCCAGCAGGCTGCTGGCTACCTCCTGCTGAGAGGCAAATCAAATAGTTACATCACACTGCACTATTGTGGCTGCCTGCAGTGTTGTCATTGACCTAGGTTTATAACATGTGGCACACCAGTCCCTAGAATAACAGCACCTTTTGGTAAGTGACATTGGAATCATGCTCTGGAGCAATACAAACGATTTGGCTTTGCAAGCAATTCATGTGTGTTAAATTTCATCCTTTTCAGACCCAAGATCTTTGATGTAGACTGTATCTGGGGAAACACAGAGGGAGCAAGAGAGAATGTTGCGGGGTGGGGAGTAGGAAAAGCACTGAGTGGATAAATGGCAACACTTAAAGGCCATTAGATTAATAACTATAATAGCACTCCAAAGCCATTATAAACTGGGGTGCTGGATAACTGTAGTTCCTAGCGCCAGCTAACTGAAACACACATAGTATACAGCCGGGTTCAGGAACCCCTGGCCCGGGTACCAATAGAGGCACATGAGTCGCTATTTGTTGGCATGTGAAGCAGGAGCTAAGCCCCACCCCTTTTGTCCATATAGGTGGGAGCTTGCTCAAAGCCATGCCTCCTGTTGCTTAACAAAGACCAGCTAATGCATCCAACCACCATCTAAATGGTAAAGCTCTGCATCTTAATTTCTTTATTAATGAAGCTGTTGTAAGGAGGACTATGAGTGACTTTAAAAAGTATCACTGGCACTTGTACATTACATAGAGATCAAAACGTTAAATTTTGGCACTCTCCCTCGGAAAGGTTGTTAACCCTTCGTATACAGTGTTATTGTATAGCTGTGCTGATCCCAGGATATTTTAGGACAAGGTGGGTGAGGTTTTTAATCTGTGTAAGCTTGAAAGCTTGTTTCTCTTGCCAACAAACACTGGGCCAATAAATGATATGACTGCCTTTATCTTGTTTCTACAAATAGTTATACCATAGTCAAAACAAGGGTCAACCATTTAGCCAAGTGATGATACCTCTTGTATCAGAGCAAGTGTAGAATGATTGCAAGCCTGGGCTGGGACACAAATTATTCTCTCTGTTTTGGGGTGTTGTTGGAGGTGGGATCAGATTTAACCCAAACTGACACCAACTTGGCTAAAAGCTCAAGTGGATACTCTTTCTATGCAGTAAACTCAAACCAAAAGCAGAGTATAAATTATACAGCTGAGCTCCTTTCTCTGATTTAGCATAAGCCACTCATATTCATCTGTTGACAGTAGCACCCTTCTTTTAAGGTCTTGAGACTAAATGGGCTCAGCAGTATCTTACTGCCTTTATTTAAATCCATCTTGAATACTCTGTGCAGATGTGGTTGCCTCATCTGAAAAAAAAAGCATTGGCATTGGAAAAAGTTCAGGAAAGGGCAACAAAAATAATTAGAGGTTTGGAACAGGTGCCATATGAGGAGAGATTAAAAAGACTAGGACTTTTCAGCTGAGAAAAGAGGAGACTAAGGAGGGGTCTATAAAATCATGACTGGTGTTGAGAAAGAAAATAAGGAAAATTTTTTTACTTGTTTCCATAACACAAGAACTAGAGGTCACCAAATGAATTAATAGGTAGCAGGTTCAAACAAAGAAAAGAAAGCATTTCTTCACACAATGCACAGTCAGCCAGCAGAGCCAGAGGATGTTGTGAAGACCAGGACTTTAACAGGGTTCAAAAAAGAGCTAGATAAATTCATGGAGCATTGATGGCTATTTGCCTGGATGTGTAGAAATGGTGTCTTCCAGGCTCAGTTTGTTAGAAGCTGGAAATGGGTGACAGAGGAGGAATCTCCTGATAATTACTTATTCTGTGATTCATCTGGGACACCTGGTATTGGCCACTGTCAGAAGACAAGATAGTGGGCGAGTGGACCTTTGGTCTGACCCAACATGGCCATTCTTATGTTCATAACACTTTTGGAACTGTTGTATTTCACCAAGGGTATGTCTACACTAGCCCAAAACTTCGAAATGGTCATGCAAATGGCCATTTCAAAGTTTACTAATGAAGCGCTGAAATACATATTCAGCACCTCATTAGCATGCGGGCGGCCGCGGCACTTCAAAATTGACGCGGCTCATCCAGATGGGTCTCCTTTTCGAAAGGACCCTGGCTACTTCCAAGTCCCCTTATTCCCATCCGCTCATAGGAATAAGGGGACTTCAAAGAAGCCAAGGTCCTTTTGAAAAGGAGCCCCATCTGGACGAGCCGCGCAGCTGCGAGCCGTGTCAATTTCGAAGTGCCGCGGCCACCCACATGCTAATGAGGTGCTGAATATGTGTTTCAGCGCTTCATTAGTAATCTTCGAAATGGCTATTTGCATGTCTTCATTAGTAAACTTTGAAATGGCCATTTGCTATGTCTACGCTAGCCCAAAACTTCTAAATGGCCATTTGCATGGCCATTTCGAAGCTTTGGGCTAGCGTAGACCAAACCGAAATGTTTTTTTTATTTACACCAGATTATCCTACTAAAAGAAATCTAGGGTTTTCCCTTGTTAATATTCACGTGGCAGTTTGTTGTTCTCGGTGAGAGTTGTTAAGTCAATAACAATGTTATCACAATTTAACAGGCAGTTGCTTTTTGTTTTGTTTGCATCATATAATTCGTATGCAGTTAAGGGTGTGAGCATTTCTCAATAGTCAGGTTTTGGATGGGCCATGACATTATGAGCTTTCGTTCTATAGCTGGCAAAACTCATAAGGCCCAAATCAACAATGTTTTAAAATAAAAAGGGCGGTTATAAGAGTACATTCATTCCCCACTCACACATCCAACATCAGAAAATAACATGGCCTACACTGCTTCTAAAAATAGGAATAGCTGAGAGGAAGATACTATCAGCTACACAGCTGGAAATAGCCAATGCCGTGTAGCGGCTATATCTATATAGGTGTCTCTTTTGCATGCATCCCTGACAAAGAGAAATAACATGCTCATTTGGGATGGAAGATCCAGGACAATATATATTCAACTAAATACAGACAATAATTTTATGGATAGCACGACTACATTTAATTGTAAAGTAAGCATTTTAGCAGTAAAGGAAAGGTAACTTTTCACATATATCCTGTTAGCCTGAAACAAGACTAAGTGACTAGCTCACTTGTTATTTCTACCAAGGCTCGTCAAAAAAATGGAGAAAAATTCCTCATTTTTAAAAAAATGCAGTGACTTTTTAATTTTGAAACTTCAAAATTGGAAGCATTCTGGCCATCTTTAGATTTGGTCCAGACAAAAAAATGTTATAATAATTTTAACTCAATTCTTGATTCCTAGAGTTTTGCTTTTCTAAAATTTCTGTTACAAAATTTGAACAACTCAGACTGGTCACAGATTATTCTATCCACTGATAAAGGGAGGTGAGAACTGTAAAGGCAGTAAATTGAGTAAAATAGCACAAACTCAGTGAATGTCTCCAGACACTTCAGTTCATTCATTTTGATTTTGCTTCATTTGGTCTTATCTATTACAGCACACCTTAAGTCCTCTAGTTCCCTAAACAAACACAGTCTAATGGGATTCCACTCAAGTCACACTCACAACCTAATTTCTGCCAACAACCCCAGAGTTTCTGAAAGTTTCTTTTGCAGGGACCAGGAGTAAAATAACTAACAGTGACATTTAAGTGCTAGTTTTAGGATTCAGCACCTACATCCCATGGAGTTGGAAGGAATTTTTGTATCTCTCTTTGGTCCCATTTACACTACAAAAATAACAGTGCTGGCAGCTCCATTTACAAACTGGTGATACAGAGTCAGTTAAACAACACAGTTTGGTTTGCCATATAGATGGCTCATATCTGTATTAACCATCCAGCCAAACAACCTACTCCATCTGACACTGTCCATGTGGCAATATGCGGAGAAAGATTCCACAATATGTAATCATTGGTAGGAGAAAAAAACTTCCACTTTCATGGGTAGTAAATTCACTCACAAATTATAAGAACTGTTAGGAGGACTCTGTGCCTCCTTGCTTTGTCCCTCTTATGTCAGACTGTTTCATAGTTTTAAAAGAGGAACTTCACCAAAGAATTCCTCAGACCCAGGGCTCTCACCTGGAAGATGAAATGCAGAACCTATCAGCAAAACATTGTGATCAGACTCTTCAATGTAATTATAGCAGAGACACAATGGTGGAGAAGATTGTAGACCTGAAAAAAAAGATGTTACTAATAGCAAGTTCTCTTAAGACTTGTATTAGCGTTTAACCCGTAAATGCTCATTACTTAAAAAATACATTTATTAGTCATTAAGGCACTACAGGATTGCTTGATACTGTTTGATACTACAAGACTGATGTACTGAGATAGGATAGTAATAGCTATGGTCAACACACCAGGAAGGTGTTCAGGTCTTTTCACATTAAATGGAAGGGCCAGAGAGCAGAAGGGGAGGAAAAAGTCTTTAAGGACATATTTATATTTCCATCATGCAAACTGCTCTATCCAGGCAGACCTTGGAGTCCCACTGATTTTGGTGGAGATGGAGGAGAGGAAGGCCACTCCTGCCCTTGTTATACGAGAGTAGGGCCTTAGACTCTATTCAGGATGCTCAAATTTTTTAGCTAAAGAGTAAAAATTAACAGCAGCACAAAGACTAGCTCAGCCAGTAAGAGCCACTTATTTTAATCATGAAGGTACTTCATGAAGCACAGTGTCTCAAGCTGAAATTCTAGGGCAGGGGTCAGCAACCCCCAGCACAGGTGCCAAGAGTGGCCTGCAAGCCAATATTCATTGGCACGCAAGACGGGAGTTCAGCCCTGCCCCTCTGCCTCCATGCAGCTGGGAGCATTAACAAAAGACCAGCTAATGCTACCAACCACCCCCTAAACGGTGAATCGCTGCAGCTTAATTTATTTGTTAATGAAGCTGTTGTAAGTAGGACTAGTAGTGACTTTAAAAAAATATCACTGGCACTCAGACCATACGTAGAGGTCAGAAGGTCAAATTTCAGCCCTGCAGCATGGAATGGTTACTGACCCCCTGGTCTAGTGTAATAACAAGTACACCTAGCACACTGGCAGCATTCAGTGAACATTGACAACTGTTGCTGGCAGTAATAAGGCTTAGCAGTGGGGACAGAGGATCTATCCATGGCTATTAATAATAATAATACACATTATTAATTTAGCCCTCTCAGGCCATGTCTACACTTGGCCAAAATTTCGAAAGGGCCATGGTAATGGACAAATCAGAGAATACTAATGTGGTGAGAAATGAATATTCAGTGCTTCATTAGCATGCTGCTGGCCACAACACTTCGAAAGTGACACATTTCGAGCGCACACGGCTCGTCTACACAGGGCCCTTTTCGAAAGGCCCCTGGCAAATGTCAAAATCCCCTTACTCCTGCCAACGGATTAGCAGAGCACCACAGCCACCCACACAATTGGGCAGCATGTGTTTCTGTTGGTGGTGCACATTTCACTTCCTTGTGTGCACATAATAAAATGTATTCCACTTATGGCCATTTAAAAAAATAAAAGAAGGAACTCTGATCCCTAGCCTGCAGCACATCCAGTTTCAGTGTCAGCATTGTGCCAGTGTGCTTGCTCATTATGCAATTGATGTAAAGGGATATTTTCATGGGGGGGGGGATCATTTCTTGTTTCTCTGTTAAAAATTGTGAATGAAATGTTGCCTTTTAGAAAATTATTACCAAATGCATAATAGTTGAAAAATTGGATAGAAGAAACTTTTTGCCCAAATAATTTTTTGGTCAAAATTTGACACTGAAATGGAAAAAAAAAAAAATGCAAAAGCCCTAGAAAAAAAAAAAAGGCTACAATATCTCTTTCACACATGCTGCATAAGGATAACACAGAGACAGACACCAACTGAATCAGATATGTGTATATCATTGAATATGATCCTTTCGGCCCACATGAGCTAAAAAGTAAAGCACTGAAAAAAATTGGCTTGTAATAACATAACCTCCATTCTATTCTTTTTTTAAAAAAACCCAAACTTTTTCTGATAAGACAACCAATGATGAAACAAAAACATACAAAAATACATGTGAAAGATGGAAACACCATATCAATTCTAAAATTCAAGCATGGGTTAATTTGTGATAATCATCAGATATCAGACCAAAATAGCATATTAACTGTTTTCCCAGGCATTGGACAACAGCTGATTATCCTTAACCATAACAATCTGTTCCTGATATTTCAACTCATAGAAATGACAACGTTAGCGAGCACACAGATTGCCACAGGAATGCTGTCTGCATACAGTATGGTACACATAGTATTTCTGCATGAAGGCTGAATTTAAAAAAGGAAGCATGTTTGTGGAATTGGAGACCGAAAGAAAGGGCTAAGCTGCGCAAGAGGAAGTTGGGAAAATATTTGCACAAAATATTTATTACCTTGTTTCTTATAGTTACAATGTCCACTAGAGACCACAGGTATCCTAATATGAGTTGCAGTAGTGTACAGGATTAACGTCTATACAAGTCTGCTCAACGAAGAGCAATGAATGGAGCAGTCTAGTCATTGCTTAAGTCTGTCCTAAGCTCTGGTCCCTACCTAGCATGTATTTAGCAGACATAATCTTACAGGACAACAGATAATACTTACCACCAGATGCAAATCCTTCTAGTGAAAGTAAATAGGTGAAAAGGGAAATACTTACGTCTAAAATGGTACATCTGTATTTTGGATGGTGAGTAAAAGTAACAAAGTCTAGTAGCCCCTTAATGAAAGAATTAACCTCTCTCATAGTAGGACTTGTTCACACTACAGAATTTTGCCAACAAAAGGTAGCTTTTGTCACCTACACACCGAGTGAGTACACCCTGCAATGCAAATTTTGGCAGCAAAAATGCCCTGTTTGGGCAACAAAATAAAACCACCCTGATGTGCAATCTAAGACTTCTTGGCCATGTCTACACTAGCTCTCCTCTTTTGAAAGAGGCATGCAAATGAGGGAAATATGAGGGAAATAAAAATTCAAATGAGATGCAGAGTTACATATCTGGCACCTTATTTGCATATTCTACTCTAAAAGAGCGTCTTTCAATAGAAGAAAAGCAGTATAGATGTGGCTCTTTCAAAAGTAATCCCCATGTGGGATAGAACCCTTCTTCCCACAATACATACATACATATATATAGGAAGAAGAGTTCTTTTGAAGATGGGGATTACTTTCGAAACAGCTGCAGCTACACAGTTTTTCTTCTTTTGAAAGAATATGTAAATGAGGTGCCAGATATGTAAATCTGTGCCTTATTTGCATTTGAAATTTCCCTCATTTGCATGTCTGTTTTGAAAGAGGAATACTAGTGTAGGCATAGCCCTTCTGTGAAAATTTTGACAACAGAGTGCCAGTATAGACCTTATGCTTGATTTTATCACTTTAATTATCCAGGAGGTGTCCCAAAATGCCTATCCCTGGTCTCCACTGTCCTGCAGCCAGGTAAACAACCATCCATCCCTCCCCCTCAGAAGCCCCAGAACTTTCCATTTTGTTTGTTGGCTTGGCCTGGAGAGGGCTCACTGGGTCTTCCCAGGGGACTATGGCAGCTTATCACAGCAAATGCTCTCCTGGTTGAACCAGAGCTGCTGGAGCTACGCTCAGTATCTGGGGCGAAAAGGCTGTGCAATCCCAGGTTTGGCTGAGTGACAGGGATTATGATACCTTCAGGCAGATTGTGTGAAAGGGCTCTGATCAGGTCATGCTGCAGTGCAGAGCGAAGATAAACATGAGGGACGCAAACTGCCACTTTGGTGGTGCATCGAAGACCTGCCCATTGTAGAAGTTAGAAGCTATCCTTGGTGGTGAACTCACCTCTACCACAAGAGCTCCATGGATACTTTGGTGGGCTTGGAGGCAATGGAAAGAGGGCCTGGAGCCCAGTCATTGCCCACAATCACTGTCAATGCAGCTGCAAGACTGTCAGATAAGAGAGTGTCCAGGATGGAGCAGAGAAGTCATGTCCCAGGTGGTAGAGCACATCTCCGAGACAGAGAGAAAGGAATGCAAGTAGTGGAGGGAAGCCAACAGGCAGGAAAGAAAAGAAAATGAGGAGTTCGTCTAGGACACGACTGTGCTGATGATTAAAATCAGGGGGGGAACAAACAGCTGTTGATATCCTTCATAATGGTGCAGATGGAGCAGGTTCTTGCCCACCCTTCTCTACAGCAGAGTCAGACCTCTTTTTGTGCCCCTAACCCCTGTCACCAACAGCTGCACAGTCCAGTCCAGTGAGAGGTACACACTGCAAGGTAACTTTTTGTTGGGAAAAGCATGCAGTTTTTATGACAAAATCCTTCCACCCCAGATGAGACTTCTTGTCTTTTTCCCTCCCCTTATTGTCAACAAAGAGCCAGTGTTTGTTTTGTGGCCAGAACTGGCTTCCACCTGTATCCTGCCCTAATGGCTCTACTCAGTGTTCTCACCTCTGCTGCCCTGCAGGCATGTGCCCTTCCAGTTTCAAAGCCCAAGGAAGTGTCTGACGGCCAGGTGTGCTGTTCTGCTTGGCTATGTCTACACAACAGAGATCTTTCCAAAGACTGCGGCCACCCATGAAAAAGCACATTGAAAGAGTGATCTGCTCTTTTGAAAGAGAGTGTCCACACGTGCCCCCCTGTCCCACCTTTTGAAAGAATGGGCCAGGGATTGAAAAATCAGGTGCCATGAGGACTGCACATTTGAAAGAAGGGCCCTGGGGAGAGTCTACACATGTTTTCTTTCGACAGAGGGCGCTCTTCCTGAAATGGGAAAGGACGAGTGATTTCGAAAGGAGCACCATATTCTTTTGACTTACTTTCAGAAGAACACTTTTTGTGTGCAGACGCTCCATGGGATATTCCGAAAGAGTCCCCTTCTTTCAAAAAAATCTTTTGAAAGAACTTGCTAGTGCAGACACTACTCTTGAGGAGCAAAAAGCAAGTCATTAATTGTTACTGTCCTGCCCTGCACTAGGAACACAGCAAACAGCAGGATGCTGCTGTAAGAGGAGGGGGGCAGCTTGCTGTCCTGCTTTGACATTCACAGAGCTACTCATGATGCCATTCCCTGGAGCTGAGGAAGCTATGGGAGAACTTGGAGGGAATCCCAAGATGTGCAAGGTTCGGGTCCGCCTTCCCCCAACACTGCACTGTTGGATACATACTCACAGTGCATTACTCACATATTCAGTGATCGTGCTCCCAATGTGGACATGATCTGTAGCTAGAGGGAGCAAGTGTGAACCTCTCTGGTGATTTTTGTTTGCTTGATGTCTGGATGAAAACATAAGGTTTATCAACAAAACTTGCTAATATAGATGTAGCTGGAGTCTTTCTAAACCCTCTCTCCTTTTATGGGCTGAGGGAGGGGAACATGGACCCATAAATTTCTTTGGTTTTTGTTTTAATCTCTCACTTTTCCATCAGCTTTGACTTTTATTCTGACCTTTGAATTGTTTGTAAAATGGGAGTGGCTGGAGGAGTCGAGCTTCAGCTCCCATGAAAACGAAATGCTCAGAAAACAATGCATTCCGTGGTGGAAATTTGGATTAGAAAATGCTCTTTGCCTCCTGACCCTTGAAAATGGACCATGAGCAGAATGAAGACGACAGTAAGTAAAATTAAAGGAAATATAGCCCACACCATGCAGAGAGCCCTGTATCTCTGATAGTTGTTTTCCTATTTGTTTATAATGCATTCTTAACAATAGTTAAAAGGTTTTTCTTTCAGGTCCCTGAACAACAGCATGTTTGCAGCACTGAAAAGGACTTCAGCAAATACATAAATGCTTCCTCTTGTTGTCTGTGAAAGTATGGTCACTGTAATATATTCTTTAAATACACCTCTCTAGACAGCTGAAGGTGTTCAGTGCAAACCAATGGAAAACACCAATTACTTTCAGAGGATCAAGCCCTGAAAATCTTCTTCCACAATTAGAATACCATGCTAGTTATGCTTCATAAATGGAGGGCTTTTGAATTCTGCTAAACTATGTCCTAATAAAATGCTGTGCAATTTAGACATCTATGAATTTACTTTCATCTTAAACCTTTGTCTTCACGTTTTTAATGAGATTTTAATAAAATGCCAGAAGAAACAGCCATTACAAGGGACCTCAGTGATCTACTGTTGAAATGTCATTGACTTCTGATGTTTAATTCATGAATGAGGAAAGCCTTGGTTATTGTAAGGAGAAAAATGACACTACAAAAAGTATTTAAATCAAGAAAAAATGTGATATTAATTTCTAAAGTGTTGAGTTGCAAGTCTGACTAACAGCCAAGGAGCTAAGAAAGAGGTAAAATGATACTGAATGACCTGGGATAAAATGATACATTTCCCAAGTGGTGTGAGAAATAATTATATTTGAATGCTGTATTTTGCTAATGTGTCTGATTGGCTGGATTTTTAAATGGTTGATTCAAAGTAATTGAAAACAATGAGAATCTCTCCATTGACTTCAAAGGGCTTTGGATCAGATTGTAATAATATATATAGTATGAGGAGATTGAAATTTAGAAAAGAAAATGATCACCCCAATATTTTATGAGTCATAGAATAGAATGTCTCATCAAACGGAAAAAGAGTTTTGCAATGCTTAATTCCTGCTATTTATAGATAAACTTTCTCTTGAATATTCCTTTATATGCACAGAAAGGATGACAGATTTAAGTCAGCTATTACACAAGAATTCTCCCAAACCATTTTAAAGTTTTGTCCACATATCAGTTTCTTTATTTCTAATAAATATATAAAGCCACATAATATTTGTGTGTGAAATGCCATAAAAGAAAAGTGTTAAAATAAGAGATGACAAAGGTCTGTGTATTTTACTATGGCGGGGTGGGGGGGTTGTTTTATATATGCCTACCAGTTGTTCACTCATATCCTTATTGCAGATTCTCAGCCAGGCAGTCCTAACCACTCTGTGCATCCATGTTGCTGTATAGAAGGGAAGGGGTGTTTGTTCATGGTCTTGTTATAGATTCCCAAAGTCTGAAAAAACGGACAGTGCAAGAATGTAATAACATAGGCATGGGCAGAGGGTGAGCCTAAGGCTGGGAGAGGCAAGTTCCCACCCCACTACTGCTACCTGAGGCCTTATCTCTCCAACCCAGGTTCCTGTGGGAGTCAAACCCCACCCCTTCACCAAAGGGGCAGGCCACCTCGCCTGCTGCAGGAGACATGCATCCTCAGCCTGTCCCAGCAGCAGCAGGACAGGCAGGTGACATTCAGCCCCCAGCCTTACCAAGCCCCAGGAGTTCTGGGAAGGTGGGCAATGCACAGTCTTCTCCTTCCCTGGCCCCAGGAACACACTGTGTACAGCCTCAGTCTCCCAGGCTCCAGGAAGACTGGCAGCACAGTCCCAGACTCAGTGGGCCTGAAGCCCAGGCAGCCCCAGGCAACTGGGGGAACCATACAGGCAACTTGGGGAGGCATTGCCTTCCCTTTCTTCTTATACCCTCCATCCATGAATATAGGGAAGTGCATACTTTAGCTGAACCTGCCGAATTAGAGTTTGCTAAAAAAAAAAATCACACTCCCGTAGCCTGAGTTTCATCGCAGAATTATGACGTTTACACATTCTATTTTGTTGACAGCTCAGGCAAACCTGATTTGAATATGATTTGGGATGGCCGCACTGGAAAACAAGACGCGTTCTGTACTCTGGATGGCCATGCATGTGCAAATGTGGTCTGTGCATCAGATTCTGGGGACTGGGCAATTCCAAATTGGTGTCATCATGTGCTTCCATGCATTACTGAAGTCCAAGGGAATTTTGCCACCGACTTCAATGGGGGACAGATTCAGAGACTGGGGCTGCCACTTTTCAGGGCCCACCAAAAAGCTGTTCTGGCCTGTTGGGCTTGGCTGCTGTCATGGCAGCCAGCTTTCCCCTGTGCTGTGCACACGTGAGCGGGCACTCCACTCTGGGCAACTCCCACCGTGCTGCCCATGCTTAGGATGACCATATCTCCCCTGCCTAAATATGGGACAAGGGGAATGATTCTATCTCGGACAGATGGTCACCCTATCTGGGGGGTCTGGAGGTGGCTACCCTGTGGGGGATGTCACCCTGCCGGCGAAGCACCCGGCTTCTACCAGCGGGGGCCCACTGGGCAGCTGCTCTGGCTCTTGGCTCCCCCAGTCGAGAGAAGCTGGGGAGCAGCTGCACTGTGGCAGGGGAGCTGCGGGAAGCCGGGGAGTAGCTGCACTACTGCGTGGGTCCGGCTCCACACTCCCCCAGCCAGGGCAAGCTGGGGGCAGCCATGACACCATGGGGGAACTGGTGGGATGCTGAGGGGGGGCACCTGTGCCACCACACGGTCCTGCTCCTGTCTCCCCTAGCCAGGGGAAGCACGCGGCATCTGCCTGAAAATATGGGGCCGTTAGCCCTGTTGACAAAATAAATCATCCCAAATATGGGACTATCCTCCTGAAACCGGGACAGATGGTCACCTTACTCATGCTCTAAGACTGGTTCCTGCTACGCTGCCTGTGCTCTGCTCCTGGGCGGGCTTCTGCTTCCAGGTGGCCCCCACCATGCTGTGCAGTCCAGGATCGGGCTGGAGCACTGGGCTCAGGGTTATTGTGGGGGAATCATTTTCAAGGGGCTGCCGAAATTTGCCTGGAGCCGCCAGTTGGCTAGGACTGTCCCTGGCCAGACCGGATTGCTATCGTGCAGAACAAGAACATGTTGCACACTGAAATTTCAAGGCACAACCAATGAGTAACAGGCTATATTTGCAATTTCCTGGCTCTGCTCAAAGTGAATCTCAGCCTCAGTGTTATTCTAAAGTAGTGCCCTACATATGTTTATATATTATTGTGATGCCCAGCAACAGGAACAAGTTTGCTGGTGATTTATCTGCTGCAAATTTGGGGTATTTATAACTTGGCCCGTTAAAACATTTGAATGGGGCTGGAATTTGTCAAACACATTCCCAGCTTGGTTTGTATTATAAATGTGTTATTAAAATTGCTGAACTATTTTTAACTTTGCCCATTAACAATAAATATTTAGGTACGCTTGGGAACAGGCAGAAGTAGCTGTTCTAGGAGCACAGTATGCTTTAGAAATCAAAACTTTTGGCAGGGATTGTGGTGCAATAGAGTCGCGGGAGGGAGGACATTGGGGTTCTTGTAAGTGTGCTGAAAATGATCGTGGGCAAACTATTTGCCCTAATTTTACACCATTATACAATGTGCGTAACACATATCTACAGACCCAGGGTGATGTCAGTCTCAATTCATGTTTATCAAGGCCTTTTGGTTCTCCAACAGACAAATTGATAACATGGATTGCTTTCTTGTCCTGCCATGTTGCAAGTGAGCCACATTACTATGTCATATGATTTGGTGAATTGGATTGGTTCAGTCCCTAGTGGCTCAGTCCCTAGTGGCCAGCTGTTTCAAATCATCAGTGGGACTCTTTGCAGAACTATTGCTAACGTTGAACTATGAGAGAGGTTGTGTGGTCCAGTGAACGGGCATCAGCTACAGAGGCCTTGATTCTTGGTTCTGCCGCTGAACTACTGTGTGGCTTCTGGCAAGCCACTTCAGCCTCTCTGAAACTCTGTTTCTGTGGTCATTCTTTGTATGTCTTGTAGCTGGAAAACTCTTTGAGGTAAGTACATTCTGTAAGTATCTATTTGCATAGCATAATAAGCCTTCAAACTTCACTGGATCTATAGAATTTATTGTAACATCAATAATCCTCATATCACCCAGATGTGAACTATCCAAGTTGCGAGTCACAGACGAGCAGATAAAGTGGAACCTAGAACTCAAGTAGCCCTTGATTTTAAATTTGCGAAATGAAATTCTGACTCATGAGTCTTAAGAAATGCATATTAGACTAATATACATAATCTGGGATCTAATAGACTATTCCACTCTAGAGGTGCTTTGCCCACTGTTCTGGACATGATCATAATAATTATACTGAACCAGCATATGGATTTTTTTTTTCAAAAGAAAGTGTCTGATAGTATTTGTAACTCACTGTTAGGCTGATAATTTCGCTCCTTCAGTACAAGGACAACCTTTTCTTCTCCTGCACAGGAAATGTGACATTTCTACTGAAGCATGCAATTTCTTATTTTTGTAGGTGAAATAACTAAGAGGTTAATTTAGGTCCTCTGAAGAATTGAGAATAGTCTCAGAGGAAAAGTCTAGTAAATCAAATTGATGGATGAATGCACTGAGCCATTCTTTGTGTCATTTGAATTGTATATTGTTACCAGATGACATTTCCTGGCTCTTCTATGTGTTTTTTTTCCCTTTTAATAACTGCATTTTCTTCGTGGTGCAAACCACTCTAATGTGATGAGAAAATTCACTGGATGGAGGGCTAGTTAATAAGAGAGATTGTTTATGGATTAAGAATGAGAGGTACCAACTGTAGCTCAAAAAAGGGAGTATTTTTAGAGCAGCACATAAAGAAACAAACTTGGTGACCCAAGATGAGGATTAAAATAGTTTAAAACACAACAAAATTTTATAGAAGCAACTACTACTTCCCCTTGTCACTATTGCTAAAAACAAAGGTGAGATTTCTAATACATTATCTTTTATGGCCCTAAATCCCTTACAAAACTTTTAAATGCTCACTCAAATGTTCTTATCCAGTTACTAATAAAAAGAAGTCCAACATCTGGAAAACTGTTATTTACAGTGGTAATTCTGCAAGACCTCAATTCTGCATGGTCATGTTTAACATCAAATGTATGAATAGTTTCAGGAAAGTAATTTTATATAAAGCTAAGCACATGCATAAATATCGGCAGAAGCAGTATCTAAATTTGCAATATCAGTTGCAAGTTTTATTTTGTTAACAATGTGAAGTCAACAGGCATTTCCCTGCAGAAGTACTTTTGAAATTTAATATGGTTATTTAGTTCGTGAAGTGTTTAAATAACATGAGTTATTATTATTAAATCCCGTTAGTATATCCATCTTTTTAATTATAGCCAACAGCAGAAATATTTTATGAGTAGAAATGTTTTCCTTATAGGGAAGATCATTCAACTGAGGAGCTAAAAACACTTACAAACATTAAGATATTAGCAATCCTGAGACAGGACCATCAGTATACAGTAAACCCTTGAATTACATGGGCGTTGCGTTCCTGTAACCCCCGTGTAACTCAAATTTTCGTGCAAGTCGAGGGAATATGGGAACCAGGCTGCTGCTTGGTCCCAACTCCCTGCCACTTAGGGGACCTAGGAAGCTGACCAGCAATAAGATGGTCAGTTTCCCGTGTCCTGCAAGCAGAGGGGAGCTGGGAGCCAGGCTCCCAGATCCCCTCCCTTAGTAGATCCAGGAAATTGACCAGGGCAGCAGAGGGTGACAAGAGTCAGGCTGCTAACCCGATACATGCATAACTTGGTTATGACTTCCTATTTATAAGTGAGGGAATTAAGGCAGAGGTAAACAACCTGCACAAGGTCAAAGATTCATTGGAGCAGACAGGACTAGAACCCAACATTCCAATCCCAGCTCTAACAATTTGGCAAAACCAGTTAAAGATTGCCATTGTGTTATACAAGCTGCTCCATCCCCAGCCTGGAAGTTGAGCTCTCAGGAGTCAGAGAACATGGAGATGACAAAAGGAAAAGGACAGAAATCACAGCAAGCCTTAATCTTTCCCCACCCTCTTAGTCTTGCAGTTGCTGGGAAAGGACACCGGTTAAACTGTAGCACAGTCAGTGATAAGTCCTTTTACTGTACCACTTGGTGTACTTTATTTCTACAGTCGCTATCCTGGGAGCTGCAATCTCAGACTGAAAGTCCACTGGCACCCCCTGCAGATACCTTGGAACAACTGGCTGGAGATGAATGGGCTCTGCAAGAGGGAGGTATACCTGCAGCACCGACAGTTTCTCTTTTTTTTCGATTTGTATGCAATTTTGGTTCCACAAAAATGAAGGATTAATTGTACCTGCTTCACCCAAGCAAGCGCCATGCAAGCTCTTATGTGCCACTTACCCCGTGGTCTCTGTCCATGCATGAATGCTGTTGCTCTTGTAGACCCAGGCTACTCTTGAGCAGAGTCAGCTTATCATGTACCATGGGAGGCACCTCTGTCAGGTATGTGAGTGGGATTTGGAAGCAGTCAGGGCAGTAACTTTTGCTTAGGGTCTAATCAGGATTAGATTGGAAATCCCTAGAGAAAGGTGCATGAACATACTCTGTGGCCTATCTATGCCACTGTGTTGGGTATTTCTGGGTTGTGGCTAAATACTGTAAATAATCTCGAGCATGTGAGGTGCCAAACCAGAGAATTTGCCAAACGCTGGAAGGTTGATACTGTTGAGCAGCATTAACAACACTGCCCCCGCTTGCAGGACATTTAGAGGTAAATTAGAACTAAATAACAGCACAGAACATTGAGAGCCAGGACAAGTGGCTGTAAACAAACTTTATGAGTGCACAGGAAACTTGCCCATGCCCATGTTAAGTGCACATTCAGCTCACAAAAATCATGTTGGACCACAGATGTTGCCAGACCAGAGAGTGCTGGGATGTGAGAGGTTCAAACTGTAATAAATAAATTACAATGTGTCTAATATTGGTGCTTTATTTGCTTACTGGAACTCCACTGGATGGAATGGAATTTGATGGCCAAAATCGTATGGATTAAATTCAATCTCTACATCAACTCTCAAAAACTAGAGAAAAAGCCTTTGATAAAACTCATCCTGGAACTCTTTTTAAAGTGATCTGTCTTTATTATTCTCCTCAGTTATTTTCATTTTTGATTCCTCTACCCTGCTGGGTTTTGGCTAAGTCCAAAACCAGGATTTCTAAAGCACCAAAAGAAAATGTGCTCCTTTCCCAAACTCTGCCCTGCCTGAAAATAGAAAAGGTTAGAAACCTTACGAGAAAGTGTATTCGAGAGATTATGGGCCAGATCCTCAGATGGTGTAAGTTGGTATAATGCCACAGAAATCACCAGAGCTTTGATGATTGACATAATCTAAGGATATAGTTTGGATAAGCCTCCGGAGTGCTGAAAGTTTAATTGCATTCTTCTCCTTTTTCGAGATTCTGCCGTTCCTGGTTCATTGCAACAGGTGACCTCTGTAAAGCAAATGATTTTACTGTCAAATTTTAGATTAATTCCACATTCTGATTGTTTCATTTAGGAGGAAAAAACATGCCACCACCTGCAGACCTGCTGAGAAGGACCTCTGAACGGGGAGGCAGGCCCTTGCTTCTAGAATACAGGTGAGAGCCTTGCCTTCCCAGCTGTATTTGATTAACGTGACTTAGCAACCCAGTCTGCTGCCCCAGGAGCATGATTTTGTTGATTATTAATATCACCTGGATCTCAAGCAAGATCAAGGCCCCATTGTACTAGGTAGTGTACAAAGACGTAGTGAGAGGGCGCCCCTGCCCTCACAATCTTTATGGACAAGTCAGACAAAGGGTTGGAGAAAGAAGGAAGAATTCTTCCCCCCTTTTAAACAAAAATTAAATGATTTGGCTAAGGCCAGAGAGAAAGTTGGTGGCAGAGCCAGACACTGACTTGAATCCCCACCAGTGCTTTAGTCACAAGGCCATCCTTCCTCTTTGGTAGGTCTATTAACTTCATGGAGACTTCTCATGTGTGTCTACACCAATTCATGTGAGTGGGAATGCGCAACATTTATTGTGCAACCAGGTTCATCCCTGGGGCTGGGAGGTGGGAGTAAGGCCTAGGGCAACCCCTCCACCAGTTCCCCAGGCACAGGGGACCCTCCCCTACACAGGCTCCACCTGTCTTTGTTTCACCCCTACTCCCACTCTACCCCCTTCCCCACCAAGCCCCATCCCTGCTTTACCCCCTTGCTTGAAGCCCCTCCCCAGATCATTGTGAGCTGGGGGATTACCAAAGAGCCTGATGAGGGGCAGCAGCAGGGGTTGGCTCCCACTCCTGCACTCACTGCCCGGAAAGCGACCCAGCAGCCTGCTCTGCTCTGCCCCATTGCCCTCTCTCAGCCTGCTGAGCTCCGCTTCACTGTGCGGTCAGGAAGCAGAACACCCTGGGGCCAGGGCACTTTGCTTCCTGCTGCAGTGATGAAGTAGAGTGGGCTGGGAGAGGGTGGTAGGGTGGCGCACAGCAGGCAGCCAAGTCGATCCATCTCCTGCCTCCACGGTGAGTGGAGTGAGTGGCCCCTGCTGTCTCTCTCCACAGTGAAGCCCACCCCCTGCTAATACTCCAGCCTGTCCTGGGCTCCCCGGGCTCCCACCACTATGGGTGACTGTCCCATCAATAGGATGGTTGAGATGACCGCTGCGTGGCCCTCCGAAAAGTAGGGTTTCAGGTCGCTGCCCCGAACCATCCTATGGACAGGATGGCTCTGTGTGTGGGACTGTGCTAACCCTCTGCTCAGAGGTGAATTTGACCTTCCATGTGCAGCCAAAGGTATTAGCTACAGCACCTTTCCTCTTTGGCTCTTCCCTCACCCTTTCACAACAAACTTCAGATTGTCGGTGACATAGAAAAGCCAGTCACAAAAACCAAAGTGGCATTTTAATGAAGTGTAGTCCCATGTACTGGCTGGAGGGGGCCTCAGAGAAGATGTAGATGGATGTACAGAGGAATGAAGTTTTTCAGTCTGTCTGAGAGAAGGGCATTAAGATCTGTCTGAAACTTTTTAAGCACAATCTGGAAATTATAGAAAAGGTAATAAGGAAACAGTGGAGCTTTGGGTTGATAGTTACTTGCTAAACGCTCATTAAATCAAACATCTGGGCCAAAGAAAAGGCCATCTAGAGGCTCAGGAATATTTGCAAAGAGCAGATGTGTTTTAAATGTCCTTTGGATAGCACAAGCCCAGGGATGATTTATTACTCTCCAGTCTCTAATCAGAGTGTCATGGATGTTTCAGACATCCATGTTATTGATCGGAAAGGCTGCAGGGGTGATTTATCCTGCCAAGAATTATCTGGCTAATAGCCTCCAAAATGGTCATTTGCACTCTCTAATAACTGCCTGTAGCATCATATCATTTGTGGGATTTGTGATATAAACTCTTCCTTTTTATTGAAAATGGGCTTTTTAATTTAAGCTGTCACCTTACTGACAGCAACGATTCTTAAAGGACATTGTCAAGCATCATAACAAGACCTTCACAAAATTTACTTTATCAAGGAAGATTCAGTCATCCTCACCTCCTGCAAAAGACATTGCCTACTTAAGCACTCCCCAGCCACAAACCCTGAGATGGTCCCATCTATTAGCATCCACACTGCGGTAGTTCAGTCCATCTTTGCAACAGTATTTTTACATCAGAGGTATGCACCAAAAGGAGAGTGTACAGAATTACAGTGGGGCATTTAGGTCCCAGTCCTAAACCTCTGAATGTGATTGTTTATCATTCACTTCCCATGGCAGTAAGAACAGGGTTTTACAGATCAGTTATTACCATTGTGACTACAGTACAAGCTTTATTATCTCGAGGATGCTCAGTAATAGAGTGTTATGGATAACGAGCTGGGGCCAGCAGCAGTCCTGTTCTGCATCCCCAGCTGGTCAGTGGGCATCCAGCCCCCACTCTGCTCTCCCCCTCACTACTGGGCAGTGGGGAGCCATGGGAGCTGACCCTGGCTGGTCAGGCAGCCCAATGGGGGCCATGGCAGGCAGCCCCATCCAGTTAGCCAGCCCCCCGGCAGCCTGCTCCAGCCAGGCAACTGGCTTCACAGCAGCCAGCTAAGTGGGCTTTTACAGTATTAGCATGCTGTTCCTATTCTGCTGTAGATGTAAGTATGTTGGTTATTTGTGTACTTTAGCCTTACATTTCTAGGTGCCTGCCGTCTGCAGAGGCAGCTGCCGCTTAGACTAAAGTGCACACGAAGACAGAATAATGTACATTGTCTGTCCCATGCTGCAATAGCTTTGCTCTTTCTATGGTTGCTGTTGCTGTTAACTTAAAACCAAAATCATCCAGACTCACAAAATAGCTGCAGATAACACTGTATTGTTTCTAAGCAAGGATGCAATTGATGTTTGGGTTTGGCTAATCTGCAGGTTGGGCTTTCATAGACTCACAGAACACTAGAACTGGAAGGGCGCTTAAGAGGTCATTGAGTCCTGTCCCCCTTTTGATTTTGCAAAAGCCACCAGTGGTGTTTTAGATCCAGCATCTTCCTGATCTCACCCACCAGAGTTTAAGGCGGCTTTAGGCCAATTTGTCTAATAATGAGCAAAATGAGATGTTTTTATTTTTGCATAAAGGCATTAGCTAATTTAAAAACACATTTGCCTTTCATTTCTTTGTAATTACAAAAATGTGGCAGCCAGCGGTGATTAGTGTCAAAGTGTGGGCTTCTCTCTAATGGGCATAGTTTTCCTGCTGCGAGTGAAACATCAAGTTTAATCATTTTAATGTTAATGCTCAGGATTCCCACAATGACAGAAGATATGGCCAGGAACGCCCTCCTTGGCTTTGTCCATTCCAAATGCTGTTATGGCAATAAAGCTGCTGGAGAACTAGTCATTCAGGATTTGAGACAAGTGACTGTATACAGGGTAAGTATACCCTATTCTGAAACTGAATAAAACTGTGCCTTGGGCCACGTTTGGTTAAGGTGCTTGGGTCATTTTCCAGTTTTCAAGTGGCACTGGCTCATAAAGGATCATCTATTGATCAAACAAAATGGCTTTAACTAATTTCACAATAGAATTACATTGCTCAAATAAATATTTTCCAAGGAAAATCAACCTTGAAGTTAATTGTAACTTTCCAGAAGTGAAAAAAGTCAGTTTTTCCTCTATAATACATGACCTCTGCCATACCTAGATATGCTACAAAATATCTGAAAGATTTCTTCCTCCCTTTCAAACTCTGGAATTTGTCTCTGGTCTGAAACCCTTGAAATTGCTGCTTTTGCCAGGCAAAACAGGAAGTATATGATCTGACCCAGGCTACATCTACACTCGAGTTTTGTAAACAAAACTGGGGTTTTGTAGACAAAACTCACAGAGTGGCTAAACGTGTTTTGTCGACAGAAACTGTCAACAAGAAAGCTGTGCAGAGACTTCAGGGGGCCCTTTTGTTGAGAGTGGATCGAAAGATCGATCCACTTTTATGTGTAGATGCAATCTGTCAACAGAAGTTTTGTCTGAATATCTCTTCCAACAGTAACGTCTGTAGACAGATGCTTCTAGTTGTAGCCCAAGTGTTTCTCAACCAGGGATACATGTACTCTTGGGGATACACCAAGTTTTTCTGAGCGCACATCAACTCATCTAGTTATTTGCCTAGTTTTACAAAAGGCTACATAAAATCACTATCAAAGTCAGTACAATCTAAAAGTTCATTCAGAGTGATTAGTTTCTACTGCTTTGTATTTCTTCAGTACTAGATTTCTATTCCAATTCATTTATTTGATCATTAGACGGTAGAAAGTCAGCAAGTTGTCAGTAGTAGTCTTCTGTAATATTTGTGCGTGTTTTTGTAAGTAAGTAGATCTGAGGAAGTGGGTCTGCCCCACAAAAGCTCATCACTTAATACTTTATTTTGTTAGACTTTAAACTGCTACAGCACTGCTTCTTTTGTTTTGTGAAGATACAGACAAACAGGGCTACCTCTCTGTGACTATATAGGTGAGGTGTAATTTGGTGATATACAAAACAAATCTGACTCCTGAAAAGGGTACAGCAATCTGGAAAGGTTGAATGGAATTTGTTTTAAGGCCTCAGGTTACCTTAGGACCATACAAACAATGTGCTGCCAAGGGAGTTCATTTAATAACGCTCTAAAATAATATTTGTTGTCAGTGTAGCCTTTTTGTCTGTTCACATAAGATTTATGAGGTGCAAGATCATTAGTAGCTTGTAAGTATTCACTAGATAGTTAGGAGGAAGAGTTTCTAGCCTATGGCTTGTTAGTTTTTCATCATTTGTTTGGAGTGATGTTTATCCAGGCTCCATAGTGTTGTTTCTGCTCCTCAGCGGGTTTTCTGAAGCCTTTCAGGGTAGTCAAAAATCACAACTGATGAACAGGAAATTATAAATACAGTGCCTTTTTGTAAGAAATTTCACACAAATGATCAATTATACTGAGCTTTCCTGAGAACACAAGAAACAGAACTGAATGAACAATGGAAAAACAGAACTTCTGTTTGTATTCGCTAGGCTAATTTTTTTTTTTAAAGCCTGATGAAACTCTACCTTAGAATTAAATGGTTCAAGGCCTGGCTGACTTTTTCAGCAGCATGCTGGGATAACTTTAAATGGAAAAGTTCTCTATTATGGCCGTGTAATGCAATTATGCAATTTGTCTTAATGGTAATTGACTGCCTGATTATTTCTCTTTTCTAGTATCGACTAGAGACCTTTCACGAATCAAGGCTAAGTGAATGGACTTTTCAACCTTTTACTAGTGAGTAACAAACATAACCAACTTGAAATGACCCCAACAGGGAATGACTGAGGCTGTGTGCATGCTTGGAGCTAGGAGTGTGTTTCCCAGATCACACTCATGCTAGCTCTCATTGAACTAGTGCACTGGACGTAATACCATAGCCAAGGCAGCATGGGCAGGAACAGTAACTGACATGGACTCAGCACTCTAAGTACCCATATGGTATAAGAGAAAAAACGTGATTTATGCAAAGTCACAGATGAAATCTAATTGTGGCCTGGAACATTCTTCCTCTTGCACTACACTAGATCATCTTGCACAGGACCAACCTCTACTTGTGCATGCAAGAGAAGGGCGTAAGATGAGAAGTTTGAATGAGGAAATGGTTCTGATCTCTCTCCAAAGAAGGATGAGATCTTTGGTTTTGTTTTTCTCTCATCTATAATGGGTACATATTGTACACAGTGAAAATCACTCTGTTCAGAAACCCCATGCAAAGTCTGAATATTACGGCAGGTGGATAAGAAGTGGTCCCAGCTCTGCTATTCATGGCTCATAACATTAACTTAATTTTAACATTTAAAACTATTTTATTTCAATTTGAAGGCAGATTTAATTCATTTTTGCATGTGTTCTCTTGATCAACTGCCTACAGTCCTTTAAGACTGGGGACTTTAGACCAAGAAAGTAAGCTTTATCCGACTGAAGAGGTTTTCTTGGATTACAGTATCTGTGATTTTAAAAAAAAAGTAATGACTGAAAAGAGAATTGCTTGTGATAAGTCAAGAATACAATAAGGGCTATATTGCAAAGGTGAGGTGTGAGGGTTTCTAAGGGAAGTAATACACTCTAGCTGAAATGATTGGCATGACCTATTATATGAAGCAGCTGAGGGACTTTGAAGAGCGTATTGTGGATGGAAGACTTTCCTTTACAGACCTAGATTCATTTTATTCCCATTTGGTGAGTTTTTGTGAAGTGCTATGTAAGCAGATGACATTATTTCCATAGAAAAAGCAGACTGCCTCTCTAATAATAACTTCCTGCAAAAAGTGAGATACCCTGACGCTTGTGAATGGTTTCAGATTGACAGCTCTAGAGAGTGAAGTTCTTTTATGTATCCAGAAGAAAGGAACAGTATAAAGAACAGCAGTGATAACATTTCCTTCCGTTCCTGGAACAATGTGCCTGAACCCTGACTTGGATGGGCCTTAGAGATCTGCGAGAGGTGCTTGAAGAAGTCAGGAGGAAAGCCTACACCAGAGAAAGAGCAGGCAGTTCAATCTTCATCTTTTGGTGGAAATGCCACCAAGAGCACCACATAACACATTGCCACATGTGGGGGCTGTTCCATTGGGAAGTGTTTGGAGAACACTACACTAATTTCCAATAATTTATACAACAGGACAAAGCTAGATCAAGATTTATGCAAGATTGTTGTAGATAATTGTCTTCCTGTTGTAGATAATTTGGTAGATGGACCACAAAATGGTGCTCCTCCCCGCCTGTGGGATATTCAGGTCCAGGCTCCGCCAATGTTCCAGGATGATGTAAAGAAGTTTCGAGTACCTCACTCTTCATTAGTCAAGGTAATGCTCTCTCTGGATTAGCTAAAATCAAGGTCAAAGTGTGTTATTAATTAGGACAAATTGGTTTAGCTGGAGCCTTCTGAAGAGCTAATTAATTATTTATGGTTGTGAAGCCCAGAGTTCTCAAAACATTTTAGTGTTTGTTTTGTAATGCATAGGTTAATGGATCTTCACATGAAAATAGCATCTGTAGGTGCAACTGCGCGCATGCACACCCACCCACCCACAAACAAGCTATGTAATATTTGGGCAAAGAAGTGTAATTTTTCTAACTGCTTTTCTTTCTTCGGTAGTTTGGGCACAAATTTTGCTCTAAATTTTCTAAGTGGTGCAAAGTGACTTTTTTCCACTCTTCTTTAATATTGACAAAGATTGGAAGGAAGCTTTCCAATATTTTTTCATGACATCTTAACTTTCTAAGCAACATTATGATGAAAATAAAAACAAACTCTCAGAAATTTCTGCAAAAGTATGCCCAGAAAATATTTCCCATTTTTCTAATAGGTCTAATTAGAAATTCTCCCCTGTTTGGTAATGTACTACTGTCTTTAATAGTCTTTTAAAACAGGTTTTACTTTACTTGATTCTGGTCCTTTGGGAGTAAGATACCTACACTAATGTATTTTTGATGTAAAATAATTGTATAATCCTATGTTAATGTTTCTGAAATACCTTGGGAGCTTTATACATCAGCAACATTTTGATTTCAGGAATGCCACAAATGCCAGGGTCGTGGCCGATACAAATGCAGTGTTTGCCACGGTGCAGGCAGGGTGAGTAGCATGTACAGCCTCTTTTAGACCGTCCCCAGTTCCCAGCTTTTCATTTGAGTGCTTCATCCACAGATATCTGGTGCATAATACTGTACTTATAAATGGGCAGGCTTCAGGATTGAGTGTAGGGGTGTTAAGTCAGCAGGATTGGTGTTTACTGCTAAACTTTGCATAGTAAAGCCCCAATCCTACATTTTCATTTACCCAAAATTCCTCTTCACACCAAGGGATCCACATATACAGACTTTGGATTAAGAACATTATGAATAAAAATAATCCTAATTCGAAATTCAGCCAGGGAGACAGACACTCTCAGTAGTTGTAATTCATTACCAAAGTAGCTACTACATATGCAAAAGAGTTTGTCTGTGAGTGTTTGTGTCTGTCTGTTTGTTCAAGGACTCCACCTTAATGGTAAGAGGTAGGACCACCAAATTTGGTCTGCAGCTTTCTCTTACCATAACTCTGGACAAGGTCAGGGTTTGGCTTTGCCAGGACAACATGATATGCCTGGAATGAGATTATTTTTCATAAAATGAAAAGGGAGGGCTGTGCTTCACAATGACCACATGGGGCAGCAGGGGCTATGGGATGGAAAACAGGGACAGCTATATTGTTTAATGACCACAGGGTTCAGCAAGGGCCAGAGATGGAGACCAGAACAGCTATAATCCCATTGGGACAGCAGTGGACAGAGATGGAGAAAGGGACAGCTATCTACTATATCTCTGACACAGTTTGTCTGGCTTTGTGTCTGTCTGTTTGGGTGTCTGTCTGTTCCCCTGCTAGGGGGACTTGCAGCCCTCCCCTGGCTGTGCCCACTGCAGCTGCAGAGGCAAAACAGAGGTGCTCCTCACCTGGCCCCAAGCTGTTCCAGTGAGAGAGAGCTGGGGTAATCCTTTTCCCCCTCACTGAACCCCTCATTCCCAGCCCCACGATTTCAGTGAAGAAAGCAAAAGATAATTGAGTTAAGGACACCAGCAATGCCGGGTACATCTGCTATTAGTTTATGGATCACACTGGGTTTGTCTGCGAATAGATTTGACCTGGCTTGTAATCAAATGAGTGTGAGTCCTATGTAATGCAATACAGCAAATCCATCAATAAAATTCTAACCTACTTAGAATGACAGTTTTGAAATTTGTCAGTGGAAGTGAGTTCCTGATCCAGCGAGCCCTATCCTTAACTTTATGTGCAAGAGTAATCTCGCTGAATTCTTCCCAGCGGTGCATTTGGCCTCCTCTTTTTTAATGCTCCTCCTCCATAAAAGTTCCCAGCACAAAAATGTATTATTGTTGCACAGCACTAAAGGCATACTATTTAGTTAAATCTAGTCTAATTAAACATAAATGTGTCTGCAAAGCAGCTTCCTAGTAATTGTATAGGTGCAAAAATGTGTGTATAATATAAGATGTTTCATTTCATTGCAACTGCACCCATTTATATCAGTGGCAAATTTGACCAACAGACACCTATTAAGCTCACTTGCATAGTTACTGTGATTTAATCAGCCCTCTATCTTCCACGTTATTGTGCAAAGCACATACCTAACGCAATTTCTTTTGCTGAGATCTGGCTGAGCAAGAAGATTGTGGTTAGAAAGCATAATGGTAGCATGCAAGACAAATCTGACTTTTATAAATCTGAAATATTGCTGTTTCTAGTATGAGAGGGCATGTTTTATTTCTCTGGTGTACTTTTAGATGAGATGTGTTACGTGCAGTGGGGCCAGACACAGGACAAAGCAACAAAAGCGGTGCCAAATGTGTTCAGGTACCGGACGCAAAAGGTAAGCTGAACTCATCAGCATTTTATCTCCAGGGCTCCATTGGGATTATTTTCTAGAATACTTTGATTTATTAAAGAAAAAAAAACTATTCCTCATTTATGCACAGACAGGCAGATCCTTAGCTGGGAAAAAAAAATCACCAGCTGAAGAGCCAGTCCAGGATATTTCTGGTCGTGGCTTTGGCACATTAGATGAGCAAAGTCAAACATCTTTCATAAGGCTCAAGCCAACACAATAAACAGCATGACCAGGTTCACCGAAGTCAGCAGGACTCCGTGTGCACACCAGTGTAGGGCCAGTGACTAAATGATTTTGCTCCCCATGTTTCACAGTTTTCTGTTTCACCTGCATGAAGGTCACTTTAAAAATATTAAATGTAAGGTAAACTGGACATGGGCTCTCTAAAAAAAATTAAAGAAAGAACATTCTTCCTCCTCTGAATTTTAAGCTGATAATTTACAACAGTATGTTTATAACAGGGGTGGGCAGCCACAAATAATGGATGGGCTGAAAGATACACATCTCATAGAGCTGGAAGGGACCTCATGGGGGGAGGTCCCTGACTCCAGCCCTCTAGGCTGGGCCAAACACCATCTTTTTTTTTATTAAGTTTATTTGCCCCAGATCCCTAAATGGCCTCCTCAAGGATTAAGCTCATGCCCCTGGGTTTAGCAGGCCAATGTGCAAACCACTGAGCTATCCCTCCCCCGACACACCTTCACCTGAGTGAGCTGTAGCAACCTGTGGCTCACCATACGGGTAATGCTGGGGGGAGGGCACACAGGCAGGCCAGCTGCTCCTGTTTACTTCCTCTCCCCCATGCAAGAGCTCTGCACTTGCCTGCTCCTCCTCTTTCCTCCCAGCACTGCTGGAATATGCAGATTGCCTGATTTGCTCTCCGTCCCTGCTTCTTGCCTTCTCTCTCCAAAGCTGGAATGTTGCAAAAAACTGATGACACTTCAGTTTTGGGTGGGAAGGGAAGGAGGTGGGGATGGAGCACAAATTAGGCAATTTGCATGCCCCAAAAATGCTGGAAGGGAGGATGGAGGTGTAGGAAGTGGGGGTCCAGTGCCCCAGTGTATGAGAGACACTTGTGGAGGGGGGCAATTAGGGGGTCCATGGGACTCAGTTGGCTGCGAGTGGCCCAGGGTCACAGGTTGCTCCACATTAGTTGTACCTCAATAATACCATAAACCTCGTATGTTTAGATTTCAGGAGTCCCACCCCAAAAATCATGAAGCTGACTTAAAAATCATGAGTTTTCTGGGATTTTTTTTCCCCATCTTTTGGTTGTTGAGCTGTTAGTTTATGCTGGTGTCACACTTTACGGCTTTCCTCTGCACTCAGAGTAAGTTACTTTAAAAAACAAAATGAACCAGAAAGAAGAAAGCTAAGATTTTCACACCTGCAGGACATGGAAACACCAAGTACCATGAGACTTCTGATAAAATTATGGGAGTTGGCAATAACTGTTACCAGACCCAACATGAAACTTTAAAACAAGGAAGAAAAAAGAGACTCAAGAAACTCTCACAGGTTGGTGAGACTTGTGGTACCGATCCAAGAGTCCACTGAAGTTAGTGGAAAGACTCCCATTGTATTCAGGGCTTAAGTTTGCTTCAGGGCTTATGGTTCTATGGAGCATTCTTTGGCTCTAACAGTGTTTAGAGCTAGAACAACAAGGCCCATTGACGGCAGGGGCAGGAGGGTGGGCGGTTGCCTCCAGACCCAGCATTTCAAAGGGGCTTGGAGTTCCAGCCACCACCACTGCTGTGCTCTGGGTCCTTTGAAACACCACAGAGAACTATGCTGCTGCTCCGTGTGCAGCTCTGAGGGAGTATGCAGGAGGCAGGAGGCAGGACTGACTGCTCTAAGTTCTGCCCGTCCACCCAGGGGCAGGGAGCTGGGCCCCCCTCCCATCTTGCCCCCAAGCCTGAGCACTGAGTACAACTCAGAGGGTTATTACCTTATTGCCTTTCCAAACACCAGTCTTAGCAGGGTTAAAATTGATCTCGAAGTGACATAGAGAAAGAGCCACTGTTCTAAACTGGTTTGCTCATTTGGCTCAATTAGGATTAAAATAACAGAGAAGGTACCGTGGCTAATCATGGCAATAATTGTAAAGCAGGAATCTGCTGAGGCTGACGGTGGTTTGAAGAGTTTCAGTGAATCACTTATTAACTGCTGCTAATCTGAGTTGTGTTGAGGCAATCAAAATGTACCATGCATAAACACATGCTTCCTGCATCTGTTAAGAGGCAGAGATATCAGTGTCTGGAAAGGGACACTCAGCCGTCTAGAGTCAGGTAGGGAAGCTGTTATTATCCGTAATTAGTTGCACAAATAACTCCTTTGACTAATTCCACATTTACAAACATGCTTTGTGGTGGTATTAGTCACTCAGTTTATTCAACAGATATGATGCATCCCCGTGTCAGGAAAGAAATACAGGTTGAACCTTCCTCGTCCAGCACCCTTGGGACCTGACCAGTGCCTGGTGACAGAATTTGCTGGACCATAGGAGGTCAATATTGTCTAGCACATTTCCAACACTTTCACTGTTACTGGGCTATTAGAAGACATTTGGGGTAACTTACAGCTAACAACAATACAGGTGTTACAAACTTTATGGCTGTGTCTACATGAGCCCCCTCCTTTCAGAGGGGGCATGGTAATGAAGGAGTTCGAAAGATGCTAATGAGGTGCTCCCATGAATATGCAGCACCTCATTAGCATAATAGCAGCCATGGCAATTCAAAAGTGCTGCTTTCAGATCGTGTGCTGCCTGTGTAGCTGGGGGACTTTTGAATTGACCCCCCTCCCGCAGGACTTCAAAAGCTCCTTCTTCCCATTTGTTTTGGGAAGAAGGGGCTTTCAGAGACTCGGGGGTTGTTTTGAAAGGCCCCTGGCTACACGGGAGGCATGCGATTTGAAAGCAGCACTTTTGAATTGCTGCAGCTGCCATTATTCTAATGAGGCGCTGCATATTCATGGCAGTGCCTCATTATCACATTTCAAACTCCCTCATTAACATGCCCCTTCCAAAAGAAGGGGGCTCGTGTAGACACAGCCTACGGGACTAAGGGAAACTTGGCTACACCCATGATGTGGTTGTCCAGCTAACTAAAATTATGCTGGATTACGGATGTTGCTGGATGAGAGAGTTCCAGATTAGAGAGGTTCAACCTGTGCACACACAACCTATAGTTTTGTTAGCCTCTTCAATGACTTACAGAAATAGACTCACAAAATGAACATTGAAAATGTTTTAGGGGCTGAGCCTCCAGGCCCACAACTCCTTCGTTTGAATAATTAAACTGCTATTGAAACAAACCTTTATTTTTGCCTCAAAAAGGTGCAGCACCTGTTCTGGGCGGGGCAATAAAATCTGCATGACGTGCCAGGGAGAGAAAAAGCTTTTGCATTTCATACAGCTGATAATAACCTGGTGAGTAAAGAACTTTGTAGATATTACAGGTTGCACAGCAACACCTTGGCTATGTCTACACTAGCCCCAAACTTCGAAATGGCCATGCAAATGGCCATTTCGAAGTTTGGGGCTAGTGTAGACATGGCCCTTATGTATTGCCATTTTATAGATGAGGAACTGAGGCCCAGAGGTTCAGCTCTGACTCCCATTGAAGTCAACAGGCGTCTTTGCACTGATGTTGGTGGGAGACGGATTGGGGCAGAGTTACCCAAGATCATAAAGGAAGTTTGTGATAGAATCAGAAATGAAACCCAGGTCTCTGGTGTTCCAGTCCAGCACTTGAGCCAACAGATCAGCTTTCCTGCCTGTAATCAGAGGCACTGCAGTTAGGAGCATCTCTTTTGTGCAGAGACTGAAATGAATTATTGCGTTTGAGTTAATGTTAGGTTGGCAGCCAGAGCAGAATGGATGACATTAGCATTCTGGTATTAACACTTGTTATTTGAGTGATTCAGTGCCAGTAGTGACTTCTGAATCTAGCAGCTCAATTCCACTTACCAGAGTATATGCTACAGAAAAAGCCTGTTTCCCTCTGTTGTGGCTCCAAGATTAACACTTTAATTTGGGAGCTGTGAAGCCAGAGGCAACAGAAGGCTCTAACAGCATCTCCGGTTGTGAGCTTTGGTTAAAAGCCACATGTTGCCTGATGACCCACATTCCAAATTGGATGCCCAAGCACCACTGTTTTAAGAACTTTGCTTCTCAAAAATTCATCTGAGCTCATCTTTGGACCAACCTCTAAATCAGGAATTTTCGCCCAGTGGTGCCGATGGCTTTATGAACTGCACATGTGACTAGTAAGGAAATGGCCCGGCAGCACACGTTTATTTGGCGCCGGTAGCAGCAAAGCCAACAGATGGAACCAAATCTGGATCACACCACCATTCTTGGCAGTCACCCGGAGATGGGAAGCTCTATTTTCTCTGAATCCTCAACACCTGTGGTCCTTCCAGCAATTGAGTGACAGTTATAATGTTGTACACACGAGATATACGTATGTGAACCTGAGCTGCAAATCACATATTTACCTGAGCTAGTGAGCCAAAAGTAATAGTATAACTAGGGATAGTGTGGGCGGCAGTTAGTGACAGCTTGTGGTAGCTGTGCCCATCTACCCATGGGGGCTCAGGCAGGTTTGTACTCAGCACAGCTAGATTGTGTTGCTGCTCACTGTTGCCTGTGCTACCCAGTCACACAACTATTTTTGATGTGCTTGTTTGGTGAGAGCTAACTCAAGTATGCCTATGCAAGCTGGGAATCGCACACAGAGAGCCATATGCAGCATATCTAACAGCATTGTATGACTTCCTTTTGAACTCATCCTTATTTAGTAACCATGTCATTATCTTGCAAACCTTAGTGCAAAATAATTACAATAGAAATCATGGCCTCTGAAGGAGAATGTTTGGCTGAAATTGTGATGGTAAAGTAATAAGTTTATAACCATCATGAAGATTGTAAGGTAGCCTGTTATCTTTGGAGGCCTGGTTTCTGGATCTTTTAACGAAAGTCATCCCTGCCATAAAAGCATTTTTGCTTGTTAAGAAAAGAGATGGTTGCAGAAGAGCACAAAGGTTATGAAGAGTGAATATTGTGCTCTAATTAGGACACGTTAAAGTCTTACTCAATCACCTAGAAGTAGTTTAGTATCGTATAAATAACTTTTGATGCTTTTTCTCTCCCAGGAAGAACAAAGTGTTTGAATTTGTTTCTGAGCATGAGCTGAACTTTCCAGGAGAGCTACTCAGGAAAGTCAATGGCGAAAATGTATTTAAAGATGAAAATATTCTGGTAAATCTTAGGGCTGGAGGAAATTAATGATATTCGCTATCTCATACCTATCTCTGAACTTTCTCCCACTTTACCACAAGTCCACTCTAGTACAGGGTGAACTTGAGTTTAAGTAACTACCCTGAAAACTACTAACCAGCTGCAAATTAGCTGTGCGAGGCATAGTTCAAACACATAACTGAACAGACTCCCCTGCTCCAAAATGCTTACAGTTTAATTAACTCTATCACTTCGGCAGTAAAGATCCTGCAGTACCTTCAGGGATGTGGCAGAAAAGAATCCAGTTTGCTCTCCCAGAGCTGTATTGTCTGCGAAGTCCTAAGGACATACCACTCAGAGATGTATAGAAAACACTTATGTTCATGACTTATTTATGTCAACTTCTAAAAAGTGTCTCTCTCCAAACTGGCAGAACATGCAAAAAATCAAAATTCAAATTTCCATTTGGCCCATTGATTGTGTCAGTGATCCTTTTCTATGTACAGAACTGGTACGTTCTTCCATAAAACCTCAACACACTGAGACAAGGCCAGGGTGAGAGAAAGAGGCTTTACAAAAAGCTTTAAAAATCCATCAGTCTGGTGGGACTCTACTGGAACAAGACAGGAGTGAATTCCATAACGGGCCTCCTTTCTGTGGAATTACCACCCTTGCACTGAAATCTGGGGCTTGTTGATTAGAGAACATCAGCTGATTGCCGAGGCTGTGGTACTTCATGGAAGGGCGTTCACCTCAAAGTTGTAAGATGCCTGCTTTACACTGTCACGTTTCTAGCCATGGCTCTATTTTGAAATCTGTAAAATCAGGTTAAAATGGATATAAATCTATATCCATGAGGTCATGGTTTCAGGCCAGTTAATATGTTTGCATTATGCTGTAACTGGCTCCTTGCATGCATTGATAGAAAGGCAAGCCAGATAGTTTGTGCCATCCAGGGTGGGGCTTTATTCCTTTTTTTTTTTTTTTTTTGAATATCAGGTGTATCCCATCACTGACTTCCCTAAACCAGAGATCTCCCTAGCTTCACAGAGAGCTATCACAGAGCATAGCACTACATTTGCCTCAACATCACGCATTCTACAGCAGGTAAGCAGGGGAGCCAGACAGTAGACTCAAGGGTAAAGGTGTGGACATCTGAGTCTTACTTATGTGCAGTAAGAATATGCTGTGGAATTTAATGTGTGTGATCCAACATGCACTGACAGCAATGGGAATGAAAGGAACAGGTTCTTAGTAACTGGTCTCATATTGGCTACGTCGATGAATAACGTCTACACGTCCTCCAGGGCTGGTGCCGTCGACATTCAGTGTCGACGTTGGGCAGCACCACATCGAAATAGGCGCTGCGAGGGAACGTCTACATGCCAAAGTAGCACACATCGAAATAAGGGTGCCAGGAACAGCTGCAGACAGGGTCACAGGGCGGACTAGCGCTTCCAGGGCAACAGCTAGCCGCTCCCTTAAAGGGCCCCTCCCAGACACACTCAGCCTGCACAGCACGCGGTCTGCAGAGCCATAGGCATGCACACCTTGAGCGACGCAGTCATGGACCCCCAGCAGCAGCAGCAGCAGCAGCAGCAGCAGCAGCAGCAGCAGCAGCAGCCAGAGGTCCACCCAGCCGCCCCTGTAGGAGCAGTGCTCGCCCTGCTCCATGCCATGCAGGAGGCAGCTGAGCACATCCTTGCCACAGAGGAGGAGCTGCCCGCAGGGGAGGAGGACACAACCCCCAACCCTGCAGCACCCCGGCCCCCCCGCCTCATATGCCACCGTCTGTGGAGCTACCCCACCAGCACCGACTGGTGGGAGCGTCTGGTGCTCGGAGAGTGGGACGACGACCACTGTGGGCCAGCAGTTTGGCGTTGGCAAGGCCACCGTCGGGGCTGTCCTCATAGAGGTAAGAAGACTCACGGGGGGAGGGGGAGGCAGCCCTGGCAGGGGAGGGGAGGGGGGCCCTGGCAGGGGAGGGCCACACACACCCTGCACACCCCTCATTGGTGCTCTCCCATGTGCTTCCCCTGCAGGTCGTCCGCGCCCTCAACGCCCTGCTCCTCCACAGGCTTGTGAGGCTTGGGGACCCAGATGCTGCCATCACGGGGTTTGCCACCCTGGGCTTCACCAATTGCTTCAGGGCTCTGGATGGGACCCACATCCCCATCCGCGCCCCGGAGCACAGTGGAGGATGCTACCTAAACAGGCAGGGCTACCATTCTGTGGTCCTCCAGGCCTTGGTGGACAGCTGGGGCCGTTTCCTGGACATTTATGTGGGCTGGCCTGGCAGCACCCACAACGCCTGGGTATTCCGGAACTTGGGCCTGTGCCGCTGGCTGGAGGCAGGGACCTACATCCCCCAGTGGGAGATCCCTGTGGGGTACACCACCATGCCCCTCTGCGTCATCGCAGATGCGGCATACCCCCTCTGGCCCTGGCTCATGCACCCGTACACAGGCCACCTGTCAGCCAGCCAGAAGTGCTTCAACATGCGCCTGAACCACACGTGCCAGGTGGTGGAGCGCACATTTGGCCGCCTCAAAGGGCGCTGGAGGTGTCTCCTCACACGCCTTGATGTGGGCCCCACCAACATCCCCCAGATTGTGGGCGCGTGCAGCGCACTCCACAGCCTGGTGGAGAGCAAGGGGGGGTCCTTCTTTCAGGGCTGGGCTGTGGAGGCTGGCAGGGCCGGTGTGCAGCCACCCACTGCCCCCAGTTGCCATGTGGACCCCAAAGGGACCCGGGTCCGGGAGGCCCTGTGGGCCCATTTCGATGAGGCCGCGGGGTGAACGCTGGCAGACCCCCGCCCCCACTGCACCCCCCATCCTCCACAACACTCCCTGCCCCTACGCCCACACCACAGAGCACCCAAGAGCAGCCCCCGACTTTTCTTGTAAATAAAAGCAGACATTTGTTCGTCAAACCAGATATATGTTGAACTCTCATTATTATTATCTTAACTAACTATTTACAGGCCAAATAAATATTACATATATATATATATATATATATATATATATATTATAAGTCAGATAAGATGAAAGAAAAAAGGGGAAGATGAGGAAGGGGAGAACTATGTACGTGGGGGGCAGGTATCAGCATAACATAACAACAGGGGTCTAATAGAAACTATTTACAAAAGAAGATAAAACTGAAGGGGATATATACAAAGGGGGAGGGGGGGCCACATCCTGGGCCCCACACCCCCTAATGTCCAGCGCTGGGGGTGGGCGGCCGCGACCCACGCCTTGGCCTCAGCCCTGGCTGGGGCTGGCTGGGGGCTAGGCGGACTGGGAGATAAGGCCGGCGGGTGTCAGCTGGCCCCAGGTCCCTCTCGGCGGAAGGGCCCTCGGTGGTGGGTGGCGGTGCGACGGCGGATGGAGCAGCGGGTGGAGCGGTGGGTGGAGCGGGCAGGGCGGGCAGAGCAGTGGCTGGCACGGCATGGGGGGGCCAGGTAGTCCGCTATACGCTTGAATGTCCGCATAAAGGCCCCCCCATGTCTCCTGGCTCCAGGCCAGTGCCCGCTCCTGAAGTTGAAGGTGCTGCTCCTCCACCCATAGGCGCTGCTCGGCGACCTCCAGCTGCTGACGGTGGATCTCCAGCAGCTGGAGGTCCGTCACCGTCCAGGAGTGGGGCTGGCTCTGCTGTCGTCCCCGCCGTGGGGCTGGTCGGTGCTCTGCTGAGGGGCTGGCCTGGAGTGATGGCCCCGGTGGGCTCTCCAGGACCACTGACACCTCGCCGGCGCTCGCCGGTCCTTCCGATGGTGCAGCTGCAGAACACGGGGGGGGGGGAAGAAGAGTGGAGACAGCCGTTAGTGTGGGCCCCGAGCCGTGGCCCTTGTCCCCCCACCCCTCTGCTGCAGGTTCCCCATCCCCGTCCCCGGGAGATGCTGCTGCTGCTGCTGATGGGTGTCCCACCCCCTCCCCCCGGGGGACCCTAGTTTCCGCTCCCCCCATCCCCAGGGATGGGGCATGGCACTGTCCTGCTGGGAGGGCAGGGGCTGATGCACTCCTGTGAGGGACATGCCACTGCTCTCTTTGGAGCCATGGTCATCTGGGCATGTGGAGGGCCCTGGTCATATCTATTACCCCTGCCCCTCAACCCGGGGGGTGTGCACTGGGGGGGCGGGTACATACCTGATGGTCCGCTCCCACGGTCAGGGGACACCTGGTGGGCGGACGCCCTGCTGGAGCTCTGGGACGGGATGTGGATCCGGAGCCCTGCGTCACTGGAGGAGGACTCCCCCTCTTCCTCCTCCTCCTCCGGTGCCCCAGGGGTGGGCTCCTGGGGGGGCCCCCGGGGTACGGGGCTTACCTCTGGGGCGGACTCTGCCTCCGGGGCCTGCTGGGGCTCGTCAGCCAAGGTATCAAGAGTGGCTGGAGGGGAGGAGGTGTGCCAGGGGCCCAGGATGGCCCTGAGCTCCCTGTAAAAGGGGCAAGTGATGGGGGCGGCCCCAGATCAGCTGGCCGCATCCCGGGCCTGGGTGTAACCCTGCCGCAGCTCCTTCACTTTACTGTGGACATGATCCAGAGTGCGGGCAGGGTGACCCTGGGTGGCCAGGCCCTCGGCCAGTTGAGCGAACGCATCCGCGTTCCGCCTCTTGCTCCCCATTACCTGGAGCACCTCCTCCTCACTCCAGAGCCCCAGCAGGTCCCGAAGCTCGGCCTCCGTCCAGGAGGGGCCCCGCTGCTGCTTCCCAGCCTGGCTGCCAGTCTGGGAGCCCTGGCTCCCCTTTGGGGGGGGTGCCCTGTGGGCACTTAGGGGGCTGGGGAGCGGCCATCGCAGTGCTGGGGGGTTCTGGTGGCTGCAGAGGAGCGTGCAGGCTGTCCGCGTGGCTGGGCTGCCGCCTGCACGCTCTCTCAGCTTCCTGCACAGGAAGGCAGGGGGCGGGGACCTTTAAGGGGCCGCTACACGCGGCGACCATCGAGCTCAGGGGCTGGAGAGAGCGTCTCTCAACCCCTCAGCTGATGGCCGCCATGGAGGACCCCGCTATTTCGATGTTGTGGGACGCGCAACGACTACACGTTCCCTACTTCGATGTTGAACGTCGAAGTAGGGCGCTATTCCCATCTCCTGATGGGGATAGCGACTTCGAAGTCTTGCCGCCTTACGTCGATGTCAACTTCGAAATAGTGCCCGCCACGTGTAGCCGTGACGGGCGCTATTTCGAAGTTGGCGCCGCTACTTTGAAGTAGCCGGCACGTGTAGACGTGGCCATTGTAAGTCACACAAGATTGGAGACAGTATCCTGAAATGCAGAGCTGCTGAAAAGGACTTAAGCATAATGATACATAACCAGATGAACATAAGTTCCCAGAAGATGCTGTAACTAAGAGGGAAAATGTGATCTGTGGATATAAAGCCAAGGCAAAAAATGGTAGGTATGTTGTGCTACCTGTGTACTTGGCCTTAGCTGGCCCATTGCTGGACTACAATGTCAAATTCTTCAAAAAGGAAGCTAAAAATTGAAAAAAAAAATCAGAAAAGATCTACAAGAATGATCTGAGGTCTGGACAGCACTCCTTAGTGTACATCTACACTACCACTGAAGATCGACTCAAGGTCGATCTTCCTGGGTTTCATTTCACACGTCCAGTTTGGATGCATGAAATTGAGCTGTTAGGGGTTGCACTTGACCTCTGCACTCCTTGTGAGACGTGAGGAGTAGAGGAGGTCAAAGGGAGAATCTCTCCCATCAACTGTCCCCTGTATAGATAGACAAGTTAGCCAAGTGCAGATAGATTGGTTTTAGCTACGCCATTGGCGCAGCTGAAATTGCGCTTCTGTGTTCAACTTTCTATGTCTAGCATAGGCATAACCTTACACTGAGCGACTTTAGAAGCTCAGTCTATTTAGTTTCTCCAAGAGAATATTGTGAGATAACTTGATCACCATCTACAAGAGAGGTCTACCCAAAGGAGTGATTTCTGATCAGAGACAGCTCTTTAATCCAGCAGAAAAAGGCACAGTGACATCCAGTAACTGGAAGCTGAACTGAGACAAATTTAGGCTAGAAATTAGATACATGCCTTTAATAATTAGAAAATTAACCAATGGAACAATTTCCTTAGGGATGAATTCTTCAGCACTTGAAGTCTTCAAATCAAGACTGGTGCTTGTCTAAAAGACATGTAATAGCCAAATAAGCTATGGATTTGATGCTGAAATTGGTGGGTGAGTGTCTCTGACCTGCCCTATACAGAAGGTCAAAACAGATATGCCTAATTGCAGGGGCAACATGTAGGGGGGATGTGAAGGGAGTCGCATGCACCTTTGGCGTCTAACCGTCATTGCCACTTCACTCGCCAACAGGGCTGCACCATCCAGAGGAAAAGCGAGGAGGGGCTGGAGCTGGGGTAGGAGGGGGAAGGGCATGGGAGGGGATGGGGTGGTGCAGAGGCACACAGCCAGTGCCCCCCCACCTCAGAATCCCCACATAAGTTGCCACTGCATAATGGTGCTTACTAGCCTTAAAATATCTTAACTGTATTGCCAGCTGGCAGGAAGTGAGGCTACTCCAGGCAGGCTCTTGAAATAGTGTGTTCCTGGTAGCTAGAGGGAGGGGCACACTGCATCTTCTCATTGCTTCACTTTCCACGGCCAGTTAGCACTACAGGCCACTGTGTGCACATAGGGCTGGGAAGGTGGGGAAAGAGAGGAGAGAGAACAGGGGGTGCCAAGTTTCTGCCCTATTTGGGGCAGTTTAATCTCCTAGGACTGTGCAGGAGTAATCTCTTGAGGCTAGCGGCTGCCCAATTGACTTTGGCCTCTAAATGGATGAGGGTGGGGAAGGTTCCTTGTGCCCCTCCTCACTCAGAGTCAGAAACAGGGACAATCTAGTGCTAAGGCACCACAAGTTGGGCAGCCAATACCACTGGTCACTCCTGACAATGTTGGACTGCATTTATTTCAGTAGGTTTATTAATGGAATTGATTAAACACAATGATGCTGGGGGGAGGCTGTCAGATGTTAATTACTAAGGTCGTCATATAAGAGCAGTATTATTTCTGTGCAGAAGTAAAGCATGGGGACATCTTTAAAAATGAGAATTAAATGCCAAGGGAAATAACAGCTCTTGGGTCTAAAGAGGAGCAATTATCTCCCCCTTTTCAAACCAAGTCCCATGAAATAGATTCGGTATTCTCCCTGATTAATACCCTAGCACCTAATTTTGCATGACCATTATGTTCCATCAAGTGACATCTATTGCCTTCATTACGTTGCAAATGCTAAATTACAGCTGGCACACACTACCTTTTCCCTCAGGAAAGGGAAAAATGCCGCCTTGAAAAAGAAAAGTAAATTAAGAAACCAAAATAAGCCAAAGGGGGGAATGGTTCGATTTTCCATATGGTCTGTCCATCTAAAAATCAGATCTTTGGCATGCTCATGCTATCCAAATTAATTCCAGGCGATAATCTCCACTTCTCTCTATCAAAAGCAGTTTGTTCACTCAACTGGGACACACCATCCAAATGCCTCCTCTGGCTGCATAGGAAAGCAGGTGCCGAGAAGCAATTCCAGTGCCAGATCTCCCAGACCATGTGTTGTTTACCTAGGTCTGAGCGGCTTCCTGCCTGCCCTTTCCTCGCCACTTAATTCTTTGCACCCTCCAGTTGCTGTTGGCTGAAGTTCTACCACTTAATAGTCAGCATCTTTTGGGAAGAGGAGAAACACGTCTTACTTCATAATTGCTGGGCTGTTGGCATTCCAGCTTCTTATGAAGTTGTCCATCTGACGGGGGTAAATATTTTGCCTGTAAATATTCCAAAGCCTCAGCCTGATTACAGATTGGAAGCTTGGGCTTGCCTCATTTAGCTGTATTTAGAATATTGTGTGTGTAATCATAACACATCAGGGTGGACAACTGAGGAACGTTACTTAACGAGATCAGGGGATTTTTACTTAACCTACCACAGCTATCGCCGTCTTCTCCTCTGCTTTTTGAGTTTATTCTCAGCTTGATCCCAATTGCATTAGCTTTGCTTCAGCGCTGGGTGGCAGTGTCTTTTCATAACAAATGCTACCAGTGGCTCTGTACACCTTTGCATGGCTGAATGGAACTAAAGAAAGCAAATTCTGCAGTCAAATGGTTTAGCTGAATGCGTGCTTTCAACATACTTCAGAAGAGTGAACACACATTTAAATAGAAGTGTGAGCTTCCTGTGCAGACTTTTTCCTGGCATGGCCCCTCATTGAAAATATTTGGACGTGAATAATTATTTCTAGCTGTTGGAACACATTCGGTAAAATGCCCCCCAACAGGATTTTGTCCCAGGTCACTTCTTAATTGGCATGTGTGATTTATTTGCAGCTTTCAGTGAAGAGTCTCAACATGTTTTACATGCGGTGGGAGTTGGGTGGGATTACTATACCCACTTCACAGCTGTGCAGACTGGGGCACAGAATTGTTGAGTGAACTGTCCAAGCTAACTCAAACCATGCTGGATTATGGGGGGTTGCCAGACAAGACAGTTGCAGATTAGAGAGGTTCAACCTGTACCATGGAAATGTTTTGTGAGGCCAACACTGGAGGAGAACACACTCAATCTGCATTAGTGATGCTTTATATTATAAAAGGCCCCAAACTCCTAGCAAATAGGTTATTTCTGTGATCCACAGTCTTATCGGGTTCCAGCAGAAGTGAAATGTAGCCAGATAAATTCTTGAGGCCTTTTAAGGGGTACAAGAATTTTACAAGTTTCCTAAGGATTCTTCCCCTGGGGGAAGAGAGCAGCAGGGAGTGCCAGTTCTGTGTTTCTGCTTCCTGCCTCTGTGTGCCTCTTTGTGCCACAAAGGGCTCTCCAGAGGAGAATCCACCCTCCAAAGAAGGTCAGACTATAGAAAGGGAGAAATGGGTGGGTTAATGCTAACAAAGTCAGCAAATCTCATTGTGTTAGGAACAATACACACACATAATGAAAGACATCATGCCTCAGTGAGATTACAGTCTAGTTATTTCAGAAAAGAGAAAGAAAAAATATCTCCATGTCACAGAATGGAGGCACAGATTATGTGACTTGCTAAAGTCACAAAGGAAGTCTGTGGCAGAGCCAGGACATGAACCCAAATCTCCTGAGTCCCTTAGCTTAGTACCTTAACTCAGAAGGATAACCTTGGAGCTATCTTGGGCACTTAGACAGACCCTATTACTGGTATCCAAACACCTCACACACTAAAATGAATTTATCCCCATTGTCATCATCATCATCAGCAAGCCTCCCTCACTATTTCCTTCCATCTTTTCCTGTCCAGTGTGGAGTAGCTTAGTTTCTGTAGACTAGCTCTGCACCAATCTACTATGTCATATACCCATTCTCTGTGGGATCTGCCTCTTCCTTTCAAACTGTCCATTATGCCAAATGCATCCCCATTGTACAGATGGGAAACTGAGGCACAAGGAAGCTTAGTGATTTGCCCAGGGTCACACAGGAAGTTTGTAGCAGAGGACAGAATTTAGCCAAGGCTTTCTGTGTCCTAGGGTAGTGCAATAACCATTAAGCAAACCTGCTTCTTTCTTTTATAAAAGATATGAGAAAAGAAAATCTGCCGCTAAGACCAGGATAGTGAGATAAATATTGAATAACATAAAGCAAGATGCCCTGATTTAAATATAAAGGGATCAGTGTGTGCTTCCCTTACAGGAAGGCCAATGAAGTAGTTTTGTTAATAAACAGTAAGACACTATAGGAAGGGTTACTGAAGAAGTGTGGATCATACAGCACTCAGGCATTACAGATATGAATTTTAAGTGTAGGTGATGTAAAAATAGAGTCTAAAGAGAGGATAAGCAAAAAATACAAGAAACACGTCTAAAGGATTCATTGAATGTTAAGTAGAAAGATTAAGAACAAGAATAATTCTTATTATTTGCAAAAATGTCTCTAGTTCCCTGAGCATATGAAAACTTCATATTGCACTGGTACTGAGCTGAGAAAGGAAATAGGAATGAATCAGCAATTGAATACAGACACACTAGGACAAACAGAACTATAACCAAATTGTGTAAACTGCATATAACTGAAAAGCAGGTAGCTTATAAGGCACATGTACAATTCCCATGTGGTGATGGCTCTTTATATTTCTCACAATTGTGTGCTTTGGAACATAAATTCCTTGTAGAAATATACAAGGGACATTTTATGATATAATCATTCATGGTTGACACAAAGGAGCATTAAAAATGTAGGCAACATTTTGTTTACATGTCAAAGGTAGGGTTTTAAAAGAGGTTTCACTGCTGTGAAGGAAGGAACTCTCTCAGCCCTCCTAACTTGTATCTAAACACACACAAGTTAAAGAAACCCCAACAAAAACTCTCAGAATTCATCCATGGGCAGGAGAATGAAACCCAAGAGGCTCTGACTTCTGACTGAGGTAGCTGATCAGACATGAAGAACCTGATTTTCAGCTGTCTTGTATCCTGTGTAGTTATTTACCTGTGTGCACAGTTAGTATAAAAATGTTGCCTGCTAGATCTGCAAATACTGCAATCTTTTTGCTACTGGCGGCAAAGACCCTAGAATATGTGTACACCTCTCAGTGCTGCTTTGTATTTTGCCAGACCTTATGATCCATTTGCTAAGGACTTAGGCACCTGCAGAACATTATAGGGAAGACTGAAGCTCTAAGACAATACCGTCTCTTTCTTACATAAAATACATAGGTATAGTGGAAATCTCCCATTTAAATTTCCTTATGTCACAGAGACATTGTAGACTAGAAGACGCTGAGCGACAATCTCTGGCTCTAAATTAAAGCCTCTGTAACATATAGGGTCTCCTGAATTGGAGATCTTGATTTGGCCCCTTACTGAAAAAAGAAAGGTGCAGATCCCAGCTTTTTCAGGGTTTGGTTCACACTAGAAAGAGGTCAAGACCTACAGAACCCTAAATCCTCTCCTACCTGTGAGAGGAAAACATCCTAAGAAAAGACATACCATAGTGAGAAACATATGAATTTCTGCTAGCCAAAAGGATTATCTTATAGCACTGCATTTCCCTCCCCCGTTCAAGAACAGGAGAAATCTCAGATAACCCTGCAGCTATGACTGATTCTTTAGTATTGTCAACTGTAGCACGTTTTATAAAAAGTGGTTAAAAGTGACTGTCAGAGTTTATCTGCTTTCTTCCCACATTGTCTTGATAGAAATATGCTCCAATAATCTTTACTTGATACCAGGAGCACAGGGGTTACTTAGAATGGGATGTTGAAAAGAATCTGCAACTCTAACTGAATGGATCAAGTTATGCCTCTAAGAATGGTCTTCTCTAGGCAAATCTCATCTGAAATCTTGTAATCAGGTTGCTGCTTATTGTCTACGTACTTCACATTTTTGAAGCACTCTTCCCCCATGGAGAGTTACACAGACATTTTTCTGTTAGATCCAAGTAGAGACTACCTGAGGAGATTCACGCTCCATGCTAGAGATTAGACTTCTGTTCTCTTACCCTCAGCTTTTCTCTCCGCATCTCAAACCCGCTGCTATCAACAAAAAAAACCCCAACCAGGAAATGACTCACAGTACTTGTTCGTGCAGCAGGCCTGAAAAAACATATTACCTGACACCTGCATAATTAAGAGAACACATCAAAGTTTTTATACAGGATAAACACTTCACATAAAACCAGAGAGCCCTGCTCACCCACAACCAAACAAACTCAAGACACACCAATTTGCAATACAAGCCTTACCCCTCCTCTCCCACTCAGCCTTCCTGATTACTGACACAAGGGATCTCTTTATAAATGAATCTGACTGGAAGGTTAATTGGGGCTCACACCTGAGCCCTAATTGACCAGTGAGGAGCTCTAATTAGCTCTGTCAGTATCTGTCTAGGTTTGGGGCCCAGCTTTAGACATTAATTCTCTAGTTTGTGAAGCAGTAAACAAGTCTTTAATGTCCTTTAAGGTCTCACCCATCTACAAGAACTCAAATACTTAGCCTGGACCAGTCCACACAAGTGATTCACTTCCTCCACCCTACTGTGCAGATATACAATGGTCGCATAAATACCACCCTATACCGAAAACCCATGGACCGCTATGCTTATCTACACACCTCCAGCTTCCATCCGGGGCATACTACATGATCCATCATTTACAGCCAGACACTAAGGTACAACCGTATTTGCTCTGATCCATCAGACAGAGACAAACATCTACAAGACCTTTACCAAGCTTTCCTCAAACTACAATACCCACCTAAGGAAGTGAGGAAACAGATTAACAGAGCCAGATGGGTACCCAGAAGCCACCTGCTACAAGACAGGCCTCACAAGGAAAACAAGAGAACACCACTGACCATTACATACAGCCCCCACCTAAGTCCTCTCCAAGGCATCATCAGTGATTTGCAATCCATCCTGAACAATGATCTTTCACTCTTACAGACCTTGGTAGGCAGGCCTGTCCTCGCCTACAGACAGCCTGCCCAACTTAAACAAATCCTCACCAGCCACTACAAATCACAAACCAGTGGCTTTAGGCCTGGAACCAGCCTGTGCAATGATCCTTGTTGCCAACTCTGCTCTCATATCTACACCAGTGACATCATCACAGGACCTAATGTCAACCATGCCATCAGGGGCTCCTTTACCTGCACATCTACTAATATAATATATGCCATCGTGTGCCAGCAATGCCCCACTGCAATTTACATTGGCCAAACTGGACAGCCTCTATGTAAAAGAATAAATGGACAAAAATCAGACATCAGGAATAGAAATGTACAGAAGCCTGTGGGGGAACACTTCACTCTCCCTGGACACTCAGTAGCAGATTTAAGGGTGACAGTCCTGAAACAAAAAAAATTCAAAAATCAAATGGAGAGAGAAATCTCTGAGCTGCAATTTATTTGTAAATTTGACTCAATTAACCATGGATTAAACAGAGACTGGGAGTGGGTCGCAGCTTACAAAGGCAGCTTCTCTGCCCTGGGTGTTAAGATCTCCCCATTAGACTCTGACAATGGCTTGTATCCCCCTGTCTGATCTTGTTTTTCCTCTTTGACACCTACTATTGATAATGGGTCATTTCCACCTTGCTGAATAGACCCTGTCAGCTCTGGCTCTGCCTTTTTCTGGGACCCCATTCTTTAATACCCCTCTGAAACCATCCTTCTCCCCACTCATGCATCTGATGAAGTGGGTCTTTGCCCACGAAAGCCTATGCTCCAAAATATCTGTTAGTCTGTAAGGTGCCACAAGCCTTCTTGTTGTTCTTGAAGCTACAGACTAACATGGCTACCTCTCCGATTCAAATACTTTTGTAACAAGGTAAAGATTGACATGTTTATCTGCCCCATTTACAGCAGGCATTGATGACTCATACCCCCATTGGGCATTTCCAGTACAGCACTATCTCCAGATCTGAAGAAAAAGTGGGTGTGCCCCATGAAAACTCACGACCTAATAAATTATTGTGTTAGTCTCTAAAGTGCTACATGACTGCTGTTTCATTTCGTACCCCCATATCTACTTTCAAACCAGAAAACCACACACTAACTCTTTAGACATACACTCCTAGAAAGCTCCAGAGGTCTCAAGCCTGCCTGTAGGCAGTTACATTACCACACATGGAACTGTGACAATACAGGATTGGCTTTGCTGGTTATGTGGGGAAAGTGTCACATTTATACAGCCAAAGAAAACTGTTTTGACACGGTTACAGAGAGGCAACTTTATTCCAACTTGGTGCTGGCACACAATTAACCTCCAGGATGACTGAGTATTAATCATGTCTTGTTTGTAAACAAACCAAGCCTGGCACAAAGTAGGTATAAACTCACTGGCAATGTTCCAGTGCCAACACCTCCAAACGCACCAGGTCATTTGCTGAAGAAGGGGGTGAGTGTGTGACGAATGTTGTGGTGGCCAGAGGTGGGAAAAAGTACCCAAAAAGTTACTTGAGTAATGCATGTGCACTTTTAGTAAAGTAATTATCCAGAGGTACACAGGTAACTTGTATTTAACTATATTCCTACTATAAGCAGTTGCGCTTTCTCTCAAGTAACTTTTTGGGCAATTTTTCCACATCTGGTTGTGGCTGAAGGCCTCTCTCTCTCTCTGTGGGATGTCTGGCTTTTCTTTCTTCCTCTCAAGACATGGCAAAAGGTGAGGAGTCAGCCCTACTCCATTAATGCTCGTCACTATTTTTTTTTCTTTTCCCAGCGCCAGACTATTGAGCTGATCCCCATCACGGAAGTACATTATCAGTATGCAGGGAAGAAGTATGCGTACTATGTCTATGGACTAGAAAACAAGGTGTATGCCCTGGACTACCCAGAGAGGTACTGCTGCGGCTGCACCATCATATAATGGCAGTAGCATGAATGCTTCCAAAGTCCTTCAGTGTGAACAAACAATGGCTGCACTTACAATGGCAATATTAAAATCTGTGATTTCCCGTGGATGCACCACACCCAGGTCAGCACCAGAGGAAGAAACAGCTTTGGAGGACCTGAGTTTGTTCCTCCATGTGTCATCTGGCCCCGCTCAGAGTACAGTTGGAAGACAAGGAGATAACTCCTGAGCCCTCAGCTTGGCAGCTCTATCTAGTGCTACCACTCATGGAAGTGCATGGAGCTATAATTTCCAGTGTAGATGAAATCAGCGAAAGAACGACCCCCTCACCACTGCCCCGGAGAGAGACTAAGGAACACGACACGTGCAAACCAATGCCATTAGCAGCTCAGAGCCTGATTCAGCTTCATTAGAGCCAATGGAAAGACTCCCAAAGATCAGGCCTGCAGAAATTATTTCCACTTGAGGATATTTTGGATTTTTTTATTTATCATTGAAATATTACATATTTAAGCCTTTTTACATGCATAATTATGCTACTTATGACTGATGCATTCTCTTTTATTTGTTAGGATTCCCTGAGCTAAGACTTATAACCCACAGTAACAGACAACATTTCTCTATATATTTAATTATTAAATATATTTTATTTTAAAATACCATTTAAAGTTTGTCTGAAATGAGATGATACTTGTAAGGAAGGTATCAAAATGAGAATTAAATAGCATTTTCAGGCTCCCTGTACATTATGTGTGAAGTTCTTGGCAGGTGGAGAGGGGGTAAAAAACAGAGTCAAAGTGGAATGGTTTATTTCGTTGGCTGTATTTGTAGGTGGAGTCAGTGCTGAAACTCTCAGCCATTAAAGAATATTTCTGTTCCTGAGAAACCAGTACATGCTCCCATCAGCAGTACATGTTCTCTGTAAACTGTGAGCTTGTGCAGGCACTCAGGAGAGATCCCAGGGCTGCCCAGCGGATTAGCAGAGCACCCACAGCTAGGTTTTTTATTTACACTGGTGATGTGCATTTGCACGTGCCTCAGTGTACATAACATTTATTTTGCTCCTGCACAGAAAAATCCACATGTATATGGAAAAGATTAGAGGGAGCATTGCTCCTGAGTAGCGGAAAAATGTTACTCAAATCCTGATGCAATTTCCAGCATCCTGTGAAGATTTGGGATAAGGGATCAATTTCACTACCTGTTTGCATGAATGGTCAGTTTCTTTCCATGTCCCTAACACTGGACCTTAAGATTCAGGTTTTCTAGACTAAGAGGTGGGCGTCCAATGCAGCCATGGAGCTATAGGAAATCGAAAGTGCTGAGAGACAAAGCCTGAGGAGTCCATCAAGCTGGGCTGGTGATGATCATGCTGTAAGCAACCAGGCTCGTGTTCCCCAGAAACGAGGCTGCACCCAGAAGGCGAGTGCTATATTTGGTTTATTGAAAGTGCGTGACACCCGCGACGGGAGCCCTGGAGACGCTGCAGTCACCAGTGGGGGAAAACCCAACACGTTGGAGCTTCGCTCGGGGAGAGGCTCTGTAACATGCCTCCTAACACTAGCTGATAAAGCTGAACTCATTAACATAAGATTGCCTAAAATTGCCTATGCATTCCTTATCACTATCTCTTGTGGCCTACTGCCAGCGTAGCCTTGAAGTCTTGGCAAGCAAGTCTTGTTTCGCAGGTGTTGTGGGGCAGGATGAGTTGTTTTGCAGCATGTAGCCTTGAAGTGTGCTTTGTAAGGATTCCTCTGAGGGTTCACAGAGGGGTCAGACTGCTCTCGTGAGACCGTTACAAACTCTTCTCCCACCCTACACATGCTGAGGAAGCTCAGGGAGTCCTGGAAAAGTATGGAAGTCTGTGCAGGATGGTCAACCTTTGTTGAAAAGGATCCAAGGATAAGTTTTGTGTGTCCCCCTGAATTTAAGTAGCTCTGATCCAGCTTGGATTGGGATGAAGGCAGAATACTTTGGTATTTCTCAGGCAAACCAACCATGCAAAAGTGTTGCTGTAGTGCTAGAAGTGAAGAAACATAATTTACTGTTGCCAGCACCTGGTTTCCAACAGTGCTTGCTGCCCTCTGGTTGTCAATATGTAATCTATGCAGGTTACAAAGTGCTGGGACCTGATCCAGTACACACTGGAGCTAAATGGGAATTTTTCCACTTACCTCAGGTCAGCCAGCTCTTGCATTTTTACCACCAATCTTGTAATATTTTGTGTTAGTCTTAAAGTTCCAGCTATTGCCAGAGACCATCTGGAAATCTCAACTTTCATAATTTTTTTAAGCCATAATGGTGGCAGAGAAAAGTTTAAATAGGTGAAGTGAGCATGTTCTAAATGCTGAGAAATCAGAAAGACAGTAAAAAAGCTAACATTTAAAAAAAATCTCATATGAGTGAAACCAGACAATTATTAAGCTCCCAAATGAACTCACATAGAAACACGAAAAAAGTCCAAACAGAATATTACCCTTTGGCTAAAACGTTTTACAAGACATTCATTCCATACGCAACTTCTCAGTCCTCATCCTCCAATAAACCCAGCACAAGCCCTTCAAAAGACAAGCATGGGCTTAACTCTTAGCTTTGCTAGACATTAAAAAACAACGGCATAATAAAACACTGGCTTTATGGCTTATTACAACAATCTCTAATCCCCTTTTTTTGTCCTTTGACCACGGGATGTTAACAGGCCACTTCATATTGAATGATCCCTTAGAATATACGTCAACCTCTTATGCTCAACAATTTGTCCCACCTTGTATTTAGTTGTGAGACTCAGTACTGTACCTTCCACAGATTGGGAGAAGAGCTTGGTTTAGCTTGAAAGGTTGTCTCTCTCACCAACAGACGGTGGACCAGTAAAAGATATTACATCAGCCAACTTGCCTCTCATGAATTGTAAGGCAATCTCATAATTTTGAAGCCCAGGTCATGGTTTTTAAATCGTTGGGGTTGACAGCAGGGTGTACACCACTGGGTGGCAGTAACAGATAAGCGTCGAGGAATACAGTTTGTGCCACTGATTATTCTTAAGTGCTCCTTTTGACTCTGGTTTAGACAGGTAATTCATCCAGGGCAGATTAAAAACATTTGTGGTTTGAGCAGGTTACGATCAATCAGTTAGGTCTGATTCTTCCCTGCCTTGTACCTTGAGTGCTCATTTACAGGTCTGCAAAGCAGGTGTAAATCCCTATCCAAGCCTTTTTATACTGTGTAAGTGTAAATTACCACACAAGGAGAAAGGCAGGTGAGAATCAGACCTTGACACCTTTCGTTTGCGTGCCTTTTGACATCACAGGGTCAGATGGGAGCAGATTAGGCATAAGGCATAGCTTGACTCCTGCTAGATTGAAAAATAAAAAGCCCCTAATAAATATTTGGGTTAATGGACCATTTTTCTTTAAAAAAGAAAATCTTTTTCCTGGTCTAAATTTAGCAGAATCCACTACCTTTAAAGTAACATTACATCAAAAGAATTAGTTTCTGAAGGAGGCCTGTCTAATATTATTTCTGAAAGAGCAAGAAGCATCCTCACTGGTAATCTACTGTACCAAGAGGAGGTTGAAAGCTGGGAGAGGTATACACCTTTTTAGTTTTGCCCACCAGAGGGAGGCGAACACAGACAGAAATATAGTTTTGCATGGCATTCCATTGCCCATCAACTTTGTTGGCACAGAGCTTGCACAGTTTCTAGCACTTCTGCTAACACTTTTACTTTGCAGAATTTAGCTCTCTCACTTGATTTAAGACAAATCATTAGTCTCATAGACAGAGTCTACTGCGGTTAGGCACATAGATTCCTACATTCTGGCTCAAATCCATATTGCTCTGGGTGGTCTTTTGTATTGGTCTGAACTACAGCATTTGGAATTTGATTGTGAAGCTCTCAAATTTGTGGCCAGGATTTAATTGAGGCACATTTCTAAATCCACTGTAAAACTGCTAAGAAGAATGCACTTAAACTAATATTTGACTTTTCTTTTGCCTCACCACAGTCTCTCTCCCCTGGCATCAGATATGATAATGTAAAACAAAACAAACTGCATTTCCAAGGAAAGAAGAGCATTTCAAAGTGTCGTTTTTGAAACTCCCTCTAGGCCTCTTTCCCCACTTCACAGATGCCTTTACAAAGCACAGACTGAAGCATCTTATTCTCCTCCCTATCTAATATCCTCCCCACTCAGTAGCTCTGATACACACTCTATCCCAGTGGCAGGTCTTGTCTGAAATGCATCAAGCAAACTCTTGTGTGCATTTACTATGTACGAAGTGCTATAGAGGTGCCACAGCTATCAATTCCTCTAATTTATTTTTTAATACACTACAAATGAATTCAAAAACAACAAGAAGTCCTGTGGCTCCTTATAGACTAATGGATATTCGTGAGCAAAGACCTGCTGCTTCAGATGCAATGAGTTTGTCTCTCCTGTTTGAGAAACTACAAATACTCACAAACCAGGAAAGGGATCCTCAGCTCAGGCAACTGCTAAAGGGCGTCTGTACCCTCGTAGTCAGCCTGCAGTCAGCTATTGCAGGATAGAAGGAGGAGGAGGCCTGGGCTCCATCTCCTTTTCTGCTCCATACAGAGAATTTGCTGGGTGTGAACCCACTGATTAAGCCCTTAACAGGAGGGCACTATGGAGACTTACCTTCGTGGGATACTCAGAAGGAAGCGTTGTACCCATCTGGGTTCCATGGCCCCACTACATCTCCCATAATGTATCCAGAGTCATGTGACTCACAGGATGCAACACACATCTTGGTGAGGGAAATTTGAGTTGTTTTATGGGACATAGTCTACCAGGGAGTCTGACCCACAGGGAAGAATGCAGGCCAAAACAACAAGGTTCATGAAACAATGGGTTAACGGGGAAACTGATTTGAAATTAATCATTAAAGGACAGGCCATCAAAATGAAATGTTCTGAATTGCATTCACCCAACATGATGTTTTTATCAGAAAATCAAAACATTTTGGAAAAACTGAAATTTCTTTATGGAGAATATTAGTGCAGCAGAAACTATGTTTTCCATTGGAAAGTCCTTCTGATGGAGAATCCACAACCAACTCTCCATAAAACCTTAGCGCTGTCCAAATCCTTCAACAGAGGCCTCCTCAGAGTCAACGTTCTCACGTTCTACCTTTTTCCTTCTACAGCTCAAGTACTTTTCTTCCTACCTTTATCCAAAACTGATTCACTCTAGATTTCTGTTTGCATTTTATCACTTAAAATATTGACATCATTCTTTTCTTCATCACTGAAAGACTCTAGCAGACTGTGTTTGACCTGTCTACCATATAGTGAAAACCTTATAGAAAGGTTTCATGAGCTAGAACTAATGCCAATTCCATATTCAAAATTGCTTAGCCTTGAGTTCCAGGTTGAGAATTAAGCTATTTCGAAACCCAACCCATGGTCTTATTAAAGTTTTAGATGTTAAACAATATAAACATGAAAAAGGTTTAGTGCTATTCAGCATGAGTGTCCAAAGGAAGCAAAATAAGTTACTCAACATTCTCCCTTGTACACTCTAATCACCCTAGAATCTTGGCACAGGGTTGTGGCTGCATAAAATGCACTTGTGTAGGAACCAAAGATCCAAGAGCCAAGCTTAGCAGCATGCAGGCTAAATTAGAAGGAAATTTACGAAAATGAAAATAAAACTCACCAGGTCAGAGAAAACTCATTTTTGTTTATAAATGGATTCTTAAATAGTCACATGCTTCCAGGTGGAATATAGCTGAAGATCTCTCTCTCTCTCTCTCTCTCTCTCTCTTTCTCTTTTATTAAGCCATAGACTCAGAAATACAAGATGGGAAAGATCCACTATGTCACCTAGTCTAGTTCCCCACCAGCATAAGATTCTTGCAATAAAACTACTCTTTCCTATTTTGTGGCTAATTGTTAGGGAGACTTGCAGTCTAACAGTTATATCAAACACATGGCTGTAATCTCCAGCAGATGTTGCATCATGCCCCACTCTCATTGGGAAATTTTCCAAAATAGAATTTTTTAAATGCTCCTTGCATAATGCAGTTCCCATCTCACTATGACTTCAGTCCAAGAGACCCTACATACCTACCTCTGGAAAGGTGGCTTCTTCATTTGTGCCCAACTTTACCCTGCTGTTAGGTGCCAGTCATAACCTCTGCCCCATCATGTGGTGGATTAGGAGATCAAGAATATAATTTAATTGATCCAGGCTATTCCTGCACAGCAGTGATCAGGGATGCACCAAGTCCCTTTGTTCTCTCTTTGCCACCATTTTTAACAGAGAACTCAAAGAACAAGCATCTGCACATGAATCAACTGAACCCATTTTGTACCTGTTAGCCAAATAAATGACATCACTTGTGTCACCTACTGATTACAGGTAAGAAATTAGAGGTGAAAAAGTGTTCACATAAAAATATGGCATGAGGTTGGAATCCCTTAAGAAATAGACCCCATAAAAACATTATTAAGAGCAGTGACCTTTATTTTGGTTACTGTTTCCTACAGAAGGAACAATAAGCTTCTTTCTGTAACTGTCTTGCACATGTTCTCTGAAGCATATTAGAGAACGAGTGATTTTGAACAAGTTTTTTTAAAAAAAAGAAGAGAAACATCACAAACTCTGTGCATCATCTCCTACCATTACTCCTTGCCAGGTGGTGCATTTCAAATCTGTGATATTACTTGGTGCACATACAGAAAGTCAACGGTTAAGAAAACAAACAAAGCGAGAAAAGATCCCAGATGTTACACAATTACAGCTCTGTGAGCTGGAAAGACTTGGTCTGAAACAACAAGTGGTTTGGAAGTTATGCCATTATGTTCAGCCATTTCAATAAAGCACTGACACGTGCTGCTTCAGACAGCATGACTTCTCTACAAGTGTTGGAGTTTAATGCGATGTCAGCACTGCTGGAGACTGAGCAGCATACACGTTTAACTCATTAACATTAACAGGAATTGTGTTAATAATCTGACTTGCCTATTTAGGAGAGCACAAAATACATCCAACTTGAAAGCAAGGTTGTTTCCTTTGTCTCAAGAGGAAATGAAACAGATCAGCCATAATATACACAGCAGCGGCTGCTGCACAGACTGCCCTTTAACTGGAATATGATATGATATTATGGTAGATATAATTTTCTGGGGCAAGATTAAACGGCTGGTTTTCTGCTTGCAAATTTTGTTCATTTTAGACTGCTTTCACAGCCACTTGGAAAAACTCATGGACGGTCATTGTACCAATCTTCCAACAGGCTGCATGCCCTACCACTGGGCCACACTGTTCCTCATATCTTAGACTATAATGTTAGCATTTAGTAACCATGGAAGATCAGATGGTTCTAATTTGGAGGAGAAAGGACAAAAAAATAAATAAATCACTGAATGAGAGATGGCACATGGATATTCAGGCTGCCCATGGTCATATACAGCTCTCTACAAACTCAGAGGGAAACCCTTGTACCCACCAGGGTGTCATGTAAATTGGATCTTCTTTTGACCCTGCTTCCAATGAGGTGCCCCTGGGAATTGGGGGTTGCCGCCCACTGTGGTGCATCAGTGTCCTCATCCCTATTTCATCTTAAATGAGAAGGGGTCATTGTAGTCTGAGCCACTACCAGTACATTTGTGGGACTGCATGACTTTCTGAATTATGGGAGACAGGTTTTCAGTTCTGATTGGTCTTGATAAATGACATTTCTCTTTCAATTGACCTGGCTATGTCTGAAGGTAAATTAATTGTATCAGCAGCTCTCTTTCTGTGCTGCTTCCTTCCGCAAAGCCACAAAAGCCTGTTTCATCATGTAGCCAGACAGAACCGCCACTTTACTCTACTCTACCTTGTCTCTCCTCGGTACTTCAGAGCACCAAAGGGTTAAAAGAAACAGCTCAGCCCTGGAATGCCCGAGAGCACAGATGTGCTTATCTCAGGCACAGTCTTTTTGATGCTCCGGAGTAAAGACAATGGGCTAATAAACAGTAGGGCCTCGGACTGCCCTTGGCTAAATACCATCAGTTGATTCACCTACACAAACGTCTCAGATGGAGGAAAAATCTCTGGCCCATAAAGAAAGAATGCCCTAAAATTATCTCCACCCCAGAGGTGTGAACCAGCCTTGTGAGAACTAGTGTCTTGAGATGAGTTAATTCAATTGGCATCTTTTGAGATAAGGAAGAATGTATGTGACCCAATGGGTATAAAGTAAGGGTCTGGCAGCCCCGCTAAGTGACCTGCAATGACCTCTACCTGCTGGTCAGGAGGGTCTTTGCCTCCTGAGGTCCTAGGAGACGCCTGTTCCTCGTTATTATTGCTTCTTCCCAAGGTATTGAGTGAAAACGCTGGCCACGCCACATTGGTAATGCAGGGGTGAGAATAAGACCTGTTAAGTGTATTGCTTTCCTTTTGTTTTCTTTGTACACATTCAATAATTGATCTATGAATTGTTACATGCTAGCTATTGGCAACTAAAGAACAAAGTGTAAACCTTCTAATCTTTGTAACAAAGTATAAATCTTGTAAGCTTGCAACAAAGTATATATATCTTGTAATCTTATAACCATAAGAGTTAAATCTCCTTAGTCAATAAATAAGTAACTGCTTAAGTTGTAACCTGACTCTCCCTGTTACTGTGCAAGCTGAACACAAAACAAAGAACCCAGCTGCTTTTCAGCTGCATTAGTCTGGTCATTGGTAAGAGTGTGCTGAGAGCTGAGCGCTGAGTCGTGCTGCCTCCATGGAGCAGACTCTCTGGGGCACCCGTCAGCCACCCTTGCTGCCCGCAGCGAAGGGACTTTCTCGTCCTAGCAGCTAAAGACTTGGGTGTGGGAAGCTCTCAGTGCAACTGTTGGGGCACCCGTCAGCTTGTCCTGGCTGCCCGCTGTGAAGTGACTTTTCCTGTCCTAGCAGTTAAAGACTCGGGTGTTAGGACCTTGGGGCATCTGTCAGCCTGCCCGGGCTGCCTGCTGCGAAGGAACTGTCTGTCCTAGCAATTAAAGACTTGGGTGTAAATAAGGGCATAGGTGGTATCTCACCCAACCATCGCCTAACACATCAACAACCAGAGCTCAGAATATCATTGTTCTGAAATCCAGTAGCTACACTGGGCCTAATTTTCCTCTCAGTTGCATCAGTGCAGGGAAAGAAAGATCCCAATCGACAGGTTGCACCTCCCTGGTCTGGCATGGTCTGGACCTGACAGGTCCAAATTCTGACACGAGAATTTGCTGGACCAGTGTAGGTGTAAGGATTCTACCCACAGGTAGCCCTGCTCCTGAGACTGCTGCAGCCCCAGCCTCCCTTCCCAGAGACTCCAGCCCCAGCCCATACTCACCATGGCTGCCCTGGGGCTCCTGGTCTGAGCTGTCAGGGGACTTCTACCTGCCCCATACTGCCCTGGGGCAGCCAGGAGACTCCACCTCTATCCCTTGGCCCACACAGCAGGTGGGGAGCTCTGGATCGTCACTCCTACTGCCCAAAGAGGGGCTCTGGCTTCAGCTTGGGCCCATTGCAGATGAAGGCTTTGGCCCTGGCTTCAGCTAGGCTGACAGCTGCTGCTCCAGGCCCAGCCAGGCTTACAGACCCTCAGAGGTCAGTAGCCCCCATCCAGTACTCTATTGACTGGCAACATCCATGGTCCTACTTGACAGATAAGAGAGTACCAGATCTGAGAGGTTCAACCTGCAGACAGTACAATATCGTACATAGTAGCAGAAGTTGAGTGAAAACAAAACAAAACAAAAAAAAAATGACAAGGCCATTATATTATGCCACAAAAGGGCTTTGTTTTTTTCTGCATAAAAATAGATCTGAAATCTCTTCAAGTTTAAAAAAAAACCCTATTAAAAAAAACACATTTAAAATTCAGATTGTATCTCTGCCTGAATTGAAAAGTTTCATTAAATGTTAATAAAACCTTATGTCTCAGTCACTCCAGCATGCACTTTAATGATTATTCTGTTTTTATGCTGTTTATGATAAAAGAAACAAGCTCTGCCCTGCAAGGCCATTAATAAAACTTTTAATTTGGAAAGTACTGAAAAAACACATTTTGCAGACCATTGATTTCTCCTTCAGATCTTCACAGCTTTATACAAAAACGTTTAATTTTTTAATAAAACCCCTTCTAACTAAGAGTTCATCTAGTAAATAGGATAAATCAGTTGCTATGGCTGATCTTTCAATGCATATTCTTCTACCGTTGGTGACAAAAAAGTGCAAAGCTGTAACAGGCAAGAAGAAAAGAAATTCTCTTAGGTTGTTTTGCTTAGATTTCTGTTGTTAGCTCTTCCACTTGTGTCGCTTAGCTCCTGCAGCAAAATATTGTTGAAAGCCTGAGGGAATACTTCTTAGATGCTGAGATTTTCAGGCAGGGGAGATCAGTTTCATTTTTGTCACATAACTGATTATGCAGGTAATATTTCTCCCAGAATTGAATCAGCTTTTTGATGTGTTGAACTGTTCTGCAATGCATACTGTGTGGGGCTCTGTCTGGAAGCACTGTACATTTAGTGTGGTTAAAAAAACAAAACAAAACAAAACAAAACAAAAACTCACATACACACACATACACTTTTCTGCAAAGCCTTACCGTACAATTAGCCTGTGATATTTAGCCAACCCCGAAGCAGAGGGTAGTTAACCCTTAAGGAGAAATTGGAGAGGCTCTATAAAGGGCCAGTTCCTCTGGGGTGCTGCACCATATATTAAGACTGGTGTGAGAAGATACTGCCCCACCTGATCATGGTTTTTTGTCTTACCCAAGGTGAACATCATTGGGATAAGCCAGTACACCTTCTGAAAAGAAGACTGGAGCAGTCTATTAAGGTACTTTAACAGTATTACCGAAATATGGAAAAAGCTGAATAAGTTGTATAAATTTGGACTTTCAAAAAGCCTCTGAAAAGGACTCTTACAAGATATTTTTAAGGGAACAGAGAAGTCCTGGAGTGAGAGACGAATTTCTATTCTGGGTCAGAAATTGTTCCTGAGTCATAAGAAGAGTGGGAATAACAGTTTGATTTTCTACATCACCAAAGGTTAACAATGGTTCTATGAAACTGGAAGTACTGGGACTAGTGAGGTTTCACATCTGGCCTGAAGCCTGGTGGCAAGGGGAACTGGCAGTCCTACAGAGCTACAAGCCTAGTGGTGCCAGCATCTCTGGTGCCAGGGGTGATGCCTCTGGCTGTGGAAAAGAGGCTAGAGGCAGCGGCCAGCAGCCTGGGTGGGGCAAGAGCCAGAGGTGCCAGCAGTGGGGTCAAGCTCAAGAACAGGCCTGGGCCAGCGGTCCAATTGGGCCAGCAATAGGAAGCAGGCTGAGGGGCTGGAGGCAGGGGAACATCCCCTGATCCAGCAAATTCCCTTGTTTGGGATCAGTCAGGTCCCAAGGGTGCTGGACCAGGGATATCTATTCTCTATTCCAATATTTATATCACAGCCAGTTCTCTAAATTCTGGGCATGCTTCCCTTGGCTTTAGCTCAAAAGTAATAATAATAATAATAATAATAGTAGCAGGGCAAAGTCACACGTTCAGCATGAGCCAGAGAGGCTCCTATATTGCCATAAGATAGTGAAAAATAACGAAAGCATGGCTGGCTATGGCATGGTCTGCATTTGAGATGAAAGAACATAACTGGGCGTTCACCAGAAGCTGAAAAGAGTGTGGTTTTGGCAACTGTTGCAAACTGGGGACCTATGAAAGGGAACGAGGTTAGTAAAGCATGCAGATTACACCTCCCTTTGATGACAGACAGATGTGTTCGACCGAGGTTGTGGGCAGTCCCTTAAAGTGCTTCCCTGCACCAATCAGCATCATCAGCATCTAATCCAGAGTCATCTAAAGTGCTGATGGCTTTTGTCCATGTCCCCCAAGTCTGGCAGACATTGGAGGTGAGGAAGGAAACAGCTCCGTCTGGGTCTGGTGGAAAGAAGTTTCATGTTTCGTCCCTCCCCCAAAGATGACTTAGATTCCTCCACATGCTTTTACTTCTACTGCTTTTTTCCCCCTTTTAAATCATTTTCCTTCTATCTGCTGAAGCAAATTCATTACTGCAAGCAGGAAAGCTAAAAATATATCAAAGAGCCTCTGAGGAAAACAACATCTCCACAGAAGAAACTCTCTAGTGCATTGGTCTATTCATCTATCTAGCCCTGAAATTCTTCACATACTGACCTCCTAACACAGCTCTTTCTTATGGAGAAGTCTTCCCTCAATAAGGCTATTCTTTTCTTTCCAAATTCTAATTTGGTTTTGTTAGCAGTCTAAAATAAGTATAAGGGTTTTTGCATTCTCACCATTGTCAAATTCATCTGTGTTTTGCCTTCATTAATCACAATTCAAAACCCCATTTTAGGACAGATTCTCACTAAAACATTCCCTTATTTGGCTTTTTCCTTGCTGATATTCTGGTTATGTCATCCACAGAGCAACTGATTCGAATAAATATTGCACTACTCAATTGCTATATAGTAGTTTTTCCACAGAGGAGTGGGGGTGGGGGAGGGGAAGAGTTCCTATCTGATTAGAATTTACTTCAAAGTCTGGAAAGCATGAGGATGTGCACATAATTTCTTTACTTTCTTGCAGAAAACTTAGATGGAGGGAGGGAGGCTGAGAGGCTGCGTCTACACAGCAGCCTTATTTCTAAACAAGCTATTTAGGGATAGCTATTTCAAAACAGGGCTGCTACGCACATATACATATCTCAAAATAGCACTTAGCTATTTCGAAATACATAGTCTGCACACGTAGGCCATGTCTACTCTAGCCCCCCTTCTTCAAAATGTTTCACACATAAGGGACTGGGGACAGAAGTGGGTTTAGCCGGCAGAGGCACATCCACACAGCCTCTGCAGTGCCGGAACTGAACTCTCACATGGCTATGGTAATGAGCTTTGGGAGTATGCAAATAAGCAGCCATTTGCACTCCTGAGAAGCTCACTTTGGATAGCTCTGCCGGCAGCAGTGCTGAGCAGAGCTCTGTGCGGACCGAGCCCAGGTGGGTGAGCTGAAGTGGAGCATTATTAATTAATCTCAGCAGGACTACAAAAATCTGAATCCAAGGTCCTATCACAGGATTGGGGCCACAATCTCTGTCCTTTTACACACCCCTGGAATGAGGGTCACCATTGCAAAGGACAGATTCCAGAGTTTCTAGAGCAAGGCACGTGAGTCCAGCGTCAATCCTGTTTCAGACATTTGGGCACTAATTTAATATGAATTGTAGAACATAACATGGAAAGAGCAGTCCTTTATTTTTAAAAGGGGAGTTCTAGTCTCAGCTCTGTCAGTTGATCCACTAGAGAATAGCCTTGAACTAATCTATCAACAAACCTGTCTGTACCTCAGTTTACTCATCACAGGATAATACCTGCCTTAAAGACCATGTTTTGAGGCTTAATCTACATAGACTAAGTACCAAGATTTAAACACAATTGTACCTTAAGACTGTCAGATAAAAGGTAATAACTTTTAGCTATATATATATTATACATTTGTTTCAGTAAATAATAAAGAGTGGGTTATATAAATCTTAACTTTGAACCAAACATATTTAATGTAGGGTAGAAATTCCTAGGCAATCCATGACATTCTGCTAAGAACCCCTGCTCTGAATTTGGGTACGGAAACTAGGCCTACACCAGTAGCATGAGTTTCCCCCCAGCCACAGCCCCGCTGAGCCCACCTGGAAGGTCATCCCAGCCTGAACAAAGACAGAGACAGTCACCCTGACAACCACATTCCAGGAAGAGAGCCACAGAAGTGAGAAATTGGGATGTTCCAGGGTGGGAGGGCAGAAGCAAATGCTTGATTGTCACGTACCTTCATTACCTTCTGCTTTGATTCGTTAGCTGTAACACATATGGTCATATCCCTGTGAGGATAACATTGTGATGCCAACATATACATCACCACTCTACACATTATTGTCAATTAATATTTGCTTTGTTCAAAGAACTTTCTGTAAGCTATGGGTGGAGACCACTATTGTAACCTTATTAGACTGTCAGCTTATTGTGCTAATTTTTTGTGCTAATTGTGCTAATTTCCCTTGTTGTTAGCTTCTATCCAGGGATTCTAGGTTCTCTCTCTGCCTGTTGCTTCACTCTTCACCCATCAACATTCTATATAATCAATTGTAACCTGTTGTTTGGCAGTGGTCGCTAGCCTAACAGTCAAAGTGACACTCCACCAATGCTGTGTGTGTAACAAACCCTCCTGCTTCCTTCATACATGGTGTCCAGACTTTGTTCCAACATTTAAAATCAATTGTATCCCAGGACGTTTACAACAATATTCATCTTTGCAGTGAAATGACTTCTTCCAATATAGGCTTAATCCAAAGTCCGTTGGAAGAGATTCCCAATGGAAATCTTTTCCACTCCCTTTAGTGGGCTTTACAACAGGGCCCTATATTAACCCTTCACTAATGATTACGTTCACATTGGAGGTCGTGTTTTCTCTCCGGTCTTTCCTCCTCTGACCTCTGCACTCACAACATAACCAAGTCATTCTTTATGCAGGGGTGAAGCTGGCCTCCTTCAGTCCAGAAAAATAACAAATACATGACAAAATATTTTTGAAGGTAAGTAATTCAGATTTTTCCCCAGAGAATCCCTGGGAGTGGAAAGCATATTAAACAGCCATATTCTAGGCAATATTTATTAACAGGAAACCAAATTAATTCCTGGTGAAGCTCCACTGAATTCACCATCGTTATCTGATTGGTTGTATCTATTTTCAACAGATTCGGAAAGGCAAGAAGCCATCAGATAATATGCATCTCATTTCTTCTCATGAAAACTCACAGAAAAGAATTTAAAAAAACCCCACACCTTGTAAGATGGTGTCAGTTTTACCATGTAGAAAGCCTGAGGCTTCATCTCTTCTGATGAAGCTTATTTCTTAAAGGGCTTGTGGAAACTTGAAACACTGGAGTGGCTCAGCTATGCTGTTTTAGCACAATACCTCATGTTAGAGGCTACTTATGCTAAAGAGAGTGGTTCTCCCATCAAGTGGGATAATGCATGTCTCCTAGCTGATGGAAGAATTAGCTATGTGGATTATTCACACCCCCGAGCGATGCAGCCAAGCAGATTTAATTTTCCAATGTAGACCAGGCCTAAGTCCAAGTTTCTTATTACTTGTGGATAGCACCACGATTCTGCATTTAGAATTAATGCTGGCTACATCAGTGCCGTGGATAGAACATAGCTGACACCACTCTCGAGAACACTTAATTTTTAGATAAGCTGGGTTTCCTCCACATCACTTGGCAGGACTATGTCAGTGGAAGCTTTTTTTTTAAAACTGTTTTTAATAAATTATTTGCTTTTGCAAGAAGCAAACTGTGGAGCTGACTGGGGCCCTGCATTTGTTGGGGCATGCAGGCTACCCATAGCCTTTTTCCACAAAGTGATAAGAAAAACCTGTTAATACACAGTCAATGAAAACAGGCAGAAAGCAGCTAGCCTCTGCTGTAGCAGAAACATGCTTATTCAGCATTTTCTCAGTGGCCGTGTTTACTCTAGCAAGTTCTTTCTGACAATCAGGTCCTTTTTCAAATGAACACGGGGAACATCCAAACACAAAACGCACTCTTTCTATCCAAAATCAAAAGAGCGTTCCCGGATCAGCAAGAGGACTTTCTTTCAAAAGCTTCTTTAGGAAAAAAAAATAAAAGCAAGTGTAGATGCTCCACAGGCCCTTTTTTTTGAAAAAACAGTCCTTGTGGTGCTGGATTTTTAGATTCCCAGTTCATTATTTTGAAAGAGCAGAGTCTGCGTGGACGCTCTCTATTTAAAGAGCAGATTGATCTTTCCATCAGCTTTTTTGTGTGTGGACGTGCTCCTTCAAAAGAAGGTCTTCTGGAAAAGATCTTCTGGAAGATCATCTTTCGAAAGATTGCTGCAGTGTAGACATGGCCAGTGAGAGGTTAAACCAAGATGCTTAACACTGATCTGTATTTATGATACAACTATTCAGAGCCCTATTGGCGTTGAGTTCAAGGTCTGTTAGCAAAATAGTAGTCTTCATATTTTAGTGTGAGTAGAGTCCTAGATAGCTGAAGCTGACTTATCTGAAGGTTTTTGTGGCAAAAGCAGGTATGCTCAAGCATGCAGAGCAGAGGACTAAATATTCTGCAAGGAAATCACAATTTTGAGATTTTCTGTATCTAAAATAAAACCAGGTATTATCAAGCATAATATGTTTTTTCAGTCACCTTCTTTAGTTTCCCATGACAGGTGACATTTTTAGCTGAAAAACTATGCCTGGAAGCTTGTATTCTTATCAGAGTCAAAAACATGCAATAGCAGATAAGTGATGTTATCGTTTGTTCTCTGGTTTCTGATACAGTGTTGCCCTTTTAATAGAAAAAGCTATTAGTACAGCACAACCTCCAGAGGGGGATTTTGTGGTTATCTTCAGAGCTTCTTGTTTCGGTAGGCAGGCAAATATTTATTGGTTTTGCTTTCACTTCCTTTTGCATTTGTATGAATTTGTGATAGTAACTGGTATCACAGCTTTGTGCACGTTAAAGGATTTAAAAATACATTCATCAGTTCAAACACAGACAACATATGAAAGAAATTGAATTTTACTTTAGCTAGGATTAGACTGGTAACAAACTTGGTGAGACACTCAAACCAAATACAAATTAGGAGACTTAATAACTAGAATTTGTTGAATTATGTCAAGCAAGAAACTTTCCCATTGAGAAATATGTTTTTGTTTGAATCCATAATATTCTCACAGGAAAAATGGTGACACTGACAAAAATGTTCAGTTTTTCAGTGTCAAAATTCCAAATTAAGAATCAAATTTCCAATGGAGATTTGGAAATTAAAATTGCAATGTCAGTTACATGTAATTTCAAATATTTTGTTTTAATTCTTGTATACCAAACATTTTCTCCATTTCATTTTTTAGATTTTCAGTTTTTCTCCCTCTTTTTGGTTTCTTGTCATTTCTCCCTGCTCCTCCCCACACTGCAGTAAAATTTGGAAAAGAACACATAAGTGTCAAAAAATGAGGCAAACCCATTTCCGATCTTTTCCAATAACAACACAGTTGTACAGGACTGTCACATCTACAGGCTGCTTACATTCAAAATGCCGTATTTATGTGAACAGCAAAACAGCCCAATAGCTAAAAGGTGATAAACAGCCCTGACTCATGTTCCCAAATGTGTGAGTGCACATGGTGCTTACACGTGAAGTCAAAAATATGGTGCAAATTAGGTTGGCATGTGCAAATACTCCATTCTCATGTGTGTACCAGGGATTTCCTTAGATGCACATATACTTTTTTGAACACTTGGATCTCTAAGTGTTTAATTCAGAAACACCTATCCAGTTTCATTCTTTCCATTTGTTTTTAATTCAGAAAACAATAATTGCATCCAGATGTTCTGACAAAGGCCAGTGGTCCATGTCATTTAGCCACTCCACCCTGTGACTGAATTAAATGAAAGAGCCCTTTGGGAGTAGAGAAAAGATACTAGAGTCCTTACATTGTGGCATCCAACCATCCTGTTCTTTGAGAGGTTAGACCATGCTGAGGTTTGCATGCTAATCACAAGATATGGGACTGCTAGACAAATATGGTAGCCAGAAAATTGAAATCATTTAAAAATATCAGGACATCTTTACAATAAGCGGCAGTGGCAAGTATTTTACTGGGCACCCTGGGTAGCTTTGCACTTCCTTTGATCTCAGTCCTTCTCATTTCAACTTCTATCAATGAGCAGTGCAGAAATGGTGACGAATTGGCACTGAAATGAGATGTGGCTTGAGAGGTGGCTTGAGATAGCAGCTGACAACTGCAAGGAAAGATTTATTCGAAGTAAATAAATAACTAAATGAAATAAAATGAGAAATCCTATTTTGTTATAATTCACTTGAAGGAAAAGTATTCTTCAGTTAAAACAAAATGCACATATAAGAAAGCATGATTGTTTTCTTCCTCAGAAAGACAGGGTTTAAAAAACAACCTCCCTTAAAACTAATATAAATGGAGGGAGCCACCCTCCAGATAAGTAGGACTTGGCAGGTTGAAAATTCTGATTTATAACATAGTTCATAGGGGAAACGCTCCATGATTATTAGCATGGATCTATTAAGTGGCATTGAAAGTTAAAAAAAAAATCACCACAAAGTTAGGAAGTTTATCCTACATGCTGATACCCTTGTTAATAATAGTAAGGAGGTCCAGCATTATTTCTTGTGCATTCATTTTTTTAAATAGGAACTGTAGCTGCTCATGCCTGGGTCAAACTTGGCTCATAAATTATGTAAGATAACAGGACAAAATGAAGTTCATGGTAGACTGAAAACTGCAGGCAGCTTTATAAACACTCGTTAAAAATCCTAATAGCTGTTCTATTCAGTTTAGCTGAGATATGACTCGATTAGGTATGTAAGTATCTTCACAGGGAGAAAATGCCAGGTACCAAAAGGCTCTTTAGCTTAGTAGAGAAAGGCATAACAAGAACTAATGTCTGGAATGTGAAGCTCGACATTCCAGTTAGAATTAAGACATCTTCACCAGTGAGGGTAAATCCCTAGTGAATGGAATGGAAGCGGTGGATTCTCCATCTGCTGAGGTCTTCAAGACCGGCAGAGCCCAGAGTAGATGTACCATGTATATCCATGGATTTCCATGGATGTAAATCAGATATCTGCACAGCTGCAGAGCTCTACCAAGAACTGCAGAGGGTAACACTGTGGCATATTGGGTTGCCGCTTGTAGAAGCCAGCACCTGCCTGGACAGCTGCTCTGGTATGGCTGTGCTGCCCCAGCCCTGCCCACTGGTGTAGACACCACACTCTCTGGCCGCTGTCCCTGATCATGCTGATGTGTGTAAGTGGCTTGCATGCTCCTGGACAAGGGTCCCTTTCATGCAGTGGTGCGTGTGAGGTCTCTAAGTAGTGCCTGTTGTTAAGAACAACAAAGGGACATTCTAACATCTGGGGATCTCAAGAGAGGCCAGGAAAAGCTACAGTCATTTCCTCTACACTGAGTGTGATGGGAGTTTCTGGTAGAAAGATAATGCCACTTGGAACTTTCTTTACCAGAATACTAATGAAGTCCTGCTTGGTGACAGACAACCTTCAACAATTGACTGGTGGATCTTCCATGCTGGAGCTATGATAGAAAATAACCATCCGGAACCTGTTTGATCAGTTGACTGAGATTTGTAGTAATCCCCCAGTTCAGTCCGCTAATTAGATTGTCCATTTCTCCAGGTGGCAAACAACCCACAGCTGGGTATGCATCATGAACACTGATCCCTTTTCCCCAACAATGAAAAGAGCATGTGACAGAAGTGGGCAGACTAGCTGTATATCATCTAAGAATCACCTTCTACAAGACTGATTTTTTTGTGGCTGGCCATCCCAGCTTCAGGGTCTCTTTACGTTAGCAATGCAATGCAGAACACCCTAAACACTGGTAGAGAATATGGTCATTGGGTTGCTATAACAATCACTATATATGTATAAATTTGTGAAACTCCAAGTCTCCTTTGCAGATTATCAAGAAACAAGAGGCTACATTTGTCAGGAACATTGCTCATTATGAAGGAGTCAGCCAATAGCACGAATAGAAAGAAGTGTCTACAAAAATGTGACTATAAGAACTGGTTGGTAATCTTCTGTCAAAAAGTTTTGGACAGAAATTGCTTCTTCCAGCAAAATGTTCGGCAGAACTATTTCAATTTTAATTATTTTAAAAGATTTATATCAGAAAAAAATGAATCAATGTTTTTATTCAAGCTTAGTCATGACAACTTGAATCAAAATATTTTGTTTGGTTAAACCCAATAAAAATACTTCATTTTGGGTCAGTTCAAAATTAATCCATGTCCACATGAACCCATTATGTCACTAACATTCAAGAAAAACCTAATGTATTCCAAACAAATCTGAATGTATTCCTTACTAGTTGTTTTCAAGTGTAAACATTATAATTTGTCTTCTTTTTTGTCCTGAAGAAAGCTTGAAAGGATTAGAAGTGTTTTTGTGAGGTTTTTGTTTCATTTCAGAGCAAGAGACATTTTTCTCTGGCTATAATGCTAACTTTCTACAGTGATTAAATTTTGGGGATGGACATGCATGCATGTGACATGAATATGAAAAAGAAATGGTCACAGAGAATGAAAAGATTAACCCTATTTAGCTCTTAAGTAACTGAAAACTTGCAAGAAACTCTCTATCAAGTTAGGGTCTGTCTCTAGGGTTGCTGGGTTTTTTCTTTTTAGTTGAAACTTCAATTAATTATTTATCAATTATCCTTGGGATAGTCTCCTGATTTTTGCACTTTTGGGGGCGGCGGGTGACACAGTCCTGAAAACATACAAAATTCTTCTGAATACTTCAGTACAATACAAACAGCATAAGGCGAGGAAGGAGCTCCATCTAAAATATCAGGCAACAAGCAGCTTGAGGCCTGGATTACCCTGTGTTAATATAACTATGTCACTCAGGGATGTGGAAAATCCATACTGAACTCTTCTCCTATCATAGCCACCACTTCTGCTGATGGGAGACACTCCATTACCCTTGTGGGTAGTATGTTCACTAAGAGACAGAGTAGTGCCACTGCAGTGCTGTACATGTAGACAAGTCATTGCTGTCAGTTTACTCACTGCTAACAAAAATGTATTCAAGCAAGAAGTTGAAAATGACTAGAATCTGCAACCCAATCCTGCTTAACTGCCCATAGGTGAAGACTCCCACTGAGTTCTGCTGCAGCAGTATGGCCCAGGGAGGTAGGGATCACTCTCTGGTAACCAGGTTCCAGTCATTTAGAAGATGTAGACGTCAACCACAAAGTAAGAGATTCTCCACGTGAAACTCCATCTCACTCATAGCCTGCTTGCTGTCTCAAGGGGCAGGAATGTATGTGCGCTTATACCTTCCTGTGGTGTGTTTGGGCCCAGTGTCCATGGTAATGAGGACCTCCGATGAGGTGGGGAGAGCCCATTCAACCTCCTGAGCTCTCAGCACTTTGCAGGAGGTGTCTGGCCTATAGACTGCTGTTAAATTGCCGAACCTACACTCAGCTCTACAATGGGCCTCCCACCACTGTTGGGGTACATATACATCCTCCAGCATATTTAAAGATGTCAGCCAAAGACTCATGTAAGTGAGGGGCCAAGTTCTGCCAGTCAGTGTGAAACATGGGTGGGCCCAAGCCTTGCCTTCTCCCAGACCCTGCTAGCTGTGCTACCCCTACAGAGTTCTTGTGTTGTTAAGGACAAGGGGTCAGAGACATCTCTGCCTTGGCCCACAAATTGGTTTGTGCATCCCTGAGTCAGGGAATGCTATGGATCACTACAGCTACTGACACAGGCTGCGTTAGCACTAAGGACTGTCCAAATTTGTGTCCCTGTTGCTTCTACGCACCACCACAAGGGCACAGAAAAAATAGGATAAAGTTCCATTTCAACCATGCCTCCTCCTATTCCATCTGCTTTGACCCTCTCTGCCTCAAGCCCGTGGTACTGGGGCCTGTGCCTTTAAGGGTCGAGCTTTCCAGACAAAGAGACTGCAAAGCTCTTGGTGTTATGGCTGCAGCATTGGAACCAGACAATGAATAAAACACATGCCCTGTAAGTTCCTTAGCATTCAATGCCACCAAATAGCAAAAACTGCTCTTTCCTTTGCACACTTAAGGCAGGAGCTAGAGACGATCTGGCCCTTTCAGAGATTCAGCACTTAGGATAGGACGCAATTTTAGGCAGTTCTCAAAGAAAGCCAGGCCACAAACAAGTTACCAATTCAGAAATCAAGGAAATCCTTGCAGACCAAGGTTACCTCTAATCTTTTCCATCCATGTGCAGAATATTTTTTCTCTGTGCACTGAGATAGATGCAAATGTGAACCACCAGTAGAAACAAAAATCTAATTGTGGGCACTCAGCTAACCAGCTTCTAAGCAGCCACACAAGCACGCAGCTTAGAGTGAACACTGTTACAGACCCTGGGTGGACTGATGAATTGGCTCCCATGCTCTGCACTAGCTTCCTTCATATATTGGTGCACAAAACATGTTAACATCAATTAGTACTAGGTCCTGTAATGAAAGAACATTGTAACACTGACTAACATGCTCTGTGCTTGCTATTCAACAGAAAACAAACAGCCAGCCAGTCCATCCTGAAATTTTCCATCAGAAAAAGAAAACCATAAAAATTGCAGTGATATATTCCTTCCTGAATTACATCTCATTGACATCAGTAGCATTGCAGAGGGAAGGAGGAACTGGAGTAAAGATGTAGAAACTGGATTCCAGTGTTTGATGTTTAGCAAAACTGGAATAAGATTGATTTGTCACAGACTTGCTATTAATCATTTTGTAAGTTTCTTGTGTCTGGGACTGGAAAACTATTATGTAACTTACATGGCTTGGCAAAATTTTAATGACAGGCTGATTAAAAAAAATAAAACAATGAAACTGAAAGAAAAAGGGATACAAAACTTGTGATTTTTTCCTTCTGTTTTCTCACCAGCTACGCTTCCTAAGGAAGGTATGTGTCAAAACTGAACAATCTGAATTGTCTGCCATTCATTCTAACTTGTGGTTAGCTTCCTTCACACATGCAGTGTCTGGCTGTAGACCAACAGCATTAAGAAAATGCTGCAGTACTCCAGGATGTTTCCCTATGTGGTCACTACTATGAATTGAACAGACAAGTATGCATTCTGATGTTGGCCCCAATGGAGTAATAAGTATGAAGTCCATTGTGGAAAAGCCAACATCTGACACTGCATTTGTGAACACATACTTGGTCTCCTCTTGCTGGTACCTAATGTTACTATTGTGCCTATTTGTAAAAGTCCATTGAGATTCATATAATAAAATATGTTGCATTGTTATTGCCATGTCAGTTGTAGGACGTGAGAGACATAAGGTGGATGAAGTAGTACAGGTTGAACCTCTGTAGCCTGGCACCACGGGACTTGACTGGTGCCAAATGAGAGAATTTGCTGGTGCCTGGGAGGTCAATATTGTCTAGCAGCAATACTTCCACTGCTTACTGGTCCCAGGAAAACATATTTTGCCTCTGAGTAGATGTTATTTGGTCTCCACAGAAAATGAGTTAGAAACTGGGTCACTTGAATTCTAATCAATTAATTTTTGTTGGTTTTCTTAAGGCATCTGGAGGCTTCTGACTTTAGGACAGAAGTATATCTAAGACCAAATAATAAATAACAACAAAATATAAATAAGTAATTCCGTGGACTTTAGTTCAGTAGTTCACACATCCTCTGCCAGTGTAAATGAGTGCAGATCCATTGATTTCATTGGAGCTGAACCTGTTTACACATGCAAATACTATGGCCCATTGATGTTAAAAAGTCTCATGACTTTGGCTACAGCTATACTTACCTTGAAGATCTACGGCTGCCATGCAAATTTTGGTATACCATTTGCGTACCAAAAATTGACTTTGCAGCCATTGACTTCTGTACCTATCTTCATGACAGGACATCAACAGGACTGCTCCTCGCATCGACCTTCCTTAATCCTCACAGTTTGTGAGGAGTTCCGGGGTCAATGTTGACCCTAGAATGCACCATTTTGCACATATGTGAAATGGCATCCCGGAAGATCAACCCAGAGTGGTCAGTCTTCTATGGTAAGTGTAGATGTAACTTTTGTCTCTATTACCCTGTCCAGTGTCATCTGCTCTGGCGCTGGCTTCCTCTCTTACTTCTCCCACTATAACTATTGGAGATAATGTCATATGTTCCTAAAATATGGAGGGACCATAAAAATTGTCTCTGAATGTGCATGGGGATGAAGAATGGGACAAGAAAAATAATTACATAAATGGAGGCTGCTGTTGTGTTAGGATCCTCAAGGCTGAATCAAAGGTCTGCAGGAGTGGAGAAGAGCTGCACAAGAATTTAGCTTTCACCTTGAGGTTACAACACTACAGATCCGATGTCTGAAGCTACTCTTTTCTCAAGAGCTGTACAAGACATGAGTGCAGCTCTAAGGAATAAAAACGACTGTCTGTTAGCCAGGAATTTCAATTCTGCAGTTTTGATTGTGGATTAACTGCATTTATTTAATTTGGAACAGCTTGCAAATCCTTCTGCCTCATCAGCTCTCCATCTCGTTTTTCCTCTCATTTATCTACAAAGCAAAACATATCTTCTCCTTATGTCAAAGGGTATGTTGGGAATTCAGGTTTGGTTCGGTTAGGTCATTAGTTACAATTTAATGCCCTGATCCTAGAAATATTTATGCATGTGTGTAATTTTATTATTTATTGATTTCAATAAGACTTCTCAAGGTAATAAAGTGAAGCATGTACACAAGTGTCTGAAGAATCAGGACCTACTTGTGTAGACACTTGCAATAGATTTCGTATGAAAGAAGAGAAGGTGTGTTGTCTAAGAGGCATCACTATTTGCTCAAAATCTTTTCCCATTCCCATGTCATTACCAGTGTTCCCTGTAAACCTAGCACTTGGGTGGCTACCCAGGAGAGACTGTGGTGCCGACCATCTGATTAGCACCCACAGCTAGCAGCGTGTGTTTCTACTGGTGGCGCACTGGTGGTGCCTTGATGCACATAAAATTTATTCTGCCTGTGGATGGAAAAAATTAGAGGAAACACTGTTCATTGCTAGACAGATTGTGCTTTGCCAGTCCAGTTGGATGCAGAAAGTGTCATCCAGTATGATTACATGACACTGAATCACCCTGGCACCACTGATTATATTTAGACATCATTTTCATATGATCAGTATTTTGTAGTTTAAATAAACATGAGAGTAGTTCATCAGTATGTGTAAGCCCACAAGGCACTGTTTAGATTTCACCAGGCTTTATTAAGCAATTTAGCTGTGTAGGAGCTTAGGCCTTAACACTACCACTCTTTATAAAGGCAAAATACCCATGAAAGTCAATGAAGTTTCATCTGTTTGCCTGCACAAGGACTTGTAGGATTGAATCCTGGATTATGAATGGTGGGGCAAAATCAATACAATGCCCAACCAAGATATTTACACGAGCAATGCTGTAATCTTTTTTCTTCCCCCCTCTAAAAGGCGAAGAATGATGTTGCAGTCCAGGAGAGAGAGATTGGGACACATTCATGAGGATATTATTGGTCCTGAGACATTGTTAACATTCATTAAGAAAATATATGAGACCACCAACTGTTGACCTTTACAATTTAGTGCCTTTTCTCTTGTACCTTGGGAACAAAAACTAAGACTTAGGGCTATTTGTCATAGTTACTGCTGCATGAAATCAAGACGACCTCATATTTTTGTTTGCCCTAAGGTCAGACACTTCGATTCAAACTGATAAAAAGCCTTCCTCAGTGTATTAGAGCTGCTGTGGAATGGAGATAGGCTAGAGTGAAGAAGTTCAGATTCAGATCCAAGAAAGACATTTCCAAAATTCAGGAATATTCAGATTCAGCATCCTGCTATGGGCATAAATCAGAATCTGGATACAACGCAGACCTAGATAGAGTTAAACCAACTAAATATTTTGTTTCCAGTACTTATAGGTCAAACTGCATTACCCATATTCCATAAGAAGCTCTGTTGCTTCAACAGGGCAACTTTTGGAATAAGTGGTTAGTCAACACGAGTAAGAGTAACACAATCTGTTCCTCAGAAAAATATGTACTTTCAGTAGTACCAATTCCTGTTTTAATCTAAACCCTACTTTTGTTGTCTGAATGTTCAAACAGGCACAGTTTTATACATATACATGGTTGTCATCTGTGGTCTCTTTACTTCCATGGCAGAAGAAATAATATATACAAGCAAAATGTTAGCACAGATTTTTGAAGTCACTTTGGTTTGATGGAATTATTTTGTTTGGTTAGTTCTCTCTCTCACCTCCGAAATCCTGCCTGTCCTTAATATTGATATATCATTCAGCTGCTCTTTTTATTTCTGTCTCCTTTCCAATCTGTTGTAGATTCTTTCTTGTGACTACTGATAGATCTAAGTCCCAAAACTCAGATCTGCATTTAGATTTTGGTGAATGTGTGGTATTCGTAGTTCTCGAAGTATCTATGGTACATCAGAAAAAGAGAAACTATAGGAAGACGTCTGATTATAACATTTGGTGGAAATGAAACTTTGCAAGAAATCACACTTCAGCAAATTAAAATCAAGACTCTGGTGTTTGTGTTAGTCAAGCTAACCCTCCTTAGTCTGAACTTTTAAACTTTTTTTTTTTGCTGTTGACACCCACTTTAGAGATGTGGTTTTGAGTTGCAATGTGTGGAAGTAACCATGGAAAAAGCAATTCTGGAGAACAGTGCTGTTTTATGTCCTGCATGGACCAACCAGTATAGCAGCCATCTGTCTTCTAGTTTCTGTATTAAGAGGAAACATTGGCAAATAAAACAGCTGAGGAACAAAATGGTTTTTGGTTTCTGTGCCTGTTTTACAGCAGCAGCAAATGTATTTTAGGGTATGTCTATGTTACAACTACCCCCTGCTTGCCTTGTGGGAACACGTCTCTGAGCCCTGCCAACTCCCATGCTAAATTAACAGTTTAGATGCTTCCACTGGAGCTGTAGCCTGGGCTCTGGTACCCTCCCCTATCATTAAGGTTTCAGAGCCTGACCTTCAGCCAAAGAGGGAATGTCTACATTGCTTTAGCCAGGTACAGCTAGACCTTCAAGCCCAAAACAGTTAACTCAGACTCTGAGACTTTCCTCTATTGTTCTTTGGTTTTGTTTCTTCTCAGTGTAGATGTGAGCCTTAGTTATTTTAATGGAAGATACTATTCCAGCTTCATGTCAGACACATTACATGATCTGCAAGGCATAAAGTTTTTGTACCCTATCTAGAGGGGCAAGGTGCCATTGTGTCCTGCCCAGGTCCCCCGCCTCTCCCTCTGGCTGGAGAGCATAGGCTACACCCACCTCTGTTGTTCTAGGCTGGTTGGTCAATCTCTTCCCCTCCTTCACTAGCCATGGCCCTCTCCTTATCTCCCTCAAGTTCTTTCTTCTCTCCTCCTCCTCTGACAGGGATGGCTTTTAAGAGCCCTACCAGAATGCTGGCCATGAGATCATCTGACTCTCCTTAGTTAATTGCCATTGCTTTCACTTGTGTGTTGAAACAGCTGTTTCTCTTTCTTCCCTTGCTCAGGCTGATATCCCCCTTCCTAACAGGGTCTCCTGGCCTGACCCTGTTACGCTAGTTTAACTGAAGTAAGTCACTAACTAATTAACTAAGATGAGAGTCTAGTTGTTTGACCTGAAGTACTAGGCTTGGAAAGGCAGCCAGGAACTACCCATCTGGTTTAGAAAATGGAAGATACACCTTAAGTATCCATCAACATCACTGATGGCAAGGCTACTTAGTACTGAAACTAGATTACCAGCTGCACAAATCTATCTAAAAATGAACAGCAAAGATTGGGAACGTACCACCCAATCAGAAAGTTTTATCAGTATATCACAGAAATAACACAGTGGGCACACTGCCATAGTGGGATACATTTTCAAACCCATGTTTCCAAATTCAGTGGTTTTCTGGGAAGATGGAACACCAGAAGTGTAGATACACTTCAGAGCTGTGGGGCAGAGTGTTCTCAGTTGGAGTTGTCTCAAGGACTAAATAGTGCAACAATTGGTTTGCATCTATAGCTTATGGAGTACCCCATTCAGCCTCTATCACACCATGCACCCAGATAGGCAGGGCAAGAGGCCTGTGTGTGTGTCTGTTTGAGGGCACAGCTATTTCCTCCAAGGGTGTTTGCTCAGTAGAAGTGCATATGCCCTGTTCTGGGGGAAAAGATAAGATATATTTTGCGCATCATAGTCAATGACAGTCCTATTCCATAGATTTTATACATTCAAAACTTCTGTCTATGTTAGAGGTGGACAATGAGCTGCCCATAGGCCAGATGTGGTTTCCCAAGGTTTTCCCTGGAAGGCCTGTTGGACACCTTATTTATCTGCATGTGTGCAGGTATGGATACTCAGAGCTTGGGTTGGCCACAGATCGCCATTCCCGGCCAATGGCAGCTGTGGGAAGAAGTGTGTCAGTCTGCAAGCCTTCCTGCAGTTCCCATTGTCTGCGAATGGTGATCCACAGCTGACAAGAGCTGCAAGTGGCTGTACCTGCTGCTGAGCATGTAAACAGAGTGTCTATCAGGATTAGTCCCTGGTGGGCCACTGAACTGTGTCTGGCTAATGGGCAACTTACCGTCCACCACTGATCTATGCCGATGGATTCTTCTTGTACCAAATGAATGCAGTATGAGGGTCTAGTTAGCAACATGGGACTCAGTCCTGTGTTGGTTAAAACAGGGCTGTGCATTGTGCTTTCCCAGAATAGTGTCTTATTTGGAGAGCATTACCTCATTCTGAATGCATCTCCAGTTCCCATCTCAATGCATATTGCCCACAAGAAAGGCATGAAGTTCCCAGGATTTCCCTATTTCAAAGTATTGGCCATGACCCTACTTTACAGCTCAGCTTTTGTAGACAACTCATTGTTTTTTGTGGCTGGACAGACGCACCCTATACATCTCTATACACACCCTACATTGCTATTTCTTTCTTTATGAAACATTTTCACATTACAAGCTCATTATTCCTGTTTACCACCATAAACTCGAATCCATCCAGTCTGGTCTTTCTCTGAATCAGTGAATAAAAAGTCCTATACATAGATTGCTGCTTTTCAAACTCACCATTTTATATCTTCCCTTCTTTCATTCATCTGTCTAGCATTCCTTCCATTTATGGTCCAGGCTGACAAGTTAAGAAGTTGGTTTATATTGCTAAGATTTCACATAGCATGTATATTTATAGGGTTTTCATGCAACTGAAATTTCATGAAGTATCCTTTCTATACATCAGGTCTCCGAGGCATCTCATTAATCAACGTTCAGTGTAATAAATCACTCCTTGTAAAGCCATCTGTAAAAAGCTTTCCCACAATGCTGCTTCTGATTAAACAATAAATAAACACAGTTTGTCTCTTTAACACCCCTTCTGTTTTAATTACCAAACCTGTATGTCTAACTGACATCAGATTTTCTAAAGCAGTCAATTCTTCTTCCTGTGCAATGAATTCCTCCCTTTTGGATAAAGCTACAGCACAAGGAATTGATTGTCATTCTGGTCGAAAATGGCAACACACCACAGAAAAGTGCTTTCTCTTTCCTTCTGTGGCTACTGCAGTTTTTCAACCACTTTTTTTTTTTTTTTTTAATTAAACCACAGAGCTGATTTTCCAAACCTGGAGGCCACCATACTACTGAACATATCCTTTGGAAGAAGCATTTATTCTGTGCTCTCCTTTGAAAAACGCTGCACATAGTTTATCTGTGCCTTGAGCTTAACGAAAGGACTAATAAGACAATAAAATAACACAACTATAAACAATGTGGTTATTTATGAACACCCTCATATAAAGGTCTGATGTGAAAAGAGTATTTACTGCACAGTAATCTGAAATGTCACTCTGCCAGATTTAATGGTGCACATAAACTGAGTGGGATCAAAGTATCCCGACCCACCCTGCATGATAAATAAATGAAAAAGGCCCTCTGTGGCGGCTCAGAATTATTTCATGGAGAGGTGGGGGAAAACTATTTCTTGGGGAGGTTTGGGGAAAGTGAATGTTTGTTGAGGCACCATGTGACCCTTCCTGAGATGATGTGGAGGGCTTTGGAATTTGCTTGGTTGCTTTGTTCTACGAAGAAAGAGAATAAATTTTGAAGAAAAATCTGTAGTGAAATCCTGGTGGAGCTTTCCTCCCTTAAACTTCCTCTTGCTGGCGTAGGAGGCACAGTGGAAAAAAAAATAGATAAAGTCCTGCTCTAAACTATTTCAGGGCCTGGGATGATGTAGAACTGGCCACAGGAGGAGTGACACAGCTTCTCAAATGGCTTCTTTGCACCCCTTCTCTATTTAGTCCAAAATGAAAATTAATCAGGTGCTGTAATCTTCATCAGTAGATAATGCATAGGACTGTAGACATTCTGTAACATTTAGTGCCTCCAAATGCAGCCAGACTTGCATATGCATTGCTACCAAGTGCAGTTGGGAAGAATTAATGAGTCTGCAGCTCTGTATGATAGCGTAAGATGTGCTATCGGGGTGAGACAAAACAAAACACCACCCATGTGAGAGGAAAACACAGAATTCACAACCCAGAGGAAACAGACATTAAGGCAGCTTTATGTGGCTTCCCAACCCTGAGCTATTCTGTAGACTTAAGGGGCCCACAGCACTACTTAAAGACCATGAGGGCCTAAGGAACACAGCCTCCTTCCACCAGCTTATAAACCACCACACAGCATATTATTGCTTCATCCCAGGACACCTTCCTGCCCAACAGCTCCTTTCACCTGATCCAGGGTGTGTGAGGGAGTCCTCGAAAGGCAGCCTTTCAGTGAGCTAGGTGTCTGATGTGTATGTTTTTTCCAGCAGCACTGCTGGTTACAGGTGTCTTTTATATGGAAACACTGATGTTATGAAATTGTTATAGAACATCTTCTTACAAAGTTTCTAAGCCAGTTATGTAGATTTTGCAATGTTAGCTTAATGACTAGGCTAGACTGAGCAGTGATTTTGATGTGGGGGGGCACTCCAAGATTTTAGTAAGTGGTCAAGGGCTGCACTATTCTATGGAGGGGCTGCTGGGTCTTGGGTGGAAGTTGGATACAGAAGCGAGCTCGGGGTAAGGGACTGGGGCGCAGGAGGGGATGTGGGGTCAGAGAGAATCTGGGTGAAGCAGGGTGTTGTGATCTGTGGCAGGAGATTGGTGTTCAGGGGCAAAAGGGGCGTATGGGTGGAGGAGAGGATTCTGGCCTGGGGAAGGGTATCAGTGGTGGTGGTGCAGGGTCTAAGAGGCAGCTGTGACCTGCAGTGGGAGGTTACAGAAGTTGGGTGGTGACCTGGGGTAGGTTTAAGGTGTGGGAAGGACTGGGGAGGGGACAGAAGAAGCTCTGGCTTGGAGGTGCTAACCTAGGCAGCAGCCCAGCTGGACCCTCAGGCAGGCTCACTGCCCACCACAGTGCCAGACCACTCAAAACATTTGGCTGCTCCATGTGGTTCTCGATGTGGTGCATGGGAGGGGTTGTGTGCTGCCCCCACCCCAATACAGTCTCTCAGCTCCCATTGGCCAGTTTCTGGCTAATAGGTCTGATAAATTGTGCTGGCGGGTGGGGACAACATGCGAAGCTTCCTTCCCTCTTCCCCCATATGCGGCACAGAGAGCTGCTTTGAGCCCTGGGGCTGCTCTATATCTGAGGCTCCCTGTGGGGAGGGTCACATGGAAAGGCTTGGTGGGCCAGATCTAGCCTGTGGGCCTTATCTTGCTCATGCATGGACTAGGCAGAGGAAATGCTGTGCTTTCTATACCAAATATGTTCCTACCAAATGAACCTTCTGGTTTTATTCCGTCTGTTGTCTTATCATATGTTTAGCCCACAAGCTCTTTGGGAAAGAAAAAGAAATTTTTATGTCAGTAACGTGTCTAACACAGCAGAAGCCTGATCATTAATGGAGTTTCTATGCCCTCCTGCAATACAAAATGTCAGAAAAGCACCCTGAAATCTTCTTGCTTCTCTGTACATTAAGGCAAAACCTCCCCAGTGATATAAGGCCCAGTTCAGAGCTTTATTTAAGGCAGTGGAGTTCCACCTACTTCCACCAGGTAAGAATTTGTCCTGCTGACTTTGTTTTGGGGAGGGGGGGTGCGGGGGGGGGGGGGGATTTCCCCATTCACTTGCTGTCCTCCCAACCTAGGAAAAAGATGCTTGCCTCTTCATCTTGATGTTAAATATTTTGGCTTCTTTACTCTTAGATTTTCTCTGACTATTTTGTATGTCCACTTCTAAAAAAAAACCTGAAAGGATTCCCCTTGCAAATGAAAATGTATCATTTGTAGATAGAAAGAAGCACACAGGAATCAGTAATTTTTCCCAGAGTAGCCAATTAAAGACCACTTGTTTTTGATTTTAGGATTCTTTGACTACCTAATTGCCTAGATCTTGTAATGTCACCAGAAAAGAAAAATTATTGTGACAAGTTTTCCTTCTGTTTGAAAAATGGCCTTTCATTTCTGAGTAAATTCTTTTCTGCAAAAAAGACAAGACTCAGACCTCCAAATTAAATAACTTTTGAATCCTGTTCTGCTAAAAGGGTGCCTTTTCCAGGCCTGTCGGTTGAAAGAAATTTATTCAGGTGGTCTCGGGGGAGGACTTTGGCAGTATATCAATAGGTCTCTTTTAGAAGGAGACCTTTAGTCACTGAGCTGTAACTTGGCCTAAGTCTGTTATAGCTTTTAGGTTAAAATACACATAAAATGTCTGTATTAAAAGGCCTCCATGCTTCAGCTCTGATAGTCGCCAAAGGAATTTATTAGCCCAATAAATAAAACAGCTGGTCCAACAATAATACATTTGTTTGTTGGTCTTTTCTTATTTTTATGTGACACAGTGGAGATAGATAATTATCTCTCAAAGATTGCTATTAGAATCTCCCTACGAACTCTAGTGGTGCATATATAAAGTACCTGATAGAACAGTAATGAACATTGTGTGCCCTGCAAACAGAAACGCCATGTGCATTTGGAATAAATGGCACATTGTACACAATATGGATCCTGTCCTGATGGATCCAAGGTAAACATCACACATACAAGTTTACTAAGTCAGGAAATGCTGAGCAGCCTCCATAGTACATACTATGCGGATGTAATATTTGAAGTATGTTTTCAAAAAAAATTAGCTCAATTTTGTTGCAACTCTGTGCCCAAGCACTCAGTTATCCACTTGAATGCTCGTTTGCGCCTGATGACAGGCAGAACCAAACCTAGGACCTCGGAAGCTTGGTGCATGACCCTCTATAGTTTAAGCTAAAAGGCAGCTAGCTATTAACTAAGTCTATTGAGGAGACTCATTCACTCTCTCACTGAAAGCGGTCTAAATGCCACTGCATGGCACTATGAACCACAACCAGTACGTCTGTGGGTTACACTTACAGTCACTAAAGAACTTCATGCAGTAATAGTAAGTGCATGCAGGGGAGCTGACAGCTCCTATGAGACCCCAAGACAAGGTGTGGGGAGGTTATGTGGCTGTATGCTCCCAGAAGGAAGGTGCGGGGGGGGAGGCTGAGGTGGAAAAGGTGAGACCTTAGAGCTACCTGCCTTAGAGTTCCTCTCCCCATCAGCCACCTGGAGGGTGCATTGTGGCCATCTGGAGGTCATTTAAAGGGTCCATGGCTCCAGCCACACAGTAGCACCAGCAATGGCCAGGAGCCTGGCACCCCTTCTAATTGCTGGGCAACAGCCCTGTTCCTCCCTCCCCTTGTCCCATCAGCAAGCCTGACCACATGTAAGTTAAGAGTACAACTGTGCATACACCTCCCTGAAAACAAGTCTCCATATTCAGAGTTGAACAAATGTCAGTTTTTGTGGAGTGGTACTATGTTTTGCTCACTCCTATTATATTTTTAAAATTTTACTTACAGTTTGATAGCAAGGTATCAAGGGAATATCCAGAGCTCACAGCTGCAGAACAAGCCTTTTTATTTGTCTAAATCAATGTGGTAATTTTTACAACTAAGTCTTAATTTCTGAGCATTTCTGGGGTACCAGATGGGGCTCGAATTTGCACTGACAAAACATCACAGAAAGAGGTAGATTTACAGTATTTGTTGCATTACCTGGAGCTAGAAATGCAGAAAGTTATACAAGAATGCGTGTTTTTTCAGGAGCCTGAGCTCAGTTATACAGACCCAAGAAGCTGGCTACTGGCTTTGTCAAATCAAAACAGTTCTGTTATCTGTAAATAATCAACTGGGCTTTTAAGGAACATTTCTGTGCATTAGAAGCCAAATATGCCCAACTCATAAGTTCTGAAATCAGTGCAGTTACAACCAGATGAATTAGAGTTTGAATAAAACTCCTTCGAGATATGTGGTCTATATGAATGATTTTCAGAAATAGTAAAACAGTACAGAAAAACTTAATTATAGAGATTAATGTTTGCAGTAAAACATACAAAAAATAAAGTAAATGCTCTTGATTTACCAAAGTAATTTTAAATAAGAATAATTAACTTCATTTTTATAAGACAACATGTATCAATATCAACCATATTGCAGCACAGCCCAAAAGCAATAGGTGTTCCAGGCCACTAAAAGTGAAATGGGAGTTTTCTGAAACACAAGAGCACTTCATAATACAAAATGAATCCCTGCTGTTTCTACAACTCTTCATTTTTCTCTCTCTAGGGTTGGTAAGAAAGCCTCATAATAGTATTTATACGATGACCTTAGCCTGCCTTTGGTTTATGTTTTTCTTACCCAATGTTGCTGGGATAGGATTCTATTAGCTAATTAAGTGCATCACTCTATAATTATATTTAAATTTCAAAATTGTCTACAAAAAATAAGACTCAACAATTTCTATTTGTTTTAATTCTAGCACATTTCTCCTAGGCTCAAAGCAAGACGATTATCATCAAATTACAGTGCAGACCAGTGGCTTTTCTAGGCCTGATTTTGTTAACCCTCGGCATAAGTGGCAGGAGCCCCATTAACTTTAATAGAGCAAGAGTAGGCCTGTTGTCTAATATGAGTAGTTCATGTAAGTATTAGTTCAGCAAATAGAGTACACAGGATTTGATCTGTGATATCATAATAGGGCATTCTTACCTAGAATCTAGATCAGAGTGTAGTTAGGCCTCTTTTCCCCCTCCTGAGCCATATTCTGCTTCCAGCTGAGTAGATGCTTTATTGATTCAGTCCCTTGACCAAACCAAAAAAAAATCCCCTTCTCTGATAAGCTCCATGGCTATGTCTACACTAGCCCCAGACTTCGAAATGGCCATGCAAATGGCCATTTCGAAGTTTACTAATGAAGTGCTGAAATACATATTCAGTACCTCATTAGCATGCGGGCGGCCTCAGCACTTCGAAATTGATGCTGCTCGCCGCCGCGCAGCTCGTCCAGGTGGGGCTCCTTTTCGAAAGGACCCTGCCTACTTCGAAGTCCCCTTATTCCTATGAGCATATTTCGAAGTTTGGGGCTAGTGTAAACACGGCCCCAGATTCTAATGAAATAATCTTTTATCCTTCCAGGCTGAGTCCTTTCCCCTGGGGTTGCAAATGTGTACATGGTAGCAGGAATTACTTCCCTGGCCCCCATTTTTAAAAAAAGAGTCTCAGCCTGGCAGCTCTACAAGAAAAGCAGTTTGCGTAGAGAATGCCTCAGCCCTATAGCACTGCTGCTGTGCCAGATCAAATAGACTTCCCCTGTGCTATACCTGTTCTGAACCTTTACCAGAACAGCAGCCCTTCATCCACAAACAGCTCTCTATCCTTTAGGGTCTTCTACATCCCCCTAGTCGAAACCTATCAGTGTGTCTGTATTTTCCATACCTAGGCCTCTATCACAAGCTACTGTGGAGAGACTTCCAGAAACATACTGTTATAGCTGAGTTTCTTCTTATATAGCAGGAAGGTGCACTGTCACCTGACCCTCTCAAGTCACCTGACCCCTCTAGGCCATACAACTACCAGCTTTTCTCCTGAAAGGATTAGAATTTAGAACAGAGATGGGCTGATCTCAGCTCTGCCCCTTATTAGATAGTTTTGTCCCCCTTAACATTCCCATTAACCTATGAATATTCTCTTGTTCGCACCTTCCTATCTGGCATTAAAGGAGGCCAGGAAAGTGAGGTTTCAAAGCTCTCCTAGACTGCCCACTCATATTCTAAGATTTGAAGATGTGTTTCTGATGCTTCTCAACTCCCTCTGAGGCAACTGGATCAGCTTAACCAAACTTTTGTAGGATTCAGAAGAGTATCTGAGCTCAGTTAGTGCAATGTGTGGTCATACTTTCAAAGTAATTTTTATTTGATTGAAACTAGTCTGCTGCAGAATAGCCACAACAAATCTTTCCTGATAGCAGGCATGTTTGAAAGTTTTGCTGGATTTTGACCATTGGAACCATCATCTCAGTTCTCGGTGCATGCTTAATGCTTAACAGTGATAGGGTTACAAATTTCAGTATCCTAAACTAATATCTCATAAGCCCAAACCTAGAGTTCATGGTGATGATGAATTCTGCCTTTGTACCCTGCAGAAGCTTTATAGTACTTTTGCGGTTTCATTGTAGTATCAGCCATTGCCTTTATATTGAAGATAACATTGGTTACAAAGCTATTCCATAACACTGGTGAGAACTGCATATTTTCATAGGCTCAGACAATTACATAATTCAAGAAATATACGAAAATATTGTGTTAGTTGAAAGGAGTGGGAAAAGATCATTTCAGTGATTATCACTTTAAATATTGCGAGCAGACAAGCTCCTGGAGGCTCTAATGATGGGCACAACTCAAAAATTAACTGCCCTGTTAGGTGCCTAATCCAAATCCATTCATGAAACACCCACTTGGTTGTCCTCTGACACCAGAGATGTCCATGTTCCCACTGGTAAAGTCCCCAGGACATCTATATTTCTGCTAGTGAGCATGTGCGTACATTCTGACGATGAAGCACTTCCACCAGCACCCTGGTGGAAGTCACAAACAGGCATTCTGCATAAAGAGAAGTTGCTCACCTGTAGTAACGATGGTTCTTTGAGATATGTCCCCGTGGGTGCTCCACAATAGATGTCGGGCTCGCCCGGCACCGCAGATCGGAATTCTTCTAGCAGTTTCTATTGGATTGCGCATGCGCTGACGCGCGCTGCTCCCTTGCGCGCCCCCGGCCATCTGCACGATCCGGTCCCTGCCAGTTCCTTGACCAACTGCCTTGGATGCTCCTGAAAAACACCAGACAGAGATCCGAAGTGGGGAGGATGGGCGGGTGGTGGACCACCCACAGGTACACATCTCGAAGAACCATCGTTACTACAGGTGAGTAACTTCTCTTTCTTCTTTGAGTGGTCCCCGTGGATGCTCCACAATAGGTGACTACCCAGCAGTAACCCAAGTAAGGAGGTGGGTAATCGATTCATGTGCAGCTTGCCCCCGAAAGGACTGCTGTCGACAGACGGGTATCCTCCTCGAATACCCGATGTAGGGCATAATGCTTGGTGAAGGTGTCGTAGGATGACCAGGTTGCCGCTCTACAGATGTCTTTTAACGCGATGCCCTTGAAGAAGGCTATTGACGCCGCCACCGCCCTGGTGGAGTGAGCCCTAGGCGGGGCCAGCAAAGGAATCTTTCGAAGCTCGTAGCACATTTTTATACAGGACACAATGTGCTTTGAAATTCTCTGTGAAGAGAGGCCTTCTCCTTTTGACTTGGGAGTGAGAGACACTAGCAGCCTGTCCATTTTCCGGAAGGACTTAGTTCCGTCTATGTAAAAGGCCAACGCCCTTTTCACGTCTAGGAGTTGTAGGCGCGCCTCCTTGCTGGAGCTGTGAGGCTTCGGGTAAAATGAGGGTAAAACTATTGGTTCGTTAAGATGGAACTCCGAGGAAACTTTTGGAACGAAGGCTGGGTGTAACCGTAAGGTTACCGCCTCCTTTGAGAATACTGTGCAGGGTGGTGTTGCCATCACTGCTGCGAGCTCGCTCACCCTGCAGGCTGACGCAATCGCAAGGAGGAAGGTTGTTTTCATTGTAAGGAGTCGGAGGGGTACTGTGGCTAATGGTTTGAAGGGTGGTCCTGATAGCGTGCTGAGCACCAAGTCCAAATTCCACGATGGTGGTAGCGGTTTTTGAGGGGGGTAAAGGTTTACGAGCCCCTTCAAGAACCTTGTGAAGATAGGGTGGGTGAATACAGTGGGTCCTTCCTCTGTATGCCGAAAAGCTGATATAGCAGCGAGGTGGACCTTTAGCGAGGATAGAGAAAGCCTGTCTCGTTTGAGGTCCAATAGGTATTCTAGTATTACGGTTATAGGAACGTCAAGGGGAGCTAACTGCTTGGTGGAACACCAGGCTGTAAATCGAGTCCATTTCTGTTCATAAGTCCTCCTGGTGGAGGTCCTTTGGCTACACTCCAGGACTTGTTGTACTCCCTCCGTACACATGCTCTCTAAGGCGCTGAGCCATGGATTAACCATGCTTGTAGGCGCAGACCCTGAGGGTGCGGGTGCACTATGGACCCCTGAGCCTGCGTGAGTAAGTCCAGCGCCGCCGGTAGGGGAAGTGGTGGACAATCCGACATGCGCAGAAGCAAGGGAAACCATTGTTACCGGTCCCAAGTTGGGACTATGAGTATCATGCGAGCTCTCTCCCTTCTGGCTTTCTGCAGAACCTTGTGGATAAGCGTTGTGGGGGGAAACGCGTGCAGTAGAGGGCCCTTCCATGAAATCATGAATGCGTCCCCCAGGGACGCCCGCCCTATTCCTGCTCTGGAGCAGTACTGGGGACACTTCTTGTTGTACTGGATGGCAAACAAATCGACTTGGGGAAACCCCCATGTACGAAATATGCGCTATAGCAGGTCGGAACGGATCTGCCATTCGTGCGTGAGTGCGAAGCGCCTGCTCAGCTGATCTGCCTTCATGTTGTGAGCGCCCGGCAAGTACGAGACTTTCAACGTTATGTTGTTGGCAATGCACCAGTTCCACAATCGGACTGCTTCCGCACATAACACACGGGATCGTGTCCCTCCTTGTCGATTGATGTAGAACATAGTGGAGGTATTGTCGGTATTGATCCTGACTACTTTGCCATGCAGGTAATCTCGAAAATGTCTGCACGCGTTGAACACTGCTCTGAGCTCCAGTATGTTTATGTGCAGTGTCTGTTCCGCAGGGGACCATAGCCCTTGCGTCACCTTGCTGCCAATGTGCGCTCCCCATCCTATGTGGGAGGCGTCGGTAGTAAGAAAGATAGAAATTTGTGGTTGGTGAAAAGGCACCCCCACTAGCAGATTCTTGGGATTTTCCCACCACGCTAGGGATCTGCACACCTCCGTCGTGGGCGACACTACCCTGTGGACAGTGTGGGATGCCAGTTTGTAAACACTCGCCAGCCAATGCTGCAGGCTTTGCATGTGTAACCTGGCATTCTGTACCACAAACGTCGCTGCCGCCATGTGCCCCAACAGCTGCAGGCATGTTCGGACCGGCACCGTGGGGCTGTACGTCATGACTTGCACCAGGGAGTTGATTCGTCGGGCAGGTATACTCTTGCTGTGATAGAGTTTATGCGTGCCCCTATGAACTCTATATCTTGTGTGGGTTGGGTCTTTGACTTTGCGAGGTTGATAACTAGGCCTAGCGAAGTAAACGTGTTCGCGGTGACGCGTATCATGCGTAAGACCTCTGCCTTTGAGGCCCCTTTCAGCAGACAGTCATCCAGATATGGGAAAATAAACACCCCCTGTCTGTGCAGGTGGGCTGATACCGCTGCCAGGGTTTTAGTAAAGACTCTGGGTGCCGAGGATAGGCCGAACGGAAGAACCCTGTACTGGAAATGTTCCCTGCCAACCGTGAAGCGGAGGAAGCGTCTGTGTGCTGGGTGGATTGTTATATGAAAGTAAGCATCTTGTAGGTCGAGTGCTGCAAACCAGTCTCCATCATCCAGTGCCGTAAGTATGGAGGCAACTGTGATCATCCGAAAGCGTTGTTTGCGCAATTAACGGTTGGGGCCCCGTAGATCCAAGATCGGCCTCCAGCCTCCTGTTTTCTTCTCTGTTAGGAAGTAGCGTGAATAAAAACCTTTCCCTTGGAATTGTTCCGGCACTCTTTCCACCGCCCCTGTGAACATGAGGTGATCTACCTCCTGCTTGAGCCTCGCCTCGTGGGCAGCGTCCCTGAGATGAGGCCTGGCGGGAGGCTTCATCGGTGGAAGTGACTGGAAAGGGATCGTGTAACCTGTGGCTATAATTTCTAGCACCCATTTGTCTGTGGTGATCTTTTGCCATTGGGAGTGGAACAGTTTGAGGCGATGATGGAACATGAGATGAGAGTGGCATTGAGCGATGGTGTTGATAGTGCAGCCCCCGACATACCCGTCAAACTTGCTGTCTCTGGGCCTGCTCCGAGGGTGTATGGCTTTGTTGAGAACGTTGCCTGGGAGTCCTGTATTGCTGCTGCTGTTGATGGCGCCCTTGGTCGTAGCCTCGCTGATATTGAGCACGCTGTGGTTGGTAAGCGTAGAGTCTTTGCTGAGGATAAAATTTCTTCTTCTTGTATGGGGGAGTATAAATACCCAAGGTCCTAAGTGTGGCCCTCGAGTCTTTGCTGGAGTGGAGGACCGAGTCGGTTGAGTCCGCAAACAGCTTTTGCTTATCAAAGGGAAGATCCACGATCTTTGCCTGCAGGTCCCTGGGGATACCAGACGTCTGGAGCCAGGATTCCCTACGCATTACCACTGCTGCAGCTGTTGAACGTGCCACTGTATCTGCCACGTCCAGGGCAATCTGGACTCCCGTCCGCGACGCTGCATAGCCCTCTTGGGCAATCGCCTTTAACACCGGCTTCTTGTCCTTGGGGAGTGAATCCATGAGGGGAGTGAGTCTAGAGTAATTGTCAAAGTTGTGGTTTGATAGATGTGCCGTGTAATTTGCCATTCTCAATAATAGGGTAGAGGAGGAATATACCTTCCTGCCAAACAGCTCTAGCTTCTCAGCATCTTTATGCGACCCCCCCCGACTTGTACTGAGATGTCTTCGACCTCTGCTGGGACAATTCGACCACCAAAGAATTGGTCTGCAGGTGACTAAAGAGGAACTCCATGCCCTTGGCTGGGACGAAGTACTTCTTATCCACTCTCTTGCTTGTAGGTGGAATAGAGGCCGGGGTCTGCCATATGTTAGTGGGTGACTCCATAATGGCTTTGTCCAGCGGGATAGCGATTTTAGATGAAGTCGGGGGTCTCAAATTTTTCAGGAGTTTATGATGCTTCTCCTGCACCTCTGCTATTTGAATGTCCTGCATGAAAGCTACTCTTCTGAACAGCTCCTGGAATTGTTTAAGGTCATCCGGGGGGGGAAACATCCCTGGGGGCCATGGCCTCATCTGGGGAGAATGAGGGGGAACCACTGGGGTAAACCTCCCTCAAATCCTCTGGCTCCCAAGTTCGGTGAATACTTCCTCCCTGGAGGACTGTGAAGGGAAATCTCGGGATTCTGGACCTAATTGCCCCTGAGACGACTGTGTTCTGTCCCAGAGCGAGAGTGTACACGGGAGTATTGACGAGTAGCAGGGGAGGACTTGCCCTTGGATCTAGACCTGCGGTGTCTGTGTTCAGCATGATGAGGACGACCATAGCAGCATGGGCAAGGGCCCGGTGATGGAGACCTGGACCACGATTGGGGAGTGCACCCATGATGTCTGGGAGAGCGGGACCTCCATGACGACATAGATAGTGGTGAAGCTGGTTTGTGATAGTACTCAAGGGGATCCATGCCCAGAAATGGTGAAGGTGGCCCAAGCCACGGTGAAATTGGTTGGAGGAACGGAGAGGGAGGCCCTAAATAAGCTGGTGGAGTTACAGCCCGTCGGTGTGGCGTGTGTATCTCGGGGGGTGGGGGCTAGGAAATAAGGGCAGCATGGCCCTGCCTGGAGATGGACTGAGGTGCCGAGTTTTTGTTTTTGCCTTGCCCCTCCCCTGCAGGGTGGGCGCCGCCCCTTCCTGTGCCGGGGATCTCAGCCCCGTTGGTGCCGCGCTCGGCTCAGTCAGCGGCAGTGCCGCGCAGGTAGCTTCCTCTGGCGCCGATAGGCTCTGTGCCGGGTGCCCCTGCGCTGTCGGTGCCACGCAGGCTGGTGCAGCATGCGTCGGTGCTGCCAATTCCGGCGCTTGCCTCGCTGGCGCTCGCGACGCCTTCCGTGCCACCTGTTGTGTAATCGGAGGCTCAGCCTCTGCCACGTGCGCTGCTGCGCTGCCGCTTTCATGAGCTTGCGGCTGGGGGCTTTGCGTTCCGCTCGTCCTGCCCGCTGGGCCCGCCGGCAAGGATCAAGCTGGGGAGAGTTTCCTCCTCTTCTGCACCGAGGGGGTCAAAGAGGCTGCCTTCCTCTTATGCAACCCAGAGGGCCCTTCTGCGTGAGGCTTCTCCAGTGGTTCCGGCTGGAGAGCCTTATCAAACAAGAGCATTTTGAGCCTCATCTCTGTCTTTCCTGGCCCTGGCTGTAAGCTTAGCACAGTGAGAACACTTCTGGGTAACGTGTGATTCCCCCAGGCAGCAGATGCATTCACTATGCCCATCGGAGGCCGGCATAGCCTCGCTGCATGACTCACACTTCTTAAACCCCGAGGAGGCCATCATGGTGAGTCTTTACTGTTAATAGGGTACTTAGCCCGTAATCAGTGCCTTTTTACCCCAAATAACAATCACCGGCCTGCGGGGCAGTGGACGGCTTAACTAGCCTTCTTGTCTGCCCCTCTCTCCTTCGTTCCTCTTCTTTCTGCTAGCTGATATTCTCTTTCTCTCTCTCTCTTTTTTTTTTTTTTTGATAGTGACAAAAACAAACAAACTACACGTAAAAACAACTATCTTATCTGTCTCTGGCTTTAGCCGGAGCAGATTCCGTCTGCAGCCGATGGCGGTTGAGAAGGAACTGGCGGGAACTGGATCGCGCACATGGCCGGGGGCGCGCAAGGGAGCGGCGCACGTCGGCGCATGCGCGATCCAATAGAAACTGCTAGAAGAATTCCGATCTGCGGCGCCGGGCAAGCCCGACACCTATTGTGGAGCACCCACGGGGACCACTCGAAGAAGAATTTATGTGCTAAGTCCACACTGCACAAAAAGACACCATCACCTGTTATATCCAGTAGTCTAATGGTTAATACACTCCTCTAGAATAAGAGAAATCTTTCCTCTGCTTGGTTTGAACCAAATCCTTAGAGAGCTACAGAGTCAGTCTTTCTCTTCACCTGTGAATATTTAATTAGTCCTCCACAATGGAACAGTTTCAGCAGCAGACACTGCAAGCATGATGTCTTATGCTATTCCTTAATCTAGAAGTTAGGCCAGGCGTGTCCAGCCCGCGGGCCGCATGTGGCCCTGGACGGCTAGTAATGCGGCCCCACAAGATCGTAAACTTTTAACATTATTATGTGATTTATATACATTAACTATATTATATATTTTATATGTGGCCCAAGACAATTCCTCTTCACTCACTGTGGCCCAGGCAAGCCAAAAGGTTGGACACCCATGAGTTAGGCCATTCTCAGGGGAGCAACTTTAAGTCCCTGATCCAAATCATGCAGCATGAAGATCTGGTGCTGAGTGTCAGTGCTGCTCTTGTTTCAGGTGGGTTAGGTTGTAAAAGGAGGAGGCAGCTCCTTCTCATTTCCCCAGAGGAAAATCAGGCTGACTTAGACACCTAAATTCTAAGAGAACATTCATGGCTGTGATATCTGACTGTCTTTATTACCTCTTTTTTGGTACTATTGGTTTCACAGATCTTCTCTGCATTATTCTAAATTTCACACAATACAGTATTACATGATTATCAAAGAAACACAACACAGTTCATCTAGTCTTTAAATGGCAACTACTTCAGTGGGAAGAAATGCAACAGGCTTTTATTTCTTCTCTCCATATAAGGGCTGTAATTGTATGACTTGTCTGTGTAAATCCTGCCCAAATGTACAATTGATATTACTAATAATGCTGATCAAAAGGTTCTGATTTCCCAGGGATGATAAATATCTGAGTACAAGGCTCATTATATGTTCAGGATTTTAAAAATAAATAAACAAAAATTATCAGCCTTATTTAAAAAAACAAACAAACAACCACCTTAAATAACCATCCCACCCACAAGGTTCACAGAAATCGGAACTTGACTGGTGTTGTGGAAAAGAGTTTCAGCTTGTGTAAAACAGCTTAGTTACACTGCCATCAATACTGCTTCTGATGGCTTATGGTTATGGCAGTGGAGTATCTGGCCCATAATACATAGAATGACTAGAAATGTACAGCTGATGAGAGATTTGCTTTATTAAGTTCAGGTGCTCTGCTTCCTTCCCCAGAGCTCAAAAAGAGCTCTGAGTTGCTGAACAGCTTGCACTGGTCACCAAGAGAAGTTAGTTCCATAAGAGAGATTCCTTCACTCACCCTGTCTCTTTGGCTATGGTCACACAGCAAGGTTATTTTGAGAAAACAGCTGTTATTTTGAAATGAATTTGTGCATCTACACTATACAACTACTATTTTGAATTGAATTCAAAATAGCAGCCAGGTTATTTTGAATTTTGTAAACCTCATTGCAGGAGGAATAAACTTCAAAATGGCTATTTCAAAATAAGCACTCGGAGCACAGAATAGTGCTGTTTCAAAATCAGCCATAAAGGCATCCAATGGCATAATTTCAAAATAGGCACTATGTGTCTGGATATGCTCTTTCAAAATAGCTGGGTGCTATTTCAAAATACATTCCTATGTGTAGCTGTGTTATTTCAAAATAAGCTATTTCAGAATGGCTTATTTCTTAATAATGCTGATGTGTAGGCATAGCCTCTGTGACCAGGAGAAGATCTATGGAGTGCTATGGTGCGTTAATGTACAGGTGTGAGGTTCATTGCCCAGGACCTCTTTGGGAGGTAACTTGAAATATAAACCTCTTAGAGGTCCTGGAGAGCATAGTCACTGTGCTATCTAGAGGAGCAACGTGGTAACCCAGCTGAGGGGCAGTGACCATGGACCTGCTTCCTTTCCACTCCTACTGTAGGGCACTAACAAGAAACAGACCCTGTGTTCCAGACAGAGCAGGGAACATAGTGGCAGCTAGCCCGTGAAAGGGCACAGAGATGCAGGCAAAAGTTAGTTCTACGCTGTCCCACAGTTAATAGCAGTACAGTTCTGTGGGAAAATCTTTTAGGTCAAGCCGTAAATACATTCTGCTCGGTCAGACTGTGGTAGAGATGAGTGTGTGATTTTCAACACAAAAATTATTGCTGTGATGAAGAGCCTTTTTTTCCTGCTTGTAGTGTATCTCTGAAAAGGGCCATGAGCATCATGCAGCTTTAACTGTTATTTTTAATTACTTGACACATTTCATTCCTGCTCTTTAAAACCTCTAGGCCTGATCAGAAATTGTTCTCAATCTGTGTTTTGCAATTGCTGTTTTTGACAGCTCTGTGTTATGACTGGTGAGATAAGTCAGGAGCCATGCTTCCGAACTGGTCACATATGGCAGAATTTCTGGCTCAAAAACCACACTTATGTGAAAAAATACATATTAAGGATGACCTTCCGGCCCCAATGACTTCAACAGGTCCAGGATTTCATCTTAGGGCTCTGCAAATATCAGCACAGGTGACCATGAATCAGATCTGCCAACCCCCAGATTCTGAAGTGAGGAACAGGGGCTGTCAAAATGTGGGGCACCAGAAATTTGTGTGCCCCAAACATCTGGGCCAGAACTCAGTCACTCTGCTGTTCACAGAAAGAGCACACAAAAGAGATGTGAGCATGTGCCAGGCATTTAATAACTGGATATAATTATTACAGAAAGTAAAATAAAAACAAGTGTTTTGGTGTTTATCTAGCTGCAGTTATGATTACCTTCCTTAAGACCTAGGCTGCACATGGAGGAAGGCACATGACCTACTTTCTGAGAGCAGTGTGATTTATGGAGGAGGAGGATGATTGACTTGAAAGGGGTAGAGTCACAGGCCTAGGGGACAACAAGGAATAAGGCCTGAAGAAAAGTATTAGAGAAAGGCTGAAAGAAGAGGTCGAGGAGGAACTTGAAGGCAAGACCAGATTTGGGAGCTGGACCAGTGCTAGAGCCTACAGTGGGAAAGTCAGAAGCCTGAAATACATGGAGAAGGTACGTAGTAGCCAGGGAAGGGATCTGAAGTGGGAATTACATGATTGGAGCAGCAAGCCAGAAACAAGACGTCTTTACAGCAGGCTTTTGGATGGCCTGATGGGAACTGGATTGCAAATGAGAAAGAAATCCAGAGGTACACCTTACGGTTGCTACAGGGAGAAAGGATCAGGGCCTAGACACTGTGGGGTGCTTTGAGGTTTCCTTGTCATTGTTACCTAAAACTCCCCTCCTTTACTGCAGCAGCAGAGCAGTGAAAGCATTTGGCATGTAGGAGTCACAACAGATGTAGATCTTTACAAAGGATTTGAATTCAACAGATATCAGTCTCAGGAGGTAGGTTGAGGAGAAGTATGGAAGCAGACCCAGAACTAGAAGCAAGGATAAGGACAGGAAGGATGCTGGCATCGAAGGGTCATGGCAGGGATGCTAAAAGATAAGCCTGAACTACGGCAGGGAATTGGGGATTAAATGTCAGAACACATGCCTGCAATTTCCTGCCCTTTGAATTTTTCCTGGAACAAGTCTAATTTATGGTAACTAGAAGATGGACAGTTAATTTCCCTTTTTCTTAGGGCAAATAAAAACTTACCTTTAAATCTGAAGAAGATGGCTGCCTTTTACTCTGCACAAATCACACAGCATTGCAGACGTTTCTTGAAGCTTGTAAAATATAACCAATAAATTGAACAAACCGCTTAAATTGACAGATATTTGTTACCTCAATGGATGAAGTATTTTGTTTCCCCAGCCATCCCGTGATATTGAAGCCTGTCTTAGTGGAGTCTCTACCTTTCCAAATAGAGCTCATCCTACATGGATAAAGTAACTAAAACAGGAGCTTCTCTCTCTTAGCACAGAATTTTTTCTCCTCGTCCATCCTGTAGTTCAAAGACAATGTTTTTGGAGGCTTTAGAACATGGTCCAAAGTCCCCAGCTTGATTACTAGCAGACTGTCCAAAGCTTTTCCTTTATTTTGCCCACTAATTTAATGTACATTTTGAAGCCTCCAACATGAATTTCTAAGTTTCAAACTATTTCCCTACCTTGAATAGAAAATCCTACTTTTCTCCAGGGGTTTAAGGATAACATGATTCTTTTATTCCCTGAAGCATCATTGCAAGACACCCAATCCCAAATAATAGACTTCAGCACTGAGCTATTCTTTTATACTAACTTGAGTCTTTACACATCATGATTTTAACAGGATAAGTCAATGGTATTAGATGAAATTGCTTGAGTAATTCAGTCACCTTTTTTATCAGTCACAGTAGTTACACACAGACTTGTCATTTTTTGCTGTGTGTTTCCTACCTGTAATAGTCTGATTTCACATGTATTGATCACAGTACAACTTGTGACCTGTAATCTGCTGTTTTAATCTCCCCAGCTCTGTTTGCAGTTTGTCGCTGTCATTTTCTGGCATACTTTTTGCTACTATGATCAAAGGATCAGGACAGTTGAATTTACACCTTTTTTTTTCTGGATTGTTCATGAGAATAGGAGATTTGGTATTAAACAGGGTCTTCCTAATATATTATTTTTCTTCTCATCACTGTCATACCTGAAGAGCTCATAGTCAGTAGGTTCTATCTTTATGACACCCCTAGGGGAAGTAGACAGCAAAACTGCTTCACTTGTTACCAGTTTTTGTCCGTTTCCTTTAAAATAAATAGGAGCTTTCTTTAAAAATCTCACAGGTGTGTACTTCACATTTAACGTGTGCCAAATACACAGGGTAGACCATACTGAGAAGCTTTAAAAAGTGATAAATGCTTTATTTGTGCACTTAGAAGCATTTCTATGTCTGCTCAGTTATATCTGCAAAGATGGTGCAGAATATTTTAGTTTAAAGTTTATTGTACACATATTAATCTATGTTTATATACAAATTATATTTTACCATTTTGAGAATATATCTGGGAATCAAGTAGAAGATTTAGTCACATATATACTCAATTTATCAATCTGACATTGGCTATTGGAAAAAGAGTTATTAAATTGCCCATAAATCATAAATAATTCCTATCCAGTCATGGAAGAGATACATTATTATAGACACATCCATCAAGGTAAAAGATCATTTACCTCTATTCTCTACAGAGCAATTTGCTAATCAACCGAAAGCAAAAGATAAAACTAAAATGCCTGGAATTTGTTTGCAAGAACACATTTTGTGTGAAACCAACTGTCTTGTGGGTTGACGGTGTTATAGAAAGAACATAGATGTTTTTAAAAATAAATTAGATCTAAACACTTTAAGAAATATAATGACAATATAGGAAAGTGTATGTCTGATAGGTATCTGGTATTTTAGTGGCATGGACAAATCACACAACTCAGAGTCTGAATTACCTCTGCTAACATGGATCCTTGCCTTAGAGAGTAATCTGAGCACAGACTGAATTTTCCATTCAATGTGGTGGTTCATTGAAATACATAGTAATTGAAGCTCATTCCAGCTTGTAGCAGTTATTAAATTCCACTTGCCCTGTCTAATCCATTCATAGGGGTTAGAGAAACAATTTTTTACACCATCTGAATGAAGTTTTAAGCATCTAAACTCCCTAAACTTTCCAATTAAAAGAAACTGAGCCAAAAGAAGAAAATAAAATGTGTCAATTCACTTTGCAAATAAGCAAGCATGCAGAATGACTGGCATAACCCTTTTGACCAAGGCAGCTAGGATGGCTTAACTTGTTGCTCAGCATCTTTTAGTACCTTAGCCCAGGAAACAGACTGATATTAAGCCATATTACATACAACCAAATCTGACAAGGGTGCTTTTTCATCATAACAGTTCACTCAGCACTGAACAGTCAAACTGCTTTCTTCAGATCACATAAAGCATCTGTTAATAGCTGCAAATATTGCTGGAAGACTTGAGTTTTTGTAGGCTCCTCCCTGACGGTCAGTTTTCCCATGTCAGCCACCCCCAAACTGAGTTCTATGAGTTTATTCTTCATGCCAGGTTATTTCATCCTTTTTTACGCCTCCCCCTGTTCCCCTGAAGGTGAGGCAGTTATAAATCTGAATGGTGAATGCTGTCATGCGCAAATTAAAGGGAGAGGGAGATTTTCCAGAAGGTGGTGTTAATGTTGCTAGGTGCATTAAAGGACTCATAGAATTCTAGGTCTGGAAGGGACCTCAGGTCACCTTGTCCAGCCCCCTGCCTAAAGCAGAAGCAACCCCAACTAAATCATCCCACCATGACTATATCGTCAGGACTTAAAAGCCTCTAGGGATGGAGATACCACCACCTTTCTTGGTAATGCATTCCAGTGCTTCACCACCCTCCTGGTGAAATAGTTTTTCCTAATATCCAACCTACACCTCTCCCTCAGTAACTTCAGACCATTGCTCCTTGTTCCGCCATCTCTCAACACTGAGAACAGCTTCTCTCCATCCTCTTTAGAGCCTCCTTTCAGGAAGTTGAAGGCTGCTAACAAATTGCCCCTCAGTCTTCTATTCTGCAAACTGAATAAGCCCAAATCTCTCAGACCCTCCTCAGAGGTCATGTGCTCCAGCCCCTTTCCTTGCCCTCCACTGAACCTGCTCCAATGCATCCACATTCTTTCTATACTGGCAGTCACAGAACTGGATGCAATACTCTAGATGTGGCCTCACTAGTGCTGAGTAGAGGTGAATAATAACTTCTCTAGATCTGCTGGAAATGCTCCACCTAATGCACCCCAATATGCCTTTAGTCTTCTTGGCTACAAGGGCACACTGGCTCATATTCAGCCTCTCATCCACTGTAATCCCCAGGTCCTTTTCTGCTGCAATCATCAGAATGCATTAAGATTTGGTAGCGGTTCTAAGGGAAGCAATACACAGCAAGTGTCAATTAATCTAAACTCAGTTAAACAACAGAGATTACTAAAGTAATTCTTGCGTCAGACCATTCAACTGTCTTGGGGAGAACAAAATCAACTGCATACTCAATGGACACCATCCTTCAGCTGTCAGGTAAAATGATACAAGGGAGGCAAGGCATCTTTTATCAGTAGCTCTCAGAGCACCTTGTAACAGCTACAAATTTATTAGTGCAATCACCACATTTGGGCTATGTCTACACTATGAAATAAAGCTGACTTCATTAAAGTCGACTTTGTAACAATACAGACTAACATGGCTGTCTCTCTGTCACTAAATTTTATAAAGTCAACCTAGTGCATCCCCACTAAATCGCCAAAGGCCAACTGTTGCAGCAATGTATTGTAGGCACCTATCCAACACTTTCTTGAACCCCATTGCATTGCCAATGTGTTATGGGAAAAAAATGCCCCACCAGTGGTTATGGGTGGGTGATGTCATTTCCCCAGACTGCATTGCCCTTATTTTCCCCACCATTGAAACCAAATGGCTGTTTTTCAGAAGTCTCTTTCACAAAGAGAATTTTGAGTCATCTGCATTACAGAAAGTAGTAGGGACTGGGCTAGTCCACCACGCATATGGCATTTTGTAGGGGCCAGCCCCTGTAAAATGTGCTAGACTCATGGTGGGGGGAAGGGATTATCCTGCCATATGCATGGTGCCTTGTGGGGGGCAGCCCCTGTAAAATATGAATCTGAGAAAACAAGTTTCTTGCAAGGAAGAAGACTTCACCCTGCAAAAACTCTACCATTTTGTTGCTTTTATGTCAGAAATCTATTAATTCTATAGATGATTCTCTGTGGCACTCCATAAAGGGCATGGAATAATTAACAACCAGAAGGTGGATATATACGTCCACAAAAGAGAGAGAGAGTGATCTGAGAGTGGGGGCACACACAACTTTCCTCAGGTTGTCCTGCTAAATCCTGTGCAGGGAAGAAGCTCTCTCAACTACTAAAACCCCATGAAGGACAAAGCATGCTACTAGCTGTGGACATGGTCCGCACAGCCCGGCAGCCGTGTGTGTGTGTGTGTGTGTGTGTGTGTGTGTGTGTGTGTGTGTGTGTGTGTGTGTGTGTGTGTGTGTGTGTGTGTGTACATGCATGCCCTTGATTTTCACCTGGCACTGCTGAGCTTATCGAGTGTTTACTCAGTACAGAGTCATCCACTCACACAGAAATGAGATCCTGGATCTTCTGATGGCTCCATGCTGGGGTTCTTTTGTGACCCTGAAAAATTATGGCTAGATGCCATGCTGGCCAGAAAGAAAATGAATTCAAGTTGCCTGGCTTCCTGTTTCCTACTGCCTGCACACCTACGCTACATCTATACTAGCAAGGTCTTTTGGAAAACTGGGCCCTTTTTTGAAAGGACATGTGGAGCGTCCACATGCAAAATGTGCTCTTTCGATCCTTGATCAAAAGGATGTGGCTCTTCTTCTGGAAGCCCTCTTCTGCTCCTGGATCAGGAAGGGCACCTCCTTTTGCAAGCTTCTTTTGGAAAAAAAAAAAAGCAAGTGTAGATGCTCCATGGGCCCTTTTTTTCAATGGAGCAGTCCTCATGGCCCCAGATTTTTTGATCCCTGGCCCATTCTTTAGAGAATGTTCACACAGTCCCTATTCTTTATTGAAAGAGCGGACGGATCTTTCAATCCACTCTTTTTGTGCGTGGATGTGCTCTTTCAAAAAGTTCTTTTGGAAGAGATCTTCCACAAAGTAGGAAACAGGAAGCCTGGCAACTTGAATTCATTTTCTTTCTGGCCAGCTTGGCATCTAGCCATAATTTTTCAGGGTCACGAAAGAGCCCCAGCATGGAGCCATCAGAAGATCCAGGATCTCATTTCTGCATGGGTGGATGAATCTGAGATCTTCCAAAAAGATCATCTTTCAAAAGACTGCTTTAGTGTAGACTTAGCCCTAGAGAGGACTGGAGGTGAAAGTGACCAGAATGGACACATTTGGGGAACAGTGGGATACCTCTGGAAGCTGATAAATATCTATTTAACGCTGCTTCCACACTCCCATTAATTCAACCTTGTAAATTCAAGCTTGGCATTACACCACATCAGAGGAGTGGGGCAAGAAAGTCCACCTCAGCTTCCCTTAAAATCAACCTAATGATATTTGCAGTGAAGACAGTCCCATTGTAAAATTGGGCTAAGTGCCTTAAAAAATCAACTTTACATTCTAGTGGACACAGAGCCTTAGTGTTTGGAAGTTGCGCCATCCTCTTTTGAGCTATTCACATTGTTGTAGCACCCAGGAGCCCGCAGGCGTACCAAATAGTGATGTCTTCACATTTGCCTTTGTTTTGAGCAGAAAAGTGAGATCCACAAGACTAGCGTGTTTTGAGCTGTTTATATACTTTTTGTGATCCAGACACTGACGCTTGAGAGGTGGAAAAAAATTGATTTTTAACATCACAAATCTGAACCTAGAGCTTCTGCAGAAAAAAGTCGTGATTTTATCTACTGGTATCATTATAGCAAAATCCCCAAACTGGAACATGCTCTGTTAGCATGTTGTAATTGTGAGTGTTCAAATTAGTTGGGCGTTACTTAATTCACTTAGTCTACCTGTCATACAGCAGTGCTATTCCAAAATAGTTCAAAATAACACATCCCTCCCAATGCATTTCAAAATATCATTTCTGGATCCATAGCATTATTTCAACATAGTGCCAGTGGAGCTCATTATAGTTTATTTTGAAACCCTGCTCTCCTGTGTCTTAATAGCACCTGTTTCGAAAGAGAGTTCAAAATAAGCATTATTCCTCATGAAATGAGATTTAACAGAATTGAAATAAAATCAAAATAGCTGGTGCATTATTTTAAACTCGCGTGCATCATTTGGATGCTGCCAAAGTTATTTTGAGATAAGTTCACCATGTATACACAGCCAAATTGTTTATCCACTATGCACAGCAAATGGACTAAAAGAACTACTCTCCGTAAGCTTGATGGCTTATCTCTGTCACCAACAGAAAATGGTCCTCACCCAGCTTGTCTCACCATGGTTGGAGATAAGGCTATGTACAAGTTTACACAGTTGGTACTGAATGTTAAAATAATTGCATTATCTTCCATGCCCTATGATCTTCATTCATTAGGATAAAGATATGTGGAAGACCCAGCATTATGACACTTAACATAATCAAGGCTGTATTCCAAAAAGACACAGAGAGCAAAGCAGTTTAAATTACCATTTTATCTGGCAAGGTTAAATAAAACAAAACCAGGATTTAATCAGCTTGACTTCCACTATTTTAAGAGAGAGAACAACTATTTTTGGGGAAAGTAGACAACAAAAAGCAGATATAACTGTGTTGAGAATAGATCAAACAGGAATTTATTCAATTACTTTTTAAAAAACAATTTTGTTTTAAATTCTAGATGCATTTAACTGATTTTATTGCAGTAATTCAAAATGTTAGGCCACTTTGTGCTCTCTTATGCAGATGAAAATTCATGATAACTAGTTAAGTCAGTTGTACCAGATTTACAAGCCATATAATATAAAATAGTTTGGCCCACAACAAAATTTCAGAATGGAAATTATGAACTTGATTTTGCCAACCCTTCTTTATGGGAATGATTTCTTTCATTTTGACTGCTTATGTACTGACTACTCACATATCAAGGATCTGTAGGAGCAGATTTTTGCAGAAAAACAGGGTAGAATATTAATATAGAAACAGAAAAAAAAGTTCTTTCACTAGCTAATTCCATGCCTAAATCTAAGCTGTTATATCAGCTGAAGAACCAAGTTGTCCATCAAGCTTTATGCTCCCTGGATACTGCCACCCTATTTAGGGGGCCGTATCCATCAAGGACATTATAGTCTGTTAGCCAACAACTGCCAGTCTGGCATCCCAGAATAGGAAGGGTGAAGTTGTGTTGTATCCATGCCTCTCCACTACACCTTGCCTTTACAAGGGTGGGGGGGGGAAAAGGGCCAGCAGAGTGTCTACAAGTTTTCTTTTGAAAGAAGCTTTTGAAAGAAGGCATTCTTCCTGAAATGGGAGTGGAAGAGTGCTTTCAAAAGGAGTGCTGTCTTGGTTCGATCTACTTTTGAAAGAACACTTTGTGTGTAAACACTCCATGGGATCTTTGGAAAGAGTCCACTTCTTTCAAAAAAAAAAAATCCTTTGAAAGAACTTGCTAGTGTAGATGCAGCCTAAGATTCTAAGTCCTCCAACTTGAAAGTATTCTGCATTTGTTGGGTCTGGCCATGACACGTTACCACCATACAAATTCATTTGAAATAACAAGAACAGTTTGTTCCATCCCAGGTTCAATCTGATTGGAGCCTTTTATTTAAGATGAGGAAGATCACTTTATATCTATATATTTCTTTACAAAGGGCTGTAGTCATGACATATTCAGCTTTAGACTCCTATTGCTTTGAAATGCACACAAAAGCAAATATACTGCAAGGAATAAACATTATTTTAAGCAAAAGAAGAACCCAATTACTCTGTCAGGGTTAGACCACAAAGAAGTACGGTATTCACTGTAACAGTAATATTTATTACATTTTAAAATTAACTTAATGTTTTATTGACTCATTGCATGTGATTTGTAGGCTTCTTCAATGTATGTTCTTTTCATATCTACCTCTTATGAAATTATCTGGCTGCAACATGGCACGCTTTGGAAAGTGAACAAATGGAAAGTAAATGCTGTCCGGATGTTAATTTCTTTATTCAAAGCGTATTCCCTACACGATTCAGGTTGTTTTTACCACTGATTGTGTCCAGTGTGTGCTTTTACATCCTTCTTCATCAAGTACATTGATGTTTTTAAGTGTCTTTTTAAAAGTTCACATACATTGTCCAGCAATAATTCAGGAAACTTTATAGGTCATCAAGAAGGGTGCAATAAAAGCCATTGTTTTTATTTTCTATTTACATACCGCTAACGAATCAATGATCATTGACTGCTTGTATCCAAAGCTATCCAAACAGAACTTAAATTTCTAGTGTAACCTGGAGTGAACACATTTTAAGATGATTTATCATGTCCTATCAAGTGCACAGAAGTAATTGAATCAGAGATGAATCATATAGACAAAATAGCTGCTGGCAACCCCAGAAATATGCATACTGTAGCTACTCCACAAATTATGCCTTTCCATTGTTCCTGTGACTATTACCATCAGCATCACTTCAGAACTGTTGATGCCACAACATCAGTCCTGGAGGTAGGGTTTTATATCTAATGTCCAAGCATGTCCAGGAATATAAACACGTCATCTAAGTGAGTGGCCTTCTTAAAACAGCCCTCATTATGTGTGTTCTGTGAGCTCACGATATTCCCCACAGACCTCCATGTGTGGATACGTCCATTCCCTCCTCTCTTCCAAGATATAGACAGACATTGATTCATTTATATTGGCAGATGTTCTCCCGGCCCAGTGTGAAGCTGGAGTTGATTAAACTTCAATTTCACATGGAACAGGTATAATACACGGCCCACCCCCACTGTGACTGTAATAAGGTGTGATGACCTGAGAACCTGATTTGTGCCTCCTGCTTTCAACTGCATGTGCCAATATGTTCAAGACTCAGCCTATTTTCATTTTCTAGTCACGTTAGACAAATTGTTCATGGACTCAGCATGCAGTTAGGCCTTGTCTGTCTGAAAGTAAGGAACATGTTTAGCTAGCAAGCCCAAGCATATTCCATCTCTGGCACGGAAATACTGATGCAAACTACATTCCAGTTTTCTGCAGTGAGTAATTTGGGTATATGATATACAAACACCATGCTTACACCCACGTGTACCACCTGGATATTCTTTGGGGCTATTAAAATAATCAGATGGGTGTAGTAGGGAAATGATAATAGGATTGGGAGGGTCTGGAAGTTAAGAATTCTTTTAATAGCAGGCCTCTCCACCCTGCAATTCACCAACTATAAAGGAGATGAGTGAGGGTATGGAGGTTAAACTTGTAGCTTGGGAGCCAAAAGCTACAATTTCCAGAAAACTTTAATCACACCTGAATTCAAACTGACTAGTGGGATTAATCAATTGTGCTCAATCATTCCATTCTGCCATCAACCTAGCTATGCATGGCTCACAGGAGGACCGCAATAACCTACCTGCAACCAAGTTATTGCAGCCAATATGCCAAATTATAGTGACAAAGTAGAACATTATTCACCAACAAGGAAATGCCTGCCTATTTCCACAAGGTACACATTTTTCCTGCCCACAACATAACTTCTTGGGTGAATCTAATTCCCTGAAGCCACTGATTTACTACTAATTGCTAGTTTTCTATGAATACATGTACTTCATAAAACTCATTATTGACCAGAAGTATATATAATATGCCAAGAAAGGCTTTTGAAGTATGTCACTTTTTAAAAAGGATGCAGCAAGATTTTACAGTTGAACCAAAAGTCTGCAGGTTTCTGGGTTTCTTGGGTTCACATTAGTCACATGCCAATCATGAGGTTTAGCCTAGTGGATTTGATTTCCCAGAAATGACTTATACCAGCGTGCTAGTGCAATTCTTTCCAAGTAAGATCAGAAATCTCCTTCCTTTCCCCTAGCATGTGAATGTCCTTTTTGTTTCCTCCCCAAAAGGGTTACTTTCCTTTAAAAGCAGTTAGTTTGGGGGTGAAGGCAGTTCTATTTGTGGGGCTCAAAACTAGAGACAAGAAGCAATTCTCCCTCTCCTCCATCCCTTTCCACATATTTGACAATTCACACCAATTCTAACTTGGATCTGGGACAGCAGACTTTGGATTCTCAAGTTACTGAGTATTTAAGGATGTTTGGTTTTACTGCAGGCTGTACATAGCAGCTTGGCTTTATCCAGGCTGAAGGATTTGCCAGTCAGCAGTGTCTCACACTCCAGGCAGGTAAAGTGTTTCTTGTGCCAGGTCAGCCCTTCAACTTGCTGGTAGTCCTCTGAGAATATGATCTGTAGAGGGAACAAATAATTCTGTTTATTGCCATTGTTCTTCCTTATGCTGACCAAACCAGCACCGTTCACTAGGGCTATGTCCACACTAACACCAGAACTTTGAAAGGCACATGATAATAAACCTAATCAAAAGATGCTAATGAGGTGCTTCTATGAATATGCAGCTCCTCATTAGCATAATGGCAGCCATGGCACTTCGAAAGTACTGCTTTTAATCACATGTGCCTTGTTTACATGGGGTCCCTATTTGGTTACAGGAATAAGGGGATTTCAAAATGTGCGGGATCCTTTTGAAAAGACTGAAAGCAGCACTTTCCAAGTGCTGCAGCTGCCATTATGCTAGTGAGGTGCTGCATATTCATGGCAGTGCCTCATTAGCATCTTTCCGTTAGGTTAATTATCATGCCCCTTTTGAAGTTCTGGGGCTAGTGTAGACAGTGTAGGTGAGGGGGGGAAAAAAAAAAAAAGAAAAAAGGATGTTTGCCAAACATGTACCGGTCTCCATTAGATACAGAGGCTGTTTTGAGGAGAACTCAAACAGAATGGAATTATTCTTGATTGTTAAACCAAAAAAGGCACAGACCGCAGTTACCTGTCAGTGTTGGAAAAAAAATTGAAATCCTGTAGATATTTTAAATGCAAATAAAGAGGAAATTTGGCTCCATTGCACTGAATTTACATTAGTGTATCCACACTGAGTAAAATGAAGTTGATTTAGACTTGTGTCATTGGGGTTACAAAAATGAGATGCCCTGCCCAATCACATGGATGAACACAAAACTAGCCGATTACTTGCATTTATTAATAACACTAGCAGATTTATCTGGCACTGCTGAGTCCGTAACTCAATTAAGGATTTTTTTTTTAAATAGGAAAATGTTCATGATTTAAAATTACATTTTTCAAAAATACAGTGTTATTTCAGTAAAGTTAATTTTTTATTTTGGACTTCTTAAAAAGGCATTGTTAAATTTGTCCATTTCCTTTTAAAAAAAAAAAAAAGCATTCCATCAATTTTTCCTTCATCCCTATAAACTCTTATAATTGGCTAGGTTTTAACAAAAACTGGCTATAGTCAATTTGGTTTCCAGCAACATTTTCTTCTAGCTTTAAACCTTAAGGATGATTTAGCTGTGCCAAAATTGGAGCACTACTCCACATTTCTCCATTTTTTCTTTTTTTCCCTCAGGTTTATTGAGAAGCTGCCCCATTCCAGGTTCATCCTATTCTTCTGACTCATGTTGGTTCAAGTCTCCTTCAACATTCATTCAGTTATGCCAATTTTGAGGACCAGACTTGATCTGGTGATTCTGTCTCTTTTCTGTTTGCTTTCTTGAGAAACAATCCCTTTTCTAGGTATGTCCCATTTTCCTGGCATGACCAAACACTTACGTTGCTTTAAGTTATGATAAGGGGAAGTTGTATACTGACTATGGTGATCCTAGCTCTTATTGTTTCAGAGGAGTTTTTGATCAAACAGATAAACTCCCTAAAATATATAGTAGATTAGAACGGCCATACTGGGTCAGAACAAAGGTCTAGGTAGCCCAACGGTCTGTCTTCTGGTGCTGGCCAATGCCAGGTGTCCCAGAGGGAATGAATAAACAGGTAACCATTCGTGATCCATCCCCTATAACCCATTCACAACTTCTCATAAAGGCAGGGTAGGGACATCATCCCTGCTGATCCGGGCTAATAGCCATTGATGTACTTATCCTCCATGAAGCTGTCATACCCTTCAACATCCTCGGGCAAGGAGTTCCACAGGTTGATTGTGCATTACTTGAAGAATTACTTCCTTTTATTTGTTTTAAACCAAGTTTCATTTGGAGACTCCTAATTCTTGAGTTATTCGAAAGAGTAAATAACTCTTCTTTATTCACTTTTTTCCCCACATCAGTCAAGATTTTATAGACCTTTATCATATCCCCCCTTAGTGATCTCTTTTCCTAAAAGAGAATAAATGTCAGCTGTCTACCAATATCTATCACATTCGACAGTAACAATAGCCATTAGCTATTTTTGACAAACCTTATTATGGTTAAATAGCTCAAAATTAGGATCTCAGAACTGAACCACTTCAAATTTGAGACTCAGTCTCAGATTCAGATCCAATCCAGTAACTTTGGTTCTAGGCCAGATCCAAAAACCAGAAGAGAAACATGACCTCTTTCTGGTTTTAATATGAGCAAAATCTCACAAGAATGGTTGCCATTAGGAGGATAATTTTGGCATGCAATGATGGAAACTTGTAAGATTTTGCTTCTGCTTGCAAGAAATAACACAACCAGCTCCACTGTTGATTCCATACCTGAAACCCAGCCCTATGCCATGAACCTCATCTTAAATCTAATCCTGCTTCAAATACTGGCTTCTGAGAATCTCTGAAAAATTAAAAGGTATTTAAACCACAAGTCTCCATTTGAAAAAAACCAAAAGTATCTGAATCCCATTCCGATTCTAATTCATAACCCTTACTGTTATCTATTTGCAGAGACTTTGCATTTCTTGGGGCCTATAATGCACATCCCCAACTCATGAGTCAGATTTCTTGTCCTTGACGTTTCTAGAGCCAATGAGAAGATTAGAGAACAAAGTTTCCAGCTAGCTTCCATATAGGAGATTTATGACTCCTAGTTAATGTAAGAAGAGCATCAGAATCATGTGGCTTCAAACAGAGGGAGGAAACCCCACAGACAAGCAGGATGCAGTCAGAAGAGAGTTTCCTGGGTACAGAGAGATGGACGACCATAGAAGAGGAGTAGGGCCTCCATATTGTGTTGCACAGAATTCCACAAAGCCAGTCTACAGTGTGGGAGTAGCAGAATTGCAGCAAGGAATCAGCCCTACCTCATCACAAGCTGCACAGCGTGGCCTTATGCTCTCACAGTAATGGCGCCCACACCAAACCACTCCATTCTTCCAGAAGTAGATCAGGTCCACCAGAGGTTCAGAGCACTTGTAGCACACAAAACAGCCTGGGTGCCACAGGTGATTGTAGCCTGCTCTGTCTGCATACACCACAGGGCAATCTGTAGGCACCACCTGTTTGCAGGTCTCGCAGCACTAAAATAGAGAATAGATTATGGATTGCAGGGAGGGAGAATAGAGGAAAACTGCCCAGCTAGTTCATATGCTCTACTGGGCAAAAATACTTTCTGCAATTCATGTGGCAGATCAAACCTGTTGTAAACACAAGGCCTAGTCACAATTGAGACTTCTGCATACAGTGGCTTTTTAAAAAAGGAATTCCTGATTTATGGCATTTTTTTGGATCTTGCACTCTTACTTATACCTGATGGATAACACACGGTGGCCTAGTACAATAATCCATCTAGCCTATAATAGCCCATCTGGTCTCCCACACGGAGTGGGGTCCCCCGCCACACAGGAAAGCAATAATTAGAGGTAGTGCTCTTAATTGTTCAATTATATACCAAGAAAGGAACACTTACTGATCAGTCTTAGCCAGATAATCCTCCTACTTCAGGACATAAGCTGTTTTAAGATCTCTTGTTTTTAAGATCACCACTGTCCTAACAGCAGAACAAGTATGAACTCATTAAAAAGTCTGCAATTTACGTATTGGTTTATCTGAATAATTTGGCCTTAAGTGGTCATCCCGCCCCTGCCCCACCAGGTGGAATTGTTGAACAAAGGAGCTAGGTTCAGTTTTTACTGTATATTTGAAGCAAGAAGTGAAAGTAGAAACCAGTGTCAAGCAGCCCATGCAGTGCTGCAAAGTTGTCCCATGGAAAGCATTAAAGACTTCGTACACAGGATGAGAACTAAGGGCCAGTGTCTCAGTGAAGGTAAGTTGACACAGCTCCTCTCTAGAATACGCTAGTTAATTTAACATTATTACACAGGATGCCAGATATTACAATAATCTGATCTGATATTCATCTAGTAAACCCAAGAGACTTGCCTGAATTAATTCCTGCTTGAGCTATATCAGGTCTTCTAGAAAGACACAGTCTTTATCTGAAGCTTTCCAGTAATGGAGAATCCAGAGTCTTCAAGCTTTTCCAATAATAAAGCTACCCTCACTGCACCTTGCTTTCAGTCTGAATTAGTCTAGTTTCAATTTCTAGCCAGGGAGAGGTGTTCTCTCTCTGTCTGCCTGATTAAAGATCCTTCTTTATCACATTTCTGTCCCCCACGTAGGTGCTTACAGATGGATCAAGTCACTCCTTGATCTTCTCTTTGATAACTTAAGAGTTAAATGCAACCTACAGTTTTTATTCTTAAGGGCCTAATGTAACAGATTGTGCTTGTGGCCAGTTTTCCCAATATGCATTGCTCCATTTCCAGGGCCAGGTTAAGAAAGGGGCTTTAGGGGTTGCTTCCCCCTCACCAAAAGGGAGCCACCCGAGGTAACTGTCGTCATGTACCCCTAACCTCTGCCCCAGCATGAGCCCCCTCCTGCACTAACTGCCTCTGAGATACCACATTCCAACATTGAGTCCACTCCAGTGCCCAACTCCTCCCCAGATGGGCAGATGCCAGCCTCCTGTACTGATCCCCCTTCAGCAGTTCAAGCCCCTCCTCTACCTAGTCTACCTTTGCCTCATCCCCAGCACAAACCCAGGTCCTCCACCGCCAGTCAGAGCCCTCACCCTCACCCCAAACCTACCATCCTGCCTCAGCTCCCAGACCCTTCATACTCTGAACCCCTCGTTTTGGTCCCATCCCAGAGTCTAGGGGCTCCCACAAAATCTGATTTCCCCAGACCCCCAAGAGTTAATCCAGCCCAGTCTATGTAAGTGGTTTGTCCCGTTCATTGTTATTTCTTCCAATCTGCAGGTCATCTACAAAGTTGATCAGTTTTAACTTAACATTTACATGACATCCTCTAACAAAAAAAAGCGAAGAAACACCCAATGGGTCTTAACAGCTGTAATGTCGACAGATTGAAAGAAAGAAAGAAAGAAAGAAAGGTTCTCCTTCCCTGTACAGTGGTTTAAAACAGATGCCACTCCATGGATTTTAGGTGGTTTTAGGATTCATTTATACCAGGTAAGGAATGAGAAGCCACTTGTGCACAGAGGATGGGAAGTGAAAACTAACTACAGGTACCTGGAAGATTTGAGAGCTCAAAGTTACAATTAGGATTTTTTTTTTAAACTAGTCCATAATGGGAAATCCTGCAACCATTTAAAAAAGAGGCTTAAAAAAGTTTCTCAGCTGCAGCCCTAAACCAGATTTTATGGTGGCTGACAGGTTGCCCTTAATGTTCCCATTTTACAATTTTGGATGAGTAGCGTCTGCCTCATAGCTGCTGAGTCTGCACTTGATCAGCGTTTTCTTAGCTCAGTCATCAAATGAAGTGCTTTTTAAGTGGCAGCTGGAATTTCTTCTAGCACAGCCTTTGGCTATAACGCAATTTTCTACCAGCAGTCTTTGAAGCCCTGGTTAAAGTTTCATCAAAACAAGATGTACTGCTTTAGCAACTTATGTCTCTCACGTGTTGAGATTTAAATTGCTCTGCCTGATTAATCGTTTCACTGAGTAAACCTCCAACTATTTCAGAGAGTTTAGTGTGAACAGAAGTTAAGAATTTAAATTCAAGCCTCCTCCATCTCCTCTTTAGGACAAACAAACAAACAAGCCAACCAACCAATCTCTTCTGTGACTGTATCTAGGTGAGTGGCATCAGAAAAGTGAAGTGTTTCCCAACATTGTGTCTAGGGTGACAGTTTCTGGGAGCTCTGACAATTGGAGAGAGTCCTGTGAATGGAGAAGGAGTGTGGTCAGAGGAGCAGGACTTGTGGTATGGTCACGTTCCAGGTTCAGAGCATTAGCTTTGCAGGTTGTGCAATTCTGGAATCAAAAAATACCAAGTTGTGTTACATCTGACTTTACTTCCAAAGATCTAGATGCAAAGATCAAGTGCGGGCACAAAATCTGAAGCTGTGGGGGAGGCTCCTTGGAACTCCATGTTAAGAATTCCACCACCAAACCAAGAGTAACATTGGAGCAATAGTTGCCTCTTCTCTTGATATTCATTTAAATTTTCCCCCAGTTCATTCCCGACAGAAGGGAACGCACCAGATTTCATCAAGTCTCAATACTGAAAAAGACCATTTCAAGAGCAGCCCATTCCTTGACTGCACAGTCTAGTCTTCATCCCTCTTTTTATAGCATAACTCTGCTGTATGATTCTGGTCTTCAGAATGTCGTCCCCCGCCCCGAAACACTTCCAGCATGCGGCATGTAGGCTTGCTGTAACACGGTGCTGCCTCTTTCCTTACTTGTGGATGTGAGAAAAATAATAATGCAGAGATCCCTCAGCACTACTAAAAGTGTGCCTTCTTGTTGTACCCAGGGCTTAGTATGGGCCCATGGGGGAATGCTTTGTTCATTTGGACATGGATGATCAGCCAGCATTTGAGTGTTAAGGAATAGTAGGGACATTCTTCATTTTGTACCAATGTAGAGATTGAGGAAACCATTTCAAACTTCCATTTTCTGACAGACTTCTGAAGCGTCACATTGCACAAAGGAGGTAGTCGTGATGAAGTCATATAGAAAAGGCGGTGGTGATGTAACAGAAGATGAGCTCTGCAGAGAGTTTCCCCCACCCCTCCAATGGGTTTGTACAAATTTTACTCCTCCCCAACTTCTGTTTACATAGGATTTACTCCCTTTCATGCCTGAACAATACAAAAAAAAAAAAAAAAAAAAATCTCAAAGCAGATCACATCCAAACCCAAGTATGTTCTGCTGCCATGCAATACATACAAAATTACAGTGGAGCTGAATGATCATATCTGCCCCTTTGCAGCTTTAATCTGTATGGGCTGTGCTGTTGGGGAGCATGACCAGGGAGTTGCAGAGTTCAAATATCATGCTTGCCCCATATTAGGCAGTGAGAAGACAAAGCAGAAGGTTGGAAATGCAAGGCCACACAAACTTAACAAATACGGCCTGACTTGGAATCCCATTTTATTTTTTGTTTAAAAAACAGGCATAGAAGGATTCCAATTACATTTCTACAATTTTTCATCCTGAAGGGTTCTAAAGCAGTAAATAACTATACAAACATTAGTAGGGCTCATCCATCCATCTCTAGAGTAAATATCATCATATTTTGCATCACCCACACTGCGTATAAAAGGAAAGTGAAGCATAAACTTCTGCAGCTGAAAGTGTCAGGGAGAATCATTTAACTGGTATGATGGGTTCTGTATGTGATACTAGGGCATTGTCTTTCATACCATCTTTCCACTAGAAACATCACTCGAACTCTGTACCAGTCTAGGGGCACTTGCGCTGTCCTGGCTCAGTAGGAGTGGACCATCAAGTGAACTCTTCATATCCAGCCACAAACTAGCGTTTACTTGCTGCCTCAGGCCTGAAACCCCCCACCCTGAGAACTGACCAACACAGCCCAACCTCTGCTGATTTTTGCAATCTGACTGATTAGTATTGTGGTTTATTAATGCACAAAAAAACAAAAACCCACTACATCCATCACCCTGGATTCAAACTCATGTGCCTTGCCAACACTCACAGAGCTTATAAGAGGGAACAGGCAAATAATTATTTAGTTTTTACTAACCATCAAAAAGCATGAGAGTAATATTTCCACTTATTATTCCTTGTCGTAAATGTCATATTTTAGGCGGGATTATAGCATTCTAAACTTTTACAGTTCTGGTTCTCTGGGGGTGAGTGTTTGCCAACTCCCACCTGGGGTAACTAAATGCTACCTCCTTCCTCCAAACTGAATTGCTTCAAACTTGACTAGCTCTTTCTGAGAGGTCATTCTTAAATCTCACTTACAAAAGGGACGTTTCCACAGTTGAAGCTATTTTTCCTTTTAAAAAAGTCTGTGCTTCCACTGAATGCTTATTAGACAGCTGCTGGCCTCAAACTATATGGAACTGTGGCTAATTTTTGATTGACTGCTTAGCTGTTTGGTTAGTTTAATTCCAACATGCTGGCTGCAACGCTGGAACATTTCTGAAGACTGGGTGGGTCAGAAATATTCTGTTTCCTACCTGACAGGAAACTAGTTTGGCTAACAGGAGATATGGAGTGGGAGCACAGTCCCATGATAAGTATCAGAGAAGCAGCCAAGTTAGTCTGTAGCTTTGAGAACAACAAGAAGTCCTGTTGCACGTTATAGATTAGATATTTTGGAGCATAAACTTTCATGGGCAAAGACCCACTTCATCAGATGTGGGTCTTTCTTTGCCCACGAAAGCTTATGCTCCAGAATACCTGTTAGTCTATAAAGGTGCCACAGGACCTCTTGTTGTTCTCAGTCCCATGATAGTTATTGAACCCAGCACCCATAGCAGGAAAAGTGGATCCAGAATGGTTTGAGATCCGCTCTCTCTCTCTCACGGACAGCATTTCACTGGGCCAGTAAGTTTTGCTTGCTACATTTAGTTTCCATTAGAAAAACAGCAGTCTGAGCATGCAACAGCAGTTTCAGGTTAGTATGCTCCCCCTGATACCCGCAATTAACATACAGGAGATTTGTCTCGGGGACACCATACTACACAGAGAAATGAACTGGAACGGTCCCCATGCAGAGTTACTGTTGTCGCAATGCAAAGCTGGGGGCATCTTGCAAAAGGTTTTTGTTCTATACTTCAAACAGATACCCTGACAGCAAAATACATTTTAGATTAGGCTGAGGCGCAACTCAGCCGCTGTGATTCATGCAAACCTTCCTACCAGACACACAAGTCTGTATTCTCCAAGTTGAGTTATAACAGAATAAGCAAAAAATGCTGGAGAAGAAGTGAACGCAGGGAACTCCTGACAGCACATGCTTCCATTTCGCATTTCGCAGTCCAGACTTGCCTCCTCCCGCAATCTTGGCTTTCACAGATCCGGTTGCTGTAGAAACTGGCAAGTACACCCTACCATCCCGATAACTCCCGAGACCACAGATGAAAGGCTCCCCCATTTCTGAAGCAGCTTTGGATGGAATGAAGATTGCACAGATTTGACTGAAACCTCTTAGAGGAAGCAGTTTTCAGGAGGGGAGACATTGAGATCCCACAGACAGAAATCAGTCCATGCTGCAGGAACCAGCCCTGATCTCTCTCTGGCCTCGTTCTACGTTCCTTGCCCATTTACACTTGTAAGACGCAGATGTAAAATGCTACCAGTTTTCACAGCAGTTATTTGAGAAAGGCTAGAGAATCGGAGCCCATCGCCTAGGAAAAGATCACTTTTTCAGGATCCCTTCCTGGGCAGTTCTCAGAAAGCCAATATAATTTAGGGTCTCAAGAAACTGAAATGTGTTAGTGTCCTATTGACTCAGGCCAGTTCAGCCGTGTTAACTGCTGCATCAAAATCATACTAAAATAGGCACTCCTGTTGGACGTGGAAACATGCAGTTACTCTTTGGTATGGCAAAGCACTGAAAAAAAATTCAGCTATGTGATATGTTAATTACAAAAAGATACATTTGTGCTGGTTTTGAAGCAATTTCAGTTTTCAGCTGGTGCCTGAAGAAAAATAAAGTTCTTAGAATAACACCACAGTTACGTATTTATTTGGAGGGACAAACTTCCAGTGTAACTCTCTCTTCTTTGCCAAGATGACTTTAATAAAAGAGTTTAAATGGAACCCTTCCTTTTTCCGATGGTAAATTTTTTGGTTTGCAATTCTTCACCCAGCATGAGGTTTTAGTGTAATATTCCAAAACCGCTACTGTATTCCTGGATTTGAAGACTAGCTACAGAAGAGTGAATGTGGACAAAAGTGTTTTATTAATACAAAGTCTTTACTTGTTAGGGAATGAAAAGTGACAAGCTACAATCCCAGTATAATAAATTACAAGAAAATAATCGCCTTAAAATTCATGTTAGTTTTTCAACTTTTAAAATCTATCATTGAAATTATTTTGGCAAGTGTCAGCATGAAATAAGTTTCCAGCTCAGTGAATATATTTTACGACCAGCATTTCTTGGAATGATCATGCTGACCACCTAAGACCGCTTTTAAAACTTTGATACATTAGATTTATAATCTCCAAACACAAAAAAGACTGATAAAGAATCTGGATCCTATTGGAAACACATTTTTCAGTCCCAGCTGTGCCCCTCTCTGTATGATTCAAGATGTCTTAAATCATAAACCTATGAAATATTAACCAAAAATAACTGCTTGCATTACATCAGTGCAGAGGGCCTCCACTATTACATGTTCAAAGGATTACATTCAGGTAAAATGCTGCCTACTACTACTTATTTTACTTTTATTTGGGTTGATGACCCAGTTGAATTAATCAGTAATTTAGAGGTGTAGTAAAATAAAGCCACCAACTGTGGGTCTTATTTTCTCATGCCCAACTTAAGACAGCTTGTGTCTGACTTTGAAGAGGCCGAGAACGCATAACTCCCATTGAAACCAATGGGAACTGCAGTGAATGAAAACAAGGTTGCTTTTCCCATGTGCTTAAATTTAGGTAGTCAGCTTCTGGCTTAGGAGAGGCTTTTAAGACATGATCAAAGGTGGAGAATGTTTCTTTCAATGAGAGCAGGGTTGGCCTAACATTGAAGGCTTTGGAAAGTTGTTTGGACAATGAGAACTTGTCACTGTGCAGTAACATCAGCCTCCACAAGAACTTCATAGAAGTATGGACACTTACATATGCCACACCTGTTGGTGCGTCACTCAGGGCTCCATTGGTTGAAACAGGCGGCTTACTTGCTGCTGCATTTTTCTCTTGCTGCTTCCCTTCCTCCTTGGCACTGCCACCTTGGCCAGGAAGTGCAACTTCACCGACTCCGAGCGCATCGCTTTTATATTTCTTTACGAAATCTTCCATGAGCCTTATCTCACTTTCAGCAAGGCCACGACAGTGGGAAGAGTCCTGGTCATAAATAGGAAGCTGTCTCATCAACTGCTTGCGACGGTAGTATGCCCCTTCCGTGCCTGCTACTGGTTGCATATCCTTTGGAATCAGTTCCATGTACTGTATAGCCTGAGGCAGGGAGAAGGAAGACATTAGTATTCTCAGAGTGTCTCCTACACAGAAGTACTAGCCCTGTATGTGTGTGTTTAATTTTAGTGCTAACACAGAGGAATGTGTTCAAATGAAAATAAGAACTAGGCTGAACTTCAGGAAGCAAGTTTTGAGGTTTCAAAGATGGAGCTGGCAAAGTTTTTCAAATAAAATTTTTAATGAGACAGGAAAGTGGCAAATGTGTTTTTGTTCCCTTTTCTTTTTTCCAACCAACTCTGAGTATTTTGAGAGATCAGCCAACCTGATATTTTATCCCGGCTCAGACATCCTCATTGGTTGTGTCTACATGGCATGCTGCTGCCGGCAGTCATACAAATGAGGTGCTAATTTACAAATCATGTGCCTCATTTGCAATCTCACATGATCACCGTCCCATCTGAGGCTTCTGTTGCCACAAAACAAACCATGTAGACAGGAGTCTGTTAGCCAAAACCGCCCTTGTCGACAACCCCTTATCCCTCAGGGCTATCAAAATGTGGGTTACCGTTAAAAGAGGACTTAGTTGGCAGTTCAGTCAGGACCTTATTTAGCAGTATTAGCTAGAGGTACCATACATTAGAAGGACACCAAAATTCCAGGTTCCATTACCATGACCCTTTCACTCACCATCTAGGGTGTTTTTCCCCCTCAAAAAAGCAGTAGAGCACCCTAGAAAAGCCCATCTTCTACCACACCATTGTGGGCATTTGTGTGTCAAGATGCTTAAATCTTGATGAAACTTTAACCAGGGCTTCAAAGACTGCTGGTAGAAAATTGCCTTACAGCCAAAGGCTGTGCTAGAAGAAATTCCAGCTGCTACTTAAAAAGCACTTCATTTGATTACATTAAAGACAGCTCACTACAATGTTACTGAACCTGCTCAGTTTAAGCCAAGCAAGACATTGGTGTGGTGTGAGGGGAAAGCACATGCCCTCTAGGCCCCACAAAAAGTCACCACTAGATAAACCTATATGCCAATAAGCAGGTGTAGGGAGACTACTGAACCTACAGCTTTGAAACAGGATGGCTGACAACCTTACTATACTACTGATTTCATTGTACATGAATGGTGGTCAGCTACTTCATACCTCAGGACTGTGGGGAGATATTGGAAGGGTGCCAATTAAGAAACAGCTCTCTGAATGAAGTTAATATGATGGAAGATTTCCTTGGTAGACAATTGGCCATTGAATTCGTAGCTTTTTTGTTCCTTTTTGTCCCAGTCATTTACAGGAAGATGTTTTCTGTACACGTCAATGATTTTTGGCATAGTTCTTAAAGGAAAAGGGAGTTTCCCACTGGAGACCTTTTTCCTACTATAGTGTGAAGAGCTAACAGGCAGCCAGTTGGCTGCCTGTTGTTCATTTTTAATACAAGCATCCAGCTGCATTAGATTTGCTTCTTACTTTGTCAGCATTTACAAGTGGAACAGTAATGGGATGAGAGACTATTAACTGTTTAGTGTAGGTCTTAAGTTGGCTAAGAAGTTATTTACAGGGAGTAGCAAATATTAAATACCTAACAAGAGCTGTTTTTTAAAAAAGCCCTCCCCCTTAGTGCAAAATGTTCTCCACGGCTAAAGAAAGAGGACTTCCAGAAGTACCATGAACTTTCCATCTGATAAAAAGATTGGGCTAAAAAAGGAATGATACCATTGACTAATGGGAGAAAAATTTTGGCCCCCTAGAAGTCAGTCAATGGTTACATGCCCAGTCAGTTCCCCATGGCAGTGTAAATGAATATGATAGTTCAATGAACTCTGCCCATTCAACAGGTAAATAGGGTCTTACAAGTGTTCATTTTTGCTCCTGATAATTTAAAACCTCAGAAAAAAAAGGATGTCCCACAGACAGCTGTGGGTACTAAGCTCTAGAGCATGTTGAGATGCTTTAAAAAAAAAATAAAAATTGATCCTTAATGAGGAGTTTCCACAGAAGGCCACACAAGGAAAAACAGCACCCCAACCTTCCTGCAGATGTATTGGCCATAAATCTAATGCAAGCTACAGAAAGGCTGTAGCTACTTCAAGCACAAATATTGTCTCACATAGACAGAGCCTGCGCAAAATTAAATGAATATGAGAGAATATACGGCCATAAGTATTTATTGAGTGGGAAAAGAGTCAAGGCAGTTTATCCAAGAATATTAAAGATTACAGAATAGAGAGCTCAAAATCTGCTGACCTTGTTCAACTGCAGCACAAAAGACAAAAAGCAAGGCAAAAAATCCCAGTACACCTTAATGAAAGAATTTAATAAGAATTTGGCAAGACTAATGTACTTCTACAGCAGAGCCCTGAGAGCAATATAAATGTCAGCATACCTATCGAAGGCATCTTATTCCATGCCAGTGCCAGATGCAAGATTTTTTTTTTTTAAAAGAGGGAAAAAAAAAAAAAAAAGAGTAAGGTTAGCAAAGAAAAATGAGAGGAAAATTCATGATCCTTTAAGCCTCAGCTTAGGTATTGGTCATCTTAGCCACCTTCAAGACAAGGCCAGAAACAGTATGCTTTCTCTTCCAGATAAAGATGCCTAAGTGACTGCAGAACAGGTCAGAGAAGTCCAATCTGTCACTGAAGACTGGATTTAATGGTAGCAAGAGTGAGATTTGTCTTTTGTCACTAGTGTGTATGGTCAAATGCTTGAGGATATTACCTCTACTTCAATAATTAGGGGCTAGCACATTTTCAGCCCTATTGTCAGAGAGTTATTTCACAAACTGTTCTGTTCATGGTCCACTGGAAGCTGGGATACCCAGTTAGTTACATACAGACCCAGCTCACTGAAAACAAGCACTCTACTTCCTTCTGTCCTTGGGCCAGCCATGTCAGGACAACAATTATAAGAAAAAACCCTAGTTTTCCACTTTGTGCTCAGAAGGAAAGGAATTACTACTGAAGGTTAATTATAGGTTTTTCCTTGAGCAAGGCAGCTTTTTTCCCCAAGCTTTTCACAAACATTTCAGATGGTCAGAATTTCATGAAAATGTCATGTTTATCCTTTATCCAAAGTATGTTCAAAGCTAATGAAAACATGTTTGTAGCGGACATGTGACTTAACAGAAATGTCTGTAGGTTTCCAGCGTGATTTTAATTTCAGTTAAATATTTCAGAATCTTACAGATGATCAAACAGAAGGTCCACATTAAAACCCTCACCTATCCTATCTGTAAGAATCTCATTTACAGCTCTTTAGTTCATCTGCATTTTAGGGTCACCCAACCACTCAGATTCTCCAGATGTTCTCCTCTATAAAACAGGATTATTACACTGTACTGGCACAGACATGTGATTACCAGTAGGCATGTGGAGGATTCATAACCATAAAGGGCAATATGGGTATGAAATTTAAGAGTTACACTGAGTGAATAATTTTCATGCCATGAATAGAAAACAACCTTCCCCTAGTGCTGTCTGGTCCAAACTACCATACTCAATAGTCTGTTGATCATGGGGAAAATTGGATTTCTGGTAAATCTGAACTAAGCAGCATGCTTAATAAGTCATGTTTCTTTGAAGAATTGCCATTATTATTCTCTGGCTTCCCCCAGCAAGCTTCTTATCTCCCTGGGGACCTGGGAAAGACACACTGGTTAAACAAAAAAAAAAATCCAGCTTTATTTATTCTTTCATTTAAAATGAAAACACCCAAACACACCCATAACCATGCCACCAGTAGTAGCTCCCTGATTAAATAGCCAGACAGTGAAATAAAATGGATTCTTGGCTCCCTATTACAGCACAGTACTCTTAATTGAAAAATGTTACTACATAGTTCCATGATTCTAGTGTGCAAAAACCTCTGTTTTTCCCCCCAAACAGGGAAGAATTTAGTAAAGAGACAAATACTATGTATGTCTTCCAGATGTGACCAATTCAACCATTTTACCCTAACTTCTAAATTGAGCACAGAACAAAATTTTGGGAGTGCCTAAAACCATCATAGTTTAAAACTGAAGAGAAAGAGAGACGCCCTCTGAAGTGTGAGTGTGGTTATATGATGTTTAAATACCAGAGCACATAGCTCAGAGCAATTTGAACAAATTCCCCTAAAAGTCTATCGGCTAGCTTAGTTCCAGATATTTTAAAAATGCCTTCATCTGTATATTAATGCAATTATGGAAGCCAATCATGCCCTGGAAAAGAACGTGACCTAATTAAAGCAAACTATCCAAAACACACCCCATGGGGGAAGAATCCTTTTTAGTTTTAAAAAAAAAAAATCCCATAAATTTGTTAGCTGAACAGTTGATTTGGTTTAGACTATGATTACTTGTAAGTAGTTTCTCAGGTTTCAATGCTCTATTACCATAAATACAACTGGGCATTAGATAATAGTGATGTTCTAGCTACAACTTCTGACACTTGAGGAAAAATAAATTTAGTCTGACCACCCAGTCTCTTGTCATTTGGGTCAGTGATACTTGTGTCCTGATATTCTACCCCCTCCCTGCCTTTTTTTTTTTTTTAAAAAAAAAAAAAAAAAAAAAAAAAAAAAGGAAGGAAGAGGGCAAACTTGATTACAGATGATGTTGCCAGATTAGAGGGGTTCAACTGGGTTATATTTTTAGAAGAACGCAAGGGAAATAAGCAGCATTGATCTGTGTACTACTGGATTCTGATTGACCAATCATTCCCATATCTATATGGCTCAATTTATATCACACACCTGGGAATGACCTAAGCAATACAGATTGAACCTCTCTAGTCTGGCACTCATCTGGAAACATCAGTAATCTAGAATGATTTTAGCTAGCCATTTATGCATCTGGAAAGTTTCCCAGGGTCCCCTAAAGCTTGTTTACAGCTACCAGTCCTGGCTCTCAGTGTTCTGTGCTGTTATTTAGCTGTAAATTTACCCCTAATGTCTTCTAAGAGCCCAATAAGCAGGGGAAGTGTTGGTAATGCTGCTAGACAATACTGACCTCCCGTGGTCTGGCAAAGTTTCTCTTTTGGCACCAGTCAGGTCCTGAGGCTGCTGGACTAGAGTGGTTCAACCTGTACAACAGAATGGCTATACCACATCCTTAACAGCTTTGGGCAAATATTACAGGATAGCATACTCTGTGCCCGGACAGAGCAGCAGCCTAGTTTTGCTGCCAGCTATCTATGCGAGTGAAGCTGAAAGTTTATTGTTTCCAACAAGCAAGTTGTTCAAAACACGGAGAAGGTGTAATACCACTCAACTCAACAGCATAACTCCCATTGGATATAATGTGTACATCTACATATCAGTGATTAAAATATTTGCAAGCATTTATAAAATATTTGCAATACAGCTGACTCAGGCTTGAGCTGTAGGATGACAAATATTACTATGTAGATATTTGGGTTCTGTCTGGACCCCAGATTCCAGGACCCTTCCACCTCATGGGGTCCCAGAGCTCAGGGTCTTAGGCCAGGCCTCAACACAGCATTACAGCCCTGCAGCCCTCACCCACAAGCCTCGTTCAGCTTACTCAAACCAGTCATAGCATTGCAAGGCCAGGCTTTCACCATTTTTAATCTGAACACTAAAACAGTCAGGATGTTCTAGACATTTTTGTAGTCCTAAGTGTTAGTCCATTGTAAATCCTCATCTCCATGTCCATTTGAAGGCACTGAATCTATGGAGAATTAAGATTTTATTTGCTCCTCTATTTCTAAAACAGGTGCTCAGACAATCCCAGCCTCAACTGACCATATTTACATTTTCCAAAGTTCATTAAGTCAGTCGCTTTACCCTGTAACATTAGGTCATACAGAGCCTCTAGTAGGATATTTGTGGACATAAATGATGCCCCTCTTCACCAAACTCCTTAACTTGTCCTTCATGCCACTTCCTGTGCTCTTTACCCCTATTTTCATTCATCACCACTCACTTCCAGAGAGCCAGGAAGTACACGTTTGACTACTCCAAGCTAGCTGGATGTAGGAGATACCAGAATTCTATGAAAAAGTGTATCAAAACAAAAAAGCAGTCATGTAGCACTTTAAAAACTAACAACATAATTTATTAGGTGATGAGCTTTCGTGGGACAGACCCACTTCTTCAGACCATAGTCATACCAAAACAGACTCAATATACAAAGCACAGAAGCCCATAAATTGCTGTCAAGGTTGGCAAATCAGAAGAGCAGAGGGGCGGCAGGAAGGGGCGTAGGGTGGGGAATTTAAGAGTTAGATAAAACAAAGTATGTAAAAAAAAAAAAGAGTCCTTATAATGGGCCAGGTAATTGCTGTCCTGGTTCAAACTACGTTAATGTGTCGAACTTGACTATAAGTGACCATTCTGAGCATCCCCCTTGTAAACAGTTGATAAAAAGTTCCTTTTCAGTAAAGCACAGACTTTCAGGTCATTAACAGAATGGCTCACTCCATTAAAGTGCTGGCTGTCTGTTTTGTGAGTTCGGAGTTTGACGTCTGTTATGTGCCCTTTCATTCTTTGTCGAAGAGTGTTTGCACATGGTCCTATGTACATGGTGTGTGGGCATTGTTGGCACAGGATGACATATGATGTTAGTTGAGGAGCAGGAGAATATGCTTGTGATTCTGTGAACAACATGGTTAGGTCCAGTGATGCTATCTCCAGAATAGATATGTGGACAAAAGTTGGCAACGGAGCTTGTTGCAAGGAAAAGTTTCAGAGTTGGTATTATTGCGATATAGCCCGTGGTTGCTAGTGAGAATGCTCATAAGGTTGGGAGGTTGTTGATAGGAGAACAGGCCTGTCACCTAGGGCCTTCTGGAGCGTGGCATCCTGATTAAGGATAGGTTGTAGGTCTTTAATGATGTGTTGCAGTGGTTTGAGTTGGGGGCTGTAGGTAATGACAAGTGGTGTTCTGTTATTGGCTTTTTTGGGCCTATCTGTCACTGTGAAAAAGCATATTCTAATAAGACTTCTGAATGTTTTGCATCCAGAACGAAGGAAGGAGGAGAAAGCTGCATCTGCTGCTGGATCAGTACGGGAGATACACTCCATTTGAACTGGACAGGGATGATTGCACATCCAGTCATCTGCAGAGGGGCAAGGGCAACAATGGCTAGAGAGGCAAGTGTTGAACAGATGTAAGTCATCAGTTACTGTCATGGGCATAGGGTGGCAGCAATGAGCGATAGTCTCTGAACAAGCAAGAGCACTGCATTGAATAGGATTATTCACATGAATAAGCAAAATGTGGAATTTAGTCTGAGCAAGTGTTCGTTATGGTCTTGAGGCCTGAATCTGCAGACTTCAGCACAGGGACCTGGTCTTCTTTCCTATCTACATGCTGCCTCATGTTGTGTTACTACTGTAAGCATGCATCTTCCCCAAATTTGACATGTGCCTTTAAGGCAGGCAAGATGTGACCCATGGGCTGTATCCAGCCTGTGAAGCCTTTTAATCCAACCCCCAGCCGATTACTGTGGCAGGGAAGCCGTGACACTCAAAGCAGCTGGCTACTCCCTGCGGCTCTCTGAGCTTCTAGTGTGGGGGTGGGAGAGCTTTGTGCACTGGCCCCACCACCCCTGCAAAATCTCTCTGCTCCTAAAGGTTGGAAACTGGCCCATGGGTACCGAGAGATTTTGATGAGGGTGGGGACAGTGAACAAAGCTCTCACCCCCTCAGCCCAGAGAGCCACAGGGAAGAGCTAGTGGGCAGAGGCTGCAGGCAGGGAAGTTTGGGAGTGCTGCTGGATGGGAGCTGCTTAGAAAGAGTGCCTCCCAGCTCAAGCCTGCCTCTGACACCCCACCTCTCCTGCACCACCCCAGCTCCCTCATTCTTCCCCAAGACAGAATCTTCTCCTGTACCCCCACCTGCTCCTGGACCCTGCACCCCAACTCTGCCACAGGTGATAACCCCTTCACCCAAATCCTTCTCAGATCACCTCCTCTCTCCTGCACTCCAGTCCGCTACCCCAAACCTCCTTCTGCACCCAGCTTTCCTGCAAGACTCTCAGCCCCTCCACAGAAGAGTGTGGCTCTTGACCACTTGCCAAAATCTTTGAGTGCCCCCCCCCCACCTCCTCGAATATTAGTGTCCACCTCTGCTTTAAGGGCTGGTATTAACTGGTCTCCACCTGTACATTTGTAAGTGGCAAAAACATGAAGCTTGCATGCTTAATTCTAGTTAGCCAGTTATTTACTTCAGGATCTCACTTTAAAGTCTTAAAGCAAGCTAGAAAAGCTATTGCAACTTAAACCACAAAATAAACACCATTTTTAGAATTAAGGTGGTTGTTCGGCTCTGTGCAGAAATAGCAGAGGAAAGCAAACCCAGAGACCTAGTGAAAATTGAAGAGGCAGCAATACTTCATCCTGTAGAGACTAAGAACCTGTTTATTATTTACATGCTAGGAAGTGAGCACTGATCCTGCTCCTGGCTAATGAAGAAAGAAATACTGCACCTCAGATTAAGCCTGCACTATATTTGGTCTCAGAGTCAAGAAAAAAAAACAAACTGCTGTTCAAAAGGAGCTAGGTCTCAATAGCAGAGCTGACAAATGACCCCTTAAAAATGGAGATTTGAACAGGAAATTTCCAGACACAGCATCATATGTAGATGCTGCATTGGTCCTTCTAGCATCAATGTATTAGCCTTGGTTTTGACAAATGAGGGCAAGTACAGTTGAAAGTGTAGATGACAGAACCCAGAGCCCTGAAGCATGTCAAATTAAACCACTTTTCCACAAGTATGCCAAAATTTCAGTTGGTCTTGTGTTTAGACGTGCAAGGGAGACAGAACAAGCAAGCAAGCACCCATGGGATGTTAACATCCCAACTGTTTAGGCTTTGGATCAAACTGAAACATGCCATCTTTCTTCTGACCATTTGGAAAAAAAAGCGGAGAAACCTAACTTTCCGCAGTTTGAGCTGAAGAACACTTGTGTTGGCCGCACAAATTTAGTATAGATGTATAGCAAACATTTTGCCCAGTCAGTTTTGTTTAACTGGGTATTAACTATATTTATGTGGTGGACTTTCCATTCTTAAAATAAATTTCTAGGAGAAACAAACAATGTAAGTGAACCAAACCCCCCCATATGCTCCTTCCTCCAGAAAGCCTACCATAAGCTACCACTCATTGTGGTAGCCTGTATTTCTGCAGGTGTGTGGCTTTCACATTACATTAACCATTGTGTGAACTCTAAAAGAAGCCATAGGTTTTAGATACTTTTTTCATGGTAATGTGTTTCGAAGAGGGACTTTGGTACTCTATGGAGAACATATTGCTCCACTGGCAAATCCTTACCAGTTTCTGAGTCAGTCCTGGTGGAGCCCACTCATAAGTTATCGTGTCGAATGTAGGATCTTTCCGAGACACAATAGGATTGGTGATAATCATGCGGTTCCTTTTGTAGATGCGCACGCCATCACTGCCTTTCACCCTGGCAGTGAGCGTAGAATACTTGGAGTCAGACAACAAGCGGCCAATTTTCCGATCATCTTCTGCATCAGAGCTCAGACTGTGATCCTCCTGGCTACATTTGCAAGACTTGCATATTTTCCTGTGAGAGACAAATGAGATCATCCTTTTGATACAAGCTGGACCTTGGTAGGCATGTGCTCTTTTGAAAGCTCAGCATTGAACTTTAGTATCTTCAAAGGTTAAATATTAAACTGGATTATGACATAAGACAAAGCTTCATGATGCCAACTATATTTAGGAAGGAAGCATGATATGCCCTAAAGGAATGTACAGTGGTATGGAACCTTAAAAAAAACAGAAACAAAAACCTGTAAATGCCTTATTGTTGTCCCTGATGACAGCAACTGCAGCCACCACTGCTCAACTGTGCTTCTAACCTGCTGTGACAGAGCAGTCAGTTGGTTTCCATGAATTTATAAGGGATGCTCAAAGAGATTTAGTTTCCTGACAGTACCACACCGTTTACAATACTAAAGCACTGGCCTTCATTATTGAAGCATTACAAGTGTTTTTAGTCAATCATCAACATATGAAAAGATTATACATTCATGCTGCTATTTCTTGATAATCAAAATTATATAGTTTTAAAAGCAAAAAGGGCTAAATTCATTTTTAGTAAAACTAAAAACTTGAGTGGAATTTGATAGCAATGATTGATTTGATAATTCTTTGTAGTCGGCAAGTAATTAAAAAAACCCTGACATTTGAAGGCTGGAGATTGTTATGCAATTTAGGTGTGAAGGTCAGGAACTCACAGTTGTATAATGTGACATTACATACCAGATTCCAGAAATTTGGAATAGTAGTTAATACAGATTCCATATGTACTAATATGGAATCATGCATTACTGAAATACAGAATACAAAATTCACTGACAGAACACAATGGCGTGTTAAGTTCTAACATCTTGAATTAAACAGTTGTGTATTTTATAAGCATGATAGAGATTCTGAAGTCAGTATTCTTGTTCACCTGCTGGACAGAAGTTTATTTTTAATTTTAGTTTGCAGCTGTAGAACACTTCGGTATTATTCAGGATGAGAGTAGGAATACAGGACGTTCAGTAGTTAATATCTGTGCTGCTCAAACTGTCCTCAAAACATAAGTGTGTTACTGGTAGAGCTCTGTTAAGGCATTGCCTAAAAAGTTAGTCTTTTAGAAAAATACGGAAGATGGGATATCCAGAAACAAGACAGGTTTCTGATACTAAAAACACCCTGTTGAGATAAAACTTCATTTGAGTCAAAAATAGGCTAAAGGATAATCATTGCTAAGGTAGCTATTTTAACCTTTGAGGAATACAACATTAGCATCCTGTGAAATCGAAGCTTATTTGCATGTTCCCCAGTCACACTAGCTATGTTTGTCTCTTTTGTCCTTGACAGCAGAGAGGTCGTGTGTGGAATATTCACTATGGACATTTGGCATTACCCTGTTGGCTCGTACCTCTGATTTGAAACTGATTAAGGACAGACAGCATGGGTTGTTTAAAAAGCATTTTTCAAATAATTGTCAGCTGGCTTCCTAGCCTGTGAAAACATAAGATTTGCATCACAGCATATAAACCATATGCAGTGCATCAGGTGGCTAAAGTCTGAACAGAGTATAATGACTTTGGCACTAAAGTCCCATTCCTGCTGTGCCATCGAACAGCATCAAGTACACGTCTGTTTTGCAACTGGCTGATGTCAGAGGCAGTGGGGGAGGGAAGAGTTGGTCTTTTAGCTGGGTCCAACGAGATACAATGTAGCAAGAATTCTGTAGCAGCACAAAGAGCCACCCTCCTTTAATATCACTTGTCCTCAGAGGTGAAAGTAAGCAGGTGCACAGCTCCAGCAAGAGCTGTCTGAGCTGCAGCAAAAGCTCCCAGGGAGCTATTTAAAGAGCTAGTAGGAACCTGGGTTGCAACAGGGCAGTACTTGTAAGACATGTTAAGTGACTGTCAACACTGCATTTCACCCAAAAGTTATGTCAAAGCTTAACTGAGCATTCAGTATCTTTTAACACAAATTCTCAGATTCATGCAGACCCCAGGAACCTGTACTGTAGGACAGGGGTCAGCAAACCTGGCATGGGTGCCACAAAGGGCACATGAGCCAATTTTCTTTGGCATGCCTCGTGGAAGTTCAGCCCTACACTGCCTCCCCTATGCAGCTGCGAGTTTGCTCAAAGCCATGCTGCCTGTGGATTTAAAAAAAATGGCCAGCTAATGCCACCAACCACCACCTAAAGATGCAGAGCTTTACCATTTATTCATAAATGAAGCTGTTGTAAGTAGAATTATTAGTAACTTTAAAAAGTACCACCAGTACTTTGACCGTACATTGGTCAAAAGGTCAAATTTCGGCACGCTGCCTCGAAAAGGTTGCTGACCCCTGTGCTGTAGGAGTTACAGCCTGTTCAAATCCCTGCCCAGAAATTCTATTACATGGGGCAATTTTTAAATATCTATTTAAGACAAAGACACCCACAGTGGAAGGGAGGTGCAAACTCACTTTGCCTGCATTTGAACTTGCATATACATTGTGGGCTCTATGGTTCGACTCATTCACACTGCTACTTTGCAACCCTTAGGGTAAAGCTGTGCCCTGGTGCCATCCATGGGAGGCAACTGAGTTTGGCTCACAGGTAGATAATAAAAATTGTACAGCTGCAGTTATGTCAAGGGTGTACAGAGCAGATATGACAAAATGGCACCAGTCTAACCAGTACCCACACTGCCATTACTGCTGTATGAAAGTGCCTCCCAAAGACTGTAGCTACAGATTGAATTTCTCTAGTCTGGAACCCTGTCATCTGGCAACATCCATAATCTGGAACAATTTGAGTTAGCTGGATATCATGGGTGCGTCCAAGTTCTCCGCAGTCTGATAAAGTTTGTTTCCAGCCACGAGTCCTGGCTCAGTGTTCTGTTACTTAGCTGTAATTTACCCTGATGTATTTTAAGAGCCCAGTAAGCAGGGAAAAGTTTGGTAATGCTGTTAGACAATATTGACCTCCTTTGATCTGGCAAATTCTGTCGTCTGGCACCAGTCAGATCCTGAGGTTGCCAGGTAAAAGAGGTTCAATCTGTAGAGACTACTCCCCAGCTTGCACAAAACACAATATCTTGATTAGTTTTCAGCATTTAGTTTTTGCATGCTGAGTTTCACATTCAGTTTGGAGTGCTGCAAGATCCGAGCTGATCCCTTTCGCAGAAAGGAATTGCATCAGTTTCACAGGTGCATAGACTGCCACCATACTCATGGGTGAAGCCTGTTGAAACAAACAAGTAGGTGTCCTTTGCTGGAAGATTTTGGGGTGGGCCTGGTTTTTATTTGAAAGTGTTCTGCGTTGTTTGCCCTCATTTTCCCCTCTCCCTTTTTCTAGTGGAATTAGATGTACAGTTTGGATCTAGACCAGAGGTTTCTAAACTGGGGTCTGCAGACCCATGGAGGTCTGCAAAAAAAAAAAAACCACCCCTCACAGAAAATAAGTTTTTGAATAAATTGCAAAAAGTTATGATTTATGAGTTAAGTATCTTCCAATAATATAATTGAGACCCAAGAATCAATGTTGTGGTGCCTGGGTGTGACAAAACAGCTAGAATTGGGTTTGATGGGGTCCATGAATGGTCTGTGGGCAGGTGATTGGGGGATCCACACACTAGTGAAAAGGTTGGGAACCACTTATCTAAAGTGTTTAGGACAAGGGAATTAAAAGACTATGCAAAGGGAGATTATATTTTAATTCACTTTGCAGCAAAATTAAGCTAGGGTAGATATATTATTGTACACACAGTGCATCTTTGTTTCTCCTTGTTGTGATACACTGGGACTCTTGTACAAGAAAGTAAAAGAAATGGTTAGTGTACGCAGAGGTGCAATGTCAATACATTATGGGGTTCAAAAAAGGAATCCTCACATGTCAGTATGTGACTTGCATTGTGTTGTCAGAGCATTTGGGTGATCCAGATCTGAAGCTAGCCTGCTAAACATCTATTTTCCTTGGTTGTGAAGGTCTTCAGCCAGCCAGTATACTCTTACAGATTTTTTATATTACAGCCCATTCTGTTAACAGCAGACAATCACATCACAGCTGTTAGAGCTTCTTGGTCCCAAAGAAGCCAGAATGTAAGTGAAGTTGAACATGTGTTTTTTATTTGTACAGGATGATGCACCATCTGTAGGATTTCAGCATATCTGTGACTTTCATCCAAACGTCACCTGAAATGGTTCTAGATACAGCCATATCTGCACACTGTAGATGTGAAAAGAAGCAGTTTCCTTAAAAAGAAAGGCACTGTACAAAAAAAGTACCTCTTAAGGAAAGTCAGCTCCTCACACTTAAGAGGTCATTTTCCAACAAAACTTCTGTCAACAGATTGCAGCTAAACTGCCAATCAGATTGCAAGAGTCTACAGAGAGCAGCCATATTGCCTGGCCACTTGATCCACAAAATGACCAACCAGAAGCACAGCAGACAGGGCAGCCCGGTGTCCCGGAAGCCCTGTGTGTTGACAGAGGGCCCGCCAGAGCATCCAGACCATCTTTCTGTCGACAGATTAAGTCAGAGGATTATGTCCTGTGGGGTGTTGACAGCCATGTTCCACTCAAGTGCTGGATTCTGTCAACAGAATGCCTTGGGAATCTGGATACACCCTCTTGTGTCGACATGGCTTCAGATGTGTATGTAAACACAGGTTCAAAGCAAAAAAAAAAAAAAAAAAAAAGAGGCACATGCTTGAAGTTAAGACTAAAATCATATGTAGTTCCATGAGGTAAGACTAGACATTTTGTAAGGACAGAGGTCTCTAGTCCCTTAGTGGCCTCCCCAGCTCTTGAGAGTTTGCACAAAACTATGCATCTTCATTTCTCCTCCAATCATTTAATCAGTTTGTGCCTCTGGTGGGAGTCACTGAAGGTCGAATCTAGGAAAACCCCCACAAGAAAGCACATATTTAGAGAACTCTCCAGCAGTAAATAAATTACCTCCAAGAATGTGGCTCAAAGCCTGTACACATCCCTCGGCATTGCAGGCAAGGCACACCTCTTCCTGATTGCTGCAGGCTTACTGACATCTGGAAAAAGAGAAGAATTTTTCTTATTAAATATATCTTGGCCTAGAGTTTATCCATTCTGTGTTGTTTCCTAACCATGTTGATTCCTTTCAACTATGTCTTGTGTGGTTTGTGGACTCCAGATCAATAAATCATTGGGCAAATGACTACTCATGGCTCAGCAAGACTGCTGAAAAACTTCTGGCCTTGAATGTAGATGAAAAGGGAGAGAAAAAACTTGAACTGTCTGGGGGCTAGCTCCCAAAAACTGCTCAGCAATTATGAACTATGAACTATTGAAATAAAACCTTGGTGGGGCTAATTTGGCTACCAAAAAAAAAAATCCGTGCCAGTGGAAAGTTCTCAAAGCTGAATTTCAGACCCCTTTACCCCTGCTCCATTTAAATGAGCAGGTAGTTAAAATGCAGCACAATCTAAACTGATGTTTTGAGACTGTGGTTAGACTATGTTTCACATTTCATTTTAGCTCAGGTTATTGAATTACCACTTAAATTTACGATTTGGGGGGCTGTTAAATGGGAGAATAATGGATTGCCTGTGGTGTCTTACAGAGAGGTTATCAATTACCTAAGTTTCAAGCTTACATACAACCCATGTGTACACCATGTTCACACCAGTTCAAGACTGTTGGGTGAGACTGATATCTACCCTTAACACACACACACACACACACACACACACACACACACACGATTGCAGTCAAAAGCATTGAGGATGGGACCACAGTGGCAGAGTGGAATTTGACAAATTCAGATTAGAAATAAGGCACACTGTTTTAAAAAAAGGAATTAACTGCTGGAACCTTCTATCAAGGGTCATGATGGATTTGCCATTGTGGACAATTTTGAAGGGGAGATTCACAAAACACATCCAGTGATTTGCTCTAGGAGTAATTTGGGGGAAGTTATATAACTTGAGCTAGTCAGGAGATCAGATTAAATGATCACAGTGCTCCCTTCTGGTCTTTGAGTCTATGAATCTGAGTTTCATTGGCTATGAACAGCTAAATTCAGATAATCTTTGGCCTTAATCATAGAACACTGGAACGGGAAGGGACATTGGAGGGGTCATTGAGTTCAGTCCCCTGCCCTCATGGCAGGGCCAAGCACCATCTAGACCATCCCTGATAGATGTCTAACCTGCTCTTAAATATCTCCATAACTGGAGATTCCACAACCTCCATAGGCAATTTATTCCAGTGTTTAAGCACCCTGACAATTAGGAAGTATTTCCTAATGTCCAACCTAAAAATCTCCCTTGCTGCAGTTTAAGCCTATCTCATGGGAGATAGATGCCAAGAAGAAAGGACTGGGTGAAAGGCATTATTTACATATGCATGGAAAGTGCCAGGTTACAGAGACGCCTTAAACAAAAAAAAAAAACACACACCCCAACATGAATCTTAATGATCAGTAGTTCAAGATTAAAACACTCACTTAAAGAAAAAAATTCAGCACTTCTTTGGGGCCCTCTCCTTGCATTTGCTTACACCACGATGAGACTTCACCCCTGCTTCTTTGCCATTCTTTTTGAACAACTAACATGGTGATGTGTGGGGAGTGCACAGAGGGTCACATGCACCCTCCTCTCAAGGGTCTGCAGTGCTCCCCTCTCCATCCTGCACTCACTGTCAGCACCATGCCACTTCCAGTGACTACAGGGGTGTTTCCACCTCTCCCATGAGGTGGCACAGTTCCTGGAGAAAGAGGAGCAGGGGTGGGGAGAGAGTATGTGCAGGTGCCACCCTTGAAACCCAGTCACCACTGGAAAGAAATAACCACATATTCTTCACCTTGCTTCCACTAAAAGTCTCTTCAGTAAATTCTAAAAATCCATCACTAGTGACCAAATGAGAAGGTAAGGAATGTATCACAGATACAAAGCTATTCAGACAGACAGAACAGCCTTGCAAAGTAGCATAAATGAATGGGACCCCAGGGTCATCAGCACCTTGTGGGACTAGTCTCAGTTCATGTAGGTCTCAGAGTATATTTCTAGGAAGCAATTCCTGATTATTGGCATGTGTAGACACACTCCTATTCCAGAGTCAGAATGCTTTATTCTCAGTTAGCAGATTCCAGAAATATCTTAATCCACATTGCATCCCCCTATAAAACTATAACACAGTGAAATTTCAGGAGGTCAGTAGCCAAAATAATGAACAGAAAATCGACCAAAATGGACTATGAATTTGTTAGGAATGTTCCTGTCCACTGTGGTGACTTACTACTAATATTCAGTTTATTGATAAAACAGCAGCACCCTGTATATCCAAAACAATTATCCTAAACACTGCACTATCAAACTCTTTTCTCCTTTATGGGCAAGTACACATTGCAATTAAAAAACCCACAGATGGCCTATGACAAGTCACTGAATAGCCAGGTTTGGCTAGGGAGTTCTTCTATTGCAGTGTAGACATTCAGGCTCACCCTGAGCTCCAGCAGCCCATTAGGCAAGAGGATCCCAGAATTTCCACTGAAGCCAGAGCCTGAACTCAACACCACAACTACAGGCACAGAGCAGTCTGAGGTGTCTTATTGCAGTGTACGCATTTGCGCCTGCACAAGGCACAGAGTAAACGATTTAGATATTAAGAACAATTGGGTAACAGAGAAGAGACCTCCAGACAGGACGCAAAGAAGGAGGACAATTACAAGTCTTGAGGCATGGGGAGGCCAGCTTGCTGCTGATTGGTTCCTGCTCTTGATTGTCTCAGCAATAACCACCAACCCCCACCATGCTATTCAGATAGTTGGGAGTAGCCTTCTTTCTTTCCCTCTAAAGTGTATTTTGAGAGGAGGAAACATGCCATACTCTCTCATTTTATGCTTTGCAGATGGTTTCCAAGGTAAAGAGGAAACACGGTGGGGATGGGACAAATACCCAAGTGGTGAAGGCATGGGTCGGGGGGGGGGGGCACAGAAATAGGGTTGTGTTCAGGATAGATGACAAGCTAAGTTTATACAAAGTGTTTGTGTGCATGTGCACTGATTTATCAAATGTGACTTTCTGAATTTAGAGAATTTAAAAAGGTATGACAGATGCCAAGAATGAAAGAATTCTACATGAAAAATTATGGAGAAGCGATAGTGAAATCTGGAATTTCAGCTGGTGTCATAACTCCCACCCTAAGTAGGTCTAAAGACTTTTAGGGCATGTTTACACTACAGGGAAGATCGATGATGTCGCAGTTGATCTTCCAGAATTCATCTGAGTGTCTAGTATTGACATGCTAAACTGAACTCACAGTGCATGCCTATCAGTAATGGTCTTCCTGCTCCTTGGGAGGAATAAGGCAATTAAAACAGAAGCACTGGTTTCCAATGACCTCCTGCAGCGGAGATGGCACAGAAGCTCGAACTAAGGTAGGTCGACTCCAGATAGGTCGTTAACATAGCTGGAGCTGCATACTTTAAGTTGACCTTCTCCTTTAGGGTAGGCCTAGCCTTAGACACCTACCTCTGATAGACAGTTCTAAAAAAACATCACACAGAGTTTGAAACTGAATTCATTTGTACCCCTCCTTACCAATAACAAAAACATTCATGAAATGTATAACTAAGACCGACCCCATAACATGTTTAACTCTTAGGCCCTTTGAGCTCCTCCCTTACTCATTCCCAGGGGGGAGAGTGAAAATTAAGATTTTGCTAACTCTCTCAAACAGAGCAAATAATGCAGTTTTGGCCCGATACAGGCTTTTTCCACTAGAGGACACAACTGAGCTCAGGCTCCCACTACCCAGGCATTGTGCAAGCCAACAGTAGGAGACAGTCCCCATCCCAAAAGCTTTTGCTACTGTGTTTTGCATTAGAGTGAGGGTGTGACATGGGAACTGGTTTAAACAAATCTCATTTAAAGATCCAAACTTGCCTTAGATGGTAGCAGCATTTAAACCCTCCTAAACTTCACAGGATTTGGACTAAATGACTTCGACTGGTAAGTATTTTTGCCGCCATAGCAATAGCTCAACACATCCAGTCTCCTGTAAGTGCTAGTGTTGCCTGGGTTTCTGGATCTCCTGAATCACGCTCTGTCCTTTCTGGAGTTCCAGACACAGACAAAGTGTCTCATACCTCATGGCTCTCAGTCTTAAATATATTGTCTGTTCTTAAAGAGACAGATTCCATTAGTAGCTCAACACCCATATTCTCACATAACTCATTAGAGCTACTCCAGGATACATTTGTGTACAGTTACATGGAGGCTACGAAAATAAAGCACTCAGTCCCTCCTGCACACAGCCTCAGGTGAGCTCAGAGGAGTAGCTGGGAGCCTGTCTCAAGTCAGAACTGCAGCCCAGAGCAGAGCATCCCCACTGTGCACAGAATCTTCAGGGAAGACAGTTAAAAGATCTAGAACTGTGCGGTACAGCCAGTTCTGAAGCAGTAGCCACGGCTATAGTGAACTCACTGTATTATTCTGAAAATATGTTTATTGTTCAAGCCAACTAGCCACACTCAACCAGCCAAATAGCCACATGTGGCTCATGGCTAGTGTGTTGAATGCCACAGATCTAACAAGTCTCCACCGGGCCACACACAAGTTGAAGTTTCCTCCTTTCACCCACTTCCCTCCCTCCAGGGTTATCATTTGGCAAAGTTAAGGCAGATTTTCCCAGGACTCAAAGTCCCATGCCTTACAAAAAGGACTCCTTTTGCCAATGCCTTCCCTAGAACATGACTACAAGCACTCCAGTTTTTCAAAAGAAATGGACCATTAAAATTAATACCACCCACCTGGGAAAAATCCAATATCAGTTCCCCCCTCCCCCCACCCCTAGGCTTGGGAACAACTGAACTGTTTTGATCAAAGAAGAAAAATCTGCCCCAGGCAGACAGCGGGGCGGGGAAAAAAATGGAGCCAAATGTTTAAAGCAACTCAGGAGGTGGTGTTATGATGGGAAGTGTTGTGCAACCTTAACAGGCAGTACTAGCTACCTTTCTTAGAATATTGATGCATAAAATTAGTGTATTTTTCACTGTCACAAATCTGGGATTAACTCCTTCCCTCCCCCTACATTATTATGTAGAAGAGTTGTGAGAATAGGGAAGACTGAACTGGGCAATTATATTCCTCCTTCCCCCCAGTCCAAATGTGAAACTTTGCAATCAAAAGGTTGGAAAAAGGCACAGAAGTTAAGAAAACAGCACTCAATATTTGGGTCTGCACTTTCATGTACCTTCCACTAAGTTACACAAAACCCATGTCTTTACATGGTTCATGGCAACAAAGATGGATAGGTAGACCCCAGCAAATCCACATCTACCTACTTCAGGCCACCTAGGAGGGATTCAAATGTTGCCTAGATGATACACTGCCAGATGTGCACCACCACTCCAAACATTAGCAGAGCTCCCACATCTCCACGTGGATGGAAAAAGTTAGAGGGAACATTTGTATCCACATCCACAAGACAACACACGGATGTCTAAGCACGCCATTTTTGTAGATGCAGCTGCAGATAAAGTTTATATATACGCAGAGATCTATTCATAGGTCTAGTCCAAATACTAGCAGATACTTCCTCAGAGGTTCTCTTGAGAGCCATATCACGCCTTCAAAGCTGTAGAAATTTTTCAAGGTGGTTTGAGTAAACTAGATTTTTCCCTTGAATTTTCATTAATAAAAAGGCTATTTAGACATTCCCTAAGTTTCAAATGGATAGAACCCCCTAACAACCATAATGTAACTTTCTCAAAACAGAAAGGCCGTTTCTACACGCCACTTTAAAGTGGCATGCTAATAAATGGCCCAAAATATGCTAATAAGGCACAGATGCAAATTACCCATAACTCATTACCATAAGGTCACAGGATTTGGAGTCCAGAAGGCACTCTTTCAGACTCCAAAATGCTGTTTAGAAGCACAGCCCCCTGGGGCGGTCTTCTGGAGGCCCCTTCTTCCTGAAGACTTTTGGGAAGAACGGACATCCGGAAGAAAGACTTCCCTCTGGAAGACCCCCAGGGGGCCACGCTTCTAAATGGCATTTTGGAGTCCAGAGGAACGTCTTTCAGACTCCAAATTGCATGACCTTATGCATATTTTGGGCTGTTTATTAGTGAGAGTGGCATGCATAGAAACAGCCAAAGAGAAAGATCTAGAGATTTTGGAATTAAATTATTAAAAGGCTCATTTATCGTGAGTATTAGTTAGTGTATTTAGTGTTGGCTTTGCTGTCAGAAACACCCTTCTACAAATGGTGGATTTAGTGATGGGCGGATCAGAAAGACTTCTTCAGATCATGCTTCAAACTTGCGCCGGTCCTGTCCGCCTGATCAGTGCTTATGCCCCAACCCTGTACGCCACACCAGAAGTAAAAGACAAGTTCTACGATGTGCTTAGTGCTGCTGTAGCGCAAATACCTGCTCGTGAACAACTGTACATCTTGGGTGACTTCAATGCAAGAGTTGGAGCTGATTGGGCCTCATGGCCTTCCTGCTTAGGACACTTCGGTGTGGGAAAAAAAAAAAAAATGAATGACAATGGACAGCATCTCCTTGACCTGTGCACATACCACAATCTGTGCATCACAAACACATTTCTCCGAACGAAGCCACAGCACAGAGTGTTGTGGAGACACTCACGCTCGAAGCACTGGCATCAACTAGATGTGGTCATCACTAGGTGTAATAACCTCAAAAACGTACTTCTGACACGCAGCTATCATAGTGCTGACTGTGATACAGATCACTCGCTAGTTTGCTCCAAGCTCAAGCTGAGACCCAAGAAGCTGTACCACTCTAAACCTGCTGGAAGGCGCCGCATTGACGCCAGAAAGACCACAAACTCGGAGAAAGCTGAAAAGTTCAGAGACCCTCCAGGAAAATCTGTGCAGCGGCCCTGGGGGCATCGATGCGACATCCAAATGGCAACATCTGAGGGATACAGTTTACAACACGGCCTTGTCGGTGTTTGGAAGCAGAGCTAGAAACATGAACGACTGGTTCGAAGCTAACTCCGATGAGATGATTCCAGTCATTGAAAAGAAGCGCGCTGCACTCCTGGAGTACAAATGCTCACTGAGCCAGAGTACCCAGCAAGCACTTAGAGAGAGGCCAGAAGAACAGTACAGCAGACAGCCAGGCGCTGTGCCAACAACTACTGGCTCCAGCTATGCAGCAGCATTCAGACCTGTGCCGACTTTGGTAATCTCAGAGGAATGTACGAGGGTATGAAGATGGCACCTCTGAAATCCAAATCTGGTGAAGTCATCGCTGACAAAGCCAAACAGATGGAGCGCTGGGTTGAGCGCTACTCCGAGCTGTACTCACGCGAGAACGTTGTGGTTGACAGCCCTTGATGCCGTCGAGCTCCTACCAGTAATGGACAAAGTGGATCAAGAACCGACTGTGGATGAACTGAAGACAGCCATCGACAGCATTGCAGCTGGAAAGGCCCCTGGTCAGGATGGTATACCACCAGAGGTAATCAAATGTGCTGCGGACACACTCCTGGAACCCCTGCATGAGCTACTGCGCCTGTGCTGGAAAGAGGGTGAGGTTCCACAGGATATGCGTGATGCTAACATTGTAACATTGTTTAAGAACAAATGAGACAGAAGCGACTGCAACAACAACCACCACCATTGAATCTCCCTCCTAAGCGTCACTGGTAAACTGTTCGCTCGCGTCATCCTTGGCAGACTCCAGAAGATTGCTGAGAGTGTGTACCCTGAATCGCAGTGTGGATTCCACGCAGAGAAGTCTACCGTTGATATGGTCTTCTCTCTAAGGCAGCTGCAGGAGAAGTGCAGGGAGCAGAGAAAGCCACTCTACATAGCCTTCATCAACTTGACCAAGGCTTTTGACTTGGTCAGCAGGGATGGTCTGTTCAAACTGCTCCACAAGATAGGCTGTCCTCCACGGTTACTGAAGATGATCCAGTCGTTCCACGAAAACATGAGAGGAACCATCCCATATATGACTGCGAATTATCGGATGCTTTCAGAATCAGGAGTGGCGTCAAACAAGGATGCGTGCTTGCTCTGACATTGTTTGGGATCTTCTCCGCACTCCTCCCGAAGCATGCCTTTGGATCCTCGGAGGGCATCTTGCTGCACACAAGATCTGATGGGAAAAACTGTTTAACCTTGCAAGGCTGAAAGCGAAGTCCAAGGTGCGAGAAGTCCTCAGAGACATGCTGTTCGCAGACGATGCTGCTGTAGTGTCTCACACAGAAGACCAGCTTCAAAAACTGCTGGATTGGTTCTCCAAAGTGTGCAAGGACTTTGGGCTTACCATCAGCCTAAAGAAGACGAACGTACTCTGTCAGGATGTTGCTGAATCCCCATCATCAATTACCATTGACAACTATACGTTAGAGGTTGTCCACGAGTTTGTTTACCTTGGGTCCACCATCACTGACACCCTGTCGTTGGACAGAGCTAAATAGGAGGATCGCAAAAGCGGCCAGAACTCTGTCTAGACTCAGCAAGAGAGTGTGGAACAACAAGCTGTACACTCACACCAAAATGCAAGTCTACAGAGCCTGCATCCTCAGCACCCTCCTTTATGGCAGCGAGACTTGGACCCTGTATGCCTACCAGGAAGGGAGGCTGAACGTCTTCCACTTGCGCTGCCTCAGGCGCATCCTTGGATTATCATGGAAGGACAGAGTGACCAACACTGCCGTCCTCAAGCAAGCTGGAATCCCAATCATGCACACCCTCCTCAGGCAGCGTTGACTCCGCTGGCTTGGCCACGTCCACAGGTGAACGATGGAAGGATTCCAAAAAGACATCCTGTATGGTGAGCTAGCCTCTGGCAAAAGACCTCCCGGATGCCCCCAGTTGCGCTACAAAGATGTCTGCAAGAGAGACCTCAGAGAGGTAGACATCTAGCAGACGACCGCAGCAGATGGAGGCAGGGGTTACACAAGGGCCTTCAGAAGGGCAAGTTGAAGATCAGACAGCTAGCAGAGGAGAAGCGAGCACACAAAGCACAATAAAGGACTTGCCAGACACCCACTACATCTGCAAGAGATGCAGCAAGGACTGTCACTCTCGTGTGGGTCTTTATAGTCACAATAGACGCTGTAAATGAAGTCCTCAATTGAAACTTTAAAGGGCGCGATTCATAGTCTATGCAGACTGAAGGATGCCTACTATTTATCCTTGATCACCCAAATAAAGGGAAGAAGAGTTAGAAGTTAGCACTCCATTCCTCCTCTAGTTTCAGTTTCTCCAAGGTCCCTTGCCAAAAAAGTTAGTGTCAGTTTCCTCTTGTTCAATGAGGTCAGCATTTACAGATTACTTTGAGCAAATGCAAGGTGCCAGCTGAATTTATCAGCTGTATAAAATGTAAACTACTGGGATGAAGCGTACCTAACCCCTTAAAATACATTCTAATAATATATAATAATAATAATCTTAGACCCATATGAGAGCCAAGGCTGCTAAATTCAGATTCCATTCAGTTCTAGATTTTTAACCTGCTGAAGGAAGTTCAGAGGTGTTTAAAGCAATGGTTTTGTCTGGCCACTACTTTAAGACTTGGCATTTCCATAAATGCTTTTTACCCAACTTGCTCCACCACATGTGGTCCCAAATATTAGTTTACCGTCTTGTTAGTGTGCCTGGAGGATGTAAGAGACAAAAATCCACCAGCTGGTAGTATAGTATAATGGGGCAAACTGGCTATAAGCAAAGGACACAGCTGACCCGAGACTGTAAATCCATGATCTAGCATAGCTAGGAAAAGAAATATTGCCACAAGTCCTTGAAGAGTGAGACCCCTCAGTCCTGGAGATATACATAGTTTGTCTGGAAATGGATGGCCCCCTTCCCACCAACATCTCAAAAGCTATAAAACAGTGCAGAAGTCTTTTGGGAAGCCAATGACAAGATCATCAGTTTTGCAACAGTGCATTAAAACATAGAATAGGGTCTGAGGATTTGAATGGATATGTAATGTTTGCAACCAGAGAAAGTCAACAGTTTGGTAGAACGTAAGTCAATGTTTTGACTTTTAAATAAAAACAAGGGGATGAAATAAAACTCATTTAGAGACATTATGCTACACAGACCACAGAAGACAATATAGTGGAGTCAAGGTGTGTGCAGGGGTGGGGGACCCCCACCCAGTGGGCTCTAGGTCAGTCAAAGGTCTAAATGTAAGTCCCTTGTAGACACATTAGAGAGAGTCAGTGGACATCTAGAAAATGGACAGACGTTCCAAGATATATTCCACTTTTAACCTTGTTTTAGAGTGTTTGAGACGGCAGAGACTTATCCCAGTATAAATACTGGCATTATGGGCCTGATTCAAAGCTCACCAGAAGTCAGCCTGCTGACTTTAAGAGATTTCAATCTGGTATGGAGGTGCTTTATAAGATGCTGATTTACATAGTGACTGTGTAAATGCAGCCCTCACCTGCCACACATTGACTTTTGTTAAGCCTTGTTACAGTTTGTCATCCCTTTTCTGAACCTATGTATTGAACAGACTTTATTTACATGAGTTGGTCAGAGATGGAGGCCCTAACCTGCTCTACTCTGCGCTGGTTAGGCCTCAGCTGGAGTATTGTGTCCAGTTCTGGGCACTGCAGTTCAGGAAGGATGTGGAGAAATTGGAGAGGGTCCAGACGAGAGCAACGAGAATGATCAAAGGTCTAAAGAACATGACCTATGAAGAAAGGCTAAAAGAATTGGGCTTGTTTAGTTTGGAAAAGAGAAGATTGAGGGTGGGGCATGATAGCAGTTTTCAGGTATCTAAAAGGGTGTCATAAGGCAGAGGGAGGGAACTTGTTCTTCCTTGCCTCTGAGGATAGAGCAAGAGGCAATGGACTGAAATTGCAGCAAGGGAGGTTCAGGTTGGACATTAGGAAAAAGTTCCTAACTGTCAGGGTGATCAAACACTTGAACAAATTGCCAAGGGAGGTGGTAGAATCTCCATCACTGGAGATATTTAAGAAGAGGTTAGATAGATGGCTTTCAGGGATGGTGTAGAAAGTGCTTGGTCCTGCCATGAGGGCAGGGGGCTGGACTTGATGGCCTCTCGAGGTCCCTTCCAGTCCTACTCTTCTATGATTCTAACACCCAATCTAGCACCTAGAGAGGGATAAAAGTGTAGAGAATCATGTTCCAGGTAAGGGCCTGAGTGTTCTGGAGGCTCCATACAGTGCCTGAAGGAGCTTACATGTTATACCAGGGTTTGCACTCATAGGTTAACCATTCAGCAGCACCTGTTAGCGTGCACTCTTCTGCTACGATGGTGAGGCTATGCAGTCTGTGCTAATCAGTTCCTCCTATTGAAGAGGAAATAAGTGAACAAAAGCAAAGCCAAGTTTTGAAGTGCTTATCAGGATGAGCAAGATGAAGCAGGTTTCACCAGCTCCCTTGCTGTCTAGCCAACACAGCCACTTTGCCAACTATCCTCCTTTGCAACATAACCTATTGTGCATCCAGGTTTCACATTTACTCAACTTGAGCAAAGGACTTTTAAAAAGAAAAAAAGATCAGATTTATTATATGGGAGATTTAATTAACTCTTCTTATCTTCAGCTGCTAATATCAACTAGTGGTTCACTTCTTGGATTATGCAGTTCAGCCTTTCCACATGGCCATTTGCTTTGATTTAGAGATATAAAACAGATGGTTCATTTCTTTATGAAAAAATGAAATTATTCAGAGGCAAATGTAGGATCAGGAAATCAGTCAAACAGCAATAAGAGATCTCCTATCACTCCCCTTTCCCACTTGATCGATTGCCACAGTGAATTCCATGCCCCAGAAATAAGGAGCAACATGCAGCTAACTTTCCTGGAGTACTTTGATTTTGTACCTTTCCACAGTATGACAAATCTGCTCCTTTTGATACTAGGTATGTGAACCAGTACGATGCCAACCTGGTGTAAATAGATCCAGACCTAACACAGAACAGGGAACAAGGGAGAAAAATAAATAAGTGTCCAGATATTGTGTAGGGCTGGGCTCTTCTAGATAAACACTGGCTCCTGATGGAACACTTTACGGTATCTTGGACAGTGTGGGTGTCCTCTAGAGCAGGGGTGGCAACGTAGGGGGCATTTTTGGGGAGGGCATGAAATTTCATGGTGAGGTGAATCATGATCAGCTGCTGGGTCTTCAGCTCCATCTCATTAAAAAAAAATACTGAAATATATTGTTTGTTTGTTCTGTATGGTCTTCACATCTCTATACCAATTAATAAAGCTCTTACACGCCATGTACTTATTTTCATATACAAGCCAAAAGGTTCATGTATGTTTAAAAAACCCACCCACCCACAACTAAAATTCCAGCTGGTTCGGATTAGACTGGAAAGGCTGGGAGGCCCTGCTAATTGTAGGGATGAAGAGTGGGGTCTGACATAATAAAAAGTTTGATCACCCCTGCTCTAGAGCTATGTCTGGAAGGTGCAATTGCACATCACTGGTTGACTCAGAGCTCTGCACTGTAGGATCCCCAAAAGTACAGAGCTCTTAAGTAGCCACTTACCCCAGAAACCACATGCATTTTTCAAACACAATCCTGTGCACCGGCACTATTTCCATCATGCATCTGGGGCACTGTGCTGTGCGAAAGTGTAACACACCCCTAGAGCTTCCAGCTGCTTAAGGGCAGAGTGCCTGTCTGCTGCACTACTTCAGTTGTTTGGCTGTGCAGGTCATGTCTGCTGGCCAGTGGCTTCCCCTCTTCTCCTATCCATTTCAGATGCACATTCAGGAGACTGCACATGTGTTCTTCCTCAGCAGAATGAAGCAGTGTTTCAGTCACTTATTTGCATCCTTGTGAAGTGGCTGGTCATATATATGAGCCTTTGTTTATATTAGGCACTTAATCAGCTGTACTTCCTGCCAAGAAAGTGATGCTTTATAACCTCCACCCCCACCCCCATTTAAGGGTCTGGATTACAAAACAACCTCCCCACATAAATGAGTCCTGGCTAAGACTAAACAGCAAGATAATGTAAAACAAGTGCTCATGAACTCTGTCTCCGATTTTGTGACTCTTCATAGGCACAAGCATCCTTATGGAGAGCAGCTGGGAAAGATGAGGTGCCATTTCAAGCTATAACCCTTTAAAATAAGCTGAGTGTCCACAAATTCCCTGGAAGGAGGGGGGGGGAAAAAACCCACAACCACACGCTACTTACCAGATTGTGTATTTTTGGATTTTGTTTTTGGCTTTTATCTGATCGCTTAAGTTAAATTTTTTGGTATTTAAAAGGGTGTTAAGTGCCAAGGAAATTCGTAAATTCCTAAAGAGCTGGTAGTAGAATGGGCTAAGTGTGCTTTTCCATTCAAGAACATATCAACGATGGGCCAGATTCTGAAGTGGCAGAAAGCACCACACTTACACTGTCAGTCTCCCCTTTTGTTTGAGGGGATCAGCACTGACAGGAAGTCATTAAACCAGCAGAGGATCTGGGCCATTCCATTTAGAGGTAGTTTGACCACTCCTGTGAAGATAGGACTGTACCCCCTAGCACTAGAGAAGGCTAAAGCAAAAGAAAGTGATTGACAATGGTTTCCCTCTATTATGTTAGTTTTTGACACTGAGGTTGAAGTGAAACAGATACTCCTGGGAATTTACCATCCCACCTAAGTTTGGCAGGAGGAGATTAATCCTTCACATTTTAGGCAGGCACTATAGAGATGCAATGTTTCAAGCTGCTTTAGGCTAGATCTAGATTAGAGATATTTGTTGACAGAAGTTTGTTGCAAGATATCTCCCAACAAAAATTTTGTTGGCAGATCGTGGCCAAACTGCCAAGTGGATCGCAAGAATGATCAGCTCGGTCAGAGTGGCTAGTCTGCCTGGCTGTTCTATCAGCAAAACTGCCAAGCAGCAGCACAGCAGACAGGGTTTTCTGTCAACAGATCGGTCATAGAAATAGTATTCCTTGTGGGGAGCAGGGTACAGCTGTCGACAAAAGTGCTGCGTTTGGTCCACTTACTGTCAAGAGACTGCCTTGGGAATCTGGACACTCCAGAGGAATCTGTCTTTTGTCAACAGAACCCTCTAGTGTAGGCATAGCCTTATTGTTGCTCCAGGGATGAAATCCTTTGTCAGGAATGAATGCCTGAAAAGGGTTAAATCCAGAGAGAGATCAGGTTATTTGTTGGCAAGCAGTCAGGTTAGCCAATGGGAAGAGGGGAACTTCTGAACTGAAGCTGTTGCCTGCTAAGCAATCTTTTTCTTGTGTGGCAGGAGGAGAGAGAGACACACAGACAGATGTTTAATCCTGAGCAAGTGTAAGGAATTCAATAAATATCTAGGTAACAAGGAGTTCTGGGCAAACAGATATGCAAGCAGAAAGGAAATATTTTTTTTTTTTTTATTTCGGATTTAGTGCAGGACTTTAGGCTTGCTGACGTATACCCCTGTAACTTTTAAACAGAATCCCCAGGAAATAATTCAATTTGCTGTAACCTACTTTTTTAGTTGCTCTTTGACACCTAGCAACCAAGTAGGCTTTATCATGCCAATCTTTTGTTTTGCTAATAAATCTGCCCCCCCTTTTTTTTTAAAAAACAAAACAAAACGCAATGATTTGATTCCTGTATCTCAGAGCAGGGCTCATGTATATGCATAGGTCATCTATCAGATTGCAGCTTACTTATTTGTTTTCAGGCTCTCCAAAGGGAAGGTTAAGAGCTTAACGTTACCCCCCACCCGGGCAACACCTCAAGTGTGTCTTCGTGGGTTTTGAAGAAGGGTTTCCCATTTGGGTCGTGGCAACTACCGCCCAGGATCAGGGAATTGGTCATCTCAGGAAGCCTTTATGCAGAAGCCTTTACAGGGGCAAGGTATTTCTAAGGTCTGTTGTGGGACCCCACCTTCTGCACTTGGAGTGTCAGTGGGTGGGGGGCGGGGGGAAGGAAAATCAGCCTTGACATCCTTACTGAGTGATCAATTCTGGCAGCCTCAGTATAGCTGTGCTGCGCTCTAAGTGCTAGCAGAGTAAGGCCTTAATAGGAGCAGGAGCGTGGCTTGGTAGAATCTGTAAAACTGGCATTGATGTGCATTACACTTACCGTGCAAGGATTAGGGGCAGAGCTATGTCCTCACATCTTAGCATGTGCTCACTATCCCTCACAAGGCTTCTAAATGAGACCCTAAAGCCCTACGCCTCAGTCAGAGTGGCTTTTGCAGCACACCAAAGAGACAGATCATGGGAAACATGGTTCCCTAAACTCGGGACAAGTTGCTTATAGTAATGGAGATGACTAAACCGTGGATTTGGCTTCACTGGAACAGGCTGAACTCTGAGGCCTCTCACCGCTGAACAGATGTTTTCTGACAACAGCCAGCACAGACCCCTCAGAGGGCGAGTCCTCCACCCTCATTGGAGGTAATGTCCAAGTGAACACCCAAGTACTTCCCAGTTTTATACAAATTGGCCCAAAGCCTGTTGATAGTCAGGATCTTATGGTCTGAACAATCCCAATCTACAGCTCTAGGGATAAAGGGCTTTCAAGCACTGTCAGAAACAGCACTACTGTAGTTTTACTGCCTGCTCAGAGCCTCAAAGCAAGGTTACCAGGCAGTGACTGTTCAGGCTGAAGGTATTACAAATTAAGGGGCTCACCTGGATGTGGTGTTGTTCAACAGATCCTGTGATAGCCCCAAGGAAAATTGGCTTGGTGTTGCCACTTAAGCAGCCTGGAACAACAAGTAGAGTATAAATGTAACAACTATTTTGAAGTTAAGGACCAGACGCTGCAGTGCAGCGGCACCTCTGAGCAGCTGAGAAGTCTTTAATTCTGCAGACCTCCAACATACCTCTCAGGGAACAGACTTCTTCAGTCCTCTCTTGCATCACACCTCTGCCTGCCCTTTGCATTCAGTTATCTCCACTGACCAGTAGGGAGCCATGGGTCTGTATGCACCATTTAATCTTACAGGGCATGGTAGCACTTGCCTAGCCACTGTTTCCCCCCTGCACTGGCTGTGGGATGCAGTCAGGTGTGATGGGGTCTCACAAAAGAGGGTAGGTCATGGCCTTGCCAGGAAATACAGCTATTGGACTATCAAGTCATATGCAGCATTGTTCAGGGGCAAGTAAAAGCACTCCTGCTTCTTTTACCTTGCAGAACCATAACTACAGCATTTTTGAAAGCTATTACTCAAATTTTAAGTTTCATTTTACTTCAGTCGCAGCTGGACAACAAAAAAAAGTGTTGACTGAAAGTACAGTTTGCCAGCAAGACAAGTTTATACTCTGTAAAATTTGTTTTCCTTCAGTGTCCTGGCTGCAGACAGTGTGACCATTGTTTTAGCCATGGAGCATGGCGGCAAATACTTTATGCCTCAGAAGCATGACTAGGACAGAACACTTCATCCTATGTTGTGATTGTATGAAAAACAAGTTCAAAGAGAAGGCCAATAAATCCCATTAAGGCAATAGGCTATATATCTGTATTTAATTACACCAGCCCCGAGAATATAAAAACAACAGTTTATTCTTAAAGCCCATTACACTTACCTTTGGTGTACTGATTTATCTGCCTATTACAATTGCAAAGTCACAGTATAGCAATTTTCTTGTAATCACCTTACAGAGCTTCACAAAAATTAAGGCCAGAGTAAGATTTAGCACTGTCAGTATTAAGGAGAGTACAAATCTGTCCCAGATAATGGAGGTCAAGGTGTTATATAGGAGAACAGTGGGACATTGCAGAGACTGCATTATGGTTAGGATGCAGACTATTCTCTGCTCTGTCTCAGGCCAGTCAGCTCCACAGGCTTAGGCAGAAGTGTGAGGAGGGTCCTATATAGCCTTCCTCCATCTCTACTGGAGGATTTGCAAATGGGAAAGCTTGAAGAAACAAGGGCAGGGCTTAGGACCCTCCTAGTTATGGGAGTCTCAGTAGTAATCAGAGGACCCAACAATTGGAGCCTCATTACCCCCACCCCTCTAGAAAAACACTGGACTGGGGAGAGAAGGGTAACAGCGGAAGGGATAGAGGTTGCATGTACTGCTGTAGCACTAGGAGCCCCAGTTACAAACCAGGATCCCAGTGTAGTAGGTATGGGCCAAATGGGCCTTGCAGGGGGAGGGATAGCTCAGTGGTTTGAGCATTGGCTTGTTAAACCTGGGCTTATGAGCTCAATCCTTGAGGAGGCCATCAAGGGATTAGGGCAAATAGAGGTCAGCAATGGTGCTCGGTCCTGCCAAGAGTCCAGGGGACCAGACTAGGTGATCTCCCAAGATCCCTTCCAGTTTTAGGAAAAGTGTATAATTTGGAGACCATGTTTTAACAATCAGTGAAACTAAGATTAGCAATTTATTTATTTGTGCTGGTTGTGAGGGGAAAGAAGAGAAGAGAAGACCCTTTGCACATCCAAACACCATTTCTGCTGCACACAAGGGTCAACCAGGGCTCAAGTTAGCTTTGACATCCTTTGAGAGAATTACCCTTTATTTCACAGCTGGGGACTGGGGAGGGGGGGTGGGGAAGATGGCAAATCAGAACATTGATGTTAGCAGTTTGGCACAGGCAGAAGCAGAAAGTGAAGCCAGGGTCTGACTACTAATCATTCATTTTAAGCACTAGCCAATGGATTTTACTTCAGCAGTGATGAGCATTGGAAGAGCAAAGGCAGGACAGATCAGGACTGAGCTACTTTCACCAAGATGAAAGGCAAAGCTTGAACTACACCTTCCAAAAACAAGTATATTCTAGGACAGTGTTTCTTAAGCTCCAAGACCATGGAAAACCGAACAGTAATGTATTTTATGCATTATACCTATGAAATTCTTCGAAAAAAGTGATCAAAAGAAAAAACCTACCACCAAAAACAGTAAAACAACCCACTAAATTACTTCATTTTATCATAGCACTGATGTAGTAACATTGTTATAGATTTTCTATTATTAAAACCAGATACAGAGTATGATAAATCATAGAAGCATCAGACCAAAGAGAGTGGAGATAGCAGAAAGCAATTTAGCCTTGTACCATAAGCACACTTAGCATGATCTTACATGCTGCATGTTCATGCTGGTGGACAACAAGCAGCTAACTGAAAGCATAGCTGTGCCACAGTGCATTGCTGTTACAGCACCACAGACAGGAGAATATTAGAAGAGAGGGGAGGCTAGCATGATGTTAGCCAACCTTGCTGTACTGTAAGAGCACTACAGCTCTCGCAAGATGTAGAAATAAACTTAATGGGAAATACTGAAACAAGGCCATTGTAAAATGGTTTACTGTAAAGTCCGAATTATTTTTTCCAAATGCTTGCAGCACACCTGTGAGTTCTTCTGCAATCACTGTTCTGCAGAACATAGTTTAAGAACTATCATGTTCATAGAGACTAACTTGATCCACAGATTAGAAGGGTGATGACTAGCCATTCCACTTTATTACCATTCTATACAAACATTCAGGAAGAGGGGGCTTTTAGAATTACATCAGACTTATTTGGATATAGGTTATGGCAAAGTTTTGCCTGGAGATGTTTTTGGTAAGGCAGCAATCAAACAAACTGAAAGTACGCTTCAGTTACATATGTCTACTATAACTCAAATTGAAGAGCATAAAAGTCACCTTTTAAAATGGTTAAGTAAGCCACATGAATTTAGACTTACATTCCTTCCACAAAAATCAGTGAGTCAATCTGAAAGTGTCAGAATCCAGAGTGAATGGCATTATATAAAACACACTGCCTAGATTTTTTCCAATCTACATTTTCAAAAATTATAGCAATTTTTCCTGCTACTACGTACCACAGATCAGCTTAACAGCAGAGCAGCCCTAAAGAAGAGAGGGCTCAGACCATCTTTAAAAGCAAAATAGCCTTATTTATGCACTAGACTTCTAAATGGTTAGAACACTTTCCACGGGTACAAGCTATGTGCTTAGTTTGTCTGAAAACCTGTGCAGAAGGATGTATTTGAATATTTGCATTACAATAGTTTCCCAGACTAAAGACTTCAACCAAAATTAGGGTCAAGATTGCTAGGTGCTGTAAAAAGACATTTCTTCTGAAAGCCTTAAAGGGTAGGCAAATCATGGGAAAGGGAAGGAGGCACGGGAGTGAAGTTACAAGATGATCAGAAAACCCCAGCTGAGGGAAGGAAAGCTGCACTGGTTTACAAAAAACAAAATCAGTTTTCTTTTAAGTGCATCATATAAAAAAAGAAAATAGTTGAAAGCTATCTGAAGCTGAACAGACTAAATAAAGTACACATTTCTAACATTCTATGGAACAGCTTACCCAAGGTTGCAGTGGATTGATCATCACTTGGAGTTAAAAAAGAATAAAACTGTGATTTAGAGAGTGCTACGCTCCAGTTTAAGCACAGCTATTCAGCCTGAAGCAGGAATTATTTCAGAGACATCCTGTGGCCTGTGTTATGCAGGAGGTCCCATGATCATAGTGGTACCTTTGACCTAAAATCCTGAGTTTGCTCAGAGTTATACAGCAGATCAGTGATCAAGTTGAAACAGAACTCAGCAATGCTAGCTGCCCATTCTGGGCCTTATCACTCAAGCCACACATATAGCCTGTTGAAAGTCTATACTCAAGTTAGTCACTTTTAAAAATGCCACCTTGTATGGATAAATGAACCATGCAGAATAATGCTACAAGAATTACAATGAAACTTCTACTCTTAAATTGCCAAGGTGCTTTTGAAAGCATTACCTATAGTTACCCAGAAGAATTAGCTCTTCAAATGCTTATCTTAATAGTTCATCCCCACCTACCTAGGTGAGACCTCTGCATTTGCACAGAGCATATTGAATTTTTAGTCTCAGAAGAAGTGTTTTGCAAACAATTCATACATACTAGTGAATCACCCAGGTAACCACCTCAAGGTATTATTTTTCAAATTCAGGTGTCGATTCAAAGACAGCCTGTATCCTTTAAATGGCTTTCTAAAACCTTTATCTGAATTCACTGAGTGTAGGTGAGGTTTTATACCCTATTCCTCAAAACAAAACTTTTGCAAAAAAAAAGTCAAGTTTTACCTTGGCTCATGGGGAGATTGCCGAGGAAGTCCAAGCTGTTCCAAAACAATGAAAAAATGTTGCTTAGTCCTAGTCCTCTGGTATAGTCTAAAGAGTCTTGCACTCAAGAATGGTTTTAAGTACTTACTAACCCAGCCAGAATGCTGGGGTTAAATGCAGCTAAGGCACAGCATGAATATTATGGGTGGGGTTCCTCCAGCTGCAAAGAATTTCAGACATTAACAATTCTAGCTTTAAAAGGATTCCCATGGGCAAGAAAAACAACAATTCATGAATTTGTGCATATTTAGATGGTTTGAAGTGTTCCATGGAGCACAATTTTTTTTAAGAATTGAATTACTTATTGCAATGGCTTAACTGGGTTGTGCACCTTAGATGGATGTTTATTTGCATGTATTAGAATACTAGGACTGGTAGGAAAGGATGCCTAACTCACAAGTCCCCTTAAAAGGTTTTATATCAGAGCAGGGCAGAAACATTAAGTAAGAGATATCAGGTATCCACAGTACAATACAGGTAACGCTGCACAATCTGAACAAGGATAATAAACTCCAGTAAATAAACTCCAGTAAATAAATACCACAGGGGCTGTGTGAGGGAAATAAAGTCAAATCAATGCCAACACTGAAAACAAAGATACATCCACAATGCACTATGTTGGAGCAGTAAATACTCAGTATAGAGGAAAAGGCTTTCTTCATCGCATTGAGCGTGCCCAGTGTTATGAATATTCTTTGTTTCCTTTGGTTTGTTATATCCATTGTGTTGACATTTCTGATCCATCTAGATTTCAAAACACAACTGTACACTGCACCCACATCTCCAGGGACACTTGAAGAGTGAATAACATTCCTTTTAGTTTATTTGAAGCTATTCTAAACTACTAAAAAAAGTCCAAACACCAGAATGAGAACTATTGAGTCATTTGACCAAGGCCAGAAATTGCTGCACTCTTGTCTCTGCCAATGTCCTGGTATTTAGTATTAGCTATTAGATAGGCATCCGGGGGTGGGCGGGCGCGGGGGGGCAGTGTTCTATTAGGAGAGCAAAGGTAGGACAGGTCTGCAGCTCCATTCCTGTCAGAATCTCAGTGAAAACATACATCTGCCAGAAAGAATGACTGTTCCACAGCTCCTAAAAAAAGGAAAGTGGGTTTTACTGGTATGGAACTCAGTTCCCATCCTCAGGATTCTTATCATTCCTCTGTGTTTTATATGCATTTTGGCGAAATGATCAACATTTCTTGAATTCCCAGACAAGGGTTGTCACTCCCGCCTACTGTCCTATCTCAAAATCTTCACGAGACATTCTAGGACAGAGCTCATAGTTTGCTTTTGTTTATAGTTCAACTGGTGCAGTGATGACTGTAGAGAAAAGGAAACAGCTGCCTCAGTGTTTACATGGAGCTGTATCAAAAGCAGCTGCTGAAGTCTTGCGTATAGAGTCTGCACAAGGCAGAGTGACTGGACTTTAGAGCTATGCTAAGTGCCATCCTTTGAAAGTAGGTTGTAGAAAGTAAAATACATCACATTCATAAATGCATAAGGAACTGGCAAGATCAAAAAAAAAATAGAGTCGCTGAGAAATTATGTATACATAATGAGACCTGCCCTAAATTCAACGAAAGTACATTGCTGTACTTGCAGGATCTGCTTTGATAGGAACAGCAAAAATAATTGTGTTTCAGCTAGCAATTCCTACTTCTACTCTTATTTGAGCTTTTGAGCACATACAATTCTCTGAATATTGAGTTTAAAGTGAAACATAGCAGATTTTATCCTGGCTTTCAGATGGGAAGGGGTGATTCATTGTGGATAAGAATGGGCTCACAAATTTCACCACCCCAAACAAAGCCACAAACCCAAATATAGTTGAATAGTAACAGAGAGAAAGCCGTGCTAGCCTATATACTATCAAAACAAAAAAGCAGTCAAGTAGCTCTTTAAAAGACTAACAAAATAATTAGGTAAGCTTTTGTGGGACAGACCCACTTTTTCAGCCAGTGTAGATGTTCAGATATGTATAGTACATTCCTTTTGCTTCTTTGTTTCCCCCATTCTGAGCAGAAATTAAAAAAAAAAAAAACACCACAGATTAAATACCACAACTCCAAATTGTCCTCCCTTCCTGGAGATTTCTAGGTGATTTTTCTGGTAAAGCATCAGAATTGCTGGGTGCATGTTCAAAGGTGATCTTTTGTAGTTTCTCTAATGTTTGTTTTTCTGGGTATATCACTTTATGCCACCCCCACCCCCCACCATTTTGAGGTGAAGTAGTATCACAAAGCACATCTTAGGGTAGGATTGGGCAAAAATCAGCCCTGGAAGCTGGATCTGCTGCTCTCCTGCCCCCACCCCAGCAAGCATTTCTCTCTAGCCCACCCAGCTGACTAGCTGAGTGCAGTAGACCCCTGCCACCCCCCCCATGTAAGTCATTCTTGTGACCCCCACATAAGTGGGGGCACCAGGAAACTGATGAGAGCACCAGCCCCGGTCAGTTTCCTGGCTCCAGCCAGTGGAGGGGAGCTGGAAAAACTGACTAGGGCTGGTACTCTCTTCAGTTTCTGTCCTGTCAGTGGTGGCATCTGAGAGCCTGACTCTCAGCTGCTGCCAGTGACAGCAGTCATGTTAACCCAAAACACTGCACAACTTTGTTGTTTTTATCTCAGGGGTTTATTGTATACATACTTACAGCCAGCAGCATGTGGTCATCCGCCCCTCCCTCCACACCATGTTCCAACTGCAGCTGAGCTGCTCCTAGGATTCTTCCGCTAGCTGTGCTGAGGGGGAGAGGATAGTGCTGAAGATAGGATGTTCCCCTGCCTTTGCACGACATCTCTGCAGATCAGAGATTGGGGACAGGGAGACACAGTGGAGCTGCTCCAGTCTGAAGAATGGATGGTAAATGACACCTCAGGAGTGCAGAGCAGGAGAGTGGGGAAGACAGAACAGATTTCCCTTAGAGAGACAAAGGGTCGTTTCTGTCAGAAACTTACCCAGCAGCAGCCAGCACACGCACATGTCATACACACAGTCTGTGCTGCAAACTCATACACGAAGTGTTTCTCTTCCATACTCACAGAGAGCATGTCTCTCTGAAGCCCCCAGGTCCAAACCATCTGCCCACAGCCCAGAGCTAGCCCATAACCAGTACAAAAGTCCATGGAGCGGCCCCTCTGCAAAAATTATTGCCCAGCCTGTCTCAGAGCAAAGGCAGGCAAAAATATAGCCCGTGGGCCAGATTCAGCCCACCTAACACTAGATTCAGCCCACAGCCTGTATCTGGCCTGCATACGATTTATCCCCCACTGCAAGGGTAACAGTGGGGCCAGGAGCTGTGGGCTTTTTAAATAGCCACAGGAATCCAGGCAGTGGCCAAGCAGCACTGTTCGCAGCAGGGGCTGGGAGCTGCAAGTCTGGAGCCCTTTCAGTTGCTGCTATTTACAGGGCTCCTGGCCCCAGCCACTACTCTGTTGGGGCTGCACACTTGAGCACAAACCTGTAATTAATAATACACTACAATTACTTCCACGTTAAATAGCAGATGTGCATATAAGTTTTCCTAATTTAGGAGATCAAATATTAGATCTAATCAATCATCTGCACCAAAGAGTCTTTGGAAGACCTTATAAGAATGGGAGTCCCCAAGAAGTCCTGTGGCACCTTATAGGCTAAACAGGTATTTTGGAGCATAAGCTTTCATGGGCAAAGACCCATGTCCCCACCCACTCATGCATCTGATGAAGTGGGTCTTTGGGCATTTTGATCAGTTTAAAGAACAAACCACCCCACATACATCAGTTAGCATGAGGCAAAGACCCATTTCATCAGATGCATGAGTGGGTGGGGACACGGGTCTTTGCCCATGAAAGCTTATGCTCCAAAATACCTGTTTAGCCTATAAGGTGCCACAGGACTTTTTTTTTTTTTAAATAATTATTGATGTGAGTAAGAGTTTGAGGAATCGAGACCATATTTATAAGTTGACACATTACCAAATACAGGAATTTTATTAAATTATACAGAACACCTGGTTAGAAGGTTTCAATGTTTATCCATCAAAATTTAGGCAGTGATAGCATGAAAGTAGGCCATGCTCCTTTGGGCATTTTGATCAGTTTAAAGAACAAACCACCCCATGTACATCAGTTAGCAGGAGGCAGACATCCAGCATGGAAAATTTCAGCCCACTTGGTTGAAGTTCAGCTGCTTCTAACTTTTCTAAACTGAGCCTTATAATGCAAAATGTTGGGAATCTTTGTTCTGCATATATATATTTTAGGCAGATCATATATACCTACTACCTATAAGGTTGCACATCGGTAGCAGGAACCTGGCCTGCAGTATCAAATTTATACTTCATAGCCTCTTAGGTTGTCTACCATTCCTTTAAAATCTTTTTGACAAACTCCCTAAGGGGAGACTATCAGAAGGCCGTATCTTCTCGAAGACAGAATGCGGAGAAGTTCTAATCACTCCTGTAGCTTTGCGCTTCAGAAGCATGATGCTGAATATGCACCAATCTCATGTGTTTCCTGTTTTACTAGGGATCACCTCAGCATCTGATACCATGGATACTGATAGAAGTGATTGGGGAAGGGGAATAAAAGTTACTTTGAAGAAACATTATCATTTGTAGGCAAGGTCCTCAGCGGATGCAGATTGACGTAACTGAATATTAAAACCAGTTATATGCATGCAAAACAATTGTCCCTTTGCAGGGTCTCATTTCGTCCTGGAACAAACATCTTGGGTGGTATGATCTATTGTTAAACTGAGAGTAGGGAATTTAACTCAAGTTTGTTTTGATTTTCTTTGTGCTGTGGCATTGCTGTTCACCGTGCCCTATGCGAAAGCTCTCTGCTTTTATTGTTTAGCAATTAAGCAAAATGTTTACTTCTTGCAGACAACAAGCAGCACGGAGAAGCAGTGATGCAGGACTGATGTGCATATGTAAGTTATATTCATGTCAATGGCAGAACTCTACTGATGAACAGATTCAAGTGTTTGGTCTTGTCTCTGGATGCTGCTACAGTTGCAATGAGGGAAAATACACATAGATTTCAAGTTAAGTTTCTGGCGGGTTGAGGTTCAAAAAACATGAAAGCAGTTGGACCAGTTCACAAGATGAAACTTGTTCCTTTGCTCCAGAGCTGCTTACAGTAATGCTGCTGTTTTGTATTCTGTCCATTTTGTTCTTGGCGAGGAAGCCTGTGTTCAGGAATTGCATTATTCCTTCTGTACCACAGCAAGGGGCCTACAGAAGTTGAGGCATATGAACATTAACCTTGCATCACAGTGTTCCATGATTAAGTGGTAGTAGATTCTGTTTTTCTCCTTATAAAGCTGTCAGCTCCAGAAATCTGCACTGCCTGCAGCCTGTCAAGTACACTGCAGAGGAGACCACACTTGGTACTTTCACAGGCAATCCAATGTCCTGTCACGTGAGGGTGGCAGTTCTAAAATTTAACTTTGAGTCCTAGTCCCTTAGGGCTACTTTCAGGGTGGACAATTCACATTATGCTACAGCAGGCCCACTGACGGGGAGAAAAGGGGAGGCAGTTGCCCTGGGACCCAGCGGTTTAAAGGGGACCAGGTTTGTGGCCACCACTACTATGGCAGCCAGAGCTCCAAGCCCTTTAGAATTGCTGCCTTTGCAGCAATTCAGGGCAGTGCTGAGTCCCCAGGTAGCACACTCTGGACAGTACTGGGAGGCGAGATGGGGGAGAGCAGAGGCACAGTCTGGGTGGTATTGAGGGCCAACTGCCCTAGCCCTGCCCCTTCCACTCAAGGACTGGCACTGAGCTCCCCTGCCTCCCCTCCTCCCCATGCCCCATTTTGCCCAGGGGTCTGATGAGTCAGTTGCTTTGCCTGTGCTATAGAGGATCTTGTTCTTGGTGACTTCTGCAAGGAGTTCCTCAACTATGAGTTTTATTATGCAAACATGCCCATTACCTGTAAATTCACTAGCCAGTTGCTAGTGGCAAGTACCACAAAAAACTATCATGCCAGCTGCCAGGTTGCTGACTGTCTTGGCAGAGGTTAAAATGCAAACTGAATGAGCCTCTTCCCCTTGGAGACTAGCTTCAGCTTTGCATTAAAACATTAATGGGATAGCCTGGGGAAGTCTGAAGACAGAAGGACCTCATCATCTAGGGCTGTCAGTCCAACAGCTCTCCCCAGCATTATTCACTAAAAAAAAAAAAGCAGCACAAAATTTGTCAGGGGTGAGATTTATCAATACCGGCATTTCTTTGTCTTGGGATAAGGGACAGTTGCGACTCCTCCTCTTAACATTTGCTTGGTTGCAGGGCCCATGGCACACATTATCTCAAACTAATTTGTTACTGCAGCATGGCAAATACTGACCAAGTGCTGATAAACGCCGTTACTAAGTTTAGAAGAAAAGTCAGTTTTAAGGTCTGTATTAAAACTAATCCAATGAAGACGATTTAGATGCAAGACATGAATTGGTGTCATCTGGAATGTTGGGGTACTAATGGACATTCTACTTCAAGTGTGGGAAGTTTACCCTAGAAACAGCGCCTTTTGTTTTGGCAATACATAAAGCAAGGGGAAAGGCATTGATAGCTAAGGAAACTATTTTCAGCAGAGCTGCCAAATTTCAACCTCCAGTACCACAAAGATATAATAGAGCTAGAGCCTCTGCAAATATCTGCCTCTTCCAAGAGCACATACTTGGCAGTCAGCATTCCTTTTTCCTAACAAGCGTGTGTGAATTCCCGATAAAGAAAGGACAGGCTTTTCAAAAATAAGGTGAATGGATTTTTCCACTAGTCTGAAACCGGAGCTTTGAAAACTTGGTCGGAATTATAAAAACCAAAAGCAAGTGTTTGAGGTCAATCTGCCCAAATTTGAACTAAATACTAGCTCTTAGGAGTGTGTAGTGTTTCATTTAAGGACTATATTTCAGTCAAGTGTGCCTCCTGTGCTTTCTGCTTTTCATTGGAAGCAGAAGTGTTAAAATACCATGAGCAGCATATTCTGGTCATAATCTACCAAATATTATGCAATTCTGTAGCACTTTCCATCCAGTGATCTTTAAGTTAACACTCACAAGTGTCACTGATAAAAATCTTTCAAAACCAAACATTCACAGTTAGGTTCCTGACATATGCTATCTACTTAAGTGACAGGTGAACATCTTAACTCCCACTGACATAAGTTCTAGCACACGACTACAGGCTGGTCCTTAGTATGCAAATACAGGTAAGAATGGATACTTTAATCTCAAGAATGATTGACTGAATAAATAAATGCATTCAGCATTGATCAATGGCTATTAGCCACTGTAAACCACACACCTATGTGTGGTTAACAGTCCCATGTAGTGGAACTTAAAACCACTTCACAGAGAAAGAATAAGAGAGTGTCCTTTACAGCCTAAGCTGAGAGCCAGCTGGCCTTTACCTCAAGCTTTAGGGGCAGCTGTGCTAAGCTCCAGAGGTCCCAGGTTCAAGTCTACCTTGTGGGCAGCTATACCAGCATAGGGAGGGGTGGTATCTGTAGCCTGTTTACCAGATGCTGGAAATGGATCATGTGGTGATTACCTGATCTATTCATCCCCTTGAGGGCATGTGGCACTGGCCATTGTCAGAAGCCAGACTATTGGCTAAATAGACCTTTAGTCTGACCCAGTATAGCCGTTCTTATGGTGTTGTAGCCAAGTTGGTCCCAGGATATGAGAGAGAGAAAGGTAAGGTAGATGAAGCAAGACTAACTGAACTAACTTCTGTTGAAGGAAGAAGACTAGCTCTCCAGCCACACACAGACCTTCAAGCATGGAAGCTTACTCATCAGGTCACTCTTAAATCTAAGAGTGGCCAGACAATTTAGCATGCAGAGGTGACTGGTAAAGGAAGTTCTGGTGTGGGTGAGGGCACTGGGCACATGGGCCTGCTACTCTCCCTCTTCACCCCCTGCCCCAGCCCCAGCCCCACCTGCTTCTTCTGGTGAGTGCAAGGGCAGCCTTGCCCCTCTTCTGTAGCAGGGCAAGCTAGGAAGCTGCTTTACTTTTGGGAAGGGGGCAGTACTGCCCCTGCACTGAGTGGAAGTGGCAGGGTGCTGATGGTGAGTGCAGGGGAGCGAAGGAAACCGACAGAGCATGTGACACCCTGTGCCTGACAGTGTGTCATCCCAGTTAGCATCTCTGGCACCATGCAAGGTGAAGTAGGACCGTCCACCCTCACAAGGTCAGAGCTCAGGCTTCAGACTGAGTCTGAAGATCTACATGGCAACTCTTGGCCCTGCATCCTAGAACTAGCTGACCCAGTCCAGTTGCAGGGTTTTTTTTTTTTTTTTTCCTATCCCTGTGAAGACATACACGGTATGCCTGATGTGGAAGTCACCACCATGGACTTAGTGCACACTAGACCAAAGGGTCATGGAACACACGAGTCTGACCTGAATCCATTATTGCCAGTAATGTTTATGTGCACCTCACCTCAAGAGAAAGAAAGCCATGCTCTCTCTAATCTTTTCCAGTCATGTCCAGAATGTATTTTTATGTCCATCACCAGGAAAAACAAAAAAGAAAAAAAACACTAACTTTTGGCACTTTGCTCATCAGCTGGTAAGCATTTGACTGAGTGGCTGCAGGAGCCCATGACTTACAGGGAACACTACCTACTGGTGGACATCATTCCAAACCCACACAACTCTAGGACTGTTTGAACAATGCAGGCTCAAGGCTGAAATAATCATGACAATTTTAGATATGGATATTTAAGACAGTCATGATTTGGTTCATCTTCTCCTCATAAGGTTTTTAGGCACCAAATGACACTGATTCCAGTGGAAGTTTGGCACCTAAACACATGGATGATCTCAGCCCAAGGCATGTGAACATCAAACCTGTGTATTTGACACCTAGGCAAAGGGACTCCAGAGGAGAAAAGCTAAGGCTTTTACAAAGCTGTTAACAATAGTTCAAGCTCATTAATATTTTGTTGTCATGCTTAAATATTCCAGACTCGAGTATGTAACTTTTGGCTTTAATAGGCCAGCATTAAATCAGATGAACATATTTCATATCATTCAAAGCCAGAAACTATGAAGTTGGCATTAGGTAATCAAAGCTACACTCTCCTATGCCTGCCAGGCCTCTTTTGTTGTAGGGGACACATACTTGATGCCCTTGTGGGTCCCCACCAAACAGACGAAACCTACAGATGCTCCCCTCTACCTTGAGGAGTAGTAGTCTGTTGAAGATGTACCTCTATCACCTGTTCTGCCTCAGGGAACTTCCTGAAGGGAGAAGAGCAGATTTAGTTCAGTTTATGGCTGGCAAGCCATAGAAAGCCCATTGGCTGAAGGTGTCGACTGGGTGTACTGCAAACAATTTCCCCAATTTTAGGACCATCTTGGCCACTGTTGCAAAACCATTGGACTCGCTCTGCTCCAGCGTTCCCCATAAGCTGAGCGCTTGAGCTACTGCCCAGGAGAGAGTCAGGTGCCACCCAGTTGATTAGCAGAGCACCTACAGTCTGCAGCATGTGTTTCTATTGGTAGTACTCATCCATGCATGCTTTGGTGCGCATAAAATGTATTCCACCCATAGATGGAAAAAAAATAGAGGGAATATTGCTGTGCTCCCCTACCCACTCCTGGTGATAGGAAGCGCTTCCCTGTCCCTCTGCCCTGGGCCGGTAGAACTTTGTCAGGGCTGAAGCAAACCCTGGGGGAACTTGTCCATGGCTTCAGTTGATTGTAGCAAGTATTTGGGATTTTTTTTGAAGTTGTACTATAGATAATAGATCCCTACCAAATTCATGGTACAATTTGGGCAATTTCATAGGACACACACACAAATCTGAAATTTCACTTAGTTGTAATTGTAGGGGTCCTGACCCAAAAAAGGAGTTGTGTGGGGATTACAAAGTTGGAGGTGTTTGCAGTGTTACTACCCTTACTTCTGTGCAGCCGTTGGCAGTAACACGGCCTTCAGAGTTGGGCATCTAGACAGCATTGGCTAGGGGCTAGGAGCTCAACTCTGAAGGCAGAGCCACCACCAGCAGGGGTGCAGAGGCAGGCATGACTTGGTATAGCATTGCCACTTATTTCCCCCACTGTGGCTGGTGGGGGGCTGTCTTCAGAGCTGAGCGCCTACCCAACAACATTACAGCCACTGATCTCTAGTTGCCCAGCTCTGAAGGCAGTGCATATCTAAGGGTAGCAATACGGATGACCTTCCAAAAAGAACTTTGCGATTCCCCTGCAACTCCCTTTTGGGCACCCCCCACTCCATTAGAGAAACACTAGTCTCCCCTATGCAATCTGTGTAGCACAGAGTAACTGCACACAAAGGGCCAGATTTCACAGGAGGGGAGACCAGATTTCGTGGTCTGTAATACATTTTACTTGCCTTTGAACTTGGCAGGGCCCTAAATATAGAGCTGGATCCAGCTTCCATTGAAGTCAGTGGGAGCTTTGCCATTCCTTTTAGTAAGGGAAAGATGAAGTGCATGGAGATCCCGGGGGGACCAAAATCTGATTTGGACTATGCTGTATTTTTGCTTGTATTAGGTTATTTTTCTGCTTCTGCTCTGGCTAGCATGTGTACACAAGCGTACTTGTGGTGTGTATATCTGCTACATAAAGAGACCCAGAGAGCTACTTTTCTTACAGTCTCATTCCCTCTCCCCTTTTTGTGGAGCATCCAGGTCAGGTGACCCTGGCTCAATTGCCTGCATGCAAGAGAGATGAGGCATTGCATGGTCTGGGCAGTACTGAGGGCTGGCTGTCCCATCCCCATCCCTTCTGCCCAAGCCCCACCCCCTTCAGGAGTGCAAAGCTAGCCCCCCGTCTAACATTGCCTAGGGGCCCAGCAATCCTGTTTGCTCCCCCTGCTCATGACCCCAATATTTTGTAGTTGTATCTCTTGGAATTGATAGCGAGCCATTAGAACCACCTCTCAAACAGTGGAGTCTTACTTCTAGAAAAATAAAGTGTAAGGTGAGCAATGTTATCTAGGTATTCCACACCAATTCCAGGGACAAGGGGTTTGCCCCTCTCCTTTCCTCTGTTTTAAGACTAGCTAAGAACTAAATCTTCAAAATAAGTCACTCTTCTTTTATGAGCTGCTAAGCATTAGTGCTCAGATTTTAGCAGTGTTGTATTTAAGCATTGCTGCGCTCAGCATCTGACCTAGGAAACTAACTTTTTCCTAGAGTTATGTAGGATACTTCAGAGTCCAAATATAAATCAATTTGATGGAATTTTAACTCCTAAATCAGTCAGATGCCATGCAAGTTGACAGCTAAATACATTTGTGACCGAAGTAGCTGTGTTAGTTAATTTCAGCAAAAACCCAATAGCTTCTGTGGCACCTTAAAAACCAACAATTTATTAGCACAAACTTTTGTGGACTGCAGCTCACTTTGAAGTTTGTGAAACAGCTGAGCTGGAATTCATATATAAATTTGACACCATCTGGTAGGTCTGAAAAGAGACTGGGAATGGCTCTCGTATTACATGGTTTTCCCCCCAGTAGGTATTCTCAAACTCCGATTGCAATTGGAAGTGGGCCACATCCACACCCAGTTAGCCTCAAACAGTCGCAACGTTCCCATCTTTGACTCTCCATATGTATGTAAATATCCCCGATTTCTTTCACTTTGTGCATCTGATGAAGTGAGCTGCAGCCCATAAATGTTAATCTTTAAGGTGCTATAGGACTCCTTGTTGTAAATACATCTTTAAAAGTATCGTTGCTATTCAGGCAGCAAGTTCCCAATTTTCAAAGCTGCTACTAATTTCCGTTGTCTCCACAGCATGGAAAACAAAACCCAATACAAACCCCTGCACTTTACTGTGTACCTGACCAAGGAGTAAAGAGGGATGGGTTGGAGACTTTGCATTGTGCTGGGGAGAGGGAAGAGTAGGGCCCTGACAAGTGTGGCCAAGATTGTGAGGGGAAGGTCTAGAATTAGAATGAGGACAAGGGAAACAATTCTAAGTATCTGTAACTGGACTGACAGAGGTAGAGAATTTGCTGCCAGATTTAGTACAAAGAAATTATTCAGTACAAAGCTATGATTTTAGTACAAAGAAATGCTTGTCTCTCTGATGAGAAGTGTCTACAGTAGCATTAATGTTGCTATTTTGCAGACTAAGGGCTGCAGTGCTGTTAGTCACTCTGCTCCAAGGGGATGATCATTGCTTTTCTTGGAATACATACAGTAGAGTCTCATGATTCACAAACTTAATGTTCACGAATTCGATTATTCGCAAGTGGCTGTTTCCCCTGGGGCAGGAGCACCAGCAGCTGCCGCTTCCCCTCGGGCACTCCCTGTATTGGCCAAAAAACACCCACACACATTCATGAGGGTTCTAAACATGGAACCGTCGTGAATGTTGAGACCCTACTGTATTGATTCAAGTTAGGCAGATATCAGGACAACTATTGACCACCTCTTAAATGTGACCAGAGATGGGAATGTGTCTTCAGTTCTGATTAGCACATTATGTGCAACCATTGATATCTAGTGGAGCTATACAGCAGAAGCACATTTGGCTTCCCAGTTAAATTTAGGTCTGCAGTAGACAACACTATGGCTGTGGCCACACTTGGCCAAGACTTTGAAATGTCCATGCCAATGGCTATTTTGAAGATTACTAATGAGGCGCTGAATTGAACATTCAGCACCTCGTTAGCATTAGCACACTTCCAGCCACAGAGCTTCGAAAGTGGCGCTTTTGAACACTCACGGCTCGACGCAACTACATGGGGGTCCTTTTCAAAAGGACCCTGCACCTTTGAGTAAGCTGAGGGGAATAAGGAGGTTTCAAAAGGTGTAGGGTCCTTTTGAAAAGGACCCCCGTGCAGTCGCACCGAGCCGCAAGTGTTCGAAAGTGGCACTGTTGAAGCTCTGTGGCTGGAAGTGTCCTAATGCTAACGAGGTGCTGAATGTTCAATTCAGCTCCTCATTAGTAATCTTCAAAATGGCCATTTGCATGGCCATTTCAAAGTTTTGGCCAAGTGTGGCCACTGCCTATAAGTAGCTGGAGGTTCCAATATTGAACATGAGTTTTTACTGGTTGTGGACCACATCAGCAATTGTGAACACCGAGAAAGAGGCAGTAGAGTATTTTTTTCCTTGCAGGTGAAGAGTATTGAAAAAAACTGACCAAAATATTTTAGACAGGGTGGACATGCAATTGGTTGTACAGTTATATTATTTATACAAATTAATGTTTGCATTGCAAATAGAGGTTGAACTTCTCTAATACAGCACCCTCGGGACCTGACTGGTGCCAAACCAGAGAATTTGCCGAGCCATGGGAAGTCAATATTGTCTAGAAGCATTACCAACACTTCCATTGATTACTGAGGTCTTAGAAGACATTTAGGGTAAGTTACAGTTAACGTCATGAAGAGTTTTTGCATGTGCAACTCTATTACCTTCACCTGAAGAGCTCAGTGTCAGCTGACAAAGGGGTTGCTGTATACACACTTCTAAGTTTTATTGGACTACAACTGCAGGGCAAGGACAGTACCCTGCGATCTGCGAGAGAAAAAGAGATCAGCTTTTTTTTTTGCATTATATGGATCCAGCAGATTCTGGCTCTAGGGGTGGGGGATGCTGCGAGATTCTCACCTACAGCAAACTACTTCAGACAAAGATTTTAATCTAACCATTTCTTTTCACACTATCCTTACTCAAAATTTCTTAAGTCTTGGTCTTTGATAATAAGCTACTGATGGTTTCACTCTGTCTCCAAGCTGCGATTCCAAGTTGTGCCTATCAACCTACATGTATACTCTTCTCTTTGGAGCAAGCAAACCTCAATAATTAAAGTGAGTGTCCAGAGTCAGGGCCTGGATGCTACACTTGCAGAGACTTACAAATGGCTGGTTGGATACTCCCTAGCTAAATGTCAAACATGGCTCTGAAACAAGAAGGACTTAGGGCAATGGTTGCACACAGTGGAAAAAGAGGATTTAGGCTTAAAGCTCTTGACTGTCTTACATAAGCAACAGAGCAATTTAAAATTCTGACAGCAGCAGTGCTGTAAGCCCTGCGGCAAGGTTAGAGCAGGGCCCAGCTCTGGAAGGGGAGGGGCCTAAGGCATTCTGCCCTCAGCACCACCCTGACCATGGTGCTGACCACCCTTCCCCCTGCCCAAAACTGCATGCAGCAGTGCTGCCATGGCAATGCCAAAGAGCCCAGAACTCCAGCCACCAGTTCTGCTACTTTGGCAGTGGCAGAGGTCATAGCTCCAGGACCCTTTGAAATGCTAGGTCTGTGGCAGTTCTCCCTTAGCCCTCTCTCCCACCCCTGTCAGCAGGCCTGCTGGGCAGAGACTAAACAGATGAAAGATCTTTAAAATGGACTCGATAATTTCCATGGTTTATCATAAGAGTGGGCTAAATTTAGCTGTATTGAATCAAGCAACATTCGCCTTCACTTTTATATCTGAGGGTGTGTTTACCCTTTCACTTGATCAAAAAAAAAAAAGCATGCTTGAACACACGGATACGTGCAGAGCCGGGGAGACTGCGTATGGTCCAGGCGATAGAGAGTACCATTAAGGGTCCATGGTCAGCGTGTTGCTGTCTGGATTCCTGCCGACCCACCAGCAGGCCATGCTGCTCTGTTCAGGGCCCCGGGCCAGGGTGTGGTGGAGTGAGCAGGCTCACATCCCCCCGCCACCCACTTGCTAGGAGGCAGTCTCCCCCCTCTCTGCCAGCACAGGCAGAGTGTCTGTGTGCTGCCTCCACCTGAGCTAGGACCAGGGCTCTCTTCTGGAAGCCTTGCATTAATTCCCCCAAACTGTTACCACCCCCCCTCCCCAACTAGTGAATTGGGGGTTGTTGGGATACTCACAAACAGTGGGATGGGATGGCCGCCTAGTGGCCCAGAATGGGAGGAGCCCTGAACTGGCTACACACCTACAGTTTGTCCATTTTGGGCCACATAGCTTTTTAGGTGGACATCTACACTCACTGCTTAAAAGACAAAATAAAAGGATAAAAAACAGATGCATCACCTGAAACAAAAAAACTCTTCTGCTTGGCTTTGAAAAGTATTTTTCCTAATCAAGCTATTGGTTGAATTCTGGAGGAGCAGCCCTTGAATCCTTGGTTTTCCAGTTCCCATTCAAATGTTTCCAATAACCTGCAGATCTTCGGATTTTGAGCTCAAGCTATTCTCAAAATTTAATCTAAACATCCAGTTCTCCAAGCTGAATGCTTTCCCCTCACCTTGTTTTAATTTCCTCAGAGGAGTCCCATAATACATGGGGCAAGACATCAGTAATAATTAAACCAAACAGCTATTGAAAATAAAATTTTTAGGGCCCTGGAACAAGCCCTAATGATTTCCAGACTCATGTTCGCAGACTTGTTCAAACTGGTTGTGCGACACTGCCAAGCCAAATTAAAAGTTGACAGTAGTTCACCCTGTGCCCAAGGGGCGGGGGGGGGGGGGGGAAAGCCCTCTCAATTCAGGAAATTAAACAGCTGTCTGCTGCAAAGACGCTCGTGAGTCTTTGGGCATCTTAACGTTATTCAGACAGATTGATGCAAGATCCTTTTCTTGATATGCGATTGCATTTCCCTTTGTATGCATAAACTTGCTGGGCCTTTTTCTCCATTGTACTGTTGTGCTTGGTTCAGATTTGGGTGACAGGAGACACACAACTCATCAGGACAATTGCAGAAGATAACCAGTCATTTATCTCTTTCAGCCTATGCATGAAGGCTTTAACCTCATATTGACCATTAAAAAGCAACTGTGCAAAGACGCATCAACATGACACCTCAGCCCTGTCACGCTGAGATACTCAAGTCGTTGTTCTCATGCATTTAAATAAAGTTCAGCATTACTGCTGCCATTGTCCTCTTTTGGAACGACAGCTCCTTGTAAAGGTTAATCTTTTGGAGAAAAAAAAAAAAAGACTGACAAGTTTCTGTATGTGCAAAATATCCCCTCTTTGATCCAACAGCTGTCCATCATTTCCCTTCATATCACAGATGAGGAGCTTGTCGAAGAAAACAGCCTGGTGTAGAGATTGTGACCTCAGCACATAACTGACACTCATGGTCTACGCTCAACTGGGCAGGAAGGGGAGATAACCTATACAGGAGAACAAGGGCACTGCTTATCCATATTGTGAGATGCAGCACAACGGAAGAATAGTGAGTGTTAGGTAGAAAACAGGTTTTCTACCTATGAAAGGTTTCAAGACCCCTCCTCCCACTCCTCTAGCCCTCCAAGCATATCTGCATTAGCCACCAAGTACAAATACACCAATCCTCACAGGCACCTACTCAGGAACTGCTACCACGTGACACTGCTGCCAGTGCCCGTGCTGCCACAGCTGCAGTGCAGCACAACTGGAGCGAGCCTGCTGAAGGAGAACTAGCACATCTACATGACTGAGAATCACTCTCCTAGCTTGTGGCCTAGCGGCAGCCAGTGCAACAATGTTACCTAATGCCCAGAAATGGGGTTCTGTTAGTGCAGGTCACATCACAGGAAGTGTTCTTGGATGATCAAAACCTACCACTAGTTTTATTTTGCCTCCTATGCCTCCAGTTTCTCTGTCAGGGTAGGGATCATGTCATTCTGGGGGCATGCAATGGCCCAATGTTTTTGGACAATAAAGGGCTTTTTAAAGAGTGCTGTACAGTCAGAGGAACGGATGTCAATAGACCAGCAGTGCTAATGACAGCCATCTCCTCCAGGAAGCATTCCAACCTGCCTAATGTGGGAAAGGAAGGGAGGAGTAGACGAACACAAGGACAGACAGCAGAGCAAGAGAATGGGAGGGAGAAGGCACAGCACAGACCAGTTAGATGTTCAGGGCTCGACTGACTGTGTGGGTTCATGGAGGACATGCCAACCAAGCTGCTTCTACTCAGGAGCTTGGTGCAAGGGCCTGTCCTGGTCCCAGTCAGGAGGGCACAGTGGCATACACCCAGAGAGAGAGGAAGGGCAGTGAGAAAACAGACCTATCAATCGCAGGGAGGTAACAGACTGCAGTCTCTTTTTTGAGAGGGATTGTGCCTCTCAGGTGTTATCCCAGCCACTGGGCTCAATGCTGGCGCTGCTCAGCACTACTCCACATAGCAGCAGCTGTAATGGCTGTCACGAAGGCAGATCTCACACGCTAGTGTTAAAATTCAGGACTGGGATTTCTAGGGAGATACCCTCTGCAAGGAATCACTCCTGGGATGTTTCTGCTGGGAATGGTAGGGACTGCCACCCATTTCTGCCCTGCGCCCTGAGAAAAAAAAAGAGACCTTATCGGAGGTTCCCCCTAAGCTGTGCAGACACTCAGCTTCCCATTAAGTCCCACACGGGGCCTTAGGGCTGCAGCAAGGAGAGCACTCCCCAGGCCCTAAAGCTGCCAGGGACAGAAGGGAGGAGCTCCTTCCCATCAGCCATGCAGTGGGCAGCCATGGCCGGCTATGGGGAGTCCCTACTTTGTCCCAAACAGGGAGCTGTTGAGGTAAGCCAAAGCTTCCTGCCCCTAAGCCCTGGGCACCCTACTGCACCCCAAAGCCCACATCCCCATCCTAAAGTCTGTACTCCAACCCCCACACAGAGCCCCTCCCCAAGCCCCTCATTCTCCAGCTCCACCCCAGAGAGAGACCTCATGCTCCTGCTTCCCAACCCTGAGCACTCCTGAACTCTTATCCCCTTGGCCCCCCTCCCACCACATGAGCTTTATCATGTGCACCAATGTGTTACGCCACATCCCCTCCGCATTGGTGCATACAGGAAAATTCATTCCACTCTGAGGTGGGAAAAATGAGAGGGAACACTGCTCAGGACCTGCCCCCAAACCTGGTAATTCCAGGGTAGCCACAGCCAATGGAACTCAGCACCAGCACTAATGCACAGGAGCAGCCCTCATCCAGCTCCCGGGCACATGACACCCTCAGGACTGTTACCATTAAGCAGCAAGGTAAGTGTGTTATTTCAACAGGGGAACCTAGAGACACATTTGATCTCGTTTTAAGGAGGTAGCTTCCTTTCTTTCCCTAGTCAGGCTGCCATGCAGGTGTAAAATAAAGCCACCATCCCTCCCTCTCACCCACCTCCCTGAGGGCATGAACCAGGGAACCTTGTTTTCTGAAGACTAACAGCACTTAAATTCAGTTTGACTACTAGCAAGCAGTTTAGTGACTCTTGTTTTGATTCAAAGGAGAGAATGGAAGTGGCCTGGGACTTCACTTCCTAAGTAAGGCTGGAGCTTCTGTAGATAAAAAGGTACTGGAAATTCCCAAACTTCCCCCTGCAAAGCATTTCTCAAGGGCCAGCAGTAGTAGAGCAGGGCTGACTAGCCAGTCAGAGACTAAGAGCCAAAATAACCCTGGCTAGATAGATATAATACGTGGCTCTTTGCATTCTAGCCATAGATGCCCCCACCCCCTCTGCCCCCCTCCCCACCAACCCAATGCCTGGGGCTCACCAGAGCTGCTGCCAAGGCTGCAGCCACTCGCTTCTCCCTCCAGGCACTGGGGTTGTGTGGAAAGCGGTGGTGAGCAGTCCAGTCACATGGCTCCACGTAGGAGCCACATTTAATTGAGCAAAGAGCTGCAAGGGGCTCGAAAACCACAGGTTGGACACCCCGTAGTAAAGCCTGGTGGTCAGAGTCTTCCAAGCCATTTAAATGGCTATAAGGACTAGTAATTGGTTTTGGCCAACTGACTTTATCCTGAAGTATTGTTCTTGCTATACACGTTTTCCTGTCCAAAATCTTTATACAGTTCAACTCGTGTTAAAATTCCCTGTGGATTTTTTCTGCCTATGTAGTGCATAATATTTTGTATTGCATACATCACAATACCCTTATTTCATAACATTCCTTTTCTCTGCATCTTTTGTGTACGCACCAATCCAAAGTCAATAGATTTCTCCCACTTCAGTCACCTTCATTGTGCTTTGGATCAAGCCCAGAAAGGGATGAAGTAGTCGGATACTATCACACTCAGAATTCACTTCTGTGGGTCACAGAAGGGTAGTGAAAACCAGTCTCAATCCCAATCACTATAGTGCGAGCCTGCAAAATGCTGAACACATTTTCAGTGAGCCAGCCCCCTGCCTAAGAACACCTACTTACAATGGAACAGAAGTTTGATCAAGTTGTTCTACTGATAATCGGTAAGACTATTCACATGCTTAAACAAAAAAAAAAACAAAAAAAAAAAAACCCAAAAGCACACACACGCAAAACAAGTCACATAGCACTTTAAAAGACTAACAAAATAATTAGGTGATGAGCTTTCATGGGACAGGTCCACTTCCTCAGATCTGGAGGAGATAAAGTTTAAGCATGTGCTCAGTCAGAGCTTGAAGGACCAAGCTCCACGTGGCATGCATGCCACTCTGCACCACATTTCCATCACAGGCTTCTTTTGGGGCTGTGCAGCTACAAACAATCCCTTCTCCTGGAGTGGAAGCAAATATCAGACACACAAAATTCTTTCTATTCTGCAGCTCCCAGGTGTATAAAGTGTTTTTCCTCTCACAATAAAAGATTGCTTCAAAATATGAAACTGGAGCCTTGGAGAAAAATGGAAAGCTCTTTGCGTACACAGACAGCATGCTGACAATAAGTGAAGTACAATAATGTTCCTCCTACAATCCAATTCTACCAAGGAAAGGAAAAAGACCTAACCCATTTTTAAGCTGACTTCCAGTCTCCAGAGGAGAGAACTGCACAAACTCCTCCCTCATTGTACAGCCTGAGGTGAAATAGTTCATAAAAAGAATCTCAGCTTTCAGAAGATATAATTCCCATCATGCATTTAGGTAGCAAATGTTGTGAGGCAAGCCTTCAACTGCTAGATAACTTACCTCAAAAGAGATTTGGGAAAAAAAAAAGTCCTTAAACTGCATCCACTGGGGCCACACCACTATCTCCTCAGGAGATAATGACTACACTGAATAGGGAATTGAATGCCTTTCACAGTTTGGCTTCTTTCCAGCCTGTGCAGGTAAATGATCTGCCTTCAAGCTAGGGCAGTAACAAAGTACTCTCAGTTTAAGTTATTGGCCTTCACTTAACAACAAAAAACAACAAAAAACACACCCAACACCACACTCCCACTGAGCTGGGCACCAGGCCAGCACTGTAGAAGTGAAGTGTTCAGAGCCAGGGGAGAGAAGCACCTTGTGCTTGAGCTGATGCTGTCAGTATTTTGAATTCACATTTTGGCAGGAGCCAAAGAAGCTACAGCAGGTGGATGGAAATGTACTTTTTGTTATTAAAGATCTGGTAAAATAGGCTACCTACCAGTTTGTTAAACTAGATAGTTTACTTGTCTTATTGTCCTCTGTGAAGTATACAGATGTTGGAATCAATCATAAGGTGGCTGAAAGCAAATCCTACAAAATGACAGCAGATTAACTGTGTGCTTTGGAAAACGTTACAGTAGCCTCATCCAAGAGGCTCAGTAAACACCTCCACTGGTATTAGCACAGTAAAGACCAAGGTGACACCACATTCTCCCTGAACACATTGACTGTAGTGCCATCGATCCATTTGGAGGTTTTACTTAGCAACAGACACAAGTGGCGGGGGAGGGAAATACTAGCCGCTGCTGAGCGTGCCAGGCAAGTGCTAGCGAAGGGAAAGGCACAAAAAAGAGTTGCAACTCACCTTTTGAATTCCTGAGCTCAGATTCATTACCAGCCTCGCCCTTCCCTGCTCTTGTCTCTTTTCCAAGGTGTCAGCTCTCCCAGTGCACTACAGCAGACTGCTACAGCGTGTACTCCAAGCAGCAGCTAGTGAATGACTTGTCTGTGAATGGCTGTAGGCGAGAGAAGTGATAACTACCACCACTGCCGTTCAAACCTTGTCCGGAGCCTGCCTGAAACGTGCCCCTTTAATTAGAGGCTACAGCTCCCTCTAAAATACTGTCAGCCAATCCGAGGCGGGGCTCTAACTTTTCCATCCAATGCCGGAGTGAGACTTGATCCTCGGGTTCTTTCTCTCACTTTAACCCCTGCGCGGGAGGGGGGTGGGGGTAGAGGAGGAGAAGCCTCCAGGCCCAGCTGTTAAGAGTTTGCTGAACATCTGTCCCACGCAATCGCAAGCAGGGAAACTGAAATCTGAATCACATCTCCCCCTTTAGCCTTTCCCTTTAAAGGAGGAAGTGGGGAGAGCAATGATCTATGGAAACCAACTCATTCAGAGCAAAAGGGGGCGGGGGTTTTAAACAAGAGACTCAAGATTATGTTTTACTCATGTAAATGGGAAACTAAAAATTGACCTCCCACCTTCCCTAGACTGACAGTACCCCTCACAATCCACATTTTCCAATAACTAAGGTGTTGACTTAAATCAGACCATTTCAAGCCAAGCTAACATTTTTTGTAGTGGAGGGTGTTTGGGGAGAGGGAGTAGAGCTCTGAGAGGGTTGTGGGATGATATATGATTTACCAGAATCACAGTGCAAGGGCAAGTCATTAAAATATTTAAGAGTGAACAGGCATCCTGCCAATAAAGCCTGTAATCACCGCCCCCCCCCCTCTTTTTTTAAACCTTATGCTTTAGCATCGGGAAGTGCTGGAAGGGGGGTATTATCCATAGGTTTTGAATCAGGTAGAAATGAGCCAGGTCAGTTTATTGGAGTGAATCGAGATCAAATGCAAAGGGCAAAGTTCTAAAAAAAAAGGAAAAAAAAAGATTCCCTTGTAATTCTTTGCAAGTAGAGTAAGCATGCATTAGCCCTTCATTTTGACATGATCATGCAGGATCTTACATATTGCCCTCACCAAGAGTTCATCTCTGCTCTTTCGTTTGCAGGTTTAAACACAAAGCCCCTTTGTCCAGATGAAAGTTGAAGTGGATCTCACAGAGTTGTGTTTTCAGTTTCCTCACCCCACCCTTTCCCCACCACTATTTCCCACTTCCTAATCAGTGCCTGGATCCAAAAGCTGCTGAAAAACACAGAGAAAATGGGAAGTCCAGTCAAAATAACGTGGAGCAGGATCCAGTTACCTTATTGTGTTCTGGAATGAAAACAGACATTTTAGCAGTGAAGAAAAAGAACTGCTCAGGGCTGAGTGATCTCCATATACATACACAGGGCACAGTTGGAAAGGCAGCTGTTGCTCGTGTTACCTGGCTTATGCTGCGGGTCGCTGCCTCTAAAGTTTTCACTAGATATATCCAAACATTTTAAAATTAATCTGAGATAGAAAGATATGGGAGAAAATCTGGAGGTATCTAAGCATCCTGCTGTATGAGTTATTCTAAATCCCCTGACCTCTGAGGCACATTCTGAGACTAGAATGGCATAATAATATTATGCAAAAAAGGCAGACGGGGAAATGGAAAGGAGTTTACAAAGGCACTTTTCAAATCTATATGCATGGAGCATCCCCCACAGGAACTGGAAGTGGTAGGGTATTTTTAATGTTTCGGGGACAGATTGTGACTTTGCCAAGTGGACTGCTCAGAGAGTGGCATGTGGCTATGTCACCCCAGAAGCAGCACAATGAAATACAGCTCCCTTCCTACCTCCCTTGCTGCAGAGCAGGGTTTCCGCAGCTCCCCTTGGCTGGAAATGGCAAACTGGAGCCAAGGGACACCATGAGGCTCTGCAGCTATGGACCCTTTAGGTAACCAAAGTACATGGGCCCATTAGCAGCTTTCCTAAAGCATGCCCGTGGCCCACGTTGAGAAACAGTGCTGTCGGGGACATGAGGGGTGACCTGATGTGCTGTTCCCAGGAGTTCCCATGGTTATGGGGCACGTTGTTATCCCCTGCTCCTAGTGTGAGGAAGCCTGGTCTGTGCCTGTCTGCCAAGGGCCGGTTCCCCAACCCTACCAGCCACAGGCAACACAAGAATCTCTTTAGGCCTCACAGGCCCTGCTGTCATTCTGCGGGTTAGTAGGAGGCAAATTCCAGCCCACCAGCCATTTTCCTGAGTGGTCCAGCCCCTCTTCCACTGGACTGGGACATAGCTACATGTGGGCCTGAGTGGGCCATGGTCCACCCACTTAGCATCCAGGTGTACCCAGATTAGGGCCTGCGCCCCCTGAATCCGTAGGTTGGGATTCCTGACCCCAGCTGGATGTTAATAATCCTGGTTGCATCACTCTCCTGCTGGTGTTATGTGCTTCTGACCTGGTCTACAGCCCCAGTGCTAGCCCCACAGGGAGGTGCACCACTTGATGGAAGGTCTGCGTGGGGCTAAGGCTGCGGTCAGAAACTGGGGCAGCAGCGTGCAGCATGTTGGCAGGAGGAAGATGAGGCCAGGCTGGCAGACACAGAGACGAGGTGTGTGGGGGGTGGAGTTCAAGCTCCAGCAGGGTCTCTCTCTGCCCCATGGATGCACCTGCTGAACAGTAAGAAGGACTCTGGGCAGCAGGTTCCCCAGTCTTTCTGCCTCCTCTTGCCATGGTGCTGGATCCCTTCTGTGATCCCTCCTCTTCTTGCTCCTCTACCCAGGGTACCAGATCCCTCCTGCCCTCTCCCATTCCTGGACCTCACCTCTTCCTCAGAGTACCAGAGGTTTGGATCCCTTCCATCTCCTCCCCATGGCACTGGATCCCACCTGCACACCAGATTCTTCCTACCCCTCCAGGGCCCTCCATGCCTCTCCCTCCATCATTGCCTGCTCACCTAAAAGCTGGGCCCACCCATGCTTCCTGTCCTAGTTACGCCACTGCACTGGACACCCACCGATTTGGTGTTGCCACGGAAGCAGGACAATCCAGTTTATCAGTTATGCCTCTGACCACCACTCTGCTTAATGCACAGCACTCAAACAGTGAAAGTAAGCAAGAGTTTATTTAACAACATATCAAGTAGAAGTACTGGAAACAAATTATTCCTTGTCCAATAAAATCAAGAGGTGCATTCTAGAACCTAAACCTATTTAACTAGATAATTTCACATCTTATAAAGCAATGCACACCCAGAAGTGTTTCCAGCATTTTGCAACCATGCTTGCCTGCAGTCTTTCATTCATCCAGAGCCAAATCACCCTGTCAGTCTGGTGAAAATCCGGGGTATCTGTTTGCACCCCCACACATATCAGAGTAATTGTTGTCCTTATTCATAAACAGGAAGTCACCCACTCGTTGTTTCTTCTGACATTCTCCACTCTTGCAGATTTCACACTCTCTTAATCAGCATCTGGCTCAGTGAGCAAATATGCTTACATTGTGAGACATATAGTATACAATGATCCGACAGGGAGTCTGTTATCTCCTGCCTGAAAGGAGGCTGTCTGAGACATGTTCTTCTTGTTACCTTGTGTAAGAACATAATTTTCAGTATATAGTCACAGGTCCTTAAATGTCGGGCATACATACATGCCACAATGATTATGATGACCAGTGGGCTGCTGGTTTAGAGCTCTCACATGCCACCTTTCACTGGAGTACTATGCATACATCTGACCAGGGGACCCGTGTAAAACTCTGCGTGTGCCTAGAATCTTCTGCTTGCAGACGTGGAGAGGTTCATGGATCACACTTGATCGCTGTGGACACGTAGGGCTGGGAGGCAGAGCAGGGGGTGGAGAGGTGCTGTGGCTTACCTTAGAGCTGGTCTGGGGGTGAGAGAAGAGATGGGCATGAAGGGACAGAAGGGCTGGGAGCTGAACGGGATTGGAGGTTGAGCAGGGCTCAAAGCATGGCGCTCCTCACCTGCCCAACATGAGGACTGGTCGCGCTTCACCAAGAACCCCCCTGAATGTTCCTGCACACCTCCCCCCGGGCACACGTCTCTCGGTTTGAGAAGTGTTCTTCTAAGTCAGTGTGAGGGAAATTCAATAGCTTGTGTGTTTAGGGTTCAGGGTTGATGATAATGGTGCTGTCTTTTGGCCTTCAAGTCTATGAATCTAACTCCCTACATTCATTCTCTGCTGAACGGCCTGGAGAGACAAGGAAGCTCTGCATTGCCATTAATATGCTCACAACGCATGCAGTTCTGCGTGAAGCGAGTGACTATAATCCAACCTCATGCTTAAGGGCTTGTGCTGGTCATCTGCAGGGATCAGGCACCAGTTATATCTCCATTGCACAATTGGAAGATTGAATTTGGATTTATTTTTCCACCTATTTTTGAAGTCCACCACTGCCAGTGGGTCACTGGACAGGGAGTATTGATGGTCTGAGATGATACAGGAATTCCTCCTTCTCAGATGCTTGGCTGGTGTGTCTTCCTCACTTGCTCAGGGTCCAACTGATGTTCAGATTTGGGGTTGGGAAGGAATCTTTCCTCACGTCAGATTTGGGAGTTCAGAATTTTTTCACCCTTCCAAGCAGCATGGAGTGTGGGTTGCTTGCTAAAATCAATAGAGTACCTTGCTACTGCAAGGACCTCCGATACTGACATTGGGGCTTCCTTGGCCTCTTCTCCTCTCAGTCCCTGGCACAAAACAGTTTCGTTTCCTGTTTAACCCATGTTACTTAGCTCCTAGGGCACCTGAGTAAAAGTTAATGGCATAGATAAACAGGAAGTCACAGTACACAATATAATGATCTATTCTGTCCTTAAACTATATTGAACTGAGAAAAAGACAATTTATTACTAACTTATATCAGCTTGAAGTTACAGCAGTCTTCATGTTAGCCCAGCTGCATTGGTCAATGCATTAGTAGGGACGGACCCAAAGCTCCACTCAGTTCCCTGAACTGCCCCATGTGGAGGGAGAGGTGAATGGTCCTTCCGTACCCACTAACTCTTGTGCACGTGGACCCAAAGATTAGGGAGTTTGCACAGGGGTGTAAGGAGGTGTTTTTATTTTCCTTTGCACACCTGCACAGACACACAGCTGAAGCAAAACTATAACCTGTAGTGAACATGTTTGATGGGTTCAGAAGCCATATAGCTAAAGTCTACCACTTTTATGGCATCACTGAACTTTCTGCAACATGAACTCTACCAGGAAATTAGTGTTTATTATAGCTAAACATCATCTGCTATATGCTCCCAAACATGTTATGTTATTCATAGCTTCATATATTCCAAGGACAGAAGGGACCAATGGGATCATCTAATATGACATGCTGTGCAACATGGGCCATCAGACTTCCTCAAAATAATAACAGGGCAGTCGTATTACCAGTTTAGGTACCTATGTTATCCACTCAGCAAATAAGTACAGCATCTGAAAGAAAAGTATATGATCAAGATGGTTATTGTGTTAATGTTTTAAACTTACATACCAATAAAAAGACCATACTTCAGATATGCTTCACATTACTTTCTTCCTACAAGTATGCTGGTTTTATGATTTATTTATCATTTTTTCTTTCTGAGATCTAAACCATAATCAGGATACCCCTACAGAAACCTAAGGTTTATTCTAATCTCTATTATCAGACAGGGTGAGATCTCTACTATGGGAAGATTGTCTCACATCAACAAAGTGTGCAGTTCTTACACCTCTTTCTGAAGCATCTGCTGCTACCCACTCTTAAGCTACATCTACACTAGAGAGTTTGGCTGATAAAACCCCGGTTATGTTGACAAAACTTGTGGTGGGTCCATGCTAAAAATTCTGTTGACAGAACTCAGCAGTTTTACCAACAGCTTTCTGCCTCTTCTCCATGAATATGTGAACAAAAAGCCAAGTGGATGCTCTGGGTAGTGGGAGGAAGGGGCAGCATCCCTTTGTCAACAGACAGAGCTTCTGGGTCACTGGGTAGCCCTGTCTTCTGTGCTTCTGGTTGGTTGTTCTGTTGAGAGAGAGGCCAGGCAGTCTGGTCACTCTCTGTCAACAGAACAGTTTGACAGACCACTCTGCTTTCAGGTGTTGACGTGATCTGTTGACAGAAGTTTTGTCAGAAGTGATCTTCCAACAGTAACTTCTGTGAGCAGATCACTGTAGTGTAGATGTAGCCTGAGAGACAGGGTCTATGAAATGAACCTTGGGTCTAATCCAATTCTTATATTCCTAAATAAAATTCAATCCATGAGCAGCATTAAATAATCAGATCCGAAAGCAGTTTGAAGATGACAGTTACTCTTGATGTGAGACTGACCAGCTCAGATAGAACAAAAAGCAATTTTGGTTAGCATCAGAGGAAAGGAAAATAAAAGCGCTTCTGAGAAGCATTCATTGGACATGCAAACTGTGTCACAGGAAGGATTCCAAAGTAATTTATCACTGACTGCTTCTGGGTAATAAGTCTGTGTGCTGCACTTGGTTATATTCTATGAGGCACAAAACCTTTCTATGACTAAACACAGTAAAATCTTTGCAGAAATAATTTTCTGGAAATTGATGACAAGTTGATGAAGAAGAATGATGCTCTGTTATCAGAAGCAGAGCAGCAAGAGATCTCCAGCTTCCTGTTGATTCACAAGCCATTTTTATCAGAACAAAAGTATCCCTGCAGAGATGTCATCAAACTGCTGCTTCCTGAAGTGCATTTAGGGGTCAACTGAACTACAAAGACAAGAGCCTGTTTCACAGAGGTAAAATAGCTGCCAGCTGATAAATCAACAATAAATGGTTGAAATCAGTCATAGCTTTTGTAATCAAACAGGATTCCTTTTTCACTCTGACAAGATGCTGAAGATTTAAATCAATTTCCTGTCTCATTTAAGTACTTTTTTATTGGTTTGGAAGGGCTGGAAGTTTATTGAGAGTTCTGAAGTTAAAAGGATAGAAAAGATGTATTAAATTATCTAATCCATCCTCCTGGAGTTGGAGGCCATGTAAGGATTTTTTTAAATTCTTTTATAATCCTGTGGTTTAAAACATCTCAGGAAATATACATATCCTGGGCCTGATTTGGCACTTTCTTGTACCAGTATTGCTGGGGGTAGCTCTGTTGATCTAATTTAGGTTTTTCCTGATTTTTGTCTTGCTGATCACAGCAATGGAACTAGCAGATCCTGGTGAAAAAGTAAATAGGAATGGTGACAGGGCAAACATAAATTTTTTGTGGCATTCTCACCTGAGGAATTAAGGTTGTTTTTATTCCACCTGCTTTCAACTCTTTACACCTCCTCCTGGGGTTTATCTCAACTTGCTACGTTATGATAAAAACTACAGTGTCATGTCTCTCCTTTGATTTCAGGTCCAGGTAATGATCTTGACTTAGCAATCTTCATATAAAGAACCTTTCTTGCAGTATGGACATACCAGATCAAGCAGATAGCAGGAGAGAAAGAGGTGTGGTACGGCTCAGGTGCACTCTGTACTAGGCTCAACCCATCTTCTTAGGAAAAAGGAAAAAGCTGTGTCTACATTGCACAACTTACAGTGGCACAGCCAGCAGGATAGAGCTCTCTTGCCAGCAAAATACAGCCATCCACAAAGAGTGGCAGTAGCTTTATTGGTGCAAGAGGATTTCCCATCAACAAAGCACTGTCCCCAGCAGCCTTTTGATTTGCTGGGGGTGTACTTTTTCACTCCCCTGGCTGACCAAAGTTTTACCAACAAGAGTGCAGTGCAGACATAGCCTTAATTCTGGGGTCTTCCAATAGACGATTGAGGCCAGGTCTACACTAGACATTAAAGTTGATTGTAGATACGCAATTTGAGCTATGGCAATTGTGTAGCTAGACTCGACTTATCTACAATTGACTTACTTGGCTGTCCTCGCAAAGGGGAGGCCAACAGGAGAAACTCTCCCATCGACCTCTCTTACTCCTTGAGCTATTGAGGAGTACAGGGGTCGACTGTCAGCCCCAGCTATTTCAATTTTGTGCATCCATACTAGGCCCACGAAATTGAACCCCAGAAGATCGACTCTGACCAGGTCAACCTTCCACATATTGAGGACATACCTTGTGACTGAGAGCCAGGGTTACTGCAATGTAAAGGACAGCCTGAGTTCAGGGAGCAGGCTAGAGAGAAGAAAACAACAAAAATACCTTCAGGAAGGTGTCCTGGCAGTGTGGTACTGCAGGGAGCAGGCTTGAAGGGCTGGAAGCCAGTCTGTAGGAGAAAGGCATCTGCAGAAGTGAACAGAAGGACTCTCCTTGACTCCCAAGCAGAAAGCCAGGTAGAAGTGAGACTTGTAGAAGACGCCAGATCAAGAGAAACAATTGGGTTTATATGAGGAGATTATGTTCAGCGGTGTCATTTGAAGTAACGATATGCAACCCTGAAGAAAAGACACTGACATCCTGAAGCTGTTAGGGGTAGAGTATGATACACTGGCATGTGAGTGAATCCATTGGCTCATGGAGATAGCCTGGTCATCCATGGGCAGCTGATATGCCACTGTCACCACAGAAAGTGTGAATGCTTGCCTGCAGTGTCACAGTGTTCCACGGATCCTTCCCTTGTTTGTATCTTTAGAACACAAGAGTGAGAATTCAGCCCCCAGACAACAGAGATTTTCCTGTACAAGGGCTTTACAGATTCATAAAGGCTACACAGGTAACTGCTGCTCCTGGGGGAGCAGCACGCGCAATTAATGAGCCATACTTTTTTTTTTTCTTTTTTTTTTTCGCACAGAAAAAAGGGTTCTGCTAAAATGTTGCTGTAGTTCCACCTTTGGCCCACCATAAGGCACTGAAGCAACAGAACAGAGCAGCAGCTCCCCTCAGAAAATATTCTCTGCAGTTCTGTCTTTTGCTCACCCAGGGATGTTATGGTGCTAGAACAAAGCTGTTGCTCCCAACCAGCTAGGGAGGAGAGAGAGCCTCCAGCGCCTTCTTCACCAGTTCAGAAGACAGGAGTTAAGTGGGGGGACAGACAACCTGGAACACTGAGGGTGATATATGACCTCATAAGGGCTAGTGGGAAGGACACACTGGAGCAGAGGCTGAAGAGGAGTGAAGTCACAGGGCCACAGGCAGGAGGAAGGCTCAGGGCCATACGCTGATGGGGGAGTGGCTGGGTGGTGGCACAAAGGCACATGGGGACAGGAGAAGGAGGTGCAGGGCCACATGGGGGCAGGGGGAGTAGATGTGTGAGTGAGACTGCAGGGACACATGCCTGACTGGAGGGAAGAGGCTAGAGGTCAGCCAGAGTCTGTGCGGGGAAAGCTCTCTAACAATTCCTCCCTGCCCTCACCCCAAAAATCTGTTCTATACTTTTTCCACCCATATCCAACAACCCTTTAAAATCACAGCCATGCTCCTTCCCATAACTTATTTTCCTCTCCCTCAGCTCCTATTTTACCTCTCTCTTACTCCTCCGCAGCCTTTGTATTGCTTCTGGGTGTGTGGTGGGAATATGATTCTGTACTGTAGTTTAAATGACTGTTATGTAGAGTTCTGTATTAATACCCTTCTAAGGAATCTATTTGCAAACATTTTCTGTACCTTTTTCTGTTGCCTGAATTGTTACAGACATGCTTGCTGACCAGTATTTTGAAGTGAATTACCAAAAATAGTTGAAACTGGTGTGATTACATTGCATTATTTTGACAAATAAAATATGCAGATGTTTTCAGAATTTGAAAATATTTTGTGCCTAATTGTCAATTTTTTTTGTTAATTTTTTACATTTTTGGTGCAGAATTCCCCATCCCCACAGAGTAAATTGCTCAAGTTGCAAATGTGCCATAATAATAATACTGTACAACTTATACAGTCCTTTGTCCCAGTGAAAATAAAATTTGTGAGCTTATTTCACACTATCGGGTGTGTCTTGAGCAAGAGAATTTTATGGTACTGCATGCTGGGGCATTTTTATTCATTTGTGTGAGGACTCAAGGGTGTAGAAAATGCCTGTTCAGGGCTGTTTTGGTTTTACTCCCTGAACAAGTTATTGAGAAGATGAATACATTCTGAATTTGGTGGATATGCTTTAGGGAACACTGATCTCACAGAACACTTTAATCTCCCCCACTCTGAATTAGAGCAAAGCAACCAAATAAAATGCATTTGAAAAATGGCTGGAAGAAAAGAAAGCCAAAAAGGAAAAACAATAAAGGATGCAGCTCCTCTCCCATTGATTATCAGTTAAATCCATGGTTCCCAGCCTGGGGTCTGTGGCCCCCTGGGGATCTGTGGGAGTATTTCAGGGTACCTGTGGGGGAATGGGGAGTGGGAAAGATAAATAAAAATTATCATAGAAAATAAGCTTTAAATAAATTGCAAAATTACAATCAATCATTATTTTAAATTAAATATCTTCCAATAATCTTATTAATTGTCCAAAAATCTATGTTGTGGTTTCTTTTTTTTATTTAATGAAGTGTACATAGCAGCTAGAATTGACTTCGATGGGGCTTTGGGGGAGTGATGGGGGAGTCTGTGAATGGTTTGGAGGCATGATTGGGGGTCTGCACTAGAGAAAACTTTGGGAACCACTGAATTAAACAAAACGAACCCAGAGTACTTGTCCATATTCCCTGTATTTGTCTCTGAAAAGGAATATTTGCTGCAACAAGAATATACTGAAGCTGCTTCTCTAAGAGATATTTTGTGGTAGTTTATTTTGACTGCTTTCCTTATGCCCACAATTTAGTGAGTCATAGAGTTTAAGAACAAAAATAGATCTGATAATTTGGATTAAAAATAAAACGGTAATGTATGTGGTTATGGACATAGCTCCTGTGTCACAGAGTTTCCTAATTTGGCTATTTTTGTATATGGTAATCTTTCTTCCAGAGTCCTACACAAGTGCGTAGCCTCACTGAAGCATTACTCACATGAACAAGGCTTTTTTCCCAGAATTGTGTATTATCTCTCTAGGTCTCAAGGGCCTGTAACTTTTATTTTTGCATTCAAAATAGCCACCTAGCATCTATGATGAAAATTACCTTTTTTCCATGTCAGCCATGGGTGTGTGTGGGGAATAGGATTAGCACCTGAGATAGTCCACAAGCTTCAGTTGGCTCAACACAAAGCAGTACCCCCTCTAGGTAGGAGAAATCACCCCAGACCGCGTGCGCTGCACTCTGCGCTAGCTAAGTACTCAGTTCTGGATCGGCTTCATGGGTATGATTCTAATCCTACAGTTTTCCAGAGGCTCATAGATGTCACCCAGACTTCCTTTCTCTCGGCAATGCCTACGGCTGGCTCATGTTCTGTGTCTGGTAGCCCACATGGGAAATTCTTAGTAACAGGATATGTGTTGCTGTACTGTGAAATTCTCTACCCAGTAAGATCAGGATGAGTCTAAGTCTTTTCATCTTCTTAATGTAGCGTACGACTCATCTCTTTACTTGTGTGTTCCTTCAACAGAGAGTGCTTGCCGAATGGTGGGCCTCCAAAATAGCTTCTGGCATTCAACGTCCCAGAACGGAACCTCACAAAGTAGTATAACATGAGAAAAGGCAAGAGCATCTAGCTTTGTTGCAGATTGGAAGGCTGCTACCTTTCACTATGTACATGTACTGAAATACCAGGGTGAGATGAGCATGTTAGAAATAGGTGCATACAGAAATAACAATAGCACTTTTCCAGAAAATTATAAGGCACATAACTATAACTATAAGGTCCCTTCCAGTCCTAGCATTCTATGATTCTAAGACAGTGGGGGACAACCTTAACTAACAGCTACCCCTAATGTCAGGTGTGCTCATTTGCTTAACTTTGTGTTTGCAAAGGTATGCAGTTTAGAAATCAGTACTTCTCTTTTGACTGTCCCAGACACAAAGCTGAAAACCAGTGAAAAAATCTTGAAGGAATACATACAGTATTTGACCTAAAGATTTCTACTCCCAGACTGTCTTAATTGGAAAACAGAGGAACTCACAGAAAGGCCTCTTTTAAAATACCCTAGGAACAATAAATATATTAAAAAAAAAAGACAAGAACTCATTAACTCACCTCTGATACATGCACAATATAATATGCATATCACTATAAGTTATTTATGGAGACAGTTCTCATTTTAATGAACATGTAAATGGTGTCCCAGTGATTTTGTTGTTGCCTCTTAGAGCAGATAATTTCAGGCACCTCTTTCATTGATTATATCATATGTATTCTTGCATATTGTTTGGAATTTTTCCTTTATTGACAGAGAGGTTCCATTTCAATTAGAATGATTGTATTCCAATTGTTCCTGTCATCCATGTGCTTGTCTCTCTTGTTAGTTGACAGTTGGTGTCCTGCTTTTTTAAAAATATTGATGCACTGAGAAAATATTAGTATTTAAGCTATCATTTACTGTAGCAATAACTTCTAAAAGAAATAACTGTGCCATTGTTAAAAGTTTAAGTAAATGTTGGTACCTTTGGCAGTCTAACCTCTGCATGGACATGAGAAAATTATTGTTTATGTGTGTGTGATATTTCAGTAGGTATACACTCCAGGATCTCACTAAAGCTGTCCATCTTAACAGCTTGCACACAAGATCAGGAAAATAATTACGGATTTTAAAATAAGTATTTGTATCTTAAGAGTTTAACTTTATCTCATAAAATAATCTTGAAAATTTAAAACATGGGCCACTTAAAATGAAAAAGCATCTGGTTGCTATAAAACTCATTTCTGTCAGTGGTAGATAAGATTACAAATATAATTTTTTCTCTTTTATTTGCTGACACGGGAATCAGATTAAGACCTTAGTTTAAAAGTGTGTACAAATTTTAGATTTTCTTTAGGTCTACACTAGAAACTTTTGCTGGCTGGCATAATGTTGTTGCTAAGGGATGAGATATTTAAATAACTTTTTTTAATCTGTGAAAGCCACAGTGTCGATATAATTATGCAAGCAAAAGAGTACATTTGCTAGTATAGAGTATTTCATTTGGGGGAATGATTAAAACTATGTCTACATTAGGAGGGTTTGCTAAACTGATTTCCGTGTTCACTTAGCAAATTGCTATGCTCGTTCCCTCAGTGTGAGCTCAGAAACCTCACTTAAGGAGCCAAACCCTCTGACAGAGCTGGGAACTCCTTGTCGTACTTTTGTTCTAATTCAAGGTTGATTTTGAGCCTTTGCAGGGCTTTGTCTTTTAGGTATGGATACAAGTTTGCATAAAAAAACAATAGAAACTTTAGAGTGAATTAGGTATGTTTGAGAAGTACAGTATTATCATTCCCTTCAGTACCTCAAAAGGAACATACAGTTAATGAGCTATCTAAGTAGTATGCGATTATATTATCTTTCTGCACAAGTTTAGTATATTTAATCAGAAAAACAATTGCACTTCAGTAATAACTTGGTTACTACAATTTATCTTCCAATAATATCTTCCCAAGCAACTTTGAATCAAAATAATGAAAAAAAATGCAAATTAATAATATTTTGCACTTACCCTGCTTAGATACTTACCTTAAAGCCACTTACAGGCCTCATAAATAAAGAAGTATATTCACCCTCACAACAATGATGTATGTATCATTCTCTTCACTTTGCATATGGGGAAACTGAGGCACTGAGTGGTTAGAGGACCTACCACATTCACATTTTATTTATTTTATCCATCACAATCAATTTGCATCACGTTTATGATGATGACATTATTCACAGTCCCAGCACTGAACAGCTTATGTATAAATTATGCAAATACAGAAAATCAACATTAAAAACATCAAGGAAAAGGGTTAGAAGAGTTCTGGTAGGTGATGAGTGAATCCTGCATGCTCTGAGATATTTGAGTGGATTCTGAGGAAAGGTTTGGGAGGAAGAGTAAGTGGTACACATGGCATCAATTTAGAACAAGGCAAAAAGAAGCAGGTATTGAGGGGGGATATTGAAGATGAGGCACAGGAACATTGGTACAGGGGAAATAAGGCATTGTTCTAACCATTTGGATCAATGTGCAAAATGAAGGAAATGAGTAATGTGTATGAGAAGACAACAATATGCAGAACTAGAAGACGGGGCGCACTGTGGTTACAAGTTGAAAAACTTTACCAATGGCCCACTTGAAGAGATTGGGAGGTCACTTTTCAGATAAATTTGAATGAACAATTTGATATTGTCAAGTGAAGGCTTTCAAATTTTTCATGTCTTCTGTTGTTATTCAACAAGGTCTGCCTATAAAATTACAAACTACTTCGTTGCTGTTACTGGTACAAACTGCCCCCGGAAGCCAATTAAATAGCAAAAATATATTAAATTCACTTTTGGAACCCACCTTCCACATAAAGGAGCAAGGAGAGAAGCCTCTAATGGACACCCTCAATTCACACCATGATAGCTTGCCCTCTTGCTTTCCCGTTTCTTCAGAGCTAGGTTTGTAAAGCTATTTAGGCACCTATGGCTGCATACAGATACCTAGAGGGATTTTCAAATGCTCTACCTGCAACCCTAAACATCTGGGTCTAAACTAAAGAGTGAATAAAGGATTGCGTTTCAGCCCATATTTTTATCCGTAATGTTAAGTTTCCTTCTTTCTGTTTTTTCAAATCTTCATGTTTCTTTGCCATAGCTTAGGATTTTTGTTAGTGATACAGCAGATATGTGTCAGCTAGCCTTGAACCAAACTCACTGCCAGAAATCTGCTACACAACCTCTGTGGTGTTACGTGGATATTCTGAGTATTTATCTTTATTCATCCATTAGTTTCATATTAATCTTGTTTGTTATCTTGTTGTTACTTGTTGCCAGCTCATTCATCTAACAGAGGCGCCCACTTGGAGGTTGTCTGCTAATTTGATTAAGAGTGCTGTAACTTTTTACCCCTGTCACTTGAAAATATGCTTGTCTCTTGGCTCAATGCTGTGCTGAGAAGCTTATAGAGAGAATGTACCTCAGGGTGGATGGATTATTAGAGCACAGCCTTGTCCACAGAGACTCAGAATGAGAGGTAGGTGTATTTGAAAATGACATTTCATAACAAAAGCCTTGATGTTCTTAATCAAGCTACCCATCTACTGCAGTACTGAGGTACTGAATGCCAATATCTGATTTTTCTCAGTAAAATTCTCCCTACTCTGAAACCTGTTCTCAGGAGAGACAAGAGTCTTGAATAAAGGCAGAATTGGGACATATTTCAAATTAACCTTGAAATGAAATTGACTCAGATGGTATAAGTGCAGGGAAGCTGTGAAACTAATCATTGCTAATAGCTCATTTAACATATATGTGATTCTTTTCATCCTGATTGTTTCATGCTGTAGCATTTGTATAATTATTTCACAGTAGCCATAGAGTGTGTTGACACCTGTGCTCTTATTAGTCGAGGGCCAATATTGGTCAGGCAGTGTTTTTTATAAGTATTTTCTGCTTCTGTTCCTGAAGAAGTCTTCATCCACATGGCCACACCAAGAACATAAGACCATAGGACTGGAAGTGACCTCCCGAGCTGAGTCTAGTCTAGTATCAGAGCCAATCATGCCCCGTTACCAGCATATATGAGTGGTTTGAAAGTGATATCCTGGTTTGAAGAGTTGAGAGGAAACAGCTATTCAACTATCCTGATTTCACTCTAGGGAACATAGCGCAGGTGTAAATCAAATCTGGGCAAAGGAACTACTTGGCACTTGCTACCAAACATATGGGCTGTGTCTACACTTGCAGCCCTCTTTTGAAAGAGGTATGCACATTGAAAATGCAAATCAGGTGCAAATTTGCATATCTGACACCTCATTCGCATATTCTTTTTTGAATTAGCTTCTTTCAAAAGAAGAAAACCAGTGTAGATGCTGCTCTTCCGAAAGTAAACCCCATCTTCGAAAGAATCCTTCTTCCCATAGGGTGCATCTACACTAGCAAGTACATTCGAAATCCAGATCGAAAGAGTGAGTTCTTTCGAAAGAACCTGCAGAGCGGCTACACACACGGCGCTCTTTCAAAATTAACTTTGAAAGAACTCCCCCATTCTTTCGAAGTCGGTTCTCCCTTCCTGGGATGGGCAAAGTGCCCTCCTTCAAAAGATTATTTCAAAAGAGCGCATGTATAGATGCCCCGCAGCCCGCTCTTTCGAAAGAGTGGGACCTCCATGGCTGCAATCAGCTGGCAGGTGGCGGTGCCGCTCCCAGCACAAGCGGAGCTCTATGGCTCCAGCATCCAGCCATGTTTCAGCACACAGGCTCCCAGAAGCCCCCAGGCAGGAAGCTGAGAGTGTGCAGGCAGCAGGGATCCCATGCTGCTGCACAGCCTGCTCCCTGGCGCGATGCTCCAGCCAGCCCTGAGCCCTCCTTGGCACCATGGCCAGCGCCCCTGACCCCCACCTGCCCCAGGGGCCCCCCAAAGATACTGGGGAGCCCTCCCAGGAGCAGAGTCAGGCCCCAAGCACCGAGCCCCCTCCTGGACCGACGCCAAGGTGTGGGACCTCCTTGCTCTCTGGGCAGATGAAGACATTCTGCACCAGACAGGGGTCCTGTGCAGGAACATGGTGGCGTTCCAGTGCCTCGCCATGGGTCTCTCCAGCTGGGGTCACCCTACCTGGACCCTGGACCAGGTGAGGTCTAAGGTGAAGGAGCTGCACCAGGGATACTGCAGGGCCTGGGACATGGTCAAGGGCAGCACCCACCAGCTGCCCCTACTATAAAGACCTGGACTGCCTCCTTGGGCCTAAGGAGGTAGGACCCCCGGCCATGCTGCTGGACATGACGGTCCTGGCGTCAGAGAAGGAGCCCGAGATGGGGACAGAGGGGGAGGACCATCCCGGACCCACGCAGGGCAAAAGGTGCCCACGGAGGCTGGACACCACCAGTGATGACGAGGGCTCAAGCGAGGGGGCCTTCATCATCGACATCCCATCCAGGCCATCCAGCTGGGCCCCATCTATCTGTACCTTGCTTGACTTCCTGGAGGGACCCACAGATAGGTGGCCTGCACACCAGCCACCTCAGGACTGAGGAGAGGGCATCAGGTCTTGCCCAGGGTTGCTGCAGCACCCCCATGTGCCTGCCACCATGGGACCTGTGGACTCCAGACAGCCACGTTCCCTGGGCCTGGACAGGGGGCCAACACACGACGCTCAGCACCACATGGGCGGGACGGCACCACAGACCGGTGGCTGTGGAGGGACCGGGGTGACAGCGTGGGGCAGCCCATGCCCTCAGCACCCACTCAGGGAACCCTGGGACATGGGCATCACAGGGCACCAAGTGGGGGGGCACAAGGTTCAGTGCTGGGGACTCATGGCTCCCCCCGCTCTCCTCTTTTGTCTCCACAGCTCCTGTCGCCAGTGGTTGGACCAGCCCCACCACCAAGGGCGAGGGGGAGCTACCCGGACCCCACGCTGTCCCTGCATGGGTCCGCCACTGGGCTATCTGCTGGCACCACCTGCATGGGTAGGAAGACACAGGGGAGGCTGCCCACACTGCAGCACTGTGGGACCTTTCCAGAGTGCTGAGGAAGTGGCTGGAGATGGAGCAGTGGGCCTGGGACCAGGTGGCAGCCAACCTCGACACCCTGACCCAGTCCGTGGCCTGCCGCCCAGCCCTGACTGCCGCCCCATCACCACCCGCTCCCGCAGACGCCCCTGCCGCCCTCACCCCACTGTCCTCATTTGTCCATTACCCACCTGCCCCCCCACCTCACCCCCTCCAACCTCCCCCCAACTCCCCTTTCTGCCCTCCGACCCCACCACCCACAGTGAACCCTCCACAAATGCCCGACCTTGCTGCCCTGATCCTGACCCACCTGCCCCTGGCCAATCTCATCCAGCTGGCCCACATGCTGCTGGTGAGGGCTGGCCAGGGGAGACCATGGTTCCCACCCCTCACTCCCCATGCACTGACCCCACACAGCCCACAGAAGCCTCGCCCCAGGTGCACTCCTACCTGCCTGTGGCAGCGGCTGCTGCCCCGGCCCAGCCCCGATGGGACCCCTGGACATGTGGGGGGTGCGAAGGGTGTGGGTGACAGGGATGATGCCTGTCAAGCCCCCAGGAGCACTAAGTTGCCCCTCTCCTGGGAGCCGTCCCAGAGCCTCTCCAACCCTGTAAATAGTTACCTCCTGCCCCCATCACCCATTCTGCCCCCTGTAAATAGTTGTCAAGAAGACTTAGCTTTGTTATTTATATAAAATGTTTATTTTTGTGTTCTATCCCATGTCCCCTGTGCATGTGTGGTGGGGGGGAGTGTTCAGTGTGGTGGTGTGTGTGCATGTGTGTGTGTGCAGGCATGTGCAGGATGGTGGTGTGCGTGTGCAAGGTGGGGTGGCTCACCATGCACCCCGCTCAAAGGCCTGACACAGGGCCTCCCGGATCCATACGCTGTCCTGCTGGGCCAGGTGGCATGGGGTGGCAGGGGCTGCTCGTACCCGTGCCCCAGCTGGGTGGCCCACCCCTGCATATAGGGCTTGTTCTTGGCCTCCACGAGGTTATGCAGGGTGCAGCACACCCCGACCACTGCTGGGACATTGGCCAGGCCCACCTTCTGCCTCATGTGGAGGCACCTGAAGTGCCCCTTGAGGCGGCTGAAAGCCCGCTCCACCGTATTGCAGGCCCAGTTCAGCCGCTCATTCAAATGGCCCTGGCTCGGCTGGATGTGCCCCATGTATGGCCTCATGAGCCAGGGCTGCAGGGGGTAGGCTGCATCCAACATGATACATGGTGGCATTGTGGTGTCCCCAACAGGCAGCTCCCGCTGGGGGGAGGAAGGTCCCCTCGGCCATGCTGAGTCCCAGGCCCGAGTTCCTGAAAACCCTGGCGTCATGGGTGCAGCTGGACCAGCCCACACAGATGTCCTAGAACCAGCTGTTGGCATTGACGAGCGCCTCCAGGACCACACAGTGGTAGACCTTCCGATTCACATAGGCCCTGCGACTGTGCTCCGGCACACTCCTGAGTGTGGCCTGGGCTGCATCCTGCACACTCACCCCCACCCCACCCCAATCCCCATCCCTGTCCCCGGCGGGGGGCGCCCCACAAGTCCCCAATAGGCCCCCTTCCTGGGGCACCCCCTGACCCCTGCTCCCCTCATGCAGTGTGGGTGTGACCCGGCCATAGCTTACCTCGATGAGGATGGCCTCGATGGTGGTCTTGCCCACCCTGAACTGGTGGCTGACAGGTTGGTAACGGTCCGGGGTGGCCAGCTTCCATAGGGTGATGGCCACCCTTTTCTGTAGGGGGAGCGCCGGCCTCATGCGGGTGTCCTCGTGCTGGAGGACTGGAGCGAGCCAGTGGCACAGCTCCAGGAATGCCCCCTTGGTCATTCTGGAGTTCTGTAGCCACCAGTTGTCGCTCCAGTCCTCCAGCACCAGTCAGTCCCACTATTCGCTGCTTGTGGGGAAGCTCCACAGGTGGCGAGTGACCCGGGGGACTGGCTAGAGACACTGCGCCCTGAGGATGGCCTCCAGGAGGGCGGCTAGCAGAGTGGCCACCCGGAGCTGCTGGAGCACAGCAGCCAGGACTGTGGCCAGTGCACTGACCACAGCCTCAATGCTGGGATGCTGCTGTTCAGGGTCCATGAGGGCCCGGGATGCCTGCTCCACACTCTCTCTCTCTCTCTCCTCTGTCGCTCTTCTCTCTCTCTCTTCTCTGCCTGGGGACAGGCCTGTGGGGGGGGTGCCTTTAAGGGGATGGTGGGCGGCAGGCAGCAGCCCTGGAAGGGCTCATCCACCACGTGACCCTGCCCGTGGCGCTCCCTGCCCCAGCTCTTTCGAAAGAGCATCTTGGTGTGTGTGGATGCTCTCTTTTGAAATTGTGCTGGGGGGGGCCTTTCGAAATAACGGATCGAAACTTTGGCCCCTGCTGGCGTATGTGTACGCTCCATTTCAAAAGAGCATCTTTCAACTTTCTCTTTCGAAAGACATTCTTTCAAAACAGATCTGTAGTGTAGACGCACCCGTAAAAAAAAGGGAAGGAGGATTCTTTTGAAGATAGGGTTTACTTTCGAAAGAGCAATGTCTACACTGGTTTTCTTCTTTCGAAAGAAGCTATTTTGAAATAAGAATGTGCAATCGAGGTGTCACATATGTAAATTTGTGCCTCATTTGCATTTTCAATGTGCCTCATTTGCATACCTCTTTCGAAAGAGGAATGCAAGTGTAGACCCAGCCATGCAGTAAATAGTTAGAGTCCCCATGAATCTTGTTTATTATCTATATTAGACATCAAAACTATTGTAACAACTGGGCAAACATTTTTTTTCAAAACTGTTGTGAAAAGACATTAATCTGGTGTTTAATATTCACTCTACTAGATATTAAGTACATATGGTTCCAAGCTATTCTTTGGCATACACTGAAATACACTTTGAAGAGTAATTCAAACCTTTCTGTGATGCAATCTCAAGCAATGTGATGTATGTGATACCATCACACAGATGAGTGACTGCTTCCAGGTGCTCATTGTTTGAAGGAAAGTTTCTGAAGAATTTTTAAATAAGGACTCTTTTGGGTACTTAAGGATAAATGGGTGGTCCTGTGAATATTCGTCATTCTAGGAACTGTATCAGAAAAACATTACTCAGCCTTCAAATGCATTTTGGTTGTTTTCATTAAACTCCTTGAGTTTGGATCAGACTTCCAATGAGCAAAATATATCCGGAAATTGACATGTAATCTTCAGGAAATTCTTGGGTTAGTAAATGGAATAAAATGTGATGGGGAAAGAGGGAAACTTTTCAAACCAAGAAAAACGTGTTCTGAAAGAAATGTCCGGATGTAAAAAAAAATGGAATTGACTACTGGCAGTCTAGTGTTTTATTTATTATGTCATGCTTCATTCTGATATTAAGAAAATAAGTCATTTGTTTCCAATGGGAACACTGAGGTGCTTTACACTGGGACCGCTGAGTTGCTTTCTCTTGGAGCAAGGTGCAATGGCCTTCCACTGACTCAGAGGCTGACAAAGCCTCTCAGAGACCTTGGTGGGTGGGTCCTGAACACCTGTGCCCTGCTCCCCCTCCTCCCCAGAGAGTAACACCTGGGGCCAGAAGTACCAGGGGCAGGACCCAAAGTTCATTAAAAGACTGGCCTCTGAGTGGAGCAGAGGCCTTTTACAAGGCTCCTGGGAGCCAGAGCTGGAGGACCTGAGCCAGACAGGCAAGAGCCACTGGCCAGTCACCCTGACCAACCTGGAAGGCCGCAGCCAAGCATGCAGCTAACCAGGTAACCAGACTTTCCCAAATTACTGGTGCTCTCGGGCCTGTGGCTAGCCACACATCCTGACGACCCACCGGACGGAGGGACCCTGCCTGTAACAAGCTACCCCAGGGACCCAGACAGGCATAAGCCTGAGGTCCTGCCTGCTGCTCACAATGCCGAGGCCTCAGATTTGCTGAAGCCCATGATCCTGCCCTCTCTCCAGTACCCAAATGATGTGGAGATGCCTGACTGGCCAGACCTGCCAGCTGCCAGTTACCTGGAGGAGATCCTCCTTCTTGAGCTCACCGAGCACTCCTAGTGGGACCAGACGCTGATGGAGGTGGAGGTAGGAAGTGGTCTGGGGAATGCTCCACTTGAGCCCATGGTGGTGTGTTGCTGCCAGGATCCCTACTACTCAGCTCATGGTGCGAGCTGTTCCTAGGGCCCTGGGCCAGGATGCAGTGGAGTGGTATGGCCTGCAGTCCCTACCCCACTGCCGGAGAGGTAGCCTCTTGCTTCTCCCAACCCACACCGCTGTTGCTGTTTGCTTGCCATATCACCTGGAACCAGGGCTGGCTCACTGCCCTTTTGTTTGCTGCCCTGCCAGGAACCAGGGCCATGATCATTGCTTGCTGCTTGCCCTGAGGCAGGGCTGGGCCACTCTGTTGAACTGTGCTTGCTGCCCCGCATTGAGCTAGGGCTTGAGTGTGTATGTTGCTGGCTGGCAGCCCCATTCAAGGGGACACAACTCCAGGAAGATGGCTGTCAGCCCCAAGGTCGGCTGTACCCAGACTGGGGCAAGGTGCGGCACCCCAGGCCTCCCAGAGAGGGCAAACTCTGCTGACCAAGACCATTACAATCCTTGCAGATTTTGAGGGCTAATGGCAAAGCAAGATCCAGGAGGATCTCATGAATTGTTTCTGATCTTGGTAAACCATGGAAAAGCATTCTGAACATCCCTGAAGAATTTTGTAATGGGACCCTGCTATCTATCATATTTATAACTGCAGTCTTATGAGACCTAGAAAACTATGCAGAATAGGAAAAAAGTTGGTGTAGATGTTTTAAAAATCCCTGGACATTTCTGACATGTGTTCTGGTCTGATCTGCGGTTTTATGTGTATTTCCTCAAAACAGTCAATAAAAACAGTGTTTGCTATGGTAACTGCTCCCTATGTCACTCAGGCTATATCTGAACTGCAGGCTTCTGTGAGGAGACTGGAGTTGGGAGTGTTCTGCAGATATTCCTGTCTTCCTTGTTCCATGAAGAAGGGACGTCCTGGCAAGGGGGGGCTTCCCAACATTTGACCCTGTGTGGACAGGTCAAATGTCAGGAAAGCCTGTCCCAACAGACCTGCGGGCAAGAGATATGCAAATGTGGTGTGCAATCTGTATACCTTTTGCCAACAGTTCTTGGCAATATAGACAGAGTTAGAATTATATAATAAAGGTTGAACCTCTCTAATCCAGAATGCTGTCATCTGGCAACATCTGTAATCTGGCATGATTTTAGTTGGCTGGATGACCACTTATCATGGGTGTAGCCAAGTTTCCCATGGTCCCATAAAGTTTGTTTCCAGACACCTTTCCTGTCTCTGTGCTCTGTACTGTTTTAACTGTGCTTTGCCCTTAATGTCTTCTAAGAGCCCAATAAGCAGCTGAAGTGTTGGTAATGGGCTAGAAAATATTGACCTCCTGTCATCCAGCAAATTCTCTCATCTGGCACTGCTCAGGTCCCAAGAGTGCTGGATGAGACAGGTTCAACCTTCCACAATTGTTAGGACACTCATGCCAACTAGTACTGTCAACTTTTACAGATGCAATATTTTAGAGGGCCTAATTTAACTGTTGAGCCCATTAATCCCATTGTTCTTCTTCTCTGAAAAGATATATTAATGGTCTTATCCTTCTATTTCTCTTTGGCTATAATGAAAATTGGACATTTTTCAGAGATGGTACTTCCTGGGGTGATATAATCCACTTGACAGCTTCCTGGACTTTGATGTACACACAGATAAAGTCAGTAACTACTCATGTTCAGAAGTATCTATAGAGCATTATCCTCAATCAAGAGACAAAAATGTTTCTTTCCCACAATTATGACTTGGAGCATACCGTATTTGTTAAACAAAGCTCTGTGTGTCTTCATAACTCATTGCTGTGGATTCATCAGGATGATGCATTGAAATTCAGACTTCTCTATTGTGGTATGTCATGCATGTTTTTAAAAGCTATTTTTAAAATGAATACCACTGTATAACACTGATAAAGTTGAAGTCATTTACAATTTGATGTGCTCTCTTCCTGTTTTCTAAATTCACATTAGTTTGGTTTTCATTTGAATAAAATACATTTTTAAAAAAGAGCAGCTATTGGAAATGTATTAATATTGTATCCACACTACAAAACCTTCATTATTTAACATGTACATCATTTTAAATGTTACACAAAATCTATTGTATTTTTCCACATTAATTCATACCTAAATATTTCATGTTAATTCCTCTGTTGCTTACCACAGAATGAACACTAAAGCTTATCTTATTGGTGAGTTTCTCTCTTGCTGGAGGGGAAGACTTTGTTTGTTAAGTATAAGCATAAGGTTTAAAACAACCTGGATTCAGATCCCAGGAGGAATAATTTAGTCCACTTTGTGGGATAGATAAACTAAGTTTCATATATTGCCAGGTGGAGTTCATCCAGGTGATACTTTTAAAATCAAAGTCCAATCTGCCCTGCATGGACATTAAAACATAACACTTGAACTTACACATGTTTTAACCAAGCTGAAACTCAGGTTGGTGCACAGCAAAAGCATTCAGACATGCAAATCAAGTATGTAGAACCATATCTTAGGAACACAGAGATCTAAGAATGCTTTCTCTGAACAAACATCTTTTGGTACACACACATTCTGAGTTCCTATGTAAGAAACTTGGGTACCCCAAGTGAGAATCTATTTGCACTGATGTGCAAATTTAACAACCACTATAGAATATAGGTACCTTAGGTCAAAGGTGGGCAAAATCATGCCCAGGGACTCGATCTGGCCTGCCAAGCATTTTATTTCAGCCTGCCCCGCTGATTAGCAGAACATGCGTCTTTACAGCCAGCAGCATGGGTTCCGCTGCCTCCCCTCCACCTTGTTCCATCTGAGCTGAACTGCTGCTAGGATTCTCCTGCTACCGGTGCCCATGGCTAGTACCAAAATTTATGGAGTGGCCCCTCTGAAAATTTTTACCCACCACAGCCTTAGATCCTATAGTGCTTCACTAAGAGTTGGGGTATGACTTTTGTAAAACTGTCCCAGTCCCATATTGTAAACCACTCAGCTCTGGGTTGGCCGCATTTCAGAGAAGCAGCATATATTGTATTCTGTAAAATGATTTAGGCTAGGATTCTTCCACAGGAAAGAAGCTAAATATACTAAGTACATGACATACACATGATTAGCTGTACATTAGATTTATTTTTTATAAAAGTGACCTATAAAAAGTGACAGTTGTGCCTCTTTTAGGTGACATTACATGGACATAGAAGGGCAGAGTTTGGCATCATTTGAAAGAATCATCTCCCTTTTCAGTTACTACATGAAACTTACCCTTCTATGAAGGGGAATATCCAGAGGAAAAGTGAAGGTGCCTGCCCTATATTCGCTATCATACTTGCTGTTTGGTAATTTTGTTATTCACATCTCTGTACATATACTTTCTGCTGGGGTTTGTTTTGGTAAACTACAATTGCTGTTTAACCATCAAATACTTTGACCATTAGTCACACTGATGTACAAAGCTGACTGTGTCTAGCTGATATGAGGTAATAATGACATCGATATGAGTATGGAGTTTTTTGACTTTTCTCTTAAGGCAAAGATGCCCACATACCTATGATTTTTGGAAGATGTCACAGTCTGTTGACTTTACCTTTTTGGTTATTTTTGCAGCTTGGATTTGTAGGTATTGATCTGGCCCTGAAACAGGCAACAGTTTTCTGGTAATGACTATATGTCAATTTAAAAATCTGCTTTTTCTTGCATCTCCCAATTTATATAACACTGTCTTGTGTCGCCATGTCTGCACACTAGGCTCTGGACTGAGAACTATTGAAAAGTGAGAATAATTGAAGTTATTAATTGGAACCAGTAGGGACTAGTTGCTATAGCAACCAGGTAATAGCAAATATGACTCAGTAGTAAGATGCAGATACAAAACAATGTGAAGCTGATAGCCAGTAGTAAAGGGTTGGGATGCACTATAAAAAAGATCTGCTGAAGACCAATATTCAATAGACACTGGGTAGGAAATGAGTTTTAACCATTTCCAATATATAAACAAAAACAGATACATGAATTACTTTGGGACCAATTCTACAATTGATACTCCTGCTGAATCACACTGCCTGTGTAACTGCCCACAAGTGGACTTGAACCTAGAGGCTGGGTCTAGACTGCCATTTAGCACAGCACTGCTGCCTGCAGCACTATTCTAATGACAGGTCATGAAATTGCAAATGGAGAACCATTAGCACAGCCATGCGAGATTTTACTGTCAGCAGGGGGAGTGCTGGCAGTACAGAGGCTGTGTGGACATGCCTCTGCCGGCAAAGCCCCCCCTCTGTTGCCAGCCCTTATGCCCTCCCCCCACATTTCGTGACACTGGTAGGATGGGAAACTGAAGTGCAGAAATACTGGCTGACGCAGATGCATGTGCTGCTGGCATCAATTCAGCATTGGCAGAGAGACGGACTGGGTAACGTAATAGGCTTTTTCTTCTCACTTCTGTGTTGACGCAGGAAATACCACAAAGCTTGACACAAGGGGGCTGCTCTGAAGAGAATTTCAGTGTAGAACTTCTCCATATATTTATTCTAATTTTTGGATGGGTCTTCAGACTGAATCTCCACACCATGGGCTTCTCTGTACCTTTAAAGTGCTGTGGACATGCTATTTTTAAGTATCGGAGGGGTAGCCGTGTTAGTATGGATCTGTAACAGCAACAAAGGGTCCTGTGGCACCTTATAAACTAACAGAAAAGTTTTGAGCATGAGCTTTCATGAGCACCGACTCACTTCATCAGATGCATCTGATGAAGTGAGTCTGTGCTCAAGAAAGCTCATGCTCAAAACTTTTCTGTTAGTCTATAAGGTGCCAGAGGACCCTTCGTTGATGCTATTTTTAGTGTGTCAGGGTACCTGAGTTGCTACATGACTTAAAACATGCAGCTGGCTGTCCTCTTTGAGGCCCACATAGGAAGAGGCAAATGTCTTCACCCATCCCATCCCCATCAGCATGAAAGGACTGAAACTATGTCTGCTTATTGGCCGAGATTCATAAGGGTATTTTGGCTTCTAATGCCCATTGACTAGATAGTTCTGAGTCATGGTAGTAGCCTCCATCTTGATGTTCTTTGCAGAGACCAATCACAATCTAGCCCCCTTTGACTTTCACCTCCCAACTCCTTGGACAAATCTTGAACTGGTCAGATAAAATTCATGATTATTCACTGTTGAGATGCTTCTTAGTTTGTCAGAGAAGGCTGAGTTAAAACAAACAAAACAAAAACCCAGTAAAGCAAAAGAAACAAAACACCCTCCTTCAGACTGCTCACCATTGAAAGTACAGACATTTTGGTACCAAGAAAATCATCAAACTCAAATACATTTTTCTTCAGCTGTCAGAAGCGTATAATGTATGATACCTTATGCAATTAGACAGCGGCTGTGACATAAATATCCCTGAGAGCAACTATCAAAATTATTAATGTTGTTTTTCTAACCTCTTCAGCAAGGATATATTCACTTCCAACTGGAGTGCCAATGTTGGCATCCCGGAGTGTTTTTTTTTCCTTCTTCCAAAGAGGTTTAATTGTGCTGGGTATAAATAGCATATCAGTAAACAAGACCTTTGGCTCTGTGAATCACATCTAAAATATTTGCAAGCCCTCCACAATTGCTGTGCTGGTGAAGAATGCACTCATTAGGCAGGTCCAGATGTATTCAGTGATCCACTGAGAGTCTAATTCCTCCAGCAGATAAATCATTGGAATATTAATGCTGTTGTTTGCTGACAGCTAGTACAACAAGACTGAAGCAGCAGTTCCGTGAATCATGGGGAGTGTGTATATATTAGAGCTGTGCACATTCAGAAGGTTCCACCTGAGAAGGTCTTAGACACAGGAGTACAAGAAGTTAACATCTATTTCATTCCATTTCATTTGTGACTTATCTTTTAGTGTTCCAGAATGAAAAGGCTTTTAAAAGAGCTCTGCAAATAAAGCTGATGGAAAATGGGAGCAAATGGCACATTTATTTTGGGGTTACTAGCAGGCCCCCAGATTGAGGGCACCAAAGGAGCAATTGCCCTGGGGCCCAGCAATTCAAAGGAGCCTGCGGTTTCCAGCTGCCATTGCTGCTACTGCAGCAGCAGTGCAGCCAGAGGCCCAGCCCTTTAAATCACTGTCAGAACACCAGGTGGTGCACTGCTGAGCCCCAGGTGATATGCTCTAGAGGGCACTGATGCATACCCTGGAGGTAAGGGATGGTAGCATGAATGATGCCCGTCAGAATGGTTGTGGAAAATAAATCTTGTTAAACAACCCCAATAGTGTTATCTGATAAGGCTGACGTTTCATAAAGGCAACTGTGTGCACCTAAGATTTCTGTAAGGCCTTTGACTCAGTGTCAAATGAAATGCTGCTTAAAAACGTAGCAGTATACAACATCAGCGCAGCACATATTAAATAGCTATAACCTAATGACCTGATAGTGCTCGTCTCTGGGATTGCTCGTGGGTTCTCATTGTTCTTGGCCCAAAGTTGTTCAATATTATCAATGGCTTGGAAAAAAACATAAAATAATTGATAGAAATTGGCTAGTGCTATGAAGATTAACAGAGTGGTAAGTAATGGTGAGGATAGGTCAGTCACAGAATTCAGCCTGGATCATTTGATAAACTGGTCTGTGGTGATTTGGGAATCTGTTCAGGCGGAGTTTATTTGATAATGGGGGATCATTGCATGTGTGAAAAGTGATTGGGTTAGAAACCCTTTGTTAAGCCTGTGTCTATTTGTTACTGCTCATGTGCCCACAAAGAGTTACATTGTAATCCCAGAGTGCTCACATAAGAGTTCTGAGGGAGTTTGAATGTACCCTCCGGGGATGTCAGTGCCAAGAGGGTTCAGTGCTAATCTCAGGAGCTAGCTAATTGGACTGTGGGGCCTCAGCTCTCAGGATGGGGTGTGAGTCAGAGGATCTACACCCTGCAAGAGTGCGAAAAGTCCCCAAGCTAGGGGAAGTGCCTGGACTTTGCCTGGACTTTTCTCAGGGTGAAGAGGTATAAAGGATACCTGGTGCCCAGGGAGGTCGATTTCAGCCACAGTAACCTGGGGAGTGTTTTGCCAGACACTGATGGAATCTAGCCAACTTATGTGTGTTGTATGGGCTCATGTGAACAGAATGTGTTGCTGTGCAATGACACGTGTGGGAATGGAGAATGTCCATCACACTTACAGGGTGAAGACTGTATCCTTGAAAACAGTGACTCTGAAAAGGATGTACATATTGGAATAGGCAGCCAGTGCCAGCCCCTCTGCTCCTAGCGTCCAGGCTCTTCTAGGGAGCTTCCAGCCTTTAGGCTAAGCTGCCTTCTGGGCTGCCAGCTCCAACTCCCAGGTTCCCTTCCTTGTTGCTGACTTTGCTGTTGGCTGCAGCTACAGGGCTCCACTCCCAGCTCCAGCTCAGCTCCTGGCCAATGGCTTTCCTGTTGCTGGTCCACTGGCCTGACACTGCTCCCAGCCTGGCCAATCTCCCGGCTACCAAACTCTCTGCTGCTGGATTCCCAGCCAGCCCCCATTTCCAGCACCTGGGCTCCCTAATCCAGCAATATTTGTTGTCCAGCAGGACCACGGTTGTTACCAGATTGGAGAGTCCTGAGAGATGCCATCTGCAGTTGTCATGATAGACAATCAACTGAACAGGATTTCCCATTGGAATCTGGTGACCAATATAGCTCATGCTATTTTTGGATGTATATACAGGGGACTATTGAGAACAGGGAGGTGATTTTAGTTCTGTCAGCATTGGTGAGCATATTACTGATGGATTGTGTCAACATTAAAAACAAAAGTTCAATGGCAAAAGATTAGAAAATGATATGGGTTATAAAAAAATCCTGCCTTTTTGTGAAAGGAGAAGTCATTTCTCTCTTTGTGAGTCACTTTCTCCCTTCTGTGCCCCAGAGCAGAGTGGAATATATGGGTCACAATAATTTTTGTTTTAGAAATTTAATATCTTTTTGGCTGTGGCCATGCTAGTCCCTCCTTCCGGAACGGCTATGATAATATGGCACTTTGGAATATGCTAATGATGTGCTGTCATGAATATGCAGTGCCTCATTAACAATGGCGGCCACACGTGCTTCAAAACTGCTGGTTTCGAAATGCACACCACCCATGTAGCCGGGGGCCTTTTGAAATGACCTCCCTGATTTTGAAACACCTTCTTCCCAAAACCAGATGGGAAGAAGGGGCTTTTGAAATCAGGGGGGTCATTTCGAATGGCCTCTACATACACAGGTGGTGTGCATTTCGAAACCAGCACTTTCAAAGTGCGTGTGGCTGCCTTTATGTTAATGAGGAACTGCATATTCATGGAAGTTCCTCATTAGCATATTCTGAAGTGCCACATTACCATAGCCCTTCCAAAAGGAGGGTTGAGTGTGGCTACGGCCATTATGTTTTAAACCAATTAGCTATGTCTAATTCTGTAGCTTTCACTAGGGGAGGAACCTAGATTTATCCTGGGGATGAATCAACTCCAGACAATATGAATCAGATCCAGAACTCTCAAGTCTTCCTTTCTACTTAGAGCATCAGCATGACCCATTTGGCACATGAAAATATTTATGCAATTGGATATTGAACTTCATTTATCTTTCCTGTGTTTGCCTCTGTTCAGGCTGGGTAAGGCTGCCAAAAATAAATTGTCACTTCTTAACAAATTGCATCAATTATGCTTGCATTTCATTTCACTGCAGCTGTAAGGATGAGCCCTTATTAATAATATCTCAAAAGCTTCTAATTAGAGTAAAGAATATATCTTTGTATATGAGGGCATTCTAATCTATTATTTTCCTTAATTTAAATTAAATGTGCTTCTTTGGCACAGGTTAGCCCCTCTGGATCTTGAAGGGGTGTTGCTCTGAAAAAAATGCCAGAAATGTCTGAAAATGCTGCTTTTCTGAATTGTTTTCAGGATCCTTCTGAAAACTTATGAAAAGTCTGGCAGGCCCTCCTCCATGTGGCTCTGTAGCACTGGTCATTTACCTTAGGACAGTGAATCTCAGCTTTTCCGTGAAGATTTCCCCTTACACAAGTTAGGAAAACCCAACCACCTCCCTTTCACATGGTGACAATACATCCCATGTTCTGCACAGTGATACTATTATAATATGATTGTGGCATAATTATGGTGAATTTTATGCAAATATCTTCTAAGATAACATGGAAAAAGTTATGATTTGCTGAATATGATTATCCTATTTATATGCATGTATCATTTTTATATCTGAAGTGCTATTTGTGTCCATTTATCCTTTGGTGCAGAGACCATACAGTTTAGCCAATATTCATGGCAGAGGAACATTGCTGGCACATGATGGTATTTATCACATTAGTAGTTCTACAGGTGGATGAAGCCTAGATGCTGTGGCTCATGTGGTTAGGTTCCATGATGGTGTTGCTTGCACAGATGTGTGAATAGAGTTGGCAGTGGGGTTTGTTGCAGGGATAGGTTCCTGGGTTAGTGTTTCTGTGGCCTGCTTTGTGGCTGCTGGCGAGTATTTGTTTATTACTGGGCAGTTGTCTGTACACAAGGAGCCTGCCTCTCAAGGTCTGTGAGAGTGAGGGATCATGTTCCAGGATATGCTGTAGATTGACAAAGATACACTGGAGTGGTCAGACATCAAGAAAGGTAGCATACAAAAACCAGCAGGAGAACACTTTGTCCTCCCTGGACACTCAGGAACATATTTAAAAGTAGCCATCCTTTTATTAAAAAAAAAAAAGCCCGAAACTTCAAAATCAGAGTACATAGAGAAACAGGAGACATACAATATATTTGCAAATTTAACATGATCATATTAGGAATGAATAAGGACTTAGAATGGTTATCTCACTACTAAGGCAATTTTCCCTCTTCTGGTATTCACACCTCCCCATCAGCTACTGGGAGTGAGCCACATCCACCCTGATTGAATTGGTCTCATTTATGCTAGTCTCACACTTGATAAATAACTCCATTCTTTTGATATGGTAGTACATATATATATATATATATATATATAGCCCTAACTTTGTGATTTCCACTCTGTGCACCTGATAAATGGTTTTTACCCATGAGAGCTTATGACCAAATAAATATGTTAATCTTTAAGGCACCACAGGACTCTTTGATGATCATCTTGGTTCTTTGCTGATTCTCCACCCCAGAAGACTCCTGAAACATCTGAGGAACAAGGACTAAACTGGTAGAAGTGCTGGATCCTGGTTAACAGGATTTTCAGCCTGTGAATGGACTACCAGGGGATACCTGGTAAGGCTGTTAGCAAGTACAGCCTGCCTATTAAGAATCTGCAACCTACCTGCATAATCACTGAGGGTGAGGCTCTGCTATTCATAGCCAATCTAGGATAGTTTGCATTTTTTTGTTTGATAGGTAATATGCTGTGATCTGATTGATATCCCTTATAATCACTTAAAATCTATCTTTTGTAGTTAATTAACTTGTCTTTGTTTTATCTAATACCAGTGCGTGGGACTCATAACTGGATGGGCCGGATAAGTTGTTGCACGTTCCGAGTGGGGCAAAATATGTGAGCTTTTGCTGTACTTTTCCCTGTGCATCTCAAGACGGTATAATTTTGGGTTTAAATCTCAGCGAGGGTGTGCGTCTTAGGAATTGGGAAGTGCCCTAGCTGAAGCCTTCTCTTGCAGGGACAGGTTAAAGAACGTGCCTGCATGCACTGCAGCTGTGTGTGTCCCTGCCTTTAGGCATCCTAATGAAAGTGCAGGCTGCAGCCTAGAGGGCTGGGCAGCATGTTATAGCAGTACAGTGCAGTGTAGCAGGAATCACAGGCTGGTTTGTCGGGGGGCGGGGTTCAGTGGTATCCCATTTTCAGGTGACACCCCAGGGGAAACTTGCCACACACACACCCTTCACATTTACTAGAACAGTAAAAAAAAAAATCTATCAGTGCTTACAATGGAAAGCATATATCATTTGTATTTTGAGAGGTGGACAGAGAATATTTGACATTGAAGAGTGATTGGGGGGAAATACTGGAATGAGATTTTTCTTCTAACTTTTTACAAAATTTTCCATGCTGTGTAATGCGCCTTTTGTGGCCTTTAGTGGACAACCCTCAAGGATTGTGACTCATCATTACAGAAACATTGTTCTAAGACTTCTACAGGATAAAGGGTTCTTGTATTTTTCTTATAATCTCTGGGCTTGTTGTTATGAAAAAATATCAAATGCCAAAATTTTCTCTGAATGTGAGAAGATTTACTTCCAGTTACTAACATAAAGTAGGAAGCATATGTGGATGTATAAGTTCTTTCATTCCTTATAGTAATGTAACGTTCTGCAGAGGCAACATTGACAACTGTTAAGTGATAAGGAGCAGTCATTATCTTATTTCATTATAAACATCAGCCAATGGCAGATGACTCATTTTACTTCTCAGCAATAACTCGTGGTAGGAGCAGAGCTTTTGGGAACTTTTTAAAGCTGTTTCAACTGAGGCACTTCTGGGGTATTTCTGGGTAATGGAGCTTATGCTATGTTAATCTTCTTTAAGAGCCTTGTTCCCTGGGATCAGACATGAGCTATAGATAATTTCTGATATGAATCCCTGTGTGATAAAGAAAGCAATAGCAAGAAGGGTTATTTTACGGGATGTACAGTTGGATCGGCAGAAGAATGTAATGCTAAAAAGTGCCTGCTACAGAGGTTTCAATTCCAGTGTTTATGTTTTAAGGTTTATCTACAATATAGCAATTCACATTAAAAGATTTCTAAAGTGCACCAACATATTGTGCACCAACTGGCCCATGCAGATCCTGTTGGCATGCACTGAAAGTTCCTGAACACATGTTAACACAGTGCTGCTTGAAGGAGATGGCTTAGAAATTTAATTTACTTATCAAAGTCTGAACGTTTCTTGAAGACCTGATAATCATCCACCTTGGTCAAAGCATTTCTTAATTCAAAGAGCTTGCTCTAGTACATTTTTGATGGGAATTGTGGACAGTAATATATTTCCTTCAAAACAAAAAGCAGTCAAGTAGTACTTTAAAGACTAGCAAAATAGTTTATTAGGTGAGCTTTTGTGGGACAGACCCACTTCTTCAGACCACAGCCAGACCAGAACAGACTCAATATTTAAGGCGCAGAGAACCAAAAACAGTAAGCAAGGAGGACAAATCAGAAAAAGATAATCAAGGTGAGCAAATCAGAGAGTGGAGGGGTTGGGGGGAGGTCAAGAATTAGATTAAGCCAAGTATGCAGACGAGCCCCTATAGCGACTCAGAAAGTTCCCGTCCCGGGTTAAACCATGTGTTAATGTGCCGAATTTAAATATAAAAGCCAGCTCGGCTGCTTCCCTTTGAAGAATGGTACGAAAGTTCTTTTTCAGTAACACACGTAGCTTTAGGTCATTAATAGAATGCCCCATTCCATTAAAATGTTGACTAACTGGTTTGTGGATCTGGAGTGTTTTGATGTCTGTTTTGTGCCCATTAACCTTTTGTCTAAGGGAGTTAGAAGCCTGTCCAATATACAAGGCGTCTGGGCATTGTTGGCACATGATGGCATATATGATGTTAGTAGAGGAGCATGAGAAAGTGCCCGCCATTCTGTGAGTAACCTGGTTAGGTCCAGTGATGGTATTTCCAGAGAAGATATGTGGATAAAGCTGGCAGATGCTTTCACAGATAGGAAGAAGGGCTTTCGAAAACGGGGGGGGTTGTTTCGGAAGGTCTCGTCTCCACAGGCGGCGTGCGATTCAAAAAGCTGCACTTTCTAATCGACGCAGCCGCCATTATGCTAATGAGGTGCTGCATATTCATTGCAGTGTCTCGTTAGCATATTTCAAACCTGCTCATTAACATGCCCCTTTCAAAAGGAAGGGGCACGTGCAGACCCACCCCAAGTGTGTCTTTCTGGGTTTTAAGGGGGGATTTTTCACATGGTGGTTGCGGTGATGACCAAGGCATTTTTTAAGGTTTTTGTGGGCCTCCACTTTCTGCGCCCGAAGTGTCAGAGCGGGGAAGCAGCCCTAACAACATGACCAACTGATTTAATTATTATTTTTATTATTATTATGATGATTTAATTATTAATTATCTGGTGGATAGAAGTTGATTTAAATTAAGTTGACAACTTTGCATTTTGTTGTACGCTTAGTCTTCTGGAAAAGAGAGAACTTAGAGTTTATTCTGTTGTAAATTTCTAAAAGCATCAAAGAGAATATGGGGAGACCTTATAAAGGCTTCTGTAGCAGAGTGAACAGGGAATCTTAAAAAGTTATCTGAAGTGATTATACCACTGAAAGCTCTGGAAAACCTCCATGGGAACTCTGAAAAGTTTACAGAGTTATGCCTGGCTGAAGGAACAGAAGTTTGACACTGTATAGATCCAAACACAAGGGTTTATTACTCACAGCACTGGTGGAGTTCCACTTCACTTATTAGGCTCAGTGAGACAGTGCCAAACAACTGATTACAATAGATTATATAGGGTGCCAATGGGTGGAGAGAAGCGATGGGCTGGGAGTTCCCGAGACCCTGTGTAGGTTCTAGCAGCAAGACAGCATTAGCACAATAAGCCAATTGTCTAAAAGGCTACATCATTGCTCCACCCATAGCTCAGGTTAACATGTTTGCTAATATACGGGTGTCATCCCTCAGAATTCTCCTCTTCCAATGTGTAAGTTAAATCCTGATTTCAGGTCCATAGAAATGGCAGTGGCACTTCCCAGACAGGTTGGCCCACAGATACATTCTTAGAGGGTCTTAAAACAAAAGGAACAGTAAACCGTACACAGCAATGACAACAGTGTATAGTTTATCAATGCATCTCCTTGTGCTTGGGTTGGCATCTGTGAAGGAGGATGTCATAACTCAGGTTCACATGCTAGCCCTCTCGCTGAACTCTGGTTGGCATTCAGGGAGTATGTACTTGTTATCTTGTCCTGAACCACGGAGTAGACTCCAAGGCTCCTCTCTGTGAATTATGTGTCTGTAACTCATGGTAAGTCCCCAGTTACTGCTCCCCACCTGGAGTTGTGCTGTCTTAGCTTCTTTATGGCTGGTTAAACAAACATGTCTGCTTCTAGATTATCTCAGCCTTTGTTTAGCCATGTATTGTCCATTGTTAACTAGGCCTCATGCCTCAGACCAGGCCTGTGGAGTTTGAGCATATATGAGAGATTCTTAACAGAGACTGTGGTCAAGATCTTACATACATACTATTGGGATTTTGACCTTTCACTGGAAAAGCAAGTGTGATCAGATGTTCATCAGCTGCTTAAATCACTGAAATTCTGAAAATAGTATCAGCTTGTCCAAAGTGCTAAGGAGAAAACTTTTTCGATGAAAGCTATAACACAATAATGCTTTTCTCTTAATAATCCATTCTTCAAAAAGCTTTTTCCTTAAAACTTATTTTAAACTGTATAAAATACATTCTATAACCCAAATTCTCTGGCCCTTTCTAAGTCAAAACTCATAGAGACTGGGAATTTTGACTGCTTAAGGATCAAGAGTTGTCATTCAGGGGATGGAAAATCTGAACATTTGTCTGAATACTGAAACCTATCCTTGCATATTTCTTGTTCACTATTTAGAGAAAAATCTTGGTCCCATAAAAATAAGGGAAATATTCTCAACTGTAATTGTCCATCCAGAAACATGGACTGCTCCTTATCTTCTGATTTATGTCTTGCTCATTAGAATTAAGTAGTATGCAGAGTTCCAGAAGCCACTCTATAGTTGCTTAGAAAGTTCATTAAATACAACAATTTACAGGAATACAAAGATATGTTTAAAATTCTACCAATTTAAAAATGCTGAGAAATTCAGCTTCATTGTTTTTACATAACTTGGACTCTTGTGTGTCTGTCAGAATTTGCTTTATTCTATAGTTTTACCATTGGTGCTATATATTCACTCACCCACCCACTATATATATGTTAAATATGTGAAATGTGGCTATGGAAATCAGGATTTCATAGAATGACACTTGTGTTCATGCAACCTCCAAAAGATCATGTATGTTTTTGATATTTTTTCTGTGCACTCGGTTTCACTTTTTAAAAGAAAAACAAGAATGTTCAGCTATTGTACATTGCTCCTAATGGGAGTCTACCAAATGCTGCAAGTGTCTCAGGATCCAGGTTGAATACATCAGCTGGCTGGATTGGGACCAGGCCTTTGCTTGCCCTGGTGACATAGACTGGTACTATCGTGCTGGTATGCTGCGCACCAAGTGTCAGGCCATTTTCTCTCATTCACATGCCACACAAGGGAAATCATGGGAAGAAAGTTATGGGCAGAGTACAGTTGTTAACCTGCTGATATGTCATTTCAGTCTGCAATACTCCAGACAAATACGCTGGAGCATCTTACCTCTGTGCATTACTATAAACTTATGATCTGATCTTTCACATACAGAATGGAATAATAACACTCCACCTTCTGTGGGAGCAGGGTTAACAACAGCAAAAAAGTGCATGTGTGGTATTAACGTTAGCGGCTAATACAGTAACTTAGCAGCATTTTACACAATCTAATAGCAGAACAATTAACTGTAAAAAATGTCTGCCCCCTAAAGAGTCAACACAATACATGAAGTGTCTTAACAGGTCAGCAACTCATGCTCTTATTGATAAAATCCAGGGCATCTTTCAAGTTTTAAAAGCAAACAAAAACAAGTCTTTGTATTGTAGAACACAAAAAGATACCTGTCATTTCTCCCCAGTTCTGTTGCTTCAGAGAATTTTAATACATACCCTAAAAATATTTACCTTTGGTTTAATGCAGCAGGGGAGGTGGCAGTTCAAAGTTAGTTCTTTGATGGGAAAGATAAACTTCTGAACAACTTGTGCCTGATGTAAAACTGTCTCCTCAACACAAAGTATTGCACCATGAATGAAATCTTATCTTGCTCTTCTATACTAATTCCATCCAAGAATATTGATCTCCTTTATATACATGAGCATATTTGACCTCTCACAGAAGGTAGCTATTGGCATCATCTTTTTAAAAGTGGGGAAGCAAGGCACAGAAATATTAAGAGACTGACAATCGCAACCTCTGTGGGAGAACCAGAAGTACAATATAGTTCTTCCTGTGTCTTGGCCACAGTCTTTTTCTAGAATATTAGGTTATAACTAGGAGTAGCTGGAAGACAAGAATTCCACTTCACAAAACATTTTGCGGATTTAACACTTTTTAGTTGGTATCAGAACAAAACCAACATTATTCACGGAAAATCAGGAGAGACCCCCTTGAGAACAGCTCACTGGATAGCCTACACAGCTGTGATATGGGAAGCCTAAGTTCAAGTCCGTCCTCTGAATCAGAGCCATGGAATCAAGCTTTCTGATTAGAGCTGTTCCACTTTGTGTAAATTATTAGTCATTGGGTCAGAGAGAGAGACTCTGACTTACTGTGTGGCCTGGTTGCTAGGGCACTCCATGTCACTCTGAAGGAATGGAGTGGGGCTAGTGCCACAATCTAAGCAGTGCTAAGGGCAGACTGTTCTTGGACCCACCCCTTCTGAGACACAGAGCTGGTCCCTCCTCCCACCTTGCCCTGGGGGTCTATAGTGGCTGTTGACTCTTCTGAATTGGTCCCTTGCTCCCCAGACGTTGTAACCTGGACCTGGAAGGCCTGGTCAAAGAAAATTTTATCAAAACAAATACGTCTCCACAACAAAGTTTCCATTTCATTTAATCAGCTTTTTCCAAGAAAAAATAAAATTATGGAAAAAATTCCCATTTACCTCTAATTATAGAGTTATCCAGCTGAAGTAGATCTCAACATGGCATTTCTGGAGCTCTGTGCAGAGAACAGTTATAATCTGTCAGTAGTTAGGTTGGAGAGGTTGTCAGAAAACCCCCCAGACATTAGGAGATGATGGTTATGCTTTTTTGGGGAGGACGGAATTGGAATGAAATACCAGAGACTGATTTGTTAGAAAGTTGGTTTGTGAGCAAGAGCTATAAGAGTAGTTGAAATCTTTGTTCTCTCCTTGGATAAATGGCCCATGGGGCCCATAAAGTCTTGTTCAAACTGCAGATTCAGCTTAGTTCTGCACTCAGGCAGAACATATACACTGGTGTGAAGGTACAAAAAGCCAATATAAATAATACACTGTCCACATGTGACTTGTCAAAGTGATGAACAAGGCTAGGTGATGTCAGATTATGGAGTTGAAAAACACCAGCAAAGAGTGAACAGAAGTTTTCAGAAACCGTCTTGAGCTAAAAAAGATCAGTCCTGGAGTCAGGCGCAAACCCAGATTTTCATAAATTGCAAGTTTTGGTTAAGTCCATCCTAGAGAAAGGGGCAACTCACGACGTTAACAAATTATTGGTATATTCAGATCCAGGCCTGCTGATGCAGAAGGGGAAGAGGCAAAGGGGGCAGCTTTCCTGGGGTCCAGCACTTCAAAGGGGCCCAGAGGTCCAGCCACCTCCACTGCTGTTTAGGCAGCAATGGCGGCCAGCGCTCTGGGCCCCTTTGAAATGCTGCGGCAGCGCTGCTCCAGCTTCACACAGCTGTGGAGGAGTGAGGGTGGGGGCAGCACTGCGGTACAGGCAGCACTGACAGCTGACTGCTCTTGGACCCGCCCCTTCCAGGGTGTGGAGCTGGGGCCCCTCCCACCTTGCCCTGGGGCCTGCAGTGGAGCCACAGTTCAGATCTGGAATTTTGCTATGAGATTTCTGTGCATTTTCCTTTCCTTGCACGTATGTAACTGATAAAAGAAGCTGCACACGAGAATCAAAGGCAGAATCATCCCAACAAAATTTGAAAAAGTGGAAGTCCATATGTGAAAAAAACACGCATATAATATTTATTGTAACATTTTCCTTTCCATTCAAAAGGTGACTGATCTAATCACATCACTTTCTTTTATGCTCCGAAAGACCAGCCTCTGCGCAGACAGCTCCGTGGCTGAAGCTATTTCCTAGTGATATAGCTCAGGCTACAACATCATGCAAAGTGTTATTGCCTGAGAAGCTTATTGCTACGGGTGCAAGAGGTGGTCTGGCTCCTGAATCTCAAAGGTTTTCCATGACAATACATTTCCAGTAGGAGCCAGGATTTATTGATGGATGAGGCAGGAAAATGAAGAGGAGGAGGCTGAAGATGATTGATGATTTAGGGATGTAAAATATTCTTTTAAAAGATGGAGGCAATATAGTTGGAGATGGTGAAAGATGGGCTCCATTCTGTTCCTTGCTTTACCACAGATTTCTAGTGTGACCTCAGTCATGCAAGTTAATTCCTGCATCCCAGCACCTCATCTCTAATGAGCTGGCCACAATATTTATCTCCTTCCACCTTTTTTCAGTCCTGTCTATTTAGATTGCAAACTCTTCAAGGCAATGGACTACTGGGCTGCAGATAGACTTCTTGGGCCCCTGAGTGAGGCAGAGGGGTAGCTGCAGGTCCCCAGAAGTGGGGTGGCCTTGGGCAGAAGGGGGAGAAGTGGTAACCAGATTTTCCCAGCCAACCCTTAAATGCTGTCTGGTGTGCGCTGCCCAAGGCTCCATGGTGGCAATTAAAAGGGCCTGGGGTAGATGCCCCTTTGGCCCCACCACTGGCAGCTCTGGGTGCCCTAGGCCATTGCTGGCCTGACCAGCAATGAAATTGGGGTGGATAAGAATCAGCAGAGAGCTTCCAGTGGCCTGAGACTCCCTCCTGCAGATGCCACTACACCACACAGTGCTATTAACCATAATTTAAAAGCAGTAGGGAACTGCCAGCTGCTGCTACTGCAGCAGTGGCGAGCCCTTTTAAGTCACCTGCTCCCCTCAGCAATTGCTCACTTTGCCCATTGGTGGATGTGGTGGTCTCCGTCTGCTAGGGGAATGCAGCAGCTAGCACAATGGGGTCTTGACTGGAGTGGGGCCTTTTGATTACACAGATCCTAGCACTGTGGTCCAGCACTCTCAGGACCTGAGCACTCCTGGATCAGGGATTTTCCTGGACCAGGGGAGGTCAATCCCCTACTGACCTCCTGCCTCACTCCCAGACTTCTTTCCTGGCCACTTTCTGGCTCCCCAGCCCTGGCCCCTGCTCTCTACCCGCAACTGTGGGATGCCAGGCCCTGCCACAGCTCCCCAGCCCCACTCCCCCCATGAACTGTGGCTCTCTGGCCCCAGCCACAGCTCTGCAGCTGTGGCTCCTCTGCCTGCTGCGGGCCGCCACTTCTTGTCCCCAGTCATGGCTTCCTGGTCCTGGCTCCCCAGCTCCAGACATAGCTCTGCAGTCCCAGCCATAGGATGCAGCTCCCCAGCCCCTGGTGGACTGCCACTCCCAGCCCTGCTGGATGCTGCTGTCTCCTGAGCTGTCTCAGCTCTGGCTGCCAGGCTAGGCCAGGACTCTCAGCCCCCAAACCTCTGGGATCTGGGGCTGTGTCTTTCAGCAACATCCAAGGTTGTGCTGGACAATGGATGTCGCTGGACCACAGTACCAGATTTTAGATATTCAGCCTGTACAGAAATAATTATAATGAAGGTAATGGAACTGATGAAGAGAAAACAGCTCCTGAATAAGTTGCTTATAGTCTGCCAGTCCTCTGGTTCTCCAGACTGATTCCCCCTGAAAGCAGCTGTAGGGTCTTCACTGCCCTTTCAAGAGAAATATTCTGCTTTCTTTCTTTCTTTTGGTTTTACTGCAGAGGCTGATTGAGAATAGGTATTGGAGCTTCCAAATGGTCAGTCTTACTTTTCAGATTTCCCAGAGTGATGTAACATAGAGTGACAGACTCAGTGAAATGTGAAGCATAAAAGCATGAAGCATCCACTGGGAAAAAGTAAAAGGAAGTTGCTATTTCTGCCACTAAGCATCTGTAAATGTAAAAGCTACTACTTGTAAAGAGCATTTCCTGGTTTAGAGCTTGAAACATTTTTCAAAAACAAACTCAGCAAAGGTACTAGTGCTGGAACAGTTTTGCTAAAGATCTTTGAAATGCAAACAGATTTCTTTAGACATTTTATTTGTCACACACAAAAGTAAAATCCTATTGTTTGGCTCCAGTTCATTTCCACTTTTGTGCACTCTTTGGGCTTTTAATTGCAAATTAATTAGGATGGCTGCTTGCATCCTCGTGTCATTTTGTCTTTCTTTTCTTTCCTCTTTTTGCTTTCTTGAGATGTGATTATGCAGGTCATACCAAAAATCAGCCAATTAAACCCTCTGCAAACAAAATTAGCTTTCCAGAACAGCAATAGAAATACTAACATCACACAATGCAAAGAAAAAGACTACCAAAAAAAAAAAAAAAGACAGTGACTGCAAAATCTCTCTCATCCTCTTTTAGATATTTTGCTTTGAACTATGAACTCCTTCAGGCTGCCTTTGAAAAGTTGTTATAGATACAAGCCGTGGTTAGGCTGATAAGCAAAGCGCTGGTAAGTGATAATGTCTGACCTTATAATCCACATCGGGTCACATTTCGGCCCTGGTGTAACAGCACTGATTTCAGTGAAGCTAAACCCAGTTTGTTAGTTTATAAGCCCTACCTCCCCAATAGTATTTAGGTGGCTAAATAAAATGAAGCACTCAGATGCCATGGTGATGAGTCTAGGAGGAATGCTCAGAGATGGACATGTTTCCACAAGGAGGTTATCCATGCATGTGTTTGGCATACCTGAATCAGCTTATCTTTTAGTAACATTTCATACTAAGACTTTTATGGATATAGCTTAAATTTATTTCCAGCAGGACTCATTTTTTTGTTCTGTATTTGTGCAGTGCCTAGCACAATGAGGTCCTGGTCCATGCCTGGGGATGCATGGCACTACAGTAATTAATATCTGCAGCTTGACCTGTTGCATTGGCTTAATTACCAGCTATCTCATTGACTCTGAGAGGAGTAGCCTTAGATCTCTTCATCGGGGCTGACTAGTACCTTAAAGCATTGGGTTTTAAGTGGTTGCCCTTGCTCCTGTTGATGTCAATGGCAAAATTTCTCAGTGATTCAGGACCAGTTCCTGAAACAGTACATGAGATATATGAGAACAGACTCTGGCCCTGCACCCATCACCTTCCACTTAGATAGTCCTTCTTGACATAAAGTAAGGCAACATTGTCAAGAAAGGTATTTCCTGTGATGATCTGGTAGTGGTGTCTGGGGTAAGGCTTTCCAAAGATGATAATGACAAAACAATAATGTGAAAAATACAATAGCAAAGATAGGATGGGGAGGCTCAGACATTAGAGTGAAGCAGAAAAATTTTGAGTCAGACAGGTTAGTATAGTTATATTATCTAGTGGTATGTTTGGACTATCTGAATCTGATTTCAGCCAGCCTTTTAGCAAAGCCCTGTATTACCTGTATCTAATTCATTCTTTCAAAGACACAACTTCAGGAAGACTGAAAAACAAACAGAGCACAAAAAGGAACATCACCAGCCAGCCCTGCAGAGTACTTAGTGATATCTTTCTCTAACTCCTTTCATGAATAAGGAATGTTAACATAAATAAAGGTTTGCAGGATCCAGCTCACAATTAATACATTGTTTATAGAGTCCTCAGCATGAGAGGTATAAATGGGGCCCCAGAGTTCTGTCTAAGAGCAGAATTTGATTCTTATTTTATTTGCTGAGAGAAATTTGTTAAGGAAAACATTATACAGGAGTTTATTTAGCTACACTCCCAGGGATCTGAATGATTAGGCTTTTTTTTTTTTAAATAGATTAATGAATAGAAGAGGAGTCATGGCACAAACATCAGAAGAGCTAAGCTGAAAGGAAGCAGTATTGAAATTTATCCACAAAATCAAGAGGAAGACCATTTCACTTTCAACAGGTACATCATTTTTGGATTTCATTTCAAAACCCCCATAGGAGAAGTGACAAAATCTCCTAAATCCGGTGCTGAGGTATTTATACAGACCCTATCACCATAGTGCATGGCCATCTCATAATCATTAGTGCGCTTAGATTTGCCACTAGGAGGTGGGGAACTACTATCTCCTTCAGTGAACAGAGCTCCAATGACTTGTGCAAAGTCAAACAAGAAATCTGTGGCAAAGCTGCGACTCAGACCCAAAAATCCCAGTATTAGGCTAGTGCCTTAGCGTCAAGGCCAGCATCCCCTGGTAAGGTTACTACAGAAAGGAATAGCAGCAAGTGGAGAAAAAGCTGAATTTTTTAATTGGGTGACCCAATGATGCATGGCAGGACTCAGTGAGCCATTCTTTGTGACGGATGATTTTCTACAGAGAGCGTGAGAGGGTAGAAGACAGGTTATGGCCTGGAACAGGTACAAGGAGTTCCCTCTTTTGAATATGTGCCAAGGCAGATATCTGCTCAGCTGCCAAGAACAGTATGAGCAGAGAGACCTCTGGAAATGTTGCTGATAGAGAAATTCATTTTTTAAATATATTTTGTGATACATAAGAATAGCAGCATGTGACTAGCTTTGTAGCGATGTCATGATGGGACAGTTCTGGAGAGAAGTAATAAGACTGGGAACTGCTATATGGTGCCTAGAAGTGAACTTGGGAGCAGAGACTGTTCTTGGAAATCAATGCGGCTGAAGTGAAGACCAGCTGGCAGAGGCGACATGTGACTTGTGGGGATGGGGCAATATGGGCAGGGGGCAGAGTGAAGGCACCCAAGTTCAACAATTAAAATCTAAGGTGACACAGGGTCCTTCAGAGGGTGAGGGGGGAACATGATTCTTCATGGCCCCCCATCCATCACTTATGCCAGCTGAAAATCTGGCCCAGAGATCTTAAAGCTGAAAGTAAAACCCAGTCTAAATCAATTATTATTATTTATCATTTGTGTTGTTGAAGCAGCTAATAGCCCCAGTTATGGATCAGGGCTCCTTGTGCAAGAGGCTGTGCAAACAACAAAATAGAACTGTCCCTGCTACCAGCAGCTTGGATTCCATTGCATCTCTGCCAATGGTTAAGCCTCTTTAATCACAGGGCAAGAATTTTTCCTGACACTTAGTGGTATTCTGCCTTTCCATATTCCTTCCCATGCCCATTCTGCAGCTTTCAGGTATTTCCTCTAATTATGATAGATGATACTATTTGCAAAGTACATATTTGCTTTTCCCAACTGTTGGACTGCAGGCTGCCTTAGCAACAAAGATAAAGGCAGGAAAGCCTCTTGAAACTTTCCTCTCTATGTAGAAATGAAGATCCTTAATGATTGGGCTACTATTTTCTCTGAATACTAACAGAGAGAGAGCCATGCTAGTCTATGTACTATCAAAACAAAAAAAGCAGGCCAGTAGCACTTTAAAGACTAACAAAATAATTTATTAGGTGATGAGCTTTCGTGGGACAGACCCACTTCTTCAGACCATAGCCAGACCAGAACAGACCCAATATTTGAGGCACAGAGAACCAAAAATAGTAATCAAGGTTGACAAATCAGAAAAATATTATCAAGGTGAGCAAAACATGAGCCGCTCTGCTCTCTGATTTGCTCACCTTGATAATATTTTTCTGATTTGTCAACCTTGATTACTATTTTTGGTTCTCCGTGCCTCAAATATTGAGTCTGTTCTGGTCTGGCTATGGTCTGAAGAAGTGGGTCTGTCCCATGAAAGCTCATCACCTAATAAGTTATGTTGTTAGTCTTTAATGTGCTGCTGGACTGCTTTTTTATTTTCTCTGAGATCTCTTTTAATTCCCAGTAATTTATTGGTTTGGAATTGTGTCTGATTTCTGTTTATCCATCAGGGGGCACTGTGGTAAAACATTTATTGTAAAACATCTGTTTAAATATTAACTGGTGGCATAAGTGTAAATGCTAAACTTAGAGGACCTTCGGGGTTAGGAAAATAGATTGGATTTATGGGAAGAGTATTGATCTGTAATGAAGCTGACTTGGTTTTAAATGATATTTTATACTCAGAATTTTTACTTATTACTGCAGCCCTGGAAAAGACTCTTTAGGGCTAATTAAACCATACATTTTTCAATTATTTTAACTACAGAAGTTAACGAAGAACATAACTGAGGTGAACGCAGTACTTACTAATATAGCTGTAACAACTGTCCATACATAGGCCACCAATGAGCCAACATTAAGGGTGTATCTACATTAGCAAGTACATTCGAAAGTAAGGTCAGCAGACAGCCTTCTTTCGAAATAATCCGGGGAGCGTCTACACACACGCCACGATCTTTCAAAAATAACTTCAGAAGAACGGGGCCATTCCGTTGAAGTTGGTCCTTCGTTCCCCTGGGGGGAAGAGTGCCCCCTTTCGAAAGAGAGCTAATGTGGATGCTCCATGGCCCACTATTTTGAAAGAGGGAGTCCTCCATGGTGTCGATGAGCTGGCAGGCGGTGGCGTCGCTCACAGCACAAGCAGAGATCTAAGGCTCCAGCGTTGGGCTGTGTTTAAGGAGGCAGGCTCCCACAAAGCCTCAGGCAGGAAGCTGAGAGTGTGCAGGCAGCAGGGACCCCACACTGCTGCACAGCCTGCTCCCAGCTGCGAGGCTCCAGCCAGCCCACCCTGCTTTCTGATAACATGGCCAGCACCCTGGAACCCCAGACATGCCAGGGTCCCACCAAGGACACTGGGGAGTCCTCCCAGGAGGGGAGCAGGCCTTGAAGCACCGGGCCCCCTCGTGGACTGAGGACAAGCTGCAGGACCTCCTCGCACTCTGGGAGGAAGAGGAGGTCCTGCACCAGTTGGGAATCCAGCACTGCAATGCTGCAGCATTCAAGTGCCTGTTCGAGGGCCTCACTGGCTGGGTTCACCCCTCTCTGCACCCCGGCCCAGGTGAGATCCAAGATGAAGAAGGTCAGGCAGGGCTATTGCAGGGCCCAGGACATAGCTGCGTGGTCAGGGGCAGCACCCACCAGGTGCCTCTACTTTAAAGAACTGGACCACCTCCTCAGACCCAAGGAGGCGGGACCCCTGGCCATGGTCCTTGACACCGTGCACCCCAACATGGAGCTGGAGCCCAAGACGGAGACGGAGAGGGAGGACTGCCTAGGACGGGCAGGAGGCACCAGTTGTCCGCAGAGGCTCCAGACAATCAGCGATGATGAGGGCTCGAGTGAGGGGGCCCTTGTCATCGATGTCGCATCTGGCCCATCCAGATGGGCCCCCTCCAACCATGCCTCATCCGAGTTCCTGTAGGACCCAGAGGTATGTTCTGTGCATGCTGGCATGGTGGGGCTTGGGGAGGGGGTGCTGTAGTCCACCCACACGGCTGTCTGCTCAGAAGGCCAAAGCGTGGCACTGAGCACCATGCAGCCAGGACAGCATCACGGGCCGTCCGGCTGTGGAGGGACCGGGCGATTGTGGAGGGTAGCTCACGCTTGTGGCACCCAGATGGGGAACCCTGGGCTGTAGTCCTCGCAGGGCCCCTGGGACAAGGAGGGGCAGGGGGGTTCGCAGGGGCTGTTGCTCGGGACTAACGGCCCATTCCTCTCCCCTCTTCTGTCTCCCCGGCTCCAGCAGCTGGCAGCTGGACCAGCCCTGTCACAGTCCCAGGAAGCCCAACCACCGAGGATGAGGGGGAGCTGCCTGGACCCTGAACGGGGACAGTGCGGGGCCGCTGCTGTGCCGTCTGCTGGTGCCACCAGGACGGAGGAGGAGGAGGAGGAGGAGATGGGGGACTCAGCTCACATGGCAGCCCTGAGGGACCTGACAGGTGTGCTGCAGGAGTGGCTTACCATGGAGTGCCAGGCCTGGGACTGGGTGGCAGCCAACCTGGTCGCCCTGACCCAGGCTGTGGTTGGCCACCTGGCCCCAGCTGCCACCCCATCATGAGCCACTCCCACACCTGCCCCTCCCATGCTCACCGCAGAGTACCCAATGCCCCCGTCACCCAGCTGCCCTCCCTCCTCCCCCCGACTTCCTGCCCGCCCCAATCCCCCCTCCCACTCCCCCACAGCGCCCCCATGAGCCCAACCTCCCATCCCTGGTCCTACCCCACCTCCCCCTGGCTGGCCTTGTGCAGCTGAGCCACATGTTTCTGGCCAGGGCCAGCCAGGTAGAGGTGCCCCCCCGCCCCCCCATGCCAACCCCGGCGAGGCTGCAGGGACCTTGCCCGAGCTGCACCCCTACCTCCCCATGCCACTGGCCCTGGCCCAGCCCTGACGGGGCCCCTGGACATGGAGGGGAAGGGGCGGGTGTAAGCGATGGGGATCCAGGCCGTTGACCCCCTGTCGAGGGGTAAAGCCCTCCTGATTTGACCCCGACCCCCGGGGGCTCGCAGGGCCCGCACCTGGGGCCACTACTTCCCTATACATAGTTCCCCACAGACCTGCTGTAGCTGTTCCTGCTCCCACCTGTACATGGTTCCCTCCATCATGTAGAGGCAGACAGTTATGTCCCAGTAATCAGTTTACTATTGTGTTTAACTCTGTGTTCCCTGTGCACGTGGGGGCTGCGGGGGTGTGGAGGGTGGGGAGTCACTGTGGTCCCCACTCAAAGGCCTTGCGCAGGGCCTCCCACACCTGCACCCCATCCTGCTGGGCCTGGTGACAGGGCGCGGCGGGGGCTGTTCATATCCATGCCCTGCCTTGGCGGCCCACCGTTGCACGAATGGCTTGTGCTTCATCTCCATGAGATTGCGCAGGGTGCACCAGGCCCCGACCACTGCCAGGTCACTGTGGAGGCCCACGTCCAGCCTGGTGTGGAGGATCTAAAGTGCTCCTTCAATTGGCTGAACGCCTGATCAACCGTATTGTGGGCCTGCTTGAGCCGCTCATTAAAAACATCCTGGCTAGGCTGCATGTGCTCTGTGTAGGGTCTCGTCAGCCAGGCCTGCAGGGAGTAGGCCATGTCTGCCGTGATGTAGGGCGTCATTGTGGTGTTCCTGCCAGGGAGCTCCTGCCAGGGGATGAAGGTCCCCTTGGCCATGCGGTGTCCCCGTCCCAAGTTCTGGAACATCCTGGCATCATGGGCGTGGCTGGACTAGTCCATGTAGATGTCCTGGAAGTGACCACTGGTGTCCACGAGTGCCTGCAGGACCATGGAGTGGTAGCCCTTGTGGTTTACACAGGCCTCACCGCTCTGGTCTGGGGTCTGGGTGGCAATGTGGGTGCTGTCCAGTGCCCCGAAGCAGTTTGAGAAGCCCAACCCACTGAAGCCCTGGATGGCATCATCCAGATCCCCGACATGGATCAGCTGCCTCAGGAGCACCTTGTTGATGGCCCAGTTGATCTGCAGGGCTTGGAGGGTGCTTGTGATTGTGGATTGGGGAGCACTCATGAGTGTGCAGTGGGGTGCAACATGCCCGCCTGTCCCTGTCCCTACCCTGTCCCCTGAAGGACAGGCCTCTGTGCGGCCCCTGCCCCCTGCCTCCTGCATGCCTGCCCACCCCATCCCCATCCCCATCCCCACCCCCACCCCTGTTCCTGGTGGGGGCTGCCCCCCCGGTTCCTGACAGTGACCCTTGCCTGGGTGCCCCCTGCCCCCTGGTCTCTGTGTGCAGTGGGGGTGTGACATGGGCACAGCTTATCTCATTGAGGAACCCTGACAGTGGCCCTGCCCACCCCAACGGGTGGCTGACAGATCGGTGACTGTCCAGGGTGGCCAGTTTCCAGAGGGAGATTTCCATCCTTTTCTGGAGTGGAGTGCTAGCCTCATGTGGGTGTTGTGGTGCTGGTGAGCTGGGGCAAGCCAGTGGCACAGCTCCAAGAATGTCCTCTTGGTCATCCTGAAGTTCTGTAGCCATTGGTCATCGCCCCAGTGCTGCAGCACCAGCTGATTCCACCAGTCACTGCTTGTGGGGAAGCCCCACAAGTGGTGGATGACCCAGGGGACATCATGCCCTGAGGACGGCCTCCAGAAGGGTGGCTAGTAGGGTGGCCACCCTGCAGCCTCTGGTGCACAGCAACCAGGATTGTGGCCAGTGTGCTGGCCACAGCCTCGATGTGGGGGGAGGAGCTGCTCAGGGTCCATGGGGACCCAGGGTGCCTCTCTGCTCTCTGTTGGTCTGCGTGCCTGGGCACAGGTAGCTGGCCATCAGAGTGTGCAGGCTGAGGCTTGGGGTGGGGGGCCCTTAAAGGGACAGCAGGTGGTGGCCTCGGAAGCGCACATCCACCACGCGACCCTGCCTGTGGCACTTCCTGCCCCTGAACTTTGAAAGAGCACTCTTGGACGTGTGGATGCTCTCTTTTGAAAGTGCAGTGGGGGCTGTTTGGAAGGGCAGGTCAAAACTTCGCTCCCTGTTTGCCTGTGTGGATGCTTCATTTCGAAAGGCCATCTTTCGATGGTAAGTTTTGAGATCGTAGATTTCAGGATCCAGATGAAAGGAGGAAGGGTGAGCAGTAACATACAGACCCTTGATTTCAGAAGAGCAGACTTTGACTCCCTAAGAGACAGGATGAGCAGGATCCTTTGGGAAACGAAGATGAAGGGGAAAAGAGTTAAAGAGAACTGGAAGTATTTTAAAGAAGTCTTACTGAAGGCACAGGAACAAACAATCCCACTGCGTAGTAAGAAATGCAAACATGGTAGGCAACCAGTTTCGCTTAACAGGGAAATCCTTAGTCAGCTTAAATTCAAAAAGGATGCATACAAGAAATGGAAACGAGGACAGTTGACTAAGGAGGAGTATAAACATATGGCTGGAGAATGCTGGGCAGTAATCAGGAAAGTGAAAGCACAATTGGAACTGCAGCTGGCAAGGGATGTGAAGAGTAACAAGAAGGGTTTCTACAGGCATGTGAACAATAAACGGGTTATCGGAGAAGGTGTGGGGCCATTACTGGATGAGGGAGGTAACCTAGTGACAGATGCTGCAGGAAAAGCTGAAGTACTCAATGCTTTTTTTGCCTCAGTCTTCACAGACAAAGTCAACTTCCCAATGATGGTCCTAGATGATGCAGTACGGGAAGGTGGAGGGCAGCCATCTGTGGGGAAGGAACAAGTTCTGAGCTATCTAGAAAAACTAGATGTGCACAAGTCCTTGAGTCTGGATTTAATGCACCCCAGGGTACTGAGGGAATTGGCAGAGGTCATTGCTGAACCTTTGGCCATTATCCTTGAAGACTCTTGGAAACTGGGGGAGATACCAGATGAATGGAAGAAGGCAAACATAGTGCCCATCTTTAAAAAAGGAAAGAAGGACAATCCAGGGAATTATAGATCCATCAGCCTTACCTCAATCCCTGGGAAAATAATGGAGGGAATCCTCAAGGAATCCATTTTGAAGCACTTGGAAGAGGGGACAGTGATCAAAAGTAGCCAACATGGATTCACCAGGGGCAAGTCCTGCCTCACCAATCTGATCAGCTTCTATGAAGAAGTAACAAGCTCTGTGGACATGAGGAAGTCAGTGGATGTGATATACCTTGACTTCAGCAAGGCTTTTGATACGGTCTCCCACAACATTATTGTCCATAAGTTAAGGAAATATGGATTGGATCCTTGGACTATAAGATGGATAGAAAGCTGGCTTGATGGTCGGGCCCAACGGGTAGTGGTCAATGGCTCAATATCTGGATAGCGGTCTGTGATGGAGTGGGGGATACCTGTGTGTATGTGAGTGACTCACAGAGGGTGTGAGGCTCCTGCTGAGGGTAACCTTGATGACCAGGTAACACCTTTGTACTGCAGACAATGGAGGAGGTGGAGCCTGAGGGGTTTGAACTGGAACTGGGAGTTGGGAAGCAGTTAGTCTGGGCTGAGAAAGAGAGAGAGAGACAAAGGAGGGGGCAAGGCCCTGGCTCTGGGGGCCCCTCGGGGCCTCCTCTCCCCAACATGGATTGGACTGGCTGTCTGTGCCTGCTGCACTGACTCCTCTGTACGATGCTGTGTCCTGTCGGCTAATAAACCCGCTGTTCTCCTGCTAAGTGAGAGACACTCCTGCCTACGGCCGGGGTGCAGAGCTTGGGGGACCCCAGACCCCATCACACTGGTGTCAGAAGTGGGATGTTCTGCACCCCGAGGATGGAGCATCCAGCAGTAAGTGACCGGGGCCCCGGAAGAAGTGGGGCCTGTGAGACCCAGGTGTGCTGAAGGGCAGTGAGGTGCAGTTCCCCAAGGCGGAGGGGCCTGCGGCCGAACCCAAGCAACTGCGGTTGTGGTCCTCAAGAGGGGGTGTCACACCCGAGGAGGGGTTACTCCTGGGAATCTGTTGGAGTCGGTCCCAGAGGGCAGAGGGGCCTACGGCCTAACCCCGGGCAGCTTGTGACCCGCAAGAAGCCTGGCACACTGAAGGGATTCTTCCAGGAATCGTGGGGTGCAGAGTGCATCAGCCTGAGAGCCTGCAACCACGCTGAGCAACTCCGCTGTGAAGTGGCAGCACCTGGAAACTGAATCGAGATTAAAGAAGCTGGACAAGGCAGCGTGGATGTGCAGTGGCAGAGCTGAGGGTTAAGGAGAATCCTGCAGAGGTGAGCCCGGATCGGGCCAGGGAACCCTGGACTGCATGGAGTTCTGAACCGAGTGGCCTGCCGCAGCTCAAGGAGGGAAGGAGCGATTCCAACCCATCATCTACTAGTGGCCAAGACAGACCTGCGAAGAGTTTTCCAGGCCTGGGCCGAGGAAGGTGCCTGTGTGTCTGTGCAGGAAAGCAGCTTGTCCACTGGGAATGGCAAGTTGTCTGTGAGAGAAGCTGCTCCACCTTGTGTGTGTGTGTGTGGAGACCAGCCGGGGGCTGGGACAAAGGAGAGAGTGTCTCCCATTGTCTGTCTGTGTTGAACAGGAGCAGCAGCCTGGGGAGAGAGCAGAGCCTGCATTTGGAAAAGGTGCCAATGAGGAAACTAGCCCATTGTCTGAGGAAGATTCCCCAGCCTGGGGTGGCTGGAGAAGGATCCACCAGAAAAGAGCATTCCAGGTGTGTCTCTAAATCCAGCCATGGGGGCTGGAGCAGAGGGAATGGCTCCGGGATGGGGCAGTGGTATCCCTGCTAAGGACACTGGTCCTTGGTGCAAGAAAAGTGCTTCTGCTTCTGGGGAAGTGAATCCTTTGCCTGAGCCTGTGGGGGCTCAAGATGGAGCCAAGATCCCAGAGCTGGATCTGAGGGCAGCTGAAGCCCGGATGGGAAGTGGGCCTACCTCTGTGTCTCTCAGGGGGGATGATGCTTTAACTTGGTCTAATCCAGTTAGGATCATCAGGGAATCCCAGAGACCAGACGATTCTGGTACTTGTTCTTTGCCTGATGCTGAGGTGTTATTGGGAGAGGGTGAGAGGACTCTGTCCTACCAGAGTCATCCTCTCGCCAGGACACAAGAACAGACGGGCAATGGAGTTACGCTGACTGATGAAGATAAAGGAGCTGGTAACAGAAGGGAGGAAAGGGATCCTAACCTTCTGTCCGGTGGTACTGGCTGTCTGCCTGGAGGGGGATTACATGGGAATCTGCCTAATGGGCCAGAAGTGATCCTGGGTGTAGTTGAAACCCAGGAGCTGGTTGTGGCTCAAGGGAACAGTGCCCCCGTGGAGGCAGACAGGGGTGAGTTATTGTTTGGAGAAGCTCTTAAGGAAGAGAATTTCCCTGAAACTTTTCCTGACCCGTCTGTGGGGACTGCAGAAAATGGGAGTGAGGTGAAGGAGAGTGAACAGGAAAGGTGCATGTCTGTAAGAGCCAGAGCAGCCCTTTGCCTGGGGAGAAGTTTGTTTCAGCCCCTGATGGCCAGAACCTACCTGAGTGTGAAACCACTGGCTGTGCTCTGCAAGGGTCCAAAAGTGTAAAAGTTTCTCAGGAATAGGAAGCTGGTGCAAGTAAAGTAAAAACTATCAGGGAATGTGAGCAGCCCTGTAAGAACCAAGTAAAACTGCTGCACAGTCAATCTCTGTAAAATGCAGGAAAGGTTCAGCAATTCCCCATCTCCAGATGCTAGAAACACTTATATTCTCACACTGAACTCCAATTCTAATTCCACGGGGAGGCAGAAGTTGGAGATAAAAGGACAAAAATGCTATGGGTCTGGTGGGCCAGTAAGGGATAAACAGGAATTCCTTCATGTGGATTCTGCGTCTGGGACTCACAAAACAACTCTCAAAAAGCAGTTTGGTTTGCAAATTTCCAAACTGGCTGGAAGGGGGCCGTCTCCCTGAGATCATCAATGGCCCAGCTCTTGTTAGAAGGGAGGGCACACCCAAAGAGATCAAATTTCCACCCCAGGGGGCAAGGGAGAAGATTAGAACTTAATGGTGCTAAGAAAGGCCTCAGCCATTTATCCCCAAAATACCAAATTCTCGAGGAGGTTACACAAAAGTTGTGGTCTACCAAAGAGCAACGTAAATGTACAGTTGCAATGGGTTTGTTCTGTTACTCACGCTGACTGCTGTAACCAAGGGGTGCTGCTACCAAAAGCTGTAGAATTGTACCATGCACTAAATGTTTGGAAAGAGCCATGTAACATGATGACATTAATGTAGAAGCATGAGTTGTATGTTGAAGGAGTCTGTAACTCTGAAATGTCACCATTGTTCCCTGTAACTAGTCTTGCAACCTCTAACATGAGAAGAAACATTCCAAACCTATTGTGTGGCATGAAAGGGGAAACTGAGGCACACAGCCATTGTGGTGGTCTGGCTAAATGCCAAGGATGGAAGCATTTGTACCTTCAGTTACTGGACTGTAACTGAATTCCAAACATTGGCTGGAGCAGCTGTATGGACTGGTGGTCAGATGGGGCAGGACCCAGACCACAAAAGACCTGTTTAATCTGTTGGTGCTGCAGCATCTGTATGGGCTCTGCCCGTCCGACTTGAGAACGTGGCTGACGGACCGGGGCCGAAGCAGCGAGACCAACCAACCCAAGGGAACTAAAGGGACTTGCCCGGCTGCATCACATGAAAAGGGCCAAGACCAAGCTCCTAACTTGGAGCCTCCCCCAGCAGGACTATGACGTGAAGGTGGTGCACATCGAGGGGAGAACAGAGGGTACAGCCAATGCCCTGTCACAAGGGGAAAGCCCCGAACTTCCCCAGGTCACCAGTTGAGTGACCCCGCTCAGTTCGGTCTGGAAGGGGGGAGAGATGTGATGGAGTGGGGGATACCTGTGTGTATGTGAGTGACTCACAGAGGGTGTGAGGCTCCTGCTGAGGGTAACCTTGATGACCAGGTAACACCTTTGTACTGCAGACAAAGGAGGAGGTGGAGCCTGAGGGGTTTGAACTGGAACTGGGAGTTGGGAAGCAGTTAGTCTGGGCTGAGAGAGAGAGAGAGAGAGACAAAGGAGGGGGCAAGGCCCCGGCTCTGGGGGCCCCTCGGGGCCTCCTCTCCCCAACATGGATTGGACTGGCTGTCTCTGCCTGCTGCACTGACTCCTCTGTACGATGCTGTGTCCTGTCGGCTAATAAACCCGCTGTTCTCCTGCTAAGTGAGAGACTCTCCTGCCTACGGCCGGGGTGCAGAGCTTGGGGGACCCCAGACCCCATCACACGGTCTGTTTCAAGCGGAGTGCCGCAAGGCTCGGTTCTGGGGTTGGTGTTATTCAACATCTTTATTAATGACCTGGATGAGGGACTGGGTTGCACCTTCAGCAAGTTTGCAGATGACACAAAACTAGTGGGAGAGGTAGATAGGTTGGAGGGTAGAGAGAGAATCCAGAGGGACCTGGATAAATTGGAGGACTGGGCCAGAAGAAATCTGGTGTGGTTCAATAAGGAGAAGTGCAGCGTCCTGCACCTGCGGCGGAAGAATCCCAAACATTGTTACAGGCTGGGGACTGACTGGCTCAGCAGCAGTACGATGGAAAGGGACCTAGGGGTTATGGTGGATGAAAGGCTGGATATGAGTAAACAGTGTGTCCTTGTAGCCAAGAAAGCTAACGGCATACTGGGGTGCATTAGGAGGAGCATTTCGAGCAGATCTAGGGAAGTAGTTATTCCTCTTTATTTGGCACTGGTGAGGCCACATCTGGAATATTGTGTCCAGTGTTGGCCCCCCAGTATAAAAAGGATGTGGATTTGCTGCAGCAGGTTCAGCGAAGGGCAACAAAAATGATTAAGGGTCTGGAGCACAAGACCTATGAGGACAGGCTGAGGGATTTGGGTTTGTTTAGTTTACAGAAGAGGAGACTTAGAGGTGATTTAATAGCAGCCTTCAACTTCCTGAAGGGGAGCTCTAAAGAGGAGGGTGAGAACTTGTTCTTGGTGGTGTCAGATGGCAGAACAGGGAGTAATGGTCAGATGTTGAAGAGGGAAAGGTGCAGGTTAGATATTAGGAAAAACTTCTTCACCAGGTGGGTGGTGAAGCATTGGAATGCGTTGCCTAGAGAGGTGGGAGATTCTCCATCCCTTGAGGTTTTTAAGTCCCGGCTAGACAAGGTCCTGGCTGGGATGACTTAGTAGGGGTTGACCCTGCTTGAAGCAGGGGGCTGGACTAGATGACCTCCTGAGGTCCCTTCCAGCCCTATGATTCTGTGATTCTGTGAAACAGAGCTGTAGTGTAGACACAGCCTATGAGAAACACCTAGTAATCTGGATGATATGGCTAGAGTTTGAGCAAACCTTGCATATATATGGTCATGAGATGCTGGAGTGGTATAAGTGTTGGAGTAATTAATTCAAACTTGCCTTTGCTTTTGATTTTCTTGAGTTCACATCATGGCATGTGCCCCTTTGAGCTTCAGATCAGTGGGAATTGCAACTTGCTTAGAACTTCTTAGGTTCAGGCCTGTATGATTGCTGGTTTTTTTCTATCATAAACATACTCAACACCACAAATAGCCACAAGACGGATGACTCATGAAACTCATATGATGTCCACAACAGTATCATACTGAGTAAATAGAAATGTGTTACGTTTATGTACTCCCTATCATTCCACATGTCTAAAGATGCTTCAAACAAGATATAATGGCAGCTACTTTGTAGATATAATACAAAAGAGCATCCCATTCATGGCAGTCATTACAAGCTACTTTTCATTTCAAAATATATTTTATTTTTATTTTCAAAGCCAAAATTGTTTTAAAATGGTCTAAATCAAAACATGTTATTTAGAAATGGTGTAAATGAAACTTTTCATGCAGCCTGCATTTTTTTTACTTGCCACTTCACAAAAATTTCCCCAAAACCATGTTTTTCATTCAAACTGAAAATCAGTTAATTGCACAGTAGGAACAGAATTTGCCTTGGCTATTGGGTCAATAAATTATGATAGAAAAAATCTTCCTAATTACATATTCCTTCACTGAAAACACTGTCTCCTTCATCTTCAGGCAGACGACAGTGTTGGGTGTTGGATATTAGTTGGGGATGCACATTAGGTTACAGGCCTATTTCTGTTGTTAAAGCTGTCACTATGATGTGAAACATGAACTCCGAGTGTTGGGTTCTTTTTACCTGTGTGCTTGATCTTAGTTTGGTCTTGATTGTTCATTCACTGGAAGAAGGGCCAGGATGTTATTTATTTCTTTTATTAAGTATTATTGCAAGCTTTCTCAGATCTGTCCAGTTATCATTGGTTAGAATATGACCAAGTATTCTGAGGAGAGATTCTTAAAAATAAACAATACCCCTGTGAAGCTGGCTGGGACAACACTAGCAGGTTGACACATTTTTCTTTAATGTAAATTTGGTTGATGAAGAACTGCCCGCAGATCAGGGAGCAGAAATGGGCTGGAAAGCTGCCAGGCCTATTACTGCTGACTGTCTGGTTCATGATTTCACCACTTTTCATCGTGTTTGAGATTGACAAGGCTTTGAGAACACTTTATTCTTCCAGCCTGTATATGGCTGGGCCAGGAAGGGAAGATGAGAGTTCATCAGGATATAAAATGCACACAGGGGAGCTCGGAAAATCAAAATAGAAAGGTTGCATGGGTAGCTTAAGTGAACTTCCTCAAAGCCACAAATACTGACTAGCTGGAGACTTGCCAGTAAAGTCTTTCTTTTACTGTATGCATTTTCTCCATCTCACCTTCATTGGACACCCAACAAAAAGCAAATGACAGGTAATAAGATGGCTCGGCAGACAACTGCCTATTCTATTCCAAGTTTTGCCTGCCTGTTTGGTATTGCAGTGTAGTCATGGCTAACAAATTCTCAACCTTTAGGGCAGTTTATTGTCTGAGGTAAGTGTGCATCATTACAACTCTCATGAACTAGTATGGTTTTCTGAACTAGGAATACCTTTGTAAGCCTATTCTCCTTCATCACTACAGGATGCTCAGGGCTTATTTGCATGTACTTGGTTTAGTAGCATTTTGGTATGTCCTTCTCAACTTCAGGATTAATCCTCTTTTGACCTCTTTCTAAAATGGGAGACACTGGAGCTGTTTTTGCCCATCCCCTAGATTCCTAGATGCAAGAATCCCTGACTAATTTTCTCTTAGCCTCTGTCCCATGTGAAAGTCCTACCCTCCACTTCTGAGTGAGAACAGTGTAAGAGGTGACCTCTAAAACCAGGGCTCTTCTGTTGTTGCTTGCTTCCCTGGGCAAGAAGGGACTGCTGGCAAGGGGCCAGAGCCCACAGAGCTCTGGAGACTACTGGGGATAAGTGGAGGCTCCAAGGATATCTTCCCCAATGCGGAGAAACCCTCTTTCCATATGAGGCACCACCCAAAACCCAGCAGAACGGCCTCATTGACCTGCTGATTTTAACTATTCCTCTGCAATTCTTTATTTGTCCTCTATATACTGTGACGTCCACTAATGCTGCTCTGTAGCTTATATTTGAGAATTTAGGTGAAGGAACACACCACATAGAGCAGCTGTTCCCTGTCCCCTTCTGGCCTTGAGCTTGTGTGTAGCAGGGCTACACACTGAGGGGGTGGGTTAAACTGTAACATGATGTCCTGAGTCAGGCTCAGATACAATACCCTGTCACTCAAGTCTGCACCAGTGTACACTAATTGGGACCTGTATGAAAGTTAGGCAGTTGGCAGATAATGCAAATAACTTAGTAGAGGCATAGCTGAGGAGCAAATTTGGGTGAAAGTGGCCCACCCCAACTGCTGGAACTATAGAAATAGACAGGAGATTAGTACTGATGGAGATTAAGGAGGCTGGAGGAAGGGCTGGCTCATGCCATTCAGTGTAAGTGAGTCAGAGAAGTTGGCTACTTACTAAAAGTCATATGTAAATAACAATCCAGGTAGTGGCCTGCTACAGGGATATAATAAAGTAGGGTGCTGGTTAAGAGTTTTGGTAGTCAGCTACTGAGACTGGAAAGGACAGGCCAGAGACCATCTGGTGACAAACTAAATCAAATATTTTCACCTTGTGGGGATGTGATTTTCTTCCTGTCTGAAACTGTAACATAGGTATCTCAGTAAAATAGGTAGGGTGTGAAAGTAGAGGAAAAGAATAGTATTTGGCAGAATTAGTAGGTGGCAAACATTCAGAAATGTATTGGAGAACTTGCCAAGTTCTCTCCCTCTCTCTCTCTCTCACACACACACACACACTGAGAGAGAGAGAGAGAGAGAGAGAGAGATTAATTATGGAGAAGTCTGGGAGAGAGAACTGGAAGACCGTAGGAAGCTTAACAAGGAAGAGCGGGATAGGGAAATGAGGGAGATACATAAAGGTATCAGAAAATGAAGACGATTGAAGAAAAACATAACCAAACTTTCTAAGAATGCTAACTTCTGTGCCTCATCTAAAAGTCAAACTGGATTCAAGCCAGCACATTTTAGAGTTGAAAATACACTATTGAAAGTGGTAGCAGGATGCTTGAAATCACCTGAAGACCTTCTTCACTACTTTGATCTCATCACCCTATCACAACGTCTGTTTTTGAACTGAAATTCTAAATGGATACCATAGAAAACTGGAGCAGCTGGCTTGCTTATTTGCCCACAGTTTATTAATAGTTTTCAGAATTCTCTAAATTTTTTTCAATTGTTTTTCATATTTCCAGCAAGAGATCTATGTCACTGTACCAGAGCTGTGCATAATACAAAATGTAAAAGATATCGTGTGGACTGCATTTAGGTTTTTGATAGTATTCCCCATCTTTCTTTTTCAGACTGTTAGAGACCTTTCAGGAATTCTATTAATGCAAATGCTGCTTCAATTACATTGCCTTTGCTGCTGACACATTTAAGACAATCCATCTTCCATATGCCCTTTTATAGCTTGTAGATGATGAATCTCCACAGTGCAGTGATTTGTAGTGTGGGAAAGGAAAGCAGTATATTCGTTGTGTTGTCAGTGCCGAGGAACCTCATTATCCTTTTGGGGGCTTTGCCGTGTGACTTTCAGGGCAGATACTTCCATTCTTGCTCAGGCAGAATGTTCCAGCAGCAGCCAGAGAACATAAACTCTAAATCCTGAAGAGTCCACTTCCCAGGTGAAAACATACAGCTGTGCTGTATTACAAATGATGTATCTTAGACGGTGGGGCTTCATTTAATTTTGTAAATCATAGAGGTTACCATCTGAGCATGCTCAAAAGTGGTTTTCAGTTACTTACGTTTAAACTGTATACCTCTTCACAACATAACCCAGGACACATACCAGGTTTCAACTTTATTTTTCTGTGTTCTTTTTGTGTTACTGGGAAGCCAAATAAAGCATGAAAAGTCTTACAGTCAAGTTCTGTGCAGGTGTAAATGGAGCCCCTTTGAAGTCCACAGAGTTGTGCCATTTTATTTTAGGAACATCTGGCCACTAGTTATACACATAAGTGTGTATATTTGTACTATATATAATTCTTCCGTACCTCAAAATGACTGGAAACATTTTATTTAAAACTTTCCATATGAAATTCACTTCTAGATTGACTCCAATAATGAGAGGTCTGTCTGCAAACATAATTTTCTTAAAAAAATAAGGTTTACAATGGAATTCTGGATGGTCTGCAAAATCATAATTAATAAAAGAGAGGTAGAGGAATGCATAAAGGACCAGGAGGAAATGGCCCCAAAGAAACCACTGGCAAAGCTCCCGTTTACTTCAATGGGGCCAGAGTTTCACCCTTGACCTGTAATTCACCTACAAGAAATAAGAAGATTTTATTTACTCTTACAGGACTTATCTGGGGTCTTGAAATACTGGGATTCTTTTACAATTTTTCTTGACCCTGTCACAGGGCTGATGTCTCCATCCCCACTTAGAGAGGGAAAAGAATATTTATGCTCCCCATGATCCTACCTTCACATGCAGTCTAATGGCCTAAATCCATTTCTGCTGTCTGCCTTCAGGGCAGTGTAGTCTAGTGTCCAGAGTCAGTCACAGCAGCCTTCTTCCCCCAGGCCCAAAATAGCAGAGGAGTGGCCTGCCAGAAGGTCAGCAGGGAATCCAACCACAACACACTGACTCACTCATGTGGGAGATACTCCCTCATCCTCTCTGCCTCTTTTCCTACCCTATGCCTCAAGGTTGCCATCTGAAGACTGGGCACCTCCATCACAGGTCCTTCTTCTTGAATAACCTGAGCTACCCCCTGAATAACCTGAGCTACCCCCTTTCATACCTGGTTCCCAGTTGAAGCATGCTCGTCAGGGCCACAGGGGCATGACCTCCTCAGCCCAAAGAGTAGGATTAACCCTCACAGTAGCAGTGTGGGGCTGATGTGCTGCTTCACAGGATCTTGAACATCTGAGGCTCAACCGTCTCTTCTCACGCAGCTATGCAGCAGATGCATAGGTTGAGGTTATTCAAATCCACATGAAAAGACTGCATGCATTAAGGAGCATTTGAAAAATTCAAGCACAGCCCCTTGCACTGGCTAACACACTGAGTCCCTGATACTGAGAGGGTCCTATTGGCATAAATTAGGATTAAAATCTATCCTTAGATGCCTCTCCTACTGTGCAATTATAGAGGGAAAATGATATACATTAAGTGTAGCTGGATGGTGATGAGATTTCAGAGTAGCACTGGAAACACAGTTCACTCTTCTCTGAAGAGTGACAAGTTCTCAAGCATGGGTTATTGCAGACACTCTTTCAACTGGACTAAAAGGAGGGGAAAGTGAGTGTGATATAGGGGTTAAGAATGCAGAACAAAAGCAGAAACCAGGAGGAAGGAGGAGACTACATCTAGGAAAAAAACAAACAAACAAAAAAAACCCCTACCTGTTTGAAGTGCAGGGTCTTTTATCCCAGGCTTCCATAGAACAAAGAAACATTGCTGAGCAGGAAAAGAAAAAGGGAATAAGAACAAATGGGCAGAGCACTGCAATACTATGGTTACTGGGACCAGTGCTGCACAGCGTCTTACTGATGGAGATCAGGGTTTCTCTGTAGCGGGGAGGGGTGGGGGTGGGAGAGAGGGAACGCTGGAGAAAGCAATTCAAGAAACATCCTTTGCTGAATATCACAAGCACACAAAAACGAATGTGTGTGTCCCCCATATTACCTTCTCCACAGGGTCAACTGGTGTCAGTGTATCTGGTGCTAGTGTATCTGTCAGAAGTGCCATAGCAAGGCAACATTCAGCAAAGACAACTTGGACAGAGCCAATTTTGCTGCCTGCCCTGGGATTCCTGACACAGTCATTGCAGGTTGGAAAGACAAACATAAATGAAGGTGTGAGCCAGTCAGAACATATGACAGAGAAATATCTTCCCAATGAACCTGTCATCCTCTTCAAGATGCTTACAGAAGTGCTTTTAAGTTTAAAGGAAGACAAGACATGGAAAGGGGCTCTGAAGTATATTAATGTTTGCTTTGCTCTATGGCATCTAATAATTTGGTTAGTGTGTAGCTCCGAAAAGGAGAGACAGTGAGCTTATTCTACACTTAGGCTATAACTAGGTTACAGCGATTTCTTGAAAGTTTTTGTCAGAAGATTTCATTCAACAAAACTTCCATCAACAGAGCGCAGCCCAACTGCCAAGAGCAATCTGCTCAGTCAACAGAGTGTGGCCAGATTGCCCAGCAGCTCTCTTGACAATATGGCCAACTGGAAGCACAGCAGACAGAGCTGCCTTGTGTCCTGGAAGACCTGTCTGTTGACAGAGGGCACCCAGGAACATCCAGACTGTCTTTCTGTTGACATATCTCTGTCAACAGAGGTGTTATGCCTTGTGGAGAGCAGTCATATGGCTGTCCACAGAAGTGCTCCATTCTGATGATTTACTGTTGACAGAACATATTGGGAATCTGGCTGCTCCCCAGGTTTTGTTGACAAAACCCTCTAGTGTAGACATAGTCGCAGCCCCCAGGGTTCTGAGCAATGTTCTCTTGAATTATTTTCCCTCCATGGGCAGAATAATTTTGGTTATTTGTGATGAGGCATATGACAATGTGCTCCACCATGCTGCTGGCTGTCAGCAGCTGTAGGCGCCCTTCTAATTGGCTGGGCAGCACTTGAATCTCTCCTGTGCAGCCACCTGAGCATTCAGCTTACAGGGAAAACTGGTTTTGTGGCAGTTTCCAAAGGAGGAATACCTGTATTACTTCACTTTTGATAGTCTCAGAGGGGTAGCTGTATCAGTCTGTAGCTTCATAAATAACAAGCAGACCTGTAGCATGTTAAAGACTAACAAATTTATTGGGTAATGAGTTTTCATGAATAAAACCCTACCCACGAACACTCATCACCTAATAAATTTTTTAGTCTTTAAGGTGCTACAAGACTGCTTGCTATTCATTTCTGATGTTATGTTCTGAAACATATGCTGGAAGTGCTGCTCTGCCGTGTGCAATGAGGGCAGGATTTGGTTCAGAGTATTTACTGGGGCAGTCCATCTGCAATTCCTTTCCTGGAGATACTGAGGTGCTTCTTATGGGATAGCTGAATTCATGATGTGTGAATTTCAAAGAAGCCTCAGGGTGCTAGTGAGATAGAGCCTATTGAAATTCAGTAGGTGCCGGATGCCTCAAGTCTGAATTCAAATGCAGTTTGAACACCCTTTACCTTTTATCTGCTTCTTTACTTAAAATATGCCTGCTGCATTTGGCCCTATGGTGTGTGAAGCCCTCTTGGATCAATGGAAATTTGTAACACTTCCATCTATTATGGCTGTTACCTGAATTTGGTCTTGGCTCTTCAACTCAGGTGGGTTTGTATCCAGGGATATTTTTCATCTCTTTTCCAAAACTGATTTGTGCCTTCCCACAGAGGAGTTCCTGTTGTTAGGGCCTTGCCTCTCTCTGGGTTACCCTATGTGACCAGGGGATCTCAGCTGTTAACAGGCAGTGAATTTTCACATGCACTCATCGATGATACATAACTAGATTTTGCTTTAAAACCTTCTGTCTCGGAGGTGCTGTCTGAATGCCTGTCAGATCTTTGCAGCTGGATGAGCAGCAATTTTCTGCAGCTGAATATAGCAAAAGATAGAGAAAAATTTTCATTGTCTTCATGGAAGCAATTAGTTGCACAAGCTCTTGATGCTAGGGGAGATTTTAACAGCTCAACACATTGATTTTTGGACCCAGAAATGAGTCAGGTTTATTCTGTCACTGGTTGAAATTTAGCTCATTAGCATTTTCATCCACAAGTAACTGCTGCTGCAGAGAAGGTAGAATAACATAAGGTACTCTGAGACTGGCTTCTTTTAATTCAATACTGGCTCAGCTTTCCTGACTTAGAGTAACATCATTATGGAAAAGTAGTTGCTGAAAAAGTGCACAATCCAAAAATGTGAAAGATTTGTCTAACCAACCATCTACTCATCAAGCTATGGTAGTTATAAATATTCTTTGTTCCTGTACCAAAGCATAACATTTTTTCCCTCTTTGCTCCAGTAAATGACAGTGATTGTTATATATCTCAGGCCAGATGAGATGTTATAAATCAGTATAGCTCTGCAGTACTCAGTTTACATCTGCTGAAGGATCTGACACTTTATTTAAATATTTTATGGTAAATTAACATGTACCAAAATCAATGATTGGATGTGAAAGAATTGCAACTAAACTGAATATCATAATAAAAGGCAAACATATACATCTGATGGATTACATCAATGAGAGTAATTGTGTGCAACATCCATGTACCGAAGAATGTATGTATGTAACTAAAATCTTCACTTGAATCATCTCAGGAAAGGAGAAGATTCATTCAAAATTTCAGGCATCATCATTTGAGATAGAAAATAAGGAGACCATAAGAGACTGTTGCTCTTCCAACATGATTAGAACTACAGATGCACCCAAAGTTTGCTGAAAAAAAAGCCCTAGGATATTTTGCTCAGCAAGGATCTTCACAGATGTGCAGGAGATTTATTAATTGATACTCAGTTGAGAAATAGTTTTCCAGCATTTTCAAGAAAATTGTGAAAACATATCAATTTTTGAATAGCATTGCTGATTAATATTTCACAAATCCTATATTTTGAAAAAACAACAGAGAAGAATTTAAGAAAAAACTTTTTATCTGCTATTTTCTGGGTCAACAGTACATTTTGCAGCTTTGGAGATGGGATTCTGGTGTTCATTACACCAGTATAAATTCACAGATGCTTGAGTTTTCCTAACTTGTTACATAATATATTCAAAGACTGTGCCCCAAGGTAAAACCTGTGTTCTGATCATAACCAGACATGGCAACAAGGAACTTCAGACTCCCAAACTGTATCCAGATCTATCTGTATCTGCATATTGTGTTGTCTCCCTGACCCTGGGAGACAAGCTGCCACCATCCAAGTGCAAAATCCCTTTTTGAGATTTTCGGAAGACACACTTGGGGTGTCTTCCTCTGGAGTAATCCCAAGCTCTTAATCTTCCCTTAGTAGAAACCATGAAAACAAACTGCAGTTTCTTAATAGTTGACCTTTTGGTTACAGGCGCATGCACCAGAACATCCTGTCTTCTAGGACACAGGAATCAGATGATAGACTCATAGAATCCTAGGGCTGGAGGGGACCTCAGGACTTCATCAGTTCCAGCCCCTTACCCAAAACAGGATCAACTTTAATCAAATCATCCCAGCCAGGAGTCTGAAGGTGGTTAACAAAACAAAGAAGACATACTTACAAATATACTTGGTTGCTGTGTGTTCCAGAGCATCTAAAAAAGGTAGATTAAAACTCAAATAATTGGGATTCACCTTAAAAGTTACTGTGCGTAAGAGGGTATATCAGCATAAGTCCCACAAACCAAATCCAAAATTAAAAATAATAACCTGATTGTGTCTGACTTAACATTCCCTTTCTAAATTTCAGATCAGGTTCCTGGCTCATTTCATCTCAGTATCTCTCTTCTGGCCACACAAAGGACTGACGGAATTAAATTACCGCTTCAGTTCAAAAATCCCTCCCTCTCTTCCTATTGGCTCACCTCACTCCTTACCAACACTTGCTGGAGATTTTCTTGGACCCACTATTTCTGGGTTTAACCCATTAAAGGCAATTTAGTGAACTGAATACTGGGATGTCCAGAAAAAGGGCTGTAGCCCTCCCATCCATCCCAGACTGATTCAAAGCTACTACATTATAGGATCTAATATCCATCATGGCTGGCAGTAAAGAAAAACCCATGAATATATACAGGCCCTAATGCTGCACTGAGCTCCATGCAGACTCCTGCATATACTTGGAGGTCACTGCAGATTTGCAGCCAAGGCTGCTAATGTTTTATTCAAGATACAAAGAACAGTAGAAATCATTTTCTTCTATTAGCAATAAAGAAAAGGATGTCAGCTACAACAGATTAGGGGATGCCACAGATCTGAGTAGTGGATTAATGTAAATATGTGTACTGTTTGGATAAAATTATAGCAATGAATTATTAGTAATTGGTGCCTCCTACGTTATCTCTCTTTCATCAATATTTCAGGAAGAATGAATTTTCTTACTATCTTTTTATCTGTGAGTGAGACATACCTCAGTTGGAGGGTTAGTTACAGGGCCTGGAGGCACTAGAATATCTTACCTAACCCCTCACATTGGCACTTAAGTAGCACATAATGGGGGTGGGGGTATTAGTTTAGCACTTTCCATAGAAGTAAATTTTGCCACAGATTAGAGGTAAGAAAGAGGAACCCTCTAAGTATGCTCTTAAACTTTTTGTTCCTCCCTCTGAGGTGTCTTTGTCACCACACAACCCATGCCTGACTGTGGAGCAATGTGGGATGTTCTCATCTCCTCTGTCGGCTTCCACAGTCAGTTTGTTCAGTTAGAAGGTAGCAGACCTGAGACTGGGGACGGGGTAAAACAACCTGGCTACTAAGTGGAATTCAGGTCAGCTGATTGGTGTTTTTTCCAACAGACTGTTACTTTACATGGGCCTTCTAGGCTATATCTACACTACAGCGATCTGTCGACAGAAGCAACTGTTGGAAGAGATCTTCCCACAAAATTTTTGTTGACAGATCATGTCCACACCCAAAAGTGGATCAAAAGTAGAATCTGCTCTGTTGACAGAGAGCGGCTGGACTGCCTGGCCCTTGCTCGACAGAATGGCCAACCAGAAGCTCAGCAAACAGGGCTGCCTGGTGACTAGGAAGCCCTGTGTGTCAACCGAGGGCCCCAGGAGCATTTACATGTTTTTTTTGTTGACAGAACACTATCAACAAAGGTGTTATACCTGAGCGCGGAAAAGCACAATGCTGTTGGCGGATGGGCCAGGTTTTGCTGACAACCTGTCGACAAAGTGCATTTTGCATGTAGACACTCTGTGGGTTTTTCCAGCAAAAGCCTGATTTTGTCAGGAAAAACCTCTCATGTAGATGTAGCCCTTATGCCCTCCAGAGTCACAGCTGCTGGTCAGCTAGCACAACAGGTTCTAATTACAAAGTTTGGCAACAAGAGAAGGGAGGAAAGCAGAAAGGGAGGAAGCAAGAAAAATGCGCTTGGGCTAAATGACATGGAGAGCAAAGACATGTATGAAGACACTGCAAACATTTAAGTAGTTTTGTTTCTAATTGGTTCCCATGAGAAGGCATTTTGCCATTGAGGTCCTGCTCTTACAGTGACAGTAAAAATCTAACCTTGTCAGAAACACTCTGGCTCTTTCTGCACTAATTGTGGAGTTGGACAGTTTTTGTGAGTTCTGTCTCTGAGGCTAGAAATTTTGGAATGGTTCTTACTAATTGTTGCATTGCTGTGTGCCATCAGTTGAGTTACGCAGGAGAGGCTTTAAAATGTTTTGAAGAAAGAAAAAATAGGTAATGGTTTAGGGATTTGAACTATGTTTATTTGCTAAATTAAATTTCCCTTTACCTCTCCCTCTCCTTCATATGACAGCCCTCAGAAACCTATCTAGCAAAACTTCCAGCCATTTACTTATACATAAGTGCCAAAGCTCTCTCCTGCATGAAATGAAGAAAACGGTATACTAAAGTCGGCTGTAAGATACCACTAATGAAGAGCAGTTAGATGATACATAATTACTAGCTGGTTTCTGGTAAATAAAGATTTAGCACCACCTGAGATTTTTCTTCCAGTTTACACAGCAGATCAGGAAAAGGGGACTGTATTTATGGGAAGGGAAGGAGAGACAGAGTAGGCAGAATGTTTGTGTGGTAGAAGATTGCTAGACACGTGCAGTCCCACATTATTAGGGTAGAACCCTAACTGGAGAATTAGTTTATATTGTACTACTTTGACTACGGCAGGGCATTTTATTCCCAGTTATAACCACTAATCCTAGAGGAAAATACTTAGCTGAATGCTTCTACAATTTTTCTGTTGTTATTCCACCAATTTCTGTGTGTTCCAGTTACAATTTTTTTTTCAAAGTCCTTAAGATTCAGGGGTACTTAGACGTGGTTTTGCCACACATTCCATTTCAGAGATAGAGCCTATTTACTAACTCTGGATCTGCACTCAGTCTCATATTTCAGATACACTCTAAGGCTACGTCTACACTGCAGGGTTCTTTCAACATTAGTTATGTCGATGTTCTAATGTCTAAATAAAGAATATCAGAAAATTCCATTCCTTCAGCCATAGCAGTGGGAAATGGAACGTTCTTACTTACAGCCACAACATTGCCAAAGGAGCCTTCAGATGAGCTGATAATAGCTGTGCTTAGTTCACACACATTCCTTTTCAACCTTGAAGACGGGAGCAGGGTTGGCAAAAGTCATTCACAGAGCTGAATTTTTGGAGGGAAAAGCTTTTATCTCTAATTATCCTGCTTAGCAATGTCAACACTTTTTAAAGGGGTTTTTACAAATAAACAAAACGAACTATGCTGGAAGTGTTTGGCTCAAGGATTGTCTCTAAATTGTGTATTCAAGCTTGCTTCTTGAGATGACAGGCGCTAAGGCTAACATAGACTTATTCTATTCATGAGCTAGTCAAGTGTCCAGAAATTACAGAAAGATTGGCTGTTGAACTATCCTTGATGGGGAATAACACTTCAAAACTATTCAAAACTTTCAGCAATGGTGAGAGCAGTTGCTTGCTTACTAAATGTCTCAAACATAGATCACCTTATTCCTCTCCTCTGCAGTCTCTGCTGGGTGCCAGTTGGTTCCAGGGTGGAAGTTACAGTCATGGCTTGGACCTAAAAATGTTTGGACTCTGCCTGCTTCACCTTGCACTCTCCATGTAACACCATAGGAGCTGTGATGGACCTCTGAATTTCCTTTGTGTATTAAATTTTAACACTAATGTCTCCACGCTATAAGAAAGTAATTTCACCACCCTGGGGATACTCAATGTCCATGCATAATAAAGTAGCATTCTGGTCTCAGAGTGAAGGAGCTTAGAGATCAGCTGTGGTGTCACATCACAGTCTGTAAGAGTGGGATTCCTCCCATGAATACAAGTCGATCTTCCAGTTAGCACTGTGTGTTGTTTCTGTCTGAAAATAAGGAATCAGTCAATTACAAATGGAATTGATTGATTTAATCTTACACAGTTCTCTGAGCAAAGTTTACAGTAATGGCATCTCATCAAAGGTCTGACAGAGTGCAATTTTATATACAAACTGGATGTCAGTGTATAATGCAAGCAGTCTCTAAAAATGCTTCGACCTGAACAATCTATTACTTTATTTTAGAAATTTTATTAATGGGACTTGCCTCTCTCTCTCTCAGCTTCACTAACTACCTTGGAAAGATTATGGAACATAAATGGGCATTTTATAAATTCACTAATTATCTCAATTACTTAGAAGTCCCTTTGGAATTGTTCTTAACAGAACCAGCTGATGCTGTAGAGCATTGGCCTGGTCAAAGGGGGGTTTAGTATGTAGAAAAGAGTGTTTGAGGTGAAAAACAGTGCACAATATTTACAAAGTACTCAGAAGTCAGATGATCAGACCCTAAAGTTAGAACCTGCTGAAAGTACTCTACACCTATTCAAGAAGTTCAGATTGTCTGGAAGTATAAAGTAACCTAAGCTGTCCTCCACGGTTATTCAAGATGATCCAGTCGTTCCACGAAGACATGAGAGGAACCATCCAATATGACGGAGCATTATCGGATGCCTTCAGAATCAGGAGCGGCGTCAAACAAGGATGTGTGCTTGCTCCGACATTGTTCAGGATCTTCTTCGCACTCCTCCTGAAGCATGCCTTTGGATCTTCAACAGAGGGCATCTTGCTGCACACAAGATCTGATGGGAAACTGTTTAACCTTGCAAGGCTGAAAGCTAAGTCTAAGGTGCGAGAAGTCCTCATCAGAGACATGCTGTTCGCAGACGATGCTGCTGTAGTGTCTCACACAGAAGACCAGCTTCAAAAACTGCTGGATCAGTTCTCCAAAGCATGCAAGGACTTTGGGCTTACCATCAGCCTAAAGAAGACAGACGTACTCGGTCAGGATGTTGCTGAATCCCCATCAATCAGCATTGACAACTATACGTTAGAGGTTGTCCACGAGTTCGTTTACCTAGGGTCCACCATCACTGACACCCTGTCATTGGACACTGAGCTAAATAGGAGGATCAGAAAAGTGGCCACAACTCTGTCCAGACTCAGCAAGAGAGTGTGGAACAACAAGCAGCTGTACACTCACACCAAAATGCAAGTCTACAGAGCCTGCATCCTCAGCACCCTCCTTTATGGCAGTGAGACTTGGACCCTGTACGCCCGCTAGGAAAAGAGGCTGAACGTCTTCCACTTCCGCTGCCTTAGGCGCATCCTTGGAATATCATGGAAGGACAGAGTGACCAACACTGCCGTCTTCGAGCAAGCTGGAATCCCAGCCATGCACACCTTCCTCAGGCAGCGTCGACTCCGCTGGCTTGGCCACGTCCACAGGATGAATGATGGAAGGATTCCAAAAGACATCCTGTATGGTGAGCTAGCCTCTGGCAAAAGACCTCCCGGACGCCCCCAGTTGCGCTACAAAGATGTCTGCAAGAGAGACCTCAGAGAGGTAGACATCGAGCTGGACAACTGGGAAGAACTAGCAGACGACCGCAGCAGATGGAGGCAGGGGTTACACAAAGGCCTTGAGAAGGGCAAGATGAAGATCAGACAGCTAGCAGAGGAGAAGCGAAAGCACAGAAAGCACAATAAGGACTTGCCAGACACCCACTACATCTGCAAGAGATGCAGCAAGGACTGTCACTCTCGTGTGGGTCTTCATAGTCACAATAGACGCTATAAATGAAGTCCTCAATTGAAACTTTAAAGGGCGCGATCCATAGTCTATGCAGACTGAAGGATGCCTACTACTACTAATAAAGTAACCAGGTGCATTATTAGGTAGTGGAGATAAGGCTGCATCACCCACTAAATGATCAAGTAGAAGTCTCCATCAGATATAGCATTCAGACTTCATGAATCCTACACTGCATATCTGGTGTTTTGGACTCCAGAGAGGCAAAATGCACAAGGCATTGGGTGTGGCAGTGTTGTCAGTATGTTAGACGTGTTACACTGAGGAGTTCTGACTGTGGATAGTCCAAAGGAACTGTGCTTGTGGATTAGGAAACCTTTCCAAATATCAGATTATGTGAAAAAGAAATATTGTACACATGGTATGTACTTGTATGCAAAATATAATTGAACATGTTTCCATTCCCTAGTTTAAGCATGCTTCATTGTTTATCTTGCTGAGAGAAGGAAAAGGGCTATGAACTATGCATTGGTCATAGCATTCCTTAGATTAGTCATAACAATAATTACAGTGAATAATTGCTGCTAATCAGATTCCCATTGACCTCAACAGGTTCTGCACGGGGCCCTTGGTTTTAATAAGCCACCAAATGGTGACAATCTTCAGTTGCTACTGAGACCTATCTAAAGCAGAGATTGAGAGATGGGATAGGTTCCACAGTCAGGAAAACAATGATTCTGTTTTGTGAAGAGCTTAGAAATTTCAGAATTTGTTCTTGTTATGTAAAATGAATGAAACAGAATCCATCTGACTTATTTATGAAAATAGCTGAGAGAGCTCTTAGAATAGGTAACAGATCAGTGGTTAGAATACTTTGTTACAGTTTTTGATTCAAAATTCAGTTCTGGACCCAATAAACTTTTCCCAGTTAAAGTTGTGTGAAAATTGATATTTTTTAAAAAAGTTGATTTTTACTGAATTCTCATTTTTGTGATAAAATTGTCAAAAAGCAAACAAAAACAAAAAACCCAAAAACAAACAAAAAAGCAGCTCTACCCCTGCATCATGTCAAGTTTATGATTTCAGTCCTTACACAGTATGATGATTGGCATCACAGCTCAGTTTGATTACAGATAGTTCACTGAAATAACTCAACTCTTTTTACATAGGGACATGGGGCTATTTGTTTTACTGCTAAAGACTGTTTGCTTCAAATGCAATATTCAATTTTAGATTTAATTTAAAAATTGATGGTTCTTTGTGCCTTGATGCAAGAAACACCATTGTAATTATAGAGATACTGTGGTAGGAGATCTTGCTAAAAAGAACAGATCTGTCTAATTTTTGCAACCATGAATATGCTTGAACAGATAACCAGGTTTCTGTCATCTTTAGGGTGTTCTGTCTTCCCAGCATTTGCATAGATTTAATCTGATGAAGGCAGATCAATCAATTTTTCTTCACCTTTGTAGTCATGTTAATTAGGTTGCTGTGGCAGCGTGGCTAGTGCTATCACTAATGTAGCTAGGAGAGTTCATTATAGGGAGTTCTCCTAGCTCTGTTAAAAGGGTGAAGAACTCCACTGATTTCTATCATTTATTTACTTTTTCTTTCCAGCACTGAAAGTTATTTCTAATGACTTTAAAATGCAAATAGGTCAAGCTACCCCAGAAAAATATATGGTCTCAAATAATGAGGGTTCTAGACTTATTTGTAAACATTATTTCATGTTTGCATTAAATTAGTACTAAGAAGCTCTAATCACTACTAGGACCTCATAGATAAAGACACTGCACAATCACAAAGTGACAGAGTGTATGGTCTCACTAGAAGAGTATGGGGGAGGGGAAATGGACAGCCAAAGACAGGACGTGACTGTTAGTAGGTTACTAGCCACATTTGGAAGCGAACCCACATTCCCAATTCCAAATCCAGTGCCATTTCACAGAGTCCTGGCGTTTGAAGCCAGAGGACACCCCTAGCTCATCTCTGCTCTCCTACGTGTTCTAGACCACCAATACAATCCAATACCACTGCATCATACTGCCCATCCTGTGGGCTTCATCTCTGTCCTTGTTATGAATGGCCCATCCTTTTCATTCACTTTTATTAGCATTCCTTACACATGGAATAACTTTTAATGATTCCGTGTGTATACTTTAGCTATTGTAAAATTAAAACCCTGGGATGCACAGAGCACTTCCCCGCAGACTTCCTCCAACATCACAGACAGATTTTAGCTATCATTCAGAATTACAGCTAGGATTTTCAAAGGTACACGTAGGATTTAAACTTGTCGCTCTTTACAATGCTTTACACCATACGATTGATTGAGAAGCTCAGCAGTTCCTAGAGAACAGCCCCTTAGCCCCTTATGATACAATCACACTAGCTGTTTATCTCTGCTAATGAATGACTTCTGACAACTTTTCATAAACTCAGAATACAGAATCTATTTTTATTTGTTATATTATAAAATCTCCTAATCCATAATTTATTTGGAATACAGGGACCAGCAAGTCCTACAACTCTCCTGTTATCGGTATCACTCAGCATTATTCATGCATTTCTATTTTTGTTTGTAATGCCCAGATGGTCCCTATGTATCTCTATAATACTGGTTAATGTTTGCATCTCTTTTACATGGCAGACATATAAATACATCCCACTTTGTATCACAACCATCTGGAAAAATAATGAACTAAGTGTATGTTAGATTCTCATAACGGTGAGGTTTTGTGTTTAGAAACTTAGGAATGTTCTCCTGTTAGTGCAGCATATGGTATTTTATGGGATGAGGAGTCTATGCTAAGCAAGAATACACCTAGGGCTTGTCTATGCTTGCCCACAACTTCGACGGGTGTATGGTAGTCAGGGCCATGGGAGATTAGTATTGAAGTGCTGTGGTGAATACACAGCACTTCATTAGGCTAATTTCCCCCCCACGGCAACTTCAAAGCTTCAAATTTCTAAGTGCCGGCATGTGTGGCACTTCAAAGTTTGAAGCTTCGAAGTTGCGGTGGGGGAAAATTAGTCTAATGAAGTGCTGCATATTCACTGCAACACTTCATTAGAAATCTCCCATGGCCCTGATTACCATGGCCCCTTCGAAGTTGGGGGCAAGTGTAGACACAGCCTTAACGTATTAAATTCATTTGACTGTAATCAGATTGTAAGATTCCCCAGTCATTTCCCCTCCCTCATTCATAGTTTCTACGGTTTGTAAGTTGGAACCACACGTAAAATTCCCATCTCACACTGAATTCAAAGCTGATTAGCACTAGTGCCAGACATATTTCAAGGACAAACTAGTCTCATTAAAACCAACTTTCTGCATGCAAATAAATTTATTCTCCTTGTTCCATTATTTCTACAGTAAAATTCTAGAGCCTTGTAGCGGTGTAGTTCTTTAACTCCTATTCAGGAGTTCCTCTTGTGTTGTATCCTGTAAGCCTGTTCAAGTAATTTGTAAAGGCACACACAAATAATATTTACTTAATTTAATTTGGAGTTCTTTTTTGCCAGATCTCTTGGGATGATCCACCAAAGCCTTTTCCAGAGAGAGGCAGATGGTTCCAGAAGTTATTGAAAACACCAATATCCTCTCCCTGGCTACATCTACATAGCCAAGTTATCTTGAAATAACAGCAGTTAGTTTGAAATAACTTTGGCACCATCTAAATAAAACATCCACTGTTTCAAAATAATATCAAAATAGTGGGTGTGTTATTTTGATAGGGTAATACTCATTTTGGCTTGGTCTACACTTGTAGTCCTCTTTCAAAAGAGGCATGCAAATGAAGGAAATCAAAAATGCAAGTGAGGTGCAGGTTTACATACCAGGCACCTCATTTGTATATTCTTCTTTCAAAAGAGCTTCTTTCAAAAGCAGTGTAGACGCGGCTCCTTCAAAAGTAAACCCCATCTTTGAAAGAACCCTTCTTCCCATAAAAAAAGGGGAAGAAGAGTTCTTTCGAAGATGGGGGCTTCTTTTGAAAGAGCCATGTCTACACCGCTTTTCTTCTTTTGAAAGATGCTCTTTCAGAAGAATATGCAAATGAGGGACCAGATATGTAAACCTGCACTTTATTTGCATTTTCAGTTTCTGTCATTTGCATGCTTCTTTCAAAAGAGGAATGCAAGTGTAGACACAATGCTTGTGTATGGTTGAGTTATTTAGAAATAGGATATTTTGAAATATCTATTTTGAAATATCTTATTTCCAAATAGGGCTGTTGTGCAGACAGTCTCTGTGACACATTCTGCATTTGAGTGTACTGGTAACGAAATGTAGAGTTTGTTATACTTCTGGTCATTGTTTCAACTCTGGTCAGGTTAGTACTGACTGAAATTATTTTCATAGGTCTTCTGCTGGATAGTCTATGTAAAATCAGAAATGGGTGATATTAGTCTTGTTCCTACAGGACAGGTTCTACATTACCAATATCAGATTCACAATAGGCACCAGTTAACTCAGACTGGTAGTCTAAATATGGAAAATAAGAATTGGATTGGCATAGAAGCTGAACTACTCCTTCACAATTAGTGCATCAGTTCCTTCCAGTAGGGGCTGAATAACAATGACAATCTTGGAAGAGAGGTCTGAACTTTTCCTTTCCGATAGCCTCCTTTTGTCTGCAGAAATTATGTCTACTTGAAATTCAGACTAAATGCTTTCTGCCCCAGTTCTGAGCTTTCCAACCCTAGGACTGAAAGAAGCACATTGCTTCACCTGGAATTCCAACTGAGAGAGATGCACAATATTTAGATTTGTTGGTTCAATGACATTTTTTGACCTCATTCTATTAAAGAAAATAAAGACCTGGTGATCTTTTGGAGCAGCATCATGCAGACACTCTAGTTTTCCTCTGGCTGGTGACCACTAGCATATAATGGTATCAGTGTGGAGCTGCGTCAATGCAATTTCAGGATTTGCTTCAGTTTGATTACTGCTCTGTTGTGAAAGCAGCATATAGCCTTTGGCTCACCATCTGTGAAAGAGAAATCCAGCAGAACAGAGACCTTTCTGGAGAATATCCTGCCAGGTGCAAAGGGCCCCGGTGCGGTTTCACTGCAGAAGCATACCTGTTCTTGTGTTTTTTATTTGGGAGATATTTTGCTGGACAGGTCCCTATTGACATACAACGTAACAGAAATGGTGACAAAAATGTCTGTCCAAAGCAGCTGTAGAAACCAGAAGTGATTGCCCAGGGCTGTTTCTCTTTTATCATTTTGTCATCTTCATTACATTTCAATTTCATGTTTGACAGCAGCTCTACACACTGTTTCAGGGCAGCACGGATTCAGAAACTGATGTAAACAGTAGTCAGGGGGATTGAATAAATAAAATAAAAATAAAATAATAAAATAAATAAATAAATAAATAAAATAAAAAACACGGTAATAATAGGAGATTTCAATTATCCCCATATTGATTGGGTGCATGTCACCTCAGGACGGGATTCAGAGATTAAATTTCTTGATGCCTTAAATGACTGCTTCTTGGAGCAGCTAGTACAGGAACCCACAAAGGGAGAGTCAATTCTCGATCTAGTCTTGACTGGAATGCAGGATCTGGTCCAAGAGGTAACTGTTACTGGACTGCTTGGAAATAGTGACCACAATATAATAACTTTTAATATTCCTGTGTTGGGAAGAACACCGCAGCGGTCAAACACTCTGGCATTTAATTTCAAAAAGGGGAATTACACTAAAATGAGGAAGCTAGTTAAACAGAAACTAAAAGGTAGAGTAATTAAACTAAAATCCCTGGAAGCTGCATGGAAACTGTTTAAAGACACCATACTAGAGGCCCAACTTAAATGTATACCCCAAATAAAAAAACACAGTAAGAGACCTAACAAAGAACCACCATGGCTAAACAGCCATGTTAAAAAGGCAGTGAGAGAGAAAAGGGCAGCTTTTAAAAAGTGGAAGTCAAATCCTAGTGAGGAAAATAGAAAGGAACATAAACACTCCCAAATTAAGTGTCATAATGTAATAAGAAAAGCCAAAAAAGATTTTGAGGAACAGCTAGCCAAAAATTCAAAAAACGATAGTAAAATGTTTTTTAAATACATTAGAATCAGGAAGCCCGCTAAAAAAGCAGTGGGGCCCTTGGACGATAAAGATATAAAAGGAGCGATCAAGGAAGACAGTGCCATTGCAGAGCGATTAAATGATTTCTTTGCTTCAGTCTTCACGGCTGAGGATGTTACAGAGGTTCCTAAATATGAGAAATGTGAAATTGCGGAGTTATTAGCAGTGATTTGTAACCTATCCTTTAAATCCACTTTGGTACCAAATGACTGGAAGACGGCCAATATAACGCCAATATTTAAAAAAGGCTCTAGAGGAGACCCTGGCAATTATAGACCGATAAGTTTAACATCGGTACCAGGCAAATTAGTAGAAACACTAGTAAAGAATAAAATTGCAAGGCACGTAGAAGAGCACGAATTGTTGGGCAAAAGTCAGCATGGTTTCTGCAGAGGGAAGTTGTGTCTAACTAATCTATTAGAATTCTTTGAAGGGGTTAATAAACATGCGGACAAGGGGCACCCAGTGGACATAATATACCTAGATTTCCAGAAAGCCTTTGACACGGTCCCACACCAAAGGCTTTAATGTAAATTAGGCGGTCATGGGATAGGAGGAAAGATCTTTCATGGATTGGGAGTTGGTTAAAAGACAGAAAACAAAGGGTTGGAATAAATGGTAAATTTTCACAATGGAGGAGGGTAACTAGTGGTGTTCCCCAGGGGTCAGTCCTGGGACCGATCCTGTTCAACTTGTTCATCAATGATCTAGAAAATGAGGTAAGCAGTGAGGTGGCCAAGTTTGCAGATGACACCAAGTTGTTCAGGACAGTCAAAACCAAAACAGATTGTGAAGAACTACAAAAAGATCTCAGCAAACTGAGTGATTGGGCAGCAAAATGGCAAATGAAATTTAATGTGGGTAAGTGTAAGGTAATGCATGTTGGAAAAAATAACCCAAATTACACGTACTACATGATGGGGTCAAATTTAGCTACGACAGATCAGGAAAGGGATCTTGGAGTTATAGTGGATAGTTCTCTGAAGACATCCACGCAGTGTGCAGCGGCAGTTAGTAAAGCAAATAGGATGTTAGGAATTATTAAAAAAGGGATCGATAATAAGACAAAAGATATCATACTTCCCCTATATAAAACTATGGTACGCCCACATCTTGAGTACTGCGTGCAGATGTGGTCTCCTCACCTCAAAAAAGATATATTGGCATTAGAAAAGGTTCAGAAAAGGGCGACTAAGATGATTAGGGGCTTGGAAAGGGTCCCATATGGGGAGAGGCTAGAGAGACTGGGACTTTTCAGTTTGGAAAAGAGGCGATTGAGGGGCGATATGATAGAGGTATATAATATCATGAATGGTGTGGAGAAAGTGAATATAAAAAAGTTATTTACCTTTTCCCATAATACAAGAACTAGGGGACACCAAATGAAATTGATGGGTAGTAGGTTCAAAACTAATAAAAGGAAATTTTTCTTCACACAGCGCACAGTCAACCTGTGGAACTCCTTGCCCGAGGAGGCTGTGAAGGCCAGGACTCTATTAGGGTTTAAAAAAGAGCTTGATAAATTTTTGCAGGTTAGGTCCATAAATGGCTATTAGCCAGGGATAAAGTATGGTGCCCTAGCCTTCAGTAAAAGGGCAGGAGATGGATGGCAGGAGATAAATCACTTGATCATTGTCTTCTGTCCTCCTTCTCTGGGGCACCTGGCATTGGCCACCGTCGGCAGATGGGATGCTGGGCTGGATGGACCTTTGGTCTGACCCAGTATGGCCATTCTTATGTTCTTATGTTCTTATGAATGCATATGATCCTCTATCCCTATAGAGGCTGTCCCTAGCGACTACTACTTTTTAGTGATGTGCAATGAGATTTTATGGTTTGTTCAGGTGGGCAGAGCCTTGTGTGTCTGATACTGGAGATCCCAAGTTAATTCCCTGCATATTGTGCCCAACTTGTCATGTAAGAGGAAATGAACAAATCTCCAATAAGTGAATTTTAAGGTACTATTTTTTATAAAACAATGTGGCTTCTCTTGCAAGAATTGGCAGCTCAGGCAGCAATCAAATTTGGGTTTAAAAAAGAACCTCATCCAAATCATTGAGTTTCTTTTTGCATTTCTGAGTTATCTTTTTTTAAGAACATAAGAAGAATAAATCACAGATTTTTAAAAAATCACCAATCTTCATTTGTGTAGCCTGCATAAAACAACAAATAGGTGCTCTCTATATAATTCTTAGTGGTCACTTATCTGTGTTAAAAAAACACCATCACTGTCGATAGATACATGTATAAAACAAAACTAAAAAAAATACTTTTAGGCACTTTCCATTTTTCTTTTCTCTCTAAATCCTTACATTTTCGTATGTACTATAGTTTGGGGACATTTCAAACAAATGTTCTGGACCTAGTCATCACAGACAATCCCACAGATACCATTTAGAGGTTGATATGAAGATCAGACATACAATCCTGTATGAACTGGAGGGAGGAATTTTGCCCTGCAAATGATTTTTTTTTTTTGAGCAGGAAGTTCCATGCCACCCCACATGGGGATGGGCCTGACCTCAGGGCCCCCACCTACAGGACGTATTCCAACTGACAACAGTATCTACCAACCACCAGCCAGACTCCACCATCAGCATGCCACAGTAGGCCTTGCTCACTGGCGTGGCTCTACTGAGTTGGCTCTGTGTGGGGAAACCCACAGTCACATATCCCAAATCTTAAAGCACTTTTTAAGAAAATATAATCTCATCTGGATCTCAATCCAAGATTTTCCTTCTAATTCTCAGATGTAGTTTTCTTAAATGCCATGTGAAATTCAGGGATTTGTGTGCGCATAGGAAGTTTATTTGCCAAGTTTCTTTGCACTCATCAGAAGGTGTGTAAGCATAATTTATATATCCATGAAAGGTTATGTGCACCTTTGCATGCACACTTTTAAAACTTTGAAACTTGCACTGTCCTTTTCACATAACCATATGTATTCTGCTCAAAATGAGATCATTAGGGAATGATCGTCTCATTCTGGAGACTACTTTATAAAAGCACTAGTAGCTTGATTGAATGCCAGACTTTTAATCTTTTTCTGACTCAGTAGTACATTTTGTAAGATGGTTTTATTTATTTTATTTTTTTAATTTTATTTTAATTTGTTTTGGAATTACATCTTACCTTGGCCTGAATGAACCCATTCAAGTTCATGATGAAAAATCATCCTCCATGTGTTAGCAGTAAGTAAAGTGAAATTAGTTTGACTTCCAGTGGATTGCTTACTGAAGGAGAACTTCTGGAGCTGTTAGTATTGAATATCCACCATTATTTCAGCTCCTTCATTTCCACTTTCTCTTCTCTTTGACTGAGACAGTAATGACTGAGGTATAGGGCTTGCCCTGGAGACAAATAACCATTTGAGACTTGATAACTCAGGGAATAGACAGGGGCACTTGGGTCTTCCCATCCCATCATAAATCCCCATCAAAATATTTCATGTTGAAATTGCCATTGCTGTGATATAAGATGGGAAAAACCCACACATGATTATTTATCATTTTTCATCCAGTTTCAAAATACTGAGTATTTTAGTAGAATAGATACCCAATGAATTTGCAAGTCAAATTTATGGGATAATCTTTGCGCATGTTATTCAATATTTGTAGCAAGAGTGCTGATTTTCAAATGTTGGAGTCTTTACAGTTTCATTTTTTCCTATGGTTCACAACCTCCACTTCAATTAAATTGCTGCATTTCCCTCTTTGCCACCATTACGCTCAGTATTTTTCACATAAAAATGTACAGAAAAGACTGTTTATTCTTTTTTTCCCAGAGAGAATTACATTTTCAAGTATAAAAGCAATGAATGATGATTTAACTGAATCTGCCTTTTTTAAAAATGAGACACCTATGCTTTTTTTTCACCTGTCAGTGTCTCATCTGTTTCTGAAGAATCAAAAGTGCTTTTATGAAATGGTTGAAGGTAAGATGAAATTATATAGGAGCATAACAATTGGAGATTCCTAGTACATTTAAGAGAGGGAGAAGATAACTGCTGCTGAAAAAATAGCTCAGATAGGCACTATTGTATTATGAAGGAAAATGTACCTCTATTATGTTAAGGATCATTACATAGAAAATATTAAATGAATTTCAGGGGTTCACCAGGCACTTCCATGCCTGTCTGAATTACATCCTTACCATGCAGCTGTGCCAAGGTTAGGACATTATGTAGGCTATTTTCAGCGATGCTGTGTCTGCTACCATGAGACACGAGCGTCCATTGTGGGTGATGCTTTAACATTAGTTGTGAATGTAATTATTTTCGTGGCTTGCAGCCAGCACTCAAGAGTCTCATTTTACCTTTGACATAGATGAGAGTTCAGGTACAGAGAGTAATTTTCATTAACTTTAATGAGTTCCATATTTAAATTCCAGTGCATTGACGTAAGACGAGACCCGTAATGGAAGGTGGCATTTTGGTTTTTTAAATATGCTTTGCACAGGGAGTAAATTTTTGCTTTCATCAAGAATGCTCGGGAACTGCCCATAGAAATCACCCTGGTTATTCATGAAGGTAGTTTACAAACATGGAGGTGGGGAAGATACTCATGCACAAGTGGCACTTGAGATGATGAAGGAAAGTTAATTGGGAGCGAGCTGCCTAATAGCCATTACAGGCTTTGAAATCTTCCCCAGGCACCTACATTTAGATATCTTATATCTGTGTTTAGGCATTTAAACAGATGGCCTCCTTTTCAGGAATGCTGAGAATTGAGGTCAACAAGAGCACTGAAAGTCTCAGCAATTTTGCAAACAAACGACAAGGTTTGGTGCCTAAATATTTTTCTAGAAAATGTAGCTTCCACAAAATTGATATTTTCTATGGGGAAGTTATCCCAATTTTTCCATTTGGAAAACCTCAATGAAATAGTTTGTTTTGGGTCAGTTTGATAGTCACCTTTGTTGGCCTGAGCTGTTGCAGCCCCTCACACGTACTGGAGCCTCGGCAGGCCCATTGAGAGGGGAGTGGGGGACAAAGCAGGTGAGGCAGGTGATAAAAAAGGGCCTGGGGCTCCCAGCCACTGCTGCTGTTCCTTCAGTAGCCACAGACCCTTAATCACTGTCAGAGTGCCATGCAGCGTTCTCCAGGCACTGCTGAGGGCTGTCTGGCATAGGCTTTGTGTGCCCCAGCTGCTGCTGAGGCTGCCTGGGGGAAGCTAGCTCGGCCCATTCCTCCTGCTTGAGGCCCCACCCCTTCTGGATTCATGGAGTCGGCCACCAGCACCTTGCCAAGGGCCTGGTGAGTCTTCAGCCCCACTGAGTCTAGGTACTTTGTGCCTCCATTCCCATCCTTAGGCAGCATTCCTTGGGAGGACTACAACTCATGTTTCAGTTTCCACTCAGACAGCACCACAGGAGTGCAGCGTGGGAATCCCATAGCCATGTCACACCATGGAAGACACACCCCAGCCAGGGAAAGAAGCCGATGGAGGAAAATGGGGACATGAGACACCTGAACTGCAACTCCCACGTGACCCAGGCAGATAAAATTCCATATTTTTTTTTTGGTCCCTTAATCCCTTCTGACAGGCAGGACACGGACCAACAGAGCCTTCCCTGAACTCTTCAGGTACTTATGAAGTTAGGATGCGGCCACACAGAAGTAGAGTTAGGGAAGGTTGAGGCTTCTGGTCTGGGCAAGAGGAAGCCACCTAAGCATTTTATTTCTCTCACCCAGTGTTGTAGCCTGTGAAGCTTAGGAGGACCTGGAGCACAGTCAGATAATCCACCAGAAATCTGAGCTCTCCCATGTAGCTTTTTGCTGCAGAGGAAGTACCCTGGCTCTTACATCATGGAAATCTACCATAAGTTGCATATTCTTGGCGAGCTACACTGCCTCAGTCCAGGCCATTCCAAGCTTAAGAATTTTGCTTTTTTAAAGAATAGGACAAATATTGGGCAATGAGTAACCTTGAGGCACACAATGTAAGAAAGGGAGGATCAGGTTTTTGTGGAAAAATGTGTCGGTACATCATTGGGCTCTATCCCTTGCATCTTTGCTCAGAGCCCTGGTCACAGCAAAAGAACACCATGTAGTAGGGGCTGAGGATCAAATCTAGACACCCCACTGTCTAACCATAGGCAAGTCACTTGATAGCTCTGTCAACTCAACTGGAAAATTGGGTAAAAGCAGAATGGGGTACAGGAAGACATATACTGTATCAGATCTACAGTTTAATTTAATGTGTTTTTTTAAAGAAAATCCACTTAACTATATCAGGAAGGACCTCTGTATTTCAAAATGGAGTAAACTCTTTCATATCTGGCCTTATACCACCTGGAACTCTCAAATAACCAACATTTTAACTGTAAGTAAATTTTAGTTACGTTCTCTGTTAAGTACAGTATAGTGAAAGTAAATACAAATGAATATGGCAAATACAGTATACGTTTACAGTGTACAATACTACTGTTGTTGGTAAATAAAGTACTCTCCATACATTCTTGTTTGTTTATATCTAATCTTGTTATTCTTTAGTGTTATGCATTGCTAGGTATACCTCTCTCTTATTCTGAATATATGAATATCCGGCAACGCCCTGGTCCCAGGGATGGCGGATATGAAAAAGTTTACTGCAGACAGAAATGATCAGATGACACAGAGTCCCATTGAAATTAATGGGATGTGGCATAATTTCAGAGCTGCACAAATACCTCATAGTGTGGAACGTTGGGGTCATTACTTAAGAACAAATTTTATCATGTAGCAGCACCACCAAGAGCTGCCATGGGGGAAGGGGGGTGGGGAGGGCCTGGCTTTGTGCCCTGGAAGGGGTGTGGCCAATGGCAGAAGAGACAGGGCCTAGGGAATTCAGCCCTCAGACCCACCAGGAACGTAGAACTGGGAATCTGGCACCCCTCCCCCAACTCCCTCACAGTTGTGTGCAGGCAGAGCGGTGCTGATGCAGCAATTCAAAGGAGCCTGGCGCTGCAGCAACAGCTGCTGCCAAAGTAGTAGCAGCAGTGGATGGAGCTCAGGGCCCATTTGAAAGGCTGAACATGGGAACAACTTCCCCCCTTTGCCCCTCCCTGCATTGGCAGGCCTGCCATGTAGGGAGGCAATATGCTGTGATGGTTACAGCATGTGCTGGAGGCTATTCCCTTTTCTATCACTTAATGGCAGGGGGACGTGCTGAATCTCACACTCTCTTGGTTTAGTCTCAGAGGGCAAACTCTCTTGTTTTCTTCATCTGTGAAATGGAGAGTATAATACTTACCCACCTCTGCACAGTGCCTTTGAGAGGTACTAGATGGGTGTAAAACATTATAGTAGTAGCATCCTTCAGTATACGTAGACTGTGGATCGCGCCCTTTGTAGTTCCATTTGGGATCATCATTTGCAGTGTTGACTGTGACTGTGAAGGCCCACACGAGAGTGACAGTCCTTGCTGCATAAAACATTATATGTTTGTGAATTCATGTGCTTACATAAGCTGTCCTTTGCAGAACTATCAAAAGGCATTGCCTGCTAAGGATTAATAGCAAGATTCTCATGGCTGTGTAAATGCCCTGTGTCACGCTCTGGGAGAGCACCCCTTTGCTGCATATTCACCAGGAGGCTTTGTTTGGGTCCCACCACATTAGTTTGGTGCGCTTTTAACCTGCCCTTTACCTGCATAGACTGCAACATGGTCTCTTTCCTTGGTACCCTTCCTGGTACAGGCTGTCTGTTATCTGAAAGGAGCCTGCTTGCACCAGAACCCATAGCTGGAACTTGTGGCTGCTTTGAGTTTCAGTTCACTTCTGCAAGGACATCTTATGGTGGAGACCCACAGGCTTTGGAAAAGGTTTCAAAGACAATTTTTGTTTTGTTTTGTTTGGCTAACACTACAAATGTACTGTGCCAGACAAAAAACAAGCCATCAATATGCTGTTCTCTGCCTCAGTTTTCTCACCGTGCTTGGGTGTTCTTTGGGGTTCAGTCAGTGTCTACTGAAGAGACTGCAATCCCTCCTCTTGCATGTGACTTCTCTGAATTACACAGCATCTCTCTCCTCTGCAGACAGTTTCCTTTCACCTAGGCTGGTCCTGAAGTTAAGAAGGGTTCCTCCTTTCCTCTCATCATGCCCCCAACATGTCTTTGTCGCTGCAAGTCCCTCTGCATTTCCTCTGACTCTCTTAGCCCCAGTGGCTTTTAAGACTGAGCATCAACATCTGACCTCTTCATTTTCCTATTAGGTGATTTTCCATTCTGTGAATCCCAGTCCTCAGCAAACTGGTTTCTCCTAGAATTAGGGCATCCTGTTGTCCTAAGGTGTTCCCATTTGAATGGGAGTCTTTGAGGTTTAATAACCTTCTGTTGTCGCTTGTATGGGAGATACACGGGGCTGCCTGACAATAAGTGATAGATTCCACATACACAGGGGAATTCACTGCTTCAGCAATTTAATAAAATCAACCAGAGTTCATCAGTTTTACATAAAGTCCTCATATTGTCATACCACAGGAACAGGCTTTCCATACTGGGAGAACATCCTGCCCCTGCAATTTACACCCCATGCAATGGCACCCATGCTATTAATCTGTAACCACTTCTTAATTCTGAGCCTTGTAATAGTAGCTGTAGCCTGCTGTATGCCCATTTCACTCCCTAGTGCTGCATTTGTGGCTAGTACAATTCATGCACCCTATGGCCATAACTCAGCCATTCCCCATCTCTCCATCAAACCCTTCACTGCAGTGTCTAAGTGCCTAATGGGTAAAATTAGTAATAATAGTTAAATCTTCAGAACTTCATGGAGTGCCTGGTTGATTTTACTGTTTTAGGAAGAAGGATGTGATTTAATGGAAAAAGCAATAAAAAACCAAACAAATCTGGAAGTGAAAACTACATTGGGACATGAACAGGTAGGGTCCATACTGCCACAAAGGCGTCACTGATCACGTGTGCCCCCACTCTACTTATACTATCCATATACTTTTAAAATCTCAACTGTCTCCAACCTTATGGGTGTATTAGTGGTAGGGAATGACGCAGGCACGGGAGGCTTTGTGATACATTCACTTTTGCCTTGGCTCTGCGGAGTTCCATGGCCGTTCAGAACATGCTAGCTCTCAGTCGGAAGCAAAATACAAGCTAATCAAATCATGACAGTGGGGCCATGGGTTAAAGAAGAGCTGGCAGGAATCATCCCTTACAGGGTTCGTCTTTGGCCTTTAATAAGATGCTCAGGTCATCTTTACTCACTCGGTATTTATTATTATTTAACATGCCTTGGAATTAGACCTGCGAGCTCTTTGATAAATGGATTGCAAAGTGCCTTGTTTCGTTTCACCGTTTATAGCATCAAAGAAGTCACTGCAGCTTCTCACAGTAATAATCAATAACTCACAACAGCCAGGACCCCAAACTTGAATCAGTTCCAAATCGTTCCGAGTTGCTCACTGCATGGCTTAACGGAAGCCATTTCATCTCCAGCTCCCATCACGTTATTGTAATTGATGTGCCGCAGGCCTATGTGTGCAGTTGGAGGGCGCGATATGGACTTGAATGTTCTAATCCATCACTCTTTTGTCAGATCAGTGGATGAGACTGTGAGGCCACAACTACTGACACTAACTTTTCTAATGAATAGTCAGTGTACTTGTACAAATTAAAAGGTAGCAGTTGTGGAATTTAAGATGGAGAGTTAATCTCTCCAGGGGCACAAGTAAATGGCACAATTACAATTAATTTGGCCCAAGGGGTGAAAGTCATAAATGCATGCTGTGGAAGGAAGGCTATTATCCATTTTATGTATGTGGGCGAAAAAGTTCACTGTTGTGCAGAGAGCCTATGGAAAGCCTTATGGCATCAGTTTGCTGCTGGAAAACCTTGCATGGGCCTTCTGCTGCGTACACGTCCTTTCTCAAATTACTCTATCTTGCTGACTAAAACAATAATGTAAATGGATGTGCATTCAATTATATTACCAAGGAACTTCATTTTCCCTGCTTCTGTATCTGAATTATTCATTATTCTTAAAGAGCCGAAGGTGGTTGGGGGCTAACAGGTAGGTGATCCAGAAGATTTGGGGTAACAGTGATTTTTGCAGTCCAGGCCTATGGTGAACTGCAATGCTTATTTTGCAAAAAAAAAAAAAAAAAAAAGAAGAAAGAGGAGCAGGTACTCAGACGCCTCCTCTTCCCCTCCACCCCCGGCCCCACACAGCCAATTCCAAAGCTCAGGCCACTGAAGTGCCGGTACTCCGTACTGGCAAATATCAGCACAAAAAAAGCGCTTGTGAACTGACTTCGGCAAAGCAGGGGAAAGGGAATATAGGTATCAGCTGTCTCTCTCTGTGTTGCCCTAGGGACCAGTGACTGAAATCAGTAGCTTGGAGGCATGCTGCTTATCCCATGTTCCCATCAGAAAAGTTAAAGTATAAGAAGGACAAACTACAGAGGACCTGACCCACAGCCCTTCGAAGTCAGTGGGAATATTCCACTAACTTTAGTGGCCTTTGGATCAAGCCCAAAGAAAGACAAAGGAGGTAGGAAGGCAAAAAGAGGTGGATTTGTCACCTGAAATGCCTAGAGACCCCAAAGGCAGAAATAATAATAATAATAATAATAATAATAATATAAAATCCTTAAGATATTTTATTATTATTTATTGTTATGAGGTAGTTGTATGCACTTTGTTTTAAAATTATAGTGCAATAATCTCTTAGTGATCAGAAGACAAGTGGCAAATTAAAAAAATATATTGACAAAGGGAAAATAGAAATTGTCCCATTGTCAACTGAAAAACATTTTTAGTCTTATTAGGTATTATATCATAAATATTACAGAAAGCTGGGGCTGTGATTTAATTGTGATTTCATTTAATTGCCTGTTGGTCAACATAAAAGAACTTTTTTCAGCAGAGAAAAAGGGCTTGAAAGTTAACTATCATAATGCTCATGTCATTAACGAGGGGACTATTTAATTAATCAAACCAAGACTTAGCTATTCACTGAGAAAGAAGATGGAGCCAGGAGCAAGTTGTTATATTAGGAGAAGGTTACAAAAGTGAGCTAACCCAATTTAAAAATTACACTGTGATCAGAGAATGAAAAATAGAATGAGGCAGATTTGGGTTTGAGAGTTAGATTACTTTAAGTGGCAGGAACTGGGCTGTATTCTCAATTGCACCAGAGCGAAGGAATGTGTGAATGGGCAAAGGTGGGTCTAAGCCACATTTACGTTTCTCTTCATATAGCGGCTGCAATAGGTGCCCTTCCAGGCCCTAGAACAAGTTAGACTGAATATCTTGAAATGATCTTCTAAGTACCTATCTGCTGCTGAGGCTCACTGGGATTCTGTTTATTCCACACTGGCCTCACTCCAACTCAACAGCTCCTGTCCTCTTCCAACAAGGTCCCCAACTTCCTGCATCACATGAATACATCTTATTGTGAATTTCTGCTAAGACTCTCTATGCTTCTTGGTACTGCTGTGCAGGTCCAAAGGGCTAGTGAAGGTCACATATAGTGGCATTTCTTAAGCCTGTAAGGAAAGCGACCTGAAAAAATATCACCAAATTCCTCTATTCTCTGTTGCCTTTCAGCTGCTTGAGAGACTGGTACATAACAACTATTGCTTTTTATGAAACTACTTTTAAATTAGCACCAGGCAGGGATCTGATGCCACACTGAGGATCAAATGATTAGACTGAGAACACCTTCGGGGCAGAACAGAAGGTTGGCACTGGCTTTGGTGACCTTTCATCAGCATATGACATAGTTTGGCAGCATGGATTAGTCCTAAAATTGTACTCCATGGTCCCAGACAAGAAACTTTTTGCATTTGTTCTGCCAATGACCTTTAATATATCAGTAATCATGAAATGTATCAAGTTCAAGTTTCCCATGCCACATGAACAACGTTTCCCCCAAGGGTCTGCACTCACTCTGATGTGCCAGCTAACCTGCCACTCAGCTCAGCATCTGAGTTTGTGTGTGCTGATGTGAGCTGTCTGGTTGTAGTCAGAAGGGGCTCCAAGGAGATAACATCTTACCTGTTGTCTGACATTGCCCAAGTACCTTTTGAAGTAGTCACCTAAACTAAACTCACAAAAGATAGTGGGTCTTGTTTTCACCTCATCAGCCAGTGAGCTCATTGTCCCTCTGAACAGGGAGAAAGCTCATTGTGTAAGAACTGTTGCCCTACCTTTTGGGGAAAAAAACTTGAATCTGTCCTTTTGACAGCTTATCAAGAAGACTTGCTAACATGCAGTCAAGAATAGCACTCCTCTACAGGCTTATCAACCACTTATGCACGAGGCTGCAACCTTATGGGCAGGTACCAGTGTCCTAATTACTGCACCTGCCCAATACAGCATGGCAGCATTGATCTCATCTCAACACTCTGCCTTTTGTGTCATCACTAGTGTGACCTGGACAGCTCCTGTATCCAACCTTGTGGTCTGAGCTGGCATTGCTCCTCTGGCCATTAGGAATGAAAGCAAGGACCTGGCTGCATTATTGGACACAGCCAACTGTCATACTGGTTTATTCCATAATTTCATATCAAAGCCACATGAAAAACTCAGGAAAAAGTCTAGATGAAATTTTTCTGAAATAAGGGAACTGCTCAGATGGTAAATCAGATATGACCTTTCTAGTGAACAGCAGTGACTGGAAAAGTGGGACTATACATTGGACTAATCGCATAGGCGATACATGGTGGGTGTGGTCTTCTTGAGGTCACTTTCCTGCCCCTGAGGAGCTCACGATCAAACAGCATGCCACCTAGTTACTAATGGCCTTCTTTCTCAACTCCCAGAGTGGACGGATATGATTGATAGGGTGACCAGATGTTCCATTTTTAAGTGGCCAGTCCTTTATTTAAGCCCTCCTTCAGGTTTCCACACTTTTTCAAATGAGCCAATTGTTTCGTTTTCCATGTCTGCACGCTCATCAGTACTGGTATACCCTGCTGCTGGCTGTATCCTTGATCACTAGCTGCCCCTCCACCAGTGGTGTTGGGGTGAGAAAGGTTACTATTAAATCACCCCTAAGTCTTTTCTTCTGTAAATTAAACAAGCCCAAATCCCTCAGCCCCTCCTCATAGATCTTGTGCTCCAGCCCCTTAATCATTTTTGTTGCCCTCTGCTGAACCTGCTCCAACAAATCCACATCCTTTTTATAGTGGGAGGGCCCAAAACTGGACACAATATTCAAGATGTGGCCTCACCAGTGCCAAATAGAGGGAAATAACTACTTCTCTAGATCTGCTCAAAATGCTCCTCCTAATGCACCCTAGTATGCCGTTAGCATTCTTGGCTACAAGGGCACACTGTTTATTCATATCCAGACTTTCATCCACCAAAACCCCTAGGTCCCTTTCCATCATACTGCTGCTGAGCCAGTCGGTTCCCAGCCTATAACAATGCCTGGGATTCTTTCACCCCAGGTGCAGGATTCTACACTTCTCCTTGTTGAACTGCATCAGATTTCTTTTGGCCCAGTCCTCCAATTTATCCAGGTCACTCTGGATTCTCTCTCTACCCTCCAATGTATCTACCTCTCCCCCGTAGTTTTGTGTCATCCACAAACTTCCTGAGGGTGCAATCCAGTCCCTCATCCAGGTCATTAATAAAGATATTGAATAACACTGGCCCCAGCACTGAGCCTTGCAGCACTCCACTTGAAACTGACCGCCATCCAGATATTGAGCCATGGATCACTACCCATTGGGCCCAACCATCAAGCATGCTTTCTATCCACCTTATAGTCCAGGGATCCAATCCATATTTCCTTAACTTATGGACATTAATGTTGTGGGAGACCATATCAAAAGCTTTGCTGAAGTCAAGGTATATTACATCCACTGACTTCCCAGTGTCCACAGAGCTTGTTACTGCTTCATAGAAGCTAATCAGATTGGTCAGGCAGGACTTGCCCCAGTGAATCCATGTTGGCTACTTTTGATCACTTACCCGTCTTCCAAGTGCTCCAAAATGGATTCCTTGAGGATTCCCTCCATTATTTTCCCAGGGATTGAGGTAAGGCTGACGGATCTATAGTTCTCTGGATTGTCCTTCTTTCCTTTTTTAAAGATGGGCACTACGTTTGCCTTCTTCCATTCATCTGGTATCTCCCCCAATTTCCAAGAGTCTTCAAGGATAATGGCCAAAGGTTCAGCAATGACCTCTGCCAATTCCCTCAGTACCCTCGGGTGCATTAAATCCAGACCCATGGATTTGTGTACATCTAGTTTTTCTAGATAGCTCAGAACTTGTTCCTTCCCCACAGATGGCTGCCCTCCACCTTTCCATACTGCATTGTCTAGGACCGTCATGTGGAAGTTGACTTTGTCAGTGAAGATTGAGACAAAAAAGCACTGAGTACTTCAGCTTTTCCTGCATCATCTGTCACTAGGTTACCTCCCTCATCCAGTAATGGCCCCACACCTTCTCTGATAACCCGTTTATTGTTCACATGCCTGTAGAAACCCTTCTTGTCACTCTTCACTTCCCTTGCCAGCTGCAATTCCAAATGTACTTTCGCTTTCCTGATTACTGATTACGATATGGCCCAGAGTGGCAATGCCCCACACAGCAATGGTAGAACCTCTCTATCCCTCAGCTATTTCCAGCCTTTTTGCACCAGATTTACATATATGACACCTCATTTGCATATTCTTCTTTCAAAATTGCTTCTCCAGTCTCCATCATCCGGATTTGTGAACCATAGAAAAACTTCCCTGAGAATCTACAACCACGTCCATGAAAGCTGTGGCAAAATGTCTACCAAGAACTACTGGCCGTGTGTTCTCTAGTGCGGTGTTTCTCAGACTTTCTCAAAAGTGAGTGGCAGGGTGAGTGTGGGTGTGTTGCTAGTGGGGTTTCCATATGTCATGGCTCTGTCCCCACTTTGGCACGCCAAGTGCAGAAGTGGTGGGGGGGCTGCAAAAATTTAAAAACACCTTGCCAACAAAAGGCTTTACTTTAAAAACTCCCCAAGGTCACAGATACCCTAGACAGTAGGGCTGCCATCACCCAGGTAAAACAAAGAACCCCTGAACCCAGGAAGGCACACGTCTAGAATGAACCCCAGCTCCTATCCCACCCTTATGTGAGAGCTTGGGAACTTGGAGCTGTAATCTGATAGCTAGCCTTCTAGCCTAAGGCATACACATGCACAGACCCTTCTCAGGACACATTATTAGCTCAGTTGCTTTACCGTAATTTATTCACAAAACAAGAGAAAATGAATCATATTGGTTATAGAACAAGGAAACTTCCCTCAGCTTAAAAGTTACATGGGGAAAAATCAAGTCATTAATCAAAGCAACAGAAAAACAGAGATAGCCAGTCCAACCAAATTGAAAATAACCATAACCTGATTGTAACAGAGAGAAAGCCGTGCTAGTCTATATACTATCAAAACAAAAAAGCAGTACAGTAGCTTTTTAAAGACTAACAAAATAATTTATTGGGTGAGCTTTCGTGGGACAGGTCCAAAAAGTGGATCTGTCCCATGAAAGCTCACCTAATAAATTATTTTATTAGTCTTTAAAGTGCTACTTTACTGCGTTTTTGTTTTGATAACCTGATTGTGTCTGTCTATACCTTTTCCCTTCTACTTACACTTCTATGGCTGCTTTTGAGATGGTCAGGATATTTATAGAATTCATTTCAATTGCCTGGGAGACAACCTTCTCCTTCCATCTTCTCACTGTGACCCCAGCAAACAAAGACCCCTTAAACTGCCATTGTTTTTAGTTCAAAAAAGTTACTCCACTTCCATTTGCTCACCTGAGCTCAAGTTACCTTAGGAAGAGATTAACTCTTTCCCTGCACTCATTAATGATACCATATATTTGGGTTTTCCTGGTCATGACATCTTTGTTAGTCATCTGATCTTCATCCTGGCAGACTTTGCAAAAGTGAAAATTTGTCCATGAGTTTTTGTTGGCTTCAGAGCTGGCTGGCTGCTTTCAGCTGTCCAGTCTGGTAAACATTGCCACTGCCATCAACAGCTCAGAAGGAAGAGTATCGTAACATAGTTTGCTACACTTCATTCTGCACTGTTGTGGGTGGTGACACTTAATTCAAAGCTGGACTTCCACTCATTGTGGCCACCATGGCCACTTCATGACTCCAGGAATGGGGAGGCAAGTATTTCTGGCTCCACTCCCTGCCCAAGGCACCAGCCCCCACTGTGGCCATTGTCCGCTGTCTTCTGCTTAGTCCACCCACCCCACAAAATGAGGCCACAGGCTCCCGAGCCCTGGACAGTACTGTTCCAAAGCTCCAGGCAGATAGTGGGTGGTGCAGCTGCAGCCTCTCCCAGCACCACAGCGTCATGCCAGTGGGCAGCATGGCTGCAGCCTCCCCTGGTCCCAAGCTCTGGGGAAATCTTGGGCTGCGGGCAGCCCCCAGAAGAGCATGGGCTGTGCCAGGTGAAGCAGTTTGGAAAGGCATTGCCTTCCCCTGCCTATGATACCCACCCCCAAGCTGGCCACCCAGCTTGGAAGGACCAGCAGCAGCACAGAAGGAAGGGTGGTAATACTATAACATACTCCCTCCTGCCCTTCTGGTGGCAGCTGGGTTGTCATCTAGGTTGGGCACCTGACCAATTGCCACCACTTCCTGGCCACCCTTTTAGAAGGCAATGTTGCTGCTACCACTGGCATTCGAGGAAGGGAGGCAATACCATACCAGGCCACCCAACCTTCTCCACTGTTGCTGCTGCTGGCACTGCCTTTCTAGCTGCCCAGATTAGAAGATAGAAGTGCCACCAGCAGTGGCTCAGAAGGAAGGATAGCAATACCACCACCTGCCACCCTTTCTTATATGCTGCTGTTGGTAGGTACCTACCTTCCATGCTAGGTACCTGGCCAGAGGTTGTTGCTCTGTGGTCTCCCAGTTTGGAATTAAACACTATCATCAGCAGGGACACAGAAGGAAGGGAGGTAATACCACACCAGGCCATCCTTCCTTCTCTGCTGGTACTAGTGACAGCACTGACTTTCTGTCTGTCCAGCTTGAAAGGCAGAGCCAACGTCAGTAATGGCGCAGCAGGAAGAATGGCAATACCATACAGTGCCTCCCTTCCTTTTGCGCTGCAGCTAGCAGTGAAAGGGAGAATCCATCACTCACTCTGATAGCAAGTTCCAATGGTGGATGATTCTCAGTGTGAAACCTTTGTGCTTTATTTCAAATATGAATTTGTCTGTGTTCACATTCCAGTCACTGCTGTTGTTCTGCCTTTTCTGTGACATTAAATAGCCCTTTAATACCTGACTTTTTCTCTCCAGGAAGGCGTTTAGACACTTCAGTGAAGTCACCTCACAGCAGGGTTCCTTGTCAGCTGAGTGCTTGAGTCGCCACCCAGGAGCAATTCAGATACCACCCAGCTTATTAGCAGGGCATACTCAGCCATTCCTATTGCGCAGCATGTTTTTCTATTGGTGGTACACATGTGCACTTGCCTAAGGATACATAACAAAATGTATACCACCCATGAATGAAAAAAGTTTGAGGAAACACTATCTCTTGGCTACCTTTTGCAGAAACTTAATAGACTGGGCTCCTTTCAACTACTCACAAGAAGGCGTTTTTCTTCATCCCTCAAAACATTGGTTCTTTGCTGCTCCATGTCTCATTTTTCAATATTTTTTTAAAATGTGACATCTAAAATAGGTTGTAGCATCCAATCTCCATTTCACTGATTCTGTTTCATCTCCCTGCCTTACTCACTCCTCTGCTCATTTGTCTAATGATATCTTGAGCTGCAGTCAACACAGTATGACCCTTGGAGCGCCGGTTGAGTGGCTTCCCCAGTATGAGTCCTGAATGCTTCTCAGAGTCACTGCTTGCCTGGGTACAGCTCCCCATTCCAGTGGTGTGGTCTGCAAGCATTGGGATTAGGGTACGAGTCTGGTATTTATCACTGTGTAAAATTGTTTCGTTCACATGGGCCAGCATTCCAAGGGACTTAGATCACACTATATAACCCTAGGATGGAGCGAAAAATGAGTTCAGTGTATGAGAGGAAGGTGTCCCGGAGTGGTCTTGGGGTTGGGCTGTGAAAGCTGGAAAGGAAGGAGGGTGCCAAAATGGGTTGGAGGTGGAGGCTGAGGTCTGGCAAGGTGGCACACCATAGCTGAAAAACAAAAGAAAACTCTCCACTTGCTTGATTTTCAAGCACTCTCCCTCTTTCTCTCTGCAATGGGCTTCAATTGCAGCCACGGAGGTTTAGGCTGGACATTAGGAAGAATTTCCTAACTGTCAGGGTGGTTAAACACTGGAATAAATTGCCTAGGGAGGTTGTAGAATCTCCATCCCTGGAGATATTTAAGAACAGGTTGGATAAACATCTAACAGGGATGATGTAGATGGTGCTTGGTTCTGCCATGAGGGCAGGGAACTAGACTTGATGAACTCTAGCGTCCCTTCCAGTTCTCGTGTTCTATGATTCTCTGTGGTAAGTCTGTGAACTGTTTAAAGTTCATGCTGAGTGGAATTCTCTAGACAAAGGGTTGGCAACCTGAGGCCCCAGAGCCACATGTGGCTCTTTAAGGAGCCACTTTCAGCTCTGAGCGCGGCCGCCGCTGACTCCTCCTGTGGCTCCAGTGGCCACTTAAACAAGACAAAACAGAACAACTAAATTCAGTTGCCCGCCATTAAACCAACTGAAGTTAGGTTTGTTTGTTTAAATGGCAGCAACCTCCAGAGCCGCTGAGCAGTCAGCTGTGGCAGGGCAGTGAAAGCTGCAGCAGGGCAAGGAACAGGGAAGGCTATACTGTCAGGAACGCTGGGGAGAGGGGTGACCAAGAGTGCCCCTGCTGGAGCTGTGCAGCCCAGGAGAAGATGGCAGGGAGCAGTGGAGGAGCTGTGTGCGCTGAGGTGAGTTAATCCTGGGGGTGGGATGCAGGAAGGTTGGGGCTCAGAGGAGTTAAGCCTGGGAATGAGGCTAACAACCTTCTAACCGGTACAAATCATTGCGTATGCTGTTCTTAAAAGGAGGGTGACAAAAGTACATTTTGTCCTTATTATTAAGAACTGTCTCGTATTCACATGCATTGTGGCTCTGAAGGATTGATTTTGTATCTGAATTTGAAAAAAATAACTCTTTTCACTATTTTAGTTGCAGACCCCTGATCATGACCAAAATGCCTATTTATACTTTAAGTGGTGATGTTCCTGCCATGCTGATCCTAGGAAATTACAGAGACAAAGGAAGTGGGTCCTATAAAAAGAAATTAGCTCAGCCACCTTTTCCATCTAATTTATATTTTGTCATTTAACTGTCCCTTTATTTATAGTGCAAACACTGAGCTAAGGTTGGCCTTCATCCATCATGGTCATAGGAGGTATGGCTGACACCCATTGTGAAACATAAGGTTGATTGAAGATCTTGATTAAAAATGTGTGTGTCTTTTAGGAATGTCACAGCTACATTCGCAAATCACTTTGTTGACCCAAGGCTCTTGTCTAACAGCTTTTCCATTGAGGCCGCAGAAGGTCTAAAATTCAGTAGACCCATGTAAGCTGCAGGAACAGCTTTCAAAGGGTCTAAGACATTTCTGAGCATGAGTCCCATTAATTTGTATGGGACTTTTGCTGTCAGATGCCTTCACCCTCCCCTGCAAGAGCTACTGCTGAGTATTGAGCTGTTTCCCTGAAGTGTACATCAACTATCTCCATGGATAAGAGGATCTCTGTGAATCCACTGGCTACAAAGCCTACACAGCTTGGAGTACAGGCCCATGCTAACTGTGACTTCTTTCTGTTTCTCTGCTCTCTAGTGTTATGTGCCCCGTGGCTTCTTTGCGGTACACTCTGTAAAGATACAGAGGGAGACACTTTCTGCCCCAAAGAGCTCACAGTTTAAATAGATAAGAATGACAAAAGGTGGGAGAAAGGATGTATTCGCCCCCATTTTACAGCCAGAACAGAAATACAGAGAAATAAGTCAAAGGACCAAGAGACTCGCTGGGCCCCTGGGCAAGGTGGTGGGAAGAGGGTAGCTCCTTGCACCCAGAAGGGGCAGGTGCTCAATCAGAAGGGGCAAAGAGGGGGACAGCTTCCCCCAAAGAGCCTCAGTGTCATCGGGAACATGCTGTGTGGAGTTCCAGCAGAGATTTAAAGGGTCCATAGCTCTGGGCACAATCCTTTTAAATTGCCCAGCCCCAGGAAAACTCTTTGCCTCCCCATATCGGCAGACCTGGATGACACGGTTTGCCTGTGGTCACACCGGAATACAATAGCATAGCAAGAGGCTACGTCTCTGGTGCAGTGTTCCCTCTAAGCTGAGCGCTTGGGCAGCCATCTCAGAGAGATGGAAATACTGCCTCTCTGATCAGCAGCATGCCCACAGCCGGCCACATGGATTTCTGCTAGTGGTACACATCTGCACAAGCCTCATTGCACATAACAAATAGCAGGAAAAAATGAGCAGGGACCTTCCTCTGGAGTCCCAGTCCAGTGCTTGACCATTCACCACGTTCTTCTTGTGGGTTCAGCCCAGAGGATTGCACTCAGTGCAAGATCTCTGTTTCTTTGCACATACCTAGTGCAGGACTGTAAATTCCTGCAGGTTATTAAATGCAACAGCTGTAAACAGTGAACGAATAAGTGAAACAAACATTAACTAAGAAACAACCCTTGTACTTATGTTTAAATAAATACACATTAGTGCATGACACACGAATTCCATATGATTTGACTGCTAGAATATACTCCTGAGCATTTGTATGTGTAGAAAATGATCATTCCTCATAATCCCATATTGAAGGACTACTTTGTTGTGATTAATCTGCACATTATATTACAATAGCACCTATAGGTCATTAGTCCAGGGACATGCTGAGGGAGAGGGGGAAATCAAATGACAATGTAGGTGATACCTGACATTAACCAAATGCCAGAATTTTTGATGGAAGCATCAAAATTAATCTGAAAATGTTACACCAGTTTCAGTCATTTTCCTATGAGACTGAAAATAGAAGAGGCAGCCTGATGACATTTCGATTATAATCTCAACTGGCAAAGACCTTTCAGAACGCCCCTTCTCCTCTCACACAATTAAAACCTGCTGTCACCTTGATCTTTATTGCATTTCTCCAGGTCCTACCTGGTCAGTTAGGTTCCTCATGTTATTGATCCTTCCTCAAGAAAAGGTGGTTAAAGAAAACTGCTATTTTCTATGTCAATATTGCAAAGAGGCACAAATGGGACTTTCATTTCACATTTGTAGAAGAGGGTGGGAGAAAAATGAAGGCATCAGCTGAAAACAGCATGATGTTATTTATAAGTCACTCACTGGAGTCTGAACAAGCACAGCAGAGTGAGCCACAGCCCTGGTTCAGCAACAGATTTAAGCATGTGCCTAACTTTGAAACATACGAGTTTAATCCAACTGACTTGGGGCCGCTCAAGTGCTTAAAGTTGGGCCTGTGACTAAGTCACTTGCTGAATCAGGACTTAAGGACACATGTTGGCTTGGGACATGTCTTTGGATTTCTCTGTGTTTGGAAACTACCCAGTGGATTTGATTTAGATTTAGTCTACAGGAAGTATGTCTACCCAGGGAAAAAAAAATAGAAAGCCCGGCGGCAGCAAGTATCAGACCCGGGATAACTGACATGGGCTTATGGGGCTAAAATTAGCAGTGGAAATGTTCAGGCTCAGGCTGTAGCCTGGGCTCTAAGACACAGGGGTGGGGGAGTGTTTTAGAGTCCAGGCTACAGCTGCAGCAGGAAGAGCCATGCTGCTCTTTATAGCCACTTGGCAAGTGCCACATGAGCCTGAGTCAGTGGATCCAGGCTCCAAGACTAACTGCTGTGGGGTTTTTTCGGCTATATAGACTCACAGGCTTTAAGGCCAGAATGGGCCGTCTACCAGAAGAGTGCCCAGCCAAACCATTTAACATAGTCATCAGTAAAAAGGCCTATCTATCAGTTACCCCTTCTGGCTAAACAATAGACAGAACAAAATTTAATTGAACTGCTGTGCCAGGCAGCAAACTCCCCTTGCCCTTCCCCCACAACTGCTACCTATTCCCACCCACCATCTATAGTTAATGAGAGGCAGCATGGCCTAGTGGCTACCCTCCTAGACAGGTAGTCAGGTAGACTCAGGTTCTATGAGTGGCTGTTGGGGGACTTTAGCTAAGTCTTTTCGTCTCTCTAAGCCTCAGTTTTCCCTTTGGCAAAATGGGTATCACCATCCTGACCTTCTCCGATGTATAGCGCAATATAAGAGCACAATATAGAGCACAATAATGTTTTTATGAGCTGGGAAGAATAGATACATTTTCAGCCTGCCCCAAAGGTTAGCAAGCTTGTTGTTATGGAGCAAAGAGGGAAGCCAATCCCAAAGGTGCAACTGTCATGGAAAATGACCTCAAGTCACCCGTTTCTCTTATATGAAGTGGTCTATCGGGCCCTGTCGAGGTGGGGCAGGAGTGGGAGAGACCCTGGGACCTGGAGTTTCAAAAGTCCCCAGGAATCCTGGGCACCACCTCTGCTATTGCTCCAGGAGGCACTGAAGGGCTGGCAGGGGAGGTTAGCCCTCAGGCCTGCCTGAAGCCACATCCCTTCTGGGATCCCAGAGACAAGACAACTCACTCCCCTCGTCCATGACCCTGGCAATTCTTTCAGCCCCCTCCGACAAAGTTCAGTGACTACAGTGGTGGCAGGATGTAAGTCTATAGATGGATGATGACAACCCCAATGGCAGCGCTATTGAAAGGTGTCTCACAACACACTGCAAGCGTTGCAAGCAAGGCTGACATTTCCATAGCTGCCTTATTGTACTGCTGCTGCTGCCCAGCATGCACCCATTGTGCAATGGCCCAGGAAAGGAAGAGTTCCCTCTGAGAAGCATGTTTACAAGCCTTCCGTTTCACCATCTGTTGCACAGTGCACTGCCTTAGTAGATTATAAAGCACCATTTTTATGGTGAAGGAAACTGAAATGGGCCTTTGCACATTGGGAGCATACCGTGTATAACTGTGCTGATGAAATAGTGTAGCTGCAGGAGTGATCCAGGGAGAGCTCTCTGAACCCAGCGCTCTAGTTGATGCATGAGATCAGACACTTAGGAAACAAAACAAAACAGGAAAGTGGAAGATGTCTGGGAGGAGAGCTGGTAAAAGTCTATTGTTAGGGAGTGAAATCCTGGGTTCAGTAACACTAAGTGGGGTTTTGCAGCTGACTTCAATGAGGCCAGGAATGCACTTTGAGTATGTCTTAACCAAATAACCTCCAGAAGAAGAGGCTTTTCCTCCCTTTTTCTCTTTAAAAAAAATTGTGCACCTGCAATTTAAGGGGGCTGCTGCTGCCAGTGTAGATAGTGGGTGCGAGGGACACCCATGGACAAGGAAGACACTGACTGGGAAAGCAGGAAAGCAAATCCTGTACTCTGTGAAGCAGGGGAGCCTTGGGCACCCTTCCTTATGTGCTAGCAGCTCCTTGTGGCACATGGTTCTGTGTTACTGCTGCTAGGGACTACTGCCTGGCATTCAGTTCTGCAGCACTTACAGCCTCAATGCAGAGTTGTGCTCAGTGCAGTACCTATAGTATTAGGCACACCTGAGTTCAGTGTGCTTTCATCCTTCAAACCCTTCACAGAGCAAGCCCTGAGGGCCTGAAACAAGATTGTTTCCTGCCCCTCCCCCCTTCTCACTTTTAGTGCACTCTGTCTGCTTCCCCTGCCCCCCACTTTCTTTTAATGGGATAAACTTTTTGGTAGTATTAATTTAAACCCCTTCAGCCAGAGGTTCAAGTACCAATTGATGGCCTTTTATGTGAAACAAACGGGTCCTATTTCAGCTTAAAGGGACTGCCTCCTACAAATGAATTCTTGACTTCGTTTTTTACCACCCACTCTTCATGAAGATAGAAAATCAATTGTTTTCTCATTGTCGTCTTCCTAAATTCATTATTGCTGTGTCTGCACAGAGGATGCTTATTGCACCTAATGCCAAGTCTACACGAGGAGGTAAAATCAATTTTAAATATGCAAGTCCAGCTGCAAGAAGTGCACATTTCCAGGTTACAAGAGTGTATGCAATCTAATCAGGGTTTACTTTAGTCTTTTCCACATGACTAGGTGGTACTGTAGAAATAAGTTTTTGATCAAGGATTGGCGATTCTTGTTTGTTTTTGTTGATTAGTTTACTCTGAGGAGGGTGTGTGTATTCACCACCTATTGAACTTTAAAGTATTTGTTTTGTTAAATCATTAAAAGAAAAACAAAAAGTGATCTGGAGTGGAGAACACAACCTTGGGTGATAAATGAGAGTGGTCATTTGCTGGATAACCGTAGCACTTCTAATGCACCAGCCTATCTAGAACAGCATTGACATCAGGTGGTATCGATGGAGTCCATTTCTTTCCTGCATTTAAGGAAATTGCCAGGCACACTAGCTACTGTTTCTAATAAACATGTCAAGCCTCCACCTCCTATTAGCTGAAAGAATATGGTATGTGGTGCTTTCCCCTCTTACATCCTGGAGATCAGTGCTCAAGTACTGTACCCAGGACTTTGGTGAGTGCCCTGGAATGTGTTCCCAGGAACAGCACAGAGCCCTTGCACTGAGGTGTTCACACTCTTGGAGGACAGAGGCAGTTTCTGTTGTTTGTTCAGCTCCTAACAAGCCATAGCCCCTGTCCTCTGGCAGGACTGCAACATTAGTAAATGCACTGGCTGTAATTCAGCCTCACTCTGGTTTTCACCTGTGTTGTCTAACCAAACTCACAGGACATCTAGACCAACTGGTGGGAAAAACTGCATTTACACCTAGATTATAAACTCTGCAGACAGGTGACACATGAGGATGCACAGGGGGCCCCTGTGCAACTCCTGTATTACCCCTCCCACAAGATACACTCACCATGAGTGCTGGGGTAGTCCCAGCTCTCCTCCACAGCAGTGTCACCTGAAAGCATGACTCCTAGGCCACACAGCTCTGAGGGAGGGGATGGACTGCCCTAGCACCCCCCCATAAGCAGGGTCGAGCTTCTGCTGGAAGAGGTGGACAGAGGAGGGGCATGGGCAGGGAATGGGCGCTTGGCCAGTGCCCCTTGCAATCCATACACCAGGTGCCTCTGTATGCAGAGCAGGGATCACTCTCTGGAAGTTCGGGCGCTGTAGAGGGTCGGTGATGTAGGAGACCAGGAGCAGGCATGATTAAAATACCACCAGCTTCTTAATGCAGCAGCTGCATGCTCCAGCCTCAGGCTGCAAGCAAATGAGCAGGCAAAGGGCTCAGGGCTGGCAGTGCTGCTCATGCTCAGGAGCAAACTTTGATGGGAGAAGGCACTTGCAGGCTCCAAAGGCATCAAATTGAACTGAGTTCCAGTTGTCACTGTCCTGCCCAGCGCAGCCACCAGGGAATTTGCAATAACAACAGCCATTGAATTCAGACACTTGACTCCAGAAGTCCCACGTGGCTTCAACATATGCTAAAGGAGACTCACCAATTGTTGGTTACAGTCTAAGGTCTGTGACACACAGTCAAGCAGTTCCAATTGCATCCCGTAGAGGACAGCAGACAGCCAAGAACTGCTTTGGGGGTCCTGGGGCTCACTCAGTGAGGGTGGACATCCTGTGCTGATGCTCAGAGCTCAGCATGTGGGCAGATTGGGGCCTGGAAGCAGGGGACACCAGACTTAAGGGTGCTATGTGGTAGAAATATCTGTATTAAATAGCAGCCCTACCTTGCTTATCAGGCACACTCACTGAGGAGCTCAGAACACTTGATCAGTTATCCAGGTTTTAATCTATTGAATGTGTACCATGTGAATTGATCTTTCAAGATTTTTAAGAAAATGCCTCATGGAAGTCCAAGTGTATTATATCTCTGGAGGATATCACATGTTTTGACTTCATCATATATTCCACAGGAATTATTAGCTTCTGATTTATATTTATTACCATTCACTTCACTTTTCTTCCATTTCTACTATATATATTTTACAAGAGCTTTCACTTCTGCTCTCAAACCAGTTGATTTTTTTAAGCACCATGCCTAAGTCATGCCTAACTACTATCAAGTCTGACACAGTCCTTTGTCCTCCATGATCTGCTCATTTATTACCCTGCCCTCTTATGAGTAAAGCAGAGGGCCTGGCTGGAGGGCTATGCCTTGCCTTTACCCACGTTTGCACACACAGCCTCACACACAACACAGCCCAGTCCTGTAGGACCACATTTAAGAAAGAGAAACTTGCAGTTATGCCAGTCATGCTGTTTATCCATCCTAAATACTTGCACACAGATAACTTTTTTCAGTGGTGTGGCACAGTTCCAGTATTCCAGGAATTATTGAAATCAACACTCACTGTCCAATGATATCCTCAGCCAGCTCTTTTAAAACTCTTGGGTGCAAGCTATCTGGACCTGCTCATTTAACAATCACTAGCTTTAGTAGCTACTGTATTACAGTACTCCTTGTATTCTACTAATATTTCTGAAACATATCACTTGCTATGACTTCATATTATTTTCCTCAGAAATTCTTAGGATCTGATTTACACTTATTACCATCCTCTTCACCTTTCTTATATAAAATGTTTTACAGCTGCTGTCTCTTCTTGTATCAACCAGGCTTTTTGGGCATCTAATGAAGTGTTCTTAAGCAATTCCCTATTATCTTTCCTATTCTGATTACATTACATTGAGATTGAGGCTCCATCTCTGTTGCCTGAGCTCTGACATGAGTTCTTCAGTGAGGTCTCTGGCCCTCTGGCACAAGGACAGATGTGACATATTCTGGTGTTTGGTGAGAGTGGCATTGTTCTGCAATGACACTCTCCTGGTACCATCCATCAGGGCACACAGAGATATAAGAACAACATTGACTACATCCATCTTCATGGCAACACTAATAAGCAGTATCTACCGTTCCTGAGCCACCCCCATTGCATGTGGAAACCAACTCTGCAGAGCAGGATACTCCATGAGACATTTCTGTCTACCCCTGGGGTGACAGTGGAACTCACCCACTGACATGACCTGCCTTCTGGAGAGACCCTGATGGTTTCAGGCCTATGCACAGTTTCCATGCTGAGAGGAGAGACCCACAGACCATCATATTAGCCATAAGGAGCAAAAGCCTCAGGAAAAAAATCCTGTAACTGCCCTGCCCAATATAATGGCCATGGCATCTCCCAATACACCTTCCTTGCAACTCTGCCCTTGCTGGGGCCAGCAGATTTCAGAGAAACTGAGGGCTGGGCACTGTGCAGGGCAGGTGTAGAGTGCCAGGTGCACAAGGCCAATATAGAAAGTGCTGCACACAACAGGGGGAGCAGAGAAACCCAATCCTGACTTCACTAGAAAGCTGCAAACAGCCCCCAAGTTGCTCCTTCCTCACTTAGAACTAACTGTTCTGTAGTATTATGAGGCACATGACTAAACCCAGGTCAGGTCAGAGACATCACTTTGCTCCCCATGTCCTCCTGCCACCCCAGAGCTTGTAATAGGAAATAATTATCCTCTCCAGACACACAGCCCAGTATTATAGGACCACATTTAATAATATTTGGTTCTCACACAGTACTGGTCATCAGTGGATCTCAAAGGGTCATACACGGTCATTCTGATTTTACAGCTGGGCCAAATGGGGCCCAGGGAGTGGAAATGACTTGACCCAACCACTCAGCAAGCCAGTTCAGGAAGAAAGCAGATGTCCCCCGAGGGCCTGTCCTGTGCCCCTCCCACTAAGCCATTTCCAGCACTCAAGAAGTTTCCAAGAAATCTTTAAAAGAATAAATTCCATCAAACTACTTCAAACACCTGAGCCTCACCTGCAGCTTTCCACACAGCTGCATTTGGCTAGTCCATGGACACCAAGACATGAAACTGACCAGGAACAAAGAGAGAAACTGACTAAATGATACCAGCAGGAAACAGATTTTTTTTAAAACCATCATAAGTTTTGAAATCTATCTAATGTCTCTTTAAAGCAGTGAACACATTTGCAAATATTTGGGGACAGAGTTAGCAGCAGGCTCTGCAAGCACAAAGCAGTTGCAAACCCAGTTTGAGTGGCTGGTTGAACTGCATTTTTGACACATCTTATAGCTAAAAGGAATGAGCAAATCAAGAAAGCAAAAAAAGCCAAGATTGTTTCTGCAGCCATAGCCTGTGGTGCAACCTAGCTCCTTCCAACTTAAGCTAACCAGCATCAGATCACTCTGCACTGCAGATTCCCCTCTTCTCAGTGTCTCAAACAGCACCTAAGCTGTTCTCCCACAGAAATTGCCCCCTACCCTCATCATTCTCCACAAATAGCTGCCGCTGTCTGCACGCTCCCCTTATATATGCCTCAGCTGGGTCTCTGGCAGGCTGACATGCTCCAGCTGACTGCAGTCCCAGTCCATGAGCCTTTGCCTAATAATCCAGCATCCTACCGCTGTGGTCTTCTTGCACCAGCCTATCCCAGGGCTGCAGATGGGTGCAGGGCCAGTCACAGGCTGCTGTGTAGGGCTGCAGTACTGTAAAGCAGCCAGAGCAAATGGTTGAATCCACTCTCTCACTTCAGTCTTAAGAAAGAAACCTACTAATCTCCTGTGACACTAAGGCAGACACTTTGCCTCCACCTCCGCTCTCCTGCTAACTTGGCTGCTGCATCCCTGGTGGTCTTTGCCTTACCCCTCTGCATCCAGCTGTCCCCTGCTTCTGCCTTCCAAAGGTGGCACATCAGCTCCAGGGTGGCACTGAAGAGGTGAAATGAAGCAGCTCTCTCATACCACAGGCCGGTGTTTCAGCCACTGGAAAAATTAAAACTCCACTTCCTGAGAAATGAGACTCCCCATCAGTCACTCAACCATCATTGCGAAAGTCTCCCCACAAAAGCAGTGCCAGGTGCGTGCCCAGATCCCATGCCCTACCCAGAACAAGCACGTACACCCTGCTCCTTTTAAAATATGGAGATACACATCTCATAGAGCTGAAAGGGACCTTGGGAGGTCATTGAGTCCAGTCCCCAGCCGTCTTGGCAGGACCAAGCATCATCCCTTTTTCTTTGCAACTATTTGCCTCAGATCCCTAAATGGCTCCCTTAAGGATTGGGCCCATAACCCTGGGTTTAGTAGACCAATGCTCAAACCACTGAACTATCCATCCGTGACCCTCCTCCCACCTAGATCCTGTACCCCAACCCCACACTGCACCCTCCCTCCTTCCCAGAGACCACTCCCTTGACCCTACCCCATTCCTGCACCCTGCCACCCTTCCAGACCCTGCACCCCCACCCCAGCATGTTCCCCATCAGGCCCCTGCCGCATACTGGACTCCTCATTTTTGCGGTCACTCTTGGTGGGGAGATCAGAGACACCTGGGCTACGTCTACACGTGAAGCCAACATTGAAATAGCTTATTTCGATGTAGCAACATCGAAATAGGCTATTTCAATGAATAACGTCTACACGTCCTCCAGGGCTGGCAACGTCGATGTTCAACTTCGACGTTGCGCGGCACCACATCGAAATAGGCGCTGCGAGGGTACGTCTACACGCCAAAGTAGCACACATCGAAATAAGGGTGCCAGGCACAGCTGCAGACAAGGTCACAGGGCGGACTCAACAGCAAGCCGCTCCCTTAAAGGACCCCTTCCAGACACAGTTGCACTAAACAACACAAGATACACAGAGCCGACAACTGGTTGCAGACCCTGTGCCTGCAGCATGGATCCCCAGCTGCCGCAGCAGCAGCCAGAAGCCCTGGGCTAAGGGCTGCTGCCCATGGTGACCATAGAGCCCCGCAGGGGCTGGAGAGAGAGCATCTCTCAACCCCCCAGCTGATGGCTGCCACGGAGGACCCGGCAATTTCGACGTTGCGGGACGCGGATCGTCTACACGGTCCCTACTTCGATGTTGAACGTCGAAGTAGGGCACTATTCCGATCCCCTCATGAGGTTAGCGACTTCGACGTGTCGCCGCCTAACGTCGAAGTTAACTTTGAAATAGCGCCCGACACGTGTAGCTGCGACGGGCGCTATTTCGAAGTTAGTGCCGCTACTTTGAAGTAGCGTGCACGTGTAGACACAGCTCTTGTGAGGCAATGCAGAAATGAATGGGGAGAACATACTACTTGTGATTCACCTCCTGCACTCCTCCTTGTTTGGCCTTCAGTCTTCATCTTTCTTCTTAACAGGTGCTCAGATGCCACAGTGATAGGCACCACTACACAGCCCCAGGAATATAGATGGTTTATAGCTAAGATGCAGGTATTTATATATACAAACTGCATAATTTTCTCCAGATGAATATTCAGGTGCAATCTCCCACCTCTGGAAACATCAGGAACCCGGCTGTCATGGGGAACTCATTATGTTCTCTCCCTTTTACAAACGTGTGCCCTTGGGTTGAAGCTTAGGTGGCATAACAAGTAACAGCACAGAGTGAGAGTTTGAGCTCTGTCCCTGTCAGGAGGGGACACTGCAGGGACTGGACCACAAGAGAAAGTGGCATTCTTGGGCCCCTCTCCCTTCCACAACTTTGTAAACTCCCTCCACCCCACCATACACAGTCCTTCAGTTGGAACACCATGTGCAGATCTGAAATCATGAAACTGACCAATTTGGAAAACCTCTGGCTGTGAAATGGATGAGAATGCACAGGGAATTTGGTAGGACCCTAACTATGGCCTGTTCAGAGGAAGTCGTGGGAAACATTCTGCCAGAAACTTGTGCCCCTGTTGGTCATTGGGGAATCCCCAAATGTAGTCTGTCTCAAATTGGAGATCCCAGCCCTAAAGGGGTTGCAAGGCTAGTGCAGAGGGGTCATGAGTAGGGTCACTATCTACCCAGGCTTTCCCAGACATGACCTTGTTTTTGGTCTTCAAATTTTCCTCTGGGCAGATTTTAAACAGGATGAAAAAATGCCTATGATTTTTCCTGGTTTTCCAGGCTGAGTGTCTGGAGAGCAGTGGTCACCCAGTTCAGATGGCAGCACCACTGCCAGCAGCAGCAGAGAAGGAAGGGTGGCCTGGTGTGGTACTACCTCCTTTCCTTCTGTGTCACTGCTGATGGCAGCACTGACTTGCAAAGTGGGAGGCTGCAGAGGAGGATCTCTGGCCAGGCAACTAGCCTGAAAGGCAGCATTGCCATCCACAGCAGCACATAACAAAGGGTGACAGGTGATGGTATTTCTGCCCTTCTTTCTATGCCACCACTGTGGGCAGCTCTATCTTCTAACCTGGGCAGCTGGAAAGGCAATGCTACCACCAGCAGTGGTGGGGAAGGATGGGAGTAATGGAAGGTAACTGCTTCTGTTTCTTTTGTGCCACTGATAGCAATGACACTGCTTTCTTAAAGGGGTGGCCAGGAAGTGGTGGCAATTGGTCAGGTGTCCAGCCTAGATGACAACTCAACACCAATCAGCAGGGCAGAAAGAAGGTGGCATGTTTTGCCAATCTTCCTTCTGTGCTTCTGCAGGCGATGACCCTTACTTCTAAGCTGGGCATCAAGAGAGGGTGGGTACCAAGTGCAGTCTGCCAGCATCAGCAGTGCAGAAGATGCTCTTCCATCCTTGTTTCTATTCCACGTCTGGTTGCAGCACTTGCTTTCCCAGCTGAGCAGCTAGAGAGTGGTGGCTGCTGGCAGGACACCCAGCATGGAAGTCAGCACCACCACCAACTGGAACACAGAAGAAAGGGTGGCATGGCATGTATTGTCACCTTCTGCACTGCTGCTAGTGATGGTGTTGCCTCCTGAACTAGGTGGCTGCAGACCAATGGCCTGAGGTGAGGTGCCCACCGTGGATGGCAGCACCGCTGTTAGCAGTAGCACAGAAGGAAGGTTGGTATGGCATGGTATTGTGCTATTGCTGGTGGCATCTCTACCTTCCAACTTAGATGGCCAGAGAGTGTGTGAGCCCAGCTTTGAAGTCAGTGCCACCACCAGCAGCACACAGAAGAGTAGCAAGCTGTGGAACTTCCACCCTTTCTTCTGAGCTGCTGGTGGCAATGTCAATGTTGTCCTGGCTGGGCGGCTGTGAGTAGCTGCTGCTCCAGCCACCCAGATCTGAAGCTAAGGGAAAATCGTTGACTTTTTATTTTTTTATATTTTCACAGTCTGCCTGAATGGAGATTAGAGGACTAAAGAACAGGTTATAGCCAGGAAAATCCAAATGTATGGTGACCCTCCTGGAAACCCTCCTGTACTCACCTTGCCACCCCCTGTTGAAGTGGGAGACCCAGTCTGAAAAATGCTGCATTAGGGGGATTCCTCTACAACCTCAAGGTCCAACAAGTCCAGTCGCTCTTGACACACCCTTTCCCACATCTTCCATGGAAGTGGCTGTAGATTCACAGATTTTCATATTTCACATAGCTGTCTGTTGGATACTGGAGGGCCAAAAAGAAGGTTATGTCCAGGAAAAAACAGATGCAAATAACCATTTTTGGTCTTTTTATGTGTCTTTGCTTTCTGAGCCAGAAGGACACACTCAGGTCATTCAGCAGCCTTTCAACTCTCTGTGGGAAGGAAGGGATGGGAACTCTTCCTGTTCACAACTGAACAGCTGATCTACAGCAAGTGGGGGGGCTCTGATCATCAGGGCCTCCCAGTGGATGGAAACCACTGTGGGTGGAAGGGAAGAGCTGATCAGCAGGGCCTACTGAAGAACCCCTATTTTTTTCAATGGGTGCTCCCACCCCTGTTTAGCCCTGCGGCTGCTTTCACTCCAAGGAACTGCAGCCTCAGGTTTATTGGAATAGTTTACCTCTTCTGGCCCCATATGGGGTTGACACCCCATCACAGATGCTTAATTCATTTGTGCTCTGATTTGCAGTTCCTTCATGCAAATGACTGCATCGATGTGACCAGTGACAATGAGTTAAGCTTTGTCACTAAACTGCATGGTTATTAAAAATGCTATGGGAAGGAACCTCTATTGTCCTAAAGCAATCACCGAAAAATAATGCAAATATTTGGACATCGCATTTTAATGAGACACTGCTAGACAGAAAATTCAATTTGTTTCTCCTCTTTTTTGTAGCTATACAGCTGGGAGAAGACAATGGCTGTCGAACAATATCTCTGCATTTAATGTGGCTGAAGAAAGGCATTCTGTTAAATATTAAATTCCTTCACAAATATTCTAAGCATACAGAAAATAAGAAGAAACAGGTCTAGGAAAGGACTGTAAAATTGAACTTTATAGGGTTACTTCTTTATGGCATATGCAGTAGCTGCCACATAGAATAAATGTATGTTTTTCATTATATTTTTATTATGCATTTAAGGCACATTAAGGAGCAAACAACCATCAAAGAAAAGAAATAAGAAAAGTATTAGACTTAGCAAGTAATCACGTCAGTTTTATGTATGGTTATATTTCATGAGAACAGCGAAAAATGCATGTCAGATACCCTTTTAGGGTCTTTAGTAAGCCATTCTTCCTTGGGAGAACAATATTAATAGATGTTTTGCTATGTTTTTCTGTTATTGCATAAACATGATGTCTTTTATTGCAGTTTCTTATGACTGTGCCCATTCCAGTTCAAGCAATCCAATACAGCATCTGGAAAAATATATTACTTGTATATTGTCTTTCAAATGAAAGTTACTTTATGTTTCCTCTAAAATTTTAGGGTCAAATATTAAGGCTTATGTAGATATAGTTTAAAGAGTCTTCACAATCCACAGATTAAATATATATTCCTAGAAAAGATGTCCTATTTTGGTTTTCCCACTGGAGAACATATCCATACAATCATAATACTTAGCTTTTTCATAGCAATTTTTTGTAATTGTTCTCACGGCACTTCACCATCTGTTAATGTATTTGTCCTTGTGAGGTAGAGGAATATTATTGTCTCCATTTTTACAGATGAAGTTGTTTCCTTCTATTAGCAGTTCCCTTTTGGGTTGCAGTGTATTTCTATTTCAACAATAGAAATGTATCCAATAAATATTACCCGATTTACCTTTGTCTCTGGGTACCTTTCTGATGTATTCTTTCTTTGATACTACAGGTTGAACCTCTCTAATCTGGCATTCTCTTGTCTGCCAATATCAATAGTCTGGCATGATTTTAGTTAGCTGGATGACCATCTGGCCAAGTTTCCTGAAGTCCCCTAAACTTCATTTACAGACATCAGTCCTGGCTCTCAGTGTTCTGTGCTGTGATTTAGCTGCAATTTACCCCTTAATGTCTTCTAAGAGCCAAGTAAGCAGTGGAAATGTTGATAATGCTGCTGGATAATACTGACCTCCTGTGGGCTGGCAATTCTGTCCTTTGACACCATTCAGGTCCTGAGAGTCCTGGAATAGAGATTTCAACCTGTAGTACCTATGTCAAGATGATGCCTGGATGAACATGGCCTTTGCAAATAGTGATGGATGATCTTCTAACCGGAGAAAACCTGGTCCCTCTTGAGTCAATCTCAAAGTTCTCATTAAATTACATAGGGTCAGGATTTAACATTGAAGGTAAGGTCACATAAGTACACAGGACCAGAACCTCAGCTGGAGTAAAATCAGCCTGTAGGGCTTCACAGGATTTCATTTGCTGAGTTTACAATCACAAAATTTGAATGTCTTGTTTGAATGATCTCTTTTCCTGAAAAACTGGGATGGAAACCACCAGACACCAGATTTGCTTGTGAAATTTTCAAAACATCTAGGTTCAGAAAATTCACAGGGACAGCCTTTAGTAATATTGTGGTACTTTTGTCTCCAATCCCTGCTGGATGTCAGAGGTGTCATGGCACAGACAAAAAGTCCCATTTGCTGGCCTAAATAATAAGAGGGTACTAAGATCTCCCAAATGTGTCATGGGGGTCTTGCCAGGAGATAGGGAGGTACTAAAAGCTGAATGTGCAAAACTTTTTTTCCTTACCTAATTGGTACAGTAAATTTAACAATGATACTTTCCATTATTTGGCTAGTAAAGACAATTTTATGCTCAGACTCAGACTCTTCTATACAGAGAAAATCATGGTTAACACTTGTTTGTACTGTGTGAACTGTCCAAGTGTGCTGCTTTCACTTCGGGTGCCTGAGTGCAATCCAGATGTGACATATGTGTCCATGTGCACACATATTTGTGTGTACTTTTCCTCAAAGTAGTTTTCTGGAGGGACACAGGTGACTTGCACTTAAGTACATTCCCCTTAAAGCAGCTATACTTGTACTCAAGTAACTTTTTGGGGTAATTTTTCCACCTCTGATAGCCAATTTCTGGACTCAGCTCTTAGACTATGCGCTTGCTATGCCATAGATAGTGACTTCCTGTGTAACTTCACAAAACAAAACAGCAGTCATGTAGCACTTTAAAGACTAACAAAATAATTTATTAGGTGATGAGCTTTCATGGGGAAGACCCACGTCAGATCTGATGAAGTGGATCTGCCCCACCAAACCTTATCACCTGATAAATTATTTTGTTACTCGTTAAAGGGCTACATGACTGCTGTTTTGTAGAGATACAGGCTAACATGGCTATCTTTCTGTTTCTGTGTAACTGTACAGCAGGTAGCAAAAGGGACCCATAATCCTGGTTCACATCATGTGATCACAAAACAATTACAAATATCAAACAAATCTGGAAAATCAAAGTTTTTTATGAACAATGTACAAAAGAAAAAAAGGCCAATTTTTACTACACAAACCAGTTGTAATGAATATATTAACTGATGCTAGGGTGCATCTTTTTTTCTTTTGGATTTACTTTTATTTTAATTAACACACTGCTGGAATGTTATAAGATTCACTGCTTGGGTGTAATTTTCTAAAGAACCCTCTGAACCCATTGTACATGAACATGACTTGAACATGAAACCAAACCAAATATCCATTTCCAGTTGTATAATAATTTATTTAGGTTACAGCACAAGGAAGAATGATCAGCAATTGTTCAGTGTGTGAATACTTTCACTAAGCAATCATAACATTTCTGCAAGTCACAGAAATATACTACTTGATAGTTAAAACAAAAGTATGGATTTCTTCTGAACTTAAATGAATAAGTAATGCCTCTTAGGAAAAAGAAAGAGAATTAATCAGAAAGATCTCAGAAATATTCATGTATTTCTGTTAGTCATAAAACATTGACTCTTATTACAATTACATCTTTGTGAAATATTAGGCAAGTTCCCATTGGATTGAATGAAACAGTGAATGAATAATAACAACATTTGGAGAAAAATATGACATGTTTATACAGTGATAAAAGGACTACTTCACTTCAGTCACACTAATACAATTCTGGGAGCAAAGAGAATTGAGTTACACTGGTCTTTAGGAAAAACTCACTGAGCAAACAGTATTTCCTGTCTATAGCAGTGTTGACTTTCATTTTGCTGAAGAGTCTGTTGAAAAATAACAATGGGGCAATCTGGTGTTCTCCTTGGGTCTTCTGAATTGATGCACAAAGGGAAGAGAATTCTCCTGGGACCTCTTTGGAGTGAGTCACTGGCAACAATGAAGAATTGTGTGTTCACTTCCAGATCAATATGGAGCTCTACTAGTTGCTCTTTATATTAACGCAACACTTTACACAGCAATCATGGGCTCTTCAGGAGGTCTCAGCCCTCAAGTGAAGGATGAAACATAAGACAATTAACTTATTATAGAAATAAAGTTAGTATTTATTTTTCTGTTCCAAAAAGACAGAGTGATATATGTGGTCTGTCGTTTTAGACGAGCAGAAAGAATTATTGAATGGCTCATAGGCTAATGGTTTTAGAACTTGCTCTATATCATCCAAGAGTTGATAAGGTTCTACACACTAACGTGGTGGATTCTTTTCACTGTCTCTGTCCAGGGACAAAATATGATTGACCCATTGCTAAGGTGAACATATATATTGGGAACAGAACAGATGTGTATTGAAAATCATACATTATCGAAAGACATAAAGGACAATATTTTAGGTAGCCCCCGCTGATCCATTCTGGACGTGGTGGGAAGGGATGGGGTGGTTGGAAAGCAGTTCTCTCTAAGCATCTGCCTGCACAGCCCAGAATATCTCAGTGGTGAGAAGAGCAGAATGCTTAAAATAATGCTCATTAATGCTACAAAAAAACATCCTGCTTTTAGGCATTCAGTGGGTGAGAAATAAGGATCACAGTGTGGCCAGACTCTCTATCTACCTTAGTCCCTCATGGCTGCACAGCTCTGCTAGACATGGCAGACCTGCAGGAAGTGGGAAATTCTGGGTCAGCATTTTACACGTCTACTGGGTGCGAAGACATTCCCTGAGCCCCTTCTGAACTGTTGCTTCATTAGACAAGCCCAAATTTATCCCTGTAGGAAGAAATGAACTTACTGAAGCTATAAAATGATTACCCTCACTTATATATAGAGAGAGGCACCATGCAAAATATTGTTCCTGTCACATCTGTGTAACTCATTGATTAACTTATTGGATGCTTAGGGCTGATCCAACACACACACTGAGGCATTGGAATGTTACTGGAATTTGGATGAGGCTTTTAGTCTATATCTGAACTTTCTTCCTTTTTTATAAGCTTGTTTTGGACCCATACCATGGCTTTCCCCCAGTAATCTTCTTTCTGTTTTCATATTTATTTTTCTTGATTAATTTAAGCTAATTTGTAGTCAATTATCATGCACTTTGTATAATTAGAGTAAATGTATAATCATGTCATTAGGACAGTTAATTGCACTATTTAATGGTGGCGTATAATTTTCCTTACTAAACCTAACAAATAAAATGAAACACACAAGTACAACAGACATTTTGGAGGACCAATTCTCAGGGGATAGCTTCCACAGCACTAGGAAAAGAGCAAAAAAACCTTCATTTCATACTATTAAGTTCCTGGTTCAAACAGGCAAACAATAACTTTAAAGAAGAGGAGCATAAAAATGTTGCCATAGATTAAGTAATTAAACTAGAGGGGGAAAAAACAATTCCCTCTGTGAGATTTTCTGTCACTCTTTACCTCTGATCAAATTTCTGAAGCTAGCCTCTGTGAAACACTGAAATAAACAGTAGTTCAGAAAGGGACTGATACAATAAGCTGTGGAAGAAGATAATTCTTCATATTCTTGCTGTCATTGAATTACAGTGCAAATGCTTTACAGCCTTAGAAGCCTTTGCAAAGTTAGCACATACCAAGGAGTTGATTAATGATTTTCGTAGCCAGTCCTTCAAAGTGCATTTGCCACACTAAAAAACAAACAATCATGTAAATGAGGCATTGCTCTAATTTAGTCAACTGTTTTGGTGAAAAAATGGCATTGAGTCCAAAATGTTTAGTGACATGGCAAACTGACATGGGAGTTTCTTCCTTAGCTAGTAGGTTGGCATGTATGAAAAATGTAATGACTCCCTTGAAAAATGGAGCAACAGAAGAGAAGGGCCCATTAAAAGAAATGTCAGTGTAATGCTTGATAAACCAAATAAGACTATATGTGAAAGCCAAGGAAAGATAAGAAGTTGAGGAAAAGAGAATGACCAGTGTGGTCCACCTCATTAGAAAGGTCTAAGAGGATTAGAAATGAAAGGAGGACTTGAGATTTGGGTGGTAAGATATCAGAGAACAGTGGGCCTCAGCAGTCCTTTCATGGTTTGATTAATCTGGAGGACAAACAAACTGGTTTGTCCACAAGGTCTCTGCCCTTGGGTACAAAGGTCATGAAAGGAGCTTGGAATGGTGGATGGTGATCCATACAGGCATAAAAAGTCCTCTGATACTGTGGGACACAGAGCAAAGAGACCTGCTGTTCCAGTGATATTCCATTACAAAGCTACTCTGAAATTAAGACAATCCATAAACCTTTGCAGCCTACCTCTGTGAATCTGTATCCAGTGAATTCAGCAACCCAATACAGTAATTTAATGGTGTTATTTTGGTTAATATTTGTATTGCAATAGCACCATAGGCCCCATTGCGCTAGGCACTTTGCAAGCCCATATTAAAAATGTCCCTGCTCTGAAGACCTTCCAGTCTAAATAGACAAGCCTGACAAAGACAGTGAGAAAAAGACCATTGTTACCTCCATTGTTACTTGGTTCTTGGCCCTACCTTTTCCATACGGGGAATCAAAACACAGAGGGAGTATGTCAGTTGATTAAGGAACTCTGTGGCAGAGCTAAGAAGCAAATTTGATCTCCTGAGTCCGGTCCCTAAACCACAAAAGCACCCTTCCGGAACAAAAGAAATTTTTGAATTTTTGAGCTGTATTAGTACGCTACACATTTGAACATCAGGAAATGCTAAGGGAAATTTTTGCAGTCATCCTCTCCTTGCTTAGCTCTGATCTTTGATGTTTTTGTACTTATGATGTACTCTGTAACACTTATGAAAGCTTGAATATTTTATAATTCTGTCATAACAAGCAAGAGAAGCTTCTTTTTGGAGAGACTGTAAGATTTCATTGTTTCCCCAAATCCTCCCAGTCACTTCTACCTGTTGGCCTGTCAGGGCAGCACTTCAGCTCTTGAAGTCAGTTAGACTTAACTATGTCCTTAAATACATGCCTGAATTGAGGCTAGAATGGCCGGATTCTCAAAGCAGGGCTTATACTCAGTCTTTTTGCCTGAGATGTTTATTTGAGAAGGGTCAAGTTTCTTGTGTTCCTTCAGCCCATTTTCTTTCCCTTCCTTTGAGCTGATGTATTTGACAGGATCAGGAATGCTTTTGAATGTATTGTCTTAATATAACTGATGTACCTAGTCCTGTAGCCCCTTTCAAACTGAAAAGGTAAATGAGATAAACATAAAACTAGCAATCCTTCAGACACAAATTCTGCGCTCATTTACACTCACTGCAACCCTGCCAAAACCATCGTGATAGACATTTTGGGGGCTTGAATTTCCACTGTGAAACATCAGTCTTACAATCACATTACTCTACTGAAATCAGTAGCTTTCTGCAAGGAGTTAAATTACGCCCAATGTTTTTAAAGATGTGCTACAAAGTGCTGTGGTTACCACTCTAAAGTTAGCATATTCATGTAGTTTCTATGTATGGTGATGACATGAGATTTTTCCCTCTCTCTTTAGTTTAGGAGACATCTTGGTTAATTTTTTAAGATAATTGTGTTTGGAATTCAGCTTTGTAGAATGCCTTACAGCAAACTGCTGAGCCAGTTTGTTTTGAAACTTAATGACAAGCCCCATTCAAGCCTTAATGACATGCCAAGGAATAAGAAATGTAGCATCCATAGGTCATAGTACTTTAAGCAGAGGCATAATTTGGCTTCTGCACTGGGGGAGGCAGCAGCTTCAGCCAAGCCATTGGGGTCTCATGAGTGGGTGGGAAATTCTGGAGTGTATGTGTGTGGTAGGGGAATACATATCTCCCTACAAACTACACCCAGACTTCAGACTATTGAATGGAAATGTTACAGAATGCCACAAAGAGGCAAATGCCAGATAAGATCCTCCTACGCGACTTAATTATTTTTAGAGGAAAATTCAGTAGCAATTGTCTTTAATTTGAGTTTAAGGAGTAGTAAAAATAAAATAAAACATAAGGTTATATTTTTTTCTGCAGTCACATAAAATTAACATGACCAAATGGTATTACAAGAACTGCTAGGATGAACACTAGGAAGTATTCGAGATTTCAGCCTAAAGTGTAACATTAGGGCTGCTAAAAGCCTTTTTAAAACTGGATCTATTTACTAGACATTTACTGAAGGTTACACAAAATATTTGATGAAAAACTAGTCCATGTTAAACTTAATTTACAATGCAAGGATCAGATCCTCAGCTGGTGGTATAGATTCATTGAATTCAATAACCTGCTTTGTTATACAGCAACATAGCTTTATGCTCAATATTTTTCATTCTGTGCAGAATGGAAACTTAATATAGTTAAAAGAAAAACAGGAAACTGTTATCTAGTGGCATTTGTTTAATTTGCCGGTGTCTTTTGATTTACTTATGTAAGAGGATGTGAACACAAAATGATGGGACATCATATACTACTACATAGCTGACCTCTTGTGCCCTGTTACAGGTTATATATCACAGATATACAACCTGATGGACTCAGCCTTATGCCATGAATATTTGTGGGGGGTTCAGCCACTGACTTAAATAGGCATGTGAATGTTTACCAACAGGCATAGACTCCTGATTTTATGTGCACGGGATTTGTCACATGCCGAAAGGTTTTAGGATAAGGCCCATAAAGCTGATATTGTCATAATAGGGGTGGGTTTAGAACATGTGTAAAACAGTGGCTAAGTCTACGCTAGCCCAAAACTTTGAAATGGCCATGCAAATGGCTATTTCGAAGTTTACTAATGAAGCACTGAAATACATATTCAGTGTCTCATTAGCATGCCAGCAGCCGTGGCACTTCGAAATTGCTGTGGCTCGCCGCCACACGGCTCATCCAGACGGGGCTCCTTTTCGAAAGGACCCTGGCAACTTCGAAATCCCCTTATTCCTATCTGCTGTTTTTCCTCCCTTCCTGAGAGTAAGAGTATTGCCGTGGTTTACGCATTGCATTCAAAATATCTGGTTTAATTTCCAGATTCCTTCGAACTTTCTGTGGGATTTGAGACAACTCTCAAAGGCTCAGATTCAGGACAAACCTCAAATAAAGTTAGATATATGCTTAGATCCTACAAGAATTCACGTGATGCAAGTGCTTGCTTAAAACTAAGCATGTTCTTAAGCACCTTTTGAATAGAGATGGATTTAGGAACATGCATTATGCGCTTTCTGGAATTGGGACTTCCCCCTCTCTGTGCCCATTTCCACGGGCATAACAGGAAGATAAATAAAACAAGAAGTCCTGTGGCACCTTATAGACGAATAGATAGTTTGGATCATAAGCTTTTGTGGGCTAAGACCTGCTTCATCAGATGCATGAGTTTTGGGGTGGGAGGTGGTTCAGAGGATTATTTAAAGAGTGGGGCCCCAGTAAAAGAGAGGGCCACAGTTGACCAAGATAAATAAATATTCGTTTCTCCCAGCCTTTGCCCGTCTTGTCTATTTCGATTTTAAGGTCTTGGGGAACAAACACTGCTTCTTACTGTGGTGTACATAGTGACTAGCATTAGTTCCTGGTCTCAGCAGGGGCTTCTAAGCATCTTCTCACTATATATAATTACTTTGATTATTATAAACGGAACCTTCCTACAATGTGCATTGCCAGTCAAATGAAAACATATATATTTATAGCATGTGGAAGATCTTAATCCAATTCCTTCTCATAATATTGCTGTCACTGAAGGCAACCCTCTAAATCTATTTCCAAAAAGGCTTGATGCTTAGGTGAAAATACATGTGCCCATTTCTTTGTATTATTTTATCCCTTTCTGATGACTTACAGTAATTAATCTTTAATTCACAGAGCTCAACACATGAGCCAAATGGAGTTTCTGTGGTATTCATGTGGTACTTTTATTCCAATGTGTGATTTTGATTGCCTCCCTAAGAAACTCTTTTGTCATTTGACTGGTGTGACCTTCTTGAAGCCTGTCATTAGCTTTCAAACATGTTTTAACACTGTTCTAGACTTGCCATTGATTGCAAGTCTTCATTTGCCATAGAACAAGACAAAATGTGTTTACTATTGCTTAAATGCGATCCGGTTGGTTATAACTTAATATTTTAACAGCTCTCAGTATGCTTGTCAAAACAGCAGAGCAATTCTCAGCTATTCAGAGATGTCTAAGGAGGCGACAACAATCCTTTGAAGAAAGAGCTTGTCTCAAAGGCAAAGAATAGGATATGATTTTTTTCTTCAGCGATCTCCTTGGTCTTAGAGTGAGAACATACCTTTCCTGGCAATGTACTCACAAAGGGTAGGTAGAAATCAACATCACTGTACAATGACAGGTATAAGATAGGTCCACTGTAGCCCATGCTTTTGGAATAGCCCAAAGGGCTCAGTCTCACACACCATTCGTTTCCATAATGGCTTGCCACCTCCTTGCTGTCTATTGAGCAATTTTTACCTAAGTCTTTGTTATGCAGATGTCTGTATTTCCCCTCCTGTTTGGATACAATGTTTGTGAGGTGTGGCAGGGCCAGGGGTGGAGGGCCCCTCAGAGGGAGCCCAAACAAACAGAAGGGTCTGCAGGACAATCACAGGCAGCTGGGTGGGAGATGGCTCAGCCTAACTGGGGCCAGCTGGCCTCAATGACTGGGCTAATAAGAAGCCTTTAAAAACCCTTCAAAGGAGGACAGGTAGGGACAGAGTTTGAGAGGTGAGTGAAAGGAGGTGAGGAGACCAGAAGCAGTGTGAGAAAGCAGGTTGGAAAGGCACAGGCACAGGCACAGGGAGAGTGAGAGTGAGGAGCTGCAGCAGATTGAGAGAGGGACTGGTTACAGCTACAGCCTGGAGAAGGTACCAGGGGAATTGTCTGGGGAAGTGGCCCAGGGACAAGAGCTGCTGTGCTAAGGGAGTCAGCCCTTCCCACTAGCAGTTGCACAGGGTCCCTGGGCTGGAACCTGGTATGAGTGGGTGAGGGCCAGGTTCCCTGCTAGACTATCCCTTGCCCCAGTGAGGGCAACCAGGCCCTTGGGTGGGCCCAGTGGACTGAATAGAGGCCAGAGGCCTAGAAATAGGACTGACTGTCACAAAGGCCACTGCAGGGCTGTATGCAATGGTGGTACCAGGAATGCATTCTTGCTCTCTTCACTGTGCTACCCCACCCCTTCCCTACTCTGGCCCTTGGCTCCCTCCTTGAGCAGCCCATGTGGGGCAGGCAGGCAGTGGCCGAGGTAGCTGCAGGGATCATCTGGGCAGTCTGTGGAGAAGTTAGAGGTGGCAGGGAGGATGAGGTGGAGCAGAGCATGGTGTGTTGTGGGGGCTGGAAAGTCCCTCCCAACCTCACCACTCACAGTCTTCAGCCATAGATCTAAGTGCACCAAAACTGGGGAAGCAGCTTGCCCACTGTCTCAGCACCTGCTAGTGGGTTTGCTGGGACTCAAGCTGAGTTTTCAAGCACAGAAACCTGATCAGGCTCCTTGCACTGGGTCCTGTCTCCTGGGCTGCAATCAGGTGTCTCCTGTGCCTTTTCAAGTTCCCTCCTGAAAAGCTGTGGGGAGATGGCTGGAGAGGAAAAGAATGTGCTTGGAATGAGGCTTCCCAGGTCACAGCTTGCTGTACTGATGTAACTACCCACAGGTAAACTTGAACCTGGGACCTCTGTGCAGGAGCCTCTACACTTTGAGCTAAAAGCCTCTTGCCTCTCAGCCAAGGCTGCAAAGAAAACTTTCTCTGGGTGTGTGGTCTATGTGCTGCTTCATGGGACAGTGAACCACACTGGGGTGTGCGGGTTCCACTCACACTCTGTGGTGCTCTGGCCCGCAAACTCAGAAAAAGCTGGGGAGCTGCTGACAGTGGGCTTCGCCAGCTGCCCATGTGCCCCGTTGAACACTAGTCCTCTCAGGCACCATTAGGTGCTGTGGTGGAAGGAAGATAAATATGCTGGCTGCCTTGCTCCCCCCAACCCCCTGCTACCAAAACTCCATGGATGCACAACAGAGAAGATCTCCCTTGTGTGTAGAGTACTGTAGCCTCCACCCCCAAAAGTGTACCTCTCATTCTCTCCCCTCACCCCTGAATGACTTAAGTCTGGGAGGGTTCAGGGCAGGGGGATGGGGTAGGATTGGAATATTGTTTTCTCCTTTGCAGTATTATAGCAAGGTCCAAGTAAATAATTTCTATGAGCCCTTTATTGCTGTATTATGGCTGAGCGGGTGGGCAAGGTGAGCTGGAGGTGGGGTAGGGTCTGCTGTGGATGCTAGCAGTCCACATTTATGGAAAAAAGCACCCCCTCCAGAAAATCCTGCATACAGGCATACACTGAGAGTCTGCCAAGGAAACAAATTAGCCTGGACTCAGGATGTGACAGGACAGTGATGAGAACTGATTTTTCAAATTTTGTTTTAAAGAGAAAATAATATGTAGAATTCACTGTTTTGCAGCTTTTCAAAAAATACATTGATTTCACATTACAATTATGATGATGATTATTATGCTCTATTACCTTATTTTCTTCTTTTTACCCAGCTGTATTACTACATAGGAGACACTGGCAGCTCAGTAATGAGCCATGATCAATGCTCCTTCTGTTAAGTTATGCTTGTTTATTGTTATCTTGTCCCTTGTCTTCCAAAAGATTTGTTTATTTGGGCTACCTCTGCTGAGCTAGACAACAGGCTGCTTGGGTCAAGGATTGCCTTTTTAATAAGTGTCTAGTACAACGGCTCACTGCTAATTAGCTTAGGTATTAACATAACAATGTCAGTAACTGTCTAAGTGCCTCTCATAGGCAATTATACATGCTTCCTGCCCCCAAAAGCTTGCAATCTATATTCAGTATAGCATCAGAAGTAAGAGTTATAAACAAACAAAAAGAATGACAGTGATGCAGTCACATGTGATTTCATAAGACATTGCACACACCTGCATTGTCCAATTGCATTAATTTTAGTTTCTGTTTGATTTAACTTGCTTGTAGGCAACATGGCAGAAGCAAGGTACTTGGTGGGTCTGACTGAAGTGAGTAAAGTGGCTTAACAGACAAGTTTGAGAAGGGCATTTCATGTGTGCAGGCCAACCTGGAAAAATGTAAAGTTTCCATGTGTATCAATGCTAAAAATAAAAATCACATATCCAATCCCTATGTCATTTTTGATCCAGACTCCTGTGCAGAAAAATGTAGGTACATAATTAATGCATGCTAAGTCATTAGAATAACTACACATAAGTGGCCTGATGAATGTTTATCCTATTTGCATGTGCAGTTACCTTGATCACATGCACAAACTTAGTAGTTGTATATACATTTTGCAATAACAGGGCTACATACCTACATCTCTGTCTACATTGTGCATGATCCTGTTTTATTAGATTTTTAGTGTTTGTTAGGCAGCTCAAATTAATTTTGGTTTCATTAACGATCCTTTTCGCAGACCCTGAACAAGTTGCAGGAAAAAAATCAAATAAGAGATTGGTAGGCACTTTCAATAGGCAACGTGATCTAATGCAGGGGTGAGCAACCTTGCCGAGCAGGGGTGCTAAAATTTGACCTTTTGACCTCTATACTTTTTAAAGTCTCTAATAGTCCTACTTACAATAGTGTCATTAATAAGGACACAGAGCTTTACTGTTTAGGTGGCAGGTGGAAGCATAAGCTGGTCTTTTGTTAATCCACAGGCAGCATGACTTTGAGCAAGTTCCTGGCTGCATGGGGTGGGGCTGAGTTCCTGCCTCAAGTGCTAGTGAAAATAAGCTCAGATGCCATTCTTGGCACCCATGCCAAGGGTTGCTGACTCCTGATCTAGTGGATAGGATATTGGAGTGGGAGTCACTTTTATTCCTGGCTGTTCCACTGATCAGCATTGTCATTTTTGGGCATTACATTCAAAATCTCTATGCCTCAGCTTCCTCACCTATAAAATGGGACTACTGACATCTCCATCCCATTTTGCACAATGTTTTGAGTTAAGAGCTAATAGTTCCCCAGCAACACAGAAAAGGAGGATGGGCCTAGGGTAGACAAAAAGGGAACAGCAAAAACACCCATTGACACTGTATGGCAATACCAGCCATTAGCCACGCTACCACAAGGTGGTAGAAAGGGAAAGACCTGCTGCCCCCTCAAGACTGCAGTGATTGCAACAGAAGGGTTCTGCATTAAAGTTACCCTACCACTGGGAGAAGAGCATTCTGCTCTGTTAAGGCTGTGCACTGGTTTCCAGTGTGAGGCCTTTAGGGACTTTATCTGAGGTGTCCAGGAATGACTAAACATCTGCAGTTGTAGAGAGAAACCAGGGTGGTGGGGAAAACTTTGAGAAGGAATGCTAAGAAATATTATAGTGAAGTGACAATGTAAGAACAGGTTTCCTGGCTCTTTGCCATGGGGAAAAGCTGTTGTATCCATGTGCCAGCCATACTTCAACAAGAAAGAAATGGAAAGGGTGAAATAACTGTCAAAAAGGGAAGCACTGAAGACTGAAATATCTTGTAATCCCTTCTCCCACAATGCCTATGTAACCACTTTCATTTGGGATGTTAATAGGGACAGAGCTAAGAACCTTCAGACTGTGCCCCTTGAACTAAGGGACTAAATCCTTCATACAGCAACTATACCCAACTCAGATCTTTGTGGAGCAGAGACAGTGGGGAACACATCACAAGCACTGAGTGGTTCATTGCCACCATTCAGCTCCTATGCTGCACATCTCATTGCACTGTCCACTGTGCTCTGCTGCTTACCTTTCCATGGTTCCTTTATTCAACCATCTACCTGTCCCTGGACTTGGGATTTCTCCCCATTATTTTCATTTGGTTTCTAGGTTTCAGTCCCTGCCTCGTCTGTCTCTTTCTCTCTTCTCTCCCTCAATCTAGTTTAATTTGTTTTGGAAAAACCTGCTTTCCCTCTGGCGAGTCTTCTATGCATTATTTTGGAGATAGTAGTTGCAATCAATGAGACACACTGCTGAAATTATAACACTTAGTGGATACAGCTGTGGCACCAGTACAGAATATGTCATTAATAAAATTCCATTTCTAGATAAATGTTTTTGAGGCTGTCAAAATACTACCCGAGGAGCTTAATTAAAATGTTTTATGCCACCAACATAATATAAAAGAAAAAAAATCATGTTTTTCACATTCTGCTTTCAGCAAGCTCTCTGAAGTAAACCAGCAGGCCTCAGCCTGACTGGTATTAAATGTTTCCCATGTAGTTCTAAAAGGACTCACCTCCTATAGAGTTCAATGCAAACTTTAAGGCAAACTCATCACTCAACAGGTAGGCAAAGTGGTTCTAAAATGTGATCCATGACTGTCCTCCTTGTAACTGTATCAAATTGATCAACTGCGTATTTTATTGTCAATGAGATTGGATTGAGACCTGAAATTCATAGGCAAACAAAGAAGTAAGAGGGTTTAAGAAACTCCTTTCTCCCTTATGTGTAGGGCCCTACCAAATTCACAGTCCATTTTGGTCCGTTTTGCAGCCATATGATTTCAAAAGTAGTAAATTTCAGTATCTCAGACATTTAAATCTGAAATTTTCGTGTTGTGATTGTAGGGATCCCAACCTAAAAAGAAATAAGGGAGTTGTTTCACTATGAGCCTTACTTCTGTGCTGCTGCTGGTGCTGGAGAACGGTGGCTGCTGGGTGGGAGCCCATCTCTGAAAGTAGACTGATTCCTAGCAGCAGTGCAAAAGTAAAGATGGCATGGTGCAGTGCAGTCACCCTTTCTTCAGCACGGCTGCCTACACACTAGTGTGCTCTGCAGCCACCACTTTCCAACAGCCCAGCTCAGAAGGCAGCACCTGTGCAGGAGCAAGGATGTCATGGTATGGTATTGCCATCCTTACTTCTGCACAGGTGCTGCCTTCAGGGGTGGGCACCCTACCAATAACCAGCTCTTTCCAGCCACCCAGCTGTGAAGCTAGTGCAGAACTAAGAGTGGGAAAACTTCAACCTTCCTCAAATAACCTTGCAAGCTTCCCCCCAAACGCTGCAACTCCTTTTTAGGTTAGGATCCTCAATTTGAGAAATCTGGTCACGTCCCCCCCATTAAATCAATATAGCTCATAAAATACCCAATCTCACAAAGGAAGACCATCTTTGAATGGCCCTACCTATGCATGGGCTACCCAGAATTTGGATCCAAGAAGAAAATAATAAGGGCTCTGTGACTATTATTGACTTGCAGGATGGTGGGTGGTTAATAAGAGCCTTGACCCTGCTCTTCCTACCCATGGGCATGCACAGTTGAGCCAGCAAAGGTGAGAAAAGGGCAGACCCACCAACAAGGGGGAGAGGCAAAGAGAGCAGTTGCTACAGACCCTGGTAATTCAAAAAGGCCTGGGACTCTCAGCCACTGATGCTGCTACTGTTAAATGCTGCCAGAGCACCACATGGTGTGCTAAGAGTGGCTCTATGGGCTACGTGGGGGTGAGGGGCCAGCATGGCACAATCTGAGGGAGGCACTGAGAGCTGGCTGCCCCTAGTTCCACCCCTTCCACCCAAGGCCCCACCCCTTCTGTGAGGGAAGAGCCAGCCCCTCCCCTCCCTTGCCCAGGGTCCCAGGCAAATTGGTCAGCCCCCGTGGACAAGGGATAGTAATTTTCTTCTTGTACAAACCAGCATACACCTGTTAAACAATGGGAAAGTGGAATGTAATTGTTTCTTTGAGTCACAGTGTTTCCCAGAGTAACTCCTTTTCCACGTAGATCTCCTTCCTTAGGGCGTGTTTAAACTCAGAATCCACCAGAAAGAAATTTCCGTTCATTTGGTTTCTCTGTGAGTGGAAAGACAAATGCAGGCTAATATAAAGCAAATGTTTGTAGCGTGGTTGTAACCACTGTGGTCCCAGAGTATTGGAAAGGTAGCGTGGCTAAGGGAGTATCTTTTATTGGACCATCTTCTGTTGGTGAAAGAGAGAAGCTTTTGAGCTCTGTGTCAGCTTGAAAGCTTGTTTCTTTCAGGTCCAATAAAAGATATTACCTCACCCATCTCGTCTCTAATTAAGATTGTGCGCATTCATTTGTCATTATAAATCCCCTTAGTCCTCTTGTTGAGGGCCATGCTGGCAATGCATTGCAATTTGAACTCTGCTGCTTTAACAGATTAGTGTGAATACTTCCTGAATTGCCAAACGGTGGCCCAAACTACTTTTGTGTGATTTGGGGCTAGATTGTTCTCTCCTTGCTCACACTGCGTAACTTACTACACAAGAAGTCCCACTGATGTTGGGATGCAATGTCATACTCATGCACGTAAAGCTAGCACAGCCTGGACTGTTGTATTTGAAATATTTTTTTCTGAATAAAATGAATTACCAGATAAAATGTGATTCTCACTGCTTCACAGGTATCAAACTTGAATGGAAATTGACGTTTTATTCTTGTGGCTTTGGTTTGTAACCATCGTATGATTACAAGAGGAAGTGCCTCTGCCTAACAGCACCTTTCTCATGAGTGCTGTAAAATGCACTGCTCTGTGCCATTGGTGTCAACGCATTTTATGCGGTTACATTACATTGTCTGTATTGTTACTGGCCTTTGATCATTTCTTGTGCGTTCATAAGCCACTGAAGTGTGATTTAGAAATCCAATAATACCAATGCAGTGAACAAACATGCTTATGTCCGCTGGAGAGGAGTTACTCCATAAAATTATGGCTTTAATTTTGAGTCTGACCTTTACAGTAATTCAGTTCAAATCCCCTTGGATTCTAAATGAAAAAAAGCCTATCCACTGGAGAGTACATTAGATCTGCCAGAGTAGATGGCTTGGGTACAGTGACACTTTCACTGTGATAATCCGATAATAGTAATGACATTTTTGACTGCTCTGTAATCATGTCAGTAAAAACTCACCAAGAATGTTTTGATTCCATGTTTCTGTTTTGATTGTTTAATCAGAAGTGGAGTGACATACCCTGTCAATAGTGTCACCTGACTAAGGGAAAAGATCAGTCTTCAGCTATTCCTTTTGTTAATATACAATGATAGAGCCCTGAGCCCTTGGGAAGAAATGGTCTTCCCTTTCTTGCAAATATTCTTCTGAGGGGAAAGTGTAGAACTTGGCAGACTCCAAGCCCTATAGCAGGAGCAGGGATTGCGGCAGCTTTGCAGCGGTTCCTTTGCTGGGCTGCATCAGGTGCTATGACCTTCATGAACCCATAATGAAGGAATTGTCAAGAGCTGATCTGCGTTGTCACTGACACGTTTCCCACCAATGCACCCTGCATTGGCAGAATCTTAAATGGAGGCCAGTTCTGGTGTGTAGGGGTACAGAGAAGACTTGCCAAACCATAGGTGAATTTCTTTGGCCTCTAGAGCATCAGCACCCAGCAGGGCTAACAGCCATTGTGGGCCCCAGGACAAGGTGTGGTGGGGCCCTGGCTCCATGCTGGAGAAGGGCTGGAGCCTTGGGCAGAATGGGTGACCAGCCTTCAGTGCCACCCAAAGCATAGTGCTGTACCCCCTGCAGCCCTCAGAGCCCTGTGGAGTGTTTGGAACAGTGTTCCAGGGCGATTCAAAAGGGGCTAGGCACCCTAGGCTCCTGAGAATCACCAGACCCCAGGGCAATTGCCCCGTTTGCCTCCCCCACCCCTGGCAGAAGGTCTGTCAGGACTTTTGGCTGTGATAGCAGATATTAGTGCAAAGGCCATAGGTACTGCACTGGGAAAGCGACAAGTGTGAAGAGTAAGGGAGGATTAGGAGGATGGGTGCTAGTTAGACAGGCCCCAAAGAAGGCAGTTTGGGAGCCTGCAGCAGTTACACAGCAATGTTCTCATCATACACTATCTCAGTGTAGGGCAACCTGTGGGCTCCACCTGCGGCTTATGTGCCCACTGTCTGTCCCCTCCCGCAAGAGCCTCTTGTGCACTGGGGCACTGGCTCCCTGCGATTCCTACCCTACTCCTCCCTCCCAGCACTTTGAGAGCACCATGAAGCTACTGATTCATGTTCTGCCCCTGCTCCTCCCCCGCATCCTAGAGCTGGAAGGTAGTGAGTCAGCTGTTGGCAGCTGTTCCAGCTCTGGAAGGGAGGGGGAGCAGTGGGGTGGGAGTGCAAATCAGGCCACTCCTGGTGATCCAAAAACGCTGGGAAGGAGAAGGAGTAGGAAATGTGGGAATCTAGTGCCCCAGAGTGAGAGAGGCATGTAGGGGAGTGGGGACAGACAAGATTGTGGGCTACAGGTAGAGCCCCAGTGGGCTGCCATCTGCTGTGGTGGCCCACTGAGATGAAGGAGGGCCACTCATGCAGCCCGTTCACTGTTCATGGTTGCCCTATCTCTTCAGCAAGCCATGTGTGCAAGAGAATTGTAGTAGTTTTGCTGCACGGGTAGGATGGGCCTTTCAAACCCATAGGCTACATGCTGGACTTAACCATTAGCAATTGCTTTCCAAACTCAAACATTCAGCACTATTTTTATGTTTAATTTCAACCATTAGTGGTAGTCTTGGCACTTACAGATGGAACCATCATATGGCTTGAGAAAATTTTTTTGTTACACTAGGTCTCTGGGATTTTATAGAACTTGTGTCTTAAACAATCATTTGACATTACATTGTTCAGCTGGAACTTTTCTCATATAATTTTCAAATAACCATTTTATTGCCATTAATAAAGTAGTAATAAAATAGAGGGTCACCTCTGTGATCCTCTAGTCTGATTCTGGGATAACACAGTCCGCAGAACTTCCCTTAACTAATTCCTAGAGAAGATCTTCTAGAAAAAATTCCTCATCCAATCTTGACTTCGAAATCGTCAGTGATCGAGACTTCACTATGAGTATTGATAAATTGGTCCAATGGTTAAATTTGTAATTTAAAAAAAATGTCTTTTATTTCCATCTGTATTTGTCTAGGGTCAACGTCCATAATTTCCAGTCATTGCATCATGCTAGAAATTCTCTGCTAGTCTCAAGACTCCATTATTATATATTTGTGCCCCACCTAGCTATGTACATATTGCAATCAAGCCACCTCTTAATTTTGTTTGCTCACCGAAATAGATTGAGCTCTTTATGGTTTGAATAACTGAGTGTATTTCCTTTCCTTCTGGAGAGAGTCAATACCATTTAATACACAATTATAACCACTCTGAAAAGTTTTATAAAACCACTCTTACAATTTAATAGAAAAGTCTATGCTGTAATATTCTACAGAATAATTCTGAATGCCCCCAGGGAGCAGACTGAATATTCTATTGGATTTCATGGTTGAGGTTTTCCCAGTTACCTAAAGGATTTAGAATTTTTGTCCCTCAGGCTGATGTGAGAATTCATCTGATAGTTTAAAGTAATGTCCACAGAACACCCTTAAATTTCTGTGGAATATTATTGGTTTCATTCCCATTGAATTCTACTAATTTTTCCCATAATTGTTAGGTCTTTTTGAAAAATTATTCCTGAGGAACTATCTAAGGTCCCAATTCAACAGGGTACTTACACAAATACATAAACATAAGTACTCCATAAGCACTTCTCCCATTGGAAAAGCTTAATATTAAGCATGTTGAATCAGGATCTACAGGGCTATTCTGGACTATTACTAAGCAATTATTTAATTGGCAACTGTCTGCTTAGGTATCAAATATTGATCTGTTAAAATGTCTCAGAGAGGTAGCCATGTTAGTCTACATCTTCACGAAACAAAGAAAGCAGTCCTGTAACACCTCAAAGACTAACAAATAAATAATAAATACATTGTTAGTCTTTTGGGTGCTACATGACTGCTTTCTTTGTTCTATTAACGTGTAGTTGAGATACTGCTGAGGGACATGAATCTCTCTAGGGTGGGAAGGAAATGTCATTTTCTGTGGAAAAAGAGCAACCATATACTTTCAATCTAAATGATTCTTATTTTAATTTATGGGTAAACAAAATGAGAGAGAACACAAAAAGCTCCATGAGACATCTCAACCTAAATAGACAAGAGAAATGGAATATATAATTTATTTCCAAGATGAAGATGGGGAAATGAGGCACAAAGAAATAGAGCGACTTACCAAAGCTCACATATGGTAGAACTGGGACTTGACCTGAGAGCTCCTGGGTGTCACTGCATTGCCTCAACTAACAAACCAGCTCTCTCTTCTACAATGGGCCATTGCAGGCTAAAAGGAGCTTGGACTTATTTATATTAAACGTGGCTTAACCTAGAAACTGTTGCTGCGATAAAATGAGCCATTGCTTATCCTTTAGGAGAGGATGTGCGTCCCTGAACAATCATGGCCCCAGCTGTTTAGCCAATTCACATGTATAATTATTCTGTTCCATTTTGGTCAACCAGCCTTAAAGGCACCCAACTCATCTTTATATCATGAATTCTATAATTTTCCATAACTTTGTGCGTGGACGTGATCTATTGACAGAGGTTCGGTCGGAAGATCTCTTCTGACAGTAACTCATGTCCACACATCACTGTAGTATAGACATAGCCTAAGGCTCTAAAAAGACGTGAACAAGCCTTTGGGCTGTCTTCTATCACTGAGACATTAACATTTTTTAAACAGTGGAATTAATAGCCAGGCAGCTTTAGTGATAGGAGAACCTCTGTCAATCTTAACAGTCAGCTGCTCTGAGTTGATAAAAATGAATAGAAATAAGATATACTAGAAGTTAACCAATAAGCCAGAATGGATGCTATTACTGGCATTAAAGCATCTACCTCATCCTGTGTCCTCAAATGAATCTGGTCTTTTATTAATTAAACCACTCACTCAGAATTATTTGCTAGCAAGTCATCTGTTATGGTTCTCCAGACCATATAGTTTAAATGCAAAAGACATCAGAAAACAGACCTTTTGTTCCTAGATCTTGGTGCTCTTGCCCTTTTGAGTATGGATCTGTATTGAATGTGTTGTTACCTAATTAGCATAATAGTTGTCAATTCAATGTAAATATAATTCTACAAATCCAGCATTTACTTCCTAATTTTATTATATCACCACTAACTGTGGTAATATTGAGCTCCATTATCATTAAAACTAGTTAGCAATTAATTGTACATGGATTACAATCAGAAGCTCATGTGCCATTTTACTACATCTGTTTTGTCACATCATATTTATTAGCTCTGATTCAGTTGTAGTCATCAGCTTAAACGTCACATCTAAATGTCTGTTGAATTAATGGGTTATTTCTTAATTGTTTGAAAGCAGGAGACTAATAAAAGGGGCCTTCTCCTTTTTCCATTGACATCAGTGGAAGTCACAAGCATACTGTGCCTATCCTACAGTGTCACTGGCACTGTATAAACACAATCAGTAGATGGATTATTCGTGGTTACCAAGGGAATAGGAATAGGCCTAGCATTTGTGTGCCTGAATACATACTAAGTACAACTGAAGCAACATGCAGAGATAATTCTTCAGAGATCCTGGAAGTTCAGAGAGGTGTGAACTGCCCCTCCACCCCCCAATCTCAATGAGGGATTAACTAAAATGTTAATTGCTCCATTTATGCCCCCACTTGGGATGGTGAGAACAGCTAACTATCTCCTGCTAGACTGGAGATAAATGAACTACCTCATTTATCTCAGGCTGTTTCTACACTGCCACTTATATTGGTATAACTTATGTTGCTCAGGGATATGAGTTAGCCAGCCCATGGACAGCATAAATTACACAGGTATCGGAATCACTCTGGACTGTGCTGTCTCAGCTTAAGCTTGGAGCCTGGGTCAACTGATTTGGGTTTGTGGGGCATTCACTATAATGCTAAAAATAGTGTTGACATTCCTACTGGGTTGGATGCTGGGCTCTGAAACCCAGTGATGGCAGAGGTGGTGCTCAGAGCTCAGACTTTAGCCCAAGTGATAAGATCTATACTGCTATTTTAGCCCTGTAGCATAAACCAGCATCAGTTGACCTGGACCCTGAGACTTTTTCTTTTTTCATTGTAGATATATCTGAATATTGAAGATCCATAAAACCTAGCAGTAAAGAAACAATTAAGGATTTAATTTGGAAAGGGACATATTATAAAACTGAAGCGCCACCTAAATGCTGTATGTCCAAACATCTAAATTGCGAAGTAGACACCTAAAATAAAGAAGCTAATAAGTTCAATACTCTGCAGGTACCGTAGCTCAGTAATTAGATTTGCCAGTAGCTTTCTCCAGACAAACTGAATTTTACAGATTTCATCCACTAGGAAAGAATGACAAAGTGACTCACTTTTTTTTTCACTCTACTAGCCCCTGAAAGCATTAACGTCCACAGACAATAGCTATTACAATGGTGACCTCTGGGGAGATTAGCAGATCCAGCAGAGCTGTTTGTGATCCTTCTTTACTTTAATGTACTTCTAAAGAGCAATTCTATCACCTCTTATGTACCAGGAGGTAAAGGGTATCTGGCTAGCAAAAAAGGCCATGCAAGCTGACCTCAGGAGCAAACCTTGCAGCCAGTCAAGAGCACTATAGAGGTTGAAGACCTCACACCCATCTGCAAATAAAAAGACAGAAAACAAATGGTGAGCAAGAATGAGAGTGCCATGCTTCAGAGTCTTTTTTTTTTAATTAAAATGATTCCACTATATCATAGGGCAGAAGTTCAGTGATTCTTTGTATCTTACTCCTTGTTGCCATGCAAAACAGCTCCTTCAGTGAAAGGCTCCTGTTGCCTGTATAGCCACAACTGGGGGAATTAAAATATACAATATTCCAATGCTGGATCAGATTAGATGAATATTACCATAGGGTTAAAACAGACTGTATGGATCATCTAGTCCAACCCAAAGGTGCCATTTCAGGAGAGGGGAGGCAGCAGCTATGTGTCCTGGGATACTGCTTGCTCCTCTTCCTGTTTCCCTGACTGCTGGGGAGCGAGGGGAAAGTACACAGTTTGTGTGCATCCCTGCCACTCGTGGGCAGATGAGTACTTCACACAATTGGTGGACTTTCAGCAGTCAGCAGAATAGGAAGAAGAGCAAGAAGCATCCCCATAGGCACAGGTGCTGCCCTCCCCCGATCCTCCTGAAATGGCACCCTTGGTTCAACCCCGTGCCAGAATGTGAAATGTGTTGGGTCTAAACCATCCAAAGCAGATGGCTATGCAGCCTTGTTATGAAAATATCTAGTGAAGGAAAGTCCATGATTCCCTTGGACTGGGTCAGCAACCAAAATAGCAAGAAGATCCATTTTTTCAAATTTGGTAAAAAAAAATAAAAAAAAAATCAAAAAAAAATCAGTAATTCAAGAGCCACAATGCATGTGAATACAAGATGATCCTTAATAAAAGTCAAACTGTACTTTTTGTAACCGTTTAATTTTAGTTTTCTTTCTGAAAATGTGTGTTTCCCTTTATAGCAGGAAAGCCACGGGCTTCCTTCTCCTTTTCAAAATCTACAGTTTGTTAGCAACATAACTAAAACACAGATACAGTATCATATCCCATATTGATTGCCATTTAGATATGAGTTGTTCTTTGTTGCCTTTTATACGTTCACCATTTATTAAAAATAATTGGGAGGCTTATTTATTTATTTATTTATTTATTTTTACTTTGCAATTATGGTGCCAGGAGCCACAAAGAAAAGACGTAAGCAGCTCCAGAGCTGCACGTTGCAGATCCCTGCCCTAGACAGTCTGGTCCATTGATTTTCTGGGCTTTCAGTTAGGAAGTTTTCCCTAAGATTTAATCTATATTTGCTATGCTGTTCACCATTTGCTGTGTAGTTTGACCCCTGTTTCTTGTCTTGTCCTGCCCTGCCCTCTGTGGCAAGAGAGAATAGTTTTTCTCCATCTTATTGAAGGCCTCAAGTATTTGAAGACCTCTATTACATAACACCTTAATCTCTTCTAAACGTGCCAAGTTCCTGCATCCTTTACTGATATTGCTTCCTTCCCATCTCTTGGATCAGTTTTGTTGCTCACCTCTGTCTCCTTTCAGGTGCTCTAAATCCTTTCCAGGCTTGCTGACGCAGGAGGGAAATGGGGCAGTTGCCCATGGGCTCAGCATTTCAAAGAGGCCCAGAGCTCCTGGCATACCCACTGTAGCAGCAGGAGCTCCAGACCCCTTTGAAATGCTGCTGAGCATCGTGCCACAGCTTTGCATGAAGTCTGGGGGCAGGGCTGACTGCCTTAAGCCCCGCCCCTTTTGCCATTGGCCATTCCCCATCCAGGGAAGGGGAGCTGAGCTCCCGTCCTACCTTACCTCCCACCTTTTGGCAACTGTCAGTGCTGCGGATCCTTTCCATGCAGAGATGACCAAAATTGGATGCAGTACTCTAGCTGGGGCCTAATGAGTGCCCAGTAGAGTGGTATTCTCACACTTATGACTTGCATGCTCTGCCTCTGTTAATGTAAACCAAAATTGCATTTGTTTTTTGCAACTGGATTCAGTGTTGAGACCAGTCCTACTTAACTCAGGCATTAGTGTGTCACCCAACAATTACTGCATCTATCTCAACAACTTGTGGTTGAATTTTTTTAGGCCCAGTCTACACTGAAAAATTAGACTGACCTAGCTCTTGCACGGGGCTGTGAAAAATGTCATACTTTCAATCAGCTAGAACAGCCTTGGGACCACTGTAACATAAACAGATGGACAATGGCTCCCAAAAGAGCTACTAATCAGGACTGATTCCAGACCCTTCCTGTTGGGTGCCTCTAATGGCCCTTCTCTGTTTTGGAACAGCCTCTCCATGTGAAATAGGATGGGGAATTGGCAGCGGATGGAAACGGTCACATGAGGCCTTAAGGTAAAGATTTGCACCACTAGGATGGCACAGAAGGGAGAGGTCTACTACATTTTGCATTCTTTCAATAAATATTTTGATAATCTTGCAGCTGAGCCATTCACCAGCAATTGGGATAATACCAATGAAACTCGGGAGGCCACTTAATGCCTATTTTAAGGAAAGCAAAGATTTTACAAACATTTGCTTTTATGTGCTTTGCTTTCTCCACATACAAAGTCCTTTGTCCCACTCTATAAACTCAAATCATACACCACATATGCATTTTTCTCTTCCCCTTTATTAAATTCTTCAGCTGTTTTATCTGTCATGAAAGGAATTACTGCCCAGAAGCAGCTACATTTAAAATTTGTTGAATCCATATAGCCGGTGACCTTTATTGAAAGTGACATTTAACAGACTAGATCAGCTGCACGACTACTCACATTGTTGCCTGATATCTCTCCACGGAGCCTCTCCCTTTACTTTCTGACTTTGTCTAATTTTTTATCCAGGTTATGTCTTTTTTCCTTTCACAAGGTGACTGAAGGGAACAAGTCAGAGTCTTTTTGCCCCTTTAAAGACAGAGTGGGTCCTTTAAAAGATATTGCAGTGTTGCAGACTTCCATCAGGATGCAGTAGAACATGCTCAGGGTTAGCCTTTAAACCTGAAAGATAACACGATTGCTGCATCAGATGGCATCTTGTGTTGTTGCTTTCCATTTAGGGTGAACCTCTGGTCTATCCATAGAAGTCTTCAATTACTACATCATCTGTTTTCACTCTCTGTCACACACACACACACACACACACACACACACTTGTACATATGTGCACACACAAACTGTTTACCCTCTTCAGATGCAAATGAATGAATGGGTTTTATTTCCCCCAGAGCAAGAGCTGCATCATTGTATATTTCTTCCATCTGCATGTACCTTAATCCCATATGTAAGGCACCATCTGGACACAACATTTCCAAGCAGGTATTGCCACAACCATGGAAGCAGAAATGAGCTTTTCCTTTACAGAGTTACCTAATACTCAGAAAGGGAATCTAGCACCTGCCCTCCACATTTGAACAGGAGTGCTCAAACTCAGTTTGGGAGGCTGTTACTGCTTTCTTCAAAATCAAATACCAAGCCACTGTAATTTGTCATGGAAAAAGTAGGATAAAATTGAGCAACAACTGCTAGTGTCTTCCCAGGAGTAGCTGGGACTGGAGTTACTATTTTCAACCACCATTACCGGGGGTTGGTTGGTTTGTTTGTTTTCTTTTAAAAAGAGCACAATAATTTTGTATTAGTGATTTCCCACAGAAGCAAAGAGGAGAACAAAAGATAAACAAGGGAACCTCAACTTTTTCCTGTTATGTGGAATAGTCTTACACTATTGATCCAGTATAGTCAGTGATAGCCTTCAAACATACAAAATGAAAATTGTTCCCGTGTCCTGGGTGCTGGGGGAGGGATTTGTCATAAGTGATCAGGAAGCTGCTGGCTGTGGAACTTTACTGAGCTGAGACCAGGACCACATCCAGTGACTTGTGAAATTGGGTGGTCCTGGAGACATGGCTGTAGAATGTCTGGATGAGGAAGGAGATAAAGCTGGGGAATTTCCTCTGATCGCTATGAAATTTCTGCTCCCTGTGGACACTGGTAAACTGCATGGTGTACAGCTCAATGAAAAAGCTGGGGGCTGAGTTAGCTTTGTATGGCAGCACATATAGTCTTGCAGAGGTGTGTAATGAAAGTGAAAAATACCTCAGTAGTGGATATACTATAGCACTGCCACACCTGGCCCACACACCAGGAGCCAGGCCCACTGAAGAGGCAGATGATGACTACATGGGGTGCCAAATATATGTTTTGCACTGTGGCCCATAAAATGTTAATCTGGCCTTTTCCAAACGTCATAGAAATGTAGAGACAGAGGAGTGGTTCAGTGCACTTTGGTTGTTGGAGCCATGTTGTTCCTAGGTTATAGGAGACTCTGGATGCATGAAGCAATATTTTTTTAGAGGACCAACTTTTGTTGGTGTAAGAGACAAGCTTTGAATTCTGTGTAGAGGTTTGTCCCATAAAAGATATTACCTGCCCTCACTTTGTCTTGGTCTGCAGCATTCTATTAAGGGAAATGCTGAATCTGCCTCTTTTATGTTTTGTGAGTAAAATACAGAATAAGGACAGATGCTCTTCATTTCCTTCATATTAATCTTAGAGAGGTCAAAAAGCAGAGTGCAAAGAAAAGAAAGAGGAGAAATGTGCCATATAAATGATAACACTTGCCAGCATCTGCTCCAGCAAGACGCAACAGAGATGCTACTGGTCAGTTCTGAGATACTTGGGCAGACGTTTTTAGAGTACAGTAGATGCCTGGGTCAAGGCAAAGCTATTCATACTTCATTTTAACTACTACCTACTTTGTCCACAAGCTCCTCTAATTAAACAATCAGAATCCATGTTGCAAATGCTGCATTGTCTTCTTGAGTTTCTACCAATAGCAAAATATATAAATAAAATAAACATCTTTATTTAAGCCAAAGTAAATTTTAGACATCATCATACTAAAATTTTCAGTCACTATGTTCTCTTTAATTTGATCAGAACTTTATTTTGTATCACCTATTTTGTAGATTAAGCCTACCCTTTGTTTAACCAACAATTGCTGTAAAACCTCTTCAGTCAAAGGAATTCGTATTTTTTCCTCAAAGTCTCCCTACTGTTTCAAGTTTCTTCATCTCTTTTCAGCTGCTTTGTAGGAGAGCTTGTGCCTGACACGTTCCTTCTGCTCATAATGAGCTTTCACTCAAACTGCTGATCAATAGCAGAAACCAGCAGGTCTGTCTCTATTGCTTGTTTTCTCTATCTTGAATCTGCCAAAATAGATTAGACTATTGCCAAGGTCACTCAATATATTGTGAGTGGATGAAAAGATATCTGGTAGCTTCTTTATAGGACAGGAATGCAAAGAACACAATGCTAGAGCTAAACTGAGTACGCCATGACAGATTAAATCTGCATCAAGGTCGCAGAGTGTATTTTTAGTGAACATTATGACACACCTGAGCGTGTTACATATCTGCTCTCAGCCGAGAGAATTTTGCATTGTTTTCTGAGGCAAAGCCTTGTGGCAATAGATACGAGAGGAGGAATGTGGTTTGAGACAAACAAGACAAAGTCAGATTTTGCCCTAAGAAAGAAGACTCAGGCATAGGTCCCATTGAAATCATCATGAATTTATATCTGACAACAGAATGTTGCTAAAGAGTGATTAGGGTAGACATGAATAAGAGCGTCCCTGTGCTAAGGCCAGCACCAGGGCCAAAGAAATTCCTCACTTGGCTCAGGTCTCTCCTCTTTTTGGCCTGAACCTGACTGGAAGAAGGTCTCTCCTGGGTGCACCAAGCCCAATCATCCCCAAATTCCCAGCAGTCTGATCACAAGGGAGAAAAAGCATCGCTCCTTATGGGCAGAGCCAATGCATATAAATCATCCTGGCAAACAGGCAGAGACCAATGATTTTAGTGAAAGACTTGTTTTTTGTATTGTACAGTCTGCATGTTTTTGCCCTCTATTCGCTGGCTGGGGACCTGAGAGACTCAGGATGTGGCCAAATATTTATGAGGGAATCTGTGTTACCTACTCCAGGCCTACCCTGGGGCACATCTACTTACAGTGCATTCATGGGAACATAAAGCCATATCCCTGCTCCCAAATTCACCTAGCACACAAGACCCTAAAGGCTGGATTTGCTGCCTTGCTCACTTATGCAGTCATTATCACCCAAGCCAGTGAATATTTTGTGGGGAATTCTTGGGACCCCTCGAGATCCTGGAGGCCCTGCCACTGTGGTCCTCATATTTCTGTACAGACGCTTTTCTTTTCTACAAACCCTCCTCGCTGGATTTATTTTTCCTGCCCTGAAATCTCCTTTTCATCCTTCTCTCCTATGCAATAATTCCTTTCTCTAATGCTCAACTCTTTTCCTGTTCAATGTCTCTGTTTGCTTTCTTCCTCTCTTCATTCTGTGATTCCATTAACTCATTGTCTTCTGCCTTCCCCTTGCCATGGAATATGTGACACCGGACCAAAATGAAGCAAAATATGGAACTAACATGTTTTCCAGCTACCATGAGGAGTCCTTTGCTTGTATGTTTCAAGCCTTTTGTCGCAGGGTATATGAATGACTCCTATCACACAGGGGCGAATTGCAGCTGCAGTCACCTTCACTGTACAATAAGAGTAATAACAATGCATAATAAAGATGGCCCTGAGCTGTGCACTTCAGATGTGATCGCTCTCAATTTCATAAAAACAACAAGAAGTCCTGTGGCACCTTATAGACTAACAGATTTTGGAGCATAAGCTTTCATGGGCAAAGGCTCACTTTGTTTGATGCATTCTGATGCAGTGGATATTTGCCCATGAAAGCTTATGCTCCAAAATCTGTTAGTCTATAAGGTGCAAAAAGTTTTCTGTCTGTGTTTGCAGATACAGACTAATACAGCTACCCCTCTGATACTTGTCCCAATTTCATAGAGTTAATGTGCCAAGGTTTTAGTTAATCCAATACCCCCAAGTTATTATAGTGGTGCTCCGGCCCAAAATACTCTGCAGTCCTACTTCTTTCAGGGCTTTGAGGTGCAAAGATACTCAGAAACAAAATTCACACACCTCAGAAATAGTGTCTTCCCACAAAATGTCAGTGGTGCCCTGCTCTTTTTTCAGGACTAGTCTCCCCAATAGTCTAGGCTTCCACTGACTGCCTCCTCCCAGAAGCTGGTCATCCCTGTTGGGAAGGCTGATCCAGTTAGCAAACAATTGCTGTCTCAGGGCTTCAACTAGTCTTCTCCACCATCAAGAGAACCAGAGCTCTGTCTTCCTTACTGGTCATCCCCAAACTCTGCTCTCCAGGCCTGACACTGGCTGCGGGCATAGCAGGATATGATTACATGGGACCACAGGCTTTACCTAATGCTTTCATTGCCAGCAGGGAGCCTATCAACCTCCTTAGCCCCATCACTGCTGTTGTGCGACCTCTCTGCTCCATCACAGTCATGTTCAGCCAGCTTTAGGAACGGGCACTACTGTGCTCAGGAGGAGAATTTCTGTTGCTGTGAACTTCATGTCTGGATTTGGACTCAAACTTTCCCAAAGCTTGAAGTTGTTTGAATTTGGTTTACATGGGACCAAATGTCTCAGTTTTGCTCATTAACGTTTCTGGTTTTAAAAAAAAAAAAAAAAAAAAAAGAACATCTTGCACCACTTTATTTGCTGCCCAGTTACCAAATTCATAACAATAAAGTATGTAATCATGTGATTGTTGAAGTGCTGACATCAGTAATATTGTTCATGTGCCTAAAGTAAAGCATGTGCCTAAGCCATGGGCAAAGTTGGAGCCAGATGGCCATTGAAACAGAGCTGAGAGTCAACAAAATCCTAACAGATGTTGAATGGGGCTACGCAACTCCTGTGAAATATTGAGTGCTATTAGCTATTACCATATTGTTTTCAGTGTCAACTCTGGATGCTCAGCATTTTGCAAGCGTGGGCCCATAATATCAATTATGTTAAGAACATAAGAACATAAGAACATAAGAATGGCCATACTGGGGCAGACCAAAGGTCCATCAAGCCCAGCATCCCATCTGCCGACGGTGGCCAATGCCAGGTGCCCCAGAGAAGGAGAACAGAAGACAAGTGATTTATCTCCTGCCATCCATCTCCTGCCCTTGTTATGAAGGCTAGGGCACCATACTTTATCCCTGGCTAATAGCCATTTATGGACCTGACCTGCAAAAATTTATCAAGCTCTTTTTTAAACCCTAATAGAGTCCTGGCCTTCACAGCCTCCTCGGGCAAGGAGTTCCACAGGTTGACTGTGCGCTGTGTGAAGAAAAATTTCCTTTTATTAGTTAATAAGTGGAAAGATATATATGAATTATTCAAAATGCCAAAAAACACCCCAAAGATAGTAAGCCAGGACTTTAAGCCTAGGAAATATCCAGTGCAATTCTTTTTTCATTTAATTTGCCCTAAAATCTTCAAAGGCCTGCAAGATTTAAACCCTGTTTAAATAATCTGACTGCATAGCTAGCAAATCATATTAGCTAAACAAGAAAGGAAATAAAAAGACTGCAGTTTCAAGTATGTCTACAGTTGTCTCCCAGTGTTATCTTAGTTTCTAATCGAATTTTAAGGATCCTGATCATGATTCACTGAAAAAGGACAGACGAAAGCTATAGCTTGGAAGAAAATTAAAGAAGAAGCCTGAAATTCTACTTTCCTTTGGCTTTGAAGCATGCTGTGTCCTTCTAACTGAGTGTTCTTTATTCATCAGATTCAATCTGCAGATCTGCACACATGCAAGGTTGCATTAGGTCATGGATTGGACATTTGGGTACCACTGAGAGAAGTCAGGAAGCATTTCCTTGGGTCACAGGAACTATTTTGCACAATCACGGCTGCCAATTTCAGTTAAAGTGAGAATTTTAAGATGATTTGCAAGAATTGGCCTTCCGTCTCCTGCTGGAGTTTTACATTAGACATGAGGGGAGAAAGTTTTGAAATTGCAACAGAGTGCATCTTAGCACTGAATTAACTGCCATGCAAAGCCTAATTGGACTAGTCACGTGCCTTTTCTAAACCTGTCAGTGCTTTGTGTGTAATGTCTGAAAGCTCAGTTCTGTTGAAGTGGAGACAAACCCATACTTTTTCTTCCTCTGACTGCGAAGGGCCAAATTGCGCTGTGTGATCTGACTGCTCTGTGCTGTGCTGCCAGTGGAATCAGGTCCTGAAGTCAGTTTAAACATTCAAGGCAAGATCATCTCCATGTTAGTGATAGCTTCTGGGTGTGGAGCCACCTGCTGTTAATTGTGCAAGGAGAGGGATGAGGGTGAGGATGTTTTTGCACCATCCTAAGCCTTGCCATGATTTTGGTCACTGCCCAAGATAATTTAGAGTAACCTTCAGCTTAATTCTAGTGAAACCACCTGAGTCTCAAACTTTACTTCCTGCAACATCTAGCAGCTCTTTAGAACACTGACCTGAATTGTCAAAGTCCATAGAACATTATTCTCAAGGGCTATATAAGAGCTTCCTAAATTCAATACAAGACCTCATTTCAAGGTGGGGCCAAGTTAAGCTCTCATTTTCCCCATTGACATTTCAGGGCGTATCTACGCTACCAAGTTTGTCACCAAAAACTGCCTTTTGGTGTGAAAACAGTGACAACCTTCACACTTCAGTGTGACTTTTGTCAGGATAAACACACGTTTTTGGTGACAAAAAATTTCTACCCCTATGTGAGGGTGTATATCAACCCTGCACAGAGTCAGCAGGTAAATCTGGCTCTCCTGGCTAAGGAGGCCCTGCCCCTATGGCCTTGCTGGGCATGCTCCAGCTGCAGGCCTGGCATAAAGGCCTGTGTAGCTGGTCATTCTGGGCTAGCTGTCACTGGGGAAGAAGGTGCCTGTGGAGCTCCAGGGAGGGAGGTGCCTACAGACCAGACCATGAAGGGTAGTCAACTAGGGACGACTGGGGAATCCCACAAGCTAGAGAGAGATGCTATAGAGGATGGCCAGGAAGGCAGGTAGGAAGCAGGCAAGGGTGGGGAACACATCCCAGTATCTTGGTGTGTTGCAATGGGAGTCCCTGTCAAGTCAGTGGTAGGCCATCCCACAACTGGTAGGACCCTGAACTAGGCCCTGTTGGAGAAGGGAGGGCCCAGGTTCTCCTACCTCCTTCCCAAAGCCAAGCTGTGGGGTCTGGTTTGCAGAACAGGCGTTTTACTGACCCTGGCCACTGGGACGCACTGCCCTTCAGGGAGCACTTTGTGTTGACTCCGACTGCTAGCTTATGCTTCCCTAAAAGCGGGGTGGGGGGCGGGGAGGCTCTGAAAAAAACATCCTCTGACACCCTAAGACATTTTTCCTTTCCCTTCCTATTTATTGTTGACAAAGAACCAGAGTAAACGGCTGTTTTTTTATTGACAGAACTGCCTCCACCAGTATCCCACAAAGCCTCTCCTGGTGGCTCTGCTGGCTGTTTTGTTTTCTGCTGCCCTTTCAAAGCTCTTGGGACTATCTGACAGCTGAGTGAGCTGCTCCATGTGGGAAACAAAGTGCAAAACACTGGAATGCTCCTCAGCCCAGGCAGACAGCAGCTGCTGGGGACAGGGGCAGAGGCTGTGCTGCTTTGACACTCCCCAGCAAGTAGAGCTCATAGAGTTATTCATGGTGCTGCTTCTAGCAGCTGAGGAGAACTCAGAGGGTATCCCCTTAATGTGCAGGGAACACTCTGCCTTCCCACAGTGCATTGCTCCCACTGTCATTGATGTGGACATGATTTGTTGACAGAGGGAGCAAGTGTAAACCCCTCTGGAGATTTTTTGTTTTGTCAACTTTTGAGTGTCAGCATAAATTTTGTCAAACTTGCTAGTGTAGAAATACCCTCCGATTACATCTTCTATAATCCCCGTGCAATTGCAATGAGAATGTGACCTGCTTGTCCATCGCGGTGTCTCTATTCATTACTCATGTGTGTTCTGCAATGCCCCTGGGGAAGTCCTCAGCAATAGGGAGGGAATTGGTTCCTGTGTGTCTCAGCCAGGAGCTGGAAGACCCTACTTTGTTAGGTGAGAAGGTGGAGTTGACTCAAATATCTCTGTAGCCTAGCAACTAGCACAGGGCTGAGGGCCACACTGAGTGAGTGTGTGTTGTATAAACATGTCATTTTCAAAAACACCTGCTTTTGTTTTTAACCAAAGTTTTGTGTTTTTTCTTTACTTGGTTATTCCATCAAAGCACAGCTTTCCTATCGGTGGGTCTCTTACACCTCCTAATTAATCAAAACAAAGAGCAGTCAAGTAGCACTTTAAAGACTAGCAAAATAGTTTTATTAGGTGAGCTTTCATGGGACAGACTCACTTCTTCAGACCATAGCCAGACCAGAACAGACTCAATATTTAAGGCACAGAGAACCAAAAACAGTAAGCAAGGAGGACAAATCAGAAAAAAGATAATCAAGGTGAGCAAATCAGAGAGTGGAGGGGTAGGGGGGAAGGTCAAGAATTAGATTGAGCCAAGTATGCAGACGAGCCCCTATAGTGACTCAGAAAGTTCCCATCACGATTTAAACCTTGTGTTAATGTGCCGAATTTGAATATAAAAGCCAGCTCGGCTGCTTCCCTTTCCAGAACGGTGAGATAATTCTTCCTCAGTAACACACATACCTTTAGGTCATTGACAGAATGCCCCATTCCATTAAAATGTTGACTAACTGGTTTGTGGATCTGGAGTGTTTTGATGTCTGTTTTGTGCCCATTGACCCTTTGTCTAAGGGAGTTAGAAGTCTGTCCAATATACAAAGCATCTGGGCATTGTTGGCACATGATGGCATATACGATGTTAGTAGAGGAGCATGAGAAAGTGACCGTGATTCTGTGAGTAACCTGGTTAGGTCCAGTGATGGTATTTCCAGAGAAGATATGTGGACAAAGCTGGCAGCGGGCTTTGTTGCAGGGAAAGTTTCCAGGACTGGTGTTCCTGGGGTATAGACTGTGGCTGTTAGTGAGGATCCTCATGAAATTGGGAGGTTGTCTGTAGGAGAGAACAGGCACGTCACCCAGGGCCTTCTGGAGCATAGCATCCTGATTAAGTATAATTTAATAATTTAATTTAATAATTCATTGCAGTGGTCTGAATTGGGGGCTGTAGGTGATGACCAGTGGTGTTCTGTTCTTGGCTTTTTTGGGCCGATCTTGGAGTAGCTGGTCTCTGGGTATTTGTCTGGCCCTGTCTATTTGTTTTTTTACCTCTCCTGGTGGGTAATTCAGGTTTATGAATATTTGGTAAAGTTCTTGTAGTTTTTGGTCATCTGTCAGTTGGATCAGAGCAAATGCGATTGTACCTAAGAGCTTGACTGTAAATAATGGATCTAGTCACGTGTGCAGGATGGAAACTAGAAGGGTGTAGATAAGTATAGTAATCAGTAGGTTTTCGGTACAGTGTGGTACTGATCAGGCCATCATTGATTAGTACTGTAGTGTCCAGGAAATGTATCTCTTGCATGTTGTAATCGAGGCATAAGTTGATGGTGGGGTGTAGATTGTTAAAGTCCCTGTGGAATTCGTCTAGAGCCTCTGTACCATGGGTCCAAATCATAAAGATGTCATCAACGTATCTTAAGTAGAGGAGTGGCAATAGGGGACGAGAGCTGAGGAATCGTTGTTCCAGGTCAGCCATAAATATATTAGCATATTGTGGAGCCAAGTGGGTGCCCATAACAGTTCCACTAATCTGGAGGTAAAAATTGTCCCCAAAACGGAAATGATTGTGTGTGAGAACAAAGTAACAGAGGTCAGACACCAAATTGGCTGTGGTGGCATCAGGGATGGTATTCCTGATTGCTTGTAATCCATCTTTATGTGGAATATTAGCGTACAGAGCTTCTACATCCATTGTGGCAAGGATGGCGTTATCAGGAACTTTTCCGATGTTTTGTAATTTCCTCAGGAAGTCGGTGGTATCTCAGATATAGCTGGGAGAGTTGGTGGCATAGGGTTTGAGAAGAAGGTCCACGTAACTGGATAGTCCAGTGGTAAGGGTGCCAATACCTGAAATGATCGGGTGTCCAGGGTTTCCAGGTTTGTGGATTTTGGGAAGTAAATAGCATAATCCAGGCTGCGGCTCAGATGGTGTGTCTGAGTGAATGAGGTCCCGAGTAGCAGCAGGGAGTTCCTTCAGTAATTGTTGTAATTTCCTTTGGAATTCCAATGTGGGATCAGTTAAGAGAGGTCTGTAAAATGTGGTGTTGGAGAGTTGTCTGGCTGCCTCCTGTTCATAGTCTGACTTATTCAGGATGACAACAGCACCCCCTTTGTCTGCTGGTTTGATTATGATGTCTGGGTTATTTTTGAGACTCTGGACAGCATGGCGTTCAGCATAGTTGAGATTGTGTCTCATTTGGCATTGTTTGTGTATAATGTCAGCCTGAGCACGGTTGTGGAAACAGTGTATGTAGAAGTCCAGACTTTCACTACAACCCTCAGGAGGAGTCCACACAGAGTTCTTCTTCTTTTGTTGTTGGTAGGAGGGGTCGAGAGAGTCAGACTGTTGTTCATAGGTGTTCTGGAAAAATTCCTTTAGACGGAGGCGGCAAAAGAAGGCTTCAAGGTCACCACAGAATTGTATTAAGTTCGTGGAGGAGGTAGGGCAGAAGGAAAGACCCCGGGATAAGAGAGACTCCTCTGCTGGGCTGAGTTGGTAGTTTGAAAGGTTAACAATGTTGTTGGTCAAGCTACTGTTGTTGTGGTTGAAGTATCCTGAGGAATGAAGTAATGAAGAAAATTTATTCTCTTTTCTTTTTTGTAGAAAGAGGAAGTGTGTTTTATAAATATCTTGTCTGGCACTGGTAAAGCCTCATACTGTGGGGTCCTGTGTGGATGCCTGTTCGTTGATGATAATTTCAAGTTCAGAGAGTTAATTTTTGATCATCTGTTGTTTATTGTAAAGGATTTTGATCAAGTGGTTCCTCAGTTTCTTAGAGAGCGTGTTGCTTATCTTCTTCTGATTTGTCCTCCTTCCTTACTGTTTTTTGGTTCTCTGTGCCTTAAATATTGAGTCTGTTCTGGTCTGGCTATGGTCTGAAGAAGTGAGTCTGTCCCACAAAAGCTCACCTAATAAACTATTTTGCTAGTCTTTAAAGTGCTACTTGACTGCTTTTTGTTTTGATAGTGTATAGACTAGCATGGCTTCCTCTCTGCTCCTAATTAATTATTACATATCTTTAAACAGCTGAATATCTCATGCTGACATCATTTCTTGTCTCTGGGCTATTGCAAGGGATCATGGCATTAAAGTCCCAGACTCTCCATGTTTGGTTTCATACCCCCACCACTTACGTGGCTGATTTAGCAATTTGGGTAGCAGCCTAGGAGATCAGAGTTCGAGATTCTTCTCTACCACAGACTTCTCATATGTCCTTAGACAAATCACTTAGCCTTTCAGTGTCTCAGTTTCCCCTCTTTATCATGCCTCTGGATCCAGTCCAGTGGAGCTGTACACAATTACACCAGCCCTAAAATTGGCCCATATTTCACAAGATTAAAGAAATGCTAGATAAAATGAGTGTGCATATGTTACTGAGTAGGAATGATTAAGAAGCTCCTTTCCAGGACAGCTGGGCTTAGATGAGAGGCCCTGGTTCTAGGGTTGTACTCAGATTGTGCCGCTTCTTCCAGAGGCACTGAAAATAAACACATTTAAATGTTGTGAGGCTCTTGGATACTAGAGTAATGCAGGAGAGAAAAGTACCTAAGATAGATAAATATAAAGGGATACACTTGAACATCCAGTTAACACTGAAGGAGTCACCTTTGACACATAAGGCCATGCCTTTGTTTATATCTAACTTGACTTCAGGTAGACATGTTTTTTTTCCCCCTCTGCTTACAAATTCTGCAATGTGTGTTACATAGTATAAAATCAGCTTAAGATAAGAGGCAATGAAATGACATTGTGTTACTCCAAGAAAGTTAATACAGTATGTCAGAATGTTTTTATGCGTTTATTTCACTTCCAGTAACCACAATTAATTTGGACAATGGAGAATCCAACTTGAAATTCAGGGACAGAAGCCTGACAAAGCTGCCAACAATCTATGTTTTTAATTCAATGATATTCTCTAAAGATCAATCTCTCTCATAAAATCATGAATAGTATGGAGAAAGTGAATAAGGAAGTGTAATCTACCTTTTCACAAAAACTCATGAATGTATATTCAGAATATATTTCATTTAATCAATGGTAGATCTTCCAGTCAATAGAATTTAATCTGACATCAATATCAGCATTTTTATCAGGACCAGGACAGTAGTCTAACACTCCATAGATTAAAACAGGGCTTCAGAAATGTTGACTGGAACACCCTGAGGGAAAGATGACATGTTCCATACCTAAGAAGCATTTTTACTTCAATGTGATTGAAAACTTCAAAGATTGCAAAACTTAAATTTTGCATCTGGGTGGGTAGGCTTGCTGCCTGGAAGCAGGATTTGTTAGTAATTTCAATGACTTCTTTGGAGGATGCCAATGTTTACTTTTCTTGTGTTGAAGGCAATGCCTGGGACAGCCACAGTTTTGAGAAAAAACAAAAAAAGAAATCAATAGTTTTAAGAAAAAATCTTTTCTTCTGCATTTGATCACTGTTTAAGTAATGGAAACAGTGACAGACTTGGTGCCACCTTAGATCTTGCATTCTTAGGGGAGTGTGTGTATATGTATATAAATATAGTTAACCTATTTCACACTGCATTACAGTGGTTTGACTCTATGACTATGTCTACATGGCATTCCTCTCACGAGAGGAATGCAAATAAGGGAACCTGATAGTGCAAATAAATTGCTGATTTACAAATCTCACTCTTCATTTGCATAATCTCGCACGATCATGCTGTCGGGACAGATTTTGGTGAAAAAAAACCCAGCTTTGTAGATGGGGTTCCGTCAGCAAAAAACCTCCTTAGTTGACAGACCCTTATCTCAGAAAAAAATGAGGTATAAGGGTCTTTGGTGAAGGGGGTTTTCACTGACAGAACCCTGTCTACATAGCTATTTTATTTTCCAAAATATCTCCTGACGGTGCGATTGTGTGAGATTATAAAAGTGAAGTGCAAGATTTGTAAATCAGCACTTCATTTGCAATGTTGGGTTCCCTCATTTGCATCCCTCTCACAAGTTGCATTCCTTTCTTGTGAGAGGAATGCTGTGTAGATGTAGCCTATATGTGTATATATAATACCTATGAGAAAGTTAGACAAGGACTGAGCAAAAAGAGAAAGGCAGAGCCACGGGGAGAAGCTAGTTATAAATAAATAAAAGTTTTTCCATCCCTTAAGGTTTTTAAGTCCCGGCTGGACAAGGTCCTGGCTGGGATGACTTAATGGGGGTTGATCCTGCTTGAAGCAGAGGGCTGGACTAGATGACCTCCTGAGGTCCCTTCCAGCCCTGTAATTCTGTGATTCTGTGTTTTCAAATTAATCATTTTTTTTTGGATGGTTGAGACCCAAATAGACTGACCATTTTTACACAGCAGGCCCAATTCTGACTTGATACAAGTAAGTGACTCTCCATTAATTTTTGTGCTTGTGTTGAATTTAATGCAGCAAAGATATAGCATTTGTCCATGATATGTTACTCACCTACAAAAATGGGTGTTGACCTACTTTAAATGTATGAAGAGCTATATATACATATAAAGTGTGATCTTGACTGAGCGCTTGTATGATTTGCCTGTGCAAATAGCATGCAGAAACAATTCACATCCAGTTTTGAAGTGCAAAATTGGACCCATATGTTGATCCTTTCCAATGTCCTTTACACATACCTAACATTTCAGCTATGACAGATCTACAGCTATGACGTCTACTGCCTAGATCAGGCGTGTCCAACCCGCGGCCCTGGATAGCTAGTAATGCGGCCCCACAAGATTGTTAGCTTTTAACATTATCATGTGATTTATATACATTAACTATAGTATATATTTTATATGCGGCCCAAGACAATTCCTCTTCACTCAATGTGGCCCAGGCAACCCAAAAGGTTGGACACCCATGGCCTAGATGCTGTATTTTGCTATCTATTTGTAAGCTTAAATATTAAACTTGAGCAGATGGGTTTAGAAACATAGCACCCTCTTCTACAATTTCCTCAATAGTAACAGAGACGGAGCTCCCCATCGAAATAAGGGGCCAGCAAAGCCCCAAGCTGCTCCCTTAAAGGGCCCCTCCCAGACACACTTGCCCTGCACAGCATGAGATCCACAGAGCCGACAACTGGTTGCAGACCCTGTGCACGCAGCATGGACCCTCAGCTGCAGCAGCAGCAGCCAGAAGCCCTGGGCTAAGGGCTGCTGCACACGGTAACCATAGAGCCCCACAGGGGCTGGACAGTGTGTGTCTCAACCCCTCAGCTGATGGCCACCATGGAGGACCCTCCTATTTTGAAGGAGGGGACGCGGATCCTCTAGATGCGCCCTACTTCGACGTTGAACGTCGAAGTAGGGTGCTATTCCCATCTTCAGATTTCAATGTTGAAATAGCACACAGCACGTGTAGACGCGATGCATGCTATTTCGATGTTGTGCTGGCTACTTCGAATTAGCTGGCTAATGTAGATGCACCCCCTGAGAAATCAGGTAGAAATGATCACAGCTGTGAATCTCACAGGTGGCTTTTATTTCTAGAAATAGGCCAAGCCACCTGTTGAGGGATTCATGTAGCAGTTGTTTAGTTGGCTTACCTCACTTTCCAGGGCCACTCGGTGTGGTGGGTTTACCTCAAGGGCAGAGGGAGCCTCAAATTTAGACACTTGTTAATTTTTTGACATTTGATAAGTTTCCTAACTTGTGTTTATGTGCATCCCTCACTAATTAATACATTTGCACATAAAAAAGGCTCTGGATTATTAATATTCAAATTATGTCTTGCTCTTTTTGTTTAGTGCCTTATTTTGTTCTCATGTGTCGTCATTTTTTATTTTTATTACCACTCGAGGCTACAAAAGCTGGAAATGGGTCAGGGCTCTGGGCTACTGAAAGGACCTGCCAAATCCTCCAATACAGAGATCCCACAGAGGGCTCAGCTTAACCAAGGGGACTGAGATGCCTGTGCAGATATCAGAAAGCTATCATCCCCAACATAAAACAAACTTGCAACATTCCTTCTAGGTGTAACTCTATTGCACCCATAAATGGGTAGTACTGTAAAAAGTGCGGAACACAGTGACTAATTTTTTTGTTTTCTATTATGAATTCATTGACGGTAAGTCACATTCAAGAACACTAGTTCTGGTATTAGTCCAAGTATAATGATGCATTTACATTTAAGGAAAAGCAGAATGTACTTGAACAGTACTGCTGTTTTGGTTGTCCAGGTCTATTCCTGCTTCTCAATATGACTACACAGCCATCAATGTGAGAAACTGCTCTTGAATGGTCTTGCAGAGTCTGCAACACATGATGACCCAAGCAACTGTGTCCACCTTTCTTTGGTTTTGTTCTTTTGTCTCTTCTTAGAACTGGATTTTATGACCTCTATCTGATGTCTGGGGATTAACTGAATGCTGCAAACAGGGAATTTACCTCTGAATCATGAAAGCCAATTCATTAAAGCATGTAGAAGGCTTTGATGAATGTTTGAATAGTCCATTTACTTGGGCTGAGAGTCCTGTCCTCGCCATTTGGAGAAATTCATATTCAAGGCTAAGTTCCTTTTCCCCCTCTGAATATATTGCAGTTAGTTTTGGAAGCCACTCACTCTCTTTTGATTACCTCTTACTGGCACTGTTTTCTTATCTTTTACTTATCACACCTTTAATTGACACAATCTTTTCCAGAGTGACTGATTTAGTATAATCCTAACAATGGTGGGGAACTGTCCCTTTCTACTGATGTAGAAAATTGTACTTGGGGAGGTAGGCCATCTCTGCATTAGGTGCATGGATGGATTCACATAGTTCTGAAGCTAGAGTCATTCTTTGTAAATCATCAGCCACATAAGGCTCATTACATTGTTACATCCTTCTTGAGACAATATTGGCACTCAGGGATGATGGTTGTCACTTTCATTCCTCTCTGTCATTTTCTGTGGCTTCCATCTGCTTTATGGTGCTGAGTTTGACAGTTCTGCCCTCTCTGCTGAGGGATCTTCTGAAGGTTTCTGTTGGGCATTCTCATTTTTTCACACAAGTTGGTTTCCACTAGACAGCTTAATGTAGGAGTCCATGCATTGTCAACTCCAGCGCATGCATCTAATATGTCCAGTGCTTCCTTCTGATTTTAGTGGAAATATACTGCTGGTTGGTGGCTTCTTAGATCTATTATTCAATGAGAAAGTCTTTTCAAAGCCCAAAATATCCCCAGTGCCCCTATTTTCAAAGACATCTAGTTTTCTGTTTGTTTGTAGTAGATTTCCAACTCTGACAGTTGTACATTAGTGCTGAGATGATGTGGGAATATTTGGTGCTTTTGTTTAAACCCCATATCCTGAATTTCAATAATTACATGAGAAATTCAGCTTTTCTTATATAAAAATGCTTCCACGTCTCATGATTGCAGAAGTTAATTTGAAAGACTTGCAAGTGTATTGTAAATGCTCAAACGAGCTGGATAATAAAAAATTAAAATTGCATGACTTCTCTTTTGTGTGGGAAACTAACTCATGATTTCTGACTGTTCAGGATTGTCAATGCTGTCAATGCGGCTGACTATCATCTGCTTTCTTAAACTACCCCACCTTTATCTGAGCAGACTTTATAGGCAAAAACCCACAGCTCCACCTGCTAGAGTTGTATCCAAATATGAGAGATTGTAAACCAGTTTATATTGTACTGCCAGTTGCCAATCTGTCTGGTTGGGAAAGTTGGCAACCGTAACTGTACTTATGTAATGATTTAGTTGTTAGTAAATAAGATAAAGGCAAAGGTAAAAAGCTCCAGTTGTAGATGGCTAAAATTAGACTTGTCACTTTTTTATAATTGATTTTGAACTTAAACTAGTAGTGTACTAGAACACAGGCCCATGACTCAGAAAAAAGAAAAAAAAGTCATGATAGTATCACTAAGTGACAATCTTGGCATACTTCAAAGGTCACTTAAAATGATCAAGACAGTTTTGTACATGTTTATGCTTGACCTGTGTATTTCTACTTCTGTGATATGAATAGTGGCTTCTGGCATTTGTCATAAGTTAACTCGCTGTGATATCAGAACCAAAACTGAATATAGCCTAGCAGGATTTCTTAACAATGGTGGGGGTGGAAAGAAGGAGGAATACACCTCAGTGTGGTGCACTGCCACAGAGAAAGGGTGAGACAACTTCAAAAAACACACAAAGTGATTTGAGTGCCAGCAACCAAGAATAGCAACGAAGGGTCCTGTGGCACCTTATAGACTAACAGAAAAGTTTTGAGCATGAGCTTTCATGAGCACAGACTCACTTCATCAGATGCAACCAAGAATGACAACTCAGTGCTTGGATAATCTGGTGATAATGGTAACAAGAAAACCCAAACTCCAATACACATGGAATGGATTCTGTCACCTTACTCATATGGAGCAGTGCCTTTCAGTTCAGTGGAGTATTTGCTGGAGGCTTGTTACGCTACTTTAGAGAGCGGCAATAGTTCTGAATGCAGTGTTATATCTCAACCTGATAAAAAAGCATTCATCACAGAAGTAAAAACTAGTGTGGATGCTGAGGTGTAAGAAAGTGTGGTAGAACATCCACACACAAAATGTGTTTTGTCAACAGTTTGCTGACAAAACTCAGCACTTCTGCTGGCAGAGTTCTACCTCTTAGCCATGAGGCGTACTGCTGCTGTTGACAGATGCTATCGACAAAAAAGCTGTGTGGACACTTAGGGGGGCCTTCTTTCAACAGACAGGGCATCCAGAACAATGGGCAGACCTGTCTGCTTTGCTTCTGTATGCCTGTTTTGTTGAGAGGCAATCTGCCTACTCTGTCAACAGAGTGGAGTGCTCTTCTGATTGGGTTTTGTGTGTGGCTGCACTCTGACAGACATTTTGTCAGGAAATCTCTTCAGACAGTAGCTTCTGTTGACATATTGCTGTAGTGTAACCATAGCCTATGAGTTAATTACTTTTGTTACATGCCAAAAGTCTCAACAAGTAAGAGATGGCCCTTGTGAAGGAGCCAGTATGCCTCTGAAAAGATGCAAAAAGAACCAATTAATCTGGGGGAGTGATCATTGGTAAGGTGACCATCCGTCCTGGTTTTACTGGGCCAGTCCCTTATCTAAGCTGTATCACAGGTGTTCTGACTTTTTTTTAAAGAAAATAGGCACGTTGTCACATATTTTTTGGGGCTTCTGTTCCCTGGCACACAGTGTCTTGGTGTGGCCTCCCCTCCTGCCAGGGAGCTCCTCCACTGGCTGGCTACCCTGTTCTCTGGAGCTCTGCACCTTGTGACAGCAATTGCTGCTGCAGGGGAGCTGTCCCATTCCCCAGCACCCCATGGTGGCAGCCCCCACTGTTAGCGAACTCCACAACGGGGGGGCTGCCTTGTTCTCTGGTGTCCTACACTTAGGAGGGGCATCTCCCACTGCCAGGGAGACCCTTCACAGGTTGGCTGCCTCATTCCCTGGCCTCCCATGCCTCAGGGAAGTAGCTCCTGCTTCATTCCCTCCCCCTCCTCCCTGTGAGATGGTATGGAACACTCCCCTCACACCAGCAGACTCTAGACCCACCATCCTCCACTGCCCTTCATCCCTGGTGTCTCCACATTGGAAGCTGCAGAGCCCCCATCCCTGGTGCATCACCCTGGAGCAGCAGCCTTCATTGCCAAGGCACCCTGACAAGGGACAGCAGCCCCCTTTCTGTTCCCGGAGGCTGGTGTCCCATATTTGCCATAGGGCAATGTGGTCACCCTCATCATTGGGAACAGTTTTAAGAACCTATAGCTCAAATCAGCGTAGTTCTTTTGTGTGTGTGTGTGTGTGTGTGTGTGTGTGTGTGTGTTAAGAAATTAGAATAGGTGATCCCAGCAGTCCCTGGTGACCTTAACATCTACAAATTCAGTGAAGTTAGTAGAGTTTCTTACACTAACTTCAAAGGCTTTTGGGACAGCCCAAATGTAAGGTATGTGAGAGTACAGATGTCTGATTTGGCCTTCATGTGATCACTCCCTCGTTTGACTAGGTGATGTTCTGAATGACCTTGCCAAAACTAAGATCTATCTATGCAATGACACAGAATCACTACATTCCTGTTACCATAAATAAAACAAGCTACTCCAGTCACAAAATTCTGTTGGTGCTTAACTCTGAAGGATGCTGTCCCTCTCTTGCATTTTCTATATCTCTGCTCTGTTCCTTTGTCTTCATGGATATAGGGCTAGCTATTCATGAAAATCAAATGCCTCATCCTGGCCTGCAGCTCCCACTTCTCTAATCTAATCTCCAAGTGGTTTGTAATATGGTTGTGACGGCATGTACATTTGCTACTCTTCTCCAGTTCTGATGTCACAAATAACTTGGTCTTTGTTAAAATACCTGTTATGAAGGAGCAGCTCAAGGTGCAGAGGAATGATGGTTTATACAGCTAAACAAAGCTTCAAGTGGAAAATTCCCAGTCTGACTCATTTTTTCCCCTTCTTGGCAAAAATTAATCAAAGTTCCATTAACTGGAAACCTCTAATCAGAAAACTGTTGAGGGTAGGGCCAAGGCTAAGGCCTGGCTGGTCTTCATGCTTCCCCCCCACCCCCAATACCATGTTAAACACTTTCTAGGAAAGTGTGCACTCACTGGGGGCGGGGGGCAGGGGGAAACTTTCATGTTGCCAAAGATCCAGTTTTCTAAAGCTTCAACAAAATTTCTCCCTGCCCATGCTCTTTTAATTCAGCCCATTGATACAGCTCTCCAGAACACTCTAAAGAAGCCTTGGATTTGGCTGTAACTTTGATGCCAAAAAATATTGGTATTCTGAAGACTGAGACCCACCCCACTATTTTGCTCTCCACAGCCCTGGCAGCTATTTGGAAGAGATCCAGGAGAGGTCTACAGACATGAAAGCTACTGCTCTGCAGTGTGTAATTAAGCACAATTAATCACAATTTTCAGTGCTTCTGTTTTTGAAAGATATTAAATATAATTTCAGTAGCACCAGCAAACAGCTTCAAAACATGTTTCATATGCAACAGGGGGAGGTAGTTAGCTTCAAGAGAATCTCTCCCTGGCAAAGCCAGTCTATAGTACTTGTTAGATACATCAGTGTATGGCTTTCTGGTTGCTTCTCTCTCAGTGTGTTGTGTGACGTCCTATGTGAGCTCTGTACTAAGTAATTTAATAAATGTGAAGATGCAGTCACTACTATTGGTTATTTCCTAGTGTTAGGCGATGCTTTTATAATGTACAGTTCAGGTGATGGGGAGATGCACTGCCCTCAGTGGAGCACTGGGAGTCATTGTGCCTCAGTTAGTCACTCTATCACAGTACTCCCCAGTTGCACATGATGTGAGTAATTCTCTAGACCTATTTAAAGAGTGTAACAAAGTTCTCTTCTGCAGCCAGACAGCTCTTTTGGGTGGTATCCTCAATCTATTTATCCTTGCCATGCCTGACAACTCTCCATGACTAAACATCTGAAGTTCAGTCTCTGTTCTGGGTAAACAATTGTCTGCCATTGTAGTCTGCCCTTTTGCAGACAATACAAATGAAGTTGAGACTGCCCTCTCTTATTCTTTGGTGCAGATGCATAAAAGGAGGTGACAATGGAGCCCCTATTTAGAATGTCATGACAGTACTGTATAGATGTGAATACAGATACTGCAAGCAAGAAATGATTCAGTCTATCTCTGGTAACATGAACTAGAAGGAATATTTAACTATCACACTGGGACTTAGAAATTTTCCAAAGAGTGACTGCAGGACCTAACCTTTTCAAGATGGCTATTCTAAAGTGAGGTACCCCAAATTAGAGGCCATTTAAGAGATGAGGGTTCTAATATCTTTGGCCACATCCTACTCTCCATGAAGCAGTTTCATGTATAATACTTAATGTGCTGAATTGCTATGGTACAAGCATAATTCTGTTTTCTTGATATTTCTCAAATTGCTGACAATACCTTTCTTCCCTCTTTTTCAGAGGGCACAATCTCAAACATGCACAAAGAATCAGAGATGACTTCATTTCTAGTATAATTCCATTGCAAGGATGAATCAGACCTTTGGGATCGCAGGCATTAGGCTGGATGACCTAACAGGTATTTCATATTTTTCTCTCTTTTAGAGCAGAATCATTCCCTATGGTACATTTTTCGAATATTTGATCTGGTTGGTATCTCAGTGTCCCATGTGACAGTTCTTTTTTTTTTCCTTACCTTTTTGTGGGACACAATGAGATTTGGTATATGTATTCCATTAATTTCATGTTATTCCTTTGTAGCATTTTACACATTTCTCTTCAGTTTTTACTACATACACAATCAAATACATGTAAACAGGTATGTTCACTTTTAGTTATTTATCACCCAAGCCAATTCCACTCACATCTTAATAGAAAATTAGAAGTTCAAAATTTTTGTATTGTTACTATCTATCTAATATGATTTGTGCAATATGAAGCATAGTTGCACCAGACCAGTATACCGGGACTAGTATTTGCCTTTTCTGTGCCAAGGTTTCTCTGCATAGAATAAAACAACAAGTCATTGACCTTTTTTGCCATACATATCACATAGCAAACCAATCTGCAGTCCAGTATCACCCATAGGTCTTCTTTTAAGAGGTTTGTTTCCAAATATACTAGCCTGCTGTTGAAGGTCCAGGAGTGTTTTGGTTCACTTGTCTCCAGATATACTAGCCTGGTGTTTCCAACTCTGACACAACTGAGTTTGCAAAATCAGTCTGCAGTGATCTGTGGTTCAAGGTTAGTGAATAGAGTAAAACACTCTGTAAAGAATATCACTCTGAAAACAAACCAGAAGAAAAATAGAAAGAGAAACTCATTATTCCTGGCCCTCCCCCATGCTTTATGAAAACTGGCTTATAAATATGAATATGCATAACTCAGATGCTTTATGCAAAGCAGATAATGTAAAACAGATCAAAAGTTAACTTCCCATGTATGTCTATATCCTATTTCTCTATTTTCTATGTCTTTCATGTATGTGAAGTTAGAAGATTAAGTGGGAAACTGTTTTATTAGTCCCTGTATTGTGGTAAAAGACATTAGTGATACTTTAGGAACTTGGTGGCTTGGTGGTCAATTCAACAACCTGTGAATGGTTTAGTTTTTCCCTAAGCCCAAACTGTGTTTGGTTCTATGGAGACTTAAGGCCAGTCCACCTGATACTGGAACCCATTTTGGATCTGGTACTTTTCTACTGAAGGTGAAAATAGTTAGAGCTAAACACAAAGATCTGTGCTCAGGACAAAAGGGATATCAGAGGCAGTGGGGGAAACAATAGGGGGAGTCATCAGGAGACCCCCATGTACCACCTTAAGATGCCTAGTGGAAACATCTAAGACTCAACAGGGGAAGGATCATGCCCAAGCTAGGATGCTGCTTAGCTTGTGAAAGTGATGATTAGAATAACTGTTTATTTTGGCTTAGTAACTTACCTTGATATGTCTGTTTTTAATTTGCAATCACTTACATCCTACTTTTTATATGTCTGTGTATTGCTAAGTCCAGTTTAATTAAATATTACAGTGGTCGGAGTAGGGAGAGCAGCCACTGTGCATATCTCTCTTTTACTGATAAAGGGAGCTGACTTTATGAGCTTTCTCTGGCTGGGTCTACACTGACCTTGAATATCGACAGCTGCTATTCAATTTTAGGTACGCCCATTGTGTACCAAAAATCAGTTTTGCAGCCATTGGTATTCATCCCTGTCCTCACTGCAGAATGCCAATGGGAGTGCTCCTCCCATTGGCATTACTTAATCCTTGGGCCTTGCAAGGAGTTCCAGGGTTGACATTGACCCTGGAACGCACCATGTCGTGTGCGTGAAATGGCACCCCAGAAGATCAAACCTATTCAGTCGAACTTCCATGGCAATGGTAGACCCAGCCTCTGTGTAAAACTTTAACACAGAGTAGGCTGGATTTATTTGGGGTTATAGGTCTTCTTTGGGGGCTGGGTTCCTGGATGTTGTCAAAGGCCTTACAGCTGAGTCCTCCCAGAGCTGAGCTGGTTCAATATCTGTGTTGCTCTGCTGGGGAGAGGTAACCTCAACTCTGTGCATCGGCTGGGGGAGACCAGAGTTTAATCTCAGCAGGACAGAGAGGAAGAGAGTCCCAGAGGACAGGAAGAGGGGCCTCAGTGGCTTGATCAGCACACCAGATGACAATCCCAAGGGGACCTCTATGATCCAACCCATCACACTCCTTTTTTAATTATGACCTGTAGCATTGGGTACTCTACTGATGTCACTCTGTGCACCATAGTAAACAAGTCTTTTTATATGGGTGCATGCAGGGTGGGAGAGAACAGATTTATCACCTCTCTACTGGTCCACATTTCCAAAGTGGAGGTAATGCTCGAAAACATACAGCTGGGAGGGACTTCATGTGGTCATTGAGTACACTTCCCCCAATCCCTGTGCTGAAGTGGGATTAAGTATACCTAAGTCTTCACTTCTTCATCCTTTCTCTGGGTCAGAAATTGTTTTACGATATGTTGGTGCACAACTGGGCATTCCTCTTCACAGGGGTCATCTGTCATGACTCTGATGTACCTACTGTAATAGGAAGAAAAAGAATGAAACATTTATATTTGAGAGGAATCTTGAAAGTTAGCCAAATATTCAATTTCTCAACAGGATAGCTGCAAGTGGAACTAAACACATGGCTGATAAAGACCAGCTGAGAATCTTTGTGGTAGTAAATGATTGTGGGTCTTGTTTTGAATTACTTTGTGCACGTTAAGTACTTTTAATTTTATCTTGCTATGTAAAGAATCCTATCTTAAGGGACTGAATGGAGATCTCTGACAGGTATGGTGTTTTATTTTTAATCAGGCAAAGCCAGATTACTGGAAAGGATCATAGTAATATATGAGACAATGCTCCTGAGTCAATAGTGGTGTGTTATAACAATGCCAACACATTGTCAAAGTGTTGAAACAATCTTCACTGATGGAATATTGATCTTGGTGCTCTTAGTTGCAATGGAATTCTGAAACAACTGTCTATGAAACAAGTTTGTGTTTCGTTCTATAGGATAGTATTCTACCTCTAATTTCTTTTTACATGACCCTTATTCCAGCAGACCTTAGAAAACAGACTTTTCTCTTCTAAAAAATCTGAGCTTGTTTATGGAACCACTGAAAGATTTAAACAAATGATCTTTGAAGAAATAAGATTGCAATATCACAGGAAACCAAGGTGGGAGACAGTGATGTGAACTTTTAAATTGATAATTGTATGAATATTTTTACTATAGGAAAAACACAGTGAACTTTTATAGCAGTTTTCAGTCTTTATAGGCTTACATTCAATTTCCCTAATTCTTCCAATCTCAACAAAATTACTTAAGGCTGAAATGTTCAAAGTTGCTTGAATATTTGGATTCCTTAATTTTAATGGGAAATGAGAACAAATCTTCTGCTAGAGGAAAATGTTGCTCCATTGAGGGCAATGGGGCTATGACAGTTTGTGCAAGGTTAGCCTCAACCCTTGGGTGTTTGAATCTCCTAGGTGGCTTAAACGCCAACGTTAATATTGTCAATACAGTGTTGTACTGAAAATGGGGATCTAGGGCTTTGATAATTACAAGCATTTCTTTTCCATTGGCATGACAGGTTTAAAATTGATGGCAGTAGCAGTGGGTTGCAGCTCCATAATCTTAACACAGCCCCTCCATTTTTCTGTAGTATATACCTTTGTGACTACCATGTTTACGTCTCTATCTTGGAAGCTGGCTGCTCGACTACTTGTATTTCAGCAAATATGTTCCACTCAGTGAGTGTAGCAAGGACATTCTTTTACCCTGAATTTACTCCTTTGGAATCCCACTGCCTTGTCTGTCTTCTTCTGGCATCTCAAGTTTCTTCCTCTAGTACAAACTTTCCTGCACAATGGATTGATTCTTACATAGGCAATCCTTCTGTTATTTTAGACATCAGTGTAGTGTTCTCCTGCTCATATTTGACTAAGGGCCTCTGATAAATAGGCCTTTATTAAGTATTCAAGGATGGAGGAAACATGCTTTATATAGTTAAATAGGAGGGAAATATCTTCCATAAGGACTCAGGCTCCAGTAATACTGGGCAGATGTGTTTTCTTTTGAGACTTACATGCTCATTTTTGTCAGTACACTTTCCTTTTTTGAAAATAACTTGTCACATTTAATCAACTGATTTTTGACAGATTACATAAAACAAGATCTTATGTTAACAGCAGTTGCATAAGAAAGATGAATGTGTTTGTCTACATGGCATTAATGTTAGTGAAATGTTCTGATATTACTCCCCCTAATGCTTTCTCTCCCCACATTGTGCTTATATTCCAACTCAGAATACATGCTCTCATTAATGAAGCTCAGATCTGCAAGAATGCCGAGGCACAAAACTTCTTAAGAGCAAAAACAAGATGATGGATTGAAGAGATCCAATATGTATTTAAAGTCCCTAGTTTTCTTGTCATGGCAAGTGAAACTGTAAACAGGAGATAAAAGAATCATATTATGCGGAGCTGCATCAAAGTGCTATTTATTGCAACTCTATAGTGAAAGCAGAGACTTCTAGATACTTTTTTCAAAGAAAGATTAGGATAACTTTTATGGATCACATAAGCTTATTTACCAGAAATTAGACCTTCTTCAGACAGAATTATAATGTGTTCCAGAACACTTTTGTCATCAATATCAGAGGGACACCCATGTTTGTCTGTGTCTGCATGTGATGAAGTGGGTCTTTGTCCATGAAAGCTTATGCTCCAAAAATCTGTTAGTGTGTAAGGTGCCACATGACTTCTCATTGTTTTTGTCATCACTAATACATTAGCTATTTGGTCTGAGGTTGTCTAAAAGGTTACCTTAGATAACAATTATTTTGTTTTCTTATATCTGAAGTCATGACTACTGGAGTTGCTGCCTGATATAAGATATAACCACAGCTACCTACAGTTCTGCAAGCTTGAGGAGTGCAAATTTCATGCACTGGGACAAGGGAAGAGCTGCTGGTTGTTTGGCTATGATGTATGTTGACATATCGAGTTTTTTTTACTGAAACCAACCTGAGATATATGTAATGCTACAATATTTACTGGTGTTGCTTGGGCCCTTCAGGGCAGAGGGTTCTGTGTGTGTGGTCAGAGGGCATGCAGGAGTCAGGGATAGGGGTTTGGAGCACAACTCAACCATGAGCTTGCTTTGAATTATGATAAGAGGAAGCTCCATATCAATTTTGTTGGTCCTTGATCTTCCTATTTAGGAGACGTTCTTGAACAAATGGACTCACGGATGGACACAAACTCTCTAAAATATGGTAGATAATAACAGAATGGTATGTGCCTCTGTGCTGGGTTGGCCTATTGCAGATACAGTATAAATATTATATCAATGACTTGGCCCAAAGGTAAGTGCTTTCCCCTTTTGGAAAGAACTAGAACATTGCAACGAGAATAAAGATATACTTTATTATCATAACATATACCTCTTGCATTAGTTCACTAGGGCAAACATATTTTTTCAGCTATAACACTATTGTGTAATATAGTGAAGGTGTAGGAAAACATTTAATCTTATAGAATTCAAACTGATTTTTATATCTCTACATGGTCCATAATATATGGACTTAGCCCATCCAGCAAATGTGTTATCTTACTCACAAGTCTGGAATAAAAAATTACTCTAGGATGCCTGTCTTGGATTGAGGCAGCTTTTTAGGGACTAGACAATATTTCCATGGTGAGTTGGTCTGTTCATCGGGTAGGCTAGCTCACTCAGAAAGATGGGGAAAACATCTAAAGTGTCCTTAATGTTTATGTAGTGGTATTCCATATTCTTTAACTCTCTGTAGCTAGTAGAAATTACTAAACCACTAAATCTGCCATGCCCCTTGTTTCACAGAGCAAGGAAAAAGAAACAGAATGACTTCTGGTGTGATTGTCTGTCGTAAAGAAGAGGTGTGTTATAGAGAGAGCAGAGTTCTGAACTCACCCATTGCAGTGAGTTGGTGTCTGTTTAGATGAAACTCTTTCACGCCAGTCTTTTGCCTAGGTGGGCCTTCCTCTTTCTGTTGGACAGTTCTGGCTGTTTGAGAGAGTTGTATGATGAGGGTGACTTCCAGGACCCACTAAAATCAATGAACATTTTACTGTTGACTTTAAAATGAGCAGGTTTTCACCCTTGGACCTGAGGGTTTGATTTCCAGATCTCCCTTGGACTGCCTTTTCCCAAATATATATGTATACAGATGCAAAGAAACCTCCATGTCCCAAAGTCTGAGTTTGGAAATGTACAAGTGGAGACCATCCTCTTTGTAGATACCCATATCCACCTGTTTGTCCTGTACAGTGCATCTGAGATACTTCATGACCAGGGAGGAATGACGGGGTACTCAGACTGTGTAAACAAAATGAATGAACAGCTTACTTCTAGTTTCTATAAACCTAAAGAATGAGGATCACACAGAACTACTGGGCCAGATCCTTAACTGTTGTGATTTGGCATAGGTCCAGATAGACCTCTCCCTCCCCTCGCAGATTATGTTTAACGAATGGAATCCCTAGAGGGCAATATGACTTTCTTAGTGTAAAGAGAGAAGCTAACTGAAAAGTGCTTTAATGTTTTTAGCATCCAGTTAAATAAAGTACTCAAGATAAATCTTTTGAAAAGCTCCTCTTTTACCCAGTGGTAAATAAAGAACTGGCATGCAATTAACTTCAAACTACTAACACATTATGAATTCCAACTAATATAATCCCTGTTCTTCTGTAGAACAAAAATCATGGTAGTTCACTAAAATGACAATTTCAAGTCTAAATCCTTGAGGAAAAATTAATGTTAGAGAAAAACAAACAGGATTCCTCCTTAGATCAAGTAGAAATTAGGGACAACAAGAAGGACAAAAGGTGCAGGTTTCAGATAACTGGTTCTAAAAATCCCTCTGTCACACGTTAACGCTTTTTACCACTCAGACACTGAGTCAGTCTCTGGCCTATGGGAATACTCCATTGCTTTCTTAGTTCTACAATGAAAACCCATCTCAGTTTAACAAGAGAAATCCTCAAAGTTCATTAAAAATGCATCATTGTTCTCCTGGGTCTCAGTTAGAGCCATTAGCGGAAAAGATGAAAGATTTGTTTTTCTTAGTGCCATTTTTATCCTTTTACTTCACCCAAAGAACAGCAAACTTGCTATATTTTTTTCCCCATTTGATCTTAACATTGTATGAAGATAGACATTATACCTGACATGTTTCAGCATCATCATTGTCTTCAGCAGCACCTGGCAGCAAAACATCTCAGCAGTCTCATTCCTTGGCTAACCTCTTATTTGTCCAAACTAAAGTAAGCCTCTTAGTGACCCTCACTGTTATGTTCAGAAGCCTCAAAATGGCTTCTCTGTAGCTCAGTGAATCCTTTTGGGCTTCCAGTATTGAGCATACTTCTATACAGAAAGTGGTGATGTGTTAATGCAACTCACCAAATCTATAGCATGGTTTACAGGCTGTAAAAGCAACAAGATGATCTAAAGTATTGGAACTGACAGAGCTGGTATTATTTCTTTTTAAAGGTTTAATGGTTTTAGAAATTTCTTCTGGAACGAATGTAGAGTTTTGAAGAATCAGTTCAGTAGGTCAAGTGTAATACAAAAGGAATAGTCATCTTTTGCACAGGATTCCTGTTTCCAAAAGCAGAAGAGGCCTCTGTTGCTTTTGTGACCACCAGGCTTATGCAAAGCAGGCTTTTGCGAATTCTTTGAAAACTGACTGTGGCTCATTGGTTCCCTTAATTTAAAGGGATAAAGTCAAGCTTAGCCTCCAAATTTGTCCTTTCTCATCTCGTGTTGTAGAGCTTAGTCTCACAATCCTAATTTGTATGAAATCCCCATAAAGTCCATAGAGGGTTGTCTGTGTTGCACCAATAACTTGCAGAATCCATATGGGTAACTATGTATGGTTTCCCCAGAACAACTGTGGTATTTTCTCCTTAAAATAACTCAGTCAGACAAGATTGGCACTCAGATGCTCACGAGCAGCTTTCATTTAGCCAAATGGGGGCTTTCCACTTGTATCTGAAGGCAGAATTGGCTCATTGATAACCACGCCAAGAGCAGTCCTGAGCAGCTCTACAAGAACAGTATGTCCTCTGTTTCTTTCATTATTAGTGATGCAGAAACAATCTTTCTTTCAGGCTCCCAAGGAATTCTTGCAATATTATTACTCACCATGTTAGTGAGAATCAGTGACTTGTCATAATCCTTTTAAGCCATAATCCTTATAGGCAGCAAATCTTCCTTCATAACATCTGAGCTACAGACTCATGAATGCTCAGATGTCATTCCTAGCAACAGAAACACTTACAGGAACAATTCACCACCATGCAAATGAATGGTGAAAAGATCTCCATGCTCCCAATAGCAAGTACAACATTCTGGTGTGTTGCTATGGGGTATAACAGTGAAGAAATAATATAGCTGACATCAGGAGGTGCTATTAAAGTCAAGTTTCCTTACAGTGCAAGAAGATTTTTAGTTTTTTGGAGAAAGGCTGCATTGTCAGCTGGGGCTAATTGGGGCTCTGGAGAGGAGCTGTGACAGGACCAGGTGAGCGTTTTCTGTTTTGGTCTCTGATTAGAGTTAACTGTTGAGGAAGAGTTGTGCCCGGGTAACCTGGCACTGCTCGTGGGAGGAAGTCATCCTCCATTCTGATTAAACATCTTGTTTGATGACTGGAATATATGTGTGAATAAAACCTGAATAGAGTACCTGGACTGACTGCCGTGGATTTCTCCTCCACTAGAAATCAGCTAGCAAGATCCCAGTGGTCTGCTACCACTCAGTGAGGGGACGCTGGTGTAACAAATAGGACACTAGTGCATAAGGTTGCCAACTCTGATTTGCTGTATTCCTGGAAGTTTCATAATCTTTGATTAAAAATTCATCTTTAGTTCCTGGAAACTCCAGGACAACCCTGGAGGGCTGGCAACTCTGATGATGTAGTAAGAAAGGGAAAAAATATTTGTCTTTAGGCTGTACTTTTCAAAGAAATCTAAGGATTAAAGAGCTCAGACTCCTTTTGCATTTTCATGGGAGGTAGGTATCTGACTTTCTTGAGCTCCTTTGAAAGATACAGTGTTAGTTTCATAGGGCAAAAAAACCCAACTACCATAATTGTACACAGAAGTAAATATTTTTTCTTCATGAAACAAACTAGTTCCCATGTTGTACTTATTTATGATTTGCTATATTAAATACCACACAACAAGCATTTTGTAAAGTTTAACGTATTGAACCTCTCTGGTCTGGCTCACTCTCATCCAGCAACATCTGCAATCCAGCATGATTTAATTAGCTGGGTGACCAGTTAACATAGCTGTGGTCAAGTTTCCTGTGGTTCCATAAAGTTTGTTTACAGCCACCAGACTTGGCTCTCAGGCTATGTCTAAATTGAAGAGATCTGTTGGCAAAAGATGCTCAAATTATGCAACACATTGGCTACATCTACACTAGCCCCAAACTTCGAAATGGCCATTTGCATGGCCATTTCGAAGTTTACTAATGAAGCACTGAAATGCATATTCAGCACTTCATTAGCATGCGGGAGGCCGCGGCACTTTGAAATTGACGCGCCTTGCCGCCGCATGTGTTGTCCCAACGGGGCTCCTTTTTGAAAGGACCCTGCCTACTTCAAAGTCCCCTTATTCCTATGAGCAGATGAGAATAAGGGGACTTTGAAGTAGGTGGGAGTCCTTTTGAAAAGGAGCCCCATCGGGACGAGATGCGCAGCAGCGAGGCGCGTCAATTTCGAAGTGCCGCGGCCGCCCGCGTGCTAATGAAGCTCTGAATATGCATTTCAGCACTTCATTAGTAAATTTCAAAATGGCCATTTGTGTGGCCATTTCAAAGTTTGGGGCTAGTGTAGACATGGCCATTTGCATATTGCCTGCTGACAGTTCTACATGGGGCCAAATGTCGGGAAAACCCCCCTCGGCTGACACGTCCCTTCTTCCTCATGGAACAAGGACGATTGGGACATTGGCAGAAGGCTCTCAGAGTGGCAGACATATGTTCAGAGACCTCCAGGCTGCTGACAGAAGCCTGCAATCTACATTAGCCTCAGTGTTCTGTGCTGTTATTCAGCTCTAATTTACTCTCAAATGTCTTCTAAGAGCCCAGTAAGCAGTGGAAGTGTTGGTAATGCTTCTAAACAATATTGACTTCACATTGCCCAGCAAATTCTCTTGTTCAGCACCAGTCAGGACACAAGGGTGCTGGCTGAGAGAGGTTCAACCTATAGTACATTTCTGTTGAGAAAAAGGAGGGATATCACAATTATTACAGCATATTCTTACACTGTAATCAAATTATGTCTCTCAGCATATTTGGAGAATATATAAATACTGTGATGGGTGTTGTACAAAATTTAGAGACAGATTTAGCACAGGTAATAGTACTTGCTACAGAAAGTCTCTGATTCAGATTTAGATCTTAATACAATGAGCAGCTCTGTATATCAAGGACTGCAGATTCAGAGCAGCTTATAGGATTGGGGCTTAGGTTTTTTGTTTATGAAGGGACAACAGAACTGTTGATTATGCAATTTCTATTTCAGCATTATGTTTAATATGGAGTACATCCGTCTGGCAGTATGCAAAGTGTTTCCAAATATTACATTCTATTGACTGCTCAAATGGCTCTTTGAGGCATTTTAAACACACACACAAAAATGCTTATAGTTTTTTTCTTCTCCTCTTTGCCAAGAAAATTGAAGTATATACAGATTGAAAGCTTATTTTAAAAACCCTTAAAGTTAATGATGGCTAATAGAAATGATGTGCTTTCTGTTCTTCATTTTATTTCAGTGGAGACAAATATTACATAAGTAATTATTCGAATGCCTACTTCTAATTTTAAAATATTTGGTGTCTTACAGCTGCAAATACTGGTATTTATAGATGTAAGTATTTCAAGGACTTTGACAATAAAAAAAGGGCAGAGTGTTTTCAATTATTAACCGTTTGAAAAACACTGTATAATTAAACTATACTAAGTTTCTTTGCATTATTGAGTTAAAAATCATTTCAGGCCAACTTGCCATGTTCAATTTAATATTTTTATTGTATTTTATGGGCATAGACAAGTATCCGGCTGTGTATTTCATTTTAAAATGTCCAAATCTCCAAAGGAATATCAGCAAATTGTTGCATAAAAACAAATATATGCCTACTTGTCCTTTCCCAGGTGTTTGTGTTTTCTGCGCACCCAGAACTATTGTAAATGCCTTACTCACATTGATGAGCAGTCAGATGCACAAGTAATCCTGTGAAGGGCAATGGTACTCATGAGGCACAGTCAGACTCAGATTTTGGACTGTATTTTATTGAAGACCTAATTTAAAGTTGGTCACTCAGTGGAAATCTTGTACAACTTCTCTATTTCTCCTATCAGAAGGTGACTCGCCCTTTACAGGAAGGGGGATCTCAGCTTCATCTGTCACACAGCCAACTCCCCCCAAGGTGAGGGGACAATGAAAGTTATATTACTGGATCACATGACCCAATCAGGCCTCTGGGTTAGATGAGGAAGAAGGTTGCTGTGAGTTGCAGAGAGCAAGAAGATCCTTTAGGAAAGCCTGAGGAGATGACGACTCCTCTAGGAGGGAGGGTCTATGTGTACACTACAGACATCTTTTGAAAGAAGTCCTTCCAGAAGATCTCTTCCCAAAGAACTTATTTTGAAAGGGAGCATCCACACAATCCCTGCTTTTTCAAAAGAATGGGCCAGGGTTTGAAAAATCAGACCCCATAAGGACTAACCTTTCAAATAAAAAAAAAAGGCAGGGGGGTCCACAGAGCACCTACACACGCTTTTGAAAGGGGGAGCTCTTCCTGAAACAGGAAAAGAAGAGAGATTTCAAAAGCAGCGCCTCATTCTTTCAATTTACTTTAAAAAATGGTTTTGTGTGTTGATGCTCCACAGGATCTTTTGAAAGAGCCTCCTTCTTTCAGAAAAACTTTCAAAAGAACTTGCTAGTGTAGATGCAGCCCTTGAGAGAATGCCAGCTATGTAAGGTTGGGAATGCCTTTATGAAGCAGCTGTCTCCTCATGCTGTACCAGTTGCTCTACAATAGTGAACAAATACCAGTGATAGCATCATGGTTTGTCCCACTTCCTACTCTTTTCTAGCCCCTGCTTTCCCACTTACCTCAGGGGATGATATCGGGCAACAAGGCTTGATCTTACCCTGTGGTTTGAGTCACAGTTTGAGAAGGCCCATCTACTGAAGGCAGGATCAAATGAAGACAGTGATAGTTTAGCCCAAATGAGAGCTAGAAGCCCTATTCCTTGTTGCCTTAGCACCCCAAGTCTCAGTTTACCCTCCTGCAAAAGAGGTACAATATTTGATTTGCTCAACACCACTGCAGATTAGTATTTGAACAGTGTGAGAACCTTAGATAAATGGCACTGTGGAGTCAAAACTAATTTATTTATCTCTCTCTAGAATAAAAACATATAACAGCATACAAGTAATAATCAAGGAAACAAACAGCACCACAAAGGAATGTTCTTACTGTGATAGCCCATGAGTTTGTCATTTTAACCATTCTAATCCTTAGTTATAGTGTTACAAAGATAAAATGCAACAGGAAAGAGAGGGTAGAGAAAGTGGCAGCAGGGGGGAATAAATAAAAGCTGGCTGGATTATGGAATTGTGTCTTGTATATCCTCCCAGAGGCTACCATAGACAAGAGAACATCACATTCTGATGCTGATGACATTTATTGGCTTTGACAAGGCATCCAGTGGTGTGGTACCTATATGTGGTACATATATACTACTATATGTGGTATTCGAAGCATACTGGATGTGGAATAAATGACAAAATACAACTAATGTCAGTGCAGGCTTTGAGAATTTACGTAGTGTTACACACAAGCTGAGCTCAAATGATATGCAGGGAATCCTGTGACAGGAGGGATTTGTGCATTGTCACAAAAAGATGCAGTTTATTGCCACTGACAGGTTAATATGCATATCATTAGTAGACATGTCTGCATTTCATGGGGAAAAAGGAAAATTGCTAGCATACATGACATGAGATAATGATGTTGCAACTGCTGAGAAATAGGTGAAACCGGTCCAAACAGACTTCCGCAAAATCTGGAGACAAGAAATTATTCAATGAAAAAGCAAAGCATGATGGAAGTGAACTGGTAATACACAAGTGACTTGTTGATTGTTCCTTGCTCGTATGTAAATGAAGAGGATTACACTTAGTAGTAAAGTTAAATCAACTGAAGCAACATTGTGCATAGCAGGAAAGGAATCAATTCTTTTTAATAGTATGTAAAAAAAAAAAAATCAGGGGTAGATTTTAGCTTTTATGCCAGACTCCTTGCTCATCTGTTCATCAGCCCTTTCCACCTACCTGGAAGCCTGAAGGGGGCCTTAACACAGTAGAAATTGTTCTGTGTGGTCCATCAGTCCAACCTAGTGAATGAAAATAGGAGCAACTTGAATTCAAAGCTAAGCTACGTTGTACCTGTAGCTTGAATGTGAAAATTAGTTGACTGAAAAGCCTATGAAGAAAAAATTGGCCTTAGTCATAGATATTAAAGATGTCCTTTCTTAGTTTATCATGCTCTGACCAGTTCACTAAGCACATGTGTGAAAAACTCACAGAAGTATTTCTCATTCTTCCTGCTTGTTACTATAACAGACATTTTAGGGTGTGGCTAATGAAAAGATTCAATAAAGATTGAAGTGATAAATGGGCGACTGAGACCAAAATCTCCTTTCAATGCCAAAATTCTCTGTTCAAAATAAAATTAAAGCCCATTGCCAGGAATCAGAGCAGGGGAAAATGGTTTCTTCTAAATAATCCCTTAGCTTTCAGTTGACGGGTCTTCAAATATGTGTATGTATATTTTTACATAGCTGTCTTTGTTGCATCAGAAATGTAAAATTTAGGCTCTATCAGTGGAACTATATTAAGGTGAGAATGAGACCTATATTGATATTTGATGTTCCATTCCACTTACGTTCAATGAAAGCAGTACTCTGTATACAACTTGATGAATGCATGACTCAACTCAAGCACTGCACACATCTTCATATGAACTACAGATTATGGTCATTCTGTCCAGAAGGAAGATTTTTTTTTCACCCACTGAACATATCTATGATATGCTGTTGTCACTTATATTATCTCTAGTGGTGCTGTATATCTTTGTCTTAACAGAGCTGGCTTTATAGCACAGTACAAGAAATAGAGTTTTGTGGAATTAAATGTTGCACTTGTAATTGTCTTTCTGAATAATTCAAAGATCAATACAAATTTCTACATACTAGTTGCAGTGGAGAAAATTAGACGTCAAACTTTTCCTGGAAATCACACGGCTCCTTTTTCATCCTAGAAGGAACAAAGTACAGGTTGAATGTCTATAGTCTGGCACCCTCAGGACCTGATCAATGCTGAACAAGAGAATTTGCCACCATGGGTAGTCAGTATTATCTAGCAGCATTACCAACACTTGCACTGTTTACTGGGCTCTTATAAAACATTTAGGCATACATTTCTGCTAAATAACAGCACAGAAGACTGAAAGCCAGGACTAGTAATTGTAAACAAACTTTATGGGACCACGGGAACCTTGGCCATACCCATGATACATGGTCATCTGGCTAACTAAAGTCATGCTGGATTAAAGATGTGGCCAGACAAGAGATTGAACCTCTCTAATCCAGCAATCTGCATTATGAGTTTAGCTGTCATGGGACAATTATAGGTAGATCACGTTTCTGTAAATAAGCTAGTTATAAGAGCTTAAAGTCCTCCTGACCCAAATACTTTTTAAAAAAAATATAACAGCAACTTCTGAAGTGGCCTGAGGGACCTGAACAAACCAGTTGCTAAAGATGTCAGTGGGCAATGAGAATCCTAGTATTTTATAGATTCAAGAGCTCAGATTGTTTCCTTTTAATAGAGAATGTAGCAGACACATTCAATGTAAAACTAATTCTGAAAGGACTCGAGTATGTTCTCTGTTCGGTACATGGCTCTGCCTATAACTTCAGATTCAAGAACATGGGCATAAGGCTGGCCCTGTGTAATCTAATGCAGAAAATTAGATGGCTTTTGGATGATGCAGAATGAACTCAAAGGCAGAAATAGCAGCAGAAGGTTGAACTAATTCAGGTCCATTTTCATTCAGACATGGGAATGATTCTATGAATGTGTATAAACATCTGTTGAAGTAAAGTTTGGGACAGGAAAAATAAATCTTACATTTCCTCTGTTATCCAGGTGTCTGTCCTTATTATGTGATTGCACATGAAAAGGCTGAGAGAGACTCTGAATGGCTGATTTTATTGTATATTGGAAGAACAAACCTTTGATTTCTCTCCCACACATTAACACTCAGCTTTGTCACTTTATTTCTTCTATCAGAGCTGGAGCGAACACAACTGCAAAGCTGTATCATTAGCTTTACCTTGTGTTTGTTCTACTGTACTTGACACAAGTCATGAAATCTAGCTTGCTCCCAGAAAATGACAGCTTTTATCTTCCATCACTGATGAGCCAAAATTACGGTTGTGCGAGTCTGTAAGGTGCATTCTAAAAAGGTATAAATTATTGCACTCCAATGGAGCTAAGCTGATACACTTAAGCTGTTGGTGTTTGTCTCGTTGGTTTCTTTCCTCAGACATTATTTGTGTTCTGCTAGTGCTCAGTTTTCTATACAAACTCATAGGAAGATGTTATCTGGGTAATGGTGGTTTGTTGCGGTTGCTTTTGCCCATGAAAAAAGAGATTGGTTTACTACAAATATACCACTTTACAATTATCAGACTATTGGTTTCACAATAAGATCTATATGATCTGAGAACAAGACCTCGGTGTACTAGGCACTGTACAAGCATACTGAAAGAGGGTTTCTAGCTTGAAGAGTTTATAATTTAAACCAAGAGTGGGCAAGAAGCAGCCAATGGGCAAGGCATGGGTCACCAGGATTACCGCCGGTGGGCTATCAGATGCTTTGTGACAGCTATACCTGCTCATGGCTCCCATTAACCACTGGTTTGCTGTTCCTTGTCTGTTTTCACTAGTCTAATAACCATTTACTTGTGTGAATCTCTGGAAAATAAGGATTTGAACAGAACAGGAAGCATCACTCATTTGGCTTGATACCACAGAGGTATTTTTTTTAATTAACTGAACAACTATTTCATCAATCCCCTAGGTCTAGAAATAGCTCTGAGCAGGCATCATTTGACTTTACCTTAACCTGATTTCTTTTCTAGCAGGAAAAATAGTGGACTGTCTCTCTGCTCTAGCCTTTTTGTGCTGCAGAGAGCATGTTGCTTAACTGAGAATTTCCTTAGGGTACAAAAGTTCACAGTCGGTGTGAAGCCAGAACAGCCAGCCCCTTGTCATGAAATGAAAACTAGGTGACATGAAAGACTCCATGTTTCAAAAGCTACATCGTTCCTCTCAGGTGAATTATTTACAGAGCTATTGCAGCCAGCATTGTCATGGGGTCTTCTCCAAACTCATCCCTCCCACAGCCTGTGCCCCACCCTACAAGTTCCATGCGCGTCGCTACTGCAGCTGTGCCAATGTTTCATCAATGTACAGCATGTAAAAAGCGAGGTAGAGCATTCATCTCACATTGTCACATCTCACCTGGTACGGACTAGAGCCAGCTAATATAATTTAAATGAGCTAGGGACTTGAATTTAGATTAGGAACAGAACCAAACCTACCACAGTTTGAGAATAATGCAGTGCTGATTGGCTCCATAGGTTACGTTTAGATGGTGGGTGCTATTTTGGGATATGGTGGTATCCCAAAATAGCTGTGTGCATCTAAGCAATCTTCCCATTTTCTCAAAATAGTTTTTGAGATAACGGGTGTGCTATTCTGGCATTCCTGTATACTTCATCCCATGAGGAGTACAGGGGTGCCTCAAAATAGGGTTTTATTTCTGCATGTGGGGCTGTTTAGACAGCCCCTCATGCTGAAATAGCCTATTTTGAGCTTATGTCACTGTGTAGACATAGGTATAAGGACCCCCTATTTCAGTATCCTGGGCTACGTCTACACGTGCCCCAAACTTCAAAATGGCCACGCAAATGGCCATTTTGAAGTTTACTAATGAAGTGCTGAAATGCATATTCAGCGCTTCATTAGCATGCGGGCGGCAGCGGCGCTTCGAAATTGATGCTCCTTGCAGCCACGCGGCGTGTCCACACGGGGCTCCTTTTCAAAAGGATCCTGCCTACTTCGAAGTCCCCTTATTCCCATGAGCTCATTTTGACATCAGTCCCATTCAAGCAGAAGAGAAAAAGGATCACCTGCTGACATGCTGGTGGGAGGTGTGTTTTCCTTTGCAACACTAAACAAGATCACAGGTAGAAGACTGTTGACATAAAACATTCCATATGTTTTCTCCACTCCCCCACAGGGATATTAAAAATAAAATCCATATTTTAAAGTAGGTTATAAAGAAAATGTCTGGTACCTTACCTCTCCCTGCCATTTGATCTGCCACATGCAATTGCATTATTCTTGTGTCAGGATGAACACAGAATCAAAAAGGGTACATTCAATAGAGAGCTTAGAGAGATATTATAGAGTTTGAAAGATGCTAGTAAGGTATCCTGATCAGTTTTTCAGAAGTTCCATCTACAATTGTGACCATAGATTGTATAGGTTGATAGTTTGTATATTCACAGGTATTCATTGAGGTAGAGAGTAGGAGGGCTTATTATATACATCTACAATTTCTATTCAGAGTTTATCTGTATGGCTACATCTACACTAGAGAGTTTTTCAACAAAAGTGTCATTTTGTTGACCAAACTCAGAGGGTGCATCTACATGTGCATTCCTGTTTTGAAAGAGGTATGCAAATTTGGTAAATTGAAAATGCAAATGATGCATACATTTGCATATTTGACACTTCATTTGCATATTCTAATTTTGAAAGAGCTTATTTTGAGAGAAGAAAGCCAGTGTAGATGCTGCACTTTTGAAAATAAACCCCATCTTCGAAAGAATCCTTCCTCCCATTAAATAAAAGGAAGAAGGATTCTTTCAAAGATGAGTTTACTTTTGAAAAAGCAGCATCTACATTGGCTTTCTTCTCTCAAAAGAAGCTCTTTTGAAATTAGAATATGCAAATGAGGTGCCAAATATGCACCTTTGTACCTCATTTGCATTTTTGATTTATCTCACTTGTATACCTCTTTGGAAAGAGGAATGTAAGTGTAGATGCTTCCAGAGTGTCTACATTACCAATCCGAAAATCGACAGAACATGGCACTTCATTGTCTAGGAATGATTACAGCAGAAAAGGATCTAGGGGTTATAGTGGACCACAAGCTAAATATGAGTCACCAGTGTGATGCTGTTGCAAAAAAAGCAAAAAGGATTCTAGCATGCATTAGTAGGTGTGTTGTGAACAAGACATGAGAAGTCATTCTTCCGCTCAACTCTGCGCTGGTTAGGGCTCACCTGGAGTATTGTGTCCAGTTCTGGGCACCGCAGTTCTAGAAAGATGTGGAGAAATTAGAGAGGGTCCAGAAAAGAACAACAAGAATGATTAAAGGTCTAGAGAATGTGACCCATGAAGAAAGGCTGAAAGAATTGGGCTTGTTTAGTTTGGAAAACAGAAGATTGAGGGGTGACATGATAGCGGTTTTCAAGTATCTAAAAGGGTGTCATAAGGAGTAACGATCCCGCGAGGCTGGCACAGGTCAAGCTGCAATGGCCAATACAGAGACAACCAAACGGCCGATGAGGCTGCCTAAGACTTTCCACCAGCCACCAAGCACCAGCCCAGGTTTTACCCCGCTACCTGGATTGAAGTCAACGGTGTCTGATCCAAGGGGGTTTACAGGGTGTGTGACAGAGCCTATTTGTTCCCCAGAAAAGATGACAGACAAGGGGCAACTGTCCACAAACTAACTTTCTTTTATTTTAACAAGAGCTGGGTTATTACAATGGAACACTTTTTCTTTCCTATTTATTTATCACCTATTTATATTTTGTCTTACTATGTATCTTTTAAATGCTTCTAGAAACTACAACTATGTATCTTTCCCTGTTCCCTGAGTCTCAGCACAGGATTTGGGACTAACTAACTAATAGCCCTTAGTTGTATTTTGTTATAGATACAGTGCCTAGGCTAAACCCTTTTTAACTTACTGGTGACTCCGCAGAGATACACAACTCGGTGCTCTTCCTTGCATGTACTGTAGGGGAAAAGAAACAAACCAGAACTGATAATGATAATATTTCTATATTAATCTGTAACTATTTAGGTATATGTGTTTATATTATATATTAATATGTATGTGTCTATATGATTGTGCCAGGTTATTTTATCTGGTAACGGGCTTCCAGAATTATTATTATTATTATGCCTGAGTGTTTACCCTGGTAACAGGCTTCCAGCTAATGGGTTGATTTGGGCCTAAAAGGACTATAGTACGAGGCCTCCCAGGAACTGCCTATGTCGAACCCTCTGGTAAGAGAGCCCCTTTACTGCCTTGTCCTGGGAGGAACTAAACAATACTATTTTCCTCTTACTCGGGGCACCCGCCCCCTTCAGAGCACTTTTCTCACTTATGAGAATGGCCGGTGAGGTTCTACCCTAGGTCCCCCAGCAACCCAGAGGAACAGATGGATTTATTAAGTGCCTAAGTGAGGTTACCCCTGCTGGCCAGGCAGATGGGACCTCCGGAAGTAGCTCGTAGGCTACTACCTTAGGACTTTTAAGTTATATGTATACGATTAATAAGTATAGGTACAGACTCCTCAGTCTTTAATAGGATACTTGCCTCCTAAGGCCGCCTCAGGACTTATTGACAACGCCTGAGGTCTTATGTAACCCTGAAGGGATTTAAATTATAGGGTTTTCCCTTTAATGGGTTGTCCCTTTAAACTATTATATTGTTATATGTAGAATCCTAGTTGGGGTTTTCCCTTTAATGGGTTATCCCCCTGTGCATCAACCCCCGCTTGGGTGAGCTCTACCCAGCGGAGGGAGCAATCAGTTCTGGATCCCTTTAAAGTAGAACCTCTATCTAATCTTCTGTTTTGTATGCAAAAGTAAAGCGGCTAGGTCAGTAGACCGCCTCCTGTGCTTTACAAATAAAAACCCTGGGAACAGGGTTACACAATTTAAGGCGCTTTAAACAATATTACTCTCTGATCTACCTTGTGTGTAATAACAGCAACAAGGGATCAGTATCACTAATGCTAGCACTAGCAATATTACTGACAGAATAAAGAATATGAACCCTAACTCCATTTAGATTAATTAGCCAATAACCCTAATGTTTGTGGGGATCAGATGGTAAATACCTATCCTCCCGATCTGTCTATCCGGGCGCCGGGCCCGAGGGTCTCCACAGCAACCTAGGAAGGAAGGCCCTCACGGCGCGCTTTTTAATGGCAGCCGCGGCAGGCAGACAGGACAGATAGGAGAGAAAAGAGGAGGCCAGGGGAAAAGGCCAGCGTGGTTAACAAAAACCCGTGGCTAAAAAGCGGCAGCGGCTCCGCCGCCGGCCAGCAGAGGCCGCTGCTTATGCGGCTCCTCAGGCAGGGCACCTGCCGGCGCGGTCTGCCTGGTGAGCCTGCCTCAGGTAAAGACTGAGGACTTCAGTGAGTTCAGTTCAGTTCTTCTTGTCTTCTTGGCCGGAGCTCTTCAAAAAGGCTTCTTAGCCGGAGCTCTTCGAAAAGGCTTCTGCGTCCTGCGGTGGCTGGGGTGCGTAGATTGATGCGCAGGTCTGCTTCGGCGCTTCTCGTCGAATCTTCGGCTAAGGCTGAGTCCAGCTCTAAACTCAGTCCCTTTTTGCTCTTCAGTCCGCTGTCCTCTTCTCTGCTGCTCCCCGACGGACTGAGAAAGCCGGGGCTGGGCTCCAGAATTTATAGAGCCAGGGCGGACCTGGTTGAACACTCGCAGGTGTCAGGTCTGCACCTGCGTTGCCCCGGCAACCAGGATGCACATTCCGTTTACATATTCATGAGCATCATAAATGGTCCAATCCGTGCATCTGAATTCAAACTGATGCTCATGAATAGGCAATTAGCTTATGAATATGCATAGGCAACGGGCGACCCTAACGGTCACTCCCCATACCTTACATTTACCTGTATTACATAGACACTTTAACGCTGTTTTTTATAATAAATCCTTTTATATTTCAGTTTCATTCCTATGCGGATTAGTGGGGAACACTGTTAAGTCTATAAAAATCCAAGTTTTAATTTAAAAATGCTTGACATCTCGAGGCTATCTGTTAAAGGGTAGTGGAAGGCACACACAAACCTCACAGCCCATGGCCAGGGACATGTTCTCTAAAGAGGAATTTACAACAAGGAGGAGGGAGAAAACTTGTTCTTCTTGGACTCTGAGGATAGAGCAAGAGGCAATGGACTTAAACTGCAGCAAGGGAGGTTTAGGCTGGACATTAGAAAAAAGTTCCTAACTGTCAGGGTGGTCAAATAGTGGACTAAATTGCCAAGGGAGGTTGTGGAATCTCCATTGCTGGAGATATTTAAGAACAGGTTAGATAGATGTCTATCAGGGATGGTTTAGACAGTACTTGGTCTTGCCGTGAGGGCAGGGGCCTGGACTCGATGGCCTCTGGAGGTCCCTTCCAGTCTTAGTATTTTATGATTCTGTTAGCAGTGTTCTGCTGCTCCCCCAGGGGGCAGAATGTCTTTCTCGACAGAATATGTTAAGAGAAAGTACGTGGATGCTTCAGGGAGCCCTCTGTTGACAGACAGGGCTTCCGGGACACTGGGCAGCCCTGTCTGCTGTACGTCTGGTTGTCTGTTTTGTAGAGTGTGGCCAGGCAGTCTGGCCGCTCTCTGGTGACTGAGAGGATCGACAGAGCGATCTGCTTTTGTATGTGGCCACAATCTGTCAACAGGAGTTTGGTCAGAAGATACCTTCTGATCATAACTTCTGTTGACAGATCATTGTAGTGTAGACCTAGTCTATGAATTTAGGTGCACAAACCTAGATCTGCAATTTTACAGTCCATTTCAATCATATGGTCCACTGTATTTAATTAGTATTTTCAGACAAAAAATATAGCAGTAGTTACCCATTGTGATGGGCTTGGTCACAAAGATCTCTTGAGACTGTTCAATTTTTCAAACATGGTGTCTTTTTATGTTACATAATTTGCATGACATGACAAGGGACTGGCTGGTCTGGCTTCACACCAGCTGTGAACTTTTTGCCTTGAGGAAATTTTCAACTAAGCAACGTGCCCTTCTGCAGAGGAAAAAGGCCAGTGCAGAAAGCATCAGGCGTCATGGTGTTTTCCTGCTAGAAAAGAAAAGAGATTAGGGTAAAGTCAAATTACACCTGCTCAAAGCTATTCCTAGATCAAGGGGGGGTTGATGAAGTAGTTGTTCAGTTAATCAAAAAATAAAATAAAAGAAGAAAGAAAGACCTCTGTGCTGTCAATCCAAGTGAGTGAGTCTTCCTGTTCAGTACAAATTCTTATTCACACAAATAAGTGGGTATTAGACAGGTGAAAAACACTGTCTATTATTTCCAGTCATTGCTGGCTTTTAAACTCCTCATTGGTAGACACTGTGCATATTCCAGCAGCACTGTTTTCATGAAAGACTAATGACACCTTATGACAGCATTTTTATAAATTATTTATTGTATAGGCAGAGACTTTGGGACTGGTGATATATTTATCTCAAGTACTTAAATATTTGACTCAGCCTTGAAGGGCATGAAAGCAGCTTAGGCTGGCTGTTTACTGGCTTCCCCTTATGAGCCTTAGTCCTCGAAGGATAGTAATACTGCAAACAATAGACTTAGGAAGAATTTAGTGTTCTTTCAGTAGCAGTAGCTGTGCTGATTTGGTCATCTCCTTGCATTCTTATGGGACATCCCTATGAGACGTTGAAACCAACTTTCATGATGATGTTTAATTCTAGCCACCCTGGGAGTTTAAAGAAGTGCTTTGGCCTGAGTATTGTCTGACCTACTCTAATGCAAAAGACAATCAAGCACAGCTCAGAAGGTTCAGCCCACAGTGGTTGGGGAAGGTAGCTTTAGTTTGCTCTTGCACCAAGCAGATCCAGTGTTGAAGCCAGGAGGAAATGCCTCCTCCTTGTCTCTAACCCTGCCACCTCCCAGCTTCTACTTCCAACCTCCCATGAACATTCTCTAAACTGGGACTTGCTGGGGAGCTTCCTGCACTGACAAGGTCAGCAGAAGGTCAGAAAATTCTACCCTACTCCTTTGTAGCTACTTTAGTTTCTCAGCCCAGCAAAAATGAGTGAACTAGTTAGAAGTTCAAAGTTAGGCTTTAGCTATAGAACTAAGGAACTGGTGTTCACTTATAGTTATTGTCTCTGTAAATTTTATTACAAATATGTTGCTGAGACATGGGAAGTGCGCAGCTGTAGACACTGTCATGGCAGGTGGCACTGTTGTACATAGTCCTCCAAGCTCTTTTTCATACTCTGTAAGCAAGTTCTTAGCCAAAAAACGCAGCGTGTCTGCTACGACCATGTGAAGTTCCAGTGAACACAGTGCTGCCTGGAGAGGTAGCTGTGCAAACAGCACAATTACTTGTTCTCTGCTCTGGACTTGATTGTTAAGGCAGAATTGCTTCCTTGGAATGATATATTGATGTTGGCTTCTGAAAGAGAGGAGCTTGCTCTGGATGCCATTTGGCCACCTCTGTCAAAGTGAGGTGGGCTGTGCAGGCTGGGCAGTGGGCAGGAAGCTTACCTCCGCTCCTGCCCCCTGCTGTTTCAGTGGAGCTATAACAGTTCTGGTCCCATTTCTGCCCCCTTGCTACCCCACTGTAGTCATTAGAAAGTACAACTTTCTCTGCTAACAGCCCCTTCCTTTTCCATGTTATGGAAAACAATTGCATCCCATTCTCCTGGCATAGCCACCTTTGCCATGCTTTAAGTAATGATAAAAGGAAGCTGCATACCAAATTTTGTGGTCCTAGCTTTTGCCATTTCGTAGGTGTTCTTGAACAGATGGTCAGGCGGACAAGCTCACTCACTCACTCAGAGACAAACTCTTTCAGACATCACTAAGGGCTAATTTCAGCCAACTTTAATCACACTTAGTAATGCCTCACTTTCTGAGTTGTGGCACCACTTGCAGAGTAAAATCCAATACAGTGGAGAAGCAGTTATGAGCACTTATCCCCTCTGTGGGATTCTGTATGACTTTGCTCTTTCAAACCAGAGTATAACTGCAGCAGTGCAAATAATAATTGTGTTAGTTGCATGTTGTAACTGTGCACTATGTCTACACAAGCGGTTTAGCTGCAGAAGGGGCTAAAATCCCCAGTGTAGCAAAGGCTTTAGATGGAAAGGTGATAGACCAGGGATCTGTAACGTGTGACTCCACAGCTGCATGCTGCTCTTTAAGGATTTCTTTGTATCTCCTGGTGCTATAATTGTAAATTAAAAAAAATACCCTCCTGATAATTTTTGATCAACAGTGAACATCTAAAAGCACAACAATGAACAGCTCATATCTAAATAGCAAACAATATGTGATTTGCAAACATTGGATAACTCCCCCTTTAATATGTACAGGGCATTGTGGGATATGATACTGTATCTGTGTTTTGGTCATGTTGCTAATAAAGTCCTATCCATGTACTTTGCAGTTGAATTGAGCTTTTTACTGAATTTAAAAAAAAGAAAGTCTCTTCTTGCTATTTTGGGTGCCGACCACTGTGATAGGCACCATCTGAATACTATGGCTGTGGCTACACTAGCCCCTCATTTTGGAGGGGCTATGGTAATGTGGCACTTGGGAATATGCTAATGAGACATTACGATGAGTATGCATCATCTCACTAACATAATAGCGGCTGTGCACTTTTCGAAACTGCCGGTTTCGAAACGCTCCCTGCCCGTGTAGCTGGGGACTTTTCAAAATGGCCCCCTGATTTCAAAAGCCCCTCCCTCCGATTTGGTTTTGGGAAGAAAGGGCTTTCAAAATCAGGGTCATTTCTAAAGGCCCTTGGCTACACGGGTGGTGTGTTCAAAACTAGTAATGAGGCTTATTGTGAAATGCCACATTACCATAGCCCCTCTGAAAGAAGAGGCTAGTGTGACCACATCCTATAGACTGATGGGTTAAAGGTTTTAGCTGGAAGTGGCCTAGTCATGTAGAAGATATGGGTATCAGAATGTTAGGATTCCCATCTACTTGCAATGTTTTTTTCCCCAGGTGTGTCTAAATTTTTTCTTTCAGAAACAGGAAATAACTTTATTTAAAAAGTAAGCTAAGACTGGTGACACATGCATTAGATTTTATAACAGTTTGATGTGCTTAACTTAACACAATGAATATGTCATGTTGCTTTAGAGCGTTAAAGAAATGGGCTGCATCTTTCCTTGAGGGCTCTGTGTTCAGCACAATGTGACATGTGTAACATTAGAAATCTAATGTAATGCAGTGGGTAAGACTTAAAGGGGAGCCTGCGCAGCCTTTTAGAATAAGGTAGCTGCTACCAGCGGGTATATGACCTCTTATTTTCAGAATAATGTGGCTAGTTGGCTATAGCAGTAGCCACTATAGTGACTACTGCTTCAGAACTAGTTGGACTCCAGGGTGGCCTAAACTTACACCAGAGAATCTCTTCCACATCATAAAATCACCTTCCATTTGATATAACCAGGACATGCAGTGGAATGGCAATGCCAGCTTCACATCTGGACTTAGGTGCATTGGCAGAACTGTGTGGATGATGCTCTGTGGTTCATCAGCAGAATTTCATGAAGATACTTACCTAACCGGATTTCGTCACCAGTCTAAGCTATCAGCCTCATTTTCATGACCACTAAGTTTTGCATTTTTCTGAGAATTTAAACTGGCTCAGTACAAACTAGTTTCCAAATCATTGTTTAAATATTTAAGTTTCCAATTCCAGCTGAAATTACCTCTCTTTGGTAAATATTTCCATTATGTTATCAAATCTCCCTAAGTGCTCAGATACCGCAGTGCAGACACCTTCCAAGCATTGCTTTGAGACAGTAGGATGTCTTCTTTTTTTTTGATTGAGAGGTAGCCTGGCCAGCCACAGATTAATTGCTGATTAGTACTTAATGCTGACTAACCTTCCTTTGTGGGGACTATTGGCTATATGATTCTATAATTTTTAACAGTTCCCTACTAAGAATCACGTAACCTAAAATTTCTCTTAACTGCTCTTAATTTCGTTGTAAAACAATTAGAATTAATAATGGGATTGCCAATGAGTGTTTTGCTTCAGTGAGGACCTGATAGCTGTAGATCTATGCCCTCCAGAAACAAAGGAAGGAAGGGCAGGAAGTGAACAGGGGCCTCCCCTTCTGCAAAGAGGCTAACAGAAAGTGCCCTTCTTTAAGTCTTCAGCAATGCTCCTTCTATAATGGTGGTGCACCACTTTATATGAATGTTGGACTGCTGCAAAAGGCAGTCCAAATGCAAAGCTCCAGCAAAGCCATGCAGCCAGATGGTGAATGGAGCTGCGAGGGTTCTAGAACTGTTGGGGTACACAGGACCTCCCTTCAAACCCTCATCTCCTACAGAATTTTTGTGCTGGATCCTCACTTTCTTTTGCAGGGAGCAAACCATTCCCCTTCTGATGGGAAGAGGCTGAAAAACAGTTTCCTGCCCTCTTTGCAGGAGCTGCCCAGCAGGAGAATGATGTGGGTTTGGTTTCTGACTACAGGGGTTAGTCTGCTCTTCCATTTATGATATGTATTAACAGAGCTGTTGGAGGTTCAGTTCCCTGAATCTGCTGCGGACTACCTGCGTGACCCTGAAGATGTCACTCTTGGTCATACTACAGCATTGGGTTTAAACACAAGTTTAAGTATCCTGATTAATTTCAAACTGTATCTCAGTTCCCTATCTGAAACAAGGAGATATTTTAATTTTCTTTTCCCTGTGTACCTACACTGGTAGCATGTTGAGAAAGATTATACAGTGACTAGCACTATAGGGCATTGGCTTCAGCTGTGGGCCCTGGACATCTCTTTATTATCAATATAAAAACACAGGAAAGGGAGAAAACACAAATATTCTCAGAGACAAAAAGCTATTCTGTTTAGCTGCCAGCTGGCATGATTTGAATGAAACTTTCTCAGTTTTTAGTAGTTTCTTAAAGCTCCCTCTGCTGAAATCATAATATTGCATGAGACTTTCAGCAATCATTTTTTTGAAGGAAGTTTCTCATCCTCATGGTTGCAGAGAGAAGATTGAGTGCATACCAATGGATCAAAAGCCAGGAGAACAAAGAACTCAATTTATAACTACTCACAAATCTTATTGTATTCAAACCAGTCTCATGATTTCTGTATGTCTGCCTCAGACTTCTGAATTTTTTGGATTAGCAATACAGCTTTGCCCAAATATCAGATGTGACATTTTGGGTTCTTTCTGTTTCATCTAGTAGTTTTGCAGTTCACTGATCTCCTATATGATATTAAAAGTACAATAAAAGTGTATAAGGTTCTCTCCTCTCTTCAGTATTAAATTCTTCAAATGCTGATGAAGTTAATGGGTATTAAAGTGTTTAGCTATAATTAAACTAGAGTCTGGGGAGAAGCCAGAGGCTCCATGTCAAATTAAAACTACTGCCAGTGTAAACATATTCCCATAAATCAGATTCTATTATATACAACAGTTGTTAACTGAATACTTTAAATTTTCTCTCAAGATTTTCTTTGGGGAAACATGTTAAATTTACTTGGAAGCACTGAATTTTGCTGAATATTTCAATTTAACAAAGTTCAAATGATAAGATAGCAGCTCATTACATATGCAAAAACTTTCAACAGTTTGTGGCTGACTTGAAGCTTAGCAGGGCTAAAGGACTAGAATGTGATAATGTGTAAGGAAGCTAAGAATCTTTAAAGGTAAGTGAAATTGGATAAATACTTGTCAAATCAGTATTACAATTTCTAAATATTTCAGACTCTAGACAAATGCTTGCCATGTTAAAATAAATTTATACAAGGGCCTCATCCAAGACCAACTGAAGTCACTGGGAAGATGTCCATTGACTACAATATGATTTATGGTCTATGTTTATATCTTGCACAGTAGGGTCCAGCTAGCGTTTGAGAGCTTTAGGTATTATTACAATGCAATATTAACAACATCGCCCTATTTCTCTCCGTTACAAACCACATCTCCTGGAAATGTCAACCTTCAGGGCATGGGGATCACACAAAAGCCTGGCAGCTTGAATCTCCTCCCACTTCAATCATCACAAGTCACCGTAATGAATAAAACTGAGTCCCACAGGTCCAAAACTGCGGGGAGAAGAGGACTGGGATCAGTGTTCCCACATGAAATGACTGAAACATAAGTCTGTTTCTACCATGGTTACGGTTGCTGGGCATCTGATTTTCGATTGGAACATCTGGTTGAAAGGGGCCATGGTAGCTGTGTTTAACAGTGCTAACCAGGCTACTAAAAGTCTGGTTGGCAGTGTAGTGGGACAGGCATGCCTGGCTCTAGAAACAGGAGTAGCCACTGGAACACGGTGTTCTGCACACAACCCCCAGTGCCAGCTATGTATTTCCCATTGGCTGGCAGAACTTGTGAGCTTGTGCAGTGTACACAGTCCCTGAGTTCCTCCACCTAGGAGCCAGACATGCCAGCCAGTTCTGGGAGCTGCCTCAGGTAAGCACCACCCATCCAGAGCCTGCACCCTGAATCCCTCGTGCCTGCCAATCTCCTGCCCCAGATTGGAATCCCCTCCCAACTCCCTCTGAGAGTCTTCTCACTACACACTCTTCTGCACTCTAAACCCCTCAGCCCCACCCCATATCCTACCACTCCTGTCCCAGCTCTGAGCCCCTTGCCCCTTTGAGAACCCACCTGCTTGTCCCAGCTCTTGAGCCCACTCCCGAACCCCACTCCCCTGCCCCAGCCCACAGCCCCCTTCTTGTATGTACCCTGAACCCCTCTTTTCTCTTCCCACCTGCAGTCTGGTGAGAGTGAGTGAGAAGAACGAGAAATGGAGGGAGGGGGCATTGGAGAAGGGGCAGGGCAGAGGCACGGCATTGGGGAGAGGGCAGGGTAAAGGTGTTCACTGTAGTGTGATTTGAAAGCTGACAACCCTAACTGTAGTCGCTACATAGGGCCCAGTTGTGGATGGTTTATATTTTTTTCTCGAATCAGTTCTTTCCAACAACTTACTGTGCAAAACTACCCCCTTGCAATAATGCATATGAATTTTATTACACGACTAGCATTTAACATTTAATACCATCTCCCAGGTCCTTACTGATAAAATGGGAGGCTCCTTTTCCTATTTTAGTTTGGACTGCAGCTCAAAATAACACATCTCATGAGAACATCTGAGTTTACCTTTTGGGGATCAAAATCTCCTGAGGACAACTCTTCAGATTTCAGTTCTATCCAATCTGAGTCTTTGTTCCACCTCGAGAGAGGGACTTTCATTGATTTCCTTAATAGGCAGTAGCATCCTGAACTACTTTCTGTGGCAATTTGGATGCAACTTTGAGAAATATGCACCGTTTCTATGTTGTCCAATCTCACAAAACAACATGGCAATCTTCTATCAGGCACACAAATACAGAGCCTAAAATATATGATTTTATCAAGTGTCTGAAAAATTATTATTGCTGATTTTTGAAATTTCAAACATTCTTTTGGACACATGGCTTGGCTTGGAAATGGCCAAATTTTCAAGGGAAGAGGGTAATTTTTAATGTAAAGTTGCAAAATGATTTTTTTCTGTGAAATGGACCTATTTTTGACAACCTTTCTTTATGATTTGTAATTTTGTTATGCTTTTAGTGGGAAATACCCAACTAGTCTAAACAGTCAGAATGGCTAATTTGTAATCTCAGAATGTTTTTCAATTCCTAGCATAAACAATTTTTATGCAGATAAAATTACACTCTTATTCTAATATACAGTATTGTATTATCTTTATAACACCATCCACACAAGAAACTAGTAAACAGTTGATACCCATGCAATGGTAATACTGGTGTTATATGTCTTTCTCTGTGGCTGTGTCTACACTAGGGAGTTCCTGTGAAGCATCCTGAGAAACCTGTGGAGCCTCCACATTCCCAAGGCATTCTGTTGACAGTAAATAGAGGGAACATGGCACTTCTGTTAACAATGTTCTGTCACTCCCCCATGAGGTAGCATGTCTCTGTTGACAGATTCTGTCCACAGAGAGTTGGTCTGGACATTCGAGGAGGGTCCTCTCTGTCGACAGACAGAGCTTCTGGGACACCAGGCAACCCTGTCTGCTGTGCTTCCAGTTAGCTGTTTAGGATGTCCGGCCACTCGCTGTCAATAGAGTGGATTGCTCTTTCGAATCACTTGGCAGTCTGGCCACGATTTACCAAGAGACGTTTTGTTGGAAGTTATCTTCAGACAGAAACTTCCGCTGAGAGATCACTGTAGTGTGGACAGCCTGTAAGCATGCAGTAAAGGTACTGTACTTCAACAGGGCTCATGGCTCTATATTTACATGTAAGAGCCTTGTATGACAAAAAGAATAAATAAATCTTTCACTTTTTCACAATTTACTGATGTTTGATAGTAGAACACTTCTCCATCCAAACTACATAAGAGTTGACATTTATATTAAGTCTCTTCGCTTCAGTGTTGTTCAAGCACAAAGGTCTGTCTGTGTCACAGTTAGAAAATTCACTGTGTTCCCTGATGCCCTCAGATTCAAAACTCTCTCCTTGCTTTAATTTAGTGGCTCTCAACCATTCCATACTACTGCACCCATTGTGAAAGTCTCATTTGTCTTATGTACCCCTAAGTTTCACTTCACTGAAAAGCTGCTTACAAAATCAGACACCAAATTATGTGTTGAAGCACATTATTACTGAAAAATTACATATAGTCTCATTTTCTGCCATATTATTACAAAATAAATCATTTGGAACATAAATGCTGTACTTACATTTTAGCGTATTGTTCATATAGCTGCCTAAACAAACCTACATGAAATTTTAATTTGCATTGACTTTGCTAGAGCCTTTTTGTAACCTGTTGTAAAAGGAGGCAGATATTGTACCCCCAGAAAAACTTTGGATTACCCCCAGGGGTACCCCTACCCCTGTTTGAGAAACACTGCTTTAACTCACTCTTCTGTTTGAATTTGAAGAATGGCATCAATTTTAATGTTGTTGTGTCTGATTGTGGAGTGATTAATCATATCACTCATTAATCTCATTTCCTCAGACAAGTAATCCCATTAAAGTCAGTGATCTGCACAGTGACGAAAGTCTCTGCTCTGTCCTATTAATCCTATAACAAAGAAAAATATGGAGTTTCCTGTTGGCATAACTCTTAAATTTGGCCAACATTTAAGTCCAAGGAAAACTTAACTGATAATTTACTGAATCAATGAATAGCATTTTTTGACTTGTGGGCAAATAACACCAAAAAGTCTTGCCTTTTGTTTTTTCTAAGGGAAATGAAGCACAAAAACACTTAAGAACATTAAAACAACTTCTAATAATTAGAAAAATAGCTGAAAAAAGCTTTCAGTTGTCTGAATTTAGAAATTAGGATCAGATCATAGCAACCAAGCTCTGCCTTGTGTGCATATTACTAAAAAGCAAAGGAGACACTGGTGAGTACAATTGAACTCAGGAATTCTTTCAGCAGTGATCGAAATAGTCAAAGGCCACTGCCTTGCTGTAAGCCAAAACAAACAGCCAATGCACAAATGCTACGTAACCATCTTTGGGATTTGAAAATGTGGCTCATCAGTTAAATGCCTCAAAACTCAAACTGCTTTTTAAGGGGGTTGAGTTAGGGAACATTTGCAGAATCAGTCTGGTAATCAGCGTGGTAATCTAATAAGAGTGGGACAAGTTTCTATACTATTTGTTAGGCACCCAACTCTTCGGAAATCAGTACAGAATAAGCCAAAACAACAATGATCATCCATCCTAGCTTTTTAAATTTGTCCTGTGCTGTAGAAAGGAAATGCAGATAAAGAAATATTTTTGATACTTAATAATGTTCATTGTAACCAATAAATAAAAATAAATGAAATCAATACACCCTGGAGAAGTCTCCCCAGTTTGACATTGTACATCACATTTAAAGACAGCTGATGGGAGTGAAAAGTAACTTATAGTTAAGAAACTCATCAACTAGGATTGTTACAATTTTGTACAACTCACAGGTTTTCATTAATGAGCATGTGTAATGTACTACGAAAGTTGTTACCAAAGGAGCCCAGTCAGTTACAATATTGAACTGAAAAGCAAATGTAAATTGTAGTATTTTTGGTGGGTATTGTGTTATTTGGCATAGTATGGCTATTCCTTTTTATGGAACATATCTTTCTGTATAGAGAAGGAATACAGAAAATTACAATTAGGCAAATGCCTTGAGGGATCTGACCAAATACTTTTCAGTTTCAATGAGTCCTTCCAAGATAAGTAAGTTACTGCTTTGTGATTGTACATGGTAATCAACTGCTTTTTTAAAAACAAAAACAAAAACAAAAACAAAAAAACTCCTTCCAGAGGTTGGAGGACTCTAACATATCTCTATTTCGATCACGTATGCAGGTTAGGCTTGTATGTTTTTAAAAGGAGAAACTATGAACCAGAGTTCTTGAGTACTTTCTTTTATTTAAATAACCTGTGCTACTCTTTTTGAAGACCTGACTTTTTAAAAGGATGTGATTTTGCATCTGAATATAATTGTGCCTAAAATTAAACTTGGGGGAAAAAAGCCAGCCCTTTAGGTTCTCAACCAATTCATTTGGAAGTCAATGGAAAGTATTCTATTGATATTTTTGGTGGATAGAGTACCTGCAGTAGCCTTAATGTGTCTGCGCATCAGGTAGGTAGCAGTGCATTTGCTAGCATTTGCACACCAAACTGAAGGTACAAACTATTCATGTAGTTCAACTACATGAGGAAAAATGAAGGGCAGGTGGAGGCCACTGAGTAAATCAGGCTTTTCAAATGTGGTGCAGGACTTTGAAAAAGTTGACAACTAACTATGAGTGAGAGAAGGGTTTTGGTAAGGGGGAGGCAATATCTAAAATTTCAAGAGTAACGTGGATGCACACTGTTACCGGTCGATGACCATTCATGGTTTAGTTGACATTTTAATTGCAGTTCCTAGTGGAGCTATGCCCATACTATAATACATAGGAAACAGTAACAAAGGACTTTCTTGGCAGTAGTCATATTGAGACATCCTGGAGAAACTTCCTCTGTGGCTTCCTGTCTTGTTGCTGGCCAGTGAAGAGACTTTCATTCTCCAGTGCTGCTGAATTGGCACTTTGATAAATACAGAATTATTTTTTAACAACCAAGTCAGAGAAACTGGTAAAGACAAGAGTGAATAGATCCAAACAAGAAAACTATACTCATTTGAGGATTACATGGAGAACTAGTACAAGGAGAACTTTTTGTCTTTCTGTGCTGAGCCCTACCCAAAAGAGAAGTTAGAACCTCTGAGGTCTTAGCTATACCTCTTATGATTCTAGTGTGAGTGATATTTACACAGCCCTCATCACCATAGCATCTGAGGGCCTCAGAACCTTTGTGAGCAGTTCCCCTCTGGGACCAGATGGCCTAGTGGCTAGGCCCCTGGCCAGGGCCTGTTGGATGGGTCCTCAGCCCCCACCCGAGAGTCTGTGGGTTGAGTCTGGGGCATGGCCCCAAGAATCTAGTTCCCCCTTTGGTGGGAGTGGGGTTCCTGGCGGGGGGGGGGGGGGCTCCCCGCTCCACACAGTACCTGGGGGAGGGTCCTGGGCTGTGCCCTCTGGCGGCCAACCAGGTGGCAGCTCTGGCCTGGGGCCTCCTGCCTCAGAGCCAGCTCCTGCCTCTTGGCTGGTCAGCCCCAAACTGAACCGGCTCCCCTCCCTTTATACCCCTCCAGGCCTGACACTGGCCACAGGTGAACCAGGGTGGGACTGATTGGGCTAACAGGCTTTGTTGAACCCCTGCCTTGCCTGGCCTCCCTCTTACACTCCTACACTTTATTTTTCCTGAGGAAAGGCAGTGCCATGTTCTGAGGGCAAGGGGGCAGAATGGAGGCAGAAAGTGAGGCATAAAAGTTGAGTGGTGAGATGTTATAAGTATGGCTAAGCTGCGATTGAACCAAAGTCTTCCAGGCCCTAAGCTAGTGTCCAAATCATGGGAGAAGATGGAACACCAAATTCCTAGTTCAGGGAAACATTATCTTCGAAAGAATTGAGTGGTTGCTCCCAGCTCCATTTGAAGTCAATGACAGCAGGTGTACTCCACCCTCTGAAAATCAGGTGACAGTCTAGTAGTTGAATGAATCTGTTATATGATACAACTTCCATCCTCAAAACAGAGGTTCTGGGAAAAAAATTATAGTGTGTGTGTGTGTGTTGAAGATGGAATCTATGGTGGCATGAACTAGAGCACCTGGGGCTGGGGCGCTTTGCTGTCTGCTGCCGCAATGAAGCCGAGAGAAGTAGAGTGGGACAGGACAGAGTAGAGCAGGCTGCTCGGCTGCTCCATATCCTACTGCTGCAGTGAGTGTGGTGCAGGGAGGGGAAGAGAGAGTGGCCCTTTGCAACCCTGTGCAAGGCCCCACCTTCCAGGTAGTTCCCTGGGCTGCTCTGGGACCCTTCCATAGGACACCTGAAGTGGCTGCTGCAGACCCTCCTCCCCCCCCAAAACATGAGGCTTGGGACAGCCACCCTGAATCATCCTATGAATGGGATGGCTCTGGTGAAGGCCAAGAGTATAATTTATTTCAAATACAAACTGATACATTTATGGAAGATGGGTCAATAAATGGCTATTAGCCAGGATGGACAAGAATGGTGTCCCTAGCCTCTCTTTGTTAGAAACTGGAAATGGATGACAGGAGAAGGATCACTGCATAATTTCCTTTTCTGTTCACTCCTTCTGGGCATCTGCATTGGCCACTCTTGGAAGACAAGATAATAGGCTAGATGGACCTTTGTACATTTATATTGTATGTGAATAATCAAAAGAATGAAGTGTAAGGGTCAAAGATGCAAGAACAGAGACACTTTGAAAAACAGTTAATTTGATTTTTAAGAGATATTAGCTTCACTGCTTTTTCAGGTAGACTGACAGGAAGGACCGTGCTTCCAATGAAGTGGCTCATTTCAAATTGTTGCTTTTGAGCTGTTCATGATTTTTTTTAAATGCTCAGATGACCTGTGCAGTAGTTTTACTAGTGAGGACATGACCAGCAGCATGATAACCAAAGTTAGACCTAGTTTTTACTTGTGAATGACTAGTAGGGTGGCTGCTTTAAAATACCCCACGGTAAGAGCGTAGTTTTGATGTAATGAGAACTCTTTCCAACTCCCTCACTTTTAAAACTCCTATCATGATTAGGACTTGAACAGTGCAGTTTAGAAAGCACAGACAGACATAATGACAAAATAATCAGTATTACTACATGGTTAATATTTAATCACTAAAACTTATCTGGTTCCATAACAGCTCTTTAGATATTATTTTTTTGCGATAACTACAACGTTGGATTCATGTCCAACATTCAGAAAAAGGAACTCTGTCAAGAAGTTTATAGAACAGTGGTGGAAGAAAGCAGAGCAAGATGCTGACCACGAGTAGTGTTGGAAGATGCAATCTTGAGAGATCTAGGAATCCTAAATCCCCACATAGTGACTTGCCAAAAGAAGATTTGCAAAAGACTCTTCAAGATGGAAGTCTATTCTGTATGCCAGCATGGCTCTATCGCACTCCAGTTAATCTGCTGCTGCCACAGAGCTATGTTGGAAAGAACTGAAATAGGAGAAGATTTTGAATTATTTAAGTCTGGAGTTATTCGGTGACTAACCATTACTAACATCTCTAAATGAGTAAATACTTTAGCAGTAGTTATTTAAAATAAAGAAATTAAAATGCTCATCAATCTCATTGAAGTCAATGGCAAAAATCCTAGTGACTTCCAGGGGAAGCAGCAACTGACCCTTCCCAAAGGAAGGTAAAAGGAATGTCTCAAGTATGGTTAACTTTGTGGCCTTCCAGTCAGCATTCAGTGAAGTTTTCCTCTTGTGCTTTCTTGGAAAGGTAGAATTCTCCATCAGCTTCCCTCCCCACCTCATTCTTCACATCTTTCCTTGGCCGGATCACAATTGAGGGACTTCTATTGTGCTGGGAATCATGATGAGCACTCACTCATCCCATTTTCTGCCCCAGCTAGCTCATGTGCTTTCATAAATAGATGGCACATGGTGATGATCTTACCCCAAATCATCTACCTTCTGCTGCCTTGAGGCTGTCTAGACAAAAGGAAAAGCTCTTCGGGTAAAGCTGCTAGTTAGTGCTGCTAGTCTTAGATCATCTCACTTTTGTTTTTGTTCATCCCCAATGCGTTTCAGAGTGCCAGTGAATGAATGATAGTCTTGGCCTGACACAGGACAGCAAAATGAAGTTCTAGTGAGTGGCTAGACAAGATGGCAACATGATGCTTCTCTGAACTCTCTACTCCAATATTCCATTAGGAGAGATGTCATGGCATTTATATTTAATATACGCTCAGTGAACTGTTCTGGCAATAGTCAACTGAATCTGGTGGAGGAAATTAGTCCACGTATCCAGTATAGATGCATCTCTGTCAGGGAGAGTGAGGCAACTATGTCACCCTTTCATCAGATGTAATTGAATGCCTACAGAGGTGGTAATTACAAATACCATCCAAACTGCACAGACTCATTTGTCTTTGTTTACCATCAGAGCAAGTATATTGATCATTCGTAAAGCATTAAACCTCTCTGGAGAGGAACAGGAAGGTCAGATTAATAAGGCCTGACATATAATGTAAAGTGCACTTCCATGAATGGCAGGCTTGGAAGTAGCAAATGAAATTCTTTTCCTAGTCACTTAACCTGGTAGTGTAACCCTGGAATAAAGCATCCCTAAGACATGCTTATTACCAAGCTTTTTGCCCTATCCTTTGTCACTGTCTGCCATCTGTGCGAACTTTCTATAGGTCTTGCAAGTTAGAATATACTACAGATCCTTAAAGGTTTGGCAGTAAGAGCACTTTGAAGTTGTGCAGGTACTTTGAAGTGCCTGCAGCTGCATGGCATGCCAGTGCTTCAAAATTGTGAACTTTGAAGTTTGCGTGGTGGGAATTAGGTTAATGAGGTGCTTCATACAAAGTGCAGCGCCTCATTGTTATTCACCAAGCAGGCTCATTTACATGCTCTCTTAGAAGGAGGGGGCAAGTGTAGACAAGCCCCCCCACTGTTTCCATGGGCTGTCTTGGCTTCCTGCCAACTCTCTTCCTACTTTCCTAACATTCCTGGACACTTTCTAGGATCCATTGTCTAGAGTTGTAAACCCTACAGAAAAGACAATTAGCATCACGTTTTGAAAGCTAACCACCATAAAAATACTTTAGTTAACCCGAATGGCTGGAATGCCCAGAAATGGGTATTACCCTTCCTATTTATCATAGTACCTTTCAAAATCTGACCTTGTAATTGTAATAGCTGAGAGGATGGTAAGTGCTATGTTGCAGATAGAGAGAGACCTGATCAAATACAGCTTTTTATCTCCTATGAACTCAGTTCAGCGACCAGTATCTAATTATTTAGGCTTAGAATTCTAGAATTATCTATTCTTCACAAATGAAATCAATGGGGGCTTGTTTGTCCATGAACTTCAATAGAACCGGGATTAGATCCCTATTAAGGGCACTGTAAGTATAATGGTTGTACACAGATGTGTTTAATTTGGTAAACACCTTCTGTGCAAAACTGAGGTGGAACCATGAGAACAAATCACAACTAACTGCCATTAAAATTATCCTTCAAGATTTGATCTTCAGCCTCACAGCAAACTGTGAACATAGTTTTTGACTTTCAGGATTTCCTACCAAAAATTGTGAGACAATAAATCTCAAATAGAAACTTGAAATAAAGTTTTAATCTTCACAGAGCCGAAGAAAAAAAATCTGTTCAAGGTGTAAAAAAAAATTCTACATACCAGTTTTCAGGTTATCTGCTTAAGTTTCCATAAAGTTAGGGAAATAGTGTGGTTTTATATTGGAAAGGGAGGTGCAGTTTTAACGATTAAATAGTTTTCAAACCTCTATAATAAGAGAACCTTTAATCACTTAGCTTTAGCATCAAATTAGATTTTCAGGCATGCCAATTAATAGAACCTTGTTTTCTAAAGATATATTCTTCCCTATTTTGAAAGCTTGACAGATCTAATGCTTTAAAATTATTGAAGCTGACACACCCCCTCAAGAAGACTGTTTAATCTTTCAGAGTCTTCTCTTCTTTATGCTGTCTATCATGCAGTGATTTAACTGATTGGGAGGGGAGAGTAGCTTTTCACTTTTTTTCACCATTTTTATTAAAAAAAGACTCTCTTTACCTGTGATGGATTTCATCTTAAGACAGATGAGAACTCATTAAAAATGTCCAATATTCTAAAAGATGAAAGGGATGATGGAAGGAAGCGACAGTGTCAAAATCAATTGTAGATAGCATTTATTTTTCACAACAGGCATTTAAAAAGAGATGATGTCTTTGCACAACTGCTTAGATTGTGCTGATCCTTGACTTTAGGTAGTGCACCATTCCAGCTCAGCACCAGGTTAGCCTGTAGCCCATAGGCTGAAAGGGGCCCATCAGGGTAATCTGCGGGTGGGCTATGAGACCATTTGTTTACATTGAGAAGCTGTAGGCATGGTAGATGCTTAATGTAAACCAACTGTTTTGTGCCCCCGCCCCCCCCCACCAGTTGCCAATTCCTGCCTTAGGGTGAGATCCAGGCAGTAGCTACCTCTTGGTGGGAAAAAATTTCTCCCTTTGGCTAGTTACCTGATAATTTCTCTCCACAGAGATTCTTGTGCCTTCCTGCCAAGCATCAGGTATTGGTCATTGTTGGGAACTGGAGACCGGACCCGATGGACCACTTATCCAATGCGGCTTTTCCCATGGGAGCTAGATTTTAACGAAGTCATAGGGTATGCACAAGCAGTGCAAACTGTAAGTCACAAGGAAGACTCCAAATCAGTGAGACCAAGAGAAGCTGTTACTGGTTTTCTTAGCTCTATTATATGCTGGATGTGCTATCGTAGAGGCTTGATTTCTTTTGCATGTGCCAGAACTCCGTTCAGCTCAGAGGGGTGGTGTAGGAATGCTCAGGGCCAGGCTAGCCCTGGTGGGAGCTAGATCTGCTGCTTAGCAACCAGAATATATGTCACTGAGGCCTGTTTCTTGATAGATCTGTACCAGTTGAGGATAGGCATAGTGTAAGGGAATTCTGTCACCACCCACTTTTCACCTTTGACGTACCTGCCATTTACTTCTTTCTGCTCCTACACTGAAGGGAAGAGAAAATAAAGGTAAAGCAATGGTAAGGTAATATTACTGACAGAGGACAGGACTCTCTATTCAGGTTTGGCTCTTTTTCATCACTGAATAGATACAAAGGAGCCAGAATCTAGCTGCAGCTGGCCTGTAAGAAAATTTCTAGGTCAGAAAGGAGGTCTGTTCTCTCTGCAGGGGTTAGATTGGGTTTTGTGCCTGCTGATTCTCTGACCTCGGTCAGTGTAGGAGCTGAAGTAGGTAGAGGGTGCCTTAGGGGTGGGGCATGGGTGGTGGCAGAATTCCCTATGTCTATCCTCCGATGGTGCAGGTCTATTAAGAACTATACCTCAGTGACATATGTTCATTGCTAAGCAGCAGATCTACTTCTCACCCAGGCTAGCCCGGCATTGAGTATTCCCATGCCATCCCTCTACACTGAGCAGAATTCTGGCATAGGAAAGACTCACACCCCTACAACAGAGCATCCAGCATGTAGCGTATCTAGAAAAATTCGTAAGAGCTTCTCTTGGCCTTGGTGATTTAAGATTAAGGCTCATAACTGGATTTAAATAGAACTGGGCTTATAGAAAGACAGCCAGGTTATATCATTACAACTTTAATCATCCTCGCTAGTTGATATTTTTAGAAATCAAAGAAATGTTATCACCCTATTGTTAAAGAAATATCGTAAATTTGTCTCCATGGTGAACTGGAACATTCTTTCTTTAAATTTTAACTATAGAAGTGCTGTAGCTGTTTCTAAATCTAGCTAGTATATATCTTTTTCCTGCTAAAAATAAGGAAACATTATGATGCACATCCTGAATAATAAAAAAATTAAAATCAAATTGTGACTGAAGATACATATAGTTTAGTGGGAATGGTTGGGATTGGAAGGGGTTGCTGTGATGAAATAGTCATTTAATATTTTATAGTGCTCTAAGTCATTCAGTATTCCGGTGACTTTTCTGTGCTTTCACCTAATTGTAGGAATGCTATAAATCATGCCAGGTTTTCGGAGGTATTGAAACACTAACTTGCTGTAATATTCTCTAAAGAGAACATTTTGAAGAAGAATAAATAAATAAATAAATGAACCACACACACAAATCCCCAGGGTAAAGGCAGGCAGCAAATTATAAGAAACCTATTAGCTTTTGCATTTGGTACAAGTTAATTCATAAATTGGACTCCCTGATTGTATCTCAGTATGTTTCTCAGAGATACCTACGTTCAAATCTGGATTTCATCATAACTGAAATTTGATTTTCTCAGTGTAACTACCAGACAGATAATCCCTGTTTCCTAATCAAATGACAAATTTAGCCCAAAGTGGCAGTCTCCTCTAAAGAGAGGATCAAAGATAGAATAGCAGGACGCTGCAGACTAATATACTTTGGCAAAGCTGCACGGGGAAGTTTTCGTCCTCAATTCACCCTAAGTGCAGGGAACACTACTAGTCTCTTCTGTAACCACTAAAATTCATCAAAAGAGTCCATGAATTGAAACAGAATTCCAGACTGAAAGGGTGATATGTGATCGTTGTTTAAAACAGGGCTGGCATAAAAATGTACATAGCTCAGCATTAGTTACATAAACAAATAAACGATTTTCATCTTGGAAAAAATGAAATGCTTACAATATGTGCAAAAAATGGCACTGTGTGGTGAAGATTTCATATAAAAATTTTCATTACCTTTTCTGTTCAAAGGTGTGTGCATTGTACTTCCACTTATTTAATGTTTGAGCAAGCCGGAGGTACTCAAAATCTTTTTTGGGCATTGTTCAAGGCTTGAGATAATTATTCACTTATATGAAATGATTCATCTATTCCAAATTTACAACTTCCCTGAGCTGAATGAAAGCAGGTGATATTAATGTTCATACTTTTCTTGGTCAATGATTTAAAGTCGTGTGCAGTTTTAAATCTCAGATCATGCAAAGGTGTATTTATCTTTTGTAGAGATCATTATAGTAGTGAATTTATCCTTTCATTACAAAGAAGAGGAGTAGATATTACAGGAAGAGATAAGAGTACAAACTAGGTTATTGCATTTTAGTAAAATTTGATTTTTTCTGATGAACTTTTTAGTTCAAATAAAGATTCTGCTTTTGCCCTAAATTGTTTGGTTTCAGGATTCCTATTTTTGGTAAGGTTTGTTTTGTGTGGGAAACAGACACTTCTCAAAGAAAACTTTCACATTAAAAAGCAGCTTTCTGTTAAAGTGTTTTGTGATAGACAACTTGTGACCAATCCTGTTGTAATGTAAAATGTCAGTTTTGTCTTTGGTTTAGAGTCCCTACCCCACTTCGGATATGCTGTGAAACTTAACATCTTAATTTTGAAATGTTAAAGATTGTATGACACTTGTGAAAAAAAATATTTGACCTGGTGACAGTCCAAGTTTTTATTCCCAAATATTTTTACATCTCTTCATTCCAGGTATAGTTTTAAGTGAAAGTGATTTGGTATTCTTCACATTTTGGTCAAACCAAAATCATTGTGTAAGTTCTGATGACCAAATTAAATGGGTAAAACTCACTATCCCATAAATGATGGCATCTTAGGAGCTGATAAAATGGCATATGTTTGTAGCACCAAGAGGCACTGAGACCTCACACTAGGGTGAGTGAATTCTCTGCCCTACAGCTAGGCTCAGAGCCAGCTGGCCTTTAGCTCATGTGGTAGAGCACAGTGCCTTAGCCCCTATGATCAGAGGTTCAGTCCCTAGTGCCAGCATCCCAGGTCTGTTGGTGGTACATATGTATAGGACTTGATTCATTAGTCCTTACTGGTGCAAATTACTACTGAAATCAATAAACTATTCAAAATTCCTTTCATAGTCATTAGCACCAACATTGTGGCTACATCTACACAAGCACACTACACTGAAGTAGCCTATTTCGACATAAGAACATCGAAAGAGGCTACTTCGACACGTATCATCTACACATCCTCCAGGGATGGTGCCATCGACGTTCAACATCAAAGTAGTGACGGAGAACATTGAAAGGAGCTGCCCTGGAAGGAAATGCGGAGTGTCCACACACACGTGTTCCCTGTCGAAATAAGGGGCCAGCAAAGCCCCAAGTCGCTCCCTTAAAGGGCCCCTCCCAGACATACTCACCCTGCACAGCACGAGATCCACAGAGCCGACGATCAGTTGCAGACCCTGTGCATGCAGCATGGACCTCCACAGCAGCAGTAGCCAGAAGCCCTGGGCTAAGAGCTGCTGCACGCAGTGACCATAGAGCCCCGCAGGGGCTGGACAGAGCATCTCTCAACCCCTCAGCTGATGGCCTGTATGGAGGACCTCGCTATTTTGATGTAGCGGGATGCAAATTGTCTACACATGCCCTATTTCGATGTAGAACGTTGAAGTAGGGTGCTATTCCCATCTTTGGACAGGAATAGCAATTTTGACATCTTGCTCCTAACGTCGATTTCAACATCAAAATAGCTCACAGCACGTGTAGACGCGATGCTTACTATTTCAACGTTGTGCCAGCTAGTGTAGACGCACCCAGTGACTATAAACCACCTCCTTCTGATTTGCTATCATTTCACAGCCCACATTGCATTAATGCAAATTACTAATGAAATTCAGCCACACAATGGTGAGTCAGGCATATAGTCTATAAAATCAAATGAGATGAAAGACACTACCTGGATATATGATATTGTCATCACTCTTAGCATTGGTTGTCTTTATGAATATATTTTATTGATTTCAATGGGATTGCGAATGAGTAAGAGCTGGATGTTTCAATTTATTTTACAGTCTGTACTCGTAACCTTAATAGCTAAGTGACAGCTGAATAAGAAACATATTGTTTTAGTTTAACACATTCATGTCACTAAAACGCTTATATAACTTATGATGGGTAGCCATTATAAAAATGAAAATTCTACATCAGGGAAGCACTAATGAAGCATTACACACTAATAATGTAGTATTGGTAATTAACCAACAATCTATGCAAGCAAAGGTAAATAATGTTGGCATTCTTAATCTACAGTGTCTGCATGTAGAATGGCAGGTGGATATCTCCCACAGTAACTACTCAAGCTATAAAAGCAAAAAAGCAGTCAAGTAGCACTTTAAAGACTAACAAAATAATTTATTAGGTGAGCTTTCGTGGGACATACCCACTTCTTCAGACCATAGCCATACCAGAACAGACTCAATATTTCAGGCACAGAGAACCAAAAATAGTAATCAAGGTTGACAAATCAGAAAAAAAATGATCAAGGTGAGCAAATCAGAGAGTAGAGGGATGTGGGGGGGGGTGTCAAGAATTAGATTAAGCCAAATATGCGAAAGAGCCCGTATAATGACCCAGAAAATTCACATCCAGGTTCAAACCACGTGTTACTGTGTTGAATTTGAATATAAAAGAGAGTTCAGCAGCCTCTCTTGCATACTTGGCTTAATCTAATTCTTGACTCCCCGCCCCCTGTCCCTCTACTCTCTGATTTGCTCACCTTGATCATTTTTTTTCTGATTTGTCAACCGTGATTACCATTTTTGGTTTTCTGTACCTTAAATATTGAGTCTGTTGTGGTATGGCTATGGTCTGAAGAAGGGCGTCTGTCCCACGAAAACTCACCAAAGAAATTATTGTTAGTCTTTAAAAATGTGCTACTTGACTGCTTTTTTGTTTTGATAGTATATAGACTAGCACGGCTTTCTCTCTGTTACTATTCAAGTTATAAAAGATTAACTTAGATGTAAGAGTTAAGATGCATTTTAGAATAACTTTTTAAAGACATCTTTGCCAATTACTTTCATTTCAGAGATTCCATTGTGGAATGTAAAATTTAGTTGTCAGTTTCCACAACTGCTTGCTAGCTATGTGGGGAATATATTGGAGACAAATCATGCCATAAATTTACACTGAAGTTGTACTCAGTTGTTTTGTTTTTTATTAATCTTCACATGGTAGTTGATTTACATTATAAAATGGAACATCTTCAGTAAAAATCAAATATACTTTTGATAATGTCATGGAATATTATCTATTCAAAATGTGTGTTTTTGTGTTGTGTTTTTTTTTTTAGCCCACTAAAAGGCTTTCTATTGTGGTAGATAATAAAAAAAGGTAGGTGAAAAGCTGAAAATATGGTTATCCAATTGGAGGGATCAGAGACTATCAAGGCTTTTATAATAAGGCTGCAAAGCGATAAAGCATCTGGATTGTATACAGGTATTTCCATTTGTAGTGGTGTATTCACACCCCATCCTGTAAAGAGGAAGATAGTGAGTGTATATGGACATCATGGATAATTCTGTTGGGTGCTCTTGGGCCTCATATGTCCAGTGTTCAAAGCCTAGTTAAAGGCAATAGATCTAGAGTTTGCGGCAACAGAGCCCATCCACCCAAGTTAGTTAGAGTAGTCCCTCAGTATGGGGCAACATGGTCTTACACTCACAGTTAATATATCAATCCTTCAATGCAGGGCAGCAAAACCTAACAGCTGGAGTCAGTATGGCAGCCCTTCAATATAGAGCAGCGTGATATAACAGCCAGAGTCAGTGTAAAGGTCCTTTGACGCAGGGCAGTGCAGCTTAACTGCCAGAGTCAGTATAGCCATTCGTTAGTACAGGGCAGCATGGCCTAATGACCAACACCAAAGGAGCTGTTACTAGGGTGACTAGCAGACCAGGAAGAGCCTGGGCATGCTTCACTCTGCCAAGCCCCAACCCAGGGCCCTGACAGTGGAGCAGTCCACCACTGGCTGAGTGGGGAATCCCACAGAAACACACTGAGCTCACCTGGGTGGCAGATACCATTCTTTCAACCTCCTTGAGTCTGTTCCTACCATACTCTCTGTTGTGGTAGTCCAAGAAGATTCAGGATCTCCAGGTTCTACAACACAGATCATTCCCTGGGGTGCTGTTGACCGTAGAGGTCTATTTTGGTCCTTAGGATCACGATCTTCTGCCAGCAGGGTCTGTGGTTGGTTCTTCATGAGAGTGTGTACTGCAGGTCCTTCCTCTCAGGTGTCTATCCCAGACTGAGCTGAACTGCTTCCTTTCACAGTAGCCCTGAATTTCAAGCATACCCAATACGGCTGGGGATGGGGACAGGATTTCTACCACCCACAGTGTTGTGTTAACCCCTTCTGTCCTTGTGTAGGGTGTGAACACCCTGTCACACACACTGCCCCTTAAGGCCAGTGATCCTTTCCTGCTTCCTCCTCTCCCAGTCTGGAGGAGAAATCCTCATCATTGTGGACCTTACCAGGGCTGTTGAACATGTGGAATTTGTAGGATTGGAGGGAGAGAGATCACCACATAATTCAGGTGTTAGTATCCTTCATACTCTGCAACCATTGGAGGGGTGCATGATCGGTGATCAGCTTAAAGCCATGTGTTACTAGCTATTCAGAAATAGCTTAAATAGACCATTTTATGGCTAAGGCCTCCTTCTCAGTCTTTGAGTACTGTATCTCCCTGGGAAATTTATGGCTCAAAAATAACACGGGGTGTTCTTCCTCATTGACCTCTTGGCCCCCATACTTCTCCTGAGGCATCATTTTGAAGCACACGGTCTTTGATGAAATCAGGATGCATGAGGGCTAGGTCTTGTGCTAGGCATTTCTTCTGCTTCTGGAAGGCCTGTTCACACTGATCTGTCCATTTCACTGGCTGAAGTTGAGAGTTTTTAGTTAGATCTGAGAGGCAGGCTGCAGTTCCTGCAAAACTGGGAATGAAGTGGTGATATTAGTTTGCTAATCATAAGAAATGGCATACTTGCTTCTTTGTCCTCAGCATTGTGGCGTCTCCAATAGGGTTTGCACCTTATCAATCAGTGGTCATAACTTACCACCTCTCACTATGTATCTGAGATGAGTCACTTCCTCCTGCCCAAAATGGCATTTTATTTGATTGACCGTGAGACAGGCATCTTGTAGGGTTTGGAGGATGCTATAGAGGTTCTGAAGATGGTCTTCTCAATTGGTACCACAGATAAGTCTATGTAGGCCGCAGGCACTGCTAATGAGGCTGCAACACTTTGTTCATTAGCTTCTGTAAGGTGGCAGCTGCCCATGCAATCAAAATGGCATTATTATGAATTGATAGAGTCTGTATGGCATAGGAAAGGCAGTATTTGTCTGGGAGTTAGGCATCACAGATATTTACCAATGCCCTTTTGTCAAATTCATGTTTGATAGATATTTGGCTCCCTTTAGCTGCTTTAGCAATTTGTGGATGTGAGGTATTGGATATAAATCACTTCAGGAGATAACATTAACCAGGAGGTGTCATTGCATGGAGCTGAGGCATTCCCCCCTTATTACCAGCTTTGAGTCTAAGGGTTTCCCCACTAGTGGGCTTAATTTCAGTTCAGGGGGTGATGGCACAATAGAAAAGACATCTCTGGTCTTTTAGGCTTTTAGCTTTTATTATATAATGTGTGTGTACTTCCTTCCTTTGGCACACAACACTATTTTGTGGACCACAGGTTCCATGTGACTAGACATCTTGAAGGAATTTTGCCACTTGGCCAAAAATTTCTCCCTCTTAGGAGGTGAACAAGAACAATACCTGGCTGCCTGGCTTGAAGCTTCATACTTTGGTTCCCTAGTTGTAGTGATGCTTTTGAGTCTAATGAGCATGCATCAACCTCTCCTGAGTGAAAGCTCCCAGGGCCTGAAGTCAGTCTCAGAGATGTAACGTATATATCTGCAGACCCCATGACACCATGTTTGTAAGATATTTTGCTAATCCATCACTGAATAGAAACTGCAAATAAGAATGAAAATATGGGCAAAGCACTGGTGCTTGATACTTTTCACACTCTCCTGTACCTCAGCAGTAAATCTGCTGAAATCAACTGGGTAATAATGGTATGAAAGGGAGAAAATAAAGACCTAGGCCTGGGATTTATTCCCCATCTTGGCACTCCAAAACTCCAAACTGAATCCTGGCTTAAGTTATTTTACCTTGTGTTCTTTTTCATCTCACCTCAGATTTTAAGCTAAGAGAATAGAGCCTATGTAATCCATACACCTGTGTGTGGTTCACTGTCCCATGTAGTAGCACCTAGACCATTTCACAGAGAAAGAGTGAGTGCCCTCTACAGCCTAAACTACAAGGAAGCTTGCTTTTAGCTCAAACTGTAGAGGTGCCTGCACAAAGCTCCTGAGGTCCCAAGTTTGAGTCTGCCTATGGACAGTTACACTTACACACCTTAAGACAAGACAACGTGTTTATTTATAGCAGGGGAAATTCAATCCTGCAGAGCTCCAACCACTTTGGCTAAATCTACACTGAAAGAGTTTTGTTGATGAACCCACAGACACTAGAAATGCTTTCTGTTGACATACTGTTGACCTAACTTCGCACTTTTGTTGACAGCCCTCTGCCCCTCCCATATGAGGCAGAATGCCTTTGTCGACAGAATCAGTTGACAAAAAAAAAAAAGCTGTGAGGACACTCCAGGGGGCCCTCTGTCGACAGACAGGGATTCCGAGTCACCAGGCAGCCCTGTCTTCTATGCTTCTGGTTGGCTGTTCTGTTGAGATGGTGGCCAGGCAGTCCAGCCACTCATTGTCAACAGAGTGGATCGCCAGAGAGATCCGCTTTCATGTGGGGCTGCGATCTATCGACTGAAGTTATCTTGGAAGATAACTTCCAACTCCAACTTCTGTCAAAAGATCACTGTCGTGTAGACATGGCCTTTGATAGGGATTCTCTGTCTTGTGTGTCTGCATATGCCCAGCATAATGGGCCCCGATCCCAATTTGAGTCCTTTGGTCACTACAATATTGTAAATATTTATTACTACAACCACTAAATCTCATGGCCCATATAAGATATAATTACTGCTGAAACTCGCAAAATGGGACTTAAGTGATGTGTATATTGTGTATGATGGCAACAGTTTCTGGCACACAAACCGATGGTGAAAAGGAATTATTTCCAACACTATCAACCAAGCAATGTCAGCAAGTTTCCCCTTCCAGCAAAACACACTGTTGCAAAGAAATAACAGCAACAGTTTTCTCAAGTTTGCATCATTTGTTTAAATGTGATCTCCAAAAAAGTAGTAGGTATCATGGCAGCCGTAATAATGACTTCAATTATGTTTTAAAATGCCACAGGTCTCATGCTGCAATTTTCTAGAATAACCTTAATGCACTTTTTTACTTTTACTTTCTTTCCAATTAAGTTGGAATGTTCACAAGGGGACTATAATTGCTTTAGTTTACTAGGAAATGTATCTTTACATGACCTGCTTCATCACTACACTTACTGAGAGTACTTAGCATATTTTGCCCTGAGTGGGGAGCACTATAAAAAGCCAAGGGGAAAAGTGGAGCAGCTGTCTTCAACCAAACCTTTAACTTCCTTGATTATACATCTGCATCTAGTTCTGTTCCACTGAAGGCATTCAAGCTCTCAGCTATGAACATCAGAGACCTAGAGTAGAGTGGTCTGTAAGAGCCAGCTCTGATGGGGTCATAAAAGATATTTTTTGGGAACTGAAGGCAGGCACATTGAAACCATATCAGTGCAATACCATGTGGGTCATCCATCTACATTATTCCATCTGTCACTTTGTGAAGCCTCTGAGGAAGCAGAAATGCTTTAAAACATGGATTTTATGGTGTGTCAGGTTAGATAAAGCTACTCCATTCTTTCACACTGTTGTGGATTATTATTGTTTTTTTTAAAAGGTAGCCTAAGTAATAATAGCACTTTACAAGAGAAACAGCAGGTGTGAATTGACAAAGGAGAAGAATCAAGGAAGAAAAATAAAATGACCAGCTCCTCAGCCAATGTAATCTGACAGGTCCCATGAAGATAGTGGGTCTATACCCATTTATACCATGGAGCCTAATGGAATTATATTGACATATATAAACTGATGTTCTTGCTCAAAATATACAGTTGTGTAATGATTTATGGGTAAGTTTCTAGGTATTACTTTGATGACGGTGCCTTTCTTCCCCTCAGACACAGAAAGAACAATGGAATTAGAGAGAAAGATGGTCAGGTTTCAAGAAGGGAAATACTTCAGTTTAACTCAAAGACCCAGGAATGAAAGCCAGGCCCAGACTGTGTTTGATAAAACTTGAAGTTCTCTGCCCACAAGGGACACTCAGCCCATGTAATAATCATTTCCTGTTATAACCCTGTCTGTTGCATCACTTCTTCCTAATAAAGCTAGTCAAAAAGTTTTTCTCTTTTTTCTAATGTGAAATTTGAGTTTTTGACAAAATGATTCTGCTTTCCTCAGATTTTCAGAGAAAACCAAACCATATTTTCTTTTTGTTTTCAGGAGTTTGTAAGAATTGGTAATTTTTGGCAGCTTTCAGTTTGGAAGAATATTTCTATTGGGCAGCAGAAGTTTGCAGGTGCTTTTTCTCACTTTTCTTCTCCTCCCTCTCCCCCCCATGTTACTTTTGTGTGCTTGTTATTAAGGAACGGTAGGGCAGGGATGGATTATCCAATAGACACAATAGGCATAGTGCCTAGGGCCCACAAAAAAGTTTAGGGCATAAATAAATTAATAATTGACTTAAAGTAAGAAAAGAAAACTGCTAAATCAAACTAAATAATTTTCTATCTTTAGTCAACAAACAACAAACAGGTATAACATACAATTAAATACATATTTTATGACTGTTAGCAAAATCACAGATTACATCAAATGCCATTTTTCTCAAAAGCTCATTCTCAGTTGAAAGTAGTGCAAGTGAAGGGTAGTGTTAATTTAATATATAAGACAGATTAACATCATAAGCATTGCCCCTGGTCAATTATCCCTTGTTTTAATATTTTCACTGTCCATGCCCATGAACTATTTAAAATATATTTTTATATCTAGGGGTTTTTATACTTCTGGCAAACATACAAATATAATCTCAATATTCGTGTTGCATATAAGAAAATTCAACCCATCCCAAAGGAAATCAAGGATGGAAAATTATAGAGATGTTAGAGGGAACACTGTAGGCTACTACTAAGCACTGTTTCTGATAGGAAATGTGTGGCCAGCATGAGACAATGAACTGTAATTTCGGAAATGACATCAAACAATCTTGAGACACAGTGTTGCCAAGTTATTAGCTCTGCAGTGCAAAGCATTGTTCTGTGGATTTTACATTCATAGTGGCTTCATTGCCTTACTTACCTCATCAGCTGATTAATTAACAGGTACATCCTAAATATAATCCTTGTGTACCTCAAAATGGCTGTTATTTTGAAATGAAGTACCATGCTAGTCAAAAGAGCCAACGGGAAACAAAAACAGAAAGAAGACAGGGGAAACAGAAGAACATCTTTGATTTCAGCAAACAAAATACAAGTTGAACCTCTCTAATCTGCAACTCCCTCAGCTGGCAAACTCCATAATCTGGCATGATTTTAGTTAGCTAGACAGCCACTCAGCCTGAGTGTGGCCAAGTTTCACGTGGTCCCATAAAGTTTGTTTCTGCCCACCAGTCCTGGTTCTCAATGTTCTGTGCTGCTACTTAGCTCTAATTAACCCTCAAACGTCTTCTAACATTCCAGTAAGCAGTAGAAGTGTTGGTAATGTGCTAGAAAATATTGACCCTTCGTTGTCCAGCAAATTCTCTCATCCACCACTGGTCAGGTCCTGAGAGTTCCAGAGGAGAGAGGTTCGATCTCTACAGTGTAGAGAAAAGATTGGGATAAGCAAAGTGGTCACATAGTGTACCACTTTCAAGAGCGAAAGTTAAAAGTGGGTGATATTAGGTGTATAGGCAATAGATTATATATAAATATATAAGAGGAAAATGCCATAATTTTAAGGCCTATGATTATGAGAGTGCTGAAGGCCTACAAAGATCTTAATCCAGTCCCGTGAGGGGGTTCACCTTACCAAGTTGTTATACATGTCTTTGGGAAGTGGCATGGAATATGAACAGTAAACTCTTTGGTATCTGGCATTCATGGGACTGGGAGGTTGCTGGATAATTGAGAGTACTCACGCTGGGTGGGAGAGAAGAGTATCTTGCCAGCTGCACTCTGATGCAGCATGGAGGGATGCAGGGCAGCAGTGAGAGGGCTGCCCCCTGCCCCCCAGGTTCTCCCTCTCTGTGCACAAACCCCAGCTCTGATACTGCTTCTCGGTGCTCCTGCTCAGTGTCCAGTGATCATATCTGCTTGACTGTGAGTCATACTGATTATTCGAGTGTGCCAGTTAATCAGATAGTGGTTAAACAAGAGTTTACTGTATATGTAAGCATTTGATTTTAGAATCTCATCTTCCTGATATTCATTAGTTGACCCCCAAACTTTGCTTCCAAACCAACGGACTGCATTATGTTGATGGAACACAAATTCTGGTGCACCAAAGATAGTAAGGAAATCCCATGTGGCCAATCTGCAGCTGAAACTGTCATGGAAGCCAATGGAGCTGACAGTTTACCCTGGCTAAGGCTCTTGCTATAGCTAATACAAGTAGACTCATTCTAGTTTCCTTCTCCTCACTCTTTCTCTGCCCCTGCAATGGCATGCCCTCCTGGTTTTATATTCTTCCACTTATTGATAGTGAAGTGCCTGCTGCCAATGTGGCTCTGTAATATTTCTGAGATACATAACCCTAGTTAGTCAATGACTTTGCAAACATTAAAAAACGTTTCATTTTCACCTCTGTGGATATGCAAGCCTGAGTTTATTCTTATAATTCTACCAACACAAGAACCATTTATTAGCACATTTGCTCTTTGGGGGATCATCCTGCCTTGTTAGTGGAGCTGGACACTGGGTAGGGGCATTTAACTCTGTGCCTATCAGTCTTTGTACTCTATTATCAAAACTACAATTTAACTGCGAATTGTACTTTAAATTAAATCATTCTATGAAAGGTAATTTGATATACACCAGCAAATTTTGTTCTACTGTAAGCCAGTTCCTAGATGGCTTTTCCCTGCTCGTGAGTGTCTCATTGAAACAGTAACTAGAAGTTCTTCATACTTGAAATACTGTAGAGTTGTTTTATGCGACAGTGGTGTGTGTATTGGACCTGAGATGAATGTGGCACTACACGAGTATATGCCAGACCCTTCAGATGGTGCAAATGGGTTTAGTGATTGGTGCTCTGCTGAGTTCTGCCAACAAAGGATCTGACCTGCCTGTTGAAGCAGCTGTTCTCTGTGCACCCATTTAACATGCAACAAATGTAAATTGTGGGCAAGGTGTAATGCAGAAATGTAGACTAGAGTAGAAAAACAGAATAGCACGAAGAGCATGTACAAAGTCCATGCAGCTAGGAAGCCTAAAATAACAGAGGCTACATCTACACTTACCGCAGAAGATAGCCACTCTGGGTTGATCTTCCGGGGTGCCTTTGACCTTCAAGGTCAGTGTAGGCCCAGCAGGGAATGGTGCTGGAAACTAATTTTTTTGCTACGAGGAGGTTGAGCATAGCACCCTTGTGCTGACTCTTTCTCACCAACAGAAGTTGGTGTAATAAAAGATATTACCTCAGCCACCTTTTCTCTCTAATATTCTGGGGTTGTCACTACTTCACCACCACTGCCAACAATCTTTATCCATATACTCAAATTGTCTTTGCTTATCCTAATCTTTCTTTTACCATGTATTATGCTTGCTGAAAGCAAAGAAGTTGTTCTGTTCACTTGGTGATCCAAGATGAAGCATAATATGTTTGTTTTCAATTAGCAATAATGGGATGTGGGCATGTAAATGTCCTTTCTGTGCACATTTTTTCTTTCATAGTTGTGAAAGGATTATGTAAGTAGTATTTAAATATTATATGACTGTGACTGTTGAACAGTGAAAATCTTTTAAAACACAAATTCACATCACTTTGCATGTGAGAGAAGTGTCTCTGATTCACTCTAGGCAGTCCATGACTTTGTGATTGAGCAAAGTGTACAAGGAAATGTTTTACGTTTTCCAGCTCCAGGAAATCAGGGCTAATTATACTATGCAAGTTACCAGTGGAAGCACATAACAGAATTCTATTTACTTCAGGCTTGTTCTACTACTGGAAAAAAAGCTATGTCCTGTTAAAGAAATCCATGGCTGTGTTTGTACATGCTTGACAGTATTCTGAAGGTAGATGCTCACCTTCAGCTTCAGAATTAAAAATGTACAGGCTTACTATCAGGCTCTAACACTAGTGGTCTGCTAGCTGTTAATGTATTGGCAATTAATTATCAGTATTCTTATTCATGGTATTGCTTAAAGGCCAATGGCACTGTTTGAACGTAAGTTAACAGGTCTGTCCCAGATAGCTTTGGATTTTTGTGGATAACTGTTCCCTAGTTAGTAAATATAGAAAAAGTAGTGTCATCAATGACCCCCATCCTAAACTGATGGGAATAAATTTCCTTTACAACTTTGGGCAATAAGCAACAAAAAACCCAATAACCTAGCTTTGCTAAGCCAGTTCAGTGAAAAGAGCTTGAGTAGCTCTTGAATTGCTATACATAAATAACTTGTGTACTCAGCACCATAAACACATATAACACTTTACAGACAAGCAAAAACAATATCTGTACCCTAAAAATCAATTTAGTAAATTGACAATGAGGGATGTTGATAGCCATTGCTATAAATTAGCTGTTATGAAATACAGCTAAAAAGGAAAGCTATAGCTATCAAAAGAAAATGTTATGATTATCAGGGTTAAGGTCCTTTTGAAGGACCTTTTAAAAAGATATCAGGAATAAAAGAAATCACAGCAATGGTACAGGTCTCTCACTATAAAGGGAAGGTAAAATCGTCTATGATGCAGCAAAGGGTTCAGTACAGATTTCTGTATTTGGAAAGAAGCTGCATGAGGCATTCATGTTTTGCAGGTATGAAATAATTTGCATTCCACAGCTGCTAGAAATATATTGTTGTGCTCTCCAAGGAGCAGAATGGAAGGTAGATTGTGATTCCCAGCTTTCCCTCCACTGTGAGGAAGTTTCCTACACCACGCCTATGCCAAGGATACTCTCTCCGGGGCACTGGCGTAGCTATGCCAGTCAGCTCAGTTTGGAGGGGGGCGGGGGCTGCCAGAGGTTGGAACACAGGCTCTGCCCAATCTACATCCTATCCTACGCACCTATACCTTCCAGAGTCCTCTGTCCTCCCCAGGCTGCTACCTACACTCTGTGCAGTTGGTGCAAGGTAATAAAGAGTGGTTTACTTCTGTTGAGTCCCTTGTCAGCTAGAGTCACATAATGGTGCATGCTGACAGAAGGTAAGAATGAAGCATATATTTACTTTGATATATGAGGACCAAAATTCAGAATCATAATGAACAAATGATGAATACTGGGTTCATTTTATTAAAATCAACTGTGTGCTTGTTACTTTACAAGACATCAACCCCTGCTGAGTGGGGAGGAAAGATACTTGTGGTAATAAAAGAGAACTAGCAGCCATCATGCTTCTTGTAGTAATTAGTATGTGTGGGGGTGGGGGTGGGCAGGGGCAGAGAGTTTCTTTGTTTTTATCACAGTTTCATCCTTACTAAAATTTTATGACCAATGCTAGTAATATCACTCTCTCAGGATAATATGATCAACCATGAATTGACTCACAAATAGGAGGGTGACATGAAGATGTCCTACACATTATTGAGTGACCACCAAGAGAAGACATTCACTACACTATTGTATTTTTGGTTTAACTTCTTTGAGTTAATGCTGTTGACATCTCTGGTTATGGATGGTTTGTCATATTATCTGATGACCTAATATTAGTGCTACTCTGTGTTGAAATAGAGAACTTAACAAATGATAATAACATTGAGTTAATGAAGCCATAAGACATTTGAAGAAGAGAAAAAAGTCATTTCTTTGCCACAACCAACAGTAAGAGCTTGTTATAGGGTGGCAATCTGTATGTGAGTGTGTACAGTTCAAAACTAACTAATGGGTTTTGCTTCCACTGTCTCTTGTGTTGACGTGTCTTAGGCCAATTTACTCGATTCTGTTTGTTGTATTCATGTAAATTATTTTTTTTGTTTTACTTTGAACCTAAGGCCTTACAACAGCCGAAGAAAAGAACAAGAACAAATTAGAAGCATTATTAATAAGTGATTGTTTTTTCCAATTCAGACAGTCAATGCATACAGGGCAATGAGGGGATATTATGGGTGGAACTAGTAGCACCGCTTTTATTTCTCTTGTCCAGTGCTTCCCAATGTTTGCTGTTCTCCTAGAGAGATCCCACAGTGCACTGTTCCATGCCACATAAACTGAGCATGCTATTGTATTCCCAAAAGACACAATGCAAAACTGGTATTCTGTATTAATTTTCTCTCGGGAAGCTTCAAATAACTTTTGCTTCCCTGAAATACCCCCATTTCTGCAGGATCCGTTTGCACCCTGGCATTCAATGGCTTACTCAGAAAGTGGACTGGGTTGCAGAAATGAACATTGGTGACTACTAAAGTCCAGTGGCATCACCAAATGTATGGAGCAGATAGTTTTTTATATTATTTAATTTGCATCCAAGCACATGCTCACTTCCAGGGTATCAGAAAAGAGCTAAATAGTAATAATAAGAATCCATTATTAATATAGTATTTACTTTTGTTAAACATCAGTATGGTCTGTATTTTGTAAGACACAGAAGACGACCTGGGGTTAAAATCCCAGCCTCATTAAAGTCAATGGGAGTTTTGCTTCTGGTTTCAAAGGAGTCAGGGTTTTACCGAGGGTCCCTGCATTGGGGAGCTCATGGTTTACATAGACAGACAACACGTTTCACATTGAGTTCCAGAGGGGATCTTTGTTTTTTGTTCTCACTGTTTAATAGACAAGGCCAGAAACTTTGCTGTTAGTCTAGTTTAGACCTGCTCCTGTCAAGGTGACCTAACTGAGTGAAGGAGTATGCCTCACAGCATGGGGGATCTTTGGGTTATGAAGAGATGCCATATTGGCGCCTACATCATTTACCCCTTTATGGCCACATCTCTACTAGCAAGTTTTTTAGAAAATGCCAGGGCTCTTTTGACTAATGCTGCAGAGCTTCTACACACAAGTTTTGTCAGAACATCCCTTGTGACAGTAATTTCTTAGACAAATGCTTCTAGTATAGACATAACCAAAATGTGTTCTTTCAATATTAAAACAGAAGAAAGCAGCACTTTTTCTCATGGCTCTCTTCCTCTCCCAGATGAGGAAGAACACACTTTTCCAAAAGATTCTTTAGGAAAAATAATGGGTAGATGCCCCAGGGGCCCTATATTCAAAACAGGAGTCCTCATGGTACTGGATTTTTTTGATCCCTGACCTGTTCTTTTGAAAGAATGGGGGCTGTATGGATGCTCTCTATCGAAAGAACAGATAGATTTTCTTCCATCCACCTTCATGTGTGTAGACATAAAGACATCTTCCGGAAGCACTTCTTTCAAAGGTTCTCTGTAGTGCAGATGTAGCCTGTGGCTGGTGTCGAGGATACATGGCCAAGCTCAAGTGATCTGCTGCTGCTACTGGCAGCTGGGACAGCCTACAGCATCCTTTGGGCTGGTGTAAGCTGTACTGACTACACAGCTGGGGTTGACACTATGTCCCAATTTGGGCGGGGCAGTCCGTTTATTAAGACGTGTCCCAGCTATCCAGACTTTTCTAGCAAAAGGTGGCATTTGTCCTGTTTTCTCTCAATCAGTTGGCCAGGGCAAATGGGACACATGCCCACTTTTGTCAAAAAAGTGGGGTGCAGAAGAACATGCAGAGCGCAGAGTAGCAATGCCAACCCAGCATGAGGGACAGGCAGGGTTTGGGTGACCAGCGATACCAAGAGGGGCTTGTGTGGTGAGTGAGCAACAATGCCAGCCCTAGCCTTGCTCGGGCATGAGGCTTGGAGGAGTAGCTTGGGCCAGTCCATGGCAGGCAGGGCTCAGGCAAGTTGATTGGGCCATGTGGTGTCCTGTTTTCCCTTTGGGAAATATGGTCACCCTAACTCAAGCTGAACATCACCAACCCCCATGGCAGGAAAATGCAAAGATAAGCAAAGAACCTTTGTGCCCTGCCCAACCCAAACTGTGCAAGTTGCTTTTTAGCCATTGTCCAGTTTTTGGGCCAACGTATTATTTCAGGGGTTCCAAGATGAGATTGCCTCCAAGAAGATTTGCATGCTGACCACTGACAGGCAAATCTGCCTCTTATTTCTGTATTTAAATTGCAAGGCTTCTGGAAATGGGACTGGGTGTTTATTGTGATTGTTCAGTTTGCAGCACAATAGGTCTGCGGCTGTTGTATGCTATTGCAGTACAAGTAGGTAAGGATAAAACAGAATCAGTGAATACGAACCCCTAAGAGATAGATGCCTGTCCACACTGTGCTCATAAAAACAGGCAACAAAAGAATGTGAGAGTTATCCCTTAAAACAAATTGACACATAGCTTAGAGGTCTAAGACCAATAATGCAGCTTTATGGAGAGATGCTTCTCAGTATGAAAAAGTGAGCTTTTTCTCATGGTAGTAAACAATCCAAATAAGCATGTTTTGGTATAGCCCAGGGTGAATGTATCCTCATTTATTTGCTGCTTGAGAAGAACCCAACCAACCAGCCATGGCAGGTACAAAGCCTGCATTCTAAAGCAACTGATTCAATTATTGGTTAGATAATCAGAATTGAATGACAGCATATATAGTATGTACAACATTTTAAGCCTAATCCTTGCCTGGGGAGGTGCTCAAAATGAAAATGCATTACTTCATAAACATATGCATGCAGTCAGCATATTGTGGCTGGCAGTTCTGCATCTTTTATCAGTGGTATCTAAAGGCTAACTCCTTAGTTGAAAAAAGGCTGGTTGCAATGCCAAGGGCTTCCGTACAGTTTGCATTTGACTTGAGAAAACATTACAATATAGACATGACCTGAGTAACAAATACAAAGGGAATAGAAGATTGGTGAAGCACTGATAGCTCATTGAAAGATAGTAACCTGAGATGTTTCAGGAGGTTGTCAGTCAAAGGTTTCACTGCTGGCTGAGTGAACTCCGTCTGCTTTTTAAACTTGGCATGCCTGGGTTTAATCACCAGATGAAATCCACTGAGCTCTGTTCAGTCAATAACAAGAGCCAACTTCATTTGTATAGTTTTTGGCCTTTATTTTGTACATTTTAATTGCAGATAAATTACATATGCATGCTAAAAGAATAAGTGATTGTTTCTTTTCCTGGGGGAGGTGTGACTATTCTCAAATCTCTGGTTTCTCCAATATTCACCCTACATCTTCTCCATACTCTTTTTTATCAATCACTGTCTTTTATCCCTTGTTTCATAACTTGGCTTACTTGGTTAACTCATTTGTGTGCCTATCTAAATTCCTAATGAAAACCTTTTCATGCATATATCACAATTAACCTGAATGAATACATTTTTGCAGTGCTTCTTTTGTGCCAGTAGTTGGTGGTACTGAGTACCAGCACCTTGGCAGTCCCAGCCACAGGATTAGCTATGCGGCTGGGGCAGGGAGCTGGCTGAGTACAGGGTCCTCTTTTTTTAAAACAAAACAAACAAAGACAAAATAGCACAACATTTTGCCTGTTCTGCTACAACTTCCTTTTTTACTGTCTAATTCTGTCATCCTTACTCTCTGCTGTCAACCCTGCTGGTTCTTCTGTTCTTCACTCTTTTTGGTCTGTTTCTGTGGCCTTGTTTCTTTTTTTTGTTTTGTTTTTTGTTTGTTTTGTTTTTTACTTGTTATCTTGTCTTGTTAGGTGAAGCAGGGAATAGATGGTGCTACTGATTGTCACGTTGCTATTTGCATAAGCCGAAGATTTTACAGATGAGGTGCACAAAAGGCTCATATAACTCTGGAACTCTTTCAGCTGCATCCTCAGAGAGGCAGACACCCAGCAAACATTCCTTTGTTTTATAATTTAGAAGAAAACCCCAGCATTCCCGTTGTGTAGCCTGGAGGGCTGGCCGATGCATTGCTCAGCATTCCATGGACCTGAAATGAGTGGAGATGGGGTGCAGGCCCACCCTGGCAGTACTCCCTGGGCCCAGTATGGGGGCTGGGAGCTGCAGGCTGGCTGGGTGTTGGTGCACTGTGTGGGTAGGCAGTCCCTAGGGGAAGAGGTCAGGCTGTAGGTCCTGTGCGGGGAGAGGGCTGTACTGCATAAAGGAGGTGAGCGACAGTGGCGTGGGGCCAGATGGCCTTTCCCCCCGGTCTGGTATGGCAGCCAAGTCCATGACAGAGGAGTTTAGGGGAGGTATGTGTGCGGGAGGTTAGCAAGTGGGTGAGCCCTGTCCCCAGCTGGCCACTTCCTTCCTGATGTGGCTGCCCTAGTGGTCACTGTGCAGCATAGCTGACCCTGTGCTGGCTGCCTGCTGTGGTCACTGTGTAGTATCTCTGTCTTGCAATGAGCCCCCTCCCTTTTCTTGTTATGGAAAACAATCACATTCCATGAACATCCCATTTTCCTGGCCCAACCAAACCATGACCTTGCTTTAAGTTGCAGTCAGAGGAATCTGTATATCAAATTTGGTGGTCCTAAGTCTTATCATTTAGGTGGTGTTCTTGGAAAAAAATGGATTCACAGGCAGACAGTTACACATGTCTAAAATATATAGCTATATCTTTCTAGTTATATAATTTCTAATATTATTTACATTTTAATGAATTGTGTGTTAAAGATATATCAATATTCTAACTGCCGTTAGCAGACATTTTCATGAAAACAACCTAAATCAAGTCTGTTCTAGATACTTAGATTATAACAATCTCACAGTTTCTAGCTGCAGCTGTAATATCTGTAGTGGCCAAAATAAGATTGATAGAGTATATCTCAGCTTGGAAGTCAATTAAAATTCAAGTAAAAGCTATAAATAAAAGAATTAAAAACTACTTAGTGGATTTTCCTCACATTGTAGCTCAGTGTGAAATACGTTGCTAATATATTGAAATGCTAGTTTCAAAAATATAAATTGTCATTAAGTAAATTATATGCATAATGTCCTCCTAGAAAAACCTACTTTCAGGTTGCAAAGTCACACACTCAAATGGAACAAAATGCCAGAACTAAGGTTGCCCCAGCACCAGTAATTTGTCCCCTTGCATATTATGGTACTCTTTAAAACAGATCACACACTATTTTTCAGTAGGTCTCCCTACACTAGACCTATCATCCCAGTTGCCCAGTGTACCACAGTCCCAAGATGCAGTCTTTCCTCCAAGGCTCCTGAATTAGCTGGTCCCATTCTCTTCCCTGGACTTCCCTGATTCTCGTTCATCCTTATTCTAAAATCTTAAATGGAATTTAAACAATGCACTGGAGTGGATTTCACATACTATTGTCTCTCACCCACCTATATAATTCAGATCTCATAGCTTTGTAACATAACAAGACCCTGATTCTACAAGGGGTTAAGTAATGCTAGAGCTGTGCTGAACAGCCTGAGATCTCACTGAAGAACAGTTCACAAATTTCAGTAGATAATTGCATGTGATACACTTACTGATGCCAAAAAACGCCCTTTGCATTCCTAATAACTTTCAAAGACCTACCTAGAACAAAGCAAGTTATAATATCAAATTTTGTATTTTACTGCATTTAAGTACAGTAAGTTATAATACTGATTTTGTATTTTACATAATGTCCTGGGTATGCAACAAGCTAAGAGGCGACTTTGCTAAAGATCATGCAGATACTTACCGGAGGAAACCTCAAACTGGAGAACTCACCTATGTAGGCCTACTATTGTGTGCTCATTGTGAGTCTGGCCCTCATGAATTATTTCTTGTTCCTACTGTGGAAGGCTCATTATCCTTACATTATTTCACTCAACAGAAGTTCAAGACATTCAGCTATGCTAAAGTTTTATTCTTAGGTGATCAAACTTCTATATCTGAACACTTAAGATTCCTACAGTGACAACCAGAGCTATCTCATGCCCCCTTTTAAACATCAGTCTCCATTAAAATCCACATGGAAAGTGCTGGTTAACAAATTCAGTGTACGAGGTTGCTAAATGTCTCACTAATTCTCAGAATATGGGTGAAGCATTATTTCTTTTTACTACATGCCCATCCATCCAAATGCAGACCTTTCTTCAGAAGTTCCTGTAAATCCTTGTTTCAAATGAAATACCTGGAACAGTGGTACACACTGATGAAACATTTGGTATATATGTCAAGCAGATGATCCTGAAAACTCTAACTCATGGACATGTAAAAAACAAGCAGTCCTGTAGCACCTTAAAGAATAACAATTTTATTTATTAGATCTGCCAGAGCTCTTACCTATGAAAAGCTCATTGCCTAATGAATAAAATTGTTAGTCTTTAACGTGCTACATGTCTCCTTTTTTATGTGAAGTTGCAGGCTAACATGGTTACCCTCTGACACTATTTATCATGGTCTCATGGATGTCAGTGTGACTACTTGATCATGCAAGGGCTACATCTGTGGGGGAAATGGTAAAAAATGAGCCCCTTCTGATGTGGGAACAAATGGTTACTTTTCTGCTTTAGTTTTCTTTCTTTCTTTGTGGAGTAGAGGTGGCAGGAGGGGAAATGCAAAGGCCAGCTGTAGTGCATAGCAATTAATGAACTAATTCAGTGGCCTTCATAAATCATAAAATAAAAGACAGCACCAATGGTTAAAAGTCAATACAGGGAATATTTTGAACATAATTAGTAAAGCTACTGAACTCAAGCTGACCCATCCCTGAAGAATGGAGGTCAGGCAGTGGAGGCCGTATGAGGACTTCACCTATATTATTTTGTTTGATTAAAATTCAGATCCGTGATATGTTGTTTACAGTTCAGTGCTGTGAAATCAATTTCTGAGATGCATTCCAATTAAGACAGGTTAACAGTCAATCTAAGGCACTAAACCCATAACACATAATTTCAGAGTGCTAATCATTGTAATGCTAATGGCTATTTGACATCTGTTCAATTAAACTGGGTGATCCTTTTCATGTCAATTTTCTCAGTAATCTTTTTTCCTAGTTCACAAAAAGTATTGCTTCTCATCTTGGTAGAATGAAGTTTGGACAACAATAATGGAGTTTAGTTTATTCTTAATCATGTGGCTTGCAGTGTTTTCTGATTAAATTTGACATATATTTGACTAACTCTTTAAATACCAAGAGTGCTTCTGTTCTTGTTCTTACACAACATTAAGAATACAAGGAAACCATATATATTGCTGTGTTCTAAGCCGACGCAAGTTTATCACATTATATATGACATGATCAGCTTTGTGTATGGTTAGATACTTGCAACACAGATCTGCCTGTATGTCTGTCTGTCTGCTATCTAGGTCTGGTTGTTGAAGTCATGCTCTCAGACAATTCACAAATCAAATGTTAACCATTATTAGGCATGAGGCCTGGTCCACTTGTCACTCTAAGACCCTCCCCTGGACATTACTTCTGGGGCCAAGATGACATGTGACCAGCAGCAAGAAGTGGTATGCAATTCCTCTAAGAACCCTTTCATCCCCATTTATGTAAATGTTTGCTCACAAGGTTGTTCAAATGCACAAAAGTTTTAGATACATTCATTGTGTCTAAAAGAGACAACAACAGGTTTATTTTAAAACTGTCTCCTTCTACCAGTATCCACACCTTCAGAGAATCTGAGTGGCCAGCATGAGTGGGTCCAGTATGTAAAGCTGTGTGAAAACTTTGCTTGGAATGCCTCAAACTCAGATAACATGTCAATGTAATGAAATGTGTGTTGGGATGTAAAAAAATTCCACACACATTAAAATTTAATGTCCATTTAAAGCCATGACTGTGGAGTAATTTGGCTTCTTGATTATTAACAAAATGGTTAACACAATGTCACTTCAACAATTTGCTCAAAGGTTTGTTTATAAATTCTTTTCTCCATTTGGTTTGTATGTTTTGAGTAGGTAGCCTTTGCTGAAAATAGTTTTAAAAACCTTGGATACTTTTCCAAGTGCCTTCTCTTGTCTTCCTCCATTAGAGGAATATTTAGGTGAAATTTCTATTGCTGTAGAAATGCATTAAAACTGCTGTGTATCTACCAAATCTGCCAGCCACTGTGCATCCACCTCTGAAATGATGGTATTATTTCTTTTAAAATTTACTTGAGATGGTTTGTGTAAACTGTACATGTCTTAGGTACCTGCTTTGCTTTCAGGCTATCTGCTATTCAATTTCTGTTCTATTTTGCTGTGCTTCTTGTCTCTTTGGAAAATGGGGTCATCTGTAAATAGGATTAATCTTTCTCCCTCCTCCTCCTTCTCAGAACTGTCACTGAAGTAGTGCTTTCTTCTCAGGTGACCAAGCATCAACAGGGCTACACTAAATCTTGTCATTCTCATGAGGGAGGTGAAGGAGACTATGTTTCCTTTCATTGTATCTACAATTTCTGAAAAACCTGCTCTTGAAACAAGACTGTGTCATACAGCAATGGGACTTTCTAGGGATGGTGCAATGGGTCAATTGTTGAACTCCAGAGTTTGGGAGTTCCTGCCTAGATTCTTGCGTACCAATCAAATTAAATACAGGGATGAAACCCAGTGTTATTTGAGGAATTCTTAGAAGGCTTGTGAGACATTTTTTTTTATGTCTCCTACTTCAGAAGTTGCCCAACTTGGTCAAACCCATACTTGTGGGCATCCTCTGGGGATGAAATCCACTCTGATTAGTAAAGTGTGGTGGGAAGAGTTTTAGAGGGGTCACAGGCCACCCTTTGCTTCCAGTCACATGTCAACCTTGGTCCTTGAAGTAATACCACAGAGACAGGAACATATGGTGACAGGTGGGCAGGGCCTGCTGGGTCAATATTTGATTGTATCCCATGACTTTTCTGTTGCAGTACAAAACAGAGAGACCTACCAGAGAGCTCACAAGCTACTGAGATATACTGTCTTGCTAACTATCTGCTCTCTATCTTGAATGAGTATTCTAAAGTTTGTGGCACTAGATGAGTGGTTCTCAAACTAGGGCTGTGGGCCACATGTGGCTCAGTTAGCACATAGCCTCAGCCCAGATATGTGCTAAAGGCTGCTGGGCATGGTCTTCATGATTCAGGGCTCCCAGCCAATCCTGGGTCAGCCCCATGAGGTTCCAGAATCCAGGGCAGCTGTGTGACTGGGGTTGGGGGCAAGGGACTGCCTGAAGGGAGGGGGATCCAGGGCTGCCACCTGGTCCTGCCAGCTCCGGGGCAGCTGGCCACGCTGTGAGGCCAGGGATTTGCGGTATGCAGGGCAAGTCCCACGTGGTCCTGGGTGGGAAGCCAGCTGGTCCCATGTGGTCAGGGGCCAGAGCAGTCACTTGGCAGGAGTCTGAGGCTCACGCTTATCCCCATGGGATGCACTGGGGAGAGTGCAGGATGAGGGGCTGCATCTGGGCAGCTGCTGCTCTACCACCCAACCCCTACTGCACAAGTTACACGTAGTGGGCTGCCTTTGTGGTCCACAATGATAAATATGTTGAGAACAACTGCACTAGATATATTGCTCTGTATGGCACTTCATTTGTTAATATGAATCAAGAGGAAGATCTATTTACTCTGCTTGATCTCAAAATCAAAAAGGAGTCATATCAAAAGTGGAAAGTAGGAGAAATTACAAAAGATGTATATAAGCAAACAATGCATGTATGCAGGGGCAAGATTAGAAAGACCAAGGCACAGAACAATCTCAGATTAGCTAGAGACATAAAGGATAACAAGAAGTCATTCTGTAAATATATTAGAAGCAAGAGGAAGACCAAGGACGGGGTAGGCCCACTACTCAGTGAGGAGGGAGAAACAAAATCAGAAAACTTGGAAATGATAGAGGTGCTTAATGACTCCTTTGTTTCAGTCTTCACTGAGAAGGCCAATGCAGAAATGCTTAATATAATGCATACTTGTGGGAAGGGAGTAGGTTTAGAGGATAAAATACATAGAGAACAAGTTAAAAATTACTTAGAAAAATTAGATGTCTACAAGTCACCAGGGCCTGACAAAATGCATCCTAGAATACTTAAGAAACTAATAGAGGAGGTTTCTGAGCATTTAGCTATCATCTTTGAAAAGTCCTGCAAATCGGGAGAGATTACAGAAGACTGGAAAAGGGCAAAAATTGTGCCCACCTATAAAAATGGAAAAAAGAACAACCCAGGAAACTTCAGACCAGTCAGTTTAACTTCTGTGCCAGGAAAGATAAAGGAGCAAATAATTAAGGAATTCATCTGCAAACATCTGGATGAAACTAAGGTGATAGGTAACAGCCAGCATGGATTTGTAAAGAACAAATCGTGCCACACCAATCTGACAGCTTTTTTGACAGGAGAACAAGTCTTGTGGATAAGGGAGAGGTGGTGGATGTGGTATACTTAGACTTTAGTAAGGCATTTGACATAGTATCTCATGATCTTCTTATCAATAAACTAAGCAAATACAAAATAGATGCAGTCACCATAAGGTAGGTGCATTACTGGCTGGATAACCCTTCTCAGAGGGTAGTTATTAATAGTTTACAGTCATGCTGGAAGGGCATAACAAGTGGGGTTCCTCAGGGATCTGTTTTGGGACCAGTTCTATTTGATATCTTCATCAATGATTTAGATATTGGCATAGAGAGTATGCTTATTAAATTTGCAGCTGATACCAAGCTGGGAGGGGTTGCAACTGCTTTGAAGGATAGGCTCATAATTCAGAATGATCTGGACAAACTGGAAGAATGGTCTTAGGTAAACAGGATGAAGTTTAATAAGGACAAATGCAAAGTATTCCACTTAGGAAGAAACAATCAGCTTCATACATATAGAATGGGAAGCAACTGTCTTGGAAGGAATACTGCAGAAAGGGATTTCAGGATTATAGCGGACCACAGACTAAATATGAGTCAACAGCGTGAGGCTGTTGCAAAAAAAGCAAACATGATTCTGGGATGCATTAACAGGAGTGTTGTGAGCAAGACACAAGAAATCATACTTCTGCTCTACTCAGTGCTCATTAGGTCTCAGTTGCAGTATTGTGTCCAGTTCTGGGCGCCACATTTCAAGAAAGATGTGGGAAAATTGGAAAAGGTCCAGAGAAGAGCAACAAGAATGATTAAAAGTCTAGAGAACATGAGCTATGAGGGAAGACTCAAAGAAGTGGGCTTGTTTAGTTTAAAAAAGGGAAGATTTAGAGGGGACATGATAGCGGTTTTCAAGTACCTAAAAGAGGGTTACAAGGAGGAGGGAGAAAAATTGTTCCGTCTGGCTTCTGAGGATAGGGTTAGGATCAAGGGGCTTAAACTGCAGCAAGGGAGGTTTAAATTAGACATAAGGGAAAACTTCCTAACTGTTAGGGTGATTGAATACTGGAATAAATTACCTTGGGATCTTCTGGAATCTCCATCACTGGAGATATTTAAGATCAGGTTAGAGAGACATCTATCGGGGATGGTTTACAGTGCTTGGTCCTGCCGAGAAAGCAGGGAACTGGACTCAATGACCTCTTGAGGTCTCTTCCAGTTCTAGTGTTCTATGAGTCTATGAATAGTAACAGAGCGGAAGCCGTGCTAGTCTGTACTCTAACAAAAAAAGCAGCAGAAATGTAGCACTTTAAAGAATAACAAAATGATTTATTCAATGATGAGCTTTCGTGGGACAGACCCACTTCATCAGATCAAAGACGGTCTGTCCCACAAAAGCTCATCTCCGAATAAACTATTTTGTTAGTCTTTAAAGTGCTACATGTCTGCTTCTTTGTTTTGCATGATTCTATGATTCTATGATTATTTACTTTGACTCTGTTTTCCTGTCTTTTGGAAAGGGAAATTAGACCCTGTGGGGTGGGCCAAAAGGGGCAAACTCAACCTCCTTGAAGATGATAAGGTGATACTGGGGGCTGTCATCTGAGGGCCGTGTGAAGGCTTTTGTGGAGGTGCTGGCTGAAGTGAAAGGGACTGCTGACTTTCAACCCCTCTGCATGTCAGGCCCTTAGTGCATAAGGGGTATGTTCCTAAAAATCAGCCCCCTTGAAAGAATGTCAAATTTAAGAGCTGGAAGACTGATGCCCCTGAAAATCACGAGGCATGTTAAAAAAGGTAGGCCTCCAAGACAATAGCTTGTTGCTGCTTACTCAGCTACTTAGTTACTATTAAGAAACTTAATTCATTTTTCAACTGGGATAAGAAATTATCAACTTCTTTGTAGCTTTGTAACTGGCCTGGAGGATTCCTATTTTAAGGATGGCTGGGTCTTTGTTTTTGTAGTAGGATACCACATTGTCCTGAAAAGATAACAAGCTAGGATAAAAATATATATATGTTGAATTTCTTTGTCAGACTTCTTAAATATTTCTGTGCAAACTGTACATAAAACCTCTTCACTTCCATGGCCTTTCTCCCTCTTTCTCTTGGGTCACTGTTGCACAAGAATACAAAATGCCTCTTTTGATTTGCCTTGTGTGCATTCAGAACTCCTGAATAGAGCTGTGTGATAGAGCTGTGTGAAAGTTTTGCTGCAGACATAAAATTGGCCCAGGTTTGCTGAAACTTTCAAACTTTGTAGCAAACCTCAAGCATAAGACTTGGACAAGTGTGGATTGAATTTCAAGCAACCATTGAGTGGGAACCATGCATCAGCAGAGATGAAGTTTGAGCTTTTTAACATTTGTTTCAATCTGAACCTCAGTATATGGCAATAGTGAAAAAATAGCTGCAAATCCATGTGTAAAAGGTTCAACAAACCCATATGAAACAAACCCACAAGAAACAAACTATTGAGTTCTTCATTGCTGTAGCCCTAATGCTCTGTCCCACCTTTGTAGCCCAGTGGGACAGCTTACCTCTGTTACACTCACTGTGTTGCATTATATTCTGTTTCATGATGTTCTGCAGTAACACAAGGAATCCATAGGCTTGAAGTCAGACATTGGCTCCAGTAATTAGCATGATGCTTGAGGTCTATAAACTTTGGCATAAGTACACTGCAAGTAGAATGTAAAGGGGAATTTTGTCCCTAATGACATCAGCCAACCACAGAACATGAATTGACACGAGCTTCTGGAAGGTTTTGAAAGGAATTGAAATAGTAAAGGTGCCAGGTGCCAAATTGATGTATATGATAATTGGGTAAAATCATAAATGAATGAACCTATAGAAGAAAGACACCTTAACATTGGTCTTGCCCACAAAAGCTCATTACCTAATAAATAAAATTGCTAGTCTTTAAGGTTCTATGGGACTGCTTGTGTGAATATGGATGTTCTGCATTATCTCTGTTTGCCTTGCTGAGGTAGAGTGTGTAAGACTTTACAAATACATAATTTATTAATACATTTAGCAAATACAAATGAGTTCCTATAGTGTGAGTGTAGTGTCTGTGCTCATCAGTGTTCCCAACCATATATAATATAATATAATTTGGCCTGATCTTGGGACAAAAGTCTGTCAATTTTCAAACAATAGGGCTACCCTGTAGCCCTAGCTCGAAATAAATTATTCAGTTTGCATTGCACAAATTGCTTAACTTATTTCAAGGCATTGTATTTCAAACCTGGTGCAAGCTACACTGCAACGGAGTTTGAAATAAGTACTTGTTAAGAACTTCTTGGTAATGTACGACAAAGGTTTCCAGGAATGAAATACCATGCTCAAAATAGCCTTGCAATGTGTGCCAAATACATCCCAAAATAGAAACTATGTATACAAATGCATCCCAAAATAGAAAAAATAGTGTAGCCTTATCCAAAAGGAATTCTAGTCATAGTGTTTCGACTAGGCCATGCTTCGGTCATAAAACTAATTATCCGCACGTCAAAGATTTACCCTCTTGGGAGCTTCTTCTGTGCCTGTTAAAAGCCAGGATACTTTGAACCTACAGTACAGGTTAGCAAAGCATGTTTTAATTGTTATCTTATATTGAACCAAAGCCATGTATTTGGCAGAGATCAGTTAGTGGCAAAATTTCAGAATTCAAATGAAATTTCTCAACATTTTAAATTATGAAATAAAAAAGGAAATAAAATGTTCCAATTTTTTTACTCTCTGTAGCTTAGTTAATGAATGGTAAAGTAAAGGTTGGTTCCATCTACCGTGCAAGACAAACACTACCTCTTCTCACCACCCACATCTTAATTTCCTGCTTTTCTTTAGGCTAGATTGTCAAAGCCTTGTCTTCGCCTAGGCCAAAGTGTGTGAAGAAACTGAGGTGGCAGACATACTTCTGCCTTGCTTGTTGAAACATTTTATACTTGTAAAGACTCCATCCTGTCAGCCACTCAGGAGGAAGGACAAGATGCAGAGGGATGTAGTTTAATCAGGCCCCAACTTTATCGACTCAGGTGGGAAACACCCAGCAAGAGATTATACATTGTAAATCAAATCATTCTGTGCACAGTCATTCCCACCTATCTCTCTAGCTGCTGCTTTAATCCTCTCCTCTGAGATTTAAAGGAGACTGGGGAAAGGGGGAGGGGAGGGGAGGGGTCTCTTCACTGTTTCAAACAGCATGGCCATCTCTCCAGCTTCTATTGCAGATACCTTCCCCTATGTCTACTTCCAAGCCCATCTTCTTAGGGAACCAGATTCCTGTGAATGGAAACCTGAACTGGACATTTGCCACATTGAGAAGCCAAACTTAGCTCTTTTGTCTCCTTCTCCTCATCCACAGCCAGTTTCATTTCCCTCCCTAGTATCAGCCAAAAACATATCAACCACCCACTTCCAGGGGTGCACCCTATTCAGTCTAAACTCAGGTACCCAATACAATATTTCCTGATGAATAATTACTTAGGCCCCTCATCATATTCAAGCAGCTTTAGCTTTGTCAATCTGTACAAACTTGTCTACTCCATCATACCCTCCATGTAACATCAATGACCAAACTGTAAATGTAACTGCCCTCAAGAAGGCTCAAACTGCGGACCTCAGTACAGGCAAAGCTACAGTTTGAGCTGAAGGCCAGCTGGCTCTTGGCTTAGGCTGTAGAGGACACTTATTCTTTCTCTGTGCAGTGGTCTAGGTACCAGTACACGGGATAGTTAACCATACAAAGGTGCATGGATTACCTCAGCATCTTAGCTCCTGGCTCTGCCCTAAAATTGCAGTTAGCTCTGATGATCATGTCAGCTCACTTGCAGGTTCCCATATAGGATTTATTCCCATGTCTTCCATTTCCATTTTGTAGCAGGAAGAATTACACTTCATTCATAATTCAGAATGAAGAAATGTCTTTTAGGCACAGAAATAACAAATCTTGAATTCTGCATAATTTTGTCAGTGATTTCTTTCTTCAAGGGAATCATATTTCGTTGATGAGCTGGGGTTTTCATAGAACTTTCCCTAAGAGTTTCCACGTTAGAAGCAAAACAAATACCAAAATCACTGATGTTTAGTCAGTTTTCAACCGACACATTACATTGACATGCAGACACGATGGGTAAGATAATATATTTTATTGGTGAGAGAGACACGCTTTCAAGCTTACATGGAGCTGTTCTTCAGGTCTGGGAAATTTACTCAGGGTGTCACATCTAAATGCAAGACATAACTAATGGTTTAACATAAGTACTTAACACATGTTTCAAAGCCGAAGTGGCTGGTCATGTGGAGGAAAGGAAGGGGAGGGGGTGAAGAAGCAGGTGGGGGCAGGGATTTGTTAAAAGGGCATATATTGTAAGAAGCCATAAATTCAGTGTCTCAGTTCAGTCAATGATTTTTAGTGTCTAGCAAACTTATGAATTTAAGCTCATAGGCTTAAAATCCTAAATTTACTTTTTCCTCCCTCTCCTCTTTCTTTCCTCCTTACGGCTTGAGGAGTATTCATGGGTCTCTCTCACCAACAGACATTGGTTCATAAAAGATATTGCATCCCACGCCATGTTTTCTTACTGTCCTGGGACTCCCATGGCTATAGAAACATTGTATACCTTGATGGGCACTCAGTATTTAAATAGTATCTTGTGCTGATGGATTTTTGATTCTTGATTATTGATTTTCAGGGCCTATTATTATGAATTGAAGTACTTATCTAGGAGAGCAGTTATGTGTGTGCTTAACCCTAAGTACATGATTAGTCCAGGAAATCAATGAGAATATTCATATGCTCAGTGCTGGGCCTGAGCCTAGCTTTGCTAGATATGCGGCCTCAGGAGCCTACCTTGCAAAATCTGATTCATGCTAGCTCTTCTTATTCAAGTCAAAATCAGTGCAAATATATGTGCTGGTAAGGACTCATCAGTGCGGTTTTATCTAATCTAAGGAAACCTTTATACTGCAATTTGAGAACTGATTTGCAATTACACCATATAAGTAGACAATGTCTGAAAAGAGTTCATCTGCTTTTTTGGACAATAAAAATGTATTGAATTAAGAAAACACTCAAATGGCAAAGGATCAAGTAGTGTTTGAGTCTCTCATTCTGTATAATAGTCATTTTCTGTTGTCTTGAAAGGCTATGGCTTTGATGTGCAGCACATAAAAATTCTGCTTTACCAGCACTGTTCCTCTTTAGTTATTTTCTGAGTGATTTGATTTCCTCAATAACGTTATAACTATATGAAAGGCTAGCAAGTTGTAATTAATGTATTCAGACATGTTCTTTTGTGACATTCTAGAATGTGAGTGACAGTGGAAGAGGAAGAAGCAGTGTGAAATTGGATGCTCCAGGAGATTGTCTGAAACATTAAAAACATCCTGACAACTTCTTGGCTCTTGCCTAGCATACTACACTGAAAGGAAAGAATGAGAGCCTTTTCAGATAGTGTTTCATTTTTGCTTTGTTGTGTGCATGTGGGGAGAGTTTTAGAGGGAAATCAAATTAAAAAATTAAATTGTTAAGAAGACAAGTCACTAACCAAATGTGGTCACTCTGCATGGGAAAAGAGTACACATGCATTTCTGTTATGCAACAGAGTCTATCAGAAACAATTATGATTTAATTAGATGCCAGTCTTTAAGTTTATAACTGCCTTTTCCTTGCAAACAACTACATGGTCTAGATCAACATTTCAACCTTTTTTATAAATTACTCCCTTTTCCAAAAAAAATTGTAAGTATTCCCAGAATTCATTCATGGACCCCGAAGGGTACACATACTACCAGTTCAGAAACATGGTCCTAAGGTAATCTGAGGTCTTGAAACAAGTGTCATTCCACCTTTCCAGGTTACGATACCCTTTTCAGGAGTTAGATTTGTTTTGCAGACCTCCATGTTACACCTCAGTTAAAAACTACTTACATGCCAAAAACACCACTGAAGATGACTACTGAAAACATGCTGATTTTCTTCCATCTTATTATCAAATAAATGAATTGTACTTTTATTTCAGAGTAAGACATATGAATCAGTAGAAACAAATCACTGTCTGAATGAACTTTTAGATTGTATGGATTTTCCTAGTGTTTTTTTTATGTGACTTGTTGTAAAATTAGGCAAAAATCTAGATAAGTTGATGTACCCCCTGGAAGTTGCTGGTGTATCCCCAAGGCTACACATACTCCTGGTTGAGAAAAACTGGTCTAGATGTACAGTAAACCCTCAAAATGCACAGAGGGACAGGGATAAGACCGAACTCCTCTGACTGTCTGATACCTTGCACCATTTGGAGGGCTGTGTCAATGGGAACAAGAGGTGATAGTGAATGTGCTCTACAAGCACCTCTGGGGGCATTTTGGTTGCTCCCAGCCTCCATTTGGAGGGGATACTTAAGTGTATATCTGTGCAGCAGCTAAACCCCAGTGTTTAGCCCAGGTCAGTTGGATTGCACTTATGGGGCTTGGCCTTCAGGGCTGTTTGACTGTTGTGTTGATATTCAGGCTCAGTCTGGAGATCTGGGAACTTTTCCCTTCCCTTAAATGTATGCCAGGCAATTTTTCATTCCTCTAACACCATCCTGAAAGTCTAAATCAGCTGATTCCAGCCTGTATTAGGCATTTAATGGCTGTGTAGACATGCCTGCTGTGGTCAAAAGATGCAATCCTTGGATGTATAAACGGGCAAATCTCATGTAAAGGTAGAGAGGTTATTTTGCTTGGCACTGATATAAGCATTGGTGGAATACTGTGTCCAGTTCTAAAGCCCACTCTTAAGGAGGATATTGATAATTGGAGAGGGTTCAGAGAAAAGCCACACAATAAATAAAAGGACTGGAAAAAGTGCCTTAGAGTAATAGAACACCAAGAGCTCATTTTACTTAGCTTAACAAAGAAGGTTAAGGTGAGAGTTCATTACAGTCCATAAATATATATCTACATGGGGAGTGCATATGTAGTGATGCTCTTTAATTTAGCAGGAAAATGTTTAAGATGATCCAATGGCTGGAAGGCTGAAACAAGACAAATTCAGACTGGAAATAAAGACACCCATTTTTAACAATGATAGTAATTATAGATCTGAACATCAAAGAGGGGAAGCTTCCCTATCTTTGATATTCATAGTAATCTCAGGCAAGTCACTTTCATGTAATAGACACTTGGGGGCAGATTCTGATCCCAGTCATGCTGGTGTAAATTCAGTGTAATTCCCATGGAGTCACTGTGGGTTTACTCTGGTGTAACTGATGTCAGAATCTGGTCCCTAGTAAATAGGTTGCAATAAGAAGCATTATTAAAACTCATGAGTGAGGAAGAACAAGGGTGCCTATTATATCAAGGATAAGGGGGCTGCTGCCCCCATCCCCGATTTTAGTAGCGTTAGTTTCACTATTGTTCAAAGCTATTTTCTAGTCTGTTATTTGTAATGAGGGAGTGGGGCCAGAACAGCCCTAAACCCCCATGCAAACAGCATAAACTCACAGGGCTTTGTTGTAATAAGATGTTTCTAAAAGTCAAAGGATCTATTCCAAGCTTGAAGAATTGCAGAAAAGTGATATAAAGTCATCTGGATTTTTTCCCCACAATTCTGTAAATTCAGGAGTTACTAACAAAATAAGAAGATACATTAACATTTTAAACCTAACCAGTGTCCCTTAAGTGACTTGACACAAAATGTTAGACTATGTTAGTATTAGAGCTGAGTGGTCTCATATTGATTTAATTTTTTCTTTATATGGCATTTACAAAATATTATCTGACAGGATTACTATATCTAAGATATTATCTGAAAAAATCAGCCACCATCATATCAAAATCCAAGAGTTTTCAGGTGCCCACATACCTTCTGAAATCATAGTTAAAGCTGCTCTCACCCCACAATAAAATCTGAAATGGTGTGCCAGAGAAGGCTAGAGGATTCTGAAAACTGCTATAAAACAGCGTGACTAGACGGCAGTTCACCTTGTACTACGTGTAATGATACCACCTCTTCACCTTGAATTTTGTTGCTTTTTTGGCCTTTGAATACCAAGGTACAGCTTAAAGTAATCTGAAAAGCAGCCTGCATCATTTTGTTTTCATATGTTCTAGCAGCTGCATCTAGAACTCTTTCTAAGAAGAAGTTTTCCCTTCAGTATTTTTAAAATGCCAAATTCTATAAAAATAAGGTTTAAATAATGTGTATATATCAGCAACAGTTCAGGCCCAGAAGCTGAACTCGTATTCCCTGAAGAGCTGCTTATGAGCTTTGTTATTTTAGCCCATAGGTAAAGGTAAAAACAAATATTTGGCAATATTTATATTTTGCACTCTTAGGACATATGATGAAGTGGCTATTTGTGCTAGTCTTTAATAGATTTTGGGTTAACACTGCTGCATCTTAAACATCTACATTTCCTAGTACTTGCTTTTAAATATAAAGGTCCACATCAGTCACAGAAGATTTAGGCTATTTCTACACTAGCCCTCCCCGTTTCGAAAGGGGGATGCTAATGAGACACTTAGAGATATGCTAATGAGGCACTGGAATGAATATGCAGCACCTAATTAGCATAATGGTGGACACGGGACTTTCAAAGTGCTGCTTTCGATCACGCGCAGCTCATCTACAGGAATTCCTTTTCGAAAGGACCCTGCACACTTCAAAATCCCCTTATTCCTATTTGGTTATAAAAATAAGGGGATCTCGAGGTGTGCGGGGTCCTTTAGAAAAGTCGGGGGCCATAGGGGCACAGCAATGGGCTAGCAGTGAAGCACCCACAGGAAAAGAAAAATTATGGGTGCTTATCGCCTATTGGCAGCCAGCTCCCATCAGTATGTCAAACCCAACCTGAAATATTTCAAAATATTGACATCTGCAAAAATATGCAAGTTGGCACAGACAACAAATCTTGAACATATTTTGAAGTGAATTTGGAAGGATTCAACTAGCTTTACTATTGAGGACATTCCACAAAGATTTTGAAAAATAAGTACATGGATATTGGATTTTCTGTTTATTTTCAATGAGCTGGGGACTTTCACTGTAATCAGAATAACCAAGTTAAATGCCAGGAGGACATAACACTTCTGATATAGCAATTTATTCCAAAAATAATGCTTGAACAAAACCTTTTAGTTTGGGTAATATATTCATTTTCTTTGATCTTTCTTGAGTAGTTCATTTGCTATTATGAAATTTGAATTCCATGTTAAATGCTTTTCTCTTTATCTCTATGTAAATACCCATAGGGTGCCCCCCTGAATGAAATGTTGATCTCATTTATGTGTAGCAGAAAGATATTATTCAATTTTCATCTGTTACAATGCCTATGGCTTTTAAAAAAGCAGAACCAGAATGGTAGTGGTTTTACTTTGCTTTTTTTTAAGTGCCTGATTTAAAAGAAGCCATATTACCTGATATTTATTCATTGCTAAGTAAATATTCAACATACTTAGTAGACAACACTCCATCTTTAGTACAGGAAATACCACAGTAAATGTTACAAGGTATTAACTACAGAGCGTTAAATGTCTATCTAATTTGCAGTACAGCATTTGTAAAGTAGCTGTCCTCTTGTCGTGCAAGTGATGTTTAATGATAGTAGAGTCTAAAATAATTGCCCACAAGGACTGAAGTATGAAGCAAGGTTCGTAAACTCAAATTTGATGCTGCTGTAGCTACTCCTTTATTAACTATGGTTTGCAAAAGGCAGGTTTTACATTTTTAAGAAAGAAAAAGAAAGAAAAAAGAAAAGATGGTTGTAGTTCAATCACTGTAGCTACCTGATATTTCCAGGTTTGTATTCAGGAACTACACTCTCAACCGTAGAACTTTTGTCTCCCTGAAAACCAGCTATGTGGAACATGTCTTTATATCTGCAGAACCCTGTTTGATGCAGAATACTGATTTCTGTGACAGATTGTACCTCCCTGGTCTAGCACCTTCAGGAACTCACTGGTCACAAATTAGGCAACTTAATTTACTGGGGAGGTCAATGCTGTCCTCAAATTTAGACACTTGTAGATTTTTTTGGCATTTGGGTTTTACAACTTGTTTATATGGACATCCCTGGATAATTAGTGCGTTTGCAGAGAAAAGGGCTCTGGATTATTAATATTTAAATAGTTAAATTATGTCACTCTTTTTGGGGGGTATCTTACTTTGTTTTTATGTATCATCATTCTTTTAGTTTTATTATAGCTAAGGGACACAAAAACTGGAAGTGGTCCAGGCCTCTCAGGACCTCTGAGCAGGCCTGGCTGCCACCTGCTATGGGGTTCTGCTCCAATTGCAGCAGAGAGGACAACCTGGACTGAGGGGGAACTGAGATAGAGGTGCTTAGGTAGAAAAGACAGGGTGGTTGTGGAGCCCCACGGCCGGGGCCAGAAGTGCAGCCCTGTAGGAATGCACTGAGTCCTGTAGCCACTAGGCTGCACTTTTGGCCCTGCTGCTGGCTGCAGGGCTCCACAGCCCCCCTGCCTCTTCCTCTGAGTGTTCCACCCTGTCCCTGCTCCTCCTGCTATCTCCTTGATCCTGAATACCACAAATAGGTCATCAGAGAGGATGGGAGAGGAGATACTGAGCGCAGTCCCCCAGCTTTTCACTAGGACTGCTCCAACCCACTTTCCTACTATTTTGAGTTTATTTCAAAATAGCATGTGTGTAGTGTAGACGACAGCACAGTTGTTTTGAAATAACAGCCACTATCTCGAAATAACTTGGCTGTGTGGTTGCAGCCTATCAGAATTTCTACTTCAGTGGGAACCACAGGGTTCTGCATTAGCAGGATGGGAACTACTCATTCTTCCTGCACTTTCACTCCATTGACTTGTATGGATGTTCTCCTGATTCACAGTTCTTAACAACTTTGCTTGAGTATATAGGGACATATTACAACGTGTCCCATAATTTGTACAGTATTTAGGGATCTTCTTGAATAAAAAATAGCACACACATGTAGGTTGGGATTTTCAAAGGGAATCTGGTCACATTTTGAAAAAAAGGAATGTGAGATACAAACTCAGAAACGTAGGGGATCTGACAAATTTTAGTACATACTAAGGTTAAGCTAATATTGCCATTCAGCCTCGCAAAATTTTATTAAAACCTAAACTTGCTACTGGCAATTTACTATGCTCTCAGAAATGATTACAGCTATTCTCACTTTATAAGGACAAAACATCTGTCTTCACTTAAGAACAACTTCAACAAAAATGCTCATTAGTATATTTAAGTGTTTTCCTTCTTCCCCATCCCACATACTTATTTGCATCAGCACAACTGGCAGACAGGTATTTGTAAAACGTGTGCAAAGTTCTGAACGCAACTGTTGCATTTGTCACTTTTGGCTGGGTCTATAGGGAGAGGTATTGGTTTGAGCGCTGGCCTGCTAAACCCAGTGTTGTGAGCTCAATTCTTGAGGGGGCCATTAGCAATCTGGGGCAAATTGGTTTGAAAAAAAAAAAAGGAATGGCGCTTGGTCCTGCTGAGAGGGCAGGGGACTGGACTCGATGACCTCCTGAGGTCCCTTCCAGTTCTATGAGATGTGTATCTCCATATATTATATGTGTGTGTTTTAAGGGGCTTGCACGAGCAGGGTTTTTTGCCAGCAGAGGAATGTCTACACGTCCTGTTTACTGCCTGTAGCAGCTTCTGCCAGCAGTGAGATATCATGTGGTTATGCTAATTAGCTGCACAGTTATGCTAATGAGTGGTTATTTTCAATTGTGAGACTGCTCATTAGCACGAAGCTGCTGGTAATACCCCTCCATGTAGACCCAGCCCTTACATTTCAGTAAGTATCAAGTTATGATAGCTTCACTTCTAAACATGCTATTTTTCACTCCTGTGTGCATTCAGACTTCAAACATCCCAGATGACTGAGTGTCACCTCCCTCTTCTCCCTTAAGCAGTCTGTTCCTCAATACTTAATATGCCTGGTGAATAAGTGCCCACTTCAGATTATTTAAGCGTCCCCACTTTATATCATTTCCTCTCCAGTGGTCAACAGTGGCAGTCTATGTTTAAATCTTAATGAGTTGTCTTGTGCATAAATTTAGTGCATAAATATCTGAGATATCATCATAGCAGCCATCCTGCTTTGACTGTGTATTGTCTAATGATCAAAAGGTTCCAATATAATTAGAATTAAATGCTCGATGAGCAAGTTAAGACATATAATTTTAAACTATTGCATTCATATTTGTTAATTTGACAATTCAAGCATTTTATTCTAATTTGTAGTGCTTATTACCATGTGGAGTCATTTCACACCTGCATATGGATCAGTAACTCACTCGAGCAGGTTTGAACTAAACAGAACAAAAATAAGTTTCTTTCTAAGGGACAGTTTAGTCCTAAATATAATAATAAATTGGTATGTGCATTTTGCCAAGTCCCTCTATTGGATAGAATCAGAAACATCCAATTGCATCGGTACTACAAAAAGCGGAGAGAATTTTGCTATAGTTCAAGTTGTTGGGTCCACGGAATTTGGAGTGCCGAAGTTTTGAGTGGCCAGATTATGCTGTATTGCAACAATAATAAAATTCAAGGTGACTAAGGACTTGTTAAAAATGGGTAAACTGAATAAAATTTTTGAAGAACTTTAAATAATTTAATTTAGACATGAGGACGATAAACAAGAATCATTAACAATCAGCTTATGAGCTCCAATGAGAATTTTTGTTATCATTCATTCAATTCCTTAGTCAGTCTCTTTCTATTCTTTATTTAGTAATATCTTCTGATCCATTGCACTTCTACCTTTGCTATCCTAGTTGAAATTCACCCCTATGTAGCCTAAGGCAAGATGGGAGTTGAAACTGGGACTGACGTGGGAATTAGTTGGTGCACTTGGTCTTATGTTAACTCTGCACAAGGCCATATTCCACTCATTGGCTATGTCTACACTAGCCCCAGACTTCGAAATGGCCATGTAAATGGCCATTTCGAAGTGAAGTTTACTAATGAAGCACTGAAATACATATTCAGTGTCTCATTAGCATGCGGGCAGCCGCGTCGCTTCGAAATTGACGCGGCTCGCAGCCGTTTGGCTCATCCCGACGGGGCTCCTTTTCGAAAGGACCCTGCCTACTTCGAAGTCCCCTTATTCCCATCTGCTCACAGGAATAAGGGGACTTCGAAGTAGGCAGGGTCCTTTTGAAAAGGAGTCCCATTGGGACGAGCCGCGCAGCTGTGAGCTGCATCAATTTCAAAGCGCCGCGGCCACCTGCATGCTAATGAGGCACTGAATATGTATTTCAGCGCTCCATTAGTAAACTTCAAAATGGCCATGTAAATGGCCATTTCGAAGTTTGGGGCTAGTGTAGACACGGCCATCATGTATAATTTTACACAAAGAGTAATCCTAGTGAACTCAGTGCGACTACTTCTAGAATAAAATACAATTTGGAATCCTTTCTATTATGGGGCTACTTTTGCAGCCCCCGTGTTGATAAAATTCCCCTTGAAATCAATATAAACTATGTGTTTTTATTTCAAAATGCTTCCATGTTTGATACACCATGTGAATACATTATACTGAGGGGGAGAGGAAGAGAGGGAGAAACTTGGAACTATGTCTATACTATAAGAGTCAGGAGATGCTGGTATATTCTGTTTCAGAGTGATAGGTATTGTTCAGTTGGAGCTCTTTGATATGGAATAATGTTAATGTTAATTTTATATCCTTTAGAAAAACCTCTTTGAAAATGTCTATTAAAACATTTAATTGCAAGGTTCTTTTTTCTTTTCTTTCAGTACTTCTTGAACACAGTGTTCTTTTTCTCAGACTGCAGCATTTCTAACTTTGACAGCCCATCCAGGGAAGGGAGACAGTCAAGTGGTACAAAAGGGGAAACAGAAGCAGAATGAAATCATTCAAAATCTTGAGTTTGGGAGGTGTAAGTAGGTTAACTTTTATTTATTAGAAGATTTGCAGGACTTAGAAAAGTGATTCACTTTCTGCAAGTTAGAGTAAGTACTTGAATGCTTCAAGTTATTTTTATTGATTGCAGCTGTTCCCACTGGAGGGCATCATAGCACAAGGGGAGAATCTTTCCTACTATTTAAAATGGAGGAGACTTTAAATGGCAGAAAGAAGAGTTAAGTGCTCCACACTCATTGACAGTAAGGTTAGGTCTACACTAGGAGGTTAAGTCACTTTTAGATATGCAAATCCAGCTACAAGAAATGTGCTGCTGAAGTCAATGTCTCTAAAATTGATTTTTTGCCATCATCCACTCACTTGACCTCCCATAATCCTTGCAACTACCAGGAGTACTGGGTTTGATGGCCACACCATGGCAGTTTGATTTAGTGTGTCCCCACTAGGTGCTCTAATCAAACCCTGGAAGATCAATCACCAGCAGGTGGATCTTTCCCTAAGTGCAGACATGCCCGTCATGAGTGCAGAGCACCTAACTTCCCTTTCTGCCTTTGAAAATGTCCCTTTACATGTGTGTTTCTATGTGCCCTTTCTCTAGCTGTGCCCTGTTCACTAGACTCAATCTTGCAACAGGCTGCCATTTCTTGCCCAGATCCAGCATGTTCTTAATTTTAGACAGATGAGAAGAATTGAGGATGTAAGGCCAAGTGGACAGGTTATTAGCCCATGACTTATGAGTGCTGGGTTCATATTCTGGCACTGCCACAGCATTCCTGTTTGCCCCATCACAAGTCTCTGTGTGTCAGTTCCCCAACAGTAAAAAAAAATGTAATAATATCTGCCTACTCAGAGGGGCAAATAAATACATTAAAGATTGTGAGGTATACAGTTATTACAGACGTGGGGTTAAAAAAAAAAGTACTGAAGCAATGTGAGTTAAAGTGACTATTTACTGGACTAACAATCATGGACTTAATTATTGTGCTGGATCAGAGACAGAACACTCAGCAACCTTCTGAATCAAATAAGTACATCCTACATTACAGTAAAGGCCATGTTGGATAACCACTGAGTTCTGTTATCCAGCACAGCAACCCACAGGGCTGGTTAGCTGGTGGCCTTCGGGCGCTGCCCTGCCAGCAGCTACAGGGCCAGCTGCCTGCTGGGACCAATGTCCTGGGGCCAGCTTTCCTGAAATGGCTGGCATCCTGGCTAGGGCCAGATACCCTCTCAGCAGCAGTAGGGCTGGCATCCCAGATGGGGCCGGCTACTCGACAGTGGTCAGCTTCCCGGCCACAGCCAGCTTCTCTGCTGGGCCAGCAACCCTGGGGCAGCACTCAACTAACTGAAATATTTGATTATTTGGCATCCTGGGGGAACACGGATTGCAGGGTAATCAAATTTGTACTGCATATAAATAATGGAAAGGTATATTTTAAGAATATGCTGCATTTTGCAGCATCATTGGCTATTTTAACTAAAACTTCTTCCTAGGACACAGCTGTAAATAATGCGCACAATTTGAATGTTTTATTCTGAGGACAAACTATATCAAGGGGGTTTTGGTTTTTTAATGAATTTAAGGATATCACTTTTAGAGAGAGAAAGCACTGGTCATATCACCTTTGCAGCCTATTTTAAAATTAGTTTAAAATTAGTTGCTTTGCTCTAATAATATCTTATAAATTGAAGAGAGGATCACACCATTACATTCAGATCACACCATTACATTCATATTTTTCACAGGGCATCTTACAAATACACTCCTACATAGCCCTTCTGGCTAATTACAAGAGGGAAAATAAAAACACTGTTGTATGTAATAACACAGTGCTTTCCTAAGGCTAGTAATTTATATTTGGCATGCAAACACAGCTAAGCGGGTACCACTGTGTCGGGTGTTCTGTGCTTCTATTTGTTTGTGGTCCACTACTATTCTTTAGCAGGAATTCCAGTCTGATCTGTAAGAGTGAAAGTCCCTTTAATACCCAAAATTAGACTTAACAAGCACATACCGGCATTCATAATTGATAAAGTGAAGGATAATTCACAGTGAAAGAAATCATAGGCCTTTATGTGCAATAAATGCCAATATCTTTAAGGGCATTCATGGTCCAAATTATTGACCAGATTTTAAGTCTTTAGTTTTGCATGTCTATTTCTGAACATGCAAATGATTTATGTACACAGCATGGGTATCTACTAGACTCCCTGAGATGTGTGAAAAAATAGACCAGAGCAGTTTAGCAATGCATAGAGAGTAAATGCTCCACTTTGCAGGCTCTGTCAGTTGCATGAGAATATGTGGGAATGCCAAAATGGAGGCAGAAGATCAAAACGTAGCCCAAATTCATAGGGTTTCTTAATCTCACACCTAACTTAATCATATTCTTCTATTTTCAGGGTTTCATGGGTGTGTGTTGGGAGTTGTGGGGGACACTTGGCTCCATTTTCTTTGCTAAAAGCAGATGTAGATTCCCCCCAGGGTTTAGAAGGAACTGATATTTTAAAGCAAAGCACCTCCGTGGTTGGGAGGTTCACAACCAAATTGGATTAATTTCACAAAATTGACATCAAACTAAAAAGAAAACCTCCCCTCAAAGGTCAGGGTTTTGGTTTCCCTTCTCATTACTGCACATCTTCAGCTGATCAGCCTTCACACACCCAGTTCAAACATACATTATGAAAGAGGTATTGTTAGTGTCTACCCTCTGCCAGTTTAGCATTGCTTATTGGTGTTACTGTCGGCGGATGTTGAGGGATAAACTTAACTGACCTGCAGATCTCAGGTTCAAGAGAACAGTCCAAATTAAAGTTAAGATGGACTTGAAACAATAGTACAGTCTTTTGCTTTCAGGACTGAAAAATTCCCAATGGGCTCACTTCTATGAATACGGGTGGTAAAAAGTTTTCCATCAACAACATTTTCAGTAGAAAATTGGGTTTTGGAAACTCTTGAATCTTCATTGTTTTACAAAAGCTGAAAAATATTCAGCCAAAATTTGAAACTTTTAGGTGGGCTTCATCTGAAAACATTTAGATATTTTTTTCAACAAAAAAGTCAAAATTTAACATGAACCCCATTGTAACGGGCTATATAAAACCTGTGTTAGCATGCAAGGGGAGCTGCTTTTGTACTTGAGTGAAATTGCTCCTTTCACATTTGCAAATTGTGCCAAGACTGGAGAAGGAGTTGAAAGAAGAGAATTTATCTTGAATGGGGCAACTTTGGAATGGAGTAAGTTGCTGTGCTTCCTAGCTTCCAGACAAGCTGAGAGCTAGCAGAAAGCTTGCCCTTCTGGAAGGAGGGCACAAACCTTCTAAGAAGTGAAATGAAAATGAGATTTATACTGGAGACACAATGACTGCTGAAGGGCACCATGATACTTCCAAAGCCCTTTGAGTTAGAGAGGCAAATATCCTGACAGAAGCTGCCTTTAGATTTTCTTTTTCTTTTCCCTCATACTTTTATTTAACCATGTTTGCTGACTGAGGACTGTTTGGCTTTTGATTGGGCAAAGAAGCATCCAGGAAGTTTCAACTGGAGACTTGAGCACCTATCTTGGAGAGCAACGTGACCATGTGTCAGGGTAATGGGAGAGCAGGTGGCAACTGGTGTGTTCTCCACATGACTCCTGAAGAAGTTGCTCAGGCAAACCCTAATCTGTGACAATTTTCTGGAGCAGACCTGTAAAATGGTTCTCGTGCAGCAAGTCTCCATAACTAAAAGTACTCTCTAAAGTGCAATTAGGAAGCAAAGGGAAGTAAAGCAATAATATATAACTTTGCAATAGTACAGCAATAATAAATTGTAAAGCAATAATATATAACTTTGCTTCTGAAAGATCTGCTCTGGAAGCATGTCCATCCGTTGGGACAGACAAGACTCCAGGATGTAAACTGGGGGAAAATATATCCAAGTAGCTTTATTCCAGTGTTACTTTGATGAGTTCTGGTTGAATTATCCTCAGGCAGTCACTCTCTAAACCAATCATTGGTAACATAAGGTACAACTAGCAGCAAAGAAGTTAGCAGCCTGGCAGGATTTTATTAATTCATCCAGAAAATAAAAGATGGGTCATTTGCACCATCTGCTGCATAAGTATCAGTCAAAAGGAGGACAGTTGAATCCTGGGGCCATCAATACTGAAATGCAATTTAGAGGTGAAACATCCAAGTAAACAAAGTGGCTGGGTGGCCAGCAGGCTGAGACTACTAGCAAGAGAAATGAGCAGACACAGCTGGTCTCATTTTTTAGTTTGCTTCTCGCCTGTGTCTTACTTCTCAGACTTTTAGTACTGCTCGCAAATGGGTATATTCTAAATGGAAGAGGCACAACAGCACGACTTCCAGTGTCATGCACTCTTCCTGCACCTTCATTTTATGGTAGAATCAAAAAATAGGACAATGTTTAATTGTTTTAGTCCATAACAAGTTTGTCATATTCACAGGGCTCAAGTGAGATTACTGCAGAGATCAACTATTTGTCCAGCATCTCTATCCAGTCCCTGCTTTACAAACTTTCTCACGTGCAAAGCAGAATTTCATATGCCTACCATTATATGCTCATGCAATCAATATGGAGCTATTGCATGTAGATGTTGGGGGCTGCGTTTATCAGGAGTATGCAAAAGGGGCTGAGAGCCTTTGTATGTGCAGCTATGAAGAAGCACTGGGTCATAGTGTGACAGCCAGAAGTCCATTCTTAGAATTCATAGCACAGTGTTGAAGAATAAGCACTGTTGTATTCTGGATCTCAAATATGACAAATCAAGATTCATGTAAGCATTGACAAATTTGGGTATGGTTACTTGTCGTGATATGTCCACTAATGACATCAGGCCAGATTTTGTTACTCTTACATTAATTATCCTTAATCAATTTAAGTGAGGCTACTCTTGAGATCACTCCATTGGTCTGATGCAAGTGAAAGTCAATAGAAGTGACCTTTGCATCAGGCCGAATGTGGTAAATTCAAACGCTTAACATTCAGATATATACAGTATTGCCACAGGGGGAATTGGGATCTCAGAACAATAGACAACAATGTGATTTTTTTAAAGTCTTGTTAATGCAGGAAAGCTGAGATGTATTTAACCCAGAGAGAAAAAAATTGTAATAGTCAGTGTAAGAGGACCTAGTTCTGGGATGGCAGAAGCATAAAGAAGCTAGAGGTGATGATGGGAGCTAGTGGCTTTTACTGCCCTTATCAAAGTCAGATGGAATGGGAAAAATGGAACGTGAATCTGAAGCCAGTGGAAGTGCTTCTGCAGTTACTGTGGTATAAGATCAAATTTCCTAGTGGAAGAACTGAGAGAGAGGAATGCACGAGACAAGCAAAACTACGTTGTGTGTTAGAGTCTATTTCTGAAAGGATATACACGTGGCCAAAAGGCTGTAGGCCATGTCATTGCTGTTCTCCTCCATGCCACTGTCTCTAGCTTCCAGACCCAGCACAGCTCATGAACAGAACATACTGTAAAAGTTAAGATTCTCAGGGATCAGAAGAGGGAGAGACAGAGGAGACTAACAAAGGAGGAAGGCTAATGTAAACATAAACACATTACTACCTACATCAAAAGCTGATTGAACTATAGCTGGGAACCTTTGGAGAACATGAATAATCCAATTATCAACTACACTGAGGTGAAGTAATTTAAATTTCATACAGGTATTGTCATACTGCAACCCTTTGGATGGGGAGGGGTCATGGCAGGGGGTTTTGGTGTGGGGTTGTGATAGGACAATATAAGACGTATATGTATGGGATGGACATCAGGGTGCTCATGGTAGGGGGCTTGGGACAGCGTTCCCTCTAATTTTTTCTGTCGGTGAGAGGAATAAATTTTGTTATGTGAACCAAGGCATGTGTGTATATACACCAAAAATGAAAAAAAAACCAAACATATGCTGCCAGATGGGGGGAAGCTGGGGGTGCTCTACTCATCAGCTGGGTAGCATCTGAATCTCTCATGGGTGGCCGTCCAAGTGGTCAGCTTACTGGGAGCACAGGTTGTGTGTGTGTGTGTAGGGCAGGACTGAGCAGAGCAGGGCAGAGAGCTCGGGGCAGGGGATGTGAAGGGTGCAGTAGTCAGGGCAGGAGGTTGAGTTGTGGGAGGAATGAGGGTAGTGGCTCAGGAATCAAGGCAGAGAGGAGGGTTACTGGGCATGAATGTGAAACAGTGGCATTGCAGGTGTCAGGGCAGGAGGTTGTGGGGGTGGGTGGGGCTCAGGGCAGGGGGTTGGAAGCATGTCAGGCAGATCAGGACTGGGAGCACAGCCACCTTAATGCCTCGCCCCTGGACTCCCCGGACAACAGGGACTGCTGTTGCTTAGCTGCCAGATTCCTGGGGCTGGCCAGGGCAGTGGAGACTATGCTGCCCAGGGTGCCCCCAGCTGGCCACTCACTTATTTAAGTGATGCATGGGAGGTCACCAGCACTTTCACCTTTGCTACACCTTGAAATGCAAAATAGGGGTGATGTCTGACAACAAGCAAGGGCACAGGAAATGAGGTATGTGTTGACTGCACATAACATTGACTATGGGAACTGTGTGCTTCCTCTCTATCTAAGCAAAGAGCTGCTCTGGTTCAGAGCACCATGCAAATTCTAGGTATGCAAACGCAGTTAGCAAAACTACGCTTCCTGGGATATGGCCTTGGTAACAATAATCCTGTGGCACACCGAGATGAAGGAGGGCCACTAATGCAGCCCACTCGCTAGCCTTGGTTGTCCATTGCTGGTCAAGACTTTTAAAATACGACTGTCTTTCTTTGCATACGTTATCCATCACTGCCATAATAATGCACACTAAGGATTCATCTACACTAGCAAGTACATTGAAAAGTGAGGTCGAAATACAACCTTCTTTTTAAATAACCTATGGAGCATCTACGTATACTCCATGATCTTTTGAAAGTAACTTCAAAAGAACGGGGCTGTTCTGTTGAAGTTGGTCCTCCATTCCCATGGTGGGAAGAGCACTCCCTTTCGAAAGATTATTTTGAAAACGAGCATGTATAGACACTCCACAGCCCGCTATTTCAAAAGAGGGCATCCTCCATGGTGGCGATCATCTGGCAGGCAGCAGCACCGCTCACAGCACAAGCAGAGGTCTATGGCTCCAGCATCTAGCCATGTTTAAGGAAGCAGCAGGGAGCCCATGCTGCTGCAGAGCCCACTCCCAGCTGCGAGGCCTCAGCCAGCCCGCCCTGCTGTCCAGCACCATGGTCAGCACCCTGGACCCCCAACCACACAAGGACCCACCAAGGACACTGGGGAGTCCTCCTAGGTGGGAAGCAGTCCCTGAAGCACTGAGCTGTCTCATGGACTGAGGCCAAGTTGCAGGACTCTTCACCCTCTGGGCAGACGAGATGGTCCTGCACCAGACAGGGGTCCGACACCACAATGCTGTGGTGTTCAAGCACCTCTCCAAGGGCCTTACTGGCTGGGGTAACCCCATCCACACCCTGGACCAGGTGAGGTCCAAGGTCAAGGAGCTCCAGCAGGGCTACTGCAGGGCCTGGGACACTGCCAAGCAGTTGGATGCAGCACCCACCAGCTGCCCCTACTTTAAGGAACTGGACCACCTCTTTGGGCTCAAGGAAGTGGGACCCCCAGCTGTGGTCCTCGATACAGCAAACCCTGAAACTGAGCTGGATCCTGAGATGGGTACTGAAGGGGAGGATCATCCTGGACAGGTGGCCAGCACCAGGCAACCATGGAGGCTGCAGGTCATCAGTGATGATAAGGGCTTGTGTGAGGGGGCCCTCATCATTGACATCCTGTCTGGTCCATCCAGCTGGGCCCCCTCTGACCGTGCCTCATCAGAGTTCCTGGAGGGACCTAGAGGTATGTGCCATGCATGTCAGTCGCTGCAGGGCTTGGTGAGGGGGTGCTCAGTCCCGCATGGGGTGGCTGCAGCCAACCCACATGGCCATCAACCCCAGGGCACATGTAGGCTGGATGGCCCCGTTCCCCCAACCTCAGAGGGCCATTGTGCAGCGCTCAGCACCACACAGCTGGGACAGCACCATGGACCGTCAAGCCATGGAGAGACTTGAGGGGGGAGGTGGAGGGTGGCTCATGCTCATGGTGTCCAGATGGGGAACACCAGGATGCGGTCTCTGCAGGGCCCCTGGGACAGGCAGAAGAAGGAGGGTTCACAGGGGCTGTCGTTTGAGACTAGTGGCCCATTCCTCTCCCCTCTTCTGCCTCCACAGCTCCAGCAGCCAGACCAGCCCTGTCACATTCTGGGGAGCCCAACCACTGAGGGTGAGGGGGAGCGGCCTGGACCCTGACTGGGGACAGCACAGGGCCGCTGCTGGGCTGTCGGTTGGTGCCACCAGGACAGGGAGGAGGAGATGGGGGATGCAGCTCACACTGCTGCCCTGTGGGACCTGACAGGTGTGCTGCAGGAGTGGCTCAACATGGAGCAGCAGGTCTGGGACTGGGTGGTAGCCAACCTGGATGCCCTGACCCGGGCCATGGTTGGCTACCTGGCCCCAGCCACCACCCCATCACAAGCCACTTCAGGTCCTGCCCCTCTTGCCCCCACCCCACCATCCCCCCATGTTCCTGTCACTGCCTGTCCCCCATCCTCCTCCCACTCCACCCTCCACAGCATCCCCCCATGAACCTGACCTCACATCCCTGGTCCCACCCCACCTTCCCTGGTCAGCCTCATGCAGCAGGCCCACATGTTACTGGCCAGAGCTGGCCAGATGGAGGCCTAACCCCTCCTCCTCCCCCTATGCCAACCCTGACAAGGCCACAGGAACTGTGTCCCAGCTGCACCCCTACCTCCCCATGCTGCCAACCCTGGCCTAGCCTCAGTGGGGTCTCTGGACGTGGGGGAGAAGGGGTGGGTACAGGCAATGGGGATCTGGCCATTGACCCCTGTGAAGGGGTCAAGCCTCCTGCCTTGACCTGCTCACAGGGCACCCACCCAGCACTACTGCACCCCTGTACATCGTTCCCCCCAGACCTGCGTTAGCTGTTCCCCCACCTGTCTGGAGTCCCTACCCCTTGCCTCCTGTGTGCCCACCCATCCCCATCCCTGTTGCTGGCAGAGGCTTCCTCCCGGTCCCTGATGGTGCTCCTTGCCAGGGTACCCCCTACCCTCTGTCCCCTGCATGTGGTGGGGGTGTGACCTGGGCATGGCTTGCCTCAATGAGGAGAGCCCCCACAGTGGCCCTGCCCACCCCGAAATGGTGGCCCATGGATTGATGACTGTCCAGTGCGGCCAGTTTCCAGAGGGTGAGGTACCCCCTTTTCTGGAGCGGGAGCACCTGCCTCATGTGGGTGTCATGGTTCTGGAGGGCTGGGACAAGCCATGGCACAGATCCAGGAATGCATCCTTGGTCATCCGGAAGTTCTGTAGCCACTGTTCATTGCCCCAGTCCTCCAGCCCCAGCCGGTCTCACCATGGCCACCCAGGGTGCCTCTTCTGCTCACTCTCCCTGCATGCCTGGGGACAGGTAGCTGGACCTCAGCATGTTCAGGCCGAGGCTTGGTGTAGGGGACACTTTAAAAGGACAGCAGATGGCCTCCCCGGAAGGGCTTGTTCTCCATGTGACTCTGCCTTTGGCACTTCTGACCCTATTATTTTGAAAGAGCGCCCAGGTAAGTGTGGAAGCTCTCTTTCAAAAGTGCAGCGGGGGCCTTTCGAAAGGGCAGGTTGACCCTTTGTGTCCCGTTTGCCTGTGTGGATGCTCCGTGTCGAAAGGCCGTCTTTGAATGTTAAGTTTCGAAAGTTGTCCTTTCGAAATGGAGCTGTAGTGTGCACGCAGCCTAATTTTCTGAGTAGTTTAAGAAAGCAAGGCATGCAGATCAGTGCAAATACCTGGCCCTTTTCAATTCCTGTTGTCTTGTCGGGTGAAGTCCCCTGAAGTCCTAGGAAGGAAAGGGAATTTTTCAAAGGACCAGAACTGTGTGCATCCTGTATCTCTAGCATAAGGTGTGAATGGTACAAACATTCATACCTTTTGTTTCCAAATAATTACATCCTACACTGACAGAATTATCTCTGATTGGAGAAAAACCCTAGCAGGACAAATAATAACTGAGAGACAGGAATATTTTAGCAGTTCAGTGAATTATTTAAAAGCGATATTGACTTCTTTGTAGCCGTAAATGACTATAGGCAGTAAAATTACTAGGCTGTGCAACAGGATGATTAATGGAGAGTGTTCCTGTGGGCTGAATTTGAAAGTTGGCATCTGGATGATTTTTTATTAATATTCAGTGATCTTGATAACTGCCACCACTGTTCTTGTGCTTAGACTCAGTATGCATGAGAGACACTCAGAAAAGATACACCTTCTATTGGCATGTATTTTGCAGTAACTGATTGGACAATAGGGTAGAATATACAATAGTTAGCTAGCTACAGCCTTCACATGTGCATTGGTCCTGAAGCCCTGTGAGGCTGAAAAATGTTGTGAAATTACATGTCCTTTGGGTGTGTTTGGAAATCGCAATTAGCAACTCTGTGTCTCTAGGCGGCTAAATATCTTTGCGTAGCTGGCCCTAGCACTAGACATAGACAAAGCAGGCATACGGTTGATTAAAATTTTTCTGTAGGTTTCTGAGTTTGCAAAACCAAAATCAAGAAAAGTTCTTGCCTGAGCCCAGTCGTATTCTAAACCCTAAAGCTTAGTAAGTGTGTATGTGGGTGAGAGAGAAGGGAGGTCTGATAGATGTCTGTTGGCCCCTAATTCACTTATTGTCACCTCAGTGTGTATGGAAGAGATTAAGTGCTACTTATTTTTTCAAGTCCACAACCACACTTGTCTGAGAGGTAGGAACTAATGAGGCCATCATGTTGCTTCCAATTCCCAACGTAACCCTGGAGAGGTTTTGCTGATTAACCTCAGTGCTAGATGTCAGACCCACTCTTGTAGTTAACTGAAATAACATGAAAGGGTCACTTTACCGTTCTCAGGCAGATTACATTAGCGAGCATGTTTGAATGAGTGAGAGGTTTTGGTTTTGCTTATTATTTTTCTCTTAGCCCTGGTCTACACATGCAGTGGAGTGTCGATTTTGTGCAGCTACGTGCCACATTGAAAACTGGGCTCTGGCCACAGGATGGTGAGCAGCTGCACTTGGCAGCAAAAAGCTTTGGTGTAGGGGAGACAGTGAGAAAAGGCTCTGGCTTTGGGGTCGCAGAGGGATACTAAGCTGCTATTTTAGCCATGTAGATATTGGAAGTGCTGCTTGGTCATGTAGAGGGCTCATGCCGTACACCTGTTGATTGAATCCAGTGTACAGTAGGAATGGATAAAAAGAACCAGACAGAACTATCAGTCCAAACCAAAACCCTTAAGTTTTGGCATTACTTGGCCAACTCTTCGGAAGGGAAGTTAACCCATTTAGCTTGATGATGTATTTAAAAAAAAATCCTAGATTATTAACAAGCTCTTTGAATCTTAATTTTTTTTATTTCCCCCTTTACATAAATACACTCTTTTCTCATTTTTGAACTGCTCAAGAGAGCTGAGTTGTGAGCAGAGAATTTTTATGTAAAGATCAGTGAAGCATGTACTTTGATAAACACATATAAAAATATGGATTATATGACCAGACAAGTGGGAAAGGATAAGGCAAATATAATTCCCTACCAGTTAGACAGACTTTTGTTTATGAAAAACTGCATTCACATACCTCAGTTTGAAATCAAATAAAGGACTAGATTTTTTGTTAAGTAATTCATACTGAATTCCTGGTTGAAAATCACTGTGTATTTCATATATCAGAGGGGTTGCTGCCTTAGTCTGTATCTGCAAAAATGAAAAGTCCTGTGGCACCTTATAGATTAACAGAATTTTTGGAGCATAAGCTTTTGTGGGCAAATTGTGTTAGTCTATAAGGTGCCACAGGACTTCTTGTTTTTGTGTATTTCATGGGCCATTTTCAAAAAGGGTAAATTTTCTTGAAAATTTTCATTAAAAAGTTCCAAACTTTTTGTTTACTAAATAAATCAAACACCAACCCAAAAGAAGAATTTTACTTTAATAAAGAAATGCCAGAGATTCCATGAAGTAGAATTATCTTATGACTACATTATTCCTGTTGATGTGGAAACTGCTTTAGCGCTTTGGTGTTGGGCAGCAGTACAAAACCCTTAGCATAAAAAAACAGGAAGTATTTTTTCCTGTTCTTGAAGCTGAAACTGATTTTTTTCAGGGTTTTTTCTTTCCGATTCTTCAGGGCTTTCCTCCTTCCTTGTCTTTTTCCTACCCCCATAGTTTTCCTTTTCATTTTGCCACTGAGGATGAGGAGAAAGCGGAGAGAAAGGTGGCAATGGAAGGAAACTACATGAAAACTAAAAGCTGAAACATTTTCTTTTTCATTTCCAAAATCCAAAAAGTTGGGAGGGTGTTTCATTTTTCCTTCCTTTGTCAAAAACATTTAAAATTGCAGTCATGCTGGAAGGGCATAACAAGTGGGGTTCCTCAGGGATCCATTTTGGGACCGGTTGTATTCAATACCTTCATCAATGATTTAAATATTGGCATAGAGAGTATGTTTATTAAGTTTGCAGATGATATGAAGCTGGGGGGGATTGAAACTGCTTTGGAGAATAGGGTCAGAGTTCAAAATGATCTGGGCAAACTGGAGAAATGGTCTGAGGTAAACAGGATGAAGTTTAATCAGGACACATGCAAAGTACTCCATTTAGGAAGGAACAATCAGCTTCCTATATTTTTTTGAAATGGGAAGCAACTGACTAGGAAGGAGTACTGTGGAAAGGGATTTAGGGGTTATAGTGGACCACAAGCTAAATATGAGTCAACAGTGTGCTGTTGTTGCAAAAAAAGCAAACATGATTCTGGGATTCATTAACAGGAGTGCTGCAAGCAAGACACGGGAAGTCATTCTTCTGCTCTACTCTGAGCTCATTAGGCCTCAGTTGGAGTATTGTTTCCAGTTCTGAGAACCTCATTTCAAGAAAGATGTGGAGAAATTGGAGAAGGTCCAGAGAAGAGCAACACAAATTATTGAAGTTCTAGAGAACATGAGCTATGAGGAAGACTAAAATAACTGGATTTGTTTAGTTTAGAAAAGAGAAGACTTAGAGGGGACAAGATAGTGGTTTTCAAGTACCTAAAAGAGGGTTACAAGGAAGAGGGGAAAAATTGTTCTCCTTGGAGATCTGAGGATAGAACAAAGAACAACAGGCTTAAATTGCAGCAAGGGAGGTTTAGGTTGGACATTAGGAAAAGCTTTCTATCTCTCAGGGTGGCTAAACACTGGAATAAATTACCTAGGGAGGTTGTGGAATCTCCATCAGAGGAGATATTTAAGAGTAGGTTACATAGACATCTATTGGGGATGGTCTAGATGGTACTTGGCCCTGTTGTGAGGGCAGGAGACTGAACTTGATGACCTCTCGAGGTCCCTTCTAGGTTCCAATCTAGTGTTCTCTAATTCTATGAAAAATCTCTGTGAAGATGAACTTTTTCAAATATGACCCTTTTGCTGAAAAAATTGTGCAAACAATCAGCAGCAGTGTTATAAATACTGCTTGGGATAGGAACTAGTGACTGGAATCAGAGACAGGAAAAGGAGCGTAATTCAATACTTGATTTATTTGGATATAGCTACAGTTTGGCCAGAGATGCTCAACTTTTTCATACTGTGATCTCCCCACATAGGGTGCAATTAAAATAAAAAGCTTCAGGATCCCTCTCCTCCTCAGGGTGCTAGAACAATTTTTATCTTAGGGATACTAAATTAGATTGTAAACCTGGTATGTAATGGAGACTAATTCAAGCCAGGAGTGTGTGGTAGGAACCCCAAAGGCCCCAGTTCCAGCCCTTCTACTCCTCCTGTCTGTCCATAGGAAGGCTTATTCTGGCATCCTCCCGAGATCAGCCTTTATATGGTCTTTCTGATCCCAAGAAGGATCATGCATGCCTCAGCTAAAGCTCAGCCACTTTTCTGTATATAAGAATATTTGGGAGTTATAGATCATGATATCAGAAAGAGAACTGTCACGTCATCAGGTTGGAGAAACAGATAGAAGAAATAAGACCCTGCTGTGTTGATCTCTGCCTCAGTACCTGCCTCACATCCATCAGCGGTTGTCACTGCAGAAGCCAGTTTGAAAGTGTCCACACATAGGAAAAAATGTATAGCAATAATGAAAACCAGTAAGGGTCCAGTTTTCCTCCAGAAAGAAAAGAAAAAAAAAAGAATTGAATTTCTCATGCACGTGGCAGGTTGTTGATTAAAAGTAAAACAGTGCTATAAAAGTGGCAGTGTAAAACAGAGCAATGCCCTGAAATAATGTCTTTCTGATGAGATTTCACTTGTAAAACTCAATCTAGTTTCACGCGTTTTGCCTATAATTTCATTTTCCTCCCTGCTCATCTCCTCCCTGTCTTTGCTGAATCCAGTTATACAAAGGAACTTCCTTGGGCACATGCATTGCATGAAGATATCAAAAAATGGAAATTTCCTGAAAAGCATGCAAAGCGAGAAGCATCTGATGGAATAATGGGTAGCTCGCTCCTCATTTGTACATGTCACTGTATGTTGACAAAGATCAATAGTTTCTTCTAAAGATGGCACCCTTGGGAACTGAACGCTGCAGGGTATGAATAGCTGGCTAGATTGTATAAGTGTGTCTGACATCGAGCTGTGTTGAAATCAATGAAACACCACCTGGTCTTACTTATTGTGATAGGTAACACACCGAGATAGAACTATATGACAATCACCTTGCAGTCCATCAGAGAACTGGATGTGCTGAGAAAAATATATTTTAAAAATGAGGGTGTTACATAGATATGATTTAGGAATTTATTTTAATGTTCAGCTCTTGCTTATTCCCCCCTCTACAAATTTGTCTTTCTTACAGTCTGTTCAACTCTTGTAATGAGGTTGGATACTTTGATTGCATTATTATATTCAGAAACAGGATCACAATTTCAGAAACAGAGCATCCTTACTGCACAATATTATCTGGAATAATAGGCATTAAGAAAATCCAGGGGTCAGTAGAGAAGTAACAATTGACTAGTTAAAAGACTGAGTTCAGGGCATGAGAAAATGGTCTAGAGAATCTTCTTCAAGCTTGAAATAGCCTTTTCAGGCTATTCCAAAAAAATGTCAGTCACTAAGGTCTGAAACAGGATATTGCATAAGAATAAATTTTCATTGGATAATTACCCAGTATTAAAAAACCTTTCTGGCTTCTGACAGAGGTAGCTGGCAATTAGAAATCAATGTAACAGATGCCATTAACATCACGCTGTTAACTCCCACAACTGATTAACACTGGGTAACATGCATTTCTTTCTGAATCTGATCATGTATTAAAAAAGCTTAAGAAAGTAAGTTTTTCTCCAAGGGTGTGTCTACACTTGCATTTCTCTTTTGAAAGAGGTATGTAAATGAGGTAAATTGAAAATGAAAATGAGGTATAAATCTGAGTATTCAGTACCTCATTTGCACGTTCTAATTTTGAAAGAGCTTCTTTCGAAAGAAGAAAGCCAGTGTAGACGCTGCTGTTTTGAAAGTAAACCCTATCTTCGAAAGAATCCTTCTTCCCGTTAAATAAAGGGCAGCTCATAGATATTAGGGACCAAATTGTGCAGTTGAAAGTCCATTAACTTCAGAGTAGTTACACCTGCAGAGACTTTGGCCCCAGCTGGTCTCATTAAAGAATCATTTATTTATGGATACTAAGAGACTGTGAGCACTGTAGACACCTATTGCTTGTTTATTACCTGAAGACCTGATCTTTCTAGTGATTGGAGTAAATGTCATTGTCTTTCTAAAGAACACACCTTCTCACAGCAGAACATTTGAATATCTAGAGGGGGTATCCACCATGCCGAACACCATAGATGTTAAGGAGCTGCTCTGAATCCACCCACCTCTGCCCTGACACACCTGCAAGACAAAAACAGGTTGAGAGGAAGACCATAAAATGGGAATACAGCAGTCTGGTTGTTGGTTCATTTCTACTGTACTGCTTTAAAATGTTTCAGCTCAGACTTCACACTTCATAGTGTTATTTTTTATTATCATTGTGATGCCTTCATTTTAATTTCAGAATTCAGCTGTTGATGAAATTTGAAATATGATAAGAAAAAAGCTATAAATTCAAAGCTTGAAGTTGACTACTTATAACTTTGTATAAGTCATCTAGGCTATGTCTACACGTGAAGCCTACATCGAAATAGGCTATTTCGATGAATAACGTCTACACGTCCTCCAGGGCTGGCAACGTCGATGTTCAACTTCGACGTTGCGCAGCACAACATCGAAATAGGCGCAGCGAGGGAACGTCTACACGCCAAAGTAGCACACATCGAAATAGGGATGCCAGGCACAGCTGCAGACAGGGTCACAGGGCGGACTAGCGCTTCCGGGGCAAGAGCTAGCCGCTCCCTTAAAGGGCCCCTCCCAGACACACTCAGCCTGCACAGCACGCGGTCTGAGGAGCCATAGGCACACAGACCCCGGGCAATGCAGGCATGGAGCCCCAGCAGCAGCAGCAGCAGCAGCAGCAGCAGCAGCAGCAGCAGCAGCCAGAGGTCCACCCAGCCCTCCCGGCAGGAGCAGGGCTTGCCCTGCTCCATGCCATGCGGGAGGCAGCTGAGCACCTCCTTGCTACACCAGAGAAGGAGCTGCCCCCAGGGCAGCAGGGCTCAACCCCCAACCCTGCAGCACCCCGCCCCCACCCCCGCCTCACACGCTGGCGGCTGTGGAGCTACCCCACCAGCACCGACTGGTGGGAGCGGCTGGTGCTTGGGGAGTGGGATGACAACCGCCGGCTCAGGAACTTCAGGATGAGCCGGCAGACATTTATTGAGCTGTGCCAGTGGCTCACCCCCGCACTCAGGCACCAGGACACCGCCATGCGGCGTGCCCTCACAGTGGAGAAACGGGTCGGCATCACTGTCTGGAAGCTGGCCACTCCTGACAGCTACCGATCCGTGGGGCAGCAGTTTGGTGTCGGCAAGGCCACCGTCGGTGCTATCCTCATGGAGGTAAGAGAACCCACGGGGGGAGGGCAGGGCAGGGCGGGGGGGGGCCCGGGCAGAGGAGGGCAGGGGAGGGGAGGCCAGGGCGGGGGAGGGCAGGGCAGGGCAGAGGAGGGCAGAGGAGGGCAGGGCAGGGGAGGGGAGGGGAGGGCAGGGCAGGGCAGGGCCACGCACACCCTGCTCACCCCTCATTGGTGCTGTCCCATGTGCTTTCCCTGCAGGTTGTGCGTGTCATCAATGCCATGCTCCTGCACAGGCTCGTGAGGCTGGGGGGACCCAGATGCCACCATCGCGGCCTTTGCCACCCTGGGCTTCCCCAATTGCTTCGGGGCTCTGGATGGGACTCACATCCCCATCCGCGCCCCGCATCACAGTGGAGGACGCTACATGAATTGCAAGGGCTACCATTCTGTGGTCCTCCAGGCCTTGGTGGACAGCCGGGGCCGTTTCCAGGACATTTACGTGGGCTGGCCTGGCAGCACCCACGATGCCCGGGTTTTCCGGAACTGGGGCCTGTGCCGCCGGCTGGAGGCGGGGACCTACATCCCCCAGTGGGAGATCCCTGTGGGGGACACCACCATGCCCCTCTGTGTCATCGCAGATGCGGCATACCCCCTCCGGCCCTGGCTCATGCACCCGTACACGGGCCATCTCTCCACTAGCCAGGAGCGCTTCAACCAGCGCCTGAACCACGCGTGCCAGGTGGTGGAGCGCTCATTTGGCCGCCTGCAGGGACGCTGGAGATGTCTCCTGACCCGCCTGGATGCGGGCCCCAACAACATCCCCCTGATTGTGCGTGCCTGCTGCGCCCTGCACAATTTGGTGGAGAGCAAGGGGGAGGCCTTTTTCCAGGGCTGGGCTGTGCAGGCCGGCAGGGCTGACGTGCAGCCACCCGCTGCCCCCAGTCGGCAGGTGGACCCTGAAGGGACCCAGGTCCGGGAGGCCCTCCGGGCCCACTTCGATGATGAGGCCGCGGGGTGAACTCTGCCAGGCCCCCCACTGCCCTCCCCTTCCTCCACCACACTCCCTGCCCCAACGCCCACACCATGGAGCACCCAACCGCACCCCCCTCCCACTTTTCCTGGACAAATGACAGCACGCACTTGTGGCTGAACTTAACTGCTTTTTCTTTTAAAACCTTTTTTTTAACTATAAATATAAAACAAGAACAAACCATACCAGTATGGTCGCTGAGTGGCCAGACGGGAGGAGGTGTGCCAGGGGCCCAGGATGTCCCTGAGCTCCTTGTAAAAGGGGCAAGTGACAGGGGTGGCCCCAGATCGGCCGGCCGCATCCCGGGCCCGGGAGTAACCCTGCCTCAGCTCCTTCACCTTACTCCTGACGTGATCAGGAGTGCGGGCAGGGTGACCCTGGGCAGCCAGGCCGTGGGCCAGCCGAGCGAACGCATCCGCGTTCTGCCTCTTGCTCCCCATTACCTGGCGCACCTCCTCCTCGCTCCAGAGCCCCAGCAGGTCCCGCAGCTCGGCCTCCGTCCAGGAGGGGCCCCGCTGCCGCTTGCCAGCCTGGCTGCCCGCCTGGCTGGGCTGGCTGCCCTGGCTCCCCTTGGGGGGGGTCCACTGGGGGTGCTGGGGGGGCTGCCAGGCAGCCATCGCAGCTGGGGTGGCTCTCTGTGCTGGCTGAGGAACGTGCAGGCTGGCCGCGTGTCTGGGCTTCCGCCTGCATGTTCCCTCAGCTTCCTGCACAGGAAGGGAGGGGAGGGGACCTTTAAGGGGTCGCTGCACGCAGCCACCATTGAGCTGAGGGGCTGCAGAGAGCGTCTCTCAACCCCTCAGCTGATGGCCGCCATGGAGGACCGCGCAATTTCGACGTTGCGGGACGCGCAACGACTACACGGTCCCTACTTTGACGTTGAACATCGAAGTAGGGCGCTATTCCTATTCCCTCATGGGGTTAGCAACTTCGACGTTTCGCCGCCTAACGTCGAAGTTAACTTCGAAATAGCGCCCGACGCGTGTAGCCGTGACGGGCGCTATTTCGAAGTTAGTGCTGCTACTTCGAAGTAGCGTGCACATGTAGACACAGCTCTACAGTCCATCTGTATAAATGTAGTGTTAAGTCTGAACAGCAACAGCAACAAATCATTTTTTTCCTGATGGTTCATTTCTAGTTCCAGCTTCCTACTCTTCCTCTGAGTTGTACATGTCCCGAATGTCTGCTTGAGTGACAGGTAACACCCCATGTTTATAGCTTAATAAATGAATACCAATATTGCCAGAAAAGTAGTATATCTTCTCCAAAACTTTGGCTAGAATAGGTGACAGGAATCCAAGGGAGATGATTTCTAGGGGCTAAAATGCTGGACTAGGGTTTGGGAGATGATGATTTTATTCCTGTGTCTGCCACTGACTTTCCGGGTGATGTTGGGCAAGTCACTTTTGTCTTCCTGTGCCTCAGTTTTGCCCTCTGTAAAATTGGGATAATGATACTGATCTCCTTTGTAAAGTCCATTGGGCTCTATAGGTGAAAAGAGTTACATATATTAATGAAATCACATGCTGTTTCAATTATTTTTTGTAGCTGCCTCTTGGATTTATGGCAGATCAACTCAGTTCCAGGGATCACCTGTTCTCATGAGGTAAGTATCATCTTTCCATTCCTACCTTTCTTTGTGAATTTAATTTTTTAATAGTGTCTCTGAATTCACAATAAATAGAGATAATTTCTTGTAATTTAACTGTAGTATATTTTCTATGATTTATGTTGTGCATTTTCTATAGTATTCATAACGTGATGTTGCACTTTTATATCCCTTAGTAATGTTAATTTCTGAAATAAAGCAATTGGTTCTGAAATTACCTTGTGGAACTTGTTCCACACTTACTGCTATTGGAAAGATAATTTCTGGTTATAGATCAGTAATTTTTTCTGTATTCAGATTTCATATAGACATTCCTCAGTAGGAAATACCTGACAGACGAAAGCTACAATTGTTAGATGCTCTAAAAAGATAAAAATAATTCAACTTAAAATGGCCAGTGAAAGAAGGAGCATGGGTATTTGGGTTGCAACAGTTCTGGTTTCACGCAGGGTGGTGAAATGGTAGATTCTGCTACAAGCCTCTAGAAAATAAATTGCCAAGCTTCACCATAGCATATTGAATTAGTCCCTCCATTGAGATTAAAGATATTAGGCCAAATTTTGCTCCCATTGAAGTAAACGGGGGTTTTACAATCATTACTGCTGGACTAGAATTTGGCCAATTTTTTCATACCTGTGTGTATATTTTTTATGACACAAAAGTCCTCCTTTTTCATTTCACCCAAATACTCCTATTCAACTTGATAATGGGGTAATTTTCATCACATCAAATGTGCTTATAGACATATCTCATCAGAAAATTGTGGCACATCTATACTACTGCATTGAGAATAAGGCTGAAGTGACCTCCTGTGTCAGCTATTCTGTCCATCTGAATCACAGTGGGATTGTGACAGAGATATACCCGGGTTCGTCTGTATTCTATCAAAAGAAAAAAGCAGTCATATAGCACTTTAAAGACTAACAAAATAATTTATTAGGTGATGAGTTTTGTGGGACAGACCCACTTCTGAAGATCACAGCCTTACCAGAACAGACTCAATATATAAAGCGCAGAGGTCCAAAAATGATCAAGGTTGACAAATCAGAAGAGCAGAGGCACGGTGGGGGTGTGTGGGGTGAGGAAGTTAAGAGTTAGATAAAACATCAAAAGTATGTAAAAGAGTCCTCATAATGGGTCAGGTAGCTGTCCCTGTTCAAACCATGTGTTAATGTGTCGAATTTGAAAATGAAAGTTAGCTCTGAGCATTCCCTCTGTAAGTGGTTGTTAAAGTCCCTTTTCAGTAGAACACAAACTTTCAGATCTTTAACAGACTGGGTTGTTTCGGTGCTTTCTAACGCATCACTAATATAGCTGATCCTTTAGCCTTGCACTGGATATCTTTAGTGACATCAAATTCTCAACCTTTGTCGGCTGCTAATTTCTTCACATTCTGTAATTGTCGATATGCTGCTGAGCTGTATTTATTCTTTTTTATTTTGGCTACATCTACACTAGGACACTACGTTGAAGTAGCCTTTTTCCAAGTAGCAACATTGAAATAGGCTACTTCAATGTGTATTGTCCACACATCCTCCGGGGCTGGTTTGGTCAATGTTCAACGTCGAAGTAGCGACAGGGAGCGTCGAAAGGAGCCACCCCAGAAGCAAATGCGGAGCATCCAGCTACACAAGCGCTCCCCATCAAAATAAGGGGCCAGGAAAGCCCGCAGACAGGGTCACAGGCTAGACTAGCCATTCTGGGGCAACAGCAAGCCACTCCTTTAAAGACCCCCTCCCAGACACACCCAGCCTGCACAGCACGAGGTCTTCAGAGCACTAGCCACACTCTCGCAGACCAATGCACAGCAACCATGGACCCCCCCAGCAGCAGCAGCAGCAGCAGCAGCAGCAACAACACCACCCGGAAGCCTTCCAGGTTGTCATCCAGGGAGCAAGCGCCCTGCTAGGTGCTGCACAGGAGGCCGCCCAGCAGCTCCTGGCAGGGGGGCCCTCCCAGGGGGACAGATGGGGACACCCCTGACCACCGGGCTTCCCTGTTCCTCCCCTGCCGGATGCTCCGCCTCCTCTGGAGCTACCCCACCCTCTCTGAGTGATGGGAGCAGCTGGTCATGGGGGAGTGGGACGATAACATGTGGCTGCTGAACTTCCTCAAGTGCTGGCAGACCTTCCTGGAGTTCTGTCAGTGGCTTACCCCGAGATGCAGGCACCAGGACACCTGGATGTGGCGCACCCTTCCTGTCAAGAAGAGGATCACAATAGCTGTCTGGAAGTTGGCCACTCCAGACAGCTATTGCTGTGTGGGACACCAGTTTGAAGTAGGAAAGGCCACGGTTGGAGCCGTTGTCATGGATGTAACGAGGCCTGGGCATGCACCCACTGGGAGGCCAGCGATCAGGGAGGGGGTCCCAGGTGGGGAGCCGGGGAGCAAGGGGTGCCCTGGGAGGGAGAGGGTGGGAGGGGGTGCCTGGGAGAGGGCCTGTGTGTCCCCTCCTGACAGGCGGTGTGTGCTTAATGCCATGCTGTTCCAGAGTGTTGTCCAAGTCGGGGACCTGGACGCAGGTGTCACCAGATATACTGTCATATGGTTCCCGAAATGCTTCGGGGCCCTAGACAGGACTCACATCCCCATCTGTGCCACAGACCACAGTGGGGGAAGATACATAAACCGGAGGGGCTACCACTCTGTGGTCCTTCAGGCCATGCTGGACAGCCGGGGCTGCTTCCAGAATGTGTATGTGGGCTGGCTTGGCTGTACACATGATGTCTGCGTCTTCCGGAACTCAGATCTGTGCCACTGGCTGGAGGTGGGGACCTACACCGTGCCCCTCTGCCTCATGGCAGATGCAGCCTACTCCCTCCAGCCCCAGCTCATGCGCCCATACACTGGCCACCTCAATGCCAGCCAGGAGCGGTTCAACAGTCACCTGAATCATGCCCACCAGGTGGTGGAGAGGACTTTTGGCCAACTGAAGGGGCAGTAGTGGTGCCTCCTTGCCTGCCCATATGTCGGCCTCCAGAACATCCCCTGGGTTGTGGGAGCATGCTGCATGCTCCACAACATTGTCAAGAGCAAGGGGGAGGCCTTCGTCCAGGCATGGGCAGCTGACACCAGCATGGGCTTCCCCCAGCTGGCTGCTGTACCCAGTCGCCAGGCCCACCACTAGGGGGTACAGGTATGCAAGGCCCTGTGGGCCCATTTTCATCAGGGGGACCCCCAAGCACCACCCTGGCCTTCCCCGGTGGGCATCCTGCACACCGTCCCCGCCACCCGCATACCATCCCCCAACAAGCACATGTCTCAGGTTCTTTGGAAAATAAAACTGTCGATTATTGAATACTGGTAAAACTGTCTGGTATGTGCACAACAAAAACTGGAACCAATATACAAATGGGGGGACATCTATATACAAGGGGGACAACTATATACATATGGGGGGCCAGCAGATGGCTTGGCCATTCGGCCCATCAATCTGGGGTGGGGGTAGAGGGGCACAACCTCCAGTGGGTATGGGTCATGGGCTCCCCTTTGTCCATGGTCCCCAGTGCGTGAGCCTGGGGGTCAGGAGGATCAGTAGGTACAGCTGGGATGCCCTCACCGGTTGGTCTTCAGTCCCAGTGGGCTCCAGTCTTGGGGGGCCGGCAGGTGGGGTGGCAGGTGGAGCAGGCCAGGCAGAGGGTGAGGCAGATGGGGCAGCCGGAGGGGGGCATTGGGTGGAGTGGGAGGGAGGGCGGCAGGGGAGGCGGGGCAGTGGGAGCCAGGCGATGGCCTCCTGGAGTGACCCGGCTGTGTCCTGGAAGACCACTATGAACTACTGCCACATCACCCAGCCCCAGGTGGACTCCTTCCTGTCAAACTGTGGCCTCTCCTTGCCCACCTCTGCCTGCTGCCAGGGAGACACCAGGAGCTGGGGGTCCACCTGGGCCATCCCCTGGGTCTGGTGGTGGCATGCCCATCCTGGCCTCAATGGTGTCCCCGGGTGCTGAAGGTGCCTGACCTCTAGTGGGCTCTCAGGGACCATGGAGGGTGCCTGGCTGCCTGGGACCTCAGATGGTGCAGCTGGAGAGAGGTAGGTGAAGGCTGTTAGTACTGGGCCCTGGCCCATGGTCCCCATCCCACCTTGGGAGCTGGGTCTCCATCCCCCGTCGGTGGGTGTGGTGTCCCTGTTGTGTGGCCCCATTGCATGGTCCCCCCACCCCTGGGGTTAGGGCACACTGCTGTCCATGGGTGTGGGTGCTGATGGGCACTGATGGCTATACCGACATCCTGGGAGCATGCTGTGGCTGGGCAGTTGTGGGTCAGGGTCCACTGGGGGTGTGTGGGGCCCCCAGTCATGTCTAGTGCCCCTGCCCTGTGCCCCGGGGGTGTGTGCCTGACCATCCACTTCCACAGTCGGGGGAACCGTGGTGGGTGGACGCCCAGCTGGTGCTCTGGGAGGGGAGATCTATGAGGAGCCCCCCACCCCTCGCTGCTGGACCCCTCCTCCACCATCCCAAGGGCTGGCTCCTCGGGAGGACCCCGGGGTGCGGGGCTGGCCTCTGGGCTGGACTCTAGCTCTGAGGCCTGCTGGGACTCCTTGGCTGTGGTGTCCAGTGTGGCCTGTCCTGGGGGCCCAGGATGGCCCTGAGCTCCCTGTAATAGGGGCAAGTGGCGGGGACAGCCCCAGACTGGCTGGCCGAGTCCCAGGCCCGGATGTAACCCTGCTGCAACTGCTTCACCCTGCTGTGGAAATCATCCAGAGTGTGGGCAGGGTGACCCCCGGGCAGCCAGGCCCTCGGCCAAGCCCTCAGCCAATCAGGCGAATGCTTCCGCATTCCGCTGCTTGCTCCCCATCATGTGGAGCCCCTCCTCCTCACCCCAGAGCCCCAGTAGGTCTCGGAGCTCGGCCTCCAACCAGGAGGGGCCCCACCACTTTTTGGACCCCTGTTTGGCTGCTGGGGGCTCTGGGGGCTGGCTGGATGCCATGGTGCTGGGTGGATAGGTCAGGGTCTGTAGAGGGTGTGCAGAGTTAACACGTGCCTGTGCTGCTGCCTGCACACCCTCAGCTTCCTGCCACAGCAAATTCGGGTGTGTGGTGCCTTAAGGACTGCTGTGTGTGGTGATCATAGGAGCTGGACAGCACGTCTCCGCCTCTCAGCTGACTGCTGCCATGAAGGAACCTGCTATTTTGAAGTAGCGGGAAGCAGATCGTCTATACATGCCCTACTTCAACGTTCAACGTCAATGTAGGGCGCCATTCCCATCTTCGGATAGGAGTAGCGATTTCTACATCTTGCCACCTAATGTCAATTTCAGCATTGAAATAGCACATGGCGTGTGTAGACGTGATGTGCACTATTTTGACATTGTCAGCTACTTCGAAGTAGCCAGTTAGTGTAGACGTACCCTTTATGGCAGAGAAATGAGTTCATGTCATTGTGAATAGGAGCACCAAGATACTTACCCTCCTTAGCAATAAATATATTGCAAAGTCCTCAACCCTATTAATTTTTGACTGTAGAGAATATTGGATAATGTAGGTTCAAGAATATAAAATATCTATATTTAAATTCATTACTTATACACACAACCCCATCAACAATCTTAACACTGACTTGATTTTTGCTATAACTCTGGCATTCTCAATTCTGCTGAATTGCAGTTTAGTCTCTTCCAAAAAAATCCAATTTAGGATTAACATGAGAGTGACAGCTAATGTGAAAATTACTTTGAAATGTTTGAATCTTTGAATGTTATCTTGCAGCACCTAAGTAAGAGATTTCACTGAAGGCTTAAAAACTCCATACATCTCAGAGAAAAGGCAAGTGTTTGACTTTTAAAGCATAATTTTATGCACCTGTCATGTTGAACAGGGTATCTTTCTTGATTGCAATCCGATCATTGCAAGCAATACTGTAACATTAATAAATTGCATGTTGATGGATTTCTTACTATGTCCAGAGGAGGAAATGTTTGACAGCAGTGTTCTCTCTTTTCTACTAATTGCAGTACCATGTTTTTAGTTAGATATAGCAATTATTACAGCTTATTTCTCTCTTCAAACTTGATGACTAGAACCAGTGATTTGACCTGGAAAAAATGAAACACAACACACAAAAGATCCAAAACATGATATTCTATTCAAGTGACATGTTTTAGAAATAGGAATCACCACTCCCTACCCCCTCACACCCCACAGAAGGAGAAGGCGACAGAGGTAAATTGCACGGCATGGAGGGCAGTAAATCCCATCACAAGGAAACGTGAGAGGAAAATTGGAAAGAAGGGTGCTTGGAAAAAGGTATTTCCTTTTGAAAGAACACCAGCTACACAGCTGTTTGTGATTCAAAAGCAGTGCCTTTTGGAATCGAGATCCTGTGGGAGAATGCAAATGAGGCATGAGATATTTAAATTTGAACCTCATTTGCATTTTCAAATGGCTGTATTTACATGCCCATTTTAAAAGTGAGGGGTAATGCAGCTGCAGCCAAAATCCATTTCAAAATAGCACTTATCTGTTTCAAAATACAGTCTTGACACACACAGAACGTATTTTGAAATAGAGCCATTGTATGCACTATGGCTTATTTTGAAATAGGCTGTATTCCCTATCTTAACAGCACTTATTTTGAAATATCTAGTTCCAGATAGGTGCTGTTCCTTGTAGAATGAGGTTTACCGGTTTAAAAATAAGCCAACTGCAATTTCAAAATGATTTTAAAATAGGGGTTGTGTCGCGTAAACTCTAGGATAGTTATTTTGAAATGATGGCTGTTATTTCGAAATAACTTTACTGTGTAAACCTACACTCAGACTAGAGTCTGAAACATTTGCTGAATCCACTGAACCATCTTCTAATGGGGATAATTACATGTACCTACCATACATGGTGCTTACAGATTTGAGTTCGTTAATATTAGTAAAGCAATTTGAGATCATTTGATGGAATTATATATGCAAGAAGTCTTATTATTAGTGGGCCAAATTGTTAGCTGTTTACTCACTTTCTATTTGGTTTTTATTCAGGCAAATTCCAAATGAAGCCACGGGAAGGTCTGCCTGTGTTTCACGTACACTTGCCAGGTATTATCATGATGGAAGCCATGTGTCTAAAATTAAACTGTGTCTTTGTAAAGAGCTCAATATGCAGAGCTACTGCAACTACTAGCCTGGGCGTGTGTAAACAGACTTCTGGTTCCTCTTCCAAACTCTTCCCTCCTGCAACCTGGAGTCTTTTCTCCAAGTCCCATGCAGGTTTGTACAGCAGGAATGATGATTACAAAAAAGGATTAAGGACAGGGACGTTTTTCTGCTGGAACACCCTGAAACAGCATTCCGGCACCTTTTTGTAAAAGTTGCGTGGGTGGCTGCATCCAAGCTGCATCCAGCCCTTCAAGAACCATTTGTGGTTCAGATGCAGCCGCCTCTGGCTGACCCCTCCTCCACTCCCTTCCTGCTCTGAAATGCCAGTGGCCATGTAGAGGAGGCAGCAGCAAGATAAGGGGTGAGGTAGGGAAGGTGAGGGGCTGGGTGGACCAGGGTATAAGATAGGGGGTGGGTTGTGGCTGCATGGGGGAGGGGCTAAGCCATGGGGGTGGCTGGTATGCTGCATGGGGGGTAACCTGCAGGGGGCAGAGGATGGGGCCATGTTGGGGGGGCGGCTCGGGGGCCTTGGAGGAGGGTTAGTCATGGGGTGGTGTTGAGATCACATGTGGGTATGCCATGGGGGTAGGTAGGAGATGCATGGGAGGGCAAGTTAGCCACTGGGGGTAGTTTGGGCCCTGCTGGGGGGCAGCTTTGGCCCCCCGGGAGGGGCAGTTAAGCTGCTAAGGGTCAGCCTGAGCCTGCATGGTTGGCAATTAAGCTGCCAGGAGCAGCTTGGGCCCTAGATGGCAGGTGGTTAAGTTGCCAGATGGCAGGTGGGCCCTGCATGTGGGACAGGTAATCAGCCGGGGCAGCATGGGCCCCATGTGTGGGGGGCGGTTTGGGCCCCACATGGGGTGGTTAAGCTGCTGGGGGGGTGGGGTTTGGGTCTCGGGATTGGGGGCGTGTTTTGGGGCTTGAGTTCCACCACCTTTTTTCCCTAGAAAAAGCACTGATTAAAGAGTTTAGGACTTGGTTATCAGTAATAATCCTAATAATATAAATGAATAGTAAATTTCTCACTGTAATAGTTCTGCAGAGTAAAGGCTTCCATATTTCTGTGTGTTTAATATTCTTATGTGGTACAACACAATTCTAATTTCATTTAGAACTACAGAATGGTTCTATAACAAACCCCTTTCTTCTCCAGAAGACACGAACAAGATCTCGTTGAAATGAGTGCAAAGGTACCCAGTGACTTGGCCCATAATATTTTTGAGCTATGTAGAGGCCTGCTTTGGTGAGCACCTTGCTCTCTGCAGTGAAACTTGGAAAGCTAGTTATGCAATTCATCATAACTTACTGACGTCACTGTTGGAAGAATTGGCTTCTCTTCTTTTCCGATAAGTGCTCAGTAAAGCTGATAATGGCACAGCCTCATTAGCTTAGTGCAGCATCTGCTTTTGAAATTAGATTTACTGATGCTACTCAGAAAACTCAAGAGATGAATGGCCAGGATCTATGCTCAGTTACATATTCATTGCATTCAGTGTAAAATGAGCACAGGATCTGGTCCATACTTCCCAGATCATAGTCTTCCCTCAGTTATATTGTGTAAGTCTCTTTACTCTAATGGGATTTCATGAGTGTAAATTATATTTGATTTGAGCCATCTGAATACACAGAGGGTGTTTGGAGAGAGCACCAGGCTGGGCTTTCAGCTGGTATGAATTGCCATTGTATTACTGACCTCAGTAACTCTATACCAATTATATATGGTCTGAAGAAGTGGGTCTGTCCCACGAAAGCTCACCCAATAAACTATTTTGCTAGTCTTTAAAGTGCAACTTGACTGATTTTTGTTTTTATACCAATTAACTTTAGGTTAGATTCTACAATGAAAATGTGTAAATACATGTTGAAATTCACCTCATTTTTTAAAAAAAAATTTGTTTATAGAAAGTAAAATTAAATACTCTTTTTAGCTTAATTATCTCAGAACAGGAATCAATACTTTCTATTTAAAAAGACACTTCAGGATGAAGGAAAATGTAATCTAACTTATCACTGTCTGCCTGAAATTAGTCTTGCTTACAAAACCTTTCATTTAAGTTAGCATTGATAAACAACTATGCTTTGGTTAGGCATTCTGTTACTACACAGAGGGACACCATCATAAAACCTCCAGGTGGACTCTGATAGAATCAAATGATAAAGTTCTATATTCATCGACATTTATCTGATGTGAACCTCCAAATACTTTTGTTTGACATCATTCCTGGACCTCTTTTTCAGTTTTTAGAAGGTCATGTATCACCATACATGAGCCCAACTGCTGAGTATTCAGCATCCCATTGTTACAACATAACTGGATGTTTCAAAATCAAAACAATGGTATAACATGAGTACTGTTTGCTACTCTAAAGTATTTTCCATGGCTATACATATGTTTAACTACACTTTGAATATATGGACATTGCCAAAAGTATGTAACTATACTGTTCAGTGCATGTTAATGTTATTTCCCAGCTTGTAGTGACATAAGATATATCAACTCTCCCACTGACATCAGAGAAGTCAAGAAATCAGCTAACTGAAATCACACTGAAATCAGCTAAACTGCAAATAATGCACTGCTTCTTGTATTTTACAAACACTGAGATGTAAAGAGGAGTCAGACCATATGGAGGACTATAGGGATGCTGATCTGCATTCTGTATACCAGTATGGTCGCTGAGTGGCTGCTATTCCTCCTGCCAGTAAGATAGGTGGGATGGTAGGACATAGACAAGGGTGGGGAATGTATGTGTTCATGGCTTTGCCTCCCTCCACTAATGTATAAGCCAAATAACAGAACCAGTGCAGGGCTGTGTCTACCCTAGAGGGTTTTGTCACCAAAACCAGTGTTTTAGCGACAAAACTGGAGCGCATCCCTTTTTCCAAGTTGTTCTCTCAACAGTAAATCGCCAGAACACAGAACTTTTATTGACAGTCTTATCCCACTTCCCGTTAGGCATAACACCTCTGTCGACAGAGATGTGCCAACAGAAAACCAGTCTGGATGTTCTGGGGGGGCCCTCTGTCAACAGAAATGGCTTCTGGGACACCGGGCAGCTCTGTCTGCTGTGCTTTCATTTAGCCGTTTTGTCAAGAGAGTGGCTGGACAGTCTGGCCGCTCTCTGTTGATAGAGTGCTCTTGTGATCTGCTTTGCAGTTTGGCTGTGATCTGTTGCCACTAGTGTTGTAGGAAGATATCTTCCGAGTATCCTTATGTGCATTGAGCATATATGTCTGCCTCCCTGTTGTTATCACTATTGCTAAGGTATTGCATTACTGTGGAAGCTAGGCACTGATTGTGATCCTGCATGCTGTGCATTAACTCGTCACTACAAGTTCTGTAGCGTACTTTGCATTTTAGCATTTTAAACAGCAGTTGGTCAAAGTGTATTGGGTAACTTCAACTGTGCAGCAAAAAGATCCACTCAGAAAGTGGGCTAGTTGGAGCCGCATACTGGAGTGCTATAGACTTACATCCCCAGTTGTCATGTGATATGTTGTCATATGGATCTGCCCTTATTTGGGGGCCAGTTCAGAGTGTCATTTCTTTAGGTGGAGCACCAGAATGCACTCTGTCTCTGTATTGCTGCTTCTTGTGATTTCCATCAATGGTTTTCTGATACCTGGTGTCTTCTGTAGGAAAGTTTCCTCCGCAGCATAGATTCCTTAGGTCAGTGTTTCCCAAATGGTGTTCTGTGGAACCCTGGAGTTCTGCAAACTGAAAATCAAGGTTCTGCAAGAAAATACCATTACAACAGTGGACTCCTCTGTGGCTCCCTGCCCTGGCACCATGGAAACAGTAGAAGTAAATTTAATTGATTTGACAGCCATCAGGATGGCAGGAGGGATCCAGCTGTTAAACCAAATGAATTTAGCTCCATTATTTCAGTGGCGTCAGGGCAGGAAGCCACAGAGAGCCCCTCACTCGCCACACTACCCAAGCGGCCACATCTCTCTGGGGGACATGGCTCAGCTCACCCCCGCCACTGGAATACCTCCATACTAGCCTTCCTTCCACTGGGCGCATGTGGCCACCCAACAGGCTCCTCAGCTAGCACCATGGATGGGTTAGTCCTAGGGGCCAGTTTGGGGCTGAGGCAGATTAATTCTGGGGATGTGGGGAATGGGTTTGGGGTTGAGAGGAGTTAAGCCTGGAGGTGGGGTTGGATTTGGAGGCTGAGGGCTGAGGCTGGTAAAGCCTGGAGACGAGAGTGGATTTGGGAGCTGAGGAGGGTACAGCCTGGAAAGGGGGTTCCACAAAATTCTTTTCAGTTTAAATGTGTTCAGTGGCCAAATAAAATTGGGAAACACTGTCTTAGTTATAAACCTCATTTCATGCCTTTTAATATATTCCTGTGTAACACAAACCATAGAGCCTCACTCTAATTTCTAAACCAAGCCCACTTCTGTTTCACTCTAGCATATCATATAGACAGACTTGATATAGTCTATGTCTACACTATAAATTAACTTCGCAGTTAACTTCGAAGTAAGGGTTTACTTCAAAGTGGCCTGCAGAGCATCTACACATGCTTTTCCTTACTTCGAAGTTAACATCAAAGTAAGGGAGGCTAACTTCAAAGTCACTAATCCATTCCCGGGAATGGAGTATTGGCTTACTTCAACCTGTAACTTCAAAGTTATTGAGTGTAGATGCTCTGCACTACTTACTTCGAAGTAAGGAGTCCTCCAAGGAGGGGCCTCCCCTGAAGGATGGAGACAGTCTGGCCAGCCCAGGCAGGGCTCTATGGTCCCTGCTGGCTTTCTTAAAGGAAGCAGCTCCTTGGCAACCCCAGGCAGGAAGCTGAGTGTGCGCCACAACCAGGGGCAGCATGAGCTCCTGCTGAAAGCACCTGCCAGCCTCTGCAGCCCCTACCCACCATGGCTACACAATAGGATTCCCCTCCCCCTCTGGAGGCTCCAGAGGAGGGGTCCCAGGAATCACAGGGCACAGGTAAGGGTGGCGCCAGGAGAGGACTCCCCTGGACAGAGGCAGAGCTGAAGGACCTCCTCGCTCTGTGGGTGGAGGGGAGGAGGTCCTGTGGCAACTCGGAACCTGTCAACACAATGCTGAGGCATTTGACCAGCTAGCCAGCAGTCTTGCCACGTGAGGACACCCTGACTGGCCTGGTAGCACTATCCAAATCAAAGTAAAGGAGCTGTGCCAGGATATGTCAAGGCCCATGATGCTGCCAGCTGGTCAGGGGCATGGCCTGTCCACTGTCCCCACTACCAGGAGATGCACAGGCTCCTGGGGCTGAGGGAGGTAGACAGCCCAGAGCACGTGATGGAAACCTCCGTTCCCCCGCACCTGCGGACAGTGGTGAGGAGGCAGGCCCCTCCAGCATCACCAGCCCTCCTGTGTGGAGACCGGCCCGCTGAGACCAAGGGCAATGACAGGGGCTCCCGAGATGGGACCTTCATCTTCACCCTTCCCTCCCAAACACTGAGCCAGGCATCATCCAGCCAGGCCTCGTCCCAGCCCCAGGAGGTCACAGCCAGTACGTTTGGGGTGAGTGGGACATCACAAGGGGTGGGGACGGGGCCTCTCCCAGAATAGGCCCACATTCCACACACCTAAGGATGGGGGAGGGGAGGAGCATGGGCTGATCCTTGCCAAGTGGGAACCTCTGGGCATCCGGGATCCCATGGGCCATCGGGAGGCAGGGCAGGGGGCTAGGGAGTGGGAGATCCAGCCCCACCGCCCCTCAGTCAGGAGCCAGCACTCAAGGTCCGTCCCCCTGTCCCTTTCTGTCTCACAGGTCCCTCACCAGCTGGCCATCCCTGCAGTCCTGAGTGGGCTGCGGTTGCAGAAGGCTGCCCCATTGCCCCAGCCTGCATCCCCCCACGGCCATGGATGGGCCCCTCAGAGATGGCAGTGGAGGGATGAGGAGGTGGCCGCCAACCGGGCGATCGTGCAGGAGCTCACCAGCATGCTGCGGGAATTGCGGGCGATGGAGCGGGACTGGGGGATGAGGCTGGCCAACAGCATGGATTCAATGCTCCAGGCTTTGGCTGGCTGTCTCGCCCAGCCTCCTGCCCCCTCACCAGCCCCGTCCCGCAGCCGCCGCTCCAGCCGTGGCTGCTGATGGAGGCAGGAGCTCCTGGCCCAGACCCAGTGGCCCCTCCTGTTTACCCCATGGGGGCAGAGCCTGCGACACCCCCACCCCAGCCCTACCTCCCCGTCGTCCTGGCCCCGTCACAGCCTTTCAGGGGACCCCAGACCTGGGGTGGTGGGGGAAGCCATGGCCGACGTGGCTCCCGGCCCCCTGTGCCTCAAACCAACTGACCCAACCCCCATCCCAGCCCCCCGCTCCAATCCAGTCCCCCACCTGAGCCCCCTCCCAGTTTGGTCCCCCATTCCGGCCCCCCTCTCCAGTCCAGTACCCCACCCGACCCCTCTCCTCCCCACTGTCAACCAGTCCCCCCAGGCACACAAATGTTTCCACATTCCGTTCAGTATTGTATGTTACTTTATTTTCCCCATTAAAGCTTCCCATTCCTAGCCACCCTAGCCTGTGTTCCTGGTGCTTCCTGGTGCTTCCTGCTGGGGGTGTATGAGGGGTGCAGGGTGGTGTGGTGTGGTGAGGTGTGGTGCGTGGCTGAGGGGGTCAGGGCTGGCCCTGTGTGAAGGCCTGGCACAGGGCATCCTGGACCCTGACCCCATCCTGCTGTGCCTCATGGCACAGGGCAGTGGGTGGCTGCTCATTGCCGGACCCCTGGTCTGTAGCCCAGCTCTGCATGAAAAGGCTCCCGGTGTCCCTCCACAAAGTTGTGGAGGGCACAGTAGGTGGCAATGACCGCGGGGCTGTTCAGGAGGCTGACGGACAGCCTAGTGAGGAGGCAGCGAAACCTCTCCTTCAGCCTCCTGAACGCCTACTCGACTGTGCCCCTGGCATGGTTGAGGTGACTGTTAAAGATGCTCTGGGCTGTCACGGTGTGGCTGGTGTAGTGCCACGTGAGCCACGGGTGCAGTGGGTACGTGGCATCAGCCACGATGCAGGGGGTCATCGTGAGGTCCCTGAGCAGGAGCTCCCGCAGGGGGGGTCATACATGCCCTCCTGCATCCAGCATCCCAGCCATGAATTCCAGAACACCTAGGCGTTGTGGTCCCTGCCTGGCCACCCCACACACACGTTCAGGAAATGTCCCTTTGCATCCACCAGAGCATGGAGTACCACTGAGTGGTACACCTTCCTGTTTATGTAGGTGCCCCCACTGTGGTCTGGAGCCCGGATCACAACATGCGTCCCGTCCAGGGCTCCAAAACAGCTGGGGAAGCCCAGGTCCGCAAACCCAGCAAGGGCAGCGTCCAGGTCCTCCAGGGTCACAACATGTCACAGGAGCAGTGTTGATGGCTTGGACAACCTGTAGGGGGAAGCGGGGGATGTCCATGACCACCAGACTGGGGGGTCCATGCCCCCTACCAGGTGCCCCTGCACCCTGCATCCTGCCCCCCACTGGGAACCCCCTGCCCTCTGTCCTCCCACCGGGTGCCCCCTGCCCCCCACTGGGAGCCCCCTCTCTGGTTGCCCCCTCCCCAGGGTGGGTCCATGATGAAGGCTGGCCATACCTTCTTCAGCACTGCTCCAACAGTAGCCTTGCCTACACCAAATTGGTGTCCAATGGATCTGTGGCTGTCGGGGTGGCCAGTCACGATAGTGCGATGGCCACCATCTTCTGCATTGGGAGTGCTGGCTGCATACAGGTGTCCCGGTGCTGGAGGACTGGGGCGAGCCAATGGCAGAGGTCCTCGAATGTCTGCTGGGTCATCCTGAAATTCCTGGGCCACCGCTCATCATACCAGTCCTCCAGCACTAGCCGGTCCCACCATTCAGTGCTGGTGGCATATGCCTACCAGCTCCGGCTCAGGTAGGAATGGGGGCGGGGCAACATAAGGGTGGTAAGGGCCTTAAGCCTGGGTCTGAAGAGAGCGAGCTGCCTGCGCAGCTGGTATTGCATGGTGAGCAGCATGGCCAGCAGGCTGAGCAGGATTGTGATGGCATTGTCCTCACCGAGGGGGAGCTGGCATGGTCTCCAGCTATTCCCCTGTGTATATGCTGCTGCTGTCTTCAGGCTGTCAGCCTTGAGCACTTGTGGGCTGTGGGTGCTGGGAGTGGCCCTTTAAGGTGTTGGCTGGCTGGAAGCCCGGAAGGGCTTGTTGGCCACGTGACCCTGTGCCTTCATCATTTCCTGTCTCCTTACTTCGAAGTAGGGAGTATTTGTGTGTGGACGTTTAACTTCGAAGTAGGGGAAAGCCTACTTCAAAGTAAGGGAGTGTGCATTGTGTGTGTGGATGCTCTACTCTGAAATTGCACGTCAAAGTAAGCAACTTTGAAGTTATTTTGTAGTGTAGGCACAGCCATAAAGTCTCCAAGTGCTCAGAATCCACCACAGCCCTAGGCAAGAAGTTCCAATAAAGTCTATCTGGATTATATATTTATCTCTACTGCCATCAGAAAGGAACCAAGATATTGTTATATCTGGGATGAATGCACATGGTCAATATAGAAGGCTCTATCTCTCACAGTAGAAGTCAGGGACAAATTCCCTCAGTCTCTTCATCTCTTGCAGAAGCTCTTGGTCTGCCTGTTTGTTTCTCTCTCCCTACCTCCTACCCATGCAGATCCAGTGCTTCAGTGCTTTATTCATACATTCGCCCTGCTCAGAAAGGTGAAAACATGATCAGTGAACAGAAACCATTTAATCATGACCAATCACACAGTTCTAAAAGAAAATTCCACAGAGAGGCAACTGGAATGGGGCACCTGTTACAAACAGTTGATGAATTAACTGTTGGTCAAAAATGTCTAAAAATCCAGCCCCCGTCAGCTGTGAATAAACACATAATTGAAAATCATCAGTTAGGGAAAAAAAAGGGTCCACAGCAGGTAAATTAATGGTGCTCCATGAATAATTCAACCAGTTGTTTGTCCCTTACTAGTGTAAATGGTTCATTCCCCATCCTCACCCTATCCTGGGGAAGGGTGAAGCATGGACTTGTTCTCTTTCTTTCCTGTGTTGTATTTAGCCTTCTGTTGGTCTTTAGTGTGGCAGAGTGAGCTCCATTTGGTTACTGCTTTTGATTGTCAGTATTTCCATCATTAGCTCACCATACATTTTCTCCTGCCCTTGAACTAGCCAATAGAGCATGTCAGCTGTGTTTCACATGAGCTTTAGCCTACATGGAACACTTGAAGTAAACCTCATTCATCTTCCTCCTTGGGAAAGATGCTTTACTGAACCAAACACGACAGTTGCAGTACTGAACATGAGCGGCCAGCAGGAAGTCTGTTCAGTGGCTGATGGGGGCTTTCCACACAAACACAACAAGGCATTTGCTCAAAACAGTAGCTTTCACAGCACCACTTTGGCTTAATATAGAGCCAGCACATTTCCATCTGTTCTATTCTTATCAGATTAAAATACTTGCTCTCTGAATCTGGAATGGTTTTGCCATCATTTGTTGCTCCATTTGCAAGAAGCTGGGTCTATGCCAAGACATCTCTTGCCTTTGGTTCTGTTAACTATTGATACAGGGACTATACTCAGATCAGATTGGGACCTGAGTGGTGTTTTTCCCTTTGATTTTTAGCGTGAACAGACTTTCCCTTGGGCTTCTAGTGGTTTACTTCAGCCAGTGATGATGCCACCCAGAATCACTTGCTGATAGGGTATAAAGGCTGTTCTTGATCAGTGTGAATTGGAGTATAGTTCACATCAAACTTTAGCATGCTGCGGCCCTAGTGCTCTTTGGGAGGTTATGCCAGGGTTGCTGGTGACTAGTGAATAGCACTTCTGTTTGACAATTCTTGTTTGACCTTACATGGCTCACGTAGCATCATATTTAAGCAGCATGGCATCATTTTATGGGGTGATGTGACATAAGTAACACAGCATGACATTCAAAATGCAAAATGGTGCTCTGGAAATGTGACATAATTTGCTCAATGTAAATATGGGTCTTAGCTAATCAGGCATCTGGAGACATTATTGCCAGTCTAGTTACTAATGTAACTCAGCAGAGAGGAAAAAGCCATAGCAAAAACAAAACAAAACAACAAAAAAGCAGCAATAACAACAACAAGAAAAAACACATTATTGCCATCTTCAGCTGGAAGGTGAGGAAAAATTAAGGGACAAAACATAGTTTGTTCATTTTGAAGAGAGAGAGTGAATATTTTTATCTGTTTTATAGAGAGAATAAAAATCAAAATGTGCAGCTGGGGGGTCCAGGAAACCTTTTCACTCTGTTTAAAAGCCCACTTTCACTTTGTGTAATTGTGCTCCTTTTCTTATCTGTATCATAAGACATGTAATTCTGAATCAGTGCTATCACTTTTGCAGCATGAGTTTAGAAGATGGTTTGCTATTTCCTTTCTTTTTCTGTCCTGAGAAGGTCTCTTAGATATTGTTTGCTCTGTCTGTATGACTCCATGAACAGTGTGCCAAACATAACGGCAAGTGGTTCACAGAATTGTCTTCTTTTGTTATTCAGACTCACAAGAGACAGCTAGGTATTCTGTGTCTGTGTGATTTTTTTTTCATTGTAATTGATATAAGAAGAGAAAATGTATAGTACATGCTAAAATAACTTTTTTTCTCTATTTTAATGCAATGCACTACCAATAAAATATTTATTCAAATAGTCATTAAAACACAATTTTAATTTCTTTTCATAATTTATTTGCTTCTTTCTCAGATTAAAACTGAAACAATGACAATATGTAACCTGCGAGTCAAGAACTCAGTTGGATTTTGTGAATACATACATAATCAGCTATGTACATGCTTCATGTTGTTAAATTAATCCAAAGACCCCCTATCCTGCAAACACTCTTATATGTCTAAGTATATGAATAGTGGAGTTGGTAGAAAAATGTTAAATACACAGAAAAAAATTAAAACCCTATATTCAATTTTTAAATATCTAGGCTGTGTCTACATGTGCATTCCTCCTTCAAAAGAGAAAAGCAAACGAGGGAAATCAGAGCTGCAAATGAGGTGCTGATTTATATATCTCACTCTTCATTTGTATATCCCTTTTAGGAAGAGATTCTTTCAAAAGAGAAAAAGCAGAGTGGATGGGAATCTTTCAAAAATAAACCCTGTATTTGAAAGAACCCTTACTCCTAAACAAAATTGGGCATGAGGGTTCCTTCTAAGACAGGGTTTATTTTTGAAAGACACACATCTAAACTGATTTTTTATTTTCCAAAGAATCTCTCCTGAAGAGAAATTATGTAAATGAAGTGTGAGATATGTAAATCAGCACCTCATTTGCATTTCTGATTTCCCTTATTTGCATTCGTCTTTCGAAGAAGGAAATGCACGTGCAGGTACAGCTCCATAGAGGCTGCTTCTTCACTTGCCTTCCCTCTGCAAAGATGTTGGAAAAATTTCCACAAAAAGGGACATACTAGCCCTATGATTCTTTGATTCTTCATGAACATTAAAAAAAAACCCACTAAAAACAAAAACCAAAAACCCAAAAAACCCCAAACCCACTTTTCAGCTGCCTGCGTGTATACTCATAATTATTGACTTCAAATTTAAGTATATACTTAAATATTTGCTGGATTGGTGCCATAAGGTAAAGGAACTTAATATGCCAATACAGCCATGAAATTATTATCATCACGATATCTGTATGAAGAACAGCATGTAAGTAAACCAAAATTTCACTGATAGGGAAACTAAGGCACAGAACTGTAATTTATTACTCAGATTTCAACAAATCCTCCAACAGTAAAGATACAACTTCTTGATGTCACTCAGCAGGTGAGAGCCAGAATCAAAATTACAAAGTTCCTAGTCCTCAGGCCTGTATTTATGTTACTAGTTTAAAAGCTATTATAGATAAAAACAAAATTGGAAAAAAACCCCACAGACCTTTGACTATTTTGTTTTCTTGTAGAGTTAGTGTGCAAATGCTGAAGGGTTTTTTAAAGTTATTTTTATTAGAAAACCATGCAGGCAACCAAAAATCATGAAAAATTGAACACTTCTCCAGAGTCTGTTCTTGTCTTGTGGCAGTGAACTTTCTGGCACGGTCTGTGAAGCTTTTCCTGCTCTGTGCAAGCTCTGATTCTGTCAAACAAGAAAGCCTCTGTCTACAATTCCATGAATTGACTGGGAAGAACCATGGGCCCCTGACTCTGCTCCAAGCCACGGGCTTGTGTCTCTTCTCCAGTTGGTGGAGTCGGGGAAAATGTTTTATGGGGCTCTGCCTGCTGCCCACAGTCGCAAAGAGAAGGATTGTCTCTTCCTTTTTTGTGTGTATTTTTGTGATGTTTTCCTTCACACTCGCTCACTGCTGTTTTGGGTGTCACTCATTTACACACAGGCACCTGGAGTCCCTCCAAAAATTGTTTTGCTGTATTTTCCTCTCAGCTGTGGGATGGACACAAAATCACTGAAATTTCCTTTTCCCCACCCTCACTAACCTCAGTATTAAACTTGTATATCCTTAATCTAGTATTGCTTTTACGGCCCATTCTCATTCTCAGTACCATTTTAGGTAATTCTTCTCCAGCGAAGCAAAACCAGCCTTCCCTAATAGGCTTAATTTCTGCTTTTGTTTTTCATTTTATTGCTTCTTTCTGAGCCTAATCAAATGAGAGGGTTTTTTTAACCCATTATCTTAGTTTACATTGATTTGTCCATTCTGAAAATACACAAATGTCACCAGCAAATTATATTATTTCTGAGGTAAAAGTATGCCCAATTCTAGCCTCAGGCTAAAGGTAAGCAACAGTTACACTGGAGAAACACATTTTGTTGTGATAGAATTATAAAGTGTGCAGTGTAAGATATAAATGCAGTAAACCCTCGAGATGCGTGCAATCAAATTGCACGTCTGAGGTTAATGCGACTGCTGCCCTGACAGGAGCAGGAAACCGCTCCTGTCGGGGCAGCAGCCTGACTGTTTCCACTCTTGACAGAAGTGGTTTCCTGCTCTTGTCAGAAACAGCAGCTGCTCCTGTGAAGGGCGACAGCCACAGGTCAGGCTGCGGCCCCTGGCAGGAGCAGTTTCCCAGTCCCCAGAATGGCGGGGAGCTGGGAACCAGGTGGCAGCCTGGCTCCTGGCTCCCCTCTGCTTGCAGAACCAGGAAAATGAGCAGCGTAGCAGCTGTGGTTAGTTTACTGGCTCCAAGGAATGGAGGGGAGCAAGGAGCCAGGCTGCCCCCAGTTCCCGGCTCCCCTCCAGGGGCCGGAGAAAGGAAACTGAACAAGCTTGTGGCCCTGGTAAGTTTCCCCTCCACTTACAGAACCTGAGAAACTGAAGAGCTGGTCAGTTTCTCAGGTCCCACAAGTGGCAAGCAGTGGCTAGATGGGAACCAGGCTGCCCCCTGGTTCCCAGCTCCCTACCATTCTGGGATCCAGGAAACTGACCAACTCTGGTTCCCTTCTCCCTTCGACTTGCATGAAAATTTGAGTTATGCAGCAGTTACAGAAAAGCAACCCTTGCGTAACTCGAGGGTTTACTGTAGGGCAAGTTCCAGCAGAGTCATGAGCTAAGATGATAATCCACTCCCAGCTGAACACAGATTAAAACGATCCTTTGGTGGGTCAACTTTATGAGCGATAGAATGGCTACCTACTTAGTTAAGCTGCATTGCAAGTCTTAGTAACAGTAGAACTACAAGGAAACATGGGGGTGGAGTGGGGGAGGGAAGATGATTAGAAAATAAAATGAGTGAGCCACAAAAAATGCAGATTTTGCTTGTCTGAAAATCTTTGAACTGTGAATAAGGCAGGATATCTTGCACAATTAGCCTTTTTCAAGGAATTTCTAACTCTTCTTCTGATGCAGAAAATAGTTTAGTAAGAGACTTTGTTAGGGTTTTTTGATATTTTCACTGGCCATGTCTACACTACAGTGATCTTGTCCTATTACGTAATATGTCCATTACATTTCATAGCATATTGGAGTATACTGATGAAGCTCTGATATTTTATGTTTTGTGTCTCATCAGGCCAAACAGGTTTGTCAAAATTTCCAATGATTGGTGATGAATGCAGCTAAAGGCTTTGTGTTGACTGAACCAACAAACAGCCACCTTCCTTGCCTTACTTATTCAAAGAAATAGCATTAATTCAACACATAAAGGCTGTGGCCACACTTGGCCAAAATTTTGAAAGGGCCATGCTAATGGCAAAATCAGAGAATGCTAATGAGGTGCTGAAATGAATATTCCGTGCCTCAATAGCATGCTGCCAGCTGCGGCACTTCAAAAGTGCTGAGTTTTGATCGTGCGTGGCTCAGCTACATGGGGCCCTTTTTGAAAGGACCCCTCAGACTTTGAAATCCCCTTATTCATTTCAGCACCTCATTAGCATTCTCCGATTTGGCCATTAGCATGGCCCTTTTGAAATTTTGGCTAAGTGTGGCCACATCCCTAAGAATAGCTATGCCAGAGGTCTAGACTATGTAGCCTGCTTCTATATGGGGGCTGTGCTGATAGAGCACATTTTAAAAAAAATTTAGTTGGAATGACTTAATAGTAGTTTTACTGACAGCGACTTTTTCAAGGGAATCATATGTTTCTGAAATGTCCATGCTCAACATAACCCAGAGCTGATGCTTCATTTCCAACTATAACTGCTTTCCACATAATATTACCAGCTCAACAAATCCATTGCAGGATTTGAATGTTACATTTAGTACAACACAGTGCCCCCTAGTGGTCACTTATTGCCTTATTTCTTTTGCTTGACGGTGTCACAGTTATTATGCAAATAATGTTGCCTGCAGAAGTACATAATCAGATGGCTAATTAGTCATCAAATGTTGGCTAGTTGAAGTCCAGACAAGTCAAGCCATGAATTGCAGGCTTCAAGCAGGGAACAAATATAATTATAATCAACATTTCATAAGTTCTGTTTGTCAACCAACATTCTGTCAATATTCCTTGGGCAGGGGTGGCTCTTTAATTGCTGAACAGATGTATCCACCAGCTGCTAACTGTGCACAGATGTCATCACCTTAAAGGAATAATAAAGAGGTCATACCAATTATGGAAGTGTCAGGCTGATCAAATTTAATTTGAAGGTACAGTGAGCCATTCCATTTGTTAGATTACATAGACGCTTTTATTGATTATCCACAGGGCTCTGTCTTGATGCATCTTTAATTTAGAAAATACCTCCTTTAGTTAGTTTTTGAATATATTAATAGCATGTGCTTTAAAATAAACCACACAACCTCACGAACAAACACATTAGAGAGTGCAAAGGCAGGCACCCTCTGAAACTTTTTAAAAGGATCAAAGATGCTATGCCAGTTCACATGAGCTAATGTTCTGGCCCCAGATTTCTATATTGTCTTCTCAATACACATATACTTAATCCACTTTCTGTAAAGAGTGAATTATAAACTAAAAGGATGGGGACAATTTGATGGTGATAGTTATAATGAATTGACATTTGGCTTGTTTACTCAGCTCATGAGTGCACAGCAGGCCAGTGTGCTGTACTTTCACTTAAGCTGTACTTAAACTCTGGCATGCTGCACGCTAATTAGCGATACAGACAAACCCTCAGTGACCAAGAAGAGTGGTTCAGGGTTACAGAGAATGAGAAATCCTAAGAAGAGGTGCCCTGACACCCAAGCTTTAAAGAGTCTTGGGAACAGAGCATAGCTGAGACTCTAACAGGAAGATGGGAATATACAGAAATGAGAGATGCAGCAGATATAAAAATTAAAAAAAAAATATGGAGGAAACATAAGCTAAAGTGTAGGGCTGGATTCAGGATGAATAGTAAACCAATGAGGCTGCGTCTACATGTGCACGCTACTGCGAAGTAGAGGCGCCAACTTCGAAATAGCGCCCGTCACGGCTACATGTGTTGGGCGCTATTTCGAAGTTGAAATCGACGTTAGGCAGCGAGACGTCGAAGTCACTAACCCCATGAGGGGATGGCAATAGCGCCCTACTTCGACGTTGAACGTCGAAGTAGGGCATGTGTAGACGATCCGTGTCCCACAACATCGAAATAGCGGGGTCCGCCATGGCGGACATCAGCTGAGGGGTTGAGAGACGCTCTCTCTCCAGCCCCTGCGGGGCTCTATGGTCACTGTGTGCAGCAGCCCTTAGCCCAGGGCTTCTGGCTGCTGCTGCTGCAGCTGGGGATCCATGCTGCATGCACAGGGTCTGCAACCAGTTGTCGGCTCTGTGGATCTTGTGTTGTTTAGTGCAACTGTGTCTGGGAGGGGCCCTTTAAGGGAGCGGCTTACTGTTGAGTCCGCCCTGTGACCCTGTCTGCAGCTGTTCCTGGCACCCTTATTTCGACGTGTGCTACTTTGACGTGTAGACGTTCCCTTGCAGCGGCTATTTCGATGTGGTGCTGCCCAACGTCGAAGTTGAACGTCGAAGTTGAACGTCGACGTTGCCAGCCCTGGAGGACGTGTAGACGTTATTCAGCAAAATAGACTATTTCAATGTCGCTACATCGAAATAAGCTATTTCAATGTAGCGTGCACGTGTAGATGTAGCCTGAGTGTGATAAAATGTGCTCTCGTAATCTGAATTAAAAGTTGGTTTGTTTAATATGATGATGAAGTGCATTTTAAAGGAATTTCCAGCTTCTGAATGTTGTTTTATTAAGTGGATTGAAATGGAAGTAAGTTAAATGTTTTATTCCTTATCATATTAACAAACTCCTTGTCTGTTTCCTTCTTTATTGCTTTGGGTCTTTACGTTGCTTTTCATGTAGTGGTTTTCTTATTTTTTCTGCTTATTGACCATGGAATGAGAGAATACTAGAACTGGAAGGGACCTCAAGAGATCATCAAGTCCAGTTCCCGCCCTCACGGCAGGAGCAGTCTCCATCTATATCATCCTTGTTAGATATTTATTCAACTTGTTCTTAAATATCTCCAATGATGGCAATTCTACAACTACCCTAGGCAATTTATTTCAGTAATTAACCATCCTGACTATTAGGAAATGTTTCCTAATGTCCAATCTAAACCTTTCTTGCTGCAATTTGAGCCCCTTGCTTCTTGTCCTATGATCCAAGGCTAAAGAGAGTAATTTTTTCTTCCTCCTCTTTGTCACACACTTCTAGGTACTTGAAAGCTGCTAGTATTTCCCCTCTCAGCCTTCTCTTTTCCAAACTAAACAAACCCAGTTTTTTTAATCTTCTCTCACAGGTCGTATTTTCCACACCTTAAACCATTTTAAACTGTAACTATCCAGAGCTTATTCATGACATTGATGGACAAAATATAGTCAGGTATAATAAAAATTACTTCAGAAACAGATTTTTCTGAGGCTTTGACATTATATTTTCAGACTAAAATTTGACTGTGCCTATAAATATTTAGATTGCCTATAATCCAAACATATTTTATAAAAAGATATTTAGAAAATGTCCCTTTTCCAATGCCTTCTGCCAAATGTCAGTCCAATGTTCATTTCTTAGTGCTGTAATTTATGTAACACACACACCTAGGTGTGGTTCACTGTCCTGTGTAGTGACACCTAAACTACTTACACAGAAAAGAATGAGTCTTCTCCACAGCCTAAGCTGAGCGGCAACTGGCTTTTAGCTCAAACTTCAGAGGCTCCTGCACTAAACTCCAGAGGTCCCAGATTCAAGTCCACCTGTTGGAGGTTAATATGACACTCTCTAAAACCTGAAAGCATCACAGCCTCTCAGCTACAGTGGCACTACAGAGCATCTATAAAACAATATATTTTCATACAGGGTGTCAATCTTAATAATAAGCCCATGTCTCCACTAGGTTGTCGTTTGGGATCACTGTGAGCAAGCGCTGTTGAAGTTTGCATTTTAAAGTTAAAGACAAAAGAGGCCATGGTGTTTTCTGCCAGCATAAACAAGTACATGATTTACTCGTTTACATGAATTAATCAGTGTTGCAGACACTACTCCAGCCAAGGAACACATTAACTTGACGTGTATTTTGATTCTGAAGTAGCAAATCACAAGCTAAATCTATTCACAGCTAAGAACCTGACCGTTAGGGCAGTGATCCTTGAACTATGTTCCATGGAACAGTGGTGTTCCATGAACAACTTGCAGGTGTGCCATGAATGTTTGGGAAAATATACCGATGGTACACATTTTCTATTATTAAAACCAGATACAATGTTACTTTTTCATTGCTATGATACTTGACTTAGTTATTTCATTTTCATTTTGCTGCATATGTTGCTGTTTATTCTTTTCATTCAGTATGTCTCTTGCTCAGGTTCCCAATGTCTGTACAGGAGATGAGTCATTCAGTGAAAGAGTTAAGTGGGATTTGATTCAGTATTCAGTTTTGGAGTAGCTTTAACTTCTGATCATAAAATGGGTTTGTGGCCGAGGCGCTGGATCACAACTCAGAAAATCAGGATTCGTGCTGTTGGAGGAAGTCACGTCATTGCTGTGTCATTCTGTTTTCCTTTTCTCCACACTTTTGTCTCTCACTTCTATTTTCATTCTCCATTGGTGGCCCTCTTTGGTGTGATTTGTTTGTACACTACAATGCCTACTGCAATTGGACCTGGTTCTTGGAGTCTCGAGGCTCTACTGTACTATAAATAATGAAAAATATTTACACTGAATAGATATCCAAGACATTGTTCTAAAAGCTAATGCTATGAAGAAGGGACATGTTTGATTATTTGTGTAGGTGGAAAGGTGGGAAGTTTTCTTATCTGCAAACTTTTCTTGCACAGGTCCTTTGGTCAGCATCATTCACAAGTTGCAGCATTTAATTATATTAGGCATTCTCAAAATGAGTGATTACCTGTGCTAGGTCAGTTTTTCAGACAATATTGCTCATGCTGTAGGTACTTGTGAGTAAATCAGAAGAATACTTTAAGATCCTAAAAGTCCTCATGCAAACAGTGAACATGACACAAGCAAAGGACATAAATTGTAACAAGAGTACAATTTAGTACTAGAGATGTTAGAGTCCACTTTTCTACATATGTGCCATGTCAGTGGCTCTCATCTTGGAAGAAAATAAATGAGAAGCTTCTGAATTGTGCAAGGGTGGTGTTTATATGATAGATAATTCAAAAAAATGCTGTGGTTCTCCTTGGAGGCTTGTTTACATGGACTTTAGAGTACAAGATAAGAAAAGGGTTTTTTTTTCAGATTGATTTAATCTGTGCTTTTATTTTTAATTTTTTTATTAAAATGAAAATACGAGGTGTAACACAGAAATTCCTGTCAAAACAAACAGGGTTTAGATTTTTGTAAGTTCTAGGTCAGTCTCTGACCTCTCTTGTTCCATGGATAGCTCTATTGAAAGAATGGACCGCGGGTGAAAAGGTCTGTCCTAGAGAAAGTATAGAGAAGTAACTATTTAATGAATTTATACCATTGTATCCTGTCATTTTTGAAATAATTTAAAATCATATTATGTATTCATCTGTAAACTATGAATGTATTAGAAGAACATTATGGAATCTCTGGAAACTATTCATGAACTAATTGGACTTGGTTTCATTTCTTTCTTGTATATAACATTGCAAAGAAATGAAAAGAATATGGGAAAAGATTCTCCTTGGGAAGGTGGAGAAACAATTTGATTCCCCCTCTATGTTAATTGAAAGTAGAACGTTATACAAGAAAAATACATTAAAGACAGTTCAAAACATAGCTGAAAGGAACTCCCCACTACCTTTCCCGGTAAGAGCACCCATGCAGCATGTTAACAGAAACAAACACAAAATCTTAGCCCAACACACAAATCACTCCAGCTAATCATAATGGAAATCTTGATGCAGACAGCTAGTTGAAAAGATATCATTTACACTTGTTTTTTTTTCATTTTTCCATATTTAAAATTTCAACTGGCTGCCCCAAAAATGCAGCAAAAATTTACAAAAGTATCACAGAAAATTTTCTGATTTCTTTTTCCAATGTTCAGAATTGCAAAATTCTGTCTAGATTTGAAATTTCAATTGGCTGTATTGCTGGATTTTATCTTAAATTAGTAATAATCTTTACTAATCATTAGTAATAATCATTTACATCTTCCACTGGGAAAATTAGAATCCAACATTGTTTCTTAAAGAGACATACAGAAGCTTAGTGTATGTTGCCTTTTCCATTTTTGATTTACGTAATATGAGCCACATTGAGTGTGACAGTTGCTTACCATCTAAGTGAACCAAATGATTTCTAGGCAACAGAATAATAAACAAATAACATCTTTTGGCTGTTACAGCCTTCCATTACTTTCTTCTCGATTAAATGACAAATGTCATTGCACTAATTAAAGTAACATATAACTTGTCTATCTTGTAATTTAATACCACAGACAAAGGTGAGTGACATTTCCCTTTTAATACTCTAGTTCAGATAAAATGTAGTCATTCAAAAGATATTGTGTAACCTGGCAAACAGATCTGGGAGAACATTCTGAGTACAATACAAAGAACTTAGTAATACCATAGAGGGATCATTAAAGTGCCTAGGGGTCTGTGCCACTAGAATCAAAATAAATAGTGCTCATACTATATAATTATTATCTGTACTGACATAGTGCCTCTGAAAGTCATTTTTTGTATACCAGTAGCACCTTAAAGCCCTAACCAGCATCAGGAGCCCAGGGCAAGCATCTGACCATGGAGATCTTACAATCTGAAGAGGCAAGACAGAAAAGGGTGGCATGCAGAAGTATTAGTAACCTCTTTTTACAGAAGGACACATGAAATGAGGCACTGAGGGATTAAGGGCCCAATCTAGTGAAGCACTTATTATGTGGTTAACATTGCATATGTGAGAAGTCCAACTCACTTTAATGTTTAATACTCAAGATTAAGTACATGCCTAGGTATTTCCCAAGGTCTCATGCAAATTCTCCATCAGAGTCAGGATTAGAACGTAGATTTCCTGAGTCCCCATCCCTATCATAATCGCAACGTCACCCCTTCTTTCAGGATTGTGGTGTTACTATGCTCAGTGTTACACAGACATAGAGCAGGACAGTCTGTGCATTGAAGAGCACTAAGTCTAACTGAGGACAAGAAAGTCACAACAGTGTATATAGCACCGTAGGTCGAAGTGGGTGAGGGAGAAAGGGATCAGCACTATGAGAAGGTGTTACCATAGACCATCACTGTGCATGCCTGGGTGCATGATATTGTAATATATAATTAAATTAGATGCCACCCTAACATGATTAATAATGTAATAAAATCCTTACAACAGCTGTCCAGGCTTTGCGGCTATCATTAATTGCATTCAGACACTCACATTATCAACCATTCTTTCAAGGTGATATAAATCAGACTTAGAAACTGAGCATGTGTCAGCTTTAAGGATGCGTGTGTGAGAAACAGAAAGAAAGAGAGAGACTTGAAGGAAAGGAAACAATGTTTTAAGGCTGTTTCGGGGGGAGAGGTCAGAAGTTGCTACAAATAGGTGGAAGGAGGTCAGTTTGGTGATGCTGATTTATCACCTACTTGGGGAGTATTATGGGCAGAGATGGAAGAACAGACAAGGATACCAATGCCAGAATAGATAAAGCAATGCTGCATTCAAGAGTCTTTGTCTCTTCTAGAGATCACAAATAATATCTACACAGACTAAACTGTGGATCTTCAACGCAAATGTGAAGAGTGTACTCTTGTATGGATGTGAGACTTGGCACACTAAAAAGTCTTCTAATCACAAGCTACAGACATACAAAACCAGATGCCTGAGGCACTTCTTTTGCATCAGATGGCAAGACATGATCACAAATGAAGACCTTTGGAACAGAGCAGGACAAGAACCACTTGACGTTCAAATCAAGGGAAGAAAGAAGGGATGACTAGGCCATATTCACAGAAAATCATCATCCAGCACAATCCGTCCAGATTTCAAATAGAACCCATAAGGAAAACACAAAAGAGGAAGGCCTTGGACAATATGGAGAAGATCTACTGAGACTGAAAGACAACAACTGGGGTACTCCTGGGGTCAGCTAGAAGTTTTGTCCTGAGACAGAGGAAGGTGGAGAAGACTTGTAGATGACCTATGCTCCACCCAGAGTAAAAGATTTTAGGTCAAGTAAGTCAACAGAAGGATGGAGGGACTGAGTAGGAGCATGCATGGCATAAGAGGCCCTCTTTTCCATAGAGCAGGCAAGGCATGTTTTACCAGCAGGCAGTGCACCCAGCAATGGCCCACCATCTGGAAACAGAAGAAGGTTATGCTTGAGTTTCCTGGAATTGTTTCCCCTTTTGGTGACAGTGGTTATTGTGCGACTGGAGTTGGCTACGAAAAGTGTTATGGGGCTAGAGGGGATATCCATGCTACAAAGTTTCATCCTTCACATCTGTTTTGCTTTCAAGCACACACCCACAGTTGATGATGGCAAAGCAGATGCCTCCTCACATTTTCAGTTTGACAGATTTCCGTCACTTGCCTCAGAAGCCAGCGAGGAATCCAAGCAGGTGCTGCTAGTGCATAGAGCCTTGGTGTGTGATGGTGGTGGTGGTGCAGAGATTGGGCTCTGGGCATATGGGTGAACTAGGAAGGTGGAATTTAATGATATCTTGCAATTTCAAGATCTGGAAAGCTGATCTGTGGCGGGGCACAACACAGGGGAGCACATGCTGCAGTTCTCAGTGTCGTTGGTAACCCACCAACTGCAATCTTCATTGGAGTAGTATACAGAGCAACTGAGTCATATTAGGTCAATGGGGTTCACCTGTTGGGTTCGAATAGAGGCAGATATAATAGAGGGCAATTGGGAAAAGGCAGCAAAGGTAATTGCTGGTGCCTCTTTCTGGCAGGTGCTGGTACCCAGTGACTAGACAAATGGCTAGGTCAGGGGTCTGCAACCTGAGGCTTCAGTGCCACATATGACTCTCTAATGACTTCTTTGTGGCTGTCAACACTGTAATTGCAAAGAAAAAAAACTGATGATTTTCTATAAGCAGGGAACACCTGCAAGCCCAAAACTGAACAATGCATATCTAAATAGTAAACAATATGTAGTCTTGAAACATTGGATAACTTCCCTTAGCATCCTGCAGAGAGAGAGAAAGAAGGTTTGGGGCTGAAAGTCAGGAAGACAACAATACAAAAATACACGTGAAGTGTGGGGAAATAAAATATGTAAAAAGTTTGTGAGCAGCTTGCAGTAAACAAGTATCACATTACAAATCATTGTGGCTGTTTCTACACAGGCCACTTTCTTCGAAAGTGGCATGGTAATGGCCCAACTATGCTAAAGAGGTGTGGATGCAAATTCCCTGAACCTTATTAGCATACGGTCACGTGATTTGGAGTCTGGAAGACCGTTCTTTTGGACTCCAAAATGCTGTTAAGAAGCGCAGCCCCTGGGGTGGGCAGTCTTCCAGAAGGAAGTCCTTCTTCTGGAGGCCCCTTCTTCTCAAAACTTTTCGGGAAGAAGGGGCCTCCGGAAGAAGGACTTCCTTCCGGAAGCTCCCCCGGGGCCACGCTTCTACACGGCGTTTTGGAATCCAGAAGAACAGTCTTCCGGACTCCAAATCACGTGACCTCATGCTAATGAGGTGTGGGGAATTTGCATACATGTCTCATTAGCATATTTTGGGCCATGTATTACCAAACCACTTTCGAAGAAAGTGGCCTGTGTAGAAATGGCCTGTGTGTGCACTGTTCTGAAAATAGAAGTTACAAAAAGTATGATTTGATGTTATTTATTAAGGACAATCTTGTATTCACATGCATTGCAGATCTTGAATTATTGATTTTTAAAACAAATTGGAAAAAATGGCTCTTCTTGCTATGGTAGTTGCAGACACCTGGGCTAGGTAGAGGACTTAGGAAAGAGAAGTGGGTTAAAGGAATGGAATAAGGTGGCGAGGATTCAGTGTTCCTATGAAGGGTATGGCAGGGAGCCAACCCCCCTTTCCTATAGTCCATCTTATTGCTCACATGAGGGGGCCGGATGGTATGATCCCAGCAATGTGTCGGCTGGGAGGGGCTGGATGGAAGAAAAATGGGCTGTCAGAGCCCCTGAGTAGTATTCAGTGAACATGGACTTTCTTGCACTTTTATCTGCCAGATTGCCCCAGACAGGCAATAAAAAAATTGCAGCCTGATAAAAACCATATCAGGTGTCTCCAGACTACTGCCCTAGGTTGAAATTGAGCATGCAGAGTCTTAGCCCTGGTGTTAATTTCTTTATGTGCTTAGGAGGGAAAAAAGTGTATCCCTTTAAATTATAGGAGTGAAGGAGAACAAATGAGAAATTTAGTGCTTTGAGATGCTTTAGACCCAGCCCATATCATTGGGTAGGAGACATATATGTCCCTCTCTGGCAGGTTGCAAAAGGACTGATGAAAATGAGCTGGAGTGAGTTCTGCAGGACCTGTTACAGCCCTTCACGATGGGGGAGTAGAAAGGATCCATGTGGGAACAGATCAGCCCAAGAACTATTCAGCATGGGCAGCCCCTACTTGGAATGTTCTATTTGTGTGTGTTACCACAAACCATACAACTTGGTTACATCTACACTTACCAAAACTTCAAAATGTCCATGCTAATGGCCAAATCATGTTCATGTTCATGAAATGCATGTTCAGCGCCTCTTTCACGTGCCGCCAGCTGTGGCACTTTGAAATTGCCGTGTTTCGCTCTCGCATGGATTGTCTACATGGGGGTCCTTTTCACACAGATCCCACCAATATCGAAATCCCCTTATTACTATAAGCTCATAGGAAAAGGGGGATTTTGATGTTGGTAGGGTCCTTTCGAAAAGGACCCCTGCGTAGGAAAGTCATGCAGGAGCGAAATGCAGCTATTTCAAAGCATCATGGCCGGCAGCATGGTAAAGAGGAGCAGAATATGCATTTCAGTGCCTCATTAGTATTCTGCAGTTTCGCCATTAGCGTGGTCATTTCAAAGTTGTTGGTAAATGTAGATACAGTTTAACTCTGGTCCATCTGTGCTAAGTGACAGCAGTAAAACCACTGTGACATTTTATTATTTTAGGCTTCACTGTCATTTTCAAAAGGAAGTCAGTTCTGATTATCTTTAAATTTCATTCCATCAGAGGCCACATTCAATATGAGTTTCATTCATGCACTCACTTAAACATTTTGACATAACGATGCTACTGTCTATGAATCAGCAGATCTCCAGTACACAGGAGGAAGGACATTAACTTTGAAGTAAAAGCTAATAATGAGATTCAGTAAATGGTGAAAAACTACTTGAGGAATTTATGGAACACATAATTAAAGTCTTCCTGTAACAATTTAAAATCTGTTAAATATACTCAGAACCTGTTAACACAATACATCTAAATGCTTTGCTGTTACAGTGCACCTTTGGGCTTAAGAAAAAAAGGCATTTATTTAAAAGGAAAGTTGCATAATGTGCTGACAGCAAAGCTCACCTAGACTGCAATATCCCTTTAGTCAAGGGACAAAGTCAGGGTGCAACACATATCCAATCACCATTCTCTGGTTGGTGAGGTTGGAAGGCATACATTTTCAAAGCATCAGATGCCAGATGTATTTTCAGATGTATAGTTTTATATTGGTTACTATTTAATCAACTTCATCCATTCATGTTCACACCTTAAAATGTCTCATCTTTTTAAAGACCCTATCATTTCTCTCACAAAAGATTTTTTTCTCAATAAGGTTTGACCCCTCCTTTATTTCTAACCCAGAGAATGTGTTATTTATTTAAAACATATTGTTGCTATAGCAACCAATCTAAGGTGCTTCTGACTTACTATTCAATATGGCATATGGGCTTGATCTAGCAGAGATTTTTTTCATAAAAATGCACATACATATCTTTACATACACACACAGGGAATAAATCGGCTATTAGGACCACAGCAGTGCTCTCTCATCTTCACGGCTGTGTCTACACATGCATTCCTCTTTTGAAAGAGGCATGCAAATAAGGGAAATCAAAAATGCAAATTAGGTTCAGATTTGCATATCTGGCACCTCATTTGCATATTATTTCAAAAGAGCTTCTTTTGAAAGCTGAAAAGCAGTGCAGATGTGGCTCTTTTGAAAGTAAACTCCATCTTCAAAAGAACCCTTCTTCTCATAAAAAAATAAAAAACATTTTTTTTGGAAGAAGGGTTCTTTCAAAGATGGGGATTACTTCAGAAAGCACCATGTCTACACTTCTTTTGAAATAAGAATATGCAAATGAGGTGTCAGATATGTAAATCTGAACCTCATTTGCATTCTCAATTTCTCTCATGTGCATGTCTCTTTCAAAAGAGGAATGCTAGTGTAGATGTAGCCTTAAAGTATTCAAGAGGTGATAAAGGTTGGGTTTAGTGATGCTTCAGGGAAAATTATTAAAAATGCTTTGCCTGATACCAGTTATAGCACAGAATGTGTTTTGTTATAAAATGAAAGGAAAGATTTCCAAATGTGCACTTAACTCTTCCAAGTTGACTGCTCAGCTTTACAGCCTTTTTAATATTGGGCCCAACCTTCCGTCTTCACTTTGCTAAGACTTACCTTGGGTCAAATCCTTTACTGTGGCCAAAGAGCACATAGTACATGCAGGTTGAGGGAAGAGATAAAAAGTCACCTTTGCTTTCCAATAGTACCTTTTTTTAAATTCATTTCAGGCCCCAACGAGGACTGAATTTACAGCCCCTGTTTTACAAGGGCAGTGTTCTGACCACTGAGCTACTCCTGCAGCTTTTTCACATGCTACCCCCTGGTCTGAGTCTGAGCAGTTTTTGAGGCTCTCTAACTCATGCCAACTGCAGCTGTCCTGGGTGTGATCAGTATTGCAACCAAGGACAGGATCCCATTTTCCCAACTGAGTGATAGGGAGTATGACAGTGGAGACTCTGCTAGCTCTGTGCCAGCTGATGATCACCTATATGTGAAACAAACTTCTTTGTTTTGATTAACCCAGTTTATATTAGCATACGTTGTTGTACAAATGTATTTGGTTTATAGGCCTCAATGGGGATTTTGTCTGAGTAAGTTACTGAGAAATGGTTATACTTGTACTTATGGAACGTACCTCCAAATACAGTGTAAACAGTATAGTAAAATATATTGTTCAGTAGATTCATTGTTATGTTAGAGCGCTTCAGTTGCAAACATTACCAAGTTATGATTGGCCTGGAAAATCTTAGAAAAATGTACAGTCACTTTCCAATTGCCAAACTGTTGTTCCTTAAAACTTTTTTTGGATGGAAATTCATTTGCCAGTGAAAGTATAAAGCATTTGTATTGACCAAAAACATTCTGCTCCAATAGAATGGTTATGATCATCACATCTTGTTCTTTAATGTATCACTGACCTTTTGCTGAATCAATAGTTGTCAATATTTCCAAAGTTAATTGTGTGCACCTTATGGCTGCACTATTTCGTAGCAATTTGTTCATTCAGCTACTGGCTGTATTCCTGATAGCCTCAAAATTGGATCATTTGATGCAATTTAACTTAAAACCTTGCAGAAAAAAAAATCAAGCCACAAAGTGAATCTTCTCTTTCAGAGATTTCATCTGTTAATAACATTAAGTATAAATCTAATTAAATAACATGGCATTAGCAATCTTAAAGGCATATACATAGCTAACCAAAATGTGTGGTTTTTGGTGGTGTTTGTTTCCTTGATTAAATACTAAGTTTTTTTTTTTAAATATTTATCTCATTTATTTCACCCAATATTTCACTGTTTCAGTAATTCACTGGAGAGGACATGGAAGATATACAACTATCCCTGCCATAAGGCTATGAATGTTGTTTTATGCCTGACCCATAATTAGTACTCTTTCACACAGCCACATTTCTGTATCATGCTGTATATCCATCTCTTAACTGAATCCAGTTTCAACAACATTGTTTGCAGTACTCCATTGCTTATCAGTGGCCTTATGGATCATTACTAATAAATCCTTACAGTGCCTTTGAGACGAATGATGTCTCATAGGTGTTACTGTGTTAGTCTGCAACTTTAAAAATAACAAGCAGTCCAGTGGCATCTTAGAGACTAACATATTTATTAGGTCATGAACATTCCTGGGTAAAACCCACTGCATCAGATGAGTTGGAATGGAAATTACAGAATCAAGGGCATATACACAGAAGCAAAAGGAGTTACCTGTCAATTGTAGGATCAGTGTTAATGAAGCAAATTAAGTCAGGATTGATGTTTCCTTTTCATAGTATGTGGTGTGGAAATGCGAATCTTAAGGGCAGGGAAATTGCCTTTGTATTGCATTGCCTAGTTAAGATGATTCAAGATGGTGGTCTTGTGGCAAAAGCAAGGCATTAGGCATTAGGCCTCCAGTATTTGGAAGTTTGTTCCCAGTCCAGTCAGAGACTTCCTCTGTGACTTTGAGAAAGCCAAATCAGATCTCTTGGTTTCACTGCCATGTCTGTGAACTTGGGGAGATAATACCGCCCTTATATACGAAGTTTGTCTGGACAGCAGATAAATAATTAGGTAATGGAATACTCATTTATAGATAGGAAAACTGAGGCAAGGAGCTTGTGTTGACAACAATTTATCTATTCCAGAGCCAGAATTAGAAAGCAGGAATTCCTGGCTCCCTTTTCATGCTGTTTCCACTAGCTAGGCAATGTTGTCTGTATGTGTTTTGAAGCTTATCATTTTTAAAAAGACAATTTTTTAAAAGAGAAAGCACTTTAACCAGCAATTTTGCAGGCCAGGTTTGGATGGCACTTTTTGGAATGGAGTGTTTGCACCTGGGAATAAATACAATAAAGATGAGTGTCTCGTTAATATGTGAAATTCTCAGAAATAAAGATGTCATTCTGGAAGAACACCTACTGAAAATGATTACTGTGACAGGAGAGTCAATTGAAAGCATTCCATGCTGTTTAGCAAACCTCATGTCTTTGAAGATTTACTTGTTTGCTCATGCACACGTTCAGAGTTAAGCTGTCAAAATTGTCAAACTGTGAAAGTCATGCCGTGGTAAGCCTTTTAATGCTTGATGAAGCGTGCAATCAGAATTATACAACATGACTAAATTTCTTCTTGGGATATGTAAATAAATGCATAAAGAATTACTTTATGTTTAATTTTGTTTGTTCCTAATAATTTGTTTGTATGAAAGATAACAAAGTGTAATCATAGTTGTATTCAGAAATGAAGCTAATCCCTAGTATGCCATAAATATGGAAAGTTTTGGATCTAAGGCTCAAATTGCAAATATAAGCCCATGCTTGAAACTGGTAGAATGTCATTCATAAAAGGCTATATTGAGCCTTGAGGGTGAGGCCTGAGTTACAGCAGCAGAAGGCCCTAATTCAGCAAGGTCTGAGGTTTAGAGGTGTAAATCCTAGTATTGGCTGTGCTGCAATACATAAAACACCTGCAGAACCCTTTGAGAGGCCTGAACTCACTGGTTGCCTCAGTTTTCAGGGTAAAAGTTCCCTCAGTGCCTATGTGTCTGCCTCTGACCAAGAATGACTCTATTCCTTCTCTTCATCCTGATGCTTGGCTCCTGCATAAGCCCCAGACTGAAGCTGTTTGGTGTGGGACAAGGTTGATGCTTAAGTCAAGCTCACAAGAAGGACCTAACACCTGACTCCAGGTTCCTCTTACAGGATTATTAAATAGGGATGGGCACCCACAGCCTGTGCTTAGGTGCTTATTTCCATGAGAAGGACAAGGCACAGCCTCCTCCTTTTCTCAGTACCTCCAATTGGCTATCTTAGGCAGCTTCCATCTTATGAGCTGTTTTTTGTGGATCACCTTCTCTGGCACCTTCTTTTCTCCATTCATTAGACAAAGCAGTGAAGGCCTTGTTGTATTCCTATAATTTCCTAGATGGTACAATGCTCAGCATTACATCACCTAAGTCCCTGTGTGGAACTGGGCCCAGGTATTTAAGTCCCATAGTGACATTTTGTGATAAAATGCCATAAACTGGCTAATGTGCCCTGGAAGGGGCGAGGCCCCAGTCAGAGGAAGGAGCAGTGCTGAGAAAGGCCAGACCATGGCTTGTCCCCACCCCAACTCCTAGGGCTTTCTGGAGTGTGCCACACAGTGCTCTGGCAGCAATTTAAAGGGCCCGGGGCGTAAGTATCACCTGGCCTCTGGGCAGTTTTAGTTCTTTGCTGCCTCTTCCCCTGTAGAGGGTGACCATATCTCCCTGTCCCAAATACGGGACAGGGAGATATGGGGCAAAGGGGCGGCTCCTCCAAGGCCTGGGGAGCTGGGAAGCAGGCGGCAGCTGCTGGTGCTCCCCGGAAGCCCTGGGAAAGCAGGAGCTGCTGGCCCTCCCCCAGAGCCCTGGGGAAGTGGCAGCCCCCAGCACTTTTTGGAAGCCTGGGGAAGTGGCAGCTCCTGGCCCTCCCCCAGAACCCAGTGGAAGCCACAGCTGCCAGCCTCCCTGGGAGCCCCATGGAAATGGCAGCCACTGGTGCTCCCCAAGCCCTGGGGAAGAAGCAGCTGTCCACGCTTCCCAGAGGCTCAGGGAAGTGACTCCTACCAGCAGCTCTGCCTCTGCAGCTGCTGGTGGTAGAAAATGTCAGGGGGGAGGGGAGTGGCCCAAATACGGGACTATTCATCCGTGTTGAAAAATAAGTCAAAACTCCTTTTTGGCGTCCCAAATATGGGACCGTCCTGCCCAATACTGGGCAGATGGTCACCCTGCCCCTGTAGGCGGGCCTGGCTTAAACTAAGCATGCACTTATGCTTTGCTAAATCAGAGCCTTAAGTTGTTGTAGTTTGGCTGTGCTATTCAAGGGTGATTTATTGATAGCAACAACTCACAGGGAGACATCAGGAAAGAAAAATAATGATGCATGTAAGTATATAGCCCAGAAATTAAGTAAGAAGGAACCTAATGCAGAGGGAACAATGCTTATATAATAACTAGCCTGTCAATAGTCAGACAAGTCATATCATGTGCCTGTAAAGATTCACACTGTAAAGAGGATTAGAGCAAACATATATATTCAATCCTCCCCAGTAGACATTTTGGTTTGGGACTTGCTGGCAAGTTTACACCCTTGTAAACCATTGGAATCAATAGGAGTTGATAATATGAATCTGGAGGCAGAATTCTGCCTTCATAGGTATAAATTTAGTGACAGCAACCTGGAGGCATTGCTGAAAGAAAATATCTGGGGGAATAAGAATTAATACGACTAGTCAGTGTGGTTTAATAAAGGGTAAATCTTGTCTGCCACAATCTGGACTTGTTTTGGGGGGAAGGGAATAAAATAAGAAAGCTGTCTGAGTGAGGGTTTTTCATCACATTTAAAACTTACTGCCTCACTGCTACCAAGCTTACACTTGCTCTCTGTATTATGCAGAAAAAAGAAATGTATATTGTGCTTTTTGTCCTTTATAAAAAGTTATATCCTGGCAGAGGCTGCATCTATGCTATGAGATAAATTTGATTTTTAATAAATTTGATTTTAATTTTGTTCTTATGAATTTGAATTTAAGTGCCTTTAAGACTTAAGATTCTTTTCAGTCTAACATCTTAAACTATATGGAGTGCAAACTCCTATGCCACACAGACAAGAAAGGAATAGAGTCTTCCTTTTTTGTTTTAATGCCTCTTCCCAAGTCAATCTAAGTGCATGAGGACTATTTTCATTTCAATGCAAAGATGAATTAAAACAGATAAAAAGTAGTTTGCTATTAGAATAGTTTTTAATGTTTCTTCTAACATAAAACCACCGCTTAGTAGAGATAAGCCTCATACAAAGCCTGAATATGAGTAATCCTAAATTTCAGAAGGTATTTGGGGTGTTACAGACCTAGATCTGGGTACAAATATTAGATCAGCTCTTTCCTCTCCCTCATCTCATATAATCCACTCCATTGTTGGCAATTTAGAAGGAAAAAAAAAACATTTGGACAGTTGGCTGTAGTAGGCTGTGTTTGTGTACCTCTCAGGTACTCTGAAAGGGTTAGCTTGGACCTGAGCAGCCAATTAAGCTACTTGGCAATAGCTGAGAGGTGAGTCAGTCTTAATTAAAGAGAGGTTGCAGCTGGGGGAAGAGCTGGATGATTAGTTTTAAAAGAGGGAGCTTGCAGCTATTTGAGCTTTCACAGGGAAGAGAGAAGGAAGTTATTGTTAGGGACAGTGGAGAACAGGTTAAGGGGGAAGCTTGAGAGAGAGTTGACTTTTGGAACTTCTCATAAGTGGCAAAGTCTGGTAAGAGGTTAGGAGAGGCTTGGGGCAGCTAGAGGAAATGTAGCAGGCTCTGGTGGTGTGGTTTGGTAATAGGGTGTGACCTGAACTACCTGGGATGGAATGCCAGGCAGTGTTTAATTGAAGAATGGAATGAAAGGACAGATGGGGTGGGGGGGAGGGGGTTCAATTGCAGTTTTAGTGGGGAGCTGTGTTGGAGGGAGCAGTGGTAGGTGTGAGCCCAGTGCATCCTTCTGTTAAGTTAGCATTAATCTAGAGGAGCTGTAAGGCAAAAACCTGGTAAATATCTATAGCTGGAAGAAGCATAGGGAAGTAGCAGGCTGGTTTCTATAGACAGAACTTACTTGCTCATAACAAAATACTAGTATCAGTCGGCTGGTGGTAGCCTAGGCTGAGAGAAGCAAAACAGGGGAGAGTTGTGGCTGAGCTCTGTGTACCCTGAAAGCTTGTACCTCTCCCCAAATTACCTCCCCCTGCCCTTCTTGTCTCTAACAAGCCCAATAGTACAACAATAACTCTAAATCATTTCCTTGTTTGACATCCTACAAATTGGCATAGTCATTGTCTATTGAACACTTTGACCAACCAGAGGTATTTACAGACAGGAATATTGCTAATACCCAAACTTCCAATCTCCTGCTCCACTACAAGCGTTAATAGGTGGGTTTTCCTTTTAAGTTACAGGAACAGAGCAGAGTCCATTCACATTCTCCTTGTAAAGCCCAAATCCTCATCTGTGTGCTGAGGAGACTGTTTGGTTCTTTCTCTGCCTTTGAAAATGGGCTTTATTATGTCACTTAAAATAGTGTAAATAGAGGGGTGCAACCCTGGAGTAGTACAGGAACATTTGAAGAAATTTACATGGGGGCAAAGTAGCTTTATGCCGCCTTTATGTCTAAACTATCCTCACTTATCCTAACACCCCATTCAAGTTTTTTGGGAACAGCACCATGCAGAATTCTGTAGGCATGTCTGTATAGAACACCATTTACTCCATGGTAGCATATGGATGTGGTAGGAATAATCATAAAAATAATTAGTGGGACTAATGCACCAAATCTGAGTTTGATAAGTGTGCTGCTGTGTTCCACCCCAAAGGAGACTCTAAAATGGTCTGAGATCCTTCAGAAGGAATGGTGATAAGCCTGTAGCTATGTAACTATTAACAAATATTCACTTTTCTCCTTACCTGCTTAAGTGGCTTCTCTCATGCCAACCACAAGTTGTAAACTCAGGACGAATAGCACAATGGCAATGCCAGCTATTCAGCTGAGAACACTATCATGCTATTCTTGATGGACACTAATGACAGTACTTGGTACTTAGTCCCCCATCAATGAATGAACACAAAAAAATAAAAATACAAAAACAAAGAAAGGATATTAAGTATTTGAATACTTTCACTTCTTGAGATATACAAGCAATTTCTTCTTTAATCAGTCTTTTGTGTTACTTGTGTGGCTTCTTACGCATTCTAGCAAAGCAAAAGCAAATCAAATCAATTTTGTACAGCTAGAGCAGTATAAAGCAGAAGGAAATTTTATTCTAGAAGGTGGGAAAAGAGGTATATTTTTCAGTAGAATTCCATTAGAAAATGTATCATACATTTTTAATGGGGTCTAACTGAATTGCTGAAGGAAGTTTATTCAGAAGACCAAATAAAGCCCAAACTGTGGCAAGAATATATCTGTTAATAAGTGAAATCCTGCATATGTTTAGCTGTCACTGCACTGATATACCATATCTGCTTTTTCTTTAGAAAATTTGACTCTCCTGAAATGAATAATTAAGGAATTACTTACTCCATTGCACTTCTGTGTGTGAAATCAGTGACAACACCAAAAACAAACTGAATTCATCCTCTAAGTCCACTCCCATTTCTCTTGACTCAGTGCAAAGAGCTGCTGGTTTCAAAAGGAAAAGCATTGGCCTCCATAGGCACAGGTAGACAAGGTCATTTGGGAGTTTTCCATAGGCAAAAACAAGCAGAGCCCTTTATCCACACACAGACTTGAACAGATGGGCTCATTTAAAAAAAATGCTCCTGTGTTTTGTCTCCCTCTGAAGCTTTGGGGTGCAACAATCACAACTCTTTTCTCATTTAAATTTTGTTTCTGGCTCACAATTTTCTTTACCTCTGGTCATCCTTGGGTGACTTGATAAAATTAGCCACACTGATAACACCAAAACTGCCATTCACATGGTCGATAAACAGGGATACTGCAAGCCGCAGCTGTGCAAGATTCCTACCAGTATATCTCAGGCTTTATCTTCACTAGAGAGGTAAACAGTTGTATATGCCCTTCAGAGTCTGCACTCAGCAAGTTTACCATATGGACAAACTCAAGTGCCTGCTCTTCACTCTATTTACCTCAGCATAGCTCGCAGAGGTCAGTTAGCCCAGGTGCAAAAAATACACCTTGTTTTAACAATGAAGACTTGGCTTTTGTCCTGACATGGAAGGTAAAGTGAGGTGACATTGGCACAGAGCCAGCACTAGCCATAAGCCCAATATACACTTGCTTAGGCCACCAAAGCAGCTCAAGTGTGACCCCTATGCATTATTAGTATGTGTGGGAGGGTAAAATATTTCTGCTTCGGGCCCCCAGTGGGCTACGCTGGCATGGGCTGTGGCCCCACTACCCCCTCCTGTTGAAAGGACTATGGTCATATGGTGCTTCAGAATATGCTGAGGTGCTACCATGAATATGCAGTGCCTCATTAGCATAATGGCAGCCACACGGGCTGCGAAACTGCTGGTTTTGAAATGCCCGCTGCCCGTGTAGCCAGCAGCCCATCGAAACGACCCCCCTGATTTTGAAAGCCCCTTCTTCCAAAAAAAAGGGCTATTGTGGCCACGGCCACCCTGCTAAAAATCAAATGACCTACTGAATACAAAGAAAACAACTGGCATTCCCTGGGCCAGTGCTTACAATTAAAACTTTGCTGAACTGTTTTCAGGGGATTCAGCTTACATAAAAATTCACCACCCAAGCTTTTGGTTACACTTGATGTAAACATGGATTATGTATGGTTTAGCAGATCCCAAACTTCATTTTGTTTTCAGATGCCCGAGAATTTCAGCTAGGACTGACATTTGAGTAAAGGAAGAGTAGAAGGGATACTCTTGTTGACAGCCTTCAAGAGTTCACATCATGTCCTGAATGGTCATGAGAGTGAACTTTCCTGGAGGTAGGACTAGCCATGACAGTGGTGACCTGAAATTGGGGGATACTATGAGATTAGAGACAATGCAGGAAGGCTGGTGATTTAACTTCGAGGGCTATGCCTTGTCTGTGAATAAACAGTCAACTCCCTTCTCCAGGCCTGCCAATCCACCAACACCTTTCACTAGCACTAAATCTAGTTAAATGCTAAAATGGTGAAAAAGATTTAAGTTGTTTAAAATGTCACTTTTTTATTATTTATCTACCTCTCACAATAGAAATACTGGGATTGAGAGTCTGAAGCTGCTTTTCCATAACTCTATCTTGGCTTCATGTCCCAACTTTCAAAGCCCTTTCCTGTTCACCTGACTGACTGAGCTATATCCCTTACATCAGGCAAATTGCTCCCATTGGGCTCATTAACAAAACTACTGAAACACTCATATAAAGCACTTATTTTAAAACATCTCAGAGTGGCATAGTATCCATCTTTAAGCTGTTGTTTTACACTGTGCATCCATTCAGAGGTTCAAACAGCAGGTTATGTGAAATCCCACCCTAACTATGGAAGTTTGTTTCAAATGAATCATCCAAGGGTTTGATGATTATCAAGGAATCCTGTGTCCCACAGAGGACTCAAAGTCAAGGAAAATCTTTATGGATGGTACCTATTACATGGCTAATTCATCTGATGCTCATCTTTAAAGAAAATCATGTTGATTAGTATGTTGTTTCTGTTTTTAAAGTGATTCCTCACCTTTGCAAGAAATTCAGTTGCAGTGTTCTGTATTAAGCACCAGTTGGTTTGATCTCTGGCTGGATATTTAGTTTATATTCACCAGCAGGGGTGAAAGTAACATATTACTGATGTGGTCATATTACAATCTCCCTTCCCATCTCCACTCCTGCACATCTTAGTGTCATGGGTCTCTTTGTTTGACTTTGACACAGAACGCTAGTCAACACTGCCACTTCCAGGAGGAAGCTTTTCTCACTCGGGGGTATGGAAAAACACTCCCGCCCAAGTGATGCAAGTTTCAGCACTGGAAAGGAGTAGTGTAGACAATGCTAGAGTGCTCAGAGCTATTTCCCCCTCATGTGCAGCAGCACTTTAACATCAGCTTGGTAGACATATGCTGAAGACGCTTCCACCGCTCTTTTACTGGTACAGCTCACTGGCTTGTACATGTTTACTCTCACCTTTTCACTAGCTATCTTATCATGCCACCAAACTGTTGGTGAATACATGCAGTTGTGGGTAAACCTGCCTCATTGTTTTTTGGTCTTCCATCATAATATGATTATATCAAGAAAGCCACTGCAAATGCACCAGTGTTGATGGAGGCAATTGCTGAGTTTGGCTCTGTATAACTTAATTTCTGATCTTTTCCTTCTAGTTTAGTGTGGCGCACCTGATGACAATGATGAGAGTGGAAAATGTCAATTTGTGTTCTTCAGCCTTTCTTGGTGTCCCTGTTTCACTACTGCAGAGTTGGGATGACCATGCCTCTCTAGATTTTCAGCTTCAGAGCAAGTTTGATGTCACAGCATCCCCAGAATGAGTGCTGTAGGGCCTGAAAGGTGGCAACTGCTAGTATATAAGACGATGTCTACATTAGAGTGATATAAAGACAGAAGTTGCTGTCAGATCTCTTCCGACAAAAGTTCTGTCAACCGGTTGTGGCCACCACAAAAGCAGATTGTCCTGTTGACAGAGACCAGCCAGACTACCCAGATGCTCTCTCAACAGGATGGCAAACCAGAAGCACGGCAGACGGCTGCCTGTGGAACAGGAAGCCCTGTCTGTCAACAGAGGGCCCACAGTGTTGACAAAAAAGTGGTCAGTTGAGAAAGGTGCTCTGCCTCCTGGGGGAAAGGCAGAAGGCTGTTTGGCAAAAGTGCCAAGTTCTGTTGACAGTATGTTGACAGAATACAATTTGAATGTAGATGCTCCATAGGTTTTGTCGTCAAAATGTCTGTTTTCTTGACAAAACCCTATAGTGTAGATGTAGTCTAAGTGTTTGTATCTTTTGAGCATCTGCCATCACTGTACATGAAAAATTAAGTGTTAGATGTATGTTAAGCCTCTCTAGTCCGGCACTCTCTGGGCTGGCAACATCCATGGTCCAGCATGATTTTAGTTAGCCGCATGCCCACTTAACATGGGCATGGCCAAGTTTCCCTGGTCCCATGAAGTTTATTTACCATTTCTGGCTCTCATTGTTCTGTGATGTTGTTTAGCTGTAAATTATCCCTAAATGAGTCCAGTAAGCAGTGGAAGTGTTGGCAATGTGCTAGATGATATTCATCTCCCACAGTCTGGCAAATTCTTTGGTTTGGCACCAGTCAGGTTCCAAGATTGCAAGACTAGAGAGGTTCAACCTGTACTCTTAAAAATGATGTCTTGGTAACCAGTGTTTAGACTGCTAACTGGGTATGAGTGCCAGGAACTGGAACCATTAAGAAACCACTGTTGTGTCCATACTCCTCAAATTCAGAGATCTTTAAGGTTCAAAACAGGTGACTAACTTTTTTTCTGTCTCTTTTACACTTTTGATCATTTCTGCATTTCCATGGTTTTGCTAGGAGTGAAACTCTCACCCAAACTATGCTCTGAAGAGAATGGAGTTTCAGGACTTGGCCTGCAAGTGTGCAAATTTCCTCTGCACTTTGCTTGTGAACTCACTAGCACTTCCATGTTCCCTAGAAAGATCAGTTGCCTCTATCCATACAAGTATCTGAACAGCTAATGAACACACAAAACCTAAGGGTTACATGCACAGAGGTAAGACTATGTACAGTCTAGATTACATCATACAAATTACTTGGTACTCCTACAAGCGGTTCCACTGATTTCTGTACAAGTACTCACGTGAATAAGATCTCAATGTTTTGTGTAAGAGATATACAATATAGATTTGAGTGTGTACAAATGTGAGCATGCAAACATATATTTATACCTGCCCAAGTTTGTATCTGCGTTTTGCAAGTATGGCATACAATTCTGGCAGTTAATAGGAATTTGTGCAGTTAATAGGAATTTGTTCCTGGCCTCATTTGGAACAGAATTTCACCCATGGATGTCAGATAGAAATTGGGCTGAATATTTCTAGCTCACCAGGAAACTACCTTTATTCTCAGTCCTGGAAGGAACATCTTAGCATTCAAATGCTATTCCAAATTGAGCCAAACATGTCAACTTTTCAATGGTCTTCCTCTTCCATCTTTAAGGCAGGAGTATCTGAAGTGTAAGCATTTTCTCCTTCATTCATTAAATTTGAAAAAAAATCAATATAAGAGAAACAGTTTTGAGCAAGTGCTTAGTGATTCATTTAAGTCCATGAAGGCAAAAGTCTGCTAGTAGCTTGAGACCATTTAGTGAATTCAACTACCTGTCACTTGTCTTCGCTTAATGCAACAATTATAAAATATTGTTTTCTAAAACCGGTGCAGAAGCTGAAGGGAGTAGACAAAATGGAAATTCATATCTTAATCAGGAATAAGTCATACACTGTACAAACTTGGCACAGTAAAGAAAATCTTTTCTCCATGTTAATTAGGTTATCATGGACTACAGTTAGATGACTGAATGCTGAGAGCAGTCTTGAGTCTTTGCTACATAAAAATGTCCTTGATCTCCAAAATAATGAAACTGAGGCAATGATTTCTGCAAATTGGTAATGCAATGAGTTCTGCTATAATGAATTATGCTGGAGTTAAATCCCATGTCCTCAGGAAACTCTAGATTTAGAGGAACCAAGTGCAGCATTTGTTAAGGAATTTTAAATGTGAGTCAATATATGAAGCATATGTGCTGTAATTTAAAAAAAATCTGCACACTAAGCTTCACCCCCCACACACACATAGCAGTGTTGTTCATATATACTTTTCTGAAGGCACAAGTTTTTACCTGGCTCTTTCTTTATTTTTGGCAGTTCTATGTATAGAATTATGAGCTTGCTTGTTCCTGAATTTGAGTAGAGTTGGTATTGGATACCAAATAGGATCCTGACAATAAATTTATCAGGTGATTTGACAGCAGACAACCAATGACCCCGCAAAATCTCACAGACAAGCTTGTTCTACTTCATGTCAATTACATTAACATTTCAAATATTGTTGATCTGAGGCGAACAAAATCACAATGTTAAAACAAGAATGAAAACAATAAACATAACTGCATCACCAAGATTCTGCAATAAGTGTCTTTAAACATATGTCATTACTCACAGACTCTGTTATAGTTTAGACTACCTTTAGGCACCTATGTTTGAAAAGGTTTAGCACATGAAGAAAAAGTGAGGGAATGGATTGTCCAGGGTTTAGGATGCTGGGATTCAGGAAACTCAGATTCAGTTTCCTAATCCACCACAGACTTCATGACCATGGATGTATCACCTAATCTCTCTGGCCTACTTTCCACTCTGTACACAGTGATAGTATGAACTTAAATGCATTGTACATTCTTAGATGTGTTGTAATAGGGGCCTTATAAGTATTGGAGATGGAAAAGTGGAATGGTTTTTCAAAGTTACTAGGTGTCCTTAGCTCCTGTGATGTGGGAGTTATCATTTATCACCTTTCAAATAGTTTCATCTAGTGTTGATTTGATTTTAAAGGGAGAAAAGTAATTGAAATGAAAAAGAGGGAAAAACAGTGGAAAATCTTCAGCACTCTGGATGCTTTAACTAGGTCACAGTGTGGCGGGCAGAATAACTCTCAAAACAACAAATGCGATTTACTAAAGTGAATACGTTCATGAATCTTTTCATTACTTATAGTTAAAGTAGAAGCATATACAACAATAAGAGGTCCAACAATGTTGGACCACATTAGAGCTTTCTTCAAGGAAGCTTCTCTGATGTCTCCAATTTTTATAATAACTGGTTCATTTTCTTCTACTACTGAATAGTTCTGGAATTTATAGACTAGTACAATAGTACTGAACTGGTTCATCTTCTTCTACTACTGAAGTTAGGAAAAAATAAAACCTATGTATTCAAAATATTGGTCCCATTTCATTTCAAATCAATAGACCTTGGCTCCTTTACTGCACTAAAGGGTCTGTGGAAAATTTTATTTAGAAAAATAAAACAACTGATATTTGATTATATTAAAATGAATGAAAGGAGGATAATATAATTAATTTGAACCAATATGGGATTATGAAAAAAATAGATCCTACCGGCTTTTTAAAATGAGATTACAAGTTTGTTTATTAAAAGAAATTAGTGTTGAAGTAGTTTTTGACTTCTGAAAATTTAACTTGATATCATGCAATATTTTGAATAAAATATTAGCAAGATATAAAATTAGCGTGGCCCACAAATAGATTAGAACATGAATAATGGATAGCTCTAGAAATGTAATTAAGGGGAAATGATCACTGAACAAGTGTTTTACTTTGGCCATCCTGCTGAGATTGATTTTTGGCCCTAGGCTATTTAACGTATTTATCATCCTAGACTAAAACACAAAATAATCGCTGATAAAGTTTGCAGGTGACAAAAAAGGGGAAGTAGTACCTAATGAAGAACACAGAGCAAACTGAGTGCAGATGTATTTTAAAGTAGCTGAATGTTAATGTATACATCTAGGAATGATCAATATAGGCCATACTTACAAACTGGGCAATACTGCTCTGGTAAGCAGTAACTAAAGAGATTTTGGGCAGTTGGCAGAGAATCAGCTGTACTTGAAGTCACTGTAGCCAAAAGGGCTAATATGATCCTGAAATTCATGAACTGGAGATTCTTGAGTAGATGCAGACATTCTTTTACTCCTGTATATGACACTGTTCTGACTGCTGCTGGATTACAGTGTCTGCTTCTGGTACACACAGTGAAGGAAAGATGTTGATTAAACTGGAGAGGCATTACATTTATCAGAATTTTCCAGATCTGAGGAAGTAGGTCCATCCCATTAAAGCTCATCACCTAATAAATTATTTTGGTAGTCTTTAAGGTACTACTGAACTGTTTTTGTGGTTTTGTAAACTGGGGAGTGTTAATCCAAAAAAAAAAATAGCTGCTGGAAATGGGCCACATCCTCCCTGACTGAACAGACCTCATCAGCTTTGGCCTTCCTCCTGACTGGGACTCCCTCCTTTTCATGAGCCCATATAATTAGAGCTGCCTTTTCAATCTCTACTACACGGTACCTGATAAAGCAGGTATTTGCCCATGAAAGCTTATGCTCCAAAATGTCAGTTAGTCTATAAGGTGACACAGGACTTCTCATTGTTTTTGTGGATACAGACTAACAAGGCTACCCCTCTAATACTTGGTCCCTGAATATGCCAGTTGTCTGAGTGTTAGGTAACCAGGCTTTTACAGTATTGGCATTAAAGGGACACCTGGTACAATCAGTTATTCCTAGGTGGCACTTCAGAAAGTTATTCATGGGAAAGCTAGGCCCTGACACCCTTCTAAGTACTAATTGCCCCCTGACATGATTTCTGAAAATGGGCCATGTCTGTGATTAAGTATGAGCACTAGGCCGAGTACAGTTATTTGTTCAGTAAACATATTTCTGAAGAAGCTTCTCTTTACTCTTTTATTTACAAGTTCTGTTCTTGCTCCCACTTCAGCTGGACTTCAGCAGACTAACTCTGGATCATCTATACCTCCAGGTCTAGCCTGACCTCTTTTTTGGATGTCCTTATGTGCCTGTTAGGTTAATGAGTTCATAAAAGTGTCCTATAGCAGTGTTTCAACCAATGGTCTATCCAGGAGAGAATTGCAAAACTTTTCTGATAGTAGGAGGAAAGGGATTCTAGTAGGCTGGAAAGGAGACCCTGAAAGTATGTGTTTACTCAATACACAAGCCATAGCATGGCTCTGGCTGTGAAGGGTCAGCTGACTTAGGCCCATAGGGCTTCAACTTCAGGTCTCTAAAGTTTTCGCTTGAGACCCAGCCCAGCCTTGAATGTTTGCACTGTTATTTTTAGCCAGGCAACCTCATCCCCATGGGCTGACCCAAGCTCTGAAACTTGATACCATGTTTATTTGGTTTTATCACAGACATATCCTGAAAAGCAGGAGTTGCATAGCAGATTAAGGTGGTTGCTTTACCCTAGGGCCTTCCAACTATTCATCACTAATTTTGCAGCTGAACTTACAGTACCTGCACACCCAAGCTGTTTGTCACCTTCTGCAACCTATGTAAATATTGGAAAAGCAGGGTTATATAATCCAGATTTGCCCTGGTTTTATGTTATCCATGAGGGTTATTCTAACCCCTTTATTCAGGACCTTCCAGGAGCAGAAGGTAGAATAAGAAATACCAGAGGCACAGCTCTGCTGGATTAATAACAAGCATGAAGATGTTTGATTACCCTAGACCTCAATTTCATCAAACAGCTCCCTGAATTCTTTTCTTTATTCTAGGTGAGGAATGTCACTCTGGAAAATTAGTTTGAAGTGAAGGTCCTTTTATAGGGCACATAACAAAGAATCTGTTGACTATCTATCATTCCCATGCTTTATTTAACCTTTGCAAGTGATGTTTATTAGTCACAAATAAAAGTCAGCCTAAAGGTCTGGCTTTTTTTTCCCCTTTCCCCTTTGTTTAATGGCCTTTGGGTAGGAAGGAACAATGCTGGCTCAGGCAGAAATAACAGAGAATTCCCCAGGGACAGGGCATCAATTCTCTAACACTGAAATAGACATCTCATAATCCTCAGAAGTTTGGATTCACCGAAGAAAAGAAGCAGGGCCCAGTTTGACTTCTATGTTTCTTCCTAACTACATAGAGTTAACATGATTGCTTTATCTCCATCCTCCTGAGAAAAAAGCTCCACTCACACTAGGAATAGGCTGTGTTCTTCCCTCTGCTGCAGAGGGAAGCTGTGTCAACAATCTTTCACTGAAGTTTTAAGTCAGCTTCCTTCTTGTATTTGTCTTATTCAAGGGCACTAGCTTTCCACATATCCAGGCATCATTTCTTTTTCCATATTGCTGCCAATAGCCTATCACAACAACGCAGTGTTGACTTCAGGTATTTTCCAGTTAATAATGTGAGGGTATTTCAAATTTGAACTCGATGTACCCATTATTACCATCTTTCTGCCTTTCCCTTTCTATAGCATTCCAGCCCACACTGTTGTTTTGATTTTAATGCGTTAAGCGTTGCTGTAGTTTAGGCTACAGTCTTTGCAGAAAATTAGCACTTATATGCGCGGCACTGTAAAGGCATTTTGCTCTTGTGTGCCAGAACCATCACACAGCACAGAAACAGACCAATGTTAGGCAGCCACAGATCTTTTTTGATAAGTTTTTTTTTCATTTTCTGGGAGGGGCGGGGAGGATTTCCCTGATGTAGTAAAGTTGACACTTCTCTTAGCATAAGGGAAAGTGTAAGAAAAGTATCCATATGGCTAGATGCAAATCCACATGTATTCAAAATATTTTCCAAGAAAAGTATTCTTTCCAATCACTCTGCTGTAGCAAACCTGACACATACTCAAGACTGTTATAATCCTAGAGCTCAAGAATGCTGGAACAGGTTGAACCTCTAATCTGGCTCGCTCAGGACCTGATCAGTTTCGGATGACAGAATTTGCTGGACCACAGGAGATCAATATTATCCAGTAGCATTATCAACACTTCCACTGCTTACTGGGCTCTTGGAAGACATTTAAGTGCAAATTACAGCTAAGAGCACGGAACACTGAAAGCCAGGATAGGTGCCTGGAAAGAAACACTGAGGCTACGTCTACATTAGAACACTACATTGCAGTAGCCTATTTCGCTGTAAGAACATCGAAATAGGCTACTTCAACGTGCATCATCTACACGTCCTCCAGGGCTGGTGCCGTCAAGGTTCAACGTCGAAAGGAGCCACCCTGGAAGGAAATACAGAGTGTTCCCCATCGAAATAAGGGGCCAGCAAAGCCCCAAGCCGCTCCCTTAAAGGGCTCCTCCCAGACACACTCGGCCTGCACAGCACGAGATCCACAGAGCTGACAACCGGTTGCAGACCCTGTGAACGCAGCATGGACCCCCAGCTGCAGCAGCAGCAGCAGCCCTGGGCTAAGGGCTGCTGCATGTGGTGACCATAGAGCCCCACAGGGGCTGGACAGAGCATCTCTCAACCCCTCAGCTGATGGCCACCATGGAGGACCCTGCTATTTCAATGTAGTGGGACACGGATCATCTATACACGCCCTACTTTGACATTGAATGTCGAAGTAGGGCACCATTCCTGTCTTCGGATGGGAATAGTGATTTTGATGTCTAGCCCCCTAATGTCGTTTTCAACGTCGAAGTAGCATACGGCGTGTGTAGATGCGACGCATGCTATTTCGACGTTGTGCCGGCTACTTCGAAGTAGTCGGCTAGTGTAGACGCACCCTGGAAGCACAGAAAACTTGGCCACACCCATAATAAGTAGCCATCCACCTAACTAAAATCATGCTGGATTATGGATGTTACCAGATGAGAGTTCCAGATTATAGAGGTTCAATCTGTACTATGCTGGCAAATGCACAGGGCAGTCTCAGTGCTTTTCTTATTAGTGAGATCCCCATTTTTCCAGGACTAGCTAATTTCCTTTTAAAATAAAATTAGTCAGTGATAAAAGAGGGGATAACATATATCTGAATGTCTCATATTATATTCCTGGATTTTGTGTACTGGATGGTACTGGGTACAGGGATCATTGCCAATTGGTTAATTCTTTCTCCCTCAGCAGAGAAACTATCTCAGCTGTTAGCTTTCCTTGCTGAAGTGCCCCAGAAACCAGCAGTGGCTGGGGTAAACTGAAGGGAGGTAATCTACCCTGGAAACTTGAAGACAAATGAGTTATGAGGTGTCTCCCACTCTAGAATTTAAAAAGTGACCCATTTTGGAATAAGAAGAAAATTCTAGTTATAGGAGATGTAATTGAAATTCTGGCTTGCAGAGAATCTTGAAGTTATGGGCCTGCTGTAGGAATTAGTGGATCAAATTCTCTGTCCAGTGGTGTACGAGAAATTAGACTACATGATCCTAGGGGCTTCTCTTCCCTGAAAAATCCATAAAATAAATTGATATTCACAGAATTCATTAGGCTTTTTAAATCTCATATTTGGACCACTAACCCAAGAGTTCCGTCATTCACCAACTCTTGTCCTGCTTGAACTTTCACATAGATATGCACCAAAAGAAGCTTTTATTTAGTTATACTAATTTGGTTTTAGCATAGGTAGTACAAATCGTAATCTGGCATATACCCAATATGCAATCCAAATTACACTGTTTGGTCAATGCTGCACTACACACTCATCATTGGATTCTTTTTTTCACTGTCTTCTAACCTAGCAGATACAATTAGTGTGTGCTGTCTTTACTTTGCTTTTTGTATTTAATAATTATGATGTACCATTAGTTACCCCAGAGGGACAGCAAACCAAATGGAAAGGCTTTTTGTTGCACTCCATTTCCATGTAACGGCTTCATCCTAATTGTATGTGGATGTTTTTGCCTGACAACCAGTGTGCCTCACTGAATTCCTGACTTGAGCTACGTACCATTGCATTTCATTGTGTTAGTTATTGCCTGATGTGATGAGACATTAAAACATTATAATTTCTATGAGATTAAATGCAAGGCCATGATGTTTGTCATAAATTCAAGGTGACACTTCAGAATTACAATTTGCTGTGTCCTTTCAAGGCACAAACCTATCCTGAGCATTTACCTGATCCAGCAGTTCCTCATACCGTTGTGTGTGTTCTCCTGGCTCTAATGACAATTGGCAGGCAATATTACTAGTCTATAAATTCCTGAACTAAAAGTCAGCTACAGCAGAGATCTCATAATAATCTGAATAGTTGAAATGACACATACATCAGAATGCACCGATTACTAGTATGATGACTTCACTTTTGCAGCGAGACTTAATTTCCAAGCGCTTATCTCTAAATGTATGCCAAAAGTATCTTTGATCAGTGTTTGGTGCATAGTCATTAACATTTTTCTTTAAAACCAAAGTGATTTCTTACAGTACTTACATGTTAGGAGGGAAAAAACAAACAAACAGGATCTAGAAGCAGCTTTGCTGGAGGAAAGAGGGGCCACTTTTTGCATTTAATAGTATATGGGGCTTTCACCACAAGTAAGCATCAGGAATGTACTACCTTCCCTGTTTTATATGCCATACTCAAAGCCCTATGTCTCCCAGACACTAACCTTTCAGTTAAAAAGAGCACAAACAATTAAAAAACAAACAAAAAAACTAATGCTACTTAATTGGCTAGAGCCAAAGCTGTTGAATTATATGTGGTGTTCCATCGTCTTGCAAGAAATAACCATGATATTTCTATAGAGTCTACCTCTTGCAACAATTGAAATGCCAGACCAAAGAATCAAACCTGGTGCTCGTAAAGGAAATACGTGGTGTAAACTATTCTTTTCAGGCAGAGGTTTTCAAACTGTTATCTGTAGACCAATGGTGGTAATCCAGGTAGCTGGCTGGTACATAAAAGGTGTTGACCTTTCAGTTTCCCGCCTGCTAAATCTCAGTAAAGATAGCTACAAATACATAAAGTGATGAATATTATTATTATACCATGTAAATAATTGCTTTAGTTTTCATTGAGGTATCGTGTCAGGTGGAAATGGGAGGAGGCAAGCTGTGTGAGAGGAGAGGTGTCCAAAGGATAATATTGTTATTGAATGTGCTCTACTCTATAAAGATCCCACCTCATCTATACTAAGGTAGTCAAATCCAACCCACCTCTCCTAAATAACAGTGAAGCATATAAAACCACTAAGCCATCATGTTGTACGTAACAATCTGGGTGGAAAGTCCCTATTTAAACTAGTATTTCCTTTCTAAATCTAATTTGGAAATTACAAGTTAACACCAAAATCTTCTTCACAATATGCAATTTGCTTTCAATTTGCAAAAGAAAGTTATGCTGATGACATGTTGTTTAAGAGCATCGTACATCTATAATCTGCTCTTTGAATGTAATAAGTATGCAACCTGAGCCAGTCTCGTCATATGTTAGCTTATAAGAGAGTAAATCTTGATGCATATGTTTTTTCTACATAATTTATACAGACATCCCATAACACATTTGTGACCCTGTGATCCTTCTCTCCACGGGGAAGACAAGTTAGCGGATGTGGCAGAAGTTCCAGTAGGCATTTTCCAAAGTGAACTAGGTTGGTGGAATGTATAAATCCAGAAGGATATAGTTGAACATAGAAGAGTTTTAGATGTGACTGCAAATGACAGAGAATGAGGGACAACCTGTGCATTGCATTCCTTTCCCCGTAAGGATGGTTTCACAAACTGCACCACAAATTTGTTTTTAGCATCGATAGTCCAAATCATTATCTGTTTTATGCCGAATATGCAAACCAAAAGGCATGGTTTGGTCAATGCTTCACTACACACTTGCCATTGGATAATTTTTTTCACTCTCTTCTACACTAGCTAATACCATTAGTGCATGCTGTCCTTACTTTGCTTTTTGTATTTACTATTTATGTTTGCTTTTTGTATTTAATAATTACGTACCATTAGTTGCCCCAGAGTGACAGCGAATCAAATGGAAAGGTTTTTTGTTGCACTCCATTTCCATGTAATGGCTTCATCCTAATTGTATGTGGATGTATGTGGAAAGAAAATGATGGTTTTGCTGCTCTGTTCAATTTACACTAAAGATGGGGGCTATATCCCAACAGCAGCTCCAGTACAACTTGCAACAGGAATCATAGAATTATAGGGGTGGAAGAGACTGCAAAGGTCATCTAGTCCAGTATTTCTTAAACTTTCTGAGAGCAGGCAGAACACCAAATAATAATAATTTTATGTGAAACACCTAGTAAATATATACAGCAAAAACAAAATGAAGTCATTTAATCTGATATCATAGCAATGAAGAAATAACAGTGCATCTGGTTTCAGTAACAGAAAATATATGCCATCCATGTATTTTTCCAAATGCTCGTAGCACACCTGCGAGTTGTTTGTGGAACACAGTTTAAGAAACTCTGATCTAGTGTAGCCCCCTGACAAAATGGATGATTTGTTGTGTTTAAACAATCCAGGACAGATGTAAACTTCCAGTGAAGGAGCTCCCATAACCTCCCAAGAAAATCTATTCATTGTCCTAATGTTTTACAGTTTGGAAGATTTTTTTCCTGAGATTTAATCTAAATCTGCTGTTCTGTGGTTTGAATCCATTGCTGCTTGTCATCTGCTCTGTGGCTAAGGAGAACCACTTTTCTCCTTTTTCAACTATTTCAAGATCTTTATCTTGTCCCCACCTTAATCTTCCCTTTTCAAAACTTAAACATACCCAATACCTTCAGCCTTTGCTCAAATAGTTTGCATTCCATTACTTAGATTAACTTGGTCCCTTGCCCACAGAGCCTTTTCAGTTTCTCTCTATGTTTTCAAAACGCAGGGTAGCCTTGCCAACTTTCCAGACCAGGCACCATTTGAGGCAATAGTGTCCGGTCTATCCAGTTAGAAAAGTTGGCAACCCAAGAGGTGAATAACATTGGACACAGTACTCCAGCTGAGGCCTAACCAGCACCAAGTAGACTGGTATTATCACCTCTGTTAACACCACCAGTAATTGCATTTACTTGTTTGCAGCAGCTGATTGAAATTGAGATTGTGATCCACCACATTTCCCAGATCCTTCTTGGCCATGCTGCTGCTAAGCCAATTATCCTCCATTTTGTATTTGTGTGTTTGTTTTTTTCTTCTCTAAGGGTAACTCCTGTCTTTATTTAATTTCATTTTGTTGTCTGTAGCCCTGTTCTCCAATTTACTAAGATTCCTCTGGATTTTCTTCTATCCTCCAAAATGTCAGCCATGCCCCTAGCCTTGTGTCGCCTGAAAATCTGATCAGTATGCTTTGTTTTCCCAGATGCACGTCATTAATAAAGATGTCCTAGGAAGCCAGACCCAGCACAGATCCCTGTGGAAGCCTGCTTGAGACCTCCCTCCAATGTGACATCATTGCAGTAGAAGTTACTTTTTGTGATTGTTTAATCAATTATGCATCCATTTAACAGTAATTCCCCCAAGCCTACATTTCTCCAGCTTACCTATCAGAATGTCATGTTGGACTGTGCTGAAAAAGATTAAGTCCCAGCTATCTTATGTGCTGAATCAATACACCAATCTGGCCACATCCCATTTATTGGCAGTACCATCCACATTTGAGGCTAAATCAGCCTTCTGTGCATCCCATAGTGATAAGGCAAGTACTAATATCATGGGCCACTCTAATCACTCCTCAGATAAACCTTCTACTTCCAGTGGTTCTACCACCTGGTTTATTCCAGGAGAAGTTAGTATTAACGAAGAGTAAATGTAGACTGTGATATGTGAGGGTTTCTGATTTCCATAAAAGATAGAAAGTGGTTAAGGCAACAGTGAAGACTGTGTTTCAGCAAAGGTAGGGTGAAAAGAAGGACACATTCTGGCAATGTGGTGGAGGTGTTGATAGACAAATAGTCAGGTGCAGTAAGAGCTCAGTTCAAGGTAAAGAGTGGTTCCAAAGTTTCTGACTCTTCAGGGAAATTTGAAACCTGAGTTAGGAAGAGTGAGAGAGGAATTGAGCTCTGACACAGGTAGTACTTTTTAATCCACAAAACTTCAGGTTTTAAACCTATTGACAAGAAGGATGCATTTTTGAAATACACTTTAGTAAGGAGTCCACAAATTCAGTAATTCTTTCCTTGTAGGCATCAGGTATAAAAATACTGAGAGGAAAACGCTTAACACTCAGTTCACTAGCATTTCTTATCTCAGGATCTCAAAGTGCTTCATTACATTATCTAATTGTCTCATACTGTCCTTGGGACTTACATAACCAGATGTACATGTGCTGTATAAGAAGTAGGTAACATTAATATTTCTTCATCTGGGGAAATTTGGCAATGAGTCCTATATTCCCATTGTCCAAATATTCCTGAGTAAATATGAAAATATATTCTGGTGGAAAACTTGTGGGTCATTTCAAGTGATTGTTCTGCGTCAGAGGTTTGCTGAATTATTAAATGAGAATATGTCTTACATGAACAAACCTTTTTTGTGTTTCCTTGAGTGGGGAAAATATAGTTCCTCTTTTTTATACAGTGTTCCAAAAAATACCTAGTGACACTGTTATCATATATGAATTTATTTCATTGTAGATTTCAAAAGACATATAAATAAATTTCTGTGTTCTACAGCAAAGAATGTGCCTTGGAATTGTTTTTTCTGTGAACATGTAATGCTATTTGCAGTGGATGAACAAACGCGGAGACAGACGGATCAGAAATTAAAGCCAGCCACTAGAAGAGAGACACTAACTAAATGTGACAGGCCCACACCCACCCACATCCATTCTTATACAATTTGCTGAGGAAAGAGTAAACAGAGAAATATAATTTATCAGATAATATCACATATCAAAGACCAAAGTTCTATGCATTAAATGTTCATTGCTGGAAACATACAGGTCCCAATCTTTGCTGCTGTTAATTGTGTATCTCTGTTGAAGCCACTGCAACTGTGGTGATTTACACCAGCTGAGTATTTGTCCCACAAACTTCAGTAGCATACCAGAATATCTGTGCCATTCCTAAATATACTTCCCTGAAATGGCCTTTGACAGAGACGAAGATACACCAATATATTCTTGAAATTAAAATATTCAAATTCTCCAATAAAGTCAATCATTACCAGTGGATTACCTGGCAGCATTTTATAACAGCTATCAATTCTGCTTGCAATACATTGCCCTTTTGTATCCCCAGCCCTTCATGTTGTATCATTTGCCCCGCCCATATTTCTGTTAGCTGTGCAGCATGTTTCCATGGTTATTGTGAAAGCAGAGGACCAAACACCTCATTGTCTTCCATTACCCCAAGTAAACACCATGGAAACTTTTCCATTATTGTTTGCAAGTAGTGGTGGAAGGCCAGAGTGTGTCCCCTTTAGCATGTGAAATCATAACAAACAGGCTCACACCTCAGATTCCATCACTGATCACCTTCGCCACAGCAAAGGAATTAGGATTTGTTGTGAAATAGCCTGGGTAGAAAAAGTTAGTGTTCCTGCTGAAGAAAAGTCATGAGGCGAAACGACATGAATAAAAGCTGACGGAAGCTAAGGATCTCCACTTCCCTTCCACATAGGCCTTCAGGCAGCTCACCAGCAACTCCTGCCTTTATGACCCCTTTCCTTCCACTGAGAGAATATGCATACAGAATACACAAACTCCTTTTAAACCATCTCTGAAGCTGCTTTAACAGTACTCTAGTAGGGAATGTTTTCATTTTCCCACACTCTTTTCTGTCAACAAAACTCTCTAGTGTGGACGTTGTACAAAGGCATGGTCTCCTGGCATGGGTGGTGGGTGAAGCCGCTGCTTGGGGAGGCAAGATCCCCAGCCTGTGGCCCCACCCATGCAACAAACCTTCTCTTCTAAGTTGTTCTCCTTTCCCCACTGTCCCATACCACCCTCTCTGCTCTCCCATTCCAGCCAAATCCCTGAACCCAAATGTAGGAAATTACATTTTTGGGAAAAAAACACTCTTCTAAAATTTCTTCCTAAAGAAAATGGAACATGTTTTCCACTGTATGCCTGATTGTGAAGACTGGACATGCAGAAGGTACTTAACTTAATTAAAAGCACTAAATTTGGGGCCGGGGGAGGAAGTTACTCATAGGTTTTGTGATATAATCTGAAGTTTGTCACAGGTTCATTTGTGAAAACTTTCTAATAAAGGCAAGTCATTTGTCAGTTGTCCTGAAGAATACAACATCAGAGCTGCGTCTACACGTGCACGCTACTTCGAAGTAGCGGCACCAACTTCGAAATAGCGCCCGTCGCGTCTACACGCGTCGGGCGCTATTTCGAAGTTAACTTCGACGTTAGGCGGCGAGACGTCGAAGTCGCTAACCTCATGAGGAGATAGGAATAGCGCCCTACTTCGACGTTCAACGTCGAAGTAGGGACCGTGTAGACGATCCACGTCCCGCAACGTCGAAATTGCTGGGTCCTCCATGGCAGCCATCAGCTGGGGGGTTGAGAGATGCTCTCTCTCCAGCCCCTGCGGGGCTCTATGGTCACCGTGGGCAGCAGCCCTTAGCCCAGGGCTTCTGGCTGCTTCTGCGGCAGCTGGGGATCTATGCTGCAGGCACAGGGTCTGCAACCAGTTGTCAGCTCTGTGGATCTTGTGTTGTTTAGTGCAACTGTGTCTGGGAGGGGCCCTTTAAGGGAGCGGCTTGCTGTTGAGTCCGCCCTGTGACCCTGTCTGCAGCTGTGCCTGGCATCCCTATTTCGATGTGTGCTACTTTGACGTGTAGACGTTCCCTCGCTGCGCCTATTTCGATGTTGGGCTGAGCAACGTCGAAGTTGAACATCGACGTTGCCAGCCCTGGAGGACGTGTAGACGTTATTCATCGAAATAGACTATTTCGATGTCGCTACATCGAAATAAGCTATTTCGATGTTGGCTGCATGTGTAGACGTAGCCTAAGTGTGATAGGATACATGGTGCAGCCCTTCCTTGTTTTACATTGTCTTAATTAGCATTGCCAAATGGCTTTTATATTTTATATGGCCTCTTAGGCCCTCCTAAAGTAATCATTCTAGATTACATTGTATTTAAACTCACTGAAACAAAGAGTTATTTCAAATTAATCAGTCAGAGCTGTTTAGTGTGTTCAGAACAAAGTTCATTGCTTCCAGAAAAAGGCAACGCTAATTTTATGTGCTTTACATAACAAGATATGTTTACAAAATTTCACTATGGCCGTGTCTACACGAGCTACTTCCTTTCAGAAGGGGCACGTTAAAGAGGGAGCTTGAAAGAGGCTAATGAGGTGCTGCTATGAGTGTGCAGTGCCTCATCAGCATAATGGTGGCTGTGGCACTTTGAAAGTGACACTTTTGAATCACTTGCCACCCATGTAGCCAAAGACCTTTTGAAACAATCCCCCAGTCTTCGAAAGCCCCTTTTTCCCCTTTATTTTGGGAAGAAGGGGTTTTCAAAGACTGGGGAATTATTTCGAAAGGTCCCCGGCTACATGGGTGGTGCGCGATTCGAAAGCAGCTCTTTCAGATTGCCATGGCTGCCATTATGCTAATGAGGCACTGATATGCAGTGCCTCATTAGCATCTTTCAAACTCCCTCATTAGCATGCCCCTTCCGAAAGGAGGGGGCTCATCTAGACACAGCCCATATGTTTATGTTAAAAATATTTTAGGAGTTTATAACTTGGAAAGATACTGGTTTTGGTGGAGGGTTTTTGTAAACTAGTTTATCACATAGTCAGAAATAAAATGGAAACTGATTTGTCTGAAAGAAAAGTAATGTTGTTTGTTTAAGGGTTCTCTTCAATGGTGAGTGAAACAAGAGTAGGGACGGCTAACAAGGATAGGAAAACTTTGGAAGCAAGTTTTTGTACCATAGCAATTAAAAGGTGTATTTTACATGAGGATGATCTTTTGAAACAAGAAACAAACAAACAAAAATACCAACAAAAAATCTATGTCTGAAGATCCAAGCATTTAAGGCTAAGGCTGAATACTCAGAATGTGCATCTAAATCTCTACACAAGGATTTTTAGAGATATGATTTTATAAGATTCAGCCACAGACTAATAAAATATTTAAAACAAATTTTAAACTAAGATCCTGGAGACATAGTGTTTAGGGCTCCTTCGCCCCTCTGGCCCACCGAGTGTAGAAAATGGGCGCCCACAAAAACTTAAAATCTCCTTGTCTATACAACAGCTTTACTTTAAAACTTCCCAAGGTTGCAGATCCCCTGGACCCTGGAGGGTAGCTGCTACCACCTCAATCTTAAAAAAACCCTTAACCCAGGCAGACACACTGGGGAAGGTCTGCCTGTGAGGTAAACTCCAGCCCCATTATCCCCTTACAGAGGGCTTGAGAATAAAGCAAGCTGTAACTTGATAAGGCATATACACAGACAGATCCTTTACAGGACACAAATATTAGATCATTTGCATAAGAAAAAGAGGTAATTTATTCAGAAAACATGAGAAAATAAATAATGGGATTGTATGGAGAGAAAATATTGCCCTGGGATTCAGCTTACAAGTTACCAAGGGAAAATTCAAGTCATTAATTAAAGCAAGAAAAATAAGAAGAGCGAATTCAACCAAATTCAACATAACCATAACCTGATCACATCTAACTATACACTTTCCTTCTATTTACACATCTATGGCTGATTTTAAGATGGTCAGGATATTTATGGGATTTATTTTAATTGCCTGGAGACTCTCTCTGCCTCTCCAGCAGACACACATTCCATAAACTGCAATTGTTCTCAGATCAAAAAAGTCACTCCATTCCAACTGGTTCACCTGGCCTCAGGTTACCTGGGCTGCAGGTTGACCTCCAGCTCTCTAAGTCATACCAGTGTCACTAGATTGGACAGGGGTGTGTGGGCTGCCACTTTCCACAGCTCCCATTGGCCAGAGCCAGCAATTCTCAGCCAGCGGGAACTCCAAGGAGCCATGTCTGTGAATGTTCAATGTAAGCAAACTTGCAGCCTGCCAGTGGCTTACCATGATAGGCCTCAGGATGCCCACCACTGGCTTGCAGTGAGATTAGTTTGTTCTACAGCCTGAGCAACAGGCCTTGTGGCTTTTAGCTTGTTCAGTAGAGACTCATGCACAAAGCTCCAGAGGCCCCTCTGAATCTGGATTCAATCGTGATGACTGGGATCTGTCAGTGTTACATTTCATACTCATAAAGAGACAAGGGCAGGTTAGGTAATATCTTTTGTTGAATCAACTTCTGTTGTTGAAAGAGACAAGCTTTCAAATTATATAGCTAGACCTGTTCTTCAGGTCTGGAAAAGTTGCAAAGATTGACGCAGCTAAATACAAGGTAGAACACATTGCTTAGCCTAAAGAGTTTATACGCATTGCAAGAGATCATTCAAGGTGAGATGGGTGCTTAACATCAATGCGGTCATAGGACATCAAAGGTGGTATGTGGTGCGGGGTTTGTGAGTTACAGGTTGTTATAATAAGCCATACATTTGTGGTCTTTAGTGAATGCATGATTTTTAGTTAATAGCAAGGTCTGAATGTCAGTTTCTAGGTTTGTCTTCTCAAAATCTTGCATGGATTTCCTTTGAGGACAAGGACTGACAAGTCAGCTATGGACTGATCGTTTTGTGATTAAAGGTTTGCCTGCAGGTAATAGTGTTTAGTCATTTTTCTGTATGAATCCAATGTTCCAAATTGTCCTGCATTTTTCTTCTTACAGATTTACTGATGTTCTCAGACAGTCATATACAATTCCATGTGATAGTCTTTGTTACATGGGGGAACAGATTTGGTTTTGTGTTACAGAGCTGTGTCAAGGCTACGTCTGGGCCTGGGGCACTCTACCCAATGCTCTATGGCAGGACCTGACACTTGCCCCTACTACAGGGAGCTCAGCGCCAACCTGGGGGGACACATCGCTGCTGTGCAATATGTGTGTGTTGGGGGAGGGGGCATCTGGCTCTAGCCTCATTATTTGTCCTATGAAAACAAGTACCCTGTTTTAAATTACTTGTGCCTAAACAGTAAAGACACATCTTTTGATAAACATTGATAGTCATGAGGATAATGGTTTTGAAGAGTCTTGCAAATTGACTCAAAAACTGATATATTATATACACTTCCATTAGTCTGTTATCTGAAAAGCTTTTAAAACCTCATTGGAGCTCTCTATTTGTTGCCAAAGATCATTTGGTTATTCCTTTTTAGTAGGGAGATTTTGAAACCCTCACTGTAAGAAATTACGAAAAAAACAACTCACGAGAAAACACCTTTTTTTTTTTTTTTCCAATTTCCGTGTGGGGGTATGTTAGTCTGTACAGGAAATTGAGATTTCTTCAGGGCCAGACTGAGGAATGAACTCCCACAGGAATTAAGGATCATCCTCCTCCTCTGCACCAACGGCAAGGCACACTTTTTCAGCCTGCATTCTCCAATATGATCACCTAGGAGAATGCACATTAAAAACAAAACAGAGCTCTCCCATAACAAAACACTCCACTGCACACACAATCTTCCCCTGGGGAGATGATGAGCGCTAGACTAAACTGCACATGACAGGCGCTTGAGTACTATGTTAATGTGAGTGGTCTAAGAGCATAAATAAAATAAAATAGTATTTGAAGAATTGAGGGGATAGTTTTAAAAAGCCATAAAATAGAATTAAAAATCCAGAATAAAAAAATCAGATTCTCTTGGCTATGATTGCACTCTGTGTCTTAGAATATCCCATATAGGCCTACTGACAGGAATGTTCACACACTTCGTACATTTTAAGTGAATATTAGAGAATATTTACACAATGCAGATGCTGAACTTGTAAACACAAGTATTCAGGCCAGAAAAATAAAACAAGAATTATGCTTAGTAATAAAAACAGTATTGTGTGACCTGTATGAGGTATCCAATCAAAACTAATCGACAGAGCTTGCTTTTCAATTTGAATATCAAATATTTGTAATGAACTGCTTGCAAACAATCAGCAGAGTAGGAATAAAAAATCTCTGGTCTATGAATACATTTGAATAACAAATTCAAGAACCTTGTAAGCTGTTGTGGTTAGAGAAATAGAAAAATAATCAATGGTTAAATCCCTCAGTCTTAATGATTTGTTTTATTCTATTATTTAAGAATAACTCCCCAAGCATGGAAATTGATATATATTAAAGGGATCAGCTCAGAAATCACTGAATTTATTTACTGCATCTCATTTTCATAATAGCTGCCTGATCCAGAAAAAAAGCGTGGCTGTAACGGACAGAGAAATATATCTGTCCCATTGTGGTCCTTACAATCTTTTCCCCACTCCATAGCCGTGTCTACACTAGCTGGCTATTTCAAAATGGCTGTGCCAAATTCGAAATAGCGCCTGCTGTGTCCACACATGCCGAGCACTATTTCGAAGTTGAAATCGACGTAAAGCGGTGAGACGTCGAAGTCGCTATCCTCTTCAGGAGATGGGAATAGTGCCCTACTTTGACATTGAACGTCGAAGTAGGGTGTGTGTAGACGATCCATGTCCCGCAACATCGAAATAGCAGGGTCCTCCATGGCGGCCATCAGCTGAGGGGTTGAGAGACACTCTCTCCAGCCCCTGAGTTCTATGGTCGCCACGTGCAGCAGCCCCTTAAAGCACCCCACCCCCTTATTTCCTGTGCAGGAAGCTGAGAGCACGTGCAGGCAGCAGCACACACATGTGCCCAGCCTGCATGTCCTCCCAGAGCCCCAACCCACCATGCTGCACCCATGGCAGCCAGCCAGTCCCCCAAGCGCCCACAGGGCACCCCACCCAAGGGGACCCAGGGCTCCCAGCCTGCCAGCCAGGGGGGGAAGAGGCAGTGGGGCTCCTCCTGGACAGAGGCCGAGATCTGGGACCTGCTGGGGCTCTAGGGTGAGGAGGAGGGTGGTCCAGATAATGGGGAGCAAGAGGCGGAATGCAGATGCATTTGCTCGGCTGGCCGAGGGCCTGGCTGCCCGGGGTCACCCTGCTCGCACTCCTGACCACATCAGGAGTAAGGTAAAGGAGCTGCGACAGGGTTACGCCTTGGCCTGGAACACAGCCAGCCAATCTGGGGCCGCCCCCGCCGCTTGCCCCTTTTACAGGGAGCTCAGGGAAATCCTGGGCCCCCGGTACACCTCCTCCCTCCCAGCCACCCTTGACACCTTGGCCGACGAGCCCCAGCAGGCCCCAGAGATGGAGTCTGCCCTGGAGACCAGCCCTGCACCCCAGGGCCCCCCCCAGCAGCCCACCCCTGGGACACCGGAGGAGAACAAGGAGGTCTCCAGCAAAGGGAGGCTGCTGATAGACCTCCCCTCCCGCAGCTCCAGCAGGGTGTCCGCCCAATGGGTGTCCCCCGACTGTGGGAGTGGACCGTCCAGTATGTACCCCTCCTGGTGCACACCCCCAGGGTTAAGGGGCAGGGACTAGGGACATGACCAGGGCCCTCCACACACCCAGATGACCATGGCCCTGAGGACAGCAGTGGCATGTCCCTCAGAAGAGTCCATCAGCCCCTGCCCCACAGCAGGACAGCGCCATGCCCCATCCCTGGGGATGGGGGGAGCGGAACCTAGGGTCCCCCGTGGGGGAGGGCGGTTTGGACACCCATCATCATCATCCTCAGCGTCTCCGGGGGACGGGGATGGGGAACCAGCAGCAGAGGGGTGGGGGGACAAGGGCCACAGGTCAGGGCCCAGACTAATGGCTGTCTCCACTCTTCTTCCCGCCTCTGTTCCACAGCTGTACCATCAGAGGGCCTGGAGAGCACTGGTGCGGCGTCTATGGTCCTGAACAACCCACCGGGGCCATTGCAGTTGGCCAGCCCCTCAGCGGAGCACGGACCAGCCCTAGGACGAGCCCGAGAGCAGCGGAGCCATCTGCGGGAGTCCACGGACCCCCAGCTGCTCGCCACCCTCCGGCATCAGCTGGAGGTGTGCGAGTGGCACCTGCAGGTGGAGAAGTGGCAGCTCCATCTCCAGGAGCGAGCACTGGCCTGGTGCCAGGAGGCTTGGGGGGCCTTCATGCGCACGTTCCAGGACATTGCACGGCACTTGGCCCCACCCGCCGCTCCACCCATCCCTCCACCATCAGCCATCCTGGGGCCTGCCGCCGAGGGGGACCATGGGCCTCCAGACACTGCCTGGCCCTATCTGCTGGTTCTCCCGGCCCCCACCCAGCCTCGACAGGACCTCCGGCCCAGACGCGGGTCGCGCCTCCCACAGCAGGCACTGGACAGTAGGGGGTGCGGGGCCGAGGACGTTGCCCCCCAGGCCCCCCTCTTTTGTACATATTCCCCCCATCTTTGTCAATAGTTTTTGTTCTACCCCCGTTTAGTAGCTGCCCCCCATGTACATAGTTCCCCTCTTCTTCTTTTAATAATAAGGTTGCACTGTTTTGTTTCAAACAAAATTTCCATTTATTTCAAAGAAAAGTGTGGGTATGTGTGCTCTCGGGTGCTCTGTGGTGTGGGTGTGGGGGCAGGGAGTGTTGTGGAGGATGGGGGGGTGCAGTGGGTGGCTCACCCGCAGCTGGCCCTGCCAGCGTTCACCCCACAGCCTGGTCAAAATGGGCCCACAGGGCCTCCTGGACCCGGATCCCCTCAGGGTCGACATGGCGACTGGGAGCAGCGGGTGGCTGGACGTCGGCCTTGCCAGCTTCCACAGCCCAGCCCTGGAAGAAGGCCTCTCCCTTGCTCTCGACCAGGTTGTGGAGTGCGCTGCACGCACCTACTACCTGGGGGATGTTGGTGAGCCCTGCATCCAGGCGGATGAGGAGACACCTCCAGCGCCCTTTGAGGCAGCCGAATGTGCGCTCGACCACCTGGCGCGCATGGTTGGGAGACACCTCCAGCGCTCTTTGAGGCAGCCGAATGTACGCTCGACCACCTGGCGCGCATGGTTCAAGCGTGTGTTGAACCGCTCCTGGCTGGCTGTGACATGGCATGTGTAGGGGTGCGTGAGCCAGGGCCGGAGGGGGTACGCCGCATCTGCGACGAGGCAGAGGAGCATGGTGGTGTCCCCCAGAGGGATCTCCCGCTGGGGGATATAGGTCCCCACCTCCAGCCGGTGGCACAGGCCCGAACTTCTGAACACCTGAGCGTTGTGGGTGCTGCCAGGCCAGGCAACATAAATGTCCAAGAAGCAGACCCAGCTGTCCACCAAGGCCTGGAGGACCATGGAATGGTATCCCTTCCTATTGAGGAAGTGTCCTCTGCTGTGCTCCGGAGCACAGATGGGGTATGGGTCCCATCTAGGACCCCAAAGCAATTTGGGAAGCCCAGGCTGGCAAACCCCGTGATGGCGGCATCCGGGTTCCCAAGCTGCATGAGCCTGTGGAGGAGAAGGGCATTGATTGCGCGGATGACCTGCAGGGGAAGGACATGAGAGAGCACCAGTGAGGGGTGTGCAGGGTGTGTCTGGCCCTCCCCCCAGGACTCCCCCCGTCCCCCTGGGTCCTCTTACCTCCATGAGGACAGCCCTGACGGTGGCCTTGCCCACGCTGAACTGCTGCCCTACAGATCGGTAGCTGTCTGGAGTGGCCAGCTTCCAGACAGTGATGCCGACCCATTTCTCTACTGTCAGGGTACGTCACATGGGGGTGTTCTGGTGCCATAAGGCAGGGGTGAGCCACTGGCAGAGCTCCAGGAATGTCTGCTGGCTCATCCGGAAGTTCAGGAGCCAGCGGTCATTGTCCCACTCGCTGAGCACCAGCCGCTCCCACCAGTCCGTGCTTGCGGTATATCTCCACAGCTGGCGGCGTGTGCGGCGAGGGCAGCAAGGTCTGGGGCTGCTTCCTCGTCCCCTGAGGGCAGCTCATCTTTCTCAAATAAAAGATGGCCAGCTGCCTCCTGCATGGCACTGAGCAGGGCAGCCTCTGGTCCTCCAGGGGCAGATGTGTGGGCCTCTGGCGGCGGCTGCTGCTGCTGCTGCTGTGGGTCCATGCTGCTTCCACAGGGTGCATGCCTGTGGCTCTGCAGACCGCGTGTTGTGCAGGCTGTGTGTTTCTGGGAGGGGCCCTTTAAGGGAGCGGCTAGCTGTTGCCCCGGAAGTGCTAGTCTGCCCTGTGACCCTGTCTGCAGCTGTTCCTGGCACCCTTATTTTGATTTGGGCTGCTTGTGTGGGTAGACGCTCCTCTGCAGCGCCTATTTCGATGTAGTGCTGTCCTACGTCGACGTTGAATGTTGACGGCACCAGCCCTGGACGATGTGTAGACGCTATTCATCGAGATAGCTTATTTTGATTTTGCTACATCGAAATAAGCTATTTCAATGTAGCATCCCAGTGTAGACGTAGCTCATATGTTATGGGTTCTCACATGCCGAAGCATTTATCTCTTGTTTTTGGGAGAAGGCAATCTGTGAATATTGCCAACAATCCTGTGAAGTCTGTGGAAATTTATCGTAATTGTGTTTCCCCTAAGAGCTCAGAGAGCAAGATTTTTGTATATGTCAGTGGACTATGTTCTCCCATGTATTACACCAACAAGGCTAGTTTCAAGGAGATTGCATCATTCATGTATTGAGTATGGCTGGCCAAGCAGGCAAAAATTTTGGCCTGTGAGGCTTAACAGAAAATCCTTAATTAGAGTTACTGAAGGCTTCCAACTAATTAGGCCCAGAGAAGCATATAAAACAAGAGCAACTGTTTTTATACTGGATTGATTTGGGCGAGTCACTTAATCTCTCTGCCTCAGGTTCTCATCTGCAAAACTGGGATGTTTCCTTTCTTCTATCATTTGCCTGTATTTAGACAGCAAGTTTTTGAAACTGGGGACTGACAATACAAAGGTATAAAGTCTATACACAGTGGGTCCCTGATATTGGTTAGGGCCCTGGGCACTACCATGATATAAATAATTAAGAACACAAACAACATAATCATCTAATTCTATGATGATAACTCTGTTACTTAAATATTTTTCTTTAATTCATTTTAACATTGAACTGTATAAAAACTGTGTGCTATTTAAGCATGAAGGTAAGGTGTATTTGTAATTGTGTTTTGATACACGTTCAAAAAAATGCAGAGTCTGGTCCTCAGCTGGTGCAAATTTTCATAGTTCCATTTATGAGAGTGGAATTATGACAATTTGCACCAAGGCTATGTTGAGACTAGAGGGATATGTCAACAAAACGGCTGTTTTGTTGACCACACCTGCAGATTGTCCAGATTCCCAATGGCGTTCTGTGGACAGTAAGTTGATACAATGCAGCACTTTTGTGGACAGCTGTACCCTGCTTGCCACAAGGAAGAGTGCCCCTGTTGAGAGAGATCTGTTAACAAAACAGCTGTCTGGATATTCTGTGGCAGGGAGTTGAGAGCATTTGAGCAGCCAAGCAACACACTGCTGTGCAAACGCCCTTCCAGCCAGCATTCCCCCCTTGGCATACAAACAGGGAGCCTGCAACCTCCCTGTGCCCTCAAGGGAGAAGCCTGAGGGGTTCCAGGAGCTGTCATCCCAGCAGCAAGAAGGAGGCCCCCTTCTTGACTGGGGCCAAGGTCCAGGCCCTGTTGGACCTGTGAGAAGAGGAGGAGGAGACCGTCCAAGACCTGAAGGCCAAACACTGCAATGTCCTGATATATATGAGGAAGGTCAATGCCCTGGCTAAGTGGGGCCACCCCCCACCTCCCCACCCCAAAGCATGGAGCAGGTCCGGGCAAAAGGTAAGGAGCTGCATCAAAGTTATGTCTGGGCCTGGGACGCTACCCAATGCTCTGTGGAAGGACCTGCCACTTGCCCCTACTACAGGGAGCTCAGCGCCATCCTGGGGGTGGGACACATCACCTCCATGTTGCAGCATATATGTCACTCAAAGCCCCTCTCCACCACAGTGGAAGCACCCTCAGGAGGTGGAGGAGGCCTCTGAGACCCAACCCCCACCAGAGTCAGAGGCCAATAGCAGTCTGTACATTGTCCTGGACCAGACTGCATCCAGGGCATCATCAGAGCTGGGTACAGGTCCTTCTAGTAAGCACCCCACATATCACACGACCCCAGGATGGGGCATGCTGTGAGCATCTCCAGGCTGGCTTGGGGGGACCTTGCGTTGCTGTCCCAGCACATGGAACCATGTGCATCAGGAGTGTGCAGCACCCAGGCCTAGTAGGCAGCCCCTGGGCACATGGGCAGCATCCTGCTGCCAGGCTTATGGGATGCCGGATGAGCCTGAGGCCCCAGGGAGGGCCTCCCAGCACTTGCTAGAGATGGAAGTGGGCTGGCTACAAGGGTGCTGGCCTGCATCCAGACACACTGCAGAGTGTGACTCCTGGCACATGGGCATGCCTGCAGGCAAGAAATAACACCTGCTCCCTTGGTCAGCACTGTGAGCTGCAGGTGTCTGTGGGGGCTCTGGGGAGGGTCAGGCTGTTCTTAGCTCCCCCATGGCCGGAGAGGCCATTGGCATGCCAGTGAGGACCTCCAATGGGACCACAATGCCACCCTCTGGACAAAGATGCACATCATGGAGTGGCAGTCACGGGCCTGAGACCAATTCCTTATTGAGCAGGGGTGGGGCATGGGAAGGGGGCAAAGGAAGGGGTCATGATGAGAATGGGGAAGGGCTGTGGGCCCAAGGCCCCCACTGGGCATGGGTTACTGGGAGCCATGGGAGAAGCTCTCCCTCGGAGCCTTGCTGATCCACACCCCATGCTAATAGACTCACTGCCTTGTGACCAGCTGGGACCACCAGTGGAACTGGTGCAGTGGGGGAGTGGGGCGGGTACAGGTGTGACCATCATGCAACCATGGCAAGGTCCTTGCAGGTGGTCTTGGACTCACCCTCTGTGAGGAAGAGAAGGGCACCCGTTAGAAGGAGCAGCAGCTGCTGCAGCATCTCTGTGTGAGACCAGGGGCTGCTCTGGTGACATGGCTCCCTGAAATGAGCTGTCTCCCAGAAAGCTGTAAAGCCCTACTGAAGCTGTGCTGTCCCTTAAGGAGGTAGGCATGCCCACGGCATAGGCAAGGAATGGGTGCCTGGGGATGTGTGTGTCCCTTGAAGGATGCGGCTCTCTAGGGCTCACAGAAGGAAATGTTGACTTACAACCCTGTCTTCTGTGCTTCTGGATAGCCATTTTGGTGGTAGAGCAGCTGGGCAGTCAGTAGATTGCTTTGGGAGCTGCTTTGCAGTCTGGAAGTGATCTGTCAACAGAAGTTTTGTTGCAAGATATCTTTGGTTACAAACTTCTGCTGACAGATCCCTGTAATCTAGATATAGCCCAGCTGAGGATCTGCCCGCTGGTAGCTGTAGAGTGACAGACTGCCTGAAAAGTCTCTTTGTATAGATAGCACTCATTAACTAAAGTTTTGTGCTTCTGGATCTATTAAAGGAATAATTAAATCAAACTACTTTTCCCATTTTGTAATTATTTAAATGCTAGTCATGGACTAACTGCTTGCAAGCCTGCTTACTTCAAATAATTTATCTCCCAAAATTAAAAAAAAATAGTTTGACATATTTGTGCTATGCACACTTAAATTCAAAATTGCATCTACTGTGTGGAAGTAATACAAAAACTAGTAATACAAGAACCCAACAAAGAAGGAAGTATATTTTCATGCAAAGTACAGTCAATCTGTGGAACTCCTTGCCAGAGGATATTGTGATGACCAAGAATATAACAGTGTTTAAAAAAGAACTAGATAAATTGATGGAGAATAGTCCACTGAGGGCTATTAGCCAGGATGGCCAAGAACAGTGTCCCTAGCATCTGTTTGTCAGAATCTGGGAATGGGCGACAGGGGATAGGTCACTTGATTACTTTGATTCTGTTCATTCCCTCAAGGGACACAAGATCTTGCTTATTTCAAAATAGCCCCTATTCCCTGTCTACACAGCCCCTATTCCAAAATATCTATTTAGGATTAGGTGCTATTCCTCATAGAATGAGATTAACCAAATTCCAAATAAGCCATTCAAAATTATTTCAAAATAGCAGTTGTGATGCGTAGACATTTGCAAAGTTATTCCAGAATAACTTTGCTGTGTAAATACACCCCTGTAAGAAAGGCCAAACACTATCCTATTAATTTTACATGTGAAAGCAACTAAGGCTGAGGAATTAACATTGGGGCTTGAGTGTGCCCTCTCTTACATTGGTGTAAATGAGCTGCAGCATTGGCATTTGTGCATGAGCATATACACACATTTTCATGTATGTTTTTGTTTTCAGAAGGGATAGAGGGGAGGGGTCTCAGTGAGTGTTTAAGCTCTTCTTTGTTTCAGTTCTCACCAAGGAGGTTGGTGGTGAATAGTGAATGCTAGAGAAAGAGGTAGGTTCAGAAGTAAATATAGAAAAAGAACAAGTTAAAAATTACTTAGAAAATCTTGGGCTGTGTCTTCACATGCTGCTTCTTCCAGAAATAGCATGGTAATGAGCTGTCTGGAAGATGCTAATGAGATAAGGATGTAAATTTCCCATGCCTCATTAGCATTTGGGACTCAAAAATAGACGTGCAGATGTGCAGCCCGCGGGGATCTTCCTTAAGGAAACTCTGCTTCCAGAAGCTGCCTCTTCTTCTATTGTCCCCATTCTGTATATTCCCTATCATGGGGAAAAGTAGCCTTTTACAATCTTCACTCTTTGTAGAACTCCTCACTGGATGACCCTGATTACATGAGATGTGGGCGGGGAAAAGATTTCCAACATAGAGTATTGAATCATGATGATGATCTAGTCATAAAAGATTAAGTACATTCAAATTCCTGATACAGATGGGTAGAATAATGTTAAACAAATGATTTCTCCTGATAGAAGAATAGAGGTTTTCACTCTGAAACAATACAAAGGAACACAGGAAGCAAAAGTATGAAAGAAAGTGCTTGTTTTCTCCATTTACAAAGAGTTCATTCCTTGCTATCATGAGTTTTCACTGGTCCATTTTCAGCTGCATGAGAGAATGTCAAACCATGTCTTCAATCCTTTCTGGAGGCACTTAGCACAATTTGGGAAACTGAAAGCAAATCAGAGTAGTAAGGAGAGTTTAGTCCATCGAGAGAGGCTGTCTGTAAAGATATATTAGAAGATACTCCAAAAATTAGCTGGGGTTTGCTGTTACCAAAACAGGTAACTGCAAGTATTTTTGAAATGGCAGGCACTAATTAGCTCACTGCCTAGTGAAGTAAATCAAAGGAGAAGGGTTATATAAGCAATTCGTCTCCTGGAGGGCATGAACCAGTAAGGTACCTGATACCCTTGGATTCTCGTTTTCAAAGAGAGTTGCAGCTGGTCTGCTCAGCACCTTGCCATACATAACATTCTATCATCAAACTATACGCCGGATGGACTGTACTGCTTCATTGTCGTATTACTGGTCCTGCCTATAGCAGAAGGGATAGTTTGTCATTATCTTGGACAGCAGAAGCTCGCTGAATAACATTTCTGAGGTTCAAGCAGGGGATGTTTCCATTAGTGTGTTATAAGGTAGTGTTTGTTATAGAGAACAAGGGAAAAGAGAACTCTTGAATTATTTCTCTCTCTGGTGGAGAAATACTTTCCCAAACAGAATATCTTTCCATTGGCATCCTAATGCACTTATTTGTCTGTTTCTCAAAACAGTTTGTTCAGAATATATGACAAAACCTTGCTCTTTCCTCCATCAGCAGAACTAATGTATTCTTGGGTCAGTGTTTGGCACACACCAGCAAAAAATTTTTCGTGTAAATCTGATCTTCCCCAGTCTCTTCTCTGCAGTAGCCACTTAATTCTCCTGAGAGTACATCAGCCTCATAAGCAGAGCGAGAGTAATATATTGTGTGTTCCCCTTAAAAACATGAGGGGAAGAGATGAAATACGTCCTTCAGCTTCCACTCCAGAATTGACCTGAAATTAAGAAAAGGGAGGTTCTGGGACCTGCTGACAAGTAGTTTTATGAGGAGGATTGCTTATCAGACACTTCCTTCTGGCTTTGGCACCAGGTGGGGAGATTTTTACCTCCTCTTCAGGAGTCCTAAGACGAGGAATTCAATGGTAACCTACTTGGGTTGGCGGGGTTGAATCTTCACTTCTTTCTTTTGAAGGTCCCGTGGCGACCTCTTCTCTCTCTGCCCCTCCCATCTAGCAGGGTCCTAGAGACTGGAAGAGCATTCAGCCTCTAAGACATCAATGAGCCTCAACTGGCCAGACAGTTCAGAGCCCAGCTAGGTATATGCATCATTATTCCTATTATCACTTCTTGTGGTAGCAGCTGAAATGGGAAGGAATGAGCAAATGAATACTCAGCATGAAGACCGTCCAAAATATTAGTCTCTATTCATAGATTTAAGTATTGCCAATATTTGTGCATCCTCCAAATTCAACAGTCACAATGACCTAACAATTTTACTGATGCATCCACTTGCTGCAGGCTTTCAGGAACAAATATCTCACTAAATGCCTTGATTAGAAAGACATTTTCCCAAACTGTCAATACTGTACTATTACAATTGAAGTGCAATTACTAAATAGGTAGCAAAGCAATTACCCAATGCTTACTCATTGGATAAAAAATGTCAGACTAAGGGCTTGTCTACACTTGCCTCCAGCTTCAAAGGGGGTATGTTAATCAGGGTGATGGGCGATTACTAATAAAGTTCTGCAGTGAATATACAGCACTTCTTTAGGCTAATTCTCCCCTGAGGCAAATTCTAAGTGTAAAACTTCAAAGTGCCTGGAACTACACGCATGCCAGTACTACGAAGTGCCCGTGCAACTTTGAAGTGTCTTTATCCCTCAAAATTTTGCGGAGTAAAGGCACTTTGAAGTAGCATGGGCCCTTTGAAGTGCTCGTGGCTACACACATGCCAGAACTTCGAAGTTTGACACTTCGAAGTTGCCGTGGGTGTGAATTAGCCTAAAGAAGTGCTGTATATTCACCACAGCACTTCATTAGTAATCGCCCATCACCTGGATTAACATGCCCCCATTGAAGTTGTGAGCAAGTTTAGACAAGACCTAAGAGTTCTATGTTTTATGTGCTGCAGAATCAGATTGTCTTCAGCTCTTCAGTCGAAGCGTTCATTTTACCACTGGAGGGCGTTATGGCCCCAGAAAACAAAACTATGTTGTAGTGATACAACAATCAAATTAGCAGGATTTATAGAGCTTTAATCTTATTTGGAATGTAGATTACTCCACTTCATTTAAAGTAGGGGGAGGAATGAGGCAATTTACATGTGTTTGTATATTTAACATGAATTATGCAAACATAAGAACATGTCACCAAAGCTTTTGAATATCCTACCTTTTTCTCATTCACAAATTTATTGCAATATTAGCTGACATGTTAAAAAATTAGAAGCTCAGCATGGGCCTCTAACATTCACGATAATGTGAAATAAATTCTCCTTCCCCTCACAAGCACATAAGGTTTCTTTATTTTCTCTGCCACAGGCTGCTTTCAAACAAATATTAGCTGATAATGAGACCAGCCATCCATCTGATTTTGTTCAATCTTTTTTAATAACAGAAAAATAGAAAACACTCTCATTGTTGTATTGTACATTTTTTTTGGCCAGGGATCTCGTTTCATTTGTACAGCACTTTGCACAACAAGATCGTGGCCCGTAACTGAAGGCCCTACATGCAGATAGATTCTCAGTACTCCCATAATGTCCATACATCACTGCTAAAATACTTTGCAAGTGTCCAAGAAGGATTGAATTTGACCTTTGGAGTGGAATCAAGTAGTTTCACTTCTTGGAAAGCTCTTTGTTTGTTTTCTAAAAGACATATATTCTCTCTTCTGCTACAGTTCCCACACTCTGAGGTTAGCTGCATCTTGTTTCTTACCAGCCAAATCCCTGTTCCAGACTGCTCTGAACCACCCACTTTGCACTAGCCATCACCGGTTACTGGCCGTCTTAGAACTGTGCTCTTGAAACACTTGCTCCTCCTCCCTTTCCACCTCAACTCACTCACTATGGTGGGTCTGCAACCCCTTCTTCAGGTTGAGGGAATCTTCGGCTAGGGAGATCTGACCACCCTCTTGTGCCCTAGAGACCTCTGAGCCACTCACAGGGAGCACAGCAAGCTTGAAAATCTGACTGTTAATTTTCTTACCCATGATTTATCATCTTTTCACTTTAACTTGGGAGCAAAAAGGAGAAAGTCCCAAGGGCAATGAAGAAGTGGTTGATATTATGAGAGGACTTGCCTGTGCCTCTTGCAATATGGCAACATGGGATAAGTTAGATGAGTTTCTAATGACTTTACTTTGATTTCTCCTAAACTATAAGACTGATAATGTTATAAATATGTCCCCCTGTCTCAACAAGCCAATTAATTGCTCTTTGTTTTCAATACTGTATGTACGTATGTAAATGCAATATAATATATATTGCTACTCCAGATGTCCAGTTCCAAATGAAGCTTACCATATTTTGTACCAATTTCAGGGCTTCCCAACATATCTTTAGTTCACTATGTGATTGGGTTGGTTATTTGCTTCATTGCCTTGCTCAGGTTTGTCTGAATTGGTGATAATACCATTTCTAACTGCTTTTATTGGGCTAGTACTTGCTGGTACTGAGTACGGGCACCTCAGCAGCCCCAGCCATGGGATTGGTTGGGGGATGGAGGGAACCTGGCTGAGTATTAGCACCTTTTTTTTCTTCCATTTCCATTTTCCATTTCTACAGCTTCTTTGTGAAAGCATAAAGGTAGATTATACCTGTGTTCAGAGAAGAGCCTTATAAACCAACCTCTGTGTCTATGTGTCCTCTCCTAGACAGATAAAGTGGAGACTAAAGGTTTGATTGTGCTAGTTGCTTAGCATTTTCTGCACATACAGAGCACTCTTTTAATTCCCCTTGGAGCACCTGCTCTCCAGAATCTTGCAAGTGATCCTTCATGCCTTGCAGGAATTAGGTCCTGTGAATGAAGATGTCATAATCCTTATGATGTCTTAATACTATATTATGAGAATAGTGACTGTAAAAAGATTCCTTGAGGTATTTCACATCTGGGCAAATCGAGTACAAAAGTGATGATTGAAGAAAACATATGCTTAAAATTATCTGTGCATATATGTGTTGGAAATGGTTGCACATTTCTGCTACAGGTTGTACCTCTGTTGTCTGGTACCCTCAAGACCTGACCGGCCTGAACTAGGAAACTTTCCACATGAAGGGCGGTCTCCTGCCGCCAGACCCCAACCTGATGTCCCCCTGCCTCTGGTCCAGCTCCACTTGCTCCCTGCTGGCTCCTCTGCCTCTGGCCAAGCCCTGGCAACTGGCTCCAACCCCAGTCATGGCTAGGATGTCAACATGGCCCCAGCCCTAGGGGGTGCCAGCTCTAGCCTCTGGTTGGGCTGCTGACATGGCTCCAGCTCTGGGACACAAGCCTTGTCTGGTTCCCCTCTCTAGGATCTCTAGTCCCTCTCTTGTTGGACTTCCACCTGGTGGGGCTCTCAGCCACCACCCTTCATTCTAATAGCCTCCTTGCCATAAGCTCACTGGTCCAATAACATATGTGGTCCTGTCAGATCAGAGAATCCCAGTTTTGGGAGCTGCAACCAGTACTAAAGGGAGTCATATCCATGTGATCAAAATGGTTTCAGCGTCTCTCAGTTCCAGTGTATGTACACTATTTTCTAGCTGCATACACTGCCTGGACTCCTCAAAACAATAGCAATGTTTTTTCTCAAGAGGTTATTATGAAGAACAGGTATGCCAGTATACAGCAGAACTGAATTCAGATACACAAAACCAAAGGACAATATTTAAAGCTATGAAAGTTAGTGGATATATTCTGGATGTATGGTAGCATACTTGAGAGCACAGGGTTATGTGGCCAACATATTAGGTATAATACTTGTAGTATCCAGAGGCACTGAGACCTCATCTGGAGTGAGTGAAATCTCTGATCTACAGCCTCACCTGAGAGTTAGCTGGCCTGTAGCTCATGTGGTAGAGTGCAGGGCTTTAGACTCTCTGCTTGCAGGTTCTATTCCACCCAGGTCTGTCAGCATTACATACTGATTTTAAATAAAAAATTAGAAGTGGAGGAAAATATTATGGGATAAGAGTCTTTAAAAGTTTCTGAAGTTTTTTTCTACTTATGGTTCTTTTCTACCAAGTCTCTTTCATTATGTTTCTGATGAATTACTGCAGGGAAACTGGCATCTTAAGAGTTTTAGGATCAGACTTTTTGAGAGGGTAACTGTTTGTCCTAGGGTGCTCTTAAATATCTAGGTAATTCATCTTGTGATGATTGTCTCTGGGCATATAGTGAAAGATTGGCTGTTACAGCTGTTCATGCTTTGAAAAATAAGTCACAAAAGGCATTATTAGGGTCATTGGTGAGGTGGTAAAGTCAGAAGAGCCAATCTCTCAATTTGGATGAGATCATAACTCATGGGCACCTTAAATTTTGACCTCATTAAACAATAAAGTGATAAATTGCTAGAAACACTGAAATATCTGAGAGATTTACTGACCTTTCTTCCAGGAGATGTGGACTTTTTCACAGCTCAGTCCAGAAATGCTTCTGTGAACGATTTAAAAAGCTCTATGGAAAAAAATAAATGGCAGGTCTCCATGAGTTGTCTCTGGCCAGTAACAAGTTGCTTTCAGCCTCGATGCGAATGATTGGCATCTTTTTACAAGATACGGCAGGGTAATTGAAAACTACTGTTCCATACATATACATTATACTATACTTATAGGTGGATATTGCACTTCAAACCATACATTACCAGGAACTCCATATGAAAAAATAAATTACTCTGACTTAGACTTAGACTTAGACTTAGGTTCGCCTGTGCATCTGGGCACATTGGGCAACAAGTGCTCTCCAGAGATTTAGGTCACAAGAGAAGATGTTTTTATTCTTATTGTTAATGACACTTCTTGTAGGGGAAGGCCATGGAGGATGGATACTGCTTTGGTGCAGCACTTCAGTGTTGCTGTTTCATATGCTCATGCTGTAGTATTTGGGAAGGATAAAGAGACTTTTAGTCATTTAGGGCAAATCATAGCTTTGTCATGATGCCAGTGTATGGGTCTGTGAACCGTTGTTCTGCCCCACTAGCAGATTAGGAAGCAGACTATGACTCAGATATGCAATCTGTGCAGGTTTGGAACTATGACTTCCAGTGGTCACCTCCACCTGTCACTTCACCCCTCCGCCATTGCTGCAGGACTTTGAGGTAGACAGTTTCTCAAATATCAGCCTGACAGCCAGTTAGATTGCCTGTCAAATACCAGGGATTCAGAGTTGGAAACTAAATATCTATGCAGAGGTGCTGCTCAAACAGCACTGATTTAAGTGAGAAGAGACAGTGGCGACATAATTCTGAAATGCATTTGCACTTGATAGTCTATATATAGGGTTTTTTTCCTTTCTCTGAGGATCTGGTGCACCCCCCAAAGACCCATCAGGAACCTCACACATTTTTCTTTACACCTTATGATCCTATCCTCTTTCATTATCCTGTGTTTCAACCAATCCCACAACAGCAAAGGTGCAATGAATGAATGATTCAGGCATGATGCATGGAAAGTGTATAAACATCCATAAACTGGCACAGCCTACACGTTTTTTTGCAATGGACCATGCCAAAACATAATCTTGTATCAGTCATGCACATTCTCAATGATTTCTTTTTAAATTCACCAATGCCCATTTTATTACTCACTGGAGTCACTGGTGAGAGTTGCCAACTTCAGAAGCAAAATGGCTCAATTAACTCCCATTAAAATCAATGAATCAACACTTTAAGGCAGTGATAGGCAAGCTAAGCTACTGAGTGGGCTGCATGAGGGGTCCTACTTCATTTCAGTGGGCCGCAAGATTGTTTTAACCAAGATGATCTCCCAAGGTAAGAGCAGTTTTGCGAACTGTGCTTAGGTACCTAGAATTTACAGGGTCCATGTCTACACTAGCCAAAAACTTCGAAATGGCCATTTCGAAGTTTACTAATGAAGTGCTGAAATACATATTCAGTGTCTCATTAGCATGCGGGCGGCCGTGGCACTTCGAAATTGACGTGGCTCGCCGCCATGTGGCTCGTCCAGATGGGGCTCCTTTTCAAAAGGACCCCTGCTACTTCAAAGTCCCCTTATTCCTATGAGCAGATGGGAATAAGGGGACTTTGAAGTAGCCAGGGTCCTTTCGAAAAGGAGCCCAGCTTGGATGAGCTGCGCAGCGGCGAGCCGTGTCAATTTTGAAGTGCCATGGCTGCCCGCATGCTACTAATGAGGCGCTGAATATGTATTTCAGTGCTTTATTAGTAAACTTCGAAATGGCCATTTGCATGGCCATTTCAAAGTTTTTGGCTAGTGTAGATGTAGCCTGGGTGTGCTTGCTGATTGAACCATAGCAGCTCTTTGACTGGATGCAGAGGGAACGTACAGCTCTCAATGGAAATGTATGCAATTGGCACGCACCTTACTTCACATGCCCTTGCTTTATGTTTGTGTCGCTTTAGTAATACTGTCAGGAGAAAAAAATGTGGACAGAAACTAGTGGAGTCTGGCAACTCTGTGCATAGGCAACGGTAAACAACATGTCTCATGGGCTACACATTGAATCCCAATCAGTAGCATGCCAACCACTGCAGGTTAGTTCTTCTAACTAACTAAAGGTTAATTCTTCTTTCACTAATGTAAATCAAAGTAACTTTACTATGGGGATTATACTAACATAAATGATAGAACTGGGTCTCTATTCTTGGAACATGACAATAAAGATAGCATGGCAATAAAGATAGTCATTTGAAAAAAAGTCACAGCAGTTGGGGCCTGCTGTCAGATGTGCATGCATATTACTCTACTTCTGATCATTTGGTCCTTAATTTTCTTTGACAGATTAAAATATTGGAGGTCAAGTAAAAATTACACGTATCCTAAGAGGAATACATAACATATTACTATGGAGAAATTCCACAGAAACAAAATACTTTGCACTGGATTTTTTAAGCCAATAGATTTCCTAAAATATAGTGACATTCCACTGCTGAGAATGAAGCGTAAAATAAATTAAAAAAACTCAGCTCTGTAAATGCAAGTACTGAAAACTTAATTTACAAATGCAAACAAGATGCCAAGTTGCCAACATAGTTATCTAATTTGTTGACACAAAGATCACAGGCAAGACTCTTATTTAGTTCCATAAAACCACATTTGTTTGCCGTCTGATCAGGACTGTAATCCAGCTACTACAACAAGAAAGAAAATTGTTCCATGTGCTCATTTTTTAAATTCACTTTGAAGTTTTTGTGTTTCAAGCTTCATTGCTGATATTTTCTGCTGCCTGAATCTGTTGACCTTCAAAACACCCTGCAAAGACTAGTTATTTTTGTAAGCATTTGGGGAAAGTGGAAGTATGGTGGATAGAGCAGACCTATTTGTTGCATTGATTGGAATTTTGAGTAATCGGTGTTAGCTTATTATGTATGTCTTTTTGTCTTAATCACTATCTCCATTTTAAGAAAAATGTGTATATCTTTAATGTCTTAACTAAAGCTTAGCTATATTATTTTGATTCTTGACTTCAGGCAAGAGAGCTTCATATTGCTTACCTGTTATGTCCTGATCAAGAGGCTACCCTGCATTGGTCTTGACATCAGTGCCAGTGCAGGTTTCTCCTCTAGAAATTAGTTTATTTGCATATGTTGACATAGCATTGACATGACCCAATGAAATAAGCACACTCACTCCCATAGGAACACTGTGTCACCATTAGACATTTGGGGCAGCAGCATAATTCTTCTCGAGTTGAATTTCCTCTCACATTGACAGTTATGTCCCTCACCGATCTCTTTAAAATGTCCATCTGGCCAAGGAGTGCAGATTCATTCCTTTTCATCTTTCCTCTCCACTCATTTTCACCAGTCACTTAATCCTTTTGTTGCTTGTCTCTGTGTTCTCTCGAATTTGTCAGAATGAATGGCTTCCAACCATTGGTGGCTTTGAGAAGGTGGAGGATATATTTAACATAACCCTTATTTGTTCCGCAGAGGAAACAGATTCATTTTGGTTTCCAACGAAATGGAACTATATATTTTCATCAGAGTAGAGACATGACTATCCTACATCATTACCAGACATTATGCAAAGCTGTCTTCTATTGCAATATTTGGCTCTTTGTTTTGTTCTCCTGGTTCATGCTTCTGATGTGTGCAATGTGGCAGAAATTAAAGTATTTGTTTTTTTATGCTCTGCAAAAGTACTCCTTTCTCTATCACTTGAACAAAGGGTTGAGATCACTCTTTGGTATTTTCCTCAACTGCATCCCATTTATCATCCCATTTCACTTCAGATAAATGCACTTTAAATGCATTTTCCAAATTAAATGTCAGCTAAAGAATTGCCTCATTGACTATTGGGGTATGAAGTCAATCAGTAACATAAATGTGCATCCAGCGAAGCATTTGCACAGTGAAAGGTACTCATTCATTGTGGAGATGTCTAAAATTATTTTTTTGAGAAAGGAATTTCAACTTCAATGATATTCCAATGTTATATTAGCTTGACCCATGGCAAGTTATGAATTGTGTTGAAATGCAGCTACTGTGCCTCACATCTTCCTTATGCAAAGAAGGGATTCACTTTAATAGATGTATGACAAAAAATAAATAACATTAGGAAGTATCATTTTTACTGAAACCTGTACAGGAAATCATCCTTGCTAAGTAGTAGTCTGGTAATCACATCAAAAGTAGTGTGAATGGGTGTCTTCCACCTTTATTAGAAGACCACTTTTTCTGTGAAATCTCATAAGTGGTTGCTTAAGTCATGCTTATCTCTTTTGCTGTGGAGTAAGCAGACAAACAATTTAATATCATCAGTTTATTAACTCTCTTTTAGCCCTTTGTCTCTGATACATGCAGCTCATCAGCATCTAAAGGAATCAACTCAATTTCTTACGTACATTGAAAGACCTTCCAAGGCAGGTAGGATTTTGGAGGCAATGAAGTCACCAAAAGCCTCATCCAGTGAAATCTTTCATATATTTCTATTTATTTCAATGGCCTTAGGATTAGATCTCAATGCATACCAATCTTTTAGCCTCAATTTGGTATTTAAAATACAGTGGGTGGGGGAAAATAATCTGATCGTTGTAATGTGTTGTCCCATAATTATGTTATATTAATCAATTTCTACTTGCTGCATTGGGACACAGCATGTTATATTAAGTACAAAGACAATAATACTCATAACTGTCTTCAAAATTCATAGTATAGCAGTCTCCATCCTAGTGTCTTGCCTTAACATTCATTCCTTAAAATATTACGGCAATTTTTAAGAGACCCAGTCTAATACCAAGTCTGAAAACATTTTAATGACCAAATAAATCTCAGGCAAATCTTCATGCTTTTGTTCTTTTCACTATCTAGTTCAGTTTCTCATAAATTCACTCAGTTCTAGACAAAGGTCATTGCACAGGAACAGTGCAGGGCCATTTTAATTTAACGGACAGCTTTTGAAGTAGTTTTGGTATCTGAGCTCAAACACCATTGACTTAATGAAGAGTGAGCCCAAACCACAGACTTTATGCTGGGCTTTTTGGCCCTTTTACCTCCCAACATATTCAAATAGATTCATGCTGGAGCTTTGCTGGATAAAGTTTCCCTGTGTTTTTAATGAACTCCCGAGTTCTGTGCTAGTTTTGCGCTTTCCAGACTTTCTGTTGATGGCACAAGGCATCTTTGCAATTTAACATTAACGCATCCACAAAGTGTGTTTTTTGTCCCCAACTCTCTCTGTTCTGAAGTGCCGTTATGATCAACTGGCTTAGTGGTAATCTTTTTCTCTTTCCATCCTCATAAACCTGCAAGTCCAGCACACTATCAACAAAAGAAATGAAAACTAACCAATACCTGTCCAGTGAGGCTGACAGACAGATCAACTTGATTGACTGTCTGCCAAGTGTGTGATATTGTTGCAGAAAAGTCATCAAAGGACCAAAAAAACCTCTTTGTCTCAAAGCACCTTTTGGGCTCTCACATTTTTATTCCAAGAAAAAGATCTCTGCAATTTGGAGAAATTTGCAGCAATTCCACTTTGTTATACCTACAGAATACCATGCAGTAAATCTTGGTCTGTCCATCATTCATGCATTTTTTCAGCCAAATGCATCATTCCAATATTATCTGAAGTGATGTCATGTATTTTACCCAGCACAAAATATTATATTATGGCTACCCTGAATCAACAAGGGAAATCTAAAGTAAAAAGCTTCTCTCAGATCCTAATGACAATATATCATTTATGGAGGTATTAGTTCAGGTAGTGGATCTACTAGTCATGTGAAAAATCACAATAATATGTGAGGTTTTAAAAAACTGTATAGACTTTTGACTCTGTTTTCCATTAAATGTTTGGTAATTTAATCTCTGAACAATGTTTTGTATTTCAAATATAGCATTTGTTGGGTTGTGACTTTTAAATTGAATGTTACATAGTGCAAGGAATATATTTTAATATCAGAGGGGTAGCCGTATTAGTCTGTATCTGCAAAAACAACAAGAAGTTCCATGACACCTTGTAGACTAACAGATATTTTGGAGCATAAGCTTTTGTGGGCAAAGACCCCCTTTGTCAGATGTCAGATGAAGTAGGTATTTGCCCATGAAAGCTTATGCTCCAAAATATCTGTTAGTTTATAAGATGCTACAGGATTTCTTGTTATATTTGGATAGTTCACTTTTCATAACATTGGAAAAAAAACCAATGCACTAATCATAACTTAATTTTAAAGTGCTTTTTATCCTCAAGAATTCCAAACTACTTTACAAATTCCCCATGGACATTAGTCCCATGCTACTGAAGAGCTGAAGCTTTCAAGGTGAAATATGGCAAGTCTTCAGTACTGTTCTTCACCACTACTCAGCACTTTAAAGCAGGGAGAGATGAATATATTTTCTGGTGGGGAATTTTATGTAGGGAGAGTGTAATTATGTACATATTCCGCTCAAAGGCGGCGTTTAGAGAATGGCTTGAGAGCTGTGATTTCAGAAGCATTGAATTTTGATTGCTTTCCCTGAGGGTTACCTATCTATTAGGTTTAGTGGAGTAATGGTGCATCATCCTTGCTATAGCACAGAAAGTTAGCTTAGATGGGGGATCATTTACGTGTAACTTCTGTTGTGTTATCCATTTCCTATGAGAGAGCTGCTGCTTCCTGGCACAACTGGTGTACATCCTCAGCTGGTGCAAATTGTCATCTTTTGATTCCAGATTTCAGAGGCACTATCTGACACCTAACACTAGCTGAGAATCTCCCTATGCCCCCTGATCCAAAACCCAATTACTCAATGGGAGTCTTTCCACTGACTTTCCTGGGTTTGAATCAGTCCTGTCTATTTTTCAAAAAGCCCCTTTCAGATATACTTTATATTTTCCTTTCCAAGTTTGCTTAGTAAGAAGGATTTTATGTTCAACAAAAGCTCTCTGTTTTGTAAGCAGTTTTCGCCTTCTATATGATTGACTCAATAGTCTCAGACTGGAGTGTGAAGGATTTCAATATTCACTGCCATGCAAGAGGAATGAATTAATCAGATGGGACAGGCAGGCTAATTGTAATGGAGAGAGCCTCTATTTACTTCCAAGAATCTTGTTAATCAGTCATAAGGGGAAAGGAAATAGGGAGAAATTACATGGCAATTATCTGAGTATTTGGTAAAATATATATTTTTAAAAATTAGTGTCCGTAAATCATGGTAATGCACATAATTTAATTTAGTCCATTAACAGTATGTAACTTGATGTTTTGTTCCCATTATGTTTTCAACAAAGGAAGTAATAAAACACAGTGACAAGTAGGTAATGTTACTGCTGCAGAGTTATTACACAAAGACATGACAGTATTTATTTGTTAGCTTCAGTTTGCTTTGATATTAGTTTATTTTTAATATGCTAACAAAAGGAAGACTAGAGGAAGAAATTATAGGCAATGTTATATTGAAGTTTAATCTAATTAGGTTACATTCTACCTCATGAACTACAAGGAGATAGTATGTAGTGTGAATTCAAGCAGGCTTTGGCTGAACAGAGATATATAGGGCTCTGACTCTTTTCCTTCTGTCTCCTTTCTAGACTACTATTGTGGAACACATCAACTTTGTATATAGATTAACATAAATAAGTTATATATGGTATATTTTAAAATTAATTTGGGACAGAAAAATCCTTATTTCATAAATTACTGTTATTTCCCAAAGAGGATGGTCTGTAGCTATTTGAATACTAATATTCCACAGTGTATTCTCCATGCCTGGCTTTAAAACTGTAGAAGATTCATATGTATTGCAGTTGCTTAGGCTTGAGCAAATTATTTGCCAGGTGACTTGGATAAACCACATTGTTGCCTCTTAGTTTAGAGGAAGGTACCCCATACTTCCCCAATTCCTTCTCCAAGGGATGGGGGACAAGGAACACATAGTGTGGAGGCTGGAAAGACTGGCTTTATACCACCAGGGGTGTCCCTATGTCAGAGCTATTTTTAAAGGAAATATTTGGTTATTTTGCTGTGCTTGAGCAGCATAAATCAGCCTACAGAGCTGAGGATCCAGATCTTTTCCGCTGGAGGTTATTAGCAAATATTACATTAGTCTTCAGAGCTATTTCCATTGCATTGCTTTTGTGCAGGTACTTTTCCTAGGGTTTTGTGTGTGTGTTTCTGCTAGGTCTCCACCAGGCTGTCAACAAACACAAAACCTAACTGTACATATCTTCTTTCACATGTGACCTGTAATTAAAGAAACATTCTCAACCCATCTCTGAGAGATTTTAAAAATGGAGTAAGAATGCCCATCATTCCTTTTTCACCGATTCCAGCAGCAGTTTTCATTCAAAATTATAAAAGTGTGTGGTGGGAAGAGGACAGGTAGGGTAATTATGCCAGTACTATTAAGAAAGCTGATAGAATTTGTTTTGCACTGTAAAGCTGATTATCGTTGGGACTTGACTACGCTAAATCACAGGTATTGTAGAACATCATTTAAAACATTTTATCCCATTCAGACTACCTGGAGGTGAATTATATGATTACCTCTGACAATTCTATTACTCTGTCCATTTCTGTGTACGGCCATGGTCTCAGTGGAATTATTGCAATAATTCTATGAAATAGCAGTTTGTAATGCCAAGTCCCGTCTCAGAAAATCAACTGACTCTCTCTGCAGAGCTAATGACTAAAGTGTTTCATTATCCTGGCACTGAAAGCAATAATCACGGCTTATGTGAGTTCTAAACAGCAAAACCATTATTTGTGGATATATGACAGGGCCTAATTTTGGCAAACAGTTCAACGTCAGTTAGACTCCATTTCAGAATCAAGCTCTCAGGGTAAGTCTACATAGCATAGTCATTTTGAAGTCACAGGTGCTATTCTGAATTAACTATCCTAGCATCTACTTGATGCAACTGCTATTTCGAAATAGCAGTTGAGTTATTTTGAAATTGGTAACCCTCGTTCTGCAAGGAATAGCACCTATTTCAAAACAGACGTGCAACTGGGCCAGCTACATCCATCAGGACAGGGCTGCAGGGCTGTGTCTCCTGGGGAGGCCAGGGGCTGGGACTATGGTTTGTGCTGTGAGAAGGATTCATCCTCTCCCCATTTCTCTCCCAGCTGCACATCCTAGGGCCGGGCTAGGCTTGGCGCACATCCAGGTAGCCCCAGGGAAGAAGCAGATGCAGCAAAATCCCAAGTGGTGCTCCCGAAGGCCAGCAGCCCAGCCCCACCAGGGCATGCCTATGCCTGGAAGACACATCACTAGCTGGATGATAACACCCTGTGGGCCTACGCAGCCACCCTCCAGCACCAGAATGAACTGATGGAGGAGTGGATGCGCCAGGAGAACAAGCAGCACTGGAACCAGGTGCGGGCATCCAAGCAGTGGCTGGCCCAGGTGGATCGGCTGCTGGGTATTATTGAGGCCTGGGTAACCCTGACAGCCCCAACCAGTGAGCCTGTTGCTCCTGTCCCTGTTATAGCTGGTGCTCTCCCCCACGCTCCTGCTCCCCCAGACCCCACGTCCCATGTGATGCTCCATGCCCTGTGTTCATTTTGTTCATTTATTTTTGAAAGAACATTACATCGCTGTAAAGGTTATATTTTTCTGCACAACCCCTGCATCCTTCCTTGGAGGAAGATGGTCTGGGTCTGGGTGGGTGCAGTAAGAGAGGGATGTGGTGGGACTGGGATGCCCCCCCCATGGGTGTCACTGAGGGAGTCACTGGGAGGCCATGGGCAAAGGACTCCCACAGGGCCTCCTGAATGCGCACCCCATCCTCATGAGCCTGCCATCTGGGGGCTGCCCAGGGCTGTTCACATAAGTTCCCTTCCTCCAGTGCCCACCCTGCAAGAACTCCTCCTCCCTCTCCACCAAGTTATGGAGGGCCCAACAGGTGACCACGACTGCCGAGACATTCAGCTCCCCTACATCTAGCTGCATCAGGAGGCAGCAGAACTTCCCTTTCAAATGAATGAAGGCCAGCTCCATGGGGATCCTTGCCCAGGTGTGGCAGCCATAGTGCATTCTAGGTGGCCGGTATAGAGGTTCATGAGCCATAGGAGGAGTGGGTAGGCCACATACCCAATAATTCACAGAGGCATCTGCATGTCCCCCATGGCCAGCTCCTGGTGGAGGATGCAGGGGCCCACCTCAATCCTTTGGAACAGGCTTGAATTCTGGAAAACCCGGGCCTCATGAATGTGGCTTAACCACCTAACGTAGACATCAAACTGTATTCTGTGGTCCTCCAGGGCCTGCATGACCATTTCAATTTATGAAGGGTCCAGCACTGTATTCTGGGGCCTGGATGGTATTGTGGGTCCTGTCCAGCACCCCAAAACAATTGGGTAGCCCGGGTTGGTGAAGCTGGCTACCAGGGTGTCCATGTCTGGGATGCATCCGAGTGCCCAGAGGAGAATGTCATTGATGGCACTCACCACCTGCGGGGAGTAGAGACTGGACATGGCTGTGAGTTAGTGATGGGGGTGGCACCCATGACTCTTGGTGAGCTCCACAGCCCCATGCAGCCTGAGGGTACCTTACCTTATGGACCCGATGGTGGACTTCCCAGCTCCGAATTGGTGGCCCATGGACCGGTAGTTGTCGGGGTGGCCAGATTCTATCAAGCAATGGCCACCCACTTCTCGAGGTTGAGGGTGGGCCACATGTTTATGTCCCGTCTGTGCAGGGCAGGGGCAAGCTGGTTGCACAGCTCAAGAAAAGTGGCCTTCTTCATATGGAAGTTGCAGACCTACTGGTGGTTGCCCCACTGCCTCATCACCAGACAGTCCCACCAATCAGAGCTGGTGGGGTACCACCAGACCCATCGGGGCCCCCAAAGGGGGGAGGGCTACCAGGCTACCATGGCAACAGGGCTGTCATCTGCAGGATCTTCCTCATGGTCATTGTCTCCCCAGAGGCAATGGAACACCTCATTGAGGACAATGGGCAGAGGCAGCAGCAGCTGGTCCTCGATCCAAGGAGAGCTGGGGGGCTGCCCTGGCATGCTGCTGAGGTGGCAGGAACAGGCTGTCTTGCTAGAGACTGGGATCCCTGCAAGGGCTTGGCTGTGCCTGCAGGGCTCTGCAAGGCTCACCATGTGCAGCAACTGGGGGGGAGGGGCGGTTATAAGAGCCCTCCATTACAGCTGTGCTTCCAGGGTTAAGAGGCTCCTCTGTTGACAGATCTGTGTTGCCATGTAAACGCTCTCTGTTGACAGATGTTTTGCCGTGGGAACTCTGTTGACAGTGACATCAGACTCTTGGTGAGTCTACACGAATCCCCTCCTTTCAGAAGCGGCATGTTAATGAGGGAGTTTGAAAGATGCTAATGAGGCACTGTCATGAATATGCAGCACCTCATTAGCATAGTGGTGGCTGCCATGTTTCGAAAGTGCCGCTTTTGAATTGCATGCCGCCTGTGTAGCGAGGGGCCTTTTGAAATGACCCCCAGGACTTCGAAAGCCCCTTCTTCTGAAAACAAAAGGGAAGAAGAGGCTTTCGAAGACTGGGGGGTTGGTTCAAAAGGCCCCCAGCTACATGGGCAGCGCACAATTCAAAAGGGGCACTTTTGAATCACCGTGGCTGCCATTATGCCAATGAGACACTGCATATTCATGACAGTGCCTCATTGGCATCTTTTGACCTCCCTCATTAACATGTCCTTCTGAAAGGAGGGGGCTTGTGTAGACACACCCTATGCGGCTACGTCTACACTAGCCCAAAACTTCGAAATGGCCATGCAAGTGGCCATTTTGAAGTTTACTAATGAAGAGCTGAAATACATATTCAGCTCCTCATTAGAATGCTGGCAGCTGTGGCACTTCAAAATTGATGAGGCTCGCCACTACGTGGCTCGTCCAGACAGGGCTCCTTTTCAAAAGGATCCTAGAAACTTTGAAATCCCCTTATTCCTAACAGCAGATAGGAATAAGGGGATTTCGAAGTTGCTGGTGTCCTTTCAAAAAGGACCTCTGTCTGGATGAGCTGTGCGGCAGCGAGCCATGTCAATTTCGAAGTGCCACGGCTGCTGGCATTCTAAGGAGGCTCTGACTATGTATTTCAGCTCTTCATTAGTAAACTTCGAAATGGCCACTTGCATGGCCATTTTGAAGTTTTGGGCTAGTGTAGATGTAGCGTGTGTGGCAGAGCTATTTCAGAATAGCTATTTCAATATAGCTATTTCAAAATAGCTTATTTCAAAATAGAGCTGCTGTGTAGTCTCCACTCAAGGTACAGCAATATCTGCTCTTCACTGAGAACCTGTTTTAGGAGCTTTATGTTTATCAGGATATATGGAGTTTATCAATTACAAAAAAAGTGAAGTGTTAAAAATCAAACTTTGATCCTCTTAAGTTTCATAGAGATAACAAGCATCTTATGAGTTAGAAATTGAATCATACAGTACTGATCCAAGCAGTGTTAGAAAATTATGCTTAAGGCTGGAATTATGAAGAATCAGAATGAAAGGGCAATAGAAAAAGTCTGAACTTAGCTGTATTCCAGATCAAAGAAACCTTGGCTAAATTATGCATTACTTTGAAAGAATAATGTAGGAAAAACTTGGGGATAGGTCAGCAAAGGGGTTAAAGTATATGAGCACAGAAATAAGATATTAAAATAGATAAGAACACACAATTTTGTTTTTTGTCATAGTGCCCGACATTGGAAACCCTGGAGATGGTCCTTCACCTGGGACACAAGGGTTGCGTCTACACTAGTCCCCTCCTTTCAGAGGGGGCATGGTAATGATGGATTACAGCAGATGCTAATGAGGAGCTACCATGAACATGTAGTTGCTTATTAGCATAATTACAGCCACACATGATTCGAAAATGCTACTTTTGAAATGTGCAGTGCCCATGTAGACTGGGACCTTTCGAAAGGACCCTCTGATTTCGAAAGCCCCTTTTCTTCCCATTTGGTAGTGGTATGATATGCAAACCATTGCGAAGTTTAGCCCATAACATTTTAGAAAGGCCTCTGAAAACTGGGAAAGCTCTATTATTAACCTTTACCATGCATTTGGGTTGGTGATTTTGAGTGCAGTTCTTCAAGTATTCACTTTTGTGCTGCAATTTTATTCCTAGAGCTAAAAAAAAACAAAATCAAAGGCAAAAAATAGCAGTGCTGCTGACCAAAGTCATGAAAAAGAAAAAGCTAGACAAGCCAGCGTGTTTGTGTTGTAAGCATCTCAAGCCATAATTTTAGAACAGACGAAGCATGTTTTCGAAGTACACATATTTAAATTGTTGTGATTTTTGAGACTGCAACATATGGATTTGAATTTAGAGCTCAGATCCTACTAGTTTTGCTACAAAACTTACGCCCCTGTAGTGCTTTGTTTTGGAAAGCACAGCACAGCAAAACTAAAAATACACGTTCAAAGGTAAAGTATGAAGGGCCATTCTTGATAAATTTGTCCATAATGCTTCACAGTTATTCACCGCATTGATTACTAGTGCTGCTAATACTATAGTAGTGCCTACAATGCATTAGCCATTGCCCACACTCTCAGGAGGACACAAGTAATGGGTTAGAAATATGCTGCTCAGCAGTATTTGATCTAATCATTGTCCATGTCTCTTTAAAAATAAACAAAAACAAGATCCTGGCACTCTGTCCATGCTTTGACCACAATACACCATTCAGGAGCCAGACTAAGGTCCAGCTGGAAAATTCTCCCAGCTTTAGCAGAACTACTGGCTGGCATGAACTGTGGTAGATCTCTCCTGCACCAAATCTTCTACTAGCGGGTGTTGGAGGGTCATTGAGAGGACAGAGTGTACCTGTGCCAATTCTCAATTAGCATATGGCACCTAGGCTATGTCTACTCGTGCCCCAAACTTCGAAATGGCCACGCAAATGGCCATTTCGAAGTTTACTAATGAAGCACTGAAATGCATATTCAGCGTTGCATTAGCATGCGGGCGGCTGCAGCACTTCGAAATTGACGTGCCTCGCCGCTGCGCATCTCGTCCAGACGGGGCTCCTTTTTGAAAGGACCCCGCCTACTTCAAAGTCCCCTTATTCCCATCAGCATGCTAATGAAGTGCTGAATATGCATTTCAGCGCTTCATTAGTAAACTTCGAAATGGCCATTTGCGTGGCCATTTTGAAGTTTGGGGCATGTGTAGACATGGCCCTAGAGTACTACAGTAAACTGATGCAAATTAGAGAAGTCCTTCAGTTGCTCAAGCTTCTACCAACGCCACTTTGAGCTGAGAATCTAGTGACTGTAAGTGGGCTCCTGACTGCTCCTCATGCTGAATAAATTGTGTGGCACAGGATTAATTCAGAGCTTAAGTTCTTACAGTGCTGAACATATAGACAATGTCTAGTGTTAACAGCTGAAAAATGAATGATTCTCAGCTCCACAGAATTTTCTGATGTCAAAGAAAGCACTGTCATTACTCACTCTTATCCAGACATTTTCCTAAAGCACCAGTGCTGCTTCTGTACATTTGCTGTGAATTTCCTAGATAGGTTTAACTGCAGAATCAGTCATAATAGTAATGTCAAACGAAACCATACTTTGTTTGTCATTAAGTTTTCAAACAAAGTCAGCTTATAGCCTTCCATAGAAACCTTCAACCAAGCATTGGTTTGACAGTGGTAATAGGAGATTCTCTGCATTGCCTCACAGAGTACACAGGCTGTGTTATAAAGTGTCCCCATCTAAAAGTGAGAATAACTCCTGGTTCCCTCTGCTAACGTTGCTAAAATAATAGCAGTTTGGACCCAATGTGCTGGTAGTTTAGTAATATGGAAAGCTTACCCACTAGGGACTGGACTTGAGAGCACTAATTCAATTCATGTATACCATCAAAACAGCCATGGGATGGTAATGGCTTTCAAATCACTATTGACTTTGGCTTTGCCTTGTAATTACTTTCCATTTATCAATTCTCTTCGTCCAACAGGGACACACTTTCAACTAAAATGCCAAAATGTGTCCTAAGAACAGTAATGAACTGCAGAGCTAGGTGAGTTTGAGCTGGGATGACACAAACTCAATCATAATAGACATTTGAATCGAGAGATTTTTTAACAATTTCTGTCATTCAGATGCCTAGTGCATTTTTGGTAAATTAATTTATACTGCATACTAAAGAATAAAATTATATTACATACAAGCAATACATAACTTCTACACTTTCAGTGACACACGAGTTTACTTTTATCGTACACGTTCATTTTTGTATTTGAAATGTCCCTGCATGGGTCCTTCATTTGATCTTAGCATCTTAGTTCACATTATATTCAAACAATACAAGCCATACTGAAATGTTGAAAAAGTGTTACACTGAATTATGTTAACAATGGTACTATTTATTTTTACCTATTTTTTTTCAAATATTGATCAAATTTAAAATTTTCAGAAAGACCAGCCAAAATTTGGAACCAAAACCCAAATGTCTTTTCTCTTTCTTTTTTTTCTGACCAGCATTTATATTCTTAATTGTTATTATATATTTATGTGCAGTCCTTGTTTTGTGCCATTATTTGCTGGTACTGAGTACAGGAACCAGCTGTGGGCTTGGATGGGGGAGGGGAGAGCCGGCTGAGTACCGATTCCTCTTTTTTTTATTTTTTACAAAAAAGACACTTTATGCAGTACAGTAGCCTACATTTACCATGAACACAGCTCTTTAAAGAACTGTGATAAGACATGTCTTTTGCGAGGAAGGAATACGTTAAGGGATGAATTCTGTGTGCAGTGAGATAAAGTATAAGGAATCCCTCACATACACACCTTGCACAAGGCTGTGTGGAATCATAAACTCTTCAGTCACGAAGGCATGGGGATAGGTGCAGAGGTAAAGCCAGGCCTCCATTGCTTGTGTGTTCAAGCCATCAAGATGCAACCATCACAACAAATCGAAAAAGGGAGTAGGGCAAAGGTTCTGCATAACTGGCAAATAGGTCATATCCATCTGGTTCAATGTAACAATATAATGTTACCATGCTAAAATAAAGGTAAACGTGCAAGAAATGAAGCTAACTCTCCTTGAGCTGTCATTAATAACGCATGCATTTCTACTTATCATGTACACTCTGATGCCTGTATTAGAGTTCAAGTACATAAAATCCTTATTTTAATTGAATGCTTTTTGTATTATATGCTGTGAGGCTTTTGAGGGGAAACATCTGCTTAGCATCAATATCAAAAATAAAACTTTCCTTTTGATGGAGTTTAGCTCTTCGCTCTTGTGGAAGATACTAGATGATCTGCTTTCAGTGAATATTAATGAAGCAAATTATCTCAGAAAATATCCTACTGTGTTGTAACTACAGGAGTCAACATGCCTCATTAGACTGCTGCTGATTAGAAATGTTAAAGTGGCTTTGTGTTTCTTTTAATTTTAATTAAAATACATTTGATAAGCTATATGTTAAAAAAATAACAAGTGGTTAAGTCTGAAATTCTTTTTAGTTAGAAGAAAAGTGCCACTTCCTTGTAAATAATTGGCTTGGGTTCAGTTCTTCCACCCTTCCATCATTGTATGTGATGTGTGAATAGCACCATTTATTTCAATAAAACTGTTTATGAAGTATGTTGCCTCGTGTGGATAAGGGTTGGCAGAGTCAGGGACCTTACTTAGCCAGCTTCTTTGTTGCAGAATTTCACAGCAGACTAAACCTTGGTTAATATACTTTTAGTTTGAGGCAGAGCCTAAGGTTTCAATTTAAAAGGAGTAAGCTGCATACTCTTAAATTAAGTTTCTACTTACACAGAAAAATCAGACAGGGATTGATTGGGCACCACTCTACACATGCAAGTAAGCCAATTTTTCCAGTGGGAGTAATCACATGGGTAAGGACCACTGCCATGAGTAAGGCAAGCAGGGTTTGATCTCAGAGCAGTTGTCAGGACACGGTGCCTTTATTTCTGAGATTTGGGTGATTCTAAAGCTGGTACTGTGATTTGAACAAAAATAGATGAGTCCTAGGTCTGCAAGCATATATGTGCTGTACTTGACTTATACATATACAAGACAATATCTATAATTAATTAAGATTTAGTCCATTCTCCAAGAAAAGCCAAAGGAAAACATCATTCAAGAAATTCTGTACTCCCAAACAGTCTGGGATAGGTGTATTGGAATCAAAGCATCATAGAAATGTGGGGATGGAAGGGACCTCCAGATGTCTCCACTCCAGCACTGATAGGTCTTTGTCTAACCTGTTCTTGAAAACCTCCAGTGATAGCAATTCCTCAATTTTCCTTGATAACTTCTTCTGGTGCTTAACTACACTTATGTGTGAAAGGTGTTTCTAATATCTAACTCGAATCTCCTTTGCTTTAAACCATGGGTGTCCAACCTTTTGGCTTGCCTGGTCCGCATTCAGTGCAGATAGTCTTGGGCTGCGTACAAAATATATAATATAGTTAATGTATATACATCACATAATAATGTTAAAAGTTTACGATCTTGTGGGGCTGCATTACTAGCTGTCCAGGGCCGCATGTAGCCTGCGGGCCACAGGTTGGACACACCTGCTTTAAACTAAACTGATCACTTTTTGTCTTCTCTTCAGTGGGTGTGGAGAACAATTGGTCTCTGCCATCTTTGTGACAGTCCTTAACACATTTCATGACTGCTGACAGGCCCCACCCCCACCCCCTTCAGTCTTTTATTCTCATTTTTGTTGTTCTCCTCTGAACTTTCCCCAATTTTTTTTCATCCTTCTTAAAAAGTTCTGCCGAAAATTAGATGTAGTATTGAAGTGAGGCCTTACCAATGCTAAGCAGAGTGAGACAATTACCTTTGCCTCTTACATTTGTTTTATGTGCTCCTGTTAATATATCCCAGAAATACATTTACTTCTTTTCATCACATGGTCACATTGTTGACTCATAGTCTGTTTGTGTTTCATTATAGCTCTCAGTTCCTTTGCGGGGATATTACTACCTCAGCAGTTATTCCTAATTTTGTATTTTTGCATTTGATTTTTCCTTCCTAAATCTAGTACTTTGTAGTTGCCCATATTAAATTTCATGTTACTTAATTTCAGGCCAATTCTCCAATGTATCAACATCTTTCTAAAAGTACAAAACAAAAAAGCAGTCCTGAAGCAGTTTAAAGACTAACAAAATAATTTATTAGCGATGAGCTTTGGTGGGGCAGACCCACTTCTTCAGATCGGGAAATAGTAAACTGGCACGATGAATATATACCAGAGAGATAGAAAACAAACAAACAAAAAAATGAAAACTGACAAGCTGGGGTAAGGTTGAGAGGAAGGGAAAGAAAATTACTTACTGCACGCGTCTATTAAGTTAAGCGATCAGATCACTATGAATATCAAAGATGGGGAAGCTGTCTTTGTAATACATAAGGTAATTGCTATCTCTCTTAAGACCAAGGCACCAAGTATTGAATTTGAGAATAAGTTCCAGTTCAGATGTATCCCTTTGTAATCTGATGTTAAATTCTCTCTCTGTGTCTTCATGTGCTGCTTCTTCTGGAAGTGGAATGGTAATGAGCCATCCAGAAGATCCTAATGAGGCACAGATGTAAATTTCCTGTGGTTCATTAGCATATAGGCATGTGATTCAGAGTCTGGAAGAAGCTCTTCCAGACTCCAAAATACATGTGCAGATGCACAGCCCCTGTGAATTTTCCAGAAGGAAACCATCCTTCCGGAAGCCCCTTCTTCCTTAAAATTTTGGGGAAGGAAGTGTTTCTGGAAGGAGGTTTTCCTCCTGGAAGATCCCCGGGGGCCACATGTCTGCACATGTATTTGGGAGTCCAGAAGAGCTTCTTTTGGACTCTGAATCACATGCCCATATGCTAATGAGGCATGGGAAATTTACATCCATGCCTCATTAGCATCTTCCAGATGGCTCATTACCATGCCGCTTCCAGAAGAAGCGGCGTGTGAAGACACAGCCTCTTTTTTTTACGATGCAGATTCTCAGGTCTTTAATACTATGGCCTACTCCATTGAAATGCACGCTGACAGGTTTATGTGTATTCAGATTCCTAATGTCTGATTTGTGTCTGTTCATTCTTTGGTGACATGATTGTCCAACTTGTCCAATATGCTTCGCAGTGGGGAATTGCTGGCACACGATGGCATATGTTACATTAGTGGATTTAAATTCTCTTCTCCAAAATGCTTGTAGCCCCTCCTAGCCTGGTGTCATGCACAGATTTATAAACATACTCTCCAAACCATTACTCAAGTGCCAGACTCTGCTTGGAGGTGGTCAAGGGAGATGATTCCTGTTTTGTAAGAACACCGATATTCAAGAGTAGCTGTACTAGGTGAATTTAGATGTATTTCTACCATTTAGCTAATAACAGGAATATAAAATCAAAGAGTTAAAATCAGAGTCTGCATAGGTATGGGTCTTTTCTCACTGTGACAATCCGAAGTCATGTCCCCACCCATCCCAAACCTATCACAATAAATAAGGTAATCTGGGGCAATTAGAAAAATCCCCTCTATCATCTCCTGATAAAAGGAAGAGCCTAGGAGTTTTAAAGAAAACGTAAGTTGATAGCATTCTCTCTGGCAAGGATCCACTTATCAATAATTAGGGTTGTGAAATCCTCATTTCTTTATTGCTTGTTTCCATTATGCTCCTCACTTCTCTGTCGTTTATCTGTAGGGTTTATTCTGGTTCCTTGATTGTTTCTGTCTGCTGTATAATTAATTTTGCTGAGTGTGAACCAATTAAAGTGGTGGGATATAACAGGTTAGATAAGCATGTTACAATATGTGACGATTGGTTGGTTAAACTTCTGTAAAATGATTGGTTAAGGTACTATATAAATTGGGGGCAAACAGGAAGTAATTTGGAAAAAAGTGAGCAAGGAAAAAAGGATGAAGAAAACTGGAATCGTGCACACTGGAAGCTAACCTCAATAAACATTGAATTGTTTGCATCTCTGGACTTTGGTTATTGATGTTCTCTGCTCATGTGTGAAGGAACAGGGAAGTGGGAGGATACACGGATAAGCCCTCTAACATGCTCCTTCACTGTGAGGGCCAGCAGAACTCCAAGGCTTTTAAAAAATTCTGCCAGTTGTCTGCAACCTATGCTCGTGCACAGTCTCAACACCACCAAAGAGTGAGGAGCGCAGGGCCAGGCAGTAGCACAGAAGTGACAGTAAACATGGAATTCTCCTATTGCATATGTTATATGGGAATGTTATAAAATGTCAGTGGGCCCAAAAATCTATTTTGTAAAAATAGGTTTCACTATAGTCATGGAAGGTCTGCTCAATTTCAGAGAAGTAAAGTGAGACAATCCAGAAGCAAGTTAGAGATATAAGTGAGGACATATCCCTACTATAAGAACATAAGAATGACCACACTCAGATGAAGTGTCCATCTAGCCCATTATCCAGTCTTCCAACAGTTGCCAATATGAGACATCCTGGAGGGAAAGAACAGAACAGACAATCATGAAGTGATCTACCTTGTTGCCCATTCTTAGCTTCTAACTTGTTGCAAACATATTTTGGTCCTAACTGATTTTTTGCAAGTATTTTAGATAAATAGCTATTGTTTAGAAAAATGCTGGGTAGATAGACAGTTACTGACAGGATATTTATGCAGATGGTAATTAAGATGATGTCAAGCAATCAATAAGAAAGTAGAAAATATTTAATTATAGTGAAAATGTGGAATTAATGTTTATTAATTAAGTGACATTATTATGTGTGATTAATAAAAAGCATAGCATGTGAATTTTAGAGGAGGTTTGCCCCTCTACCATCAGGACACCATTAGAGACAGAATGATACCATCGTCCTCCTTTAGGGATTGAACACCCTAAGTGCATCGTTTCATCTAAGGATATGAGCTGCAATACAGTATGTGATTATATTGTAATTCCTGTTTACTTAACTCACTATTAGATATTATGAAGTCTTTAATTTTGTCACTTGACTTAGTCACAGTCCTCGACTAAATCAAATTATCTGTGACCACCCTGGAGGCCTGAACCTTAAAGAATTCATTTTGGCTTTATTTATTGTTGTAACCATTTAATTGGGAACACATTAATCACAAGTTACATGCTTCTTCTCAGCCCCATTAGCACAGACATGGCAGTTCTGCCTGTTTATTAGCAATGCCCTGCTTGCTGTCCTTCATGAAGCTTCACTATACTCCTGTGGAGAAGATAAATACAGTAAAAGCTTGATTATCCAGCATCCCTGGGGAACAGGGGTAGCTGGATAATCAGATTTGCTGGTTATTTGGCCCCTCTTGGCTGACCCTTTGGGGCAGGAGGGTGCACCATTCCCATGGACTGAAGGGGCCACCACACTGCTGCCACTGCTGGCAGTGCAGCCAGTCCCATTCAAATGGACCCAGCCAGGGGAGTTGCACTATGGCAGCTTACCCAGGCCAGGAAGCTGGCCCTGAGGCAGCCAGCTCCAAGCCAGCGAGCTGCTCAGATAGCCCTAGTGGGGGGTGGGGCATGGGGGGAGGCACACCACAGCAGCCGATGCTGCCTGGAAGGCTGGCCCTGCTTATCTGGTCCTGGCTGGGAGGTGGCTTTGTGGCATCTTGTCCTGGTAGGGAGACAGCCCTGGGCAGCTGCCCCGAGTGCTGGTTAATAGAATGTATTAGTTATCCAAGTTTCAGATAACATGGCTTTTATTGTGCTATTATCCTCATCTGAGGACAGTAAAACTGAAGCTCAGCACACTTAAAGCCACACGTTTGTAAGTGGGCAGTGTTGTGCTATATTTCAGGGTGCCTGTTGGAGGCACCTGAGTCTGATGTTTTAGATGTGCGTGTGGCTCCAGCTGAAGCCAATGGTTCCTACAGGGTTCAGTAAGCCCAAAGTGTGTCAGAATGGACACCCAAAGTCAGAAGCGGCTCTTGTAAATGTGGACTACGGTCACACACTGAGGCTGTTGTGTAGCCAGGCATAGAACCCACATATTCAGCTGTCTCCCCCCCTGCTTTAATGACTTGGCCACAATAAGTCTTTTTTAACCTTGATTTATTACTGGTATTAAACTCATACTGCAAGCTTTCCACACAAACAGACTCCGTCCTTGACCACTGAGAACATATGAAGGCCCACTAAAAGTTGTCCCAAAGAGAATAGTTATGAAGAAGGATGAGCTGTCCTGTAAGTTAGGTGATTTGAGTCGAACTTCTGGCTCTTCCACATCACTTATATGTAAAATGTAGATGATACTATTTCATTTCTCTATTCTGTCTCTTTAGAGTGCAAGCCCTTTGGGGCCGGACTGTCTCTTACAATGAGTATGTACAGAGCCTTGATGGCCTTCTAGACACTACCATAATACAAATAATGAGCAGTATCTGTGATAAGGAGAGGGAATCAGTAAGGGAACTCTTTGTTTATAGCTTTGCTTTAACCTTCTTTTACACCTGGCTCATTCTCACAAAGTAGAAACACATACCTGCTCCTTTATCTTCCCTTGAGTGTTAACAGTTTGGAATTTAGGAGACTCTCGATAAAGACTGTGTGATACTGAATCCTCGGAGGACACTTGACTTTTTGAAAGATGAATTCGGGCAGCACCTAGAGAGGTCAGTCCCGCTTACTGTGCTGCTGCTACCTCAGGGCTTTTCTATATTTACTGTTGGGTCGATGCACTGGCAGTCAATCTTCCAGCATTTGATTTAGTGTTCCTAGCAGGGCCCCAGTAAATTGAATATTCAGGATGCCACTGTTTATCCTGGTACTCCTTGCAGTTGCAAAGTAAGGGAAGTCAATGGGAGGTTTTCTCCCATTGACCTCCAGCTGTGGGGATTGTGCAGAAAATTGATGCACTGTACATCAACACCAGCTACGGAATTCACATAGCTGAAGTTGTTTATCTTACATGGACTCTGTCCCCCAGTGTAGACCTGTCTTTAGTGTTCTCTCTTCACCACTTCTTTCTTGAGATAAAAGAACTGCTCTGAGAAATGTTTTGTCACATTCAGAGATTGCTGTATCGAAATACTCAATATGTTTTCCCTCATTTCACATCCTAAGCTCAGGCTTTGCAGGGACTTCTGGAGTCAATATTCAGAGTGTATGCATCTGCTTAGCCAGAATGAGGTTGTTTGTAATGGCAAAGCAAAATGGGCCAGGTGTGAGTCTAAAGGGGATATCATATGTTTCGTACCAAGAGCTCTATGGGGCTTTGCTTGAAAGAGCTTTAAACCATGAAAAATGGCTCATTATAGCCCTAAGAGGTAGGCATTTCCATCATCAAAACACGCTATGTAAATGCTTCCCTTTTCCATCATTTCTTCCTTCCAACTGCTGTGCTCCCTTTTATTTTGATACTTGCAGGTACTGTCCTGCAGGGATTGAAAACAAATTTTAGCACTCCCTAACTGTAATAGGATCAGCCCTCTAGGCAACAGCAGTCATTTAACTAGACATGGGGAAACAATAAGGCAACATCTCCTACCTAATAAGTAACTATTTATGGGCATCTGGCTGGGATTCAGATTCTTAACATCAGTAATCGAAATGATGTCATGTGGCATGTGCTAAATGGGTATGCCAAATGTGTTACAATGGCAAGCCAAAACACATATGCAATTAGTGCAGCCTTGGCTAATGGCCACAGCCAGCAGATGTCTTGTCTGAATCCTATACTTTGAGGAACTGTGCAGACAGAAAAAAGAACAGATTTTCCTAAAGAAGAAAGAGCATTTCAAAAATGTTATAACATTTTGCATATAACGAGCCAAATTTTCAGATTGCATAAATTAGCATTATCTGTTGAAGTCAATGAAGCTAGAGAGATTTTCAGCATCTGAGGATCTGGCCTAGCCTGGACAATGCTTTCTGTAGAGCTTAAAGCACTTAACAAGTATTAATTGATTCAGCCTTGAAATACTCTTGTAGGGAATGATCAGTTCATATGGGCATACAGCATTGAAGTGCTTGGCCCAGGTCACAAAGCCAGTCAAATGCTGACCTGATACAGAACTCAGTAGTCCTGAATCTCTTGTGCTACATTAGGTTACATTGTTACAGAGGAACATGACTTTTAAGGGAAATACTACAGTGCATCTCATTGTTTTTATAACCTCTGCTGACAGTTTTGCGCATCTACTCTTTCCGAAGTGCTTTTTCAACCACCAGAATTCACTTTAGCTGTGCCATTTGTAATGCAGACAGTCTCAACACATAGTATTGATTATTATTGGAGCGGACATTTGCTTTCAAAAGAAAAGAAGCCAAATGTACTAAACGTATTGATGGCTTTGTCCTATAAGATGTTTGACATATTGGTGGAAAATTGGTGTTGTGGATGTTCTTCATTTGTTTTTGCTGCTGAGTTCCAAAATCAGCCATCCGTAGGTATTTTGAGGGTCAATACTAAGTAAGGGAAAATGGATAAATGCAGCAGACATGATCAACATTGAGTAACACTGTGGTAATATGAATACAGAAGAAAGGCTGTATAGAATATCCTATGGTTTTTAGTGGAGTCAATGGACTGTTTTTAGGTCCTGCTGCTGGAGTTTTGCCCTACTCTTGAATAAAGGCAGGTTGTGGTGGAGGGGGCAGCATTGACCAGGAGGAAGAAAAAGAGAAGTCTGTACATGTTCCAGTTTTTCTAAACTGGGAGTTCACTGTTTTTTTGTAATATTTACATTCTCGTAGCAAAGTCACTGAAAAAGATGCAGGGCACTTCTCATATTTGTTGCTCCAATGGGATGCTCTGTACATAATATAGATATGCTGCACTGAGTGGCATATTTAAATATTTCATTGCATGATTTTTGCTGAGCTTCTTGTTACGGACAGATTATAGATGTTTATCTTAAATGAAGCTCTGCTAGGAGGCCCTGACCCTCCTGTGTACAGGTCCCAGGACCCAGTCAATTCCCTGCTACAACTCCAAGCAGGAGAGCACCACCCCGGTTCACTACGGACCCCGCCCAAGCTCCCTAGAGGTGTGTGGCTAGCACAGAGGATGAGACGGAGATAGAGATTAAATTAAATAAGATGAGAAACTATTTTATTATTTAACACAAGCAACAACAGGCAAAAATACAGCAACAGGTGTAGAAAAGGCACATGAGGCAACTCATAATGTTAAAAGTATACTACTTTAAACACTATCTAAAGATTACTTACTCTCAACATTGTAACAATTATGTTCTGGAGGTGAAATCTTGTAAATATTTTATTGTACCGCAAAGCAAGATAACTAGTTAAGTGAAATGAGTAAAAGTAAAACAGGAATAGGAGTTTAAAAGTCCATTGAAGGTAAGAAAAGGCTTATATATCCCTATATAGCTCCTTTAAAGGGAAAGGTGGGAGTGCTAAATCACACCCCTTCCCAGAGGCGGGGTGCTAACCCACCCCTGAAATATACCGAGGCCCCAGAGGCCCTTAGGCAGAGCCCTTCTGTAAGGTTGCTGCGGCCTCTCGGTGGCCTGGCTGTACAAACCACACCTGGGGGTGCTTGCCTCCTATCATGTAGGGGAAGCCAGGGAGCTGAGACAGGACTATTTGTGTCCTTGACTCACAGTATTATTAGGGGTTATAAGGATAAAGGGGAAAGGGAGGCTTTGCCTTCACCTTAAACCTAATTAATCCTAATAGTAACAATATCTAACTAGTAACGATTATTATCAATTAAATGTGCTGAAAACAATATTAAATTAATAATTAAATATAATATTGTATGTATATACCCTGGGCACTTAGGGGACCCCAACGTCCTAGGTGTAAGTCTGTGTATGAAGTGTCAATTTCGGTGAGTTACGTGTCTGGTCGAGTTGAAGGTCCAATCCGGTGAAAATGTCTTGTCAGGTAAGTAGTCAAAGCCGATGGATAATGCAGCGCTGCAGGTGGAAAGGTGACAAGATGGTGGCCTCCAGGTTAAGCAGCCGAGTGCGTAGTACCTGCCGAAAGGCGGGCCAGTTCGACACTCGGCTGCCGCTGCTCAGAGGCCGCTTGCCGCTGGTGCCGCAGGTGGAAGGAGCTGCTTGAGAGTGGTGGGACTGCACGAGCCCAGGCCAACACTGCAGATGGAGAGCGGCACTGAGGTGATTTCTAGTCAGCTGTTATTGATTTGAGATCAGCTCTCAGTGATTTCAGGTGCTTTGCCCCTGAGGGCTGGCCTAAGGGAGTCAGCGGACGCTGCTCTCGCAGCCACACTTCCCTATATAGGAGTGCAGAGTCCTGTCTGCACCTCCCAGGGCCACAGAGTGCTCCGCAGCACCTGCTTATATTCTCTGTTATCATACATAATTCAAAATTCTGTATAAATATTCATGATCAAATTTACATGCTGATGTGGTTTTCCACCAGGTCCTCTAAGGGAAGGAAAGTTCCAGAAACTCTCCCCTTTGCCCAATCAGGAGCCTGGAATTTGAACACCTGCTTATGAATTATTCATGAGTTCAGGTTACCGGGGAAGCTAACTGTCAAAAAGTGACCGTTGGTAATGCTGCCAAATGGCAGCCTGTGAGACCTTAGATTCTTCATGTGCCTGCACTGATTTTACATAGCCAAAGGCATGTATTCCCTGGCCCACGGGGATGATAATGTCCTAAAATGTTAAAAAATCCTGACAATTTTTACACATTTTGTATACAAAGGTTTAGCGATGGTTCTGAGAACTACTGGAACAGAGCGGTCATCCATTCAAAGCACCAGATAAAATGGATGGTATGTACTACAAAGTAAGCGCAGGTGACTGCGTTTGGCTATAGAATAACAGGTGTAATTTATAGACACCCTAGCTACTTCTACACAAGAAGCCTCTGTCAACAGAAGTGACTCTTGGAAAGGATTCCCTGACAAAACTTCTGTTGACAGATTGCGTCTACACATAAAAGTAGATAAAAGGAGCAAACCACACGGTTGACAGAAAGCAGCTGAACTGCCCATCCCTCTCAATGGAACGGCTCACCAGAAGCTCTGCAAACAGGACTTCCCAGTGAACTGGAAGACCTGTCTGTCAACAAAAGGGCCCTAGAGCATCTATGTTTTTTTTGTTGTTGTTGTTGACAGAACACCATTGAGAGAGGCATTGTACCTGAATGTGGAGAGGTATAACACTGCCTGGGGATGTGCCTTGTTTTGTCCACTAACTCTCAACAAAGCGCATTTTACATAACAGTGCGCCACATTTTTTCCCGACATAAGCCAATTTTTGCCAGGAAAAGCCTGTCATGTACATGTAGCCTCTGAGTTTGCTTGTTCATTCTTGGGGTCAAAACTAAACCACAAATAGACAATTATAAAATATCCATTCTGGTTTGTGTTTCTTGAACTGGGACGTTGTATAAACTTTAATCTGGCTGTACTACAACTGAGTTTGTTTCCATAAAGCAATTTCATGGTGTAAAGCATCTTTCAGCTTATTTTAATACAACATGTTGAGCAGTGATTCTACAGGCAAACTGGGTCACCATTGTTGATAACCAGTGGCTACATCATAGACTGAGATATCGGATTTATGACAGTATTTGCAAGGAATCTTGCAGCCACTAGAAATTAGGATGGATTCAGGTCTTTTTCAATGCATGGACTTCTCCGAAAGGTTTAAGAACCTGAGCTGATGTTGGTCACACACCCTCCCATTTCACACACAACCATTCAAACTAGCACTGGCCCTAACCAGAGTTCCATCTTCCAGCTGGTCCTGAAAGCCTACCTTCTTACTCAGATTCTCTGGCAACATCAGGAGTTCCAGATATTTTGATTGGCTTGGTGATCTAACGTTTTTATATTCTGTGCTTTTAGGGCTGGGTGGCACCTAAGCCATCTCCTTCAGATTGTCTCCTCTGGCCTTTTATCCACCTTCCCAACATGAACTTCAGAATGTCTATCCAGCATGAGATTCTGCTTCATCAATCCTTAAATGTTCATCAGGAGAGTGCAGTAAATCCCAGCCCAGTCCAGAATGCCCATGTAACACTCATTTTTTCCGTTCAAGGAGTATTGCCTGGCATAGCAATTCAGCACTTGGAGCCATTTATATATTAATGTGGGTTCATAGAAGATGGGTTTCCTTGAGTGACTCTTACTCTCCATACAAGAGTGGTTGTTTGGGGGGTCATTAACTGTGACCTAAATATGCAAAAAAACAAAACAAAACAAAATGAAACAAAACATTTTCTTTAAATTCTAACGCATATTTTCAAAGTTAGCTGTTTTGCATATTTTTTCATACGTAGCAGTGCAACTCACTTGAAGGCCCTTCCTGATGTCAGAACTCTTATTTTATACATTGTATACAATTTGGAAGGAATTACTATGCCTCTGTGAGTCTCATGTTTGCCTGCCACTTATATTTGGCATTTTGCACAGACCATTAATGAAGGTGGGTTAACAAAAGAAGGCTGCAAATGGTTTTACCCATATGGATTTTGTCTTATTGATAGAATTTTAATGAGGACTGAGGAATATTTTAAAGAAAATCTGACACATTCAATGCAGCCTAGAATGAGGTGGATAGTTCTAGATGAGACAGAATTTGTGCAGTTTTGTTCTCTGGGAAAAGGGAAGGTACCCATTTTGGAGCTCATCAACAATCCAAGATTGTGCACCTAAGAATATAAGAATGACTATAAATATCAGGCCAAGAGATTAAGGCTCCAATCCACAGTAAATCATCATAGTTCCATTGACATCAACAGGGCTTCAATGTGTTTATTTGCATTAACTAAGGATTGGATTTACAATACTGTAACTTTAGCAAAACTCCACTCATATGACCTGCAGCTGGATTGTCAATTTACAGTATCTTAACCACTGGCCCTTGAGTCTTTCCCCTTGCTTAAATATCACTGTTACATCTACTGATTCTTTTTTAACTTATAATTAACTCTTTTAATTAAGCACTTGGACCTTAATGAAAAATTCTTTGCAGAATAAGCTGTAAATATGCATCAGCGAGTGATCCTGTGATAAAAGATATTGCAGTGTTTTAAATGCTTCTGTCCTCTTTTTTAAGTTTCTGAATCTGCCATCTTTGTCTGATTGAGCAATACTAATTGAATTCAGTCAGATTATTCACGTGTAAAGTACTTCCCAAAATAAGGGTGGCAGAATTGGACATGGGCCCCACCCCTACATACACACTCCCTATAAATCTATACCATTTGCAGAGCATTACGGCATTAGTACCTGTTTACTTCTCCATACCCTTAACTACAGTTAGCCTCTATGAGCAAGATTTTACTTCCCTGCATATGCATGGCATTCCAGACACAACTAATTTTAGGGGGTTATCAATATTTCCAGCTTTTAGATATTGCAAAGCATTTAGTTAGCTCTACTTTTAGCTCAAATCAAAATTTGGAGCTGAGTCTCAAAAAACGTCCCCTCCCAGCCTATGCTTTCAAACCTGAAAAAAAAAAGTTTAAAAATTTTGAGAGAAAGTTCAGGAAGTTGAAGGTGGTTTTTATTTTAACTGAATTACCTGACTTTCCCTGTGAATTATTTTCTGCAGAGTATTTGCAACACAAAGTTCATAAATAATTAATCACATACCCATAAAAACACATATGACAGCTAAGAGCCATGCATTCTGCTTCATTGCTGGCAGTTAGAACAGTGCCATTTAAAAAAAAAAAAAGAAAAAAAACCATCTCTAATAATGCAGCCACTGAATGAATAAGCACATCCCCTTGCATGTGTCAACTGACTTTTGAACACCCCATGTCATCTGTGGGCTTTGTACATCTATCTCCCTATTTGGATACATTGCTATCTTTTTGTGTCTGCCACTGCTCATTACCACACACTAATGAAAATGCTCCTGAATGTCACAAACAGTCTTTCCAGGGCCTACTGGAAATATGACCCATAGAATTTTATCAAATGATGTGTCTCTCCTGAAAAAAAAAACTCTAAACTTATATAAGTGTATTTTTAGAGGAACAAATGATAGGTTTAAAATACTTCTTTTTTTTTGTTGTTGCACCTTGGGATGAGGGAATAACATACATTCATCTTCAGACTCACGTGTCAGAAAGTTATTTCTTTTATTTTCCCATGAGAAAAAAATATTTATTATGCATCTCTATCAAAGAAATGCCACCCTCTGAAGAACACAAATAGCTAGCAACTGTAGTGTAATGGCAACATGAAATTATTTCTGTAACCTATGTAGACACAGTGATAGTGGATATTATTCTCTGTCAATAGGGTTACTGAAAGTACTCTGTTAAATTGCCTTCTGAGGCTCAGTAATGGGGCTAATTATTTAGACACCTTCTTTTACAATATAACTCAGGCATTTAGCCCAGGAATCTTAAACTCCTGGTGAAAAGACACAGAGAGCTAGTATATCATGTGAAATATTTGTTTAAGTAGACACTGCAAAAATGTACAAAGGATGTGTGCCTTGCAAAGCAGGAATTCAGCTTGTTGCAGTGCATGTGCAAAATTTTGTTTAATACAGATCAGTTCTTCCATTCCTTTTGATGGGCAAGTTCCCAAGTTTGTTTTAATCTCTGCTAGTTACAAAGTTTATATACATTCATACTGATTTTATGAACTGTGTTTATTGTCACTATCAGTGTGTGTTTCCAACATGTGCATGGTTATTTCAGGTTCCAAACTGACATAAGTGAAATGTAAATGAAGCTTGTCTGTTCCCAGGTTTAACTCAGCACAGGTGCTGTAAAAACCTGGATAACTGAAACTGATAGCTCATTGTTGACAAATAGGAATTATTACAAAAATATAAATTTTAACTATCAACCATGAAATAGATGCTAGCTATTTGCTGTGACTTAATTCAGCAGTGTCACAGGATAACAAAAAGTGGTGTGTATCATTATGTAGCTCAGGGTGGAGTGTAAAACATTAGTACTTGCTCTTTGAAAGTCTCAGAAATTTATTTAGTGGGCACTTCTTTTAAAGAAAAGAAACAGCTTTGCTGGCTTCATCTCACCGCTTGACTAGTGATATGAGCTATTGGTCCCACTCTTTTCATTCTTCATGAGCTTAGCTATAGTCACTGCAATAGTTCTCACTGATAGTTTGCTAGAACTTCAGATGACTGATGAATGCACACTCTCCCCACAACAGCTCAAATCAAGAGGGAACCTGCTAAAGTCGAAGAGTAATTAAACAAGAGAAGAGAGAGAACCAGCAGCTCTTTTTGTTCGATGTATTACAATTTGACTCCTGCACGCCACTTTTTTTCTTTTAGTGTTGAATTGTTTGCCTGACTTGTATACTTTCTCTATATCACGTTGTTGCTCTTACAAGCCTATAGCTACTCCACAACAAAGTACCAAAGTTCGATCTTGGTGTAGCTTTATTTCAGTTAGGATTAGATGAAAAAGGTGTCCTAGTATTTCATCTCTGCTTCAATACATGTAAATTGTATTTGATTACTAGCACACCATGGGTGAAAATGTCCCATGCTGGCCTAAGTGGCTATGTCCAGACTAGAGGGTTTTGTTGGCAAAATGGCTCGGAGTGTCCAGATTCCCAAGGACGTTCTGTTGACAGTAAGTCAACAGAATGCAGCACTTTTGTTGACAGCTATCCTGCGCTCACCACAAGGAAGAATGCCTCTAACTGCTCTGGACATTCTGGGGGCCTTCTGTCAACAGAAAGAGCTTCTGGGACACTGGGCAGCCCTGTCTGCTATGCTTCCAGTTGGCTGTTTTGCTGGTAGTCTGGCCACTTTCTGTCAACACAGTGGATCACTCTTTCGATCTGTCCTGTAGTCCGGCTGCAATCTGTCAACAGACGTTTTGTTGGAAGATATCTCCTGATAAAAACTTCTGTCGACATATCACTCTAATCTAGACATAGCCAGTCATTATATGGTCTAAAGACATTAAAAATGTGCACATCACTCACACTTTGAGAGGAGCTGAAGGCTGGTCATCATGTCACTACATTACTCACCAAAACATCACAGAAGATGCCTCAAGTCACCAAAGGTGATCAGTGTGGCTTCCAGAAAAGACTCCAGCATAGAAATAAAGTAGGAACAGGCACTGGAAACTGTGTTAGTTGAGTTCCCACAGTACTGCATAGACACTGAGACACCCTGGCAGAATTAGAGAGATCACAAATAATATAGTATCCCAGGGGCTGGGTTTTGGAAGATGGAAGCTCTAGACCAGCTACTGGAGACTATATGCACCACAGACAAATCCTACATCTTGGACAAGGCATTGGCAATGAAGAAAAGCAGGTAGTGAAGGCAAACATTACAAACCTGATTAGGACCATTGAAGAAACTCCAGTAGGAGCATAAAGTTGTAAACTGTGAGAAGCAAATGACAAGTATGACGTGAAGGCCACCTACAAAGGTCTCCATGCTGTGTATGACACAAAATCCAGTGGTACAGCCTTTGTGCTCGCAGCAAATGGTAACCAAATGGTCATGGACAAAGGCAATATTCTTTCTTGCTGGTCAGAGCACTTTGATAGTCTTCTGGACTTTCAGTCAAGTGTGTCTGGAGCCACTGGCTCACTCCACAGTGTCCTGTCCAATGTATGGATCCTTCTTCAAATGGGGTTGCTAAAGCCGTCTCGCAGCTGTCCATGGAAAAGTCTCCAGGCACCAATGTTTTCCACCTAAAGTGTGCAAATGTGGAGGTGTCCATGTTGTCAGGCAATTCACCAGAGAGAAATCAAAAGAGAAATCAAACCATGAAACTTTGAAACATGTCAGTATTTGTTAAGAAGACATTTCTATATAAAATAATAAAACTCCATAGTTCATAAGGTGAGACTGGTTAAGACCATTTCCCCCCCCCAGAATACACTACTACTTTTTAGAATGAGCTGTCAACTGGTTATTCCAATAGCATTTTAAAAATCCCAAAGAGTTAGTACTTCTGCCACCTCCCCTGGGAAATAACACAACAATCTAGTACATCTTACAGTCAAGAAAGCTTTCATAGCCCCTAGTTTTTCTCTCCTTATTCAATTATTGGTCTCCATTTACATCCCTATGGCAGCATAAGTAATTCATCTCCCTTCTTGGTGTAAACTTCCTTGAAATTTCAGTCATACTTTATATTAAGGTTTGCTTCTTTTAAGGTTATCTCAATAAAGGGTTAAAATGATTGCTAGAAGTTATAACAACATTACAGACATGAGTAATGTGTGCTGTCAGTGGTAATAAACACATCAGAATGATGATTATGAATAATGTTTGACTCTATGACAATCTATTAAACGTTTATTAAAACATCTAATAATCATTTACTGTCTCTTTACAGGCTATTTTGAATGAAACCTTAAGATAACCTGTGCCTGAAATATCTACAGATTCTTACCATGTGTCCACTTTTTAAGTGCTTAGTCAAGCTGTACATATTTAGGTCTTTAATCACTCTTCATCAGATGATGATTCTTTCCTGAGTCAGTCTCTCTAGGTCATTTATCATTTTTGTTGGTTGCTTTCCTCTAAACTCCTTCTAACTTCTATGTTTTCCCCTGTAGTGTGGTGTCCAGAATGGAATAAAATGCTCCATGTGTGGTCACACTTACATCCTTTATCCAATCCTCTCTATATAACAGCAGATATGAAGTGACCTTGTTACAAATAAATGTACCAAAAACATGCTCACTGAGCCCCTTTCTGTTTTATACTTTTCTGTTGATTACTGTAGGACCCAAAAGGAATTCTTTAGATTTCTTTCCTCAGTAGCTTCGTGGTTAGAGCACTGGCATTGTAAACCAGGGATTGTAATTTTGATCCTCAAATGTATTTCGTCAGTTATCATGAAATACCTCGGGGCATGTTAGATGGACATCTGTCAGGAGTGATGTAGATGGTGCTATGTCATGCTGAGAGAGTAGGGGACTGGCCACAATAACCTCATGAGGACCCTTACAATTCTATGACTCTCCTTCTTTTTCCTGAATTAGATGTATCAGGTATTCCTACTGTCAGTATTATATTTTTTTTACATTTATAAAATGACTTTTAACTAAGTTTTGTTTCTCAAATACAGGAGAACTACTATTACAGATAGTAATGCACCTTTGTTACATCAACTTTTATCTTTTGTTCCAAATGTAGCCTATAAAGCTAACTTGCTTTCTTGGATATAGATATATAGAATTATTATTTTCTTATGGTTCTGATAATATGTTTATTGTGTTAAGTTACAGTAGGTTTATATTGGTAGTTTGGCTGTAACCCAAGAGACTTACAGGCCACATCCTGTATGTGGAGTGAAGGCAAACCTGGCATACATAGATAGCAAGTCAATGCTCATATATTCACATCCTCTCACCTGGATAAAGCAACCTTCAATGCCACAGGGGCTTCCAAAATTGCCCTCAAACTTAGCAAGTACATTATTTCTTACAAAAACCTGAAATAACCGGTTTGGTCCGGACTAAAGAACCACATAGAACAGAAATAACTAATCTGATAGAAAACCACGAAAGGGCCAAATTTATGTATATGTTAATAAGTTGAGATTAATGATGCACTGACTTATAAGGGGAAAAAACACATACTTCACCAGGTGAGGAGAAAAGGTAACATCCCCTAATGAATATGAATTAAGCATAACTACATTAGCATAACATACTATAAATATGATGTCCTTCCCTAGGCCACTGATAATGATGACGAAGGCAAAGGTGATGAGGAAGATGATGACTAACACCTTAGTTTGTTCTAGAAAGATTGGTCTGAGTATATATTAAAATACATTCCCTGTCTTATGAACTTGGGGTGTTTGTGACTGTGCTAGATGTATTAATAAATTATGTTTGTAAATATACAAGAATTACACAATTACTTTGTGCACGTTAGAGTTCCCAATCATAGAACAATTAATTACTCATCCTGATCCTGGGACAAAGGACCTGGGAACCCTAAAAGTGCTAATTGAAAACTCATAAGTAATCTAAGATCAGGAAATACAAGGGATTCAAAAGAATTTTGAAAGCTTTACATGCCATTGTTTTCGTTATTTGTCCACACAAAAATATATGATGAGGTGGGCCAAAACTTAAGAGTCAGCTATGCAAACCTACCTGAAAAGGTACCAATAAAAAGTGCCTACCACATCATCTATGTATTCTATCCAGCACATGCCACTTTGTGTTACAGGAATTAACTACTTTAAGAATGGATTTATAGTGCTTTTAAAAAATATTATTGAGTCTTAAAATGAAATTACCTCCATAGCTGCATTTTGCTTTACTATATACTAACGTGTCAGAGCTTTGAAATCTAGTGTCCATATCCCCTGCTGGGTCCCACTGGGAAACTGAGCATTTCCTTTTATAATTATAATTTGGACAATCAGAACACGCACATATGGCTTTGCCATGCGCTTGTAATGCAGGCAGCCCAAACATACGCAAATAAAACATTTATACTACACTTCACTGGCATAAGCACTGTACCTCAAAACCATGATTCCACAATTTGTCACATGAATCTGCCGTTTATCACTTGCATAACATGTCACGTCTGGGGGGAGACAGTAAAAAAATAAAACTAATTCTTGTATGTTCACAGTCCCTTTGCTCTTGATCAGTTGTAAGTTTATTATTAATATTTACTCTAGTGATATGGCAAGAATGATGTTTTACATCACTTTGTTTCAACAGCCAGTACAGAAGAGCAGGATAGTCATTTGTGGTAGACCTATTTTTCTTGATCAGTTCTTGGCATGAGTTAAAACATTTATTTAAAACTGCCTGTCACTGATAAATATTTATTTATTTTTCAGAGGATCATACATTAATTCTGAGAATCACCAAAAAGCTTGAACAAGATTTTCAATAAAAATTGAAAGCTGCACAGCTTACGTATTCCTAACTAATCAAGAATAAAATATAAGGTGAGGCATTAACAGACAATAAGTGTGGAAAACCTCTGAGGACCAGGTTTGCTTGCCTATCTATGTAAAGTACAGAGGAGACATGTCTATCTTGTAAGAAACTGTGATATATTCAGAGCACTTTATGGCAATAATTAGAAATCACTACACCTAATATATCACATGGTGCTTTCTGAACAATGAGTTTTGGATTAAATTACATAAATCAGATTCTTTGTAGGCTCATTAACATTTTATGACACATAGATAAAGTCATTCTTGTTGGTGAGATGTATATTATGAACTTTCTTTCTTGCTGGTGCCACAGGCAGTGACATGTTGCAACACTAATAGATTACTTCATTAACTCACAAGTTGGAAAGTGCTTACTTTAAACATATTGGTGATCTTTACTAAGCTGTTCTTTCTTCCTGGAGCAAAAGTAGGAACTGGAATATGTTTCTCCAATTTCATTTATTTGTTTGTTTTATTAAATAAAGCTGGTATTGTCAAGCTACAGGAATTTCATTCATAGAAGTAGTGAGAGACATACAATGGGAAATCTGTGGAGTCACCTAAGATACAGATCCAGCCATTTCTCAGCAAGGTGGAAAATCTTATATTACTCACACTGACTCAAATGTTTCAGCTATATTTAAGGACATTCTCATAGCCTTACAATGAGTACTACTATAAAGATTAACAAAATAATTTATTAGGTGAGCTTTCGTGAGACAGACCCACTTCTTCAGACCATAGCCAGACCAGACCAGACTCAATATTTAAGGCACAGAGAACCAACAACAGTAAGCAAGGAGGACGAATCAGAAAAAATTTTTTTGGTTCTCTGTACTATTCAATGAGTACTACTGTATTCCACAAGTAACCTCCTTGATATCTTACTTCAGGAGCAAGGAACAGATCAACAATTTGGCCTTTGCTTAGTCTGACTTCCAAATATCATGTTTAAACTGTGTTGCTTTTTTCTGAATAATATTAATGTTTAATTTTTTCTTCCAAAAAAGTTTTTTTCAGGATTGCTTTGACCCCTACAGAAAATACCACTGAATTCCATTGATTTTGTGAGATGATGGCACCACACTTCTGCAGGTCAGATTAACATTCTCATAGAAAGAATTGACATTGGGCCAGAGCCTAAAAAAAAAGCCATTGCAAATATAAAATATTGTAACTGCATTTTAAGAGGCTAGTTCTGCCAGCCTGCAACACCTCTTCTGGAGGATTAATGCCATGGATTTTTCACATGAGCAATGAACTACTTAGCGCTGGCACAGGCTGCAGAATTAGGCCTGAAGTAAGGAAAAATAAACTCAGAAATTAATGGTGCAATAGGTTGTGAACTGCTGCATATATCATCATTACCAAGGGTTGGAATATTTCATCCATGACTATTTTGCTAATGATCCTTTTACTGTTTACCTGCCAGTGTTGTTCCTTGGAGGGTGATGCGACATATACCCCTCCAGGTTGCTACACTGTGGAAAAGTCCAGGTGATATGAGGAGGGGAAAATACTGTGCTGAATTTCATAATTCATTTTCTTAGGTACAGCAACAAAACTGTGTTGTCCATAAAGCTGCTCTGCCACAGATGTACATTCACCCAAACAAGAACAGGAACACAAAGCCGAAATGACAGCCCTTTATTTTCCCTGAGATATGAGACATACATGGCAGCAGTGATTTTAACAAAATGAGCTTTTGCATACCCGGGGGAGAGTACAGACTTGACGGGTGATCTTAAACTTGTATAGCACAGATATAAATGCTGATTAATCTGGTCTGAGCTTTAGACAGTTTCCTAATCTCACACTGTGCTGAAAGAGGTTGTTCCCAACGTAAGGTACATACCACTCTGTTATGTGGCAAGCAGTACAATACACCTTAAAAACTGACAAACCTATTGCAGATTAGCAGCAGTGGCTCCATTGCAATCTCAGCCTTGGCCATTAGATGCTATGTGATCCCTTCCCTGAACCTGAGGTGGTGAAACTGTTTAGCTGACAGTCATTATGGACAACTAGGGCAAGGTGGAAAGGGACCAGCTCTGTGGCCCAAAAGGGGCAGTGAAAATGGCAGAAGGGGTGGTGCAGGGCCTGTGGCAGTCAGCCCTTAGTGCCACATGGAATGTGGCCTGGGGCCCCCTTCCTTTTCTCACAGCTGTGTGGAGCAGCACTGCCATGGCACTTAAAAGGGGCCTAAAGCTCCAGCCACCACTGATACCTGCTATGCCCCCATCCCATCAGTGGGCCTGAGTGACCGGATTAGAATCATGGAACTTCCTCTGTGGTACTTACCATGTTGAGCTGCAGAAGGGAATCTGTCTATGGTCTCTGTGCATAGCCAGACCTCCAAGGCAGAAGCAGAGCTGTGCCAAATACTTGCCTTGGAAACTCAGGCCTGCATTTAAGGTACTTGTACCCCAGAGCCCAAACTCATGAGAAGTACGCACCATTAGGTATGAACTGTAATCTTCATACAAGCCTCTCCTGTGCACTGACCAATCATCCAAGGCCTCAGACAGTGATGGACTTCAGTATAAAACCTAGGTAAAATAGGTCTAGTTTTCCAGTCCCCACTCCACTTGGAGAACTTCCCATGAGAGCAGCCCCTGAAAGACATACCTCTGCAGATTCAACCCCAGAAATTGTTTGCTTTGCATTTCATTCCTGTAAATCAAATACTGGAACATTTGCACAGTTTTGGCCTAATCCTTAACAATGTGTGCCAATGCATTGAGCATGTTTCTTTTCATTAGCATTGCTTAAAAAACCCTTACTTAACAGCTAATTTTATGTAACCTTTTAAATAAATAATATATAGGCATAAGTACTAACAGCTCTGCTCTTCAAAATCCCCCTGCCAAGCTTTTCCAAAGTCTGTTAACAGCCCAACTGTTTGATTCACTTCCACCTACAGGCTGTCTGTGTATAGGTTGCAGATCAGATGATTTATTTTTCATCCAGTTATCTTTCACCACGTCCCACGCAGCTCTGCTTCAGGGTCTCACCGAAAAAACCTGGCTCAGCAAGACTCAAAAGGGGATTAAGCACATGAATTAGAACAGCCTCTGAATTTATATTAGCTAGGATGAACATTATAAAATCTATTGAACCTGAGGCAGCAAGGCATCAATTGGAGCTCAGCTGGGGTCAGGAAGATAACTAGCTATCTCCTCCTTCTTTTAAAATATGATAATGTGCATTGTGATTCATTTCCCTTTTCTTTGAATCAGTGCTTGTAAGTCACTTGTGAGCAAAGTCTACTGGACTAGACAGATTGGTTTCGTCTGTTCTAGTTCCTCTGGCCATTTCTTCAGAATTTTAAACTAAAATTATTGAACTAGTATTGCCTCATTGATAATTTTTTGAGTTTCTGTTAATTTTCTCCATTAACCATTTTCAGAAAAAACTTTAGTTTTGGGATCATTCTTCTGTTATGCAGTATGTCACATCTGGCTAGCTCTCTCAATAGCCCCATGAAATATACAATCTGTAAAACAATAGGATTAATAATGAGAAGAAAAGAATCATAGAATCATAAAAGATTAGGGTTGGAAGAGACATTTGGAGCTCATCCAGTCCAACGCCACCTACTCAAAGCCTTGAAACCCTCTAAGGATGGAGAGTTCATCACCTCCCCAGTTAACTCGTTCCAGCATTACACCACAATTCTAGGCCCTTTCGGAAAGGGCGTGGTAATGAGTGAGTTGAGAAGATGCTAATGGGGTGCGTCCATGAATATGCAGTGCCTCATTAGGACAATGGCAGCCGTGCATTTCCAAAGCGCTGCCCATGTAGACGGGGGCCTTTTGAAAGGACCCCCTCAGATTTTGAAAGCCCTCTTCTTCCTAAAACCAAATAGGGTCCTTTCAAAAGGCTGCCATTATGCTAATGAAGCAATGCATATTCATGACAGTACCTCATTAGCATCTTCCCAACTCATTCATTACCATGCCCCTTCAGAAAGGAAGGGGCTAGTGCAGATGTAGCCCTAGAGAAATAATTTCCCTAATGTCCAACCTAAACTTCCTCCACTGCCATTTGAGACCGTTGCTTCCTGTGCTATCATCTGCCACAACTGAGAATAGTTTACGCTAGCTCCATCCTCTTTGAAACTCCCGCTGGGTGGTCAAAGGCTGCTATTTACACTCACCTCCCACTTTTCTCTTCTGTAGACTAAATAAGCCCACTACCTTCAGCCTTTCCTAATCATGCACCCTAGCACTCTAAAAATATATAATTCCCTCCACTAGACCCTCTCCAGTTTGTTCACATCCTTTCTGTAGTGAGGGACTCAAAACTGGATGCAATACTCCAGATATGACATCACCAGTACTGATCAGAGGGGAGTAATCATTTATTTCAGCCTGCTGGTAGTGCTTCTACTAATGCAGCCCAGTATGCCATTAGCTTTGTTAGCAACAAGGGCATATTGTGAATCATATCCAGCTTCCCATCCACTGTAATCCTTAAGTCCTGTTCATCAGAATTGTCACTGAGCCAGTAAGTTCCCAGCTTGCAGCAATATATTAGATTCTTCCATCCTATGTGGTGTACTTTGCTCTTGGCCTTGTTGAACCTCATCAGATTCCTTTTGACCCAATCCTCCAATTTCTCTAGCTCAGTCTGGAACCTACCCCTATGATCCAGAGTATCTGTCTCTCCCTTGAATTTATTGTCCTGCGCAAATTTATTGAGCATGTAATCCATCCCAACATCCAGATCGTTAATGGAGATGCTGAACCCCTCCGGCCCCAGGACCAACTATAGGGCACTCCACTTGATATCACCTGACAATTAGACATTGAGCCATTGATCACTACCCAGTGAACCTGGTGATCTACCCAGCTTTCTAAGCCACAATTCTTTAACTCATTGGCAAGAATATTGTGACAGACCATATCAAAAGCTTTGTTAAAGTTAATGTATATCATCTCCAGCACTTTCTCCATACCCAAAGAATCAGTTATCTCACAGAAGACAATTAAGATAGTTAATCATGACTTCCCCTTGGTGAAACTATGCTGACTGGTCCTGATAAACTTACTGTCCTTTAAGTGTTTCAAATTGGTTACCTTGGGCACTACATTTGCTTTTATCCAATCATCTGGGACCTCCTCCAGTTGCTACAAGTTTTCAAACATAATGGCCAATGATTTAGCGTGTGTGCTAGGGATACTATAAATCAAACTAACAGAGCATCCCCATCAGTACTAGTACTCCTGCTCCTCATGCAGAGTAAGGCAAGCCAATAGGAGCATTTGGTTCTGTTGCCCTCCTACACTGGAAATGGTGAAGAAGCTCAAATTAAGGTATGTTGGCTCCATCTATGTAATTAGCTGCTGGTGCATATCTTTATTTGACCTTTCCCTTTAGCGTAGACATGACCTTAGCCTGCAGAGCTAACAGAAACCAATGAGTGAAAGAGTTATTTGCACTTTGTATATGCATGATTAGATTTTTGGAAGCATTATGCATGAACCTATCTTCTGCCATTGAAAGAAATGCAAGCTTTTAGAACTGATTTCAAGGGAAACAGAGATAGGACAAAGGTAAGTGCTTTTGAAAATACTCTCCTGGTGAAAATTTCTTGCTTGTTGACACTGAAGGCCGATTTTTGAAGGTACTCAGTATCCACAATTGGTCTGTCTATGGAGCAGCTGCATCTGAAATGTCTGAAAATCTGTTTTTATGATTATACTTTTATGACTCAGTCTTGCAAGAAAACCCACAATATCTGCAGCTAAGGTCACTTCAAGGGAAAATGTTACGGTTGTCAGGTTCAAACAGACATTTATTAATTGAGCAATTTACCCTGACCTTGAAGGAAATTATCACTAAGAATCTAACACATAGATTTGATCATAATCTTTCAAGACCAAGCTTACAAATGAATTGCATTTATCTACTTTTGACTGGGTTTCCGTGGTAGGGTTTTAAAAATTTTGCACGTTTTCTTTCTTGTTTGCACAGATGCATAGATCATACTGAGAACAATGCTACACCTAATTTGCTTCAGCAAATGAGATCAATTAAAATTACTCAACAAAAAATGATACTGAATCTTCAATTACTTCAAGAAGATGAAGAGCCAGACATACAGTAATTGACTTGTTCATCTTCTTGTCCTCTAAAACTCTGACATTAAACAACTTTTAACCTCAGATTTATTCATGAACTCGTTGTTAAAGGTATTTGCTGCTCATTACTTGCTTTCTGGGAATGGTATCCTAAGGCATGAGTGATTTAACTTTTGCAAGCAAGAGGTGCTTTCTCTGTTCACCCATGTTACAAAACTGATCAGTTAAATTAGTACGTGAATAACACCAAGGGGTTTCCAACAGCGTTATGAGAGTATTACTAGCATTTATAATTTTCAGAATATTGGTTCATTCTTAAAGTCATGGTGACTTTAATTTGAGCTGCTGGATTCATAGAACCCCTGAAAATAAGGTCATCTATTAGGTATCTAATTGTGCATTGGTCACTTTGAGAATGCAAATTTCAAAACTCCTCTTTTATTTTAGTTCAAACACTGAAAGAATTTATATGCAAATCTGAATCTGACATGCATCTCCTTTCTAATATGTTCTACTTTGCTCATGATCTGCAAATAATTTCATGATTAAGATACCAGTTCTGAAAACTGCTCTGTTTGGACTTCTGAACCCATGCAACATAATTTCTATTACAACACATGTGCTTGGACCTGCCCACATTCAAGAGTTTGACATTTGAGGACTACAAAGGTTAGATCTCAGTCCAAAATTTATCAGACTTCTATGGTTATGTCAAATTGTCCATGAATTGTCATAAGTCTTTGCAATAGTCTTTTGGTGCTAGGAAGTTCAGTGTTGGCTAGAATTTAGGAATGCAGAGTCAATTCAACTTATATGGGCATAAAAGCTAAAAGAAAAATAGTTCAAGTTTCTCCATGTGAATAATGGGTGAAGATTGCTAATTGTGAGTGTGGAGGGAAGGGGTGAACACATTTTTCTGTCCAACCTGAACTGCCCTTCCCTTTTAACCAATTCTTGCGTCAGGCTATGAGGTATTTACCTCTGCCTGTACTGCATTTTAACACCTCCTTCCTAAGAGATTAGTTGTAGTTACCCTGTAGACTAAGGGAAACATGGGTGCATTATACATTATGCCTCATTTTTCACCTCTGTCTCATTGGCAGTGTACTAAGCAACAAAAAACTATCACAGGAAGCAGTAGACATGGCACAGTCTTTTGTATGTATCTGAATCTCTAAAATGGGATTCTGCCAAAGTCCCTCTGCTAAGTTCATTTCCACTGATGAAATTAGCAACCCTCATGTCACTAATTAGAAGGATTTTACAGAGAATGCACATTTCTAATGAGTGCTGTATTACACATTCTACTAATTCACAGTCAAACTCTTTTTGATGAATAGTGAACAGCTGTTGCTGATAATGCCACGATATTGATCTTCTTCCTTTTAATTTCAGGAGACAGACTCAACTGGGTTCCTGAAGGTTCTCTATATTAAGATAAAAGAATTAGGTCAGCTTCCTGGAAGGTCCCTGAGCTGTGAATTATTTGGGCATCTTATCCTGAAAAACAAAACTCTGGAGAAGGACAAAGGCGAATTACATTTACATACAGGACAGTGGTTTGAGCACAGGAATGGGAATCAGATACTGCCACTGACTTAGTGGGAATGGCTTTGAGAAAATCACTTTGCACCAGATTCTGAGTGTATTTAGTCACGCTGATCAAATATCTAATTCCATGATCTGGACTAACTGGGATGTTGTAGCTTGTCTTACATGGGGACGTTAAGGAAAATCAATACAAATTCCCTAAAGGTGTGAATTTGACATGGGTTACTTGTATTGAACCACTGTGTGACACTCTCATTCAGAATTCAGGCAGCATTTATTCACTTTAGTTTAATACACTTCCAAAGCAAATTAGATGCTACAGGCAGATCACTGCAAATCATCCCCATTGTACAGCTGGAGGATAACTGCACAATGATGGTGAAACTGTTGCATAATGTTATAAAGGCTGTGAATGTAGATGAAGGCTGCAACTGATAGAAGATTTCCACTCATCATGGTGTCCATGCTCTCTGTCTGTCAAAGACGTTGTGGTGACTGTCTCCGTACTCTAAAAGAAGTCCTGCACAGGCAACTTCCAGGTTTGGGAAAACAAGAAGAAAAACAAGGCAGCAGATCTACTGAATTCACTAGTTTTATCTGCTTATCCTTAAAATATGGAGAAAGGAGGAGATAGCCAGTGAAATGAGGGACACCCTCTAAATTTTCAGGAGTAAAGGGACTTCAAAGTTGCCCAGACACTTCGAAGTACTGGTGGGTGAGTCGCAGCTACATGCAAACCGGGACTTCGAAGTTTAATGCTGCCAGTGGGGAATTTGCTTAATGAAGTGCTGCATATGCACCACAGCACTTCATTAATAAACTCCCAACACCCTACTTACCAACCTCCCTTCGAAATAGGGAGGTAGCATAGACACAGCTCAACAGTATCAAGGCAATGATCATCTGTCAGTAGTGCTGCTAGACTGTAAGGATGCCAGACCATCACCTGCTGAAATATGTCTTGTTGTCTATGCTGAAAGAAGGGTGCTATAACACTGGAGGACAATGGACACATTATAAGGACTTTTTGAAGGATAATTTAAAGAAGTGCAATATTGACACTGACACTTGGAAGACACTCCCACAGGACTGCTCAAAATGGATGTAAGTCCTACATAACCTTCCCCTCCATTTTCAGCTTGCCTGCTGACAATCTAAGGAGGAAAAGAGGTGCAGGAGGGTGGAGAGATTCATGTCCAGTCATGATCAACAGGTTTCTGACATACTTGAAACATCTGTCCTCACTGTAGTAGAACTTGTGGTTCAAGGATAGGTCTTATCACACACGAGGATCCACAACTCCCATGGAAGATGTTCATATTTGGCAACAAGTGATTTCCATTATAGGCAGATGTTTAGTTCATGTAAATTGTCATAGCTCTGTTGACCTGCAGAAAATCTGCTCCCAATTATTCAACCTCAGAAATGTTATCAGAATATCCCTCAATTGGTGAGGTTTAAAGTATAAATTAATTTACCTGTGAAAAATTGATTTAAATGGTTGATTTTTTGGCTATTTTAGTTACTTTTACTATAGAAACAAAATATTTAGATGAAAACCTTTTATGTATTTGTGTGCAATTTTCCATTTAATCTAAAAGACATTTTTCCTCAAAAAGATATATTAATGAAAAACATGCAACCAACTGTAGTGTTCAAAGTATCCTTGTCTTTAATTTCATTTCCTCTTTATTCCCCAATTTTACATGTCTACTTTGCCTGCCTTTATGGAGATTTTAGCAAAACTTAATTGATGAATAGCTATAAAGGTTTTTGAAGCTTGTGGATGAAAGGCATAATAAAAGTGCAAAATTCTGTAATTATTTATTCAGATGAGCATAATGTGGTCTAATTCTTTTACTAAATTAATGTCTTTTTGTTCAGTATTAAAGAAACATTTCCAACTTCACATAAAAAGAAAAGAAGAAAAGGCTTTTGTATTTGATGAGGGATGGCACAATAATTAGGGATCAACCTTCATCAGAAAACAGAATATTTCTAGCAGAATAATTGTGAGACTTCCCTCTCACTACAGTCATTGTAATTTTGAGGCCACTGTATATGTCTGTTTTCTTTGATCAGACAATTAGGGGTTATCATTTTGATCCATGAATCTTCCAAAGTCCATATGTATTGCATAAAACACTTCAATTTATATTCACAAGTCCTAGAATGGATTTAAAAAGCTAGGTACAAAAGATGACTTGCCTCAGGAAGAAAAATGTGGGTCTTGGTATATAAGTAATGAGTTTGTTTTGGGACTTTGAGTCCTGAAGATCCATTGTTTGTTTGTTTTTTAACACTATTGAATATGTGTCAGCATCTCTTCTGAGGTATCATGATCACATAGGAAAGTTTTTTTTTTCTGGTTCCCACTCATTGTCTCTCATAACCCAAGTGAGATGGTGTCCTTGTCTTGAATGCAAATAAATTTGTGTATTTTTCACCCTGGGGTAGTTCATGCATATGAACTATCCCAAGGTAATATCATTGAGGACCAGACATATTATTTATAAAATAGCTTTAACCTCTCTAGTCCAGCATCTTCAAGCCCTGACTGGTGCTGAGCCAGAGAATTTGCCGAATCACGAGAAAAATGTTGTCTAGCAACATTAGCAATATTTCTACTGATCATTGGGCTCTTAGAAGACATTTAGGTGCATTTCTGCACAAAGCACTGAAAGGCATGATTGGTGGCTGTAGACAAACTTGATGGGACCATGGGAAACTTGGCCACACCCAGGATAAATGGACATTCGACTAATTAAAATCATGCTGGACCATGGATATTGCTGGTCCAGAGAGTGCCGGACTAGGGAGATTCAACCTGTATCTATTCACCAAGGTCAATACATGGAGAGGGGATTGGAATGTTTACCTTGTGGCTTACTTCTAGTGGAGCTAAAATATCTGATCTTCACTGTATTTTTGACTCAGCATAGCTCTTGTGTGTTAGTTGTCTCAATATAAAAATATATACTTTTTTAGCAATGAAGACCATGCCACCATCTCATTTACATTGTAAGAAACATGACCGTTACCTTGAAGTAAAAACAAATATTTTTAAGCAGTGAAGGCAAGGGTAGATGTCTCAGTCTCACCTTGAAATATACCCACAGGCAGTGGACATTTTGGGACTCTGGACTGGGGCACAGTTCTTACTTCTGCCACAGACTTATTATATTATATTATATGTTATATATATTATATAGTGTATTATATATATTTTACATATATGTATATATAAATATATAATATATTATATATAGTATATATTATATTAATATTATAATTAACAAAGCAAATATTGCCACATTGAACATCAGAATCAAATATTTCTAACAGAAAAAGTTGTCTATTGGTGTATTATAAAATATATTTTTACATATTTCTGAAACAACCATCTTCACCCCCCAATTTCTATCCTCATGCGATACGGACGGTAGTGTCTCTGTTTTGCGAAAGCAAATAGTGACATTTGTTGTTTGAGTAGCTGCAACTGACAAGTCATGACTTGAACTTAATAAAGTGCCAGTCTTTGTGAAAGCTAGAAACTTTGAAGTGAAGCATCACTGTTCGCACATCCATCAAAACGTTTTCCCCTGCCTAATATGCTTTTCCTGAGTGAGTGGTTTTGAAAATGTTAATAGTTAACACAACATAACTATAGCACTTTTCATGCTCAGATTGATTGTCTTTCACAGCGGCCACATTAGGTAGATAATACATTAGTATTATTCAGTAAATATTTGTGTTGGGGTCACAAGAAAAACATATCTATATTATCACACACATTTTATGCCTGGGAATAATGAATCATAGAGTTTAAGTGATTTGCACCCACAAATCTGAACAGGCAGGATTGGAACTGTGGGGTTACTACCTTCCAGTCCGCTACACTAAACTACACACACTCTCTTTAAAAAATTCATGGAAAAATTTCATCCTCATTCATTTCCATTTTCTCAGATCTCCAGCTGCTATTAAATGTCATAGCTATGCAGCATTTGAGGGAGTCATGACCAATTTACTTGAGTGGTGGGTATGACTGAGGTCTTCTTACCATTCCAAATGTTACAAAACAGAGTTGAGAGATTAGGATTATAAGTGATTTTATTTGTCATCTCTTTGATTAATACTGAAGTTATCATTTTCTGGATATTGTAACCCTGCCTAAGATTTAACAAATTACATAAAAATAACACGGTGAAAGATTATAAGGTTGGAATGATATTTTATGTGAATCTTATATTTGAAAAGTCAGACTTTTTTTAAAAAAAAGGTGCTTGCAATGGTCAGTGTGATCCTGTTTGACAGTCCATTGGCAAATGTAATAAAATAATTTTTACTGTTATAAGTAAACTATTTTGCATATTATCTTCAGAGGTTAGACGATACCACAACATACAAATTCTGGTAATTGTGGATATATTCTGTTTATGAGACAGAAGATGGAGTACAAGTCATCCTGTCTCCATGGTCATTATTGAGAAGTGATGCAAAGGAGACTGATTTAAACAATTAGGGCTATAAAGAAGAAGTTAGGTTTTCATGGGTGCTGTGGCTTAGTAGATGGAGAATCATGGACATTGGAGCATCTTTGTTGTTTTCAAATAAATATACCTGTTGTGTGTTTATCTTACAAAAGCAAAGTCAAAGAAATGCATTGACAAGCTTTATACATATTGCTAAGCATTACATTGGGCCCCAGTGTAGTTGTTGACCACAGTGTTTATCCCAGAGCGTTATACCAGGGGTCAGCAACTTTTCGAAGGCCGAGTGCCGAAATGTGACCTTTAAACCTCTATATATGGTTCTAGTGCGGTGATACTTTCTAAAGGCTGGGTCTATACTTGCCTCCAACTTCAAAGGGGGCATGTTAATCAGGGCTAGGGGAGATTACTAATGAAGTGTTGTGGTGAAATATGCAGCACTTCATTAGGCAAATTCTCCCCCACAGCAACTTTGAAGTGTCATACTTTGAAGTGCTGGCAAGTGTGTAGCCGTGGGCACTTCTAAGTGCCTGTGCTACGTCGAAGTACCTTTACTCCCCAAAATGTTGAGGGGTAAAGGCACTTTGAAGTAGCATCGTCACTTTGAAGTGCTCATGGCTACACTTGTGCCGGCACTTCAAAGCTTGACACTTCGAAGTTGCTGCTGGGGAGAATTTGTCTAGTGAAGCGCTGCATATTCACCACAGCACTTCATTAGTAGTCTCCCATTGCCCTGATTAACATGCCCTCTTCAAAATTGGGGCAAGTGTATAGAAGCCCTCATAGTCCTACTTACAACAGCTTCATTAATAAATACATTAAGATGCAGAGCTTTACTGTTTATATAGTGGTTGGTAGTACTAGCTGCTTTTTTGTTAATCCACAGGCAGCATGGTATTGAGTTAGCTGCTGGTTGCATAGGAGGAGTGTAAGAGTCCTGGGACGCCTAGCCCTTGGTCTAGGGCGGGGCAGCAACCAAAAAAAGGGTTATAACACCGGCCCAGCCCTCAGTTCGGGGCGGGGCAGCAATTCACCGATAATACAATACAGGCCCAGCCCGCAGTTTGGGGCAGGGCAGCAGTTCACACTGGTAACACAGTACAGGCCCAGCCCTCAGTTCAGGGCGGGCAGCAGTTCACAGTTGTAACACAATCCCGGCCCAGCCCTCAGTCTAGGGCGGGGCAGCAGCACAAGGGTTTGAGCACAGGCCCAGCACGGGCTGGCCCTGTCAAGGGGAGGGGAGGGGGTCGCAGGCCCTCCCACTCCACTGCGACCCGGCCTGGGGCCCTGGGGGTTGCTCACACACGACCACGGCAGTGGGGATCCAGGCCGCAACACACTGCCATGGGTTCGGGAGAGTCATTCCCCGGGCCACTTTCTACCTCTACCTCCACCAGGGGAAGGTCCCAGTCCATCTGGTCAGTGGTTCCCGCGGGGTCGGTCTCTTCCAAATCATCCACCTTCGGGGGCTCCGGCCAGTTGCTCATGTCGATGTCATTGGGATAGTCTGGCAGCAGTAGCACGGTGGGCCCGAGGCGATCCTGGGCCTGGGGGCTGCAGGGGTCCGCCGGGACTCTGGGGCAGGCTGCTCCTGGGGCCTCGTGGTCACTCACCCTCGCCAGTCTGGCCGCGTCTGGGGCTTCCTCCAAGGCGGGGGTTCTCCGCCGGCGTGAGGGTCCTGGCAGGTCTGGGAAGTCCGGGTAGGCCCCCTGGGGCATCTGGATCTGGGGTTGCGTGGGGCTGCTGGGGGCTTGCTCCTCCAGTGCGGCCGGGCGGCGACAGGCCCTCTGCCCCTGGTGCTGGGGAGCTCGCGCAGGCGCTTCCTCCCTGCCCGGAGGCCCAGGCTTTAATGGGTCCCGAGCCCTGCCCTTGGCCCTTCTAGACCTAGGCCCCGCCCTCTGAGGGGCGAGCCACTGGTGTTCTGGCTCCGGGCCCACACACCAGGGCCTCTGCACAGCCTCCTGTGCCTCTGAGTCAGCAGGAGGCCATACTGACTCACTACAAGGAGGAAGGATGGGGCTGAGCTCCACCCTCATATGGCAACGAAAATCAGCTCATGCGCCACTCTTGGCACCCATGCTGGGGATTGCTGATTCCTGCATTAGATGATACTTTAGATATTCTGTGCCCAGGTGATGGATTGATTTCAAGATAAGGAGCAAGACTTTGAACTTAATTGAAAATTATATGGAAAGCAAAATTCTGATATTCTTATGATAGCCCTGTGCTGCTAGGAAGGCAAAAGGCAGTACTTTTACTAGTTGTAGTTTCCAAGTGCTAAAGGTTTCATAACAGGGTATATTGCCTTTCTGTACTCCAGCAGAAAGGCGATGAAGACATGAATAAATGGGGGAGGATCTTCACCCACCAGGCTGGAAAGGTGTAGTCAAATGTAAATAGTAGAAAACATTGTTGACTGTTGCTTTAATTCTGCCTCTTTTCATGCCGAACTGCAGAGATTGGCCCAGAACCTTCTCCAGTCCTCCTTGTTGGTGCCCTTCTACATATTTTTTTAAATAAACGTGTTTTCAATGGACTTTCACTTATCCTTGCATCCCCAACCTTTAAATGCCTTTCCTTATGTTATGTATATAGCTGGGAGCACCCCAGGATCTGAGGGATCATTCTTTGTTCACCTAAGAGCAGATCCACCCAAGACTGCTCAGAAAGAGGATAGTTGTGCAGGGGCCTGGAATTCCAAAGTGGCCTGGAATTGCAAAGGGGCCTGGAGCAATGGCCAACACCACTGCCACTTCAGCAGCAGTGCCTGCTGGTGATCCAGGCCCCTTTGAAGTGCTCCGCTGCTTCACACTTCTGTGTGTGTGTTGGGGCGAGGGGGGGAATGTCATGATCTCAGTGGTGATAAGGGCCGACTGTCCTGGACTCTGTACTTTCTGGGGGTACAGGGCCAGGACCCGCTCCCTCCTTACTCAGGGACCACGGTGGCTGTTGACTCCACTGCCTCAGACCTCAACTGAAGACAACAGGAGCTGTGGTATCTAAGTGGCAAACCTCAATGGATTCAGTGCTTCACCGACTCATCCCAGATGTTTAGCGGTGCACTCAAATACATCTGAAGTGGGTATGTTCAGACAATAGTGAGGAAATGATTATATTTTTTTCTGCGCACTGAAATCCAACATTTCATTGGCTGGTTTCAAAAACTCTTGGATTCTTTTATGCTCATTTAAACTACTCCAAGCAGATACAGCTTCCCAAGAACCACTTTTGTATTAAGAATATATATGCACCACTGCTCATACCGGATCAAATCAGGAAAGATCCAACCAGTCAAGCTATACTCTGGGTTTTCTCCATTTCACCAGAAAGTATGTGGATGTTCTTAAGTTTCTAAGATACCATCACATTGTAGATGTTTAATATTTTCTGATTCTAAAATACTGTTTTGTTCGTGAACATAGCCAGAGTTAAATTCCAAATGGAACGTGTTTCATAATTATTTTACAAGAAGTGTTTAGCAAGCAGCACGAAGGATTTTGTGTGTGAATTTCCACCATTCCCGACTGCCTTCAGCATTGTAGCATCATGCAGATTCTGTTTTCTCCCTGTGAAGAATACATTTAGTTTTGAGGAATTACTCATACACTAAGCCTTACATTTCTGCACTGTTTGTTACAGCCAACAAAATCAATATAATTCTTGGAACACTGTGACAAAAATCACTGTAAAAGACAAGTTTGTAACCTGGAAGTGACTCAATTTCTGTTCGCCAAACTAGATTTCTTCAGGTAAATTATAGATAAGTAATATGTGTGCCAACTTGGATTTTGTCACCTCTATAAAAAGTATTATTAAAGTGGAGTGCCTCAAACAAGCCATTCAAAGGAATGAAACCTTGCTTCTTGAGATAATATTGCACATATTGATCAAACATTATATTTTTAAAATAGCTTTACATTATTCTAGTGTATTTTTTTAAAAAATATTTCTCAGAGAGCGATACACACCATTCCTTAGCTAGAAATCATTTCAAACAGCAGCTTAGTCTGTTCTTACAGGCATAGAGGAATTTTAGGACTCTAGCATCCATTTGAAAGCTAAATAGACCCTGAATTCTTATTAGATAATGGTCATGTAATTTATATACAAATAGGCTTGAAAAGATTAGGTAAAAAAAATTTCCACTGTTAATAACTGAAATGGATAGAGAGGCAGCATAAGGGAAATGTTACTTGTTAACTTATTATGAATTTGATTTAAGGTTATTTTAGTTGTAAAATTTAACATGTTGACAATTTGTGTTTTAATTTTTATAAAACTCTAATGTTCTGAATCTCAGTTCTTACTATCATTAAATAATTATTATAATAAAAACTGCTTTATACCCCCTAATAATTTTTGTTGCCCTTGGGCAACTCCAATTGCAAACAGTGTCCAGGATGTGGGGGGAACATGAAATATTTTTAGTGTCATTATATTTTCTGGCTAATTTTCAGTCCCTTTCATAATGATTCCTAGTAATTTGTTAGCTTTTTACACCGAACCTTCGCACTGAACAGATATTTTTAGAGAATTGTCTATAATGATTCCAAGGTCTCTTTTCTTGAATGGACAGCTAATTTAGGCCCTATGACTTTATATGTAGCATCACAGAATCATAAAATAGAATACTAGAGCAAGAAAGGACCTCGGGAGGTCACCAAGTCCAGTCCCCTGCCCTCACGGCAGGACCAAGAATGATACAAACCATCCCTCTCAGATTTTCAGCTAACCTGCTTTTAAATATATCTAAAGATAGAGATTCCACAAGCTCCTTAGGCAATTTACTCCAGTGCTTAATCAACCTGGAAGTTAGGAAATTTTTCCTAATATCTAACAATTAATGAAATTCTCAGAAATTCTATGTTATGTGTAATGTAGTTAGAAAATTCTTGGAAATTCAGCAATATAGGTGGCAGCTGTAACTTCACAAACCCTCTTTAAAGATAATGGGAGTCCGTGTACCCACAAGAATCTTCCTAGTGGAGTGGGAAGAGCGTCACTTATAAAATTATTCCTTTCAGTTGTCTGTCTCTATACACTCGATCTAGCAGAACACTTAATATGTAAGTACATATCCCATTGGCTTCAGTGGGACTACTTATATTGCTTCAATAAGATTTGACTTCTGTAGGACTATTTATGTGCTCAAAGTTAAACATGTGCTTAAGTGTGTTGCTGTGTCTATGAGCACAGTTTGGAACCATATTCACTCACAGATTGTAAGGCCAATCTCTTGGAAGAGAAATCTGCAGCGAATACATTTTGGAGTTCACTGGAGCTTAACAGCTAACTCATGAACTGCTGTTTACAGCAGAGAAGTGTGCATTTTAAATCCCAGTTGTTGATGTAAGTGCCTGATCCTATTTCTGGATTTAATCTGTTCTACATGGATGTAAACATAAATAACAATGATTTCAACAAACTAACATATATTTATCCAGGTAGAGCTGTATGTTCATAGATAGATATATGCACCCACAAATATCCATCAAAGGTGAATACCGCAAAGTTCCCATTTCCTTGCAATTAGACAATTATAGATTTTATTTGCTTTCTGGAACACTATCCTGCCTTTCAGACAATAACTATTCTTAAAGAATGTTACGTACACCTATTTTGGCCTATACCAACTGTTAGTTCTCTATTTAATTTGAAGGGTATTTTTTTTAATTTTTTGCCTTCAGAGATTTAAGACATTAGGGATTTTTAAGCAGATACTTTTATCTTATATATTTTTCTTCATCTCAAGCTCTCAGGAGAAAATATTGGGAATATTTGGAAATGAAATGGTTCAAATATACTGGCACTAATTTACTGTGGCAACACATGTGATACGCTCATTTTTTAAAACTGAAGTGTATGCATAAAGTGTAAGAATGTTTTAGCAAGCTCATATTTACTGCAAATGGACAGAGTCATCTGACAAATGGCAAATTGATAATGCAATACCTTTTTGCTCCTCTTGAGCTACTGCATATCCTTCAAGAGCTTCTGAAAATTTCTGGTAGATTTTTGCCAGGACAACGTGGTCTTTCCTGACATTTAAAAGGAATATAGATTTAGCATAGTGTTAAGATACAGTAAATTATCAATACGACCCTCTCAGTTTGTTGCTTATTTATATAGGTCCAGGAATAAAACAGTCTCTATATTGCAAGAAATTCTTTATAAATATTTAGAATGTCACACTAGTGCTGCCTGCATAAGATATTCTGTTTATGGCTGGAATGACCGCATGCAAAGGTCTTGATTCACCCTTGAGTTATGGAAGCCACTTTTAGGGCAGTTTAGAATATGGCCCTGGCTGACAGAAAGTACATCTGGAAAGGAAGTCTGATGGCAGTCTGCTCAGCTGGAAGCCCTATGGATAGGTAGTACTGACTGAAAGTGGGTGCTCTTGGATAAAGAGAGTGTATGGATAACAAGCCTGAATGTTGCATATTGTTGGAGAAGCACAAGCATGCCCTGACTTCAGCTTGGGAAGAAGCACACCTGGACACAATGACCATCCCTGGGTGAATGTTTTTCCTCACAATTGGTTTTTTTAAAATGATACAGTTTGTCAGTTTCCTTAAATGTTTGTGGGTTCTTTCAGTGCGCTTTCCCAGATATCTGGGTAGAGCTGTTTGGGCTGTGTAGTGCAGTATGTTGAAGCCTTTGATGTTACCCAGAAAGAAAGGCCACAGGCATGGTTCAATGACAAAAGGCAGTATACCGATGTCAAGACACAGCCCTAGCGCCCTGGCTCCACGGTTATCCCAACACAAGTATCCTGTGGCAAAAATGGCTCAGTCAGCGATAGGTCTCTCCACTGGCCCCTTGGCTGAACAAAGAATTAAGGTAAACTATCCCTACATTTATAAATGGAAACAAATAACTAATATGCCCAGCTTACAGACCACCTCACATATTTTATGACATGATTGTTACCTCCCCTAGTTCCTGATATCTTAGGCAAGAAATACCAATTCATTGATTTGTCAAACCATCTTATCTTGTACTAGATTGGGCTGTATCTGTAGTAGCAAGAATATATTTCCATACATATATAGCACCTACTACACTGGCAACAACTTTTCCAAGTTCACATCCTAGACAATCACTTTGTAAGCATCAGCTTTAATGCAAGGCTTGATGTGAGCTCACAGCTTCTGGTGCAGGCCTCAGATCTTGCACCAGGCCCAGGGTTCCAGGCTCTCTCTCTCTTTCTCTGTACTACAATGCAATATTGAGGGTCATTTTGATGTTCATGTTTTATGGATTCTGTGGCTATACCTTTGATTGAACAAACACCACAATGCATGGGTGCAGAACAGCATAGGTGACTTGTAGTAGCACTTGAGTGGTGCATCACCCTGCCCTGCCCCCTGCTATCTGCCTGTCAAAATTTTAACTGATATATGCAGAGGTGGAGGGAATACCTCCTCCCTGTCCACCTGGGTGGCCCCCTCCTATATTTTCTCCCCCATCCACAGGCACCAGTTGCCTCTGTGGGATGGGGATAATTCTCCACATGGATGCAGGGACTGAAGATAGCTCTGCCCCCACAACACCTGCCAACTGAATAAATGCTGCAGGAGAAGAGATTCAACTGGTGCTACCCTGATCTTGGGTTTGTGGCAGATAGGATATAGGAGCTAGATTGGGGCAGACCTGACATGAATGCTTGTGGTGGCAAATTAAAAAGGAAGCTTGGGCAAGGCTTTATGTTTGTTTACTGTTGGTAAATTCAAAGCTCAGAAACACTGCTCAAAGGGTATGGTCTCACACAGTATTCATGTATGTTGCTTAAGAAACCTAGTTTCTTTTTTTACAGTGAAAATATCCTTTATTTCACTGTAAGAGTCAATTACAAATCAAGGAAGAAAAAATATGCTACCTCAAGAGGAGAGCCCCAGTATTTGTGCCACTTTTGTAGGAAGATGCATCTGAATAGAAGATGGCAGATCCCCCTTCAATTAATGGTGATTACCTCTAATCAATTGTGTAGAAAATAAATAATTACAGATCCAGGACATCGTCTGGCCTTATTTGCCAGAGTTCAACTTCTCTAAGCAAAGGTCCATAATTGGATCTGCACAGACCTAAAGCCCGCACATGTATCTAAAGATTTAACTTTGGACTGAACTGTAGAAATAAAATGATCTTCAAATGATGTGACCTGAAAAAGTCACAGAATGCTCTCCTTATTATGGAGTCATTATTCTGCAGCAGGGTCATTTGCTGGCTATTGCAGAGCTCTACAGATTAAAGAGTTTCAGATTCATTGCAGTCAAATAAATATGGAAAATGGTGTGAGTTCCTTTTTTTTTCTTCCTGTTGCATGTGACAAAGTGGGTTTTTTCCCAGAAAGCTTATGTCCAGATAAATGTGTTACTCTTTGAGGTGCCACATTTTTACCTGTTGTTTTTCCAGTTCTTACTCAACTGTGCTGAGATGACAAAAATTAATTGGTTATTGAGTTCACTCCTGTAAATAATGTTGCATTGATTTAAGTGGAACACTCTGAGGCCCCAATCTATGCATTACATTTCTTCTAGCCGATTTACAAATAACACACAAGCTGTGTCTACACTAGTCCAAAACTTCGAAATGGCAAGTTTACTAATGAAGAGCTGAAATACATACCGGCAGCCAAGGCACTTTCAAATTGCCGCAGCTTGCTGCTGTGTGGCTTGTCCAGATGGGGGTCCTTTTCAATAGGACCCCAGCAACTTCAAAATCCCCTTATTTCTATCTGCTGTTAGGAGTAAGGGGATTTCGAAGTTGCCGGGGTCCTTTCGAAAAGGACACCAGTCTGGACGAGCTGCGCGGTGGTGAGCCTCAGAAATTTTGAAGTGCCGCAGCTGCTGACATGTTAATGAGGCACTGAATATGTATTTCAGTGCTTCATTAGTAAACTTTGAAATGGCTATTTTGAAGTTTTGGGCTAGTGTAGACGTAGCCACACTGTATAAATCTGAAATATATGTTTCTTGTACTGGAACCGCCATTGCATAATGCTTTCTCGACATTAATAATGAAGAACCTAATACCTTCCTGGGTGCAGGCAGAAGGGGGCAGGAACTGGGTGGATAATAAAAGACAGAATGCAGGAGATGAGAGTCTTTTACTGTATATTCCCTAACTTCCCCAACTCCATAGGATCAGGCTTCTATGGGACTAAGTGGGACCAGGAAGTAGTAAGTCCTAATGAATATCCAGGTATAGGTTAGTGTTGTTCCTGGAAGCTTTAGCACCAATTCCATGCCACTTGGAGTGGCCTAGTGTGCCTTATTACCCCCTATAGATGGGAGCACACTAATAACACCTAGTAAGGGAAGATATGTTTCCAGCAGGAAGAGAGAGGGATGCTTCCTGTTTCAGGATCAATGCCTCCCTGTGGATGGATAAGACATGCAGGATGTATTGTCCTCCCTCCCTTGATCCACTGAACACTTCCTGCCCAATGGAAAATGTTGGAAACTCTTTTGAGAAACCTTGAAGGCCTACAATACGAAGTGTTACTATGTCTGAACAGAACTTTTAACAAGCAGCATAGCTGATATAATGCTTGGTGGTCAGCGTAAGCCAGGACAAACAGTCAGGTTCATCAAAACAAAACAGCAGAAATGTAGCACTTTAAAGACTAACAAAATGATTTATTCAGTGATGAGCTTTTGTGGGACAGACCCACTTCTTCAGATGAAATGGGTCTATCCCCCAAAAGCTCATAACCAAATAAATCATTTTATTAGTTTTTAAGGAGCTAAATTTCGCTGTTTTGTTTTGTTGAAGTACAGACATACATGGCTACCTCTCTGTTACTAGTCAACTTCATATTAATCAATTGGGACTGAAAAATTAATCATTCTAGTATCAGGGAGGTAGCTGTGTCAGTGTAGATCTTTGAGAACAACAAGAGTCCTGTGGCACCCCATAGACTAACAGATATTTTGCAGCATAAGCTGTCATTGAGAGCCCTCCTCAGCCACAGTAAAACATCGCCACTTAAACCTGGCCACTGAGGAGTTTTCAGAGCTCTCAGCTCCCTTTCTATGGGTTTTGCTATGGGATGGTATGATACTTTGGATGATAGAGTCATAATTCAAAGTGATGTGGACAAACTGGAGAATTGGTCTAAGGTAAATAAGATGAAGTTTAATAAGGACAAATGCAAAATACTCAATTTAGGAAGGAGCAATCAGCTTAATATATACAAAATGGGACATGACTGCTGAGGGAGGAGTACTGCAGACAGGAGTCTAGGGGATCATAGTGGAACATAATCAAAATATGAGTCAAGAGTGTGATGCTGTTGCAAAAAAAAGCAAACATGATTCTGGGAGGCATCAACAGGAGTGTTGTGAGCAAGACACAACAACTCATCCCTCTGCTCTACTCAGCGCTGATTAGGCCTTAGTCAGAATACTGTGTCCAGTTCTGAGCACCACATTTCAAGACGGACAAGGAGAAATTGGACAAGGTCCAGAGAAGAGCAACAAGAATGAATAAAGGTTCAAAGAACATGAGCTATGAGAGAAGAATGGACGTGTTTAGTTTAGAAAAGAGAAGACTTAGAGGGGACATGAGGGTGGTTTTCAAGTACCTAAAAGAGGAAGAAGGAGAAAAGTTCTTCTCTTTGGCCTCTGAGGCTAGGACAAGGAGCATTGTGCTTAAACTGCAGCAACTTCCTAACTGTCAGAGTGGTTAAACACTGGAATAAGTTGCTTAGGGAGACTGTGGAATCTCCATCCCTGGAGATATTTAAGAGCAGGTTAGATAGACATCTATCAGGGGTGGTTTACACAGTGCTTGGTCCTGCTGTGAGGGCAGGGAACTGGACTCATTGACCTCTCGAGGTCCCTTCCAGTTCTAGGGTTCTATGACTCTATGACACAGACGTGTATTTCTGGGCATTTGTTTTGTAAATGGCAAAACTAGCATGGTATTTTTAAAGATAAAAAAACACACTGTCTTAAGACAAGAAGTGCTTTTTTTAAGATCTGCCTCTCCACACTTAAACCTTTAACCTGAGCCCAAACTCAGAATTAATAAATCATCGTATTTGCTTCATTTTCAATCTTTCCATCAGATTAACTGCTTGTCTAAACACCTGAAATAGGAATGATGAGGTTCTGAAGAGATTCAGTAACTCCCTGATTGCCTCATCTGTTTTAGTCTGCTGCTTCACAGTGAGAAGTTACTCCCCAGACCATGGTGTGATGCTTAGTCCAAAGGTGTAGAGTTGAAGTTCAGTTTTCATGCTCCATGGGACAGAGGAAGTCTCTTGCTCTTGAATTCTCCTTTCTAAAGTACAGTGCAGAGACAAAGCAGTGATGTTTTAAATTATAAAAAATAAGGAGCTTGTGAATTACAGTCTCCATGTAAATCACTGTCGCAACTAGAGAAATTACCAGCAAAATGACTAAATTTGGAGAAATCTTGCAAATTCTGAAATGTTGAATAGAAGTTCTATGTAATTAGGGCCCCATGAGCATAATTTCACCACATGTATTGAAAAGGATACGTTCTTTGCTAAGAGATGATTAAATTCTGCTAGGAGCAAAATATGAATTTTCATGAAGTTACCAAGTGGAGAAATGGTAGATTTTTGCCTAGAGAAATATAAGAAACTTTTGCATTGTTAGGAAATAAAGGAAACATAAAAGATACACTATATAATGTTATATTTCCTTGGCAGAATGTATATTTTTGTATTCATAACAGTTTTACCAGATTAATATCCATACATGATAATCATGTTTCTTACAGGTGGAATCTCTGTAGCGTGATTTACTTGCATAGTTTTCCCTTTAGTGCAGTTTCAGAAAGTGCTGGATAGTCTGATGCATTTTCAGTGTTTCTCAAACAACCAAGATGATATTTTTCACTTAGATTCCACTTCATGCCAATATTTGAAGGCACTTGAACAGGTTTTAAAAATTTGGTGTCAGGAAAGCTCTCTCACAACCAAATAGGAGGAGAGAGGGTGGTATGATTTATGGAATTAACACAGATTGTGGAAACAGGAATTCCTGAGATACAGCCCCAGGTTTGAAAATGATCTATCCTGTAGACATGTGCAAGTCACTTAACTCTTGCTTGTACATTGGTTTTCCCCTCCATAAAGGTGGGTTGACAATGCTGGCTAACCTTCCTCACTGAGAGACTGAGATTAAGTAGTGTTTACAGAGCTTGAAAATGAAAAGTGCTAAGTCACAAGCCATTCTAGAACTACTGATGTCAATCTGATTAATACTTACCACTGTTAATGATATGTATTGATTTGAAATATTGGTAGCTCTAGAATCTAGCATGCAACTTAATTCTTACCCAGCCCTTACTTCAGGGGGATGTTTGACTGGATTGGAACTAAATAAGAAAGTTGGCCTGATTCAGTGAGATAGTTTGGTATTCACTTCGCCTAACAGTAAGCATATAGTCTCATGGGCATCAGAGATTACTCATACACCTAAATTAGATGGGTTTAAGTACCTTTCTTTAAGGGACTTTGGGATACAATTCTATGTGTGAAAGTCCAACTTAATTTCAAGCCATTTCCTCTGTCTTAATGGTCCTTCTTAGTCTTTTGACAATCCCCATAAAGCCTCCAATTGTGTTTAAGAATACCAGATTTATTGTTTAAAACAAATTTGCTATTATTTTTCAGTTCTCAGAGGGTCTGAGCCTGCTCTCTGCACTTACAGTATATTGTAAATTACTCTTTTAATGGTCCAGTTTAAATTACCTTACAAAACCACCTATCATACAAATGAAGTTATCGTTGCAATTAGAGCTGTTCGGGCTTACATTGTTGTGCAATAATTCATGCTCAGGTGTTGTGACTAACACAGCGTATCTGTGTGAATAATTGTCCAATATTTCAAATCCTGGTGTATCTTATTAGTGAATTAAAATATCATTCATGCAGTAAATTATTCCTTGCACATCTTGGTATCTTGTCAACAATTTTATTCATTTTGAATTATGTAATAATAAAAAGAAACAAATATGGCAAAATGGTGTTCTCCCAGAAAGAATATGTAACCTGCATTTGGCATATTTAGGGATTATACATCTACGAGAAAATAGATGGACTAATAGGCATTTCCATCTATACTTTATACTTTTGTTGTTTTGCTCCTTTAGTTCCATTGAGTCAACTCATTCACTGCAGATGCCACAGTTAAACCTCTTTTCTGCCAGAATTCAGCCTTACCATTCTTCAGTTGATGGTACTGATTGCCCACATACATATACTATGTCTAATCATATGGTGCACAAATATGATTTAGAGGACCACCAGTAGTGCATTAATAGATAAAAAGGTACATTCCCTCAAAGAGGATGTAAAGCTGTTGATTTGGGAATAACTCAGACCCAAGGATGAAACCCTGGCCCAACAGATTGCATTACGAGTTATTCCGTTTACTTCAACACAGCCAGGATTTCACACCCAAATATTTTCATAGGATCAGAATTTGACTTCTGATGTGGATTTGTGGCTATAGACTTTAATGGGAGTTTCATTTGTTCTTCTGTCAGCAGGACAGTGTTTTTCCCTTTGTATTTTTCACGTAAAGTGTGAAATCAACATCTGTAAGAACCTCCAAAGACCAGAAAAGTGAATGGAAAGACTCCTACTGATGTCATTGTGTTTTGCATTGTGCTGTATGTTTCTAAAGCACCTTGTATTTTTATGATTCTGTATTAACAATTGGCAATATTCAAGGGAAAAAATGGCTGCATGTTTTCCACATACATGAAATATTTTAGTTGAAGAGAATTGTAGATATATGAAATACATTTGAATAATTCTTATCCCACCATATACTACTTCTGGTATTAGCTGCAGATCCTCCCCATGTTTTGGGGAACACTGAGTATGAAAGACAGTATATCAAGTTCTCCTAATGTATTAGTGAAATTGAGCATTTTCCTTACACTGTTTTATGAATTCCTTTTAAATTATTTTCCACGCTCTCCATTGTATTCTATATCCCCCCATGATTGTTAATGCACTATACTAGTACTGAGAACCTTGGGTAGAAATAAATAACCTGTGCTGGCACCAATTACTTTATGACAAAATGTAATTGCATGGAGATGTGTAGAATTCTCTGTTTGTCAAGCAGTTATTTGGACTAGGGGTAAAATTTACCTACCAGAAGGTGAATAATGTTGAAGGAGGAGGCCCTCCTTCATCTCAGTGAATTTCATGATTGTCATATCAAAGATGATCTCCTGGGATAGTGTGTTTTTACTAACTGCTAACTCATTTTCAGGTTATGCTGATTAAACCTTAGCAGTGTTTTGATGGAATGCAGAGGGAGCACATTGCTTTTATAGTCAATATAGTGTGCAATCAGCATGCAACTCACTTCACGTATCTGCACTTTATGTGCATGTCACTTTACTGATACTGCTGCTAAAATAAATGACATGAATGGAGACCGGCAGAATCTGGCAACCCTTGTATGGACAATAGTAAACAAAATGTCTTGCAAGCCATATAAAGAACCCTGATGGGCCACAGGTGGCCCTTGGACTGCAGGTTGCCCACCATTGTCCTAGCAGCTGCTCAGAATAGGTCTGGTGGCACATAAGATACATGAAGGCAATGGATTTGGCAATCTGGTAATTCTCCTATGTAAGTGGAATCCCAAGGAGGTACAGCCCCAGCTCATTGTCACCCTTTCTTACAACCTCTGGTGTACAAGCCATCGCCTGTAGGAAGGCTAAGACTGCACATTCTATATTCTGGCTAATTGTAACTGCTGGGTACTCTCTTAGGGCCAAAGACAGTCACAGTGCAGTACTTCTGTGGATAGTCTCACTTATGCTGTGGGGACAAAGCAGCAACATTGCCAACTGTAGAACGAAGGACCCGCAAAGGACGCCTAAATGCGTTTATGTCTTGTCTCCTGTAGTGATTGCAGTACAGCCAGACCCAGTAATCTGATTTTACCACTTTAAACATCAAGCTACACTGTAATATCTTGTAGAATTATAAATCAGGAGCAATTCCACTAAGCCAGTAATTGCTCTAGGGTAAATCCAGAGTGAGATCATAGACTCATAAAACACTAGAACTGGGAAGGGCCTCAGGAGGTCACCAAGTCCAGTCCTTTGCCATCACAACAGGACTAAACACCATGTATATCATCCCTGTTAGATATTTATCCAACCTGTCCTTAAATATCTCCAGTGATGGTGATTCTACAACCACCCCAGGCAATTTAGTCCAGTACTTAACACCCTAGTAGTTATGAATATTTTCCCATGTCCAACCTAACCCTCCCTTGTTGCAGTTTAAGATCAGAATCAGTTTGCAGTCTATTTCAGTTATTCAGAGCTTTCCATTCTTGATCATTCTAACCTCCTTCTGACTGTGCTGCTACAAATTAGAAAGTCTCCGTTTACCATAATTAACATAGTATTTATTGTAGTCTCATTCCAAATACAGGCTTTGCTGCAAATACGGGAATGGATACAAATCGAGGTATGCTAAACAAAGATTATGACTACTCCTTATGCTTATTCTTGTCTGTTATGAGAACAGAATATTCCACTTCCATCAAGACTGCAGCCATATGATAATCAGTCCTTGGGAATCACTTGGGTATTTTCAAAGAGCCTTCAAATGTGCACTGTCCTAACTTTCATGTTCACACTCAGCAATAATGAATGTTTGACAGCTGCTATTGTTGGCCAATTATTTATTTCCTTACTGTTTTAAGCCCAGCGAGTTCTACCTTTCATCTCATGTAGAAAACAAAATCTAGATGTTTGTGAGAGAACCTAGGAATCAACCATACTTTCAGTTTTAGTTCATCACTGTCATTTAGCCATCTGCCCTCCCTTTTAAAAAAGAGACTTTTCCCCAATTTCTTGCCTCTCGTTTTCTGTAAAAGAGTGGTATACTTTGCTTCTTACAACCTTTTGCTCTTCCATAAGATGAACAAAAGGTCTTTCCCCCATGAACCAGTAATAATCAGAAGTCCAGGGGTTGCACTTTGCTTCCACTTCAATGCATAGTATTTTACTTAAACTTGTAGGGTCCACTGGCTTACTGAATGGAGTTCTTTTTGTTAATATTCAGGTACTACCTTGTTCAAACCTGAAAAAGAAACCTGTGAGGAGAGCTGCAGTTGCAACTCTAATATTATTTAGCTTAAATATTTCTTTAGTTGGTTTCAGCATTCTTGGTCAACATTGAATATTAAGTATCAGAGGTAGCCGAGTTAGTCTGTACCTTCAAAAACAAGTTCTGTGGAACCTTAAAGACCAACAGATATTTTGGAGCATGCATCTAATGAAGCAGGTCTTTGCCCACAAAAGCTTATGCTCCAAAGAATCTCTTAGTCTACTGAATATTAAAAGTCTCGAAGAATGGAAGGAACAGATTTGAACTAATTTCTGTGGGGGAAATTTTGACCTAATTTGAATCAATATTTTGTTTTGTTTTTTTCCATTGTGTTGATTTCACTTTACTATATTTCTAAAAGGGCTTGTCTACACTACCACCTTTCTTTGAAGGAAGGATGGTAATTCAGGTGTTGGGAGTTTACTAATGAAGTGCTGCGCTGTATACACTGCACTTCATTAAGGAAATTCCCCCCTGCAGCAACTTCGAAGTTTTAAACTTCAAAGTACCGGAGCATGTCTAGCTGCTGCTCACCCGCTGGTACTTTGAAGTGCCGGGGCAACTTTGAAGTCCCTTCACTCCTCAAAATTTTGGGAGTAAATGGACTTTGAAGTTGCCCCAGCACTTTGAAGCACTGGCGGGTGAGCCGTGGCTAGACACGCACTGGTCCTTTCAAGTTTAAAACTTTGAAGTTGCCGCAGGGGGGAATTTGCTTAATGAAGTGCTGTGTATACAGTGCAGCACTTCATTAGTAAACTCCCAACACCCTAATTACCATCTTTCCTTTGAAGGATGGTGGTAGTGTAGACAAACCCAAAGTGTTTGGGGTTCGAGAGATTGGGCAAGATTCTTAGTTGTAAGGTACAATGTGATGGAAAGCTGCCAGATCAGGTTAGTTGGGAGTTCCCTGGTGTGAGAGAGCTCTCAGATGATGCTGGCTTATTTACCGCTCTCTTCCTCTCCTATTCAGCGCCAGTACTCAGGCCTGTCAGGATAGGGAAAGACATGACTGGAAAGTGTTGTGCTCTGGCTATTATCAGCTGGTATATAGTTCCTTAGGGACCATAGCCAGGTAATGTAATTCAGAAAAGCCTCCAGGTTGCCTTAACTAATATTAGTGCAGATACACCCTAAGAATCAGGTAGTTGTTATCAGCTCCTTGCCAGTCCCTTTCTCTACTGTGCCAAGCTACACTTGGGAACACCGGAGAAACTGAAACCTTATCAAATAATGCTCTGTGCCTTCTCATAATGATGCATGCAATACTTAAAATCCATAGGCACATCTGATCATCAGTCTTCCTTAGTTACATTGCTCAGAGATATATAAAAAAAGCCCATTTAGTTCCTTCCATATGGCAAGCCCAATTATTAAATCCTTTCTGCCCAAGTACAATCCTTGTCAAACTTAAATTTAAATGAAATGAAATAGTGCAGGAAGCAATACAAGCCGGGCAACGAAAGAGGATGATTGTTCCTCATCAGCCTGCTAGGAAAACCATAATAATCTGGCAGTTTCAAAGGCTGCATAAATTTTATTGAACCCCATCCAAGCTTTTTCAGATAAGGATTTTTGACTTGTATTAAGTGATGGAGTTGAACTTGAGGATAGGGGGTATTTACATCAACATTTTATAATCTCATAATAAACTTACTAACCTTTGTGAAAAACAACTGAGGCCTGCATGACTGGGAGAGGCCTAGGCTAACATTTTGAAACATGGATTTCTTAAAGTCAGACACCTATATAAACCCCCCAATTTCCAGAAGTGCAAAGCCGCCAGTGGCTAATAACTGCTTACGTCTACTTGAGTTGTTATTATTTTGAAAATCAATTGCATAAATATGGATATAGGTGACTCACTTTAGACACCCACTTTAGTAATTTGTATTGAACTCTTGTGATGTCCCCGTAAGAGGCACAGCTGAAAGGGAAGTGTGGGGGAAAGGCCCAAGAGGAGAGGGCTAAATCAGTTTTGCACTATTGTGTGGGGTCAATGCAATTTTCACTGTAATTGAGATAGCCCTTGAGAGCTGCTTATGGGTGGACTACGTCACCTGGGATGCACTAGGGTTTGCCATTTGGATGAACTGCTGCTGGGTGCCATGGAAGTCCTATATCATTGAAGATATAGTCTGGGCTAGGGTCCTGGCATGTAGATGAGAATTTAGGTTTAAGATGTCTGTAGTACAGCTCCAAGGAGGCCCTATGGCAGCTCAGGCTGAACCAAAATGAAACATGATTCAGTTCAACAAGCCAAATAAAAATACCAATATTTCTGAACAGAAAAGGTTTGGAACTTTCCATGGTTGACCTTTCTGTTCCTCGGGGTCAGTGGTATGGCCCTAGAGTAAGCATACGGTTCATCTATACAGGAGACTGGGCTGTCTCGGAGAGAACTCTGACAGGAACTAAGGACTCCAAATCTTGCCATCTTCAAAGTACAAAGGGCATTTTTAACTTTTCCTTCTCAAACACAAACACAGAGCAATGTGTACATTAAAAACAAAACATATCAACCTCCCTCCCCAGCCCATCAAAACAAAATATCAGACTGTGAACACAACTATCCTTTTGTGGCAAATATGAGAAAGAGAATGAGCCACATAGAATAGATGGTAATCCCAGTGCTTAATGCACTACTGGGCAGGGTTCAGATAACTGCATATGAAAGTAGTACAGGTTGAATCCCTCTGATCTGGAACTTTCTTATCCAGCAACATTTGTAATTGATTGTGATTTTAGTTAGCCAGATGACCACTTATCAGGGCCAAGTTTCCCGTGATCTCATAAAGTTTGTTTATAGCCACCAGCTCTGGCTCTGAGTGTTCTGTGCTGTAGTTTACCTGTAAATTACCCAAAAATGTCTTCTAAGAACCTGGCAAGCAGTGAAAGTGTTGGTAATGTGCTAGGTAATATTGATCTCCCATGGTCTAGCAAATTCTTTCATTTGGCACTAGTCAGGTCCTGAGGATGCCAGATGAGAGAGATTAAACCTGCATAAGGACTTTGGAGGACTAGAATAGATTTTTCAAGACAGGAGGGATATGGATTGAGGTCACATGAAAAAATTTCCTCAGAATCACAGATAGCAGAAATGACTGAAATTGAGCTAAAGAATGTGTTGGACCACAGTTTCAGTTGGTTTAAATTGACACGATCTGGTCTGGGCTAATCTAGTATAACAGCTTGAATGTGCTTGTTTGACTACAGACCTATCCTTAGAAATGATTTCCACAGAAAATAGTTTGCATCTGTATTTTTTTCTGAGTTATAGGTGACAGCATCCAATATCTGGAGAGATCTGTAGGGAGGATATGCAGATGAGGAATTCTTCTTATTTATTTTTAATGAACTCTATATGAATAATGCAGTTTAGAATTTAAGATCAGAAGGAAACTTTTTGCTTTTACATAGGTACATTAATTTATGGCAGCATTACAAGTCTGTTGCTCATTCTGAAAAATTGTGTTCCATTAATCAGAAGGTACACTTCTATCATCCTTTTTTAATTCAAATTAGGACAAATAGCTAAACATTTTATTTTTCCAGTGCAATCATGCGATTTGGATTTGAACAGTACAAAGAAAAAATCTTTAGTGCTATCAGGTCAGAGGAAAGCAAAACAATTTACCCTCAGTTACTATGAAATATTTGAGAATCTAAATTATAAATATGGGCTTGATTCCTACCAGGTATGAATGGGTGTAGTCAAAGGAGCTATGACCGTTTACAACAGCAAAGAATCATGTTCTTACCCCTCACTCTCTATTTCATTTTATGTTCTTAAAGATAGCTACTACTTTAACATGGGGAAAGTGATATGAATAAATCATCATGATAGGAGCATGTCTTGAATGTACTTCTTCTGGATCCTCTGCTTTTAGAAACGAGACATTAGTTGTAAGCAAGCCCACCAGTGGTGTAGGAGGGGGGCAAAAAGGGAAATTACCCCAGAGCCCAGCAATTCAAAGGGGTCTGGGTCTCCAGCCATCACCAGACCAGCAGGAGCCTAGAGCCAGTGGTCCCTGAGAACTTGGACAAGAGATTCAGATGTCCCCCAGCAGATTAGCAGAGTGCCCATTGGCATCCACAGGGGGAAAAGTGTTTCCACTGTTGGCGCACTTCTTCACATACCTATGTGCACATAACAAAAAATATTCCACTTAGAGAGAGAAAAATTACACGGAACACTGCTTGAAGCACCACGAGAGCAACATGCTGTGCTCTCTGGATGACCCTTAGGGCTGCCTGAGGAGGCAGGGGAAGCACATGGTGTGTTCCTGGCAGCTTTGCAGGAAGAAGCTGCCCCACCACCCCATCCTTTCCACTCAGGGGTCTGATGTGGCTGTCAGCTCTCCTGAGTGTGATTGTTTTTGGGCTTATCTACCCTTGCCCCCAACTTCAAAGGGTGAGTGTAAACGACCCTGGCCCGTGGCAGCACCCCATCTGGGCGGTGTGGGCGAACACAGCTCGCCCTCTGGGTAACTGGCTGGCCCAGGGCTTTGTCCCCTTTAAGGGCCGGCTGGCAGTCGGTGAGCAGATGGGGAGCCCCACCAGCAGTCTGAGGCGGGGCAGCAGTCACACAGGCTGTTTAAAAGCCCAGCCCTGGGCTCAGGGCAGGGCAGTGGTCCAACAGACAGTTGAGCCCCAGCCCTCTGCTTGGGAAGGGGCAGCAGTTCCACTAACAGTTTGGGCGCCCAGCCCTTGCTTCAGGGCGGGGCTGCAGGTAAGTGCACAGTTTGGGGGCCCAGCCCTCAGTTCAGGGCGAGGCCACACTCAAATGCACAGTTTGAAAGCCCAGCCATCAGTTCAGGGCAGAGCAGCAGTCAAGCAGTGGCTAGGCAGCCCAGCCCTCAGTTTGGGGTGGGGCAGCAGTCACAATGCTTTCCCCTAACTGGGGTTGGCTTTAGAGGGGTGAAAGATCACCCCTCCAGGGAGGGAGTAGGGGGTTGCAGGCCCTCCTGCTCCACTGTGACCCGGCTCAGGGCCCTATGGATCGCTCACATCTGAGCGTGGCAGTGGGGATCCAGGCTGCAACACACCACCATTGGCTCAGGGGGAGCATTCTCCAGGCCGCTTCCTACCTCTAGCTCCATAGGTGTGGTGTCCCAGTCGGCCTGGTCTGCTGGTCCCAGCTGGTGGGTCTCGTCTGGATAGTCTGCCCTTGGTGGCTCCGGCCAGTTGGACATCTCGATGTCATTGGGGTAGTCCAGCCATGGCAGGACTGTGGGCTCTAGGCAGTCAGAGGCCTCTGCTCTGCGGGTGTCCAGCAGAACTCCAGGATCTTGTGCTTCTGGGGCCCCCAAGTAGCTAGCCCCAGGCAGTCTCTCTGGTCCTGGCTGGGCCTTGGGGGAGGGGGCCCTCCACCTGTGTGAGGACCCTGGTAGGTCTGGGAAGTCCAGGTAGTATCCCAAGGGCATCCTTATCTGTCGCTGCCCAGGCTGGTCTGGGCAGCTGGGGGGTAGCTCTTGCTGACAGGCTGGGCGGTGGCGGAGCCCCCACCTCTGGCGCCCAAGAGCCTGGTCAGTGGCCTCCTCCCCGCATGGCGACCCAACCTTTAATGGGCCTCAAGCCCCGCCCCACCTCTGGCCCTTCTGGCTCTAGGCTCCACCCTCTGAGGGGCAGGGCACTGGTGTTCCAGCTCAGGGCTCACCCACCAGGGCCTCTGAGCAGCCTCCTCCGCCTCTGAGTCAGCAGGAGGCCACAGCACCTCACTACAGGGCGTGTTAATCAGGGTGATGGGAGATTACTAATGAAGTGCTGCGGTAAATATACAGCACTTCATTAGGCTAATTCTCCCCCATGGCAGCTTTGAAATGTCAAACTTCAAAGTGCCGGCATGTGTATAGCCATGAGCACTTTGATGTGCCCACGCTACTTTGAAGTGCCTTTACTCCCCAAAATTTTGAGGCGTAAAGGCACTTTGAAGTAGTGCGGGCGTATTCACCACAGCACTTCATTAGTCATTCCCCATCACCCTGATTAGCATGCCCTCTTTGAAGCTGAAGGCAAGTGTAGACCCAGCCTAATGCAGCGTATGTGAAGAATTGTGCTCTCACATATGTGTACCTCCACTTTTCAAAGACAAAAATCAAGCGAGCATGGTTGTTTTTTGAATGCTGGTCATGTAGCAGGTTGAATTTGCACCACAGTATGTGAATGGCCTTTCTGGGTACAAATTCAAACTGCTTACTGTCCAAAAGTGACAAATTAGTTAATGTAAGGACACATGGGGTTAGTTTTCTTCAGGAACCAGGAGTATGCGCACCAAGTAATAATAGGCATAATTAAGTGCATATGCAAAACCGAGGCCAGAGTTTTAATACAATAGGTTTAATTGTCCAGCAAAATTATCTGTTAGATAATTGATCTCATCTTGTATCATTGTCTACTGAGCCTCATTGTTCAGGGTAAGGGGAAATATAATAAACAGCCATTTTCATTTTTGTTTTGATTTGTCACTGGATTAAAAAGTGTAATCAGATGGGATAGCATATAGCATCTAAAAGTTATGATCTTTTAAAACCACATAAAATCTAATTTTAGAAATCTTGTACTTTTCAACTGTATTGAGACTGTAAGTTGTCCATTATTAATGGGATTTTTATGTCAGTAGTAGGTCATTTCACATTTTCTTTATTGTTCATGGGCCCTTTCTCCGGTATCATATATTTCGCTAGAGACTTTTTTGAATTTAGAATTAGAGATTTTTTTTCTGCTTTTATTGAAAGGATAATTTAGAACTTTAATTAAAATAACTGCTTATACATGTAAACAATGGCAATTTCTCCTCAGCCTCAGCTATATCTGAAATATATTGCATAGATCTGTACACATCTGTGATGCTAGTATATACTGTTATATATGTTAAGTCAGGAGCATATTTGTTTTTCCTCAATCATTCCCTGTTGCATAATGTGTACTTGTTCCATGAAAAGCCAGAACTACAACTGATGTCAGGGATAATTCTGCACAATGAATAATGCAAAGTCCTGATATGTACTATAGGTTCACATTGAAGATCACAGGGGATATTTTCTCATATACTGTATTACCTTACTATAGTTTGTTGTTGAAATGGTTGATTGCTTCCATAAACAGAGAAGGAGTGCTTTTTCCCCCCTTTCTGGTATCTGTGATGCTACTGGTTTTCTTTGCTTAATCCCATTTTATGAGTAGCTTTTCATATATTTCTTCCCCTAATTTTTCCATGGAATACCTTTGTCCATCCTATAACAGAAGAGCAAAAAACTAAAGTCATGGAAAGAAATAGCAACGTCTTGATCACAAAAGATTCTAATGTCTGTATTCCATGGAAGACTGGAGTCTAGTCTAAGCATAACAGAGGGAAGACTTCACAACTAATAACTTGCTTGGAATATTTTACTTTTTATTCTATGTATCAATGTCAACCTATGCAGAGGGCCAGCACATTGATGTCCTCCTTAAGCACTATACTGAATTGTTCCTGAACCACCTATATATGTCTCAATATACTCACTATTCACAGCTATTTATGTATTTGTTCAGCAAGTATATTTGGTATTATTGTCACACATTGCCTCCTCAGCTCCACAGGGGAACTTGGAGTCTGTGGAGGGAAGGCATAGCATGGCTGGAGGTAGCTCAGGAGTCTCCTTGGCAGGTGGGAAAGTGTTTGGGACTAGGGCTGGCTTGGGGTGCCTACTTCCAGGTAGGGATGTTCACAGCTGTTCTGGGTGGGGTTGGGTCTTGGGGTTCTGAACACAGGGGGGAGACAGGAATGTGGGTTTCTGGCTATGGATGGGAGGCATGGGTGGAAGGAACAGAGCCCACCCACCTCATCCTGACATATACTGCTAATCTTTGGGTGAGTTAGTGAAATCCTCAAATTGGGGTTTAAAGAGTTTAAGTTATAGAGAATTCACCATTTATAATATAAAAACAAAAAGCAGTCAAGTAGCACTCGAAAGACTAGCAAAATGGTTTATTAGGTGAGATTTCGTGGGACAGACCCACTTCTTCAGACCATAGCCAGACCAGAACAGACTCAATATTTAAGGTACAGAGAACCAAAAACAGTAATCAAGGAGGACAAATCAGAAAAAAGATAATCAGGGTGAGCAAATCAGAGAGTGGAGGGGTGAGGGGGAAGGTCAAGAATTAGATTGAGCCAAGTATGCAGACGAGCCCCTATAGTGACTCAGAAAGTTCCCATCACTATTTAAACCATGTGTTAATGTGCCAAATTTGAATATAAGAGCCAGCTCGGCTGTTTCCCTTCCCAGAATGGTGAGATAATTCTTCTTCAGTAAGACGCATACCTTTAGGTCATTGACAGAATGCCCCATTCCATTAAAATGTTGACTAACTGGTTTGTGGATCTGGAGTGTTTTGATGTCAGTTTTGTGCCCATTGACCCTTTGTCTAAGGGAGTTAGAAGTCTGTCCAATATACAAAGCATCTGGGCATTGTTGGCACATGATGGCGTATATGATATTAGTAGAGGAGCATGAGAAAGTGCCCGTGATTCTGTGAGTAACCTGATTAGGTCCAGTGATGTCCACATATCTTCTGTGGAAACACCATCACTGGACCTAACCATGTTACTCACAGAATCACTGGCACTTTCTCATGCTCCTCTACTAACATCATATACGCCATCATGTGCCAACAATGCCCAGATGCTTTGTATATTGGACAGACTTCTAACTCCCTTAGACAAAGGGTCAATGGGCACAAAACTGACATCAAAACACTCCAGATCCACAAACCAATTAGTCAACATCTTAATGGAATGGGGCATTCTGTCAATGACCTAAAGGTATGCGTCTTACTGAAGAAGAATTATCTCACCATTCTGGGAAGGGAAACAGCCGAGCTGGCTCTTATATTCAAATTTGGCACATTAACACATGGTTTAAATTGTGATGGGAACTTTCTGAGTCCCTATAGGGGCTCGTCTGCATACTTGGCTCAGTCTAATTCTTGGCCTTCCCCCTCACCCCTCCACTCTCTGATTTGCTCACCCTGATTATCTTTTTCTGATTTGTCCTCCTTGCTTACTGTTTTTGGTTCTCTGTGTCTTAAATATTGAGTCTGTTCTGGTCTGGCTATGGTCTGAAGAAGTGGGTCTGTCCCACGAAAGCTCACCTAGTAAACTATTTTGCTAGTCTTTAAAGTGCTACTTGACTGCTTTTTTTTTTGATAGTGTATAGACTAGCACAGCTTCCTCTCTGTTACTATTTATAATATAGATTGCAACTCCCTTATCCGTCATGCTCAGGACCTGACTGGTCCTGGATAAGAGAATTTGCTGGATGAGAGGTGGTGTGGGGTTTCTGCAGGCAAAAGGCCGTGCGATCAGGGACTGCTGCAAGATCCAGCCTGCAGCCTCTCTCCACAGCCAGGCTGATGTGGGGCTCCAGTGAGCCCCTGCATCCCAGCTACCATGGAAAAGGAGGGGGCTCCAGCTCTCAGCCCCATGGCAGCCTCCTGGCCCCTGCAATAGGGCAGACAAGAGCTCCTGGCCCTCCTGGTGCTGCCAGGTGCCAGGACTCCTGCCCCAGTCCCATGCTGCCGCAGGACCAGTAGGGGCTCCAGCCCTTGGCCCCGCACTGCTGCAGGACTGGTGGGAGCTCCTGTCCTGGTCCCCATGCTGCTGCAGGAGCACCGGGGGCTCCCGTTACGGCAGGGGCTCTGGCCCTGACCTTCACACTCTAGCAGACTGGGGGGAGCTCCACCCAACCCTGTGTGCTGCCACAGGGCAGGCAGCAGCTTTGGCTCCTAGCCCTGCCAGGGGTCCTGCACCAGCCACTGGTCTGTCATCTGGCAACATCTGTGGCCATGCTGGATGAGAGATGTTGCTGGATGAGAAAATACCAGATTTCAGAGGTACAACCTGTAGTTTAAACCTGTCAGTAACCCATGGTCCATGCTGAAGTGGAAAGCAACCACCACAGCATATCTGCCAAACTGACCTAGGATGGTGGGGGATGTGGTAATTGGTCATATGCATATGTCGTCATACAGGCAAGGCCCAGCAGGTAGATCCCAGAAAAGCATTCTTTGTATGAACTCAGAGCCTTCCTCATCTAGTTTCCCATCATGCTATAAGTGTGAAGAGAATCTGACTGATAGCAAAGCAGAACTATTTTCCATAATTACTTGGTGGATTGAAGGTTAGTGTGAATAAAAGCAGAGATCTGTTCTTGGAGACATTTTTTTATCCATGACACAGTGAATGTAAAGGCTAAAATTAGATCTTCTTTTCTGCCCAACTGAGTTGTGTGTGTTCCTCAGCTGTTACCAAGGCCTTTACCTTGGAAAGCCCTGATCCAGGAAAGAGTTATACTAGATCATTCTGCACAAAGTCTCATTTATTTTAGCAGGACTCTGGGCAGTTTACCATTGACTTCATGGAGGCCAGCATTTTACCCTGTGCTTGAATACAGGCACACCAATAAATGTATCTATTTGCAACCCCAAGATATGTACTTTGCATGTCATCCTCTTCTTGAATTCACTTGACTTATTTCAGAAGCAGCATGAAATTGCACTGTTCTCATGATTTTTTTCAAGTGTTAACACAATTCAAATGATGATTTAACATCATAGTCCCTTGGTGTAAAATGTTCTGAAAATGCAATCCACTTAAAACACACATTTAAATATTCATTAGTTTAAATCAAATGTTGGAAACTTGCTGAATTAGCAAAATGATTCACTGCTGAATTTAAATCAATTATCAGACTAGGATTCAAGAGCATCTTTCCTTTGCATTCTTGCTAGTAGAGAGACTAATAATTGTCAGTATAAACGTTTGGGGTAATTAGACACGCCAAGTGATAGTGATGGAGTCTCTCATGTGTTTTGCCCTGAAAGTCAACCATTTTAGGATTATTTTGAACCACACTGGGACTGAGTTGAACAGCTGAGAGGGAAGCTTACAGAAAATATGCTGTATTAGTTGTCCTCTCCTTTTATGGGTGGAGTTCCAAATCAGGTGTCACTGCTGAGTTCAAATGTACCCAGGGGTCCAATTCTTCTAAATTAAGTAGGATGTCACATGTAAGTAAATATGACCTATTGCAAAAACAGGATCTAAATCCCATAAGGCAGAACAGATGAATGAAGGCATTATTATAAGTTACTTTCGTTCAATTCCCGCACATTCTCGCTGTTCATCTCTCCTACTCTACGTCCTCTTTCCCACTATCTGTAAAGATACCAACAAGGAAAGCAACTCATTTTCGTATACACCAGGGAAGCACTAAGGCTGGGTCTACACAAGCCCCTTCCGTTCGGAAAGTGCATGTTAATGAGTGGGTTTGAAAGATGCTAATGAGGCGCTGCAATGAATATGCAGTGCCTCATTAGCATAATGGCTGCCGCGGAGATTCGAAAGTGCAGCTTTTCGAATCGCACGCTGCCTGTGGAGATGGGACCTTCCGAAAGGACTCCCCAGTTTTTGAAAGCCCCTTCTTCCTATCTGGTGTTAACGTGACCCTTCCGAAAGGAAGGGGCTCGTGTAGACACAGGGTATGGCTATATCTACACGAGAAACATATGTCTACAGAAGCTACTGTTGGAAGAGATGGTCCAACAAAAGTTGTGTCGACAGAGTGCATCTACAAATAAAAGTGGATCACTCTTTTGATCCCCTCTGTTGACAAGAGGGTCCCCTGAAGCATCTGCACAGCTTGTTTGTTGACAGTTTCTGTTGACAAAAGTTATTTTGTGTGTAAATGCTCCCTGAGTTTTGCCTACAAAATAACAGTTTTGTCTACAAAAGTCTCTAGTGTAATGTAGCCTACAATTATTGTAAAAATGGTAAATGCAGTAGGACAGATACAAATTAGGGAGGATTATTTGTATCTTCTCAGCAACTCTAGCGAAGCAAAGTAAACCTCAAGATCATTATGTGGGGGAGAAATGGATACATAGTACATACTTGATGCTACTTCTGCTGTAGTCTGTAAATTATTAGTCAGTCTTTCTTCATCCTCACTTCTTAACTGGCATAGGATGAATGAAAACAATAATTAGTGCTCTTTCACAGGTGAGGAAAACTCTCTGCAAAGAATAAATAGTTTTTCCATTGATGGTACTTGCTATTTATGACATTCAACACCAGTTACTGGAGTGTTCAATGTCTTTGGATGACTTGATATATTATTTCATTGGACTAGCTATTTAATAAGCTATTTATCTTTATTCATGTACTGAGTAGCAATGCCATGCTCTCTTGCATTGCTGTTATATTGCAATGTAACAAATTTTGCTCATTATACTTATGCTTCAGACATTTCTGGTGCAAGTGTTTGTCTGTTTAATGGCAGTGGTGCTAACAAGACTGATAAACAAGTCCTGTAGAAATAATGTAACTGATGCAGATACATCCATCAAGAGCAATATTATTGCTATTTATAATTCATATTGTACCAGCAATGTGCTGGACACTCTGCAGACATGTCTCTAAACAAAGCTCCAGACTGAAGAGCTTTCAGTCTAAATCTAACATTTTGCAAGCTCTTTACTGCGTATATAGAAAAATGTAGGACGTATACTGAAGTTGGAACTGTATGTTGCAATGTTAATGTCAGAAGAAAATCAGCATTGCAAAATTATTTCTTTGTGAAATGTCTGTTAATTTACTTCTACTCTCCCTATAACTGTAACAGAGTCCTTTATTAATTAACCTCATAGATATGTGCACAAATATGTCATAGGATAGAAAAATATTCAGCCACTGATATTTTCCTTTTATTCGTCCCCTGAATCTTTCTGTTATGAGTCTGGTGCCTCACCCCTTGATTTGGTACCAAAAAGAGACCATGCACAACCAGATTCTGCTAAAGCTAATGTGAATCCATCATTGGGACAATTATAATTCAGTACATTTCAGCACCTTCTCTTTGCATACAGCTAAACTGCAGCCCAGGGGTGTCATTTTTTTTCAGAAAGGTGTAAAAACAAAGTCCAGAATACATTTTATAATTAAAAATCACACAGCACAGGACTAAGTATGTTAATCCCAGTATCCTGACCAAGTTCCAGCTGGCTAATTACACTCTGTCTTCAATTTTTCATGCAGTTTCTTTAGAAGGCATTATTATTATTCACCCCTTATCCCAAATTGCCATGTATTTTTGCTGCATGTGGTTATCTGTGCTTAAACAACTGCTGTGTTCCACAGCTAAAGTAGCTGGATTTCTGTGAGGCAGGGTAGACCTCTCCATATTTTTTACATTCCTAATTTTCTTAGCGATGCTTCATACCCTACATTGCTAATGCTTCCTGTGAGATAGCTCCCAACCAGAATAAAATGTTTTGAACCTTAATTAATTAATGTTAATCACATGGAGATCCTTAAATGAAAGGTATTAGTGATGCGGAAAGCATTTTTCTTACATGGACACAGCACCAGTTATTGGGCTTCACGCTATATACTTCCATGGGAGGGTTGTTTGAACCCTACAGTTCTAGGAAGAATTCTTTCCACCAGCTTGGCTGGCAGCAGCTGCCCCTGGCCTCACCACAGTCTCATTTCAGGGGTAGTAAGCTCAAAAGTTCTGTGTGGATGCTGTTGTCCCCACCCTGGCATTCTGAACATTTCCTTCTCTCCCTGTGCACTGCTAGAAAGAGAATCCCTTACAGGTCTGGACGTGTGTTGTGAAGAGAGTGGACCCACCTCCCCTTTTATGGTAACTCGAGTGTAAATCTCTTTACACAGATAAAATGCACTGATGGAAATACTAACCAGACTCCAACAGTCATGGACGAGAAGGCCAAATTTGCTCCATTATCATTAGACAGATGCCAAAAAGTCTTTTTCTCAGATGATTATTTTTTATTTTATTTTTTTACAATGCTTAGATGCCTACAATAGTTAACACTGGAGAAAAAGATGTACGTTCCAAAGTTAAAACAGCAAAAGAAGAAGTTAAAAATTACTAAGAAAAGTTAATTGTCTTCAAGTCAGCGGGGCCTGATGAACTGCTTCCTAAAATACTCAAGGCGCTGATTGAAGAGGTACCTGAGCCACTAGCTATTATCTCTGAAAAATAAGGGAAGATGGGAGAGACTCCAAAAGACTGGAAAAAGGCAAATACAGTGTCCATATATAAAAAGGGAAATATGGGTAACCCAGGAAACTACAGGTCTGTCAGATTAGCTTCTGTGCCAGAAAAGTTAATGGAGCAAATAATTAAGGAGTCCATCTGCAAACATCTGGAAGATAAGATGATAAGTAATAGCCAGCATGGATTTCTAAAGAACAATTAATGTCCTGGGTAATATCATAGAGTGGAATCTTACAACTTTACTTACAGTATTGCTACACATATTTTATCAGGACAATAATGATTAGAAAATGATGAATTTTCAAATAATGCCTTAAATAACATGCTTTGTACAAAGTTTAACTTAGGAGTGGGAAAGGGAAGAACATAGGGGTACAGACTGTCATCCTTATCTTTCCGTTGGACATTGAGCCCTGAACAAAAAGTTCAAATATTAAAAGATTCAAGAGCTGGTAATGTTGGCTTTTTGCTCTAGGTCTCATGTTTTGGTTGTAACAACAGCAAGAACCTTGTCCAGTAGCTTTGGTTCACTTGTGATAACAAATGCTTAAGTAATACTTCAGGGTGTGGATTTAGTGCCATTGAACTCTTTGGCCACATCTACATTAGTCGGTTGTGTCAACAAAACTCCCAGAGCATCTACACACAAAATGTATTTTGTTGACAGAAATTGTAAACAAAGAAGCCATGTAGACACACTCTGTGGGTCCTTTTGTAGACAGACCTAATCAAAAGATTGATCCTCTTTTATAGTAGATACAATCTGTCAACAGAAGTTTTGTTGGAATATCTCTTCCAACAAATGGATGGTCTTGAAAATGCAAATTGCCACTCGTTTGCATATTTACTCACCAGCAGATGCTGCCGACAGCACAAAAAAAGCTGTGTAAACATGGTACTGCTAGCGAAATCTCCTCTTTATCAGTATCCTCTAATGCCCATTTGCATACTGCTACCGGCAGTTCGGGTCAGTGTAACCATAACCGAACTTCTGTAGACAGATGCTTGTAGTATAGACATAGCCCCTGTGTATGGTATGTATGTAAAGTGTGTACACACACACACGGTACAGGGTCTTTATTAAGATTTTTTTCAATTAATTTATCAAGTAAATGCAATAAAGCAAATGAAAACACTGTAATAACATATTAGTGAGTCAAACCAAATAAAAAGTGTTTAGATGGTCTCGTTACCATTAATTATACCAAGGAGACTTATAAAATTCCACTAAACTCTATTGTTATCAATTACAACATTAACAACTCACATGCTAGCAGCATTTTTTTATTTTCACCAGTGCATGCCTGATGCACTCCAACTTTGTGTAACTCCAATATTTTTTTTCTGTTATATATGATACCTTTCCTTATGCTGGAATCTCACTGTGTTTTTCACAGTTATATCATTAGTGAAATGCCCATGGCAAACTCCAGCCTCTTTGCCTCTTTCCTCAAGGTGAACATATAATTTATATTTTAGTTTACTCTAGTTTGTTTATTATTTCATTTTTTCTAACCTCCAAAATCTGAAATCTCCTTATTTCTTTGTAAATCCTTCAAGTGGTATCAAACGCTTTTGAGAAAAGAGCTATGAATTATCTGCAATTTTAGCCTTTATTGTCAGCTTAAATATAATAGGAGGATCTCTATTATTTTATATGCATGTGATTGATCTGTGACAAAAAATAAAGATTACATCTCAGCAGGCAGTCCTATTTTATGTTCTATCATTTCACTGATTACAAATACATACAAATTATATAAATAGAAGAAGTGATTTTGCTTTATGCTAATTTTGGCTTGCCCACCTGCACATTACCTAGCATTGGATTTAATTGCTGAAATATGGATTATGACAGGTTAGGGGACATAGATTTCTATCATTTTCCAGTTTCTTCCAACTGAACACTTTATTTGTGCTTTGTTATGGAAACACATATGCAGCTGACTTGCTAATTCATTACATAGAGTAGACCTAAACAAAAACCCTGGATACCAGAGAGGATCTGTGTTCACTGCTTCAGTCTAAGTCTATGAATCTCTAAATCTCAAACTTTGGGGAAGTTTGGATTTCAATGTGGTCTTCAGAGTCCCAGGCTGTGTCTACACTGGAGAGTTTTGTTGATAAACGTTGCCGTTGACAGATGCTTTTAATGTAGACATAACTCCAGTGTGTAGAATTTAGCCCTTTAAGAAAACATGGAATTCAAACCTGGATTTCAGAATTTTCTCTACCAATACAATATACATTTCTTCTACTAGTATTATATACATGGCTGGAATGTAGGGAGAATGTCTTCTAGTGACTGAAGCCACAGTCAAGAATTTTGTTTCTGTCAGGGATTTGTTGACCTCAACTACACTGCGGCTGTGTCTACATTACCACCTTCCTTTGAAGGAAGGATGGTAATTAGGGTGTTGGGCGTTTACTAGTGAAGGGCTGCTATACATAGGCAGCACTTCATTAAACAAATTCCACCCCCCGCCCCCCGGCAACTCCGAAATTTTAAACTTCGAAATACCAGCACGCATCTAACCGTGGCTCACCCACCTGTACTTTGAAGTACTTTGGGCAAAATTTTGAGGAGTAAGGGGACTTCAAAGTTGTTCCGGCACTTCAAAGTACTGGCGGATGAGCCACAGCTAGACGCGTGCCGGTACTTTGAAGTTGAAAACTTTGGAGTTGCCGCAGGGGGGAATTTGCTTAATGAAGTACTGCATATGCATGGCAACCCTTCATTAGTAAACTCCCATCACCCTAATTACCATCCTTCCTTCAAAGGAAGTTGGTAGTGTAGACAAGCCCTGGGATTCATCAGCTCTGTAATTCCCAGTGAGTGTAGTTACACTAATGGTAACAGCTGTGGAAACTGCCGACTATCAAAGACCAAGGTATTTTTATCTGTGTTTGATAGTGTCTAAATTTGCTCAAAACAGGACTTGATGACTCTGCCTTAAAAATATGAGATCTGCTTCTGACCTACTGAAGTCAATGGGAAGTTTGATATGGAGTTCTGTAGCATCAGTTTTTTCACTCCTACACTACATCTACACTAGAGATATTTGTCAACAAAACCCCAGTTTTGCTTACAAAACTCATGGAGTGTCCATATTAAAAATGTGTTCTGTTGACAGAACTCAGCACTTTTGTCAACAGCCTTCTCCCTTTCCCCCTGAGGCAGAATACCTTTCTCAACAGAATCATGTGGATGCTCTGGGCGACCCTCTGTTGAGAGACAGGGCTTCTGGGTCACTGGGCAGACCTGTATGCTGTGCTTCCAGTTGGCCATTCTGTTGACAGAGCAGCAGGGCAGTCCATCCACTCTCTGTCAACAGACCGGATGGAAAGAGTGATCCACTTTTGTGTGTGGCCATGATCTGTAGACAAAAGTTTTATCAGAAGACATCTTCCAACAGTAACTTCTATTGACAGATGGTTATAATGTAAACGTAGCCCTAGAGCACAAAGGATTATCTGAGACCTTGGTGGGTATGGCTAAGGTCAGGGCTTGAGAGTATAATGATATCTGAGGTGCAACTTTGTGATATTTCATATTAATTATTTGTGATGTTTTAAATCAAGATTGGCTGTCTTTGGAAAGACATGATCATTGAGTGTGATGCAGGGACCACATATAAAATTCTATGTCCTGTGTTCTGCTGGATGTCACACTAGAGGGTCACAATGGTACATACTGGCCTAAAAGCTATAATTTTGATACTTGTAAAGCATCTTACAATGCTTCTATTAAGAGTTTATTACCAACCACAGATACCAGAATAAAGAATATTTTTCATTTCTCTTGATCTTTGTAATCATTATATTCATATACATGTAAATTGTCCCTAAATTCCAGCTAGCATAGACGAATTTGTAAAAGACTGTATAATTTAGGATTTTCTTATAATAATACTAATATCTATATGTTTGTTCTCTATTATATATTCATCCAAATGTCTGAACAGATTTAAATGCCATTCAGATATTTTCTGTATAATCTCACATAATCCAGAGTGTGATGTCAGCATGTAGCTTTTGTATCAAACCAAACCAAACCAAACCAAACCAAAACATAAAGCAAGAAAAATCCCCAAAAGCATTTTGTATTTATCACTTAGGACACTTCAACAATTTGCCAGGTATCAGTGAAATAAATGAAAATGCCACATGCCTGTCTGTTAAAATATTACACATATGCTTTGCATTTAACTGGGGGTGCTTCATCTGCCATAGTTACTATTTTGTTTTAAGCTTACAATTAGCAAATGAAAAAAGAACATTTAATTTATATGATTTGCATACAATTATTATAAAACAACAAGAAGTCCTGTGGCACCTTACAGACTAACATATTTTGGAGCATAAGCTTCATAGGCAAAGATGCATCTGATGAAGTGGGTCTTTGCCCATGAAAGCTTACACTCCAAAATATCTGTTAGTCTATAAGGTGCCACAGGACTTCTTGTCATTTTTGAAGATTCAGACTAACTTGTTTACCTCTCTGATACTATTATTATGGTTTCATTTATATTTGTATTCCTTAAAGAAGGGAATTCTCAATTATTTCATTGCTTTGGTGCTCTTCTAGCTGATTTTATTTTAATAAATTGTAATTGACTCTTCTTTCCCTTTAAGATATGTTCTTTAGACCTAAGCCTTTTGTATTTTGTGCATAATAAAGTGAACTGTTTAGTGTAATAGCAAGGGTGAGTAGAAACTAAATTGATTTGCAAGTGCAACTGCATTTATGGGAACAAGATGCTTTGATTCCTCCACACCATTAGTCTTCTGGGCACTATTTTTGAAAGGTTCTAACCCCAACCTTCAGTTTTTCACATATTATTTTACCCACTCGAAAACTCTGCTGTGAACAGAGCTGTCCTGTCCATAGGATGAGGTAGGGCAGCCAACTCAGGCTCCATGCCTTGTGGTCCTCCAGTGGGTGCCCCCGCTCTCCTAAGAATGGGAATGGGGAGGATTACCTGGGGTAGAGTGTGAGTGGTGTGGGCAGGCGGCAGCAGCAGGCAGTTGCCTACCTTTGCCGTGACCCCTGTATTCACTACTCAGTGCAAAGAGCTGCCTGCTCCACTCTGCTGCAAACCCCACCCCCCCAACAGTCTGCTGAGCATCGCTTCTCTCCAGCCACTGGAAGCAGCTTCCATGCCTAAATGTCTGTGAAGATGTGGGGCTCAGAGGGCTGGCAGGGCCTGGCAGAATGGACAGGGCTGCTGCTTGCACTATCTGGTGAGTGCAGGCTGTGGGGGAGGTAAATCCCTGCAGCTGCTGCCATCTGCCATCATGCCCTGCCCCAGGTATCCCCAGACAGACTGGTTGAGGAAGGGGAAAAAGGGGAGGAAAAGAGGGGAGGCCCGTGGTGCAGGGGTTTTGCCCATGGCCTTATGCTTAGGAAAATGGGAGCAGGGTTTCTCTGAATGACATGTCTACAATTAGAATCACAGCTCTTGACCAACTTCCAGATTGCAACAATAAGTCATGTAGCTGTACTGAATTAGGTAATTCTTGTTTTTTCAAAAGGTGGCTTCCTACACATGAATTAAAGCTCCGAATTCCCCTGTGAGGGAGGAAACTACTAGGACTGACTGAAAAATAGAAGTTCAGTTCACATGAAATTCCAGTCTTTTGATGGTTTTTTTTGTACAGTTTAGGATGAGAAGTCAAAATAACCAAACTTTTCTGGAACAAAATGTTCCAACCCTGTCCCCACCCCATTCCTCCTCTCCCTCCAAAAATAGATTTGGAAAAGTTTAAATGTTTCTTTTTGACATTTCAGATGGAAACCAAACATTTTGAAATTCACTACATCTCAATAGCTATTGCTAGACTATAGCCCTTTGCCAGGATGCCAGAGGTTTCCCAGAAAAAGTCTGCTGTGTCCAAGAACACTTCTGACAAAGCAGATTTGTTCTGTTGCCATCCCTGTATGGATGATAAAGATATAAAAGGAGCGATCAAGGAAGACAGTGCCATTGCGGAGCGATTAAATGATTTCTTTGCTTCAGTCTTCACGGCTGAAGATGTTACAGAGGTTCCTAAATCTGAGCCAGCCTTTTTAGGTGACAAATCTGAGGAACTCACTCAGATTGAAGTGACATTAGAGGAGGTTTTGGAATTAATTGATAAGCTGAATAGTAACAAGTCTCCAGGACCAGATGGCATTCACCCAAGGGTTCTGAAAGAACTCAAATGTGAAATTGCGGAGTTATTAACAGTGGTTTGTAACCTATCCTTTAAATCCACTTTGGTACCAAATGACTGGAAGACGGCCAATATAACACCAATATTTAAAAAAGGCTCTAGAGGAGATCCTGGCAATTATAGACCGATAAGTTTAACATCAGTACCAGGTAAATTAGTAGAAACACTAGTAAAGAGTAAAATTGCAAGGCACATAGAAGAGCACGAATTGTTGGGCAAAAGTCAGCATGGTTTCTGCAGAGGGAAGTCGTGTCTGTCTAATCTATTAGAATTCTTTGAAGGGGTTAATAAACATGCGGACAAGGGGCACCCAGTGGACATAATATACCTAGATTTCCAGAAAGCCTTTGACACGGTCCCACACCAAAGGCTTTTATGTAAATTAGGTGGTCATGGGATAGGAGGAAAGGTCCTTTCATGGATCGGGAATTGGTTAAAAGACAGAAAACAAAGGGTTGGAATAAATGGTAAATTTTCACAATGGAGGGGGGTAACTAGTGGTGTTCCCCAGGGCTCAGTCCTGGGACCGATCCTGTTCAACTTGTTCATCAATGATCTAGAAAATGAGGTAAGCAGTGAGGTGGCAAAGTTTGCAGATGACACCAAGTTGTTCAGGACAGTCAAAAGCAAAAGGGATTGTGAAGAACTACAAAAAGATCTCAGCAAACTGAGTGATTGGGCAGCAAAATGGCAAATGAAATTTAATGTGGGTAAGTGTAAGGTAATGCATGTTGGAAAAAATAACCCAAATTACACGTACTACATGATGGGGTCAAATTTAGCTACGACAGATCAGGAAAGGGATCTTGGAGTTATAGTGGATAGTTCTCTGAAGACATCCACGCAGTGTGCAGCGGCAGTTAGTAAGGCAAATAGGATGTTAGGAATTATTAAAAAAGGGATCGATAATAAGACAAAAGATATCATACTTCCCCTATATAAAACTATGGTACGCCCACATCTCGAGTACTGCGTGCAGATGTGGTCTCCTCACCTCAAAAAAGATATATTGGCATTAGAAAAGGTTCAGAAAAGGGCAACTAAGATGATTAGGGGCTTGGAAAGGGTCCCATATGGGGAGAGGCTAGAGAGACTGGGACTTTTCAGTTTGGAAAAAAGGCGATTGAGGGGCGATATGATAGAGGTATATAAAATCATGAATGGTGTGGAGAAAGTGAATATAGAAAAATTATTTACCTTTTCCCATAATACAAGAACTAGGGGACACCAAATGAAATTGATGGGTAGTAGGTTCAAAACTAATAAAAGGAAATTTTTCTTCACACAGCGCACAGTCAACCTGTGGAACTCCTTGCCCGAGGAGGCTGTGAAGCCCAGGACTCTATTAGGGTTTAAAAAAGAGCTTGATAAATTTTTGCAGGTCAGGTCCATAAATGGCTATTAGCCAGGGATAAAGTATGGTGCCCTAGCCTTCATAACAAGGGCAGGAGATGGATGGCAGGAGATAAATCACTTGTATTCTGTTCTCCTTCTCTGGGGCACCTGGCATTGGCCACCGTCGGCAGATGGGATGCTGGGCTTGATGGACCTTTGGTCTGACCCAGTATGGCCATTCTTATGTTCTTATGTTCTTATGTTCTGTAAACCTCGTTCTACAAGGAAGAAGGGATGGGCTAACAGAAAAGGTTTTTCTGAAATTTGGCCTGTCTAGATAGGCCAACATTTTTCCAACATTTCTCTGTAATCTAGCCATAGCAAATTTGTCAGCTCCCATAACACACTGCACAAACTCAACTAGAGAATATCATGAGTTATGGGACTTTTAATCCATTTAGGGTGCTGGGACAATATGGGTAAATGGAAACATATGGAACTCAGAACTACAACTCAAAAGACAGCCGCTGAGATTAAGTTCAACCTGGACTTTAATTAAATGTTTCATTAATTTGGATTTTCCTGACAGAAAATTCTTATAGAAGTCAATCTTTTCCTGTGGAAGATTTTGACTTTGACATATTTTGTTTATGTTTTTCCCAGCTGACCTCGTAAATATTGGAAAATAACAGATAAAAAAATCAGGTCCTGACTCCCATTTAATGAAATTAACCCCAGACAGCAATCTCTAAAAATGTAAGCATATGCTTCTGTTTGTTCCTTTTTGTGAATTATAGTTGTTTTATATTCTAACAATTTGTAGGCTCCACATTATCTCTTAGGAGCTGCTATATTTCTTGTTCTTCCATTATAATAAATCTCCCAAATTTATAGGTTCATTTCCTCTCCCAACTTATTGTATATAGTTCAATAGAGGATTTGCTGTGTAATATGAATGCTTCTCTTAGAGCTTATTTCTTTGGATTGAATTTCTGTGCATTGATTTTTCAAACAAACCTTTTCCTCAGGATACATCACAAAATGATGTTCTTATTTTATCATACTAGGCAAAAAAGTAAATATTTCTTCCTCTGTTCAAATAAATCCCATAATTGTCTGTTGAGTCTGTAATTTTGGCATTCATTTTATTAGCATCTATTTACCTTCATCTTAAAGTGTTTTTTCAACTTTTTTCTCACTACAGTTACCAAACCCTCCAATTTCATGAAATGAAATAAAATTGTAACTATAAGATGATATTGTGTGTTTTAACAGTAAGAAATCCTGTTGTACTTCACAGACTGACAGATATTTTGGAACATTTTTGTCCACAAAAGTTTATGGTCCAAAATATCTGTTGCTCTATACAGTGCCACGGGACTTCTCGTTGTTTTTGCAAATACAAACTAACATGGCTACCCTTCTAACAATTGTATGTTTTGAACGTCTTCTGGTCATTTTTGGAAGTGTTATAGGAATATCTGTTGTGTGAATTTGGGCATCACTTCATTTGGGCAAGTCTGTTCAGTATCTTCATGAAGGATTTTGATAATGGGAAACAGAATGCACATATAGGTTGCAGATTATACCAACCTAGGAGGGGTTGAAAGCATTTTAGAGGAGAGACTTAGAATTCCAAATGAGCTTCATAAACCAGAGAAATTGTCTGAAATGAATGAAATTCAGTAAGGAGGAATATTAAATACTATTACAAATTGAACAAATACAAAATGGGAAATGAGTGCCCAGAAAAGAGTGCAAAGAAAAGATGATCTGGGGCTGTAGTGAACTACAAATATATCAGTCAGTGTAACACCACTGCAAAAAAAAAAAAAAAAAAAGCAAATAATTTTGGGTTGTATTAGCTGGAGTTTTGCAAGCAAGACACAAGAAGTAATTCCTTTGCTTTATTATGTACTGATAAGGTCTGAGCAGGAGAACAAAGCAAGGGTTTTCTCTTTCATATATGTGTCACTGCCCTCTGGCAGACTGAAACCTGGGACGTCTAAAGCTTCTGGCACCTCTACAGCTCGAGCTAAAGGCCAGCTGGCTCTCAGCTTAGGCTGAGAGGACACTTATTCTTTCTCTGAGAGGTGGTCTAGGTACCGCTCCATGGGACGGTTAACCACACATAGGTGTGTGAGTTACATATGCATTTGCAGTACCAACAACTAGGCCTCAATCTCAGCTGAATGCTATAGGCACTACTAGAATGCAAATAATAACACTTTATTTTTATGAAAAATTTTGTATTGCTATTATTATGCAAATTAAATATATTTTGTTAAAATTTGTGTATTTATCAAAAGTCAGTTGAATTCACTTGAAAGACTCCCATTGACTGCAATAGACTTTGACTCAGGAACTTGAAGTTTTTCGTACAATTTGATGACTATGCCATGTTGCTATATTTCTGTGTAGATGTTCCTCAGGCAAAATGGTGTACAGCAAATGTGAGTTGTACCATCCTGTGGCAACACAGTAGGTCACTTACTACCCCACAAAATATCTTTGCTGTTTGTGTGCTTAGGAATTAGAATGATCTTATGATATCTCTACCCTGAAACAAAAGAAATGTTGCTGGCTAGAATTTTCTGGCTGTGGCTTGCAGAGGTTAGGCCTTGAGCTATGGTACTTTAACATTACTACAGGTTGAACCTGTCTAATCCAATACTCTCTTAACAGGCAACATCTGTAATCCAGAATGATTTTAGTTAGACTGGTGACCACTTACCATGGGTGTGACCAAGTTGTCTGTGGTCCCATAAAGTTTCCTTACAGCCACCAGTCCTGGCTCTCAGTGTTCTGTGCTGTTATTTACTTATAATTTACCCTTAAATATCTACTAAGAGCCCAGTAAGCAGTGGAAATGTTGGTAATACTGCTAGACAATATGGACCTCACACGGTTCCACAAATTCTCTTGTTCAGTAGTGGTCAGTTCCTGAAGGCAATGGACTAGAGAGGTTCAAACTAGCATGAATTTTGAAATCAAAACCAGCAACCATGGGCTATTTTTAGATATCAAAATAGGTGGAAAGGAAATTCACAAGAAGTTTGGCTGAATTCAGAAACACAAAAAAAAATACCTGTACAGACACAGGTAGAAATGGTCATTGCTGACTCATTATGAACATTTTGTAATCATGCAAGGTGCTCACACAAATAAAGTTTGTAGCAAGTTGGAGAAAGGGTATGTAAAAGTTGATATTACCAGCCAAAAGAGCATTGCAGGTGAAATACTTGCTATCTGCAATTTCTTCTACACTGTGGATGCCAAAATGTTAAAATCAGTCATTATGGGTCTGTCACAACAGTCATGGATTCCTTGAATATTGTGACCCTGTGAATTCTTCAGCCTTCCAGTGTGCCTGATCCTGGGGTCAGTCCCACTGTCCTCCCAGGGAAAAGGGGTGGTTCTGGGCTGTGCCACCCTGCCAGCACTGGCAGCAGTGATCCTAGGATGCCCCCAATCTTCAGTAGTGTTCCTGGACCATCCTCCCCCAGCAGCAGTAACAGTGCTCCTGGGCCAGGCGCCCCAGACCCAGCAGGCTTCCTGGAGCCCTGCCCATGAGCACCAGCAGATGCCTGGTGTCCCCCGCCCCTCACAAGCATCAGCATGTGCTCTGCTATTCTCCAGGACCAGTAATGCCGCTGGTGCTCCCCAGAACACCCAAGATTTATTCAGGGTATATAGTGGAAGTCATGGATGGGTCATGGGTCCATAAGCTTTTGTTTGTTGCCCATGATTTGTCCAAGGCTTTAACAAACAATATCCAGGACTAAATCATAGTCTTGATTATGGGTCTGATAAAAACTACACTAAAGTTCACATGAGTCACTCTATTAAGTTCAGTGTGCTTTGGATCAGGCCATAAATGGAATAGGCATATGCAGTGTGACAAAAATCTGCACGTCATTCAAATCAATCTAGAATTCTTTCTTTCAGTTTTTAGCAGTATTATAGATAAATCTATTGTGTAGAAAGATGGAAGAACTTGCCCTCCTTTAATTATTGAGCAAGTTACTCCCAAATGGCTTTGACATGTGTACGGTTTGACAAGCATACTCTACATTTCAGCCTTTCCAGCAATGTAATTCTATAAGGAAATTGCCTGTCATAGCAATGTGTGACTCAACGTGGTGACTGCCACCTCACCACAATCGATATGAAAAGAGGAAAAATCAGGTATTAATAAAAGATGGCTGTGCCTTGCCCAGGTTGTGTATTTCTTGTAAATGCTTTTTTGCAGTCAGGCATGGGGTATGAGCTTAGTAACACTGAACTCGGAGTGACATTTCTGATTTCAATTACATCCTGAGATGTCCTCCTTCCCCTTTTGCTCACTCGTTGCCAGGGCACAGAAGCAACAAAATCAGATACAGCATCAAGCTGAGGTTTGGAGTTCATTGAGAAGCTGATGGATTGCTGTTGTTTCTCCAGAGCAAAAAACGTTGTCTCATACTTCACACACCTACCATGAAGTATTGTGCTTTGCATTTATTTATTTATTTAACTCCCAACCCCCTTAACAACCACACACCAGGATTTTTTACAATGTATAATTGTAAGGGACAATCCATGGGATCTCTAACTACTGCACAAGGAATTGTTTTTGCCCTAGCTATAGCTAGATTAACCTTCTTTTGAATTGAGTCTCTTTTGTAAAATTCACACAAGTACTGCTGGGAATAGCAGGCGCTACTGATTTTTTTTTTTACTGATTTCCCCCCTCCTGGCAGTGAAGATTATGCAGTAGTCTGAGGGATGTTGCAAATTACATTACCCCTGCTCCCATATCTCCTTCCTCCAGTAGAGTAGTAACCAGGGAATTTTGTAAGAAACTCAGTGGCAATTTTTCCCATTCCCCAGTTCAGAGGGTGGAGTTCTACATCATCCCTTACTTTGGGCTCTGTCTAATTGCAGTGATATAGGATAACATTATGCAGTGGACACAGAAGTCTCCCTCTTAATGAAACACTGTGTAAATGTTGTACAATAAGACCCTGTAGGTTTATACACAATAATGCCTCAACAGCTGACTTAATGGCAGGTGCCCACATTCTATTGCTTTTTAGGTGTCTTCTGCATTTCAGTTGGATTACTCTTGTGCATAAAAGCTCCATATAGTATACACAAAGTGCACAGTTGGGCATATGTAAGTCATATAATACAGCAATGGGGATGCATTACAATGCTAGAAAAACACACTCATCGGTAGATAGTCTGAGGGTTTTACCAACAAAAGCTAATGACCTAATAAGTTTGTTAGTCTCTCAGGTGCTCCAGGACTGCTTCTTTTGAAGTTACAGACTAACTTGGCAACCCCTCTGACAGGTGGGTAGATACACAGCTGCTTTGGTAATTCAAGAAATCAAATTATCAGGCTCAGTCCTCATTTAAAACTATCAACTAGTTCTAAATACCTATTCAAAAGACAGATTAATCTCCTCCCCCACCCTCTGTAAAACTCTCCTTGGGCACCTCAGTCAAATTATTTGAATCCATTGGACCAGTTAATGTGGGTCTTTCAAAACTTTTCAAAAACATGGAGCCATGGAAGCAGAAAGTTCTGAGCTGGGGTTTCTGTTTGTTTTGCTATGGCTCAAGAAGACATTCTGGTAACAATTTTCAAAGACATTAATAAATCTCTTTGCATGTTTTATTCTTGAGAGGCCCTGTAGAAGGTACTACAAATGTCTTAGGGAACAACATTAAAGCATGGTAAGGCATTTTGCTCCTTTTAATCACACCTAGCAAGAGACCATTACATAGATTATATGGCACAGTTACTTGTGAGTACACATTTACTGATGCCATGGAACAAAAAAAATCTGATGGCGATCGTTCTTACTGAAATTTTATTTCTCAGGATGAAACTATTTAAAATATGCTACTTTAATCAGTAATTTCAACTCTCAGAGCAGAGGTGGGTGTATTATTTTATGAAGCTTTTTTTTCTGCACTTATCTCTGATTTGTCAGAGCAAGACCAGACCAAGTATAGAGAATCTCTGTAATGCTCTCTCTTCCTACTCATGACTTAAAACTTCACCCCACTTCTGAAGATCATAAATTAAATTGTTTTTGTTTTGCTTTGGTATGCTAAAGAACATCCACTTCTGAGACTTAGGTTACTGCCCCGAGACACAGTATGAAGTAGTCATTCTACTCTATTCCTGTTTAAAAAAGCTGCTAATTCCTATCAACCTACGGGGGTGAAAGTCCAGGCCATTGATGTCAATTGTTCAGGATGTCACTCAGGATCTTAACTAACCAAATGTCCAAGATCCCTTACAGGAAATGGTCTCTTACACTTTATTGGAAATTTAGCAGTTACAGCCAAAATGCTTATCTGTATATTTCTCTCACTAATAGCTCTATATACTATATACAACAAAGCCAGGCTTAGCAAAAATTATTAAGGGCATTCCAAAAGTTAGAAAATGTCAAAATTAAGGTTGCCTATGTAGCATGGGAGATGAGATATACCTTTTATCAGAGTCTTTCACAGATATTTGTTGATAGCAGAGTAATGATCAGACTCAGAAATCATGGCATCTGTTCCAGGCTCTGTAGAGGATAGAGGGATGCTCTGGTGGGCATAAACTTTTCTGCTAGTGGTTGACCCATATGTCCTGAAGTTGACCCATATGTCCTCATGCTGTCCAATCTGTTGCTGTCTTATTCCTAGTTCTTTTCTAACTCTGCCTCCTTGTCCCAAGCCTAATCTCCTTGCCTACCCACATTCATACTTCACTTCTTTCTCTTCTCATTCCATTCCCAGGCTCCTTACCAAACACATCCATGTCTCCTCTTCTAAGCTAGCTGTTAAGTCCTGGTAAAAGCGTTTGCCAATGAGTAATTTCCCATTTGACTGGAAATCTCTGCATATTATTATAGAGATTGTGCACTGTCAGAGAATTTTTGTATGAAACTACAAACACATTATTCAGAGGTGATCTTGAAAATGTATTCCTGGATGAATATTGTTTACCTGCCAAGTAGGCAGTCTGTTGTGTCCAACAATGACGTCTTGAGTTGCACAAGCTCATTGGTTGTGGACTCTCATGTGGCTGAGGAGTCCAAGCTTTGAACGGCATGGGCGTTCACAGTGGGGGCAAGGAAATTGTCCTGTCTCTATTGGTGCAGCTGCTGCTGTTGCTTTCTTCCTGTCACGAGCATCAATGAGGTGTATGCGTCGCTGCTCTTCAAAGTTGTCATACATGTGTTGTACGAGAGCAAGCCAGCCTGTTCAGTCTTTTGCATGCTGCTCTAGCTGATCTGGTTTTAAACCAGCATGAGCAATGTTGGCTTTCACGCAGTCTTTATATCTCTTGCGAGGCCTACCTTGATTCCCTTTGCCCTGGGAGAATTCACCATAGGGGATTTGCTTAGGGGTTCTTGACTCCTCCATTCATATGATGTGCCATGTCCAGCAAAGCTGGGCTTTCAGAATCATGGCTTCGATGCTCGTGGTTCCTGCTCTGTCCAGGACTTCCAGGTTCGTAACTCTGTCCTGCCATCGAATGTGCAGTATTGACCTCAGGCTGCGTGTGTGGAAGCACTCCAGTAGTTTTATATGTTTTCTGTACAAGGTCCAGGTTTCACAGCCATACAGGAGACTGGTCAGGACTACAGTCTTGTACACTTTCAGTTTAGTGGACTGTCGGATATTGTGCTGATTCAACACTTGTGCTCTTAGACGTCCTAGTGCCCAGCTGGCCTGGCAGATTCTGGTATTGATTTCTTTGTCAAGGGAGCCATTATTGGCTATCACACTGCCAAGGTACTTGAACTCCTACTCCTACTGTTTTTAACTCTGTTTCTTCAATAAAGATTGAAGTGGGAGAACAGCAGATCCTGGAGCAGGTTGAAACAGCACCTCGGTCTTTCCTAGGCTGATGGTCAAACCAAAGAGGCGAGTGGCATCAGGAAACTTGTTGACAATGAACTGGAGATCAGATTCCTTGTGTGCCATAAGTGCAGAGTCGTCAGCAAAAAGGGCTTCAAGGATGAGCCTCTCAAGCTGCTTGGTTTTAGCATTCAGATGACAAAGGTCGAAAAGTGACCCATCAAGTCTGTATTTTATGTAGACTTCATGGCCCAGGTCCTTAACTGCATGGCTGAGGACACACATGAAAAAGAGGTTGAATAACACTGGGGCCAGCACACACCCTTTCTTCACACCATTGGATATCTCAAATGGATCTCAAGACTCGCCATTTGAAAGAACAATTCATGTATGTGTGTATGGGGTGTCCAGGGAGGAGTAACACCTTTGATGTGGGGACATGTCATGTTTCTTCGGGGGCAGTTCATGCACCTTTTGTCCCTACCTGGCACCCAGCTCTCACCTGTGACTCCAGGAAGCTGTAGTATGCAGTGGCCACACCCTGATAAACCACTTCAATGGGCGGGCTAAACCAGGTGAGGGTAGCCAGCAGGTCTGAAACCTGTGGTGAGGTACGGAATTGCCTATCCCAGAGTGCAAAGTCAGCCCCGGCGGATTGAATGGATGAGATCAACAGCAAGATAGTTTACCTAATCCTATGAATAAAAGCTACCTTTTCTAATTTGCTTGTAAATCTTGGGCTATATCATGGATTCTGTTTTGCCCTAAATAAAACACATAAAAACCAACTTACTTTAAAGGTATCACATAGTTTATCCATAAATGAGTTTAGCCCCAAATATTTACTGATGCTTCTCTCTGTTCCACATACTGTAAAAGTTAGAGCTTCTCCTGCCAAGATCATTCTTTTTCTTCTTTCTAATTTTAATTCATTCATGGTTCAGCTCATTATTTAAAATAATGTCCTTCAGGGATTTAAATTGTTGTTGGTTGTTGGAACTGAGAGTCTCTCCCATAGTTCTATTATAATGTAATTAATTAGAGAGACTACTGAATTTTCTCTGTAGAAACATCATAAGAACACATTATGTGGATACTTAGATATTATTTATACCTCTTTGTTCCTAAGAAAAAATAATTTCATATAATTTCCAGAACCGTTAGGATTCCTTCCTATATTAGCATCACAGATGTCCTCATTTATAATAATCAACACCATTTCAGCCCAGGATGCCTAGAGATGAAGAGACATTACACAGAGCAAATGTTACTGGTTTTCTATGCTACAGATGACCTTCATCTAGATGTGTCATTGTCTTCTGAACCACTCTGCTCATATTGCCAGGGCACCTTTTTCTTGGAAAATTAAATTGATAATACCACCAGAACAAAGATTCTTAAATTCCAAAGCTACAGGGGACTGCTGTGAGCATCTACTATGACTTCCTGTATAATGTATGCCTAAAGCCTTTCCCAAAATAATTCTTAGCGCAGAACATTCAATGTGGGTTTTAAAATTCTACCACCACCCTTGGTATTTTGTTTCAATGTTTGATTATGATCATTGTTAAAAATGGATTTTTTTTTCTAATCCAAACTTGCTTAGCTTCAACTCCCAACCATTGGCTCATTTTTCACTTTTTCCTGATAGCTTTGAGAGGCCATTGTTAAACATTAGTTCTCCATGTAGGTACTTGTAGACTGTAATCAAGTTACCATTTTAACTTCTCTTTGTTGGACTAGAGCTTGAGCTCCTAGAGTCAATCACTGTAAGGCAATTTTTCTTATCCTTTAATAACTTCCATGATCCTTCTCTGAACCCTTTCCATATCCTTCTTGAATTGCAAGCACCTGAACTAGACAAAGTATTCCAGTAGCAGTCAAACCAATGTCAATTACAGAGGTAAAAAAATCCTCAGCATTCTGACTGAGATTCCCCTATTTATGCATCCAAAGATTACATGACCTGTTTTGGCTGGCCACAGCATGAGACTGAGCACTCATGATTAGCTATGTTGACCCCAAAGTATTTTTGGAGTCACTGTTTTGCAGGATTGTATCCCCACCTTTGTGTAAATATGACTTCTATTTTTTTGTTCCTTGATGTGTACTCTTAAATTTTCCATATTAAAACACATCTCTTCTCAAATCGGGATCACCATTTCATTTTCAATTTTAAAATTTGTCATTTGCCCAGCATTCCTAAGGTGGTGGTGACTATCTTGCTTTTACATCTGAAGTACATACTTACTATTGACAATTATATGGACTTCACTGAACTCAATTTGTAATTGCCTTCTCTGCCAGTCCAATCCACCTGAGGTGCTATTTTTCACCTCTATCACACCATAAATAAAGGTCATCTTTATTTGAAGATCTTTTGACATTCATGAAATCCTTTTGTGAATCTACTGAGTATCAGTTCAGCTCTCTACAGCATCTGCCTTTGAAGCGTGCAGTATAGCTGTTACAGCTACCAGTGCAATCAAAGGAATATGTGTCCTAACTCAAATAAGTGCAATCTGTGCTTGGAAATATGGGATGGAGGGTTATGGTATACTTAGAACTTAATCTTATTCTAAATTTCATGAACGCTGTGGATAAAGATATCGACAAGACCAGGATATAAATTAAATATAGTCTATTAGATTTCAATAAGTTAATTGTTTTGAATCACAAGCCAAAATTTGATCGAAAGTAAATCAAGCACTTTAATGTACGCTAATGCATTTTTTAAAATGGTGCTTGTGGGAAAGTGGCATTTTCTTATTGAACAGATGTGCATCTTATGCAAATTTCTAGTCCTCTCTGCTTATAACAGTCAAAAATATTCTTGGTTAACTAGTTCCTTTTGTGGTTCCCTCTCCAATGGAATTGCTAGCTGCTTTTCCAAAGTGAAACCTTTATTACTGGTTATGATGCATGAACTAGAAAAAAAAAAAGCATAGCTTGTCTTTCAGTTCCCAGGTTCTGTTAGTAGATTAGTTAATTATACACAAACTATCTATCTACTGTACATAGCTGAGCTGAAAGCCACCAAGAAATGTTAACCAGTGGTTAAGGCTGAGCAAACCCTCTTTGTTTCTTCGTTTGTTTTTCTAACTTTCCATGCCTTGTATCAGCAGGCTCGGTTAATATCTCCAAATAGGCCATGTGTTGTTATCATGTTTTCATACTCACGTGAAACTGAGAAGTGCAAATACCATGATAGTTTACTTTCACACTGTTATCTACAACTGTGGTCATCCAGTTCCTTTATGTGGAAGCCCCTCTGCTTCTCTTTTCAGAGTAGCACAAAGCAAGGTGGTTCTGCCAAGCATGCATGGTCTAGTATGGTACTTCCAACGACAACACTATGACTGAGCTTTAAAAATCATCCGCAGCGGTAGTCATCGAACAGCAGTAGCTTTATATAGGCATGTGTTTGGTATGTGGCTTGCAGTCCAATGTGTTTTTAAACAAAATTGATCTTAATAAAATACTTTTTTGATTTATAATCTAAATAATAAAGTTATAGGAAGGTACATTAAGGAGAACTGGATTTTTTTACCCACTTAAACAAAGCCCAGTGTTGGTGAGTAGAACGTTGCATCAGAATGCATAGTATATTAGGAAAGGAAAGAGAGTCACTGCTGAAGTAACTATTAATCTAACAGTGTGCAAAGGAGACAAGAAATACAAAAGAAATAAACACATTCTTGTGCAGTTATGACAAATGCACCATGCTTACAAAATGATAAAGGAACTTCTGTGTAATACAGAGGGAAAGGTGACCACTTTTTCTTGGGGTCTGGAAGAAATATAGATAAGATTGATTGACAGCAGTGTGTATGGGAACTGACACACAATGAATTTGTTGTGAAATGTTTTACCTCTTAAATGTGTGGGCTTCTGGAAAGGCATAAAATGAATCATTCCAGTTAAACTTTTAAATGACTCATTCCTACAAATCTATTCAGCAGTCAGTGATAGCTTTAAGCCAATATTTTGGAAAGTCTCTATAACTCTGCCATGCACAAAGACACATTAATTAATGAAACACACGTGCATGTGCCTCAGCTTTTCTATAGGTTCCAGTGTCTATTTAATGACATCCTGCTTCTTGGGGGTACTCTTTTTAGAATATGTGTGTGCAATGTAGGGTAAAGATTGAGCTGCCACTTCCTGGATATTTCATTTGGGAGCCACTCTGTTAAATTAACAGTGCTTATTATAATTAACCTCTCATTTTTCTGACAGGCATAATGCCCCAATGAAAACTTTGTGATATCAATTCATTTTTTAAAGTGGGTAGTTTTAATTTCCTTGCTCCCCCTGCCTCTTTTCTGAACTGACACAAAAATAGGATGGTTCAAGTAATATCATTTATTGGACACGTTTCTGTTGTTAAAAGAGGCAAGTTTTGATTTTACACAGAATGCTTCCTCGAGTCTGGGAAAGGTACTCCAAACGTCATAGCCAAATACAAGATAGAACAGGTTGCTAAGCGTAAGAACTTAGCATTTCCTGCAAAGTACCTTTCAAAGTGCAGTGGGCAGTTAACATGTCTGTAGGAGAAAGAAGGTTTCTGGACTTCAGATTGCCATAAATCTATGGGCTTTACAGCGTCCATGATTTTCATTATTGAGCAAAGTTTTGAATTTAAGCTGCTTTGCTCACCTTTGGAAGGTGTTGCGCAGGTTTCCTTTGAAACTTGTCAGATCAAAGTGGCAATAACAACATAATGACATAATCATTGATGTTCAGAACCACCTACAACACATCTTTCAAGGGTCATGGATCCTACACACATCTTTCACAATGGGCGTGCCTCATCCAGTACACACAGTGGATGACTACACTGCAGCTAAATGCCTGTGGCTGGTCTGTGTCATCTTCAAACTTGCTGATGATGCAATCCATCCTGGCATCCAGATCATTAAATGGAAACACTGAGCACAGCCAGAACCAGGATTCATCCCTGCTGTACTCTACCTGATACCAGCAGCCAACTGGACATTGAATCATTGACCACTACCCATCGAGCCTGATGATGTAACCATCTTTGTATCCACCTTATTCTTCATTCATACTTCTTTAACTTGCTGGCAAAAATACTGTGAGAGCCCATACCAAAAGTTTTGCTAAAGTCAAGTTATACCACATGCAGCACTCTCCCCATATCCACGGAGCCTGTTATCTCATCGTAGAAGGCAACTAGATTGGTCAGACATGATTTACCATTGGTGAAACCATCTTGACATTTCCTGATCACTTTCCTCTCTGCCACATGCTTTAAAATGGATTTCTTGTGGACCTTCTACATGATGTTTCCAGGAACTAAAGTAAAGCCGAATACAGTTCCCCAGATTTTCCTCCCTCTTCTTTTTTTTTTTTTTAAGTTAGGGTTGCCTTTTTCAATTGTCTGGGATCTCCCCTAATTATCAAGAGGTTTCAAAGATAATGGCTTTGCAATAATATCAGTCTACTCTCTCAACACCAACAAATGCTTTACATTCAGCCTCAAGGACTCATGTATGCCCAGCCTTTCTAATAGTCCTTTATCTGTTTTTTCATAACTGGGGGCTGCTCATCTCCTTCCCAGACTGTGTTGCCTGGTGCAGCAGTCTGGGAGCTGACCTTCTCTGTGAAGACTGAAAAAAAAAAAGCCCTTGAGTACTTCAGCTTTTTCCATAACATCTTTCATGAAGTTGCCCTCCCCATTCAGAAAGGGTCCCATATTTTCCCTGACCTTATTATTGTTAACACATCTGTAGAAAACTTACTTATTCTCCTTCATAGCCGTTGCTAGCTGCCACTCCAATTTCACTTTCAGTTTCCTTATTACATTCCCTGCATCCTTGAACAATATTTTTATACTCATCTTAGCTGTGTCTACACGTGCACGCTACTTCGAAGTAGCGGCACCAACTTCGAAATAGCGCCCGTCGCGGCTACACGCGTCGGGCGCTATTTCGAAGTTAACTTCGACGTTAGGCGGCGAGACGTCGAAGTCGCTAACCTCATGAGGGGATCGGAATAGCGCCCTACTTCGACGTTCAACGTCGAAGTAGGGACCGTGTAGACGATCTGCATCCAGCAACGTCGAAATTGCTGGGTCCTCCATGGCAGCCATCAGCTGAGGGGTTGAGAGATGCTCTCTCTCCAGCCCCTGCGGGGCTCTATGGTCACCGTGGGCAGCAGCCCTTAGCCCAGGGCTTCTGGCTGCTTCTGCGGCAGCTGGGGATCTATGCTGCAGGCACAGGGTCTGCAACCAGTTGTCAGCTCTGTGTATCTTGTGTTGTTTAGTGCAACTGTGTCTGGGAGGGGCCCTTTAAGGGAGCGGCTTGCTGTTGAGTCCGCCCTGTGACCCTGTCTGCAGCTGTGCCTGGCACCCTTATTTCGATGTGTGCTACTTTGGCGTGTAGACGTACCCTCGCAGCGCCTATTTCGATGTGGTGCCACGCAACGTCGAAGTTGAACATCGACGTTGCCAGCCCTGGAGGACATGTAGACGTTATTCATCGAAATAGACTATTTCGATGTTGCTACATCGAAATAAGCTATTTCGATGTTGGCTTCATGTGTAGACGTAGCCCTTGAGTCATTAATTCAAGTTTCCCCTTCTTGTAAAAGCCCTTTTTGTGTTTAAATGCATTGAAGATTTCTATGTTAAACCAAGCTGGTTGCCTTGCATATTTGCTAGTTTGGCTGCACATTGGAAAGGTTTGTTCCTGTGCCCTCAATAGGGCTTTTTTTTTTAAATACCACTGGTTCTCCTGGACTCCATTCCACTTTACATTAGCCTCCCAGGGGATCCTGCCCACCAGGTCTCTGAGGGAAACAGAGTCTGTTTTTCTAATGTCCAGAGTCCATATTCTGCTGCTTTCCTTCCTTCCTATTCTCTGAATCCTGAACTCAATCATCCCATTGTCATTGCTGCCCAGATGATTTGATTGGTATGGTGAGCTATATAAATGTGAACTAGCTGTTTAAAAATTGAAAGTAGCCTCAACAAACTATCTGCCAGAGATAGGTACAAGTCACACCGTATAGGATTTTGTTTTGTGTCCATTTGTCATTGGTTCTAATTAGCAGCAGTTCAAACCAATTACCACATCACAAAGACCATCCTAAATCCCAACACTTTTGGCAGACATGAGCTACAAGGACTTGCCATGGAGCCAGGCCAAGCCACTCATGTTAAGAATTTTCTTTGTTTCATAGATTTCAAAGACAAAAGGCAATTTACAGACTAACAGATATATGGGAGCATAAGCTTTCATGGTAAAGAGCCACTTCATCAGAAGCATCTGACAGAGTGGGTCTTTGCTCATGAAAGCTTATGCTCTTATATATCTGTTAGTCCATAAGGTGCCACAGGACTTCACTTTGGTTTTGTAGATACAGACTAACATGGCTATCCTTTTGATATTTAAAGACAAAAGGGACCAACGGATTATCTAATGAGGCCTTCTACATATCACAGATTAAATGTCAGCATGTAATTAAGCCCAATAACTTGTTACAGCGAGGTAGCTGTGTTAGTCTGTATATCCACGAAACAGAAAAGCAGTCATGTAGCACTTTGTTTGACAAATGCATAACTTTCAGAAAGATACCCAGACTTGATCTGGAACAATCAAAAGAAGAAGAGTCTACCACTTTTCTTGGTACAGGTTGAACCTCTCTAATCTGGAACTCTTGTCTTGCAATATCCATAGTCTGGCATGATTTTAGGGATCCAGATGGCCACTTATCCTGGGTGTGGCCAAGTTTCCCATAGTCCTATAAAGTTTGTTTCCAGCCACCAGTCCTGGCTGTCAGTCTTCTGCACTGTTATTTACCCCTAAATGTCTTCTAAGAGCCAAGTAAACAGTGGAAGTGTTGGTAATGCTACTGGACAATATCAACTTTCCATAGTCTGGCAAATTCTCTCCTCTGACACTGGTCAGGTCCTGACAGTGCTGGACTAGGGAGGTGCAACCTGTACTTTATTCTGGGTGTGAATCACAGTCAGTATAAACATGTCACTATTTACAATCTGAGTTTAACTTCCAGCCACTCGTTCTTGATATTCTGTTCTCTGCTAGATTGAAGGACCTTTTAGTACCCCGTACTTTCCTTCAGTAAAGATGCTTTTACCCATGTCATGCTGCTTGACCACCTTCAACATGCTAGCAAAGGGGAAGCCTTATACTTTCATTGTTCATGCCTTCATTGTTCTGAGATTAAACAACAGATATCAATTTTCAGTGACACAAAGCTAGCACTTTCTATGAAGCCAAAAACTTCCCCACCAGACAAATCCATTCATGTCTTTATAGCTAAAAAAACAAAGCATTTATTTTCAGGTGATATTTTGAACACCAAGCCCGTATAGCTGTTCACTTCAGGTTTTGACAACAGTGAAGGATGCATAAAAAAAGTAACTGCATTCAGCCTCTGTTCAGCTTTAATAAGGGAGTTACATTGCAATTTCCTCATTTAATAGTAAGGAAATACATCCGTAGAATTGTTGGAAACAAGTTCATAAAAATCTTCCTTGCTGTATGGTTCACAACAAGCAGAAATAGTATGAATGCTGATCTGCTGATTATAAATAAGCTGATCTTCCCTGATTGGGTGAGCTTTATGGAAACAGAATTGCATAGAATTACTCATCTTGCTTTGTCTTTTTCTAAGGCAATGTAGGTTATTGTTTGCTGTCAATTTTTTTCTGAATCAATGTCCTTTGGCCTAGAATATTTATTGCCTCCTCCTGCCCTCACACCTTTACAAAACAATTACTGTTGGTTTAAACTCCTCGGTTGCAACTATTATCATTTGAATACTCAAATGTAATGTGTCATCTCATATATCACCTCAGAAAGATTAAAAAATAAGAAGATTCTTTAATACAAGGCAGACAAATTAGTGACTGCTTCACTATGCTGTGTGTTACTATGTTAAAAGATAAAAACAACTTATTCCAGCTTTTCCTTCACAGATAATAGCATTTCCCTGTTTTCATTTTAATGTGTTACTGCAGTTATCTTTGTTGTTCCATAAAAGATGTTGTAAAGGAAAACAAGAGTGACAGCATTTAAAAAGAAAGAAAATCTCTCACTAACAATTGCTCAATTTTATTACTTCAAAAAGACCCAAATTAATATGTTTAATATGCTTATCTGATAGTCAAAGGAAGGGGCAAATATGTTATTTTCTAACAAAATCCAGGTAGCCACAATATCTCCTTTAAAACTCAAATAAAAAGCAAGATATTATCTGTGGCTACATCTGTTTTAAATTGCACTGTTATCCTGGCTGTGTTGGTCACAGGATATTAGCGGGAGAAGGTGGCTGAAGTAATATCTTTTACTAGACCCATTTCTGTAGGTGAGAGAATTTCTTCAGCTCTGGAAAAGGAGCTCAGAGAGTCACAGTTAAATAAAAGTTGAAAAAGTTTGCTGGACTAAAGGAGTTAACACACATGGCAAAAGTCCATTCAAGGTGGAATGGGTAGTCAACATTTTTGCAGCCATAGGACAAAGGAGGGAGTTGGTCACAGATGGCTGTAATGAGCCATAAGGTCAGTGTCTGGACCGAGTCCATGATATTCAGTGCCTACCAAAATTATGAATCAAAGCTACCAGACTTGTCTTTTGAAAATATTGTGTTGTGATCATTTTGTGAAAAGTGGTTGCCCCAGGGTGATAATAAGTTTTTTATCTTTTGTCATTTTTCTGTGTGTGTTCAGTTCAGGTTATCATGATTGTCTTGTTTAATCTACACAGTTGTTATGGAAGCATTTATGTCTACACTGCACATTAACACTTTTAAGTGGCCTGTGGCAGCTGGCTCAGATTATGGAGCTGTTCAGTGGCTGGCTAAATGCTCAGGTGCAGACTGGAGCCCTGGCTCTGGGATCAGTCTTGCTTGTGGGATCCCAGGTTCCAGCCTAAACCTAAACATCACCCTTAGACCTACTGAGAGAGCAATACCCCTACAGAAAGACAATCCAGGAAGACTTTGTAGAATGTTGAGGACAACTTCCTGATGCAAGTGCTGGAAGAATCAATTAGCAGTTATATTCCTTGTGAACTGCTGCTCACGAACAGGGAAGAATTGCTAAGAGAATAAACCATGTACTTATTATGAATTCCCTAAACACCAAGAAATCAAAACTGTTCTGCATAAAATGCCTCTGGCCAGCTCCAATTTGTGCTTGAGCTCCAAGCTGTCTCTTTCTACCTTTTTGTTTTATGTAGTTGTCATCTTTGTGCTGAGAGAGAGCCTGTCTGTGGGGCCAATGATTAAGACAGCATCTGTGGATCTTCTAAGTATAATTTATCAAAGAGGCGGTCAAAAAGTAATAGGACTATCCTTGATTTAAGAAATCTCAGCCTTGCACCAATGACCTTTTCCCAGGCAGTAACTCTGCCTCAAGAATTGACTCTATTCAGATACCACATGCAGTGGGGTGGACTAGGTCATGAGGCCCCTGGCACACCCTGCCCCGGCAAAGAGCAGCGGAGAAGGTCTTTCAAGCTGTCTAGAGTGGCTGTATGTGTCTCCCAGTCAATCATAAGGGTATCCAGGGAGCATCAGTCAGGGCCCTTCAGAATAATATGAAGAGAACTTTAGGGCCAGAGTGAATTCATATCTTGCACAGAGCAATAATGGTTGCGACTGCAGGAACAAGAAGCAGCTCCAGGCTGGTTGTAGGGATTCAGTCAGGACAAGGTCTAAGGTAAGGGTGAAAAATGTGTTGGGTACTTTGGTACTTTGGTAATCATCCAGTTAATTAGAAGGTATGAAGTGGATAGCTGTTATCTGTAGGGTCCACTGGCTTGGAATCTAGAGTAGTGGATGGACCTGGATATCTCCTTCCCTTTCTCCCCCATTAAATCACGGGGGAGGTGGCCTGGACTTTTGATGTGCCTCAGCATATTGTGATAGATGCTACTCCATCGATTGAGAAGGGAGGTCAGGGATAGGACTGCAAACAAAGAGACTACCAATTTCCAAAATGTTAGAATTCTCTATTCAAATCTGTTGGTTTCAGAGTAATTTCTCTGACTTCCTATTATGGACTACATGATCAATTTATAATCTTCTCAGAGAGAAACATAGAGGCTGCGGCCATGTTAGCCTCTCCTTTTGGAAGGGTAGGTAATATGGCATGTTGGGGTATGCTAATGAGGTGTTTCCAGGAATATGCAGTGTCTCATTAGCATAATGGCGCCACGTGCACTTTGAAACTGCAGGTTTCAAAACGCACATCACCCTTGTAGCCAGGGGCCTTTCAAAGTGGCCCACTGATTTTGAAAGCCTCTTCTTCCCATCTAGTTTTGGGAAGAAGGGGCTTTCGAAATCAGGGGGGTCACTTTGAAAGGCCCCTGGCTACATGGGCGGCATGTGTTGTGAAACCAGCAGTTTCAAAGCATATGTAGCCACCAATATGCTAATGGGGTGCTGCATATTCATAGCTGCATATTCATAGCAGCACCCCATTAGCATACTGGTGGCTACATATGCTTTGAAACTGCTGGTTTCACAACACATGCCGCCCATGTAGCCAGGGGCCTTTCAAAGTGACCCCCCTGATTTCGAAAGCCCCTTCTTCCCAAAACTAGATGGGAAGAAGAGGCTTTCAAAATCAGTGGGCCACTTTGAAAGGCCCCTGGCTACAAGGGTGATGTGCGTTTTGAAACCTGCAGTTTCAAAGTGCACGTGGCGCCATTATGCTAATGAGACACTGCATATTCCTGGAAACACCTCATTAGCATATTCCAAAGTGCCATATTACCAGACCCCTTCTGAAAGAAGGGCCTAGTGTGGCCACAGCCAGAGAGAATTCAGGGAATCAGAATTTCCTGGTTGGCTTCACATTTTTCTAGGGGGAAGTCATCTGTTCTACATTAGCAGCAGATTAGAGTAATCTGTGAATTGTTCTGGCTATTGCTTTAGAGGTGGAAACCATGTTCTGCCCAATCACTACCAGCCCAATCAGGAGAAGCAGCAGCCCATGTTAAAAGTGTCCACTGTGCTGACTGTAAATTTCCATAGAAGGCAATTTGTTCAATTTCTGTAAATTACAAAGGATCCATTTCTCAATGAATTTATGTAGCTGTGCCTAAATCATATTAGATATTCAGGGCCTTGCCTGTAGTCATAGGATTTTCAGGGTTTGCTCCCTTTCTGGATCATGCTCTTGCAGAATGACAAAACCTGTTCACCTTACTCACGACACATATTCATGTGAGCAAATCTGCCAACTTCCATAGTAAGCGAGAAGAATTGGAACTGCAATTAGATTATACAACACAACAAAAAAAAGGGGTGCGATAGATGTTTACAACTGCATTGCACCAAATTTCTGGGGTGAAACTCCATCAGATTCAATAGAGTGACATTGATATAAAACTGGAACTAGCTGATAGAGAGAGAAGGACAGAACATTTATGGTATTAGAAAGTAATCATGACCAGGGTCAAACACTGATGCTGGTGATGTGCATAGAGCTCCCAGTGAATGGACTGTGGGAACCACATTTATTTCTCAGGCCATACTGGGGCTGATTTCCTTAAGAAGTGGAGGAAAAGTACTAAAATGGCTGGATAATATAGCTCCGTATCTAGTAATTGGTATCTGAATTGTTCTAGGTACATTCACTGAGTATGAGGGCTTTGTTACCTTTTCCACGTAAACTTGCCTTCCCTTGACACACTTTATCCATTTTATCTGGAATAGTTAGAGGGCTTTGAAAATTAACTTCTTGCTACCCTTATTCTCACTCACTATTCTATTTCTTGCCTTCTGCCACATCAGCCCTCACATTTACTGCATTCACTTTAATTAAGCTAGTCCTGGGCTACAAAGTGTTTCTCATTTTTGCATAAGCGAAAAATAAAGAAGTATGCCTGACAGTTGGATTTTCCAACCTAGTACCACCCTCATTTGGTGTCTCATTTTGCATGACACTGACCGCGCTTCTCAGATACGAAACCTGAAAGGACGTTGAAAAGGAAAGTGAGCATGTAATCAGAGAATGAAGAATTCGCAAGGAAAGCATATTTTTGAGAGCAGCAAGCTCAATTTGGCAGCTAATTTATCTGTACTTTAATAAACTAAATTTAGTATTTTTTTCTGAAACGTCTGGCAGTACCATCCATTTTTATGTTAACAGGAGACATGTCTATGAATATTTCAATAGACTGGCAAAATCAGGTCCTTGACAAGCTTATATTGGTAGTCTGTCAGGTATAAAAAATTCTCATCCACTTCTATTGTTGCTGGTAATGACTCTGTGGTGGTTTTCTCTTTTAAAAATATTTCATTATCTTCTTAACAAGTAACACAAATAGGTTAGCAAATGTTGGGAGCAATCAAAATTTCAGTGGAACCATAAAGTCTTTCAAATATTCAGTTGTTTTAGGAGAATTTCATATGAAATTTCAAAGGACAGAACTGCCAATTGTGATATATAATGTATTAAAAGTCACTAGGAGCTAAATCCCTGAAACCCTTCAGACCAAGTCAAAGAAACTGGGGTTAAATTAGTTTGAGCTATACAAGGACTGAGAGAGGTGTCCTTACCCACAACATATAACAACAAAGTTGTTCTCACCAGTTATCACACATCAGTTAGTTGTCTTTTCCAAATACTATACTACAAAATTTGTGTTCATGTACTACCACATTCTCACCAGCTTTAAGCACATATGCAGTGATTTTGGGTTGAGCAGGTTCTTTATTTCTTGGATATTTAGTTACTTTCTCTCTTTCTCCTTCTGACATTTCTTGCAGTGAAATGCTTTAGTTTTTTTTTTTTTTTGAACTTTCTTAGCTTCCATTGTTTTGAGTTGGTGGGTCTGGTTGAATGAGTATCAAACCATTCTCATTTATTTTTCCAACATACCTTTTTTACTTCTGTAAGGACACTGGCTTGACTGGCTTGTAGATCGTTGGGCTTAATGGTCATAGCAGGAGTCTGACCTAGTGATTGAAGTCCAAAAGCCAAAACCCAAGGTCAAAGCTGAGTCAGCCAGGGCCAAAGGACAGAACTATAGTGAGAGTCCAAATGCCAGAGTCAGGAGTGAAGACAGAGCTGGAACCAGGAATCAGAACTCAGGGTCAGATGTGGATTGCCTGAAGTCAGTTATGGCAGGAGTAGGGCACATCACAAGCCATGAGCAAGGCTGGGACTAGGACTGCAATAACGCTTGGCACAGGACAGTGTCAAACAATGCACCAGGCCCTCATTCCTGATAATTTCTTTGAATCTCTACCTGCTTTCATGGCAGAATCCTTTGCTCATCTGTGTCCACTGTGTTTGCTTCTTCTTCATTGCTTTTCTACCTTCAGTCAATTATCACTCTTCTGTCGTCTAAATGGTGGACAGAAAAGGCACAAGAATTCCACCATTTCACAGATATCAACAACACATGTTGTTTCTTCATGCTCTTTAGGGTGTCTACAGGACAGCTTGTTATGGCATGAATCCTCTTTGCTCTGAAGAAAAAGCTACACTTCTGACAGACAATGAAGGCATTAATTTTCTCTGGAAAGAATGTTTTGATAATATTCTTAACCATATCTCCATGGCAGGAGATGAAGTCCTTGAGCAAATCCCCCAGTGACTTCCCAGGAATAAGCTTGAAGGAACTCCCAATTTGCATGGCGTACACAATGCCATTAGGCCAATGAAGATGAAGAAAAACAAGGCATCAGGTCTAGATGGGATCCTTGCTGAAATCTTTAATAATTCTAATTTGGCAGCTTTATCTGCTCATCTTTAAAATCTGGATAATGGAGGAGAGAGCTGCCACTTGCTTTTTGCCCCATCAGAAGAAATTTTACCCAAGTCACAGAGTGTCTACCCATCAAGTTGTGGAACTGCAGATATGATCTTCACAGCGTGGCAGCTGCAAGAAAAGTGTTGGGAGTAAAACCAACCACTGTATGTGGCTTTCATTGATCTAGTTAAAGCCTGGATTGTACATTCAAAGATTGGATGGCCTGAGAAATATATCAATATCCTAAAGTTGCTTCACAACGATATGAAAGTGGCTGTTCTCAGTAGTACTGGCTCCCAGAGTCAATATTTCAAAATACAGAAGAGAAGTCAAATGGGGCTGCATCATTTCTCCAGCATGTTTGTGGTTTTTATTGCTACCATTTTGTACTTAATTGCTGGGAAGCTCCCAGCTGGTGATGAAATAATTTACAGAATGGATGGAAAGCTGTTCAGTCTTAGCACTCTGAAACCTAAAAGTAAGATTTCCACCACATCTATCATGTAACTTCAGTGTTCTGATGACAAGGACAGTTTTTGCCCACTCAGAGAAAGATCTTCAAGGTATCGTGAATGTGTTAGCCAATGATTTAACATGCCTTTGCCCATGCTCAACATCAAGAAGAGCAAAGTGCTCCATCAGCTCTCTTCAAATGAGGTGCCACATACTTTATCTATTAAAATCAGTGGTGAAGCATTGGAGACTGTTGACCATTTCCTCTACCTTGGAAGTCATGTCTCACCCAAGGCAGATATTGATGCAGAAATCCAACACCATTTGAGTTGTGTCAGTACAGACTTTGCTCATTTATGTCACAGAGACTGTGTCTACACTACCACCCTCCCATGAAGGAAGGATGGTAATTAGGGTGCTGGCAGTTTACTAATGAAGTGCTGCGTTGCATACGCAGCACTTCATTAAGCAAATTCCCCCCACACAGCAACTTAAAAGTTTTAAACTTCAAAGTAGCGGCTCACGTCTAGCCATGGCTCACCCACCGGTACTTCGAAGTGCTGGGGCAACTGTGAAGTCCCTTTACTCTTCAAAATTTACTCCTCCAGCACTTCATTAGTAGATTCCCAATACCCTACTTACCATCCTTCCTTGGAAAGGAGGGTGGTAGTGTAGACAAGCCCAGTTTTTTTTGAAGATCACAGCATTCTAATAGACTTCAAGCTTCTTGTTTGGGTATCAAACCTGGACAACCTACAGGCATCACTTGAAAGTCCTTGAGAGGCTTCACCAATGATGTCACTGCTAGATCTTCAAGAACAAATGCGAAGACAGGTGCACCAACATTAATGTTCTGGAAGAAGCAAAGACCATACGTATTGAGGCAATGATTATTTGTCAGCAATTCTACTGGACTGGTCATATTGTCTGGATGCCAGACCATCACCTGCCAAAATAGGTTCTATTCTGCCTGCTGAAAGAAGGGTACCTGAAATGTAGGAGGACAATGGAAGCATTATAAGTACTTGCTGAGGGATAATTTAAAGAAATGCGATATTGACATTGATACTTAGGAAACACTATCCCAGGATCACTCAAAATGGATAGAAGCACTATGCAATGATCCTCTGCATTTTGAACTTGTCCATAAACAAGCTGAGAAGGACAGGAGGTGTGGGAGAAGTAAAGACTCACTTTCAGTCTTAGTCAACAGCACCCTGATGTACCTGGAAACATCTGTCCTCACTGTAATAGAATTTGTGGTTCAAGGATAGGCCTTATGAGCCACCTGTGGATCCACACCTTCTGTGGAAGATGATCATACTCAGTAATGACCGATTGCCATCATCGCTCTTTAATCCTTGGTTCAGTGAAGTTAATGCAGCTTCCCAGCAGGCAAATTTAAAGTTAGCCTATTTTTTCTCTATATCATCATTCACTGCCAGCTGCCATTGAAGCCTGTTAGAGGGCTGGATTTTAAATAAAACCTTCTAGGATAATTATTGGACACTTTTCTAGATGTTTTATGTAATGGGAAACAAACTTCAACAAGGCTAGCATCAGATATGATGGGTTATATTAATAAGCCACTGACTAGTAATTTCAAGAAGGATGTAGTGTGACAAAAATCCAAGTTAAATTATAGGATTCCATGGTTTGCAAATAAGGTGTTTTGAAAAATTCATATTTAAATATATAAATGTGAAACTACAGTCTGTGAGTGTATGCTGATTGAAATGAAAGCTTTGAAATGAAAATAATGAAACAAAGTACCTCAGCCAAATAAAAGGCCAACACCAAAGGCTTTCCTTCATGTGATTGGAATTAGAATCTTTGTGTTAGTTATCACTGAATGAAGTGAGCATTGGGGTCAATGCTAATCTTTAGGGCTGCGTCTACACGTGCACGCTACTTCGAAGTAGCGGCACCAACTTCGAAATAGCGCCCGTCACGTCTACACGCGTCGGGCGCTATTTTGAAGTTAACTTCGACGTTAGGCGGCGAGACGTCGAAGCCGCTAACCTCATGAGGAGATAGGAATAGCGCCCTACTTCGACTTTCAACGTCGAAGTAGGGACCGTGTAGACGATCCGCGTCCCGCAACGTCGAAATTGCTGGGTCCTCCATGGCGGCCATCAGCTGGGGGGTTGAGAGATGCTCTCTCTCCAGCCCCTGCGGGGCTCTATGGTCACTGTGGGCAGCAGCCCTTAGCCCAGGGCTTCTGGCTGCTTCTGCGGCAGCTGGGGATCTATGCTGCAGGCACAGGGTCTGCAACCAGTTGTCAGCTCTGTGTATCTTGTGTTGTTTAGTGCAACTGTGTCTGGGAGGGGCCCTTTAAGGGAGCGGCTTGCTGTTGAGTCCGCCCTGTGACCCTGTCTGCAGCTGTGCCTGGCATCCCTATTTCGATGTGTGCTACTTTGAAGTGTAGACGTTCCCTCGCTGTGCCTATTTCGATGTTGGGCTGAGCAACGTCGAAGTTGAACATCGACGTTGCCGGCCCTGGAGGACGTGTAGACGTTATTCATCGAAATAGCCTATTTCGATGTTGGCTGCACGTGTAGACGTAGCCTAGAAGCACAGAGCCTGTATTTGAAAATTACAGTTGATTAGTTTTATGGGTGAATTGTTTGGATAAATAATAAACACAGTATTCAACATACTTCCCATATTGATCAGATTACTCAATCCCTCAAAAAAAGTGTTTAGATGTAGAGTTTTGAACCAAGAATAACTCTACCCAACACCTTGGGAGTATCCATGATTCTAACCTTTGGTAGTACTAAGCAAAGAAAAATAAGACAAATCACAAGATCATGACTCATGGTTTATTTACTCTTTTTTAAGGAACACTCCTGTTGAGAGGACTCACTAATAAGGTTGTGTACATGTTTGTGCACAGGCTGGAACCCAGCTTCTGAGCCCCTCAATCTTCTCTGTGGTTCAGATCCTAATTCCCAGTGTTAACTCCACAAATTTTAGCCCCACAGCCTGAGCAATGCACCTATACTAGCCAGCTGAGGCTGTGGATCTATTATTCATGTGGAACATACCTATTACTCGATATAGAAGGTGGGTGCTCTTAGAAGTTATGTGTTACAGTCAACGATACTTGCTTCAGCCTGTTTGTCTTTAACATTAATTTAATTTACTATGAAGCCTCTCGTTTTACTATCATTAAGATAGAGGAAAATGTCTTCTCTACACAGTTGTCTGTTTTACAAAAGTTTCTCCTTTTTCAAACCAAATTTCCAGATTTTTATGTAAATGCACTCTAGATCAATTAATAGATAAATCTTACTTTTTATGTGAGAATAATCTCAACACAAATGCAATTTTCAAATCATGGTATCATATCTAATGATCCTTAAATAATTAATTAGACTGAAGAGGGGAAATCCCTGTTTTGTTGGAGATTTTACTCTCCAGTAATTTCCCGCTATAGGGTTTCATATTTTTGTCTGTCTTGTATGTAAATTTTAAATATTTTTATTAAAGTATTTCAATATATGACATGTTAAAACATAGACAAGAAAATTATGAATTCTTCTGAAATATCCAGAGCAAAGATGACACGTTTTCAAAACAAAACAATCCTTAATATCAGGATAATGTCTAGGTGTGTTAGATAGTAAAAGTTAAATTAAAAGAAAATTGAGATTACAAAGGCATGCCTGCACTGTGAAGTGGCTTAGAAATAATTTACGCAAATCCCTTATTCCGAACTTGGTGCTGTCCAGACACCACTGAGGTTCAGAATAAGTGGCTACTCCAAAAGTTCCATTACCTCTCTTATGATGAGGGGTACTGGAACTAGAATAGCACACACAAGAAGCCAGCATTATTTCAGGCACTAAGACAAGCTGTGGCATTGCTATTTCAGAATACGTTTGTATCCTGAAAAAGCAATCATTGTGCAGACATAGCTAAAGTGTGCATGTGCCTGCATTTTTGGACAGCATACGAGAATGGAAACTATGTCTCTGACCCTGCAATTAAGTGTGTGGAGAACCCTGAAAGGAGCTCACCTGCATGGAGTAAAGTAGAGGATTTAGGACTCAGAAAGTGGTGAAATGTTTAGTTATTCAATATCCTGAACATCGTATTGAAGGAAGGGAGTTAAAAATGTATAATTATTTATTATTATATTTTAAAAGATGGATATGGAGACTAGTTTTCCACTTTACTACACAGCTGTTATTTTGGTTTAATTTCACTGACCCATCATGGGAAAAAAAACATGTGAAAGAGCACTGGATCAAATATCTCTGTCTCTCTTTCTCTCTCTGTGAGTGTCTACCGAAATGATACCGAATTACTCATATGAGTTTAGCCCGAGTTTTACAGCCCATTGTGGGGTGGGACTCAAATCATCTGGCTTTAGTTCTGCCACATATTTCCCGTTGGATTAACACAGAGCAGTTAATCTCTCTATGCTTCAGTTCCCCATTGCTAAAGTGGGGGTGATTATGTAACTGAGAGGTGTTCCAAGCATACATTCATTGAGTCTCATAAGGCACTCAGATACTCTGGTATAAGGAAGCTAGACTGAAATGGGAATCATGAAAAAACCTGTCATGCATTAGGGTACGTTGCATAATTCATAATTCCATGGATTATAAAGACAGAAGGGATCATTATTAACCAATTTAACTCACTAACTAATCTGCAATTGAAGCATTGTGGAGATGGCATGCTGAATTTGGGGACATTTGTTGACTATCACTCACATTTGGTTTTCCTCCTGCTGCATGAATACTGAAAAATGACGATGAGGATGCTATGCTTCACCATAAGCAAAGAGAAGGAAGGCACAGAAATGGGTTAAAATGTATTCCACCATTGTGAAATTGCTAGATCAACAACTATAGACATTGAAGTGTTCTAATTGTTATGAAGTGGGTCAGGCATTAAGTGAACTAACAGTTATCGATCCAGGCTGCATTCTTGATCATCTAACACCCCAGTAAATCAATGTCAGATCTCCATTTAGGAAGTTGCTATCCCCTATAGTTGTAAAGCAGATGTAGTTTCAATTGACTGTGTACATAACAGAAATTTCTTGAGCCAATTTTCCAATTCTGGACCAAGTGGCTACTCACAGCTAACACAGTCATGCTTTCTTCCCATACAGACTCCTTACTGCAAGCAGGCTCCATTACATTCCCAAGAGTCTAAAAAGAAAAAGAAAACACAAGCTAGCTCATATCCCATGGAGCTGCTGAAATGTATGGTGGTGTTCAGACTGAGCTCACGGCCTCATTACCTGGGTTGAACAGGACTGGTTTTTTAAAAAGACCCATTTTTTAACCTGACTGGTATACAACATAATGGAATTTTTTAACTGCAATTTGAATATGACTGACAGAGTATTGTTTGCGACTCTATACAGCAAAGCATATCATATACCAATAAATAAATAAATACAGTGGTCCCCTCTCACCTTGCTGTTTGCACAGTTTTCTATTATTTCTTGTGTGTATTATATGGAATAGCTAGGAAATACAACAAAAACAGAGGCATGGAAGGGGTAAAGTTTTTAATGTATCTAAGCCAATGGAGAGATTTGTGATAGTGATCACAGTACTCTTACGGCAGCCACCACAGGCCTGGGGCGAGGTGGGAGGGGGCCCCAGCTTTCCACCTCTTGAAGGGGAGGGACCAAGGGTGGAAGGATGTGGCTTAGGGCAATCAGCCCTGGGCTCTTGCTCCCTCAGAGCCATGCACAGAGCAGCAGCATAGCACTGGGCCCCTTTGAAATACCAGGCCCTCCAGCAATGTCTCCCCTTGTCTCTTCCCCCATCAGCAGGCCTGCTCTGGGATCACTTCCCAAAAACATGTGTCACAAGTGGAAGTCATGATCCCAATGGTGAAGACAAAGAAAGAGGGACAGGACATATAAAAGTAACTTGGAAAACAAAACAAAAAAAGCAGTCAAGTAGCACTTCAAAGACTAACAAAATTATTTATTAGGTGAGCTTTCGTGGGACAGACCCAAGCTCACCTAAGAAATTATTTTGTTAGTCTTTAAAGTGCTACTTGACTATTTTTTTGTTTTAATAGTATATAGACTAACACGGCTCCCTCTCTGTTACCACTGGAAAACAAAGTTATTTGAGCAAAGGGAAAGTACAGAAATAGGCCAGGGTAGAGAAAGAGATGAGGAACATTCTTCTTTGTGTGTCTGAAAGGCAGAGTGACTTACATTCTTCAGCAGTGGTACATTTGCTGGAAGCCCTGACCTTTAGGAAACAAAGCTTTTTTTAAGTTGAATGACACCTGGGAACTTACAGTTTCCTAGGGACTACTTAGTCTGACAAAGAGCGGAAGAGGAAGGAAAGATTCTAGACAAGATCCCTGCTCCTGTGTCTCTATTCTCTGTTTCCACCTCTTTGTTGAAGTTCTCTGTCACACCTGGCTTCACCTGCTGACAAGAATTTCCTCCCTTGCCATCTTCTAACCTGACCTTGAGGATTGACATGAACAGGAGGTCAGGACATTGCTCATCTAGGGAATGGAAACTGGAATGGAAATGTAATGTGACCAGGAGCAGCAGAATACAGATGTTGCATGGAAATTTTTATTCTTCCACAGTATGAAGAACAAGCACACTCCTAACTTCCAAGCATAAGTTATTTCGAGATAAGGCTACAGGGTAGCCTTAGCCTTAATGTTTATTCTTTTTGTCAGCACTTGAGTGCACCAAAACTTGTGAAATTAGCTGTACTGAGTAGCTTAAGGATATGGAAAGTGTAAAATGTGATTAAGACGTGACTGGATCATTTTGTACTTGGGTGAATGACTGCATAAGACACAAGTGCAAATTAACTCTTTGGCCCCATGATCCCACTGCACATGTATATTACCATGTACCATGCCACACTACATGCTGTAAAACACTTCTTGTGTACCAAGGGATTGATGGGTTCTCTTGCATGGCTTTCCCCCTTCTGTTAGTTGTATCCACTTGTCAGTTAGATTGTAAATTGCCTGGGATGTTTACAAAATCTCAAGGGTAGCTTTTGCAAGGTATTAGCTTTTGTCTTTCAATCCCAGTCTATCACATGCAATCACGCAGCAGCATGGTAATGGTTATGGCATGGATAAAAGGGCTATTTTTTTAATACATTCCTAATGCGATTCTTCACATTGAGGAGACAAAGTAATAGCTGTCTGTATAGTGTTAAAGCAAATTACAATACTTCAAACTTTCTGTTTGTGAGAGAACACTTTGTGCCTGAAAGAAGCCCAATCACCGAAATTTGATTTTCAGTATGTCCTATGATTGTGTTCTACCCCATACTTTTCATAGTGGAAACCATCAGTAGTATTTTTTTCAAGCATTTGAATCCAATAGCACTACATTATGTAGATTGAGTACTTGTATTAAACTTCTCACTGGGAACTTATTAGCTATTGTTAAAAATAAGAGCAAAACTCAACTGGTGATAAAGACCTCTGACATCTAATCTGTCCAGCAGTTTTATTATATTTACTATGGAGGCAGCAGTGTGGAATGTAATTATTAGTCATGTAACTTTGCAATTTTTTGAACCTGAGTGCTAGTCACTGTGTTGTCTAGTACTTATCTCCCTGCATTAGAATTTTCCACAGGGTCCATGACTAGAATAGCTAATGGCAGAGATAGGAATAAAAGGAAACATATATTTCTCCTTAAAGGTCCCAAATATGACACATGCAAATTATTTTGTATACAATAAATAAGTAACATGAAGTATTATAGATGTGTCTTCTGACAAGTCCAAATTTAGATCTAGAACTAAGTGTTTGTTTCTTTACGTGCTCATCATGAGCGTGGATTTTGATTACATCAGGACTGATACGTAGAATTCCATCTTTTTAGCATCCACCCGCAGCCTCATTGCCCTTCAGAATTCAGATGCATAAAAGAAAAAGGTGTCAGATATGAAATTGATTTTAAGTGTGTGTATATGCAACAGCCTTATTTTGAAGTAAGCTGTTCTGGGAGAGCTCTTGTGCATTATATAGTTTCTAGGATAGTTATTTTGAAATAACAAAATAAAGAAATAACAGAATAATGAAATAACTTTGCTGTGGAGACATACCTTAAGCTTTGTGAGAGTATAGAGTTGTTTTACTTATCTGTCCCCTATGGTATATATTATACTAGCTTTGATTTTGTCCAGACTCACAGACCAAATTCAGATGCAGTATGCAATTTTGATTCTTTTGCATTCAGATTAATTCACCCTGGCCGTGTCTACACTTGCCAAAAACTTCAGAATGGCCATGCAAATGGCCATTTTGAAGTTTACTAATGAAACGCTGAAATACACATTCAGCGCCTCATTAGAATGCGGATGGCTGCGGCACTTCGAAATTGATGTGGCTCACTGCCACGCGGCTCGTCCAGACAGGGCTCCTTTTCGAAAGTACCCTGGCAACTTCAAAGTCCCCTTATTCCTATCTGTTCATAGGCTATTTTTGGCTAGTGTAGACGTAGCCACTAATGTAGTGTCTTTTAGGGTGTGCTTACACTTGCATTCCTCTTTTGAAAGATTATGAAGCCCAGCTACGTGGCTGCTTTGGCTTTCAAAATCAGCTATTCCGGAATCGAGATCCCATGTAAGTATGCAAATGTTGCATGAGATATTTAAATCTGGCCCTTATTTGCATTTCTGATCAGTTGTATTTGCATGCCTTTCCGAAAGAGAGGGGTGCTGTAGCCACAGCCCTTGTGTAAAGGGGAAAGAAAAGTGCATTCCTACTTCACACAGGTGTTATGAGGGTGAAAATGTTGCATGTTATAAAGTTCTCAGATACTGTAGCAACAGGGGGCACAAAATAGATTCTGGTTTCTCAGCCTGTAGGATGTTACAGCAATTTAGATTACATTAGAGTGGAGATAATAATTCTAAGGGTGTTTTACAAGCACAAGACACTCTAAGTAAGTATAATGGTTGTAAATTACTCATCAATTTGGACCATAGTATCTAGCACCAGAAAACCAGGATATTACCCACTTGTACCCTACTGTGATTATTTTATTTAATAAATGCTGAATATGTAGCTAGAGCATTGCAGAGTTGTAATATATTTGCTTTGGAAATTCAGCCTCATCTGTTAACATCACACACAGTTACTTGGACCATAGCCAATATGTTACCTTGATTTTTGGCTGTGTAATTTATTTGCACTGTAATGAAATTATATTGAAAATCTTAAAAAAAATCCATATCTCATCATGGCTTAATCACATAAGCTATTTTTCCTTCTGATTAACACTGCTGCAGGCAGACTAAAGTTTGCATTATCTTTGAACTTCCTATGTGTGGTGGATGTGTCTCAGAATCTAAATTCTTCCACACAAAAACAGAAACAGAACTCTATCCTAGTTGGTAATGGGAGGGCTTTTTGTTTAAGTGGGTATAAGGAATCTTAGGCAGGGTGACCATCCATCCCATGTTGGGCGGGCAGTCCTGCATTTGGGACGCCAAAGAGGTGTCCAACTTATTTTTAAAAAGGACTAATTGTCCCGCATTTGCTGGCAGGCGCAGCTGCCTGCCGGAGAGCACATACTGTACGTCAGTACGTGCTCTGTGCAACAGAGGGAGCCAGCAGGTTAGCTGCTTTCCTCTGCCCTGAGGCTCTCAGGAGGGGGAGTGCCCCGGCTACTCTGTCCCTGCTGCTTCCCCAAGGCTTGGGGAAAAATGGGGGGAGCGCTGCGGCTGCTCCATCCCAGCTGCTTCCCGAAGGCTCTGGGGAGTGGGGTTGGGAAGCACCTCCCTCATCCCAAATGTCGCCATGGGAGATAATGGTCACCCTAATCTTAGCTTCACAAGAGAACAATTTATCACAAAGATCAATGGCAGTATTGTGGATAAGTCTGAAAAAAGCTAACTCAAGTTACCCCCTGTTTCAATAAGATTGTCTTTTTCTACAATTTCTTAGATTCTAGGGCAGGGGTGGCCAACCACTTAGAGAGCAAGAGCCAAAATAGTGGTGGATAAACTGCAAAGAGCCATGTATTATACATGTATTTTTATGTATCTATATCTTTATAGATATATAAAAATAAATATATATACGTAAAATAAATGTAAATATATAATACCTGGCAAAATGCCCTCCTCCTCCCCCAGAGCCCGGCACTCCAGTCCCACCCCCAACTCAATGCCCTCTCTCTCTGCCTGAGCCTGGCACTCCTAGCCTGCCCCCTACTCTAACTGTATGTCCCCAGCATGGTGGACAGCTCTCCCAGGATGTGGCTCCATGAAGGAACTACATTCAATGGCTCAAAAAAGCTACATGTGACTAGAAAGCCACGGGTTGGCCACCTCTGTTCTAGGGTAACAAATGTTTGGTGTTTTCTGCAGAGGACAGTGCTATGTGCCCGTTCCCTTGTACTTCCCTGCCTTTTTTGAGATAACAAACACCCAAAGGAAAAGTTCTTATGAACATCATTCATCAAAACATGGCACATGGGGGTAAGAGTTGGAGAAGAGCTCCTCGTTATAATACTATGACAATGTTTGGAAATTTCCATTAATTGTATGAGTGACTAAAGGGAACACTTTCAACATTTCTTAAGTCCATTTCACATGTGATTTAGGTACCTGCCCTGCTTAGGTACTTCTGTAATTTGGGGCTTAAGGGTCTAACTCCTGCTGTGCTTTTTGTAAGTGCCACTAGACAACTTTGGGCATCTTTAGGTTCCTAACTACCTATGTGCATTCATCCCTAGGAATTTGAGCCCCACTGACTTTTAATGAGATTTAGGGTTTCACATATGTGCTCTGTGGAAATGGAACATAAGCTTATAATCCACTTGGGCACCTTTGGCAATTCTACCACAAATTCCCTGATCAGTATGCATCTGCTTGTGGTGACTAGTTAGGGCTGTGATGAGATGAGTTTCCTGCACAAGCTCTGAAGGGACTAATGTGGGGCTGAGAGGGCATTTTTTCTACCTAATTGCACCTGCAGGCTGGGCCAGGCTTAATTAATGATGAGTCCTGGGTGAGCAAGGGGCTGGGTGATTGATTTAAACACAGTAGAGGATTTCATTGAGAAAAGGAAAAACTCTCTGGTCTCTTGGGAATCTTAGAAACAATATGGGGAGAAAGATTAGGTGTCAAATCAGCTCTGGGATTCATTCCTGAGCAGGGTAAAGTAGCAGCTACTGGGCTGGAGTAGGCTGTGGGGGTAGGCCCTGGTAAATAGGCCAGATGTGAAGGATTGCAGAGACCCAAGGGAGGTATTCAGCTGTGGGACAAAAAGCAGGAGGGGGAAAAAGAAGAGGACTGAAGAGGGAAGAAATTGTGTTTAAATCTGTAGTTTTAGTTAGGGCTTTTCAGTGAGAGTCCTGTGAGTTCTAGCCCTGGGAGAAAGGTGAACCTAGAGAGAGGCAGTTGATAAGAAGGCCTGAAGCTATGGTATGAAAGTATATAGGGAAGCAGTAGCAGGGAGCTGAAAGAACAAGACCTGGGCTGCTGGTTACAGGGACCTTGGCTATAGCCTGATGTAATGGGGAATAACTGGATTTCCTACCAGCTACTGGTAAGGTGGTGTGAGCCTAGAAAAGGGGGGTGAGGTTTAAGGAAATCTTGAGAAAAGGGTATGAGGACCACAGAGCCTCAAGTGGGTCCAAGAGGATTTTACAAGATACTTTGGACTTTCAATTGTTCACTATAGGAGTGGAATTCAAGCATGACTGGACCAGAGTTATTAGAAGAGGGAAACACCTCAAAGCTAACATGACTGCTTGTCCAGGGCACTAGAGAGAAAAGAGTTTGTTATGTCATGAGCCTATTAGCTCACTCTTCCTCAGGGGCTTAGTGGGTGGGGGTTTGTTTATTTGTTTGTTTTGCTAATTGGGAAATCAACAGAGAAGAGAAAAATACACATTTGTAAATTTAAAAATTAAGTTTGAAGTAGAAGGACCCAGAGGAAACTCTTTATGGGAGAATAAAGATGAAAATAAAAACTTATTAAGGATATTAATTTATGCTTGTTAGGTTCCTACAGCAAGTTCTTCATGATATCAGAGGATCCCTATCTCCCAGACACAAACTGCTTCCCAAAGAAACACAACTGTGTTTGCGTTAGCTTTAAGGGCCAAATATTTAAATATTTAATGGTGCTAACTTTCAACTCACTCAAATGACTGCCTGAAGGAACAGAAGAAAAGTCTACATACACATATGGATAAAAAATGGCAATAGTCACATGAAATGATCAGTAGAAACAACAAAAGATAATTTATTAGTTGATGAGCTTTTTTGGGGCAGACCCTCTTCTTCACTATTTCCAGTACAGCACTACTCTATCTCCACATCTGAAGAAGTGGGTCTGCCCCAGGAAAGCTCATCACCTAATAAATTATTCTGTTCATCTTTACAGTGCTACACAACTGTTTTTGTTTTGTTAAGATACAGACTAACACGTCTGCCCCTCTGTTACTATTCAACATCAAAAGATGCTTTGTGAATCCGAGTATAGGAAATTTCAGGAAATCAAGGCATAAAGTACATTTCTTTGATGCCTTGTGGGATCCTATAGAATCAATGTGCCTTCTGGTTAAGAAATGCTATTTTTCTATTCTGTCCATAGCAAATAGAGGGGAAGATTATGATGGTGCAAAACATTAGTTTTGCCCTCTGGTTATGTGATCATGTATAACTCTGATAGTCCTGTGAAACTACTAACAACATCAGTATCAAGAGTTTGTACATGTCCTTGGTGTAACCAAGACCCAGGCAAATATTTTTATGGTTATGCCATAAGGCATTTTCTATATGAACTCCATTTTGGATCAATGTGAAAGAGTTGGGGTCTTGTGGGTGTACATAGGACATTTCAGATAGAACTGTAAGTTTGCAGGCTGACTTTCTATTGCCTTACACCTAGTCATGTCATTTCACTGCATTGCAGTTCAAAGTGGGTGTAAAACATTAACAAATCAGAACTGTAGCAATTTACATTTTCACTGATGCCAGTGACTGCTCAAGATATATGCTTTCTATGTCTACTCACGTACTTTGAAATCATTTCTGTAGTGTGGGATATAATAGCAGGTATTAAATTAAATATTTATTCACAATGAATTATGTATCTAATATTAGCAGAGGTCTCACCAGTCTCACTTACTACTTGAGTATGTAACATGAGTGAAAACTTAAAAAGTATATATTAAGGATTCTGAGCTGTGATAAACACATGAATCTCGGGGCATCAAAGACCTTTTCAAAGGAAAACAAAAAAACATGTTTTTGCCTTAGGTACCAGGATATTCATTTGGAATAAATGAGCTAATGAGGACACTCCAGTGAACATGGCAAGAAGGATTTGACCCCACATCCTCTGGAGTCAAAACATTGTTTATGCACATGTTGAGGATTTTTAGCTGTCAATCTTATTCCAATGTGACATTTTTAATATTGCTTTCTTTGAATCCTCTGCCCCTCTGGCATCATGCAACTGCTAGCTGATTCATGGGTGTGTATTACTGGCATTGATTCATCAGAAAAACATGAATCATCTGAACTTTCATATCCCGAGTAGAGTCTGAAAGGCTGGTAGCTCACTGAATAAGTTTAATCTAGACACCTGAGATAACAAAATTGGAGTACATTAGGCCATTTTTAATTTGTCACTCTTCAGAATAGAACTGTACTTCAGACTCCAAGATAAGCTTCTGAAAAGTGAAGCTTCTTTTACATTTTCTTTATAAATAGGTACATAGGCAAAACATGGAAAAAGTAGGTCAGGTGGTTCTTTTTTCCCTTATAGTCAGAATGACAGAAAAGATGTTTCTTACCTTTACATAGCTTCCCCTTCTCACAAATAACAGGATAAAGCAAATATAAGTAGGAATTGAGATGCCATTTTGGGGATCATCTGTCATCCGTCTGGTAACTACTTGGCCTTACTGCTGCATGCTGTGACTCAGAAGCCTCACACCTGTAGCCACTCCACAAACATAAAGACCTCACTTTGGTTTCCATCTGCCTGGTCACTCCCAAATATGTCCCAGTGAAGGTGTGAAATTTGCTCCTCATGTATGAGCTCATTTTGGCACCCATGGTCCCCACAGTGTGCAAGAGACCTTCATAGGAATAAAAATAAACAGGTTTGTGCAATAGAAAACTCCCCATTTTGAAGATAAAAGAGCAAAGGAAAGCAAGTCTATACAAGGTACACAGAAAATACATATAAAGATGCAATGTCAGACTTCACACTGTCTTTAAAAAAATCCATTTTCTAATTCGAGTTACATATTACCTTTGAACAATTTCCTGGTGTAGCTTCTGCCCCATGGGATCCAGCATTTCCAGACAGGCCATTTTGATGGTTTTCTCAGTTCTGAATGAGGACTTCAGTGTCAAGTCTCTCTTTTAAATCCCCTCCTTCCTGCCCCCACCTCCCACTCTGGTCTCCCTCATAGCACAGTGGCACTTGGCTACTTAGGATAAAGTAATTCTAGCTGGGATGTCTCAGCCGGGGATATTAACCCTAATAGTGCATTATTGTTTTTCCTTGTTTTGTCAGAACTGGACAACACTAGGTGCTTGGATCCAGCCTCTTCTGGTTGGGGAAGCAGCTCCCTGTCTGAGTATTTCACTGCACTGCTGAGTGGTGATGTTGAACTTGCACCACAGTTTTACAATTGTGTGTTTTTGCGTGTGTGCATGTGTAAACATACACACAAAACCTATATGAACATCTCATAATGACAATCAAGTTCAGATCATTATAAGCTTTATAAAAGAGCTTTTGGGACCTACTTCAATATACAATAACATATGAGTTGATTCAATAGCTTTGGAGTTCATTGTATTCTCCCTCTGAAGTACTTGGACTCAGATTGCCAGATACCTTCAATTGTGTGTTTCCTTCTCTTGATTCTATTGGGATCAAGAAAGGAGTCACTGTTTATGCGTTATTTATATTCATTTGTTGGCTTCTATGCAATTGCTGTAGACAGATTGCAGAAGTTTTGCCAGCCAAGAGGAGTGGAGAACTCATAATACATCAGTACCTTGGCTCCACAGTGGAACTGGGATTCACTCCATCCCTACTCCACCCTCCACTCATCCAAAGACCATTGGTTTTTGGTCCCCATGTGCCCCTTTCCCTCTTCAACCCTTGGGAAGCTTCATTGCCCTGTGTCACTTCCTACCCTTCCTGTGTCTGCTTGCCCTTCTTACCCTCCTCCAGTCCCTTCTTTCCGCTCTCTGCCTTCAGCCTTGTGGTTTCCCCTTCTCATTTACTGACTACCCTCTCTTATTCCAACACTCGCAACATCTCCTGCCTCAGAGCCTACTCCCTACTCCTCCAAAAATGAGTTAAATGGTAAAAACTGAACAAGTAAATACAGCAAACTAGCTAGATGTGTGTGACATGCACCTGGATCCTGTGGATCATTCATTTGGCCTGTTTCTTTTATCCTTTTTCCTACCCTATGTCTGTTCTTTGCCTTTTTAAATTGTAAACTCTTGGCAGTACAGACTCTGTCTCCCTATATGTTTGTATAGCACTTATCACTATAGCACTCTTACTCTGTCTGAGACCTTTAGATGTGTTGTTATTACTATTAAAATACAGATTTGCTCATTGCTAGTTTGCTATACAAGTGGCCTTGAGAACAGGGAGTTCATTTCTTGGGTTTTGTGTTCTCAGAATGGGTTTTCCATTACTGCTTTATGGCTGCTCCACAACGAAAAATCCAGCCAAGTTCAGTCCAGGGAGAAGCAGATCTGAGTTGCCTTCTGGCACGAGGCTGAACATGGCCCAGTAACTCTAGAAATAAGAGAGGGGATACAGTGAGTTTCAGTCATATATAATGGAACAAGCTCAGAGACTGAAATGAAGTTTGGTCCGGTACATAGGCCCAGTGAAGTTGAAAGAGATTTCCCATTCACTTCAGTGAAGTATGGATAAGGCCTAAGATCCACTAGAACATCACTTATTCTTCTTTCCAGTTACTGTAATAAAGTTTATACAATGGAAAGTGCAGGTTCAGCAGAGGTGATGACCAGCCGCTCAAGTACAACAGTAGGATACGGAACGTTGTATCAGCAAGGTGCTTATGGCCACTATCCTAGGGAAAAGCACAGTAGGAGCAAAACATGGGGCTACTCAGCTCCTCCTGCGTGTCTGTACCACCCTCAGCTAGATCTCTCTGGTGTCTGCACAGCATCTCCACTGGAGGTTGAGGGGTCTCCTGAGAACTGCAGCAGGGAAAGCAGCAGAATATCTGCACCTCTTCCAGCACAACTTTACTTCCCCCACCCAGCCCTATTCTCCAGCAGGACTGCTGTATGGACCCCAGACAGAAACAGGAGCATGGAAGGAATGGGGGCAATAGAGCCACATTGGAGTTGTGGGTATGGGTCTACCTGTTCCATGTGTGCTCTGCTCCTTTTGCTGCTGCAGTTTTGGCACAGTGGGAGGAGTACAGAGTCACCCTGTGAGTAATATGGGATGGATTACAGCAGACTGGGAGGGACTGGAGAAGAGAAGGATCATGTGGAAGGTCATGTGCTCCATTTTAATTGGTGCCCCATCCCTCCCATAATAGTAAGAAAATGGATTCTATTTGACCACTGGAGATACCATTCATGTTTAGCAGTGTCAGCACAGCCAGTTGTGCTATTCCGAGCTCCATTTAATAGATGGCATTGATGTGCACGCCTGATTGCTTGTTGTAGTACAACTCTTGCATCAGTAGTAATATTACTATAATAGTCTGTATGGATCTGATGTTTGATTCTGACAAGCACTGAGTGTCTCTTCAGAACAGCTTCGCACCATCCACTACCATTAACTTCAGCAGGAGATGTCAAGTTAGCACATCCTAGGAGGCATTCCATCAACACCTTGTAGGATAAGACTATTAATCAATACCAGTTCTGACTGCAACGGAACACTGACACAGAATTGCAGAGTGCTGAGAGCCTCCTGTGAGGCCAATATATTTTGTTATCCTGCAACTAAATTAGGACCTAGTCCAATATCCACTGAAGTCAATGGAAATACTTCAGTTGGCTTCAGATCAGGCCTTCTAATCACCATGAGTGCTTTTCTTTTAGCAAACGTACAAAAGAAAACCCACTTCAGCCATCTCTTTTAACAACAGGATGGTGGAGGATGGGAACTGTTGGTAGCTAGTCTATTACTCATTTTTGTGTGACTTCTTCCTACTTTGAAAAGAAATGGCAATGAAATTTCTTTTAAAATGTTATTGCATATTAGTTGTAAATATTTGTTCCTGTTTGTATAATAAAGTTTCTTAGATAATGTATATTGCTTGTCTATAATAATAATAAGCACTCATTTTTGAAGAGATTATTTGGAACTTAATAAATAAACTCATACATCAAATGGCTAAGTGCAGATGGTAGCTCATTTTCTTCACATCTATTCCAAATAGGTCAAAACAAACAAAGCTTCATGGGAATTAGGAACACACTATACCCAACTGTAACAACACATTTTTCAATTATAGCACTCCCATTGATCAAAACTCAGAGATCAGTATTGCTGAACATATTCAGAGTTCTCTCCAAAACTGAATTAATTTCCCTAAGCTAAATTTCTCAGTGTAGCAATGTACTTTCTTTGCCAGTGAACTCTAGGGTCATGCTAAGTGCTAAGTGTATTCCAAGAAACCAACATTTAAAAGAGAAACTTTTGAAAATTATACCCCTTGAATGAAAAGTTGCAGCTAAAACCACCTCAGTGACTTGTGGCCTGAATCCCATTTCAGAAATATTTAGACACTGTGTGGAAGCTACTATGTTACTTGCTATGTTGGGGAGGTGGGGGAGATAGCCCCATGGCTTGATCATGGGCCTGCTAAACCCAAGGTTGTGAGCTCAATCCTTGAGGAGGCCATTTAGGGATCAGGGCAAATATATGTCACATGTGGTGCTTGATCCAGCCAAGAGGGCAGGAGACTGAATTAGACAAACTCCTAAGGCCCCTTCCAGTTCTAAGAGATGTGTATCTCCAATTATTTTAAAAAAATTATTTCTGAAAATGAGATTCAGGCTCCAAAATCACTTCTGAAGATATTACCCTAAGTTCATAATTTGTTGACAATTTTAAGTAGATGCATCAAGGGCTGAATGAGGAAAGAGACTGCACTACCTCATCCAACCTAATACAACTGTATATGTTGGTGGGCGGTATATGGGAGCTGGCACATGTGTTCTGTATGCTGGAACTTTTGTGGATAAAAATGTTAATCTACTCTCTAGAGCTGCCAAAAGCAGTAAATCACATACACAAAGCCAGGTGGGTAGGGGAACAGGGGGCAGTTATTTGACATCTTTAGCACCTAAAGCAGTTTAAGGAAACTATCCACTCGGTGGTTTTCTGTGTTTCTCACAGTGAATGAACTGTGCCAGATTGGACAACATGGAAGGTTATAGCATCATGGAATCATGGACACCTTTTTTCAGCATAAACCGACAGAAGGATGGTAACTCAAATGAAGCTGTATCTATAATTATACATTGGGTCAAACTTATTTGGGGCATAGTGTAATTGAACTGAATGGGATGAAGAAGGCGTAGTGTCAATAACTTTGTACTTTCCCAAATTAAAAATTCCAGCAGGCAACTGCAGCTACAGCCATGATTACCACCCCACTGTTTGTAGTGCTGCACATATACAAGACACAGTCCTTACACTGGTGAGTTTACAGTCTAAGGTAGAACTCAGGCACATTCTATTACTAACTAGGAGTAAAGAGAAGTATTTCTATACTCTTGTGGGTTCAGGGCCAACATACAGACAAAGGCTATGAGCAGAGGATGTTTTGTTTTTTGTCTTTTTCATACTTAAGGATTAAGATTTCCAAAACATTAAATATTTGGTTTCAGCAGGCAGGATATATTCTTGTTCACGGGAAAAGTCTTTGTGCCATTTGTTTAGTGGTTTCCCTAAAGTAGCAATTGAGGTTTATGGCCCCTTGTGAGCCTCCTGAGAAAAATTCTAGTGAGCTGTGACTCCTTAGTGTTGCTATAGCAACTGATCAGAAGTTAATGAGGTTTTTGCTCTATATTTCAACACACATCCAGGAAACCTAACAACCAGTTATATTACTTTTAATAAACATCTTACACAATGCACCCCTGAATATGAGACGGATTTTTTCAAAACCAACTTGGGTAAGCTTATTGCTATTAGTACAGAAATGCACAGTGCTTAGAAGTAACATCTGAACTGTCCCTTGAAGTGTCTGTCTCTTTCTTGTTCTACTGATAGGATATTTATTTTATTAACTGCAGTGATGCATTTATCATTGGGATTTTGGCAGGAGTGTACCTCTCTGAAGAAGCAGGGGCATTTTCAAAAGAAAATGTAACTCCAGAGGTGCATAAAGTAGATCACATAAGACTGCTACAAATGCATACTCACATTTTTAGTTTATTCTTTGTAAGCTGTTGCCTGGTGTCTTGTTGAATGTTGATCACAAACCTGCATTTTTATTTTAACCACAAAGCTTCTACAACAGTGTATGAATCATTGTCCCCTGTTGGATTTTGATTCAAAGGGCACACTACATATTCAGAGATTTCTGTATTATTTGTTTTTGGCACCATTCACTACCTTTCTTTGGGAAAGCTTCCTCTGACTGCTTAGTGCACTGCCTAAATAAGGTTTTTTAGACTTAACATCACATACATCACAGTGTTTTATTTTATTGTAAATAGATATAGTGCCGACAGTGTGGGGGGATGGTGCGTACCCTCAGCCAGTCCTTTCCATTAAAACAGATCATTCAGTTTCTAGCAGCAGAGGTCGTGGTCCAAAATACACAAGCTAAATCTTCTGTATAAGTACAAATTCCCATTAAGGCAATGAAAGAAAGCATTTACAATTCCGATTCTCCCACTCCCCGTATATATCACAGACAGAAATCAGAATTAGGAAAAGCAAACTGCTTTTAAAAGGTTGGAGTTCTTGTGGAAGGAAGTTATTTTCTTTTATAACCAATTTCCAACATTATTCTATTGCACTGCCCATTTAGAAGGAGTGAGCATAGAACCACTGACCTGTTCTTGCTGACTCTTTTTCATGGGTGCAGCTCTTCCGTGCATGCCTGGTAATAAAGTCTTAAGGCCAGAGAGATCTTGTGATGAATGGGGAATATGTCTGTAAAATTGATTAAATCTGTTTGAAATGATGAACCCTATATGCACCTGTATGAGGCTGCATGCTCCATTGGGAGCAAGCAATCCTTTTGCCTTCTCTAGACTGCATTTGTCTCTCTGCTGGGTTGTATGCAGTGCGGTTGTAGTTGTCTCAGTCCCAGGATAGTAGACAGACAATATGGTTGAGGTAATCTCTTTTATTGGAGCAACTGATGTCGGTGAGAGAGAGGCAAGCTTTTGTGCTTACTCAGAGCTTTCCAAGGAATGATGGTGAAAGAATAACAATAGAATGCACCTGACTCTTAAGACTGGTCCCTGCTCAGAAGAACAAGCTGAGCAGGTGGGGATGAGGGGTAGTCAGCTTGACAACAAAGCCAGCTGAGTCAGGGGCCATTTTCTGCTGTATGAGGGAGAGACCACTTACCATGAAACATGCATACGGCCCAGAATACTCCACCGTTCTGTCTTCCTAGACACAGATTATCGTCCAGGGGGCAATCAGGAAACTGTGACAGGGACATGCATTCGGTATTTAGCATTGTGTTTAACCTATGCTTTATGTGGTGAAGAATAAACAAGCTTAGTGATTATAAATATGGCAACATGTGTGTGGATGTGTTGATGGTTTTTACAACAGCTACATACCTCTGAGAGAGATATTTGTAAAGTAGAAGCCTCACACCTACTGGGTGGAGCTTAAGGAGAGGGGTGTGTTTAAGTACTGGGGAATCCTGAAGGAGCTAGGCAGCTAGACAGTATGTTGTAGCCCTCAGATACAGGTGCTAGATGCAAAGCCTGCACCCTCAGGTAGTACCTTTGAACCTCAGGACTGGGGGCAATGGCTGGACTTTGTTCAGACTCCAGCTGTTTGAAAAGCCCTGGGATTCAGACCAACAGAGCCTGAGAAACCCCCTCGTAATTTTCATAGTGGGCCAGGCCAGGAAAGGATGTTCAGAATGACAGGTCAGCACATGCTTTTACATTGTTGTTTGTGTTTGTTGGGTTGGTAGTAGAATCTGCTTCTGTTATTGAGCTCAGTACAGGAGTAGTTGGCTGGAATTCTATGGCCTGTGTAATACAGAAATTAGGAGATTTACGGGACCCTTCTGACCTCAAAATCTGTCAATCTCTAAAACTCATGAGAGGTTTTCTCGTTAACTGTTGCAGTGAATCAGCCTGGCTCCAATAACTTCACTGGAGATATGTCAATTTTACAGCAACGAAGTCTCTGGCCCAGCCTGTATAGCAGGGCGAGAGCAGGGTGAGAATACCACACGCTTGTGGTGAAGGTCTATTAAATAGTGTCATCACTTTTACATAGTTACAATGTAGTGCACCTGCCAGCCATACCAATCAGTTCCAACATAAGTTTCCAGCATGGACAGTGGGTCTCTGAGCCAGAGGAAGGTGTTCCATTCCCAACTAGTCTCACTTGCCTTGCTCTGTTCCACTGGAGCTCCCTCGCCCACTTCCCACAGCCTGGATTCAGTGGCTTAGGGGCTGGGTGGTGGTGGTGGGGGTTCTCTGGGCAGTTTCCTACTTCCGGGTCCAAGTGCCAGACCTGGCCTAGGGAAGCTGGGGCCATCCCTCCCAGCTCTCCTTTCCAGAGTCAGGGGAGGCTGTCTCCTTGCCACTTGCTAGCTCTCCAGGACAGGCTGGGCCACACTGCCTGCCAGAGCTCAAGTGCTGAAGGAGGCTGAGGCTGTGCTCTCACAGTCTGGCAGCATTATCCTGGGACACAGAACAGGGGTCAGTGGCCACACTGTGTGTGGAAAACTGGGCAGGGTGTCATCAGTGGCCACAGTAGGAGTGGAGCTGTGCTCTGGTGGTCATAGAAGAGGTAGGGCCTCAGGCAGAAGGGATGGGACTGGGGGGCTTTTCTCCCTAGTCTGTGTGGTTCCCTACCACGCATAGTTTCTAGATTTTAACTTTTAATCAACACTAAACATATCAGTTCTAGTGAGTGGAGCCATGCATGTGAGACATATTCTGATGTGTTACTGTAAAGCATCTTCTGGGGATTACTTAGTGTTGACCAGTTGGCTAGGCACAAATGCTTTGGAGAGATAGACATGTCCCTGTCCCCATTATTTTCCTACTTATGGATGTTATTGTTAGTCCAGGCAGAGTATTACTGCTGTCTCACCCTTGTTCCCCTGCGTCTGTGAATCATAACGACACTCTGTCTGAGCAGAGAAAATAATAGTAGCCAGTTTAGCAAGACCTACAGTAAGAAATGGACATACGGAAGTTGCTCTAACCCTTTAACATGAATCAAATGAAAGCTACAAAGGAGATAAAATATAAAACTACAGTAAGGAGCCACAGGAAGCCACTGCTGTTACTCACATGAAGAATGGTGGAATACCAAAAACACACAGTTTAAATATGTCAGTAAATTTCTTATGAAAAGCTATCATAACATATTGCTGCCTGTGAGTGAATCTCTCTCCTGTTTAGTCTTTGCTTTCAGTGGTGCTTAGATGCTGAAGTCAAGCTGACAGAGTAACTTTGCTGTAGAACTCATTAAGGGCACTGTGAAAACTCTCATTTACAAATGTTGATCTTTAATGTAATATCCATTTCCCAAATCAGCTCTTTGAATCCCTTATTACTTGAGCAATGTGATAGAGTTTGGATATATTGCTTTTGAGGGCTCATGGCTCTTCGACACTAGCATACAAAGGCAAAGTTCTAGACTCGTAAAGATTGAGGTTTTGTTGACAATGCAACAGAGAGTAACAGAGGTTTCTCGTAGTTTGTGGAAAGGTCATGTTGCCAACCAGATTCTTTCAAAGGTTGACACATACTGAACTTTGTGGTGGTGTTATAGCTTTCGAGGTCCCAGGACATTACAAGAAAAGGTGAATGAGGTAATATCCTGCACACTTAAAAAAACCTGTCTGAAAGAACTTGGATAATTGCCACACATGTAAATCCTACTCTCTCAGCTCTACAGCCCCTAAGTAAGCCTTTTGTATTTTCTTCAGCTTTTTCTCTGAACTTGCTCTCCCACTACTGACCTCCCCAAGGAACTGGTAAACCCAGAAGGTACAATTACACAAATTCTCCTGTCACTTTTTATGATGTAACCTACTGTACTCCCCAGCTACATTCCGAAGGAGTTTGCTCAAGTATTTTGGGGGAAATGCTTTTTTTAACCCAAAAGAGTTTCTGATCCACTGAATGGGATGACCAAATTCATTTTTCTCATATACGTTTGCTGTCATGTCAATGGTTTACTCACAGCTGATCTAGTTTTCAAAAATGTTTGCAGATTCATCTGATATCGGTATGCCTGGCCCAAACACACTTTTGTGATTACCATGGAACACGAGTATATCATTGGCTGTCATCCAGAAAATCCCAGGGAACAGATATTAAGAAAGATGTTTTATAAATGCAATATCATTTCAAAAGAGAGTTAAGAAAATGTTAATGCTGTAAAGAGAATGCAAAGCCTCATACAAGTGAGACAAGTTACAGAAAATAAAAATTTAAGCTCTACTCATTTTGAAGAAGATAGGGAAAATTAAATAAAAAACCTAGCAAGATTAAGTTTATAGTAATGGGGTGTGAGAGAAAAAATTATATATCTTAAAGAGCTTTGAAAGTAAAAAAAGGAATTGAATATTTTTGTACTCTTTATAATCATCAGTAACTAAAATATGAACTTAATATGAAGCTGTAAAGAAAAAAAAAGTTTTCTTGTAACAACCTAGATTTTTAAAATCAATGTATTTTCCTGAAATAAACTCTTCATAGATTTAGTCTATCTTCTGTATGTCCATCTATGAGTCTGTTTGTTCAAGAACTCCTCCTAAACTGTAAGAGCTAGGACCAATCAAATTTGGTATCCAGCTTCCTCTTATCCCAACTTAAAGCAAGGTCTGGGTTTGGTTTGGGTATTGAGAGGAGGCAGAGCCATACTGCATAGTGACCACTGAGGGCAGTGAGCATGGGGGATAGCTATACTGCAGAGTGACCACAGGGGGTGGGCACACCAGCAACACAGTGGCTACTGGAAATGGGCACTTCTACACTCCTGGCCACCAGCCCAGTTTAGCGTATCCCCTCTTTTAAGACCCATCCCAATGGCCCTTGGCCACATTTGCCACACAAGGTAAGCTCTTCGTGCCATGGGTCCTGCTGCTGCAGGACCACCCCCTTTTCCCAGGAAATACTGGGGCCAGGAATCCAGCCTGCCACCCCCCACCCCCACACACAAGGAGGTGCCAGGACCAGGCAGTGTAATCTTGCCCCACTTCTTCCCCCCAGGCCAGTGTCACCTTTGCCACTGTGGGTAACCCAAGTAAGCTCACTGAGATCTCCCAGCCTCTGAATCTCCTGCTCTATACCCTGTCCCACCATCCCCTGCCCTGAGTACAACCACATCCAACCTCCTGCTTTGACTTCTGCACCTATCATACCTTGCCCTCAGCCCAATTCCCACTCACTCTCCCTCTGTCTCTCTCACTCTCACACACACACTCCACCCCATGCCCTAAGTCCCCATGAGGACTCAAGCAATGCCAAGTAAATCTTGTAGTGCATGTTTCTGTTTTACAGAAGACAAAGATCTGATCTTAATTGTTCTGTCATTCACAAATGTAATATTCATATCCACAGAATGTAACACATTCGTAGTTTTATGTTCTACACAAGACATTTACAAGTAAATTATCTTCATAAGATCTAAGATACCAAGAAAAAAAACCAAGAAAACAAAAACCAAAACCTCACTTTGTGATCTACTTGACTGACCAAATTATTTATTTAGAATGGACCCCCCCACATTTGCAATAAGAGCAAAGTACAATCACACAGCAAAAAAAAAAAAAAAAAAAAAAATTGACACTAATCTGTTATTTCAGCTACAGAAATTCTGAAGTGGCTGTCATAAATTTCATAAATGCCATATAAAAATAAAAATAATGCAACTAAAATAGATCCATAATCAAAAGAAACTTTTATTTTCAGTTCATTTTCTGCCCTGTCATTTGAATTACAAACAATCTCTTCCATAAGTAGACTACTGAGATATATGACAGGAGAATAAGTTGGCATGACAAGGCCACATATACCATATTTTTTACAATCCTCACCATCTTGGGGTAAAAAGATCTCAATGTGTATTATCTGTCACCTTGTCTTTTAGCTTAAAAAGAGTCTCAAACTACATTTTCCATGAAGTAACCTGAGGGTTTTCAAAACTGAATGAATTAGTATCAGAGCAGTATGAGCTTGGAGGCACCATATCTGCTTCAAACCTGGCAAAAGCTACTCCAAGTCCCTGAGGCTTGCTAATCTGCCTTCCTAATGAAGAAAAGAATGATCTTAAACACAGATGGTTTTGTGTGAGCCTGCTATTCTACCCAAACTTACAACTTTTCCAGGCTGGCAAGTGCATTTAGCCAAGATCTCTAGAGTCCATAACTGCAGCTTCAATAGCTTTGATGGATAGATTAGATGTTAAATACCCATTCTAAATTGGCAGCTACACTAGCCTTCCATTTAGTAAATTGAACTGAAATTTTCTTAAAGCTTACTTTGGTTTATATTAACCTTGTGTTCCTTTAATCACTTTTAAAGAACCAAGACGTGCAGAGCAGCAGTGGAAACATAGCTTGAATCAGAATCTTAGCTCAGAAGACAAAGATGAATAAAAGAAGAGGTCAAAAAGAAAAAAAAATACCCTCTCATCCCCAGTGGATCCCTTTCAATCTGCAGACCTAAATCACATGGGACCTTGCTACTTGAGGTCAAATTACTTAGCTGCATTGGCATCAAGTACAAACTTGCCCCAAAAGTCATGGTTCTTTTGTCCCACACTGTTCAACTGTTCAAGTATCCAGCATATACTGCTCATCCACTTCCTGTTTCAGTGGCATCAATTCTAGAACATTTCTACAGTAGATTTTTATTGGTCATCAGAGAACGCAATATCAGTACATGGTGCTAAGATGCTTGCTTGCTGTTTGCTGGTACTGGAGAGATTTATAGAATGTTTGACACCACAATTAAAGGCTAATGCAACCCATTCTTCAAAACACCCAACCTACATAAAGCTACATAAAGCATGTGAGAGGGTTATCTTATCTGGTGCCATGACACCAGTATGGAACACTGAGGCTTCAAAGAGCATGAGGTAACTCTCAGACTGGTTTACAGGCCCCCCATGTCTGTTCTTGGACCAACTTCTCAAATGTCTTGGGTGGATTGTGTGGTTTCATTATATTCTTGACCTTGACCTGAATGCTCCTATTGTTTCTCATCTAGCTGGTTCTCCTTGCCAGTGTAGCTGCCCTGCTACCTTAAAATCATTGTCTTCATCATTTTCTAAAGCTCTCACATCATTACTGATTGTTCTACTTAGTCATAAATTGGAGTATTTAAAGTTCCCATGAAAAAGAATGTCGCCTTCCAAGCCATAGAGATGTAACTATGCAAACAATTCCAGCGTCAGTGTTTACATAGTGTTTCTAAGGCTGTGAAGCAGTGAGTTTAGACTATTAAAAGTTTGGGGTTTTGTGCAATCATGTAAACACAAAATGCCCTTTGAAGACCATAGGAATCTTTGCATCACCTCCAGTGGATTCTGGATCAGGCTGGAAGTAAATTTTATATACTAGGGGTCAGCAACCTTTCCAATGAGGAGTGCATCAGACCTTTTGACCTCCATGTACTATCTGAATGTCGGTAATACTTTTTAAAGTCACTAATAGTCCTACTATCAACAGCTTCATTAATAAATAACTTAAGAAGCAGAACTTTACCATGTAGGAGGTGGTTGGTAACATTAGCTGGTCTTTTGTTAATTCGCAGGCGGCCTGACTTTGAGCAAGTTCCCAGCTATATGGGGAAGGGGAGGTGGGGCTGAGCTCCTGCCTCTTGTGCCAATGAAAATTGGCTTACATGACACTCTTGTCACCTGTGCCAGAGTTGCTTACACCTATTATATACCTTTCTGATATTTGGCGTGCAAGAGTTTCTTGCTTTGATAATTAAAGATAACCTTTTGTTGAAAGATCTCACTGCTGTCTCGCTACATTAAATGGGCATTGCAGCTGTGAGCCTGTTTTCAATCTGAAACCACTCAATTTAAAGAAATTCAGTCAGATGTGAGTATCTCGCACATAAAACATACCATGTTTTATCTGTGTCAGACCCACGATATCTGGGATCCAAGATGGGCTGAGATCATATCTTTTATTGTGACAACCCATTCTGGGGAGGGAGACAAGCTTTCTACCTTACACAGAACAGATCCTATTCAGCCACTTTTCACAGGTGAAATGTGTTCCTATAAATTCACTATTTTGTTTTTTAAAGCACTGGTGTCTGAATCATCCCATATTTTCACTGCACTTTCACACAGTAAATGGAGATTCCTGAACAGAAAATGGAATTACTAATTTTCATATCATCACACCAGTATTTGTAAAAGTCTTTTGCCTGCCCTTTCCTTGTGGAATGAAGAACTGAGCATAAAATACTGTATCCATCCGAAGAGAGTCAAATTGCAGTATCAGGAACAAGGCACAAAGTCTTTCAAATATTCAGGGAGAGAACTTCGCAGAAGGCTATAGTGTTTCACAATGATCATACCTGTTTACGGTTTCCAAATCACATTGACATGAAGCAAGGAGGCCTTCGTGTTACATTACACAGTAATCAGAACAATCAAATCTAGCCATTTACAAGAGTTGTAGCTGTCTGACCAGATATTCTTCCCACAGGAATGCGTCAGCAGGCTCATAACTTCTCTTCACAATACAAAATGTAGACACAACAGCCGCTGACAAAACATATGGGATTTGATGATCTGACCATAACAGTTTCAGACTTATAATCCCATTGATTTCAGTGAAGTTATCCCTGATTTACACCAGAATAAGTAAGGAAACAAGCAGGCTCTTGGCCTTTTTATATTAACTTTAAATGATACGTGCTTCATGTGCATGCCTGGAAAATCCCTCATGCATTTGAGGCACTGTGTTATTAAGAAATTTTGCCTCCCAACCTTTTTTTTTTACATTTTACTCCAAAAACAGTTGAAATGATTCTGCCACATTGGGCCAGTTCTTGGGTCTCACACAAGCGTTGTGGAATTTCTTTAATGTTGCACAGCAGAACGGATTGAAGGGAGTTTAGCAAGAGCAGAAGTTAGGTGCTCTTTACAGAGCTCAGCAAGACCCGCTTGCGTGCTGATGAAGACAACAGTTTTGAAGAAGTGGTGAAACACTGTGCAACTAGGCGGTACCACCTGCTGTGCTGAATGGTGGACATGCTGTACAGCATGGGAGAAACATGGTAGTGGCAACAATAAATACTTGAGCAACGATGACAAGGGAAAAGATTCTGGTATCCCCACTGGATGGCTTTATTCTTTCCGCTGTTCCCTAAAGACATAATTTAACAACTGGAAATGATTGAGGATCTTCCTGAATTAAGCAGACACAAGTATTTTATCATGGGAAAGGAGCCACTTTTTTATAGATCAGAGATTAAAAAATTAACCAAATAGGCCAACCTTTCAAAAGAGTACTAAGGTACGTCCAAAGTTCTCTGGGGGTTCCACTTGCATGCAGACTTTCTAATTCCAGCATGAGGGCATATCTATCTACTAGACAAAACCAAGCTTTGTGTGCACAGAGTTCAGCTGCACACTTTTAAAAACGTGCCCCAAACTTTTTTTTTTGTTGGCTTGCAAATGTTACAACCCTAGTTAATTTTGGGTCCACTAATTAGTTAAATGTCTGAGGACACATAGTGCTCTTTTATGTCAGCTGCTGATTGTTTTGGTTATTAATATTAATATGTCATTCAATCTGCTGATTTTCATAACATAATTTGCAGACATTAAGGCATTTCAGAGAATTTGAAATTACACACTTCATTTAGAACTGAAATGCATCCATTGCTGATGAGAATTGTGATCGCCATTAATCTTCCTGAAACACTACAAAGAGGAGGAAGACTACTGTATGCAACTGAGGCAGCAAAACAATACAAAGTGAATATATAGTTAGTTCTTGAAACCTCCTGTTTTCCAAGTGGAAACGCGCTTTGCACCCACTATCCCTTTCCAAAGGGGGGACATAATGTTCCGAGGAAGTAAATCCAGCACAAGCCGAGAGCTGAATGCTCTTTTAGGATATTCTTTAGTGCAACAAGATGTGTGCTTTGCAGCATTCACAGACAGACATGTACTAGTTCACCAGAGCTGCGTCTACACTAGCCTGTTCTTTTGAAACAGCAGGCCTCACCTTGCAGTAGCACATGGCTTCTCTATAGATGCTGCCTGCTCTTTCGAAGATGAAATCAACATTAGGCACCACAGGAATCAAAACCACTCTTCTGAACAGGAAATAGGAAGAGGCTGCTCTTTCTACATCTTTTTTTTCGAAAAAGGACGTATGTAGATGCTCTACGTTCTGCTTTTTTGAAAGAGCGGGGTCCACCATGGCGGCAATCAGCTATTAGGTGGAGACGTGCTGCCTAGTCCCTGCGGGGCAATACGGTCTGCAGGTGCCATGGCTCTTTAAGCTGCACGGACCAGAAAACCTTGTTGCAGGAAGCTGAGAGTGTGCAGGCAGCATCTGCTACACTTGCTGTCCCTGCATGCCTCAGTGCAACCTTCAGCAGCCCCCAGAGAGCAATGGCCACCAGCCAGGCACATGAGGAGCCCCAGGCCCTCCAGTCTGAGCACACCCATGGCTTCCATGGATCTAGCCAGGGGGGCACGGGGAAGCATGCCCCTTCCTGGATGGAGCACGAGCTACAGGATCTGCTGGGGCTCTGGCAGGAGGAGGAGGTACTCCAGGTCATAGGGAGCAAGCATCAGAATGTGGCCCCCTTCACCAGAAGGGCTGAGGACCTGACTACCCGGGGTCACTCTGCCCACACTCCAGTAAGGTGAAGGAGCTGCAGTAGGGTTTTGCCTGGGCTTGGGACTCAGCCTGTTGGTCGCACACTGCCCCTGATCCCTGCCCCTATTACAGGGAGCTCAGGGGCATCCTGGGCCTCCAGGACACTTCCTCCCTGCTGGCCCTCCTAGACGCCTCAGCCAATGACCCCCAGCCAAGAAAGGAGCAGAAGCCACTGTTCGTTGTCCCACTCCCCCCATGACCAGTTGCTCCCAGCACTCAGAGCTTGTGAGGTAGCACCAGAGCTGGCAGAGCACCCAGGGGAGCGGGGAGAAAGACACCATGGTCTGGGGCATCCTCTTCTGCCCCGGGGGGGTGGGGCCCTGCCAGGAGCTCCAGAGTGGTCAACAGTGCTGCGGCAAGCAGGGCGCCCACTCTGCTTGTGCGCCCCTCAGGGTATCAAGCTGCTGCTGCTTCATATCCATTCCTATGGGCACTGTGTCTACAGGCCTTGTGGCAGCTCCACGGGCCTCATGCTGTGCAAGCCAAGAGTTCCGGGGAGGGCCCCTTTAAAGGAGCAACTTGCTGTGGCCCCAGAAGAGCTTGGGTACCCTGCAACCCTGTCTGCAGCGTTTCCTGGCCCTTTCTTTCGAAAGAGGCCATTGGTGAGTGTAGACGCTCTATTTCGATGTCCTGGACAGCCCCTTTCGAGGTGGCATGTGGCCCTTTTGACATCACTTGTTGACAGCACCAGCCCCGACCTGTGTGTAGCTGCTCCCCTTTGAAAGGGTGTCTTTCGACCACTCTCTTTCGAAAGAGCGCATAATCATTAACATGGCTTAGGTGCTTGAAGCCCAACCCATAGGTGCACATTCTGGTGGTTAGACTGAGATGTTGCCCATCATCCCCACTGTTATTTTTATCAGACTACCATGAGAAGAGCTAGCATGTGTCTGTCTGTCCCACACTGGGAAGCATGCTCCCAGACGCTGTTTAGATTCTCCAGTTGACTGTGTTCCAGTAATCTGCTTCACATTTTAAGGATCCGTGTGCAAGACTAATTTCCAGTGGGTCTGGGATGTTCAAACTACAACAGAAGGCAAAATAATTTAATTCCTGCCTTAGAACTTCATGAACCTGTGTGTGTGCACGCGCATGCGTGTGTGTGTGTGTGTGTGTGTGTAAACAGAAGACAGATGAGATTTTCCAAGCCACTTGAGGGGATTTAAATGCATATATCAATATGCAAAGCTCAGCCAAATCCTGGCAGCTCCATCATACATATGCCTTCTGTGGTACTGTCATTATTACAGCCTGGCAGATCCTTTTACCTGGTCACAATGAAATTCAGCATTGCCATGGTGTTAGATTTACTTTCATAGGTTCACAAACAACTGATCAGAATGTTGCAATCATTGTACCATAAACAGCTTCCTGGCTGTTTTTTGCTTTTGCACATTATATTTTCCCCATGAAGAACCTACTTGTTTCTTTCTTTGGTGCCTGATTGACCACAGAACAGAAGTCAGGATGTATTTATCTGCTCTGTTCTGTCTTTTCTTTGCTACATGTGCTGTCAATGCAAATGCAGAGTTTCCCCATGGCAGCAGGTATATATTTCCTTTGTCTAAGTTTGCCACTGGTTGTTAGCTTGAACTCAGAGTTTCTGTATGTTTTAACATCTTTTTGCTCTTCCTTTTTGTAATCCCTTCACTCATTTCATTTGCCACCATGAGTTCATTTTAAAGCTCTTCTTGGACAACCTGCAAATGCTTCAAGTCTTGAATTTGTGTTGTCAGAACATCTTCCCTGTGTCTTCCAATTTTTTTCCCTTTCAGTTTTTTGTTCACTTGTTCATTGTTTGACAGGAGTGCATTCCAGATAACAGTCCAAAGCAGACATCAAGAAAGGTAAAATACAAAATCCAGTAGGTGAATACTTTAATATCCCTGTATCAGAGAGGTAGCCGTATTAGTCTGTAGCTTCGAGAACAAGAAGTCTTGTGGCACTTTATAGACTAACATATATTTTGGAGCATAAGCTTTCATGGGCAAAGACCCGCTTCATCAGATGCATGAGTGGGCGGGTGGTTTCAGAGGGGTATTTAAAGAGTGGGATCCCAGTAAGAGGAAGGGCCAGAGCTGACAAGATCTATTCAGCAAGGTGGAAATGGCCCAGTATCAACACTACTTATCAAAAAAGGAAAAAAGAAGTTAGATCAGAGAGGGGGATGTGAGCCTTTGTCAGAGTCTGACGGGGAGATGATAGTACCCACAGCAGAAAAACTGCCTTTGTAGCTGTGAGCCACTCCCAGTCTCTGTTTAATCCATGGTTAATGGAGTCAAATTTGCAAATAAATTGCAGCTCAGAGATTTCTCTCTCCATTTGATTTTTAAATTTTTTTTGTTTCAGAACTGTCACCCTTAAATCTGCCAGAGTGTCAAGGGAGATTGAAGTGTTCCCCCACAAGCTTCTGTACATTTCTATTCCTGATGTCTGATTTATGTCCATTTATTCTTTTACTGAGAGACTGTCCAGTTTGGCCAATGTGAATTGCAGTGGGGCATTGCTGGCACATGATGGCATATATTATATTAGTAGATGTGTGGGTCTGTGTCTGTAAGAAACCCATTTATTTAATGGGAAGAAGGATTCTTTCAAAGACGGGGTTTACTTTCAAAAGAACTGCGTGTACACTGGCTTTCTTCTTTCGAAAGAAGCTCTTTCAAAATTAGAGTATGCAAATGAGATGCCAAATATGAATTTATACCTCATTTGCATTTTTGATTTACCTTATTTGCATACCTCTTTCAAAAGAGGAATGCAAGTGTAGACACACCCATTCTGTTTTCAGGGCACTGTCATTCTGATAGGCTGTAATGCACAGAGGTATGTTGAGTGTCTTTCCTCTAGTAGTGAATATCTGACCAAATTGGACTTCTAACACATGAGCTGTACATCTGCCAGTAGTACATGTCTTTTCCCCTTTTTCTTTTCTTTTATTTTGTTGATGACTCGAGTCTGAATTCTGTCATCTGTAATAGCACTCCGAAGTCTACCCATTGCTAACAATGGATATTAATATTTGGTGCATCTGGTTAACTACTGCAAAAATAACTTAACTCCATGTATAGACAGGGCAAAACTGTGTTCAGCATCATTTCAGAAACTGTAGCTACACTTTGTTGTGCTCACAGCTCATTTTTCTTACTGTTTCTGGGAAATAAGTTAGCTTGTTCTCTTGAGGGAAGCACTGCCTGACTGAAGATTGTTGTCTTAGACTACTTTCTATCCACCCAGGTTCAGCTGAAGTGTTTTGTGGAAGTAAATCCAAATATAACATTCTTTCATTAGCAGAGCTCTGGCAATCTGTTCCATACACTGTCAACCCCTGGAGAAGATTAATATCTAGCATTTCTTTTTACAACATACTAGACTTAAAGGAACAGACTATTGTTAGGCATCAATAAGATGAGCCAGGAGATCGATGCAAGAGGATTGAAACCTCTATAGCAGGCGTTCTCAAACTTCATTGCACCGTGACCCATGTCAGACAACAAAAACTACTATACAACTCCAGGAGGGGGACCAAACCCTGATCCCACTTGAGCCCTGCCTCCTCCAGTGAGGAGGTCCAAAGTCAAAGTCTGAGCCCCTCCACTGCAGGTGGGGGGACCAAAGCAGAAATGAAAAGCTTTGGCCCCAGGCAAGGGCCCTGTAACCTGAGATCTGCTGCCCAGGCTTGAAGTCCTAAGGCTTCAACTTGGCTCCAGGAGCTGTGGTCGGGCTTAGGCCCCATGCCTGAGGAAGTCAAAGCCAGTTCTAGTGACCCCATTGAAATGGGATCACAATCCACTTTGGCGTCCACACCCCACCGTTTGAGAGTCTCTGTTCATTGGGCTACTCAAAATCTGCAGCATTGTCTTTTGCATCTCAGCTGGATCCTCAGCCTTCCCTGAAGTTGCCCATGAGCAAGGAACAATCCTTAAAGAAACTCCAAGGATTTAAACTCTGATGAGTTTGTATCTTTTATATTCTCACTGCAGGAATAATAAGGGAGTGAGGTTTAAGATGTAGCAACAAAAAATGTAACTCACACTTCCCTGCACAAACAGTGTCCAAAACAGGACTGTCTGAAAAGCCACAGGACCTTCTCTGGAATAAGATGATAAAAACGATTAACCGATGATGTAGTTTTAAATTCCTTTGACGGAAGCCGCCTGCTAATTTTTCTTTCTTTCTGGGTCATTCTACTTTACCTTAGCAAATAAGAAGTATTTGAGTAGTATAACACTGGGGTCAGTGGGGATCAGATTGCAACTTAAATAATTACATCCCACCCACCTACATTCCCTTGTGACTTCAGCAGTTAGCAGCCAGCACTGGCTTCTGTCATTGCCTCAGTTAAATATGTAAGGCCAGATTTTCAGAGGTAGCCTCTGATCCTGTGTCTGCATTTTTTGCACTTGCAAATAATTGCATGCAAAGATAATTTGGATATTCTCAACTTTTGTGACTTTAGGCTATTATTTTTCTTACAGATACAGTGCTTTGAATGGTGGGATTACATGAGAAACATAATTCATTTGAAAAAAATGAACGTGACGTTTTGGCTTAAAAAATTGGTCCAAGCAAGGGCACTATTTTATAAAGGGTGGTGGGGAAGGAGGGACAGCAGCTGCACATCATGGGATGCTGCTTGCTCTTCTTCCTCTTCCACTTACTATCAGGGAGCGAGGGGAAAGTACACAGCTTGTGCACATTCCTTTTACTCCTGGTTGGTAATGGGAGGGGAATAAGTGATGCAGCCTGTGAATTTTCTCTCGCTCCCTGGTACTGAGGGGAAGGGGAAGGGAAGGGGAAGGGGAAGAAGAAGAGCAAACAGCATTCCGGAATTCATGGTCATAGCCCTCCTGAAATGGCACCCTTAGGTCCAAGGGTGCTGGAAAGGCTTAGAAATCAGATTCCAAATGTAAAGAATCCACCTAGTTAAAAAATTTCATGAAGTCCAAGCCAAAATGTATCCATGATTACTCTACGGTCAACCTGAACTGTTCAAAAGTTACAACAGGCCTAAAAAGTCATGAGATTGGCTGTAAATCATGAGCATATTTTGAAAAAAAACAGGATTATACTGCCGTAGGAAGCAGGTTTACTACCAGGGTGACATGTACCAAGAGCTTGTCTGGGAAAGCCAAGTACAGCTATAATTATAAAGGGCTAGATGAGGATTTAAAAAATTGCTGTGGGCAGCAGTTGGCTATGCTTTCCTTATGCAAGCCAAGGAATTCATTATGACTGACAGTCACAAGTCTCTTCTAATTTCCTGCAAGCGTCTGCTCTGCTGTATCGGTCAGTGCAGTATGTGGATGAGAGTAGACTCAAAGCTCCCCCAACTCGCTGCCCAGCTGTTTTGTCAGCACTGTGAACCCTAAAGCACATGGACCCTCAATGTTAATTTTTGACCCCAACATACCATTTTAATATTATCGTAGCTAGCATTTTATAAGGAAGTTGCATGAAGATCAAGTTTGATTTTAACAGGAAATGAAAGTCCTGAAATGCAGATGAAAATCACTTTCAGATGAATTCTGGATGTTACAGCCTCACATTGTCTTTTCCCTGTATCCTCAGTTATGGGCTTTTAAAACTATGTAATCCTTGTTTGCTGCTTTCAAGGAGAGGGATATATTGTTATGTGAGGGACATGTAGTGCTCTTGACATCTCTGAACATTGTAAATGGTTCGAAGAGAGGGAAGAAATGACAGTCTGTACTCCTTTTCCTCTCCTCTTTCTTTGGTAAATCCCTACTTGGACACTTTGGATAGTTAGAGTACATTTCCTGATCTCTAGATTGTGTATTAATTATACTGATCACTTTAAAAATCCCACTTAATACTCTGAGGTTTGAATGGTTCCCATCTCAATATCAACTACAATTCCCATTTAACTGGGAACCCCATGGCTGTATCTACACGTGCCGCTATCCGGAAGATGCTAATGAGGCAGGGATGCAAATTTTCCGTGGCTCACTAGCATATTGGCACGTGGTTCGGAGTCCAGAAGAAGCTCTTCCGGACTCCAGAGTATGCATGCAGACGCGCAGCCCATGGGGAACTTCTGAAAGGAGAATTTAGAAACAATCTGGGCAATAAAACCTTCCTAAACATGAAGGCAAGGTAGGATCAATTCTCCTCTAATTATGGGGATTGTAAAATTGTAATTGTAATTGTAATTGTAAAATGGATGAAGAATAAACATTAAAAACCAAGATTAATGAAATGTCAGTAAAATACCACACTATTTGCAACATAATATGAAAAGACTGCAATGGCTGTTGTTACATGATTAAAAAAGAAATAAGAAAATACACAGCAAACAAAAATCTTAATTGTTAGCATTTGACATTTTAACTTATGTGCTTTCATGAGAATAAAGAATTCCCAGAAGAACTGAAACTATGCAGAAAGACAAACTTTTCTGGTGTTGAGGAGCTGTCACCTTCTGAATGGGTAGAAAAATACAATTACATCTCACCTGACTAATTGATATATTGATCACACATATTGTGCCATCCCAAAATTTGTGATACCTAGTGAAATGATGCCAACATTAAACAATTGCACTTTTCAGGGGGCATTCAAATTAATCAATGCATTCCTTCACCAGTTTTCCCTCTCCTGGACTGCTGTCAATGACATATCTCTTGTTGTTTATCTTGAGGGTGACTTTAAAGTCTTCCTTCTGGCCTTCTCTTTTCCTTCTCCTTTGGTAAGCTGGACATACAGCAGTTGTTTAGATAAGTGTATATCAGGTATGCCTATGCAGTGCCCACTCCACCTCACTCGGGGCTTGATAATCAGGGCCTCAGCAATGAAGATGTTGGCTTCTGTGAGGACATTGAATCAGAATGGCAATCCTCCCACTTTATGTTGAGGATCTTCCAAAGAAAGTGCTGGTAATGGTGTTCCAGGATTTTCAGTGTTTTCTGTAGTTCACCTCACAGTCACAGAGGAGAGTGGGATTATAACAGCTTTGTAAACCAAAAGCCTAGTATATGTTCCAATGTAATTGTTGAACACCTGGTGCGACTGTCTGCCAAAGATAAGGCTGGCAGAACATATTCCGTGCTGAATCTCGGCATCTATGTCTGCTCTCCATGACAGACGGGTGCCAATTTAGGCAAAGTAGTGTACATTTTCCCATTCTTCTTTATCAACTTAGATCTTCCTTCCTGGGTCGGATGACTGTCAGGGGACTGACTGGTGGAGAATTTTTATTTTGCTGAAGTTCAAAGCTAGTCCTAGGCTTTTGTAAACTTCACAGTATCAATTAAAGGCTGTTTATAAATCATCCTTTGATTGTATAACTATAGCACAATCATCTGCATACCGGACTTTGATTGTTGTTGCTGATATTACTTTAGTTCTGGCATGGAGACAAGAAAGATCGAAGAGTTTGCCATCAGCTTGATATTGGATGCCAATGCCCTGTGTTAGGTGGTCTTGGATCAATGTGTTTACTAATAGAGGAAAAAGGTGGGTGCCAGTACACAGCCTTATTTTGAACTAGTTCAGAAAACAAAGGTTTCAGACATAGTCACTGCACAGGACAGAGGCAGTCATCTGATCATGGAGGAGTCTTATGATGGTAATAAATTTGCTCGGGCAGCTAAACTTTGGCATGATTTTTCCAGTGTCTTGGCTGACAGAGTCTAAAGCTTCGGTCAGATCCATAAAGGCCATAGACAGCTACTAGTGTTGTTCTTGACATTCTTCATAGCTCTGCCTGGCTGAAAAAATCATGTTGATGGTGTTTTATGATAGTCTGAAGTCACACTAGGACTCTGGAAGTGCTTCTTCTGCCAGAAAGAACAGGTGATTCAGTAAGATTCTACCAAGAATCACTTGGCAATGGAGGGGAGGGGAATGCCTTGATAAATGCCACAGTTGGCTTTTTATGAAAACGGTGATGAGCTTAGTATAAAGTAAGTCAGGACAGACTTCTTTGATGCACCAGATTTTAAGGAGAAACAAATAAACCATGTTAGTCTTTCTTCTTCCATTTTCAGTACTTCAGATGGTAGGCATGCCATCATGGCTCAGTGCTTCCTTTGTTTAATTCCTTTCCAGACCTCCTCAGGTGTCACTGGTTTGTCAAGTGTTTCTCAGAATAGGTGTTTGAGGGATCAAGCCAGTGGTGTCATCAGTCACAGTTGTTTCTTGCTTTAGAAGCTATTGGTAGTGTTCCTTCTAGTGCTGTTTCATGGATTCATTATCTTTAAGCATGGTACTAATGTCTTCAGATCTCAGAAGTATGAGGCCAGACGAACATGATTAATATGGGGTCTTTGTCTCACAAAGAAAGCTCTGCATATCATGTCTGGCAGTAAATGTTTGAATTGCTTTTGCTTTGTCCTCCAATCATATGTTTTTGATTTCTTGGCTCCACCTTTGAACTTCAGCTGATGGAAAGACCTCTGCTTCTGATGGGATAATGGTTGGATTTGCTAGTTGCAGAAAGCTTTTCTCATCTGGTCCAAAAGCTTTTCTCATCTGGTTCAAATCTCAACATTGTTGTTCTTGTCAAACCAGACTTGATGTCAGCAGGTAGCAAGGTTGACAGATTCCTCACATACCTAATGGGTGGCCTTTTTTAGTCTTCACAGTCTTCTTCAATTCTTGTGTTGTCATTTCCAGATGTAAATATGTTCAGTTTTAGTGAGAAGTATTTGGGATGTCTCCAGGTGCATGGAGGAGTGCTGTCTTTGGATATTACGTTGCTGTCTGTGTGGTATGGATTGCCTTCTATCTTTTGGTGCAGTCCTGCTGGACACGACTGACCTCACAAGGCTCCTCCTGTGACGTGGGTGATTTGGACTTCTCTTAGATCTTGTGTTCTGAGAAGAGCAAAATCTAAGAGGTTCCAATGTTTTTTTGAGCTGGGAACTTAACCATCAGGTTGTTTACTAAACATGTCTTCTTTACAACTTGAAAAAGAACTGACACTGAGGTTGTATTTGTTTGCTCTGCATGTGTCTTAATCATTACACTGCACTCTCATTTGGTCAAAATATCTGTGATAGTTCATGGTTTATGGAGACCTCTTGTTCAGTTATCCTTCCAAAAATAACCCCTAGACCAGGGAGGTGCAAAGTGTGTGTGTGGGCGGCACCTCAGGAGGGCATAAGTGTTTTAAGGGGGGCACAGCATGATCAGCTGCTGGATGTCAAGATCATCCATCTAATTAAAAATGTTGAAATATGTTACTGGTTTTATGTATGAGTGTTCATATTTATATACTGATTAATAGCTTTTGCATTCTACATACTTATTTTCTTACACATACTGAAAAGATTTTTTCTCCTCTTATGAACATAACTGAAATTTCCATTGGCTTGGATTACATTACACAGGTTGGGGGTGGGGGTGCTTTGCTAATCACAGGGATGAAAAGTGAGGCCCAATGTAAAAAGTTTGCTCACCCCTGCCCTAGACTCAGGTACTACTGTGAACATATTAATGAGCCCAAACACCAGGATTTTGCTATCAGCTGTGAATAGTTCACCCTCAACTCTTTCTCAGCAGCTATGCTGTGCTTTCTGTGTGTGAGAAAATTTCTGTGCGAGAAAGAGGAAGTGTACTGGAATACTTGTGCACAAAAGGATTTATTAGGACTTGTGCAAGAAACAATTTCAGAACACCAGACAAGATTTAGATGTCCTTCCAGACCTTCCCTTTCCCTGTGACACATGAGCAGATACAATAACATCAAAACACAAAAGGCAACACATATCACCAAGATAAAATACAGTGTCATCAACAGTACTGGTGCAGGGACTGCCTTCACTGATCATTACAATACTTTGCAATTCCTCATCTTGCTTTAATCTTCATATTTTATGCTGCAAATAATTATTTTTCTGCATACCTTTTCTAATAGTTGACTTACATTGGTCTTACATTTCATTTCACTTTGCACATAGACTTGCCATAAGCCCCCTATTACACGCTGTCTCCAAAGACCTGGAGATTGTACAGAAATATTGAAGACAGCCATAGCTTTTGGCTTGAAGTCCAATACTTTGCTCAGTTTAGTGAGACGTGATTTCTTTTATTCATTTTTAGGTTCAATGAGTATTGTCCTTACAAAGACTACTGGACTATGAAGTTGCAGCTCTGGAATGCAAAGCACTTTATTTATCCACAGAACATGGTTTTGCCACTTGCTGATATCTCAGGGACTTTTAACTCAGAATGAAAAAGTCCTCCCTTATCAGAAATAATTTTATTTATGTAGTATTTTGCCCTTTCCTAAGAATAATGAGTATCACGGTCATACCATATCCTATAGAAAATTTGATGTAGGGTTTTGCAAAGAGATGAATTTTTCCCATAGCTATGTTGAGATCATCAAGGTACTTCCATTAGAAGGACTCCTTCAAGCTCTTATCTAGTAAATTTTAAATAAAATGAGCGAAAAGGCATTTCAGTTGCTAATCTGTCACTGAGTCCCCAGGCCTGATTCTGTAGTTTGGCAAACAATTTTTTTCCATATTTTATTTTTTTCCACAACTCATAGTGTGTGACTGACCTAGACAAACAATGGTGTATGAAATGTATGTATATAAACTTCATATATTTCATTGTCTCTCTAGCCTGCCCTTCTATATGTTACTTATCTTCTTAGACTTTAAACTTCTTGAGACAGAGCATTTTTGCCTACATGTTTATACAGACCCCATCAAAATATATCCCTGATTTTGAAAGAGGAATATAAGCTCTATCATATTACAAATAGTGAGTATTGATAATATAAAAATAACTGATGCTAAGAGTAGAAATATTAAATTAACTACACACAGTGCTGTCAAATCACAAAGTAAACGAGGACTGCTTGTCTTTATTAAGGTTACAAACAAACACATCTACCTCTCTGAGACTGGAAAAACTGAGGATATTTTACCTCTTTGCCCCATTCCAGTTCTAGTCCTTTTAGATGCCATTAGACTTATAATAGTAAGTAAACAATATTCAGGCTGAAATGTAACTTTTAAGTTGGCAGTACCCTTTTAAGTAAAAGACAGTGATTCCTGAACAGTGCTTTCACTTGCCCATTAAAATTCTTCCTGTCCTGCAGAAGGGAAATGTCTTATTTCCAGTGTTCTCTAACAGAATTCACCTACAGGGACTGAGAAATTTTCAAGGAGCAGGAGCTGTAGTGATTACAGGCTTGCTGTGAAGGGAGTGTGTGTGGAGTGGAGAGAGAATGGGGCAGTTGCTCCATGGTCCTGAAGTTCAAAGGGGCCCAGAGCTCCCAGCTGCCACTACTGCTAATGTGGCTCTGAGGGCTGTGTTGGGAGGGCACACAGCTATGTGGCTGCCCTTGGACCCAGTCCTCCCACCTGAGGCCCTGCCCTATCCAGGGGCACAGAGCCAGCCTCCCACACACACATTGCCCTGGGGCCTGAGGTGGCTGTTGGCCTCGCTGATTGATTTACACTGGGTGAGAATATGTCCCACTAGTTTCCTGAGCAGTACTGTGCAGTGCAGATTTGACTAAAGTGGAAGGATGGAAAACTGAATCTATACAAAACTCCATCAAAGCAAATGTGGGTATAATTTTCCCTATTTGGATGTGCTGCTCTGTCTTATTTGAATTCTACTTATTCAGCTAATAACTTCCAAACTTTTCTATCCCCAAAGTTCTTCAAACTTGATTTTGTTCCATATCGCATGTTTAAAAAAAAAAGAAAGAAAAAAATAAGGGATGAAGATGAATGAAAGGGGCATTTTAGCCTAAGCAAAGTGTTGTCTCTCTCTTCTACAATAAGCATCTTACGTGCACATTTTGCCAAAATCCTTGACGTACTTAGAAACTATTTCTGTGAGTGTAGCCATTTCAATCTGGAATCACAATGGATGCAAATGTGTCTGCTGGGAAGATACAATGTAGACTTAAGAAATTAATTTGTCACGTGAAGATGGGCTGGATGGTACACAACAAACTTGTATAGGCTGAGGGCAGGGACGTTCACTCACCGACTAAAATTCAAATATAACTTTATAACAAAGACAGCTGGGAACAGCTTAAGGAAAAAGATCTTTGATGAAATGTAATTAGCATGCTGCTCATTGCTGCTGAGCATGCTAAGGTATCTAGCCTGCTAAGGTTAATGTCATATATCTTGATATCTGTGTGTTGTGTTTATGTGTAACAAGGGATAAGACAGGGAATTGTGAAGTGCACACACCATTAATGAATAATAATCAATGACCTCAAGGTATGTGTGTTACTGAAGAGAAATTATCGCACCATTTTAGAGAGAGAAGTGGACAAGCTGACTTTTATATTCAAATTCGGCACATTAATGCATGGTTTAAATCATGATGGGAAATTTCTGAGTCACTATAGGGGCTCGTCTGCATACTTGGCTCAATCTAATTCTTGATCTCCCCCCCCACCCCTCCACTCTCTGATTTGCTCACCTTGATTATCTTTTTCTGATTTGCCTCCTTGCTTACTGGTTTTGGTTCTCTGTGTCTTAAATATTGCATCTGTTCTGGTCTGGCTATGGTCTGAAGAAGTGGGTCTGTCCCACAAAAGCTCACCTAATAAACTATTTTGCTAGTCTTTAAAGTGCTACTTGACTGCTTTTTGTTTTGATAGTGTATAGACTAGCATGGCTTACTCTCTGATACCATTAATGAATATATTTAGCACAAAGTGCATGGGAATAAGCGCTGAATGCCAAAGACAGAAGAGGAAAGTGGTGTCAGCAGAACACAAAAACAAAAACAGTTTGGCCCCCCAGTCAGAGATCATGAAATAAAGCAAGTTAACAATCAAGATTATTTTTGCTTTTTCACGTTCTAAATTGGTTCAATAACTTTGGCATGTAGCAAGGAAGTAAAACAGCAGCTTCACAGGGTTTGTTCTGTTTTTGTCCGTATGTGTGTGCATCAGTTCTGTGCAACATGAGCAGTGTGGCTGGTGCTGGCACAGCCATATTGAAAAAGAAGAAGGTACACAGCTCTTCCTTGATGGACCTTGTACCTTTCCTACAGCAAAGGAGCCAGCCATCATTATTGACCGTGTACCCATGTGATTGGTTATGCTATTGTGCTACACTTGCTAACATTTCTAGCCTGCCCAGCCAGCACACAGGGGCAGCAGAGCAGCAAAAGAGGTCTGGGCCAGTGGAGCTGCATGTTGCAGATGGACATGTACTTTACGTGCTCTGAATACTATAAATTTCTGCACAGCTGAGGCCTTTGGAGAGCACACTGCCTCTTTCAGCTCCCACTTCAGCAGTGTAGTTCCACATTGAGTCAGTTCCTTGACAGCATTAGATAGATTGTAATAGGAGACAGAGTTCTCAGCAAAACAGCTGATATCAAGAGTGTTTGAATGCATTGAACAGAGTGCTGAGTCTGAGTGAATTTGCAGTTATAGTCTCTTAAGAAGTTACTGAGGCTGCATCTGTTATTATATGATGGGTACTACGTTTCTTCTTCTCTTAGTGCAAGAAAAAGTCATGGCCCCACTGTATGGATGTGTCTGGGTTTCAAATCAGGAATTCATGCTACATTTGTAAAACACAATTGGCAAGAAGGATTTCCAGGACCTTGTGTACATCTGAGTAACAAAACAATCTGCAACATCACTTGCAGTCCTGGTAGGAAACAGAGTCTGCCAGAACTAGGAATACTCAGGAAAACTAAACTAACAGCAGAGAGGTGCCATGGCAGGCAAAAATAGGGAAAAATTAAGGTCTTTGACATGGAGGTCTGGGCTATACAGAGAAGCTGGAAAAGTACTGGAAATCAGTGACCCCCCCCCGCCCCATAAAAGCATATCACAGCATTACTGAGGGTGATAGGAGGAAAGACATTCCATTTAGTATGCAATCTGATCACCACAGAGAAGCCATCAAGCAAACCCTTTAAAGAGAGAGTGCCAGTTGTACAAGAGCACTTGTGATCAAATCCCCTGATGACAGGAGGAAAGTTCAGGTTTCTTAAGTGGAATCAGCTTGAAGGTGAATCTAATTTCTCCTTTGCAAGAAAGTTTAAAAAATTATCAGAGCATTATGCTTTTAAGAATGGGCTTAATGATGCCCTCAGAGACAAATTCGTTTGTGGCTTGCTTAATGAACGCATTCAGAAAAGGCTCTCCAGTGGGGAAAATCTTTCCTTTAAACACACAGAAGAAATTGGAGCAATGATGGAGACAGCAACAATTGATGCAATAGAATTGCATAATGGAATTAAAACAGAAGTAAGAATACAGAAACTATCCATAACTCAAACTACAGCCAGTTAACTGAGCAGCCAGACACAGTATCAGTGGGGGAAAGGGTCCCCCACTCCTTGGTTATGTCTACACTAGAAACTTTTGTCAACAAAACGGGTTTATCAACAAAACTAACCTAGCATTACACACACAATAGCCGTGGCTACACTAGCACCCCCCTTTCAAAAGGGGGATACTAATGAGCCACTTCAGCAGATGTGAATGAGGTGCTGCAATCCATATGCAGCACCTTATTAGCATAATAGTGACCATGCACATTTTTTAAAATGGCACTTTCAAAACGCACACCTCTGGTGTAGACAGGGGCCTTTCGAAAGGACCCCCGGACTTCGAAAGCACCTTCTTCCCATTTGGTTTGGGGAAGAAGGGGCTTTGAAAATCTGGGGAGTCCATTCAAAAGGTCCCCATCTACACCGGCGGTGTGCATTTCGAAAGTGGCAGTTTCGAAACACATGCAGCTGCCATTATGCTAATAAGGCGCTGCTTATGCATGGCAGCCTCTCATTAGCATCTGCCGACATGGCTCATTAGCATTTAGAAAGCGGGGTACTAGTGTAGCCACAGCCAATGTGTTTTATGGATAGAAACTGTCAACAAAAAAATCCTCATAAGCACTTTGGGGGGCCATTTTGTCAGCAGAGTGGATTTAAAAATCAATTGGTTTTTGTTTGTACATGCAATCTGTTGACAGAAGTTTTGTCAGAACACCTCTTCCAACAGACTCCTCTGTTGACAGATGCTTCTAGTGTGGGTGTAGCCCTTGTGATTTCCAGTTAAATATGCATATTTCAGAAGCTACTATAAATAAAGCTACAGCCAAGTGGTTTGCGGCACTAAGAGAAATAAGGAAGAGGCCAAATCAGTGCACAGAAGGCAAGTAATGATACACTGTCAGAGTGGAGTAGCCAGCCTGGATGTACAGAATATGAGCAAAAATACAAGTCAGCAATCTGTTTGACATCAGGGTAATGGGAAAAGCAGTCAAAATAAATGGGTCATAGGATCCACTGTGTCTGTTATTTCATGTTGGAAAATTGAAAATTTCTAAAAATCCTGAACAGAGAGAGACACCAATGCTGCTAAAAACTTCTATGGGAGAAAAATATCAATTGGAATGATGCATGTGAATGAATCAGGCATAGAAAAATAAGATGTGTTTATTGGATTTATATATACTTGAAAAGAGGAGACTGACCCTATGGAGCCGTGAATGGTTACTAAGGTTCATCTGAACTAGAAATCTATAAACATGATGCAATCACTTTGTGAAGTCTCCACTAAAACAATTGAAACTGCTGTAAGGAATATTAAGTCAGGCATCAAGGGTATTCAAAAAGGGTAGAGGAACTCTAAAAGCCAAGATGGTTAAAAAAATCCAAGCTGGGAATGTATAGCTGGATCAGAAAGCTTGATCAGTCCCTTACAATATCCTCTCAAAGGTATACACTGAACTGGAAAATCTGGAAAGAGAGACAGTATTTTCAAAAGTGTCATGGAGAGAGTAGGAGAACTTCTATCATTCCAACTGTAAAAAAATGCCCAGTAGTAAGGATGTGCAGAGATTTTAAGTTCAACATAAATCCTGTGTTGGAAGCTGAAAAATATCCCTTCCCTTGAATTGAAGACATTTATCCTGTGCAAACATGGAGACAACAGTTCAGCAAAATGTATTTGTTACAAGCTGACCTACAGATGCAAGGGAGGAAGAATCAACACACAAATGGGTCTTCACCAGCACAACAGGCTGATGTTTGGTATTGCTTCAGCTCCTGCTTTATGGCAACAGTCAATGGACCAATTTTTGCAACAAAGGCTACCTCTGCACTACGAGATAAATTCGAATATACGGCAGTTAGCTTGATTGTATCAAGTGACTGTCTTCACTGTAAATACCATTAGCTCAATTTAGGGAGCACTAATATCGATATAACATCATCAGACCTGGGTGGATGTAGTGTCAAGTTTGAATTTAACAGTTCAAATGAAGGCTAATGTGGAAGCACCATGTCTTTGAACTGAATTCATTAGGGTCCAGAGGCTGATTGGCACTCATGCACTTGGCTCCCAACTTCCTGCTGCTTGAGGGAGCCAGGAAACTGAGCAGCACAGCATCCCTAGTATGTTTCCCAACTCCTGTAAGTGGCAGGGGGCTGGGAAACTCATGGCACTGCTGAACCTGGCTCCCAGCTCCCTGCCACTCATGGGAGCCAGGAAACTGACCAGCACAGCAGCCCTAGTCAGTTTCTCAGCTCCCCCAAGCTGCAGGAACCCAGGAACCAATCAGCAGGGTGAGCGCTGCCAGTGGTGGGGGTGCAGCAGGGCCCAGCGGCGAGGGCACAGAATTCAAGGCTAAGGGAAGTTTCCACAATGCCCTGCTGCAACAGTCAGTGTTTGGCCACCCTACTGTGGCAGCACCAGTGAGACTTTGTGTGGACTTTGTGGCAAGTGACGAAACTCAAAATCAAATTTATAAAACCCAGAGTTATAAAAAATGAATGTAATAAAATTGAATTGATCTGGTAGCTTAGATGTAGCCAAAGTGTTATCTGAATAACAGTATCGTGACTTGTAGAGATGACCAACAACCAGAAACCCTGACAAGGAACTGAACATACCTAGATGAATATTGGTTATGAACTAATCATGTAAAATGTGAATTTTTCAAGGATTTAATAGCTTTTTTGTGGAGACCTTATTGATGTGAAAGGCTTACATAAATCTCAGGACAAGGGTAAGGAAATGCGTCAAACTCCACTGCCAAAAGATGTGCCACAATTTAGATCACTTCTAGGATTCATCAACTACTATGACCAATCTGTACGTAGACCTGGCAACTGTACTGCATCCACTGAACTGTTTATTGCAGACTGGTCAAAATTGAGTATAGCCACATGAGTGTGAAAAAGCTTTCCTGGAAGGAAAATAATTGGTCACTTAGGCAGTCAACAGACACAATTTAACCCTTCTTGCTTATCTTCTAGCAGGGGGTTCTTCCTCTCTTGGACTGTTATATCAAATACCATGCCAGATAGTAGTGACAGACCCATAACATGTATTTTCAGATCTCTCAATGGTGTAGCATAACTATGCACAAATAGACAAGGAACCTATAAATCTGGTATGTGTGTGTGTGAAGAAATCCTCTCTCTTCCTCTCTCTCATGCAGTCAGACAGCTATCATGGGTTCCAGGTATACGTACATATTCATAGTTCTATTCAGGGATTTTGTGCTATGTCTTCAATGCACAACTGATATTAAGTCCAGTCAACGCACAACCGATATCAAGTCTAGTCAACGCACAATCGATATCAAGTCCAGTTAGTTGTGCCTCCACTTGATGTTCCAACATACCCTAAGTTGTGTTCTGTTCAGCTAAGAGTATGATGATTCAGGCCATATGCAACATTTTCAAAAAGTGTCAGAAATTTGGGAGAGTGCCTCATAGTCAATGGCACAAAGTTATCCTAAGTGCCTACATCCCTTTTGAAATTGACACTTACGGTACTTTTGAAAATTTTACTCCATTTCCCATTCTACAGTGTAATAATTATAAACTAAGAAAAATGCATGCTGTTTTATGACAACCACAAATATTAGGCAACAAAGCAAAAAAAAAATACAGTCAAAGCTTGGTGACAAAGCTGACTGTACAACACAGAGAACTCAGAAAACAATGTGAATTGAGTGACAATCTGGTCTAATTGTAAAATCCATTCATATTTCTTCATCACTTCCAAGCAAGTCTTAGCTAATGTTTAATGTAAGAGGATTCAGCTCCTGGAAGACCATTCTAGGGGCTACAACCAGCAAGTGCCTGTTATATTGTCCCAAGATTTGTCCTTGTCTAGTAAAGGCAAACTCTTGGCACATATTTGCTGCAGAATATGTGGACAATCAGTGGAATTATATCAGTGTGAAACAGAACCAAAGTCCATCAGAATCCATAGAAATACACAGTCACTCTGACTCAGGGACCCATTGATGCAACAAACCTCGTTGCCAGCTCTGCCCACATATCTACACCAGCAACACCATTACAGGACCTAACCAGATCAGCCACACCATTGTGGGTTCATTCAGCTGCACATCTACCAATATAATTTATGCCATCATGTGCCAGCAATGCCCCTCTGCTATATACATCGGACAAACTGGACAGTCTCTAAGTAAAAGAATAAACGCACACAAATCAGATATCAGAGATGGCAATATACAAAAACCCATACGAGAGCACTTCAATCTCCCAGGCCACACAGTAGCAGACTTAAAAGTAGCTATCCTACAGCAAAGAAATTTCAGGACCAGACTCCAAAGAGAAATTTCTGAGCTACAATTCATCTGCAAATTCGATGCCCTCAGCTCAGGCTTAAACAAAGACTGCGAATGGCTGGCTAAATACAGAAGCAGCTTCCCCTCCCTTGGTGTTCACACCTCCAGATCAACTGCTGGTAGCAAGCCTCACCCTTGCTGACTGAGCTAACCTTGTTATCCCCACCCTTGCTCTGGCTTATTCATACCTGGCCCTGCAGATTTCCAAGACCAGCATCTGATGAAGTGAGTCTGTGCTCATGAAAGCTCATGCTCAAAACTTTTCTGTTAGTCTATAAGGTGTCACAGGACCCTTCGTTGCTGTCATAGAAATACTGACATTGATTGAACTGTCACTGGATGAGGATTTAAGTGAGAGAAGAATGGGTCCCAGAGTATATCACTGGAAATAGAGATGAACACTAATTTCATGCTCGGTTACTTTTTGTTCAGAGCTCAAGCCAGAGAGTCCCAACGTTCCCTATTATGTGCGCTGCATCTTGATAAGTGTGTTTTCTCCTATTGGTATCTGGATTTCCTCTCTCACTAACTATTAGACAGAGTTCTTGTGGGTACTACAGCAATGGGACAGTTGTGCTAGGAATATATTTGATCTGATACATAAATTTCACTTACATTGTTGAAATCTAGAACCTGAGAGAAAGAGAGTATAGTGAGACACAGCTCACATAGGACCAGCAGGTTCCAGGGCCCACTGCTAGTCTGAACATCTGAGTAGATGGACACTTTCAATCCATATGTAGTACAAAATTAAACATGCTTTCAAAATCCCACTCAGGAAATATATTCTTTACCTTGATTTCTTTTTCATTTTAACTTTCCTTAAGCTGTTAATTTTTAAGGAAACTGAAAACAGTTTACAGTCGGTCTGCTTTACATTGTCACTGAATGGATTACTTCGGAGTCTGGAGGTTTCTTTGTATGTTTTTATTGTTTATTTAAAAATGGATGCACCTGCAGAAAGACACTTAATCCCATTTCTAAATATTACAGATGCAATTCCAGCAGTGTACCCAGCTCAGTAACATATGGCACATGGGTTGTCTGAGAGAGAAGGTTAATACAGCTCAGTAGAATAAGTGATTTTTTGATACAGCAGACAATCCCAGGAGTGAGCCATAATGTCTGTCCTAATGGACAAGTAAACAAACCTGCAGAAATTAAAATTATTCATGGTATTAATACTGCAAGGGGCACAGGTTGAACAGTAAACAGCACTAATGTTTGTGAAAAAGAGACCCATGAGATCCAAAGGGTATTAAGTGTGTCATTTTAAGAATTGGTAGGTCTACTTATTTTAGGTAGCTGACAAGACTAGTTTAGTTAAAGGAGTTCTTTGCTGCTGCATGGCAGGAGCAAACATAATTACCATCTGCTTTGAATTTCCACTTGAAAGCAAAAGGTTTTTTTTTTTGTTTTTTTTTTCCCCAGTCAGCTACATGCCATAAGATTGTTCTCAGCCTTAATTCAGAAATCCATATTACCGTCACTGGAGAACAGGTGGATATGTATTCCCTTTGCCTTCGAAGAACTGGAATGTTACTTAGGGAGAGTTAACCTACACTTTAAAGGACATTTTTGCTGCCCTTGGAGTTTTTGCTAGTTTTGTTGTCTATGTGAAAATCACACTGATACATAAGCAGAGGTGTTTGATCCAGACTGGGGATTGATACATTAAAATATGGGAGGCTAAATATTGCACACATTGTAAGTGGTGGTGGCACAGATGGAGCTGGAGAAATACTGTGTATTAATCTAACAAACATTAGTGCCATAGTATTTACACATGGTAAATATGTAAACAGGCTGGTTATAATGTACATATCTGTTTTCTAGCTGTTTGTCATTCCTCCATCCTGTGTCCATTTTACAGAATAATGAGAGAAGTGGAGACAGTGTGTGCCAGTAAGCCGATCTCTGTAACTGTAGACCTCTAAGTCTGGGATATTGAATATTGTGTGCCTGCCTTACTGACCTGGGTCCATTGTCTGTTTTACCAATCTTTAATTCCTTCTCTTTAACTCCCTTCAGGTTTAAAAATGAACACTGACAACAAAAAACCCAATAGATCTGAACTCCTAATTCATTGCATCTGACCAAGTACTGGAAAGTTGCTTTGAATCTCCTTTTTTAATATCTTCTGCCCTTCTTCCCTCTGAGTTACTTATGGAATAGCACATAGTCTGAACTGAGTCACTGGCTGTAACCCAAAACCAGAATGAGGGATAGGCAACCCAGATTTAGGGGGCAATGGACTCTAGGTTTTGGTTTTGTTTTTGCTAACGAAAGGAAAATAGAACGTCTGAAGTAAAATATTACAGATATTTTGTTATGTGGATTAACTTTTCACCAACCTCCTAGAATGTTCTGGACCATTGCAGAATCTTGTGGAACCCAAACTTTCTGAGAATTAGATTTTCCTTCAAACTCTGAGATTTTCATGCACTCAGAGTAGAGGACAGGACATCACCCATCAGCCAGTGAGCTATAAGAACAAAGTCAAGTGAGCTCATACCTGAGATATTGTGCAACTGGGAAAGTATATTTGTGTTTTACGATTTTATATGACAGGGATAATTCATTAAATAGGCTACAAATGCAATAAAAATAAAAACTCAAAAGTTTAGCAAATGGATGGAGGGTGAGGAAGATGGTCATTGACTGGTGCACCATTTGATCTATGACCCACCCCATATAGACCTTTGCAAGCATGTCTGTACTTCCAGTTGTGGCTTGATAAATGTAAAGTCCATAGCAATCTAAATGACAACGTTTGCAACAAGATCACTGGTACTGCTTTGATCTTCACATGATCTCTGATTCTGATTTCAAATTTTGTGTAAGGGTATCCCTTTTGGAAATGAACAGATTAGCCATATATTCTTCCAAGTTGTCATGATTTACAAATGCAATGTCAGGTGGACGAAACACTGACAATAATGAGTTTGCTATAAAGCTGCTTGCAGTTCATGAAAATACGCTTCAGGCACACCTCACTATCTTAAGAGCAGTGTCAGTATAAATAATATTTATCATAAGTGAAACACTCAAAAGCATTTAAGTCACTTAGAAACATAAGTATCATTGAAAATCAATGGGATTTAGGATTCCAGTTCCCTTAAATGCTTTTGAAAACTTTCCTCCCTACTTAAATTGTTAGGTGATTTACAGAAGACATTTTCCTACATTAAAGAGCTAGTGATTTGAATTTAGACATTGCAAACATTAGACATATGATAGATGGGAGGAGTAAAGAACACATGAGAAGGAGGTAGATGAGGGGAAGGAAAAAGGAAGAGGCGGAAGGGCCCAAGAGCCTTGCATTTCCCTAGGCAAGGTGAGGAGTGCCTGGCCCACACTCCTGGAAGTGGTGGAGCCTTGGGTGGTGGGGATGGGGTGGAGACAAACAACTGTCAGCACCACCAGGACTGTGTACAGCTCCCCAGCCAGCAGTGCTACACGTTGGCAGTGATTTAAAGGACCAGATGCTCCTGATGCTACTACTACCACCAGGCTCCTTTGTATCATTGGCCACCAGGGCAATTATCCGGTTTTACTCCCCACCCCTGTTGGCAGACCCTGGAGGAGGTTTGAGGTAAGAACCCACAGAAGTACTGTGACCCTTGGAAAATTGTAGAGTGAAGCGGGTAGCAAAGGTGAGGAGGGTTCATGTAGTGTCATATGAGGTAGCTATGGTGAAATCAAAGGGCATGGCGTTCATTGATATACAACAAGCGCTGCTGCTTACACTTACTATTCAATTGGTGCATACTGAGTAAATGTACACCAGAGAGGCTCTCTGTGCAAGAGCAACACATCAACAGGTTTAAGCCGCAAATGTTAGGGGCCAGAGTCTCATATCCTTTCTAGTGCTTAATAACCTCTTACTCTACAAGCGTTCTTATTTATTCCATGTAGGGCCATTAATAGAGTAAGATAGTGACTGAAAAACTAGACCTCAGGTAGGATCCTTGAATTTCTGTAATTAAAAAGTAGATGGTCACAGCCTTTAAAAATCATGTCTGTACTGATTCTTTAAATTCCGAGCTAGAATAGCCTTAAACTAAAACAACAAATCAAACAAAAGTAAGGTAATGCATAAGGAAAATGAGAAAGTCACATTAAGACTTTATGAGCTCTCTCCGCATACTCATACTCTAGCTACAGGCTAGGATACTTAGATCTAAAAGCATTGCAAAATACAAAGGCATCAGCACAGCAAAGACTTGTTATCCCATGAAATATAAAAAGGTCTGCTGGGGACATGGCTAAAGGAATGATGGTCCAAAATTCACTGGTCTCCATTTCAGCAAGAAAGAGGATGGGGTGGGAAGAGCAGAAGTTCTTTGCAATTTTTTTTCTAACCAGTTGGATTGAAGAGCTGACATTACTATTTCAAGTGGCAAGAGACATTCAGATCTGATCACTTACATTATGCATCCAAACCCTATATTTGGTTACTTAAGTGTTTCATATTGCATGTAAGAAAAGCTGTGGATGTCCTATTAATGTACCCAGATTTGAAGATTGGGATTTTATGCTCTGATATCAATTATAGCTATTCTGTTATAAAACATCATAACATTATCTAGTTAGAAGCTGTATGAACAACTCATTGAGAAAGGTACAGCTGTACAGTATTCACAGTTATTAGTTTCACACATAGATGGATAGTGCTCACTGAAAGCAAAGTCCATTTTGCCAAATCTATGGCTTTTAATACTATGTGATGTGTAACTACATACACATATCTCATAGAGCTGGAAGGGATCTTGAGAGGTCATCAAATCCAGTCCCCTGCACTCACAGAAGAACCAAGCACCATCCCTGAGATTTTTTTTTAAACTTATTTGCCCTAGACCTCCTCAAGGATTGAATTCACAATGCTGGGTTTGCAAGGCCCATGTGCAAACCCCTGAGCTATCCCTCAAGTGGAAGCAATGTGAATAATGGTCAAGAGTTGGATAATGTTTATAGTTACCTGTGTGTGCTGTAGAATCTATTAACAATATGATTTCACACTGATGTTATGGCTTGACTATTTAATTTGATTTTTATGTGAATAAACTAGTTGATATGGAACTCAACCCTCTGGACAATAAATACCCACAGCTGTGAAAGTTGTTTGCTGGTGTTGGTAATGGAAACATTTACTGTAGCTGGAATCAAACATAGTTCTGAAGTGTTCTGGTGCCTTTAAAGAGAGTGCCATGTTCCAAGAATCTAGTTAGGTAATGCCTAACCCTATGTGTTTCTTTGCATTGTAACAGTGTGTGATGGGGTGGAGTAGGCTCCAAAGGCCTTAGTTGGAGGCTTGTGGCCTTGTTAAACCTCATCCAAGCAAACCATAGAGAAGTCATCCTTGCAGGCTAGAGAGGCTGCAGGAGGAACCGGCCAGTCAGGGGCCAGGAAGGTCTGTAAAAGGAGCTGCAAGACAGATAACAGTCATTGCTGTTAAAGATCTGAGAGACTGTAAACAAGGGGTAACTGGCTAGCTGAGGGAGTGGCAGCATCACAGACAGCTCCAAGTAGAGAACTGTTGAGAGACAGTGAGCCATGGGTAGTCACTGTTGGACTGTGATAGAGCACTGAGTTATGAGTGAACAGTGAACACACTGTCTCCAGGAGGAGAAGCCCTAGAGGCACCACTCGCTACCAGAGGGGGGAACAGACTGACGGACACTAGCAGAAGGTACCGGGATGGGCTCCTATTAAGAGAGTACTTTGGAAGGCGCATTCGATTTACACAGAGTGTGACTTGGCTGGAGGCATGAGTAGCCACAAATACTGGCATACTGAGGCAGTATAGGGACATGCATTCGACCAGATGGGGGTGCTCAGAGGAGGTGCCAACCCATTACATAGTATATTTGAAATTTTTCTCAAAATGGCAATTCTTCATTTTTATCCCCCAGGTGTCTTGTTTCTTTTCCTCTGCTCTTTCTTGGAATGTGCAACAGATTCTGTAAATTGTCCGGCATATATTTTTAGGATTAATGTTCTAATTCTGACTTATTGGCATCATGAAATAGAATCATGCACTGCTCTTAATGATAATGACATTGTTTAAAAATAACTGAAATTGAAATTCTTTGGACTTTTGGGGGAAGTGGCTTTATCCCATTTCATGTTAATGTTTCCTACACTGGAAAGTTAGGGCAAAGTAACTAATGTGCTCTAAATTCACACCCTAACTTGCTGTGTCCTAACACCTTATGTGGACACTCCTCCTGCAAAAGGGATACTTTTGGAGCGAAATAAAAGGGTCCACACAGGAAGTTAGTCTGTAGTAGCTAGTTTGCTGCGAATTCACACCCTAACTTTCTATGAACTAACTTCCGCACATAGACAAGCCCTAACAATGCTTTCTTTTTAGAGGAAACAAAGTAAAGTTCATCTGTGTGGATATGTATGTAAGACCTTGGGTGAAATCTGGGTCCCATGGAAGTGGGTGGCAACTTTGCTATTGACATCAGCAGGGTGGGGATTTGTTCTCTTGTGATTTTAATGCATGCTGAAGGGATTTTTTTTGAAGACCCTAATTGGATATGCTTCCAAGTTCATCCAGATCAGATTTCCATATTCATCCCTTCATGGTTTGCATACAAAAAGCCCAATGATGATTTGTCATTACAGTCTGAGTGGCTTTTTCTTTCCAGATGAAAGAAAATCATAAAGTCTTAATGGGAGCACACTGTGTGCTTCCCCTTAACATGTTGCATCTACTGAGCCTAACAAAATGGCAAGTGCATTTGAAGGCACCTTAGAAATTTAAAAGAGTAGTATACTAGCAAAATTATAAGATTGCTTATTTTTAATATACCTTTCATTTTGAAATATCTTGAAATCTTCTCTAATGCAGAAATTTATTTTCAGCATTTTGAAATTGTCAAGTAAATCATCTAGAATGTCCATTCTGTTTCAAGTCCCTTGTTTTATATGTGTTATGTGACTTGCTTTCCAAAGATAACATTTTATTTTTTAAGGAATAAAATACAAATAAAATTATGTGACTACGGCCGCGTCTGCACGTGCCGGCTACTTCGAAGTAGCGGCGCCAACTTCGAAATAGCGCCCGTCATGGCTACACGTGGCGGGCGCTATTTCGAAGTTGACATCGACGTAAGGCGGCGAGACGTCGAAGTCGCTATCCCCATCAGGAGATGGGAATAGCACCCTACTTCGACGTTGAACGTCAAAGCAGGGAACGTGTAGTCGTTGTGCATCCCGCAACATCAAAATAGCAGGGTCAGCCATGGCGGCCATCAGCTGAGGGGTTGAGAGACGCTCTCTCCAGCCCCTGAGCTCGATGGTCGCTGCTTGCAGTGGCCCCTTAAAGGTCCCCGACCCCTGCCTTCCTGTGCAGGAAGCTGAGAGAGTGTGCAGGCGGCAACCCAGCCACGCGGACGGCCTGCACGCTCCTCTGCAGCCACCAAAACAACCCAGCACTGCGATGGCTGCCCCCCAGCCCCCTAAGCGCCCCCAGCGCACCCCCCCAAGGGGAGCCAGGGCTCCCAGAATGGCAGCCAGGTGGGGAAGTGGCAGCGGGGCCCCTCCTGTATGGAGGCCGAGCTTCAGGACCTGCTGGGGCTCTGGAGTGAGTAGGAGGTGCTCCAGGTAATGGGGAGCAAGAGGCGGAACGCGGATGTGTTCGCTCGGCTGGCCGAGGGCCTGGCCGCCCGGGGTCACCCTGCCCGCATTCTGGATCATGTCCGCAGTAAAGTGAAGGAGCTGCGGCAGGGTTGCACCCGGGCCCGGGATGCGGCCGGCCGATCTGGGGCCGCCCCCGTCACTTGCCCCTTTTACAGGGAGCTCAGGGCCATCCTGGGCCCCCGGCACACCTCCTCCCCTTCAGCCACTCTTGATACCTCAGCCGACGAGCCCCAGCAGGCCCCAGAGGTGGAGTCCGCCTCAGAGGCAAGACCCACACCCCAGGGGCCCCCCCAGGAGCCCACCGCTGGGGCACCGGAGGAGGAGGAGGAGGAGGAGGGGGAGTCCTCCTCCAGCCACGCAGGGCTCCGGATCTACATCCCATCCCGGAGCTCCAGCAGGGCATCCACCCACCGGGTGTCCCCCGACCATGGGAGGACACCATCAGGTATGTACCCCTCCGGTGCACACCCCCAGGGTTGAGGGGCGGGAGTAATAGATATGGCCAGGGCCCTCCACATGCCCAGATGACCATGGCCCCAAGGACAGCAGTGGTATGTCCCTCACAGGAGTGCATCAGCCCCTGCCCCCCCAGCAGGACAGTGCCATGCCCCATCCCTGGGGATGGGGGGAGCGGAACCTAGGGTCCCCCTGGGGGAGGGGGTGGGACACTCATCATCATCAGCAGCAACATCTCCCGGGGACAGGGATGGGGAACTTGCAGCAGAGGGGTGGGGGGACAAGGGCCACAGCTCGGGGCCCACACTAATGGCTGTCTCCACTCTTCTTCCCCCCCCGTGTTCCGCAGCTGCACCATCGGAAGGACCGGAGAGCACCGGCGAGGTGTCAGTGGTCCCGGAGAGCCCACCGGGGCCATCATTCCAGGCCAGCCCCTCGGCAGAGCACCGATCAGCCCCACGGTGGGGACGACGGCGGAGCCAGACCCACTCCTGGACGGCGACGTACCCCCAGGTGCTGGAGATCCATCGTCAGCAGCTGGAGGTCACCGAGCAGTGCCTGCGGGTGGAGGAGCAACGCCTTCAAATTCAGGAGCGGGAGCTGGCCTGGCGCCAGGAGGCATGGGGGGCCTTTATGCGGACATTCGAGCATATCACGGACTACCTGGCCCCCCATGCCATGCCAGCCGCCGCTCTGCCCACCCTGCCTGCTCCACCCGCTGCTCCATCTGCTTCTTCATCCGCCGTCACACCGCCACCCGCCACCGAGGGCCCTTCTGCCGAGGGGGACCTGGGGCCAGCTGACACCCGCCGGCCTTATCTCCCGGTCCGCCCGGCCCCCATCCAGCCCTGGCCAAGGCTGAGGCCGAGGTGTGTGTCGCGGCTGCCCATCCCCAGCACTGGACATTAGGGTGTGTGGGGCCCAGGACGTGGCCCCCACCTCCCGCTTTGTATATATCCCCTTCAGTTTTATCTTCTTTTGTAAATAGTTTCTATTAGACACCTGTTGTTATGCTGATACCTGCCTGCCCCATGTACATAGTTCTCCCCTTCCTTGTCTTCCGCTTTTTTTCTTTCATCTTATCTGACTTATAATATATATATATATATATATATATAATATTTATTTGGCCTGTAAATAGTTAGTTAAGATAATAATAATGAGAGTTCAACATATATCTGGTTTGACAAACAAATGTCTGCTTTTATTTTCAAGAAAAGTGGGGGGGGGTGCTCTTGGGTGCTCTGTGGTGTGGGCGTAGGGGCAGGGAGTGTTGTGGAGGATGGGGGGGGTGCAGTGGGGGGTCTGCCAGCGTTCACCCTGTGGCCTCATCGAAATGGGCCCACAGGGCCTCCCAGACCCGGGTCCCTTTGGGGTCCACCTGGCATCAAGGCGGGTGAGGAGACACCTCCAGCGCCCTTTGAGGCAGCCAAATGTGCGCTCCACCACCTGGCGTGCATGGTTCAGGCGCATGTTGAAGCACTCCTGGCTGGTTGACAGGTGGCCCATGTACGGGTGCATGAGCCAGGGCCGGAGGGGGTATGCCGCATCTGTGATGACACAGAGGGGCAGGGTAGTGTCCCCTACAGGGATCTCCCGCTGGGGGATGTAGGTCCCCGCCTCCAGCCAGTGGCACAGGCCTGAGTTCTGGAATACCCGGGCGTTGTGGGTGCTGCCAGGCCAGCCCACATAAATGTCCAGGAAACATCCCCGACTGTCCACCAAGGCCTGGAGGACCACAAAATGGTAGCCCTTCCTGTTTAGGTAGCATCCTCCACTGTGCTCTGGGGCACGGATGGGGATGTGGGTCCCATCCAGAGCCCCGAAGCAATTGGTGAAGCCCAGGGTGGCAAACCCCACGATGGTGGCATCTGGGTCCCCAAGCCTCACGAGCCTGTGGAGGAGCAGGGCGTGGATGGCACAGACGACCTGCAGGGGAAGCACATGGGAGAGCACCAATGAGGGGTGTGCAGGGTGTGTGTGGCCCTCCCCTGCCACAGCTCCCCTCCCCTCCCCTCCCCTCCCTGTTAGGGCTGCCTCCCCCTCCCCCCATGGGTCCTCTCACCTCCATGAGGACAGCCCCTACGGTGGCCTTGCTGACGCCAAACTGCTGGCCTATGGATCGGTAGCTGTCGGGAGTGGCCAGCTTCCAGACAGCGATGCCGACCCGTTTCTCCACACTGAGGGCACACCGCATGGCAGTGTCCTGGTGCCTCAGTGCGGGGGTGCGCCACTGGCATAGCTCCAGAAATGTCTGCTGGCTCATCTAAAAGTTCTGGAGCCAGCGGTCGTCGTCCCACTCTCCTAGCACCAGCCGCTCCCACCAGTCGGTGCTGGTGGGGTAGCTCCATAGCCAGCAGCGTATGAGGTGGGGGGGCAGGGTGCTGCAGGGCTGGGGGTTGCATCCTCCTCCCCTGTGGGCAGCTCCTCCTCTGTTGCAAGGATGTGCTCAGCTGCCTCCTGCATGGCATGGAGCAGGGCGAGCACTGCTCCTACAGGGGAGGCTGGGTGGACCTCTGGCTGCTGCTGCTGCTGCTGCTGGGGGTCCATGACTGTGTCGCTCGAGGTGTGCATGCCTATGGCTCTGCAGACCACGTGTTGTGCAGGCTGAGTGTGTCTGGGAGGGGCCCTTTAAGGGAGCGGCTAGCTGTTGCCCCGGAAGCACTAGTCCGCCCTGTGACCCTGTCTGCAGCTGTTCCTGGCACCCTTATTTCGATGTGTGCTACTTTGGCATGTAGACGTTCCCTCGCAGCACCTATTTCGATGTGGTGCTGCCCAACTCGACGGCACCAGCCCTGGAGGATGTGTAGACGTTATTCATCGAAATAGCTTATTAAGCGTTCACGTGTAGACGTAGCCTACTATCTGTACAGATTGCTAGTTGGAGCAAAATGATATCTATTCACACCTCTGTCTGGAATTTCTATGTTGTTACCTTGTTATTTGGATCCCTTAGACCTAACTTTCACAATAATACATATTTCTCCTTACTTATTTACTTTGTTACTTTGACATGAATGCTTCATGTTCTAGGTCAATGAAAATGAAATGTATGACCTGCATTCCTAAAATGATGACAGATGAACGTTTCATTACCTTTGTATTTTAGTTCCAATATGAATAGTCTGAAGGTAATCAAGACAGCAAGTTGGGAATTGTGCATGAAATAAGAATCCTAGAATGGGTATTCAGAAACAACAGAGACTCTGCAGTCAGCAGGGTGCTTTTACAATTGTGTTTTATAAATCTCAGTGAACCTATTTTTCTTGACTGACTTTCAGACTGCCAACATTATATTAATCACAGTACAGGCTATTGCCTTCATACCAGCAATCTATAACAATAATTATTCTTCCCTTAAAAATTCTGTTTGGCATCAAAATTTTTTTCTGTAGGACTGAAGGAATAATGTAGGCTTGATTTTGGTTTCAAAAGTGAAACCTAATGGGTAAGATAAATGCTATGTGAATTCCTCTTTGGACACTTTTTAAAAAGAACGAATACCTGAGGGAATGTATCTTGTAGTTCAAGAAGGATATGACAAATCAAGATACCTGGATGCTAGTCCCAGTTGTGCAAATGACTCACTATGGGTTCATCTACCCTAGGAACTAACTTCGACTTAACTTCAAAGTTAGGCACTACATTGAAGTAGCCAGCCAAGAGTCTACACACATTTTCCCTTACTTTGAAGTTAACTTCTAAGTAGGGAGCCCAACTTCGAAGTCCTTAGTCCATTCCCAGGAGTAGTGCCCTACTTTGACGTTTAATTTTGAAGTAGGGTGTGTGTGGATGCTCAACTTCAATGTTGCTTACTTCGAAGTTGTACTTCAAAGTGAGCAACTTCAAAATTATTTTTGTAGTGCAGATGCAGCCCATGTGAACTTGAGCATGTCATGCCAACCCCATGCCTCAGTTTGCTATTCATTAAGCAATTTGAGAGCCTTAGATGAAATATAGTTTAATGCAACTTTATGAGACTTGTAACAGAGGTCACTTTTACAAATCAACATTTACCCAATTACTATATATTGTTTTTTATTTTTATTGTAACTGTGGTTTTGTATTTTATCATATTTCAAACAATAGTATCTCATACAAAGGCTGTTAAGCAAATGCAAAGAAACCCATTTATGTCAATGGACTTTGGTCCAGGCACATGTCTCTGGAAAGGAGGGAAGGAAGAAATCAAAATGAAAAGTAGTGAATTTTATTATTCAGTTACAAAAACAAATGACTCTATTACACATTTGTTCTTATCCCTATGGCTAATTTTCCCCCTCTGGAACTTCGTTGCATCAAACTTTTGAGGAGTAAAGAGACTTTGAAGTGCCCACAGCTACACACATGCCAGCACTTCAGAGTTTGATGCTTCAAAGTTGCCACAGGGGAAAATTAGCCTAATGAAGTGCTGTGTATTCACTGCAACACTTCATTAGTAATCTCCCATGCCCCTGATTACATGCCCCCTTTGAAGTTGGGACAAGAGTAGACACAGTCTGTGTGGAACAAGAATGAAAAAGTGAACATATGACTTCACTCATTGCAGCTGATGCTCATTGTCTGTAATATAGACATCTCAATGACAAGTTTTTTTAATGTATAGGGACAACCATTGTGACTCCATGGTTAAGGTTGAGTTGAGTTCCTCTGACATTCAGCCTGGCCTCTGAATTTCCTGGCTTTATAACGTTTGGTTCTGGGATAATGGCAACCTGTCTTTGTAATTGATTTTATGCTAACTTAGTGGTATGTATGCTGAATCTTTATTTCATTTTATTACAGTTTTTGTCCAGGAAATTTTGTGTGTGTGTGTGTGTGTGTGTGTGTGTCAGGCTAAGTCATACAGGTTAAAACGTAGTCACAAAACTAAGAATGTGATGCTCATGTAAGTCTGAAATGATTAGTAGATCTCTTGTACATGCACAATAGTTCTCCACATTGCTTGTTTATATGAAAAATTCACTGGGAGCGTATAAGATAAGTCAGTAAGGCAGATATACCTTTCAAAGGAGTTTAGTAATAGACAATTGACGTTCTTCCCCTGCCATTCATTTTGAACACAGTGGATTAGCCCAATAACATTTACCCATTTCCAATCCATGTTGTGATCTGCTGATGCTTGTTCATTTTATCTACATCACTATTCAGTTTCCATTTTTCAGTTCCACATTAATTTATCTATCCCTTTTGGTAAGTTTGAGTAACCCAGGGAATCTACTATACATTTTCATTTTGTCTCAGAAACAACTAACATGGAATGGGTATCAACTTTTGGAGTTGATTTGCAAACACTTCAAACACTGAATCGCAGAAGTTGAATCATGAAGATTCAATTTTTGGAAATTACGTCGTTATTTTACAGGAAATAATTATATTGCTATCATAGACAGTAGGGAACTCTATGAATCGTTGTAATTATACATTCCATGGCCGTACATCAAAGGCTATTAGATAGAGGCAAGTTTTAATATGCTGCTGACAAATACATATTGGTTGATTCTTTCTTTTTACAGCTAGCAATGACTTACCTTTCCTCAAAACTGACAGCCTTATCAAAGTTCTGAATTACTTTGGGCTCATTTCTAAAGTCTTTACTGGGTCATTGGCCAGTGAAAATATCATTAATGTCGCTGAAACTAAATTTGCTCTCACCCTACACCAACTCCATGGAAATCCAAATATAGCTGAGAGCAGAATTTGACCCAATATAGTGTAGTTTATTGTGAAATGACATTGAATGCATATACAAGGGATCAGGAGCTTTATGACTGTCTTCTTATCTATGTTATTTAAACACAGAGAAACTACATTTATTTTGTAAATGTTTCAATAGCATGCATTGTTTTTGCAATGTGAAAAAAAAGTAAAAACAGATTACTGGGAGATTTTTCCTACGATGGTCACTGAAAATATATCTTTTTATATTAATATTACGACTGTTAGACAAAGGAAATTGGTGCCAAAATATGAATAAAACTAGTGCCTTGAATAATTTTAATACTTAACCTTTTGTGATTAGAGTCCTGTAAGAACTAATTCCTAATAATTACTTACCAAATATTGGTATAGTTTTGTCCCATGAGCTTAGAAAGTTAACATACGAAGGAAACAAATGGAACCACTGAAGTCACCAGAGGGAATTTAGTTATCTTGTATTCATAATATGATTGCAGATGTTCTGTCTGTGCCTGTGATTAATTTATATTAAACCATAATTATTATGATTCTCTGCTTTGGGTTTCCACTTTAGACACTCAGTGAAAGTATAGATCAGGAGCAAAAATATTCATAACAGCCTTCATTTGGGTTGAAAATACGTCTTGGGATCTTGTATGAATTTTTTAAAACCTCACGGTGGATGTCAAAAATCAACAAATCTAATAAGAACAGAAGGAAAGGTCCTAGGCCTGTTGTATTCCAGAATATTATGTATTCAGTATCACTGTTCATTTAAACAACTTATCAGAGTAAACACAGAATGTATGTGCGTTCAGAGGTATGACTAAATTGACATAACACAGTCTGGCTGCAACCATCAATATTTGCTATGGGGAAACGTGGTCTTACTCACCCTTGGATAAAGAAAGTGTGTCAAAATATCTTAGGAGTAATGATTCTAAATACTAGCAGATGAGCAAACAGGATCTGATTCTTAGCTCAATTATGGGAATACAGGAAATACAATTCACCAAGTCTGATTTAGAAAAAAACACAAATGGTTGATGAGGGGAAGATAATGGGTAGGTACTTGCAAGAAAATTATATTTTTAAGTTCTCTTCATCAAAACACATACATGTACCATATATTTGAAGTTATGAATTGCCAACAAAAGCATCTATCTATCTATCTATCTATCTATCTATCTATCTATCCTACTCCAATTAGCTAGCCAAGACCTGGCCAATGAATCCAGTCCATTCTTTTCTGATCTGTTTAGGTTTTTATAGCATACAGAATCCTGTGATTTCTGAAAGCCTAAATAAAGCAAGGGTTTTCAAAGGGATCTAAGGGAATTAGGTACCCAAATCCCATTCTTGCAAGTTGTGTTTTTTGTACAGCACCTAGCATGCAGGTGTCCTTGTTCATGACTTGGGGTGGGGGCCTCTTGGAGATTACAGTAATACAAATAATAGCGAGGATCTTATAACAATTATTGGATAATCATCATTATCATCCTACCTAACTCAATATTTCAGTTTTCTTTCCTGAATGAACTATGGTTTTCATATGGCAAATAGTTTTTTCTTTAGAGGAAAAATTCTCATGAACATGCTTATTTTCTCTTTGATTAAATGAGGGTATACTATCAATATCAATGAACATATTTCTTGAATAAATATATGAAATTCAAAATGTGCACATAAAATGAGACCTGAACTATTTATGTTACTCAGCAACTTACTCCTAAAAATACCAGTGAAAACTATAACTTTAGTTAATTATACACTAATGGAAAATTCAAAAGGTTGCCCTGTGCTGAGTGTGTGGGTCAGCACGCAGAATAGCTGCATATTCAAAACATAGCACAGAAGGACTTTCAGAGCTTTGCTTTAGTGAAACTATATTTATTTCCTGTAAATATGTTTTCAGGCTATTAGTCAAGATGTTTCTATGGTAACTGATATAATTTCATTTCACTCATAGATGGCAGAAACTCCAGGGAAATTTGAGATCCCTGGGTTTCATCTGACATGATGTCTGACAGTTACACTAGAGTTAAATAGTCCCAGTGACATTGATAGCAGCAATGTAGCATATTTTCAAAAGATAACCCACAAAGTTACTGTAAGAACATAAGAATGGCTATGCTGGGTCAGACCAATGGGCCAACTATTCCAGTATCCTGTCTTCCAAGAATTGTTGGTGTCAGTTGCTTCAGAAAGAATGAACAAAACAAGGCAATTATCAAGCAATTCATCTTTGGTCATCTAGTCCCATCTTCTGGCAGTCAGAGGTTTAGGGGCACCCAGAACATGGGGTGAACCCTGACAATCCTGTCTACCAGCCACTGATGGACATATTCTCCATGAACTTATCTAATTCTCTTTTTTAAAATCCAGTTATACTTTTGGCTTTGATAACATGACCCGGCAAAAACTGTCATGTCATTTATGAAGTACTTCCTTATGTTTCTTTTAACCTGCTGCCTATTTATTTCTTTGGGTAATCCCTTGTTCTTGTATGCAGTGCAGGTGTAGCCATGTTGGTCCCAGGCTATGAGAGAGACATTAGAGTAATTCTTGTGTTATGTGAAGAGGTGAATGATACTGTCCCAGTCACTTTCTCAGCACCATTCGTGATTTTATGAACTTCGGTCGTATCCCTCCCTACTCACCTCTTTTCTAATCTGAACAGCCAAAGTCTTTTTAATTTTTACATCTATTACATACTTTGGAGAGTTTGTGTGTCCCTCTATCTGTGAGTCTGTTTGTCCTAGAAGAACTCCTAAACAAGAAACCCTAGGACCCACAAAATTGATATGCAGCTTCCTCTTATCGTATCTTCAAAAAGGGTCAGGGTTTGCTTGTGGCAGGACAATGGAATGCACCTGGAATTTGATTGTTTTTAATTACATCAAAATGAAGAGTCCGATAGGAGGGACAGTTATGCTCTACGATGACCACAGGAGGGCAGCAAGGGCAGTTATACTGCAGAGTGATCACAGGGGAGCACCTTGACTTGTAAGAGAGTGACCAGCTGGGATAAGGACTCTCCATGTTGATGGCCACCAGCCCAGGTAAGTGGCCCCCAGGTCCAAAGCCTCAGGCTAAACCCCTTCTCCTCCTAGCCCTCAGCCTCAGTGCTGGACAAGTAGGGGGAAAAGCCCCACCAGCCAGCTGTCCCAGTGTTGTGGCTACCCTTGGAGCACCACCAGCAGGGCACGGCAGCCCCATCCTCCTGACAGGAGCTGCCAGCTAGGCAGCATGGCCCCAAGCACCCTAGGGAGCTGCTGTCACTGTGGGTTGCGCCAGTGAGCCTCAGTAGACCTCCTAGCTCCTGCCCTGACCCCCTCACGCGAGTCTCTCTCCCCCTGCCCTGAATACTGCACCACTGATGCCTTGAGCCCCCCAAGATATCTATCCCCAACCTGACTCCTGCACCCTCTACCCTCTGCCATGAGTCCCCAGAGGGACCCAATCTATGCCTGGTAAATCCTCTAGATCTGTATCTGCAGCAATTAGCAGCTCCACCCAGCGTTGCTCAGGTCCTTCATTAAGTTGTTTAAAAAAGGAAAATGCATGTGCTTCATTATTTTTGAAAAATACAGTGTCATTTTTATGAAGCTAATTTTTATTTCTGATTTCTTTTAAAAATGTATTGCCAATTTTTTTCTATTTTAATTTTAGCAATATTTTTAAAGGGGAATTCTGTCAAAACAGAGCACTGCTCCAAATGTATTTATCTCTTTTCTGTACAGTTTATTAAGACGCAATCTTATTCCAGGTTCATCCAATTTTTCTGGCGCAGCCTTTTTCACATTCACTCACTTATGTCAGTTTTGAACACTGTACCTGATTTGAAGATTCTCTCTCATTTCTGTTTGCTTTTAAGGAGATGCTGTCCCATTCCAGGTACCCCCCATTTTCCTGGCACAGCTAAACACTTATTTTGCTTTAGGTTATGATAAGAGGAATCTGTATGCCCAGTTTGCTGGTCCCACCTCTCACTGTTTCAAGGCAATTCTTGATCAAACAGACAAATAGACAAGAGCTCTCTCCCTCACCTCCCCGAGGAGGAGATCAAGTATGTCTTGGCTCTTGCTAATCTGGAGTACAAAGGTCAGAACAACCTAGCTCTGGCAGGTGGCACTAGACTCCCCTGGGGAGATAGAGAGGGGCGTACTCATGGATTCAGATGCATGACTGGGGATGGCAAACTCTTCTCATTCACAAAGTCATAATCATGCCCTTACTATTTATAGTTTTCAAATGGTAGCTATAGCTTTTAAATGTACACTCACCAGACAATACAGCTGGATGAATTCAAACAGAAAGCACTGAACTGGAAAAAAAATGAAGCTGCTCTAAGAAAGATCACTGTCGAGAGATTTAAAACAATCTCTCCAAGCTGCTGTGGTGTAAACAACTAATTAAGCTTTTCTAACATTTAAAAATAGCTTGTCAGAGGGTGTTATATTTATCTACCATGATTCTCTTGTGCAGAACAGAGTTCAAGGCTGGAGAAAATCCTGGTTAGTTTAATTATGTTATTGAATGCAGTCTTGTGTGCAGATTTTAGGCAAACAATCTACTCATAAACAGCGATGCATACTTCCTTTAATTGAAATTGTGTTACTGTCCTTTCTATTTAATCTTATCCAAGGAAAAATGTCTACAGTTTGTCTTTGCTTTCAGATGCAATAACACCACCAATATCGGCAGCCAATGATAGAAAAATTAGCTAAGGTACATTAATTTTGATGTGAAAATATTATCCTTCAATTAAATCATTTTCTATAGTTTCACTTTTTATGCTTTGTATAGACATTAGCCAGTCAGGTCAGGAATAAAGATCCTTGAGAATCTGTTTTTCTGAGTCTTCTTTAGTCCCAGAAAATGGGATCTCTCTTTGGATGTCTGTTAAAATTAAAGAGCAAGAGTTTCTTGGTGCTATACATGCAGACATTATAAGGAAAACAAACCACTTAACTAGATATTGGAGGGGTAGCCTTGTTAGTCTGGATCTGTAACAGCAACGAAGGGTCCTGTGGCACCTTATAGACTAACAGAAAAGTTTTGAGCATGAGCTTTCATGAGCACAGAAGCACTTCATCAGATGCATCTGATGAAGTGGGTCTGTGCTCACGAAAGCTCATGCTCAAAACTTTTCTGTTAGTCTATAAGGTGCCACAGGACCCTTTGTTGCTGTCACTTAACTAGATGTGTAACATACTCTATACTGGCAGAATCCCTTCTAATATGTTAGCATGCATGTTGTTAGTTAAGGTAGATGAACATTCACAGATATGTGCCACTCCACCAGTGCAGCTTCTGGTAGATCTCCCCTCACTAAGGAATTCCTCCGATGACATAGAACTAGCATAGCAGCTCCTATTCCACACCCTCTTTAACCCTTGTCATAGGAGGTGCAGCAGTGGTAAGGAGCATGGTCAGAGGAAAAGGGATCATGAGGCACACTTACTTGTTTGTGCAACACCAAGGGAGAACAATTCCATCCCTTACATGAGTTAGAGGCAACCAGTGGGGCCAAGAGTCAACATGGGCCACCTGGCAAGGTGGGAGTGGTGAGCCTGGCTCTGTGTTCCGGAAGGGGTGGGGCCTAGGGTAGTCAGCCCTTACCACCACCCAGACTGTGGCGCTGGCCCTCATCACAGCTCTGCAGAACGACACTGTCAGAACAGTTTAAAGGGTTCCCTATGCAACTGTCCCATTTGCCCTCTGTTGGCTTTCCTGAAAGCAACACAGTCTAGCCATATTACTTAAATATTTTGGTGAAAGAAAGCTGCAAGCTTAGGCTGATGGTTATGTCTGCTCTACAGTAAAATACCTGTGGCCTGGCCATGGTAGGCCTAGATCAGATGACTTGGAACCTCTGACCTGGTGCCAGGGAATTTTTATCATAGCGTAGAAATACCCATAATAAATGTTTTTCATGTGTAATGCCTAGAAGATAGTTATACTGATGTGGATAGGCATTATGAGTAAGTAGGGAGTTCAGGAATGATGATATTGGAATTCTTTTATAGGTCAACTTCTGCATCTACTTATAAGAGTTATTCCAGATTCTCACCATGGACATTGAGAGCAACGTTCACCCATGCATGTGTAGAAAATGACTTTGAACAAAATTTTGCCTCACTTCATAAAAGAATACATTAAATTTATAAAATACTTAACAAGCGGCCAGCTCTGGGGACTATTACCATATTTTTAAGGATTTGATATTTCTGTTGTAGTTGTAAATACAGTGTATTGACTAGAACTGATTTTTTGAGAGAATCAATACTCCACAAGAAGAAAAAAAGACAACCATTTCTGACTATGGCTTTATAAGCAGCATTTCACTCTGCATGATAGAGACAAATATTGACAAAGGAGATAAAATGAGTTGTGATAATGAGCTATGTATTATCTCTGAATCTCTTCTCTCAGAAGAAGGAAAAAATACATTATCAATGGACTACATGCTGATTTATAAATGGTTTGAGGCACAAATAAAATGTCATTAAGCATTTAGATGAAAGAATGGTGGGGTTTGTATTAATCACACACTGGAAACTGACAGGGTTTTTTTTTAATTATTTTTTTACTGTGTGCAATAAGTTGAGGGTCAGCAATCTTTACTAGGTAAGGTGCCAAAATTTGACTTTTTGTCCTCTACATATGGTCTCAGTGTTGGTGATATTTTTAAAGTCACTACTAGTTCTACTTACAACTGCTTCATTAATAAATAAATTAAGACACAGAACTTTACTGTTTAGGTGGTGGTTGGTAGCATTTGCTGGTCTTTTGTTAATCTGCTGGTGGCATGGCTTTGAGCAAGCACCTGGCTGCATGTGGGAAGATGGATAGAAATCTCTCTAGATGGTTGGACCCAATGGGTAGTGAATAATTGCTCAATGTCTAGTTGACAGTTGGTTTCATGTAAAGTGCCCCAAGGATCAATTCTAGGGCAAGTAGTTTTCAACATCTTTGTTAATGACCTGGGCGAGGGGCTGGATTGCACCCTCAGCAACTCTATAGAAGACACTGAGCTAGGGGGAGAGGTAGATACAGTGGAGAGTGGGGATAGGGTCCAGTGTGACCTAGATAAATTAGAGGATTGGGCCAAAAGAAACCTGATGAGGTTAAACAAGGACAAGTGCAGAGTTCTGCACTTGGAAGGGAAGAATCCAAAGCATCGTTACAGGCTGGGTACCAACTGGCTAAGTAGCAGTGCAGCAGAAAACAGACCTGGGGGTTACAGTGGTTGAGAAGCTGGATATGAGTCAACCATGTGCCCTTGTAGTCAAGAATGCTAATGGCATATTTGGGTGCATTAGGAGAAGCATTTCCAGTAGATCTAGAGAAGTTATTATTCCCTTCTATTTGGCACTGGTGAGGTGTCATCTGGAGTACTGTGTCCAGTTCTGGCCCCCCCAGTATAGAAAGGATGTGGATGCACTGGAGTGGGTTCAGCAGAGGGCAATGAAAATTATTAGTGGGCTGAAGCACATGACCTGTGAAGAGAGACTGAGGGACTTGGGCTTATTTAGTTTGCAGGAGAGAAGAATTTGATAGCAGTCTTCCACGTCCTGAAGTGGGGCTCTACAGGGGATGGAGAGAGGCTGTTCTCAGTACTGATGGATGGCAGAACAAGGACCAATGGTCTGAAGTTACAGAGGGAGATGTGTAGGTTGGATGTTAGGAAAAACTGTTTCACCAGGAGGGTGGTGAAGTAGTGGAATGCTTTACCTGGTGAGGAGGTTGAATCTCCTAGAGGTTTTTAAGTCCCAGCTTGACAAAGTGCTGGCTGGGATGATTTAGTTGGGGTTGATCCTGCTTTAGGCTGGGTCTAGACTAGATGACCTCCTAAAGTCCCTTCCAGCCCCAGGGTTTTATGATTCTATGATTTAAGTTGAACCTCTATCATGGTGTTTTTAAAAAGTTTTCATACAGCTTGCAGAAATTTCCCTTTTGGCAGGATATTCTTTAATAACTGTTCTCTAACCTCATTTTTGTGTAGTTCTTTATAAAATTAAATTTTGGAGTGTTGGGATGCTTTAGGGGTTTTTCTGCTGCTAAGATGTTAAATTTAATTATATGATGGTTACTATTACCAAGTGGCCCAGCTGCAGTCACCTCTTGGACCAGATACTGTTTCACTTCGGACTAAATCCAGAATTACCTCCCCTAGAGTGGGTATCAGGACCAGATGCTTCAAGAAGCAGTCATTTAAACTGTCAGAAAATTTTATCTCTTCATCCCATCCCAAGGTAACATGTACTTTGTCAATATGGGGATAGTTTAAATCCCCCCATTATTATTGACTTTTAAAAAAAAATATTAATAGCCTCTCTAATCTCGCTAAGCACTTCATAGACACTATTACTATCCTGCTGACATAATTAGTAATATATCCCTAGTGCTATATTGTTATTATTAGAACTTGCAGCTATGTGCATAGATAATCTATGCTACAGTTTGGTTCATTTACACTTCTATCTCATTTGAGCCTATACATTCTTTCACATATAGCGCCACTTCCCCACCAGCATGACATGTTCTATCCTTCTGATAGACTGTATGCCCTAGTATTACTGTAATCCCATTGATTATCCTCATTCCTTCAAGTTTCTGTGATGCCTATTAAGTCAATATCTTCATTTAATATGAGATACTCAGGTTCACACATCCAAATATTTAGACTTCTAGTGCTTGTGTGTAAGCACTTTATAAACCTGTCACTTTTTATCTGTTGTCATTACATGATGTAATTAAATGGGAATCTTTTTCATATGAATGTTTCTGATCAGAGTTTTTCTTTATTTTATCATTTCCGTCCTCCCCTCCCTACTAGAACATGGTGAATCTCCATTAATCTCCATTTGTCCCCTTTCAGCTTCTTTCCACATTCTAATATTTGCTATTTTGCTAAAGTTTCCAAATTTTATGATGTCCTATTGACTAAAAACTGACTTAAATAAAACAATCATATCATGGAGTCACCACAGAATACTGCAAGCAGAACATTTCATTGCTGTGATGTTTGTAGATTCACATAAAATTGCTACACCATCATACATATCTGGTGTCTGTGTCAAATATCTTAGGTACTTTTGTGAACAGTTTGGTAAAATCTGGAAGAACATCAAACAATTCTCTTTCCAGTTCCTAATATGAGGTATACAATAGAAATCTTTCATGATTTGTGATTCACAGGAATAGGGTAGTATTTCTTCAGTGGCCATGTACATGTGTATATAGTTAGAAGGCATGAATTGTTTCCTCATATCCTTGCTATTGTGCAAAGAACATAAGTGATACTTCCAATATCACCAATGTGGTGATAAATGCAAGCCAGCTATATATATTTAATAAAAATTATCCTTGGTGAGGTGTTTGACTATTGATGGTTTCAGCTTCGTCAAAAACAAAAACAAGCACCCCCTTGTTTGTTGCAGTCTCTCAATAGACTCACCACTAATATAGTTTGCATTAATGCAGCTACACTAGGTTCTCTAGATGTGTTCTGATTTGAAAATAATGAGCTCCTGGCACTAGAGAGAAACATACCAGCCAGTAACAACAAACAAATGAACTGGACCCAGTATACCCTGAGGTTGCTCCATTAAATTCATTGTAGTAATTAATTTGGGCTATGTTGTTTAAGTTCAACAGAAATGGAAGGCAGTGATCTGAATTCTTCCTGCTAAGTGGAAAAAAATACACAAATAGATTCAAATGTGTATCACTGTAGTAGCGGCTTATATCGGTGGAAAGCAATGTACAGTCTGTGCATCATTAACTACTGACAGTGCCTATGCAAAAATAAATAAATAAATAAATAAATAAAATTTATACAATGTACTGACAAGATATGACAGATGAGCCATGTGCATTATATGTGATTTGCTGCAAAGCTATACAACTGATATGAATTTTTAAACACAATGGGGAAATGCCACTTGGGTATGCTACCCAGGTTTATAGTAAGAGTCAAGGAAAGATTTCTTCCTACCTTACAATACACATTGTTAGTAATCAGTTATATAGAGTGACAAATGTATGCAAGACATGATAATGATTAAGACATAATTCTTGCTTGAAAGAACTTGCAAACAAAGGCCCTTATTCATCTAGGTCCTAAACACATTTCTGACCAGAAGAAGTCCCACTGACGTCAAATAATTATTTAGCTGCACAAGGATTATGGCATCAAATTACCACAATGAAACAGAAAGGTGGGTGAATAATGGAAATCAAATAGTCTAGATCTATGCCTGAGTACACTGCTAGAACATGTAATGCAAGTTCAGAGGGAGGGAGATAGTGCAAAATCTCCCATTTTTACTCCCCTGCCCCAGCTTGCCAAGTGCTACACTGCTCAACATATGCATGGACTCAACCCCTAGGGTAAAGGTATGGGCAAGGCATAATGAGTATATATGGAGGCAGGGGGGCAGTGCAGGAAACAGAGTAAATTAGTCTCACTGACAGAACAGCAGGAGAAAGAGAAAAGTGTACCAGGGTCAGAGTAGGAGATTAGCCAATGAGTGAGAATGTATACATGGCTATGTCTACACTAGCCCCAGCATTTCAAAAGGGGAATGATAAGGAACGAAATCAAAAGATGCTAATAAGGTGCTTCTATGAATATGCAGTTCCTCATTAGCATAACGGCAGCCACAGCTCTTCGAAACTGCCACTTTCAATTGTGCATGGCTCATCTACACAGGGTCCTTTTTGAAAGGACCTCACACACTTCGAAATCCCCTTATTCCTATTTGGCTATAGGACTAAGGGGATTTTGAAGTGTGCAGGGTCCTTTCAAAGATGACTCCGTGTAGATGAGCTGCATGTGATTAAAAAGTGGCACTTTCGAAGAGCCATGGCTGCCATTATGCTAATGAGGTGTTGTATATTCATGGTAGTGCCTCATTAGCATTTTTCTATTAGGTTCATTATCATGCCCCTTTTGAAGTTCTGGGGCTAGTGTAGACATAGCCCATGAGAGGAAACTCCTTGTGCTGGAGATGAGTGTGCGTGTGTTTTCTGGGAAAGGATGCCTGCGTAACAGCCCAGTATGATTTAGGAAGCCACCTTGTGTTGGTGTGAGTGGATGAGGGCATGGCAGAGAAGGAACTGGCATGCTTGTTTCACATGGTTGTGAAGGGAAGACTCGTGCAAAAGAGAGATTGTGAGACGGAGCGGAATGTGTGGGCTGTGATAGATAGAGAAGAAGAACTTGTTCTTGGTGTGTGTGGGGCAGGTGGAAATAGGTGGTTAGGTACTGGTATTTGGAATAGAGAGAAGTCATGAAGAGGAGAGATTGAAAATTAGGCAGGAAAAAGGAATAAAAAAGAAGAATTACTATATATTGCAGAGGCATGATACAGAGGGGAAATACAATGATAAAGATAAGAAGACAAGCATTAAAGCAAAATAAAAACAAAGACAAAAAGAAAGGGGAAAGAATAAATGCAAGGGAGAAAAAGCAAATTAGCAAAAATAAACTGAGGTGTCCTGTGGCACTTTACAAACTAGAAGATTTATTTGGAGATTAGCTTTCATCGGTCAAAACCACTTCCTCAGATGCATAGAGTGAAACTCACAGAAGGGAGTTACTTATCATTGTTAATGAGGACAAATTAGGGTGGATGTGGCTCATTCCCAGCAGTTGATGTGGAGATGTGAATACCAACAGAGGGAAAATTGCCTCTGTATTGAGAGAATCACATTAAGTCCTTATTCAGTCCTAATTTGATCATGTTGAATTTGCAAATGAATTGCAGCTCAAATAAATCTTTAGTCTTTAAGGTGTCACAGAACTCCTCATTGTTAGCAGGCTAGCAGGACTCCCTCTCTGAGATTAGAAAAAAATGTATTCCATAATACAAAGGGAAGGTGCAATTTTACAGGGCAACATGCAAAGGACACACAAACATGTGCCCATTTTTGCCTCTTTTGAGGATCTACATGCAGTCATATATCCATGCATATACAAAAATCTTTGCATAGGCACATAACATTCCTTCTACTGTTGGTGCAAAATAACTTTGCTTCTGTTCAGGGAGGCCAAAAGCCATGCTGGGCTGCTGGGCAAGGTAGGAGAACTTGTGTTCTGCACTCCCAGAAGGGACAGGAACACAGGCAGCCAGCCCTCAGCACTGCCTGGAGCACACCGCACAGCTCTCCAGCAGTAATTTAAAGGGCCCACATTAGCAGCCACGGTGGCTGGGAGCCTTGGGTTCTTTAGAATCGCCAGTCCAGAAGACAATTGCACCCTTTTCCCCCATGGGCCCACATTGGCAGGCCTGCTTCTGTTACCACTCTTTTTAGTCAGTAATATTCCATTTCTCTGAAAGAAAGAGCATGATAAAGCAGGTTAAAGAGGTTGCCGCCGACTCCGTGGTATGTGATTAGCCATTAAAGCATGAACATTTCTCAATGCTTTAAGTAAGATCAGCAATGTGACAAGGTAGCATATAATTCACAAAGATATCCAGTAATTTAAAGAATTCAATGTTCTTTTCTTCCCAATTACAAACAGTACAAGAGGTGTTTCATTTTTGTCAACATAGTTGCTTTTCTACTGATATTCACTCTTTATTCTTAGTTCAGTTACCCTTTGTTTTTTTCTTTTACTGGGTAGAAAGTGGAAAAGCTCTAAAACTTTTACATAAGGTACTCATTGGAGAAGCATCCAATTTACCGCTTCACTGTCTTTCCCTTCCTTGCTGCAAAACTGTTTTTGATAGATTTTGAAATCTTGGACTCCAGTGGATATTCCCAAATCCAAATCAGGTTCTGTTATCACTGACTTCACTTGGGATGTTTCCTCATTTAAATGGATTTCAAAGGCAGCTTTGTGTTAAAATGTAGAAATAAAAAAACAGCCCTTGCAGAATTTGCAAGTGCTGCTCCATTTGAAATTATAATGATGTTGAGCAGAATAAAGTGGCACAAATGCTTTGTCCAATTTCTTCCCAGTACTGACTGCATGCATTTAGCCTTCTGTATTTGAAACAGGAGATGTACTTAAAGAATAGTGTGAACAATCAGCTGGGGAAACAGGAAGAATGTACTTCATCCCAGAACACCATTCTACTCGGGGAGAAGAAGAAATTTTATAGACAGAATGCCAGTATAATTTAACAAAAGGATTCTTGCTCTTCCACCTAATATGATATCAGTTGAAATCATCAGAGTGGTAGCCATTTTAGTCTGTATCTGCAAAAACAATGAGAAGTCCTGTGACACCTTTCAGACTAACATATTTTGGAGCATAAGCTTTTGTGGGCAAAGTGACAAAGTGGGTCTTTGCCCATGAAAGTTTATGCTCCAGAAAAATCTGTTAGTTTATAAGGTGCCATAGGACTTCTCGTTGTTGTTTCAGTTGAAATCAGTTAACAACCAATTTTCACAATATCCACAAAGCAATACACAGAATAGCCCTGGTATCCCTGTCTTTCAGCCTTCCTAGCCATTCTCCTCAGTAATGACTGACAACGTTTCAGCAGGTGCTTTTGCATATGAACCATTCATTTGCTTAGCAAAGATGACATATTTACTTTGTCCCGCTAGAGACTACTCTATTCTCATTTTACACTCTATTTGGCAAACAAGCTGCTAGTGTGAAACACAAAGTTATTTTTATTTGATAGTTATTATTTTGCTACTTAGAATTATTATTGGCAGTATAAGATGAACAAAGTAGATTCATGTCAGACAGACTAGCAGGTCCATGAATTTTGCATTTGACCTGCCATACAAATCTAAGATGGAAATAAAGTTCTAATTGGTGGTCTCTCCATCCTTCTCCTAATGCAGCGGCTGTGACTGTACTTCAACAATCTTTCAAAAGATGATATTCTTGAAGATCTCTTCTGAAAAATCTTCTGTTGAAAGTGTGTGTCTGTACACCAAAAAGTGGATCGAAAAATTGATCCACTCTTTTGATAAAGAGCATCCATACAGCCTCCGCTCTTGTGAAAGAACGGGCCAGGGATCAATCAGTCTATCACCACGAGGACTGCTCCTTTGAAAAAAGGACCTGTGGAGCATTTTTGGAAGATAGTTTTGAAAGAAGGTGCTCTTTCTGATCCAGAAGCAGAAGAGGGCTTCTAGAAGAAGATCCGCATTGTTTCCATTTCAGATCAAAAGAATGCATTTTGTGTGTAGACACTCCATGTGTTCTTTTGAAAAAGGGCCACATTTTCTGAAAGAACTTGCTAGTGTACATGCCATCAGTGTGTATTCTCCATTACCCCTTCCAGCCAAGGTTTAAAGGATTAGAACTATGGGCTTGCCACCATTTCCTTCTGAATGTGAGAATGTTCTGACTTCTAGATCTGTTCTCCTGTATTGTTATGTGTATTTCCATAGGTGCCCCAGTCCAAGGCTAGGAACTGTATAACACAGTAGTAACCAAATTACTAATCAGCTTACCATTATGTTTTTTCTTATTTTCTCTGTCAGTATTCCTGATCATTTTCCATATGGAACCTTCCATACTGGAACTCCCACCTTAGAATTCACCTCCTCCCTAGGAACCAGGGCTCTCTATTTAAGAATAAGGGACAGGCAGGGGGTTGCAACCTCATTATGTCTATTCACAATCCACTTCCAGGTGACGGGTATAGGTGGCAGGAGCCAAGATATTGGAGGAGGGAAGGGAGAGGATGGGGAAGGAGCTGGGTCTAGAGGATGCAGATGCACAGAGGAAGAGAAAAGCAGGAGACAAGGTAGAGGTGTTGGATAAGAGTGTACGTGGTGGGGTTAGCAGCTGAGGTCAAGTTTCATGGATAGGAGCTGAGCAGAGCAACAGTAAAGCAAATAGATAAAAGAAGGATAAATGTAGAGCAGAGACATCAGATAGGGGAATAGAAACAATATAGAGGAGGGAAGAGGAGCCGGGATGGAGAGGTGAGTAGAATGGTAGGAGAACGGTACTGGAGCCAGGGTGGATCATGTGGGAGGGAAAGGTGGTAAGGTGAGAGATGGATAAGAATTGAGCAGGAAAAAGGCTTTGAGCCTGCAGACCATAATGGTCCATAACTGCTAGAGGACACATCTCTCCCAAACCTAGACTTCAACTCAGGAGCTACGGACTTTGTCTGGGAAAGGGAGGCTGAATTAAGTTTGTATAGGTAACCCTCATTCTGGCATTTCTTAGCTTTAGACAGCTTGGCTTTACACATAAATATTCTTTTAATGTAGCATTTGGAGTTTAGTATGAAGATTAGTTTTGATCTTCAATTTAATATTCACGAATTACCCAACCTTCTATATGCTCATCCGTGTAGCAAGTCTGTAGATTGGGGTTCATGTTACTACCTCTGCTTGCTTGTATAAACAGAATATGGCTATTGTCATCAGTTTGTTCTGTTGTGCTAGGTCATACTATTGTATCTGTGGCCTTCAATTTTGTTTTTATCTCCAAGATAACTTTTTACAGAAACTCTTTAGAATTGTTTTCCCCATCTGTGTAGTTTTTATCTCCTCTTGACAGATAGTAGCAATTCATCAGTTTCACTTACCTCATCGTTCTGCTGCAAGCATTCTTTAATAGTGCATTTACTTTCTATCTCTCATCTGGCCTTCTTGTGAGTATAGTGGGCTTTTTGATTTCTACTGTGCAGGCATGTGGAAGAACCAGCTGTGAAAATTGTTGCCTTCAGATCTGTTGACAACAGTATTGTGTATTTCTTGGCTTCTCTGACTTGTAGGGCATAGCTATTTGCCTGTGTCTGCATTTCTGGCCTTGCTTTCTTTTGGTGGGGAGGGAGGAGGTTAGGATTCTGACAGTTCTTTCAATCGACACACATTTTTCATCTTTCCAAGAAGTTCTCCTTACTTCTAAACATTATGCAACAGAGAATTTTAATTTTAGCCAAAGTCTGCAAATGTGTCAAAAATAATTAAATGCAGATATAAAAAAAATCATATTGCAGGATGAACATCTCCATGTGGCACCAGTCCAGTCCTGATGGTACCAGATGAGAGAATTTGCCAGACCACAAGAGCTCAATGTTGTCTATCACATTACTAACACTTCCACTGCTTACTGAATTATTAGAAGGCATTTTGGGGATACATTACAACTAAATAACAGCAAAGTATGCTGAGAGTCAGGACTGGTGGCTGTAAACAGACTATATGGGGCCACGAAAAGCTTGACCACACCCATGATAAATTGTTATCCAGCTAACTGAAATCATGCCAGATTTCAGATGTTGCCAGATGAAAGAGTGCCAGACTAGATCGGTTCAACCTGTATCGAAAACTAATGGGCCAGATTCCCCACTGCATTAGTGCAGCTTGTACTGCTCCATACCAGAAGGCAACCTTAATGCCAGCTTAACTGGGAAAAAACTAGTTCTTCAAGCCTAAAGATAATTGTTGGTAGTGCAGAGTTATGATAGTACTTCTTATGCCACTCTTGCTATCTGAAGCCTCTGAACAGATTGTATCTAAGGGAAAGAGAGTAGAACCACAATGGGTTTGTTCTGTCTAGCATGAGATAAAGAAGGCTTCAAGATGCTGTAACTTGCAACCAGCTACTAAGTCAGTGCAGCATTAATGTAGGCTCTTGCAGGTATGCACAAAGGTAGCATACACCCATTTTTGCCTCTCTCCCACTCTTGATTAATGGCTTGATCTGGCTTGATCTTGATCTGGCCCCTTGGCCAAATCCCAGGAAATTTGCCCAGGTATACAAACCTCAAAGGAATACTCATAAACGTAAGCAAGTAGTGACACAATTTTCTTAATGCTCATTAAGGGTCAAAGCCAACCCCTTGTTCAGGACTTAGAGAGAGACACCGTAGGCCAGTGTTTCTCTACTAGGGGTATGTGTACCCTTGTGGGTACACCGAAATCTTTCAGCAGGTATATCAAGTCATCTAGATATTTGCCTAGTTTTACAACAGAATACATAACAAACACTATTAAAGTTAGTGCGATCTAAAAGTTCATTCAGGCTACGTCTACACGTGCAGCCAACATCGAAATAGCTTATTTCGATGATGCGACAATGTCTACACGTCCTCCAGGGCCGGCAACGTCGATGTTCAACTTCGACGTTGCTCAGCCCAACATCGAAATAGGCGCAGCGAGGGAACGTCTACACGTCAAAGTAGCACACATCGAAATAGGGATGCCAGGCACAGCTGCAGACAGGGTCACAGGGCGGACTCAACAGCAAGCCGCTCCCTTAAAGGGCCCCTCCCAGACACAGTTGCACTAAACAACACAAGATACACAGAGCTGACAACTGGTTGCAGACCCTGTGCCTGCAGCATAGATCCCCAGCTGCCGCAGAAGCAGCCAGAAGCCCTGGGCTAAGGGCTGCTGCCCACGGTGACCATAGAGCCCCGCAGGGGCTGGAGAGAGAGCATCTCTCAACCCCCCAGCTGATGGCCGCCATGGAGGACCCAGCAATTTCGACGTTGCAGGACGCGGATCGTCTACACTGTCCCTACTTCGATGTTGAACGTCGAAGTAGGGCGCTATTCCTATCTCCTCATGAGGTTAGCGACTTCGACGTCTCGCCGCCTAACGTCGAAGTTAACTTCGAAATAGCGCCCGACGCGTGTAGACGCGACGGGCGCTATTTCGAAGTTGGTGCCGCTACTTCGAAGCAGCGTGCACGTGTAGACGCAGCTTCAGACAATTACTTATTTCTACTGCTTCATATGATTTATGCTGAAATGTAAGTACAATATTTCTATTCCAATTAATTTATTTGAGAATCAGATAATAAAAAGTCAGCAAGTTTTTAGTAGTAGTCTTCTGTGATGTTTTTGTAAGTAGTTTTTCAGAGAGGCGTAACTTGGTGGTATACAACAGGAATCTGACTTCTGAAAAGGGTATAGTAATAGGGAAAGGTTGAATGGCACTTGTACCACCAGTTGAGACACATGGTCTTAAAGTAATCTGAGGTCTTGAAACATATACCCTTAGGGTTATGCAAGAAAAGTCTGGTGATAGTTACACATTTTTTGAGAAAGGGATATTTTATAAAAAAAAAAGTTTCAGAAACCCTGCCCTGGGCAACAGAAGAAGATAGTGCGTCTAGTTCACAAAGAAACAGCTGGATAGGAGAGGTAGTGGCTTGTAGGGTGTATGCACACCCTCATGCAGCTGAAATTATGCTCCCTACTCAAAGCGGTGAGTCAAGGACAGAGCTGGATGATCCAGTACTGAACAAAGCATCCTATGCTGCTGACTTGCTCAAAGGTTTGCATAGGGGCCTACAGAAGGTATTTCAGCTACTAGCTTGAAGCAGGAGCCATGGGACAACTCTGTAGCTTCCCTATTGCTTTGATGAGGTACCTAAGCATTAATTTTAGGGCCTGATTCAATGCCATCTGGAATCAAAGGGAGTATTTTTCAATAATCTCAAATAGGCTACGTCTACACGTGAAGCCAACATCGAAATAGATTATTTCAATGTAGCAACATCGAAATAGGCTATTTCGATGAATAACGTCTACACGTCCTCCAGGGCTGGCAACGTCGATGTTCAACTTCGACGTTGCGCGGCACCACATCGAAATAGGCGCTGCGAGGGTACGTCTACACGCCACAGTAGCACACATCGAAATAAGGGTGCCAGGCACAGCTGCAGACAGGGTCACAGGGCGGACTCAACAGCAAGCCGCTCCCTTAAAGGGCCCCTCCCAGACACACTTGCACTAAACAACACAAGATACACACAGCTGACAATTGGTTGCAGACCCTGTGCCTGCAGCATGGATCCCCAGCTGCCGCAGAAGCAGCCAGAAGCCCTGGGCTAAGGGCTGCTGCCCACGGTGACCATAGAGCCCCGCAGGGGCTGGAGAGAGAGCATCTCTCAACCCCCCAGCTGATGGCCGCCATGGAGGACCCGGCAATTTCGACGTTGCAGGACGCGGATCGTCTACACGGTCCCTACTTCGACGTTGAACGTCGAAGTAGGGCGCTATTCCCATCCCCTCATGAGGTTAGCGACTTCGACGTCTCGCCGCCTAACGTCGAAGTTAACTTCGAAATAGCGCCTGACGCGTGTAGCCGCGACGGGCGCTATTTCGAAGTTAGTGCTGCTACTTCGAAGTAGCGTGCACGTGTAGACACAGCTATAGTGTTTTTAATATGCTTGCGTGCTTAGAGGAACAGAAAGCCATCTTATCTGAGTATTTTCAAACTCCTTGTACTTTGGCTGACATATAAATAATATGGGTCAAAAATATCTACACAGCTAAATGATTGATTTTAAAAAAAGCTACAAAAAACTATTATCTTTAAGGAGAAAGGGCTTATGTGCTGGAGTTAAAATACACAATGGACCTTCTAAACTGGAGCAAGACACTTCCAACAATTATCCAATTATGTGTAATATTGAAGACCAAATCTTTCAGATTCATGTTAAGGTTGTAGAGGTGAGGGAGACAGAGAGAGTGAGAGTAAGAGAGAGGGAATAATTGTTGTATTCAATGACTACTGGACCATTTTATGATCTATTGTACTTCACTGTTGCTCCGCTTATTTCAAAGGTGATTTGCCAGTTTACCTGAGCTGAGGATCTGGTCTTTATTTTGGGGTAAGAATAAACATTTAGACAATCCCTCAGTTACATGAAACCAGTAAAAAACATTTGTTGAAACAGTACTCTGACCCAAATTCTTCAAGACATGCAGGTGTTTTCTTAATATAATACCTGTACAATATCTGTTGACTAGTGGAATGTTTGTATACCCTAATCCTCTTGTTTCCTTGCTTTAGAATCTCAGTAGCTATAATTAGCCTGCCTGAGGGCTTCAACTAGCCTAATTCATCCCCTTTTATTTTGTGCGCTCAGTAAACCATGTCACAATGTTAGCCATGTCAACAAGAAGCTGAACATGTGCCAATCACACTGTTAATTACAGGTACCAGTTGATCTCTTCCTTGGTGACAACTACTTGAGTTATTGAACTTCAGTTTTGCTTTAGTCAGCAGGACAAATCTGCTCTCCAAAGGAAAGGTTTGGCTGCCTATCAGAATAATACGTTAGCTCTGTGTGCATGATTTGGGTCAGTATACTGGGCAGGTCTCTTTGAACCCACATGAGGTCTTTTAGAGAGGGATTTTAAGAAGGACTGGAGTGATGGTAATAAGAATAGCTGAATGGCTTGGAAGGCCTTAGCACTGTCAGAAATGGAAAATTTGCCAGTGGTCCAGGTTTCAGGAAATTGCTACAAATCATGGAAATCATAAATAACAAATCAAAAAACCTTTAAGCATTTTAGAGAAAGGAAACCTGTATGTTAGGTTTCTTCCCATGCCTTTTATTTTATTCTTGTTTCTGATGGAGACATTGATGTCCAATTTAAAGTTTAGTATCACAGACCATCAACTGTCCTAACTGAAGCAAGGAAGGATATTTTAATTTACCAGGAGAGCTGTTTCGATGCCAGGATACCACTACATCAAAATCCACTTTTAGGAGACCTCCACTGATTGTACAGTATATTATGTGTTGGTCTCAGTTCTCATCACTCTTTCATTCTATACACAGAACAGTTATGGGAGCTGGAAAGGTCCTCTTCGTCATGCATGATCGGATCTTACTGTCAGTAAAGTATTGCAAAATGTTTATTTATGGTTTGTTACTAAGTCTGCCATTCATTCTTGGTTTTGCAGATGTATATACCCTGTTTTCATGGTTTTCAACATTCTCTTTGATTAGTTAGATTGTGCACCCATATTTCTTGCCTTAGCAGATTAGCAGAATGGGGTGCTGCTCCATATTTGAAATTGCTAGTTGCTCCAGTAATCCTACTACTCTCAATTAATAATGTGAAGTGGTCCTATATTTTGGATAAATGAGAGTTGTGGTATAAAAGTCGTTAAGCAATTTGCTCTGTTAGTTATGACGTAGAAATTCCAAAATTTCTATAATTATTTGAGAAACGATTCTTGGCTTCAAGCCACAGCTGAGCCCAGTATCTGGTGGAAGTATGTGCACACACTTGTTTTGTGATACTAGTCCTCAGTGAGAGGCTGTGCTAAATGATATTCATCTGTGTAAATATGCTGTATATTCATATATGGATGGCCGAAAGGGCAGCAGAAATCAGACTGAGTATGACAGTTTCTGGCCACATCCTGTGGAATGCCAGATGACAAAGTCTTCTGGGGTGATAATGTAAAAACTGGGTATGTCATCTGTGTACTTTTCTCTGTGGGGGATTCTCGGCTTGAGAGGTCCAGCCACTTAGTGGCTTCTGAGTTGCATCAGCAGCAGTACAAAGTGACTGGAACAGCCACCTCAGCATCTCATTAGTATTCTTCGATTTGGCCACTAGCATGGCCACCTCGAAGTTTTGGCTAAGCGTGGCCACAGCCTTTATGTTATATACAAGAGTTCAAGTTCAACAAATAAAAAGATAACATAAAACAACCCATCTTGGCAGTGGTGAAATAGCAAAGTCTTTTCAAAAGGGCTGTTTGCACATGTAAAGATAATTCATGTGAGCAAGAATGCAGTATCAGGTTTATTATCAAAAGGGTGTTCTGAATAAGAGGTGCGGCACCCGAGTCACAACTTGTTCTGTTCTTCAGACTTGCAAAATGCAGATACTAGAGGGCAAATCTGTATATGATCTTTTCTTATCTTAAGCAACCACTTCGAGGGTTTGTATAGTGAAAAGCATCAGCTACTGGAAGAATCTCATTGTTTTCTGTCTTTATTCAGAAACAAACTAGACTGGGACAGAAGAATACAAAATGCTTTAATTTGAATGGAACGTGCAAATAATCAGATTTCTTTGAGAAAATAGGGACCCTTTCTAAGTCTAAATCTGCTTTAGTGGCAACTTGAAATTTTCAGAAACTAGCTTTTACCTCCCCACACTCTGTGTGTGTGTGTATGTGTGTGCGTATGTGCAGATGCAGTTGTTTAACTTGCACTCTATTATTGTTTTTATACCAGTGAATGCTGGATATATAATAATAAGGAAGATGATATAAGATGATTATAATGCTCGGACATTACTCATGCTTTAGCTCATCAGCTTTCACTGTCCTTCTCTGAGGCTCAAGAGCACCAAAACAAATAAAGTCCTGCCTAGAAATGGTTACAGCCTTATTGTATGTCCCTTTCTTTGGGAGCTGTGACTGCCAGCTCTTGTAGAGGTAGGTGTACTGAGTTAGCACAGAAAACGGTGAATGGGCCAAGCCTTCTCCTGTTCTGCCGTGGACACTTTGCTATTTTTAGGTGCTAGCTCAGCAGGGCTAGTGCCACTCCTACTCAAGCTGGAAATCACACATGACGTCAAATGCAGACATCACCTCAGACCCTGCTACTACAATCCGGGGACTAAGTAGGTGAGAAGAGGCTTCTCATGTGAATAAAACCCTACATGTAGGCCCCAAAGGCATTGTAAAATCAATCGTGGTGGACAGTGAGGTTCAGCACTAGTCACTTAGCACATCTTTATGTCGGGCCCCACTTTTTGTCCCTGCAGTGAGCAGACAACCCCTCCCCCACCCATCACCAACCAGTCTCATGTAATCCAAACCGATGGAAATTTCTGTTATGTTCATATGAAAGAAAAACCCTTTCAGCACATTTAAGAAAACAAGTCTGTAGAATGTAAAAACTTTATTAATCGGTGTATATATATATGTGAACACACACACACACACACACACACACACACACACACACACACACACATAAAAAAGGTAGTACATTTCAACATTTTTGATGAGATGGATGAACCTGAGACCCAGCAGGCCCACCCTGACTTTGCGTACGTCCTGATTAGTAGACCAACTTCTGCATTTCTGAGAAGGGGAAGAATACGTTTCTTGCTGCAGTTTGTTCATTCAAATTCTGTATAATGCTCCTGACAGCTCTACATTCCCACAGGGTAGAGAGATAGGCTGTTCAAACACAGTCCTCAGCAAAAAAGAGACACCTACTATATTCTGTGCCTTAAAATGAGGCATACATCTTGCTGTCTTCAGGACGGTTAAATCATTTGGCCAACTTGAAGTACTGCTGATTACTGCATTTTTCCCCTCCTGTAACACATATTTTAGGTTTACCCAAGTTCTTTTCCTTTTCACTCCTGTTACTTCCAAGAACGCCATAAAGCATACATTATAGACACTTTCTAAATTCTCCAATAGTTTACTTATCTTCTGAGAACCTTTCTAGTCTTGAAACCAATCTCTTATTAGAACATGACAGCTAAAGTTCCCTAATGATTCTTGGTGATTTACCATGTTGTTCCTCTGAGAAAACTGAGATATATGTGAATAGCGCATTGGTTCATACAAATATATAAAGCTTTTTTCATAAAGACAGAGTCACATTAAATAATATGTAGCATCTAGTGAATGGGCAAGGCTAATATCACTGAAGGAAGAAAGTGCATACATCAAAAATATAGGATCATAAAAATGCTTTGCACTTCCACCTCTAACTTCTTTCATTTGAGCTCTAAGCTGATAACTTAGCCATTAATGTTTGTATTGTACTTCATGCTGCCTGGAGAAAGAAGGCACGGGTGTGGCTCTGTAGTCACCAAGTGGAAGTGCTCAGAGGTTTTATGCCTTCACAGGGTCAGCAAATGCAGCATGCCTTAGTACCACAGCAGAAAGCATTATGTGCACATCTTACCCCATGGGTGAATTCAGCAGCCCCAGGTTAGATTCTAACAGACATGAAGTCGGAGCCCAGGCCAACATGCCAGACAAGTTGGCCACATCTCCTTCAGAAAATGGACCATTCAGCCTGGTAATTCACACCCAGTTGGAGGCGTATGGACCAATATAGCCTCATTTCATCAATGGTGGTAAACGGCAGCTATAACAAATTTATGGTGAAATGACAGTTCTAATCTTAAACCAAAACTAATTCCAGTGACTCAGTACAAATAGGAATTGCTAGCTAATTATGGTGATTGATGTACACACAACTCTTTAGAACTTGTCACTACAATATCTGGGTCTGTACTTATTAAAGCACTTTAAGGCACAGTTCTGTCTATAATGGTTTGCAAAGTGTTTTAATCTCTGTCCATGCTCTTTGCTTGGCTTGTGTCAGAGGTGGACATGAGGAAATTTCACATATATTTTGATGATTGTTCACTGGTCCCTCTGCTCTGACACCTCATGCTTGCTGCTCATTGCCACTTTTGTATTATTTGAGCTACATTCCCTAGAGTTACATCTGGAACACCTAGAGAAGGGCATGCAGCATTGAGAACTTATGCTTCTGTGAACTGCAAGTTTGGGGGCTTGGGACAATTAGGCTTAACATGGGTGGATTTTTTGTTGTTTTTGTTTGCTTGTTTGTTTGTTTTTGCCTTGTATGCCTACAAGTGAGGAAAAAGAAGGAATTGGAGCAGGTGCCCCATACTGGTCAAAGTGATGGGTCCAATCCTTTGGTTCGCACTCATCTGAACATAGGCTGCATGCTTACTCACTCATTACTGTTACTGTATTATTAATGGTCTTCTTCTTTTCAAATTTTGATTTGAATTATTTCTATTTTCTTTCGTCTTGCAAGATTTTTGTCTTTAAAATTATCTTTGTAAAAGTAACAACATAAATATTTTGCATCAGTGACCCTCTTGCCAAACTGCAACAAAGAGATTCTTCAATATCATCTGGCTGTTCAGTAGTTCAGATAGTTTTGTGTGCAGTTTCAGGGTTGCCCTGTTCCTGTGATTAAGCTAGTGTTGTGACGTTGCCAGTGCTGCTATACATTTTTGGAGGACATAGTCTTGGTTTAAGGAGAAGCTGCTCTCTTTTAATTGTCTGAGGTTTAAGAAGTTTTAATTATAGAGAGATTCCTTTATGTGGATTAGATCTTTGGTTTCTTTCATATAATGTATAATTTTTATACCTTGAAGATATGAACTTTAAACCCGGAGAGTTCTGGACTCTGGAATGCATGTCAGATCAGGGACACACTTCATAGACTGCATCACTAAAGAGTTGATGTGTGTATATGTATCTGAGTGGCTGTCAGCCTGCCTGGTTGGGGTACATTTCCAAGCTATTCATTAACATAGCAGTAGCTTTTTTCAAGGCCATTTGCTTCCTGCATATACAGTTCCTTTTCATTCAATATTTTCTCCTATTTCCATTTGAATAGCATAAGCCTTGGTTGTATGCTAGCCTTTGAAAGCACTTTTATGTCTCCGCACTTCCCTATTTTGTACATTCATGTAATCAGAGGATGCCTCCTTCCTTTTCCCACCCCGGAAGCTACTGAGACATATTCTTAGGAGGAAGGAATGCTGCTAAAATAGTAATTAGAATGTTGGGGCATACATTTCACAATATAAGTTCAAATGTAGGCAAACAGGAAGAAAAAAACTTTTTAAACATATGTAGACAGGATCTGAAGGAATGCTTCCCTTACAGCTAGCAGGAAGTTGGGGTGGGAAGGGGCACCTTAGGTGTGCCTCTGTAAATACAGTTTGCTCCTGCTTTGCTTAGATTTGTTTGATGTTCAGCAGATGGAATGGAATTTTGTTCATTGCAGTCAACTTAATTTGAGACCCAACACCAGCTATGTTTGTATTAAATGCCAAAGTTTAGTTACCAATGTTTGTGGTTTTGCAGGAATACAGAAAAGCATGACTGTGCTGAATTGTTCCAAAGGCGAGGGATTACCATTAGCAGAAAGAGCCTTGGTAAGTTGGAGTTCATCTTTCAGCACTCTATGAGCATTGAGGGGGTGAGAGAAGGTTATTTTGGTCAGGAGGCTGTTTACTCTCCCTTGCCTGAATTGCTTTGAGGTGTCCCATCCTGCCCTTCACTGCTCAAAGAACAGAGCTAAATAGTTATCATTAAGGGCCTCTTTCTTGTGTTGTGTTGGAGATGTGTTTTTTCTAACCTGCTGGCTATGAGTTGAAGCCACTGGGAGTGGAAATCACTTGAGACTAATGGGCAGAAGTCACAGCCAAGATGTGGATGACAGCCAGCAGAAGGGCATTGATGAGATGCAATGGGTGACCAGCAGGGCAGAAGTGGAAAGGTGTGATGGGCAGCCAGAAGGTCAGATGGGAGAGTTGCAACAAGCAGACAGTAGTGAGCGGGCAGATGTCAAGCGACCAGCAGAGTGATTAAGATGCTTCTTTACCTATCCCCACCCAGGACGGGAGAGAAACTCAGTGTATGACCCTCTCACTGTGTGTGAACCAAGGGCAGCAAGTGTATGAATCAAGGGTAGCAAGTATGAGCAGGATGCACAAAAAGGTTGGCCATGTAAAGGAGACATTTGGGTTTGTGGACTTAAGAACCTGAGAGGGAAAGACACCGCCCAACCTACCGTGAGCAGAACTTTAACTCAGCAAGTGGATCCCTCAGCCCCTTGAGACAGCCTTGAGCTGTACTTACCAAGATAAGCCTACAAATGCTTCCTCAGCTGTGGTCCTTAACCTTTGATTTCAATGAGCTTTGAATTAGCTAATCTTAAAAGAGAAACACCTGAATTCTACATATGTTCAGTTAAAGCTTTCGGTGCACTTTGAAGTGGCAGTCAAGCATTTATGAAATGAAATTCCTCCTTATATACAGGGACAACATAGTATTTATATACCACTTCTGCCCTATTCTAAGTAGGTCTGGGCTGACCACCTGCACAGAGCTGAATTTTGCCAGTATGGAATAAGTTATAACATTTGGAAGAGTAGAACAAGTTCTATCACAACAATCGAGTCATGTAGCCTCAATTGATATAGGAAACCAGGTACAGAGAAGAGAGCACAGAACAGAGGGCTGAATGATTTCATAAAATTAGTCAAACGATGACTCAGATACATGACAACATTACGAATTAGAGGTTAGATATATGATATTTTATACATCTGGCTCTGTTATCAGAAACTTCTCTGAACAGGTACTGTAACCAACACCATGCAAGTTACCCACTACTCTGCTGTAGGCTGCCACTGACGCATTAATTATTTTATTATTTATAATTATTGTATATTATATATTACATATATATCTCCTGAATGGGGTCCTGTTTCCAGGCGCTGCCTGTAAAAATAAGTCAAAGCAGTGAAAAGCGAGGAAGTGTGTGTGTGTGCACGCGCGCGCACACGCATGCACGCGCGCACATATGCACACACAGGTACGGATAGGTGAGTGGTGTGTGTGTTTTAGTCTAAGAAATAGTGTGGGGGAAGTTCGCTTTCATTTCAACGGCTTGCTTCTTTCACTCAAATCCCACTGAACTGGCATTTGTGCCAAAAAGTTCACCATTCAGCTGGTGATAAGGCAAAGAGAAGGTACAATGCATGTGAGTGTCTTGCCCAGAGTCATATGAAATGCATATAACAAAGGTAAAAATGCATGTGATTGTACAATGCATGTGATTGTCTTGCCCAGAGTTATATGAAAATCAAAGTCCATGTAATCACAGTCCTCAATGACTCAGGCAGCTGGACAACAGAGGCATTGTAACAAGTTCTTAGACATTTTGAAACTGTCAATTTTAAGTCTTCTAATTTTTTTCATTTATCTACTCCATGCACATTACATCTGTGCAATGCAATTTAGAATTTAAACAAATGTGCCCATAGAGCCATTTAGAATGTTTTGTTTTAATATCTAATTCACTGTGGACTGTTGCAGTGCTGTCTCTGTTTTCATAATGTCTTCATCTTTTTACCGTTTCATTGTGCATTACTCTTCTAGTACTATTTTGCTGTCCATCAATGTATTATTATACCTATTAGCCTGAAGTACACAGACATCACTGACCTTTTCTTTTCATAAAAGTGTACATTTTGTCATTTAAAATTATATCTATTGAAGAAATGCCATATCCAGGCTCCTTCTAAAAAATCCAAATGCCTGTTATTTTCTGTGGACCTGTCTGCATTCTCATGGCTGTTCTTTATTATATATAATACAGTAATTTTGAGCAGCCACAATCATCATTCAAGCCCCTTGTGATGGGTTGTGCTCTATAAATATTCAATAATAAAGGTAGTTGTTAAAGGTCTCAAGGAGGAAGTAAGGAATGACCTACACCTAAAATGTAGGTGGACTAGCTATCTTCACATCCCTGAAAGACGGTTAAGCTGACCTCAGCTCTGACACAGACAATACTAGGTTGATGGAAGAATTCTTCTGTGGCCCCAGCTGCTGCCTCTCAAGGGGAAGGACTTCCTACAGCAAGAGGAAAAAAATGCTTCTATCTTTCTATTGAATGTTAATACTACGTTGGTATAGTATCAGACTTAATTGTGCAGTTGCGTCCTCTGTAGTATAGCCATAACCTAAGAAAAGGTTCTACAGGAGAGGGTAGCATGCAGTATAAGGTTAGGAAGAAGACTATGCCCCCAAGTTTATTTCAAGATCATGTAAGTTGATGGGGAGTTAGAGGCTTTTGAAAATCCCGTTTGGCACGACTCTGCATATTTACCTTTAAATAAATGGGCCTGTAAGCCCTCTGCACATAATTTTTCCCTCCTTACAATGGAATAGATTGTATTTCTTTATCTCACAAGTGTTCTGTGAGTATAAACATATTCAAGATTGTTATGGTGCTCAGATGCTATGGGTAGGGCCATACAAATGAACTAGGTAAACATCTTGCTCCCTTTAACAACTATGGACAGGATACAATTATAGGTGGAGGAGAGGGAACACGGGTGTTATATTCTCCACCCTTGGGTGCTTTTATGCTGGTTTGCTGTGAAAAGACTCACACAATGTCTCCGTCGTGTAAGTTACTCCCCATTAGTCTGTATCTTATAGATGGTCAGTCATGGATTACACAGAAGGCCAACACCAGCAAACACTGAGGCCCAGACTTCACTGAGAAATATGTGTCTTATACTGCCCAGCACCCTCTGGGACATTACAAGCCCTTATGAAGTCTCTTATTTCATTAATAGAAAATATGTACAAACCCTCTTAGACCAAATTAAGTCTCCCAAAAATGTCAATTTCAACATACAGTTTTGGCTCAAATAATAACACCACTCTATTAACTACAGTAGGATAGATTTTAAATGGCTACAAATAATACATTATAATTTGTGCAAAGAAATAAAAGGTAAAATGCAACCAATTCCAAACTTAACAAGCTATAAATGAATTCAAAGTAAATGTCACTATCTCCATGAGGCTCTCTCTCTCTCTCCACACACACATATTCCAATAGTTGTAGCGTCTGAATTTGTTGGTAGAAAGGAAGCGCAAGATGATTTGGGGGCATTTCCTGCCATCTCTCAGAAACCATCTCCCACTGAGGTTTAGGAGACTTAATTCTGAATAGGCAGGATCCTCAAATTGCCTGTGTCAAAATTTAGATGATTTGCTCATGCTTGCATGTCTGCTGCAGAATGGATACTTAATGATGGTGATGGTCCCTTTGATTTCAATGAACCTAGCTGAATTGTTTGCTAGTCTTCGTCTTTTGGGAGCTGGTTTTTGACATCCCTCTGGAATATGTTGGAATATGTCTCAGTAATATCACACAGTGGACTCGTATGACTGCATGCAACATTACCACATATTTTTACCAAGACCGCAATGATCAGCAAATCATGAATTTTCAGATGATACCACTCAAGGCAAACTTTGTGCCAGTTTGATCATGCTCCTCAAAAGGTGTGAGCCTAAGGGTACAGACTGTCACAGTAGCTTGGCTGAGTGGGTAGGATGGGCGCTGATGAGGAGCCACAAGCTACGTCTACACGTGAAGCCTACATCGAAGTAGCTTATTTCGATGTAGCAACAGCGAAATAGGCTATTTCAATGAATAATGTCTACACGTCCTCCAGGGCTGGCAACGTCGATGTTCAACATCGACGTTGCGCAGCACCACATCGAAATAGGCGCTGCGAGGGAACGTCTACATGCCAAAGTAGCACACATTGAAATAAGGTTGCCAGGCACAGCTGCAGACAGGGTCACAGGGCGGACTCAACAGCAAGCCGCTCCCTTAAAGGGCCCCTCCCAGACACAGTTGCACTAAACAACACAAGATACACAGAGCCGACAACTGGTTGCAGACCTTGTGCCTGCAGCATGGATCCCCAGCTGCCACAGCAGCAGCCAGAAGCCCTGGGCTAAGGGCTGCTGCACCCAGTGACCATACAGCCCCGCAGGGGCTGGAGAGAGAGCGTCTCTCAACCCCTCAGCTGATGGCCACCATGGCGGACCCTGCTATTTTGATGTTGCGGGACGCGGATCATCTACACGTGCCCTACTTCAATGTTCAACTTCGAAGTAGGGCGCTATTCCCATCCCCTCATGGGGTTAGCGGCTTCGACGTCTCGCCGCCTAACGTCGATGTTAACATTGAAATAGCACCCAACACGTGTAGCCATGACGGGCGCTATTTCGAAGTTAGTGCCGCTACTTTGAAGTAGCGTGCACGTGTAGACACGGCTCCAGTGAACAGTAGCAAGGAGCGTGAAGGAACTGGTATTTTCTCTGGGGAAAGACTGTCAACCTTTTACTGTCACTGATGATGAAGAAAGGTTATTTTCCTGGGCTACAGTTACACTATGGCTGGCTGTCAACAGATGTCACTGTTGGAAGTTATTTCCCAACAAAACAAAACTTCTGTTGCGAGAATGCAGCCACACAGAAAAGCCAATCAGAACAACACTCCACTCTGCCAACAGAGAGCCCAGGCTGCTCTCACGACAAAACAGGCACCTGGAAGCACAGCAGGCATGGCTGCCCATTGTTCTGGATATGCCGTCTGTCAAGAGAAGGCTCCCCAGAGTGTCCACACATTTTTGTTGATAGAATCTATTGACAACAGTGTTATGCCTCATGGCTGACAGCTGGAATGCTGATGGCAAAAGTGCTGCATTTTGTCTCCCAACTGTTGACAAAAAGCCTTTTGTGTGTAGCCATTTCACCAATCAACAAAACTGGGGTTTTTGTCAGCAAAGCTCACTAGTATAACTATAGCCCGAGACTTCAGTGGATCTAGCTGTGTGAGTAATGCTCCTTGCTAAGGGGCTGATAAGCTGGGCATTTGTGTGCCAGTTGTGGTCTTATGGGAGGGGGATCAGGTTGTTTTTTTTTTTTTTGTAGCCAGATACACACATGAAGAGGCCACCAACTGGAAATGATGTCTGCTTTCCTTTCAAGGAGTTGGGGTAAAGGGGTTAGTACTCAGATGCAGTGCTGTGCGTACCAAAGTTTAGTTGGTTTCCCCTTTCATAACCCGTCAATTCAGGCCTGGCCCCATTTCACATAAGTATTAACATTTCATTGTTTAGCACTAATGGTGGTGGGGGGGGCTCACTTCCCTTTTTAATGGGCTGCTGATGCTGAAGTCAGGCCATACAGAATGAACCAGAGAGCACGCAAGAGAGGATTTATTTCCCAGTGCAATCTGATGGCTAGATTAATATATTCACCTTACTCATTTTCCAGGTGGCAATAACATTGCATAGTGAATATTAATGGTTGTGATTTTATCCTTGTGTTGTTTAAAAGTAACATGGTAAATGTTTATTTTTAGTCATCTTGAACTTTCCTTTTATAAATATGGATCATTTTCTACCAATAAAGAACCTCTGAGAGAGAAAGAGATCTTTTTTTTGGGAGGTTGGAAGGGGAGCAATGAAGGAAAGCTGTTAAAAGCCTTGGCATCTCTGCTGAATAACAAAATAATACCCCCACATGAATAAAATAAAACTGATAGCAAGACAGTTTTGTATAATTTTCAACTCATCTGCTGAGTTAGTGTCAATGCAAGCTGGGTATGGAAATTCAGGTCCCAGGTCCTAATGCTAGAACAGTCTGGCAGAAGTGCAATGCATAAATTTTGGAACATGATGCAAAAGTAAGTGCTTTAAGTTACCTCATTATGAACTATGCAGCTATATAACTAGTACAGGTTGCGTCTCCCTGTGCAGCATGGTTGGGCCCTGACAGGTTCCCAAACAAGAAAATTTTCAGGACCAGGGGCTGTCCAGGGCCCCTGCTCCAGTTGACCCATCTCTATCTAGGGTGCTGCAGCTCCAGTCTCCCTCCCCTGTGACTCTGGCCCCAGCCTGCACTCCCCAGGGCTGCAGCCCACCCCCACATTGCTGTGGAGCAGCCAGGGAACTCTGGCGCCATACCCTGGCCCTGTGGATCAGCTGGCGGGGGCACTCCTGCTCCAGCCCCAGCCTGGAACATTCATGGTCCAGCCAGACCATGGACGTTGCCAGATGAGAGCGTAGCTGCTTTGAGAGGTGACTCTGCATGTACTTTGTCTTCAGGTCTCTAACCTTTAAAATTTTAAGTCCTGTCATGGAAATCAGAATTCAGTAGCCATTTTTGCTGTCAAAATTCAGTTCAGATTATTAGAGATACTTACACTGTGCTTTCTCAATACAGATTTAACCTCCCTACCTGGGTACCATTTGTGGAGACGGAAAGCCATACGGGTGAGCGTGCTAGGGGCCTGGCTAACAGCACACCCTTTCCAGCTAAGGCACCAGTGGATTAAAATTTTAGATTCCTAAATACCAGATTTGATTCCCTGCCACAAATAACCCTTTCTTTCTTGCTGTTGGTCTTTTTAACATACACAAGAAATATTCTGAGTGAAAATATTTGTGTGCCCTTTGTCCACAGAGAAGCATATTGTGCACAGGTAATTAATCTTCTGAGTCATCCAGAAACTGAGTTTTAGGAAAACCTTTGCCAAGTTTTGGATGACAATCCACCTTTCCACTGATTCCAGTGGATTTGTTATTGCTGTTCAAACAATGGCTTTTTTTTGTCCTATAGTTTTCTGAATATTCTAATAAGACAATGCAAAACAACACTCAGAATCTATAAGCCCACACAATGCCCAAATAAAAAAAGCAGTCAAGTAGCACGTTAACAAAATAATTTCTTAGGTGATGCGCTGTCATGGGACAGACCCACTTCTTCAGATCCAAATAAATCCCCTAATAAAACCTACTACTTTTTGCACACTGAAACTAGCATGCTGTACCTCTAGCTACACATTCATTTTTACCACTGTTGTCAGTTGAAGTAAAGACTTCGTCATCTCAGGCTCCAAGTGAGATGCTAGGAACAGTTTTGATGATCTCCACATGAAAATGCATCTCGCCTCAACCTAAGAAAAGTAAAACATGACGACAGATTATTGAGACGATAGGCCAGAAAAAGGGGACAATAGAGAAGCTACAATATCCCTCAAATGAATCAGCCTTGTAGAAGTCTCTTCACTGAAAACCTATTTTCTCTGCAATGTTTTACAGGCTAAGTCAAAATGTTGTACATGTGTTAGTCAAAGCATGAAAGGATTAAACCCTTTAGGCTCTGTGTGCGTAGTTCTTAATGAAATATGCATTTATGCATAGGAATCATTATCGGAATATGTAAACACTTCTTATTTTGTCTATAGAGGAATGACGTAGTAACAGCTTCTGTTCTTTTTAACATTTTGAGAGATGAGTATTATGAGGAAGTTCAAACTAATACTTAATAATAGACTAAAGGTAGAAATATAAGTAACCTTGCATTCCCAATTCTGAATGAAGAAACACTTTTAATGGGAACATGTTCTGCTTTTACACCACATTGACTAACTGCGTTCTGATCAAACAGAATTTTTGATTTGCCCAGTTCATGCTGTTAAAATTATCTGTTTTCTTATAAGGAATATTTACTTTTGTCTCTAGAAATCAATGCCAACTGGAAGATGATAATGGCTACCTTTGTTTGGGTGTGTTTCATTTAAAATATTTTGGATTAAACAAATAACTTACTGAAATATAACTTCTTGCCCCAGTTTCTTGTTAAGTAGTGGGATTAATTGTATGAACAATTTGTCTCAAAAATATTTACAGTGTGCATAATGTGGACAGTTGGTGATCGTCAATGAGCAAATAGATTTTTCTCTGCAGCCTAATCATCTGTGTAAAATGCATTTGTGCAGCATTAGCTATTTTCCTGAACCCATTAGCCACTATGGAAATCTTTAGTTAACCTAACCTTAATATTCCATTAATCATAAATTGTCATCAAATCTGTCATATGTATCACATTAGGTCTGAGACCCGTATTACAGGAAAGCTTCAAAAAAGTCTTCTTCTCATTGGCCCTGAGTCAGGAAAATATTTATTCACGTTTCACTTCCAACCATTCAACACAGCACAATTTTATCTTATTGATTTCAAACCAGTTCCCCAGTTCATTAAACCATTTTAATCCCGTCATTCTCCAATTTTATCAACATGCTTTCCACCTCTTAGTCCAGGTCTTTACTGAACTCATCACCGCAGTGAACGTGTCCTCCAACTTTGATAACATTTTTACTGAAATGAATACACAACAATCAGATGAGTGTGTATGTTTTGTGTCTGTGCACACAAATATGCACACTTTCAATCCACAAGTGGCCATTCTGCTATAAATCTATTTAAAAAAATAGTTGGAAGTCTTTGATAAGCCTTGAAAGGAACTCAGACTCTACAACTTTCACTCTAGATTGCTCTGCTACATCTCTTAGGCATTTGCCCATATTTTGAAAGTGAAAGAATTCCTATCCTATGGATTTTGAATAGGAGAACATTCCCTACAGTGTGTTGACAGTCAGTGTCCTAGATTTGAAGTGTTGTGTTCATGTATTCACAAACAGCATTTGATTCTTACCTGAAACCAGTGTAAATCAGACATAACGCCCCTGAAATAAAAAGCCATGCAGTATTTTAAAACTGGAGTGAGGAGAACTAGGATCTTCAGTGGGAATCTAAGCTGCTATATCAAAATGCACTGAGTTATCTTGGCTGAGGGTCAGTTCCTTAATATTTTATTAGCCATTCTTTCACTAGTGTTGTGGTCTTTCCTTCCCATTTGCTCCTAAGTGAGATGCCAATCCAATTAGTGTAACGTCTGAGGCAAATTTTCTTACCTGCAGTTGTGGAGAGTTTTCAAAATTAGGTAGAAATAGTTTCTGTGTCCTTCTAATAACTGTAAGGCATTTATTAGCTCTTGCATAGTTACAAAATTCTCTAAATTAGTTACTGAAGAAATAGGAAGTGAGATAGCAGACTTGCCACCCACTCAAAGGAAATAAAGTTTCACTGGAGTTGATAACAAGAAGTCCTGTGGCACCTTAAAGACTAACAGATGTTTTGAAGCATAAGCTTTTGTCTGATGGAGAAGGTCTTTGCCCATGAAGCTTTTGCTCCAAAATATCTGTTAGTCTTTAAGGTGCCACAGGACTTCTTGCTGTTTTTGCAGATACAGACTAGCACAACTACCCCTCTGATACTGGAGATGACGACTTTGTCTTTTCAGTGCTTGTGTTGACTGCTATTAAAAGCTTGGGCATGATTTAAGTGGGCATATAGACCTGATTACAGCTATTTCACTCTTCCAGGAAAAGTTTTCATGAAAATTTCTGGTAGATGTTTCTTTCACCTAGTGGCTTTTAGGCATTTTAATGTACTGTGTTGCATCTGAAATCTAATTTAGCAGAAAGTTTATTTCATGTTTATTAAATAGAAACATGATGTTCCTTCAGAAGCTTACTGTGTTTTGGTTCAATGCATTTACCCCCACAGTGATGACTTGGATTAGCACCAGCTTTAAAAATGTGAAGTACTGTACCATTTTGGCTCTCTTTTATGGTTAGAACAGACACAGGTGCTATACATATTGCATGCACAATAAAACCCTCACAGTAATTAAAGCTGTATACAGCAAGCAATGACTGAATGACAAAGGGGCTTGCACTCTTTTTTGAATGACAGAGAACAAATGCAAATCAATTTCCACTGATAAATGTCCAGTCTCAAAAGGAACTCACTAGCCCCCCCCCCCAAGTCTCTCCCTAGCTTACTTCAGATATCTTGAGACAGAGGAAGTCTGGATTGAATGGCATTAGCTTTGTTCAAATGTTGTCAGACATCAGCAGATGGTAGTAAGACATATTTTACAAGCTGTTTTGAAATGAATCTATGGGCTCTTGAGTCAGTAGGAAGCATCAGTCATTACATATGGTGAGGGACATAGGAACAGTCATACTGGGTAAGACGAAAGATCTATCTAGTCCAGTATCCTGACTTCTGACACTGCCCAATGACAGGTGCCCCAGAGGGAATCAACAGAATAGGAAATCATCAAGTGATCTATTCCCTGCTGCCTATGTCCAACTTCTGGCAAAGAAAGGTGAGGGACATCACTGCTGCACATCCTGGTGAATAGCCATTGATGGACCTATCGTCCATTAATTTATCTAGTTCTTTTGTGACCCCTGTTAGCATTTTGGCTTTGGTAATTGTTTTCTGTCAAAGAGCTCCACAGGTTGAATCTTCTATTTTAGGATTTCATCCATTTAGAATTTTCGACTTTTTATTTTAGCAATAAAGTTGGCCTTGGCGTTTGCCTAAATTGCTCTGACTGAATCCTCTCATAAGTGCAACGCTCATGCCATAGCACACCATAAAAGCAAAACAAAGCTTGATCTGGTTTCCAAAAATATAAAACAATAGCTGCATAAAGGAAATTTAGGTGCATTCCAAGCATTGGCCTCTCCCTATTTCTTTTAGCATACATTCCCTTCCATCCAGGATAAGTACCAAAGGAGGGTGGAAGGCTACAGGAATCTCTGTTAGCCCATTCTGAATCGATGGTGCTGCTGTTGGAGAAGGAAGAATGAGAAAAATCCATAAGAAGCCAACTTACCATACTTAGGTTAAGGACTACAACTAGGTATCTATTACCTAGCCTTGTATAGTACCATAATATAAATAATACTGGATATGAAAATACCTCCTTCATGGGAGCCAACTGCTTTGGGTCACACTTACCTGAGTGACTGCTTGTCTTCCTTTATAATGCAACCATCACTGTGGTCATCACAAGGAAGAAGAGAAGGACACGTGAAACTGATTTTTAACCAGGCCAAAACTTCCTTAGTCAAATTATAGATGCATTTCTTATTGGAGGGCTAGTCCAGTGCAGTGACTCTCACCCTATGGATCCGCCTCACCCCACTAGCATTACCATCAATACCAAGGACTAAGTTAGTCCACTATTAGTGTCATAAGCCTTGGTTCAAACCCCTGGTTTGCCCACACTGGATTGGGGTGTGGGGGCTAGAACTCAGGCTGTCCAGATTTCATGAAGCTGGCATCTAAACCACTGCGTTCCTGAACTTTGCCATGAGAAAATGACAGCATATGTTTGGCTGGTTTCACCCCCTCCTCCCCTAATGTCACACAACCTACATAGTAATCTGGGCAACGCTATATCAAGACTGTCATGAGGGTATATGTCATGCTCTGCACGCATAGCCCTTTATACAGCAGCCTTAAACCCTGAACAACAGCATCCCACAACTATAATGATGCCTCTTTGCTGGGATATATCCTTAAACCACCCACATTCATTGGTGACATAGTCAGGCAGGCTGGCCCCAGCGCCACACCTCTGAGGGCTGCCTCCACATTCAGTGCATCTGAGAGGTATTTAAAGAATGCTCAGAAATAGGAAGTTGGTGTCAGGATCATCGGGGGTGGGGGGCGGGGAGTTCAGGCAACTAAGACCACACTAAACATTAACCTGACTGGCTCACATGCCAACAGTGCCCTTTCAATCCTGATTTTTTTTCTCTCTCGCTCTCTCTCTCCCCGCCCCCCCCACCCAGTAAAGTGGCAGTGGAAATGCATGCTGGACATTTAAGACCCCTTGGACATGATCCCTTCAGTTGGACTGATGCAAGCAGGAGTAGCCTGCTTCGCATAAGTCATTGAAAGTAGCACTGTTGCTATTTAAATTTCCTGGCTACAAAAACTTTTTTCTAGTTCACCCATTTATCATGGGACAAATTAGTGGCTGAACCCTTCAATCTCATGGCTACGGGTTTGACAAGGTGAACACACACACACACTCTCTCTCTCTCGCTTTCTCTCTACCTCCATGGCTGATACAGGCCAAAGACTGCATGGACCTACATACCTTTCTGCACTTTCTGTTGTGATTTTTCTCTCACCTGAACCAGGACAAGTCCGGGGCGGGGGGGGCGGGGGGTGATAGTGACAGATCAGCGGTAAAACCCTGTCTGAATAAGGCTTCTGACCGCATCTGCATTTAAGCCGCTTGGAGAAATTGCAGGTCAGCCAAGCAAACAGAGGTCATTTGCGGGAGCAATACCTCATACTCACCTCCTGCAAGACCTTCAGACTTCCTGTCATCCGCGCCAGCACTTCTGTGGTGGCTGAACTCACAGGGGCCTGAACTGACTTATCCTTTCAGTCCCTTTCCCACTGTGGAAGTTACCAAACTCTCCCCTCCTCTGGCTCCCCTTCATCCTGCCCCCCCACCCCCCCCGCCAACTTTGGAACGTCCATGTTCCTTCAGTGAATATCCCTCCACCCTTGACTGAAATGGCAGAGTCTACATGATTAGGTATTATGGGTTCTGAGATTTAGTTCCCACTGTGGCTGGCTGAAACTGAAAATACAGCCCATGTTGCTATTCTGTACTGGCGCAAACGATGTGCATAGCTATTGAAAACTGGCATGACGAGAGTCATTTTAGTTGGGAAGAGTTTTTGCTTTTATAAATGGGACCTAAGTGCTCAATGGCCTTTTTAAATCAATAAGGTGAATGAATTCACACAAGCTGACACTCTGGTTTTGTGTTTACCGATTTTACATAGCAGTTAGATAATCACCATGGGGAATGACTGAACTGAGGCTTTTCTGTTTGTATTAATCCCTGCCCAGCTAGGGCTTTCCTACCAGTAAATCTCTTAATTGGCATTTTATTCATTTAATTCTTCTGTAATTCAATCTACCTATCTCTGTGTTTGAAACAGTACCAACATATTCTTCTTATGATATATGCATGAAGAGTCAATAGACTTGGCAAACAGAGGCTTTCATGCTGAACTATCTGTTGTGGGCAAAGTACGTTGCAGCTGTCAAATTTTCTTTTGATGCTGATTACCTTCATCAGTGTAATTTATCAAGTTGTCTAGATAAAAATGGGATGCTAAATACCTTAGAAACTAATTTTCAAATTGCACTCAAAACATTGTTGCCATGCCAAAGGTAGCATGCAGGTGTAACATTTTTCTCTTGTGTTGCAATGCTAATTTAAATGAATTACTTCTCCCTGCCTTTGTCACTTTCCCGTCCTCTTGCTCCCTCCACAAATGCTGTGCAAATTGACCTTTGAGTTTTCAGAAAGGCAATGTAATGATCTTCACTCCTGAGACAGTTCATTAACTTTGGTCTTTTTCAAAGCTATGGTGAAGGTGCAGTTATTTCAGACTGGCTTGGTAGGCAGGACAGCTGAAGCTCTTTGGTAAAGCTCTGTATATGGTCTATGCATGGCTTCTTCCAACATGAGGCTATAGACAGGTTCTTGACATCATGCCTGGTTGACATTGAGAGAACCAAGGCTGTAGTCATGGCTTTGAAATATCTGTATTTTGTAAGGTTCTGAGCTATAAAAAGCTGATCCTATTAACTTTTTCCAATAATGGAAGCAAGGAAGCATTTCATTATTCTTCCATTGCTGGGCCCCAGGCTGTCTTCTCTGCTGTATCAAAACCCCCTATTGATCCCAGTTATAGTGCTACACAAGTAAAGGCTGCAATATTAGGTGTTTTTACCTCACTAAAAGGTGAAGGTAACACCAGCTCAGGTCTTTGCCCACCTCAAGGGCACTGATCATTGTGCTATTTATTTAAGGATTATTTTTTCTGCTTCTGTCATCATCCCTGAAGGCTGCTGAGGTCAAGTGAGGCCACAGAAAAGCTTCTGCCATTAGTTGCCAAACTCAACAGCCTCCAGCCACATACAGGCCATCCAATCAGTCATAAATATGAGCTCAGCTTCTGAGCTGTTGCTGTGTTTAGCCTAAAAAAAGCAACAGAGGTAATAGGTATTATGATTTTATCAACCCAGGTTGGAAGATTTGACTGGCAGAAAACACTTAATGTTCAGGAAGCCAAGAATGTCGAAGGTGCATACAAATTAACATAGGTTTAGTCATGACTAATGACTGAAGTGGTTTTCAGCTCTGTTTTGATCTTGACAACAGTGTTCTACGGGAACAAGGGATGTTCTCGTAGTCAATTGAAATGGGGAACTACTTCTTGAGGTTTGGAGGCTGGGATAGGTTGGGATTTTCTTCTTTGTTGCTTCAGCCAAGGCACAATGACTGCTCTTTCCAACCAACTTTCAAATAAGTCAGAGTTAGATGTATGGCTTCTATTTTCAAAAATGATTAGTGATTTGAGGAACCTCTGTTTTGGGGTGCCCATACTGACATACGTTAAAAGGGCTGATTCGAAAAGGGCAGGCCCTGAGCGTCTTTTAAAAAAAAAAAAGGCTCTTTTTCAGTGTCTCAGGTTGAGCATCCAGTGACTTTTCAAAAATTTAGGACCAGTCTTTGTAAACTGCGCTTATATCTTTTCACAGCTCCATATGCAACAATATTCATGAATAAACTTTAACTAAAAGGACAAGGGGAGAAGAAATAACTAAAGATACTTATTGCTATAAATAAAAAAAAAGTTAACCAAAACCTTTTATTGATACATTCTTGGACAATATCACAGGTTTGAAAGAGAATGGAAAGGGTGAGGAGTTTGCAGGAAAGATTGTTTTCACTAATTGGCACATAAGCAGCAAGATTAACGAAATTACTTATTACAAACAGTATAAAACATACATGCTTTTTTTTAAATCCTCATCACACTGGTCAATCATGGTGGGCATCAACAAAGAAAAACCTTAAGACAAGTAAAAGCCATATTCCTTCTTCCAAATATTGTAAGAATAATTGAAATTATTGCAAAATAGTCATATACCTTAACTAAAAATAACAAAATAGAACACAAATACAAATATCAAACATAAATGATTAACATGTACTGTAAAATACATTACTGGCATGCATTCCACATATCAAGAGCTCTATTAATACCAAGCAATTTCCTTCTAGTTTCTTCTGCAGCCCATCATACTTATGAAAGGCAGGGGCTCACTTCGCCAGCACAGTTTTTGGTCTTTAAATAACTTCTTTGTTGTTGTTGAATTTAAAAAAAAACAACATATATGGATTGCAATGGTACAATAATAATTATACAAGTCATGTACATATTTATTTTAAATCCTCCGAGGTTTGTTCTCAATGTGCTAACATTTGAGAGAATAGATCTTCAATGCAATTGTGCATCCAAAAGAAACAGTGAATCTTTGAAACAACATGAATGAAAATATGCAAAATTCCTCACAAACTGTACAGAAATTTCAAAAACTTGCAGTCTGGAAGTACATATAAAGACAAAATTAGCCCCTGTAAAGTCAGTGTTGCTAAATGCAGTTCACCCATAAAGAGATGGGTACTTGTGTATTGGAGCTGGGTACTCAGTTTTCATACTTCCCCAACATAGAGAAGATCCAAGGTCACACCCAAGGACAGAGCCAGTGACTTATTAAGCCAAAGATAATTAAGGATATTTCATATAGCAGTTGTTCAGAACACTTGGTCCTCTAACATTGGTCTCCATATTAACTGCCTGGCCGTTAAACTTCTCCAATGGTGGATACACAGCAGGTCAGGAAAAGGCCTGTGGCAGTTTGGGTGACTGAATGGATGAAAATCTTCATCCTTCCTCAACTCTGTTTGAAGAAATGCACTAGATAACCAGGTTATTATAACTGACATACTTCTTTTTTGCAGCAGGACCTGAAAGAAAAGAGGAATATGGAAAACAGTCACTGACCTGGTAAGCTGAAATGGTCCTTCAAAAACGCCTAGTCTTATTTCCTAATTAGTTGCCACACTTATGCAAGAAGCTATATTAAATGACAAGATAAGCAGATGTTGACCCCTTTGCACTGATATCTTTACCTGGCAACTCCTTCGCCTTAGAGCACGTTTGTTTAATGCAGTTTGTTTTGTTTTTTTTGTGTGCCTGCAAGTGCTGGTACTGAGTACCGGCACTTCAGCAGCCCCAGCCATGGGATTTACTGAGAGTAGCGGGTAGGGAGCCGGCTGAGTACTGGCACCTGATTTATTAAAAAAAAATAAGCTAGTTTAATGAATATTAATCTAAGATGATTATGGAGTATAGCAATTTAAGTGGTGTCTCCAGTCATGAATGTAACAAACAAAACTTCTACTGATGGATTTTTCATAGTTTTGCAATCTTTACATCTTTGCACTACTGACACACAAGGGCTAGACTCCATTCAGGGGTTTTTGGGTGTTGGTGTTGTATGATTACACATTCTTCTACGTCTTAACACTCATCGTTGCATGTTTTTTTTTGGCTGGAAGGCTCCAAATGATCACCTAGACTGTCTTCCTGCACACTTCAGGTCACAGAAACTTACCTACCCACAGGACCATCCCTACAGGGTACAGCGTCCCTGTGCTGGGTGTCCCAGAAAGCAGTGGGATCCAGGATAGATGGTCAATGGATGGCATCAGACCGGCATTGGCATATTCTGGGCTAGCCGAGAGGCTGGTAAGGCAGCAGGTGATGACAGGAGCTGGTGGGGAGGGGTGGAGCAGGGCAGGCTGAGCTCCCTGTTGCAATTGCCAGAGTCTGAGCCTACTACCCCACCCTGTCCAGAAAGAAAAAGCAATACTTTGTGCACTCCTCACCAGGGAGTGCAGACCAGCTCCAGGCCCTGCCCTCCCCCCCTCACTAAACACTGGATAGGCCTGGTCCCCCAGACTCCCATAACCTATTCTCCAGGGTAGGCCTCCCCAGCCAGACACCCCTAATTCTGTTGCTGCTGTGTTGGCCTAACCCTATCCCCCCGCACACACACACTGTATATGCTCACTGGGAAATTAAATCAGATTTCTTGATCTTCAGCAATGAGAATTTTATTAGAGCCATCAATATATAGAAGAGTTTGCGTACATAAATGAGTAAGTAAGTAAGTAAACAAATAAATAACAAACTGTCACTAAATATGTTATGACTTACGCTACTTTTCTGGTGTGAAAAAAAGTGAATATTTATAAGTCCATATACAGCACAAGCCTTGTACAATGGTAACCACACACAATTCAATGCCACCTGCACTTATCATCGGCATTGAGCATCTCCCATGTGGAACAAAAAAAAAATCTCATTGCTTATAGCTGAACTCTTTAGATGATTCAACAGATAAGCACATAAGAATATGCTACTCCTAGACATATTGGCTTTTCACATTTATACCCTTCCACCTACTTTCACATAGGTACCATAAAATAAGTATCTGTATGAAACAAATGTCTTAATAGAAAAGTTTTTGAAATCAGGTATATAAATACCTACCATTAGATTACATTGATTATTTTTATGTATCTCTTGATCTCCCAAAAGTTTAAAATTCAGTAACTGTTGCTGTTTATAAACATGATTTAATAATTTGTTCCCTGAACAACTTGAATTTAACATAAGAATAGAAAGGTCTATCATAAAAGCCATGCAGAAAAAGTAATACAACAAGCTGAGTTTTTGATGCATCATTCTGATATGAGTTAAACTTGCATAATAGACATAATGCCTGAGTGAGTTTCTGGGATATCAAATATTTGCAATTCCATTTGATATCAGCAATTGTGTGTGCTTAGCACCCATGAAATTCAGGAGCCACTGCCGAATGAGGATATTTAAAAGATAACAGTTTTATAAAATATATATTAATATTTACCTTCAAGAAGTTAGAAAACATTTATAAACATTTATATTTATAAAACTAATTATTGTTGGAAATGCACATCTCCATAGATACCCACCCTCACTGAGTATCTATTAAAATCTACTTCAAACAAGCTACAGGTTACAATCGCCTCTGTAACACACCATCACTACACATGTGGGCTCCACGCAGTCTTTAGTTTATATTTGCATGTTGTGATCCTCAACTGGGGGCTCTGGTGCACCATTGATCTATCTGTTTATTGCTACTGCTATATTTCCAGTATTTACACAGCAGGAACCAGGCCTTTGCAGGTGTTTTGATTACAGTCATTCTTGTTTGACTCCTTTCCTATCCTAATAGGAATATTAAATGAAATGTGTGCATATTACTGGGGATTTGTGAAGAAACAAAGCTGAAATTACACACACAGATGCTCAGATATATGAGGAATCTCTATATTGACATTACTCTTAGCCTTTGCTCACCAATATATACCTTGATTTAAATCATTATCTAGAAAAGTGGAATGTGTGACTTTGTAGACATCTTCAGATGCAAAATACCTTCAATCCAGTAAGATGCAAACAACTGATAAGCAAGGTCCAGAAAGCATAACTATGTTATTTGAATGACACTGGATGTATGTAGACAGTTGCAAGTACAGGTTGCACCTCCGAAATCTAGGACTCTCTTTTCCAGCAACATCCATGATCTGGCAGGACCACAGATGTTCCAGGACCAGAGAGCCCTGGAGCTGGGAGCCTAATGGAGGTAAAGGGGGACAGTAGTCCTGCCGAGCTGGGAGACTGGAGCTGCCCACGTTTCTGTGGCTGTGGGTCAGCATCTATAAGGTTGGCACCTCCAGCTATGGGGCCATGGGCCAGCAACTCTGGCTGTGGGGTCAGAGACAAGGCTGGTGGCTGTGGGTCCAACACCTCTGGCTGTGGAGCCGGGACTAGGGCTGGCACGTTGGCTGCAGGAAGCAGGTTGGGAACCTGGAAGCAGGGGACCTCCCCTGGGCCAGCAAATTGCCTCTTCTGGGACCAGTCACATCCCAATGTGCCAGACTTTGGAAGTCCAACCAGTAATAAAATATGCCTTTGGATTTCCCTTTCCCCACTTTTAACAATGAAATGAAATAATATTATTTACAGCTCATAGCTCAAATCTCTAACATACGTATTTTGTTGTGCATGTGCTTAGATCAACATAACATTAAAAGTATGGGTTTTGATTGAAGGATATACAGCCAATGTTAGGCAGCTGTAGCTGTAGGGAAAACTACTACACTTGCCTGTAATAAAAGCTACCGAACTCTAGAGGTTTAATTTATTTCAGGCAGAAACAGGCATACATTTTGAGTTATGTGCTTTATTCCAGGAAGATTATAAACAGTTCCATTTTCCCTTTTCTAGTTAAAAACCATTAACACTTTTCTGTTTCCCTGTTAAAAATTGTCAAGTACCAAATTTGATTCTTGCCTTTCCTCCAACCTTCCAATTATAGCTTTGTTGGACTGTTTATCATCTTTTTTTTCAGTCTCATCATATAGAGTCTGCTTATAGATCATCTTCCAAAAGTTTTCTGCTCAATGTCATACACCCTATCATACCACACACTAACTAATAAGTCATCCTTTTGGACACCCTACAACTTCTTGATGGACCAGGGACCAGTGGAAGGAACCAGTTGACATGGTACAGTCACCTGGTTTCTTATCAGGCAGGTGGGCCAGCCCAGAATATTCACACTGCCCTCAGTGGAGCCAGCTCCCCCATGATTTGTTGACGTTGCTCTTTTATTTGTGTGTCTAAGTCGGGGGAGGTGGCAGCCCAGAAAATAGCTGTGGCTGGGGCCAGCCCTCCCAATTAAATTCAGCTGTCAGGGGCTAGCTGAGGGACCAGTTGATATGATGCCGTCACCTGGTTTCTTATTAGCCACCCCCACCACCAGTGCCAGCCCCAAAAATATTTCCTGCCAGGGGAGCCATGCCCCTGGCACATGTTGAGTCACAGGGGCCACTCTGCTCCTGAAAATATTTGCTGCGGATGAAGCCATGCCCCTGGCACCAGCCCTGAAAAATATTTCCTGCCAGGGGAGCTATCCCCACCGAGTATGTTTTGCCTTTCAGTGGCCAGCCCCTGAAAATATTTGCTGCAGACAGGACCCAGCCCCCCGGTGCTTGGTGTGCCCCTGGAAATTCTGAAGTGCAGAAGCCTTCACCCCACGTAGGCCAGGACATGCTGCTGGCTAGAAGCATGGTCCATACTGCATAGTTGACATGTGGTGTGGTGGGGTAGGGCCTAGCCATACGGCATGGTAAAGTATGTTAGGGCAAGCCACATGGCGCCTGTTGGGGACAGGGGCTGCCATGCAGAAATGTGAGGCATAGAAAAGAATTTCTTGGCCTATGCTAAATCCTGTGCAGGGAGGAAGCCTTCATTCCATGCAGGGCAGGACATGGCACCATCTGTAACATGACCCCCCACAGTTCAGCCTCCATGTCATGTGGTGGGGTGGGGTGGAGGCTGGCCCACCAGACACATGGCACCTGGGCAGGGGGATGCCTTCACCCCATGCAGGGCAGGGCATGCCACTGTCTGGTCCCCAGAGCCAAGCCATCACATCATGTGTTTGGGCAGGGGCTAACTCGCCAACTGAACCGAGACCCTGGCTCTCCAGATGACTCCATGAGGTGGCTCTCTAAAGTGGTTAGATGCTGATCATAAATAAATGAATTCAAAATGCTAGGCTTCCTGTTTCCTACTTCCTGCACACCTGGAGAACAATGAAGGTGAAAGCAGAGAACGTACACATTCTGGGCATTGTGGGATACTCCTGGGGTCCAATAAAACCGATTTAAAGCTAGCGTGGAAAGAGCGTTTCTTTAATCAAACCTTTTAAATTTGAACTTGGTGTTACACCTCATCAGAATGTAGACACAAGTATGTTGACTTAGCACTTCTTAAAATTGGCCTAATGGTATTCCCAGTTAAGACAGTCACATTGTAAAATCAAGCTAAATACCTTAAAATCAACTTTCTGATCTGTTGGGCTCTGTAACCCACTTGCTTGTCAGGACTGTACACTACAAGACCAAATCATCGGAGCCTACACACCTTCATTTTTTTCTTCATGGGTGACACTTTGAGTATTTCTCTAACATACACATTTCTCATCAGATCTTTAGTTGCTTACTTCACTCAACCTTCTCATCATCTGTACTCCTGTGAATCAGATGTTTTGTTCATGTTTTCTCTTTATTGCTCAACACGCAGTGCCACTGGTATCTGGGTAGCAAAAAAGATATCTTCATCCAGTTTCACTTGTTAGTTTTATTGTCTGTCCATATTTATTCATGCTTCAAAGGCACTTACTCTCCACATCTACTCTCTGGGGCTTGGTAAACACTAGGCAAGTAAGTCAATTGCTGATACGCAATTCTAGCTATGGCAATTGCATAGGTAGAATTGACTTATCTGCAGTCGATTCACTTGGCATCTTCACAGATGGAGGTCGATGGGAAAGTAGAGGGGTGAACTGCTGACTCCAGATAGTTCAGTTTCGCACATCTCTACCAGGTGCACAAAATCAAACTCCAAAAGTTTGACCCTGATTGGCTCGATCTTCCAAGCAGTCTAGACGTACCCTGGGACATGGTGCAAAATTTAAACAAAAATTAAACCAAAAGGGAAACCATTATAAAGTGAATCAAGCCACTTTCAATTGGGCAAAGCAGGTTTCTACACATTGTTCTTTCCTCATTTATCCTACTTTTCAACTCAGTCTTAACTATTTCTATCTTTTGCTATCACTGCTTTGATTCTCAGCACTCTTTGTTTAAGTTATATCTAGCCAACATGAGTGAATTCTTTTCAGTTTTATTCATGGGTATTGTTAAAATGTTCTGTTGAATCATATTGGTGTTTTTAAATGTATTCCATGGATTTTTAACTCACTGAATCATATATGGCTAGATGACATAGTAGATTGGTATGTCCACCATCTCACAAATATTAGTAGGCGATTTTGAATTTCATCATTAGATTCTATTTGTATCACGCTGACTTCCTTTTACTTAGATGGTTACAAATACTAGGTTCTGTCCAGTGACCAATCATCTGTTGTATGATGGCAGTGAGCAAGAGAATGGGGCCAAATGTATCCTATTTTCTATTATTATTCAAGTGTGTGTTTTGTGCTATTATATAATGCTAAACCACTTTTATCAGCTAATCAGGTTTCAACAAATGTATTGCTACTTGTACTTGTAACAGAAGAGGCAGAATGAGCTAAAAACAATCTAGAGTGAAATTGGAAAATCTATTTTTATTTCTCCAAAGAAAAGAGCAAACAAATGCCTCTCAGACCCCAAAGAAAACCTAATCTTTGTTACAAGAGGTAACACTTCAAATCCGTGATTGACGTGATTTTAAAGGATTCATTTACAACGTGTTTTGAACTGGAGTAGGCAGAGAGGGTCTTTTGTAGAACAACAGTAAAGCTGTCAGTGAGATTTACAGTTAACTCCTGGATAATTTGATTGCTGCTGCTCTTTTATTTGTTTTTCCTACACACAAAAATGCTACTAAATTACACCATCAAAGATACCTAATGCCACTGTGTTTATTCAGTTTGCTGAGATGGTTGCAGAACTCCATCTGTAATATAATCACTTTAAAGTACTGTGCTGTATTATCAATGCAGACATGTGCAAGCTACTCTAAAGTATATCAGCCATACCAAGAGATCACAGTAATGGGATTATAAGCATGTTTTCTAGTAAATGAGAGCAACAGAGATGTCTGTTTAAAGGGTGGAGTTTTATAAATGATCTAGTGGTATTTGTGATTAACTGAATGTAAGCTGGAGTAAAAAAAAAATACTGTTGGCACATTATTTTTGCAAAAATACTTTCCCTTTCAACTAAAAGATAGTTATATTTTAATACATTTAGAAGGGTGCTGCCTTGTAACTAAAAAAAAAAAGAGAAAATTAAAACCACCAGTGGGAAAAGTGTAAAAGTGCAAAAGTTAAAGTGCAAGAGTAAAAGTGCAGCTGCTTTCACTTCTGGGTACTTGGGTACAATAAACGTTGTGTGCGCCTGTGTGTGTTTGTATACATGCATGTGTAATTTTACTTAAGTAGTTTTCCAAAGAAACACTGGTGACTTGTACTTAAGTACACCACCCCATCATCATCATCATCATCATCAAAAAACACGGGCTCAGCCCCCGTTGGTGTCTGATGCGTTTCTTACTATTTCCTTCCCTCTTTCCTTGTCCAGGGTAGAGTGGCTTATTTTCTGTAGACTATCTTGGCACCAATCTACTATGTCATCTACCCATTCTCTGTTGGGTCTGCTTCTTCTACCTGAACTGTCCATTATGCAGAATACCAGGGTCTTGATTTTTCATTTGTTGTTCATTCTGCAAATATGCCTGAATTGCTGTAATTTGGATTGTATAACCTTCTTCAGTAGATTCTCTTTCAACTGTATCTTCCTTCATAATTCCTCATTGATGACCTTCTGCATCCACCCTATTCTCAGGATTTTTCTACAACAAATCCTTTTGAATGCCAATATTCTTCTCTTCAAATCTTTCATTACTGCCCATGTCTCACATCCATCCAACTTAGTTCTCTCTATATATTCAACACAGTAGCATTAGGTGTCTTAGTCTCTCCGTCAGTACCATCATCACCGCCTTGCCTGGATGCCTTGTTGGGGCAATTGTTCTATAGCCCTTGCACGCTAATGCACTTCCTTTCTTCTGTATTGTCACTAGCATGGATCTTGTCCATTCTTTTGCTAACTTTTTAGGTACTTTTCCCACCTTTGATTAAAAGATCAGAAGTTAAAGCCACTGAACCATCAACATTTTCTGCTCATTGCTATGCATTCAACCACAGACAATGCTTATTCTGCACATAAGGGGAAAAATTCCACTGGGTGCTAACTGCTGGGAATTGCTTTAATGTTCATCTCTGAGCAGGTGAAGTTGACTGCAGAAACTGTATAGCATTGGATAGTTCATATTCATAGCAAACTTTAAGCTTTATTATTTTTTTAAACTCTCATGATTTCTTAGCCAAACAGCTCTTAATCTTTTTTTTTTGTGCTGCCCAAAAGTGCTGACTAAGTGCTATGTGAGAGTGTGCCATTTTAGCCAAATGAATGCCTTTGTTCAAGTAGGCCTGCATTTTACATGAGATGATCATTCTCACTTTACCTTGAACTTTGCTTGGCCTTATTGTGTTATCAGTAAGCTGAATTTCAGTAACAGAGAGGGAGCCATGCTAGTCTATATACTGCTTTTTTGTTCTGAATTTCAGCGTATAAGTAAATAACGGATTGTGTGTCATTTTGCTCCAGAACTTGACCCTTAGGGAAACGTGTCCAGATAGCCTGGAAACAAACTAGCTGTAACTAATATGGGGTAGTTATTTTCTGTGTTTAATAAAACCCATGCGAAGTCCTGTTACATCTTATAGACTAACAGATTTTTTGGAGCATGAGCTTTCATGGGCAAAGTCTATAAGGTGCCACAGGACTTCTTGTTGTTTTTGCAGATACAGACTAACATGGCTACCCCTCTGATACATAGCACCAACAACATCAATTATTTGACATCAAGACTTACTGAACGCAGACTCTCAACAATGCCACTCCGCATGAAAACAATGAAGTATTACTGAAATATCCTTTTCTATCACATGCTTTTCTCTTAAATGACAAACCCACTCTCACATAAAATAAGACTCATTTTGAAAGAGTGAAGATTCTAAGACACCATTTCTGAAATGCAAAATGTTGATAGCTTGGTATAAACCAAAAATGTTTGAACCCAAAAAATCTTGATTTTGAGACAATTTTGATCTGATCCGAACCCAAAAATTATAGTGCCGCTGCCCTGCAGTTCATACATACACACTGATACTGAAGCATTTTTTTTGTACTAAATTTTGAAACTGACTGAATTATAAAACTCTAGAATGTCAGTGCTGCTTTACATGGAGACCATAAGCCACCTTAACTATGGCATGGTTACTGAGGCCTTTCTAATCATGGATTGAACAAAAAATCCCATACCTGAGCTCTGGAGAAGACTGGCTATATTCTATGGTCAGTGCCATGCACATGTAATATACTTCCATAGTCTCAAACGTCAGTTTTCCATGCTTGTGGGTTTACATATGTGTTCTTGTGCTTAGCACATACATTTTGCTTCCAGTTTCTCTCTGCATGAGCTCAGTTCAGTATAACTTGCAGAGGAAGAACCTGTATCATTGTAACAACAATATAAAGTCAAACAGTTTCAGTCTAGTCTTGCAGCCCATAGAGTAATTTGGTTCTAAAATTCATTCCATAGAATGAACTGTTTGATTTTGTATTATTTTTTTCTAAGTATGATCATAATTTTCTTCTTCTCATGGAGTGAAACTGGATTCTAACTCAGAGTTTATATATAAAAGTGATATGCTACTAGTCTAGCCCCAGATAGTTGCATATGAAAACAATTCATAACATGTTAGACATGTTATCAAGGGTGTAATGCACAGCAACCTTTGTTATTTAAATACGAGGCAAACATCAAATGTTTCTAGCCACTCAGTAGTATTATTGTTACAACCGAGCACATCGCCAGGAGTCTTACTGCATTTATAAAATGAGTGTAGCTCTTGCTTCCTTTTCCTACTTTGCCAGCTAGAACCACAATAGATTCTACTTTTCAGGATGCAGGGTGTTCACTAAGAAAACTTGGACACATTTTGAAATTCATGCAGTGCAATGTCTACCCAAAGTATCTACCACCAAGAGAGATGTGACAGAGTCAACTCATCTATATTTCCTATATAAAATATGGAAACTATGATTTTAAGATTACGCATGATTTCCATAATGCCATATAAGACAATGGCTACGTCTACATGAGCCCCAAACTTCGAAATGGCCACGCAAATGGCCATTTTGAAGTTTACTAATGAAGCGCTGAAATGCATATTCAGCGCTTCATTAGCATGCGGGCAGCCGCGGCACTTCGAAATTGACGCGCCTCGCCGCTGTGTGGCTCGTCCCGACGGGGCTCCTTTTCGAAAGGACCCCGCCTACTTCGCAGTCCCCTTATTCCCATCAGCTCATGGGAATAAGGGGACTTCGAAGTAGGTGGGGTCCTTTCGAAAAGGAGCCCCGTGGGGACGAGACGTGCGGCGGCGAGGCGCGTCGATTTCGAAGTGCCGCTGCCACCTACATGCTAATGAAGCGCTGAATATACATTTCAGCGCTTCATTAGTAAACTTTGAAATGGCCATTTGCGTGGCCATTTCGAAGTTTGGGGCTCATGTAGACACAGCCAATGTAGGTTTACTTAAATCTATATAAACCTACTGTATAGAAGAATGCTAGTAGCCCCATAACAATACAGGGGATTTTAAAATCAGTAATACCAGCTGAGCTCAATAAATGACTATGACCAAGATTTTCAGTCTTGAGTGCCCATAGCTAAATGCTGAACACTTAAGTAGTTACCTAATTTTCAGGGTTTCTGAAGAATTTCTGTTTCTACCATAGTCAATGTGATTTAAGCGGTGCTAAGATTTTTTGGAAACAAGTCAGTTATTTTGTTACCTTAGCAGAACAGGTAATCATCAAGTGATCCATCCCGTCGCTCATTCCCATCCCTGACCAACAGAGGCTAGGGACACCATCCCTTTCCATCTTAGCTAATAGCCATTGATGGACTATCATCCATGACCTTGTCTGTACTAAGTATCTATAATATCTATATCCAACTCCAAACATGTTGTATATGTTGTAAGGACTGTATATTTTCTACTATAATACATGACACCAAAATATATAAACTAACTTATTGAGCTGAATGCACAAGAATGAATACACAACACACCTGGAACTAGACTGAACCAACTCTGGCGTTGCATGCATCTTTTTGATATGACTGGCATAAGGGGCTGGTGACAGAGGGGTTTTTGATGGAAGAGGCACAGCTACACAGCCTGTTTACTGCCGGCAGCAGCCTCTGCCAGCAGGGAGATCTCTTGCGGCTATGCTAATTAGCTGCACAATTATGCTAAGAAGCAACCATTTGCAATTGCAAGACTGCTCATTTCCATGAACCTGCCAGCACTACAGGTCCATGTAGGCCCAGCCTAAATGTATGTACAATTTGAAAATAAACAGCCATCCTCTGTTTTTCTTTGTTTTTTAGATGTATGTGAACAAGAGTGAGTTGGTAAGATTTTACAAGCAAGCTGAAATGGGCCTTTTGCTAACTAGGAATCTGATTCTCTGGTGACCCAATCTGGAAAATATTAAACAAGGCATCTGGATCACCATAAAATTGGACAAGCTCATCAGAAAGATGTTTACCTCAAGGAGATGACCATGTCTCAGTAATCATCTGTTCTCACTTTCACTGTGAGCTACCATTTATCCTCCCAGTTGCAGTCCATTCCTCTTAGCCACCCCACAGAGGTGTTTTTGTGTATGCCTTCAAAAGATATTGGCCTTTCACTTTCACAAGCATCTACTGTTTCACTGATGGGGTCTATTTTAAATTCCATTCACATATGACTCATCAGAGCAACCTAAAAGAAAAGCTCTTTTCTTTCATGGTAATTGTGTTTTTCATGTACTTCCTGACATGCCATCTTCACTTTAAAAGTATTTAGCTTAACTCAGCATTTAATTCAAACAAGTGATGGAACTAATAACAATATGTGTGGCACCTTTTCAAGTCAATAGCAGTAATGACAGTGCCACTGCCAATGAATGACCCATACCCTTCACAGCTCCCCAATGGCTAGAAAGCTGCCTCTGTTACTGATTCAAACATATTCATGTTACTTGTTAAATGACTTGCATATTGGTTCATGTGTGGCACAGGTCCCACACTGGACAATGGTTTAAACAGTCTTTTGAAGTAACTGCATCTCTAGTTCTAAAATCAAAGCAAAACAAATGTGCGCAGACCAAACTCCTCTTTGGCTATAAAGTTTTATCACTTGCTGATTTTCATTATCCTGCACTTGGGCCATAAACAAAGCAGCTCCTGAAGAATGCAAAAGGGAGGTAGATCTGTCAGTGTTCAGTAAGATTGAAATTTTAATAATTTTCACTTCATTTCTATGCACATTTGTAATGTTTTCCAATCCTAAAGAGAAAAGATTTGCAGTGTAACAGATGAATTTTATTACAGCCTGCAAGGCATCTCAAACTATTAAGAAGTATGAAACATGATTTTGGTAGAATATCTGATGTTGAGAGAGCCCGGTCAGTGCTGTGACTATGAATTTGAAGCTCCAGCCTTTATTTCTGGTACTTGATCTTGTGGATTACCTCTAGGAGATTCAAGGGACATGAAACTTCTTCCTGTATCAAAAGGCAGAGAAGGCCAAAGTTGCACCAGGGTATCCCTATGGATAAGTAGCTAGCAATAGTGATAGTCATTGTAACAGTTATGTTGATGACTTTTCCTGTTCTTTCTTTGTCAATGTGGGTGGCTGTATGTTAGCAAGTAAGAGAGATCACAGTGAGGTCCTGAAATGCCTTCCTAACGTTTATTCTAATCCTCAAAATGTGAAACCTTAAAATGCTAATGCTTAGGCTTTAATATTTAAATAGAAACTCTTTTTTACATATCATACGTCATCCTCATATATTCAGATCTGCACTATTTACTCATTATGAGAGTACGCTGAGGGCTTTTCCAATACATACATGGCTGAAGTAATGTAATCTGCAAAATTGGTGGGGGGCTTTTTTTATGTTAATTGTGTGTGTTTTTGTACCCATAGTCTGAAGTGAGTGTTGGCTTTTAAGGTGGTCAGTGTACAGAACTACATATTTTAATAAAGAAATATATAGCGGACTACAAATATCCCCAACATTGAATTTCTCCTAAAATTGCTTTATGGCCTTCTCTTCTCATCAGTTTTAAATTACTTGCCATGACTCTTTGCAATTCAACACTAAACACAGCCAGAATAATACACAGACCAGCAGTGCTTTCCTAGTTGTCTTTGAGATTTATCAATGGATCAGAAATTATAATAAGGAATCAAAGTTGCTAAAAAATGTTTTTTTCTTGATTTTTAATTAATCTCATGTAAAAATACTACATGAGTAAGCTGGTGCCAAATTCAGTGATGACATCAGTTCTCTTCAGGTATTTTATTTTATTTTATTTTATTTTCCAATTACAGTACCAACAGCTTTTGCCCTGAGAACTGTGTTGTAAGGAGTTATAATTCAGGCATCAAACTGTAGTCCCATTTGCCTTGCCTTCTGGGTTTTGATATACATACAGTGAACTGAGGTGTAGATAAGATATAACAGCCTAACGCGCAAGCCTGAGCACTGTTCTCAAGCTCAGATATTAAAAATGTGAACATAAAGATAATATAGTAGTTTTAATTAAAATTGTGGGAATTAATTGAGTTCTTGTTAAACGATACAGAGAATAGCACTAACCTGAAATAAACGGAATTAATTACCTGGAACACCTGTATCAATATTCTGCAGTACTGCACTGCACCATCTGTGCTAGTCCAATTCATACCCTCTGCCATGCATGCATGGGCCCCTCTTTATGGGGATTTTGTGATATGCGGAAATGAAATGCAGTTCCTACTAAGTTAACTCAGATTTATCTTTTATAACAAACTACAATAGTTTCCATTCCACTCCTCTGGCCGGTATTTTTCAGGAAGGACCAAATATATTAAAATCCCTAAGCAGGGAGAGAGAGGAAGTTTATAGACTCTGTTTCTTTTATACAGGTTTCAGACCCATAGGCAGGAATTTCTGTGGCAGAAGAGGAATGGGTGCTTTTTCTGTAAATGTGGACCACAATTTCTTAAAATATAAAGGAATTCAAAATAGTCATGCCGTCAACATCCATGAGAGAATTTAGTGAAAAAAGTGCGAGAAAACAGTGATTTCTAACAATGATTTTGTTATAATGCACTCCAAATTTATACAGTAACAATGGTTTTATAGAAATTACCACCTGGGATCTTGCTGTAATATCATAAGTGAAAAACAGTATTCCTTGGTCCCCCTCCCTTTCCTTTTCCTAGTGGCCAAGGGCATGAAGGGAAATGTCCCTTCACTGCTCCAGGGTCAGCTCTCTAGCAGGGAGCTGATCAAAGATCTACAGCTCACAAGGTAGCTTGGATTCCCCCATCATGCCCTGTAGGTTCCCCTTGCATAGCTCAGCAGGAAGAAGGGGATTAAAAAATGAATACGGAATTTTTGTGTGCTGGTTGCATATGAAAACATTCTAATGCTAGCAGTCTATTGAGATGCACAGAATGATGTGTGTGGATTCTTGACTCTAATTGATATCATTGGGTTGGTATTTCCTAGACTTTGACTACGTCCATTGTAGTGTAGGGAAGAGCCTGTGCGAGGAAAGTTATTGAAGGAACAAATTGTAAGACTCTGTGCATGCTAAACTTCAACCTTTATTCATGAAAGTGTATATAAATAATACAATTCAATAGGAATGCTGGTCGGTTATGGTGTCACTCTACTGACTTTATTTAAACAAAGAGGGAATTAATTTATGGGTAAAGTTCTCTGTGGGTGTGTGATTAATTACCAAATATTTCCTGTTTTGTCTCTGTTTAGGTTTTTTTTTTTTTTTTTTTTTGCTTCCTATTATGTCTCCCAAACAACTAGACCTCAATGATTTACAAAGAAAGAAAGAAGATGGAGAAGTGTGAGCTAATATTTTTGTGAAGTGCATTCTGGGGGAGAAACACGTGACAAGTGGAGGCATGAGGGTTTGTTATCATTTTATAAGTTCAAGAAATTGCAGATGGTATTATTTAATGCTGATTAAAAGATACAAGTCCTGTGTAAGACTGAGGGGGGAGAAAGTGGGGTTATGAAATTATAGCATTACATTTAATAATCCACATGGATTTCAAGAGATGCAACACTACTCTTTTTATTCAAGTTTCACAAGGTACAAAACAAAATGTACCTTGTTAATACTGTGATGCTTTGTACGTTCCATGTGAATAGGTATCCAAGCTATAAGGCCCTAAATTGTCGCTTCAAATAGGATCAAATTAGGCAGCTATAGACTCGGTGTAGAGAGCTTGAGGGATGAAAATGACATAAAAGAAGAGAGAGTTTCAGGTTGCCTAGTAACTGACACCTTTTCTGTGTATTATCTGAATGAGGTCTAGATATTTTTGAGTTTTTTGTATTTCTTCCTGTATTACGAGGAAGATTTGCCATTTCACTGTGTGACAAATTAAGCTACTTGATGTTATGTAAGTACCACAAGACTATGCCGTATGACTGAGAGAGAGTAAACTTTGACGCCAACAATGAGAAGTACCAACCAAGACTGAATGGCTCAGACTCTATGTCTCACTAGTACTAATCTTTCACCACAATGCCTTTCATGCCTAAAGGTGGTCTTTCTAGACCAGGTTTAAAGCTCCTTGGCAAGGCAGTTTGGCAAAGTTTGTACTGTCACTGGTCTCATCTATGGATACAGAACTTCAAACTTACATAAGCACTACATTTTCTGCATTCATTTTCCTAATGCTTAGATTGTTTAAAGACATCCAGTCAAAACCATCTCCCAGCTTCAAGCTCACCCCATCACTTGTTTTCAACCATTTCCTCATACTGAGGTTTGAAGTTCTTTCAGTGTTTAAGGCACCACAATTTTTGGGAACTGATAGTGCTGAAATAAAGGCAGATTCTCAGATTTCTTCTTAAACTTGAACTAGAGGGTGGTCATTATAAATTGGCACCTATAATTTGCACCTGAATTTTAATGACCTCCAGGGGCTTTGATTTGCTCAGTTGCCCAGATGCAGGTCCATCCCCGTTTTGCCCGCCTCCCTTCTCTGGCTCACACAGGCTTCATCTGTGCTCTACCAAGGCTGCTGCAAAACTTTGCCTAGTTGGCTGTTCCCAGGTTTCAGAGCCCCCTTCACTACCTATATTCCCTGTGGGGTCCATGCTATGTGGTTATGACTAATAAGGCCTCAGATGCATACACAAGGTAACAGCAAAAGCTGCTCGTTCAGAGCCAGAATCAAGATTTTATCTTCAGCCATTCTTTTAGAAGACAGGGCATTCCCTTTCTGACTATATTACTCCACTTTGTTTGCTCACATGTAACGTTAGCATCAAAACAAAAAAGCAGTCAAGTAGCACTTTAAAGACTAACAAAATAATTTATTAGGTGAGCTTTCGTGGGACAGACCCACTTCTTCAGACCATAACCATACCAGAAAAGACTCAATATTTAAGGCACAGAAAACCAAAACAGTAATCAAAGTTGACAAATCAGAAAAATAATTATCAAGGTGAGCAAATTGGGTGGGGGGGGTGGTCAAGAATTAGATTAGTGACCACTGAGTCTGCATTAACATGGCAAGTAGACCTGCAGTGTTCATTTTGTGTATCACGTAATGGCAATGTGCTATACTTATCATTATAACAGCAAACACAATAACCATTATCATTCTGCAAGTCTAATTTGCAGAATCTCAGTCTATGGAAACAAAAGGAGCCAAGTGGCCTTCTATGGTGTTTAGAGCTCCTATATTAGGTCTCCCCTTTCATTCACTGTTGGGAATAATGCAATTTTGGAGCTACTCATTTAAGATCCTTCTGTAGAAAGAACATTAAAATCTACTTATATGCTAAACTGATATTTGCCTTCTCAGCTTGAGTTGGTTGCAATGAACGTCAGCTTTATGCTAGAGATTGAGTTTCTCTATTTTTTGTTCAGCATTGAAAGAGAGCCCCCGCACAAGTTGCACCTGCTTTTTTAATTCAGTACAGATTTCCTCTCATCATTTTGATATTAATTTAATGTATTTTATTTCTGTTTTGTTTATTTAAATTAAACTGCTGCAGGTGGCCAATTCACTGCCCTTCAGAAATCCCCTTAGGAAAACTTGTACTCGTCTGTTAAATGCCATTTGAATGTTCGCTACCTGTGTTATGGCAGAGGTGAATTTTATACCCCAGAAATTATTGAAGGGTCCTTTAAAATTTTGATGTTTCTTTGTTGAGTCTGATGGCTGAATGGGTACTTGAGTATTTCACAAACATTTGTTCGAACAGCTGAGTACTTCTCCCATGTTTGTGCACTATTTAAAATTCTCTATTAGAGCATGTTTACATAAGGAAGATTTTGTTTGTGCAGTTTTTGGGGGAAGGTTATTGCCAGAACAACTACCATAGCAATACTTTCATATAGCTAAGGATATTCATATTCTAAAAGGAATGTTTCTTATTCAGTATACTCCTGTTTGAAAAAAAATCAAACAGGAAGCAGGAACAATAATGTCTAAGTTATGCAACCAATGAATCGCTCAAGTAATGAATGGTGCATACAGACAGAACAAAAAAAGTTCACAGACAACCCATGTGCTGGATTTTCTTCATGTACTTCATTCAAATGTTTAGGGAAAACAAAAAGTGAATGAAAAATATCAAATTGCCAGCTAATTCACAAATACCTATAAAAAAGCCAAATGCTTCAGAGAAATCCATTACAAACAACAAGATGAGCACCAACAAACTGGAATTTTATTTCTTGTGTAAGTTACCACAGCAATAAAAGTACATGGAAGACAACATATTCCAGGATGTTTTTCTTGTACTTCTTACAAGTACATTAGTATGCACATCTAATTCTTAACCTCTTGATGCACAATCTCTAAGAAGACAAACACCACATCTAGGCTACGTCTACACGTGCACGCTACATTGAAATAGCTTATTTCGATGTAGCGACATCGAAAGACTATTTCGATGAATAACGTCTACACGTCCTCCAGGGCTGGCAACGTCGACGTTCAACTTCGACATTGGGCAGCACCACATCGAAATAGGCGCTGCGAGGGAACGTCTACACGCCAAAGTAGCACACGTCGAAATAAGGGTGCCAGGAACAGCTGCAGACAGGGTCACAGGGCAGACTCAACAGCAAGCCACTCCCTTAAAGGGCCCCTCCCAGACACAGTTGCACTAAACAACACAAGATCCACAGAGCCGACAACTGGTTGCAGACCCTGTGCATGCAGCATGGATCCCCAGCTGCCACAGCAGCAGCCAGAAGCCCTGGGCTAAGGGCTGCTGCACACGATGACCATAGAGCCCCACAGGGGCTGGAGAAAGAGCGTCTCTCAACCCCTCAGCTGATGGCTGCCATGGCAGACCCCGCTATTTCGATGGTGCGGAACGCAGATCGTCTACACGTGCCCTACTTTGACGTTCAACTTTGAAGTAGGGCGCTATTCCCATCCCCTCATGGGGTTAGCGACTTCGACGTCTTGCCACCTAATGTTGATTTCAACTTCAAAATAGCGCCCAACACGTGTAGCCGTGACGGGCGCTATTTCGAAGTTGGCGCCGCTACTTCAAAGTAGCGTGCACGTGTAGACACGGCCCTACAGTTCCAAGTGTACTGCTATTTGATACAATAATAAACTTATGCAGAAGAGAAAGAGAGGGTGAAATTGTCATTCCTGGTCTGGCTCCTTTACTTCATGCAAAAGAGCAGCTACCTCAACAGTACTGTTTCAGGGTGTGGAACCATGTCATGACACAGTTATAATGGAGGACAGCCAGGCCTGCCAACCAAGAGCCATGAGACCTTTATATTGCCAATGTAGCCCTGAGCAGTGCTCTCTGGGAGATGCTAAGGACTGGCTGCAGGTGCACGTGGTGCAGCACTGAGAGCTGGTTGCCCAAGCCCTGCCCCTTCCACCTAAGACCCCACCCCTTCTGGGAGCACAGAGCTGGACCCATCTTGTCCAGGGCCTGGCGCTTCTGTCGCTCCCTGCCCGCACCCCAAAGGAAAGCCATATGGCTATCTTCTGATGGCTCTTCTAGGGGACATATTAGGATGGGGATGGGTTATGACATGTACTTCACAGAGATTCTGTGGCAGTTATGGGGCGACTGTAGTTATGGGGAGACCTAGCCACTGGATGCAATTCTGTGCTATGCCAAATCTCACAGAAAGTGCTGACCTACCTATTAGGCACCTTTGAAACACAGAGTCCCCCCCTGCAAAGAACATCTAATCTGGAGACATAAGACCAAGTTCTCTGCTGCTAAAACTCTATTGACTTTTTGGCTTTCCATTGACAATACACAAACACAGAAGCATTTATACTTAAATATAAATTATATCTCTCTTGTATCCTTCACCAAAGATATATCTACAAACTATCCTGATGTGAAGGAAAGACAGAAAGAACAGTAACCCAATATGTCCCCATTGGGAGCTCTTTAATGACATGAAAATAAAAAAAAAAAAATCCCACAAAATTGAAATATGAAAAAACTGGAAAGGAAGAGTAAAAAAAAAAGCACAAGGAAGGAATGTATAGGTCTTTTACTTAGGAGAGAAGGAGACCTAATAACTAATGACATCAAGAATGCTGATGTGTTTAATGCCTGTTCTGCTTCAATTTCCACTAATAAAATTAATGCTGACCAAATGCTTAACACAACTATTATTAACGACTGCAACCCAAGGTAGGGTAAGAACAGGCTAAATCATACTCCGAATAAGTTAGGTATATTCAAGTCATCAGGGTCTGATGAAATTCATCTTGGGGTACTTTAAGGAACTAGCTGAAGCAATCTTGGTACCATTAGGAATTGTCTTCAGGAACTCAGGGTTGGTTCCAGAGAATTAGAGAAGAGCAAATACAATACCTGTCTTTAATAAGAGAACCCAGGGAATTCTAAACCAATCAGCCTAACTTAAATACCTTAACAAATTATTAAACAATCAATTTTTAAATACCTAAAGGATCATAGGGTTATAAGTAATAGCCAGCATGGATGTGTCAAGAACAAATTGTACCAAAACAGCCTCTAATTTCCTTTGACACAGTTATTGGCTTAATGGTTAGGAGAAAAGAATAGTAGCAATATAGTGATTTTAGTAAGCATTTTGACATGGTCCCAAATGACATTCTCATAGGAAAACTAAGGAAATGTGGTCTAGATGAAATTAATGTAAGAAGGGGACACAACAGGTTGAAAGTCTATAGTTATAAGTATCAGAGGGGCAGCTGTGTTAGTCTGTACGCACAAAAAGAATGAGAAATCCTGTGGCACCTTACAGACTAATTGATATTTTGGAGCATAAGAGTTTGTGTGCAAACACCCACTTTGTCAGATGCTTATGTTGCAGTAAATCTGTTAGTCTATAAGGTGCCACAGGACTTCTTGTAATTAAATCAGAGTTATCAGTGGTTTGTTGTCAAACTGGAAGGACATCTAGCAGGGTCCCACCAGGATCATTCCTAGATTTAATACCACGCAATATTTTCATTAATGAACTGAACAATGGAATAATACTGTGCTTATAAAGTCCGCAGGTGATACTACGCTGAGGGGTGTAGCAAGCACTTTGTAAAGCATGATTAGAATTCACAATGACCTTGACAAATTGGACAATATTTGGTCTGAATTCAACAAGATGAAATTCAGTACAAATAAATCGGAAGTACTTCACTTAAGAAAGTACAAAAGGCTAATACTTTATTCAGAATTGAAGAAGGATTCAGTTGGAGAACTGTGGCCAGCTGTGGAAAAGGTTAGAAAGCCTTTCTTATGAGGGAAGATATAAAATGGAAATTCAGCGTCTTGAGAAAAGAAGAGTAAGACAGGAACTTATAACAGTCTGCAAATATGCTAAGGGCTCTTGATTAATTATACTCCATATCCACAGAAGGTCGGACAAAAAGTAGAGGACTTAACCTGCAGGAAGGAAGATTTAGGTTATATATTAGGAAACCTTTCTATCTGTATGGCTAGCTAAACTTCGTAATAGTGTTCAAAAGGCTGCTGTGGAATTCCCATCACTGAAGGTTTTTTGAGAACAGGATAGACTAACAGTTAATTTTAACGTAACAGTTAAAATCTAGGTTTATTTAGGCTTACATCAGTGCAGAGGACAGGATTTGATGACTTTTTGATGTCCCTTATGTCCCCATATTTCTGTGATTCTAAAGTGAGGGGGGTTTGTGGTCTAAAGGTCTGAGTATAGGTCTAAGATGCAGGATGTCCATCCAGTTTAAACATCTTCATGGCTTGTCAGTAAAATGTAGTAACTTGCCTCAGAGGGGTCTGTGTTATGAGGTTTAATTAATGTGTAAATAGCATTTTGAAATGCAAAAATTAAGTATTAGTGTCACCAAATCGTGTCTAGCAAGATATCTAAAACATTCGATCTCTGTTGTCTTACTTAATATGTTTGACTATCTAGATTTGTTTCTGGTACAGTTTTTAACTGTTCAGTCATATTGTTTAAAGATCTGCTGATGTTCCACATCATTCCTTGCTTCATTTGTTTTAAGAATTTATCACATTTAATAAAATAATTGCAGTCATATGTATACGTAATATTTTCTGTATGGTATAAATTGCAGCGTATATTTAATGACTACATTCAAAATATGTGTTGATATGTCAGTCATTCTACATGAATATCTGTATCTTCTTTTAAGTATTTCATGATTTAACCACAGTTAAATTTTGCCCCTATGGCTTTCTTATTGTTAGCCCTTTCACAAATGGATATTTATCATCAGCACTGTTGTGCAACCTCTGAGCAAACTCAGGCTGCAGATCTATTATAGCACATTATGTAACTGGTCTTGAAGTGAGTCCAAATTCCCAGGGGACTAATAATATACTGTATAGAACAGTGTGGGTGCCATAAGTACAATTACAAATATCCCAAGTAATGGTTTCTTTCAACTGAGATTGCTCTGAAGTTCCCAAAAGGATTTTCTATGAAGTAGAAGTATACATGTGCCTGATCCCCACAGCATCTTGGGATTTGAAGTAGGGTTTTTCTTTAAATCAAGCCAGTCTCTCTCTCTTTCTATCTCTCAAATAAGACAAACTTCAAAGCAGCAGCCATCACTGGATAACCACATTTATTTTCAAGCTACTGCATATTTCTTACAGTATGTGTTTTTTTGATAGCAAGAACAATTAACCCAATGCCAAATTATAAAGAATAATTAAAAATCATGTTTTGGGTAAATGACATTAAGAATTAGAATATTATCTTTTGTAATGAGAGTTACTACCATCTTGGAAACATACTTTAACAACACTGCACTAATGCTAAGGAACAAAAGGCACAATGACAACTAATTGTTACCATTCAAACAAGATGATGGCATGTTAGAAGATGTACTGGGTCAGACCAATTCATGTTCTCTATTGATAGGCTGCCAATGATACTGTAAGAAGCAAAACATTCAATTCACCTCCTGTAAACAAGCCTTTTTTTTGTTTTGGCCAAATTTTGTTTCGTTCAACTCAAAGTCAAATCAACTGTTGAACCAGCATTTGGCTTTAGACACATTTAAACACTCTGGATATACACATAATTTATATAGTTATATCAGTGATACAGGCAGGAGCCTATATTATTAAGCAGTCCTTTGGGGAGCTCTCAAGGGCTAATGCTAATAACCAGGGTTAAATGGTTTCCATCAAAGGACCGTAGACCTATCTTCAAAGTGAAAGAATAATAAAAAGAAATTTGAATTGAAGAACGTGGGTCTAAGAAATTGCAAAAATGGGAGTAAAGAAAACTCTTAATAGTAGATAAAATAGGAAAAAACAACTATGTTGAAGAGGTGTTATTACTGTGATACAAAGCCATCAGTGAAATTCTAATTCACTGAAGTCAATAGCAAACTTCCCACTGATTGAATAAGGCCAGGTTTTTGACTGCATGAATCTAAAGAAAGGATGGCGTGTCTTTCATAAAGATCACTATAAAACTGTAATAGATTGGGCTGGGGACAAAAAAATAAGAAGAAAGAAAGCTTTGCAGTGGGCTGTTATGACAGCAAATATTGCTGAAATTATTTTAAGAGTGAAAAAAACCAGATAATAATTTTGTTAAAATAAGTTTTGTGGGGTTACTAATATTTTGACTATACAGTGTGCAAACCGCAGACATTGAGCGTCTTTTTCATCTTAGTACTTTGTAACCACTCTGAATTGGTTGTTGATGTCTTCTCCCCTACTGTAAGCAGACTAGGAAACATTTCTAGTGAATGCATATATTATTGTAAGCCATCTGGAGCATGCTAATATCTGACTGACTCTTTATAACTCTATCGACTAATGCAACTATAAAGACTCAGTGGGACATAAGCACACGACAGCTGTTATCCATTAATGTACACAGTCCCTAAAATAATGTAATATCCACTTAACAAAGAATAGACATTAGCCATTATTATGTGGGGTTTTGTTTCATTAAAATCATTGGACATTTTTTCACAAATAGTTTTGATATGTCAATGATATTTTTATTTATTAAACAGACATCCATCAACACAAATAATTGAATAGTAACAGAGAGGAAGCCGTGCTAGTCTATACACTATCAAAACAAAAAGCAGTCAAGTAGCAGTTTAAAGACTAGCAAAATAGGTTATTAGGTGAGCTTTTGTGGGACAGACCCACTTCAGATATGGTCTGAAGAAGTGGGTCTGTCCCACGAAAGCTCACCTAATAGACTATTTTGCTAGTCTTTAAAGTGCTGCTTGACTGCTTTTTGTTTTGACAAATAAATGAATATATGTTGGTTGTCAAACTGTTGAGGAAGCCCATCACTATAAATATTCAGTAAATATTTGTAGTGACATTCTCTATCCTTATAATAAAGGGTTTCCTAGAGACTGATCAAAACTTGAGGCCTTTGTCACACATAAGCTGTGTCTACATGTGCACGCTACTTCGAAGTAGCGGCACTAACTTCGAAATAGCGCCCGTCGCGGCTACATGCGTCGGGCACTATTTCGAAGTTAACTTCGACGTTAGGCGGCGAGACGTCGAAGTTGCTAACCTCATGAGGGGATCGGAATAGCGCCCTACTTCGACGTTCAACGTCGAAGTAGGGACCGTGTAGACGATCCGCGTCCCGCAACGTCGAAATTGCTGGGTCCTCCATGGCGGCCATCAGCTGGGGGGTTGAGAGATGCTCTCTCTCCAGCCCGTGCGGGGCTGTATGGTCACCGTGGGCAGCAGCCCTTAGCCCAGGGCTTCTGGCTGCTTCTGCGGCAGCTGGGGATCCATGCTGCAGGCACAGGGTCTGCAACCAGTTGTCAGCTCCGTGTATCTTGTGTTGTTTAGTGCAACTGTGTCTGGGAGGGGCCCTTTAAGGGAGCGGCTTGCTGTTGAGTCCTCCCTGTGACCTTGTCTGCAGCTGTGCCTGGCACCCTTATTTTGATGTGTGCTACTTTGGCGTGTAGACGTACCCTCGCAGCGCCTATTTCGATGTGGTGCCGCGCAATGTCGAAGTTGAACATCGACTTTGCCAGCCCTGGAGGACGTGTAGACATTATTCATCGAAATAGCCTATTTCGATGTTGCTACATCGAAATAAGCTATTTCGATGTTGGCTTCACGTGTAGACGTAGCCATAGGGTGCTATCTATCTACCTATTCAATAAATAATCTGATGCGAATTGCATGCAGATATTAACATGAAAGGGCTCAACATGCTTTGTTATGTGCAGTTCTTTCAGTCAAGGACTGTACTTGTTCACCATGGCTACAGTGCCAACTATTCTTAAAAATCATAAAAAAAAATTAGGGGACAAAACTCTGAAATCTCTTATAGGGTGTTCACATATTCACCAATGTCTAGAATGCTCTCTTAGGCCCTTGTATCACCCTTTCCTGCTCCAGGGAGGCAGTAAGTTACTCTAGCTATTGAGAGGGTATGATACAGCTCTGCTACTCATCCAGACGTCTCCACTACCATTTTATTTTACTTGTGTGTTTTATTCCCCCACCACCCCTAACAACATGTCCCAATATTTTGTTTCCCCATTTCAGTACCATCAGTGCATCCTGCTGTTGTGTCTATATATCTGGTGCTGGTTTAGGGTTTTCCATAGTGCCTTTCCTGGTCCTAGCTAAGAGCTCTTTTCTCCCTTTTTTGCTCTATGGCATACAGAACAGAAATCTGAGATAGCCTTCATTAGCTGTTTCTTTCTCCAAACCTTCTACAAGTCAAAATACATGATGTATTTGTTTAAATCTATTGGAGCCTGTATTACTCCTATGTTGCTTGCTAGTAACTTTGGTGGCATTATTATTACTAATTGTTTATCTTATACTGGATTTTACCCGGAAGGCCCCAAAATGTGGCCGGGTTAGGCTTTGCAAGGTACTGTACAAACACAAAATGAAAGAAAGAGGTTGCCTTGGAGACACGACAAATCTAAACAGATCCCAAAGACAAAGGGTGGGAGGGAAAAGCAAACAGGAAGGAAGTGAAGCAAAGCCAAAGAAGGTGACAATCACTTGGCTGAGCCATCCAGCACATTTGTGGCACAGCCAGGAACAGGAATGATATTTTCTGAGCTTCAGTCTAAAGCCTGATGCAGTGCCCAAACTAGCTTTTAAGATAGCATGTGTGCACTGACTTGCTTTGTTAGTTGTACTTACATCCAAACCATTTATTCATACAGTGACATGATTCACACTTTTATCTAGATCAGATGTGAGCAACCTTTCCTAGGCAGCGTGCCAAAATTTGACCTTTTGACCTCTACATACAGTCTGAGTGCTTGTGAGCCTTTTTAAAGGCACCAATAGTCCTATGTACAACAGCTTCATTAATAAATAAACTAAGATGAAGAGCTTTACCGTTTCAGTCTTTAAATCATGGACATGGATAAGCATTCCCCGTCACCCAGCCTGCTCCTGCTCAGATCAACCCACCCTGCTCCTACATCCCCTCCTGCCCATATAGCCCCTCCCATCCCCTGCTCCTGCCCAGACCACCACCCTCAGCCTCTTCCTACACGTTCTCTCCCCGCAAATCTATTGCCTCCAGCCCACTCCTGAACTGCCTACGTACTGTTGCATCATATCTCCCACATAAATCCCCAAAGCCCAGCCTGCCCATGCACTTGCCCTCACAGCCAGAACCCACACACCCACCCCCCAGGCCACAGAAGAGGGGCAGAAGGGGAGAGAAACAAATCTGCAGCAGGTTCTTCGGGGCTCCGTGGAGGGGTCACTGGTCCCTGAACATGCCATGCAGGGCTTCATCCCCAGCTCTGCACTGCAGGGGGGAGGTGGGAGAGGGAGGCTCTGGCCGCAACCCCATGTCTTGCAGGGCTCCAGTCCTACAGCGCAGCAGGGCCTTCACAGCAAGAGCTCCTACCCTGGCCCCCATCCTCCAGCCCAGTCCTCCAACCTTCTCCTGTGCTGCATGGGGGGAGGAGGAACAGGGCTCAGCTCCCATCATGTGCCCCTTAAAATAGGCTTGTGTGCCAACAGTGCCAGGGGGTTGCTGACCTCCGGTCTAGCTCAAACTGTTATAAAATTGAATAATGGAAATACAAAATGACTTCCCTGCTAGTTCTCATAGGACACTTCTATTTTTAATCCACATCAGCTTTACTCATATGACTCTGCCCTTGTTCACCTAACCAGTATTTTATTAATTCAGTGACAATGCTTTCTACACCATGCGTATTACTTTTCTCTGGTCCTCTACTCTTGAATTTCATTATCTGCAATTTCATAATCCAAGCAGGTTACTTCCACCACATCACTCAAAGCTCCTGTATTTTATTGCTGTTTACCCCACCATAAGTGAAGTAAGAGTTTTGCAGGCAATAAAATATGATAATATTGCCTTAAAGAGGTTACAATGTGAGTAAATAGATGGCTTGGGGGAAAAAATGTAACATAATGGGAAATTAGGTAGAGAAGAGTTAAAGAAATAAAATCATGCAGTTGCTTTGGTTATCCATACACCAAACTTCAGGGATATGCAGATAAGTAGTTGCTCTTTTCTAATCTTTAAAAATAAAAAGAGAAGACCAAATTTTTTAGTCTTAAAAGTCCTCAAGGGCCTCCTGGGAATAGCTGAGATCTCTGAATTCCACTGATCTTGTGGTGGGGGCTTGTTGTTCTCTACCTTATTTCCCATTACCTTGCCTTCTCTTTTCCAGCCATTTAATTATTCACATTGTAACTACTTTAAACCCATACACAGGAATTTCTGTGGCGGAGTGTGTGTATGCTTTTTTTTTTTTTTTTTTTGTAAATGAGAACCTCAACTTTTTCAAAATCTAAATGCAACAACTGTGGATAAGAGATATTAATGAAAACATTGAGTGAAAACAATGATTGGTAATATGATTTTGTTACAACATACTAAGAATATATTCAGTAATAAATTATAGAAATTACCTTCTGGAATTTGCTGTAATATAATAGGTGAAAAACATTGTCCCACCCTTTGTTATTGTTAGTGGCCAATGGCACGCTGGGAAATGTAGTCCCTTCCCTGGTGCTGGACCAACTCTCTGGGGTTCCTCTCCATCATACCCTGCAAGCTCCCAACTCACAGCAGTGGGAGAAAGAAACCAGACATGGGGAAGTTGCACTTACACCCTTCACAAACTGCCCACATGTGGGCCTGTTCTTGGGGATGTGTTGTTGCAAATCAGTAGAAATACTTGTGCTTACATGAACAATGGGCTCCAGAGTTTTACTGGCTTATGGCCAGTATGCTCAGCCCTTTGTTGGACTGAAATTTTGGCAAGCAAGATTTGAACATAAGTAGCTTCAGAATTGCTATGTGTAGCCAGCTTTGGAGTAGAGGGTTGATGTTCACACAGCCTCTCCAGTTCATGTATTTAAGCTTTGACCTACAACCAAGAAGGCTAGGCATGTCGTTTAAAAAGGAACACTAAGATTCGCATGCCAGTGCTGAACTCTAGAATTTGGAATTTTGAGTCCACTGTGCCGTATCATATTGGCTTCAGTGCAGTTACTCCTAAATTATGTTTACGTGATTTAAGTCAAGACTTCTCCATCTTCTTTACAATACAAATACATGGCAAATACCATATCAGTGGAAGCACCATCTGGTTTTTGGCCATATGTTATTAGCCATGTGATGTAGGAAGTATTCCACCAAGACAGTATGTACATTCCCCTTGAGATAAAGGAAAAAAACACATAAAAGCATATTTTCTACAGTTTATTTGAATGTGAGGCACATTTTGGCATACATCTCATTTTCTAACTAGTGCACCATCTCAAGTACTGACATCAAACTCATATCTTCCTAGCAGGGGGGAGAAGAAATACTATTTTATGTTGGCAAATTCTGTCCTACCCACACTGGGTAGTATTTCATTTTTATAGCATCTCAATGATAGAAAATTATGGTGGCTTATGCATAAGCAAATAATAAATATGACCATTCGGGAAGAGTCCTATAGAATTCAATACAAAATCTCAAATGTTTCATTTTTAAGCTAGCCCCAAGAAACAATTAGCACATGATATCCTAACTATGACCCAATGGAAATGATATTATTCTTTATTAAGTTTGTATGTGAAATCTTAGGCCTGTTGAAGCTAATGGCAAACATCCATATGTATGTGTGGAACCAGGAGTTCATCCTACAGAGTAATTTCTTTATGTCTCCCTTGATTTCTTATTGGGTTTCTCCCTATTTCTGCAGCACTTTTCTATATGGAAACCAGTGAAGAAGGAAATATTCTGCTGGTGTGCAAAAGTTCTATCATAAATAAATTAGTACCTATAGTGTCCTATCTTTACACTATAAGAGAGTCCAGAAAATGGAGTATATAAACAGAAGGTCTAGTTTTTACTCTTGGTTTAATGATGTCATAATTAGAGAGATAACAAAACTTAATAGTAGGAACAGACTTAGTCCCTTTGTGGAAGATGACAAAGCTTAGCACTCTTGCAGCATCAGCCCCTAGAAAGGGTAATCAGATCTCTACAGAGTAGTGTTATTTTTGCAAATACTGTAATATCCCCTTAATCAGTAGCTTAATACTGACTCTCAGGAGGAGTTTAACAGTGGGACACTCCAGTCTGGGAAGGAAGCTTGTGCGACAACAGAACTGTTCAAATCTATCAAGATACAATTTGGGGATATCAGATGACATTCCAAACTGTGAGGGGTCTGAAACACTTAAGATAAACACTCATAATTATTTGCTTACAATTATTTGCCTCTACTTTTAAGTAAATAATTGCAAGTAACAAACTGGTTCATGAAGAACAAATGGGGTTAAATCTTTTGGATAATTAATTCATGCTGTATAATTCAACCATCTCTAATGCAGGATGACTAACCCAGTTACTAAATTTAATCAGAATGGTTATAAGTTATAGTTTGGTTACAATTAATGTTTTATCTCAGTGTACAAAGTCTTGTTTTAAAATTTCCCATTTGCTACTTGTAGGAGTTTTGATTTAATATGATCCCTCTAACACAGAAACAAAATAGGTATCCTGTCAAATGGCAGTAACTATAGCAACAGGTTTTTTTTCCTCTCTTTATTTTTGGGGTATTATTATTGAACAGCAAGAAGAGATAGCACATTAGCCATAGAGTCATGAATTCTGCTTTCAGTTAAAGCTGTCGAAACTCTCAAAACAGAGTTGGAATGGGTTCAAGTAAAAGCCGGATCTGATCCAGAGAACAGATTCACCTTCCTTTAATTCCTGTACTATTTTATATATGTGTTTAATGCCTGTTCCTGGGTGTTCAATTTTACCCATTTTGCCTAACTTGCTTATATTTTCAAATGTTAGCACAATCTCCAGTTACAAAAAAGGAGTTGTGTCTCCTCTAGTATATTTTTATGTAGCTGTAGGATCATAAACAGCATAAAAGCAGCTCAAAACGTGTTTTTTTGACAAAAAGGATTATTTTTGTCTTTATCGTCTCAATTTTCTTCTTGGAAAAACACAGACATATAAAAAAGCAAAGAAAAACAAACAAAAAAATTTTTTTCAGAAGTTTGCTGGTGCAATGTGCAGTTGTACATTTGCAGTAAAAGAGAAACAAAGAGAAAAAGAGATTAATTTCTCATGTGCCATTCTCTGACTTGCTTCTGTTTGAGTGCTTCAAAACAGCAGCAATGCCAGCACTATACAGAAATATCTTCTATTCATTTGATCAATCTAACACAAGGTAAAATAGCCTGTTTCTTCATTTTATAGTATCTGTTTCCATGCACAAACAAAAGCTCATCCGTACCTCTATCCCATTTTACATGTATGTTCCCCTAATTTAATGGGACACAATTTTGCAAAGATGTGTGCACAAGAGCATGCTGTCTTTTATATGACCCACAGAAACAATATGCAAGTATGTTCATGCATATCAAAACGCTAAAATGGGTATTTGCTTTTGTATTGTTAAAAAATAGGTCTTTAGCATCCATAATCTTTTCCTATAAACTCAATATCAGAGGAATGCCCAAAGCAGAAGGCTTTTAAGATTTGGCCCAGGAGTTACCTGTAAATGTTATACACCTTCCTGAGTGGGTTGTTGTTAGTAGAAAGGATTAAACCTAGAACTTCTGGTGTTTAAAACTTAAGCTACCACTGCCCTCAGTTGACAGACCCAGCTGTGTTACCCACTGCAAGTATAAGCACAGCAGTCTCTATATGAAGCCCAATAAGGCACAGCATTGTTCAGCTTGAAACTCTGTCATGCACAGAGCAAGAGTTGGATGCACAACATTGCAAATGCTGACTTGAATGTATGTGTATTAATGGATATATCTTCAGCTTGTGACAGGGCAGAGGAAACTCAGATTAATATCTAAAAGCCAGCAGGTCACCCAGTAAGAAAAAAAAATGTTTAAAAGTTGAGCCATGTAATGTCAGCCCAAACAAAGTAGCCAAAAGTGGCTTTTATTTATATTTTTGAAGGTGTCATCTAATTCTCACCCTAGAGACCGTATCAGGCACAGTAGCTCATGCAGGGGTTCCAGGAGTGTGTCCGCGGCACATTTGATTACCTCTGGTGGTATACCATCCTGACCAGGGGCCTTTCCTGCTGTAATGCTGTCGATGGCTCTCTTCAGTTCATCCACAGTCGGTTCTTGATCCAGTTCATCCATTACTGGTAGGAGCTCGATGGCATCGAGGGCTGCATCAACCACAACATTCTCGCGTGAGTACAGCTCGGAGTAGAACTCAACCCAGCGCTCCATCTGTTTGGCTTTGTCAGCGATGACTTCACCAGATTTGGATTTCAGAGGTGCCATCTTGTTCTGGGTGGGTCCTAATGCCTTCTTCATACCCTCGTACATTCCTCTTAGATTACCAAAGTCGGCACAGGTCTGGATGCTGCTGCATAGCTGGAGCCAGTGGTTGTCGGCACAGCATCTGGCTGTCTGCTGTACTGTTCTTCTGGCCTCTCTAAGTGCTTGCTGGGTACTCTGGCTCGGTGAGCATCTGTACTCCAGGAGTGCAGCACGCTTCTTTTCAATGACTGGAATCATCTCATCAGAGTTAGCTTCAAACCAGTCGTTCGTGTTTCTAGCTCTTTTTCCAAACACCGACAAGGCCGTGTTGTAAACTGTATCCCTCAGATGTTGCCATCTGGATGTCACATCGACGACCCAAGGGCCGTTGCGTAGATTTTCCTGGAGGGTCTCTCTGAACTTTACAGCTTTCTCTGAGTTTGCCGTCTTTCTGGCGTCAATGCGGGGCCTTCCAGCAGGTTTAGAGTGGTACAGCTTCTTGGGTCTCAGCTTGAGTTTGGAGCAAACTAGCGAGTGATCTGTATCACAGTCAGCACTATGATAGCTGCGTGTCAGAAGGACATTTTGAGGTTATTACGCCTAGTGATGACCACATCAAGTTGATGCCAGTGCTTCGAGCGTGGGTGTCTCCACGACACTCTGTGCTGTGGCTTCGTTCAGAAGAATGTGTTTGTGACGCACAGATTGTGGTATGTGCACAGTTCAAGGACACGCTGTCCATTGTCATTCATTTTTCCCACACCGAAGTGTCCTAAGCAGGAAGGCCATGAGGCCCAATCAGCTCCAGCTCTTGCATTGAAGTCACCCAAGATGTACAGTTGTTCACGAGCAGGTATTTGCACTACAGCAGCACTAAGCACGTCATAGAACTTGTCTTTTACTTCTGGTGTGGCGTACAGGGTTGGGGCATAAGCGCTGATCAGGTGGACAGGACCTGCGCAAGTTTGAAGCGTGATCAGAAGAAGTCTTTCTGATCCACCCATGACTAAATCCACCATTTGTAGAAGGGTGTTTCTGACAGCAAAGCCAACACCATGCTCTCTGGGTTCTTCTTGGGCTTTACCCTGCCAGAAAAAGGTGTAGTCCTTTTCCTTTAGAGATCCCGAATCTGCAAGTCGCGTCTCTTGCAGTGCAGCGATATCAACTCGGAGCCTCTTCAGTTCATCGTTGATAACAGCGGTCTTGCTGGTGTCACTGATGGCCTGAAGATCTTCAGTCAAGCCGGTCAGCATGGTCCGCACATTCCAGCAAGCAAGCTTGAATTGTTGATGTTTCTCATTTCTTGTTGATATTCTTATTGGTTTGCCTGGTGCCCAAATTTCAGTCACTTGTCAGGTTCAGGAACCTTAAGCCTCACGCACCCAGCGAGGCAGGTGAACTGTGGCGGGACAGTACCCTATTGGCTGGGGGCTGCCCAGCTTGAGGCGGGCGGTGACTGTCCAGTGAGATGCGAGGATCTCTCCCACCGTCGAAGGCAACCCCTGGCGCTCGTTCTCTACGCCAGTCGAGCAAGAGCTTATATCCAGTATCTGTTGCCTCTCGTGTTGATGCAACGCTGTTCAGCGATGCTGGAGTACCTCTCTGGCCGCGAGCCTGGGCATTTGTTATGGAGACTCTGGGCTGCCCAGACACCAGTGTCCCCCTCTCGGCTTTACTGATATAGTCCAAAGGAGAGGATAACCTCCACGTCTGGTACCAGCTCAGCTGCAGGAGTTGCCGGGACAGTGCCAGAAGTTGACACCGAACCGCCTTTGGACTCCCCTCCGGATTTTCTGTCAGGGTTTACTCCCTCAGCCTTCCTCCTTCCCAGGATAACCCACAAGGCAGTGGGTTGTGGAGAATGTGGTTAAGGATCATACTACTTCATACCTCCCTGTCAACACAAGTCACCATAGCTCCCTGTGGAGCGTCACTGGTAAACTGTTCGCTCGCGTCATCCTTGGCAGACTCCAGAAGATTGCTGAGAGGGTGTACCCCGAATCGCAGTGCGGATTCCGCGCAGAGAGGTCTACCGTTGACATGGTCTTCTCTCTAAGGCAGCTACAGGAGAAGTGCAGGGAGCAGAGAAAGCCACTCTACATAGCCTTCATCGACTTGACCAAGGCTTTTGACTTGGTCAGCAGGGATGGTCTGTTCAAGCTGCTCCACAAGATAGGCTGTCCTCCACGGTTACTCAAGATGATCCAGTTGTTCCACGAAGACATGAGAGGAACCATCCAATATGATGGTGCATTATCGGATGCTTTCAGAATCAGGAGCGGCATCAAACAAGGATGCGTGCTTGCTCCGACATTGTTTGGGATCTTCTTCGCACTCCTCCTGAAGCATGCCTTTGGATCTTCAACAGAGGGCATCTTGCTGCACACAAGATCTGATGGGAAACTGTTTAACCTTGCAAGGCTGAAAGCTAAGACTAAGGTGTGATAAGTCCTCATCAGAGACATGCTGTTCGCAGACGATGCTGCTGTAGTGTCTCACACAGAAGACCAGCTTCAAAAACTGCTGGATCGGTTCTCCAAAGCGTGCAAGGACTTTGGGCTTACCATCAGCCTAAAGAAGACGAATGTACTCGGTCAGGATGTTGCTGAATCCCCATCAATCAGCATTGACAACTATACGTTAGAGGTTGTCCACGAGTTCGTTTACCTCGGGTCCACCATCACTGACACCCTGTCGTTGGACACTGAGCTAAATAGGAGGATCGGAAAAGCGGCCACAACTCTGTCCAGACTCAGCAAGAGAGTGTGGAATAACAACAAGCTGTACACTCACACCAAAATGCAAGTCTACAGAGCCTGCATCCTCAGCACCCTCCTTTATGGCAGCGAGACTTGGACCCTGTATGCCCGCCAGGAAAAGAGGCTGAATGTCTTCCACTTACGCTGCCTCAGGAGCATCCTTGGAATATCATGGAAGGACAGAGTTACCAACACAGCCGTCCTCGAGCAAGCTGGAATCCCAACCATGCACACCCTCCTCAGGCAGCGTCGGCTCCGCTGGCTTGGCCACGTCCACAGGATGAACGATGGAAGGATTCCAAAAGACATCCTGTATGGTGAGCTAGCCTCTGGCAAAAGACCTCCCGGATGCCCCCAGTTGTGTTACAAAGATGTCTGCAAGAGAGACCTCAGAGAGGTAGACATCGAGCTGGACAACTGGGAAGAACTAGCAGATGACCGCAGCAGATGGAGGCAGGGGTTACACAAGGGCCTTCAGAAGGGCGAGTTGAAGATCAGACAGCTAGCAGAGGAGAAGCGAGCGCACAGAAAACACAATAAGGACTTGTCAGACACCCACTACATCTGCAAGAGATGCAACAAGGACTGTCACTCTCGTGTGGGTCTTTATAGTCACAATAGACGCTGTAAATGAAGTCTTCAATTGAAACTTTTAAGGGCGCAATCCATAGTCTATGCAGACTGAAGGATGCCTACTAAGTAGAGACCGTATAGTGCTTGCCTTTCTAGACATTTCTCTCCATTAAGTGTTTTGTCTTCTGGAAGTTGCTTGTTCAATTTTTAGTGCGGTTGGCTCCTGATCTTGGAAGCACTTACATGTCTGCTTGGCTTTCATCCAGAGGTGAAATATGAGTTTGTGGGGACCTAGCCAGAGAAAGCTGGGACTTTCCTGCCCCTTCTGTCCAGTTTGCTCTACCTCCACTTCTGTTCAGACCTCCTTCCCGGGAGTGTGTTCCAGGAGTGGGGGCTTTCCCTGTTCTCCAGCAGGCAAGCCCCTGCAACCCCATCCTGCACCCCAGCGGGAACATTGTGTGAAGATATTCATTTTTTCTGGAGTTCCCCCAGTTAGCCAAGGCCATTTGACATGGGCCCCATTGGCCATTGCCTAATCTCGCACTACATTCAGCACCCCAGTACTCCCACTGAAGATATCTATGAAAAAAGACTTCAGACAGTTAGCCTGAAACTCATTGGCATAAACCAATGAGAAAACATATACAGTCTCTTCCTCTGAAATATACACAGAAGAATGGAAGTTACAAGTTAATGGAAATTTCAGTGAACAAATCTGAGGGCACAAGAAAAACAGAGAGACAAAAAAATTCCAGAAAACAAGTGGCATGTATTAAGGACTTGGGGAAAGTGAGGAAGCAGGAGAGTGAAAATGGAAGAAGAAAACCAACACTTTATTTCCATTTTTTCACCTTATTTAAAAATGTCATCAATCTTTAAAAAAGCAACTTTTACATTGGTGAATATATTTATGAAAATTTCATCAAATGTGCCTGCTTTTTTTAATTTTGAAATGTAATTGACAATGAAAATATTTTCTCAGTGCAGTCACTGACTCTTTTATGCATTCCAATTCCTTTGTGAGGAAAGAAAAGTCTCTCTCAGAGCTGAAACGAAATGAGATTCACAGCCTGGATTCATTTCTCAGTGGACAGCTGGCCAGTTATAAGGCTTAATACAAATACACTGAATTCAAAACAAGTATTTCCAGTAACTTCAGCAAACTTTCAGCAGGCATATTCACTAGCCTTTGTAGTACGTGAAAGCTTCAATAACATTGTCAAGAAGAGGGCAAGAAAGGAATGTGGTTTGAAAACTAACCTAATCTGTCTGTCTCAGGTTATCTGTGCAACTTAAAGTTGAAGGACATTGTCATACCAATGTAAATATCTTACACCACAGAGAATCTGTCATTTAATGTTATTTCACAATGTTATCTTAACACTACGTTTACTTTAAAAAGTTGTAAAATATATATAGACTGGATTCACTTAAAAAGAAAACAAAGCACAGTTTCTTCAGATGAGTAAAACTATATTTTAAATAGTTTAAAGTATTCTGATTAGTGGGCAGGCATGCAATAATGCACCACTAGTGGGGGGGGTGCAAAATGGGGGAGTGCAAAATTTCAAAAGGGGGTACAGAGTGATCTGCCACTCCCTCACCCCCCATGGTCTCTGCTGGATCCCTGGGCCTCTACTGTCTTCCATCCCTCCTGACTGTCCAGGCCCACCTCCTTTTCCCTGGCATAGCTGCAGGCAAGCAGAGCTGGTGGGCCATGCATGAACAGCTGCAGCTGCTGCCCCACATGAAGCCTGAGCTTGCTGCCTGTAGCCATACCACACTGCTGGGGAAGCTGGGCAGAGGACACCAGAAGGCTGCTGCTGAGCAGGCCATGGCTCTCTCTGAAGGCAGCAAGAGAGGAGAGGGAGCCATGGGTAGGTGAGCTGCATGACTCTGCTCCTGCCTTGCCCTTCCCCACCCTGCCCCCAGCTCTGCCCCCCCCCAGCCCAGGGAGGGAGACTAGAGTTTTGCAGCCAACTATGCCTTGCCCTGCAAGGAGATGCCGGGGTGCAGGTTCAAGTGCTGGGCATGGGATGAGGGAGTGTGGAAGTGGTGTGTAGAGAGAGACTCAGTCAGCAGGGGCAGGGGATGAGCCCCAGTTGTGCCTGGGGGAGATTGTGTGAGGGACCCTGGTCATCCCGTTGCCTAGGAAAGGCAGGAGCAGGTGTTCGCCCTATGCTTCAGTTAGGCAAGTTTCTGTCTCTCTCGAGAGACTTGCCTGCAGTGTGAGCCCTGCTTTATGTGATGCCCACAACATCTTAGTGCAGAGGTATGCAGGGGAGACATGACATTTCAGAAGGGGCAGCAGCGCAATTGGCCTCCCTGCCCTGCAGCCTCTGCTGGCTCCTCCAGTCTTTGCTGCCTCCCCTCCAGCTCTTTCCCCACCATGGGAGCATGGCGCATCACTTTCAGGAGACCTCTGCTCACTTTCAGGTCCACTGGGGGGCCCCTGCTAGTTGCAGGGACAAAAAGTGAGGCCTGATGTAAAAAGTTTGCTCACCCCCACTGTAAAGGAACCTCCATAGCTCCATGAACCCTAAGGATAAAGCTAAGTACAGGTCTCCACATAGGCAAGATATAACTCGCTCTACTTTGGCAAAATAAGCAAAAGACCTAGACTCTAATTCACTAGATTTCAGGAAATGCTGTCCACCAATGAGGAAAAGAATCGTGTATAATCGCAAAAAAATCACAGGTAAAAGACCTCTCTCTTACTGTAAGCTGGGAACTCTTGAAATCCAACAAAATGTGAAGTAAGCTTCAAAGAATGCTACTATGGAGACTCTTGACTTTAATCTCTTACATAGTAGCCAAAACTTAGCCTCTAGGACTTCTCTCCTAGCTTTCCTTATGTCATTGGTAAGCATGGGTAGCAGGGTTGCCAGCTCCTCCACAGCATGGCACGAAAGTCTGTCGAGATGTCTAAAGAGGCCCATAACTTTCACACCTCACAGGCAGTTCTGGTCATTACAAACCCAAATATCCATATTTCTCATTATCAAATAAACCATTAGTATTGCTGGGCTGTACTTAGTAGCTGAGGAGGGGTAATTCAATGCAAGAAGACACTATGGCAACATATAGCAGGAAAGTGCAAACTACGGGATTGTTTTCTTTTGCTCCTGCTTGATTTTCTCCTTCCTCAAGACTTTCATCCTCCTTAACAGCACTCAAACACGATCAAACTTGGAGTGCAACCACTCCTCTATGCAGTTTTCTATTTCTCTTAGCTCCTCCAGTTCAGCTACTCTGGCCTCAGTGTTACTGAGGGCTGAAAGTTGTCTGCATGCATAAGCACAGCTGCTCACAAGGCACTTGATTATACAAGCTGCACACAGTGCAACAAGCTGGACAGCTCTTACCCTGCTGCTGCAGGACTTCTGCCTACATTGTGCTTACTCTTGAGAGGATTTATTTGGGAGGGTGGGGGTAGTGACTAGCCTAAGATTAGAGTATGTTTCTTAGGTGGAGCTGCCTGTCTTCATTTGTAAATTCACTCAAAAAGTTTCCCTGTTCTCTAGCTCCTCTGGCCACCTAGGGACTCGCATTTTCACTCCAGATTCTCCTGGAGTTAGTCCAACTGCCTTGTCAAGCAATCCTAAAAGGGTGAGAGCTGCAAGGACCACAGGTAGGAGCCTTGTTTGGAACCTTTCAGTCTAATTTGGACTTGCAGGTCATTTGGCCCAGCACCAAGCCCCCAAAAGAGACTACACTCAAATCTTCAAGTAAGCAAGCACATTATCCAATTAAAAGACAAGAATAATGGGAGAGATCTCGGGAGGGGCTCTCTGTTCCAGGAGCATCTGTCAGATAACAGATGTTTTCGGAGGCATAACCTGTACTTCTTGACATCCTCAATCTCATCAAATGGAGGTGGGTTTTAACTCTCAGAATATAAACTTCAGCATAAGTAATTCTTTAATAAGCACATGAACTTAGAGTCCAGCTTCCATCTGAAGTTTACAGATGTACAAGTACTATCAGCTAAACTATGCATAGAAGAGATCTATTCACATCTCTCAATCAATTTATGCAAGCAAGAGACACCTCCAAAACAGATTCAAGATGTAGAGTGAACTTCAAACTTATTAGTTAGCATTTGATAAAAAGTTCAAAAATATACATGGAAATCAATTACCTTCGAAGAAAGTTAAAAAGCTGAATGGCATATAACAGCTGCAAAACTGAGTACTAGCTTTCCTAAGCTGTCCTAAACAGGGAAAGGGGGAAAGTTTACACTTCTGTTTAAGAAGAAATAATAAGAAACAAAGATTTTAAACCTTATCAGTATAAATGGGGGTTATGTATTGCATCAGTACAGTTTATCTAATATTTACCTATGCTTTACTGAGACCTCTTTAGCTTTATTGCTGTAGTATGGAAACAGGAAACAAAAGAAGTCTTTCCAAATTCTTCTCTCTTGAAACAATCCATAGCAGGATTTATGAATCCTACCAGTTAGGACTGCTCAATAATAAGTGACAAAGGAGCAACATATGGATGTATCTGAAGAATAATGAAGCAACTTTACCCTGTAAAAGTAATTGAAGCACCTGGGCTTTGATGAATTAAATGGTATTCAGAGGCAGTAGTGAATCTACTATATATTTAAGACAGGCAATATGAGCAAATTAAAGACTGTGCACACCAGAGTTGAGTGTGTAGGAGAGAAAGAATATGAACAGTAAAACAGAAAGGTGATGTAGTGATTGAGTCTATGTAAGTTGCCTGCTAGGGAGCAAGTAGCCATGTGAGTAGCTTGCTTGTGGCCATTTGTGGTGTGTCTTCATACCTGTATTGCACCAGCTTAGTTCTGTGCTCCCTGTTGTCACTATTTGTGGGCTTGGAGATTCAAGGCTAAAGTGTGGTGAAATGAGGAAATATTTTTCCATGGCACAACAGAATCCAGGGGTACAAACCATGCTAATATTTGGCCCAGTGGGGGGTGGGGGGCACGGAGCAACAGACAAGAAAACAAGGAGGAAAAAAAACACAATTGAACAGATGCACAGTGTAGGATCACAGAAGCAAGCACAGATCTAGAGCAAAAAAGTAGCTCAAGCTCATGTGATGCCCATGAAATGAATACCAGACATCTATAGCACACTGGCACCTGTAAACTGATTCCTAGCATAAATAAAACTTTTTATCTGAAGATCATTGCTGGGTCACTAGCAAAGCGGTACAGGTAGCTGGGTTGATGATCTGTGCTTGGTTTACCCTGATTCATAGGTGTTTCCTGCTAATAGATCTAATAGTGAGACAGCTACACTGCATCCACTAATTATCTTCTCTCATCCTGTCTTGATCTTGGTGACCAGCAACAGTGCCTTCAAATTCATCTGCAATACCACTTTGCTGATGTTTACCACAAAATATACACACACACACACCCCTCTCTCCTTTGGGTGTCAGTCTTGCAATGGTGAGACATTGGTGTGCACGGAGAAGAGAAAAAGGAAGGAATAACTTTAAAATAACCATTTTTTTCTCAATTTCAAACACTGATGAAGTGGACTTGTGGATTTCACAAGAACAAATTCCTTTTGCCCTTGGTCCCTTAGATTATGTCTACACTACAGAGTGGTTTCAAAATAACAGCCATTATTTTGAAATAATGTTGGAGCATCTACAATACACACACATTATTCTGAAATAAATTCAGAAGAGCAGATGTGTTATTTCAAAATTGGTAAACCTCATTGCAGGGGGAATAAGACCTAGTCCAAAATATGTTGAAAAAGCACTATTTCAAAATGAGTCATAATGGTGTCCGATGGCACTATTTGCAAAATAGTCACTACATGTCAGAACTGCTAATTTGAAATACATTTTGTGTGTAGCAGCATTATTTCAAAATAGCTGTTTTGACATATCTTATTTCAAAATAACTCTGTAGTATAGACACAGCCCCAGATAATTTTGTGATTTGTATCACAAAATTGCAAGAACCTAAGACATCAAACTGAGGAACTTCAAATTAGCACCCAGTTGCACCCCTTTTGCACTGTGCGACACAGTTTTTCTATGTTCATTGTGAAAATTAGACTTTATTGGTCTCTTGCATGTGGTACAACATGCATGGTGATGGTGATCATAATGTTGATATACTAGCATTGTTGCAGGCCTGAATTTATGATGTCCATATTACAATCCCAACCTTGTACCTCAGGGCCACTTCTAGTTATAACTGTGTCCTAAGAATGTAACACGTCTCTATTATGTCAGTAGTTTCTTTCAACAGCTGCTCTGTATCAGTTGATTCAGTGTAACCATTTGGTAATGCATGTGTGGTCTGAAAGAAAATCAGCATTGAAAACATACTCCTGATTGGTTTCCCATTTATTTCAGTAAATAGCACTTGAAGCGGCAGTTGAGAAACACTGGCAAAATGATTACATTTAGCAATATAATATAGCTGAAAACAAAATTTCAAACCAACCTACTATACATGCATATCATTAACCAGTTTCTAAACCTGAAAGAGGCTGAAAGCCTTCAGCTTCACTGGAAATGGGAACTGAGGGCATTCAACACTTTGGATCACTGAGGCTGTGTCTACACTTGCCCCAAACTTCGAAGGGGGCATGGTAATTGGGCTGCTGGGAGACTACTAATGAAGTGCTGTGATGAATATTCAGCACTTAATTAGGTAATTCTCCCTGCAGCAACTTCTAAGTGTCAGACTTCGAAGTGCTGGCATGCATGTAGCCGTGGGCACTTCGAAGTGCCCATGCTACTTCAAAGTGCCCTTACTTCCCAAACTTTTGAGGAGTAAAGGCACTTTGAAGTGCCTGCGGATACACGGCATGCCGACACTTTGAAGTTTGACACTTCGAAGTTGCTGTGGGGAGAATTAGCCTAATGAAGTTCTACGTAGTCATCACAGCACTTCATCAGTAATCTCCCAGCAGCCTGATTACCATGCCCCCTTTGAAGTTCGACATAGCCTGTATCTTTAGCCATCAACAGAGTAGAAAAAATTTGATATTTTTTCAAGTTAGAAACTTCATGGCCTTATCATCATAAACCTTGTGTTTGCTTTCAAATAATTCTTTACAGAATAAGTTTAGTGTTGGGGATATTCATTGAAATGGTGATTTTAAGCAAATACCAGAGAATATTCAAGAAATAAAAAAACTGTTAATTTGTAAAAAATTAGTATTTACCCCAGGCAGAATCCTGATTCTGAGGGATATCCTCCTCATTCATGTTATGTGATCTCCATGTCCAAAAAAAAAAAAAACAATCAACAAAACCTCAGTGCTCAACATCAGACAGTTAATATTTCCAAAGTTTTGTCTTTAATCACTAAGAATTATGCATACAAATGATTTTGCAGATATTCTCTGATAACATATGTTTGAAAAAAATTAAATGGTGTGGGAAAATTGTTATCAAAATAAGATACCCGAGGAAGGATCTTGCCACTTGTACATCATACTGAATTGATTTACTATGTCAATCTCAGTTGTACTACTTATGCAGTAAAACACTGAGTAATGGTTGCAGAATCTATTACATAGTAAGGTGAATAAATTAATTACTAAAAATCATTCACTAAGTCCTAATGATCAGAGTTAATAAACTTGGGCTTAACATATAAAATGAATCCATCTTTTTGCTATATATTTAATGTGACAGTAAGGCACAGTCTATGGACAAACTGAGAACAGCGCCCACTGTACTAGGCTCTGCACAAATACAGACAAATACAGTGTAGTAAACCATGCCAGGGTCAAAGAATTTACAGTCTCATAGAAACTTTTATTGGTATAATGATATTGATAAAAATAACACTGAAAGATTTGACAAACAGCAAATATGTGGATAGGAGCATTACTGTTCTACAACAAATAAAAATAATTAATTTATTTCCATGAATTATTGTAAAAGATTTATTTGATAAGTGATCAATGACGATTAGTGTTTTTATCTTGCTAATACCTGTATTTCCAACTTGAGAAATTGGGATATAAGAAAATAAATATTAGGAAAGGGTTCCGTGCCTGAGATTTACTTACATGCTAATAAATCGAAACATTTGAAAATGTGACCATGTTAACATCATTACCATGGATCCATATTAAACATTTAGGTTTTTCAGCTATCAATTTTAAAATACAAAAGATGCAGTGGAGGTTTGTCAAAACCTCTTCAGATCTGTTTTGACTGCCCACCTTCTTCTCTTGTCAGTCTGTGCTGAACAGAAAAGTGTTCAGGTAAGCTTTAAAATTGAGCACTATTCCTGAACATAAAACTAACTTGTTACACCGTGAAAATGAGGTTTGAATTCAGGCTACATCAGGGTTTCATTTTTCTGTTCCAAGTAGTCTGTGGTACAATGAACAACAGAACACATAAATTGCTTTATCACATTACTTGTGACCTGCTCTTGTTAAGTGCTCAATGTTCTCCCAAAAAGGAGTCATCTCTTGTGTGACTTGTCTAGGAGTTGAGTCAGTACAGTAAGTCCCCAGAAGGACAAAGGGGGAGAAGATGATTGTTATGATAGTATCTAGCAGGCAGCACATATGCAATTTTATTCTTCAAGAAAGGACATGTTGGATTAATTCCACTTTGTAGCAAACATCACAAAAATCATCATCAAGTTATGCATAATATTAAATAATTGTGTAAATGTATTCTAAAAAAGCTATGACCATAGCATGGATTAATTTCTACCAGCCTGTCATTACACATATGTTATTTCTGTGCTTAGCAATCACCATAGAAACTTCTGTGCATATGGATTTATTTAGAAAAAAAAGTTTTAGAACAAATGAAAATCTGCTGGAAACAAATACTATACCCTCAGTCACAGAACATAAGACACCCTGCTTGGATTAAATCTGAGCTACTGTAATTTCTAATACTACTATAATTGTTTAATAGTCTCAATGGTGTTAATCATCCTGCTTTGTAGAAAATCTTGCTCTCACAGCTCGTTAGCAATTCTAAAGAAACAAAGCTGCCCTTGCAGAGATATTCAATGATTGGCATTTTCAGATTACTTCAGTTAGCACTGCAGACCTGCTTTTAGCCTAAAGCAGTGCACAAAACAAGCTTGCTCTAAATTGACTCTAAAAGGAACATCAAGAACAGGGTTCTTCTGGAAGGTTCAGAAAGGACAGATGGATTCCAACACGGGGAGCACTTCACCCATAGCCGTATGCACTCTGCTGACTTTTGGACCACACTCTACCTTATGAGTGATGCCCTTCTGGATGGTTTATAGGCTCTTATATAAAATACCCACTATTTGTATCCAGGACGAAGCGGCTTACACCTCTGGGCTTTCTCTTGAAGCTGTGTCTGAGTCAACTCTTTATGTTAACCTGCCCTCGACCCCTGGATCTCAAATGCTTTATTGTATCAAATGTACCTCTGCTATTACTTGTTAGAAACATTAGCGGCAATAAAATCGAATCTGCTTCACAAGGTATAGACTATGTAATTTCTCACAGGTGAAATGCAAGATCACTGATGAGGGGCATAGATGAATGACCAAGAACAGCGATGAGAGACGTGCTCAGGGAAATCACCCACTTCCTTCCCTGATGGACTATGTGTATTTTCACAAAAGACCCAAAAGACACAGACAAACCAAGGGACACATTTTGCTATGGGATGTGCTCCAGCCATGTGCCTATGTGCTTTACCACCACAGACTATGCCTATATCACTCATGGGTGGTGTCCTGGGGACACTTGCTCACTGACTCTTCAAAAGCCCACCCATATTAATCTGAGTCAAAAGCCCACCCAAGTTTCATTCAGGATCAGCCATGCCTTCTCTTCTTCACCTCATAAACTTTATTTGAAATGTTCTCTTTAATTAAATATTTTTATCTGGTGATCAGACCAAAAAAATTGAGGCTAACTTCCCACAAACTTAGAGTGGTATCTGTACTGGTCCATAGCTTTACAAAAAACAAGCAGTCCTATAATACCTTAAAGACTAACAATTTTATTTATTAGGTAATGAGCTTTCATGGGTTAGTCTTCAAGATGCTATGGGACTACATATTTTGTACAGACTGAAAGCTGCAAAACCTAGCCTGCTTGTAAAAAGATCATTGGTGTTTGAAGATATGCAGCTAGCACTTCAGCTGGCATAAAGACAATGGCGCTATTCTGATTTATACCTGCTGAGCATCTGTTCTGCAAGATGTGGTAATTCACTGGAAAACAGACTCAAATGATAAAGAGGTATTAATGAGCTGCAGTGTTTTTCACAGTCACCTCTGCTGAAGGAATGTGAAATGCTGAAGAACTGCAGGAACAGCCTTGCTGCAAATAAATGTCCTATTTAAAAACTAGGGCAAACTGTATTGTTGTGAAGCAGTAAAACAGCTGCTTGAATAAAAATTATACAAACTAAAGGCCTTGTGATATTAGTACATGCTTGAATTTTACAAGGCATGAACAATAGGCTGAATTTGTATTCTTTTAACTATTCACCTAGGAAAAATGCAGACTTTTTACATTAGGAATAAGTAAGCAATTTGCCCTATGCTGAATTCTCTTTGTTTGCAATTAGGAATACAGCTCAGCTCATCTATGGTTCTTGTTCTGAAACATACTGGCATTTTTCCATTGACAGTTGGTAACGGGCAACACCTGCTTTGTGCACAACATTACATTTGCATTCATTGTTTCCCTTTCTTGACTATGAGTGGGGATGTTTGGGAGGAAAAATGCCACGTAAGCCCACAGTATGGGTGAAGCAAGAGGATCCTCTGGGACTGTGGAGAGGAAAGAAAATATACTACTTCTATGAATGATCTCCCCTGATAACTAAAACAAACCATTCCTAACCTTCAAGAAAGGGTAATATCAAAATGGATACTGATCCCCTGTTAACTCCAGAAGCAGTGATTAGAAAGTTGACATTGTGAAGACCAGGACTGTAACAGGGTTTACAAAAGAAATAAATAAGTTGATGGAGGTTAGGCACATCAGTGACTATTAGCCAGGATGGGTAGGAATGGTGTCCCTAGCCTCCATTTGTCAGAGAATGGAAATGGATGAAGGAGAGGTATTACTCTATGACTACCTGTTCTGTTCACTTCATCTGGGGCATCTGGCTTTGGCTACTGTCAGAAGACAGGACACTGAGCTAGATGGACCTTTGGTTAAACCAGTATGGCCATTCCTATGTTCTGTTCTAAGTAAAGATGCTTCCTCCTTTCATCCTCCTTTGAGTTACATAGAGGTCTTCAGATATTGGAAGCTTTTGAGCTCCACAGATCTCTTTTTGTGTCACCCTCCAAGAGAAGTTGGTCCAATAAAAACTATTACCTCACCTACCTATGCTCAGGTGCAACTATTTGCCTTTTCCTGGTTACTTTTTGTGGCCAGTCTGCAGTCATGTCCAGTAAAAGAAAAAAATATGGTTTAAAATATAATAATCTAAATTTTAAGTATAAAAATGAACAAAGTTAAAATATTGCAAAATGTCTATAATATAAATATAATAGGATACCCAGGATGTTGCTCGGGGGTCACTGTCACTGAATGGTAGTAGCATAAAACACAAGTGTACATAAATTTTCTTTAAAATTCTTTCCTTTCTCAGTTCCAAGGAACCTTAATAATTCATCCTTACCTTGGCTCCCTTTGCCTTGGGCCTCAATTACAAGGCCAAAAAAGCAGACATTACTACTCCCAATTAGTTCTTTAATATCCTTCTCCAAATAGTAGTAATATGTCACCTTTTCCCTGTGGGCCGTCTCCAAACTATCAAAATTGTCTTCCAAATGAAGAGTAACAACTACTGCCACTGCAGTTTCCCCTCTAACGAAAAACAATATCAGGCTTATGCAAATATACATTCCATTATTCCTGACAGTGCTGTCTCTGCTGACTTTCTGAAGACCATTTATGTGTCTCTGGACACTGATCCACTGTTGAGCCTGGATGGTTTTAATATCCAAGACCTGATGGTGAATTGGTTAATCAGTGAAGTGCAGGCGGGTTTGAACACTAGCATGGAGGGCAATTTCTACCAAGATCTGAGCCCTCCTGCGTACTCCTATTAGAGCTGGACATTAAGCTGGCAAGGACCCTTCATTCAGGAAAGCCTCTGGAATGCAAGACCTACTGCCCCTTCCTTGTCTCTCTCATTGGCTACGTCTACACGTGAAGCCAACATCGAAATAGGCTATTTCGATGAGTAACGTCTACATGTCCTCCAGGGCTGGCAATGTCGATGTTCAACTTCGACGTGGCGCGGCACCACATCGAAATAGGCGCTGCGAGGGAACGTCTACACGCCAAAGTAGCACACATTGAAATAAGGGTGCCAGGAACAGCTGCAGACAGGGTCACAGGGCAGACTCAACAGCAAGCCGCTCCCTTAAAGGGCCCCTCCCAGACACAGTTGCACTAAACAACACAAGATACACAGAGCCTACAACTGGTTGCAGACCATGTGCCTGCAGCATGGATCCCCAGCTGCCACAGCAGCAGCCAGAAGCCCTGGGCTAAGGGCTGCTGCCCACGGTGACCATAGAGCCCCGCAGGGGCTGGAGAGAGAGCATCTCTCAACCCCTCAGCTGATGGCCGCCATGGCGGACCCCGCTATTTCGAAGTTGCGGGACGCACAACGACTACACGGTCCCTACTTCAACGTTGAACGTCGAAGTAGGGCACTATTCCTATCCCCTCATGGGGTTAGCGACTTCGACGTCTCGCCGCCTAACATCGAAGTTAACTTCGAAATAGCGCCCGGCGCATGTAGCCGTGACGGGCGCTATTTCGAAGTTAGTGCCGCTACTTCGAAGTAGCGTGCACGTGTAGACACGGCTATTATTTCTACACATCATTCAAATAATGCACAACTTCAACTACCCTTCCCAAAACAATATATAGAAATTTTGTGTTTTTATCAATTTTAAAAGTAATCTTTTCTGTCTGTCTTGGGAAACTGAAAAACTTTATAAGTATCTGTTTCCATATAACATAATGGGGAAATAGACACAGTCAATTAACACTGCTTATGCGCAATACAAATTGTTGAGTAAACAACACAATGTCTATACATGATGGTTGATTTTCCCCCTCATGTTTGCTTTTAATACAGCATATGAGGGAATGCAGAATTTTTCCTGTTCTTTTCTGAAAAAAAAAACAAACCACAAGGCTACTGCAGCCAGACAATCAGCCAGCCCAACTAGGTAAATACTTGCGCAAGGCCATTCACAAAGAGCTCTGCCATTTGTGAGAGACTCTCAGGATCAGCTCACCATTGTCCTTAGCACTGTTGGTTTGATATTTTCAAATCAGAATAAGGGGTCTGAATACCCTTTAATTTTTAATGGGAATCAAACAGTTAAATCCCTTGCTTGGCCTTGAAAACACTGCTTTACATGTTGAAAGCAATAAACAAGAATCAACTAATTAGTGCCTAGCATGCATGAGCGTAAATATGGCTTTTACAAAATACAGAAGCTTTATGATGAATATTCTGTTTTAAAAAGTGCTGTGTCAATTCCTAACATCTACCTATTAAATAAAAATGGAGAATAACAAAAGTATTTCTATCTAGATTGGCAACGTCTTTGACCTAATTTATTCCCACTTTTCTAATTTTCTTCCCTGAACAAATTCTTCTTCCCTTGGTTACTTTCTACCTCCTCCAATATCCTCATAGTTTGAACCATCTTTGATAATATCTTGCATGCCCTTTCTAATCCAGGCACTTGTTTTCCTCTACCTCCCCATACTAGTTATTTTTGCTCTTTTAATATCTCTACACTTTTTGATCTTCATCATATAAATAAGTAAATGAAAAAATCTTTCTGCTTTGTTAGGATTACAATAATGAATTCAAATGAAATAAAGACCAATCTGAATATTCAGCCAGATGTCAAACTGAATCCAAATCTATTTTTAATGTTATTACTCTGTTTTATACCAACTAAGAATCTGACTCTCTCTCTCTTATCTTTCCCTTGGACAATACAGATGTAATTCAGGCAATGCCCCTGTTAACCATTCCTAGACTTACTAATGTAAATTATGAGGTATTCCAGCTCAGCTGCCAAGAACTTTTATGACCCTGTAGCTCGACCAACAAGCATGTATTTACCATCATGTAATATGCGTCACAGCATAACAATGACAGGGTTTTCCATATATGGGCAAAATGACAACAACAAAAAAAAAAGCCAAACCACTACACAAACTCACATACAGTTTCAGAAATCAATCATGTTTATTAACAATATTGCTTTACACAAAATTATCAAATGCACTCATTCCCCAAATTCCTCTGGAACACAGAAAGTCCTTGTTGATAATTCCACAAAAAAGAAAATTTATCACATATCCACAAATTTTGTAGTAAAACCACATGGTTAAATCGACTCTTAAAAATTGTTCACAGGCCCCTCTACTCAAGCAGGCATAATTCAAGTGGCATCCGCTGGTGTACAGAAATGCTTGTTCATCTCTCTTTCCATTGTTAATCAGTTTATTTGATCACCAGTAGAAAGCTAACCACTCACTCGGGCCACATTACTTTTATGATCACAGATAACCTATGAGATGATTTCTGAATCATTTCTAGCTACATTTTACCAGTTTTAGACATAATTTTATACAACTTTTGCTAACTTCTTATTCATATTTATTTTACAATGAATGGTCTGAATCCTCATCAGGTTTAAAGTGATGTCGCTCCATCATGTTCACTAATAAAACCACCACCTAGATGTAGGCATACAAATTCTTATAATCTAAATTTTTGGCACACCATTTCTATTTTTATAGTCTTTCTTTTAAATATGAACATTTGCTACTGGAAATAGGAACAATTTTTAGAGTAGATTCTTGTTCCAAAGCAGTTCTATTTTTTCCAATATTATAAAATATGTAAAGTATAAAAAAGCTAGATTATTTCTTACCTTCTTTGAAAGCAGGCAAAAGCTATACTGTAGGTGGAATAGTGTACCAAGTAACAGATTTTTGTACACTCTTTCTTACTGGTGGTATGCAGTCTACAGGAAAAGTAAATATATTGATATGTACAATATGTTCACAATAGACTCTTTTTGTTTTGTCCTGTCACTGAGATCACAAAACACGTTCAACTGATGATCTGGGATTAGAGGAGTAACAGTGAAAAGCTTGCAGTATATGAAATTTACTGTGGATTACAAATAAACAAACCAGTTCACAGAAGTTCAGGTACCTCTGAACATAGGAGTAGCTGCCTACACCTGATGAGGAGGACTGGTTGGCTACTTCCTGTCTGCACCAGCCCTGGATGAGCATTGCTTCAGTTCCCCTTTCCCTCAGAATCCAGCCACCCTCATCCATACAATATGTCTCAGGTTTCCAAACCACTCCAGAAGCCATCTAAGGTTTTGGTCAAAAAGACGTAACAAGCAAAGTTATGTCAGTGATGTTAAGATTCAACACAAATGAGGAAACAAAAACAAAACAGCACACAGCACAGTAGCATTTGTGCAGCAGTGTCTATAATTCTCTCTGAGATGTGGGATGTTTTCATTTCCTATACACAATTCACAGTCTGTTGATGGGAATCCACACAGTCAATCTGAATCCTTAAGACACAAAAATGAGGCTTGACAAAGCTGTATTCTCATTACCTTGCTTTTCTGAGCTAGAGAGGCATGTCAGAGTGGGGCTTTCGTTTTTGTTCTGTTTACACTGCACTAATCAAAGCCAAGTATCTTGGATAATATATGATAATAAAGAATTATTTCATAAAGGAAACACAAATACATTGAGTGTTTTTATTTATAAAAGGCACCTATTGCATCTCACTAAAAATTGCAAACCACATTGATCCCCAAGTAACTTCTACTTAATGCAAAGTGAAAGGGAAAGGAAGTCATGGAAGTCACATTGGATGGATTTGCAGATGTGTTGACCAGCAAAAGCCCCTATTTACTTAAACAGGAGTTGTGGTTGCTCAGGCGTCAGGTCATTTTGAAAGTTCTGTCATAGCTCCTTGGTCACACCATTCTTTCCGCTGCAATTTAACAATCTATAGTCCCTCATTTCCGAGCAGGACCCCTATCTGAAGAAACTTCTCTTTCTCACCATCTATTGTACTTCACTTTACTTACTATGCCTGGTATCTATCACACTCATTGGTCACCTTAGCTGACCGCTATCATAAGCTAGTAGACTACTTTGCAACAAAGATGACCAGCAATAAAAAAGCTAAATCTAAGAAGGGGAATCACAAATGTGGGGGAAAAAATGAACACAGCTATTTCTGCAGGCCCGATTTCTTGAATGATTTTGATAATGTATCAAAAAGCGGCATTTTCAGTTGGAGGGCAATCTACTGATTTCATCGGTCACAGAATATCTTTAATCTGCTCCAGCAAAGAAGTCAGCTTGCCACTATGTTTTATATGCTTGAGAGAGTTTTGGGACGACAAAAAAGTCACATGGAAAATCCTTCAGCTGGCAAGTACAAGATAAAGAAGCCAGCTGTTCTCCTTGCAGCTACACACTGGAATCACATTGCCAAGTTAGTTAACATTTTCCACACCATTTACAATTGGTGCTTCAGGAGTCAGCTGTGGTAGTCTGAGTAAATAACATTCGTCTGGATCTATTACTTATCTTGTGGGTGCACTTTTTCACCATGAAAATTTCTATGTGAAGGCACAATTCTGAGAAAGGAGAAAGTATTGCAATCCCATCAATGGAAGAACAAAAAACAAAAGAAAACAAACAAAAAATAGCAAGAATTCTTCAATACTAGAATGCCTGAAAAGCATATGGCCTGTCAGTAAGGTCTACTATTTCTAGTTTGTTAGAGGTAAAATCCTCTCATTGTCAAATCTGAGAAACCTTGATTTTCTGTTGTTGTAGTTTGCAAAAACACCATATTTATGTAAAGGGCTAAATATAAGCAGCAATTATACATAAATCCTCACCATAATCTATGTAGGAGCTGGAGACTTATCTTTGTCCATGTTTGACACTTTTGCAGCAGAAATAGAAAAAATAAAAACTTTCTGGATAAGGAAGAATGGGCATTCTTAAGCCATGATGAGAGTGTGTTTTAAATTACTATGAAATTCAGCTAAACAAATGCACTGGAGAAGAACAAATTTGTTAAAGGAACAAAGCTACTGTGCACCAATTTCTGCTGATCTTAAGCTGCTGGAGAACATTTTTAATGCAAACATGTAATAGCAGAACATAGTTGTTAAATGAGCAAAGCATGCACATACCAGATGTAATGATCACCAGAACTGTTAAAAGTGAAATTATTGAAAAGCATGGGCTTAATGAAGTCCATTGATTATGAAAACTCTTTCAATTCACATCAGGAGAACAAACATTGTGAAATTCCTCTCATATCCCAACCCAAGGTCAGTAACACTCCTTATTCTCCTACTGGGTGGAAGATAAAATCATTGCCCCTGCATTGTGGGTGGCCTTTGTACTCACTTTTAAATTTCCACAATTATTGTCAGTCCTGCTAAGTGATGAATGCTTTTCTACACAGCTTCTGAGCACCTTCAATTCTCATGGGAGTTGGCGATGCTCAGCATTTCTGAAGAGTTGCTCAGCACCATGCAGGATCAAGTCCTCACAGAATGTAAATAATACTAAGAAACCTTTAGGTTTGCAAATATACTGGTGCCACTGCTTAGCACAAAACATTTCTGGTTCACTGATACTTTCTTTTCTTTCTTTCTTTTCCCTGTAAAAAATTCCAGCAGTACACATGAAGGTTTCGTGAAACTTTTCTTTCTTTCTTACTTTCTTTCTTTCTTATTATTTTTTAATCCTAATTTTTCGCCAGCTAAGTAGAATGGCCAACCAATATCTGGTTTACTTGGGCTCAGTAATCAGTCACCCCAATGTTTGGAGGTACATGAATCTCATGCTGGTGGTTAAGTACAGAACTACTCTTGGTATGAAATGTTCCCCTCATCCCAATATATAAATAGCACCCTCACCAAAACATTCTTGAACAAATTTCAAAGCAGTAAATTTACCAGGAAATGCTTTTGAATATCAAACTTGCAAACAAAACTGTGCTTACTTACCTAAAACAGCTACAGTTTGAACCTCTCTCATGCAGCACACTTGGGACTTGACTACTGCCAAATGAAAGAATTTGCCATACCAAAGGAGGTCAGCATTGTCCAGCCGCATTACGAACACTTCCACTGCTTAATGGGTTCTTAGAAGACATTTAGGGGTAAATTACAGCTAAATAACAGCCGACAAAACTGTGAGACAGGACTGGTGTCTGAAAACAAACTTCATGAGACCATGGGAAACTTGGCCACACCCATGATAAGTGGTCATCAGGTTAACTAGAATCATGCCAGATTATGGAAATTGTATGATGAGAGAGTTCTGGATTAGAGAGGTTCAACCTGTAAAACTTTTTATGTGAAAATCAGATCTGTACCCTAAGGCAGCACTTTCTAATACTGACTGCATGGACTCCTCCTCATCTTTCAACCCTTTTCCCATTTTTGCCTTCAGCTGAAACATACTGTGTAATGATGGAAACTGGGAAATGGCAATCTATGTTTAATCATCTTTGCATTATCTCACAACAGTTCAGAACTAAAGGGGAAGGGTGGTCATCCTCTGCTTTTGTTCCAACACCTCAGTTTCCTCCGCCAATAAAAATTAATTGTAGGCCACTCAATGGAACATATATTAGTGCTGGTTTTAAATAAATAAATAAACAAATAAAGATGGGGCAGGGAAGAACTGTCAGTTAACAGTAAATTTAAGGGAAAAATAATCTTTTCCTGAAAGCAAACATTTGGAAATTAAAAAAAGAAAAATGACCAGCAGATGGTTGTTTGAAAAATGAGGTAAGAAGGATATTGTTTATGTATATTTTTAAAATTTGTAAATAATGAAATTTCATCTTCCATCAACACTAGAATGTATATTTTATTATTGAAATACTGGTAAAATTTTCCACAAACATTTTAGTGCCTTGTTGATACCTCTGGGTCTCTTTAATTGGGCAACCTTGGGAAATATGCTAAGATGGATTATGAAATTTCCCAGACCATGAGTGTTCACCATAATAAAGGGTAAAATAAGTCCACTACTAAATCCTTTGTATGTACAAGACATAATAGACTACTGTACATGGATAATGTGCCATAAGATAAATCCTTAATGCACTGTATTTAAACTTATTTTGTTTTTATTATTGTATGTAGACAATTAAGCAGAAACCACTAACTGTAAAGTACAGTGATTTGCTATTTCTCATGCTTGCAACTTAAAATTGTCCTAGACACCACAGTGAGTGTGTGTGTGTAACTTTTGGTTTTGTTGCCCTGTGTTTAAACTTATTTTATATTTATTATCATTATGGTGATCCAGCCATGTGGGGAGGGGGGTCTGAAGCATGGAGTGTTCACAGACTACAGACACCTGGATTAAAGAAGATCAAGTGTGAGAATTTTTTTTTAGTATTTCTTTGACTTTTTTTCAAATGAAACAGTTTTAATTTGTTACAGCTGCCTGAAGCACCAAAAGAATTGTGAGAATTCTGCCAACATTTTTTAAATATATGAATATTTGAAGTGAAATATCAACATTTTCACCAAAATTACCCAATTTAGAATTTCACTAAGGAGGTCCCCTGAGTTCAATTCAGCACTCATTGAATTCAATGGTAAATATCTAACTAATGTTAATGTTGCAGGGTCATGATACTAAAATATGTTAAGCATATAAGTTGGCAGGTCATATTATTCAATTTACTAGTAATTGTAATTATTACATGTATTCTATAAAGGAAAAGAAGTAGATGTCTCCATTAATATGACCACATTCTAGTATTGTGTATGTATATACACACACATATATATTTCAGAGAAAATTTCAGTTTGCTAATTAGGTAAAATTATACAAAATACTATTAGCACAAAGGCTAACAAAGTGTATAGTCATATTGCTTCTGACAGAAAAACTTGAGAAATGGTATTTATGAACATGATATGATGTGAAGACAAATACAAAAAACTTTCTCCCTGCATAGGTGAACTTGAATTTATATTATTGTTATTATTATTATTATTATTATTTGAATGAAACATAGCAACATAGGGTGGATTTAAAGGAGAAGGGTAATGAATTTTGGAGGGGAGAGATTTTAGGGATTTTGTTTTGTGAAAAATAAAGGTTCAATCTTCTGAGTAGTAGGAATTTAATTTAGGGTAAAATTCTCCCTCCTTAATTCATGCTGGGTAATACCATACTCTTCAAGTAGTCCTATTCCATTGGTTTCCATAGCAGTCCCCTGGAGTAAAGTGTTATGCAGCCTGAGAAAGAACAGAATAATCTTGACATTGATTGATTTGGTTTGGTTTTTTTGTGTATGACTCTACCACTGATCTTGTCTGCAGAAAAAAAACATGTTTTTTCAGTTCAATTAGAACATATTTTGTACAGCTGTCACATAGAAGAGCCCAGAGAAGATACTGAAGTTGAGTGGTGAAAGAAGGGGGAAAGCACAGTGTTTGCTAACCATTAATACTTTGCCTTGAAAGTGAAGTTTCTACTTCAAGGCAGCTATTCCAACCATCATTTAATAGAAATGAAGTGGCCAGAGTTTTGGCAGCAAATATATAAACAAAATATGAGCAAAGAAAGGGAATTTCTTCACATTTTGACTTGGTTTGTACAACAACTGCAGACACATCTAAATCTTTCCAATATTCTCTGGAGTTATCTCGCTGCTGAATTCTATCCAGAGTCAAATGCAAATGCAAATAAAATTCAATGGCCTCAGTAAGTGATTTTGTGCTACAGTATACTATGACATCCACATTAAGGGAAATTAAAGGAATTGGAAACCACTTTTCTGTCCAGATTCCTCCAAAATCAATGGAAAGACTCTCATTAACTTCAGTGAGATGTGCTTTTTTTCAGCTTCAGTGAGATGTGCTTCTTTTTTTTTTTATAGAGTGCTGGATAAAACCTTTAGATGGCAATTCTTTTAGGGTGTATAACAAGGGTTTTGTGTGTGTGTGTAAGTGTTTGGCTATCTACTTCATAAGCAAATAACCACATACCAAGTTCTTTAACACAAAAAGGATTTAGACAATCCACTCATTGTGCATACTGTGGTTTGAGTCCTGGCTCCATAGTTCAGACTGGAACTTATAACTGCACAGATTAGGATAGAGGTTAGATCTCATTACATCAGGATGGACATGACTGACAATGGTAGGATGAATACCCTGGAAGACTACTGGTTTTAGAGGAATATGCCCAGAGGAGGAAGAGGAGCTGCTCATAGCTATCAAGCACAGTCTGAAGAGATTTTCCCAGTTGCTAAGTGTCAAAAAAACGGGGTAAGAAGAGAGTGAATGTCATATAAAGAACATCTATTGACATATTGAAAGAAATATACTTCATAAAAACTTGAATGGAGGATATCCAGATGATAGGAAGGATTAAAAAACAGTATTGGTCAACCCAATCCCAAAACACACTGAGACCCGAGTAATAAGTATGGAAATACTTACTGTTTGGGTCTACATTTTCACAAAGTTCTGTTTTTGCTTCCCCATTGGGCCTGTCGCTAGATTTGTGCGAAAGCCGTGATGACATGGTCGCTGCTGTCACTACGGCCTTGAAGCTGCGTTTCCGTTTCTGGACATTTAGTTCAGGATGGAAGATGATGATGTACACTTTCGGCATGTAAAGCATCCCCAGGGCCACTGAAGCACTTAAGTTCATGGATATTGTAAGTGTGGTAGTTTGTATGTAGAGCTAGGAGACATAACACATGAGACACTATTACAAATAAAATGACTGAGAAATAAGCAGTAGCACTTATAGAAGCAGTGTTAAATATAATCATTTTACTTGAAATGGGCTAAACATCTAGGCAACAAAGCATCATATTTTGTGGAATGCAGCAGAAAGAGGACAGTAACACTTCAATGGGTTTTAGTAATTTCTTAGCATTAAAAAAAAAAAACAAAAAACTTCTACTGACTTTACAGATAAGAACTACTACCATACAATGTGATTCAGAAAATTACTGAGAGCTCTTATCTATCAATGGATAGTACCTGAGGACACTCAGGATCTTGCAAAAACTCCTACTGGTCTCCTTTAGGGCATAGTATTTAAGTGTTGCTTTATTTAGTTTTATTTTGTTTTTCATACAGAGTGTGAAAGGTCAGATTCTGGTTTTAATTACACCAGTGCAAATCCAGCGTCAACTCAGCTGCAGCTGAAATCAGATGCCCCCATTAGAGAAGATGATGACTACGAAAGTAACAATACAACTTGTTTAGAACTTTTATTAAAGCTATCTTTTAAAGCCTGGGAATTTTTCAACAACGATCGTTCAAATTTCTGCTATTTATTCAAAATGAATAATGCAAGTATCCAAAGAATATGAAATGGTTTTGCATACTGCTGACTTGCAGTTAAGCTTGTTTGCAAAATGGGTAGGCATGATAGAGAGTGCTAGTACTGTGAGATATGAATTAATGAAATCCACAAAATTTTCTTCATTTAAAGATATTCTGCACACACACAAGAACTGGAAGTGCTGTTATTTTGTTTAAAATGGTCTTTTCAGAGGACATTCAATATATAAAATGGATCAAGGCTGTGCATATCAGGATTATTCTAATTACATGGGTTTAGACAGTGTAATAAATATGCAAGTGAGAAAAAAGGAACTAAAAGGCTGCAGGTTCTCCCCAAATATATGGCCTTTAGTGTATGTCTATGGCCAGGGAAAAATGTTCATACCATTTTGCTTCTGGGATGCAAACCATTGCAAACCAATCTGTTCTTATGATATCAAGAAAAAGTACTAGCACATTTAAATGCCCACAATACCCTCATTTCTCCAAATACCCATTCTCAGAAGAAACTGAATGTTCCCAAACTTGGCAGGCTTCATCAGTATAACAGCTGTTTAAAAACACCAGTGGGAGACACAAAATATTTGCAGAAAATGAGTGTATAAATAAAGGACCACAAAGCAAAATTAAAGTAACTGACCCAATTTCTATTCACTCCATACTCAGATCAAGCTCATATTATCTTCCAAAGGCTACGGTTACACTACAGCACTCTGTCAACATAAGTCACTGTCAGAAGAGATTTCCCGACTAAACTTCTGTTGACAGAGTGCAGCAACACACATAATCAAATGGGAGAGCACTCCACTCTGTCGACAGAGCACCCAGACTGCCTGGCTGCTCTCTCAACAAAACAGGCACCCTGAAGCACAGCAGACAGGGCTGTCCATTGTTGTGGGTGCCCAGCCTGTCAAGAGAGGCCCCCTGGAGTGTTTACACAGCTGTTTTGTCGACAGACATCTGCCAACAAAGGTGTTGTGGCTCAAAGTTTGGAGACAGAATGTTGTCTGTGAAAATGCTGTGGTTTGTTGACACACTGTCCACAAAACCCATTTTGTGTATAAATGTGCAGCATGCTTTGTCAACAAAACCTCTGTTTTGTCGACAAAAGTCTGTAGTGTAACCATAGCCATCGACTTTTGCAATAAGGACTTCAAGATTGTGAAAAATGCATGATGGACCAAATATAAATATCAGTCTATATTTTATATATTTGGATATGTGTGCATGAATTTCCGTCTGGCTAAACTATATATATAATGTTTACACATTACACTTATACAACTACACTGCCTTTTAGAAGTATGTAAAATAACCCTGCACAGATTTCTTGGTGTCTGAGTCCCTTCTGATATATTTATCAGATAGAGCTGTTATCAGTGGTTTGTTGTGAAACTGAAAGGGCCTCTCTTGTGGGCTTCTGAGGAGGGTGGGGGCATCTGTCTTTTGTTTGGTATTCTTGTCTAATGTTATTCATGATTTGGATAATGGGGAGAAAAGTATGCTTATAAAAATGTGCAAATTACACCAAGCTAGGAGGGGTTGCAAACGCTTGGAGAACAGTTATTATAATTCAAAATGTCATTGATAAATTAGAGAATTGGCCTGAAATCAATAAGATGAAATTCCACACACAAATGCAAAGTATAACACTTAAGGAAACAATGAATACATAACTATAAAATGGGAACTAGCTGATTACTGAATAGAACAGCAATGGAGTCAAGGACAGAATTACAAATTCAACATTATGATTTAATAATGGCATCCCAGTATGAGAAGTAGATGATTTGGGTTGGACACAGTACAAGTCTCAGCACAAAATGTTTTAGTTTATTAGAAATTCCTGAAAAACCAAAGAAATAAACATAGATCAAGCTGTAACTAAGAAATATCTTTTAAAAATCTTACCTAGGAGGAAGGAATAAAATTAATAGATTAATAGTTTCCTGAATTTTTGAACATGTAGTGTGAAGTTTTGTGAATAATACAAATGAAGGGCAAAATTCTCCTGTCAGATTCTGACCTAGGCATGGCAAATTCTGATTCAGCCGACTTACCACTGCTGCCAAAAGGTGAGTAGGGAGAAAAGTGGTTGAGATCCAGCAGGCAGCCCAGAAAGCAGAAATCTCCTAGTTCCTGCAGCACGTTCCTCTTAATAACTTATAATCATTGATTTCTCTACACTACAGTCTGTTACAGTTTTCAATAAAAGTGAAGGGGCTACACCAGAACTAAATTTGACTCAGTGTTATAACACACCAGTACATCATCAAACTGTGTTTTCTTTCTCTCTGACCAATTTCCTTAGCTTTAAAGTCAATTTTGCTTAGCCCTTTTATGTTAAGAGGTCTATATATTATCACCCTTGACATAAACCTATTTACAGCTTCTCCAAGCCAGACCTCACTGACTGTGCAACTAGTCCCTGGCAATGATTTTCCTGGATTAATAGTAAATTGTAAGTCTTCTTTGTAACCCATCAAAATAAAATATTATGATGATAAGAGAGCAGAGTGTTTGAAGGCAGCAGGCCAGATTCTCTTCTGCTGCATTTCAGTGCAACTCAGTGACATCAGTGGAGGGACACTGATTTCCACCATCTGAGGATTTGAGGTAAAGTCTTAAGCATAAATCAGCACTAGTGCAACTGCAAAACCTGTGATCCCTCTGCATGACATGCAGCTTACACTTATTGTCATCAGAACATGGAACATCAGTAACATTTTTGTATGGGTGCACCAGCTTATTCAGTTCTATTCCCTACCATTAACTGGTGATCTTGCAGTGATATTTAGTCAATAGCACCTTTTGCAGCATCTGGTTCTAAGGTTCCAGTGAGGTTCCCTAACTTACACATTGCCAAATGAAAGAAGGCAAAGAGGATAAGAAAAGAACCTTTGAAGAATGAGACAAGCTGAGTGATACAACAGTCTCATGATAAATGAGAACTTTAAGGGATATTACAATATATGATTACACATGAAATGCAATTTGGATGCAAAGATTTCACACCTTGCTTCATGTTTTCAACAACCCTTTGCAAGGACTTCTGATGAATGCACATCAATATTTCAAAATACAAAGACTGAGATGTAAACTACACAAGACACCTCAATTCACGAATGCCCATTACACATGGCCAGTATAAAGTGGAACAAGGAAAGCAGAAGAGACTTTCCAGTCTTAAGGCTGTTATGTCATTTGAATCTGAGTAAGGCATGATATGAAGCCGCTCCACAAAAGTGGCTGGTCTGGCAGGGACTGTGCTTCAAAAGATGCAAGTCTTTGCTTAATGATATTGAACAATTGCCAATATGTATTTAGGATTTAATCTATTGTATAACAAGAAGCGTGAGACAGAATGAAATCCATTCTATCCGAAATCTGATGGGCACTGTGGCCATCCTATATTTAGGAATAATGGAAACTGGTGATTCTTATTTACTGTGGTACATTTCTTAAGATGGCATCAGTAACCTGTGCTAAAGTTTGTTTATTTCAGGCCCTGACCTTGAATGAAGTCTATATGGAGATAACCCTGTAAACCACATGAAGAGTAGCAGGAAACTGTTCTATCCTGTATGTGCCATAAAATAACTAGCACTGTTGCTAATAAAGGACTATTCACATGAGTAAGCTGTATCAGGGTAAGGTTCTAAAACATCAAAAATTTTAACTTTGTACAGCCTAAAACATGCCATGCTGGCATCAGAGAGCACACTTTGAAGGAGTGCATTAGAGAAAATTAGGCCCTAAGGATATCATTCAGATGCAAAGGCACCTAGATTCCATCATTTATTTTACATAAAGGATTTTCATCTGAATTTTAGATTCCTGTGTTTTCCAGATTCTTGTTTTATTCATGCAAATGATGAAAATTGCCTTAAAATCTCAAAAATAGATTAGATTGGTCTTCAACATATAGATCTATTAGCTAGCTGTTTTTAAGGGGCACATAATATCAATGGGGCTGCATGGGTGAATAAGGATTACTAACATGAGTAAAGCACTGCAGGATTAGTCTCTTAATTATTGAGCATCCAGTGAATAGATACCCACTAGCTAGGACAATAGGACATAAATCTTTAAGTACTTCCTGTAGGTTAAAAGTTCTCAAGCATAGTCTAATCTAGGAGTAAATTTCTTTTTCTTTTTTTCTTTTTTTGACTGACATGATTTTTAATAATACACTGAATTGTTTCTCCTAATATTTACGGAAAACTCAGTTTAATACTTTTCAACATTCTGCATTTCTATTAACTCCATTAAATAGATTATTTTTTCTCAGCTTCATTTATTTCACATATATGTCAATAGTAAAAACAACTTCGGTGAATAACTTTGATGAACCAGTCAGTTCAAACTGGTTTCAGACCAATTGAGTCAGGCTGGCTGAAGAAAACTTTCTATTTTTCATTATACAACTATGAAGGTGGGAAACATATTTTTAATAGAAATTTATTTTCAAGAGCCATAGTTCTGATCAGGGATTGTGTTCTTTGACTACAAAATGATAGAAAACAAGAGAACTTAAATATGAATGTTCTACAGATTTTCTCTTTTATTAATATTCTTATCATGTAGAAATGATCGTAGCATTCTGTAGACAATAAGATGGGATAGAAAAATCACCTTTAACATCCAAAGATGTTTAGCAATTTGTTCAGTGTCTGAACTAAAGCAAAAGATACACTGAGTAACTTATGAGAGGAAAAAAAAAAAAAGGAATCTCAGACAACACAGCATATCCAAAATCCATGCTGATTGAAGGCTGGATTAGATGCATCAGACTGCAATTACGAACCATTTGAACTTCCTGCATCACACTGTGGTTTCTTTGTATGTTTTCCACCAAAGCTTTGGGTGGCTGAGATCACAGCCTGGATTGGGTATGGTTGTGCACCATAAGGCTGCGTTTACACTAGCAAGTACATTCAAAATCCAGATCGGAAGACCGAGGTCTTTCGAAAGAACCTGTGGAGCATCTACACACACACCGAGCTCTTTCGAAAGTAACTTCAAAAGAACTCCCGTGTTCTTTCGAAGTCGGTCCTCCATTCCCAGGATGGAAAGAGCACCTCCTTCGAAAGATAATTTTGAAAGATTGCAAGTGTAGATGCTCCACCTTCTGCTCTTTTGAAAGAGGGAGTCCTCCATGGCAGCAATCAGCTGGCAGGCTGCAGGCGCTGCTCACAACACAGACAGAGCTCTATGGCCCCAGTGTCCACCTGCGCTTAAGGACGCAAGTTCCCAGAAACCCTCAGGCAGGAAGCTGAGAGCGTGCAGACAGCAGTGAGGCCACACTGCTCTCCAGCTCACCAGCCACCACATCAGCCAGCCATTCCCTCACAGCACCTGGACCCACGGCCAGCAACCCAGACCCCCGCTTGCCCCAGGGGCCCTCCAAAGACAGCGGGGAGTTGTCCTAGGAGGCGGGCCAGGCCCCAAAGCATCAAGCCCCCTCCTGGACAGAGGCCAAGATCGAGGACCTCCTCTTCCTATGGGAGGACGATGAGGTCTTCCAACAAACAGGGGTCCGTTGCTGCAATGCCGTAGCCTTCGCAAAGATGAAGGAACTGCAATGCTGTAGCTGGCAAAGATTAAGGAACTGCAGCAGGGGTATTGCAGGGCCCAGGACACAGCTGGGCTGCCAGGGGCAGCCCCCACAAGCTGCCCCTACTACAAGGCGCTCCACTACCTCCTGGGGCCGAAGGAGGCCGGATCCACCACCATCCTCCTCGACACATCCGTGGCCAACACTGAGCTGGAGACGGCGACAGAGGGCGAGGAGCACCCAGGACAGACAGACAGCTCCAGGCGACCGTGGACAGCACGGTGACTCGACCCCACCAATGATGACAAGGGCTCAAGCAAGGGGGCCTTCGTCATCAACATCCCAACCGGGCTGTCCAGCCAGACCTCATCCAACTGTGCCTCGCCTGCCTTCCTGGAGGGACACATAGGTAGATGGTGTGCACACCAGCCTCCCTAGTGCCTGCGAAGGGACTGCCAGGTCCCACCTGGGGTGCCCACAGGCATCCCACACGGTCAGCAGCCCAGGTGCTTGTGGACCCTGGATGGCTATGCTCCCCAGGCTCAGTTGGTGGGCCACCTAGACCCAGCTGCTGCCCCATCGTAAGCCACTCCCGCACCCACCTCCCTGCCACCACCTCACCATCACTCATCCCCCGGTCACCCAGCCGCCCCTTCAACCTCCACCACCTCCCTGGTCAGCCTCCGCTCCCCTGACCTCCCCTGCCCCCCCCCCAGTCAGCCTCCCCTCTCCCCAACCTCCCCTGATCCCCCAGTCCTCTGGTCAGCCTCCCCACCCCCAACCTCCCCCGCCCACCGAACACGCCTGCACTCCACCCCACCCCACCCCCTGCAGCAAACCCCCACCACCAGCCCAACCTCTCTGTCCTTATCGCAACCCACCTGCCCCTGGCTTCCCTGATACAGCTGACCCATATGTTGCTGGCCAGGATGAGGCCATCCCCCTGCACCCCAACCCCCTATGCCGACCCCTGGGAGCCTGCAGAGGTCCCACCCCAGCAACGTCCCTACCTCCCCGTGCCACCCTCCCCAGCCCAGCCATGATGGACCACCTGGACCTGGGGGTGGGGGGAAGGGGCGGATGTGGGTGACAGGGATCCCGTCCCTCGATCCCCGTAAATGATTAGGGCCGTCCGCCCTTACCCTCTGCTGTGACCATGTGTAAAACCAGCTGTACAGTCCATTCTGATCTTCCTGAAAGTTCTGCAGTGCCATTGAGACGCAACAAAGAGCTCCTTTGTGACATGCAAATGTTGAAGATGGTTTAAAAGCATAAGTGGATTTCAAAGCAATGAAGATATTACTGTGCAGACCATTATGTAGCATGTGAAGCTTTACAAATGACAAAGGATGCCACCCAAGGGACATTTGATAAACAAATGGTAGTAATTATGGTGATTGCAGCTATTACTATACAAACAACAAGGCGCACAAATGGCCTTTCTGAAATTATTGGCAATGTCATGGAATCATTCACACCATTTGATTATAAATTCAATGCCCTGTAATTAAACAAAAGGTGATACTCTCTTCAGGAGCAAGAAAATGACAGGAATTTACTTTCAGAACATTTTCTTTTTAATAGTTGGTAATTTTGTGAGCTGGATGATTTGAATACTGATGTGCTGTTAAAAAAAGGGAAAATCATTGAGGAATTAGATTAATATGGTCTAACCCTTGATAAAATGTAACAAACTTAGATGGAGAGGTATTTGAAAATGATTTTGGATGTATTTCACATTTTTGATGTACTTCACATAAACAGTGTGGGCCTCATAAAACACAATGATCAAATGTAACACTATGGGACAAGGTTTCACCCCTTGTATTTTTTTTCTGATAAATATTCCGAAATACACAGTTAAAAAAAATCTTCCCCATTTACCAAATTCTTCTTATACATTATTTCAATCCAATGAGTTCAGAAGACAGTGGGTTTGAGTCTGATGAGAGCTGTGAGAAAAACTGTTGGATCTGGGGTTTCTTGGTTCACTATCCAATCTAAATATATATATTTAATAATAATAACAATAATAATAATATATTTTAAATAACATATATATTAAAATAAAAAAACACTTACACTGTGGTTTTGAGGTGAACATATTGGTTTGTGTAGGTTTTTAAACCTTATTTTAGAAATAAAATAGAAATAAATATAAAGGTGAAAAGTCATTTTGAATCAAAAACATATTTTGTTTCAAAAATGTTAAAATGAAGAGTTTTGATTTTTTCTGATTTTTGGAGTGGGATATGACAAACAATTTGGCGAACTCAACATGAATTAAAAATATGTTAATAAGCCTCAATCTTCACTTTTCAGTGGGGAAAAAGATTTATTTGAAAAATCTTTCCCATCCCTAATTCTGCTCTTGAATTGGAATAACTCCAGAGTAACTCCATCCTCTGCAAAACAAAAAGCAGTCAAGTAGCACTTTAAAGACTAGCAAAATAGTTTATTAGGTGAGCATTCGTGGGACAGACTCACTTCTTCAGAATATACCCAGACCAGAACAGACTCAATATTTAAGACACAGAGAACCAAAAACAGTAAGCAAGGAGGACAAATCAGAAAAAGATAATCAAGGTGAGCAAATCAGAGAGTGGAGGGGTGGGGGGAAGATCAAGAATTAGATTGAGCCAAGTATGCAGACGAGCCTGTATAGTGACTCAGAAAGTTCCCATCACAATTTAAACCATGTGTTAATGTGCCGAATTTGAATATAAAAGTCAGCTCGTCCACTTCTCGCTCTAAAACAGTGCAATAATGTCTCTTCAGTAACACACATACCTTGAGGTCATTGACAGAATGCCCCAGTCCATTAAAATGTTGACTAATTGGTTTGTGGATCTGGAGTGTTTTGATGTTTGTTTTGTGCCCATTGACCCTTTGTCTAAGGGAGTTAGAAGTCTGTCCAATATACAAAGCGTCTGGGCATTGTTGGCACATGATGGCATATACGATGTTATTAGAGGAGCATGAGAAAGTGCCCGTGATTCTGTGAGTAACAATGATTTGGACCCATGGTACAGAGGCTCTAGAAGAATTCCACAGAGACTTTAACAATCTACACCCCACCATCAACTTATGCCTCGATTACAACATGCAAGAGATACATTTCCTGGACACTACAGTACTAATCAAGGATGGCCTGATCAGTACCACACTGTACCGAAAACCTACTGATCGCTATACTTATCTACACCCTTCTAGTTTCCATCCTGCACACATGACTAGATCCATTGTTTACAGTCAAGCTCTTAGGTACAATCGCATTTGCTCTGATCCAACTGACAGAGACCAAAAACTACAAGATCTTTACCAAATATTCATAAACCTGAATTACCCACCAGAAGAAGTAAAAAAACAAATTGACAGGGCCAGATGCATACCCAGAGACCAGCTACTCCAAGATCGGCCCAAAAAAGCCAAGAACAGAACACCACTGGTCATCACTTACAGCCCCCAACTCAGACCACTGCAACGAATTATTAAAGACCTACAACCTATTCTTAATCAGGATGCTACACTCCAGAAGGCCCTGGGTGACATGCCTGTTCTCTCCTACAGACGACCTCCCAACCCATGAGGATCCTTACTAACAGCCACAGCCTATACCCCAGGAACACCAGTCCTGGAACCTTTCCCTGAAACAAAGCCCGCTGCCAGCTTTGTCCACATATCTTCTCTGGAAATACCATCACTGGACCTAACCAGGTTACTCACAGAATCACAGGCACTTGAAGCTCACCTAATAAACTATTTTGCTAGTCTTTAAAGTGCTACTTGACTGCTTTTTGTTTTGATGGTGTATAGACTAGCACGGCTTACTCTCTGTTACTATCCATCCTTGCAGTCTTTAAAACCACTATGGGATCAGAAAATAGCCAAGGATATTTATGAATCATACGAGAAAGACACTTTGCAATCAATAGACCTCTGACATAAACTCCAGGCAACATCCATTAGCGTCTACAGCAAGCAGCATACTAAAAATAGTATTTTATAAATTTCATTGGGTAATGTAGACATCTATGATACATTTATGACTAAAGTAATTCATTAGCTGTCAAATGGACCCAAGTAGTATTAAAAGGTGAAAGCAGACAGCTGCCCTTTGCATGCTAAAATAAAATGCTCCTTATGAACTGGTATGATTTTCAACCTGTGCCTATCTAATGTTCCTAAAAGAAGATTTTAGAACCTCTAACAGAAGTTTATCTCTTTGAACCATCCCACACATTATGTATGTTGAACAATAGGTTTTCGAATTCTCTCAGGCTTCACAATGGCTTACATAATTTTGCTCAGTGCAATTACCTGGTCTGTTAGTCTCCTTGGGGTAGCCATGTTAGTCTGTAGCTTCACAACAAATAAGAAACTGTCCTGTAGCACCTAAAAGATTAACACAATTATTAGGTCATGAGCTTTCATGGGTAAGAGCCACTTCTGAAGTGGCTCTTATCCATGAAAGCTCATGGCCTAATAAATGTGTTAGTCATTAAGATGCAATGGGACTGCTTCTTATTTGTAGCCAATTAGATTAGTCTGCTGAACTGATATATATATATAGATATATATAGATAGATAGATATAGGTAGTCCGTTGTGTCCGATGATGATATCTTGAGCTTGCACAAGCTCGTCGGTTGTGGACTTGCATGTGGCTGAGGAGTCCGAGCTTTGAACGGCATGGGCGTTCACAGTGGGGGCAAGCGAATTGTCCTGGCTCTGTTGGTGTGGCTGCTGCTGTTGCTTTCTTCCTCTCACAAGCATCAATGAGGCGTACACATCGCTGCTCTTCAAAGTTGTCATATGTGTGTCGTACGAGAGCACGCCAGCCTGTTCGGTCTTTTGCATGCTGCTCTAGCTGATCTGGTTTTAAACCAGCATGAGCAATATTGGCCTTCACACATTCTTTATACCTCTTGAAAGGCCTACCTTGATTGCTTTTGCCCTGGGAGAGTTCACCGTAGGGGAGTTGCTTAGGGATTCTTGACTCCTCCATTCGTATGATGTGCCCTGCCCAGTGAAGCTGGGCTTTCAGAATTATGGCTTTGATGATTGTGGTTCCTGCTCTGTCCAGGACTTCCAGGTTTGTAACTCTATCCTGCCATCAAATGTGCAGTATTGACCTCAGGCTGCGCGTGTGAAAGTGCTCCAGCAGTTTTATATGTTTTCTGAACTGATAATTTACTACTAAATTACCACCTCCTATGGAGTTATCCAGTGAAAGGATAGGCCAGGAAGATGGAGAAGCCACTGTGCCAAAATCCAGAGGATATCTGAGATATGGGAGGAAATAAGACAGTTCCAATGCAAGGCTGTACCTTTTCCCTTGTCTTCCCCTCATTCAGCTTGGTCCCAGTGGAAAGTTTCTCTATGGCTATATAAAATCCCCTTCAGAGGGTGGAAGTGAATTGCTATTCTTCTTTAAAAAGTAAAAATATAATAAAATAAAATAATAAAAAATAATAATTAGCTGTAACAAAAGGATAGCTGCTCAGATGTCTATTGGGCCATATAGAAAAAGAGCATTGCAGCATTTTGTTGCTCAAACCCGACAACTCATGACCTAACTAATTGTCTTATGCTGACATCTAAAAATAGCAACAGATGATGGAATTGAAACAGAAGCAAACAGACAATATACCACTGATACTAACAGTGGAAAAGAAAAGCTTGGAGAGTAAACAGAGCAGAGGAATCTCAGCTCAAAGCCTCTGAGCAAGGGGCAGGGGAAATTACCGTTTATTTAAAGGAATGTTAAATTCACTTTTTGAATTGATGAGAAAACTCTTCCCTTACTGATGTTGGCTTTAAACTACCAAGAAGGAAAATTATGGCTTTTAGGTCCATGAACTGCAACATCATGCCATTTATCATGAACAGTTTGAGTACAATAAAGGAAATGCGTAATTCAAGCAGCATGTGTTGAAATAAGAAGCAGCCAATTTCCTTCCCAACTACTTTTCTTCCAAAATATTTGTTAAAAATACAATTTTTTTCTGAAAGTGTGAAATGGATTTGATTTTATTGGCCTAGCAACATAGAATAGTAGAATTAAAAGGGAACTCATGAGGGCATCAAGTTCAGTCCCCTGCCCTCACATCATGACCAAGCACTATCTCTGTCATCCCTGAGAGATGCCTTTCCAAACTGCTCTTAAATATCTCAAGTGATGAAGATTCTACAAGAACCCCAGGCAATTTATTCCAGTACTTAACCATCCTGACAGTTCGGAAATATTTCCTAATGTCCATGCTAAATCTGCCTTGCTGCAATTTAAGTCCATTGCTTCTTGTCCTATTTTCAGAGGTTAAGGAGAATAATTTTTCTCCATCCTCTTTGTAACACCCTTTTTGGTACTTGAGAGCTGCCATCATGCCACCTCTCAGCCTTTTATGTAACAGTCTAATCAAACCCAGTTCTTTCCATTATCTCTCATAGGTCATATTTTCTAAATCTATAATCAATTTATTTGCTCTTCTCTGGACCCTCTCCAATTTCTCCACAACTTTCCTAAAATGTAGTGCCCAGAAATGGACACAGTACTCGAAATAAGACCTAATCAGCACAGAGTAGAGTGGAAGAATTTCTTCTCATGTTAGAACAGTGTTACATTTCCAAAGAATTGTAGAAACTGAGTTTTCATTAGCCCTGGTTCAGGATAATTTCTTCACCACATTGCTATGCTTCTGAACTTTTGTTTTTGAAATTAACCAATTGATCAGTCAGTCAGAACCATGGACCTTTGTGTTTCTGTTCTTAAATAGTGACCACGCCTTGCTTCCCTGGCTGAAAGGTACATGATATATTTCTGCTTATACAGTTTGACAAAGGATGTAGTAAATATATCATCTCAAAAACAACTTGTGCCTGAATAAGTTTTCTTATGTATTTTACTGGGCAATGGATTTTTTCATTCTTGTTAAAATAATGAGTTGGGAGTTCAAAAAGGTTCTGATTTGAATCACCTTCTTTGAAGCAGAAAAACAAAACACACCATTTGTCTCCCTAGGAAACCAACCATGCCTCCCATGATATATAAAAAATATACCTTTGGTCCATCAATAAAGGTTTCAGGCTTTTATTTCCAGGTCCACATGGGGAGGGAAGGGACAGTTGCCCCTGGGCTCTGTGTTTTAAAGGGGCATGAAAAAGGAGCATGCCAAAGTAGTGGTAGTGATGGCCCCTTTGAAATGCCATGGCGATGCTTATCCAACTGCTCATGGATTTGAGTATGTGGGGGTGGGGCAAGCCCGTGTCTGGGTGCTGCTGAAAGCTGACTACTCTTTGTCTCACCCCTTCAGCTCTTGGTCCTGTCCGTTGTGGGGTGTGGAGTTGACCCCCCCCCACCTTGCCCTGGTTCCTATGGTGGCTTTCAGTACCACTGTTTACCTCTTGACCAAAGGTAGAACTTTTGTTAGCAACAAGCACAATATATAATATTAATGTTCTGTTCCATTGGGCATAAAATATAAAAACAACTCAATTTCAGTTGTTTTTTTTTTTTGGACATTGCATTTGGACCTCAGATAACTATCTACCATTCTTTGATTAATTACAATGGATTTACTTAATTGTGTATAATAGTGTAAATATTTAATACATAGATTCTATAGCACAGAATTTGGATTTAGAAAATATTCACGCATAAGGTATCCTACTAAGTGTTTTACAGTAATGAGTAAGATACATATTTAATACATCAATAACTATGTGGTGCCACACCAGAACTTCCACATGCTTAGTGACAGTTCATGGACTCACCAGATCCTGAGCTGGTGTAAACAACTGGGATTCCTTAATTGTAGTGGAGCTACACCAATTTACACAGAGGATTGGGTGCATTATAACTGACATCTACACTTTTTTAATTTTTACCTGAAGAGACACTGAAAATAACAGTGATCCATTTTAATGCCAGATCGAGAAGAGGACACCTGTTGACAGTTAAGCATCTCATTGTTTTGTAAAACAACTTAAATAATCTGAATCAAGACATTTGCTGACAGGTGATATCCATACGTACACAGCAGTGGCTTTTTTTTTCTTTATTTTTGTTTTTCAGCAATAAATCCATAAAATTCACGTCCGGGGGGACCATCATGATCATCTACCCTTGACTCCTTCCTGTTGTAGGCCATACAATCTCACCTATTGACTGTTGCAATAAGACCATAACTTTGAGCTGAGTTACGGAGGTCCTCAAATCTTGATTTAAGACTTCAGGTGATACAGCATTACACCATTTTGTCTACTTCAAAGCAACAAGAGACTTCATGCCAAAGAGGAAGGCAAACACGGCTTCGTAAGATGTTATATAATCAATAGCTATTGAAGCAAAATTAAAGAGAATAAGATTATTAGAAACTTAACAGACTTATTTGTTGAACCTATAGTAGGTATTTATGTAAATTTCTGATGTCCTGATTTTCTTCAGATACATCCTATTTAAGTCAATAGAACCTGCTGGTGGTCTGCCTGTTTGAAAGTCACGTCATGGGATTATTCTGTTTTAACTCTCTGGGCTGCAGATAATGAAAATTTCTATTTTAGGTGGTATCAAGGTACAGACCTATATCAATATAAGTTTTACAGTCCACTTCTAACCCTCTCAGGTTTATCTCACTTATGTAGAGTTTTTCAGGCTACCCTTCCATTCCTGGCCAAGTTGGTAGGTCTTCTTTTCTGACCTACTTCCAGAAACAATCTTGTAATTTTCTAAACATTCCTTCTAGAGATACCCATTTCCCACCCCTTCTTCACTCTGCCTCGCAAGGAGAAGGAATAGGTATCACTGGCCCTATGTATGGAAAAGAGAATAGCTGAAAATGCACATGGGAGTGTGCCCCTTTCATATGCACTGCAGAACACTGAATCATCTTTGCAGCTCTAGGCAAACCACAACTGCTAAAAGGAGAAATCAATGTTTGCTTTAAGCACATGGTTCCACTTTGTCCAGAGAAATTCACAGATGTCTAACAAATATTACCAAGATCTATGATGTTGGAGCTGACAGTTCTGGCTACAAATAGCCTGAGTGTGATGCTCTGAGAAGTCACATTAAAGAAGACAAGTTTGGGAGAAGAACACAACCAATATGGTTGTCTAACTCTCTAATTCCAGTGGCACAAATATTGTTTTGGTTGTTCTCTTACTCCCTTAGTATAATATGAGAAAAAAATGACAAGACACCAATATGGAGATGTCCGACCTGAGGGAGGGGAGGTGAATGTGAGTTTGAGAATAACGGTAAACTCCTAAATGTGCTTACAAGTACTCATGCCTCCTGTTTTAGGATTCTGGCAGATACTAGCTTGGCAGCAATAACCTTATTTACCATAGTTATGCAGGTAATGGGTATGATGAATTATGCTTCAGTATGTTGCTAACAGCAGGAGGGCTTGGATACCAAAGGGAAAACTGGGGGGGTCATATTGTGAAAGATTACTACCTGCGGAGGCCAAGCACAAAGCAGATAGTACAGCAATAAAGAGGTCCATAAGGACTAATTTTCTATTTCCCCTGCCAGCATTTTAAGAATTGTTTCTTCTAGTGTCACAGTGCTGTAGCCAACTGAAATGGTCATGTCTTACAACAGAGCAGCTGGCATATGTCTGATTTTTAGCTTGTCTTTCACAGCCCTAAGAATGGGAAGACAGAAAATGCAAAGCAAAGATAAATTACTGTATATATTTTCTAAGGAGTTTGGGGCCTCTTTTGAGATAAATATTTTATGCAGCTTATTCCATTACATAAAGGAGCTTTGAAAAAAAATAATGAATATTTATGGATGCATAGTTTGTGTGATAAATCAAAACAGTTTATTAAACGTTACAGCATTTACCCTGATGATTTTAGTGCAGAGGAGTAAACAATTTGGTCGCTCTCCATCCTTACCACATAGAAACTACAGTAGCTACTCCGGGAGGAAATTAAATTATTCAGGTAATTGGACAGAGCAATGAAGCAGAAGCAAGCAGCTACTGTCAAAGGACATCAAACGGCTAACAAAGAAAATTGCAGCAGTATCATAAAAAAGCTACCACCTTCCAAAATCAAATTGCAGATACAGAGTATGCACTATATGAACTGTGCATCCATTAGGGAAAGGTATGGTATGTGTTTAGCCATTAAAATGGATTCTATTTACTGCTTAGAACCATTTAAAAATATGCAACTCAAATAAATAGTGAGGGCCTTGTCTTAAACCAAGAACAGATTAAACTTGTTGTGAGCTTATGATCCATGCATCTGTCAAAGTAGGTCTTTGCTCACAAAAGCTTATGATCCAATAAATCTGTAGTCTAGAAGGTGCCACAGGACTTCTCATTGTTTTTGTGAGCTTTTGACTTCCATGAACAGACTGTGTGCAGAAATAACATGATTTGTTAATTTCATGCTCCCTTAGAAGCTGAAAGTTGGCATATAAGGATGTGCCAACAAAACTATCTTGCAAGTCCAGTAATATTATGAATGCAAGTAAAGTCACTGAAATGCACAGAAGTGATTGGCAAATGGTTTATATAAAGATAAAAATGCTGTTATACTAGATGTTTAATCTCTAAAATAGAACATAAACCAGCATATACGCTGTTGTTTTCCTTTCTCTCTGCCTTTTATCAATAGAGTGATTTACATGAAAACAGAGAGATACTCCCTCTTTGGGGTAAAGTGTCATAGTCCCAATTTAAGTTAATGGAATGAGAACAGATAAATCAGCTGAAGCTGTGACCCAGGATCTTTGATCCTTTGAATTTCATCTGGTTGCATTTTATTTCTGACCTGAAATCATATGGTGGGTCTGGGTGCAACATCATAATCATTCCACTGGTAATTAATTGAGATACTAAACAAAGATAATTAGATGAAGTGAAAGGCAGTGTGGAAACAGATGACTATGCCCCTGTTATTTGTCTTTTGAACTGTTTATATTTTAATACTTGTCTGTTAAGAGAAGATTTTGGAATTAGATCCAAAAAAAAAAAAAGTTTAGGCACCTAACTACCTTTGAGTACTCCCACAGGATCTGCCCTACCACACAAAAGAGAGGAGAAAGAGGAGGCGCTGCTGTTCCCCCAGAAACCAAAGGCCAGTGGTTTGGATATGTGCCTAGGGGATGGGAGATCAGCATTCAAATCTTCATTCTGTCTGACTCAGAGCACAACTTGAAACAAATCTGACACATCCCAGGTGAGTTCCTTAGCCAGGAAACTATAAATTATATGATGATCACCATCCCCTCCATTTTTTTTGTGAGAAAGGCACCTAAGCTATAACAGACCTGATTCAAGGGGAGGTTCCTGATCGTGAATCCCAAGTGAGGAAAGGTGACTCCCTCCAGTCCAGTGTTAGGCACCTAATTCCTGGTGATAGGTAGGGTGCAGGCCACACTGCTCTCTTTTCTCTTTCCTGTTGCCTAGCTCAAGCAGGTTGCTGCTCTGCATGCTGCCATTCTGAATGCTTTGTGAGCTCTCCCCACATGATCCATGAATGCTCACCTATGTAGATTGTCATCAGTCCTGAGCTAGGGAGATCATATGTACACATAAGAGGTTGATTCCCTCTGCTTTCCAAAAAAGTCTTTAGCCACTCCCTGATGAGATTTCAATGGGAACACTTGTCCACCAGGGAACTGTATTGAGACTCACCAGATCATTTGATCTGGGTCACTAAATGGCGTTCCAGTGATAAAGAGTTTCAGCCACAGCAGAGTTTGACTGGGTTGCAATCATTGGATGAGATGAACAGCTCAAAAACTCCCATTATCAATCTCCTTAGCTCCATGTGACGATGACTTAACAGAAGTTACACTTTTCTAAGGCAGACGAACACACAGTGCAACAGAATTTCTTTCTTCAGAATTTAGTTAGCTTCCTCCACTCCTTCTTTATAATCGTACAGCTTTCATTAACCAGACACAATTCTTCAGGTGTGGTTCTCCCTTCCTCCAAAGGATTATATCACTGGAGAGAACTTCCCAGCTTTTGTTGCATTATTTACATGTGTAACGGCACAGGCACTGAAACTATATACTATGCCACCTCCACATTAGCGGCTCATCAACTCTGGCCTTCCTCTTGATTGGGACTCCTTTCTTTCCATGAGCTGTATAATTAGACCTCTGGAATCTTTACTGCATTGCATCTGATGAAGTGGGTCTTTGCCCACAAAAGCTTATGCTCCCAAATATCGGCTAGTCTATAAGGTGCCACAGGGCTTGTTTTTCTGGATACAGACTAACACAGCTACCCCTCTGATATATGTACTAGTGAGAGTGACGTCTCTGCTGTACAGGGTTAGCTGAGAGCCAGCTGACCTTTAGCTCATGTGGTGGAACACAGAGCTTTAGTTCCTAAGGTCACTGCTTCAAACCCTCCTGCTACTGACCAGGTCCATCAGGGTTACACATGCATTAGTGCATCACGAAACTGAGTGATGCTTAATCTTGAAGCTTTATGACATTCAATGTAAGAATTCAACTACTGTTGTGCATTTCTCCACACTTATTGCAGTTTATTCATTTTACACATAGCCAGAGATTAAAGTTCAAATGGAATGGATTTTTTTATCCTTTTTTGTATTCAAAACATTTTTCTAGTCTAGAAATGTTTAATTTTAGTAACTTTATCTACTGAATAATTCAACTGAAAAAATTAATGCAAAGTAAAGTTTGAAATCTTAAATGCAAAAAAGTAAGAGTTTGATTGCAGCAATTTTTTATTTCCATGCCCTTTGCGTATGCATTACTTGGCACTGTTTTGTTTTTCTTAACCATCAAAGCCAGTATGTGTCCCAGGGATCTCACTGCACTTATGACACTGGAGCTTTGATGGAGAATAGTGGGCTTCAGAGGATGCAGGAAAGATACTACTTGGAAGATTGAAACACTGTAAGGAACTGGTTAGTTCCAACAACTCACTTGGAGATAATAGCATGTTCCTTCGGATACTTAAAAGAAGGTGGTAATGAAATCATGAGGAATCTTGATTTATAAAGGGTATTTTAATAGCTTCAATCACCAAACCCATTGTCTTCCTCATTCAATTTTTACAAAGACTCTGTTGCTCTCTGCAAAGGCCTGGATAAGCCAATACATTTGTTCATCACATCTAGGATGCATTATTGTTACAGAACTCTCTTCCAGAACTCTCTCATCCAGCAACATCTGTAATCTGGCATGATTTTAGTTAGCTGAACTGCTACTTATCAATGGTGTGGTCATTTCCTGCAGCCCTATAAAGTTTTTTTACAGTCACAAGGTCTGATTTTCAGTGTTCTGTGCTGTTATTTGCCTTTAAATGTCTCCTAAGACACCAGTAAGCAGTGGAAATGTTGTTAATATGCTAGACGATATTGTCCACCCATGGTCCAGCAAATTCTCTCATCCAGCACTGGTCAGGTCCTGAGGATGTCAGACAAGAGAGGTTCAACCTTTATTCGCTTTTCCTTGGACTTAAAAAGAATGCTTCTCTTAGGTGGTATATAATGGACTGGTCTGTGTCATAAAATGGACATTAACAGCATATTATATTACACTGTACTAACTATTTATTCATGTCTTGATCCACTTCAAAGCTGTCATATGGATTTATAAAGCCATGAATGGAATCGTGTCACACTGTTCCAAAGAACACATATCCTGCTCATCATATCATTTATGGTTGTCTAGTTGGTTTTGATCCTGGATTATTATTCTGGAGCCTCTTGCTACATCCCACTTGTGCTACAACATGAAAACATTTTCCAAACACACCCTCAGATGGGGTCCAATTTAAGGATCCATTTGTTGTTAGTTTTTGAACTCAATCCTCCATAAGCTAAGTCTACATGTGTATGCTACATCGAAATAGCTTATTTCGATGTAGTGACATTGAAATAAGCTATTTCGATGAATAGCGTCTACACATCCTCCAGGGCTGGTGCTGTCAACGTTCAACATCGACGTTGGGCAGCACCACATCGAAGTAGGCGCTGCAGGGGAGCCGCCAGCTGTGGAGCTACCCCAGGAGCACCAGCTGGTGGGAGCAGCTGGTGCTCGGCGAGTGGGACAATGAGCGCTGGCTCCAGAACTTTCTCATGAGCCGGCAGACATTGCAGGAGCTCTGCCAGTGGCTCACCCCCACACTGAGGCACCAGGACACCTCCATGTGGTGTGCCCTCACGGTCGAGAAATGGGTCGGCATTGCTGTCTGGAAGCTGGCCACTCCAGACAGCTACCGATCCGTGGGGCATCAGTTTGGCGTGGGCAAGACCACCATCAGGGCTGTCCTCATGGAGGTAAGAGGACCCGGGGGAGGCCTCGGGTGGAGGGCCAGACACACCCTGCACACCCCTCACTGGTGCTCTCCCATGTCCTTCCCCTGCAGGTCATCCGTGCCATCAATGCCCTGCTCTTCCACAGGCTCGTGCGGCTTGAGGACCCGGATGCCGCCATCGCAGGGTTTGCCAGCCTGGGCTTCCCAAATTGCTTTGGGGCTCTGGATGGGACCCATATCCCCATCCGTGCTCCGGAGCACAGCAGAGGACGCTTCCTGAACAAGAAGGGCTACCATTCGGTGGTCCTCCAGGCCTTGGAGGACAGCCGGGGCCACTTCCTGGACATTTCTGTTGGGTGGCCTGGTGGCACCCATGGCGCCTGGGTGTTCAGGAATTCTACTGACTTTTTCCAGTTCTTTTAGTACTGCTATTTAAAAATTCATCCTGCTAATAACTGATCACCTTCTCTTGCATAGCCATACAGTGCAAGTTCCATCATTTCATACAACTTAACTTACTATATAGATGATTATATATCAGACTTTGTGTTCTGAAATTTTCAGAATTGGTAAGTGGTCTGCTTTTCAGAAGTGATGAAGCCGTACTGCTCTCATTGCCCATCATGTCTAAAAAGCAGGTCAAAAGGGTATAACTGAGGAACTGTGCTTGTTTGTCTGAAAGGGCACAGCTAACATTATAAATGCCACTTTTAAAGCAGCATTCTAAGACACCCATCATTATAGTACTCTTTTGACAACTAAAACATATGAAGTTCCATTTTAATTGTCCATAAATGGCTCTCCTCTCCTTCACAAATTGCTTCATCCACTCCTTCCTTTTTCCTATCTGCTTTAATCTTTCTGCTTCCTTAGTGTCGCCTGCCCATCCTCATAGCTTTACAGTGCTGTTCTTCTGTGTAACTCCCCCAATAAAATTAATTAGCTAACCTCAAATTACACTGTTCAATATCCTCTTAACTGTGAATGACATAATTTTATGTAATCTAGCTTCTAAAGGACTGCTGAAATGATGGATTAATCTGCAGCTAGTCAAGGAAAAAGAACTGTTAAGAAAATGTCATAACAAAAACATATTACATAGTTACTCCAGGTCAGCAAGAATTCAGCTTTCAAAAGAAGAAGAGGGACCTGCAGCATCTCAAGACATGTGCGATGGGCAAGCCCATATTTCAGTGATACATCATGGCAGCCATGTCAACAATGTGAACATGATGAGCTTTAATCCTCCCTAGTATTTGAGATAATGTGAGCCTATAGCTCTCATACTAGATCCATCCCTAAAGTCCAATCTCTGCCTTCCTAGGGGTAAATGGAAGCTAGGCGGGCACACCTTTGACTTAGAAATGGAGAAATGTCAGAAGGTTAGAGCATTTTTTATGAGGACAACTTAATCATGTTTTTGTTATATGCCAATTAATTATGGAAAGTAACTATACTTGGGGGTTTCAACTTTGAAAATAGATCACTTCCTCATTTATGTTAATGAACTTAGGAAATGTTTCTGGAAGAACTGAGCAAGATATTTGTTGTCAATAGCTTGCCAGTGGATTGAGCAGCAATGGCACTGAAATTCCTTATGCCAAAGCAAGTCCTTTGCCAACTAATGGTCTTTTTTTTTTTTTTTGTTCACTCCTTTGTAGAAAAGAAAAAAAACAAAAAAAGAAAAGCAAGCTAAGCAATCAGTACAAAGCAGCTAAATGATAATCACAGGAAATCATTAGTGATAGTGCTGTAGTGTGTACATGTGTAACACCAGAGACATCAAGACCACACAGGAGGAGTGAAGTCTCTGCTTTAGAGCCCCAGATGAGAGCCAGCTGCCCTTTAGCTCATGTGCTAGAGCACAGAGCTTTAGCCCCTATGGTAGTTACAAGTTCGTTCCTTTCTGCTGACAACCCAGGTCTGTCAGCATTACAAAAGCTACAATGTAACATTGAGAAAGATTTTGGTTTCGCCCTTCTCTGAAAACAGCAATTGCTTTTCATCCTGACCCCATAAATTCAAGTACTATGCCACTGATAATCAAACCAACAAACAAATAAATAAATAAAAACCCAACCTCCTCCAACACTCCCACCCAAAAACATCTTGTTCACCGGAGAACATTTAAGTCTAAATAGCACCAGCTAAAACAATAACACCTAATTTTACTTAGTGATTTTCATCAGTGATTCTATTCCCAGCTCTCCCGAATCCCAAATCAGTTGTTTAGACACTCAGTCACATTGACTCTCCCACACAGCTTGTATCTCTCATGCCTAGTCTATCCAACTTCATCCATCAGCTGTTGATGCAGAGGATCCTGGAGCAAATTCACTGTACCAGGTAAATCTCATGATGAAACAAAGACACTTTAGAAAACGAGTCTTGGGTTCATATCACTGGACATTCTATGAATCCCTGAAGATGGCTAAGATGCTATGATTACTGAATAGAAATGCCTGACCTTGTAAACCCCCAGAGAAATGAGCTCCACACCACCAAGTACTCTGTTCCATAACAAAAACTGTCGAGATGTATAGAAGCATCTTTCTCCTACAGACAACTGTTCCTCTATCTCCAGGATCCTCACTGAAGGAGTTCCACAAAGCTCAAATATTAACTCCAAATCATCCCACCACTACATGAACCTGTTCAGGGGATTGGTGTAACAACACAAGCTGAAGTACCAGTGGTACAGATGAGTTCCCAGTTCTACATCTACTTTGCTTCCCTCAGGTTTTTTTTCCAATGTCTATGTAAAAATTAACATCTAGTTGAAGAAAAGCCATTTAATTCTGAATCCAAAAAAGTAGAGATGATATTGGAAAGCAGAGGGAAGCATTTGGAAAAATTATTTTTCTTGAAAAATCCCCCATACTTGAGTTAATGTGTGCTCATTGTTAAATTGTTCTCTAGGGCAGGGCTCCTTTTGGATTCCCAGAGCTACTGGATGACTACACAGTGATGGTAACAAAAAAATCCACTTCTATAGGTGACTGTCAAGAAGAAGGTGCCACATAGTGCGAGAGACCTGGCCTTGGTGATGCATGCATTCATGACTCCCACACTGGATTACTGCAATTGACTCTATAGAAAAGAAGGCACAGACCCTGAAGTTTTTCCAAGAGGTAGAAAATGTGTCTACTTTATAACACAGCTCACCACGGACACCTCAACTCAATGCTACAGCCTCTGAACTGTCACTTGAATGAAAACTGTGTAGTTCATGGTCTCCATGTTGAAATTCAAAGACTGACCTCCATAGGTCAGCCTTCACAACTTTCTATGGCAGCTACATGCCACTGAAATGACCTAAACAAAACAAAATAAACAAATAAAAACCAAAGCGAAATGTGACAAAGACTGAAATTTTAGAAGAACTAGAGCTGCACTGTGGAGTTACATAAGGTAAGGATGACCAAAGACCTACAAATAAGCTTGTTAATGCCATCTAGCTTTCCCTCAAGAAGGCTTCAATTCAGAAGAGCTCTTCAAGCATTTGTTTGAAATTTATCTTTATAAACAACACTCCAGCATGTGGTTAACTTTACACATGCATTTAAGTTTAGCTGATTTCAATGAAACATGTTCAATTGCTTTTCCAAGTCAGGGCCTATATTGTTACACACACAGACATAAATAAGCAAACCAAGCCCACTCGTAAATTAATGAAGTAATTGCTTCTGCGAGCAGGTCAGGAAGAAAATTTGAGATGTTGTTCCTTTTTCTCTCTTTCTGAATTCTTAGGAGGTTCTCCTATACCTAGATAAATTGAGTACATCTCTTTGGCTACGTCTACACTACAGTGCTCTCTTGACAGAAGTTTTGTCAGAAGATATCTTCTGACAGTAACTAGATATCTTCTGACAAAACTTCTGTTGACAGAAGCGGATTGCTTTGTTGATGTGTTCTGTCAATAGGGAGTGGCCAAACTGCCTTGCCGCTCTCTCGAGAGAAAGGCCAACTGAAAGCACAGCAGACAGGGCTACCCAGTGAGCTGGAAGCCCTGTCTGTCTGCTTTTTTGGTGACAGATTCTGTCAATAAAGGTATTCTGCCTCCTGGAGGAGAGGCCGAAAGCTGTTGACAAAAGTGCCAAGTTCTGTATGTCAGCAGAACTTATCTTTAGTGTGGATACTCCACGAGTTTTGTTGACAACAGTGGGCTTTTGTCAACACAACTCTCTTGGTGATTCATGCATTCATGACTCCCACACTGGATTACTGCAATTGACTCTATAGAGAAGAAGCTACAGACCCTGAATTTTTTCCAGGAGGTACAAAATGCATATACACACACTCCTCATAGAGCTGGAAGGGACCTTGGGAGGTGATCAAGTCCAGTCCACTGCCCTCTTGGCAGGGCCAAGCACCATCAATGACAGACTTTTTTTTTAAGTCTATTTGCCTTAGATATCTAAATGGCCTTCTCAAGGACTGAGTCCACAACCCTTTGTTTAGCAGCTCAATGCTCAAATCACTGAGCTACCCCACCCCCACTGTAGCATTTGAGTTTTCTCGATAACTTATTCTATGATGAGAGACAAAACTAGAAAACCCAGGTTTCCAAGCTATTCTTGATAACTCTCCTGCCAAGTGTTCCTAGATTTGTGTACACCTGGATTTGGATTAAGACTACCAATTAACAGAGGTATTTACTCCTTAATAACAGGCACTCTGAAGATGAGACTCCTTTCTTCCTCACTTTCCCCAGCTTGGCTAAAAACAAAAGTGGGCTTGGATTCAGCAGGTGCCCTGGAGCAGTGTTTCTTCAAGCAGGTTCCATGGAATATTGGTACTCCATGAACAACTCTCAGGTGTGCCACGAGCATCTGACACTTTTTTGATATCATACACTGATGGTATATATTGCTGTTATTAAAACCAGATACAAAGTTACTTGTTCATTGCTATGATAACTGATTAAATTACTTCATTTTGTTTTTATTGTATATGTTGTTGTTCGGTTCTTTATGGTCTGGCAACTATATTTTGAAGAAATTTTCTTAGGTGTTCTGCATAAAAAATATTATTGTTTAGAGTTCCGTGGCCTCAAAAAAGTTTAAGAAACACAGCCCTAGAGCAGCCAAAGAACAAGCCTCCCACTTTTCCACTGTGGACCAGGCCAAAATTGTGCATGGCTGTACATCTGCATGTGCAGAGCCAACCTCTGCAAACTGTTTTTAACTTTAATGTTCTAGGAGCTGATTTCATAATCACTTCATTCCATTTGCTTCTGTTTTTGCCCCAGGTTAACAGGGACGAAAGCAGAAGATAAGCCCCAGGGAAAGGCCTTTTGCCAAACTATAATATACAATGTGAACATAATTCAGACATGGCGCCAAAGAGTCCATGGCCAGAGGCAGTGCAGTGTGCTGCTAAAACAGGGTAACTGCCTTAAGACAGTTTCCTGCATTTTACAACAATTCTGTGATCCACAGACTACAATATTTTGTCTTTCCTTTGTAGTATGCCTGGGAACAGAGTAGTAGGAAAACATAAAATGACTCACATGAGATAGTAAATACTTAAACATCCCTGTAACACAAACACAGAATAATCCCCGGTAATCAGAACTTCTTTTAATTTATGAAGCAACGTCTTTTCTTCGTTTCCTCAATGTGTTAAAACTTTTAAAAATTCATACTAGGATGCATATGTTAAGCTATGTCTACATTAGGGAGTCTTGTTGGCAAATCCACACTAAAAATGAGGGGTTTTGTTTGTTTGTTTGTTTTATCATAGAACACTAGAACTGGAAGGGACTTTGAGAGGTCATTGAGTCCAGTTCCCTGCCCTCTTGGCAGGACCAAACACCATCTAGATCATCCTGATAGGTGTCTGTCTAACCTGCTCTTAAATATCTCCAGCAATTCCACAAGTTCCCTAGGTAACTTATTCCAGTGTTTAGCCACCCTGACAGTTAGGAAGTTTTTCCTAATGTCTAATCTAAACCTCCCTTGCTGCAGTTTAAGCCTGTTGCTCTTTGTCCTATCCTCAGAGACCAAGGGCTGCGTCTACACGTGCACGCTACTTCGAAGTAGCGGCAGTAACTTCGAAATAGCGCCCGTCACGTCTACACGTGTTGGGCGCTATTTCGAAGTTGAAATCGACGTTAGGCGGCGAGACGTCGAAGTCACTAACCCCATGAGGGGATGGGAATAGCGCCCTACTTCGACGTTCAACATCGAAGTAGGGACGTGTAGACGATCCGCGTCCCGCAACATCGAAATAGCGGGGTCCTCCATGGCGGCCATCAGCTGGGGGGTTGAGAGATACTCTCTCCAGCCCTTGCGGGGCTCTGTGGTCACCGTGGGCAGCAGCCCTTAGCCCAGGGCTTCTGGCTGCTGCTGCTGCAGCTGGGGGTCCGTGCTGCATATACAGGGTCTGCAACTAGTTGTTGGCTCTGTGTATCTTGCACTGTTTAATGAAAGTGTGTCTGGGAGGGGCCCTTTAAGGGAGCGACTTGCTGTTGAGTCCGCCCCGTGACCCTGTCTGCAGCTGTGCCTGGCTCCCTTATTTCGATGTGTGCTACTTTGCCGTGTAGACGTTCCCTCGCTGTGCCTATTTCGATGTTGGGCTGAGCAACGTCGAAGTTGAACATCGACGTTGCCAGCCCTGGAGGACGTGTAGACGTTATTCATCGAAATAGCCTATTTCGATGTCGCAACATCGAAATAAGCTATTTCGATGTTGGCTGCACGTGTAGACGTAGCCAAGGAGAACAATTTTTCTCCCTCCTCCTTGTAACCCTCTTTGAGGTATTTGAAAACTGCTACCAAGTTCCCTCTAAATCTTCTCTTTTCTAAACTAAACAAGCCCAGTTCTTTCAGTCTTCCCTCATACCTCATGTTCTCTAGACCGTTAATCATTCATGTTGGTCTTCTCTGGACCTTTTCCAGTTTCTCCACATCTTTCTTGAAATGTGGTGCCCAGAACTGGACACAATACTCCCATTAAGACCTAACGAATGCTGAGTATAGCGGAAGAATGACTTTTCATGTCTTGCTCACAACACTCCTGTTAATACATCCCAGAATCATGTTTGCTTTTTTAGCAACAGCTAAAATATGTTGATTCATATGTAGCTTGTTGTCCACTATGACCCCTAAATCCCTTTCTGCAGTACTCCTTCCTGGACAGTTGCTTCCCATTCTATAATTGCTACTTCTTAAGTGTAGTACTTTGCATTTGTCCTTGTTAAACTTCTTCCTGTTTACCTCAGACCATTTCTCCAATTTGTCCAGATCATTCTGAATTATGATCCTATCCTTCAAAGCAGTTGCAACCCCTCCCAGCTTGGGATTATCTGGAGACTTAATAAGCATACTCTGTATGCCAATATCGACATTGTTGATGAAGATGTTGAACAGAACTGGTCCCAAAACAGATCCTCACAGAACCCCACTTGTTATGCCCTTCCAGCATGACTGCAAACCATTAAGAACTACTCTGTTAGAACGGTTATCCAGCCAGTTATGCACCCACCTTATGGTGGTCCCATATAAGTTGTATTTGCTTAGTTTATTGATAAGAAGATCATGCAAGGCTGTGTCAAGTACCTTTACTAAAGTTTAGGTATACCACATCTACTGCCCCTCCCTTACCCAAAAGACTTGTTATCCTGTCAAAAAAAAACCTATCAGATTGGTCTGGCATGATTTGTCCTTTACAAATCCATGCTGGCTGTTACCTGTTCTGTTAACAGAACTTGCCACTTTTGTTGACAGCCTTCTTCTTCTCCACCATAAGGCAGAACACCTTTCTTGATAGAATCTGTCAACTAAAAGCCACATGGATGCTCTGGGGGCCTTCAGTCAACAGATAGGGCTTCCAGGTCACTGGGCAGCCCTGTCTGCTGTGCATCAGGTTGGTTGTTCTGTTGAGAGAGTAGCCAAGTAGCACGACTGCTCTCTGTAAACAGAGTGGATCGATCCGCTTTCATGTGTGTCTGCAATCTGTCAACAGTAACTTCTGTTGACAGATGGCTGTAGTGTAGAGGTAGCAGTATGGTTTAAGTCAGCTGAAGAGTTAGCTAGATGTGGAGATGCCTTTCTACTATTATGACCATTTGTAGTAATATCAGGGAATACAGAGAGTGCTCTAGGCTATATCTGAAAGTTTGATTCCCAGCTCATAAAGACATACTAGTTCTCATCAAAATAGTACTTTAGCCGTGGCAGGTGGGAAGGCAGCAAGTGGTGTCAGGGACTCACTATTCCAAGTATATACCTGAGGATCCAGGCTGGTTTATATTTGGTGCAGCTAGCCTGTGCAGCTGTTCACTGATGCTTGTGCTACTCCAGCTATGCCACTATTTTTAGTGCTCTAGCTGTCACTGAGTTTGCACAAATATGCCTATGCCATATGGGAATCCCTCCCTTGGCTTCAAGTGCAGACATAGCTGTAGAGGCTCTGTATTATTACTGCTCTCTTCTTAGTAACTTTTAGCAGTGTAGTGACCAGATGAACTTAATGTGATTAATTTTTCCTATAGCAAGAGCTAGCTACTTTGTTTTGGCTCATTATATATTCGCACAGCAGTTTTTTTCCTACTCAGAAAACACAATAAAATGTTTCAAACCTTAAGATGCAAAAATAACCTTTCTGTTAATTTACAGTCACATTTTCAAGCATGGGAGCAATGGGTACACAGACACAAGACACATTAGGATGAACAAATGCAGCAACATTTTTGCTCACTTTTCAAAATGGCTGGCTTTATGAATACTGAAGAAATGGGTTATGTCACTAGCATAGCAGCGACTATTTCAAATAAGAAGATATATTTCTAGCAGAAGGAAGACTCTACTAGTACAGGTGTTAAGCCCTATGAGTCTACCTGGTAGGACCTATACATTTTGCAGAAGTGCACACTCAGAGTCAATAGAGTCCTCATTCACTTAGTAATATCATGAAGCCTTCTCATTAACCAGTTTGATTCTTTACTAAACATTACAGCCCACATTTTCAAAGCGAATAATGATCTTCAGGACCTTGGTTTTAGGCTGACCATTCTGGCCGTGTCTACACTAGCCCCAAACTTCGAAATGGCCACGCAAATGGCCATTTCGAAGTTTACTAATGAAGCACTGAAATGCATATTCAGCGCTTCCTTAGCATGCGGGCGGCCGCGGCACTTTGAAATTGACGTGCCTAGCCACCGCGCGGCTCGTCCTGACAGGGCTCCTTTTCAAAAGGACCCCGCCTACTTCGAAGTCCCCTTATTCCCATGAGCAGATGGGAATAAGGGGACTTTGAAGTAGGTGGGGTCCTTTCGACAAGGAGCCCCGTCAGGACGAGCCGTGCGGCGGCTAGGCACGTCAATTTCGAAGTGCCGCGGCTGCCCGCATGCTAAGGAAGCGCTGAATATGCATTTCAGCGCTTCATTAGTAAACTTCAAAATGGCCATTTGCGTGGCCATTTTGAAGTTTGGGGCTAGTGTAGATGTAGCCTCTGAGACACAAAATCAATTCTGTAGCACTTCAAAGACTTATAATATTATTTTTTTCAGGTGATGAACTTTCATGGGACAGACCCACTTCTTCAGAACTAAATTTTCCATATCTGAAGAATTGGGTCTGTCCCACAAAAGCTCATCCTCTAATATTAGGTTTTTTGTTAATCTTTAAATGCTACAGGACTGCTTTTTGTTTTGTGAAAATACAGACTAACACAGCTACCTCTCTGTGACTAATCTGAGATATGTTAATGGAATGACGAGGCTGAAACAGGTTCACACACGTGGCTTCTGTTGTGCTTGTTCCGAGAAGAATACTGCCAATGAGGGAGGAGCAGGGAGAGGGACAGCTGGAGACCCAAGCCCTTTACATCTCTTCTACAGTCCTGGGCAGTACTGCAGGCAGGCTGGGGGACACCAGGCACAGCCTGGCCATTTCTGAGAGCTGGCTGCCTTGAGACTCACCCCTTCTGCTCTGAGGTATTGCCCCTCCCAGGACTGCAGCCACTGGTAAAGAACTAGAAGACCACCATGTCCACACTGGTTACTGTAGTGTGTTTCACAAACAAAAACACCAACCAACAAACCAAACAAGAATCCTTCAAAAGGCAGAAGAGGTAGGGGAGAATGAAGAAGGAAAAGAAAAGCCCTGACATTAAAGGCTATATTTATCTTCCACAACAAGAAACAGGAATTTAACAAATGTCATTCATTTTACAAAGCCATCTTAAGTCGTCTTTTCTTTCTCTCCTTTCGCCTTTCAGTTTTACTTCCCATATTCTCTCTATTTTTACAATTTATATCCAGTCACCCAGGCTGATCTTCCAGATCAAAACTATCTTGTTTCTGAGGTAGTCCAATAACTTTCTTGAGTCAGCATTTTAAAACGTACTGTGCTGTTCTCTAAACCCAATGCATACTTGCATATAGGTAGGCACACACATTCATATTTGTGTGTACACATTGTTTGCAATGTTGTTGTAGCTGTGTTGATTGCAGGATATTTGAGAGAACAAGGGGTAAAGTGATATCGTTCAGCACCCTTCTCTATCTTCTTTATACAGAGAGAGAAAGAGAGAAGCTACGGTTACTCTACAGCACTCTGTTGACAGAAGTGACTGTCGGAAGTGATTTCCCGACAAAACTTCTGTTGACAGAGTGTGACCACACACAAAAGCCAATCAGAAGAATGCTTGGCTCTGTTGACAGAGCAGCCAGATGGCCGGCTGCTCTCTTGACAAAACAGGCATCCAGAAGCACAGCAGACAGGGCTGCCCATTGTTCTGGATGCCCTGTCTGCTGAGAGAAGGCCCCCCACAGCGTGTCCATGCAGCTTGTTTGGTCCACAGAATCTGTTGCCAGCAGCATTATGCCTCACTGCTGAGAGGCAGAATGCTGGAAGTGAAAGTGCTGTGTTTTGTCAACAAACTGTTGATAGAACACATTTTGTGTGCGGACATTCCAGCAGTTTTGTCAACAAAAGCATGGTTTTGTCAGCAAAACTCGCTTGTGTAACTGTAGCCAGAGAGTGATCAGAGAGGTGCACACCTCTGTGCATGTGCATGTTGGGATTACCAGTCAAGGTGTTTTGTTCCATTTTAGATTACAATACAATACAATGCAATACACACACACACACACAGAAGTGAGAGTGGGGTTCTCTTTGGATGGAAGACTGTTAATAAACTACAAGGGATTTAAGGAAATGCAGCTGGGGTGCTTTCTGTTGATTTGTTAATGATGTTTCAGTGGATTTACATGAGTGAAAAATGGAGAACACTCTTCCGTTTTCCTTTGCTTAGGTAATTATTAGAGCTGTATGGAAACATTTTTTTGGTTCATGGGAAATTAGGAAAAATAAATATTTTAGGTGAAAAGGAAAATTTTTTTCACACATGAAAATGTTTAGCATTAAGTGCTTTTAATAACTTTTAAAAAACAAAGTAAAGAAATTGTGAACCAAAACCCATTTTGAATAAAAAATGGAACATTTTGTTTGAAATATGTCTAAATTTAATGTATGAATCGGTTAGGTTTTGTTCTAGTTTTTGTGACACGTACAATTTGGTGAAACGCATGCAAATTTGCAAAATGTTTTTCCATTGCCAAATCTGCATTTTTCTCCAAAGGAAGTTTAGGTTGAGAAATATTGCCCAGTTCTAGGGCATACCCCCATCCCTAGATCCTTACCAGAAAATCTAAGCTACTAGGAATTTTTAATGCATCTGTCCTTCAAACATCCTTATGTGGTAGGTGATATTTTTATCCCCATTTTACATGAGCAACTGAGGCACACAGGTGCTCAGTCCAAAAATGTTTCAAAAAATCACCTCCAACTCTTTTCACTTCTATAGATTTTGACAGCATTTTCTAGAAAACCTGTTTGAATCTCTTCATACCCTTACTGGCTTCATTCTTACTGGCTATGTCTATGCTTGCCCCCTTCTTTGAAGAGGGCATGGCAATCAGCCTCTTCAGAGAATACTAATGAAGTGCTGTGATGAATATGCAACACTTCATTCGGCAAATTTTCCCCACAGCAATGTCAAAATGTCAAACTTTGAAATACTGACATGTCGTGTAGCCACAGGCACTTCAAAGTGCCCCCACTACTTCAAAGTGCCTTTACTTCCCAAAAATTTGAAGTTGCCACAGGGAGAATTAGCCTAATGAAGTGCTGTATATTCATCACAGCACGTCATTAGTATTCTCCAATCAGGCTGATTACTATTCAAAGAAGGGGGCAAGTGTAGACATAGCCATTAAGTTCTATAGAGCTTTTCCATATTGCTGAGATTTCAGAGGACCCTTCTTACGACAGACTTTGACACTATGATCCCTGCTAATAACCAATCTCTACACTCATTTCAGTGACTATAGCATTTTTCACACAAGCTGGTGCATCCTTAACCAAATTCTGTTCTGAAAAAATAAACTCTCCCTATTTAGATTACTGCTGTAGTTTCAATGTGAAAAGTATTATCTTCCTATAGTAAATCATAACTGTATGGCAAACTAGTATGATCTATTAAACTGAGTTGCTTTCATTTTACTACAGAGGTACTTATTCTCACTGAGTGTTTTAGAATAATTTAGTATTTGTTCAGATGAAAGGTGTGACAGTGCAGAAATTTAAGATCATTCTAAAAAAAGTCTTCTTACTAAGGTGATGTGTTGTTGTGAAGCATCAACTACATATGACCTTTCTATTTCAGTTCTATTTATGGCACCACAGGTGGACAGGACCGGCGCAAGTTTGAAGCGTGATCTGAAGAAGTCTTTATGATCCGCCCATGACTAAATCCACCATTTGTAGAAGGGTGTTTCTGACAGCAAAGCCAACACCATGCTCTCTGGGTTCTTCTTGGGCTTTACCCTGCCAGAAAAAGGTGTAGTCCTTTTCCTTTAGAGATCCCGAATCTGTGAGTCACGTCTCTTGCAGTGGAGCGATATCAACTCTGAGCATTTTCAGTTCCTCGTTGATGACAGCGGTCTTTCGGGTGTCACTGATAGCCTGAAGATCATCAGTCAAGCCGGTCAGCATGGTCCGCACATTCCAGCAAGCAAGCTTAAATTGTTGATGTTTCTCATTTCTTGTTGATTTTCTTATTGGTTTGCCTGGTGCCCAAATTTCAGTCACTTGTCAGGTTCAGGAACCTTAAGCCTCACGCACCCAGCGAGGCAGGTGAACTGTGGCAGGACAGTACCCTATTGGCTGGGGGCTGCCCAGCTTGAGGTGGGCGGTGACTGTCCAGTGAGATGCGAGGATCTCTCCCACTGTCGAAGGCAACCCCTGGCGCTCGTTCTCTACGCCAATTGAGCAAGAGCTTATAACCGGTATCTGTTGCCTCCCGTGTTGATGCAACACTGTTCAGCGATGCTAGAGTACCTCTCCGGGTGCAAGCCTGGGCACTTATTATGGAGACTCTGGGCTGCCCACACACCAGTGTCCCCCTCTTGGCTTTATTGATATAGTCCAAAGGAGAGGATAACCTCCACGTCTGGTACCAGCTCAGCTGCAGGAGTTGCCGGGACAGTACCAGAAGTTGTCACCGAACCGCCTTCGGACTCCACTCTGGATTTTCTGTCAGGGTTTACTCCCTTAGCCTTTCTCCTTCCCAGGATAACCCACAAGGCAGTGGGGTAATCCACCTGATCAGCGCTTATGCTCCAACCCTGTACGCCACACCAGAAGTAAAAGACAAGTTCTATGACGTGCTTAGTGCTGCTGTAGCGCAAATACCTGCTTGTGAACAACTGTACATCTTGGGTGACTTCAATGCAAGAGTTGGAGCTGATTGGGCCTCATGGCCTTCCGGCTTAGGACACTTCGGTGTGGGAAAAATGAATGACAATGGACAGCGTCTCCTTGAACTGTGCACGTACCACAATCTGTGCATCACAAACACATTCTTCCGAATGAAGCCACAGCACAGAGTGTCATGGAGACACCCACACTCAAAGCACTGGCATCAACTAGATGTGGTCATCACTAGGCATGATAACCTCAAAAACGTCGTTCTGACACGCAGCTATCATAGTGCTGACTGTGTTTGCTCCAAGCTCAAGCTGAGACCCAAGAAGCTGTACCACTCTAAACCTGCTGGAAGGCCCCGCATTGACGCCAGAAAGACAGCAAACTCAGAGAAAGCTGAAAAGTTCAGAGAGACCCTCCAGGAAAATCTGCACAGCGGCCCTGGGGGTGCCGATGCGACATCCAAATGGCAACATCTGAGGGATACAGTTTACAACACAGCCTTGTTGGTGTTTGGAAGAAGAGCTAGAAACACGAACGACTGGTTCGAAGCTAACTCGGATGAGATGATTCCAGTCATTGAAAAGAAGCGCGCTGCACTCCTGGGCTACGTCTACACGTGCAGCCAACATCGAAATAGTCTATTTCGATGAATAACGTCTACACGTCCTCCAGGGCCGGCAACGTCGATGTTCAACTTCGACGTTGCTCAGCCCAACATCGAAATAGGCGCAGCGAGGGAACGTCTACACGTCAAAGTAGCACACATCGAAATAGGGATGCCAGGCACAGCTGCAGACAGGGTCACAGGGCGGACTCAACAGCAAGCCGCTCCCTTAAAGGGCCCCCTCCCAGACACACTTGCACTAAACAACACAAGATACACAGAGCTGACAACTGGTTGCAGACCCTGTGCCTGCAGCATAGATCCCCAGCTGCCGCAGAAGCAGCCAGAAGCCCTGGGCTAAGGGCTGCTGCCCACGGTGACCATAGAGCCCCGCAGGGGCTGGAGAGAGAGCATCTCTCAACCCCACAGCTGATGGCCGCCATGGAGGACCCAGCAATTTCGACGTTGCGGGATGCGGATCGTCTACACGGTCCCTACTTCGACGTTGAACATCGAAGTAGGGCGCTATTCCTATCTCCTCATGAGGTTAGCGACTTCGACGTCTCGCCGCCTAACTTCGAAGTTAACTTCGAAATAGCGCCCGACGCGTGTAGACGCGACGGGCGCTATTTCGAAATTGGTGCCGCTACTTCGAAGTAGCGTGCACGTGTAGACGCAGCTCTGGAGTACAAACGCTCACCGAGCCAGAGTAGCCAGCAAACACTTAGAAGCCGTGTCTACACGTGCACGCTACTTCGAAGTAGCAGCACTAACTTCGAAATAGCGCCCGTCACGGCTACACGTGTTGGGCGCTATTTCGATGTTAACATCGACGTTAGGCGGTGAGACGTCGAAGCCGCTAACCCCATGAGGGGATGGGAATAGTGCCCTACTTCGAAGTTGAATGTCGAAGTAGGGCACGTGTAGACGATCCGCGTCCCGCAACATCGAAATAGCGGGGTCCGCCATGGTGGCCATCAGCTGAGGGGTTGAGAGACGCTCTCTCTCCAGCCCCTGCGGGGCTCTATGGTCACCGTGTGCAGCAGCCCTTAGCCCAGGGCTTCTGGCTGCTGCTGCTGCAGCTGGGGATCCATGCTGCAGGCACAGGGTCTGCAACCAGTTGTCGGCTCTGTGGATCTTGTGTTGTTTAGTGCAAGTGTGTCTGGGAGGGGCCCTTTAAGGGAGCGGCTTGCTGTTGAGTCCGCCCTGTGACCCTGTCTGCAGCTGTGCCTGGCACCCTTATTTCGATGTGTGCTACTTTGGTGTGTAGACGTTCCCTCGCAGCGCCTATTTCGATGTGGTGCTGCGCAACGTCGAAGTTGAACGTCAACGTTGCCAGCCCTGGAGGATGTGTAGACATTATTCATCGAAATAGACTATTTCGATGTAGCGTGCACGTGTAGACGTAGCCAGAGAGGCCAGAAGAACAGTACAGCAGACAGCCAGGCGCTGTGCCAACAACCACTGGCTCCAGCCATGCAGCAGCATCCAGACCTGTGCCGACTTTGGTAATCTCAGAGGAATGGACGAGGGTATGAGGAAGGCATTAGGACCCACCCAGAACAAGATGGCACCTCTGAAATCCAAATCTGGTGAAGTCATTGCTGACAAAGCCCAACAGGTGGAGTGCTGGGTTGAGCACTACTCCGAGCTATACTCACGTGAGAACGTTGTGGTTGACGCAGCCCTCAATGCCGTCGAGCTCCTACCAGTAATGGACGAACTGAATCAAGAACTGACTGTGGATGAACTGAAGAGAGCCATCGACAGCATTGCAGCAGGAAAGGCCCCTGGTCAGGATGGTATACCACCAGAGGTAATCAAATGTGCCGCGGACACACTCCTGGAACCCCTACATGAGCTACTGTGCCTGTGCTGGAAAAATGGTGAGGTTCCACAGGATATGCGCGACGCTAACACTGTAACGTTGTATAAGAACGAAGGAGACAGAAGCGACTGCAACAACTACTGTGGAATCTCCCTCCTAAGCGTCACTGGTAAACTGTTTGCTCTCATCATCCTTGGCAGACTCCAGAAGATTGCTGAGAGGGTGTACCCCGAATCGCAGTGCGGATTCCGTGCAGAGAGGTCTACCGTTGACATGGTCTTCTCTCTAAGGCAGCTGCAGGAGAAGTGCAGGGAGCAGAGAAAGCCACTCTACATAGCCTTCATCGACCTGACCAAGGCCTTTGACTTGGTCAGCAGGGATGGTCTGTTCAAACTGCTCCACAAGATAGGCTGTCCTCCACGGTTACTCAAGATGATCCAGTCGTTCCAATAAGGCATGAGAGGAACCATCCAATATGACGGTGCATTATTGGATGCTTTCAGAATCAGGAGCGGCGTCAAACAAGGATGTGTGCTTGCTCCGACATTGTTCGGGATCTTCTTCACACTCCTTCTGAAGCATGCCTTTGGATCTTCAACAGAGGGCATCTTGCTGCACACAAGATCTGATGGGAAACTGTTTAACCTTGCAAGGCTGAAAGCTAAGTCTAAGGTGCGAGAAGTCCTCATCAGAGACATGCTGTTCGCAGACGATGCTGCTGTAGTGTCTCACACAGAAGACCAGCTTCAAAAACTGCTGGATCGGTTCTCCAAAGCATGCAAGGACTTTGAGCTGACCATCGGCCTAAAGAAGACAAATGTACTCAGTCAGGATGTTGCTGAATCCCCATCAATCAGCATTGACAAATATACGTTAGAGGTCGTCCACGAGTTCGTTTACCTCAGGTCCACCATCACTGACACCCTGTCGTTGGACACTGAGCTAAATAGGAGGATCAGAAAAGCAGCCACAACTCTGTCCAGACTCAGCAAGAACAGTGTGGAATAACAACAAGCTGTACACTCACACCAAAATGCAAGTCTACAGAGCCTGCATCCTCAGCACCCTCCTTTATGGCAGCGAGACTTGGACACTGTATGCCCGCCAGGAAAAGAGGCTGAACGTCTTCCACTTGCGCTGCCTCAGGCGCATCCTTGGAATATCATGGAAGGACAGAGTGACCAACACCACCATCCTCGAGCAAGATGGAATCCCAACCATGCACACCCTCCTCAGGCAGCGTCGACTCCACTGGCTTGGCCACGTCCACAGGATGAATGATGGAAGGATTCCAAAAGACATCCTGTATGGTGAGCTAGCCTCTGGCAAAAGACCTCCCGGACACCCCCAGTTGCACTACAAAGATGTCTGCAAGAGAGACCTCAGAGAGGTAGACATCGAGCTGGACAACTGGGAAGAACTAGCAGACGACCGCAGCAGATGGAGGCAGGGGTTACACAAGGGCCTTCAGAAGGGCGAGATGAAGATCAGACAGCTAGCAGAGAAGCGAGCACACAGAAAGCACAACAAGGACTTGCCAGACACCCACTACATCTGCAAGAGATGCAGCAAGGACTGTCACTCTCGTGTGGGTCTTCATAGTCACAATAGACGCTGTAAATGAAGTCCTCAATTGAAACTTTAAAGGGCACGATCCATAGTCTATGCAGACTGAAGGATGCCTACTACTACCTACTATGGCACCACAGTACTATTTTCCTTTACCCTTTGTGGCTCTGATCCAAAACCACATAAAATCAGTGAGAGTACTTCTGCTGCTGTCTTGCAATTTCAGTTAAGTCTAGGATGTTAAATTACATATTCCTTACAAATTATGGTCCAGTTAAAAATGGAAAACTCCATGGCCATCAGTGGGAATTTTCAGTGTAAATTAGAGTCAGTCAGGGGCCTAACTGTTCCCTTATTACCATTATTTAAAGATCCTTTACATTATTGGATTGATTATCCAAATAGTGCTATGGATCTGGGATAGTATATCTTCATTTATAATTTGAATATAATTATTATTAAAGAAAAAATTGCCTGTCATTTTTGACAATGTGTTCTAGCCTTGCTATTGCTGGAAATATCTTTTCTATTTTCAATGTTATCTCAATGCTCTCATTAGAGCACATATCAGCACAGTTCAAAAAGTTTCATCCTTTAGAACAAATTCACATAGAGAGTTTGTCTACACTTGCCCCCTACTTTGAAGGGGCATGTTAATCAGAATAATGGCAGATTACTAATGAAGTGCTGCAAAGAATGTGCAGCACTTTATTAGGCTAATTCTCCCCAAAGCAACTTCGAATTTTTGGGGAGTTAAGACACTGTGAAGTAGCGTGGGTACTTCAAAGTGCTTGCGGCTACACGGCATGCCAACACTTCAAAGTCTGACACTTCGAAGTTGCTGCAAGGGAGAATTAGCCTAATGAAATGATGCATATTCACCACAGCACTTTATTTGTAATCTCCCATCGCCCTGATTATCATACCCCTTTCGAAGTTGGAGGCAAGTGTAGACCCAGGCTTAAAGTATCATTATTTGTAATTCTACTCAATTTGTTTGCTACTGCTACATTACTAAAATGCAAGTGTTTTGCCTTTGCCAGGAATAAATGTAGCCAGGAAAGAATAATTTAGAGAGATGCAAAATAGCCAGTTGAGTCTAACAGAATAGTGGCAGTATAGCCTTGGTCCCTGACTAAATGTCATTAGATTTCAAATCCAAGCAAAAGAACATGATAACCCATCATAAAACCTGCCTACTGTGGGACAAAGTTTTAAAGAAAAAATGTGTTTTACATTAGCAAAAGCCAAAAGATTGTTCCCTTCTTTTTGTTGGTTATGCCAGAATATGTCAATCTTTCAATGTAGAATCATTACGTCAAAACCTTGATGACACAACACACAGCAGGCATTAACATTACCTTTCAGAAAATGGAGTGAATACCCTTTCTCTTGGCAAGGATCTTGAAACAACTTGAAAGTAAAGGGCTTGCTCACAAAAGCCATTTTTTTTCATTACAATGGCCAATTCATAGATGTGTGGGGGGGTGTGGGGAGAGAGAGAGGGAGTTTGCAAAAGTACAAATTGCAATGGCCCTTTATATTTGAAGTGACAAAGGTAATTTTCTGTCATGTTTTAAGAACGTATGCAACAGTGATGGTTTCTAGAATGAGATAAACAGCTGCTACTATATTTTGTTAGCTTTGTTAGGAATAGTTCAAGCCAACAGCCATCTTTATGTCACAAGAGAAAATTCAGTCATTTGCATTCACATCATCTAGCCTTCAGAAGACTAAATCCCATGAGGTCTGAGTCATACAAAATCTCAGATGTCCAAGGTTAAAATTAAATTGATGTTGGTTCTCATGTTTCCATAACTTATAAAAATTATGGGGTACAACAAATCTGAGGTAAAATATTTGAACTGAATTTCAAATCTACTCAAACTGAACTCTGGGTTTAAGTTTAAACTTACATTCAGAAAAATACAGCATGTGTGTATTGAAGTGATTTGCCTAATTGGAAATAGTTCCATGCTCTGCCCTTCAAGTTGCCAAAGCTGTTCCAGAAATTCAGCAGAGATAGAACTCACCCCCACAGCTCATAAAATTTGAGTGTATGAGGTTGATAAATATAGAAGTCTCCTAGAGTAAGAAAAAAATGTAGCTAACATACAAGTATCCACTCATTCATGACAAGTTTAAATTTTCAAACCTCGACAGGTCAGTCACAGACACAAAATATGGTCATTAATCACAGCACTTGTTTGTGCAAAATGTGTAGATATATCTTATTGGGACACCTGGATGCACCTGCACTGCACAAACAAAAACACATATTTTGCAGGGATGATGGAAGAATTCTGTTATACTGTGGCTGAAACTTAAACAACAAAGTCTCAAAATTTAGTCCTGACAAACTCAAATAACATACAGTTTCTCTCAATATCACAGAATAGGTAAAATACAAGTGCAATCCATAAAGCAATGTCTGTGATAAATTCAAGACACATTCACAGTACGTGGACAGCAAACCAAAAATCCCTTTGTGCATGCTTTCCTCACTGAGCCATCATTGCCAACAGCTCAGTAAGCCATGCTATGTGTGTTACAGCATTTATAGACAGCATGAATCATGAGCCAACATATTTTATTCCAGATGTAGTTACTTAAAATCTACCAGAAAACCCTGACGTTTTCTTTTCTGACAGCAAGATTCCTTTCTCTGATGTTAAGAATATCTATGACATTACACTGAAGGGTTTGTTAGATTTTTGCATAATAAATCCCTATTTTCAGTAGATAAATGTGCTCAAGGAACTGTGGATTCATCATGTGGTATAACTGCTGTAAGACACGTCCCTTTTCCCCATGCTGTGACTGGGCTGACATCTAACATGTTTTATTAGTTTGAACGAAGAAACACGTTTCATTGATCAGTGATGTCATACGTCATCTCATTGAGCGTTTTAAAATAAATTATAAGACAACCCCCAGTAGGACTGTAAGGCTAGAAAACATGTGCTGAGAATCCACAAATATTCTGAAACAGAAAATCCTACACCAGAAATGACGTATTCATATTGTACAGGTGCATTCCAATAGATGCTCATTTCATCTATTATTCCTTTGGCAGTGTCCAAGTTTGCATTTAATTAACTAAATGACTTGAGCCATCAAATTCTTGTTGCTACTAATGTATCACAATTAGAACAACTTTGTAACCATGGAAACTGCTAAATCTATCATAATTCATAAACTGAAGTAGACTTGTATTTTACCTTAAAGAATCCTTGAGTTTCTCTGACATGCAGATGGGCATTGCTTGTCATGGTAAATTGGGATTTGATAATCTCAGAATATAAAATGATTTTAGTATTCACTTAAGTAAGATTTCACTATAAGAAGACAGTCATTTCAGGTCCTTGTGCTACATTGCAGTTGTTATATGATTCCTCTGATTTGTGTGTGGTTCATGTGCAACTCTGAATTTATTTATTACAGTATATGGATTAACAAACAGATGTCCTTTCTAAATTGTGGTGTTACAGGAGTTATGTATGCTACTGTCCAATCTATTTCACAAATCCTTTAGTTCTGTGATGCTGTATCTTACATTTCAGTATGACAGATCCCAATTTCTTGTTCCAGATTGAGGCAGCCCAGAAATTAAGTCCACTTTCGTAAGAGTTGTCTGACCCTTGTTACATTTCTTGAGTCACAAAAATATAACACTGGGCATTCAATTACAGTCCACTTTTCACAGGAGACCACCTAAGCATACATCCAAAAGATGTATTTTCTTTTCTTCCAAACAATATTTTGTTCGCTTTCAGATCAAGATGCATTTCCTTCTTGCACTATGACTCTCTCTGAATGCTCATGCTCTTCACTCTTTTGTGACTGCATCTAAAATAATGTGCAAGTGCCTAAGGAGATGTTGGTGGGAAACATGTCCATGATTATCAGAAAACAGTACTTACAGGGCTGTTCATCTATTTCTGACCTTGCGTCATTGCCAGATTTCATTTTCCAATCAATGAAATACTCTAATGATCTACATTGATTTAGCAAGTACTCAGGTATCCAAACACTAGATTTTTGTTTCACTTAAAACTGTCCCAGCCCTCTAAGGATGGTACCAACAACAAACACTTCATAACCTGACTCAACTTGCAAAACACCCAACCCTCACTGTACATACGTATTTCAACCACTGACCATCTTTACTCTGCTTCCTAACTTTTCACCCCGACACTAATGACACTTGACACCACTTCATGCTTTAGCTTTTAAGTGCATCTCACTGCTGACATTCCCTAGTGAATCACCATTGATAGCTCTGATTATTACCACAGTCTGCTACACAACTAAAAAATTAAACTAGTCTTCGAATTACCTTTAATTGCTGCTATTAATTGTTGTAACTTGCTCTGATGTGGAACATGTAAATAACAGAGAACAAAGGAAAGGCCCAGGCATAGTTTTCATGTAATACTTTACCTTCCCACTCCCTCACCGAGTCCTTAAACAAATGGTCTCTCTGAGACCTATTGTTCACTAATATGTTGTGAACAAATGAAAGGGAAATATGCTTGTTTCTGTTTATGATACATATAGATTTTGTAGTTCTTGCAGCACAACCTTCTGAGAGGATGAGTCATAAAACTGGTAATGGGTTACACTGTGTGGTGCCTTTCTTCGGCACAAGACAGAAAATGACTGAAAATCATTAATGGTTGATGGATGGTATGAGGCTAATATGAAATGACTAGAGCTGGGCGAACACAATACATTTTTTTTGCAAGTTATCTGTATTAACTTGAAGGGAATATCATTCTGGCTGCACTCATACCATTTTTTCTGTGTTTTCTCTGTGACCTGAGTTAACATTTGTGCACAATGAATGGTGCACGCACAAGAATATTATACAAATATATTTTCGTAGAATCATAGGGCTGGAAGGGACCTTAGGAGGTGATCTAGTCCAGCCCCTTGCCAGAAAAAGGATCAACCCAACCTAAATCATGCCAGCCAGCACTTGTTAAGCTGGGACTCTCCAGGGATGGAGATTCCACCTCCTCTGTAGGTAAATCATTCCAGTACTTCACCGCTCTATTGGTGACGTATTTTTTCCTAATACCCAACCTTCACCTCTCCCTCTACAACTTCAGATCATTGCTCCTCGTTTTGCCATCTGCCACTACTGAGAACAGCCTCTCCATCCTCGTAATCATTTCCATTGCCCTCCACTGGACCCACTCAAATGCATCCACATCCTTTCTATATTGGGGAGCCCAGAACTGGATTCAATACTCCAGATGGATCCTCACCAATGACGAACAAAGGGAAATAACAACTTCTCTAGATCTGCTGGAAATGCTTCTGCTGATGCACCACAATATGTCGCTAGCCTTCTTGGCTACAAGGCATACTATTAACTCATATCCAGCCTCTCATCCACCCATAATCCCCAGGCCCTTTTCTGCTGCACTGCTACTTAGCCAGTCGGCATCCAGCCTGTAACAATGCTTGGGATTCTTCCATCCCATGTACAGGACTCTGCACGTCTCCTTGTTGCACCTCATCAGATTTTTTTGGCCCAATCATCCAATTTGTCTGGGTCGCTCTAGACCCTATCTCTACCCTCCATTGTATCTACTTCTCCCCCTAGCTTAGTGTTATCTGCAAATTTGCTGAGGGTGCAATCCATTCCCTCACCCAGCTCATTAAAGATGTTGAACACTACCAGCCCTTGAACCGATCTTTGGGGCACCCCACTTGAAACTGACCACCAACCACTGATCACTCCCCATTGGGCCCAACCATCTCACCAGCTTTCTATCCATCTTACATTAAATCCATCTTCTTTAAATTATGGGCAAGAATGTTGTGGGAGACTCTACCAAAAGCTTTCCTAAAGTCAAGGTACATCACATGCATTGACTTCCTCATGTCCACAGAGCCAGTTACCTCACCACAGAAGCTAATCAGAGTGGTCAGGCAAGACTTGCCCTAGGTGAATCCACGTTGACTAATCTTGATCACTTTCCCCTCTTCCAAGTGCTTCAAAATAGATTCCTTGAGGATCCCCCGCATGATTTTTCTAGCAACTGAGGTAAGACTGACCAGTCTAGAGTTCCCTGGATTGTTCTTTTTTTCTTTTTTAAAGATGGGCACTACATTTGCCTTTTTCCAATCATCCAGGACCTTTCCAGATCTCCACGAGTTTTCAAAGATAATAGCCAAAGGCTCTGCAATGGCATCTGCCAATTCCCTTAGCACCCTTGGATGCATTAAATCTGGACCCATGCATTTGTGTGTGTCTAGCTTTTCTAAATAGCTCTTAATCTGTTCTTTTCCTACTGAGGGTTGCCCACCTCCTTCCCATACTTCATTGCCAACTCCCATACTCTGGGAGTTGACCCTGTCCATGAAGACTGAAGCAAAAATAGCATGGAGTACTTCAGCCTTTCATATATCACCTGTCGGCATGTTACCTCCCTTATCCAGTAATGGCCCCATACCTTCCCTGTAGAAACCCTTCTTGTTGCCCTTCACATTCCTTGCTAGCTGCAATTCCAATTGTGCTTTTACTTTCCTGATTAGCACAAATAGAAAAAAAAATGCTGGTCATCATGGAGGGCTGATGTTCTAAATCCACCTCCTGAAGCCCTGAAAATTAAACAAGTCACAGACAAGGTTTCCATGCACCTCATTAGCTAGGTCAGCTAAGATAAGTATAAATATAGGTATATGCCAGGTAAGGGGGCTTTGTACATGGAGCTACTGATCCTCCCACTTGCATATCTTGGGGGTCCAAAGCAGATTTCCAGTTGCTGTGCCTCTTCTTTAACACCTCTAAGCCACGTCTACATGTGCACGCTACTTCAAAGTAGCGGCACTAACTTTGAAATAGCGCCCATCGCGGCTACACGCGTCGGGCGCTATTTCGAAGTTAACTTCAACGTTAGGCGGCGAGACGTTGAAGTCGCTAACCTCATGAGGGGATAGGAATGGCGCCCTACTTCGACGTTCAACGTCGAAGTAGGGACCGTGTAGTCGTTGCGCGTCCCGCAACGTCGAAATTGCCAGGTCCTCCATGGCGGCCATCAGCTGGGGGGTTGAGAGACGCTCTCTCCAGCCCCTCAGCTCACTGGTGGCCGCACGGAGCGGCCCCTTAAAGGTCCCCTCCCACTCCCTTCCTGTGCAGGAAGCTGAGGGATCGTGCAGGCAGCAGCCTGCACACGCAGCCAGCCTGCACACGCAGCCAGCCTGCACCTACCTCAGCCCCCCACCCAGCTGCGATGGCTGCCCGGCAGCCCCCCCAGCGCCCCCAGGGGACCCCCCGCAAGGGGAGCCAGGGCTCACAGCCCAGCCAGAAGGGCAGCCAGGCTGGGAAGCGGCAGCGGGGCCCCTCCTGGATGGAGGCCGAGCTGCGGGACCTGCTGGGGCTCTGGAGCGAGGAGGAGGTGCTCCAGGTAATGGGGAGCAAGAGGCGGAACGCGGATGCGTTCGATCGGCTGGCCGACGGCCTGGCTGCCCGGGGTCACCCTGCCCACACTCCTGACCACGTCAGGAGTAAGGTCAAGGAGCTGCGGCAGGGTTACTTCCGGGCCCGGGATGCGGCCAGCCAATCTGGGGCCGCCCCCGTCACTTGCCCCTTTTACAGGGAGCTCAGGGACATCCTGGGCCCCCGGCACACCTCCTCCCCTCCGGCCATCCTTGACACCTCGGCCGACAAGCCCCAGCAGGCCCTGCAGACGGAGTCCGCCCTGGAGGCAAGCCCCACACCCCGGGGGCCCCCCCCGGAGGCCACCCCCGGGATATCGCGGCAGGAGGTGGAGGAGGAGGAGGGGGGGGGCTCCTCCTCTGCAGAATCCGGGCTGCAGATCCTCCTTCTGCCATCCCGGAGAAGCAGCAGGGCCTCCGCCCCCCGGGGATCTCCGGCCCGTGGGAGCAGACCGACAGGTAGGTACCCCCCTCTGGTGGACACCCCTGGGCTTGAGGGGCAGGGGTAATAGATATGTGTCCAGGGCCCCCCACATGCTCACATGGCCATGGCCCCAAGGACACCAGGGCCATGGCCCTCACAGCACTGCATCATCCCCTACCCCCCCCCACCCCGCATGACAGTGCCATGCCCCATCCCCAGGCCAGGGGGGAGCGGAACCTCGAGGGGCCCCCGGGAGGAGAGGGTGAGACACCCCGCAGCAGCAGCATGTGATGGAGTGGGGGGAGTGCAAAAGGGAGACTCAGGCTACATATGATCATCAAGAGCCAAATAGCTCCCAGGGGCAAAGGAGGATCCTGGGGCTACAGCTGGCAGGTGACACCTCTGCCCTGAACAAAGAGGAGGGAGGAGCCGATCTGGCTTGGAATTGGGGGTCGAGGGCGGGGGCCACAGGTAGAGGCTAGGGGAAGGGAGAGCTGGAAGGCAGCCAGCCTGAGGAGGGGGAAAGCTGCATCCCAGAGGGGACCCCCTTGGGGTCTTCTCCCCACGACGGGTTGGAAGGACTGTCTCTTCCGACAGCTGGTGCTGTCACTTCTGGGAGAAACTGGGCATCTGTGGACTAAGAAACCTCTCCTGCTGTCAGACCCTGCGGGGTGAAGTGAGAGTCGCTCCCACCAGGGGACGGGGTGCAGGGCAGGGGGACCCCTGAACCCCATCCATCACAGCAGCATCTCCCGGCGACAGGGATGGGGAACCTGCAGCTCAGGGCTGGGGGGACAAAGGCCACGGCTCGGGGCCCATACTAACGCCTGTCTCCATTCTTCTTCCCCCCCTCCTCTCCTGTGTCCCGCACCTGCCCCATCAGAAGAACCGGAAGAGAGCGCCGGCGAGGCCTCAGTCGTCCCAGAGAGCCCTCCGGGACCATCGCTCCAGGCCAGCCCCTCGGCCGAGGACCGACCGGCCCCGCGGCGGGCTAGACGGCGGACCCCGCGCTACCACCCGCCGACGGTGACGGACCCCCAGCTGCTGGCCATCCACCATCGGCAGCTGGAGGTCGCGGAGCAGCACCTGTAGTTGCAGGAGCGGGCGCTGGCCTGGCGCCAGGAGGCATGCGGGGCCTACATGGACACTTTTAACCGCTTGGTGGACTACTTGGCCCCCCCATGCCGCGCCGGCCACTGCATTGCCCGCCCTGCCTGCTCCACCAGCCCCACCACCAGCTGCTCCACCCGTCACCGTCCCGTCTGCCGTCGCCCCGCCACCCACCGCTGAGGGCCGGAGCGTCGAGGGACCCCTGGAGCCACCTGAGCCTCGTCGGGCATCCTACCTTCCAGACCGGCCCGCCCCCACCCAGCCCCGGACAGGGCTGCGACCACGGCGGGGCTCCCGGCCGCCAACGCCCAGTGCCGGGCTATAGGGGCGAGGGGCCCGGGACGTGGCCCCCCCCCTTGTATATACTTTACAGTTATTATTTGTTGCCCCTCGTTTGCCCCGTCCCCCCCATGTAAATAGTTCTCCCCTTTATCCTCCCTGGTTTTCTTTTTATTATTGAGGACACTGGTTTCTTTGTATTGTTTTATTTTTGTACATATTAGTTTCTTTCAACATGTTTGTACATAGTTTGTTTTTGGTTCAAATATTTTCAGTTAAAAAAAAAAGGTTCTGAAACAAAAAGACGTTTAAGTTCAGCCACCAGTGCGTGCTGTCATTTGTCCACGAAAAGTGGGAGCGGGGTGCGGTGGGGTGCTCCATGGTGTGGGCGTTGGGGCAGAAGTGTGGTGGAGGAAGGGGCGGGCAGTAGGGGGCCTGGGCAGAGTTCACCCCGCGGCCTCTTCATCAAAGTGGGCCCGCAGGGCCTCCTGGACCCGGGTCCCCTCGGGGTCCACCTGCCGACTGGGGGCAGCAGGTGGCTGGATGTCTGCCCTGCCGGCCTCCACAGCCCAGCCCTGGAAAAAGGTGTCCCCCTTGCTCTCCACCAAATTGTGCAGGGCGCAGCAGGCACCCACAATCTGGGGGATGTTGTTGGGGCCCGCATCCAGGCGGGTCAGGAGACATCTCCAGCGTCCCTTCAGGTGGCCAAATGAGCGCTCCACCACCTGGCGCACACGGTTCAGGCACTCGTTGAAGCGCTCCTGGCTAGAGGAGAGATGGCCCATGTAGGGGTGCATGAGCCACGGCCGGAGGGGGTACGGCGCATCTGCGATGACGCAGAAGGGCATGGTGGTGTCCCCCAGAGGGATCTCCCGCTGGGGGATGTAGGTCCCCGCCTCCAGCCGGTGGCACAGGCCCGAGTTCCGGAAAACCCGGGCGTCGTGGGTGCTGCCAGGCCAGCCCACATAAATGTCCTGGAAACATCCCCGGCTGTCCACCAAGGCCTGGAGGACGACAGAATGGTAGCCCTTTCGATTCATGTAGTGTCCTCCACTGTGATGCGGGGCGCGGATGGGGATGTGAATCCCATCCAGAGCCCCGAAGCAGTTGGGGAAGCCCAGGGTGGCAAAGGCCGCAATGGTGGCATGTGGGTCCCCCCAGCCTCACGAGCCTGTGCAGGAGCATGGCGTTGATGGCACGCACAACCTGCAGAGAAAGCACATGGGACAGCACCAATGAGGGGTGAGCAGGGTGTGCGTGGCCCTGCCCTGCCCTGCCCTGCCCTCCTCTGCCCGGGCCCCCCTCCCCTGCCCTGCCCTCCCCCCGTGGGTTCTCTTACCTCCATGAAGACAGCCCCGACGGTGGCCTTGCCGACACCAAACTGCTGCCCCACAGATCGGTAGCTGTCGGGAGTGGCCAGCTTCCAGACAGCGATGCCGACCCGTTTCTGCACTGTGAGGGCACGCCGCATGGCGGTGTCCTGGTGTCTGAGTGCGGGGGTGAGCCACTGGCACAGCTCCAGAAATGTCTGCCGGCTCATCCTGAAGTTCCTGAGCCAGCGGTCATCGTCCCACTCCCCAAGCACCAGCTGCTCCCACCAGTCGGTGCTGGTGGGGTAGCTCCACAGCCGCCGGCGTGTGAGGCGGGGGCGGGGCGGGGTGCTGCAGGGTTAGGGGTTGAGCCCTGCTGCCCTGGGGGCATCTCCTCCTCCGGTGTACCAAGGAGGTGCTCAGCTGCCTCCCGCATGGCACGGAGCAGGGCAAGCCCTGCTCCTGCCGGGAGGGCTGGGTGGACCTCTGGCTGCTGCTGCTGCTGCTGCCGGGGGTCCATGACTGCGGCGCCCAGGGTCTGTGTGCCTATGGCTCCTCAGACCGCGTGCTGTGCAGGCTGAGTGTGTCTGGGAGGGGCCCTTTAAGGGAGCGGCTAGCTGTTGCCCCGGAAGCGCTAGTCCGCCCTGTGACCCTGTCTGCAGCTGTGCCTGGCATCCCTATTTCAGTGTGTGCTACTTTGGCGTGTAGACGTTCCCTCGCTGCGCCTATTTCGATGTTGGGCTGAGCAACGTCGAAGTTGAACATCGACGCTGCCGGCCCTGGAGGACGTGTAGACGCTATTCATCGAAATAACCTATTTCGATGTCTCTACTTCGAAATTAGCTACTTCGATGTAGCGTGCACGTGTAGACGTAGCCCTAGAGTTCATATTAGAAGAGAGAAGCACATGAGCCTTTGTTTTGGTGGTTAGAGACTACAATGGCAGGCCCATTAGCAATAAAATAACATAAATCAATCATGTCAATACAGGATCTTTCAGAAAAAAATATGATGCTTTTTATATGTAAGAAAAAATATTACCTCCATCTTATAATGAACTGTAGCTATATTAATCATCAGAAGTAGTAATAATTGGGATCTTCAGTACCAAAAGCACAAGGTCTACACTAATTTGAGCATCGTGCAATAAGTTTCTTATAATCTTCAGACTCACACAAAACGGTGAAAGATGTGGACATAGAACTATTAAAACCACTCCTTTTTTCTCCTCCTGCCCATAACAGCTCATGGACCATGAACATATTCAAAAATTGGCTATAGAGAATGGCAAAAAGACAGTGCAGTATAATTATAATGAGTAGGCATTCCAACCACTTCCCAGTGACTACTGAACATACTAACACTGAAACATCCTGTCCTACCTAGCCATCCACACCAGTGCCCTTCATTCTTGCATGACTTGTAGGAGAAAAGCAGGAAGGAGGAAAGTTCATTGTTGGTTTTGGTTAATAGTCTGACACACAAACTGATTCAGACACAGAGAATTTTGGCCTACACCTACTACTGCCATAAAGCAGTAAATAAATACAGCCTATTTCTCCTCTACAATAAAAGCTGTGAAATCATATCCTCAGAACTTTTCCGGGATGCAATTCAGCTCATAAATCCCTCAACCCCAAAATACAGCATGTCTCCCTGTGAGGAATGGTTACTTATTATACATAGGCTAGAAGGAAGAATAAGCCACAGGTAGACCTGGACTCATAAAATCCTTCTTCCCAAGGACTTGTCATGCTCTCAGATGAAGACTTTCTAAAAGCAACTAAATCAATGAGGACTCACCAGTTCTTAGTGTGGCCCTTGCTCTTCCTGTGGAGTTGAGAACGCTTGAGTTATATTCACAGTACTTCAGGTTCTTGGCACCTGCTTTGATGAGGAGAGTCTACTACATAAAAACCTTGTCTACACTTGCAATCCTCTTTCAAAAGAGACATGCCAATGAGGGAACTAAAATGCAAATGAGGTTTAAATTTACATAGCTGGTGCCTCATTTGCATATTATTCTTTCAAAAGAGATTCTTTTGAAAGAAGAAAAGCACTGTAGACTTGGCTCTTTCAAAAACAAGCCCCATCTTCAAAAGAACCCTGCTTCCAATTAAAAAAGAGAAGAAGGGTTCTTTTGAAGATGGGGTTTACTTTTGATAGAGCCACATCTACGCTGCTTTTCTTCTTTCAAAAGAAGCTCTTTGGAAAGAATAATATGCAACTGAGATGCCAGATATGTAAATCTGCACTTAATTTGTATTTTTGATTTCCCTCATTGGCATGCCTCTTTCAAAATAGGAATGCAAGTGTAGACACTGTTGAAGTGTTCTAGCCAGCTCATTTGAAAAAGCGGGGTGAGAGCATGGAACATGAGTATCCCAATACTTCAATTTTCTTGAAAAAATATGAATTTTGTAGGGTGCTAATCATTGTGCACCATGTCTCAAGCTCAAGCCCAATTCAGTGAGGAGGTCACATTGGGTTTAAATCAATTTGGGGTAGGCCTCATAGCAATCTAGGTGTTAGAATTTGTATTTACATACTCAAGCTGGATATAGGTTCCTAAATACAGAAATGGACATCTATCTTTAGGCACCCCAATATCAAAATTATGTCCCAGCTGATATTTTAATACTCTTCTGGCATATAAATTGGGAGATGGAAAGGTTCTAACAGCACAGGCAAATTCTTCTTTTCCCATTTCTTACACACACCTGTACTGGAAAGTACTCTCTGTGGTCATTTACCTCAGTAGGGAAACACAGGTGCCCAGTGGGTTATTTTAGACCTAACAGTATATTTTGCTTTCTCGATGGCTATTCCACTAGTCATTTATTGGTAAAGAAACACCAGGTTAGATCTTAAAAGTTGGACATGATGTTCTTTTTTAAACATTTCAACACATAAAAAGATAATTCTTTTTTCACTTTACAATTTTATATTTGCACAGTTTATAATGGCAATGACAACCTTCAGGTCACACATTTCTTGGCAGTTAATGACCACTTGGGGCTAAGGTACACAGCATTCATCTCCTAGCTGGTTGTTAGTGTTGCTCATCTATAGATTTCTGTTGGTTTTTTTTCCCCTCTAAATGAAAGATACAGATGTTCACTTAATTGTTCTAGCTACCTTGGTAGAAAATCAACACTGGACAAAATTTGCTCCCCCTCCTCTTTTTCTAATTTGTTTTTGTTTTCATGCTTCCTGCCTTTTCCATGGTTTTCTTTCTTTTTCTTTTTTCACATGACTCAAAAAAGAATTCCAGCACTTGATTAATATAGCCTCCTAAAGCACATTAATCATCTAGTCACCCACAAAGTGTTTCAAAATATGCTGGTAACTCAGATCAAATTACCTTGACCCCCTGCATAGTAGCATGAGCCTCTGGAAATACATATACCATGTCAGGTCTTTCAGGCAAAAAATTATATACACACACAAATAAAAATGTTGCAGTAGGAAAAGGGCCTGAAATGTAAGGTCTTGTATGAGGGGCCTGGCGTAAGGCCTTAGGCATGGGTTAAAGTAGTCAACATTGCTGCTATGAAGGAAAGTTAAGCTATAGGCAAGAAGCAGGACCTGCTCACAGAATTTAGCAAGTATCAGGTTGGTATTGCAAAAGCACATATTCCTAAAAGGTGTGGGGTACAAAGCACTCACACAAGCATCTTCCTGAAGGGTGGTACCAGAACACGTCGATGCCAACACATTTCCCAAAGATCACAAAAACACACTGATCCATCCTAAAGATAAAATCAGTATTAAAGTGTGATAAACAGAGATGTTCAAATGGGCAGCTCTTGGATACATCAGTGGCAATATCCTAATATGAAGCGTCAGTGGCAGTATCCTAAAATGAAACGTCAGAAGTGATATGCAACTTACTTGTTTCTATGTGTTGAGGGGCATCTCACAGGAAATGTCTTTGGCAGGCCTAGGGAGATAATGGAAAGTCTTGCCATTAACTGAGCTAGTCTATTGCAATGGGCATATATGTGTTAGTGTACATGTAACCATTGAGCCAGGGATTAGGGCAATGCTTCAGTGTCAATAAACCTGACCAAGTTCCTTCACTATGACAGGGGCATTTTCACAGATCCTGCTATCTCCGCTACCAGGGCGGAACTGTGAGAGTACACTGAAACAACACACACACCACCCAACATTTGTCGAGAAATATTGCCGCAGACAAAACCAAATGCTTCCTTTTAAGACGCTTTCATGAATACCTTAAGGGCAATCATTCTGTTAAAAAAGAAAGACGAACAACAATTTCTCATTTTTCTTAGGTCTCATCACATGGGTTTTCTTTTCACTTACAGTTCACATCTTAACTGTCCATCCTTACAGAAGCTAATATGCATCTCTGTTTCAACAATATTAACCAATTTTGCTCTTTCTGAAAGGCCTTATCTTAAGGACAAGACATTGATTCTTTGAAATTGGCTCTTAGATGCTTCATAAGAGTTCATGTAGTCAACATAATATAAAGGATTCCCAAAGGTATCTAGGAGATACAGATATCCAATTTCAATTTAGTGGCACAGAATGGTAATATGACAATTATCATGAAAAACAAAGACTTCTTTTTTTTTTTTGGCAATCAAGATTAAATTTATTTACAAGCAACATTGAGGATTCTGCACAATTCTGTCAAAGGGCAAATCTAATGATTTTGGATGGAGTATGCTTTATTTCCATCAGTAAAATGTCATTTGAAAAATAGTTGACTTCATAGCTCAGGTGATATATATTTCTTTAGAGTGCTTTGTGTAGTTATTTACGGCAACAACAAAAACATAATTAACAACAATAAAAGCAGTGTGAAGGGCAGGCAGTGAGACTTCAGGTTTAGGTATATCATGGAAATCAGTGGCACTGTTCCATGTGACTGCAAGATAGAAACACTGGGCACCTGTTGGGCATCTGGTCTTTTCAGTTTCCTTTACATTGCTGCTATTCTGAAGTGAGCAGTGGAAAATCTAGCTGTGAATGTGTGACTGTCCCATCTAAGGGCAATAAAAAACATTACTTTGGCTGCTATTTGCATCCTTTTGCATGCTGCTTTCATAATCCATTCATATGCAACAGCAAAAAAAATAGTGCAGGACCCATCCTTACCGTTCAAAACATTTTATCAAATGAAGCCCTGGGTCCTGCATGAACATTCAGAAAGAAAACTGAGGAACATCTGCATAGCTTGCTTTGTATTAAATAAGCTCTTTGTGGTTTTCTTTATGCTCCTGGATGTGCTTAGAATCAGCAGCTATTATTTCTTAATCAAAATAACATTATTATGTTCTTGCAATACCTGAGGGGTTCAGAAGCTGGTTAGGATATGCTCCCACTAAATGCTACTTTAGTCTCTGTCATTCAGTTTATAATGTTAGCTGTGTTCTAAAGGATTTCACCAAAAAGATGATTAATTCTTGTACAAAGAAGCATTAAGGGGAACCAAGGTTTTCCACAGCAATTTTCAAAGACAAACTACATTATGTATAAGACATTTCTAGTTGAATGTGTTATTCTTTGGTTAGCCTTTGTCAAAAAACCTCCATAGAATTTAGTAGAGAATGTTGACCTATTTAAGTCATCCTGCATATATATCTCCACAAGAGAATTCTCAGGCAAAAAATCCCTATATTATGATGAATTCAAAGTTGAGAGAAGAAATCAATACTTAAGGGTTAAAGACATTTCAAGGATGCTGTGATTCCCCCCGTTCCCAAAATAGTATTGTACACCCAAGAAATTCCTGTAAAAATTTACAAAAATTCAAACAAGTATGGAAAGACAAACTTAGGGCACCCAAATACTTCAATTCACCTTTTATTGACATAATAAGCATGTAATAAAATTCATTTTTGTGACCCTATGGGGCATGAAACTGATGTTTAACGATATATTTTATTTTCCCTTCCTCAGTAATTCAACTCTTTAGCAAATATTTATACCTAACTCATGCAAGCGGCCACCCTGAGGTGAGGAGTCATGTGAGTAAGAAGTGCTCATGTAAACAGATTTTGGTGGATTCCCCCCAATACTGTTAGCACCAATATGCAGTAAGATACAGATTAGTCTTCCATTGATGCCATAATAGCAGTCATATGGCCATTGTAACAGCTCTGCAGGAGAAAATTATATTGTCAATTCAAGTACATTTGACATTGTAAAGATTTCAAAATACAATCAGAGAGATGAAATTCATCAACAAAGTAATTACTCTTTTGGACTCAAAACATTGTCAGTGGAACAGTAATTATTTCGTGTTAAGTTTTTGCCAGTGTATGTTGTAGATAAAAATTGTCATATAACATTGTGTATATGCATTAGTTGCATTGCAAATATAAAACTCCCCTGGTGGTTTTATATTTCCTAAAGAAAGAAAACCAAAAGATGCACATGTCAACACTATGCATTAAATGCTTGTAACATTTTATCTCTCAAAATTAATTTGTTTTTAGCTAGAGGCAGTTAAATATGCACCACAAACTGCAAAGGAAAAATAGTTTTCCTCCTTCCAAAAATTTCCTTTCGATTAATTTAGCACTTAGGGAAAGTGTCAGAATCATTCAACGCATATGCACGCCACCAAAACAAAGCACCATGATGGCCGAAAACTTGCCAAACATTTGAGCAATTCTGAGCACTCCAAATTACTGATGTGAGCCCAGCAGTCAGGAATGTGTGCGTTCTCCCTTGTATTCCAGGCATGCACTGCTTTCTGCAAACATGGCAAAGGGTGCACATAAACATTTGAATACTGTGGTCTAGAATCTGATGTTTACTCATACAGCATGGACTACGCTAATACCAGGCTCCCCACACTACCAAACTAACATACACAAGCCTAAAATGGAAATATCTCTTTTCTGTTACATCTAAATGGAAAAGTTAAATCACATTACCTACACCTCAAGATATTTCTGTCAAGTTAGCACAGCTGCAATGGGAAATAACACATGAGCTCCTGTGTCCATAATGGTGCTGCATCCACTGATGCATGACACATAGACTTTTGGGGGCACATCCCCTGGTTCATTGCAAGGCAGTAGTGTAACCCACTTTCCAAACTCTTTCCCAGCAAATTGTGGGAAAACCTGTCTGGCCTTTTCTCACAAATGGTGGGAACTGTGGAAAGGCACTGGAGGATCAGTGGCACACAAGTAGGGCTAGTCTGATTTTACAGAGTGATGGTGTTCACAACACAGGAGTTGTGCTCTCTTGAGTTTCAGCCTGTACCCCTGACAAGTCAGGCAACTCACACTGAAAGCACCGCTACAATAAAGATGAGGGTGTGATTGGGTGGGATGGGACTCAAATTAGGGGCATCACTTGAATAATCACTTGAGTTAACTTTTCAGTGAATATAAGCTTCTTAGGTGTTTGCTTCTCTACTGAGACTGCCAACAGGGGTATCAGAGGTGTTCCATGTAAGAAGCATGCTTGTGCAACCACTCAGGAGAGATTTAAATACCACCCACCTAAGTAGCAGAGTGCCCACTGCTACATTTGTTTCTACTGGTGGTGTACATTTGCACATGCCTTGAGGCACATAAAATTATTCCATACATGGATGGAAAAAATCTGCACATTGACAGAAAATATTAGAGGGAACATTAAATATCAAGTGCTCATTCTTATGCAGATTCCTGTCCTTAAGTAACTGGGACTGTGAAAGAGAGAAGAACTTTTCAAAGACACAATAGACGGGTGTCCAATTCCCATTGAAGGGCAACTGCTATTTATGTCTTTGAAAATCTCCTTTTAAATCAATGACCACTAGCTTTTGTCTGAAATAGTCATTACAAAATCTAAAGGCTTGTCCACCCTCCACCACCATGAACACATAAGCAACTGGTGCATGCAGGGGGACGGGGTGCAGGGAGGGCCACCCAGAGAAAGAGGGAGGGGGCATGAGGAGGCACACCATTTAGTAATAAAAATTATGGCAGAGGCACAGGGGAGTGATGCACTTCCCGAACATACCTTGAGTCACCTATGACTGTAAAGTGAACCAAAGTGTGGTGCTCTAACTGCCCCACGTAGATGCTGCTGGAACAAACTAAAAGGTACCTAAGTTTGCATTAACATGATCCTGCCAGAAGGAGGACATAACCTTAAACACTTGAAGGTGAGGTCTTTTTTCTCTTCTATTGAACAGTTTATATTAGGTCTTTAACTTGATCCTAAACTTATGACATGTTTTCACAATTTTTCCAAGCATAATTATTTTCTTGATGAAAACAAGAAAAAAAATGTTGATTTCAAGCTGTAGCCTAATATCAGTTTCCAAAATAACTTTAAAAAACAAAGAATTTCCTGGGGTGCAGTTTGCTGTACTAAGCCTGTGCCAATGCTAGCATTTTTTTTTTAAATTTCTCATTGTTCCACAGCCAGAGTGGCAGCTCCAGTGACATACCAACAGACTCTAGTACAATGGCACCTTGGCCTATGACTGGGTCCTCTACTCCCTACTTCAAAACAAAGAATAAGTATTACAACAATGAGCTCACTGGGGTAGACTGGCTACCTCTCTTTTAATCACTATGTGATCTGCCCTTGTTCAGAGTGGATCTTGACAACACTGCAAGCAAAGTGCGCATTGAGTTTATTTTATTCTCCCTATTTTTCTTATAGGGTGCACCTCCCTTATGCAGCCTGCTCAGGATCTGATGGGTCCCAAACAAGAGAATTTGCCAGACAAGGGAGGTCTATGGCTTCATCAGACAAACAGCCCTGTGTTTTGGTGCTGCTGTAGCAGCAGATTCCAGCCTCCCTCCCCTGGGACTCTGGCCCCCAGCCCAGCCTCCTACGGGCTGCCACAGGGCTCCAGCCAGCCCCTGCCACCACCCAGCTGCCAAATGGCAGCCTCATGGCCCCAGCTAACGCAGAATAGGTGGGGGCTCTGGCTCCCAGACCTGCTGGGTCTCCTGCACCTGCTCACTACTCTGTCATCTGGCAACATAAGTGGTCCCACCATATGATGGATGTTGCCAGATGACAGAGTAGTGAGCAGGTGCAGGAGACCCACATCCATCATATGGAAGGACCATGGATGTTGCCAGACGAAAGAGTACCAGATTTGAGAGGTGCAACCTGTACCTGTGAAGCTGCACCAGTGAGAGTGCAACAGTGGGTCTTTATAAGGAAATTGCTTGCATAGACCAGCTCTCCCTGAATTGTGGTGACTTTGAATAAGTAGTGCCATATTAGCCTTTACAGCCCACAATTGTTATTTATTATTTACATGGTGGTAATATTTAGAGGTCAAACAGGGTGCCATGGTACTAGAAGTACAAACATACAGCAAATTACAGGACTTATAGAGTAACCAGAAAAAGATGTAATGGTGAAATAGGTTCAAGAGAGGTCCATTGCCAGCAACAATTTTTTATGGCAATATATATGATGTACAACTTAAGCAAATTTTCATCTGAAGTGACTATGAGATTTAAATGTGAATAAGATTCAGACAGTAACGTTTACTGAATGCCAGGTATAAAGGGTAATCTTGTGATTCAGGCCCTGAGTTTAAAGCACATGACTTCTAGATTCAATTTCTCACACAGCCTTACCACATGTCTGTGGGCAAGTCACTTCATTAGTTTGTACCTCAGTTCTTTCAGCTATTCAGTGTGGATAAGCAAATACTGGGTTTCTACCTGTGTTCTATTTAAATTGTAAACCCCTCAAGTCAGGAACTAGTTGTTATGTGCTCATATGATTCTAGCACAATGCGGTAATGATGGTGACCAATAGGTGCTACTGGTTAGATAAATAGTAATTAGAACAGTTGTTTGTAGTCAAAAATAATGTAGTTTTTCTCGTGTCCATGCCTTAGCATTATGCAATTTCATACTGTTCACTATTCAACACAAGTGTCTATTGGCTACTTGCATTAATTGTTTGGAAATGCCAAAAAAACCCAACCAAACAAAAAAAACCCAAATATCACAGTAACAAACATCAGAATAGCACAAATGCTTACCCAGGGCTTATTTTCACCTCCTTGGTCTAGACAGAGTGCTACTGTTGGCATAAATATAGGTTTAATCAGGGTATTTTCTGTATTTTATGTCTTTGCCTGCATTGACTAAAGAAAGCTCACAGCAGGACAGGTAAGGGACAGACAAGGGAGCCTGTTATGGCTCCCTGGCTCTTAGGGCCTACTTGAGGCTTAAATTAATTTAGAGAACCCTCTAAGATGGCCTAAATTATGCCATTGGTATAAGGTAATAGTCCTTAATGAATCATATGGTAGTAGAAGACTGACAGAGTTTTGCTCTACCACATCCCCTTTCTGACCCCAACATGCCACTTGCACCTAGCATGTGGGCTCAGGACCCAACTACAGCACACTGGCAGTGAACTCCCTTGCAAAAGTATATTTTCTGCCGGGTATTTATGACCACCACTCTGTGCTGTTTCAGCTATATAAAGATGCCACGTAATGCAACAGAGAAACTGGCCCCAGGTCCCCTCCTCTCTCGATTTTATATCCACTAGATCACATTGTACAATGGGGAACTGATTAAGTATTGTGAATTCAGGTCAGAGTGTATATGCTCTCCCGGTCACACAGGCTCTTTTTCAGTTACAAGAATTTTTCTGTGTTTTAACCTAAACTTTTTGGGAGGGGGACAGGAGGGCATTTAAACTTTCTCCTTTCTTCCAGTACAGCAGGGAACAGGGAAAAAAAAGGCTAGAATTATCACAGTGAAAATATCCCTCACTTTCTGCATCAAACATCAAAGCACCAATACTTGCAGGCTTCAAAGAATTCCTGGGTGACTAAAGACTTACCTCCTGGTGTGCTAACTTAAAAAAGTAATTTCTGCTTAAATAAATACATCTCCATTATGGGCTGGCTGTATAAAAATATAAATGAAATATCACTGTTCCATTGTGAAATAATCTGACTCAATAATTGAAAAATTCTCAATGTGAATTTATTGCTAATTATCATTTAGTATTCACCTGTATACTCCTATTAGAGATACAGGAGGCTATTACTGTGTGAGTACACTGCATACGTTTCTTATGGCATCCTAATGGCTGATGGCACCTCTTCACTGGAAATGTGCACTCTACTCCTTAGGTAATTATGTAGAGCACAATTTTGGCCTTTAGCTCTAGCTGTTCAATATTTTAAATTAGATTTTTACCACAGACGTGCATATTAACGTTAGAGGTTTATTACAATGCAGCAAATGAAAACAGATCAACTTTAAACTTATGCATGCTTTTTCTTTTGTTTCAAGAATAATAATTTTGTTGATTGAAGTCTTCTAAGAGGATCTAATAATACTAATCAGCTCTTACTTCACTCAGAGTAGTTCAGCATTTTTGGTGTTCTAAATTTAAATAAGCACCTTGATAACCGACCCTTGAAGTTCTACCACCAATGACCTGCCATTGTATTTCTGGGTGTGTCATCTCTTGAAAGAAAGAAAGAAAGAAAGAAAGGACTTCTTCCTCATTAAAGATCCCAATGCACTCTTTGCAAGAACCAGGTGTTAACTCCATTACCCTTGTCAAAATTACAATTGAAATGATTATATGTTGCCTAGTTTAAATTCCTCCTGCTGCTCTAGCTGGATACATTCTTAGTTGGCTTAATGTAGTACTGAAAGCAGAGTGATGAGCACAGACTGAGAACCAATACAGAATACGTGACAGATAAGGCAGTAACCTGAAACCTCTTTTAGTGATCTTATTGAATTAAATTTAAATAGCTTTGGAGTCCATTATATTATAAATGCAAAATATATGTATTATTGTAGAATTGGATATGTAACTTCTCTAGGAAGGAGTCCTGGCCAATATAAGTGCCTGGGAAGTGTTAACAGTATCAAACAATATGCCAGGCAAGAAGGAACTTTTGGGACAAACATAAGTGGTTTTCCTAGGACATACCTGAGGGGAGATGAATACAAATTCCCACCTCCAGACCCAACTTTTTGAAGCTATGCCTGAAGACAGAACTACTTTGTGACTAAATAATTCTTCACAGGAAAACTCCTATGAACTCATGATCAGAAAGAAAAACCCTTTGTGAGGTTTCAGAGACTGAATCTTACCACAACCCTTGTAAGAATAGGGGATGATCTTTGGTCACCTTATTAGGATAAGCCCTTTCATTGTATATAGCCTGTTTTCTCTGTAATACTTTACCCTTTAGAATAAATGTGCTTGCCCAGATAGGGTAACTCATGACAATCACATTGATATAGACAATTGTTTATAGCATCTCAGGAAAAGGCAAAGAACAGACTCAGACCTTTTTAAGTCTTCTGACTTCCTGACGACTTCACAATATAGGCATGGTTCTATGCAGCCTGCAAATACCCCAAAAGGTACAGGTCTCCCATCAAGTGAGTGTGCGCCCTGGGTGGACCACAGATGGGGGAAAGAGGTCCAGGTGCCCTGAACTATGATAGAACAGAATAGAACTTCCTGCCTTAACCTATATTGCACTGTTTCTGAATGATGTTAAATTGGTAGATTAAAGTTTCATATACTGTACATGTCATACAGCTTCTAAATTCACCTGTAAAAGGCTTTAGGATTTTTTGCACGCAAGAAGCCATTTATTATTATTATTATTATTATTATTATTATAGTATTTATTTCTAAAGCACTCAGCTCTGTACTTGGTATAGATTATATAAATTGGTGATGCACGAACTGGCTCAGGAAAACAAAACCCTCTGAATCATTATGCACATCTAGAACCACTTCTTTTTCATGTTGGTACCTGCCCGTACCGGCACCTTAGCAGCCCCAGCCATGAGATTGGCTGGGGTGGGTGGGGGTAGGGAACTGGCTGAGTATCAGCTCCACTTTTTTTTGAGCGAAAAATGCACTGTCTGGAACTACAATCAAACTGAAATTTAACACACTGATATATTCTAATACATTTTTTCTGACTTTCTGTTCCCTGCTGAGACTGTCTATGAAAGTGTTAAACAACTTCATAACAAAGTATTTCCTTATACAATGTGTAGCCCAGTTCTGAAGTTTCTAGAGAAGCACTAGCCACAATGTTTTGCACTTTGATAGTGTCTTTCATTTGAGGCATTCTAAGTGTCCTAAGCAGTTTCTTTTAATCTTCGTCTATCTTTTGGTTATACTGGTGAACTCCACTGATGTTAATGGAATGACTTAGTATTTACACTGGCAAAGTGGGTGGAGATTGGATTTCGTCCCCCAGAACAAGCTGTTCAGATGGATAAACTGAGGTACAGACAACTGAAGGGATTGGACTGAGTGAATTTACAGCTCTGAGAACAGAATCAGTTCCCCTGCTTCCCAGTATTGTGCTTCAACCACTAGACCAAGAGTGAGGAACCTTTAGCCTATGATCTGGACTCAGGCCGTGGCTTGCCTTCATCTCATCTGTGAGGTCTGGAGCTTTCCCCTGCCCCGCCGAACAGTATGAGCTAGCACTGGTACTGCAGCCATGGTTGGAGTGGCAGCACTGGCTCCTTGCTGCAGGGGGGAGGCAGGAAGCATCAATCCTCATGGGCTGGATAAAGGCAATCTGTGAGCTGGACTCAGCACATAGATTCTTCATGGCAGTAGGGAGGAAGTGGTTATATGCACTGCAGGGAAGCACTCTGAAGGCAGTGCCCACTCTTGCATCCATTGTCTGGGAATCACAGCCAACAGCAGTGGTGGTAGCAATGCCTGTAGGGAGCACTGAACCCCCCCGGGAACTGTACCCCCTTCCTACACAGACTCCCAGGCCTGTTCCCACACCCTCCCTACGAGATCCCACACTCCTACCTCCAGTCCACTCCTGAACTCTCCCCCATCCTCAAACCCCACACCCACATCCCAATCCTGCACCCACCCTCCTCACTCCCAGCCTGCTCCTGTCATGTCCATCAGTCCCAGATGCTGAAGCTCTGTCTCCAGCCCACTGCTACACCTGCCCTCCTGCACAGAACCCACAACTCCAACCCGCTTGTGCACTCTCCCTCCTGTTCAGGCCCCGCACCTGCACCCTCCCTCCCACCCCTATCCCGCACCCCTATCCCCAGCCCACTACCCAGAGCCCCCTCTCACTCACTGAACTCCTTATTTTGGCCCTGCCCCAGAAGCTGAGGGAGAGGCTCCACAAAATCCACTAGCTCCAGGTTCCCAGAAGAGTTGATCTATCCTTGGGAGTAAGTCTGGATTCTCCGTAACCCCTTTCCCCCAGTTGTGAGGCTGCAGCTTGAGAGGAGCATCTTTTTCTCCTGCTTCACAGATGGGGCGGGTGGGTTTCACATCTATGAGGTTTGTTTTCTCCTTTTCACTTGGGAGCCAGGGAGGTTTTTTTTTTTTTTTTTTGCTTTTTAGCTTTGTTGGGTGTCCAACTGATTTTTCTGTGAGACAGTGGCCCCTGAACAAAAAAGGTTCCCCACTGCTGCACCAGACAATACTTCATTGATTATTCATCTGACCACAGGGATTTTTATGTGAACTAAACTAAACAAACAAACAAACATAGTGAGGTTCATTCTGAACAGGACTAAGTAAAATTAATTAGACTTTGATGCACTCTGACGCAAAAGACAAAGAAACATTTCAATAAACAAGCTTCCTCATTTACGTCTCATTTTGTAAATTTTAGCAATAAAATTTTCATGTGGCTCTGGCAAGATTGAAATGTATGTTATCAGCAGTAACTCATGAAAACTACTGGGTAGACCTTACTGAGCCGTGCAGGATGATGAGTATATTTTCACTTGAACAAAGTATCGTTGAACAGTTTCTCCAATATAATAAACCAAAAAAAGGTTCTCCTTCAATGACCAATATTTATCATAGTATTTGCCAGTTTCTGTGGTTTTTATAATGCTCAGTGTAAGAAAAAATTACTTTGCATTGATTATTCAGTATATACTGTACATGCCTTGTAAGTATAATGTATGTCATCTTAGTAAGAGAGTAGGAGAATTGGAAAAAAGAAGTCATACTTGAATTGATGGAAGGGCTTGATTATTGCTAAACTGTGGCAATATTGAGGAGGGGGCTGTCAGCATGCATCTAAATTTTAAATTAAATTCACTTCAGCCACACTTGAGCTTATTTAGCATTTGCTTTCTACAAAGATGTGATCGACCCAGTTTTTCTCACATACTATAAGTACTTTACAGACACTGAATATTAAGCTTGCTCACCCACTAGGCAGAGTGAGTACTTAATTTGCATATATGATTATTCACAGTGGAATGTTTTCTATTCTATTTAATATATGTTCTCATACTGTTCTCATCACCATAGTACCTGAACACTTTCCAGTAATGACTAACATCTGTCACCTCTGGTTTTTCCTTTCTCTCATGCTCTCCCCATGTGTAGAACTGCATGTGCAGGAAAATGTTTTGTTTTGTGTAGATTTAGGCATTTTAAAAACATACACACATATAATTTGTGGTGTGCAAATTGTGTAAGTTGTGTAAGGAGCATTTCGAGGCATCTTATTTTGAAGCTGGTGTAGGCTACCCTGCACCAGAGTTTGAAGTAAGTGCTTATTTATGATCTTGCCCCTTTGTGTTAGTGCTCATGAAAAACTCTTGTGGCTAGAAAAAAGTGCCAGTCTTCTCACAGGGTCCCTTAACCTGGGGCCTTGTGCTGCAGCCTATAAAGCCACTGGGCTAGGACCCTGCCTGTGGGGGGGAGAGTGGGAATGGGGCCCCATGTGCTGCCGTTCCCTACCTCCCAGCTGGGCTGGAGCAGTGACTGCCAGGAGCTCAATCTGCTCATTTCCCTCACCAGCAAGTGCCCTGCTCCACAGCTCCCATTAACGAACACAGTCACCTGCCCCCTCCCCTCCTTGCGACCTGCACCACCCCATCCCTTTATTCTTTCTTGCACCCTAACTCCAGCCTAAACTCTGCACCCAACCCCACCCTTCTGCCTTGAGTCCTCTCTGGAACCCAATTACATGCCTCAATCCCCAGCCCTCCTCCACACTCTGAAACCCTGGAACCTCGGGAGAGGCAGGGGACGGGAAAGAATGTAAGAGCTCTAGTCGCCAGAAGAGTTGATCCAGCCCTGACAGGCCCCAAGCATGGAAGGGGGCTCAAACAGAGGTTCCTGGCACTTGTAGGTGCAGGTGAAGCTCCAGTGTGGGTGGAAGAAAAGTAGAGCACATGGTCATCTCCTCCCATCCTACCCCCCGCCCACAGCCAGGCAGAGACTTTAGTGCCTGGGAGGATCTTCTCATGGAGCCCCCTTAGCTCACAGCCTGGAGCTGCAGCCCCTAAAGCCCCTTTCTTAATCCATCCCTGGCAGTAGGGGTTTTCTGTTTCAAGGGCATAGGGCATGTATAGGTGGATGTAGGGATAACTACTGGCTTAGAGGAAGAACCCATTATCAATACCTCCGTGAGTGGGAAACTTGCCTTTTGAAAGATCAGTGACTCCAGAAAGCGAAACTCCTATTTAGTTCTGCAGTGCTTACATAATAAACAACATCGATGCGAGCATATCTTATCCGCAGCAAGATAAAGCTGCAAAAGTTAGTGGTGGTGCGCTTCTCTTGACTTAATACTCCTTAACAGTCTCCCACTGTGCTGGAAGAAAATTTGTAGGCAGAAAGCAATAGAATAAATAATAATTTTAAGAGCAGTTGCCACGCTGTTACTATGGTACTATATAATTTAGGATTCTGAGTGGGTCTGAGCACATTTATGAAATCACAGTGCTTTTTATCAGTCACTCTTTTTTAATCTAAAGTATTAAATTATTGCTCATTTTCATCATTTCTGGATTTTAATGAATGTTTACATTTTTCCCTTTATTTAAAGAAAATGTTCTCATGAAAAATAATCCAGCCTTCAACAAAAAGGTGTCATTACATATTATTTTCCTGAAGGAGCTCCAGTTCTATGTTAAAGGTCCTTAACTGAAATTCTCAATAGATTTTTAGCAATAAGTGCAAAAATAATTTTCCATGCAATTTTTTTAAAATGCGGCTTGCCTTAGATCAAATAAAAGTGCCAGTTAATTACATTCCTTGATCTCTGCAAGATACTATTTGAAGCTAATAAAATTAAACGCTACAGTGCCTGAATATGCAGCATCCTAACAACTGGCTGAAAATACACTTCTGCAAAGACTGACCAATAGAAGAATGATGGAAGAAATTTAACATGAAAGCTAGTCTTTATTTGTCTTGCTAGGTACAGGGGCTTTGATTTTTTCTGGGTAAATTGTTCCATTGTTTAATATTTGTCTTTTAAAATGGTTTAAAATCTACTTTCTTTTGAAGTAAAAGCTGAGATTCTCCTTTAAAATTCTATGTGACCCAAATTATGGGAAATCTGCAGTGATGGGCTGCGTAGGCTGCAAAAGCTGTCTCTCTCTGTCTCTCTCTCTCTCTCACACACACACAATGATATACACACCAACAAATGTTTGATTCTGACAGACATCCACAAAGGTATAGTCACTATAGCAACTGCCATATCAAGCATTCCTCCGTGAGAAATATATTCTTGTTCTTCTGGCTTAATCAATATTTATGTTGCAAAGAATTAGAGAGTATCTCAGTTTTACCAAGTGTACAATATGTAAAGTACCACAACCGTGTAATGTGGCATTGCTTAATCTGAATAAGAATCCAATTGGTATGTGCCCGTGAATTATTGAATTTATGTTGCATTTGATACAGTAAGTGTAAAATGTGTGCTGACAAATGTACCTGGTATACTGATTAGTTTACTCAGACCCACCAATGGGGGTGGAGGCAGTTGCCCCCAGGCCTGGCATTTCAAAGGGGCCCAGAGCACCATCCGTCAGTGCTGCTACTTTGACAGCAGTTGTGGGTGGAGCTGCAGGCCCCTTTGAAATGTTGTGGCACTACTGCTGTGGCTGGCGGGGGAGGGGCAGTGCTGTGGTCTAGATGGCACTGACTGCTCTTGGCACTGCCCCTTTCACCTTGCATCGGGGCTGGAGGTGCCTGTCTGCACTGCTGATTCTATTGATTTGAATGGAATGGCCATCCAAAAATAAAAAAAGCCAGCAGAGGAGTTATGAAGGAGGGTTCACAGCAAATGGGGCTTAAAGTTTCGCATTTCATGCTGGCTGTTGTACAAAGAAATGCAAGGAAAAATGACAGAGATTTATGTACTTTAGACACAAAAGCAAAATCCTGGCTATGGAAAAAAATACACCTTGTTGATTGCTCCACCCATCTGAACTCATGGCTAAAATATATGCAGATAAGGAGATTATATTGGGAGAGAAACCATCATTACTCATTTAAAGAATTTGCTACAACCTTCTTATTCTACAAATATCTCCACAAAAGCTTCAAAAACAGTAGGGGTTAAAAACAGCCTCTGGGTTCAGCTAGCTCATCCATGTTGTACCTGCAGCCCATGCTCAGCCTGGAGAGAGGAGAAAATGAGAGAGCCTGGTTCAGTATGGGAAGATGCCATCTCATCTGGATGTAATAAGGACTCAGAAATTCAATCTGGACTAGATTTTATAAGATTTTGTTTAAACATCTTGTGCACTGCCTCATATCATGTATCTAAAATTATAAGTAAATCTATTCTAATAATGTTGAAGGATTGCGATCTCTGATACTTATAACTAGAAACATGAAATTTGGGTAACAGAAGGCTCTGACACAATGTAAGGATTCAGCTACTCACCTGCATTCATGCTAGCTCTATTGATACCAACAGGCCTTTTTTTTTTTTCTGGTGGAACACACCGGAACAGAGTTCTGGCACCTTTTTCCCATTAGAACACTAGAAAAAATTTCACTGCCGGTTGTGCAGCAGCACAAGGATGGGGCAGGAACCCATGCTGGTTCTGCAGCAGCACAGGGACCAGGGCGGCAGCCCCTGCTTCCCCACAGCAGCGTGAGGAGTGGAGCAGGAGCCCCTGCCGCCCTGCAGTAGCACAAGGAGCAGGGCAGGAGCCACTGCCAGTTCCACAAGAGTGCAGAGATCAGGGCAGGAGCCTTCTCCACCCCACAGCAGTGTGAGGACCAGGGCAGCAGCCCCTGCCAGTCCCACAGCAGTGCAGGGACCAGGACATCAAAACTAAACACCTTAACCCCTATGAGGAATCATCACACTTGAGTTTTGGTGCCTTTTTTTCTAGGGGAAAAAGCACTGGATACCAACTGTGGACCTTGCCCAATAATTCCTACAGTAGATCAGACTAACGGTCATCTAATTCTGGGTCCTGTGTCCAGTAGCAATGGATAATTTAAAGAAAGGCATAAAATTTTCACCTGAAAATGCAATCAATTGAAGGGTCTGGAAATTACCGACTTCAGACCAAGATGTGTTTACACTCAAGAACACGAAGATACTTACTTTTTAATACTGTACCATTTATCATACACATATGAGCTCTTAACCTACTCATCCTGAACTTAAAATTGTTTTCATCACCGCCAAATATGCCCGTGGACTGAAAGTATACTAGAGAGAAGCTATTATTCAAAGTAAAAATTGATTGGAAACTAAAGAAGAAAGTGTCAGAGTATAATTACATTTGATGCTCTGTACAGTTGTCACACACATAAATCAAGTCTTTTGGAGGAATACATTGCTGTAGAAGTTTCTCAGATTACTTCCCTCCTTATCTTTTTACCTTTGTAATCTAAAGTTGCAACTTCATTTGGCTTTATTGATTTAGCTGTGCTTTACTTGACCTTCCAGATCAGTCTGTGTTCTTTCCAAGTGCCATTTGTACTGATTCTAGCATAAACTTGTAACTGCTATAATTGGCTTATCAGTTTTTTGAGGCTGGTTTGTCTGTGATCAAAGTAGCCTCACATCCACTGAGAATTTAAAATAGTTTTGTTGTCAAAACCAATTTACCAGGAAATTTTAAACCAATGTTTCTTTTGTACAGCCACTTTCCAAAGGTACATGTTAACAAGCTGTGCCTCACCATCATGCTTAGCTGGGCAGCAGATGGCATATGAACATTGTCAGCTATCTTGAACCCTAAAAACCCAAGAGCTCTTCCGTTGAGGACAGCTTTGATCATTTGAAGCTGCTTACAGTTCAATGGCAAGTGACCTATTATTCTCACAAGGAAAGAGCAAACCAGCCCAGTGCTACACTTTGTGACATTAAACCAAATAGATTGTCAGGAAAGGATGTTATTCTATTAAGATGATGCATGAATGAATGCCAGTGTCAGTGATATAGTTAGGCTAATTCCACCCAAATCAGCAGTAGTTTAGCATATTCTGTATTAGATAAAATGCAATATAAATAAATCAATTATGTTTATAAACAATGTGTAAAGAAATCAATATGTGGATGCTTTAGTCAAGTACAAAACAGCTTCAAAATTGTTAAATCTGTTACATCGAAGGATATACTAGATCCCCCAAAACCATGTGCTCCAAAACAAATCAAATTAACATAATTCACAAAATGCATGTAGCAGATCAGACAACAAAAAATCCTGTCAACTGAATAAAGAGCAGTCTAAATGGGATGTGAATTAACCAAATTAACATAACAGCTCACATATTAGGTGTGGTAGGTTTAAAAATAAAATTTTCAGTATAGCCTCCTCTCTCTATGGCTTGCCTTAAACCCCACACCACCTCCTTCCAGTCTGTTACAACACAGCTGTTGAGATCATCTTTTTCACTCATTGTTTTATTACACCATTACATGTTACATCCTTTTTCACTGCTTCAGTTGCCTGTCTTTGTCAGAAAAAAGAGCAGATCACACATTCCCAAGCGATATTACGTTTGTGCTTGTTAGTAAAATAATAAGCCCACACAATGAAAGTCAGAACACTACACAGAACATCTCTTCCTAATAATGGTAGAATGTGCCATGAAATTTGTCCTGATCCAATTCCTATTACATGTAACTGACTGCATGGCTGAACTACACAATATGTTCAAAAAGAAACAGTTGACAGGAAATCATTAGTGCTCACATGAAGACATGTTTCAGACAAATAGCTACCAGACTGATCTCTGCACAGATCACAGATTTCGTAAGTAAAGAAAAGTATGTCATTTAAGTTTGCTGTCTCTCTCCCTACTGCCCCTCTTGTAGCCCACTATTCACAAACAGCTGTGGAAGGTGGGCAAAACAAGAACAAAGAATTATAGACCACAATTTGCTGAGATGATAGGCAAACTGTAATATTCTGGTTTTGTGTATGTGCATCAGCAGATATGTGCAATCGTACTAATCTCCAGCTATGTTCTCTCTATGTTCCATCCATGCAAACGCTTATTTCCATCCATGTTCAAAAGAATGTTTTATGTGCAAAGAATGTACCACCAAAACCTCAAAACTTAACTGTGGATGCTGTACTAATCAGCTGGGTGACATTTGACTTTCTCCTGAGTGACTGAACTAGCCTCCAGCTTACAGGGAACACTACTCTCCAGCCTCTGATAGATGATAAGGTGCCAACTATTGACTAATTAGGAAGATCTCCTTCAGTTCAGGAGGCAGAGTCCTATGTTTTACTAGCACCATCTTCTCAGTTACATGTAAAATTAAGCTGGTAGTTTTCTGTTGTCTGAAGCGTATGGATTTGTCCAAAAATCCTAACACTGAATAAATCATGTGTTTCTAGCTTTGCAACTTTCATTACTTTTAAAACCCATGACTTCAAATTTTTCACACTATTCTTTGAGAGCAACTAGTTTTTATATCAGGTTGCTTATGTCTTTGCAGCCGACAGTTCAGTCAACAAAGTAAGCTGCCCCTTCATACTTCATATATAAACTCTGTTCAACACAGCTCAGACAATACTTGAGCAGTGCTATTCTGAACACTGCAGTAAACAAGAACAAAGTTATGAATGATAAAAAAATGGACCCAATGTTGTTTAAAGCTGCCTGAACTACGTACTTCCTGTTCCTCCTTCCATAAATGCCTCACAGGAGCAGACATGTACTGGAAATTTGCATTCCCGTCCTGTTGCTAACCACCTCTTTCTCAGCTAACAATGCTCCCTCTTTGTGGCGGTGATGGCTGTCATAGGCTGTGTCTACACGTGCCCCAAACTTCGAAATGGCCATGCAAATGGCCATTTCGAAGTTTACTAATGAAGCGCTGAAATGCATATTCAGCGCTTCATTAGCACGCGGGCGGCAGCGGCGCTTCGAAATTGACGAGCCTTGCCGCCGCGCGGCGCGTCCAGACGGGGCTCCTTTTCAAAAGGGCCCCACCTACTTCCAAGTCCCCTTATTCCCATGAGCTCATGGGAATAAGGGGACTTCGAAGAAGGTGGCGTCCTTTCGAAAAGGAGCCCCGTCTGGACGCGCCGCGCGGCGGCAAGGCTCGTCAATTTCGAAGCGCCGCTGCCGCCCGCGTGCTAATGAAGCGCTGAATATGCATTTCAGCGCTTCATTAGTAAACTTCGAAATGGCCATTTGCATGGCCATTTCGAAGTTTGGGGCACGTGTAGACACAGCCATAGGGTCCATGGCAGAGAGGAGGTAATGGTCAAGCTGAGCTGTTGCAATATTCCCATCGAAGATTTCTGTTGCTGGAGACTCTGTATCCTGTCACTGTAATTCAAATTGGAGTCCAGCTTTCTATGGCAAATCTTAGTCAGACAAAATCTTTTGAAAGAAAGCATCCACACGCACACATGCATGCACAAAGTGGATCAAAAGAGAGATCTGCTCTTTCAAAAGGGGGTGTCAACACAGGCAAAAGAATGGGCCACAGATCAAAAGATCAGACACCATGAGGACTGCTCTTTCAAAAAAAGGGCCCACAGAGCGTCTACACCTTTTCTTTTGAAAGAAGCTTTCAAAAGAAGGTGGTCTTCCTAAAATGGGAGTGGAAGAGTGCTTTCGAAAGGAGCACCACGTTGTCTTGATGTAATTTCCAAAGAATGCTTTGTGTGTGTAGACAATCCACCGGACATTTCGAAAGAGCCCCTTCTTTCGAAAAATATTTAGAAAAAACTCGCTAGTGTAGACACGGCCCTAGTATCAGCCTGCAGAATTTGATTTTCATACTGCAGGCCACACAAAAATGTATTGTGTTATTGACGTTTTTAACCATAATTTAAAAGATCAAACTTTCTTTATCTGTTACATTGTTTTAAGAGGATGGGACAGAAAAGACAGAAAGAAACAATCCTTGAGACACGTTTCACACAATATTAGGGGGCAGTGACGATGAAACAGGCCTCTGAGTTGCTAGTCCCTACACAGGATGGATGGGGACTGTGAAGCAGAGGACTCAGTGGACAAGAGGAAGCAAGAAGCTGGAATTCTACAAATATAACAAGAAGGTATCCAGCAGGAGAAATTTGCCATGCTCATGCTAGGAAACCCTTTTTCACATTCACAAATGGATGCAGGTATGCAACATCCTTCTAAAGATGCGGTCACATTCCTAATCACAATTCATCTAAAAATCAAGTTTTCAAAACCTGACTTTGTCCTGATCTTTGTAGTGTGAACAAAAGATTTTTTGGCATTCTCACAGTACACATACAGGAGGAAAAAACAGATTAAGGAAAAAGGTCACATGAAGCCACAATTGGTGTCTGAATTGGAAAGGTCTCCCTAGATACTTATAATTTTGGAAAATGCATCATTGTTTGTACATGCTATCTCTTGATTGAGTAATGTCTCCTATTTCTGTAAATTGCTGTAATGGGTAAATAAATGGGAAGACAAGATCTTGTGTTTATTTGTTGATTTATTTAGGGAAAAGCTAGCACATATGCCTAGATCCTCAAAGATACCAAGGTACTTAACTTCCATTGATTTCAATAAGAATTGGGTGCTTAAGTATATTTGCGGATCTGGGCTTCTGTGTTTGGGTTGATGTGTTACAGTAACAATTGCAAATACTAGGTCAAGTTCCCAGGTGGAACAAATTACTGTAGATCCACTGATTTCAACACAGCCATGCCAGTTTTCACACGCCATTTAACCTTAATACATCAGTTTCACATTACAGTTTATTACTGATAGTAGCATAGTTCAAAATTCTCCAAGTTATCTTTGTTTGCATGAGTATTTTTATTCTTACTGTAGTGGTATCTTTCACTCAGATTACATGTTTCTCCTCTTTATGTGGAAGAAAATACATAGATAAGTTTTTAGATATTTGTGCATAGGCTTTAGAACAACATCTCCCTAAAAATAGTTCAGGCTGGATTTTATCTAAAGTTTAGTGAAGTCAACAGGAGATTTTTAATGTGAATTGCATCAAGCCCATGGATTAGATCCCAATGTTTTCATGGTTATGCTGCAGAAATTAAAATGGGTCAGATTCAGTCCCGGGCATTCGTAGAATGTGCTCCTCTCATTTAAATGGTATTTGCTTATGTCAGGACTGTTATTCTTCGTGAAGCAAAGCACTCATCAGGACAACCGTTCACCGTCCTTAGTGCTGAACTCCAGAAGAGTAGGTGTGTAAAATAAATTGCCACTCTTTTTTTGTCACAAATACTAAATTTCATCCTCATAATCAAAATTATTTACTTAACAGCCGTAATTTCAGGTAGCATGACAGCTAAGCCCATTCATCATGCTGAAAAAGGTACAACTGAAAAAGACAAAAGAACAAAACTAATGGCTCAACTGATTACTATTGCTCATCTGCCAATTTATGAAATGAACGGCCCACCAACCAACTGTAAGAAACAGTAATATATTTTATCTACTGAAAAGCATAACTTATAGCTGCAATGATTCCTGATATATCAGCTTAACCATTTATATTCACCTACCTTTTCAGCTGACTGTGCAGTACCAAAAAATATTGGAATGAAGGCAAGCCATACTATACAGGTAGTGTACATAGTGAATCCAATGGGTTTAGCTTCATTAAAATTCTCTGGGACACCCCGAGTCTTGATGGCATACACAGTACATGTAACCATTAGGAGAATACTATAACCCAAGGAGCAAATTATTTGTAGATCCGTAATGTCACATTTGAGAACTCCTCTGGCTTGATCAGGATCCATTGTCTTCTGCTCATCATAATCAATGATGATGTTGGGTGGGTCAACTGCAAACCAAATGAAAACCCCTAGAAGCTGAACTGATATTAAACTTGAAGTGATTGCCAGCTGTGATGTCGGACTTATAAGCCGAGGTGCTGTCACTGACTTTTTGCCCTGCTCAAATATGCGGTAGATGCGGTTTGTTTTAGTTAAAAGGGCTGCATAACTGATGCACATCCCCAAGCCCAGGAAGATACGTCGGAAGGAGCATACTGCAACATCTGGTTTGGCAATCATCAGGAACGTAATTATATAGCAAAGAAATATTCCAGTCAACAGGACATAGCTGAGTTCCCTTCCAGAAGCGCGCACAATAGGAGTGTCGTTATATCTAATGAAGGTTGCCATTACAAAAATGGTGGCGATAATTCCAAGCATAGCTAAGAAGACTGGGATGACAGCCCATGGTGAATGCCATTCCAATTTCACAACGGGTATGGGGCGGCATCCAGTGCGGTTTTCATTAGGACGCTCATTATATGAGCAGAGCAAACATGTCACCTCATCGGCTTGGTACTGGTACCCATCACAGAGCTCACAGTGCCAACAGCATGGCATCCCTTTAACCATCTTCTTCCTTTCACCTGGTTTACAAGGCAGACTGCACACAGAGGGTGGGATCTCACGTACTCCTTTACCCCATTGCATGTCTTCAATCTGGAAAATGAGAAATGTGAAATACAAAGGGAGGGGTTATTTGCATTTTAATCTCACATTGTGCTAGGGAAATGAACTGACTTATTAGCAAAAAAAATCAAGTAAGCTGCAAAAACACAGATGGCCTCATGTGTTTTTGTAGAAATTGTAGATGTCAGCATTTTCACATAAAATTCTACCTGCATGATTGCAATTACTGCTGTAATTTACTATTTTTATTATTAATGTTCTCATTACAATATATATAATTTGGGGAAAATGAGGCTCATTAGAGAGAGGTATTAGCAGCACAACACCTTCAGAAGGTGTAAGAAACCATTTTGAATAAGAAGTTAATAGGAACATCTAATGGTTTAATCGGAGGCACCAGCTACCTGTAGTGACTACATGACGTGCATCTGCAAGTTGATTTCATTACTTACTAAAACTAGAACACCAGACACATACACTTCATGGAAATGCTAGCAGTAATGATAACATTTTGAATGAGATGGAAGACGTACTTCATAAGGAAAAAGTGGGAATAGAACCAGCGGAAATCAGAACCAGAGTTTAAGAATCCATGAGAAATATCTGTCAGTGATAAAAGAATAAATAACAGCTACATAATATTTTCATTTAATGATACCTTTTACTCTTTATGTGAAGCATCATGCATACTTCTAGGCACTAAAATCCTGAAAAAAATATCTTTTCAAACTAATGGAAATTCCCATTTGATTTCCTTACTTGGGCTCTCTAGCCTTGCACTCTTCCATGTCTTCAGGTTGCTGAACAAAAATTTCAAGTACTAAACAAGATTAAAACAATATCTTCAACATATGACAAAGTTGAACCAGAACCAACAACTTTATTGGTTGTAACAGACCTAATGTGAATTTGTCAGGCCAGATTCTGATGTTAATTGCCACAGTGTAAAGCCAGAGAAGCTCCAATGCCTTCATTATGTAGGAAAGAAAGCTGGTTCCAAAGAAAAATGGGTCCATTAAGATGGAGATAAAGATTGATATTATAAAAACAGTACTATTCATTACATTGCTCTCTACTGTTTTTTCTATAAAACAAGATATCTAAACATTCACAAATTTATCTTTTTTATTACTGAAATGACAAGAAGTGTGAGTATGCTTATAAAATATGGAGGTGTTGTAAATTTAGAGGAGGACCAGAATATCATACAAGAACATCTGGATGTCATTGTAAACTGGAAGTGTAAAAATGGGATGTAATAGTGCACAGTCATGCATTTTAGGGACTAGCAATTAGAATTCTGATATAAACTAGGAATAGGTACATTGGTTGTGACAGAGGATGAGAACTGTCTGTGTGTAATGGTAGCTCACAGGATGACTGTGATGCAGTCATAAAAAGGGTCAATGCAGTCCTATGATGCATTAGGTTAAGTGTTTCCAGTAGAGGCAGGAAAGTGTTAGTACCATTACCAAAAGGCACTGGCAAAAGCCCACCTGGAATGTTGTGTGCAGCTCTGGCTTCCCATGCTTGAGAAAGATTAATTGAAACTGGAACAGGTGCAGAGAAGAGCTACTATGAAATGGTAAACCTACCTTATTAGAGGAGACTCAATTAGTGTATTTAACCTAACCTAAAGAAGGCTGAGGGGAAATACGTTTGTTCTCTATAAACATATGAGAGGGATAAACAACAGAGAGGGAGAGGATTTAAGGTCAGTGTCAATATGGAGAGATGATCAAACCATCTAACCATCAGAGGAACTAAGTTCTGGAAGTGCCTTCCAAGGGGAACAGTGGGAACCAACAAATTAACTGGCTTCAAGATTCAGCTTAAGAAGTTTGGGAAGGGGTTAGCATGATAAGACTACCTACAATGTCACATATCCCATTTGTGACTGCAGGCAGCAAGTATCTCTAACAGCAAGTGACAGGTGAGATGGGAAAGGGCTCTAAGGGTATGTCTACACAGCAAAGTTATTTTGAAATAATAGCCATAATTTCAAAATAACTTTACTAGCATTTACACAATGCAACCACTATTTTGAAATAATTTCATAATAGCGTACCTTATTTCAAAATAGGCAAACCTCATTCCTGTGGCTACGTCTACACCTGCATTCCTCTTTTGAAAGAGAAATTCAAATGAGGGAAATGCAAATGAGGCACTGATTTGCATGTATCATGCTTTATTTGCATAATCTATTTTCATAATTGATTCTTTTGAAAGGAAATAAAAGCAGTGTAGATGGGGCTGTCTTAAAAACAAACCCCATTTTCAAAAGAACCCTTCTTCATATTGGCAGTGGCCACAGCTGGCCAAAATTTTGAAATGGTCATGCTAATGGCTAAATCGGAGAATACTAATTAGGCACTGAAATGAGCATTCAGTGCCTCATTAGGATGCTGCCAGCCACGGAACTTTGAATGTGCCGCGTTTTGCTTACGCACAGCTCAGCTACACCGGTGTACTTTTTGAAAGGAACCCGCAGACTTCGAAATCCCCTTATTCCTATCAGCCAATAGGAATAAGGGGTTTCAAAATGTGCTGGGTGCTTTCAAAAAGGACCCCCGTGTAGCTGAGCCATGCACGAGTGAACCGTGCGTCGTAGCCGGCAGCATGCTAATGAGGCACTGAATATTCATTTCAGCACCTCATTCATATTCTCTGATTTGGCCATTTTGAAAGTTTGGCCATGTGTCCACAGCCATTTTGTTTGAGGAACAGCTGTTTTGGAATAGCTTATTTCAAAATAAGGCTGATGTGCAGACATACCCCAGGTTACTAAAGAGAATTCTTTCCACCATGTTTGGCTGGGCTTTCTTGCCTATATGCCCATGGTCTAATTGAGCATTATATTTGGGGTCAGGAAGGAAATTTCCCTTGGATTAGACTAGAGAGACCCTAGGTTTGGTGTGGGTTTTAGTTTTTGGCTGTCCTTTGCAGCATGGAAAAGGCTCACTTACAGGTGGATTGTTGGTGGCTGCATCTATACTACAGTGATCCTTTGAAAGAAGTTCATCTGGAAGATCTCTTCAGAAAAAAACTTCCTTCAAAAAAGCACCTCCACACACAAAGCAGCAGATAAAAAAAATCGATCTGCTCTTTGGGTAGAGCATCCACACAACCCCCACTCTTTCAAAAGAACAGGATGGGGATCAAAAAATCCAGCACCATGAGAACTGCTCATTTGAAAAAAGGGCCTCTGGGTGTCTACACACATTTTTCCTGAGAGAATCTTTCAGAAAAAGGCACTCTTCCTCATGTGGTAGAGGAAGAGGGCTGCCAGAAAAAATGCTGCATTCTTCCAATTTACTATTGAAAAAAACACATTTGTGTGCAGATCCTCCATGGGAATTTTCAAAAGACCCCTGGCTTTTTTGAAAAAAAAAACCTCACTAGCGTATACACAGCCAGTATCTTGAAGTATTTAAATCATGATTCAAGGACTTACATAACTCAGATAGAAGCCAGGTTGGAGTCTATTATAGGAATGGTAGCTGAAGTCCTGTAGCCTGAAGCACAAAGGTGGTCAGACTACATGATCATGATACAACCTTCTGCCTTTAAATTGTGCATGTTAGCTTTTTGTGACTTTAGGAAGCCTAGAGTTTGCAAGTCTTAAATTGAAGGATCAGATCACACATTTCTAATTTGATTCAAAATAGGTCCTGACTCCACTTCTTTTCATATATTTTAAATAAACACATAAAGCCACTTGCTATTCCAAATGTTTAATCTTCTTGATATGCTACCACGAGACAATGCTGAGAATGTTAGAAAAATAATCCCACAATAAGAAATATTCCAAAGGTCTGGCACCGAATTAGAAACTTCATTAACCTTCAACGTACACAATTTACACTGCAAGAAAAAGACCCACAAGCTCTTCTTTCATGCTCTGCTGACTTAAAGTGCATAATTTATAGAAGCCACAGGGATATTGACTCCAGCAGCATAAATGAATAAATATACTTATGTAATTATACTGATAAAGGCAATGAGATCCTACTGAAAAGCAGGTGCCAAGAACTCCAGTGTTCTAGTACCATTTCTGCCATGATACATCAGAACAATTGAGGCAAATCACTTATACTCTTTGGGCTAAATTGCCAGGTGATGTCAATGGTGGTATAAATTACATAAATTGGAGCAAAGTGGTGAATGTTTAAGTTGAGGGGGCAGAATGAATTTGTTGCAGCAGGAAAAGGAATAGGGGGAAAGAGTTATAAGAAGCAGTGGTGTTGGAACAATTATATACTGGGGTGTTAAGAGCCACTGAACCAAACTGTAAACTATGGAAACTACTTCACGCCACAGGGTGCTGCAGAAACCCTTGTTCCAGCACCGATGATAAGCTACTGCAATTGGATAGGAAATTTAACTCTACAAATTACTTAGAAGCCAAGAGCCCATAAAACCAGAACCTAAACAAGCAATTAAAACATGATAAAGAATATGTGCTGCATATTGTTATATACCCATTAGGCTGTATTGTAATGATTTTATAAGTCGGTAGTCTGAGAAGAAGAGATCTTAAGACAACTTATTTTTGGTTGCAAAATAAGAAAATTATGCAACAGAATTTGCATACAGATTCCACCTTCCCTGCTCTAATTACCAAACAGAGTTTCATTAATCTCATATTTCTATTGTTATCTAAACTTCAGTAGTTGAGGGATTTGTACTAATTTTCTCTGTGGTAAAATCTCAAGGAACCATACAATTGCATCCTTAATGCATTATCATACTTTCCTTCTATAATAACCTTATTACGGGTGAATTACCATATTCTCAAAAGTATTCTGTAACATGGCCTGATATTTGGGACAGCCTAAAGGTATCTCATTTTGTGCATCCAGTGCTCATAAAGGCCATGTCTACATGTGCCCCAAACTTCGAAATGGCCACGCAAATGGCCATTTCGAAGTTTACTAATGAAGCACTGAAATGCATATTCAGAGCTTCATTAGCATGCGGGTGGCCACGGCGCTTCGAAATTGACATGCCTTGCTGCCGCGCGGCATGTCCAGACGGGGCTCCTTTTCGAAAGGACCCCGCCTACTTTGAAGTCCTCTTATTCCCATGAGCTCATGGGAATAAGGGGACTTGGAAGTAGGCGGGGTCCTTTCGAAAAGGAGCCCCGTTTGGACGAGACGCGCGGTGGCAAGGCGTGTCAATTTCGAAGCGCCGTGCCCACCCACATGCTAATGAAGCGCTGAATATGCATTTCAGCGCTTCATTAGTAAACTTTGAAATGGCCATTTGCGTGGCCATTTCGAAGTTTGGGGCACGTGTAGACGTAGCCAAAGAGTTTAACAAATGATCAGGCAAAAGCTACGGGAAGTCTTTTTCTTTGTTGTTGACTGGTTATGTAGACCATGATGGTTCTATATCATTGGCCTCAAAGATTTGCTAGTGTTCTGTTGTTTCTGGCTAAAAAATTATTAATGAAAAACTGATTGTCAGAAAAGCCACATAGAAGTCTGGCAGAGCAAGATTACAGATCTGATACTAGCTACAGACACTTTTCCCACAAAGAAAAAAATATATGTAAGACATTTTTGTCTCTAAAGCAAATTATTGGTTTATAACTTTGTATAAACATAAACAATATCAACAAAATGTCTATAAACTATAAAATATCTATATAGTAGGCCATATGTATTTCTAAGTTTATTTGTTTTCTAAGAGATGGTAAATTGTGCCTAGAGTATTAGTAGTAGTAGTAGTAGTAGTAGTAGTAGTAGTATTTTGCATTTCCCTGAAATTTTGAAATTAAAATGGTTTTGAAATCTTGCTTCTGAAAGAGAATTGCATTGCCACAATAATTTACATTTGTCAAAACATATTTGATTAGTGATTGCCCCTGTGTTCTTTTCAAAACTCGTAGCGCCTTTTCTGCCACACTTTTAATATTTTTTATTCATTGCAAATAGGGTCCTACTCAACAGAAGTTATGCTAAATTAACAATTGCAGGATAACTCCACAATAGTCTGATAAAATGATGAGAGATAATTTGGTACACAATTTCTTCATAGAACATTTCAGTAAAAATGTAGTAGCATTATGTTTAAATTGTCCTAGATGGATTTCAGGGAAGCAAACCAAGGAGCTGGCTGCTCTGAGCGTCAGATAGTGATGCAGCATTTTCAGAAGCATTTTCCTAAAACCTTGGGTTTCTGAGTTTTTTTTAAAGTGCATTGAAATACTATTTAAATCATCAAATTGATTAAGAACCTAACTTATAGTCTTTTACTCTGGGGTTGGAGCACCCCTGGGAAAAAAAATAGTGGGTGTGGAGCACCAACGAACAGGCCTCTCTTCCCCCTCCCCATTGCAAGGAGGGAACTTGTTCTTCCTTGCCTCTGAGGATAGAACAAGAGGCAATGGACTTAAATTGCAGCAGGGGAGTTTCAGGTTGGATATTAGGAAAAAGTTCCTAACTGTCAGGGTGATCAAACACTGGAATGAATTGCCAAGGGAGGTGGTAGAATCTCCATCACTGGAGATATTTAAGAAGAGGTTAGATAGATGGCTTTCAGAGATGGTCTAGAAAGTGCTTGGTCCTGCCATGAGGGCCGGTGGGGCTGGACTCGATGGCCTCTCAAGGTCCCTTCCAGTCCTACTCTTCTATGATTCTATGATTGCCTCCTGCCAGAGGCAGGACCTGACATTTTGCTTGTCCCTGTCCTTGTCCATCCAGCACCACTGGCATTCTGGCAAATAGTGTGAAGCGGGCTGGAATCACTAGGAGAAAAGAGGGAGCAAGAGGCAGGACGGAGTGATACATGGCCCAGATGCTGGGAGAGGATGGGAAGGGAACAGCCCTTTCCAGACACACACATGCTTCTCTGTAACCCTGCAGCTGACTGACAGAACCTAGCTGGGGAGGTGACCCTTGCCTAGGCTCAGGTGTTGGGGTCCCCGTCAGCCAAGCTCAGAAGGAAAGCAGAGCTTCCTTCTCCCCATCCATAATCTCAGATAGATGTTGATCAGTGCTGCACAGTAGTGACTGGGAAGGGCTAATGTTAAAAGCAGTTCCCTCTAGCTTCATTCCTGGGATCCTGCCAGCCAGGGAGGGTGGGAGAATGTGAGGGGTTGGGGTGGGAGGAGAGAAACATCCCTGCTCACAGAATGAGGTGGCCCTGGGACTGGGCATGGGGTAGGGGAACATGACATGCTCTTTAGACTGTGTCCCCCACACTATTGTGAAGCACCATTTAAACATGGAGCACACTTATAGGAGGAAGAAGAGCAGGGTGAGAAGAGCTGGCATGAGGCATTGTGGAAAAGGGGTGGAATGGGGATGGGGCCTAGGATGCAGAGTAGGGGTCAAGAGCTTCCAAGCAAGCCAGAAATTGACACCCGTGACTCAAACATTTAAAAGAACTGAAGGACACTTGTAATTTACAAATGGACGGTATTTTTGAAAGAAAAAAACAAAAACAAAATATTTTTCAATCTTCCACCTTCATGTAACTGACATAACCAATACTTAAGATTTTACTTCTCTTGTTTCAGTTAATGACACTGTCGAAGCCAAAATCCAGCAATACAGGGGACCAGATGTTCCTGAGAGCATCTCAGCTGTCACTGGAGAAAACACAAAAACTGTCCCTTGATTAAAAAAAAATAGCTTTTTGTTTCACTGTTACAAAAGAAATGCCTTTCTTTCTTTCATTTGCACATCTCTTGGGGCCCCTCATTAAGGCCAAACACCCATCAAAGTCAATTAGAATTTCCTTGTGTAAGGCCCTCAGGGCTAGATTGCTTTGTTTCATGTTTTGAAGGGGTAAGAGGCTCTCACTGTGTATTTAAGTATGTTTCTTTCAGGCCCCACACTGCTGATGATGGCAAGCTAATTGATGGGAAAGAGATATTAGCAATTAGAGATGAAACAAATGAACAAGATATGCTGGAAAACAGTGAGCACAGCTTTTGTGAAGTGAAATCATGCCTTACCATATTTTAGAATTCTTTGAAGTATTAATAAGCATGCAGACAAAGATGAGTGGATTGATATATGGTACTTGGATTTTCAGAGCATCTTTGACAAGATCCTTCACCAAAGGTTCTTAAAGAAACTAAGCAGCCATGCAAAGTCTTCTCATGCATCAGGTGATTAAAAGATAGGAAACAAAGGGTAGGATAAATAATCAGTTTTCACACTGGGAAGTGGTAAACAGCATGGTGCCCCAAGGATCTGTACTGGGATGAGGGCTGTTCAACATTTTCTTAAATGTGTTGGAAAAGGGAATTAACAGGGACATGGCAAACTCTGCCAGCAAAATGCTCCAGATAGTTAAGTCTAAAGCTCATTATGAAGAGTTAAAAAAGGAGTCTCACAAAATGGCTGGTGAAATTCAATGTTGATACATGTGCAGTAATGCATTTTAGAAAATGTTATCCCAACTATACACAAAAAAAATGATGGGTTTTAAATTAAGTGTTGCCACTCGAGAAACATCTTTGAAGGTACTTATCTGAACAAATCTGTTCAATGTATAGTGGCAGTCAAAAATGTTAGGAACCATTAGGAAAGGGAGAGATAATAGTAGAAAATATCATAATGCCTCTATATAAATGCATAGTATGCTTACACCTTGAATATTACATACATTACTGGTTGGCCCATCTCAAAAAACATATTGGATTTGGGAAAAGTACAGACAAGGACAACCAAAATTATTATGGGTATGAAACAGCTTCCATCGGAGGAGAGATTAAGACGACTGGGGACAGTTCAACTTTGAAAAGAGACAACTAAGGCAGAATATGACACTATCATGGCTGGTGCTGGGAATGAGAATATTCATCCTTTCAGATAACACAACCACCACACAATTAAATTAATAGAGTGAAGATTTCAAACAAACAAAATAAATGACTCTTGACACAACATCCAATCACCCAGTATTTAGTGACAGTTAAAAGGGTAAGGAAGTACTTTGTGCAATACACAATTATAATTGGGATTAGAAGAAAAGGAATTGAATAAATTCATGGTGAAGGTCAGGATGCAGCCCCATTTTAGGAGTATCCCTAAACCTCTAACTACCAAACACTGAACAACAGGATATGGATCATTCAATAATTGCCCCTTTCTGCTCATTCCCTGAGCAACGTTTAATACTTGCCACTGTTAGAAGACAGGATAAAATGTGGAAGAAAACAGAGCATCAGGGTGCTCTGTGACAAGTATAAACCAAAACTACTTCATCCATTAGACTTTTTTTTTCTCAAAAGCACCAACTCCAAGCATGGGAAATTATTTTTAAAGTGAACACGCAACAGTGAGAGATTAGGTGATGAACCCTGAGCCATCCTCTCCAAAATGATTGCCTGAAAGTTTCTCTCTTATTCATATCCATACAAAAGAGTTTAACATTTTGTGGAAGCAATATGGCCGAGACACTAGAGTAGCAGCCCTGGACCAGAAGATCAGAATTCTCATCCTGCATCTGCCACTGGCCTATTGGGTGACTTTCAATAAGTCATTTCTTATTTCTCTACCTCATCCTCCTAATATGGTAAAAGGGGATAATGACCTATATAAAGTGCTTTGAGATCAGTAGGCAAGAATTGCTACATATATACTACATGTTATATTATCATCCACCCCCTCCTGTAGCCAAAAAGTGACCCTATCACACTGCAAAACTTTTCTGTACATAACAGGACACTGATTGATGAAAGTTAATAAATATGGGCAGATATCATTTACATTAATATGAAAGAGTAATTCTATATGTCACAGCCTCAATTTTCAGACATGGATTAATAGGGAAATAATACAAAATGGGTTAGAGCAGAGGTCAGCAACCTTTCCAAGTCAGAGTGCCGAAATTTGACTTTTTAACCTCTATGTATGGTCCAAATGCCAGTGATACTTTTTAAAGTCATTAAAGCTATGTCTACACTTGCCCCCAACTTTGAAGGGGGCATGGTAATCAGGGTGATGGGAGATTACTATCAAAGTGCTGAGATGTATGTGCAGCACTTCATTAGGCAAATTGTTCCCCTCAGCAACTTTGAAGTGCCAGCATGCCATGTAGCCACAGGCACTTCGAAGTGCTCATTTACAACAGCTTCGTTAATAAATAAATTAAGCTGCAGAGCTTTACCATTTAGATTGCAGTTGGTAGCATTAGCTGGTCTTTTGTTAATCCATGGGCAACATGGCTTTGAGCTAGCTCCTGGCTGCCTGGGGCAAGAAGTGAGGGGCAGAGCTCCTTCCTTGCATGCAGATGAAAAAGTGGCACGTGAGCCAGGGGTTGCCAACCCCTGGGTTAGAGGAAATATATTTCAATAGGTAACTAATACTATGACTGGGCTGCATGCAACAGTATTTGTCAGGATGACTCAAGATATTCTGGTTCAGATATAACATACATACATACATACTTATCTATTTACTCTCACACACACACACAAATTCCAACTTCACCTACCTCTACCCCATGATAGCCATTAACAATGAAAAAATTTAAAATTAGTTGGTGATAAGTACACTGAACACCTTGCAAGGTCAAGGTCTTACATTTTAAGAACTAATTGAAATCTTCATGCTGCAACCTGATCCACACATACAGATCTTTTCAGCCTTGCAGAATGCCACTGAAGTCATGGTGTATCTCTGTAGAAGTGGCACCCTACCAGCCCATTTCAGATTGAAAGAATGGAATCTCATATAGTCATTCTTCATTTTATTCACAGGAATGAGGAAAGTTTGAATATGGTTTTCCAACAAGCAGCCCACTTTCAATTACAATTTGTCCCTTGTAATCGTTAACCTATAGTTACATACTCTTACAATTTTCAGGGATAAACTTCTGTGATTTCTTGGGAATGTTGTAAAACCGAGCTGTAGTGATTATGCGATCATTGGTCACAACCAAAAATATCCAAGATTTAAGTCTTTAAACCACAAGCTCCTTCATCATTCAAACCTCACTCACCATCAGAGAATCCACATGAGCAAGAAACCACATGATTGTGATTAGTGTGGGAAAGCCTTCATGGAGCGCTCCACCCTCATGAAACATCGTCGTATCCACATGGGTGAGAGACCTTACGAATGCTGGGAGTGTGGGAAAAGCTTCCCTCAGCAGTCCCACCTTCTTAGACATCAGAGGGCCCACAGAAGGGAAGGACCCTATGAGTGCCAGGAGTCTGAGAAAGCCTCCTCTAATCGCTCTACCCTTATTGATCATCGTAGGGTCCACATGGGGGAGATGCCCTACCAATGCTGTGACTGTGGGAAAGTATTTTCTTGCAATTCCATCCTGATTCAACATCAGAGAATCCACACAGGGGAGAAATCCTATGAATGCCAGGAGTGCAGGAAACGCTTTGCTCAGAGAGCAACACTTGCTCAGTATCAGAGAGTGCACACGGGCGAGAAACCCTACGAATGCAATGAGTGTGGGAAACACTTCTTTGCTCACTCAACCCTTAACAGCCATTGGAGAGGCCACACAGGTGACAGACGCTATGAATGCCGGGAGTGTGGGAACCAGTTTACTCGGAGCTCAGCTCTTATTCAGCATGAGAGAATCCACACAGGAGAGAAACCTTATCAGTGCCCCAAGTGCGGGAAATGCTTCACTCAGAACTCAGCCCTTATTCAGCATCAGAGAACCCACACAGAGGAGAAACCCAATGGATACTGGGAGTGCGGGAAACGCTTTGCTTGAAGATCAAACCTGACTCACCATCAGAGAGTCCACACATGGGACTGACCCTGGGAATTCTATGAACGGAGGCCAGCACTGCAGATCACATCTCGTTCTCTATTTGTCACTAGAGACCCTGTGAGATATGTTGTAAAAACCCAGTCTAGAGCTGCGTTGCCTAGGGAGGTAATGGAATCTCCATCCCTTGAGGATTTTAAGTCTCATGTTGACGTAGTCCTGGCTGGGATGATTTTGCTGGGGTTGATCCTACTTTGCGCAGGGGGCTGGACTCAATGACCTCCTGAGGTTCCTTACAGCCCTAGGATTCTGTGATTCTATAACTGTTTTCTGTTAATCCCATGCACACAGTGACCTTAAAATAAAATAACAAAACCAACATCCTTTTAGTTGCAATGCATAAGGAAGTGCTGCAAATTTCCATATTTTCTTGACAGGTTGGTTTATTTTGTTGCTTTAATCTATTTGATAAAAGAAAGTTCAGTTAAGATATTGCAATTTGTTATATTGTGTATTATTGACATATGCTTATCTTAAAACCATTATCATTTTAAAGACTGGGATTTAGAAACTAATTAAAAGACACTAATGGCTAAGTCCTGGAGCTAAATCATGCAAATATTATCATCTTTAAGGCTGAATGTACAAAAACTGTTTGAATTGCTGACTTAGAAACTGGAGTCTGAAACCAATCTGTAAGATAGTAATAAAAGTGAGAACAATCCTCAATAATTGTTTCCTAATATGGCCATAAAATCATGGCATAATCATTGTTAAACCCATTATAGGGAAAGTGGTTATTTTTTCTCACAGAGTATATTACTTAACACTGATGTAATTATTTCTCAATTGTTTTTATATTAAGTATTGTGTAAAATAATTCAGTTTGGTGCAATTGTCTCGTAATAGTTCACACTGTTGAGAAAACAAATTAATATTTAAGTTATATACAGAAAGTAACAGTTGTTTCAATCATTAAAATGGACAATTGGGACAATTTCTTGGTCCACATGAGCATAGTTAGGATACGTTCTGCATTTCTGAAATGGAGGATGGGCAGACATTTAGGGAGAGTGGGATCACATATTAGAAATAACCCAGAAACAAAATGGACTCTTCTGTACTTTAGAGAGCAACTGTTCATGAGGAAGTATGGAAGAATCCATGAAGATGTTAAAGCCCTTGAACTACGACTCAAGAGCAGAGTGCAGTGCCCAGTCTTCTCACAGATTTCCTGTGGGACACTGGGCAATCCCTTTCGGTTCTGTGCTTTCATTTCAGCCTCTCAGGAATGGGTATATGCATGCTTTGTTGATTACACAGGTTGTGGTTCCACAAGAGCATAGGCAAATTTTCAAGGACCCAGGGCCCAAACCAGTCTTCATCCTTGTTTATTGAAATCAGATTGTGAACTGCATCCAGAAAATGAACTAATAACTAGTACAGAGTATAGGTATAAGGTGTTCCCTGCAAGAAGTATTGGTAAGAAGGAGTGTTGCATCCTTTACGGTTTCCAGAAGTTCTTTACATTATGCCCTCTGCATAGCTTCTTAGAACTTGTCTACAATTGCCTATGCTTTTGTAACTTTGTAGGGTACATGTAGATACTTACTTCATTGAAAGACAACCTGTGCAAATGCTCATTGTTTTGTGTAGCTACACAGGGCAGTGAAAGGCTCTGCTAAGCACTTTTCCCTTCTACCTCTCACTGCCAGGATCTTTCCCAACTGCTGGGGTCTTTCATTGCAGCAGGGTTGACAGCCAGGGTCTTACTACTAAAAATATGTGGGAGGCACTGCTTGAGTTGAGTAGAGAGCAGTATAGGGTTAAGACATTTAAGACACTCTACTCTGCTTACCTCCATGGTACCTTAATATCTATACTGCTACTTTTCAATACTGGGCACCATTTTCCAGTCCATTCCACCTAATTATGTACACCCAAAAAAAACAATGGAAGTAAAACAAACCCACACAAGAACTCTGGAAAAAAGAGGAATTTGTACAGATAAAAGGCATTAAAATAGTCATCTGACAATAAGGACTTAGAACAATCCTGCCCTCACATATCAGTATTACTTCCCAATCAACAGTGTCCAAACCAATGGGGAAATCTTATATTATCTTTACATAAGTAATGCAATATCACTCTAAGGTCATCCATCAAACATACAAATTCCGTAAACATGCCTTATAGGGCCTGAAAACAAGCAAGGTTTTCTCCAAATCACGTTGGATGTGTTTTGAATAGATTTTCTTAAGTACTTTTACATTTAAAAGGAAGATGGAGGAGGACTGAAGGGATAGAGGAATTTGCAACCAAAATCCAGAATCTGTGATTCAGCTTTACAGCGTGGTGGGTGTAGAGGCAGTAGCACCTGCACACAGGCAGATGCAGTTTTATTTGCATGCATCATAATAATTATTCACACAAAACAGACATGCAGGACTGTAAATCTAGATCTATATCAAACAATTCAAACACTCAGATTTCAGCAGAGTGCAAAAGAAGTAGTTGATTTCATTGTAATGCCCTTCCCAGTGGCCTACACAAACTATGGCATGAAAAGTTTATATGTGCAGATGGGTAGCATGCTTTGCACCTATTGGGAAAACCGAGAGAGTGGGTGGGTGCAGCCCATCCACAACTAAAAGGTTCCCCTTATGAGGGGGATGCATTAAAAGAACATGGCTCCCAAATGAATACGGGGGACAACTAAAGAAAGAACAGGAATGGGTGTGGTGGTCAAAAGGGCTAAAATAAGGGAGCAGGAGGGGGATACCAAGTAGAGAGCCCCAGACAACGCCCGCTACTTCTCGAAGATGTCGAGGGAGCCAGTGGATGCTGCCCAGAGGAACTCTGCCCAGATTCGTGAGCGGATGGTGGTACAGAATTAGGCCCCACAGTCACAGTCCCTCCTGTTGGCCAGCCTCCTCTCCCTGGTTATATAGATGGCCACCTTGGACATGGCCAGGAGGAGGTGGGTAGCATGCTTTGCAACCAGGGATGAAAGCCAGGCAGATCCAGACAGGATAAAAGATTTATTTCTTTACTCTTTCTCTTTCTGATGAGAGAAAGGCTGTGTTCAATAGGACGTTTTTATTAGCAAAGAAAGATGTAAATTCCTTCCACTGTTTTAATTATAAATGTGATTCAAGAAAGAGATGGTCTTACTGAACCATACTCTCCTTCACCCTAAACAGGTCTGCAGGATGGATGTATGCCATACGCTCAGTTTTCCAAAAACTGAACACATGGATGTGCCTCCCCTCCTCCCTATTTATGACGATGCAATCCTGCTTGCTGCCTTATTAAGCATGTGGATGTGTGTGCACGTGTTCACATCCAGGAGGCAATGTGGAGTAGGTATTGTTTGTGTTCCTTGAAGAATCAGTGACATTGCTTTGACCTCATTAAGTATTTTTTATTGCCAGATGAGCTGTTGAAATAAAACCAGGAGATTATGTAAAGCATCAGTAACAAGTGCTAAAGAACATGTACCAGGTGTTCCTACAACAAAGTGATATAGTAACATCTGGTGCCCTTTTGATTTCAACCAAAACAATTTCCTCCCCATTGTAAGTATCAGAATCAAGGCAGGAATGTCAGAGTAATGCTTCTGAATGATAAACAATGACCTTTGAATTATAAATAACGAACCTTTGATACAGTGGAGTCAGCTTGGTGTTTGTGCTACAAGTGCAGGCAACCTGTCTGAAAATACATGTGCCCTCTTAAGCACACACACACGAGAAACTTTTGCTACAGAGTAGTAGTGTAAGTATGACATATGCCATTGCTACAGGGTGAGGCCAGAGGGCTAGCTCAGAAGGGAAGGGAGGCAACACCTGGCTAGTGAACAGAGGGATACTTCAGGGCAGTGAGAAGCAGCTGACCTGGGGACGCAATTGAGGAGCAGCTGTTACAAATCAATTAGGGCCAGCTGAGCTCACTTGAGGCTACCACATGACTGTTTTAAAGTCCCCCAGATTACCCCCCATCCCAGGAGAAGGAGTAGAGAACAGAAAAGAACATGCGCTGTGTAAAAGATCATGGGGGGAGGTGAAGAGTTCCCACAGGGAGTGTTTAGATTCCTCTCAACAAGTGTATGTGCGGGGCTATTCCAGGCCACTTTCAGCCAAGGGGCATAAGGGCAAACTGCAGCTAGGGAATGTGAGACCCAAGCTGCCTGTGAGACTGTGACCAGAACAAGGGGCTAGGGCTCAGGAGTAAGGTTGTGACTCTACCACATCCATCACATACCTTTTTGTGTTAGATAGCTAGAGTTTTGCAGTGCTTAGAGGAAACAAAGGATTTGTGAAAGCAAGAGAGAAAGTGAACATTTCTTTAAGAGCCATGTGTATTTTGTCTTCTCTGCTGCCCTGAGTTTTTCTGTCCTCTGCTTTCTAAAAAAATATAATATTCTTAGATCATATAGTACTGGGGAGAGGACTATTTCTGCAAGTATGTACACATTACAAGAATAATTTCCATTTACATCATATATCTGGATAGATAGGACTGCAATAAAGATGAAATTCCACGTTAGCAGCAGGATGACAAAATCAGACAAGAAGGGTTCAGGTTTTTCTTCAGACATGAATACATTCTGGCACGTCATTCATTGCACTTTCATTCTTTAGGCTCAGTTGCTGTGAGTCAGCTGGTACAACAGCTCCCTTAAGAGCGGAATGCTGGCAAATGTCAAAACTCTGACTGATGATGAGAATATAGCAGCCAGCTAGAGGTGGGCAGTTGATGTGGTAGATGTGCTAGGATGTCTGCATTTTTTGAAGCTGTTTTATCCCTAGTGCTATGTAGAGGGCTGGGGGAGCAAAGATGCTACTGCACACTTTGTGCTCCCAGATGAAAGACATGAATAATCATTCCTATACTTATGGGTGCACAAGAATGTTTCCCCCCAAGGGGTACATAATCACAAAAGAAAAAGCAGTCAAGTAGCACTTTAAAGACTAGCAAAATAGTTTATTAGGTGAGCTTTCGTGGGACAGACCCACTTCTTCAGACCATAGCCAGACCAGAACAGACTCAATATTTAAGACGCAGAGAACCAAAAACAATAAGCAAGGAGGACAAATCAGAAAAAGATAATCAAGGTGAGCAAATCAGAGAGTGGAGGGGTGGGGGACAAGGTCAAGAATTAGACTGAGCCAAGTATGCAGAAGACCCCCTATAGTGCATACTTCTGTGTACTTGGCTCAGTCTAATTCTTGACCTTCCCCCCACCCCTCTACTCTCTGATTTGCTCACCTTGATTATCTTTTTCTGATTTGTCCTCCTTGCTTACTGTTTTTGGTTCTCTGTGTCTTAAATATTGAGTCTGTTCTGGTCTGGCTATGGTCTGAAGAAGTGGGTCTGTCCCACGAAAGCTCACCTAATAAACTATTTTGCTAGTCTTTAAAGTGCTACTTGACTGCTTTTTGTTTTGATAGTGTATAGACTAGCACAGCTTCCTCTCTGTTAATAATCACAAAAGGAGTAAGGAGGAAACAGGCTGTGACTCAGACAGTTTGTGACAACTGGTAAAGGGCACGGGAATACATAAAGGTTGCAGGAATACCTTGAGTTTGCTAACTACATATTAGTCCACCAAAAAATGCCAGAAAAGGTCTCTAATGAAAGACTGTGTGAAGTCATCAAAATCATTGAGATAGATGTATGGAAAATTGTACATTTGCTAGAACTGTGAAGTAAGGAAGGTCAGCAAATGGTGATCCACATAATCCTTTTGAGACAAGGAGGTAGGGACACATTTCTCTCTCTGGCTGGTGATATGAATATTGAGTATAGTATAGTTCACAAAGGACAGCTACTTACAGTATGAGCAAAATGCTTCTCAATAGTTTGCTGGAGTAGTTTGCTGGAGATGCAAGAAAAAAAGTCAAAAACAGCAGAGGCACTTTAAAAGTTCACATTCTGAACCTATCTGGAAAGTAGGTTTACTGCCAGTTTGCTAATTAGAGTCAATTTGGTTCATAAAGGGATTGGAACAAGGGGTGGCTGGAAATCCTGGAAAAAATTTTGGGTTAGATAAACTGCTTTAGACAGGAGAATAATTTGTTAATTAAGTTTAGGCCACATTATGATTTTGATTTATAGGTAACTCATTGTTTCTAATATTTCTATCTGCTATCATGCAAATCTTCTTTCATTAAATAAACCTATACTGTACCTGGTTTCTCCATAAAAAGATGTCAGTACAGAGGTTTAAGTGGAGCCATGTTCTAAGGCAAACAAATAAGATGTGGTGTACTGTTCCTTTGAGAAGAGTAGACCAGGTAATTCTGTGAGGGTCCAGTGGGTAAGGGGCTGGATACCACAGAGGTGTCCTCTGAGAACTCAGGGGATTCAGTGTGCCTACTGCCAGCCTGTACAAGGGACAGCAGAGCTTGCATGTGGTGAGAGGGGAGTGCTAGTGTTGCATTTAGCTTTAGCTTGGAGGGTCAGGAACTTGTACTCCAAGTCTGCATTTCATGATCCTGCAAACTGAAATAGGCAGCAAGGAAGAGGTCCCACCAGGTCATAACACCAACCTGTTAATGCCCTTAGGTCCGCTATGTATAGGGAAAATGTATTCAGGTTAACTATTTCACTTTCTCCTCAAGATATACTCTAGGTCTCCATTAGGATTGAAAACAATGGTCTCAACATATTGGGCTTTAATGGAGTTAGTCCACTGACACTGGGGTAACAGCCACGGACTAACCCAACAGAATATATCCTTTTAAAACCAGGTGCAGCTGAATGAATTAAGGATGCTGCTGTGCACTTCTCTCATTTTCTTGCTGCTTTTGTTTAAGGTCGGAAGTCTAAAACCATCTAATTTAAAAACCAGCTTTAGAATACCACTGACAATGGCCACGATTGTCAAACATCAACTAAGGCTTCTTAAGCAACACAAACTAGATATAGTTTCTAAACTGATCACCAGTTCCTGTAAGAACATTTCTGTGTTAACATAAACTGATTTCTAGAACTCCAGTGGGTACCCTTTGAGCTCTAGGCACTGCTATTATATTCCAAAAGAGTATTGATTGTACCATGAAAAATCAGATCATGAATTTTACAGCTGACTGCTTGATTTTCTTTCACAGTCTTTTTCTATTTTGAATGGGATTCTGAAGGAACAATTTATGTCCCTTGATTTCCTGAGGAACTTTAAAGTTGTGGCCAGTTTTTTTTTCCCTTACCCAGCATGTCTATTCATGTTTTAATGAAAGTGTTACTACTTCATAACACTTCTAACTCGCTTCTCTTCGGCTATGGATCTTGCCTGACATCTTTTTTTTCCTACCCTCTTTGTTACCTACCTTTATGGATGGATTTTTCATCCACTTTGCTCAACTGCCAAACTTTCCCTGACACATCTACTAAATCACAAGAGACTTAGGCAAACAGGTGCCTCATTAGTGGTTTGCATTCCACCTGATTTAAGTGGAGTCAGGACATTTTAGTGGGTGAATCTTGGAAAATTCAGTTCTCTCCATGGTTCTTTGCAACATTACAATGGTGTCTCCACTAGCACCCCCCTTTCAAAAGGGGGATACTAATGAGGCACATTGGGATATGCTAATCAGGCACTGCAATGAATATGCAGTGCCTCGCTAGCATAATGGTGGCTGTGGCACTTTGAAAGTGCCACTTTCAACTGTGCATGGCTCTTCTACACGGCTTCCTTTTCAAAAGGACCCTGCAGATGTTGAAATCCCCTTATTCCAATAACTAGTAGTAGTAGTAGTAGTAGTAGCAGCATCCTTCAGTCTATGTATTCCTATAACTAAATATTTATAAATGTTGAAAAACATCCAAAATATTTAACAAATTTCAATTGGCAGTCTATTGTTTAACAGTGTAATTAGACTGTAATTAATCCAATTAATTTTTAAACACAGTTGATTTATTTTTGTTAGTCACATGAGTTAACTGACTAATCAACAGTCTGACACATGTTCACAAAAGACTTAACACACATTGTCGCTCATTTCAGAATTTTGTGTTCAGCAATCCCAAGTTTTATTGTTCTCATATCTCTAATTAATTAATTGCTTTGTCTGGTCAAGGTAAAAACATACTTCTGTGTTTTTTTTTCTTCTTTCCCTAGACAAAGCTTCTTGCTTGTACTTGTTTCCCCATTCTCCCTGTGAACTTGGAGGGGGGTGAAAGATGTATTATAAAACAATAACCATATATTTTACACGTTTTGTGGGAATGAGGAAGACAATTTTGGAATTTGTTTGAAATAAAAGCGTAACCATTTTAACCGGCCCAGGGTTAAATTCTTCCATCAGCCTAACTGCTACCTCGTGGGGAAATGTACTACCTTCATTAAATAGAACTACAGGCCCCCATTGGTACGGCAGCCAGTGTCTATGCTGAAACACTTCATGAAGTCCAACACCACTGCTACTGTGATGGTTCAAGTATAGATCTAGCCTAAATATCTTATTTCTACCCTTCTTTGTTATTACAGGGAAACTCTTCACTAAGGGCTTTTTTAAACTTTTTCCCTTGTCTGCTAAACATGTTTGAATAATTGAGTTTTTCAATTCCCCAATTGCATGCTCTCCCTCCCAAAATTATTGTTTGGGATTCACCAAATGTTTTTGTTTTGTTTTCAGAGCATTTTTCTCTTTTAAAAATTATATTTTTACAAACTTCTGAATAAAATGTTCCAAAACAAAAAATTGAAATGTGTTGATTTTGACTAACAAAACATTTGCCCATAAAGTTTCATCCAGCTCTCTTCTATACCTGTTGTTCTTCTTTTGCTTTAATATTTGTTATTTCCCACCATTTAGCTATTATAACAGCTAAAGGCAATCTACATGCACTGAGTACTTCTAATAATCTGTTAATGAGATCCAAAGAGCTATTAATTCTATATTCAACCCAGCACATTTTAGCATACTTACTGCACTCAGAAAAGTGCTTCATCTGCAATTCCTGTGAAACTGCTTATTAGCATAAGTTTGTGTTGCTGCATAGTAAAACTATAGATTTATTATTTAAATGCTGTTAAACCTGATTATAACTCTGTGGTCTATTTTGAAGACTGGAAGTTGGTGGAAAGCATGCCATGGCCTTCTGTTACACTCCTCCATCTTCTGAATAATTTACTGCAATGTTTTCAATATTTTAATTACTAAAACATGACAATAGTCAATGTGAATTGAAATATTATTCAGCAAATATTTTCAACAACAAACCCAAAAACAAAAACTCAAAAATTATTAAAATGGAGTTAAGGTTAAGAGTGTATATCAGGTAGTTAAGGCATAAACATTCTAAAATTGCAAATATCCCACCACTAAGCAGTACCCTGCCATGCTCATCAAACAAGCATTAGTCAATTAGGTCCAAGAATGGGAGCTTGGAAATCAAAATCTTGGGGGTCAGTGTAGAGCTCCTCTCAGAATCAGAGAACAGAAATACAAAGATGAATCCAGAGGCTGTGATTCTGGGTGAAGTCAGATCTACTGAGTCTCCATGGGGAAGATGGTTGGAGACTCTAGGAAAGTTTAAAATAAATCAGCCTTTTGCTGATTTAAAAACCCTCTTTCTTATGTTATGCCTTAATCACACTGGGAAAATAAAACAATAATTACAATATAGTAAGGCGGCTGCTTTGGCCCACAATATTCATAAGCTTCCAAAGATTAAAAAAAAAAAAAAAAAAGAAGAAGCTGGGTAAGCAAACCCCTCAGAAAAAAGAGCCCAACTTTAGTGGGGCTGCAGCCAGAGTGACTGGGAATGCGATCAGAAGGTGCAGCCAATCCAAACCCAGAAAAAAAACTGTAATAATATTTGGGTCAAATCCTGATATCTTGTCTCATAAGAATTACACGAACTTATACAAAGCATTTTCCTCAACGATTGAGTAAAATCTGAGTGGGACTTGACCCCATAACATTTACAATGTCTACACTTTATCTTGCATAATGACAAGTATCAGAGGGGTAGCCGTGTTATTGCATCCTGAAAAAACAAGAAGTCCTGTGGCACCTTGTAGACTAAAAGTTTTACTGCACCATAAGCTTTTTTGGGCAAAGACCCACTTGCATTTGATGAAGTAGGTCTTTGCCCAGGAAAGCTTATGCTCCAATAAATTCGTTAGCCTATAAGGTGCCACTGAATTTCTCATTGTTTATACTTCTTGAAAAATATTATCTAATTGTTACTTAAAACATCACACTTGACATAGCAAAAAAATATTACTAATTTTTTTCTCTTAAATTATGAAGAAATTAATTCAATGTTTAAGTAGTCTGGTGAAGTTCAGAGTAAGCATACCATAAGCACAACGCACACACTTGAGGCTCCAAACATGAATATTTGTATTTGGTCAAACATTTCCCACAACCTGCACTTCTGTCAACTCCTGACATTCTGATCACTCATAACAAGCTAAAATTCTGCTTAGCAAAAGAAGTGATTTACAGCTTGTCTTGTTAGAGTTTGGACCAGTCAAAAATATCTACGAAAAAAATGGCCTGAGCAACCCCCAAGTGTTTTATGCTCTTTTGGCATAAAATAGCTTGTCCCTAAGTGTCGTGAACTTAGATGAAATACAGCTGAAAAAATGAAAGTTGGCATCTTTGATAAATGGGAACACATTCTGTAATGAGAAATCCACTCCATCATAATGACAACAGGTCATAGCACTTGGCTTTCAGTGACCGCTGCACTGCAACTTAAGACTATGACTTTTTTATCTATACAGCACACATCTCTTGTTATTAGAAAGATACCAAAATAGACTGAGTTGTGTCTGCAGCCATGCCTCAGTATGCTGAGTACCAAAATATCCAATAGTAGAGGGCTGATCACAACAGGATTAATATACTCTGTATGAAACAGAAGACAATAATGACAGCAGATGAAATATTCCCTTTTAAATTCATTGGGCAAGTTAGCTTGTACAATTATAAAAAAAAAGGCAGCTAAATTTAGAGAGAGTGTCCTGAATTTTATAATTCAAATTGCATGCACAGAAAACTGTGCCATATCTGAATATGGATGGGTGAACCAGCTCAGACAGTATGAATCAGAATGAATCCTCATTCAAACAATAAAATGTCTATATGTATTTCAAATTTTTGCAGTTTGTTTTTAATTTCAGAATCTCTGTCCTACAATTAGAACAGGAAATATTCATGTTATGAGAAGTATAAAAATAGATATCTAAGGCTAGATTTTGATTACCCTTTACAGGAGTTAAAAACGGCATAAACTAAGCTGTTGCACTTTCCATTTCTATATCATTTTCTATGCAGGGATCTGAAAGGACTGGACAAGCATCCAGTAATTGGTGTATAGGAGGTGTTGGTGGGGTTCTCTACATTTGCTATTTAAACAGGAAAAAAAATCCATTTTCAGCACAAAAAAACCATAGGAGTATGTACAGTTACCAATGACTTTTTGAGGTGAAAGTCAGACGTTTCACTGCAAAAAGAAAACCACCTTCATGGGAGGAAAGAAGTTCTTACTGGTGATTCTTTGGCAGTGATGTGCAGTGGAGATCTGTTGTTGTTTACAGCACTTTTAGCCTCCAGATGATATCCCACAGTGCCTAGGTGATCATTCTAGCCAGTAGTTCTACTGCTCTGATATCAAGTAAACAGACACCCACCCCTCCTCCTGTATAGAACCAAGAACTTTGAAACTCCCATTCCTGTTGAGTGGTCTCTTATCAGCTATGCAGGTGACAGTTAATTAACTGTGGGACAGCTGCTTTCAGAGCACTGCGATGAAAATATAAATGCTATCTGACGCTTGTGGAACAAATGAGAACCAGGGCCACCAATGGGGGAGCAAAGAGGGCAGTTGCCCAATGGCCTGGTGATTTAAAAGGAGCTGGGGCTCCAGGACTTTTAAATCACTGACAGAGCCTGATAAGGTGCTGAGGGCTGGCAGGGGGAGGCACAATGCAGTCTGAGCAGTGCTGAGGGATGGCTGCCCCTAATCTCACCCCTTCTGCCCAAAGCCCTGCCCTTTGGGAGGGTACTGAGCTGGGCCTCCCCCACATGGCCTAGGGCCTGGTGACATCTGTCTCCAGCTCTGGTGAGAAACTGATGGTGCAAAACTCTGCAGGTGTACACACAGCCTAAGTTAAATAGAAGGTAGGCTGATGATATTGCCTCCATTTCACAGATAAAGAAACTGAGGTACAAGGAGATTTAGATTTAGATTCATGTCTGGGATTCCCATTCAGAGCTATTCAATACTTAAGTCTTTGTGATTGAATGTCTTTCAGGGTGTACTTACTGCATATGTGTGCATGAGTAAAATGTGTAGTCATTACACATTAATGTATTAAGCATCTTAAAACAAATATCTGCTAACTTTTATGTGTGCAAATGTTTCAATAAAGTCAGTGAAACAGCATCCTTGCCTAAAGCTATGCACAATCTTAAATACAGTAGGGTCTCAATATTTGTGAGTAACACATGTGGGAATTCAATTATTTGTGAGTGGTCTTGCTTCCCCAGGACTCAGGGGACAGGAGTGCCGCCAGCTGCCACAACTTCCCCAGGTCTGGGAGTGCCGGTGGCTGCCACCACTTCCCCAGGACAGAGGGTACCTGCAGCTGCTCCTTCCTTGGGGCCCCAGGGCAGGGAGCACCCATGGCTGCTCCTTCCCGCGGCTCTGAGCACCACCCTCCCTCCATTCATCAAAATCAACATTTGCAAGGGTTCTGATCATGGAACCCTCACGAATGCTGAGGCCCTACTGTATCTTTGTAAATCAGCGCTTAAAGTTTCCACCCTGCTAGATTCTGAACACTCTGGTTTCAATACAATAATTCAAGCACCTGTTTAACATTATGCCATTCAGAGTGCTCATACACTTTCTCACAGAGTAAATGTTTAACGCTCTCTAACTGCTCTTCTGCATCTGGGCCAGAATACCCAGCACTTTGCAGGATCAAACCCTAAGTCTCTTGCTTCAAGTAACATAGGAAGCCGATGCCAAAACTGGAACAGAACACAGAAATTCTGATACAACTTCTCAGTTCTCCTGAAGTGCTACAGCTAGAGCACTGCTTTTGCTTTCAGGAAAGGATTAATCTAGTTCTTTACACTTATTTATCCCAGATCATGAATTGAGACATTTATGGTTGAAATATGAATGTGTTTGCCAAAATTAATATATTTATTTATTATATTAGTGGAAATGATTCTCCCTCACTATTACGAACACCTCCACTGCTTAATGGGCTCTTAGAAGACATTCAGACATAAATTACAGCTAAATTACAACAGAGAACACTGACAGCCAGGACTCGTGTCTGTAAAAAAAAGTTTGTCAGACCACAGGAAGCTTGGAAACACCCATGATAAATGGTTGTCCCGACTAACTAAAATCATGCAGGATTATCGATGATGCCAGATGAGTAAGTGCCAGACTGGAGAGGCTCAACTTGTAGTAATGGCTTGAGTATAATAACTAGTAACTATGGCATGCATGTAATTTAGATAGAATTTATCTTGAAGTTCCCATCAACGCAAATTATTTCACCCTATTTATTCCACCAACTCCCAGATTGATTCAAGACCACTATTTGTTAGTTAAATTATTTAGTCCTGATTTTTCCTCTTTAAAATAAATCAATATTAACACTGTAGTAATTTTCCAATCATGTCTAGCTGTACATGTTATTGGCTTAGACCAGGAAAATAACAGTAAAGAAAGTAATACAAAATTTATAGTGAAATCCCATCACCTGACTTTTCTGGGACATAATTAGATTGCGATGGTGTTATTAAAACTATTAAATTATCTTCCTCAAGTTATACTCATCAGTCAATCAATCCCTGAGACAACTATAGTTGGTACACAGGAAATTAGATTTGGCTGATTGGATTTTAATTATACTTCATTTGGAGATAGCCTCCTATCAGCACTGCCATCATGTCTTGCTGAGCCAGCACAGAAGAGACAAAAGAAAATAATGTGGCTTGTGACAGACAGTCACTAAAAGGGAGGATGGATGAACGCTAAAAATCACTTTACTTTTATCCTGAAGGCTATGTGATTTGCCAGTTTAGTATTTGCTTTGAAAAGTAGACAGAAATGGGCTTACACTTTACAGAAAGTAGCTGAGAACAGCATGTAAAAAAATGATGAACATAACTGCATGATGTGCTTCATTTTTTGTAGATCTGTATTTGCTAGTCAAATTATTGCACTGGGTTACAATAGAATAAATAAGAATAAATTGCTTTGTTGTCCTGTGCTATCCGTCTGGCAAAGATAATTGCAAGACGACTGTAATATTGCCTGCAGAAATTCCACTAGAATATTCTAGTAAATACACTTGGAGAGATTTAATCTTTTACAATACATTCTCAAACCTAAGATTTATGTACTTTACTGTGGGGTGTTTTCATAATAAAGTAGTAATAATTATACCTATATCGTGTATATATCTTTCCACCCAGAAGCCTCAAAAAAATTAACATGGGAGAGCAGTATTATCGTCTCCATTTTACCAGCGGGGAAAAACAGGATGCAGTGGTTTGCCCAATGTCATCCAGCAAATTGATGGCATAAGAAGAGGGAAGAAGGGTTCTTTCGAAGATGGGTTTACTTTTGAAAGAGCCATGTCTATACTGTTTTTCTTCTTTAGAAAGAAGAATATGCAAAATGCATGTCAGATATGTAAATCTGCACCTCATTTGCATTTTCAATTTCCCTCATTTGCATGTCTCTTTTGAAGGAGGAATGCAAGTGCTGACACAGCCCATGCCTTAGCATCTATTTTGAAATAGGTGTTATTCCTCCTGAAATTATGTTTCCTGATTTCAAAATGCGATTTCAATTTTATTTTGAAATAGCATGTACATTGTGTAGATGCTCACAAAATTATTTCAAAATAACAGCTGTTATTTTGAAATAATTCTGTATTGTAGATGTAGCCTTTGAGGGCAGTTCACAATGGGTCTGTCTCTGCTTTTCTTGATTAAACATCTTTGATAGAATAAAGACTAACATAGCTATGTCACCGTTACTACTTCCCATCAAACAAGTTACTAAATCCTGCTTAAAATCCTCATTAAAACCTTCAATTTCTAGCCACTAGATTTTAAGTAATCTCTCTGATAGAAGCAACTGTGGCCAAATACATAACTTGCATGTCAGTAAAGAACATCAGACCCTGCAAGGTGTGTCATGTGCATAATTTATTAAAATGCTTCCATATGAACAGAGCATCTGCATCTCAGTGGAAGGAAAAGGCAGAAAAAAAAAAAAAGAATTTTCTTCAAATGTTAAGGGCAGTTCAAAAACCTTCATAGCTATTTATCTGGATTATTATTGCCTATCATGGAAGTATGTAAGTAGAAGATTCATTAAAATGCACATTATTTAGTTGATATAATAGCCTTGCCTCAAATCATTAAGGTTTATATGCAAATCATCATTTAGGGATTTCTTTAAAATAATTATTTTTGACCCACTAGCTACATGGACTCCTTTGGGAACACTATGCTGCACTTAATACATGGAGACGCTGTAGATCATTCAGCTAATGCTGATATATGTTGGGCTTATCTTCTAAATACGCTTTCTAGGATGTACCATTTTGTAAGAAAACAAGTTCATATTTTGCAAACACGATAAATTCTCCTCTAATTCACTACCAAATACATATATTCACTAATTTGCATCTGTTAATGTTCACTTTACAAAACACACAGTTCATTTGTTTTTCCAGGACTACAATAAATAGTAAGATGCTAGTAGCTACTATCTATGCCAGTGATTCCCAACTTTTCCAGTGAAAAGACACACTTAAATGAGACAAAAAATTCCATGGAACATCCACTTTTTTAAGCTGAATAGATTTCTCATAAACATCACATTTGCTTACACTTACTATGCTTACTGTTTTACTAGAGAAATTTGCAACATAGCAGGTTTGCAACAAGCTAAGCAAGGCTTAAATGCATTAATGTTTCACATCAACCACAGAATATACAGTGTTAGACAGTGAGCACAGACACTTTTTCAAAATTTGCTCACAACCACGTTTAATTGATGAACCCCACACCAGCTGGGACTCAGGCAGCCACGGTCACAGGCTATCCATTCCCCATCCCCGCCAACCCCCCTTGGTGGCTCTGCAAAAAGCTACAATGAGGGGAAACTGATGACATTTCATGGCACAGTTGGACAATTCTCACAGCACTGATCTATACTAATATTCCCCCCTTCGAAATAAATTAAACCCTATTTTGCCTGCAGATTTGTTAACTCCTACAACACGCTTTAGAGCATGCGTTTTTTAAACACATTCTAAATATGGGTAGAAGAATGATTTCTGCCTCCTTATTAGCTTAGCTGAGTGGGCCATGGGGATATGGACAACATCCCACAGGGGAAATAAAATATATATAGTAGAACAGTGTGTTTTCTGCTTTCATTGGCAGTAACCAACTTTGTTTGGTGCGCTATGCACTCATTGTTTTCATTCAGTGTGCTTGTATCTCCCCTGTCTTCTCTCTTTTTGATCACGTTAGACCTTAAGCTATGGCCAGACCTGTTGAAGCTAAATCTAGCTATTTATGGGCTACAAAGACAAGACAATAAGCAAACACTTTCTATTTTACTGTACTCATGACAACAGGAAAAAGGATATATATAAAAACTGGTTCCGTATTTTCCAGAAATATGTCACAATTCTGCTTATTTAATCATCCCCAATTAATTTAAAAACATAGGCATCTTAATTCACACACCTAGCATCTGCTCCTGCCCAGGGATCCAGAGGACTAGTCCTTGAGCATTCTCTGGAGCAGCCTGCTGGTGAACCAAATCTTGTGAGTAGGCGGCCTGCTGCATTACAGTTTATTATTAGGTGTATTAGAGTAGTACTAACAGGCCTCAAGCAATATCAGGCCCCAGCATGCTGAGTACTCTACAAAGACAGAGTAAGGAACAGTCTTTGCTCTGAAGAAATTGAAATTTAAAGCTGTATCTATGCCAGATATTGCAATTGCTTACCCAAGGTTTGGTCAGCTGCTGCAGAACACAGGCACAATTCCAGCCTCCAACCAAATAGGCAATAAGGATTTGCCGGCTAAGGAGAGGAACTGCATCCAGGCCCCAGCTGCTGGAATCCCAAAGTGCAATATACCCCGTGGGCAGTGACTTCAGCCTTTGAATAACTGGCCTCTTTGTTCTAGCCAATGGACTCAGGTCACCTGTGATGCCTTTTTGGGAAGAAGGGGCCTCCAGAAGAAGGACTTCCTTCTGGAAGACCCACCCCCCTCCCCGGGGGCCATGCTTCCACATGCCATTTTGGAGTCCAGAAGATCATCTTCCGGACCCCAAACCATGTGATCGTATGCTAATGAGATGCCGGGAATTTACATGCATGCCTCATTAGCATATTTCAGGCTGTTTATTAGTGCATGTGTAGAAACAGCCTCTGGGAGTTGCATCTGACAAAGCGGGTCTTTGCCCACGAAAGCTTATGCTCCAAAAATCTGTTAGTATACTAATTGGCACAGGACTTCTTGTTGTTCTTGCAGACACAGACTAACACAGCTACCCTCTGATACTCTGGGAGTTGGATTCCTCATAGCCTTTTCCCCCCATTGGACTCTAGTCACTAGTTGGAATGAGTCAGTAATATTAACAACATTATATGACCTTCACATTCTATAATTCCTTACCTATCTGGGCCAGGGAATGATGAGCAGGGCAAAAACTCAGAGTCACAAGCCAGTTTGGTCCAGTGGAGAAAATTCCTTCATAATCCCAAAGATTGGGATCAGTCTGTATCATATGCAGCACAGTCCCTAACCTCCAATACATAGGAAGAAGTGTGGGTCACATAACTGGAGAGTTGAGAGGCTTTTGAGCAATACAGGTTTAGTTCAAATAAGCCAGTTGTGTGGGAGAGAGGCACTTGACAGCCAGTCAAGTGTCCCTATTCCTGTTGCCCAGAGAATAGCAGAGCAGAGAACTGAGGGATGGACATGGAGGTGTGCAGTCCCACTTCCTACCAGTTATGCATTATCCCTTTGTGTGTGTGTGTGTGCGCGTGTGAGCGTGTGCGCGCGCACGCGTAAAAGACAGTGTTCCCAAGATATGTTACCCCTCTGTCAGGACTACAGGGAGGTTAATGGATAGCCTGCTATTAAAGACAAACACAGAACTTTAGCTTAAGTGGTAGAAGCCTAAGCTTTTGAGCTGAAGCAACAGTTTCAGTTCCAGTTCTCTGTGTGCGCGCGTGGGTGAGAGAGAGATTTATCTAGTAATTGCCTCAGTTGAATGCATCACATAGATTTGTTAGGGGGGGATGGTAGCAAAGGCATCCAGGTCATGCAGTGGATCTAATTGTTTTTATACCTTCAAGCAGACCTCTGGAACTGTGTCAGGAAGCCTGAAAGCACAGATTAATGTTCCCTTTTAACTTTAAACCATTTAGAAGCATTGCAAGAAGCATGCCCCACCTTCTAAAAAGGGGGTCCTGTTGCTGCACAGAGGGCTCCTGGCTCCAATTCTGCGCTAGCATACTGCAGATGTTATTCACAAGAAAAAACGCAGAAGAGAGAAAGGGAGACATTTTTTTGTCTCTCTTGGCTGTATGAGGGAGTTTAAATTTCCATCATCAGGTAAAATTTATTTTTACTGATTTTAGGAAGAAAACAGCCTACAAAATTTAGCAGCTACATTAGACAAACCATAGAAATATTTTGTGTGGTAAACTTTTAGATGCATATACCATCCCATTGTTACCAGCACGATCTAGGGCTGGTGAATGATACAGAATGTATCATAGACAGAGGTGACTAAATCTTCCCTTACCAACACAGCTTCTCAAAGCAATTCCAAAACCCTTCCATAGCAAGGTGTGTGATTGCCCATATATCACGTTTTGCCCAGGCAGGAAGCAGGCACAAGATTCCCTATAGTGTGTAGGAGTTTGCTTGTGTGAATTAAGCCCCATAATTTCTCAGATACAAAGAAGAGTGACCCCCCATAAATGTGTGAAATTAGTTCTGCATTGCTTTACAGAGCATAAGCAAAAGGAGCAATTCCAGATCTGTTCTTCTCTTTTGAGCTCCCCTTCATATAATGGCTCTACCAAAACCCAAAAGGGAGGCACAGTGGACAAAGCAAAAGAGTCCACAATCTCCTTCTGAAAGCGAAAATGATGTCACTTATCCGCATCATAATATCCATCAATCCTCCTCCTTAGTTCCACAACTGGCTTCATCTCCCCTTCCTGCTTAACTTCACTCCTCTACTAGTCAATTCATATCACCCCAGGTTTAATTTCTCCACAGGGCCCCACTTTGCAGTTGCCACAAATGAACACTGCTTGTGCTCATTTTCAAAGCCCTTCAGAATATCTACGCATCCTATCTAGCATCTCTCATTGACTAATAAGATGTCAGCTCCCACGTTCAATTGGCCCATTATGCCAATTTCCATTTCCTATACTACTTAAACCGTTGTACTCCGAGTGAAGCATAGGGCATTTACAAGTTTCCTCCACCTCACTCTGTCTTGGTACAAAACTTGTAGCTGATTCCAGGAGTACCCAGTTGTTGTTCTTCCATCTCAGTAGATCTTCTCCACATTGTCCAAGGTCGTCTTCTTTTGTGTTTTCATTGTGGGTTCCATTTGAAAGCTTCATGGACTATGCTGGATGCTGGTTTTCTGAGATTGAGGCCTAGCCATCTCCACTTTCTTTTCTTTATTTTAACGTCAAGTGGTTCTTGTCCTTCTTTGTTCTAAAGTTCCTCATTTGTGACAAAGTCTTGCCATTTGATGTGAAGGATGGATGTACCTCAGGCATCTGTTTATGAATACCTGTAGCTTGTGATTTGAGTCAACAGTGTGCCTTTGTAGTCAAAAAGGCTAATGGCATATTGGGATGCAATGCATTAGGAGAAGTATTTCCAGCAGATCTAGGAACATTATTATTTCCCTTTACTCAGCACTAGTGAGGCCACATCTGGAGTATTGCATCCAGTTCTGGGTCCCCTACTACAGACAGGATGTGGATGCATTGGAGCAGGTGCAGCAGAGGGCAACAAAAATGATTAAGGGGCTGGAGCACATGATCTATGAGGAGAGGCTGAGAGATTTTATTTTGCAGAAGAGAAAACTGAGGAGCTATTTGATAACAGCTTTCAACTTCCTGAAAGGGGGCTCTAAAGAGGATGGAGAGAGACTGTTCACAGTGGTGACAGATGGCAGAACAAGGAGCAATGGTCTGAAGTTACAGAGGGAGAGGCGTAGGTTGGATATTAGGAAAAACTATTTTACCAGGAGGGTGCTGAAGCATTGGAATGTATTACCAAGACAGGTGGTAGAATCTCCATCCCTAAAGGTTTTAAATCTCTGCTTGACATAGTTATGGCTGGGATGATTTAGTTGGGGTTGATCCTGCTTTAGGCAGGGGGCTGGACTAGACGACCTCCTGTGATCCCTGACAGCCCTAGAATTCTATGATTCTATGACATTTTTTATGCTTTTTATACTGCTAAAAAGTCTTCCATTTCCTATAGATATATTTCAAATAAGCATTTTTTTTTGCTTTCTTCCAGGCTGCCCACCCATATCAGCAGTTCTACTTCCATATCCTCCTCCTAATCTCTCCTGAGACTGCATGTTCTTTGGGCAGCAAAGATCTTGTTTTGTGCTTGAACAGTGCCTAGCTCAATGGGATCATGATCCATTAAGTCTCCCAGGTTCTACAGTAATACACATAAATATGAATAGTAAATTAAAATGGCATTAGGATTTCTGTTGTGTTCATGATGGATATTCAATTATTATTCATGTTGGGCCAAAAGACGGTAGGTTTCTCAAAGTATATATGTGGAATACAAAAGTAAGAAAAATGTGTTACAGCCTTTCAAAGCACATAAAATGGATTCTGGTTATTACAAACTGCTCAGTCAAATGGTGGTGTTATCTGAAGGTCAGAAATAAGAGAAAGTCAGTCTTGTGGGACTGCATGCAGGGAAGGAAGCACAAGAACATGCTAAGTCTGGGCCCACACTGGAGAACAGGAGGATTCCCAGAGATTGCGTGGAGAAGATCCCAGCACATCTCAGCAATTCCTTCCCTGGCTGCAGCCACACAAACCGGCCTGTTGGCAGTCATGAATGGTCCCGGTAAACTGAGCACTTGGGCACCCACCCAAGAGAGATTTAGATATTACCCAGCTGATTGGTTATGACAAAATAGTGAAAAGCAGCCTTAGCACAGGTCAGAATTTGCTGCAGTGACACCAGTTTTGTCATCTCCTACAAGAATGCAACTTTGATAACTTCAATATGACTGGCACATTTGCAATCAAAGATAAAGTGCAGCCTGCTGAACAGAAAACAGACGAGAAATGTAATGGATGAAAATCCTGACTCTAGTGAAGTACAATTTGAACCTCTCTAATCTGATACCCTGGGGACCTGACTGGTGCTGTATGAGAGAATTTGCCAGACTACGGGAGGTCAGTTTTGTCTAGCAGCATTACCAAAACTTTCACTGCCTATTGGTCTCTCAGAAAACATTTAGAGGTAAATCACAGATAAATAACAGCAAAGCGTACTGAGACCCAGGACTGGTAGTCACAAATAAATTTTATGGGATGGTGGGAAACTTGGCCATACCCATCATAAGTGATCATCTGGATAACTAAAATCATGTCAGATTAACGGATGTTGCTGAATGAAGGATTTCCAGTTTAGAGAGGTTCAACTTGTAACAGCAAAGTTAGTTGACTTTAATTCATGCGTGATTTTATCCATGCAATGCCATCTCAAGACAATTCAGCATCTTTTGGGGAACAATATATATTTGGATCAGGATGTATGGGATTCCGGTAAGTGTACTTTCAAGTTTGGAGACATCAGTCAGCAACAATGTATCAGCTGATTTTTTTTTTTTTTGAATTCACATGCATAGCAATTCCAATCCACGTAAAACAAGTATTGAAGCATGTTATTACCAAATGTAAATACAGCTAAACAAAATTGGTGACACAAAATACATGCTTTTTTGTTAATTTAATTTCACATGTGGTAAGGGATTTGTGATGGTATATGCCGTGATATAGTAACCATGACATGCATCTAACAAAGTGGGTCTTTGCCCACGAAAGCTTATACTCTAAAATTCTGTTAGTTTAGAAGATTCCATAGAACTTCTCGATGTTTTTGAGGATACAGACTAACACTGCTACCCCTCTCATAACTATAGCCATGTTGAGCCCATGTTATTAGAGACACATGGTGGTGAGGTCATACCTTCTACTGGATCAACTTCTGCAAGCATACAACAGAGTATGTGCCAATAAAAAATATTACCTTCCCCAACTTGCCTTTTCAGTTGTCTCCTAAGCAGTTCAGATTACAGCCCTAAAAAAAGGAAGTTTTCTATTCATTACCAGGCAGGTTTTTGTAAGCTTCCTAATATCTGCCATGGGTTGTCTTTGGGTTATTACTCAGATGTTTATGGGAGTAGGAAATCACCTGCATTTCTCATATATATTTCTATTTCCAGGTAATAATAAATGTTCTCTCTGTGTCTTTTCCCTGAGTCTTATTTTAAATAAGTAACCCAACACACTACAGTAATTATTTGCTAAAATTCTGGCAGACATTTCCCATGTGTTAACAAAAATACATTCGACTTGTGAATTGGAACCCAAGAAGTGGTATGAAGGCAGAAACATATTAACTGCTTTTTTTTTAACTATGGGTTATTTGCTGTTTGACCTCCCATTATTTACATTATTTTTACTTCTTCTGGCAGCTTACAAATTGATGGATATTTGAAAGACTAGTAGAGTAGATGAGGCAATGTTGTGAATCACATAAATATTGTGTTATCTATATATGTTATGCATATGTTTTTGTTGCATTACAGTGGAGGAATGAGCTCCTGAAACTTTTATTTTTTAACATATCCTATACGTATGAAAAATATTTCTCTGATATTCTCCTAGCCTGATTTCCCTGGGCATTTATATTCATGCAAACTTTTTTTTTTCCTTCTGGCATTCTTAGAGTTCCAGGAAAATTATACTGATGCTAGTAGTTACCAAACAGCTGATATGATATACATTAACTCTGTGATGCCCAAAGCTTATATGGTATACCTTGCCACCCAGGCAAAAGGATTAACATCACTGAAGAATGTTATTTTTATCCTTAATTCTGAACTTCTCCTTGAGTTAGTTTTCAATCCAATGTGCAAGATTTAACCAATGCACTGCCATCCCTCTACAACTAAGCCTCTAGCCAGCAAGCTAAACATATCCTGTAGTCTTTCACTTAAAAAAAACTGCTGTGTTTAAAGCACGGCAGATAACAGAACAACTATCAAAAACTAGGGAAAGGAAGTGAAATTATGTCTCTTGTTCTCACGTAATTTATATCAGTAGGTGGTGGATCAGGCATCCATCAATGATTTTGCAAATTAATATATGAAAAAAAATCACAATGTCAAGTCATACACTTTACATATTGTGAAGTGAATAGAAAATATATAATATAGCACTATATTTAAGTGCCTTCACAATGTACTAAAAGATAATTTTCTTGTAAACCACACTTCTAATGTGGCTGTGATATCGTAACATAACCGTATCCTTCATGAGTATGACTTATGGCAAAATTATGAAGTGCAGAGAAAAGGCATACACATCATTATTGCTTGGGGAGTAGGGGTGGGTTCAATACACAGAGCCCCTTCATAGAAACATTAACTTTTTGACCTGTACTTTAATGCAGGTTCAGAAGGTGCTAGTGTATTTAATATTCCTTGCACAAGAAGCACAAACCCTAGGGCAAGGGTCATGAATGTTTCCAAGGCAGAGGGCTGAAATTTGACCTTTTGACCTCTATGGACAGTTCAAATTCCAGTGATAGTTTTTAAAGTTACTAATACTCCTACTTGCAGCAGCTTCATTAATAAATAAAGAAAGATGCAGAGCTTTATGGTTTAGGTGATGGTCGGTAACATTAGCTGGTCTTTTGTTAATCCACAGGCAGCATGGCTTTGAGCAAGCTCTTAACTGTTTGGGGGAAGAGGAGTGGGACTGAGCTCCCACCTCACGTGCCAATGAAAATTGGCTCATGTGCTACTCTTGGCAAATGTGACAGGGGTTGCTAACCCCAGCCCTAGAGCCAGAGTCAGATCCACACCAAGTATTACATATTCTTCTTTTTTGTGGTTGGACCTCGATGTGAGAATATGTGACAAGGGGTTCATTTGTTTTAAGGGGTGAGAACTTGGAGCCCAATTTCTTATGTATTATACCTTCACTGAAATCAATGGGGGCATAAGTGATCCCATGAACTGAGGATCAGCTACTATGAGCAAGTGTGCACACATAAATGTCAAAAATCTTAAAGCCAATAGTGTACAAGATGGAATGTGAGCTTTAGCCTTATTGAGCGTAATGCAAGGCTTACTGACTTCAGTTTTCTCTTCTTTATAATTCACAAACAGAATGGGCTCCTAACTATTGAGACAATGGCATCACTATGGAAGCAAAACTCTTGTAAGTCATGGGTTAGCACTAAGAGATGTCACTTGAAAGTATATTTACATTTCAGCTATCATGAGTAACATACTGAGAATCAAATATTAAAAACACACATTCCAAGAATCATATGGAATCATTAACCACGCAGGACCTATAGACTCCAAATGCTCCCTGAAAATAGCAGTGTAAAAGCCCAGAAAGCCTCCAGTATTTCAGAGAGGAAAGGAAAACATACTTCAGATTCTCCAAAAGTGCCCTTTTTAATTGCTAACTCATGACTCCATCTTAATTTTAAGTGAGAATTTCCTACTGGCTTGGCCAAGTCTTTGCATGAACAGCTACGACAATAGCTGACGTCTTTTCAGTTTTATGTTTGTAGCCTTAGACCTTGCTCTCTGTTGGAGCTATTTTATTATATCCATAAATAGTCATTCAAAACACATTGACATAAATGAAGCTCTAATGATTGTGTAATTGTTGTTCAACAAGGGGAATATTTAAATATATTAATCATTTCTATATTCATTTCTATATTTTTACGCTGTTTTGTTTTCGTTTATAGTTTGATAGACTTTTAGCTCCATCCCTTAAAAATGGAAGAAAACAGGGCAAAGAATTCTGTGAGTGGTTGATGACTAACCTTATGATGAGGTTAATGCAACCAGATGGTTGCTATACACCAAGCAGGGCACAGAGAGTAATATTGGTAAGCAATTTTCTGGCATTGTGTGAAGCTAACTATATGAGAAAGGCTACCAGGAACCTAATTCTCCTCTTCTTTATATTTAGATAGTGCTTTTCACCTGTACCAAATGACTGTAAAAACCTTGTCATTCAAATATGGTGATGTTTTATACTCCAGCTATTTGTAAATAATTACTGCTGACTCAAATCAGTGTAGAATCAGAAAAGCAGAGGACAATGAGACCTCACCTGACACTCTGATATTGTTAAACCCAGCCACTCCCTTCAATTCTCCTGACTGAGAGGTGTTACTGGCCCACCTATGACCTCTAGGAGGGGTAACTTCAGTGGCTTTGCCCTTCTCATTGGGATCTCAGAGTAATTTTCAGCAAGGGCTTGCAAGTGCATCTTAATTTTGGTCCTCCTCTTCTTCAAAATGCATATGAAGCCTTCATAATAGATTGCAGGGAGATGAGATCTAGCTGTTGTAAGGCTCGAAGAAGCAAGGAGACATGGTAAGGATTATTCTCTTCCATTGAAAACATCCAACAGTTTTTGTGGGACTTGACAATTTTGTTGGCATCAACAGATCCACTGGTGCTATGGAATTATCCCATAACAGCAGTGACAAAGAAGGATCCTTATTTGGCCTGGCGACTATGTCAACACTTCGTCTTATGCTGGGTTAACTTCTTTCACCCAGACCACACCCTGGATGACATAAATTACACCAACCTAAGTGCTTCACCCACTTACATAGTTTCTGCTGTTTGCAAGGGTTGTGATAGTTAAAGTGGGAGAGTTTTTGTTGTTTTGTGTAGATATGTACATGTAAGTACACAATGAGTAGGGCATATATCCTTGAGATGTTTCCAGAATTGGAGATGAAGACTATTTAAATCATTATCTCTCTCTCGCTCTCTCTCTCTTATATATATATATATATATATATATATATATACACACACACACACAACTCATTTTATAGGCAATATGCAGTAAAAAGAGATTGATGGATGGATGGGCATGTGTGTGTCATCAAGAGACATGGATTAATCAAAAGGAATTAACATTTTAAATAATTGATATCATAAACATTGTGATTTCATATACAAATATATTAGCTATTTCACCGAGGATTTATACCTTTCCACAATTATTTCCTTTGTTCGGCAGGAGATACTGACTCAATCAGTAAAATGTTTTTGCTGTAGCACATATTACTGAGCAATAATTCAGAAAACATATTTGATGTATGTATGTCCATTTCTAATTATGTCTATTTTCCATCTATCCTAAAGGTAGATATTTCTGGACACAATTACATCTCCAAAGGTGTCATTATTTGATACTCTAAATATGAGGTAGCCTACAGACTTTATGGAGTTTTTTAAACTGTAGTCATTTTTAATGAGAATTATAAACTGTCAATGAAAGAATTTCAATATTGCAATGATACTAAAAGAAAAGATCCTAGCTATAGCTAATGTATGAAACCTTAACTTTAATCATTCAGACCTAATTTGCTGAATTGACTAAAGAATTTTAACACATGAATTATGCATACATCATGAAAAACCTTTCATCTTAGTTATACACTTTAAACTCAGATCTTGTAACACAAATGTAATACCTTTGTACCATCAGCCACTCTTTACCACCTGTAACATAAGTAGGAAATTGCACTACATGGGCCAATTAAAGTGATAATAACAGAAAGGAATATGGAAAATACCAATTTTTGCATATTTTTTTGAAATCTTTGAGCTTTAATTTTGAAGTCTCTTGTATGCCGTGAAACAATGGCTGGATCTAAAATAGTCTCAATTATGGGCACATGCACCTCTTTGTGTAGCATATATATCGCACACATGCGAACACAAATATACACACACTTGTCTGTGCACTTGAACCCACATAATAGATACACACAAATATATTACAGGGAAAGCCTATAGTTTACACTGGCTATCTCAAACCTATTATAAGATATTATTTTCTGTTTCTTATAAGTTTTCTAAAAGTTGTTTGGTCTGACATTTTCCTTGCTGGATGAGCTAAAATAGTTGTCATTTTTGAGAATGAAGCTAAGGAAAAATATACAATTAAATATGTGTACTGCCAGTGCTTTTTTTGTGCTGCTACATGCTGGTACTCAGTACCAACATCTCAGCAGCCCCAGAGGTGGGATGCCCGGGTGGGTGTTAAGGAAACCTTGCCAGCCCCGCGGCTGGAAGCCAGATGGGGTCTGGAGCCCCGCCTGCAACTTCAGCTGCAGAAACCCTGGCAGGGGTGGGGGGTGAGTGGATAATTGAGAACTGGCTCCTCTTTTTTAAAAAAATAGCACTGTGAACAATCATTTAGTCAAGAAACCCTAGTGCCTCCATGATTTCAAGCATAGATTTTTATATCTGGCAGGTGGTCTCCCTCCAAATGTACGTCTTCCTGTTTCCATGAAACTTCTCCCCAAACATGATTAAAATCACATGAATTCCACAAAAAAAAAAAAAAATCCACCTCATTTTGCACATTTTTGGTGAAGAGTTCTTGATGTACAGCAATTAAATTTTCTGGAGATTGTGTGTGCTCTGAATAGTCTCCAGTCCAAAGGCAAAAAGAGCGAAATCAACTAAACTTGAGTGGGAGTGTGTACTGAGTGGGAGAGGATCTCTGTGTGTTTATGTAGTTATTTATTTATTTTACTTGGCAGAAATATCTCCAGGCATTGAACTATACGGAGCAAAATTATTTGCTCAGATCTAATTGTTATTCTGAATATTTTCCCACAACTGTTGCATACATTCAGGCTCCTGCAGAAGGTTAGACTTTATATTACTTTATTCATTGCCCTAATAGTCATAACATTTTATTTCCAAATTCAATAACAGAGATATTTACAGCACAGAAACAGATTAATCTGAGCACAAACAGATTCAGGAGGTGTTGAAGTGCCTAGGATTTGCATAAACTGCACAGATAAGTGCAAAGCTTTTATACACTTCTATTTGGGGGGCAACCAATTGCTCTATGCATCTTACATGGTTCCCCTCGTCAATCATTCCCTTTGAAATGACACTTTGGGATATTGGTATTATTTAGCATCTGCACAGATGACATTCAGGCTGTGTCTACACTACACAAGAAATTCAAATTTATTAATATCGATTTTGTAATTCTGCAATTTATAAGTTCGAATTTGACCGCTCTTACCTCCCCGCGTGCTCCTCACAAAGTTGACTTATTGTTGCCACACTCAACTGGCAAACATTAACTGTTGCAGTAGTGCATTGTGGTAACCTATCCCACAGTTCCCTCAGCCCTGTAGCATTCTTGGTATGCTCCCTGGTCTTAAACATCATCTTCCCACATTGCTTTTCCTCATTCCCCTCCTGTGCTAAGCAAACATCCATTTTTCTGATTGGAAAGAAGGAAAAGTAGGGCATACACAGAGATGGCAAAAAGGTTTACAGAAGTGTTTTTGTTCTGTAGCTGAATTCTCAATTGGCCATCCACTAAGTGTCCCCACTCCTGTGATTGCATCCAATCCCTGAAAATAATACAGGGACCCTGAAAAGCTTGAAGAAAGAGAAAATAGGAAAGTTTTTTCAAAAAAGATTGTTGCTGAGGGGAGAGTCTTTGGCTTTCTGACGCACTATAAGGCTTCTGTGATACAGCTCATCTCTCAACTGGTACCCACTCCCATGATTGTATCCTATCCCTGCAAATAACACATAGAAAAGACTCTAAAAATTAGAAGAAAGAGGATAGAAAAATGTAGGAAAGAAGATCCTTGGCTTGCCTCTTTGCTACACAGACATTGTGTACATAGGGATTCTTGGTGGGGGGCTACTTGCTAGGGTGCAGTGGGGGTTCACAGGGGAGCTTCCCCCCAGGTGGCAGAAAGACCCTGAGTATCTTAACAGCTGTGGGGACAACTACCCCTGGCAGCAGCTAGCACCTGACATTGTTTTCTGCCAGGGAGAGACTTACCCCAGCGATATAACGCCACCGAAAATATTGTTGGTGGGGGGCCAGTTGCTAGAGATATGTGTTGGTGGGGGGTTCAGTGGGGGGTTTCCACCCCAGCAGCAGCAAGCTGCTGACTATCTTAGCCACCAGGGGAAACTTCCTCCCAGCAGCAGGAAGCATCACTAGTCCCTTGCTAGGGCCATGTGGGGGTTCAGTGGCTGGCCAGGTGAAGTGGTCACCCCGACTATCTTAGCTGCTGGGGAAGAGTCCCCCCAGTGGCAGCAAGCCCCATTAGTGCTGTGGGAGGCGGGTTCAGTGGGCAGCCAGGTGAAGTGGTCACCCCCAACTATCTTAGATGCCAGAGGAGACTTCCCCCAGGTGGCTGTAAGCCCCCAAAATTCTTTCGTGCCCTTGGAGCCCTAAATGCACGTAAGCTAAGACATGATGCTGCCTGGCAGCATGGTCAGCACCAAATGGCTGGCATGTCCTTATATTGGGTCGCAGGCTACCCACATGATGTGGCTGAGCATGGTGCCTGTGGGGGAGGTAGGGGGGTTCATGCACAAATGCAAATCACTGAGAAGAAGTTTCTCGACATCTCATGCAAGAACGACCCCCGCAACAGCCTTGTTATCACGTGGTGCAGCGGGGCAGAGGCTGGAGCCAGGCAGTGGAGAAAAAAATAACAAATGTAGGGACAGAACCACAAACTCTCTGCAGGAGATATTTGTAATGAGTTGATGAACTGACAGTGCTAATAGCAAAGAAAGACATTTCTCAGGCATTAATACAAACATGAGTCCACAGTCACAGGCTTGCTGCTCCCGCTTTGAAATTCACGGCCTTCTTATTGCCTAATTCCTGTGCAGCAGGAGGCCAGTGTCCAGAGCAGAGCACTGATGAGCATTGTGGGTTATATACAGGACACCTCTAGAGGCTAATACATTTGATATTAAGACATGGCACTTCCACACTGGCCTTTAACCAAATTTCTGAATTTGGGCATGACGTTATACCTATCAGGTGATGGTGCTATTGTAATCTCAATGTTAGTTCTACCCAAATCAAGCTAATGGTATTTACAGTGACGGCAGTCACATGGTAATATTGAGCTAACTGCCTTAAATTCAAATTTGTCTCATAGTGTAGACACAGCCTCAGTGTCTTCACTATCCTTTGCTTTCCACGCGTGGTGGGAGAGGAGGAAGGTTAACCTTTAAGTCATAAACTATGTTTATGTGTGTTAATACCAGTAAGACTTTATAGTACATACAAATGGTGTCATGAAAACCCAACTTCTCTTCATCTTCCCATTCCTCTAAAATACTGCCCAAATCTGTAGTGAAGAAAATAAAGCAATTGGTAATTTCCTCAAAGAACATGGACTTTACTGATAAATATCAAGTGATTTATTTCGCCACAAGTCATGCAAAGTGAGATTTATAGGGGTGCTTCATCTGCATAACTTGTGTGTTTGTACAACCATATTGACAATTATATGTAATATTAATCTTCCAAACACTTCTGCAAGCAGATTGTAGTAATGCATCACTGATTGCTGGAGGAGATACTGAAAAATGAAGGAATTCTAAGCACCCAGCTAACTCCTGAACGTAAACGGATCCATTTAGTAACAACCATATTTCAGTTATGCCCATCTAAGTGTTACTAAACAATTTATAATTAGAGGGTGTTTATCTAGAATAGAACAGATTTGTTTATCTTTTATTGCTACGCATTGTAGATTTGGGGCTCTTTACTATAGAAATTATCTTTCTGAAAACAAATTAACTGGAGAGAGACTGCCACTTTATTTAGAGAGTGACATTTAACCACTAGTAGTACATTAGAAATGAAAATTGTTTCAGTGTGGACAATTTAGGAACTCTACAAAGCAGCAATAATGGGCAAAACAGCTTATTTTCCACCATTCATCTTTACTGAGACAGTGTATAGCATTTTCAGTCTTCCTGAGAATATGATGCAAAATCTGATCAATACTGCCATGCCCAGTAGCACCTTTATGAGCTACAATATTGAACTGGAAGAGTGCATTTGACAAGTTGGAGATACTGAGGCATTTCAAGCCAAATGAGGCAACCCATAAGGAGGCTAACAGGCTGGAAATAATGCATTACTTAGAAAAACAAATTGAGAAACGTTAGCTGCTACAGGAATATACTATTCTTCAATGATGAACATGCAAGTTTTCTGTAACTGCTTTGTTACTCAGCAACAAAAAATGAGAAGTTGATTACAACAAAATGTCACGTAAACTGTGGCACTGCAAGTTGTAAAAGGAATGTAATGTACTGAAATGAGATTAAAAACAGATCTTTTAAAGGTTACTAAGCCACAAAATAAACCCACATGGATTTCCATGGCAGAGCCATGTTCTAAGTGATACTTCCTCCCTAGCTCAGGATCTGCATGTTCAAAATGCTTACCCTGTATTAAACATAGAAACAAAAGTTCAAAGAACATAGTTTTCAAATGCAGCAGTCAAATTTCTTGCCAGACAAATCTTTTCAGATCAAATCTGATTTTCCTTTTTAGCTAGTGACATATGTACAACCAGAGTAAGCCAAAATCCTCAAGTGCAGAAAACTAGCTTCTCCTTTCAGTGACTCCAAGAACCTCTAGCCAATAGGAAACAGGAACACAGTTGGGCGTGAAATCCTGTCTCCCTTTGAATCAACCACAGATAGGATTTCATCCTGGAATGTCAATTCAATCTAGAGAATTCATTAATTTTCTAGGTGCTGGATTAAAATTTGGTGCAGATCACATCTATAATATTCTATTACCCAGGCTGCTTTCCATCCTTCCCCAGTCACCACCACCACTGGTATGAAAGTTTGGGCTGTTGTGGTACTTATTTTCTTTCTGATTGTTTTTTAAAATAAAAATAAAAATAAAAATAAAATAAAATAAAATAAAAACTGAGACTCCAGATACCCATAGGGGATTTGATGAATCTGAAACTCTGAAACTTGAGATTCATGCAGTTAAATCCTGTACTGTAAGGGACACATTGTGATGGGGAAGGTTCCTAGAACCCAGACTCTAGCCCAAGCATGGATGTCTGCACTGCACATTTATAGCCCCAAACCTTGAGACTGAATCAGATGATGGGGCAGCCATGGCTGCAGAGCCACTAAGGAATGGGGGCAGGAAAAGGCAGCTACCACAAGGTCCAGTGATTTAAAAGGACCCAGGGCTCTGGAGCACTTATGTTGCTACCTCAGCAGCTGGAGTCCCACACCCTTTAAATCACTTACCCCATCCCTGCTTCTACCTGCCCCCACTTGACCCATCCTGGGGGGCCCAGAGTGAACTCCCCCCAGGACATAGCAAAATGTCTTGTCAGCCCTGCATGGTTCTTTCAGTGAAGCTTAGTCATACCTTTTGAGATAAGTTCTGAGCAACAAAGCTGAAGTGAAGCGAAGCCCACACCATCAAATGTCCAGTAAAACCCCTCAATTCTTCCAGGAGTGATAAGTTTGTACCTCCTAAGAGCAGTTTAAAATACCTGAAAAGTTAAGTAGTGGTTACAAAGGTCAGCTATGTTTGACTAACTATGCTCAGTCAATCATAGAGTCATTTGACTGGAAGGGACTTTAATATGTTCTCCCCAGCACTAGGCCCTGAATAGTAGAAAGAGGCCCTGATACTTACGGCCTTATAGCAGAAGCTTGGACCTGGGTTAAAGTATAAGTTTAACCTCCTCATGCAGCAACATCCATAATCCCAGCATGATTTTAGTTAGATGAACAACCAGTTATCACGGGTGTGGCCAAATTTCCCCTGGTCCCATAAAGTTTGTTTACAGCCACCAGTCCTGGCTTTCAGCGTTCTGTGCTGTTATTTAGCTCTAATTTACCTCTAAATGACTTCTAAGAGCTGAGCAGTGGAATTGTTGGCAAAGGTACCTGACAATGTTGACCTCTCATGGTCTGGCAAATTCTCTTGTATAGTGCTGCTCTGGTCCCAAGGGTACCAGATGACAGCGGTTCAACATGTAGTCAGAAGTTTGCTTCCATAAAGCAAAGTTAAGTAGTGAACAAGAGGCAGGCCCTGCTCACAGAATGTGGCAAGAAGAGGGCTGATATTGCAGAAAAACACATTCCTAAGTAGTGCTAGACACAAAAATGTACAGGCAAAAACATGCCAGAAAAGTGGTACCAGAACAATTTGATAACAAGCATATTCCTCCAAAATAACAGGAATGGGCTGACCCATCTCAACAATAAGGTCAGGATGACTGTATAATGGATGAAGATATTTTGGTCCAACCAATATGGACAAGACAATGGCTGGTACACCAATATGCCAGAGTGTGGCACCCTGCTACTTCAGTGGCAATACATAACTTCTTTGTATTGGTGTGTAAAGATGTATCCTGGAGTAAGTGTCTTTGACCAGCCAAGTGATTAGTGAAAAGTCCCATCACTGACTGAGCTGCATCCATTATCATGGGCATATATTTCATAGAATCCTTGCACAGTCTGCCACGTGCTATTACCATGCTGCATCAACAATAAACTTGACTGGGTGCATTCGTATCTTAATGGATTTCATGGTCATTGGGTAGTTTGCTTGAGGTGCACTGTGCCAGCTTTTTGAGCTGAGCATGGGCAGCACACAGGAGTGGCGTCCACACAACAGTGCTCTTTTGAAAGGGTAAAATTCGAATGATAACATTCAAATGATAGCCTTTTGAAAGAGCACAGCTACACACAAGAAGAGGATCAAACCCTCAATCTGCTCTTTCAAAAGAGCTCTCTGTTTTTTTGAAAGGGAGCATCCACACAGCTCCAAGCACACTTCAGAAAGAACAGAACAGGATATGCTACACATGCAGTTACTTGGCAGACAAGCCCTTCTGGGGGCCACAGCTGGCCACTTCCTTAAAGAGCCCCTCCCCAACATCCTCACCCTCCACAGACTGAGGCCTGCTGAACTGCCCCAAGCCAAGCAGAGTCCATGAAGGAACCAGAGGGCCAGCAAGCAGCCTAATGGAGCTCCAGCGACTGCTCCTGGAATTAGACAATTCCATCCTGGACACTGTGCTAGCTAGTCTGTGCACAGTAGTTGCAGCCACCCCCCACCACCTCCTCAGTTGACCAAGCTGCACACTCAGGGCCGTGGAGTCAACCCACCCTGAATCCCACTGGCACTGCCCACTCCCCCAGGTGCCCCAGTGCCTCTGGAGCCACCCTAGCACCTCTGAATGGTGGGAGCGGCTGGTGCTGGGGGAGTGGGACAATGCCAGATGGCTGCAGAACTTCCAGATGAACAGGCAGACCTTCCAGGAGCTCTGCCTCTGGCTCTCCCCTGCACTCCCTCAAAAAGAAAGCTGCCATAGACATCTGGAAGCCTGCCATCCTGGACAGCTACTGCTCTGTGGGGCGCCAGTTTGGGGTGGGCAAGGCCGCCTTTGGGGCTGTTCTCATGGGGAGGGTAGAGGGGGCTCCCGGACAAGGGGAACCCTTGGTGGCAAGGAGCTGAGGTTGCAGGGGCTGCGGGTGGCAGAAGGGGGCAGGGGATACATGGGCTGGGAACTCCCCGCCACCCATTCATGAGAGCATATGTCCATCCCAGGAGGGTCATCTGGGCCATAATTGTGATGCTGCTCCACAGGTCTCTTATGTGGGGGATCGGGATGCAGCCATTGTGGGATTCACTGCACTCAGCCTCCCATACTGCTTTGGTGCCCTGGATGGGGGACACATCCCCAGCCATGCCCCAGCACACAGTGCTGGCCACTACATTAACAGAAAGGGCTACCACTCAGTAGTGCTCCAGGCCACGGTTGATCCCAAAGGCCAGTTCACGGACAACTATGTGGGCTGGGAAGGCTGGACACATGATGCACATGTGTTCTGGAATCTGGGTCTCTGCTGGTGCACAGAGGCCAGGACCTTCATGCTCCAGTGGGAGCTCCCAGTCAAGGATGTCACTATGCCACTCCTCATGGTGGAAGACATCACCTACTCCCTGCAGTTGTGGCTAATGCAGCCATATACTGGCCAATCCGACCCCACTGAGAAGACATATAACACTTGGCTGAACCAGGCATGCACTGGGGTGGAACAAGCCTTTGGGCACCTGAAGGGGCGATGGTGATGCCTCCTCTTGTGCCTGGAGGTCAGGGTGTGCAGAACATCCCACAGGTGGTGGACACCTGCTGCACCCTCCACAACATTGTGGAGGGCAAAGGTGATGCCTTCGTGCAGGGGTGGGCTGACGAGTCTGGCCCCAGGCACGAGCAGCTGACTCATGCCCCCAGTCTCCAGGCTTACCAGGACGGGGTCCGCATCAGGGAGGGCCTCCGTAAGAGCTTCTTTCATGGGCCCCACTGACCCCCAACTACAGCCACCCCTCACCATCCCCCTCACACATCCACCCTTCACCATCTCTACCCCCACCATCCCTCCACAAATAGCATGGGACATGAGGATCTTTGAAAAATAAACATTTACTATAAATTCTGAATATGCAACTGTTATAAAATTCAAAAAACATGTACTATGAGGGGCAAACTATGTACATTGGGAGCTTGGGAGGAAACTGAACCTAGAGGGGGATGGAAGGGACCTGAACCTGGAGGGTGGATGGGAGAATCACACAGGGACAGGGTGGAAGGCTGTGAGCCCCATCTGCCCCAGGATCACCTCTCTCTCCAGGTTTGGGGTCTGAAATGGGCCTGATATAGTGGGCAGCATGGGCAGGTAGGGCCATGGGAGGGCTTTGGCAGGGTTGGGCTTGGTGGGTGGCAGGAAGGGTAAGAAGACAGGACACATTCACCATGTGCTCCCGGAGGATGCCTTTTATGTCTTCCTGCTTGTTGACGTACCTGGCCCAGGCCACCCTCTGCCAGGCCATGTTGGCCTCCTTCAGCCAAAGGCATCACTCAACAACCTCAGCTAGGTGGCAGCTGGCGGGCTCATCCTTGGACCACCTTCGAGGTCTCTGGCTACAGGTCTGTTTTGGTGCTGCTGGCGGGGGGGTAGGTGGGGGTGTCTGGTCCCTCTCTGCCACCTCCAGGGGGTTGTCTGGGATGATGGAAGGCATGGGACTCTCCAGTGAAAAAGCTTCCACCACCTCCTTAGGAAATATATTCCAGCGTTTTAATACCCTCACATTTCAGAAGTTTTTCCTAATGTCCTCCAAGGTTAACAAAAAATTCTATCTTGTCCTTATAATTTTTAATGTGCTTGAAAACTGTTGGCATGACTCCCCTCAGTCTTCTCTTCTTCAGACTTAACAAATCCAACATTTTCAATCCTCTCTGGCAAATCTTGCATTCTAGAACTTTAATCATTTTTGCTGCTCTTCTCTGGACTTTCTCCCATTTGTCCCCATCATGCCTGAAATGTGGCACTTAGAACTAGGCACAGTACTCCAGCTGTGGCCTAATCACTCTATGCTATGGTTAAAATGACCCAAACTGCCGTCAGCAGTACGTAAATGGGGAGTTTAAAAACTGGTCGCTCATTTGCATATTCACTCACAGGTAGATGCTACCGCCGGCCCAAAAAATACCGCATAAATGTGGTTTTGCCAGCAAAACCCTCCTCTTTGTCAGCAGCCTTCTGTGCCTGGAAAAAATCAGGCCATTTGCATTGTGGTTCAGGTCAATATAACCATAACCATAGCCATAGAGTGTAGTAGAATTACTTCTCATGTCTTGTTTACAACACTCATGCTAATACATTCCAGAATTATGTTTTCCCTTTCTTTTTTGTAGTAGTGGTACACAACTGACTTGTGTTAGTGAGCCCCTGTGACCCTCAGATTCCTTTCTGCAGTACTCCTTCCTAGGCAGTCATCTTCCATTTTATATGTGTAAAACTGGGTGTTCCTTCCTAACTGAAGTATTTTGCATTTGGTCCCTTTTGAATTCCATCCTATTTACTTCAGATCATTTTGCCAGTTTGTCCAGATCATTTTGAATTTTAATCCTACCCTCCAAAGACTTTCAACTCATCCCAGATTGGCATCATTCATAATCATATGCATTTCTATCACCCTTTCTACCTATGTATCTCAACTTTCTTTACACATCTGTGAACAAAGGTGCAGAATGCCCTTCTCAAGTAGATTAATATTTTTCTTGCACCTATTTTGTAAATACAGAAAACAAAGGCAACAAGAAGTTAAACATCTTTCTTGTATTGATACAAGAAGCTTATGAAAGAGCTGGAAAGAGAACACACTTCTGTAGACTCCTAGGTTTGTTCTTTATCCACAAAATCATTTCTCTGTTTTCTGGAGGTATTAAAGCACGAATGCTAGATATGGCATTTACTGCAAGTAATAAATGTTATTTTGTATAAAAGCAAAACAAATAAATAAAGAATGCCCAAAACACTTTACCCCCAGTTGACATGATCCCTTTGGATGTTTCGTAAAACAGTCCATGACAACACGACAGACCCAATAACAGATAATCACATGATCAATATTTAAATAGAGAATTATCTTAGTGAACCTGAAGTTATGGTGACTGAGATTTAATGAATATACTGAGGACTACCTGGAGCTGATATGTTCTACTGTATGATGAACTTATTATAGTATACAAAATGTGTGTGCATCTCTTATCGAGAAAGAAAATAAACTGGTAATAATATAATTAACATCTAAAAAAACTATTCTAAGAGTACCCATGGCTTTGCACATTTTCTTACCGTTTCCCATCCTCTTTTCTTTCCTTTTAGGACAGTAAATAGCCAATTAGGAATACTTTCTTAACCCATGCAACATTCTAGCAGGAAATATGCGAATTTAAAAAAGGTCTTTCCTTGACTTTAAATGTTATACAAATCACAGCCATTGGCAAGATGTACCTGTGATATTGTGTGTACTGCAACATATGCCTTGACAACCCACCTAGCTAGTTTACTATAGCTGAATTATGATTCTTTTAAGGCTAAATATGTTCAAGGCATTTTTTCTTCTTGCAGTGCTGCCGTTTCCTCTGCATTATTTCATAGTATTCACAAGTGTCCCCTCAGCATCAGCAAACTGAAATACAGACCTGTTTTCATATGATAAACATTGCCACATTTAACAGTTTTATTGAGTAATTACATTAATTCTAATGTGAGTAATTTGGCACACATGGTAGGTCAAGATATTGCATTCAAATGAGTATTGAGCTGGCCAGATTTCTGAGTCTAAAATCCAGGATTAGGCATTTCAAGCAGCGGAGAGGAGAGAAAGTTTAAATATTGCATATGGCATATGCGTGAGTGAGGTCACTACAGGGGTGGAGGAGATTTAAAAAAAATCTTCAAGGAACAGTGGGAGGCAGGATGTACTTGCAGGACCTCTTAGTGGGAGGTATGATGACATTCTTGTAATCAGAACTCTACTGGCTACAGGTTGTCTGCAACTTACAGCGTTTTTCAGTGGAATATTGGCCAATCCATTTCAAATTAGACATCTGCTCATTTCATCTTTGCCTAGCTAGCTATGAAATCCAGCCAGAACGTTCACTAAATTGTGATTTATGTTCAGGGAAGAGCCGTTTTAGGTGTTAGAAAACAATCACACCATAAGGAGATTTGGTGATTAAACCACCTTCCCCCAGCCTTTGAAAAATCTGTAATTATTAGCAAGGGGGTTTTGCGGCAAAAAGTTACAAAGGTATTTACTTGTTTGTTTTTTGGTCAGATTCTAATGTCACAGGCAGTGATATAAATCCAGGATAACTCAAAGGAAATGAGAGAAAGTGTTCCATATTTACCCTGACTATAACAGCGCTCAGAACCTGGCCCTGTGAATATGCAGAACAAAACAATAGGTCTTTAGAATAATGCTCCAATCCTAAGAAAAGATGTCCTGCAAATGCACTTCTGTCTATAAAAAGATGTGCGGGAACACAACTTCCAGGGAGTGGTAGTACCAAAATGTCATCACCTCTCTCCCCTTCCCCCAGGAAAAGAGACAGAACAGCATCCAAGTCCAACTCCAGCCCTGCTTTTGCAAACATTTCTGCTAGATAGAAGTTTGAAATCAAAGATAACATGAAGAAAAGCTGAAGCAACCAGGCCTAAGAAAAATTCCCAGAGAATCCTGGACACTTCATAAAACTGGCTTTGTAAGTACCTGATGAGAAGAAGAAAAGCATATGCAGAGCACTCAAAAGGCCTCTTGAATGTTACGCCTTAAGCCTTATTTTGTTTGTTTAGACAGCTCATGCAGGTGTGTTTCAGAAGAATGAAAGCTCTCTTTAACATAAGGAGAGAAGATTTAATAACTGGATGTAAAATGTAACCTAGAGTTATCAAAAGTACCAAGGGTTAAACAACCTGTATTTTCTCCTTGTTAGGATAAACTGAATATATATCATCCTTGCCATACTCTCATGAAAATTAATACCAACATCTATTTTCTCCTCCTTTACCTGCGGAAGGGAGGGGGAAGTGGAAAGTGAAGATGTGAGAGGGAAAACAACCAAATATGCTACTTATTTATGATAACCCTCCCACACACAAAAAAAGGAAAAGTTATTCCATGGAGCCATCACTATGGTGTCTGAGAGCCTCATGCCGTGTGAAGTAGAGTAGTACCATTTATCCAATTTTACAGAAGGGAAACCGGAATACACTGAGAGAATCATCCACAAAAGTAAGCCTATGAGGCCAACTATGGGATTTGGCAATTTCTCTTGGGGTAGAGTTAACAGCAGCCAGCAGTCTGGTCCTTTTGTCTAGAAAACTCCTAGCTGCTTTTGAAGCTGCAAAAGTTAACTTGTTCTTGAAAAGGTGCACAGAGGACTGAAAAACAATGATAATTCTTGGAGGTATTTGACATGTGGAACAAATGTCAGATAGAATCAAAGTTATTCTAGCAACCTCATCCATTACTACAACACACTCTGCCTAAGGACAGGAGAAAAGTGTTTTGTATGGAAACTCTGAGCACAACTGACACAGAATGACAAAGGAACCATTAATTTCTGATTTCCGTTATAATAGGTCAGGATGAGTAGTTTATATTAAGTAGTATTTAGGTGATAAAATATTGATGTTTTGGCTGAAAAGAATTGTAAATTACAAGTTAGTAAGGCACTGTATTTTAAATAAAACATAAGAGCATGAGAGAGGTTCATAAAACACATTACATCTCATAACAAGTACAAAATTTAAGAGGATGTATAATATTGTGCAAAGTATGCCCCATCAATGATGTGGATGCATTGGAGCGGGTTCAGCGGATGGTGGAATCAATGGAAATGATTAAAGGGCTGGAGCACATGACCTATGAGGAGACGCTGAGAGATCTGAGCTTATTTAATTTGCAGAAAAGACTGAGAAGCAATTAGATAGCAGCCCTCAGCTTCCTGAAAGGGGGCTCTAAAGAGGATGGAGAGAGACTGTTCACAGTGGTGACAGATAGCAGAGCAAGGAGCAATGGTCTGAAGCAACAGAGGGAGAGGTGTAGGCTGGATGTTGGGAAAACGTATTTCACCAAGGAGGGTGGTGAAGCACTGGAATGAGTCATTGAGACAGGGGGTGGAATCTCCATCCCCAGAAGTTTTTAAGTCCTGGTTTGACATAGTCATGGCTGGGATGATTTAATTAGAGGTGATCCTGCTTTATATAGGCAGGGGGCTGGACTCAATGATCTCCTGAGGTACCTTCCAGCCCTAGAATTCTATGATTCTATGATTTCTAATGTTACTTACAGGTGTTTCTTGGTTAAGACTGTGAGGAAAGTGAGGAAAAAATATACTAGATTTTTACTTCTCAGAACTACAATATTTCCAACTGTCTATACCTCTCATCACCATAGCATTTGAGTGTTCCACAATCAACAATGACTCATCTGAACAACCCTCCTCTGAAATGCAGATATGCTAGCCCTATTCTACAGCTCAAGGGACAGGTGATTTTTTTGGTTGTTTAGTTATTTGTTTTCATTCTGGATTTTAACTTATAATGAAAAATCCGTTAAAAAACTAAAGGCTCTGATGCTACAAATGAATGAAGTTTTCCTTTGCAAAAGGAAATAACTGTTGTATTAATTATTTTATACAATATTTTATATAGGCAATGTCAAGAATAACTGGGAAACATCTGATTGCCTTAGCCTTTAGCAGCATTTCATTGTGAGAGCGCTGCTTCAGTGGTATGTGCATAGCAACAGCCCCACAGGAATCAGAGCCACTCAAAAAATCCCACCAAAATCCATTTAATTCACCAAATTGGAGACTCTTGGAACAATTTGCAATTCTAAAGAGGAAATCCTTAAGTTTTCCAGCAGCTGTGAAAATTACTGAGTGAATTACTGGGAAAAAAGCCAGTGTCCCAGATAGTGGCTAGAGAGCTCTGATGAGTAAAATAAAATAAAATAAATTGCGCAGCCATCAGAAGTAAGTACAACGCAGGACAAGTAAGGGCCCTGGGTGAGAACAAACTACATACAACACAACAAAAGAAGCTGTGTAAAAACATTAAGCACAGTCCCCTACACTAGATCTTTATTGGTGACCAAAGGCAATCGAATAACAGTATGCTGGTGAAAACAAAAAAAACAGTCAAGTAGCACTTTAAAGACTAGCAAAATAGTTTATTAGGTGAGCTTTTGTGTCCCATGAAAGCTCACCTAATAAACTATTTTGCTAGTCTTTAAAGTGCTACTTGACTGCTTTTTGTTTTGATAGTGCATAGACTAGCACAGCTCCCTCTCTGTTACTATTCAGTATACTGATGAACGTGGACAAGTGAAGAGTAAACTGGACTCACGTTGAGCTGCAGGTCATCAGTCCACTGGCCAACCAGGTGGTAGCCTGGAGTGGTGGTGTTGGTTGTGTGGTACTGAAAGATGTCATAGCGCCCTGGTGCATCACCGTTTTTATTAAACATCACGGGAGTGCCAGCGCTGCCTGAGGAAGGAAGCAAAACAGCCAAAGCTTTACAATGCTCATTTTATTTGTCATGTCTACAAGCTTTAGACTGGCATCAGAGCTCAAGCAGAGGCCATCCATCATCACTACAGTTTAAATGGATGCTTTAGGACATAGTGCCATAATCCTATCCCTCTTTCTGTGATTAATTATCATGACTCATACCCGCGAGCCGAAAAGCAAAAGTAAAGAAAAACTACATGAGCCTTGCTTCATATCAAGAAATATCAGACATGCTTCCCTCCCCACCACCTCCCTACTCCTGAGGGAGTTCTTTAGTGAACAGTTGTCCTGTGAATGGAGCCTCTAAATGGTATTTCTGCTCCCCTCCTGAAAATGTGCCATCTGCTTCTGAGAGATACTGCCATCAGAAGACAGCCCTGGTTCAGTGAATCTTGACTGGCATCCAGAAATAGCTTCCTCCTCCACAATATGTTCTTATTCCAGTAATCAGCATGCAGTAGGGATGGAGCAGAACTGAGGACATCATAGGAAAACTATTCTTAATCTCTCCTAGTATGCTGAATCTTGGTCACAGATATCTGCCAGGAGGTAGATTAGTCACAAACAGTATAGGACCAGATTCTGGACTGGTTCTTGTGAAGCATGCTAAGTAGAGTGATGTGAGGAAGACAATGAAGTGGTAGCAACAGAGCTAAGGATCTCAGACTTAACTTGCCTGGAAGCGTCAAGGCCCTGAGTGCAACACACTCAACAATGATTCAAGCTACTAAAGTAGCTGAGTGCATGCCCCTAGTGCAGCTTGCTTGGATGTGTCATACATGCAGACTACCTATCCACATATCCCAAATGGGCTCATGGGAACAATCCTTTCAGGGTTGTGGGGATTAGGAATGGGTTTTGGAAGTGCTTTTTTTGTGTTGGTACTTGGCGACACTGAGTACCAGCACCTAGGCAGCCCCAACTATGGAGTTAGCTGGGGAAGAGGGTGGGAAGCCAGCTGAGTATTGGCTCCGCTTTTAAAGCAAAGCAAAACAAAACAAAACAAAAAACAAAAAGGCACTGTGTGTTAGTGTAGCCTCTCTCTAGCCTAGGCTTCCTAACATGTGCCTCTGGAGCCTTTCCCCTATCTGGGTGCTTTTTATGAGGTGGTGTTTCACAGCACCTAATTCTCTTAGCACATCCAAACAAAACAGGTTAGAATAAGAGAGCAAAATAAACACACTGCTTTTATGACAGAGAGACACTGAGATCTGATAGCTAATTATTACATTAGAGCTGCTATTGCAAAAAGAATTCATACCAGAAAATTTGCAGCTCAATTAACACTGCAAGGCTGGAGGGCTACTTCTGAAATGAATGCACAAAGACACTTAGTATTTTCAGATACTGTTAAGTGAAAATGTCAAGGACTACATGTGTTTCAAGATATATTAAAATACATTTCTGTGAGGTAGAGAGATATTGTGTCAAGATAGACAATCGTTGGTATATCTATCTTCAAACTTTTCTCTTATTATGTTGCCTGGGGAGAAAGGTGTTAAAAAAACTCTTTGGTCGTAGCACTGATCTTTTAAGTTTATAGTTTTCTTCATGACTTCTTTTCTTCTCTGAGTTTCAGTGAGTAAAAGGGGGTTTGAAGGAGTGAATTTGCATTGTTTCCAATTTTTTTCTTGGTATTTTTTTTCTTGTCTACACTGCTGTCTCTCTGAGATCAGATGCTGATTAAGTTCAAAGAGAGGTACAGAAAATCTTTCACAGAAATCTCTTGCTCTGACTTCTTTTGAGTACTAAGCAGATATTTAACTCTCATTTTACAGATTCATGTGGCTGAAATACCTTTTCAATGTGAACAGATTATATAAGTGAATAAAGGTGATAATTCCTAGATTCCTTCTGAAAGCAAAAATGGTAAACGGGATTTAATTAATCATGACTTTTGAAAGAGTTTATATGATTAGCCAAGATACGTATTGTTGCAGCTGACATAATATAATTCAGAGCACAACAGACCAATCTAGACTGCTGCAAATTAATACCAATATATGTTGATTTATCCCTGTGTCCCAATCAAATAAATGACTGTCACACACATACACACACACACACAATGGGTGTTTCTACATACTAGGGCTCAGACGTTCACAAGATGCAGTTTAGGGTGATCAGATGTGCTGGTTTTATAGGGACAGTCAAAATCTTCAAGGCTTTGTCTTATAAAGGCACCTATTACCTGTCTACTCTCCATCCCAATTTTTCACATGTGCTATCTGGTCATCCTATGTACACCTTCACTACCTGAGGATCTGTCCTCGAAATTGGACAGTAATACAGATCATGTATACTACTCCCAAACATACAACTGCATACATAAAACTGTAGACTTCTCCCACCCAAAGACACACTTCTGAACAGATGAAGAATAAACTGGTTGTATTTCTATAACAGTTAAGATTATAAATTGCCTTACGAGTACTTTGTTATTTTGCATGTGCAGACTACTATGCTCTCTTGTTATCACATAGAATCTACAAATGATAAAGGCCAAATGACAGCTGCTGCATTAAGAATTTCTTGGGGGAAAAAGAGGTTAGCTAAACATAAGTGGAAAGATTGCCTGCCTGCATCTGGCAGTCATGATGGTGGATCACTTTCTACTGAGAAAGTCTATTGCCCCAAGAAGGCACTACAAAAGAGACGTGCCTTTATATGTGTAAACACTTAACTGGATCAAGTGCCAGCAGCTAATACTTAAGAATATGAAGGGCTATTTCTGGGTTTTGTAAGATCAATACAACTTCTTGTAGTGTACTGCAAATGGCTTCCTTCATGCAGCTTTTTAATGCAGTTCTTAAAGATCACAGCTGCTCCACAGGAGAAGTAACTGCTGCTGATGCTCTGGGACTGTGAACACACTGCTTTTCAAGAAAGCTTGAGTATGTGATTATCTCTAAGCATGCGCCCATGGGCTTTTTTGAATCTGGTTCTGGAGGCTTGTTCCCGGCCTCTGCATGTATAATTCTTTCATACATACTCTAAGAAGTTCACTCACATTATCTAGTTCTCTAACTAGAATCATCATGTGTTATACTCTAACTGAAGTGCAACACAGTAATTTTAAATGTGATTCTATATTAATACTGATGCACCATTAGTATTCATGTATATTAACAATTCTTAATGGATTAGTGGCATAGTTAATATTTGCTGCTTTTCCAAGGCTTGTCCTCATTCATGAATTTAAACTTACTTCATCTGGAAATCTACCCACACCTCAGAAGGAAGTGAAGAGGCTTTTGGGTGGGGGGAGCTGTTCTGTGTAAGGAATGGTACATAGCTATGATAATCTCAGGACATATATAGATCAAGCAGAGGATTTCTAAGTTGCCTATATTTTTTCAAGATGGAGTAACAGGACTATACCTGCCAATGGGGGTGGTGAAAGGTGATGCACAGGGGCAGGTGCGCTGGCGCCTGACAATTCAAAGGGGCCCGGGGCTCCCCCTGCCAGCTGCTACTGCAGCAGTAGCAGCACCTGGAACCTCAGGCCATTTAAATTGCTGCCAGAGCTCTGTCCTGCATGGTCTGTATGGCTCTTAGTGCTTATGTGGGGTGGGAGGAGTGTGCTACGCTCAAGGCAGCATGGAGGGCTGGCTGCCCTGGCTCTATCCCTTCAACCGAGGCCCAACCCTTTCAGGATCATATAGCTGGTCCCGCACTTTGCCCAGGGGCCCACAAAGGCCATCAGCTCCCCTGAACTGGACTATCAACCAAAAGGTTTATCGAATAAGTACAAATCCTATCGTCCTTACTCAGTCTTTGGTCACAGTGTGGGTCTGACAAAGGCTCACATCCCCCTGTCTGAGCTGACTTGTTTTTTCCTTTTTTGATAAGTACTATTGATAATGGGCCATTTCCACCTTGCTGAATAGCCCTTGTCAGCTCTGGCCCTCCCTCTTATTAGGACCCCACTCTTTAAATATCCCTCTGAAACCACCCCCCTACTCAAGCATCTGATGAAGCGGGTCTTCTGTTAACTATCTATTAGTCTATAAGGTGCCACAAGACTTCTTGTTGTTCTCAAAGCTACAGACTAACACGGCTACCTCTCTGATACTTGTCACCATTTGATTGTGAGGGTATAACTCTTTCATGTGCCTGTTTTAAAGCTGCTGTGGCATTTTATTCTGTGCTCTATTTAGTTATGCGGACTCTAAGAAACAATGAGAAGTGGCACTAGAAAACCTGCAGGCTAAAGGATATGCTATTAATATTTTCATAACTGGTGCTATTTATTATTTCCATTCTTCTTATAACAGGGAGGGGGGAGATTTTGCATGAAGATTCAGACTGATTTTTTTTTCATTAAGAACTGTAATACTATACAACCCCACCAGACAACTTAGAAGCCTAGTAAATACTCTTCCCTGGTGCTGTCTGCCTTTCAGTGGTGCTATAAAATATTAATCCATCTGTTCCCACCGAACAAGTAACACATTCACTAAATACAGCACATGATGCCCCTTTCACATGAAAAATTTCCCAGAAAATTATTGGATTTTTCAGGATTTGTGTCTCTTAATCACCACAAAAATCTCATCAGAAAGAAAAGTGCAATCGGAGAAGGGTTAGAGTCTTGTTAAGTATGACAAGCTAAGATGTCTTTTTATGACTCACTCACAGTCACTGCATTTCAGAAGAGCAGCTGGTGGTTCATATAAAAAGAATCCATCTTTTTCCAGGTCATTGTGCAGGGGAGGGAGAAACTCAGGTATTTTGCATCATGAGTTTAATATTTGGAATCTTAGTACACCCAGACATTTTAAAAATTATTCTCAATATTGTGAAGCAACATTGGAATGCATATTGAGCTCCTACTACAAATCCACAGTCTCTATTCATTAAAATATTGCTTGAGCTCTTTCTTTATGAACGTCATGGTCTTTGTAAGGGAGAAAAAATCCCTGAAGCATGCACAGGCAAGATGATTTCAGCTGCCTAGTTACAAGGAGATCGGTTTGCATACCTATATACAAAATAGGATTGGATCACGAGATCATAGGCTTAAAATACATGGGAATGGGCTGCACATATTTTTCTTTCACAGTATCAGGAGAAAGTATTCATGGTGTGCTATTGTCTGTTCTCATTACAAGTCTCATAACAAGGAAATACCAACAATTCTAAGGTTGACAACCTTCTAATGGCACAAGAGTGAAAACCTTTGGCCCACACCTTGCCTGGCTCTTGTCAGAAGACCCATTCTCCTTCCATCCTTTCCTGAGGCCCTGCCCCCTCACTCCAGCCCCTCTCCCACTCACTTTCATCAGACTGGGGCAGAGGGTTGTGGTGTGGGGGGTGAGGTCTCTGGGATAGGGCTGGGATGAGGAGTTTGTGATGCAGGGGGAGCTCTGGGCTAGGGCTCAAGGTGAGGGAAGAGGCTTGGGGCTGAGATGGAGGCTTGAGAAGAAGTGCAGTGTCCAGGTGGCACTTTCTTTGAAGCTGCCGCAGGTAATGTATGGCAAGTCCCTGTGACTCCTACGTAGGGGACCATGGAGGCTCCACATGATGCCTGGGTCTGCAGATGTGCCCCCGCAACTCCAATTGGTCAGAGTTTCCAGACAATGGAAGTTGTGGAGGCAGAGCTCAGGGTGGAGGACAGCATGTGGATCCTCCCTGGCCTCCTGTGAGCCTAGTAGCCACAGGGATCTCTTTCCATAGCCTTGGCAATGAGCCTCAGATATGGCTGAACCCCTTGCAGCTACAAGACAAAAGTCTGTTCCAGAAATGGCCACACTGTGGCTCTTTTATCTTGAAAGCACTACTCCCAGAACCCCCTCCCCGCTCCACTAACACACACACACACACACACACATTCTCTACCTACCAGACTTGGGAGTGGAGAAAGCTCAGGGCCTCTGCCTTGCAGCAAGGTGGTCTGACAAGGGAGTTTGTCCATTGGGGAGCAAGATCTTGGAGCTTCTACCCAGTAGTGTGGAGGGTTTTTGAGCTTCAGCCCTGCGGAGTGCACCTGCCAACACCGGAAGCTTCAGCAGGAACAGGGCTGAAGCCCCAGGACCCAGCTTCCAGTAGATGTGCCCTGACACTCAGAATTCTGAAGATTCTCTTATGTGACTTGCAGGGCCAGTACATTTGGCCAACCCTGGTATATGCAATTATTCTAAATCAATGGCCAAGAGGAAAAATAAGCTCTGAATATGAATGACACATTTTAAAAACACCTAATATATCCAGTAACATAATCTAGGACCAGCCTATTTGGCTAAGCGAAGAAAATTATTCACTTTATTTTAAAATTCTGCTACCTTCTTGAAGTTCCCAGGTTGTTTATGGGTTGTATAAAAGCAATGCCAGATGGCTTATGGGACTAATCACAAGAAAAAGAAAACTTGTTCAAAATAAAACTTAAAACAACAAAAAGGTGAAGACGTTGAAATAATGATATAGTTGAGAAAACCAAAAGCCAGTTTTGCCATTCGATGGATGGGATGAATGGCAGACTTCATGAAATACATTATCATCTCAGTTCTTTTAAAACAATAGGATGACCATTGAACTGCTCTACTCTCCGAGAACCTCCTTTGGAAGAGAGATATATAAATGATCTGCTACAGAATTCTAGGATGGCCAAATAAGTAAAATTTAAACAAATACCATATTTCTCAGAACATACTGACAGAGCAACTGTCAGTTGTTTGTGTTCTTTTTACAGAAACAGAAAGATCTGGAAAATCTGACCAACTCAGTTTACTGGGCCAGTGGTATTTGGCTTCTAGCAGTAGCTAGCACCAGGTATTTCCAAAGAAGAGAGGTAAAAAATAAAAATCTCTTCCATATCTTTCAACACTCTGTGCCAATTATGCAGTGCTTTATTGGAGAAAAAGAAATCCTTCCTAACCTGTACAGTGACAAAGTTAAGCCATGAAGTACAAGATTTATCTTCCTCATCTCAGTCTCTGAGTCCCTTCTCTGTTTATTAGATTGTAAATTCCTAGGAACAGGGAAAATGGTCAAAATTTCAAGCCTTATGAGCCTAAAGTTATGCTCTTTTAACCATAGAAAGGTGCCTTAATAAAACCCTGATCCAACAAAACAGTTTAGCTTGTGTAAAAACTTTCAGTTTGCAAGTGGTGCAGTTAGGATCACAAAACTGACTTTCAGAGGTGCCGAGTATCTGTGACTACCCTCAAAACTTCAACAAGAGCTATACATATAGGTTTTGAACACAAACAACACCGATTAAGCAGTTTTTAAAGGCCTCCTGTTAACAAGGTAGCTGACAGACTTACCAGGCTTCTAGGCCAGATGGCACAGAGCCCAACTCCACACTCACAGAAGGAGCAGAACCTCATGTAGGAGGGGCAAAGCTGTGGGTAGCATGGCTGGAAGTTCAATGTGCCCCTCCCCGAGCCCTTACTGCCACTCAGAGTATGCCAAGCCACACTTCAAGAGCAATTTAAAGGGCAGTAGTGGCAGCAGTGGCTGGGAGCCCTTGGCCCTTTTGAATTGTCAGGGTCCAGGTTAATTGCCCTCTTTTGTTGCTCCCCCCCTCCATGAGCAGGCCTGCCTGGTACATATTTTGGCAAAGTTTATAATGAGAAAATAATGTTAGCTCACTTGCAATACTAACCTGTCACTCTTCATTTGTCCTGGCTTTGGAGGAGGGCTCCTCATGTATGTTAATGAAGCAAATGACCTTTAAACAACATTTTCCAAAGTGGGGAAATCCTGCTGTAGTATTTAGGGCCAGATTCTTAGACACAAGTGCAAGTAAGTACATACTAAAGCCTATCTTGTGCTGGGAGGAAGGGATGATGTTAGAGGTACCAATGTCTGTATAGGTATCAGCAGAAGCACCTTTATTTGGAGGATGAATCACAGGCAGGTGAGGCAATGCAGCAAAGCAAATTAAATTCAACTCATACACATCTACAGCTGCCCTTTGTGCTGCATATTCACTATAAGCCTCCTGCAGGTATGGGACTTGCAGCAACCTTCACCCCAAAGGACTTAGCAGGTCTAAGTCACTAGGTGTGAAACCTGAAAGTAAATCTGCCCCTCACACTCTGAACTGTTGTCCTAGTATCAAAGGGGTAGCCATGTTAGTCTATATCTCCAAAAACAACAAGAAGTATTGTGGCACCTTAAGGATTAACAGATTAACATAAGAACATAAGAATGGCCATACTGGGTCAGACCAAAGGTCCATCCAGCCCAGCATCCCATCTGCCGACGGTGGCCAATGCCAGGTGCCCCAGAGAAGGAGAACAGAAGACAATGATCAAGTGATTTATCTCCTGCCATCCATCTCCTGCCCTTGTTCTGAAGGCTAGGGCACCATACTTTATCCCTGGCTAATAGCCATTTATGGACCTAACCTGCAAAAATTTATCAAGCTCTTTTTTAAACCCTAATAGAGTCCTGGCCTTCACAGCCTCCTCGGGCAAGGAGTTCCACAGGTTGACTGTGCGCTGTGTGAAGAAAAATTTCCTTTTATTAGTTTTGAACCTACTACCCATCAATTTCATTTGGTGTCCCCTAGTTCTTGTATTATGGGAAAAGGTAAATAATTTTTCTATATTTACTTTCTCCACACCATTCATGATTTTATATACCTCTATCATATCGCCCCTCAATCGCCTCTTTTCCAAACTGAAAAGTCCCAGTCTCTCTAGCCTCTCCCCATATGGGACCCGTTCCAAGCCCCTAATCATCTTAGTCGTCTTTTTCTGAACCTTTTCTAATGCCAATATATCTTTTTTGAGGTGAGGAGACCACATCTGCACACAGTACTCAAGATGTGGGCGTACCATAGTTTTATATAGGGGAAGTATGATATCTTTTGTCTTATTATCGATCCCTTTTTTAATAATTCCTAACATCCTATTTGCCTTACTAACTGCCGCTGCACACTGCGTGGATGTCTTCAGAGAACTATCCACTATAACTCCAAGATCCCTTTCCTGATCTGTCGTAGCTAAATTTGACCCCATCATGTAGTACGTGTAATTTGGGTTATTTTTTCCAACATGCATTACCTTACACTTACCCACATTAAATTTCATTTGCCATTTTGCTGCCCAATCACTCAGTTTGCTGAGATCTTTTTGTAGTTCTTCACAATCCCTTTTGGTTTTGACTGTCCTGAACAACTTGGTGTCATCTGCAAACTTTGCCACCTCACTGCTTACCTCATTTTCTAGATCATTGATGAACAAGTTGAACAGGATCGGTCCCAGGACTGACCCCTGGGGAACACCACTAGTTACCCTCCTCCATTGTGAAAATTTACCATTTATTCCCACCCTTTGTTTTCTGTCTTTTAACCAATTCCCGATCCATGAAAGGATCTTTCCTCCTATCCCATGACCACCTAATTTACATAAAAGCCTTTGGTGTGGGACCGTGTCAAAGGCTTTCTGGAAATCTAGGTATATTATGTCCACTGGGTTCCCCTTGTCCGCATATTTATTAACCCCTTCAAAGAATTCTAATAGATTAGTTAGACACGACTTCCCTGTGCAGAAACCATGCTGACTTTTGCCCAACAATTCGTGCTCTTCTACGTGCCTTGCAATTTTATTCTTTACTAGTGTTTCTACTAATTTGCCTGGTACTGATGTTAAACTTATCGGTCTATAATTGCCAGGGTCTCCTCTAGAGCCTTTTTTAAATATTGGTGTTATATTGGCCGTCTTCCAGTCATTTGGTACCAAAGTGGATTTAAAGGATAGGTTACAAACCACTGTTAATAACTCCGCAATTTCACATTTGAGTTCTTTCAGAACCCTTGGGTGAATGCCGTCTGGTCCTGGAGACTTGTTACTATTCAGCTTATCAATTAACTCCAAAACCTCCTCTAATGTCACTTCAATCTGAGTGAGTTCCTCAGATTTGTCACCTAAAAAGGCTGGCTCAGATTTAGGAACCTCTGTAACATCCTCAGCCGTGAAGACTGAAGCAAAGAAATCATTTAATCGCTCCGCAATGGCACTGTCTTCCTTGATCGCTCCTTTTATATCTTTATCGTCCAAGGGCCCCACTGCTTTTTTAGCGGGCTTCCTGCTTCTAATGTATTTAAAAAACATTTTACTATCGTTTTTTGAATTTTTGGCTAGCTGTTCCTCAAAATCTTTTTTGGCTTTTCTTACTACATTATGACACTTAATATGGGAGTGTTTATGTTCCTTTCTATTTTCCTCACTAGGATTTGACTTCCACTTTTTAAAAGCTGCCCTTTTCTCTCTCACTGCCTTTTTAACATGGCTGTTTAGCCATGGTGGTTCTTTGTTAGGTCTCTTACTGTGTTTTTTTATTTGGGGTATACATTTAAGTTGGGCCTCTAGTATGGTGTCTTTAAACAGTTTCCATGCAGCTTCCAGGGATTTTAGTTTAATTACTCTACCTTTTAGTTTCTGTTTAACTAGCTTCCTCATTTTAGTGTAATTCCCCTTTTTGAAATTAAATGCCAGAGTGTTTGACCGCTGCGGTGTTCTTCCCAACACAGGAATATTAAAAGTTATTATATTGTGGTCACTATTTCCAAGCGGTCCAGTAACAGTTACCTCTTGGACCAGATCCTGCGTTCCAGTCAAGACTAGATCGAGAATTGACTCTCCCCTTGTGGGTTCCTGTACTAGCTGCTCCAAGAAGCAGTCATTTAAGGCATCAAGAAATTTAATCTCTGAATCCCGTCCTGAGGTGACATGCACCCAATCAATATGGGGATAATTGAAATCTCCTATTATTACTGTGTTTTTTATTTTGATAGCCTCTCTAATCTCCCTTAACATTTCAGCATCACTATCACTGTCCTGGTTAGGTGGTCGGTAATATATTCCTAATGCCATATTCATATTAGAGGAATGAATTGTTATCCATAATGATTCTATGGAACATTTTGATTCCTTTAGGATTTTTACTTCATTTGATTCTATATTATCCTTCACATATAGTACCACTCCGCCACCCGCACGACCTGTTCTGTCTTTCCGATATAATTTATATGCCGGTATGATAGTGTCCCACTGATTGTCCTCATTCCACCATGTTTCTGAGATGCCTATTATGTCAACTTCCTCCTTTGATATGAGGTACTCCAGTTCACCCATCTTATTCGACAGACTCCTAGCATTAGTGTAAAAGCACGTTAAAAAACTACCACTATTTATATGTCCGCCTTTCACAGACGCGTTGGATTTTTTTATATGCGATTGTTTCACATCTGATCTTGCCCATATATTATTTCCCACGTTCCCTATCTGACTAACTTCTAGGGAATCCCTATCTATGGAGCCTCGTGTAAGAGAAGTCTCCGTCTGATCCAGGTTAGCTTGTTAGTCTCTAAAATGCCACACGACTTCTCGTTGTTGACGTCCTAGTGAAAATGACAAAACAGATCGAGTCCTGTGTGTCAAATACTTGCCTTTTCCCAACCCCGTAAGTAGGTGGAAATGATAAGATCAAAGGATATACTCTAGATGATGCTAAGAGTCTACACATTACCCATAGCTGCTGTGAGTTTCTTTTTTAAGTAATGCAGTTCAAATTAGCCATTATACAATTAGACAGGGGGAATTTTTGCCTATCACCCATTTTTGCTGATGAAGGCAAATCTTGAGGTTATTAGCAGAATTCAGTGCTTTCATCCTAATTTCCATGTGCAACCATCATGAACCAGCAGCACAGTTTAGTACTGTTCTCAAAATAGAACTTTATTAGGAGTACAGCACATCAGAAATGTAAACATATATATAAATCACTGCTTCAAGGAAAGCAGTACATAATCAAATGAATGATTAACATGAACTATATTAATGATGGTCACTATTTGCTAAGACATCGCAGTAAAACAATGAATAATTGAGGGACTAATTAAACGTAAAATCTTATGTCCCCTGAAGTGCTATGAATACACATTGCTGCGGACTCACCATTAAAGTTAACATTCCGTATATACTTCAGCAATTTCTTGCCTCCTGCATGTTCCATCTCTGGACAGATCCCAGCGTAATCAGCACAAAGATCCTTGTTCATATGATGAAGGGCATGAGCCATGGCGTATACAGCGTCAATCACGAACTGAACTTTCCCCTCTTGTTCATAATGGGAATCTTTTCCAATTCTCTCCTGCCCTGCACATAACACACACACACAAACACACATGGGGGGAGAGAGAGAGAGAGAACGATGGTGAGGAGCAGAATTCACCAAGTGCTGAACACAAGTTGGTCCACTTCATGGAGCATTAAAGAAATCAAAGTGGTTAGCCAGTGCAGGATTTTGAAAAGAGTAGTTTTAATTTCAGTTTTTCTTGCATTTTAAATAAAAACAAAATATCTTCTACTCTTAACACTGTGACATTTAACTTATAGTCAGAGAGTTAAGAGGGGTAAATCTTGTCCTAGCCACAGACATGTTTGTGCATTCAACCGGGATCCATCTCCCAGAGAAAGAGAGATTGGATTCTGTATTTTGAACATGCTAGTCTTTGAATGAAGAAAGCATATTAAAGCATATTTAAACAGTGCAGTGGTGGTATTTTAAAGTCTGATATTACAGTCTGCCTTTCATATTCCAGTCTCTAACTGTAGGAAATAGACAAATAGAAAAAAGAAACAACCAAACAAAGGAAGCCCAGGAGAACATAGTTAACATGCCTACTGTCAAGGCAAACTGAACAGGCACAGTATTTAGGCATTTACTATGCACTCCTCTTCCTGTACCAATTTAGCATCCTTCACAATCCACTGTTTGCCATTAAAATGTTTTAGCAATACAGAGCCTTAGCTTAAAGATTCCCCATTTATACAGACAAACTGATGATGCCCCCAAATACCAATAAAAAATAAGGCACAGTTTTCCAAGAATAATTATTTAATAAATATTATTATTATTTAATAAATATTATTATTTGTTATTTTATATTATGGGTCCCACTACATTAGGCGCTGCACCAAAGATCTTTCACTCTATACATTAGCCCTATTTTACAGAAAAAAAAATCATCATTTGCATCAGAAGGGAAAAGGAACGACACTAGAGCTAGTCAAATAGAAAACTATTCATCAAATATAATATTTGTGAAATTTATTGAATACTTTAGTCAGGGAATATTACCTAACTTTATTAAACAAGTGCCATCTTGCCTCAGATATAAAAGTGTACACACCTAGACAGCTTTGTGACAGATATGACAAAATTCTGTAGAAACTTTATGGAATTCAGCTACAGGTGAACCTCTCTAATCCAAGAGTCTTTCATCTGGCAACATCTGATGTCCAGCATGATATTAGTTAGCTGGATGTCCACTTATCATGAGTGTGGTCAACTTTCCTGTTGCCCCATAAAGTATGTTTACAGCCATCAGTGCTGGCTGTCAGTGGCTCCTATTTAGCCACAATTTGTCCCTAAATATCTTCTAAGAGCTCAGTAAGTTTCGGTAATGCTGCTTGACAACACTGACCTCCCATAATTTGGCCAAATCTCTTGTTCAGCACCAGTCACATCCCAAGGGTGCCAGACTAGAGAGGTTCACCCTGTAATACATTTGGGGTCCATTGTATTGAAAATATAAATTTGCGTGGTTTTGTGGTACTGTGTGGCACTTTCTTAACAGGAATAAAGACTAATACAATCTCTGGGAGATAATGTGAACTTCAGAAGACTGTTTTCAACAATATAGCAGCTACAACTGATTTTTTTTGGCAACAATGCATGTGAAGTGGAAATCCTAGGAACTTCTGAGGAGGGGGGAAGAGGAAACATTCACCTCCAGACTCAGATATTGAAGCTTTGCCTGGAGGGGTCTGCTGATCAACTGTTACAGGAAGACAGTTCAAAGACCCAGTCTGGATTATGCAAAGACCAACAGACAAAGAAAGGATTTTTTCACCTATATAAATAGTCTGGTTGTAAAGAGGCTTTTGGGCTGTCCTTGTGATCCATCAACAAAAAAAGACTCCTGGTTCCATGGAGGGCCCCAGTCCATAGGGAAGGTTTGGAAGGACTTGGTTTACTGAGGCCCCATAAAACTGCATGCTCGTTCTCAACTAAACTATTATGAACTCGATTTGGCTTTTGAAGAACCTGCCAAAGCCAGCTGGGGAGAGCTCCGTGAAGCCTATTAGCCTTTGTGTAAGTTCTTCTCATATTTTAAAATGTGCTCTGTAATGCCTCTATCCTAAAAATAAAAATAGGATTGCATAAGAAGGGTTGTGTGGTAACTTACAATTGTAGCAATTGCATTATTCATTGTCCCTTAGGACAAGGCAAAGCAGTTCTATGTAGAGACAATTTGACTTTGCTGGTAAATTCAGAATATAATCGGAGAACTGCGCACCCTGAAAATATGCTGTTCATGAAGGAGTGATATGTGTGTCTCCGTCCAAGACAGCTGGCAGCCAAGCAGCTGAAAGCCTGCGAGTAAGTACTCTTTTTGGACTACCGAGGGGGAATACAAATGTAGCTGCCCTGAATATGAGTTTGCCAATAATAAATATGGGACAATGGAGTCAGAGGAATGAACAAAGTACAATTTTAAGAGCCAGTACTCCTCACTTTTTTTCCCCGAGTCTATCACTATTGTCTCCTTTTACCTTTGGCAAGAAACACCTGCATGATTCAATTTGCTCAGCTTTAATATGTGTTGTGATACTTATCTATCTCACCGGGTTTTGCAAAATGCAATTACTGATGGCTAAGTGTTTCGAGATACTCTGATGATATAGTGGTCTGGCACTGCAAAATATTACTTTTTGAATTGCTGTAATATCACAGTCCACATCTTCAATTACTCACTATGACACCTTCTTCCAATCTTAGCAGTCTTACGATGAGCTATGTGTAGTCAGAGTCCTGCTACCTATGTAGAGTCACAGTGAAGTTAGTAGAGCTCTGTGTGAACTTGGCTGCAGTATGTGGACTTAACAAGGAACTGGCTGTCAGAGGCAATATGGGACAATACATATGCTGGCTTTTAAAGCCACCCTTCAGTCTTGAACAAGTCCTTGCAAAAATTTCTGTCATCTTTAATAATTATGAATGGAGATTTAAGTGAAGAAATTATTTTTGAGGGACCAGTGCTCAAAATGTTCCAAAAAGTGCCTTTAAAATCATTTGGTGCAAGCTCGAGATCACACACATTTTCACTTTTAGTGTGACTTTTTCATGTACACAATCTGTTTGTGAGTTTTGGGAGAACTCATGAAATGAGCAGAGGACAAAATTCACCATTTCTGCTATAGATGGTATCTTTTTTCTTGAGTTGTGATTTTAAAAAATGGCGGAATTCTTCCTTTGATTGGCTTAATCAGTTTTTTTCTCCCTTCCCATTGCCCCATTCATATGGCCAGATACTCTGCCTTGGGTTGAGAAAGATGAAGCCAACAGAAAGCTGCCCTTAAAGATCAACCAAGGATTTCTCAAGAGATATTGCTCCCTCCCCAGTATACTCTAAATTATTCAGAGATTTTGAGGTTCCCAGTAAATCCAATCAGGGTACAGAAAGGAATAGTAGGGCCCTTTTTACCTTATCCTGTGTTCAGCTACACCTGGGGTCAACTCACTGAATTTGGATAAATTGAATCTGAATACGTCCTGTAAATTATTTACAGCAATTTCAGCATATAAACTCTATCATTTTCCCCAGTCCACCTGTCTTGTATAGCCAATAGTTTTAATTTATTAGCCATTTATTGTGCAATATTATGATTAATCAGTATGTCATATTTCATCTCTTGATTTTATATAATAGAGTTAATTTGTAGGATTATAAAATTTAAGATGGTTCAGCATTTAGAGTAACCAAGTATTAGACATAAATAAGACAAGCTGAAACACAAGAATCTCTAGGTTTAGGCCTAGAAGATTTTAGCTTAGCTAATTTAGGCCTTGGAGACAAGAAATATTGACATAAGTGATCAGAAAATAATGTGATGCCCTAAATTTATGGAGAGAGAAGTGCCAACTTATAATATTGCAAAAAATAAAAGAAGATAAATATAATATCATACAAATACTGTCAAGTCGCAGCAGTCTCTGACACATCTTAACTACAGGATACAGGATGTACATTAACGCTAATAAGCCTAAAGAAAACTTACAGAGCCTATAGAAAATTGGGGTCACTCTAAGTTCCCAGGGAACAGAGACCAATACAAGAAAAAAGGGTTGACACTTTCATAGACACACAGAATGAAGGTATAGACGGAATCACGTTATAAAAACGCAAGGCAGAAAATGAGAAAACTGAGCACCTTATGTGTGACTCCATCTCTCTACAGGCAATCAGGCCATGAGAAACCCATCATATCTAATACTGTTCTTCAGAATGTGAGTATAACTATGTCTGTAACTTGTGAATAGGTCTGTATGGAATGTCTATATGCTTGGGTAATCATAACTATAACTGTAAATTTAATAAAACTTGTAAAAGAGTCTAGACCTTGTGCTTATGAATGTATATGTGGTCACTAAATCTGGTCTTTATGCATTCCTGGAGAACAACTCTGAAGCGAGTAGCAGAGGTGACTTTCACTCTGTTAAGCTTTAAACTGTCACTACCAGAACTGAATCCATGGTGATGTAATACTTAGTGTAAATATATCTATTTAGATTATCAAAGCTTTGGGTCTGGATTTGTCTATTCTTTGTGGCTGTTTCCACACATGCCACTTGTTCTGGAAGCAGCCTGGTAATGAACAGCCTGGAAAATGCTAATGAGGCACATATGTAAATTTCTGGCACCTCATTAGCATATGGTCATGTGATTCAGAGTCCAGAAGAAGCTCTTTCAGACTCCATAATAGCCATGTAGAAGTCTGGCCCCCAGGGCTTCAGGAAGACAGGGCTTCTGGAAGGAGGATTTCCTTCTGGGACACTCTGATGGTCCGTGCTTCTACACAGCTATTTTGGAGTCCAGAAGTGCTTCTTCTGGACTCTAAATCATGTCATCATATGCTAATGATGCACTGAAAATTTACATCCATGCCTCATTAGCATTTTCCAGGCTGTTCATGAGCATGCCACTTCTGGAACAAGTGGTATGTGTAGAAATGGCCTTTGTGTTTCTATGGGGCCTACCACCATCAGGCATCGTTTATGGTTGGTTTATAGGCACCTCTGTAATAAACAGGATCAATCAATATTTAACGTTGGACACAGGAGTTTTAGGCAAACCCTCCATTTTTTTTATCCAATTCTGTACTGAATGCAGTCTATATTTTGTTGGAGCAGGGGGTCACAAAGCTTTAGCATATGACTAACCCAACTTGAATATCAAGCACCAAATACACAAATTCTTCACAGCGAATCCACAGTGTAACAATAAAATATAACTGAATATACTTTGTATAATTAGGACAGCCAAGGAGATCACAGACTTCCTATGGAGATTATGTTACTAAAAAGAGCGTCTAAATATGTCCAGGAAATTATATTCAGTGAATCACTCACTCAGTTATACCCGAGACCAACAAATATATATAAAAAAGTCTCCATATTCATTTTCAACATTTGTGGAATTTCCCACCCCCATACAAGCTGCCAAAGTGCATCATATCAAAACTGCAAAGCTCTGTTCTGTCAACCTACACATTATGATTAAGATATTCTCTGGTATACAGACCCATCATAATTCAAACTTAGAGGGGCAGCATCCAGTTCCTTCCAAATAATATAGCAAGGTGAAATAGGTTCCATGTCTTGAAGATTTACCTACTGTCCACTTTTTTTAATCATTGATTACACTCATTCTTACATCTCCAGCCACTGACAAGGAAAATGCTTTTAAGTGTCCTCAACAGAGATGAGCTACATAACCAAATTAGTAATGCAACAGAAAGCCCAGCCAAGGGAAGTGATCTTGGAACTGAAGCTCTGAACACAAACAATACTGATTAAACATATTAAATGCTAAAAGCATGTGCAGTGAAATACAGAAGTGGGAAGAAAACCCTCAGTAGCAAATTATCAGTGGAAGAATACAGAACAAAACTCCATAAAACCAAGTTGCATTTGTAATACAATGGTAAATAAAGGTCTGGGTCAAAATAGCCTTCTCTTTTCTAGATACTATATACACAAAACATATGCATACTATAAAACGCAGATTTGTAGAGCTGCACATGTGTAATTTGTACATACACAAATTTATGCATACAGATTGCATGTGTAATTTTTAGACTCACATAATCCATTAAAAGGAAATGAAGTCTTTGGAGTAAGCTTTCCATTCCATAACCATTTTGAGTTGACAAGAGCCTCTGCAGAACAATGAATTCTAGGTATATACACACTCTAAACAAGTGTTCTTTTTAATACTATTTGAAATTTCATCTAATATATATATGTATGCAGTGAGAGTTGAATTGCAAGCGCCTTTTATTTTAAGTAATTCTCAAGCAAAAAGATGGAAATTTTTCACAAGGTACTACACAAATTATTGGCAACAAAGCATATACAAAACACAATACACAAAACTTCGGTTTGGTTTTCATAATTCAGATATCTGTACTGTTCAAACAGGTGAAAGCTAGAAGAGAGGTTTCTGGATATTCATGTGCCGATAGGAACGCAACTTCAATGATTACTATTCAGCACAGCACAACACAGCAGCAAAGTTGTCCAATAAGCAGCAATACCCTGTTCTAGTGTGTTTTACAAAAATAATACTCATGTTTATTTTTTTTCAAACAGCAAAAACAAAAAGAAACAAACAAGGAATAACAAATTCATTAAACCTTGATGTTTTTAGATTGTAAAAGTTTGACATGTAGGGATACCGTGAACAAATGCATGAACCTGTTTTTATAAAGATATGTAAACTAAGAAGCAAGTAAAGAACAATTATGACATGATTAAATATATCTGTGCCAGAGGTGCTTCATACAACTCAGTCTGTAGCAGGTGAAGTGACACAAAATCAGTGTTCTCCTCTTTCAAAAAATTTACATTCTTCAGCTATGTGGATTCTCTAGATAAGACCAACTGCAACACTAAATCTCAGCCAGAAGCCTTGGAATTTTATATGCTTCCATAGCTAGGATGGGGAAGGAATCCATCCTCTGGCTCTGAGTAACTGAGAGCTAATCACCTCTTTTCTTTCACTTCATGCCTCACCACACTATACTCTGATAAATGGGCATTTGGAAATTCAAGTTTAATGAGTCACATTGAATTTATTATGTAACTTGAATAGGCAGCAGGTTTAAAAATAAACACAAGATTTCACACAGCAGAAAATCCACCTATGGAACTCCCTGCCAGAGGAGTTGTGGAGGCCAGGATGTTAAAAGTGTCCAGAAAAGAACAAGAAATTCATAGGTATATGGGTGCCTTTTAAACAGGATGGACAGGGATAGTGTCCCTACCATCTGTTTTTTGGTGCTGAGAAGGGACAATAGGGTATGAATCACATGACGATTACCTGTTCTGTCCATTCCTCTAGGGTACCTGGCATTGGCCATAGTTGCAAGACGGGATACTGGGCTAGAAAGACATTTGGTCTGACCTTGAATACAGTCTTATATTTTTATGCTGTCTACACAAGAGGCTTATCCCAGCAAAACAGGGCTTTTGTTGGGAAAAACAATGAAGCATCTACATGCAAAATGTACTTTGTTGACAGTTTTTCGACAAAACCTGGCACATCTGCTGGCAGCATTACACCTCTCCCTGTTCAGGTATAACACCTCTCTCGACAGTGTTCTGTAGACAGAACAGCTCTGTAGATGCCCCAGAGCCCTTTTGTCAATAGACAGGGCTTCTAGCTTTCCCAGAAGTCCTATTAAGAGAACTTTCAATCGTCCGTTCTGTTGAGGGAGCACCGGGCAATCTGTCTGCTCTCCATCAACAGAGTGGCTTCCTATTTCAATCTGCTTTTATGTGTAGAACTGTTGACAGAAGTTTACCAGGAAATCCAACAATGATTTCTGTTGACAGAGGCTTCCCATATAGATGTAGCTTTATGGCCTTCCTGTCATTGTTATTCAAAAATGAATTGTACCATTACATGTTAAATCTAATCTCATACCACTGTAAAAAAACAAATTTCAAACAAGCAATTGCTGAATGTGCAGCTCGATACTAGAACACAACAATAAATCCTGGGCAGCAGAAAATGTAGTCCATGTATGAATCTGCCAGATTTTTCTAAATGAGGCAAATTATTTTTGAAAAGCATTTCACGAAGGCACAATGAGCTATAGGTGGCTAAACTCTTCCTTTATTAATACCTTAGGACTCAATATACAATAAACTGACATATAATCATTTATTTTAAAAAAAAATTCTTATATATTAAACTCCAGTTGGCCCATTTTGGAAGGTTAGTCAGTCAGAAGAGAGTTTGAAGGAATATGGAATAAGGCATCTTAGAAAGGGGAACTTGAAGATAATTTATAATGCCGTTACTGCAGTATTTTAGACTATTACTCTGAGTTGTTTTTGGTAGGCATGTGAGAAAGGGAGTTGTTTACTTCTGATTTAGTCTCCTCACTTCTTATACCTTCTATGCACAGTAAAAAAAAAAAGTCAAATGTAAGTATGTATCATATTGGTATTTATTTGGTATACTGTCATGAGGATACAATTGCTTTTCACAATTTAAAATTTCACACACAACCCTCACATTACTCCTCCCTTCTGTGATACTAGGGGAATGAAGAATATGGACAGAAAGTTCAATTTGAATCTTCTTCCTCAATTTTAATAAGTCCTTGAATGATGCTGAACGCTACCCCAGTTAAAGGTAGGAGGCCGATGTTTGTACTGCTTCCACAACAAAGCCCAGTGCTGCATAATACCTAGAACACTCACAAATTCTTTGACACAGGATGAAGTAAAACAGTTCCCTTCTGTTGGAAGCAGAAGTGCTGTTGAAATCAGCCATTGCACAATATCATGTGCTGTAACATACACATACCAAAGTAATCACAATGCACTCAGAGTTCATCGCTACAGGCTTGACTGCTTGTAAGTGTGATGGGAAAGAGCAGAAGCAAAGATTGAGAAGTATCTGGAGTCCAGTTAAAAGAAGGACAAAGTTACACGAAAAGCTGCATAGAGGCAACTAAGACCATCACCTTAAACATTTATTCAAGCCATAGTCAAGAGACTGATGATAAAACCAGGAACGATGGAAAGAGTTACTGAGAGGTAAATAAGAAGAATGTTTGAGAGTGTGACAATGATGGAACATGCAATATCAAAAATCATTTGTGAAACTTGTTTTTATTTCTCTGGAAAGCAAGAAGCATTCAAGTTATTCAAAGCCAGGTCTGGCCCTGCAGATATGTCATACTGCATACGTTGTCACATAAAATATGTGGTTTTTGAACACTGCTTCTAAAACTACAGGGTTTAGGGGGAAAGGTGGAACCTGAAACATTATGTTACTGAGTGCCTCAGATCAATAATTCATGTATTCTCCTGCCTGTGCAGGGCATTGGTGGACATTGAAGAGTGCCTCAACCAGACTTCTTCAAATAAAAGTTTCTAATCACAGAGCCAACGTAAGAGCTGAAAGGGAAGAAAGGCGGTAGAAATCTCAAGTAGAAGGTGAAAGCCCTTGATTAAGAAAAAGACTTAAAATTGATTTTAAAAGAGACCTAAACATGGGAATTGTAAAAGTTCTACACAGCAAACTTCTGTGCTATTTATCTTGTTACTAATATGAACAACGGATCCAAAAGATAATACAGAAAGTATTCTTACCATCCATTCTTCTAACAATCATCGGGCCTGAGTAATCTCAGAATTACTACAGTTTACTCAGCTGTGGTTACTCTAGCAAGTTTTGTTGACAGAACTCGCAGCACATCTATACATAAAATGCACTTTGTCAACAGAAACTGTTGACAAAAAAGCTGTGTAGCTGTTTTGGGGGTCCTTTTTGTCGACAGAGCAGATCAAAAGATCAAGCCGCTTTTACATGTAGATGCGATCGATTCACAGAAATTTTGTTGGAACATCTCTTCCCACAGTAACTTCTGTAGACAGATCACTGTAGTGTAACCATAGCCAGAAAGTTAACCTGAGCCTGTTTTGTGCTTTCTAAATCCAGTCTCCAGGGAGATATCCTAATCATTGAGTCAGTTGGGGTGAGGATAAGTGACAGCCAAACACTCTTACCTCCAACCCCATCTTCAGCATCAGTCTTGCAGATGCTCTCCCCTTTCATGCCCTCTGAGCCAGCTAAGCAAAATGTTGTATCCTGCTGTACATATGGCTCCAGAAGTAAATTCACTTACATGCTCTGTCTCCTGCAACTATTATTGTTAAATATACCTGGAAAAAACAAAAGCCATTAAGAGTGTTACAGATAACTGTTCTGCCTAGTGTTTCAACATCATACATTTGAGTGTCTGCTGGGAGATACTCTTTTTGAATCCACAGGCACAGAGCATTAAGATGTCCCTGGAGACTCTCAGAAGAGTAAGGCTTGATATGATAGATAGAGAACCAACAGATGGGCTCAGTTTTCAGCTGTAAAATGAGAAGGCACCAGAGCTCTCCATGCTGTCATCGGATGCAAAGATAGAAGCAAAACATCAGTTCCCCTCCTATTTTGACTTGAAACTTTTGTTGTTTCTATTACATGTGTTTTTTTGTTTGTTTTTCCAGCTGGAGATAGATTTATGGTCATGCATCAACACTATTTCTTTCACTGTCACCACAGCTGACACATCATATTTAAAGACCACACATGGTTAAAGGAGAATGCATTATCGTCCCATTGAATCTGAAAAGGAATATCTAAGTACTGTACAGCAGGAGAAGGAGAAAACACAAAGGCTATTTATGGACAAAGAGTATGAGTTACTTTCAAAAGATTTATCTGTAGGTGTTGACAGAAAATTTAATCTCACCTTCCACTATATTCTCAGCTGTAAATCATTGTGATTCCCCCAGAAGAGTAAGAAGGATATGATCCTCCTGCCAGTTTCATGGAATTCTATTAAATAGAACAATGGAAGTAAAAGAGGAAGAAGGTCTGTCTGAGCAGTTCTAGATGATGTAGAAAATGAGTACTTCTTCAGGCATTCTGATCATACTTTGCTTCTTTGTATAGCAGCTTATTATTTCTGTGAGAAAGTAGCTAAGTAGAGAATTTCTACACCTTTTTTTTTTCCCTCAAAAATCTCTTTCAGTTCTTGGCCTTTCCTATTCAACCTTCAGTTAATCCTGGTTTTTACATACTTCAATGATGCATGACATGTAGAAGGCAGTAACTACAATTTTCATGGCATGAAATCCTTATGCTGGGCAAGTATCAACACCTTGTTTCAGTGGCGTTTTTGTTATATTAATTTGGAAGTCTCTTGTGGCAGATTTCTTGTATTTCTTAAGAAGTCTTTAAACAAGCCTTCAAAGGGTAGTCAAATAATGCTCAATGTTATTAAGAACTGATGGCAATTATTTAAAACGATTTAACTTAAAATGCAGAATACTCATGGTATCAAATAAGCAGCTACTTTATGTAAACAAGATTTCAGCAGCTGGCTAAATGCTGACATAAAGACATTCACTCCTCGTGTGTTTGTGAATCCATTATATATGGTAGAAGTTACACTCACAGACTACTTCTCCATAAATTCTGTGGCTGCTGTTATAATTCTTCCTATTCCGTATATACCACTTCCATCTGTAAATGGCAGAATGCAAACAGGAATTATTGACATACCAGCTTCTGATCCTGATGTCAGGTATTATCTGTGCCTATACAGATGTATAAAAATAAAACAAAGAAACTTAATCTGTGTAATTGTGTCTGCTCTTCTGGCAAAACTACATACCTGTGTAAGGACAGGCAGACACAAGTGTGAAACTGTTCCATCCTGTTCCCTTGAGATCAAGTAGTGTACACATATTTCAGGCATCTCTCCTCTCTAGGGTAATGTTAGAGACATTACTTTTCGGTAACCCATTGCTGCTCTTCTCCTGCTTACAGAATCATGGTATGGCTGCTTCATAACAGCCCTCTGGCCGATCACACTCTGAGCACCCCTCCAGAGAAAGTGTTTCAAAGTCTTTCTGCACAAGCATTGTCAGACAGTCTTCATTCCTCCTTTTCGCACTATGCCAGTCCTGCAGTGATTGAGGGAGTCTTCCCATCCACCACCCCAGCAATACCACTCAGCAATGGATGGTACCGGAGCCTACTCCTCTCTGAATCTCCACCTAGAACTCTATAATAAGCAGGTAAGGTCTGGGACTTTCTCTTGCCTGAAATACTTTAAGCTTCTTCTTCATCAGCCTGCTTTCTCTTAGGCCTAGTGACACCTTTCCTCATGAGGTCCTAGCCCTTTTGTCAAGGCTTCCTATCACCGTTTAATTCTACCTTACCTTATAGAGAAACTTCAGTCTTTCTCCTCATACTTTTTCCAGCTGTCTGATTCTATAGAAGCTCCACTTGTTCCCTCAGATTTACCTTCTAATTAACTCCCTCCACTCAGCCTACACCTCCCCTAATTCCACACACAGACCTCAATTTCCTAAAGCAGAGGAGCTGTACATGAAGCTAAAATCCTGGAAAAGAGAAAACAATCTTTCAGACAGTCAGGGCCCAAACCATTTGTGGCTTAGTTGTAATGACTGAATAAGCCTCTCTTCTAATCTGTTCTGCTGGCAACCTTCAACATTAAACTAATTCTCCAAGGTATCATTACTTCAATATAATGAGATAACCTCATAGCTTAAGACTAATTTGGAAATCAGAATTATTGCCTTGTACAAATGATGATCAGGAACATCTTTTATAGTGTGGAATTTGTTAGTTAATGCCCATTTTTACTGGTTTCCCCCTGGGATATATGTAACAATAGAGAGTGAGAACCTGATTCTACTACCACTAAACCTGAGGTAAATAGGAAGTAACTCCATTGAAATGAATAGAAAACCAGGGTTTTCAGATGAAGTTAACAGAAGAATCAAGTTGTAACTATGCCTTATAACTTACTTTTCTACTGAAATCATAAGGAAATATCACATACTGCAACTGATCTTCAGAAAGTACTAATAAAGACTATTAGGGAGTCACTAAGATTGAGTACTCTAGATGATCTTGCTTATATTACCAATATTCTGTAATAAAGTCACACTGATTACATTAACTGATTATATTAATTTGTGGCAACATCTTAACCCTGAGTGGAAGTATGCCATAGCTCTAGCTTTGATTTAGCCATTTGATGTAATTAACCTCTCTACCCCACCTAAATCTTATGAGTACTTGGGAGCACCATGAGCAGATGTAAGGAGTAGGCTAATACATGCCCCAAGTGGTGAGTGAACAGGATAGAGGAAATTCCCCAAAAGTCCCAGATTTGGGATGAATGGATGGAGCCACAGAATCTCTTTCTTCAGAATGCAAGTGGCAGCCATCATTTCCAAGCCTCCAGACTAGAGCACTTTGGACAATGCCCTGATGATGGGATTTTTCATCCTTGCGGTCACTTTCTGTTTTCACTTTTGCTGATTTGCCCCAAATATTAAAACCCTGCTTGGATAAAATTTGGTATCCACAGCCACTTCTGCAAAAATGATATATGGATACCTGCAAATTTGCATGGTTCCAGATACAAAATTTGCGTCCACATTCATGTCCGTAAATGAGCCACAGATATCTGTATCCATATGTATGGATATGGATATAAAGTGGATATCCACTGATTTGCAGGGCTGTACCAAATGTCAAGCTACTGCCCTCATTTATATATGTGCACATACATAGTATAGCTTAGACCTTTCATACTTTACATTAATTACAGTCTGAGTTATAGTCCATACACTTCATGTTCCTGTCAAAACATCCCTAGCCACAGCCCATGTAATTCCTGCCAGTGAAGTCACTGGACTTATACCAGGGATTTATTTGGCCCAACATGATTCAATGTACTTAGTGCTTAGAAGGATTGAATTACGGTTGCCAACCTTCCAAGATTGTCCTGGAGTCCCCAGGTTTGTATTTGGTTAAATCTGATGTAATACAATGAAAACCTCAGGACTATGTCCAGCCAAAATTGGCAACTTGAGTTAATTTTCACCTAGCACAAAGGGGAGAGCTGCTTGTAAATCTAAGTAAAAGGCAGTATTAAAGTATAAATTAATGCTTTTAATCAGTATCTAATATAATATAAAACTTCATGAACATCACATTTGTGTTAAAGATTTATAGTGAGAAAGAAATTTTGAGAGAATAAAACAAATGCAAATGAAAGAAAATATTAAACATGGTATTCTTTTTACATAAGTGAATTTTTATTACAACTTCATTTATCGTTTTATCATTTGGTACATGAATCAACTACTGTATTTCCAGTAGAGTTTTACATTAATAACATTTTGCTTATTTACTCTCATCATCAACAATAATTCCAAGACAACTTTGAAAACTGACTCTGTTAAGTAAGTGTTGCTGGGAGGACACCACCTGGAACATAAGAATCTGAAAACTTTTTTTTTAATTGGGCCCTGAATAAAGAGTGATGATCTTATTTTAATACTCACTAGTTCAAAAGTAAATTCCAAGTAGGATTAGAATTTTGAAAATGTGAAATGCATAATGTTATAATGTTTTAAGAAATGAATATTGCATCCAAAGCAGTTACTGTGTTTTATAACTCATCAGTTATATTCTTAACTTTTCAGGGGATTATAAACTACATTAAGAAATTGATAAGAAGGTCAAATATCAGACAAAAGAACTATGCAAACAGCAGGGGAATACAGAAACAGTTGACAGCAAATATAAAAACATATAAATCAACCACATGCTAAACAAACCAAGTGTAACACTATACAGAACACCTACCATCAAAATGCCATCAAGTTTCTGGGTGATGCTAGGCAAGCCACTTGAACCAAATTTTTCACAGGTAATCACTAATTGTGTGTTCCTCATTTTCTGGGTGCCCAACTAATATCCTGGGGTCTGATGAACACACACACCTGCATCTGAAATCAGGAGGAGCTGGGGTTTGAAAATGCCAAACACTATATAATGCTAGGTACTCCAAAAAATCAGCTCCTTGGCATCTCAAATTGTACATCCAAAATTAGTGGAAAATCTGAGTCTTAATCTGCACTTCAGCACCTTACCTGTAAAATGAAAATAATTGCACGTCCCCTTATAGGAAATGGTGAAGATGCATTTAGGCTGGTTTTGAAGCACTCAGGTACATGTTGATGAGCAGCATAGGAAAGCTCACAAGGAATTAATAATTTTGTCTCCAGAGCAGAACTGTGCAGAATGTGAAGTAAATAATGAATGGGGCCGTACACTGAACAATGAGGAGAAATCAAAATAACTGCATCTAATGAGCACTCCCCATCCTGTACATTGAATGAGCCAGAGGAAAAAATAGTCTGTGATCCTATAATTAAAACAGTCTATTAACTATTTATAACTTATAATTAAAAGACACAAATGAACATAGGGGCCGAATATAAATTTAAATTGGCAACTGTGATTTGCCAATTCCAACTTTTGTGTGCTTGACTTTTTAATCTCAGTAATACCTCCGTAACTTGGTTTTTGCTTATGTAATTATTACTGATATTATTGGATCATAAGCTCTTTGGGCCATGGACTGTCAAGTTCTGTGATGGTACAGCCCGTGTCACAAGAGAGACATGCTCCATGTCTGGGTCTTGCATGTGCTAGAGGAATAAACATTAATGTTATTATTAACAACGATTGACGATCATGATGGTTATTGTGCTTAGAATGAATTTATTGCTCTTCTAAAGCGGAGGTGAGCAAATGTTTTATGTCAGGCCCCGCTCTTCATCCCTGCAATTAGCAGGGCTCCCCCAACCTGTCTGATGTAATCCAAACCGATGGAAATTTCATATGAAATAAACCCCCTTTTGGCACATGTAAGAAAATAAGTGTGTAGAATATAAAAACTTTATTAATCAGTATATAAATGTGAATACACAGACATAAAAACAGTAACATATTTCAATATTTCCTTTAAATCCGCTTCGGTACCCAATGACTGGAAGACGGCCAATATAACGCCAATATTTAAAAAAGGCTCCAGAGGAGACCCTGGCAATTATAGACTGATAAGTCTAACATCAGTACCAGGCAAATTAGTAGAAACAATAGTAAAGAAAAAAATTGCAAGGCACATAGAAGAGCACGAATTGTTGGGCAAAAGTCAGCATGGTTTCTGCAGAGGGAAGTCGTGTCTAACTAATCTATTAGAATTCTTTGAAGGGGTTAATAAACATGCAGACAAGGGGCACCCAGTGGACATAATATACCTAGATTTCCAGAAAGCCTTTGACACGGTCCCACACCAAAGGCTTTTATGTAAATTAGGTGGTCATGGGATAGGAGGAAAGATCCTTTCATGGATCGGGAATTGGTTAAAAGACAGAAAACAAAGGGTGGGAATAAATGGTAAATTTTCACAATGGAGGGGGGTAAGTAGTGGTGTTCCCCAGGGGTCAGTCCTGGGACCGATCCTGTTCAACTTGTTCATCAATGATCTAGAAAATGAGGTAAGCAGTGAGGTGGCAAAGTTTGCAAATGACACCAAGTTATTCAGGACGGTCAAAACCAAAAGGGATTGTGAAGAACTACAAAAAGATCTCAGCAAACTGAGTGATTGGGCAGCAAAATGGCAAATGAAATTTAATGTGGGTAAGTGTAAGGTAATGCACATTGGAAAAAATTACCCAAATTACACGTACAACATGATGGGGTCAAATTTAGCTACGACAGATCAGGAAAGGGATCTTGGAGTTATAGTGGATACTTCTGTGAAGACATCCACGCAGTGTGCAGCGGCAGTTAGTAAAGCAAATAGGATGTTAGGAATTATTAAAAAAGGGATAGATGATAAGACAAAAGATATCATACTTCCCCTATATAAAACTATGGTACGCCCACATCTTGAGTACTGTGTGCAGATGTGGTCTCCTCACCTCAAAAAAGATATATTGGCATTAGAAAAGGTTCAGAAAAGGGCGACTAAGATAATTAGGGGTTTGGAACGGGTCCCATATGGAGAGACGCTAGAGAGACTGGGACTTTCAGTCTGGAAAAGAGGCGATTGAGGGGCGATATGATAGAGGTATATAAAATCATGAATGTTGTGGAGAAAGTGAACATAGAAAAATTATTTACCTTTTCCCATAATACAAGAACTAGGGGACACCAAATGAAATTGATGGGTAGTAGGTTCAAAACTAATAAAAGGAAATTTTTCTTCACACAGCGCACAGTCAACCAGTGGAACTCCTTGCCAGAGGAGGCTGTGAAGGCCAGGACTTTATAAAGGTTTAAAAAAGAGCTCAATAAATTTTTGCAGGTTAGGTCCATAAATGGATATTAGCCAGGGGTAAAGTATGGTGCCCTAGCCTTCAGTACAAGGGCAGGAGATGGATGGCAGGAGATAAATCACTTGATCATTGTCTTCTGTTCTCCTTCTCTGGGGCACCTGGCATTGGCCACTGTCGGCAGACGGGATACTGGGCTGGATGGACCTTTGGTCTGACCCAGTATGGCCATTCTTATGTTCTTATGTTCTTAACATTTTTAATGAGATGAATGAGCCTGAGAACCAGTATCCCAACATGATGCCCTCCCCTTAGGAAATTTCATGCCCCACTGAGGGGGCCAGTCCTCCACTTTGTGCACCCCTGTTTTATACAGCAAATGAAGATGTTCAGTGCACACAGGAGCCCATAAGCAAGGGTTCTGAACAATAGGATCTGCAAGGCTAGAGCAAAATGTATGCTTCAGTGTGGAGGAAAATGCCTGATAGGGCCTCAAAACATTGAAACAGAGGAAACAGAGTTCACCGGGAGACCAGAGGAAGAAAAATTTAAAATCCTTATTTTTCTGCATCAGAGTACAGGACGTAATTGAGAAAATAAATTTCACTGCCCTTTAATCCTTACTTAGAGCTATCAGAGCAACCAAAGAAAGATGTATTGTATTTGTATTGTCTCTGCAATGAAATATTATGTATTATACACATATACACAGAGAGTGTCACTTAATTCACCAGTTTAGAAGAGAAATAGCAAACAGCATTCTTTAAGGAAGTTCTGTTCAAAAGCTTTCCTGTTCCTTTTAAAGTCATCCAACACAGAACACATGCTGGGCCAAAATCTGCTGAGATACATACTTGAACTCCTGCTGAGTTCCACGGGAATTCTGCATGTGTAACAAAGAGAAGAATTTGACCCTTTCAAGATGATTCTACAATTTTGCACATAAAACATCATGTTTATTATTTCTATACTATAAGACTTCAGCTAACATACATTATAACATTTAAGTGATCAGCCTTTAAGGACTGATGTTTAAATAGGATTTAATTAAACTATGTATGAAAGATCCTCCTGTGATGGGCACCACTGGAAGAGCCTGGATATATAGCCATAGCAACTGCTACAGATACCACTAAGATTGCAAAACTGTTTTCATGAAATAATTTTGGTCTCAAGATATTATCGAGACAAGGTGGATGTGGTAATTTTTACTGGACCAACTTCTGTTTGTAAGAGAGCCTGCACACTCCTAGATGACACTTACCAGCCTGCCCAGGAACCCATGTGGGATCTTGCCAAATAACTACAGCCCACACATGATGGAGACTATATCCTACATTTCTGTGTGACAGTGACCAAATCTCAATCTTTTTCAGCACCCGGCAATATGGAAAAACTATCTGAATCTGTATTGGAGGGGTAGCCGTGTTAGTCTGGATCTGTAACAGCAACGAAGGGTCCTGTGGCACCTTACAGACTAACAGAAAAGTTTTGAGCGTGAGCATGGTCCAGCATCTGATGAAGTGAGTCTGTGCTCACGAAAGCTCATGCTCAAAACTTTTCTGTTAGTCTATAAGGTGCCACAGGACCCTTCGTTGCTGTATCTGAATCTGGATCATTTGAAAATATACAACCTCTCAGAACATTTGTAGGACAGGACACTATCACACTTATTTGGACAACTATAATTTTCACATTTGATTACTTTGGTGAACTTTATCATGCAACCTTAATTTTGAATAAACATGGGTGTATGTATCCAGTTATTTAATCTTGGGCTTTCCCTGATGAAGCAAAGATTTTTAAAATGTATGTCACATGACCAGTTCCAAGAATGAGGCTGATTTCTATCAGTTGAGGACTTGCCATCCCTTCCCCAACACCAACACCTTTCCCCAGTATGCTGCAAGAATTTATTGGTTGTCCTTTGAAATGGGTTTTGACTTTGAAAATGTACCTGATTATCAAGAGATTATACAAGTTGATAGACATGAATGTATCATTTTATTTAGAAACTTTTTTTAAAAAATTTGAAGTCAGTGGAAACAAAGTGAGTGGACTTTGACTCACACCTTGAATTAAAGGCTGCACCTGGTTTAGGGCAGAGGAATTAGAACATTGGTCCACAGCCAGGTGAAAAATGCTATTTTAATTCTATCTAATTTTTTTCATTCAGGTATGGAATAAATTTTGTTATGTGTACTGAGGCATGTGTTAATGTGCATGATCAGTAGAAACACATACTGCTGCCTGTGAGCATTTTGCTAATCAGCTAGGTGAATCTTTTCTGGATGTCCGCCCTAGCACTCAGCTTATAGGAAGCACTGCTGTGGAGACTCCAAAGACATACCTTTTCCGCAGGGTTGATGATATTTAATGGAGGACTCAACCTCAGCATCTCTGTTTATCACCACAAATGTTAAGATTATGAGCAAATATGGCCTACTGAAGAACCCACAAAACCTCAGCACCTTGCTGCCAATGTTATCTGTGAATTAAAGATTGCTTTCTTGCAGCATTTGAAATCTGTCCTCGTGTTTCAAACAAACAAAATGATCATTTAGAGGAGGCTGTCATCCCAAACCTTGAGAAGATCTTGAAAGGGCTTGGCTTTAGACCTTCATTAGGAATCTGTCTATTATTAGTCCTTGTGACTGACATGATTTAATAGTTCAGATTGAGACACTCTGGAAGTTCAGTAGATATTCATGCTAATGATTATCATAAATCTAGACTCAAATGTGTATGACACACACTATGGCTCTTGGTATTTGTGAAAAAATGTTTCAGACTTTGACCATAGGTTACAGAGCTTGAAACATCTTAGTTATTTTTTCTAAGATGGAGTATTCTGATGGCATTTTACAAAGTACAGTTGTCTTTCTGTAGTAAATTACACACTTTGTTAATGTACCAAATCACTTTTAGATGTTCAATTCATAACTAATATTCTTATAGCCCCAGGCTGTCCTATTTGCCACATCTTTTGTTTCTCATGTCTCTCTGGTTATGTCCACATTACAGAGGGTACATCTGCACTAGGAACTAACTTTGAAGTTAGGCGCTACATCAAAGTACCCAGCAGAGAGTCTACACACAAAGCTTCTGGTACAAATATCTCCATACACTGGGGCAATTCAAATGAAAAGCAGCTCTTAACACTATGGTATGAGCATCTTTCTACTAAAAACTTAAAGGTGGAGCCTTTTATTCAGAGTATTATAAATGAAACAGATGGCAACAGCAAGAACTGCAGCCCACAACCTTCCCTACTATCCTGCCATGTGTCTTATCCTACAGAGGCTCAGTGTGACAACATGATGAGATCTAAAATTAGGTGACTGCATCCCAAAATAGTTCAATTTATTCAGGAAGTTGGAAGGTGTTGTGGAGTTCATATAAGTGCTGATATCTTGAAAACCTCCACTATGCAATAGATTATTTCCATGGTAAATAATTTTGACAGTAAAAAGAGGGAACACCAAACTTACATGGAATGTAGGTTGTTTGGGGGCTAAAAAGAGTGATACGACTGAACCTCGGATAAATCTGAGAGATATTGCAAGGATGAAACTTGTATGTACATAAGAAAGGGCATTCTTGGGGGATGATTCAAGTTTATAGATTTTACTCCCCTGGGAACCAGTAATGGCCTTAAACCCTAGGGCATCAGAGTTGAAATCAAACTATTCCTCTTCCACATTGTCTTCTCAAATAACATCACATTGCACATTTACTTTTTTAAAAATCACACATGCAGATTTTTTTCTGAACATCACTGCTAGTCTATGAGATGAAAGCTATAATTCACTGCTCTTCTTTTGACCTGGTGTGGATATATACATCTCATTTCAACTTGCAATTTGGACAAAACACTGGATTCAACATTATTTGGATTTCATGTTCTTTGAAACATGTCTCTAGGATATGTGCATAAGCATGCTTATCATAAACACTGAGATTTATGTTCGGAGACCTGATTCTCATCTATACCCAGGAGCAGATCAGGAGTATTCCCACTGAAAATAATAAGATTACACTAGTGCAGGAAGGGAATTAGGTCACACATACATGTATTTCTGGTTTGGATACTGTGACTTTTCTAGTTCTCTCTCTGAAAGCATGTACAAAAACTCAAGTCTTTTACAAATACTCTTGCTAAATGTCTGCCCTTTCACTATGAAAGGGCCTTCCTCCAAACATGTCCTCTAGAGTGGTTTCCTGTATGACCCATCATGGTGGCTGCAACTTCAGACTGATTATACTTCCAGATAATTAGAAAATCTCTACAAGTAATAGACGTTCTGATAAATGACATCTGGAGTGACATCACAATAAGATCACTTGATTATTTCTTGTCAAGTGGGAGGTAGGCTAAATTAAAACCTATGTTTAATGAGGGAAAACCACTATATTTGCAGTTAAGTGTGGGGATTCCCTTTCCATCCCTGAATATACACAATAGGCATAGTTAATTAAAAATGACAATGTGCATGTTTATTTGTAATACAGATATTCATTCTTTGTTTTAAACTTTAAAATAAAATAAAAACAATCAGAGCACTACCCTGCTAGCCATGTGCCTCTGATGACTGGATATATTTTCTCTCTTCCCGTGAGGTTACATTTCAAACACCAGCAAAAGGAAATATTACATTTATAAATTCAGAGGTTAGTTTCTGTGAATTTTCTCCAGTGTTTGTTTAAAATTCATGTGTTTCATAGATTCAGAGATCATAAGGCCAGAAGGAACCACTATGATGATGTACTCTGACCTCTTGCATGCCACGGGCCACAGAAATTTTCCAAAAATAAATCCTGTTTGAACCAGTGTCTTCCTTTTACGTGTTTCTATGAACATTCTTGCCTGTAAATTTGAATGCTAGTGGATTCATGTAAAAATGCAGTTTAATATTAGTGGATTTTTTATATTTTTTTAACATTCACTAGGCCCTAAAAATCACTCATATGTCCTGCTCATCTGGGGACTCCGGAGGACTTCCACTGAATGTTACATATTCATCACCAAAAGGTTTGACATCACTGCTTATATCAGGACTTCAGATTCTGATTCAAAATAGCTAACAATGTGAATGATTGGTCATGAAACAGTATGTCCCACAACCAAAATTCAGAGAGAGAATACTCCAAAAACATGTTGTAATTAAGGCAGCTTATAGGCATAACACTATCTCTTAAAAGATGGTACTAAGTTCCAATAGGACACCAAAAAAAGAAGAAATTCTGCGGTGCTTGCTTGATTTCAATTACCAATTTGGAAATTCATGGCATGCCAGTATATCTGGAACACACTGTTTTATCATCGAGTGACTCTAAACATTTCCATAGTTAAATCTAGATGTGCTCACTGATCAAAAGAATTTTAATCTAATGTATATTAACACAAGCCTCTATTTTAGAAAGATGCAACCTGAATTATTCTCATCTCTATCCCTGGTAATTTATTCTCTCTCTCTCTTCCCCTCCGCCCCTCTCTCTCTTTAGGAGGGCTAAGTAGATAAGACTGTAGTAGAAAAAAAAGTTCTATTTCAGGAGTTATGTCTGAGCCACATTGTGGTTTAGAACTGCAGGTGATTCTTTTCAGTGAAGAAGTGGTCCATACATAGGCATTATACTGTATATACCTGAACTGACAGAGAGAACTGCAGATACTTGTTCCAGTGTTGGTCTTTTTCCAGAAATGGGGTCATAATCTGTGATAGGTTCATTGAAAGACATTATTTTTTTCACTTATTCGAAGGCTTGTGTATGCAAAATAGTTGTCATAATTATTTTTCTTAAACACTACTGTCCACTTCATGATCTCCAATTTAAGCTGCAATAACCTGGTGCGCTAGAGCTGTTGATATCATCATGCATAAAATCAGACTTCAAAAGGTTAAAATACTTTTAAAAGCAAAATAGAAAATTATTTTAAATACTGATGCGATGCCCTACCTCAGGGTTGTGCAAAGTGGTGGGTGGGTCCCCTCGGGGGGCATAAAATTTCACAAAGCACAGCAAAATCAGCTGCTGAGTCTCAGGCTCATCTAGCTCATTAAAAATGTTGAAATATGGTAGTGCTTTTATGTCTGTGTATTCACATTTACATACTGATTAATAAAGTTTTTGCATTCTACAGATTTTTTAAACATGCTGAAATGGTTTTTTCTCATATGAGCGCAATAGAAATTTCCATCAGTTTGGATACGTTAGGCTGGGAGGCCCTGCTAATTGCAGGGGTGAAAAGTGGGGCCAAGTAAAAGTTTTCTCACCCTTGCCCTAAATTAACAAAACATGGTTTTAAATGCAATGCTAAACCAGGAGTTAGTTTACTTTAGATGGCAGACAAAAGGGATATAATGCAAGGGTGCTCATTTATAATCTCTTAGTTAAAGTATCCAATTGATTCCTTATTCATACCACAATACATCAGTTTGAAAGATGGTCATTCCCAATTATATTACTAAATAATATTGGATCTAATGCTCATAGAATCTTAGATCCAGACATAGAATATTTGTACATCCATGAAATATTTTCCCATGTTCTACCACTAACTATCACAATCAAAGCAACTTCCTCAAACTTAAATAGGTGTAACTGATGTTAATTCAAGGCTCTGATTGGATGCAAATGTTTCAAAATATCAGGATACAGAATGCTGTAGAAATTATGCAACAAAATTCCATACTAGAGATCAACTAGTTCATAAAAGGTCGTTCTTAGACTTTTTTTTACACTTTTTATATAGATTATCCCAAATATTTGGTTGGTATTTCTATCAAGATTAATGAAGTGGGATAGAGTTGAGTAATATTTCTAACTGTCTGTAAACTTATAGTAGATTTGGACTGAATCTTGATTGGAATAGAGGTGGGGAAGAAGGGAAAGCTTTGTAGTTCTTTCCTGGTTGATCATCTTGTCTTTTTTCAGGGAACTGTTACTGACCTTTGACTAGTGGTCAGACGTATCACTCATTTTCTTGGTCAGAATAAAATTTACACCTCATACATACTTCCAAAGTAATCAGCTTTATCTCCATGAACTGAAGGGTGCTGGGGAAGCAAGATTATCTCATGCTGAAATTCATCCACTCCTGGAGGCCGGCCAATGAGCTACCCATTCCCTTTTGGATGCTGCTCTGAACTACCCTTGCCTGAGATTCCCTACCCAATATTCCTACTTCTCTTCCCCTCTCTGGGGTTTTCAGGGAGACCACCTCCTACATGCTATGCTACAGTCTCCTTATAGTAAAATTAGAGGACTTTGGACAGCTCATCTGAGCTGGCCTTGAAAAGCATGCATGAGGTACAGACACATTTTGATTTCCTTGGCTTAAGTCCAACTCAGCTTCATTTACCATTGCCACTGCAGTTCCTAAACACGTGAGCTATGTCTGCATGGGCAGCATCTGTCAACAGAGGTCACTGTCAACAGGAGACACCTCGGCAGTATGTCTGTCAACAGATTGCATCTACACATAAAAGCAGATTGAAAGAGCGTTCTGCTCTGTCGACAGAGAGCAGCCATGCTGCCCTGCCCTCTCTTGACAGAATGGTTCACCAGAAGCTGGGGAACTGGAAGCCCTCTGAGTCAACAGAATGTCTACATAGGCACTCTGTCGACAAAACACCTTCACCAGAGGCACTATTCCTGATTGGGAACAGGGAGAATGCTGCCGACTGGACAGCTGAGTTTTGTCTACAAACTCTCAATAGAGCTCTTTAGTCATGCAGATGCTTATTGTGTTTTGTCAACGAAAGGGCTGTTCTGTCGAAAGAAGCTGCCTGTGTAGACATGGGAGTACAAAGGAATTCCATAATCACGAGCAGAAGCTGCCTGTCTGACTATCACATGGCGGTGAAACCAAATAGTGACAGAGGCTCAGAGATGAAATCAGAGGTGGCATGGAATGCCTAATGTGCACTGTGATTAGTTTCCAAAGCAATGAAGCCCAAGAAGCCTATAGACTTCTGCAGGTCAGCAGCAACACAGAGTACTCATTTTCTGAACACTGCTTCTAGAAAGCCCAGGCTATATTGCCAGCATAAGACAGAATCCCATTCACCCTATTTACATGAATGGTCCTATAGTAATCTGTGCTCTTATGGAAAAACTTCATAGAGTTTAATATAAAATGGCAATGTTTCTATTTTAATAACCCTCTAGAAGCCAATAAGGTTTTATAGTCCTCATCACAGAATTCCATAGGATGGGCCAAAAACACCTGCAGAAGAGATACCAATCTCCTAATACATTTTTCCAGGATTTTTGAACAGTAATTTCATAGAAACCCACAGGTTATTATCCCTGTGAGAAAATTACTACCAGAAAAATAGGATTTCTCCCATGGGAGAGATCAGCAGTATTTGGCCCTAGAACTATCAATATTACTTTCTGATTTTTCCACCACCTGTCTCTAGATGCATGTTGCTCCCAGGACCATGCACCCTCTTCAAGGCACTGCCATGTGGCAGTGACCACTACTCTCACTTCTTGCTTCCTGCCAGGAGAATCCACAGTCCTCAGTCTCATGCCTGCCATTGGAACAAACTACAGCCAAGAACCAGCCCCTCACCTCAGGGATAAGCTGCATTCCATAAAGGCCGGGTTCAGGAGTGACTGGAGATGAATTGCAAGAGGGCAGTGGGGACCCAAATCCGTCCACTACCCTGTGTCCTGGGCCAGGAACCTCCTATACCCCCATGAGCTTACCCAGCACTCTCCACTAAAGGTGCCTTCTCTCAGGATCAGGATTCTAATGCCCACAGTATTTTTAAGCAGCTCCTTACAACAGGGCAGCTCCTGTTTTGCTGGGTCTCTGTGCAGGCTCCCTCCAGCCTGCTTAATCCCTTCAGGAAGGAGTGCAGCAGCCACCCCAGTACAGCATCTTTCTAATGAATATAAATATCCTAATCTGGACCTTAACTATGAGGAGACCCTCCTAGAAAACATTGCACTTTAAATGCCCATTAAATTTATTGGGACTAAAATAGGAGGTACATAATATAAAGGAAAATGACAGCACCTGCTAACCCAGACGCCCTCCATGCAATACAGACAAGCAGAATTAACAGATGCTCTAGATGGCTATGAAGTTGAGGTTTTTGTATTACTGTGGCAAAGCTAGAGGAACCCTTTCTTAACTTTCTTCCTCAGATGAGGATCTTGACTGCAGGGTTACAAGTAACTAAAATTAACTTGATAGCATAGTATCAAATTGGCATATTTTCTCCAGAGCAGAATTCAGATACAGAATTTATTGTAACGTTTATATTCAAAACACTCTGAATCAAGAACACACAGTTGGTATCTGTCCAAATGTTTTATATTTTGTGACCGGATGACAAACCAATATTTATGAAGATTTTTTTCCTTAAAAAATGTTTCAAAATGCCAAGCCAATCAAATACCATGTATTCCTCTGAATCCACCAAATCAATAGCAAATGTCAATTACTTCTGTCTGGACAAGCAGAAAAATAAAATAAAAGAATGTACTTTGTCTCTCTCCAGCTATTTCTTTTGTCCTGCAAGGCTTATGCTCCTGTTCTATTTTCTGTACAACCTACTAAAATTCAATTTATTTTTTCAATTTGTCTCCAACCAAGCTTCCATGCATCAGCTATGCAGACATTCCTACACAGGCTACATATAATAGAACAAGAAGGGTGAAGTGAATGAAATTACCTGTGCATTTACGGTCTGTGTCTTCCTTTTTTGATCCACTAATCGTTAGCTTGCAGTTGAAGTTCTCTTCCCAATATTCTGCAAACCACACATTTCTTCGGTTGTTCTCCAGAGTGCGTGAGGTAAAGTAGGTATCAAACCCTAAAAGGAAATGAGCAAAAAGCTGAAATAGGGAAGATGTTTTTACTGAAACTGCTGAGACCTTCACATATTCTTAAGATAGATGTTTGCATAGCTAGTAAAGGGAGACAAAAGCAAGTGGACAAATGAATATTAGTGTCATGCCTTCTATCATTAACTGTCTTTTATTAGTAGATGATTCTGGTACACATTGTAATTTATCAAGTCATAAAAGATACCATATATTTATGAAATATTTATTACATTCTATAAGCAATATGCATGGATTAAATTTAGATTGGTAAAAAAGACAGAGGAATATAGAGATAAATTAAATATGTTGTGGATTTCTGAGTGAGATCAGTAGAATTTTAATCCTGTAATTAATATCTACAAGCCTCCAGAGGACAACATTTTTCTCTTATATATTTCTCATGCATTGTCCATTAGCTGCATAACTTATTTTGGCCTTGATTCTCTTATTGCACATTTTCTGTTCATCTTCTTCACACAGATATTGGTCAGGTATAGAGGAAGGCAACTATAAATCACCCCCACTTACTAGAGTCTTGAATTGTATGTCCTAATGTGAAATCAGTATAAGTTTCTCATGTTGGACTTGTGAGAGTTTGTTTGTTATTAAATCTACAGAAACATCTCACCACAGGCAGTTTCTAAGGCTGCAAGAGCAAACCAGCATTCCTCAGGCAACCTTCATACAAAATTATACTGCTATCAGAGGGACTCATTCAATAAAAACAAAAAGCGCTGTGGAAGTTTGCCCAAAATTTCCAAAGCCCTGGTGGTAAAGCTTCCATGATTAAGTGACATGCAGTCTTCCACACCTGCAGATCATGCAGAACAATTATTCTATATGCAGGCAGTGTTGGCAAGTCTTTCAGTTTTACCATGTGTCTCATGACTTTTTATGCCTTTTTAAAGTTTAGGAAGGTATGTAATGATATAATAGTGTCAGCTTTCATTTTTTAAAGATGTTTACCGCTGACGTGACCAGAAGTCCCATTTTTAAAGGGACAAGCCTGTATTTAAACACTCCTGAAGTTGTCTCAACTTTTCCTTAAAAACAGGCAAACCATCCCCATTTCCTACCCCCAACCATATTTGCTGGTCCTGCTGATGACTGGATCCCATCTCACCTGCTGCCTACCCACCATTAGAGAATGGGTGTATGTGTGTCCTGCAATGTTCCCTCTAATTTTTCCCAGAATAAATTTTGCTATGCACACCAAGGCATCTGTGGATGTGCATCATCATAAAAATGCATGCTGCTGGTGGATGTCAACTACTGGTTCTCTGCTAATCATCTGAGTGGCAGTTGAATCTCTCCTGAGTGACCAATAATGGGTGTGGGTGTGCAAGGCTGGTTGTGGGGTGAAGATGCAGTGCAGAGGGCCAGCTGCTCCCCATGGTGATCCATCAATGCAGCCTACACTAGGTTTGGGCTCTTAGCCAGCAGGTTCCAGCACCGCAACCCATTGCCTGGCAGCACTAACTACACACTACCAGTTGTGGTGGCCAGTGACATGTTACCTCTGCTGCCCATCCACTTGCCTTTTACATGCTCTCCCTCTTGTCCTCTCCCTGCTTTGCCTCTTCAGCCCTGCTGTTCCTTTGTCACTCCTCCCCCAGCAGGGCACATCCTGCTCCCAGCATTGCATAGAGAATGAACCCCTGGTCTGAATGCTGACATCATAAACAACTAGGCCAGCAGGTTACATCTACTGCCTCTGGCAGGCCTGCAGCCCTCGGAGAGCCTAAAAGCCTCTGGCCCAAGGTACTAGCCAGGAACAACTGAGCCCTGAATCTGTCAAAGCTTTGAAAAGCCTCTGTCCCTCAGGAAAGCTCTGGATTGGTGTGTGGATAGAGGACCAATTTCCATCCTGTTACCGCCCCGATCCTGCCAGGCCTATAGCAACCTCGCCCTGAGTTTTCTCTCTGAAAGCACAGGACTGCTCCATCCCCTAGGCATCTTCCCCTCTCTGGCCAGGTTTGCTGAAGGCCCTGCTTTCAGGCTCACTGGACCCTGGTGCATGATACATCTTTTGGGTGTAAGTCCTTTCTTCCTATGCCATAGCCAGGGGAGATGAGGTGGCTGGGTTTGCCAGTGACCAGCAGCAGCTTCTACTCTCCACAGAGATGGGAAAGCCACCATATTAGGGCTGTCCAGGCCAATATGGAAGTCAGGCTGTATATTCATCTGAGACAGTACTTTGAGTTTTGCTTGCCTGTTTGATTCGTTGACACATGTAGATTTGTACTAACGTGTGAACAAAAGGATCCTTACTAATATGTGAAAATGAAGGACAATGACAACGTATGTGTTGCTTATGCCTAGCTAGATAATTTTGTTAGTATAACGGGAACAGAAAAGAGTTGTTAAAGTGTCATTGGGCATGGTGGGAGAATAATTTATGAGTACACACGTTAAGACTGCCTCGATGCCTATTTCAAGGCGTGGTGAAGCAAGCAGTTGCAGGAAGCAAAGCAGGATTACAGGGAAGGTATAAAACAAATAAAAGGCCAAAGAACTGCCAGTCTCTGACTGCAACACATTAAACTCTTTCCCACCACTGGGGTACAAAAGAGGTGGAACGAGGATGCAGACCCACATGACCATAAAGTAAAGAGTGTAAGATTAAGGATGTGTTCTCCTGGTATAATAATGCCTGTTGGGGTAGGAGAAGAGGGCACAGGACAGAAGGGTCTGCAACATCAGAGTTAAGGTGTACATGCTTGCTGCAAATCAAAGTAAGTGAGTGACATCAGGGGAAGCCACATTGCAGTATAGACACTTACAGAGCTTATATAAGCTGCCTTGTATGGACCTAGTTTTATAAACCTGGCCTCAGTGTCAAAGAATGGAACAAACTGTTGGCATAAGCAGTTAGTACACATTTCAAGAGACCATTTAAGACAAAGGGTCCTTTCAACACCTCTCCAGAAATGCATGGAAGAGAGGGCTAAGCAGTTCATAAGTTGTTGTAAAAAGCCTTAAATACAGTATTTCTATTCAATTCATTATTTTAAGTGTCTAACAAAGTTATAAATGTAAGTCCTAAGGGTCATCTGTGAAGGTGCTGAACACGTTCCCTTGGAGAATGGGAATTGAGAGGTGACATACGCAGTGGTCCTTTTGTGAGGAGAGTTCACACATAACTAATATGTCTTGTCTGTCTTTGAACTATAGAAAAATGATAATTTTTTCATCTCATTCACTCGCTGAATTGTAATTGGCGGTATCTCGTTCACTTGTTCAGGTACTCTAAATGCCACATTAACTATGAGGTGAGTGAAATGAAATGATCACTGCATGCTCACTCACATCGAAAAAAAAATATTGCAAATCAATAGAAAAGGTAACGCTAGGCAGATGTCAGAAATCTGACCAAGAGCCCAGAAACAAATAAAGATCACACACAAGCATGGTATAAAAACAGAACTACAAAGAATCAGAATGTCAGTGTGGGTCAAATGCCCGGAGAAGAATATCAGTTTGGGTGATACTACACTGACAGATATTAATGGGACTTTATGCAGCATGACAGAGCAATGCCTAGCAGTGAGCACTGCACTCACAAAACAAGTCATGCATTACAGGATTAGAAATCTCCTGCCCAGTTAAATGGTGCAGTGTCCTCAGGCTTACAGCTGACTGGCCTCTCAATCTGAATGAAATCTTGCTCAGTCCATCTCTTTATTTTAAGACTAAAATATTTCTTGCCTGTCTGACAAAGAAATAATCTGTATGGAGTCAAATAAAGAAGCACAGACACAATTACTAACTTTTATTATTTTTATACCCATGGGATACTCTACATAGAAAGATGTGAACCAATGTGAAAGACAAAGAGATCAGTACACTCTGACTTCCCTTCCAATATTAACTGAAGATAGGCTGAGACAAGGTGGGTGAGATAATACCTTTTATTTGAACAACATCTGTGACAGAAACAAGCTATCAAGCTACACAGAGCTTCCCTTTAGAAGAACAGCTCAAAATGGCTCTGTATAGCTCAAAATCCTGTCTCTCTCACTACTAAAACTTATTAGACTCAAAGATATTACCTCCCCCACCTTCTCTCTGCAATACCCTGTGACCAATGTACTTACAACACAGCATGCCTTCAAGATAGGCTGTAATTCCAATACCAGTGTGCACCACTGGCCATGCTGTTTTCTCCATCCATGGGGAGAATAAATTTTAAATAAAACCAAGGCATGTGCAGATGTGCAACCCCAGAAGAAACACGTGCTGCCCACTGTGGTGGCACTTGAATCTCTCCAGTGTGGCTGCCCAAGTGCTCAGCTTGCGGGGAACACTGGCAGGCATGTTAGCGTCCCCTCATCCACCAGAAACATTATCAAAATTTACCACAACCATCAGTTACAGTCACAAAGTCAGTCTGGCTCAAGAAACAAAAGCAGTAGAAACAGTGATTATGTTTAGATGTCACAGGCTAAGTTGGATACTTGGATGGAAATCCTCCCAAGAACATGAAGCAGTATGAGCTACAGGAAATGGTGACAGTGGTGGTTTGGGGACCATTCAGAACACGAAGGGGTTTTATTACCACCTGCCCTGCAACTTTGGATAGCATTAATGCCCTGCTGCTAGGGCTCAGACCCTTAACCCCAGTAGCTAGCCCATCCGCACAAAATTCTTACCCTGACTTCCAACAGTCATTGCTCCTTGCATAGCGACCTCAACAACCTTTTTAGTTCCATGTCTTCCCAAGTCATTCTACCCTGAGTTCTTAATCACCAGATATTCAGATTTTCCCATTCTGGTCCATCAGTGCTGAAGAACTGAAGCCTGCTCTCAATTATCGGTTTACTTTGAGACCCACACTGCACACACCTTGCACATAAGACATTTAGTTGCAATAAGGAAGCATAAACACATACAATTTACAAGAAAAACAAAAAAGCAGTCATGTAGCACTTTAAAGACTAACAAAATAATTTATTAGGTGACGAGCTTTCATGGGGCAGACCCACTTCTTCAGCTCATACATAGCCTTACCAGAACAGACTCAATATAGAAAGCACAGAGACCCAAAAATTGTTATCCAGGTTGACACATCAGAAAAATTATCAAGATTGGCAAATCAGAAGAGCAGAGGGGCAGGGTGGGGGGTGGGGATGGGGGTGAGGCAGGGGGTGTAATTAAGAGTTAGATAAAACATCAAAATATGTAAAAGAGTCCTTATAATGGGTTGGGTAATGGCTGTCTCTGTTCAAACCATGTGTTACTGAATTGAATTTGAATATGAATGCTAGTTCTGAGCATTCCTTCTGTAGACAGTTGTTAAAGTCCCTTTTTAGTAGAACCCAAACTCTCAGGTTTTTAACAGACTATCCCACTCCATTAAAGTGCTGACAGGTTTGTGTATTTGGAGTTTTTTGATGTCTGTTCCATGTCCATTCATTCTTTGTTGAAGAGTGTTTGCATTCTGTCCTATATACATGGCTTGTGGGCATTGTTGGCACCTGATGACATATATGATGTTAGTTGAGGAACCGGAGAATGTGCCCGGGACTCTGTAATTAACGTGGTTAGGTCCAGTGATGGTATCTCCAGAACAGATAAGTGGACAAAGTTAGCAATGGGGCTTGTTGCAAGGAAAAGTTCCAGGATTAGTATTATTGTGGTATAGTTGGTGGTTGCTAGTGAGAATCCTCGTAAGGTTGGGAGGTTGTCTATAGGAAAAAACAGGCCTGTCACCCTGGGCCTTCTGGAGTATGGCATCATGATTTAGGATAAGTTGTAGGTCTTTAATGATGTGTTACAGTGGTTTGAATTGGGGGCTGTAGGTAATGACAAATGATGTTCTGTTTCTGGATTTTTTGGACCTATCTTGGAGTAGTTGGTTTTTGGGTATTTGTCTGGCCCTGTCAATTTGTTTTGTTTTTTTTTTAAACTTTTCCCAGTGGTAATTCAGGTTTATGAATGTTTGGTAGAGATCTTGTAGTTTTCTATCTCTGTCAGTAGACTCAAAGCAGATGCAGTTGTATCTCAGAGCTAGATTGTAAACGAAGGACTGGGCCAGCACAAACGACACGGAACAGCAAATGCATGCCTACAAGTCACTGAGCAGCACATGAACTTGGCACCACTATTGCTAGCATTGCTACAACACACTGAATAAGTAAACACACTGCAGGAGGCCAGCACAAAAACACCCCAATTTTGACCAAAGTGAAAAATAGAAATGTTCGGTGTGAAAAATGAAGGGGGAAAGTAAAAGAGAAGATAATCATGACATGAGGTACATAAGGTGATATGTGACTTGTTTATCCCAGATTGTTTCCCTCAGTCTACAAATACTGGTATACCTCACTTAATCATTTCATTTAGCCGAGGGGGACAGTGGAAAATCCCACCACTGAGCAAGCTGAATGCATGTCAGGGCATACATGTATTAAGGGTACTTGCAGCAACTAAAGGGAACTAACAGAATGATGTGTTGACAATAAACCTGACTGGGAGCCTTCACTATTAATGGGTCTGTAGTTATTGGACAGTTTGACCAGAGTCTGTTGTGCAGTTTGAACCTCTCTTATCCAGCACCCTCAGTACTTGACTGGGGCTGGATGAGAGAATTTTACAGACGATGGGACGCCAATATTTTCTAGCACATTACCAACACATCTGCTGCTTACTGGGCTTTTAGAAGATATTATGGGGTAAATTGCAGCTAAATAACAGCAAAGAACAGTGAAAGCCAGGACTGGTGGCTGGAAACAAACTTTATAGTACCATGGGAAACTTGGCCACTCCCATGATAAATGGCCATCCAGCTAATTAAAATCATGCTGGATTACGGAGTTTGCTGGACAAGAGAGTTATGGATTAGATAGGTTCAACTGGTACAGGCGATCTGGCCTTGGTGAATGTAGCATGCAGAGAGAGAGAGAGAGAAAACACATGCACACAGCCCAGCATCTCATATAGCATGAAAAACAGCTAGGGAAGCCAGCTTAATTTGAACTTAAAACTGACCACACTTGGTCAAACCAATGGTCAGTCTAGCTCAATATCCTATCTTCCGACTGTTACCCTCAGCTACTCGATGGAGACAAGGGAAAACATATAGCATAATTAGGTTAACATACCAGTCCAATAATTTCCAGATAACAGAGAAGAGGCAAACTGATATTTTCAAACAAGGTGAATTAAACATGGATGAATCCTTAGAAACAATGTCACTCTGTACATCATTGACTTAACTGTGGTACTAATTCATTTCCTGTTCCCCAATAACTATTAGGTGAAGGGCACACGACTTAGACACAGTGCAACCTATGGATCCCCAGAATCTGTGTAGAGAAAAGCAACACCATGATCTTGCAAAACAACCCTGAAAACAAAGTCAGCCTCTACTTCACAGGCATAGAACTAGACTGCAACATAAACCACACAATAAATGTCTTACAATAAATACATCAGGAGTTCCAGGAACACTATACACGCACTAAAGTACAAGCACTATCAGTACCTGCTTTCTGTGATTGAGATATCTAAAAGCTCCAATTGGAATTCTACTAAAATTATTTGTTGGTATAATCCAACCCATCCTATTGTACAAGAGTGAAATTGGCAGCCCAAAATGTAACTGCATGCTACAATATAACAAATGGACAATGCAACAAGAGAAATCGTACACATGAAGTTTTATAATCTAGCATTACTTTCAGGAATTCTACCTATTACATTATAGCAGAACTGAAGCAATTACTCTTGCTTATCAACAAACAGAAAAGGTAATAGAATATCTGGTATAATATCAGAGTGTTACATTCTACCACCACTAACACAATGTGGGAGGGAACTAAAAACAAGAACAAGACAATAATATACAGCACTCTAGTGTATTAGTAACTCCTCAGGACTTATCTATACTAACTTGTAAAAGAGTTTATCAACTAGTCCTGATGAAAAATCTAATAATGTTCAGCTCTACACAGAGATCTGGGTTCTACACAGAATGAATAAGAAACACTGGCAAGCCTTGTCTAGAACTGCAAGAAGTCATCTGACCATCAGTTTGCAAACAGAAATCTTCATGTTAGCAAACTTTATTAACACAGTAACATATGCAAAAAATGAACACATTTACCAAAATCCAGTAGGGCCAACAGCCACTGTGGGCCCTAGAAACAGGAGGCAGCGGGGGCCTGGCTCTGCACACAAGAAGAGATGGGGCCAGGAGTGGAAGGGGCAGGGCCTAGCACAGTCAGCCCTTACCACCACCTAGACCATGGCACTGTTCCCCATCCCAAGAGTTATAGGGAGCAGTGCAGCTGAAGCACTTCAATGGCGCAAGGAGTTCCAGGCTCCATGACAACTGTCCCCTTTCCTTGCCCCATTGGCAGGCCTGCAAAAATCAAAAAGAATTATTACAAACCAGAAAGAGAACAAGGGTGAGAGAAAGTTCAGTAAACTGAGAGAGTGAACTGCATCCATTGTAAGAAGGCAGATTAATTTGCACATGAGGACAAACTGTTAGATTCTTCCTCAAATACATTGGGGGAAACTATGCCAGGATGGGGAAGATACATAAAGAAATGGAGGCTCAGGTGTCCTTCAGTTGGATTCTGCCTGACCCTTGATGAGGGAGGTGAAGGAGAAATAAGATTACAGTGATTGACGGGTAACAGGCAACGGAGTTAGAATGAGAGATTTGAGATGATCATCCACTGGGAGCAATATATGAACAGAGGACTGATCTCAAGGTATGGACTCCACCTGAGCAGGGAGGGAAATAGTTCTCTGGGATGAAGGTTTATGCAACAGACTAAATGAGCTTTAAGATAAGAACTGGAGGGAGACAGTTGAGAGAATCTGTAATCCTAGGGCTGGGAGGGACCTCAGGAAGTTATTGAGTCCAGACCCAGGCTTAAAGGCTGTAGAGGAGGTTGTTTCTATAAATACATAAGCAGGATTAAAGTATTTAGCTATTTAAGTTAAGTACCAATACTGGCTCAAGAATAAATGGACATAAACTGGCCATTTACAAGTTTAGGCTTGACATTAACCAAAGTTTCTAACCATCAGAGAAATGAAGTTCTGCAACAGCCTTCCTTAGGCACAGGAGGGGCAGAAAAAGGCTAAGTGGTTTCAAGATTCACAAAATGGCCCACATCATGTTGTATGTATAGTTGGAGTTATTTTTTCCAATGTGCATTACTTTATATTTATCCAAATTAAATATCATTTACCATTTTATTACCCAATTACTTAGTTTTGTGAGAACTTTTTGAAGTTCTTCACAGTCTGTTTTCATCTTAATTATCTTGAACAGTTTAGTATCATCTGCAAACTTTGCCACCACACTGTTTACCCCTTTCTCCAGATCATTTATGGATAAGTTGAATAGGATTGGTTGCAGGATGGACCCTAGGGGAACACCACTTGTTATTCCTCTCCATTCTGAAAATTTTCTATTTATTCCTACCCTTTTTTTCTTGTTTTTTAACCAGTTCTCAATCCATGAAAGCATCTTCCCTCTTATCCCTTGGCAATTTAATTTACATAAGAGCATTTGGTGAGGGACCTTGTCATAGGCTTTCTGGAAATCTAAATACACTATATCTACTGGATCCCCCTTGTTCACATGTTTGTTCACACCTTCAAAGAACTCTAAGGCCATGTCTACACTACTGAGTTTTGTCGACAAAATTCATGGAGCATCCACACTACAAATGCATGCAGTCGAGAAACAGAACAGAACACAGTAGTTTTCTTGGGACAGTTAAGTTGCTCCTGTACGAGGCATAACATCTGTATTGCAGATGCTCCAGGGGGCCCTCTGTCCATAGAAAGGGCTTCTGGTTCACCAGGCAGCCCTGTTTGCAGAGCTTTCGGTTGGCCGTTCTGTCGACAGAAGGCTGGACAGTTTGGGCACTCTCTGTCAACAGAGGGCATTGACACGGGGATCCTCTATTAGGTGTGGATGCATTCTGTCAAAAGAGGTTCTGTTAGGAAAATATCCCAACAATAACTTCTGCCTACAAAACCGTATAGTGTAGATCCAACATAACAGATTAGTAAGACAAGACTTCCCTTTTCAGAAACCATGTTGACTTTTGCCCATCAAATTATGTTCTCCAATGTGTCTGACAATTTTACTCTTTACTATTGTTTCAAAAAACTTTCCTAGTTCTGATGTTAGACTTGCTGATCTGTAATTGCCAGGATCACCTGCATCAAGTGCTGCATGACTGCTTTTTGTTTTGTTACGTACAAACTAACATGGTTACCTTTCTGTTACTACTCAACAGACTTGCTTTAGACATCTATAACACAGTGAAATCACTGAGGTAAATAAACCCAGGATTTTTTAATTAAAAGTTCTGAGGGTTTATTTCTGAGGGTTTATTACTCAACATATTGTTGATCTACATTACCAAACACCTTTCTTTATGAGTCGATCACAATTTATGGGACAATGTGCTAGTCAGATATTATATAAAGAAGACAACAATATGATATAGTTTAAAAACAAAATTATTGACCTACTTTTTTTTCCTCTTGTGTCTAAAATAAAGTTCATTCATTCTCAGGCAATGTTATTTGTCTCTAAATATAACATATTAACCCTATTTAAATTGGTCCTTCATACTTATTCTTTTATTTCACTTCTGTTTGCTCTTTGCAAAGTAATTAAAACTTTCAAACTGTCATGGATCATGATCAAAATACAAACTTTACTTATGTATCCAAGCTACAGTAAATAAGCTTTCCTCCAGACTCTTGAGTCTATAAACTGGAGTCAACTACCCTCAAATAATTGTCTGAATTCTTTAGCATTCAAGCCAAAGTAGTTTTATTTAATAAGATTAAATCTGAGACGAAAATGTTAAACATGGAATGACTAAAGTGGTCAGTGTTAAGGTATTCATTCATTTTTCATTTTTATTATCTTGTCTGAGAAGTAGACTACACATTTTTATGGAACTGTTAAGATACTTTACAGATGCTCACTACACCTCCTTGTCTAATAAAAAAAAAGGAACACTTCTGAATGATTATAACAACTTACTAGCATGGTATACTAAAAATGCTTTCAGAATGTCAAAATATTAAACAAGTTTTTTTTTTTAATTTTGCCCCAGCGTGCCCATTTTTTTTACATGTTTTTGATATATAGAGGCAAGCTTGTCTAAAACAGATGCATGTTCTTCTTAGTAGGGCAAATTGAGGACATTAAACTATTGAACACTTCCATTTGGGAATAAATATGTAAATTCTAAGTAGCTTTATCATAATCTTATATGGTTGCACAGCCCCTAGTACAATTGGATTTTAACCTGATTGTCTTCCAGCCACTTTTTCAATACAATAGTTATTGCACTAACATTTTATTAGTTATTCTACCTTTTAGGGCCCTCTAGCACTTCTTATTTTGATAAAATTCCAATTAGTATCAATGTAAAGAAAAAATAAAATAATCTGAAATTATTACTATTACTATTTATTATTTCTATTGAAGCGTCAGCTAGAGAAATCAATTAAAGATCAAATTTCTGTTGTAGAAAGAAAGAAAAAAAGATAGTCCCGGCATCAGAAAGTTTATAATCTCAGCAGGACTTTTTTATACCCAGATCTTCTCCTGGAATGGCACAGGCTTCAAGCATAATGTGACAAGGTGTCACATTTTTTAGTTTGAAGAGGACAGGACTAATATTTTCTCATAATCATTGATTACAGATCAGCATCAAGCCTCAGAGCATCAACAGTCTCTAACAAGGTGAAGGCAGATGGAGCTGTGTTCATATTCCACAGGACACCTAAAACTACAGACTGGTTCTCTCTAAACAAAAGTCAATGGGAGTAATTTTTGCTGTCTTGTGCATACTGTATAACTCTCAGCCTGACTACCTTAGTTCTCATTCAAATGACTTTTGAAGAGCATAATAACAACACAGCTCTGTGCACAGATCCAGGGACAGTTTAAGTATAGACTCTCATTGCTTCTGCTAATGGTTGTCCAGGTCTGTCCTAAAACCTTTTATTGCCTGAAACTGGACAACCAGAAGCTTTACAAATATGACAGGGAAAAGAAAAGTCCCCCCTCACAATTAATTCTTCCCTTTCCTTCCTTCTGCACTTTACAGCATTGTAAACTCTCATTTCCCTTGGTTTTATGATCACTAAAAAGTTGCCTTTGCAGCAGGATCACTCTTACATTTCAGCATTTGACCCTGTCACAATGATCTAATGTTATTTAATGTGGAAAAACAGATGAATCTTGGTTTCCTCATTTATGTCAGGATAACTTAAATAAAATTAATGGCGTTTTCCCCAGTGTAAATCCAGAGTAAAGCAATGATAAATCAGGCCTAGAGGCTGAAGGCCAAATTTCCATTACTGCCCCATTCAGCTAATAAACACACATCCCCAGTATCGAGTTGTTACTGTGGCTATTATTTATTACTGCTACTCTTCTTTTTCCCCTTGTAAGTTATTTGGAGGTATTGGTTATTTGTTTTGTTTTTCACCATAGTCCCTTATTTGTTTTAGTGTGATGTTTCCATCATTTGCTCATCACCTCTTGGAATCTAGTCAGACCTTACACTGCTTCACCTGTGAATTTTTAATAACCTGTGAAGATAAGATCAAGAAAGGAGACCAACTTCTAAGGGCCTTTGCTATCAACAGCAGAAAAAAAATCTTCCACAACACCTCCCATCCCAAGTGAGCAAAAAATAACATTTCAACACAGAGACACCTTTACATAAACACAGCCACTCAGAGCCAACATTAAACAAGATCAAAAGCTAGCACAATGAATGAATGTCCCAAGTTAAACTAAAAGTGTTACACTAAATAGAGGAAATGTGACAGAAACAAATCCAACACCACAGCAGAGGAAGAACTGGTGTTAACAGATATGACCTGTTTTAAAAAAAAATCTGCAGCAACTTCATAGAATCATAGAGCTGGAAGGGACCTCAGGAGATCATCTAGTCCAGATCCCTCACAAATGTACATGAGCCATAACAGGCATTGGGCTAAAAAATGAGTGGCATGAAAGTTATTCAGAGATGAAAGTCATGTCAACTGAAAAGTAACTTTCCATTGTTTTGTATGAAGTTGCCAGATTTAAGATATGGGCTTGCAGTCTCAGCCAAATAAGTATATCCCCGCAGGCAAATGGCCAGATCAACAGATATATTTTTGAAAGATTTATTCAAATGTTATCAATTTACAATAAGAAATTCACAGCTCAACTATGCCGGTTAGGCACAGCCCATAGGTACAGCTCTGGGCAGAGGAGGAAAATATCTCATGGAGTTCCCTGCCTGGGGATAGTAATATGTTACTGCCTCCACCCCCACCCCCAGAGCCCTTTAGCGGGACCAGCATAATTCGGCTCTGCAGGCCAAAGTGTACAAGGGACAATGTGTCTGCTCCATCTACTTTTTTCCTCCATTTAGGCTACGTCTAGACTAGAAAGATTTGTTGACAGAAGTTTTTCTTGGAAGATATCTTCTGTCGATGGAGAGTGGCCAGACAGCCAAAGCAGACTGAAAGAGAGTGCCCATTCACTCTGTTGGCAAAATGGCCAACCGGAAGCACAGAAGACAGGTTTGCTCGGTGTCCCAGAAGCCTTTTCTATTCACAGGAAGCCCCACTAGGGGTATGTCTATATGCCCGCCCCACCCCGAACTGCTACTTGCAGAGCTATGCAAAATGAGATTCTCGGGATTGCAAATGGCATGCCATTTGCATACTCCTGAAGTTTATTGCCATAGCCCCATGAGAGTTCAGCATCAGCAGAAGCGGGTGCCTGCACTGCAGAGACCATGTGGATGTGCCTCTGCCATGTAAATCCCCCTCTGTTGCCAGTCCCTTATGCCTCAAGTTGAGCCGGCAGAGGCACATCCACATGGCCTCTGCAGTGCCAGCACCCCCTTCTGCCGACTCCAAACTCTCACAGGGCTATGGTAATGAGCTTTTGGATTCTGCAAATGGATTGCCATTTGCAATCCCAAGAAGCTCATTTTGCATAGCTCTGCCAGCAATGATGCTGGACGGAGTGCCATGTAGACCCAGCCGGAACATCCAACCCGGATTTTTGTTGACAGAGGCATTCTTCCTCATGGTGAGAGAGGTACAGCTGTCAAAAAAAGTGCTGTGTTCTGTTGACTTACCATCAACAAAACATTCTTGGGAATATGGACACTCTGTTGGTTTTATTAATAAAATGGTTGTTTTGTCCACAAAGCCCACTAGCACTAGTGAACTATTCTCCTCCCTACCTCACTACAGGCTAGCAACCATCTAGGTGTCAATGAGCAGATGTTATTAATGTCTAAAATGTTACTTATTTATCCTGAATGTGTATTCTTTGAATAGATAGGGCACACTGTCCCCCTTGGCGTACACAGCTCAAGTAATACCATATCAACAAAAATGATGCCTATAAATATATCTATGTATTTCCTCTAAACACACACACACACACACGTTAGATTAGAGATAGTCAAGATAGCCTAGATCCATAGCTAGGTACCAAAACTATTGACATGGAAACAATTCAGCTGAATTAAGTCTAATTACTATAATGTAGTAGCTCCTTTTTCAGCTGGAACGTCAATTACACAGTGTGCATGGTACACTTGTGCCAGTGGGTATTATGAACTGCAGTCAGGTAAAGCTAACACATAAGTAGACACAGTGGTGGCAACCCACATGGTGACAGTATTGGATTTATTATAATTGGTTGTGGCTACACAGGAAAGTAATTTCTCACTGTTTTTGAGGATGCCACATCCACTGTCAATCTTACTTTCAAATTCTCCCAAGATAATGAGCTGAGAAAAAAAAATCTCAAACCCTAGTTGCTTTGCTTGCTCTCGTTTTGACCATAAATTTTTATTTAAAAAAGATTTTACCTCTTTTATTTTTGACAATTTATTTTTAACTGTAAAAAGTCTTTAATAATGGTATCCAATCACGGGATGTTGTGATGAAAGGCAGTGCAATATAATTACTACTGTTCTTTTCCTCCCACTACACAGCACACAACGGGGCTGCTAAGGTTTCTACTTTCACTCATACTGGGCCCATTAATCACAATAAACTACAAATGACTATACATAAAGTTGATCAGACTTATTTTTGAAGAGTAAATATAAAAAAGTTGTGGATCATTTCTAAGACCACAAGGGACCATTGTGACAATCTAGCCAGTCATTCCACATAGTATAGGACATAGAATTTCAATAATTAACTCCTACATACAGCCCAATAACTTTGGTTGAAATACAGTGTGTCTTTGAGAAAGTTACCCAATTTTGCTTGAGAAGTTCCTAAATTATGAAACCTCTACCATATCCATTGGTAGGCTTTCCACTATTTAATTACATTTATTATGGATACTTACCAAAGTTTTATAACCATCAGAGAAGTGAAGTTCTGGAACAGCTTTCCAAAGGAGCAGTAGGGGGGAACAAAAGGCTTCAAGACTGAGCCTGATAAATTTTTAGAGAGGAAGGCATAATGATACTGAATGTGAACTTGTTTGCTGATAACATAGCTACCCAATGACCAGAGATGGGACACTAAAAGAGGAGAGCTATGAGTTAGTACAAAGAGTTCCTTTCAAGGTGTGTGTCTGGTGGGTCTTGCTGACACGTTCAGGGTGTGATTGCCATAACTGGTTCCAGGAAGCAATTTTCTTCCCTTTCAGGTTGAAAGAAGACCTTGCTCACCAGTTTGAGGTACAGGTCGCTTACTAGTTTGAAGTGGAGTAAATGGTGGATTCTCTTTACCATGAAGTCTTTGAAACATGATTTGAGGACATCAGTAACTCAGCTATAGGTTATGAGTCTATTGCAGAAATGGGTGGGTGAAGTTCTGTGGCCAGCATTGTGCAAGAAATCAGATTAGATTACCACAATAGTCTCTTCCGGCCTTAAAGTCTATGAGACTATGCAATGTGTGGCTTAGTAGCTACTTCTGCAGATGGTCTAAAGTGAATTACATTCAACGCTTCTTCGCCAGAAGTCCTGTGTGTGAAACAGATGATTTTCCCTTGTGCAAGGGATGATGTGGAGTTCACTGGAATCATGCATAAGAAAGTAACTGGAGTGAGGGAGTCTGATCTCTTAGGCTGTTTCTACAAAGGCCACTTTCTTCAAAAGTGGCACGGTAATACACGGCCCAAAATATGCTAATGAGGCATAGATGCAAATTCCCCGCCCCTCATTAGCATAATGTCATATGATTTAGAGTCCAGAAGACTGTTCTTCTTCACTCCAAAATGCCTTTTAGAAGTGTGGCCCCTGGGGGGGTCTTCCAGAAGGAAGTCCTTCTTCCGGAGGCCCCTTCTTCCCAAAAATTTTCAGGAAGAAGGGTGTTCCGGAAGAAGGACTTCCTTCCAGAAAATCCCCTGGGGGCCATGCTTCTAAACAGCGTTTTGGAGTCTTGAAGAACAGTCTTCCGGACTCCAAATCATGTGACATTATGCTAATGAGGTGTGGGAAATTTGCATCCTTGCCCCATTAGCATATTTCGGGCCATGTATTACCATGCCACTTTCGAAGAAAGTGGCCTGTGTAGAAACGGCCTTAAAGATTTAAGGGAACTGCACCAACCAAAAATTTATTTATTACTGATGAAGAAAGCATTCTAGCTGGAAAGAAAGTTTTAATAGCTCTTGAGTTGTAACATAATTTGTATTCACTTCTCTTCATGCCAACACATTAACTAACTACATTATTTCCATAATGAGTAGATGAACATCTGTGTGGCTTCCCAAAATTTCAAGTGGCAATAACTGAGACAAGTATACTCACCTTAGGGATTGATGCACCAGCATTTTAAATAATTGCAATAGCTAAAACAAAATTTAAATTCTGAAGACACTCAACTCCAAAGGAGTTTAAGTGTGAATCAGATTTTTGGATGTTTTTATTAGTCCAATCAGCTTAACATCTCATATTTTATTTCACAGATCAGAGTTGTCATGAGACCAACTATAAGAAAAATAAAAAAATAATCCATGGAATTAAACAAAAATATATAGTCAAATAATGGCAAGAAAGACCATTTGAAAGAGACACTTGAGGTGAGTTTCATTCTCTGATAGCTGTTTTGTTTTCTGTAAAACAAATATAACAGGTTACACACAGAACCTATGTCTACACTGGAGGGCTTTGTTGACAAACTGGCATTTTGTTGACAAAATCCACAGAGCATTCAGATTCCTAAGGTGTCTGTCACCAGTAAATCAACAGAACACAGCACTTTTGTTGACAGTCTTATCCCACTCCCCATGAAGCAAAATGCTTCTGCTGAAAGAGATCTAGTGTCAGACAGTCTGGACATGCTGGGGGTCCCTCTGTTGATAGACAGGACTTCTGGGACACTGGGCAGCCCTGTCTGCTGTGCTTCCAGTGGGCTGTTTTGTCAAGAGAGTAGCTGAGCAGTTCAGCTGCTCTGTGTTAACGGAGTGGATTGCTCTTGTGATCCACTCAGCAATTTGGCCATGATCTGTTGACAGAAGTTTTGTCGGAAGGTATCTTCTGACAAAAATTTTTGTCAACAAAGCCCTGTAATCTAGACATAGCCAGAGATGTAGCCATAGCTAATCTGAATTTTGGTTCTTTTTTCTCAGTTTGTGTTGGTATAAATGCTTGATGATATCTCCAGAGAAACATTGTAAAACATTCTGAGTCTCATTTCCAAATCCACATTTAGGTTTCATTTAAGTAGGTGCCTATTGCTCCTGGAAAACACTGAAAACTGTTCCATTTAGAAATAATTGCACTTATTTACAAAGTAGGTGTGCACTCCAGAGATGTGTGTGCACAACAGTGTTAATGTATGCCTCCTGTTCTGTTCATAACTTGACCCTGCATTTGAAAACAATTATCCCATCATCTGATTTTTTTTAATTTAATGTCCCCGTATTATATTGCTTGGTATTTGAATGAACACAGACTCTTCCAAGATCCCTCCTCCTGTATTCCAAACATTTTTCTCATCATTTTCAAATCTGCCTTTGGTGACCTAGCTTTACAGGTGCTGTCTGTGAAAATTATTAGGCTGTTAGAGTGATTATGAGCAAAACTAAGGAGTAAGCAAGGTACATTTCAATGAAAATATGTTTAGTAATAAGGACTACCTAAAGCACACACAGAGATTTATATGATACATAAGCAGAATTATTGCTAAACAGAACATATTTCAATAGTTTTCAGAAGCCATCAGCAACTCTTTGTCAGATCCCAGAGGTTTCCCAGGGGTTTTGGCAGCTGAAAATGGTATTTAAACCTGAAAACATTGACACAAAATTTTAAAAACATTGTTAAATTACCTGATCATTAAAAGAATAATGTCGAATACCACACTACAGGTTGAACGTCTCTCATCCAGCACCCTCAGGACCCAAACAATGCTGGACAAGAGAATTTTCTGGAAAGTCAGTATCATCTAGTAGCATTACCAACATTTTTACTGCCTACTGGGCTCTTAGAAAACATTTAGGGGTAAATTACAGCTAAATAACAGCACAGACCACTGAGAGCCAGAACCGGTGGCTGTAAACAAACTTTACGGGACCACGGGAAACTTGGCCAACCCAGAATAAGTGACAAAACAAAGCAGCAGAAATGTAGCACTTTAAATACTGACAAGATGATTTAGTCAGTGATGAGCTTTCTTGGGATAGACCCACTTCTTCAGATCAATTTCATTTCCCATACAGACTGACATTTATAAGTACAGAACACAAAAAAGAAAAAAATGCAATAAAAATGATGACAAATTAAATAGGTTGAAGGAGGGGATGATAGGTGGGAGGAAGTTAATTGTCCTGTCTGAGATAATTATGAGCATCAAAGGAAGAGAAGCAGTCCTTGTAATGCATGAGGTAGTTGATGTCTCTGTTCATACCATGTGTTAATGTGTCAAATTTAAATATATACTCTAACTCAGAAATCTCCTGTTCTAATCTGTTGTTAAATTCTCTGTATTCCAGGACACAAATTCTCAGGTCTTTAACAAAATGGCCCACTCCACTGAAGCATTCACTGACCGGCTAATGTGTATTGAGTTTCTTGATGTCTGCTCTGTGTCCATTTATTCTTTGGCAAAGGTTTTGCCCAGTCTGTCCAATGTACATTGTGTCAGGGCATTGTTGGCACATAATAGCATATATAATGTTGTTGGAAGTGCATGAGAAGGTTCCTTTGATCTTTTAACTAACATGGTTAGGTCCAGTGATAGTATCCCCAGAATAAATATGTGGACAAAGTTGGCGGCAGGGTTTATTGCAATGAAAAGTTCCAGGATTCATATTGAGTGGTTGTTTGGATAACTAAAATCATGCCAGATTATGGAGTCTGCCGGACGAGGGAGTTCTAAATAAGAGGTTTAACCTGTAGTCACTGTAAATACTGGAAGGAAGGGAGGAATTTGGTTTGCTGTAGCTATGGGAAATATTTGAGGGTTATTCAGCCAATGGTTCCAATGGAATTAAATCACCATAACATGGTAAAGAACCAGGACAACATATTCACTAGATGAGAGTTAGAGGGTGTGATTTTACATATGGAAAAAGCATATGGAATTCATCTGAAGTTCTACCTGTACAATGACTTTAGGATCAAGCCTTAAGAGGGACTCTTAATACTTGGCCATTCCATAGCAGCCAGCATGCGTACAAATTAATGTCAATTTTAATGATGGGTTATGTGGTATGAAACTGACACTTTTCAGCAAGGATCTAGACCAAGACCAACATCACATATTAATTCCCATAGTCCATTTAGCCATTAGGTGGTAACTAATTTTGACAATTTTCCACCAATGAGATTCATACAAGTGCCTTAAAAATATTCTGATAGCATGGTGTTGAGAAGCACTGTTTGACAAATATAAATGGTTTTTCCTAAATAAAATTTAAAAAAAAATGTGTTTTTCTTTTCTAGGAAACCCAAACTGATTTTTACACTGTATTTTGAAGAAAAAAAACACATTTTCAATAAAATTTTGAGCTTTCAAAATTTTACTTTTTACTTACTGGGAATTGAATGTTTTACTGAAAAATTCTTGATTTACAATTTCCTGTTGCTGCCAACAGCGACTATTTTGTGTAACACCATTTTTGGCTAGATTGTTTCTGGCCAACAATCACAAAAATAAAAATGAAGTGCTCTGATGTTCACTGTGATAACTTAGGTAAATTAGAAAGATAGTGAAAGAATCTACTCTCCCGTTTCTGGTGACATCTACACTGAAAGTTAGGTTCCAAGTGCCTGTAAGCAGAGATTTTCTGTTATTCAGAACAACCAGAAATGTTGTATTTCAATTAATTCGGTACTAGTTGCTAGCCATAGGGAAAAGCTGACAATAAAAGCAATAAACATGAAGAACTCTTCTGGGTTATGACACTGCAAAAATGCTGTTTCGAATTTGGCTTGATCTCATACATAGACAGTCATTGTGTTTTTTCTTTTATTTTTTTCCAGTAACAATAATCAGTTTGGCATCAGTACATTCCATCCCACACTCTTTTGTAAGTTCTATGGTAATTAATTTTGAGAACATACCTAATAAATCTCAGCTGATGATAAATGGTAGCACTGAAATAGACATGAGATTATTATGTTTGTGTACTGGTTGGGCATAAACCTTCGGGTGTACCGGTCCCTTCCTCACTAAACAGCTTATTCAAATGGTCCACATTATGAAACCTAAGTATTCTCTCTGGCTTAAGTCAAAAGGCTGGAAGAAAGGATGAACTTGGACTTGCTTCCCTATTTACACCGCAGCTCTTGCCCAGCTAAAAATGGACCACACAGAACGCAAACACACAGCAACATCACCATCATCCAAGTTTCTGCATCACCTGGTAAGAAAACTCAGAGCATTTGTGTCTTGAAAATTAAGTCCAGAAACTGTTCTGGTTCAGCTACTATATATATATAGTGGATACACAATAGACAGGCTTCGCATGTTCAATTCAGGACAGAGATACAGGCAGACAAGCTAGCCCATATCATCACTGCCGCCGACGGTCGTAATTAGAAATGAAGCTGATATCCAGTATCTGTGCAGATAAATTTGTGTTCAAAATAGTCAAGTCTAATTCGGTAGCAAGTCATTGACCTGGGATGAACTTTCTAGGAACATCACTAATGTAATATAAGAAGGGAGACACAATACACAAATCGTGTGGGTTCATATTTCTTAGATTCCATATCAATACATTCCAAACACCAGTCCATACTTGGGGCTTAATCAAGAGATATAGAGCATCTCTAGCAACCACCCAACAGGTGTCTGAATTAAAAGTTTGTGCTTGGAAGGTACTCCACACCCAAAACCCAATATACTGCATGCATCAAAGCAAGAAAGATTCTAAAACACTAGCAACTAGGGCAGGGGCAGGCAAGATGCATTCTGAGGGTCATCTCAAGCCCACCAATGCTTTAAATCTAGCCCACAGCCACCTCACCAGGACCCTCAGGCATGGAACAGCCACAGGGATCCCACATGCATAGCACAGACAGCCACATGGAGCAGCCAACGACTTTGAGTGGAATGGGGTTGTGACAGGCAGGATGCCTGCCTGTGGGTTCAGCTGGAATTCTGGAGAGGACAGGAGCCCCCTAGGTAAGCGTGCTCCAGAAAGAACTTGCTTCTGGCACTACATCCCATCTCCCAGCATAAGGACACCACCCCTTCCTTCATCAGGTCATCACCCAAAGTATCTGTTCCATCGCCATCTCCCAGGTCACAACTCCCTTCCAGACCCTGTACTCCCTCCTACATCCCTTCTCCAGGCCAGAATCCTCTCCTGCAACCACACCCTGTCCCAGATCCTACACCCCAATCCCCTGCCCCCAGTCACAACGCCCTCTTCACCCAAACTCACTTTCAGACCCCATAATCTCTCCTGCATCCTAATCTACTACACCTAAGCTCCCTTATGCACTCAACCTCTCTCCCAGACCCTGCACTCCTCCATAGAAAAGTGCAGCCCTTGACCACTGAACAAATACTTGGAGTGCCCCCCATCACAAACTATTGCCCAGCCCTGAACTAGGGTCTAGAAGAGAAGCTGTTGGAGGTGCTGATCTCTAAAAAGATGTCTACCATGGCTGAGGAAGAATCATGTAAAGTAAGGGGGTGTATTGGTGAGGACAGAGTCTTAGTGGAATGTTGGGAAAACAGATGAGAGGGGTTAGAAGTCAGCTAAAGGGAATGGAAAATAGCCAAGACAACATTGCCTAAACTTATCTATGTTTAAGAAATCTTTATGGAAATTAAATATAGATATCTATAAAGTGCAGGTGTCACCTAACCTTAAACATAAAAGGGATGAGTGAAAATTGGAGTCAGTTTTGGTAATTTTGGGGACCAGAACCCCTACTGCTGTTCCAGCTAATCATGTATACAGCAACTTTCTTATCTCAGTTGAAATCTTCCCCATTAAAATGGAATAGTAGTAAACAATTCTGCAGGTGCATAAAAACTACTGAACTTATTTTACTTTGAGGTCAGCGTTTACTATCAGGAAGGTTTAAATTGCACATTATCCTATATTCTTTCACAAACAGCTTTTCATCTATGCTGATATTAAATACTAACATTGATGAGGCAAAATGGTATTATTTCCCTTACTTTTATCAGGATATCAGGTTGACTCCAGTCATTTATTACTCTTGATATATAATTTCCATAAACTTTTCCTAAACACAGATACTCTCAGGCAAATTTTCTCAGTTATATTCCATTTTCTTTGGTTTTTAATGGGCTTTCAGCAAGGACTGTCAACCAAGTGAAAATGTTATAGTCTTAAGTAGTTTTGTTAAACCAACACAAACAAGGTTTCTACTTTGAACTTAACTATGCTATTTTAAAATGAAAATTATAATGAAAATGAATATAATGAATAATTAATTTAAAATGAAAATTATAACAGCCATTTATTTCCCAACCCATCATTTCAAAATCCTATTGTGATGCCAAAATTAATAATGCAAAATTTAAAACAAAAGAACCCTCCCCGAAAGTATCTGTTCATTTCTTGCAATACATCAATTACTATTACAAGGGTCAGCAATCTGAGCGGCGTGCGAGATGATTTTCATCAACACAAGGAGTGAGTTCAGCTCCACCCTCCTCCTTCATGCAGCCGTGAGCTTGTCCAAAGCCAATGGATTAACAAAAGACTAGCTAATGCTATCAATCACCACCTAAGTAGTAAAGCCCCACATCTTAATTATTTATTAATGAAGCTATTGTAAGTAGGACTGTTAAACTATGTCCGCCCGGCCAAGTTACCTTTCAATAATAGCAGAAATAATTTTGGCACGATCTAAATGATGCACATACTATTTCAAAATAAATTCAAAATAGTAGGTGCATTTTTGTTTCATGTAAACCCCATTTTCTGAGGAATAATGCCTATTTCAAAATAGCAATGAAGGGTCCTGTGGCACCTTATAGACTAACAAAAAAGTTTTGAGCATGAGCTTTCGTGAGCACAGACTCACTTCTTCAGATGCAGCATCTGAAGAAGTGAGTCTGTGCTCACAAAAGCTCATGCTCAAAACTTTTCTGTTAGTCTATAAGGCGCCACAGGACCCTTCATTCCTGTTACAGATCCAGACTAACATGGCTACCCCTCCAATATTTCAAAATAGGTCATCAAGGGCTCCAATGGCACTATTCTGAAATAGTGCTATCAACCCAGAAATGTTGTTTCATAATAGCCAGATGCTATTTTGAAATGCATTTTGTGTGGGGTTTTGTTATTTCAAAATAAGATAGTTTGAAATAGGGTTGTCAGGTAGACATAGCCTTTGTGATCTGAAAAAGTATAACTGTTACTTGGACCAAAACTAGAGGTCAAAATGTCAAAGATCAGCACTCTGCCTTGGAAAGGTTGCTGACCCTTGTACTATTATTTTATACTTGATTTTCCTCCCACCCCCCACCATTGCATCTTGTCCACTTGTGCTCATCCTATTTCAGGGACAGATACCTCAGACAGGTGTGCATACGTACCACAATATTCTTTCAGGATATTTCTCACATTTCCTGCTCCAACAGATGTAGAAAGTTAGGAGGTTATCAGCATACCCCACCACTGGTGGTAAAAGGAATGACTCAACATTCAAAACTGATCTCTGGAGCAAGAGAAATGCTGACTTGTTATAAAGCAGATTTGTGATCAGTGGTTTTCTTCTGAACATTATAAAACATGATTCAGACTTCAAGTGTAGCGGAAGAATTTTTAGAACCCTCAGAACACCAAAGATCCATGAGAGAAAAAAAAATAAAAGCTAAGGCTTGTTATAAATGGGGGAGGAGCCTTCTGAAAGGCTATGAGTGAAACATTTGTTACAGTAAAGTTTGGTGAAAGAAAGTTCACCAATATGTTTAGCAGTGTATCTGCCTTTCTAGATCGTTCATTTGTGAAGAACAGTCTTCACCTAACCTACACAAAGAAATGTGTCATAAGAATTCAGCCTTGGTGACTGGAGTGGCTGGGAGACCATTTGCTGAAAAAGAACAAGCATTGCAAAGTACGAATTAAAATATTTAAAAGTCCCAATATTTAAAATGTGAAAATTAGAGACTAAATTTCCAGCTTAGACCTCTATTTTTACCTGCAAAAATAAACCCCCATTTGCTTTGTGCAGGCATCTAGAGAGATTAATGCTATATTTAGAAAATGCAGTGGAAATGGTCATAAATAATAACACACAAAGACTAGGAGCCTTGGCACACAAATACCTGATTTGCCTGAGCAAATATGGTTTTGGTGTGCACACTTAGGCTATGTCTCAATTACAGGGATTTGTTGGCAGAAGTTTTTGTCAGAACCTATCTTCAGACAAAACTTCTGTTGACAGATCTCAGCCAAACTGCCAAGAGGATTGCTCTTTCGATCCACTCTGTTGACAGAGAGCAGACAGACTGCCCAGCGACTCTGTCAGCAAAACAGCCAACCAAAAGCACAGCAAACAGGGCTGCCCAGTGTCCCAGAAGCCCTGTCTGTCAAGAGAGGGCCCTCCAGAATGTCCAGACTGATTTTCTGTCAACAGATCTCTGTTGACGGAGAAGTTACACCTTCTGGAGAGAAAAGTAAGGCTGTCAACAAAAGTGCAGCCAACATTCTGTCGATGTACTGATGACAGAATGCCCTGGGAATCTGGATGCTCTGCGAGTTTTGTTGACAAAGCCATATAAGGCACACAGCCTTAATGAGTTTTGTAAGTACATTAAGTTGATACCAGAGGCCACAATGACACTTCCTGAATATCTGGCTCTGAGTACATTTATTAACGCTTCATTTATGATGTCTTTTATGGAGAAGGAACATAATAAACCAGTTTAATTTAAGCTCTCTTCTTTAAAATACATAAATAAATAAATAAATAAATAAACACTAAGAACACACATTAAAAATTGATTATTTGAGCATCTTAGTAAAACTAATTTCATTCTGATGCTTTCTAAAACTGAGCAATGTCTTTTTATATTTCAAGGCAGATCCCTGACCCTGAACATTCAGAATTACACTTAAATACCTGCACAAGAAATCACTTTCCAATTTATCGTATATTGCAGGAGGTGTTGCTCGATATCTCTGTGCAAATTAATATGTACAAGAATTTTCAATTGGACTGGCCTACAGCAGTATGACTCAGACATTCCCTGACAGACTTAAGGGCTTTAGCTATATATAGTCATAGTGGAAAATATAACAACTAATAAGCCTGTGATACTTTCAGGACACATATTTTCAAAGGGAATGCAAATCCATGTACTTTCATGTGTGCATTTAATTGTAATAAAGAGCTGGAGGTTCCAACCATTTGTTTTCTTTGTGTGAATATAAAGGACTATTGCCAACTTGCTAATGCAGAAGGAAAAGAATAAGCTACAACAAAGAGCTGAAAGGTTTATTTAAAAATACTTGAGTCTCTTATTTTGACATTTGTATAGATACCTCACAAGATTAGACTGTCATGAAAAACATCTGTACTTCTAGTTTGAGACTACAGGGACAGAAATACCATAAGAACATCTTTTCTTGTGGCATTTCCCTGGTAACTTATTTCGGTGTTTTGTGTTTTCCACATCTGCCAAAACCATAGAGATAATAAATAATACAATAATAATAATGATGATGATCATCATCATCATCTCAGTACATGATTTTAACCATTTTTCCACTTGCTCCAACATTTCTCAGTTCACCTGTTAACACAATGAATTAACTTAGTCTTGTATGAGTATGTGCATTCTTAGAATATCATATGAGGGGGGTATTTCAATATAACTAAAGGGCAATCCTGCTTTTATATATCCATTATTTAGGTGTGGATGACAGGTCAGTAAAAAATGTATTTGGGGCCAATGCTATTCTGATAAAGGACAATCTACATCTGATGAAGTCTTCTGGCTGCTCCAAGGGGTAACTGGCTGTTGGTGTGTTCAGTGCATTTAGATTTCACATGAGTACTAACTAACAATCCTAATGATACTTTTGCAGCATACTATACACTGAATTAAAGTAGTACCATACTTGATTTGCTGCTGTATGACAGTGCGACAAGGTGAAGTGGCATTTTCTAGTGCCCATGACCAAGAACAAACTATGTGCGCACTCTATTTTCACTCTGGCCCAACTTCTGATTGGGGCCACTGGAAACAAAATATCACCAAGAAGTACAGATGAGAAGAACGAATTATCTATTTTCCCCGACCTAGACTCAAAGTCCTTAATGGATACTTTTTATTGAACCAAAGTACTTGCTAATATGAAAGCTGAATATATTTCTTAGAAGTACCATATTGGCTCAGACAAGAGCTCCAATAAGACAAATTTTTGGTAATAGATTTTGAGATAAGCATAATTTGTCCATTGCACATGGGGCTAAACTGCCAACTTACGTCATATAAAGCACAAAACATCTTTCCATTACTGACCTGGATCAGATTTGACTTAATATCCTAGTGATTCAAAGTCGTCTGTTTTATTAGCAATGGGCTATGAAATCTCTGTAGAATTCTATTTTTAAATCTGAGTAAATTGGATCATTTATGGACACTTCCATCTAAAAAATAAACACAATTATTTTATCTGAAAAACACAATTCTCAATAAGGAGGAATAATTCTTTGTCTCTTCTCAACTTTGTTAGCTTCATTTCCACCTGTTTCAAGAGAGCAAAGATATGTGCAGCATGAATGGAGAATCTGCAACACTGCCAACGTGCCTTTCTTCTTTTTTCATAGGTGAAAAATTGGATTTTTTATATTCAACCATGTAACAAATACCCATTTAAAAGAATTATTTTCACACTTCTCTATGGGCTAAGGTTTGGTTAGCAGCCCAGAAATGCCACTATTTCAGGGTCAAGTGATTTATCCATTGAGTTTCATCATTCCCTTGAAGCACTGAATCTCAGAAGATTGATGCAAATTCAAATCAGCCAGTGATGCTTTGACATTTCTGAAGTGTTTGAATATGGCTCAGCTCATCCACAAAGGAATTCTCTTTTCCAGCAAGTCAAGCTCTAGCACAGAATGTCTGATTGCCGACACTGCCTATGGTCATATCTGGAGGGCTTCGCTACCCACAAAAACTAACTCAGTTCCCCCACGCTTGTTGACACACAGAAGAAGCAGTTTATCAAGTTACTATATATCTGAAAGAAAAAACAAACAAACAAACAAACAAAACCACCATTCACCTCCCCAGCTAGCTGTGAGCCTTTTCGCAGCATTCATCGGGGTTGCTCTTTACTCTTGGCTCTCATTATGGAACAGAGAGTTGCAAAGGGGCTAAGACTTTTGGCTCCTAAGTCCTGTTAAGATGAGCAAATGCTGAACTGGAATTCTCACAGAGCTTCACTGTAACATGTTCTCTGTCAATAATGTCTGTTTGTGTCTTGATGGAAATATTCTTTCTGAATGTCATCCAGCAGATGCCATATAATTTGACATTGGTGCAGGGTAAATCTAGGTTAACAGATGGGATTTAGGGTAGAAGAAAATTCAGTGTCATCTTCCTCACAGTGCTACATCATTAATATACCCTGCTGCATAAGTTCTAACTATACCAGTCATTCAATTGTTCACAACTACACCCACATGAAGTAGCAAAACCATCAAAACATGTATGACAAAGAGAAGGCCATCTTAAATTCCAAAGGCAATATTCTAAAGAGTAAGTATCCCTTATATGAATAAGGGATACATCTCAGCCAACAAACATCTGTAATGTGAACATGGAAATTTCTTCCATGTCTGAGGTAAATAATTTTTTTTCAATTAACTGAAAAGAAGTATCTTAATTCTTTATCGTGCGGTACAATTTGAATCTCATACAAAGATTCGCTTTTTTCAAAAGGCAATATCCTCTAATAAAACCACCATCGTTCGTTATTGTGATAGTATCGGTCATTGCTTTGTATTTGGGGGAAAAATCTTGACAAAGCTTTTCCTGAGATTACTCATCTCTTGCATTGATTACTGGATAAGCAACCCCCCACAGAGAATTCTAAAAATATTAATTCCACAACCTTTTAAGAAAATCTAAAAACCTTGTCTTGGAAGATGATCAAAGATGAAGTAGATATGAAGCATTTAGTGAAACATAAGGCCTAAGGTAGTTTTTTTTCTGCTCCTTGTTTCCATTTAAGCAGTTCATTCTTGTATGTGGTGGCTCCACATGAAGAGACTGACAAAAGAAATTCTGATCACATAACATGAAACCCACATATGTGGAATCTTAAATATGAAGAGATTTGCTTTGCTTCATTCCTGGCAAAGTTTCAGCATGTAGCAAACTAACAATTAATTCTGGTATTGCGCTTCTTCATGACTTTTTTCTGTTCGAGCTAAAGAAGATCTTAAAAATAAAAGAGAAGAAAGAAAGCTGCAGTGACCTGAACAAATTATTAGGAGAGAAAGCATGTTAATTTGATAACACCAACTTCACTTTAGTAAAATTGCATTTCCTAGCCTCCCAACAGCTGCATATCAAATGTAACACCCCACTTTAAGCTCCTGGCTGTCTGAGGTACTCAAACTCTCCCAAAAGCCTTCTTTTCACACTTTTAAAGTTAAGGAGTGTATTGTTATGAAACACCATGGTGACTATGCAGTTTGTATATGCAATTTGGGAATAGATCCTATCTGTTTGGCTAGATGTCAACAACATTACCATATTTATCAATCTCCTGAGACTGTGCAACACTGAAAAGTGGCAGTTAAGTCACTATCTAATTGCACAGTGTCTTTCAGGAGGATGCTGGCAACTGGCAAACCATGAAAAAAATGCAGAGGGAAAAAAGTGACATTTTTTCTGTCTCTCAAAATATTACCAATGATACCAAAATGAGTGCAGTATTTTACGGTGGTCAGATCTGCCTTCCATCTAGGCAGTTCTAAGCATATATATAGACAAATGGAACAGGTGTATTGTCCTTTCTTTGAACTCTGAAACCTAGGCAAGAGGAAGCCAGATTCAACAGTAAGGCTCTGTCTGGACTGCAGGCTTCTGTCAACAAAACTTTCTGTTGACAGAGTGTGCTTCCAGACTGCAGATCTGTCAGCAGAGATCTGCCTGCCAGGAGCACTCTGCTGGCATCCCTGTGCACCTCGTTCTCCAAGGAGGAAGGGATGTCTTGACACAGGTTTTTTTTCCGACATTTGGACCCAAGCAAACAGGCCAAATGTCAGAAAAGCCTCTCTCAACAGAGCTGTCAGCAAAAGATATGCTAATTAAATGAGTTGCACAATTTGCATATCTTTTCCTACAGTTCTCAGCAATCTAGACATAGCCTGCAGGGCTGTAACAAAGAGCAAGGTGTCCCTGGCAGTGGCTACTCCTAACTACTTAGGGAAAGCGCTGAAGGTCAGAATTTTCTCTCTCCTGCTCTCCGAGTTTTTTAAAATTTTCCCTCATAGGTCATGTTTTCCAGACCTTTAATCCTCACTGTTCGTCTTTTGACCTTCTTTAGTTTGCCCACATCAGTACAGAAAAATAACTCCCAGAAATGGACACATTACTCCAACTGAAGCCTGATAAGGGAAGAATTAATTCTGTGTGTCTTGCTTATAGCGTTCCTGTTAATATAACCCAGAATGTTGTTTGCTTTTTTTTTTGCGACAGTATCACACTGCTGACTTATATTTAGCTTGTATTCCACTATGAGCCCTTGGTGCCTTTCGCCTTTCTAGGCAATCGTTTCCCATTTTATATGTGTGCAACTGATTGTTCCTTCTTAAGTGGAGTAGTTGGCATTTGTCTTTGTGGAATTCCATCATATCTACCTCAGATCATTTCTCTAGTTTGTTCAGATCTTTGTGAATGTTAACCCTATGTTTCAAAGCATTTGCAACCCTTCCCACTTTGGTATCATCAACAAACTTTATACGTTTACTCACTGTGCCATTATCTAAATTGTTCATGAAGATATTGAACAGAACACCAGTCCCATGCTCTCCCTAATCTCCCATTGACCACAGACTTTTCTTTCCACTGCCTAGTTCACACCCAGGAACCTGCTCCCCAATCACTTTTTCCAGTTTTATCAACTCTCAAAATTTTATTATGTCTTAAGATATTTAGAGTACTGCTCACCGCCCAAGCAGATAGAATTGAGAGCTTGGGAGGTAATCACAGCTTTTATTTAACTGAGTTTTTAAATTAACTTCTAGCCCTTATGGTTGCAAAGACAGACTGAACTGCATCTCTCCCAAAGGAAGTATACCCTCAGGGCTCAAAACCAGGAAACAAAATATATATATTGTTTTTACCAAAAACCCTTCATAATTTGTAAGCCAATCTCATGATTTGTGAGAGGAGAGTGATCACTTAGTGTTGTCAGTACTCATCTCTCTCATTGTCTGTCGCTCTCCCAAAAATTCTTTATAGATGGATTTGCTGTGCAAAGAAGCAAACTCATCTATCTCATTGAAACATGTTCCTGCACATGCAATTATAGTTATATACCATATTCCTATATTTTATTCCTAGCAGAATACTGATTCTACTGCACAGGAAGGTGGCACTTCGACTCTTTTGCTTTGATTAGAGTAGGGTATGAAGGTAAAATATTTAAGGACTACAGCACTAGGGCAATTCTGACTTACATCTGTGTGATATCCATTGTGTTGTTCTGTAACAGTATTTTCAAGAAGGAGACAAACATGTCCCTTACTTGAAAGAAACTGTTCCCCTGCTAATCAGTTAAAGACAATCCTGAACCCATTGCCCCAGAAAAATCAACAACAGTCTTGCCAGAGTATAATGACTAGGTAGAAATAAGAACTATACTTCAGGATTTGGCCTTAGAAGTCCCATTGATTAGTGAACCTTCATTTCCTAAAGCTGATTAAACTGTTTGTTAACAACAAAAATCTCTTTGCTGCTGTTCAACGGAAGCTAACATTTTTAATTACAGTAATTATCTCATATCAAGGATTTGTTTCCTCTTTACTGTGGAACAAGCAGTGCTGCAGACACACAAAGAGGAGATGCATGTTTGCACGTTTATATAGTTTACAGAGATGAGACACTAGAATTACTACATTAATGTGTTTTTATGAAATGAATGTTTGGAATATGCTATAGCAATGGACACTGAATAGGCCTTCACTCATAATTTTGTTTAAGTAGTTATCAATTTAGTGCCTAAAATGAAAAGTGAAAACAAAAAATCAGAAATAATTGGAAATGACAAAACCTAACTCAGATGTTGTGGCCTCAGTCTGCCTCCTGCATGGAAGACCAAAATATGGCAGTTAAATGCAAAAGAGAAAATTCACAGCCATATTGATGTAAACTGGCATTGTTCCACAATGTAGCTATAATTATCAGAGAAGTAGCTGTGTTAGTTTGTATCTTCAAAACCAACAAGAAGTCCTGTGGCACCTTAAAGACTAAGCTTTCATGGGCAAAGACCCACTTCATTGGATGCACGACATTTTGGGAAGTAAAGGCATGCCCATGGCTAGACGGCATTCCGGCACTTCGAAATTTAACACTTTGAAGTTGCCACAGGGGGAGAATTAGCCTAATGAAGTGCTGCATGTTCATCACAGTACTTCATTAGTAATCTCCCATCAGACTGATCACCATGCCCCTTTCGAAGAAGGGGGCAAGTGTAGACAAACCCTTAGAGTAGATTTGCATTATTTTTTTAGTTAAATATGGCGCATGCTACATGTTATCAAGTCCACTTTTCTTTCCTTCCATTTCTTCTTTCTTATCAATAGCACACCACTTCCTCTAGCAAAAGAAATTAAGAAGTCCTTGCATTAAATTAGCAACTGACAGGCAGAACTTAAATGGAGATCAGGACCAGTGGTGGTATTGTATTTAATCCAAAGGTCATCTAGTTAGCTCCCCTGTACATGGCACCATGAAGATAGCTACTCCAGGCAGTTAAAAATCATAATTAGATTTTGGTTTCATAATGATAACAAGAAGACAGAAATGCTTTAAAGTTTATTAAATCTAAGGGCAAAATGAAGAAGAACAGTGACACTCTTAAGGTCAATGTGTGATTAAAAAGGATACTATGAAAAATGTTCATTTAAATTTATAAAGGAACAGTGGTGAAGTTGTTAGTCCCTGAAGTAGTGGTAATTGGGCTTCCTCTCAAGAATAATACAGAAGTGGTAGATCCTACAGGAATCCACTGTGGTATTCCCAGACAATATTTTTGGTTGCTTTTCTAGTCCTGCTGCTTTGGGAATTCAAATAAAAATGTCAGAGATGAACACATATTGTTCTGACTATGCATGGTAAGAGAGAAGACACCCACCGGTAATGAAACATTTGTAAAAACAAAATTCTCCTCTTTTTGCCATTCCCATCTTCACAGAGCTACCAACTTGCTTAGGTTATTTGGACAGATCTTACACATTTACCAGGATATCTCATATTCTGTCTGGACTCTGATCACATTTTCATTTCCAACTTCTCCAACCCCTCCTCTCATTCCCCACAAATATTCTCTCTTCTCTATTCCTTCTGCATTCCCTTCCAAACAGCAGCATTGGCTTCTCTCTGCTCTCCCATAGAACTTTGCCAGGACACTTGTTTCTTTAATCTCATCTTTTTGCCAAGCCTCTGAAGAAACTAGAGTGGGATGATGAGGGTTGCTTTTAGAGGGGACAGCGTTGCTCTGGGGAAAAGCCCTCCAAATGGGTTGGGGGGGAGTTTTGCTGATGTTTGGTTTCTGTTCCTGTTATTTTAATTACTGTCAAAGGCAACCAGAGCAGCTGCAGATGGACTGATTTAGTATTATAAACTTAAAAAAAAATAGTAACTAGTGATGGGGCAGATAGATCTCATACCATCCTAAATCTATTTATAAAATGCATCTCTCTATCTCTTGACTAAACATAATTTCTTTCAACTTCTGCCACCAAGACATACTCTGCATTGGTACTAAATCACTCTGTCAAGTAGCTCACTGAATATCATCTGTGTAAAATATTATACAAAATTTAGCCCCAAAACAAACCCTTACATATGCGTAGTTGTACTTGCTCTATCATGGCCTAATGTGTCACAGGCATTCTTGCGAATAGACATACTGTATTGTTTGCCCCTAGATCTATTTTTTCTTAACTCCTGTGACACTGAAGACAAAGTTTCTCATTATCTAAAAGTTCAATACTCTGATAATCATATTCACATGTGGTGGCTAGGTGTGCTGTAATAAACACTCTTTTTTCTGAAGTAAGATTTGGAAAACCTTTTGCAAAGAAAATTACTGTCCTGCTGATTACTGGTCCATGTTTGGTATGAGTGATTAGTTAACAATATCTAGTAGTTCTGATGAAAACATTCATATTCAACTTTTTTTCATAAAGTGATTACTAATCAAGTGTGTACTCCCTCTGACTCTTTGTCTCCTGTGATTATACAAATCAGATGTGACTTTTTCCTTTCAGAATAATGACATCAAGCTTGACTGTGACTGACTTAAGCTGAGTGAATTAGGTTCATGTAATGATTCCCTAAGTCAACCAGTGGGATAGGGGTTAAGAAAATCTTATCTCCTGGGTGATATCAAGCACCTGAAGAAATAATTATTTACCTTCCTGTATTCCTGTAAGAAGGTGGAGGGCATCAACTCCTACCGAAGACAACAGGTTTTGAGAACACTCTGTACTCTACATTCAGGGCATTCAGAGTAAGAGGTATTTAAGCAAATATTTAAGAGGATTGTTTTCATTCTGTAGTTATAATTGAGAAGCTATTTTTGGGGAGAGGAAAGTTGATTTGAAAATATTATTCAGAAAATTGATGTATTCATTTTACTGTATAGACTATGTGGGTTGATATTTTAAGAGTAGTTTATAAAAAGCTGAAAATTCAGGAAGTATATATTTCATATATTTTCATATGTAGCCATATTCAATTTAAGTGATATTTAACATTTGCTCACTAGCCTAATATTTCTTAAGTGTAAGTAGAAGAGGCTAGCAGCATCACACCTCTAAGAAGGAGAAGATATTCTTACATTATCAGCAACAAACACCACTCGGGGAAAAATGCTGAGATTCAAGTTTCTATTTAAGTATGTGGAAAAACTTTCTTTAATGTGGCACAAATACAACTCACCTTAGTGGTATGAAAAATAAGAGAAGGAATGGTATGGTATGCTTTTGTGAGTTAAAATAGTTACCCAGGAAGGAAGGAAAAAAAGGCAAAGTTTTCTTCACACCAGTGACCTGGCACAAAATGCGAAATGTTACTGAAAATTATGCAGTTAGCCTTCAGAGCAAGCTTATGAAGTAGGGGTCAGTGGAAAATATTGGTCATAAATAAGAACCAAAAAAAATTCCAACATTTATTGTACTATTGTGTATTCCTAACCCAAACCAATGTAACAGATCATTGAATATATTTGCTTTGTGTCCAGTGCAGCCCAAGAAAGCAGTTGGCAAAGTTCATTTTGTGTCACTGATCTTGGGAGTCAGTCTGTAGTGAACTGGTCCTCCGATTAAAATAAGAATGGATGCTGCTTTAATTTATATTGACAGCTGAACATTACAAAGGATCCTACTAGTACAGCCTCCAGTCCATCTTTCTCTGTGATATGGCATCTTCCCCAGCCACCAAAAAAGGACAGGTGTTGGAACCCCCATTGGAGTATCACACCATTCAAGCATCTGTGGGAAAAGGAGGAATGCTAACATGGCTCATTAAAACATCTGTCAATGAACTGCCTTAGAATGCATCCCGAGCCAGACCCTGTACCCCACCAATCATCTGTCCTATCCTGAGCTCCCTCTTGAATGCTAAAACCCTTGGCTGCAGACCAGAGTTCCCTCGTGTACCTCCAAAGCTCTTATCCAAGCTCCAACCCAACCCTAGCTGTAGCCTTCACCTTCTCCCACACCATAGTGACTTGTCCCATGCCAGCGACCTGTCCCTTACCCTGAACCTCTCATTTCTGGCCTGATCCTGGTGCCTAAAGGAAGCCTTGAGCCGATACATGCTACACCCCACCACCACCACCCACACAAAAAGGGCTGTGTGTGGATCATAACAGATTTTCTCTGTAGGTCAATGGTCCCACACAGGAAAAAGGATTGGTTCCTCACCTCTGATATACAGCACATGCATGTGTACATTTGTACTTTAGAGGAAATGGATTTTGAAAACGTCAGGGAGTACTGACCCTCTGAAAAGTCAGCCCCCTTTGAATATCTCAAGTTAGGCATCCAGAAGCTAAGACACCAAAATATGTTTAAGAACAGCCCTTTTCAAGATCTGTATAAGGAAAGTGTATAGTAATATGTCCGTTGCCAATTAACACAGATTTGATTATTTGAAATGAAGCAGATCCCCAGCTGTCCAAGCCATAATTATTGTCTTTGAGATCTGTGCTACACACTAGGCACTTCCTAGCACAGGGGTCTTCAACCTGTGGCTCCACAGCCTCATGCAGCTCTTTAAGGACTTCTTTGTGACTCCCAACACTATAATTGCAAAGTAAAAAAACAAAAAACCCTCCTGATTATTTTCAATAAATGGTGAACATCTAAAAGCCCAACAAGGAACAACTCATATCTAAACAGCAAACAATATATTATACCTCAAAACATTAGATAACTCCCCCTTTGATATATGCAATGTATTTTGGTTTATGACACTCTATCTTTGTTTAGATTCTATTGCTACTAAAGTCTTGATTTTGTATAGGAAAAGAAAACTTGTAGGATTCCTGCTGTGAAGGGCGACACACATTTTAAGAAAGAAAACTGAAATTAAATGTGCAGTAACATGGGCATAATTAAAGTGAGTTGAGGAGTTAAAGTCAGGAAGACAGTAGTACAAACACACACATGCAAAGTTGGAGGAAATAGATCGAGTAAAAGTTTGTGAATGTCCTGCAGTAAATATATATTGTATTACAAATCATAAGAACGGCCATACTGGGTCAGACAAAAGGTCCACCCAGCCCAGTAGCCTGTCTGCTGCCAGTGGCCAGTGCCAGGTGCCCAGAGGGGGTGGACCGAAGACAATGATCAAGCCATTTGTCTCCTGCCATCCATCTCCAGCCTCTGACAATCAGAGGCAAGGGACACCATTCCTACCCTTGGCTAATAGCCTTTTATGGACCTAACCTCCATGAATTTGTCTAGCTCTTTCTTAAATTCTGTTATAGTCCTAGCTTTCACAGTCTTCTCCTCATTGTATGTGCACTGGTCTTAAAGTAGGTGCTACAATAAGTATGTTTGATGGCATTTATTAAGGATTGTCTTGTATTCAAATACATTGCGGCACTTCACTTGTAGAGGTTTCTTTCAACCAAATTCAAGAAAAATGGCTTTTCTTGCTATTTTGGTTGTTGACCTCTATCTTAGCATATGCAGAGGGAAACATTTTATGGCATTAAATGTAGAACTTGTGACTCTCCAAAATGTGATAGTAATAGATGGGGAAATCCATCATACTTGAACAGAGCCAAAGAGCCTCTGGGAAACTTTCTGCCCAGTCCAAGGTAGAGCATCCTCTCCTGCAGAAAAGTCCTGGCAGAAACATAACTTAACCAGTACAGTCATCCACTGCCATGACCCTTGCATCTCACCTAAACCCCTATGGAGCACTGATGAATTCTCAGTGCCCCAATAAGGCTGTTCACCATCTGCCACTTCAAGGGATCTCCATAGCCTATCCATGATGCAGTAAACCTGCACTGCAATCCAGGCTTTAAGACCCTCAATAATCAAAACACTACATCCCCATGGAGCAGAATACTTATAATCATGTGCTTAAGTCTCATTGATTTCAATGGGACTTAACCATCTGTTTAAGGGCTCTACTGAATCAGGGTCTAAAGCCCAAAGGCACAGAGTGCAACATTTTTACACAACTCTGTATTAAAAGCAGACAATACTAAGCTATGATACTGTTGAACATATAATCCTTCAGCGGAAATTGACTTACACTTTATTGATTTATTTTCCTGTCTATCAATTTAAATGGAAAAAAAACATTTTCATTTTATTTATTTATTTTTTTTTGTCAGAAGAAATATACTGGTTAACTTTTGGGAGCAGATGCTTCCTGCTAGAGACAAAAAAAAAAAGAAGAAAAAGATGACATTAAAATATCCATTTTCATTTAATTTAACGTCATAACCAAATGATACAAACGATAACATGGTCCATTTTATATCCCTGGAAAGCCTTCATGATAAGAAACACACACACACACGGGAGGTAACTGTTTCACCAAACAAAAACTAAAACCACCAAATGGTGATTGACATTCTAACTGACAAAATTATCTGAGACTTTATCATCACAGATCAAATGCAATGGTATAAATTGTTCTGAAACAAGACATACTTAGCTATGGAAAAACATTTTATACCATGACTATTATTCACTGTGAATGTTTGGAAAATTATTTAGAAAGAAGGTGTGCAACACCTAGAAAAAATTCTTCCTCCTCTTTCCCCATCACACTTTAAACATGACTAAGCAGATGGCAAATACAGGTTGCAATTATGGATGGATGAACTGGTATGAATATGGCAAGAACCTTTTCGTGGTTAAAGAAAGTTCAGAAAACATTTGCCTTTTGTTTTCTTATACACTCATCCTTTTTTTGCTTTCAAATTCCGAATAAAAATATCATTACAGTGTGCACAGGGAACATCTATTCTTACAGTAGTTTTCATGCAGCTTAAACCAAGGTGTACCAGAAATCTCATGAGGACATTCTTTTCTTCATAATGAGATACTCAGAACACTTTCTAAACAAGAGAAGTTCAGAGTGACCACACTGCACCTTTAAGGGGCACACAACTGCTGCAAAAGTGGTCAGCAAGGGCACTGAGTCATCCCCTAGAAATGCAGGGTTTAAAGGAGGCAGCCATGTGACTTAAGCCATTTTACACATTGCAGGCTGAAGAGACTCAACACAGCACCTCCTCACATCTCAGCCAAATGGCACACTTTACTACCTTTCCGAGGGTGATCCCAGCATAGCAGACTCTTTGCCTCACTTCTGCATAACAGGTTTCAGAGTCTGATACCAGGAGCCAGCCAAAAAACTAAGGCTGAGTCTATACTATGAGATAAAATTGAATTGAAGGCATTTAGCTCGATTGTACTAAGTGCCTGTCTGCATTATAAATACCATTAGCTTGATTTATGGAGCAGTAAAATCAATATAATATCATTATCAGAATATCATTGAAACCTGGTGGGTGCAGCGCTCAGGTCGAATCTAAAATTCTGAATGAAGGCTCGTGAAAAAGTGCCATGTCTTTAAATTGAATTCATTAGCCTCCAGAGATGTCCCGTATGTACCTCATAATGCCCCACAGTTCTCCTCTCTGGCCTCTTCCAACTCCACTGCTTTCAGGTGTGCAGGAATTAGGCAACAGGAAGACCATTTCCATTTGGCACCTGGAAGCCCGTGGCTATAGGGTCATGCTTGTGTAGTACCCAGAGGCACTGAGACCGCACCTGGGGTGAGTGAGGCCATACAGCAGAGACTTTACTCACCCCAGATGAGGTCTCAGTGCCTCTGGGTACTACACTTGTATGAGAGGGTGAAAAACTTCTTTTCTCTCTTTGCTATTAGCGCAGCTGTGGGCCTGTGGTTCTGTGTCTACCTCTGCTAGCTGTCTTTCTTTCTGTGCTGCCTGGTTCTAGTCCCTGCCCCCCCCACACACAGCATGTGGTAGCTAGGCTGTGGGTGGGGGTTCTGCCTGTATGAGAGGCTGAGAAACTTCTTTTCAGCCATTTACATTTTGTCCTGAACCCCATGTCCCCTCCCTTCCCTCCCCAAGAGGCGCCACACAGACTGGAACTTTCCTGCACCCAGCTGCATCATGTGGCTTGACCCTAAACCAATAAAAGTACGTGCTGAACATGCCGCCAAACAGCTTGTGTGTGGTGAGGGTCCTCAAGCAGACAGGGGAAAACCTCCCTCAGCAGCTAAGATATTCAAGGGTTGGCAGCTATTTGGGGGCCTTGCAGCCAAACAGGGGGAGGTATCCCTTAGTAGATAAGATACTCATGGGCCTTGCAGCTGTCTAGGGATAGTCTGTCTTGTCAGTTAAGATATCCGAGTGCTGGCAGCTAGTTGCCAGTCCAAGAATTTTACCTCTAGCAGCACAATATGAATGCCCCCGACCTGTCCCTCTTTATCATGGCCCCAGGTCTGAAAAACCAACAAAATAAAACTGGAGTCCTATTCCACTATTCCTAGCCTGAGTATTCCAGTAACAGGCCTGCTTCTATCAAAAAGAATTGGGAAGAAGGGTGCTTTCAAAAGTGGGGTTTTCTTCTGAAGGAACCTTGTCTACACATCTGTTTGTGTTTCAATAGCAGCCCCTTTTGGAAGTGAGATCCCACGGGAGTATGCAAATGAGGTGCAAGATATTTAAATTCATGCCTCATCTCCATTTTCAATCGGCTGCATTTACATGCCCCTTACAAAAGAGAGGGGTATTGTAGACAGAGTCTGAGAGTTTAATTGATAAAGTATATAGCTTCACTATTGACCCAGTGTCAATATAAGTTACAGCTTGAGTACAGAATATTCAGTGTTTTCTACTACGTAAAATGCACATAAATGTTCTGCCAATTTACTTGTCTATACCTTTTGTGAAGTACTTTGGTTAGAAATGCCGGAGGATACAATATAGACAGTATGATATCACAGAATATTTAAATATCTTCTTTAGGTATTAATAGGAAACTAAGACAGAAAAGTGTCACCTGATCTAAAAAAAATTATATGCATTAGTGCATTATAGTTCTGAGAAGAATAATTAATGAGATAGTCGTGTAGACCGAGTAAAAAGGAATGCAAATATTTGATCTTCCTTTGAATGAAGATGCTAGAGCTCATTTTAATGTGTGAAACATGTTCTGCAGATTCTTTGGAGACCTGGCCTGACAGACAACTACAAAACAATGTTCCAACAGAGGAGTTCTTTTTCTTTACATAGTGTCTCTTTTATAAAGAACTTTTCTTTTCAAATTAACTGAGAACATGAATTCTAATCAGAAAGTTTTGTTAGTCCAGGAGGATGCCAATTAAATTTCTAAACATCTGTGCAGACACAAGGGGGATAACTAAGAGAAGTGGATTAGAAAGTAAAGTTATAGCAAAAGGAAAAAAGTACACAAATGTTGAGAAAGATAAGCAGCATTATTTGGAAACAGGTGTGTTTGTATAAATGGTATATGTACTTCACTGTATATATATTTATCTATGCTTTCCACACAGAAGTATGTATGTGTGCATGTGTATTTTAGATAGTAAATAGTCTGTATGTGCATGCACACACACTTGGTTTTTTTTATCATATATTTATCCCACTACAAGACAACAAAGGCATAAAAATGTTCAAAGAATTTTATCCTCCCAGAAAATGTATCATCACAAACAGCGTAGAGTAGTACCGCATAGTATGGCATGGCAGCTAGGCAGATACAGAGGGGATATCCAATTTTACGAGACTCGCAAGTTATTTAGATTTAGTTTAACTTATGTTGAATTGATGTCATGCCTCTGAATCATACCATATGTAGATCCATGCACATGGTCAGTGCATTTGTTCACCATTGTATCAATTACGTATCAAAAGTGTTCAAGTCAATAAAGGAGCAGATAAGAAACTATGACAGAAGGAATATTAGAATAGAATTCTTACCCTCTATAGTTGCTCTCTTAGGAAGAATGGTGATTGCTCCCTCAGCAATGTCTTCTTGCTGAATTAGTGGGTTTAGTTTGGAGCCCCAAGTGTCTGATCCCACCCACAGAAAATGACCAACTTGATCAGCCCTTTTTGCTGCAGCAAGGATCTGCCTGTAGAAAGACACATACAATTCACACATGAATGCAAGATGAAGGGAATGGTACTCAATCACTCTGGAAGAATACCAAGGATAGCAAGACTAATCAATGATCAGAAATAACATACACTTGTATCTAAATTTTAGCTCAGAAATTTAAGAAACCACATGATTAGAGTTCGGCAAATCTGCAGATATCCACTTTAGCTCTGCAGGTACCTGCACCCGCAGATACAGATTTGTGTATCTGCTGCTCATTTTTGCAAATACTGATGTGGATATGGAAACAAATTTTGTATTTAGAACATTTACACACATCTGTGGATGGGGATATCTGCAGATCATTTTTGTAGAGGCAGATATCAATTTAGTAATTGATCAATAGTATCAATTCAGCACAGGGCTCGACACATGGTCAGATGGCAGAACAGTCATCTTCCTTTTTGCTCTTTTATTTTAAGGGTGTAATCCCAGCACCATTTAAGTTAACCTGAATTTTACCACTGACTTCTTCCATGGATTTTCATTTCAGCTTTTTTGTGAAATCCTAGTAACACTTGTTACAGTTACATGAACTGGCAGAACCTTCAAAACTCTCTGGTAACTTAGAAACTATACCATTTGTGGTAAAGGGTAGATGGGGATTTAATTACTTTTACATTAATTAAAATATCCAGAGAAGGAAATCAACCGTGATCTGTGCAGGTGCTATTGAACATCCAAATCATTTTATCGCTAACAGCTGCAACTGCAAACTGCAAATATCTTGTTTATTAATACTGCCATTTGTAGGGTGCCCATCAATGCAGTAAATATAGCAACTTCCATCCCAGACACTCCAATATTTTACACATCTAGTATACAAAAAACAAGCAGTTCTATAGCATCTTGAAGACCTACAATTTTATTCATTAGGTAATGAGCTTTTGCGGGTAAGATCCACTTCATCAGATTATCAGATCAGATCAGTGGGTTTTACCCACAAAAGCTCATCACCTAATATATAAAATTGTTAGTCTTTAAGGTGCTACAGGGCTGCTTGGTTTTTGTTAAGCTGCAGCTACCGCTCTTAAAATATAGTATAATGCAGTCTCATAACTTCTCTGTGAGACAGGTTTAGGTTAGCACCATACTTGAGTCACAGAAGCATAAAATTCCAAGCCTGCAAATTCTTGCACCCCGGTGAGGTTCTGCCCCCACCCAGGGCCCCCTTCCAGTTAATGAGGCTCTGCACATTTGTCGTTGTCTGCTTGCCCACAACACATTGCAGTGATTAGTGATTTGCCCTGTTGCAAAGTGAGTGAAGAACAGAACCCGTAAGTTCTGATTCTGAAATCCTTGCCATAGCCACTAGAAACCATTGTTCATTAGTTTATATTTTAATTTAAATGTATAAAACAATGTCTAGATAGATTTTAAAATTGTGTCATAGTTACATCAGTTTGTTTCTATGTGCATGTAAAACTGGCATAACTACAGTGAAAAAATAGGTAGATAGTGTAGGGCGGGGTCAAATGTGAGGATGGGGTGGAATAAATTGGTGGTTCTCTGAGCTCTACTGCAGATTAATTCCCACATGTGTTTAATTTATAATGAAAGAGGTGCTGGGGCTCAATTTATTTATTAATTTTATAACTAATGTGGCAAGCCAAGAGGTGCTGGGGATATGAACTGCTAAGTCTGTGGCTGAGTCTACACTACCCTCCCTTTCGGAAGGGGTATGTAAATACCACCAATTGAAAATGCAAATGAGGAGTGGATTTAAATAACTCACTCCTCAGTTGCTACTCTTGAAGGATTTTGCGTCCAAAAGGGGCTGCTTTTGAAACACAACAGCCATGTAGATGGGGCTCCTTTGAAAGGGAGCCATGCTTTCAAAAGCACCCTTCTTCCCAATTTTGTATGCTATTCATACCTTTTCATGAGGTCTTGCATACCTCAAAGTTTTATTTCACCTAAACACTACTTGTTTATAAAATTAGACATAAAAATAATGTCCCAGGACTCCATTACTGAAAAAATGGCTTACTTTCTCATTTTTCCCATGTGATTATCAAATAAGTCAATTGGAATAGGAATAGAGTATTTACATGTCAATGTATAGTTTATAGAGCAGTATACAAAAGCCAGTGTATGAAATTCTAGTTTGTACTGACTTCACTAATAGTTTTTTATGTAGCCTTTCATAAAATAAGGCAAAAAACTAAATGATATCTTGATATACCCCCAAGAAAATTGCTCCATAGCCTTGGCTGAGAACCACTTATCGAAGATATATCAAAATATACCATTTGTTCTTCTGCTATCTCTCCATCCACAGATTCCTACCAATAGATGACTCCATCCATGCTTTGTACATTCTTGTTTACTTTGTCTACTCCATAAAGCTATTAAGCAAAAATGTATGAATTCCTTCAGTCACACTTACTTTATGTCTTCATCATTGGCAAAAATAACAATGGCCCTGGCATTTGGAGTGTCCAGGAGCTGCTTGACAATTTTATCAAAGTCGATGGCCTTTTCTTTGCGGTCTTGGGGAATTTTCAGGGACTGGGCAATGCAGAGACCACCTTTTTTGAGGGAAAAAAGAAGAAATCTGTAAATGAAGAGCAAGGAGAAGAATCTGGAAAATACTCAGAGGTCAGAAGATAGAAGAAAAAAGACATCAATACTTAATCACCATCTTTTAAGAGTATTTATGCTTCTAAGCCATTCTTGCAGCTTTTTTTTTTTTGGCCTCTTGGCAAGTGTATGCTATGTAATGGTTTTTATATATATATAGTGCATGTGGTTGGGTAGAATCACAGATGGACAAAAAATAAACCACATAAGAGAGAAAAACACATTAACCAAACAGTGGATGTGATGGAAATGGGCAAGATAAAAAAAATAATAAAAGTAAACAGGAAAGCAATAGAGATTGATAAAGATATTTTAAACATTTAAATCACTTAAACTACAGAGCAAATTTATTTAGCATAACAACTTTTAACAGACTAAATAGAAAGAAAATCCAGAGAAATCAAATGAGGAATAATATGCAAGCCTAAATATTGTCAGTACTCAGATAACAATGAAACACACAATTACATATGCAAGTGTCAACTTTTAAAGTGAATGGGGTTACTGCCTCTGAGTAACTACTCATAACAGAGTAAGTACTTGCAAGGTGTAACACACAGGTAGTAATCAAAAGTACAGAACAACAATTGCAGTCAGTATCCTGGTAGCAAGATATAAAGCCCTGATGCAAAAGCAACTCAATAAATATAATTCATATAATTATGTTTAATTTATTAATCTTCCTTTAGAAAAATAACTTCATTTATTATTTCACATCTTCAGTGGAGTTCTTCACGTCAAGGGAAGATGAATTCACACTAATATCTTTTTTCTTTTGTTACCTAATTATAATATCTTTCATCTTAGATGCAAATTCTCTCCCTCATAATACTTCACAGTGTTAATTAATGAATTCTCAGAGATGCATAATAGGAAACAACAGTGAGGGTAAGTAATTAAGTAGTTGAAGCAAAAGAGAAAGGAGATGTTTTCAGATAAGATTTAAAAATAAAGGGTGAATTGCTAAGGTGGATGGAAAGTCTATGCCAGACCAATGGAACAGCAGAAGAGAAGGCTTGAACACCACTATGGCTGTGGCCACACTAGCCCCCTCCTTTCAGAAGGGGCAGATGCTAATGAGGTGCTGCCATGAATATGCAATGCCTCATTAGCACAATGGCAGCTGTGCGTGATTTGAAAGTGCTGCTTTTGAAACGCATGCTGCTTGTGTAGCTGGGGGCTTTTCAAAAGGACACACTAATTTTGAAAGCTCCTTCTTCCTAAAACCAAATGGGAAGGAGGGGCTTTTGAAATCGGGGGTCCTTTCAAAAGGCCCCTGCCTACACAGTCAGCATTCGTTTTGAAAGCAGCACTTTCAAATTGCGTGCCCACCATTATGCTAACGAGGCACCTCATATTTATGGCAGTGCCTCATTGGCATCTGACAAAATCCCTCATTACCATGGCCCTTCTGAAAAGAGGGTGCTAGTGTGTCCACAGCCATGAGAAAAATATAAGACTATAGTTCTAGGTCTCATTGCTGTCAAAATAATAACTTCCCCAATGTGGCTTTGTGTGTTTGTGTGAGAGGCACTAACGAAAGACTAAATACTCTAAGCAAACCCTCAAGTAGCCAAGCACATCTGTGAATAAATGTGTGGATTCAACAGAGACAAAGACTCTGGCAGATGGGCCTTGCATTGAGGTAGACAGAGAAAGCCATTAATATCTACTTGCCACGAAGTGACTTAAGCTTCATGGCCACACTCTCTCCCTTTCTATCCCTCAGATTGAAAAATCTCTCTGTCTAAGGAGAACTTAAACTTATTAGCTGTGAATTTAAAGCACTGTTACTTTAAGGCCTCTCTGGCACTCCATCAGGCCTTGGCTGCCTCTTTGTCTCTCACTCGAGTGCCTCCTATTTCTCCGGTAAGTAAGATTTGAGGACTTGGGAGAATTCATTGGATGGGGGGTAGGTGAAAGCAGATTGTTGCAAAGTGCCAGAACCATCACTTGAAAATATATACACTCCTGATACAATGTTCTTTCAAGAGGCTCCTATTCTGACATAGCAGTGAACAGAAGTAGGCATATTTCACAATGTCAAGATTAAGGAGCCTTAGTATCCAGGATGAACCATGATCTAGACATATCGGGAGATAGCGCTGAAATGCTCTGTAATCCAGTATAACTCTCCATAATTTAGATACAAATAGAAAAGAGGATGTTTCAAGGTACCATCAGATGGAGATCCCCTAACATGCACACCAAATGATGGATGCGGACAATGAGCATATTTTAAAGTACAGTATCATCAAGAAATGGAGAGGAAGATTGCTTACAACAGGCTTTCCTAAGGCGTGCATGACAAGGTACACACATAGTGTTTCTCTGCTCTGAAGGTTGATGGTAGGAGAGAGTGAATATAAAGAAACAGAGCAAGGTGGGGTTGAGAGGTATCATAACTGCAAAGCCTTTCTGTAGCTAAGGCTACAGCTGCATATCTTTTGAATCAAAAGAAACATGATTCTTCAGATAGACCAGTCGATGTACCTTTGTGACAAAGCTTGTGATGAAATTACTAAATATTGAATAACTTGGTGATATTTGCTATATTAGTACTTGACAGAAAAGTTTAAATACCACAGGCTTCAAATGAAGCAGCCATACACCAGACAGATATTATGTATACTGTGTGCCAGACAATTTCTGGTGTCTGCATGGAAGAGAGGCACAATGCAGCTGCAATGAACACTAGTCGTGGATTCCAAGGAATCTTTTTGGGTAGAGCAACTGGGACGAAGGAGAACTTAGTCAAGGCCCATTTGAACTAGAACCAAAAGCCACGCCTATAGTCACTGCTAAGAAAAAAGGACGCTGTGAATTGGAACTAAAGCAGTGGTGGATAACTTGCAGCCCAAGGGCAACATAAGAATGGCCATACTGGGTCAGACCAAAAGTCTATCCAGCCCAGTATCCAAAAGTGGCTAATGCCTGATGCCCCAGAGAGCCTGAACAGAACATGTAGCCATTGAGTGATCCCTCTCCTGTCATCAATTTCCAGCCTCTGACAATCAGAGGCTAGGGGCTCCATTCCTACCCATCCCGGCTAATAGCCATTTGAGGGACCTATCCTCCATTAATTTATTTGGTTCTCTTTTGAATTAGGTTAAAGTCCTGGTCCTCACAACGTCCTCCAGCAAGGAGTTCCACTGGGCTACCCATGCAGCACATGGGGATTCAATGTGTGGATTTGCGAGACATTTTGTTTACTGTTGCCCATGTACAGGACTGTCAGATTCTTCTGATTTCCATCAGGGTGGTTTTGTTCTTACTGATGTTATTAAAGTGTCACACATTTAAATCAAGGGCACATAAAGTGAGGTGCATGCTGATTGCATGCAACATTGATTGTGAGAGCCAGGCACTCCCTCTGCATCCAAAGTGCTGCTCTGGTTCCGTCAGCATGTCACGCAAATTCTAGGTATGCAAACATAATTAGCGAAACTACCCTATTCAGGGATGCTGTTTTGCCTGTAACAATATTGCAGCCCACTGAGATAAAGGAGGGTCGCTCAAGCACCCCACTCACTAGCTTAGGTTGCCCATTGCTGGGCTAAAGGAAATCCGAGTACAGGGATCAAAGAAACTCAGGGTTCTGAGAGCATTATGTCTCAAAGTGCTGCTTTTTCTGGCTGCAAGGTTCTATGGAATTTTCTTGGCTGAGGTTTTTGAAAACCAAAGGGCCAGTGTAAAGTCTTGGTGTCATTTTTGCTACTTCCCTTCTGAACTAAATAGGACTTGCATGCATATTGTGAATAGAAATAACTAAAGGGAAAATACCTTAAATTTATATCACCAAAGTGTCTTCCAATTAGAAAACAAGTCACCAAACAAATAAAAAAATCCCAAACAAATCTGCTGTAATTCAGCAAGGGCCCGCTATATATGCTTTCTTGCCTCTTCTTTGTTGTCTTCCCCCCCGCTCCCCAGCTTCATCCCCACTCAATCTGAACAGACCAGCACACTGCAAAAGAGCAAAATGTATTTAAAGTAACGTCAAGGTGACACACATCCAATGCTATACTAACAGCATTAGATTGTATTTCCATTCAAGCTTATAAACTCATAAGGAAGAATTTAAAGTTATATTGAACAGCTCATTACTGATTGACTCGTGTCATTTTTAATTCTATAACAATAATATATGCCCAGTGAACCAGATGGGGAGTGGACAAAAAATATGTTTCTTACTGTTACAACTTGTCTGAATTGCATATATAGAATAAGTTTTACTTTTTTGTACTCCACCTGCTCTCCTAAGACAAGGGAAATGTGAGTTATTTAAACTGTCAAATTAATTCACAGAGTTTCTGAAGTAAAACCCTCTGAGGGAATTAAGTGGTAAAATTGTAAAAGTTGCAAATTAAGGATTTTGTCACAAGACCACTGAAGTAATATATTACTTTTCTCTGAAGGAGAGGAACTGACAAATGCTCTGAGTAGCTACAAACTGTGATAGCAATTAGAGTGAATTAGAGTGAGTTCTTCAAGTTAAACTGATCCCGGATCGTTCCACGTACAATAATTTCATGTCATATGGATAAGAGCTGATACTCTATAAATTCAGAGCACCAAGGAAACTTAGAGTCAACTCACAGATCACTTTCACTAAGAATAATGCCCTAGATCCATTGCTCATTCAGAGAGATTGTTGCTATTCTGCTTTTGTCTAGTGACTGAATAGGAAAATAATTGATATTTTGCAACCTAATGCAGAAGTGTTTGTGATGATAAATGGCAAATTGAAGAAATCCAAAAAGAAGATTTGGATTTCAATACATTTGACAACCTTGCTGGCTTTCAAGTAATGCAGCTGCAATGGACACTAGTTTAAGCTGCCTCCCTGCCCCATCCTTCTATCCCCAGTACAGTATGTTCATCCCAGAAGGAAGATGTTGGATACTCATATTTCCATTCTACCTGGAGAAAGGCAGATATAGTGGTCTGGAAACATAAGTGTATTTCCCTTTGATGTGTGCTGAGTCTCTTCCATCAATGTCAGTAGGAGTTATGCAAGTGAATCAGCTTGGAGAATAGCTCTTTGATTAAGAAAAGTAGTTTTTTTTTCCTTTTTCTTTCTTCTTTTCTCCCCATAGGAGATGATGTGGAGATTCGTGGATAGTAATATAATTATCTTGAAGAATTCTGTCATTTTGCTGATGCAGTCAGAATAGATGATTAAGAGGAACAGAGTTTAAGATGGGATTTTGACTGTATCTTCACATTTTGATACATTGCGACTTTGAACATGCTTTTTGGGGTAGGAAATGGCCAGCAATTTGACTCTCATCTACAGGACAGCAGGTGGAACAAGCAGTTGTGTTCACAAAAACAGGTGCATTAAACGGAAGGCTGAGGGTAGCAATTTGACACATATTGTATATTCCTAAAGTTTCCCAAGTTGTTGTTCCAACATCCCAAAGATACTTACATAACCATGACAGTTTGGAGAGCTGTTCATGTGTTTTGCAGGATGATGGCAATCGCCTCTTGAAACTATTTTTTGTCTCCCTTGCTATTTGTAGAATTGTAACAGTCTTATTTCAGGCATTACAGTATTAACCTTTCTCTGCTCCAACAAAATATTTCTGTGGTAAAAGATCTTTGAATGGACTACCAGGAATAGATCTGACAGAGACAGCAGCCTGCTCCAGTCATCCTTTTGGTCAGCACAAAAGGCACAAAGATAGTACCAGTGATCCACAAAAAGGAGCAGGCACAAGACAAGCTTTCCCCATATTATAACTTGAAAATTGCTTGGTTTTATGTTACTTGCCTTCCCAGTGGTATGAGCCTTTCTGGCAGACATATTAAATTGCTTTACATTGTTCTAGTCATTAAACTTCCCAAAAGTGCAGGACCCCAGCAGTAGAGACACAACAGGAGGGGATTGCAGGTAGGTTTAGTTATTCAGAGTCTTGTAATGAGCTCAAGCACATGGGCAAAGTTGTGACATTTCAACAGTTCACTACAGCTTGGAGGTTTGAGCATGAACAGATTATGGGACTACTCAAAGTATCTGTCCAGATGACGGATCCTTTGCAGTCATCACTGGATTAAACTGAGTTGTTTTTAAAGTTGCTCCCCCTCTTTTCATACACAAAACACAGAGTGAATGAATATTGAATCACATAATACATTCACTCCCTAAAGCTTCCTATCAAGTCTATTTTCAGATGGTGAGATGTAGCATTCTTTACATCACAGCATGCAATGTGTCATCCTCCATTACGTGTAAAGCTACTTATTTTGCCATTCTCCTTTGGGACAAGGCAAAGACATTGACATCGGCTCAACTATACAATGATAGTGCTTCTCTCCAAGGAGGGACTGAGATTTGTAAGGCCATATCAAACCTGGATAAGGCACGAACATTAAAAAGTGAACACAGCAGTCAAACCAGTGCCACTCATATGAATGCAAAGGAGCAACCACTGCCTTAAAAAAAGGTTTCAAAGGTCTCTTAAAATTCATCTAAGAGTATTCCAACTACAGTTAGTTTGCTATATACTGTTACTTAAAATTTTGACATCTGTGATGCAAGCTTCATACCTGTATAGTCTGTAAGAAAAATTAAAGAGCATCCTAAGAATTCCACTGCCACACTGCCTCTTTGTTTTGTGGAAAATTTCTGGCTTTATTGTTTTTAGTTTCCTTAGGTCACTTACTGACATTTCTGGACCTCAAAGAACCTGCTTCAGCCTGGCAAAAAAACTAGCTCAGCCCATTTAAAACCAAGCTTGAACTTTTTAACCATTGCAGATGTGCCCCTTCCTTTCCCCACTATAACATACCCAAAGAACCAAGCTCTTAATGCTAACATACTTAGCTAAGGACCAGACAAATATTTCATTCAGAAGGTTCTATCCATGCTGCAGCTCTAGTGGATGGTGCAAAGAGTTATTTTTTTTAAAAAAATCAAAAAAGAGCTGGAAATAATTTGAGGGGAAAAAAAGGAAGTTTGGCTTCCATAGGTATTTATTTATTCATATTTGTTTTAGAACTCTCCAAGCCAAACATGCACCCATGGCTCATAGCGTCTTTTTCTTATATTTAAACATAACACACCACAGGGCATTACAAACCATACAAGTCTAAGGGTTATGGTGGCCATCTCTAGGACCCCCTTCCTCAGGCAGAGAATGCTGTCAGGAGTTAAATCAACCCCTTCTATTGTAAAACAAAAATGTAAAGCCTAGGCATTTGGAACATGAAAGAGCACGTATATGATACCGACAGTGTAACCACAAGTGAGGAAGAAAATTCTGAATTAAACATGAAATTTTGGCTTGACCCAAAAGCTCCCTGGAAATTCAAACACATATAGATTTAGAATACTGCCATTTTTTCTCAGAGATCGGAACAGATTGTAAGGGGAGAGATGCACTTCAACGTTTCCTGGAGTTTTTCCTTTTATCTTTGCTGTTTTATTATTTTAGGCTGGGATTTTCAAAGCAGCCTAGAGAGCTCATTAATTCCCATTGCATCTCAATGGTATTTGGGTGCCCAACACTTGAAAAAAATCTTTTTCCGTAACCTGTTAATAAAAGTTATCCTTAATAAAAGTGCCAGCTTGTTTCTCCCCTTTGCAAAGGCATATCTGGATCACATTAAGGAAGTTTAAGATTATGTACCAATTGAGCTAATGGAAAAGTTTAACCAGCAGATCAGATTGTGGACTTTCCATGGCAGGGAGTCTTAGGGTGCCCATTCAGCACCTAGGACTAGGGGGTCATGACCCTGCTCACATCAGTCTCATTTCAATTTGCTGTTATTTAAATGTATGTTGTTTTCCTCAAGTTCCCAAATATCTTTTGGAAGCAGCCTCCCAGTAGGAATGGACACAATTGAAGAAACAGGTCCCATTTCTGCACTAACCCTGGGTTCTCCAAATTATGTCACTTTCATAGTAGGCAGTGTTAATTAAGCTGAGTAAAATCTGATGCAGGATCTGGCCCATTATTCATGCAGAACTACAAATGTGCATAGAATAGGCTAATACATAATACTAATACATAATAATTATTAAATATACATGGGACCTGCCCCAAAGAATTCACAATCTAGCAGAAAACAAATTTGGAGGAATAATGCAGGAGAGTCTGGGTGTGGGAATCCCACTGGTGAGAGTGGAGAGGAAAGATTCTCTACTTTACCTTGTAGCACAGCAGAGAAAGTCTAGCTTGGTGGTAGTGTAGGTAGTTTGAAGAATCTACTCATACTCTGGGCTAGTTGCAGAATGATGAAGCCCTCAATGCAAATGAAAATAACCTTGTAGGCTGCCCTAATTTACAGCAACCTTCCTCATATACCAACAACCTGCTTTGCAACCTGGAGTAGCTCAGAATATTGGTAGGATTTTATACTGACTCTTATCCAGGGGCCTACTAGACCTGATACTGATTAGTTCACAAGAGATAGCTAGGTCATAGGTCAAGGCTGCCTGGGTCCAGTCCAAATACTGCAACAGGCTATTCCAATATGTCTACTCCCATGTTATCTGACAATTATTATTAAAATTAAAAATTAGTAATATCCACTGCCCTGGGCTTTTTAAAGAGGTTCATGGAAACAGTAATAGCAACAAAAATATTCCACATTTTCAGGCTTGGAATACACATTCTGCTCCCAAATTCTACTTCTGAATGAAAACTTTTCTGAGCATAAGTGGTTAATGAGAAAGAAACATCAGTACCAGGTAATCCCCATGCAAAAAGACACTTTTTTAGATTCACTTTGATCCTTACAATGACCACAGTATGCTCAGATTGTGCCAGAGGAGTTTTAATTGATCAAGTGAGACTGGAAACCCAGGGACTTCAACCTTAAAATACTGCTTAGAGTGCATGCAATTACCACTCAACGTGGGATAAAAAGGGAAAGTAAGAGAAATGAAACAGAGTGGCAAGTGCTGACCAGAATGCCAGGTCTAAGTATGAAGAGCGTAATGAGCTGACAAAGCCAAATGGAAGAGACTACTTTTATAGTAAATGGGATGCTGTGGCATCTGCTTCCTAATTCCTGCTTTAACTGAGAGTAGGTGGCTCACTGGGAGAACCACTTTCCTCAATTACCATCAAGAACAGCTGACTGAAAGCACTCTCTCTCCAATGGCAGAAAATATGGGTTTGTTTCTCTCCCCTCTGGCCCACAAGTACGTATGTGAAATTCTCCTTTATAACTGCCTCAACTCTTCCTTTCATTAAATACAGAGAGAGAGAGAGAGAGAGTTTCAGTCTAAAAAAAATTGTCAAGCAAGCTGACTTTTAATATTAACAGTTTGCAGCAAGGGAGATCTTAGACAAACTTTCTCACAATAAAGATTGTTAAGACTGGAACAGGTTACTTAGGAATGTTGTGGAATCCTCATCACTGAGTGCTTTTAAGAACAGGAGAAACAAATATTTGGCAGGGGTAGTCTAGGTATTCTTATTCTGCCCTCTGTGTGGGGTAGGAGAGGCTGAACTAGACGACCTCTTGATGTCTTGTCTAGCTCTGTATTTCTATGATTTCCTAATGGAAGATCATATAAGTGAATGAAATAACAAAATCAGGGAAAATCATTGGGGAAGCACACATCACAAACTGCAGTGTGTCAGGTGACATGGAAACATTCAGGTACAAGACTCTTCTGCACTGCTAGATTTTTCTTTATTTCTCCATGTCAGAGACGCTTTCAAACTTCTCTAACATTCTCACCAGCAAACAGAAATACTCATTTTTAAATTAAAGTTAAGAACTACAAGTTGCAAGGGCTTTATGCCATTTACTTGTTATGTTTCAAGGGATAGTGTAAATTTCAGAGGGTCTGTGGAAGGTGAATGAAATTCTGTCTGAAGGATTTTGCTTTAATTATTCTTTTATGACAGTCACTAGTATATAACAATTTTATCTAGCATTGGAGTTATTCTGCTCCTCCATTGAAGTTAATTGAAGTTTTATCATTAGTGGGAACAGAGTTAGGCTGAGCACTTTTAAAACATCCTTTCATGTATATTTATATGATGCTCTGTGGCAAAAATATATTTTGCCCCAGAAGTCAATGTCTAAGCTTATTAACCAATCTCTTGTAAAACACACATTGCACCTCTTTATCTTGGTTTTTTTTTTCTTTAGAACCAAATCAAGAGGATGAAAGTTCTAATATGCAGATCCTTTTGCCTGATTTGCAGATCTTAACCCCCCCAAAAGGTCTATAAAACCCAACCAGCTGGTCAGGGAAGGGCTTCCCATTGCGGGCAGTATGGAAGACATCCATAAGGCTGGTCTCCTAGAAGTACCTCACACGTTCTGATGTCTTGCAGTGGCTGGGGGCAGGACTGTGCTGTGGCAATATTTTGTCCCATAGACACCTGTGTACAGATAAGCACCCAAACCTGACTGTGACACATCAGCAATCTGAAGCAGCTCAGGACTGGGAAGGGAAAAGATGTCTTATAGCAATTATAGGCCACCTTCTCTTGGGCTACAAGTTTTGCTCTATACCTCTAAGATTCATACCCTATATTCCTGACTAGAGTGCAGGTAACTAATTGGACTGGGTGATCTAATGAGATCCTCCCCATCTGACACTTATTGACAGCATCACACACCTAACTCCAATTGTACATAGATAATGGAAGTAACTAGTAATCAGATACTATTGTACTGTTACAGTATCCATACATATCTGTGGTTGTGTTGTATTTTGATACCAACACTAATTATCCCTATCCCTCTGATTGTCTGATATTCTCCATGATTTATCATAACTGACGTGAATTATCAGCGAGCCATAGACATTTTTTTCACATCACTTGTGTTCCTTTCACGGATGTTGTACATAATTTGCAGAAGAGCATTTCAAGATTACCTACTTTGAATTACTAACAAGAAAATCCTCATTTTGAATTAATTTGATGCCTATGCTACTTTAAACAAAAAGCCATGAAAAAAATTGTTTCATGGATGTGTGTTTATCAGAATTCCTGAATAAAGAATAAGGTCAGGGAAATTTGCCCCTACCTTTTAAAAAGGCACAGCTTGATTTCTTTTAGAGCCTCTAAACATTCATTGAATGTATCACTCTAAAGGATTGTGTCAGACTAACTACAAAGCTTGACACTTCTTCAATTCTATAATGCAGAAATGCGCAGTTCTGAAGTTACCCGAGCATTTGAATTAATCCTTTCCCATCTCTGCCCCATTTATAAGTCCCTGCCTTTACTCCTCCCCTCCTTCTAACCCAGTTAGATCTCCCTAACCTCAAAAGACATTTTGCTTTGACTGGTATTCCATAGGGCAGGTGCGGGGAGCTCTCTAGAGTTTAGTGCTATTTGTCTTTTATATCCTGAATATAAGTTACAGGGATTCACTCAGCAAGTTTACGTAAACATCTTGAGCACAGTGGAGTTCTGAGGAATAAAAGTAGCTTCAACACCAAGACTGGGCTGCTAATTAGCTGTGCCCTGTAAGCTGAGTGTTTCGGTGGCCACCCAGGAGAGATTCAGGTGCCACCCAGCTGATTAGCATGGCAGCATGTGTTTCAATTAGTGGTGCACTTTCACACATGCCTTGGTGCACATAAGAATATTTATTCCATCTTTGGAAAAAAATAGAGGGAACACTGGTAGGGGCAAGTGTTAGATTCCTTTTAGGAGCTAGCAATCTCAACCTTCCAGCTGTACATTGCTTCTGTTTTAAAATCCTACCATGTCACAGTTTATTGGACCTTTAAAAATTACATGCTTTTATGAACCAAGACAAACTCACCAGCCTGAGTGTGGTGCTGTGGTAATTTGATGGAATTTCCATCAAACTGGGGATTTCCATCAGACTTTTACAATTAAAGATGGAAACAAAAAAACAAAAAACAAATCATAGATCATACCCTTAAAGAAGAGCTAAGACCCCACAGTGAAAAATGTATTAGACTCCAAGTAGTCCCTTAGGGATATTATTACTACTGCTACAGCTCAGATAAGTTGGCAATGGGCAGCACTACAGAATGAACTAAAACTAAAAAGAAAACAGCAACAACAACAACAACAGCAACAACAACAACGGAACATGCCTTATTTGGGGAGGTGAATGAGAAGATATTTCTCTTGTGGCTTAATTTAAGAAGTTTTTTTCCAAATACTTGGAATGTTACACACTATTCAAGGAAGGAGAAATCAATGGGCAGTGCACAGGCAAAGAGGTCAAATGTATACACCTGTAAGCATGTTTCCACAGTTTATCGCATCATTTCCAAATATGTGGTATAGGTTTGTAATTTGTACATGCACAATCTTAGGTGTGATCAGTTATATTTTGGAACTAATTCCTGCCTTATTCCTTGTATACTATACAGCAGAAACACCACTGTTCTGTGTAATACAAGACAAAATCATTGTAGTAAGTACAAATCTTATTAAGTGCTATACTGCATTTAATGTCCCCAAAGACTGACATTAGAAGAATTGCACCAGAGTACTTAAACCACAATCAGGATGCCATCACTGGAAAACTGAGCTCCAGAGTGAAGGAACTAGAGTTATACAGAATACCTCATATTCTTGACATGGATCCAAGCCCACCAGCTCAGAGTCAGAGTTATTCAAACAACTGGCACAAAACCTACCAAAGAGCCTCAAAGCAATTATGGAAAAGTCAATACAGAACTCAAGGGCCTGTTGGGAAGGAAGAAGAAAAGTTATGAGGCAGTTAGTCAGGTATGAAGAAGAGCTTTTAGGGTCAATTGTCTGGGATATGTTGGTTTACACTGGGCCACTCATTCATGAGAGCCCTGGCTTCTAGCTCTCATAGAGCAAACTCCTGTACTAAATTCCTGAGATCTCAGATTTGATTCCACTTGCAGATAACTGGGGGATGTTGGTGTTATATTTGATAACCACTGGCCTATGTTCATGTCAGTTGTATGTAAGACTAGATTAGAACTAACTGAAATAAAACAGTTAACAACAACTTCACATTTTTCAACTACTTTTTTAAAATTTAAAGCAAGAAAAAAATATCAGAGGGGTAGCCATATTAGTCTGTATCTGCAAAAATAGCAAGTTCTGTGGCACCTTATAGACTAACAGAAGTTTTGGAGCATAAGCTTTTATGGGCAAAGACCCACTTCATAAGATTCAAGAAATAATTGTGAGCCTTTGTACTCTTTTGATTTCACTAGAGCTAAACCAGAAGTATAATAATGCTCTCAGGAAGATGTGTGTCAGTGTTTATGGTCTTCCCAAAGTAGTAACTTTTTGGTACTTTTTACTGCTTTAAGTAAGCCTGTGTTTTTCAAGGTTTATGGTCCCCTTCCAAAATTACTGAGATTCATATGCCTCTGAATATGTATTATAACTTTTAAACATTAGTCAGAACCTCTGGCACTGGATTTCTCCCATCACTAGTTGCAATGATGGCTTTTGTAAGGTGATCACAAGTTGTGTAAAAACTGAACTGAGGCCACCCTTGCCCTTCATTATGCTACTAAACAGTCACATAATGGCAAAGAATTGCACTTACTCAGTTAGGTTCTCTAAACCATTTATAATATTTGCTGCCTCCCTGTGGACTGCCTCCAATCAGACCACAACTTTGTTTAAGTGTGGTACCCAAAACTAGAGACAATCAAGACCTTTCCAGTACTGAACAGAGATGGACAATTACCTACTGCCTCTTAGTGATCAAACTCCTCTTAATACACCCCAGAATTACATTAGCTAATTTTGCATTCATGTCTTCTACAAATTATATAAGCATACTCTCCACTCCACGTTCCAAGATTCATTAATGAAGACATTGAACAACACTGAAAACAGCACAGAGCCCAGAGGGACCCTAATAAATACACCCTCCCAGTCTGAAAGCCAACCATAACCACAGATACCTACTTTTCAAGTAAAGTTTTTCAACTGTTTGTGCATTTTCCTGTGAGCAATTTCATTTAGGCCATGTTTCCCTAAATTGTGTTAGAATATCATATGGGTCTCTTTCAAAAGCCTTACTTATGTTCCATCAAAGTCATTGGAAAAAGTCTCATTGGCTTAATTTAAGTAGGGGACTGATTTAAAGCTATTGCAATTAAGCTGCCCCCCCTTTACCACGACTAGTAAGAGTTATATAACCTAGCAAAACCTTCAAAATACATTTGTGAGCACTCTGGCTAGAAATCCAAGGGAATCTCCATTTTGTCAGACAACTCCTTATGAAGTGTGCAATAATGATTAAAAAAACCTAAAACCAACTCTTCCTTTGGAAATAGAAATGTTATGAACTTTTTAAGAAACATTATATAGTTCAACTCAATGAGATCATGAAAAACATCCTTCTGGAGGAAAATTAATTTAATATATAGTTTATGTAAAGAATATTTATGAACAGCATGCAAAATAAGCTTCATCTTTCTTTTTCATTTATTGAATGTGTTTCTATCCTGCCCCCCATAGTAAATACTCACAACCAAAAAGAAGACTCAGTAGGCAAACTGGAAAAAACAAACTACAATTTCTAGCTCAGATTAGTTAATTAAAACTTTATTCAATTAAAGTTGTCATTATAATTTTGATGCATTTTTAATGCCGCTCCCTAGTGCATTTTATCATCTCAAAGACTCCTTTATTATGACAGTTAAATCAGACTCCCATAATATAGAAAAATCAAGACAGCCACTGGAAGACTAAATTAAAGACTAAGAATGGCATAAAATGATAATTATGGAAGTGTTAGAAAAATAGCTTAGCTTAGTTTGATGAGCTGATTCTGATCCCTGAAATCTATGGGTCTACAAAGCCTTCTATCTTATTAAATCCACTACCTGTGCTCATGAATTCACATTTGTTCAATTCTCAAGACTACTCAGTGACATGCTAGTGCATCCAGCTTTACCATCAGTCTAATTATTTGCTTTGCAATGGAAACGTACCTTGCTAAACCCAATTGCCCCTTTAATATGGAATATATATAAGAAGTTGTCTGACAAAGTGGAGATTTCCTTGGATTTCTACTCAGAGTGCTCACAAGTGTATTTTGAAGGTTTTGCTACGTGTATATACACACACACACACACACATACATATGTATATATAAATGGATTTAAGTCTAAGTACATACATGTAGGTACAATAAAAAATTAGAGAAACCTCCCTAATTTTAACATAAAATGCATGAATATCATTGATTCTATTTGCATTAGAGTAATGCCTAGAGTAACCAGCCAGGATCTGAGCTACACAGTGATGACTGCTGTATATAAAAAAAAATAGTCTGTGCTCTGAAGAGCTTACAAGCCAGATCCAAGTTTGGAATTCTTTGGATCTACAATTTTGGTGCAGGTCCATTTTCAACATCATATTTTAGCACCCACATTACAAATCTGTGCCACTTTATAGGCTAACAGATATTTTGGAGCAGAAGCTCCAAAGCATAAACGTAAGTCACTCATTCATCTGATGAAGCGGGTCTTTGCCCACGAAAGCTTATGCTCCAAAATATTGGTTGGTCTATAAGATGCCACAGGACTTCTTGTTATTCTTGAAGATACAGAGTAGTTCGGCTACCTCTCTGATATTAGAAAACTGGGATCCTAGAGTTAAAATATTGCAGAGAAGCTAAGAGAATAAAAGTATAAAGGATGTTTAAGTTTATGCTCTCGTCCCCAGAGGGGAGAATTTGTGATAATACCAACTACTCTGTGCAATCTAGTACATTCCAAATCCAAAAGTAATGCATTTCTCCCTCTTCCTGAGGCAATGTGAGTCAGACTGTCAGACTAAGATTGGCACCCCTGTGCCATGGATATGAATGCACAAAAATAGCTAAGGTGAAGTTCTCAGAAATAGTGTCAGAATGTTTTACCACCTAAGTTCCCTACCGTGTTGTGAACCACCACAGCTGCCTGCCATTACAGGCAGAAAGAAACAAACAGATCCAAAATATAATACAAAACACTTGCCGTAAATCCAGATAGCAATAATAATAAGAGCCCTGTCCAACCTAACACTTCATTTTTGGATCCAGATTTTGCAGAAGGCCCTATTTGTACAGTGGCATTAACCCAAATAACTTTGAATTTTGGAGTATTTGAAGGATTAATTTAAACTCGGCAGCTTGGGCCCATCTGTACTTTAAAATAAACAAGAACATCCCAGTCCTGCATGATTACTTTTCAATGAAATGAGAAATGAACAAATGTGAAATCATGAGCACAGGTAATGGATTTAATAAGATAGAAGGCTTTGTAGGCCCACAGATTAGGACCCTACTGACTCCAACAGACTTCAAAGAGGAGCAAGAATTTTCCTGCGTACATCTGACTGGGGCTTAAATTATGTTACAAAACAGTATATCACCATGGGAATCTCATTACACAGCAGTTCAGTGCAATATGTCAGTTCATATGTTGCTTTTCCAATTATTTTCTTTTACGTTAGTGTTCCTTTGTATCAGAATACAAGTTTGTGTAACATCCAGAGTTGAGCCATTGTGGAGTTTGAAAATAATAGAGCTGTTAACCTGTTCACAAAAAAAAAAAAAAAAAAAAAAAGAAGTTCCTGATAGGGACTTGTCATTACCAGCATAATGTAAATTCATGCAACAGGGATCTGGGCTCACCCATTTCTAATTTTCTGTTGTTTGTTGATTAAAATATTTGGGTGCAACACTGCTCACAAACAATATCATCCAAGATTGATTTGGCAACCTCACAAAAAGCCATTTTCTTCAACTTCCACACATATATGAAACAAATCCTGTGCTCTATGACACCATTTTATTAGTGTGAGCCACATCTTGGAACTTCACCCCATAACTCAGAAGATTGTTCAGGGCTAGTCTTACAAGGATTTTTGCCTGCTAATAATAATGATGCCACCTCTGAGTGGTGAATCATTAAAAATTGCAAGTGCAAAATGATTGCAAATACCGAGGCTTTTCTAACAATATTTTGGAGTGTTTCAACTTTATTTTTTCTTGACTGTGCTTAACATTTTAAACTTTTCCTCAGCTGACTGTGTTTTCTTATTTTTTGTTCATCTGTTAGGCTAAGCAAAGCCAGGCATTTGTCAATGGAAAATATCAGTAAATGCCTGGCTTGCTGACGATGTCGCAGTGGATTAGAAACATAAGGAAAGTAGGTGGGGACTGCTGGCCAAAAAGATCTTGCAGCAGGCAGGAGGGGAAGACAAAGTCACAGAACAGAGAACATAAGGAAATGGAAAGATAACCACTCCAGTGACGATGATCATGATGATGATGATCCACATTAAGGAGATCACTATGGCTATGGCTACATTAGCATTCCTCTTTTGAAACAGACATGCAAATGAAGGAAATTGAAAATGCAAGTGAGGCACTGATTTACATATCTGGCACCCCATGTGCATATTCTTCTTTTGAAAGAGCTTCTTTCGAAAGAAGAAAAGCAGCGTAGACGTGGCTCTGTTGAAAGTAAACCCCATCGTTGAAAGAACCCTTCTTCCTTAAAAAAAAAAAAAAAAAGGACAAAGGGTTCTTTCGACGATGGGGTTTACTTTCGAAAGAGCCACATCTACACTGCTTTTATTCTTTTGAAAGAAGAATATGCAAATGAGATGCCAGGTAATTAAATCTGTGCCTCATTTGCATTTTCAATATCCTTCATTTGAATGCCTCTTTCAAAAGAGGAATGCTAGTATAGCCATAACCTGTGAATGCTTGTTGGCAAGAAGATGGAAGGTGGGCCAGGGAAAGTAGAGGGGAAAGAGGAAATGGTAGAAAGACAAAAAAAAGTACTTTGGAAGAAGAATCAGTCATAGTAACAAAAAATATGTTGGCAAACATCCATATTGTCTCATTCTATCCAAAGTAAATCTAATTCCAAAAACTTTTTATATTTTAGTCCTATACACCCAAAGTTGGCAAGGAACTCTACGTCATGTTTAACAACAACCTTCTCTTTGAAACAGATATAAGGAAGGGGTAGAAAAATAATATGAGCCACTTCTCCTCTGCATTAACGCCAAAGTAGCACATTAGTGTGTGTGATTTACAGTAGATCAGAAGATCCGGTTCACTGAATTCTGTGGGAGTTAGCTGGAGTAAAGACTGAGCTCAACAGAGTAAAGACATAAAGATTAGCTAACCTTGTAGTATTTAGGAAATTTTGGCACCTTCTTCAGTTGTCATATATACTTTTAATGTACTGCTGCACTGACCATATACCAGGATGACACAGTAGTACTTTATTGCTGTCTTGACCCAGGCATAGTTCAATACAGACTTAGTACAATCTACTTGACAGAAAATACTCATACAAATGCTGAAGAACTCAAAGATTCTGTTTTTAAAAGCTTTGTAAATTTCTAGCAGGACTTGGTCAATTTCAGTATGGCGCTGTTTTTGTGAGTGTTCCTGAACACACTTTATTTTGGCCCATGCTAAATATAACTGCAATGCTCACACACATTTGTTTTAAGCCTACATAAACACACCTACACACGTACTTTCTCCTGCTTGAGAACATACAGATGAGACTCAGCTGGAAGGAAATAAATCATTGGAAATATCTATTTTCATGATGGTTCCCTACCTGGAGTTTTTGGCTAATGTCTTTTCTCCAAATGGTCTATACAAGACAGCTGGTTAGCAGAGAACACTATAGTGGTCATCTCTCACCAAACCTTAAGCTCCGTAAGCAAAATTGTATTTCAACAACAAATGTTGCTCCCTTTGAAAGGCTTCCTCCATAAAAACTGGATACCCTTCACAGAGCAGGAGTCATCTTAATACGTTAAAATACATCATTCAAAATTGTACTAAAATTGCAGTATACAGTACAGCAATAAAATCACCACTGTATAAAAAAGACCTAATATATCTTCCTGGGAGTAATATTTTCATTTTAATAAAGACTTGCTGAAACAAATTTAAAAAACAAAACAAAAGAATACCCTTGGGCATTAAAAACAAGCTCTAGAAAGTCAGGCTGCTATTCAGTTTCAGTTTGCCTAATTTTAAGTAGTAGTGGCAATGATGGACAGTATATTGTATCAAGTAGTATGGGCTGGTTATTTTGCAGACTAAAATAAGGTGCATTCAGAAAGCATCAACAATTTAATTATGAAAGTCATTTGTGTGGTATGGTCCATCCAGGTCCCTCTGCAACAACTAAGTTCCCAGATAGATGCTGTGAAGAGGGATCATGGGTGGAACAGTTCACAAAAAGGTTCCATAAGCCAGAATAGTGACTGCAGGGATGACTATTATGAGACTAGTAAGTGCTGTGGCTTCATAAGGACGTGGGCATGACTGCAGAGATCAAAGGCCATTCTCCATTTTCGAAGGTAGGGCTTTGTATTGCTGGTTTTAGAACAGCCTTTGACAGTAGAAACATACAACACAGTGTCATTGCTGTGTTATGTATAATTTAAGTACAAATCATGTAATTGTTCAATAAAAGCTCTCTGTATTGAAATAAGAACTCCATAATTATGTAGCAGTCCCATGACCTGGCTTCTATTTAGTGAGTTTCACTTCTGTAATATCTCCGGACTCCATCTGCATGGAACACAAATGTTCAGGAGGAAACATATGTACCTAAAGTAGATCTGTGAAAGGCTTATTTCCCAAAGCACTCAGTACACATTAGCTCCTATTGAGAAAAATGATAATTGAGTGTGTCTTACATGTTTCATTTGTAAACTGGTAGAATCTGTCTACACCTGACCTACTGTATTACACAGTCTCAGAGGGGTAGCCATGTTAGTTTGTAGCTTCAGAAATAACAAGCAGTCCTCTAGCACCTTAAAGACTAACAAATTTGTTAGTTAATGAGCTTTTGTGGGTAATATCCACTTCTTCCAATTATTGGAGTAGACAATTAGAATCCAGGGTTTAAACAGTGTGTGTGTGTTGGCGAGTGCGGGGGTTTGATAAGGAGAAAAAATGGGGCTACCTGTCAATAGTAGGACCAGTAGATGAAGCAAACTAAGTTAGGTAGGATGCATTCCCCTCCTGCAAATAGAAAAGGTGGGTAAACTGCCCTTTTAATGCATAAGATAATTGAGATCACTCTTAAGACCTAATTTAATTGTGTCGAATTTGCAAATGAATTCCAATTCAGATGTCTCCCTCTGTAATCTTGTGGTAAAATCCTTTTGTAGAAAAATGGCTACTCTTAAATCCATTACTGAATGTAGAGGGAGGTTAAAGTGTTCATTCACCTATAGGTTTTTATCCCTTTTTTTCTCCTCCCTCCTTTCCCTTTTCCCTGCTATATAAACCCTGGATTCTAACTGTGTACTCCAATAATCTGAAGAAGTGGGTCTTACTCATGAAAGCTCATGAACTCATATATTTGGTAATCATTAAGCTACAGGACTGCTTGTTATATTGCACATAGTAATGCAATTTTCTTTACTATGGAGCTATGTCTGATAGTTCACCAATGTCTCTAATGGAGGGGATGGGTCAGAGAAAGTAAAAAGCCTCTGTTACAGGACACTCTTTAAATGTAATATTTCCAGGGATTCCACTCAGTGATGAGCCTGGAAAAGATTATCTGCATCTCATAATTTGGACTCTTTTCTTTGCATGGACATAATATTCAGCTGGAAGATGAAAGATCTGTCAATATATGGACTGCCTAAGTTAGAATGACTAACTTCAACCAATTGAAACGTGATGACTGAAGAAGTGTCCTTTGCAATTCCTCCAGAGGAACCAAAGTGTCTCAGTAAAGCGTATGAAAATAGTAAGGCATTTTAAAGGCTTTGTTGCCCTCTCAGTGGAATTACGGAAGCCAAGATTTTAAGAAATCTTCCCATTCCTTCAGCAGAGGTAGAAGAGAGAAGGATTAGATTTTTGTCTCTTTTGGTGGGTGTGTGATAAAGATGCCAAAAATGTATTAGCACTTACAGAAGGAAGACAGGCATCTCTAGGGCTGAAGTTAAGAAATCCTGAGAGATGTTTGAACTCTTCAGCTAACTTTTGGTACAGGTTAGAAAAGGCTATTTTAGAGCAAAAATATCTGCTGCCAGTACAGTTGACACAATCAGATTTTGTTAAGTCTGTGAATTGAAATGTGTCTGTCTGCCATAAAGAATACAAAGAAAAATGCAAGAGCAAGTTTTCAGCATGTTTAGGATGATCTCAGTCTTGTCAGAAGTAGAGGAACTTTTCTCAGGAACAGTAGAAAGTTCACATTTTCTTGAAGTGGATGCTTTGGACAAAATATCAGGAAAGTCCTCATCCATTAAGTTTTAAAGGTGGCATGCAAATAGGAGTATGAAAACACTATTGACATTAAATTAATATGCTGAAACCCCAACGAGCATGAGGGAAAAGGGCAGCCAGCACATGACCATTAAAGTCCTGATTCTCCTTATACGTAGCAGGTTTATATGTTGGAATCTATTCACTAACATTCATTTAGTCCTAATGTAATCAAAAGGAGAATTAAACACAAAAATTGCCTTCTCTGTTTTGTCTGTCAGGTCCTGTGAAGTTCCGATACTGGGGTTCCTGCTTCTTAAGTTGTTACAGTGTGCTAAGAACTGGAAGAATCACACCCACCACAGAAGTTCACTATACTTTAGTAATACACTAGCCTATTAAAAGGTGATTTTTCAAAAAATATATTGGGGAAATTTGCAAAAATTTTAGTGTCAATATTTTGCTTCCTCACTTGGTACGACGTGAGCAGTCAGAAAAAAACTCTGTCATCTCCATAATATGTGTTAGATTATCAGCATTATTAAGTGAAAATCTATGGTGACTTCTCTACTGTTGAGTATAATATCCCATCTATGGAGTGAAAACCAGTGAGTTCGGGAGTTCAGAAAAGTAAAAAGACAAAAAAGAGAAATTTAAAATTAATAATATTTTGAATGAACCTGTTATCCTTGTTTAATTAAGCATTCTTATTATTTGTAGCTCAAACATAATGCACATCTACTCCTGCAGCTATGCACTTATGGCTACAGTGCTGGTTGGTTCATCATTTTAGCTGTTCATTTATTATATCTGAAAGGTATTTAAGAGCTATGAGCTCCTGATATCTGAAGATTTACATGTGTAACTAATTAGATTTAAGATGAATTTTCTTGAACTATAAATCCCTGTACTTCAAGAGGAGACTCAATCACTGACTTTTTCTGAGTATATATGATTACTTTGCACATTTGTGTTCACCAAAGAGCAACAGTTTCCTGATCACAGGCTCCTAGTATAGTCACAGACATTTTTAGAGTATTTCTTAATTATTGTAGTTGTACCTATTTCACTGAAATTAACTTGTCTTTACCCTCAGCTGTCTTAACAATACATATTATAAATACATAATATATATGTATAATCTATATATATGTTAGCATTACCAAAGGTAATATGTGCAATGAGCACAAAGTGACCCATTCTCAGTATTGCCTACTCACTGCATCAATCAGAACGAGGAATACTTTTGAACCACCAAAATCCTCATCTGAAATCAGTGTGACTTTTGTTTCCTGAGAACAGAGCAAGAACTGTCTACAGGAACTGTTCCCAAATGTCTATATTTAGACATAATAACTTAAGAAACACTGGCCAAGAAAAGAGCATGCTCTCTTGTACTGCATGTTTTATTAGTGTAACTTAAGAGTTCTATACGTTTCCAGTCTTTTCAATCTTTAAGTGACTGTTGTATAAAGCCTCCACTCGGTCCATTACAATGGAGATGTAAGTTCTGTCACTTTCAGTCACCCCTGGTTTTAAGTCCTTTAGTTTTCTGTAAGCTTTGTAACAGTAGCTTTGTTTTATAGATTTAGCTATGTTCTATATAGTTAAACTTGGTTTTGTAGCAGCTGCTAGGTCTTTATAAAGTATTGTAAGTTAGTAAGAAATTGTTTATAGATAGCATAAGTCTGTAAGAAAAAAATGAAATTGCTTTCTTTGAAGTGAGCTTTCCTTTGTACGAGTGCAGAAAAGAGTGAATGTGGTGCCAGCAGCACCTTGATGACCAGAGAATAATAAGAGCTGAGTCATGCAAGAGAACCCTCCCAAGAAAGAGAAAGAGGCACCATCAAGGAAGACCTAAGTTCCATCTTCTTTTATCTGGTAACTCCTGGTCATACAGCACCCTGGGGCAGTGGAACTGGACAAGAGCTATGGACTGAAACATATAAAAAGATGGGTGCAAAGGGGTGGGGAGATCTTCTTGCCATCACTGCTCTGCAGGAGTGAGACTCAGGGTGGATGTTAGTGACCGCTCCTGAGTACTATGCTGACAAGAGGGGCAAGCTGAGAAGGAGATAATATGATCAACTCATCACCCTGGATTCATGACTGCCGGCAGACACACCAGACCCTCTATGCCTTGGCTTCCTCGGCTGTCTCTATAAATCTCTTTGCCTGCACAAATGTGTGACTTCAGGAGGGCATGAGTGTGTGTCTGTGTGCTTGAAAGCTATTTCCCTTTCTTCCTTTAATCCAACATATAAAATACATATGAGTGTAACCCTGGAGTGGTTACTGCCCCAAGACACACAATACAAATAAATCAGCTAAAAAATATTGACCACTAGACCACAGCTTTCCCCTGAGGCAGCCAGCCATCCCAGTTCTCACTAGTGTGCAGTCTGGGACTGTGTACTGCTATTTACCTCTGGGCTCTCCCTTCCTACCCTTGCCCCTGCTTGCCCCACTCCTCCACCCCTGCTTGCTGGTAGCCAATTCAGAAGAAGCAACAAGCTGCAGCAAGCTACAATCTCACAAGCCAACTGAGCCTGAAATAAACCACATTTCTGTAGTTTTTAACCAGTTTTGGAAACCCAACTCCTGAGGATTCAGCATCTTTACTACAGAACAGACTTTAAAAGACTTCATAAACTCACAGTGCTGCATCATTTCTCTTAGAAATCCTGGGCCACTACGTAAGTGAAGGAAGCTAAGGGACATCTTTGGTACACAGTCTAACTGTTTGAATTCATTTTAAACAAATTCTACTTTCACAAAAGAGAGACGAAAGAGCTAATTTTGCCTCTAGAAAAAAATGACTTTACTTATTTTTTGCTCACTGTGTAGGGCCATTTCTACACATGCCACTTGTTCCAGAAGTGGCACACTAATGAACAACCCTGAGAATACTAATGAGGCGCGGATGTAAATTTCCAGTGCCTCGTTAGTATAAGGTCACATGATTTGGAGGGCATGTGAAATCTTTTCATAAATGTCTGCACTTCTCTTGGAGATGCAAAGTCAACCTGCCACTGATTCCTCTCTTCAGACAGAAAGGAGATGCATGATCTTGTCATGGGTCCATGCTGGAGCTCTCTTGCCACCGTGAGAACTCAGATCCTGAGTACTCATGATGGCAAGAGATAGCGACCAATGAGATGGCTACTGATGCGCTGGCTAAAAGAAACTCACATTTCCACAAACCCCTTGAATTTCCCAGCCTTGCTGGTGATAAATTCAAATTTGCAGGCTTCCTGTTACCTATTTCTTGTGCACCTGGAGAGCAGCAGAGATGGAAGTGGCCAGCACAGACAGCTATGGGGCATAGTGAGATACATACGGGACACCTCTGGAGGCTAATAAAGTTGATTTAAAGACATGGTGTTTACACACGAGCCTTAATTCAAACTTTTAAATTTGAACTCAATGCTATACCAAGTCACTTTCCACAGTGTTCTAATAATCGACCTTAGTGCCCCCTAAAATCAAGCTAATGGTATTTACAGTGAACACAGTGACATTGTAAAATTGAGCTAACTGCCCTAAGTGCCTTAAAATTCACTTTATTGTGTAGTGTAGACATAGCCTGAGAAAAATGTCTCTGAAGTTACTGTCATTAGATCCACAATTACCTAGTCTTAGACAATGATCTCACAAGGTATTGTAAGGTGTCAAGTGTTTTATAAAAATTAGTTATATAATCCATATTTGAATAGGCAATTTGCAGGAAAAAAAACACAAATTTCTGGAAGTTATCTTGAGGAAGTCAGAATTGTGTGTTAAATGTGCCCACCTAGGGTTAGGGAATGTTGTGATGATGGGGATATTTTGCTTGGATAACATGTAAAAGAAGCTCCTAACACACATAGTCTTTAGGAGACACCATGGCACTGATAGCTGTATTGTTAGGACCAAAGTAATATTTGTTAAACTAACTGTGGATTTTTCTCTACATACAGCATTTTTCCATATCTTTCCTCTTCAACAATTGTGTGTTTCATCTGTGAATTTTTAGAACACATTTCACCCAGAGATGCTGCATTTCAGGGGTGAGAAAAATTGCCCTTCAGTTCAGAGGAGTTGTGATTATCAAAAGAATCTATGACAGTATCATTTTCTATCATGAAACCCTAATAAACTCATAACTGCACAGGAGCAAAGAACGAAATCTGGTCTGGGATTTGACTTAGGGCACTGATACTAATATAATAAATAATACAATTTTGGGCCATATTGTGAGCTGGCTAGTGGTGCTCTCTTTAAAGCCAATATGTCAGATATATGCATCTCAGGCCACAGGGTAAGAACAGAAGCACACGCTGCATGAAGTTCACTTCCCATGACTGGGACTCTCTGGGATGCCTCAAGGGAGCTACAAAAACGTGCCATGCCTTATTCAGATCATTAGCTTGTGATGGAACTTATAGTGAGCAATACCCAGCCATTACAATTTGTACTTAAGAGGAAACAGATGACAGGGAACTTGAGTCTCCATTCATTACAATTTTCAAATTTCTTTTGATATCAATGAAGAATCAGGCTGCCAGGAAACAATATAGTCTAAACATTCTGTTTCTCTTGAAGATTGTTTACATTATTTAGGGATGGTGGCATAAATGAACCCATTTAGACAGAGAATGCATAATAACAACTGCATTTTTCCTTTGCTGTCCTTTAATACTCTAATGTCTTTATGAATGTTTTTTGTCTTCATCATAGGAGGATGCTCTACGGAGAGGAGACAATATAAAATCTCATATCCTTGCAGGTAATGTAGGTAGCTCAATATCTTATACATACTTATTAACTTTTTCTTAGTTAAAGAACGATTTTGGTGGGGGCATGGGAAATGAGACTCTCTCTCCTCCTTTCTTATATCTTCACATCCCTATACGCACACAAACCGCTTTTGCTATTTTTCAAGACATTTGCATTTCATCTAGGACATCCTTCTTTATAGTCTAGCATCCTCTCTTGTCTGATCCTACAGCAAAATCAGAACAATATTGAATCTTTAACATTAAAATGGCTTTTCAAAAGCAACAGACTGATGTCACAAACACTACCTTAATTTCTTTTTCAGGGCAACTGAAAGGTAGAATGGGACTACCTAATAAAGAGCTTGTGCTCTAAATGTTCTTTCTGCGTCTCTTTTCAGATTTGATCCACAATGAAAGTCACATATCAGAGGGGTAGCCGTGTTAGTCTGGATCTGTAACAGCAACGAAGGGTCCTGTGGCACCTTATAGACTAACAAAAAAGTTTTGAGCATGAGCTTTCATGAGCAAAGACTCACTTCATCAGATGCTGGTAGTCACACAAATGAAAGTCACACAAACTGTTGACAAAACTCAGTACTGTCGCTGGCAGTGTTTTGCCTCTCAGCCATGAGGCATAATACTGCTGTTGACAGATTCTGTCAACAACAAAAAAAAATGTGTGGATGCTCTGTGGGGGCCTTCTCTCGACAGATATGGCATCCAGAACATTGGGCAGCCCTGTCTGCTGTGCTGCTGGTTGACTGTTTTCTGGGGGGAGCAGCAAGGCAGTCCAACTGCTCTGTCCAAGAATAGTGTGCTCTTCCAATTGGCTTTTGTGTGTGCACTCTGTTGACAGAAGTTTTGTCATTTAGATTTTTGCTTAAATTTGTTCTTTTGGGGAGATGTGTGCTTGTAAACGAAGTTGATTGCATATCTCTTTAGCTAGATAAATTTTGACTCAAATACTTGTATCAGTTCAACTTCATTGTGGAGGCATATCTGCCCCAGTAGCTTTAGTTTACTGTGGTAAAGTATTTTGTTGAGTCATGCATTTTCTCGCTCTCCATCCAGGATCAATTCCCCAGACAGTGTCAATTCTCAATTTGTTAATCGCTATTTAATTTTAAAATCACAAAACACTGGAGTTTTAAAGATAAGCTTTTAAAATACACTCCTACGCTTTCTTTCTTGCCGTCTCCCAGGAGATCACTGATAATAAGCGAAAATCATACACTTCAAATATTAATAAAGAGGATTTTATTGCAAACCAGAAGAATCAAGGCACTGTGCCTGTGGTATATTGATGTGGTTCAAACAAAGCATAGCTGTCCATGCACATTCCAACTTAGCACTGTTTCCTCCGGCCTAAAGACTAAGGTGACATCTATACTACAATAATCTGTCAACACAAGTTACAATCCACTCTGTTGACAGAGAGCAGCCAGACTGCTTGGCCATTCCCTCGACAGAACGACCAACCAGAAGCTCAGAAAACAGGGCTGTTGGTGAACTGGGAGCCCTGTCTGTCCATAGAGCCTGGAGCATCCGCATTGCATTTTTGCTGACAGAAACTATTGAGAAAGACATTATTTCTCATTGTGGAGAGGCAGAATGCTATTGGCAGAGGTGCCTAATTTTGTTGACAGACTGTCAACAAAATGCATTTTGTGTGTAGACACCGCAAGTTTTGTCGACAAAATTCTCTAGTGTAGACATAGCCTAAGTGTTAAAGGAAGGCTCACAGCTTTACAGCATCATCTGTGGCTGCCTGGGGGAAGACAGCCACTGGAAGTCAAAGAAGAGTGTCTTTGTACACACCAGACATGGGGGACACCTCTTTAGCTGATTCCCCAATGTTCAGAATGAAAAGCTTCGAGGATACCCTGGGATCCTCATTCCATAGGCTTATAGGCCTGTTGGAGGATTCAGAAAATATATGACTCATTCAATTACTCCTTTCAGCTTCAGGAGAAAGGATGGATGTGAGTTAGTCGTCTGAGCTGATTTCCTACTGGATAGGTACTGGTATGACAAGACACACTGGGTTCTCATTTCTGCCATTCTGGAGGTAAAAGGGGCTTTTCAGATTGGTGTAGATAATTTAATCTTTGCTTTAATGTCCCTTTACGCTGCCAGAAAGATGTATAAGGAACCATAGTATGAGAATGAATTAAACTTGTACTCTTAGCAGAGGCGAAAGCATAATATGGACATGGAGATGTCAAGAGCAGATATGGCCTCTGCAGGTCAGGATTAGCAGAGTGCTGCTGAGAGTCTTTCCTCACAATTAGCTATGCTATATACCTATTCTGCGATTACCTAAAAATCTTTACTCTTCAAGGCTCTTAGCTAGACTCCTTTTAAGATCATAAGACTGGCCATATTAGGTCAGACCAAAGGTCCATCTAGCTTTGTGTCCTGTCTTCTGCCAAGTGCCCTAGAGGGAACGAACAGAACAGGTGAGCTATCCCGTCACCCATTTCCAGCTTCTGACAAAGAGATACTAGGGACACCATACCTGACCACCTTGGCTAATAGCTGTTGATGGACCTATCCTCCATGAATTTATCTATTTCTTTTTAATGCTATTATAGTTTTGGCCTTCATAATGTCCTCTGGCAAGGAGTTCCACAGGTTGTGTGAAGAAATACTTCTGTTTGTTTTAAACCTGCTACCTATTTATTTAATTTGGTGACCACTAGCTCTTTTATTAAGGGAAGAGGTAAATAACTCTTCTTTATTCACTTTCTCCACATCAGTCATGATTTCATAAACGTCCATCATATCCTGCTGTTAGTCTTCTCTTTTCCAAGCTGAAAAGTCCCATCTCTTATTCATACCTCCCCATATGGAAGTCATTCCATACCCCTAATCATTTTGTTTGCCCTTTTCTGAGCATTTTTGAATACCCAGATATCTATTTTGGACATGAGATGACCACATCCGCATAAACAATCATACTGTGTAAACTTAAAAATACACTTTGTGAGGTTACAAAGGGATGCCATGGTCACTAGAGTACAAGCTATTCCTTCTCTGTTCCTTGAGCTATCCTGCCTGATCCTTAGATTCTCCAAGCTAAAACCTCACTAAAGATTTTAGTGAAACCTGTGAAGATAGCTTTGATTTTTGTTACACCACTTAGATTAAAAAAATAATTGTCTAGTGCTGTCCCAAAGCCATGAATAAATTGCTGTATAAGGTAAAGTGAGCTTAATAATTAGCAAATATAAACATATATTTATTCTACAAATTCTGGAAGCAAATTTAAAAAATGTCATTTCTGTCTTTAATTTCCTGGACATAGTCTAAATGAAGTAGGTCCAATGTATGTAATGTTTGTGAAGTACTTTGGACTCTGTCAAGATGTAACCAGCTATTATCAGTACTAACTGTGGGGGCAAGACAGGACTAGATGAGTGGTTTGAGCATTGGCTTGCTAAAGCCAGGGTTCTGAGCTCAGTCCTTGAAGGGGGAGCTTTTAGGGATATAGAGCAAATAGATTAAAAAAAATAACTATTCAGAATGAGAAGGCAGGAGAGTGGACTAGATGACCTCTGAAGGTCTCTTCCAGCTCAATGAGATAGGTATATATCCATACACTAATAATTATCATTACTGATATTCCATTATTTCCCTCTCTCTTTTCCCTCAACACCTACCTTGAAAATGAAAAGCTGCTCTATTATTTTAAACTATACAACACAGTATAGAAATATGGTGAACTGTGCATTGTGTGTCATGTAAATGCAAAATGTTCAAAGCCTTTCACGTTCTCTCACTAGATTTACTGAATATTAATCTACTCTATGTTTCAGGGCAATGCATTGGTCAAGGGGAGACTACACTAAAGAGGAAACTTTGGGGCATTTCAATCTCAGAATGAATGTTCCCATCAGCTTTCCAATAAGAAAAATAAAACCATTATTCTTACTAGGGCACCTCCTTCCAAGGAGCCAAGCGCACTTTACACCATATTTAATAATATGCTTTCACTACTGAAAAGCCACTGAAAACAAACAAAAAACAGGAAGAAATCAATTTCTGTGTCTGAACATCTTTCTCTGTCCCATCTCTTTGTAAAGGATATGATGTTCTCATGAAGCTGAAATTGCGTACCATAAAGTACAGAAAGGGCTATAGAGATGTTACATTCTCAATGCTGGTTTATGGATCCTCTTCCTCTTTGTCATCAGAGACCATCCACTGAAGAAATCACTCCCCTCCCCACAAACTCAATATTCATAAGAATTTGTGTAAAATATTTTTCCCTTGGACAAACAAATGGGATTTTAAAATGAGGTTTCAAATGAATCACTCTGAGGAAGTTAAACAGTGTATTAGCAACAGGAAATTATGTACAGTGTTTGGTATTATATTTCTTAACATTGTCTGGTAAAAGCATGTTTTAAAAGCTCATCAAATCTAATTTTTTAATATCTTAGTTCAAGTTCATTAAAAAGAACATTGGAATTCCTGATAGCATTCAAATTTCAAACGCAAGCTGCTTAAACCCTCTCTTACATGTACACCGACAGCACTAGAAATATACTTAAAGAAGATAAACATTGCCCTTGTTCCTATACAGTCTATAATGATGTTGTCATTTCAGATATAAAACCCTTTGAAAAGTGGTTTAAAAACTCAGCTAAATTAAATTCAAACTGGGATAAATGTATTATAATATTCTATAGGAACTTTTAGGTCTTTTATTAAATTTCAAGGGCAAAGGACAAGTGAAAAGTTTTTGAAGAACTTTGAACCATTTTATTTTTTTCACTATACACACTTTTTACATGTGTAATAAATATGATTGTGTGTACAACTGCAACCATTACACTAAACATGAGCAGAAAGGAGCATGAGCAGAAAAAAATCACTTCCCAATGCATTTGATTCACTTATACGTTTAAATGTTGTGATTGTTGCATGTAAGTTCTGAGAATAGATTTTTAAAAATACGTCTCTTAGACAAGAACAGCCAGTGCTTGGCATTCATTTTTTAGTAAACTTTGTTTTTCCATTTTAGGCTTACATTCAAGTTTAACTTGTACAATTATAAACTGCATTCAAACTGTCCATGCAATCACTTTTGATATAATTGAGGTTTATAAGCAGAGCAATATCATGGAACTGGAAGGAACCTAGAAAGGTCATCAAGACCAACCCCCTGTACTCAGGGCAGGGCCAGTACACATATATGGCATTGTAATAGTTTTTTTTATCATACATAAATCCTGTTCAACCCTTTAAGGGTAAAAAAAAAAACACCTCACTCTCAGAATGAGACATTTTATATCAATTATTAGACAATAACCACCCCACAACAGACATACTACAGCACCAAATAATTATTGCAATAATAATGCAAATAAGGCAGTTGAAAAGATTAAAAAATGTGCTTGTAACTTAACTATCTAAAACTCTTGTATTACAACCTAATTTAGAGCTTAGCATTTTAGGTTGCTTCCTAAGACTTGTAATTCTCTTATTTACTTGGCACCTTTCAAAATCAATGAGAGGAGAACCCATTTATAGAATGAGTAGCTATGCCAGCTGCCACTCCTCTACACACCTAATCCATGTTTCATTGCACAAAAATGATGTGGATGACAAAGCCTTTGAAAAAAACAATAGTTTAAATAAGCCATTTAAAGAGTTAATACCCACACCCTCCTCCAACATTACTCAGTGAAATTATCTGTATTGGGGAAATTATCCTCGATAAATATGATGATTGGATATTTTATCTGACAATGATTCTGCAGATAAGTTTTCCAGGTGAACTTCCCAGACTTCACTGAATCTTCCTATCATTCTCTTACTATCTGCCTGATGTTCTCCAGCTTTCCCCCCACTTCAACTATTTTCTTAAGAGTACATTCCCAGCAGGATAAAGTGGGAATAGTCATTGTCAGCACATAACCATGAACATATATTTGTTAGGATAGCATTCCGCTATAGCATAAGTCAGTTATGTGAGTAGTCCAAGAGCTCAGTCCAAAAATGATGCAGTGGTGAATTACGTGGCTTGTTATCAGACAGGAAGGGAAGAAATATTTGTAGAACACTATTTTAAATTAAATTAAGAAGCTACCCTATTTGAATGCCTCCTCCCTTCTTTCTATAAAGAATGTCTCCTCTGATTTTCTTTAAAAAAAAAAGTGTTTAAAAGGCCCATAAAAGAAAATTTCAAAGCGTAATTGGGAAGACCTGAGAGGATACTACGATAGAGGTGGCTATAGGTTGCCTAAACTCTGAAGTGTCGTATGGGGAATCCACAAACTTCATCACTTCAGCCTTAACATTGAAACCCCAAGAAATATTGTGCCCGACTAGTGGAACCTTCAAGGTGCCCTCCAGCTGCACAAATTTGTCTCTGAATCCAAAAGCTCAAACGAAACAGAAGGGATTTGCCTTCTCCATTTCTACAATAAAATGGTGCCCAAGTCTGAAGGAATGCAGCTGATGGCTGTGCTGCAACAGGTGGTTGTGGATACTGTTGAAATGAAATCTAAAGTTTCCATTCTACAAACTACCATGACTGAGATTCAGAGTGCACTAAATCTCACTGTCCAGATGGATGGGTGTCATAGCAAATGATTTCTGAAGCAGAATTTGATTTCAAAGAGAATTACAGTTTGTTTATATCTAAATTATGGAGGCCAAGCTAGAGTATCTAGAAAGCAGCTCAAGATGATGTAGCATGAAGATCGTGATTGTCTTTAAGGAAGTTGAGAAAGGTAAACTCTCCAAATTTATCCCAATACTACTAAATGAAAATAAGAACAGCCATATGGTGTCAAAACAATGGTCCATCTAGCTCAGTATCCTGTCCTTTAATAGTGGCCAATGTGCACTGCTTCAGAAGGAATTAATAGAAGGGTAAGCATCAAGTGATTCATCCCCTGTCACACATTCCCAGCTTCTGGCAAACAGAGGCAAGGGACAGTTCAGAGTATGGTTTGCATCCTTGCCTATCTTGGCTAGTAGCCCCTGATGGACCTGTCCTTCAGGAACTCATCTAGTTCTTTTTAGTGTTGTTGGATCTGCCAATAAGTATCAATTTTTGTATCTTGTATACATGTTTTGTTACAGAAGGTATGCATTTGTCTCCAAGCAAGGTTCAGCAGGATGGACTAGGATATTGATTGCAAAGTTTCTGAAGTTTACCATTAAGAAGCTTATGTTGGAGAAATACAGAATGAGAGAGAGAAAAGGATCCGTCACATGAGAATAAGCAATTAAAATGCTGGGTTTTTTTTAATCTTATATCTGTGATGAGGTTGCAATTAGGGCAAGGGCAACAATTCACTGAGAAAATGGTCTTGGAGTATTTTATTAAATACTCCATATTAAGAATGGTGGGAAGGTACATTCATTCAGTTCTCCTCAACAGGTAAAAAAAAAAACTTCTAAATATGCAAACTTCTCCCTCAGAAAAGGGGACATCTATGGAATGATCAAACTGTATGTAATTTACATACTGCTTCTGTTCACACTGATGGGAACTCTAGCTGGTAGTGATATGTTAGTTCCTTCCCCACCCCACACTCTTTCCTCTTTGGGATGGAAAGGTTAAAGGGGTAAACAGGTGTTGATGTACTTCCTATTGCATGAAGTCATGGGAAAGGAACATCATTTATTAACTGTATATATAATTGCTTTATTATATTATGTTAATTTATAGACTAATATATCAACATTCTTTTGGTAAAAGATGATTCATACAGTCATAATGTTTTGGAAGCTGCAGCTGTGAGGGCCTTGAAGGTTCACCTGATTCAGCTGCCTACTCTCATGGTCAATAATGCATTTCTGCATATTTTAAACAGATTTTTCATTTTGATTTCATGGTACTATGGTTTCAATCTCCCATGTCTTCTGTTTGTTTTCACTTATTTAATTTCTCCTTCTGTCCCCCATCCTGTTACCCTGCCATATTGGGAATTTTCTTCCCACTCGGAGAATAAACGTGTAAGTAAGACCCAATTCCTGGATTATATAACTTTGACTGTCAGATATTCAAGAACCGTAGACTGTTCAGGAAAACTTGCAGTTTCTCATTTATTCACAAAGGGATTTTAATATTTTATTCAATGTATTTTAAACATGATGTATCTGATAATTAAATCTGTTTCCTGGAATAGAAAGAGTTTTACTAACCCTATTAAAATACAAATATATATATCTATATCTATATATATCTATATATATATACACACACACACACACACACTTAATATTGTGTGTGTGCATAAGAGAGAGAGAATGTTCACAATGCCATACTCCAGGAGAGACATCTGACAGATCTTGAATATGGTAAATTGAATACAAATTGGATACTCCTAAGTTTCTAGGTGCTTTATTTCTAAGGGAATTGCTACACTAATGGATAATACATTAAATGTTAATATTTTCACCACAATGTCTGACAGTGAGGCCAGATTTACTGACCTCAAAGCAGAAACCAGCAATTCTGTAATCAACTTTCCATACCAGGAGATCTCAGATTTTTTCACATTTTTTAATATGTATAAAGTCGTGAGCCATCATCAAGTTATTTAATATAAAAATACTAATACTGACCAGGTATACACATGGTTGATTAGAGCTGACAATTAAAATACTGTTTTTTTTAATCTATGTCTGTGATCAGGTTACAATTAGGGCAAGAGCAACAATTGGCTCAGAAGTATTTTGTTAAATACTCCATGTTAAGAATGGTGAGAAGATATGTTCATTCAGTTCTCCTCAACAGGCAGAAAAATGCTTCAGAATATGTGAACTTCTCCCTCAGAAGAGGAAGGGAAGGAGTATTTAATCCCGCAGTTGGAGATAACAGCTCAGTGTGTTTCCTTTAGCTCATTCAACATAATCAAATTAGGACTATTTCTTAGTGTTTCAAGACTAATTCAGTCACTGATTGTGCCATTGGTACTATTGTTGTATCTAACCATATCAGCTTATACATGTTGAGAAATTTTTAAAGCCTTTTCAGAGGCTGTAGGAAGTCTTACGAAACCTGTAAAAATAAATTGAGAGAATATAGAATGGATACTCTTGTAAACAAATTTAAAGCCTAGAGCGCAGAATATTATTTCCCACGTCTGGTCCCCCAGAGAAACTCAGAACCCTCATCAGCCTAAGATAAGAAATCAACAAACGTCTATCCCAAAAGGCTGAATTTGTGTTATTCTGTTTGAAGCAGAAGTACTGGGAATCTGAAAAGATATCTGGCAAGCTATTTGAACATAGACTTAAACAAATGGCTAGCAGAAATATGATTGTTTCTATTCATGCTAGTAGCAATAACTTATATGCAATAAACAACTTCAGCAGTTTTATTGAAAACTCTATTCAGTGTTGCCCTGGGGGAATTCTGCAATTGTTGCATTTGGAGAGATGGTAAAATTGCAGAATTTCCCCAGGATTGATTTAGTAAAAGAGATAATCTGTAAAGATGCCCTAGACAATTTTTAGTGGATTATCTCTTCTACAGATCTCTGAGTCTCCAAAGGATCTTTAAGATACCCTTTAAAAATTGCAGAACTGACTCCAGTTGTAAAAGAAATGAAAGTTGGAAAGACTCTGGTGCAGAGGGGTTCTCAACTGCATTTTATAAAAAGTGCTAAAATGTTAATACCTAGATTGAGCATGTTCAGTGAGGCCAAGAATAACTAAACTTTCCACCTTACGCTAAGAGAAACTGTAATTTCAGTTATTCCTAAACCTGTGACATATCTTGAAGTATGGAAGAATTACAGGCCACTTTGTGTAATCAGTTATGAATCTTAAGATTTTAATTAAAACTCTTGCTATGTGATTGGACAAAGTTCTCTCACATATCATACACATAAATCAGACAGACTTTCTTCATAACAGACATGGCTCAGATATTTTGTGTCAACCAGTTCATCTTATTGCTTCTTCAAGAGATTCAAAAGAACCTTTAGCTGTCATTTCTTTAGCTGTCAAAACAGATTGTGACTGTGCAGCCTGGATCTCTCTCTCTCATGTGTTACAGGTTGAATCTCTCTAGTCTGGCACTCTCATATCTGGCAACATCTGTGGTCCAGCATGATTTTAGTTAGCTGGATGCCCACTCTTACATGGATGGCCAAGTTTCCCATGGCCCCTGAAGTTTATTTATAGCCACTAGTCCTGGCTCTCAATGCTCTGTGCTGTTATTTAGTTCTAATTTACCCAAAATATTTTCTAAGAGCCCAGTTAGCAGTGGAAGTGTTGGTAATGTGCTAGACAATATTGACCTCCCATAGCCCAGCAAATTCTTTGGTTCAGCACTGGTCTGGTTCTGAGGGTGCAAGACTAGAGAGGTTCAATCTATAGTAAAGTTTGATTTAGTTAATCAGTATATTACTTGGATTAATCTTTATACTCTAACTTTCAGGGACAGGTTTGGTGCATGCCCCATTTCTATTGCAAAGAGATATGAGGCAGGACAGCCCCTTTTCCTCTTTTCTTGATTTAGCTCTACAACCTTTAGCCATTGCCATCCAAGCAAATCAATGTATTTGTAGTATCAAGGTGAGTCTAACAGAGCACGAAATTATATATTATGCAGATAATGCTCTTCTGTTTGAATCTAAGCCCCAGGTTACCATTTCTAATCTTCGAGCAGCTATTAATAAGTTTAGATTTCTCTCAGGATATAAAATTAACTGGGGTAAATCAGAAATCTTGTGGCTTATCTGCACTGCCAGTTTACTGCACTGTAACTTTCTCAGACAGGGTTGTAAAAAAACTCACACACTTCTGAACCCAGCAATTTGCGCCACTGTAAAGTGCAGCAGGTTTGACAGCATCACCATGAACCTGGGCACGGTGGGGATGGCCATCCTCCATCCCCTGGCCTCAAACAGAAGAGGCAGGAATGGGGCTAGCAGCCCTCAGCACCTGATGGACCACAGCATGCCTGCCCTCCCTCTCCACCTCCATGCATCCTCAGTGCTGCCTGGACTACGGCACTGTTGCAGTGTTGCATACAGCTGTGCTTAATCATGGTTTCAGCTGCAGTTTAGCATTAGCAGTGGAAGCAAAGCCTTGGGCATTAACAAGCATCCTCACAAAACTATTTTCTGAAACAGGAACTTGCAGCAGGAATATTCAGGGACAGTTATTCCCCAAATATTCATTATATCCCTACAATAAATAAAAAACCAATTATTGTCTAAGTGGACAAAAATCTAGGGAGATGGTGTTTGCTAACTCTCGGTTTGTGGGGTAAAATTAACATACTGACAATGAATGCCTTTTGGAGAATTTTTATATCCTGAGGGGGGTCTCCCTATTTCTTTCCCCCAGGCTTGTTTTAAGAAATTCAGGAATATTTTCAGAATGTTCCTTTGGGGATGTATGTAAGAAACCTCATCTGATTCCATATAAATTGCAGCTTCCCCTATTTCTGGGAGGATTTTATCTTCCCAATGTGGAAAATCATCTTATACTCTTTTTGATAAGCCAGATACTTTAGTGGCTGTTAGCTAGAGCCATGTTGGGTTCTCACTGAATGAGAATTGGTACCTCCCTTTCTGCACAATAGGATCCAAATATAGATGGACATATAGATTATAGATAGAGGCTATGTCTACACTAGCCGGCTACTTCGAAGTAGCCGCCACAATATCGAAATAGCACGCGTCGCGTCTACACACGCCGTGTGCTATTTCGATGTTCAAATCGAAGTTAAGTGGCGAGATGTCAAAATGGCTATTCGCATCAGAAGATGGGAATAGTGCCCTACTTCGACATTCAACGTCGAAGTAGGGTGTGTGTAGACGATCCGCGTCCTGCTACTTCGAAATAGCAGGGTCTCCCATGGCGGCCATCAGCTGAGGGGTTGAGACCCCCTGTCCAGCCCCTGCGGGGCTCTATGATCTCTGCCCTCAGCGGCTGTTAAAGCCGCAGGGACCCGGAAGCCCCATAGCAGGAAGCTGGCAGCATGCACGCAGCAGCCCTGCCATGAGGTCCCTGCACAGCCAGAGGGACACCATCATGGTGGTCAGCCAGCCACCCGACCACCCCCAGAGCTCCCCCTCCGGGCCATCCCAGGGATCTCAGGCCTCCAGACGGTGAGGTAGGAAGCAGGGCCCCTCCTGGACTGACCCTGAACTCCAAGACCTGCTGGGGCTCTGTGGGGAGGAGGAGGTGCTTCACGTCATGGGGAGCAAGCGGCGGAACGCGGAGGTGTTCGCCCGGCTGCCTGAGGGCCTGGCTGCCTGGGGTCACCCTGCCCGCACTCCTGACCGCATCAGGAGTAAAGTCAAGGAGTTGCGGTAGGGTTATGCCCAGGCCTGGGACTCAGCCAGCTGGTCTGGGGCTGCCCCTGCCGCTTGCCCCTATTACCGGGAGCTCAGGGCTATACTGGGCCCCCGGGGCACCTCCTCCCCCCCAGCCACCCTTGACACCACAGCCGATGAGCCCCAGCTGGCCTCGGACACAGGGTCAGGTCCAGAGGCCAGCCCTGACCCCCTACGGCTAGAGCCGGGACCCTCCACCCCAGCCACCGAGTGGTCCAGTGAGGAGGGGGAGCTGGTGCTGGACATCCCATCCCGCAGCTCCAGCCGGGTGTCGGCTGCCTGAAGATCTCTGGAGCCTGGCAGTGCACCGTCAGGTACATACCCCACAGGGCACAGACTCCCTGAGCATGGGGCGGTGGCACCACTTGACCGGGGGCCCCACACATCCCCACAACACCCCAGCCTGACATGGCCTGGGCAATCCACAGCACAGGGATGGTGCCATAGCCATCAGTACCCGGCAGCACCTCCACCCATGGACAGTACCATGCCCCACCCCCAGTGGGAGGGGAGGGGGCAGACCACTGGAGGGGGCCACCCACAGGATCACTGCACACACCAATGGGGGATGGATGCAGGGAGACACAGGTCAAGGCTGGGTACTCACAGCCTCCCTTCCCCTTTCCCCCTATTTCTGCAGCCGCACCATCCGTGGTCCCCGACAGCCCTCCCAGACCACCGAAACACCACCTCCTGGGGTCACCACCTGCCCCAGTACGGGCCCACCCCCGCCGAGGACACCGGTGCACCACCACCACCTATGACCCGGAGGTGGCTGCAGCCCTCCGGTGCCAGGCGGACCTCATGGAGTGGAGGCTCCAATTCGAGGAGCGGGAGGCCGCCTGGCGCCAGGAGGCCTGGCGGGAATTCATGGTCACATTCAACCGGGTGGCCAATACATTTGAGGATCTGGTGGCCTGTCTTCCTCCCCCTGATGTCATCTGTGCTGCCCTCCCCGCCACCCCACCTGCTGCTGTCCCACCTGATATCCTGCCTGCTGTCCTGCCTGCTGCCCCACCCACCAGCTCCGCAGAGCAAGAGCCACCTGGGGCTGAGGACCCACCTCGGCCATACCTCCCCGTGCTCCCGGCCCCCAGCCGGCCTCACCGGGGACCCCAGCTGACAGGGGGACCAGCCAGCCGAACGCGGGGGGGCTCACGCCCATCCACCCCTGCCCCAGAATGATGGGCTGATGTGGCTTGCTCACATCTCCCCCTTGTACATAGTTGTTCCCACCCCTGTATATAGTTATTAATAGCACTCAGGTAAGAAGGCCTGGGGCTGAACCCCCTGCTGAGGAGGGGGGCCTGGGAAGGGGGCTGAGGAGGAGAGCTTAGGAAGGAGGGCCTGGGTGAGGGGTTCACATTCTGCAAACCCTCACAGGCACCCATGTTCCCTCCGCAGAGGTGGTGCATGCACTCAATGCCCTGCTGCTGAAGAGGGTTGTCCAAGTTGGGAACCTGGATGCAGCCGTTGAGTGATTCGCTGCCATGGGATTCCCCAACTGCTTTGGAGCCCTTGACGGGACCCACATCCCCATCTGCGCCCCAGACCACAGGCCCCCCTCCTCAGCAGGGGGTTCAGCCCCAGGCCTCCTTACCTCCATGAGGACAGCCCCGACTGTGGCCTTTCCTACTGCAAACTGCTGTCCCACGGAGTGGTAGCTGTCTGGAGTGGCCAGCTTCCAGACAGCTATTGCGACCCTCTTCTCAATGGGGAGGGCGCGCCGCATCCAGGTGTCATGGTGCCTGAGTGCGGGGGTGAGCCACTGGCAGAGCTCCATGAAGGTCTGCCGGCTCATGCGGAAGTTCCACAGCCACTGGTCATCATTCCATTCCCCCATAACCAGGTGCTCCCACCACTCGGTGCTGGAGGGGTAGCTCCAAAGTCGGCAGGGCACCCAGCTGGGGAGGGTGAGGAGGGCCCGATGGTCGAGGACGTCTCCTGGTGCTCCTGGGGAGGGCTCCCATTCCAGAAGCTGCTGGGCAGCTGCCTGGGCAGCATCTAGAAGGGCACCTGCTCCGCGGGAGGCAGCTTGTAGGGCTTCCAGCTGCTGCTGGACATCCTTGTCTGCGGGCTCGAGGTCTGTGAGGCTTGTATCACCAACGCAGGGCTGCTCGTGCAGTGCAGGCTGAGTGTGTCTGGGAGGGGCCCTTTAAGGAAGCGGCTTGCAGCTGCCCTGGAAGGGTTAGTGTGCTCTGTGATCCGGTCCAGGGGCTTTCCTGGCCCCTTATTTTGAAAGATGGGGCTTGTGTGTGTGGACGCTCCGCGTTTCCTTCCGGGGCGGCTCTTTTCAATGTTCTCTGGGGCAACTTCGACGTTGGACGTCGAAGTTGCCAGCCCTGGAGGACGTGTACATGATAATTATCGAAGTAGCCTATTTTGAAGTTCTCACTTTGAAATAGGCTACTTTGACATTGTGTCCTAGTGTAGACATAGCCAGAGAGAGATTGTACCTATGTTATCCAGAGTTCCCACAACAATGTTTGAGAGTCAAGCTTGCTCAAACTTGACTAAAAAGTTCAGCTTCCATCCATTCGTCCATGTAGAGGTGGTCCTGTGGAGCAACACTGTCCTTATAATCTGTGGTAAAAGCCTTGATGTGGAGGGATTGGCTATGTAGAGGAATTATGACTATGTCATAGCTAATGGACAATGATACATTTAAATCATTTGTAGATCTTCAGTGATATTTTCACTTGTCTGGCTCTGGAGCATGGAAATACCTTCAGTTAAACCATATACTTATGATTGGATGCATTTGGAATTCCAGAACCTCCAGAACAATTATTACTTTGGAGGAAGTTTTTTCCAGGACAGAAGTATCCTATTAGAAATGCCTGGTCCAGAAAACTCTGCCAAAGATTGATGATCTGAGAGTTGCTTATAATAGAGATTTGGATACAAAACTCTCTCTGACCCAGTGGAATAGAATTGTCTCAAATATATAAAAAGCAACTACAGACCAATGATTATGGCTTATTCACAAAAAGACATGCTTAACTATACAGATAGTTAGAGGTAAATGTAATTCTCTTGGTGCTACTTTAGCTGGTATGTTTTGGGAATATCTCTGTATCAAGAATTTCTGGTCTGACATTGATCAACGGACTGATTTCACTTTGAATGTTAATTTGGATCCCTGCCCCTTAAGTGTCATTTTGGATAGGTGCCTGATACCTGGAGATTACCTGTCAACAAGGTAATGTAATTCCAGCATGAAGCTTTGGTTATTTGCAAAAAATGTTTCTCCAAAAATGGAAAAATTGATACCCAACACATATTGATATTCACAGATCTGAAGAAGTGGGTCTGTCCCACAAAAGCTTATCACATAATAAATTACTTTGTTAGTCTTTGAAATGCTACAGAACTGCTTTTTGGTTTTGCAAATATTGATGTCTAACTCAGTGATATTGTTAACCTCACAGCTAACAAACTGACCTTCCACAGAAACTTAGGCTGACTTTTTAAGATAGTTTAATAAGGGACATAACTTTCCCTTTATCCTAGCCCTCTTTAGTTTGGCTATGTCTACACTTCAGTGATCTGTTGACAGAAGTTACTGTCAGAAGATATCTTCTGAGAAAACTTCTGTCAACAGATTGCAGCCACACACTAAAGTGATTGCTCTGTAAATCTGCTCTCTTGACAGAACAGCCAACTGGAAGCACAGCAGACAGGGCTGCCTGGGGACCCAGAAGCCCTGTGTGTCACAGAGGGCTCTTCAGAGCATCCACACTGGCATTTTTGTCAACAGATTCTTTAGAGAAAGGCGTTCTGCTTCATGGGGGCATGGCAGAAGGCTGTCAACAAAAGTGCCGAGTTCTGTTAACAGTACGGCATTAGAACGCATTTTTAGTGTGGACGCTCTGTGGGTTTTGTCAACAAAACCCTCTAGAGTAGTCGTAGCCTTTGTATATTAGGATGAACCTGTAATATTGTCTCCAGGAAACCAAGCTACATCCTGCTACTTATTTTGTATGGATTATCCTTAAACCTCTGAAGAATGTCATTGGCTACACTGCTTTGATATCAGTGGAGGTTGTGTCTTCATGCAGAGCAGGGTTTCACCCATATATGCAAAATAACTTGAAGGATGGGACCCTTAGTTTGTTCTGATATGACAATTGCTTTATTCAAACCTTTAAGCTACTTGTTTCCCTGAGAAATTAAAATGTTTCATTACCCTTTCATTTATCCCAGTCTGACACAAGCACATTTATTTTAATACAAGGGTCACTGAACATCCCCCATGGTGGAAATGAGACACTGATGAGATATTGCCACTTGTGGTGTCAAGAGATCATATATCTGAGGCTCACAGAACATTCAATGGGTGGTGAGAGGTATAAGATACAGCTTGACAGATAATGGTTGTTCAGAAAGCTACAGCAGCACACAAGGCATATCTGAAGACAGCCTAATCTTTTTTGTAGGCAGTAGCCTGTATCAGTAGCGTATAAAATCCAGTGCAACACAGATTTGGAAATCAGTTAATGCTACAGACAGCTGCATTAATTAAAAGATGAACAATCTCTTTTGTTCTGGGGTAAAAGCCCCAAAGGAGTTTAACTTTACTTTCTTTCGAAGCACAGATTTGGTTATCATCCTGGACTAATCTTATTGCTGAAATTTTGCCAGAACTTGCCTATTATATCCATATTTATACTCATATGAATCTTCAGTTTCTGATCATGCTTAATTCCTCTTTCTGTCACAAGTACTGATGTCAGGCCCACCAGCTGGAGAGAGGGATAACAAAGGGGGCAATTGCCCTGGGCCCAGAAATAAAAGAAGGGGCCTAAAGCTACTGGACGCCACCACTGCTGTTGCAGCAGTGGCCAGAGCCTCAGGCTCTTTATATTGCAGCCAGATGGCTCCAGGCAGCACTGAGGGCAGAAGAGGGAGGTGCACTGCAGGCCCCAGCTCTACCCTTCATCCCGAGGCCCCACCCCTTCTGGGGATGCAGAGCCAGGACCCTTACCATAGCCCAGAACCTGGCAAAGCTGTCAGCCCCACTAACAGCTATTAAAGCTCCTACCCTGCAGATGAGTTGGGTAGACTGCTGACGTAATATTAAATCACTCAGTAGCCCACTGAATCGTGGAAATATCCCTAATAATGTATGTCTATATGAACTGAAAACACTGCATACTCTGAGGAACCGCTAGCAGTTATAAAACTCAGAGCACCCGGAAGTTAGAAATTTTCAAGACTGTTACACAGGTGATCGAGAGAAAAAAAAAAAAAACTCTGGGGATCTATTGTGAAGGTGCTTCTGTCTGTGAAGACAATGAATTAATTAATATAAACCTTAGTTATTTTTCATCTGTCTCACAATTATCTGAGTCACAAAGGGTCAGTAATCATCCCATTCTTGGAGAATTGTCAAATAGCATAAAATTCCCAGCTCTGTCCAAAGATTGCAGAAATGGACTTGGTATGGGGACTAATGAATGTGGAGTTGGAGGGCAAAACTTACTCACAATATGAAGGCAGAGATCAAGGCCTCTGCCCTTCTAAGCTACTACTGTTGTTAGGCTCCATGTGTAACATCTATGGTATAGTGCATGTTTAGCAGTGAAAAGTGCTTTCTGTTTTTTAATTAATTTTTACTTTCCATTTCAGCCAGGCTTATATGACTTACTTTGTATAACATGCTATATACTATGAGTTAAACCTTCTTTTGTTTTTAAATGTTAATAGTTGGATTTCCCCCCAATGAGCAAACTGAATCCCTTGCTATCTATCAAGGGCCTGTGTTTCCCTAGCAACAACTGAAAGACAACATTAACTCCTAAATCAGAGCAAAGAACTGAGCATGCATATTAAATGTCTGATGAAAAGGAATAAAATCAATCATTTTTATCTGAATGCTGCAATAGCTTTTTTAAGGTTTGACTTATACCAATTTCTGTCACATTTATCTTTGTGGAATGTTAAAAAAATCTTAAAAACAGTAAATGAAATCCTAAGTGAAAATAGACTCAATTTTGGAGGGTTGATCATGACTACCTATAGCAGGAGGGGATATATTTAACCCACCTAATTGCCAGTCCACTCAGGGACTATGTCTACACTAAAGCGGTCTGTCAAGAGAAGGTGCTGTTGGAAGACATATTTCAGCAAATTTCTGTTGATAAATTGTAGCCAGTCTGCAAAGTGAATCAAAAGATCTATTTGCTCTGTTGACAGAGAGCAGCTGGACTGCCTGGCTACTCTATTGGCAAAATGGCCAACCAGAAGCACAGCAGACAGGGCTGACCAGTGTCCCGGAAGCCCTATCTGTCAACAGAAGGTATCCCAGAATGTCCACACTGGCTCTCTATTGACAGATCTCTGTCAATGGAGGCATTCTGTCTCAAGGGGGAGTGGCAGAACACTGTCAACAAAAGTGCTGCACTCTGTTGATTTACTGTGAACAAAACACCTTGGAAATGTAGACGCTCCATAAGTTTTCTTGACAAAATGACATTTTGTCGACAAAACTCTCTAGTGTAGACATAGTCAAGGTGAAGAGTATCTGACAGCTGCCTATGAATGCAGGCATTCTTTTACCTGAAGCTGGTTAGAATTTTATGCTTTTAGGTTCACATGTGAAGCTATCCAAGGTGCTGAATGAGGCTGTCCGTACTTAGGGTTCCTGGTTCACGCTCCAACACTGACCAAAGCTGGAGGGTTTTTATGAATTTTCCTTATTTAGCCCACTAAAACAAGAACATAAAAACTCTGAGCTGTTTTATGTGCAACAAGGAATTGGGGTAATTTGCTCTCTGGAGCCCAAGGATGTTATTAGTATTAATAATTATTTATATTACTGCAGCAACAAAAAGCCTCAAGCAGGTTGGGACTTCTCTATCTTGGACACGACAGAAAAACAAAGATCTGAGGGCTTGTCTAAACAAAAATTTTGTTTGCAGCAAATTGGGTCATGAATCTGCCCCGCACAAACCTGCCATGCACTAGGTATCCACGTATACCTTACTGATGCAGTTTGTAAGTGTGCTTTAGAATATAAAGACATAAGGAAGATTGTACAGGGTCAGGCTACTAGGCCCTCAAATCCATAATCCTGTCTTCCAGCAGTAAGCAGCACCACATGCTCCACAGGGAGTTAACAGAATAGGGCAATTATCAAGTGATCCATTTGGTCATGGAGTCTCAGCTTCTGGTAGTCAAGATTTAATGATGCATAGAGCATGGCTAATGGCCATTGGTGCACCTGTCCTCCAGGAGTTTATCTAGGGATTTTTTTAATCCAATTACAATTTTTGCCTTCACAAAATCCCATGGCAATGAGATTCACAGATTGACAGTACAGTATGTAAACAAATACTTCTTCATATATATTTTTAAACCTGCTACCTGTTATTTCATTTGCTAGCCCTGGTTCTTCTGTTCTTCCCCTCTCTTTTTTCTGCATACTGTTCATGATTTTATAGTCTTCTGCCATATTCGCCCCTACTCTTAGCCATCTCCTCTCTAAACCGAAAAATCCATCTTTTAAATCTGTTCTTCTGTGGGAAATACTCCATATTCCAGTTTGTTGCCCAATTTTCAAAACTGTGTGGCATTGCTTTGTGTAACAATCTGCTCCCCAGGTGAGATATGGAGAGTAACAACAACAAATGGATGTGGGAACAAACTCCAGTTTCTCCATAGTCCAGCTAAGGGCTGTTTTTTACACTTCTATAGTTGCTCATAATCTATCTTCTATTCTAACATATCTATTTTCTTGAGCTGGGCTGGCCAATATTCAAGGGGTGGTGGAACTATAGATTATACAGAAGCAATATGATTATTACTCTTTTATTATCCATCCCTTTCCTAAATCTGTTAGTTGTTTTGAATTGATGCTGCACATTAAACAGATATTTTCAGAAAGTTATCCATGATGACTCCAATATTCTTGAATAGTAACAGCTAATTTAGACATGATCTATGTACAGTTGGGATTATGTTTTTCAATAGGCACTACCTGACACTTCTCAACATTCAATTTCATCTGCCATTTTGTTGCCCAGTCACCTATCCATTTGTTACTTTTCACAGCCAGATTTGGATTTAACTTTCTTCAGAAATTTAGTGTCATCATCAGGCTTTACCACCACATTAGTTTCTTTTCCAAACAATGTATGAAGCCATTGAATAGAACAAGCCTTAATGCAAGTCCTAGTCATAGGTGTCAATTGTTCCATCCGGCAGCTCCATTGAGCAAGGAGCTCAGCTTTCTTTTGTTACAGCTGTGGCTTCAGAGCAGTCTTCATGGTCAGAGTCATGGAGTAAATGATGTACTATCTACTTCATATAATAAATTGGTTTGGCCATTTCTTTTTCAGCTACATTTTATTTGGATTCTTTTTAATTTAAAAAAAACTACAGAGAAGGATACAGAAAGAAGTATTTAATGATTAAAAATAAAACAAGAAGAAACTGTTTAATCTGAGTGTGGTAATATGCTCTTGTTTTGCCATTGCAGCATAAAGTTGACTGAGCAAAGCATACCCAAATCAATGAATCTGAGACAGATGATATATCACAAATTATACATCTTGATATGTGCAACTGTGGCCCATTTGTTCTCCTTTATACCCTCATCAATACTTTCTCCTCATTCTGCCCAACATAGCACCCATTTTAAATAAGTTACTTCTGCTAAAGTTAGGATCGAGGGAATTTTCATAATACTTTTAACTGCCTAACAATTACATTCTATTGAGCATGGCATGAGTAAGCTGTTTTTAAAAGAATGAACCCTGTGTTCATTTAAGCACCAATGGAGAAGTGTCCCTGAATGTTTCGTTTCTACTCTTTATGCTGTTTTAGTGTTGTCTGTCTTGCACTAGTCAGAAATCAGTGCTGTATGGAAATGTTGTTTGAAAGATTTTCCTAAACAGTGACAAATAACCCTCGATGCTTGATTTTCATTTATTTGAACTTGAATATGGAAAGAACGACCAAAGAAAGCTATCCATTACCTGCCAATTCAAAATGACTTCAGAAAGCAATCCCCAAGTCTCCAATGACAAATGCTCACCAGAACCATCACCCAATCTCTGCAAATTCTCAGTAAAAACTCCATTAACCAGCCACTCATCAATCCTTGTTGCCTTTGCTATAACTCAACTAGGTATACTACCTATGACCACTTTGAAGAAGAAAAAACAAAATGAAAACAAAAACAATTGTAATAAAGCACTATGGTAAAATTTGGCAACATACTTTAGAATTTTACTTGCTGATCTCCAGTACCTGAATTAAATCTTTATCACACATACTCATATCTGGAGTACAACAAAAGAAGGTAACTAAAACTGACATTAATATTTGTGAGACAAGGCAGATGAAGTAACATCTTTTATTAAAGCAATGTCGATTTGTGAGAGAGACTAACTTGCATACTAAACAGAGCTGCTCTTCATGTCTGGGAAATACACACAGCACATGTCTATACAGCAGATATAACAAAGGTATAGCTGTAGCTCTTCACCACATATACTCTCTACGCCAACAGGAGTAGGTGCGGAGCAGTTCTCCTGTTAGTGTAAGTCACATGCGATACACATCCGAGAAATATGGAACTTAGACAGACTGAAGAACTCTTCCATCAAGCTGGCATTGCGTACCCCAGAAGTCTAAAGTCTCAGCGGGATAGCCAAGTTAGTCTATCTGTAAAAACCATGAGCAGTTCTGTAGCACCTTAGGGTCTGTCTGTACTTACCACAGCTATTGACAAATCGTGACTGATCTGCTGGAGTTTGATTTTGTTGTGTTAGTGAAGATACAGCAAAACTGATCTCTTTGGACTCAGCTGTCAACCTTGGTACTCCATGCTGCTGCGTAGAAAAAGGGATGCTGGCACAAACCTGAAGATCCCTGATTTATACCAGGGTACAAAGTGTATCCTGATACATCAATTGTAGCTACACTAGTGGCATGGGTAAAATTGTGTATCTGGGATTGACTTTGATCCCTAGTGTAGACCAGGCCTTAGAGACTAACTGATTTATTAGGAGATGAGCTTTCATGGGTAAAACTCACTTCACCAAATGAACTGGAGTGGAAATACAAAGGCAGGCATTTATGTAAGAGAATTATGTCGGGGATTTTTCCGTCTATCCCTTGGGCATCATCGCCCCCCATCATCATCAGGGGAAGCAAGCCTTTGGCCATTAAACATCAATGCAGGCACATGAAAAATCTAAAGTTACACAGGCTGCCATTTAGCAGCCCCTGCAACAGTCACTCTGAGTTAGTTGGTTTCCCCGGTAACCTGAACTGATGAATAATTCATGATGCCATGTTTGAAATGGAGTCCTCTGATTGGCCGAGGGTAAAGGGTTTCCAGAGCCTTTGGCAGAGAGGAGGACCTGTTTGAAAACCTCGGTGTAGAATCATGGATATTAAAATGAGCTAATGAATAATCATGAGAATTCTGTATAAATTCTGGGCTGCCAGCTCAGTCTGCATCCCTTAGGTGCTGGGACAAGGACTCCACAGACCTTATACAGGAGAGCGTTGGCCGCCAGGCATCCACTGTTCCTGAGGCTAGCTCAATAGAGCGAAGAGCTGAATTCACTGTGGCACCTGCCCTTTGGGCGGCGCTGCTCCTGAGCTGAAACACTGCAGCTCCAGCTCCCCTCAGAGGGAGAGTCTGTCAGCTGTGAAGCGGTGCCATCGCCCAAGCGCCTCTCCGCACCCGAGCACTGCGTTTGCTTCTAGGAGCGGCAAGTGGGCTTCTTGGCACTCTCACTGGGTGGCGAACTGGCCCGTGGCTCCGGCCATGGGTACTGCGTACCCAGTGAGGAAACCGGAAGCCCACCAACACCATCTTGCTGTTGTTACTCCTCCAGCCACTCCACTGCCTGCGCACTGCCCCCATATTGAGACGTGACCACCTTACCAAAACTGCACATCTTGCCGGACAAGCTGTGGTAATATCATTCCCACCATACTAACTGACCTTTCAAGTATTGACTACTTTATTACTATTTACTGACTTTACTTAACTACGACAAACACCGGATTAGACAACTTACCTTAAAACGACTACTGGACTTGACTACCTACTTTGAATAAAGACTACCGGACTTGTCATCTTTTATTTAACTTTGTATAGGCCAGACCTAAAGGCCCAGGCCAGGTTTTCCTATGTAATATAAATGTAAAGATTAACGTTAAGTAGTATTATTGGTACTGATAGTATTAAGACAAATAAGTAGTATAGACAATTAAAATATAGATAAATAAGTAGCATAAGGATAATTGATTACCCCATCCTAACCTTATTGTTCAAATTCACTTGCTACCTACGCAGGTAGGGAGTAGCTCCCCTACCCACGTAGCGGGTGGGGAGTAGCACCCCCACCCGCAAAGTTTTTATTTACTAGTTATTTATTGTTTTCCGAGTTTATATATAATAATTGAAGGCGACAGGATGTGGTACCACCCGCTTGTCCAGTGGCTTGAGAATCTGAACACCTAATTGCATTTCCCCACTCTCCTTAACCGATGTATATTTGTATATATGGGTTAGTATGGTATAGCATAATAGATTAGAGACTAGTTTAATATAGTATAGCATAATACAACATAGATAGATATATAGGCTTTATTAATAGATAGTTGTTTATTCAATAAAGATAGCACTCTGCTTCATCATTACTCTTTTGCCTCGGAATTTCGCTCTCTCCATCTCCGCTAGGTCCTTCCCCCCAGGTGCTGTCTGGGCGGGGTCACGTGCGTCTTCCCGGGCGGAGCTCTTGCCTGCCGTCCGCCGGTGGGGTTGCAGCAGGGTCTGACCAGGTCCTTGGGATACCCCAGGGGGGCCCCGGCCCCCCTCATCAGTGATGCACCCATTCAACCACCTATCCTCATTTAATCCTACCATCACCCTCCAAACGCTATCACGTCTCGACAAATTACTGAAAAAACCTAAAGTTACTATCCATTGTAAATAAGGTTATCAGTTGGGGTAATTGTGGCCATTCTGGGTAGTTGATGGAGAATTGTGAGGTTGCATCTGTAGAGTGTTAGCCAATTTAGATGCTCACTGAGGCCTAGCTGTATAGTTCTGAATTAGCAAATGAGCTTGAACTCAATGTTTTCCCTTTCTCTTTGAATGTTGATGTTTTTGGTAGCAGGATGGCTACTTTTAAATCATTACTGAATATCCAAGGAATTTAAAGAGCTACCCTACAGGTTTCCACGGTTTCTAATTTGCTCCCATTTATCCTTTGGCACAGAGATTGTCCAGTTTATCCTATATACTTGGTAGAGGGGCATGTATCAAGTTAGTAGTGTGCAGGGCTATGTCTACATATACAAAAAAACTTCAAAATGGCTATGCTAATGGCCAAATTGAAGAACAGTAATGAGGCACTGAAGTGAATATTCAGCACCTCATTAGCATGCCACTGGCCACAGCACTTCTAAGGTGCCACGGTTCGCTCGCCCGCGGCCCATCCACACGGGGTCCTTTTCAAAAGGACCTCACAGATGTCAAAATCCCCTTATTCCTATCAGCTGATAGGAATAAAGAGATTTTGACATCTGTGGGGTCCTTTTGAAAAGGACCCCCATGTAGACAAGCTGCAGGTGAGCGAACCATGGCTCTTTCAAAATGCCTCAGCCAGCGGCATGCTAATGAGGTGCTGAATATTCATTCCAGTGCCTCATTAGTATTCTTCGATTTGGCCATTAGCATGGCCATGTCAAAGTTTTTTTGTAAGTGTAGACATGGCCCAGGTGTATGACCCCCCGACGGTGTGGCTTATGTGGGTAGGTCCTGGGTTCATCAGTATAGCCATGGCCAGGACTACACCAGTTACAATGTAAAACTAGTCTAGTGAACCCTAAGTCATCAGCAATGCTCGGGCATGTTAGGGTGAATTGCATAGGCACTTGAACAATGCGGTTAGGTATGCGAGACAAGGGTGGTGCACTGGATGGAGACAAACACAGTATATACAAGGGAGGCTAACCTAGCATGAAAAAGCAACCCCACAATGTTTGCCACCCTCAGGGCAAGTAATGAGGAGCCAAAAGTATAGGAGACAGGCCTAAACCGGTTTTTGTCTTATCAGCTAAATTGCCTGCAGGCTATGAAAGTGGCTTTTGTCACCCCTACCCTCAGCTCAAAATTGGTAAACAGGAAAGAACCCATGATCCCTGACTCAGCAACCCCAGAGGCACTCTCCGCATGCCTTAAAAGGAAAGTCATAGTATAAAAGAAAATTTATAGTTTTGTAGGATGAAAAAGTTGGGGGAGGGAAATGAGGAGGGTTTGCAGGTGAAAAGAAGCAGAAGCAGCCAGGATGTGATGTGTCAAGCCTCAGGTGGAGCCAGCAAATGGCAGAACCATAAAGGGGGGCAACAACATAAGGAGGAGGAGGAACTCCCGAATCCTGGAGGGTCCAGACGCTGTTTGTGACAAGGACTGATCACCCTTCGCCGCTCCTCCCGCCTGCTCCGAGTTAAGGCAGAGTTGTGTGTGAATACCTAATGATACCTCAAGGAAATTTGTAACAGTTTAGCTTAGTTAGCCAAATGCAGAACTTTGTTCCTGTATATGTCCAGCTGCATAAGTAAAACTCAGCAATTGCATTGTCATCCTTGGTTTCGTCTTTTTTTTAATATCTTGCTTCAGCTATATGTCTCAGTGGTATATGTATGTGTGTCCTTAGTTTCCATGAGCCTGTAAGGGTACTGTGTAAGGCTGTGGCAAAGAGACCCCAGGGCCTCTGAAAAGGTTTCGACCCAATGACCGGGAAGTTCTGAAAGCAAGCTGCCTCAGCTGGGAAGCAGGACCTGTTGAGCCTCCGTGCTCTACAGGACAGGGTGTAGTTTGCGTTTAAGAGTCTTGTTTTTCATATTAACCACAAGGTAACACTAAAGCCCAAGACCCACACCTTGTGATAGTACCAGCCAATGAATTCCACTAACGCATGGGCCGTCCTAGATAACTATTGGGAGTTAGAGAAGGGGCTGCTTATTTTTTTTCTGGGCATCGTTCTCTCTCTCTTATTGATGATGTGGTAGAAACCCCAATTATAGTTGCATTAGGACGACAAACCCGGGAACACACTACACAATACACTATACTGATAAAAGAGGGCCTTCTTGTCCCAGCTGCACTCACCATCCACCCCTAGCCCCTTTAGGGTTCGGAGCAGAACTCATCAGCTCCTCAGTGACAAAGCTGTGCCATTACTCATGTGGTTGCTCTATGCCAACAAAAGAGAGCTCTCCTGTCAACATAATGAAACCATACCAATGAGCAATGACAGCTATATCAGCTGGTGACATGGTTATGTTGATGTAAGCTCCCAGTGTAGACCAGTCCTGAGAGTGTCATAACTAAATACAAGGCAGAATGGATCATTCTGCGCAAGTAGTTATGTATTTCAAGGGCCCATTCAAAGAGAAGTGGCCTATTGATACCTTTCTAGTCAGCATAAAAGAAGAAAAGTTAAAAGGAGACTAGGAGAAGAGGTTCAAGTGGATAATAAAGCCTGATACCTTACATTTATAACTGCTGAATACTAAAAACCACATGGCCTGAACATAGATACTGGATTTATAGCTCATTTATAACCCGCTTTAACCGAACCTTAGCCTCTTTTTTTTTTTTATTATTTCTTCTTCCTCTCTGTGACCATGCACTAACAGGTCATTTCACTATCAGTGGCTCCTCAAAATGCATATTAACAATTTAAGATAAACAGTCTGTTTTGTCTTGCATATCACTATGATCCTCAGGGGCTATATCTACACTAGAAGCTTCTGTCTACAGAAGTTACTGTCGGAAGAGATAGTCTGACAAACCTGCTGATTGATTGATCATGTCTATACATATAAGCAGATTGATCTTTTGACCCACTCCATCAACAAAAGTTTTTGTGTTGACAGTTTCTCTCCCTTATCATCTGTCTGATATCCTGGGAGCATAACTGCAAAAAGCAATTAAGATTTGCATTATTGGTCCAGAATTCATTGCTACAGATTTTCCATGCCCACTGCTATAGCCACTAAAACATTGTGCTCACCTCACATCAGTATTTAAACTTACACAACAGACGAATTCTTTAAAACAAGAAAAAATCCCCAAAAAGGGCAGTAGAGAGGTCCTGCAAGCTGACTAGAGTGACTGTTTAGGATTCAGCCATTTATAGTCCAGCAAGCTAATATAAGGAGAGTGCTGGGCCAGAGAGCATTCATTTCTTTGCTGGAGCTGAAGGAGAGTAGATGGTGCTCTGTACTGGTGGCTGGAACTCCACCAGGAGAAGTCCCTGAGGTAAGGCTGAAGAAGGTGCTGGGGCCACAGGGAAGTAGCATCAATGCAGTTATTTAAAGAGATGTTGCACACACCTGCTATCTATAGGGTCCCTTGACTGGGATGCACTATAGAAAGTAGGCCCAGATCCACCCCAACATCCCATTAGCCACTGTGTTGGGAGAAAGTGAACTAGGCATTGAGGCATCTCCCCAGAATGGGCAACTGGACAATAGTGGCCCAGCTAAAGGGCTGGGGCCAGAAAAGCCCTGAAAGGGCAAAGATGTTGCCGCCAGGGAAGGAGCTCTGGGGCACCACTCTATTCCAGAGCAGTGACAGGGAGAAACACTGCCAAGGGCACTGTGAGAGGCCCTTGTTAAGCTTGTATCCAGGAAAGGGTTTCAAATAGAGGTAGTGTGTGACTTGCCTGGATGGCTGAGTCACCAGCACCACAAACAGCAACAGAGGGCAGGCACACACACACAGCTGGAGGAGACATGCACACCTTGTTACAAACCTATAATAATCTACTGAGAGACAGTGAAATTGAGAGCGAGACAAATGTATGCACATCATTTAAAACACTCTTCTTCCTTTTCTTTTTCTTTTCTATTTAGATTTAGTCATTAAGGATTGGCTGCCAGTATGATACTGGGGTAAGATCTGAGGATAACTGTCCAACCCTTTGGGACTGGAAGAAATTTAAATATGGTGAATATGGTTCTCCGTAACCTCTCACCATATTAGACTTGGTTGTCTTGATGGAAACCAGAATGGGATGCCAAAAGCAGACTGTGTCTGGCTTCTGTTAACCAAAGTGATGCTGCAGAGGCTGTTTTGTTACTTCTTGGTGACTAGTTACAGAATAAATTACAAGTTCGGGGGATTGTTTGCCCTGTTTCTTGCAGTCTGCTGTGAGCGTAGCAACCTCAGTGTGGCCCATCTAGGTTTCCAGCCATAATTTATTATAGTTCACTGATTGAAATCCAGCCTATTTCATTACAGTATGAATTGTAACTGTCTGATAACTTTTTAGTTCTTATGTAGATAGGCTGGCAGTAGAGACAGAGGTGAAAATGGGCCAATGTGGTGCACCAGTAACAAATGGCTTCCAGATCAACCATCACATGGCTGACTCTTTGCTCCATTCTGTTGGCAGCCCTGCCAGTAAGGTTCAGAAGTGCTGCTGTGGCCCAGTGATTTAAAATTGCCACCAGAGCCCTGGGAATCCTGGCTTCCACCACTGCAGTCCCAGACCTCCCAGCTGCCAGCCATAAAGGACTTGATGGGGGCATTTTCCCCAGCTCCGCTCATTCTACCTGCAGCCCTGTCCCTTCTAGAGGACACAGAGACACCCTTGCCCTCCTTTACGGAGATTGGGCCCAGTGCAAGGCTTCCTGCTAAGTCCTGGCATCTACTTTCACCCCAAGTATAGCTCTTCCACTATGTGTAGTTTAAATAGATTTAAAATGCACTGATTATATTCAGCGGAATTCTAGTTTATTTCTTCTGTTTCATGCCTGCCACTCAGAAGATAAGGTATGTTAAGATACTGCCTTCCCCTATACTCTGAAGCACGACTCCCAAAGATTCCCTCTTGCTATGTAGAATTCTTTCATTCATAAGATAACTAACATGATCCCAATTCTGAGAAACCATCTCCAACTCTTGAGAGGATTGCATCTTAGCTGTATATTTTTAACCTCACTACCAACCTAGTGTTATGTGATTGAGTGTAACGTGATGAAAAACTGTCTGCCTCTGTTTAGTAGTCTGATGCAGAGAGACTGAAAATTGAAGGACATGGAGTTCAAACTCCCCTATTGATATTGTTTCCAGAAGAACAATAAGGCAGTCTTGGAAGAACTTTGTTAGAGAGGTAGTATTGTTCCTACCTGTACTATATATTTGCTGTGAATAAAAAGAGAGGAGTTTCCTTTTCTAGTGCAGGTGTTCTGTTAATTCCCATAAATAGTAAGTTCCACTTCAGTTTTGTACTTTATAAAGCTATTCCACCTGCCAAGGAGTGCTGGCTGCTACAGCAGGCATGGAATGTGATCAGAGCTATGTAAAAGGAATGAGATCCATAAACTTGTCCTTTTTCACATTCAAAGCATGTGGCATGAAATGTGCCTTATTTTTGCACTAATGGCTTGGTATGAAAGATATTTTGAATTATCAGATATGAGGAAAAAAATAGACCATTCTGGGTAAAGGAAAAATCCCAAAGATGTCATGTAATAGAGGGACCTCATCCCTGTAGCATCCCCTGGCTCTGCTGTGAATTGGGACTGGGAACAGACTGGAAATCGCTCCCCTCTCCCACTCCAGAGATTAGCTGAGAGGCAGAAGAGCTTCCCCATGCCAACACTGTGTGGGCTTTAGCTCACACAGGCCTTGGTTCCGCCTGGCCAGTGCCCCAGGCTGGGCCAAATGGTTTTGGGCTTTCCCTGGCCACTCACCCACCAGAGATAGAAGGGGAAGGAAGGAGCCTGTTGGCTTGGCTGCAGGTGAGCTGAGCACCATAATCAGGGGCTGGTTCAATAAATAGCACTGAAAGCAGCACACGCCCCACTGGGGGAAATGTGGAGGAGAAAAGGGGGTAAGGAGAATGAAGGGGCCAAGCAAGGAAGAACAACGAGAGGCAGGGCACATAAAGGACCAATAGGCGAGCAACAGAGACGACATGTAACCAGACACTGCATGGAACCTGCCCACATTCACCGCCCACTGCAGCTCAAATAGGCAGCAGTGCCCATCAGAAACAGGGTGGATGGGACCAGGCCCTGCTGGTGCTGTACTGATAGACTAGTGATGTAGTGGTTTTGCCCCCTCCATTGTAGCTTTGGCTTGTCACCAGCCTCGTGCACCCACCCCATGGTTGGCCTCTGAACTCCCTCTGCCCCACTCACTTCTGGTGGGCAGCAGCTGGCAATCAGGGACCTGGCCAACAACAGAGCCCACCAGTACAGGAGGAGACAGAAAATATGGGACAATTTGCCTCTCTTTAAGCAAAGGTCAGGACACCTGCAGGAGGGCTTTAATATGGGACTGTCCCTTTATAAACGTGACACCTCTCAGCCTAGTTAAAGCAGAAATACAAAGGCAAAGTGAAATATTCCTCTTACTGTTGTCATCCCTGGTCTGGGATCCTGGCCCTCTGTACCACTATATGGGCAGAAGTTGCAAGTGGGGACCTATGCACACACTTTCATTTGAGACCCAGCCCAGTTCCTAGTCAGGAACTTATTTGTTTGAATCATGTGCTGCTTCCAACCTCTGGACCTTGCAGGTACTGATAATCTTCTCTGAGCCCCTCTGGGACAAAATTAGTTTCTCTGGGAAGCCTGACTTAACAGAGCCCCTTCAATGCAGCTCCTTGTCAATGCCACTGGACGAGCTGTGCTATAGCAGCCTTTTATGACCACTGTTGTTAGCCTGCCCATTGGCTGCAGCTGCGGGGTCTAAACATTGATTTGATTCTTAAGATTTAAGAGTAAGACAGCAGAATTTGGTCCTATTTCTAACCACTTTCTAAAAGTCTGCCAGAGGCCAGAACAAAACTAAACATTCAAAGAAAGGCCAAGACAATTCTTGGTATGACAGTCTATTACTTATATGTTCACAGTTAGCAGCCCTGGTAGCTCTCTTTATCTAATGATCATTTTTTGAAGATTTTATGAAATGACAGAAACTGGCTCTGGTCAATACATTTGCGTGGCAATTTATTTAGAGACGTGATCAATGGGGCTAAATTAGTTTCAGAAATCTGTATACTAATGATGGTTATTGTTTCATTGGCAATGGACCAGGACGCCATTTTCTGCTGCTCCCATTGGCCGTGAACAGCAATCTGTAGCCAGCGTGAGCTGCGATCACCTGATACTTCCAGAGGTGCAGGTAAATATAGAGGAGGAAGCCTGCAAAGCACCAACCCTGGCAAAGCAGATCTGGCCTATGGGCCAATATTTGCCCACCCCTATTCTAGGGTCATATGGCTATATTGTATCAAATCAATTCCCTGGCTACTCAAGAGCACTGGCAACTTGCTGCCTCCTATTCTTTGCATGTGGTACACAATAGGTCAGTCTCTTGAGAGCTGTAATACTTTAGTCTGAACTAGATTATTGGGCTCAATTCTGGGTTAAAACTGGATGGAATTCAGTGTAAGAGGTCAGACCAGATGACACAGTGATCGTTTCTGGCCTTCAACTCTGATACCAAAGTTGATGACCATTTTTTCATTTTCATTTTTCTTCACATGCTTTGGTTAAAGAAGAAAATATGAGAATGAATAATGTCCAGGTATAGCTTTGCAGATATATTGAGCTTAGAGAGCAGTACAGTATACTTATATACAACATGACTGTTTTCTTTATCATTTCCAGTGTGTGTCTACTGTATTCATTGAACTATAAAACAATTTCCATTCAATGGATAATTTAACATGCAATTTCTACAGAACGGGATGAAGTCAAGAAAAGGAATCTGTCATTTGTTAAAAAATAAAAGGTACATGTTCACTGCACTTGCTTTCTAATAAAACAAAATATTTTAGTTATTGAAAATGCAACTACATGTAAAATATATTGCAAGTTCTTGAGGTATGCATTTGTTACTCTTCTGTCTAAAAAATGTGCCCATACAGCCTGATGTAAAAGAGCTCATTAACTAAGGAATCACAGTACAAAAGGCATGAAAATATGAATTATTACATTTCAGTACACTCCCTGCTCAGAGGAATGGGTTAGGCAGGCAAAACAGAGCTGTGATTTCATTCTTTACTTAAGCATTACCTAGAGTAGGAGAGCAGAGTTTGATCCTATTTTTAACCACTTTACAAAAGCCTGCCAGAGGCCAGAACAAAACTCAACTTTCAAAGAAAGGCCAAGACAATTCTTGGTACGACTTTCTATTACTTATTTGTTTACAGTTAGCAGCCACAGTAGCTCTCTTTACTTATAGCAGTCGTAAGGCCTACAAATACTCAGCAGCATCAAAACAAAACATAGCCAAGAGATCTCACAGCCTTGAAAATGTCCCTTTAATACTCAGATCGCCTGTGGCCTACTAGTTAGTTTCTCATCATTTTATTAGGTGTTAGAGTATCTTTAATAGCAAAATTACTCTTTTTTCCAGAACTTCAGTGTTTCTCTATATTCGTCCTAGAGTCTTCTATATTCAAACCAAGGATTGAGCAGAGACTGGGAGTGGTTGGCCCATTACAAAAGCAGTTTCTCCACTCTTGATGTTCACACTGCCACATTAGCTACTGATAATGGGCCACCTCCCCTGTGACTGAACCGAATTGATTTCTCCTCTCTTGATGTTCACAACTCCATATTAACTGCCGATAATGGGCCACATCAACCCTGACTGAATAGACCTTGTCGGCTCTGGCCCTCCCCTTGACTAAGATTTCCTCTTTTAATCCTCCTCGGAAACCCCCCACTCATGCATCTGACAAAGTGGGTCTTTGCCCACGAAAGCTTGTGCTCCAAAATATCTGTCAGATCTCAAAGTACTTTGTACACATGTAAGAGAATCACTTTTGCAACAGCCATCTCTGGTCTGAGGAGAGGCAGAGACACAACAGCTCTAGACTAACACACAGCATTATTAATTAGTTTAGCACAGAAAGTAAATGACCATAATGTATCAGACAACTTGCAGAGGAAATTACAGAGAAAGAACAATATTGTCCAAACTAGAATGATCAGATCTTGGAAGCAGCACTCAACATTAGCAGAATATAGCCCATGATTTTTAATGACCACTACTGGTCACAGTCCTGGTGTTTCATCGCATTTAGAACATAGCACAGCTCCAACAGCACTCCTATGGTTCCATTACCATACTTGAGTATTACAGGCCTGATTTAATCTATTCACATTCAATGAGAAGACTAATTGATTTTACAAGATGATTGTGGCCCAGTACAGATTGTACCACCTATTGAGTAACCATCGTCACCATTTCCTGCTGTGCCTGGCATCATCTTTTGAGGTCTTACAGCTCTCAAACAACATGCCAATTTTATGGGACCTGAGAAATCACAGCCCAGTATAGCTATTTGGAAGATAAAACTGATATTACTCACCCAAAGATTAGTGGTTACACAATTTTTGCACTTTTTTATCGTGTTGGCTATGTCAATCATTTTTTCACTATCAATCACCCTTGTAGAATGATATATCCCTGGCTTCTTAGGCTTTGCTCCCACTTCTTCTTTCTCCTTCAAGTCCAAACAATTTCAGAGATAGATTCACTGTCTGGCATTTGTGTAACAGGAGGGTATTTGCCTCCAGGTCCATACTGTTAAACCTCAGTTCACAGAGCACACAGAAAATGATTTTCTGTTTAGCTGCGTTGGATTCACTCGTGTACACTAATATGCAGAAATGCTAGGATGGCTGTACTGGCACTCTTAAAATGTATTATTTATGACAAATATTGGTATCATGTCTTTATTTAGCACCATTATTCTCGTAAAACCCCATTTTCATGATGAAAAGTATTCTGAATGGCACATTATACAAAAAATCCAATCTAAAGCCCTTTCATTAGTAACAGAGAAGTAGGTAATGGGAATTAGTTTTACCATACCCCACGTAATTGTGGAGAGCTGTGCACACAAGCACAATTTACAAAAGCAATGAGCAGGATCGGGGAAGCTGTATCTAATGAGAGCAACATGAACACTCATGAGAGCACTGTGATGCTAACAAGTGACTCCAAATAGCAGAACTAAGGCCAGCTAGGGGTCCAGGAATACTTCAGTGGATGCTGAAGATCACCGATATACTTTGCTCTCTTTAAGCCCACATAGTTGTGAGTGCACACAGGGGTACGTCCACACGTGCCCCAAACTTCGAAATGGCCATTCAAATGGCCATTTCGAAGTTTACTAATGAAGCGCTGAAATGCATATTCAGCGCTTCATTAGCATGCGGGCAGCCGCGGCGCTTCAAAATTGACGTGGCTTGCCGCCACGCGTCTCGTCCAGACGGGGCTCCTTTTCGAAAGGACGCCGCCTACTTCGAAGTCCCCTTATTCCTATGAGCAGATGGGAATAAGGGGACTTCGAAGTAGGCGGCGTCCTTTCGAAAAGGAGCCCCGTCTGGACGAGACGCATGGCGGCAAGCTGCATCAATTTCGAAGCGCCGTGGCTGCCCGCATGCTAATGAAGCGCTGAATATGCATTTCAGCACTTCATTAGTAAACTTCGAAATGGCCATCTGAATGGCCATTTTGAAGTTTGGGGCACGTGTAGGCACAGCCAGAGTCTGAGGCATAATTATCTGTCAGCACATGGGGGCATCCCTAGTTCTCAAATGTCTTTGCATCAGGCTCATGCAAGAGTCTGTCACATCATACACACATTAGGGCTTATAGGATTAAGGCCATCAGCAGGAAAGGATTCCTTCACACCTTTGTGACAGTTTTCTTTACCAGAATGGAAGAGTCTGGAGAGCAATAACCCTCTGAAGAGTAGGGCTACCTCAGGAGTACAAGGTTGCTCCAGCAACAGGAAGTCTATCATCTTTTTACTGTTGAACAGAAGAGCAACTGAATCACAGTAGAAACGTATCTCCCAGTGGATGACCCAGGCAGTTCTATCTGGCACATGCACCATAAAGTTCCACACTCATTACATTCTTCTTTCTGCAGGTGCACTCAATCAAGAGAAAAGCAGAATAGGTGAGATTGAAATGACAGGCTCAATAACACTGAGATTACAAAACACTAGGTAAGAGAGCAACAGCTCAAAGCTCGTCTCTAGATTGGCTGGTGCTGTGCTGGCACCCACACTCACAGGTCTGCAGAGAATGGCACAAGTCATACATTTATTGATCACCAGTAAAGTAGCTTTCCCACTGATCAACCATGCCACCAAATGTCATAGAGATTGCAATCAAAAGGACCAAAATAGACAGATGAACAAATATTGAAACATGACTGAGGAGCTTTAAAGTTGGTGTTAGGATTCTGTCTTGGTTTCCTAAAATTATAAAGCGACAAATACCTATATGTCACAGGGTTTCCATAGGCATCATGAAAATATGCCTATAAATGGCATATCTGGTATATGCTTTATGCAAAATACCTCATTTAAGATATCACTGGAAAGCCTGTAATCTACAAATATCCCATTTGTATTCATGTATCATTCCTGTCTTTGGTGTGATAAATATGAAGCATAAACCTGCATTATTAATATAGTCACACTAACTGAAAGCCATTAATGCTACTTCAAGATCTTGATGTCCAACTGGCAAGAAAACAAGTAACTGTAAATGGACTTGTTTTTCCTGTAAGTCTGGGAGGAAGAGTATGATTGGTTTTTTGTTCTTTGTTTTTTAAAGAATAATTCTGCAGAATCCAGGGAACTTTGCAAGGCATAGCAAAAAGAATGACTGAAAATACAGAGGGATACAGATTACTTGTCTTGAATGCATGTATTAACATCAGGAAGAGCTTGTGAGTAGCATGCACTTTACGGAGTCTTAGGAATAATCACATTCCTGCATCCCCATGTCTGCAAGAACTCTGCAAATAACAGCACTAGACTCCACAGAGGGGACAGGAAGTGACCAGTCTCAAGCCAGTGACATAGGCCCCACTTAGGGAGAGAGTGCATAGTACAGGTTTGTAAAAGGGTGACAGAGTATAGCTGTGGTGCCTACAGATGACTTCTCCTTCTTTACTTTAAAAGTGCTTTAATATAGACTGTGATTTACCAAAGTGCTTGAGCCTCTCTGTAAATTTAAGCAGGTGAGTAGTAAACTAGTTAGGATATCCATGTGCTTAAATGTTTTGCTGGATCAGGCTTGAGTGTTCAGCATCTTACAGGATCAAGTCCTGAGTTCTCCAGCAGCAGATCCTGTTATTCAGAGTTTGATTTTAAAGCACATCCAGAAGCTTCAGCTATGTGGGGAAACAAATTAAAAGATGGTTAATTAACATCTACAAATATTATTCCAAAAGCTTGGACAGAGAAAGCAATATCTGCCAAGCCACTGATCATTCTTCCTCAATAGTGAATGAGGAAAATAAACAAATAAAATGAACATCCATCCATTCTTTCCCTTGCTCTTTTGGTTTTCTTACAACCTCTTTTCACAGAGCACATAAAAGAGAGACAAACTGATATCAAGAATAATAACGAGAACAAGAATAACAAGAAATAGTAATAGTAATAGTAATAATAATAATAAAACCTTTAAGGAAGTGAGAAGAAGGTTCTCTTTTGGTTCAGCCATGCCAAGAAGAAATTTGGATTCCCTTCCAAAGAATTCATAGAACTCAAGGCACATTTGCTATTCAATACAATCTCTAAAGCTCTCTTCTCCGGAAAGACCTCTTTGCCTTCTGCTCAATGGTTCATAAATGTATGGTGAAAAAAAGTAACCATTCATGAGGATGTGAAGAGAAGATAGAAAATATTCAGTGAAGCAAATGTAGATTGTAGGATTAGGCCAGGGGTCGGCAACCTGTGGCTCCGGAGCAGCATGCGGCTCTTTGAGGGGTCACTTGCGGCTCCAAGAGCTGCCACAGCTGACTCCACATGGGGCTCTGGAGGCTGCCACCACCACCGCTTAAACAAAAAACTAAATTTGGTTGCGTGCCGTTGAATGAACTGAATTTAGTTTGATGTTTAATTGGCAGCAGCTAGAGCTACTGAGCAGTCAGCCATGGTGGGTAGGGAGCCTGGTAGGGAAAGCCAACCAGGCAGGGAACACCCCATGTGGGCAAAAGTCTAAGCTGGTGTGAAAGCTGTGGGGAGACGTAGCCGAACCTGCCCCTACCACAGCCACACCGAGGAAGAGGAGGCGGCGGTGAGCAGCAGAGAGAGACGGCAGCCATGGCAGAGTTGTGCACCAAGGTGAGTTAAGCCCAGGGGGCTCAGAGGTGTGAAGCCTGGGGGCTGGGGGAGAAGTTTGGGCTCAGGGGGTTAAGCCTGGGAGTGGGGGAGGTTGGAGTTCAGTGAGGTCAAGCCTGGGGATGTGTGGGGGGGAGGTTGATGCTCAAAGGGGTTAAGCCTGGGGATGGGGGGCGGGTTTGCAGCATGGTGGTGGGTAAAGCCTAGGGACGGGGGAGGATTTGGGGGTTGAGGCAAGTTCAGCTTGGAGATGGGGCTAACAACTTTCTAACTGGCACAAATCATTGTTTGTGCACTGTTCTTAAAATAAGGGTGATTAAAAAGCACGGTTTGACCTTATTTATTAAGGATTGTCTTGTATTCATGTGCTTTGTGGCTCTTGAAGGATTGATTTTATAATTGAATTTGAAAAAAAAATGGTCCTTCCTGCGATTTCGTCTGCAGACGCCTGGATTAGGCTCATAGCCAATGCAGATAGTTTGTTTTTTTTTTAAAGTCCGAACACAAATAAAGCATGACAACATGTCTAGTGATGAGAAGACTTGGGCAGACTGGTCAGTTCTTAGGAGCTGCAAAACATTTGTAACAAATCACAATGCAGCATAAAGCTTGCCATTCTTGGGGTTTCCTTTGGTTTTATTGAAAGTGAAAGAACATTCAGAAGGACTCTGAACCGTTTTTGAAAGCTAAGTGATGATTCATGTAAAGTTCAGAGAGCCTTGTAATTTTGTCCCCAAGCCAGAAGAAATGGCATATTTTAGATAGATTATTTTTAAAGTTAATATCAAAAACTTGAAATCACACCTGAGGTTCAAAATCTACATTGATCGCCACTGAGGAAATGGTTGAGAGAAGAACCTCTGTGCAGAGTGAGAACTGAGTCTTGCATAGGTGTTCTTGCACTTGCTTTAACAGAACCTAGTGGCTGTGTCTACACTACAAAAATAAGTTTGAAGTAAGCAACTTCGAAGTAGAGCATCCACACACACACACCCTACTTCGAAGTTAAACTTCAAAGTAGGGCGCTACTCTATTCCCGGGAATGGACTAAAGACTTTGAAGTTGGGCTCCTAAATTTGAAGTATGGGAAAATGTGGGTAGACTCTCTGCTGGCTACTTCAACGTAGTCCTTAACTTTGAAGTTAGTTCCTAGTGTAGATGCACTCAATGCATTGTATGTTAGTAAAAAATATTAACAACTATGTTACATTTCTATGGTGTCCTCTGTCTGGATGTCAAAGACAATTGTCAACATTAAACTTATTTGTCACAGTCAAAATATGGAATAGCTAAGTAGTACCACTATTTCACCATGAAGAAAGGTGAGATATGCTGGTTAAGGGCCTCATCCAAACACCATTGAAGTCAATAGATTTCCATTGACCTCATTAGCTTTTTAGTAGATCATAAGGAAATTGGCTGAAGCCAAATGTTTAAATTGTGGCTGATTTAAAAGCCCAAGCCTATTGTTAGATTTTTACAATAGACTGCATTTACTACCAGGGATATTCTGAACAAGATGCATTATATTATTTTTAAAATACTGAGGTGGAGGAGTGGGAGAGCAGCTGATTAGAGAACAGTAACTACTCTCTAAATTTTATGGACTCATTAGAGTAATTGTTTTATTGTTATTTTAAGCATAAGGGTAACATCTCCTCAGGGAAGCCAGCCCGACAGCATATTTACCCAACTGGCTGTCTGCCTGTCTGTTAGCCCCCAGTGTGTTCAATTTTGATAAAGAAACAATTTGGATACAGAAACAACTTATTCTTACAGCTCACGTACCTCTTTACTCAGCAGCTCCTTTCTAAAGATTTCATATACCAAACAAATCAGTTACGGCAGCCCAGGAACAAGCATCTACTCAACTTGCTCTCTTTCATGTCCACAGGCACTCCATTTCATTCCCTATCTTATCACGTTTGTTTCAGAAACGAACACATGACACTTCCAATGCTATCATCAGTTCCTCTGCAAAATCTCTGCTATGCAGACTGAACTCACGCTACCTGTGTGCCATAATGAGGCAAAGAGACTGAGCTCGATAAAAGTTGCTATTCTTGTTATTCATGAATTATTCAAACTGAAAAATACAGGGTTAGAGTTTTTTGTAAAATTGGAGGCAAGCAACAATGTTCCCTGTGCAACTCCTGCGCTGACTGAAAACTTGCCAAAGGTCAGGCTGCACAGATATCATGTACTATTTCTGTGTAATTAACTGGGTTAACGCTGGCCCACAAGCACATAACCCCACCAGAGAACCAGAAAAAGAAAAAAATATCTAGGCAGTTATTAATCCTTACCTTAGTTTTTCAGCCCAAACACACATCCATAATTATGCCATTAATCAGAGGCATTCACACAAGCCTGGGATAGCATAATGGGCTGATGTTTTAAGACACTTTATAAAGCCCAACTCCAGGATTATACGATTTTAGAGAAACGAGCGAGGAACTGAATGCTGCGGATGTCTTTGTGTACCTACAAACTGTCCTGGAAGTGGGAGATTTTTTCCACCTGTGTTTGTTTGGAAGTATTGCTGGCTTGATTTCTGCTGTTTAAGTTGAACTGCTGTTTTATACAACCCATTACTTACAAAGAACAGCAGCTTCCTGTATTTTGTGCTGGCTCTCCCACTGAAAACAACCCTTACTACAACTTAGAAACCAACTTTAGGCTCTTTGTAGCTTTCCAGTGCCAGGTGCCATATTTTATATTTCCATTTCGTTGATTTAAACACTGTATTGTTCCCCACTATATAGTTTATGTAGTGTTATATGAAAGAAAGCCAGAAACAATTATTCACTTTACTAGCGTCACAGGACTTGATAGCAGGTGCCCAGAAGAAAAGTGGGGATTTGTATTCCACAGTTATGTGTAATTCATATTCAACACTTTGAAATGCTTTCATTTCCTGAGCTCCATCCTACACAAGGGCTGGAGCAGGCAAGTTGAAGAATCAATGATGCTATCCTCCAAGGACAGTACTAGCAGGCAAAACTGTCTACAGTGGAAGATCTGCATCTAGCTCCTATATAAAACTGGAAGTGATGTCTTCTCTGCGTAAGTGAATCTGGAACATTTCTGTTTCTGAACTGAGATGAAATTGCCTCCCTGTCACTCCTGAATAAATCTGCTTTGGTCATGGCTTCCTCATCATCTGATTCTCATTTGCCTGCTAGTCTTCCTTTTCCTAAAATGCAATCTATATGCAACTTCTGCTTTACAGTTGGTTTGGCTAGTTTCAGAGTTAGCCACTTAGGAGGCATTTAGGTTTTGTTTTTTGTTTTTTTTTATTTTAGGTGGAAACTGGTATGCTACACTATCTCCCCATCATCAGATGTGGATTGGATACTTGGACTATAAAACGGATACAATAATTACAATAATGGGGGCCATTTAAGTAACTTAGGTTATGTCTTTGCTATTGGCTGGGCATGTGATTCTGGACTTGTTTATTAGCATTCACTCTCACTGAGCTTGTGCACGTATAAATACCAGTAGATCTCTGTAGTCCAGCACTCTTTCAACCAGCAACATCCATAATCTAGCATGATTTTAGCTAGCCAGGCAACCACTTATGGGTGTGGCCAGGTTTCCTGTGGTCCTCTAAAGTTTGTTCACAGCCACCAATCTTGGCTCTCAGTGTTCTGTGCTATTATTTAGCAGTAATTAACCCCTACATGCCTTCTAAGACCCCAGTAAGCAGTGGAAGTGTTGGTAATGCTGCTACACAATATTGTCCTCTTGTGGTCTGGCAAAGTCTCTCATTTGGCACCAGTAGCAGGATAGCTGTGGAGTCATGGCTCTGGAAGCACAGCTGAGCCACACTGAGCACATACTCACTGGTAGTTAGGGGGTTTACACTTGTGCTTCTGCTGCTGCTACCAGTGCTACCACTGTGGCACTGCTATTTATACTCACCTGACCTCAAAGACAGCTAGCATGAGTTATGCCTGTGCAAACAGGGATTTCACACCTCTTGTTCTAGACTAAAGGCAGCTTTACACAGATAAGGGTCAGAATTATGTCTCGATACAGAGCTCTCTTTCTCATTTCCATTCAGTGATTCCAAAAAGACACCATTAAACTCAACTTTCCCACTAAGACATCCCTAGAAAATCCTCTGTTTCACATTTTGCATCATTCTAAACTCCTTTCCTCAAGCCCCTGTCCTTACCTGCATCTCTCTGCTGTCCTCTAGACATTCTTCTGCTGGGACCCTGCTTTTAACCAGCTTTGATGTCAACCACCTCAAACACTTGAATGTCTTCCCTGTTCCCAAAAAGTGCATAGCCTCTCATTTCCTCAACTGCCGTTTCCCATAATTCCTTTGAACATCCTTTGTTTCCCTTTTAATTACTAAAGTCAGAGAGAATGGCAGAAAGAAACTAGACACAAATATGGATTATTATTTCAGCATATGATCAGACCCATAATCTTATTCTGTGTTTTTTTCACCACTGCTTCCCTTATTTCTCCTTGCTCATTATTCCCCTCGGTGCCTTGTCTTGTTATATTCAGTTCAGAATCTAAAGCTCTTTGATGCAGACACCAAACGCCAAATTTTGTTGCACAAGTGTAAATCAGAAATAGTTCCTAAGTTAATAGAGTTATTCTTGATTTATGCTGGTGTAAATGAAAGCAGAATTTGACCATATTTATCACGTAAAGGATCATGACTGCCTGTTGTGCTAAATGCAAATGTAAAATAATTGTAGTGTGATAGAGCATGACAATTAAAGCACGTGTTCAGAATGTATTCAGTAAAAGTAATGAATAGAGCTCTATTTGTAACAGAAATAAAAGCAGATTTTTAAGTGGCACATGTACAACTGGAGACTGTACTAGTTGAACAGGTCTGATCAATAGCTGGACTTGGCTTGTCAAAATATGTATGCTATGTGAAAACATGCAATGAGTACACCTCCAGCTTCTGCATTCTGCCACCAAACATACAAAGTCTAAAAGAAATATTAATACTTATTTTCTTCCTTTAGATCCTGTACATCAAGGGTTTTCATGACTCCACAGTTCTAACTAGGGATGTGTACAGTTTCATTAGGTCAAAATGGTACAGAGAATGTTGCTATAACAAAGCATCTTTTTTTCTGCACTCCTCATTATACAATTTATGAACACTTAGAGAGTTTGCCGTTACAATTTAAGGCTACATCTACACAAGCATTCCACTTCGAAAGAAGCATGCAAATGAAGGAAATTGAAAATGCAAATGAGGCACAGATTTACATATTGGCATCTCATTTGCACATTCTTCTTTCAAAAGAAGAAAAGCAGTGTATACATGGCTCTTTCAAAAGTAAAACCCATCTTTGAAAGAAACTGTCTTCCTAATAAAAAAACTAGGATAACTAGGGTAACTTTTTCAGATGCGCTGAAATCATTTAGGCGATCTAATTATATGGGATTTAATTCACTGTAAGCAGGAATACACCTGATATTTAACATAGACATAGAAATGAGAAATAGCTATTTGGTAGACTAGCTCTGCAGAAATTCACTTGCAGCAAGGTGATTCTTTCCAGTGAAAACTAGAGAGTGACATTTGTCTATCATAATCATAGCTAAGATACTGCTGTTATGGTCATAAACTAGTAACTTGCCATATTTTCTGATAATTTTTAAGAAAGAAGGTCATGTTGTCACTATCTTCTGCTGAGTCATTACCATTTGCCAACAAATTTCTTTCAAAAAGCAAATCAAATTTTGCTCATCAGATTATCTTCATTAAAGTTCAAAGATCATTTATTTCGTAGGCAGATTCCCTTCCTAGAGAAAATATAGACTTTGACCATGACAGTCATTTTGAAATTTGCAAAGGCTAGAATTAATTACTCATGCTAGTCTACCATTTCTTATCTCCAATTCTTCTCCCCCTTCAAGTTTGCTTGGCAATCATTTCATCTACAGTTGTAATACCCAGCAAGACAATCATCTGTTTAGGGTTAAATCTTACTGATACACTGATGTTACTGATCCCTATTTTAAAATCGCTTTCCCCAGACCCACACAATGGATTGCAGAAAGTGAAAGTTGAGAGGATAATTTGTTTTTTTCTTGCTCATGCAGATTTAGATACCCAGTAAGAAAATATTCTCTCCGGCTGTTCTAAATACGGGTCTTGGTTAAAATAATGTGACTCTTTGTCTGATCATGTCATTGTCATACATTTTTCCTGTGCATATTTAAGATTCTGCACTTTCTTGATGCATTTTCTAGATCTTTGGGTGTCTCTACGTGACACTTATTTATGTGCTTTTAACTGCCAGCCAGTCCTTCCCTAGATTAATTCTCTACTAATGCTCTTGTCTATAACTCAGCCTGCAGTGAAATCTGCTCCTGCAATAAACAATACCAGAGGCAGAATGTAGCCTTGTTCAGGTTTTCCTTATTTTTTACACGTGGACCAATTTTGTGTCCATATTGCAAATACTAAGACAAGAGCCATGAATTTGCCTTTACTTTCCATATTATTACTTGGAAATGTGAAAATAGCATGTACATAGGACTATAGGTAGCTGTCCCTTGGGCCCTGCAGGGCCAACATGGCATAGGAACCTCAGTTTGGGAAGGGACTAGAAAGAAAAAGATAGTACTCCTTTAACCCATAATAGTGCATTTATTAGCAAAGATAACCTTGAAAATATAAGATGATTTAAAACTATCCTGAAGGCTGCAAGGAAAAAAGACTATACTCCTACTTCTGACTATTGTGATTTAATGTGTGTTCTACCTGTCCATTCCACTTCAGGTTTGTGCTTGCCAGTGCACTGTACACATGAAGTGGAATAGGCATGTGTAAGCACTGAATCACCACCACCAAGAGATGGACTTACCTTTTGCTGTAGGAAGTGGGAAAGGAGGAGGACAGGGTAGACAGTAATTGCACCCATCCACATTTTTAACATGTATGATCTTGCTGATCCTACCATCATCCCTAGTCCACCCCTAACCCTGTGTCCAGTCAAATGATAACAGTGGACATGCAGTGGCTGGGAGGGGCAGGTTGGCTAAAGTTTTTGTTGGTGTGCCTAAAGTTGCTAAGGACTGTACTATTGACAACTATAGTTTTAACCCTACAAAGATAACATCTGGGTGCAACAGTCTGCCACTGTATTATCCATTGTTAAATCAGATATTTAACTGGTGAAGGATTTTCATGTATGCATTAGACATATTAGACAATGAATACCTTTTCCCAGATCTACAGAAGAGCTCGCTGTAACTTGCGAGTTTGTCTCTTCTGCCTATAGAAGTTGGTCCGTGAAAAACTATTGCCTCACTCACCTTAGACCTGTTAGCTGTATAAGGCAAGCTCAAGAGGTATAGCCTAGATTTACGTTTTTTTGGAGGTGGGCAAAGGGGAATTGGGAAAGAAGAAGAGCTCATTCCAGGTGGGCCTCTCATCACAGTGATCCAAAGAAATTTTTATGACTCAAAGACATTTCTAAAAATAGACATAAAATAGTTGCCAATTTCCAACATCAACTACTACAGAGGTAGAGGAGGTGGACAGAGTCTCTACTCCCAGAACTAACAGTCTCTTCGTTGTGACATAGAGCCCTGATGATGTATTAGCGAAAATCATCTTAGGTATTAATGACACTCAAGATATGCCTTTCCCCTTTTTTAATTTCTACTATCCACCACATCATTTTTAAAGAGAGTGTCACAGCTTAATCTATAACTCTCCGCTATAAGGAAAGCCTTTAATAGCTGACAAGTACGGTGCCATACAGTTTTTTTGTTACACCTGTTCAAATTAGAACAATGAGACTAATCTATTTTGCTTTCAGTGTAAGACAGGTCACATAAAACTATCTAAAAAGGCCTCTACAAAGAGTTGTTTGGTTCTGCCTTGCTAACACACAATGCAAACCAGAAAATCATACAAAAGAGTTGAAGATGTTCAAAATGAACACAAGTAAAGGGTATCCTCAAGCTAGTTCCTGTTTGCCAGGTAATGTATCATGAAAGGGAAGAAAAAAAACAAGGCTCATAGATCAACATATTAATGGAAAATAAAATAATATATTTGTCCAAAAGCCAGGAAGTTTGTTTTGAAATCAGTGGGTCTCCTCTCAAAGGAGTGTGTTGTTCAGGGGAAGCAAGAAGTGACAATCTGGGTAGAGAAATGTAATAGCTGTATCCCAAGATAACAAAGATCTACTCAGTCAGATACAAATGGCAGAGCGGAACAGTTTCTCTAAGCAGATATCTTCTGTGTATGGCACAGTGTGAAGGACACTCTCACCACTTCAGAACTTCTAAATTGTAGTAGAAAGACACCCTCAATGATTTAAGTGCATTCACAAACAGCAACCATGTTAGAAGTGGCCAACGGTGTCATGGTGACTAAGCTTCTGATCCTCCACAGTTTTTTGCTATGGAAAGTAGGTGGGTACTACCACACCCAACTCCCTCTGCATAGGTAAGCAAGAATTGGGCAAAGAACAATGGGAAAGAGGTGGGTCCGTGGCTCAGTCTCCACCAGTATACTGTTCAAAAGACCCACTAGCAAGTTTACTAGTCCTTGAGAACAAGGGAGGGATTGTACCTCTAAGAGGTATGATTCCTGCACTGTGATGATTTTGCTACACTTCAGGTTACAAGTAATACACAATCAAGTCCAACGTCAGTAATTCATAGTCCTACTTCTGCAGGAGTGCCACTGACTTTTGAGGATTTCTCAGAGAAGCATGCCAGTGCATTTGAGGAACTGGCTGACAGTGTCTGAAATATTTCATTCATTCCTCAAATTGAGAAACGTTTTTTCCTGCTTGGCAAAGTCTCTGCTGCCCTTAACTCGTATTGTCTTGGAGAACTATGGCAGTGCAAAAAAGGAGGAGAAAAGGCTGCATGGCCACTTTAAAAAGAGAGAATGTTTTAATGGGTTTTGAAATTAACAAGAACCAGGACTGTACAGAAACTCTAGATTTACTGCACTGTTACTTCTCTCTCTCTTCTTTTTTTATTGGAGAAGACAGGGGAAAAAACTGCATCAAAGAGATCTTCACTGAAACAGCATTATTTGTCAGAGCCTCAAGAGGCACAAAACTAATAAAATTTTGCAAAGCACTCCAAAGTGCTAATTGCTTTTTTAGTGCATCTAGCTAAACACTGGTACAATAGAGCATCTAAGTGTGAAGAGCCAGAAAAGAGCCATAGCTTCTGACTACTTCTGTGAAGATGTTTCAAAGATGTTTATTTCAAAGAGCAGCCCAACAGTTTGCGTATTATACTCTTCAGTGAGTTTGCATCTTCTTCAATGCTTTTCCTTCCTTATGAGTGCTGAATTCCTCTCCCCTTGTACAAAATACAAGTTATTGGATTAAAATAATTTCATAAAGTGTTCATTGTGATAGTTCTGAGCTTTTTTTTTTAGGAAAGGACAAGGGAGGCTAGATCGCCAATGCTACGTCTACACAGAAGCATTATTTCGGAATAAGCTATTCCATAAGAGATTTTCCAGAACAGCTTATTTCGAAATAGCAAGTCTACACACAAAAGGCGTGTCTATACTGGCCCCCACTTCCAGAAGGGGCATGGTAATGAGCACAGCAGAAGATGCAAATGAGGCGTGGATTAAAATATCTCATGCCTCATTTGCATATTTCCATGATATTTCACTTCCAAAAGATCCCCTTCCAGAAGCAAAAGCTGCCATGTAGACAGAGTTCCTTCAGAAGGAAATGAGGGTCCTTCTGAAGGAAACGCACCTTCCAGAAGACCCCTTATTCTGCAAACATTTGCTAACATGGAAATGCTAACAGATTATTGAAACTTTCGCTGATTGGTCCCAAATTCAAATCCGACCTAGATTTTGTTGTGCAAAATAGGCATTTATCTGTAAATCTTGTTCACCAGCATGAAATGAACTAGTGGTCTCAGTGCAACTCATAACGTACAGCTTTTGTGCATCACAGAATAGACCAGCACCTTCAAAGAAGAGATCATTTATGTATGAATATTAACTGCTTTTGATATGGTCTCCCACAACATTCTTGTCCATAAATTAAGGAAATATGGATTGGATACTTGGACTATAAGACGGATAGAAAGCTGGCTTGATGGTCGGGCCCAATGGGTAGCAGTCAATGGCTCAATATCTGGATGGCGGTCTGTTTCAAGCAGAGTGTCGCAAGGCTCAGTTCTGGGGCCTGTGCTATTCAACATCTTTATTAATGACCTGGATGAAGGACTGGGTTGCACCCTCAGCAAGTTTGCGGATGACACAAAACTAGGGGGAGAGGTAGATATGTTGGAGGGTAGAGAGAGAATCCAGAGGGACCTGGATAAATTGGAGGACTGGGCCAAAACAAATCTGATGCGTTTCAATAAGGAGAAGTGTAGAGTCCTGCACCTGAGGTGGAAGAATCCCAAACATTGTTACAGGCTGGGGACCGACTGGCTCAGCAGCAGTACGATGGAAAGGGACCTAGGGGTTATGGTGGATGAAAGGCTGGATATGAGTAAACAGTGTGCCCTTGTAGCCAAGAAGGCTAACTGCATACTGGGGTGCATCAGGAGGAGCATTTCAAGCAGAGCTAGAGAAGTAGTTATTCCTCTTTATTCGGCACTGGTGAAGCCACATCTGGAATATTGTGTCCAGTTTTGGGCCCCCCAGTATATAAAGGATGTGGATTTGCTGAAGCAAGTTCAGCAAAGGGCAACAAAAATGATTAAGGGTCTGGAGCACAAGACCTATGAGGATAGGCTGAGGGATTTGGGCTTGTTTAGTTTACAAAAGAGAAGACTTAGAGGTGATTTAATAGCAGCCTTCAACTTCCTGAAGGGGAGCTCTAAAGAGGAGGGTGAGAAATTGTTCTCAGTGGTGTCAGATGGCAGAACAAGGAGTAATGGTCAGAAGTGGAAGAGGGAAAGGTGCAGGTTAGATATTAGGAAAAACTACTTCACCAGGGTGAAGCATTGGAATGTGTTGCCTAGAGAGGTGGTGGATTCTCCATCCCCTGAGGTTTTTAAGTCCCAGCTGGACAAGGTCCTGGCTGGGATGACTTAGTAGGGGTTGATCCTGCTTGAAGCAGGGGCTGGACTAGATGACCTCCTGAGGTCCCTTCAAGCCTTGTGATTCTGTGAAAAGGGAGCTTTTTGGACAGTTTCTCAGTTGACATGCACCAGTAGGAAAGTACTTGAAAGCTCATCCTATAGATGTTCTTATCATACCTTCCATGTGGTTAAGAAATTCACTTCCTGGGTTGCCATCTTATACAAACTCTTAAGGCCAAAGTTTGAAACCCAGGTGTGTGAAGTTGGATACCCAAACAAGAATCCCAAATTTCAAATTTGCTCAGCTGCTGAAGCTCCAGTTCATTTCAATGGCACCTGATGTCCACCTTCTTTGTTTAAAAGCTTGGCATTCCACATGAAGAAAGCAATACCAAGAAGTCATCAAGGCAATCACCAAGTTACTCTGAAAGGCCTGGGCTGCAATAAATGAAAAGCATCTCTCACAACTTTCTGTATACCAGCCAGAAGAGACATGGCAGAAGTAATATCTAAACTGGACAATGAATGTTTTTAGATATTTTGTCTGAACTTTCAACTACCTTCATATAAAATTGCCTCCTTAGCTACTACCCCACCCCTGCCCAAAAAAACCCCTACATCTAAAGAGAGTGTTTTAAACATCTAAGCAGCTATGACAGTGTTCCTAGTGAGGTTGTCAAAAAGTTTCCTTTTTCAAACTGCTCCTTGCACTCTTCATTCAAAATTAAAACTAAATTAAAGATTCTTCATCTAATGAAGTATTTAATTAATACTGGGAATATATATTAGACAAACCTCAAATGTTTTTCCCAAGTATACCATATGTTTATAATTAGGGTCCAACTTTGCTAACCTGCTCTTGCAAGTAGAGCCTGGTTACAAAATACCTGAACCAATGATGTTTATGAGGGACCTTATTCATTGGCAGAGGGATCTTGTATGGACAGCTACCAGTTAAAGGAACCAGAAGAAAAGTGATCCTGAAAAAATAAAACTTAAGGGCAGGCAAGGCTAGGGAGAACTGTTAGTCTGTATTTCAAGTAATACTAGTTTTAGAGTGGTCTTTATTACAGACTGAAACTCTCTAATCCGACATTTCCTCATCTGGCAATATCTGTAGTCCAGCATGGTTTTAGTTAGCTGTATGTCTACTTATCATGGGTGTCACCAAGTTTCCTACCAGTCCCTGGATCTCAATGTTCTGTGCTGTTATTTGGCTGTAATTTACCCCAGTAAGTAGTAGAAGTGTTGTTAATGCTGCTAGACAATATTGACCCCCACGCCCAACCCGTGTTTTAGCAAATTTGGCACTAGTCAGGTCCCAAGGGTGATGGACTAGAGAGGCTCAACATGTAATACAGTAAGAATCACTGAAAGTATGAAGAGAGTAGATGTGGGGGCCAGGAAGCAGAGAGGAATCCTTCAGTTTACACCAAAATTGTTAGAGCTTTACTGTTGGAAAAAGCTGATTCTAACTCTTCAAGGATCTGAAGTCAAGTTAAGAGAGGGTCCCACATGTTTTCTAGGTTAATGACATGACAAAAAGTATCCCAAGTAGGAGCTTGCAATTTGTAGGAATTGGAACTAGAGAGGGACAGGTGAACCTAGGTTCTGATTTCCATCCTCACTGAACTGAATAGGGGTGTGGGTGTGTGTAAACAAGGAAGTAGAATATCTAAACAAAGGAAATATTTTAAGGTAAAAACACTAGAAAATAGAGTATAAAATGAGACTAAACTAAAAAGGAATTAGATAAAGAGATTTCTGAAATTATGGAGAGAAATAAAATACAGTTAAGGAATTAGCTTGAAAAAATAACTGTAAATCTTTGTTTATAGATGGCATTTAATCGCTAATAAGATGAGATAGTGCATTTCAGCTCTTTGCATGCGGACAGCATTGCTCCTTGAGTAGTTTCCCATGAAAGGGAAATTGCACTGCAGATGGTAGAAGTGTTTCTCTTTTTCAGGGTGAACACTTGATTTGCTGTTATTACCCAAATACAATGCCCCATGCCAACGAATTTCCTTGAAGCCTCTGCCCACCTAGCTGCCAAGAGGTAGACTTAAGTCTGGGACCTCTGGAGCTTAGTGCATGAGCCTCTAATGTTTGAGCTAAAAGCCATCTGGATCTCAGCTAAGGCTTTAGAGGAGACTCAATCTCTGTCTCTGTAAATGATCTAAGTACTGCTACACGGGACAGCGATCTATACCAAGTGGGTATGTGAGTTACACCCAGTTATCACCAAGCCTCAGTGTTGAGAACCATGCCATTACCAGGAAAATATGGTTAGAGACCCTGATTAATAAAGATAATCTGGTAGTTTCCTTTTGATTCTGATAGGATGAAATAGTAAACTATCTTTCAGACTGAGGAAGAGTGGCAGAAATCTTGACTCAAATGAGTCATTTTACTGATAGATCCCATGGTTTAGTTTTGCCTTACTTGCTGACAGTGTGGGTGGCAGAATTATTCTCCTAGCACAAGATCCAATTCCATAAAATATCACTGGCGTGTATTTATATGACTATACTAATATAAAAACAAGCCAGAGTTTGAAAAGTAGCTCCCAAGTCTCTCACGTCCTGCAGATAAAGGTGAAAGCTGAGCTGCTACATAACTGCTCTTTAAAATACTAAATCAGACCGGACGAGCAGAGACATGTACTGAAGGTTTCCTTCAGAAGGAGAGGTAGAATAAAGGAAGAATATCTTTTGAAAGATATGCAGACAGCTTGCAAAGTTATACAGCTATAACACCCCAGACTGGTAATTTATGGTTCTAAACCTAAACTAGAACATCTAATTTTAGTTGAGATTTTGGAGCGCAAATGTGAAATATCCACAATTTTAATTTGTAGGATCTGGCAAACAAACAGCAATCTAGGAAAATACATTGCCATTTATCAATAGCTACTGTAAGATCATTCACAAAATACACGAGAATTATCAACATTCAAGCTCCCAAGACTTTACATGCATGATCAAACTGTAGATCACAACAGATAATGGTCTGCATTGACATTTTGCTCCTAGCCCATAGCAGGAAGGTGATACATAGCCAGTGATACCCTACAACTGTAAACATATTATATGCCACTGGCAGGGGCAAGGCTGCCTTGAGGGCTGGAGAGGGACATAAAGGAGCAAATTACCATGAGCCCCCCTATTGGGAAATGCCCCCTCCCACACTGACTGGCATTGCAATATACCGTAGAGAGCTGCAGCTCTTCTCAGGTTATGCCCAGTGACCCTTGACAGTCCTTTGTGTGTTGGCTCACAATACAATTGACTTAAATTTGGTCCTGGGCCAAGCCTGAGTGATGCTGAAACCCTTAAAATGAGAGTTATTTGGTTGTGCATGTCAATATGCCCATGTGAAACATTTCTGGGGATTCCGCCCCCCCCCCCCACACACACAACCCCCCCATCCCCAACAACTCACAAATCAGCCATGCTCTTGGGCAGTGCAGGGAAGGAGCTGTGACTAAATTCTTTCCTTGGAAACATAATGGAATAAACATTAACCCTGCACCTTTGTTTTTGAAACTTATCCTCATGTTAAAAATAAGTGAGTTTCAAGTGAGTAAATGCTTGAGGTGGATATTTAAGGCACCCTGTTTGGCCCTCTTTCTGTTAATTCCTGATGTCAGGTAAATGTCCCAGCCAGATATAGACATCTCCATCATGACAGGGTGTAGAGCCAGCTGCGGCAGCTGCATTTGTCTGAGGGAAGGGGAGAGACTCCTGTTATTCAAAATGATTGAAAAAAGAAATGTTTAAAAATTAAAACAGATGAGAAGCTAGTAGATTTCGATAGCCTGTGTTAAACAGGTCAGTCCAGATGACCTAAGGGCCCATTGGGCAGTGTTCCCAGTAAATTGAGTGCTTGGGTGACTACCCAAGAGAGATTCAGGTGCCACCCAGCTGATTAGCAGAGCCCCCACAGCCATCCACAATGGTCAGCCTGTCTTTCTATTTGTGGTGCACATAAAATTTATTCCACCTTGGAGGGAAAAAATTACAAAAAATTACAAAAAACTACACTTCCTTTGGGTCCTTAAGAATCTATTACTTTTAAAAGATCCATGGAGGGAGAAGAAGAGAGGAAGACAGAACATGAACCTCTCCTCCCCATCCACACTGTTCAGATGTATTTTCTTCTCTTGGCAATATTTGCAAATCACTTGAGCGGTACAGTTGTGGTTTGTGTTTCAGCCAAAAGCCTTACTAAATATATAGCTGTATGCTGTATCACAAAAGCCTGGTTATTTCAAAGGTTGTCACAAAGAATCTTTTTTGTATGAATATATGAGGAAGGAACAGAAATTCCTCCAGTCAGTATATATGACACATCTACTTTAATTCTGTAACACGGGAAGCATACGCCGGGGCCAGAGGTCTTTTCTTTCTCCTTTGTTAATGAGGTATTTTATTCCCTTGGAGGAAGTTAGAAAGGCAAGGACTTTAACTGTTTGCAGAGTTGGCCAGCAGCATTCATGGAGTGTTTTGGGCATGCTCATGCAATCATCAGCTTCATAAAATAGACATCATCCAAAGCAGTGAAGAGAGTTCAATATTTCTGGCACTGTATAACACAACATAAAAGAATAATAAAAGAGAGGCTCCTGAAGGGAAATAAACACCAGTGTTGTCTATATACTCCTGTTCTTCTGTGTCTACAAACAATTTTCTCTGTACCCCCCCACTTAGGCCTTATAAGGGTGAGGGATGGGGGGGCAGGAGGACCATTTGGCCTGGGAGCCTCAGGAGACAAAAGGGCATCAAATTTTGATATTTTCCCCAAGTCATTTCAATTTATTACACAACTTGCAGATAAAACAGACACAACAAAAGAAGTTTTGAACCTCTCTCATCTGTTACCCTTGGGACCTGACCAGTTCTGGATTAGAGAATTTGCCTCATGATGGAGGGTCAACATTTTCTAGCACGTTACTAACACTGCCACTGCTTACTGTGCTCTTAGAAGATGATTGGGGTAAATTACAGCTAAGTAACAGCACAGGACACAGAGAGCCAGGACTTGTGGCTGTAAACAAACTTTATGCGGCACACCCATGATAAGTGATTGTCTGGCTAACTAAAATCATGGCAGATTATGTAGTTTGCCAGGTGGGTGAGTTCCAGATTAGCAAAATTCAATCTGTACATGCCAATCTTTCAGTCACATACGAGTTTTCATCTGTGTGACTGGAAACTGAAGGAGCTTCCGTGATTAGTGATTCTACATTATGAAATACTGTTTAGACGGTCTGACAGTTGTAATTAATTCTGCTAATGTAAAGTGACTTTGCTTGGTCTGAGGACAAGTTTAACCTTTAAATTAGACGTTTATCTCTGCACAGGACTCTGTAGGTAAGCATGGTGATCCATATGTTTCTTGTACATAATTGTTGGAGGGTTCCATTATTTAATTTTGTTGTGGTTTCCAGGGAGTTGATGCTGGGTGGGAGTGTTCTAAAGAGAGTTTGTTGAATGGGTGGTGGCTGTTAAAGATGTAGCGGGCAGCAGTAGGGAAATTTAGGGCATCTGTCCAGATCATGAAAGCACCATTGATGTGTGTCACATATATCATTGCTGCATATTTCCAGTAATTCCTCCCTGAGATAGTACATAGAGAGGTTGGCATAAAACCACCCATGCCTGTTGCCAAGTTTGGGACATATTGTGAAATGTGAAGTTCCTATGGGTGAGAATGAAATGAATAAATTTAGCAATATGTGTAGGGTTGATTTCCAAGTATTCTACTTTGCCTGGTATTTCAGCCAGGCAAATTGTACTATTAGGGTTAGAGATGCTGATGTCTAAAGAGATTATATCTGTGGTGACAAAGATGTTGCTGTGGGTGAGGCTGCTGATGTTAGAGAGGATCCAGAGAAGAGCAACTAATTCAATTAAAGGTCTAGAAAATATGATCTATGAGACAAGATTAAAATAATTGGCTTGTTTGGTTTGGAAAAGTGAAGGCTGAGAGAGGACATGATAGCAGCCTCCAAGTACCTAAAAGGGTGTTCAAAGGAGAAAGGAGAAACATTATTCTCCTGAGCGTCTGATGATAGGACAAGAAGCATCAGCTTTAAATTGCAGCAAGGAAGCTTTAGGTTGGATATTAGGAAAAAAAATCCAATCTGTCAAGGCAATTAAGTGGAATAAATTGCCTTAAGAACAGGTTGCATAAATATCTAACAGGGATGGCATAGATGGTGCTTGGTTCTGTCATGGGGGCAGGGGACAGAACATGATCACCTCTTGAGATCCCTTGCAGTTCTAGTATTGTATGATTCTCTGATTCTATAGAGGCAATATGCTATTTTCTGTTTTAACAGCCATCCTTTCTTACTGACTCCCAACATTTTTTTTACTTCTTTTACTGCTGCTGCAGTGTAAGTAGATGTTTTCACAGAACTAGCCACAAGATCTCTCTCTTTAGTGGTAACAGCTAATTTAGACACCAACATTTGTATGTATAGTGGGCATTATATTTTCCAATGTACATTACTTTGCCTTTATCAACAGTCATTTCATCTGCCATTTTGCTGCCCAATCACCCAGTTTTGTGAGCTTCCTTTGCAGTGCTTTGATGTCTGCTTTGGGCTTAACTACCACGAGTATGTTTGTATCACCAGTAAAAATTGCCACCTCACTGTTTACTATCTTTTTCTAGATAAATTATTAATATGTTGAATAGTACTGGTCCCAGTTCAGTCCCCTGGAGGATACTAATATTTAACTCTCTCCATTCTGAAAACCGACCATTTATTCCTACCCTCTGTTTCCTATATTTTAACCATTTACCAATCCAGGACTATGTTTCTCTTATCCCATCACCGCTGACAGCCCATATTTGATGGGAATCACATCCCGAAAGAAACCTTACCCTGATTCCTCAATAGTTTATCATGCCCAATAACCTCCCTATGTAACAGGACTCACCAAGTGAAAGCAACCTCAGATCCTCCCAGAACAATAGATGCGTACATTAAAAAAACATATTTCCATATCTCTAATGATCAGAATCCCTCTCAACAAGGCCAGAAATCTCTGGGTCTATACATGGTTATTATAATATGTGGTGTATCTCAGCCAGTGCATCAAATATCCCAAAATCTCTGAGCCAAATCAGACAATCATGATACTCTCAGATAAGCATACACAGAAAAATGATAAAAGACAAAACCACTTCATGATCGTGGGCCAAACAATTTTCACAGTGGCTGTGTCTACACTAACCCCAAACTTCGAAACGGCCATGCAAATTACATATATACATGAAATACATATTCAGCGCCTCATTAGCATGCGGGCAGCCGCGGCACTTCGAAATGGATGCGGCTCACGGCTGCACGGCTCGTCCACATTGGGCTCCTTTTCGAAAGGACCCCACCTACTTTGAAGTCCCCTTATTCCCATCTGCTCATAGGAATAAGGGGACTTCGAAGTAGCTGGGGTTCTTTCAAAAAGGAGCCCCGTTGGGGCGAGCCGCATCAATTTCGAAGTGCTGCGGCTGCCCGCATGCTAATGAGGCACTGAATATGTATTTCAGCACTTCATTAGTAAACTTCGAAATGGCCATGCGCATGGCCATTTCGAAGTTTGGGGCTAGTGTAGATGTAGCCAGTGTGATCATTCCATATCTGGCCTTTCTGCCAGCGTCATCAAAGGAAACTTGCATAGCACCTTCAAAATATGAGCTTGGGATCTTAAATTCATATCTCAGTGGAAACTAAAAGTCGTGGACTAAACAGAGGCACTTGTTTTATGGCTGATCACAAACATCTATTTCACCACACTCCATGCTACCTCTTAATAGACCTCTTTATTTCGAGTGGTCTCCTATTGTGTCACATGAACCTCTAATGTTTAACCATCTGTTCCAACTTGTATTTAGCTCAGATGCTTTTGTTGTTTTCCCAAACCAGAAGAAATGCTCTGTTAAGCTCAAAAAACTTTTACCTTACACTAACAGAAGTACAGTAGCTCCAAGAAAAGATATTACCTTACCTAACTTCTCTGCCTCTCTCATTTCATCATTTCCAACTGTCTTTTCTCCTAATGCTTCTGCTCAGCAGATGTTGGTGGTGTTCTCATGTTCTACTCACACTTCTGCCCATGTGAAAATCCATCTCAGAAAGAAACAGTACAGTGTAAACTTCCATGGGGCACTCTGCTCATAAGAGACTGTTGCACACCAATATCAACACATAATGCCTTGAAGGTTCAGGATAACCACAGAGAAAGAGATAAACTATTAGCATTGTGATAGAAGAATCCCTTAAAGCTAGAGCCCAATAACCTCTTCTCTCCTTTACCACATTCCCAAGTATTCATGCAACATATACATCACCACAATCCATGCCTGAGCCACGTCATGTCTTCTTAACAATAAAGATTGTTCCAATGCCAAATCTTGGATACAAACCCTCCAGACGTTTAAAGAAGTTGGGATCTGGGTTCCATATCCAAACTTTGACACTGATTACTTCAGGGCCACACTAGGCAGTGATGCTATGTGATTGAAATGTAATCATGTGCGCCACTTGTAATTCCCATTGCTATACAATTGCAACAAATCTTCTAAGAAAGCATGCCATGTAAGATGTCAATGGAACAGTTTATGATTTTCTGAATATGATTTTCCTGTATGTATTCATATATCATCTTAGTATTCATAACTTTATATACAATACGACAATGTTTTAAATGTGTTTTATCCTAAGATAACACCTAGAGGTTAGTTTATATCCAGTCTGACCAATTCATTAACTACTCAAGTTGCTGACCCATCAAAGCTTTCAGAAAGGGTCACTGAAGTAGCTCATCCCCACCTGGCGAGCATTCCTGTGGGCACTTTAGCTAAAATGTGGGCAATGGCTGTTCCTATGAGCCATCAAATCATGCAAGGGCATGTGACTGGTTCATGTTATCCAGGGCTCCAATTTTTGCCTGTAATTTTCCTCAAACTAAGAGTCAGCACATTCTCTACATGTAAAATTGTATAAAAGACCCTGGAAGCATCTCCATTTTGCCTATTTCTTGCTATGACCTCTGAACGTATACTAAAAGGAGGACTCCAATCAGTGGATTGAGGACTTTCAATCTTTTGGAAGTAACCAGAGACTTTACAAGCCAACAGACTGTAACATCATAGCTACAAACCTTATCCAAGAACTTAGCAATGACTGTGTGCGTGTATGGTTTTCTTAACTATTTTAACTGTCTTCTTTTTCCTATAAATGAAAATTAGATTTTAGATTATAACAGATTGGCAACAGCATGATTATTAGATATGAGTTGTATAATGACTGGCTATGTAGTTGACCTCTTGGGATTAAAAGGAACCTTTGATGAAGTTACTTTTAAATTGTGTTAAACTCTAGTATCTTGATAGTGAAATAAGTACTGGAATACTGATTTTTTTACTTCTTGTTAACCAGTGTGATGAGACAGAAGTTTACTTTTGTTACTGACCTGATATTTCCTTGAGCAGAATAACCACTGTTTTGGGATGAGTCCACACTATTTCTCAGAAGTTTGTCCTGAATTTGGTATTCTTCACTGTAACCCACTGAGGTCCAGTGACATTGATACTGGTCACTCCTTGGTGATATTAGGCTTGGTTTCAAAGCCAGATTTCAATTTCAACTCAGCATAAGTTTACAGGACACATGATGACTTCTGTTCAGAGATGTCACATTCATAGAATGGTTTGGGACAGCTGCCTCAGACCCCACACTTTGGGAGGCTCTGTGGTGGCCACAGCAACTTCCCTATGGACAGGCCTAGTGCTAACTAGGCAGCAACAAGGGTCGACTCCCCCACCCTCCACAGTCACCATGGCAGCAGGAGATGGAGTGGCCCAGCACCCTGCTCTACTCTGCCTTGCAACCCTCTCTCAGCTTGCTGAGCTCAGCTCCTCTGTGGCAGCAGGAAGCAAAGTGCTCTGGCTCTAAAGTGCCACCATGGTGAGCGTTGTGAAGGGCAGTGACCACAGCTGCCACGCAGCCTCCAGTAATCCCCCAGCTTGCATCACATAACGCAGAGATCAAGGTGTGGAGGGGCAGGATGAGGTATGGTGGAGGTACAGAGGGGCAGGATTGGGGAAGGGGTAACCAGGCGTAGGCAAGGGAACAGCAAAGGTGGGGCAGAGCCAGTGGGGGTGGGGGTTACTCCAGGTCCCATGCTTACAGCACTTGGGGGCGGGGAGTTCCCCAGACACCATGCCCTCTTAGGAATGGGCCTGTTCCTGTGTGTCCAGGTTACCAATAACTCAGGATCCTTCTGAAGACAGGATAGCTTTAATATATGTAATCCATCCCATTATATCAATTGTGAAGGAAGCCAAATGATTGTTTTTTGCTATCATGGTCTCCAGGTCAGGGAAGAGAAATGGAGAAGGAGAAATATAAAGAAAACACCAAATATGCTGAAAACAAAACCTTAGCGTTGGCTTTTCAAAAAAGCCCATTGAAATTCAATGAGCGAGGTGCCTAACTTCCAGTAAAAATAATACAAGAAAATTGCCAGTTGTAAACCCACCATCTATTTTTCTAACATGGAAATAGATCAGTAAATTGTTTTCAAGACTCATTTGACATAATTTTAAGTAATTTTTCATTAAGTGTTGAGCAATATTTTTATAGATAGGAGTTACTGCCACTGGTTTAGTAACATAATTTTACTCTTTGTTTTTAAATATGAATCCTTCCTTCAGAATAAAAACATCCCTGTAACTGCAACAGCAAAAAGACATATTATTATTATTATTATTATCATTATTAATAATAAACTGAGTAACATTGTAACTGAGCCAACAATTGGTTATGACTATAGCAAATACTCAAAGGGCTTGTCTACACTTGCCCCCAACTTTGAAGGGAGCATGTTAATCAGGGCAACGGGAGATTACTAATGAAGTGCTTCAGTGAATATGCAGCACGTCACTAGGTGAATTCTCCCCCGTGGCAACTTTGAATCATCAAATTTCAAAGTGCCAGCATGCATGTAGCCATGGGCACGTCCAAGTAAAGGCACTTTGAAGTAGCACAAGCACTTGGAAGTGCCTGTGGCTACACACATGCTAGTACTTTGAAGTTTGACGCTTCGAAGTTGCCACGGGGGAAAATTAGCCTAATGAAGTGCTGCATCGTCACTGTAGTACTTCATTAGTAATGTCCAGTCACCCTGCTTAACATGCCCCCTTAGAAGCTGGGGGCAAGTGTAGACCCAGCCAAACTAATACAGGAGCCTCTCAGACTAGTCATTGTCAATCAGTTCCAGAGACTATCAATTCTTCACCACATTAATAATCAATAATCACACTCTGACTAGCCAAGAATTTCACAAAATCTGAGAACAGGTTATTTATAAAAGCATTGTTAAAAAGTTACTAGATTTTCTTTCGTCAAATTTTCGTGTATCTGTTTAAGAGCCAAAAATTGCTTTGACTGCTAATAGGAGCACGTAATTATATGAAATCATCTATTCAATCATGTCCTTATATGGTTTCTATTACAGTAATAAATGAAGTTCTGATTCAGGAAAGCACTGATGCATGTGCTAAAATCTCATTGACTACAGCATTTTCAAAAATAGGGGCTTCAAGGCATCACAAATATTGCTAATGTATTTATTGTCATAATAGTCATGTAACGCAGGGAAACTATATAATCTTTTTTAAAAACAAATATGGTGAAATTCAACACTCAGGGGCCAGATTTTTAAATATATTTAGATGTTGTTGTGCTCTGTATTGCAATGGCTAAAAGATATAGGTGCCCCAGTATCATTTTCAAGGGAGATTCAGGCTTTTAGGAGTCTGCCCTAAGGAGGAGGTCAATGGGATTTAGGCTTATAAGTGTCTAGATATCTTTTGAAAATGACCTAAATGCTTTTAAAATCTGTGCCAGAAATTAAGGGCCAAATCTAGAAAAGTATTTATGCACTTAAAAGATGCAGGTAGGTGTTTATTGGAATTTACAAAGCATGTAAGGAACACTATATTCCTTAGTAGGCAATGGGAGATAAGCACCCAATCTGTCTTGCCAAAGTCAAACAGAAGTCTGCTGCAGAGCCAGGAATTAAATCCATGTTTCCTGATTTTCAAACATAGTGCCTTAAGTACAAAATCATATGTCCCTCTAATTGGATAACCACATAACATTTCCATTTAAATTATGCAAGAAGCCACAACATGAAAGGCCAAGGCCTAAGCAAGCACAGAAAGAGGATTGTTAATTTTATTAGTGGCAGAACAGTTCTTTGGTTTTTTACACTGTTTTTTCCTCTTTCAGAGGTAACTATTACTATTAAATTGCTGATATAATCCAAAACACCCTGGAGGACACAGGCTCTTATAACTTTTGTTAGATCTGCAGCAATTTAAAAGAAACCCCATTTACTCTTTTAATATGGATATCAATAACATGTAAACTGGATCTACATAAATATAAGTTATCAGCCAAGGACAAATAAAACACATTTCCACTAACTTCCAAAGTAAATTGGCACATTAGCATTTCACGTGAAAGTGACACAAGTTCAGTTTGGAATGTTGAATAATCTAGCAATGTTACTGCCATTGTTCTTTTATAACCTCTCAATAAACTTGAAATTGACTTTTCCATGCCTTTAGCACCACTAAGGAACACAGAATATGAATGTGGTTGTGAAGAGTTAAATACAAAAGCTGAACCATATCAAATGATATCATGTTGATACAACACTAGGAAACATAGGTTTCAATACAATTAGTTTAGAATAAAAACACCAAAAACATATACATTATAGAAATAAGCTCTATACCTAACATAGTATCATAAAACATCTAAAAGGAGACTATTGAAAATCATAACTGAAGTAAACTCTAAAAAAGAAAAAACTCCTGTGAAAAATATTTTATGGACAATAAGATGTGTTATAAGAGTAATATAAGATCTATTCCTTCATTAATGTTTTATATATTTCTTTTTACTGTATTTGTCCCAAGAGATAAAATAGTTGCACTAAAAATGAAAATAGGTCTACTCTATCAGAAAGCAGAATCATTTATCACGGTCAAAAGAGCAGGTGCATATGCTATGTTTCTTGCTAGACAAGTGCAGTATTTGAAGCAGTTTAGTAACTCTTGCATCACTGAGCTGTTTTTCAGTACATAAACACTGTTCTTTCATCTAGTCTTTTCATCTGTTTCTTAGTTTTTTATAATTCTTTTCAGCAAGGATACCAAACCTCAGTGCTGTGCCATATACCACACTGATAAGTGTATATCACGTATGTATCAAGTAAGAAGAGCCCAACTTTGTTACTTCTTCCAAAGACTGGGATCACCCCTAATGTAAACAGTTCACAATCCAGATTCTATGAGAGCTTGGCAGATCTGCAAGTCAGAGAAGAGACCTCAGTTGGTACAGCCTCTTGGGGCATTACTGGGGAAAAAGTCCAGTACTATGAAAAAATCCATTGAATGCTGATGACAGCAGCATGAATATGGTTCCCATACTTCTTACCTGCAATAGTTAACACTTCTAGATTACTAGCACCAGACCTGCTCACAATCATAACTGCCTGCCAGGGAGGAGACAGGGCTGGGAAATAGAGTGCAGGGGCCAGAACTCCACCAAGATGCATCTACAATGCATAAGATTAGGACTGAGACTTCATGAATTCATGAGATCTGCTTGTGTCAGCAATCAGACTGCTTATGCTTTGAGGCTAATCCTCTCTGAGGCAAGAATTTTTCTTACCTTTTTGGGGCAATTAATTTTGCAGTTCTTTTACTGGCAAGAAGATGAACAGGGTATTATACCAGAGATGAAAACCTAGTATCACAGAAGAGAAAACTACGGGGCATGCCTGCCTAGATCTGGAATTTAATAAATAAAAATATGCAACATTTATCTGAGGAATTTCAAGGATCTTTGAAGATAATGCATGACCTATGTTAAAAAGGTGTCTACAATAGCAATTGTATCATGCAATCTATTTGTCACCTACTTATCTATGTTCAGTGACCTCTCCCACATAATCAGAAGGGTGTATTTGAATTTTTGTTGCTGCTGCTATTGAATTTTTCTTTTCTCTGGTTATGACTGGAAGAGGACAAAGGACAACTTTCAGTAAAGCTTTTCCCAGAAAGACAAGTTCAGATTCATAACATTGCAAGGTGATTATTTTGCATTTAGGCCTTTGTAAATTGTAACACAGCACATGAAGCTCCACTGTTTCTCATGAAAAGACTGGGATGGGGCAAAATATCCTCCATTAACCTTATTGTACAGAAATTCCATTGTCATAGATTAAGTGATTAACACAATAGCCTGGTCATGAAGAAATTTCCTTCCCTGCAAATTGCTAATTACTAGGGGACAAATCTTGGTTCCATCTAATTAACTGGGGCTAGGATTCCACTTTAATGGGACAGTAAGGTCAAGACAGTACCCTTCAGCCACAATTTAATAAATTAATGCAAAATTATGTAATAGTATTCATACTAAAAACAGAAATACTGTCCCCAAATTTAAGATGGCTATATTTCACAGAAATAAAGCTGAGTAAAGTGCTACCCTAGATTAGTTGGTCTTTAAACAAAAGCAAACAAACCAAAAAGCCAAAACACAGTTTGGTCTACAGTGCTACAATTTGGTCTTCTCATTTTCTCATTCCTAGGAACAGCAATTTATTTGTTCTGTATTTATCTGTGATTCTCACTGCTTTGTGATTACTCTAGGCACTCAACATATGATTTTTTTTTTTTTTACCATTGCTTCCAAAATCCTGTACAGGTTGCACCTCCCACAACCAGGCTTCTCTGGCCTGGCAATGTCCATGGTCTTTCAGGACCACTGATGTTCCTGAACCAGAGAGCCCCAGGCCTGGAGTTTCAGGGAGGAGTGCTGGCAGCTAGTATCTCTGTTGGGTGGGAGCTTGGTGACAGGTGCCTGGTAGTGCTTGCATCACCGGGGCTGGTGTCCATGCAGCCAGCATCTGTGGGGTCAGGCCATCTCTTGCAGTCCAGCTGGCTTCTGCCAGGCTGGTGTCCAGGCCAGCGGTTGATATCCTGGGCCTGTGTCAGCCCAGCAGGGGCAGAGGCCAGGGCCAGTGACAGCCTGGCCAGGGCTGGAGGGAAAGGGTCTGCCAGAACTGGAGGTAGGAGTGGTCAGAGGCAGGAGGAACAGCTGTGACAAGTGGATCCCATGGAAGAGAGGGGCAAGAGGCTGGGTGGGGGTCCAAAGACAGGAGACCACCCCTGCTCTGGCATATTCCCTTATTCAGGACTTGTCAGATCCTGAGAGTACAGTATTAGACCAGAGAGGTACAACCTGTATTACTTAGTAAAGCATTGATTTCTGATTCAGTGCTTCTTGCTTCCCAGAGATTTCTTTCATACCATGCTAAATTATCTCAAAGTTAATTTTTTTCCCACTAAGATGGGTGCCATCTTTTTTGGTTAAGAAACTTGATGATGATTTGTGCAGTGTGGGAAGTAGTCATGATGCCTCCTAGGGGTGGTTGTACTCAGGAATATGGAAACTGGAAAGAGGGAATTAAATATTTAGAAAAAAATATTTAAACATTAGGGCCTGAAAGGAGACATATGCAAAGTACAGCTGTGATGTCTGTCACTAAAGACATCCTTGTATATATTTCTTATATCCGGCAATTAACCATGTGGTATAGATTGATCTTTTAAAATTTAAGTTGAAAGAATCTTTGAAAATTTAAGTATTCCTTAATAACCTAAAATAGTCTTTTAGATATTCCATAATTAGAGTGTTCTCCTAATTAGGTAATCCCACAGAATTCATAGTGATTCAAATCTTTATCTCCTGTCACAGTGATATAACCGAACTAACTTGAAATACTCATAATAAAAGTCACTTTGTGCCAAATTATTTACTCAAAGAATCTGGCAAAGTCCTTCTATTTTGAAAGTAAATTTAAAAAAAATAAATAAAAACAAGGCAGACACAATTGCAAGTCCTATCATGACAGTGGAACTGGCAAACCATCACCATGGAATGCAGAATTTTAGTAATTAATTTGACACAAACTGGAAGTTGAATATAAATTTGTTAGCATCTATCAGCCAGATTCCCTCTGCATTAAATTCATTGTCAGGTGGTTAGAGGGTTCCCCAAGAGACAGTTATGCCTCTCAGTTTTCAAGCTCTTTAAACTCAGACTTTGAGTTACCAACAATGGGGCTTCTCCAATTTAGACACAGAAACTGTGGTCTCTGCGGCTACATCTACAGGGTTGTGCTCCTGGCTCCCACTGCTGGCCACAGAGTTGCACTCCTGTCCCTGGATCTCCAGAGCCATCCTGCCTCTTCCCCCGAGCATCCCCCCACCACATCTCCACTCCTCCCCATCTGTCCCTGAGCTTGAGTGACACAAATCAGCTATTTGCAGTGCTCCAGAAGCTCCAGGGGGAGGAGGGGGAAGTTCCTGAGCATAGGGCTCTGCTTTTCCCTGTGGGTGCCACAGCCCAGAAGCATGCCTAGGGATGCAAGAGCACAGATGTTGCCAGATGATGGAAGTCCAGATTACAGAAGTTCTACCTGTACTATGTTTATGTTATTTTAATTAATGTAGTAGAGGAATCCTACTCATAATGCTGTACCCCTTTCGGCAGTCTGATTCATCAAGTATCCCAGGTTATACCTTGCTTAAAAACTAGTTGCTCATCAAATCATACAAAAATTCAAGGTGTCACAGCACAGAGTTACTGAAAATGCTTATTTTCTCATTTTAAAGTGTAATTATAAAATACATCAATTGGAAAATAAATACAGTGTATAGTAAATAGAGCAGTATCATTGGATGACATTTTCATTTGTACTAGTTTTGCTGTTGCTTTTTGTAGCCTGTTGTAAAATTAGGCAAATAAGTTGATATACCTCTTGAAAGAGCCCTGTGTATCCCAACAGTGCATGTATCCCTGGTTAACAACTACTATCTCAGATGATCAAGTACCTAACTCACTTGAAAAGGGAAAAATGTAACTCGCATTTCATTAAGGCAACCACCTAAACCATGGCATCTGTCCCATGTAATTCCTGGGTTATGTAACCTGAAATGTTCCAGTTTTCCCAGGAACCAGAATGTTTTGTTGTTGTTGTGTTTTTTGTTTGTTTGATTACAAATTGGCCAAGTTAAAATCTCAGTCTAAATTCTCATCCCTGTGTTGGTGGTATTTTTATTCCTGATAGCGTTGGCTTTTCTAAGTGTTCTCCCCCACTGTAGCTTCAACTTGCTAGGCTTTTCAGATCAGTACTTCTCTTCACAGTGGCAACCATCTCATACAACAGCATGAGAAGCAGTGCAATAGTGTCTCTGCCTCTATTTCCTTCTTGCCAGAATAGAATTTCCCACCTCGCTATTACCTTAGTGTCACACATTTTATCCTTGCTTCAATTTTTTTGAAGATATTACATGATCCACTCTTTTCAGGCCATGGATATTTGATCACGTTCAAATATACTGTTCTAAGTGCATATTCCTTGATGTTGGCCCTGCTGTATCAAGATGTCTCTCTCTCCATCTACTCCTCTTTCACTACTACTTTATTATAGTGACCTGTTTATTCACCAGATATGTCTCCACTGCTGTTCACCTGAGTGCTTTCTAAGTAGTTCAAACAGATATCAGAAAAACACCTCAGCAACTGGGGCCCTCAGTAAAAATATTTCGCTTTATCACCTCTTCAGAAAGAGATTATATGCTGATATCACAGTGGTCAGCCAACCATGATTGGTTAAACACAGACATTTTATACTATATGCTGAAGGCAAATTGCCAGAGGGGGCAAATACACACAGGTCCACTGCTAAGCTATGAAGTTCGGCCCATTCTGCATACCTACTGAGAAGTAAGGGACTATTTTGCATCCACATCGTTCATAGCAACAGAGACAGGAGACTGACTTCCACAAAAACAGCTACATGCATCCTATGCCTGTTGGAGGGAAAGAGTTGGAGCTCTGGCTTGCCCCCACCCTCCCCCCGGGTGTCCTAGCCAGTACAGCTGCACTCGTGGGTGGGAGAATGGATATATGGTTTCTGCGTCTCAGACCACAGGGGAATCAGGAGATGTCTGGTCTTTGGGGAACTCAGCTACCCAATGCACCATAGCAGGGCTACGGTTATCAACTCTGACTGATGCCATTCCAGAAGATTTTTTTTTCCCAGAATAACAATGTCCTGTGAAAATCTCCAGGATTGCTTTCAGTAACCACCAGGAGACTGATGTCAATTCTGGCACACTCCAGGCCAATCCTAGAGGGCTGGGAACCCAGTAACAGGGTTTGCCATAGAGTGGTACAAGAAATCTCTGTGGTATTTTTTAATGTCCTTTATCTGGACATATCAGTAAATAAAAACAGACACAGGGATGGAGTTTAAGCAACAAGATGCAGCTTTTACACTTAATATGGGGCAGGGCCACCGCGAGCCCCAACATACCTACTCCCACATACTAGGTATTTAAACTGGTTCTAGTTCAGGAGTCATAGGGCTCATATATTGTAACGGGACTCTCAAGTGCACGCAGAATCACAGAATCATAGGGCTGAAAGGGACCTCAGGAGGTTATCTAGTCCAGCCCCCTGCTTCAAGCCGGATCAAATCCCACTAAGTCATCCCAGCCAGGACCTTGTCAACCCGGGACTTAAAAGCCTTGAGGGATGGAGAATCCACCACCTCTTTAGGCAACACATTCCAATGCTTCACCACCCTCCTGGTGAAGTAGTTTTTCCTAATATCTAACCTGCACCTCTCCATCTTCAACTTCAGACCATTACTCCTTGTTCTGCCATCTGACACCACTGAGAACAGTTTCTCGCCCTCCTCTTTAAAGCTCCCCTTCAGGAAATTGAAGGCTGCCATTAAATCACCCCTAAGTCTGCTCTTCTGTAAACTAAACAAGCCCAAATCCCTCAGCCTATCCTCATAGGTCTTGTGCTCCAGCCCCTTAATCTTTATTGTTGCCCTCTCTCAATCAGACACTGTGTTGCTAAATACCACAGTAAGTGGGGCGGTGCCACTCCTGCACCTGTGCTCTACTTCCCTGTTCTACTAGAGCTGCCCCGTCATTGTCAGTACAGGTTGAACTTCTGCAACCCGGCGCTCTATCATCCAGCAATATCTGTAATCCAGCATGATTTTAGTTAGCCAGATGAACACTTATCATGGGTGTTGCCAAGTTTCCCATCATTCCTTAAAGTTTGTTTACAGCCACAAGTCCTGTCTCTCAGTAATCCGTGCTGTTATTTAGCTGTAATTTATCCCTAAATGTCTTCTAAGAGCCAGTAAGCAGTGGAAGTGCTGGTTATGCTGCTAGACAATACTGACCTCCCGTGCTCTGGCAAATTCTCTTTTTTGGCACTGGTTAGGTCCCAAGAGTGCTGGACTAGAGAGGTTCAGCCTGCACCACAAGTTTTCCATGCACTGAGGCAGGTGGATGAAATCTATTTCATTGCATGTTATCCCTGTGGTTAATATTCACAGCTATCTCCAGTAAACAATGCCTGAACACTTAGTTGTCATCTCACCAAATATTTAGGAAATGGGACCAACTATGAGATTTTCTGTTCATTGTGAACTTTTTAAAGAAGCCGGGGCAATGGCTGAAATATATAAAATACACTCCAAATACCACCTAAGCTGTATCAGGACAACATATATCTTGTCAATGCAATCTTAAGAAAAAGATAGTGCACAGTATTTTAGGTAGCAATGAAGATTAAATCGTATGAATTCTGATACAAGACAAGCTGCTTATATTAAAGAATGCTTATGCAGTATACCTGCCAGCTTCTTAAGCTACATCCACACTACAGTGATCTGTCAAGAGAACTTTCTGTTGGAAGTTATCTTCCAACAAACTTCTGTAGGCAGATTGAGGTCAGACAGGAAAGTGGATCGCTCTGTTGATCCATGCTGTCAACAAAGAGCAGCCAGACTGCCCAGCCACTCTCTCGACAGCATGGCCAACCAGAAGTACAGCAGACAGGGCGGCCCGGACCACATCTACATGGCAGTGCTATGCTTATCAGGTTTTTAGAAATTGCAAAGCGTTGCCCATTTGCCAACTCATGTGGCTAACTGGAGTCTGGTGCTGCAGTACAGTCTCTGCTTTTGCCTCTGCTAGCAAAAACTCCCTCTGTCACCAGCCCCTTAAGAACAGTAGGTCCAAGCACTGTTCTAATATGAATAATGAAATGATTAATAACAAACATTTATTTCTATTTAACATGCTAACCCTTGCCAGGAAATATTATTATATGTCTATAGAAATTAATTTTATATAACGTACTGAAAGTGAATAGCATCCATCCTCTGAGTATCCTACTTCTAACACGATGGATTCTCAAACACTTCAGCCTAGAAAAACAATGACATCTAAGAGATTAACTTGTGGATTCATTTTCCTATGTCCACAGATGCCTCAAATGCTACAGTTTCACTAGTGAGTTTTGCTGACAAAACACCAGTTTTGTCCAAAAAAACTAGAGGAACATCCACACACAAAATGTGTTTTGTTGACAGTTTGTTGACAAAACCCAGCACTTTCACAGCAGCGTTCTGCCTCTCAGCCATGAGGCACAATGCTGCTGTTGACAGATTCTGTTGACGAAAAAGCTGTGTAGACACACAGGTGGGGAGGCCTTCTCTCAACAGACAGGGCCTCCAGAACAATGGGCAGCCCTGTCTGCTGTGCTTCTGGGTGCCTGATTTGTTGAGAGAGCAGCTGGGCAGTTCAGCCACTCTGTCAACACAGCAGAGCACTCTTCCGATTGGCTTTTGTGTGTGGCCACACTCCGTCAATGGAAGTTTTGAGAGGAAATGTCTTCTGACAGTGACTTCTGTTGACAGATTGCTGTAGTGTTACTGTAGGCAAGGATTCTCAGCCTAGGTGAGGAAATTAAGTCAGTCTGACAGCATATTTGCCTGTTTGCCTAAAACATCAATATTGCCCAATAGATAAATTCCACTATAGTGGTATTGGCCCTTGAGATATTTCTTTTGAAGGCTGGACTTCCTTTAGTAATTTCAAACACTTCAGTTATAGGCAATCTTAACACACACACACACACAGAGGACCTCAAATATTCCTATGCCCAGAAGTTTTTTTTTTTCATGAATAAATATATTTGACCTCTCTCCCAAGACCAGTATGCTTTCTCCCTTTAAATAGAAGAGGATGGATTTCCTTAGTATATTTGCCAAGACAAATGATGAAGAAGAAAATTCATAAAATATCTCAAAGCCGCTTGAAAGGAGAACAAGTATAGCTTGACATGAGTCAGTGTCCAATAATTTTCTGCTTTCAAAGAACTTCTAGCTCTGGAGAGATAAAAGCTCAGTATTTCACAATCTGTCTTGTACCATGTCATCATAATATAATATTTTACACTGAAATACCAGAAGCAATTCAGTGTTTCATACTTTCTCCAACAGTGCATGAAAACCATTCAAGTTTTAAAGCCTCAAGTGGTTTGTTTCTGGAACGCCTTGAGCAATTTGAGAACGAGAATATCAGGATGCCATTACTGAGGAATTATAAAGAAGTGGAACAATTTTAGAAGTTCAAAGTTCAGTTTAGAGAGGAATAGTACAATGTATAATACATAAATATCCATCCATTTCATACAATTCTTTCTTTGCCTACCTGCCTCTCTGGAAATCTGCATGAAGGACTCCACTCCTTTTTCTCCATAATTTCCTTCAGATGCCAAAGTTGACACATAATTCCACCCCAAAGCTTTTACAATGTCAACCATTGCCTGTGCTTGGAAGGAATCTGGCGGGACCACTCGTGAGAAGAAATCATAGCGCCTGTCATCACTTAACTCTGGGGCAGTTGAGGCATAACTGATCTGGGGAATCTGCAGGAAAAAAAGAATTACCAGTAAATAGGAAATTCATAAATTCACCATACTTCTTGCATTAGCTTCAGCTGACCTTCTGTTAATTCTCCAGATATCCATCTTTCTTTCTTTCTTCTTCAGTAACTCAGTGCAAGTCAAATAATCCATCTTTTAAATTACTTCAGGAGTGAACAAATTGCAAGCAAAGTAATCAGTGTATTAAAATATTTTCATGTCTTTCTGAAAATTTCTCTATCACTTTTAATGGACTGATATTCAAAAATTTCAGTTCTGCTGCTGAATGAGTAATTTGCACAGGATTTCTATTGTTGCCTGTGCATATTAACTGAAGCATGTACAAATAGCTAGTTATTCATTTAACTGTTAATTTACAGCTACAGATATCCAATTTGTAAATGAAGCTGTACTAGTATGCACAAACTGTGCATTCAGTTGCACACAGTTCTGCACCTGACATTTTGAAAACCAGGTCCTAGATATTCCATTATAGCATTAGCTTTTTTATTTTCCTATGGCAGAGGGTTGACACATTTTTCTTTTGTAATAAGCCAAAATCTCCAGCTTCCACATTAAAACAAATGGCACATTTGTAAGAAAACCAGAGTAGAAAAATTTAAAAGTAACAATCCTTCCAAATGCCCCTCTGAGTTCTTGTATCTTTTGGGATTAAGCTATTTCAAATCAAGCTATTTACTCCTTCCCTTCAGGCTACCATAGCTAAACATAGCTGTGAACAGAAACAATCCGTGTACATATTATTTTTTACTAGTTATCAGATTGTATTAGTATTTAGTCATTTGGGATCCTGAAGTTCAACTGAGAAGGAAAGCAAGAAGGACTCACCATGCGCCCAAGCATGATAATAAATTTAAGATGGTTTCAGCCTGTGGAAACATCAATATGTCATGCTAAAATGCAGATCTCTTCTCTATGGTCTGTCAGTCACCTGCTATCTTTACAAAAGCATTCCTACCAATATGTTTTGCTCTTCTCTCCCTCCCAAAAGGAGGGAACAATACTATATCCTCAAGAGATCAATCCTGGAAAGGCCTCAATTCCTTCAACCCCTGCTGTGATTGGGGAAAGTTAAAAATCACTGAATTCCAAGCATCTTAAAGGTTGAGGGCCCAAATATGTCCTTCTATAATTATTGAAAGACAGTAGCATAGGAATAAAATTAGACCTACAGATATGTACATTTACTGAAACTACTGTAAGGGTTTAAAATCCCAACAATTGCTGAAACATCTAATTTTATCTAGAGACCCTTCAACAGTAATTTCTAGAGATGGCTCAAATAACTGTCATACCCCATTATGAGATACATAACTTATTAGCAGGCCTGCTGGGGGAGGTGGAAGGGGCCAGTTGCCCTGGGCCTGGCAATTCTCAATGACCCACAGCTCTGGCTGCTGCCATTGCCATGGGAGTGGCACCTCCATGCCCTTCAGAATCAGCACTGGAGCACTAGGCAATGCACTCCACAGCCCTGGACTGCGTGCTCCAGTTGGCACTGAAGGCCAGCTGTGGGCAGCAAGCGATCTGCGAGGCAATATGGGCTGCCTGCCTCAGCTCCACCTCAGGCCCCACCCCTTCCAGGAGCACAGAGCCAGCCCCCCAAACATTACTGTGGAGCCCACCAATCCTATCAGCTTCCCTGCTTACTGGGGAGTCATTTAGTTCCAGTCCACAGAAGTTTGGGACTGACCCTGAGAGCCTTGTGCCGAGCTGCCATTGAAGTCCATAAGAATTTCTATGTGCAGAGAGCTTGTTGAATATCATGCTTTGTTCCTATAAATTATTAACCTAAAAAAAGGCTTAAACTTTCAACCGCAGTTACAGACATTGCTACCTCAGTCAGAGAAATGAATTCCTCTGTGTAGTATTCTGCCACACACTATAAGACCAGCTGCAGAAATCTGAAGCTCGGTATGTTGACAGCTAGGATGCTGCAGACACTGGTCACCCATAAAGACTTGCCAGGGTTTCCTTAGATCGAGGGTTCTCAAACAAGATTGTACCATAACTGCCTTCTGGCAGCAAGATTCACTGCATGGCACTGAGAAGGGAGACTGAAGCCTTAGGCTGCCCAAGCGCCACTGTGCTGGGCGGAGGGGGCAGAGGAGCAAAGCTCTAGCAACACTGCCCTGGGCAGGGGAAACAAAACAGAAGCCCAAGAACTCCAGTCCCAGGCAGAGGAACTGAATCTTAGCTCCACTGCTCCAGGCTGAAGCCCTTGGGGTTCCACTTCAGCCCTGGACAGTGGGTCTTAGGCTTCAGCAAGTTGAAGACAAGTCTGGCAACTCCATTAAAATGGGATGACAACCCACTTTTGGGTCCTGACCCACAGTCTGAGAACTGCTACCCTATATCAAAAGATTTATTATACTATTATTGTACAGTGATATTTCTTATCCAGACTATAGGAGATACTTACAAGCAAATTCTTCACTGATATAAATTGTCAGCATTTTGTCTGAGCTATGAGAGGTTTTCAACACTGGAAGGTGTGCACCCCAATGATTACTCTAAGTACCTGAATTTATAGTATTGTTACACCTATTGGCAAATTTGTAAAAGTGATTTGACTGCTCTTTTTCATTCAGTTAAGAGAGATTTTATTCTCCCAATCTGTAAAATGCTGGGAACAGAGTTCATTAGATTGGTCACCTGCTTAGTTTTCATCCTAATAGGGTAGAATCAGAACATAGTTAACAATGGACAATGGTATGGCTTTACATACATGCTTCTTAGACTGAAGTCTGGTCTAATATTCACTATTGTGTTCTGAACTACTGTGACATGGGCGGAGAGTTGTTCATGTGAAATACACATAGGTTAAAAATTTTATGTTACGTATTCAGATGTAGGGACAAAATAACCCTACTGTGTGTACCACATTGACAGTAAATATTTATTAACTAACGCCAAAGAATACACTTTTCACTCCAATATGAAGCAAAACTTCATTGAATTTTGCCCAGTGCTTTCATAATTTAAACAAATGTTTTGGTTTCACAATCTTTTTTCTCACTTATGAAATGTTAATCAGACCTGTCTGTTTTGATTTGCATACAGCAATTACAACATTAAAACCAGCCCTGTTCTTCATACAGTTTCCTTCACAATGTCTAAGCATGTTATACAAGGACATGAACTTTAGAAAGGTTTTCTTAGTATAGCAGGATATATATATATATATACACGCACACGCGCGCGCGCGCGCGCACACACACACACACGTACCGTAAACACTTCAATTCAACTTTGTACAATATTTCAAACCTTCCCTTCCATTACTGGTATTCCAGAAAGACAATTCTTATTTCCATGCTCCTTTCCCTGCATACAGTCAGCATCCCAGATGTACAAAATGAACATCCTCTCGGATCAGTTTAAACATCCATTATTTCTTTTGCTGTTGATTTTTTTTAAAATTCAGACCTATCAAATAATCAAAAAGGTGACAGGTGTAGGTTGTACAGAACTGACTCTTGAGAACTATAAATTATCTGTGGAACAATGTGAGAAGCTTAACCATTGAAATAACCATTGAGCTTGTTAAGGGATATTCTAGCTTCAGCTATAAGGACACATGAAATGGGGACACTGTCATACGATCCTGTGTAATATGAGTGAGAATGAACTTCAGATGGAAAAGTAGAGTCTTATGTCAGATATAATTAAAATAGAACACTTAAATTTCTATGTTCCTCTTTGAGATGTCTCCATTGAGTTGAATTAAACTCTTAAGACACATAAGATTGAGCACTGTTTCATTTTGTTTTGAAGTTTTAATGACAGTTCATAATGCTTTTTTTCCCCTTCACTGGAGGTGGCCCCAGAAGGTAGCCTTTGGATTCCAATTAGGAGGAGTCTAAGGGTGTGTCTACATGGCAATTTTGTTTTGGAATAATGGCTGCCATTTCAAAATATCTTTGTGAGCATCTATACAATGCAACTGCTATTACAAAATAATTTTGAAATACCTGATGGCTTATTTTGAATTTAGTAAGCCTCATTCAACAAGGAATAGGGTCTATTCCTAAATGTATGTTTTGTAAGATGGGCTGTGTAGACAGGAAATAGGGACTATTTCAAAAAAGCCACCATGCGTCCAAGGGCTCCAATCCAAAATAGGCTTTATTGTGTCTGGAAGCTCTATTTCGAAATAGTTTAGTGCTATTTTGATACACATTTTGGCCATGTCTTCACATGCTCCTCCCTTTCAGAAGGAACATGTTGATGAGGCACTAACGTGCATATTCAGTGACTCACTAGCATAATGGTGGCCAGTCCTGCTTTGAAAGTGCTGTTTTTGAAAAGCAGATTGGCTGTATAGACGTGGGCACTTCAGAATAAACCCCACACTTTGAAATTTCCTTATTCCCCATTCGTTTTGGGTGTGGCTGTGAGTATAAAATAAGAAACAGGTCTTTATCAAGATCATTTGGCAAGTGTCAAGGGTGTATAATTGATTTCATTTTTTCTGAAGGGGATCAAAGTGTCCAAAATTTCAGAAATGCTGATCAAGCTCATGAAGAAGTTTCAGATTTTTATAAAAATCACTCTGTATATGAGGTACTGCACAATCCTCATAGATAATAATCTACTTAAATAACAAAGGGTAATGGAAACTGATTTCATTGTCTTAGCCAATGATTAATTGTTGTAATTTATTTTTATATTGGATACTAGCATGAGTTTGTTTTTTGGGTTTTTTTTCTTTTATGAAGTGTGATCTCAGTTGTATTATTTAGGAAGCAGGATATATTGAACACTGAAGGCCAAAGGAAGGAATAAAATGACCCAGTGGAATTAGACATTCTCTGTGACCTACTGAGCTACTCTTTCCTTTTCTAAAAGCAGAACTGCATCTAAAAGACAAATGAAATACAAATTAACACATAGCTGACTCTGCATGGCTAGGCCATGGGGGAAATTTCTGTTACGTACACCGTCCCTCCTTCAGACTTCCGTAAAGGAGACAGATGTTTTGCCCAAAAGCACACTAGAGCATAAAACATTGGAAACAGAAGTGCTTTTCAACTACACAACCTGGAGCATAGTAGCTCACAGTATTTCCTAAGATCATAGAGTCATAAGTCTGGAAGTGACCTCAGGAGGTCATCTAGTCCAGTCCCCTGTTTCAAGCAGGATCAACTCCAACTAAATCATCCCAGGCAGGACCGTGTTAAGCTGGGTCTTAAAAACCTTGGTGGATGGAGAATCCACCACCTCTCTATGCAATGCATTCCAGAGCTTCACCACCCTCCTGGTGAAATAGTTTTTCCTAATATCCTACCTACTGCTCTCCTTCTGTAACTTCATGCCATTGCTCCTTCTTCTGCCATCTGTCACCACTGAGAACAGTTTCTCTCCATCCTCCTTAGAGCACTCCTTCAGAAAGCTGAAGGCTGCTATTAAATCACCCCTCAGTCTTCTCTTCTGTAAACTAAATAGGCCCAAATCCCTCAGCCTCTCCTCATAATCATTGCTGTTGCCCTCTGCTGAAACTGCTCCAGTACATCCACATCTTTTTTATACTGGGGGGTCTCAAAACTGGACACAACATTCCAGATGTGGCCTCACCAGTGCTGAGTAAAGGAGAACAACCACTTCTTTAGATCAACTCACAATGTTCCTCCTAATGCATCTTAATATACTGTTAGCCTTCTTGGCTACAAGGACACACTGTTTACTCATATATAGTCTTTCATTCACCATAACCTCTAGGACCCCTTCCGCTGTACTGCTGCATAGCCTGTCAGTCCCCAGCCAATAACAATGCTTGGGACGCTTCTGTCCTAAATGAAGGACTCTACACATCTCCTTGTTGAACCACATCAGATTTCTTTCGGCCCAATGCTCCAATTTATCCAGGTGTCTCCAGATCCTATCTCTACCCTCCAATGAATCTACCTCTCCCCTTAGCTTAGTGCTGTCTGAAAACTTGCTGATGGTGCAATCCAGTACCTCATCCAGGTCATTAATAAAGATGCTGAACAACACCAGTCCTAGAAATGAGCCTTGGGGCACTCCGCTTGAAACCAACCACCATCCAGATAATAAGCCATTGACCATCAAGCCACCCGAACATCAAGCCAGCGTTCTATCCATCTTATAGTCCATGGGTCCAATCCATTCTCCTTAACTTATGGGCAAGAATGTTTGGGAGACTGTATCAAAAGCTTTGCTGAAGTCAAGGTATATCACATCCACGGACTTCTCCACATCCACAGATGCTGTTACCTCATCACAGAAGCTAATCAGATAGGTCAGGCATGACTTGCCCTTGGTGAATCCATGTTGACTACTCTTGTTCACTTTCCCCTCTTCCAAGTGCTCTAAAATTGATTCCTTGAGGATCCCCTCCATTATTCTCCCAAGGACTGAGGTAAGGCTGATCAGTCTATAGTTCCCTGGATTGTCCTTCTTTCCTTTTTTAAAGATGGGCTCTACATTTGCCTTTTTCCAGTCATCTGGGATCTCTCCTGATTTCCAAGAGTCTTCAAAGATAAGGGCCAAAGGCTCAGCAATGACATCTGCCAATTCCCTCAGTACCCCTGGGTGCATTAAATCCAGACTCATCGATTTGTGTACACCTAGCTTTTCTAGGCAGCTCTTGTCTTGTTCCTTCCCCACTGATGGCTGCCCTCCACCTTCCCATATTGCACTGTCTAGCACTGTAGTGTAGGAGCTGTCCTTGTCCATGAAGACTGAGGCAAAAAAAAAAAAATCATTGAGTACTTCAACTTTTCTTACATCATCTGTCACTAGGTTACTTCTTTCAACCAGTAAGGGCCCCACACATTCCCTGATGACTCCAACCAGGTCCTTCTAGCACAGCTACGCTGTCAATGCATTTAATTTGATCCTTTGATCCTCGATGACCAACATACACAATCATTTTGTTAAATATACATGTAATAACCAGGGGGTGGTCTGACATGTACTTATATGCATCCCATAGTAAGTCAGGAAAGCTGACTATTCTAAATATCCAGCAATTTTTGGCAAAGTACAATCCCCTAAAAATGTATTCACAATGGGGTTCCTAAATGTTTTCATCAGGCAGTCTACATCTTAATGATGTGAATCTCCTGTGCTATTTGCCACAATGTAGCATCCATGTGGCAACTACAGCCATTGTGCACATGATGAACCAATATTAGTAAAGTATTTCTGTATTTTAAATGGTCTTTATTCTGATAAGGATTCACTTTTCCTCTTCCGCTTCTTTTCATCTCCCACCCCACCCCTTCTGATCTGTATTCCCCCAGCTGGAAACAAGACAAGAGCCAACACCATACAATAAGGAAGCTTTCAGGAGAATATCAATGAGGGCAACAAAATACAAATTAGGATTTTTTTTTTTTTTTTACTGTTCCTGACACTCACCATCCAGATTTTGCATAATCCCACTGAGCCTACAGCTTTACTCACTCACTTACATTTTCCCGCTCACCCCCTTTGCTTCTCCCATTATGCAAAGCACCATGCATATTAATGGTGGCATTAAAAAAAGCCATTCTACCTCACGTGTGATTGAATAAGGCCCTTTGCTTGGTTACCCAGGAAAAGTTTAATAAAAGGATGGCACCTGGCAATGGAAAGTTGTCAAAAAACTTCAAGTAAAGCATTTTCACCAAGGATCATGTGCAATTAAAATAACTCCTGACTGTAACTATTAAGATATTAATGAGCTCCCACAGGGGTACTATTACCTTCACAGATAATTGTAATTCCATTTTCAGCTTCCTAATCAGTTTTATTGATCTGGTTTCCTGACAGGAGAAAAAATAATCTGAAAAAACCTCTTCAGCTCATCTTAGGCTTGACCTACACTAGACCTTAGAGTCTACTCCAGACATACAATTCTAGCTACAGCAATTGCATAGCTGGAATCGACATATCTGCTGTCAACTGTAAGGTCTGTCCTCACTGAGGGAGGTCGATGGGAGCATTTCTCCCATCAACTTCCCTTACTTTTTACTCCTCCTTCCCTTACTCTTTACCAGACATGTGGAATCCACCTCTGAGTTGATCTCCCATTAAGTATAGACATTCCCCTATTTGGAAATGCAGTCTCAGTGTATTTGAACACCACAACCTTGCCAAGAACCTTGCTGTCCAAAGTAAGAGGACAATGCAGCATTTTCACCTGACTCTAAGTCATTGGTGTGGATTGATGCATAACTAAATTCTATGAATCAGTTTAACCCATTGGTTTTTACTCATGTACAAATTTCTTTTGTCAGGACTTAATCATTAGTTAGTACAACTATGTTCATAGTTTACTTCACTAATTGTATAAAAATGGCTTCAGCATCCTGTGAATTGGATATAATTATTTTATTCCACTGAATTAAATGTACTCGAAGTTTTGTACTAGCTATTTCTGTGTGCCAAACCCAGAAGGCCTTCCTTGATTTTTTCCCAATTCTTAATCATGCAAAAAACTTTCACCAATAGGAGTTTTGCCTGAGTAAAGACAGAGTAAAAACAGCTGACAGAGTAGCCAGAGTTGTAAAATACGTAGGTTCCCAGGCCAGAAGGGTCTATTACATATAACCAGCAGTGATCAACCTGTGGTCCATCGGGGTTCTTTGCACAGTCCATGAGATATTTTGTTGATTGTTGCCCATGCACGAGTTGACTGTTGCCCATTGATTTCCATCGGGATAGTGCTTTTTCCTTACTGGTGTTCTTAAGTAATATGCAAATACAGCAAGAGCACGAGATATGTGCTGATTGCACACAATAGTGACTACATGTACAAGAAGAGAGCATCCCCACACTGAGGAACTTCAAATGCCAAAAGATACAAGAGTAAGACAGCACATCATATTGGTGAGGGGATAACAGAAAATGGGAGTAATGGAGGTGAGAAAGCATGGGAAGTAGAAGAGGTTGAATTAACAGGGAGTACATTTTGTTTTCATTTCCTCCATCAATAATTTGCCTTTTCTGAATTGTCCTGCTTTGCAATTTTTATTTCAGTTTAAATATAACACTGTGGGCTTCTCAAAGGAGATTAGCTGTGAAAAATTTGCTATAACGGAGAAACAACTGTAATAGAAAGTAAACAGAGAGATAGTCGTGCTAGTCTATATGCTATCAAAACAAAAAAGCAGTCCGGTAGCACTTTAAAGACTAACAAAATAACGTATTAGGTGATGAGCTTTCGTGGGACAGACCCACTTCTTCAAATCTGAAGTAGAGGGTCTGTCCCACGAAAGCTCATCACCTAATATGTTATTTTGTTAGTCTTTAAAGTGCTACTGGACTGCGTTTTATTGTAATAGACAGATACAATAATAGACCATAATAGAGCTGTTTTGAGATAGCTGTACTCCTCTAACCTGAAATGATTTGACAAAGAGCTTGGTGCATTAGAAACTATTAGTATGGTTAACACGACTTTGACCAAACTTACATGCCTTCCAATCATGATAGTAGAATTTATGTGCGGTAGGAACAAATAGTTCACTCTACTTAGCTTTCTCTTCCATACTAAATGTCTGCGACATTAGCCTTGAAGCAAAACTGTCCCACACAAATGTGCCACAAAGTGCAGTTTTCTTTTTTAACTAAAATATCTGCAGAGAAGCTAAGGAAAGAAACCACCTCCTGGTATATAAATCAGCCATCATATGCTAGCATAACTGGGGCAAGATCAAATGAGAAAAAAACTTCTTTACTAATATTCATCCAGCTGGGAAACTTTGTACTTATACAAGTTCTCTTCCCAGAGAGTGAAAAAAAATGAGTAATAGTGAATTACTGAGTTTGTAATCACTGTAAGCTCCTAAGAGCTCTTTATTTCCCTAAAGAGAAATAGGCCAGAGAGAAACCATAAATAGAATATATAATGAGGGTTACCAGATACCTTATACTGAAAGGCATGCTCAGAAAGAAGTCATTTCACAACACCTATACATTTATAATACAAATTTTGCTTGCATACGTACAAAGCAATTGGCAACCAAGAATAAAAAATCGGTTTGGTCTTTCAAGTTGGTGCTTTGACATCTCTAGATGGGCAGCTGTATTGTCAGGAAAGAAGTAATAGAAATATGTATTTAATACTATCACAATACTAAACACACTTTTTCTTTATTGTGAACAAATTCTTTATAATAGTACGCAGATATTTTGCATGGCAAAACAGAATACTCCAAAGAGTGCACAAGACATGCATTAAGATATATTTACGATTTTATCCCTTTTATTTTCAATCATTTTGTGTGTTTCCACAAGAACATTAGACATCATTATCATCATCAATAACCACGAGCTCAGTGCCCATTGGTATCTGATGCCTCTCTCACTATTCCTTTCCATAGTTCCCTGTCCAGTGCGGAGTGGCTTAAGTTCTGTAGACTAGCACTGCACCAATCTACTATATCATCTATCCATTCTCTGCGGGGTCTGCCTCTCCTATCCAAACCATCCATTATGCTGAATACCAGGGTCTTGATTTTTCATTTATAGTTCATTCTGCAAATATGCCCAAATAGTTGTAGCTTCCGTTTTATAACCTTCAATGTTAGACACTTGCTTCTTATTTAAGCCAACAAGATTACTGAAATGAAGCAAATCATTTAATGTAAAGCAGTTTATAAATTAATTTATGAAATCATATTCCTTCCCTTTCAGTTACCAAGCAATGTGTTAAAAATCTCCTCCACTTCACTACATTACATTGCTGCCTCTGTTCTTCTCCCATAACAATATCCTTCCATTTATTGCAGTGACAGCTACTGTGACCTATTCCCCTCTGACCAATCAGCTAGTCATGGCACTTGAACGCTGTCATAAAACACATGAAGTACGTGGAGCAATAAACTACCACTCATTTTAGAGAAACCGAATGACATCAGTCACCCTATATATTATACATGTAGGACTTGGGCAAATGAGGAAACAGCCACATGAAATATAGGTTTGAATTCAGAATTCACACTCTCAAGACACTTTTTCCTGTGTAAGCTTCAAACCAAATATATGGCCTTAGCAAATTAATCAAAAATCTAATGCACAGCTAGCTGCAGACTGGAACAAAACAGAAAGCCCATGTTTAATTACCTAGAACTATTGTGAGACCTTATTGATCAAAAAAAGCCACAGTCAGAAGTCATTATTTCTGTGTGTGCTCCCATTAAAATCAACAGGAATACCAACTAGACTATTCACTTGACTAAGGATTATTTAAGTGTGGCAGCATATCTTAGTGGACATAGTAGTAGACAGGGATTCAGTAGACTTGGATTCTAGTCCCACTTTTCCGCAACTGACTAATTGGCTCTCGTGCAAGTTATTTCTGATTTGCTTGATTCTTTGGTCTGTAACATGGGTCTAATGATACCAATCTCATTGGTACAATGCTTTAAAGTTTATAGATGAAGGCATGTAAGTGGTATTTGTTGTTATCAAGAGCATGAATTGTAGAATAGCTCATTAGTTTTTCCTCTGTTGAAAATGCCTTCTCCACATAGATCTATATGGAAGATGTCATGTGAACTTTGAATCAGTCTTGGCTTCATTTTAACCTGTATTCTTGCACCAGCAAAGATAAACCAGGATTTTGAAAGTGTGTATGATTCCCTGCTCCCACGAAAGCTTTTGAAGAGCTTCTGTTTCATCAGGACACGAGCATCCTTTCTCCAGCTGCTTTTCCTAATATTTTTTAATACAACCTGTATTCACTGGAGTAGCTCAGAAAGGAGAAGTATGGACCTGTAATATTGTCTTCATTCCCATTTCTAATTCCAGCAAAGTTAAGCACATCTCATGTGCAGCCATGAAGACCAGAACATATTACTTCCCTTTGGCTTTGCAATGATATTCAAGCATTGGAAGGGTCATAGCACACTAGAGAATTAATCCATCCTGTCCAGTATGCTGTCCCTGGCATGGTCCTGTATCAGAGAAAAGGGAACACACACACACACACACACACACACACACACACACACACACACACACAGAGTTGTCTTATACCTTTGAACCAAACTTGTAAGGATTTGCACAAGACACATACTTTCTCTTGTTTCTATTTTATGTACACTTCCTCCCCACCCCTAAGAACCGAGGCCTTTGAGGAAACTGGAAAAAATTGCGACATTGCTATAAATGTTACACATTGTTTCAGAAAGGGCAGATCACCAAATTGAATTTAACTGTGTTTTATTTGGTGTCCTTGAGGGAATTATGTAAAGACACTAAACCCATATTGTAGCTTGGACATGGATGACTCATTCAAAGCCATTCTCTTCAGAGGCTTTTGAAAATGGATGTTTACCCACCCTATTTAAGATCCTGTCATATTGTCTTACATTTCAACAGGCTTAATTACTACACTACAATGAAAATAAACTGAGTACTTCCTAACTGAGGTCCTCCATCCCATTCATTCTGAGGTCAGTAAAATCAAATGCATTATTCTCAAACAGTGATTTTTTTCTCAGTACATAATTAAACTTATTCATTAAATACAGTAAACACCTGGTGACAAATTTTTAAAGGCTGACTCTAAAACTGCACTCCCAAAATTATGTGCACATTCAATTTGTGTTTATAAACAGCACTTGAGCACGTAAAGCAGGCATTTAGATATACAATTACCCAATTTGTGTGTGAAAATTCCTCTTTGGTTGTAAAGTTTCAGGTATGTGAGATTTAAATACTTTATTTTCAAAAATAGCTCAGCATTACTTTAACTGCAAAAAAAAATATGGAAGAAAAACAAGCTACCTCTGAAGATTAAGATTAGGAACCAGTAGCATGTATCTAGATTTATAGCCCATAAGACTACGGTCACACACACTCAGGGTGAATTTTCATGCTGTGCCCAAGATCACAATGCAGCATTCATAGCCTAGCACAGCGGCTGACCAAAATGGCTTTAAGCCCTTCCAATCCTATGCTGCTGTGGAAATTGGAAAGGCCTCCAGCAAAAGCGCATGGGAGCTTGTTTGAGATACAGGGGTTTCTCAGCTATCACAGAACAGCCTAGAATTGCCACAATGTGGATACAATAGTGTTATGCTAAACTTCTATCAGATTCCCATATGCAAACAAAAATTGTCTCATGATATTTTAGAGTTAAATAATTATGACGGGTCAAAATTTTAGCAGAGCTGCTAAACCAGTAGTAAGGTAATAAAGCTCTGCTGCTTTGTATCTGCTTATGTGATAGGATGCATTTGTACAGGATATGATCAACACAGAACATTTTGTATAAAGACTGGGGTGTGTGTATTGATTTTATAATATTAACTGAGTAATGCCACCTTGGGCATATGTTAGCCGATGGTCAGGTGAGATGCCACTATGCCCTTGTATTAATATGAGATTTCAACTGCCAGGGCAGAGCTCACTAGTGACCAGGCTGAGAGCCACTGAAAAGCAGCTAGGTACTTTCTTGTGTGTTTTGCACAGTAACAGGAGGAGTCAGGTTACCACTTAATCAATTACTTTGTTTATTTATCTAACAAGTTAATCTCTTACTGTTACAATGTTTGTTTGTTTACCTAGCGAGATAAGCTCTTGTGGTTACAATTGTTACAAGGTTTATATTTTGATTACAAATAGGGAGCATACACTCTAATTCATAGCTCTATACTTGTTAAATTCATAGATCTACACTCTTTGAATGCGCACAAAAAGAAATGAAAAGTAAAATACCTAGCATGTCTTATTCTTACCCCTGCATTGCCAACATGGCTTGGCCAGTTTCCTCTCAATCCCTTGGGAAGGGGTCCTTTGTCCTTTTTTTCCAGGAGTCAAGTGTCCCCGGGGATCTGGGGAGACCCCCCCACCCTCCTGTCCAGCAGGAAAGATGATTGGAGCTCAAATAGGGGGTCTGTCAGACCCCTCTTTTATACCCATTGGGTCACGTAGGCTTCTTCCTTGTTTTTTTTAAAAAATGCCAATTGAATTAGACTGTCTGATACTGGTTCTCACAGGCAGTTCAAGGACGTAGTTCACACCTGTGAGGGAGAGACAGTTAAGGTCATTTGTGTATTAATGGGCCAGGAGATTTTCCTCCTGTCTGGGACAAGTGTCCTGGTGAATCAACTGATGGTAATTGGCCAATGGCAGTCCGAGACCCAACTGTTAATTAGCCCATTGTTCTTAGCTTTGCACCCGGAGCTTCAAAGACAGTGGCTAAGATAACCCATCTGTGCTCTCAGGCATTCCAGGGGTGGGCTATTCCTTTTAACCCTTTCGTGCTCTGAAGCACCTAGGGAAGGCACGATGGAGTAGAGCAAAAGCAGCGGTTCTGTCTGGCTACAGCATATCAGTTAAAATATTAGTGGTGATTGCCCATCCTTTGTATTGTGAAGGTGAATATTTTAACTCCAACATTAATGAAATGAGAGTCTCAAAACAGCATTAAAATAATAGGCTACAGTTACACTAGTGAGTTTTGCCAACAAAACCCCAGTTTTGTTGACAAAACTGGTGGAAGGTCTACACACAAAATGTGCTTTGTCGACAATCTGTCTACAAGACTCAGCACTTTTGCTGGCAGAGTTCTGCCTCTCAGCCATGAAGCATAACGCTGCTGTTGACAGATTCTGTTGATACGAAAGCTGAGTAGATGCTCTGTGGGGGCCTTCTCTCAACAGATATGGCATCCGGAACAATGGGCAGCCCTGTCTGCTGTGCTTCTGGGTGCCTGTTTTGTTCAGAGAGCAGCTGGGCAGTCTGGCCACTCTGCCAACAGAGCAGAGAGCTCTTCCAATTGGCCTTTGGGTGTGGCTGCACTCTGCTGACAGAAGTTTTGTCAGGAAATCTCTTCTGACAGTGACTTCTGTTGACATAGCCCTGTAGTGTAACTGTAGCCATAGATGTCACTGTGTTAAATATAATTTGAAATCTCAACAAAGCTTCAAAAGCACTTGTCTGTTTTGAGCTAATACTTCAAACCAATCATTAGCTGAGCTCACATATGGTTGTAGGTGTACTGGGAACCCCTTCACCTTTCTAATTAACACCTTTTTTGCAATTACATGTTACAACAAAGCTGTTTATACTGTAACTTGTTTTTTCCTCCATCTCAACATTTCAATTCAAATTCAGTCTGTGACAAATTTAGAGAGAGAGAGAGAGAGAGAGAGAGAGAGAGAGCACACATGCACGCTATTTTTCCTCATTTTCTTTGCACACCATAGCACAATAAAAATGTAATTATGCAGTGTATGGGAGGAGTAGTAGGAAGGAGCAGAGGAGAGGCATACCATATCTTCATGCAGCTTGTCTCAAGAGTAAATGTTCTTTGTCAGATGCTTGCTGCTATCAATACCTGATTCTCTCTGAAAAGCATAATATATTTCTCCAACTCAGACTCTGAGTAGCATTTCAAATGTGAAGAAAATAAAGCTATGTCAATGAATGGCACAGAATCATATGCATTTGATGCCACAGATAGACCTATGTTCTTAACAAATATTTAGAAATAATCTAATAATCTAAACAAATTTAAACAAATTAGAGAAGCTCATTTAGGTACCATTTGAAGGAAGGGCTTATACCAAGATGTGCCATGGCATGCAAAATAAAGCAATATAAAAAGGTATTTTTGAATGTTGCATTATCCTTGTCATAGATCCCAGTTATTTCAGTAAATATGTGTTCAGAATATATAAAAATAATAAAGATGTTGAAGAGATGAGAACATACTCAATACAGATCTCTGCCAAACTTATTACAATCTCCACAGACATTTTCCAAACAGGCTGGACAAAGCATAAGAGGAACTCTGCATCCCACCCTAAACTTCATGACAATTAACTATATTTATTCTCAGTCTTATGGTCAACCTTCTACACATACACTGTCCTTGTGCTATAATCTACATATACCACAAATCCAAGAACACCAATGACACCAAATGTGAATGAATGGATCGGTGATATTAGTGTGAATACATTATTCTTTAAATATAGAGAGTCAGAAACACTAATTCCCGTGAATAAAAATCAGGAGCAGTGGACAAATAAAGCATGCTAAACTAAGTTATAGGTATACACACATATTTTTCAAGCCATCATAAGTATAATATCATTGCTTATTTTATTGTTGATTCATCTTTAAAAGTGCTTTTAATCTTCCTGTAAAAATTTCATTCACTTTAAATGTAGCTACACAGACCTGTCAACAGAAAACAAATGCAATAGTTTGTGGGCTCCTGGTTTGGTATGGAGGAAAGCATAAAATGTAACAGATTTCTGAAACTATATATGCACAATAGCAGTAGAAATAAAACATTAATGTGGTATAATGTGAAGCCTAAGTATCTTTCAAAGTGCAGTTATTAGATTAAATGAAAGCTGTCACATCATGATATTGAATGCATTGCTGCACTCGTAGTTGGGTGTCCATGTTCAAGTGGTGGAAATTAAGAAAATCTGCAGCTTGTGATTTAAATATTTAAGACACGATAGTATTCCAAAGTGATGTATAATGAAGATGAATAAAGCTTACAACCTCCTTATACTTAGCCAGGTGTAGAGAAGGGAAGCATTAAACTTCAAATCTATCAGTACCAAAAATGATTTTCTAGAGTTTGACATTTTTCACTGAAAAGGCCCACCTTTTGCCAGCATGTGGTTTTCACTATTAATTCCACACAACAACTTTTAATGGTCAGAGGTTATAAAATTAAGGATTCAAATGCACACTACTTCAGGGGAAATCAGGCTGAGATAACTCTTTCAAAATAAAACATCTCTCTGCCTCATCTTTCTGTGTAACAGCCAGTTATCTACCAAGTGACCCAAGGGTAGGAACTGTGCTTTACTTTTTAAAAAATAGCAAAAAATAATGTAATAAGATTTCAAATATTGCCTTTCTTCATCTCCCACTGTCAGAGGCTTTTTATGTTTTTCCCTCTTCAAAATGTGTCAAAATGCTACCTGAGAATAATCAAATATTGGCCATGGTAAACAATGATGCCTGGGTTGTTCTTGAATGGAGACTCCACTAGTTTAAAATATTGATCAGTGTCCAGCTGAGCAGAATTTAAGGTTTCTTTTCTCTTATGTGGACTCAGGAAACACAGACATGCTTGAACTCTGCCATAACTATTATGCTCTGTCAAAAGAAACTAGATTTTATTCATTATGGGAGTCAAACCTTTAAAAATTATTCACTTATGAAAGACTGAGCTGTCCTTGGCCTCAGGTTCTATCTATACTCGGGACTGTTTCTGTTTCTCACTACTGATTGTTCAGCAAAGAAGGAAGGCCTATACTGGACAGGCCACTGCAGGGTTTTTTTTTTTAATACACTCACCCCACACTAAATGAGTACTTTATTTACGGGTACTTGGTTAAACGAGGGACACATATACCTCCCTTAGTTGACTGGATGAGTGAACTCCCTTTGCTTATACAAGCATAACCCCTGCCCCACTTCTCCAAACCCCTGTAGTCTGATGTCCCCCTCCCACACCAGCCCTGCAGCCCCAACCTGCTGCAGCCTGACCCACCGCTGGCCCCACAGCCCCAAACCATGGAAGCGTGACCACCCTGCAGCCAGACCCCGCCCATCGGCCCCACAGCCCCAAACCATGGCAGCCAGACCCCCCAACTGGCTCCGCGGCCCCAAACCACAGCAGCCTGAAGCCCCCTTGGCCCCTCAATCTGATCCTCCACCCCAGCAGCCCTGCGGCCCCAAATTGCAGCAGCCTGAACTCCCCTGCCAGCCCCACAGACCTAAAGCGCTGCAGCCTTAATCCCTGCCCACCGGCCCCACATTCCTAAACTGCCGCAGCCTTAACCCACCTGCCCGTCCACCCCACCACAGACCCTACCCGCCACCAGATTTTAACCCTCCCTCCCACTCACAACCCCAAATTGCTCCCGGACTTTAACCCTCCCCAACCCCCCAAACCCAAGGTTCACTTAACTTTCAAAAGCAGCACCACCTGCTGCCACTCCTTCGCTGAGTTAAGAGAACTAGGAACCAATCAGAGACTTTTACGTGTATTTTAATGGTAATTTAGTGTTCCTCTTATGCGTTTTCACCTATGAGCAGGAAGTTGGGAACCAATTGTGCTCATATAGTGAGGGATGAGTGTACTGTCATGTAGCAGATTTCGTCAACAAAGTATTAAAAATGCTGACAGCATATACCCACTATGTACATTACATCTTCCAGCATCACTAACCTCCGTGGTTCTGAACTAGTGTTAGCAGTGCTAGTGTTAGTTTACATAGGCACTGAGTCTCCACAGAGGAATGTGAGGCAAAAATTAGTATGAACTCCACAAAACCAGACTGTGAGCAGTAAATCCAAACACAGGGCAGACCAACAATACATACGTAGGTGTTAAGCAGTGGACTCCAATAGACAGCTGCTGGCAAGGCTGGGTCAGATATGCAGGAGACATAGCTCTGATAATATGGCTTCTTGGCCCTTTTGTATTTTAGCATATTTTAGTCTAAGCAAAGTACTTCCATTTGCAATTTGCTCATTTTTACAGGATTTTTCCTTCACAGAAACATAGATCTTGAGCTCTCTGTTGATAAGGCTTAGTGAAAGATCTGTACTTGATCTCTGGACACCTAGCTCGACAGTCCTTTCACTGAAGATTCCTCCTGCCCCTGCCCCCGGTTTCCTTCCCATGCCGCCTTCTTCCTGGCAGAGTGTCTGTTTTAATCTGGATCACTCTACTTTCGTTATTTCAGTGTTCAACTTTGTGTTTAGCTGCTGGCTTTATCCCAGCAATCACTAAATAGACAAATAGAAAAGATGGACTAAATTATTTCCATGTCCTTCTTGGACATATGCAAAGGGAAAGCATGTTCTGCACTTAAACAGCAACCTTTACTCATGGGAATAATCATTACTCTAGCAATTAGTCTCATTGAGGTCAAGCATGTGAAAGTCACCTAATGACATTCACCTCAGATATATGAGTCCTATATATTATGGGAGTACCTGGTAGTAACCAATATTCAAAAAGGGAATAAAAAACAACAAGCAGTCCTGGAGCATGAGGTCATGAGCTTTCATACATAAGACCCATGTCCACAAATCATCAAAAATGTAACTCTTCTGTCAGCTAGAGCCAGAAACAATTGATAATAATATGAGGCACTATAATAGTTACAGACCACAAACATTTTGGAAGGCATATAAAGAAATCTCAAGCTTCAGAGCATAAGCCAGCCAATCTTTAAATGTTAACATGAGACTTTATCTTCAGGGCCAATTATTTTATATCTGCCTACTGTGGGAATCTTGTATGCACTTCCAAAGCATCTGGTGACTGCCACTATTGAAATGGTACTGTACTAGGTTGACTTTGGGTCTGACCACTATAACAATTTGTATGTTTCTCATTTAGGTTGCTTTACTACTTTCCATTAGTAAAAATACATCCATCCTCTTTCCCTCCTTCCCCTCTCAAAATGTTCTAACGCCTTCACTATTTTCCTCAGACCTTTTAAATCTGGCAGAGAGAAAGCCTTAAGACTAGGGAAGTGCCTTTTGCTTTGTCCCATTCATGTTCAGCTCAGTTATACACTGTTAAAATTGCCATTTCCCGTCTCTTGCTTGCATCACCGTGGAAAACTTTGGCAGCATGCCAAAACAGCAACTGAATGCAAACATTCTAAAGAGCTGGGACCATGCTGCCACTGAAGGAAGAACAGGGTGCCAATAATTTAATTTTTAGATTAGAGTACAATCTAAGGTCCCATTTCTTCAGGTGCCAACACTTGGAACCAGAGACAAGTCCCTGGGACTATTCATATGTTTAAAATTAAGCATATGCATAATTCTTTGCAGGATTGTGGTTATGTGATTAAATTTAATTGAAGAACAATGGCTTCATCCTGCCATCACTTATACATATGAGTAGTCCATATTCTGAGTGAAACCCATCCTAGAGTAAAGTAGGTATGGAAGATTTTAAATCCCAAGTATAATCTCAGGGCAGTACTTAAGTGGTGTTTAAATGATGCATATGGTCTTGGGTATGAACTCAACTCAACATAGAATTTCATTCAATAGTGGGAAAATGGAGTCACTCCTTATTTTCAGTGGTGTGTACGAGAAGATAGAATTTAATCTCATGGCTTTATAAAATAAATTGCGGTGTCAAAGGTACCATCTTCTGATTTAATCTATTTCAGTTTTAATTATTTTACATTAGTGTTGCATTAATTTGGTCTCAAAGAAGTGAGGGCTCATGGAATTAGAAAGCTTCAGTCCGAGGAGGGAGGTTTGTATCTTGGCCCCCGCTGCGCCGGGCTGAAGCCAAAGCCCAACCCCTACTGCCCAAAGATATGGGGCTTCGGCTTCAGCTTTAGTCCCTGGACACGGCAAGTCTAACACCATCTAGGATGACCCAATTAAACTGATTCACATAACCCTCAATCTAAGAACCACTGTTCTATGGCATCTCCTCCCCATAACCCATCATCTCTTTTCTAAGCTGAAGAGATTCAGTCTTTTCAATTTCTCTCCACATGGAGCTCTTCCATACCCTTGATGAATATTGTTGCCCTTCTTTGCCTTTTTCTTATACTAATTATATATCTTTTCTGAAATGAGGTGATGAGAAATGCACACAGTATTTCATGTGTGGGTATGTGTACACTAAGAATTTCTATAGTGGCATTATGACCTTTTCTGTTTTATTATGTGTCCCTAATACTTCCTCACATTTATTAACTTTTTGGATGGTGACTGCACGTAGCAGGGATGTTTTCAGAGAATTATGCACATTCCCTCAGCATTCAGTTTGCCATCTAAATACTTGTCTTTATTTTTATCTAACTTATGGGAAAACAAATGTAATAAATACAGCTAGAAAGACAAATACTTGGGGGAGAATAATTTTCAGACTTAACTTCACCAGCTACATAGATATTCCAGACACAGGATAATTACCAGCTATGTCTTTATCACAAAGTGCCCCAACATTCTAATTAATTCAAATTGCTTTCTAAGAGCCATGTTATTAGAAATATGCAGAAGCAAATTCCTACAGAATAATAGCTGTACTGTCTTCAAATTTAAAAAAAAATTATCACTCACAGGCTCTGTCAATCTATATCCTAACAAAATCCAAGCCACTAGACACAATCAGCTCCTCTATTCTCATTACATAGTGATAATAGAAAGAAAGGGGTAAAGCACTAGAGTAGAAACAAAGCATATTGGTCCCTGGTGAAATTCATGCAGCAAGAAACAAGTATAACAGGTTGCATTTTCTTTTTATGTAGTGATTTCAAAACCGGTTTATTAGGGCCAAATTGTGCAGTCCTTACTGAGGTACCCAACTCATTAGCTATCAGCTTTTCAAAGCAATGGAAGTCAGGAGAGATTGTAGAAGACTAGAAGAAGGCAAATAGAGTGCTCATCTTTAAAAAGGTAAATAAGGGTGATCCAGGAAGTTACAGACCAGTCAGCTTAACTTCAGTGCCAGGAAGATAATGGAGAAAATAATGAATCCAGCTGCAAACACCTGGAAGATTATAAGGTGATAGTAACAAAGAGGAAGCCGTGCTAGTCTATACACTATCAAAACAAAAAGCAGTCAAGTAGCACTTTAAAGACTAGCAAAATGGTTTATTAGGTGAGCTTTTGTGGGACAGACCCACTTCTTCAGACGATAGCCAGACCAGAACAGACTCAAATAAATAGACTTAAATATTAGATATTAAAATTAAATATTAAATATTAAATAGAACAGACTTAAATATTGAGTCTGTTCTGGTCTGGCTATGGTCTGAAGAAGTGGGTCTGTTCCACAAAAGCTCACCTAATAAACCATTTTGCTAGTCTTTAAAGTGCTACTTGACTGCTTTTTGTCTTTATAAGGTGATAGGTAACAGTCAGCATTGATTTGTTATGAACAACTCACTTAAAACCAGATAGCCTTCTTTGATAGGGTAACAAGCCTTGTAGTTGAAGGGGAAGTGGTGGATGTGGTATACCTAGATTTAATAAAGCATTTGATATGGTCTCACTTGTCCTTCTTATCAATAAACTACACAAATACAACTTGGAGCTACTATAAGGTGGGTACATAACTGGTTGGATAGGGAGAATAGCTATTAATGATTCATAGTGTTGCTGGAAGGGAATAACAAGTGGAGTTCCACTGGGGTCCATTCTGGTGCCACTTCTGTTCAATATCTTCATCAATGATTTAGATAATGGTATAAAGAGTACACTTACCAAGTCTGCAGATGACACCAGGCGGGGAGGAGTTGCAATGGCTTTGGAGTATAGGGTCAGAATTCAAAATGACCTGAACAAATTGAAGAAATGGTCTGACGCAAATAGGCTGAAGTTCAGTAAGGACAGATGCAAAGTACACTGCTTAGAGAGGAACACTCACTTTTATGAATACAAAATGGGGAGTGATTTCATAGGAAGGAGTACTGCAGAAAGGGACCTAGGAGTCATAGTGGACCATAAGCTGAGTATGAGTCAACAGCGTGACAGTATCACCAAAAAAAAAAAAAAATCTAGGATGTACTAACAGGAGCATTGTGAGCAAGATATGAGAAGTAATGGTTGCACTCTGTTTTGCACTGATTAGGCCTCTACGGAAGTATCAGAGGGGTAGCCGTGTTAGTCTGGATCTGTAGCAGCAATGAAGGGTCCTGTGGCACCTTACAGACTAACAGAAAAGTTTAGAGCATGAGCTTTCGTGAGTTAACTCACTTCTTCAGATGCTGAATCCAGCATCTGAAGAAGTGAGTTAACTCACGAAAGCTCATGCTCTAAACTTTACGGAAGTGTTGTGTCCAATTCTGAGCACTACATTTTAGGAAAGATGTGGAGCAGTTGGAGAGGGTCTAGAGGAGAGTTAAGTGATTAAAGGTGTAGAAAATATGACCTATGAACAAATAATAAAGGGATTAAGTTTGTTTAGTTTGGAAAAGAGAAGGCTGAGGGGGAGCCATGATCACAGCTTTCAAGTACCTAAAAGGGTGTTACTAGGAAGAAGGAGAAAAATTATTCTCCTTAACTTTTGAGGATTGGACAAGAAGCAGTGTGCTTAAGATGCAGCCATGGAGGTTGAGGTTGGATATTAGGAAAAATGTCCTAACTCTCAGGGTGGCTAAGCACTGGAATAAGCTGCCTGAGCTAGTTGTAGAATCTCCATTCTTTGGAGACATTTAAGAGCAGGGCTGATCTAGATGGTGCTTGGTTCTGTCATGAGGGCAGGAGAATGGACTTGATGACATCTTGAGGTCCTTTCCAGTTCAAGTATTCTATGACAAAAATATGTCCCCTGACAAAAGTGGTCTTGACGTAAGTGCTATAAAGGAAGGACTCTTACTCACTTCAGTTATAAGACTTGGTGTAGATCACTCAAACTGGTGTACTACCACTGCCATATGGGTTGTACGAGTGAGTGGTACCTAACGACTGTTACTGGATGACGATGTGAAAATCCAAGCATTATTCTGGAGCTTTAAGTTCAGCCCATCCTGTTACATGAATCGTAGTTAATTAGTACCGTGTTCTTGCAAGTCAGGTAGAATTTTAATGGGAACTCTAATGGAAGACATGTGATCCTTTTCTGTTTTATAGTATTCATGTCATGTCCTTGGTAATTACTTGGGTCATATTAGCTGGATATGGCTTTAGAGTACTGAAATATCTTCACAGAGAGAGAATGTATTTTGCCTTGAGTAATATGTGCCAGTTGCTATTGGTCCTATATCACAGAGTGAACTGTGCCCTTCTATCCCCTGCAGTTCCTCATGAGAGGACCTGTTCTAGTAACAGGCCCTAGGCATAGCAAAAGCTCTGCTGTGACAAAGCCACCTCTCAGACTCCCAGAGAGCTACAGGCAACATACTGGTTTTATTTTCAATGCTGCACTTACTGTCCCTTTAAGAGCAGGTAATACAAGCTGTTCAGTAAAGTTATAGTTACACATTCAAAGGTAACAATGAATTAAAATATCCCACAACTTTGAGTTCCTCCAGAATGATAGAGAAGACATTATGTAATCTTTGCCGCCACCACCACAAATCCATAATACCTACATAATTACACTATATATAAAAGGCTCTTGCACTAAACCTACTATTCTCAGTTTGTCAAAAACAACAGCCAAATGGAATGGTTTCTATTAATAAACTCTTTGTGGCTAATGGGCATCATAAAAAAGGCACCAGAAAATGAAACTTTTGTCCACCCTCTGCACACACTAAGTTGGATACTCAGACTGAGGGATACAGAACTGATGGGGAAGAAATTCTTTCTATATGTGGCAGAAATTAAAAGGAGAAAAAAAATGATAGCACTTGTTATAAGAATAGCATTAGCTAAAATAGCCCAGAAAAGTAAGAATTCTCTCTCCAGTGTCTCCCTCTCCTCCCGATCTCTGTATATAAAGTAAACTTTAAAAGAAATAAAGCAATACAACCCAGATGTTCAGAGCTCCCTAATCCAACAAATGACTCCTTCCCCACTTCCCTTTCTTCTAACTTGTCTGAACATAACAAAGTGCTTTGTCTGTGCCCAGCCTTAGGGTATGTCTACACTACACAATTTTTAGTAACACAGTGGGGCCACACAGCCTTGTCACTAAGGCTACATGTACACAAGAAGTCTCTGTTGACAGAAGTCACTTTTGGAGGGGATTTCCTGGGAAAACTTCTGTCAACAGATTGCATCTACACATAAAAGCAGATTGACAGAGCAATCTGCTCTGCTGAAAGAAAGCAGCCAGACTGCTTGGCCTCTCTCAAAAGAATGGCTGACCGGACGCTCTGCAAACAGGGCTGCCTGGTGAACCAGCAGCCCTGTCTGTTGACAGAAGGGCCCCGAAGCATCTACACAGAACACTGTTGAGAGAGGTGTTATACCTCAATTGGGAGAGTTATAACGCTGCCAGGTTTTGCCGACAAACTGTCAAAAAGGGCATTTTGCATGTAGATATGCTGCAGTCTTTCCCAACAAAAGCCCAGTTTTGCCCAGAAAAGCCTCTTGTGTAGACATAGTCAAAAATTCAGGCAGTGTGAACACTGTGGCTATCTCTACACTACAGCGCTCTATTGACAGAAGTTACTGTCGGAATATATCTTCCAACAAAACTTCTGTCGACAGAGTGAGTCCACACACAAAAGTGCATCAACAAAGTGATCCGCTCTGTCGACAGAGAGCAGCTGGACTGCCCAGCCCTCTCTCGACAGAACAGCTGAATGGAAGTGCAGCAGACACAGCTCTCCAGTGACCCAGAAGCCCTGTCTGTTGACAGAGAGCCCGCTCAGAGCATCCACCCGGCTTTTTGTTGACAGATTGCACCAAGCAAGGTGTTCTGCCTCATGGGGGAGAGGCAGAAGGCTGTTGACAAAAGTACCAAGTTCTGTCAAAGGTATGTATGTCAACAGAACACATTTTTAGTGTGGCTGTTCCATGGGTTTTGTTGAAAAAACCTAGTGTAGATGTAGCCTGTTTGTTTATATGCCAACAATAATATCCATCCTCTATGGGCAAGCACCTGCAAAACGCAAAAGCTTTGTTGCTTAATTGCTACTGTAGACAAAGCCACAGTCTCATCTCCATATCATCCTTTGCTATCCTTCAAAATATATTCACAGCCTCATTGCCAGTATCTTGTACTTTTTGTCGTCATTTACAACTATGCAAAGTAGGTGTGAAATGCTACTAAAAATCTGAATTACGCCCACCCGGTAGTGGTGTAAATAATGGCACAAGGTAGACAACAGCACAAAATAGTGGCCCGTGTATTTTTAATTCTCAATACGTAGAGGACCAATTCTAAATATCCTATAACACTGTTGATTTGACCAGAATCACGTTAGGACTAAACATGGACACAGTTTTATGTATTTTTAACTGAAAGTAAAAAGGATAACACAGCAGTTCACTTATTAATATGGTTTCAGGGTACATTAGGCAGACTTCCCTGCACTATCCTCCTATCCCTCTTATTTAGTCTTTTCTCTCTATCTCTGCCAGAAAAGGACAGAGTCCCGAGGAAAACAGGTTAGCCTGGCAATCACAGAACCCAGATGACAAACTGGAATTTATTTTTCTTCAGCAAAATGACATGTGGGACTTTAGCTGGCTGTTCTCTTGCTGGATAGGCTTTTTGGCTGGTTCACTGCTGTGTCTGGAAGTTGTCACTAAACTCTTCAGGTATCAAATTGCTAACGGGCTGATGGCTGTCTTGTACTTTTGCAACCTTCTTTCCTGTTCGACTCATCTTCCGTTGGGAGGATTTTGCTGTCAGTTTTACTCTGAAGTTTTGCATAACACTTTACATCTTATCCACAGGCAGGATCTTTGTTAAGATGAAAGAGCTCATTCTGACCCCTAGCAGGGCCCAAGAAAATAGGCGATTCTGGAAAGTGCTTGATACTTCATATTTCTGTTTCAAAGAACTGGAGAGTTAGGTAATGTTCAGCAAAACATTTTTTGCTTCCAAATCAGCAGTGAACCATTTTTGAGCTCTCAAAATAAGTATAACAAGCTGGAACACACAGATATTTCCTTGGAGACTGGACTTTTAGCAAGGACACTATGTCAGGAAGGTGGGCTCAGCAGCCATGAGTAGAAGGATGCTGCTTTCTCTTTGTCTAGGTCCCCTAACTATCGGCCAGCAAGGGGAAAGTGCACAGATTCCATGAATTACTCCTCTGCTTCTCCCCTCACTAGTCAGGAATGAGGGCCATGTACACAAGCTGTGTACTCTCCTCTCACTCCCTGATCATCAGAAGACCAGGAAGAAGAGAAAGTAGCACCCTGGTATACGTGGCTGTAGCTCCCTTTGCCTGCCCAGAATGATGCTATGGGCTCGTGGTCAAGAGAATAACTTATCTGAAAGGCCTTTTCCCCTCACTAATGATTTCTGTTAATAATTACGAGGCTTACGCTGGCAATTAGATGACCCATTATTTGGGGGATAGTCACAGAGAGGTAGCCTGGGTTAGTCTGTATCTTCACAAAACCAAAAAGCAGTCCTGTAGCACTTTAAAGACTAACAAAATAATTTATTAGGTGCTGAGCTTTCATGGATCAGACCCACTTCCTCAGATTTGGGGGGTTTAATATGGATTGGGTGGGCGCGGCGGGGGAGACACTGGATAATGGTGCAGCCCATTTTTCTTACAGTTTTGCAAAGGTATGAAATATTTGGATTCTTTTATACCTCCTGCATTTACTACTGAAATAAATGGACATGGCAAGTCTTCGCCTAAAGTCTCAATTTAAAAATAAAAAGAGGAAAGTGTTCTCTTACGGACAGGTGCCAGTGTGTTGCAACACAGCACACACGTACTCATTCAGGACTTGATCCTGCAAGGTGCTAAATACCCAGGCTCTGATCCAGCAGAGCACTTAATGCTTCATTCTAAGCAGCACTGAAGTCAATGGGACTGCACTGGTACTTAAAGTTAAGCACATAATTAAGTGCTTTGCTGGATCAGAGCCAGAGTACTGGGCATTACAGTATCAAGCACTTACTGCTGAAGTATATTGAGATAGAAGTGCATCAAGTATAGTTATAACAAACAATACAAGTCAAAGATCAAAACATAATAATGCCAAGAAATCAGATTGCACAGACCATGTTTCCTGTACTATGCTTACCAAATAGCTTTCTCATAAGGAATCAGCTGTCTGTAAAATCAAAGTGCAAAGTCATCTTGCTCACTAATTTTGAAAATATTTTCATTCATATTTTGGCATTTTTATGTTTTTTTCAATTGTTATAACAAAACTGAAATGTTATGCTTAATTATATCCTATCATCCTCCAGGACAGATGATAGTCTAAATTGCAGTATGCAAACAACTTCTGTGTATTAGAAATCTTTACTAAGTTTTATTACAGAAAAAAATAAAAAAGATGCACAAAGGCAGGAAAAAGACTGTAACTGAGTTATTTACATGTCTGCCTACGAACAGACAGATTGGTTACCAACTCCAACAGCTTTCACCTCAAAATCAGTTGTTCTCAATGCCCAAAAGAGCCGATTCTGTCTCAGTGGCATCATTCTGACCTGTGACAGGGACTCTGTGAATTATTAAGCAGTGACACTTCCGGCTAGCTGTAATCCAGTCCTGTGTCCTTCTAACCATGCAGGACTAGACTGTAACTAGCATGAGGTGTCACTGCTTAACCAGCTGAAGATGCTTCACTGATCAACCTGGTGGATTAAACCAAGATAGAGGCGGCATGGGTTAACCAAACAGGAATGGTCAGAAGCAAAAATGAAAAGTGTCCTGGACAGAGAAAAGTGGTGAAGAATCTTGAGGGCAAGGAGAGATGTTAGCACTAATAACTATTATATTCTATCCCCCAGGGAAAAAAACTTGGTCAGATCCTCAGCTGGTACAAACTCCTCATAGACCTTAAGGTAGAGATGGAGCTTCATGATAATCTTCTATCTGACCTCTGGCATGTTCCAGCTCACAGAACCTCACTCACCAACTCCCACAGTAGACCCAAAACTTCTGACTGAAAAACAAAAATCCTCAAATTTGGATTTAAAGTCAAGTTACAGATATTGCACCATTTACTCTGCTTCAAACTAGCAAGTGACTCGTGTCCCAAGCAGTCAAGGAACCATATTTCCCCTTTCTGGAGCTCTGCCAAACTGATCTGGAAGAAATTACGTTCCCTACTTAAAACTTGGCAATCTGTTACACCGGGACCCCTCCTGTGGGCAAGACCTGCAACACTCGCCTGAAATGAGTCTTCTGTAGTACTCAGAGTCCTCCTCACATCTGGTAAAGCTACACTGAGGCTTTTATTTCGGAATACATTTGTATTTCAAAATAGAAACTCTGCAGCCAAATACAGTGCTCAAAATTGCAGGGCTATTTTGAGCATGGTATTTTGTTCCTGCTATCTCTCATTGTGAGAGATATAGTGGGAAGTTCAAAATAGGCACTTATTTTGAACTTTGGTGCTTTGTAGCTGGTGCTGAGTTTGAAATAAATTACCTCAAAATAATTTGCGCAACTCTCTTTCAATTTTTTTTCTAAGCCTGTACAGAGAGACATCAAAATTTGTCCTAACAAAAATTGAAGTTAAATTAAGGGACATGACATTTCCTGGGCCATATTCTACTCCCCCCCACCTTCCAGCCTGGGTCCCCCCAGCCCACATGCCTTATTAAAAACATAAATATATTTGCAATTCTCTATTCATAGGGTACAACCCCTTAGTTCACAGAGTTACTAAAAGTCAGTTCCTACTGGTCTTGATATTTTATGTGCTAATCCCTGTAATTTATCAGGATGGGTGTAGCCAACCAGCCTAGGGTTCCCCAGAAAGGAGGCTGCACCCAGAAGGAGAGTGCTATATTTGGTTTATTGAAAGCGCGTGACGCCCGCGACGGGAGCCCCAGAGACGCCGCAGTCACCAGTGGGGGAAAATCTGACGCGTCGGAGCTTCACTCAGAGAGAGGCTCTGTAACAGGCCTCCTAACACTAGCTGATAAAGCTGAACTCATTAACATAAGATTGACTAAAATTGCCTATGCATTTCTTACCACTATCTGTTGTGGCCTAGTGCCAGCGTAGCCTTGAAGTCTTTGCAAGCAAGCCTTGTTTGCAGTTGTTGCCATGGCAGGGTTAGTTGTTTTGCAGCTTTTCACCTTTCACAGACTGGTCTGTTTGGAATTCTCCTGAGGATTCACAGAGGGGTTGGACTGCACTCTCGACCGTTACAAAGTCTTCTCGCACCCTACAACGGGTGTTATCTGGGACTCCTGATTTGGACTCATTAAGATATTTGAGTTGGATTTCCAACTGTAGGGATAATTTTTATTTCCATATCCTTGTCCCCATTCGCCACCTTGCCACTTCCACAATGCTCCACGCTATGCAGGCAAAGAATAAATTGAGGTGTTAGGGCATACCTAGATTATCATTAATCTCTAATCCATAGCAATACTGACTTCAATAGAGCTATGACAATCAATTTGAGGAACAGGTCCATACCCTTGATTGGTACTCTAAAAATGTTAACAATCAAACAGTTGAACCCTTTGTAGTCAAGTGAAATGTTCATGTTTTGCATTTTATATACATATAAAACTGCTAGAATGCTATTGATTGGCAGGAGATGGTATTAATATGTTATTTGACAGACCTTTACAATAGATCATTTTTGAGTAGGTCAGTTTATTTAGCCTGAAGTTAATGCTTTGCATAATGATTGTAATCTTCAGAATAAACTGGAGCCAGGGAATGTGGTGATTAAACTATCACTCTGAATTACATGCAAGGTTAGTTATATGTAAAGTATTATTTGCCAGGCCAATTGATCTACTTACTTCCCTAGATTGTATGTCTTCTTGGGGTTTGTTGAGGCCACTGTGCGCAGAAGGGTGGGTATTGGCACAGGGGAACTGGGCTATGATGCACTGTGTGAATTCCCTGCTATCAGACTAGCTTTTATTGGATCATTGTCACTGTCCTTAGTTAGAGCAGCTGCAGGTACCTAGGAGGTGTAAAGAAGGTTTAGAACCATCTGAGACTTGATGAGCTCAGGCCTAGGTAACTAAGGACTGGGCTGATTCCCCCTTTGGCATATGGGGAGAAGCATCCATATCCTTCACTGTGTTAAGAGAAAGACCCAACAAGGTTGCCTACAATGGAAGGCCATGGGAGCTTGGACTCTGTTTTTGTGCACTGTACAACAATAAAATGTTGGTGATACTTAGATAATTGCAATTTTTTTTTACGAAACCTAGAGCATGAGATTTTTGTTCCTTTTATTGCTACAATTCACCTGCTTTTTTGTCTACCTACGAGAAGCATTTTCCTTGCAAACCCTTTTATAGTTAAATTTTGCAAATATCAATCAGATTCTCATGCAGCAACTGACTAAATAAAACATGGGCTTTTTCCCTTTCCCTACCCTCCACTTATTTATTCCTCCACAGGGTAAAGGAACAGGTCCCTTGTGTATACTTCATCAAGATCTGTCAACTTGGTACTAATTACTGCAGTCACAGTTATCAACCTTACATGCAGTTCAAGAGGATCAGACTGAAGTTCCTTCACTGAAGCTCAATGGGTGTGCTCACTTTGCAGTTTACTGAGGCAATGCATCAAGCCACATTTTCCAAAGTTGTGAGAACAAGGCATTTCTGAAATGCTGTGTTCTTATACCACAAGCAACCAACAGGAAAATGAGCTTTGTAAAATTGCAACCTAATTTAGATAAGCACTATGTAAATCTGTTTAATTTGCATACAGAGTCATTTTATCCTCACAATTTGGAGACTTACTTCAACCCCTGCCCTCCTTAGCAACACTGCTCTGAGAGTATCTTTAGATCTGAGGTGACAGTAAGCAGGTGCATGCTGGTTCGTGGCTTCAACAAAAGCTGACTGAGCTGAAGCAGGGAGCTATTAAAGAGCTGGCAGTTATGGAGATGGGGAGGGCAGAAATCAGGCATGTGAATGCTCCCGAGGCAGGGGCTAGCATCAGGAGTCAGAGGAGTGGAGAACTAGAGGGAGAGTGGTGTGGGGCAAGGGGAAAGGGGATTATGGGGAGGGGGATAAGTGGAGCTCGTTGGTAGGGGAAGGGAGAACGATTTGGGGTTCAGATGAGGAAGCCATTGTACCATCCAGTGCAAGGGTGACCAAACTTTTTACATTGGGCCCCACTTTTTATCCCTGCAATTAGCAGGGCCTCCCAAGTTTATCTAATGCCCCAGAAGCAACGAGTAGTCTCCGAGAAGTGATGCACTGTGCTCCCTTGGCAACTACAGGGGCTGCAAAAGGGAGGGGTTTGCCAGCAGAGACCACAGGGGAGCCAGCAGAGGGCCTGGGGAGGCAGAGTGATTGCACTGTGTCCCTGTTATGGAATTTCATGCCCTCCAAGGGCACCCCTGCTGTAAGCCATGCATTTGTGCAGCTGCTCGGGAGAAAGTCAAATGCTGCCCAGCTGATTAGCAGAGCACCCACTGCTAGATTTGAGTTTCTAGTGGTGGTGCACATTCACACATGCCTCAGTGAACAGAAAAAAGTTTATTCTGCACCTGTATGGAAAAAAATCTTCACACAGATGGAAAAGATTAGAGGGAATATTGCTAACAACCATTGCTTAATTTGTGCCAGGACTGAATCTCGGTACTTCATAGCCTTGGGACTCTGGGCTTGCTGCATCAGTTATAAAAGTAAAACTACTGCTCTACCCTGAGTTCTCTTTCAGCACTTATTCAGCACTGCTAACAACATAGCTATATCACCCATCCTAGACTAATCTTTAGTTAATTTGATAAATATCCCTGTGTCACTACTCCATCAATAAACCTGTGCAAAATTACCTGGTGACCCTTAAGTGAACGACCACGCTCAGGCATGTTAGGGTGAATTGCATGGGCACTTGAACAACGCGGTGAGGTACATGGGGTGGAGGCAGAGTCCAGAGACCCTTTTAAATTGTTATAGGGAAATACGCCTCAGCACAAACAGGCTAAACCACTAATTCCACACCAAGAACTGAGGAATCAAGTGAATTTGGCAAGTCTAAACCAGTCAGCAACGGAATTTACTGAATTGCTTGCAGACTGCACTATCTGCAGCCTTCCCCCCCTCCCCCATCTAAAATTGACAGACAGGAAAAACCTATACAGGAAAGATCCATGGCCTCTGACCTAGCAGCCCAGAGGGTCAGCTGCATACCTTAAAAGTTAAAAATAAGCATGAGATGTATGATTGTGTAAAATGGGGAGGGAGGCTGAGAGGGGCTGCAGGCAAAGAGAAGCAGAAGCAACCAGGATGTGATGTGTCAGGCCTCGGGTGGAGTCAGCCAATGGCAGGACCATAAAGGGGGGCAACAACGTAAGGAGGGGGAGGAACTCCCGAATCTTGGAGAGACCAGATGCTGTCTGTGACAAGGACTGATCACCCTTCGCCGCTCCTCCCACCTGCTCACAAGTTAAACAGAGTAGTGCGTGAATACCTATTGGTACCATGAAGAAATGTGTAACAGTAGAGCTTAGATAGCCAGATGCAGTGTTTTGTTGTTTTGTTCCTGTACCTGCTCAGCTGCGTAAGTAAAAGTTAGCATTTTCATTTTTATCTCTGGTTTTCCTTTTAGTACCCTGCCATAGCTATGTGTATTACTGTGTGTATGTCTTTAGTTTCATGAGCCTTTAAGGGTTACGTGTAAGGCTGAGGCAAAGACGCCCCAGAACCCCTGAAAGGGCTTTGACCCAATGACCGGGAAGTTCTGAAAGCTGAAAGCTGCCTCGGCTGGGAAGCGTGGTCCACTGAACCTCGTGTTCTACAGGACAGTTTGTTTGTTTCTGTGCGTCACACTCTCCTATTAACCCTTGAGTCCTATCCCCTGAAACTCGGAACTCTCACTTCCTGGGGATAGATAACAGCTCTTAGAAATCAGGATAAATAACAGTCAATGAATTCCCCAACCTGTGGGCTGTTTTAGAGAACTACTGGGAGTTAGAAAAACCTCAGGGGGTATTTTTCTTTCTTTTGGGTGTAACCCTATTCCTCCTGTTAGTAGTGTGGTGCAAGCCACAGCTATAACTACACCAGTTTTGTAATAGCAAAATCAATCCCAGTGGTGCGGGTCATCACTGGGACGCAGCCCTCCCTTTTTTTTTATTTTTTTCCCCCAGTTCGACACTTAACCCACCTCTCACCTCCACCCTTATTTAGGACTTGGAGCACAGCGTATTTGCTCCTCATGGCAACGAGGATGGGATCTGGGGGTGAATGTGGGTGCCCCTGGGATAAAGGAGCGCGGAAAAATAATGAGTTTCAACATATCGCATTCCATATGCAAGAAGGAAAGGGGCATGATTATCATTTCTCCCTTGAAGAGGGAGAAGGAACAAAAACTTGGCAAGGGAAAGTAACAATGAACGGTTTGGCTTGCTTGTTAACTGCCCACCCCCAATTGTTATTTTTCCCAATAAGTGACGATACCCAACCAAAAATAATAGCCACTAAACAAAAGAAACCAGACCCTTCGGAACGTCCTGACCATGAGCTGAAAGTTATACAGAGAGTAGCTCAAAAGGCCGGGGTGCCGGTAGATACCGTTAGGATGCCCCACACATTACAGCCAGGGGTGTGCACAGCCGCACAACTTCGATCTTGGGTGGAGGATTTGAAAGGAACTGAGAAGCCGGGAAAGTTGGGCTCAACCAAATACCCCCTAGACAAAGTAGAGGAGGCGATATATTATTGCCTCCTAAGAGCCCCTAACAAGTTAACGAAGATCAAGTCTAGTTTAATCTCTGCTCTCATGACCCTTAAGGCTACCCCCGACACCAACCTGCAAAAAGAGTGGGAGAGCGAGCCCAACAGTTGCAGTGAAGTGGATAAGACCGAGTTGGTAACCTCACCCTCGGCCCCCGATCCACCACAGCCTGGAGGGGAACCCCCTCCCATCTATCCTCGGGATGAGTTGCAACAAAGGGACAATCTAGTAACACAGGCCCTTCCTGTTATAGTGAATAAAACAGCCACAGACCACCAGGGTAATGCAACCATCACACAGATACAGCGGGATCAGACAAGGGGAATTAAAAGCCCTGTTAGAAGACACCCACAAAAAATCCAAAGAACCTTCTTTAGTGTGGATAGGATGCTTAATTTTGGAGCATGGGTCCAAGTGGGTTAGCCAGGCGGAGGCTTTGTACCTAGCTCATAGCGCAAGATGGAGGGTAATTGGGGGCAACGCCACCGACATAGGGGCTAACACAGCATGGCCCATTAACATGCCAGCGCTGGGGACTCTGATCTTGCACAACAATTTTCAAGCATTAGCACTAACTCCAGGATCTATAACTACCACGGGTGACTTCCTAAGAGCAATAGCTGATATTAGCGCAGTTCTTTGGCGCCCAGTGGGGTGGGGGCTGCAGGTCTGAACCAGGCCCAAATGGCAGCCCCCAATCCCCTAGCACGTGTTCAGGATTTTAGAGTTTGCTTAATTTAAACCGTTCAGCATCGTGTTGGCCAGACATTCAGCCACGGCACACTGAACCCTGGAAACCTGTTTTTGAAACTAACCAAAGGGTTTGGGTCACACTCCCAGGGGAGGGAGACAGTACACCATTTAAGGCCCAAATCAGCAGACCCGGCATTACTCAGCTGTCAGCAGGCTTGTTTTCTGAACTTGGGTTTCCCAGTAGACAGACCAGCCAAAGGGACGATTTGGCCCTAAGAGTCATCGTGCCTTTTCTCTGTGGGCTGCATTTATTCTGCAAATGTACATCCATCAGCACAAGCAGTCATGGCTTGCTCCAGAACTGCCTAGCCCAGGCGAGAAGCCACGTGAAAGTGCAAGAAAAACACATGCAACAGGCACAGGCCTGGCCTGCTCAACGAACAAACTTCCCCTAAACTTTCCTGCCATTTCTCACCTAGACTCAGAACCCCTCCCAACACAGCAGAGCGCCCCGATCACTCATGCTGTAACTACCATCACCCATCTTTGTTCTGAACATGGGTAACCAGCAGGTGGAGCCCCATGGCATGGTTTTGCTCCCCCATCCCCAGACTTTCCCTGCACTGACTCCCCAGAGAGTTCTCCACCCCGCAGGGCTGGAGCGCTGCTTCCATGTTGACACTGCCCAAGCTACAGGGAGCATGAGGGCTGAAACAGTGCAGTGTAGCAGTGGCTAGACAGGAGGAGGCCGATCGTGCTGAGGGGGCAACCCCCCACTTTCAGTGACCTCCCTAATTTCCTGCACTCCTCCAGGAAGGTGGATTTCAGAATGTACGAATGTAAGCAGTGAGATTTCTTCATTATCTGAGCATCATTATCACTATAAAAAAGAATTTCAATATAACAACATTGGAATTAGTTAACCTTAGGTTAAACAGGGCATTTTCAATATTTAACTTGCAGCCAGAAGCTGCCCTTGAAGTGCACTGTAACCATATTTCAGCTATATAAAAAATGATAAAGGGGGAACACAGGTGACCTGCCTCAGGCCCTGAATCCCCTAGGGAAGGCTCTATTGGCTACTAGTGGTGCCTTTCCTGTGTTTCACTCCAGCTGTGCTTCCGGACACCCTGAGCTATTATGCAGTTGTTGAAGGCCAACTGAACTTGGAACTATATATGGAGCTTGTTTATGTGGGGGCTTTGCTTTCCTAACAACTCTTTTATAGTTATGCACAACAGAAGTGCCAAGAAATATTAACAGCCATGATGACAGCCTGAAAAGCAGAGAATTTAACAGAATCAAGCTGAAGTGAAGCTAGGTATACAGAATGTCTCATGACTTTAGAGGATGTACTTGATGCCTCTAAAGAATATAAGAGGAGATTTAGATATTCTCTGCTTAATTGTACTGCCCAGAAACACCAGTGTTCATAGAAATATTTTGTGTTTTTGGTTGCTGCCAGTGTTTCCATGACTGCTACTTGAATGCCTTAAATCCTTGGAAACAAGTTGCTGCTGTTGTGGCCCTGTTTTCTTGCTGTTCTTGCTGTCCTAGGAAGCCACTCAGGGGTGGGTAATCTTCTCTAGGAAAATCAGTTCTGAGCTCAAGGGGTGTTTGGTTCTGGTCTGAGTTGAGGCAACAGATGAAGAGCACTCCTTGCTCATAAATATGGTTAGATATACCATAGTTAAACAGGATCAGCTAGTATAATATACTGTACTATATAGAATATATCAGAATCACGTAATTGAGCTACTCAGCTCAGTTTCCATCTCACTTGGAGACTCAGCGTACATCTACTCTAAACCAGGGACTGATGCTTCTGCAATCAAGCCACTGGCCATCAATTTATCATGTCTGATGTAGACATCATAAATCAGTCCAAGTTTGCTTCCATCAGTGTTGGTACTTCACCAAATGAGAAGAGTAGATGGCATCAATAGGAGAGCAGCTCCTGCTGACGTTACCACCTGCAAAATGCAGTGCTAAATATGTTGCCTTCAGCTATGCAAATAATACAGCTGATAGCAGAAAGTGCAGACCAGACCAGAATCACCCCACAAATCGATTCACATTCTTACCAGTAAGTTTAAATTTTTAAGGCCAAATCAGAGAATTACTCTAAACTGGACCTGAAATCCACAAGGATTTGTTTTGAGTAAGGCCCAAGTAAAACTTTCAAGGGATGGTCCACTAAAAGTGAAAGAACATGGGAGATAAGCTAATCTCTTCATTTTTCCTCCTGCATTTGAAAATTTTACAAATCCTACCATGTAAGTGTTGTTTACTGAGGTAAAATCAGAGATTTTAAAAGGCTCTAGCTTGTCTAATGCTGAATGCCTGCTACAGAGCATTTCAAGTATCACTTCTTTTTTGCTGTCAAACCAAGTCTTCAGTCTGTGACACATTAGAACATGATGCATGTTAGTAGATGTTATGTCAATAAGCTTGACTCTGTTTTGAACAAATATGGCACTGATGCATTGAAATGAGATCCTGGACATGCAGGCAGCATTTTAATTGAGGCTATAATGAATGTGAAGATGAAGCTAGATAAACAGACAATTGCATGACTTCAGAGCAGTTATTTGATTTCTCTAGACAATGGAAATGGAAGTTTCAGGTATTCACTCTTCTCTTTTAGAAAAAAGCAGAGAAAAAAAGTAAGGAGTCCTGCCCCAAAACCATATGAACCCAGTAGCTCATGTTCCCTGCCTTTGGAATTACACTGGTCCCAGGCTACCAGGGTCTCCTCAGGTGGTATCTACCCCAATAACCTCTGTGATAGGATGGGGAGCTGTTCTTCATCATGGCAGGGTGGTGGGAGGGGGGCAAGTGCAGAAACATATTATAGACAGTACTACTCCAACGAACCTATAGGATGGTTGTGTGTCCCTGGCCTGTTCCTCCTCTCTAGCAATCTGCTCTTCATCCTGTGCTGAGCTCTCATGACCTATTGACAAACATCCAGGCAAAAATCTATTAATGCAACCCACATCTGCTCTTCCATATGGGTACATGTGATCTATGAACCATCACAGCTTCCAAGCAGGCAGAAACATTTTAACTATGTCTACCCTAGCTCCCCACCTTTGAAGAGGGATGCTAATGAGACACTTTGGGATATGTTAATGAGGTGTTGCAATCAATATGGAGCACCTCATTAGCATAATGGTGGCCACAGCACTTCAAAAGTGCCACTTCCGATCACGTGCGGCTTGTCTACATGGGGTTCTTTTTGAAAGGACCCACCCTGAACACTTTGAAATCCCCTTATTCCTATACTGAAATAGGAATAAGGGGATTTCAAAGTGTGCAGGGTGGGTCCTTTCAAAAAGCACCCCATGTAGACAAGCCCCATGGGATCGAAAGTGGCACTTTTGAAGTGCTGCTATTATGCTAATGAGACACTGCTTATTCATTGCAGCACCTCATTAACATATCCTGAAGTGTCTCATTAGCATCCCCCTTTCGAAAGGGGAAGGGTGCTAGTTTAGACATAGCCTTTATGAGCAAAGCTAATCATTTTCATTAGGAGACACATCATTCATGTATACGTATGTTTAACTTCATTTACTTAAAAAGAAATCCTTTAAAACAAATTCTGAAAGGGGCAAGTATTTCTAGCTAATGCATGGAACTTTTCTTTTAAAGAGTGTTTTTTTTTTATAAGACCAAATACCAGTGAGAGGACGTGGTATACCCTCAAACTTGTGACCAGAGTCAATGTAGCCTCTTATCCTCTGACTTGCACCATTCAAACAGGACAAAATTACTAAATAGCCGTACAGTACTGCAGGAATGCATAGATATTAACGCAAGCCAATTAGTTTCACCAGTTACTCCTGTTACTTTGTTTCTGTTACAAATTGTCAACTGAGCATTGATTTGAATATAATTTTTATGGAAAGAGTGAAAGCTACTGGCACGGCATTCTACTAACATTCCAATAGGAGTAGGAAACATTTTTTCTTAAAAACAGGTGTTAAGAATGCCTGTAAGTGTTTGTTTAAACATCATCATAATTATCACATACACAGAGACCTAAAAAAATCTACCATCTAGAGGGAGTCTTAGGAGCCTCTGACCAATGCTGGAATCTACAATCCACATCTGACTATTCTCACTTTGCTACAAAGTTTCTTGGCAACACTGGTCTATGTTTATTAGGTGAGCTTTCGTGGGACAGACCCACTTCTTCAGACCATAGCCAGACCAGAACAGACTCAATATTTAAGACACAGAGAACCAAAAACAGTAAGCAAGGAGGACAAATCAGAAAAAGATAATCAAGGTGAGCAAATCAGAGAGTGGAGGGGTGGGGGGGAAGATCAAGAATTAGATTGAGCCAAGTATGCAGACGAGCCCCTATAGTGACTCAGAAAGTTCCTATCACGATTTAAACCATGTGTTAATGTGCCGAATTTGAATATAAAAGTCAGCTCGTCCACTTCTCTCTGTAAAAAGGTGCGATAATGTCTCTTCAGTAACACACATACCTTGAGGTCATTGACAGAATGCCCCATTCCATTAAAAGGTTGACTAACTGGTTTGTGGCTCTGGAGTGTTTTGATGTCTGTTTTGTGCCCGTTGACCCTTTGTCTAAGGGAGTTAGAAGTCTGTCCAATATACAAAGCATCTGGGCATTGTTGGCACATGATGGCATATATGATGTTAGTAGAGGAGCATGAGAAAGTGCCCGTGATTCTGTGAGTAACCTGGTTAGGTCCAGTGATGGTATTTCCAGAGAAGATATGTGGACAAAGCTGGCAGCGGGCTTTGTTGCAGGGAAAGGTTCCAGGACTGGTGTTCCTGGGGTATAGACTGTGGCTGTTAGTGAGGATCCTCATGAGGTTGGGAGGTTGTCTGTAGGAGAAAACAGGCATGTCACCCAGGGCCTTCTGTTCTCAGTTAGTCAACATTTTAATGGAATGGGGCATTCTGTCAATGACCTCAAGGTATGTGTGTTACTGAAGAGACATTATCGCACCTTTTTACAGAGAGAAGTGGACGAGCTGACTTTTATATTCAAATTCGGCACATTAACACATGGTTTAAATCGTGATAGGAACTTTCTGAGTCACTATAGGGGCTCGTCTGCATACTTGGCTCAATCTAATTCTTGATCTTCCCCCCCACCCCTCCACTCTCTGATTTGCTCACCTTGATTATCTTTTTCTGATTTGTCCTCCTTGCTTACTGTTTTTGGTTCTCTGTGTCTTAAATATTGAGTCTGTTCTGGTCTGGCTATGGTCTGAAGAAGTGGGTCTGTCCCACGAAAGCTCACCTAATAAACTATTTTGCTAGTCTTTAAAGTGCTACTTGACAGTGTATAGACTAGCACAGCTTACTCTCTGTTACAGGTCTATGTTTGGGTTACTTGCGAAGACAATAGCAATTTTTGTTGTTGCACTGTTGTTTGTTTGGGGGTTGTTTTTGTTTTTTTATTCAGAAAGGGTATCCTTTTTGTGAACAAGTACATACAGAGCTTTGATTGCTGCAAAGTGAATGGAGAAAAATTTGTCATCTCTTCTTGCCAGATTCTAGTGCTGTGAGTGTTTCATTATGAGACATAACCAGTAAATATACATTTGCCTGTTTTAATGGGACTTTATACTTTTTCACCTTTGCTCTCTTTCTAGATTTCACTTGAGTACTTTCCTTTTATAATATTTATTCTCAAAAATGTTTCCGAATTCGAAATGACTGACTGTGCAACATGCTAAAGCTTAAATGTTCTTTATTACAGCTATAGAAATATGCTTATACATTTATTTCCTTTCACAACATTTACTCACCGACTTCCCACACCCAAACACTGCCAACAAATGGAAGTTACAAGCTTGCAATCTACTGAAAACAGAATGAAATCAAACCATTTCATGGGGGGAAAAAATACAATGGTATATACTTAGCCAGTATTAACAAATTAATCCTGTTCAGAGCAGTCTGCAGATTTTCACTTCTATTCACAAACCAAAGATGACCAGCATTTTGCAACTACTCACACCGCATTAAGTAACTAGCATGGCTGCATATTCATTGTCCTGGATATCACAAGCCATTCCCAGAAGGTTGAGCTATATGAGACACCAAATGTTAACTCTTAACTCACCCAGCAAACACTCACAGTAAATTAAGAGTTTCTAGCTCACCACAAATTAATCATGATTAACTAGTGAAACATTGCCACCAGTTGCCATATTGCAACATCTAATATATGTGGCATTTGATGGAGTTTTCCCTGTGCTTTTCTGGTGATGCATAACACTGCTGTACCAAAGTATCATTATCCCTACATGTCCCTACTGAGAAGAGGACTCAGTTGTGCTAGGCAATGTACACAAACATAGTGAAATTCAGTCCCTTCTCTGAGGATCTGATAGTGTAAATAGGCAAGACAGACAGGCAAGGGCAGGTGGAGAATAATAAAAAGAGGAAGTTTCTTGATTATCACCTCCACAGTTTCTCTCCTCTTTAAGGTCTGTTAAAGCTACATGAAAATTATTGCTTCCTTCAGCAGCCATAATGTTGGCAAGGCAAATGATACAGTATTTAAAGGGACTCACACCACCTGAGCAGCTGTACCCCTGATTCCACCCTTTTGCCCTCCACATCATCCTGCTTGTAAGCACTGCATGTAACTGATCACCCGTGTTACAGCCACAATGAAGATGGAACTAGTTATAAAGTAGGGTAGGGATCGTTCAGTGGTTTGAGCTTTGGCCTGCTAAACCCAGGGTTGTGAGCTCAGTCCTTGAGGGGGCCATTTAGGGATGTGGGGCAAATAGCTTTAAAAAAATGTCAGGGATGGTGCTTGCTTCTGGTGTAAGGGCAGGGGACAGGAGTTGATGACCTCCCTAGGTCCCTTCCAGTTCTATGAGACAGAAAGGTTTGACTGTTTACATACTTCATCTGTGTGAAACAACACTCCACCTCACAACACCAATATTGCATCAGCATTAACATAAATTTGATTACCCACACTGCTATTCTAAACACATACCTTGAATATTTTTCTGGAGCCTGGGGAAAGACAAAGTTACAGTGATAGATAATTGCCCATGAATAATTGTTATTTAAGATGGTTATTCTTCATAATAATAGGGGCTGGGAGGAGTGAGAGGTGAGCAAAGAGCTTGGATTCAGTGCTCATATATTCCTTCCAGAAGAGAGGAATGGAATAATAACAGAATCTCCATGTAGCCAAGAGTGTGGTAGATGAGTCATCATGATATATAATTGTTTCGGAGGGCAGCAGCTTCAGCTAATAAATTGAAAAAAAAAAAAAAGATAGAACTTGACTGCCAACTGGCTTTTTCATTGTTTATGGTGCACAAAAAGGGTAAAAGAACAGACTCAGCTGTTAAACAAGTTGGGGTGATAGAGACTAGGAAGAAAATTCAGAGAAGTTTTACAATATATCCTCACATCATTATTCACTATTTTGGTTATTCACAATTTTAAATGAATCTTTTTTGTATAGTCAGTATTGACACATACTTGAATTTCAGTTTGTTTGGGTTTTTATTTCTGCTTCTACCTGTTGGTTGGATGGTTACATTGATCAGATTAGGGTGGGAAACTTCAGAGGCAGTTGTGCCCCGACTACAGATTGCCCTGATTGTGGCTAGAACAGAATCAATGTATTAAATTTAATTTAAATTCGCAAAAGAAAATATCCGTACTTTATCTGGCTCTTTTTTTCAAATTTTGTAATTTATCCAAAGGGCAAAGTTTTACCATTATTATTGTGAAATGCAAAGCAATTTTTGATATTTATCTTCATTTTAGTAACACCTTATGATAGAAACTACAAACAACTTTTTATATTTATATAGATACGCGCATATATGTGGACATTATTAGATATATAATAACTAAGATAGTCAAAATGAAAACATGAGGCCCAATCAATTTTTAAAGTGAGTCCATGATTTCAGTGGAGTGACAAAAGATAAGTGTATCAAATGGCAATGATTTGAAAGAAACAGCTTTCAGATATATTTCAAGAAAAGTTTTTCCAAGGCATTAATCTGATGAAATTACAATTCCAACTTCACACAAGAACGAACATTCAATGAAGACCGAATTCTATCTTGGTTCATTCTCACACAGATTCTTCCTCACTGCCAGTAGGGTGTAAATTAAGGGAGAATTTAACCCTCTGTACATCCCTGAATAGCTGTTAAAAATCAAATTTAAATCACTATTAATAGGATCTATGGTTGTTACCATCCATAACATTTCTGTGCCATTCTCTTCTGCCCTAAACCATGACATGATAAAGGAGAAATAATGCGATGATTTAATGTATTGAAGCCCCCAAAAGACTGCCATACAATGAATGTAGGAGAAAAAATAGTAATGATAATGAAATGAAACAACTTTCTTTTTTTCCCCCCAGAGAGCTTCATTTTTAGAGTTCATTTAATTTGAAGTGGTCCTGCCGCACCACATTAAAACTGATATTCAAAAGTGGATATGAACCTGAAATGCTCTGTGGATGTAGTGTAAAATGCCAGCATTGAACGTGTTGTAAGACAGTGGTGGTAGCTCAAGCAACATGCATGCGTAGATAGAAAAAAGGACAAAGTCTGTGCTGGCTGCTTTGACCGGACAGCAACATAACTCACATTTTGAGCCTCATGACACTTTCCATCCAGCAGAGGGCATCGCAATATGAAAAAAAAAATGGTTTCAACCCCCTTTCCAAAATGGTTCTGAGTTTCTGCAAATTCAGTTCACTTCTTTGTCTGTGTTGAAAGTGCTCATCACCACTAACGATAGGGCCCGCTGTGAGAAGACAAACACAGGCCCAGCACTTTATTATAAAGATGCTTGATTATTCCAATCTAGCACAGTATGACTTACTTGTAGAAGAATAATAGAGAGGTAGCCGTGTTAGTCTGTACTCCAACAAAACAAAGCAGCAGAAGTGTAGCACTTTAAAGACTAACAAAATGTTTTATGCAGTGATGAGCTTTCATGGGACAGACCCACTTCATCCGATCAATTTCATTTCCGCTACAGGCTGACATTTATAAGTAAAGAGAGCCAAAAAAAGAAAAAAAATCAAGTCAATCCTATTTGATTTCAATCGTAGTTGATTTGTCAGATTTTATTGCTATTTGTTCTCTTTTTCTTTTTTTTTTTCCCCTTTTGGTCCTCTGTACTTATAAATGACAGTCTGGATTTGAAATGAAATTGATCTGATGAAATGGGTCTGTCCCATGAAAGCTTATCACCGAATAAATCATTTTGTTAGTCTTTAAAGTGGTACATTTCTGCTACTTTACTTGTAGAAGAATTGTCCTCATGTATCTTTATACAAAAAGCAGGAAAGCATTCTCTCTTGTAAAATGTTCAGATGAAGTTATGTAGGAATAGCCATCTGGAATTCATAACACACAGCTCTGCTTGTTAGTTAATTGCAATGCAGGTCAGGAAATACCCACTGTGTAGTAGCAAAATGGGACCCTCAAATCCGCAGTTATATTGCACCTGAACCAGTCAGCACCTATTCAATAATTTCTAGCTCTTAACACCATTCTGCCTGGAGCTAACTGTCAAAAAAAAAAACCCAACACATAATTTGTCATTAAGTGCCTATTTTAATTAAGAGTTATGACCTATTTATACAGGTCTGCTGCCAAATGTATTCCTATAAGGTTGGAAAACACCACAAAAAACATGATGTAATTTTTCAATTCATACAAGCCTTTCTTGTGCTGTACACAAATGACTTATCAAAATAATGGGACTCCAGAAGTGCAGGCAAGTTAAAAAATGGGAAGAGAGGCTGCCAAAAAAGGTCATCCCTATACCACATAAATGATTATATGTAAGGAGGGAACGAGCACACTTTAAAAAAGGAGCATACTGCATCCTTCCGAGGGTAATTTTACTTTGTTTTTGAGTAATTTAAGTGGCATTTTATGTAGCTGGTGTAGCTATATAGCATTCTGTTAAAATTCTTTGTTACACCAAATGCTCTGTACAACCCCAGCAAGACAACATCAATTTGTTTAGTTTGTGGGCCAGAATCTCAGCCTTTTTGTGTAGGTGAGCACCCAGAAAAGGCATGCTCTAGTGTGGGCTGGGAGCAAGGAACCCTCTGTGAACCAATGACCATGGCCAGGAGTGCAGATCTCAGGAAGCTGCTATCCCCATATGCAAGCTATTGCTGCTCTAATTGTGCTGAGGACACGGCATTCCCTCAGGATCGGGGCATCCAGGTGGCAGAAAACTACCAAAGAATCCCTATGTCCAGGGGACGGACAGTGGTGTCTCAGGATGAAGCCCTTGCATTTTATATTGACGTAACTGTAATTTAATAAACAATTATAAATGTACAGAAAAGAAACAAGAAGTATTGAAACCATTTGGGTTAATACAAAATAATCTTTAGAGATAAGATATTTTTCCTTTACTGAATGCCAAGATACTACAGCTTCATAAATAAAGTAGCCGCATGCTATATTGAGTCCAGGTGCATGCTATATTATGTTGAGTCCAGGTGCATGCTATATTATGTTGACTGTGACATTAGCTCATTAACGGCAGAGGGTCCAAGTGCCCTATACAGTGATGAGAATTTCCTGATGCACACCATGGCTCCTGGGGACAGTCAGCCCTGCTGCTCAGAGTCAGCACAAAGCTTTGCTCCACCCTGCAGAGTTTCCCATTCCATTTGTGGCTCTCTCTGATATTTCAGAAGACTTTTTTTGTAATCAGACACCCACAAAATTAGCATAGTTCTTGGGTGAGGGAGAATCCCTTCCTGTTCATTTGTCCATCCATCTCCTTATGGCTATAGCACTGGCTGAGGAAATAGAAGAGAGGGACTGGCACCTGGGTTTCTAGCATCCACCATCAGTGCTCTAACCATCAAACTATAGTGTGTGTTTGTGTGTGAGAGAGAGAAAGATAGGGGAGCAGGGGAAGGAGAGAAGAACATTCCAAGGTATTTGAAATGACAGGGAAATTATTTGGTCAAAAAGCTTGGTCAAAACTGTTGTCTCCATGAAATGTGATTTCAATTAATCTGTATGAAGTACTTAGAGAAGATAACATCTCATCAAAAATATTCCAGGCACTTCCACAATTTATGTTTCATTCTTGGCTCTTTTGGGCGCTGCCACTTTTAAATCATCTCTTTCCTACCAATGACCTTTAGTTGGGATTTTTTTTCCCTTCCTTGAACGATGTTACGGTTTCATTTTCCAAGTTGAACTTGGGTTAGATATGGAGACACTAACATTCTTCTGGGACTCTGTTACATCTCTGTCCTTTCTGGCATATTCAACACTGTCCAATTTGGATTCATCTGCAATGAATTCAGTGACAGTTTCAGACATACAGAAACAGATGCTTTCAACAATATCTCTTCCACCTTTTGCACTTATGGAAAAGAAGGAAGCTGTCAGTTGCACGAGTTTTGTGTTTTTCAGAGGAATACTGACAGGCCTTAGTCATTAGCATGTATTAAAGATAAGCGTGACAAGCTTGCTTTCAGTACCAGGGTGTGATAAAAAAGCCCCTATTTCCATTCCTGCCCCATTTTCTCAATTAATTGAGATGGAGGGGAGGTTACTTACCTGTAACTGGAGGTTCTTTGAGATGTGTGGTCCCTAGCTGCGTTCAATTGAGTGTGATTAACAACCAGGTCCAATTTAGGAGAAGGAGGAGGAGGAAAGGCAGATGACAGAACTGAGGACTACTCTGGTGAATGAAACAGCAAGCACTAGCCCAGGAGGAGAAGAAAGAGAGCGCACTCCAATGTTGTTGTTGGAACCCTTTTGTGGTCATGCCTTTGAGAAGGAAACGGTAGACCATGTGCAATGTCCAAATCCTCAGACTCATAGGAACTGGAGTCCTGTACAAATGAGGGCAGGGATGGGGCTGACAGAATGAAGTGTGCTGTAGGAACATGACCAGACAGCAGTAGATCTGATGTAGAAGAGGGGGTCTTCTTAGCAGGTGAATGGACCAGACAATGTAGAGACATCATCTGTCCCTGAGCAAATTGTTCATAAGCCCCAGGAGCACATCCGATTGTCCCTTGCAAACCACCCAGTCCATGGAGGGAACCATGGACAATAAGGGGGACTGCCTCCAGATCCATGAGTCACACTGCACTGGTTCAGGGACTGGGACTAGAGGATCTGGTGAATAATGCAGCTTCTCCTTGTTCTAATGGCCCATCTTCATGGCCAGAATTTATGGACATTGCAGCATTTTTCTTGGATCTGGAGGAGGACTGACAGCCATATCTATGCACATGCTTCCCTGTTCATGGTTAGGCCCTGAAACAGGGTTGACAGTGCTGGTACTGATGGAACCAGACTGGGACTCCACAGTGGGAGGCCTTCCTGGCCTGTTCAGGCTGATCTCACGGGAGAAGGGATATGGCCCCACACCAGAGTGCCTGGACTTCCTGAGCATAGGCAGGGAAGGACAGGCAGATGCTGCACCTGGAGTCAACATAATATAAGAACTATGGGACACCAAATGAAATTAATGGGCAGCAAGTTCAAATGAAATAAAAGGAAGTTCTTAACATGGCACACAGTCAACTTGTGGAACTCCTTGCCAGAGGAGGCTGTGAAGGCAAGAGCTATAACAGGGTTTTAAAAAGAGCAAGATAAATTCATGGAAGTTAGGTTCATTAATAGCAATTAGCCAGGATGAGAAAGGAATGGTTTCCTTAGCTTCTGTTTGTCTGAAGCTGGAGAAGGATGGCAGGAGAGAGATCACTTGATCATTACCCGTTCAGTCCACTTCCTCTGGGGCACCCGGTATTGGCCACTGTGGGCAGACAGGATACTGGGCTGGATGGACCTTTGGTCTGACCCAGTATGGCCATTCTTATGCTCTAATGTTCTAACATGGGCTTCCCCAGTAACTCGTCACAGAGCAAAAATAAATGTGAGCAGCAAGTGCAGGCCTTGAATCCTGATACTTTTGCCATAAGCAGTTCCCATATATGGGTGCTTGGGGAGTGGAGAGATGCCACTGAAACAGCATCACAAGTCCTTAATCATACAAAAAATACTACAAAGTCTATAACCAGTACAAAAATTGGTAAAATTCTAGCCATAAACTATTTTTAAAAACCATTTGCAAAGTGTCTAAGTGAGGACAAGAGAGAAGCTGAAGCTCTGACTAGGATCACGTTGTGGTGAGAGAAAACTGAAAACATGCTCAGTCTACCCAGGCTTCATTTCCTTGGATGAAACCACAAGCCAATGTAAGGAAACAGGTGCAGACCAACAAATAACACTATTTGCACACACATAATTCTCAACGGAATGTAATAGGGACCATTAGGTAGGGAAGAAACAGCCTAGTCCACACCATCTTCTTACCACCCTGCAAACAAAACATGCATTTCCTCTCATCTTCCCAATTACCTGTTGCCTCTTCCCCACTCTTCATATTTACCAAGGCTGGTTCTACACCTGCCACCTCCCGTCAGAGGTGGCATGGTAACAAAGCAATTTGAAGCAGGCTAACGAGGTGCTAGTTTTATGGGAGTAAGGGGATGTTGAATTGGGGCACTTATTTTGAAGTTGCTCCCATCTACAATGTCAATCTGCAATTCGAAGTCTGCACTTTGAAATTTGTGCAGCTGCCATTATGCTAATGAGGCACTGAATACGCACAACGCCTCAATAGCCTAGTTCGAATTGCCTCATTACCATGCCACCTCAATTGTGTAGAAGCAGCCCAAGTGTATCTTGCCGTATTCCCTCCACTCTCACCAGATCCATTAGCAGATGGCAAAGGGACCACTAGGTTCTTTGTCCATGGATTATCCTCATGGCTGTGTACTCCACCAGCTTCAAGAATCAGGGGCCAAGGGCACAGAATACCACTTATTTAGATATTTTGGGTGTTTTCTACAATTTCAAGTTATCGATTTCAAATGCAGCAAAGAATATAAATTGTGCAGAGCTCACTTATCTAGACAACCTCTCTTTTCTGGCACGGTCTTGTCCAGCAACTAGTATAATCTGTCATGATTTTAGTTAGCCAGATGGCCACTTATTATGGGTGAGGCCAAGTTTCCCATGGTTCCATAAAGTTTGTTTACAGCCACCAGTCCTGGTTCTCAGTATTCTGTTTGGTTATTTAGCTGTAATTTGCCCCTAAGCATTTTCTAAGAGCCCAATAAGCAGTGGAAGAGTTGGTAATGCTGCTAGACAATACTGTTTTCCTGTGGTCTGGCAAATTCTCTTATTTGGCACTGGTCGGCTCCCGAGAGTGCCACACTAGAGAGGTTCAACCAGTATTTGTTCAAAATATTGGCACTATAAAAGAAAGAAACAGTATTTTTTTTTCAATTCACCTAAACAAGAAATGATACAACTGCTTCATCATAAATGTTGAAGTGAACAAATGTACTATCAATTGCATTCAAGATAAACAATATAAAACTTTACTACAAGTCTACTCAATTCTACTTCTTGTTCAGCCAGTCGCTCAGACAGACAAGTTTGGTTCTCATTTGCAGGAGACAATGCTGCCAGATTCTTGTGTATGTCACCTGATGGTGATAGCATGTATCCATATTTCACAGTTGTAGTTTGTGTTGCAAAATATTTAGGTGCCAGATGAGCTAAAGATTCCTGGGATACTTCAGCCACTGTTCCGGAGGACATATGTCCATGCTGATGATTGGGTCTGCTCAACTATCCAAAGCAGAGTGGACTGATGAATACTCATTTTCATCTTCTAGAGTCAGATGCCACCATCAATGGGTTCACTGATTTTCTTTTTTGGTGGTTCAGATTTTGTAGTGTCTGCATCAGAGTGCTCCAGGCCTCTTCCCTCACAGAATGCACTTCAGATCTTAAACCTTGGGTGGGGTTCTGTAGCTATGTTTAGAAATCTCACACTGATAACTTCTTTGTGTTTCGTCACATCTGCTGTGAAACAAATCTTATAAAGAGCATGGGCTGTGTCATAACATGAACTATATGAAAAATGGAAGTAAAACAGGACAGAACACAGACAATTCTCCCCCAGGGAGTTCGGTCACAAATTTAATTAACATTATTTTTTTAAATGAGCATCATCAGAATTGAAGCATATCCTTTGGAATGAAGTCCAAAGCATGAATGGGCATATGAAAGTTTAGCACAGCTTGCAAGTAAATACCTTTCAATACCAGGTATAAAAGTGTCCTGTGAGTGCCTGTGCTCCCTTTCAAGTAACATCGTAAATAAGATGCAGGTGTCTTAAACAAGTCTGTTTGTCTTAGCAATTAGCTAAACAAGAAATAGGACTGAGTGTAGTTGTAGGCTCCAAAGTTTTACTTTGTTTTACTTTTGGTTGCTGTTATGTAACACAAAATTACGTTTGTAAGTTGTACTTTCATGATAGAGATTCCACTACAGCACTTGTATGAGGTGTCTTGACACATACAATTTATTTTGTTTATCATTTTACAGTGCAAATATTTCCAATAAAAATAATAAAGTGAACACCATATCCTTTGTATTCTGTGTTGTAATATAAACCAATGTATTTTAAAATGTAGAAAAAGCAGTTAATATTAGTATTCTATTGTTTGACAGTGCAATTAAGTGTGATCAATTCTGCGTGCATCACCTAAGTTAACTGATTATTTGACAGTACTAATGACTACTGTGTTTTATGCTTAACATACAGCTATAGTATGACTCTACATCTATAATTCAGAATGGAGCTCCAAAACCTGTTCCTGTTTATAATAGTGATACCATGTGGCATTATGAGTGTGGCTTCTCTTAATACTGTAAAATAAAAATACATCTAATACACCCCTCTACTAATGGAGATCTAGACCTGATAGTTCAGTATAGTTATGAGACAAAGTTCTGCTAACTTTTATGGTAATATAGAGATCAGTCTCTGTATTCCCTGCTCCCTGACTTCAAACCAAGCAAACAAAATGAAGATAAACTTCATCTGCAACAAGCACCAGCTAGCAAGCTGAATATTAAAAAGAAGAAATGGTACACCTCCAGACAGCATAACTTCAGGATGGGGGTTCTTCAGAAGGAATGTGTTTGGTGAAATTAGGATTTATAGACTATGACAAGTACTGATGTGGAACAGATTTCACAGACAATTAGAGTCTCCTAGTAGTTTCTCCATAAATATGCCACTCTGAATGGACGGCTAAGCAACCAGTCCCAACAGGAAGCTATTGAGACAGACATGTTAGCAGAGGATATAAAAAGTCCGTGACACCTTTGTCATTTTAGATAAGAATGATTTTAACTGCTGAAACAATTAAAACACATTTACTCATTTTTTTACAGGGTACTATTAGCAGATCTAACGCATATAACAGGAAGGAAAAAAGGAGAAAATGTTTCAAGATTCTCCTCCTCCCCACCCCAATTTAATTTTTAATTGACTGCTGTTGACAAATCCCATAATCCCTATAGGTGGCCTGACTATTTATACCCTGTTGTTTAAATGAGAGGTGTAATATAATCAGCAGAGTTTATACAGAGAAACATTTAAGTAACCATGCTAAATGTGCTCTTATCAAGTGAATTTGCACTGAATCTTCTCCAAATCCTGCTCTACAGTGTAGCAACAGGCAATTTTTTTTTCCTTCTGGCTTGTCTTACGCCCCAGAATGCACACATGTGGATCGGTTAACCCCACTTTGGGCATGAGCCAAAGCTCATTTAAGTCAGCAGAATTATTCCCACTGATTTTAACTGGCTTTGGACCAATTCTTGAGTAACCATTTAATCATTATCCATCCACCAGATGCTGTGCCCAGTTCATAACATCATCCCCTGGTCTCTAAGATTGACTGCGACATGACCTTGTACAAGCACACAGCCACTCTGACTCTCTTGGAGGAGAAATGGGGAAGGCATTTAAAGGGGTCAAACAACCTTCCAATGTAGTACAGACTGTCCAGAAACAGAGATCCTAACTGGAACAGAAGATGGGCTATCAGGACAATGACCACACTGGGTAATCAGATGGGATGAACGAGAGATGGTAGGATACACCATACACCAGCCTGCTTATGGGGCAGAAGGAAGCAAAACGGGGCACCTGCCCCAGAGCCTGGTGATTGAAAAGTGCTCAGGGCTCCTGGCCAATACCACTGTAACAGCAATGGCAGCAGACACCCTCGATCCTTTAAAGCATTGTCTGAGCCCCTGGTGGCACACTCTGGGTGGAACTAAGGGCTGGCTGGAAGGATGGGCATGGCTCAGTCCAGGCAGGTCCAAGAGCTGGCTGCCCCCAGCCCTGACCCTTCCACAAGCATGAAGCCACCCCTCATACCTTGCTCAGGGGCCCAACAATTCAGTCAGCCTCTCTGCCCATGCCACATCTCCAAATTATGCAGGGCCTCAAAATAAATAATATGCTTCCTTCTTCACCCCCATCCCCACTCCACCTCCCAGGCTATCCAGAGAACGGTACTGAAAGCCAAGGGCCACAAAACACCATAAACCTCAACACATTTCAATCAAAGCACAAGGCATACTTCTTCATTCTTGTGTATATAATATATATGATAGTATATAACAAATGTCAACTTGAGTATTTGCCAATGTGAGAAGAAGGAATTTCTGTGCCCAATGTATACTCAGTGTATTTTGCAAGGCTTTCAGTAACTATGATGAAGAGGGTTCCATTAGAACTTGAGCAGAACAGACTAGAAACTCTATCACCCTAGTTCAGATAAAGATTTCAGGAGCACCTCTGAGGTGGGTTGCATGAGAGGCTCCAGGTAACATACCAGAGACCTCCATCCTGCACTGGACTGGCCATTGTGATGAAAGGGACAGCAAACAGTTACTCCTGCATATTCGAAGGGTATTGCAACTCATTTTGAACCCTCTGAATGTGTTTCTCTCCTAAAGCACAGCATTCACTTATTCATAAGCATAACTGCAGTGGCACTAAGTAGAGCACAATATTGGTAATAAGAGTCTTTTACATGTAGCTTAACAATTCAGATCTGGCCAGGCTCACTATGGACAGTAAATTGTTACCAGCAGAAGGTTCTCCAGTAGCTTACATACAGGCATTCCCAATTCCTAATAAGTAAATCACCAAACCATCCCTATGACAGACACCATTGTTGACAGTCTAAGTACTGAGACTACAAACAGAACAGACCATTGAAACTAGGATATTTTCTCACCCCTGAAGATGGCCGCCCCAGCTGAAGCATGTTTTTGAGGATTAGTTCAGGGAAGTTTCTACTGCCACTGTGTGTGCCTGAATGTTCTCTCCAGAGCCATCTGTTTATCATCTTTCTTGGGTACTAACATCACTAAACAAGTAAAAATACAGTATGTATAAAGCAATACTCTAATTTCAAAGTAGGAAACAGGAACAGCTAATCCAGTTACATAAAATAAAATACTGCAACAAACCTACTCCCTGTACAATATGAGGGGGAAAAAATCCAAGCACAGAAACTAATTTCAGTTATATGAATAGCTTCAACATACCCTAAGGTAAATGGATACCTATCTTCTAAAATCAGGCACTGTACACAGTGACTAATTGCACAAGATGTGTGAATGCTGCATTGTTTATTTCAAAATGTGTTTAAGGTTTAAGGGAAAATATCACAATTAAAAATACATAATGAAACACAATGGGTTTCTGAAGAACATCCTTCCAATGAACTTTATGCCAAAATGCTTCAGACATAATTAACACACACAGTTAATAGTAACAAAGTGTTAAAAGAGAAACAAATATAAACCAGTATTTGTAGGCAAAGACGACGTGGCACGGTCTTATATGTGATCTGGAAGTGATAGGCAAATCAATGAGATAGAGGTGTTTTAACTTACAGAATGAGAAATAGCTTGTTATCCCAAAGTTTCATTGTTTAAACATTAAAAAAAAAAAAACCTTAAAATAAAATACCCATGCTTGCTACAAACACCATCAAGATTCAGGTGAGCTACTTTCAACCCGGCTTTTTGGAATTTTGAAAAAAGCTGCAACTCCTGGAAGTTTCCACTCAAATGGTTCATCATCTAAAATAAAGGAGCATGTTTGACTAATAGAAGGAAGAAAATAAATCTATCACTCAAGCCAAATTGTGAGAGAAAGTGTTTATTGCATATTCTAACTCAATAAAAAAAATTAACCTGGCCTCTCTTTGAACTGAGCCCCAAGAGTCATATCAGAGTCTATTCTGGGCTTGGATTTTATTCATAGGGAATTAATTGGCAAAAATGTTACATGCCTGTTTGCTGCCAATACTGGGTTGTCGAGAAACCATATCATTGCTCACCTAATATAGCCATAGGTTAAACCCAGCTTGAAATTTTAAGACAACCTAGAAAAGGTTCAGATCCTGTTTGGTATCTTATTATTGTCTTCAGGAAATGGAAAATGAGTTAACATTTACCATACAAGTTTCTGCCATTCACAGAAATTGATTATGATTATAGGCTACAGCATGCTATGATTCAGAATACTGCATTAGTTTAATAACTAGCTTACATGAAAGAGACATGTGACTCTATATTAACAGTTATTTAACTCTTCTGGATCTGTAGGCACAATTTCCATTAATACCAATAACGTCTCTTCAATGGATCAAGCAAAGTCCATGTTTATATAGGAAAGAAGAGCATTTGTAAATGTAAATATTGCTCCTCATAAAAAAATAGAAATTTGTACTAGGACAGCAGTAGTACTGGGGGCAAGATTATAAAGTATTTTATTGAGTTCACAGGATGAGATGCCAACAATGTTGTTTTGATATGTTACTATGAGCGCTGTACAGCTGATCACCCAAAAATTCAGATAGTAGAATTCTCCTACTAATAAGTGTCTTCTTGAGAAAGGAAAATTTTGTGGTGCAACACAGAAAGTGACATTGTCTATGAAGTTTTCTTCCCCTTCTTCCTCCTCTCTCTCTTAAAAAACAAAAACAAAAATGAAAACAAAACAGTTATTTTTACCCTAGACAGGTACATTTGGAATATCCCTGATTGATTTCTTTAGAGAAAGAAGCATGAACTGTTTCTAAGACTATAATATTAGCATCAGTGTTCTGTGCTCACTATAAATGATTGATAACCATATGTTTTACATAGTAACATTAATCACACATAAGTTTGACCTCATCCTTGTGTACCTGATGGTGCAAGAAGAATGGGGATGATTCATCCCAGAGCACTTCACAGCTACACAGCCTATGGAAAGAATTTGCTTTACTTTCCAGTGAAGTCCCCCAACTGCAAAAGGTGACACTTCCAGCATCAGACAAAGCTGAGCTCTCCAGCTCTTATCATCATGTTGTGATATTACACCACTACTAAACAGGTGGGAGGGGAAAGAAGGGTCACACAGTGTTTTCTGGAGAAACCTGGGACCTTTTGGAAGGGTTTCCATCCAAGTGATGACCAAGCCTGATCCTGGTTGGTTCTTGAGATCTTTCCCACATTCTTTTGAATACAAATGTAAGAATTCCCAAATCTACGAAAATTGCAGAATCACAGAATGCTAGAATTGGAAGGAACTTCAAGAGGTCATCAAGTCCAGTCCCCTGCCCTCACAGCAGGACCAAGCAGCATCTATATCATCTCTGTTAGACATTTTTCCAACCTGCTCTGACATATCTCCAATGATGGAGATTCTGAAACTCAGAAATTTATTCCCATACTTAATCACCCTGACAGAAATTTTTTTCCTAATATCAAATATAAACCTCTGTTGCTGCAATTTAAACCCATTGCTTCTTCAAAGCAATTGAAGTCTGGGTCTCAGACATCAATTCTGGAAGCAGTGGAAAACAACAGATTAGGGACACTGTTCTGCAGAGAAGGAAAGTGTTGTTTCCCTCATGCTTAGATAGTTTGGCTGAGATGAAATGAGACAGCAACCAGGGCACAAAAAGATCTGCACAGGAGCAGATGAGAAACCCCAACTCAAAGAAAGAGCATCTGAGGGAGAAAGTGCATTGAAAGATGCCTCCTCAGAGAAATTAGGTTGAAGGTCACAAAGAATTGTACAGCAAATAAGCTCACATCCTAAGCAACAGAAATTGGGAGGGGGTCCATCTCCACAGGACCAGAGAGAGAGAGAAAACCAAGCTTCCTTAAAAGTATAGCTGTACCAAGGAAAGACATTAAAACAAAGAGGGCTATATTACCATCTGGAGAAAACTGACATTGCTCTAGTGAGCTCATTGCAACTATGCTACTTACTCCAGCTAAGGAGCTAGCTTAGAGTTTGTAAAGAGATAGATCTTTCTTTCAACAAAGACAATAGAGTTAACAATGCTAACTCTCAGGAAATTATTTCAAGGCTCACATAAAGCTCACAATTTTTTTTCCTCAAACCATCAGCTCCTGAAACCAAGAAATCATATGAGAATGTCAGTGGTTTTTAAAAAGTAAAATTTTAGCCCTCCTGATTGTGGAGAAAAAACTAGGAACCATGACTGAAGTGTACTCTAAGCATACATATAAACCCATGGTTCAAACTCAAGCTCAAATCTGTGCCTCCTCCTTAGTCTACGCACAAATTATGCAAACCAAGACCAGGGTCCTTGGACTCCACAGGGGTGGAGGATCCAAGCCAGCATCCAGGGTTCAAACCCTCTGGTGCTTCACAGTGTAGAGACAACCACACTGAACTAATGTTCTGTGAGTTCAGCAGAAGTATTTCACCCTCCCATGGGCTGACTCTCTTACCTCTTGACAGGCAAATTTTCCCACACTGAGACACGAACACAGAGCTAGAGAGATCACATTTTGGAAGGGTGCTGGAAAGCCTGGGAGATCGGTGTTGGGACCTAAGGTGGGACACAGACTTCAGTTCCTAATCTGATCTTAAATACAAGTGTTGACATTCAAGTCCAAGGTGACCGAACCCAGGGTCTGCTAACTTATGTTCTGCCACCCCTGGGCCTATGTGGCAGATGAGACTTTCCCTGAAAGACTCATACACCAAAAGGCAAAGAACACATTAAAATCACATTATTTTATGTCACTTACCTTGGGAGCCTGACTTGTAATTTTTGAACACTTGGAATTGACAATACTGTAGAATTAATATTTCTTGTGATCTCTCTAAAAAGATTTAACTTTAATTTCACACCCTCCAGAGGGGTCCAGCTCCCTCTTTGTGCACCCCTGATTTAGGCAGATATGCTGGTTCTAATTTTCTTAGTACCTTCCACATTTGCTGTAGTTATCAAGAAGTGGTGACTCATACTATCTAGTAGGCAAGCTGGATTTAGATCATCCCTTGCTACACTGAATCTAAAATGAATTACAACCATGAGTCCCAGGAGAGATGGGGACAGGTTAGGCAACTGAAAACTAATACACATAGCACTTAATGGCATTTATACAGTGCTAGGTATCTCCCATAGTGCTCTACAAAACTTAAATAATCGTTTTCCACAACACTCATATGAGGCAGGGTTATTCTCATAAACTTGACATGTGGGGAAACTGAGTAACAGAGATGAAGACTCTTTTCTACTAAACAAGAGACATGGTTTGTAATTTTATGCATGTGAGTTTATGATCCTTAAACTATTGGGGCGGATCAGGGAAAGGGGACAGGAACTGTCTTTGTTCTTCACATTTGTACAGCAAGTAGCACAATATATTCCAAGTTCATGACTGGGGCTCCAAGATGTTACTACAAATAATATAATTACAACTGTAAGAGACCTAAGTGATTAACTTAAAGCTATAGATGCCACCCGAGGCAGAAAGAGGAACACAGGAATTCCTGCCTCCCCACCCAGACCCATACTCAGATAATGCTTCTCTCTCTAGTTAAAAAGCATAAATAGTAAGAGGTCAGACAGATGACTGTGATCATTACAGAATATGAGGCATCTTTATTCCTTTATACAGTATTAATACTTTCCAGGGCACCCATTCTTAAATATAAACATAAGCTTTTTTGCCCTCCGCACCAATTAGCAAGAGTGGGCACGCTCCAACAATCAAGAATTCATGAGTGTATTGGTTTAGTAAAAGGCACCAGCCAGGGCTGCTATTCCTGGTCTTTCCAGTATCTTTTTCCTCAGCACATGAGCAAATATTCAGTAGTGGGAAGGTACACTGTGATGCTCTTTTGGATGATGTCATGTGCAGGTAAAAGCAGGGTCTATCAAACAGGGCAGCGAAAGGAGCAGGAAAGTTTGCCCTTTGCCTTCATCCATAATTCAAGTCAATTCTTAAGTCACAGTTGCTATCTGGACTCCCAGCATGGGTATTAGGCTGAGCTTCCTGAGAGGATGTATTGCTTCATGTGTTGTTTGACCATTTCTGTTCCAGGATAGTGCATGTGTTTAAATATAACAACTAACAAACTACAGTAGGCACAGCAACACTGATTTCTTTACCGAGAAGCTGACCTATAAAGCCTCAGGCATTTCACACCACTCAGTAGAGGGCCAATGGCAGCAGCAGAAAAGGAAAGTGATGGCAGAACAAAGGATAACAGTATTTTCTTTTCTGCAGGTTAGGAAAATAATATTTCTAGGTACAGATGATTTTAATATGAAAAATACCACCCTCCAAAGTTTAAGAACTCTCCATATCTTAGGTGCATATACAGCTCCCATTTCCATTGTATTAGAGCAGTTCACATGCTATTACCGTAGTCAACCTACAGTTCTCCCCATTTAATGGATAGGTAAACTGAGGCATAGTGTAGTTCTGTGGTGTTATCTGATTGTAATATGACCATAAAAAACAGGGAACTGTGGCCAATAGGAGCTGTGAGGATGGTACCTGCAGACAGGGACAGTGTGAAGAACCATGTGCCCTGACAGAGACCACAGAGCAGGGGCACATTGGTTCCTTTAGGGGGCAGTCTGGGGCCAGGACAGGTAGTGAGACTGGTTTTGCCACACTGTGCTGCTGACAGGAGACACCTGAGGTAAATGCCGCCCAAAGGCAGCCTGCATCTCAACTCCCCTTCCACAGCCAGCACTCCATGTCCCCTCTGGCACCCCAATCTCCTGCCCCAGCTGTGACCTCCTTCCCAGAACCAGCAGCTCATACCTCTTCCTGCATGCCATACGCCCCGCCCCACACCTGACTCCCTTCCACAGCCAGGACCCTGTACCCCATCCTGTACCCCAAGCCTTGCCCCTGCATGGAACTCTTTACTGTACCAAAACTCCCTCACAGTGCTTGCACCCTTCACCACTCCTGTACCCCAAACCCCTGCCGCAGAATCAACCTGGAGCCCCCTCCCACATTGCAAACCCATTGTTCCAGCCCAAGCCTGCACCGCCTGAACCCAACCCCCTGCTTCAGCCCGGTGAAAGTGAGTGAGGTCTGGAGCGAGTGATCAGTGGAAAGAGGAGGGAATGGACTGGGCAGGTCAGGGCTTCAGGGAGGACATGGGGTAGATCCTGAGTTGTCCTTAATTTCAAAAAGTGATTTTGTGTACAAAAAGATTCGATGACCAGCTCAATGGTAACCCCCAAGTTCTGGGGAACTGAGAATAGTATGTGAGGGGAACTTTGTCAGAATTTCTAGGGATATATTGTAACAGGAGCAGCCAAGTACCAGAATATGAGCTGACATCCATAGATGTGTGACCCCAAGAGCTCTATTTCCCAACAAATTCATGTGTATGGGAATAAGTGGAAATCACTACTAGACTAACCCCTCAGCATTGGTAGGGTGAGGAAATATAAATCTGGAAGAATGGGGAAACCTCTACTGAATACGCAGTAGGCACAGCAGCATCACTATAACTTACTCCAAAGCTGTGCCCCTGTTGCTTGCCGAAGGAGAGACAGATATAAATATTGGGAGGTGAAGAAAGTGATGGCAATGAGGAAGATATGGCTGACATTTAAGGGTGTTCTGCACGGGATGGTGGGTGTTCGGATTTTCACATGAACAGCTCATAGTGGCCGTGTCTACATGTGCCCCAAACTTCGAAATGGCCACGCAAATGGCCATTTCGAAGTTTACTAATGAAGCGCTGAAATACATATTCAGTGCTTCATTAGCATGCGGGCGGCAGCGGTGCTTCGAAATTGACGCGGCTTGCCGCCGCGCATCTTGTCCAGACGGGGCTCCTTTTCGAAAGGACCCTGCCTACTTCGAAGTCCCCTTATTCCCATCAGCTCATCAGACTTCGAAGTAGGCAGGGTCCTTTCGAAAAGGAGCCCCGTCTGGACGAGACGCACAGCAGCAAGCCGCATCAATTTCGAAGCGTCGCTGCCGCCCGCATGCTAATGAAGCACTGAATATGCATTTCAGCGCTTCATTAGTAAACTTCAAAATGGCCATTTGAGTGGCCATTTCGAAGTTTGGGGCACGTGTAGACATAGCCATTATCTCTATTTACCTTTTGGAGCTAGATTGATTGTGAATTGGAAAATGTGTTAATATTTTAAATATAGAACAATTTCTGAAGTGTTGAGACTGAATATCTTGGGTCTCCTCTCTACAGTACTTCAAATTCCAGTAGGTCTGGGTGTTGGGAGAAGAACCTATCAACCTTCAAAGTGATAAGTGAGAATTCTTAAGAAATCAATATAATTAACACAAATTAGACTACATCACAGAAACTTATTTAAAGGCACACAGAAGTTTGCAGCAAAGCAGGGAACTGGGCTTGCACCTTCTAAATCCCATGCTGTTACGGTACACGCTGGACTATATATCCTACCTCTGTAAGTGACTAGAAGCACACTATATAGTCCATGGAAATATCAGTAGCAATCCCACATCTGTTTGTTCCATATACCTTTGTTGTCTCTGTTTCCAGGGGAAGGACATGAACTCCATACTGTCAGGAATTTTTTTTTCAAACCATGTTTTTGGCTTTTCATTTAATCAGCAGGTGATTCCAGGGTTTGAGTGTTTCCCAGTGCTATAAGTTCCAGCAGTGGCCTCTTTTGGTGATCACCAGTGAAATATACTGTAAAATATACACTACATTCTGCCAAAAAGAAACAAAATGCTGAATATGTATGTGCCCCTGAAGTTCTTAAAATACCCTTTTTTATCTCCGATAAAACAAAGCAGAGCCAATTGTTTTCCAGTAATGGTCTGAACCATCTTCTGCTCAGTGGCTTCCCTGTAGTGATAAAACTGAAGTGAACAGAGATTTTGTATCATATGTATGTGTGCGCCTGTCCTAATTGTGAACCACTGTGTTTTTAAAACATGAAATTTCGTTCCATTTATGAAGGCAGCTTGTCAAGACCACAGCTGCGGTAATAGAAATACAATACAGAACAAAATTTGACACCATGACAGTACATGTTATTTTCTACATTTTACAAGGGCACTCGCACTTCCAAAAGGTAAAATAAGAGATGATTGAGCAAGAATGGAAGTGAAATGTTGGTGACCCCTTCAATGATCAAAAGTGAACCCATCCAAACAGCCATCCAAGAGTAAGTAAGGGTATGTCTACATAGCAGCCTTATTCTGAAATAAGATATTCTGGAAGAACTATTATGGAATAGTTTATTTCAAAATAATGCTGCTACACACAAAAATACATTTCAAAATAGCATTTAGCTATTTATTGTTTAAACACATACAGCCTATTTTGAAATAGAGCCATTGGACACCCTATGGATTATTCTGAAAGAGGCGCTAATCCCTGTTTTAACAGCATCTATTTTGAAACAGCTGTTTCAAAATATGTGCTATTCCTCATTAAACTAGGTTTACCAATTTTGAAATAAGATGGCCATTATTTTGAATTTATTTCAAAATAGCAGTTGCATCATGTAGACACTCTGTTAGCTATTTTGAAATAACTATGCTGTGTAGACCTACCCAAGTTATGTCACAGTCAAAAAATTGTTCAGTGGGTGCTTCATTACATAGGGAGAGAAAAGCAAGTACATCCGCATACATGCCTACCTTCCCCATATTACCTTGTATGCAGAAAAAATGCAAATTGCTCAGATTCAGATTGAGATAAATTTGTACAATTGTAATAAAAGGCAGTCATTCCTAAATAGAGAGAAGGAAGGTCTAGGGTGTAAGGTGCTAGTATGAGATTTAATATGCCCAGGTTCAACTCAGACCTCTAGTGTAACCTTTGTCAGGTCATAAGAACATAAGAACATAAGAATGGCCATACTGGGTCAGACCAAAGGTCCATCAAGCCCAGCATCCCATCTGCCGACGGTGGCCAATGCCAGGTGCCCCAGAGAAGGAGAACAGAAGACAAGTGATTTATCTCCTGCCATCCATCTCCTGCCCTTGTTATGAAGGCTAGGGCACCATACTTTATCCCTGGCTAATAGCCATTTATGGACCTGACCTGCAAAAATTTATCAAGCTCTTTTTTAAACCCTAATAGAGTCCTGGCCTTCACAGCCTCCTCGGGCAAGGAGTTCCACAGGTTGACTGTGCGCTGTGTGAAGAAAAATTTCCTTTTATTAGTTTTGAACCTACTACCCATCAATTTCATTTGGTGTCCCCTAGTTCTTGTATTATGGGAAAAGGTAAATAATTTTTCTATATTCACTTTCTCCACACCATTCATGATTTTATATACCTCTATCATATCGCCCCTCAATCGCCTCTTTTCCAAACTGAAAAGTCCCAGTCTCTCTAGCCTCTCCCCATATGGGACCCTTTCCAAGCCCCTAATCATCTTAGTCGCCCTTTTCTGAACCTTTTCTAATGCCAATATATCTTTTTTGAGGTGAGGAGACCACATCTGCACGCAGTACTCGAGATGTGGGCGTACCATAGTTTTATATAGGGGAAGTATGATATCTTTTGTCTTATTATCGATCCGTTTTTTAATAATTCCTAACATCCTATTTGCCTTACTAACTGCCGCTGCACACTGCGTGGATGTCTTCAGAGAACTATCCACTATAACTCCAAGATCCCTTTCCTGATCTGTCGTAGCTAAATTTGACCCCATCATGTAGTACGTGTAATTTGGGTTATTTTTTCCAACATGCATTACCTTACACTTACCCACATTAAATTTCATTTGCCATTTTGCTGCCCAATCACTCAGTTTGCTGAGATCTTTTTGTAGTTCTTCACAATCCCTTTTGCTTTTGACTGTCCTGAACAACTTGGTGTCATCTGCAAACTTTGCCACCTCACTGCTTACCTCATTTTCTAGATCATTGATGAACAAGTTGAACAGGATCAGTCCCAGGACTGAGCCCTGGGGAACACCACTAGTTACCCCCCTCCATTGTGAAAATTTACCATTTATTCCAACCCTTTGTTTTCTGTCTTTTAACCAATTCCCAATCCATGAAAGGACCTTTCCTCCTATCCCATGACCACCTAATTTACATAAAAGCCTTTGGTGTGGGACCGTGTCAAAGGCTTTCTGGAAATCTAGGTATATTATGTCCACTGGGTGCCCCTTGTCCGCATGTTTATTAACCCCTTCAAAGAATTCTAATAGATTAGTTAGACACGACTTCCCTCTGCAGAAACCATGCTGACTTTTGCCCAACAATTCGTGCTCTTCTATGTGCCTTGCAATTTTACTCTTTACTAGTGTTTCTACTAATTTACCTGGTACTGATGTTAAACTTATCGGTCTATAATTGCCAGGATCTCCTCTAGAGCCTTTTTTAAATATTGGTGTTATATTGGCCGTCTTCCAGTCATTTGGTACCAAAGTGGATTTAAAGGATAGGTTACAAACCACTGTTAATAACTCCGCAATTTCACATTTGAGTTCTTTCAGAACCCTTGGGTGAATGCCGTCTGGTCCTGGAGACTTGTTACTATTCAGCTTATCAATTAATTCCAAAACCTCCTCTAATGTCACTTCAATCTGAGTGAGTTCCTCAGATTTGTCGCCTAAAAAGGCTGGCTCAGATTTAGGAACCTCTGTAACATCTTCAGCCGTGAAGACTGAAGCAAAGAAATCATTTAATCGCTCCGCAATGGCACTGTCTTCCTTGATCGCTCCTTTTATATCTTTATCATCCAAGGGCCCCACTGCTTTTTTAGCAGGCTTCCTGCTTCTAATGTATTTAAAAAACATTTTACTATTGTTTTTTGAATTTTTGGCTAGCTGTTCCTCAAACTCTTTTTTGGCTTTTCTTACTACATTATGACAGTTAATTTGGGAGTGTTTATGTTCCTTTCTATTTTTCTCACTAGGATTTGACTTCCACTTTTTAAAAGCTGCCCTTTTCTCTCTCACTGCCTTTTTAACATGGCTGTTTAGCCATGGTGGTTCTTTGTTAGGTCTCTTTCTGTGTTTTTTTATTTGGGTTATACATTTAAGTTGGGCCTCTAGTGTGGTGTCTTTAAACAGTTTCCATGCAGCTTCCAGGGATTTTAGTTTAATTACTCTACCTTTCAGTTTCTGTTTAACTAGCTTCCTCATTTTAGTGTAATTCCCCTTTTTGAAATTAAATGCCAGAGTGTTTGACCGTTGCGGTGTTCTTCCCAACACAGGAATATTAAAAGTTATTATATTGTGGTCACTATTTCCAAGCGGTCCAGTAACAGTTACCTCTTGGACCAGATCCTGCGTTCCAGTCAAGACTAGATCGAGAATCGACTCTCCCCTTGTGGGTTCCTGTACTAGCTGCTCCAAGAAGCAGTCATTTAAGGCATCAAGAAATTTAATCTCTGAATCCCGTCCTGAGGTGACATGCACCCAATCAATATGGGGATAATTGAAATCTCCTATTATTACTGTGTTTTTTATTTTGATAGCCTCTCTAATCTCCCTTAACATTTCAGCATCACTATCACTGTCCTGGTTAGGTGGTCGGTAATATATTCCTAATGCCATATTCATATTAGAGGAATGAATTGTTATCCATAATGATTCTATGGAACATTTTGATTCCTTTAGGATTTTTACTTCATTTGATTCTATATTATCCTTCACATATAGTACCACTCCGCCACCCGCACGACCTGTTCTGTCTTTCCGATATAATTTATATCCCGGTATGATAGTGTCCCACTGATTGTCCTCATTCCACCATGTTTCTGAGATGCCTATTATGTCAACTTCCTCCTTTGATATGAGGTACTCCAGTTCACCCATCTTATTAGACAGACTCCTAGCATTAGTGTAAAAGCATGTTAGAAAACTACCACTATTTATATGTCCGCCTCTCACAGACGTGGTGGATTTTTTTATGCACGATTGTTTCACATCTGATCTTGCCCATATATTATTTCCCACGTTCCCTATCTGACTAACTTCTAGGGAATCCCTGTCTATGGAGCCTCGTGTAAGAGAAGTCTCCGTCCGATCCAGGTGCTCCCCCGCACCAATCGGCTTTCCCCCACCTCTTAGTTTAAAAACTGCTCTATGTCCTTTTTAATGTTTAATGCCAGCAGTCTGGATCCACCTTGATTTAGGTGGAGCCCATCCTTCCTGTATAGGCTCCCCCTACCCCAAAAGTGTCCCCAGTTCCTAATAAATCTAAACCCCTCTTCCCTACACCATCGTCTCATCCACGCATTGAGACTCTGAAGTTCTGCCTGTCTATCTGGCCCTGCGCGTGGAACTGGAAGCATTTCAGAGAATGCCACCAAAGATGTTCTGGATTTCAGTCTCTTTCCTAGTAACCTAAATTTGGCCTCCAGAACATCTCTTCTACCCTTCCCTATGTCATTGGTACCAACATGTACCACGACGACCGGCTCCTCCCCAGCACTGCCCATAAGTCTGTCTAGATGCCTCGAGAGATCCGCAACCTTCGCACCAGGCAGGCAAGTCACCATACGGTTCTCCCGGTCATCACAAACCCAACTATCTATATTTCTAATGTCACTCTAAGGTCACTCATCTTTTGTATGCCTCAGTTTCCTTTCTGTCAAATGTGTGGAAAAGCATTATTCTACCTCACAGGAGTTATGTGCACATAAATATAATGAAGACTGAGACCCTCTAGTGCAATGGTAATAGAGGCCATATAGTTACCTAAGAGAGATGGCATCCATTTAAAAATTCCCCTGGAACTGAGGATTTCCTATTTTCAGGTAATAGGGTATAAACCTAAATGCTGAGAACTCCATCTAAAAGTGGAAAGGAATGATCAAATCTGAAAATTGTTTGGTAAAACATAAAGACATGAAATGACTATTTTTTCCATTCTCTCCCAAAGCTCCTCCAATATAAAGCATATTGTGGTGAAGACAAAGGAGATCTGATGTCTTCTGAAGAGATAAGAGATTTTTATCTTGCTTCTAACACCACAGTATTAAAAATTAATTCATATATCTTTTACAATTGAGTAAGACTGCTTCCATTTATTCTCAAACCACTAAATAAAGTTTTTCTTTTGTTTACAGAATATAGGTTAATATATATCTCCTGCTTTCATTACTCTTCATTGTATCTCTTTTAAAATATTCTTTCATGTGAAATCAGTACCTACAATTGCAAAGCAAGATAATATTTAAAGAGGCCCATGAAAGGACTTTAAATTGGTGGGGTTAAGCCTAACCAGGTTGCTAAATTAAGCAGATATATTGTCCCATCCAGTTATTAGAAAATAATAACAGCTTTCAGCAAGTCAACACATGCTGTTACTGTATATGAGGAGGGCTGTAAATGAAAGGTCACAAAACCAAACCAAAGCTAAGAGGAGCTCTGAATTAAGTTATTCAGGCAAAATCTGAAGCTACTCTATGGCTACCGGATCTTTGCCTAGATTGTAATGGTAACTAATGTAGGCATATGTTCAGCAGAACACTTACACATACTTACAGGTCCTTTCTGAACAGGGATGATTTTCTAAATGGGAAGCTGAGTGAATGGAGCTCAGACTGGAGCATGCACTCAGTGAGACTGCTACTTATCAGGGATGGGCACACATGAAAAGCTACTTTTGTGAAACTGACATTTCAAAGCTGTTTTGATTTTAAAATATTTAAAATTCGTACATTTTGGTAGGTTTTTTTTCTGATTCTTGTGTGATCCATCCACCATATAAAATATATTGAAATTGTAATCACTATTTTAATGTACCCCAAACCCCTGGGTTTTGGCATATTCATATTTTTAGCCATTTCAACATTGTTTTCCATTAAAATGTTCATTTTTAGAAAGATCCAGAATATTCAGCATAAACAAAAAATCAATTACAGTTTTGTGAAAAAATTTTAAAAAGCTTTTGGATCAAAGAATTTCAATGAGCTCTACCGGGAAATGATCAACGACTAAGTCATTTCTACCGTCTTTAACAGGATTCAATACTGTAAGATGCAAGCCACCTTCAACTTCAATGTGATACACAAAGGCAGAGAGAAGTAAGAAATTACTGTCTTCCAGGAGGAGCTCAGAATCTGACAGAATGAGATTTTTATACGTTGGTTCTCCTTCCACTATACTGCAGGTTGAACCTCTTTAGTTCAACACCCTTGGGACCTAACTGGTGCTGAACAAGAGAATTTGCCAAATCACAGAAGATCAATGTTCTCTAGGAGCATCACCAACACTTTCACTGTTTATTGGGATCTTAGAAGACATTTATGGGTAATTTAGAGCTACATAACAGCACAGAACACTGACAGCCAGGACTGGTAGCTGTAAACAAACTTTCTGGGGCCAGGAGAAACTTGGCCGCACCCATAATAAGTGGACATCCAGCTAACCCAAATGATGTCAGACATTGGATGTTGCCAGACGAGAGAGCCAAACTAGAAAAGTTCAACCTGTAAAACATTTACAAATGATCAGTATATCCCAGGCAAGAGCATTTTTCATCAAATCCAAAAAAGAAATCAGTAAAACTGGAAATTCATTTTCATTAGATTCTTGAGCCTTAATTACTGTAAATCTCTCCTGACTTTAGCAATAGGCTGGTGAGAATGTGGCCTATGGACTATCTCTACAAATAAGAAAAGCAGATATTCCCATTTCTTCCCCTCTGCTTCCAGTGCCAGTTAGCAGCAGTGTGCTACTTCTTGTGCTGCTAACAGATCTGCCAGTGCTGTTCTCCTCTGCTATTTCCTGCCCACACTCCCTCTTCCCGAATGCTCACTCGTGCGGTCCTTGTCTCCATCGCAACCGGCAATCATTACACCTTCTGCTGGTGGGCAGACTGGCAAGGTGATGACGGCATTTTCATTGCAATTCTGTCTATTAGAGGCATAAATATTAAATTTACCAGTACTACTGTGATTTTCAGAGGAGCTGTATATATAGCTAGAGTAACTAGTTTCAGTGGATAAGTGCACTATTTAAGCGAGTCGTAAATTCATCCCGTAACCCTTGTGCAGTAGTAGGGTGGGTTTGGGGTGGGGATTTGAGGGGGGCATTGTGTTTGTTTGCTTCTTTAGGGACAATGTGATGATCCTATGATGTTGTTGTCACATAAATTAATTTCACAGGAAAAGAGAAAGTAATATCCCTACGTCAAATAAAAGCAAATCAAATATATTACAGCTAAAATCATAAAGTATATTCCTGAATTAATTCAAATTCAATCCATACTATTATGTTCTTATCAAGAGTACTCTGTTCAAAAAGGTTTCAATGAATAATGTAATCTCTCATTTCTCTTAGCTCCGATACTTGACAATCGTTTTCTATCTCTGACTTGCAATAACTCTGACTCAAACCAAGTCCCAGGATTTTTGTTTTCAAGGAGCTGAACTCAGGAGATCTACTGGGTTCTGGAATAAATGCATCATGGGGATCAAATCCACAATTTAACTGCTTTCATGTCATTGGAAGTTAATTAATATTAAACCCCTATATTTCCAGTCTATTTAACCTATATTTTCTCGATGATAATTTCATAAGGAAGTGTCTGTAAGTTGCTGAGGATGTTTTTATTGCATTTTAAGAAGAGAGATTTAATCAATGAATGAAAGAAGTTGTTCGAAGTTAAAACCCTAAGCCATGAAGGCACAGACACCCATCCAGTGTAGGTCAGTGTCAGCAAGGAAAAAAGAGCAACTAAGCTGGGGTTCCTGCGCTCCTCTTCCCTATGTCTCTTCAAGGACACCTTCATCTCTGTGGACAGTTGCCCTTCATTTTCTCTCCTCCTTCTCCAGCCATATTGGCAACAGGATAGGCATCTTCCCTGAGGACACATAACTGCTCTAGCTGTAGGAAGAAGAACCATAAGGTATCTTTGTGACCTTAGGGTTCCAGAGGAACCAGATGAGGTCATTTAATTAGGCTGAAAGAATGGAGCAGCTATTCCCCAAAGCTGGTGGCTATTTCAATACTTAAATTTACCAAGACAATACAAAACAACCTCTATGATGCCTTACTGATTACCCAGAAACCAACAACAGAGCTCCCTTAAAGCAGTGGTTTCCTTCCAGTAGCCACTGCCATAGTAAACCAGTCACCCAGCCATAAGTGCTCCACTAAGACAACCAACTCATAGTTCTGCCAGTCCCAAAAGACTGGACATATGACTTCCCAGGTCAATGAACATTTTAGATCTTATCCCAAATTCATACTCACAGCCAATTCTTATTGATCAAACCATCATTAGGTAAAAATAAAGAGAGACTATTGGTTAAAAGATGAACATGTATATAAACATGAGCGCAGGTCTTAGACTGCATTCATAGTAGAAGATAGTGAGCTGTGTGACTGCAAAGAGTTCTTGCAGAATTTAGTCCATAGGCTATAGTTCAATGTCTAGTATCATATTCAGGATGTACCAGCTTAGGACAGGAATCTCAATCATTTTGGTTTAGACTTCCCCTGAATGAAAACTTGAGCAGATGTGAGAGGACAAGATCAGTACCAATGGTGGTCTTATACAGTTTCTTGGCAGCCTCTTGGCCATAGAGTTCCTGTCAATAGGCTTTTCATGTAACCTTCTGTTTCCTAAAAATCATGGTAATTAACATAAGGTAATTTATCCATTAAACAATTTATCACAAACATTAGAGACATATAGACTATGAAATAATTTTACCCAAGATTAATTTAAATGTTAATGGTCCCTTTGATCTCCTAATCAACAGCTATAGTAATAGACAAGAACTGCCAGTTTACATTGCTAACATCTAACAAGCCATAGAAGTAAACACATAAACCCCAGACATCCTATCATTTCAGGCACTGGCACCCTTATAGCAGGATTACTATAGACATTCCTTCTCTTTAGAGTCTGAAAATCTTCCCTACCTCTTCAACCCAGTTTGGCCTTCCTGGTATTTTATGATCCCACACTACAGTAACTACTGATTTTGTCATTCAACTGTGTTTCTCTTATGCCTATTAAGTCAAAGTGTTCTTCCATTATCAGGCATTTTTGTTCGCCTATTCTTGCCTTTGAGCTTCTCACATGGGTATATATTAAAATGTTTATGTTTGGCCACATGCCATAACACTTGCTTTTCTAGAATTTGTCAATTAGTGAAGCAAGCTTCTCTTTCACTACAGACTCTGTTTCTGTCCCTTTCCTTACTATAGGCAGAAGGTTTTTGTGTTGCTGTCCTTTTATGTCTCCAGAATTCCTCAACTCTCCCATCTGCAATAAATTTCCCTGTGCCTAATAAACTGTAATCCCATTCCTGCATATACCATCTTCTTATCCATATATTGAGACGGAAATTTCCACCTAGGTGGCTCAACTTGAGCAACTCAATATCCATCAGAGAAAGCTTCCTTAGAAATCCTGCCGAAAGCCTTTTCTCTGTGTTAAGCTACATTTTAGCGTCTAGAACCTTTCTTCTATACATCTTTGGGTTATTAGCATCCATATGCACCAAAGTCACTGTCATAACACTCTGTATTCTTGTGTGTTGCATAAAATTTCATCACCATTGCCTGAAGTAGACAAGTCACCAAGCAGTCCTTGTGGTGGCCATATATTCAGGCATTTCTATCTGGTGGCCAGCATGGAATTTATAAAAACACACAAGATTTTCTAGTAAGAAGTACTTAAAGCGGTTGGCTGGCTCTACACGGAGCAGCTTTCCCAGCAGATCCATGCTAATGCACAGCCTCAAAATTGCAAAGGGCTGCTCATTAGCATGGTCATGCGGCTCATTACCATAGCCACGCTAGAGCTTGGTCTTGGCAGAGGGGTGTGCCAGCAGTAAAGAGGCCATGTGTTACTGATTTTTTTCAGGCATAAGGATCTGGAGACAGAGGGAGTTTTTGCCAGCAGGGACACGATCATACGGCCAGCACCACTCTCTGCCAAGGCCAAGACTGAGATTGAGCTCTTATGCGGTATGCTAATGAGCCACTGCAACCATGCTAATGAGCAAGTATTTGCAATTTCAAAGCTGCTCATTAGCATGGATCCGCCAAGAAAGCCACGCCACATACACCCAGCTGTTCTGAATGAGATTTTTAACCAGATGCCCATCATCATCAAAGTCAGAACATGAAGTACCCCATCAGTGGAAGATTGAGACATAAGGGTTGTCTCAGAATGGCACTGACTCATTAGCAGCTGAGGGAAGGAATTGACCGAGTGATAAAGAGTGGTGATATGATCTGCTACTATCTCTGACCAGGAGCAGATGTAGACATCTGGTATCTGTTTATTTTCACTGGTTGAGGTGGTAATGGGCATGGAGTCAAGGCTCCACTACTTCTGTCTTTTCCTCCCTTCCTTTGCCAACTTACCACTCACTTAGGTAGGGAGGGGTTACCTGGGCCACACACCTTTTCTCATCCCCCCACAGCATGTGCAACAGCAATGCTCAAGAGATTCAAGTAGTAGCTTTATGGTCTTTACTCTCTTTCAAGGAGGAGAAATCATCATCTTGTCTCAGTACTTAGGTTAAAATGACTCACTCATTTTTGCCCTTCAGAGGTTGCATTTACCATTTTGTTATTAATGGGATATTTCTTGACTCTTTTGTCCTCCAACCAACCAAATGATACCAATGCAACATTATTATTGTGCACTTCAACTCAAGCAAGGTACAGAGGAAAAATTATTACTAATTCCTATGATAATGATGGTTTTTCTTTACTTGAGTTCACTTCACTGAATGAATGAAATCATAAATGGCACTTTTCATCTAAATAGTACCTTGTCACAAAATTTTACACATGCACACTAAATAACTGTTCACTTAAAACAAAATCAATTTGCTTTCTACTGTACCCGCAAAAGACTGATAACTTCAAAAAGTGACATCCAACATTATGTCAATACTGTGTATACCGAGAGACATACATGTTCTCCAGGCCTAAATTTTCATGGTCATCTGAGCTGAATCCTTTTGAAGTTTTATTAGAGCAAACCCCCACTTATCACTCCATAATTATCTATCTGTTACTAAATGCTGAAGACAGCTCTCTAAATGCCTCCCAAAATTAAGCTTATGTGATATAAAACATGCTTCTAGAATTTCTTCAGGTGAGGAGACATTAGCCACGGGTTTTTTTTATATATATTATGACACAACCCAAGGTTGTGGGTCTCTGCACTATGTGGCGGTTTAAAAGTAGACTCAGAGGCCTGCTGTGTCCCTCACCCTGCTTCCTGTGCTTGCAAGGGCTTGGTTCACAACATTACTAAGCCGTTCTCACCATTGGCTAGTCCAAAAACACAGTCTTCTGGGGAGGATGCTCGCTCCTTACCCACTGCCCCTCTAGGGCTGGCCTGATGCATGGGGTGGTCTGGGGGGAACCCGATCCCCTCCGACACATCCAGGGTTCCAGCCCAGGGACCCTAAGCAGCTCTGGCAGGAGGGGCTTTCCTCTCTGGGCCCTCCTAAGTGCCACAGCCTGCCTCCCTGGGCCACTTTGGCCAGACCTCCTTGTAACACAACCACAGTACCTTCCTCTTATAGCTGCAGTTCTTCTCCTTGGTGAGTCTTTGCTCCCCAGGCCATCCTCTGTCTCCTTCCCCCTCCTTCCTGCGTGGGGGGAAGCCTTTTTAAGGGCTCCACAGGCCTTAATTGGCTGCAGCTGCTTAACTAGCCCCAGGTGTTGGCTCACCCCAGTGCTGCAGGCTGATCCCTACTGGGCCTTAGTCCTTGGGGAACATAAAAGGGCACACTCAGCTGTCTACATATCCCCCCTCCCACAGGGTGCTGTAGCTGGCTGTGGGCCTGGGTCTATCACAATATATATATTTAAACGAAAATAAAACTATGTAGGGAGACTCAGTCGAAACGCAGGACCGGAAGCCAAAACAGCCACATGGCTAATCACAGGTCTCACATTCCTTCCCTCTGTGGTCTTTGGTGTGTCATAACTTCTCTGCCTCATCAGCACAATGTGAATATCGGTATTTCCATCACATGGCTGCTATGGTGATTAGTTAGCGAATGTTAGTAAACCTCTGTTATGCTCGATTTTGCTTTGTTTGTTTGTTTGCTCAGATCATTCCATTCTCTTGAGAGCAACAGTTGCAAGGATGATTGTTATCACTCCTATAATGTCTCTGACAATTAGCCTTCCTTCACATGTAATGGGCTTCATTCAGCACCTCAGATCATATCCACCTGTGCATAGTGGGTATAAAATCTGAATTCCCTACTTCCACACCTTGCTGTTATTGTCTCAAATCACCATGAAGAGGTGGAAGTGATGATGCAAGGTGGAAGGCTGTGAAGACAAGTGCATTTCCTCAGCAGTCACACTTGTAAATTTGCATTAGATAAGTAGACCAGAGTCATTATTAGCCACATCCCCTACACTTATTATGGGAGTTACTAGTGGAAGTTGCAAATACTGCAGTGCAATTATTTATGACTAATTTGTGCTATAAGGATACTATGAAAACTGTAGCATAGGGCAGTACGATATTGCACATCCCCAAGGGCACCTCAGGGATAGGGTGACCGTATCTCCTGCTCCCAAATACAGGACATGGAGATATGGTATGTGTGGCTCCCTGGCTGCAGTTGTCAAGGGCTGCCACCCCAGCTGACCTCCCTGGCTGCCCCACACCTCAAGGCACCAGGAAGGAGGCAGCTGCCATGCCAGTACTCCTCCTGGCTTTCCGAAGCCTCGCGGAGCCAGGAAGGAGGTGGCAGCCACCCCCTTCCCATGCCCCAATATACCACTCCCACTGCTGTCCCCCTCTCGTGTGACTGGAGAGTACATGAGTATGTGCTCTCCATGTGCTCTCCAGCCAGCAGCTGTGTCTGCACACTAGCAGAGAGCCAAATATGGAGCAATTAGCCTCTTTGTTACAAGAAGTCTTTCTGGTGCCTGAAATACAGAGCTGTCCCACCAAAACCGGGATGGATTCTCACCCTACCCAGGAAAGGCAGTGTCTTCTCTTAGGCAATTACTCCTCTATTCCTCTTAGCTGCACGATGAGAGGAGTTTCCTGCTGGTCTGCACCAGCAGCAAAGTGCAGTATCCTCATATCAACTCCGTCTCGCTGCCCAAAATGTGTGCAGTAGGGGTTGCCCACCCCTGGTCTCTCCCTGCCTACCTGCCCATAATGGGGCAAAGAGAAGGATGGTTCTTGTCAGCTTTATATAGACAAAAACACAATTTAGCATAATCAATGTCATTATTGTCTAAGGAAACAGGCACCTCTTTTGAGGTGAGCATTACAGAGATGAATCCTTACCCCCACCTTGTTGCAAATAAGATTTCTACCTCACTGCAGAAGAATTATCTGTTCATCATTTAACAGGAAAATTTGAGACATCCTTAGTGTATATTTTTTCTTTGAGGTTTCAGTAACTACTCTTCCTTTTCTTATGATGAACATATTAGAGCCAGGCATCAGACTCTTATTATGGTTACTTTCTCTCCCTCCACCCCACTCCACCCTGCATTTCTTAGGTAATTTCTAAGTGTTCCACATTTTCATACAGGCATTTAAAGGGATATTGTACAGATGCTTGTCTGTAGGAAGCTTTGTTAATTGCCTCCAGTCTTTGATGCTGCCCTATTTTAAGGATCCTCTGCATGTTGTTGTTGCTATAGCAGAGAGCGAGTATTAAGCATGCGCACACACTATAATATCTCAGCTCCCTTTGAAATAAACAAGTGGTAAAAACAATACAAAATGAACAATAACAATTCTCATCAGCTAGCATGTGAAACCCTGAATTATCTCATTGATTCAAATCAGATCCTTCTTTGTGTTCCTTAAATAAATAGTCTTTTTCAGTGGTGTTTGCTAGTTAGTGAGATCTTTTGAGTAATGCTTGCTGAATGTGCAATTTCACCAACCAATTAACGTAGTTCATTATTTCAAATTTAAGAAAGGTACAAGCATACAATTTGAGGTCCTTACATGGTATTAAAGGCCCCCATTCAGCAAAGCACTTGAGCACATGCTTAACTTTGAACTACTACATAGAGTCACTGACTTTAATAGGACCCCTCCCAATCTCAAAGTTAAGCACATGCCTTGCTATCTTAGGGCAGAAAGAAGAACATAGGCTCTGATCTGAAGTTTAACATTGTGAAAGGAGTTGCGTGGATTTTTCCAGCTGTGACTAAGCCTGAGCCTATCTTCTTCAGCACAGAGAATCAAATGAATTAAACTATAGATTTCAAAATATTTTACAAAGAATGTTGAGCGTATAATGCAAGTGTAATAAGTTGAGCGTATAATGCAAGTATCATGACTCCCTGGGTAATGCTGTATCCACCATTTCTGTTTACTTGGGCTATGTAAACAAAACTGATGCTCAAAGGAACCATAATATGGGAGCTACATAGTGCTTATTTTTGTGCTGTTACTTGCTAGTACTGAGTACTGGGACTATGGAACTGGCAGGGGAAAAGAGGCAGGCTGAGTATCAGCTCCTCTTTTTGACAACAAAGGTACAGGAGCTACATATGCCTGAATGACAAAGGAATCATGACAGAGATCTATAGACTAATCTAATCTACCCTCAGTATATATAAAAAGTCTCCATCACTAGTGTCATGGTTCAGTGCAAGTGTAAAAAACAGAAAGATTCTGCTTTACAACTGGCACTGTGACACAACGAGTCAAGAATTTAGAATGTTTCTAAGAGCAAAAGTAATTTAGTGGTTTGGTTTAATGTGGCTGGGAGGGGAAGCAACTGTTGGGAGCTGTGAAATTGTGAAGATCAAATGTCAAAGAGTAATTAAAATGAAAGGAGGTTTTGTGTGGAACTGAATCTGTAATTAGGAAGGAAGACATTGTGAAACTGGCACTTGTCATAATAATCTCATTGTAGAAACAGACAAAAGTTGCATTCAGAGGAATTATTTTTAAATTATTTGGAAATGGCAGTGAAAATGAATTTGAAAATGGGTGCTTGTACTATTAAATGATGTACATAGCGCCTGAAATGAAAGGGTCTCAGTTAAGACACTTGCAATGTAGTGCCATTACATATCAATTAAATTGCATGTTCACTGCCATTCTGCTAGGGAATGCCATTTCACACTGAAGTGGGCAATGAGGGGGTCTGAACCCAGGAGGTACTGAGCCCATCTCATCCCAAATGGGGGACAAAGCTCCCATAGTTTTTATGGGCTTTCAACTAGGCCTCAGAAGGACATTCTTAATGTAGAAGTGTGTCAGCGTAGCATAATGCTTAACCCCACAAAGCCTTTTTTTCCTGCTATTCTTTCTATTTTTGGATAACATCGCACTGAAGTTTCATGTTGAAATGAGGCCCTAAACATCTTACAGAAATGACTTACCTGCAGATTTCCTTTTTGCAATGAACAGAAAGTCACATGATTTTCTTTCTGAGAAATAATTTAGCTTGTCTACATTTGAAATCAGTTAAATCACAAATTTCATCTCAGTCCTTATCACCTCAATGAAAGCAGTAAGTTCAGGGTATGGATATACCGTAGGGATGTTCCTCAAGAACAAAAGACAGTGTGCTGACCTTGTGAAGATAAAATTTGATTATGACAATCTCAAAGAGAAGTAAAAAAGTTGTGGCTCAAAGAAAATACTGCAACAGACTCCCAGTAGGTGAGAAATTGAATTGCTATGGATTCCTGTTCCTAATTATTAAAACATAAGCATATGGAAGCATTACATTAGGGTCTGATCATGAGACGTTTTGAACATTTATGCACTGAAGACAATGGGAACTTTAGGTGCTCAGAATGAGGCTTTTAACTTGAGGTTGATCACATGTAATGCATCCACATTAGGATCCAATGATGGCTGCAAATGCCGAGCTGTAGATTTATTGACCTACCAAACTCACATCTTGCCTGTTGGATCCATCCATGGAGCAGGGAAACTCCCCCACAGTGCATTCCTCCTCTTCTAAAGCACACTCCATGCCCTGGACACTACAGAAGCCTGTGCTTGTTGTCTGGGTTTTGTGCAGGGTAGCCAACTCTCAGAAATTTAATTTACAGACAAAATAGGAGACGTGTACAGACAGATGAATTTTTATGGACATAATTTTTATACTATATTAAGACAATATAAATGGCCAAAAGTGAAAAGTAATTGTTGTCATTCACACATCACACGAACAAGATGCTATTTAGCTCATTTTCATTTAGTTAGTCATGTTGCCAGTGTGCTGACACTAACCCAGCAGGATAATGTAGATAACATCTCGTGGGTCACATGATTCATGTTACATCTCCTCAATCATTGAGCTGAACAAACAACTAAAATGTCCAATTTCCACTTCTCCACAATCAAATGGTTGAAGAGGCACAGAAGAAATTTAATTGCTATAGAATAATTGTTATTTTTTTGAAATTTTATTGCATTTTTATGAAATTTACAAACACTTTATTTTTACATGGACTTCATGGACACTTTCAATTTTAGCTAATTTTTAAGGACTGTTCATAATCTTCCTCATGGTCAGCAACCCTGGTTTTGTGTTGAAAAAGATGCACAGATTGGATGGCTCTGAGGATGGACAAAATGGAGTGGGGATTTATATTGGCCTCTCTTCTGGTCCCACAGAAATGTAGCTAAAAAAGAGAATACAGACCACATACGTTTTGTGTACAGCCGCCCAAGAAGGATCAGGAAGCATGCACAGAAAAGGAATTAGAGGTGGAAAGGCATTTGAGGCATTAGCTACTGTGGCAAGATATGTGTTTTCTACATTGGGAACCCAGACAATCTCAGATCTGCTGAGTGGGATACTCCGTATGACATTTCTATGTAGGAATGGAGAAAACCCCATCTTTTACAGGATAATGGAGCATAGTGTCCAGAAACCATGCACCACAGAGATTTCCTCCTTCAGTTCTCTCCCATTTATATGGACCCAGGTCCTGCCATCCCCTCTTCCCCCCCTACCCTCCAAAAGGAGGTGATCAACCAGGAAAATCACCATACTATAAAAACAACCAGCAGGCATGTAGCACTTCAGATCTGAAGAAGCGGGTCTGTCCCATAAGAGCTCATCACCTAATAAATTATTTTGTTAGTCTTCAAAGTGCTACATGACTGCTGGTTTGTTTTTTTCAGAATACAGACTAACATGGCTACCCCTTTTACTATTCACCATACTATGAGTTTGTAGTTCACTCAGCCTGAAAAATATTGTGTTAAACTTTTGCTGTGTAAAGTCTGTGGGCCAAATCATCACCCCAGAAATAAGTAGTGGAACTACATTGAAAGTGGTGGCACTAATTAATATGCTACATTGATCACTCAGTCCATTCTTAGTGCAGGTGTCCCAGGACCCACTATTCTTAAACAATATACCAGAACTGGGCAGAGACCCAGACAAATCTAGGCCAGCCTGAACCCAGTCTGCTGAACTGAACCCAGCCAACAAGATTTTGGTTCATAAGGAACATCATTGCTTTGAGATTATATCTGTGTAATATTTCCTTATGTTGTTGGCTCACAAGAGCCTTACTCTTGAATATTTTCACCTGTGTGGATTTGGGTGTAGGCATATTACATTTGAGTTTATTATTTATATTAGACTAGCATCCAGAGGCCCCCTACTCTCAGTGTGTTAAGTCTTGGATAACAAAGAAAAATACAGACCCTGCCTCAAGAAGCTTATGATAGAAAATCTTCTTTGAGTGAGCCCACCCTAAAATGTACATGGGAAATTCTGGTCTGTAATGAGTTTGCATGGCTATTAAAGACATCAGAAGGAAATCCATACCCTTTACAGAAAGGCTGGTTAAGGCCCACATTCAGCAGGTCAGTTAAACTTTTGCTTAACTTTAAATTCATCCCTCACCCTCTTCAGCTTGAAGCATGTGCTCCAATTCTATTGGCTTCAATGCTTAAAAAGTTATGCACAAGCTTAAGTGTTTTGCTGAATGGAGGCCTAAATGCACATTACTGGCACTCAGAAACTATTTCCAGTTAATATTGTGGCTCTCAGTACCAAATACTGTCAAGAGAAACTCACTTGCGGCACCATGATGAATTGAAAAATGCCATGGAACATAATGCAGTGCCTATTCCCTTCTCAGTTAGTGTCCATAATTCCCATTAATGCCATTGGGAGCTGCAAACAGTGCCTTGAGTGAAGATTAGTTCAGCTCAGTATTTTTCTTTGCAGCGTATACCTGAGAACTCCAGAACAAAGAGAGATTAAACACTCTGCTAGCTGTGTTTCTCCTTCCCCTTGCACTAAATTATAGATGTTAGACAATTCTAAGACAGAAGTGTTAATTATTTATGAGAATTATTTGAATTGATTTTCAATTACAGAATATTATTTTCTATCACATCCCAATAAGACTGTTAGAATTCTATTAAAGGCAAAATGATTATCATCCATTTCCATTAAGACACATGTAAACCAACTACATTATATCTATTGGAGTTGATGCTTTCCATTATATATTTCCATTAATTTCCATTCATTTGAAGTGATTCCATTTCAAATGAGCTAAACTAGCTTATCAGTGTTCTAGCCCCTCTAATTTGACAGTGACACAACTGAGCTCCCAACACCTGTTCTTGCACATTCACAAGTAAAAAACCCTCTATTAGACTTCATGAGTGACAGAAGCAGGCGGCTGACTCATTTCAAATGTTGCCTTTTTTACATCCGAACTTTCCGGGCTTGCAGGAAAGCTTACTTCAGAATCCTGACCCCCAAAAGCAAGGCGTTCTTTGCTGTATAGAAAGGAATTGTGTTGTTTTCTCTCTTTTATTCTGTAAATGCTTGACCTAAAAACCACTGAAGTCAGTGACACAGGCTGCTCAACACAATCTGCCATCCTAGGCAACACTTCAGGATGCCATTCTCCCTGCCACTCAAATTTGGCCTGGCCATCCTTTTTATTCAACTCTACTTCCCTAGCCAGCTACCCAGAAATTTACCCCCACAGGTAGCTGACTAGTTTGCCTGTACTTATAGCAGCCTCTGCTCTATGGCACAACTCCAAGCCTGATCTAAAGTCTAAGGTTATCAACTGGTCTCTTTATTAAAGGGCTTCAGATCAGACCTTAAACTCTATGACTACGTCTACACAGGCAGCCTCTGTCGACAGAGACCACTGTTGACAGAGAAACCCTGGCAGCACCTCTGTGAACAGATAGCACCTACACACTAAAGCTGATCAAAAGAGCAAGCTCCTCTCTTGACACAGAGCAGCCAGGTTACCCTGTCTTGATAGACTGGCTGACTGGAAGCTCTGCAAACAGGGCTTCCCAGTGAACCTGAAGTCCTCTCTGTTAGCAAAAGTCTCTACACAGGCTCTCTGTCGACAGAGACATTATACCTGATTGGCTGTGTCTACACTAGCCAAAAACTTCAAAGTGGCCATGCAAATGGACATTTCAAAGTTTACTAATGAAGCGCTGAAATACATATTCAGCGCCTCATTAGCATGCGGGCAGCCACGGCACTTCGAAATTGACGCGGCTTGCCGCTGAGCAGCTCGTCCAGACGGGGCTCCTTTTCGAAAGGACCCGGGCTACTTCGAAGTCCCCTTATTCCTATGAGCAGATGGGAATAAGGGGACTTCGAAGTAGCCGGGGTCCTTTCGAAAAGGAGCCCCGTCTGGACGAGCCGCATCAATTTCAAAGTGCCGCGGCCGCCCGCATGCTAATGAGGCACTGAATATGTATTTCAGCACTTCATTAGATGGCCATTTCGAAGTTTTTGGCTAGTGTAGATGTAGCCATTGAGAATAGGGATAATGCTGAATGAACAGCTGAGTTTTGTCGACAAACTCTCACCAGAGCACTTTAACCGAGTAGATGCTCAGCGAGTTTTGTTGACAAAAGCCAGTTTTGTTGACAGGAGCTGCCCGTGTAGACATGGCATATCAGAAAGATACTGGGTCTGTTTCTATCTTTTGTACAATGTACATGAGCTGTATGCAAATATTTATCAACAACATCATAATGCAGAGTTTGTGGGAAGCACTAAATATAAGTCAGATTTTTTTCATAGATCTTTATTTACTAGAAAGCTTGATAGGAAATTAAAAATTAAAGAGCCTCTCAATCATTTATGTTAATTATCTGCTTTTAAAGCATGTTTATAAAATATCCACTTTCTAAGTAATTCCTGCATTGGTAGGAGTTCTGCTTAATCTTTGTTATGCTTTATATTGTCTTCAAAACACTGTGACTGCGTCTACACTATCACCATCCCTTTTCAAAAGGGAGATGCTAATAAGACACATTGGGATATGCTAATGAGGTGCTGCAATGAATATGCAGTGCGTCATTCACATAATGGCAGCCACGGCACTTCGAAAATGCTGCTTTCAGTCGTGTGCGGCTCATCTACATGGGGTCCTTTTTGACATCTGCGGGGTCCTTTAGAAAAGGACCCCATGTAGATGAGCTGTGCATGATTGAAAGTGGCACGTTCAAAGTGCCGCGACTGCCATTATGCTAATGAAGTGCTGCATGTTCATTGTAGCACTGCATTAGCCATATCCTGATGAGTTTCATTAGTATCCGCCTTTCCAAAAGGGGGTGCTAGTGTAGACACGGTCTATGAGTGAGATTCTTCCACTGTTATGCCTGCTGAAAAGTACCTTAATTAATTCCCAGCCTCCCTAATTTCAATGGGACTACTTTACTACTTACTGGGAGTAAAGTGATACTCAACATGAGTAAAGTGTCAGAGGCTGAAAATCTGAAACTATTTGCAGGACATTACTTCACTTTTGTGCATTTAGACAGACATATAAATGTGTCTGGATTGACTCATGGGCCATTTGCTAGATTATTACAGCATATGAATACTGTATTCTGACACAGGAGGTATAGAAAATGCTTTCTAGCTCAACCTTTCAGAGTCATCCAGTGTGTGTACCTATTGGACAATCAGGTTTAATACAGGGAAAGTATTTTAGCTTTATTTAAATCAGGAGTCACCCGCCAGCTGTGAATTACAAGAGTAGTGTTTTCATTTGACTGCATTTCTTTAAAAAAATACGCACACAACAGAAGTCTATTGACCTATCAGCCATTAATCCTAAACTCATTGAGTGAGTATAGGGTGCCTAACAAGTTGAAAGTGGAATTGTTATGTATCTGTGTTAGTGTTAGTGTGTAATATATACGAATGATGCAGTATGACTCATGCAGCCAAATGCATCAGGTTACGTCAACCTGTATTATACCATACCATGTGACAGACTAAAGTAACATGTCCTATTTGCTCCTTTCTTTTTGAACAGAAGAAAGTGATAAATGAAAAACAGATGGTTAGTCATTGTCTGGGCCTAGATAAGTAGGTGGCAGATACTCTGTCATGTATAAAAGGCATATGCAGATGAAAATTATGGGCCTGAGTTTTGGGAATTATGGGTGATCAGCAGCTCTGGTGGGAAAAAAGGCAGGAATAAGAGAGACAGATGGGAAGGCAAACAGAATCAGAGAGATTATATCTCTGAAAACGGAAGAAATAGATTATAGCAGCACCAAATCCTTTAGTAGGACAGGGTATATAGATATATAAAACTGTTATTCATTTAGGTACACATTCAGTAACTTCATTCAGTGCTGTTGCTTTGGAACAGGAAGGAATTGTACAGTAGCACCAACTTTCCAGGAATCAACAGCAGCAGCACTTGGTATAACGTCCAGAAATCTGCAAGGCTGGCATTAATCTGTAAAACCAGAGATCAAAACAGAAGACAGAAAAAAATCATACCTGTCCCTCTCACTCCTCATAAGCCACTTTCCCCAGCACCTGGCTTTCAGTACTGGCTCCTCTGTTCTATGGTGCAGAAAACCCTGACCTTCCCTGCCTACGTGAAATGCTCCATACCACTAATAAGACTCACTTTGCTTCACCACAGGGAAGACTCACTTCCCAGCCGTCATTTTCAATTGCTTTACATTCATCACCTTAATTCTGTTTCTTTTTAACTTACTGATGCCCATCACATAGCAGATCAACATCTTCTCATTCCAAAAAGTGTTGTTCTTAACCAAAAGTCCTCCCATTCTGCTGCTCCAATCCCCCGCGCCTTTGAACTTTTTATGTTTTTTCCTTGTCACCTGTGCTGCTGTGCTGCTATTAAATATTCTCTTCTTCATAATGCATCCACAGGGAGCAAACATATGCATACAGAGTTGTCCTAATGAAAACTGTTATGTCTTCTGAAGCTTCCCATATGCTTTAATTTTATACACCCTAAAAGTACGCTGAATACAACTACTCTGCTATTTCAAATTAGATTAATAAAATATATAGTATTTTAAGTACAAATATTAGAGCCTGAAATGTAGAAGAAAACAACAGGTTTAAACAAAGGACCCACAGACTCATGTTGAACAGAGGGAAAGTATCTTATTTTAATGAAAGTACCATGTAGTGTGTACTCACCTTATTCATATTATTTTATTAACTCAACAAAATATTCTAAAAATAAGACAGAAATCTATTTCATCTCAGAATAGCCAAAATACACCCTTATAAACAAAAATGTTAGGTTCAGCCTTATGTAATATCAAAAGCACTCTTGGAAGCTAGTTTGATTTATTTCTATCTGGCTATACAAGACAACTTGTTGAAAGTTGAAATAAAGGTTTGGACTTAGAGCTGGCCAGGAATTTTCAGATGAAAAGTTTTTCATCTGAAAATACCGATTCATCAAAACAAAAACAAAAAAAATATTATAGCCTTTTAAGTTTTGCTGATTCACGGTAGATCTTTTGGTCAAAATGAGCAAGACAGAGAACTCCCTCCTTTCCAAGCCTCAAGACTAGCCTCATGGTACTCACTTGGGATGTGGGAGACCCATATTCAAGCCTCTACTCTGAATGAGACAAACCCAAAATTCCCAAGCATGTGTCTTCCCTGTGGATGCCCTAAACACCTGTTTACTCTAGAAAAGGAGGCCTCTATCTGCCCCTGAAATTTTTCAATAGGTCTTAGCCACACTTCAAGGAGGAACATCAATATTTATGAATGTTTTAAAATGTTTCCCATCCACATCTATGTTCAATACCTCTAATAATACAGCCACAATGGCCCACTCAGTCCCTAATACACAAGGTGCTGTACAAACATAGCTAATCTTATCAGAGTGTTTATAATCTAAATGGCAATGCAAATGTACTACAGGTAGAACCACTCCAGCACAGCACTCCCTTGCCTGGTAATATTCATGGTCAGGCTTGATTTTATTTAGCTGGATGTCCATTTATAATGGTTGTGTCCAACTTGTCCATGGTCCCATAAAGTTAGTTTACAGCCACCAGCTCTGGCTCTAAGTGCTCTCTGCTGTTATTTATCTTTAATTTACCTCAAGGTGTCTTCTAAGACCCCAGTAAGCAGTGGACATGTTGGTAACGTCCTAGCCAATATTGACCTCCTGTGGTCCAGCAAACTCTCTCATTTGGCACCAGTCCAGTCCCAAGGGTGCAGGACTAGAAAAGTTCAACCTGTAGGATTGATAACATTATAACACTACCATAACGTGACTGCACAATAAATTAGGAGCTTTGGTAACATACTATATTAGATCAACTATTTTAAAGACAACAGAGAGCATCCAAAGCCCAAAGAAGCCCATGAGAGCCTTATCTCTAGTATGAATAAATCAGCGGAAGTGTACGAAGCATACACTTCTTCATTGTTCATCCTATTATCTTTACCTTCAGTTTTGACCCAGATTTGGAAAATTATGAATTTGGGAGCTGATCAAAGCCCAGTGATGATAAAGGAAAATATCCCACTGTTGAAAGTGGGCTTTTGGATTTTTGCGTGTTCACTTTGCAACGTGAGAAGAGTTTCGTAGACAGTTGCTCCACTGCAGCGTTTTTGCCACTAGCTTATGTTTGAAAGATTTTGAGTCACTGCCCTGTTTTAGCTGTCAGTTTCCAAAATTACCACTCTTCTATTGTTTTCATAAATTTAAGGAAATGCCAAATAAGCTGACACATGCTGTGTGACCAAATAAATGAGCAGCATTGGTATTTGCCTACAGAGAACAGTTAAGAAAAAGCAAGAGTGGAAACAAGCACTAATGAAGTCCTGTACTGCCTCAGTTTGCATGCAGGTTATGTGCTCTTAAGTCCCCTCCTAAAGTAAGAAGTATCTTTTTTTGTTTGTTTGTTGTCCTTTTATATTCCCTTTCCAATATAAAAGGCAGAGTTTTCTAATGGCTCTTAGGTCAGGTGTGTAAAGAGTCATGATCTTTGGCCTGCTCCCAGATCTGCTGTGGTATTTGCCTTAGAGATGATGAGGAGATAATCACTTAATGAAAGCCTTTCGTGATCTGAAGTTTTCCTCATACTCCAGTAAGATCCTACTTGCAGTTCTCTGCTCTGTCCTAGTTGTCCAATGAGTTAGCACTTGTTGCTAGGAGCCCAGGCCAACGCTCATGCTAACTCTCTGTAGCACCTGTAGAAAGGGTGAATTGCTTTGTGTATTTGTTTACCAGACTTCAATATCTTCACGAACACAAGTCTATGTTTGTTTTCAAATGCTCAGCAGTCATAATCAGATCTGGGGGAAAAAAAGCCAAGACTAGGAGTTGATATGGAATGGTTATAAAGAGGTGAATGAGAAACAGAAAACATAACACAGCAGATACACAGGGGTTATATGATACAAGTTTGGAGGTAAAATAAAAAGCTTGAAGCTGTGAAAGAGAGAGTGAAGTAAATAAAAGGATTTTGAAAAACCTGGACAGTTTTTTTTATTCAAGAATTGTTTTAGGTGAATTAAAGAAGAGTGAATTGAGTTGGATGCTAGAAAAATCTCTCTCAAATTCTTGGCACTGGGAACTCTTTTAAGTAGAGACTGTCCAGTTTGTCCAATGTATATAGCAGAGGGGCATTGCTGGCACATGATGGTATAAATTATATTGGTAGATGTGCAGCAGCTGAATGAACCCACGATGGCGATGGCGTGGCTGATCTGGTTAGGTCCTGTAATGGTATTGCTGGTGTAGATATGTGTAGATATGTGGGCAGAGCTGGCAACAAGGTTTGTTGCATGGATGGGTCCCTGAGTTAGAGTGACTGTGGTGCGGTGTATAGTTGCTGGTTAGGATTTGCTTCAGGTTGGCAGGTTGTCTGTGGGCAAGGACTGGTCTGCCTCCCAAGGCCTGTGAAAGTGGGGGATCATTGTCCAGGATGGGTTGTAAATCCCTGATGATGCGCTGTAGAGGTTTTAGCTGAGGACTGCAGGTGATGGCTAGTGGTGTTCTGTTGGTTTCTGTCTTGGGCTTGTCCTGTAGTAAGAGGCTTCGTGGCACACATCTGGCTCTGTTGATCTGTTTTTTTGACTTCCTCAGGTGGGTATTGCAGTTTCAAGAATGCTTGGTAGAGATCCTGTAGGTGTTTGTCTCTGTCGGAGGGGTTGGAGCAAATGCGATTATATCTTAGTGCTTGGCTGTAGACAATGGATCGTGTGCCATCATGTGCCAGCAATGCCCCTCTGCTATATACATCAGACAAACTGGACAGTCTGTATGTAAAAGAATAAATGCACACAAATCAGATATCAGAAATGGCAATATACAAAAACCTGTAGGAGAGCACTTCAATCTCCTGGGCCACACAGTAGCAGACTTAAAAGTAGCTATCCTACAGCAAAGAAATTTCAGGACCAGACTCCAAAGAGAAATTTCTGAACTACAATTCATCTGCAAATTCGACGCCCTCAGCTCAGGCTTAAACAAAGACTGCGAATGGCTGGCTAAATACAGAAGCAGCTTCCCCTCCCTTGGTGTTCACACCTCCAGATCAACTGCTGGTAGTAAGCCTCACCCTTGCTGACTGAGCTAACCTTGTTATCCCCACCCTTGCTCTGGCTTATTTATACCTGGCCCTGCAGATTTCCAAGACCAGCATCTGATGAAGTGAGTCTGTGCTCACGAAAGCTCATGCTCAAAACTTTTCTCTTAGTCTATAAGGTGCCACAGGACCCTTCGTTGATGTTACAAAACCCAAGTTGCCTGAGAAGACAAGGTAGGATCCAGGAGAGCCCAGAGCTGTGGAACCAGAAGGAAGAGAGAGCTTCCAGGAAGAGGGAGTATTGATGGTAATGAAGGCAAGAGATTAGAAATTTCATGGTACGCATTTTGAGGTCATCAGATGGAAAGCTAATACTAGGAGTAAATAGTTACTAATTGAAAAGTCTTTTAGAATTTATTAAGGGTGGAACTGATAGGGTTTCATAGCAATTATTCTGAGCCTATAGAATATGATACCAAATTCTTTAGCAGAGATCTGATAGGCTAGATCAAGTGGAAGATTTGTAGAGAATGTTTATAATTCTCTACTCAATTTTGTAGGAATTTTCTATAAAGGGTTAATATTTCTCTGCAAAATTTAAGGTATGGTGCAATTAAATTTTTAAATCTCATTGTACAAGTCTATTTTCTGTTAATTTATTAATCAAGCCAGCTAGTATTCATTACCACCACTGCTGCAAAACACGAAGTATCAAATCTATTATAGCTGAATTTCTATTCAATGGCACCAGGAACTCAATCTTAAGAAAACATACCATCTTCAGTTCCTATTCTCTTTGTAAAATCAATAACACCCATCAATTTTTTTTTTTTACTGTTTATCTTTTCTGAGTTGGCATAGATGTATCCAGAAAGGCTCTAACGCTTGCCAAAGAAATAGCTATAAAATCCTGTTTGACTTTGGTGTGGCATCACCCTTAGCATAAGAAATATTTGTTTGTGCAAATAAAATGAAAAGTTATATTCAACATAATAAGCTTCTGTTGCATAAATATGACACACAGTGCATATTTCACACTCCAGCCCATACAACTGAAAGTAATATAGGGTATGTATAACCTATTGCTGAAAATACCAACACTCTGTAGGAAAAATACATTATGACAAAGGGGCATTCATTTGCAAGACAGTATATAAAATTACAGTAAGCCATACAAACTGCATCACATTATTTTATTCCGCATATCATTTTTTAAAAACTCCTATGAAAGACTGCACCTATCAGAATATATAAACTAACCTGGAAATACAACCAATATATCACTTCATCTATTTATCGCCTATTCCTTCTATTAATATCCTTATGGTTGGTGGCATCTGTTGGTAAAAATAAATCTCCCAGAATCCAGATGTCCCTAAAATTTGTAGAATGATTTATTAATATCTTTATGGGATTACTTACCTTTTTTGAGTTTGCAATGAACATTGGCACTAGTCTTAATAAGACCTTTATAAATAAATGGAAAATACTATAAAATTAGTGATGCCATATACTGCCCATTATACTTAAAATTGAGAAGAAGCTTATACAATGATTACATTTAGTATTGTCATTACTTTTTGTGCTGACAATAGGTCATAATTTGTAAAATAGGATAGCTATGCAAAATATCCAAATCGTAATCTGCCCTCAGTAAAGATGATATGCTATGGCAGTATCTGTCCATACTTTTACTAAAAACCAATTCCATGAGGTTTAATCACAATATGAAATGATTTAAATATATTCTAAGAAAAAATATTGAAGGAGCATTAATGACTGCGCAAAGTGATTTAGGAAAGGCAGAATTAAAGTAGCTCACTCAGTGGGTTTTCTGCCCCTGGCACAATGACAAAGATGAAGAGCTGGCTCCACTGATGGGAGCTTGCATGGAATAAGTCTGGAAAGATTTTCCCCACAGACACCTTTACAAAAAATCCCCAAGTGAGGCGTGCTTCAACAAATGAGAGCTACTGCAGGGGACTGGCGCAGGAGCAGTGTTGCAGACTTTTGTGATTTTATTACTAGCCTTAAAATATTTAATGTTTTTGTCTTAAATCCCTGGCTCCTAGAGTCATGTGATTGTAGGAATCACAGCCTTATTTTCAAAAGAGTAAATATCTAGCCCATACAGTTGCAAAGAAATCTTAAACATGAACATCCTAACCAGAAAAATAAACTCAGCCCTCTCAAAATGTAGTATTTTTAAACTGTAGTGTATAATGACACTAGACTCATGGTTTTGAAGTGCTGAAGGTGGAAGATACAAGGACAGGAAGTATCACAGAGGTAGCCAAGTTAGTGTGTATCTTTAAGAACAACAAGAAGTCCTGTGGCACCTTACAGACTAACAGATATTTTGGAGCATAAGTTTTGTGGGCAAAGATGAAGTGGGTCTTCGCCCACAAAATCTTATGCTCCAAAATATCTGTTAGTCTATTAGGTGCCACAGGACACCTTGCTGTTCTCAAGGACAGGAAGAAAAGTTTATAAAATAAAGTAGCAGAAACACTTGCTTAAGTGCTTTTCTGGAAAGACAATTGAGTTGTAGGTAGATCTTTTGTCAAAACATTGTAACCATAATCTCCTGTACATATCCAACTGCTTTCTTACCTCATTCCATGGGGAAGACTAAGATAAATCTTCTTGAAAGTAATCCACATTTCTCCAAAGCAGCAAGCACATCTTTCAACACAAGTCATATTCCCTCTACAACTTTGATATCAGAGACTCCCACAGTTATAGTGTGTATCCCCATTCCATTTCCAATTCTATAAACTGTGTATAGATGTACATTCCCAGAGAGAGCAGTAACTTTAGCGGTCCCTTTATTTTTGCTTGAGCTAAACTGTCTAAATGAACAGACATATGGCAAAAGCAGCCCATAGGAGACACCAGGAAAGAACAACCAACTTACATTTTGTCTAAAGGTCCACACTATCCTGTTGCTGTCCTACCACACTATGCAGAGGTTGTCACCAGCATCAAGTGACAAGGCATTATAGGGTGTAAAGACCTGCAACTTGGCCATACTTTTCTTTGATAGTTCCGACCACTGGTGCTGCTTCTAGGTATGTGTTGAGCATTCCTCTTCACTCGTATGGGGTCTGTTATTGTCAGGGAGTCAGGTCCTTCACATATGAGCATTTCTTACTTTCTGTAGGACTCAACATTAACACACATTTTATATCCTGTTTCTGTAACCAGAAATAAGTTGATTTTCCAGATTGTCCTCCCTAGAGAATTGGGCAAGAGATTCCTGAATTATGACCCGCTAAACTTCTGCCATTAGACAAAGACTTTGTCTTTCCAGTCCCGAGGTTATTTGATCTAAACACAGTATTTTGGATGTGGTTTGCCAATACTGAACATAAGAAGCATATTGTCCTTAGGTTTGTGGTGAGAACATTTAAACAAAAACCTAAGGCTCCATTGGGTGCCTTTTGTTTCCATCTTCCATTGTACTGCCTCATTTTCAACTTTTTAGAACTTTTTACTGCCTCAGACCAATTAGCATCCTGATATTGATTTTTCCAAATAAACTTTTAAAATAACTCTGGTTTCACATGAGTTGATGCAACTTTTCAAACAACTGAGATTTCAAGAGTGGCACATTTTAGTTTGGGATTTTTCCGTCCTTTAATTAAATGTAAATATTTCTTTTGAAGATTTTATTAAATATCTAAGACTCACCAGACACAGTCCTTTGCATCAAGAAAGATATCATTTTCAGTGCTTAGTTTAAACTATTTAAATTGCAATGATTACCCTCTATTTAACAGTGTGAAGAATGCCAGCATCTCCATTGGGTGTAACAGAGTATTTTTCAAATAAAACAGAGCTAGACAATTAAAAGATAGTTATGGTAGATGTATATGGAGATAAATTTTGTATTGCTTATGCTCCAAGGCAGTACTTCTCGAGAAAATTCCTAATGGTGGAAAAGTTGATGGGCAAGGCCCATAATTAACAAACATATAGTCCCATGGCTGTTAGTTTTAAATATATACCTGCACGCTATTTTCTTGTAATTTCAGGGTATCTGGATCCACACAGTTATCCCATTATACACCATCCAGTACCCTCTACTTTGAACTGCTCATATAAATGTTCTTTTAAAGCTTGGTGAAGCTCTTTAGCTTGGCATTTTTATGAGCATTCAATTTTGATTACAAACACACAGAAAAAACATTTAACGACCACTGAAAAGCACTACTTTTAAGAATGAAAAAAAAATTGATCATGCAGCTATAAAATGGGGAAGAAATGGCTATGCTATAATACCACAGAAAGGGATCTGGAAGTTAGTGGATCACAAACTGAATACAAAAAGCAAAGAAAAAGAGCTAATATAATTCAATGGGAAATTTTGCAGTTATAAATAAAGCATGACCTGAAGATCATGTTTTGGGATTCAGCTTCTCAAATTTCACGCATTTTTACCATTTTTTAACCAAATGCCATGCCTTTTTTTTTTAAACAAACAAAAGTGCCCATCATTGCAGAAATTACGTGCATGCTGTTCAGCAGAAGACATTTTTGCCTGTATCTACTGTAATAATCTAGACATAGACTCAGATGCTACGGGACTACTTGTTACTTGTGAAGCTACAGACTAACACAGCTACCCCACTGGGATTATTTACCATACAAGACTAAGATATTCAGCCAATTACAAATTTCTAAATGATACATCAGATGCCCCATTTTGCAGAAATCATTTTTTTAGTTATGCATTTTCATAAGCAAAATCTCACTAATTATGGTGGGGGGCAAGGCACACACTTATTTAAAGATGAGACCCTATCCCACACACTGTAGTAGAAGTTAATCTATTCTCTCAGGGGAAAAGAGTGTATGAGACCAGGACCAACATTTCTAGTTCAGTCAAGTACAAAGAATGGTGAAAAAAAAAATTAATTAAATAATAGAGAGGTGGAGAAAGCATGTATGACTATCACACAAAGGTGTCTTTGTAGAGTTTCAGCACTATTAAGCAAACTCCAGTCCTAATAATACTCCAGGTACGGAAGAATTCTCTGGCTGTTGCAGAATTGTTACCCCAAAAGCACGGCTGCATGGCATATGTTTAGCACCTATCGGGGTTATAATCAGAAAGCACTGTGCTACACCAGTATTGCTGCCCAGGGCCTATAATCATTGTCTCATCTCACTACAGGGTGCATGAATGTGGTTTAAAGATTTAGTTTTCATCACTGTCCCAGTTGTAGGAACAGAATAAATGTGAATTCGCCCATTGTATTTCAGATTAAGCATCTGAAAGTGGCTCCCTAAACCTTTCAGAATTCAATTATCTGTATTTCTTCTGTATTTCTCTGGACACTGTGTGTGCCCTCCTGCAATCTGAATCTGATATCAGCAGCTTCGGGAACACAATCCATTTTTTATAAAGTTTCAGAACATTATTCTTCTGACCCAGGGAAAAAAAGGAAGGGTTATTCATGAACTGGTAGGAGAAAACTCACTCATCAAAAAAACCATGTCATCCTTACGCAGCTTTCTTGAGCTACCTTTTTGCATTGACAATGTATTTGTTACCCACCTCTCTCAACTCAGATCATTTAGTTTACCCTTCTTTTTAAAAGTATCCCATATTTAATATTATGTTCCCCAATCAAGGCTGTGGATTTCCCCTGGCTAACAGTTGATCCATCACAAACCACTTTCAATCTCATTGCAGGTCTGATGCTGTTCATTGAAGTACTTTACTGGTGATCATTTTATTATTGTACCATTCATTTTCACTGACTCATTAATATAGCTTTAATCTGACAAAGATAATGTTTGGATGCTAGATGTTTTAAGAATGCATGATGATATCTTAGCAGATAGAACAGGATTCATTTCTTTTCAGTTTTATTTCTCTCATTAGCTGGCCCTATTGTTTTGTCCATTATTTGTTCCAGACAGGTCTTTGCATCACTACCTCTTTCCCTCCCCTAATATATGTATAATTTCCTGGCTCCTTTTATGTTTTTTGAACTTCTCTCATACAGCACCCTTGGAACCTGACAGGTGCTGAATGAGAAAATTTGCTGGACCACAGGAGGTCAAAACTGTCTAGAACATTCACAACACTTCCATGGCTTACTGGGCTCTCAGGAAACATTTAGGGGTATATTACAGCTAAATAACAGCACAGAATACTGAGAGCCAGAACTGAAGGCTGTAAACAAACTTTGTGGGACCACAGGAAACTTGGCCACACCCAAGCTAAGTGGTTGTCTGGCTAACTAAAATGATGCAAGATTACGCATGTTGAGGGACACGACAGTTTCAACCCATATAACTATGGATTTATTTAATCAGCACATACTCATTTGACAGACAACAATTTCTCAAGTTCAGTGTAGAATGTTTACTGTTATATGTTGTTTTACATGTTGGATAAATCCTGTTCATAGTGTAAATCCATATGCACCATTATAACTCAACATAAATACTGGGATTTAAAATTTCCTTTACACTTTGCATAAGCAGCACATGATGAGTCATGAACTCCTACAAGTTAGTCCTGATTCAGCCTATGTTGTTCTTATTTACAGATGTTTTAATAAGCTTCTGTAAGAAGACAGAAATGAGCCTTGATAGTTTCTCCAGAAAATCTTTTGACTAGCTCCAGTTACTGGGTGAATGCTAAACTTTGTAATGAGTTGCAGACTTTTTAGGTCTTTGTGCTAACTCATTGGAAGCCTTTACTATTCATCTTTGCAATCCATACCTATAAATATAAAGGATTTCACCAAGCAACTATTAGACAGAATTATAGATTGCCATATCCAGAGAGAGTAAATCATCCACCCTTTTTCAGTCATATCTACTACAGACTGAGGAAAATATATTACTCGTTCATCTTTTGGAATACTTTGATTTTGCAGTTGTTCTTGTGAGAACCGATGGATCTCAGAGTCATCATGTCACATCTTTATGTAAATTGGCAGAGTTGATAACAATTTCAAAGCAGCAATCAACTTGCACAAGTTGAGGAGCTGGCCCAATAATTTTTGAAAGTCTAATTATTTTTAACCTGGGATCAACTCCTGGGGCTGTTGTTTTGTTTTGTACAGATAATGGCTGGTGATAATACATTTTCATTATTGTTCAAATAGAAAAGGCTGGGGGAAAGAAAGACACTCACACAGTCATTTACTCCAGATTGCCGGTATTAATATGTGTAACTGTCTCATTTAGCTATTCCCTCTCCATCCCTAACCCAGCCCACACAACACCTGTGCCAGAAGGGCCAAAACTTAGTATCTTTGCCTCTTGAACTCCTGGCACTGCTGCATTTGCATCTACTGAAAAAGCATGATCCATAGGCTGTGTTGGAGAGCTAGGCAGGCCACAGTTAAAGCACTCTTAACCTCAAAGGACAAATGCTATTTACTGGCAGCGAAGTTTTCTAGGCTGCCCTTCCAGTCCTCTTGCTTTCAGTGCATATATCCATTCAGATGCTTAGAGCAATGAGCAGAACGCATATAACTTTTACACTTTAAAGCGTCAGAGGAAAAAGTCTGCAAGAGCAGCAAAGGAACTATAAAGGTATAGCGCTGGGCCCCGCAGCTGAAATCTTCATCTTCAGTTTTATTCACCACCTACTCTTTTGTAAGGAATGATTTGTTTGGTCTCATTTTTGTTTGTTTTGTGACAAGGATTTCATCTTTCCAATTGGAAAAACTACATAATGTCAGAAATCAAAAACAAACATACTCTCCTCTGGTAGGAAATTCACTCTGGGCCTCTATTAATCATTTAGGCCATCACACAGCTATTCACACCTACAAAGACGATATTCTTCCATCAGGAGAAAAAGCATGACATCAAATAATTATATACAATGCAATTTTAACTAAGAGCGACAGGAATATGAGATGTAAGCTAAGTACCCATCAATAGACAGCTATTCACAAAAGGATTCTTCATTACACAGGAAACAAGTAAAAGAATTGCCAATACTCGCTCTGAAGTCTACAAAAGCCATTCCACAGGACATTAGCTACAATCCATTGAGGATATCTTTGTTCTGTTTGGGATTATTAGTTAGTTGCTTCAGGGAGACAAACAATTACATGAACATAAACTGAGACCTTCTCTTTGGGATAATTAATCTTTCCTTGAACTCAGGAAGATTTGATATTTCAGGTAAGGCAACAAGAAGTTTCAGAACTCTTCAGACATCTAACAGTGGTCAGCAGACCCTCCATGACATTCCTATTCTTACAGAAATAGTGAGAAAATAGTGGAAAAAAAAGGCATGCTTCAGAGTCTGCTCCTTTGTATATGCAATGGTAATTACAGCACATAGAGGCAAAAACGTCTTCTGCTGAATAGCATGTATTTAATTTCTGCAACGGTGGGCACTTCTGTTGGTTTTTTTTTAAAAAAAGCATGACATTTGGTAAAAGAAATGGTAAAAATGCATGAAATTTGGGAGGCCAAATCCCAAAACGTGATCTTCAGGTTATGCTTTATTTATAACTGCAAAATTGCCCATTGAGCGCTGATCAAGCAAAAGACAGAATGTCAGACCTGCAAAATTTGAATGCAATTATGTGTCTTTAGTCTCACGTCTCATATGCCTGAACACAAATACAGCAAACAAATTCTGCTTTATTTCAACTGATAGGTTTGCCAGCACTCTCAAATACCTGCCCTAATCTGATACTGTTTATCAGAAAGCATTATTTCTCTTCCCAAAAGGAAAGACTCTCTCAACCAAATTTGCAACTTACTTCTGTGTGAACAACTTTTCTGACATCAGTGGAGTTTCAGCTGCTTATACAAGAAGGGAATTTTCTTTTCCAGAGTTTCAGGTCAAGTTACATATTTAAGTGCAGTACATCACTTGGGCCTTTTTTCTGGGGACTTTTTTTTTTAATTGCTTTTTACCGCATCTAAGCCTCACAAAATCAAAATTCATCTCTCTGCAAAACACTAGCATCAGACACATACACCATTTAAGCATTTGACTGTGTGTTAACCCTTTGCACAGGAGTGAAAGTTTACACAAATTAGATAAATAAATCAACAACTCTTCCCCTCCATGTGAAGCTAACTCTGGGAGGCTGCCAGTGTTTTCAGGTGACCAGACTACTGTGCAGCTAGCAATGCCTGCAATAGAGATGAACCCTACAGTACTGGAAGCAGCATGACACCAAGTAATTATTCTGCAGTGCAATTTTAACCAACAGGTTATAAGGACCTTGGATCTGAGCAAAACAGCAGCCTGTAGTTGCAAACAAGTATTTGTAAATGGAACTTGAAGACACTTTCAGAGAAGCAGTTTAAATTGTTTAGAACAGAGATGGAGAGAGTGTAGCTCCCTGGCAGGTGCTTCAGAAAACATTTATTGTATAATTTCTAAAGTGCAAGGAGCTCTATGGCTCAGCTGAGACAATTGGGAGCCAAAAATAGGCATTTTGCTTTACAAAAAAAGGCAACATTGCTATAATTGTCCAATATAAGCCTGCTTCCCCTAATATTGATAAAGCATTTCATGCTACTGCAATCATTATTTTTAATAAGCATCCATTTTATACAGACTCAGCAGATGCAAAGAACCTCCAGATGAGAGGATAAAACAACTATTTTCCCATAGTCATATATTATGAAGCACCTGTTCTGTTTCAGTACAAATAAACTATAAAACTCTATGGAATGATTTTATTTATTAGTGTCACCCCTGAGGTAGCAAGAATTGTCAAAGGTACCTAAAAACATAACTACACTGAAGGAACAAACAAAAGTGGCAGTGAGTATCAGAGCTGGGTTTGCCCAATCGTGCTATAATTAGTCATGGATCACCAGATAGGAAGAAGGGCTTTCAAAAACTGCGGGGGGGAGGTTCTTTCGGAAGGTCCTGTCTCCACGGGTGGCACGTGATTCGAAAATCCACACTTTCGAATCGCCGTGGCTCCCATTATGCTAATGAGGCACTGCATATTCATTGCAGTGCCTCATTAGCGTATTTTGAACCTGCTCATTAACATGCCCTTTTTGAAAGGAAGGGGCATGTGTAGACCCAGCCTTAGACTTCCAGACAACCTCAGTTTCATCATGTGTCATGAGCCAATTTAAAAATCAAATAATTTTAGCACTCTGTTAGCCGGTGGCCAGGTAATGTGTGGTGAGGTACTCCCCTGGGTCCTAAACAACCCAGTTTTTTTTTTACTGTTAGATCAGACAGCTCCTAGCACTCTCACCCACGGCCAGGCTGTAGTAACCAAACGGTTAAAGTTCTTTTGTTGTGCCGGCTGTGTTGCAGTGACAAAAGGGTTAACAGCAGGGTCAGGCTCAGAGCTTAACTAGTTACAAGTTTATTAAGCTACAGTTATAAGCGTATGGTTACAAAAGGCTATTGTTTACTTCCTATATATGCTAGCAAAGTACAGGTGTTAACAAGTTATGTTACAATCCAATACAAAGATATCTGTTACCATCTAACACAATGATATCTTGATACTAGTTACAGAGCTCTAATTCTTTACCTGTGCACAAAAAAGTCAGAGACCTAGCATGGGTGTATCTTACCCTCTCTGCGTCTCTCGATACCAGCGTAGCCAAGCCGGATCGGTCACTCAATTCCGCGGAAAGACGAATACGAGGTTGGGCGTCCCCAGTAGTGGACCTCGGGAGGCAATCACCTGACCCAACCAGCAGGTAGTTGGTGGAATGCACTCAAAGTTAGAGTTCTGCTGGACCCATCTTTTATACCCCTTTTGGGTTATGTATTCTCTTTCTTACCTATGGTGCCAGATCATACTGGTCTGTCTTTGTGACGCCAGTTTGTTACAAGGGCATTTCTACTTAGTTTGCACTTGTAAGACAAGAGATAAACAATTTAGGAGTACAGGACATTCTTTTGCGCGGGTGGGGCACGTCCCCTTCTGGGTGATTGTGTGTGTGCATCATATTGATCAATGCCAGCTGGGGTGATTTCTGAGGGTCCCCCCTCTCATGTTGACAGTCTGGCCTGTTAGCCTTCTAGCTGTACTTTCTGCTTCTCAGGGTCACGATAAGCTAGCATATCTGGGCCTCAATGAGGGCATCAAAGACTGTGCTGTCAGCAGCCATTTCCGTGCCCTGTGTGCTCCTCAGTGGCGGGGGGGCAGCGAGCAAGCTGGCTTGTAAGGGGGAGACTTTGTCTGGCTACACACTCACAGTGTGATTGAGCAAACTGGTCTGGTTAAAATAAATTACAATCTGAACCAAAGCAGAGGCTTTGAGGTTCATAACCCACTCTCCCATTTTATTTCAAGGCTTTTGTTGAATTAGTTTCTCACTGGACTTCAAAATACAAATGCCAAGTTATTATAAGAGTCTTGTAGGAGTTTTCAACCCAGTTGTCTCCAGGAAGCACCAGGAATCTTCTGAGAGGTCTCACTTGATTTTCAGCTCACTGTTGCACGAGAGGTACTGAGAGTTCAGATGAGCAACAGAAATTAAGGCTGCTTATCAAAATCAAGAACAAAAGCTCAACCTTTTGAAGTTTCTCTATCCCTTACATGATAAAGCAATTGCAGAGCAAGTGGGTATTTTTGCAGCTAATACAAGACTGTTTTTCAATTTATTTCTACACTAAAAGACCAAAAGATATTTCAAAACCAAACACATGAAAGTTGCTGACTTAGCAAATGCTTTCATTTAAAAAATCAAAGTAAAAAAGAACTGTTCAAAACATAAAGCAAAACCTTACATTTACTCTGTGTGAAAACAACAGACAATGAAAAGAAGTAAAAGTGACACGAGGAATTTTGACATGTATGAGATCAACACACATGACATAATAGCTACTGTCGGCTTTCTTGAGGAATCAGTGCTGAAGCCCTGCACACTCCATTTTACAAACAACCCTCAGCTGAATTAGGCACATATTATTAGAAGGGTTCCAAGAGAAATTAACTGTCATGTTCATTAATCACTAAACTCAGCTATTCGCTACAAAATCCCTATTATGAATAATTAGTTATATGGCCCAATATTTTAGTTTTTCCATCAGAAATAAAAGACTTTTTAATTGGTATGAAAAGAGAATAGATTGCCTACTGCTGGCTTAAAGTAGCAAAAATACAGAAGACAGAAAAGGTGACATCTTCAAAAATGACCTACAAGTCTAAGTCCCGATTTAAAAATGGGCCAGTTAGGTGCTTTAAAAACACACTTAGTGCTTTGGAACTGGCTATGGAGTATACTGCTGCGGTTATGATTATTCTTAGAAGCACCAGTCAGGATCCCTACTACACTGGATGTTGCACAAACATATGGAAAAGAACATCCCTTTCCTCATATAGTTTACATAGGAGGCCAGCTTTGTTAGCTGTTGTATATGGGTGGAGCATTACTAGTATTTCTTGTGCCTGCAGGCCACCCTCCAAAGTAACGTGCAAGTCTAGGGCCTTCAGTGCACTTAGTCGGTGACTGCTGTGAGCAGAACTATGGAAGAGACCTCACCTCTCCCTTGGAAGCCTTATAAGGAGAAAAGCAGTTAAGTAGCACTTTAAAGACTAGCAAAATAATTTATTAGGTGAGCTTTCGTGGGACAGACCCACTTCTTCAGACCATCGCCGTACCAGAGGAAGTGGGTCTGTCCCACGAAAACTCACCTAATAAATTATTTTGCTAGTCTTTAAAGTGCTACTTGACTGCTTTTTGTTTTGATAGTATATAGACTAGCACGGATCCCTCTCTGTTGTTATAAGGAGAAGGTCATCCTCTCAAGAAGTGGTTTCAAGTAGAAAGTTTTAAATAGGAAGGATTGTGTCCCCTTCTTTGAAAGATTTTTATCTAAATAAATTTCCCTGTCATCTGGCAGAATAAAAAGAATATTTTCTGCATGCGACTATTTCCAAAACAAACAAATTTGGCAGAGAAGGCTTGGGGAAATTAGGAAATAACCAATTTTATTCTCATAAAAACACATTGCTTCCAAGCTAAGACAATGTTATTAACGCAGAACTTTTCTTCACAAAAGACGAAGTGTTTGTACTTCTAGAAAAAAAAATACTTTGCGCCTCCCTAGTCTAGCAACCTTGGTGCTGAACAAGAGAATTTGCAGGACCCTGGGAAGTCAATATTGTCGAGCAACATCACCAATCTTTCCACTGCTTACTGTGCTCTCAGAAGACATTTAGGGGTAAATTACAGCTAAGTAACAGCACAGAACACTAAGAACCAGGACTGGTGGTTGTAAACAAACATTATGGGATCCTGGGACCTTGGCCACTCCCATTATAAGTTGTCATCTGGGTAACTAAAAGCATGCTGGATTTTGGATGTTGCTGGACTAGGGAGGATGAACCAGTACGATAGCTTATTTTCACTGAAATTGCCTTTACTGTAAATGTGATCAAATATAACATCCACTCAAACCCCTGCACTTACCATAATAAATACAAATAAAAACATTTAACCTACTGACTTCTTATTCAAACTGACCTATTAGTAGGGTACAAATTGATTGTTAGTAAAACTCAGTGTAAAATGCTTTTCTGTTGATGTAGCCCTTCAAATTCCTGCAATTTATAACAATAACTAATCGTGCCTTTTAGATCTCATTCCTCTCAATGGAAGGCTCTGAAAGTGCTTTATGGCCATTAACTACCTTGACTGTGCAATCTCAGGTGTCCAGATTGGGTGGGGCTAAAGACAGAAGGAGTGGGGCTCAGGGCAGTCAGCCCTGGGTTCTGTCATCCATGCTCCCTCTGAGCCACCCACAGATGGCACACAACACTCCATGGCACGTCAAAGGGGCCTGGAGCTTCAGCCATGGCTTGAGGTCAGAGCTCCAGGCCTCTTTGAAATACTGGGCCCAGAGAGCAATTGTCCTCTTTGCCATCCTCTTCTGACAGGCCTGCAGATGTGAAATTGTTTAGCGATATGGTGTGGTAATCATTTAATCCATTATTGAAATGCAGACATCTCTGGGATAGAACCCAATAATTAACAGTGCACAGCAACACTATGTAATGTATGACATCAAGTGAAGAATAACATGGAAAATATAGAAATGCAGATGAAAAATACTGTATCCAGTTCAGAGTGGAAATTTAGGAAGGCATCATTTAATTGTGTGAGTTGGACTTAACATAAGACATCATAATGAATACATCTATTCTTTGGACAAATGTCTTGAAGTTTTTAATGGCTGTAGTGGCAAAAAAAAAACCATATTTTTGTGTTTCATATTGTATGAGAGACAATACCAACAGCATGGTGTCCATAATACTGTGCTGATGCATTAGCTTACTACTGTCTCAAAGAAAGAAATGTCTCAAATCACATCCTTTAGCACCTAAATATTCTTTGGCAATTTCCCAGCCAAAATAGACCTGGCAGCTCCGTGAAACAGTTGCATTGTTTCCATACCAGAAAATGTGTGTGGATATCTGAATCAGAGCCTTCTTCCAAGAAAAGGTACTTAAGTGTAAATGTGCTCTGCTGCAGGCCCGCTGATGGTGAGGGGGCAGGGGAGGGGAGAGGAGGCAAGAGCCCTAGGGCCCCGTGATTCAAAAGGGCCCAGGGCTCCCAACCACTGCCAACACTACAGAGAGCACCATGTGGGCAGCACTGGGAGTTGCTTGAGGTAGGTGTGGTATGCTCCAGATGGGGGTTGAGGGATGCGTTGGTGAGGTTAACCCCAGCCCTGCCACTTCCGTGTGAGGCCCCACCTTTTCTAGGTCATGGAGCCAGTTCCCTGCCCTGCCAAGGGGCCTCACAAGTCTGTCAGCCCCACTGATCTGATGTGAATACTTAACGAGCACAGGTATCATTAGCAATGTTCACAGAGTCAGATACAAAACTCCTGTATGTTAGGTATAAACGTTTCTTACTCCTTCGTATTCAAAAACATGAGACTCAATATAACAATTCTGTTGATTTCTATAACTAGAAGTAGAAGTTTATTAAGCTCATCCCACTCATTAACAGTATGGCTAGACTACAGGGAAATGTAAGAAAAAAAGATACACAAATAGTGCACTGCAAGGCTACGTCTACACTAGCCAAAAACTTCGAAATGGCCATGTAAATGGCCATTTCGAATTTTACTAATGAAGCACTGAAATACATATTCAGTGCCTCATTAGCATGCGGGCAGCCGCGGCACTTCGAAATTGATGCAGCTTGCTGCCGTGCGGCTCTTCCAGATGGGGCTCCTTTTCGAAAGGACCCCAGCTACTTCGAAGTCCCCTTATTCCTATCTGCTCATAGGAATAAGGGGACTTCGAAGTAGGCTGGGTCTTTTCGAAAAGGAGCCCCGTCTGGACAAGTGGGACTTCGAAGTAGGCTGGGTCTTTTCGAAAAGGAGCCCCGTCTGGACGAGCCATGCGGCGGCGAGCTGCATCAATTTAGAAGTGCCACAGCCGCCCACATGCTAATGAGGCCCTGAATATGTATTTCAGCGTTTCATTAGTAAACTTCGAAATGGCCATTTGCATGGCCATTTCAAAGTTTTTGGCTAGTGTAGACACAGCCCATTGTATATCTTTTTCTGCTTTCCTGCTGGGAGGGGCTTTTCCAAAATTTGGCCCATCTACACAGTGCCAAATTTTGGAAAAACCTCCTCTGTCAGGCCATCTCTTCTTCCTCATAGAATGAGGATTACAGGGATGGAAACAGAATGTGTCTGCTTTCCCAGATGTGTTCTCGGACATGGCAGACCTTTTCCGGGATGCCAAAGGTTTCGTCTAGCCATAGCCTTAGATTGCCAGCCAGCCTTCATATGGCCTCCATTTCTTTACATGTACTTATTGTGTGCATAATTCATTGCATAAGAAAAAATGTGTGCACACAAATTGCTCACAGGAGGCAGGCTGAAAAAGTGGTCTAGAGAGTGAGAGTGGCAATCTGCTTTCTACTTTACATTTATCTATCTATATAACTTTCTGGTCTTGCAGATTAAAGCGGGTGAAACATGGGTTAGATCTATGAATATCGCCTATAGCACTTGCCAAGTATAAGAAATATGTGTGACTGTGTATCATCAATATAGATGACTGCAGTGCAAGAAACTGAGAATGTAAAAAAAAAACTTTGATTCATTAGCTTGTACTTCAAGAATCAGCACAGGCAGGAAGAATATAGAAGTCTGTGGTGTCATTGCAGCTTACACACAACTCTTCATACTTTGAGGGGAGCAGGAGAAGGGGGAATGTGCAAAGGGGCGTTATATTTGCTGTCTATGCTTGGAAGGAGACAATTCCAGTTGTGCCAAGCATCCCTCATCTCCTCCCTGGGACTTCTGCTAATGCACACATTTCACTTCACTTCCATGGCTGACTTCAAAGGCCCACAGTTTTTAATTTGGAAAGAGGAGAGTAGGGTTGCTTTGGTTTTGTCAAAATTCACTTGTAAGCTCACCCAGTCAAGCAATATCTCATTTTTTGTCTGTACAAGATGGCATAGGCCCTATAGCTTACATAGTAACATAATTTAATAATTGTCTAGTTTGTACCACTCACTTCTAGTGAATAGAATCTGAACTGTGTGTCATAAACCCCACACTGCAAATGGCTAATGAGACTTTTTAAACAAAATCCCAGGACTGTTTTTGGAAGCAAGAAGATGAAAATTCTATTTCTACTGTTGTAAAGTTCTGGTCAGGCATAATGTGTTTTGTAACGAAGAGAACTTAATCAATGTACAAAAGCAGTTAATAAAAGGCAAACAGAAAAGAAGACTCAGGGATAACATGATACAGATCTATAAAACAGTGACTGGCATGGACAAAGTTGATAAAGAAAAGTTATTTACTTGTTCCCACAACACATGATCTAGGGATCACCAAATGAAATTAATAGGTAGCAGGTTTAAAAAAGAGGAAGTATTTCTTCTCACAACCCACAGTCAACCTGTGGAACTCCTTGCCAGAGGATGTTGTGAAGGCAAGACTTCAACAGGAACTAGATATATTCAATGAGGATAGGTTCATCAATGGCTATTAGCCAGGATGGGTAAGAAGGGTGTTATCAGCCTCTGTTTTTTAGAAGCTGGGAATGGACAATAAGAAATGGATCACTTGATGACTACCTGTTGGTACATTCAATCTGGGCAACCTGGCATTGGCTACTCTCAGAAGACACAATACTGGCCTAGATGAACCATTGGTCTGACCCACTAGGGCTGTTCTTATGGTCTTATGAGGTAGACATCAATTTGTAACTATACATCATTTACAAAACATATCTCAAGACTTTTATTACACAGTGCTATAGTGACAAGCTTCCTCAATCTCTAATTGCTCCAGTTATTTTCTCAATAATAGCTGGCCAGCAGTGAAAGTATAACTTAAATAACAAAACATTTACATCTTGCCAAAGTGTTCTACAACCACAAATTAGGCAAACTACAGAACAGCCATATGAGGTCGATAAATGGTACCTCCAAGTTTACACACAAGTCAACAGCAAACTAGTAGTCAAATGTATGTGTCAGCAGCCTTGGTTCCCATTTCTAAGTACCAAACCATAACCTCTATGAAAATAAATGCATTAATTAGTTTGTTTAGCAAGAAGTTTTATACTACTTTAAACTGCACCTGCAAGATACACAAACCAATTTTAGGAACTAAGGAGTTGTCTTCCATACTTGTTTTCCTTACAGCAAAAATTATTTTTTTCCCACAAGCTGCAGGTTCATGACCCTTTTTTATCCCTATTCTTCTTTCATTTAGCATGACATATGGATCATTTGTGCATGAGACATTGTCTTTTAGTATTTTTGACCTGTCTTTTCTGTATTTTCGTGTTGTGACTTTGGACAACGGATAACAGGTGCATTTTGGGCATAGAGGGGAATTTTGAGAATTGATTAACTAATGTCATAACAGGGCCACCAGACTTCAGGCCTGTCAGATTAGCTAAACAAGGCTTCCAGCCGGAACATAGGCTGAAATGATGAACAATATATCACAAGATTAAACATTTACACAAATAGAAGTACTATCACCTGATAGGATGTATACATTGCAACATACAAATTAGCCTAGTTAGAAAATGTTGGTGATTTTTTCAGATGTAGGGTACCAACAACATGGTAGTCACCAGCAGTTATAGTGAATGAGTGACAAACATTAATGACTGTAAGTGAAACTAACAAGATAGTCTTATTATAAAAAAAAAAAGCACACCCCAAATTTAGTGAGAAATGAAAGTATAAATAAGGAAAGGGTGCTAACATCTTCATAAACGCTCATATAACTCAATTAGTGTCAACCTAACATTATAAAACACACCAAGATGACACACACTGATGATAATGACAAAGATAGTGATGAGGGAGATAGTGACTGACACTTCTGGGTTCCCCACAAGAGATGGAGAGAGCAGTGTAAGGGCTGGCCATTCAGTGTGCTTTCTCTCCTCTTAGGAGGACATTTCACAGTGTATAAATTTCACTCATTAAAAACACTTGCTTATGAGAAACCTTATAATGAGTGTCTTAATTCTCAGGCCTTTTGTTTCTTGCACCTCTTCTAATGACATGAGTAGTAATCCTCCTGATGCTATAACAGGTAAGAAGACTGAAACTTTATTGACTGGCTGTGATCAATCAATATACCAATCCATCATTTTGAGTACAGTGTATAGAAGTATACATCTACTGATTCCCATAAACTCATGCCCATTTACACCTGCTAAGGATCTGGTTCAGGGTTTCTGTCATTTTCCATGATAGTTTATAATCCAGCACATAACTTCATGCCTGGTTCCAGGTATACTAGGTAAATATTTGATATACATTTTAATAAGGAGCATGCCTTATTCTAGATATTTTGGATGGATCATTGTAAAACACCCATCCTAAGGACTAATGATAATCACTACTATAGAGGACAGTTTCAGAAGAGCATTTTAAGATGTGATGGATATTAAAACTGAATTCTCAATGGACTACCTCTGAAAAGTGGCTCCTCCAAGAGCAGGACTGAGGAAATTTTGGTATTATGAATAGGAAACCAGTATAGTAACTGTGTGATATACTTGGTCCATGGTTTATACTGAGATCATTCTCCAGCTTTCATGACCATAAAAACATAATTTACATATTCTGAAAAGGTTTCCAATAGAATCGTTGTTTACTTTCCTGGTATATAAATGAACGCAAGATTTTCTAGAGCAGCGCACTCTGACAGTTGCAGGTGTTTTTATCATCATTGTTATTGCTTTTTATTTGTGTGGGGGTTTTTTTTGGAAGGGCTGGGGGGAAGAATTGTCAAATTAGCACCCTCTGATTTACTGAATTTCTAATCCTGAGAGACATTTTCTTTAATGATTTTCCTATTAGAATTGTTTTAATCTTGTAAATTTGCATTTTAAATTGAGTTTTCACATCCACAATGGAAAGCACCAAATCAGCATAATAAGAACATAAGAATGGACATATAGAGTAAGACCAAAGGTCCATCTAGCTCTGTATGCTGTCTGCGGATAGTTGCCAGTGCCAGGTGCCCCAGAGGGAGAGAACAGAACAGGTGATCAAGTGATCCCTTTCCTGACATCCCTTTCCAGCCTCTGACAGAGACGAGGGACATCATTCCTACCCATCTAGGCTAATCAGTAATCTTGTTTCACTAATAGTCCTCTGTTAGATTTCATCTCCATCTCCAGTAACTACACTGGGGCTGTGTTGACACTACAAAAAGAACTTCAAAGTTGCTTACTTGGAAGTACAACTTCGAAGGAAATAACTTCAAAGTTGAGAGTCTACACACACCCTACTTCAAAGTTAAACTTTGAAGTTGGGCACTACTCCATTCCCGAGAATGGAGTAAGGACTTTGACGTTGGGCTCCCTACTTCAAAGTTAAGGGAAAATGTGTGTAGACTCTCTGGTGGCTACTTCGAAGTAGTGCCTAACTTTGAAGTTAGCTCCTAGTGTAGACACACCCTGGCAAATCTATTATATATTTTGTAATGAATAGCATTATAGGTCTTAAAGCAAAATTAAAGAGACCAAAATCTGCTAATATTTCAGTATAAAATACTTTAATTCAGAACAGCATACATAGTCTCAAATTTTGTTGGTGCTTTCTTTGAAACAGAGACATCTAATGGGTCTGCAAAATGCCTTTAAAGAGCAGCACAGAATGTCAAGATTCATTGTAATCATATTTATGAGCATCAATTACATAGTACAGAGGACATGTCTTAACATGTGCCCTTTGGCAGGTTGTTTGAAATAATGATTTCTCTATCTATCTAGTTAGCCTTAAAAAATACTTCTCCATAATCAAATGGTGACTAATAATAGCAACAGACAAATAAGCTGTTTAAAATTTGAACAGTAAAATAATTATGGTTAAAAATAATTATTTTCCTGTATTATTAGAGCATCGCCATGGCACAGGGTCTTCCAGAATGTTCCATATATCTACATTGCTCCAAAAGGGTTTATGATTTTTCTATAGAATTTTTCTGTTGGCTAATTTATTTGAACTGCTCCTAGGAAACAAGTTATCTTGGCTTTGGTTTTGAAACTTATAAATATTTTAAAAATAAGTTCTTGCAGATTCTGTAACTAAAATCTTCCATTTTTGTGTAACTAAAAACTTTCATTTAAATAAAATAAGTTGGCAAGATACGAGAGTCACTTTTTGTGCTGCTTTTAAAGTACACACATCTTTCATGTACCACATTTTGTAAACAGACGAGGACTCCACATTTTGAAAACTAAACTGGCTTTCTATTAAGACAACTATGCAGAGATGGTGCAGCCAACAGTCAAACCCTGGGCAAAAGGATGGAATGCCTGGTGTTGCCTGCCAACTCTTCTACAACTTTTCCATTTGCTCAAGAACACTTTCTGAACAGTAAAAGCTAGAACCATGAAATTTGAATATAGCTTCCTCTTATCATAATTTAAAGAAAAGTAGGAATTTGGTGGCACCGGGACAACGGGATGTGCATGGAATGTGATTGTTTCTCATCAAACAGAAAGAGAGGGGTCAGGTAGAAGGGACAGTCATACTCCATAATAACCAACTGGGGGCAGCAAGCAACCATACCTCTGCCACATCAGAGACAACATCTCCAGCCAGGAAGCACAGCTCCTGACACCCAGGGGAGCAACGCCAGTGGCCATCCCCAGCCCCTTCCCTGAGTCCCCTCCAACTCTTGCCCTGACTCCTGCACCCCTCCATGTCCTCTAGCACCTGGCCTGGTAAGACCCAAGCAACACCAGGTAAATTATCTACTCTACTATATATTCTAGACAATTGAGGTGTTTGATCAAGGACAACACCTAAGTGGGAAGAACTAGGACCACCAAATTTGGCATACAGCTTCCTCTTATCATAAATTAAAGCCATGTAAGGGTTGGGTTGTGCCAGGAAAATGGCGTGTGCCAGGAGTGAGGCTGCTTCTCCTAAAACCAAACAGAAAAGAGACAGAATCACCCAATCAAGTGCAGGCCTCAAAATAAACAGCTGACTCAATGTTGAAAGAGACCAAATCAAGATGAGTCAGAAAAATAAGATGAACCTGGAACAGGCTGGCTTCTCAATACACCTTAGAGAAGAGAGATAAAATGGAGCACTTTGGAGTAGTGCTCTGTTTTGGCACTGCTAAATTAATGCTTAACGTTTGAAAACTAGAAGACAAATGTTATTGGTAACCAAAGTGACTATAGCCATTTCCTGGTGAAACATAGCAAATGATAACAGTGTATAAGGATATAGAAAAAATACCCTTGATGGAATTCCCATTTTAAAATATTGGCTAAAACGTACTTCATAAAATAACATTTTTTGAGAAATTCAACAATTTAAATAAAGCATCTACATTTTTCTTTCATTTTTAAAAAAAATTGAGTGAAGGACCTGAGCAGGGCCAGATAAATTTGCTAATTGTTTATATTTCAGCAGCAACCAAATTGTGAGTTGCAGAGCACAAACATATAGAGAAATACTAATGGGAATGTGATTACCTGTGCGTGTCTACAAAGCAAGCTAAAACAGTTGAAACAGTGTACATGTCACTATCCTCAGTATCCTGTACAGTAGCTAAATGGGGAAGAGAGACTGTCCTTTTTTCCCATCCCATGACATTCTGCATCCCCTTAGCTCTCACTGGGAAGTGAGGACTCACAACATTTTTCAAGGATGAGTCCCAGGGAGATCTGGAATTAGCCTGCAGAAAAGGCAAAACAGTGGAGAAGGTGGTGGGTGCAGGAATGACTGAGAACAGTGAACTGTGGAATAAAATAATGGCTTTTGCCCAAGCTTTAATACAGCCAAAGCAAGGAGAATGAAGCATAATAGTAATAAAAATTATAAATATATGGAATCTCCTACACCCTTGTAATCGGTCAGGGTCCGAGAAGGCCAAAAATGTCTGCAATAAAGCCTGCTGCCTCAGAGAAAAAAGGATAGTAAGTTAGAGATATGATGACTCTTATTTTGCTTGTGGACCAGGGTGGGCATTAATTTGTTATGAGGGGCCATGCCAAGGGTCTGGTGAGTGGTCAGGGGCCACATCTTTCTGTGGAGAGGGTGCAGAAGGGAGCTCAGAGTAGGAGACTGAGCTGTAGGATAGGGTGTGAGGTCTGAGAGGGAGTCTGGGTGAAGGAGGAGTTTTTTCCCTTGGGGAGGGTATTGGGGTACAGGGCCTGGGAGGGGGTATGGGTGCAGGAGAGGATTCCGGTCTGGAGAAGAAGTGTAGTAGTGGGTGCAGGGTGGGTCAGTTGGGGTGCGGTGCCAGAAGCAGGCTCTGGCCAGGAGGCGCTTATCGAAGCAGCTCCTGGCAGCAGTCTCACAGGCAGGCTTTCCTGCCTGCCAGCAGCCCCAGCCCACTGGCTATTCTATGTGCCTCTCCGTGCTGTGGGAGGAAGGGCTTTGGGTGCTGCCCCTGTACCCAGCAAAATCTTTCAAAATCTTATTGGCTGGAAACTAATCAATGGGGGCTGGGAAATTGGGCTGTACTTTTCCCCTCCCCCAAGGAAAATCTCTCAGCTCCCATTAGCCAGTTTCAAGCCAATAGAAGCTAAAATATTTTGCTAGGGGGGCCAAAGAAGCACCTGAAGCTCTCCCTTCTCCATCGCTGTAGGCCGGCCATGGGCCAGATGAAAAGGTTTGGCAGGCCAGATCCAACCTCAGCTCAGATCTTGCTCACTTTTCTTCTACATATTTGAGTCCAATGTCACCTTCCTCCCATCATCTATTATCAAACAATATGGCCCATCCCTGCAGTGTAAGTTACACCCCTTCTCTTCAATCTATGAGGGTTAGAAAAACCTACTGAGAGTTTAAAGATTCACATTAAAGGATTGAACTTCATCGATAGAACACAGTGGATCTATGATCACATAGAAAGTATCCTTCTCTCCACATACTCTCTCCCTGTTGCAAGTTTATATTCCCCATTTTCTAGGGAAATCAGGTGGCAGCTGCCAGTGAAGTTGTCTTGCATTTCCCCTGTGGAACTCCAATTGGCTGATTAAGCTTTAAGTCATTGATTGGAGCAGCTGCAAGGCTACAGATTGCCTGAAATTAAGATTTTGTTTTTGTTTTTAAACAGCTCCTCATTATTCTGGCATTTTGTGAGCACTGGGGCTGATAGACACCACAGGCGCTGTGCAAGGTGCGAGTGGACCTGCTCCACCCCCAGAAGGGGTGGGGCCAAGCGCAGAATGAGGAGGGCCATAGTTGCACAGGTGGCAACCAAGTTTCAGGCCCTTTGAAAATCTGGGCCCCAGGGCTACTGACCTCTTTGCCTCCCTCATCAGTAGGCCTGTTAGTGGGAACCACCAACCTGCCACAGTAGGAGCGGGATCATTACATGCTTTCTCAATGCTAGATGCTAATAAATAGCATCTTTTCTTCCATAATGCCAAGCTCACCAAACCCAACGAACACGCCTTGTAACATCAAAGACACACATTGCTTTGCGGAGAAAGGAAGTATGGTAAGCATATTCCTGAAAAAGCAGTACCAATCCTTCTAAAGAGTCACAGGGTACAGTTAATGTATTTTGTCCCAGAACTAAAAGCTTAGCTGCTGAACTAACCATCTCTGACTGACCTATATTACAAAGCAGCTGCTGCACTCTCCAACTAAGATTTTCATTTGTAAGCACTGAGAAATGTGAATAATAGTTTTATTTTCCTTCTTGCTCACGACAGATGCATAAATCCTAGAAAACAAAATGTCTGTGCTTTCTTTAGCAGCACAAACATTATCCTGGTTTATTAGGAATAAATATTCTACTCTAGAACTATACTGATGCAAGTGGCTAAATTGCACTGCTAGTGTCATCAAAAGCAAATCTTCTTTCTGTTATTAATTGAAGCTACTGCACTAATTGTTTTCATTTTGGTTACAGTTAATAAGTCTCTAAAATATTCAATGGAAAATTCTAAATCTCTTCCACCACAAAAAATTAAACACACTTGTATAAAAACATCTTTCTTATCTTGAAATGTAATGGAGTGGATGACAATATAAGAGTTGAAAATAGCGACACAGGCCAATGTTCCAAGCTATCAAAGGGGTGAATTATGCGAACACAAACCTCACTAGAACTCATGATATATTTTATTTATATTAAATGCTTTTTCCACTGAAACGAGCTCTGATTTGGCAATCATTCACGAGCAGAAGCAGTTAAAAAGTTTATGATGAGGCATGCAAATATAGGGTGATACATTACACAGAATTAATGTTTTACTCCCCACACTTTAATTTAAAATATCTGCAGCCACATTTTCTCCACTACTGTATATCACTCACCATTAAGAAGGGCAATTTGATGCTGCAGAAAAATAGGAAGTGAAGCTAATGAGAAGGGATACATAGAAAGCTGGGAAGAGAGTTTCAGAGAAGACAAATAAAGCCTTTAGGAGGCCGCATTTCTCATTTGTCTTGATAATAATGCCAGAGAAAAGACTGAAGGGACATATAAAAGGGCCAGGGAACATCTAAGAAAGTAAATAGGAACATCAAAGTCTCTTATATTATCTTAGACCTACTTCTAGAGAGGACAAATTGTGCTTTGCAAGATGCATCTCTGTGGCTGTGTCTACACAGGACCTCTTCTTCGAAGTGGGCGTGGTAATCAGCCCCATCAAAGAATACTTATGAAGTTGCAAACTTCGAAGTGCCAGTATGCTGTGTAGCCACACACACTTTGAAGTACCCGCACTACTTCTAAATGCCCTTACTCCCTAATTTGGCTGTGTGTACGCTAGCCCTCTTCTTCGAAGGGGGAATTGTAATCAGCCTGATAGGAGAATACTAATGAAGTGTTACAATGAATACGCAGCACTTCATTAGGCTAATTCTTCCCCATGGCAACTTTGAAGTTGCAAACTTTGAAGCATCAGCATGCCTTGTAGAGGCGGGCACTTCGAAGTACCTGTGCAATTCCAAAGTGCCCTTACTCCCCAAAATTTTGCACAGGTTTGGAGAATTGGGCCAAAAGAAATCTGATGCAGTTCAACAAGAAGTGTAGAGTCCTGTACTTGGGATAGAATAGTCCCAAGCATTGTTATAGGCTGTGGACCAACTGGCTAAGCAACAGTACAGTGGAAAGGGACCCAGGGGTTATGATTGCATGAAAGGCTGGATATGAGTAAACAGTGTGCCCTCGTAGCCAAGAAGGCTAACAGCATATTAGGGTGCGTTAGGAGGAGCTTTTTGAGCAGATCTAGAGAGGTGGTTGCTCCCCTCTACTTGGCACTGGTGTGGCTACATATGGAATATTGTGTCCAGTTTTGGGCCCCCAGTATAGAAAGGATGTGGATTTGCTGGAGCAGGTTCAGCAGAGGGCAAAAAAGGGGCTGGAGCACATGACCTAAGAGGAGAGGCTGAGGGATTTGGGCTTGTTTAGCTTACAGCAGAGAAGACTGAGTGGTGATTTAATAGCAGCCTTCAACTTCCTGAAGGGGAGAAACTGTTCTCAGTGGTGACAGATGGTAAAACAAGGATCAATGGTCTGAAGTTGCACAGGGAGATGTGTAAGTTGGATATTAGAAAAAATTACTTCACCAGGAGGGTGGTGAAGCACTGGAATGTGTTGCCTAGAGAGGTGGTGGAGTCTCCATCCCTGGAGGTTTTTAAGTCCCAGCTTGACAAGGTCCTGGCTAGGATGACTTAGTTGTGGTTGATCCTGCTTGAAGCAGGAGGCTGGACTAGATGACCTCCTGAGGTCCCTTCCAGCCCTACAATTCTATGAACTTTAGGCTTCTGTTTCTGTAAAAGGTTCGATTTATGTTCTACATGTATCTTATGTTACAAAGCAGAAGTGGGATTCTTCTGAGGCAGAGTAAGTAATCTCAGCAAAATTAGAGTCTGTAAATCCTCTCAGCAATGTTATTGAGAAAGGGAGAGGATTCTGCTGGGGCCCAGGTCTGGATTAGTCTGAGCCTAGATTGTAGAATTATAGTTTAGGGTTGTTATTCAAGACCAAAATAATAACCTGGTAATAAGTTCAGATTTGATATTTAAGGCAGGGGTGGGGGGTGTCTAGGTTAGATATTAGGAAAAACAGGAGGGTGGTGAAGCACTGGAATGAGTTACCTAGAGAGGTGGGGGAACCTCCATCCCTAGAAATTTTTAAGTCCCGGTTTGACAAAGCTGGCATGATTTAGTTAGGGTTGGTCCTGGACTCAATGACTTCCTGAGGTCTCTTCCAAGTCTTAGTATTCCTTGGATTCTATGCTAGTGCCAAAATCTGATGAGCTGTTCTTGTAGACTTTTCCCCCTAGTAGTGGATTGAAAGAGCTCAAGTCACAAAATTCCAACCAGATTCTACAGAGAATGGCTACACTTTAAAGAAAACTAGAATATATATATAATATGATGGAGATACACATCTCCTAGAACTGGAAGGGACCTCAGGAGGTCATCTAGTTCAGTCCCCTGCCCTCTTGGCAGGACCAAGCACCATCCCTGACATCTATTTGCCCCAATCCCTAAAGGGCCTCCTTAAGGATTGAGCTCACAATCCAGTTACAGATCTGACCAAGAAATAAAAACCTGCAGAATGGTCCAAGTCCTAGGCCTCAGTTCCAAAGCTCCCATATTTCAAATAAGGATCCTGACCAGAAGGGTAGCTTTGGCCACTTCAGATGGGACATGCAGAACAGAAGTGAAAATATCCTTCCATTTACCCACCATGGCTGTTTTCTTTCAGCAGAATGTAAATGATTGTTAGCACTCATGAAAGGCAAAAAAGTGATGTTAAAGTCAGGATGCAGTTGGACTTTCAACGCAGTTCTAATCCGGTAAATCTGACTGCATAAATAAATGAAGTTTTGCTGAAATAGAACCATGATGAAATAGATGATGTAAAATAGTTGGAAAAGGGAAGTGCTGGGACTTCAGACAAATCACTTAATTGCTATGTGTCTTAGTTTCCCCAGCTACAAAATTCAGACATTTCCTTCCCACAAACATTTCGAAAAAAAGTATCTTTGGTAAATCTGTGTGCTTTTCACTTGAAAAGCACAATAATAAGGCAAGCAACTGTGAATGACAGATCTGAAAGAAGCCCTAGAAATGATCAGGGAAGAACTACACATACAGAGTCCCCCAGCTTTTAAGAGACAGCTTAATTTGTATGTAACAATGGTAGCCCTTCTTCATTACTAGCATTCCACTCTGGTGTTCCTCTGCAGGTAAGAATGTCATCTTGACAAGCCATGATGAGTGAACACAGCAGTGAGCTGCAGCTGAATAGTTCAGAGAGCACACACAATCTCCCATGTTGATCAACCAGAGATTGAGTCATGACCAGCATTTTATTAGGTAGGAAATCAGCATAAGAAATAAAGGTTTAAATATGTGACAACAACAAAGACCTATTGGCGAACAAGCTTTAGAACATGTAAGATGACAAAGATTTGAAGAGAGGGAACAGCAGATTAAATATTCATGATTCAGCTAGGCTCATGGTTGCAACAGAATATTTGGTACCTTAATTACATTTGCTTTATGTCTACAAATCTTAAGTTCTGGGTCATATTTTGCTCATTAGTTTAATTAGAATGCTGCTCACAAAGAGATCATGTTTAACTGTTACTGTTTCTTTAAGAAATTGTTACAGAATAGGTTGGGGGTGGAGGGGGTGGGGGGGGGCGAGGGAATTTGTTCCTAGGCTGTATTTACTGACATTTTGTTACAGCAAAAAGGTGAGGGAGAACCTGATGTCACTGGAGCCTAAGATTTACTTTCATTTTTAATGTAGTCAACACAAATCTTAAACACGTAAATCCACAAATCCTCGGCTGTGTGTCAAACTGATGCTCTGTTTCAGTGTGAGGGATACAAGCATTTGCCCCCTCAAATATACTGCCTTGCACTGACCGCAGGAAAGCAGCAACTGAAGATGGGGCTAATTTCACACAGGTTTAAACCAACTAAACATGAGTTAGATCCATGGGGTCTCTGACATACCAAGTATACAAAAGCTGCTGAAACCAAACCAATCTTCTGTTTGGCTTCCTGCCAACCCCCGGATTAAATGACAGAATTACTTTCTGTTAATGTATTTTATAGCCATTCTGTATTTCCTGAATCGTAACTAGTTTGTGGTGTAATCAGTGGCTTTTCCTATCCATTCAGTTGTCCCAGGGTGCGTTATTTGCCCCATTCCTCTGCTTGTCTTCTGGCTGGTCACTATGCTATGCCTCAGAAAAATAAATAAATAAATAAATAAATAAATATTAACTCCTATAGACTTTGGCTGGAGTCCACTGAAGTCAGAAGGAGTCTTGTCATTGACCTAACTGAAACTAGGATCAGTCCCTATACACTTGGAAACAAACTGGTATGGGAAGAGGATTTACGTTCCAGGCTCTGGTGGTGATTAATGTGTGTAAATATTTTCTTTTCACATTTTATTTGCAACAAATTTTATTCTTGTTAGCACAGAACCAGGATGGCATTGGCACTTCCAACTTAATTTCTCAGAAACAAACTAACATGACTTTTAAGGGGAAAAAATGTAAAGGGTTTAAATGGCACAGCCATATGAAGTACCTGAACCTGTGAGCTGCTCAGCATGACTAGACATCTACAGTGAAGCTACATAGCACTGACTTCAATCCACTTGGACACAGGATCTAGCTATACAGACCAAAACCTAATCTTCTTTTTTCAGCACACGTTTCAGAAAAATCAGGGAGTTTCCGTCACGATTCTGCTTTGTCCAGGAAGAATGGAGATTCCATCACATCTATAATGCCGCTAGTACGCATTCTGTCTCATGTGATTTCCAGAGGGGTGAACTTTTAATGTACTAAAATGAGACTTTACACCTATTTATTGGAGAAACAAAGTAGTTTGCCATCCAACCAGCATCTTTTACATGGATAAAATGGAAGATGACAACAGAGAGGGTAATATATACACACTATATATATAATGCATGCAGATATGGGTGTGAGAGTCTATGCCAGTGTTCCCTGTAAGCTGTGCACTTGTGCAGCCTCTCAGGAAAGATTCAAATGCTGCCCAACTGATTAGCTGTTAGGTTTCGTGTTTCTACTGGTGGGGCACATTGCATATGCTTCAGTGCACGGAAAACATTTATTCTGCACATGAATGAAAAAAATCCCCATGTGGATGGAAAAGAAAAGAAACATAGGTCTATAGCCTTACATTCACCCATTTTACAAGATTGTGATCAGTTTTGTACAAAGTATGCCTCATGAGGTGTCGTTTGAAAACTCAATCTGCTGATTACTGTCCTGGCAGCACCTATTTGTGTGGCAGCATTGCATGTGAAGTTATAAAATTCTACTGTGCATTACTATGACATGTTTCACAGCTAGAGATAAGTCACAATCCAGTACCTCAGAGAGAGAAAAGACTAGTGGACACCTCAGCCAAGTGCCAATGAAATCAAAATGGACCATCACCTGGATAAGTAGCCATTCTTTGGCAGGGAAGAAGGCTAGAGTCCACAATCTTTATCTCAGTAGAGAGACACCTTGGGGTTCCTCTTCACACAGCCTGTGTACCATGAACTTCAGCTGGAGAGGATTCTTGAAGGGAGAGCAGATACTCCTCATCCTCCCTCCTGATTTCACTAGCCACAAGATGGAGAACTCTTGAACAAAGGAAGAACTGTTGCACAGGAGGAGGGATGCTGACTGAAAGAATTTCAGCCAGTTAAGACTGATGAAACGTTTGTTAAGAGAGACCTTTGCTTTGTATTCACTTGGTTCATTTTATTTATATTTGCTTGTCACCAATTCTGACTCTTCTGTCTCATTGTTTATGGTTACTTAAACTCTATCCCTTTGTAGTTCATATACTTATTTTATTGTTTATATAAACCAGCATGTTAGGATTGAAGAGTGGCAGAAACACCATTTGAGACAACTGCAATTGTGCATAGAATTTTCTATTAATAAAATGATGGAAATTACAAGCCCATATAAAGTTCAGGAGAGAGTTAGCAGCACTTAATGTATGTTCCTGGGGTGTGGGGAAAGTCTGGGACCGGGTATTTGCTGGTGTTGCTCTGCAGTGTAATCTATGTAGCACGGATGCAGATAAAAATGGAGTAACTTGCATACAGGAGGCTGTGTGGGCAGATGAGAAGTAGTAGCTGTCTCACAGCAAACAGTTAAAAAGGTATCCCAGATTGCAAAACTGAGGGGATACAGCTGTTCATCAATCCCTATTATACCCTAGGTAACATCACAATGGGACTGAGTATAGAAATCACTAGAAAAGTTGTTGGATATAAACTTCTCGCCACAAAGCTATTGATGCCATCCCATACTTATCGTTGAGATAGGTCCTGTGAAATTCAGTTCAAAATATCAAAGGCGAAAGTTACACTAGGGATCTCACAGTAACGCAGCTGCACTGCTGCATCGTCTCCTACCTAGCTGTTTGATGCCAACAGAAGAGAGCTCTCCTGCAGACATAATTAAGCCACCCCTAACAAGTGGAGGTAGCCATGTTGGTGGGAGGTGATCTCCCTCTGACATTGCACTGTCCATGTCAGTGAAACTTTGTGGGTAAGAAGAGGTTTTCACACCCCAACTGAGAAAAAAGAATTGTCGTACTGATGAAATTGCTAGTGTAGATATAGCCTGAGACTTGCAAACCTTGCTTCAACATTTCATTATGATTTGAGACCATCTGCGTATTGTTCACAATGACTGGTTAGGCTTTTTCTCGTGTTAAACATACTTACAAATCCAGAACATCTGATTTACTTACCCAGACAAACTGAAGTTTTCCTTGCTTAGGCTGCTCATATATAAACATGATATATGGGTAAATAAATCACTTCTATGTAAGAAAAATGGCCTGCATCTCTTTATTTTGTATATTCTCTCCTGTGCAGTATACGTAAAGACAACGTACTAGTCTCCCATTAAATCAATAGTATTGACACATGGTCACTGCCACATAAGGAATACATCTCATATTCTTATCAAATATAAAGAAATTCATACAGTTATCACACCACAACATCTTTAAGCATAACCCAATGCTGTTAATTCACCAATAACCACAAACCCTTGAAATTGTAAATATAAAAGTTGTACATGAACAGTTCAATTATACATTTTGATCAGCCTCAAATTCAGTTCTACACACAAACTTCTACTACATATTTGAGAGAACTTGTCTGTTTGTGATTCTGTTTGTTCAAGAACTTCTACACAGTAAGAGCTAAAATCACCAAATGTGGTATACAGCTTCCTCTTATCATAACTGAAAACAAGGTCAGGGTTTGATTGTGCCAGGAAAATGGGATGTGCCTGGAATGGGATTTAAATCATACTGAACAGAGACATTCACCAGGAGGTGAAAGGGGCTGGCTAGGGGCATACTCCCCACTCTGGAACTGCCTCAGTGCTGAGCTTCCCACATCCCAGGCACCGTTTAGACAGGGCAGGGGTGGGGTAAAGCTGCTCCCCACAATTTGTACATGACCATTGCTTGTTGTTCCCGTACATCAGGGAGCCAGAAGAAAGTCCACCATTTGCTGCATTCCTCATTCTGGCTGGGGAGGGTCAGGGAGGGAGATGAACGTGATCCAGCCCCAGCAGGGGACACGTACCCTTGATGCAGCCATGGAGAGGCTCTTCATACCTGTCCCCAAGCTGCTGCAGTGAGACAGAGCTGGCATAGTCTCCTCTCCCCAGGGCAGCCTGCATACTGAACCCCTCATCCCCAGCACCAACGCAGGCCAATGAAGCACGTACACTTGTATTTTATTTAAAAAAAAAGTAATAAATACTCAAGATGCACCACTCTTCTGTTTCCTATAAATCATTGTTCACTTCTCTATTAAGTTATATACAACACATTACAAAGAAACAACAATTGTATATAGCCGCATCTACACTAGCTCCCTCCGAAAGCATGTTAATGAGGCACTTTGGTAGATGCTAATTAAGCACTGCCATGAATATGCAGTGCCTCATTAACATAATGGCAGCTGCACATGATTTGAAAGTGCCATTTTTTAAATTCATGCCTCCTGTGTAGACATGGGTGTTTTGAAGGGACCCCCTGATTTCGAAAGCCTCTTCTTCCTATTTGGTTTTGGGAAGAAGGGGCTTTTGAAGTCCCTAAAGAAATTAGGCGTCCACTTAAAAGGATCCAGATGAACAAGAATGGAAAAGAGAGGGAAAAACTGTAACAGATAAATCAACTTACTATGGGTGGAGGGCGGGTGGGGAGAGGGCAGACGGAAAGAGACACAAAAAACAGTTGCAGGAACAAAATAAGCCAGGAAGATTTTAGTATATAATTTCAGTTGTATTAACGACACTCTGGTTCAGTAGGTTCTTTTCACTCATAGCATTACTAGTATGTTTCTGACATATAAAGGAGACTATTCAGAGGCTGATTTATATTAGCATATCTTAGTTTATCTTCAAGTGTTCTGCCCAGGCAGATTGGCTGCATGGCATTTTTCGCTCCAGTAACAACATGCTTGTGAGAAGAGTGGGACACAGTAGAATGACAAGTTTATTCAGGCAGTACTTGAGAATATCTCACATGTGATTTGGAAGCATTCTGAGAGGTCAGATTTTGAAACCCTTACTTATGTTGAGGAGCAACTTATTCCCCAAGCAATTTCACCAGCTACAGGAAGTTGAAACCCATCACAAGAGGATCAAACTCTGGCTAAGTGTCTGTTTAATATTTTGCACTTACAATGTCTTTTATCTGAAGCATGAAATAAAGCTCTCATTATCTCCAGAAGGTGGACTTTATACCCAGGTTACAGGGAAATTAACTGATTTGCCCACCGTCACACAGTGTGTCAGTGGCAAAATGACTGCTGGAATACAGTAGTGCTGATTTCCCCCTTCTCATGCAACCAATTAGCTACAGATTTTCTGTGGTTTAATATTTACAAACCAACTGTTGGTCTTCACCTGACAGCAGCTTACAGAGGTGATTGTCACCATTTTTTCTTAAATAAAATCCCTAGTCCTTTAGAAACAACAAATGTCCAATTGCAGTGCATTGAAACCCTTAGTGTTCATGCTTCAATTTGCCATTTCTAAAAACAGGTGATGGTACTTGCTTATATCCAGGGCTTTTTTTGTACTGGTACTTGCTGGTACTGAGTACCAGCACTTCGGCAGCTCCAGCCATAGGATTGGCTGGGGTCGGGGAGTGGGGAGCCAACTGAGTACCCTGTCCTCTTTTTTTCCACAAAAAAAAAAGCACTGCTTATATCACAGGTGAGGACAGATATATTGAAGATTGTGAAATGCTCAGCTACTATGGTAATTAGTCTTAAAATAGATAGTCATGATCATCACTTTCATATTAGCAGCCATTGTTTAAAAACAAATAGGCCGGGCACAAGGTTTTCCGGTTTCATAACATTTTGTTTTCTTAGCGGAGGTCAGCAGAGCACTTAATTGGCCAGCTGTAAAACTAGCACAAGATGGTATAAAGCAATCACGGTAAGAATGGAAAGGGCAATAAACCATAAGAAACTGCTGTTTTATTGTCAAGTGGTGTATAATTGAAAGAAGAATATGACTTAACCATTGCATAACTGTTAAAGGCAATAGATTCACTGCATTACTCAGAAGAGAACATCCAATGCTAAAAGTCCAAAATGACAATAACACAGACCCCCTGATGGGGTGGAAGAAATGGGGGCAGTTGCCTTGGGGCCTGGAATTTCAAAGGGGCTGCTGCCGAAGCATTCCTTGTGGCTCTAAGAGCAGTGGAGCGGGCAGCACCTCAATCTGAGAGTTGCTCAGGGCTAACTGGCCTCAGCCGTGCCCCTTCCTCCCTAGGCACCAAGCACCCAGCTGGGCACAGAGCTGCTCCCCGACCCCTCCTTGCTGCTGTGACTGCAATGACAATGTGATTGTAACATACTTTGCCCTGCAATACAGTTTAATCACTTGTGAATACTTCAAGGTTTTTGTGGGCAGTGTAAAGGCTGCTCCCCACTCTGACACTCCAAGTGAAGGTGGTGAGGGCCCACAAAAACCTTAAAAATACCTTGCCTCTATAGTGTTCTGCTTAAAAACTTCCAAGGTTACAGATTCCCTGACCTGGGTAGGTAGTTGCCACCACCTAAGTGAGAAATCCCCCTTTAAAGCCTAGGAAGACACACTTGGGATGTCTCCCTGTGGGGTAACCCCATGCTCTTAACCCTGCCTTAGGAGAGAGCTTGAAAACAAAGAGGAAAAAATTAAACTGCAGTCTGATAGCTGCCTTTTAGTCTTAGGCATGAATGTACAATATAGACCCTTTTATAGGACACAGGAATCAAATCAGGTGATTTATTAGCAAAACAGAAGGTAAAGTATACCAAGGAAGTGATAAAGCATACTCAGCTGCTAGGTGTTACAGAGCTACTTGGAAAAAAGGTTAAAGCACAGAGAATTACTTCCCCGGGATTCAGTGTAGAAGTTATAACATACAGTGAGGATACATCAGCCAGCCTAAGAAGTCCTGCACCAAATCCAACATAAAAATTACCTGATTGTGTCTGACTAAACATTTCCTTTCTACTTACATATCTGCATACCCAGGTCATGTTGTGGCCTTAACTTTTACTGGATTCATTAAGCCTGCTCAGGGTTAAATATTGTGGTTTCTTTGCTCCAGCCAGACAAAAGAAAGACCCCTCAAGCAGGTAACTGCTTCAATTCAAAAGATCCCTTTCTCTTCCCATTGGCTCTGCTTGCCAACAGAGAACTCACTGTCTCTGGGGTTAACCCTTTACAGGCATTCATTATGACAAGGAGTAATGAAGACCGGTCAGGCAACAACTATGGTAGTTTTTGTAAGTTTGATCACCAGTGTCATTCAAGCTTTTGTGCTTTGGTACATGACTGGAGCGACTATGGGTTATCTGCGTAGCCAGCAAGACCTGAATATGGCTGAATGTGTTCTGACACAAAGAAGATTAACTTCATGGGTCAGGGTCAACTTCTGCTCAGCACAGAGCTCAGTGAGAAGAAAAGGCTGCTGTCTTGCACCTCTCTGTTGCCCTGATTCTAGAGCCAGCTAGGAGATAGCTTAATTCACATGGAAGTTAGAACAAGCAGTTTCATGGCTACTCAAATTTTTACTTCATTTCAAGAGCCCAGCAAGGGTGGTTATAGTGCTGGAGTACAACACTCTCTGCTTTCCTACTATATGCTATTTTCAGAGGGACCCAAGCAGGGTGAATAAGAACTACCTATGCTGATCCTACACCAACACATGAACTTTTGTACTCAGATAATTTTCAGGTATGCTGCTATGGCTAAGGAAACTTTTGGCTGTTTTGTTCTAGCTACACACAAAGGATGTAACCTAGCTCAGAGAGGGTAATTTATAAGAGATATGGGTGACCTACTCTGATTTCTTGATGTGGGATGTTTCTGAAATATGAACCTCTAACTCTTTTAGCATGTGACTACTGCAAGAAAGCACCTCAGAATCTTTGCCTCTTAATATAGTGCATGACCAAAAAAAGTTCCAGTCCAATGACAACTTGTATCATTTACGCATGCTAGCCTAGACTGATGCACAGGAGCACTTGAATAGTCAATATCTCATTCCATTTGCACTGCTCCCACCTCTTACCAAAAATAATATACTGAAATCACAGCATCCTTTCCATAGGATGAACTAGGTGGCCACCTCAAGCCCTGTGCTTTTGGGAGCCCTTTGGTGACTGCTCCAGCCATTCTATGGACTGGAGGTGGGAGGATTTCCTAGGATAGGATGCCGCAGCAGCAGGCAACAGCAGTTAACAGCAGGGATCATCTCCCCTTGGAACCTCCCACTCACCACATGGGCAGCTGCTCCATTCCACCACACCTTCCCAGCTTGCTGAGCCCTACTTCTCTGCCACAGTGGGAAGCTCTCCACCCCCAGACACCAATGCAGAAGTGATGCTCAGTAGGCCAGAATGGCAGGATGCAGCACAGCAGAGCAAGCTGGGATAATGGGGGCAGGACGGACCTGACTGGAGTACTTTGGTCACAGTAGAATGCTTAGCTGACAAGAATTTCAGGTCAGGCACAGATAAATTCTCCTTATAAAATACTTGAAGCCCAGTCCTAAAACCTGATATGGACCCCACAGATGAAAATACATGTATAATTTCATGGACTAGCAAGGGCTTTTACATACAGCTACATCCCCCACCATTTGTAGGATATGCTCCACTACACTAAAGTTCAGCAAAGTCCTCTATTAGGAGAAGAATGTTTTTGTTGCTTTATTCTAATTCGCCATTATTTTCTTTTATGTTTATCTTTCAGAGAGGGGACAGGATGGATTTTTATTGATGTTTGTCTGCCAAGGGCTCTGTTCAAAACTGTGTGTGTTGTTTTCAATAACTTTGCTTATTTTATAAGGAGGAATATTGGATGACCAAACTATGTGCATGTCTTATGTCAATTTCTTATTCAGCCATAATAAACAGGATCTTTACAAAATTGTTTTGTGTATTTGATGCTGAAAGACACTAAGTGATGCCATCAGAAGAGTGTTGGACTACAGTCAATCACAGATATCTTTAAAGGCAATACATGTGCCAAGCACTTTTTCAAGCACAGAAGGGCCAAAAACCCATTCGTGTGGTGAAAATACCTGATGGGGGAGGGCTAAAGTTTGAGGCACTATGCTGTGTAGAGTGAGGACAGGTCTACACTACACTTTAAAGTGATCCTAGATATGCAATTCCAGCTACAGCAAGGGTGTAGCTGGAACTGACATATCTACATTTAATTTATGTATCTGTCCTCACTAAGGAGGCTGATAGAAGAAATTCTCACATCAATCTCCTTTAATCCTAGTGAAAGTGAGGAATACAGGGTCAACTGTCAACCTCCTGACAGTTCACTCCCATGTGTCCCATCAGGCATGAGAAATCAAACCCCAGAACATCGACCCTTACCAGATTGATCTCCCAGTAAGTGTAGATGTACCCTCAGAGGTTTCTCTGATTCCAAATGTACGGACAAGGCTAATCAGTTCCAATCTGATAGAGTCTGGAAAAGTAGCTGCAAATGTGCCCCTGAGAGGAAGCAGGATAATGGGTTCTTTAGCACAGAACATGCTAGCATGTCAGACTTGAGGATTTCTGAGTGAGGCAATTGCCCGTTATTTTTTGTTCCTACTGGATTCAGGGAAATGTACCTGATGTATATTACTGCTTTCTCATTCTAATGAAAATATCAAAGCAAAAACTCAGATTTTAGACAACTAGTTGGGCCAAAAAGGAAAACATGGTACATGCCATGATGCTTACTATTAATTTACATAATCCACTCTCGGAAATAGTTTGATAAATTCATCTTGTCTCCTGCTATGTGTTAACACAGTCTGCAAGACTGGGCCACTGATTTGCAAGTGTTCACATGTTAACTTAGCAACCCTTTTATCTTTTGTTCCTCTGATGTTATTTCAGACCTCTTTTGCATAGTCACTCTCACAGTTTATATGCAGAAACTGCCTGCAAGGATGACACCATCAGTCATCAGTTATATTCACAAAATGTAGGTGCCATTTTAGAAGTGATCATTCCAGGACTACACAGTGGCTGATGAGACTTTATAGCATGCAAGACAAATCCGACTTTAAAAGAAGTATCTGTGCATCTGCACTTGAAGGCAAGCAAAAGTCATTATATATCCATCCTTGAATGCTGGCAAATAATACTCTTTGCTTGAGCTTTCCTTCCGATAATACTGCAAATCAGTCAGTATCTGCCTACAAGCAGTGCCACAAGATTTGAGCCTCAGAAAGAATACAACTGCACACATGTTCTGAATCCACTGAGGCTATGACTCCAAAGCAATCTGTTTGTTTAACAATGTGTGGAATGGAAATATTTGTGTGCCGGGGTGTGATGAGCTAACACAATATAAAAAGCTTTTTCTTAACCATTTGATTAGGTGCCTCTAACTTCCCAAAATGGAGTCACTTTTTTGGAAATGTCACTGGCCACAAAAACACTGTAAGAGCTGTGCAGCTTCATAGGCATAAGGGTAGAAAGAGCCTTTATGTTTATGTGGTTGGACCTGTGGCATAAGACAAGCTGTGGAACTTTACTGAGTGAGTCTTTTATTTGGTTGGTGAGATGCAGTTCTGTAGGGTACGAGTAACTAGCTCAATAATGAAATCACAACTTGGGGTAGAAAATATTGTATATTTGTGTAAGCCTAAAATTCACAGCTGGTGAGATTGTTGTAACTTATGTCACATGAAAAAATTAGAAAGACAAAACTGAAATAACCATAGGGGAAAAAATGATCTGCCACAAAAATGCCCACAACTTTTGCCGGTTTTCTTCCAGTTTTGCTTAAACTTGGCACTGTCACCACCTTAGGTGAATGCTTATTTTCCCTCAAAGCAGCGCATTCCGTAAGTAGCACTCTTTTAATCACTTTTGAAACTGCTAGCAGATGTAACAAATTATCCTCCTTAACTTCAGACTAGCTCAAACTGATACCTACTACTATTTGCCTTTAGGTAAGGGCCTTAAATAGATGAGAACAGATGGCTCAAAAACATTAGTTTTCAGCTCTCCCCGCTTTGGAAAGGAGTGACAGATTCATCTGCACAGCTTCTTGTCCACATTCTCTTCCATATGCCCCCTACCAGCAAAAACCACTTTATTGGCAGCTGTGAAAATAAGACCCTGTAGGGTCTGTCTACATGTCATTTTGGAGGCAGTAGGAGCATCCCAGTGGGGTCAACAGACTTGGACTAGCAGAACTCAAACTGGTACTCTTTATAATTGTATAGACAATGCTTTGAAGTTTTGCCTTAGGCTGGGACTTGGGCTCTGAAGCAAGGAGAGTGGATGGGGTGACTTCTGAAGTGTTATCTATATAGTTATCTTTAAACTGGGAGGCTTGCACCTGCTCAGTCAAAAATGCTGTTTAACTGCAACAAGTGTGGATTTAAAGAGCATGAACCATAGGTATGGAACTAAGCAAATTCAAGAGACACACTACGTGTTTGTTTTTTTTCAAAATGTAATCCTGCCATTTTAAACAGTTCTTGCGATCCATCTTTTGTTACTGTGTAAAACATTGATTGTTTATGGCTTGAGCTAAATCCCACTGAAGTTTGTGGATATCATTGCATTGATTTTAATGGGCTTTGTATTAGAATTTTCAGCTCTACTGGCAAGAATCTGGGCTCACCCACAGACAATGCTATCTATATTTACATAATTCATGCACTATTTCTCCCCATAGACTCAATATACAAAGAAATCATGTTGGGGGAAGATAATGAGCTACAGCAATGCATCTATTTTTAAGCAGAAATTCCAATAATGAACAAACTGATACTACTGTATAGTCCATTATTTGTAGATTTTATAAGCCAGCCTTACTCTGGCGGTGTAGTTTCTATACAGTAATAGAGCAATGATATACAAAAGATGGAATACAAGATACCAGTTAAGTCCAATCAAATTCATTCCAAAAAAGTACAAGAAAAAGAACAATCAAATCCTATTGTAACTCATCATATGAGCTCCTAATTTTGTTTAACCCAAAACTCAGTCCAGCTCTGTTTTGAATTAATTGATATTACTAATTACTGGAAAAGTTTATTGAACATTACAGCCACAATACTCCTGAATCACACTGTTTTGTGTTTTCAATGTTTTTCCTAAATTGTGTGTGGTTTTGGTTGCTTGTTTTAAATCTCCCATTTGTCATGTAAATTACTTTTGAACAGGGATATATACAATCGAGGACATCACACAAAATAATTTTGGAGGGTGGGGAAAGCAAGAATAGCGTAGGGTGAAACTCCAAATTTCATCACACACAGATTTGTTTATATGGGCTGTATAAGAGCTTACAAACAAATCAAATTGGCACAATGTTATTTAAAGATAAATCAAAGAAAAATGGTATCTGGTGGATTAAAACAGTCATTGGTGAAACTCAATCTGTTCTAAAACTACTAAACACAACTGTTTGAAATGCATGCCAAAGTGACAGATGTTGCTAAAAATTCTGTAACTTAGCATCTGGATGGTTTGCTTGCTATGTACAAAGGAAGAGAAGAAAGAGCAATATCAATTGCCACTCACTACAGCTCTTCTTCTCTTGAAGTAGAACTTAGCATCACAGTGTACTTCCTTGGATATGACTCAAGACTGTTGCCTCACTAGTATTCACCAATCTGGCCATTAGCAATGACCCTTTCAAAATTTTGGCCAAGTGTAGACATGGCCAGGAACTAGAACCTATTTCAAAATAAGCCCTAGTGTATACAACAGCTCTATTTCTAAATAGGCTCCATATGTGTAGATGCTGTATTTTGAAAAAGCTAAATGCTATTTTGAAGTGCAATTTTCTGTATGGTTGTGTTATTTCAATATAAGCTAAGTGGCTGTGTCTACACTTGTATTCCTCTTTCGAAAGAGGAATGTAAATGACGGAAATTGAATATGTCAATGAGGCACTGATTTACATATTGCATGCTTCATTTCCGTAATTTCTTTTCAGAAGAGATTCTTTCAAGAGAAGAAAAGCAGTGTAGATGGGGCGCTTTCAAAAATAACACCATTTTCAAAAGAACCCTTCTTCCTAAAACAAAATAGGAAGAAGGATTCTTTAAAAGATGGGGTTTATTTTCAAAAGCGCTCCATTTACATTGCTTTTTTTCTTACAAAAGAATCTCTTCCAAAAATATATTATGCAAATGAAGCCAATATATGTAAATCAGTGCCTCATTTGCATTTTTGATTTCCCTCATTTACATTCCTCTTTCAAAAAAGGAATGCAAATGTAGACATAGCCATTCAGAATAGCTTTTCTGGAGTCGCTTATTTCAAAATAAGGCTGCTGTGTAGATATGTCCTTAGACATCCCGTGCAAGTTTAATTAAATACTTTTGCACACATATTTTGGGATGGAAACCTTCCAATTGAAAATATTAATCAAGTACTCATTCAAGCAGAGCAGGCCTAGCCAATAAAAAGCCTGGGAAAGTCAATGAAATATTTCCATTGAATTCAATCAAGATCAATATGAGGTCAAGCCAGCAACTAACGGGTTTAAAATCCTATCAAAACAAAAAGCAATCAAGTAGCACTTTAAAGACTAGCAAAATAATTTATTAGGTGAGCTTTTGTGGGACAGATCCATTTCTTCAGACCATAGCCATATCAAAACAGACTCAATATTTAAGGCACAGAGAACCAAAAACAGTAATCAAGGAAGACAAATCAGAATAAAATGATCAAGGTGAGCAAATCAGAGAGTGGAGGGTGTGTGGGGGGGAGAGGTCAAGAATTAGATTAAGCCAAGTATGCAAACGAGCCCCTATAGTGACTCAGAAAATTCCCATCCCGGTTCAAACCACGTGTTAATGTGCCGACTTTGAATATCCTGTGAGACCAGGAAAAAAAAAATCCTGTGAGACCAGGAAAAAACAGAGCCTTTGTTCAACCTGTACAATGAATTCAGTATTTTGTTTTGTCAAGTATAACAAGTACACAAAACTGCAGTAAATATGAGCGTGACGACCCATCTGAGGCTGTGTCTACACTAGAGCGATCTGTCAACAGAAGCTTCTGTCACAAGATATCTTCTGACAAAACTTCTGTTGACATATTGCGGCCAGACTGTCAAGTGGATAAAAAAAGCAATCTGCTCTGCAGACACAGCATTGCTGGACTGCTCGGCCTCTCTCTCGTCTTAATGGCCAACAGGAATCACAGCAGACAGGGTTGCCCCATGTCCCGGAAGCCCTGTCAACAGAGGGCCTTCCATAATGTCCAGACCAGCTTTCTGTTGACAGAGGCGTTGTGCCTCATGGTGCAGTGGCAGAATGTTGTTGTTGACAGAAGTGCCACATTCTGTCAATTTACTGTCGATAGAAAGCCTTGGGACTGTGGATATTCCATGGGTTTTATCAACAAAATTCTCCAGTACAGACATAGCCTAAGCGCAATTGCTGATAAGCAGACTTGAAACTGGGACGTCTGGAGTTTAGCCCATGAGCCTCCATAGCATGAGGTAAAAACCACCTGCCTCTCAGCTAAGACTGGAGAGGACACTCATTCTTTCTCTCTGCAATTTATGTAGGTGCCACTACATGGGGCAGTGAACTAGACCCAGTAGATATGTGGGGTTACATAAGCAAAAAGTGACAAGCTACAAGTGTTCAAATGCTATGATAGTCAAATATTTCTTTACATTTTGCCCCCCATAAATCATATTAAGAAACTAAACTAATGATTCTTAGCATTCATTAAAAGCATCACCCCTCACTGAGCACAGTTCCTTTATATAATTTTGAGATATCCACAGAAAGGACTGCATCATTCAGTTTTGTTCACATGATAAGAAATCCTCCTCCTCTACAGTATTATGAGAAAAGTCTCCAGGTAGCACTTAGAAAAAGCCAACACTTATAGGATCACACTCTCTAAATGTATTTTCTGCATTTGGGATAATATACCAATCATAGAACACTAGAACTGGAAGGGACCTCAAGGAGTCATCAAGTCAAGTTCTCTGCCCTCTTCGCAGGACCAAACACCATCTAGACCATCCCCAATAGGGTATCTGTCAACCTGCTCTTAAATAACTCCAGCTATGGAAATTCCACAACCTCCCTAGGTAACTTATTCCAGTGTTTAATCACCCTGACAGTTAAGAAGTTTTTCCTAATGTCTAATTTAAACCTCCCTTGATGCAATTTAAGCCCATTGCTCCTTGTCCTATCCTCAGAGGCCAAGGAGAACAATTTGTCTCCCTCCTTCTTGTAACCCTCTTTTAGGTACTTAAAAACTGCTGTCATGTCCCCTCTAAGTCTTCTCTCTTCTAAACTAAACAAGCCCAGTTCTTTCAGTCATCCCTCATAGTGTACATTCTCTAGAACTTTAATCATTTTTGTTGCTGTTCTCTGGATCTTCTCCAATTTCTCCACATCATTCTTGCAATGTGGTGCCCAGAACTTGATACAGTACTCCAATTGAGGTCTAACGAGCGCTGAGTACAGCAGCATGACCTCTGGTGCCTTGCTCACAACACTCTTGTTAATGCATCCCAGAATCACGTTTGCTTTTTTTGCAACAGCATCACACTATTGACTCATATTTAGCTTGTGGTCCACTATAACCCTTAAATCCCTTTCTGCAGTACTCCTTTCTAGGCAGTTACTTCCCATTCTATATATGTGAAGCTGATTGTTTCTTCCTAAGTGGAGTACTTTGCATTTGTCCTTATTAAACTTCTTCCTGTTTACCTCAGACTATTTCTCCATGTTGTCCAGATCGCTTTGAATTATGAGCCTATCCTTCAAAACAGTTGCAACCCTTCTCAGCGTAGTATCATCTGCAAACTTAGTAAGTGTATGCTGTATGCCAACACTTGAATCGTTGATAAAGACATTGAATAGAACCGGTCCCAAAACAGATCCTTGCAGAACCCCACTTTGTTATGCCCTTCCAGAGTGACTGCAAACCATTAATAACTATTCTCTGAGAATGGTTATCCAGCCAGTTATTCACCCACCTTATAGTGGCCCTATCTAAATTGTATTTACTTAGTTTATTGATAAGAAGATCATGTAAGACCATGTCAAATGCCTTTACTCAAGTTTAGGTATACTACATCTACTGCCCCTCCCTTATCCACAAGACTTCTTATCCTGTCAAAAAAAGCAAACTACATTATTGCTGGAAAGCCCCACAGAGAAGTGGCTAGCACAGAATGTGAGTAACCTGGGGTCTCTGCCCAGCATTGCTGCTGATTTTGGACAAATCACTTCTCTCTGTGTTATATGTCTTATTAACACAAGATATTACTCTCTTTTGGCACAAAGCAAATCAAGACTTATGCATTGGAGGGTTGGGAAACAGTTCAGATCAAAAGCATAACTAATACCTTCTGTGTATATGCTGGCAACTGAGTGACAAACTTTGGCCATTCATAAACGGAAAGAAACCTGTAATGAAAAAAAGCTTTGATGTGGCAAAGTGTTAGTGTAAACAGCACTTTGTTGGAAGGTGTTCTCTCCTGCTGACAAACAAATGCTGTTCCTAGAGACTACCAGAATGTTAGTGACACGGCTTGTGTCACTGTGAACTGTGTAGTGTAGACAAAGCCTAAAAGAAGTGCTTGTTTCTAAGTGTCCTGTTTTACTTAATGAGGATCTCAGTGGTATCATCTCCTCTGAGGAATACATGGCCCAGGATTCCTTAGCTTAAATATCTACAGATTTCCTCCACCCTTATGTGTGAAGCAAGAAGTAACTTATCCATTACTTCTACTTTAGAGAGACTCTTTGTACTCTATTTGTAGCTTCAGCGACTTGTTCCTCAAAAACAAAAGGTTCTGATCTCTGGATAAATGCTTTTGAAAAGCTTCATTAATCTTTTCCTTGTCTGTCTTCACATCTCTGGAAGTTTGATTACATAATGTCCTGAGAAATAGTGAAAGAGTTGCCATTTAGAAACCACTTACCTACAAGACAGCTTCACTGGAAACAATATCCACTACCCAGGTCCTGTAACTTTTGTTATTACTCTATGAGTTCTACATTCTACAAGTTTGGTCTGTAGTTCTCTCTTCTCTCATTCACTTTGGGTTGGAGGAAAAATCCCAGCTGTCTCACACATACTCATACTAAAAATAAAATGCAGGTATGTGTAATTAACAGCATCTCACACCAACTGAGGGGAATTCAGTGTAGCTTCAACTTTTAAAGAATTCCTTTAGTTGAATTTCCACTTCATTAGAAAGCTTTCATCCTTAAGCAGTATATATTTGATTAAATCTGGCCATTTCTCTCTCTCGTTGTCCTGCAAATTAATACACAATTTCCACGAGGCAAGATCTAAGACACTGACCATATTCGTCCATGGCATCACTTCATGAAGTTACCTGTGTCCTAACCCACAGCTAATTTTGTGTGTACACCTGTAATTACTGAAGAAGCAAGAGTCCTGTTCTGAGAGGGCTTACACATCGGCTACATCTACGCTGCATTCCACTTTTGGAAGTGGAATGCAAATAAGTGAGATCAAAAATGCAAATGAAGCACAGATTTACATAACTCACACCTCATTTGCATATTCTTGCACAATCATGCTTCCAGAAGAGGCTTTACTGCAAGTAAAAACAGCATATAAAAAGGGATCCTTCAAAAACAAGCCCCATTTTTGAAAGACCCCTTCTTCCTGAAACTAAACAGTAAGAAGCGTTCTTTTGAAAATGGGCTTTGTTTTCAAAGGAACCCCATCTGCACTGGTAAGTCTAACTTCACCCCAAACACTGTACATTTCAGAGCTGAGTCATGAGAATCCAGACCCAGTGATCACGAGACAGTCTCCACAGTCAGGTGCCAAGAGTGTGTCTTGGTAAAGATACCAAGAGATCATAGGCAGGTCTCAAACCATCTCAGGACACCAGAAAGTCAAGACAGGGGACTGAGAACAGAAGGCACAAGATATATTATGAAGAAGAGCAAGGTGGAGAGCACGTCTTGAGTTTCCTGGTTTTGGCATTAGTAGGGTGAGTGGACCAACAAACTACTCCAAGACTTTGCCAATGGAATGTTGGGGAGGAACCTCAAACTGGGCCTGGACTTATAGTAGTCAACGGTGGAAGGCTGAAGGATGACTGCTCCTGTGAACCAAAATTCAAGACCCATGCACCATGATGGTACATGGGTAAGTGTCCCAGACCACTTCTACAAAATAACGTATGATTAAGGGAATAATGATTAATATAGCTGTCATCTACATGAAACTGAACTTCAAAAATACATTTGGTTTTAAGAACCTTGCATTGTCATGACAAAGGTGGGTAGGTCTATATTATGAAACCTATGTGGACATGCCCTAGTGAAAATACTGGCAAAGGAACAATTGTCTAGCCCTGTGAAAGGAAATTTATAACTGCACCATTTGAGTAATACCCAGTGGAATTCCTTCTTTGGGTCCCTCTTGTTTCAGGAGACACAATACATTTACTGTACCCCTTTCAGCTGACTTTTCCCTCATGCTCTTAAAGACCAGCTCTAGTAAGCGATGAGCTTTCTCCTTAATGTGGGTGGTCCTTTAAAGCAAGTTTCAGTGTATTCTTGTACTTTGGGAAACAGTGGAGAGGAAAAAGGTGTTCTGTACTTAACTAGAGTCACAAACTCATAGAACTGGCAGGGACCTCTAGAGGTGTTCAAGTACAGTCCCCTGCACCTATGGGAGGACCAAGAACCAACTATACTAGCCTTGATGGCTGTTTGTCTAGATTGAGTTAATTCTCATTTTCCAGCTTGCTTTTCACTGAATCTTTCACAAGTAAAGAAGTCTTGACTCTTTTTTTTTTTTTAATACAAATTACAGTACAGAAAATCCTATGCTTCAGATAACATCAGCAATACGTGGGATAAATAGGGTTTTCATCCAGCTAATATGAAATTTCTGCATCGGGCAAATTTCACTCACTCACTATCACCAATTTCATGGTAACATATTTCATGACAGATTTATAACATACCCTGCAGTATGTGTCTGAATTCTGATTGTGCCTCCTGGATTTGAGCAGTGGAAAACTACTCTAAGATTAGAAGTGGGAACAGGTAAAAAAATTGGACAAGGAAACAAAAGTGTGGATTTTCAAAGACAAAATATGGCTTCATATATTATAAATACATCTATTTTGCTCTATTTCTTCTTTGGCTGCTATTCCTTCCCCCACATACATTTTTAAGCATAGGAAAATGTTTTGGCTTGGAGCTTTGCTTACTGAAACAGCACAAATTATTAAAACCAATGTTACACACACATTTAGAGAACCTGTCACTGCTGCATGAGTTGGTGCCTCCATGCTATTTGCAATATACACACCTCCCCCAACCACAAAAATGAATCCATTTGGTCTTCCAGTCCAATCTGGGACCTAATTTCCCCCAGTATCAACAATGATTTGCAATAACACTTTCATTTGTTATCAAAGGCAATATATCCTTAAATGCTCTCTCAGTGTAGTCTAATCACATTTTTCCAGCACAAAGAAGCTAGACCTTTCTGCAATCATTTTAATAATATGCCATTTAATGCCCAAGAAAGTTGCCCATTCAACAAGGATGCTATTCTCAGAGGTTAATAAACAGACATTCAAAATCACTACTTATTAGTGCAGCATCTTCCACTTAATGGATGCTCTGTAAAGGTAAATACACCAGAAAGCTACAATTATGAAATTTAAGTGGCTACAATTTGTAAGGAAAAGCCAGTTAGGAATATTTTGGAAGTACTGGGGAAGTGGAGGGAAGACAGAGAGAGAGAGAAAGAGAAAGGAAGAAACAGAGAGAATCACCTGTTTGAGCAAAGCTTCATCAATTTTATGAAGAATGGAAAAACTTGAATTCATCCCAATATTAAATTATGTCTGTTGCATAAAGTGTTCACAGGCCCATTTCATATATTAACAGTATGGCTGTTGAATGTGCACAGGCACACCCTAACAGTTGTCTGATATACAATTTGCTTTACTATCAGTAAAGCCACCTATGAATCTTAGCTTGTTTGCAGGCTTTTGTGCAAACACTTCCTTCACACGCGTGTGTTCACACTGGCTATGTCTACACTACAGCGATCTTTTGAAAAAACTTCTCTCAAAAAAGTGCATCAAGACATTAATCCACTCTTTCAACAGACCGCATCCACACAGTGCCTCCCCTCCGGCCCACACTCTTTTGAAAGAACAGGCCGGGGATTGAAAAATCCCATGTCATGAGGACTGCTCCTTTGAAAAAAGGGCCCCCAAGGCATCTACACATTTTTTTTTTCCAAAAGAAAAAAGCACACTTCCTCATGTGGGAGAGGAAGAGGATAGCCAGAAAAAAGTGCTGTGCTCATTTGATTTCAAAACAAAAGAGCTTTTTTTCTGTGTAGATGCTCCATGGGTTCTTTCAGAAAAGGCCTATTTTTTTAAACATACTTGCTAGTATAGAGGCAGCCACTGAGTTTTGCTCTAAGTTTCAGACAAATCCTAATCCTCAATGCAATCTGCAAATAAATCCTACAGATTTCCCCAACTTCATGTAGAAAGCCACAAACTGCACATGATTTTTTCCTGTGCAAAACCAGATTGACTTGAGTTCACCCAAAAGGATCATAGCACTGTCAGTGAGACCTCAGTCAAGTTAAGTTAGTCATAAAGCCATAAAGCCAGGCAAGTTTCATTTTATTTCAATGTTTGCTTACAAAGCTTTAATAGATCAGTTTTCAAACTTTTTTTTTCAGCAGACCACTTGAAAATTGAGGAAGACAGATGACTTAATGATCTTTTCGAATGATAATTGCACCCTTAGCTAACTATTATAAAGCATGATGAACAAAAGCACTACATTAAAAAAATCCCTTAATAATGATTTGTTTTTGTTCTGCAAATAAAAGCACACAACTCATTTTAATATCCATAGAGGGTTTCTTCCCCCACCGCAGCAGTCATAGAGCTGATTCTGGGAAAGAGATCTGTCTCCCTTGTAGCTGCAGCTCTGGAGCTGGGGAAAGCCACCTCTTTCTCTGGCCGCGCAACCTCCCGTTTCTCTACTTCTCATCCCACTGCTACCCCACCTACCTGCTATTTTTCCTGCCAGGGCCACCATCTCCTCATCTTGCATGTAAGGGTCTGTAAGCTGTACACTTGTGCAGTGGCTCAGGAGATATTCAAATGCCATGCAGCTAATTAGTAGAGTGCCTACAGCTGATTTGTTTGTTTGTACTGGACATGCACATTCATACATGCCTCAGCGCACATAAAATATTTATTCCTCACATGAATGGGAAAAAGTTACAGGGACCATTGGCCCAGGCACCTAATTAATGGAGCCATGCCTATGAGCCTCTAATTAGTTAGGCAGTCCTTCATTCTCTCCTCTTCAGCTGCCCAGTTTTGCACCTTAAAGGAAACTATGAACAGACTGCCTGAATAGACCTCACAATTTGAGAACCTCTGCTTTAATGTAACCCCAGCCCATGGAACTCTGAAAGTAACAGGCTGGAGTTCACACAATAAGTGTTTACAAAATGCTATTTGACAATCTCTGAAGAAAAGGAAAAGAGAATTGTGTGCTAAAGCCACTATCAGTCTGCATTTAATGCAAACATGAACACTGAAATTTACTAAATTAGATAAAATACAGTTTCAGTACAGACACTGCCAGGATGAAGGGTGTTGTATCAGAACCCCCTTATTGTTGTCCAGAGTGATTTATTGGGAACCAGCTAGTTCAGGAGACTGCTCAGGGAACATGAAGACAGGTCAGCTGTCCAACTCCTTCTATGCTGGTAGAATGAGCTATGCTAGTAACTACTAATTAAAAATTAAATCAACAGTCAGCACCTAGAAATCCACCCAAAGTACACACAATACATGAACAAATACAGAGGAAATACAAACCACAATGGAGCCAGGAGATGATGGTAAATGGGCATTACACAGAAAATCCCAGTGGATAGTCTGGAGCACTGAGAGGTATGGGAAGAGCATTATAAAATTGTGGTCCTTCTGTGATAGAAGATTTTAAGAGCTGTGGATCCTATTTTAAGATTGCACCTAAGACTCTTTCATTTTATCAACTTGGTCTAGACACTGTTACCACAGAGCCAAATACACAGCTTTTTGGATCCATGAAGATGGAACTGGAAAACAAAATATAATCACAATTTTGAGAAGTTCATAGCCCTTTTCTTTGTGAACATGACCTTGTGAGTGGCTTGTAAGACATGGGGTCGGGGGACAAAGTTCTCCCTCCCCACAACATTTTCAATGTAAGAAACTCCTTGTATGAATAGCCCAATATTTCCTATAATTGAAATGAGTCATCCTAAAGTAAAAGTTCTTATATCATTTAATTTTACGTACACTTCAGCTTATTTTGCAATTGTCATAATTGGCCAATAGAACTTTTTGGTACACGGAAAAATTATCATATAGTTTAAGCCTGACATTTGCCTAGGTTGTACTACTAGCAATCTAAAGACTTAACGTGTGAACCCAGTGTGCAGTTTTTATTGAGCTGTCTCTCTGCATTGTTACATTGTGTCACAGAGAGAAAAACAGTCAAGCCTGCATGCACATCCTTTGATACATGCAAATCTGCTCAGGCTGCTACTCTTTTTGGAATGCTAGACTTCAAAACACAATGCATCTCTCCAGCATGGGGATTCCTCACACATGTAAATATTGCTTTGACATTTATTTTTTCTTTGCTACATTGGAACTTGCAAAGAAAAAAAAAAGGCTTGACTATAAGTTCAGTGGAGTTACCCCCACGATGAATTTGGTGTATTGTTTCAGTGGGTAAGTCTAAATGATTACTTAAAAAATACAGCAGAGAGATTTGCAGGGCTCAGGCTAAGAGGCTATTTAATTGCAACACAGAATCTGGTATGTTCTTACCTTGCAGGGTCCTAGAGCCTGGGTCGCAGCCTAATCATGCACACAACAACTAAGCAGTCCCTTAGCCCAAACCCCACAATCCTAAGTAATCTAACTGCAGTGTAGACATACCCTAACTGACTCTAAATTGCAATGGGTTGGAGGGGGAAAAAAGCATTCAGTTGAATTCATTCCATGTACAGTACTATTGGTACACTTGAACTCTGTATTCTTGGTGTCCCTGATCTGGGAGCGTCCCATGGTATGGACCCTGGCAGGGGGAGAAGAAAGCAATTCTAGGTGCTGCTCCTTCGCCCCTACCCCCAACTGAGAGAACAGCCCCCTGCTCCTGAGGCTCTTCCTTACCGATCCCACCGAGAAGCAGCAGCAGAAGGGCAGAGTTACAAGTGCTCCAGGAGCAGGGCAGCAGGTAAGTGCCATAACCACCAATGCCCTCACACCCAAACCCCACAGCACCCTCCCTGACCAAGAATATTCTTTAAGCCAGCACACCCTGGTTCTCAGTGTTACCAGATTAAAGAGATTCAAGTGTATTAATACACTTAAATGAGGAATAAAGAACCAAATATCCATATGTAATTAAACTTTTTGTTCATTTTTCTCCCATCATGTCAGCTTCTGTTTCTAACCGTGCACCTATTGGTTATGATGTTGCTTGAAAATGCTTCACTTGGTATAGGTATCCAGCCAAACATACTGCCTTTAGGCAGGCTTTGTTCCTGCTTGGGGCAATAATTATATTGTGCCCATAGAATGGAAACAGGATATAAATATGTGCCAGTTGTTTGGTGTAGGGAAATAGTGCGGTATTTAGCCACTTACATTGCTTTTAAAATAAAATAAAAAATACTCTGTCTAGCAGACATCCCTCTGGATTCCCACTTAAATCATAGATGGAATTCTAGCCAGTGCCCTTCTTTAAAAGCACACTATTGATTAGTGGGGCCTAATTCTAATTCTGCAAACATACAAATCCAATTAAATCTGGGAGATTTTGTAAAGATCCATCCATAGGATAAGGCTTCTCTCAAGTCCAGAAATGCCTTTTTACAATGTTGCACCGATGGAGAGAGGCTAGAATAATGGCTCATGCAAAAAGAAACTTTGGCTGATGTTCAGTGAAAAATTTGAATAGAACATTGCCTGAGGTTCTGAGAAGCCCTGAAGCAGCAGGGGGTTCACTCTCCTTCCTCTCTTCCTTCTAAAGATAATAGGCTGTGGTTAGGCTCCCCCCCGCCTGAGGAGTGGTGCCAGGGGCCAAGAGCTGACCTTATAACAGTGCCCACCATGAGGGCTTAACCTTTTCCCCTCCATTCCTTGACATGGGAGGGAAATGTCACAGTGACGTCATGAAAAGCAGACTCAGGGTACATCTACCCTACCAGATAAATTTGATTTTATTAACTTTGATTTTATAATGATAGGTCTTATAAATTTGATTATGAGTATCCTCACTTCCCCACAAAGTCCACACAAAGTCGAATTAGTGCTGCCACACTGAATGGCCGAATATCGACTGTTGCAGCAGTGCATTGTGGGAACCTATCCCACAACGCCCTCAGCTCTGTATTCTGTGCCCTCACCCCGGGCCCTGCTTCAACCCCACTGCCTGCAGCACTCATCCTGCTGCCTGGTTCACGGGTCCCCACAGCTTAGGGGAGCAGGGAAACTGACCAGCGCTGCTGCACGTGGCTTGCTGCAGCTGGGAATCGGGCACAGCAGGAAGCCAGATGCAGCAGTACCAGACAGTTTCCCAGCCCCAGCATGTGGCGAGAAGCTGGGAGACAGGTGCGACAGTGCCACTCAGCCTCTAGAGGCTAATGAATTCAATTCAAAGACATGCACTCCCACACCAGCCTTAATTAAAACTTTTAAATTCAAACTTGACACTATACCCGACTGGCTTCAACGATGTTATGATATTGATATTAGTGCTCCCTAAACTGAGCTAACGGTATTTACAGAAGACAGTCACTTGGTACAATTGAGTTAATGGCCTTAAATTTGAATTTATCTTGTAGTGTAGACGTAACCTCAGTCCCATTCCCTCCCACACATACACAGCTCCTGAGAACTGAGCAAGTGAGTATGGTGCTACCTTCCTCCAGCACATCCATCAGCATCTAATCCCTTCTTTCCAGGGAGATTCGAGAACAGCATGATCCTTAAGGTCATCATATTAGCAATCCACATCAAAGGTCTTGGCATGGTTTGGGTCTTTTGCCCCGGTTAATGTGATATTACTTCTGTGGAGTATCAACACACACCTCATATTTCATTAAGCCTGTTGTACATGTCATACTATGTGTGCTGAGATAGTCATACCTACTTCACCAAAGTAAAAATTCTTCATTTTTCCCAGCCATTCCATACTGGCTATTAGGCAGACCACCCATTACCCAGGCAGATCATGAGCCTGGAATTAGATTGATTTATCTCCTTTATAGATAAATAAATAGGCTGGATATTTATTACCAATAATGTACCTTTCATTTTTATTTTACTCAATAAGTGTAGATTTATTTGAATTATTGCTTCATTTTTGTGGACAAGTGAGAAATTCATGACTTAACAGAACACTGAATTCAACAGCCTTCTTACAGCAAAACAAAAAAAACCCTGTAATGCATCATTTTTGATCAATCATATGTTCAAGCCATTTTATCTTATTTAGGCCCAATTGTCCTCGTGGCACTTGAGCTAGTGGAACAACTCATGTTTGGTTACTCATACAAAAGTAAATTTAATTATGGACTTCATCACAAATAAAGTTGCTCATTATGAATAAAGACTGTACACTGAAAGCAATTTTTCTGGAAAATATATAGCAATCTGTTACTGGAGAAGGACAGAACAAAGTCTTGAGAAAAATACATGGAATTAGTAAGTGTTCTTACAATCGGGGAAATCCATATTTCCTTTTCACTTGGGGCAGGTAAAGACTAGGAGGAGATGTACACACATACAGTCAAAGAATAGTACTTCTGGGTGAAAAGCAGCTGGTGATCAACATACTGATTCTATAATCATACAGCAATTAATGGCAAAATTCCTATTCAGTTCAACAGGCATGAAAGTAGGCACCAGCAAAATTAATAAAACAGTTTAGAGCATGAAGGAAAGAATATTGTATCCAATCAAATTGTGTTCTGCTTATTCAGATGGGTTTAATATCCAGAATTCCTTGGGTTCTAATGGTCAGGATATCACCAAAAAATGAGTGTGAGAACATTCACATTCACAGACATGTTATAGCAGTGGGAGATTTTTTTTTCTGAGAATGTGCTGGTAGCTTTCTAATCAGTTCAACTAGCATAAAGTACTTTATTTATCACCATCAGTATCATTTACCCACAGGTGAAACACATTCATGAAGAAGAATTGTCTTTGGGAACATTCTGCCTTGTTCTACAAGGACATTTGGGAAATCTCTGTGCAGGAAAATGAAAAACACAAATTACTCTTCTGAATTTCCTTCAGAAAAATATTATTTACATGCTCATATAGATTAAGTACAGTTGCTTGTGAATATTCATCTTCTTATTGCAGAAACAGCAAATGCCTCTTCCCTGACTTTGTTATCTATCCATTTATAACAAATGTATGTTTCATTAATATTGGTGTTTATTTTCATTTTGTCAGGCTTAGTGCCTCATCTGTTCCTTCTCTCTTTCCCCCTTATCTTGTTTGGCCCATTTTTTTCTTCCTGGGTCTCTCCTCAGCCATGTTACTCCTTTCCATTCATTTCCATTTTGCACTGTTTTCTCTTTGTATATAAAGTATAAATGCTACCACACGATACATTTTTAACAAACTAGTAGTTAATTTTGCTTCCCTTTCAACATTTTGAGGCCTGCTATCTTATGTATCACTTGAGCACAGTAACAAAATAACAGGGCAGAGTGCTAGATGCGTTAAGAACAAAAAGTATGCTCTCATATCCAAGCAACAAATACCACCCAGTGATTTGCTGTCCTTATTGCAAAAAAATCTGACAATAATGAACATCTGGGAACACTGGGAGAGCAAATCACTGCTGTCAAGACCCACTACTGATCTGGGAGCAGGATTTTGCCTTAGATAAGCACTTCAAAAGACAGAAAGATGCTGGGGAAAGTATTACGTGGCTGGCTAGTCAGAGGAAAAGGTTTATGGATCTAGGTCTTACTGTGGTGTGACAAATTCTTCCCTTACTGTCCAGGAAAAGGTTGGTCTTGTATTTAAGTCATGATATCTGGGAGCCATGATATCTAAATTCTATTTCCAGCTCTCACACATCCTTCCTATATGAGCTAAGCCAATTCACTTCTCTGAGTTCTCCATCTAAGAAATTGACATAATACATCTAAGATATTGACATAATACATATTTCCTCCTATCCTTTATCTGTTTCACATATATTTGAACTACTTTAGGGCAGAAACTACCTTATACATTAGTAGAGAATGGTACAATGGGTCTCTGATCCTGGGCAGGACCTTTAGGAGCTCTCATAATACAAAAAAAGCAAATAAATAGGCATCAAGGTAGAATTCTGACTATTGTTTTCAATATCCAATAGAACCCAAGTTGAACTCGTGGAAACAGATTTCTCATCCTGTGGAAAACTTGAGATATTGAAAAATTTCCCATCTCATATCAGACTAAAATTTGAAATCTCCGGTTTTTTTTCTTTTCTTTTCTTTCTTTAATGCAAATCAAAAATAAAAAAAATCCTTTCGAGTCTTTGGGATGTGTCAATATTTTCCCCACAAAAACATGTTATCTTGGAAAAATTCTGACCAAGGCGATATCCAAAGATTTCATTTATCATTATGACATATAAAGTGGCTAGACTTCCAATATTACCCACCTTATAAATAAACTAGAGCCATCTTAAAAGTATATATAATTTAATATTAATCTATCTTTTTGTATTTGAAATGTGTCCTGAATTTAATTTTACCCTGAAATGTTCTTTGGGGATCTTTCTAGTCATTTTAATAGTCCTAATTTTAAATGTATTTGTTCACCTTCAGACTAAGCTTATTCAAGCATTTATACCATACTAATGAATTGTTAGACATCTGTGTCTATACAGAAAGAAACTCCTGACTTTTGTCAAGCATGTATTAGCACTGATTTATAAATTCATTAGTCAAGTTCATTGGCATGTGTGGAGCCAAAGGACCTTTGCTACCGTAGGATATTTGATGATGTCTGTTTGAGTAGATACACAATAATAAGCCTTTCCTATTTTAATGTCAGGAAATTAGAAATATTTTAATGAATTCCACTTGATGATAACTATCAAAGCTTTCTAAAAAGGTCAGTACTGGAAACATTTTATTTTAAAATGCCTACTGCCATTTGCCTGGCTTTTGGTAATCACAAGTAAAGTTCCCCAGGTTACAGTACCAAAACAATCCTTTGAACATTTCCCATGCCTAATTGTCAACAAATTTCAGCATGCAAAACCAAATAATTAATTTCAGGGCCTAATGTGTGCAGTGGCCACAGTAAAATTACCCAGTGCTCCCTTTCCCTTAAAAGAGTACTCCCTAAAACTCAACATATTCTGAAATGTATGATGATTCACAAATTCCTAAGCTATCCAGTTTAGACATGAGTATATTCATAAAGACAGGAGGACTGGATGGCTAGGTCTTGTAATTAAAGCTGTGGAAATAACTGAATTCTTGGTTCATAGGTTAAAAAAAAGGTTTCATGTTGATCCTAAAATCTTTTTTTCCATATTTAATTGGAGAAAATATGCATTTGGTTGTAATAAAATATTTCACTTCAATTTCAGAAATTAACTATTTTTAATTTCAAGTGAAAGAAGCTTGGAAATGCCATTCACAAAAAAACAGTTGTTGTTTCCCACCCCTCCAAACCTCAATGACCGTCGTTTGAACACTTGAATATTGGACACTGATTTCAAGACTCCAGTTTGCCTGATTTGGAGAAGCGATTTCAAATCGTGTATCTCACATTCCAGGAGGGTGACACTACTTTCTTTCCTACTTTTGCAGATGGTGCCTCTCAGTCCCTTTCTGAACCCAGATCCCAAATATTATAGACCAATAATATCGCTATTTGGCAAATTAATTGTTAATGTAAACTGACATTCTCAGTGAATAAACACACTGTCAGAGTTCAATTGTTAAGGGAGACATTTAAGGATCTGGGGCAAATATATTAAAAAAAGTCTGTCCAGGATAGTGATAGGTGCTGCTGTGAGGGCAGGGGGCTGGACTCAATGACCTCTTCAAGCTCTGTGAGATGTGTACATATACGGGAAAAATCACTTCAAATGGTGCCCACTGTATCTGTGCTGTGGGGCTAAACCCAGCATAACTACATCCTCTTAGCCTGTGCTTTTTTTGTAAACAAAAAACAGTAAAAAAAAGAGGAGTCAGTAATAAGCCAACAATTCTGTGGCTGAGTACCAGCTAGTACCTGCACAAACAAGGACTCCTTTTAGCTATGCCAGTACAATCTCTGTAGCGTAGCTTTAGCCTCAAGACCAGTATGCATATGAAATCAGACTTTTGAAGCAGCTTCAGAGAGAAAGTGGGTGGACAATTTAAATGCAGTGCCTCATTAAGACAATTACAAGAGTCAATAAGAATTGGCAAAATTGAAGAGGATTCATTAGGCTGTTTGGTTCAATTTCTATTTAATTCAAAGACAGATAGGTCAACCACAGCCTGCAGTCATCCCTGTTGACCCTGGTAGTGCAAAGAAAACTACAAAATTGGTAGCTACAGATGCTTGCCATCTGACTGTACAGCTTAATGGGTGATGACAGAGTTTTGATATCTTACTTTCATTATAAATAATATATGTCTATGCACATACAGTGTGGTTGTAATTATCCCAGTTAGAGACGACAATCAATAAATGATAAAGCCACAAGTGAGCTAGGCAACACTCTTCAAGTGTGAGTTATTAAAATCTTTATATCATACCACCTCATATTCTGAATATTCTGCATGTAGCTAAAACAAACTTAAAAGTTGATAGGTTAGAGTACTGGGAATATATTCCATATCCTTTTTTTCTGAAAACCCAGTGCATTTCCTGCCTTGGAGGACATATCAAGACAGCATTTTTAGAAACATCTTTATTTTATTAAGAATAAGTTTTCCACACATTTTGAACACTCAAAATATACCTACACAGCAAAGTTATTTAAAAATAACTTTGCTAGCATCTACACAATGCACCTGCTATTTCAATAGGATTTGCAAATAGCAGACAGCTTATTTTGAAACTGGTAAACCTCTCTGTATGAGAAATAGTGCCTATTTCAAAATAGGGTTTGCGTTGACAGGAAATAGAGCCTACTTTGAAATAACAAGACGTCCTGTGGCACCTTATAGACTAACAGATATTTTGGAGCATAAGCTTAATGTCAGATGAGGAAGTGGCTCTTTGCCCATGAAAGCTCATGCTCCAAAATATCTGTTAGTCTGTAAGATACCACAGGACTTCTTCTTGTTTTTGAAGATAAAGACTAACTCAGCTACCCCGCTGATATTTCAAAGTAAACCATAGTGCATCCAATGGATCTATTTCAAAATAAGCTGTTTTGTCTGGACACTCTATTTCAAAATAGTGGAGCCGTGTGTCGCAACATTGTTCCAAAATAAGCTATTCTGGAAAAAATCTTTTCCAGAATAGTTTATTTTGAAGTAATGCTCCCGTGCAGACATAGTCTCAGAGAAAGAGGATGTTCAGGGAGGGTAAGAGAAGGATAATAAATTGTTGGACCTCTTCGACCCCAAGGAAAGAACTCCAGGAAGATGAGTTTTGGTCCTCTGCGAGACAAATAAGGGGCTGTTCTTTGTCGTCACATAAGCCAGTGTGGAGACTGATTCCATGTTTGTAGACTGTTCTATGGCAGCCATGAAGAACCCCTGGGTCAGCTGACATCTGGGATTGATCCCGTGTGGCATAAAGGAGCTGGCACCTGCCCTTTATGCCAAGATCAATAAAAGCCCCTTAAAATAGAACTACTAAGCACTGTAGTTGAGACTGTTCATTTATAAAATCAACCCAAGACCCTTAAATTTGATCTTATCCCCGAGTGTAGACCAAGCCTCAGTCTTGAGAAGGCAAGAGACACATGATTAGGAAGGGTTAAAAATGCTTATCTAGTGAACATCCAAAAGGAACAGTCAAATCTCCGCAGAGTAACCATAGCCTAAATAATGAAATCAGGCAATGTCCCCTGTAAATTTTTCATCCATGCGTGAAATAAAATTGTTATGTGCTCTGAGAGATGTGTGAATAGTGGAACACCAATAAAAACAAAAAAACCTAATTTCTGCTAATCAGCTGAGCGGCATTTGTGTCTCTCCAGAGTGACTGCACAAAAGCACTTCTGATAGGGAGCAATGGAACTGGGTCCAATGGCATGTTTACAAGCCTTCAACATGCCAATGCATTATGTGCATCCTACAACTTGAATCCCTTGGAAGTCATAGCAAGACATCCAAGTGTAACAAGATCGTTCATAGTCAGCCGATCAATTATTGCTACCGTATTATTTCTATTTTCTCTTTCCTTTAAACAAAACACTATTAAACTAAACACAAAGATAAGGTAAACCATAGGCAAGCAAAACACAACACTTATCATAATGATAACTCTTTTCTAACTTCTACCTATTTTTCTGAAGTTAACTAAACAAATTCAGCTCATAAAAGAAATATCTGTCATGCACAGCAATTTAAAAAGTTCCTCACACACACACACACACACACACACAAAACCAGAAAAGATGACAACACTTCTCTTGGTGTGGACAAAAACTATAGCACTAAAAGGTATGTGTAGTTCACAGGCCAGATGATGCATTACTTACTCCCAGTTTAAGTGCTTATCCACACAAGGAATCTGTTTGCCCATAATTTAGTTCTGCCCCTCAACAACAGTGCATAAAAAATGAGCAAAATGCAAAACGGAAGTATTTAATACTTAATCCCAACATACATGAACCTCTTCCCATGATCCTCCATGTAATTCAAGACTCAGAGGAGGACCCATTAGATTAAGAGTTAGCAGTCCCAGTAGTCAGGGGTTAATCTGAGGATAGGGTAGGGAAGACAGCTTAGTTAGCTGGGTTACTCTTATTAGCCCAAGAAAAATGTGTGTAAGGTGGGGAATTGATTGTTGGGAGGGGTTACAGTTGTTTGCTCGCTTGCTTTTTTTCTTGCTCATCTGTGAAAGCCACTATGCTGGATTCTTATATGGTGCAAATCAACTCTCACTGCTTTATACCTGCTGACCATCTGGTCCCTGTCATTTATAGATATTTATCATTATAACTATTTATTTGTATTGCAGAGACCCCAGCTGAGATTATGTCTGCATAGTATTCACAAATCACTAATACAAACACATAAGAAAACAATTCTTGCTCCAAAGCATTTATAATCTAACAAATTGTTTTAATCTACACGTTGATCTTTAGGACAGGGTATATTTTATAAAACAAATAGTTACAAATAGTTGCTTCACCAGTATGTTTTTTAATCTGATGCCTGAAAACAAAACAACAAAAAATGGGACTATATACCTTTATACCTCTCTTCCCTGCATCTGTCAGAGAATTCAGGTTTAATAGTATGTGCCATACTTTGCCAACTGTTCAGAAAAAACTGATTCTAAATGTAGCATGCTTCACTTAATTTATATGAGAGCTCTGAGAGTTTGGGAAAAAAACCACCTGGAGAGCAAGCTTTCTTTCTCCCCCAGGACGTCAAAAAACAGAAAGGCTTACCAAGCTTGTAAGGGTTGGGAAAGCAGCTTTAAATTTGGAGGAGGGAATACAGCCAGATTCTGTTCACATGCTCACCATGGGACCAGTTCAATGGAATTCTAGGGCCGCGTTGCATTACTCCATCATCACAAAGAAGCTTGTAAAGACAATCTAGCTAGTCACTGCAGGATTCCTTTATGAAAACAAGACAATAGAGGAATGACTGTGCTCAGTTGATCCCAACCCACCATCATGACCCCTAGCAGCTGCTGACAGATCAGATTTTGGCTAGACATCAGCCTTCATGGGCAAGGTGGGAATGGGGATCAGCTCCATGCCACCAGAAGGGGAAGCAGCAAGGGCCAAAGGGGAGGTGCTTGAGGACAGGCAGTCACCCCTCAGCACCACTTGGATCATGGCACTGTCTTCCCCCAACCCCTCAGAGCCAAGTGGAATGGTGGAGTAGTGGCGCTGTGGCACTTCAAAGGGACCCAGAGCTCCTGCCACCACTGCTGACAAAGTAGCAGTGGTGGCAGCCAGCGCCCCGGGCCCCTTTGAAATCCTGGGCCCAGGTCAAGTGACCTCTTTGCCCCCTCCCCCATTGAGGGGGATCTGATTGGAGAGATAAAGGAGCATGTAGAGGTCCTCATGTAGAGCATGTAGAGTCAGTCAATCTTCTCCCCCACTTCCATGCTGGCACCATGTCCTTATCTGCTAACTCATATGATTAGCTCTATATATCATCATAGGATCTTATACAATTAACAACTAAATACACAAATGGATCCACTGATTTTATGGGATGTATGTTTTCATAAGGAAACAGCCCTATAAAGTTGTGGGGTTTCCCCCTTGAAGCTGGGGTCTGACTGGTTTAGTAGTAGTTCTGCAGAAAAGGACCTGGGAGTTGTAGTGGATGAGAAGCTGGACATGAGTCAACAGTGTGCCATTGTAGCCAAGAAGGCTAATGGCATATTAGGTTGCATCAAGAGGAGCATTGCCAGTAGATCCAGAGAAGTGATTATTCCTCTTTATTCGGCTTTGGTGAGGCTGCATCTGGAGTACTGTGTCCAGTTCTGGGCCCCCAGTTATGGGAAGAATGTGGACACACTGGAGAAGGTCCAGTGGAGGGTGACCAAAATAATTAGGGGGCTGGAGCATATGACCTATGAAGAAAGGCTGAGGGAATTGGGTCTGTTTAGTCTGCAGAAAAGAAGACTGAGGGGGGACTTGATAACAGCCTTCAACTTACTGAAGGGGGTTGCAAAGAGGCTGGAGAGAGGCTGTTCACAGTGGTCACAGATGGCAGAATACGGAACAATGGTCTCAAGTTGCAGTTGGGAAGGTACAGGTTGAACATTAGGAAAAACTTTTTCACTGAGAAGGTGGTGAAGCACTGAAATGGTCTACCCAGGGAAGTAGTGGAATCTCCATCCCTGGAGGTGTTTTAGTCTCAGCTCGACAAAGCCCTGGCGGGGCTGATCTAATGGGTTTGGTCCTGCCTTGGGCAAGGGGCTGGACTTGATGGCGTTTTAGGTCTCTTCCAGTTCTATTGTTCTATGATTCTTGGATTCTACCATAAAGCTCTGTAGAGTGGTAATTATCTCAGACCAGAAGTAGCATGAACAGTCAGAGAGCTCAATTCCAAGGAAAGATAAACTGTTCAGCTGCATGGCTATGCAGTCAGGCCAGGTCAACTCAATGGCTCAAGGCTGTGCAGAATCACCTATGGCCTGAAATAGGGTTGATGGGATTTTTGTTTTGTTTACTGTCAGAATTAGACTTGAGAAGAGCAATTATGCTCCCTGCCTGCAGATAACCCAGTCTGGCTACCATTCTCCGGTCCCAAATATTGAGATTCATCAATGGACTTCCTCATCCTCCAGTTCATTTTCTCTTCTGATTGCTATTTTTAAACATCACTGTTGTTTTTTAGAGTACTGATGACTCTGGACAACAATGCAGTCTTCATTTAGCCAGGTATGCCCCTTGCCTTCAGTAAGATAGCCAGGCCACTTTTCTGATGCATGTAGCCAACTTTTTTGACAGCCATACTAAAAGTCTTATTTGGGGATTTAAATAGAGTCAGTAGGTCCAAATATGGGCCCACATATATGTTCCCGTTATGCCCTTCATGGGTTGAGGGGTGGATCCTCTAGTGCAGGAACTGTATAGCACTGACATAAGCATCACTGCCCATCATGAATCCCCTGCATGTACCCTGTGCTTCCAGTTGTGTGGAGACTATGAGGAATTTGGAGCTGCTGAAGGAGCGTTGTACTAACTTAGAGTACCCCTACTGGTCAAATGGCAGCCCTACCAATGGGGAGAAGTAAAGGGGACAATTGCCCCCGGGCCTGGAGGCCACTGGCCAGCGCTGCCCACAGTGCATCAAGGCTAAGGCAGGAGTCTTGTCTTCCCGCATTCTGCGCAGCTCCCAGAAATGGCTGGCACATCACTGTGGCCCCTGATGAGGGGGTCCTTCATGAACTGCCCTGCTCCAAGAACCAGCTCTGCAGTTCCCTCTGCCCAAGACCTGCAGCCAATGGGAAATGTGGGGATGTGCCTGTGGGGGACAGTGCACAGAGACCTCCTGGGCCCCCAGTTAGGAACCGCTGCCATGGGGATGTGCCAGTCACTTTTGGGAGCCACCCAAAGTAAGCACCACCCCTCCTCAATCCCTCCTTTACCCCAACCTCCTGCCCCAGCCCAGAGCCAGCACCCACATTTCCTCCCAGATAACCCCCCTGCACCCTACCCCAATCCCCATCCATGCCCCAGACCAGAGCCCATCCCCTAAACCTGCACCCCAACTCCCTCCCAGGGCCCACCTGCCACACTCCTGTTTACATCCCAATCCCTCCTCACCCCGATCCCAAGTTAAAGTGAGTGAGAATGGGAGAACATGAGCCACAGAAGGAAGGAGGGATGATAGAATGAGCAGAGGCAGGGCCTTGGAGAAGGAGCAGGATGAGGAGAATGATAAGAGCCTGTGTGTGTGTGTGATTCGACAGCTGACAGCCATGCCAGGCAGGCATGTGGAAGCCAGAAAAGTGCATTCAGCAGCTCAGCCAACAGCTCACTGGGCACCAGGAAGCCAGACGCAGCACCACCCAAATGTCAGGCCCAGAATAGTTGTCACCAGGCCAGTCTGATGGCGGACAGCTATATATGTCCCTTCCTTCTGGCCTGAGACATCTGTACTCTGAAGAGAGGGAGCAGAGAATCCTTTCCAGGAAAAACTAGAACTCAAGCTTATGGGACAAAGTGGTTTTTTGGAAGACTAAGCTCAATTCTACTCAGGCACATCTTCCACAGATTGCAAGAGGAAGCTCTGGTCTGGCCAGAGTTTGCAGGTTCCAAGGCAGCATGCTGACAGCGGGGGCCCTGCCAGTGACCATGGCCCAAGGAAGCACACTGACAATGGAGCCTGGACCATGAGAGCGTGAGGCCCAAAGCAACCACATTGCTCACCTTGTCCTACAGCTGGGCCTGAGGAAGCTTTCTGAGTAAGATCTATCATGGTAGCTACTGGACAAGGGACACCAACTCCTGCAACTTAACAAGCATATTATCCATTTGTGACTCTGACTTCAGGCATATGACTAGGGTGAGCATATATATGATGTCTACTACTATGCTTTGTGTCCCAACACACCCGGATTTCCTGCCTCAAGCTGTGACTAAGTACAGTAACAAAATGTAAAAATAACAAGTTGTAGTTTCTCTTGCCCCAGAATCCTCCTTCCCAGACACTGGGGGATTGATTCTGCAAAACCCCCTGAGTGTCATTTCTTTCAGTGGGACCAATTCATGTAAATGATTTACATAAGGGGCAGGAGGATCACAATTTAAGGGAGTGGACTTGGCAGGGGATTTTCACCACAGAAAATATATTTTGAACAATTCACTGCAGCTCTAACTCATACCATTGTAAAGATTTCAGCTGTCATGACTGAGTAAGCAAAAATTGACCTATTAATCTTGTGTGCATATTAAATACAATGATATATTTACCAGTAGAATGAGGGGGCAGAAATTACAAGAACCGAATGGGATTTTTACACCACTTACCCACATATATGATTTAAAATATTTTGCTAATTTGTGCCAAAAGCTTGGTTTCTGCTACTGTCTCAGATAATGGCATCTACTTATTTATGATGTCTACATAATTTATTTTTGTTTCTAATAAACCACTGAAATACAATCAGAAACATACATGAGCTTAGTGTGCATGGCAAGGCATGAGGCAGAGAGCCAAGCAATATAATTTTCAATGCAACTCTGGAGTTTACTCCTACATTTAACAAATGGCTTTTTAATTAGGCTTTACAGAACACATTCACTGTTGCAACAAAACACACTGCAAAAGATGAGGTCACTGAACAGGCAAAATTAAAAATCAGATTGATTTTCTCCAACACATCTGCAGAACTCTTCCTTCTTCTGTTATGTACAACATGCCGCACTCGTAATTTATGCTGAATAAGGTTTTAAATGGGACGTATGAAAAATACGGAGTATGAAGGAAGAAAGCAGTTTCCTTAGTTGCATCACTGATACCTTTGTAGTTGCAGAACTGAACTCACAAATAGGAGGGTGACAGGAAGATGCCCTACTCGTTACCAAGTAACTGCCAAGAAGAAAGTTGCACAGGCAGATTCCACCCTCCACGCTCCTTGAACTACACAGCGTCTTGTCTAAAATTCACCCTGGAGATTTGGACCAAACATTAGACCAATTTCCCAGAGCACTTCGGAGTTATAAAGGCAAAATAGAAAATTTATCACATAAAGATTAAATCCAAAAGTAGCAAAAAGTGGGGAAAACCCAGAACATACTAAAGATCAAAATAAAAACACCCTTGCATGACACTATCTGTAAATAAATAAGTTCACACTGTGAAATGGTTGATATTTTTGAAAAGCTGTTGCAACATTTCTCAGAACCCAAAGAAAGAACTGTGCATTGGCTGATTTACTGTTGTGGGGTTTACTCCCTTATTATGATGCAACTATAATTCATTAGTGTTAATGAGAGTGCCACCCCTATACCAAAGGCATGCTGGAGCACTAAGAATGGCAGTCTCATTCTCATTCTGCACATGGCACACTGGATTCAATGAGAATCTTGGGCATGAAACAGCAGGAGGGTTGTAGCAACTAAGGGTATGTCTATACAGGATCAATCTTCTGGCGTTTGATTTCGCATGTTGGGTAAAGATGCACGAAATTGATCTCTCTGGGGTCCATAGTCAACCCTCTGTCCTCCTCCTCTCACAAGTAGTAAAGGACGTCAATGGAAGAAACATTCTCATCAACCTCCCTCAGCGTGGACAGACTTTACAGTTGACTGCAGCTAGGTCCATTCTAGCTATGCAACTGCCATAGCTAGAATTGCATACCTGCAGTTGACTGTAAGGTCCAGCATTGACCAACCCTAAGAGAAAAATATGTGGAGTGTATGGCAGCGCCCAGCCTAAATATCAAATGTCACTGAAAGATGTGCATGGCATTTTTAATGGATATATATGCATTCTGCATCCCACCAAATAGGGTAACACACCGAGCATTGTGGATAGGCAATTTCTACTCTGTTGTGTTCACTGATCTGAGCCAAATAAACTGTCTACTTGGAAGTTTTATAAAACATGTTATCCTCATTTTTGGGATGTATTCATGCACAGAGGTGCTTATTTTCTTTCAAGATATTACCAGGCTTCTCTTAAAGGAATGGGGTACAGAATTTCTTTAGATAATGGAAGAAGTTTATAAGTAACAAAATTATACTCAGCAACGAAGGGTCCTGTGGCACCTTATAGACTAACAGAAAAGTTTTGAGCATGAGCTTTCGTGAGCACCGACTCACTTCATTATACTCGTAATTTATAAACGTATGGTATTTATAATGTCAAGTAAAGCAGTCATTACATTATGAACCTAATGTCCTCTAGAGCTCATCATATTGCAGAAACACATTCATTTCAATAACAATTCTTTACAGGACTTTTATAGTATTTGCTTTGTTTTTCAACATTTAAAAATATAAAAAAAATAAAAAAACCTTTACCAAAGATCTCAAGGCACCTTTCAGACACTAACATATTAATTTTCAAAACACATGTGAATAGGCATAAACCCCCACTCCCCACGCCCCAAAAAGAGAGATTCAGGAATGGATAGGTCTAGTTATTTTTCTATTTGAAACAATACGCAACTCCCTAATATCATGAATGCTTAGAGTAAACACCACATCAGTCAAGTCATTTCCATATAAAGGCATTTTAATTTAAAGGGATGATCAACTTAAAAGTCCTTTGTAGTGTAATGAGAAGTGACTTATACACTACCACCACAATATTGGGAAGATTGTCAACGGCACAAATGTGCTTTATGTGTCTAACTGACACTGGATGTTTCCCCAGGAGCTATGCATCTAAGTGTCCTCCATGCTTTTGAAATCTCCCCCTTATATTATTAAATGTAAAAGCATTTAAAAAATACAACTCATTAATTGCTAAGGGGGGAGGTGATTTTTGTTTGGTATGTGCATTGCTTACAGACTGGCCAATGAGATCACAAAGGAGGTTTCACTGTCAGGTGGTTTGTGGTGCAAAGTTTGGATTTCATGTGCTACACAAAAATGTTCGGTTAAGACTCATGTAAGCATTTCTAGTGGTGTTGGGTATTAGAAAATCTTTTACATAAGGTTAATTTAACGCCAAATTTCAGTAGGCAGTTCCCTTTAATTTATGCTTCTACTTGCCCCCTCCTCGTCTGCTATTTTCTATTGGTAAAGGTAAGATTTGTTTTTTGTTTTGTTTTAAATCAGACATGAATTTTGAAGACATATGATTGTGTTTTTACAGGAAGGGAGGACACTAGCAGAATGGAGATATAGTGCTGAAGCAATCTGAGATCTTTACAAACAAGACTAAATTTCAGTATCTCAGTGAAACCTTGATATCATCACAGAGGTGAACAAATAAAATAAACCTAATTTTTAGTGAAGTCAGACAAAACAAGGGGTACAGTCTTGCTCTCACAGAAGAAATAATTAGAAAATACTTTGCATATGAATTGCAGAATGCCATCTTGAGAAGGACAAGTAATGCAATACAGACAGGACAAACCTACATGGCAGAAGTTGCCTCTTGGGCATCTGACTCAGAAATCACTAACCATCTTGCACCAGAGACCCTAAGGCACTTTGAAAAAGCAGCTGTGCTGAAACACTAACTGAAATTGCCATTAATATGCCAGAGCTGAGATTCCTGCTCTGTAGGATATTTGCAAGCAGATGTAGGTACCTTTAACAACTCTTTCAATCAGTGTTATATTCCCTACTCAGGTGACTATGCCCCATCTTCAGGCATAAACAGGCATGCTTTCCATTGCTAGTTTTCCAAAGTCTTTTCATTTCATTTTGCAAAATTCCAAAGGAACTCATGTCGGAAACTTGCAGAACTATTGGCCAGTTGATTTCAGTGACAACCAGATGTTCTGCCATCCTCTCTCTGAAAACCATTTATATATGAAGACCCAAGGGCAAGGGATGACCACTGCTGTTATCCCAGTTTGTGGGTTGGGAATTGCAGCCTTATATCACCCCCTTTCCCCCTCTCAAACCTCCATCCCCCCCACACACACACAATGTGGTACTTTAGGGACACCAGTTTGTATAAACAAGGCTTCATGGTCCTCCATATTAGCCCTGCAAAGGTCACAGTGCAGACTTGTTCTGGGGTACTCCAATTTGTGTTTCAACTGGCTGGCACCCACCACAGACTCTCTCCAGACCTCGGTGGCCAAATCTTAAAGAGCGTCAGTACCTTTTTATAGATTTGCAAATGTTGCTGGCTTTTCAGCTGCTGATTTAATGACAGAAAATAGCCCATCTGATCAAATACTTTAAACTGGAGTTGAACTTAAAAATTACTAAACCACCATGATCTAAGGTCTACTCTCAGCAGTGGTGATAAATCTATATTTACCACTAATTTCATCAGTCCACCGGTATTGCTAACAGCAGAATGTGGCCTGGTTTAAACAGCATTACTTAAGCACTCAATATGTTTGCAGCACATATGAGTGGTGAGTGCCTATTTATCAGAGTCAAGTAGTCTTTACTACTGCTAGCACTGCAGAGTCCCATATAATAAACCCTCAATTTAACGGACTAATCGGGGAAAGGAGTGTCTGTAAATGCCAAAAGTCTGTTATATCCAAATGGTTATACTGTATGGTGATGCACCCACCTTCCCAGCCCCTCGCTCACTCCTGTCCCCTCTCCCACCCCGTTCTTCCCCATCACACATCCATCTCCCTCTCCCAATTATCAGGAGAGGACCTGAATACTGGCCTGGCTCCTTCCACATCCTGCAGCTCTTAGCGCTGTGGCTCCTCCAGCCCCCAGCTCTGAGCTGCCCACATGAAGGTAAACCATGGCTACCCCCAGCCTGCCAGTGGGCCTCAGCCTCCAACACATGGCTGCTGCTCAGTGCCATTGCAGGCAACAGCAGCAGGCGCTGACATGCTCCACACACGCAGGGCTGAGAGCTCCTGACTCCACCGCAGCCCCTTCCCACCAGCTCCTCTAGCCCAATGACCACAGCCACTGCAGTGGCCCCTCCAGCCCCAGCAGCTCTGGCAGCTCCTTCAGCCCTGGTGGCGGCTCTCGTGAGTCCCCAGTACTTATCTGGGGTGGGATCTAGGGGGCTGGCAGACAGCATCCATTATTTCTGAAGTCTGTTATATCATGGCCATTAAGTCAAGGATTTACTGTATTATAAAGTAAGTTGGGCAATGCTATGTAATATATTAACTAGTTAACATTTGCATTGTAACCACACATCCAGGTTTTACCTACTTAAGTAAAATACCTAAACTCCAAACTTTTAATAATTTTTCAGTTCAACTTCAGTCTAAATTTTTTGATCAGATGGTGACAAGTATCAGCGGGATATCCGTGTTAGTCTCTATCTACAGAAACAGCGAGAAGTCCTGTGGTACCTTATAGACCATGTCATGCATCTGACAAAGTGGGTCTTTGCCCATGAAAACTTATGCTCCAAAAAATTCTGTTTGTCTATAAGGTGCCACAGGACTTCCCATTGTTTTTGGATCGAATGGGTATGTCTCAGCTGTTTTCTGTCATTAAACCAGCAGCTGAAAAGCCAACATTTGCAAATCTATAAAGAATTCTATGTACTTAAAAATTCGTCCACAGAGGAGAGGACTCACTTTAAGCCCTCTTGTCCTGCCAATTCAAGAAAGCAGCACTTGTCTAGTGATGTATTTCATAATACAGTGGCTGGTAATATTTCATACCAGCACTTTACCAACATACTCTTGCTTCTTTATAAACAGTGGCTGTGTTTCAATCATGAGAATCACTTCTATTTTATGGCTGCTTAGCCATTTGTGTACATTCTCTGTGGCAAAGAGCTCCCCTGCTCAATACCATGGGATAATTTGTACAAAGTAGCAAACAGGAGTGTGATCACTGGATAAACTTCTGCCTATTTCCAAGCTGTTTGGCAGCAGCTCAACCTTTTAATGGATACCTGATGTAAACAGCAGCCTTCTCTCAATTTCTTGGCTCTTCTGAAGCCTGATATAAAGTCTACAGACAGACATTCTGCCACCTCAGGAATCAGTCAGCAGACAACTTTTGAATTTAGCTACTGCACTGATGCAAGTGTCTTCCAAGGGGTCTTGACTTAAAACAACCTAGTGTGAAGGCATTTTTAGTGAGATTATAAAGCCTAATCTAGTTCAGCTAATGGGGAGGGGGGTAAAATAATCATATAGTGGAGCAGAACTCGAATACAACACAAAACAGACTGATTTATTTATACTCAACTTAAGTCTAAGAGAACAATGAGAATACATCCAGGGAACACTATTTGAAAACTAGAGTTATAACTCCTATATGTAAATATATTAACTGTTTTCAGATGCAAATGAGGTAGGAAAGACCACTGAGGAATTGCACACTTCTCTCCAAGATGTGTTGGAGGTATAACGTCCAGCCCAAGGAGACATTAGATCACTAGCTTTGATCAAACTAGTACTTTAAACATAGATGTATAGCCATAGTTAGGAAAGATTAGCCACCCAAGAATCTACCTGGGGGTCACAGATCGGATTATATTCACAGCAATTACCCCATTCCTTGATGCACATCTTCACAAATACACTTTTAGTGAGCTAGCACAGATCGTCATGAAATCAGTGCTACAGAATGGGTCTAGATGGACGATGTCCACGTAATGCTTCCTGTAAAACTAAGGTTCTGACTATTTGTGAAGAAAGCTCCCATGCTGTTTTTGCAGTGTATAAAGTGCTTTGGGGGGAAAAAAAAGGGGTATTATATAATAGGATAGCTCTAGCTATACAATGTGTAGCTATATATAACGTTATGTATATAACATGCATGTGATGTGTTCATACAGATTTATCCCTGGGCAAGGAGTAGTATGCCGCTGCACTGTTCCAGGAGAAATCCAAGGAGGAACTGTGACTGAGTCACATCAGCCCTATGTCTTTGTTCGCCAGAGCAAAAGTAAGCTGGTAAACACTTCACAGAATGCAATTTGCTCCTCTTGTTGTGCTGGAACAGCTTGGTCAATACTACACTGGGGAGACAGCGCTGTAGCCATGTTCCTGTTCATCCATCCCTGGTCACATGCTGGGCTGGAGGGCAGAGGGGTTTACAGACTCTTCTCTCCCCCACACACTCAGAATTCAGGTTTTCATTCACAGGGTTAGGGGAGGGTCTCTGATCTCCAATCTTATTTCTATGAGTAACTTTGTTAGTGCTACCCTTGAACTAGCCATTAAAGCACATTGTGTCAACTTATCACGACTATATAGTTCTATGTATTTCACTTCACTTACTCCTTATTTTTTCCATTGTCTTAAGAACGAAAACAAAACACCAACCACAAGTGGGCAGTTTTGGTGCCAGAAGATGAGAAACACAAGTTGGATGAAGCCTTCAGAATAACTCTCTAACCATTGTTACCTCTCATGGGCTCACCAGAAACTCCCCACAGACCAAGACCACCAAACTTAGAGGGGATCAGACCTCATCAGAACCAACGTAAAACCTGCGGACAGCTCTCTACTGCTGATGAACTCTCCCCACAACAACATACCTTTTGAAATCCCTGGGTTCTACACATGCCCATCACAAATCTATTACCTACAAGTGAATGCTTTTCACAAAGCAAGCATGCTATATCTGAGCTCTCAGTCCTCGTAGTCAAAGGAAACCTGCACATCATATGCAAAAGAAGAGCCTGAGAGCTTAAATTCTTCATGACTCTGCTACAGCAGTTCTGAAATTGATGGACTGAATAAAGAAAGTGGATTTAAGGTTTGTTGCAACAATTTCTAAACCATCTTCACCCTGCATCTTCCCCACACCCAGCCCCTCCCATGATTGGAGAGGGGGTAAGGGCCACTTCAACTTAAAACAGTCCTTTGAAATGTGTGCTAGCTCTAATGCCAAACAAGCCATTCCACTTGTTTGTGACACAGAGTACATTTCCCGCACTTGAAAAGGGGCTCCCTGTAAGCTTCTCTCTCACGGACTTCTGTTGGCACAATAAAAATGTATAACCCACGTTGTCTCCATGGCCACAAGCATGGCATTTTACAACAGCTTAAGTGCAGATAGCTATAAAACAGAAATACTTTTCTAACTCCCAAAGCAGTCTTCCCACCCACTCTACTCTTGTAGAAAACAGCCATTGCAGTGTGCCCTACAAGCCAAGAGATTTCCACCTGTCAGGGAAAGCAGGTGAATGAGAGTCGGAAGCAAGTATCTCCTGCTACAGCCACAGCTTCCTTCCTGTTTAAATCAGAAGCCTGTTAGTTCAAGTAGCTCAGATGATCACAACATAAGAAGAAAGGCAATCTTTACAGAAAAAGCACTGTAAGAGCATATTTTTGGTATAATTAAGTATTCGTTTTAAAATACTCAAAAGGCTTTTGCTCATAATGCCACTTCATTCAGAAAGTCACTAAACACTCCCTTTGAAGTACAAGCCTTCATATAATATGCTAACTCTTGCCTTAGTGACCTGCAAATGAAACAGCAAAAGTACCGATGATCAAAATATAAGCCAAGCTGAGTTAGAGAAAAGTCCAGCAGTGCTGCTGCTGCTGCAGATAGGGTCTATTTAAAAATGTAGCAGTAAGCATCAAAAAGGATGAATACACTGAAGTGCTTATCCTCTGAAGAATGGAGATACCACCCCAAAAATCTATGACAACTCTACAATTCTGTAACAGCCTAGTTTTCATAAGCAATTTTCTCCCACTCACACACACATTCTAGCTTGTGTCAGATCACAATACACACTTGCGCTGGTCTTTATCAGGTTCCACAGTTATAAAGCATAACACTCTCCAGCCTTGACATCACACAAGTGCTAACATGTCGATAGTCCCCACATTACAAAATAAAAATAGATCATGGAAGCCCGTCTTCAATGAACTTTGACTGTACCATCTGTGCAAAGATTCTGCATTACTTCACAGAAACTCCAAATGGCAGTAGAAATTAAATGTTAGTGAGCACAAGGGGTCCAGAACAGAGGAACTTCTAACCCAATCCTGTTATTTTTGAAATCACAATCAGTTTGCATCTTTCTTCCAACCCCAATTGAGCCACACAAGTCACCTTTTCTCCCACTCTCTTTCTGAATAAAATACCTTTCTGCCACTCACTGCAAGATGGGAGCACAGCAGTGTGGACTAAGATAATGGCAGTGAAAGAGAGAGAGAGTTGCATTCACCTAAGATTTATGGGCGAGATTATGTGTTGGTGTAACACTCACAGACTGTAGTAAGTGGGCGGAATCAAACCTGTGACCTCTGCAGCTAAATGAGTAAGCCTCTACTGCATGAGCTAAAACTCACAGCCCCCTTAGCAAAGCCTGTAGAGAAGACCCACTCTCTGTAAGTGGTCCAGGTTGCATTAGCTGGAACAGAACACCATATGCAGGAGGTGTGGGGGTTTAACTGGGTCTCCAAGATACCCAACAGGTGATACGCAACCCAGAGCAAGAAGGACTTGACCACCTTTGCATCATCCACATTTCTGAACTGCTCCAGGGACTGGGCCCTGGAATAATTTACTTAGCACTGAAAAGCTACATTATAGCACTTTTCACAGGCTCTTCAGGATCTCCACAGTGCTGGTTGCATATCCTCTTGACACTCTGCTCTCCACCTCCCAGTCCTGTTCCAGGGTTTACAAGGAGGTTTTCAGGGGACAATCTAGGGGTACCTTTCACAGCTGCAAAGATCCTGGCAGGGGGAATCCTTGTTCAGATGGAACCAAGGCTTTCAGGGTGCCTTTATGCTGCTCCACCCCCTTTACCCGGCATGGAGGGGCCAGAACAGGGGTGAGGAGCTTTCAACCATCTGTTGACAATTCTGCATAAGGAGCTGATACTCACATAGAATCACAGAATACTAGAACTGGAAGGAACCTCAAAAGGTCATCAAATCTACTCTCCTGTTCTCACAGCAGGACCAAGCACCATCTAGATCACCCCGGACAAATATTTATCCACCCTGTTCTTAAATCTCCTCATGATGTAGATGCTACGCCCACGTTCAGCAATTTATTCCAGTGCTTAACCACCCTAATGGCATTTTTTCTAACATTCAACCTTAACCTCTTTAGCTGCAGTTTAAGCCTGTTGGTCCTTGTTCTATCATTAGAGGCTGAGGAGAATATTTTTAATCACTCCTTTTTGTAATCCCTTTTAGGTACAGGTCGAACCTCTCTAATTCAACATTCGCTTGCCTGGCATGATTTTAGTTAGCCAGATGGCCACTTGTCATGGGTGTGGCCAAGTTTCCCACAGTCCCATAAAGTTTGTTTACAGCCACCAGTTCTGGGTCTCAGTGTTCTGTGCTCTTATTTAGCTCTAATTTACCCCTAAATGTCTTCTAAGAGCACAGTAAACAGTGCAAGTATTGGTAAAGCTGGACAATATTGACCTCACATAGTGCAGCAAATTCTGTCATCTGGCACCAGTCAGGTCCTATGGGCGCTGGACTAGAGAGGTTCAACCTGTATTTCAAAGCTGCTATCATGTCCTCTCTCAGCCTTCTCACGTTCAAGCTAAACATACCCAGTTCTTTTAAGCTTCTCTGATAGGTCATATTTTCTAGACCGTTAGTCATTTTAGTTACTCTTCTCTGGACCCTCTCCAATTTCTCTACATCAGTGGTGTCCAAAAGGAACGTAAAGGATCACTCACTCCTGGCCTCCTTTCTCCACCAGACACCACCCCTCAGCCAGGCACCAGCCTTCCCTCCCTTTACCCCCCTCAGATTACTCATAGAAGCTGCCCGACATCTACAGCCAGCATTATGCAAGCTATTTCAGAATCCAGCTGCAGCTTGCTGGGGCTGGAGGTTCCGCCTCAGCTGCTGCCACCATGTGCTTTTTCCACCATGTGGTGGGGTACATGAGCGTAGTGGCCGGAGGGGTGCACCACATGTGTGGCTCTCTTGAGCCTCACTTCACTACACTGCGCTGCCCTGTTTGCCATATGTGGCAAACAGGGAGCATGTTGGACACTGGTGCTCTACGCACCACGGCACTCCACTTGAGGCCTCATCACTGCAGGGTAGAGTGGAAACATTACTTCTCGTGTCTTGCTCACAACACTCCTGGTAACACGTTTAACACTACACAAACAAGTAGTATCATAGAAATGGATGGGATTAACTCATGCCTAAAGTCAAGCATGTGAGTTGCAGGATTAGGGCCATGTGAAGCCACCCTTCTTCCTCACCGATTGCACTGGTGAAAATCCAGAGTAACCTACCTTCAGTGAAATCAATGCAGATTTACACTGATGTCACACAGTAGAATCAGGTCTACTCTAGGTAGCACTTTGTCTGTTATAAACCAAGTATGATTTTCCTCACAAAATTCTGCTTTTGCCCAGAATGCCCACTTTCTACCCTATTACTCTGAATTTATTGGCTACATTTTTATTCAGATTGCTCAGATTACACGCTTCATATCTTCCAATATTATGACCAAATGCCTCATATTCCTATCTCTGGGACATTCTGTATTGTCACTGGTTGAGAATAATTTGCATATTCTATTAATAGGCATAGTGGCATCTGATATTATGATTCAGTGTGTTGTGTTGGAAGGTTTTAATGCCTTCAGGCAAAACTCATATCCTAGAATTAAATATAAAATGTGGTATGTGGTTTTACACTGTTAGCAAAGTAACCAGTTTGAAATGGCAAGTAGTCCATTTAAAGTAATTTTATAACAAATACTGCCCATGATTTGAACTTCACAAAGCTAGTGCATTCTTTGAAGTAATGAAATTGCACAACTTTATGTGCTGAATACATAGTTCCTGCAAATACCATCATCTGTCTTCCATGGCACCCCTATGCATACAATGTCCCTCTGGAAAAATATCCTCTAGAGCCACTAAGATATCTTCACCCCAACCCCTTTTTAAATCTTGTTTGTACTATGAAGTCCACACAGAGCTGTCAGCTGATGGCTCTGCTGGTGGCTAGCTGAATCTATTGCTACTGCTGTGATTTTTTAATTTAATCAAACCAAGTAAATTTTAGCTCCACAGTATTGCACATAGGTAATCTCTGAAAAAAAGTATGGTCATGTTACTCTGATCCTAAACTCTGTCTCATCTGTTAGTTTTATCCACCTTGGACTTAGTACAAAAGATTGCCAGCTCATTGGGGCAAGGGTTGTCTTTGAGTCTGCCCCTAGCAAAATGGAGTAAACCATACTACATTAAAATATCTTTTTTACCTTGTCTTGTTAAAATTATTTAAGTAGAACAGCAAAAAGGAAGGAAAAACTTAAGATGGTAAATAGACTATTGAAAAATGAGAAAACCATTTGGTGAAAAATGGCAAGAAATTGAATGTGTTTCCATTTCACAGGCTTTAAAACTAAAGCCCTTTTCACACCCTTGTCATGTCACATTTTCAGTATTTAGCATGCAAACCTTTACTGAAGTCACTTTGAAATGACTGAAATTTGTAATGTCTGAAAAGACATTTGACAGGGATTTAAAAATATAGATAAAAAATATGCTTTTTAGGTGCCTTTCCAGAAACAGAAGAGGATTTTGTCCCTACCCTTCAGGAAGCATAAACTAGTAGATTTATTGAAATTAGTAAATTGGCTTATTATTCGCACTACTAAGTCGAGTCCAATCAGATGGGACTTTGCAGACATGCAGGGTACCTTCTGTGCAGTTTGGACTGTAGGATCAAAGCCCATGGACCAATTTCATATTTCCCTCCAGAAATTTGATGAGAATGGCAAAGATATCAAGGAAAACTCCATTTCAGCTGGTGAAATTGTAATCATGTTAGCTATAAGAGAAAGCACGTTAGACAGGTGCTATTAAAATCTAAATTAAACTAGACATAGGAATCATCTTTCCAAAACTCAAAGATTCTCCAGTACCTGTGGGGAAATTGTGTGGAAAATTAGCACGTTTTTCAGCAGCCCTTCCACTTAATCCCCATCACTCCTAAAGAGCCATTATACTGTGGTTTTCCCACCTGTTCAGGAGTGGGCCACCAAGCATACAATAGAAACTCCCTGACTGAGCCACCATTACGTCCCAAGAGCTCAGAATAAATGGATTGGTTCTCCCCTAGTTCCAGCCACATCCATGCCAAAGCTGTGGAGGCTCCAACAATCTCTTGTTCTTGCAGAGTCACTGCCAGTTTCCCAAGGAGTAAGATGTGTTTGCGTTTCTCTTTTTTCAATTTTTGGCAGATCTACAATGTACTTTAAAAGTTGATTTCCCCATGCTACGTAGTTTCATTCATGAAATACATAATATGGATAAAGTATTTAGCATTTTTCAGAATAGTTAGTGAATGTCGGGGATATTAAATTCTTAAAAATATGGTAAACTTTAATTGCCTTAATGGTACAAAGTAACAGTAATGTTGTCATGCAACATTTAGAGTCAAAGCAGTTTTGAAATCCACAATGCATGTCAAAACAGCTTTCCAAACTGATCCTATTTTTAACCTGGAGTTTTAAGTTACAATTGCCGTAATTTTTATTGATATTTCTTCACAGAATTTTAGTCCAAAATCAATGTGACATACATTCTCTGCATCAGATATAGCCATTCAATTATTGTCCAAGATTTACTAAATTCTTATACTCCATTAATGTTTTCTAGCCCTACCCAACGTAGGGGACCAAATGTGCCATGCAGTAAGAGATGGTCCCTATCCCCAAAAACTAACATAAAAAAATCACAAGAGAGAAAAGATGTATTTTATATTTACTGGACAGAGTGAATTTGAAGCACACCTTCAAAAATGTCTAAGTGATTGAGGAACCAATTTCCCATTTTCATAATTAATTTATGCACTTACAACACAATGACTTCAAATGAACCTTAGATTCCTCTATTCCTAAGTCACTTTTGAAATTTTTACTCTGGCCCAGGGATGGGCAATAATTTTTGCTGGGGAGGGGGCACTTCAAGATTCTGGTGGGTGGTGAAGGGCCACACTTTTGCACGGAGGTGGATGCAGAGTCTGGGATGGAGGTTGGGTGAAGAAGGGAACTTGCAGTAGGGGCTGGGGGGTAGGATAGGGTGTGGGGTTTGGGTAAAGGAAGGGATTTTTGACAGAGGGACAGAGGATTGTGGGTAGGGCCTGGAAGTGCATAAGGATATGGGTGCAAGAGAGGATTCAGGACTGGGGGAGAGGTGTAGGAGTGAGTGCAGTGGCGGGGGGCAGTTGGGTCAGGAGGCGGCTCTGGCCAGGAGGTGCTTATCTAAGCAGCTCCTGGGCAGCGGCACTCTCAGGCAGGCTTTCCTGCCTGCCAGCAGCCCCAACCCTCTGGCTGTTCCACGTGGCTCTTTGTGCTGCCAGGGGAAGGGCTTTAGAAGCTGCTCCTGCACCCAGGAAAATCTCTCAGCTCCTATTGGCTGGAAACCAGCCAAAATGAACTCAGAAATTGGGCTACAGTGCCCCCACGTCTCAAAAAAATCTCCCTGCTCCCATTGGTTAGTTTCCAGTCACTAGGAGCTGAAAGATTTTGCTGGGGGTCAGCAGTAGCACCCAAAGCTCTCCCCCCTCTGTAGCTGTAGGGCTAGCAGCAGGCTGGATGAAAAGGCTTGGTGGGCCAGATCTGGTCCCCCAGCCAGCTCTTGCCTATCTCTGCTCTAGCCCAAGGTTACCAAGGATGGCTGTGACAAGCCATCAAATCATGCCAGGCCTCCTTAATTCCAGTCCAGCACCTTAACTACTCCATCCTTCTTTAATAGTTATGTTTCCTAGTGAGCACCTAACTGCATTTTTTCAAAACCTCCCTGGGAATTTGACATGAGCAACTGCAGGATGTGGTCCTAAAGGACATATCCTGCTTCTATTCCCTACTATGCTCCATCTTGCAAACTTCACATGTGAATCCAAGGGAGTATGATGACCCAGTTTTGACTACTGCATCACTCTCCCTTCCTGTGACAGAGAGTTCTCCTTTGTCAGAATGAGCATATTAGCCCAACGTAGTCATCCTCTGGATCTGAGCTGCTTTTGATTTCAAAAGTATCTGTGCTTGGATCTGACATCACAATACTGTTTATTATACATTAAAAAGTACCATACCCAGACAATTCGTACTTTGTGTGGCATGATAATGTAAATCAGTGATGTTGTCTACACTTAAAAGTTAAAACATGGTAAGGTAGGGTGTCAATATAAAAATATCTATTCATTAACTGCTCATCCATATGCTTTTATTCCAGAATAAAAGATTACATATATTCTTCTAAATTATCTCCATCTTTGGATGCTAATGGATTAAATCAGTTCCATAACAGCTCATCAAGCCCTTAGAGGGACTTGCAAGCAAAGGAGATGTCCTTATTAATTACATAAGGAAAAGGGTCGAGTTAATTGCCTAGTGTAGCTATCCCACATCATTTTTTTAACCAAACAGCATCCTCAGCCAGGGACACCACACAATAAGTGCAGGAGTGCATTAAAAGTGGAGCATTGAAACTCCATTTACTCATGCTGATCCATCTGATGGTATCATTCATGATGCTCCCAAACCTCTACAGCTGACAATAGTGCACAGTAGAGAATGCTGCCTTTATAAACAGAATGAATCAAACAATCGCCATGCAGGAGGAAAAGAACCATACAATTTAGCTCACTGGAGTCATTAATATGTACCAAATTGTGTATAGGCTGCATACATATGGTCCTAATACAGGGGTGAAATAGGACGTCCTCGCCTCTCTTCTCTTCTCCTCTCCTCTGAGATACCAAATGAAAACATTAACGAGTGGGATTTTCTTTGCAATAGCTTCAACAGATGGAAAGAAAGTGAGCTGAGCTGCATGAGGTTGAGGAGAAGCCTGTTTGTGCCTACTGCATAAAATAAACGTTCAAGACCCATTCATCCATGTCAAAAATATAACCTTTGTAATGTTGCCAAGGTCGGTGAAACCTATGGTGATCAGTGCTAGCTGCACATGCTAAAACTGCTTAGGGGGAACGTACACTAGTTTCAAACTCTCCACCCCCAAACTTTCCTCCCACACAATGCTGATTTGCATATTTAGGCTAATTCTCCTGCCTTAGGCATAGCTCCTGGGGAGCTGGTCTGAACTGCAACACAGAGAGCGAGAGCGAGAGCGAGAGCTCCAATGGCACAAAAATCTCTAAGACAAGCAGAATCAGGCTGTAAAATATGAGGTCAGAACAATGCCACAGCAGTATTTAGACTGGCCCGTTTGCAGCGCGCTTGGGGTACAGGTAGACCTGAATTATATCCTCCTGGCTATGCCTGTGTAAGTGACTATTACTCTCCGCCTTGGAACTCGGTTACATAATAGTCCCACCGCCGGCGGGCTTACAGCCATTGCTTGGCTACCTGCAAGCAGCACCGTGCCACCATTTGGGTTTGAATGACAGCCGGGGAAAGTACGCTGGTTGATTTTGATACCGAAAGCACATCCTGCCTCAGTAGGACCTCAGCCTCCCCCAGTGGGCGCCCTCCCCACGGAGTGCGCCAGGTTTCCAGTTCGAATAGAGCATGTCTGTTTCACTGCAAGAGCCCTCGGACGCCTGGCGTGCCGCTGTGCCCCCACTAGCGTGTTCGCTTGGAGGGGGGATGAGTATTTCTGCCACCTGTGAGACCGACCAGTCTCGCTCGGCTCGCTGGTTGCAGCCCCAGCGGTAACACCGGGCGGTACGGAAGCAGCGCCAGGGATGGGCTTTTAAATGGGAGCGGAGGGGTTTGGCTGGGGACGGGAATCTAAGCTGACACCTACCCCCGACCTTGTCCCGCAGGTGCCAAAGGACGCCCCCCCCCCAGACAGGCGGGGGGAGAGGAGGAGAAGGGGCCCTCCACCCCCACGATCACTCGCGGAGCTTGTGCCTGGAGCCGCCGCGCATACCCAGCCCGAGCCGGGAATTCGTCCCAGAAGCCCTCCAGGTTCTGGCCGGGAAACCAAACGCGCCAGTTGCAATAAAGCGGGCGGAGGGCTGGGGGCCCCCCGGCACGGTCGCTGGACCTGGCGGGGGCTGTCCCTGGACGGCCTTGGGTTGGCAGCGCTCAGGATCCATCCCCAGGCTGCAGTCCCGAGGAGCCGCTAGATTCCGCCCCCCACCCATTTTGGGGTGCACCGCAGGACGGCCGCTCACAAGCGGCGAGCCAGCGCCGGCCGCCGCCACCGGGAGGGGGGTTAAGGCGCCTTCGCCCCTTTCTCCCCGGTTGGGGGTGGGGCACAGAAACCAGCCGGCCCCCGGGGGCGGCAAATGCTGCACCTGCCCCCGCCCCGCATCACCCGCGCTGCCTCGGCCGGGGCCCAAGTTAAAGCACTGCGCGCCCGCCCCGGGCCCCGCCTGCCGGGCGACATGAGCAGCGCGGGGCCGCACACGAGGGAGCCCGGCAGGGGAGGCGCCTCAGCCAGAGCCAACGTGCGCTCTGCAAGTCGAGGCAGCGCCGCTACCTGCCGCCGGCCGGCTCCTGGCTGCCCTGCCGCAGCCTCGGCACCCCGAGCAGGGCGCGTTGCAAGCGGCAGATCAGGCTGAACAGCAGGGGGGCTGGGGCTCCGCCGGGCTGCTTAGCCCGGGTGTGCGCCCTTCTCCCCGCCGCTCGCAGGGGCCCAGCAAAAGCCAGGGGCCGCTCCGAGGAGAGACGCATCCGCCCGGCTCCTGCCTGGACGCAGCGCCCAATGCTGGAGCTGCTCCCCGGGCAGGACTCCTCGGCAGAGGGTAGCTAATTAACACCCCCCCCCCCCGCCGGCACACACGGCGGTGTCAGAGAGGCGAGAGAAAAGCTACTGCCCGGGCACCCGTCTCCCAACTTGGGCAGAGACTCGCCTCTTGGAGCGCGTGAAGCCAGCCGCGCGCGGAGCCCAGCTGCGGGGCGGGCCGGGGCGGGGCTCAGAACAAGGACTCGCAGCAGCCCGGGGTGGCTCGTGTGAATGAAGCGGGGGCGGGGGGGGGGAGCCCAACAGAAGTCCCTGCAGCACCACCTCCCCTCCCCATCCCTAACCCGTCTTCCCAGCTCAGCCTTGGCGCCTGCGGGCGGAATCAAAGCCCGAAGCAATCCGGCGGGAGCCGTCCTCCGGCCGCCGTGCGGTGCCCCGAGACCTGTCCGCGCAGGGTGCGAGGCGGCGGTGGTGCAACGGCCTCGTGGTTTCAGCTGCTCGGGCTTGTCTTTGCGGGGGGGGGGGGGGTACTGCAATTTAGCCCTCGGGGTTATTGCGTCCCCTCCCCGCTCTGAACCTGGCCGAGGAGGAGACGATTCCCGAGCGGGAGTTCTGCTTGTGCGCTCCCCGCTGGCCGGAGAAAATGCACCGTGGCGCTTAGAGGGGATCGAACTCTGGCCGCTTGTTCAGCGGGCCGAAGCTGTCGGGCAGAGCCCGCCTTCGCGGGGTGCAAAGCGGCCACCGCAAGAGCAATGGGAAAGCCAGTGACATTAACGAAGAGGCGCGTACGCGCTCGGCTGCAGCGCTGGACACTCATCCCCGTGGAACTAACACCCACCTAATCGAGTGGGCCGGTGGGCGGAAGCTGCGGTCCGCAACTGCGTCCTCACCGTAAACCTTTCATGTTTCATGGGCGAGGCCCATCGTGCCTGTGCCCACGTTGCCTTTTACAAGCCCGTTGCCGAGGCATATTCCACTCCAACGCACACCCACTGAAATCACCGCCTTGGGTTGCTCCACAGATTGCTTCTTGTAAATGGGGCGAGAAATCCCGAAAGTGGCAGGCAGGGTGGAAGAGAGCGAGGGGGGGGGGGCGCTGTTGCGAGAGAGAGAGAGGGGCGGCGGAGGGGGGAGCAGGATAATTCTTAGGGGACATTACATGAAAACACCTCTGTGACAATGCCTAGACTATAACCGCAACTCTGCCCAGCGCCCCCGACCCCTGCGCAGGGCGGGCAGCCCCTATGGGCTAGACAGGAGGGAAGGAATAGATCCGTAATCCCACCCGTTCCAAGGAGGAACCCAAAACATCCCCCAGACGTCTTATGCCCCTACCTGGAAGAGCCTGAGGATGTTCGCTACCATAATGGACACTGAACTTCCCGATGCCCCGATCACTCCAACTACTTTCTCTGGCTTGACAAAAACCGGCGGCTCCCCATTGGTGCACCTCACGTCGGAGGTGTCCTTCTGGATCAGCGCCTGGACGAACGTGAGGGACTGCTCCAGCGCGTAGGTGTCCCTGGAACAAGTGTCCAAGATGCGCGCCCCGAGCGTCACGTTGGGCAGCAGCTCCGGGTCGCTGTTGATCTGGTCCAGCGCGTAGAGCATCGCCTCGAGCCGGTGGATGCCGTTCTCGCGCTTGATGTCCCCGCACGGCACGCCGGTGGGGCCCTTGGCGTGGACGGGGAAGAGCCCCCCCAGCGTGATGTCGCCCTCCAGGCGGATGGAGTGGGGCGCGTACATCTCCTGCCCCTGCGCCACCGCCGAGAGCAGAAACTCCAGCAGGCAGCAGGGCAACTTCATCAAAGTCAGCAGCTGGAAGAGCCGCCCCAGCCGGATCATGGTGCTGCCGCGGCTCAGGCGAGAGCCCGCTGCCCTGGCGCGGCCAGCGGGGCAGCCGTGCGCCCTCATGGAACCGGGCGGGGAGATTCCCTTGGGGGGTGCGGGGTGGGGGGGCGCGGCTCCTCCCGTCCTCCCCCCTCCGCCGCGGCTTCTCTGCTGCGAGCTCCAGCGGCACAGCACTGGGGAAAGGTAAGGGTTTCTATCGCTTTAAATGGTCGCTCGCCTGCTCTCCTCCTCCCACTCTCTCCCTCCCCAGCCTGGCTCTCCCTGCGCGTCATTACGCAGAGATGCGGGCTGAGGTAACTGGAGAAAGGCGGGCAGCGAGCGCAGGCCGGGGGATCCTCCCCAGGCGGGGCTGGGGCTCGCGGGTTTTACACCCCACCCGGCGCGCAGCCTCCTCCCGGCCCTCTCCCGCTCCTCCGCTGGTAGTGGGGAGAACCAGCCCGCTGCGCTCAGCTGGCTCCTCCTGCCTTTTGGCCCCCACTAGCAACATGAACATAGAGAACAAATGTAGCGCCTAATTCACCAGAAGGGGGCGGGGGGGAAGTGACCCGACCCAGCTGCCTTGGATGGGGCAGGCAGGACGGAGGCCGATAGATTTTGCTCCAAAATCGGATGTCCAAATAACTAGGGAGCAGCCCTGTTAAAAACAGCCAGCTCCCAGCCCAGCTGCCCCGCTCACGTACCCCCACCCCAGCCCGACCCAGGTTCCGTTCGCTCAGCCCGCACGCTGGGGCTGAAGCCAAAAACCTAGGGCTGCTTCTTGAACGCTTCCAGTTTCTGGCAGCAACCATCCCTATTCTACTGGCTCAATGATGAGTAAATGGAGCTGCTTCTGCTGCACAAAGAATCTTGACCTTGATATCTCCTGGGCTAACAGCAGACAAACACCCGGCTCTGATACCTGGATTCACCCTGGCAAGTTGTGGCCCCTAAGGATATGTCTACAGAGCAGCCCTGTTTCAATATGAGTTACTCTGGAGGAGATATTCCAGAACAGCTTATTTTGAAATAATGCTGCTACACAAAATGCATTTTGAAATAGGGCTTGGCTATATAAATACAGGCTGTGTCTACACTAGCCCCTTCCTTTTACTGTAAGTATGCGGTGCGTCATTAGCATAAAACCAAATTGGAAGATGAGGCTTTTGAAGTCCAGGGGGTCATTTTGAAAGGCCTCGTCTACACGGGCAGTGCACAGATGGAAAATGGTGCTTTGGCTTCGTGTGGCCGCCCTTATGCTAATGAAGCACTGCTTAATTATGGCAGCGCTTCTTTACCATCTTCCCAACTCAATCATCACCATGGCCCTTCTGAAAGGAATGGGCTAGTATGGACATAGCCACAGTGTCTACACACACAGCCTATTTCAAAATAGAGCCATTGGACACACTATGGCTTATTTCATAGTAGGTTCTATTCCCTGTGGCTATGTCTACCCTGGTTCTTCCCTTTTGAGAGGGGCACATTAGGTGCTGATTTGCATATTCAGTGTCTCATTTGCATAATGTTAGCCACTCACCATTTGGAAGTGCTGTGTTTGAAAGCCAGCTGTGTAGACATGGTTCCTTTGAAAGGAAGCCCCACTTCTGAAGAATTAGGAAGAAGGAAGAGCAGGGCTTCCTTTCAAATGAACCCCATCAACACAGCTGTTTTGGCTTTCAAAAACAGCACTTCCGGAATGGTGAGTGGCTACTATTATGCAAATGAGACACTGAATATGCAAATCAGAAGCTCATGTGCATTTTCAATCAGCCATTTTTGCATGCCCCTTTCAAAAGGTGGGGAGCCAGTGTAGACGTAGCCACAGGGAATAGAACTTATTTTGAAATAAGCTATAGTGTGTCCAATGGCTCTATTTTGAAATAGGCTGTGTGTGTGTAGACACTGTGGCTATGTCTACACTAGCCCTTCCTTTCAGACAAGTCCAGTAAATCACCTCGAATTTGTCATTGATATTTTCAGAATAATCTTGAGGACTCAGAGATCACGTCTTTCATTAAATTTAAATGAAAGATGCATTTCTATACCCAGGCTGTCTTTGCAAGGATTGGATGAACTGGGCTCTAGATGGGATACTAATTCTAAGACTATATATTTTTTTAAATTGAGTGGATTTGTTCACTGAATATATGCACTAATTTGCAATACAGTCTTCATTTTGGGCTCCAATTATAATAGCAACATTTTTACTCTCTTTAAACCTTTTACTAAATGTTGATGTATCATAGTTGATGCTCTTGAGGGTCCAGAATTTCCAGTAAATATCTATTGCTCTCTCTTCATGCAGCAGAATTTGGAAAACGGGCAGAGAGGGCAGGAACTAGCAGGATTGAGACAATTTTTTTAAATGAGATTTGTGGCCAAAATTTGGGCTCAAACAAGCTGGCTGTGTCTACACTAGCTCTCCTCTTTCGAAAGAGGCATGCAAATAAAGGGAATCAAAAATGCAAAATGAGGCATAATTTTTTTTAAATGAAGGAGGGTTCTCTCAAAGATGGGGATTACTTTTGAAAGAACCATGTCTACGTTACCTTTATTTTGAAAGCTCTTTTGAAAGAATATGCAAATGAGGTGCCAGTATTGTAAATTTGTGTTTTATCTGCAGTTTTGATATCCTTCAGTTGCATGCCTCTTTCAAAAGAGGAATGCTAGTGTGGACATAGCCTTTATGGGAGAAAAATAACCTCTTGTGAAGCTACAGACTAATACAACTACTTCTCTGAGTCACTTTATCTTGGCATGTTAAAAAGACCCCTCACCTAGTAACTATCACTTTTGGGTCAGTGTCTAAGATGCTCGATATTCATCAGCTGCATGTCAGCTACTCCCAGTTTCATAACATTTTTAAAAGTTGGATTTTTTATTAAAAGCAAAGTCAGCCTCCTCAGACAAAAAATATTTTAGTTCCATGACCATGGGGCTGTTCATGTGTGGGATTTTTTTCCCCCTTCTCTTTCTGTTTGTATGTAGTTTAACTACTGCTCATCATCATGTTGACACAATTGGGACAAGGTGTCAGATTAAGTAGAGGAAACAGAGGAGCATGGGATGGTGGCATAAATAGTTATACAGTTCAGGTGAGAGATCTGAGACCAAAAGTGTCAGTGGGTATTTCTCTATTGACTACTTGACTGCTGCCCACTGCTGTAACCTACTTACTGCCCACTCACCATTCTTCACCTATATAGCTAAGCTATTATTCAACTGAGTTGCTTCTCAAATCAAATTCCTACCTAGTTCACCTTTACACTCGTATACATACAAAGCTGTTACCAACAGCTTCCCCATGAATAAGCCCATCTGCTGCCTACCTTATGCTCCTTTTCAGCACAGCCTCTCGCCTCAAAAAATAGTCCACTCAACCTTACATGAAATGCCCTGATAGCCACCAGAACATAGAAACCGTCAGGCTGGATCAGAATCAATGTCCAGTATTCCATCTCCAACAGTGGCCACCCTAAGGCACTTCACAAGAAGGTGCAAGAACCACACATTTGACAAGTGTGGGATAATAATCTCCCATGCTAATCTACTGAAAAATTGCTTTAATGGTGAAGCAAGAGATTTAATATCTTTACTGCCAATTTTTGGTACATTAATTGGATATGCTTGATACCCACATAAATATCCAGTTCCTTTTTGAATCTTAAGTCTTTGTCTCTATGGCCAGGAGTTCCACAGTTTAATGGCATATGGTGTGGGTATTTGTCATTTCTGAATTTCCCATCTTTAATCTTTAACCTTTTAATTATCTACCTACCTCATCCTCTTTCTATGTTACTCCCACTGGCCCCTAACCTTAATGGTCCTCTCAGACAAGGAACAAACCTAAGTAATCTATGCATTTAGCACTTTTACACATTCAGTGTATTTGCAGGAAGCCTTAACTCATGGTATAGGAGCACTGTACCTCATTAGGTGATGCCACTTTGAATAATGAAGAGCCACATGAGCATATCACTCTGAGGCTACCACCCTTCAACTGCTCCCAGTCTGCTTCTCTGCTGAATCTTTCCCAAAGTCCTTGCACAGATTAACGTCTTACTGTGCCAGAGACCATCTCACCACATATGACCTTCCAAATGCCTGCACTCTGAAAGGACCCTATAGTGGGAAAACCCAAATTAAGATGCAGAGAATTTTCCAAGCCAGAAAACATCAAACTGTCCAATGAAAAAGAAAAACAAAACCACACCAAGACTAGCTCCTCTTCCACTGGTCGTTTGGCAGGTTTTTAGCCTCAAAATGTCCCAAATCATATTTAAATCCCCTCTAATCTGTTCCAAATGGCTTGCAACTGGCAAGCCATTATATTACACAACAGAAAGACCTAACAGCTGATAGATGTTTGTACCATTTGATAACATTATTGGTTGAAATGCTGGTAAGGGGAAATTTCCTTCTCATCTTCTAATCAGGATGAAACCACAGTATTAAGTTAAATATCCAACATTCAGTTGTGTTATATAGTGTCCTAGGAAAATTGCAACCCTGGATTACCACTGGATATTTTCTTTACATCTTAATTTGGCATGGTTGGAGAACTGTGTTCCCAGCACTAATAGATTTTTGGCTTCAGTGTGATGCAAACTGAACCATTATTGCTTCTGTTACTAAAAGAAGGGTTTGCTAGAATGGCGGTTTTGCCTTTTCATTTTTAATACATACCAACACATGCTACATAGAATATTAAAGACATACATGGAACCAATAAAGGACAACACATATTTTTAACATTTATTGGCATACTTTACATTTTACCATGGTTTTGCACAGGAGATAAAAATGAATTCATGATGCAAAACCTTGAGTGCATGAGACAGCTCTGTGGGGGTGTTTGTTATTGGAAGCTGGGGAAGCCAGTTGGTTTGGCAGCTGGAAGAGGGGAAATAACCTCCTTTCAGATGCCATATCTTGTGGAAACCCCTACTATGAAAAGCCTGAGATTGAACAGAAGGAAGGAGGCAGTAAGGTTACATTGGCAGATGTAGGCCTCACCACAGCCAGGGGATGGGCGAGAAGAACTGCAAGAAAGTGCTTCCAACTGCAAGAATTGGAGCCTAAACCCAGGGATTTTCAGACTTCACACAAAGGAAGCAAGGTGACTGTATGCTGGGAGTCAGATACAGGGCTGAAGCAACCAGAGAAGCTGAGGGCTTGGGTCCAATAGTCACAGCTGAACGCTGCAAAGCAGGTCAACTTGCATGAGATACATGCCAAGTGTAAGACTTGACCAGTCTGTTCAACATGATTCTTCTGTATTGGATCTTTCTAGTTTCTGATGAAGAAATATTACATAGGTGCTAGCACACACGATGGATTAAGTGATTGTAATGCTTGAGGACTTTTTTTTTTTTTTTTTTAACTGCTATACCTTTTATGTGCAAAATCTCAGAACATTTGTTTTGTGCATCTGATGTACAATTTCACATGGGATAAATGAATATTAAAGCCTCCAAGTCACATACTTTAATCAGACCCAAGAGTGGTGAGTTTTGATACTTGAAGGAAGATGTGTTGGCCTGCCTGGTTCCTGAAGTGGTTACAAGTTGAAATACAAAGGACCTCACTCGATAAATAAATGTATTGTTGTTCTAGGCTCAAATAAACCTGAGCCTTATGCATGCAGAAGGATATGGCCAAGAACATTATCTAGCTCAACCTTATAGCTGCTGATTCAAGCCCCACTTGAGGAAAGGTATGTCTGAGAGCACTGTAATTATTGCCTCAGCCAGAATGTAAGTGAACAGCACAGCTGGTGGCAGCTGTTACAACTTCTGAAAGAGGTTTCATCTTCTTTTAAATGTGGATGAGCACATCTTTATTATGGCACTGCCGACAGCAGAGGTCAACAACCAAAAGAGCAAGAGCTTTTTTTCTTTTAAATTTAGAAAAAAAATACAAAAATTCAAAAGCTGCAATGCATATGAATATGAAATGGTCCTTAATAAATATCAAGCCATACTTTTTGTAACCCCTATTTTAAGAAGAGTGAGCACACATATCCCAAAGTGGACTGCACATATTAAAGGGAGAGTTGTCCAACTTTTTGAGATCATGTATTGTTTGCTATTTAGATACCAGTTTTCATTGCTTGGCTTTTAGGCGTTCATCAAATACTGAATTTTTTTTTTTTTTAAACTTTGGAATAATAGTGTCGGGAGCCACAAACAAGCCCTTAAAAATCCACTAGTTGCAGATCTCTGGCCTAGAGCAAATCAAATTCAACCTGCTTTGTTAGACATTGTGTAAACGTCATAACTTACTTTACCTCTGCTCTCCAAATTGAAGAATACTGAATATCTCCCATGTTGAAAGAATGAATTCTCTCTACCATGCTAGTGTTTTTTGAAAAAAGGATAGACTTGGCTATGAAAATCAGTGTGGGATTCTTTTTTAAAGGAAAGAACTAAGTTTAGAAGCTATAATGCTGAAGCTGAATTGTGAGTGGTATGTTAAACATATCCAAACAATGGGCCCTTCTAGTTTGCCTGGCTGATTCTATCATCTTATTTGACAAACTCTATTGGATTGCCAAAAAGAAGTCAACAGACCAGCATCTTTTAATGAAGCTACAGAAATTTACTCAAGCCACAAAGATCTCTATCTATTGCTGAAGGTACAGTTTAAACAAACACACACTGGCACCGGTTTTTAGGCAGCCAATGAATATGGTCTATGCAAATAGGTAGCAGAGCAGTGGAAATAAAGCAGATCATATGTTATATATAAAAGCTGGTGGTGTAGAATTTCACTAGAGTACAGTGGGAGATAACGTCATATTAAATGAGTCAATGTAGTACAAACAATTCTTTTGGTTGAAGTCAATGGTAGGACTTATGCCAAAGCTCTTGATTACCTGGCTATGAGCAAATAATTTTGGCACTGAAGTCAGTTTAAAAAAAATTCAAGACCTGTGATCCTTAACTCACAATGCAGTTACAATGCCTGTTTACAACTATTATGAAGTATTATGGTCTCTGCTGTTAGGAACTCCCCCCATCCCCCAGCAAATTCTCTTGAAGAAACATCTCGGCCTTTTGTTGGCTCTTATTTTTACTGAATGCAAGAGAAAACATTTAATAATAAAAATCAACATTAAGAATTCATCAAATAAAAAGTAAATGTACAACTTATGCTCAACTACCACTTAACCTGGCCCAATTTATATTGCAACATATTGTTCATGGTATTGTATTAAAAATAATGCTTGAATTAAGCAGTTTAAGATACACTAAAAATCACACTGAGCTTTGCTTAGAGCTATAAGATTTATCAATGTTTGGATAATTACATACACCTAATTCCCTCCCGCCCCATATGCCACCCCTGTTGTCTTGGATTCTGCTCCTGTCCTTTATGCAGAGTTACACTAGTTAATGCTTAAAAAATCAACACTGGAAGGAAAACAAAATGTCACACTTCCGTGTACAAACCCATCTCGAGTTATGAGGGGACCTTCCTTGGGGGCAGATACCCTCCTGTAGCATTTTGGTGACTTCCTCTGAAGCAACAGAGGCTGAACACTGTTAGAGAGATAAGCTCCTGGAGTGAAGAGATCATCATAGGAACAAATGACCTAACATACTGGATCAACCATGTGATCAAACCCGTGTACAACACTCCTTACAGAATTGGGGCCTTCATATATCATTTTATCTGCTAGATTTTTGTGCATATTAAAGACCTGACTTTAACATCCTTTCTGAACGTAGCAAGCCCTGCTTGTGCATTATATATATGGCTGATGAGAAAAGAATGCACACATCGCAAATGTTTACAAGAAGTTTGCATAAGCACATGCAGAGTAACTGTGCAGTCAGCTCAAAGACAGATATAAACGTGCCTGAGGGACAAATAGGAGACCCCAAATATATACTACTAAATTTACTTTCAGAAGTCATAGGCTTCATGGAAGCAGGCCCATTGTTAAAGCAATAGTTGTAATAGCAGGCAACCCTGTGCAATAATAATGGATGCACTTAATGTATGTTATCTTTCATACCAGCATCTCAATGTGGTTTGGAAAGATTTCTTTTGTAAATGTTAAGATTAAAAAAAAAGAAAATCATAGAGTTTATGCAAAGATCGGATTGAATTTTCAATTAATTTGAAGAACACAGGCCACTTACATGAATCACTGATCTGATATTTAGAACCCCACAAAATAGAATGGAAGACAAAATGAACTGTTCAAAATTTTGGGCTCTATTTGTTTGGTCAGCATTTCAAGCCACAAATGTTTCTGGTCAGAGGCTAGTTTCAATAAATTATGTGAGCAAAACAAAAATCACAATGTCACAAAATATAGGCAGGCAATTTCAGTGGTGAGGCCCAAACTGTATACCAGCTACTTATGAAAATAGAGTTGTCACAAACAGCATCCTTGCATGTAGTATATATTTAGAAGAGAGCTTCATACACTCAATATTCAAGCCACTGTGCTTCATGTCTGCACTTGCCAACCCAAAGAATTCAAAAGTGAGTCAGGCTCACAAAAATCATATGAGAATTAAAAGTTGTGTCTATGTTTTGTCTGGTGTTTGAGCCTTTTTGGGGTGGTAGTGCCATTTTCCAGGTTTTCCCTACAACCAGGTTAGCTAGAAACTATTTTAAATTAAAATGAAGATTCTTATGAATACCACAGGGCTCCAGAAGCTGGAGCTTTAAATAAAACATTAAATATCACAGCGCTCCTCATGAAAGAGGAATGACTGGCAACAGTGCTAATTATCAACTCTTTGAAGCAAGGAGCTTGTCTTTTCTCCCAAGGAGCCTGCTTATTTTGTTGCTGCTCATTTAAAGCCTCCAAAAAATAAATGTCACATCTTGGGCTAGTCTACACTTGCCCCCAACTTTTAAGGGAGCATGTTAATCAGGGTGATAGAAGATTGCTAACGAAGTGCTGCCGTGAATATGCAGTACTTCATTAGGCTAATTCTTCCCTGTGGCAACTTCAAAGTGTTGCCATGCATGTAGCCATGGGCACTTTGAAATGCCTTCACTCCCCAAAATTGTGACACTTTGAAGTGGCCGCAGGGGAGAATTAGCCTAATGAAGTACTGCCTATTCACTGCAGCACTTCATTAGTAATCTCCCACCACCCTGATTAACATGCCCCCTTTGAAGCTGGGGGCAAGTGTAGACCCAGCCCTTCATTTACTATTTTACTTAATTTACTCCGTCCCTTTCACAGAATCACAGGGCTGGAAGGGACCTCAGGAGGTCATCTAGTCCAGCCCCCTGCTTCAAGCAGGATTAACCCCTACTAAGTCATCCCAGCCAGGACCTTGTCCAGCCGGGACTTAAAATCCCAAGGGATGGAGAATCCACCACCTCTCTAGGCAACACATTCCAATGCTTCACCACCTGCCTGGTGAAGAAGTTTTTCCTAATATCTAACCTACACCTTTCCCTCTTCAACTTCTGACCATTACTCCTTGTTCTGTCATCTGACACCACTGAGAACAGTTTCTCACCCTCCTCTTTAGAGCTCCTCTTCAGGAAGTTGAAGGCTGCTATTAAATCACCTCTAAGTCTTCTCTTCTGTAAACTAAACAAGCCCAAATCCCTCAGCCTATCCTCATAGGTCTTGTGCTCCAGACCCTTAATCATTTTTGTTGCCCTTCGCTGAACCTGCTCCAGCAAATCCACATCCTTTTTATCCTGGGGGGCCCAAAACTGGACACAATATTCCAGATGTGGCCTCACCAGTGCCTAATAAAGAGGAATAACTACTTCTCTAGCTCTGCTCAAAATGCTCCTCCTAATGCACCCCAGTATGCCGTTAGCTTTCTTGGCTACAAGGGCACACTGTTTACTCATATCCAGCCTTTCATCCACCATTACACCTAGGTCCCTTTCCATCATACTGCTGCTGAGCCAGTTGGTCCCCAGCCTGTAACAATGTGTGCGATTCTTCCGCCCCAGGTGCAGGACTCTACACATCTCCTTATTGAACCGCATCAGATTTCTTTTGGCCCAGTCCTTCAATTTATCCAGGTCCCTCTGGATTCTCTCTCTACCCTCCAACATATCTACCTCTCCCCCTAGTTTTGTGTCATCCGCAAACTTGCTGAGGGTGCAACCCAGTCCCTCATCCAGGTCATTAATAAAGATTTTGACTAACACCGACCCCAGAACCGAGCCTTGCGGCACTCCGCTTGAAACAGACCACCATCCAGATATTGAGCCATTGACCACTACCCGTTAGGCCCAACCATCAAGCCAGCTTTCTATCCATTTTATAGTCCAGGGAGACCATATCAAAAGCCTTGCTGAAGTCAAGGTATATCACATCCACTGACTTCCTCATGTCCAGAGAGCTTGTTACCTCGTCGTAGAAGCTGATCAGATTGATGAGGCAGGACTTGCCCCTGGTGAATCCATGTTGGCTACTTTTGATCACTTTCCCCTCTTCCAAGTGCTTCAAAATGGATTCCTTGAGGATTCCCTCCATTATTTTCCCAGAGATTGAGGTAAGGCTGACGGGTCTATAGTTCCCTGGATTGTCCTTCTTTCCTTTTTTAAAGATAGGCACTACGTTTGCCTTCTTCCACTCATCCGGTATCTCCCCCGATCTCCAAGAGTCTTCAAGGATAATGGCCAAAGGTTCAGCAATGACCTCTGCTTATTCCCTCAGTACCCTACGGTGCATTAAATCCAGACCCATGGACTTGTGCACATCTAGTTTTTCTAGGTAGCTCAGAACTTGTTCCTTCCCCACAGATGGCTGCCTTCCACCTTCCCATACTGCATCATCTAGGACCGTCATGGGGAAGTTGACTTTGTCCGTGAAGACTGAGGCAAAAAAAAGCATTGAGTACTTCAGCTTTTCCTGCATCATCTGTCACTAGGTTACCTCCCTCATCCAGTAATGGCCCCACACCTTCTCTGATAACCCATTTATTGTTCACATACCTGTAGAAACCCTTCTTGTTACTCTTCACATCCCTTGCCAGCTGCAGCTCCAACTGTGCTTTCACTTTACTGACTACTGCCCAGCATTCTCAAGCCATATGTTTATGCTCCTCCTTAGTCAACTGTCCTCGTTTCCATTTCTTGTATGCATCCTTTTTGAATTTAAGCTGACTAAGGATTTCCCTGTTAAGCCAAGCTGGTTGCCTACCATTCTTGCAGGCAGCCATCCAGCATGTTAATTGCTACTCTTATCCCACTATGCGAAAAGTGGGAATTTGAGGTCTTTCATGCATTCAGGATTTTACTAGCTTAACTATGTTGTGTGTGATTAATTTTTGATGACAGTTATGTAAGTAAAAAGTTCTAGTGTAGATGCAGCTATCCTGCTTTTAGAATTGGTCAGGAATTTTGATTAAGCATTTGTCAATGAAAAATGATTTTTGAAGTTATTAAAGCATCTTTGGTTTCATTTCAATAATTTTGTAATAAAAACAGAATATTTCAACCATTTATCCTCTATTAGCTTAAATTTGAAACTTTCTGGTTGAATATCCACACCATCCAGATTTTAGTTTTGGAAAATTCTCTCTTGTTTTTCGTCCTAATTTGAGATGGAATGAGCCACCCCGATATAACTGCATCCACATTAGGCGAGGCATTTGCCACTTTAACCATCCTGGGCTTATTACAGTACACAACTTAACATTAGACAAGCCCTCAATACTTGCAGATTGCAGGTCATGTATGGACAAGAAAGGGACTTTTGCTGGAGCACACCTACTGTGTGTGGCATCTTCTGCAAACCCAGAAGAATACATCAGAAATTAACAGTGTGGATGGAAGCATTTATTGATGTGGATTACCATCCTGCACTCCCAGCCACTCAGGTATGACTATATTATAGTTTTTGGTGACATGGCTGTGTCACTAAAAGTCACGTGGTGTAAAGCTTCCACCCAAATCAGAACTGTGTTTCTTTACTGGCAGGAGAGCACTTCTGCCAGCAAAGCTCCATTTATACCAGTACTTGCTAGGGTAAAGCTGTCATTCATGGGGGTTAAGCACCTGTGAACCAATGAAAGCTTTGTTACTCAATTGCCAGTGCAGACAGAGCTTCAGTGTACCCAAGGAGTTACTAGCAGCCTGGTTACAGATCAAAACTGGTTCCCAGAGAATAAAATGGAAAGGCAAAGATGGCCACACTAGAAACCCAGATGTTCTGGAGTCCTAACATTTTTCTAGATTTTTCCAGTGGCTCTAGGGAAAGTCACAAGTCTGTAGAACCTCACATTCTTCTTTCGTCATGGACTAGTGAACCCAGGTCTTTCAGCTTTTTTCCCCATCTCCAGCTTCACAGTCCCTTGAAATTTTTGCAAACAGGACAAAGATTTTTCCAAGTAGCTTCTGCCTTTTACAAATTGGTATACCATGGGAGGACATAATAGGGATTCTATTCTTTCCCCTCAAGGACATGAGAGTAAGAAGAATACCTGGACTTTTTAAAATAGCAATCCCTATTCCAAAAAAAATCAACATGCATTGGTCTGTTTGAATAGCATCTCAAAATCTTGTGGAGTAAAGGCACTTTGAAGTAGCGCTGGCACTTCAAAATGCCCATGGCTACATGCATGCTGGCACTTCAAAATTTGACACTTTGAAGTTGCCATGGGGGACAATTAACCTAATGAAGTGCTGCATATTCACCACAGCACTTTGTTAGTAATCTTCTATCATCCTGATTAACATGACCCCTTTGAAGTTGGGGCAAGTGTAGACAAGTCCAAAACGTAGTCCATCAGGGGAGGCTGTAGGCACCTTCCCCAAACTCTGCCCTCAGTCATCTGGGTTGTTATGGTCCCTCAGTGGTTGTCCAGTGTGGTGCTTCCATTGTTGGGAATATAGTCCATCGGGGAGGTTGTGTGCTGCGCTCAGCCCTATAACCTTGTTGGCTGTCTCAGTCATTCCTGGTCACAGTTAGCTGTCAGTGTCCTTCATTGATGGTCTCTTTTAGCACCCCGGGAAACAAACAAGCCTGAAAGGGCAGGAGGTGTTTGAGACCCTCCTGGCTGAGTCCTTCCATGGTGGGTGACCATGACTGTTCCTTTTAAAAAGAGAATCTAAAGTACATCAGGAAAGGTGGCTGGTGCTTACACTGGTCTCATCTCTTGTCAGTAGTCTCAGTCAGTCTTTGGATTCCCTTGGTAATGGTCTCCTCCAGAACTGGTAGACAGAAAAAGAAGCCAACTGGGAGAGTACATGGGCAATGCCCCTGGTTGCATTTCTGCTAGGTGGGCAACAGATGAGCACTCCAGAAAATCACACACACAATACAAAGAACCAGTTGGTATCAAAATTACTCATTCCTTACTTGAAACAATTCCTTCACTATGGAAGAAAAAAATTAAAAATAGTATTTCTAGTATGTTTCTTCTGTAAAGCCAGCCAATAAAATGAACTGTCAAAGGATTGGCTAAAATCCCACACCTGTCTTGAGTGCCTACATTGAAGATGCTGATCTGGCATATCCCATGTCCGTAATTTGTTGTCTATACCTTATTTAGGCCCTGGTCCTGCTTTCCATTCACATCTCAAGCTCTTTCTTAGTTCAGTGATAGTTTTCCTACAGCCAAAGAGAGGAGGACTGTAGATTTTGATCCTCTAAACACTTGAGTGACTAATCTTTATTCAGATCAGTAGTCAGTGCAGTATTGGCAGAAATGTCAATGCAACTTTTCACTGGAACACAAGTCTTGCTTGCCCAAGACTACACCTGTGGGGTTAAGGATTTTCAGAATCACACAGGCTGCTGCATCAGCAAATATTTATGTGCACATGGAGTCTGATTCAAGCTAACGTTGATCTGCACAGGTCCAAGCCTGTTAGGACTGGCTTTTAAAAAATCAGGGGTTTACACAGCAATTTCTTTACTTTTGAACCACTTCTCAGTAGTATAGGTTACTGGAGATGCAAATGCAGATAAGTAATAGATATTTTGTATAATGCTGAGCATAAGGACATACAAAAAAAAACTTTGATCACTTAGCTTAAAAGTTGTACTAGAACAGTGCACATAATTGATTTTTCCTGTTCTGTGGTCAGTCTTCTTTTAAAGCAAAAAAAAAAAAAAAAAGGGTGGGGTGGGGAGAGGAGCAAGAAAAATTCAAAAATGAGCCATCAGTTTAGGTCAAATGGAGTATTTGTTTTGAACCAAAACATTTCATATGGATTTAAGTTTTTAAAAACAAACAAGGAAATTTCAAAACAAAAACTTCATTTTGAGAAAAAAATAATTTTAAAAATATGGCAATGGTTTGAGGTTGGAGAAGGGAAAGGAGCAATCAAAATAATTTAGCTAAATTAATATGAATTAATGAAATGAACACACAAAGGGTCACACCAAAGGTTCATCTAACCAAGGATGACAATGGCCAATGCAGGTGCCCAGAAGGAATGAACAGAACAGGAAATCCATTCCCTGTTGCCCATTTCCAGATTCTGGCAAATGGAGACTACAGCAGGGTGAGCAAATACTTGCCTGTAGGCTGGATCTGGTCCTCCAGGGTTAGTCCACAGCAAGCCACCTCCTCTATATTTACCTGTGCTGTGACAGGTATTGGGTAATCACAGCTCTTGTTGGCTGCACATCACCATTTGCCACCTGCAGCCAATGAGAGTTGTGATTGCCTGACACCTGAAGAGGGGCAGGTAAATGTAGCAGTGACAGCCCATCAGGGACTAATCCTGGTGGACAGCTGCTTTTTTATTGCCCAACACGGTGCACTACAGGCTCCATCCCCATCCCTTCCACCTGATGCACTGTCCCATAGGAGCAGAATGTCAACCCTGCAAACCAGCCTTGCCCGCTTCAGTTGTCTCTTTTCCAAGCAGAAGAATGCAACTTTTATTAATCTCTCTTCGCACAGAAGCCATTCCACACACTCATTTTGTTGCCTTTTCTGAACCTTTTCCAACAGCTTTTTCGGACATGGGAGGCAGGCAGCATTCAAGATATGGGCATGCCATGGACTTATATGGAGAAAGTATGGCATTTTCTGGCCTACCACCTGTGCCAGTGGTTCTCAACCAGTGCACTACAGAGCTGTGGCCCATGTGAAACCCTCAGGGCCACATAGGTAGTACTGGATGTAGCCCACAATGGTAAATAAGTTGAGAATCACTTATCTAGCCATTTCTTAATGATTCTCAAAATTCTTTTTGCTTTTTTTTTTTTTGAGTGCTGCTGCTGCACATTGCATGGGTGTTTTCAGAGAACTATGCACTATGATGCCAAAATCTCTTGCTTGAGTGGAAACAGTTAATTTAGACCCCATCACTTTATACGTACAATTGGAATTAGGTTTTCCAATATGGATTACTTTGCATTTCTCAAAACTGAATTTCATAAGGCATTTTGTTGCCCTATCACCCTTTGTTTTGGTCAGCCTAAACCTAAGTTTTCAGCCAGACCTGTCACTTACCTTCACCTCCTGGAAGTTTGGAAGGTCAGTAGCACTTTCAGAGAACCAAGATCCTCTTGTTCTTGAGCTAAGGATCATCAGCAGCTGGCATTAAAAACCCATAGGCATGCATTGGCCAGTCTTCCAGCTTCATACATGCCTCTTTTCAGAAGTTTATATGCTTGCCAGAAACTTGATCCCCAGGATGGAATCTCACATACAATCCCATGTCATTTTGAGTCCCATCCCATCCTCAGTTTAGAAATCTCTACACTTGCACCTATCTAATTTTTAGATGTCTGTATTTATATTTTTTTCCAAGATTAAAGGTGCCCTTCCATATGAAAGACACATACCTACTGTTTAATAAGTTGCATGAATAGTTTGCAAGAGCAAATAAGAGGTTACATTCACCCCCAACCAACTCACTCCCTCTGATCTCCTAGCTCCCTGAAGCACATGCTTTAAAGAAGCTCAAAAGGATTGATTACTGTTCACACAACTTTTTACCTTTAAGTCAGCTGTGGACATCAGACTCAATTTTAAAATACTCCACAAGCCACGAACACCTATGTGCATAATAGCTTCGGTATAATGGGTTGTGATGGTCTAAGTAGAGTTCTGAATGAACAAAGGGTCAGATCACAAAACATCACCCCCACACAGCTTGCAGTCTTGCAACTAGTATCATTCAGTACTTGGAATCTGTGCTAATATAAAAGGATTATCCTTTTATCAGAATAAGAATCAAGCCAAAAACCTCGTTTGAGTAGTTTGAGGAAGTGTACACTGATAGCATCCCTGTCACTCTTGTTCTATAGATAGCCTAATACTGTCTCCAGGGCTGTTCTGGCACATTTCATGACATGATCAGGGAATTTATTTTTTAAGTTAGTTTCCAAAGATCCCTTTGTAGCTACATACTTATTATAAATTACAAATTCAGATTATTCCATAATGCAAGCTAAACCTTTATTTCATCCATTAAAAACTATTAAAATATACTGTTCTGATTTTCTCATTTTTAATATACACATTCTTAAAATAAAACATGTAACTGTCCCCTTATCCATCTCATTTTCAGCCTTAAAGGGTTTAAAATGGGGCTAATATTAGACATCTATCACCATGTTTGTTCCCTTTTTTATGGTTTTGTAGTGGCTATTTTGCTTTATGTAACAATCTAATGTCCCTTACGGTGTTCCTCATCTTCATCCCATCAATATTCAGTTTATGAATCAATAAATGTTAAAGTTAATCAAACAAACTTAGCATTTTAAATCATCTAGTGCCTGCAGCTTGCCCATCCTATATTTGCTTTTTTGTAGCAAGAGAATGATATAGTTGAAATACTCAGAAGTATTCTGAATTCAGTTCAGTATTACTGGGCAGGTGTGGAACATTTGGGGAGCAAAAGTACAGACAGCCTTTCCCTACTTCAGAACCTAGCTGGAGGGAGAAGATAGGAGGCCAGAGCTGATTGCAGTGCACCTCCAATGCATTCGGGGCTTGGTCACAGAAGAGCTGATCTGAAATCAATAAATGTTGGAGCAGGCCCTGAGGGAGGAGCAAGAACAGAGGTCTGTTGCTGTGAGGGTTGTCAAGCCCAGCATTTTCTCAGCTGGCTTGCTGACTTCCTGAACCACGTTAGGGAAATCTCAGGAAGCAGCACTGACCCATCAACAAGTTATTCCGAAATATTGCTGAATGCAGGCCTTCTGGCCCCCTACTGGAAATACTTTGGAAGTGGGAGAATGAGAAAGGTTCTGCAGTGCACACGCAAGCCCAGAGGATGTAGTGGCTACAGACTACCTTCTTTGCAGCTACCAGTTGTTGAATTGCCCAGCCTACCCCAGGGCCTATGAGAATGTAATTTTCACAATGATTGTTGCCAGACTATGCAGGCTCCCAACCTATTTTCATTGACATTGTTTGTAAGACCCATGACAGAAAAAAGTTCTTCCCATCCTGCTTGGACACCTCTCCCCTTCACCTCACTTGCAATTGTCTCTGACACAGTCATTTGAAAACACTTTTAAAAATGAAGACACATTTCAGGCTATGCTCATAAGTCATTCTCAAATATTGAAATTTGCACATCAGAAGTGACAACCTAGCAATTTTAGGATGCTCGTCACACCCAGATATGCCACATTTCTGCACAAAAATATTTAAGACCAATTGCAAAGGTCTCTCACGTATGAGTTGTTGTTGTAATTTTTTCCTTTGTTGGAAATTCTTTATCATCATATGACCTGGATTTAACTTCAACTTCATTTGAGAACAGGGAGCATAGCAAAAGCAAACTCCCTGCTTAAAAAATTCTGAGCTAATAAAAGCCATCTATGAGTTATTCAGGTTAAAGTGATGTGAAGAAGAATTTGAAATAACCCAGGCTGAAGTTATTATAAAACAAAAAAATGATTAGTAGTCCTCTTGTCCAAGAGCAGCAGGACAGATACCATTTGATTTAATATGATCAGGTAGCATCAATTCAAGACCACATAGTCTGAGCTATTGAGTCCAACAGGTGAGCTACTTTAAAATCTTTGTCCACAAAAGCTTATGCTCCAAAATATCTGTTAGTCAATAAGGTGCCACAAGGCTTCTTGTTTAAAAATCCAGTGTCAATTGAGGTGGTGATTCAGAAGCCAGTCCTGCTTTTACTGAAGCCAATAACAGTCTCATTAATTCCATTCAGAGAAAAACTGGCCCTTGAGTTTGAGTGCCACCAATAAAGGAAGCAGAAGTGAGCTTGAATAATTAATTGTGGCTAAACACAGAAAATCTTTCCACAATCCAACATGCATCTGAGATCCTGGGCAGAAGCAGTGAAGTCTAAGAGCCCTGAGAACAACTATTTTTACTACAATATCAGGATTCTTTCCCCCGCGCCCCCCCCCCCATGATGTTTATACATCCAAAAGAGAACAGGCCAGATCCTCTGCTAATGCCAGTGAAGCATGATTGATTTCAGTGTCACTGCAATGATGGGAGGTAGAATACTCAGCAAATGGCCAGTTGAGAACACAGTCATTGCATGGAAGCCTTATAGTGCACTAGAAAGCCAAAGACTCTCTCCAATACCAACATATTGAACACAGAAACCAAACATTCTTTTTTCCTTCACTCTTCTATCCTCTTTCTTCTCACCCTGTATTATTTTCAGGGATCACATGCATGCAATAATAGGAAACTGGGATGGCCAGTTGAGAACACAGTCACTGCACCCGTGTTGGCAATGTAATGTCGGGAGAAACCAAAAATTCTTTTTTCTTAGGCTTCTCTATCATCTGTCTTCTAACTTTGAGGGTCCCTGCATTATTTCCAGGGATTGGCATATTTTCAGGGATCTGGAGGGGAATGAAGAAAATGCAGCATGGGAAGATGATGTCAAGACCAGCGAGCATACCCAGAATGCGACAGGGATGAAGGAATTGTGGGATAGCTTCCCACAATGCACAACTGGAACAACTGATGTTAGCCAAATTTGAGTGTGGCAGCAATGATGCGACTTTGTGAGGGGCATGTGGGAAGTGAAAATGGTCAAATTCAAACTTATAAATTCCAGAATTAGAAAAAACATTGATATTAAAAATTTTGAATTTAACTCATAGTGTAGATACAGTGTAAGAGCCACTGACTATCAATAAGACTTATAAACCTGAGTTCCGTTTAAAATTGGTGTAGGGGACAGGTTTTACAGGTATGTGTAAACACTCCCTATACACATACAAAAAAAGCTCCCCCACCCAAAAAACACCCTCTAAAACCAAACATAAAAAACCCACCAGGAAAAACAAAACAAAAAACAAAACAAAACAAAAACAAACACTCCACTTCAGGGAAGGGACTCCTATTAGAACACCTCAAACAGTAGAGTCCCAGTTTTGGTCACAGCTTCTAGGCATTTCTGGAATATACATAAAAGATGAACCTAAAAATTAGAATTATTTGGTCATATTTAACAAGATCCTTTCATTACTGAATTCTTCTCTTGTCTTACTTTCATTTGATCCTGTTAAAGTGGGCTATTTTGGCAATAATTTATACTTTTATTTGATAATGTAACACCTACAAAGGTAAAATGAGTACAAAATGAAAAGATGACAACAAATCTGTTCCATTTATGCCAGTATCCTCAAAAAGGTCTTTTCTGCTACAAGCAGAGTTTTTAGTCACACAGGTGAAGGTGGGTCTAAGCAAGAATCAAGAAAAAAAGGACTTCACAGGCTGCCCTGAAGTTAAGCCTCTATGAATACAAAACTATGCCATCCCACTAAGGGATATACTATCCAAACCTGCTAACAAATGTAACAAGATCCCTTGTGAGCAAGTTATCACTATACCAGAGACAGATACAAGGAGAATCCAGGCATCTGTCAGGTTGAAAGACAACATCAGATAAACAAATGCATGAGACTGCCAAAAACCATCAGCTGTTCAGAGAGTTGGTATATCTCTCTAGAAAGTCTTTTTTTATTTTTAAAGTACTTTTTCCAGGTATTTGATATTATATCAACAGTGCACGTGTGAAACTTCAGAGTTCTGTAACTAAAGTATATATTTAAGTTTCTAAGCTTCCTTATGTTGCTGATGGTGTAATAGGTCTGATTTGCTGGTCCACATACATGGTTTTAAATTAGTTTAATATTAATGAAAAGCATAAGAATTAAATAATTGAATATTTCTTTGTATGTATTCAGTGCTCAAGTAAATATACCAGTTGAATTGCAAGGCAAACTTCCAATGTAACACTGCTGTACTGTTCTACTTGTCAGGAAGAGATTTCTTTTAATAACAGTATGTCTGCAGAGCAGCTGCATTCCACCAACCCCCTACCCTGCCACACACACAGGTGGGCAGAGATGTGACACCTGTGTTTCAGAGAGTGCACTAAAAATAGTGTGGTTGTACATACTAGCACCCAGTGAGTACACACCCAGGGGATCAAGTGGGTTTGTTGCTCAGATCACCGCAGCCATACCGCTATTTTTAGCACATTAGTTTGTACAGCGCTACCACAGGTTTAGCTACCCACATGGAGAAGCATGCTCCCAGGTGATGGGCAGGCATACCTGGAGAATAGCTACACAGTTCTGCCCTTGGGCTAGATCCTGACTCAGCATAAACCTTCCTAGCTTTATTGTCAAGCGAACAGCTTCGATTAGTACTAGACAAAGGCCCTCCATTTTATGTGGGTTTTACTTCTTGGCTTTTGCTACCGACAATGTAGCTAACTAGTGTCAAATGTGATCATGACTTTTAAGATGTGAAAACTTTCTCTCAAAAGATTGACCTGAAATCCTCAGTATAATCCTGCTAATAAGTTTTGATAAAACTAGAGTGAGAGGTCTTAAATTGTCCAGATGTAAGACCACACTATCACTCTAATTTTATCAAAATTTATTCGCAAGACTATACTGCTTAAAAAGGGGAACATAACTGCAATGCTGCCCTTGTATTTGCCTTCTTTCCCCACACCCCCTCCCCACACAAAAATCCATGAAATAATACTTAGGTCACAGATCTACTGCCTTTCAAAAATGTTACCATTAAAAACAAACTCTCAAGCTTCAGAAACCCAACAGAAGCAGCGTTAAGTTCATAGTTCTCCAACCACGCACCCAAACTACCTTAACTTGTCCTTCACAGAGATGCATACCTATCATTTTGTGTCTGTGAGGTCTAGATGATATGCACTGCAGAACATTGTTTTTATTATCCATTTTATGTATGCATATCTGGGATTAAATATGAGGATTTGTTGCTATCATAGCTTTTACTGATTACATACAAGTTCCCCAGTAGCATGATTTGGATACACAAAGTTTAAAAACAATCCAAATATCACTAAAAGAAGAACATAATTAATTACAATGTAAACTAGACAATGTAAATGTAGACTAGTGGCTGTAAACAAACTTCATGGGACCATGGGAGACTTGGCCACATCCATGTAATTGGACATCCAGCTAACTGAAAAAATATAAAATTATGCCAGACCACAGATGATGCTGGACTGTAAAGTTTGCAATTGCCCAATGAGACACAACTGGACCATGTGGAAAATATACAAGGTAAACCAAGTAAATGAGAAGATGTTATAACTACACAAAAATGTGGGACCATGTGATAAAATGACAGAAGTATTGCTTGAGTTCAAAATATCTGAGCACCGACAACTAATCCCGCCCTGCAGTTTCCAAGCTCTTGCCTTTCTCCGTATTTGTACTCTGGATTTTCTGAACCATTCATAGATTTTTAAGGACAGAAGGGACCACTACAATCATCTAATCTGACCTCCTGCTTGATACAGACCACAGAAATCCACCAAGCAGCTCCTGCATCAAACCTATGAGCAGCTATGGCACATCTTTTAGAAAGATGTCTGATTGTGATTTAAATATTTCAGGTGATAGAGAAGACCATTGTAACAATCCCCCTGAGGACATGGTGTGATGCAAAATAAGAGCTTCAAATTTGTCTAGTATTAGCTTCCAGTAATTTAATCTATCAAAGACATAAAATCCACACACCCTCAAAAATTTCACAAAATGTACTTATAGATCATGATGAAATTACCTTCAAATTTTCTTTTGAATGAACTAAATAGATTGAGTTTTTTTCCTTCTCACTGCATAACAAGTATCCAAGTCTTGAATCACCTCAGATGTCTTCTGAATCTTTCTAGTTTAACACAAGTCTTCTAAATGTCTACTCTTCCTGCTGCTGAGATGCTACAAAGTGGATTTAATGTTTCAGATATGCCTTTTTTTAAAAATGATCGAGGTTTTAAAAAGGAAGCATAAACCCCAAGTATGCAAAAGGATTCAGGTATTAAAACCAAAATATTTTTTTCAGTAATTTGTTTCTTCCCCACAAGCATTCCCTTTTTTCCCTCTCCCCTTTGCAGTGACAAATAACATTAAAAAAAGAGAACCAAGTTGTGAGACAGACTGAAAGGGAGAAGAAAAAGAAAACTAAAGGACAACAGAAGATAGTTTTCTGGTTTTCACTTTTTTTGAAATTGCCAAATTTGAGGAAAGGCCAACAGTGAAAATTTTAGTATTTTGACATTTTATAGCCAGTGAGTTTTCTTTACAGATGCATAGAACTCCTTTCTCAGCTCTGCACTACATGCAGAAGTAGAGCATCAAGTAATTTTTAGCTTATATACCTCAATACAATAACACTGGCACAGTTTCATTGCATCAGACCTGAGGGATCTTTGTATCCAATATATTGTGAATTGAAGATTAAAAATAGTTTCAGTATGTGTATCTCATGTACAGAGTAATATACACCCAATTAGGCTTTCAAAAAGATTTTTAATTATTTTTTCTTATAAACTTTCAATATCATCAGATCGTTCAGGATGTCAAAATAAGTACCACACATTTCATATTCCCATTACAAATAAATGGAGTGAAACAAAGAAAACAGGCTATGCTAACATTAAGGAAAACATTAAATTTATAGGTACAATAGAGCAGTAGAAACGAATATCCCATGGAGTATGCTCATTCTGATTGCAATTATTCTATGCGATAAAATAGTGTAAGTTTTAATTGTTCCCATTTGCCTAGATATAATTGTTTTTATGCATTATTGGGTCTAAATTTAATTTGACTAATACATTCTCAAAGAGAGGTAGAGATTTAAATGTACCGCTTCCATTAACACTAATAGAACTGCATGACTCAATCTTTGCATAGTACCCATTGTGACCTAAAACCCACTAGAGTCAATGAGTCTTTAACAGACTTTGGATCATGCCTCAATTACATTTAATAAACTAACCATCAAAAACATATTAAATGTATCACTTCATCCTTAACATAGTCTCCAAATATTTAAAGAGTGAATACACTATAGAAGAAGCAGTCCTTCAGCTACCAAGGATAGCTACCATAGACTTTGCCAGGGCCAGGAATCAGCCTTGGACCTGTTTTTTCACCATGAATCCAATGGAAGTATGTTGGCACGCACGGCAACTCAGTGCAAACATTCCATTGATAGACCCTCTGTTTAGAACAGCTCATAGATCTGTAGGAAAATTAATGATTGTGTGTTTAATTTTGCCAACGCCCTTATTTCTAAACATGAGTTCTGCTTCAAAAGTGTGGCACAGTGGTTTATGATCAAGAAGCATTTTATAGTAGACAACATTAAGGTGTGTTGAGCACGAAGGTTACATAATTAGGAATCATAGTAGCCACAAGCAATTCTTCTGAAAACAGATTACTATCTTTGTCTTATGTTACCAGAAAACAGAATATGCATTTTCAAAATATAAACTTAAAATACATAATTCCCTTGGTTATGAAGTGCAAGTTATGAATGTATTTTAAAAACAAAATACTTTAAACTTTTTTTTTTAATTCCCACTAGATACAGACCCTCTAGATCAAAATATTGTAGAGTTCATATTTATATTCATAAAATTAGACTTTTTGCTTGTGGTTTAAACATTCCGTTTGAAGGCATTCATCAGAATAATTCAAGAAGGAAAAGATAGCCAGTAATGCAATAATAGGTTGAACGAGACGAGAGAACTTGCTGGACCACAGGAGGTCAATATTGTCTAACAGTATTACCAACACTTTCACTTCTAACTGAGCTCTTAGAAGACATTTAGGGAGTAACTTACAGCTAAACAACAGCACAGAACACCAAGAGCCAGGACTGGTGGCTGTAAACAAATATTATGGGATCAGGGGAAACCTGGCCACACAAATCATAAGTGGTCATCCAACTAACTAAAATCATGACAGATCATGGATCTTGCCAGACGAGAGAGGTCCAACCTGTATCAGACTCTGCTGGGTACAATCTTAGCACATCACTCACCAACTTCTGAACATAGTTTCCTAATAAAAAGTTCAATGCAGAGCAGCAAAATACCTTGCATTTTCAGTCAAGAGCACTAGTTTTGCTTAGTCTCTGTACCAGCAATCCACATGACATGCAGCTAGTAATTTACTACAATTTACTGGTCTCAAAGTGCATTTTCATTGAGTTTATCAATGTCAGTCTGGACTGGTAGATTCCTTGTCCACGGTTACCCTTCTTATTAAGATCAGAGGAAGTATACTGGCTTCAGCCCCTGGCAACGGAAGTTAAATGTCCTGCAACACCAGATTTTCTGTGTGATTTTGGGCAAGTCATTTAGCCTCTGCTCCACAGGTCCCCATCCATAAAAAGAAAGAAAAAGAAACTTACATATCTCACAGGGATGCTATGAGAACAGTTATATTAGAGACTAGGGGTGTTCATGTACTGCGGTAATGGGGATCTAAAGGAAACAAGCTAAAAATGAATCAAGACCAGGCACCTAAACCTGGGTATTGCTGGGAGTTCACACAATCCAAACTGCACTGAGTACATAGTATACCATCCCACTTTATGTTGTTTTTTCCCACTCCCAAGAGCCATCCTGTTAGGCTACATATGTATAGCAGCTCTAACAGAAGCGTGGTCTGAGGTTATCGTTAAGCTTCTGTATAACACTAGCAAGCTATTTGACCAGCTGATCCTACAGTTATAACACCACTGTGCTTTACATTCATGCTTAAGAGCAGACTGCCCCACGCTTCACAAAGTGCACCTGATGCTCCAAAATGCATTAGAGATCCAAGAGTATCTCTAAAACATGAATAATAGTGCTGTTGTCAGAAGAAGCCTCCTACATAGTGCCTGCAATTTCAATGGTGCAAGTTGTATTTAAAAATCAGCACTGCCAGCTAAACGTCTTAATGGCATCAGTTGTGCCAACACAATTTATCTCACAATTTACTTGTAGTGCAACTTATCACCCACAAAATGTGTGGTTGTATAGCAGCCATTTTCAAAAACTCAAATTTAACCCCACTGTCTGTCAGATAGCAAAGTGATTAGCAACCTGTTGCTACCAAACAAGGGTCTTGGAGATAAAAATGCATCCCTCCACTGTGTACCTGATTCTACAGCTTTCAGGTATAGACGTAGACAAATTGCTTTCCTCCTCTGTGTCTCCAGTATTTCTGGGTCCATTTCCAGAGGATAGAGATAGGAGTTATATTCACTAGCCTGTAGTGAAAAAATTAGCCCACTAGGTCAAGCTAAGTAATAATCATGACTTTTGAATTATGTTGCCAATGGGGTGTTAATCAGCTTTACTTCTGCGGGCAAACAATTCACTTAATTACAGAAATAAATCTGGTGTGGAATGGATGTCACTGAAAGTGATGAAAATATTTGATAAAATATGCCCCAGTAATAGAACACAATTAGATGCAATATGTAGCCACAGCCATTTTAGTTTTTGATTTGCTGATGTGGCATCCCCAATGACCCTAAGGATAGCAAGAGATATGTAGAATTATTACAGTAGTAAAAAGTATCAGGGGGTAGCTGCGTTAGTCTGTATCTTCAGAAACGACAAGTCTGATGGCACCTTATAAAACTAACATATTTTGGAGCATAAGCTTTCCTGGGCTTATGCTTATGCTCCAAAACATCTGTTTGTAGATAAGGTGCCACAGGACTTCTTGCTGTTTTTTCAGTGGTAACAGTAAGCACAGGTTTCTGACCTTAATTCAATGTTTATTATTGTACTTAGGCTTCCCATGCCATTGATGCTGTCACGTGCATTCTTTGGGAGCTATAAGATTCACAATGGCTGCTAGAAGAGGTTACAAGTTGTTTACGCTACAGTCACTTGCATGGTAGGCCTTTGCAGTTACCACTGATTTTTAAACAAAAGCTTTAAGAGACATTGGTTCCTCTCGTTCCATGTAGTTTGACACATTTTTAATGTGATTATCTATGATACACTATAACATTTTAAAACAAAAACAGCTCAAAACTGCACTTTTTAAACAGAAGACGACACCTAATTATGTAGATTATTGCTCCGTCTTTATTCCAGCTACATTTTCCCCCTAGAGGCTATGCATCATGTCCATCTGAAAAGGCATCTCTTTTTGAACTTGTTTCATAAGACCATGGTTTGTTCACCAGAGCATTTTAGTCCCATTTGTGAAATGTGTTGCTAGTTCTTAAGCCGAGACTGAAGTTAAGACTGTAGCTTAGATCAAAAACCAAGAGGAAGACTCCCACTGACTTCTATAGGCTTCATGTATACGCAGATGATGCTGACTGGACACGTTTTTTAACCTTCAGATGAGGATGAGTCAGTGCCAAAGTCCAAGGAGGGCAGGCAGCATCTGCCTAGATTTCTACCCAGTATTTCAGTAAGATACAATATAATTTCAATCCAAATTACATGCCAGCCTTACCTTCTCAGTTTGAGGTCACTAAACTCTATTGGGGTATGTTGGTAGAAACACAGTGGCAGGATAAGATCGAGAACTGCAGAGAAAGAGTGGTTATTCTTCCACCGTAATGATGATTTTGCATTTCTTGTTGCCATCCAATTGTTGAATGGTTTTTAGTGTCATAGAAATAGGTCAGAAAATTTGATTTTCCAGGCTGCCACCCTTCATGAGCTCTAAATTCATTTTAAAAATCAGCATAATACTGAGATTACACTGACTAGATTCAATGATTTTCATGTCAAGTATTGGTGGTTACATCTCTGCTTATTACAAACATGAACTTTCCATAGAAGTGTTAAATACTATTCATATTTGTTATTTTTAGAAGACCCATTTGTGGTCAGTCAGCCTCTTATCTATATATTTTCTTTACTAATTTCAAAAATGACAGTCATATTTTATAATATGTACTTGACCCCTTAGAGAATAAAAGTATGAGCTAGCCTAATGGTGAATCATACAGTTGGAAGAGACCTATGGAGGTCATTGAGTCCAACCCCCTGCTAAAAGCAAAGCCAATCCCAACTAAATCATCCCAGCCAGAGCTTTGTCAAGATGGCACTTAAAAACCTTTAGGGATAGAGAACTCACCGCCTCCCTAGTTAACCAATTCCAGCACATCACCACCCTGCTGGTGAAATAATTTTTCCTAACGCTCATCCTAGATCTCCACCACTGCAACTTGAAACCATTGCACCTTGTTCTGGCATCTGTCACTACTGAGAACAGGCTCTCTCCATCTTCTTTGGAACCCACCTCAGGTAGCTGAAGGCTTCTCTCCTCTTCTGTAGGCAAAATAAGCCCAAATCCTTCAGCCAATTCTCATAAGTCACGGGAGGAAATATATCAGGTGATGGACCCCTTGACCATCCTGAAAAGGTCCTGTCTTCCAGGCAGCTCCTTGTGGGCCTCAGAGACTCAGGGAGGCCTCCCTCATTGCCCTGGAACTTCCCGAAGGCAAGGGTCTCCCTTTACCGAACCATTTTCATCATAGGCCAGTCTGAATTTGGGGTGCAGGAGGTTCCCTTCTCCTCCTGCTGTGAGCTGCTCCAGCCCTACCCCTGTTGGTCAGCCCTACCAGGGAGGGTGGTGGGGGAAGTCCAGTCCCACCCACTGCCCTAGACTCTGGCCCAGGGACCCTAAGCAAGAAGGGAACCAGTGGAGCTTTTTGCCCCTGCCCCACAACAGCTCTCTTTCCCTGGGCCTCTTCGCCCACCACTACCTTCTGGGATCTTTCCCCCTGTACTGTGCTATGCTGTGCTGCACTCAGGTGTGGTCTGGTCTGGTCCAGTTCACTCTCCACCCCTCTAGCCTCCTTCTCTCTGGGCACCAAACCCCTCTCCCTCCTGCTGCATGGGGAAAGCCTGAAGGCCTTTATTGGTCCCAGGTGCTTCAATTACAGTCTGATGCTAGCTGACCCTTGATGAGCCCCAGCTGCCTATGCAGCCTGCAGGACTGCACTCTCTGGCAACTTACAAGGTGAACAAAAAGGGGTTCCTCCAATGCCCAAAATGTTCCCTCTCCCCCAGGCACCTGTCAGCTGCAGACTCTGCTCTGCCACAATCATTTACCAAAAATGAGCCATCAGTGAGTCCATGCCTGAGTCAGTAGCTTCCTTTGGGCTGTGATTCAATACTGCCAATTCTGCAGATAGGCTAACTTTTGGAAATTCTATTGTATTCCAAAATGTTACCATCTTAATGCATTCCTGCTACACATGCAGAAAGTTCAGTCACCTCCATCTCCTGCCTTGCACTTGTGACCCCCTTTCTCCATATATTTTAATTTGCTTAGAGGAAGCAAGAGATTACTAAGTTTATTGCAATAATTTTCCTCCAAAATTATTCTATTGTATTTGACAGATATCTTACCACCTTAATAGGATAAATTTCAAATGTTCTCCTATAATACCAGCTCATCAATGTTATGGGTTTGTTTAAACCTATTATTTTTCCCACTTTGTCACCAAAGATTAAAGCAACAGATTGGATTACTGTGATCCAAATAATACTAGTGTCTCCCCATCAATGGCGACCTATAGATACAGAATGTTGTATCTAAGCAGCTTCCAAATAACTTGTCTATTATTCTGATTGAGGTAAACCTCATTCCCTGAGGAATAACACCTATTTTGAAATAGGTCATAAAGGACTCCAATGGCACATTTGAAAATAGCACTATGGTCTGGAAATGTTATTTCAAAATAGCAAAGTGCTCAGAATGCATTTTTGCCATGTCTGTACAAAACTTCAAGGAAGACGGGGCTTTTGGAAGGAGGGTTTCCTTCCAGGAGATCTCCATGGGCCACATGTCTACACAGTTATTTTGGAGTTTGGAAGAGTTTCTTCCGGACTCCAAATCACATGGCCATATGCTAATGAGGTGCAGGAAATTTACATCTGCATCTCATTAGCATCTTCTGGGTTGCTCATTACCATGCCACTTCTGGAGGAAGAGGCATGTGCAGACACGGCATTTGTGTTTGGTTGTGTTGTTTTGAAATGAGATATTTATATTAATTATTATCATTGGAAACATGTTATTTTGAAATAGCATGATTGTATCGATGTAGCCTCAGGGAACAGCTTTTTGTATTGCCTGACTGGATGATAGTCAAAGGTGACAATCAAGAAAGGAATAAATGTGGACAAAGACGGAACAAGTTGCTCCCTGATGCTGTCCCATCTTTCCCCTAAATATTTCTTTTCATGACCATGATATCCTTCTCCTGTTACCACTAACTTGGGATCAATTTTGACTCATTTTCCCTTGAAGGCGCACACTAAATCAAATTAAGACTTGATATTGCCACCATATAAATTGTCTCATTGGAATTCAGGTTTTCTTGTATAATCCTGTGTGACATTCTGCCCAAATTATTTTAACTACAATGGTCTTCTTCTTCAACACTCCATTTAAACAGAATTCTCTTGCTAAAAGTCTCAGAGGAATGAAGGCATACAGACATATCACCTGTTTTACAGGTTCTCTGCTGTTACACTGACTACATTGTCAGGGCCAAGAAACTTCCTCCCCTGCTACATGAAAGAGTACAGAAGCAACGAAGAGGGCTCTACTGGGCCATAGTAGTGAGAATTACTACATAAAAAGACAGGAACTAATGGAAAAACCAACCACATTTCTTCCTTCTGGGATATCCCTAAGGGCCACGCACCTACCCAGCTATGTGTGACTGATCTCTACCCTGTAGCCTAAGAAGAGGGCTTTCAATGAAATTTCCCAAAATTGCCATGACATTATGAAAGTTCAACAGGAAACCTAAGATGAAATACTAGAAGACAACATATAATTAGTAAAGGCTTCTGATAAACAAAAAAGTCACAACTTAGAGCCACGAGAATCTTCTAAGCAGTTGTAGGTTCCTTTGTAATAAAATTACTACTACTGATTTGAACTTAGGGGAGAGCAAGGGAGGATCAGTCATCTTAGGCCACGGCAGGAGGAAGAAAAGACTAGAGCCAGGCAGGCAAAAGAAAACGTAGTATCCTTATGGCCTTTATGGTTAGCCAGTTATTCTTGATTTGCTATGATGTGTTTTTTACAGGGACTCCAAATCAATAGTGCAAAACAATTCTCATTCTGTGCATTCAGAAGATTCTAAAATACAAGCTTGAGGGCCCAATATGGAAGCAAGAATGATTTTTAAGTGGATAGATGGTAAAGCACACTCGATTTATTTTATTGCTTTCAGGTCAGAACTAATGAGCACGCATATTTGACTCTTCATGCAAGATCTCTAAATTGCCTTCAATAAGGAAATTAAAGTTATCCTGGTTTTAAGAATTGCTAGCATTGAGTTATATAGTCTTGAATAATAAAGATCAGTTCCTTTAATTAGAAGGATCTGCTGAGCTAAAGAAAAATGAGAAACACTACTGGCTTCTCCTCAGTGACCTTTACTACCTCACAGTTAAGAAGGAGCTGTACTAGAAAAGTAGTTGTTAAAACTACCCATGTGCAGACACTGCAATTTTAAGCCTCCCAGGTTATGTCTACACTAGCGCATTTGTTTAAAAAACGCCAGGGATCTTTTGAAAAATCCCACCAGAGGGTCTACACACACAATATGTTTTCGATATTAAATCAGAAAAATGCAGCACCTTTTTCTAGCGTCCCTCTTCTTTTCCCAGATGAGGAAGAGTGCCTCTTCCCAGATGAGGAAGAGTGCCTTTTCCCAGATGAGGAAGAGTGCCTTTTCGCTAAGGGTTCTTTCAGAAAACAAAAGTATGTAAATGCCCTAGGAGCCCTTCCCCCCGACATAAAAGAGCAGTCCTTATGGCACCAGATTTTTCAATCCTTGACCCAATCTTTCAAAAGATCGGGGGCTGGATGGACACTCTCAATCAAAAGATTGGATCAATTTTTTCGATAACATTTTTTTGTGTATGGAAGAGCTCTTTTGAAAGAAGTTTTTTTTGGGAGAGATCTTCCGAAAGAATTTATTTCAGAGGATCATGGTAATGTACACGTAGACCCAGTGTTTTGGGGTCCAAGATCAACACGTGAACATGTAAATAAAAATTCTGATACCAGACCCCTCTTTCTTCAAATAGGCTCAAGCTAGGAGGAAGCCAAACTTTCCCTAATGAATTTATCATGTTACTTATGGATTTTGCTTAGCAAAAGACTAAGAGTCACTCAAGATGTTTTAGAGTTAGCACACACATACAGGTTCTTCCAGCACAACGTTTTTGAAGCAGTTACAATTAAAGAAATATTTCTGCATTATTTTTATCAACATAGCCACAGTTTCTGACTCCCAGCCCCCAAAAAGTACACCAAAATTTTCTTGGGGGTCTGAGAGAATCCCTCTTTCCCCCTTCTGCACTAAGAACATTTGGCTTATATATCATGCTCATTGCCCAGTAAACCAAGTTTGTTTGTTTGTTTGTTTTTTGAAGAAAACACAGTCAGGTTGATTTTTCTTAAACCTACACTTGCTAGGAGAAGTTTCTGGGGAAGTCACAGTTGTCAGATATACATTTTCCGACAAGCTCACACTTGACAGATGCGGATGCTGGAGAAAGACAATATTTCTGGGTGCCTCTCTTAATGTATATATTGTTTGGATTTTGTTGAATTACACATGGCCCAAACAAACATTTGAGCAAGAAACAGATGTTTCCCAGAAATGGTGAAACTACCGGTAGAGGAAGGGAACACTGTAGCCTTGTCTCTAAGACTGCATCATCCAGTGCACTGGGTATTGATCCAGAGTGATCTTAAGAAATGGGGAACAGATATCACATCTATTCCCAAACTATCTAATTGCTCCCTTTGTTCAAAGGAGTATCTCATTTACTACCACTGTACTTTTTTGAGGCTTTTATGTTGCTATATGTTTTCATTGTCTAAACAGAGTGTCAAGTTAAACCTCTAATGTCTGCACAATACATATTTTTTACAAAAGGTGTTTGATCCTGGTGTTACTTAGGCTTCAACACAAACAAACAATGTGTGGTATGCATCTAAATCTAGGAAAATTCTAACTTTCCTATTTATACAGTAGACCTCTGACTTACGCATAGGTTGTGTTCCTGGGCAACCATGCATAAGTCAAATTTTGTGTAAATTGGGACAGGGTGCGGGGAGGGGCCCTTGTCCTGGTTGTGCCTGGCTTCTTGTTCCTATGAGCAGCAGAGAGCCTAGAGTCAGGCACAGCAGCACTGGTCAATTTCCTGGCTCCCAGGAGTGGCAGGAAGCTGGGAACCGGCTGGCAGCAAGAACCCCGTAAGCTGAAATAATGTAAGTCAAGAGTCTAGTGTAGTTCACTGATTACAATAAAGGTAATTTAAAATGCGCTCATATGTCTCCCCGCTCCACAATTGATTGCTAGAACGCAATAGGGAAATAGTTGGTATGAGTTTTGGCATATGAGGTTTAAAAATCAATTCTCTGGAGTGCATGCCAATGAAGATTATGCCATTAAAGGGGTTTTATGGGGAAACTTTTGAGAGAATAGCAGACAGGCTGGAGAAGCCTGAGATCAATTGCAGACGTGAAACAATGGACTAATGTAATGCCATTCTTATTGGTTGCCTGGAAACTAACTAGGGAGAAAAAAAGCACAACTATAATAGGTTCAGAAGACTGAAGAAGAGAATTGTTGATGCCACCAAACTATGAAGCCACCTGAAGCATTTCTTATGAAATCACCCAAAAAAAAATCTTCCTTAACATTCTGGAGAGCAAGGTCCTCGGCCAAGGAAGGTGAAATATTATGCAACACTAGCAGAGGAGCTTTAGACATTCTGTTGTTATCCATCAGTGCCACACTAGATCCAAACTTACTTGTCAAGTGGTGTCCTGAGGTAAAACACTGGTGGCAGGATACATAGTTATGGCTATGGCAAAGAAGCCAGTCCCTTTCATTACCGTCACTAAAGGTGGTTAAGGTTATTTTGTAGGCTATGTGACTCCTACACATTATTCTAAAAGGGTTTTCATTAGGAAAAATAGAACAAGTTACAAATCAGCAGCACGGAGCTTTACAAATGCTTCTAAAGAATTAGGATTGCAAGTACATAGAATACAGTAAACTCTTTCAAATCCAGCATTCGATCATCCGGAAGTCTCAAATAACCAGAATTTTAACCAAAAGTAAATGTTAGTTATGTTTTCTATAAGTACAGTATAGTGAAAGTAAATACAAATAAATACAGCAAATAACGTATAGGTTTACAGTGTACAATATGACTCATTATCATCATCAATAACCGTGGGCTCAGCACCCATTGGGGTCTGATGCCTCTCACTATTCCTTTCCATCTTTCCCTGTCCAATGTGGAGTGGCTTAGTTTCTGTAGACTAGCTCTGCACCAATCATCTACCCATTCTCTATGCAGTTTGCTTCTCCTAGTCGAACTATCCATTACGTTGAATACCAGGGTCTTGATTTTTCATTCGTCATTCATTCTGCAAATATGTCCAAACAGTTTTGGCTTTGGTTTTATAACCTTCTGCACCAGGCTCTCTTTCAGCTTTATCTTTCTATATAATTCCTCATTGGTGACCTTCTGCATCCATCCTATTCTTAGAATCTTTCTATAACTCCTTTTGAATGCCAATATTCTTCTTTACGAATCTTTCGTTATCACCCAGATCTCACATCCATACACGTTTTCAAGACACTCAGCTTCGATCCTAAGCTAATCGCTTTGCTTTTCTAGATTTTATCCATCGCCTTCAAACTCGATCTCGCTTTCGCTCTTCTAGTCACTATTTCCTTCTTACAGTCTAGAGCATATGTTATGTTGCTCCCCAGATATGTGAACTTCTCTACATTTTTAGTTCAATATCATCTACACTGATCTTCCTTCCCATTTCCTTATCTCCAAATACCGTTGGTTTTGATTTATCAATGTTCATAATCAGTCCATACTGCTTTCCCTTGTTTGTTTAGCACCTGCACCATTTTCGCACCTGTTGTTGGTAAATAAAGTTTTCTGCATATATTTTTGTTTGTTTCTTAATTTCTTTTTCTTTATTTTATTTTTTTAAGTGTTATGCACTGCTAAGTATACCTCTCTATTATCCAGAACATATGAGTATCTGGCAACCTCCCAGTCCCAAGGCTGAAAGATATAAAATAGTTTTATTGTATTATTGTCTGTGAACTAAGATAAGCAAGGACATAGTTCTAAAACTGTCTCAGGTTGAAGAGGAACATTTTTGGGATGAGATTTTTCTTCAAGCTGCAATATGAAGTGGCCAGGAACAGACCCAGGTCACTTCCAGCCTTTGAGGCTCCTAGCCATGATAAAAATAAAAAAAGATGGCATATGAAAATGAAATAAGCCAGCAACAAATAAATGAATGCTTTTCTAGACTTTTTCTGTTCAAAGGCATTAATTACTGAGGAAGGTGCTCAAGCACAAGTTATGAAACTTATCAAATGCCAAAAAACTAACAATGATCTAAATTTAAGGCCCCCTTTGAGCTTTGCATAGTGACAAGTATCAGAGGGATAACCAAATTAGTCTGTATCTTCAAGAACAATAAGAAGTTCTGTGGCAACTTATAGATTAACATATTTTGGAGCATAAGCTTTCATGGACAAAAAAAATATTATTATCCAAAATATCTTTTAGTCTATAAGGTGCCACAGGACTTCTTGTTGCTTTTGAGCTTGAGAACCAAAACCAAATGGCCCATCCCTCTCGCTCGAATTGGTCCTGGCTATGGCTATTGTTTGTGTTAAGAAAAAAAATTAAAAGGGCCTGAGCCTGCAAACATTTCATCAGCTTTAAAAATTTGAGCACCATTGTGCTGGCTCCAACGCTCAGCGAAGAAAAGATGCACAGCATTGACTTTAAAGAACATTCAATCAGGCTGATCGTGCCTACAGTTATCTGTGGATCTAAAATTGAAGCTGTTTATTACTAAGCTATTTCACTTGCAGGACTGGGGGATGTGGTACTGATCCATCAACTGTTCCAGAATGACTCAGCTTGTACTAGCTGAACCGTATATAGTAGTACATATGGTTCTCAAACATAAAACATTTGAATAGTAACAGAGAAATACCCATGCTTGTCTATTTACTATCAAAACAAAAAAGCAGTCCATTAGCACTTTAAAGACTAACAAAATAAGGCATTAGCTGATGAGCTTTCATGGGACGGACCCACTTCTTCAGATCATAGCCAGACCAGAACAGACTCAATATTTAAGGCACAGAGAACCAAAAATAGTAATCAATGATTACTCAATATTGAGTCTGTTCTGGTCTGGCTATGATCTAAAGAAGTGGGTCCGTCCCACGAAAGCTCATCACCTAATAAACTATTTTGTTAGTCTTCACAGTGCTACTGTACTGCTTTTTTTGTTTTGATAAAACATTTGGATCACAGAATACAGCGTGCACAGTTTTATGGCTTGAAAGAGATGCTTAGGAAGTACTTTTTAATGCTAATTATTTTGACAGAAATTAGGTCACTGTTTAAAATTCATCTGAACAGCCCCCTTTCTGCTAATTTCTTTTGGATGTTATACATGTTTTATTTACAATAGCAAACATAAAAATAGTTGCAAGCCAAACCAAAGCACTGAGTTTAAAACCCACACGACCAATGTTAATTTAAGTATGACAGATCATGTTAAATATATATATTTTTAAATGTGATTCTATTAAGCCTCTTCCTTTCAACATACTGCAGTGCATGCAGTTGTGTGTTGTCATGTTAATGTTAAACTCAGAAATCACAAATATGACACAGATTTACCGTAAATATTAGGTACATAAATGGTATTTTAAGTAATCATTAATGATAGACAGAGATTTGTTATTTAAAAAAAATGAAGCTTTTTAAAAAATGATTACAAAACAAATTTAATACTACTTATTTCATTCCCTTCATAGAGGTTTTATTCCCAGTGCTAGAATAAGGAGGGGGAAAAAAAAAACAATAAATCAACAGCCCAAAACCAACCGATGAAGAGCTCAACACACACTGTACAGCCTGAGGTTAAAATAAAATCCAAAGCAACAATAGAAACAACCCAGTTCAATCAATCATGAGCACTGACTGGCTTCACTGCAAGCTCAGAAAGTGAACAAATAAGAGGTCCTCGATGAAGCATCCTGCTGTCAGCTCTGTACTATTTAAGCTTCTGATTTTGGAGTGTGCTTAGGACTGTGCTTTACTTTAAGCAAGTGCTTAAAACCCATCCAAGTCAATGGGACTTAAGCATCTTTCTGGCAGGGAGGGGGGGAGAATTGAGATACTTAGCTCACTGAAGTCAGTGACAAGAGTCCCACTGACTTTACAAAGCCACCATTATTGGCGTTCGTGGATGCACTTATGCCAGTCAATATAAAACTCTCACTGACTGGAAATGGAGCAATATCAGGCATCTCTTTAGCCCTCAATCAAGACTGCTCTAGCTGAGTGTCTTGTCTGATAGACCTCCTACCTCTCAGATGAGAATGTTACTTTTTTCAGACGCAAAGCTTCCAGTGCTCTATGCAAATTTGCTGCCCCTTTACTTATAGGTCACTAGAAACTATATGCAGAAGAAACCATTAATCTGAGGTTGTGAATATCATTTACGCACAAGGGATAAATCCCACAGCATTTACAGTACTTTTTATGAATCACTTTGGGTGCTCTTTATTTTAAATCCGTGTCACACACTGCATTTCATATTTGGGACATGGCAGATTTTGAACTATGACTCTTGTAATTCCACATGGGGAGAAGGGTGGTCACAGCACTAGAGAAAAAACCAAGAACTTGATTTTTAATCTCACTACCACAGCTTTTAACAATTCAATTAGATAAACATTCTGCATTTGGAATCTTTAACACTCCTTTAATTTCAGGAGATGGGTCATGGGACAAACCTTGATGGTTTCCATAGCAAAGCGTTGGGCAGTGCAAAGAATATTTAAAAAAAAAAACCTAACAATGATGGATCAAAACATAGTATTAGTTCCAGGATTCTTAAAAGGGAATATACCATGTTCATTACAGATGTGAAAAGCTAGTGAATATTTTGGTACTGATATTTCAGTGATCTTGACTTGCTATTTGTCTGTATCTTGGAGAATCTGTACTGCACAAAAAAAAATCATTCTGATGCACTGGGCAGTAACATGCATTGGAAAAGCTGTCTGAACTTTTCAGGTTTTTTATGCTTGTGAATATAAGAGAAACAGTGTCCTGATGCTCCTCCCATGAAAGTCAATGAGGCTTTAATCACTATTTCTTTTAGAACCAGGACTGATCCTCCTGAGAAATACATAAAATTTTTTGCCCTCAGAAACACACTCCCTCCCCTCTCATTGAGCTCAGTGTGAACTGTAAACAAGCTTGAGGGTGACCTCTGCCTCAGTATAAGAAGCACACTGTACAGTCAGAACAATGGCAGCTGAGGGCAAACAGTTGCTTCTGCTTCTGGCTCCTTGACTCCATCCCAACTTCCCTAGAAGGACAAAAGAGCATTCCCTGGCCACAGGGGAAATCTGCTTGAGCCGTGTCTGTGCAGTTGGCTCCATACCACTTTCTCCTAGCACAAGGGAGGACACAAGATTGAAGTTTATGTTCTATTGATCCCCACTGACAGAATGACTATGGGTTCACTTTTGAGAAGTGTAAGCTAGGAATGCCTTGAATTACACCAGAGGCTGCCTGTCCTCCCACACCCCCACTCAAAGCACCTCCTTGGGTCCCTCTTAGATTACAGTGATCAAGATTCCAGAATTTGGCACATGCATTATAAGAGCCAAATTGTGCTTCTCCTGACTTCCGCACAGCAGATTTTCAGAGAGGAAGCTCTGGATTACAAAAGCCAAATGCTTCCTTCAGATACACCTTCACAGCTCTGACTGCAATCCACAGGAGCTGGGAGCATAACTACAATTTACCCCTTGGTGTTTTTGTTACTGTCCCAGTCATCTGGGATTTCTGCCTTCTATTTCTTTTTCTCTGCGAGAGGAAACTGTATACAAAACTCAGCACCAGTGGTCCCTGTAAGCTGTGCTCTTGTGTGGCCCACTCAGGAAAGATTCAGTTGCCACCCGGCTGATTAGCAAAATACTAACCGGTAGGGATTTTTTGATTATACTGGTAGTGCTCAGTGGACATAAAATTTTTTCTGTACATGGATGGAAGTGGTTAGAGGAACACTGCTCAGCATCCCTCTCTCTTTATTTTGTTATCTAACCTTTGTTAACTGAAAAGATCATTTACATGGAGAATGAGAGCACCTGCTAGTTGACACTCACTCACTAAAATTAACTTATGTGCTGAAGTTATTTGTGTTTTTATTAAAAATCTTGAACATCTCCTCACCAATCTGACCACATATGTATCTAGTCAGCATGACTTCGTTGCCATGTTTCAAGTCAAAATGCATTTATTTATGACTTCTGGTGATATTGTTTATTTTAGTCCAAATGACTACTGATTACATGTAACAAGTGTTTGAAAATGTTTGTTATGCAACAGTAGAATTTTCATAGCTATCGATGTGATGATTCAATATGTATTTTCTTAAGAAGGAAGAGCTATTTTCATATAAGTGCTTCTGAGTCGTTACGACAACAATACATGCAAAGAAACTTTTTGCTAAGTTGATTCCTGGTATGATTGGTCAGGCCCCATCATGTAATTTACTACTTTGGAACACAAATGTCACAAATTATTAAAATATGCTTAACATTAATGATGTGTGTGCATTCTAAAAAAAACCCATAAAATGATCTAAAATTGAACAAATGCTAAAGATTTTCAACTATGTATGTTTACATTGTGTACTTTTGTCCTTTGAGCATGATACTTAACACTGGACACCAAATTTGCAAAATATTGACTTGATGTGCAATATACATTTTGTTAACCACACACACTTTTTAAAAATCCCAAACATACAAATGTCTAAGTAAGTGACTTGTTGAGAATGAGTGTATTTCTTATTTAAAGCATATTTATATTCAGAAAAATCATATGAAAATGGCACCTTCACATTAAAGTGTCTTCCATATCTAAGATACATTCATTTTATTGATGAAGTTTGATTACAGTTGAGCCAGACAACCAGTGTCAGGTTTTCTATTCTGCCTCATGATTTGTTTTATTATTATTATTATTATTATTAGTAGTAGTAGTAGTAGTAGTAGTAGTAGTAGTAGTACTCAGAAAAGATAAGAAGCAAACCTAATTCAACCTCTGTTTAATATTTGAGATCAAGTTGATGGCCTTGAAGTCAGATAACTTTTTACCTATAAGCTGAGCAAGTGGATTGGTAAGTCCTTGAGCAGGAATACTTGAGATATACGAAAGCTCAATACTATTTGTAAAGATTCATTTTGCTGACTGAATGGGATCTTATAGCTATGGAAAGAGAGAGAGAGAAAGTCGGAGTCCAAAGACTTTTTGGAGGCATAACCTGGTGCACAACTACAGTTTAAACAAAAACCTTATTGTAATCCTAGCTGTTGTACATTATTATGTCTCTCTTGTAAGTCTGTTGACTTGCACTGATTTACAACAGTGTTTGTCCTTGGTTTTAAATTTACAAATAGCTTTATAGCATCTACCCTTATAAGCCCTGTCTTCTGCAAATAGGAATATATCCTTTTAGTTCTGGGAAAAAAAAGACCAAATATTTTATTTTTATAGATGTTGGTTAGTTCAGAATTAACTCTTTGCACAGTAATCTTTAGCCCATAATTATTGCTTATGGATATGATGAAAAATTCTAATACCTGATAGTTTTCTTGGGAAGGGTGCAATTCCTGTGCTATAAAAAACTTAACAGAAGTTTTACAATTCAAAGTCCAAAAACGTGATGATCTGATAAATGAATGATGAGATATTAATGCCATTTCCTCATGCTTTTTAATGTAAATTACTACATTGCAAAAAAGGAGAACCCTCTTCCATTTTCCCCTTTTTGTTATCATTTGGCTTACTTTTAGAATTCGCTGAAGAAACTAAAAGATGAAAAAGTGTACCTAATGAAAAGCATGAAACATGAAAAAGTGCCTATGCACTGAATAACTCCTGCTTTTTACAGTCTTGACAAAAACAAGAGAGAACATTATTCTCATTAATGAGCAAAACTTAAGAACCGAAGCATAAGAAGGATATTGATTGGGTCATAATGACATCCATACATTAAATGGAACTACAAAACAGTTCAAGCTGGGTGGAGAGTAAGTTACTAATGAAGTCTGAGAACTAATCAATAGTTATGATTCACAACTTATCCTTTCTATTATTTGCAAATTTGCAGCATGCTGCTCAGAGAAGTAAGGATCTCATTTACTTCAGTTGAATGATGGTATAGACAGTCTCCTTGGGTTATTTCTGAGTAAGAACAATGAAAAACAGTAGGGTGTGTCTTGAATTTAGTGTTTACTAATTTTAGAACTGATTTTTGATAAATTAATTTGGATATAATTATAAAAAAATTCATATAATGGTTTCTTAAATGTGTTAAGGGAACAAAGCCTTGTGTTGGCAGCCAAAGAAACATTTGGAGAAAATATGTACATACCCAACCATCAATTATATAACAGAAATGGGGCATGTATATAGATAGACACACAGTTAGATAGATACAGATATATATAATTTGAAACCCTAACCCTCAAAACACAACCTTCCACCATTTGAGCAAACTGGAAATTTCTTTAGCTGCTGGCCATAGTCACAGAAAAGTGTCTTCATTAAGGCCAGTGTGTTTGAGACCATATTGATAAATAACAGGATCTACTCACCATTGATGTGTCTCCTTGTGGCTGGCTTTCAGGATTAGCTCCTCTTGAACTCCCTTTTCATGACACAGACACCACCCAGGATCACTCTTAATCCTCCCGTTCTAGAGGATCAAAATCTCACTGCACAAGCTGTCCATAAACCAGGTCAGGAAATATTCCTGTCCAAGCCCAGTGCCACTCATCCAGTGGCTAGTATAGTCTCTTGGCTGCATGCGAGCATAGAGGGCACCCTCAGGTTCCCCTATTTCTAAGGTCCACAGTTTGCTCAAGCTGAGACCCTGTTGATATTCCCCAGAGCTCTTTTCCATCCCAGTTCTATCTCACAGCCAGAGTTGAATTAAGTCTTGTAGAAGACTGGGACTAGTATATTTTGTAGGGCCCCACAGGCTCCAGGGTGTGGACCAAAACAAAGGGATTAGTGTGCCGGAGGGGCCTACCAGGAAGCAGGGTGCAGGGCTGGGTATGGATAGGTGGAAGGGTGCAGGAATGGGCTGGGGATGGCACCTGGCAGAAAGCAGGGTGCCAAGAGTGGGCTGCAGCTAGGAGGGCAGGGTCAGAACAGGAGGTAGGGGGCAAGAGGCAGGAGCAACCCATGTCTGGGCAGGAAGCATTGAGGGTGGGAAAGGGCTGGGTAGGGAGGCAGGAGTGGATAGAGGATCATGTTTGGGCAGGAGATGGAAAGGGACACACCAGTGGGCAGAAGCTAGGCAAGAGAGAGGGTTCACACACGGGCAGTAACTAGGCAAAAGATCATAGAGGACCTTGTTTGGGCAGAAGCTAGGTAAGGAGATGGAGGCAGGCTGAAGGTGGGGGGCAAGGTCTAGGGGTGTTCAGAAACAGACAGTGGATTGAGGCATTTATCTGGCACAGCTCTCAATGGGAAGAAGTGACTCCATGCAGCCCTATATTTGCAGGCACCACCCCCCATGATTCCCATTGGCTGCCATTCTCAGTCAATGAGAATGGCAGAGGCTGCTGCCTGAAAGCAAGCACTAATAGCGGCAATGCATGCAGCTCTAATCAGGAGGTAGAGGAAATGGTTTGAGTGACAGCATGAAGAGCTACAGCAAGCAGGGGCTTTAGGGGCTGCATCCCACAAGCCCCTAAAATGGGGCTGCAGCCTCCAAAGCCCCTTTCATAATCTGGACCCACTCACAGGCCACCTCTGGATTTAACAGGCTAAATTTTCCTGTGATGCTACTGGTTATTCCACACCTCTCAGCTTCTTGCTACACTTTGTAATCCAGGGTAGGATCCCAAGTTTTACTCTTCACCTACAACTCCCCCTTATTCCTAACCTATTCCCCTCCTCTTCAGGGTATGAGTTCAGAGTTCTTCCCTGCAATCATTTTCTATATTTGTACAAGCTCAGCCTCCCAGCTGGGTTTCATCTTCAATTAGATTTTGTCAAGCACAGGCTCTCCTTTAGGTGCAGTCTATAAAGTTAATTGGTCCTCTTTAACCTGTTAGGTTGGGGGAGAAACACACCATCAGTGTACAATAGAGTGCCAGGATTAGGCCAGAGCAATCTGTGAGCTATGAAAGTAGTCTCTAGTTAATACCAGCCTTTGTTAACATTGTACTCTACCATGCAGTGATTTAAGAACCATGCTATCCATTCTGTCTCTCAGGGACTCTGAGTCTTCTCCTACTATCATCCAAGAACATCAAAATGAATAGAACCAGATCTTTAGGATTTCAGATTTGTGCTAGTAGAGTCCTTTAGTTTGCTAGCTGAAGGTGGTGTGCTGATTAGAGGCCCCAGTGCCTGAACTACTATATTCAGGCAGGGGAACTGAATACTACTTTGATCTACCCAGGTGAGCTGTTGTTTGAGTTGAATGGGCCAATAGGTTAGTACAGCAAGCTGGGGATTTCTCCATGGTTGTAACTGTGTGCTGCTTGAGCAGAAAGGAGGCCTGCTCTCCTCTGTGGATTATTCTCCAATTCTGGCTTTCCTGTCCTCTGGATTGGGAGAGGGACAGAACTCAAACCTCTGGCCAGCAGCAGATTAATCCCATTGTAACCTCAGAAGCACTGAGACCACATGCTAGGGAGAGTGATGTCCCTGCTCTACAGCTTTCACGGGGAGCCAGCTGCTCTTTAATCCAGGTGGTAGAGCATATGGCTTTAGTCCCTGAGGTCACAGGTTCAATCTCTCTTGCCAACAACCATCCATTACACTATCATCTTGGATCTGGAGCCAGAATGCATAAGCCACCACCACTCCTCTGAATTATATCTAGAAAAAGGGGGCTTGAATCCCTGACAGCAGTGTGACTAGCAGAATAGGCATAATGTCAGCTCTGTATAAGGTGGGTGGATGAGAGATTGTAAAGTTCAGTGGTAATTCAGCTGAAGAAATCTTGTGGAACGCTCCCCCATGAAATAGAATCATAGAGCTGGAAAGAACCTCAAGAGGTCATCATGTCCAGGCCCTTGTGCTCATGGCAGGACCAAGCACCAAAAATGGTAACATGATTCATTTTTAAATATAACTATTCCTGGAATCCCCTGAATCCTTTAAGGCACTTGTATCTCACACTCATTTGGTTTCAAATCACGAACGTCAGTTGAAGAAGAAAGTTGATCACATCACATCTATATCAAAGAATGCTCTGAGAGTTATACCTGAGCTTTTTTTTTCCCCCCCTTGAGAGGAGGGAGCATAATTACTAATCAGTGCTTGTTTTCTTGATCAATAAAAAGTACACCACTGTGAAATTAAAGCATCAGCCTTAAATATTTTGGCATAACTACCTAGTTTATTTTCTGTGATCATCAAAACAACAGTTTAAACATTTGAAATAAAAGCTTACTCTTTCCATCTAACATATTTTTAGTGTACTGTTAATGGCTTGATTAAAATAACTGCTAACCTCTCACAACCACTCATAGAACTGGACTCAAACTCTGCGACTACTTCTGCACCAGTATTCCTCTTTTGAAAGAAGAATGCAAATGAAGTGCTGATTTACCTATCTCATGCTTCATTTGCATAATCTGTTTTTGAAAGAGATCCTTTCGAAAGGACAAAAAGCACTGTAGACATGAATCTTTTGAAAATAAGCCCTGTTTTCAAAAAAAAACCCTTATTCCTAAAAGAAATTAGGAGTGAGGGCTCTTTCAAAAATGGGGTTTGTTTTCAAAAGAGCCACATCTACACTGCTTTTTTTCTTTTGAAAGAATCTCTTTCGAAAAGAGGTTATGCAAATGAAGTGTGAGACATGTAAATCAGAGCTTCATTTGTATTTTTAAATTCCTTAATTTGCATTCCTCTTTTGAAACAGGAATGCAAGTGTAGATGTAACCTGAGTGTTGGACATGTTTGCTTTGGTACTGATTCCCCTTTTGTGTCTTTCTGCTTCTATGTACAGTCTAGAGCCTTGGGATGATGAAATACCAAAAGAAAGACTGTTCATTTTGGTGTTTCTGGTTGATAGCAACAGGATTTCTAATTAGAGTTCATTCTGATACCACTCACAAAAGCCTATTGACAACGTCACATGTCTGATGGTAACCTGGGCTTTTTCAAAATTACAAAAGACAAATCCACGACGGTTTTATCAAAGTTTTTTCTTCTTGTTTAAATATATGTGATAAATTTTCCTTAGTATACATGTATAAGACACCAAAAACAACCCCTGCCCCCAAAGGAATAATAAGGTTTAAAATTAGAAAATCCTGTATCTCAGTCTGTATAAAGAAGTTATGCAATTTTTCAAGCTGATATTGTGCCAGTCTTAGGTAGGAATATCACATCAGACCTTTACAGGAAGCTTGACATGCTCCATTAATAGATAAAAGTAGCAGGAGAAATAGGTTCGCGGGGTTCTCACAGTCATTAGATACACTGTTTTTCTTCTTTTATAGGACAGATTTCTGCCAGTTTGATCTCACATCATGTGTAGCAACACACTTGGCATATGACAGGCATTAGCAATAAGTGATTTCTTTCCACTTTATGTTTTTGCTTTGGATGGAACCTTACCCTTAAATCACAAATGATTTTATAGTTACTCATCCCATAGCATACTGAACCTGCACATTTGTAGTGCTTCTCCATATAACTAGAAACAGAACATAGCCATGTACTAAACTACAATACACAAAGTGCTAAAAACTCACTCCTTCCACTCTGCCCATAAGACCGGAGTTTATTGCAAATCTGTTAGGAAAAAACAAGTGCATTATCCCTATACCTGAATTATTCAATATGTCCTGACTTACATGAGAATGAAGTGGTTAGACTAAAAAACTTAGATGGAATTACTCAGAGTGCATACAGCTAAGCATCAGCATCATTTATTTCTTCCGCAGGATTCAGCTTCAGACTGGGGCGTGCACTTTCATTGTTTTTGTTTCTACATCCAAGCACATCATTAGAATTAAAAATCAAAGTAATAAATTAACAACCTAAAGCTAATGCTCTAAAATAGGTTTACCTGGTCAACAGGTCAGTACGGGCTTGTCTACACTTGCACTCAAATTCGAAGGGGGCATGTTAATCAGGACAATGGGAGATTACTAATGAAGTGCTGCGGTGAATATGCAGCACTTCATTAGGCGAATTCTCTCCCATGGCAACTTCAAAGTGTCAAACTTAGAAGTGCCAGCATGCGTGAAGCCATGGTCACTTCGAAGTGCCCACGCTTCTTCGGAGTCCCTTTACTTCTCAAAATTTTGCAGAGTAAAGGGACTTCGAAGGAGTGTGGACACTTGGAAGTACCCACAGCTGACCCGTGGTTACATGCAAGCCAGCACTTTGAAGTTTCACACTTCAAAGTTGCCGTGGGAAAGATTTAGCCTAATGAAGTGCTGCATATTCGCCGTAGCACTTCATTAGTAATCTCTCAACACCTTAATTATCATGCCCGCTTCGAAGCTGGGAGCTAGTCTAGACAAAGCCAATGTGTCTTCCAAGAGTCTAATGAGGACTGATTGATTGATGCATGCAAAACACTTTGAACATGCTAAGCTCCCAAGAAACATTATGTCCATGGCTACACTAGCCCCCATCTTTTGAAAGAGGGATGATAATAAGCCACTTCAGCAGATGCTAATGAGGCACTTCCATGAATATGCAGCACTGCATTAGCATAATGGTGGCCACGCACGTTTCGAAAGTGCCACTTTCAAAACGCACGCAGCTCATGTAGACAGGGGTCTTTTGAAAGGGCCTCCCCAGATTTTGAAAACCCTTCTTCCCATTTGGTTTTGGGAAGAAGGGGTTTTCGAAATCTGGGGGATCCTTTTGAAAGGCCCCCATCTACACCAGTGGCATGCGTTTCAAAAGGGGCACTTTCAAAATGTGCGGCCACCATTATGCTATTGAGGTGCTGCATATCAGGGCGGTGCCTCATTAGCATCTGCCGAAGTGGCTCATTAGCATCCCCTTTTCGAAAGGAGGGGCTAGTGTAGCCATGGCCAATAAGTTAGTATATTAATGTAAACTTTTGATTTAATCCATTTCTTCATGGAATCATTAACATTTGTTATTGCGTTCAATTCATTCATGCTCATTCCTGGGACATAAAAATCCATTTTGTTTTCCAAATTTTTATATTTTGACCGCCACATGTAAAATAAGAAATATTTATAAGTTTGTGCAGAATAAAATCACCAACTTCTTTATACTCATATTTATTCTTCCTCATAAAAAAGACATTTGTAGTACCAATGCATAGTTAGCCACAGTACATATTTATACACATCAACATTTTTTAAAAAGTTTTATATCTTTGAAACTGCATGAGATATCTGACACACTAATAAATATCATTTACTAAAGTTATGAAAATCATATATGTATTGATAGCAATCAGTGAATAAACACAATTACAACTGCAATCAGTATGTGTGACACAGTAGCCAGTGAGAATGTGTTTTCTAGTAAAAGCACAAGTGTGCCCCCTTCTGAAGAAACTGATAATGACAGAAATCTCTCTGCTTTACTAAAAGATAATACTTCTCTTTTCAAAGACTCCTTGGCTATGGCTACACTGCATTCCACTTTTGGAAGTGGAATACAAATAAATGAGATAGAAAATGCAAATAAAGCACATATTTGCATATCGTGCACCTCATTTGCATATCGGTGCTTCCGGAAGAAGCTCTTCTGGAAACAAAAACAGCTGGGTAGACAGAGTTCCTCTGAAACAAACCCCATTTTCAAAAGAACCCTTCTTCTGGAAACAAAATGGGATTAAACCCACACTTCATTTGCATTTTCAATCTCTCTCCTTTGCATTCCGTTCCCGACAGCAGAATGCAGTTTAGACCTAGCCCTAATGTGGAAGTCACTTCAAAACTATATGTAGTTTTAAGCAATATTTTTCTTTATATGTAGGTTTAAACACAGCATGTTTACTATTATTATTATTATTATTCACACATTTACATATCCATTTTCTGAATCCTGTGAAACTATGTACAGGAAGAGTATAATTGTAGAAGGCTGTTTCCCCTTTCACTCTTGGCGCATATAAATAAATAACACTGGAAAGGATCACTTACTGCATACCTATAGGTTAAAAATTCCCGATTTGATGTCAAATACATTGGTAAATCTTTCCAGCAAAGTGAAAGAATGCTCCATACTCTTGTCCAAATCCCAAGGACCTGATTCAAAGTTTGTTCGGACTTCACTTTGGTAGAGCTCAGATTTACGTAACTGAGAAGCTCACAGTAGATTTCCTGAGAAGGTTTTCAGCATTTGAGCCCATAAATGGTGATGATATGTGGAGCAAGAAAAACTGAACTATGTTTCCATTCTAGATACTAGAAGTTAGCATAGAAAAATTAATACTGAATATTAAAGTGAAAGTGGAGGGCTATTATAGTATAGATTGAGCACATTTGAAGCGATCAGAAAACAGTTATGATGTAAATGATTCCACAAAACATGGGACTATTTGTACTATGGTGGAAGGAGAACAAGGCATCTAACCACTCCACTTTCTTTGTGGGATTAAGTGCAGTTTTCTTTAATCTGTACCATAAAAGAAGATGGTACAGTGCAGCCCAAGGCTTATGAACAGAGTGGGCATAATTAATTATTCTTTATGCTAATCTTCATAAAGACAGTCTCTTGTTTAACTCTATTCTGTATTGTAGATTGTACTTAATGATGGAGGAATGCACTGAGATTTAAGTCAGTGGAGACCTTCTTTTACTATTCAGAGCACTGGCTACAAGAAAAGAATGTTCAGAATGGAAAAATTCAGAGGGTTAGAACTTGATAACAATGTGAGATTAGGTGCTGCACAATTTTAGATGCCTCACCCCATGCACTTTTTATAAGGAAAACTTTCCATTAGACTCCAAATTCTGTATGACAGAAGCTTAAAGTATAATTATTTTTTCAATATAACTAAAATGGCTCTATAGACTTCCAAATTTAATCTTTCTGAAAGATCCAAGGACAAATTTCCTCAGTGTACAAGTGAAAAGGGTTGTGGGGTGCTTTGGTTTGTTTCATTTACAATTTTTGGTTAAATTTACCCATTCTACAAACTCATGGCAAAATCAAGTTATACATTTTTTGCTTTTTTACTGAATCCTCAGAAACAATGATTCTCAAAATTGGAGATAGTGGACATAATTCCTTTCTCTATAACTCTTCCAAGCCAAAAAGAATTTTTCCCCCTTTGGCAAGATATGACTTGAAGACACAGATAACACAGACCTGTTCAGCAGGAAACAGATGTATTTCCAAAGTAATATCTACATGTAATTACATTTTAAAAAGAACTATCAATCTTGAAATCCTGGAACATCAACTTCATAAAGTTTTGGACTCCTTTACTGTTATAGGGCCATACTTTAAAAATTTCCTTATTGTAAAAGTTACATCCCTCTCCCCCAGCTCTGCAATGACTGTTCTCCACAGCAATGGTTCTCCACAAGGATTACATATATGCAGAGGCCATCCAAGAAGTACAGCAGCAGTTCAGGGAGATACTTGTCTGGTTTTACCACAGACTACATAAAAACAGTAAGGAAGTCAGTGCAATCTAAAATTTCATTCACTGACAATATTTATATCCAACTGATTTATTTGATAATTATATCAATAAAATCAGAAAGTGAGCAATTTTTTCAGGATTTGCATGCAATGCGACTTTTCTACTGTTGTCTGATTTTGTAAGAAAATGGTTTGCATGTGAGGTGAAACTTGGAATCTACAAGACAAGCCAGATTCCTGAAAGGGTACAGTATCCTGAAAAGGTTGAGAACCACTGCTCTGAGGGTGACTGGTGAGGGGGGTTATGAGAGGAGGCCTACTGCTCATGTGACCCACCCCCCAACCTGAGGAAGGGCCAAGATAATCCTCTTCCACCTCAGGTCCTGCCTCTCCCTGTCCTGTGTGTGTCCTCTCCCCTCCTCTTCCCTCAACCCACTCCCATGTGTGACTAGTAGGGTGAGAGGTCCAGCACTGGCATTGGGGTCTAGCCCCCCTGCACTCACTGGCAATGTTGGGGGGAAGTGGAGCAATGTGGCTCCAGCTCTCTGTTCACCCAGCTGCATCTCGCCACTTCCCAGAAGAAGCGCTGGGAGAGCAGAACAAGCTGGGGACACGTTGCTCCACTTCCTCTGCTGCTACTGGTGAGTGCAAGGGGTGGGGCAGACCCCAGCTGAGGGCATCAGGCCCTACACTAGTCTCCTTGGATGCTCGCTGGCTCCTGACCTGATCCCTTGCCCCTCCTGCCCATACTGTTGGAGGTCACATGCCCCTTTCCCACCTCCTGCCAAAGCATTGCCCATGACTGCTCTAAAGTACCAACTGTTAAAGAGGAGCCTGCAGGTCTCAGAGTGAGGGAGTGGAAACTGCCATTCCATAATGCAACCAAGTTCCCAGACCTGTGTTACAGCCTTAAACCCCACAGACAAACACCAGATAGCCATAATAGCCCTGACACCTGCCTTTAGACATGGGAACCTAAAAAGCCACTAACCAGGGCAACCTTGGCTTCAGCCCCATGAGAACATTAAGGCTGTGTCTACCTGAGCCCAAAACTTTGAAATGGCCATGCAAATGGCCATTTCAAAGTTTACTAATGAAGCGCTGAAATACATATTCAGAGCCTCATTAGAATGCCAGCAGCCGTGGCACTTCAAAATTGACGCAGCTCGCAGCCATGTGGCTCGTGCAGATGGGGCTCCTTTTCAAAAGGACCTCGCCAGCTTCGAAATCCCCTTATTTCTAACAGCAGATAGGAATAAGGGGATTTCGAAGTTGCTGGAGTCCTTTCGAAAAGGACCTCTGTCTGAACGAGCCGCGCAGCTGCAAGCCGCGTCAATTTCGAAGTGGCACGGCTGCTGGCGTTCTAATGAGGCTCTGAATATTTATTTGAGCGCTTCATTAGTAAACTTTGAAATGGCCATTTGCATGGCCATTTTGAAGTTTTGGGCTCGTGTAGTCATAGCCTAAAAGTGGCATTGATCCAGTAGGAACACCCAGGAAACAGCTAAGGGATAAAATCGCTCTAAGGCCCTGCCCTTAGCTGCATTTAACTGGGGCCTCTGTGCCTCAAGGGTTCCTTGGGCTAATTTCCCCCGGCTAGAGCAACATTCACTGTGACCCTGAAGTGAGGCACTTTGGGACTGGAACTCCCCACATCAGAGAAGGGACATGACAATATCAAAATGTCTCTTATCCAGTCACGTACATTCCTGTTGTGCTTTTGCTTGCTAATATGTTCCTTGTGAATTTAAATCTGTAGTAGCTTGCAGGAGATAAGCTTAATAAAATACATTATCCCTAATCAACAGCACCTCTCAGTAAAGTTTAGATTAAGCATGATCGGAAGATTAGAATGGAATCAGGAACTACAAAGTGCTAATCTTGGCTCTGCCAGTGACTTGCTATGTCATCTGAGTAACACTTCATCATTATGATTCAATTTCTCAGTTGCTAAAAATAAGAGGAAAAATATTTCTTTGCCTTCCTCGCATAATTATACAGATATTTGACAGAGCGAAGAGTTGTATAGCTCTTATGAATTACTATATTTCTTCCCCAAATCAAATTCCTGTAATCTACTTCATCTTGCATTGAACACATACATGAATGCAAGTACTCACAAAGAAGTAAAGAAAATAATTCTAGGTATTGTGTATAGAGCACATTCACCCCTGACGTGACTCATTTGATTGTAGTCCTCCTGCCTATTAAGAAGCTGTAGAGATAAGTAAATTTAAAGTCACAAAAAATCCCATATTCAAGTCACAGGGGCAGGGACCAGTCATAGGGATTTACAGGTATTGAGTATCCTGCAGCAGTTGCTCAGTGCTCTGATAGGTTTAGCCTGCAAACTCTGGCAAATATAAAATGCAGCATCTTCTCCTAATATTTTCCACTTCCCAGTAAGTAAATAAAGTTTCTCTCAGCTAATTAATGTTCTACAATAATGTGAAAACTTTCTTTCTTTTTATATAACCACACAAATTTTCAATTTAATAGCTTTGCTTTTGAGTCTACATTTGGGACAGATGCCCAGTGCTACTATGGGGTTATCATGTAATGAATTATTGAGTAAATGTCCAGATGGTTTTCTCTAAAGGATAAGTCATGCAGAACAGTCATTTTATTTACTGTGACTCCAATACAATGCATATGCTGTCATTTTTTTTAAAAGAAGTCTTATTACTTCATGGTATGCATACACCACACAAAATGGAACTTATTCTTCCAATGCCCCTTGGATATAGAAAATTTTTATCCCCACCTTTGATCCTATGCAGAGTCCAAAATGAAGTGAATTGCCCAGTGTCAAAAAGGAAGTTTATGATACTGCTAGGAATAAAATACGTACCTCCTGAGCTCTAGTCGAGCACTGTAAGCACATGGTCATCCTTTCTCCTTTCCAACCAGTGATGCTGTTTCGTAGCACAGAATTTACTTAGAAATATTGCTGCAACAGAAACGCCATTGAAAGTATAGCAAATGCAGGGAAGTAGGCTGGCACCACCCAAAGGGAATATTTTTCAGGGCCAGTCCTTCCCACACTTTAAAAGAAAGACTTTGAATTTTGACCCAGAAAAGAGAAATGAATAGGCAGACCCAATGCCACAGCTCCTTATGTAAGGTAAAGGGAGAACAAACGCAAAACCTCTGGCTTATTACAGGGCTTCCCTGTAGCGTAGATGCATTATTCTGGAATATCTTATTTTGGAATGATAACTTTGGAACAAAATGTTCTGGAATAACTTTGCTGTGTAGACATACCCTCATAGTGCAAATCTGACTAAGCACCATATCTTCCACTGATACTCAGTTCTGTCCACTTTATTTTCAGGCACAACCATTCGCCTCTGTATATTCCCGTGTCTGTGTGCATTTTCTGCATTTTGCTATGCAAATAGTGACTCCACAAATATCTGTGTGTGCAGCCCCCTGATTTGTGTAAGCCAGTGGGGTGGGGGGGAGGGGCTGGTGCATTTCAATAACCTCTATCCATTTTTAAATTTTGGTTAAAGGAAGAGCAGAAGGAAGAGCAGAAAAAAAATTAGACCCTATGAGTTATGGGAGCATGACAATAGCATCGCCTCCAACAGAGCAGAGCAGATCCAAAACCTTCCACACAATTGAAATGCGAAAATGCTCTCGCATATGGTCAAATCTCAGATCACTGTTACAGAAACATGCATAAATGGCCTTTTGCTTAGCATCCAATAATTTCTCTGTCACAGATTGAGAAGAATTCTTTTAATTGCCTACTTGCTAAACCCTATAGCTTAAAATAGAGGAATATTGCTTCTGTATCCAGAAAATACTCTGAAGGAGGAAAACTGATTATATTCTGAAGAGGGTTTTTTAAACTACGTTCTGCCCCCAAAAATGTAACTGTGTTTCACCTGGTCCCTGTGGCAGTTTCTACTTATGTACTCCAAAGACTGTCAGGAGGAAGTTGCTAGAAGCTGTAATAGATAGTCTAGTGTTGCTGACCCCCCAAAAGCTCCAGTTAGCTTGAGTGCTCTGTGAGCGAACACAGAATGGCATGGTTTGCATTTTCCTCTCAAGTGTATCACATTTATACCATCCTTAGGCTACAATGGACCAGAAGCCAGTATCACAGTCTATGTTTAATCTTTACGCTGTAGGTCAGATTCAGTGCCATATTTCCTCAGCCACCTTGACAGCAGGCACTTAGTAGTTTTAATACAAGTAAAATGGTATTGTTTTAAGGTCACACAGCCTTCCAGCAGCTTACACACTGGGCAAAGGCACATTATAGTAAAGTATTCATCCATTCACCACCAATTTATGCTGATTAGTATGCAACTCAGGGGCTCAAGTCAGCTTGTCTACTTGAAAACTGCCCCAGAGACAGAGCTACTGTACCTGCCTCACATACTGAGGAACAGAAACATCTATTTGTGGGCTCTAATTTTAGCTATTGACCTTCACTTAGATCTTCTCTAGCCTTAAATTGAGTAGGATTAACAGAGCAGTGCATTTATGTGATTATCTTCTCAGTCAGTCTAAAGGGCTTTTTTTGGTTTATTGTTCCCCATAGCCTTCCATCACAGCAACATGTGTACTGTATGTGTAAAGAATAAGTATACAGCAGTCACAAGAGATTAGTTACCACTGTTTTTAATCCTAACGTTTGATTGACTCACTCCTGTTCTCTGATCGGCATTACAATTTCTTTGGATTGGGATCCAATGCAAATATCAATTATGGAAGCCCTCTTCCATGAGTTCTCTTATCACTCTTAGGGTGAGATCTCTGTTCACGGTTCCTGCTCACTGGCTACTGACAACACACTGTGTTATACTTAGAAAACCAAAAAGATCATACAGGGTGGGGCTTAAAAAGACTTGCTTTTGAGATTAATCAAGAGACTGCCCCAGCGTGTGTAACATGGGACACTTGGGACAAAGGAAATTCTGTCAAAAACTGCTGTGACGAAAAGGAAGACCCTGAGTCTATCCAGCCTCCAGATGAAGAGTCAGGCTGTAAAGCTTACTCTAGCCACACAGAGTACTGCTTCTGGAATGCAGATGGCTATGCACAAGAAAAGAAGGAGGCAAATAAAGAAGGCACCATAGAAGGGGAGTACTTCAGTGTTTGGATGAACAGCCAAACTTAACCTGCAAACCTCTTCACGCTTGCCCATTCCCATGTTTTAGTCATCCTAGTTGTTGTACAGCTCCTATAAAGCTTATCTACAACATCTAATTTATCTGTATAATGCAGGTATTTAAATTTGGCCTAAGATTCAAATAAACATCTTACAGATGTCAATAGGAACAGTGATCATATTTCCCTTTCCTGAACACAGGACAGCTGCTAAAATTACTTATATTCAAGTGAGTTCAATGGGAACTAATCAGAATTATGCACTACACATGTTCAAATTAACATCAAGTTGCTGACTCATTTTTAAAGGAATACCATGGAATACCTTCTTATCTTTAAGGCTTTAGGATTCACATGGGAAGAGGGGACACACACAGAGATAATTCAGTGGATTTCTCATGCACTGTAGGTGATGGACTGACCCTCCCCACCCAGTGTTCTCTGAGCTCCATGCTGGGCTGGGCCCCCCGATGAACTCACTTCTCCTGGTACATCTTCCCAAGGCAACACATGGGTGGAGAATTCAGGGTCAAATGCCCCCGTCACATTCTGCCAGGGCTCACGTCACAATGTGGCCAGCAGCAGCCTTTCAGCCCTGTGTGAGAGGGAAGAGATGAGAGGGGAAAACTATTACATGGAATGCAGCATTATGCTCTCTGGGGGGCAGGACCCAGGGGTAGGGAGGGGTAAAAAGCATGTTAAGCCTCTGCCCAAAGGGCTGCTGTGCAGCTTGCAGGTCTGGGATGAGACCAGGTTGAAAATCACTCCACTCCAGAGCTCAGCTGAAGGGCAAAGAAGCTTTAACATGCCAGCACTGTGCAGGGTTTTGGCACATGCAGGGCTCCTCCTGGCGACTGCCCTAGGCCAGACTGGATGACCTTGGGCTTTCCTGGGGTGCTGGACCAGTCAGAGGTAGAAGGGGAAGGAAGGAGCCTGCTGGCAAGGCTGCTGGTGAGCTGAGCTCTGTAATCAGGGACTGGTTCTCCACATAACACTGGGACCAGCATGCACCCTGCCAGGGGTACATGGAGGAGAAGTGGGGCTGAGGAACTGAAGGGGCAAAGTTGGGAGAGGATGATGAGAGGCAGATAATGTAAAGGACCAATGGGAGGGCAGCAGAGGTGCCACATAACCTGTCACCACCAGGAACCTGCCCACACAGCAGCCACTGCATCTCATAGTGTGGAGTCAGTGCCAAATAGAAATGGCACGAGGGGACAAGGCCCTGATGGTAGCCCTGTGGGGTAGTGGCCCCACCCCCTGCACTGCATCTTCACCCTGCTTCCAGCCTTGTGCACCTGTTCCATCGTCCACAACTGGAGTCTTCCACTCACCCCTGGTAAGCATGGATCTGGCCAGCAGTAGAACCTGCCAGTATGGGAGATGGGGGAGAGACAGAGAAGATGTGACAATTTGCCCCTTTTTAAGAAAAAGTCAGGACATGCGTAGGAGGGCTTAAATACAAGACTGTCCCTTTCAAAATAGTGCATCTGCATAATCTTCTCAAAAGGAGTTTCATGCATGCTGAAGGTATTCATACGTGAGCTCTGTGTATTTGGTCTTCTAGACCAGTTGCATGAAAAAAGTTCTCATGTGCTAATTATAAACTTCTTGAACAATTTTTATTAGTCTCTGATTTCTGAGTCAATGCATTTTGCCAACAAAGCCAGTAAATGTGCCTTTGCTTCTGCAGTGACTAATCTTACTGCAAATGTAACTTTTGAGACATCTGTTTATATCAATTCTTCATTTCAGACCCCACTGGGGGCTTAATCGACCCATTGTGCAAACACAAACATAAAGAGAATCACAATATTCCATCTCCTGCGAGGATTATATGATTACATTGTTATCCCACTGCTGGTGATATATTCCTGGGCAGTGCTTATCCCCAGTGATGCCCACATAGATCTTAGTTACACAGCTTTACTGCGTTAACAGAAATTAGTTGTTCATGCTTCTGTCGTCATTATTTTTTGTTTTTCCCTACATATGAAAATATAGTCCTGTCAGACTCATAACTATGGGGCAACTGATATAATCTATGAACCATTAGGAGACAACTGATGCATTTATGTTGGGAGACATTTCACAGTATTTCCATCAATACTGGTTAAGCAATTAAAATAAAATGCGATCAACTTTTCACAGACCTATGAGAGTAAGAAATTTACATGAGTACAGACAAGAAAATCTGCAAAAAAGCATGCAAAAAATGACTGAGCTGGAATAAAGACTAGAGACTTCTAAATGGTCATTGATAAACTTTATGGATGGATATCTAACTAAAGTGCAATAGAGATTTTTAGTGGAATATTTGTTAGGAGACAAAATGCTGATAATTGAGGCTCTAATCTTGCAAGGACTTTTATGTGGGTTTGAGCATAAATTGTCATGGTTTTGAGATTTAAGTGTTATGCATTCCTAATATGTGCAAACCATACTGAAAGTTTTTGCCCTTATATCAGATTCAAACTATCCAACAGAACTTGTATTTTGATTACATGCAAGAAGCTCCTGCAAACATTCTACAGGCAAATAATATTTTGGCAAAAGAACGGATTAACTTGTTTGCAAGAAAATCAAAAGCAATATGTGGTCAATTAGCAAACAGAAAAAATGTTAAATTCAATTAAAAGTTAATTTGCTCTTGATTTTTCATTCAGTTCTAATTTTTGTTTAGAGAAGTTTTTGAAAAAAGTAGTAGCGTGGCCAAAATGTTTAACAGGCCTCTGAAGGAATGTTTACAAAGTGATGACTGCCAGGTAAAGTGGTTGAATTTACAAAAACTTAAGCATACGAATGACTAGCATGCACATAGAATCTCTTCAGGTCGTTATGATTATTCAAGCACTTAGGTCTTTGCAATACAGAAAGACAAGTTTTGCACACAACACTGTTTTCACATGCTAATCATCATGTTTCCAACCATAGCATAACATGATGACCAATACTGCTCCACTGTTTCCTTGAATTCCCTGTTATCAGTTTCCCTGGATCCATCTCCTGTCTCTTCTTTTTACATGTAGACTGTATGCTCAGTGGGCTGTCCTTCTTGTCCCTGACTTATAGAAAATAAACAAATAAACATATAAATAATTCCATCATAGAGAAGGCCTATGTAAAACAAACAACCCCCACCCCCTAAAAAACCCTGAAACAAGAACAGGCTTTTCAAGGCAAACTATCTAGGAAATATATTTAATTATAGCAGTAGTACAAACACAGTAATATTAGAGACAGTAACAGTTTGAAACATGGATATTCTTAAAAAAACCAAACCAAACTACCACTCCTCTCCCTTAAATTCCAGACTTTTCCCCTCCATTTTTCATCTAATTTTCAAGAACCCAGGAATTTTCCAACTAGCTGTGATAAATAATACTGATTGTTTTCCCTCTTCTGTGTTATGCCCCTACCCAGGCTACAGTTAGGCTACAGTTAAACTGACCCGAACCGCTGGCAAAACTCACCCTTTGTCGGCAGCCTGTTATGCATAAGAGGCTGCCGACAAAGGTGCAGTGGGGGAGGCGTGTCTTGACAGCAGAACCACATTTACATGGTTTTGTTCCTGCTAGCAGCAGCCTTTGTTGTCGGGCAAATATGCAAATAAGAATACATTTGCATTTTCAAGACCACCTATTTGCATACTGCTGCCGTCAGTTTGGGTCGGTGTAACTGTACCCCTACGCAACAGTGCTCTGTCAACAGAAGTCATTGTCAGAAGAGATGTCCTGACAAAACTTCAGTCAACAGAGTGAAGCCACACACACAAAAGTCAACTGGAAGAGAGCTCCACTCGGTCGACAGAGCGGCTGGTCTGCCCAGCTGCTCTTGACAAAACTGGCACAGGGAAGCAGAGCAGACAGAGCTGCCCATTGACCTGGATGCTCTGTCTGCTGAGAGAAGGTCCCCCAGATCCTCCATACAGCTTTCTTTTCTTGACAGGACCACTTGACAAAAGGTGTTCTTCCTCATCTGGGGGAGGCAGAAAGTGGTCGGCAGAAGTGCCAACTTTTGTCAATATACTGTCAATAGAACACATTTTGTGTGCAGACATTCCACCAATTTTGTTAACAACCAGGCCTTTGTTGGCAAAACTCGCTAGTGTAACCACAGCCCCAGTTTTTTGCTACGTTCCATTTTAAACTGGAAGCAAAACTTATTCCTATGGCATGTGTTCTGTTGCTTTTCCATAGCTGTGTAGATTATATATGTGCTAAGTAAAACACCTTAAAGAAATCTTTTAGATAAATCATAATATGTTTGCAAATCACCAGTTTTGTACTATGGAATGTCAGATACAATCGCTTTTCATATTACATTTCAAAATACTAAATCATCTTATACTGGTCTTATCATTTAATTCATTAAGAACTACAATTTCCTCATTTTCACTTTGTCAAACAGTAGAACCTCAAAATTACAAAACACCTTGAGAATGGAGATTGTTTGTAACTCTGAAATATTTGTAATTGAACAAGGCTTTATGGTTCCTTTCCAAAGTTTACAATTGAACATTGACTTAATACCACTTTGACATTTCACTATGCAGAAGAAATATGCAGCTTTAAATATTGTAACTGAAATAAAACAAGCATAGAAACAGTTTCTTTACCTTGTCAAATCTTTTTAAATGTTTCCATTTTTCAGTAATTTATGTTTAACAGGACTGTTCTCCTTTTCTTATTTCTGCTACTGCAGGGGTGGGGAGCCATTTTTGGATGGGTGGCCACTGGCCCACAGAAAAATCAGTAGGAGGCCACGTGCAAGGGAGAAGCAATAAAATAAAGTAAAATAAAATAAAACCTCTCTTCCTCACAGATGTGGCCTCCAGCTTGTCAATTTTGTTGGACCCCCTAGGCTCTGGGATGGAGTCAAAAATGACAGGTTCAGTGCATTGGAGGGAGCTGCCAGGGAGCGGGGTCTGGACAAGAAGTAGCGTGTAGGAGAGTACTGGGGATGGAGTTGTGGGATCTGGGTGGGAGGGTGAAGTCTGGAAGGGGGTGCAGTCGTGATCTGGGAGTAGGGAGTGAAGTCTGCAAGAGGGGAGGGTGCAGGGACATGGTGAGGGTATGACGGTCTAGGTGGGAGGCAGAGTGTGGCGGGGTCTGGGAGATAGGGAACAGGAATGGTTCGGGGGCACGGGTGGGAGTGCAAATGTGGGTTGGAGATGAGGGGTCAGGTGACAGAGAGGGTGCAGGAGTAGACTGTGGTGGGGGAGGGTGAAGGAGCATGGGGGGAAGGGGCCTTGGAGGGGACAATTTGGGAGTATGCTGGGGTGGAGTTAAGCAGTTGGTGCAAGAGGAGTTTAAGGGGTCAGGGGCTGGGGACAGGGCCACCTAACTGGCACAGTTCAGAAGGGGGATGCACATCACTCTGTGCACCACAGCGAAGGCAGCTGCTAGCATTACTCCCCCACCCCCTCCATCTCTTTGGCTGTGATGCAGCCACTGGGAGGGGTGACAGAAAGGTGGTGACTACATGGGGCACTTCTCTGGAGCACACAGAGGCTCTCCCCCCTGCCTGGAAGAGTCTGTAGGTGGATTGGGCCCCAGCTTGCCTGCAAGCCCCACTCCCCAGAGTGGAACAAGCCAGCCAGTGCTGGGGCTCCAACTATGGTGCCCCCCATGCGGCTGGAATGCCAGGGCCATCTCACCCACATTGTTGCAACAGTGGGGAGCCCCGAGGCTAGTGGGCCAGATCCAAGCAAGCCACAGGCTGGATCCAATCGACAGGCCATAGGTTCCCCATCCCTGTGCTACTGCTTGATCACATACTTCTGGTTACAAACTAGCTGCATGATTGACTGATCAGTTCATTACTCTGATGTTCAAGAGTCTGAGTTTCTTCAGTAGCATCAAATAATTTTTACTGTTAAAACCTTTCTTTTGATGCTTTTTATTTCAGACTTTCACTAACAATTTAAAGTCCACCTAGTGCTTTGCAAAAAAAAAAAAACGATTTAGAGAGTGTTTTGCTTACATGTAAGGTTTTTTCAGTTCTTTTATCCTCGGAGATCTTTTGCAAGAAAGCAGAATGTATGTTGCTTCACGGTTCATCTGGTCCTGCCACTTAAGTTTTCATTCAGAGTCATAATTCCCAGTTTGTGATATCACATCCAGTGGAGATGATTATGATGTCATAAACAGTGTTAGGACTTCAAATAAGGAGCAAACAGCAAGAGCAGCTTAACCCAATCACTGGAATCCCTCTTTATATTCAAACACCTATAGTACTAAAAATGTGACGGGGAAGAAACTGCTTTAAACATAGTTAAGTTTTGGATCAAAATCTGTATAAGCAGAAATACAAAATAAATATAAGAAATCAAGTACTTAAGCTCTGCAGATTCTGCTATACACTGTTGAAATGTAGTGCCCAAATTCCAAATAACTGGTGAGCATTTGTAAATATAGAATTGCAGGTATTGCAGGAGTTACAACATGTATTGGAGAAAAAGGGTGAAGAAGGCTATACAGATAAGTTGAAAAACAAACATTAAAACAAATAAAAAACTAAGGATCTAAGAATATCATCAACTCCTATTTAAATCAAGGTCACACTGTGGTTACATGGCAATTATATTATAATTACCATTGGTATTTGCTCTTCAAAATGTAATTAAGAAGGATTTTGTTTTATACTCAGAAGGTTAACTGCATCACTAAGTTACTTATTTCTCATTCTTCTAACATACATTTATTGTTAGAATCTGGTCATACAAATTGATGAAAATGACTGCTATTAGGCTAACTGAAACATGAGAAAGCGAAGTAAGAAAAAAACCCACAGTATTAGAAGATTGGAATTTGATATAAGGAGATTTACTTTTTACATTTTGACATGTGATGTTGACAATTTAGTAGTTATAAAGATTTACATTTTTAATCTCAGTGTCTACCGTCATTAAATATATACTGTCTGACCCATTATTTCTCACAACCATGAAAATTTAAATAAATAAAAATGGAAACAATGTTGAAAATCCTTAATTTGTGCCACAGTAAAAATAATAAAAATAGAACATAGATATTACCTAAAATTTATGCAAAATAAATATGTAATATATAATTTGCTAGCATTGTTTAGATGCTAGCAAATTTATTTTGAAATAAGGGCCGTTATTTTGAAATAACTTTGATGTGTAGACATACCCCAGAATACACACATTGATTATCATGCACCTGTTTTTTAGATAGGTCATACTTATCCCTATTGAAGAAGCAGAATTTGGTCCACAGGACGTATAAAAAGAATGACCTTGTTGTCCTTGAGGCATTGATGGATTTTTGTTTCAGTAGTTTGTTGACCTGCATATTGCTCACTTTCTTGTATCATCAAATTAGTCAGGGGTTGATGGGGAATTGTTTATATATAAAGAATTATAATTACCAGTAGTGCAATATCTGAGTTTAGTATTTTTAAATGTTTGGTAAGGTCTATTAAAAGTAATAAGAAATTGAAGTGAATAATAAATTAGAAACTGTTAAGTCAGTATTTTTCTTCCTCTTTGCATAAATAAAGCTGTACAGTTAGCCTGTTTTACAAATGCCAACTGCTAAATAGTGAGCCCTTTTTCTAATGAGGAGTTTTATCATGCAACTTAGTTCTGTACTGCGGTCATTACAAAGTTATAGACTGTGTGAACTCGCAGAGAATGAACAGAGGACTTTTCAGACATTTACATATATTAAGCCTTTCCTTGTTACCATGACATCAGGGCTTTCAGAACTATTATCTCAATATGTACGGTATCTTGATTTTCATATTCCTCACAGAATCACGTGCCAGATACATTAAATACTAAACGTATTGCTCTGATTTCATATCAACCAGAGAAACTGAATGATCATCAGTGTCAGCACCATGTAATATTTCAATATTCCAGCACTACAGCACATCCACACAGATATTGCAGTTGATCCTTCAGCATTCTTTAGACTCTAAAATGTAGACAACTAAAATTTAGAGGAACTAAAACCCACAATGTAATCTTAGAATTATCAGCATTGTGAGAGATTATTGTGATTTTATATTGCAATAGCAGAACATCAAAAATATGCATCATTGCTAAGCATTCAGTAGAAAACTCTAAACTTTCTATGAACTTTTTCTTTTGGGAAGCAGAAGACAGGCTATAGCTTCCCATTCATTACTGTTGGAAACACTTTGTTTCAAATTGATGCCAAAAGAGGTGCAACATTTTATACGATATGGCAACATCTACACGGCCTGGATCATCAGCTCCAATCCCAGCAGAGACATGCTAAGCTGGTTTCTGGAAGTTGCAAATGGCTTCCCATTTGCATACTCATGAAGCTAATTAGCATAGCCACACGAGATTTCGCTCTCGGCAGAGGGGTCCACCAGCAGGAAAAGAGGACACGTAGACGTGTCTCTGCAGGCTTAACACCCCCGCCACCAGTTCCTTATGCCTTCAGGGACTGCATAAGGGACTGGCAACAGTGTGGGGTTTAGCCAGTAGCGGTACATCTATACAGCCTCTTTCCTGCTGGCGGACCCCTTTGCCGAGAGCGAAATGTCATGCAGCTATGCTAATTAGATGTATGCCTAAGTGGAGTATTTTGAATTTGTCCTTGTTAAACTTCATCCTATTTACCTCAGACCATTTCTCCAGTTTGTCCACATCATTTTGAATTAGGAGGCTATCCTTCAAAGCTGTTGCAACCCCTCCCAGCTTGGTATCATTTGCAAATTTACTATGCGAATATCTAAATCATTGATGAAGATATTGAACAGACCTGGTCCCAAAACAGGATTTTCCAGGATTTGACTAAACAATGTTACAATAACCCAGATTCACAGTTTTAAATAAATTTCTTATAAAGAAAGACAATTTTGAAAGAAAGCAAGTGTAGACGCTCCACGAGCCGCTGTTTCGAAAAAGCAGGTCCTCCATGGCCGCTCACAGCTGGCAAGCAGCGGCACTGCTCACAGCACAAGTGGAGCTCTGTGGCTCCAGTGTCTGGCTGCCTCTTAGCACGCAGGCTCCCAGAAGCCCTCAGGCAGGAAGCTGAGAGCGTGCAGGCAGCAAGGAGTGGACGCTGCTGCCTGCACAGCTCCCAGCCGCGACGCCCTGGGGAAAGCCACAGTACCTCCGGCACCATGGCGAGCAGCCGGGACCCCTGCCCATCCCAGGGGCTATCCAGGGACTGGAGGGAGTCCTCCCAAGAGTGGAGCCAGCCCCCCAAATGTCAGGCTCCTTCCTGGACAGAGACCGAGCTGCAGGGTTCTCCTCGCCCTGTGGGAAGACGAGGAGGTCTGCAGCAGACGAGGGTCCGGCACTGAAATGCGCCTGCTCTTGAGCTCCTGGCCAAGGGCCTCACTGGCCACAGCCACCCCATCTGGACCCCGGACCACGTGAGGTCCAAGGTCAAGGAGCTCTGGCAGGCATACTGTCAGGCTCGGGACATGGCTGGGTGGTCAGGGGCTGTGTCCAAAGCCCAACTAATGGCCTGTTCCTCTCCCCTTTTGTCTCTACACCTCCAGCAGCCAGCAACCAGACAAGCCCCACAATGGGCCCGGGGAGTCCCACCACCAAGGGCGAGGGGGAGCAGCAGACAGGACAGGGCCAGCAGGCCGGGGAGGAGGAGGCAGGGGACATGGCACACATGGCCGCCCTCAGGGAGCTGATGGGTTTCATGAGGGATTGGTTTCCCATGGAGTGGCAGGAATGGGAATGGGTGGGGTCCAACTTGGACACCCCTACCCAGGCCGTGGTCGGCCACCTGGACCCTGCCACCACTCCATCACGGGTCACTTCCACACCCACACTCCCCATCACCCCTCCACCATCCCCCACGCCCCTTCGCATGTGCATATCCCGCTCACTCCCAGCGGTTCTTTCAAAACAGAACTGTAGTGTAGACGCAGCAGCCTAGATATATTGCTTGGTGAAGCCAGATTTTCTTATGACCCTCTCCAGCTTTCAGCTGTATTTTTGACTGCTCATTATTCCCAAGGTGAAAGGAAATAAAAATAAAGTGATGTGTATACAGAACAAAGCTAGCAGCATTTTTCATGCACCATACATGGCAAAATAGTACGCAGCTGAGAGAATATAAAACATCCCCATTAAATCAAAAGGCTTACTATTCAAAACCAACAATGCAGATTCAGCATCAGAGACTCTACAAGAATCTTTATCAAATTCAAATGGCCAAAAATACAGCTTGAATAGTCATATTCCCTTCAGTCACATTCTACCAAACCTCAAAGGAGGTGCATATTCTTACTTTTAGAAGTTTAGACAGCAGAGTTACTGAATTACCTTTTAGACGTGGTCCATTCAGGGCCAGGGATGAGGCCTGATGGTGCATAAGTGCAAGACAGCAATATAGGTTGAACCTCTCTAATCTGGGACTTTCTTATCCGGCAATATCCGTAATCTGGCACGATTTTAGTCAGCTGGATGACCATTTATCATGGGTGTTGCCAAGTTTCCTGTGGCCCCATAGTGTTTGTTTATCACCACCAGTCCTGGCTCTCAGTGTTCTGTGCTGTTAGTTCACTGTAATTTACACCTAAATGTCTCCTAACAGCCCAGTAAGCAGTGGAAGTGTTGGTAATGCTGTTAGAAAATACTGACCCTCACACAGTCCAGCAAATTCTCTTGTCTGGCACCAGTCAGGTCCTGATGGTGCGGGATGAGAAAGCTTTAACTTGTACTTCATTTGTTCTGTGAGTAAATAGAGGACTTTAGCATGAAGTGCTGCGAGAAGCCTTCTGTAGTCCGAAATCAAAGATGTGGCAAAACTCACTTTCCATTTGGCGATACAAAGGACAATGTAACCCTTCAGGGCTGCTGTCTTGACTCATGTGTAGCCCCTTTGATTCCCAATGGAGTAAAAAAATACTCAGGCTAAGAGGCAGAACTCTCAGCCATGAGGTATAACTGCTATTGACAGATTCTGTCACCAAAAAGGCTTTGTGGAAGCTCTGGCAGGGGAATTCTCTCAACAGACAAGGCATCCAGAACAACGGGCAGCCCTGTCTGCTGTGCTTCTGGGTGCCTGTTTTGTCAAAAGAGAAGCCAGGCAGTTCGGCTGCTCTGTCGACAGAGTGGAGAGCTCCTCCAATTGGCTTTTGTGTGTCAACAGAAGTTTTGTTAGGAAATCTCTTCCAACAGTGACTTCTCTTGATAGATCACTGTAATGTAACCGTAGCCTAAGTGTGGCTCAAGCCTCCTTCCTTTGGTGCTTGCTTTCACCTATTTGAAGTGGCTTCTTCCCCCCACCCCCGGCTTGAGTTTGTTCCTACATTGTTCTCCTTGGGCCTGGTGCCTCCACCTTTCCTGGAGAAGATGGTAGTTGGAAGTTTTGTCTACAGAGGCAGAGTGTTGCAATGCAGTGGTGATTGTCAACTTAAATAAAAGTCACTTTAACTTATTCTAAAGTTTTAGGTAAGGCAGGGTCCTCTCCAGAACCCTACCTAGGCTTAATACTGTATGCTTTAGTCGAAGAGTTAACAGTTGTCCTTTAGGTGAGAAAATGAGTACAACGTGTACAACAAAGAAAAGTGAACTAACATGTTGTATCTTTTAAAAATATTTTAATAATGTTTGCTTTTAAATCCATGAAATATTTAAGCAGCTTTACTACACAAATATGAACATGTATCTAATTAAAAAAAAACACCTCAACATATTCAGTTAGGGATTATCTCATACAAGTTCAGCCTTCTTTTCTTCCTGCTATTTCTGTGAACAATGTTATTAAAAGAAAATCAAATTAAGGATCAGAAATTAAAGCAGAATGTATCAGAGCATAGAAGACAAAGTGCAAGGAGTAGATAGCTGGAGGAAAAAGCCACAAAATATGGTAAGAAGGAGCTTCAAAGTGTCTTATATTTCAAAAACATGTTTATTGTTTATTGGCCGCGTCTACACGAGCCCCAAACTTCGAAATGGCCACGCAAATGGCCATTTCAAAGTTTACAAATGAAGCGCTGAAATGCATATTCAGCGCTTCATTAGCATGCAGGTGGCCGTGGCACTTCAAAATTGACGCAACTTGCCGCTGCGCGGCTTGTCCTGATGGGGCTCCTTGTCGAAAGGACCCTGCCTAATTCGAAGTTCCCTTTTTCCCATGAGCTGATGGGAATAAGGGGACTTCGAAGTAGGTGGGGTCCTTTCGAAAAGGAGCCCCGTCAGGACAATGCGCGTGGCGGCGAGGCACATCAATTTCGAAGTGCCGCAGCCGCCCGCATGCTAATGAAGCGCTGAATATGCATTTCAGCGCTTCATTAATAAACTTTGAAATGGCCATTTGCATGGCCATTTCGAAGTTTGGGGCTCGTGTAGACGTAGCCATCCTCCATTTTATTTATTTTTATCTGAGACCAGGCTTAAACTCAGAAGATAAAAAAAAAAGTCTGTCTTCCATTTGCAAATATGATGTGAACACCTAAACCTCTCTCAATCTGTAAACAGTTGAGTCACTTTTGTTAGGGATATCTCTTAATAGAGGACACTATAGCTTAAACCAATAACTAAACGATCATTTTTAATTTCCTGGACAATATTTCATGTTTTTGTCCCCTCCTCTGTGTAAGTTGGCTGTCAAAATAGTGGCAGCCCACTTTGTAAAGTATAGTCAACCATCATTTCTAGAGATTTTAAACAGACACAATAACACGAATGGTTTGAAAAAAATCTATGGTTACTTGTAAACCCCATCATTGGTCAATGTTGTCCCCTTGGTAAAAACCAAACCACAACTGTGATCTCGGTGATATCACACAGGGTCAACTAACATTTGTGATTTGACATCAACTACTCAATAACAAATACTGTACTTCTGTAGTGCTTTACACATCTTCTGTGCTAGTTCAGGGAATTCATGTAAAATCAAGATGCCTCCGCACACATAATGGATGTGATATGTATGGTGAGGCTTTGCAAGGAACATGGAAGGAGAAAAACAAGGTCTGTCCTTCAGATCATTCAAACCCTGTACAGCAGCTGAACAATGGGACAAGTGCACGGATTTCTAATGCAGAACAATATCTTGAGTGTGATGTACTTAGATCTACCACTTATTGTCACAGCCCTTCTCAAGGATTCTGCTCCCCTTATTTTTAAGAGTTGACTCCCTTTCTAAAGATTCTTTTTACCCACTCTACAAATACAGCTGCAGTCACAATGGTATGGAGATGACATTTATCAGGCCTACAGGCAATCCTGCAAAATACCTTACACTAAATTAGGTACAATTTTTCCCATCAACCAAGCAAGAATGTGTCAGTAGCCGAGGACTAACACCTCTACACTTGCAAAAATAGGGCTGTTAGATTTGACATTTGCATAAATGGTTGGGACCTCGGGTTTATGACTCATAGGTGGCAGTGGCTAAAGCAACAAAAGTTTTGAATTTCTTTTTATGCTTAGTGTCACAGTGCATCACTCAGAGTGGGCAAATGCCTTCTCTAAATATGCTTGCAGCTGTATTTACTTGTCAAATGACAGAAAAACATGCACCCAGCACATTTTAAAATAAAGTTGTATATAAATTTCAGTGCTTAAAAAGATATTAAATGATATCACGCAAGAATGAACAAGTACAATACAGACACTAAAATGCAAGCATTCTTATTGTGCCTTAAGAGCATACCTAATCTTTGAGCTATTGGGAACATCTTGAGAGAGTTCATTTCCTTTGACTGTTCAAAACCTGGGCTGTCTACTTTAAGCAATGGTAATGATAAATGTGGTAGTATTTTTGGTGCTAAGACTAAATGGGCACTACCAGCCCATATTGACTCAAACCAGAAAGACAAAGAATTCACACACAGTCTAAACATCAGCATCAGGCATTTCAAAAAATTCGGAAAATCTATTTTGTGAAAAATTTCAAAACGTTCATGTTGTTTCCATTGCATGTGGTTCAAAATGGCCCCATTTTCCCTTTGTGCTTTACTGCTCTTTAAATTAAATTTCCCCACAATCTTTTTAAATCAAAATAATGGTTGTAACAGCTTTTGAAAAAAAATTCATTTACTGAAAGTCCAGTTTTCAGTAAGAAAATGTGAGTTTTTGTAACAAAAAATATTTCAATAATGATTTCCATCAAAATGGTTCGAAAACAGAAGTTTGGCAAAAAAAAAAAAAGACTGTACTGACAATATCGCACAGCAGGGGGTGGCAAACCCCGTCACATGTGCCACTCTCGGCATGTAAGCCAATTTAGAGTGGCACATGGTGGGAGTGCAGCCCCGCCCCTCTTCCTCCATGCCTCATGGGGCTGGGCTGGAGCCTCCCCACTGTGGAGCCTCTGCCACAGTGCAGGGCCAGAGAGTCACACTGTGGGTCTGGATCAAGAGGCTGGGGCCAGAGTGAGGGGCCCTGGGTGGAGAGTGGGGCTGAAGCCAGGCCCCGGCCACGGCACAGAGCCAGAGCCCAGGTCCATTGCTGAAGGATGGGCTGCAGCCACTCCCCCACCAGAGTGTGAGACCAGAGCACAGGGCTCCCTGCTGGAGAACAGGGCCCTTGCATGGGTCCAGAGCCCAAGGCCCCTGCTGGAGTGCAGGCTGGAGCCAAGCCCCCAGAGTGAAGGGCCCCAGCCAGAGCGTGGGCTGGAGCGTAGGGCAATGGATAAGTATCACTGGTACTCGTACCATACATAGATGTCAAAAGATCAAGTTTTAGCCCTTGGCCTCAGAAAGGTTGCTGACCCCCATTTCAGAGACTACGTCTACACTTGCCCTTTCTTTAAAAGGGGCATGGTAATCAGGCTGATGGGAGATTACTAACGAAGTGCTGCAATGCATATGCAGCACTTCATTAGGCTAATTCTCCCTGCAGCAACTTTGAAGTGTCAAACTTCGATGTGCTGGCATGCCGTGTGGCCGCAGGCACTTCAAAGTGCTCACGATACTTCGAAGTACCTTTACTCCCCAAAATTTAGGGAAGTAAAGGCACTTTGAAGTAGCACGGACACTTCAAAGGACCTGCGGCTACACGCATGCCTGCACTTTCAAGTCTGACACTTCAAAGTTGCTGCAGGGGACAATTAGCCTAAAATGAAGTGCTGCATATGTATTGCAGCACTTCATTAGTAATCTCCCATCAGCCTGATTACCATGCACCCTTCAAAGAAGGGGGCAAGTGTGGACATTGCTGGAAAGTTTCATGTCTGAAAAGTGCCATTTTCCATTGACGTAATTTTCGTAAAAACAAATTAAAGCCACTGAAAATTCAGCTATTTCATTTGTTTCATATCTGATTCAAATACATACAAGTAGAAGCTGGAACACTGAAAATAATCCTTCAACAATTAAAGAAGACACAACAATTAAAGAAGATAAAATCCTCCATTTTTAGAACCTGTTTTATATTTTTAAAAGTTCATTTGTAAATAGGAGGATGAGCAGGAGTAAACATTCATACTGCATCAAAATAAACAAAAAAACATGAATAAGGATGAAGAGGTGTCAGTAAGACCAACATGAACTGTTAAACTATCTACAAAGTGAAATTGTCTAAGGTTTCAAAAATGGCAGCTGCCCAAAACCTGACAAGGACAGATCAAATAGCAAGTAAAGAACAGGAGTGGCAGGGAGGAGATTAAATATCAGTGCATTGAAAATCTTACCATAAGAGTTTCTTGTACAGTAAGAGTTCTAATTTCTAGGTTACAGAAGCTGTCAAAGTAAATTTCCTCTGTAATAAAAGCATATAGGCAGAAGTTAACAAATATAGTTGTGTTGCTCAGTAAAGATGGCTTCAGCATAGGAAACAACAGAGGATAAACTTAAATTTCTTGTAACAGAATTACCATCCCAGGTTAAAATGGAGCTTGCACGATCTCCTTCAACTTAAAGGACATTTTAAAAAATTCTAACGTTAGAAGTACGCTATATGTGGAAGCTTGCAGCACCTAAAAAAACAGCAGTTTTGTAGGTAACATGCTATGCAACTTTCTCCAATATTGGGGAATGTTAACATGGAAAACGTGGCCTTTTCAATGACCTCAAAGAGAAAAAAAAATCTTGATAGTCTATCACAGTAGAAGGTTGCTGAAGAACAGGCAGTTCTAGGTTATGTAGTTATTAAGAAAACTCCTTTTTTTCCTCCTTTCATCCTTGCTTCAAGCAATGGCTCAGCACAATTTAACAGTTTCCATTTTCATGAGTGAAAAAGGTCAAGATTTTTTATTTTTGGGGGGCAAGAAGGGCAAACACTAAAACAGAAACACTCCTGCCTTCAGTAGCTCATGATATTTATCTGATAGGTGAGTTTATATTCTGTGTTTGTTTAAATATAAAATGCTTCACCAGAACACAGAGCAGATTAAAAATGAGGCAGCCACTGGCATAATCATAAAATTTATAACACAACTATAAGAAAATATAAAGCTTTTGTCACATCAAAATTTGTCTAATCACAAGATGTGACACCGGGTACCCAGACCTGGATAAGCTGCACCAATCTCAGGACGTTCCAGAGGGGACAAGAGACAGAGAGGCTGTTTCACATTATCAGATCATTGTTAGCCTGAAAGGAGAACTAAACCAGCTCCCAGTGTAACTTCAATGATCTGAGGGTCACACTCAATAATGATAGCTCGAATTTTTTGCTTGGGACCCCCAGCGGAACTCGTTGTGCATTAGCTTTGTACCTTCCTGTCCCCATTCCACCTAGGAACATCATGTAACATCTCACACGTGTGCCAGAGAAAGCTGGGATGGGTAGTAGAGAGCTGACTTGGCAGCTTCAAACCACCTGGAGATTCATCAGGATAATCTGAAGGCTACTCCACAAAAGTAGGTTCTTATCACTTTTGGCCAGTGAGGCTCTGGGTCAGTACTTGGTCCATGAGTCCACTACTAGTTCAAGGCCTAAAGATTTGTATGTAGCTCTAATTAAAATGTATTGATAAATAAGAGTTTCCCACTCAAAATAGTATATTTTCCTTAAAAGCTTAATTTTCATATGGATCAAATATGCACAATAAAATACCCACCAAGAAGACCAAGGGAAATTCTTCTTCCTGTCCCTGCTAGAGTTCCCTGAAGGTCAGTGTGCACAGCAAAGTTATTTTGAAATAACTGTCATTTTGTGAAAGATCTTTAATTCAACATTTTAAAAAATGTTTAATTGTGTGTGTGTGTGTGTGTGCGTGCGCGCACGCGCGCACGTGTGCATAATGGTAGGGGTCAGAGTTGTATGTGGACTGTGTCCTTCTACTAGTTAAAGGTGTTACTCAGGCTATGTCTACCCAGCAAAGTTATTTCAAGATAACTGTCTATATTTTGAAATAACTTTTCTAGCATCTACATAATGCAACCACTATTCCAAAATAATTACTGGTGTTCTGGCGACAAAACCCCAGGAGCATCCAGATTCCCAAGGCATTCTGTTGACAGTAAATAGACAGAATGCAGCACTGTTGTCCACAGTGTTATCCTGCTCCCCATGAGGTACAACGCCTCTGTCATCAGAGATCTGTTGACAGGAAGCTGGTCTGGATGCTCCAGGGGGCCCTCAGTCAACAGACAGAGTTTCCGCGACACTGGACAGCCCTGTCTGCTGTGCTTCTGGTTGGCCATTTTATCAAGAGAGCGGCCAGACTGTATGTCCACTCTCTCTTGTGATCTGCTTGACAGTTCAGCCGCAATCTGGTGACAGAAGTTTTGTCAGAAGATATCTTCCAACAAAAACTTCTGTCGACAAATCGCTGAAATCTAGACAAAGTCGAAGAGTGTGATAAGAGAAGTGGCAAATGTTATAAATACATTTTTTCCCCATTGTGAGTGTTTTTTCTCTTTTCAAAATATCTGGATACTTTTTAGATACTTGCATTTATACTTTTACTAGAGGTGCCAGTTACAGTTTCCAGAGGAGGACAGATAAAATACACCATCCACAGATGAGGAAATTTAGGCCCAGATGGATTAAGAAATGTATTCAGGTCAGACTGGGAGCCCCAAGCAGAATCAAGCAGGCATTCAAGTCTCCAAGTTTCCGTTTCTTTAGTGCTTTAATTCAGACTCTACCTCCTTCAATGCCAACTCTTCAAAGCTGTGTCTACACGTGCATGCTACTTCGAAGTAGCGCCACTAACTTCGAAATAGCGCCCGTCGTGGCTACACGCGTTGGGCGCTATTTCGAAGTTAACTTCGACGTCAGGCGGCAAGACGTCGAAGTCGCTAACCTCATGAGGGGATCGGAATAGCGCCCTACTTCGACGTTCAACGTCAAAGTAGGGACCGTGTAGACGATCCGCGTCCCGCAACGTCGAAATTGTGGGGTCCTCCATGGCAGCCATCAGCTGGGGGGTTGAGAGACGCTGTCTCTCCAGCCCGTGCGGGGCTCTATGGTTACCGTGTGCAGCAGCCCTTAGCCCAGGGCTTCTGGCTGCTGCTGCTGCAGCGGGGGATTCATGCTGCATGAACAGGGTCTGCAACTCGTTGTCGGCTCTGTGGATCTTGTGGTGTTTAGTGCAAGTGTGTCTGGGAGGGGCCCTTTGAGGGAGCAGCTGGCTGTTGAGTCCGCCCTGTGACCTTGTCTGCAGCTGTGCCTGGCACCCTTATTTCGATGTGTGCTACTTTGGCGTGTAGACGTACCCTCGCAGCGCCCATTTCGATGTGGTGCCGCGCAACATCGAAGTTGAACATCGACGTTGCCAGCCCTGGAGGACGTGTAGACGTTATTCATCGAAATAGCCTATTTCGATGTTGCTACATCGAAATAAGCTATTTCGATGTTGGCTTCACGTGTAGACGTAGCCCAAAAGTCCAGCTGTCAGCAGCTGATTGTCACTTTCAGCTCACATTTATTACCAAAGTGATGGTTCTGATCCTTCACATCTGCTGTTAATGTCAGTGGGAATCTGTGTGGGTGTAAGAGACCGACCATAGGGTCCTGGATGAGGACATATATTTGGAAAACAAAACAAAACCACCGAAGAGGTTCAAAAAGGAGCTGGGGCTCTGAAGCCCACCCACTTCCCTTGGCTCCCCACTCTGAGCTGCAACTCAAGATTGTCCATCCAGCTCCTTTTTTTTTTTTTTTTTGGAGCAAAAACTCTAGCAGGCATTAGAATGAGTCCAAACTTACAGTCAACCCAGGCTGAGAGATTTACCCCTCTTTGCTCTGAAATGATGCGCACAGCTATTCTTTGATGCTCTTGTGGAGAACCTGGGTCTGTGTAAATTTACAAAAATGTTAAAAAGGTTATCTTAAGATTCTGCACAACACTTCAAGTAGACTATTGTGTTTTTTTTAACTGTTTTCAATTTTGCTTCCTCCACCATTTGGATTTGGCAGCATTGTCAGTATTGTTTATTTACTGTGGGTGAGCTTTGAAGTTCTGTTATCTCACTAAAGGATAGCTTGGGCTTTAGGAGATTACAAAAGCTTGGGAGGTTTTCCAGGACTGAGTGACTTAAGCTTGCTATTTGTATTTTTACAGGACAGGTTAGGTATGCCCTCATAAAAAGGGGTGTTAACTTTTCATGCAATATGACAGCTTTAAAACAAGATTAGGTTTCATTCTCAGGAAGGCAAGAATGTCTGATCAGGTCACCTTCAGGTTTTAGTTTGTTCAACCCTTTTATTACCTCGGTCTAATTTTTTCGAGGATTTCTAAGGACAAAGTTGAAAGGAAGTTGCAGTACTAAAGATTATTTATTTGCCGTGATCTGAATCACATCTCTTCAGAATCTAGTGCAAGCAATGAGTTCAAATAAAAACTGTCTCCAGAACAAGATATCCTAGTATTAGAGACATTTTCCTTTTACCACTGCCTTGCCTAGCTGTGTAATTATGAGTCAGCTGGAAATAACGCAGAGATCTGTTTATAGATTTTTCAGCATAACTGAAGGGGATTCTTCTTGATGCCTTCAGGACTCATGATGGGGAAGGTGATACCTGAAACAATCACCATTTTACAGGATCAAGTACAGAGGAAGTGTCTGCAGACTTGGAATCAGTAAGAGGAAAGCACGGCTAGAGTTTCTAAAGCAGAAGTATCCACTACGTTCACCACTCACCACATGTGGCGAACAGGACCACCACATTGTGGCAAATATGGCTCTCGAGCTGCAGGCGGCTCTCAGAGTCTTTAACTGTGGCTGTTCCTGAGAGCTGCATGTGGGGAGTGCCATCCTCCTGCTCTATGTATATTTTCCACCCCTTAATGGGAGAAACACGTGGTGGCCCCAGTGGGGGTGGCGAGTCACTGGCATTGAATTAGAATGGGGGGACTAAGGGTGCCTGGCTTTGGGGGAACCTCACTCTGGGCGATGGAGAGGGCATTAATTTAAACAGGGGAGGGGTTGGGAATGTGACGAATATGGAAAGATGACAACCACAAGTGTTGTGATCTTTAAATTCCTATTGGACACTGTTGTTCTAAGGTAACCTGTGTCAAGTAGCAGGAGGAGAGAATCAGAGGAGGAAAATATGAAATCTTCGTGGAAATTGTTTTTATACGGTTCAAATACACATTGTGTATGCTGTGAACAAATGGACAATCTCATTTTCACCTATATTTCCATTCTTCTTTCTGTCATTTGTAACTCACTTGAAGGCTCTCATACTAGATTGCAAACTTCTCACCAGACACCATCTCTAATTTTGAATAAAACATTATGGTGCCTAGTTCTTTCTGATGCACAGGCATTACCAAATATAACATTAAAATAGTAATGAGTTACATATTATGCATTTTGATGTTTATGTTGGAATCTGTAGGAATTCCACAGCATATTCAGAGCTCCAGCAGGATTTGTGTAACCAGAGAAAGATTCAGACATTGGGATATTACATATTTACATTCCAGTGCTTCACAATGGCTCAACACATTTTCTGCAGGACAAGGCCACCAGAAAAATATGATATCTGCATATGCTTTACACTCCTCTCCCGCTCCCAGTGATATCTCAAACTTCTAAAAACAACAATATCTGCCTGGGCATAATATCCTTACTGAGTATCATGCAGCATGCTAGCTTGTGATCGATTTGCCAGAGAATATGAAAGGCCAGATGGTCCCAGAAATTTCAGCTCGATATTTGCAATAACTCTTGACATGCAAGATGCATTCAGAGAATTCAGGAAAAGTGTCCACTCCAAATACAGTAATGTAAAATGGTCTTCAGAGCAGACTGAAAAATTCTGAATAAATCTTAATTCAATAGAAAAAAGAAAAGGGTTTATGAAAAATTGTCAAGACTGTAATAATTAATAATTTCAAACAAAATGCTTCCCTAAAAATTCACTCTCTATATAAATAATAGTATAAAATGATTATTGAACTTCTGCTGACTCTAAATGATAATCAAGTGAACAAATGAAGGACACAGCAAATAGTCTGAGTCCAGTCAAAGATAACAGACATAGCTAAAGTTTCTAACATCACGAATGCTCACATACCTTCTATTTTCCAAAATTATTAGGAAGTTAACTGAAAAAAAAATCAAGCTGTTCATATACATATTGTTCATTTGGCAAATGGAAAAATGAGGCAAAATCCATTAAATATATGTTTCGATTTCCACTTCATTGCTGACTCAGACGAATAACCACTACGGGAATTTTAACTCTCCTTTGAATATTCAGTCTATGCTAGCTCACTGTAAATCTATAGATGAGAAAACAAGCATATTATCTGACGGTGAGATATTTATTAGGAACCAAGTATATCATAGAATGTGTATTGGGGTGGCCTTGATACTCAAAAGCATCAAACTGATAGGCAAAGTTATGATGCATTGAGGAAAAATTCTCACCAATGAAAATTTAGAGCGATAAAAAAGTTGTTAAAGCATTGAAATCTCTTAAAACACTTAGCCATGTGTAAAGTATGGCCTATAAGGGTGTATGTAAATCTCCATAGAGCTCATCACATATTTGCTGCTTTATAAGTTATAAATAATAGATGTCTCTAAAAAGCTTAAAAATCCATATTTTGTTTGGGCTTATTTTATCCATTTTCACCTACAGTAAGGCCCTATTTTCAGAGAAAGTGTTTCTGTGCTTAGCAAATGAAAATATGCGAATCACTGAGCAGCACTGAAAGTCATGAAATAGCTTCTATGTGTTATGAGCTTTTATTTATATGAACAACAACTATTAGAATACAAGAAGGAGAGGGTTTGGGGAAGGTGGGAATACTAAGTTTCTCAGGAGAAAAATGAAAAAGAAGTGACAAAAATGACACTGAAATGCTTACATTGATATAGGAATCCAGGAATTGCCACATCAGTGATGGGTGTTCCACTAATACCACCTACCTGATAGTAGCCAGCAGTATATGTTGCAGTGAATGATTCAAAGAATCCCATAAAAGAGAGTTATGAAGAAGCCTATCCAGAGGGGACGCTTATAAGGATGTTAACAACTCAGTAATGATAGGAATAAATTAAGTTTATCCTCTTTAAATAGACCACCTTACTCAACTGGGAGAGGATGAGGCCAGCCAATTCTGAGGTAGAGCCCACTCTGCTACATTCTTTCAGGCACGCTCTGTAAATAATTCTGCCCCTTTTTTCTTCCCTTCAGCCACTCTGGTCTCAAGATCTTATGGGTAGCTCTGAAAGCCAAGAGTTGCTGATGCTGATATTAGAAACATCTTGAATAAAATTGTCTTGCTGGTAGGAGACGTGTGATATCAACAAGCTTAGAAAGAATTCTAAAAGATCTATATTTCAAGCAGGAGGGTAAGTTATATTGCAGGACATGACTAAATATTACTGTTGTGATTTAATATTTTGATAGCTTAATGAAGCAGTGCGCCAAACTGTTCTAGTGCCAGGTTTGTATGTACACTGATACTACCTGGACAAGGAAGGGAACCAACTAGTAAAAACAATGCAACTAGAGTATAACAAATCTACTGCTTCAAGATTTATTTGACTGCAGGAGAACCTTGCTAGCTTTCCAGAGCATATTGTTAGGGCCTTATCTTTAGTGAAAAATGCAATAATTGCTAGGCTTCTTTGGATGTGGCTGGAATTTTCAAAGGAGTGTAAAAGGAACACAGTGCATTTTCTATTCCATTGTCTGTCTCAACACACACACACACACTTTTGTTCCCTCTTGTGTACTTTTCTTAGTTTAGTACAGTTTTACTTGAGATGGGGTGAACAGATCAGCATGTAACTTTCAATATGTAGGGATAATATGGATTTATAGGCTATGTCTACACTACAGACCTCTTTCAAAATAATCCCCTCTGGAAGATTTCTTCTGAAAGAACTTCTTTAGAAAAGAGTGTGTCCAGACTCAAAAAGCAGATCAAAAGAGTGATCTACTCTTTTGAAAGAGACCATCCACACAACCCCTGCTCTTTTGAAAGAATGGGCCAGGGATTGAAAGACCAGACCCCATGAGGGCTGCTCTTTTGAAAAACAGGGCCTGTGGAGTGTCTACATGTTTCCTTTTGAAAGAAGGTTTAGAAAGGGGGCACTTTTCCTGAAACAGGTATGAAAGAGCGCTTTCAAAAGGAGCGCCACATTCCTTCAATTTACTTTTGAAAGAACACTTTTTGTGTGTAGATGCTCTGTAGCATCTTTCAAAAGAGCCCCTTTCCTTCAAAAGATCTTTCAAAAGAGCTTGCTAGTGTAGATTTAGCCATACAGGGGCATTAGGGTATCTAATGGCTCATAACAGTGTTACCTTTTTTGACTGCACTGCACACTGAGCAGCTGCTTTCAGAGAACTGTCCATTATAACTTCAAGATCTCATTGTTGAACCTTAACAGCTAGCTTAAACTGTGCTTTGTGAGAAGTTTAAATATTTCAAGGGTGAAAAGGAAGTGTCACTTGGATAAAACAGTTGCTTAATGTTTATGGTTGGCTTGTGAACATAAATACTTCAGGGCACAACTCTAATTATGTAGGTATTATGCACTCAATTTAACAAAAAAGTGACTAATTGTGACTTAAGACTGCAAATAACAGGATTACAAGAGAGTAGTTCTCAAAGTATCTTTCACTGGGCCCTGGAGTCAGCCCTCTGAGCCTCAATGAACCACACAAGCTGGCTTTCACAATATAATTCGTTCTTAGCAGAACAGTCTATTTTAACAATTGAGCGAAAACAAGATTCATAATGCATAACAATAGTGTCCACACATAACAAGAGAAATTGTACTTGTAGTTAATGTACCAATATGTGAGATTTATTTTTTACCAAGGTTTTAAAATACCACAAGAGTTGGTGATGCAATATAGTACAGATTGAAACTGTCATCCGGCACTCTCTCGTCCAGTAACATTCCTTGTTCAGCAGGACCATGGATGTTGCTGAACCAGAAAGCACCTGCTAGCAGGGAACACCTGTTGCAGTGAGCCCAACTGGCAGCCTAGTCTGGGGTGGGGCTGGTGAGCGCCCCCCCCCCGTGGAAAGTCCAGCTCCATGACAGGAAGCCAGCCCCTGCAGCAGGCCCACAGCCACGGGGACACCCAGGGGGCAGGGGGAGTCAGAAGTCCGCAGACAGGGAGCCAGCGGGAGTATGAAGTCCTGCCGTCAGCTCCTCAGCCAAGGCTGGTTGGGGGTGGGGTGGGGGGGCAACACAGCCCCAGGGCAGTCCACAGCCCCAGCCAGGATGGGGGACCCACAGACCCCCTGCAGTGGGGAACTGGCTGAGGTGGGAAGCCCTGCCAGCAGCCCCACAGCTGCCATTTGGGGCCAGGGAGCCCTTCAGCTCACAGTGATGGGGAGCTGGTTGGGGCAGGGGAGACCAGCAGACATGCATGGGGGCCCTACAGGAGTGCCCCCTCTCCAAGTAGCCTGGGGACCTAACCTCCTATCGTTCACCAAATCCTCTTGCTTGAAACCACTCAGGTCTGAAGGCTGCCAGATGATGGAGTTACAAATTGCATAAGATTTGTCTCAGAGAGGTAACCATGTTAGTCTGTAGTTTTGCAAATAATGAGCAGGCCTGTGACACCTTAGAGACTAACAAATTTATTAGGTCATGAGCTTTCATGGGTAAAACCCACTTCTTCAGAAGAAAAAAAGAAAACATCTAAAGAGTAGGTTTAGTCCACAAAAGCTCATCATCTAATAATTTTGTTTCTACGGGGCCACAGGACTGTTTATTATTTATAATATGTATGATACTCTAATTAAAGCATAGCACAAAGACTGGTGTTATTCAGACTTATTATTCTAAAAAAATCTTTTTTGAATTCTAAGTAAACTTTGCAATTCGATCAATGTTTTGTTTTCATTAATGTTGAAAGGGATAATTGCATATTTTTATTTTACTGTCCTTAAATATTAGGAAACCATTGCACATTTTATTAGTGTACACTTGTAAGACAAATACCTAACACTATACATTACACACACTTTTTGAGAACTCAGTGAAATTATGCATCCAAGCCTGAGGTCACACAGCCTTTCATCCCAAGATCTAAATTTCATCTGAAATAAAAAAAAAATTTGCTCTTCGATTTCCTGTCATGTTTTTGAATTCTTTGATATCAACCTAACTGTTGTTTGTCTGCCAAAATCACGATGAAGCACAGCTGTGAAACACAGCCAGTACAGCGAAGTATCTATATTGAAGGTTGGACCTCTCTACTCTGCCATTCTCTCATGCAGCAACATCAGTAGTCCTGATTTTAGAAAGCCAGAAGACCAACTTATCAGGGGTTGGCCAAATTTCCATAGTCCCACAAAGTTTACTTACAGCCACCAGCTTCAGTGTTCTGTGCTGTTATTTACACCTAAATATCTTCTAAGAGCCCCTTAAACAGTGGAAATGTGGGTAATGCTGCCAGACAATATTGACCTCCCATGGTCTGACAAATTCTCTCATTCTTCACCAGTCAGGTCCTAAAGGTGCCAGGCTAGGAAGGTTCAACATGTACATTGCTAGATTATGGTGCACACAACACAAATAAAATAAGTTTGTGCCTCTTGTGGGTTTGATTTGTGCAACAGTGTAGTAAATGAAAATCAGAGCCAGTAGCTTTCACCAAACCAGTGACATTTAAGTGACTATTTCAGAATATTATACATTTTTAAGTAAACACTCACTGAAACCAGATTCTGAAGTTTATTCCAGATCAGTCCTGGAAAATAAGTATTCTGGAGAGATACAGGTCTAATCAAAAGATATCCAATAGCAAATGCTTGCAGTGAATTGTTTATGACCATGTTAAAAAGAATTATTTGCAGAGATCAGTTTGAAAGTTGTTTAAAATAATTAATCATACCAAGAAAAATGATCTATTTGTGACCTGTGAGCAGAAAGACAGCTGAAGTTAATTGCTTAATTAACATAAATTATTGCTGATGGGGATGAGTGGAAGGATGATCCAGAGAGCAATATGGGGGGGTCAGGTTCAAGTCTTCGTAGTCTACACAGCAATGAAAGCCCAGACTTAGCAGAACTCTTGTTAGCACGCCTTCATGTTTTTAATCTACAGCTTCAACATCTACACTTATCTGTAATCTCAGGTCAGGAATCTGGAGCTACTGCATTATGCAGACTTAGATCTAATCATCTAGATCCCAGACTTTCTAGTACTATGGCTGTGGCCACACAGCTAAAACTTCGAAACAGCCATGCCAATGGCCAAATCAGAGAATACTAATGAGGCTCTGAAATGAATATTCAGCACCTCATTAGCATGCTGCCAGCTGTGGCACTTCACTCACATGCCGCTCGTCTACATGGGGGTCCTTTTCAAAAGGACCCCGCAAACTTCAGCTGATAGGAATAAGGGGAATTCGAAGTCTGAGGGGTCCTTTCGAAAATGACCCCATGTAGACAAGCTGCGCGCGAGTGAAACACAGCACTTTCGAAGTGCCGCAGCCTGCAGCATGCTAATGAGGTGCTGAATGTTCATTTCAGCACCTCATTAGCATTCTCTGATTTGGCCATTTGTATGGCCATCTTGAAATTTTGGCCAGTGTGGCAACAGCCTATGTGATTTAACTTCTCTGCGCCTCAATTTCCGAGCTGCAAAATGGGAATAACAGCACTGGCCTCCTCACAAGGCGGTTGTGAGGATAAATAGACTAAAGATTGTGAAATTCTCAGATGCTATCTTTACCTGCACCATAGGTACCAAACAGTGAAAGGGGGAAGGCGTATGACACTCTGCTCCATCTCTCAGTCCTCCCCTTCTGAGGTGCCCATGCTTTGTGCCTTTCCCCCACACAAAACCTTCCTTTCCCAGCCATTAGTGGCCAGCATCTGAGAGCAAAAAGATAGGCAAAGCACTAGGTGTGCTCTCTTCCGGGTGCAATACTGTTTATCCCCAAATACCTATGGTTTATGTAAGAGATGCAGCTTCCTGACTCCTCAGAGGGATAGTTCCATTGTCTTTCACTCCCAGTTAAGGAGGCTGGCTCCAAGAGGCAATGAGGGATCCCAGCTGCATGCCAGTACTTGAAGTATCAATCAGCCAGAAACTCACTGTTACAAAAATTGCTTTATCGTGCTCGTGAGAAAACCTACTTTCCTCCTGGTTTCCCTCTCCAGCAAGAGCATGGAGATCAGTTTCCCCTTATGACACCTTCTATGCCTTTATGTTCTGGTCAGTATAAAATTGAATACAATTGCAAAAATATGATTCCAGTCCAGTCTAGTCCAGTCCTTTCTACAGACACATTTAATTCTCTGAAACTAGTTTGTTCTGATCTCTGGGGGGTTCTTAATAGTGCCTAAATAGATGTTGTCCTAATAGTTTCTGAAGTGCTGAGTCAGATTTAGCTCAAATAAGTTGTTTTACAGTGATATGCCAAGTCAGCATAGGTTGTTATATGCACACCACAAAGCAATTAAAGACTTGCATGTACTGTACTCTGTGGGTGCACATGTGTGAAATTTTTCTCTACATAATTCCTCTGTAGTACATACATATTTATTACACACAGATATTTTAAGTATTTTACTTGTGTGGTTTTATGAAATACCACACTGTTAGTTCCAGGAAATTGGTAGTCACCTTCATGTACGACCTGGAATTTAGCACAAAGAAAGCTGTATCTACAATAGCTCCTTAATCCTTAATTTGCTCTTTAGTTTCTTCTCTACAACCTTGTTACTTTTCCTCTTGTTAGTGTGCGGTGTAATAATCATGGCAGGCACTGGCAGTGTTAGGACACTCATTTCCTCCTCTTCCCTTGGTTCTGTCGTTTCAGCTTTCACAATACACACCATATAAGGCTTCTTTTCTAACACCATCCCTGAGGTTCAATATACCCCAGGAAGCCACTTACACTGTGGGAGGAAACAGAAGGAGCATATGATTACCAGAGAGAGGTGCTGGGACTAACTGTTGATGCTCACAGACTATTTACAAGGATGAGAAGAGAGAGAGTTTCAGGTACCATGGTGGGACTTGAAGGAGAATCCCTAGTATCAATACCAGAGCACATGCACAAGTCTTATCTCCATACGTACCGCCTCTGTGTGCTATTCATCTCAGCAGGATTGTTATGAAAGGACTGCCTTGAATGTAATCCTCTGCTATACTTTAGTTACAGGAATTTTTAGACCAACCTGTGAGCCCAGGCATATTATTTTTTTCCTTAGTCATAATTCCCCCACATAATCCCCTGATTAGTATTTTGGTAGCTTCTCTATGGTTTAAGTGTCATTTACAAGTCTGCAGTTTACCAAATCACTCAACACTTTTCTTAAGCCTGTAAGCATTGTGACAGATTTTCATTGTGTTCCATGGCAGGTTTTACTTCTGTTTCACAGGAGTTTAACTGCTAAAGGTCAGCTATTTATCCTTTTTGCAACTGGTTCCAACATGCACAGACAGATCCTTCTGGCCCTGGAATTGTCATACTTCAGTCAGAGTTTCTTGATCCCCTGTTCTAACCACTATCCTTTTTTCTTTCAATAATTCACTGCCTTCTTCCCTAGGGAAATTAAGGTCTCTTTCTGGCATATAACCTTTTTCCCCCTTTCGTGGGCAAGGACAGAAAAAAATATTTTAACTTTTAGCCACAACTCCTTACTTTCTGCCTGCTTATCTCTTTCACTCACCTCTTCCTCTGCATATGATTGATTTTTTTTAATTTTGTACATCTTGTCCAATATTCTTTTCCTTCTGTAGATGGTCGTATAGAACACAGGCCCTACGTAAAACAAACCAGCCAAACTGTTAACAGCACATGTGGGTCACACAAGGCTCCAGAAAATCATGGACCCTATGTTCATGAGAAGAGAATTTGACTCATTAGAAAGCCTCGTACATTTTAGAATTAATCTCTGACCCCAGAGCACATGACACCCTGACTGAGATGTAAATGTGGCCCTGTGGCAAAATACAGGGGACCACATTCAACTTTGGCTGAAGCAGACATTGAAGTAAGATGTAGATATGGCCCAGGCTGTAAAAGATACTCTGGGATAAACACCTGCATGAGCATGAAAGGGAAATACAGGCATGTATGGTAGGTGCCCACACACAAAGAAATACTTCTGAGGAGGAGGTGGTTCTCTACATACTGGAGTAGGGTATTAGTGGAGTGGGAGGACTGCTGTCCTCAAGCAGTGTCATCATTATACAGCGTTCCCTCAAACTCTCTTCCACATCTAACAAACCTTCTGATCCCTAGATCACGCAGCCAGGATATATGAGCTATTTCCATCTACCACCTCCAATTACGGAGGCAGAAAAGTCAGATAATTGGCATATATTATTCCATGGCTCACTTTAGGAATGGAACTGTCAGGGCTCAAAAGCATGCAGGGTTGCACAATTTGAGACTGCAGGGCAAATTCTCTGCCAGTGTAAGTGGGTGAAACTCCATGGAAGAAGGCTTCACCATGCCATCCTCTGGCTCACTTCTCGTGATGTCTGGAGAATCACAGCACATGCTAATTAAAGCCTTTACATGAATGCCAAAACAGTTACAAACCCTGCAACCCAGAGCAGCAGGCCAACCCCTTTAGAGTTGTATCTGATAATTGCTAATGCTAGGGATAATTTGCAATTTTCCTGAGCTTTGGAGATTGCTTCAGTCTTCAGTACTGTTGTAAGAGAGCTGCAAAAGCTATTTCTTAAACAGGGATCATCTTCTTTCAGAATCCTTGTCTTTCATTATTCACAATCTGTATTCTATTGTGAAGACATGTCTACACTGCATCTGTCTTTTGGTGGTGTGTAAGGTACATATGTGTGTAGCTCTCCTGGTATGGGTAGACATAATATAGTAGCCAGTGAGTTATGGCTTAGGTGAGTAAAGACACATCTAAAGGATGTGGGTACGTATAAGAATACATTCCCTACACACACAGGCCGCATTTACACTAGCCCCCTCCTTTTGGAAGCGGTGTGGTAATGAGTGAGTTGGGAAGATGCTAATGAGGCGCTGCCATGAATATGCAGCTCCTCATTAGCACAATGGCAACTGCACATGATTTGAAAGCATCCCTTTCGAATCGCGTGCTGCTCATGTAGACAAGGACCTTTCAAAAGGGCTCCCTGGACTTCGAAAGCCCCTTCCTCCTACAACCAAACAGGAAGAAGGGGCTTTTGAAGTCTTGGGAGTCCTTTTGAAAGGCCCCTGTCCACACAGGAAGCAAGCAATTTGAAAAGGGTGCTTTCAAATCTCACACGACTGCCATTATACTAATGAGGCATTGCACATACATGGAAGCAGCTCATTAGAGTCTTCCCAACTCGCTCATTACCATGCCCTTCCGAAAGGAAGGGCTAGTGTAGATGTAACCACACTGAATAGGTCTAAACAGTGAAGTTTTTTTGAAAGAACAGCCATTATTTCTATATAACTATCCCATCGTCTACACTATGGAACTGCTATTCTGAAATAATTCTGAAATAATGGTTTGCATATTTTTAAATAGGTAAATCTAAGAAAAGGAACAGAGACTATTTTGAAATAAGCTACAGCAGCTGTGTCTACACTTGCATTCCTTTTTCAAAAGAGGCATGCACATGAGAGAAATCAAAAATGCAAATAAGGTACAGCTTTACATATCTGGCACTTCATTTGCATATTCTTCTTGCTTCTTTTGAAAAAGGAAAATCAGTGTAGATGCAGCTCTTTCAGAAGTAAACCCCATCTTCAAAAGAACCCTTTTCCCCAATTTTTATGGGAAGAAGAGTTCTTTCGAAGATGGGGTTTACTTTCGAAGAGCTGCATCTATACGGCTTTTCTTCTTTTGAAAGAAATGTTTTCGAAAGAAGAATATGCAATGAGGTACCAGATATGTAAATCTGCATCTCATTTGCATTTTTAATTTCCCTCATTTGAATGCCTCTTTCAAAAGAGGAATGCAAGTGTAGACACAGCCAGTATGTCCAATGGCTCTGTTTTCAAACAGACTGTATGCTGTATTTTGAAATAGCTAAGTGCTATTTCGAAACACACTTTTGTGTGTAGCAGCATTATTTTGAAATAAGCTATTTTGGAACAGCTTAGTTTGAAATAAGGCTACTGTGTAGACATAGTCACTGCCTCTTCAAACCAGCATGGCTGCAGAAACTTTTCACTGCAGCATGTAGCTACACATATCTTACGTGTGCTGCCAGTGATGTGTAAAGTATATATAGCCTTACTCCCTTTTAAACCTTCATTCTGTGGAGAAGCCGCTTATCTAGTAATTTCGGCCTAGGAGAGTCAGACTGGAAATATTCTGCTTCTGACTCTCCCTGGAGACTTGGACAAGACTCGTAACTTCTCTTTCTATGTGTCCCTTTCTATAAAACAGGAATAATACTTACAAGGCACCAGGAGTGGGGTTGTAGAACATTTGAAGTACTACCTGTTTTTGGTTTCTCTCAAACTCCTCAGAAGACAAGGCACAAAGAATTTTTCACATTTTCATAGATATGTTATATTACAACTATTGTTCATGCTGATGCACCCTTATGTTGTGATTTCCTTTTCTCAGTGTATTTCTTTAATTCCTTTCTGACTTGCACTGTAATGTCCCATCAATCCAAGTACATACTTTCACGGCAGGGGGTGGTATGGTGTTTTAAATGTGAGGGGGTTTTGTTGCTGCTTTTTTTTTTTTTCGTAAAATACGTACTGTGGAGACAAGACATGCTCACACTAACTATCCCACACTCATTAAAATTGCATTTCAGAATAATAATAATAATAATAATAATAAAAGTTTTACACTTGAAATACCTGTTTCTGGGTGAAAAAACATCCACTCCCTTGGAATTTCTCTCCAGCATCTCTGATGACATCTGAGACAAGTATTTCTGACAGGTTTAAATACGAAAAGATGAAACCAGCATATTTTCACATCTGGAAGGCCAACACTAAAGGTATATACTTTTATAGTCATCCTGTCCTCTAGAGGCTTGAGCGGATGCCCTGTTTTGTTAATGAAGTATTACCAATCCCAAGGGTTAAAAAAAAATCCTAGATGTTATGAGGCTTATGATGAAATCATGTGAAATGACAACTGTCAGTGACAAAACTCCATTTCAATTCCAGTAGCGTAGAAGCAGGCCTCATATGCTCATTAATGTCAACATGCAGGGTTTTTAAAAAAGCACATTTAAACCGGATTGTCTCCTAAGAAGAAGCGTACCTTCATTCAGATGCGAACCCTTGATTCACAATGATGGCATCTGTGACCTTTGTACTGTACATTCCTATGAACAAAGTACATTTGGGGAAAGAGACTGACGTAAGGATGTGTAAATATGGATTTACCTGGGCATGAATTCGGAATAATTCACAAGGCCATGTGGAAAGTTCTTTGTAGGCACTGGAAGCCAAAGCAAAACATGGAAAAATAATGTCCATGGAGTTTTCATTAAATAATAATGCCCCCCACTCCTTACCAGGTTTCCATTTCTCCAGTATTTCTCCTAGTATCAGCAATTTTTTCATATGTTTTGTGGCAAAAATAAAAAAAAAAGTCTTCTTACTAGCATGCCCTCTTCCCAGATTCTCCTCATATGTGCTTATGGATGTCTTACTAGCCACGTATACTGAATAGGGCCAAAACTGCGGGGGTGCAATACTAGACCCCTGAAAGTGAATGGGCATCTTCCCGTGTTCTTTTGGTTTTGCAACACCACAGTTTGCCTGGACCCTGTGAAATCTATTTTGGATTACACACACTATGGTTCCCCACACACTGCAGATCTGGAAATAAAGATTTAAAGAAAAAAAAGATAGATAGATAGATAGATACTCATGGAAATTAGATCAGAATCAAAACACCTTCTGTCTGACATTACTTGTTTGTCCTCTGGCTAATACTGTCCCATTAATTGTTCTGCAATATAGCTAGCTCTCTCTCTCTCTCTCTCTCTCTCCCCCCCGCCCCTGGACACAGACTTTATCTGCATTTCTAGTCCACCGTTCTCTTTCTAAGAGCATCTTCTGCTCCTCTTTTCCAGACCTATCATACTGTCTATTTCTCATCAAGAACATAGCCCTTCCTTTCTTTCGACAACCATTTCCCTTCTCACCAAAAAAAGATATTTGAAAAATCAGCAGTTACCTTATTTTCAGGGAAGTGAAAGAGCAGTTAAAGAGAACCCTGACCAGGACAACATAAATGTCAGATTTTTGCCAAATCCAGCCTTCTACCAGACAAATTGAGAAGAGTAGAAAGCTTCTACGTTTCTAGACCTCATGATTGTGGAGAAAGACTTGAATGCGTGAACGAAATTTGCAAAAGCTCAAAATCAAGAAGGAAAGTAAGAATCCCAAATAGATTAATTTTAAAATTGGAATGGATCATATTAAGTGTTCATGATGGGGAACACAGGCTTACTCCTTGTGAAGCAAATCAGAACTAAAAGCAACTGGATGCCAGTTGATATCAAACATTTGAATGAAAGTCAACAATGAACTGATTCGTGCAAGATTTGGAAAGTCCTTTTTCTTCAGAGATAAATTTGCTTTTCTCCAAACAGATTAATGATAATTTCATCCACGTATGGATTATGAGCTCAGCTTCCTAGCAACCATCAAATGGGTTATGGGAGTGTGAATTTTATTCCTACTGCATGCAAGAATGGAATAAAGCAAGATACAGCATAGAAATCAAGTCCGACAAGGAAGAACTCAAATACTTATTTATGTTGCAAACATTTTTACCTATCCAGTCCATGATGGATATCAGAAGCCTGAAGATGTTAATATTTCAGTGACATGTTGCCAATATTTTATATAAGGGTCCCATGAAAAGTACTATCATACATACGCTGGAAGGATTTCTTGGGCCTTCTTAGATCCCCATATTAAAAGTGGCCATCAGTTGAAGTAAAAGCTTGGATGATGCCGGTAAACTGTCCGTACCAGAGACAATTTGTCTGTGGCTTGGGAGTTAAGTGGATTGTAGATACACAGTTCTAGATATGGCAATTGCATAGCTAGAATTGACTTATCTGCAATCAGCTTACCTAGCTGTCCACACAGAGGGAGGTTGATGGTAGTGTTTCTCTCACCAACCTCCCTTACTCTTTGCAATATCGATGCCTAGAGGGGTTGGCTGCTGACACCAGATAGTTCAATTTCACATGTCTGCAGTAGATGTCTGAAATTGAACTCTGGAAGATGGAACTTTCGATAATGTAGAAATACCCTATGTGTTGCACATAACTATTTCCAAGAAACAGATGTGTCATCTCTGGAATGCACAAGATAACACCAAATGACAGGAAGTCACTAGACTATATTTTATGTTTTTCGTCAGACCTCTTGAAATTACACAAGCAACGCTCAGTGCTGGTCTATCACTTCACTTCTGTCAGATTTTTAGGAACCAAAGGAAAAAAAAAACACTTCCAGCAAATGCATTTAATCTAAAAGTGTTACCCAACTTACTCAGCACACATTCCAATGGCTGGAAGTTGAGTCTCGAAATAAAGTAGAGTGTACATTTTTGAGAGTTAGGTAATTAACCATTGGAACAATTTACCTAGAGTCATGGTGGACTCTATCAGTGATAATTTTAAAATCAGGAATGGATATCTTTTGTACAAGATCTCATCTAGTAATTATTTTGGGGAAGTTCTACAGCCTGTATTATACAGAAGGTCAGACTATATTATCACAACCATCCCTTCTGCTTTGGCATCTAAGAATACCTGGATTTCCAGCTCCTTTGTATCACAGAAATATATAATATTATACTTGTGCGTAAACTACTTTTCTTTAAATGCTTTTCAAATAATCTTTAATTTTAGGAAATGATTTCCATGAATCATAGTTTGTGGTACAACCCCCCACCTCATCACACACAAACTGGCACATAACATCAATTTAATCTATTCAAGAACACTACTTGGACCATATGATATACAACACAGTGGACCCATTGCGTCATAAACTTACCAAGAGTACTAAAAGTTTATTACCTGGGAAGATTCATGTAGCAATACTGGAATTATTTGATTAAAGTATGACCAGGTTTTATAATTCCTGTAGGCATGCAGATATTTCAGAAGATTTAGTTAAAGACAAGAAACATAATTTAAGATAACAAAAACATCTTCTCTCCTCAGATGAAATTGAAAAATTCAGTCTTTGAATGGCTTGAAAGGTATTTTTCCCCTCCCTCTCTTTGTCAAATTCTGTATAAATTAATCCCTCAGGCCAAAACATTTTTACCACAATAAAGATTTCCCCCCTGTATTTGATACAATAACTGATTGGAATCTTACAGTGTTTTCCTGTTGAAATGAGATTTTGCTGCTAGTAAAACATTTTAGCTATGTCTACACTATCCCCTTCCTTTTTGAAGGGGCATAGTAATGAGTGAGGTAGGAAGATGTTAATGAGGCAATGTCATGATATGCAGCACCTCATTAGCATAATGGCAGCCACAATGATTCGGAAGTGCCACTTTCGAATCATGTGCCACCCGGGTAGATGGGGGCCTTTTGAAAGGACCCCTCAGTCTTCAAAAGCCCCTTATTCCTATTTGGTTTTAGGAATAAGGGGCTTTCAAAGACGGGGGGTCCTTTCAAAAGACCCCCATCTACACGGACAGCACATGATTGGAAAGCGGCGCTTCCAAATCACCGTGTCTGCCGTTATGCTAATGAGGTGCTTCATATTCATGGTAGCGTCTCATTAGCATCTTCCAACCTCACTCATTACCATGCCTCTTCCAAAAGAAAGGGGCGAGTGTAGACGTAGCCTTTCAAATGGGGCTGTACCTTTGTGAAGGTACAGCTACCCACACCCAAACACAGTCCTAGCACCATACCATTGTCAAATTAAGGTATGCTAACATGGGCCAGATTCTCCACTGCAATTTGGCTGATTTACACTGCTATACTGGCAGAATCCAACCGTAAAGCAGACTTAACCAGACAAATATACCACTTCAGTGCAAGAGTGATCTTTCGGTGGCACAGAGCTGACATAAGGTCTCCCATGTGACACACTTCCAAGTAGGGAAAAGATAAATGGCTAAGATGATTTAACGCCATATTCAGCCTGAGCAGTAGATTTGGCCCCTTGCGACCATTTGCAGATAGCATAAATTAAAGAACCCTTCCTCATAAAAATCTGGAGTCCTTCAAAGTGTGATTGATGACTATATCCTCACGTAGTCAGGAAGTATAAATGCTGTTTCAATTTTCAGATGTCAGCCTGAGGCACGAAGAGATTAAAATGACTTGTCTAACATTAGAAGAGTTTGAGGTGGGAGAGTGTTAGCCGGTGGCCGGGTAATGTATGGTACCCCCTGGGTTCTAAACAACCCAGGTTTTTTACTGTTAGAGCAGGGACCTGCTAGCACTCTTACCTATGGCCAGGCTGTGGTAACCAAACGGTTAAAGTTCTTTTTGTTGTGCTGGCTGTGTTGCAGTGACAAAAGGGTTAACAGCAGTCAGGCTTAGAGCTTAACTAGTTACAAGTTTATTTAAGCTACAGTTATAAGCATGTGGTTACAAAAGGCTATTGTCTACTTCTTATATGCTAGCAAAGTACAGGTGTTAACAAGTTACGTTACAATTCAATACAAAGATATCTGTTACCATCTAACACAATGATATCTTGACACAACTACGTCTAGTTACAGAGCTCTAATTCTTTAGCTGTGCACAAAAAAACGGAGACCTAGCATGGGTGTATCTTACCCTCTCTGCGTCTCTCAATACCAGCGTAGCCAAGCTGGATCGGTCACTCAATTCCGCGGAAAGATGAATACGAGGTTGGGCGTCCCCAGTTGTGGACCTCGGGAGGCAATCACCTGACCCGACCAGCAGGTAGTTGGTGGAATGCACTCAAAGTTAGAGTTCTGCTGGGCCCACCTTTTATACCCCTTTTTAGGTTACGTATTCTCTTTCTTATCTAAGGTGCCAGATCATACTGGTCTGTCTTTGTGACGCCAGTTTGTTACAAGGGCATTTCTTACTTAATTTGCACTTGTAAAACAGGAGATAAGCAGTTTGAGAGTACAGGACATTCTTTTTGCGGGGGTGGAGATTTCCCCTTCTGGGATGGCTGTGTGGTCATCAAATTCATCAATGCCAGCTGGGGTGATTTCCTGAGGGGCCCCCCCCCATGTTGACAGTTTGGCCTGTTAGCCTTCTATCTGTACTTTCTGCTTCTCAGGGTCACGATAAGCTAGCACATCTGGGCTTCGGTGAGGGCATCAAAGACTGTGCTGTCAGCAGCCATTTCCGTGCCCTGTGTGCTTCTCGGGGGGCGGGGGCGGGGCAGCGAGCAAGATGGCTTGTAAGGGGGAGACTTTGTCTGGCTACAGAGAGGCAGGATATTGAACCAAGATTTCCTGTATCCTTAACACAATATGAAGCACATTACCTCAACATAAAACTCTCTACCAGTAGTCCCCTACTGCCTCCCCTACTCGCTATTTAATTTATGCCATGAATTATGGACAAACACCTACCTCACAATACACAATACAATTATTGCAGTGAACAGGTCTGTGCAATTAGTTCATTTTATTGATACAAACCTGAGTTAGTCAACAGCCTCCATATGCAGTGAACAAGACAGGGTCTTTGTGGGGGACAGGGCCAGGGAGGAAGAGACAACTTGGAGAAAGTACTAAGTGAAAAGAGAAGTGAAATAAGTGAAAAAGCCTTAATGGTAGAACTCCCATATGCCATGTTCCAGGAGGACAAGATAGTCCTAAGTTCTTACCAAAGAACCTCCTCATCCATTGAAATGCACCAGTTTACTTATCTGTTTTCCATCCTGAACCTCACATGAACAATTAGCAAGCAGCCCCACACACCTTAGATGTTAGAAGATACTTGACCTTGATAGAATAAGAACATTGCACAGAACACACAGGCTCCTTGTATCTGTCACAAAGAGACTGCAGAGTCAACTGATCTCTAAAGAAAGACTTTCAAAATGCATATCAGAATGTGTAAGACTGTCTTATAACATTTCCAAATGGGTGGTGCCAAGCTCTGTTTCATCCCCCTCCACCAGAGCAGCATCATCATCAACAGACTTCCTAACTAATGTCCCAATTATAGACATATGCAAACTGGCAACATGGGCTTCACACCTTACTTTCATAGAGCATTATGCCATAAAATATATATTCTGCTTCAGGTGCATGAACCAGACAATCAGTACTTGCTACCATACAACCATGACAATCCGAAGATCACCACCAGGTCAGGGATTGGGAGGTGTAGTGGGGTAAGGGCAGGGTATGATGCTTGCAGGAGTCATGGCAAGGGGTTGGGTATGCAGGGACGCTCAGCACAGGGGGTAGGAAGTACAGGAGTCAGGGCAGGATTTGAGGTGGCTCAGAGAAGGGGCTTGGGTTGAGGAGCACCTGTTCTTGAAGAAATGGACTGAGAGATGGTCAGAGGACAGACAGATTCAAGGATGAACACACAGATACTCAATTGTCGACAGATATTACAATTGTGAGGGAGGAAATCTACAGTTTATCTTTCCTCAGTGTACAGTACCTTCAGCCTCTTTAGTAATCAAGAGACAAAGGACCCACTCTGTTCCCACATGCCCATTAAAATCTGTTATATCTTACTAAATGGCCACGGAAGCCCTGCAGAGTTATATGGTTGTTACCCAAGAGGAATTTTACTCACAAACTGGCTTTTCTAGTTCAAATAACAAAGTGTCCCATTACTCACAAAAGCAGCAAAATTTGTCACAAATGGTCATTTTTAAAGCTACTTAGTAACCTAAAGTTGCAGGTAGTTGCCTAGTGGAATTTTCCATTGCTTAAGTGTTGAAGTGCCTTTAAATATATCACACATAGTCAATTGGTGTTTTAGATTCAATAGCCCATTGGAATAAAACCCATGCCTTTAGGACATATGTGGTACATTGGCAATTTTGTCTGCTGATGAATTAGCCTGCACCATTGTCAGCACTGGAAATATATGAGCAAATGCTGAAAATTTTATGTGCAACAGATGTAGAAAAAATACAAGGGGTTGGAGAGTACCATAGTATTAAGCTGTGCCAGCATTTGTGATGAGACCAAGGGCCAGCAAGAGACTGAATCCTGTAATATTTTGCTCAAGTTATTAACACAGATTGAAATGCAGCAAGACAAGCAGAAAAAGTAAAATCAAGTAAACAGGTCAGGAAGCAAGATTAGAGGTTGGAATGGAATTTATCTGTCCAGGCCCTGGGCCAGCAGCAGACTCTAATATAACTTAACTAGAGCCACTAGTCCAGTCTACATAGAAATTTTGGAACCATGGCTCCCAGTGCGCAAAACTGATGGATAAGCAATCCTAAGGAATGATTTGAAGCTGCTGTCATGTGCAATACTCCTAATGTAGTCCCCCTACTCCAAGTCTTTCGTGTCACAGAAGATCTTGCAATAACTCATGACAAATGGGTGAGTTTACCCTAAAATATACAACCGACACAAAAATCCTTATGCATATTTACATCTTACTACCACCATGCCAAGGACTGGCCTCTTGGTAACTAGCACTGTAAAATAGAAAATACTATAATGTAAATAAATATCTTTATTCAAGATACACAATTCAGTATCTTCATACATAGTTAAATATATCTCACCTTGAGAGTCTCATGCAATAAATAAATCAAATCAAGTTACCAACTCAGGAAAAAGAACTACATACCTTCATACTGAAAAGGTTCACATTAGCATAGAATTAAAAACTCATACATTGTCATGGATTAGCCACATGGCGTAAAATTGATAGGAACATAAAATTGTGCAAGAGGCTCATGTATCTCTGTTAATACATATATGAGCACATAAAAACTCAGCTTACATTAAGTTGTCAGAACTTGACTGAAAACAATTGACATGATAACTTACACCAGCTAAAGAGGTGCTCTCTTGTGTTTCAAGTGGAGAGGAACATGAGCTGCTAAAGTACAATTAGAACTTCTGCCAGAGTTCATATGTTATTTGAATCTCTGCACTTAGGTTTGGGCTCATTTCTGATTCTGTCAGGCAACAAGCTTCAGCATCAAGTATCTGGCAAATTCTCTTGAACAATATTCTGTTGTATTTTCTAAAACTAACTCCCAACTTCTTAATCATTCAGACCCTCTCTTTTTGCCACTTACCCTGTGCAATATTCTGACATATATCAATATTTTTATGCTTGAGCAGACATTTACTATAGGCACAGTGAACTGAAAGCACAGAAAGATCATTTTCAATAGATTTTGAAGTATGGTACAGATCAATTAATACATGCGGATTTCAACAGGGACTAGAAAACCAATTGTTTCTTTCCTTCAGTGTATTTTAGCTGAACAATCTATTTGAGTGAAAAATCTCTTCAGAAGTTTTCCTCAATGCCAAATGTCAGTTGATGTCCTTGACCATTGCTAAGCAAGAAGACATGTAGTAGCTTCAGGCACGCATGCAATTCCAGACAAGAGGCATGACAAACAACGAAATGTCACACATTCATAGCAAAGAAGTACGGAAGTTCTTCAATAAAGTTTTCCCTGAAGGAGGCTAAAAGGCTCTCAAGGCTCCATTTTAATTATACACATCACAGAATATCAGCTCTACAGAAGGCCCTAGCTCATCAATGCTGGTCCTTTTAATGTTTTCAAAATCATTCAAGTTCAGTGCCCAAAATGTTCATCAATTTGTCATCTTTAAAACACTCCTCCCCAGTAGAGCTCAGCTGACATCTACTAACATCTACATGCAGGAAAACTATCGACACATGGATCTTCATGGGAAAACCGATAGCCTTGTGGTGACACGACAGGTCTGACAACCAGAAAGTCAGGGCAGTGCCATAGGACCCAATACAGACATCCCGTGTGATTTTTTTCCACAAATCACCTAATAGCCCAATTTTCCAAATTAAGCACATACGAATGATGCGCTTACACATAAGACAGAGGAATCTAATCTAGGAAGTAGTGACTTTGATAAAGACTTGAGGCTATGACGTATAATCAGCTGAAAGAAGTTCCCGGTGTGATGCTGTGGCTCAAAGAGATAAAGTGATACTTCAATAAACAAAAAGGATTCATAGAATACTAGTTCTGGAAGGGACCGCGAGAGATCATCAACTCCAGTCCCCTGCCCTCACAGAAGGACAAAGCACCATCTAGATCATCCCTGATAGATATTTTTCTACCCAGTTCATAAATATCTCCAATGACGACAGAGATTCTACAACCACCCTAGGCAATTTATTCCAGTACTTAACCACTCTGACATTTAGGAAGCTTTTCCTACTGCCCTACTTAAGCCTTCATTGTTGCAATTTAAGCCTATCACTTCTTGTCCTATCATCAGAGGTTGAGGAGGCTTTTTGGGCCTCCTCCTTGTAACACCCTTTTAGGTACTTGAAAGCTGCTATCATGTCCCCCCTCAGTCTTCTCTTTTCCAAACTAAACAATCCAGTTTCTTTAATCTTCTCTATTACGTCATATTTTCTAGAGCTTTAATTATTTTAGCTGCTTTTGCCCCAGTTTCTCTACATCTTTCCAAAAATGTGGTGCCCAGAACTAGACTCAGTACTACAATTGAGGCCTAATGGGCACAGAGTAAAGTAAAACAACTATTTCTCACGTCTTGTTCACAACACTAATGTTAACGCAGCCCAGAATCATGTTTGATTTTTTTTTTTGTAAGTGTTACACTATTGACTCATACTCAGCTTGTGGCCCACTATGACCCCTAGGTCCCTTTCTGCAGTACTCCCTCCTAAGGAATCAATTCTCATTTTCTATGTGTAAAACTGACTGTTCCTCCCTTAGTGGAATACTTTGCATTTGACCTTATTGAATGTCAACCTATTTTCTTCAGACTATTGCTCCGCATAGTTTTGAATTCTGACCCTATCAACCAAAGCTCTTGTACCCCCTCCCAGCTTGATATCATCTGCAAACTTTAAAAGCATACTCTCTCAGTTACTATCCAACCAGTTATGCACCCAGCTGATAGGAGGCCTGTTTAGATTGCATTTCCCTAGTTTACTTGTAACAAGATCACGTGATACTATATCAAATGCTTTACTAAAGTCTAGGTATACCATTTCTACCACTTCTCCTTTATCCACAAGACTTTTTACCCTGCTAAAGAACACTATCAGGTTGGTTTGATGTGATTTGTTCTTGACAAATCTACGCTAAAAGTTACCTACCACCGTATTATCTTCCAGATGTTTGCAGATGGTTTCCTGAATTATTTGCTCCATCATCTTTCCTGAAACTGAAGTTAAACTGACTGGTCTGTAATTTCCTGGGTTGTCCTTATTTTTCTTTTTATCTATGGGCACTATATTTGCCCTTTTTCAGCATTCTGGAATCTCTCCTAACTTCCAGGACTTTTCAAAGATGATCACTAGTGTCTCGTATCCCTTCTCTATTGGTTCCTTGAGTATTCTAGGATGCAATTCATCAGACCCTGGTGACATGAAGACATCTAACATTTCTAAGTAATTTTTAACTTTTTCTTTCCCTATTTAGCTTCATTTCCACTAGCATTCACTACGTTAGATATCCTGTCTCCATCAACCTTCTTGGTGAAAACAGAAGAAAAGAAATCATTAAGTACTTCTGCCATTTCTAAATTTTGTTATTGTTTCTTCCTCTTCATTGAGCAATGGGCCTACCCTGTCCTTGGTCTTCCTCTTGCTTCTAATGTACTTATTATAGATACAGCTATTCCAAGTACTTACACAGTTAACAGAAATTTGAATGAATGGGGATCTTCAGTTTAGCAGACACAGAGATAGATATTGTAGGAATGTTTTCTTGTCTCCCTTTATGTCTCCACCTAGACTGAGTTCATTTTCTACTTTTGCCTTTCTTATTTTGTCCCTACATTCATGTGCTATTTGTTTATATTCATCCTTTGTACTTTGACCTAGTTTCCACTTTTTACACAATTTCTTTTTCATTTTTAAGTCATTCAATATCTCCTTGGTTATGCCAAGCTGGTCTCTTGCCACACTTTATATCTTTCCTATGCAGAGGAGTGACTTGCTGTTGTACCTTAAGTAATGTCTCTTTCAAACATTGCCAACTGACTTGAACTGTTTTTCCTCGCAGTCTCACTTTCCATGCGACCTTACTTAACATATCTCTGAGTTTACTTAAGTTTGCCTTCCTGAAATCCATCGTCATTATTTTGTTGTTCTCCCTTCTACCTTTCCTCAGAATCATGAAAACTATCATTTCTTGTTCACCCCAAAGCTATCTGTCATGTTCAAATTCTCAACCAGTTCCTCTCTATTTGTTAAAATCTAATCTAAAATAGCTTCTACCCTTACAGCTTTCTCCACCTTTTGAAATAAAAATTGGTCTCCGATGCATTCTAAGAGCTTGTTGGATAATCTGTGCTTTGCTGTGTTCTTTTCCCAACAGATGTCTTGATAGCTGAAGTCCACCATCACCACCAAGTTCAGTACTTTGGGTAATTTTGTTATTAGTTTTAAAAAAATCATCATCCACCTCTTATTCCTAGTGAGTTAGTTTGTAGTAGATCCCTACAATGACATCCTGCTTTTCACCCCATTTTAACCCTTCCCAGAGACTCTCAAGAAGTCTGTCCTCTATGTCCATCTCAACCTCAGTCCACATACACAAATTTCTAATACATAAGGGAAAACCTCCTCCCTTTTTTCCCTGCTTCTTCTTTCTGAATATATCAAGGATAATTAAAAAGGTTATATTACCTCTGTATTTGGTTGAAATATGATTACTATTGGAATAGTATGTCCAGTTTTGGTGTCCACAGTTCAAGACTACAATGAAAAATCAGAGGGATTGTAAAACACACTTCATAGTGAAATGTAAAGAACTCACCCTGCTTAGCCGATGACAAATAAATGGCAAGGGGTTATAATCATGTTTTTCAAGTACCTACATGGTGAACAGAAATGTGATACCTTGGGATTCTTGAGTTTAGCAAACAAAGATAACTAGAACAAATGGCTGGAAGTTGAAGCTAACCAAAGTTAGACTGGATAAAGAAGGGATTTAACAAGGAGGGTAATTAGTCATTGCAATGCTTTAGAAAGGGTTGCAGTAGATTCTCCATCACTGACTATTTTAAAATCAAGGTTGCCAGTATTCTAATAGAATAACTATTATTGTGCAATAATACAGCTATAGGATTTGAACCATGAATTACTTCACAGAAGTCCCATAACCTGTGTTATGCAGGACATCAGACCAAATGATCATAATGGCCACTTCTGGCCTTAAAATCTAACATGCATCAGACTATTTACCTGTATGATTATATAGCTATATCTACATGCAGTTTGCATCTATCGCCAACACAGTTGTGCATACACAGGTTAGAATATCTGCCTCTTAAACACTTGGTGCCCAAGTTTATTTGCCAATAACAGCTCATTTATCTCACAGTATGGCTTGCAGTCTAATTTAATTGAAGGTTTGTCAAGTTCTTTGAAATCTCGAAATGTAGTGTCCTATATACTGTAAGCGTAGAGTATTGTAATTATTAATGAGTATGTTTGGCATCGCTGTCCTTCCATGTCTGCTGCTGCCTTTTTTCTATTATTCTAGGTGGCATTTTCTTCAGAAAATGTAAATGTTCCATTAGTTTTGCAGCTTCATCTCCATATGTTTATCAGCTGTAATTGCAGCTTGGCCACAATAATTAAAACATGACACCTACTTGTAAATGTAGGCAAGGGAAAGTAATTTACTCTGCTACCATTTCAAAATATTTGTTCAAATTGTAGCCACAAAGAATACCTGCATGCTGATGTGTTAGGTGCCAAAAAGAAAAAAAATGCCGTTATGAATCAGGAAGAGCAAGCATCCACTTATTCCCATAAAAAAATGACCTAAAACCAAAACAAAATCATATCAAGAAAAAAAGAAAGAAAATGCTTTCCTCTGCCTAATCTGTATAAACACTTCAAGAAAAAGCCTACCTGCCCTAGGAATCATAGAATCATGGAACACTAGGACCGGAAGGGGCCTCGAGAGGCCATCGAGTCCAGTCTCCTGCCCCGACAGCAGGACCGACCACTATCTACACCATCCCTGATAGACATCTATCTAATCTGTTCTTAAATATCTCCAGCGAGGGAGATTCCACAACCTCCCTTGGCAACTTATTCCAGTACTTGACCACCCTGACAGTTAGGAACTTTTTCCTAATGTCCAACCTAAACTTCCCTTGCTGCAGCTTAAGTCCATTGCCTCTTGTTCTCTCCTCAGAGGTCAAGAAGAACAAGTTTTCTCCCTCCTCCTTATGACACCCTTTAAGATATCTGAAAACCGCTATCATGTCCCCCCTCAGTCTTCTCTTTTCCAAGCTAAACAAGCCCAATTCTTTCAGCCTTTCTTCATAAGTCATGTTCTCCAGACCTTTTATCATTCTAGTTGCTCTTCTCTGGACCTTCTCTAATTTCTCCACATCTTTCTTGAATTGGGGTGCCCAGAACTGGACACAATACTCCAGCTGAGGCCTAACCAGCGCAGAGTAGAGCGGTAGAATGATTTCTCGTGTCTTGTTCACAACACACCTGCTAATGCATCCCAGAATCATGTTTGCTATGTGGCATATCTAGTTATTTAAGTTTGAGACAAAGGCCCTGATCCTGCAAGTGGCTCTATGCAGAACAAAAATCCAACACTCCCACACAGAGATGGGGCAAATCAATGGGCCTTTGACTGTGTAATGCCAACAGGAACATCAGGTGCCACTGCAGTGGAATTCCTTGCAGCATAGGACAATACCAGTGAGAAGAAGTTTACAGGACTGGACCTAAATCTGTTGCAAGCAAATCCAAGCTCCATACAGGACCAAACGGCACAGGTATCCTGGATACAAAAACTGCTGACTTACATCTGACTATTTTATTGCCCTTGTAACAGTGAATGCTTGTTTAAAAAGGAGGCACAGTCCTGGCTCTTTAAAAGAGCTTCTGATTCACAGCAGAGAGGGAGCCACTTTTTAAAATTAACCCAGAAACTCACCTTCTGCTCTTTGTGCTTTGGTCTGGTATGGGTGGCGCAGACTAGCCACTAAGATGCTTTGGAAACCCTATGTCTGCCAGTGTCTTCCAGAGACGTCACATGTGGATGGAATCAAATACTTTTGAATAGCAGTGAAGCACATGCCCATTGCCTGACTATACTTTGCATTTTTCCATCAGGCACTTGAGATTCTTGATTTAATCACGTATGCTTCGATCTTCTCTGAAACCAGCTTGCAGTTTGGGTAACTCTGTCTTTTCCACCAGCTCAAACAACTTCTCAATTAAAAACAGTGGCTGTGTCTACACTAGCATTCCTCTTTAGAAAGAGGCAGGCAAATGAATGAAATAAAAATGCAAATGAGGTGCTTATTTACATATATGACAACTCATTTGCATATTCTTATTTTGAAAGAATAAAAGCAGTGTAGTTGCAGCTCCTTTGAAAGTAATGCCCATCTTCAAAAGAACACTTCTTCCTAAAAAAATAGGAAAAAGCTGATGGCCTGACACGCACTCTACACGAGGAATATGTTTATGCATTGGACACTTGATCTCTAATATTGTTAAATCACTACATAGTATTTTTGTTTGTCATTCCATTTGGTGACCTCTAATAAGCGTGTGAACCTCTAGGATGCTGAATGAAGATGGAGTTCATGATGAATGGATGATTAGAGCACCAGAATTTAACTAAATGCTTTCCTCTTTCATTTTGGGAAACCAGACCATTACTTCCCCCTTGTTCTTCATGAGAGTTTACAGGCCCATCTTTTTCATTCAAGTCTTCATTTTGAAAAATGAGATCTGTATTTCATGTTTCATGACCCTTCAAGTCAGGCATAGAACTCATGATGTTATGGGGGCTTAAACCTGTATGGTAGACAGATTGACTGTCTTTGCCTGAAAAGGAATTGTAATTATTCTATTGCTGACTAAATATATTCAAGCAGACGCTTTGATATCTCCCTGGGTAAGATAAATACAGCTGATTCTCTCAGGTCTAGAGAAGTACAATGCAAATCCACCCACTGTTTCAGAATAACCCCTATTATTCCAATGCAACTTCAAGATTCCACTTATTTCTATCTTATAGCTTTCTAGTACTTTGGTCTGAATGACTTGCTTCCTTTCTTACATATTACTCAAATTTCTATTCTCACTCTACTATTCTTTTTGAAAGTTCAATCTATTCTTTTCCTTGATGCAGACATCAGACACTGTACTTTCCAAAATATTTGGTATTGCAGTCTCATAAACCATAATCTCTATTCTTAATTATCAGAACTTCCTCTCCAATATAATTTACCATGCCTTCTGGGAATCTCACCATCAAGCACTATCTGATAATTCCTTACCCTTTGGTCTAACATCAAATACATTGGCAACACATAAAACAAATGATATGATCCTTGAATGCAAAAGAAATCTTGCCACAGTAAAATCAGAACTGAGCCCACAGAGAGCAGGATCTTGATTCACCAAAGTACTTAAACATGTGCTTAGCTTAAGACGCAAGTAGACCCATGGATTTGAATGACTATTGTCAGCAAACCAAAATCAACAGGACTACTTTTTGTGCTTAAAGCTATCCACATGATCATGTAGTTTGCTGACAAGAGGTCAAAATTAAGTTGGTAAAAGCAGTTGGATGAAAAATACCACATTCAAACTGATATCCGAATAAAATAAATGCTGCCTAAGTAAAGTATATCAAAACACATCATTAAAACACATTCTTGAATATAAGCTATTTGAGCATATTATGGAATGCTCACCTGTATCACACTCTTCTGTCACTAGGAAGCAGTGTGTATAAAATATCTTATTTAAAAGAAACTTAGCCCTATATATCAGAGCATTAAAGGCTCTTATGAACACATCTGGTATGAGCAAGTGCTGCAACCAGTCCACATCTGGTACAGAACTATATGGTGTCAAGGGTAGGACAATATCACACACAAATGGACAACAGCAAAGCAACTCCCAAAATGTTTCGGGAGTCAGGGAACTCCGAAGCACCGGCGGTACTTCGATGTGCACATGCCTAGGCTGCTTGCCAGCACTTTGAAGTTAGGTGATGAGGTGCTGCATATGCACTGCAGCATCTCATTGCTATTCACTGTGCAGGATCATTTACATGACCCAATCAAAAGAGGGGGCTAGTGTTGACGAGCCCCTATACAGATACCAAATCAGTCAGAATTAGTCCAATAGTAAAACAAAGGACAGGAACAACTTGAAAAATCTGAACATGTTTTAGAAGCTAAAATTGGGCAGTTTAGTTTTAAATAGAATTATCATAAAACCCCAAAGATAAGGAAAGAGAATTTGCAAGAGAAGGACAAATTTCTTCACAAAGGCTGTGGTCACACTAAGAATGGCCATACTGGGGCAGACCAAAGGTCCATCTAGTCCAGTATCCCGTCTGCCGACAGTAGCCAATGCCAGGTGCCCCAGAGGAGGAGAACCGAAGACAATGATCAAGCGATTTGTCTCCTGCCATCCATTTCCCGCCTTCGACAGAAGGCTAGTCACCATACCTTATCCCTTGCTAATAGCCATCTATGGACCTAACCTCCAAATATTTATCAAGCTCTTTTTTAAACTCTGTTAGAGTGCTGGCTTTCACAGCCTCCTCCAGCAAGGAGTTCCACAGGTTGACTGTGCACTGTGTGAAGAAAAACTTTCTTTTATTAGTTTTGAACCTGCTACCCATTAATCTCATTTGGTGTCCTCTAGTTCTTATATTATGGGAACAAGTAAATAACTTTTCTGCATTCACTTTCTCCACACCATTCATGATTTTATATACCTCTGTCATATCGCCCCGCAGTCTCCTCTTTTCTAGACTGAAAAGTCCCAGTCTATCTAGCCTCTCCTCATATGGGACCCATTCCAAACACTTAATCATTTCAGTTGCCCTTTTCTGAACCTTTTCTAATGCCAATATGTCTTTGTTGAGGTGAGGAGACCACATCTGCATGCAATATTCAAGATGTGGGTGTACCATATATAGGGGAAGTAAGATATTCTTCGTCTTATTTTCTATCCCTTCTTTAATTATTCCTAACATCCTATTTACTTTACTGACTGCCGCTGCACACTGCGTGGATGTTTTCAGAGAACTATCCACTATAATTCCAAGGTCCCTTTCCTGATCTGTTGTAGCTAAATTTACCCTCATCATATTGTATGTATAATTGGAGTTATTTTTCCCAATGCGCATTACCTTACACTTACCCACATTAAATTTCATTTGCCATTTTGCTGCCCAATCACTCAGTTTGCTGAGATCCTTTTGAAGTTCTTCACAGTCTGCTTTGGTTTTGACTATCCTGAACAGTTTGGTGTCATCTGCAAACTTTTCCACCTCACCGCTAACCCTTTCTCTAGATCATTGACTAATAAGTTGAACAAGATTGGTCCCAGGACTGACCCTTGGGGAATGCCACTAGTTACCCCCTTCCATTGTGAAAATTTACCGTATATTCCTACCCTTTGTTTCCTGTCTTTTAACCAGTTTCCAATCCATGAAAGGATCTTTCCTCCTATCCCATGACCACCTAAATTAAATAAGAGCCTTTGGTGAGTGACTGTGTCAAAGACTTTCTGGAAATCTAAGTATACTATGTCTACTGGATCCCCCCGTCCGCATGCTTGTTAACCCCTTCAAAGAACTCTAATAGATTAGTAAGACACGACTTCCCTTTACAGAAACCATGTTGACTTTTGCTCAACAAATCATGTTTCTCTACGTGTCTGACAATTTTATTCTTTTCTATTGTTTCTACTAATTTGACCAGTACTGACGTTAGACTTACCGGTCTATAATTGCTAGGGTCTCCTTTAGAGCCCTTTTTAAATATTGATGTTATATTAGCTGTCTTCCAATCATTGCGTACCGAAGCTGATTTAAAGGATAGGTTGCAAACCACCATTAATAGTTCCGCAATTTCACATTTGAGTTCTTTCAGAACCCTTGGGTGAACGCCATCCGGTCCCAGAGACTTGTGACTGTTTAGCTTATCAATTAATTAACCAATTAATTATCAATTAACACTAGCCTCTCCCTTAAGTAATGTGGCACTTCAGAATACGCCAGTTTCGAAACGCTTGCCACCCATGTAGCCAGGGGTCTTTCAAAACAATCCTCCTGATTTTGAAAGCCCCTTCTTCCCAAAACCAAATTGGAAGAAGGGGCTTTTGAAATCAGTGAGCTGTTTTGAAAGGACACCAGCTACAGGGGCAGCTGTCATCCAATTGTCATGAAGAAAAAGAATGCAGCACCCAGATTATATGCGATCAGTGGTGAGAGTGGAGAGTTCAACAGAAAAAATTGACAGTTACAGTGTATTCTTCAGGAAAAAAATCTACAGAATAAACGGCACAGGTGGTAGACACAGAACAAGAAGACCAACCACAGTCAGATGATGAAGTCTGTACATGGTCAGGTGATGCAATTAAAAAAAAACCTATATGATTCAAAGATACTTAGACTAATGTGCACTAGTTAAGTTACAGACTAAGACAGCTACCCCTCTGAGACTTTTCAAAGACAAAGTGATTGTGTAAATATCATAAATGGTAGGAATGTAAAACTTAAAGGGGGAGATATAGTGGAATACTAAATTGCATTATACAATCCACCACCTGGTGGCACTGTGTGTAAAATACATTATTTAAATGAAACGGCCATATGTGGCAGGGCACTAAATGATCTTACGATAAACACATTTGAAGTGTGCTTTGTACCAGCCCATATCTGATACCAGAGTATAATACAGTGGTGCCAGATCATAAATGTTTGAAGTGCTAAACTACAAAATGTGGGATCTCTCTAATCTGGCTGAAGTGAGGTGAGTTCATTGTTTTCATGAAGTGTAGCCCAGCCATTCTGATTAATATTACAATTGAAACTCATCTAATAGGTCAGACTGCATTTTCCTTCTTTTTAGGTAGTGCCTTAGAGCTATTGATCCATTGAATCATACTGACTTAGACGTATTGGTTGCTGCTAACATACTGCTGGGTATACTAGACTGCTGAAAAAGGATAAGACAAACAGATCTGTTCTCAATTTATTCCTAAGGGGGAGGCAGAACCAGGAAAATTGGTGAATGTTAAGTATTTTTCTAAATGGCTGTCAAGTTGCTTCTAAAAGGCACATAATAAAGTTAGTTCCCCACAGTTTTCTCAATCCAACCTGCATGCAAGTGCACAGGCACTTGAGATTTTTTAAAAGCTCAGCAAACTGTACATGTGCATGATTAACTGCTTATAATTCCTGCACAACAGAATTAACCTAAATAGTTATGAGTTAATACCATTTCCTGTTCTAATTAAGCCTCTGAACTCAGATGTGTGCATATTGCAAAAAAACAAAACAAAAACAAAAACAAAAAAAAAATATACTGTGATCCTGTGAGACTTTGAAATTCAAGTTATTGGAAGTATGGATTATGAAACCCATTAATATGCCTGCTGCAATATTGGCATCTTTAGTCTTATAGATGGAAGTGCTCATACTTGAAATTACTAAGTAAAGTTGAGAAGTATGGAAACGACAAGTTACACGTGTTTCCCTCTTTGTAAAAGCTAATTTAAAACACATTCAAATTAATATGAAATACACTTTCTACTAGTCAAATTAATTAAGTATAATCAAATTTACCTCATGTGCAATTAGATATTCTTATCAGTTCCAAAAGTAGCAAGGGTGTCTGTGTGTGTGTGTACCTCCCCATAAATACACATCTCACAGGGACACAGTGAAATTCCTGTGTGAGTTTATAACAGGATACCACAACGAAATCCTTGCTTTCTGTATGTTTACACAAGTCAATACCAGTTATCAAAATATTTATATTAACAGATGGAAGGCAATTGTTAGTTTGTCTAGAAAAGCAAAACTCATGGTAATAGGCTGTCTATGATTAGGAGAATAAGTATAAACAAGAAAATCACTAATGAAACATTTTGCAGTTTATGCAGGCTCTGATCAGTGAAGAATCATGCATAATGTAACAGTTCAGTGGCTAATAATAGCAGGATCACATGAAATCATTTAAAATTACTTTAATGGGCATGAGAAACCTTCCGCCTTTTCTTCATGATCTTTCCTTCTCCCAGACCCTTCCAACATAAATTCTCCTTCCCAATGACTCCCCTCAAATTTTTAATTCTGCTCAGCATTCTGAACAGGCATGGTAAACTAGCCAACCAGCTGTACTGGTGGGATATGAGCCGCTCTGCTTTACAGGAATAATAACTGCTGCAGTTGCATACTGCTTCCCCTTGCTGTTCCTTTGGCTACTACCAGCCTGTATATATGTATGCACATTCTCCTGCCCCATAAAGAGCCTAAAATAATCCTGTAAAGAATGTCACTCTCAGGAAATAGCTCTTGTCTTTATTTATTATTATTATTGTTGTTATTATTATTATTATGAAATGCAAACATTTCTTTCATTTGTAGCTATAAAAGCACCATTCGAATTCCAGCATCATGCAGATCCCAGTGTGAGGTAGAGACCAATAAGAGTACAAAAAGCACATGGCTATCAAGCGTGCCGCGCAATGCACATTGGCAGTGAAATCAAGACAGACGATACGTTCTGACAGCTCTTACAAATTTATACCCTGAGGAGTTTCAGAAGAATTGACTGTTTCCTTACAACGGAAGCTTTTTATCTATGCAAGAAGATGCGACATGCGGAAATCCCATTAGGCAATAAAACATGCTTCAGTTGGGTGGCACCAGTAGACTGGTGCGGCAGGGAGATGGTTCTTTTCTTTGTCAGTATCGTCTCCTTGTAAATCAGAGGATTCCTCTCTTCATTCTTTGCATACTTCCATGAGTGAAGTTTGAGATCATGAACATTTATAAGCAAGGAGTCAAATGGATACCAGATAACCTATTTTAAGAATGAAAATAAATTGAGCAAGTATCTCCTGCTAAAACACTACCTATTTGAGGCTTGGCCCTCTTGTGTCTGAATTTGTTAACAATTTGAGAGTCTCAGATAACAGGCTTACATGGAATTAATTCATCTAGAGATTAGTGCACCATGCAGAATGCTTAAAAAACAGAGACATAGGCACTACTGGTGTGAGGTGAAGAGTTTGCCTCTCTCCCTGTCCTCTGTAGCTGGCAAAATGCTGGCAGCAGTTTTGCTTTCTCTGCCTAATTCCCTAAAACCTCTGTCATTTTATAGGGTTCAGACACAGAATCCTCTTTCTGCAGAACAAAGAATATTTTCCCATAATCAGTTTTACTAGATGTTGCATTTTCAACATTTTTATCTCCATGCCCATGGGTGGCGGGGGAGACAATCATCCAGGGGCCTGGTTGATTTAAAAGTGTGGGCAACTCCCCCCCCCGCCCCCGCAGTCACTGGCCATGCAGGAGAGAGAAGAAAAGCTCCATGCCTGCCCTAGCTCTGCACCACTCTCAGAAGGAGCCACCATGTCTCTGTGACACCTGGAGAAGGGGGAACCCCCCAGACATGTTTACCATGCCTGCTTACCATGAGTGCCAGCTCCACAGCTCCCATTATTCAGGAACTGTGTCCAACAGGAGCTGTGGGGGAGGTGATTCCATACAGCAGCAATATGCATATGGAGATCCTATGGCCCCACTGTCCAGGAGCTACTTCCAGACCAGGAATCAGCAGCAGTTCCAACCCCACTTGCCAATTTGCAATTAACCCCTGAGGGAAGGGGCTAGATGATAAACAGCAGTGGGTCACTCAGGTAAGTGGTGGCTTAGGGGTAATGGAATTCCCTAGTAGGAAGTACCTCAGGGTGCAAGGGTGTCAGGGTCTGGGATGGATGCAGGTCCTAGCAAGTGGCAGAGAATGGACAAAAAGACAGTCAACGGTGGGCAAGACACCACCACGAGTGGGTGCTCTGATGCTGGACTGAGCTAATTCCCAGAGTGACCAGTAGGAAGTGCCATGGTGGTAAATCCTGACCTACTACACCGCCAAGCCCCACATTAACTTCAGAAGCTTTTTGATATCCCTGTGTCTTAACTTCAATCTAACAGTATTTTAAAGTTGTGTTGCATGTTTTAATCAAACAGCAAGCCTTTATGATGCTGGTTTTATGAAAAAAAGACATATGTTTCTCTAAATTTATTTGAAGTACCAGTTGCCATGGAGCATCTTCCTCTCAGGAGATTGTTGAAAATGAAATTGTTCATCTAAGGAGGTTAATTTCTGGATAAATGACTTTTATTAATCGGGTTTCCCTTGAGCCTTGTCACTTAGGCTGCTCACGATATTAATGTTCTAGTTGGTCAACTTCCTTCAGGATACACAAGCATTGCCTGAAGCAGACTAACAGCCAAATTTATTCAGTCACATAATTGAAAATAAAAAACATTTAAAAATATTAATTGTGATTAGTTCTAAGTGATATTACCTCCTCCCACATCCCTGAACTGCTTTAATGCACTATGGCTTAGTGGTGCAACTTGCTTTGTGGGTTTTATAAACCTGGAAGGCCCAATTCTGACCTCAGTCACAAAGGAGCAGCTTCAGGGCTATCTGGTTCAAGTCAAGGCTCATTTTAGCATGGCACCAAGGCATGAGTTACACACTTGTAATCAAGTGCAAATCTGGACTCTGACATTATATTTTAATACTTGGAAGTATTGGGCACTTCCATTGAAAATGTTGGAGTTTTGCCATAGAGAACAGGCTCTGGCCCAGATTATAACCATTAATTTACAGAATGTATTTCTCAAGTATTTCTTTCCAAAGACACATCAGTGACATTAGATTATATGCAGTTCATATTCCATTAAAATTTTATAAGTCACTCTTAACCCTTATGATCTTAAGCCCTGTAGGAGTACCCACACTGCATCTCATGATGTATGAGAGCAAATACAAGCCCTGAAACACACTGTGCAGCCAATTTTTCAATAAATGGGGCTTTCATGCTACACTAACACACAGCAGGGTCAGAAAATATTTTACAAGTGGGAGAGGGGGAAAAAAGATCAGGCACTTGACTTAGACCTATCATCATTATAGGCATTTTAGTAAATGCTTTTGAAATGCTAAGCTAGTTCTTCACTCAGGAAACAGCATGGAGATCCTTCACTGAGGGCTATGCAGCATCACACTGCAGGCACTGAACCCAGCATATTAGCACTGCAGCTCCAGGAAGCTGTCTACTTAATTACTGTGCAAGAAATCTCAACCCCTAGGTCTTGTACAACAGTTATTAAGAAGCTTCTTTCAAAAGAAAAAGAAAAAGAAAACTTTGTCCTTTAGACCCCAGAAGGAGAGACATTTTAATCCAAGGAACAATTTGATCATAAACCAAGATGGAGGGAATTGCAAAATCTGTTTAAATAAAAAAACAGGGAACTGGCGACTGTTATTTGAGTGTTTTTTAGCCTATGAGTCTAAGAACATTGTAACCTTCTACTGGCAGGCATTTCTTCCCAGGTACCATGCCCAGACCTCCCCCTTTATTCTGTTTACTTTAAGACTTCCAGAATGGCCATACTGGTTCAGACCAAAGCTCCATCTAGCTCAGTCTTCTGTCTTCCAACAATGGCCAATTCCAGGTGCCCCAGAGGGAATCAACGGGTAATCATCAAGCCATTCTTCTACTGTCACCCACTGTTGTTATGGCAGATGAGTGGTTATGGTATTTGACTACAATCCCGAAAGACGTGCAATTGAATCTTGCTCAGTTTCATTATGAACAATCATTTCCCGTTCATCCAACCGGAAAAAAGGCACTCAAAGGTGGTTGGCATCTCACTTCCTGTGTACTGTTGGATATGAAACTGATGTTGCTAACTGGTTTAAGCTTATTTGTTTGAGGAACTTTCTCTTCTAGTTAAAATGATGCAGAACCTTGGTATTTCTCTACATAATATTTATTTTATTGTTTTGAGGAATATTTGCCATTTTTGTTCTTTTTTTCTTAGTCTGGAAACAAAAGAAAGTTGGTTTCAATTTTGATTATTAGGTGGTTTGTGTGGATTTTTTTTTAATCTGGAGGAATATAGAAGTGTCATTTCCAGTGATTGATTAAAGAAACTATTCAATAGACAAAGTGTTTTATATATGATCTCACAGAGGTAGCCATATTATTTTGTAGCTTCACAAAAAACAAGCATTCCTCTAGCACCTTAAAGACTAACAAATTTATTTATTAGGTAATGAGCTTTCGTGGGTAAGACACATTTCTTCAGATTTTGAAATATGGAGAAACCATCAGAACCCAGGGTTTATATAATGGAGGTTAGAGGGAGGAAGGAGTGGACTTGTCCTATTAGTGACAGGTGGCCCCCTCCTTTTTCCTTGTGTGTGTCTATTGCAAAAATAGAAACCGAAAAAATCTTTGGCTACACAGCAAAAACCAGCTACACAGAAACTAGCCTCTTTATCTCTTAAGTAACCAGATGAATACATGCAAGTCTTTTAAGGGATTATCCCATGATTTGGGTGACTACATATCTTACATTGTCTAACCTGCTTCCTATGTAAGATTTAGGCAAAAAATACCTGTACTGAGAACTGACTTATTTGACCACACAAGCACTGTAAAATGCATTAGAACATCATTTGGCACATTCAGTGTCAGCACTAACTTGGCACCAACACACCAGCTTCTTGTGTTGATTGTGTACCCTCTTTTCAGTGCTGTTTCTTCAAGCATCACAGCCAGTACCAACAGCCAATACCAACAGCCAAAACTAAGCTTGCTTTGGAAGCTGCAGGCAAATGTTTGCATTTATGGCAGTGTTTTGTAGCTTTGTATCTTAATTACCACGTCTGGCATCTGGCTGAAAAGTTGTGGGGCACCAGACACTGTATATACAAAGCAAGCATACATGTAATAGCTTAAGTCTGATGTATAGGAATATGCATGATTGTTTGTTCTTCTGTTATATTCCAAGAAGGGAAAAAAAAACCCTTCCTTCAGATGTGCATAGGATGTGATTTTTTCTTAAAGGCACTAGTAATAACAAATGTTAGTAGCAGTCTGATGCAACAGTGCAGGACCACTGGCAGGGGCAGGCAAAAGGGACAACTGCCCTGAAGACCAGAGATTCAAAGGGGCCTGAAGCTCCTGCACACTGCCACTACTACTGTGGCAGCTGGAGCTCCAGACCTTTGAAATCGTTGCCAGAGCCCCATGTGCTATGCTACACAACCCTGGGTGGCATGCTCTGGATGGCACTGACCGGGTTACACAGTTCAGACAGTGCTTCCCTGGCCCTGCAACTTCTGCCCAAGGCACCACATCTTCTGAAACTTGCCCAGGGGCCCAGTGAGACTGTTGGCTCCCTACATCAGTATAAGACAAATTTTGTAGCCATACGAAGATATGCACCATACCAGACATTAAATCACCACGTCTAAATCTATAATGCCCAGGAAATGGGGGAAAGCTACATAAGAACTTTAAGGCTTATGGGAAGTATCCATGAAACAGAAGAGTTTTCAGATGTAACTGTCAGTGATCAAGGAATGAAATCCTTGAAGTAACATGCTCTTGTCATGGTACCAGTGACGTTAATCACAGTTATCTCATGGAAATAAAAGCTATTACTAACATACAATTGCAGCTTCTCATTAAAAACCCTGCTGCTTTTCTTTTTAAAAAGGGAAAGAGGAATTTATCTGTGAAAAATTAGGTACTGGAACTTCTATAACCACCCTACAGATGCAAAGATGAACTTAAATGATACATTTGTACCAATCTCATATTTTCCTATTTGTTCTCTAGAATCTCATAGATTATCAGTACATTAAAAGTACTTTCTATCCAACACAGAATTTCCTTTGTGCTTTTTGCCTCATCCTCACGACCAATATTCTACACTCCTGGTTTGAAATGATGGGCCTGACTCTGCTTTGACTTACACTGGTGTAATGAACAGTAACTCCATTAGACTCAACAGAGTTGCAGCAGGGTAACACTGGTGATCAGTGTTCCCTGTAAGCTGAGCACTTTGGCAGCCACCCAGAAGAGATTCAGGTGTCACCCAGCTATTTAGCAGAGCACCCAGAGCCACACATAGGGGGCAGCATATGTTTCTATTGGTGATGCACATCTGCACACGCCTTGATGCACATAACAAAATTTCTTCTGCCCATAGATGGAAAAAACTAGAGGAACAAATCAGGGGAGAGAGCAGAATCATATTTTTAAAAGACTTCTTTAATCATTTGGGTCTAATTTGCATTTTTTGTCTCTCACTGTTTTTAAGTGATGCAAGTTTGAACAATAAAATCATTTCCTAAATGTAAGATGATTTATTTTCAGAAATACTGGAGCTGACAGTTGAATCCTTGTATTCAGTAGCCCCATTTTTTTCTATCTTCCCCATTCAATTAGGGTGCACAGAAAGATATGTTAAGCAGAGCTTACTTTGCAAATTTTCTTTTTTACTATCCACTAAATCCCAGCAGGTATATTGCCATATATACAGGGAAAGAAATATGGACGTTGTGGGCTGTAGACTGCTAAAAACTATTTTATGTGAAATTATTGCATACAGTAAGCAATGAGAAGACTTCTTTTACAAATGATAGATGTATCCGAACAAAATTTGATGAGCATCATCAAATTTTAATTAAGTGTTTTAAATAATATTTTATCCAGTCTTCTATTTTTCCATTCCTATTTGCAAGCTTTTTAATTTGATTATAACAAGCTATCTGTGAAGGAAGCTGAAAATATGTTTTTACCCATGCTGTAAAAGATGCTTCATCCTAACTGAGCTCAGCTTCAGTAGAAAAATTATCAGAATCAGAAAATTCTGAACCAGAATCAGAAAATTATCAGATTCTGCCCAATACAGAATCTGGCTACTGTTGTCAGTATTGTGCAATATGTTTGTCCTAATTTGAGAGATGTGAGTATTGGTCTCTAATGGGAAAGACTTCGGCTTTAAGCTCATAAAAAACAAAAATTCCCTAACCATATCACGTAAGGTTTTTCAGACTAGCTAAAGGTTAGACCAGCAGGGCCAACGGGCCAGAGTACAGCCCATGGAGCTGGCAGCGGTGCCATTTTGAAAGCTAGCTGCAGGGCAAGTGACTGGCCTCCTGAGGTTCTAGAGCTGCATGTCTCTTTAAGGAGCAATAATGGAACTCATTTTAATTGGTGTAATGGCTGGCAAGAGGGATCCAGCCGATAAACCAGTTAAATTGAGTCCCATTATTTTGGCATGGCAGGGCAGGGAGCTGTTCAAGCTGTACATGGGGGAAGGGAGTAGGAGGGCTGGAGGGAGCTGTGCAGCCATGCCAGGGAGGCAGCGGCGGCCTGATGAAGGTGCAGCCGGGGCAGCTGCAGCACATGGTGCTCCTGTGTGAGGCAGGTGGTTTGGGGCTGAGAGGGTTTAAGCCTAAGGGTGTGTGGTTTGGGGCTATTTTGTTTTCATCCCCTGGAACGTGTAAAAAATTGCCACGTGGCTCCCAATGAAAAAAGTTGGCCACCCCGGGCTAGACAGTACTCTGATTGACCTGTCCATGGTTCTGAAAACTGAAAATTAATGAAGAAGACACTAAACTGAGTTGAATTTTATGGGAATAAGGCTATTGACTTCAATCAGAGCTGGACCAAAACCAGTACAAGGAGGTAGAAAAACTGAAATGGAGCAGTTCTCCCTCTTTCCTGTAGTATTGTCAATAAGTTTACTACTGTAAACCTCATACAGGAGTGTAAATAAATTTAAATATTTTGAGTACCATAACTGGACACATTAGACAGTTTCCAAATCTCTGTTACCTGCCACAATCTCACTCCCATCTCAGTATTTATGGGTAGATTAAGATATTGGGCATGTGTGCTTGTTATTTCCCAAGAGCAGTAGCTGTGAAAACAATCTCATGAAAGGATCTCAAAAATAATCACTCATACTGGAGCAGGAGGGCATCTTGGGATTTATGTGCCTCTCTTTGATTTCTTTATTTTTAATTCATGTTTGTTTTTATCCTTCATATTAGAATGTTTTGGCTTGTATATTCATGAAAATGTACTGGAAAACAGTAGCCTGCAAAATATATTTGCTAAATAAAACATGCAGAATGATCAATAAGTTCGGCTCTCTGAAATAAAATCTATCATGTGTGATACTAAGTTTGTGAAGTTTTAATTGTTTTGTTATCTTGTCATAGACATAATTGGGGGAGACAAATTATGAAGGAACAACTAATGTTAAAAGGAAATTGTGCAATCTTACCAAATGTTATACATATGAGAACGATTGTTAGAGATGTAATTTTCTGCTAATAATAATTTATTATGGGCCCAAGCATGCCCCCTTTTGCTAATACTATGATCTGATACCTCCAGTGAATGGTTGTAGCCAGAAAATTCTGTTGTATCTTTGCAGAATTTGAGAAATCCTTTTACAATCCCACAGAGGCTGGGTTGAAATGTGAACCTCTCCTGAACCACACTGCAAAAGGAACATAAGTTATGGGGCAGAAGATATAGTGATTCATGTTATTAATTTATACACTGAAGTCATGTCAGAAATGTAGTGAATTTAGAGTGAGCCAGGCCACCTAGATTCACCCATTGTTGGCCCTGAATCTTGGAGCTTCCAACACCTCAGGCTAAGAAAGGGATCTCTTGTACTCAAGACAGATGGTGGGAACCCCAATTGTTACAACCCATTCAATTTTGTGCCATTATGTCTAGTCACACCTATTTAACTCCCTTCCAGCAAGGCAAATGGAGGGGGACGTTCTAGCCTACATTATTAAACGAGAGCTCTGAAAGCAACAGAACTGTCTTTTATAAAATTCATTGTGCATAAGTGATCACCCAATACTTTAACGAGAACACTACTTTACTGGTGTGTGTGTGTGCACACTTACATGTAAGATCAGTAATAATACAATCACAGCTAGGATGGCTCCAAGTTCAGCATCCCGTGGGCCTGATTTTTTTTTCTTTTTCTGTCAACCACTTTGCTGCAGCAGAAACATTGCATGGAGAGATTTGAAAAGTTCATGGGTTGCTACAGGCTGTATTATTCAGGGAGGCAGGAATTTTGCAAATCAGTTATTGTAAATGACAGAATGTGTGCAACTCACTAGAGGATAAATGTAAATGTCCGCTATTACTAAACTGTAAGAGAGCCAGCTGTACCACACTGTGGCTGAGGTGTACTGTTGCAAGATGGGCTTTAAACTAACATTCTGACCACTCAAAAGGAGACAGGAAACTGTTGCATATCCCCGAAGAAAACTCCCATCCTATTTGGCTGGTGTTGAGACCCAAAAGCAGCCTTGCCGACCCAGGGGGGAGGGAGGAATGGGGATAAAGGAGGAAGTTGCACTGGGGCCTGGTGTTTCAAAGGGTCCCATAACTTTGGCTGCCACTGCCACTACTTTGGCTGCAGGAGGTCTGGACCCCTTGGAAACACTGCAGCAGTGCTACTACACCACTCCGTGTGGCTCTGAAGGGGCGGCCAGCACCATGGTCTGTCGCTAAGGGATGACTGCTCTAGGCCCAGTATCTTCTGCTCTTGGCCCCACCCCTTCTGGGTGGTGGAGACAGGCCCTCTCCCACCTTAACCCAGGGCCCACAGTGGATCTTGGTCCCACTGCCAAAAAGAAAAATGTCAGAACGCCAGGAATATATAAGCTGCCATTAGGAGCTAAATTCTGTCCTCAGATATACACATTTCCTGTCTACATCAAGCTGCTACAGGAGAAAGCATTTAAGAATTGCTGCTTTTACCATTTCAACCTAACTGCATGTTTTCCTTATCCATGGTCCACCAAGGGCACCCACTCTTTCACTCCTAAGTGCTACCTCTATTGGGCAAAGACCCATGTCTCACTCCCTCCTGACCTGGTGTTTACAGCTGCATTGCATCCTCTATTACATTGTGACAGCCTCAGCAAGCCAGACTGCCTGAACTGGCCACTACTTTTTCTCCAAAGGCTATATTCTCTGAGGTCACCAGTGTAGCCAGACAAAGTCTCCCCCTTACAAGCCAGCTTGCTCACTGCCACCCCCCCCGCCACTGAGGAGCACACAGGACACGGAAACAGCTGCTGACAGCACAGTCTTTGATGCCCTCATTGAGGCCCAGATGTGCTAGCTCATCATGACCCTGAGAAGCAGAAAGTACAGATAGAAGGCTAACAGGCCAAACTGTCAACATGGGGGGGGAACCCTCAAGAAATCACCCCAGCTGGCATTGATGGATATGATGACCACACAACCATCACAGAAGGGGAAGTGCCCCGCCCACACAAAAAGAATGTCCTGTACTCTCAAATTGCTTATCTCCTGTCTTACAAGTGCAAATTAAGTAAGAAATGCCCTTGTAACAAACTGGCGTCACAAAGACAGACCAGTGTGATCTGGCACCTTAGATAAGAAAGAGAATACGTAACCCAGAGGGGTATAAAAGATGGGTCCAGCAGAACTCTAACTTTGAGCGCATTCCACCAACTACCTGCTGGCCGGGTCAGGTGATTGCCTCCCGAGGTCCACAACTGGGGACGCCCAACCTCGTATTCATCTTTCCGTGGAATTGAGTGACCGATCCGGCTTGGCTACGCTGGTATCGAGAGACGCAGAGAGGTTAAGATACACCCATGCTAGGTCTCCGACTTTTTTGTGCACAGCTAAAGAATTAGAGCTCTATAAGTAGACGTCATTGTATCAAGATGTCATTGTGTTAGATGGTAACAGATATCTTTGTATTGGATTGTAACGTAACTTGTTAACACCTGTACTTTGCTAGCATATAAGAAGTAAACAATAGCCTTTTGTAACCACACGCTTATAACTGTAGCTTAATAAACTTGTAACTAGTTAAGCTCTGAGCCTGACTGCTGTTAACCCTTTTGTCACTGCAACACAGCCGGCACAACAAAAAGAACTTTAACCGTTTGGTTACTACAGCCTGGCTGTGGGTGAGAGTGCTAGGAGCTGCCTGCTCTAACAGTAAAAAACTGGGCTGCTTAGGACCCAGGGGAGTACCTCACCGCACATTACCCGGCCACCGGCTAACAGAATTGGCGCAGCGAGCAGGGTTGTGACACAGACTGTACCTCAGTGACAAAATAAAACCAGTCATGATAAACAACATGGTTTCCCCAACATAGAGAAGGGATTCACCCGGGAAGGCTGGGGTGACCCTAAGTGGGACAAGGAAATGTTGGAAAAGAACTGGGGACAATCAGAGGAATTATGGTTGCAGTTCTGTAAGCAGAGAACTGCTTGTAAACTAAAAGGGAAAAAGGAATATTGGAGCAGTTGTATCTGGCTGTGAGAAACAGCTCCTTGGACAAAAGCCCAGATTATAAGACCTTGAAGAAACTGCCCAACTCTGAAAGCTTTAGTTCAAGTTCTTAACTCTTTGTGGTACAAAGTGTAGTTATGTAAACATTTATGTTGTGGTGTATGTGTATATGTCATGGAGTTTTGTTTAATGTTGTTTGTTTGTCTGTCTGTCTGTCTGTCCTGCTGGTGCATCCATAAGGAGGGGACGCCTTCCGATATGGACACCTTCCAATATAGGAAAAACAGTAAGTTTAGGTATAAAAGATCTAAGTCCCTTTAGTAATACTTAAAATGGTAATATCCAATAAAATGTCATTTTGGAAAATAAGCATGTGATTTGAGGTTAAGAGTAAGTGAATAAGTCCTTAACTCTGAAGTGTCTGGAGAAAATTCAGAGTGAGTAGCTTGCAGAGTTTAGAAAGAACTGAGCATATTTGTAAATGGAGTATTCCAATATGTAACCTGCCACCCTAAAGGGGGTAGAAAGGTATTCTTTTGTCTTTCAGAAACACAGGAAAGCTGGTAGTTACTGAAGAACAACCTAAACATCATGAATCTCCTTTTAAAATGAAGAATGTGGTTTTGTATTTTATGTTTGTGCTTATCTTATTAATAGCATTATCAAATTGTCTATGTTGGTAAGTTAGAATATACGTGGGCTCATTAAAACAAAATGATCTGTATATTGCTGCCTTATTAAATGCCTTGGCTGACACAGCAGCTAAAGCTGCAGACCTTTCCTTTCTTGGGCCACTTCACTGCTTCCCATTTTTACAGATTCCCAGTCTCCTATTGCAACCCTTACTGATACTGCACTATTCCAAGATCAGGCCCTAAATTCAGAAGAAACAATCTGGAGACTGGATGAATGCCTTTTGCATCCTGAACACCTTTGGAGCTCCCCGGACGGCCGCCTGGTTGCACCCAAGGTCCTTCTCCCTTATCTTGCTTGCATGCACCATAGCCTGACTCATGTAAGCGAAGCAGGGGGATGATTACTGCTGTTCAAGCAAATTGGTTTGCTTCCAAATTCTCCTAAGTGGCCCAAACAACTGTCTGGCTTGCCCTGTCTGCCAAGCCCATGACGTGGGCAAACCTGTAAAGACAGTTCTGGCAACCAGATCTCTGCCTTTAGGACTGTTCTTGAAGTTATAAATGAACATCATTCAGCTACCCAAATGTAAATCTTTTAAAAATGTGCTGGTTATTGTTTGTTTGTTCTTGGGATGGGTAGAGGAATGTCTATGCCGGAAAGCTGATACCGCACAGAACCCCACCTTAATTAAGGAATCCCTATGGAAGGTGGGAATGCCTAGTGAGTACCACCATGCCACCCAGCAACCCCTAAGTATAGGACATGTGTCAGCCCACCAAAAGAATAACACCCCGGCTGCACAGCTAAATAACCTGGCAGATGCAGCAGCCCAGATGTCTGCCACCCAAGTAAATTGGGAACGTTTGTATCTATGGCTACAAGAGACTCTGGGGCACACAGGGAGTGATGAGCTGGTGCGGCAAGCACGTATCAGGGGGTGGCCTATCACCCACCGACAGGCCAGAGACCTGCTGCAAGCCTGTACTATCTGTGCTAAAACCCGGAAACACATAGCTGAAGGACAGCGATTTGCTAGACTAAGAGATGGGAAAACACTATGGGCAACCTGGCAGGTTGATTACATTGGCCCACTTCCTACTACCAGGCAAAGGTGTAAGTACCTCTTGACTGGAATGGAAGTGCATATTATACCAAAAATTTACCAGAGTTCACTTAATTTTATGGGTCCGCCCATCCTTCTAACATCTGTTCTCAAAAGGAGGCCCTGGGTGAGATGAAACTCAGGTTCTCTCAAAAGCCTCCAGGTGTCTGTCAGCCTCTGAAGAATGTAGTCTGAACTAGCATGTCAGAACCTCTTCAAGAGCTAATATATTTTGCTGGAGGGGGAAGGAGAAGCAAGAGGGTAAATGTGGCTGAATCACGGCCCTCTGTTTTTAGGTTATGAAGGAGCTGCAGTGGCCTTCCTTCATGAAGTGGAGCACATTCATACAAAAACCAATCATTTAAAACAATGGACACAAAAAGTACTGCATATGGTTCCAATATCTGTCACAGGTACATGCTGGCATTTGAGCTTCGATGTAAAGCATATGGAGCAACTCCACCTGTGGTTTGGTCACTTCAGTGGTTTGATCTACTCTGTTCTATTATCTCCTGATGATCTAAAATTTCCTGTCTGAATTCTTCAAAAAAAATGAACAAACTTCACACAATGCCACATTTAAAATGAACCATGGCGGAGGGTACTTGACCCGATCTGGTAAAATTAAAATCCATTTTGTCTAAGATTTTTCTTCAATTTTGTTTTCTGAAATATTGTTGAAAGGGGAGGAAGAGAGAAAAGTAGTAGAAGGTATGAATTCTGGCTTCCTCTGAAGTAGTTTGGAGTACGTTCCTTGCTCAATGCATGAGTGAAAGCAGTAGTCACTTCAAGTTTACCAGGCGTCTCTTATTAGATGATATTACTGCAGCAGTTGCAAAGTGTCTTACCTATGGTTAGCATACATAATCTTGGAAACACTGAAGCTAAATTATTTAGTTTTCTAGTAAAGCTGGGGTGGGTGGGTGGGTGCGTGGGAGGTGGGAATAATGGATCATTTTGATTTTTCACTGAAAGCCCAGGCATTTTTGTCCATTGTATAGGCATAATACCAAGAAGATAGCTCATGCTACTGAGCACTCAGAATCTACAACGTAGACAGTAAAACAAAACAGACATTTTGTGGGAGGCAGAAGTAACAAGGCTTAGTGGAAGACCAGAAAATGCAGCTTGTCCTTCACCTAGCAAATGACAGAGGGGAGTGATTTGTAAGCAATGCAGTAGCTATAAATTTTAAGGAGAGATTAAAAGGAAGATAAGGGGACTGTTTTACAAAATTGATGGAGGGTTGTCCCTATCTATCAGGATAAGGCATGGCAGAAAGTACAGAGAGGCTTGAGTGAGAAGTGGGAAATAGGTGGGAGAGGATCTCCTCACTGGCAAGGGTCAACAGCTCAATAAGATAATGGATGTGACAGCTAGAGTGGGACTAAATAGTGCTTGGGGATGTTACTGAGAGATGCAAAGAGTGGTTTGATTTGGCTGAAGAAACAAGCAAGAAAGAGAAGCCTAGCAGCAGAACTCTGAAAGGATTTAAAGGTGAAGTGGGGTGGGGGGCACATAGGTGGGATCAAAGCCAGTGGAACAGACTACAGATGTTGTTCTTTCTAGCACAGTCCAGCATCTGAGTGTCTTTATTCCAGGTATGCTGCAGTCTCTGTTGCTCAAGGACCAGGGTGAGACTTGGGATAAAAAATTTAAACCACAATCCTTTTTATTTGATACATAAGATGTCAGAGAGGTAGCCGAGGATGTCTGTATCTTCAAAAACAATAAGTCCTGTGGCAACTTAAAGTCCAATAGATATTTTGTAGCATAAGCTTTCATGGGCAAAAACCCACTTGGTCAGATGCATGAGTCAAGATGATGGTGCCTGCCAATTCTGAAGCTGGAGACCCAAAGGGTGCCTGTCTGATACAGTGGCTCTCTGGTGCTTAGCCATGACTAATTTTAAGGTGACAGTACCACAATATTTTGCAATATAGCAATATTCTGTGTCAGTCACTGAGGCATGAGATGTTGATAACCTCAATCAGAACTTCAGTAATCTGGACAGACCAATTAGTAATTCTGAAGCTGCAGCTGGACCCAGAAGCAGCCCAGATGTGAGAGTCTAGACCAGTGGTGAGCAAACTTTTTATGTCAGCCCCCACTTTTCATTCCTGCAATTAGCAAGGCACCCCCGATGGCCCTGGAAGTAACCTGGCAGTCTGCCAAAAGCAACACGCTGCACTCCTTTGGCACTGCACTATTGTGCCTAATTATTTTGGATAACTGTTCTAGAACATTGTAAAGGTGTTTTGTTTTGTAAGAGTTGATTTCATACAAGACTATTTTGTCAGTGGCAATTGCAGCCCACCCTTCTATTTAAAAAAACAAAATAATGAATATTAATTAATTGTGACAAATGCTATTAAGTATGCAATCAAAACATTTGCCCACAACACAAGTCAGACAACTCATTCTTTACATGCACTACAGAAAGTAACACGGAGAACCGCCGCACTATGTTGTCTTTCTTAAGTTCCCTGCCAATGTGTATTATGATACTCTTGATAACCATCTGCTTCTTTTGTAGACCAATTTCTCCTAGAGGAAAACTGAGAGCTGCCTGGCACAGGAACTTATTAATTATGCATTCATCCTAAAAATACAAATCAAGAAATTTGTCATGCCTACAGAATTTCAAAAGTCATTATGATTTGTGGTGTATTAAATGGAGACAGTATTATATTTGTATTTAGTTATGATATTTTTGTTACACTGTGGATGGTGAAGGGGAGCACATGAGTTCACGCACAGTGCTTAAACCCGACTATGTCATGTTATGATTGAATATCCAACATAAAAGTCATTCTGAAATATTCAAAAAAGAGGAAGAATCATCTTGTAATTCAGATGTTGCTCTGGGACATAGGCATCACACACTGCTACACACTTCTTGTGTAATTTTGATTGAGTCCTTTAAATTCGCAGGGCTATATGAAAAATAAGACAATACTTTTATCTTTGTCTATTTTGGCCATTTATTGCGTGTTGTTCATTTGTCTTCACTGTAACAATGATCACTCAGGGTATGTATACACAGCAGCCTTATTGCGAAATAAGCTATCCTGGAAGCGCTATTCTGGAATAGCTTATTTCAAAATAATGCATTTTGAAATAGCACTTAGCTATTTTGAAATACAGCATCAACACACATAGAGCCTATTTTGTACTGGAGCCATTGGACTTACTATGGCTTAATTTGAAATAGGCTCTATTCCCTGGCCATGTCTACACATGCCCCTCCCTTTCAGAAGGGGCATGTTAATGAGACACTTTGAAACAGGTTAATGAGGTGCTGACATGCATATTCACTGCCTCATTAGCATAATGGCAGCCAGTTGCACTTTGAAAGTGCTGCTTTCGAATGCAGGCTGGCTGTATAGGCACAGGCGCTCTGAAATAAACCCCAGACTTTGAAATTCCCTTATTCCCAATTTGTTTTACATGTCAGTACCTCATTAACATGCCCTTCTGAAAAAGACAGGCATGTGTAGACACAGCCCCTGTCTTAACAGTACCCTGTCTTTAAAAAATAGCTATTTTGAAATAGGTTGAAATGGACGCTATTCCTTGTAGAATGAGGTTTGCCTATATCTAAATAAACCAAGCACTATTTTGAAATTATTTCAAAATAGGAATAGTGTTGTGTAGATGCTAGGATAGTTATTTTGAAATAATGGCTATTACTTGAAATAACTTTGCTGTGCAGACCTACCCTCACTCACTTTGTCCCACACTGTAGAGCTCTAACCTCTGTTGAAATTTATAGGATTAACATAACATAATTATAAAATAACGATGTTCCTCTTTGAAATTCTGCTGGATGTAATACAGTTTTTCATTTTCTGCCAACTTCCCTGATGTGGGTGGACCCCATTTTGAGGTTTGTGGATTACTGCTGACTTTTATAAGATTCGGGTGTATAAATATGGCTTCTCATAATCTAGCTACAGGTATTAGAATTTCTCAGCTTGTACACCTATGGATTAGTAGTTTCAGAATTTATGATATTATTGTGTCTTCTCACAGAGGCTTATCAGTGATTACTGACATATCTAATGTAACAGGTTATAGCTATCAAATTGGAATGTATTTCCTATATTCCTGACTGGATTAGATTACTCCATTAGTATTGCAATTTCCGCTGTGAAAGATCTGATCTTTTATTGCCCCTTTTCTATAGCTATTTAATAACACAATCTGGGAGAGGACATCACATGGGAATGGAAATTGATTCTAGAGACTCTGGCAATAAAAGCATGGTAGATAAACTGTACGCCAAGGTATTTTGTTCTCCAAGTGGTTCTGATTAGGAGCAGGGTCATCAAAACCCAAAGTGTAAAGCTGCTAGGGATGAAATCACATCAATGGATGTGTGCTCTGCAGCTCACTCCCTTGAACAAACAACCAAACAAATAAACAAACTGACTTCTAAGTTTTCAGACTCTTCTTTTTTAAAGTGACATAATGATCAAAGCTTATCTGCAACATCCCTGCCATTCTTGGAAAAGGACTAGCATTAAGTATAGAACTAATCACTTTTTGGTTTAAACAGAAGGACCAAAGAGTTAATTAAATCAAAGACTTGCATGCATGGCATAGACATTTTTTTTCTGTTTCTAATGCTAAAGTTAGGAGTTTTTTAGCCCTAGATATTGTTGTTGGCACCAAGTTAACAGCTTAGACACAAGTCCCCTTTCCCCTCCTCATGCAATCTCATTGGCTATTGCCCTCAGAAATCCCCATCCCCATGCTAACAACAAACCCACCTTACCCTTTAACATCTTGCTTCTCTTTGTTCTGTGGGGAAATATTAATCTCTGTTATAAATAAGGTTATAAATTGTATTCAATATCAGAAGATAGGTAGGGTGACATAATGGAAATTTACACCCCTCATTATGAGTTGTCTGACTTATACAAGTGCAGGATACTTCCTATAAAGCACACCTATTAATTGGCACAGTTTCTTTTAAAAAACAGAATGCCTGGCATCTGAGTCTCCATTGCCCTGCACTTTGTGTAGTCTTGCAATGAGGGTACTAGGTGTTACCATTCTGATTTGATAGCATTTTACACACATTTGGCAGATGTGTATGTGATGATACAACTCACAAAGAACTAGAAAATCAGGTCCAACGCATTTTCAGACATTATGCATTAACCCTTTTCTAAGAATACCCACAATGTGCTCAGCACTCAGAAGAACGGCACAGTGCTCACCTTGTACAACTTCCAGTCTGACAGAGGAAAAAGCTGTTTGAGGTATGTTTCGGCATATGCAAGAGTCGGTTGTGATGCACTCATTTAGGTGTTCCTACAACCAGCGCCTCTGATGATAGTCAGCCAAATGCTGTCATTCTATTACAGTGGAGCTGGATGCTGGAGAGCAGGACAGAATGACCTGTCCTCCACACAGATGCTCTTTCATTTTGTAGCCAGTACATGGGAAGCAAGGGGAAAATATAAAATTTAGCCTTATTTGGGGACTACGCATTCAGATTATGTTTCATTGCTACTGGATGCCTCGCCCACCAAAGGGCATATACTGATTGTACAAAATTACTCAAAGGGTGTTAACCTCTGTCTCCTAATGGAGGCTACCTTGTCAAACATTCAGAAGATGAGTTTGCGTTTGCCTGATTTCCTTCCACAAAGGAGCATTTGCTGCTCTCCTCCCACACAGGAGCAAGCTGAAAACAAATCTATTTGTCTGATACTTAGCAACATTCTTTCCCCAGAAGTGCCTTAGCAGCAACCAACACCCAAGTCCATGTGATTCATTGGGTCAATAATTCTAAGGTCTGCACCGAAAAGGTTGAAAAATGGGATATAATCTGGCAGAAGAGTAATGATTGTAATGTTCAGCAAAATAGTTAATGAGGCTTGGGGGAGAGAAATATGTACAGATTTAACCTTGTGCATCAGCTTCAGCAAAGGATGCTGTATTGTGTGTTAACCCTGAAGTCTCCATGGTGTAACAGTGTTACAAAGGCAACTTTATCCTCATTTTGTTTTTATTCTTTTACTGATTGACAGTTCTCATGTTCCCTAATAAATTACTTTGGTAGTCTTTAAAGTGCTACATGACAGCTGCTCTGTTCTGTTAGAATACAGACTAACACAGCTACCTCTCTGTTACTATTCTCCATTTTTTGTAAGCTACCTCTATGCTAGAGTTTTGTCAACAAAACTCATGGAGTGTCCACATTAAAAACTCATTCTGTCAACAGTGAATTGATAGAATGCGGCACTTTTATCGACAGCCTTCTGCTTCTCCACCCAAGAGGCAGAAGGCCTTTCTCGGCAGTAACAGCTGTGTGGATGCTCTGGGTCACCAGGCAGCTCTGTCTGCTGCACTTTCAGTTGGTTGTTCTGTTGAGAGAGCCACCAGGCTGTCTGGCCACACACTGGCGAAAGAGCGGATTGCTTTTTCCATCTGCTTTGCTTTATCTATCCTCTTTGCTCTTCAGCCACAGTCTGTTGACAGAAGTTTTGTCAGAAGATATCTTCCAACAGTAACTTCTGTCAACAGATGACTGTAGTGTAGACATAGCAGTATTGACTAATGTAACAGGGTAGGGCCCTAGTGCCAGGAAAGGACAGTCTAATTGGGCCTTGCTAAATAGCTAATTGATTGAGGCAGCACTTTTTCCATTAGAGCACAGAAGTAGAGCATACTCTGCTGTCTCCACTAATTAGAGTCTTTCAGCCTCAATCCTTGTTTTACCACTATCATCTACCAAGGAGGACAAAATCCTTTCTCACTTCTCTGATTCTTCTCGCATGATTTAACCTCCCTTGAAAAGAAAAAAAGCACTAGCTCATCCTACAAGGCTCACCTCAAAAATTGCAAAAATATTGATACTGTAAAGTTTGAGGCTAACTAATTCACAACATTGTAGCTTTTCACTGATGTAAGATAGGAAGATCCAGGCAACTACATTTTCCAACACTAATACAGGGTTTTGGCCTCATACTCCACATCTCTTCAATTTGCAAGACCTGCTACTACACAGAACCTTCTCAGAGCTCTAAACTGGTCCCCTTTCTCTGAACCTGACTTGAAATGTGCTGTATTACCTATCATGGTATATTAGTTACTAGCTCAATGAAGAAATGAGCTATTGGTGACATCATCAAACGAGGAAAAGGGAAATTCAGGACAAGTTGGGACCAAATCTGCCTTGTATAATCCAAAAGTCTTCCTTTCTCTCCATCTAAGAACCCCACTTTAAATAGAATTCCTTCAGTACACACTTCTAACATATTGGGTTTCCATTTGTAATCCACTTGTAATCTGTGTATGAACTAATTAATTTTCTAGCCCTTAAGCAAAGGATTTGTACCTCAACACCACTGATTCTTTTCATGATTTCCCCCGTATTCCGTTACCTGGATTGGCAAGAAATACTTAGGAAAGCACTAAATGGTCCAATAATTTGCTATATCCATTATATTTCCCACCACTGACATAAGCCAATGCTACCGTGCAAACCCCATGCTCATTCCATAAGACTTCTTTAAGCATTATATCCATGGTGAAGGCCACTAGCTGTTTCAGAGTGCTTGGTGTGTTACAACTTCTCCTTTCATTAGAAAAGTTGCCATAATAAGCTTTCTTTTGTTAGTTGAGAGTAAGATTTTTCCTCTTCAGTGTGAGACAAAGGAGAAACCAGTGGCAAAGGGCAGATCTATATAAGTTTCACAAGCTAGCATCTTAAACAGCTTTAAAAGTAAAGCATGGTATTAATAGCCAGAGCAAATGGCACTCAAAAGACAAAGTAAAGATAGTAGATCAGTGTTTCTCAAACTGGGGTAGGCAGATCCCTGGGTGTCCACAAAGGTATTCCAGGGATCAGCCAACCCCATTGATGAATTCTCCCACTCCTTCCCCGTGCCTCCTGTACACCAGGGAATGGCTGTTCTATGGTGTGCATAAGGCACTGAAAGGGCAGAGGAGGAGTAGGGATGGAGTGTGCCTGGAGAAGGGGTTAGAATGACGTGGGGAAGAAGAGAGATAGGGGTGGAACAGGAGCCAGAATAGGTGAGGTGGAGGTGGGTCTTTGGACATCACTTGGAAGAAGAAGTTGAAGTTCAGGAAGAACTTGGAGCTGAGTGGGAGGGTGGAGCTGGGAGTCCACAAAATATTTTAAGTCAAAATGGAGGGGGTTTATGTTGCTAAAGCTTGAGAACCACTGCTGTACATTCATGTGGACATGCCCCTTTCTGCAGTGAATCCCTCCTCCTGCTAGGGAATATAAATGTAATTAAATTGGAAAACAGATGTGACAAGACATTTCTGTGCATTTGAAGACAGTGGAAGAGTAATTGGGGTGTATAAGGAATATTTGGACTGAGCTCAAGTTATGTGTAAGTTTTCAAGGGATTTGTGAACCGAGACATTTGGTTGTCATTAGAGTAAAAGTAAACCTGTCCCTACAACCTTTCTTGGACAGATGAACTAACTACAAGCTCAAAGTTCCTACGTCAAGCCACTTCAGTTACTCCTTTCCACCAAGAATATTTGGGATCCTTTAGACATTTTGAGGGAGGGTCCTAAGAAAGGTTTACCTTCACAGGGGATAGACAAGATGCTATCAGGGTGGAAATTCAGCCATTCCTCAGCTCCACTCACAATCTCAGCTCATGTTTGTTGAATTTTAATTGACTGATCCCAAGGTTCATGAATGCATCTAAACCTCAAAACCAAGGCTCGGTTAGAGTGGGCTTACAGTTTCCAGCAGACTTAGAATGGTTGTAGTGGTCATTATTTGGTTTCAGGTATATTGTTTGCAAGTGAAATATCCCAAACATAGATTTCAGTATGAAAACATGCTATGCTGGTCTGTAATTGCCTGGGTTATCCTTATTTCCCTTTTGATAGATGGTACTGCCCTTTTCCAGTTTTCTGGACTCTATCCCATCTTCCAAGGACTTATCAAAAATAATAATTAATGTCTCAGATATCTCCTCAGTTGGCTCCTTGAGTATTCTAGGATGCATTTCATCAGGCACTGGAGACCTGAAGACATCTAATTTGTCTAAGCAATTTTTAATATAGACATTTGCACTTAATAGAGTCGGTTAATTCATCATAAAAAACACACTTTATGAGTGGTTTACTAATTTTGCAACTGATGCCTATGCAGGTGATTAATTGTTCACAATGTGGAAAGCATATTACACAAGCAAAGCTGCAGTTGCAAACTTGTCCCACATTACCCTTCTGACTACTTCCTTATGACTTATCTGTTATTAACGAGGCTTCTGGTGAGTTTATACTTTGCCCATTGTTAACCTCTGTTTCCCCAGGTGTTCTCTTTCATTGCTCGGGCATGGCCTATGATTCATCTTAAGAAATTTTATTTGTCATAAGGATAGAAGAAGTGGCAATGGGGAAAGTCCATTTCCTTCCCAGCTGTGTGAAGTGAACTGGGAAATGTACATATTCAAGTGCAATAATGTTGTTGCTGTCCACTGAATTCTAACAATAAGGATCAATTTTTCGTAAGCAGATTGCAGAAACGCAGAGGCAATAAGTGGTTGTTTATAGATTTCAACAGAACAACGTTGCTAAGGTTTCTGTTGTGCACTCAATTCTGCAAAGCACTGGGTGTTCTCAAATGCTCTGCAGCCAATTAGCTTTGGAGGTAGGAAGCCACTGAAGGATGAAATCCTATGTCTCTTATATTTTTTGCCTCTTTCAAATACAAATGAGCTAAAAAGCCCCACCTATGAATACTCCTATTCTATAAAGCCATTTCTATGTTACGGCATTCTCAGATATCACGCATCACATTTACTGCAAGCTGCATATAGCCGAATGATTATGCTTAAAGCCATTTTGATCCACCTCATACTCACAGGCTATGCCTACATTAGAGTGCTACTTCAAAGTAGTGTATTTCAAAGTAGCGACACTGAAATATGCTACTTTGACGCATATTGTCTACACATCTGCCGTCGACATACAGTGTTGAAATCTCTACATGGCTCGTTGAAAGGAAGTCAAACGGGAGCATCTTCACACACAACCAGGGTCCATGCCAGTTTGCTCCTGGCTCCAGTGAGGGCAGGCCCATCCCAGCACCAATGGTGTCCTCGGGCGGTCATGGTCCATCACACCAGGGGGCTGTCTGGGATGACCGATGATGTCATGCTCTCCTGGCTCTTGGATGATGCAGCTGCGAAAACAGGGGGGAAGAGAGAGAAGAACGCCATGAGTATTGAGCCCTGCCCCATGGCCCACACCTCTCATACCCCCATGGGTGCTGGGTTCCCGTCCTCTGTCCCCCATTCATGTGTGCCGTGGCTCTGTGGGTGGCCCCTTTTTTGTGTGGTCTGCTCCCCCAACCCTCCTCCTAGGGGCTGGGTGCAGCACTGCCCACATGTGTGGGTGCTGACAGGCACTGGTGGCGGTGCTGCTGTCCCAGGGCCATGGTCTGCCTGGGCCCTAGAGAGCCGGGGTCTGCTGAGGGTGTGGGGGGCCTCTGGTCATGTATGGTGTCCCTACCCTGGCCCCGGGGGTGTGTGCCCTGTGTGGTACATACCTGAGAGTCCACCGCCGCAGTCAGGAGAAGACCGTTGGGTGGATGCCCAGCTGGAGCTGTGGGAGGGGAGGTCTAGCAGCAGCTCCCCCTCCTTGCTTGACCACTCAGATGTCTTGGTGCCTGGCTCCAGCTCTGGCCCTGTGGGTGCAGGGCTGGCTCCGGTCCCAGCTCGGGCTCTGTGTTCTGCTGGGGATCCTCAGCCATGGTGTCGAGGATGGCCGGGGGTAGGAGGTGTCCTGGGGGCCCAGGATGGCCCTGAACTCCCGGTAATGGGGCAAGCAGTGGAGGCAGCCCCCGAACAGCTGGTCAAGTCCCATGCCCAGGCATAACCCTGCTGCAACTCCTTCACCTTACTCCCCCTTCAGCAGGTCGCTGAGCTCGACGTCAGCCCAGGAGGGGCCCCGCTTCCTGCCCCCCTGGGTGGAGGCTTGAGAGCCCTGTGATAGCTAGGAGGAGGATCCCTCTCTGTCAGCTGCTGGGGATCTGGCTGGGGTGTGCAAGGAAAGCACGTGCACTACTGCTGAGAGGAATAGGGGGATTTTGAAGTTGGCAGGGTCCTTTCGAAAAGGACCCCCATCTAGATGAGCTGCATGGGAGTGAAACCTGGCAATTTTGAAGAGCCGTGGCTGACGGCGTGCTAATGAGATGCTGAATATGCATTTCAGTGCCTCATTAGTAATCTCTGAAACGGCCATTTGCATAGACATTTTGAAATTTTGTGCCAGTGTAGATGTAGCCATGGGGTTTACTTGGGGACATCCCTTTATGTGTCCCATTTGGACAGGGATCAAACCATTAGCCAAATCAAAGAGAAAAAGGGTGAAGAGGGTGAAGGGTGAGGAGAATACTTTGCAATTTCAAGGGAAAGAAGAAAATGGAAGATACGCTATAGAGAAATGGCTAGGTGGGTTACCAGTAGAACACAACGCAAAAATCGCCTCCATTCAACAGCAGTCTGTAGTGCTCAAAATGTTAATGCGGCAAACCTAGCAACAGACTGAGCGTAAACACATTCCTATTCAGTGCCAACTGACATGAGAACAAAATCTCAACTACTTCATAATTGTTATAACTTACTGAGTGTCTGGCTAAAAGAAATAAACATCTGCCTCAGTCAGTGGCATCAGCTTTGAGAAAACAGATGTTCCTATGTCTAGGTTTCATGGGGCCCACACAGCAGTTGATAGGTTATCAGAGCTTTAGAAATAAATCAACGTGTGAATTACCTCCCAGCATCTTCCCCTCTAGTTTTCATTATTACCACAAACCTAGACAAACAGATAAAGAAATTGGGCAAATTGGCCAGCTCCCATCCTGCTGACCAATGACAATCCATTAAACAATGATGAGAATGAGTCATCTGGCAGGACATTACCAAGGATCAGATTGTGAGCAAGTGCTCTTCAAGATGGTATGGAAGGAGATTTCTCTTGTAACCCTCTCTGTGCAGCAAAAGGGCAGATTCCTGCTTTCAAAGATGTTAAGTTTCTCATGAGCAGGGTGTAGGAAATGAAAAGTTGAGTCCATTCTCAAAAATGAAACCTTTCTGTCTCTAGGAGGCTGAATTAATGTAATGAATTCTTCAATTCCCTTGGAAAAACATGAACTGGCAGATAATTAACTAGCTTCTCAGATGCTAGTGAATCAGTCTTACACATGACCATTCTGTAGGCCCTCCCCAGCATTCTGCCATTCCAGGCTTCCTCCTATCCATTAGGTGGGTCCATGGAGCCAGGGTCTGCCAGTAACTGCTTCCATCTCTTAGGTCCTGAGCATGATCTATGTTTTCCTATTCTCTCAGTCATCAGAAATTAGCAGCAAACAGTACTAACTTGCAAAAGTCGTCTTGGAGATCGGTAATTCCCACTTCCTCTGTAGTTACTTAGAAGGAAAATGTTCACCTAATAAATCTCACTGCTATACAATTAGAGATCCTTGTCTATTCCCTACCAATCTCTCACTAGGCAAGAGAAAACCTAGCCGTTTAGCCAGACTTATTGTTTGATTTATACTTCAAAATAATGAAAACAAAATCTCTCCCCCCGTAAAAATTAACGGTAAAGAGGTCTTCCCCAGCATTTAAATGCCACAAACATATATGTTCCTATGGACACTGCTTTAGCAAATAAATTTTTCTTTAAATTATTTTTAAATATCAAGAACTCTTGTCAAACACTGTAATCTCTGGAAGTGGTTCATTGGTGCATCACACTACAGACAGGAAGAGTCTTTTTACTTATGATTGTAGTGGTAGTTTGTTTTGGGAGTGATACAAATCCTTTCTAGAAGATAAATAAGACAAGGACCTGTAGTCCTTTTGCAGGCAAGACTCCATGGGATTTTGCTTGAGAGAAGACTGCAGAATTCAATTAGCAGTGCTTAGATTGGAAGAAAAAAAAAGACTCTCCTATACAACCTCCTCAAAAGACTGACAACCAGCAAAACCAAGTGATGGCAAATCACATGTTTAAAGTGAGGTCTGGATCAGGCTTTTAGAAGGGGGAAGGTAATCCTCATAAACTACAGATGCACTCATAATTTAAAAGAAACTAGAATCATAGAATGCAGGAACCAGAATAGACCTCAAGAAGTTATCAAGTCCAGTCCACTGCCCTCACAGCAAGACCAAGCACAATCTATAATCACCCCTGTTAGACATTTATCCAACCTGATCTTAAATATTGCCAATGAAGAAGATTCTACAACCATCCTAGGGCAATTTATTCCAGTACTTTAAGCCCATTGCTTCTTGTCCTATCATAGGAGGCTAAGGAGAATAATTATTCTCCCTCCTCCTTCTAATACCCTTCTAGGTACTTGAAAGCTGCTATCAACTCCCCTCTCAGCCTTCTCTTTTCTAAACTAAACAAACTCGGTTCTTTTAATCTTCTCTCATAGGTTATATTTTCTAGACCTTTCATTATTTTTGTTGCTCTTCTCTGGATCCTCTCCAATTTCTCCACCTAAAATGCGGTGCCCAGAATTGGACACAGTTCTCTAGTTGAGGCCTAATCAGCATAGAGTAGAGCAGAATTACGTATCATGTCTTGCCCACAAGACTAGTGTTAATGCATCCCAGAATCATGTTTGCTTTTTTATCAACAGCATCACACTGTTGACTCATAATCAGCTTGTGGTCCACTCTGACCCCCTAAATACCTTTCTGCAATACTCATTCCTAGGAAGTCAAGTTCTACTTTGTGTGTGTGAAACTGATAGGTCCTCCCTAAGTGGAGTACTTTGCATTTGTCCTGATTGAACATCATCCTAATTACCTAAGACCATTTCTACAGTTTGTCCAGATCATTCTGAATTCTGACTCTATCCTGCAAAACTCTTGCAACTTCTACCAGTTTGGTATCATCTGCAAATTTGATAAGCTTACTCTTTATGTCATTACCTAAATCACTGATGAAGATATTGAATACCACTGGCCCCCAAAACTAACCCCTGTAGAGCCCCACGTGTTATTCCCTTCCAGTATGACTGAGAACCATTAATAGCTACTCTCTGTGAAGAGTTATCCAACCAGTTATGCACCCACGTGATAGCAGTCCCATCCAGATTGCATTTCTTTAGTTTACTGATAAGAAGGTCATGCAATACTCCATCAAATGCCTTACTAAAGTCCAGGTATACCAAGTCCAGTGCTTCCAGTTTATCCTCAAGGCTTGTTAACCCACCAAAGAAAGCTATCAGGTTAATTCAACATGATTTGTTCTTGACAAATCTGTGCTGTTACCTATCACCTTATTATCTTCCAGATGTTTCCAGATGGATTCCATCATCTTTTCTGGCACTGAAGTTACCCTTTGAAATAAAGTGCTGTGTATCTAAAATTATATAAATATTTCCCTCAAGTCATGGACATAACTACCCAGAGAGGAAAATGAATCTCAGGCTAACCAGAAATCAATACATTTTCTTTCAAATTGTTAAAATGTCTGTGGTAACCTACAGTTTTCCTTTTTGAAGAATTTTCCATTTTGACAAGTAAATAAATGTCTCACTCTCTGCTCCTTTTATTGCCACAAACAAAAACCAAGAAATAGTGTGCAAGAAGCCACAAAAGGATTGCTGTACATTAGTTATGCTTTTAATGAAAGCCAGAAAGGATATTTTACACACTGATCCTGCTCAATAGCAACCAGAAAGCTGGAGACTGCCTTCCCTTTTGTGTTATTGGATAATTTGTCAGTTTGGGCATTGTGGCAAGTAATATAGTAAAGAACAACTACTAGAAGCATAAGGAAATTACTGGGTGATTCCCCTTCTGCTTTTCTACTGTATTCCACAAATAAGCTAATTTTAAATAAAATGACTGTGAGGGAAATAAAATGATCTTCAGTCTAGAGGAAAGACATTGTGTTAAAATAGGTTGATTTGGTGGTAATGGTGGGGGGTTAACATGAAAATAGGGAGCTTTTTCTTTCAGATGCTTTGACCTGAAGCAAAAATGAGTTGCATTAAACTTTTCAGTCCTGCACTTCTTCTCCATCTAATGCATCCATTGGCCTAACTGGGAGCTCTGAGTGAGAAAGGATTTAATGAGTGCTACTTCCCAGATTTGAACACTGAATATAGCAACATAGATAAGACTGTACTATTATTGCATAAAGAGCATTTTCTATCTTGTTATATCCCTATTTAAGAATGTTTAAGCATCTTACTTGCTTAGTTATATTTTTACTTGTTGATATGGAGGTGGACAATGCATAACATGATACCCCTGGTTCTGCTGATGGTGGGGGGAGGGCAAAGAGGGCATTTGTCCTGGGGCCCTGTGATTGAAAAGGGCTTGCTGCTATCACTGGAGTCCTGTGTGGCAAGCTCCAGACAGTGCTGAGGACTGTCTAGGGGAAGCTAGCCTAAGCCCCGCCCCTTCTTCCAGAGGCTCTGCCCTTTCCAGGGGCACAGAACCACTCCACTACCTAGCACCATGGCCTGCCAAGTCTGCTGGCCCCACTGGATCTAGCTCCACTGGTAACTCCCACACTGAACTCTGAGTAATCCAGAAAGAAGTCCTTAGCCCTCAAGAAGTTGAACTAGGGCTTGTAAGATGTTCAGTGCTTCCATCTCCCACTCCAGTGACTCCACGGTGGAAATAAATGAGTCATTCCCACTGTGGCACACGATTATAATGATTATACAATATGAAGAACAGCAAGATTTATTTGGTGTCAAAGTACCTTTGATTAGGTATGAATTTATTATATCTTCACACAATTAATTCTTAGTGCTTGGTGGCAGTTAGTTCCTAGTGCTTGGTGGCAGAGTTTATATTCTTCAATTTTCAGCATGCCAAAGCATGGAGAGAGACTGCCAATGGTGAAACCAAGGTTATAATGACCTCAGAAAACTAAGAATCATAAATTAGTTCTATAAGAACAAGTACCAGCAAAGTATTAAATTTCGGCTCCACTATTTACATAGTGAAGTACATGGCAGTCCACAAATGTGGTCTTGATCTCAACCAAATACTAAAATGATAAAAAAAGAAAATACTAAAAATACATATTTTGAACACTGAAATATCATACTACAGGATCTAGATTTAAAAAGCAAGTTACTGGGGCTGATTGAAATGTATTAAGGTGGTGAATAAGCAGCTGTTTAGCTGCTTTAGATTTTATTTAATTGTTGAGGTGCCCTAGAAGTCATTAATATCCTTTTCTCTTAGAGCATTCATTGGAAGTGGAGAGCAAATAGTGGGAAAGACTTCAGCATATATTTATTTTAATTCCACAACTGAGTTCATCTTACCCATATTTGCAATCTATTCAGAGAAGAGAAAGAACAGAGCAAAAGACTTACATAACTAACTGAGGCAGTTCTTATTTTGAAGTCTGAACTTTTGAAGTTAATTGTTTAAGTTAGTTAGGGGCTGATCCAGCTCCCACTGATGTCCTTGGGAGTCTTTCCACTGATTTCATGGAAGCTAGATGAGACGACCAGGAAAGATTCTCATTTATTTTGGGCTTTGCATGAAGTCCCAAAGGCACAGCATCCATAATTCCCATTCTCTTCAACCGGACTTGAGAAAGCTCCAATCTTAACTAGAAGTGCTTAATACCTTACAGAATTGAGCCCATAAGCAAGACAAAATTGTGCCTATGTTAAATGAAACTGTGAACTCAAAATAAAATGGTGAAGTCTGTCAAATTACTCAAGATTTTCTGCATAATCAATAGCATTTTGAAAGAGACAGCCACCTAGCAGGATATTATAATAGATGTTCTCAATTTACCACACCCCAACGTTGACTCAGAAACGTCTGCTGAGGACATCCCCACCCCATTTAGAGCAAAATTTAGCAGAGGAAAAATCTTGTATTGATGTGAGGTTCATTCACCTCTAGCCAAGTTTTGAGTGATTCCGATTCTGTGATTCATGCTTTTCTGAACTCATTAATTCAGAGTAATTAAAAGTAAAATAAAAGCTGATATATATGGGATGGACAGAAATTAGGAAAGCCATGCAACTGAAGTAGGGTATGATCCAAACATACTTGAAGAGCTGAACAATGAGTATAAACAGCACTAAGGGTCTGATGTGGAGGGCATTTTGCACCTTGTAGGAATTATCTGTCAGTGCATAGAACTAGGTCCTAGTACTAGATCTATTTATGGAAAACATGCTATAGATTTCCAAAGCTTCTAAATATACTGAATTATTTGAATGTAGACAATATGTCAGACCAAAGGGCAAATAAATGTATGTTCTGTTTTTTTACAGAGGAGAGGAAGAAAGGCAATGTCTAATAGGTTGACTGAACTCTAATCTCACAGTCTGATTCTATGGGGAAGGCACCTCTCAAGACTTCATTTTCCCCCATATATAACAACAGACATTATACCTCTTGTGTATAAGTACTGTAAAGCTTAATCAGTTAGAACTACAATGGGATCTTGCAATCTGTCCTGAATATGGGGCAGTATCCAGTTGTGTTGTTCTGGAAGCAGGACAGGGACAAAACTCTGATGCATAAGGCTTTCTTTTTTGCTCTGGTGAGGAAATAAATAGTGCTTGCCCATCTTCTGGTGCAATTTGCTTCCCTCTTCTCTGACACTCAGCTGTACTTGCCTGCACCGAGATGGAATGGTCTTAAATCTCCACATAATCCCCACATGGGATAGGGATTAAAGCTCAAGCTCCAGTTAGCAAGTGGAGGGGAGGGACTGGGACCATTAGACTCTCATACTTCACTGCATGAGCTTGCAAAAAGGGATATAAGATGGCTTGACAGTGCTGGAAGAGGCTGGAGATTTTACTGGAGGGCTCCATGTACTCAGTTTTGGCATTAGCTGTTCACTTGCATGTTGATGATACCCCTCTTCTCAGTCCACTAATTAAAAATAGCTAAATCCTACTTAATCACAGTTTTAGCAAATAAGGTATGGATTTTACATGAAATATTCCTGGGCAAACCCGAAAGTACAATAGAACAAGAATGCAGAATTGAAGAATCAGTGCTCCAGAGGCTGGACAATCCGTAAACAGATGAGAGGCAGCTTCACAGCCATTAAAAACTACTAGACATGAGACATAGTAAAAGAGCCTATCACAAACCAGGACAGTTAGGAAGCCAATTACACACCCACCTACCAGATAATGTCAGCAAATTATACTCCACAGCTGGCACCTGGGCATTGACCAAGAATGTCATGGTTGCTGATAAATCATGCGGAGGTGGAAATGGAGGCTGCAAGAACTATGACTACGTTTTGACAATTTACAAATAGAATTTCATGAGGATGATGACACTGTATTCTGTATTTGATTTTCAATTCAATCATCTTATGGAAAGAAAAGTTTAGAAAATGTACTGGGAGGTATGAATCATCTAAAAATCCACTTTTGTTTCTCACATTTCCACAAAAAGTCTGTTTCAACATATCAGCATTTTCTGACCAAAAGCTAGTTTGAAATATTCCTGATCAATCCTGCTCCCAAAAGACCTCTCAACATAGGAAAGTACAAATACCATCCACTCAGGGGGACTTAGGTGTTCCGAGTTGGACTGCTTTGAAAATCCCATACAGTAACATAGTCAAGGTTCCACAAGAAGTCTGTGTGAAAATGGGAATGGAATTCTCATCCCCAGAGGCTAAATTCCCTTACTTAACTATAAACTTCCTCACTGCCACAATTTTGTAGCTATGTAGATGTTTAGATTCTCCCAGGGTCTCTCTTTTCTGTTAGTATGATTCCATTTGATCTCTGCTAGCTAGGACTTCCTTTAGCCGTGGCTGCTTTGGGATATGATTAATGAGGGACACCCCCACACACATGAAGACGGAGGTTTTTTGGGAACAAGTCATTGAAGGAATATCCCTGAGCCTGGAAGGTATACAATGTCAAGCCTCCAGATCCCACTCCGAGTCAACATGTGGTTGCCTATCTTCCACCCCAAGTTTCTCTGCCTTCTCACACAATTCACAAGCCCCTTTCAGAAAGGGAGGCAGACTCATAGAGGTGGCTGACTCTCCCTGAGGGACGAGAGAGATTGCTGCTCAGAATAGGTGTAGCATTGAGGGCATAAGCTGAACTCATAGTTGCCATATACACTTCAGCTCTGACTTTCGTACCTCAAATCATTCCACATGCATTCTGTTCTCTGCCCCAAAATCCTATTGAATTTTGTGGAAAGCACTTCTCACCACTACTTTTTTGCTAAATCTCAAATTACTTTGTGGCCATTATGTGTTAAAATAATCTGTCAAAGAGAGATGATGTTGTTATGCCTCATGAAACATCTGGTTAGAGCCTAGCAAATATAAAGGTGTCTCGTGCAACTGAGCAAGTCAGTCATGCTAATTAAATGGAAAACTGCTCTAATTTTTCAATGTGAAAGAAGAGACTTAATCTCTGGCATCTCTGTTAAAATATATCCAGATTGTAATAAAATGCACCTGAACATGAAATGCCACAGTGACACAAACAATTTCAGGTTGATTTGCTGCAAAGACAGGAAAAGTAAACTGGGTGGAGTGCCAAAGTAAGTTCTGAACGAGCATTCTAGCACAACATGCTATGGTTTTGAGAAGTAGGCAAACCACCTGCAAATAGCTGTAAAAACAATGTTGGAATCTCCAATGTCTAGACAAGGCTGAACAGTGCTAGCTGGCCCAGGTTGTTGGGCTGTTTCAAACCTGGAAGTCTACAAGGCAATGAAACAGCCTCACGACCCAAGTGTTGTGAGCCTGAGCTGGCTGGCACTGATTTTTCAGTTACCACTAGCAGCATAAAGGGAAGATGAAATGGGAAGAAATACCTCCCAATCACATTCCCTATACAAAAGGTCTTTTGGGCCAGTGTAGAGTTGGTATGGAGTGTATGCTAGTGCTACACCTGGACCCTGCGATGTGGGGGACTATCAGAGAGCACTGCTATACAGCTGTTCTCTGTTTCCCACAATCCATAGGGACTGAAAAGCTGATCATGCCAGGCCCCTGCACAGCCCCAGAATACAGGAAGTTCAAAGGGTCTTTGACCCCTATCAACTCCATCTCCACCTCAAGTGCAGGTCACTGAGAATCAAGGCCTTATTTCCTGTCTTGTTTATAAACTATAAAGGGACAAATCTTGATTTCATCCATAAGTGCCTTGGATCAGATTACCGGTTACTTGTTTTACCTTATTTAGTAATTTACACCAGTACGAAGAGGGTGTACAATGCTGCCCCATCAGAGTGGTAGTGCTTAGTGTCACAGGGTGCAGGGCAATGAAAAACTGGCTTCATGTAGTGGAGTTGAATAGAGTTCAAGTGAGGGAAGACTTTGGAGTTTTATGACTGGAGAGTTTCACTGGCCGCTCACAATTTCAATGAAGATCAATGTCACGGATGTGCTCCCCACCGCTCAGGAGTCAGGCTGCAACCATGCTTAGGTGTATTTTTAACCCAACTCAGTGTCTATCTGCACCTTAGGTATCTCTCCGACTTTTGTAAATCTGTCTCTTAGTGTATCGGATTGATATGAGTTAAAAAGAGTAAACCCTCAAATGTCTTTTCATTTATTGCTCTTGCTTTTCAGAGTTCACAAAGCTTTTGGACTTATTTCATTGTTGCGAAGGAAAGGAGGAATCCCAGACTGGGGATAACCTTTTATGGAGAACTCTTCAAAGACACAAATGACAGCTAGGTGCCCAACAAACACTGAAAGTCAATGTGTGTGGACTACTTAGCTACAAGTATGTCTCTGAGGGTGTGTCTACACTGGTACAAATCTTCAAAATGGCCATGCTAATGGCTAATATTCAGTTCAGCACCTCATTAGCATGAGGATGATTCTGGTCATGGCAATTTGAAAGCGTCGCTTTCGAATGCGCGCGGCTCAGCACGGCTACATGGGGGTCCTTTTCGAAAGAACCCTGCACCTTTTGAAATCCCCTTATTCCGTTCAGCTGAGCAGAATAAAGGGATTTTGAAAGGTGCAGGGTCCTTTTGAAAAGGACCCGCGTGTAGCTGCGCCGAGCCGCACGCATTTGAAAGCGACACTTTTGAATTGCCGCAGCCGGAAGTGTCCCAATGCTAATGAGGTGTTGAATATTCAATTCAATTCAATTCAATTCAATTGAATATTCAAGCATTTGTGCCCATGAAGACACACCCTGAACGTTTCTCCCACTAGTCTACTTTTGCAGCTAGGGAGCAAATTCTGCTCTTATTCACAAGAGAATAAATCTGGGGTAACAACATTGACTTTGATATTACTAATTATTACTAAGTGCCAAGAAAAAGAGGGCTTTTCACTCTGGTTGCCATGAAGCTCTTGCTCCTAAACTCATGTGGTTGGAAAATAATAAAAATGTGAAATGGGTCAGTTGCTATGGGCAGAATTTACTTAAAAGCCCTGATAAACTTTGTCCTCGAGGAAGACATACAGAGCTCTTCCTGTTTGTATTTATTTTATAGGGATGGTGTAAGATGCTGGTTATATGAAGGAAATCATGTCTGCTCCACTGTGGTTGGCTCATTTCAAGAATTAGAAGAAATGGTATCGTCTCCCGAGTAAACAGTTTATGATGAGGTTATTTTCTCCATCTATCTGATATGGCCTCCAACACTGAAGTATCTGAGCACATCACAATCTTTAATGTATTTATCCTGGTAACACCCATGTGAGGTAGGGAAGTGACAGCCACCTTCTTTTACAAGTCAGGACATGGGGAGAGAGAGAGAGAGAGGAAAGGAGACAGACAGACAGAGTGAATTGCCTAGGGAAACTGTGATAGAGGCAAGGACAGAACCAGGATCTCCCAAGACCCTGGCTCACACTAGACCAATTTTCTCTCAGTTTACTTTTAGAACTACCAGTTAGTACCAGATTGCGACCATACCAAATGAATGATGTGAATGTGACTTAACACATTCTAAACACGGACAAATAACAGAGATTCTGGGAGCAAGTCCTCTCTAAGTTGAAGAGAACTGAAGTAAACTCCATAGCTGCGTCTACACGTGCACGCTACTTCGAAGTAGCGGCACCAACTTCGACGTTAGGCGGCGAGACGTCGAAGTCGCTAACCTCATGAGGAGATAGGAATAGCGCCCTACTTCGATGTTCAACGTCGAAGTAGGGACTGTGTAGACGATCCGCGTCCCGCAACGTCGAAATTGCTGGGTCCTCCATGGCGGCCATCAGCTGGGGGGTTGAGAGATGCTCTCTCTCCAGCCCCTGCGGGGCTCTATGGTCACCGTGGGCAGCAGCCCTTAGCCCAGGGCTTCTGGCTGCTGCTGCGGCAGCTGGGGATCTGTGCTGCAGGCACAGGGTCTGCAACCAGTTGTCAGCTCTGTGTATCTTGTGTTGTTTAGTGCAACTGTGTCTGGGAGGGGCCCTTTAAGGGAGCGGCTGGCTGTTGAGTCCGCCCTGTGACCCTGTCTGCAGCTGTGCCTGGCATCCCTATTTCGATGTGTGCTACTTTGACGTGTAGACGTTCCCTCGCTGTGCCTATTTCGATGTTGGGCTGAGCAACGTCGAAGTTGAACATCGACGTTGCCGGCCCTGGAGGACGTGTAGACGTTATTCATCGAAATAGACTATTTCGATGTTGGCTGCACGTGTAGACGTAGCCCATAAGTCCAACTGGCAAGGATTGCAGACTGAACTGCATGTGCAATCAATATTGGACTTATTGGTCAGAAGATATAGATCCATGCAAAAGTAAATGTCATATAAGTGAAGTTCTAGCATAGGGCACAAGAGGTCTATGTCATCATAAGCTAAAAGCAGAGGGTCACACAAAAGCCAGAGTGAATGATTAATAAGTAGTAAAAATGGGTTGTTTTGAGGTACAATTCCTCCTAGCCCCTCCCATGAAAAATGAATTAGGTAAAAAGTAGTAATTACATGCCGACTGGCCAGGCCTTTAAAACACAAGTCCTTCAGGGAAAAAGGGTATAAGAATCAAGCAAAGTGAATTACTATCAGTGGTAGGAACTCCTCAGTTTGAGCACCTGAAGAAGCTGACAACACTCCACCCGGGGGATTATGAGACAATGAACCACAGGGCTTTCAAGACACCCAAGGCCCTGCTTCTGGGAAACAGAGAAGAAAACTAAGAAAAATGAACAAGGAGAAGAGGAGCCATCTATAGATTGGTAACCACCTTCCCTGTTTGCCAGGCAGGCCCTGTGTGGGGCCAGCACAGGCAATGTCTATGTGTATGTGAAAGAGGTTCATTTTAGGGAATGTCTAGTTTCTCGTGTATTGCTATGTATCAAGCTGTGTGCTTGCTGGAACCCTTCTACCACCTGTATAATTCTGTCTCAATAAACTCACGCAGGCTTGGGTCAAATTCTCTTGTTTGTCCTTTTTCACCAACAGCAACAGCAATCAGCTCTTCTGAGAGCTGTTAAAAGATCAAAAATGGACAAGTGGGGGTGGGGAAAGAAGGAGCTGGGCAGGGATAGCCCACCCTCTGACTGTCTAACAAGTGTGCAGGCTAGGGATGAATTCATGCCACTGAACCCATTTCTCCCTTCAGATGCACAGGTACAATTTTAATAGGAGTTGAAGCATTGTTCTTCAAGGCAGGATCAGGCCCAAGGAGACTTAGGCTACGTCTACACGTGCACGCTACACGTGACATTCGATGTAGTGACATCAAATAGCATCTAATCGTCCTCCAGGGCTGGCAACGTCGACATTCAATGTCGACGTTGGACAGCACCACATCGAAATAGGCGCTGCGAGGAAACGTCTACACGCCAAAGTAGCACACATCGAAATAAGGGTGCCAGGAACAGCTGCAGACAGGGTCACAGGGTGGACTCAACAGTAAGCCGCTCCCTTAAAGGGCCCCTCCCAGACACACTTGCACTAAACAGCACAAGATACACAGAGCCGACAACTAGTTGCAGACCCTGTGCATGCAGCATGGATCCCCAGCTGCAGCAGCAGCAGCCAGAAGCCCTGGGCTAAGGGCTGCTGCACACGGTGACCATAGAGCCCCGCAGGGGCTGGAGAGAGAGCGTCTCTCAACCCCTCAGCTGATGGCCGCCATGGAGGACCCCACTATTTCGATGTTGCGGGACGCGGATCGTCTACACATTCCCTACTTCGACGTTGAACGTCGAAGTAGGGCTCTATTCCCATCCCCTCATGGGGTTAGCAACTTCGACATCTCGCCGCCTAACGTTGAAGTTAACTTCGAAATAGCACCCAACACGTGTAGCTGTGACGGGCGCTATTTCGAAGTTGGCGCCGTTACTTCGAAGTAGTGTGCACGTGTAGACGCAGCTTTAAGGAGCAATCATTAGGAGAGCTAATTGGTGTAAAAGAATAAACAGCACAGGGATTTCTTTGGTTAGCAGCGTGGGGATCATGAAATGCCTATTGTACTACTAAGAGAATTCTATACTGGAATTGTAGACCTTTTATTGTAATAGGTTGGGTTTGCTTTACAAATTTTGCCTGGAGATCGCATGCTTATCATTAAGCTTCCAGACAAAAGTGTTGTTAATTTGCTAGTACAACTCAACCATGTTCTAAGATTGTTCTTTCTTTTCTCCTGTCTGCATGTGATAAATTGCATCCAAAATGGTGCAATATTATCAATGAGCAGATAAAGTCCACGAACAATGGTGCTAATTTATCCATTTCTGCCAAGTACACGCTGTTTCTGTACAACCATCTTCCAGCACATTTTTAAAAATCAATATCTTAACCCTGTAAAATGGCAGCAGCCAAATAGAAGAGCAGCAGCTGCTACAGTTGTTGCTTTCCCAGTGTTTCTGGTACAGTAAATTTTCCTTAAATGTTTGATTGCACCACTTGGGAATATATTGGTGGAATCAGTAGGCATTTCCCTGCACATGATTAGAAATGAACAGGGGAACATTTGAATCTTTGCGCATCATTCATTTTAAATCATTACATCCTCATGGGGAGATTGTCAGAAGGTTGTGTGGGAGAGGTGCACACCAATTCCATTAATCAATAATGGGATTTGTACATGAAATTGTTTCGCGCTGCCTTGAAATTGGACTCTCCAAAATGTTCATCGACATCTCTGCTTTTTGGCAGCTTCTCTAGTTCATCTCCTCAGTCTTTGATTTTAGGGTTGTGGAATCGTACAGGTTTTCTGTGAGCTATTGTTTCCAGAGTAGCTGGACAACCCATACTTTATCTAAAGAGCAATCTCCTAACCATTCAGTAAAAGACAAACTGAGTTCTGAGAACTATATACATTAGACAGGGCACATCATTCAACATGTAGGTGAGCAAAAATCTGGGCCAGTAAAGGATTCTACTACACTGTGTTCTCCATCTTCATCTTATTTTATTCTGCATCCTTACTCTACCCATTAACAGTTTTCCATCAACTTTCCCCATTCATCACAGCATGTGATTCAGCCTTTAGAGGTGGATTTTGCATACATACCCATCAGTCATGATATGCTGAAGTCAGACTCCACTCTCTGCCAATGTGGCCTATGGCAGCGTGTTTCCCACCAGATACACAAATAGTACATAGTCACACTGTATATGAATGTGATTATTTTACAGCATTCAGAAACTTATGCTTCAACAGCTACGAAACATAAAGTAGCCTGGAACTTTAAGCCACAAAACATAAGTGCCTAGATACTAAAAGGTGTGCACCCTGGTAGGATCACACAGGTAGAAACTCTGTATGCTAAAGTATGTACAAAATGGATCCTTGATGCATGAATAGCTTCAAGAAGTCTACTATGGTCTTTCAGACAAGTAAAATTGCATAAAGACAAAAAACTTTTGTTCTGTTCTTACCTCTGCCACTGAATCCCTTTTGTTCCCTTAGGCAAATCATCCAGTCTCCCTGGGCCTCAGCTCTCCCATCTGTAAAGTAGAGATCATAATAATTTCCGAACTCTGTGAAATGGTTTCCAATTTACAAATGAAAATTGCTAATAGTGTCAGATACTTATATATTATTAAAACTGTTATTTTACTAACATCTAGGATCTCAACTTTAGATCTATTAGGACCAATACTGCTACCATTCTTAATCCCACTAATGAAAACTCCTGGACTGTTGCTATACCAGCCTCCGCTTTTTGGAAGGGGCTTACTAATAAGCCACTTCGGCAGATGGTAATGAGCCACTTCCATGATTATGCAGCACCTCATTAGCATAATGGTGGTCACGTGCATTCTGAAAGTGCAGCTTTCGAAACGCACACTGCCCGTGTAGGCAGAGGCCTTTCGAAAGGACCCCCCCCTGGACTTTGAAAGCCCCTTCTTCCCAAAACCAAATGGCATGCCCCTTCTGAAAGGTGGGGGGCTAATGTAGCCACAGCTCTGTAGGCACCCAAGCCCAAGTAACTAAAAGGAGCATAAAACAAGCACTCACCAATGTGCAGTGCTTAGAAACAAAACCTTTCTAGCAAGGAACATAAAATAAAGAAGCAGAAATACTGACTGGTCAGACTTGTGTGCTGAAACAGAGTGTTATATTGTTGGCATTACACTGAAGTACACCTGAGTTAGCGTGTCCCTTGGCCAACCACACACATTTCAGATGTGGATGAGTCATGCAGCTGTTCCTGACAGGGACATTATTTTCTTAAATCAAATTACGGAAAGTTGACATATGTAAAGACTTGGGATAATGAGGATGAGATCACAGCTGTGAAGCTGTATTTGCAAGAGAAGATAGCTTTCCCTTCATTTGTGACATTCTTGAGCTTTCCCAGTAAAGATTCGTGCTATAAATGAGAGGCCACTGGGGCTGGAAGGCATTTCATATTATAGTTTGTTTTTTCCCCAAGGGGCGTTTGGAGATTTGCTCTCTTTTGTGCCCTTTGATCTCTCCTCTTTGTACCTCCCATTAAATATATGAATCAGGGAGCAATTGTGCTCCTTGGTAAACAAAGAGTTATTTGGCTTTCCTCGCACAAGGAAATCAGGTTATTGGTGTGCTCTTAGGAAAGAACTTTGGAAAGGTTGGACTTCTACTCAAGTGCCTTGGAATGGGTCCAGCCTCAAACTGGGAAGATTTTGTGATTACTTTCAGGATATCCTAACTTACTTTGCTCTCCTAACATAAAAGAACAAAATACCTTCATGCCTTTTTGATTTGGTAGTGGTGCTGGTTTTTAAATCTGCTGTTATGCTAACAGCACAGAGCACAATTTAACTTTTGTGACTAGTCACAGAAAATTAATATCACCTGTATTGTGACATCATATACTACTACGAGCAGATCTCCTTGATTTCAGTGTGAGAATGCTATTTAAAAATTAGCAGCACAATCTCTTCCATTTTTCATTGTGTAGAACAAGTAAGGCTTTGCACAGATTGAGGACTAGGTCATCAGAGGCTCAGACACACTGTTGTGTAATATTCTTCTTGAGATTGTAACATTCATCTTCTCTTCATTCATCTTGAAATGCCTGACTGAAGGCTCCCTCCCACCATCACCCACTTTGGGAAGTATTTTTGATAATTCACCAGTTTTGTATTTATTTGCACAGGAGGACAATATTTCCTAAGAAGGCAGCCAACAAAATGCACATATTCTATGATTTACAAAATTTGAACAATCAGAGCCATATCCTTAACGGTGGTAATTCAGACTAGCTGAATTTGCTTCACAGGAATGATACTACTTTACCCCTGATAAAGAGCTGGTCCTAGTAACTTACAAATTAGGGTTCAAAAAAGTCCACGTTCTAATTTGGCAAGCCATTAAACAAGAAGTTAGCAAAATGACGAAGATATAGGAGGATGTAAAAATAGTAGAGGAAATAGATTAGTTCCTTGGAGAGTGTAGGCAGCAAAGTGAACACAGCATTTTCAAGCCCAGAAATCATCAGGGTTGGTCTGTTGCAAAACAAGCAGTCAATTTAATGTATGACTAAGACAAAGAAGGAAAATCTTTTGAATCATTTGAGTGGGAGATGGGCAAAGAACTGCAGATGTGTGCGTTTCCAGATGACTTTCAGATTCAATAAAATTGAGAGAAATCCAGTTTACCCTTTATCTCTGAGTATAGACTGAATAAGAGAGAAACCATCACATATTCCTGCACAATTTTAATTTATTTTAACAGAAATGCATTTATTTGCATAATTTCTCCTGTTCAACCTGTTCATAGTTACAGTTTCTCTGGTAGAAGGATATTCTTCAGAAACATACTTGAGAAGTTGTCCTCAACTACAGCTCATTCTATAGCACACACATGCAAAAGCTTGGAGAAAGTCATGTCAACAGACACTCTGAAAGCCAGATGCTTGCTCCTTCTTGTGCTTCCCACACAATAGTGACATGATCAAATGTGTTGAAAAAAATGTGGCGAAAAACAGAGAAGTTGTTGCTTCAGAGGCAAAAAAGCCACTCTTCCTAATCTGATGTTGCTGTACATGTGAATCAGTCTGGAAGTACATATTGCTGCTAAGAAGGTGAATAGAGAACCAGCTGGCAGACAAATTTTTGGGCTCATTTAAACCATATTGAAGGATTACATATTTTGAAGATGTTTATCCTAAACTTGAACCTCAGCAGTTGCTGTTTAGAGGGTCACATCTACTTCAATAAATGGGTCATGTTGACTGCAGCTCTGTTGATGTTCATGGAGATTTTTAACAGTGGAGGATCTGGCTCAGATCACTAATTGCTTAACGCATTAAGTATACACTGTACATACATAAGCTAACACAGCCTTTAATTTCTCTGTGTGAATGCCATGAGAAATTAAAGCTCAGGTGGATGCTTCCACACTTGGTACTTCTTTGTATCTAACCTTGGCACAGGCAGATAGGCAGGAAAGAAAGGTTGAGTGAGTGTCTCTCTTTCTGCAGCAACCAGTACTGTCCTCCCACGTACACATCAAGTGCATCCAACCAGAGTCTCACTACCTGTCATGCCAAACTTGCATTCTCTTACTCCCCTTGTTCCCATCTTATCCAGTATTCCTTCAGACATTCCACCCTTCCACACCCAACAATCCATCTACTCCCATTAGACAGCTCTTGCTTCAGACCACCACCCAGTTTTGTGGGCCAAATGGGACAATGGGATGTGTCCACAATGGATTACAGATTTGGGGTCACCGCAAGTGCCAGAAGCAGGTTTTGAAGTCATTCTCAAAGACCGAATGTCACCTCCTGGTATGATAATTTTCCTTCTCTGAGGCATCTTAGCCTCACTAAGTTGTGTTGAGGCATGGACTCACATTTGTTGGACCAACCCCCAGATGGGCACGCAAAAATGGACAGGGACCAAGAATTCTCTCCATCCTTTTGGAGTCTCAGTGGAAGGCCAAATCCAATGGAATTCTGCAGTGCCAGTGCTCATGGCCTCTCTTCAAAGGGAAAGGAGCTATTCTATTCAGTATCTGCCAGCTGACCAAAACACGTAGCCATAGCATGCAACTCTACTCTGCTCCACACTGCCAGGGTGAGGATGTACAGCTTCCACAACTGAGCCCTGATGATTATTAAGCTGGTGATAATAATGATGACACTATTTTTCAGCATCTTGCAGATTAGGCTCTCAAGAAAATCTTTCTCTCTCTCACTATTATCAGAGGGTACAGGAAGGGAGATTATATCCATTGTATAGTGAGGGAAAAAAAGCCACTAGGGAATCTTCTAACTGAGCACAGCATCAACATTCAATATTTTCTTTAAACAGACAATCAGATTTTGCCCTCAGGTTTATACAATTGGGGTTGAACAACACCCCATTTTAAACACTGCTTTTTGGACCCCAGTATTTACAGTAGTTTGAATAAAATAGATGTAATCAGCAAAGTGACAAATATAGCATGTAGGTAAAAGGCAATTGCAGTAGATTTATAATAGACAAAGTAGTAATCATCAGATGCAGAATGAGACTAAAGTGGATTAGCAATTATTTGTTTAATGTATTCCAATGAACTACAAAAGATCCAACTATCTCTAGAGATGATATAGGTGAGTAACTGTGGATAATATAGTGTAATTACAGGGATTAACATACCCCTGGGACAGAGTGAAAACCAAGTATTCTTTAATCTCACCAGGACATAATGAACTTGGTGGTAAACCATATTTTGTTCAACAGACTTATTTGTACTAATTAAACGATGAAGGTAGCAGTTCAGAATCCTTTTATGGCTGTCATTTCAGATGTGCTGCCTGTAATGAAAAATTTCGACAAGTATAGTACTTATCACAACAATAAGTGAACATTTATTGTGCCACAAAAGCCAAGGGCCAGATTCTCAAAGGTCTGTAGTGCTTAAAGACACACATAGGCACCTAGTGAAATTTTCATATGCCCCTAAACTGGTTAGGTGCCTAACTTCCAAGCCCCTCTACATCTTTTCAGCAAGTAAATACCTTTGAAAATCTGATGCCAGTGAATACATGGGTTAGAAGTGAGGTTACTGAGATATAACTAGAAATGTGTATGATGGTATGAAATGATTGCAGTCTGATAACATAATCACTGCTCACTGATAGCTGGCTTTGCTTTTTCTCATGATAAAACTAAAATTGTTTTCTGAACAGAGTATCATCAGATATCGTATGGGGGTTGTCGGCCTAGCGGTCAGAGTTGTATCTGTCAGGCCTAGTATTTGGAACAGGGGTCAGAGACAGAATCCGCAGCTCAGAGCAGGGCTGAGGCATGTTAAGATACACTATGCTGCCTGTAAACACCAATATGTTAAGGAATTACATATTTTTTATCACTTAGCTAGTTTTTGAGATATAAAAATAAATAAAAGTCACAGTCTAACTGTATATCCTCCGTGGCCTTGGGCTTAAGCTAAGGCCTTCAGCTTAGCAGCCAGGGCAGCCATAAGCTCGGAAAAGGATGTTGCGTCCTGACACTTTCCAAATCAGTCAGACTGAAATAATGCAATTTTGGGCTGTTAGAGAAAAGCAATCCAATCTATCACCTCCAGATAAAGGGAAGAGCCTAGAAGATTTAAAGAAAACTTATGGCGATAGCTTTCTGTCTTGCAAGGACTGACTTATCAATAGCTGGAGTTGTGAAAGCCTCAATTCTTTATTGTTTTGTCATTACGTTCTCCACTTCTCTGTTGTTTACTGTATGGTCTGTGGTTCTTTGATTGTTTCTGTCTACTGTATAATTCATTTTTCTGGGTGTAAACCAATTACGGTTGCAGGATATAATTGTTTAGATAATCGTGATACATTATATTAGGATTGGTTAGTTAAATTTCAGTAACATGATTGGCTAAGAATCTTGGAGGGGTACCCATGTTAATCTGGTAACTTTAAAAGCAACAAGCAGGCCTGTGGCAGCTTACAGATAAACACATTTATTAGATCATGTGCTTTTGTGGTTAAAACCCACTTCATCAGATAAATTGGAGTGGAAATTACAGAATACAGGGTGTATATAGCAGCAAAAAAAATTACTTGTCAATTGTAGGACCAGTGTTAATAAAGCAAATTAAGTCAGTCTAGATGTGTCTGTCATAGCAGGCAATGTGGAAATGCAAATATCAAAGGTGCAGAGATTGCCTTTGTAATGCATTAACTACTTAAGATCCTTACTGAAGCCTAAGTAGATAGTGCTGAATTTTGGGTATTCCCCAGGAAATCTCTTGATCTAATGTATTTGTTAGTCTTTAATGCTATGTCTAAATTAGAGCAATTTGTCAACAGAAGCTTTTGTCAGAAGCTATTTTGAGACAAAACTCTATCAACAGATTGCATCCAGACAGCAAATCAGATTGAAAGAGAGCTCCACTCTGCTGATTGAGAGTGGCCAGACTGACCAGACCCTTTGTTGGAAAAATAGCCAATGGGAACCACAGCAGGCAGTGTTTCCTGGTGTCGTGGAAGCCCTTTCTGTCAACAGAAGGGCCCCTGAAATGTCCAGACACCCTTTTTGTTAATAGACCTCTGTCGACAGAGGAGCAGGGTACAGCTGTCAACAAAAGTGCTACATTCTGTCGCCTTACTGTCAACAGAACTCCCTTGGGAATCTGGCTGCTCCATAGGTTTTGTCTACAAAACCCTCTAGTCTAGACATAGTCTAAGGTGTCACAGGGCTACTTGTTATGATTGGTTAATATACAGCTGAGAATATTACTATATTAATTAGAGCCAGAAACAGTAAATTGGGGAAAAATGGAAAAAAAATGTTTTTATACATTCTGGAAACTAATCTCAATTAAACATCAAATTGTTTGCATCTCTGGACTTTGGGTAGGTCTGCTCTCTGTTCACACAAGAAGGACCAGGAAAGTGCTAGGGTGAAGGCCTAAGCCCTCTTACAGAGCAGAGCTAAGAATGGGATAGGAGCAAGAGCAAGAGCAAGCCTAGATAGTGCTAAAACTTGGGAAGTGTATTGCCACTGTCAGGTAAGAGATAGTTCTAAACGGTGAAGTGACATTGAGCGGCTGTTCCTCCTGTAAGGTTTTATTTACACTCCCCAAGGGTCACCAGGGTAGCCAATGGATTGGCTGGAGTCTAGCCAGGAGCAACTCATCTATTTACAAGTATTTGTAAACACAACAGAAATACATAACCAGGGAATGTGACACCATATGCTGTGGGGCTCTGATATAATAGTTAAGTCTACACCACCCCTTTACTGTGCTGCCCCTTTACTTTCTGGCTCAGGGGTGTGAAAAAACACTCCAGCGCCCAGCACAACAAGTCACAGCACTGTGAAGCACCAGTGTAAACAGGGCTACAGTGCTGGCAGCTAAACTCCATTCCCCTCAAGGAGGTGGTTTACCTAGAGTGCTGGGAGCACTCTCTCCCAGTACTCCTGTGGTGGCCACACTGTCATGTTAAAGCACTCCCACAGTTGCGCTTTAAACTTTCAAGTGTAGACAAAACCAAAGAAAGAAGCAAAGTATATACCCTTTAATATAGATGTGCATATAATATGCTATATGGATTCAGTATTGAAACATTTTATACTGTATATGGTTCTCCCAATAAAAAACATCAAAATGCCAACATTTTGGAGATGTTGTTACTCAAATTCCCATTAACACTAATGGGACTGATCCTGAAAGTGCTGTAAAAGGGGAACTCCTAATGACTTCAGTGAACTAGTTAATACCACTTCCCCTTCCTCCTTCAAAGTTCTTCTGAAGACCCATTTTCTACCCTGGTGGTAACAGCTAACTGGTACTCACAATAGTCAGGAGACAGGCCAGAGAGTAGTATTCATAATTACTTTCCCTTTTACATATGTGTGCATGTAAAGAATTTAACTGAACTAACATTACACACTCTGGAAGCTTATATTAACATGTCCATATTGCATTCCCCCTCTCCTTATCACCACTGTTCTGGTGCTTGTCATCTTTCTTTTTTGGGTCTTATCTTAAACTGTTCTGCAAACAACTCAGGAAAGAGACCATGTATTTCTGTAGCTCTGAGCACAACAGCCCTAAGCCTTACTGTGGCCTTTCAGACATACTATAAAATATCTGTAATTTACAATTTAAGGGAAATTCTGAACATGGATCCCTTGCAGGCAACAATTCTATATCCTTAAACTCATGGATCAGAAGAGAAACAAATTAATAGACTATTTGGCTCACTTGACCTCCAGGGATGGAGAAAGTAGTCAGTATAGGTAACAGACATGGTTAGTACTACTAGTCCTAAAAGCAAACCACAGACATTCAAGTACAGGTATAGAACCTCTCTAGTCCAGCATCCTCAGAACATGAGTGGTGCCAAATGTAAGAATTTGCCAAATCACTGGTGGTCATTATTGTCTAGCCGCATTATCAACACTTCCATTGCTTAATGCGTTCTTCTAAGACACTTAGGGTTAAATTAGAGTTAAATAACAGCATAGAACACAGACAGCCAGGACTGGTGACTGAAAACCAACTTTATGGGGCCATCGAAAATTTGGCCACACTCATGTGAAGTGGACATCCAGCTAGCTAAAATCATGCCAGACCATGGATATTGCCAGACGAGCGTGTGCCAGACCAGAGAAGTTCAATCTGGAACAGATCCAAATTGCAACAGGACAGTAAATTTCAAGTAAAGAGCTTAATACAAATCCTTAATTCCTAAAGTCAATAATAAGACCAAAACCACACACTTTTAAACACATTATTCACAGGGCTTGAAGGCTGCGTTTTAGGCATGCCCCAGCAACCCAAGTCAGTATGCAACCAGAGAACTTTAAGTGGGGAAGCACTCTATACCATTTAATAAAATGATGCTAAAATAGATTCATCACATGAATCCAGCAATGCTTTTGGAGAAAAAATTAAACTCACTACTGACAAAATAAGCAAGGTTATGTGGCAAGCAAGCCAGGACTGTTAATTAATAAATAGAACCTCGGCTGAAAGCACAACTTCTCTAATTAATCCAAAAGCCAAAAATGCACTCTAAGAAGTCTTCTATCCAATGATGTGCTATTAAAATATCAGCTAATAAACAAAACAGTGCAAATATTTTGAGTTCTTGCGTCTCCCAGGAATGGAAGGGTCTGAGGTAGGTACCTTTGGTAAAGAAATAGGTTGTCTAGAATTTTGGTTGCTGATTTAAAGCATGAATCCATCCCTGCTGACAGGTACAATAGCTTTTCCATGAGATTGCTATAAAACGTGTGAGCCTGGCTCTCACTTTATCAAAATTCAGAGACAGGAACAAGATACTTAGGGATGTCAAGGGAAAAAAGGGATTCTCATCCTGTGAGTGGAATTGTTTGTGAGTGGCTGGGGCCCAGGAGGACAGAGATAGACATCAGAATCTTTTTGGCTAAATGGTGGCCACTTTATGACATCTTAAAATTCAAATAAAATAACTCCTGAGTGTATTTTTTCTGACTGCTGAGAAAAGAGAGACAACAGCCCCTTCTCTGCTCAAATCCAGAATATCCTGGTTTGTCTCAGCTTCAACCAGTACCTTTTGAGTCACATCATTCCATGGGCGTGCTACGTCCTGCATCTCTTTCGTAGCCCAAGTCTCTAAGATTTGAAGTTACTTTGGTTGGAACAGTTTATGGGGAGATTTTAAAAAGGAAATGAAATCTACTAGTATTTGGATAAAAGAATTATATAACATAATTGAACTAAATATGGTTAGCAATAAACTTTATCAGATCTGAATGTATCACTCATTGAAAATAATATATTTGATTATTTTTGCCATTTTACCTATTAATCTATGTTGGATTCATAAGATCATCCATCTGAGCACTGACCAGAGACTCTCCAGCAAATGCCGAGAAATAGTCAGCAATGCTGGCCCTCCGACAGGTGCTGGGAAGACGCTAAAAAAGCAACCCCTCACCACTTTTTAGGTCCCAGAACCCGCCCCTGCAGCCTGTGTTGGGGTGCACCTCCAAGGGAAACGGACCTGCGCTGGCACCCCCGGGGAAGACTAAGGGCGAGAAGAACAATGAGGCAGGCAACAGTGAATTTAGAACACAATTGATTTATTAACACACCAGGAAAAATGGGAAATAATGCTGGCAGTCCTATTTTATTAGCTGTATGCACTTACTTGAAATAGTAGAAAGATGATCATTTTTCAAAAGACAGGCTGAGACGTGGTCTTAGATAGTTTCGAAGGAAAGTAACTTAAGTATTCGTGTATGTGTGTGTGTATATATATATATATATATAGTTTAAAATGAAAGGAGGGAGAGGGCGCTACTCCTCTTCCCTTACCGGGAACCGGGTCGCTACTCCGTTCTGAATAATATTTTTATAAAAGGCCGACAGGGGTGTTAACCTCTCTATTGCGCCAAAGAGAGAAAAACAGGGGAAAGGGAGGCTACGCCTTCACCTTAGTCTGTATCTTCTGGTGATACTAATATTTTAACCAGCTTCTGACAATTTTTCCCCTTAACCAGGGTATTAATAAACTAATATTTACTACCTATAATTATCTACTTATAATTAACTACTAACAATTATTAACAATCCTATTAATAAACACCTTATCTATTAAACTAACATTAAAAGGGAGTATCTATGATATCAGATCAATTAAAATGATAACAATTCCAAACTATAAGTAGTCTTTAGTAAATGTCTTTTGCTCTAGAGTTCAGCCAGAGGCCAGCAAGGCCCGGCCTAAGGTCGGTCCTCGGGGTACTGCACCTGCCCTGGCAGACAGGCACACAGCAGGGGGATTGGCCCTGCTCCCCTACTAGGGGTCCCTTAAGCAACTGGCTGAAAGATATTGCTTTGTCTGTAAGCTCTGCACTGAGCACAGGCTTGCCGGTAAGTAGGATACTTGTCTGTTGAATGTGTCACGTCCAGTGATGTGCCGCTTCTGGTTGAGCCGGCGATGTAAACAGGCACTGCTGAACTCGTGGTGGGCCCTGGGTTTGCAGCGCCAGAGACGCAGCGCCTGCTAATGCAGGCCAGTTCAACCTCTGACAAGCTCTCCACAGAGGCGCCGCCCTGCTGCTGAAGCTGTCGCCGCAGGAACGCAGGCTGGTGATGGTGACAGTCTTGCGCCTCACTGGCTCTTCAGTCTTCTCTCTTCGCCCAAAGGGCTAGCCTGGGGACTTGGCGGATGCTCCGAGGAGCCATGCCTTCCCATCCAGGGCCAAGTAGAATGGGCTGTGAGCCCTGCTGATATAGATGGTTCTCATGAATTATTCACGAGTTCATTACCATATAGGTAAAGTCCTCAACCTGGTCCATCCCCTGGTGGAAGGTTCTGGAAATCATCCAGGCTCACCCAATCAGCTTGCCCCTATGCAAATCTGGACCCCTTTGATTCATGAATATGGATGAGCACATGGAACAATTCAAATTCCCGGGGGAGCTAGTGGTCAAAAAGAACCATTACAATGTTGCCAATGGGCAAACAATAACAATTTAAAGCTTCATGTATCTGTGGGGATTTTTATCATATAGTCCCTTCCCACCAAAATCATGCTGTCTCTGACTCACGGGGGCGATAATGCCTGTGTAGATGGTTTATACACAACAAGCACCTGTCCCCATTTTTACATTTTTGGAGTAATTTAAAAAATGTTGTTAAATGTAAATTACTTGGGAAAAAAGCAGTGTGTGTAATTGCTAGTCCAATGAAATTCTGGTTCATACTTCATGATCCATTTGTACCAGAAAGCTGTTTCTAAGTGTTGCAGTGATTTATCTAATTAACTGACACATTACAATGTCATCTGTGTCCTTTTAAAACCAATTAACACAACTCAGATTTTGTACATTGAATATTAGCCACCAACACTCCTGTTCAAGCTCAAACTTCTTTCCATAAATATTATCAAATATTAGTTATGCCTGTAAATATTCTCCATAGTAAGCACAGCAGCTCAAATACTAATAGAAAGCAAATTCAAACGGATTATGAAAAGAGAGAATCTAATTTTAATTGGAGCAAACAACCACAGAAAGTGTTCAGATACTCACCCAGCTTAAATAGTGATCATCTATAGAATTTTCTGTGCCTGGATATGTGCTGGCTTCATGAGTCAGAAAAGAAAAATATCCCAAAGTAGATGAGCTTGCCATTTTCTATTTTTCTACTCCTAACAGTAGTTATCAGATTCTTCTATTTCTATCAGCAGCCTAAAGCTACTTGATCCTTAAAGCTGCTTATCAAGCTTTCCCCCCGCCCCATTGGGATAAATTGTGTTGTTTCATGGACATCTGTTCAGAATATCCTTATCTGACTGATTGGAAAGAAAGGATCCTGTTGGAATAACTGACTACAGGCCAGTGTTACCAAACTATTTTTTCCAAGGTCCAGTGTAACTCTTTTAAACCAATTAACAATTTATTTGGAAATTTTTAAATTAGTTACAATTTACAAAGTTGTGTATCAGTCTGAAAGATAAGGCTGCTACTGCAGGAAAAGCTGATAATATAACTAACAACAACAAAAGATATTGCATCTATTGAATCATATTTTCATAAACTCCGTATTTAGAAATCATTTCAAGCATTAGAAGCAGAATCACTATGGGACTGTATTACTGGCCTGTCATCATCTCAAGATCCACGGAATGTAGCATGTTCCTACATCCTCAGAGCATTGAGGACTACATCTTCATATCAACTTTTTCTTCCATGATTCTTGTTAAATTGGATTAAGCTAGTACAGTTAAAAGGAACAAATTACCCAGATCTGTTTTTTCTAACTGTGAAACAGAAAGTAGGGCTTATTAGCCAAAGTGGTTTGCTAAGCATGTCTGGCTCCAGTTATGAGATTCTCAACCTAACCAAAATTGGTCTACGTGTATGGCAAGCACCATAATAATACAGTCTGCAACTTTTCCAAGGATCAGATTCTGAGGTAAAAATACCCTGCATGACACTTGAATGAATAAGAAATTAAACAGGCTATGTCTGCCTGCAAGGTAAGGGTACAATTCTGTTACCTGTGTCCGCAGACACTAGCATATGTAGCAGACTCGCCAAAGGGGTGGAGGGGGGGTGGAGGAGAAAAGAGGGTAACTTGCCCAGGGCCTGGTGGATACAAAAGGGCCTGGAGCTTGCAGCTGCTGCTGATGCTACTTCAGCTGGAACCCCTGGGCCTTTAAATCATTGGTGGAGCACCATGCAGCATGCTCTGGGCAGCCCTGAGGGCTGGCTGGGGGAAGGTGGGGAAGAGAGGGCACAGCACTCCCCAGGTGGTGCTGAGGGCTGCCTAGCCCAAGCCCGGTTTTCTGGGGGCATGGAGCAGGGCTCCGCTTCCCTTGCCCAGTGTCCTAGTGAGCCCATTGGCCCTGCTGATAAATCACAGTGATGGTAAACGAGCACTATTAGTGGCAGTGGAAGCATGAATGAACCGTACCAAGTACAAGCCTGTCTCCAACCAGTGGGTATATGTCCCTCAAAGTGCAGCTGTACCCAGGGCCAGCACTAAGCAGAAGCAAACCAGGCAATTGCTTATGGCCCTGAGCAGCACGAGGGGCCTCCCATTTACTCTTTTAGCATGTGTTGTGTGTGGGTAGCCCTCAAAAATATTTCTACTCCAGGCCCACAATGGGTTAGCACCACTTCTTGCTGTGCCTTTGTTGCCACAAGCACTACTGCAGTGAGGCCACATTAGCCTTCCTCTGTTCCCAAGATGGGTTGTCCATAAAATTAAAATCAACAAATTTGTTTCATTCAGCGTAACAAAATAATTCTGCCTCTCAGTGTCACCTTTCCAAGATTTTAAACTAGCCTCTCTGACTCAGATGCAGAGTACTTTGTTAATGTTCATAAGTCTCACAAAGAAGGGAAAAATTCCAAGGGACAGGTGAATCATTCAGGCAAAATAATTTGAATCAGCTCTAACATTATGGACAATTATCTCATGTGATCTCCACAGAAGCTCTCAGCTCCAATGTCCTATCTTCATTATATGCTGAGGTCTCTCATTAATGCTAATTAGAAACCATAGGCATAGAAAGTATAAAATAGTAGAGTCAAGAGTCACCATGAAGATCAGAGCAGAGAACTGTGCTCTATAAGTAATACAACCTGAACTAAATATGTCTCAGTTGGATATCTAACTGAAGACTCTCAACAGGAGCACATGGAATGTTATTGGGTATTAATAATGCATACTCTTTTCCATTGACTTGGAGTTATCATGCAGAGGAACCATATACTCACAAGATTTACTTTCCATAGTTGTACTGGTTAATTTATTGGGATGATTTTAAAAGAAAACTCTTATTTGTATAAACTTGTCATGGTTTTAGCTTTTTTATGTGGTAAACAGTGAGCTAATGTAAACACTGGATTTTGAAAGGAGCTAATTGTGACATTGAAAATACACAATGACTTATTATTATATCTATGTCTCTGACAGAACCTCTTCTAGCTTTAATTCATTCCACTTAGCATTTAAGTGTCCTATATAACTGTGAACTTGAGTCTAATTCCTAGTTGGTGTTTATTATCAAGATAATTGTGCTTATTACTTAAGCACAGTTCCTATCTGGCACTCAGCCCAGATAAGAATTTCATCTATATTGTATCTGCAGAAAAAAAGTTGGATTGATTTAAACAAAAGCAGATGTTTTACCAATTAGGAGGAACTTGGCAAAAATTTTGCAGCCACAAAAAGAATCTCCACCCAACATACATTCAACAAAAGAATGACCATGAATGGAAACTAGCTGAACCATAATGTAACAGTGGATCTTCTCCTCTACTATTTGTAAAATGAATTGCATGAATCAAACCTAGCTTGCCCTACTATACATCAGCAGCAGCTCCACAGAAAACAACTGGACAAAGGATCAGCCATGAGAAGCCCTTGGTTGTGGTTGGTTGTTTCATTCTCCATATTTTGGGGGGAGCTGGGAGAAGAGACATTAGTTGGCTGATGTTAAGGAGCGAAAGCTCTGCCAATGGAAGTTCTTTCTTATGCTACATGCACACAGCCAAGTTATTTTGAAATAACTTTGGCAGCATCTAAATGATAAATATGCAATTTCAAAATAAGTTCTGAATAGCGGGTGCATTATTCTGAATTGAGTAAATCATTTCCTGAGAAATAACTCCTATTTCTAAATAGGACGCATGGGCTCCAGAGGTATTACTTCAAAATATTGACCTGGAAATATGATTTCAAAATGGGTGGGTGTTATTTCGAAATGCTTTTTGGGTCTGATTGTGTTATTTTGAAATACGATTTTTCAAAACAGCTGTTTCAAAGTAACTTATTTCAAAACAGGACTGTAGTGTATATATAGCCTTAGTGTATGTCTACCCTGCATTGACAAACTCACAGCTGGCCTGTGCCTTCTGACTGAAGCTTGCAGGACTATGCCTCAAGGGTGGTTTAACTGTACTGCTCATGTTCTGGCTCAGGCTTCAGCCTGAGCTCAGGTATCCTACCACCTTTCAGGGTCTTAAAATCCAGGCTATAGACTCAGCCCAAACAGCTACACCACAATCAAACAGCTTCTTAGCCTGAATCAGCTGGCATCAGCCAGCCCCAGGTTTTTAACTGAGGTATAGATACATTCTTAGGGTGTATCCAAACCTAGATAATAGTCTTTCCATTAGCTTAAGTAGTTTCTGGATGTGCCAACAATGCCCGACACTATGTACATTGGACAGACTGGGCAAAACCTTCGCCAAACAATAAATGGACACAGAGAAGACATCAAGAAACTCAGTACACATAAACCGGTCAGTGAACACTTCAATGAAGTGGACCATTCTGTTAAAGACCTGAGGATGTGTGTCTTGGAATAAAAAGAATTTAACAACAGATTAAAGCGAGAGATTTGTGAGTTAGAGTACATATTCAAATTCGACACATTAACACGTGGTATGAACAGAGACATCAATTACCTCATGCATTACAAGGACTGCTTCCCTTCCTTTGATGCTCGTAATTACCTCAGACAGGACAATTAACATCCCCCCTCCCCTCACTCCCTTCTTTCAATCCTATTTGATTTGTTAATTTTTATCGCAATTTTTTTTTGGTCCTCTGTACTTTAAATGTAAGTCTGTATTGGAAATTAAATTGATCTGATGAAGTGGGTCTGTCCCACAAAAGCCCATCACCAAATAAATTGTTTTGTTAGCCTTTAAAGTGCTACATGCTGCTGCTTTATTTAGTTTCTGGATGATCATTTTTAATCCCTAAAACAAATGCAGCTGCCCCTGCTCCCTCCTCCCCCTACTATACTTAGGTCCTGATCTGGAAGGACCACTTCCAAGGCTGAATCAGAGAAGTTCAGCCACTTTGTCCATTTAGGGATCAGTGCTGTCCCAGTCCTTTGGGTATTTGGCATGTATTCAAAGGGAAACATATATTTAAGTGCTTTCCTGAATATGAACAGAATGCAGAATATGTGACCACGGATGCTATATAGATTCCAAAAAGAACAGTCACTTTCATTTTAAACAGAGGGTAAGAGTATAGGACAGGAGGTGGGGGACACATCTGGTTTTCTATAGTAGACTATCCTTAATTGAACCCACCACTGCAAAAATCAACAGGCTGTGAATATGACAGTTTTCCTTACAGATATGTAAATAATCATGTCCCACCACAATAAAAGACCTCAATGATATAGACAAATCTATTTCTCTTCTATCCTTATCTCTCTGTGCCCTTTGACTCACCTCAAAAATGCTAAAGATATACCTTTTCCAGCACGTTGGCAAGGAGTCTTCCCTGAACTTCCACAGCATTTCCACAGGATAGAAATATACTTTCTCTCCTTGTGTCTTTCTTTCAGTGTAACCCCTATTTCACCTGCCTTCTTCATGTCTCTGTGTCTTTACACAGCAGGAGCACAAAGCCTTAACCCTTTTATGGGCATACACTTCTCAACCATAAATTATTTGGAAAAAGACAGTAAACAAATAGTTGTAAAAGTTTTTAGATGATACATGATTACTCAATAAAATTAATTACAAAACCAACTGTGGGAAGTTACAGAACTAGGTAACCAAGCAACAACATGACAAATTAAAGTCAGTGAAGATAAATGTAAATGCACATTGGAAAACAATTGCAGCTATAAGTATAAAATGAAAATTTTAAATTAGCCATTATTACTTAACAAACAGATATGGGAATCATCACAAATAGTATCCAGACTAACGGACAGAGACCACACATACCTGTGACCACCTCTGTGGAAATAATGCAAGAATCAATCTTTGAAAAGCAGTCGACTGCAGATGAACCGACAACCCTAGAAACATTGGGGAAGGCTAACACATTCTCAAGAGGAAATTAAAGATGGGAATTGGTACTACTCTGCTCTCACTGACATTAATGGTCCCATATAATCCATTGCCTCCTGTGTCTGAAAATCCCACCTTATATAAAGATGTAGATTTCCTACAGCACAGGTATCATGGGCTTGAGCCTTCAAAAATGGTGAGCAACCCTGCCAGCTGTTGAGCACCTTCTCTAATACTGATTTTGATGGGACTGGAATGCACTCAGCAATTGGCAGGATCCAGCCCTTGGAGCACAGCAGTCTACCCTTCACAAATAAGGATTTTTAGTGACTAAGTTTAAAATTAAGATTCTATGTTTCTACTTTATGGTGATTCATCTTCCCCACCATCTCATAACAATAATAAGAAAGATTTTGGGACTTTTTTTATTGTATGCCATAGGCTTTGTTGCAAAAACACCCTTTGGATGACAGATTGTTAATGACACTTTACCATTACATTGGTACATTAATTGTTCATTATTCAAACAAACAAAACAAAAAACCCCTGATACAGTCACATGAGCTTTCTGTTCCAGAATTTCTCAAAATACATTATGTGCATGATAACACTGCTTTGTGGTAGGAATAAATTGCCAAGCAGCGCACATGGAGGATTCACTGAATTACTGTAACTATCTTATTTGTGTTATTAACTTTTTGTATCTTTATGATACATCTTTATGATATTTTCATGGGTATGATCCACTGCCATATTAAATTTGTAGGACAACTGTGGAATCATATTTTCCCCTGCCATAATCCTACCAGGTGTCTCTCTCTATTGATATGCCATATCATACTTGAAATTTCTACAATCAAAGACTCTTCCTCAAGAACAATGAGCTATGAGACTTAGACTGAACTATAAGTAGCTTACATATTAAATGTCTTACATAGCCTTTCACCATGCTGTATATGATATATATACTACCAAAGTATTAGATCACAACATTCTACATGTGCATCATTTATACACATTTTGTCTCCTTGAACAATATTTTTCCTAGCACAAAATCATGTCCCAATTACATTTTGGGGAACTGCTAAATAACAAGGAAGCGGCCTCTTCTGACTTCTGTTAGTTCTTGCATTAATGACTTTTGGTTATGGATTCTCTGGTCATCAGAGAAATTAGGGCAGCCAGAGCTAGTGGTTGGGGAAGGAGTCAGGTTGAGTCAGGTACCAGGAAAACATACTCAGAAATAGGGGGGGATGAGGGGACTGTGGGATAGATTCCCACAATGCATTGCTGCAGTCAGCCAGCCTGAGTGTGGCAGCAATAAGTCAACTTTGTGAGGAGCGTGTGGGGAGGTGAGAATAGTCAAATTCAAATTTATCAAATTCAGCATGACAAAAACGATATTAATAAATTCAAATTTATCTCATAGCATGAATGTAGCCTTAATAAAACATAGAATCATGTATGTACTTAACTTGCACTCTTCTATTTTCTTTACTTCAGTGCTGTGTAAGACAGTCATAATATTCTATCGCAGATTAACAACTAATGCATTTTCTACTCCATTATTTATATTCATTCTTTTCTCAGCTCACGTTTTTTAGGCAGCATATTACTTCAACCCTAATGTCCTCATTGCTGCTCTACTGTCTAGAGTTTGGCTGGCATATTTTGGTGGCAACTGAGAATTAAATTTTGTGTGTCAATTTTTGCATTAAGCTGAAACAGATATTGAACTGTAGAATTTTTTCTCTGTAGAATCCCTGACGCATTTGATGGAAGTCTTTTGTGATTTGCAAGTTCTAGCTCCCAACATTTTAGCTCATCTAATAGAAGCCTTTGAAGGACATAATATTGCATGCTTTTTTTTCCCCACAGGGCTAATCTTATGCATACTCTCTGCAAGAAACTGCTTTTGTCTCCTCAGTTTGCCCTGTGCTAATTTCAGAACTCACTGAATTGACTGATTTTTACATCATCATGAGAACCAGAAAGAGAAGTAATTCACCACTCTGGTGAGAATCCCCACCTCATCATCAGACTGTTGGAACAGGCAATTCAGTGGATGATCTCGCTCTGGCTCTTTGGCAATTATCACATTTAAAAATCTTTCTTAACGTAGTCCCTACTAGTTCAAACCTTAGATGAAAAATTAAACATAGGAATTGATTTTTCCGGACATAAAGGGACTGAGACTCCCCTTATCAGAATGAATGGAAGGTTTTCCATTGACTTTAATGGGCTTTGGGTCAAACCCTGGGTCCCACCTGTAGGATTCCATTTTAGTAACCTACTTGGTATAAATTCTGAGTTGTGCCATTGTTGAGTGCAGCTATTGTAGGTTCTGCTTGTTCATAATCATGGAACTGAACAGACTTAAGCAGACTTTGCAATTTGGTTTCTGTTCAATAAAGAGTATTTTAAATCTCACTGAAAGCAAATTCAGTATTTTGGCTGCATGTGGAAAAATTAGACTTGTTGAAGGTTTATTTCAGTAAAAGAATAACACCATTCAGGATATAAAACCCTGAGTTCCATATTCATCCCTTTTTTAATCTGGGTTCAAAAAAGAACTAGAGTAAATTAGCTAGAACCAGCAGAAATGGTGTCGCTAGCCTCTATTTATCAGAGGCTGGAAATGGATGACAGGAGAGGGATCACTCAATGATTACATGTTCACTCCCTCTGGGGTATCTGGAATTGGCCTCTGTTGGAAGACAGGCTACTGGGTTAGATGGACCTTTGGACTGACCCAGTATGGCCCTTCTCATGTTCTTATGATGTAGACCAGGAAACAGTGAGACATAGAAATCATAAGATCATATGCAGAGACCTCAATTTTATTTCAAACAATGATCTAACCAGGTTATCTACCTTAAACTAGCAACAATGATTCCTGGTGGACTATAGACCACAGAGTGAGTACACCATCAGGCCTTATAGGAAACTCTAAATGGAAGTTGAAGTCCTAACTCATTCTACTCCTCCTGACTGGAAATAGGCAAGCTAAGGGGAGCCAAAATCTACATGAGACAGAAGTGCAGCCCCTAACCTGGCAGTGTTTTGCCCAGGACCAATGTACAACCAAACCACAAGGTTACAGGAAGGCCAGTCTGACACTTTTTGAACCATGAACAGCATTGTAACTGACCAAAGCTGAGATGCTTATCATCTAAATCTCCCAAACCAGACCATCCAGATGTTTAGTGGAGGGTAAAAAAAAAAAAAAAAGCCCCACACAAAACCAAACAAACCAAAAATCCCCTCACAGATGCATGCCAATTTTGCCATATGGGAAAAATCCCTTCCTGGCCTCAAAATTACTTATTCACCTAGTTCACCCTGAGAAGAGGTCCCATCTAGAATTAGAGTGGAAAGAATAGAGCTGAAAATAGGAAAACCCAGAATGCCTCTTCCTTAGAAGTAAACTGTATCAATTCCTTCATGTTCCACCATCAAATGGAAGCCAATCACCTGCCCGCACTACCAGGTGGCAGCAGCAGAGTGTGGGACAAGTCCCAAAACCCAGATGCAGAATGTAATCCCCCTAATATTGCTCCCACCACCAGCAAGAGGAAGAAAGGGGAATTCAAGGGGCAGGTGGAAGAGAGACATAGCAGACTCCACATGCTGCCTGAAAGAAAAGAGAGAATGAGAAAAGAAGAGGAAGGGAGACACGCAACCTTAGCTCCGTTGGTTCTGTACACTTCCCACCTTCTTCCACTCCTCAGCCATGTAAGTTGCATCCATGATTCCTAGTCCCATCAAAGCTGAAATGAGGATTTACATTCACTCAGAGCTATGTAAAGCAGACTTAGTGTAAATGAGAATCAGGTCCCTAGAATTTAAAACAGAGTGATAACTTCTACATGGGGTATTTGAATAATCTTGCAGAATTTAAGAGAGCTATATCCCCTTCATACCTATTAAATGCACCTACAGAATTCTACATGAATGTGTAATCAAAGAGGATTGTTCAAAACCCCATAGATAGGTTCACTTTCAAGTTCTGACACCTTCCCCAAGGAATAATACAAACTTTATTTTTTTTTGAAGCACAGTATTAATACTTCAGCTTCTTAAGCCACACCACACAAGCATTTGGAGGCAGTGATTGGTCCACTATTTCAATCCATCAAATGAATGGATAAAACATCAGACAATTAAATCCAAACTCTGACTCAGTTAGGTTAGAAAAAATATGACCTTTCTGGATCATTGTCATAGCTTTTCCAATTTTGACACTAAATTCAGCTGGAGGAATATCTGCTCATTACATTTTCTTACAAATGTAAAGATGCCATCTGATTTTAAAAGAGAAGCACCCACCTCTCTCCTAATCATTATTTCCAGGTGATTAAAGCACACGATTCAGTCTGATCTATAAATGGATGAGCAGGAGATGGGGATGAGGGTAGGGGAGACAAATTGGCTACACCAAGATTACCATAGTAAACTAATCTGCAGATCAAGAATCAATATCACTCGTTACTTACATTGTTGTGATACAGATTTGTACTGTTTGTGTAAAGTAACTAACATGTCTCCTGTTGGTTCCCATTTATATTTCACAGAGTCTGTGATAAAGACTGTCCAGCATCCAGACTGAAAAATTAAAGGACCAGTTATACTTTGTGAAGCAACTGACTGCTGCTCATCACCAGGGGGTGCCTAAGCAAGGGGGAGGAGGGACAGCTCTGTGCTTCTGCAAGAGGCAGGGCCTCAGGTGGAAGGAGCATGGCCAGGGCCAGCCAACCCCATGCGCTGTCCAGACTGCACTGCCCTGTCCCCTGACGGCCCTCAGCACTGACTAGATTGTGTCACCCGGGGCTCTGGCCATGATTCAAAGGGCCAAAGACTAAAGCAACCACCATTGCCACAGTAGCAGCAGCAATGCTGATAGTCTTGGGCCTTTTTGAATCACCAAGCCATAGGGCAGTTGCCCACTTTGCCCCCATCCATATTGGTGTTCTACTCAGCAGAGATCTCATACTTGCAGAGATAATTTCATAAATGTCTGTTATCTCTTCACTCATCTATGACCTTTTGATCTTAGTCCATTTCCTACAGGAAATATGTCCACATTATGAACACACTTCACTTGCTCTTACCTCAGCAAGAAGGTCAAGGACGAAATGGATTTTGAATGATTTTCTCAAACTCTACATGTGGGCTTTCTAAATTAGGAGTCAGACACTTCAGTGGGGCCAGAGTAAAAACTGCCTGTAGCTAACAAGATTAAAAACCCCAGGGCTCTGAATGTTCTCATGAGAGAGTAATTTTTTTCTATTTAAGGGGTGGGAGGTTAATTTAACATAAAATAAAAAATAGTTTATAGAAATACTTCATGATCTGCCCTGTACTGTCAGTAGTCACTGAATATGCCATTTTGACATAAAACTTCGAATGATTTCAGGATGGTCGTGTTATTCAGAAACATTGAAGCCAGGAACAAGTTATACAGATGAATAAGTGTAAATTTTTACATCACACCATCATGCATTTGGCACAGGGTGTATATATTACAGAAAAATATTTTCTTTATAAAGACTTTATAGCCTCTATTAATATAATATCTAAAAGCCACCTATTTACATTAAATCTGCATGGCAAGGCTTCATAATAGACTTCATGGAATTTTCTGCTCTCCTCCCCAGTCTAATTAAAGGTGTCTTGGTTTGGGAAATAATTGTTTTCTTTTGCCATGATCATGCCAGTTATGGCTGAAGATGCTAGGTGATTAGTCTAAGAGCAGGGCCAGCAACGTGTGCATCCAAACACACATGCACATGAAAACCCACATCACAGCTTCTCAGAAAATGAATTTTCTTCTCCTTCAGGAGATTCACCTTTTGTCAAAGACAATATGAAAAACTCATCAGTTTTCTGAAAAAAACAGGTTGTAAACTAAAATCTTCTTGGCTTCCAGTGAAAATTCTTGGCTTTTCACTAAACAGTTATCTAATGAATCATACGGTTTCAGAAAAGCAGTCCCTTTCTAGGCAAATAATATTGAATTAAAAACAACTTTTATTAAAAGCTAATTCTGATGTACACTTCTGATTAGCCCCAACACACATATACCCTCCAAAATGTCCACTTTAAAAGAGTAACGCTTGTAATTCTATATAAAACTAGTTTAATTTCCACTAAATGGAGAGGTTTCACTGCAATATTTAGAGTGGGTGTTGTAGGTATGCTGACTTTTATTTAAATTTTATCAATAGCTTTCCTAAAAATGTGGTGGGAAAGAATCAATGGAATTGTAACTGGAGATGAATACCATGAAACCAGAACTGTCAGTGCTTCATTAAGAAGCAAGAATTAATAGAGAAGTTATACAGGGAAGAAGGTTGATAGAAGCCTCTCAGTGGTTTATCTAATCCACTGTTTTGAAAAGTCTGGAAAATTTCTTTGAACAAGAAATTAAAAAAGCATGACATATAAAGTGCATTTCACTTTTATAAACAAGCAAGACAAGCTCCTGAAATGACCTCACCACATATTAAGTGATACAGGTGGAGGGAAGGGGACTGTTTGCCAACTTGTTGAAACAATTGCATGCCCTCCAAGAGCTAGAAAGTCATGGAGTGACTTCTTGTGCTGGTGGTAAAACAGGCCAGCATATGAATGCTGACTCATCCCCACCCACGAGGTTACCAGAAAGATGAAGGGAGGTTGTATTGGTCCATGATGGTGTAGGAAAATTCTACTTTACCTGGACCAGTGTAATGACAGCTAGGAGAAAAACTAGACTGGGTGACATGATCTTTTTATAAATTATACTAAAACAGACACTATGCAGTATCATTTATATGTGAGTAGCTGTACTGAGCTTTCTTCAATTAAGCAAAGTCACTCATGTGCTTAAATATTTGCAACATCAGCCCTTATAGGGACCTTCTGTAATTTTGGCCGTGAATCACCAAAAAAAGCTGTGGGTCAGAATTTTAAAGCTATTAAAGGAGACAAAGTTACAGATAACAACAAGAAGTCCTGTGGCACATTATAGACTAACATATGCCCGCCAGGAAAAGAGGCTGAACATCTTCCACTTGTGCTGCCTCAGGCGCATCCTTGGAATATCGTGGAAGGACAGAGTGACCAACACCGCCGTCCTCGAGCAAGCTGGAATCCCAACCATGCACACCCTCCTCAGGCAGCGTCCACTCTGCTGGCTTGGCCACGTCCACAGGATGAATGATGGAAGGATTCCAAAAGACATCCTGTATGGTGAGCTAGCCTCTGGCAAAAGACCTCCCGGATGCCCCCAGTTGCGCTACAAAGATGTCTGCAAGAGAGATCTCAGAGAGGTAGACATCGAGCTGGACAACTGGGAAGAACTAGCAGATGACCGCAGCAGATGGAGGCAGGGGTTACACAAGGGCCTTCAGAAGGGCGAGATGAAGATCAGACAGCTAGCAGAGGAGAAGCGAGTGCACAAAAAGCACAATAAGGACTTGCCAGACACCCACTACATCTGCAAAAGATGCAGCAAGGACAGTCACTCTCGTGTCGGTCTTCATAGTCACAATAGACGCTGTAAATGAAGTTCTCAATTGAAACTTTAAAGGGCGCAATCTATAGTCTATGCAGACTGAAGGATGCCTACTACTACTACTATATTTTGAAGTGGGTCTTTGCCCACGAAAGCTTATGCTCCAAAATATCTGTTAGTCTATGAGGTGCCACAGGACTTCTTGTTCTCAAAGATACAAACTAACATGGCTACCTTTCTGAAAGATTCAGATAGACATCTAGTGGGATATTCAAAAGAATCTATGCACCTAAACACTGTAGAAATCAGTGAGACTTCAGTGCATCAGGATTTTGGAGCATTTCTTCCCTGTAATGTAAGCCTTGAGTGTGAAGTCAGGTTCAAGCGTAGCCTTCCCCACTTCCATCTATACACAAATTGGGCCACTTCATGGTTCAAAACTTTAGCCTTGAGGCTTGGGCAGAGGATCTGAGCCTGAGTCAAGTTGGGACCAGGGTTCAAGCCCTAATGCTTTGCACTGCAGACAGAACTCCACTGGACTTGTGTTCTGGGAGTTCACCAAAAGTATTTCCAATCCTATGGACCAACTTTCGTTGCTCTCTGGACAGTCAGAAGTTTGGTGAACCATTAAGTTTTTCCACACTGCTCCACAGAGGGACAAAGCAACCAGATTTTCTGAGGGCACAATGAAATCTAGCAGAAGAGTGATTGGACTTGGACCCACGTAATGCCATGCACACGCTGGAATACCATTTTAAGTTCCAAGGTTAAACAATTCTTGACATGAGGTTACAAATCAGTGTAGGCATTCAAGCCAGTCAAGTAACCCAGGACCTGCTAACTTGTATTGCAATGTAGACACGTATTTAATAATTAATTTAGTTGCTTAACTCTAAAATGAAAACCAGATAAAGAATGCATTAGGTAGAATATCGATTCCCTTTTTTCCCTGTTTGAGAATACATATGAAGAAAATTCTCAAATGTCCTCATTACTTACAAATTTCACCAGTGAATAATTCTCGGCTTTCTGTTGTAGCAAGTGCAAGTGCTTATTTATTGTCAAATACACTACTGAAATATTTGTTAAAAACTTGAGTTGTAATATATTGAATTAACTCACAATTTTTTCACCAGAAAAGTTAATTTATAACTGTGTATTAAAGTTAACTGCATATAACCACTTATTAAATGTGCAATTCACACTCCATTGGTTAAGTAATCAAATCAACCAGTCATGAAATAAATGCAATATCATATGACTTGCAGAAGGAACTACAACTACTATATATTTGGAAACTTCCTTTCACTGATTATTCAAGCACAAGTACAGATACCTTTAAAAGTTTAATTCCAGAGATATCCACAATGCACTCAAATATGAACTACGAGTAAATTCAGACTTGAATTCACTGAAAAATTTCACAGGCTACTCTTGGAAATTTCATTTCACATTCCTTTCCATGCAATACATGCTATTAGATGTTGTCATTCTTTTTATCACATTTACTACATATTCCCATTGTCAGTTGTGTGCACCTCTTAAAAGAATTGACTTAAGATCTACAATTCTGTTATATCATTTTGGAATTACATTCTTTATAAGCACTCCCTGGACAGCCAAGATAATATGTTAAGTTGAAGATACAGTTGTGGAAAGTCTGTAACATTCTGAGGTTCACAATACTAATAAGCTTGAGCAAAATGTTGAGTAAAGACATGAGTCTGCCCTACTTGGTGAATGTTATTATGAGAATTTGTGGATAAATTACTTACACAATACAACTTTATTCCACATAGGGGCCATGTCTATACTAGCCAAAAACTTTGAAATGGCCATGCAAATGGCCATTTCAAAGTTTACTAATGAAGCGCTGAAATACATATTCAGCGCCTCATTAGCATGCGGGCGGCCGCGGCACTTCAAAATTGAATTGGCTCGCTGACGCGCAGCTCGTCCAGACGGGTCACTTTTTCGAAAGGACCCCGGCTACTTCGAAGTCCCCTTATTCCCATCTGCTCATAGGAATGAGGGGAGTTCGAAGTAGGCGGGGTCCTTTTGAAAAGGAGCCACATCTGGACAAGCCACGTGGTGGTGAGCCACATCAATTTCGAAGTGCCGCGGCCGCCCGCATGCTAATGAGGCGCTGAATATGTATTTCAACGCTTCATTAGTAAACTTCAAAATGGCCATTTGCATGGCCATTTTGAAGTTTTTGGCTAGTGTAGACATAGCCAGGGTGTGTCTACATTAGGAACTAACTTTGAAGTTAACTTTGAAGCTAGGTAGTACATCGCAGTGGCCAACAGAGAGTCTACACACATCTTCCCTTACTTCAAAGTTAACTTGAAAGTAGGGAGCCCAACTTTGAAGTCCTTACTCCATTCCCAGGAATGGAGTACTGCCCTACTTCAAAGTTTAACTTCCAAGTAGGGTGGCTGTAGATGCTCAACTTTAAAGTTATTTTTGTAGTATAGAGACAGCCATAATGTATTTCACAGAAATTATCTTCAGCATTTTAGACTCATATAATACTGTTATAAAATGAAAATAATAGCAGGCCAAAAGAGAAATTAGGAGTCAGAACCACTGAAGAACCACATGATTTCAGATATGATTAGAAAACAGGTGGTGAGTCAATGAGGAAGAGAGACTGAATTAATGTACTTGAAGAGGGAAAGTGGCCACGGAATGCAAAATGGGGTGATTGACAAGACTGGAATACTCAGTGAAACTATGATTTTCATGTGCATGCCTGCAAGAATTAATTTGAAATTATTCATTACTGGATCCTAAGATTGTGCATTAAAGTTATTGCTACTCGAATTGATTTTTGCTACTTCTAACTGCTCTGAAAATCCAGATCAATTTGTACATGATGGACACAAAAGGAAGTATTAGCCAACAGAACCTTCTTGTGGCAGGGTCAGGCCACAGGGCTTCAGCAGAGCAGGAAACCAGCAGCCCAAAAGTCAAAAAGACCTGCTAAATACAAGCAGAGTGCAGCAGGGCAATTACAAGCAGCTGACTCCACTGCTGGCTTGATAAAGGCCCTTAAAAAATCCTCCAGAGCTGGAAGGTCAGGGAGAGAGTGGGTAGACGGGAGGAGAGGTGTAGGAGAGACAGAAAGCAAGAAGAGCAAAAGCTTGAGAGGTAGTTAGACAAACGCCAGCTCAGAAAGAGCAGGGGAGGGAGTCCCACGAGGAGTGGCTGGGCTCCTACCACTGAGACACTTTACACAACCTCAGTCCCTGGGGGAAAGGGGCAAGAGACTGATACAGCAGTGGCCTGGATAAGAGGGGCCCTTGCCACATCTGAAAGAACAAAAATGGAGGATGTTCTGTATCTGTCTCAGTCATGTGAAGTAGAACTGATCAATCTGCATCAGAACACATTTCTCAGACGTCTTGCTTGAACATACATTCTAGAGTGTAGATTCCTTTCATTTCTTATAAAGCCCTGGCTTCAGGAACACAGTTCAAGTGGATAATTACATGCCAAGCATGTAAGGCAGGGGTCAGCAACCCCAGCACAGGTGCAAAGAGTGGCACGCAAGCCAATTTTCATCAGCACTTGAGGCAGCAGCTCATCCCTGCCCCTCCTCCCCTGTGCAGCTGGGAGCTTGCTCAAAACCATGCTGCCTCTGGATTAACAAAAGACCATCTAATGCTACCAGCCACCACCTAAATGGTAAAGTTCTGCATCTCAATTTATTTATTAAGGAAGGTAGTGTAAGTATAACTATTAGGGTACGTCTGCACCTTCATTTCAAAATAACTTTGCTATCGCCTAAACACCACAACTGCTATTTCTAAATAATTTCAAAAAAACCTGAAGATTAAAGTCATAAGACTAAAATGGTGATGTTCTCTCCTCTCCCCCATTCACTGCCTTTGCCTAAGATACCTATTCTGAGGATTCACCTCACAGTCCTCTTTTAAACCTTCCGTATGCTCTGTTATCCTTGCTTTTCAGTGCACTGGCCATTACAGTTAAGGATTGCGTGTTCAGGTCCCACCAACAGCACTGAGAACATGTGACCTTGACAAAACTCAAGCGTGAGAGGGTGGACTAAGCCCCAATGCCCCCCACAGAAATCCAAGGGCCTTGACACACCCCATCCCCGCAAGAGGAGCAGAAAAGTGGTCTTCCAGGCAGGATAGAGTGGCTGTCTTTACAGAAACCAGCCAAGACCCAGCAAGCCTGTAAAAAAGAAGCTGCTGGGATAGGGCCTGACAGTTCCTCAAAGGCGCTCAACCCAGGCAGGTCTCTATGGTGACTGGGAGATAGCAACACTACAGACAGTTCCGAGTGCAAGCTGAACCTAGACCTGGGTAAGGCCCCAGGCCAGTGGCCAAAAACTGTCCACAAGCTTAATACAAGAACCGACAGCACCATGGACAGGGCTACTCAGATCCTAGCCTCAGAACCTATGAAAAGACATGAAAAACTTGGATATCTAGGAACGAGAAAAATGTCAATCCATTTTTCCACTATAAAGTCACAATTAAAACTGTGTGAAACTTGGAATTTCCATTTTGGGAAATGTTGACATTTCCAAGTTTGCAATGGAAATGAAACATATTTTCAAAGATTCCTGAGAAAACAAAGTTCTGTAAAATTTTCATTTTAAAAATTTTGTTTTGGAATTTATTTGGGGAATAGTAACATCTGAGAGATGCCAGATGTGACTGTAATAGCAGCTTTGTGAAGGCATATGAGTAGCAGGGCCCACAGCCTCACTGGTCTCCTGGGCAAGTTGGAGGGCCTATCTACATCACCTGAAGGGCTGGACCCCGTGGTAGAATGGGAGCAGCTGAGACTAGGCAGCCCTCAGGAGCTCCCAGAGACTGACGTCTTGACCCCGCCCCTCAGTGCTGCCTGGAGTGCACTACACAGATGTCTGGCAACAATTTAAAGGGACCTGGGCTCTGGGTGTCACAATAGAAGTGACTGTGGCTAGGAGCACCGGACCTTTTTGTATTGCTGGCCACGGGGCAATCACCCTCTTTGTCCCCCACCCCAGCCCACCCCATCATCACCACCAGCAGGCCTGCATGTGAGGCTTCTGTGGCATTAAAAACAACTTCCACATGCAGAAAGTTAAAGAGTAAATATAAAAGAGCAGGTGTTTTGTTCTGCACAAGCTGGGGCCTTTAACCAACTGTATTCTTCCACATAAAAGGTTAAACCTGGCATTAGCTGCTCACAGCATATCCCACCCTTTCCCCATCATCTCTAGCAAACCTGTGGTTGTTCAGCATGAATCACTTCCATGTTGATTCATGCAGCTGCTCACAAGTGGAGGTGGCCAATAATTCAACAGGCCTGAGTGAATTCAGAGTTGCTTTTATCTCAGTAAGGCAGAATTCGGAGCTACAATACTTTCCTTTGACTCTTGAAAACAAGAGCTTCTGCATAATAAAAGCATAAGTGGTCAAAATAGAACAAGTGGCATTTATTAATTGGATTACACAGAATGCCATGAAAACGTTATCAAAGCAAAGGAAAAAATGAGTGATGTTAGGACAGAGCATGAGAGCCTCACCGGGCCAGCAGCTAATTTTAACCGTTTTGTGCAGCTCAAATGTTTTGGAACTCAACAGAGCATGCATTCTTTGGACACAATACTGGTATACTGAAATTAGTTGCTAATGCCATTATTTTCAATCAGAGCCAGACTGCCCCTCCTTTCTGCCCATTTTGATTCACAGAAGTCCCTTCTTTCAAATTACTTTATCGCCACCAAAATAAATGAGTAAAATGCTAGGATTCTTTTTTTAAAGTGCCTAAATGACTTATTAGCCTAAGCCCGTTGTTCAAAAGAGATTTATTTGGGATCCTAAATCCCATATAATTTTAGTGAGATTTGGGTACATAAGGGTGCAGATAGGTGCTTATTGGGGTTTACAAAGGCAAGTAAGCAGATTAAAGCTCAAAACTGAAGAGTGGCACAATTAGTTATTGTTGGTCTTGGACAGTTTCTTCAGTATTTTCAAGTTTCCATTTCCATAGCCACAGCCCAGTGCCACTCTTCAATGCCCCATGTTTTGTGATAGAATAGTTCCTTGCTCATCTCTATGTCTCTGAGTAGAAAAACAACAGGGAAAACTACACCCTGGCTCTAATATGAAAGTTGTCATTGACAGATATTAAATCAAGCATATCCCCAACTACATTATTCTCATTATAAAGTACCTTTATATGCAACATTATTATGCAATATTCCGAATACTCAGATTTTGCTTGAACCAATGGGTCTAACACAGCCTTTATTTCAATTTTGCGCTCTCTCTCTCTCTCCCTCACAATAAAATAAAAACTTTTTACATCAAAAGTTACTTTACTCAGTAACAAGGTTATACACAATGGCTACAATTACACTAGCAATTTTTGTAGACTAAACTGGGGTTTTGTCAAAAAAAAATCTTGAGGAGCATTTACACACAAAATGAGTTTTGTCATCAGAAACTGTTGACAAAAATGCTGTGTAGATGCTCCAGGCGCACTTTTGAAAACAGAGGGGATCAAAAGATTGATCTGCTTTTATATGTAGATGCAATCTGTCATCAGAAGTTTTGTCAGAACATCTCTTCCAACAGTAACTTCTGTAGACAGATCGCTGTAGTGTAACCGTAATCATTGTAAGAGATAAATGAAAACACACCATGGTTTTGCATGCTACTTTTTCATTCAGAGTTCCATGGCTCAGTGCTGGAAGTGGGCAACATCCTCCCTGACTGTACGGATCTCGTCAACTCTGGCCCTCCTCTTGATTGGGACTCCCTCCTTTTCATGAGCTGTATAATTAGACCTGCCTCTGGAATCTCCACTACATTGCATCTGACGAAGCATGTCTTTTGCTCCGAAATATCTGTTAGTCTATAAGATGCCACAGGACTTCTCATTGTTTTTGTGGATACAGACTAACACAGCAACCCCACTGATACAAATGAAAAAGAAAGCTTTAAACTATAAAGAATGTGTTTTGCAGAAACAGTACCCATGTGACCAAGAGTGCAATTTTTGCCATAGGCTCAAGCAGAATGCTTCGCAGCACAAGCAATGAGGCTCTGAGCAGGGCCTTGAGGCCACTCCCACAGAACTCATGGCTTTCACGTGAACTACAGCAGTCTGAGTTGAGGAAGGTGTAAATGGATTCAGGGGAACGTCAGTCCTACGGGGCGGGATGGGAGTTTGCAATTTGATCTTGGTTCCTGTTTTTGTATGCATCTGTTATTCCTTTTATAATGTGCATGTGACAGATACATATTTTAAAATTATAAACAAATCTAGATTCCTAGAACTTATGCCAGCAGACACTTTACTATAGTATCTGCCCTTGCAACAGTGCCAGAGGACCAGCCCACTGCCTCCTTCACAGGATTACGGTCTAATGAACCAATACAGCTTTACTACTCCCCTTCCCAATTCCCTCAGAGCCAGCTCAGCGCTGTATTGGGAATTAGAGTCTCCACTCCGCTCTGCCATCTCTGCTTCCTGAGCTCCCAGCACAGCAGGAATGTGACAATTACTTTGTTTCAGGCAGTGTGCAGCTAGAGTGGGCTTCACTTCTGGCTTTGAACCCAACAGGAATTAAAAGTGTAAATTCAAATCCATAAATGTGAATCCAATCAGGTCCTGATTCAGCAGGATACTTTAGCAGGCATCTGCGTAGTTAAAATGAATATTATCCCAATTATTTGTACTACTACCAGTAAAAGAAATACCATTCAGACTATCATAACTATTCATTATTGAAATATTATTCCTGATTAAAACCTGGCCAATGACTGAGACCCTCACATACATAGATAAGCTGCTCAGTGAGTTTTCAATGCTGCTTTGTTATAAAACAAGGCTGGATTCATGAATAAGCAAAACCCTGATACTGTGATGAGCTAACAGCAGAAGATAGGATATTGCAGACATATCATTCCTGACAGGACTAAGCAATAGGTGATGGAGATAAGTAGGGCTAGAATAAAATATGATTAAACCAGGCTTTTCTATTCTGTTTTGATTTACAAGTACACAGTGCAAACTATTCATCTTCTGTCTGGAAACAGTAAATCACCCGATAAAGAAAAGTGAAATGTAAGTGGGGTGCCAGGAAAGTCAAATCAGCATGCATTGGTAAACTGCTTATGCAAAGGAAAAAATAGGATTAAGTAACAATGCAGAAGTGCTGCCTTATCTTAGTGAGCATCTGAATTCATGCAAGATTAGCGTACACACAATAATGATAATAATAGAAAAGAGAAGTGGGGAACAAAGCAAAAGGATTTGACATCAGTACAGCCACGGTATTATGCCTCTCAAGAATTAATGTCAGCTCAGGGTCTAATGTAGGTTGTCTGTTAACGTTTTATTTTTGACTGAGCTATCTTATTATACAAGTGATACATTTTAAGGAGTATTCAGAAAGCTCTGCAAAAATTTCAAAGAACTGCAGTCCCACTGGAGTCTCTCTGTTATGAGAAACTCTGAAATTGTGCCGTGAGTTATGGGCTACCTCCAGGAAACATCCGAACAATGCCTGCTTCCTGTTCTAGGGAGAATACGCCAACTTTACATGCCTACAACTCCTTTGATACCTGATTGTGTAATTATAACTGTAATGCCAGTTTGTTTCTTACTCTGTTATGGGGTCTCCCAAACTGAAGCCCCCTAAAAATCAGATTAGAATTAATGAAGTTCTTCAAATATAATTCAATAAGCAGCCCTTGCCACCACGAGGTGGTATAGCTACAGAGCCAAAGTGGATGCTACATTCATACAAATGGGATGGAAGGGCTACTTCCCTTGGAGCTGAGATTTGGAGTAGCAGCTATAGGGAAGCAGAGGGCATGAAGCTGCCCAGAAGTTCCATGCCCTGACCCACATGCAACTTTCCCAGAAAAAATTGATAAATCAGTCTCAGAGGAGTAGATATGTTGGTCTGTAGCTTCACAAAACAAAGAAAGCAGCAAGCAGTCCTGCAGCACCTCAGAGGCTAACTATGTTATTAGGCATTCAGATAAGAAGTAGATCTTACCCACAAAAGCTCATCATCTAATAAATAGAATTGCTAGTCTTTAACGTGCTAGAGGACTGCTTGCTTTGTTTTGATAAAACAGGTTCTGGTAGCTTTCCCGCCAAGCAGTTACAAAAATTAGAGCTGGTTGAAAAAAAATCAAGAGAACATTTAAAAAAATTATGGTTTTTTTCAGGATCCTAAGTTTCATTGCGACCTCTGCCACTGAGTCATAGCAAGTACCTGGGCAAGTCTTTTTACCTCCCGTTACCTATCTTCATACATATTTGTACCAATCTTTGAATTCCTGGTACAAACAGCTTCACAGGAGATCAGAGATAGTAATAAATAATTCTATGTTAAGATTTCATTTTTCCTAACAAACGTAAACACTTGAATTACTGTATCTAACCAGCATTCGCAATCCTATGTTGACAAAAGAGGTTTCGTGTCTTCTTTTGGAGAGGGTTTTACAACTTAGGACAATCTGATCAGAAGTACTGGATGCTACAAAACAGTGTTTCCCAAAAATAGAACATTCACATACCTCTTTCAGGACTTCAGCCTTATTAGTGTACCCACTCTCCCAGTGCCATCCCAGTGCTTATCTCCTGATTTTTAGTAAGTTATCTTCTGCCGTTTTCCCTTTGAAATCTTTTCATGTACTACCAGTGGTACAAGTTCCACACTTTGGGAAACACTGCTATAAAATATTTCACTGTCATGTTCTTGGTTCAATGCTGCAAATATTTCACAGTCATGTTCCTGGTTCAATGCTGCTTGCTCAAATACTGTGAAGACAGACGCTAAGCAAAAGGTAGTATAATTTAAAGTCATGAAAAGGAAGTGCGTAGCTTGAAGTCAGTATTTTGAGGTTCAGATGTTCCACTAAGCTGCATTTTGGGATCCAATAAAACAGAAGAGCCTCTTGAAGAAGGATCACCATGTTGGCCAGGGACTGTCTGAAGCTTTGGACCAGGAGTGTCACACTTGAGACAAGACAAAATGAGTTAGAAACAATCAGCATGGGTGCAATGAGGGAGCTAAGCCTACATATTTAATGAAAACCTGTAAGGATACTTGCTGTTTAAATATATCCAATACCAACAATTAAATGAAGCTTGAAATAATAATGCATCCAGATTTTTTGAAGAAACAGACACCACACTTGAATTTTGTTTTTCCTTTACCAATATTTTAACCCAATATTATTAGGAAAAGCCCTTATGTGGCACTTGTTCAGCAATAGATCTCGATGCATTTAAACACAGTATTATTATCCCCATGTCATAAATGGGGAATCTGAAGCAAGGTCAAGTGACTTTCCCAAGGTTACACAGTACATCAGCTGCAGAGCACAGAATAGTAGCATAGTATTTTTTAACGTCAATCTAGTGCTCCACTAGGCCACATTGTCTCCACAATTCCAAATGAGTTATCAAATCAAACCAACTCTTGAACTGGGTAAAGTCTCCAGAATGTGTAGAATCTAACAGAGCTCGTTCCTCCTACTTCTAATTCCCCAGAGGCTCCGTGCTGGGAGCATGTCAGGAAGAAGGGTTTAACACTGTGCTCTGCCAACAGGTTTGTGGATAATTTCTTAGATATCCATCAGCTGATGTTGGATCTAACCTGCACCTTGGGGGATTTGTAGGATTTAGAAGCCATACCTAACTCCCTGATCTCCTTGTTCTCTGCTACAACCACTGATAGCTGGACCTAGCAGAGAATCTAGCCCTTGCTTCTATTAAAAATATGGATCTGTGGAGGTGTCGTGAACTTTCTGCTGAAGATGTAGACAAGTGAGGTGAGCAGGACTCCTTCAGGCTAATACACGCAATGTCATTCACCCTTCAGGTCTGTCAAACGAGGTTGCTGCTTGCTGTTATTGCTGACACACAGCTGAAATCAGAACAGAGGCACAGCAGCCTGCTTTGAAGCAGAGGTGGCTGAGATCGAGCTTGTCTGGTTTAACCCTCGGGGAAATGAAATTAGGAGAGGTGCAGAAACTAGGAGAAACCAATTTACTATAAAATAAATTGGGACCCAACACTGCAAATACTTACATGCTTAATGGCATATGTCAATAATCTCACTCAACTCAGAAACTATTCACTTGATCTTGAGGTGTGCATAGAGGTGTTTACCTAGTTGCTCATGCACAAAAGTGTCTGCAGATCAAAGCCTTGATTTGTTAAAAGTAGTAGCAACATACAAAAGCTTTAATGCTTTTACATCCCAACCATATTACAAATGTTTATGCACCAGAGTTACCCTTCAGTTACTAATATAGCAGGGGTAGCTGTGTTAGTCTGTATCCACAAAAACGACAAGAAGTCCTGTGGCACCTTATAGACTTGCAGATTAAGATCTCAAAAAAAAATCTCAAAGTCTATAACGTGCCACAGGACTTTTTGTTGTTCCTTTAATTATTTTATTCCAATGGCACTAAATCTTAAACTGTAATCTCTTGGGAGTTCAGAGCACATCTAGTATCAGGAGGCCTCCATCAATCACCCTCCATACCTAGCCCATGTTATATGTGGCAAGAATTGCATCCCATGAGTTTGCAGGAGAGCAAAAAAAGCTACAGATTTGTTCACCTGCAAACAGGACCGCCGACGAGGGATCAGGGGTGGGGCAAATGGGGCAACTGCCCCCGGGCCTGGTGATACAAAAGGACCCAGAGTTCCTGACTGCTGCTGCCAGTACTGCAAGGGTGGTGGCAGCAGACAGAGTCCTGGGCCTTTTAACTGTCTGACAAGAGCACCATACAGTGTACTCAAGGCAGCTCTGAAGGCTGGGCAGGGTATAGGGACTGCAGTCTGGGTGGCACTGAGGGCTGTCTGCTCCAGCTCTACCCATCCTGCCTCACATCCTGCCTCTTTGGGAGGGGTTGGGGTGGACCAGGGCCACCCGCAACTTGCCAACGGCCCAAGGAGGTTGTCAGCCCCACTGATAGATGGACTCATGGCTCCACCACCTCTTTACAAAGCAGCAGCGCAGTTTGTGTGCTCCCCTAAGCACCCAGAAGCTACAGGAAACATCTCCGAAGCAGAACAACTCCCTACATACCTCCTGGGATAGAACACTCCTGCATCACCTCCCTCCTCTGTCCCTTCCCCAAAGCAGAAGGCTAAATACCCCAAATGAACACAAACCACAACTATTCCAGCCCACTCACCAAATACAAAGCAAAATAAATATGCTTTGAAATGCCACAGACTTGAGCCGTGACAGCAGGGTCTGAGGCAAGAATGCAAAGGCAGCAGAGCTCAGATCAGTACTCCCTGCAACCCACCTCACAGTTTTACTCTGGGAACTGACAAATCAGAACATTCCAGCTGATCTCTGCCTCTCAGTGGGGTGTGAGGAAAACAACATCTTACACAACCAAATCTTTAAACCCAGTCACTGATACCTAGAACTGCATAGCTACAACAGCCACACGGAAGTGAATAAAAGCATACAAAGCAGAGAGATTCTGCGTAGATAAATGTCTCTATTTCTTAACTCTGCTAATCAAGCAGGTAGCAGAAGTAGGATGGTATTATTTTTAGCTGTTAAATTAGGTTTTTGGACAGAGAACAGAGATTTAAGGATTTTTTTCCTCTTTGCAGATCAGGCAACTTCTGGTTGAATAATCATATCCTAAAGCAGTTTGGAGAGCGCTTGGCAGTAATTCTACCGGCACATTGCCATGAGTATTCAATCACACTGTTCAATTACACAGTAACTGAATGCTGACACCTACTGACATACAAAACCATCAGACTATAATAACACTGTTGAAAGCTGATTGATGTCCATTGAACACTTTTGGTCCACCCTCCGCCCCAGCAACATTCTCTATAAAAATGGTATGATGCGCATTGCCAGAGGAACTGTCTAGTTACAGTAAAATAATGGCAGTCCTTTTATTGAGACTGGGGAGTTTTATATTTTAATAACATATGCTTAAAAATTCAAACTCCTGGGCTGGATTGAGAACTCCTCACTCATATTAATACTCACACTGAAGTCACAAAGAGTTATCGGTGTAAATGCTTGCAAGATCATATAATCTCCACGTATGAGTAACTGTTCACCAACGCAAGTCCGGCCCCCAGTGAGTAGTTAGGGTAGAATGTTAAGAAATTTTGAGGGTCAGCTACTTTTATCCATTCAAAGCTTTGGATGTTCAAGAAAAATGACTTCATTTAAAACATTTAAAGCTCTTTCAAAAATACCTCACTTTATGGTGAATAGCTGTCACAGTGCAGTGTTATGAATGGGCATATTTCAATTAAACTGTTATCACAAGGGTGAAACAGAATAGCAGGCCCTATGGGGCTGGGGTAGTGACAGTAGGACCAGGAGGGCCATTTGGCTCAGGCCTCAAGAAACAAAGGAGCCTAAAAATTTGACATTTTTCTCCCAAGTCATTTCCATTTATTATACACCTTGCAGTTATAACAGAGACAACAAAAGAAGCTATATATACCTGCAAAAATTGATTTAAATCATTGTGGGAACTCAGCCTTTGGCCAATTTTTTGGTCACAAGTGAGTTTTCATCTGTGTGACTGGAGACTGGACTGTGATTTGTGATGCCATGTTATGACATGCTGTTACAGTGTTTGCATAGTTTTGAGGTTTTGAAGGTCATAATTAAATCTGTTACTGTACAGTGATTTTGCTTGGTCTGACGGTGAGTTTAAACTTTAAATTAAATGTTTCTCTCTGCACAGGAGAATTTCAGATTCCTGTTTTTTCTTATATGTATACAATGAGAAGTCCTATGGCACCTTATACACTACGTTAAGCTTATGCTTTTCCCACTCATCTGTTTGACAAAAACTCTTCAAAATGGAGAGATCTATACAAGAAACTGGCTCTGCTAGAGCATGAAAAAGCAGAATCTGTACTGTGTACTCTGTTTCATTGTTTAACAGTAATACTTCAAATGATGAACTGATACAAATTCAGACTGTTTTTATAAAAGATAGATAACCTTGGTTGTTTGATATATTAAAACTGCAGTAAGTTTAAAGGTTTCAATTGAAAAACAATTAATTTTGTTTCATAATTTCATGAAAGAAACTGGAAAAAATTGCCCCTCAGGTATTAGAAATTCTGGAAGGATTCAAATTAAACTTTCAGGTCCACTTAGTCCAAGCCTATGATAATAGATACAATATGGCTGGGAAGTACAACAGAGTACAAGCAGTCCTTCTTGAGCAAAATCCAAACTGTATTTTCTTCAGTTGAGGCAACTTGTCAGCATTGATTGCACTGAATGATGCAAGAAAACTATCACATACTTTGGAACAATCCAGCAATTGCGCAACCTCTTTAGTGACAATCTTCAAAAGTTGGAAATTTTAAAGCACCATCTGCCTGTTACCATTCATGGCATGTCAACAACAAGACGATCAGCAAAAATTGATGGCATTAAACCACTTGCACAGCATTTGGACTCTGAGAAAGGCTTCAGGTGAGCTTAATCTCACAGGGAGGTCTACATAGCAAAGTTATTTCATAACAACAGCCATTATTTTGAAATAACTATCCTAGTGCCTTCACAATGCAACCACTATTTTGAAATAATTTCAGCATATTGAGGGTGACCATCCATCCCGTATTAGGTGGGACAGTCCCGTATTTAGGACACCAAAAAGACAGCCTACTTATTTTTAAAAGGGACTAACTGTTCTGTATTTGGCCCCCCACAAACCCGCTGACCTTTTCCACCAGCAGCTGCGCAGGTGTAGTTGCTGGCAGGAGTCATTTCCTCAAGCCTTGGGGAAGCAGGGGGAGCATGGGAAGTTTCTGCGTCCTTTCCATTTCTCTGGAGCTACCAGGAGTGCTGGGAGCTGTTGCTTCCCCAGGGCTCCCAGGGAGGGCTGGTGGCTGCTGCTTCTCTGTGGCTTGGAGGGGGCCAGCAGCTGCCTCCTCCTTTATGTCTCCCTGGAGCTTGGTGGAGCTGGAAGGAGCCACCCCTCCTGCTGCCCTCCCCCATATCTCCCTGTCCCATATTTGAGACAGGGAGATATGGTCGCCCTAGACATAGTGGTTGGCTTATTTTGAAATTGGTAAACCTCATTCTACAAGGAATAGCACCTATTTCAAAATAGCTATTTCTAAATAGGTGCTGTTAAGACAGGGAATAGAGCCTATTTTGAAATAAGCCACAATGTGTCCAATGGCTCCATTTCAAAATAGCTAAGCGCTATTCCAAAATGCATTTTCGTGAAACAGTAGCATTATTTCAAAATAAGCTATTCTGGAATGCTCTTCCAGAATAGCTTATTTCAAAATAGGGCTGATACGTAGACATACCCCTCTCACAGCACTGGCTCACACTGAGCTTAAGACAATTTGGAGTATACATCCAAATCTAAATTAATTTTAATGTCTTCCATGCGGACGAAGCTGTTATAAATGATCCTCTAAATTAATTATGTAATTGAAACACTTTGTGCCACATTAGATGTTGAGAGGGATAACACTGAATGACTTCTGAAAGATACTCAAAAGATATTTTGTGATTAATGGGATGCAATCATTTCCAAATTCAAATCAGCAGCACAGGGGATTGACATTTCAACTGAGGTGTCCACCCATCATAGCCTAACATCCCAATTTCATGAAGAAAGGCACTATCGAGTCAATGATTTTTTTCTTTTTTGTTATCATTAGCTCCATCAAATCTGGTCTTATATATTAACTTGCATCAATTCAACAAATATGTATCCTTTTTGGATTCCTTTGGGAGTTCAGAAAACGAAGAGATCAAAATCTATGTTCAGCACCTGAACACTTTCAATAAAGGTACAAGAAGAAAATTTCAAGAGATCTCTGTGATGAGATCATCTTCCTGAAACATATACATTCCACCAACTTTAAAGAGGACTTCAAACCAAAAGAACTTCAAGAAACATTCAATATCAGCCTGTAGTCCGTATTTCCTAATATCACAATGATATGTATTTTTCCAGTCTCCCTGTATCAGTGGCTTCAGGTGAATGCACATTCAACATGCTAAAACAAGTAAAGAATTATTGTAGTTCTACAATGGGGCAAGAGCATTTGAAAGGACTTGCAATGCTTACCATTAATAGTGATGTTGCACATAAATTAGATTTCCCCTCAATTATAAATGAGTTTGCATACAACAAAGCCAGAAAATCATTACTAAAATGAAGAGTTTTGCTTGCAATGGAAATTCACAATTAAAGTTACACTTTTAATATACATGCTATTGGTATAATGATTTAATTGTTAATAATTAAATGTTTGCAGTGTTAATTTTCATATTGTCATATATTCTTTTGGTTTTAGTATGACTCTGTTTCTGAGAAGTTAGATACGTTGGGGGCCTGGGGTTGCAACCTCTAAACTCAAAGTGGCAAGGGCCTCTGTCATTCTCTGAGAGGGACTGCATCATAATCCAGTATTTTGCATCATGCAGTCTCTCTCACCATATTTTTCCCTTAGCCATACAGCCAACCATCATGCTTGAAATTTTGGGAGACATTCTCAAGTCCTGACTTAATTTTACTCAGTTCCTACCAAAGCAAAGCATGCCTTGGCTTCAATCCACAATCTCTCTGCTCTACAAGGTTCAAAGAGTTTTTTTGCATTAATGCAGTCTCAGAAGAGAATAAAACTTCAGAACTTGGACCATTATGAGAAACATCTTACTAGTTTTATTTGGGTCAGAACTACTGCAAAAATGTCATTTTTTGATGTTTCATCTTCCAGAAAAACACTGACAATGCAGAGATGCATCCAAATTTGTATAAAACGATATTAAGTTTAGCTGAAAATTTTAATTGATTTTTATATCAGAAGTGATTTGTTCACCCCTAAAAACGAACAGTGTTGATTTATAGTAGCATGCTAACACAAAGGAGTAACATAATGGGACTGACAGCAAAACGTGTACCCTATTTATCCTGTTTCTGAAGCAGTAGGGCTTCTGGCCTTTTTAGTATGCATCCACATATTTACTGAGACATGCATTATGGTTTATCATGAAAATACAAATGAGAAGAAATTCACTCTGGGTCACCCTGTCCAGTGCAGTACTCTTTCTTCAGAATATCTGCCCCTATTTTGTCCACTCTGGCTTTAAAACATGAAAGTGATTGGTTTTCTAATCCTTGCCTTGTGTTAAAACAATGACCCTACCATTGAGAAGTCTTATCCAGATAAAATTAACTCTCTGTAATAACCCGGTTCCTAATTATTCTCCATTTGTGCCCATAAACCAGGGGTAGGCAATAAGTTGAGCAATGGGCTGAAAGTGGATCACCAAGTTTGGCCCCTGGCCAGCCACCAGCCACTGTATTTATCTACATGTCTGCAGGTACAGCCATTTTTAGCTCCCACTGCCCATGGATTGCCATTCTCTGCCAATGCGAGCTGCAGGAAGCAGTGTACCAGGCTGTGCTGCTTCCCACAAGTCCCTTTGACTGGGCACAGTGATACACGGCCAATAGAAGCTATGAGTAGCCATAACTATAGATGCACATGAAAGTATTGCATCTGGCGGCCCACCAGGAGCTAACTCTGGCAAACCACATCCAGCCCATGAACTGGTTATTGCCCACCCCTGCCATAAATAATTCCTCCCCAGGCCTCTGAAGATTCTGAAGGAGTTTGAAGGTTTGAGTATTTCTTGAGCTATGTTTAGGTCACCCTGTGATCTATTTTTCATTGCTTCTCCCATCCCTTCATAATTTCCTTAGTGGAAGAACAAGCTCTATTCCATCTGATCAAAATAAAACGTCATGCAGAGGCTAAATAAGTTTCAAATTGATTAAATGAGGGCTCAATCATTTGTGCTTGAGCAAAGCCCAGTTGGAAATCAGGACTTAAATTTGACCATTGAAAGTCTCAACTGGCTTAAATGGACAACTATGAATGGCTAAACTATAATTCATTCAAGTCACATTTGGAATGAGATTCAAAGCTGTAGGATTTTTATTACTCCAAACTGAGTTTGCATTCTAAAATTGTTTATTATTAATTTTTTAAAAAAAATTACTCTTTGCAAATAGTTTTAAAGTGGGACAATGCAAGAGAATAATTTATAGGAATAAACCCACAGACAGTACCACTTAAGTGCTCTAACAAAGTTACAAAATGCTTTTTTAGTAAAAAAAAATATTATTCAGTGAATATTAAAAAAGATTCATTTTACAAGATTCCATCTATGAACATTATTAAATGTGGCCCAGTCTTTCATTCAGGACAGTCACCTTAAGTCAGAGAAGTGAATCAATGGAAATAAATAAGAATGTACTAATATCGTCCTTCTAAGACCTAAATTTTCTTACTCTATAAAATGCCCACAGAGAGGTAACCATGTTAGTCTGTATCTTCACAAAACAAACAGCAGCCAATCGATAAAAAAGCAGCCCTGTAGGACTCCAAAGACTAACAACATAATTTATTAGGTGATGAGCTTTCGTAGGACAGGAAATGTGGGACACTGAAGAAGTAGGTCTGTCCCATGAAAGCTTTTCACCTACTAAATTATTTTACTCATCTTTAAAGTGCTACAGGTGTTTTGTGAAGATACAGACGAACATGGCTACTTCTCTGTGACTATTCACCACACAAGAAATGGGAATCCATCAACAACACGAAAAAACTCGTGCAGATTCAGACCTGAAGAAGTGTGTTTCAGATGAATGCTACAGCCTTTAATGTTACTATGTTAAGAAGGCAAGTATTTGCAAACTGCAGGACACATGCCAATGTCTATCTTCTAGTTGTTGATTCATTGCTTCTGAATTATGTTCACAGTGTTTGTATGGAAGGCATTAAAATAATAATGGTTGTTATTATCAAAGCAAAGAATTGTTTGTCAGCTCCTTACCCACTTCTGACTGCTACTGCTTATTGTTCTGTGGAAAAAAAAGCATTTGCCACTACAGTATGTATTGAAAGGAACTTACTCAAGTAATTATTTAAAAGGATTTTTTCCCACACAAACAGGACATGAAAAACAAAATTATGCAGCTTCTTCCATAGGTTCTTGCTATTATTCTCAAAACCAAGGTTTACCACAGGTAATTACACAAAATAAAGGTTGTGTGTGTTATGAAGACTGCTGTCTGTTTGCTAGCAGAGGTCGGGGGAGAGACACCACTGAGTTACACTATTTTCCTCTATCATCTTATTAACAGATAATGGCTACGTCTACACGTGCACGCTACATCGAAACAGCTTATCGCCAGGGCTGGCAACGTCGACGTTCAACTTCGACGTTGGGCAGCACCACATCGAAATAGGCGCTGCGAGGGAACGTCTACACGCCAAAGTAGCACACATCGAAATAAGGGTGCCAGGAACAGCTGCAGACAGGGTCACAGGGCGGACTCAACAACAAGCCGCTCCCTTAAAGGTCCCCTCCCAGACACAGTTGCACTAAACAACACAAGATCCACAGAGCCGACAACTGGTTGCAGACCCTGTGCATGCAGCATGGATCCCCAGCTGCCGCAGCAGCAGCCAGAAGCCCTGGGCTAAGGGCTGCTGCACACGATGACCATAGAGCCCCACAGGGGCTGGAGAGAGAGCGTCTCTCAACCCCTCAGCTGATGGTCGCCATGGCGGACCCCGCTATTTCGATGCTGCGGGACGCAGATCATCTACACGTGCCCTACTTCGACGTTCAACTTCGAAGTAGGGCGCTATTCCCATCCCCTCATGGGGTTAGCGACTTCGACGTCTCGCCACCTAATGTCGATTTCAACTTCGAAATAGCGCCCAACATGTGTAGCTGTGACGGGCGCTATTTCGAAGTTGGCGCCGCTACTTCGAAGTAGCATGCACGTGTAGACATGGCCAATGATGTAAAAGTTAAAAGATAACCCACATGCAATTGAAACATGACAAAAAGCATGTTAGACAACGATTGTCTCTTTCTCATGTTTTAGTTCCATCCAAATGTCAGTACTGGAAGGGTAAGCTCAAAGGATATCTCAAAAAAGATATATTGGCATTGGAAAAGGCTCAGAAAAGGGCACCAAAATGATTGGGGGGTCGGAATTGGTGCCACATGAAGAGAGATTTTAAAGACTGGGATTTTTCATTTTAGAAAGGAAGACACTAAGGGGGGATAGTATAAATGTTTATGAAATCATGGCATTTGTAGAAAAATGAATATGGAAATATAACTTGCCTGTTTCCATAACATAAGAACTAGAGGGTCACCAAATAAAATTAATGGGTAGCAGCTTTAAAACTACCAAAAGGAAGTTTTTCTTTGTGCAGCACACAATAAGCCTGTGGAACTCCTTACCTGGTTGTGAAGACCAGGATTTTAACAGGGTTCAAAAAAGAACTAGATAGATTCATGGAGGTTAGGTCCCTCAATGGTTATTAGCCAGGATGGCTAGGAATGGTGTCCCTCGCCTGTGCATGTCTGTTCTATTTCTGATTTTCATTTCTTTCCTTCAAGGTATCTTTTCCACCTGGGCCCCCTTCCAAGAGCACGGAATCACTCCTTCCCACCTTGCCCAGGGGCCCAGTGAGACTGCTGGCTCACCTTTGGCAGCCTGTATATTCCAGAGGTATAGCTTTAGATTTAGATATTCCCATGAGATTCTGTATTTATTAACAACCTGTGGGGCCCAAAAAGAGACTTGGGCATGGCAATGAATTGATCTGAGGCAGCTAAGAAGCCCATCAACTTACAGGGCTCTTTGGTTGCTCTCTCCTCCTGTTGTCCACAATAGCACACACATTTGTTGAATATGAAAGCACACTGCAAAGACCATCTATTATCCAGTTTTTAGGGTAGGCTGAGTGTATGAATGTCGTGGATGATATTTAGCTGTTTGAATCATTATCTGACTAGTTTAATACTGATGTTTGGGGGTACTTACCACGCTGCTGGGTAGCAGTATTTGAATGGATAGTTATTATTAAAATATGAAGGTGCATACAAGTGGGAATAGCCTTATTTTTCATTTTTACCTTGAAATATGTAAATGAATATACAGATCTTGAATAATTTATTAATAACTTGCTCGGTATTTATATATATATATATATATATATATATATATATATATATGTTCCTGTGAATATTTCCAGAGCTCAGACTTCTTAATTCATTTACTAGTTTTGCTTACCTCATGGTTTTAGAATAAAGAGGTCTCTTAGCAGATTGTGAGAATAGGTGCATTCATTTGCTTTTACAAACAATAACAAATAATACCACCTACTTTTTATATACAACCTTAACCTTTAATGCTTGATGCTGCTGCTTTGGAGTAAAGATTCTGCACTGATCTGTCACTAGACATCAGCTAAGGAGGATTCTGCTTAATGGAAAGTTATTCCCTGGACTACTTCTTAAAGTCAATTCTGAAGGCACAGAACCTTCCTACCTATTTTGGTGCTCCCATGGTTTACTCTCTACAGTACAGTTCAAGCTTGAATATCTGGCATCCCCAGGGAAAAAGGGATTTCTAGATAATCACATTTTATGGTTATTCGAGTTCTGCCCCAGGGCATCTGGTCCTAGCCAGAATGCTGGCCCTAGCTTGGACAGTGGCCCCAGTTGGGCAGCTGCTGTGCTGACACAACTTGCTGGTTATCCAAGTGCCAGATAACATGACTTTTACTGCAAGTGTATTAATAACTAAGTAATTACTTACATCATGTACAAATATGAGAGGCCCACTAGTCTTAATCCAACTCCTACTTAAGTTCATGAGAAATATCCATTATTTTCAGTAGGAGTTAGATTTGTCCTATAATACATAATAATATGCTTTTTGTGCAGATTTGTAATAGCCTTAAAACAATCTAATCTCTGAAATCAATTCTGCTCCTTGACAGAGTGTAGGAAGTCTTTTTTGATTTTTCCAGGGCATGATTTACCTGAGTCCTTTTTATAGACAATAAACTTGGAATTTACAACAACCAAGGAATAATGGATTCTGATTAATAGATTCAAAGTCAGAAGGAACTTTTGTGATTGTCTAAATCTGACATCCTATATATGACTACCCTGAATTAATCACTGCATCAAGTCCTGTAGCTATGATTAAGCTAAACTATATCTTTCAGAAAACATCTTATTTTAAAAATTTCCAGTGAAGGAAAATCTACAAAATCCCTTGCTAAGTTGTTCCAGTGGTTTACTCTTAAAAACTTACTTGTATTTCTAGTGTGAATTTGTTTAACTTCAGCTTCTAGCCATTGATTCTGTTGTATCTTTGTCTGATAGACTGAAAATCCCTTTTTGCAAATTTCTGTTTCCCATGTAAGTGCTTTTAGACAGATCAAGTCACCCCTCAGCCTTCCCTTTGATAAGCAGAATAAATTGAGTTCAAGGTTTTCATGAGCAGGCATGTTTTCCAGTCCTTTAATTACTTAGTCTTCCAATTACCCCTGCCCTCAACATGTGTATTCCTTCCCTCTCACTCACACACCTCCCTCTTCCATGAGGACCTGACCATTTCTTATTTCATATTTGCACCTTTCTTTTAGTCTAGGATTCTTCTCCAGCCTTCAAGATAGCCAAAAAAATTAAATGCAGTTGTAATGTTCTATTTGACTAATCTTATGAGATGGAAGCCTCTCTTCTACACATCTTAGAAGCTGCACAGGAATGAACCTGAACAATTCAGCCTCACTAATTGCCTGGGTTACTGAATGGGGATCCTGCAGGTCTTGTCTCCTTAAGCTGTGGGAACACGATACCCAATAAGCTTTTGCTGAGGAAAGGCACTTCAGTGCATTCAGAATATAACATGTAAAACATAAGCTCAGGAATGGATGTTTGAAACATGCCCCTTAAACATGTTATGATATTTGGGATAAATGAGATAGGACTGCAGTGGACCACCTGCTTTATTCATCTTATTCTCTTCAGAAAGTTCAGAGAATGAGTAAAAATGATAAACCACTTTGAAGATTTACTCTGGTAAATTATTTAAAATATGATTATACGGACACTTTTACTTACCTATATTGTTTCTAGGAGAAAGCCATTCTTATCCCTACATTACTGGCACCTGTATCTATGATTCTAGGAGAAAGCCATTCTTATCCCTACATTACTGGCACATGTATCTATGATCAAATAGGATTGAAATCTTGGGTATGTGAGATTTTGTGTTAATACAGCCTAATTTTGCTGCTGATTTATGCCATAAAATACCCTCTCTAAAATTACTGTAATAATAGCTACAAAGCTATATAAATCAATGGATGTCCCTAACACTGATGAAAGTTAGCCATTTTTGTGCTGTCTGGGTTTGTCTTGGATCAATCAGAAGAAATCCCTTTGCACTAACTGAATGACCCAGATAAATTTCTTCACTCTGAAACAATCCACCCTTGCTCACATTTATTTTTAAACAAGAGCACTTTAACTGATCAAAATCTATTATAATTTCACTTCTGTATGGCACACTACTACATATACCATGAAACAGCTAAATACCTATTATATCTTTACTGCCATCAGCTCTCTTTGTTTTACATATTTCTAGCCAACTTTAATGAACATCTATTCCATCTAGTATTCTCTACTGCAGAATTACCTGTGATTCATGCATTACTGAGAATAAAAATCCTATATAAGGTGACTTCTCTGTAAATCCTCACAGAATCTTTCGTCATCATTGTATTTATTTTTTGAAGAAGGCTCTAACTTTGAGAAAGATTCTGTAGTTGGATAGGCAAACAGGTTTGACTAAAACAAGAACTGTCCCTACACATTTACTCAATGTTCATCTAGAACCTTTCCAAAAGTTAGTATTTTTTGTTCTCTAAGACCTCCTCACTACTTTAGAATGAGCTTTTTACAAATGTTTTTTTTTCAATGGATGCAAGCAGTTCCCCCCTTATGTGTTCTGTACTTTTGCAGACAGGCAGTAAATCTAAAACCAAACCTACATTCATTCTTCTTCATAAATTACTAGTTTGAAACTCCCAAATCTGGCATTCACTCATCTGGCAACAACTGTGGTCTAGCAGGACCATGGATCCTCCAGGACCAGAGACTTCTGGGGTTGGGATGAGGAGGGGCCACCTAGGCTAGTGACCGGAGCCCACGGTAGAGCAGCCACAGTTGGGTTGGTGGCAAGTGGGGGCCAGCAGCAACCAACGAGCTCGGGCCAGGAGCAGCAGTTAACTTGCCTCCCCCACAGCAGTGGTGGCCGGGACTAGGAAGCCAGCACTCAGCCTGGGAAGCGGTGGCTTGAAACACCTGAGGCTGGGCCAGGTGGGAAGCCACATCTGGGCAGAAAGCTGCAGCCTGGGGAAGCTGCAGCTGGGGCTGGGGAGTGGCTGGCTGGGGCCGGAAGCTGGCAGCTATTGCTGAACCACAGCTGGGGTTGCTGCAGGGGCTGGAATTCCAGATCCCGGGAAGAACTGACCACCCCGGTCCACAAAATTTCTGGTCTGGAAAACATAGAGGTTTTTTTTTTTAAGTTGGGTTTTTGGGGATGAGGGTGGGGAACAGGATTGGTGCCAATTCACCAAGTTGCAGTTATAAACTAGCACAGCTCTTGGTTACCAGTTCTCCAAATTCATCTTCAGTGAACTCACAAAATATTTTGCAAGACATCTGGTCTTAAGTAATACCTACTTTTCGTGAGATTTTAAAAAGTTACTCTGCATTGAGTCTAACTCTTACGCAGTGTAATAATGATTATGCCACTAGGTGCACATTAAACAAATGAATTTAACGTACAACCAAACACAAAACATGACAGCATCAAACAGAAATCTGACCCAAAGTCACTGGACATATAGCATCTTTATCCCATGCTACATTAAGTTTGCCCAGGCCTTTGAAGATCAGCAAATTTTACCAGCCCTGAAACAGGAAGCACAGAAAACGAGCTTAAATAGTCCTAACAGCCTTTTTTCTATAAGTAAACAACCTCTTTGTATGTGCAGATGGATGGCTCTTTAAACATCTCTGGCCTAGTGGCCCATCTTTCCGCATCAAGCCAAGGAAGAAAGCCACTAGTACAAAATGCCAAATATAAATATCAATCAAGTAGGCAAAAGTCACATCAAGTACTATGATAAGAAAAAAAATGTATTTAAACTTCCCCTAGAAACTAATGGAAAAAATAATCTCTTACATTCCGTGCTTCTTTCTCAGGGTATTTCAGCTGTTATATTGCATAAGCAGATTCTGCAGTATCAACTCAAAGGAACTTAGATGGGTGTATTTCTAAACTCTTTCCTTGTAGGAAATGGGAGTAAAATATTCTTTGACATCAGGCCCGCCAATGGTGGTGGACAGGGGTCACTTGCCCAGGGGCCCAGCATTTTAAAAGGATCCAGGGCCACAGACACTGCCATGTTAGCTAAGTCAAAAAGGGTCTCAATTCAAAGATACTTTTGATATGCCACATGCAAGTTCCAGGTGCTTGTATCTGCATGGGGCATAACAAAACTGTCTTTGAATCAAGAGGTACTGCTGAGGCTTGCCCCAGAGCAGGCAGGATGGGTCCAGGGAAAAGGTGGAGGGGAGGGTTCAGCATGGCTACCATGGGGCTCCTCCCAGCAAGGGCAGAGGGTGGGTCTGGGCTGGCCCAGGGCTCCTGTGGTGGGTGGGTGAGGTACTTGGATCTTCTATGGAGGGGGCAGGGGCAGGACTTGTAGCCTAAGTTGAGGCAGGAGAGCAATGGATCCATTGATTTCTGCCTTGGGACCCAGAATTCCTGTTGGTGGGTCTGATTGACATGAGCTTCTTCAGTAGCATATCAATGTCATAATTTTAAGAATGTGTTTCTGAAGAGATGGAATGTTTCTCACTGCTTATCTGACCTGTAAGTATTTTAGGTGGGTCACATGCCATATAGGAAAGTTCTTGAAAACCTGTCTCTAATGACAAGCAACAGAAATTTTATTAACCTTATTTTAAATAGATATGGTTCCTCAACTACAAATGACTTTCTATAGATGAATAAATTCAACTCCATGAATTCTTGTCTGATTCAGCTAAAACAGTATTTGGCATCAAAGACAACAGACATATCAAAATACAAAAGGAACCTTAAGACTGAGCTACAGCAAATCTATCAAAAACTGAACAGAGAGCTAGCTGTTAAGCTAATCACAAAAGACATGTGGATAGCATAAAAATGCCCAACTAATTTAGAATAAAAGTTTGATTCTGCTGTCACACACACATAGGTCAGGTCAGGAGTAAGTTCATGTAAGCCACTAACATTGAGTGAGTGGGCAATAAAACAGATGAAATTCAGTGCTGATAAATGCGAAGTGGTGCACACTGGAGAACATAATCCCAACTATGCATAAAAAATTATGTGGTCTAAATTAGCCTCTACTGCTACCACTCATGAAAGATCTTAGAATCATTGTGCATAGTATAGCTCCCTGAAAACATCTATTGATTGTACAACATCCACAAAAAAAAAGAGGGCGGGGAAACAAAGTTGGGTATCATTAAGAAAGGGATAGATAGTAAGACATAAAATGCCTTATTGCCTTTGTATAACTCCACAGTATACCCAGATCTTGAATACTGTGTGCATAGGTGGTTGCCTACCTTTAAAAAAAGTATATTGAAATTATAAAAGGTTCTCTGGAGTAGTTATGGCTAAATTTGTCCCATCTTCTGTGTGTACAGTTGGGATCATTTTTTCCAATGTGCTTCACTTTGCATTTATCAACATTAAAGTTCATTTGCCATTTTGTTACCTAATCACCTAGTTTTGTGAAATCTTTTGAAATTCTTCACAGTCTGTTTTGTTCTTAGCTATCTTTAGCAGTTTAGTATCATCAGCAAATTTTGCCACCTCTCTGCATACCCCTTTTTCCAGATCATTTATTAATAGGTTGAATAGATTTGGTCTCAGTAAGGACTCTTGGGGGACACCACAATTTACTTCTCTCCATTCTGAAAACTGATCATCATTCCTACTCTTTGTTGCTTGTCTTTTACCTAATTATAAATCCGTGACAGAATCTTCCCTCTTATCCCAGGACTTTACTTAAGATCCTTTGGTGAGGGACCTTGTCACCAGATCCTTACATTCCTAGAAATGTAGGCACACTATCTCCCTGGGTCCCCCCTTGTCCATATGCCTGCTGACCCCCTCAAAGAACTCTAGCAGGTTAGTAAGGCATGATTTCCCTTTACAGAAACCATGTTGACTTTTTCCCAATAAATCATGTTTATCTATGTGTCTGACAATTCTATTTTTTTACCATAGTTTCAACTAATTTGCCTGGCGCTGATGTTAGACTTACCAGTCTCTAATTGCCAGGATCACCTCTAGGGACTTTCTTAAATACTGGCATCACATTAACTATTTTCCAGTCATTAGGTACAGATGATGATTTGAAGGATATGTTACAAACCAGTTAATAGTTCTGCAATTTCACATTTTAATTCTTTCAAAACTGTTAGGCAAATGCCATCTGGACCAAGTGACTTGTTACTGTTAAGTTTATTAATTTGTTCCCAAACCTCCTCTAATGACACCTAAATCTGGGACAATTCCTCAGATGCGTTACCTAAAAAAATGGCTCAGGTTTGGTAATCTTGTGAATACCCTCAGCCATGAAGACCAGAGCCAAGAATTAATTTTGTTTCCCTGCAATGACCTTATCTTATTTGAGTGCTCTTTTAGCTTCACAACTGTCTAGTGGTCCCACTGTTTTCCTGCTTCTGATGGACTTAAAAACACTTTGCTATTCCTTTTTGAATTTTTGGCTAGCTGTTCTTCAAACTCCGTTTTGGCTTTCCTTATTATATTTTTACACTTAATTGGACAGAGTTTATTCTCCTTTCTATTTTTCTCACTGGGATTTAAGTTTCACTTTTTAAATGGTGCTTTTTTTTTTCAATCTCTTGCCACTTCTTTTACATGGTTATTAAGCCCCAGGGACACATTTTTGGTTCTCTTACTGTGTTTTTGAATTTCAGACATACATTTAAGTTGGGCCTCTATTATGGTGTCTTTGAAAAGTTGCCATGCAGTTTGCAGTGATTTTACTTTTAGCACCATACCTTTTAATTTCTGTTTAACTAACCTCCTCATCTTTGTGTGTAGTTCCCCTTTCTGAAATTAAATGCTACAGTGTTGGGCTGCTGTGGTGTTTTGCCCACCACAGGGATATTAAATTTTATTACATTAAGGTTACTACTTCCAAGTGGTCCAGTTAGATTTACATCTTGGACCAGATTCTGTGCTCCACTTAGGGCTGATGCTGACAGCAAGTGTTGCCCGCCCACCCAGCTCCTGAACTGGCAGTGATGAGGGGATGTAGAGAAATATGGCTCTGCTTCCCCAGCTGCTGGCCACATCACAAGGGGCGGTAGGGGGGCAAGTCTGCCCCACCCTCAATAGCAGGAACCTGAGCAGTATATTGGAGCCAGAGGAGCAGATTGGACTGGGGCCATGTTGCTCCATTTTGTCAGTGTTTTTAACCCACAAAAACTCATGCCCAAATAAATCTTTTAGTCTATAAGGTGGCACAAGATTCATCACTGCTTTTTTGCAAATACAGATGAAGGCTGCCTCTGCACATGCTATCTTCCATTGGAGGTGGCATGGTAATGAGGCAACTCAAAGCAGGCTAATGAGACTCTAATGTGCATATTCAGTGCCTCACTAGCATAATGGCAACCCTGCAAATTTGAAAGTGCAGACTGACAGTATAGATGGTGGCAGCTTCGAAATAAGTGCCCCACTTCAACATTCCCTTACTTCCATGGAACTAGACCAGAGTAAGGAAGTGTTGAAGTGGGGCGCTTATTTTGAAGCTGCTCCCATCTACACTGTCAATCTGCAATTTGAAGTCTATACCTCGAAATTTGCATGGCCACCATTATGCTGCTGAAGCGCTGAATATGCACGGTTTGCCTCATTAGCCTGCTTCAAATTGCTTCATTATTATGCCACCTGCAATGGCAGGTGGCATGTGTAGAAGCAGCCTAACAGAACTGTCCCTCTTGTGGATGTACACTGTTATATTTAGTCATATTAAAATGCAGTTAATCTTCACCCAGCTTCCTATGCAATCCAGGTAACTATGAGTGACCTGTTCTCTTCATTATTTACTCCTCTCCCAACTTTAGTTTTATCTTCAGACTTTATCAGTGATGATTTTGTGTTTTCTTCCAACTCATTAGTTGCATTAGAGCAGGGCCACTTCAGATAATTACAGCATGTGATGCTGCATCCCCCTTGATGGTAGCTTTGTTGATAATTTCAACCTCAATTTAGCAAACTCTATAGCACTTGCCCTTCCAAGTTATATGTTAGCCAAGATTATTTTGCCAGCAAAATCCTGATTCCCCAGGGGAAAAGAGCAGAATTGGGCTATTGTGAGAAAGAGAGGAGAAAAACTTGTTTCATGTGAACCAACTAAGATCTGAACTGCAGCCCTCAAAATCAAAGTCACCATTGTGTTTGGCATCTCTCATAATGGATGCGATTTATATCTTTGGCACAAGGATTTCATTTTCTTCTGTGCTGGTACAGCACCTAGCACATGGAAGGCACTAAAGCAAAGTAGATAATCACTAACAATACAACATCCATATTGGGTAGAGCCCAAAGATGATAAAAAAGAAAAAATATCAACTGCTTGCTATTGGTGTGTGCCTGGTCTCCATGAACATGGAATTTTAACTCAACGTCTTCCTTGTCCCCTCACATGGATGCTAGAATAAAGGGAAGTGACTAACAGAATTAGCCAAACTCCAATAAATAACAAAAGAACAAAAAAAACCTTACACAAATAAAACGCACTCTTCTGTTTTTGGCCAGTGTAGTAGAATCCATTGGACAAAACCCAGTACATCTGAAATGAACTGATATATAAAAGTTAAGCAGTTGTGAACTATATCGCTCTATAAGCTATTTAAATTCACACCACCTAAACATCTTGCCACATAGTTATGTGCACACCTATAACAATGTACACATGAAGCTGTTGTCTCAATCTCAAATAAAATAATATGAATTAAAATGGGGAAAAAGATGAATCACAGACGGTGTCCTGGAATCCAAACTAGTATCAATTTATAAATGCTACAAAATAACTGACATTTAACAATGCTATAAAAATTTCAAGTTGGAAATGTTTCCTAAGCCAAGGAAATTTGGATGGCTACACTAACAGATGGCTGGAAATGTCCACTGAGTACATTACTGGCTGCCATTCAATGAATGGCAGTCAACTAATAAAGCCCTCAAAGGAGTTTTCCATCCATCTGTTCTTAATAAAAATAGATGATGATGTTCTGAATCTAGTTGTTTTGATTTTTAGTTGTACTGTTCAATAATATAACTGATAAGCTGATCCTGAAAAGCCCTTTACAGATTGTGACCTATACACAAAAACTTTCCTTTGTGCAAACGTGTCATTTCTCTTTTTTCGGATTTCAAAGAAGAAATTACTAGGCTTGGAGGAACTTAATAGCTTAGAAGTTCCATTGTTCTATTGCAAGTAATGAAAGTAGATTAGTGCTGCTTCGTTTAGAAGCATGAGTCTTCATGGTTCTCTTACGTTTGGGGACATATCTCTTTATGAAACTCTCCTTGTCATCCAAGAACGCACAGCATGCTGCATTAATAGAACACCACTTTCACTTCTTTTAACACTTTTTAAAGTGGATTTTATTTCCCTACAACAATCAAATAAGAAAGGGAAAGTGATTATGTATCTGTCCTAATATAAAGTTTTTGCAATGAAAAAGAAAACACCCAATTACCTTTTCCACCTAGTTATAAAGGGAAAAAGCCTGATATACTATTTATTAAGATTAAGTGTGTTATTCTACAATAATCCACACAGGGGGCAGAGTATTTTTCACCCAGTGTTCCTGGGAGAAATCTGCACAACATAATTTAAAAATCTCCATATTTTATTTGTCAAGAAACAAATTTGCAGCAAGGCAGCAGGGAGAACAGGTCAGTGGCTGCATGTCAGTGCGAGATCACCCTGCAGTCCCCTTCTCCAAGATATATGCCCGGAGATCAAGTTTCTCCCAATCCTGACACAGCACAAAGGTTGAACCTGCCCCCACATGCCCCAGGACAGGGCTCTGTCTCTATGTGCAAGGCATACCAAGACAGTAAGAGTCTTTGTCACACACACAGAGCCCTTCCCCCCGATCCAGGTTTGAAGCAGGCAGACCCAATGAAGCAGGATTCAAGTGTGGAGGAATTCAGTGTGAGGATATCCAGGTGTGGAGTGAGAGGGTACTGTCTGGGGCAATCTGGGTAATGGCAGTTCAGTGATGGATCTGGGTGTAGGGGTATCTGGATGCACAAGGGTGCATTGGGAGGTTGGGTGCAGGAGGAATGGGAGTCTGCAGGCATTGGGAGGCATCTGGATATGGTGAGGCCAGCAGGGAAATCTGGAGGATGGGGAATGGGGCTTGGTAGGATGGGGGTCCAGGTGTAGCAAGTTGGACCTCAGTGGGATAGGGGTTTTGTGGAGGAGTACGGGATTAGAGTTCAGGAGACTCTGTCCAGGATGGTCCAGATTCAGGAGTGCTCCAGATGCAGCCCTTCCAGATGTAAGGTCTGAGATTCAATGGGAGGTCCTGGATGCATGGGGAGCAGCTTCTCATACACCAGTCCCTCCCCCCACTACCATGGGTGAGGAACAGTGGGAACAGGAAGTGTTGTGGGAATAGCTTCCTGCAACCAAGGGAGGTTTCTGCAGGAAGGCCTGACCTGGTTCCTGTCCCTTGCAGGGGAAGAGATTGTCCCATCTTCCCCTGCCCTTAGCTCTGAAAAAGACTAAAAGCTGAAACTAGAGCAGGGTAAGAGCCTCAGATGGGGGCTCCTCTGTGATGATTTGCTTCTCCATAAACTTCTCCAGGTGCTCAAAATGATGTAGCCACATTGCTGGGGAGGGATATTTGACTGATCGTGTGTCACAAACCACTTTTTTTCTGAAGAGAAGCAAACAAATCTATGGGGTCATGAATTCTGCACTCACACAGTGGTGGAGAATTCCTCCCCCCTTCCCCTGGAGTAACCCAGCACAGTTCACTATCAGAGGCTGGCTAATAATTTCCTGTTCTATCTCATATACTGCTATGTGACCAAGTCAGCAGCATTGCCATGGATTCCTGTATGGCCCCACAGTATGCCAATATTTTAGTGGCTGACTCCTGTCCCCAAGTGCCCCTGCTCTACTTGTGCTACATTGATGACATCCTCATCATCTGAACGCACAGATATTCCATCAGGATTTCAACAATTTCCAACCCACCCTCCATCTCAGCCTGGACCAGTCCACACAAGAAATCCATTTCCTGTACACTACAGGGCAAACGTGATGGCCACATACACACCACTCTGTACCAGAAACCCACTTATTCCTACACTCACCTACACACCTCCAGCTTTTATCCAGAACACACCACACATTCCATTGTCTAGCGCTAAGCCCTAAGATATAACCCACATTTGCTCCAATCCCTCAGACAGAAACAAGCACCTACAGATTCTCCATCAAGCATTCTTAAAATTATAATACCCAGCTGGGGAAGTGAAGAAACAGATTGACAGAGCCAGGTAGGTACCCAGAAGTCACCTACTACAGGATAAACTGAACAAAGGAAGCAACAGAATGCCACTGGCCATTACCTATAGCCCCCAGCTAAAACCTCTTCAACACTACTTCAGGGATATACAACCTGTCCTGGATCACAATCCCTTGCTCTCAGAGACCTTGGGAGGCAGGCCAGTCCATGCTTACTCTCTACCAACCACACACTTCACAACAGAAACACTAACCCAGAAACCAGTCCCTGCAAGAAACCCCATTGCCAACTCTGTCCACACATCTAGCCTACTGACACCATCATAGGACATAACCACATCAGCTATGCCATAAAAGTCTCCATTCACCAGCACATCTACTAATGTGATATATGCCATCATGTGCCAGCAATGCCCCTCTGCCATGTACATTAGACATACTGGACTGTCTCTATGCAATGGAATAAATGAACACAAACCAGAAGTCAAGAATGGTAAGGTACAAAAACCAGTGAGAGAACATCTTAACCTCCCTGAACACACAGTTACAGACCTGAAAGTTACCATGCTCAAGTTTAAACAAACAAAAACAACAACAAAACAACCCTTCAAGAACAGACTGTAATGTGAAACTGCTGAACTGGAATTCACATGCAAATTTGACACCATCAGAATGGGAATGGCAATGGCTCTCTCATTACAATAAGTAATTTTCCCCCTTTAGGTATTCTCATCTTCTTACCCACATCCATCCTTGTTGAACTATTTCTGATTTTACACTCCCATCTCTGTACCCCTACTGCTTCTGTTTTTTTTTTTATTTAATTCACTTCCTGCATCTAAGTTGCAACTCATGAAAACCTATGCTACAATAAAATTATTAGTCTTTAAGTGACACCAGACTTTTTTTAAAATCTGACTTGCAGGCATAAAATTATATGCTCAGAATGAGAGACCAAGTTAAAATGCCTTTCAAACTTTGGCCCTACAAATGTATTTTGTCTGTCCTACAGAAAGCATTGTATTAAAAGAAACACCACAAGCTATTCTTTGTTTACGGATGCTTTGGTTTGTGTGGAAAAAAGAAACCCACTGAAACCAGTAATCATTGGATTTCAATGAAACCATTTCAGTCCATACCAGCTGGATTTCTAGCCCACCGTAGACCATGCAGAATGTGTACAAAGGCAGCAGGGCTGGTACCCTACACAGCCTGAAGGGCATACAATCCTCCCTGACTGACTCAGTGCACTGAAAGGAATGCTAGCTGACAGGTGGCATTATAGCCTATCTTTAATACAGTTTGAACCTCTTTAATCCAGAACTCTCTCATCCAGCAATGTTCATAGTCTGGCATGATTTTAGTTAACTGGACGACCACTTATCAAGGGTGTGGCCAAGTTTCCTGTGGTCCCATACAGTTTGTTTACAGCCACCAGCCCTGGCTCTCAATGCTCTGTGCTGTTCTTTAGCTATGATTTATCCCCAACATGTCTTCTAAGAGCCCAGTAAGCAAAAGAAGTGGTGGTAATGTGCTAGACAATATTGACTTCCCATGGCCCAGCAAATTCTCTCATCCAGCACTGGTCAGATCTAGAGGGTGCCAGATTAGAGAGGTTCAAGCTGTAGTTACAGCCATGGCCCACATCTGTAGTTCACACCAACTTCTGTGGAGAATGTACTTATACATTTGCAAGCACCTAGGTTCTCTAACTGTTTCTCTGAGCCAGTCACACATAGCCCATGCACTTCTCTTCTTTGATTGCAGCTCTCTGTTATGCAGCTAACAGAAGAAAAGTTCTAGGAGTTAATAAGGATTACACCAGCGGAATGCTATGGAAGTGTCTAAGGTAACAGGTTCTCCAGAATAAACTCTAAAAAGCCATGCTACAGAATTTAATATAGAATGATATTTCTTCCCTAAATTTTCTTGAATAGTCCTACAGAAATCTGCAACAGTGATAGAATACAGTACTTTTCCATGAAGTTGAAGCCTGTGGATTCCCCAGAGATGGCCCCCTCACTTTCCTGACACCTCCCACTGGCTCCCCACACATGCACTGTGAAGCAGGAGAGCAGTAATCTCACAATTATAATGGGATTGGGAGATTGCCTCGTAGAAGATCAGAAACATACACTTAAAGAACACACGGATACTCCTTAGTGTTCATCTTATGTCACTCATCAACTCTTACTGATACATGGAGTTTTTCCATAGAGGAAAAAACCCGATAGCCAAACACATATTCCTGTTTAAGAGACCTGTAGTTTAAAACAGCTGAGATATCACAAACTGTAAGTTAATAGTTGGCAGATTTAGACAGGTTTGATGCTCATGCCTACAGAAAGTTTGTGAAAAGAAAGAACTGCACATGCTCAGAGGTAGCTTTTCACATTTAAAACCTCAGTTATGCCAAGATTTTTTTAACAAACCAAATTCACAAACCAAATTCAGTATTAGAAGACTTAATCCTTGTGGCATTTCAAGTTTTGGTTTTTTTAATCATTATGGATGGCTAAAGCCTTGACTACATTTTGTGTCACATTAAAGACCAATCCTTTTTCCATGCATGACAACAGAGTTCTCAGCTATTGATTTCAATAGGATTAGTAGGTTTTAAATATGTTTATTTTAAATTCATGCTCTTTGGAATTAAGATTTGTTACTTTTTACTGCCCTTTGGTTCCCACTCCAATATGTAAATTTTTGGTGCAGTAGAGAATCCTCCTTTTTGTATATAGACATTTGTAGCATGCAAATGTTGAAGACAAGAGTTCTTTTTTCACTATAAAAATAGACCACCTTGGTGAATTTAGTGTTAGTGGAAGTTGAGATACAAAACATGGACGTTCTCTGGTTTTCAGCCTAAAGATAGTTTGTCAGAAGCAGAGAAAATTCTGAGTTCTAACATTTAATAAAAATTAGCAACACCATTTACAGGGGCGCTGAAATAGTTTGTATTGTGGGGGTTCTGAGAGCCAGTCAACCAAACTGTAAGCCTTGCATATGATGGAAACCACTTTAAGTTGGGAGGGGAGCAGGCTTGAGGGGGCAGGAAGCACGCCCAGCCACTCTATTCCAGCATTAATGCACACACAGCAGAAAACTTGCTAGCCACTACCTAGTAAACATAGAACTTCAAACCAAAGCCATTTTGATCTTTGGCTATATTGTTATGCAAGATAGAACACAAAGCAATATCTGGCGTGAGCTTTCCTCTCATATCTAAAACTCAAAGCCCACAAACAGCTTTCAGCTTAATTCAACACACCAAGTACCTCACCCTCCTGAGAACAGATAAACTGCCCATTTGATTGGTTAATGTCTCTGAATGATTCCTCAGAGGTTCACCAGCATGTGTAGCTTTGCAATTTATTCTGATGGACTCTCATTTTAACATTGGAAGGATATCACATTCAGGGAAACTGACACCAGCCCTCTGGATTAACAATAGGATTTTGAAATCTATGTGCAGCCATGATTATCACACTCAATACCCAGACTGTGGAGTACTTCATGGAATGGCATCGCTACTTAAACCAAACCAATGCGAAAGTTCCAACAATACAAATACAATTTCTAAATGTTTTGCATTCAGGGCAATGCTTTCAGTAGCATACGAAAAAGTTCCCAGGTTAAAGTGAACGCTGAACTTTTTCAAATATACCTCAGCTACTCACCTAGCACTAAACATTCTTTTTCACTCCCCACTCACTATCCGGACAGGGACCATTACTTAGAATGTGCAGCTCTATGTGACAAAAGAAATTGGACGTAAAATATGTAATCCCAATTAATGTAATATGAATATTGTGTATCTGGAGTCAACGGACCTTAAGTCAAATTTCCAGCACAGCCCCACTGTGGGAGGTCAACAGGAGAAACTCTTCTACTGACTTCCTTTATGTTCTGTGACAGGGAGGAGTACCACAGCCCATGAGAAGTAATGCGAATTCAATGTGTTAAATCAAACTCTTGAATATCAACTGTGGCAGTGTCGATCTTGCACTTAGTGAAGATATACCCTGTGTGTGCAATCATTAGTACAGTGAATCCCAGTCTCAACTGCAACCTGTAGGCATTAGAGTAATATGAATAAAATAATAAATGCACATGCAGCCCTGGAAGGGTCACCCAAAGCTGGACAGATCAAAGGAGAGAGACCAAACAACTTTGGATCACCTCTCCCTTAGGTAAGAGGAGTTTGCTTAGGGTTAACAACCCTATCTGTAAAAAAACAAAACAAAACAAAAACAAAAGTTACAGTCTTTGCAGGAGTTGGCAATCTGCATGGACTGAGTGTGAAGAGTGGTGGGGAAAATTGAAAGGCAGCTCCCCTGCAGATGACCCTTCTCTCATCCAAGACAACTCAGTTTGGTACGTGAATCATTCATACCATGTATCAAGCAGGGAAGACAGCACAGACTGCAGTGGAAATGAAACAGTGCGTGCTTAGTTTTGGGTTTGTGTGAGACAAGATGGATACAATCTGGGCAGCTACGTTTGTAACAGGGAAACCCTCACCTACTCAGGACATGAAGAAGAGGGCACACCACACACAGAAGGTGTGGACTTGGTGTTATCAAGAGAGGCATCTGGTGCTTTAATGGTATGAACAGCAGTATCATCATGCATCATCACAGCAAGATTTTACAGCAAAATGTGGAAGATACTGATTGTGCAATGTTATGCACAACCAACAAAACAGCTGAGGAATGTAAAACAGACTTCTATGAGAAACTACTAAATGTTGTGAACCAGAAAGCAAAGAAAGATACCTTTATTCTGAGGGATGACTTCAATGTTAAAATTGGAAACATAAATACAGACAGAGAACAGACCACAGAAAAAGAAGGCCTAGGTAACATGAATGAAAATGGAGAGCGCTTCAGTGACTATTGTTCCTTCAATGGTTTGGTTATAGGTGTTAGTGTTTTACACCCAAAATGATCCATAAGGTCACTTGGGTGTCACCGGACCATGAGTCAGAAAACCAGGTTTATCACATCTGTATCAGCAGTCCTTTCAGAATATCGATGCAGGACATCCACACTAGAAGCAGAGCAGATGTGGGTTCAGGCCATCCTCTGGGCATAACAGAACTCAAGTTCAAGCTCAAGAGATACTCCACAAAAGTAACCAAACTGGGATTGAGATTCAACATGGAGCAGCTGAAGGATTTAAAGACAAGAGATGGTTTCCCAGTGGAGATGTCCACCAGCTATGCACTTCTGACAAGCCTCATCCTGAAAGATGCTACTGTGGAACAAATTTGGGAAGACACCAAAACAGCCTGGAAAGAGATCTGCAATAAAACATTGTGAAAGAGGACAAGGCATCACAAAGAATGGACCAAATCAGAAACTCTGAGAAAAGTGAAGGAATGAAAGGACAGAAAAGTAGCAATCCACAGCAGCAAAACAAGAGCAGCCGAGGCAGACACTCCGAGACTGTTAGAAGTTAAAAAGGCCATAAAACAAGACAAGAAATGGACCACTAGTCTGAACCAATATGGCTGTTCCTATGTTCTGTTAAGTTAACTTCTGAGTTGTGCTAACTGAAAAAATGGGGAAATATTTTTGTGAATATTTTTTGATAATTGCAGAAAAGATGTTTCTGAAATTTCTAGTTTTCAGTTAATTCCGGCCTGTTCTAACTGCAAGTGGAGACATATGGGTGCCAACTTTTAAGACACTTGCCAGAAAATTCTTTTTTCTCCCATTTGTAAAATTCATCTCAAAACCTCTTTTCTCTTTAAATTATGATCATTCTGTGTAATAAAAATGCTAATATGAAAATAAAATTTACTGTAACTATTGCTTAATTGCAATTATATCACACCATATTTTAATGTGTTATTTGGTGTATACAATTCATATCTTTATACAATACACTGTGCTAATATAGCATTTATATTTTCAATGTTTAAAGTTTTAACTGCCTTCAGATATACTATTCCTTCAGGAATGAATTTTCAGGCTATACAGAATTCTAGTTATGTTATTTGCTTCTGCGTCCTGTTTTATAGTGGGTCTCAAATGCAGCTAAGTCAAGGAACATTGGAGCAATGCCCTGCATGAAAATCTAAGCCCGAGAGATATACATTTGAATTTGCCAGGGAAAGTGACCATGCATATATACATAAAGAATCCTACAAGGTCTTCCAAGTAGCTTCATTTGTAACCATTAGTCTCTCACAGGGAGAGTGTTCAGCATTCATAACACGGTATTACTTTTACTCTCCCCTCCCCCCACACAGATACATACTCTAGGCCCATAACTAGGTGTTGCTTATGATTGCAATAGCTCACTCATGGGTGTTAATGCATAGTGCTTCTTCTGCCAATTTAGCTGACCCCGGCTCTGTCTGCACTACCCTCACGATGTTTTCTGCGTTCCTAGTTAGCTGGGACTTCTGCCAGCATGGCTGGGCCAATTCCTGAAGCCTTCTGCCCTCTCCTTTGGCTGGCTTCTCTGCCAACTGCTCTCACGCTGCAATCAGGCATCAGCACAAAGCTTCATACCCACTGTTCCCCACCATGTTTTCCTGGCTCTGCACTTGCTGTCCTTTTGCTTGGCTGGTCTCCTACCACTGTTTGCTGAGATGTCTGTTGGCTCAGGCCCTTGCAGTTCCATTCAGCCACTTGATTAACCTGAGTCTTACCTCCAAAGAATAACAAGCCCTTCTCCCTCCACCTGATGAATTTCAGAATGGATGAGGTTTTCTGCTGTGATCACAGCCATGTTCGTCATCATTTCAGCCTACTGAAATCCTACACCATGCTAGCTCAAACACAGCTAAACTTTGGACCACACTCAATTCAGTCTCCATCCCCTAATCTCCCACTGCTGTATAACACTTTGCACTGACACTGCTTATTAGTAATGTCAGCACACCAATAAGCACAAATTCTCTATCTTGTACAAATTCGCATGTTCATGTCATTACAGTGGCTGTGTCTACACTAGCCCCCTTCTTCAAAGGGGGCATGGTAATGAGCCTGAGTGGGTAATAATAACGAAGGGCTGCAATGAATATGCAGTACCTCATTAGGCTAATTCTCACCGTGGCAACTTCAAAGTTGCAAACTTAGAAGCACTGGCATGCCATGTAGCCACGGGCACTTCAAAGTACCCATGCAACTTTGAGGTGCCCTTACTCCCAAAAAATTCATATTCATCACAGCACGTCATTATTATTCCCCACTCAGGCTGATTACCATTCATCCTTCAAGAAAGTGGGCTAGTGTAGACATAACCAGTGAGTAGTAACAAGGAAACAAATGATGCATATGAAACTATCAATTTTTGTCAGTTTTTGGTGTATTTTCAAACAACAAATCATAATTTAAATGGAATTATTCATTCTTTAAGAACATAAAAACATAAGAATGGCCATAGTGGGTCAGGCCAAAGGTCCATCCAGCCCAGCATCCCATCTGCCGACGGTGGCCAATGCCAGGTGCCCCAGAGAAGGAGAACAGAAGACAATGATCAAGTGATTTATCTCCTGCCATCCATCTCCTGCCCTTGTTCTGAAGGCTAGGGCACCATACTTTATCCCTGGCTAATAGCCATTTATGGACCTAACCTGCAAAAATTTATCAAGCTCTTTTTTAAACCCTAATAGAGTCCTGGCCTTCACAGCCTCCTCGGGCAAGGAGTTCCACAGGTTGACTGTGCGCTGTGTGAAGAAAAATTTCCTTTTATTAGTTTTGAACCTACTACCCATCAATTTCATTTGGTGTCCCCTAGTTCTTGTATTATGGGAAAAGGTAAATAATTTTTCTATATTCACTTTCTCTGCACCATTCATGATTTTATATACCTCTATCATATCACCCCTCAATCGCCTCTTTTCCAAACGGAAAAGTCCCAGTCTCTCTAGCCTCTCCCCATATGGGACCCGTTCCAAGCCCCTAATCATCTTAGTCGCCCTTTTCTGAACCTTTTCTAATGCCAATATATCTTTTTTGAGGTGAGGAGACCACATCTGCACGCAGTACTCAAGATGTGGGCGTACCATAGTTTTATATAGGGGAAGTATGATCTCTTTTGTCTTATTATCGATCCCTTTTTTAATAATTCCTAACATCCTATTTGCCTTACTAACTGCCGCTGCACACTGCGTGGATGTCTTCAGGAACTATCCACTATAACTCCAAGATCCGTTTCCTGATCTGTCGTAGCTAAATTTGACCCCATCATGTAGTACGTGTAATTTGGGTTATTTTTTCCAACATGCATTACCTTACACTTACCCACATTAAATTTCATTTGCCATTTTGCTGCCCAATCACTCAGTTTGCTGAGATCTTTTTGTAGTTCTTCACAATCCCTTTTGGTTTTGACTGTCCTGAACAACTTGGTGTCATCTGCAAACTTTGCCACCTCACTGCTTACCTCATTTTCTAGATCATTGATGAACAAGTTGAACAGGATCGGTCCCAGGACTGACCCCTGGGGAACACCACTAGTTACCCCCCTCCATTGTGAAAATTTACCATTTATTCCCACCCTTTGTTTTCTGTCTTTTAACCAATTCCCGATCCATGAAAGGATCTTTCCTCCTATCCCATGACCACCTAATTTACAGAAAAGCCTTTGGTGTGGGACCGTGTCAAAGGCTTTCTGGAAATCTAGGTATATTATGTCCACTGGGTGCCCCTTGTCCGCATGTTTATTAACCCCTTCAAAGAATTCTAATAGATTAGTTAGACACGACTTCCCTCTGCAGAAACCATGCTGACTTTTGCCCAACAATTCGTGCTCTTCTACGTGCCTTGCAATTTTATTCTTTACTAGTGTTTCTACTAATTTGCCTGGTACTGATGTTAAACTTATCGGTCTATAATTGCCAGGGTCTCCTCTAGAGCCTTTTTTAAATATTGGCGTTATATTGGCCATCTTCCAGTCATTTGGTACCAAAGTGGATTTAAAGGATAGGTTACAAACCACTGTTAATAACTCCGCAATTTCACATTTGAGTTCTTTCAGAACCCTTGGGTGAATACCGTCTGGTCCTGGAGACTTGTTACTATTCAGCTTATCAATTAACTCCAAAACCTCCTCTAATGTCACTTCAATCTGAGTGAGTTCCTCAGATTTGTCACCTAAAAAGGCTGGCTCAGATTTAGGAACCTCTGTAACATCCTCAGCCGTGAAGACTGAAGCAAAGAAATCATTTAATCGCTCCGCAATGGCACTGTCTTCCTTGATCGCTCCTTTTATATCTTTATCGTCCAAGGGCCCCACTGCTTTTTTAGCGGGCTTCCTGCTTCTAATGTATTTAAAAAATTGTATTTACCCAATGAGATTTTTGTGGAAACCTATGGACTTCTTATGACCTGTTCACTAAGAGGACTTGCAATTTGATATTTGAGCTGTGAGATTGGTCACCTGAAACCCATGATGGTGTATGGTGTTATTTTTGTTCAGTGATCATTATTTTAAGGAGAGTAGGAAGTCCTAAATAAGTAACTAAGGCTCATCAGATACTGTGAGAACAGAATATGGTATAAATATTTGCAAGGAACTAGAGGCTAAAAGGATTTTAAACAGGAGTTAAGGAATTTTAGCATATATATGCTTTTTTATGTGCCAGTACTTGCTGGTACTGAGTACCAGCAGCTCAGCTGCCCCAGCCATGTGATTGGCAGGGAGCCAGCTGAGTATGGGCTCCTCATTTTTGCCAAAAAAGCACTTGTGCAGGTGTGTGTGTGTTTACACTCTAAATACACATATACATACACAAGTGCATTGCTACAGCAGGACCCAGATCTTGTCTGTAGTTGAATCATTTTGTTTCTGGCTAACCTTCATGAACCAATTAGCATTTGGTCCATGAAGCTGCCACTTGGCCAGCCTGCTGCCGGTATCCGTTACTGTTCCAAGGAGCACTGAAAACGACAAGTCTCTGTGCTAAGAGGAAAAGTTTACAACTTAGTTAAGGGGTTACTTCAGTTCACTCCCTGTAGACTGCATTGAGACTGTTCACTTGTCCAAAAGTGCAACAAAATGAGACTGCTACATCACCACCATCTCCCGCCCCACCCACAGGACAAGAATAATACTTAACTGGTTTTGGTACAAGACAAGTTAATTTAGTGATTAAAGCTGACAAGCTGAGATGGTCTTGGATTCAGAGAGTAAAAAGGAAGAAGAGTCCTTCAGAAACCTATCTGAGCTATCCATTTTTAGAGTAGGCGTGGGGAAAAGGAAGCAACAAATAAAGAAAAGAAACACAAAGCCCTGATTCTGGAAAGCATGTAAGTTCATGCTTAACTGTAAGTCCATCTTTCAAGCTTACAAGTTTTGTCAAATCAAGGCAATTGACATGTACCATTTCCTGAGGGTAAAGGAAGTGGATAGTATGCACTTTTATTAAAAATAAATGCCAGAAAACATAGTCGTTTAATAGTTAAATGGTTAAAATGTATGTTTCATGTAAATGATTGACTTGGACATCAAAGTCCTGAGCTAAAAGCTGTGTGAAAGGAAGAAATTTGTCACTCTTCTTCTATTATATTCCCTAAGTCGCTTTTATTGGAGTATTCGAAGAGTAGTGAATTTCAGAAAGCTGAAACACTGAAAATAATTTGTAACTTTTAAAGGTTGGGCAGTTTCATTATATTTTCAGTAGATGCACACACAATATTTATAAAATATTATAAAGACACACCAAATACACACACAACTTTTACGATCTAATAGTAATATTTCAAACTGCACAAAAATAAATCATGTTTCAAAACAATCTAACTAATCTCTAATTTATCTGGCAATAATCAATGAAATGTATGGTTCATCATATAAATTTGTGCCCTGTTATATAATAATAATGTGATATTTGTTGTTAGTTGTTGTTGTATTCTAATCCACCATGCAAACTGGTAAGCCACATAAAGTGATTATGTTTTTTCACACTACCCTTCCTGAGACACATCCAAGTCCAGATTGAAACAACTGTATAATAGCTAACAGCTATGCTACACAGTAGAACAGGACTGGAAACAATGAAACTACAGGGGAATGTTTTGATCAGACAGAACATAGCAATTCCTAGTTGGCATCAGGTCAGGATTTCAAAATTTAACACCCTTCTTGTTAAAAACATGAACAAAAAGTAAGGCCATTGCCAGTATTCTCTGAGCAGAAGCAGATGCATTTTTGAGATGGTGTATAGCTTTGAGAGGGTGAAAAGGAAGGCAGATATGGGAATTACATCTATGTATGAGTTTCTCTTAAAATTGGGCATTTACAGTTTGTATTGGCCAGAAGCCTTTGGCCATATGGTGCTGAGAAACAAATGAAAGTTATTTACTGGTAACCAAAGTTCTTCCACACAACTCTTCAAATTCCAATTCTTCCAGATGTCTTGGCATATTCATACTTGTGGGCATTGCACCACGTGTTAGCACCTAGCAAGAGAACTGGCCCCAAATCATGGTTGCAGAGCACACAGCCACCTTCTTCTTCCTACTCTTTCCTCAGCATTTTTTAAACAATGTGAGAGCAAGACTGTATAAAAGGGCACTTTACCTTCTACTGCCTCAGTTTCTTGTCATCACTGATGTAAAGAAGCCCTGCTAAAACTCTGAGGAAGAGTGGAAGGCGGGTTGGAAGTATGACTAGGCAGAGTCACCTCAAACAATTGCAATTAGACATACATTATATTCATTGAGTAGCTCTGCATATCCCCAATTATGGGTAATTGGACAAGCAATGTTGAAAACTCAGGAGAAGAAAATAGAGTCCTAGTTAAGTAATGACTGAATCACTGCTCTGCCAAATTGGACATCTGCTCTCCTAGCAAAATCTAGAGTATATTTAGTAAATGTATGAGCTGACTTCCAAGTAGCAGCCTGGCAAATTTCCCCAAGAGGAATATGTTTGAGATCAGCAGAAGATTATACAAGAGCTATAACAACATGGGGCTGTACAACAGCAGGCATGGGGATTTTTGGTAATTCATAATATTCAACGATACACTATTTACCTCCTCTAAAAGTAACTCTAGAAGTAATTCAAGCAGACACTAAGCAGAATCTCTACAATCCCTACAAGCACAGAACAATCCTAGCTCATTTCCTAAAACTTTACTTAAATAATATGTGACAACTTTTTAGCATCTAAAATATGTAACATATTCCTCTTTGTTAACATGTAGTGTTGGGAAAAACACTGGTAAATTTCATCATCCAAAAGTCAAACATGGATTTTGGTGAAACCTGGGAGCTGGTCTAAGAACAACTTTTTTCTTGTGAAGGTTTGTAAAATGGCAGATCAACCATGCAATTCACCCACTCCTCCAGCTGACATGGTAGCAGTAATGAATACCATTTTAATAGACAAAGAAAATAAAGATCAGCCTGCCCACTTTATAAACAACCCTTAATAGAGCTGAACACTTACTATCAGGTTCCTGCGCCCCAGGTCTTTTCTCAGGATGAAAACATATCCACTTTTCATAACCATTCCTCTTAGTTCAGGTATTTTGTAATTTTTGGTTTCTTTTAGACCATCCCCAAATTTAGCCATCTTTTTCTTGAACTATGGCACCAGAATTGGACACAGTAGTAAATCAGAGGCCTCACAAGTGCCAGCTGAGCAGGACAGTTACACCCCTTGTTTTATGTATGTTGCTCCTGTTAATATATGTATAAATAGGTCTTTGGTAGCCTGGGTGGCCTACCAATTAGTACATATCCAGTAGTGGGGGCAGTGGTACAGGAGCCCAAGCTCACTAACATCACTGGGCTCTGACCCAGGACTTTACAAGATTCAGCAGTATTTGGCCTGCAAAGGGAATCCTCTGAGTTACTCTTCTGGGTCACTTCCTATTGCTCCTTTTCTTCAACATCTTCTGAACCTGGATCCAAGAAAAAGGAAAAGAAACCAAACCATCATCCCCAGCTGAGTCCACCCAATAGACTTACTCCCTCAAGGAGTCTTCTCTAGCCCCACTCTGAGAAGCCTTCAGGATAAGTCTGTGTTCATCCATAGCCACTCCTCCCTGACCCCTTTTCAACCCTGTCTCAAAGTGGAATACGTCCATAGGGCTGGAGGGACAGGGTGCCATACCCAATAGTGTCCTTTATCCCTGTCTACCAAATCACAACACCCTGTAGTGATATTAGCCTTTTTTGCAACTGCTTCATGTTAGTGATTCATATTCAATTTATGATCATTTATAGCCTCAGACCCTTTTCAGCAGTACAATCACTAATTCAGTTATCCCTCATTTTGTAGCTGTGCATTCTGTTTTTCCTGCTCAACTGACATATCTGCACTTATCATTTGATTTCAGATCAATGCTCCAACTTGTCAAGGTCATTTTAAATTCTAAACCTGACTTCCAAAGTGCTTTCAATCCTTCCTTCGTGTCATCCACATATCTTACATTTTTTAACAATTTTCCAACTCCTTAATGGAAACACTGGCTAGCTCTGGATCCAGCCACCATATAAGTCTTCCTAATTTGACAGTGAACCAGTGATCCTGCTCTGAGTGTACTTCTTCAACCACTTGGGCACCCTCCATATAGTGGCTGAAATAAAAGCCCATGTCCCTAATTTGCTTTTTAAAAATGTCATGAATTGTGCTTCACTCATGCATTGAGTCAAAAGCCTTACTAAAATCAAGATATATTTTACCTCTTTCTTTTCTCCTGTTCACAAGGCCAATAACTGCTGGCTATTCCTTAAAATCCTATTATCTGCCAAGTCATTACAAATTATTTGTTCCAAAAGTTCTTCCTGTGTATTTCCAGATATTGAAGTTAGGCTGACTCATCCATAATTCCCCAGTTATTCTTAATACTTTTTTTTTTTAAGGAAACAATGTTTTCTCTCTTCCAGTCCTCTAGAACTTCACCTGTCCTCCATGACTTCTCACAGGTGGTAGCTAATAGTTCCCTAACACAAAACCAAATCTATCAACTATAGCAAACTATGTACATTTACTACTATATTTAAACTACACTAGACACTGACAACAACAAATCAATTAAGAGAAAACTGATTGGAATGCACCAGAACAGTTCATTTCTACCTAGTCCAATGGTTGGGAGGAACTGAGGTGGTGATGGATGTTGCACACCCATATACAGGCACCCCTTCAGAAACTGAAAAAATGCTAAAGGAAAAAATAGAAAGGGAGTCGACTGTTAGGTGCCACTTGGTGGCAATGGATGTCTATGGAGACCTGCAAAGAACAAGGATATTAATATCTGTTAATTGCATAACAGTTACAACACCCCAAAATCCCAAAGTGAGGGAGGCCCTGATTCTGCAATTGACAGCAGAGAACATATCAAGCCCCTGTGACTGATTTTCTCTCGTAAAATTTTTGCAAGAGGTGGGGCACTGGTAATCCTCCATTAATACCCTTTTGAAATCCATTCTCATTACCCTACACACCTCCTTCCAATAGAAAAGATCTCTCTGTGGTGCTCACCAATACCACTCTTAGGCTGGCCTGAAGCAAAGACTTGAGTGAAATGCAAAGCCTGTGACATCCCTGGGCACTGAGATTAGGGCCCAGACTCTGACCTACACATGACAGCATGTTACTCTGCCTAATGACAAGTCCCAGAGCCATCCCATCCCTTGGACAGTAGGAGACAGCCTGGAGGATTGCCAGATGGGGCCCTGTTGCTGGCAGCAGGAATCAAGCCTGTCCCCATACTCATCAGCAGCATCAGGTGCCACAGGAAGCAGAGTAATCCAGCCCCAGCCTGTTCTGCACCCCCCCCACACACCCAATCATTCATCTAGGTCAATCAGCTTCACTGTGACACAACATCACTAGAAGCCAGAAGTCACTGCTGTGAGTGTGAGGGACAGAGAGAACTGCTGCTGCCAGTTTCAGGTCCCCTGATAATCTCCTAGGCTGCATGACTTGGGGGAGGGGGCATGGGAGAAGAGGTGCAATGGGGGCAGAAGGAGGTGGAGCAGAGGTGGAGGCAGGGCCTGACGCAGAAGGGGGCTGCCTCAGGTCCTGCACCCCCTAGGGATGGTCCTGCAGAGAACTGAGCAAAGAGCATAAAATAGAAGGCAAAAATAACAATATTGCCTGTCACACCACTCTCCAACTGGCTGACAGTATTGTGTTAAGTGTGCTTTGAGAAGTACTAGTGCTGAACTTACATGTGCCAAAAAAGTCATTACCGTAAGCACTGTAGTGATGGCTGAACCCAGGACCTTGTATGTGAATCAGGCAGGTCGTATCTATTATATATGTGAGGGATTTTGTCGGTGAGCAAGCAAGTCTGTCTGTCCGTCTGTTTGTTCAAGAACTCCTTGTGAATGCTACGGGCTAGGACCACCAAATTTGGTGTGCAGCTTCCTCTTATAACAAAGCAAGGTCAAGGTTTGGTTGTGCTAGAGCAATGGGATGTACCTAGAATGTGACTGTTTTTCATTACACAGAAAGGGAGGGGGCTGCTAGCAGGGACAGCTATACTGTGTAATGACCCTAGGCGGGTAAAATGGGGACAGCAGAGATGGGGACCAAAACACCTATAACCCCATTGGGCTAACAGAAATCAGGAATGGTGATAAGCTTCCTGCCTGATGCCAGAGCAGCAAGTCCCTGTCATGTTGTTGAGAAATTAGTTTGCTTTAAGGAGATTATTAGTGAAACCCAGTTTTAATAAAGTTGTGTCACAAGGTGCAAATATTAAAATGCAGAACCCCAGAAATACAAAGATTTCTAGGTCATTCACACAAAGTGCTATGAAATGTACTAGCAAAGGACATCTGGCTATGCTTCCTTCTTTGATATACAATCCTGGAGAAAACAAAAAAGCAGTCAAGTAGCACTTTAAAAACTAACAAAATAATTTATTAGGTGAGCTTTCGTGGGACAGACCCACTTCTTCGGACCATAGCCAGACCAGAACAGACTCAATATTTAAGGCACAGAGAACCAAAACAGTAATCAAAGTTGACAAATCAGAAAAAAATGATCAAGGTGAGCTAATCAGAGAGTGGAGGGGTGGGGGGCAGGCGGGAATCAAGAATTAGGTTAAGCCAAGTATGCCAAAGAGCCCCTATAATGTCTCAGAAAATTTTCATCCCGGTTCAAACCGTGTGTTAATGTGTTAAATTTGAATATGAAAGAGAGTTCAGCAGCTTCTCTTTGTAAAGCAGACTGGACATTCTTGTTCAATATAATCCAGACTCTTAGGTCATTATCCTGGAGAAGATTCACTTCCTTTCCTGCTTTTTCCCCTTAAACTGATCTTCTACCCACTCCCCACCACTCACACAGATTTCGCAATAAGCATTCTTTGAAATCTGCAGCAATCACAGATCAAACAAACGAATATAAACATGCAGTTTGTCTCTGAACAGTTTCTCTCTCTTTGGCTATGTCTTGATTGAAGAGATCTGTCTACAAAAGATGTGCAAATTACACTACACATTTGCATATCTCTCCTGGTGACAGTTCTGTCAGGAGAGGCTTTCCCAACATTTGGCCCATCTACATGGGGCCAAATGTCAGGAAAACCCCCTCTGCTGATACACCCCTTCTTCCTCATAGAACAAGGATGACCGGGATCTCATCAGAAGGCTCCCAGAAGACCTCTGGACTCCCAACAGAAGCCTGCAGTCTAGACATAAACTGCATATATGTGGGGAGGTGTATACACACACACACACGCACACGCACGAGACACAGTTCAGAGACACACTGCATTTGATAAAATGGAATGATGCTAATTAGTTTTAATTAGAGATCTGCACTGAGTTTTTCATGAATTATTTAAATTGTTCTCAGTTTGAAAGATGCCCAGAACACGTTTCAAAAAGCTGATTCTGTATTCATGCTCTCCCACCCCTTTCAATATACATTGCAGATATTTGATCAAAAGCAGGGATGTTTTTAAATGGCTTGTTCTGCAATGGTAGACCTTTTCAGATTGGGTTTGCAGGGCCACATGGCTACAATTAATGATATTCAAAGCTAAATAATTTATTGTAGCAAAATGTATACCCACTTCTAGTCGAATACTCTGAAAATAAAGTATCTGATGGGGCTGTGCTGGAATGGATGCAATCAAATCTCAGTATAAGGTGCCTACAATACCCCAGAGCCTGACAGTTCCTGGGGAGTGGTCCACGGAAGTGGCAGCCAAGTCCAGAATCTAATTCACTAGAGCCAAATCAAGAATAGTTTTCTAGCTAATAGCTCTTTATAGCGTTTTTTATGATAAGGCCACAAGAGAACAAAAAAGCCTATTTAGTGAGGAAAAGGCATGCATTTAAAAGTGAACCTGTAAAGTAAGCACCAGCATGGCAAGTGCTTCTGTGTAAGAACAGCACATCATTCAACTGCTAGTGATGATTACACTCTGCTTAGGTTCCTACAGACCATAACACATCCTGAACAGGAACGCAAATGGACTACACAGTGAAATGAAGTCGCGAGAATTTTCCGGACCACAAGTCCCATAGCTTTTCAAAAGGAACGTGTGTTTTGAGCCACTTACATGGCTTTATAAATCCCATTCCTAGGCCTTGATTTCAAAACTGTGCACCAAATTGAAGCATGCAAGTGATGCGCAGGAAGATCTCAGGTGGCTGCTTATGTGCACTGGCCAATTGTGCATGCACATGCTTGATTCACACATGTAATATCAGACTGGGTGACTTTACCTTTGCACAGAGGGTTGGCACAAGTAACACTTATTGCTGCAGCACAAGGCATATTGTCTTCCATGACTGATTTATGCACTCCTTGTTAGAGAACAAACAACTCTGAGCACATCCATTATGCTTTAAACTATCTGAAAATCTCAGCGTAGTCCAGTTATCATGCACATATTTTATTGTAATGCACTTATCACCCTTTTATATGAGCATCTTCCAGGAGTGCATTAAGTAACATGACTACACAACTGTCACATATTTGCTCTCTCATCTACTCCCCAGAGTAGGCAACAGGGTTGGCAGGTGTAAGAGTCAAGGGGAAGCAATGACTTCATTGGGTCTTAGAGCTCAACTTCTGCCCTCTTCCTGTCCCTATTCTGACCATTCCTGCAGGCTCCCAGAGCAGGCTGTTGCTGCGACAACCTGGTGAATCTTCTGCCAAAGTGGATCTACTCCCTTAAAAGTGAAAAATCTTCCACATTGCCAGAATGATTAGCATCATATTGAACCGGTGGAAGAGCCAGTAAGTGGTAATGAAGCCATTTAATAGGTATATGTTAACCACAAGATATATACTGAATTTACTGACAAAAACAGTTGTGCATTACTATGCCTAGATGACTTTAGATTAAAATTTACTTTATATGTTTCATTAGTGAGTTACTGAAAATTATAAAATAACATCTCTAAAAATACCTGCATAGATTTTTAGATGCTTATTTTGAGTATTCAGGGTTAGCCTTAAATGCTTGCATCTTCAGGCATAGATTTTAAAATAAATTGTTCAAAAGAATACTCTTATCTAAACTACACATTTTCATTTTAAATTACTATAGTACCAAAACTTGCTTCCAAAGCCTGTCTTTTCTCCCTGCTCTAATTTCACTCCCTATTGAAGAAAGCCCTTAAAAGGACATTCCTTTTCTTCCAGATAGCTGAAAAATGGGTTTTCCTTTCTTTATTTCTGACTATTTGATGAACTAGATTTAAGCGAACCCTCCACAAAAAAATCAGCACCTTTCTAAGATATAAAATTCTTCATTATGCATCAAATCCTTGGAAACGTATTTTCAACATAAATGTGGTGATATTTCAAAAACATGTCTATTGTTATGAAGATCATACAGAATATATTAGTGATCCCTTTTTCTAAAAGCAATGAACTTTATTTATTCTTAATGCACTGAACAGCTCTGACTGATTAATTTTAAATAATGTCTTTGTTTCAGTGGCTTAAATGTGTAGCACTTAGAAGTGACTGTTATGAAGGATTAAGAGTACATTTAAAACATAACATCACTTTAGAACCACTGTTTAAGGAAATGCTATACAGAAGAGCTGCATCATGTATTCCATAATATAGTGTTGAATCAGCAGGACAGCCGACTTGCCCTTACTATAACATTTTGGCAAATAAATCTCTGACAAGGGGTGGATTATGATCAAGGTCACAGGCTGAGGAGCTTGCCTTCCCAAGTTCAAGGTTCACCCACCACCCATGGCAGGCACTGTATAGAGTGTAGTGTCTTATTCTGGGGAAGTGCACGCATTAAACAAATACATCTATTTCTGTATGCATGTTACGGAACAAGACTAAAAAATATTCCTTATACTTGGAACAGAACGTGATGAAGTTTTTGATGATCTTTAGTTCACTACACAATCTCATGCACAGATGAACATTACTCTGAATGTTGAGAGTATAATAATATACTTAGAATGAGGAGTATATTTGCCTTTATTTTAAGTACTTTGATTACTCATGTCTCTGAGTAAACACACTGAAGATCATCTATGCTTCAGACCAGTAACAGAAATGGCCAAACTACGCTATTAGCTAACACAGTTAACTGCAGCAAGCAGCACACTCAGACTTTAGAACCAGATCAGGAAAGTATGTGTAGTCTGTTTGAACACACAACAATCGAACAACATACGCTTAAATGAAATGCACTGAATTTCTCAGTGCTGCATGTTCAAAGCATCCATATGCTTTAACTACCATTTTCAATGAGGATGCATATCCACCATGTGTTGATTGGGTTTATAACCAAAGAACCTGGTTGGCCTCTGAACTACTACTTCAAGATCAGGTAGCCGCTGTGACCAAGTTGGCTTTTTATAATTTACTGATGGCTGCAAAAATTCCTTCTGGACACAGAAAGTGTGATCATCAAGAGAGCCTTTGTCACCTCCAGAACAGACAACTGCAATGAACTCTAGGTGTGACCACACCTTAGAATCACACACCAAGTGGGTACAGAATGCAGCTACCTGATTGATAAATGAAACTACCTGAGCTTATTCCCATTTCCCATGAATCAGCATTGGCTGCCTGTGGGTTTCTGGGTGACATCTGAGGTGTTGGTTTTAACCTACAAAGCCCTCAATAGCTGAAAGGTCTATCTACATGAGACGTGGGACAAAGAGTGTCAGACAGATAGCCATGTTTGTCCACAGATTGATTAAATAACATTCAATCTTATGGCACCTCAGAGACTAATATATCTGTTAGTCTCTAAGGTGCCACAGGACTATATGTTATACATGTGGCAGTCACTCTTCTCATACATAACACTATGGTCATAATCAGCTGGATCAGAGGCTCCAGTGGTATACGTAGCTGCACATTTTCTGTGAAAAGCCTGTGCAACTCCCACCCATCTCCCCATCAGCTGAAATAGTCTGAATCTAATGAGATTTAGGGCACATGGTAAAGTTCCTCTTATCCCCAGTCATCCGGATGTGAAACCAGAAGGGAAGTGGATTACGTGGATGGGAAATATTGTAACTTCCCTGTATTGCTGCACTTCAATTATGTTTGGGCATTAATACTGTTATGGTTTTGCTTATGTCAGGGCACACAGATCATAGGAGTAGTGCTCTTGGTTAGCATGTGCACACACATTTACAAAAATAAGTAAAATAAATTAACAGAGGTGCTACAATGTTCCTCGTTCAACAGAGTAAATAATAGTGGCCCCTTTTGCCAGTCTAAGGATGTTTTTATTGCTCCATCACAGCCCTATCTGTAGACCAGTCAACAGAAGCTTTGACACTGACTACAATAAACTTGATATCAAGTCTTTATTCTCTACTAGAGTCCTTTACAGACTCTTTATGAGGCTGCTCCATCTGGAATCTCGGAAAAATACTCAGCTGCTCACACAGATAGTGATTTGTGATAAATAAGCCCAAAGGGACTGAACAAGTGTGTAGCAGGGAGGAAAAGAAAGCAGCAATCTTAACCATGCACCATGTGCACCCAATGGGTGTGTCTACACTTGCATTCCTCTTTCAAAAGAGGTATGCAAATGAAGTAAATTGAAAATGCAAATTCAGTATAAATTTGCATATTTGACAACTCTTTTGCATATTCTAATTTTGAAAGAGCTTCTTTTGAAAGAGGAAAGCCAGTGGAGACGCAGCTCTTTCTAAAGTAAAACCATCTTTGAAAGATTCCTTCTCCCCTTTATTTAATGGATCTGCCTGGCCAGGGGAGGTGCTGTGCACACTGCCAATGCCCTCCTCCCAGCTGAGGGAACAGCAGTGCAGGGAACTGCTGCTTGGAGGCTTTTTCCCTGATGCTTCCATTGGTCATCTGCAGCTACTGGAAACAGTGGAGGGTGCTGCCAGGGAGTGGCAGGGAGCCTGGAGCCACATGTGCGCCTGGGGAACTGCACCAGGTAAGAGACCTTCACCCTTAGTCTGCTCCGGCCCCTACTACCTGTCAGACCACCCCACACCTTCCTCCCGCTCAGAACCCCCTGCCCTGAGCCTGTTCCTGTGCCCACTCATCCAGACAACCACACAGCCTGTTCCTGCTCCCTCCTTCCCACCCAGACTCCCCACTCTTGGCCTGTTCCTGTATCCTCTCCCCCACCCAGACCCCACACACACACTTCCAGCCCACTCCTGCACCTTCCTTCCCACCGGATCCCACAGACCCATCCTGTTCCCTAGCAACCATGCCCACACACTGAACCCTGAACCTCTCACTTTTGCTCCCACTCTGGGCTTCCAGAAGAATTAGTCTGGCCTGGGGGAAACCCTAAACCTTGATTCCCCCCACCTTTTCTATGGGGCTGGATCATAAGGGGAGTGAGGTTTCTCAGTCAGGGGCCACATCAATGAAGCTGGGCGGGGGGTTGCTTCTCATATGACCCATGACTGATTTTCCTGCAGATCAGAAAAAGGTCCCCCACCCTGATCTAAATCTTTAATTGAGAAGACATTCCATTGCCCCTTTTTCATTCTCAATTCAGTGTCTCAAGAGATTAATATTGAGCTATTCTCTGTTTGCATGATCATCTTTGTCATGCAAATGAGAGTGCTGTCCTACTTTAGCTTTTCTTCTTACATTAGGAATGGGTGGGGATGTGTGCAAATACATTTCTCAGCCACTCATTTAATCACTTAGATTTTTATTCATGGACAGGAATCTTTTGAAAAATTGAAGCTTTCCCTAATAGCACCTGAGCCCCAAGGAAATGGGGTTAAACTGCATTGGTGTATCTGACAGTCCTTATAAATGCACCTAGACAAGGGAAATAAACTTCTTATAACAAAGGACTTGGCCTCAAAAAATGTATGTTGCACTTTTTGCCCCAAGCAGGCTTTCAACTTCCACGCTGTTCTCATCAAACCAGTCCTGAAGCCTCCTGCACTGGTGGTCAATGGTTTCTCCATGGCTGTTTCTACACAACTCTGGTGTCAATTGAAATGAATAACTTATTTGATTAATTTAACTAATTTTTCTGGTCACAGACTATCCATACAGAGTAGTAAATATTCTCTGACTTTCTTGTAATGCAGAATTGCCTTTGCTTATGAACTAAGTCACTGACCTGAGCCACAAGTTACAACCACACCACTGAAACAATGATTTACTAAAACATTCTCTTCAATCCCATATAAACCAGATCTTTAAAACTGAATAAAGCTGCTTTGCCAACAGGCTGTGTATTAAAGACAGTATTTTTCTGCACCATCCATCCTCCCTGCATCCCCCTTTCCACACACACAGCTTCCCCACCAGAGAGCCTTTTTGAGCCTTTGGTCTCTATTGGTTTTTTCATCACAGCACTCTCTTTCTTCTTCTAATGCTGAACACGGGAACAGTGCAATGTTCCTGCAGAGAGGGCACAACTTTCCCACAGATGCCCTTTTAATTAAATTGGGAAACAGAGGGAAAGGTAGGACTGCTCCCTAGGAATCCTATAGCAGCTATTGGCACCGTGTCTGATCATTCATTTTCCACAGTTAGTTTCTCTCATCCTGGTGCTTCTGCTTTCTCTGCACTCCTCCTCACGCTGTTGGTATTATCTGCTAGTTATTGCTACCATGTCTGATGTGCAGTGCTCCCCACTACCACCACCCATTTTCTCTTTTTTTAGAGGGCTTAAGGTACCTTCTCAGTGTATTTGTGACTTTACTCCCCTGTTCATTCTCACACGAGAGTTTGTACATCTCTCATTTCTTCATTAGATTTTTTTTTATTTGCCAGGATTAGGATTTTAAAGGCTCTAGAGGTAGCTTTTCAATACAAACTGCACACCTAACTCCCTTAGACACCTTGCAAAATCTTCTCATGTGCCTAAGTACTTCTTTAGGCAGATAATAATATGGCTTGGTATTCAAAAGCAGCGGACAGAAGCCATTGCTGAAGTCAGTGCGATCTGCTAGATCATCCACAATTTTTAAAATCAATCCGTCTGGTTAGCTGCCTACATAAGGCCTTAGAAAACCATAGGTTTGAAAAACTTGGCCCTGTCCTTATTTTTATTCTGTCGCATAGGGCTGAAAACGATGACTGATTTCTGTGGTTGAAGTGCACAACTCAGTAAGGTTTGTCTGGGCATAGAGGTCTCAGTTTTCAAAGTCCCTTTGTCTCAGAGCTTTCACAGAGGATAGGTGCATGGACACTACCATCCTGGAATTGCTGAACATGACCAGCATCAAAGCCGTAATCATTCATCAACAAATTCGCTGGACTGGTCATGTGGTTCGCATGTCTTATCAGCACCTCCCAAGACAGATTCTGTTTTCCAAGTTGGAGGAAGGACGAAGGAGTGTTGGGACCCAGAGGAAGTGATAGAAGGACATGCTGAAGGTAGCATGAAAAAGTGAAGCATCGATGTCGTCACTTGGTAGAACCTTGCCCAGGACTGTCCCCAGTGGAGAGCAGTAATCCATGAGGGGGTGGTGCAATTTGAGAGTTCCCACCTCAGTGCAGACAACAGAGAAGAAGAATAAAAGAGCAGCAAAAAGCACCCCTCTGCCAACCAACACCTGCCCCTTCTGTGATAAAACCTACGGCTCCAGAATCAGACTGATCAGCCATCAACAGACTCACAAAAAGGAGGGTGACATGAAGACATCCTACTCATTATCAAGTGACTGACAAGAGGATGAGAAGAGGTTAAAGAGACAGCCCCTGCCTAGTGTGAAGAAAGGTAGAGTGCAGGTCGGAACCTCCAGATCTTTCAAAATTCACTCATTTCTGTTCAGCCTTGTCATTATATTGCTTGACGCAGAAAATGATGGTAAAACCCAGAGCTGGAAAACAGCTCATCTGTCATTTTCCTACAATCATTGATGTCTGTAGACTTGACAGCCTCTAATTCTTTTATTTTGTGACTATGAATGTGTTGTCAGAAAAACTGGGAGACATTTCATAAAAGAAAATCTGTAATTGGGTAGTCAGGCTCAAAGAAGCAGGCCCTTAACCTTCTTGAAGGCAAAACATCATCATCCTTACAGGGAAGCCTTGAGATATCATGCAAGCTAGTCAGTAAAGGGTAAGATAAAAAATCCAAATAAACAAAATATGTGGGGCAGTTTCCCCAGGGATAACAACTGGGGTATTTCTGGAGTCTGCTAGAAGTTTTGTCCCAAGACAGAGTGAAGTGGAGAAGACTTCTAAATGACCTGTGCTCCACATGGAGTACAAGGGTTAAGTAGTAGTAGTAGTTTCCCCATTATTTCTATGGAAATTTTCCAGTTTCTCAGCCAATAAACCAACACATTTTGGCCTTTGAAAGTTGACTTTGGTTTTTAATTGGGAAAAAGCAGACCATTTTAAAAATACGTCCTCCACAAAAAATTGTTTTGAGAAAATGCCATCATTTTCTGTTAAATGAAAAGACTGAAAAATGCTCTGGACATCACAAAACAAAGAGTAAACTGCAAACATGATCACCACCACGAAGTGCAATTGCTGCAGCTATTGCAGCAGCTGCCAACTTATATGGTATGCAATGTATGACACCAGTGCTTCACATATGTAGGATACAGTGGTATCAAAGTTTGCTACAGCATCTTGAATATCATTTTCAAACCTGCACCATACCTGCAACTGTATTATCACCACATCCATTGCAATGAACCTAGAGTCTGAGTGTGTGCACAACACCACAAACACTACTCTATATTCTTTTTACAGTGGATGGTGTGCCATTTGGAAATATACCTGCCTCAAACTAGTAGTCTACAAAATGAAGCTATGTCTTATTACATTTATACAACAGGCAACATACAGGCTACATCTAAACTAGCTGCTTATTTTCAAAAGGGGCATGGTAATGAGCGAGGTCGGAAGATGCTAATGAGGCACTGCTATGAATATGCAGTACCTCATTAGCATAACAGCAGCTGTGACAATTCGAAAGTGTCGCTTTCAAATCACACACCACCCATGTAGATGGAGTCCTTTCGAAAGGACCCCCCCAGTCTTTGAAAGACCCTTATTCCTATTTGGTTTTAGGAACAAGGGGCTTTCAAAGACTGGGAGGTCCTTTTGAAAGGACCCCGTCTACATGGGCGGCGCATGATTCGGAAGCGACACTTTCAAACTGCCATGGCCACCATTATGCTAATAAGGCGCTGCCTAGCATCTTCTGACCTTGCTCATTACCATGCCCCTTTCGAAAAGCAGGGCTAGCGTAGACATAGCCATCGATTTGGGTCATTCTTCAACATCCACATTCTCACTGGCAGCTGAGAATTTCTTGTGAGTTAGCATCTTCCTTTATTTGATGTGATCTGCACACCACCTGAGCATACTGTTAAGTAAATTCCTTGACCACGTTATGAAACAGATTTTTTTAAAAAACATATATTTCAGGCATTTCCAGTAAACCCCTGTACAATTGTGGGGAAAGTACTGAAGAAAAGCAATTAGTTTGCCTGGTGGTAGACAAAAGAACCACAAATCATAGACTATAAGACATACAAAAGCAAAATACTAGCTGAAAAAAACTAATCATTCTTCGCAGAAAGTCAAAGTAATAGCATTATGATGCAGGAAGGATGTCACACTCCCCACTTCCCCCCTCAAAAAAAAAACTTTAAAGTTTAAGGTGAGTCTATACAAACATCTGTATGTATGTCCATGCACATATCTAAGTGTGCCATAATATCAACATATCCATATTTAAATCCCAGTACCATGTGCCCACTTAGAGGGAGAGAAAGCTAGCTCAAAAGAGGATATGGGTAATTATATGCCTCAGGTGTAAAGTACAGTAAACCCTCAAGTTATGTGGGGGTCATGCAACCCAGCGTAACTTGAATTTTCGCACAAGTCAAGTGGTGCTGGGAACCTGGCTGCTGCCTGGATCTCGGCTCCCTTGGGCTTGCAGGAGCTGGGGAAATGACCAGCCCACAAGGGCTGGTCAGTTTCCTGGCTCCCAGAGTGGTAAGGAACTGGGAACAAGGAGGCAACCTGGTTCCAGTCTCCGCATGGCTTGCAGGACCAGGAAACAGCTCACGGCTGGTCAATTTCCTGTTACCGTCAGTGCATGGGCATCTGGAAACAAGGCTGAAGAGCCTTCTACCTCCCTTCCCTCAGCTGTGCAGCTGTGCAAAGGGAGAGAGAAGGCTCCAGCCACGGGGCTGCATGTCTTCCTACCCCCGGCTGCAGACCCCCACAGATGGAGCACAGCCAGCCTTGGGGCTGCAGGGTCTCCCTCCCACCCCAGCTGGGGACCCCACAGCTGTCTCTGCAGGGTCTCACCACCCCTTTTACTCCCCCCCACACCCCTCTCACATAAAAGCGATATATGTGCATGCTGAATGCACGTATCTCGAGGCATTACTGTATATACCAAGACTTGCATTTCAGTAATGTTGCTCCACCCTCATTCCCACAGCACATTGATTGTTTACCAGTCTACTCAACCCACCTCAGAACAGCTTTCTGCTGCACTCTTCCAAGATTATTAAAGGTGAACATGGATGCTGCTTCAAGAGCAAATGTCTGAATTGCTGATCACACCTGTGTACTGATCAACGAATAGTCAGAGGACACTGGTCTCAGTAACTATCTGTGGAGTGGCAGGAACATCCACCTATAGTGGAAAATATAATGGAGGCTGGAGGAGGAAGGGATCCATTGGAATCTGGCCCAGCACCAGGAATACATAAGATACTTGAGGGTTCTGTACAGGCAGGATACAGATTGAACAGTCACTTTTGGAGGATACTTCATACTGGCTCCATTACCTCCTCCTTACCCCATCAGCCTCACTGTGCTCCAGGATGCTGAAGACAGCTAGGGCAAGGAGGCAGTCAGAATGTAGAGGATGCCCGATGGATACTGTCTCCATTACCTCCCACTTCTGGACGAGTTTTCCTGATGAAATTCGGAAGCACCCCAAGCCACAGCTGGACCCAGGACCTACGACTGGTAAGTTGTGGTGGATCACTTGCCTTTTTTCTCTAAGGAACTGGTTTGTGGCTAATCCCCCCCCAGCACTGGAACATGTCTGGTAATACCATACAGAGTAAACCTATAACTTTACGTGCCACACATTTGACAAGGATGATACTCAGAAGTACATTGTTCTTTTTCAAATGATACCTCACAAGGCATATTTAATTCAAAAGTTATCACAGCCTTGTAAACATAGGGGGTAGAGACTACCAAAGAGGGATTCCATCCCTAACCAGAATACTCAGAAAATCCAGGGAAGATGAGGTGTGTTTTTGTCTTTTCCTGTCCACTTCACCGTTTTTAAGGCAGCACAGGATCATTGTTAAGTAAAGCCAGGTCTTATTAATGGGACTGGCTCATGATCTCCTTTAGCATGAATCTTCCCAACGTTGATTAAGAATGTAATCAATTACCAATAGAATTTCTGCCCCTGCCCCCACTGCTCAGACCTATAAGCACATACTAGCAAATTTCTATTGCAACAAAAATTCTAGCTGGCTCTTAAGAGTAACCAGTGGGACAAATCTGCTTATTCACCTTCATAGCTAAGCAAATCCATGCAGTCAGCAATATGCAGGATGACCATTCACAGAATCCTGTTGCTGGCACAGATTCCAGTCCTATGGAGGAGATCTGGCAAAGCCACAGCTTTTTTCATGGTAGGTCTTGGAGAATGTAGCTTTTTCTCAAAAATTGGCCAGACTTAAGGGAAGAAACTGTAAACTTGTATCACATCCCCCAGAACAAATTACCCAACATTCCCTTGCTCTCATTGAGCTATTATGGACATTTTAATTTCTTTAAAATACTAGTAAACTTTTCTTACTTATTAGCCCTGATCTGTCCTCAGGGGATGCAAAAGTTGTTTGAGATGCAGGAGTAGTTAGATGGTCACATTCTGGCAATGATGAAGAGAATCATAACTGTGGTCATCAAATGCAAAATTGCTTCATCTGGGTGGGGTTTCTCAGTTTCCTCTAAGTTTCAAAAATATAACGCTCCTCCATTCTTTGAATTGGCAGGACCTACAACCTCCAAAGACAAAACCATGTAAACAGGGCAGGAGCAAGACTCCAGAGCCATCAGAAGCAGACAGAAAAGATCTGCTCATCAGGAGGGACAGGAGAAACCAATGGCAATTTGTATTTTTTGGGGATGTGGAGAAGCTCTCTCTTCATTAACACCAATGGCCAAAAGAGTACAGTGTCCACCAGCTTTGATGGTCTCAGAACCAGCCCATCAGTCTCTGTTGCCTCCTCCAGCTGCTGTACATGGTGCTGCAAACACAGAGGATCCTGTTGCAGTGACACTCCCCCAGCCAGCTAGAAGGAGAACACAGTGGTTCAGGAGTACCAGAGCACAGCAATATACTGGCACCCAACACCGCACATAGGACATGTCTCCGCTTCTCACTGAGCATCATGATCCATGCTCATTCATTCCTTCTGTACAAGGAGGGGAGGGAGCTGGGTGCAAATACATTAATTATGGGCAACATTCTCCATTGTAAACTGTTGCTTCCATAAGTAGTTATGATTTCAAAATATTTCTGTTAAAGTCTCCACTTCATACTTTTAATAAATGTAATGCTTTAATTACGTGAGAGTCGTCTATCCTAATGCTGAACTAAAGAGTTTTTTTTAAATTCTTGTTCTTGAATGGATCACCAGTTTCCTCTCTCATATAACAGAATGACGCATAAAAATCACATTCCATCACAGTGCAAATATTTTTGAGTCTCACCCACAAGGTTAAAAAATCGCTTAGGTCATGTAGCTGGGAAAAGTGCAGTGTGTGATTTACTGTGCTTTTTAAAAGCACTAGTATTTTTTCTATGTAAAACACATACCTCAAACACATGCAAAAGTGAAGCCCGAGCAACTTATTTCCATGGTGCCCACTGAGGCATGGAACCCGAGGCAACTCCTCAGCTTGCTACCCCTAGTTTTCATATGCAGAGAAACAGTTGTTGTGGGACAGCTAGGATGTGGCACTTTTGCAGCATGTTGTGGGGCCCGGCCTTCAAAAAGAAAAAGTGTTGAGAGCTTTGCATCTAAAACATATCAGTTAATAGCGACAGTTCTACAAAATACCACATAGATCTCTGCTTCTCTTGGAAAGTAGAGCATCAGCCTGCAACCCCTTAATTAAGTGAATAGTCTTGATTCAAACAAATAGCCCCACAGAGCGTTAATGTTTGCTGGAGTGGGCGCTTAATTTGGTAGAAGGAATGAAGTGCTCAATGCTAAAAACAAAACACCACGCAGGAGGGCTTCTCATTAAGATAGTGAGAAAGTGAGCATTCCTTGTTTTTCATTTGAGTGTGTTAGCTCTTGTTTTAAGTTTTATGCTGCTTTCTTCTAGTTTACATAATCTGGAACATATTTCTCCTCAGCATTTTATATCTTTCTAATCAATGCTGCCTCTGGTCTTTCGATGGGGTTAGGCCAAGAGACACTATTTGTTCCTTCTCCTTGTACCTTAATTTCTTCTTAGTAGCTTGGAAAGTAATAGAAACCTGCCATGCAGACACTGCTTAAATTTAGCATCTTCTGTTTTCTCATCTGTCCTCTCTGCTGTCTTTCCATCCATGCTCTACACCTCTGTAAATAAATTATCTTCAAATGGTTCTCTAATTCATATGACTCACTAAATCTAAGTGATGTAAGAATCAACTACCAGCTCATCCACTGCATAGCATGTTTCAGGAAATTGATGTCTTTGAAATAATTTCTCCCATATCTAAAGCACAGTAATCTCTCCCACAGTCTAATATTTTAGATTTGGGTGGGGCAAGAAAGAGAGGAAAATGGAATGTTTGAATTTATAATAGGTAATGGGAAAGTAAACATTCTGCTTTAAGTAGGAACGTAAACATGTAACTCAGTCATGCACACAGGATTTTGGAGGGAGGGGGGAGTAGACAGCTGTTGGAGAACCCTAGAGGCATTCCATCTGTCTGAGTCAGCCACAGCATCCCTGCAGAACAATCACTGGATGAAAAGCTCTACCATGCTTTGGACTGGAACAGTGCAAAGTACGGCTATCTCCACTCTCTATACTGTTCATCCATCCACCACCCACCCTGAAACATCTCTGACTATGTTCTATCCCACCTTAGAGAAAGCCAAGCATATCAGATACCCTTGTTCCCCCTCTTCAATAGTGTCTGAAGCCAACTTGAGTCGCTCTCCCATCTCCTTTGTGCACGTCACAGGCCCAGCCACAGTATGGAGTCCAGTACTTTATAATTCATTATTTCTGGTTCACAAATGGCAGCTTCCCATTAAGCAGAGTTTTCATTTCTATTTAATCACTGCAATTTAAAATCTTCTGGTTCTATTACAGGTGATAAAGATAAATCTCTCTGGGTACTCTTTGGATTTTTTCTCTCGACCTTTCGGTACAATAATGTGCATCTTTTCTTCTCAGTAAGATCTGCTCTGATATTATCTTAAAGGTGAGTCAATACAAAGCATGCAGTAAACTTCTACTAGCAGCATCACCTTTCTCTATTGATAAGGAGTTGCTTCTGTTGCCTTTTGCTTTGGAGTCACACAATTCTGGCAATACCAAGATTCTGATGTATAATCTTAGTCCATATAAATTTTTAGGCAGCAATTCAGTGAAAAATATCACCTTTCTTTTTACAGAGATTTATGACACTATTGAACAAACACAAATTTGATAAAAATTGGCCGAGTGGGTTGGCATTAGGAGTTGGTATTGAAGTAGAATAAAGATTAAGATACAAACCTGATAGAACTCTGCAGATGTAATATGCTCAGTACAATAACACAATTTTTTTTACAAACAATACACCTGCCAGAATGATTGCAATGTATACTGTTGTTTATAGGCTTTTGGCTCATCTAGGTCTAGTAACCCAAACCTATTAGCTAGGCTGTCATGGAGTGCTTTTATGTATTTGAGCCTGAAACACTCAGAAGAACTTAGTGTGAGATCACAGGAACTAAATTAAATTAAGATTTGCTCAAATTTTACAGTGACAAACTCTATAAAAGCACAGAGCAAAAATCACCATAGAACTGATTGCGATAGATAACAGATATTCCTGAAAGGATTCTGAAAGAAATAAAAGTGGTATCAAAACACTGAAATTACGCCACCCTTTTTAGATGTCCAGCTCTGCAGATGCAGTTATTTACAGAGTCATTTTTGCAACAGTTATATATCTATATATATAGATATATAGATGACTGCCTCTCAAGTTTGCACATACAGGCAATAAAATCTACAAGTACCTATGTCACTTGGGACAAACTTGGAAAGACCTGCCTACAAGCAACACTTCTTAAAGTGTACATGTATTTGTCTATGTGCAAAATTACAGGTGTACAGATGAAAAATGCCGTTCTTTAAAATTTGGGTCAGGAGAAACACTATTTCTCAGGCTTTCCACAAGTATAAAAATAACCATTTTTAAAGTATTTTGGGTAAAACAAATCTGGTCTGATTTGGAGAATTATGAGACTGGAGAAGTTCATACAAAACATATTTATGTGCGTCCCTCCAGACATGGGTCTACAACAAATGTATATAGTATATTAAAATACATATAGTGTATTGAAACTGTCAGACTGATGAATGAGAAGGCTGCAACTGAAACATATTCTTAATGTTTAATGCTGGGCATTGCTAATATGTCCTCAACATAGACACTGTGACACATTAAAAGGACTTGAGGAACACTTGATGAAGTACCAGAGTGATACATTTTGCAGTATCTTGTAATTCTGCAAGTCGCATAACAGAAATAAATGGTCTGAATTTTTAAAGAAATGTTAAGCTCTGTTTTTAATTACTGTTGCAGTTTGCTGTAAGTATATCTTGCAGGGCAAAGCTTCTTTACAACTGTGAACAAGAAGCAAAACTCAGATAACAAGTAGTCCTGTGGTACCTTAAAGATTAACTTTTGAAAGCTCATTATCTAATAATCATAGAGAGGTAGCCATGTTAGTCTGTATCATCACTATTTCCAGATCTGAAGAAGTGGGTCTGCCAACAAAACCTCATCACCTAATAAATTGTTTTTTTAGTGTTTCAAGTACTGCATGACTGCTTTTTCATTACCTAATAAGTTTGTTAGTCTTTACAGTAGTATAGGACTGCTTGTTATTTGTGAAGTTACAGAATAATGTGGCTATTCCTGTATGCAAAACTCAACTCTTTCTTAGACATTCAGTTCAGAAAAATACCAAAATATTTTGACACCTAACTGAAATAAACTAACCAACGCTTTCATGGTTCTCTTACTTTACCTCTGCATCATCTTATTTTTTCAGCCCCACATCAGCATTGCTTTTACATATGTGCTTAACACTTAGCAGGTACTTAAGTCTCATACAATCAACAGGACTTAAATAGCTAAGTGCTTTACTGAATCAGGGGATATAAGCCCAGATGTATTCTTCCATTTATCCATCAAGGCCACTCATTTTTCTCTGTCCTCATGCCATTCTGCCTCCTCCTAGATGCTAAATATAAAATACATTATTTACTGGTTCAAACAGAGCTGGCTTCAGCACAGGTTTGGAGCTTGAAAAAGATTCTAAATATTTATAATATTTTTATTTATGGGACTAATATAAAATGCTTGTGTGCATTTATTAATACAGATTCAAAATGGCTACTTAAACAAATCATGATGTCAGGCAAGCATCCATGCTATAGATCAGATGTGATTAAAAAGGCTTTTTGCAAACATTAGATCATTTTTCCATCTTTGCTGCTGGCAGCCTATGATCTAAAGACTTCTCACCGGCTTCCATTTCATCATAAATTCAGCCCACTTCTATTTGCTTTTCCTTCTGAGGGAGTAACTGTCCAGTTGCTGCTTTCAAGATGAAGGATGCCTCTCCGCCACACTTTGATCCAATTATTTAAGCCTTGTCTACACTACTGTGGGCTGTCTATCTAAGTTACACAACTTTAGCTCTGTGGATAACTGTAGTTGAAGTTGACTCACTCAAATCTATTTACAATGTTATCTTCACTACCGTAAATCAACAGCTGACACTCTCCTTTCAACTCCCTTTATTCTTCTGATTCTAGTGGAGTACCAGAATGATTGGAAGAGCACTCAGTGGTCAGTTTACTGCATGTATACTAAATGTGATATATCAACTTCTGACAGACCAGTTGCTGCCCGTCAATCTAGCAAGTAGTGAAAACATGCCCTTAGAGAGACTAATGCAGTTTTTTCCCCTCAGCCTACCAGTGGTTAAGACATTCTCCTAGAAGTAGGAGACCCATGCTCCAGTCCTTGGTCCTCATCAGACAGAGGAAATATTGAACTCGAGTCTCTCACATTCTTGGTAAGAGCTCTAGCCACTGAGAGCTATAAAGGAAGCACCATCTCCTTTCGTGAAAAAAGAAATTACCTGAAACAGATAGTTAATTCTAGGACAGAATGTACAGCTGTGAATCCCAAGATAGGTGCTTAATCTGGGCCAAGAGGAGGCACCTGACTCCCTTGAAGGCCAGGGCTTAGGCCCCACTTCATTTCATGATGGTTTTTCTAAATTTATTTTTGAATAAATATTTTTGATGTTGAGAAGTACTGAGTACCTAAAGTTTGTGAATTCCACAAGGTGACAGAAAACTTGAAAGTTAAGTTTTGCGATCCTCATAATAGCAGCCAAGAATCTCCCCTGTGAAACTCACCTTTGTCTGATATTTTGTGCCACACATTATGCCTGGCAGAATAAAGTTGTAAAGATTAAGGGTATAAAGATGAAAAGCCATCACTGACTTATACAAACATTGGATCTGGTGCTGTGAGACATCCATACAGAGAACAGAAGTAATAGCATACTAACTCATCACCAATAATTAACAGTTTATTAACGTCAAACATCAGAAACTGAATATTTCAACTACCTGTGATCAGATCATAGATTGAAAGAGAAAACTGTTTACAAAAGTGGCGTGCAGATCTGTGTAACTAAAATCTGAGGAAATGACAAGCTGCTCAGACACATTCAGAGAGCAGAAAAATAAGAACCATCAGTAGCCTCTTGTGCCTATTAACTTCACCGAGAATTTAGTTCCTTCTACCAGTTTATGAGTTCACTATACATTTACTTTTCAGGCTATCGACTAGCATATTGGGCATTATATATTATAATTTTGGTAACAAACAGGAAGAACCTTAAATACATATAAAAAAAATCTACTCTAACCTCACTGGGTGCCACTTCATTTCAATCCTTTCCAAGAAAGTCCTCATTCTGCACTTTTTTTCTGTATTAATAACATTTTGGTTGTGACATAAACAGCAAATCTGGAAATCACAAGCAGTTGCATTAAAATAAAACCATGGCTATCACAAGAAAAGTTATCAGCTACAGAAAGGATAAGGAAGAATGCTATACAAAATATTCAGTAGGCTGTAAAGGAACAAATACCAGGCAAATATTGTCTGGGTGCAGGCACCCACACTGAAGTGATACTTTCCAGCTTGGTGCTTTTGAAGGAAAGGTAAGAAAGACCCCAGCTCAGGCATCAGAAAGAGCAGGATACAGTGGAATTTCCAATCTGTTTTTCTTCTTTAGATTTTGTATAGTAATTGATTTGACCCCTTCCTTTTGTTGCACATGCACAAACAATCCCCTATAAGAAGATATACATCCCCTGAGGCGGTAGATATAGTGATATCTTATTATTTATTTGTAATCCTGAAGAAGAAGAAAAAAAAGAGGTAAAGATGTTCTCAGAATGACTAATGGGTTCTCTTCCCTTTTTTGTTAGAACCGTTCAGAACAAAAGACACATTGTCTTTGCTTTCCTACTAATCATGTTGGCCAATTCTATTTTAATTCACATTGTTCTCTAGAAACACTCCTCATTAAAAAAACACATATGGGTGTGGTTTGGTTTTTTTCCCCCGATATCAGAGGACATTTACAGACATTTAATTATTCTTCTTCGTTCAGAAACAAAACAATTACTGTATTGAAGCTCCATGTGCCAATACATGTTTTGATAGGTTATCAGAGGTGGAAAAAAATATTTCTAGCTTGTTTTCCTTTGTACAACTCCAAAATATTCTGCTTTAGACACTGAACTGTCCATTCTTTTATCCATTGCCACTTCACATTCTCAGTTTTCACACTTGTAGACTGTGTCTACACTAGCACCCCCCTTTCAAAAACGGGATGCTAATGAGACACATCTGGATATGCTAATGAGGCACTGAAATAAATATGCAGCATCTCATTAGCATAATGGTGGCCACAGCACTTTGAAAGTGCCACTTTTGATCACGTGCAGTGTGTCTACATGCAGTCCTTTTCGAAAGGACCCCGCAGTCGCCAAAATCCCCTTATTCCTATTTGGTTATAGGAATGGGCAGCAAGTTATATGTAAACTAATATCAAAGTAAAAAGTTTAATAGACCTCTAATTCAGAGTATGTACTATGAATGACACCAAAAGTTTTATGGTTCTATTTTATGGACAAAATTACGATAAAATAAACCATAACATGTAATAGAAGGACTTGCTGTCAATTCAAACCACAACTGCCTATGGATGGGATTATCCAAGCACTCGGTATTTCCCTAACTGTGCTCCCAGTGAAATCAAAAGTAAAACTACCTATGTCTCTAATCTTGCAGTCCTGACACAGGTAGAATTGATGTGAGAAGTACAAAATTTGTTCCCAACAGAGATTTGCTTGTATAGAACCTCAATAAAAGTTTTGGAAAAAAAAAAAACTAGTAGATTATGTATTTCAGAAATACCCCTGTATCAACTTTGCTCAAACAGTCACGCTTTTTCAATATTTAACTCACATAAAACACACACACAAGCTTATTTTAGCTGCCCTTTAAAAAAACAATCCCTTTTAACTTTCCAGTTGACATATGCTACATTGTGATGACTGACTTCAGGTTGCATTAGTAATCAAATAACCTAACACAATATGACTAAGGAAACCTGGTGTGAAGTTGTCTAATGTGTTGGACTTGATAAGATCAACTTGACAAGTGTCTGTAAACACCTTAAACATACAGAGAAGAAAGATGAAGAGGCCGTTATTGGCAGAGGAAATACAGAATGGAAAGCTGCTTGACCTGTCTCACCTCAACAACTTCAATGTTCCAAGCTCCCAAAAACATCCTTAAAAGACAGTTACTTGCTGTTACTTCCAAGACTCTCTTTTTAGAAGAGCATTGATAATTATTTTTTAGCTGCAGTCAGGACATGCAGACACATTTGAAAATGCACCCCATATTCTTTGTAGTTTAATGATTATAAAATATGAAGATATTATATTTACAATGCATTTTGTACAAGATATGTCTTGTCAGGTCTCTGTAGAAAAGTTATGGTGTAGTTACAGCTGGGTGTCACCCACAAGGTAAAATGCTTCCAGTCTACACACATGGTTATGAAGGGCCTATTCAAGAAAATAGACCACATGCCCTGGCCACTTTCTCCAGTGAACGGGGCCCCAGAAGCTCAGCAAACAGGGTTGTGTGGCCAGCAAGCCCTTCCAGAAGCTCCAGCCAGCTATGCCCTTAAAAGCCCACACCCAGCCAGTGTCTGCCCATGTGGAGCCTTGCAGAGCCCTGAGAGGCCCCACAGGCTACTGCAGGCCCATACACTCCCCCTGAGGGATCAGAAAGAGGGCACAGATGGCAAAGACCAGGAGCAGCCCCCAGGGCTTGCCCCTCGCTGCCCGGGGGAAGGAGAGGGGAGGAGGTGGGGGAGGCCTCCCACAGTCCCTCACATGTGCATTTAGTCTCCTCCATAGCCACAGGGTTTCTGGGGCTTCCTGCAGCTTTAAGAGCAGCTGGAGGCACTGATCATAGAGGTGTGTTTGCTTTGGAGAGGGTGTCTTGCAACTCCAGCTGGCCAGCACCATGGAGGACCATTCTGTTGAGAAAAGCCCTACCCTTCTGTTAGCAGAAACTCTCGACGAAAGCATTACGCCTCATGGTGGAGAGGCAGAATGTTGTCGGTGAATGTGCCGGGTTTTATTGAGATACGGTTGATAAAACCCATATTGTGTGTGGCGGCTCCACTAGTTTTGTCGACATAACCAGGGTTTTGCCAGCAAAACTTCCTACAATAACTGTAGCCCTGAGGAACAAATACTGCATGATGAGTTGAATCACAGAAGTCCTCTTGGCGTTGTCACTGTCCTGCCTGTTAGGTTCCCCACCACCCTGTCCTGCTAAGCCAGAAGCTTTGGTCAACCCCCGAGCCATGGCACAGAGTTGGGATTATCACTCCCCAGCAGAGCAATGTTGACATTGAACCAACAGGGCAGGGTGGTGAGGAGCCCCAGAGAGGATGAATGTGGGCTCAGTGGCTTGATCAGCATATTGGGTGGAAACCCAAGGAGACTTCTATCATCCAACCTGTCACATACTAAACTGAAGGAAGTGCTGGTACAAGCTTAGAGGGATTTCTTGCCCATGTATGGAAACTTGATGGACTGCTGATATAATCAGTCAGGGTGAGAAATAACTAATTCAAAGTCTATCCATCTAGTATGTTAGATTTAGTTAGTGCACGTATTTGCTAGGCAATATGCTTTGATCTATTTATTTTCACTTATAATCAATCTTTTTGTAGGTAATATATTGTTTATGTGTTGTCTTTCTCAGCACATTTTGAGAGAAGTGGTGAAAATCTTGTCTTGGGCAACAAAAGCTTGTTGTGCTTATCTTTCCAACATTGAGAGAAGAGCTAGCTACATTAATGAGCTTACCTTGCACAGGTCCCCGTGCATGTCTTCCACCTCCCCAAGAGGCAAAAAGTTATGTCAACATACCAGCATCTCCCATTGACATAAGGTAAACATTCAACTTACACCAGCAACTGAAACAGCCTAACATAGGTTGAACAATCAACTTACGGTATTATTGTAGACCAGCCCATCAGTTTGCTATACCATAGGACTTTTAAAGGTATATAAAAGATAATTCATTAAGAGAAACTGCAGTCACATTTATGTCAAATGGGAAGTTTGTCAGTGGCTGGGAGTTTAACCATTGTCTCTTTCAATCCTTTCTCTCCAGCTGCTCTGAAAGGGGGAGATTTATGATGGAACACAATGATGAAATGGGTCATTTTGTTATAAGAGAAATGGACTTGAAAAGAGTCCGGTTCTCTCATAACAGAATAAATGTGCCCATTTTGTCCACAGCCATTTTGTAGTACTGAGCAACCATAAACTGGAAGTGAGGTCACCACATAATCAGGAATAATTTGGCCTTTTGCTCAGGAAGACAAAATATTTCTGCAACTGCAGAGTGCTGCTAACAAGAATAGATAAAGTGACAAATTCACAAGAATGGAAGAAAGAATGCAGATATATGACCTTTTTTTTTTTTTTTGCTGAGAGTTGTTTTACTGATGAAAAGTATTTTTTTATCTTAAACTTTGTGCTGTTGCTTGTGAAATGTTAACCCTCTACGGGTATTGTGTATTACATGCTTTGTTTTGAGCAGCTTATAAAAGAGATTAGTTAATGTGCATTTTGGAGATGCTTGGGAGAAATCAGAGGATTTCAACAAAGTAAGAGATTGACATCCAACTCCCCAGTTGCTAGGAGGATGGCTGGCTGCTGAAAACCTACTGCTGACCACTTGACATCATCTCAGACTTTGGATGGCTGTATTGCAGTGCTCTAAATCAGTGTTTCTTAAGCTATGTTCCATGGAACATAGTGTTCCGTGAACAACTTGCAGGTATGCCACAAGCATTTGGAAAAATATAGTGATGGTATATATTTTCTGTTTTTAAAACCAGATACAGTGTTACTTTTTCATTGCTATGATAGCTGATCAAATTACTCCATTTTACTGTTGCTGCATATGCTGCTGTTTGGTTGGATTTTGTTTTTTGGGTTTTATTACGGTCTGATAACATTTTTGAGGAAAGTTTTCATCGGTGAGAAGCATTAAAAAATATTGTTTGCTGTTCTGTGGTTTCAAAAGTTTAAAAACACTGCTCTGAGCTATTTCTGTTTTACATGTATATATTAGATGCAAAAAAATCAAGGTATTGTGTATACCCGTCGCTTATCAGCCAGAGATGTGTCCCCATAGTTCTGAGCTTAAGAAAAAAAAAAAAAAACAGGTTAACTATGTCTGTCAGGATTTTAACATTTGCCGAGTTTATGTGGCTCTGAAATTTGAAATAAAAGAAAACTCTTTACAAAAGTGGCAGGCAGATTTGCGTAACAAGTAAAATCCAAGGAACTGACAATCTGCTCAGACCCATTCAGAGAGCAGAAAAATAAGAACTGTCAATAGCCTCTTGCACCTATTAACTGAGAATTCAGTTCATTATACCAGTTTATGAGTTCACTATAAATTACTTATTCAGTCAGAGACTAGTATATTGGGCATTATATATATATATATATATATATATATGTATCAGAGATTCTGTGTTTTGTTTTCTCAGATAGATTAAGGAAGTCATGTATAATACAGCTTGAGCTTGTGATCACTAAAGTTCCCAGAGATAAATTAACCAAAATGTCAGTACCTCCGTCAATCTTTACTACCTCCCTTAGGCTGGACAATCATGTCTCCAGCATAGGCATCTGAGTGTTGTTTCCATATCTCAGTTTGTTTACACAGTGAACACAAATGTTTACATAAAATGTACTAAGTTCAAGAACAATTTACCCGGATATGTGAAAGGAGATGAACATACAAGCACTTCCAACATTAATTTTAGCATGTACAAATTTAAAATTGTACAAGCATCTGGTACCTGGATAAAAGTGTTTCCACAAACAGAAAAAATAAGGCGGGATCTACACTTGCCCCCAGCTTCAAAGGAGGCATGTTAATCAGGGCGATGGGAGATTACTAATGGAGTGCTGCAGTGAATACGCAGCACTTCATCAGGCTAATTCTCTCCCCCAGCAACTTCGAACGTCAGACTTCCAAGTGCCAGCATGCCGTGTAGCCACGGGCACTTTGAAGCAGTGTGGGCCCTTTGAAGTGCCTTTACTCCTCAAAATTTTGGGGGAGTAAAGGCACTTCAAAGTAGCGCTGGTGCTTTGAAGTGCCCAGGGCTACATGCATGCTGGCACTTCCAAGTTGCTGCAGGGAACAATTAACTTAATGAAGTGCTGTGTGTTCACCACAGCACTTCATTAGCCATCTCCCATCACCCTGATTAACATGTTCCCTTTGAAGATGGGGGAAAGTGTAGACAAGCCTGAAGTGGGTCAAATATTTGCAGAATATGGTTCAAGTATTTGCACAATTTCTGCTCTAAAGGAGAAAAAACACAAAAAAACTTAGCTTAAAAGTGTAAAAACATGCACACCTACCCAGATCGAGTGCAGAATGGGCATCATATGTTACCAAAACAGAATATGTCCTCCAGCACCAGCCTCACCCTCTCTGAGCACTCTTTTTGCATAGGTGAAAAGGAGTATGTGACATGCAAGATATCAGAAACTCAAGCTCTTTACACTTAAAACTTTCTGTACATAGAAAAGGGTACATCCAGATACAGATTACTGGTACTGCAAACGATACTATTAATAAACAGAAATGGACATAAACTACAACTCAAAACAAAAATTTGCTCCAAATTCAGATCTGACTGTACAGAGTGGTTTGGAGCATTACAATTTAAAAATATGTCGCTGTATTGTAATGTAAGCCTACTGCAGAAACACGGGGCCATTTTCTTACCCCATTCAAATTCACTGATTTTCATGAGAGCTGTATGCATTTCTCCAGGAACACAGCAGCACTAATATTGATTCAGCAGCCTGGTTTTCCTTACCATTTCAGATTTACCCTGCGAATCCTAGAATGCATAACTTTCTCTAACTACACACTTCAGTCAATTTACTTGCAAAGGCATAAAAAGGTGGCAGCAACTTCACTCAGAAATTCTAACTTTACTTATAGGTGTATGTAGACAAATCTGCTTCTTCAGACAATTCTTTAAAAATGACCATTAATTTAGGGTGGCAAAGGTCCCAGGAAACCTGAGACACCTAAAACAAAAGATCACTTCTGAAAATTGTTCTTATAATACAATATAGATGCTCATCTCCTAAAAAAGTTTAAATGTGAGGAAGATTGGGTTTGTGGTTAACGTACTGGACTGGGACTCAGGAAATATGAGTGTAATTCACAGCTGTAGTAAGAAGAGGGCCCTTGTTCACCAGGCTGGTGTGAGTCCTGAGGCCCATGCAAGAGTAGTCAAGACTTTTCTAATATAAAGTACAATTGAACTGTGAACAAGAGTCAGGCCCTGCTCACAGAATTTGCCAAGAACAGGGATGACTTGGCAGGAATACACTGACCTAAGAGGTAGTAAGCACCAGTCATGTGAACACATTCCAGAATGGCAGTATCAGAACAACCCGTTAGGAAACATCTTGGTACCAACACACTCTCCACGGGAACATATGGACCTTTGTTCATTACAGGTTTCAGTGTGACAACATGATGGATAATGATGCTTTGATCGTTCCACCATGTACAAGGTATGTCAGAGGGTGCCATACATCAGGAGTGATGTGCAACTTGTTTGTATCTGGTATAAAGATGTATTTCAGAGGGGCTGCCTTTGTCTAGCAAAGGAGGGAGAGAAAAGTCCCACCATTGACTGAGCAGGTCCATTGTCAGGGGACACGTGTATAGTGGTCTAATAGAGAACTATTACTGTGCTGTGCTTGGCAATAAACTGGCCAGGTGCCTTCATCCTTTATCTGATTCTGTGGTTACTAGAGATTCTCTCAGAGTCTGCTGTGCTGCCCCTCTGCTCAGAGCTGGGGCAGCAAACAGAGGGAACACATGCATATAGCCAAACGTTTATCAACCTTTGGCAGAGCAGGATGCCCATCAGGACATTACAATCGGTGATTTCTGATGTCACCAGTACTACCACCAAAGTCCTCTGACATTTTGGGCAACTCAATCTCTTGTTGCCTCGTTTCCCCTGCTATAAAGTGAGGATATTACTACATATTTTGTCAAGCTTGTCAATTCAATTTTATGTTCTTTTGAGCAGAAATACTCTACCTTTTTACAGTTCTTGCATAATGGTGCCCTGATCTGTAGCTGCTATTGTAATTGAAATAATTTATAATTGAAGTAGTTAATGTGATTAACATTAGGTGCTCTCCCCAAACTACAAAGTATTTTTATAGCAAAATGCTACATCCTAACAAAACATTCATGGTGAGTGTCTGACACTGAAGACACCTACAATCACCTGTGAACTATATCAATGTACCTGTTTTACATCTTTACTAAGAAAGAGATTATTTATACAAACTGAGATGTAGGAGATTGATTTAGAAATCCAGACCTGAATTCATTATTAAAACCCCATTCTAAAGCTACAAGTCAAATGGAGAAACTACCCGAGGCTTTAATGATCCCATTTTTTGGTCACAATCTGTGTTCTCTGTAAGCTGGCCACTCAGGAAAGGGTAAGTGCTGCCCAGTCGATTAGCAGAGCACCCACAGCCAGGTTTCTGACTCTTCTGGGTGGTTGGTGCACATTAGCACATGCCTCAGTGCACATAAAAATTACTCTGCAAATGGATGGCAAATACACGCACCAGGATGGAAAAGATCAGAACATAGACATGTAATGGAATAAAGACAGGTTGAAAGGTAATTATTTATAGACTACAGGATGGGAACATAAGCACATAATGGGATGAAATCAGGCTGACAATCTTCTTAAGTTTGACTTAGCTGTTATCTGCAGTTAACAGTCATGAACATGGCTGGGTGGAATAAGACATGACAGGGTGTGAAGTATATTATATTATTTCAGGCTTAGTGAGTTGTGCAGTGAATGCAATTAGGCATGCATTAATAATCAACAACATTCATATAGGAAAAGAAAATATTATAATTTTTAGGGAGAATTCAGTCACAACTCTGGCAAGGTTTATGAAGTGTATTGTAAATCCAGCATTTTATTTATCCATTTATAATCAACGTGTTCTAGTTTCCTATTTAAAAATCCCAGTATTTCTTTGCTTTTATGATGCTAACCAGACTATTTCTATTGGTTTCTTCGTTTCTTTCTGTTATCCTTCCCAGGCTAAACAGCATCTGTGCATTCTGTAGGTTGTTTTTCAAGAGAACAAATCTTTAACAGGAACAAACGTCATAATTTTACACTTCATTCACCTTAGCTGAAATTCATAAGCTGCTTTCTGTATCACACTTAAAGTGCTCGTATACAGCTATAATGGTATTGCTATATAATAAACAGAAATACAAAATTCAAATTCTGAATACTCAGACAGCACCTAATATTGATCAGCACCACCATTTAAACCTAATCTTGATTCAAATTCCCTAAACCAGATATCCAGCTACACTAGCTGCTTTTACACTACATTCTTCTTTCGAAAGAGGAATGCAAATGAGGGAAATTTCAAATGCAAATAAAGTGCTAATTTATATTTGCATAATTTCTTCTGATTGCGTTTTCTAAAGAGTTTGTTTTTTAAAAAAACAGTGTAGATGGGGTTCTTTCAAAAAAAAAACTTTTTTTTGAAAGAACCCTCATACCACATTTTTTTCAGGAATAACTGTTCTTTCAAAAATGGATTTTTCCCCCTAGGGAATCCCACCTACACTGCTGTTTTTCTTTTTGGAAAGGCTCTTCCAGAAACACAATCACATGAGATTATGCAAATGAAGCACAAGATTTGTAAATCAGCAGTTCATTTACATTTTCAATCTCCCTCATTTTCCTTCCTTCGCCAAAAGGGGAATGTAATATAGACGTAGGCATTCATAGTATTTGAAGATCTGCTCACCTTTCTCTAGCGACGCATGCTTAAATCAATGTGATTTTTACGTTTTGAAGACCCTTAGATGGAAAGCAGTTGAGAAATGAAAAACAAATATTTGGAAACATGTCCCAGAAAGCATAATGCAGATGTACAGTGCTATATCATTGCTTTAAAATAATAAAATATTGCACAAAAGCTAATCTCATTATTATGTCCACTTTGGTAACTGATTTCTCCATCCCTCATTATAATGAGATAATTACAGTGATAATTACTGTGGAATACATTATAATTTTCATTTTACATAAAACAAACCAGTGTTTGTTAAAGGACTTCCACACTCAGACGTGTAGCCGCAGAAATTCTAATGAAATGACATTGAATAGAAAACAGTCTCCACAAATTATTTCAACATTTTTCCCCCATAAAACTGCCAAATGAAGCTCTATGGGGAAGAATTATAAAGGCTGGCATTTTTATAAATAGGAACCTTAATTCAGGCCTGCTAATCACTCATTAAGACAGTGACCTGATTTTTCCAAGTGCTGAGTACTCAACAGACTTTATTTGGCCAAGTTTAGTCATCAAAACAAAATTCCCAGATTTCTTTAAAATGTGCATTTACTGGAAGTTGCTGGGATTGCAACACTCTTGGAAAGCTGGTCATTCTATTTAGGCCCCCATTTGGGAAAGAGAGCTGTTTTTTGAACTCGGGACACAGTAGTGGTTGTTAAACATTGTCCTGAGAAACCAAGCCAGGTAGCTGCCCAAACCAGAAATTAGCACTTTAGACACTCATATTTGAAAACTTTGGATCTGAAGAAGTGGGTCTGCCCCACGACAGCTCATCATTTAATAAATTATTCTGTTAATTTTTAAAGTACTGCAGGTCCGGTTTTTTGTTTTGGCTCAATACAACAGTCTAATACTGGCCTTTTCCACAAATGCATGGCTCCTGGTTAATTAAAATAGCAGCATATGTAAACATGTGCTTCATATTTATTTTTTAAAATTCTGATATAGGTTCCATTCATCAGCCAATGACAGTAACAAGCTATTGGTTTATTAAGCGAGCCAGCGCAGACCACCTTTATGACAAGAGGTGAAAAGCTGCCTGTCGTTACGAAAATTTCTTTTAAACAAAGATGGATTATTTTTGTAACATTTTAATGGAACAGAGAATAATTGTGGCAATGTTAACAGAAAAAGAGGACCCATACACAGAGACTTAAAATATTTTCTCCTGAAGGAGAACTACATTGTTACAGTAGGCACTGTTACAAAGGTTAATTGCTTGGAGGTGAAATTCCAACCGTCAGTGTGCCAGCAATGTCACAGACATCTAATAATTTTAATTAGTGAGAATATATTGGGCTACTTAGGTTAGGCATACAATTAAAAATCTACTGGATGCCACTAACTTGACTGAAACGCTTTATGCATTTCTTAACGTCATTTTCTCCCCTCCCTGCCATGTGTTGTTTTCATGTACAGTTGAACACTCCTCTATTGCTCTTGTTAATAAATTTTAATTACTGAGATACTTTAATTATACTAAACATCATTTTCTAATGAAGAGGGGGCATGGGGGCTTACTTCCATTGACAGAAAGGTTGATTGACAAAGGATGATTTGCAATAATCAGCAACCTTAAGAATCACTAATAGAAGCAATTAAACAACAGACATTAATCAGAAAAAGTGCTGTTCAGGGTTGCAGTGAGTAATACACTGCATGATGTACTATCATGCAACTGAGGAGCAGCAAGGTTGAACAAGCTATATCACAGGTTAGGACATTCTTCTATATGTATAAAACACACCTGTTAGGAAAACAAGTAATCCATACAGTGTAAGTGTTATATTTTGATATGACAGGACATACCAAATCTAGACATTGCTGAACACCATTGGAAAGCTGAAGTCCCCACGTTTCCTCTGGTGCAATGCACTAATACATACCCATGGCACCTCAAAGGATAAGCAGTGTCTCTGATCAGGCAAAAATCTAAGCCATTTTTCAAAGAAAACAGGGCATTTTCCAGCAACTTTCCCATCCTGGGCCAGGCCACCCTTGCAAGTAAACAATTTTCCCCATTTCCACCCTTTCCTTCTCCTCTAACAATGGCTGCAGTAAATAAAAATATTTCCCTTACTGTCTTTTTTTCTTTCTTTTCAGCTCTGTTAGTTCCTGCCCTCCCACCTCCAGTCTCTCTTTTCACCCGGAGATCAGACTGAACAGGCCAGGCTGAACAACTGAATTACCTTCATGGATGGGAAAGAGAACTGTAGCAGTTGAACACTGAATCAGATCAGCACAGTTAAAAGGACAAAGGATTTCATCCCTGACTGAAATCCTCGGAAATTCACTAATTCATTTCACTGAGACTTAATATCAGGAATAGAGGGCAACATGCTCTGTGGAGTTTTTGCTTCTCTCTTCAGAATAACATTTTGAACTTAAATAGTAACAGAGAGTAAGCCGTGCTAGTTTATACACTATCAAAACAAAAAGCAGTCAAGTAGCACTTTAAAGACTAGCAAAATAGTTTATTAGGTGAGCTTGAGTCTGTTCTGGTCTGGATATGGTCTGAAGAAGTGGGTCTGTCCAACGAAAGCTCACCTCATAAACTATTTTGCTAGTCTTTAAAGTGCTACTTGACTGCTTTTTGTTTTGATTTTGAACTTACCTAGTGTGGTCTGAGCTCAGCAATGGCTGGACAAATATGGAATGAATGACAAGCCAGTTGATCTGGACACTAATGTAGAAAGGCAGAACACCACCACTTGGCTTTGTTCATTCCTCCATATGTCCCTATGGACCTTTTTCCACAGATGTTCTGTGGATTCTAGAACCACCACTGGAAATGAGAGAACTGGGGCAGAAAAAGGTGAGGAAGGACGGACAGTGGCTTCTCAACTATGTGGGGGATACCCGGGCTAGAAGTGCATTAATTTAGGCTGGTTCTTCCATGTTTGGAGAGAGCAGACAATTAAGTAACACATTATGATAGTCTACTATAATGGAGGGACTAAAGCTTGGGAAGAGATTAGAGGCGCACAGTAAACCTCCTTCAGCTGACTGTCTTTGCCAGTTCTGTGTGGCCAGAAGAAGGAAGAGTAGATCTGTCCATGGAATAATACAAAGGATGTTTCTTGAGTGATGATTTCCTACTGCCCTTCATGGAATTTATCTGAAAAACAAACTGAAAACCACATGGAGAATTCTCTCAGAGAAGTATTTTTCTCTCCCTCGTCAGCAACTGATTCCTTTACTGGCCAAAGACTGAATTTCATCCCAGCTTAGTGGCACAATTTTCCTTTTAGACTCGTGTTCATGGTGAGATGCTTAATAGGGCTATTCAGGCTTGTAGCAGAGAGACAGATTACTACAAGGGCAGTAAACGTCTCAGTTTTGAACAGCTTGGCAGCTTGATTGCATTAGTGGCACTAAAGCTTTTTGGAGCTCTTCTCTACTCTCCCCATATTTCTTGAGTGATGAAAGAGAGATTCTCATCCAGATGTCAGAGGGACAGCAAGGACACCATTTGGGGGATGTGGGGCAGCAGCCGTGCATAGTGGGATGCTGCTTGTGCTTCTCCCCCTTCCCTGATTATCAGCAAGTGAGGGAAAAGCACTCAGCTTGTATGCACTCCTCTTACCCCTGCCCAGTGAGGGGAGGGGACAGAGGAGTAATTCACATAATCTGTGTACTTTTCCCACACTCCCTGACAGTCAGGAGATAGGGAAGAAGAGCAAGCAGCATCCAATTTGCAAGGCTCCTACCAAGCCTCCAGAAATGGCATCCTTGCACAGCCTCATAAGCAGAGGGTCAGACAAAAAAACCACTGAGGCTGTGGCCGCACTAGCCCCCTCCTTTCAGAAGGGGCATGGTAATGAGGGATTTCAGAAGATGCTAATGAGGCATTGCCATGTATATGGAGTACCTCATTAGCATGATGGTGGCCATGCGCGATTCAAAAGTGCTGCTTTCAAAACACACGCTGCCTGTGTAGACAGGGGCCTTTCAAACAGACCCCCTGATTTCGAAAGCCCCTGCTTCCCATTTGGCCCTCTCAAAAGGCCCCTGTCTACATGGGCGCTGTGCGTTTCAAAAGTGGAACTTTCAAATCCTGTGCAGCTGCCTTTATGCTAACGAGGCACTGCATATACATGGAGGAGCCTCATTAGTATCTTCTACAACCCCTCATTATCATGACCCTTCTGAAAGGAGGGGGCTAGTGTGGCCACAGCCTGACTCTTTTCAGATCCTAGGCACCAATAAATCCAGACTAAGCTTGCTGAAAATATCATCAAAAGCTTCAGTAAACTGATCCCTTTTAGAAAAGAAACAAAAGAATCTCTCCCCAAATCTGGCGGATGGCTTATCTTTTGCCTACCTCTGACAGATGAGGGAAGCAGAGAAGAAAGACGTTTTCTCAAGCTTTTTTATAAATCAAAATGTTCGGAAGCTTAATGAATAGTTAATTCACACTATACCTCACACCAGGATTCTTAGAAAATCAATTAAAGGATGTTATTAAAACTCCTTTTAACTAGTAGAAAAAGCCCTTGCCTTTCACACTTACAATCAGACTCATGGTAGGAAACATTAGTGGTGATACTTTACTCCAGACAGTTAGATCATCATCATCATACCATGCCAATTTTGCTGGCAAGGATAAATTATCTGGTTCAATTATACTGTCAAGTTATAAGACTAACTTGCTTTTACATGGTAAATGACCTTGCAGCTCACAGTAACCAAAGCTTAATTAAACCATCAAAACAAAAAGCAGTCAAGTAGCAATTTAAAGACTAGCAAAATAGTTTATAAGGTGAGCTTTCATGGGACAGATGGTCTGAAGAAGTGGGTCTGTCCCACAAAAGCTCACCTCATAAACTATTTTGCTAGTCTTTAAAGTGCTACTTGACTGCTTTTTGTTTTGATAGTGTATAGACTAGCACGGCTCCATCCCTGTTATTAATTAAACCAGTTCCTTGAATATAAGAAAAGCATTGGTAAGCACCTGGGAGTGAATCATAGTGCACTGGGCCACGTGTACTAAATAAACTAAATAGGTCTTTTACATCTCTCGTATTTGTGACATTGTGGTCATGATTGGACTCCAAAAAGTACTGATACAAACTCATGAATATTGGTCAGTGTTAAAGTTTGTTAATAAAAATGTGATGTATATGGACATCAAAATGAGAGTTGTTTTCCCCACTATTTGCATATGTGATCCCAGGTTATATAAAGTATTAACTAAATGCAGCATCACTGGAATGACACACTTTTTGCATCGGATCCTGAATTACTTTTACAGTTAAAAGTCCCATCAAATTTCATGTAGATGTGTATGGGGCAAGAATGTTTGGGATGGTAAAAGCAGATCCCAATTCATCAGTTTAATAGCCTGAGATGTCTTCTTATATTTGGGCATAATCTGAGAGACCAGCAGCCATTACAAGGGATATTTTGTTATAACCTTCCACAGAAGAATAGAACGCTATTTAAATGCAAAACTAGAAATCCTCACTTTTCATTGTTGCCTGGCAGATTCTCCTGCTTTTGGTGAATGTTTAAGAAAAAAATAATACATTCATGTGACAGAATACAGCAAATATCCAAGAGTGTACCTGTACTCTAGCATTTGGCTTGTAATTCAGGTAATCCATCCCTATTTCAATGTGAGTTTTGGACCATCAAGAAATTGAAGTCCATGCTGATAACTGAATATGTTCCACCAAGTTCCTCATGTAATTCGGCCTTGAGACAGGCTATGCCATTTCCAAGATCAAATTCTGATCTCAGTTACATTATGCAATAGATTGGCAGTGATTACCTACTAGCTAGTCTTTATCCTGTTGGAAAGGACACAGTTCTGATTTATGAGGGATACATGGCTCATTACTCAAACTAGATAGGAGAGGGGTGGTAGTAGTTCTACTGGGTGGGAATCTAGGAAATTGGTGGGCCCCATGCAGCCACTGGGGCTGCATCTGCAGTCCAGGGATCCCCTGGTTATTCCTGTCCCCAGTGTGTCACTTGCGCTCTGGGGCACTGGAGTCCTGCACTTCTTACACATGGTCCAATTATTTATGTTATTGGTATCAGCCCTGCAGTGACCTCTGTATGTGGGAAGAGGTATGCCATGACTCTAGAGCCCCACAAGCAGAGACCTCTGCAAGGTTAGAAATAATTTGCCATTTTTAAAAAACCCACCAGTGACCCAATCTTCATCTTTTAAAAAAAGTTTAGACGTTTCTGATGGTAGAAATCTATTATCTAAGTTAGAGAGTGTCTGTCTGTCTGTCTGTCTGTCAGTGTTACGTTTGTTCAAGAACTCCACTTAAACTGTAAGAGCTATGACCATGAAATTTGATATGTAGCTTCTTCTTAACCAAACTTAAATCAAAGTCAGGGTTTGGTTGTGCCTGGAAAGTGGGCAATGCCTCAAATCCTAGGATTTCTCAGAACACTGAAAGGGAGGGGCATCGACAGGAAGGACTACACAATTCAGACTCAACACAAGGGGTGGCAATGCTGCAAAGTGACCACTGGGGCAGCCGCAGCAGGAAAGCAGTGCTCGCCACCCTGCCCGGAGAGGTAAGTGCCCCTCTACTCCAACCCCATCTCCAGGGCTCAGCCACAGCGCCACACGTGGAGAAAGCCGCTTCTCCCTCCCCGCAACTAGACCCCCCTTGAGATGCCATGGCCACTAACACTGCCCCTCCCCCTTCAAGCTCATGCTGAGGTTGGGAAAACAGCCCACCCACACACGCTGCTGGGGGCAGGGAAAAAAGCTCTGGCTTCACCCTCCTCCCCTGCTGCCACTGTACTGGGAGCAGGAATAAAGACCCAGCCATGGCCTAAGCACCCTCCTCCCCCACTTCCACACCACTGTAGAGACAGAAAGATTGCAAATGTTGTCTCCCCAAAATTGTGGGGAGTAAGGGCACTTTGAAGTGCCTGCAACTACGTGGCATGCCGGCACTTTGAAGTTGGACACTTTGAAGTTGCTGCAGGGGAGAATTTGCATAATGAAGCACTGCATATGCATCACAACACTTCATTAGTAATCTCCCATCACCCTCATCAGAGTTTTCTTAATAAATATATTTCCCTTCCTCTTCCAAAAATACAATCACTTACATAAACCATATATATTTTCCTTTTATTTTCCAAACCAGGACAAGAAGAAAACAAACTTTCCTTCTCTTCCATACCCAAGGAATGCCATGTTAATTTGCTAGCATTGTACATTTTTGTGATATTGTATCTTATGTCAAGTTACTGCTCAGGTATTTTTGTGTTAATTTGTCACTCCTATTCCTAACAGTAACATGAAGCATAACAAAGAACAGAATGCAAACAGGCATGGGGGGAAAGGCGGTTATTGGTTCACAGAGCAAGCAAGAGAAATGTTGAGTGATAAGCAGAATATGAGGCTTATGGAACTGGGAAGATGACATGTTTCAGGAAAACCTCAGTCAGAATTCCTGCTATCAAATTTCATATTTGGTAAACAGAGCACTAAGACTGTTCACTTTCATAGATTAAGGGAGATTTACAGTGTTTTAAAATTCAGCATAGTTATCTATATTTTCATAGTCAGCAGCAGCAAACAATGCTGTTTGCATACGATACTGACAGATCCTAAAAAGAATTAAAAATACTCAAGTTTGTAATTCAACAAGCTTTTAAAGGTGTGAACAGTGTTTAATAAACTACAGAGATATAACAGCTTACTGCAAAATAAAACACAGCAGGCCAAAGAGAGCATTTGTTGGGAAACATAACCTTTGCAGTAAACGTTGTTACATGATAATACAAATTATGTGTGGCATCTTACTCAGGAGCATACTTTCAGGGGACAGAGGGAGGGCATGTGTTGCATGAAAGGGAGACAATTTGCGAAAAATTGTGAACACACAATTTATTACCACGATTTTGAATCCCTTGCCTGCTTTTTGTGTTAGGGTTTCAGAAAACTAAAAATGTTTTCTCTCTTGGAGCATGAAAAAAGCCACCTTTCACACAAAATTGTGTCTAGGAGCTACTTAAGCAGGCAAGTAGCCCCTATGGATGGTTCTGGCGTTATAAAGCGTATTACCAAAGAAGAAAAAATGTGGTACTTCTGCAGATTTCACAAAACCCTACGGATTGAGTACATGACTGGGAACTCCAGCTCTGAATGCTAATCAAGTTTATGTAAGTGACTTCCTTAAAGATGCTTTTTCAAAATAGTATATTATCAACACTTCTTTATTTCAGCCTCTTGTGTCATATGAAGTACATACACATTGCTTTTTCCTACCACTAAATGAGGCAAAGGTCCAAGATGTGAAGTGACTTACTCAAAGTCATACAACAATTCAGTGTCAGAAATAGGATGAGTATTCAGGGATAATATTGCACTCCCATTAAAGAACTGTTGGAATTCCTATTGACATCTATGAAGCCAAGATATCACCCAGGCTTTGCGATTTCAAGCCCATTATTAATCTTTTAGAGTAAATTATCTTGCTAGGAAGTAACTTAATCTGACTGAGCCTTAGTTTCTCCATTTGTAAACAGTGTTAAGAAGATCACAAATCAGCAGAATCCAAATATATAGTGGAATTCATAGCCACACATGGCAACTATGTTCTCCAGGTGAAAGTCAGCCTTGCGTAGAAGCCCATCACAAGGCTTGTGCACCATTTAAACCCTTCAGTTAAGTTTCAGGCAATACAGGGACTTCACATGGGTGAATTTTATCCTCTGCACAAGTGTGAATGTTATCCTCTATGCAAAAGCAGCAATGGGTTTCTCTCAGTAATCTGAGTTTTCCAGATCCCTGCAGTAAAAGGAAAATCCCTTTCAAACACAATAAAGAATTATGCTAGACTTTGTGAATTATCTAGACTTGTGAATTATGCTAGACTTTGTGAATCTTGTATCACCACTGAACAGTGGTATCTGCCATGCTGTGTTTATAGACTAGTAATGAGCAAAGTCTTCCCATTTAATTTTGCCAGATTTCCAAAGTCATTCATAAGTTTTTTAAATTAGGATTTTTATGTCTTTTCTTTTAAAAACACAGACTGGTTTAATTATAATGGCACATAAAACACAGTAGCAGGTTTTTCTGTTTTATTTGCTGCAAGCATTTCTTAGAAAAGGACTTTGAATTTATTTTCTATTAAGTTTGTATAGACTCATCACAAAGATTAGTCCCTGTCTTTTAAAGATTTATAGTAGCCTAAAAGAAGCATGCTCTTAACATTCATTATTGGCATTTTTAATATTAGTCTAAAAATGTCTAAAGCTGCTAACTGAAATGCCAGAGTTAAGTAGGGTTTCCTATAGTTACAAGCAGCCGGGCTTGTCTTTACACAGCTTTAACAATTACAGACAAGCAAAGACCTATCTTTCCATTTGCAATTCAAACATTTCAAAGGGATGTTTTATTTCTGACTAAAATGGTGAGACTGAATTTCTTAATTGGGGTTACTTTCAATAATGAAGAATATCATCTTGCCACTAATTGGTAATTAGCTGCTTTCCTATGTACATATTATACAATGACTGCCTGGTATTATTGTTATAGTACATATGGTATCATTAGTCTCACATTTAAACACACATCCACTAATTGTCCTTTTCCAGCCTCAGACTCTAAACCATTTAAACCACAGCCACGTCAATTAAAGAAAATGAAAAAGAATACACGAATAGTATTTTTCCTTAAGTATGCTACAGATTGAACCTCTAAATGCTGGGACTCTCTGGTCCGGCAACATCCATGATCTGTCAGTGGCTGGGAGATGAAGAACAGGAAGGCCTGGGGCCAGGAGCCCTGCCAGGATGGCAGCAACAGGGCTAGACAGCCAGGAGTCCATCTGGGACCAGTGGCAGGAGGCCTGCCCTCCTGGAAGTTGGGCAGGGGCAGAGATGGGGACTGGTCAGGACCAGCATGACCATGAGGTCATGTGGGAGTCCTACTGCTGGTGGCAGGGGACCAGAAACCAGGGCCAGTGGTGTTTGAGGGGTGTGGGGCACAAACAGTGGCAGCTGGGGCCAAGATTGGAGCTGTGAGTGGAGCCAGAAAAGGCAGCCGGAACTGATTTCCCCTGGCTCAGTAAACTACCTCATTCAGGACCAGTCAGGTCCCAATGGTGGTGGATTGAGGAGGTCCAACCTGTAATACAAATCACAGTATCCTTAAATATGAAGAAATGCACTAGGCAACACAGGGACTTAATGCTCACAGGTGGACCTCTTGCCTGGGTACTAATCATCTGGCAACATTCCATAGTCCAGAACCAGTGCATCATCCAGCCTGGGGATTCCCAGTCTGTTGGGATAGCATTTGCACCTGGTGGACCTTTTCATTCTTTATCAGACAATTCATCTTGAATACTTATATGCCCCCCACCGCTTATTTTACAGTTTGAACACTTCAAACTTTAAATGTATTTATTTTCACAGGGACACTGTTCAATGGGGTAACAGTAGCTCCCTGTTTTACAGATCAGCACAGAGAGGCTTATTGATTTGCCCAAGGTCACACAGGAAGTCTATAGCACAAAAGGGAATTCAATACACATCTCCCAAGTCTGAATTGAGTAGCCTGACCACTGGACCATACTAACGCTCCATTCTTTACTCAAGCTGATAACTCAGGAACAAACTGTTCAAGATGCTCTACCATCATGTCTAGTAAATTCAGAATTTGTCTCTTTGTGCACATTTCAAATATAGGCCATGATCCTGTAAACATTTAATAAGAGTGAGATGAAGCTTTTGGGAATACTGACATGCATAGAGTTGCTTTTGTCAAGAAAACATCAGCCTTGAAATGACTTTAAAGCATCAATTTATAGGTTTAGTTTACTTGGGGCTCACACCACACTCCCATGCCTAAGGGGGGTTGTTTTTTAAATTGATGAGCCCTGTTCTTAGCATTAGTGTGACAAATGTAGAATTCCACAAAAATGCAGGCTGGAAACGAATCATTTCAGGGCACTGAAATTAAATACCACAAGAGTTTTCAGTTTAAAAATTCCAGATTAAGATTTCACCATGTAAAACTCAAACTAACTTGAAACAAAATCCTACTTTTAATTTAACATCATCTTTGCACTTTGATATGCCACATGGACCACTTAGTTTGTTAATTATGTCGTGCAAAGACTGCAAACTTGTCCTCATAGTGAATGATTTATTAACTTAAGTAACAGTTTTTTTCTCTATGGTTTTGGCATACTGAAGACAAAAAGTGAATTACAGTGCCCAAAGCTATTTTAAATTCATGTATATGCTGTACACAACAAGCAAATTGTATAGCCCTAATGTATAGTCTTCTTACTTGTATTCCAGCAACTTGTCTTTTTTTTTGTTTTTTTTTTGTAAGATGGATATGGTAGAAAGTCTGCTTATCATTCACTTCTGAGTTAATAAATCCATCCATCTGATTAGTAATTCACCCCAATTTCATGTGGCCAAGCGAATGTCTTGTTCCCAATAGTGCTGATGCATCCATCTTGACACCCCTGAACATGTTGAATAAGGCAATAATAACTTTCCAATCATCCATATTTATGTAAATTTCAGCATCTTCTCGTTTTTCTCTGTTTTATCAATCTAACACCATGAAATAACTGAAGAAATGTAGTGTCTGTGCTAAAAATTCCCTCTGCTGGTCACATCCCGGGCCTACGACAGAGATACTTGTAATCTGTTCATTGGCAATAGGTCTACTACAAAGCTGTATTAATATACTGACAGTCAGATGTGGCGGTTTCATTAAGGGTTAATACGGTGCCAGATTCTATAAATGCTTACAGATTAATACAAGTAGTCCTAACTCATGACAGGAGTCTCATTTTGTTCCTGAGATGAGTTTTGATTACGCACAGGAGTAAGACTTGTGATCAGCCAGTAGGTACATCATTTCATAAGTATCTACAGATCTTGAAAAATTGCTATAAAGAGGATAAAGTAGAAGACTTTTTTAAGTAAAAATCAAGTTTCAGCTTTCAGGTAAAATAGAATAAGGTGAAAAAAAAAAAGGCAAATAGTAGGTGCGAGGATACCCTGCTCCCCCTTCTCAAGGCATCCACTATAGCTGGCATGAGTCAGCTGAAATTTCATTAAGTTTTACTTTTTTGGCAGAACAAAAGGATCTTCTTGCAGAATTTCAAGCACTCAGGTAAATAAGGAACCATGGTAACCTTGGCTCTCAACAACCACTAAATTCTGACTTTCACCAAAGTTGACTCACGAGTGAGTCATTTCCTTGGGTCAGCAAGTTTTTATAGTTAGTTATTAGATGTTTCCTCCTGCAAAGAACATAAAACCACTTGTCTTCTTCTCTCCAGTTCTCTCTAGGCAATACTCCTTCTGGTTCCATGGCCATTGGGATTCTCTCCTCACGCTGGAATAGTTTTCAAGACCTGCCCCCTTTCTCTTTAGCTCACCTCCAACCTCTCACCCTCCTTTTTTCTGCATGGCTTCAATATCTTCAATTAACTTTAGAAATTAACCCAACTTTATTTTCTAAAAGGGGAAGGAGAAAAAGAAAAGGATTCCATTGAGAACAAATATATGAGCCTAATTTAAATCTGATTATTGAAACCTTATTGTCACCAGCTACTGCAGATAGTCTTGGTCATTCTGTTTATCCGGTGGAAGTGATTGACCGGTGGAAGTGATTGTCAGCTGTGGTGGAGTTTGCTTTCAAAAGTTCTGCACATTACAGTCGGTCTTTTCCCAGAATCTGTCTCTTCTGAAGCACAGTTATCTCAGGTGTAGCTGCTGAGTTCATCTTATACCCATACAAGTGAAGTAAACATAGTTTTCTGCCAAAATATCATCTATATTCCTCAGATGATAAAACTGTATGCATATCTTGAAGTTGTTTTTAAAAAGTGTGATATTAATTGGCTGCCAGTGTGTAGAATAAACCAAGCAGTTAATATATAGCTTTTATATAAGCGTGAGTGTTTGTTCAGATACATACCACACTGCCATCACAATGGGCCTTGTTGGATTTTTCATAAACAGAAGACATTTTAACATGTGTGTTCATTGATAGTTTTTTAAAATCCATGCAGATGAAATACCACCTGCCTCTACTTCCTTGGCACCATTTTAACATTGTACTACCAATGTGTTTTCACAATGTTTCCGTATTGCAACTTGTATCTTTCAAATGATGTTGAGTCAACCAAGTGTTCTGCATACTAGGAAAAGAACCAACCAACATCAAGCTGAAACAAAGGGAAAAAACATCACAAGTAAAGCCTCTGCAAAATAGAAGTGATTGGCTATTTGAGGGAGGGAAATGCAGAAAGCCTCTCAGAAAACATCATATCAATGGAGATGCATTGGTTTACACTGGCTGATGATCTAGTCCAGTGGCTCTCTAAGTTTTTGGCCTGTGGTCCACCATATTCAATGCAAACATTTCCACAGCCCACCAGCCAACCACCTATGATTACAAAATGCATTCACTTATGTCTAAATGCCTTATATACTAAATTATTCATATTAATCTACTGGTGCATGAACATTTAGACACATAGCTGTAACACAAGGGGAAGTACAGGACTAGAGAGCCCGAGGGGCTCCCTGCTGTGGGAGGGAGCAAATCTCAAGCCTATGCCCCACCTGCAAGATTGCTGTGGACCACCAGTGGTCCGCAGACCACACTTTGAGAACCTCTGATCTAGTCCATATGCTGATCACTAAAACATTGTCATAATTTTGCGCTGCTCTTAGATTTCCTGTAACTACTTACATTGTGTTATATTTGATGTCAGTGCTTTCTATAATACAAATCCAGCCATATGAAGCTATGTTAAGAATACTATCTGGGAAAAGGAAATTGGTTCTATTAATGCTATTTATGCATTTCGGATCCTAGGAGCTCCATTGTAAGAAAGTAGATCACCTTGATCTAATCAATAATATTAATTACCATTGTTTTTAAGAATAATAAAGCTTGCCATGAAGGCTTATTGAAGTGAATCTTTTTGGCTTCTGTGTAGACAAATGTATTTATTTCTTGCTTTCATATTTAAAAGAAAAAGTACCTTTAAAAACTCTCATACTTCGAATATATTGAAATCAGCATGTCTGGGAGGAAACACCAAAATATAATGTTTTCTGTTGGCAAAAAGCTACTTAAAAACTCTTTTACAGGTTAACAGATGAGACAGAGCACCTGCTAAGGACAATCAGATATTTTGCTACCCTATGAGTTTGCACTGATCCAGCAGAGCTGTCCATTTAATTGTATTTTCACTCTTTCTCACAGGTCAGTCAATTTTTTCTGCTTTTATTTATAATTGGCACTAAACTGGGACCGAGCAAATTTCAAGATGACCAGGGTATTAATAGGTCTCAGACCCACATTTTTAAAGGCATTTAATTCATAGTTTCCATGGGAGTTAGGTTCCAAAATACATTTCAAATTTCTAGCCCTGGGATCCTAAGTGTCACTGAAAGTCAATGGAATAGAGGCTAATAAGGACCTATGGCACTTTTGAAAATGAGATGGAGGCATTGCTATACTGAGAGGAGTGACTCTTAAATCGCTTTAAAAATCTAGGCCTCAGCTTGAACATGGTATGAAGTGAGATCAGTTTAAAGTACTTGTCCTGATTTATATCTTGAAGCCACCATCCACAGTTCATCACGTATTCTTTTAATTCACTGTCCCCCCACTCCCAAGCTGGCTAATTACACATTACAAGAAAAAAAAACCCACAAACATGCAAATTTCTCCCCACTTGGCCTTTTCAAATATGCTTCTTTCACCTAGACAGTCTTGATAACAATAAACCATAAAGTGTCCATAAAGCTCTAAATTGTTGCCTGTCTGCCTGCATTATTCTTAAAGACTAAAAGATTTCTGGCCCTCTGTCAATAATATTGAAAATATTTTCCATAAGAATGGGAAAAATTAAAAATAAAAACGATTATCAACAGATGCCAGAAAGCTAGGCCTTTCTGCAAGGTTTAGGATACTCATCCCTTCTACACTATCCCTGTGCCCAAAATGCCCATCCAAGATGACCTTCACTGTATGCATGAGAGGCCACCAGACTTGTTCTGCTTCACAGAAATAAATGGCAGCCAATACCAAAGGGGAGAGAGTCTCAGAAAAGGCATGTTTCTCACAGCTCTCTTGTAAACAGAGGGAGTTTCGCTCCTTCTCTTTGCCTTTTCCAGGAATGTTGGAATTGTTACTTCCCATGACCATGAGGTAGAAAAGCCCTAATTTCCTGTTGTATTTGTCACCAGCATGAAAGAGGAGGGTTTTTTATTTGTTTGTTTTTTAAAGAGAGAAATTCCAAACTGACTAAAGTACTTCATGTATTTACTGCTTTAAAGGTAGTGGTGTTATTTCTGTCATTCTATGCACTTCAGTCTTTGACAGGTTTCAGAGGCAGCCAAGGAGTCCAGTAGCCCATTACAGACTAACTATTTTATTATGGCATATACTTTCATGGGTAGAAACTCTCTTCATCAGATCCATGAATGGAAAGAAAAATAAACCAACAGTGGGGATACAGGGAAGGGATCAAACAGGGCTGATGTGGATAAAAAAGTGAGACTATCTAAAGTGGAAAATTACTTATTGTAATGAGACAGCCATTTCCAGTTGCTATTCAGACCCATGCAGATAGGGTCAAATTTGCATATGGATTCCAACTCAGTAGTTTCACTTTGCCTTTTCTTCCCCTTGAGAATGGCAACTTTCAAGTCTGTAACTATGTTCTCCAACTGTTCCTGTTCTTGATGCCTGATTTGTGTCCATTCATTCTGTTGCATACAGATGGTCTGGTTTGTCCAATGTACATAAAAGAAGCCATTGCTGGCATATGATGGCATATATCCTATTAGTAGATATGCAGGCAAATGAGCCTTTGTTAGCATGGCTGGTGTGGTTGGGTCCTATGACAGTGTTGGCAATGGGGTTTGTTGCAGGGTTGGTTCCTGGGTTAGTGTATCTGTTGTGGGTTGTTGGTGAGTCTGTGTTTCTGGCTTGTTGGGGGTTAGCTGTAAGCATGGACTGGCCTGCCGCTGAAGGTCTGTGGGAGTGAGGAATTATCATCCCGAATAGATTGTAGATCCCTGAAGTTGTGTTACAGGGGTTTTAGCTGGGGACTGTAACTAATTGCCAGTGGCATTCTGTTGCCTTCTTTGCTTGGTCTGTCCTGTGGGAGGTGACTTCTGCATGGCCTGGCTCCATCAATCTGTTTGGAGCAAACATGTTTTTGTATTTTAGGACTTGGCTGTGGACAATGAATCATTTGATGTATTCTGGATGAAATGTGGAGGTGTGTAGGTAAGTATAGCAGTCAGTAGATTTCCATTATAAGGTGTTGTTTATGTGACACCACTTCTTTGCACTGTAGTTTCTGGGAATTGGATCCCTTTACGTGGAGTAGTCCAGGCTGGGATTGATGGTAGGGTTGAAACTATTGCAATCTCAGTGGAATTCTTCAAGGGCCTCCTTCCCCGGGGTCCAGATAATGAGGATGTCATAAATGTAGTGTAAATAGAGGAGTGGCACTTGAGGATGAGAGCTGAGGAATTAGCTCCATTGTAGTACTCCCATTTCTGTATCCCTACTATGTTGTTTGACTTCATGAATCTGATGAAGTGAGTTACAACTCACAAAAGCTCATGCCATAGTAAAATTATTATTCTTTAAGATGCCACTGGACTCCTCACTGTGAGCTTCATGGTGCTAGGAGACTGGCCAGATCTGTAGGGTCTATAGTAGGCTGCTAGCTAATCGCTCCATTTGCAGATGAGAAAATTCAGTTTGGTACCGTGCTCATTAAAAGAGGCAACTGGAAAACTGACAGAAGTGCTTTAGCAGAAATATTTATAAGTACCTGAACCTGTCTGAAAGCAGGTCTTGCATTACACATTAAATCTTTCAACTAATCCAAAATGGTGTCTACCTAATGAGGGAAGAATAAGAAATCATTTTCCTTCAATTTTGTTGGGTAACTACTATTCACATCAGCAAGATAAAAGAACACAGTGATGCAAGGAAGTAAAATAAAGACCACACTGCTGATAAGATTAGGGTAAGATAGCCAACCATTCACCTTGTGAACTCAGCAAGCTACAAACCTGAATTAATTCAAATGCTAAATACATAATGCAAGACCTGCTTGCCAACAGGTTCCAATGCTTAAAGCACTTCAGGCTGTGTCTACACTAGAGAGTTCTGTTGACAGAAGGCACTTTCTGTGGACAGAACTCAGGGAGCATCTACACACTTAAATCATTCTGTCGACAGAGTCTCGACAGAACTCTGCATTTGCCTCAACAGTGTTATCCCTCAAAAATCTGAGGCATAACAATCTGGCAACAGAGTACTTTTGACAGAAGGGCAGTGTAGAGAATTCTGTCAACAGAGAAGACTTCTGGTTGCTAGGCAGCCCTCTTTGCAGAGCTGCCATTCTGCTTTCTGGTACCAGAGCAGTCATGTAGTTCTCTGTCGACACAGCAAGTTGTGTGTGCCACCAATCTGTTGACAGAGGTTCAGTTGAAGTCGTAGTAGTAGGGTAGTACAGTTACAGAGATGTTCATATGCATAAACTTCTGCCCAGAAATCCTCCAGATACCACATTGGCAAATCACCAGAACTGTTCACAAATTCCAAACCGGAGAGATAGTGGCACTGAACAAAGAAAAGAACAAAGAAAAGAAAGGGGAGAATTAAAATTAGACTCTCTAGAGCCTTGGAGGGGAAATACCTGTATATGAGGTGTCACAGTGAGTTATAAGGAAACAGTATTTCCTTTTTAATAATGCCTAATTGAAGGACACCATGCACTGAACACTGCAGAATTATATCCAAAGACTGCCAAAGATTTTCTATTTCTAAATTGAAAATGTATCTTGGATCCTTACTCAGGCATAGTGCACACTGAAACTTAAAGCAGCAAAGGATCTGACTCCTTGGACATATCTACACTTACAGGAAGATCAATGCTCCGGAGGTTGATTTTCCAGGGTTTGATTTAGGGACATGCTAAATTAAACCCTGAGGGTGTCCTCCTTGACCCTTTTACTCCTTGCAGTCTCAGGGAGTAAGGGAGGTCAATGGGCAAGTCTTCCTATCTACCCCATTTTGTGGAGATAGCAAGCAAAGTCAACTTAAGGTACATTGACTCCAGCCATACTATTCTCATAGCTAGAGTTCCATTCCTTAGGCTGACTCTCTCTTCCCAGTGTAGTCCTGCCCCTTGTTAGGAATAATCAGTGTTTATCCTCCATGGTCTTTCCTTCTCTCACCGTAGCAAGGCATTTAAAACAGGCTTAGACAGATACTTATAATACTTTGCTGAATAGATGGATTCTCCCCAAGCTACTGATATGCCTGATTAACTGAGTACTTCACAATCTTTAAAAAGCATCCATTCTCAAAACACCCTTTTTCGGGTAGGGAACTGTTATGATCCCCATTTTACAGGGGACATAAGCATAGAGAGGCTAAACGACTTGTTCAGAGTCACATGGGAAGTCAGTCCACCGAAGAAACCGAACCCACTCTCTCAAGTCATACATAGTCCATCTGCACTATCCTTCCCCTGAATAGAGCTTTTAAAATATAATTTTGATTTTCATCAATAGTCAGAATATTAATACTTTTTCGTGTTTAACTTAAAACCCAAACATTTGAACCTCACTCTGTTAAATCCAGGTAGCAGTAAATGTACAATATGGATTATTGTTTAATTTATCCTTAGATACATAAAGCTTGAAATGTTACAGCTAAAATTTCTTGTTACCTAATTTCTGGTCTAATCAATTGACAGACACCATTGATCTACTGATGTATTACTGAGGCTTTGTGGGATCCTCTGCTTCCACTAGTCCAAAACCAATATGCAAATATGCCAAAACCAATTTCGAGTCTGTAGCTATGGTCTCAAAGAAGTTAATAAAAGTTTAACCTTGATTTTAATGGAACCACAATCTGACCCATGCTCAGAAAGAACTCTACTGTTGATGTTGCTAATTAAATGCGTGATGACAATCTATGGTATGTGGATGGTCCATAGTACGGCTCACAGCTATTCATGTGTTTATCCTTACAACCCCTCTGTGAGGCAATACTACACCCATATATGAGGCCTCTGTAGTAGATCAAGTAATTGAACTCAGTGTTCCAAAGGTCTAGACTAGCACCTTAACAACTAGGCCATCTTTACTCTATTATCCTACTGCATATATCTGGTAATGTTCTATATAGTCATCTGCTCTCTCCCTTATTTTACGCCTGGGTAATTTCTTTCATTTATGGGATATGCTAACATTTCTCCTTATGTTGTGTACAGAGTCTAAGAACACCATACAGCAGTCTGAGCATCTCAGGTGCTGTCTATTAAACAAAATCTCAGACATATCCTGGTAAAATGTGTTTAAATACATCTGGTGGCCCACAGAACAGTTTATTTGTAGCCACTGTCATAACTGAGCATTAATTTCAAACACAAACATTTGAGACCTGTCTGGCATCCAACTGATGACTACATCTTCTGGAAGACGTTCTGAGAGTTGGATGGTAGCCTTCAGCCAGATTTGAGTACCATCATCCAGGCAGTAAGCCACCGCAGCTAAGTTTGCAAGCGAAAAGCAAAAACAGTATTTAAGAAAGAACCACACTGTCATTTGTGAACGTGTAGGGTGATTTAGCAAGCACATATCTGCACAGAAGAAGAAGAGTAATTTGACATGGATGTACTCCAAAATTTGCCAAGGACAGATTAGTAAAATGGATAATTACAGATAAACAAAGAGAAACAACCATAATTCATACAGCAGCCACTTCCTTTCTCAGCTTCAGCTTTAGAGTTAAAGAATGGAAACATTAAATTGGTATATACCTGCAGAAGATGAGCCCGTGGCAATGGCAGTATCTTTAGAACCTAACCATAAAGTACAGGGCTGCCTGAAAAGACAGGATAGATGGCAGCTTACAAAACATAATCCTTGCAGTTACGGCAAAGGGGATAGTACAGACCACACTGTTGGCACGGATAAAAGGCTACATTTAATATAATGGAAACAAACCCGTTGTCTTGTGGAACATCTTTCCTTAGGTTTAACAACGCCATTCTTACTTAAAAGGAATATTTCGCAGTTTATAAGAATGAAAACTCTTTATGACAATAACATTATTTTTACATTAAAAAATCTCTGATTTTCAGGTGTAAACAGCAAAGATAAAGGCTATGGGAGGAGGGGAATCCATATATGAAAAATATGGTCAGTGACAGCTGCGTAATTACCACACATTGACATGCAACCACAGCTCTAAGTTCTTTTTCAAGACAAAGGGGTATTTGTGCACACACTTAATAGTTACAGATGGACCTAGCCAAGAAATTAGATTTTCACTATGGTATTACAAGAATTGGAATGCTAGATATACGCCTACCTCCCCTCCTGGAATGGAGGGGAGGATTGACTTGGAAGTGCGAAGGAATACCCATCCTCCATGGTGTCATGCAAACCCAAACCCCACTCCAGTTCTCAGAGCCACATGGGACCCTATATTTGTTAACAGGTTTTGAAGAGAGTAATCTATGTAGGAGAGCTCTTCTATGAGTCTTGTTGCTATGGGAGCAGAAGAGTAAATGTCAGAATATTGTGACTCTGAAGTTCCAGAGGTTTTGGGAGCTGACCTCCTTTGATTCTTGCTGGAGCTAGCCTTCCCAGCTACATTCTCCCGTAAGAAAAGATGCCAAAGAAACACCCATTTAGGGGTAGCAACAGGCCCTAAAATAATGATAAAAGTACAACTATAGTTTTCCTAAGTCAATAAAATGTTTAGAAAATTGAGCAATACCACACCTAACTCAGTTGTCACTGTTCTGTTTTATTTCCCTCGTCAGATACCGAGAAAAATCTAAATTGAATTTCTATTCAAAAAGAAGTGTATTTTCTGAATACACAAGATCATTTAGTATTATGTAAAGAAAGACAGTGGCTATTAAGCCAATAACTTTTAATCCAGCAGACAACTTTACCTGCTACGCAAACATTTCTTTTTAGTTATGAACTTGTAGATTCCACAAACTATCAACACATTCCCTCCAAAAAAACAAAAAAAAACAAAACTTCATCTCCATTTTATTGAAGAAAAAAATGATCGGTTTCATTTCCCCCTGCCACACCAATAATTGTGTACAAGAGATTTTTTGGTACTTAGAGACTAGAGGATTTTTATATTTTGTTTTATCTCTTGGGATAGGGACCAGCTTTGTCAATAAAAGTTCAATAACGTAGGGCCACATCCTGCTATATTATGTGAGTAGCATAAGAAAGCCCACTAATTACTGAAGGAAGGATTTGTCCTATAAGAACACAGTTCTCTTGGAATGAGGATGATAATGTCAAACATTTTATTTATGATTTAATTCAGATCTACAGAGTTGGAAGACTAGTTCATTCATGAAGTCATCTTTACCATGGGAGCTCCAAATTAATAGTAACAATTACTTAGAAACTTATTTATTCTGGATCATGTAGGTCAGGGTGGCCAACACACTGCTCTTGAGCTGCATGTGGCTCTTTGAACAATGAAATGTGGCTCCTGGTTGGATGTGGGCACCTGGAGTGCTTACACTGCTTGGTGCACACGCCCTACCACCTGGAGGGAGAAACGTGTGGCAGCAGCGGCTCTGATGAGTCCCAGGCATGGGTTTAGAGTGGGGAACCTGGGGTACCTGGATCTGAGGGAGGGCATTGGGTTAGAGCAGGGAGGCTGGGGGGTGCGTGGCACTGGAGGAGGAGGAGGGCATTGAGCCATCCATTACATATTTATTTTTACATATCTATCTTATATAGCCATATATATTGATAGATAGATATAAAGATATAAAAAATTCATATATAGTATATGGCTCTTTGCACTCTATCCACAGCTATTTTGGTTCTTAGTCTCTAACTGGTTGGCCACCCCTGATTTAGGTTATAGAAGCACAAAGTAAAAATATTACTTTTTACTACTACTTAACAGAGAACTCCCCATTCTCACAGGCAGTGTATTGTAATCAAATTCAAACTTTTTTAGTGTGAAAAGTGATAATCTGATGACTTGTTACATTATATAAAATAAAATTGTTACCCTGCCACAATCTGACATACTATGCTTAGTAAATGTCATCTAACATAGCAATGGGAATTTAAATCCTGATTCCATTTTCTAGCAAGAGAATATCGTCTCTTCCCTAAAGTGAAATTCAGTGTGTGTGGTTTTTTTAGTAAGCTGTCAGTAACAAAGATTCACATTTATGTGATTTGTCTGAGAAGACGTAGTCAAGAAGAACACAAGAACAGAGACCAAAATGGTTGTTTAAAGTGATTTGTAAACTCACCTATTTGTCTGAATACAACTGTGGCTTTGTTTGTTTTTTCGTTGCTCATTCTAAACAGATATGCACTTTCAAACAGCTTGCATTCTGACACAACAGTAGCAGCATTTTAGGAATGTACAAAGATAGTAAGAGCCAAAATCAGGACCCTTGAATAAGAAGTCTTCACTAGAGAGTTTTGTAGACAAAACTGGGGTTTTGTAGACAAAACTGGGGTTTTGTAGACAAAACTTGTGAAGTGTCTACACACAAAATGTGCTTTGTCAACAGAAACTGTTGTCAAAAAAAGCCGTATGAACACTCCGGGGCAGGGTGGGTGGCGGGGCTTTTGCTGAAAAAGCAGATCAAAAGATCAATCTGCTTTTATGTGTAGATGTGATCTGTCAACAGAAGTTTTGTCAGAACATCTCTTCCAGCAATAACTTCTGTGAACACATGCTTCTAGTGTTGATGTAGCTCCAATGTTCATTTAACTTTATTTAAGAATAAAATCTTAATCTGTTTTTGTGAAATGTAAAAGAAAAGCAAAAGAGAAAAGTCCACTTTGGGCAGCAGGACGCATGAAATATTTCATTCTGATGAACTAAAATTTGAAAATATAATCTTCAAATATAATAAATATATAATACCTGATCCCCTTGGTCAGACGTGTATATGAACACACCAAAAGTAATAGATGGAGAATAGTCAGAGAAGCCAAATTTAGAGAACCATCCAGCCATATATTTTCTGGAAGTTTGTGACCAAGTTATAATATGGCAAGAAATTTTAAAATCCATATCTCCTTATAGCAGGTTTTCAGAAGTGCTCAGCAATTACCTAACTTTGTTCCTATTGTCACAAGGAGTTTGACTACTGATTTCAACGAGAGCAGAATTAGGCCAGTACTGTCCAATTTAGAAAATCCCAGTCTATTTTCCGAAAGTAATGATTACAGAAATGAAACTAATATTTTTCTGCCATTTAAAAAATTAAAATGTTATCATTTAAAAATAGAGATGAAAGCAGTGAGACACTATTTGCAATTCATTTGCACTTATACTTTCATAAGGTTGCTATGATTTTAAACACAGGAAAAATAAAATGTATTTGAACACAAAGGTCAAGGGTAAGTAGCAACAATGACATTACGAATCAATAGGACATTGAATCATTTTATTGTGCACAATAGATGCACACTAAACACATCAATGTTTTGAGAGATAAGACCTTAAAATAACAAAAGGGAAAGAGAACAGTAAATTGACTGTTCTCAATCTTTTTCTTGTATTAATTTAAACTCCCAAATCACAGAACTTTAGCACGCTCTGTTTACATCAACGATGTACGAACGTACAGGAAAAAGATTACTCAAGGACTTAACACAGAAATAACACCTTATAAAACCCATTTGTCATCTCTAATTTTAGTTCTTTTTTGATTATTTTATTTTTTATTTTTATTCTCATGTTTATTGTGGCACAGCCTAAGGAGCTGCTAAGAATGCAAGCCTGTTCTGCAAGGTGCTGTACAAACATAGAATACCAGTCAGTCCTCATCCTTCCCTGAAGAATTTATAATCAGAATCAACAAGAAAGACACAAGGCAGGTGAACTGATAACACATAAGCAGTGTGAACACTCTCATGCATCTCTGATGTTAACTGCATAATATTTTTGGGCTTAGGGTTAGTTGGAAAGTAAAAAAGTTAATGGGAAGAAAATATGAAGATTTAGGGGCATTAAAGGTAAGGGCAGAACAGGAGAGAATAAAAATGGATGGGTGTGGAATGAAGTAGAATTAAAGAGGCCAAAATGGAGGGAGATGGAAAGGGTTGGGCATTCTATGATACAGACCTCCCACTTTGGCCACAGAAACTAGACAACATTCTGAGCCTTGCAGGACTGGTTCCATAAGTGGAAAAATTGATTATACAAGTCAGGAACAAGCCTGTTTACAAAGAATGTGCACAAAGTCCCAGATCCCTGGACACACCAGAAATGAAAAATATCAGGCCATACTGTGTCCCTAGAGCATAGTACATGCATGTGCTTTGTAAATCACACCCCTTTAGTGCCCTCTGCTGGAGCCATGAAACCCTGTGCAAACCTATCTCAGCACCAGGACTGTGATCCCAGGACTTCAGCAGGAGCCACTGCCGTAATAGCATAAGCAGATTTTTTTTTTTTAAATATAAAGTCCTACGTAAGGCTCTACAATGAAGATAGGCCCTGAAACTAGTCAGAGTAGAGTACATCTGTAATGAGGCCTGATGTACTTGCATGTATTTAGTAAATAGTTCTTTGGGATCTCACTATCCCCAAGTAGTCATGTATCGGAGGGGTAGCCGTGTTAGTCTGGATCTGTAACAGCAACGAAGGGTCCTGTGGCACCTTATAGACTAACAGAAAAGTTTTGAGCATGAGCTTTCGTGAGCACAGACTCACTTCATCAGATGCTGGTCCTGGAAATCTCATCTGAAATTGGAAATACCAGCATCTGATGAAGTGCGTCTGTGCTCACGAAAGCTCATGCTCGAAACTTTTCTGTTAGTCTATAAGGTGCCACAGGACCCTTCGTTGTTATCCCCATGTAGTTTCTCTGTTTTATTTCTGCTGCACAAAATGAAGGATAGCCATCCTGATTAATAGCCAAAAGCCAAAATTCAGCTCACAACCCAAGCAACCAGAAAAGAATCATATTAACGTGAAACAACTTCTCTATAGTGGTTACTCTATCACCTCTTTGCCCCTGTGTTTCTTACCAACACCACAGACAAGGCTTTCCCCCCGGAGGTGAATACAGATGTGTAGCTTGAAATGAACATGTTAGAACTTCCATATTCTAAAAGTGGTAGCCAGATCTGTAACATGGGGGTTTGTTTTTGTATTCACAAAAAACTGGCCCAATTTTGTAAGCTGATGTGAATCATTACTCTGCTCTTAACAGAAGCTGGGAGCGCTCAGTCCCTTTCTAACATCAGGACAAAAAGACCAGTGAAACAGACATGCTCTCTTCCTGGACACGTTTATAATTTTGTCTTCATTATATTTGGCAATCATAGAACTGATGGACATTCAAAGCTAATGGAATGGAAGCAATGAAAGGTGTGTTCAAACCACAAGACAGTTTCTCCTCCCATCTGCTTCAAGCTTTCAAAACAAAGAGAGTGGGGTATTCTTTTCTTCCCAAAAGTACTGTCAAAGAAGCTGATGGCAAATTGCCTATGCCCCTTGCAGTCGTTTTTCCTTCTACTGCTCAATGAGCAGTCACTAACATTGTGGCAGGTGATCCTGTCATTTATTTTCCTGTGTAAGGAAAATACATATGTATATGACAAGCATTGAGCTTCATTTAGAGTAATCCTGTACAATTTCATTTGAAGTCAATAGCACTGCTTGACATGAGGGGAGGGAAAAAAGGCTCTTTCCTTTCCAAAAGTTTAAAGTGAGTCTGATGGTAGGACCCAAGAGAACAAACTGCTATGTCATTCAACAACTATATAAACACTCACTTGTATGATCTCTTTGATGGATAAAAATATACCAACACTAGTAAAGGGAGAAGAAAGAGTTCATGTGTCTAATGAAGAAATCTAGTGACAGACAATGAGAAACGCAGCATGTAAGCAGAGTAGAGGCACAAAACCTTTTTTAAAACCAATGCTACTTTTAAAAAGGCATTACAAACAGGAAAAATAAAAATAGGAAAATTTGTATTTTGTAATATTAACCTGAAACTTGACAATATAATGAGTCTAAAATGCCAGTTATTTTGGCAGTTATTGGAAATATTATGTAGAAGAAAGATGAGTCCCAGAAAATGCAGGAAGATTTAAAAAAAATCTTTTCTAAAGAAGAAATAGATTTATGTCACTTCCCACAGAAATCTACAAAATTCAATTATTTCCATCTGACCCTCACAAACTATTGATGAAGAGAAAATATAGTTGTGATTTTTCTGGGAAAATCCAAAAATGTTTCAGGAGTTTTTTTGGGGAGGAGGGTTGACAAAAGGTCATTTTTCCCCATGTAAAGCGGATACTTTTCAAGAAATTAGTTTAATAAATAAACGCCCCCCCCCCCGAACAACAGTCTTAGTGGATTTTTTCTAACAGCTTTATTAACAAGTTTAGCAACAAGAATTGACAGACTCTTCTTCCCATCATCTACCATGAAGACTGAATGAGGACAGATAGCCTAAAATCTGACATTTTTCTGGATTTGCTTTGATGCTACCTTGTAAATATTTTCACTCAACAAAAATCAGAGCCTTTTCCACTGCTGATCAACCAATACATTTTAACTCAGGAATTATCAACAGTCTAGCAGATTATGAGCAATTTCCCACAGAAGTGGAACAATCTCTATAAAAGTGGTACAGGGTTCTGAAAAATGTTTAGCTCAGAGAGGCAGGAAGTTTAGAATGCCAAAAAACTTGTTTTTGTATTCAGAGGATGTTATGGCTGATTCATTCAGCTCCTTCCCTTGCCTGCTTCTTCAATATAACTGAAGTTAAAAGAAAACAGAAAGTCAACACCTGTGCCTGACATATTATTACAATTCCTCTCATTTGAATGAGAGTCAGAATCACAAATATGTGTTTTGGAAACTGGTGAGAGCACAGTTGGTGCACTGCATGAAACATTTTAGCTTTCTTTATCGTATCCTATAACTTTTCTGGGGACAGTTTTCTGTGTTCCTCTGGGGAAAACTGTCCATATTCCTGTTACATTCATTCAGGAGGTGTTGTGTTGTGAACAAGACATGAGAAGTCATTCTTCTGCTCTACTCTGCGCTGTTTAGGCCTCAGCTGGAGTATTATGTCCAGTTCTGGGCACCACAGTTCAAGAAAGATGTGGAGAAATTAGAGAGGGTCCAAAAAAGAGCAACAAGAATGATTAAAGGTCTAGAGAATGTGACCTATAAAGAAAGGCTGAAAGGATTGGGCTTGTTTAGTTTGGAAAAGAGAAGACTGAGGGGAGACATGATAGTGGTTTTCAGGTATCTAAAAGGGTGTCATAAGAAAGAGGGAGAAAACTTGTTCTTTTTGGCCTCTGAGGGTAGAACAAGGGGCAATGGACTTAAACTGCAGCAAGAGAGGTTTAGGTTGGACATTAGGAAAAAGTTCCTAACTGTCAGGGTGGTCAAACAGTAGAATAAATTGCCAAGGGAGGTTGTGGATTCTCCATTGCTGGAGATATTTAAGAACAGGTTAGATAGATGTCTATCAGGGATGGTTTAGACAGTACTTGGTCCTGCCATTGGGGCAGGGGGCTGGACTTGATGGCCTTTCGAGGTCCCTTCCAGTCCTACTATTCTATGACTCTCTGATTCTATGATTTGAATGTGAATAACTGATCAAGAGGCAAGCTATCTTCTAATTCTACCATTTAAATCTTGAATAGCAACTTTGTTAAAGTTCCAGAAGTAGAGAAAGGTCCCCATTTGTTTTAATGGCAGTTGTGAGGATAACAGCACAAGTATATTGTAAATTCTGTAGTACCTCCATCTGTTTTAAAATACTCCAATGCCACATAATTAAAAGTAGATAGATGTTCAGTAACAACTGAAGGTGGAGCATGGGACACTTAGTACTAATCTTACTGTACATATGTTTTAATGAATTCTCACTATGTATTACTTGAAATACACTAAACACTTTATATATACAAAGTAATATAAAAAGTGACATTTAGGATTATATATACATACTTGTCATCCGTGTATTTGCAATTTTTGATATTTTATGTGCTTAATCCTTATCAGATTTACCCATATGCTATTGAGGGTAGAGAAGTCAGTAATAACTAGAACTGGGAAAAAAAAAGGAGAAGAAATTATTTTTCACTTCACGTTTTCATCAAAAAGAAAAAAAGTTTGAAGTTTAATTCCCCAAACATCAAGTCAGTTCTCTAGTTGGACAAATATCAAGTTCTCTTTTTTTAAAAAAAATTAACAAACTTATGAATTGACAAAATGTACTGAAGTTGTGAGATTTGAAAATTTTAATGATCTCCAGTAGTAATATTCCAGCAGATGGACTTCATCCCTTGTGTAAGCACTACTGATCTTTCTCCTTCCAAAAATCAAGAAGTTTAGTTAAGCACACACAAATAAGAGTCCCATACCTACTATTTAATTAGGATAGGGACCATGAAATAGTGTCCAGTTATGAGCCATTACCACCATGAAATATTGCCCATTAAAATGAACATGAACATTAGTATTAAAATGTTGGTGGCTGCCATTCACAAGTAACAGCCCGAACAATGTTTTTTTTAAGTAAACAGAAAAATTATCCATTATGGGCTACAATATTTGTTAGATAGAAAGGTAACATTATAATGATGTTAATGGTGAAAAGTAATGTCTCAAGATCATTTCACACACTGAATTTTAATATATCTGTAGCTTCTTTTTTTCCCTTAGTACAGCTTGTCAAGAATAATTTGTTTCACCTGAAAAAATTCCATTGCATTTGAAATGAAAGTTTTCTGAATTAAAAGTATCCCTGTCCCCCCTTCTTAGTATGTAAAAGGAAAAAAAATTGGAAAACTGGAGTATTCAGCATCAAATATGCAGGGAAAGGAATAAGTAAAAGCAGTGGTGGGCTACCTGCATCTCATAGGCCACATGTGGCTCATCAGGTTTCTATGCAAGGCCCATGCCACCCCCGCCCCCAACACCTCCTCCCTCCATGCCTCTCAAATGCTGGATGTTCTTTGTCCCTGCTTTACCTCATCCTCCTTGAGCTTGAGCACTCTGAAATCAGTGTTCAAGCTTTAGAAGGAAGGGAAAGGAGTGGAGACAGGGCACACATCAGCCAATTCACAGTGCTCCAGAAATGCCAAGGAAGAGGGAGGAGAAGAGACAGGGTGCATTGGAGGGAGGAGGCAGGAAAGACATCTGGTGGAGGTTTGAGGGGTGGGGGTCTGCAGAGAAGGGGAAGGTCAACCAGCCCTTGGCAACATAAGAAGCAACACACATTTAAAGCAAGTACATGTGTGAGCTGCATGCTGATTGCACCCAGCAGTATCAGAGCCATGCACTTCCTCCATTCCTTTATATTACTTTGCCATCAGTTTAAGTTGCCCCCAGTAATGGATCACTGTGTTGTAAAGACATGAAAAAAGGTAAATCAAGTTTAATGTATTTAGTCTTATTCATGGGATCATTGTTAGTGCACATGCCCAATTTCAATCTTGCAGCCCACTGACATTAAAGAGGGCTACTCATGCAGCCCACTCACTAGCCTTGGTGGCCAGTTGCTGAGTTAAAGCACAGAAGGCAAAGATGGGTTTACGGGGAGTAGGCTGTAGAACCAGACCAGTTATACAATGAGGGGCAAACAAGCCAAAACTAATTTGGGTATGGAAGAGGTCTGGGGAGGAGAAGAAGAAAGCTGAGAGCAGTGCCTCTTTGTACAATAGCTCTTGACAAAAGCTACAGTTTGATTGTTGGCATAAAGGTTAAGGACACAACATAAAAGGAGGAGGTTTTATTTTGAGGTATATAACAAGACCACTGAGATACTACATTTGGCAATGAATAACGTAATGGAAAGTAAGGCTAAGGTAATTAACAGTAGCACTCAAATACTCTACAGCATGTGGTGACTGACATGCAAAGTGCTTAATTAAGGTTTCCTGCCATTCAAAGATGCATGGCATGGGTTTCTCAGCATAGTGTACAAGGGTCAATAATTGTTAAATGCCAAGTGCAAAATACCTATTAAATAAAGATATAAAGCCTTTTTAATTTACCACAGTTTCATAACACAGAAATAGATACAAGTGTCAGGATGGGAGGATTTATGGCTCAATGGGGAAAAGCTAATATTATTTCTGAGGAAGGTATTATAGCACATGCAGAACTATTAAAACAGTATAGACCGTGGAGTCAGTTTGAACTGAAATAGTAGGTAATTGATGGTGAGACACTATGCTGTAGAGATAGCTGGAAATAGAAGAAAGATTGTCAAATGCTTATGCAGATAAAGGAGGACTGCAGAGATGCCACAGAAGGTGATAAAAGGAATTTCAATTTTCCAGGCACTGAATAGTGAAAGGGATCACAAAAGGACTAAGGAAAGCAATTTTGGAAGCACACCAATGCTCCTTCCTTATGCCGCTTACAAATTCAATATTTTACTCTACCCTATTTAGAATAACAAGAGCCCTGGAAATGATAAGATCATGGGAGAGATGATCAAATATAGCGGAGAAAGCATGACTCAGGAAATACACCAACTATGTAATATAGCATGGAAAAAAGAGAAGGCACCTAAGGAATGGAGAAGATCCATGCTAATGGCAATACACAGGAAATGAAGTACATTGAGTGCAAGAACTACAGAAAAATTGCCCTAATGAGACATCTAGGTAAGGTGCTGATGATGATACTGACAGAGAGACTAAGATCGCAGACACAGAAACGTACAGCACATTGAACAAGTGGGGTTCAGAAAAGACAGAAGTACCATACAGCAGACATTGGCCCTAAGACTGATAGCGGAGAAAGCTCAATGAAAGAACAAGAACATATATACTTGCTTCATCAATTTTCAAAAGGCATTTGACAGTATAGATCAGAAAGCGATTGGGCAGTGTTGGAGTCCTATGAAGTAGATAGCAGACTGATATGGTTGTTGAAGGATATCAATGACAATGTGGAGGGACTGGTGAGAACATGTGCAGGATTGGGAAGTTGGTTTAAAACAAGATCCAATATCGCCAAGTATCTTCAGATCACACATCTGGAGAGAGCAATGGACAAGATCAAGGAAGAGGTAGAAGGGATACCTGTGCACGGGAAAAGAATTAACAACTTGAGGTTTGCAGATGATATAGTTATCATTGAGAAAGATGAGGAGAAGCTAGTGAAAACAGTGCAGATGCTAAATGAAGAAGGGAAGTGGTACAGACTGATTATAAATATCGATAAAACAAAAACAATGGTGTTTGGAGATAAGGGAATGGGAGGGAAGATCAGTGTCGATGGTATTGAACTAGAAAATGTAGAGAAGTTCACATATCTGGGGAGTAACATAACATGATCTAGACTGTAAGAAGGAAATAGAGACTAGAATAGCAAAAGCAAGAGCAAGTTTGAAGGTGATGTATAAGATCTGGAAAAGCAAAGTGATTAACTTAGGAACAAAGCTGAGCGTCTTGAATATGTGTGTATTCAGCAGCATGTTGCATGGATGTGAGACATGGTTGATAATGAAAGATTCAAAAAGAAGAATATTGGCATTTGAAAAGTATTGTTATAGAAAGATCCTGAGAATAGGATGCATGCAGAAGGTACCAATGAGGAATTATATAGAAAGATAGAGCCAAAAAAGAACCTGCTGCAGAAGGTTATAAAATGGAAGCTATGACTATTTGGGCATATTTGCAGAATGAATGGACAAAAAAATCAAGACCCTGGTATTTGGAATAATGGATGGTTCGAATAGGAGAGGCAGAGCCCACAGAGAATGGGTAGATGATATCGTAGATTGGTGCAGAGCTAGTCTACAGAAACTAAACCACTCCGCACTGGACAGGGAAAGATGGAAAGGAATAGTCAGAGAGGCATCAGACACCAACGGGCACTGAGCCCAGGGTTATTCACAATGATATTTTGAACCATGATTAAACAAAACAAAAAACAAACATGGGGCAGTTATAGGATGAAAGTAACTATGAATCTTGCCTATCCTAGATACAGTATTAATCTCTGGGAAGATCTATTCAGCTCAACACAATGGCTATGTCTACTCTAGAGGGTTTTGTAGACAATACTGGGGGCTTGTCTACAAAACTCATGGAGCATCTACAGAAACTATCAACAAAAAGCTGTGTAGATGCTCTTTGGTGGGGGGCTTTTGTTGAGAGTGGACAAAAGATCGATCCAATTTTATGTGTATACGCAATCTGTCAACAGAAGTTTTGCTAGAACACCTCTTCCGAGAGTAACTTCTGTAGACAGATGCTTCTAGTGTAGACATAGTCAATGTGTCTCACCCTATCTGCACTAAATAAAATACAGAAACGGATGAACTTCAGTGAGTAACAGTATTATCAAAATTCTAACTCACAGCTACAGAATTCTTCGTTACTAGACTGTAGTTCAAATTGACATCAGTAGTCATCCAAAATAAGAATCACACAACTGGTGTCTGATGGCTAATGTGTTTGGATATTTTAATGTAATCTCTGTATAAACAGTCTATCTTTGGAATCCACACCTATAAAAAGCTTATGCCAACTAACAGAATATACCAAGTAAAATATAGCAGAACTCAGTGCAGCTTCCATGATGCTGGGGACTAAGTCAGAGGCAATGCTGCATGTTCTACATCAGCCCTTAATGGGATAGAAAATGGGCACAAATGGCAAAGTACAAGAGATAGATTGATAGATCAATAGATTTTTAAGTCAGCATTTGCCCAAGAGGTAATAGTAATATTTACAGTATCTCAGTTTCCTGACACAACACAGGTAATTGTGGTAACTATCACAGATATTGTGGAATCCACTCTAATTTTGGATATACTAACAGCTCTTCCACCCATGTTTATCCTCTTTTGTCAGTTGCTGTCACTGCCACCCCTCTCTTCCCAGTTATTCTGAAGCATACACACTGAATGAGAGTCTCCGTGTAAGCTACATTACTTACTATTTATACACTACCTAACTCGGCCTCACAATTTGTTTTACTTTCCTACCTTCAGTACTATCCAATCTACAGAGGTCCACACATTCTAATGAAGTCAGCTGTGCTTTAGGAATTATTTTTTTTTAAATATAAAGTAAAGCAGATCTTCCAACAATACATTTATCATGTATTCATATCACATCTGACATTGCAGAACAGATCATGTGGCAGTGAAAAGTGGTATTGAACTACAGTATAAACATATAATACTGGGAATAAGTACACTCTAATTTTTCTAGCAGCTAAGTCTAAACCAAGCAACAAACAATAGTTAACAATGTTTATTGCTTTTCCTTAATTATGCAAAATAAGTACTCTTCTGATGGTCTTCTCTGACTAGATAATACGAAGAGAGACAAGACTAAAAGCCATGAATTATGCAGTTGCTAGTACATAATGTTATGAGTGGCTACACATTGATAAAACATGATGGGGATGAGAATGAAAATAAAACCTATTGCATAACCTAGATCACTGGAAGGTTCTCAGATTCCTAATTCTGTTAATTATAGACCATCTTTATTCTCCATGATGGACCACATCTGTTACTCAGATATTATTCACTCTGGCTATGTCTGCACTAATTAGTTTTTTTGAAAAAGCTGGGGCTCTACTGAAAAATCCCATGGAGCGCCTACACACAAAATGCATTCTTTCGATATTAAATCAGAAGAATCAGCACTTTTTCCAGCAGCCCTTTTCCTCTCCCAGATGAAGAAGAGCACCTTTTTCTGAAAGATTCTTTTGAAAAAAATATATGTGTAGATGCCTTGGGAGGCCCTTTTATAAAAGAGCAGTCCTCATTGCACCGGATTTTTTGATCCCAGCCCATTTTTTCAAAAGCGGGAGGCCATGTGGATGCTATTGAAAAAGTGAATCGCTGTTTTCAATCCGCTTTTTTGTGTGTGGATGTGCACTTTCAAAAGAAGTTTTTTTTGGGAGAGATCTGCTAGAAAAGCTTCTTTCAAAGGATCTCTGTAATACAGAGATAGCCTCTGAGATTAGATAACTACAATGACTTCTATACTGGCCTATGCATTTATGAGGTAATCTCTCTAGCTATGGTTACACTATAGCTGCTATTTCAGGGTACAAATGTATCCCAAAATTACAACTCTGTTTCTAAACACCACACTCAAAACAGCAGCACTATTTCAAGTGTAGTATTCTGGTTTCAATACCCCTCATCGTACGAGGGGTAGAGGAAACTTTGAAATAGCCACTTATTTTGAACTTCTGTACCGTGTGAATGGCACCAAGTTTGAAATAAGTGAACTCATAATAACTTATGAAATTCATACTACATAAATTGCATAAGTTATTTCAAGTTATGGCTACAATGTAGCCATTGCCTCTGTGTGTGCTGTACTAATGCCATGGAAATCAACGGAAGTCTTCACAACAGTCCTGCTGTTGTCAGAAGTCACCAGGGTGATGTCCTGTCATGTATCTTGCTTTGTGAAATGATGATAACCATTCGACTGGATGCGTGTGCTCAAACAGCAGCCTCTGAGAGAGCTCCCAGGACACAGAATCAGATGACGTATGAAGGCACCTCAGCAAGGTTTATGGTCAATGAAGCATGGCCCTAGCTACCTGGATCAGATGTCTACAGTTAGGCTAACATATATATGCTCCCTGTAATGGACTCGTCTCAGTTAATGGTGAGATTTTCCATTGTCCCTTGGGCTGGACAAAGATTTAAGGCAAGGTATGCCAATGTCTGTAGACTAAGACAAACAGCTTATGCATCATCTCGCACATTTTGTGGCACATTTGTTACATTCCTCTTCATTTTCCTTCTGATATTTCAAACATTTCTATTCATGACCTGTCATTGTCCTTCATTCCTGATGTTTCAGAAAAAAAATCAGCATTTTTATCAACCCATTTTATCATGAACTATGTTGGGGTATCTTTATACTGTTCTGGTGGAATGTATTTATATGTTCCATGTTGTTTTAGCAGTGCTAGCAATACCAACGCTGAGTTCATGTTTGGGACACTGACTTGTAGGCAAATGTCTGCTTTTGAAATGGCCTTCCTGTTTCTCATGGTCTTAATCTTCCTCACTTTGGCTCAGACCTCATACCAGGTCCATACTTTCAGCTCTTTCTCCCACTTCTGTCTCTGAATCAAAAATAGGATGGTGACAGGAAGGTGTTCCCTCTGTTAAACCCTGAATTTTAGAGTTTTACAATTCACTCCCCTACCTGCCCAAGGTACCCTGGATCTGTTAATGTCCAGGGAATGCTGCAGTTCTCTCATATTTTGGCAAGAGGGTTGAGGCTGAGGGGCAAAAAGGTTGTAGTAATACTGTCTTCAGGAGAGCAGATATCTCCTGCATGAGTTTATTTCATACTATAAAAGCACCTTGAGAGAGTTTCTGATAAGATACTAGGATAGACTGATTTCTGTAGTTGTTTTTATAAATGGACCTAATTAAAACTTTGACCCCTACCCCCAAGCTCCCTCCCAGTCATATCTATAGTTTCATTCTGTGGCCTGCCAAGAATCCTGCATGTTTCATGCAAAAGCCTTGAGAAGAGTTAGGAAGGTTTCCCACCATTGCCAACCCCCAGCACTGAACAAGCAATGAGCTCAGGCTCTCCAATGTAGGACTGCATTGAAAATAAAGTAATAAATGTGTGGTTCTTGTTTGCTTTCTGCCAATCAAGCCTTTAGGATACATTCAAATCAGTTTGCAATTTTTTCTCCCCCTCTACATGAGATAGAAATTTTACTTTTTGTATATGAAAGATTACATTCTCACCAATTCACTTGACTCCAGGAGCTGAGGCTTGCAGAAAGACACCCAAAAATACAAGACGCATAGCAAAATCATGAGACTTGGCAATATTTTAGAGAACAATGCAGATTTGTGATAGTCTGGATCAGAGCAGATAACTTCCAAAGAAAAGCTGTTTTAATGGAATCTTACCTGCTCTAGTTAATGGAGATATATCTGCTTACAGTCACACTGGGCCTGTACATCCCAGCAAATATTTTGGCCCAAACTGGGACTGTAGCCCCCACAAATATAGAATTTCCAATATCATCTGGATATTTTTGAATAATTAAAGTTTGCAGTTCACAATGTTTTTGTTTCCTGGGCTGATTCAAAGTTGAATAGATGCACCATTCACAGAAACAACAATTTCAATACAATCTGAAAGGAGGTAAGAATGACCAAGTGATATATTGGAGTTTATTTTTATGGTCATCTGAAGTGTTAAGAGGCAGATCAATGTTACAAGCCTTGTGACATGAATATGATGCAATGCGTCTTTGCCCACAAAAGCTTATATTCCAAAATATTCGTTCATCTACAAGGTGCCACAAGACTTCTTGTTGTAATAAGCATTTGTATTTTAGAAACTAAAAAGATGTATTCAGCCCCTAAATTAGAACTAATTGAAAAAAATCCTATTACTCATAGAGTATGAGCCGCATGATTTGGGATTTCTTTATACGCCTTTCCTGGTTGGAGCGTAAGAGGAAGAACCTGGCTGCGTGTCATTCCCAAGTAAATGAAAGAAAAATCTGTTTAAATGAAATGAAGGAAATGTGTTTATACAGGACTTGAATTTCATGAAAAAAATATAACAAGCAGTCCTGTAGCACGTTAAAGACTAACAAATCTATTTATTACATATTGAGCTTTTGGGGGGTAAGACACATATGGATTAACATGCTCTGAGTCCATGAATGAAAAGTACCTATTGTAGCATGTACAGAGAAATGAACCTTACATAAATGCCCTGCATGATTTAAGCAGTCACTTTCTGATCTTCATGTTCCAACAGAATTATTAATATTTATGAAATATTCATAGAAATGTGTCTATTGCCTGTGATTTCTGCTAAAGTGTAATTTAAGTTGTTTTATCCTTTTCTTGCTATCATAATAATTTAAATCTGCAAAAGCCAACAATTTCATTATATATAATGAAGTAACGTCTGTATGACAGACTATGAGGTGATCTGATCTTCTAAGCAGGTATTAGTTACAGCACTAGGTACTAGAGGGATTATCCAAGTCCATTGAGATCAATGGGATTCTTTTAATTCCCTGTTTTTTGGGGGGAGGGGCATTGGATCAGGCCTTATGGCCCAAAGGGTGCTCAACTGCACTGGTGTAAATGTAGACTTTAGAGGTGTTACTCATACTTGCACCAGTTTAAGAATGTAGCATGTGGCCCATTATCAGATACCATATCTGTACAGGAGCAACTCCTATTATCTTCTGTAAGGCCAGGCTAACAACAAAGGGAAAGTTCTGTAAGCACAGCTCAGTCTAAACATCTGCTGTGAGTCAATAAAAGGCCCTTGTAGCCTCCAGAGGCAGGCCTTGGATCATAGAAAAATTGACTTACTTGACTTAAACCTTTGGACCGTGTCTACACTTGCATTCCTTTTTCAAAAGAGGTATGCAAATGAGGGAAATTGAAAATGCAAAATGAGATGCAGATTTGCATATCTGGCCCCTCATTTTGCATATTCTTATTTCAAAATAGCTTCTTTCGAAAGAAGAAAACTAGTGTAGACACTGCTCTTTCGAAGATGGGGTTTACTTTCAAAAGAGCAGTGTCTACACTGGTTTTTTTCTTTCAAAAGAAGCTATTTCAAAATAAGAATACGCAAATGAGGGGTCAGATATGTAAATCTGCATCTCATTTTGCATTTTAATTTCCCTCATTTGCATACCTCTTTCGAAAGAGGAATGCAAGTGTAGACACAGCCTTGTATTCCAGATGGAACACAGATCACCCACAAGTCTTCTCCAATTAATGAAAGAAAAATAAGGAGGCCTACCAAGGGGGCAGGGGATAAGAGGGCTAGCTGCCCTCAGGCCCAGCATTTCAAAGGGGCCTGGAGCTCCAGCTGCTGCCCCTGCTACTTCAGCAGCAGTGGCTTGATCTCCTGGCCCTTTTGAATCACCACAGAGTGCTGTGCTGCTGCTCCACATGCAGCACATGGGGGGCAAGGGCTGCCTGTCCTAAGTCCCATCCTTCCCAGGGACAGGGAGACAGCCCCCACCTTGCCCTGGGGCCCCCAGCAGGTGTTGGCACTGTTGGAAATAAGGAAAACCTATTTAAAGACTCTAATTAAATGAGTGCTCTTAGTGGAAACTTGTAGTGTAATTCCTGGCTTTGTTGACTATGAGTCAAAATCTTTATGCCATCCAATTGCAGATGGACTTTAACAGGGTTTCATAGGCAATTAAGGATACTTTTATACCCCAGTGACTCCATTGCCTTTGTGTGGCAATTTATAGGTACCCAAGAACACAGTCACTCTAACTCAGGGACCCTCCCATGCAACAAACCTCGTTGCCAGCTCTGCCCACATATCTACACCAGCAACACCATTGCAGGACCTAACCCATCGTGGGGTCATTCAGCTGCCTATCTACCAATATAATTTATGCCATCGCGTGCCAGCAATGCCCCTCTGCTATATACATCGGACAAACTAGACAGTCTCTACGTAAAAGAATAAACGCACACAAATCAGATATCAGAACTGGCAATATACAAAAACCCATAGAGAGCACTTCAATCTCCTGGGCCACACAGTAGCAGACTTAAAAGTATCTATCCTACAGCAAAAAAATTTCAGGACCAGACTCCCAAGAGAAATTGCTGAGCTACAATTTATCTGCAAATTTGACACCCTCAGCTCAGGCTTAAACAAAGACTGTGAATGGCTGGCTAAATACAGAAGCAGCTTCCCCTCCCTTGGTGTTCACACCTCCAGATCAGCTGCTGGTAGTAAGCATCACCCTTCCTGACTGAGCTAACCTTGTTATCCCCAGCCTTGCTCTGGCTTATTTATACCTGGCCCTGCAGATTTCCATGACCAGCATCTGATGAAGTGAGTCTGTGCTCACGAAAGCTCATGCTCAAAACTTTTCTGTTAGTCTATAAGGTGCCACAGGACCCTTCGTTGCTGTTACAAGAACACGATGTGGCCCTAATTATGATTGTCAAAGGGAATAATTCCAGACTGTAAATCATGCAACAGTAAGTAGTAACATTTTCTCTTCAACCTATTATAGTTTGCACGGGGAAGGTCTCAGTTTAAACTGCACCTTTCACCTGGTACATGGGATTTAGTGACCAAGATGGAACAACCTTATGCTTCACAAACTCAGGACAGAAATACATACCTATAGTTACCTTGTGGGGTTCCCTGCCTGCCTGCTTGTTCGTATTCTTTCTTTATGTTCTCTGACAAGGGTCAGCAACCTTTCTGAGGTACAGAAATTTGACCTCTTGACCTCTATGTGTGGCCTGAGTGCCCGTGATACTTTTTAAAGTCACTAATAGTCCTACTTACCACTGCTTCATTAATAAAGAAATAAGATGCAAAGCTGTAACATTTAGGTGGTGGTTGGCAGCATTAGCTGATCTTTTGTTAATCCATGGGTGGCATGGCTTTGAGCAAGCTCCTGGCAGCACAGGGGAGGGTGTGTAAGCTCCTGCCTTATATTCCCATGAAAATTGTCTTTCATACCACTCTTGGCACCCAGGCTGGGGATTTCTGGCCCTGTTTGATCATGTGATCACCTTCTTTCTAGAGAAGCAAGGTGCTGTCTGGAGCTCCTCAATGTTCATCCAACACTATGTAACATTTGACAGATAAACCCAGACAGAGGGAGTGCATGACAGCAACATATTCACTCCATCGCAAAGTCCTGATGGAACAAAGGACATGCGCTAAGACCCAGATGCTGGACTCCTCTTAGCCTCATGTTGCACAGAAGAATGCAATGTGAGCTTGATGGGAAATGGTTACTCAGTTTCCTGGCCACTCACACTAGGCCTCTGCTTAGACTTGATAAGGAGGGTGGCAAAGAAAGGGAGAGTTTAACAGGTAATGTCAGTTATGTACATATTTAAATCTACAGCACATACTTCACCTTAACACACAGTGGGTTGCTGTTCCCAATCCAAGAATTAAAATACCCAGCAGCAAGCAATTAAAGCTTCTCACTAAAGGTGCATTTCATAAAAATTCTCTTCATTGAGGTAAAAGTGTACAGAAATTGATAGGATTAAGATCAGTTACTGTTTGTGGGAAAACACTTTTAAAAATCCACAGATTTTAATAAGAAAACAGTACTAACATTTTATCTCTGTACAAAAATCTATTATGGGGTATTAAATTTTAGAGGCTACTATCAAACTGGCAAAATCCTATGCCTCTTTTGCCACCGAGTGTAAAGCGATAGGATACATATAATTCTCTCAACATGACGTCTGCTCGTTATCAAGCATTCAAAACAAGTAAAAGTAATGAGATTTTGGTCTATCAAATGGAACTATTTTCCATAATGGATCCACCTGCATCCTTAAAGGGCAACCAGTGCAACCCACTGAGTTCTTAACACAAGTGTTCTTGGCACGAAGCGGAGCTCAGAATCCCCGAACCTGCTCCATACACTTTTCACATTCTTTCTTTACTCCTTGTGTCTATCAGGTTTGTCTTTTTATGAATATTTATAATCAAAAAGAACATTTGCTTCACAGTGAATGCCAAAAGGCTTAGCATACCATATACATATATGGATGTAATGGATAAAAACTGTTACATGTTTATTTCACTTTGTGAATGTAAAAATGGAGAATAACGTACCTTCATATCATGTAATGGAACAAAGAGCACAAAAAATTATCTATTTTTACACCACTTTGTCACTGCCATTTTAAATAATACATCAACTTCATGATTTTTTCCAACTAACTGAAAGGAAGAAAGAAATACACATAGGAAGCAGGTGTTTTTCCCATTACTACCAAATAATTCAGGATGACACATAATACTTTGAAACCATACATATAAATCTAAGTCAGAAGTGTCTCCTGTCTGTATAATATTTCTTGCTATCACATTGTTCTGCAAAGTTTATAATTGGACTGTGTGCTGTATTTATAAAGAGCAAACAAGCAGGGGTTTGATTTCCACTTTTTATTTTTCTGACTTGAGAATGGAAAGTTCGGTGTGGTGAGTTCCTCTTCAGAAGGGACCATGCAAACATTTTCTTTGATTTTCATCTTCATGGAGTTATAGATGAGTTATATAACCAAAATAGTTATATTTATATAGTTATATATAGTTATATAGTTATATATAGTTGAGTTATATAACCAAAATAGTTTACAGAACATCCCTGCAACCCAAAATTAGTTTTGCATTGAAAGCAGATAAAAGTAGATAAAACCATGAATTTCAGATGACTGATGCAAAGCCACACTGAATGGAATCTGAACCCTTGTTTGCTCATTAGATACACAGACCTCAGCAAAATGTGTTTAACTCCAAGCCAAGAGTTTGTAGTGAAACTTGATGTCAATTAGGTTTCAGTGGTTTGGGGCTTTATTGTCAACACTTTTCATGTCTTTAAATTCAAGCAACAAACTGAGAACAAACACTGATCAAAATACCAACTGGACTGCCCTCTAACTACTCTATGCACAATTCTATATAGCAGTTTCCTTCACAGATCCTAGAGACAATAACTGCATGCACACAGACCGTCACACACAAATTCTGTGAACATTTGTTCTAATTTCTAAAGTAAATTCACCTCAGACCCAATTTTCAATGACTTTGGCACCCTGCAGGTCCCATGTAGGCACCTCACTAAAGATCTGATTCAAATCCTGTTGAAGATTTCCCAGAAATCACATCTGCCATTGGAGCATCTAGAAAAAACAGCCAATTTTTCCAGCAATGTTCAACACCCAGCAGTTCTCACTGAGACCAAGGAAATCCACATGCTTACTATTTACTTGGAACAACAGTGGACAATTAACACATTTGAAAATATGAGTATTTTGTTTCTGTGTCTGAATGGCAAATGAGAAATGACTCAGTTGCTTTGTGTATTATTTTACCAGCTCAAAAAAGGACCTTGTTTTGGAAAAGAAATAAACAGCAACATGAGCTGAAATTACTAAGAAAACTGATCTGTGAGCTAAAAAAAAAAATAGCTTAGGGTGTTTGCAAAATTCCACAAATGACTCTCCCATCCCCGCTTACAAGTTTTAGAGTCGTAGTTTAGTGACTGCTGGAAAGGTCATCAAATCCCCTTGAGGAAAGTGTATTATAGATACTACTGATTGAATCTTGCTGGAAATCTCACTACCATTTTTCCCTTTCCAGCACTGCAGTTATGTGCTGCACACGTAAACGCACATTGTACAGCAACATCAACAGCACATTGTACAACAACATCAACAGCTGTGCCACCTGCTATAACATATCTAAGTGAAAAATATTTTTCAACAGGTAACAAAATAGATTTTGTTGTAAGGGTGAGCTCTGTATTATTTTCATATGTGACTAATAGCCCTGTTAAGAAAATTGGATTGATCTGTATTTATCTAGAGGTGCTAACGGAGGCTACACTAGACAACAGGGGAAGACAAATTTCTGATATTTTAGCTGAAATAAGAAAGGCAAATTCTTACAAAAACTTGCATCTTCTTCCTCGGCCTCTTTGCTGCTCTTAAGAGTGCAGATCATACTCTCCCTTTGTGACACAGTATCCCTTCCAGGCTTTTGGGCTATTGTCCTATTGTAGACCTTTCTGGTGTCCTGACTGTGTTTCTTTTAATCTATCCTGCCCCTTGAGACATGCAGAAAACAGGATTAAAAAACAGAGGAGCCATGGCTACACCACCCCTCCCTTTCGGAAGGGGCACGTAAATTAGAGCTGTTTTAAAATGCAAATGAGGTAATTATTTGAATATTCAGCACCTTGTTTGCATGATGACAGCCACCCAGTCCTTCAAAAGTGCTGATTTCTAACTAAAAATAGCCATATAGGCAGGGCTCCTTCCAAAGGGTGCCCTGATTTTGAAAGCACCTTTATTTGGGTGGCTACTATTATGCAAATATATTCATATCAGCACCTCATTTGCATTGTCAAATATCTGTAATTTACATGCCCCTTCTGAAAGGGAGGGGTAGTGTTGCTACAGTCAGGGTGAGAGACATTAACAGTTTCAGTGGTCCCCTCCTCTTCTCACTTTACAAAATACTTTGGGGTAAAATCATCTGCAGTTATGGTCACAACTGCTGTCTTTAATATGCCTGACAGGGTGCAAGAAGGGTTTAATTTAAATTCCTGTGCATACCCATGGTACCCTACCATTCCAACATTCCACCTTGGAAATCTGGCTGTCATGAGCAGGGGTTGGCAACCTGGGACTCTTTGAGGAGTCACTTGTGGCTCCAGGTGCTGCCATCGCTGACTCCTTTTGTGGCTCCCTGCCCTGTCACGCTGAAATAATGGAACTAGTATGACGGGTGGGGTGGGTTCAGGGCTGAGGCGGGGTAACCTGGGGATGGGGGTGAAAGTAACAAACTTTCTAACTGGTACAAATCAGTGCATGTGTACTGGTCTTAAAACTGGGGTTACAACAAGTATGGTTCGATATTGTTTATTAAGGACTGTCTTGTATTCACATGCATTGCAGCTCTTGAAGGATTGATTTTGTAACTGATTTTGAAAAAATGGCTCTTCTTACTCTTTTGGTTGCAGACCCCAACCATGACCAAAACTGAGCTTCTAATCTCCAGCCATACCGACTCATCCAATCTTGTATGTTTTCTGCCTCTTCAAGTTTTTAATTTCAATTGGTACGTAACACTTTGACTAGGCTCCTTCAAGTCTTGATAATCTTAGGACCAAACGTGTTCACATTCTGAAAAACATTCAGGCCATCGTGCCATTTAAATTACGAGAAGTCCTCAGTCTAACCAGGAAACCAGGTGAAACTTATCAGTTTCAATTCACTGGAAATCCAACTGTAAACTGAATTCTGGCAGGCTGAAGAGAGATGCAGCATGCTGAAAATAAACAAACGCACTTCTCAATACCCATGAAGGAAAACTGTTGATTTTTTTAAAACAAAAATAAATTGGCTCGCCAAAGTACTTTCTCTAAAAGAATATAAACTGACTAAACTATGCCCAATATACAAAATCTTTAAAACTGTCTCTGTCTGTCTTTCCCCCTTCCACAGCAGTACAGTGTGTGGTAGAAATGTTAAATCTATATAAATTACACAGGCAGTTCAAACACAAAGAAATTTAAATATTAATAAAAAATATGGTGCACAGAAATTAAAAGAAATTGCCATAAAAAACTGCAAATTCCTGCCACATACCCCATGCTTTTATGCACTCCATTTTCCTTTCTCTACTATTGCCCAAACCCAGGCACTCTCATTTTCCTACGCTACTTTAAACAATCATTTTCACTTGTCTGAGAAATTGAAGTGAAGGGACCATATCTTCTACTATCCTGAATGTGAAATGCAAGGTCAAATAGAATGTAAAAATCTGTGGAGATAAAGCCAAAAGAAATTGGAAAACTTTCCCTTCTGGTAAAACAAAACCAAAATCCCAATGTGACTGATAATTCTGAAACTGAAGTTGCTGCATGTCCACAGCTGTGTGCAGATTAGCAGATAATAAGGGCCCAGTCCAAAGCCTACTGAAGTCATTTGGATTATTTACCATTGACTTAAATGAATAATGACTCAGCCTAAAGTGCTTAGGTTTGTACAAGTTCGGCTTCAGGATTTGGTCAGTCCAGAAATGTCCTTCATTGTGGCAATTCATATCTCTGCTGTCAGTTCAATTCATTTTTGTTGCAGAAACATGAAGGCTGGCGTCCTACTTTACTTACTGAAATTTGGTGGAACTAGTCTGACTAAGACAGTAGTTCTCAAAAGTGGGTTATAAACCCATGTTAATGGGGTCACCGGGGCTAGTGTTAGACTTGCTGGAACTCAGGACCTAAGCCAAAGCTCAAGTATTCAGCCCAGGGCAGCAGGGCTTGGGTTCCCCACTTCCCGGGTCATGAAATAATTTTTGTTGTCAGATGATTTCAGTACAATGAAGTTTGAGAGCCCCTGGAGTAACACAATACTATAATCTCCACCACCTTCAAAAAAAAAGCAAGTCTGAGCTCGTTCTTTCCCACTTTAATTTGTTTTTCAGAAGACAAATCCATGGGACAGTATTATTGAAACACTGTTTATGCCTCACATGCTTTAAAACAAAATCTGATTTTACAGTCATTTTCTTTCTCAGATATCCATGCTGCCTAGTTTGTTTGGAGAAGGGTATAATTTTCAATACGAGGCAAGGATTTCTAAGTGGAGGCAAAAAATCAACTTTTCACACACATCCCCACGCATTGAATGAAAAATGACATCCCAAGATGTAATATAGAACACTGTATAGCAGAGAAGATACAGAGCAACACTTCTTACTGTAAACGCTTGGAAGTCAAATTTCTGAATCTATAAAGTCTAAATTTGGCAAAGCTTTACATCTATTGGCTGTATATAGTAGGCATCCTTCAGTCTGCATAGACTATGGATCGCGCCCTTTATAGTTTCAATTGAGGACTTCATTTACAGTGTCTACTGTGACTATGAAGGCCCACATGAGAGTGACAGTCCTTGCTGCATCTCTTGCAGATGTGGTGGGTGTCTGGCAAGTCCTTAGTGTGCTTTTTGTGCACTCGCTTCTCCTCTGCTAGCTGTCCGATCTTCATCTCGCCCTTCTGAATGCCCTTGTGCAACCCCTGCCTTCATCTGCTGCGGTCGTCTGCTAGTTCTTCCCAGTTGTCCAGCTCGATGTCTACCTCTCTGAGGTCTCTCTTGCAGACATCTTTGTAGCACAACTGGGGGCGTCCGGGAGGTCTTTTGCCAGAGGCCAGCTCACCATACAGGATGTCTTTTGGAATCCTTCCATCATTCATCCTGTGGACGTGGCCGAGCCAGCGGAGCCAATGCTGCCTGAGAAGGGTGTGCATGGTTGGGATTCCAGCTTGCTCGAGGACGGCAGTGTTGGTCACTCTGTCCTTCCATGATATTCCAAGGATGCGCCTGAGGTAGCGCAAGTGGAAGACGTTCAGCCTCTTTTCCTGGCGGGCATACAGGGTCCAAGTCTCGCTGCCATAAAGGAGGGTGCTGAGGATGCAGGCTCTGTAGACCTGCATTTTGGTGTGAGCGTACAGCTTGTTGTTATTCCACACTCTCTTGCTGAGTCTGGACAGAGTTGTGGCCGCTTTTCCGATCCTCCTATTTAGCTCAGTGTCCAACAACAGGGTGTCAGTGATGGTGGACCTGAGGTAAACGAACTCGTGGATGACCTCTAACGTACAGTTGTCAATGCTGATTGATGGGGATTCAGCAACATCCTAACCAAGTACATTTGTCTTCTTTAGGCTGATGGTAAGCCCAAAGTCCCTGCACGCTTTGGAGAACTGATCCAGCAGTTTTTGAAGCTGGTCTTCTGTGTGAGACACTACAGCAGCATCGTCTGCGAACAGCATGTCTCTGATGAGGACTTCTCGCACCTTAGACTTAGCTTTCAGCCTTACAAGGTTAAACAGTTTCCCATCAGATCTTGTGTGCAGCAAGATTATACAGCAAGATTGGCTGTATCATCTACTCACAAGCCATTTAACACTCTGCAGACACTGCAAGTGGAAAAATTGCGACGTATATTATGCTGATATTCTTTTAGTCTTGTAACTAATCATATGGACTACAAGTGAGCTGGCTATGTGTATTTGATGTTAAACATGAGATGATTCAGGAGGCAGCATGGTGTAGTGGAGAGGATGTCAGAAGACATCAAATATATTCCCAGCTCTGCACTGACCTAAATCCAACCCCCTTGTCAAATCACTTCACTTCTCAGATTCCCTCCCATGCTATGGTTAAATCAGTGGCATTAGTCAAATTTGTAACAGCAGTAATTTAGCTCAGAAGCTGATCTTTAGATTCTAAGGCCTTCGAAACTATGTTCAGATGCTCTGACATGCCTTCCAGGTATAAATAGGGGACCTGCAAATTCAAATTAATCAAAAGATACAGAAAGAAAAATCATTATTCTGTGATTTTTAAATACCTCAATCAGTCACAAATTTCATAAATCCAGTAATGATGCTGGTCGCAATGACACATTCACTAAGAATGACATTTTATAATTGAAATGAATGATGACATCTCTACGTTCTTTTCTCCTGATCAGAAATTCAGTTTTCACCTACTAGCATTTTGGCATTTCATAACAGTAACTGCTATAACTAAGAGATCTGGCAGAAGTTCACTGTGAATTAAAAAGAGAAAATATCTAATTAATGTAGTTTATAACAGCCACAAGGGAGATGAAAATCCCTAGTCATACCTGCTTTAAACTTAATGAGAAGGTTGGTACACTATAATTTGCTGATTAGATGTTTAACACCTACGGCAGGTTTCTAGTAAGTTCGTCAGTACCTGGCATATATGTAGGGTGACCATATTTCCCTATGTTAAATACAGGACACTTTGTAAAATTACTTGTATTCAACTGAATTCAGTCACAGTCAATCAGAGCTATGCAGTGCAAATATTCAAATTAGCATCAAATTGACTGAGTCCCTGTTAAAAAAGAAATACTGTGTAGCTGAGGGGTTTTTTATTTACCTTTTTATCTTGAAGGTTTTCACAGGGAGCAGTCACACTCTCTCTCTGCCCCTACATCAATCTCACACAATATGTGGGTGACTGAATAACCTGACCCAGCCATCCCTACTCAGTGCTCTCCATGCTCCATGCCTGGCTGTGTCCCTGAGACAGGCCCCACCCTGCTGTACCTGGTGCTGCATCTTCTCAACGCAGTATATGGGGGATATGAAAGGTCACAGGTCCTGCTCCCCAGACGTCTATTGAGGTTCACATGAGAGCATGGCAAGCAGCAGCCTTTTGGTACTGCGCAGGAGGGAAGAAATGGGAGCTGCTTCCAGGAGAATGTGGGGGGGGTTCTGTTTGTTCAGCAACTGACACACTGCGTCCCTGATCCTCTGGCACAACTGCAACATTAGTAAATTCACTGTCTGAAATTCAACCTCACTCCAGTTTTCAACTCTGCATCGTCTAACCAGATCAACTGCAAGTCTAGACAAACTGGTGAGAAAAAGGCCCAATTCCCAGCTGCATTTACACCTAGATAATAAGCTCCGTGTGGCAGGGATCCCTGCCCGGGAATAAGGGTGCTATACAGGGTCAGAGATATAGCAGGCCAGGACTGTCTCTTTATGTGGCAGCTGCATGCTCCTGCCTCAAGAGTATGATATTTGGTTTATGATAAAAAGGGTTCATACATACTTCCCCTGTATAAAACTATGGTACGCCCACATCTCGAGTACTGCGTGCAGATGTGGTCTCCTCACCTCAAAAAAGATATATTGGCATTAGAAAAGGTTCAGAAAAGGGCGACTAAGATGATTAGGGGCTTGGAAAGGGTCCCATATGGGGAGAGGCTAGAGAGACTGGGACTTTTCAGTTTGGAAAAAAGGCGATTGAGGGGCGATATGATAGAGGTATATAAAATCATGAATGGTGTGGAGAAAGTGAATATAGAAAAATTATTTACCTTTTCCCATAATACAAGAACTAGGGGACACCAAATGAAATTGATGGGTAGTAGGTTCAAAACTAATAAAAGGAAATTTTTCTTCACACAGCGCACAGTCAACCTGTGGAACTCCTTGCCCGAGGAAGCTGTGAAGGCCAGGACTCTATTAGGGTTTAAAAAAGGGCTTGATAAATTTTTGCAGGTTAGGTCCATAAATGGCTATTAGCCAGGGATAAAGTATGGTGCCCTAGCCTTCATAACAAGGGCAGGAGATGGATGGCAGGAGATAAATCACTTGATCATTGTCTTCTGTTCTCCTTCTCTGGGGCACCTGGCATTGGCCACCGTCAGCAGATGGGATGCTGGGCTCGATGGACCTTTGGTCTGACCCAGTATGGCCATTCTTATGTTCTTATGTTCTTATGTACATGTTAAACAACAGACTGAGGAGCAGTAGCTGTTAGTTAATATGGTGACAACTAATGAACGGTCTCTTTCAGTGTGCAGTCCCTAAGCCATGAATTTTCCTGGACTAGAGAGCCCCAGGGCCAGGATTCCAGTCATAGAGGGCCAGCGTTCAGCTATGGGGCTGGAGCCTGAGCTAGCGTCTGGTAGCCGTGCCAGTGTCCGGCAGCGAGATGGGGGCTGGTGTTCAGCCATGGGGCTAGTGCCAGAGCCAGCATTCAGCAGCAGGTCTGGCAGCCTGGCACTAGGTGGGCTAAGACAATATCTGGCAAGTCTCAATAGGGCTAGCCACCCAGCCAGCCAGAGGGAGGGGAGCTGGCCGGGCCAGCAGCGGAGCCAGCAGCAGAGAGAGATGGTGGGCTGGGCCAGGGCCAGTGGCAGGGGAACCTCCACAGATCCAGCAAATTCCCTCATTTGGGACTGATCAGGTCCCCAAGGTGCTGGACCATGGAAGTACAACCTGAAGCTAAAAAATGATCATGTAAAAACAAGCATCTTCCTTTATGAAAGTATTTTCAAAATGATAGACTACAGCCCAGGGATGAGTACTCCTGTCACTTGGAATAACCCTTCCAGACCTTGTGAGTGGCATGGAGAAAGGAAGATTAAAGGAAACAGACCACTGTCCAACCTATGCAGAACAGAAATTTCCTTATCACATTGCCTGCTTACAAACAACAGCAAAACCATAAGAAAGTGTGTGCTTCATGGTGATCCCAGATGCTGCGGTCAAGCACATGTACCTATCCCGTAACTTATATTGGGGCCTGATTCTTCACACTTTGTACCTTCTGTAGTCACTCAGACCTGTGCAAAATGAGTCCAAGGGGGCGATGAAGTGGTACGATATGACTTGAAAGCACATTTTCCAAGGTACAATGTGAACATAAAGTGTTTCTAAATAAAAAAATAGTAATTTGCAGAGGTGCAAGTAACTATACAAGGTGCAGGGCACTGACGAGGCAATTCCTTTATGTATTCTGTGGGGAGTTTCTGTTTCATGTGTCAAGACTGTTACCAGATGAAAAGGGCAGAGAACAGAAATCCAGCCAATTACGTAACTTCCATCTCAAAAATCCCATTGATGTTGATGGAGCCAGGATTTCATGTGACCCATTTTTCAAACTAAAACTGAAACAAAGTTCAAAGTGAAAAAGCATTCTAAATGAAAGATTCATTTAAAAATATTGAAATAAAACTTCTATTTGAAGGAGGGCGACCCTGAATCTCTTCAGTGAACACAATCCAAATTTTTTTCAAATTGCGTCAGTCGATCAGCACAAATCTGCATTTTTCAGTACTGAGAACAGGGGGTGCATTTGGGCAAAAAGGAAAAAAAAAAAACACCCAGCTTTCGTTTCTGCAAACAGCTACACGCACAGAAATGTTCAACTAACAGGCTGTGTCTACGCTCCTTTCCGGAAGAGGTTTACAAACGTGGCCAATTGAAAGTGCAAATGAGGCCCTGATTTGCATGTTCAGCACCTCAATTGCATAATGGCATTCACTTGTCATTCCAGAAGCGCTGTTTTTGAAATGCAGCACAGCCATGTAGATGGGGTTCCTTCAAAAGGAAGCCCCCCTTTCAAAAGCACCCTTCTTACTAATTTTTTTCAGGAACAAGGTGTTATCGAAAGGGGAGCTTCCTTTTGAAGGAACCCTATCCACATGGCTCTTCTGCATTGCAAGAACAGCACTACCAGAATGGTGAGTGGCTGCCATTATGAAAATGAGGCACTGAATAGGCAAATCAGCACTCCATTTGCATTTTCAATTGACCACATTTTCATGCTCCTTTTGAAAGGGAGGGGTAGTATAGATTTGGCCATAGAGAAAGGTGCCCCCCACAGCCAAAGAGAGTTCAGGACAGGTTCCCATGGAATTTCACAGTTTTGGTATCAGGTTGAATTCATGAACTGAGAAACAACAAAAACATCCGACAGCTAGATGCTAATTTGCCTATTAAAAACATTCCATGAGAACAAAAGAATCAACATCTGAAATTCAGACAAGAGAAAAACCACAAGAAATGGGAATCTTTCCAATCTTACACTTAGTATCAGAATCAATAGTTCCTTATATGGTGTGCTTAATATCTCAGAAGACTTGCTTTTCTAACAGGACCCCTCAGTGGCTTAGAAGGTAATGCTGGACAATAAGGCTACGTCTACACGTGAAGCCAACGTCGAAATAGCTTATTTCGATGTAGCAAAATCGAAATAGGCTATTTCGATGAATAACGTCTACACGTCCTCCAGGGCTGGCAACGTCGATGTTCAACTTCGAAGTTGCGCGGCACCACATCGAAATAGGCGCTGCGAGGGTATGTCTACACACCAAAGTAGCACACATCGAAATAAGGGTGCCAGGCACAGCTGCAGACAGGGTCACAGGGCGGACTCAACAGCAAGCCGCTCCCTTAAAGGGCCCCTCCCAGACACAGTTGCACTAAACAACACAAGATACACAGAGCTGACAACTGGTTGCAGACCCTGTGCCTGCAGCATGGATCCCCAGCTGCCGCAGCAGCAGCCAGAAGCCCTGGGCTAAGGGCTGCTGCCCACGGTGACCATAGAGCCCCGCAGGGGCTGGAGAGAGAGCATCTCTCAACCCCCCAGCTGATGGCCGCCATGGAGGACCCGGCACTTTCGACGTTCCGGGACGCGGATCGTCTACACGGTCCCTACTTCGACGTTGAACGTCCAAGTAGGGCGCTATTCCGATCCCCTCATGAGGTTAGCGACTTCGACGTCTCGCCGCCTAACGTCGAAGTTAACTTCGAAATAGCGCCCGACGCGTGTAGCCGCGACGGGTGCTATTTCGAAGTTAGTGCCGCTACTTCGAAGTAGCGTGCACGTGTAGACACAGCTTAAGTGAGAGATATTCTTCCAAGTGAGTCACAACTACAGATGGGCTCTAATGTTTTGTCTCTAGCATTCGCAGTGCTGTACATATAAATTCTTTGTAAATAAAAATTATACTTTATATATCCAACATTGTCACTGGACAGTGAGAAGGTCCAGGAGTCAGGTTAGGGAGGCATATCGGAGAGTTAGCCATGTTAGTCTGGAGGTTAGGTTGTGGAGGGTTTACAATGGAATCCCACTCAAGAATTGTAAATAATTACAGAATGAATGTAGGTTTCTGCCAAAACTATTGGAATTTAATTTATCAATCAGCTTCAGAGACAACATCAACACAATGGATGTATTGTATCCATTTCTCAGTTCACACCTTCTAAAGCAGAAAGTCTGGTTTTCAGCTTTGGCACACAAAATTTCGCTTAACTCAGCACGTGCACAGGACAGAACATGAGGTATTTCTTTTTAGGACCGGTTACAAGCAAACATATCCAACAGTGTACACCGAAGTTAGCTAAAACTGGGGAGAGGGGAAGGTGGGAGGAGATTTTCATACTCAGAAAATTACCTTTGCAACAATTAGTGTTTCAGCTAAAGCTTAAATTCTTCAGATAAATCTCAATGCCATTTATCATTGAGACAGGCTCGCTCATCGCTGGGTATATCAACACAGACTCCTTGGGATTATGAAGCAAAATTAATTAGACCAAGAGCAGGTAGCACATAAACCTTCCAAGGAACTGGAGAGGTCTTCACATTAACAAGAATTAATTGTATATTCAATACTGAGTGATATTACTCTATAATGTCCCTTAATCAACAATGACAGTATAATAATTGGTGCAAACATGAGAAACTAATTCTCCTCAAATCCATAATTTAGAAATTGTCAAGGCATTTGTAATTCAGGACTCAACCTAGTAGATATGCAGCATCCTGAATTTCTGGAGCTACTTAGTTTTCCTATCATTGGCTTCACTCCCATCTTGATTTCAAATTATTGGTGAGATTTGCAGTATTGAAGTGCAAAAATCCATTGTCAAATATACTTCACCAAGTCAAATTCAGTGTTCAAAGGCAGAAAGTAAAAATAAAAGTGCAGTCCCTCGTTGGAAAGGGACTAGTGAGGCATGCAGCAAACACATAGTACATCAAAAGTTGTTTGACAAGCTAGAAGAAAGAAATTTAGCATTGTGTAAAAGCCACAGTACAAATTAATTGCTGGCTTATCATCAGCCTTTTGGATCATGGCGCAAAGATTAGCAAAATAAACAGAAGTAGTTTCGGTAAACAACTTGTATTTCCTCAGTTGTTTCCATAAAGCATTTTAAAGTTATTTGTTTAGTTATCAGAGGGCAGCTGGGTGATACAGGCTGTATAATGGAGGTGGAGCAATGGGATTCATAATTTTGACTACAGTATTATTTTTTTCTAAAGAACCTGGAATTTTTGAGGCAAGTAAATGAAATTTCTTATAGTCGCTTGATTTATATTGGCATCTTAAACATGCACTAATATTTTCCTCAAAAAATTAAGTAATTTTCTTTACATATTACTGAAGTTTTTTTTCCATAAATAAAAGATTATTTATTATTTACTGACTCATGCTGCTAATACCTCCATGTAAGTACAGTATATTCAGCATTTTTAAGTTTTGCAACTCATACCATGCTGTTCTGTTGAATCTTTGCCTCTTTTTGGGAGCATTTGAATCCAGACCCAGGCTGCAGAGTTCAGATTCATCTCCAGTTTTTTATGGTTTTAAAAATCTCCACACATTGTCCCACCTGGTGGGCCAAATGCATATTCCATTGCACTTAATGTGATTCTTTTCAATAAATGGTAAATTTTCACAATGGAGGGGGGTAACTAGTGGTGTGCCCCAAGGGTCAGTCCTGGGATCAATCCTGTTCAACTTGTTCATCAATGATCTAGAGAAAGGGGTAAACAGTGAGGTGGCAAAGTTTGCAGATGATACCAAGCTGTTCAGGATAGTCAAAACCAAAGTAGATTGTGAAGAACTTCAAAAAGATCTCAGCAAACTGAGTGATTGGGCAGCAAAATGGCAAATGAAATTTAATGTGGGTAAGTGTAAGGTAATGCACATTGGGAAAAATAACCCCAATTATACATACAATGTGATGGGGCAAATTTAGATACAACAGATCAGGAAAGGCGTCTTGGAATTATAGTGGATAGTTCTCTGAAAACATCCACACAGTGTGCAGTGGCAGTCAGTAAAGCAAATAGGATGTTAGGAATTATTAAAAAAGGGATAGAAAATAAGATGAAGAATATCATACCTCCCCTATATAAAACTATGGTACACCCACGTCTTGAGTACTGCATGCAGATGTGGTCTCCTCACCTCAAAAAAGATATACTGGCATCAGAAAAAGTTCAGAAAAGGGCAACTAAAATGATTAAGGGTTTGGAAAGGGTCCCATATGAGGAGAGGCTAGATAGACTGGGACTTTTCAGTCTAGAAAAGAGGAGATTGAGGGGCGATATGATAGAGGCATATAAAATCATGAATGGTGTAGAGAAAGTGAATACAGAAAAGTTATTTACTTGTTCCCATAACATAAGAAATAGAGGACACCAAATGAAATTAATGGGTAGTAGGTTCAAAATTAATAAAAGAATTTTTTTCTTCACACAGCACACAGTCAACCTGTGGAACTCCTTGCTGGAGGAGGCTGTGAAAGCCAGCACTCTTAACAGAGTTTAAAATAGAGCTTGATAAATTTTTGGAGGTTAGATCCATAAATGGGTATTAGCCAAGGGTAAAGTACGGTGCCCCTAGCCTTTAGTCAAAGGCTGGAGACAGATGGCAGGAGACAAATCGCTTGATCATTGTCTTCGGTTCACCTCCTCTGGGGCACCTGGCACTGGCCACTGTCGGCAGACAGGATACTGGGCTGGATGGACCTTTGGTCTGACCCAGTATGGCCGTTCTTATGTTCATTGACTTTAAAAGGTTACAGACTGGGGCCTTAGAATGTAAGCTCTCCAGATCAGGGAATGCTATATGTGTAACATTCTTATTCCTTGCCCTGTGCTGTACATAAAACATTCCTTTGGCCTCAAAACTCTCAATCAGAACTGGACCTTCTCCGTGCCTGGGCACTGTTCCAACATTCTCAGTTATATTTTTGTAGCGATACAGTTGTAAGAGATTATAATTTAGAGATGCCTTCAAAAAGAGACAGTATTATGAACATAGGAATTTGGAGATGTGCCCTGAAGGCAGGGGTTGAGAACATCTCGTGGCTATTAAAGTTTTATTCCTTTCTCTTTCACTGATTTGTTGTTTAATAAACCCCAAGATCATTACAATTTTCAATAAAAAATGGAGACATAGAAGCCAGAATCTAAAGAGAGAAACAATTTCTTAAGAACACCAACAAGACACTTCGCAGAATTTGCTCACTGCTTAGCAGGCCTCCTGTTCTCTATCCCGGTTGGCTTTGCCAGGCATTACACTCCTGCTCCTGCTGTGTCTTCCCCTACGGCCCATTTTGCTTCAATGACTGCAATGGCGGCTTTGTGCCTTGGCCCTCCAAGCAGAGCAATTATGTCCCCCACCGCCAGGGCATTCCAAGTCTTTCCAAGCCCACTACCTGCCTGGTGTCTCCAATACTGTTGTCTTTCCCCTATGGCTACTAGAGGAAGTGGGGACAACAGCCATCATGGGCCCCAGAGCAAGGAGGGAGGGGAAGCCCAGCTCTGCACCCCTGGAATGGGCAGGGCCTAGGGCAGTCAGCCCTTGTAGCCACTCACACTTCAGTGCTGGGCCATCCCGTACAGCCCCACGGAACTGTGCTGCCATGGCAGTTCAACAGGCCCTGGAGGTCTGGCCACTGCTGCTGCTGCCGCCGAACACTGGGCCCCTGTGCAGTCACCAGGCCTGATGCCAGCATTCCCTCTACATTGACGTGGGACCATATAACAATTAGCCAAGATCCCTGTTCCTCTTTCCCTGAGCTTCTTCCTACTTTCCTGGTTTCTACTCTGGCTTTATTAGCTTCCCAACTCCCTCCACTCAGGGAATGGCTGCAGCCTTTTCCAACCTCAGAACCTGTCTGCAGCCACCTGTCTTCTTCTTCTGGAAGCCCTGTTCTGCTCTCAGACCAGGAAGAACACCTCCTTTCAAAAGCTTCCTTCAAAAAAGCACGTGTAGACACTTCACAGGCCCTTTTTTCGAAAGAGCAGTATTCATTGTGCTGGATTTTTCAATTCCCAGCTTGTTCTTTCGGAAGAGCAGGGGCTGTGTGGACACACTCTATAGAAAGAGCAGATCGATCTTTCAATCTGCTTTTTTGTGTGGACGTGCTTTTCCGAAAGAAGTTTTTTCAGACAAGATCTTCCTGAAGAAATTTCTTTCGAAAGATCGCTGTAGCATAGATGACCTGTTTTCCTACTTATATTTGTATGGGATGCAATTAGGTTAAAATGAAGTGACTACAAGAGTTTAGGATAAGCAATACCTTTTTATATTCTCTGACTCAGATCTATATTAGACTGACAATCACCCAGCTGAAGTTCATGGTCTGTTAGATTCCATTCAGTGTCACTTTTTGAATGTGCTATTGATGTTTCAGAGAATGACTACTTAATCTGTTACATTTTATTCCTTCAAAGAACAAACAAAACAGTCCAGAAAGCTCTAAGAGTCAGCATGCTACTGTGGTTCTGAATCAACATTAAAGGTTAAGCTCACTAAACAGGAAGACCAGGTTTTACACAGTCTAATGCCATAATCGAGTAATCAGGCTCCAGGCAGTGAAATGTATGAGTATTGAAACACAATAAGAATCCACACCTAACAATCCTCATGCTGTCTGTTTTGTTGCACTGAAGCTCAGCCATGACTAGTATTTCAGCATAGGAAGTTACCTTGTCCGCTATTACTAGGAATTGAAACTTGGACCTCTGAAGCTCAGAGCATGACCTTAAAGAACAACTCCCCCTAGCTGGGAGCTGTGGCAGATTCCTAGGGATCAGGCATTGGATGGGAGAGAAAAAAACCAGAACGTACACAATGAGCAGTGGATTATGAGAGCACCTGCAGGCAATTTCATCCCAGAATGCAGAGGATTTATACCACTGGATCATGGTAAAAACAGCTTCAGTAGCTCGTTCCTTAGAACACACACAGATTGGGAACCAATGACATATACAGAGAGGCAACATAAGGCTCAGATGGTGAGGAAAGCCTTATGTGGGTTGATTTCAGCTACAGGAGATTATACATGATGTCTGCTCAGGTGCATTTCTTCTATCACAGGCAAAACTGAGAGGACCGTGAACAACAAAAATGCTTTTTAACTAAATGGTAAGACAATGGGCATTTTATAGCAAGATGAGTAGTGTGAAGTGGAGAAGGGGGCTCTGTACTGAAGCACACAGGTGACAGCCAAACCTTATTTGTAATGGGAGACTTTCCAGCAAATGGTTGTACAGTGTGAGGGTGTACTCCAACAGGAAATGCTGCAAATCAACTCACCATGATTTAAGCATTCATAGGCTAATAAAATTGCATTTGTCCCTAGGGGCTAATTTGCCAACAACTTTGCAATGATTCAGATAGGGTTGATTTGATCCTCCTCCCCTCCCAGTCTTTTTGTTTTGTTTTGTTTTGCTTTTGTTATTATATGTTCAATTAAAGAAATTTCCAGGTAGGACTTTCATTTTAATTAAAATGGGGAACCAACTCTTGGTCATTGAGATGGATTTCATTGGGGAAATGAGAACGAATACACATTATAAGGAAAAACAAAGTAAATTAAGAGATATATGATTATATTGTCATCATCTCAAGCTGAGGCTGGTAAAGTTCTTTTATAGAGAAAGCACTCATGCCATAGTGATGAGTGGCAGGATAAGTGGAGATTGCACCTCCAGTCTCAATCCCATATTACTAAGGTAGTGGTAAATTCTCTCCTGACTGCAGAATATATTTTGCAGGAACTAGTAATAATAGTAGTAGAAACCTTAATTTAAGAGCATTACCTTAGTCCTTACATTGCAAAAAAGAGAGGGGCTATGCAATGTCACCAACAGACAGGGATAAAGCAAAGGAAAGGCCAGCCATTTAGCAATTTCATAATGTCACATGTCAGTTGCTAATATTTTCTCGTCTCTTTGTTAGTAACACTTGGCACATTCACAGCATGTTCTGTCCAGAGATCTCAGTGCACTTGACAAGATGGGTAAATATTCTTCATTGCTTAAAAATAGGGCACAGACAAGTGACGTGACATGCCTAAGGTCACCTAACCAGGCAGTGGCACAACCAACAATAGAACCCCAGCCACCTATCTAATCTTGTTTTTCCCTGGTAAGGCAGATAAATCACACTAATGATGATTAGCATTCATTTTGTACATTTCACCTTCAAAGCAGTTTACAGAGATTGACTTCTCACAATACTAGTGTGGTTGGAAAGCTTTAATAGCTCTGTTCTACAGATGGGGAAACAGACGTACGGAAAGATTTAACAACTTCTCCAAGCCCACGGTGGGAATTAGAATCAGGATTAGAATTCTACTGTCTGGCTCCTGTCCCAAGCCTCTCTAAATAACCACAATGATTTTTCCTTGCTATATTTCTCACACACCCGCTTATTTTATTTTCACTGGTATGTCATCACTTTCGACTTGCTCTTTAAAAATTCTCAACTCTATTTTCAATCACAGTTTGGTAAGAGAATAGCAGGCTTTGTCACAGGCATCTTTTAATCCTAACATTTGCCATTCATCTCCACTGCAATGGCATGCCTGCTTTTTTTCAATGTATGCATGCAAAAGACGTCCAGTCACTAATCAAAAGAGCTGCATGAACAAGGGAGCGAGAGAGGGAAAAATCTTCTAGTTAATTTTAATTAAGTGTCACAACTTAAGAAACAGGTCTCTGAACACCTCTCCTCAGGGACTCAGCTTTTTAGAATTAATAGAAATTCTCCTCTATCCTGGAAGCTACAGGAAAACATGTGAATTTACATAAAATAGCAAAGAAATTTTAACAAACGGGGTGACTCTCACTTACTGCCTAGAGAGTAAAACATTTTCCTTCTCTGTCCCATTTTAATCCTGCTCAGACAATTTGCTGCAGTACAGCTCTTTTCTGCATTCTTTCCCCCTTCAGGCCTCTTTTTTAAAGGAAAGTTATTAAATCCCAAGTTAAAGGTGATCAAATGAAAAATAGCCCCTTAAAACAAAAATCTTTCACCAAAAGCTTTTCAGTTCAGCCCACCCCCATTTTTTATTTCCTCTATCAGTGTGAAATGGATGATAGGATAGGAGGATGTCACTGGTTGTGTTTTCACTTGTAAGTACACACACACACAAACCAAGGCTGGGTTAAGAAAGGGTGTTAAGGGGCTGCATCCCAGCATCCTGCGATTAGGGGGATGGGTCCTTTTTCCCAGAGCAGCAATCCCTATAGCTCCTGCTTAGTGCATCCATAAGCAGAAATTTTGATCCCTTTGAGGGAAATTAATGCTTGCAGTCTGACCTCTTGCAGGTTGGTAGGACTGGAGATGGTATGCCATACCATTTTTGTTGCTTCTGTGATGGTTCCATGCTTGGTAGTGCTATCTTGGAAAAGGAGAGCCTTTGCAGATTCTTAGTTTCTGGCATATCTTGAAGGGCACTTTTAATTTCAGAGCCAACCCATTGAAACAGATTTTGAAAATAGGCAAAATCTTCTACAGTGGTAGCTGGTGGTGGCATGACAGAGTCACTGATTGAGGATGAATTGTTGGTAAGCAGGGGGCTGGGGTGTTGGGACAGCATCATCCTCTTGCTCCGCCATAGTTATCTAGTCTACTTCAATCCCTGATGACTCTGGGGGAGAGGGGAAGAGATCTGGTGCTGTCTCTATAAGAAGAGTGGTGAGAAGAAAAATTCCTTCAACCTCACACTAAGTGGGAAATCATGAGGCTCTTGGTGACATCTAGTAATAGCTCTGGTGCCACTGAACCAGGTTATGGGTCAGTGCCTAGCAGGGAAGACTGAGTGAAGTTTCAGTTCTGTGACACTTGGTGCTGGCTACAATGGTGCTGGTTGTGCAGTAGGTGCAGCATGAGTCAGGGTCACGGGAAGGTGTACTGGCACCATTGTGGTAGCAGTGGACAGCATTGCAGGGTCAGAGCAGCTGTCGGTGCCAATTCCATTGGTGGTACCATAGATGCCACAGAGAACCAGCAGTTTAGATGCACTAGTGTCAATACCAAAGAGTCTAGTGCTGGTGGCAGCCACGAGGAAGTGCCCAAAGCATTACAAGTGCTCAATCTTTACGCAGTCAGCTCTGCTGACAGAGATATGGGGGAAGACAGGGCATTTTTCTTGGTCTGCTCTCTATGAAGTGATGAGCTTTGCTGGTTTCTGTGGGACCTGGGTGGTGAGAGGAACAGAGACCCTTGTCAAGAAAGTCCTTCTTCTTCTGGTTCAGAGGCTGGTTGCAATGACTTTCCAGTAAAATGAGTTTCAGTCTCAGGTTCCTGTCTCTTCACGCCTCAGTAACAGTAACTAGGAAGCCACAGCCAGGAGCCTCAGCTGGACTAGGAAGCTCCAGCTTGACTGGCAGGAGGGTGTCCAGCAGCCAGAAGCCCTGCTGGACCCATGTGGAGTCCAGTGGCATGGGCTGCCACAAGACGGTGTATAGGGGAGCTGGAGAACATTGCCCTCCCCTGGTCCAGCCAGGTGCAACCTGTACTAATGACCCCGTTATCACTTTAATAAAAAGTGAGGAAGGTCAGCTGGGATGAGACAAACATTTATTAAGCTCTTGTATACCTTCTGGGTAACTGAGATTGATACAAGTTACTGGATTAACCTTGATAAAAAGCATTTAATTAATAAATTATAGCTTATCAGGCTATTAGTATTAGAGTATTTATAAGGTTCCAGTTTTCTTTTTTATTATTCATGTTGATAAACTCTGGTTATTGATTCTTGTACAGGGGAATTATAGTGGAAGGTATGTTTATGGAGAAGAAAAGAGTCCTTAAGCCAAACTATTCAGAAACGGCACTTCTGTTGGGGTAGGTCAGTGTAGTTCCTTTGACATTAATGTTCTATCCACAGAGGGTCAGGCTTCAAAAGGGGTGTTGTTAACATTTTTCAAGAAATGAAACTGTCACGTATTATGGCCTGGGGAGGGGAAGGAAAATTAGTCAGCATTCTTTACATACTGACAAGAAAAATCTTAGTAACCATACTGTAAAACTTTGCAAAGGCATCTCTATTCTGTAGACAATTATTTTAAATTAACTACAGCTGAACTTCCTGAAACTGATTGATTGATTATTTGTGAGCTGTGAAGGTAATGAACTTTACCAATGTGTATGTACTTCGCCAGCATGCTGCAAATGTGTTGTCTATTTCATTGACCTGCATGCTCTCTTCGGCTATACAGAATTTCTGATAAATGCCCACAAGTCATGTGGACAGAAAAACAGCACTGTATATTCGGAAAGTAAAGTCTGCAGCATTGAAAAGCCATATGACACCATATTAGCTTAAAACAAAGACCAGGGATTTGCCATTATTTTAAGCCAAATCCAACAAGTCCTAATCATGTAAGCAGCCCTTAGAACATGAGATTGGGTCCTGAACCAGTAGAGTGGACAGGATTGTTATCACTGGCCTTAAATGTTGTACGACTGGGCCCATCCAGTTCAACGTATCTGTATTGTGGTAGCACTTATGAATCACAATTGTGTATCGAGGCCCTCTTGGGCTTGGTGCTGTACAAACAGAACAAAAGGAAGTCCACTTCCCCATACAACCTGCAGTGGAATTTGAATTGTCGACAGACTTGGTGATCCAAATTCACAGAAGGATTTAAGCACTAATATGATCCACAAAACCCCATCCAACTGCCATCTAAACACTGTACACACCTTCAACAGGATCTCTCAGGTGTCATGAGCACCCCTGTCTGGTCAAATGTGTGTATCTGCACCGACTTTATTCAAAGGTCCCTTCAACAACTCAGCCCTTCAGCAGAGTCGCACCATACACAGTAATCAAACACCTTGGGGGAGTATTGACAGAGAGGAAGCCGTGCTAGTCTATACACTATCAAAACAAAAAGCAGTCAAGTAGCACTTTAAAGACTAGCAAAATGGTTTATTAGATGAGCTTTCGTGGGACAGACCCACTTCTTCAGACCATATCCAGACCAGAACAGACTCAATATTTAAGACACAGAGAACCAAAAACAGTAAGCAAGGAGGACAAATCAGAAAAAGATAATCAGGGTGAGCAAATCAGAGAGTGGAGGGGTGAGGGGGAAGGTCAAGAATTAGATTGAGCCAAGTATGCAGACGAGCCCCTATAGTGACTCAGAAAGTTCCCATCACGATTTAAACCATGTGTTAATGTGCCGAATTTGGGAGTATGTGTTTAACAGGAGCCCATCAGAGTGGCCTCAGTAGTGTCCCTCCACGGTTCGCTACCTGGGCAGGCAGTTGTGTATCCAGGGCTCCACCTCCTGGAGGCAGAGTGCTTGCCCTTAGATTTGGGTTCTACTGCCAGGCCACCTACACTTAGCTATAGTCTCTCACCCCAGCTCTGCATCAGAGCTCTCTATGATGCTGATGCTGCTTCCAGCATGTAGTCCCATATGTCCCATAGCACTGAGCTGACTCCAGTCATGCAGCACCTCATATAGGGTATTCCTAGCTCCTCATTGGCCACTTCCTTCAGCCAATACCCTAGCGTCCCTTCAAGGACTTCTCTGTGGTTTAGTAGCATGGGGTGTAGCAAGAGCAGTAGTGGGCTTCAGCAGCTTGTCGGCTCCATCTTACCACCCAAACTAAGTATGTGCCTAGATTATCACTGTAAATATCCTCTGGGTGTCTAATTTCTGTCCCTGGACATTTGGCTCAAGTTTAAGACTTCACATATCTTGCCTGTTGGGTCTGATGCATAAAAATGTCCTGGTGAGGGGAAGACAATTTCCCGTTAACCTGATGTGGACAAAGGATTTGAAAAAAAAAAAAGGATTTATTACCTCTCTCCTAACCACTACACTAGGGTGTCACTCTCCTTCTGTCTCTGTCCCAGACCATATTTAATTATTTCTACAAAGGGAAATGGATTTAACAGAAAAGAAACCCATGTTCAAATCCCTGATCATCAAGCAGAGAGCAGATTGGAACAGGGGGTCTCTTGGATTGAGTGCCTAACCTCTGGGTTCAAGATTACAAGGTTGATCTTCTCTCCTCTGGTTTTGCTGTGTGGAGTTAAGCATTCAACACAGCTGTTCTTACAAGAAATGACCTAAGCTTCTGCTTTATACCAGGTTGGGTGGTTTCCTACCTAGAATGCTGGGTTTTGTAGATCCCATGCTAAGGTGCTTATCTCTCCTCCACAATGCATAGGATGCCTAGGTACCTACTTGTAGAATCAACTAGGTAGTCAGGTATCTAAAGGTTACGCACTGCATTATTCACTGTTCCAACTCCTCAGTAGCTTTGTGGAGCCAAGCCCACCTGCCTAAACTTCTGTGCTATCATATGCATCTGGTTTTATAAACGTACAGTTATCATTGCTTTATGAATTATGAAATATTAACCTGAATGTTAGAAGCAACTATGCATGCCATATGTGAAAATGCCATTCATATATTTGGGCATTTTGGCATTTTATTTTTCTTATAGGAAAGGGCGCAGAAGAAAAACTGTCAATGAACTGGTGTCGTTGCTATAATTTGAAGGCAACTAGTGTAAGAGAAAGTTAAGACACTTAGGATGAACCTCCTCAGAATGGAATAGTTACCCGTTATTTAAATAAAAACAGAGGAGCAAAGGAAAGCGGTGTTGTTGAATCATTAACTGGGACATGTTCACACTTGCATATCTTGGATTTGAGATCAGATATGGCAACGTATCACTAAGCTTTTTAATTTTAGGGCTAGATTCTGCTACTTTTATTCACACTGAAAAGCACATTAGAATTTGGCCTCTTGACTTACAACATTTGAACTGCTCAGCTCTCACTGAACATAGATAAGTCATTCTAATAAGTGAAAAAATTATCTTCCAGAGACATAATAATTGCATTTTTCAGTCAGTCAATCTCCTACATTCCTCACCTAGTTGCTTGAATTCAAAGGGAGGTTTGCATTAGTAAGGTCTTCAGAATTTAGGCTGTAATTTTTACAGTTACAAGATGTAGGCAGACATTTGCAATAGAACACCTCCAAGACTAAAGTCAGCAAAGGCTACCCACATGAAAGTGTATTTTTAAGCTAAGAAAGAAGCTTTGTCACTTACCTTACAATTCCCCACCCCCAACCTTCTGTGGATGATAATTAAACTTGATCTAAGTGTTAGCAACTTTGACAAAGCAAAGAAATATTTTGAACACCAGAGAGAGACAGCTGCATCTAGTGCAGAGTCCAATCCCCTAGATCTCTAAATCTAATCACGCCACAGGATTTTAGTAATTCTTTCCACTCGATTACAGAAAAAAGGGAAAAATGGTGGAGCAATCTTAGGAATAAACAACTGAAAAATTGTCAACAAAACCCTCCAATTATATTTTTTTTATTTTAAAAATGGAACCAGAAGTTAAGACTAGATCATAATAGCGAATAAAGTTTGGTGGAAAAAAAATTAAACTGTTCTATCCAGGGTGAAATCTCCAATCCACTCTGATCAATAGTCTACTTGTCACTCACTTCAATGTAGCAAGCATTTTACCTCAACTTCATGTCTTCCACATCACTCCCTCTTTCCATAAACAAAGAAAATTATTTTAATACAGAAGCAAATTTTTTATCTATAATTGTATGGATTATTTCATTTGGTGAAGTGTACAGCTAAAGCTTTCATATTTTATAACTTTACTAAAAATACAAGATTTAAATGGATAAGTTATAAAAATAAATAAAATCAAATTGACACCTTTTAATTCACTCAGCCATCACTCAAAACACCACCTTAGGAAAATACCGAACAAAAACACATACGACTTGCACTATTCCCTGACAAACCCAAGACTTTATTGACTATTGAACAAAAAGGTGTAATTAATAGAGCAGATGAGATCTGCCAGGTGAACTAGAGATACAGCTTCTTCTGAAGCTCTAGGTCTGACCTAAAGCCCACATAAATCAATGGGGATCTTTCTACTGAGTTCAGGGAGAAAATGAGCATTTGAATCTCACGCATATGGTTTTCCACGCACGTGTGAAATTTCCAAGATGCCCAAATTTTGCACTTTAGGTTCCCATCCCAAGTTACTCCTACTACCTTAAATGACAGTACTATTACTGTCAAATCTCAATACACACTATACAACACAGTAAAAGCCCTGTTGTCTGGTAATTGGGTAACCAGCACATTCTGTTAACTAGCACTCAGGGAAGCTGCCCTGACCCAGACCCAGCTGTAGTGGAGGCATCCCCCCACACCCCATCCAGTGCCAGTTGAATGGGGCCAGTTGCTGGAGGGCAGCTCCCCTGGCCTGGGCTAATTGACTGGAGCTGGCTGTGCTGCCATCCCACAGGAGCAGTGCATCTCCCCCACCAAGATCAGCTAAAATTTGATTATCCAGAAATCCCTGTTCCCCAGGCATGCAAAAATAATCAAGCTTTTACTGAAAAAATCCCGATAAAGCCATGAAAGCAGCTTGTCAGAGTGACTCTGTGGTATCATGTTAGCACCAAACACCAGAGCAGCCAATCACTACAGTAACACATATGAGATAGCTAATCCTTCAGTGAAGGCGGCTGATTAAGTGCAACACATGTCCTTAGGGGGTGAAGAGTGGGCCATCTCCACGTGGCCACTGTTTTCAGGCTGCAGCAGCCCCCCAGTGGTCATTCTGCAATATGGCTGTTCCCTGTGCTCACCACCCCCACTGGGGAGTCTGAAGTATGTCGTCCTACCTGGCAGCACCACTCCCTTTTCTGGGAAATCCTGGGATTCCAGACATTTCCCATTTACCAGACACAACCAAATCCTAACTTTGTTTTAAATTAAGATTAGAGGAAGATGCCTATCAAATTTTTTAGTTGTAGTTCTTACAGTATAAGAGAAGTATTTGAACAAACAGCACAGCAGGCAGGCAGGCAGACACTCTAAAATATAAATTGGATTTCGTCACTGATGCATTTATTTCATGCTTATGTACTTTTCACATTTGAAAACCCTACTACATGCCTATCTGCAACTTTAGGCACCCAAATGCCTCTAAAGTTGGCACTCTATGCAGAATTTCAAATAGATCTTGAGTCTGCAGAATAGGCAGAATATACATGTACACGAATTATCACAGGGTTTTTGACTTTAGATGAAAACAACAGGAGTAAGATACTCAGAAGTGCTGATCACTCACAGTTCCCATTGATGTCACCTGGGGTGTGCTTGTTGGAAAACTAAAAACATCAACCCCCTCAGAGAATAACTATTCCCACCAACTGGCATTGGAAAAAATATTATTTAAAATTACTCAAACACAGCATAACCTCAATATTTGTTTTAAGGTTCCTATATAAAAATGGCTGAAAGTTCACAAGTTCCACCATCTTTTTCCCTTCCTTAGCTAAAACAAAACAGACATTTGAAGAAATGCCAGAAAAGAAAGAATGTGATAAAAATTATATGAGAACATAAATATGAAAAGTGATCTCACTCAAGAATAAAATGATGCCATGCACTGTGAAGTGACGACCAAAAAGGAGAATGTTTACAAAGGAAACCCAAACGGGAATATAGAGCATTGAACAATGCTCTGCAATGCAAAGTATTTACTAGTCAAAACAGAGACATTTAAACCCATCCATTCACAGCAGATGGAGGAAAGAGATTAGAAATATATCTGATCCTTCTCTCACTTGAAAACAAAATGGCTCATTCTTCCATTGAAATTGTCTTACGAAAAGGCACCTGCAAACAATAACAGATGTAAAGTTTTGTATTTACATTATATTTTATGCTTAAAGGTAGATGGAAAATAGCATGTTTGGGCCTGTGTTTTGTAAATGAGGAGGGAAATATTTATTTTAATAATCCAGCCTTAATTTTGCACAGGTCAGCCCAACCTTGAACTAATTTTTGCAAGGCATCAGCAGTCATTTTCTCATTTACAGTTTTGATATGGCAGTTATGAGTAAGTGTATATGCACATATTCTGTAAATGTAGTTGTGATGAGTTTTGCTTTCCTTTTGGAAAGACAGCAGCATGGCTACATCACACTCAGGTTTTACTTAAAGAAGACCTGAGATTTAAAAAAAAAAGAAAGACAACAAGGGGTAAGTATCAAACTGAACTAAACTGTGTTTTGGTGTTGCCATCAAACAACTCTTTGGCTGTGTCTACACTACCACTTTCCTTCGAAGGAAGGATGGTAGATAGGGTGTTGGGAGTTTACTAAGGAAGTGTTGCCATGCATAGGCAGCACTTCATTAAGCAAATTTCCACCCCGCCCCCCCCCACAGCAGCTTCAAAGTGTTAAACTTTGAAGTACCGGCAGGTGAGCTGCAGCTAGACATGTGCTAGTACTTCTAAAACTTCGAAGTTTTAGGTAGTGTAGACAAGTCCTTTGAGTAATAGTTTTGTTAAAGTCTTTGTACAATACTTACACAATGAAATGATGATGGGGCACTTAATCACTAATGCAATGCAAATAATAAAGAAAAGCATCCATTTTGATTGAGTTTAAGAATGGCCGGCATTCTAATGAGGCGCTGAATATGTATTTCAGTGCTTCATTAATAAACTTCAACATGGCCATTTTTAAGTTTCGGGATAGCGTAGACGTGCCCTATGATTCTGTGAGTTTATTGGAATGATTTGTGTGAATAAATTTACTCACATCCAGCAGTGTTTGCAGCTTAGGATTTCTAATGAGATGTACTTCAATATACAGGGCTACCAGAAGCAATAAAGATAATCTGACCATGTTTTATTCCGGTGTGTGCCCATGAATCTTAAAAATAAGGCAAAGCAAGGAAGAAACCTTGAGTGAATTTGGAGCTGAAAATGTTCTGTTTTGGTCTGCTGGCTTGCAAATGGTTTTCTTGATGAAACTCATGAGTCCACTGGAGACAGATGCAGATAGATGAACTTGGAGTAAGATAAACCTGCTCCAGGAGTTTATAGTTAATTACACATCATCTTTTTTGTCTCACCATAAAAAATTTCACACCCACCTTACACAGTAAAGGTAACTTAAGTGTCATAAACCATTTGTCTCCTGTGCTTTCTTTCTGGATTATTCACTTGGTCTTGTTTTTACAACGCTGTTGAGACAAGAAAAATTTACTATGCTGAAACATATAACATCTTTTTTGCAGATGATCTCCTCCATCCTCTAATGAGGAGAAATGCCAATGAGATTTATGTGCATACACATAGCTTTATTTCTAAAAGAGTTCAACTAACTCACACATCTGGTAGCTAGCACACACAGAATAGGACTGACTGATTTGCATTGGGTGAACGACACCCATATGTATAGAGCTTGCATACAGGACACAGGCACACTTTCAAAAGGAGTTAGAGATCCTGGTCCCTATCAGGAACTTAAAGTTAACTAAAATGACATTGAACTGAACTCCTGATTCCAGCTAGCATTCCCTATAATTTTTTCCATCCATTGGTAGAATAGATTTTTTTCTGCGCCCTGAGGCATGTGCAGATGTACAACACCTGTAAAAACACATGCTAAACATCTAGGCAGAACCTGAATCTCTTCTGGATGGCCACCCAAGAACTCAGCATACAGGGAGCACTGATTCTACTCCTTCTGTATAGGTGACAAAGTCCATAATAACAGCCTCACCATTCACCCTGTACTTTCACAGCCCTAGCATGGCAGCTCCTGTTCTTGTCATGGTCCCTAGAAGTTCCACTCAAGAAGGAAGTGTGGTTTCCCCATCACGAAGAGAGCACCACATGGAAAAGTCAGTGCTGACACTCACCACTTCTCTAGCCATGGAACCAGCTCTGAAGGCAGCAGCTTCCAAGGAACATAGCAAAAGGGAAAAACTGTGCCACAGATGCAGCCCTCCAGGCAGAAAACTATTAAGTATTTGTCCCCTCTTTACCCACAGAGACAACGTGTGTGATCTGAGCTATGTAAACTGGAGCTGTTAAGGGATAGTGAATGCGACACACTGGTGATCTGGAGAGCCTCACAAATGATTCCTTATACAACAGAACAGGGAAGCCACAGTACCTGTGACTAAGGATGAAGGTTCCTGAGGAGACAATTTTGTGTCACGATAGTACCTCAGCTATTGCTGATTGTGCTTATTGCTGGTTATATTTTTTAGTTATTTAATGTCTGATGCCCATGGAGGGGGACAAAATTATTGCAAGAGTTGCTCATTTCATGGCATTTCCATTCCATTCAATGAAAAGACCGGATCTAATCTTATTTTAGTTCTATATACAATTCGTGGTGGGTTGCATGATCATGATAATATCTCTTTGGTAACATGACAGTATCTTCTAATGTTGCAGGTGTCAACATTTCTAGCGGCATCCCCAACTGTTCTGAGCTGGCACAAATATGACTGTGACTTTAGAGAAACTAAAGACAAAAGTACACTTCATCATTGTTTTAACCACATCAGTTTTAAGCCTGGATGCCTCAATCAAGTGAAGGTGTATTTTACAGAGAGTTCTAATAAATTAATACATAAAAACTAAAGAGCTTTAAAAGCCAAAAGCAGAGGAATGATATAGATGGCAACCCAAAAGCTTATAATAGCTCCCACATTTATGGATGCACAACACACTGAAAATGCACATTCAAAGATAAATTCCTTTTTGCAGCAATCAATGGTTAACTAGAACACTTTTACTTTGAATGGACCATCATCAACACCCAAATTTAAAAAGGAACCTTTTCAAGGAGATTCTTTAGCACCAATGCTGTTCTGGGTAACAATGTTTTCACTAACACAAATGCTTTGTGAGAAACTGCAGTTACGGAATCAGCATAGAGCAACAGCCAGTTAACTGTTTGTTACACATGAATAAGTTGAAACTACACAGACAATCACAAAAGAAGTTATAGGGTCGATGGAGTGAGCAGAAGCTTGATGAAGGCACTATGCTATGGTTTGGCTTGGCTGAATGTGGACTGATGCGTCTTAAGACAGCAAAAGTAATACAATAAGATGTCATACAAGTTAACAGAGTACTCTCATCAGGGATGCTACTGAAAACATGGAATCAGGGAACCATCAGAATTACAACATAAGAAAGTAAAAAAAATGAGGGAAAAGATTACAGATGAATAAGAACTACTCTTAGGACAAAACTCAAATCAAATGTATTGTTCCAAATCACTTATATGGGTGTTACCGATAATATGGTCCACTGCCATACTGACCAAGCAGAATGAAAGACAAGAAGAAAATGAAGTCTACACAAAAACCCTCAAGACGACAAATAGTATAACTGATATCAATCAAAATGTGGACAGGATGTACATCCAACAATGTGATGGAGGAAAAGGTCTGCTATCTATAAAGAATGCAATTGATAAAAAAAGGCTATATCATGAAAATATATGACAGTAAAAGCCAAAGTTAGGTATCATCTGGTTGTGCTAAGAAGCAATGACTGAACATTCATCCCAACCCAAGAAGTCATAAAGAAAAGGATAAACCAAATAGCCAAAGAAAATCTTGGATGAGTTCAGGAAAAAAAAAATCAATGCACGGACAGCGGTGGATAGAGAAATCAACCATCTGTAATCAAAGACTGACTAATACCTGCCTGGTAGATGGCTACCTCAAAAGAAAGACAAAGAGCCTCATTATGACTGCACAAGGTCAGACTACGTCTTACTTTCTAAATAAAAATGACCAACAGGACTGCTCCCCAAATTTCATACTGGCTATGTCTACACTAGCCAAAAACTTCAAAATGGACACGCAAATGGCCCCGCCTACTTTGAAGTCCCCTTATTCCCATCTGCTCATAGGAATAAGGAGACTTCAAAGTAGGCGGGGTCATTTCGAAAAGGAGCCCCGTCTGGATGAGCTGTGCAGCGGCGAGCCGCGTCAATTTTGAAGTGCCACAGCTGCCTGCATGCTAATGAGACGCTGAATATGTATTTCAGCACTTCATTAGTAAACTTCGAAATGGCCATTTGCGTGGCCATTTCAAAGTTTTTGGCTAGTGTAGACATGGCCACTGTGTTCTAAAAAGCAAGAGACAGTGAAGCATGGACTGAGTGCCTGCCAGAGCCTGGCTGGGAGACAATATATGAACACACAATGAGGTCATCACGTGTCTGCATTAGAGTCTCTCTGGAAAGTACAGAATTAAATTCTGCAGAATTAAGACTATTTAATTCAAAGCTCATCAGAGGAAAAAGTGGCTAAGGATTTATGGGTTCTAGCAATCACCACAGACCAAAGATTTCAGGCTGGACATGGTTTTTGTCATCTTCTTCTACAACAACCATGTGCATTGGGATTCACTTGGGGGCTGGGAGACCAGGTCAGCAGTCTCCCAGAGCCTTGGAATGGCCCTGATGTGCATTCTCTCAATTGGCTAGAGGAACAGGAGGGAAGGATAGACAGGCAGACCCAGGTCCTCATTCTCCACCACAGAAAAGCCCAGGGCTCCAGGGAGAAGAGGTAAGGAGATGTTCAGTGCCCTTTCAGTTGATTTACCAAACCAGCTTTTTCCTTTTCTTACCACCCTATTCACCCTTCATTGTGGGGTATGCTTCCCTCTCAGCAAAGCATTGCTCTCACCTTTTTAAGAATTCAAATAATTAGCTGGAGCTTCCCAGTTCTCTTTCAATATCCAGTTTCAGGGAGAAGATAGTAGAGTATGAACAACTCAGCCACAATTACGGAAGACTGGAACAAAGATAAAGCCAGAACACATCTTTCAGGCTCTGGGAGATTTTACAGAGAGTCAAAGAAGAATAGCTGCATTTGAGCACTGCAAAAACGGGAAAGTTTAACAAAATTCCTGACTACCCAACCTATATAGCTAGGTCATGTTCAGCACTTAGTGATTCCCGGGATCAATTTTAGACATAGATTTCCCCTTTTTTATGCTTAAAGTTGTGGCATATTGTGAAGGCTGTGTGGTTTTATTTTTAAAAGTTCCCATGATGGGACAATAAAACCTCCTGGTTTTCCTTTGCGTCTCTGTCCTGTCTTAGAAAATCTTTCCCCTTACCTATTATAAGCTCTACTGTGCATCTGAAAAAAAAATGAAACATTGATTCTCCTATTCACTCCCTCATTTCAAAGATAAGTAAAACCTTACTCTTATGGTTTAAGTGACTGCTTCAGAGGCAAGACCCCACTTAAGAGTTTAGCAGGGTTTCCCCAAGGACAGAAAAGCTGAAGCTATCAGACACACACTGCAGAAAAAGCAAAATGAGCCTCATGGACAGATAAAGGGGTTAACCCAAGTGTTCTTTAAAGTACACAGGCTTGATTTCAGGAATTTAAATCTCTAGCAAATATCTGTTCCTTTCACTGCAACAATTCATTTACTCTTTCAAAGGATCCTCTATCAACACTGACAATAGATATACTGGAAGCCAACAAAAACTTCTCCTTCTTGAAAAGCATCTGAAAGCAATGTCTGTTGAGTTAAATTCTGAATAAAAACTGAAAAAGTTTATTCAAAGAGGAACAAAACTGCCTTCTAACACTTATCCAATAGCTCAGCCTGTTGGAGTAATAGCAAAATGTAAATGTAGGTCCTAATTCATTAGGAAATTTAAGTATGTGCCTAATTTTAAGGATGTGAATAGTAATCGCTTGATTACAGTTCAGCATGTGCTAAAGTAACTTACTAAATCAACGTTATATTCTTGAATCTTGTTTACAATGGCATAAAGATTTCCTTGATTGTGGTAGAAGCCCTATTAGGCATGTAGCTTTACATATCTGACTAATCAATTTGGCTTTTGTCTGACAATAACATTCTGTCATGTTCACATCTTGTAAACGTTCCTTTTTCTTCTCTCACATTAAATCACCCTCTTTTATAACCAGCTGTTTCTCTCTGTATAATGTAACACATTTTAGAAGACCATTGGCAATGGGGATTGAATAGGACTTCTGCTTTTAAAGACAAATGGTGCTACTCTCTGAGCTATGTCATTGATATCTGTTATCCTGGCTTGTGTAGCAGGCTTATTAACTTCTACAGCTGGGTCACTCACCACCAGAATGGGCTACTGCTCCACAGTGAGTGGGTGTTGGTCACAAGAGATCATCATTCCACACGGTAGGTGCCCTAACAAAACGTAGAAAAATTCAGTGGGAGTTTCGTCCAAGAACTTTAGAAAACAGATCCCAAAGTTAGAATTAAAATTTCCAATAGCAGTTACAGTGCCTCTAAAAAACTCACAACCAGGTTACAAGGCAACAAGCACACTGGTACAGGGACACCATTAGCTGTGGTTCTGCTGATGAATATCAAGATGGCATTAAGATGGAGAGCTTAATTAGGAAAAGCCGGTAAGACAGAGGGTCTCCCTAAAGGGGAGAAAAAGCAAGCACTGTCTTATTGATACAGTATATGAAAAAGATTGGAATGTAGTTCATTTTAGGCAAATGGAGGAAATGCAGGCCATTTCAGTATTCTGATAAACTCTTTTTTTTTTTACCCACAAAGACTGTGTACCTTTATGCCTGCAAATAGTACATGCCCTGCGATGATGATTTCTGTTTAGCTGCTTTGGGTTTCATGCTGTTCCATCCTAGGGCAGAGTGCACCTACATAAGCACAGGTTAAAGAGTAGAGGGATATAGCCCCGCATTAATAAGACCTGCTGTGCAGCTCCAAAGCTGTGTCTGCCTCCTTACAGGAATAATTCCTGTGGGTCTGACCTTCTTCCACTGAAATCACTGGTGAAACACTCATTGAAGCCAACCAGAGTGTTGTAAGAGGAAAGCAGGTAACAGAGCAGAATGTAGAGGATAACACTCAAGCTCACATCTTCCAGACTCTGCTCGTGCCTTGCCTCCTTTGTACCCTGTGCCCTTATAACTAGGAAAATGGACATCCTGCAGGTCTGAGATATGTCCAAGGAGAACTACACCTCTCACTTACCTTACTGTTTGCACTACTGCCACATCTTCCACTTGTACAAGAAGCTTATGTCCTATGCTGGCCATCTCACAAGGATTTGCAGGCTGAAAGCATTTGCATCTTGATGCATGAGACTGAGCCACATATGAACAAACTGGTCCTTATGAAAATTAAGTGCTCACGCTGCTTCCAAATACCTGACAAAGGATATAAAAGACTATGTTCCCCCCCAAAAAAAAAGATGTGTCACAATCCATATTGTAACCCTCTTTCCTCTCTTCCTTGGGCTACTTGGGAGCAGGCAACAGTTGTATGTATGCTTGCACATCTGATGTTCTTGATACAGTAAACTCTTTCTTATCCAGCAGCCTCAGGACTGGGAGGATGACAGACATTCAAGTATCTTGAATAACAGAGAGGTATACCTAGCCATGCATAACACTAAAGAAAAACAAGATTAGATATTAAGAAACACAAATGTGTGCAGACTACTTTATTTACCAACAACTCTAATATTGTACAGTGTAAACTTACACTGTATTTGCTGCATTTATTTGTATTTAATTTCACTATACTGTACTTATGGGAAATGTAACTAAAACTTACTTATGATAAAATGCCAGTTATTTGAGAGTCCCACATGACTGAATGCTGGATATGAAAGAGTTCACTGTACTGAAGGAGATCCTGAGTATCACAGTGGTGATGTTGGCTAGGTGAGGATCCTGTGTTCACCTCTTTGCTGCAGTCCCTTACTTCTAAAGAAATTCAAAATTGGCAGTGCCTCTTCTGGCCCCTGTACACACTCAGGGTGCGTCTACACTAGCCGGCACAACGTCGAAATAGCACCCGTCACGTCTACACACACCGTGTGCTCTTTCGATGTTGAAATTGACGTTAAGCGGCGAGACATCAAAATCACTATTCCTATCCGAAGATGGGAATGGCGCCCTACTTCGACGTTGAACATCTAAGTAGGGTGTGTGTAGACAATCCGTGTCCTGCTACTTCAAAATAGCGGGGTCTCCATGGCGGCCCTCAGCTGAGGGGTTGAGATGCTCTCTCCAGCCCCTGCGGGGCTTTATGGTCCCCATGCACAGCAGTCTTTAAAGCACCACAGACCCGGATTTCCTGTGGCAGGAAGCTGAGAGCGTGCAGGCAGCAGCACACGCTTGTGCTAGCCCTGCACGCCCACTACAGGCCCCAACCCATCCACCCACCAGCCCTGGCATCGAGCCAGCCCCCAGAGCTCCCCCCCCGAGGGACCCAGGCACCCTCAGCAGCCAAGAGGGGGGCAAAAAGAGGCAGGGCCCCTCCTAGTCGGAGGCCGAGCTCCAAGAGCCGCTGGGGCTATGGGGTGAGGAGGAGGGGCTCCGCATGATGGGGAGCAAGTGGCGGAATGCAGAAGCGTTCGCCCGACTGGCCGAGGGCCTGGCTGCCCAGGGTCACCCTGCCTGTACTCCAGATCACGTCCAGAGTAAGGTGAAGGAGTCGTGGCAGGGGTACGCCCAGGCCCAGGACTCAGCCAGCCAGTCTGGGGCCACCCCTGCAGCTTGCCCCTATTACAGGGAGCTCAGGGCCATCCTGGGCCCCCAGGACACCTCCCCCCCCCGGCCACCCTTGACACCATGGCTGACTAGCCCCAGCAGGCCTCGGAGCCGGAGTCCGGCCCGGAGGCCAGCCCCGCACCCCAGGGCCCACCTGAGGAGCCCCCCTTTGGGACAGCGGAGGAGGGCTCCAGCAGCGAGGGGGGTGGTCCTCATAGACCTCCCCTCCCGGAGCACCAGCCAGGCGTCCAACCACCAGGCTTCCCCCGACCGTGGCAATGGATTGTCAGGTACGTACCCCACAGGGCACACACCCACGAGCCACAGGGCGGGGGCACCAGACACGACCGGGAGCCTCACACACCGCAAGCAGACCCCAGCCCACAACTGCCCAGCCACAGCATGGTCCCAGGACGGCAGCACAACCATCAGTGCCTGTCAGCACCCACACCTATGGACAGCACTGTGACTTAACCCTGGGGGCAGGGGGACAATGCTATGGGGACAGCCAACAGGGACATCACACCCACCGACGGGGACGGAGACCTAGCACCCATGGGAGGGCGGTGGGAATGGGCCATGGGCCAGGGCATGGTAGTAACAGCCTTCCCCTCCCTCTCTCCCTCTCTGCAGCTGCACCATCTGATGCCCCTGGCAGCCAGGCACCCTCTGTCATCCCCGACAGCCCACTGGAGGTCAGCCACCGCCAGCACCTGGGGACACCCCCAAGGCCAGCGGGATGGTCCTGCCACCGCTGGACCCTGGAGATGGCTCCTGTGAACCCCCAGCACCTGGCAGCTCTCCGGCGGCAGACGGAGGTGGCAGAGGAGAGACTCCACTTCGACAGGGAGGAATCCACCCGTCAGTGGGCGGCGTGGGAGGACTTCATGGGGGTCTTCCGTGACATAGCTGGGTCAATCCGGGAGGCCGTCGCCCAGCTCCCACCCCCTGCTTCTCCACCGAGCCGCCCTCCCCACTGCTCCACCCACTGGTGCCCCACCTGCCGCCCCACTTGCCTCACCACCTGCTGCTCCCCCTGCCATGCCGCCTGCAAGCTCCACAGGACCAGAGCCCACTGGGGCTGAAGACCAGCCAGTGGAGGCATCCCAGCCATACTTGCCGGTCCTCCCAGCTCCCAGCCAGCCACACCAGGGACCACGGACACGGGGGCGGGGGGGAGGGGGGTCGCACCCCTCTACCCCCATCCCAGACTGATGGGCCAACGGCTGAGCTATCCACCAGGCCCCCATGTATATAGTTCTCCCCCTTTGTATATTGGTTGCAGTTTCTGTTGTGCACAAAACAAAGTTAGCAGTTTTCAAAAAAAAAAAAAAGGTTTTATTTTCCAAATAACTGGAGGCGTGTGCTTGTTGGGGGGGGTGGCATGTGGGTGTTGGGGGCAGTGCGGGCTGTGTGTGTGTGGGTCCTGTGGGGAAGGCCAGGGAGATGCTCGGGGTCTCCCTGATCAAAATGGGCCCGCAGGGCCTCGCAGACCAGTACCCCGCTCATGATGGGCCTGGCGGCTGCGTGCAGCAGCTGGCTGGGGGAAGCCCATGCTGGCGTCGACCGCCCACCCCTGGACAAAAGCCTCCCCCTTGCTCTCGACAATGTTGTGGAGCGTGCAGCACGTGCCCACAACCTGGGGGATGTTCTGGAGGCTGACATCCAGTCGGGCAAGGAGGCACTGCCAGCAGCCCTTCAGATGGCCGAAGGTCCTCTCCACCACCTTGCGGGTGTGGTTCAGGCGGGCATTGAACCACTCCTGGCTGGTGTTGAGGTGGCCAGTATACGGGCACATGAGCCAGGGCTGGAGGGGGTAGGCCACGTCCGCCACAAGACAGAGGGGCACAGTGGTGTCCCCCAGAGGGATCTCCCGCTGGAGGATGTAGGTCCCCGCCTCCAGCCGGTGGCACAGGCCCGAGTTCCTAAAAACACGGGCATCGTGTGTGCAGCCAGGCCAGCCCGCTTACACGTCCTGGAAGTGGCCCTGACTGTCCACCATGGCTTGCAGGACCACAGAGTGGTAGCCCCTTCAGTTTATGTGTCTTCCTCTGTTGTGGTCTGGGGTGCGGATGGGGATGTGGGTCCCATCCAGGGCCCCGAAGCAGTTCAGGAACCCCATGGCGGCGAATCCAGCAACGGCTGCATCCAGGTCCCTGAGTCGGACAACCGTCTGGAGCAGCATGGTATTGAGCGCACGGACCACCTGTTGGGAGGGAACACAGGCGCCCATGAGGGTGTGCAGGGTGCCCCACGGCCCTCCCCGCAGGCCCCCCTCCCAGGCACCTCCCCAGGCATCCCCCCGCCCAGCTCCTCACTCCCCGGTGCCCCTCCATCCCCAGCCCCATACCCGACCCCCCCGGCCCCCAATGGGTGTGTGCCCAGGCCTCCTTACCTCCATGACGACGGCCCCGACCGTGGCCTTTCCCACGCCAAACTGGTGTCCCATGGAGCGATAGCTGTCTGGAGTGGCCAGCTTCCAGACGGCTATTGCGACCCTCCTCTCGACAGGGAGGGCGCACCACATCCGGGTGTCCTGGTGCCTCAGTGTGGGGGTGAGCTACTGGCAGAGCTCAAGAAAGGTCTGCCGGCGCATGCGCAAGTTCCGCAGCCACACATTGTTGTCCCACTCCCGTATGACCAGCCTCTCCCACCACTTGGCGCTGTTGGGGTAGCTCCAGAGGTGGGGGAGCAGCTGGCAGGAGAGGAAGAGGGAAGCCCGGTGGTCAGGGGCATCCCCGTCTACCCCTGGGGAGGGTTCCTCTGGCAGTAACCACTGGGCGGCCTCCCAGGCAGCACTTAGCAGGGTGCTTGCCCCCGGATGACTACCTGGAGGGCCTCCTCTTCCTGCTGCTGCTGCTGCTGGGGGTCCATATCTGCTGTGACTTGGTCTGCGAGAGTGTGGAAAGTACCCTGCAGACCTCGTGCTGTGCAGGCCGGGTGTGTCTGGGAGGGGCCCTTTAAAGGAGCAGCTTGCTGTTGACCTGGAAGGGCTAGTCCAGCCTGTGACCCAGTCCGCGGGCTTTCCTGGTCCCTTATTTCGACGGAGAGCGCTTGTGTGTGTGTGGACGCTCCATGTTTCCTTTTGACATTCCCCGCTGCTACTTCAACATTGAACGTCGACGGCACCAGCCCTGGAAGATGTGTAGACGATACGCGTCAAAGTAGCCTATTTCAATGTTCGTACTCTGAAATGGGCTACTTTGATGTAGTGTGCTAGTGTAGACATAGCCTCAGTGGCATGCCTTGGGAACCTCCAGGGATAAACCCATTACAATAATCATCTGTGGCATGGATCTAACTCAAAGACACAAATTGTAAATGCTGTACATGTAATGTACTTAAATTAGAATTAACACACCTTTACTTAACACCTTCAGGGAACAGGGTTAACAGACTAAGATTAAATGTCACTCCTAATTTAAATCCCCAGGGTGCAGTCAAATAAAAGCAATTAACAAATCAAGTACACAGCAATAAATGAAATTTAAGTAGCTGGCATTTATACTGCCACCATTGATCCCACCCCAGAGTGTTCATTCCTCTGGATTCCTGAGTCTTAGACAATTGCTTACCAGGCCACGCTTGAAAATCTGCAGCTGAAGTGGAGACAGCACAGTGCAGGTTCTCTGTGGTACCTGAGCCAAGGCAGCAAACTGCACAACCCCTCTGAAGTGGAGCTGGCCCCACCAAATGCCAGCAGCTGTGGGTCCTGGTTCACTAGACAAATCACTCTGCCTCTTCTCAGACTCAGAATTAGTCTCTTTGCTGTGCTCCTTCCCTTGCAAGCACCTCCCAAACAGGTCAGTTACTCACAGTTCCTTCCGCCTTAGCACCAGGCACAGCAAGAGTCTCTCTCCTGCAGGGAAAACCACCAAAAGTCTCTGAAGCCCCCTGCTTGATCAAGCTCCCAGCAGGCTCTAGCTTCCCAGCAGTAACTCCTGATCTGGGCAGAGCTCCACACCAGCAGCCTGGCTCCTCTCTGCCCAATGGAGCCCACCACCTGCTTCATACATGTAGCACTCCTGGAGGACAAGCAGTTTCCCCCCTTTTTTCAAAGGCATTATGGGAGTTGTAGTCTCTAACCCTAAATTGCAGCACACAGGTTCTTCCTGATAAAGATTAGAGGCTGCTACACTAAAGGGAGTCTACAATATTAATATGCCCTCTTAGTGCCTGCACAGAAAACACTAAATGCAGGGGATTTGCCCCTCATCTCTCTCAGATGGCTGCCACTACATGGGGAATTTGTTTTGATACAAGCAGTCTTTCAGAGCGGACAGCTTCCAAAGTCACAATGCCATCTTGAAATGCAGAACCCAATCCAGCCTACCTCTAAAACCATATCTGGTTTTTACATAAACAGAGAACAAGTCAGGTAAACCGCAACTTAGAAAGACAGGAAATACAAAACTTTCTCTTCAGTGTGCATCGGATATTTGATGAGCTGAGCCCTTTATGAAATTGTGAATTGAACTAGATTCATATTGAAATGCTTTGTAGTGGTCAAACGTATTAATTGCTCTGGATTTTCCGCATGCTCAGCATGACAGTTCCATATTGAATTATTCTTTCAATTCAGGGCTATAAAATTGGTACTTCTAAATGAGATTATATTTTGTGCAGAAGGCAGCACCTTAGTTCCACACAAGATTATTGTGTTGTAAAGTTTAGCATCCTATTGAAATAAGAGATAGGGTTACAGGAGCCTGCACTAGTTTCTTCAGAACCAATATATTCTTTCTGCATCACTTGTTCCATCAAAGAGCAGAAACACACTGAATTTTCCCACTTCCCAATTCATTTACCTCAACCACATTACATATTTTAAAAGAATATTGTCACCTGCTTCTAATTTTTCCTCTTCTGTATTTTTCATCCTAGAATCTTTAAAATCCTCCTTCATTTTATATTCTTCTATTCAGAAACCTTTTTTTACCCCACATAGGGAAAGTATTAATATTGTAGCTAGTTTGGTTTCTTTTGTTTATAAGCTTGTTGTGTACAAGAAATTGAATGCAACTGTGAATGTTTTGTAACCCTGATTCACATCAGGTCATTGGGTCCCAGAAATAAAGCCTTGTCACCTCCTACCAGCTCTTCTCTGTGTCACTCTTTGAGCATGACTATACTTACAGCCAGGTTGACATATTAGTGGTTGGTCTTCCAGGGTTCAACTTAGCATGCCTAGTAGAGCCACACTAAATCGAATGCTCAGAGTACCACCGTTGATCCAAGTACTCCTTGCATTCAAGGATACTGTTGACCTCCCACTGTGGGGATGGCAAAGAAACTGATACAAAGTACATTGATTCCAACTACACAATTCACATAGCTGGAGTTGCATATCTTAAATTGATATTGTCCCCAAGCGTAGACCTGCCGCCCTTTATACACAATCAACACATAGTGGTGCAGTAGGCCACACAAAACTATTTGGCTCTGATCTACCCTGTTCTTTAAGCACATGCAAAGCTAAAACAATTGAAGTCAGTAGATCAGTTTCAAGTTATGCACATCCTTAAATGCCTTTCTGGATTATGGTTTTGGTTATTTTATTTAGCAATGGGAGAAGTAGTTTGTCTAAAATACGGTCTGAACTGAACTCCTAGCCTTAAATCAAAACCAAACCAGAATAATTCAGACAATACTGAAAACAATTACTGTTTCATCCTGTCCTCCCAACTTCCTGCTTGGACTAGAAGAGCCAAAACATGCTGGAAATAAGTTGTTGATGTGGTACAATATTTCTGGCTTGACTGGATTTAAGTAGCAGTGTATATTTCTGTTCTTGTAAGAATTCCATCCCAATTTAATGTAACTAGACAACCTGAAAAGGGTTTACATATGCTCATGAACAAAACCCTATCTAATGGAGGGAGTCACATCTGTAACTTGGTTTTTACTTTTCCCAAGAACAAGGAGCACTTCAAGGGAATTTAGACACTGAAAAACTTTAATTTCCCAATCACAAGAAATGTACAGTAGGTCAAATTGTGGAGCTCAACAAATTGCTGCCCTATCACTGCTTCCTCTTTGTGAGCCAACAACTTTAATGACGTCCATACAAGCAAGGTATGAAACAGAACAGTTCCAGTCATATTATAGTCATCAGTGGGAGCTTTACCTGAGTGGGGTGGTGGTAGATCAGGATCACAAAAGAAAAGTTTATTTTCATAAGGTGTTTGCAGAATTTGTTTTGTTGTACATACACAACATAGCATGAAACTAAATTGGTAAATACAGTTGCCATAACTGTATGTAGTAAGAAGATCATGCTTGTGGAACTTAATAGTTATGAACATCAGAGTTACAAACTGATTTCTGTCAACCACAGGCTTCATATGGAACTGGAAGTATGCAATCAAATAGAAAAAAGTAAATGCAATATAGTATAGTGTAAAATGTAAAAACTACTAAAAATGAAAAGCAGCGTTTGCCTTCTACATAGTAACGTTTCTAAGCCATATTAAGTCCATGTTCAACTGTAACCTTTTGAAACAACTACATTTGGTCATTGCCAAGGGATTCGTAACTGAGTTTCTACTATATTAGCTCCTGGAGTACTTTATTAGGAAATTGTATGAAGTATCAGCTGTGAATGGATGCTGGTTGGAACATAACACAAGATGATATAACAATCATATTTCATGAGCAACTATCCACTTGACAATCTATTCCATGCACTATTTACTAACCTGTGCTGCTAACATGGAGTAAGATCTGAGACAACTGAAGAATTCCAATCAATGTGCTTTGAAAGATACTCTAAAAATATCGAAAAAAAATCTGCTTTTTCAACCATATATGGGAGAGAAGTTACCCACTTACTTGCCTCGTCAGATGTGCATGGAAGGTACAAAACTACATTCTTGTCACAAAGACTTACATCACCATAAATATAACAGGTGTATAATAATAGATGTTATTGCATCATAGAACAGTGGTGGATGTATGATAGACTAAAGAAGTTCAGAGAGCTTTGATAAGTATCCAGACAGGGAGTTAATGTAAACCAAAGATACATTCTTAGCTTTGTGGACTCTACCATCGTTATTTGGATCTAAACAAAATGAAATTTCAAGGAATTAAGAAGACGTAAGTTGAAACAAGGAAGAGATGTTATTTCTCTTTGCATTTTATGTTGTATGTTTATTTGACAAACACAGTAATTTTCTATGTTTCGACAGGTAGGTTTGATAACAAAGCCAATCAATCAGTTATACAAGACACAGAATTTTCCTAAAATCAAGTTCCGGTATAAAATTAGGGTTTGTTCAAAAAAATACTGCAGTATTGCACACTAACGTTAAAAAGAGTAGGACCTTTCAAATAGTCATCTTGTTACTAGTAATATTTTTGTGGACACATTTTCAAATGACATGCAGAGATAAATGTTGTGTCCTAAGTAAAATGTCATAGCAATAACTTGAAAAGCCCCTTTTTTATCAGCTCACCCTCAAATCCATTTTTAAACATTTTGGCTACATCTATACGTGAAGCCTACATCGAAATAGCTTATTTCGATGTAGCAACAGGCTATTTCGATGAGTAACGTCTACACGTCCTCCAGGGCTCGCAACGTCGATGTTCAACTTCGACGTTGCGCAGCACCACATCGAAATAGGCGCTGCGAGGGAACGTCTACACGCCAAAGTAGCACACATCGAAATAAGGGTGCCAGGCACAGCAGCAGACAGGGTCACAGGGCGGACTCAACAGCAAGCCGCTCTCTTAAAGGGCCCCTCCCAGACACAGTTGCACTAAACAACACAAGATCCACAGAGCCAACAACTGGTTGCAGACCCTGTGCCTGCAGCATGGATCCCCAGCTGCCGCAGCAGCAGCCAGAAGCCCTGGGCTAAGGGCTGCTGCCCACGGTGACCATAGAGCCCCGCAGGGGCTCGAGAGAGAGTGTCTCTCAACCCCTCAGCTGATGGCTGCCATGGTGGACCCCACTATTTCGAAGTTGCAGGATGCGCAACAACTACACGGTCCCTACTTCGACATTGAACGTCGAAGTAGGGCGCTATTCCTATCCCCTCATGGGGTTAGCGACTTCGACGTCTCGCCGCCTAACGTCGCAGTTAACTTCGAAATAGCGCCCGACGCGTGTAGCCATGACGGGCGCTATTTCGAAGTTAGTGCCGCTACTTCGAAGTAGCGTGCACGTGTAGACACGGCTCTTGAGTGTCCGACACAGAGACAATTGATAAGCTGGCATTAATACACAGAGGAATTTGTAACTTTCTTGACTTCAACTCAAAAATTGTGATGCATACACAAAGTTGTCTACTACTGCACTGACACAAATATGAAATGCCATAAAGTCAAACAGAATAAAGGTATAACATGAATCAAAGTTTGAGGAAGGACTTTTCACAGCAGATATTTGATCAGGTCCTCTGCGGGTGTAAACTGCCAGCATACCTCAACTGAACAAAGCAACTGTGATGAGTTACGTGAGCTGAGGATGCATTTACATTTCAGAATATAATTTTAACAAAGAAAAATTAAGAGCCAGATGCTGGTCTTGGATACATAAGAGGATATTTCATTACTGCAGATGCTGCTCAAAGTAAATGAGAGGAAAACTGAGTTCCCAAGCTCAGGTTTCTCTGCACGGTGGCAACTTATGACAGTAGGACCAAAGTTACCACCTACAATGGCTCAATGCTCATGCTGCATGGAAAACCCAGATCTGATTAGCGTGGGCTCCAAAATGGGAATAGCCAGTCTGGACCAGGATGGTCAGGCTATGTTCATTATATTTATTATTTATATTACTGCAGTGCATAGGACTCTTACCCATGAACTAGGACTCCATAGCTGCGTCTACACGTGCACGCTACTTCGAAGTAGCGGCAGTAACTTCGAAATAGCGCCCGTCACGTCTACACGTGTTGGGCGCTATTTCGAAGTTGAAATCGACGTTAGGCGGCGAGACGTCGAAGTCGCTAACCCCATGAGGGGATGGGAATAGCGCCCTACTTCGACGTTCAACATCGAAGTAGGGACGTGTAGACGATCCGCGTCCCGCAACATCGAAATAGCGGGGTCCTCCATGGCGGCCATCAGCTGGGGGGTTGAGAGATACTCTCTCTCCAGCCCTTGCGGGGCTCTGTGGTCACCGTGGGCAGCAGCCCTTAGCCCAGGGCTTCTGGCTGCTGCTGCTGCAGCTGGGGGTCCGTGCTGCATATACAGGGTCTGCAACTAGTTGTTGGCTCTGTGTATCTTGCACTGTTTAATGAAAGTGTGTCTGGGAGGGGCCCTTTAAGGGAGCGACTTGCTGTTGAGTCCGCCCCGTGACCCTGTCTGCAGCTGTGCCTGGCTCCCTTATTTCGATGTGTGCTACTTTGGCGTGTAGACGTTCCCTCGCTGTGCCTATTTCGATGTTGGGCTGAGCAACGTCGAAGTTGAACATCGACGTTGCCAGCCCTGGAGGACGTGTAGACGTTATTCATCGAAATAGTCTATTTCAATGTCGCAACATCGAAATAAGCTATTTCGAAGTTGGGTGCACGTGTAGACGTAGCCCATATGTCATTAGCTGTATGCACACAGAACTAAAAAACAGTCTGTGACTGGAGGGTCTTACTCTTTTTCAGGTTTTGTCAGAAACCCAAAAGATGAGTAATGATGATGAATCTCTATAATTCAGTGCATCTTTATTTTTCTTACTATATTGTTTGCAAAGTAGCCCGGGCATTTCAAAGTACTGGTGGGTTAGCCGCAGCTACACGAAAGCCGGCCTGTTGCAGTTTAACACTTCAAAGTTGGCACGGGGAGAATTAGCTTAATGAAGTGCTGCATGTGCACCGCAGCACTTCATTAATAAGCTCCTGACACCCTACTTACCATGCTCCTTTCCAAGTTGGGAGCTGGTGTAGACACAGCCCTATTGTAATAATTATAATACTTTTATGTGGTTCCAGGTGCAGGAGGAAAAATAGGATTCTGGGAAGTATCAGAAAGAAAAATATTTCCCTCAGTATTTGACGGTCTTTTCTATTTGATAGAGTAATATCAACAATTTGGGAAGCCTCTTGTATTTTTCATTTCATCACCATATCCACCAAGAAACCAGCAAAATACTGAGAAGGACATTCATTGAAAGTGAGCACTAAACAGCCAAATGACACATACTACTGAAATCTCATTAAATAGATTGCCTATATTTTAGGCAGTGCGTGAAGAGACCTCAACAATACTCTGTTTCCTGCTGTTAGAATCAAGAGAGGTAGAGGAGATAAATATATATCATTTGCCTAGCTAATACTGTAATTCAAAACTGCCAAGTTCGTTTGGACTGCTATGCACCATCATGTCACTAGACACATGAACAATAAGATAAACATGCATGAAAGCAACATGGTTCCTGAATTAATGGTTAGGTTGCTAATAGAAGCACAGCTTCAAAAACATCAAGCTTATAGTCCTATTTTCAGACAAATAAAATGATACAAATTGAGTCTTACTTATTACGTTTCTAGGTTATGTTCTCAATAACAGCCCTCATGTTAAAATAAGCTATTGTTTTGATATAATTTAAAATAGAGAAAGGAGTTCAGTCAAGATGAAGCTGCCAAAGGGAATAGCACAGGCCTCTTCTCCTGCTAGCTCCTCCAGCTATACTTTTCTGATGACTCTATCTTCTGGTTTCAGTGCATCCCCTACATCTGTAATGGACAATTTAATAAGATGCCCACATAATACTCCTATCATGAGTGTGGAGGGGTACAAGCCCTACAGCCCTGAAGAATGGACATAGAATCCAATCTTTCTGACTTGGTAGCATTATGCATTTACTTTATGCTGGTGTTAACAACTATGCAAGATGTAGGGCAATAGAGAATCAGGCCATATCTATTGCTGGCTGGCCTGCAGGTCAAGAGATCCCCGAGTGAGTGGTCTCATCAACATCTGATTTCGCCCTACCTAAGTTCAGGCTTTTCCCAGTCTTTCCAGGGTGGCATTATTGTTCATGACAAGCAACACAGCAAATCCAGTTTACTGAAGTCCCTTTACCATCACAATAATTGGATGCCTACATTAGACTTCTTATATTGGTCAAATGGATAACATCAGGTAATATTTCAAAGTACGTTGAGGGTGCTGGATAAATCTGTGTAAGAAACCCTCAGAAGTGGGTCTGTCCCACGAAAGCTCACCTAATAAATTATTTTGCTAGTCTTTCAAGTGCGACTTGACTGCTTTTTTGTTTTGATAGTATATATACAAGCACGGCTCCCTCTCTGTTACTACTCAGACCCAAGGAAATTCACCAAGATGCAAGGAGTACATTGTAGGATAGAAGTGTCCTTTTTTTTTCCTCTGCTCCCAAAACAGTCACTGTACCAATCATCATCCTTGCCATCACTTGCATTTGGACTTGAGACATCCTTAGTCTCCACAATTCAAACTAAAGGAATCAACCTCATGGAGGAGAGCTCTAGCAGACTCAGAGCCCCTGTGGATCAAGCAAAGAGGAGAACCCATAATGAAGAGCAAACTGCACATTATCCAGCACCATAAAATACAAATTATTTTTAAAATACCTCATAAGTTACTTGTGCTCTCATAAACTGGAGTTTACTTTTCTGCTTCTCATTTGCCTGGGATGCTGCTGGAAATGTATTTAATCTCACTGGGACTCCCATAGTTTAAATATTTTAAACAAAAGGACCAGATGTTCAAGTGGTATAAAATCAGTTGAGTTTTATTTACACTAGCTGTGGATCTGACCTAAATATTGTAAATTAGTTTTCCATTAAGCAAGAGAATATTTTACGTTGTCATAATCTAATGAGCTGTTGTGGAGATCCTAACTTCTACAGCCTCTGTCCCCTTTTTGAAAATATGAGAAAACTGATGGCTGTCAATCACGGTGTTGTCCTTAGTTAGGGAGAAGCACTACTTATTTGCCCTTCTGACATTAGAAAGAAACATTGATCCTGCCCCGCAAAAACACATTGATCTCAAAGGATTCAGCCCTCCCCCACCAAGGGGAAAAGTGACCTCGCTGCTGGATTTGCAACTAGAAGTGTGACATTATAGCATTTGGAGAATGAATGAAATCTTGGTGACATTTCTGTGCAGTATATAAATGGAACCCCTTGTAACTAACACACACACACACACACACACAATATTACAAAAGAGCAAAATACCCATTTGCAAAAATTGTGTTGTGGTTTTTATTTTCCATCCCATCATACAGTACATTCAGGCTTGAAAGCACAAGGTAAGGGTGATCAACAGCTCAGGGACCACAGGGGAATCCAACCCTTCTGCAATGAGAGTATTGGTGCCAACAGCCTCCACTGGCCCAGGGAAAAGTGGGAGGCGGGACCTGCAACCTGGTCTGGAAGGGGCAGGGCCAAGGGCAGAAGGGGTGGAGCTTACAGCAGCCAGCTCTGGGGCCTCCCATACTTCCTCAGAACCATACTCAGAGTAGTGGCACAGCACTCTGCAGCATTTCAAGGGGGCCCAGAGCACCGGCCGCCGACATTACTGCTTTGGAAGCAGCAGCAGCTGGAGCCCCGGGCTTCTTTGAAATGGCAGGCCCAAGGGCAACTGTCCCCTTTGTCCAACCCATCCCCCACCATCAGCAGGACTGAATGAGAGAATGAATTACAGCTACCACATTACTTTTGCTTACTCCGAGAGAAGGCAAAAAGAGCAGCCTGCATTGAAGCTCTTTATTTGTATGTTGCAGGTCACATGTATAGGGGAATAAAGCGGATTTGTTTTCTTTTATATTTTTAACACACAGTATTTAAATAGTAGAAGAAAAGTCTCAGGAGAACACCATTCTCTACTGTTAGGGCATGACCATTCTGTCCATGGTAGGGGAGATCTTCTATTTTTCAAGTAAAACAAGTAAACTGATTGGTCCCTTCAGACATTCGGTGGAGTTGTAAGTCAACAGTGGATGAGAGGCTAAATGTATTTATTCTGTTTAATAGTATTGGTGTATTTTAATAACAATGACTTTCCAATACAGCATTTTATCTGCTGCATCAATTCTAAATGTGCCCTTTTATTAAGTGTCTGTACCTTTAAGTACTCCTGCTCTGAAATACTAAAAGTTAATAAAAGTAATAAATTAAATGCACTGGTCTCATTTTTCTTCAGTCCAGCCCCCCAAGTCCCTTGGGAACACTGACAATATTGAAACATTGTGCTAATGGCTTCCACCGGTGACACTGTAAGAAAAGAGCCATAACACCACTACTAGAAATCAAGTGAATCATCTAAACACATACAACACAACCACACTGAAATTTTAAGTAGTCTGTTAGAAAATATCATAGTTCTTTTGGTTCCAAAATACTGTGGACTACATGCTGCTACCATATATATATATATATATATATATATATTATATTTGACTTTGAGCATATTCCTAGATGCTCTAATGTGATGATCTTCCCCCCAAAATTGAACAAATAAATGGTGAAAAGGTATTATCCACTCTGTATGTTATTGGTATTTTGTATCTAAGATTGTTTGACAAGAGCCATTTGTGTAGTACTGGTATTTGGTAAAACATTCATATTATAAATCATTTTGAAACTACTAGAGCTCAAATTAGAGTTATATTATGATTTAGTAAGTGTTTATTTTTCCCTCTGATGTAAAATACATTATAGTTCTGAGGTAACATTTTTACTACTCTAGTTGTGAGAAGCCTGTGATTTTTATTGATAACAGTATAGGTACAATATGGGCGGTATCAACCATAGCTACAAAAACATCTTGTTTGTATGAAATATAATGCCATGCTCCTTGGCATACAATATGGAGATACATATGCCCTGATTTTTAAAAAAGATATAAAATACACATGCAGTTGCATGCCTAACTGACAGGCAATTACCATAACTGCATGCACAAACTGGATGGCAATATGAAAAAAAAATCATTCATTTGCATATGCAATTACAGTAGTTTAATCAATAGTAATATAACTATTTCACCAATATCTAAAAAAGTCTGTTTATCTATTAAAAAGTCAATTCACTCACAAAAAAGTTAATTTGATATAGCCATAAATAAAGCACAGATGTTTCCTTGATAATCAATCATTCTACCTTTCCTCTCTCTCTCGCTCTCCCCAACCCCTTCCGAAAAGGACATGTCAAAATTCCCATAGTGAGAAAGACAGGAAGAAGAGATTGTATGGTCTGAGATTCTAGGTCCTCTGCTAGGTTTTTTATTTTTTTCCTTTGGTGAATACTACACATACATGGTATTTAGCTGGCATGGGAAAATAGTTTTCTTTCTGAAATTCACTCATCCTTCTCTTTGGACATTCAAGTCTGGGGGTTTTGGAGCATTTATTTTTCTGTAAACTCATTACACCTTTTGAAATTTGATTTACTACATCACTCAGAAAACCCAAGTAAATAGAACTGTAAGTATTCCAGTTAGAACTATGTCCATCTGCTGTTTATAATATTTCAACAGGTGGTGGAAAATCCTTTTATCTGCTCATCATTAATTTCAGTTTGCCTGCTGAGAAATAAAGTGCAATAATACTCTGGAAAAAAAAAACGTAAAGTGACATTCTGGAGTTCCTCTACTTTAGCTGAGTCTTGGAGTTTGCTCAGATTACAAGCAAAAGATTTTTCTCACTGCTATCAAAATCAACTTAACTGGTAACCAAGTTTTGGGCACTTTGTGCATAGCAACTGGAATCAAAATTCATTTTTATTTTTGTGATGCATCAGCTGCTATTGAACTGCATTTCCTTTGTGTTCTCATATATTTATATTCTACTTATCACCATGCCAGAATTTGTACCCCCGATCAGTGTTCCCTCTATTTTTTTCCTTCCTTGGACAGAATAAATTTTGTTATGTGCACCAAGGCACGTGTGGATATCCCCCCATTAATAAAAACACATGCTGCCCAATATGGGTAGTTGTGGGTCTGCTAAGTGTGGGACTCCTGGGCTACGTCTACACAAGGTATTTCAAAATAGCCATCTCAAAGTCTCCTATTTCAAAATAATACAACTGCACACAAAATGCATTTTGAATTAGCACCCAGCTACTTCAAAATAACATTTCCAGGCCCATAGTGATTTTTTGAAACAGTGCCACTGGAACTCATTATAGCCTATTGCAAAAGAGGTGTTATTCCTCAGAAAATTATGTTAACCAGAACTGAAATCATGCACCTGTTATTTCGCGTTTATTTTGAAATAATGGTCACATTGTTTAGATGCTGCTAAAGTGATTTCGAAATAACTGCTGTTATTTCAAGATAACTTGGTCGTGTCGATGTAACCCTGGACAGGTGCTCAAGCACTCAGTTTACAGGAAACACTGCTTCTGATGTGTGTCTGAATGTGACCCTCTCTCATGAATGAATGCCTAGAAACAGTTAACAGAGGGCTTAGCAGAGGTGGTCAGGTAACCAATGGGAGGAAGAGTAACTCTTTTGAACTGAGAACAATTGCTGTCTTTGGGATCTTTGTCTGAAGATCTTTGCAGAGAAGACAGAGAGAAATGATTGTTCCTAAGCTTCTGGAATGAGTCCAGTAAGTCTCCTGGAAGTTTCGTATCAGTCATAGATACATAAATAGAAAGGAAATATTTAGTTAGATGCAATCAGGTTATTTTTTTTCATTTTGGGACTTGCTGTGGAAGTGCTTTGGTTAATTATTTGATTCTTTACCCTGTACCTTCTATGCTGAATCCCGGGGAACTAATTCTCTGCGCTGCAACCGGTATGTTTGAGTTATTTTCTTTTGTTTTGCAAATAAATTACTTCTTTTAAGGCAATGATCTGATTCTTGTGTCCTGAGAAGTGTCTGTGCATATTCATGGTTTAGACTGAAAGGTCAGCTATCAAATTACAGCTCTTTGTTTCTAAACTGTCTCCTGAAAGAGAGTTAAGAGCTTGGGGTACCCCACAGGGAGACATCCCAAGTATCTTTTCCTGGTTTAAAAGGGTTTTTTCCCCACTGGGGTGGTAGCAGTCTCCCAACCCAAGGTTAGGGAATCTCTGGCCTTGGACAGCTTTTTAAGCAGAGCCTTTATAGAAACGATATTTTTAAGGTTTTTGAGGGATCCCACTTTCTGCGCTCACAGTGTCAGAGTGGGGACGCAGCCCTGACACCCTCTACCTGTGGAAAAGGTGCTCAGCAACCCCTACAGCAGTGTCACTCCAGTCCAATGGGGCTGACAGACTCACCAAGTTCCTGGAAAATATGGGGGGCAGCTCCAGACCCTTTGAAAGGTGAAGCCTCAGGCAGAAGGGGTGGAGCATGGAAGGAGAGAGAAGGAAGACATAGGTTTTTTGTAGAAATGCTCCTGCCCATCAGAGATTATTAGATAGATAATACAGGAATTGGATCAGGAAGGGGTAGAGGAAGGGACAGATACAGAGACAGCTGTATTGCCAGGGACTGGGGACTAAATCCTTTAATATGAGGGATGGAACGCAGTCACAGGACCTGTGAACAAAGTGCTCTGGCCTCATGCTAAATATTTGTTGGTGTCTCAGGATTAACCAACTTCAAGGACAGACCCCAGAGGTTATTTCCAAAGGAATAGAGAATCTGGACCAAGATGGGCATCTTCTTCACTGAATAGCCACTTTACTTGGTCCTCCCAGGCCTGCTCTCTGCTCCCTCCTTTGTCCAAAATGCTCACATGCTGGGTCTTACTTGAATTTATGTAGAACACTTATTGGGAAAGGGACTGTGTTTTTAAATGTGTCTTCACCCACTAACGGATGGACTTTTTCCTTGATTGCTTTTAAGGAACTTTTGGGGAAGATGCCTCAAATGGTGCTTTATTACAGATATCATTCAGATTGTATGAATAAACAAAGAATATTTTGGGGCTCAATCCTGTTAGGCTCTGAGCAGTCTAAACCCTAATCCAGCAAGCATCTGTTTACCAGGAACAGGGGTAACTCTACCAAACACAGTGAGATTGCTCTCATGCTTCAGTGTTTTGCTGGATCATGTCCCTATGTGCTCAGGAGCCAGCTCTGGAAGAGAAACAGCTCTTCTTATATCTGTTTTTAATCAAATCTAAACATGGTCAATACTCAGTAGCAATTTAGAGGGAGAAACAATACCGTTATTGCAACCCTGGGAAAGGCAAAGGGCTAATTGGCATAGCTCAGTCACATAATGAATAAAATATGGAACAGGGACTGATGAATGAGTACTTCGCAATTTCGCTCCTCTCATTTATAATGCTGCCTGCCACCTCTGCATTGCTACAGCAAGTTTGACTGCAAGCTAAATGTAGGTGGAAGTGGCATTGATAGAGAGAAATGAACTGTCTGTGCATATGAGACCCAAATGAACTTGATACTGCTAGAGCAGACAATTACCAAAGCAGCCACATGCCATACATTCCTCCTCCATAATAAAACCTCAGCCTGATGGTTGTCCAGCGCTGTTAATCAACTTTATGGCAGTTGGCAAATACTAATTGATAGGAGATAATGTTTGGCGTTCCTAGTTATAGAGCTCTAATGGCCATTTGTCATAGAAATAGCCTGTTTTGTCATGGCAACACAGCTAAAGCTTTAACTTGATCAATGAACTTATGTAGTAGGCCACATGGAAATAAAAGGCTTTCTGTCCATTGGGGTTCCTGAGGAATGGGGCTTGTTGATTTTTAACATTTATTTCTAATAGTGTATTACAAACACGTTTAACAAGGTATTAAGGATGTCAATTAGATTGCATTATAGTTGAGAGCATCAGGGGGAGGGGCCATTTCATTAAAGAAGGAGGCCAAGTACGTATTGAAATATTGGAAGTTACGCTGCCATCTCGTGACATCACAAAATCTTTGTGCATTGAAAATCTATCCTTGAATGGAAACTTGTCCCGACTGCTGTGGATTTTCATTATTCCACCTGTCAGCTATTTCTATTTTTGGAAAGCCAAATGTATTCCCTGGCTCAAGAATTTTATTACTTTTAATTTGGCCAGAGAGCAAAAAAGACAAATTCATATAATTGTTTTTAATGGATTGTCATCAGACATGGGTGTCTCCTAAAATATTCAAAATAAAAATACACTTAACCATAAGGATTATTAATGAAGCAAAGGAAAATGTATTTAGTAAAAACTTACAGACAGCATATACACCTTACAAACCAGCAAAGACTAGCTGTGAGTTTGCTTCTCTTTGTTCAGTTGCATATTTTCAAAGCCAAGGGCAGATGTTAGGTCCGAGCATACCATTCAAAAGTTGAAATGCATACACTAGTGTAAATGGGTCCTGCTTTCCATTGTGTACACTGTCCATTTTATCCAGCACTGGATGGGCAGCTGAGACTACATTTTCCAGGGTAGATCTACATTACAGAGATCTTTCAAAAGAACCCCTTCCAAAAGAACTTCTTTCAAAAGAGAGCTTCCATGGACAGAAAAGCAGATAAAAGCATGATCTGTTCTTTCAAAAGAGAGCATCCACACAGCCCCCGCTCTTTTGAAAGAACAGGCCAGGAATCAAAAAATCAGGCCCCATGAGGATTGCTCTTTGGAAAAAAAGAGCCTGAGGAGCATCTACACACATTTCCTTTGGAAAGAAGCTTTCAAAAGGGGGCGCTCTTCCTGAAACGAGAGTGGAGGAGCGCTTTCGAGGGAGCACCACCTTTCGATTTACTTTCAAAAGAACACATTTTGTGTATAGACGCTCCATAGCAGCTCTCAAAAGAAATCTTTCAAAAGAACTTGCTAGTTTAGACACAGCCCAGTATTCTATCTAGGGTCAGCACACGACTGTAAGGACAGAACCTCACAGCTCAAGTGAGGGAGCATTTCCTGCACCACAATATGGTGCTCTGGGAAAGCACCACAGCAGTGGGGTTTATACAAACTGAGGTGCAGGTTGTTTCTGCCACAAACTTTAATCAAATGTTCTGATGTGAAATCGCACCTTGCAAGTCTCGGAGTGAAACACTAATGTTTCAGAGGACAGTACAAGTGTTGGCAACCCCCAGCACACGTACCACTTTCGGCACACAGGCCAATTCAGAGTGGCATGCAACAGGGTCACCAACCCCAGCTCTCCTCCCCCATGCAGCATGGGAGGGAGTCAGAGCTCCAGGGTAGGGCAGGAGTCCCTGCCTCAGTGTGGGGCCAGAGTCAGGAGCCCTCACTGGTGCAAAGGGCTGGGACTGGAACCCCTGCCATGGAGCACCTGCCAGAGCCCCAGCCACAGGCTCCCCATCAGAGTGTGGAGCCAGAGCTGCAGAGGTAGCCAGCCTGCCCCAGCTTGCAGGCAGCAGGCATGAGGGCCTGGGGCACCCTGGCGAACACCTTCCACACGCCACTTTAAAGGGTAAAGCTCTGCATCTTTATTTGTTTATTTATTAAGTTGTTGTAAGTAGGACGAGTAGTGACTTTAAAAAGTATCACTGGCACATGGACCACACATGGGGGTCGAAAGGTCAAATTTCAGCATTCCATCGTGGAAAGATTGCTGACCCTGGGATAATATGTCATGGATTCCTTCTTTGATATTTTTTCCAGGTGCTGGCAAGAGCTCTCAAACTTTTTTAATTAATGACACCATCACCAGCCCTTTTACTTCCACAGGACTGCATGGGATCATCAAGGATCCTCTGTTAAACAAAATTCAGAGATTGTTTGAAGCCTGGGTAAAAATGTGTAACTAGACATACTTCTACAATTAATGATGCTGTTCATGGTGATCACAAGAATTAAATTAAATTAAATCAAAATTACCTATTACATCTTCATTAGTGCCCAAAGTTTTCTTCTTGATTAATAAGAGCAAAGCCAATAGCAAAAAATTAAAATGATATGTCATTTAAAACACTGACAAAAATTCTAAGGAAAAAAAGTGAATGAAAATTAAATGATTATCTTTGCCCTAGATGTATGATGTTCACAGATTCTTGATTATTTTTTCCAGTTTGGTTTCATAATTATTTATAGAAGGAGCTGGGAAGAAATTAAAGAGCAACTTTCCTGAGTTCAGTTATATATAACATTTTTACTGTACTTCTTAATATGAAATTATTTTATAAAGTCCTTCTATGGAAAATACTTCACTCACACTTTCCCAATAAAAAAAAGCCTTCCCTTTTCCCTCATGGAGAAATAAGGACGGAGAATTTATAGATGTTTTTCTGAACCCTAAGGCTGTCCAGCTTCTTTGGTCAGATCATGGCCTCACCCAGCAAGCGCTGGTTTAGGTGACAGAATGGTCTCTCCCAGAGAAATCTTAGAATTCCCTGGCATAAAGCATTCACATTTAAAATGCATAAGACATTAGAAAATGCTGTAGATCACAGTTCTCAAGTATGGAGGGAGACAAGTGGACCTAATAGGTCATTTGGGCCTCACTAGCATGACTGCGTGGTCTGGAAGCATTGCCATATTAGGGTACACTCTTACCTTTAATTGTGCAAATCTATGAAACTAAAATGAAGCAAACCTGATTTAGGCAATGTGGTCTTGTTTAATCTAACAGAAAGAAGTGAGCTTGGAAATCCATCACACTGCCATTGTCCACCTTACTGTATTCTACAACACAGTACCAAGCACCAGGAACACAAAATCCATGAATTTTAACATGCCTGACTAACCAACTGTAAAGAGATATTTGACATCTTTGTTGCTGGAAAAAGGTAAAGTGGGTAATTATTGTTATTGTAGAGTTTTTTCCTCTATATATTATGAATCACAAACCATCATAGCATATGAGCAACAACATTACCATGATCTCTGACATCAGATATGCATGTAACTGAATGGATGATGGCAGAATTTTGTTTTGTTACATAAATGGGAATGTTCAAGGTTTTCTTTCACCACTATCTGCAGCAATTTATTCTCTAAGCTCAATAATTGGACTACTGTTGTTAACAGAGTTATATTGATTTATCATTATGTTTGTGGATTTAATTTTAAAGTTATTATGGTTATGTAGTGAATCATGAAGTTAAAAGCTAAAAGCCATATTCTCAAATTCTGTAAATTAGCTCAGCTCCATTGGTTTCATTGGAGACCAAGTAATTTACAACACAGGAGGATCTGGCCCTTCGAGATATTTCAGTATCAAAGAAATTCATGTATAGGCTGTTAAGATAACATGCCATGGCTGTAGAGTGAAAAGAAGTCAATTTTTCAAAAGATATTTTAAAAGCAAGCATTATAGATACAACTGGGATAAATCACTTAATTCAAACAAGGGCAAGCCCAATAAGCATGTATCTCAACTAAAAACAAAAACCCATTTTTCTGCAGCTGTTAAGAGTCAACTTTTTGAACTACCGTAAAATTAATACACTTGAACCTCTTTAATCCAACAATCCTGGGAAACAGGTCATACGGGATTAAAGATTTTAATGGGCCACACAGGGCACTGCAGGGTCACAGTGTGAGGAGACAGGGATGAAACACTTACCTGTCACCCTACTCCTGGGGGCACACATGGCTCCATGCTCCCTGCTGCTACCAGGCACTGTCCTCTTCTGCTACAGGAGTGTGAGAAAGCCTCAGGGAGCAGCTCTTCATGCTGCTGTTCCTGGAGCTGGGGACTAGGAGGAAGAGCAGTACACAAGACAGCTTCCTCCTTTGTACCATGGGTACTCCTGGCTTAGAAACATCCAGAGTACAGAGGTTCAAGTCTAATTAGATTCTCCAATTGCCCTTGTTCCTAAATGAAGCAGTGAGGTTGCCCTGGAGTAGGCACAAAACATCACCATGCATCTGCACTAGTCCTGCTGGTTCTTGTTCTGGAATCGTGATAATTTTTTCTGGTGTACTCATTGTGGAGATTCTAAACCATTTCTTTTATAATCCCCTTTGGGTTCCTACCACCAGTTCCTGGTGAAATTCCATGATTGGGTGGATTCTGGGAGATTTCAGAGTGCTGCAGGTTCTCTGCTTGGCAAGGAGTAAAGCACCACGCCTCATTTCTCACTGACCTGTTTTAATAGTGTCTCACTGGTACTTAAACAAATGTGGGACATAATTATTGAAATTAGTTTAAGCTCATGATAACAGACCACTTAGCCAAACTGCATTTGGCAGATATGGAAATCCTTTCAAGCACTTCAAGCACTTCCCTATGTGGACACAATGAGTTTTATGAGCACAATAAAGGACTAAATGGTCTTAGCTAAGCCACTTTCTCTTGTGCAAACAAAGCCTTTGATGTCAACACATAGTATTTACCTGGAATTCCTCCTTGGGTGAAGGGAGCACTGAAGGGGTTCGGAGTTATATCACATAAGTCTGGACTGGCTAGGATCCTTTGCCTCCCTGCTGCTGGTCATCCTACAAAAGCGATCCCTACAGCAGCTAGAATTGCAGAAAATGTGTCAGATAATATCACCACCGTGCACGAACTTCCTTCTTTCACATGTGATCTCTTTATTTATGTAAACACCCCTTCCCTGCACAAGGAAAACCCTTTTATTGTGCTTGAATGTAGTTTTCTGGGCGATGGTACTACATACTATCCCAGCATTTAATCACTCCTCCACATTCTATTTCCTCTGGTGCTGCTCTGCTATATCAGAATGGAAACATGAATGTTGTTTTCTGATTGCTGATGCATGTGTTCTCAGGCTGTGTGCAGAGACTCTTATCACTGTACAGAGTATTTATGTTCCCCGCAACTCACTATGGCTGCGAAGCTTAAAAGTACAGCTCAGGGCATTGAAGCCAAAGAGTTCTTCATGTGAACATTCCAAGTTGAAAATATCTCCTTTCCAAAAGAGTGGCAAGATCAACTTTTTGGAAATCAGTAGACACTGGAAGAAACTGTAGGCCACATTCTTAGGTTAAGATATCACTTCTCCAGGCATCCCCAGTCTACTACCAGAGAATATTTGGTCCCGATATTTGTCTACTTGCCAATACAGGTTAAATTTCTCCAAGAGTAAGCACCATGGCCTAGGGAGACTGTAGAATTTCCAGCACTGGAGACGTTTAAGAGCCAGTTAGACAAGCACCTATAAGGGATGGTTTAAATAATATTTAGTCCTGCCATGAGTGCAGAGGATTCAGCTAGACCACTCCAGGCTCCACCATGTCCTACAAACCTGTGATCAACTTCAAAAAGCTTATGATAAGGCCCTAATTCCTCTCTGTAGTTTATACGTTTTGTGAAAGAATTATTTTTCAGAATCTAATGTAATGACCCATGGTTGCATATGTACCAAACATTCATGGAGAGTAGAATTTCCAAACTCCAGCTCTAAAATAGAGATGCCATTACTGAGCGAGTTAAATCAGCAATGTTAGTATACCAATTAATCTAGGTATAGAATTTATCACGTCTCACAAAAAATATTTTGCTAAATTAATTTGGGAGAAAACATGAAATTCATCAACACCCAGCAGATACTACACCAGTTCTAGCCAGGAAGCATTGTAGGACATATGTATGACATATACCTGGCTTTGATGTGTTCCCTCCAGCAATGGGCAGAAGTGCACAAACTCATTGCATGGCTTTTACACTGAGACAGTTCAGATCTACCTTGGACTTGTCAGCTCTTGGATAATTTATCAAAATTGTTCTTCCAAAATGGATTCTGCTAAATCAGAAAAAGCACTCTTGTTTCAGAATCAGTGTGTCCAAATGGGGACTTCTACCAAAACAACTTCTGGAACAGCATTGTCAAAGCTATGACCCAGGGTATAAAACTTAAGGTTGGTCAGAGACTACAGGCTGCATCTCCTAAAACCAGCACTTTCTGCTCTGGTCCTGGACCAGAGAGCCAGGCAGGGGGGCAACCTGAAGGCTGGAGCTGTGTACCCCAGAGACTCCATAGGGCTGGAGCCAGCAACTCCTGCCAATCACCTGCGGGGCAGCATAGGTGGAAGCCTCCATGGCAGAGTCTGGCTGGCCCAGCAGCAGAAGGGCAGGTAGCCCAGTGAGGGAGAGAGTGGTGGCATGGGTGCTTATGAATGGAGCCACCCCTGGTCTGGCAAATTCTTTTATTTGGGACCTGTATCTTTTATCTGTTGGGGAAGGAACTGTTCTTCAGGTCTCCCACAGAGGTCTGTGTGGCTCCAAAGTTTGTCTCTTTGTCCAAAAAAAATTATTACCTCACCACTCTTGTGTCTCTAATATTCTGGAAGAGGTGACCATATAGCAAGACTGAAAAGTTGGATTTAGGGGTAAAAGAGCTAAAGCCCCAAATAGCAGGACTGTCCCCATAAAACTGTGATGTCTGGCCACCCTAACAGCAATCAAGTGTGGACAAATTTTTAATAAATAGTTAAATCTGTGGTTAGTACTTTGTTACTTAGTGTCTGGGGACTGATTCAACTCCTACCAAAGTCAGTGAAAAGACTAAATTCCATGTGTGATACAGTGACAACCCTTTTAGTACACTGCTCAAGTCTTCAGAAATTATCATCTTAAACAGTTATATGTAGAAGACATCTTGGTAAAATTAGACTGACTGTAGCATATTTATAGCCATCTACAAACAACCAGTTTTCAAGAGCATGGGTCAAAGCACTGAAGGCAATGGGAGTCTATTCATCTACTTCTGAAAGCTTTAGATCAGCCCAAGAACACACAGAATGTATGGCTGTTTCTCTGGTTTAATATTAATTTCATTTTCTCTTCAACACTGTGCCTGCTTAAGAGCGATATATTTTATTCTTCTTCTGATGTGCAGTAAGCATACTGATCAGCAAATATAGCATTAAAGTAGCTGAACCACAGAGAAATAGGTAAATAAGCACTGCCTTCTATTTTTTAAAGTTTGTTAAATCAGGTTATTTGTGAAATGAGCATTTGTTTTGGCCAATCTGGAGATTACAAAGTCTTTTTTATATGAATTCATGTTACCATCACTATGTGTCTGTTCAGTCTACTTAAAACGTCAGTTTGCAGCACTTCCAAAATGCAATACGACTTGCGTATTTTCGGAAGAGAGGTGTTATTTATTCATGAAGTGATTTGCAGCTTTGGAAGAGTTTTGTAAATTGTACGTTTCTTAAGCTGATGTTCCTTTTCCTCTGGGATATATAAGTATATGAAACGTGAACAGCTGACATGTTTAAAAGAAAATGGATGCTTAGGGTAGGCTGGCCTGTTCTGCTCTGATAGACAGCATAAAAGAAGGACCTCCTAACATACCCCTCAAGATGGGTGATCATCCTTGGATGACAACAGTGTATGCTCAAGAGGAGATGCACACCAAGCTTAATTATCCAAAATCAGTCTTGGTGATATGGCAACTCTGTAACAAAGAGATGACACGTTCACTGCCATGTTTGGGGAAATCAATCCATTTCACTGGTAATTCCAGCAGTGCATTTAAGAATGGGTAACTGGATTCCAAGCCAATTTAAATTGATCAAAGCAAGCATTTTCCATTGGCACATGGAATGCTTGTACAGTCAATGCAGCCACCTCCAGCTAATACAAAATTAAATCTCTTTTTATAAATAGGATGTGATTGGTTTGTGAGAGTCTGGATGGACTGGGAATGGAATGATTATTACTGAGGAAGGAAACAAACTAATCTGGACTGGTAACAAGATAAGACAACACAGGGCTGTGCTGATGATCAAAAAGCACATCAGCCTTACATGGTGGCCTAAAAATCAGTCAGAAACTGATAACCCTCAAAGCGATAGCCCCTCATTTTCAAGGAACTGTTTCTAGTGTTATGGACACACTAGCAAGGGTGATGATAAAGAGAAAATTGACAGCAACATCTGATATCTGCTCACCATAGAAACATCTCTGTAGTACAAGGTGACTGCAATGCATGCAGAGGTCCTGAGAGTTACCCAAAATGATTCAGTAGTATTGGGAAGTTTGGTACAGCAAGACAAACAGCAGCTGACTGCAACTTATGCAGTTTGTGACTGGAAATGATTTGGTATTATAAATACCTGATTCAAACTGAAACTGACAAGGTGATGGACTTGCCATCACCAGATTTGCTGATTTAGACTGACCTCATTCAAATAGATGGGATTCCAGCCTGACTCTAGTCAAACCTTCAGGAAGTCCAACATAAGATCTAAATCACAAATTACCAGTTGCCAGTAAACATGAAACTGAAAAGGGAGACACAAATTAGCATAAAGTGGAATGCAATGTCCCTCATGATGAGGACTAGCAAGTATCTTCAGTATCCATTAGATCACTGTGATCAGAGCTAGCCCCTACCCATCATAACCCTCCTGCTGGCTGCTGGCTGGCCTCTTGCTCCTCCCACCCATAGCACTTGCATGACATTTGCCTCCCCATACCACACACACCCTGTACATGGCCTACACCTGTCATTATCAGCATCATCCTTTATGCCTACTGGTATATGGAGCAGCAACAAAGGTCCTCCACTTCTTTCTGTCACTGGCCATCCTCCCAGTAGTGCCTCAAGTGTGATTCATGCTCTTCATTTCTACTTAGCTTCATTTCTGCTTTCACCACTGGAAGTCATACAAGTCACTGTTCATAACTCTAGAAGGCCACCACATACAGATGAGAAGGAAGGACTTCTTTGTTACTGTTTCTGTAACAAAGGGTTTTTTTCTATGTCAGGGTTGTTTGCCCTGAGCCAAACCCCCAGTCCTGGAGGATGCCTACATCTATGAGGGTAGGTAAAAGTTTTGGAATAGGTTTCCAGAGGAGATTTGAAAACCCTCACCATTTGAGGTTCTTAAGAATAGGTTGGACCAATGTCTGTGAGGAATGTTTTAGATTCACTTAGGCCCACCTCAGTGCAGAGAACTACATGGGACAACTTTGAGGTCCCTTCCAGCCCTATCATATTAAAAAAAAAAACTCAGGTGAAGCAAGAAAAGTCAAACCACATTCAGCAGCAAACTCGAGGAAGTAGCTAATTGGCTACATGGTTTGGACACTAATATGAAGTAAAAGACTCTGCCTATTTCCATCTTCTTTACACATGTAGAGAATATGCATGTATGTGCCATTCATAAAGGCTGATATCCTTTTGTGTTATAAAATTTTAAGATAGGGAAAAGTTTTGTACCTAGAGACTGAAATGAGGTACATGGAAAATGAGACTGAATGAGGTACATGGAAAACAAAGTCCAAGAGTAAATTGTTGTGACACTTTAAAAGTTATAATCTTCAGATTACATTGTTGCAAAGAAAAAAGTCAAGAAATTTTCCTGGTTTAGATGTATTCTTCATCCTTTCATTTAAAAAAGGAAAAGATCTACAAAAAGGCATTTATAATCCATACTTTTAAAGAAAACACATGCCAAAATATGGAGCTCTTTCTGCATGTAAAGCATTGAGAAACCATTTTATGGATATATTATAATCACGCTTCTCAGTCTCTGTATAATTCTTTATAAATCCACTGATCGCTTATCTAGCCCACAGGAGCCTTGTAGCCTAGAACATGTCATTACCAGTGTTCGCCAATGTTGGGTCTATACTTTAAGTGCACGATCCATTGATACAGTGTAGAGAAAGCAGTACTGTTTGATGTAGTACAGCCTTTAGTGACATCAGAAAAGAAAAAAGAGTCCCACTAGCACCATTTTGTTGAAGCAGATGGAGACTATTGCTTTAGTAAGTTACAGAGCCAGCAATTCAGCTGAAGTATTCACTGTTATCGAAGACACAAAGAAACTAAAGCACTTTACAATTCTAACTATGATTCTTAAAAGTTGTCATTTTAGGGAAGATCAAAAATAACACTCTTTTATATGTACAATTGGATAGTTGCTTGATCAATATCCTGTTTGTATGTTCAATCCCAGTAATGTGGGGATGCATTAGCAAAAACATTAGAGATGCTTTTTTGCACACATAATTGTGCATATGCTTAAAATCTGACTGGGGTGAAGTGCTGGGCTATTGACTTCAATGAGGCCAGGTTTCCACCTCAGACACTTAATTTCTCTGTATCTTTGCCACACCTTCTAGAAACATGCATTAATGTTTCACAGCCACTTCATGGATAGAATTAGATCTGCCCAGGTAGATGCCTGCCCTTTGTCCTCCGAGATGATGGAATTGGGCTGGAGTGATTTCAAGTGAGAGGGGTCAGTGCTTTCAGAATTAGCAAATCTTAGTTCCATTACCAATGCTGCCCTAAAGCAGGTGAAGAGGAAGAAGCAGGAAGAGGGTGAAACCAAGACAACATGCAACCCCAACCATACTGGTCCTATCCCCCTGCCTACTAACCAGATGGTGGTTAGGAAGGAGCTGCAATTCACACCTGATATAGGCTACTCCTCCATCACAAGTTGTGACTGATAAACCTATAGGTGTTACTTCTAAAGTGGGCCAGCTTAGGGGCCACCCTCTATTCAGAATTCTACCTAAAGTCACAGTCTAATCATGCTTAATAACTATCTTGAATTCCCAATTACTTGCAATGATTTTTTTGTTTTATCTGAGAGCAGGAAGGAGAAGGAGCAAGTGCACTGTGCAATAGCATTACTATATTCAATCAATGTTATTCCAACATACAACTTTCTTCACCTTTAACTACTTAGTCATTGAAATCATTGACTGGTCTCAACTATACATATTTGAGTTCCACACCAAATCTGCACTTTTGTGCTTGGAAACCAACCTGGTCTGTTATTTATATTTTCACCTTTTCCTCATGTGTTATGGTAACCCAAAGACATGAGGGCCCTGCAAACCATGAGGCGTTATAGGGAAATATTAAGGTTTTTTGTTTGTTTGTTTGTTTAAATTCACTTTATGGACAGAAAATATTGTCCTGAAAAACCTATTTAATTAAATAATATGAGTTCTCTAGAATTTTAAACCTTTTCCTTTGAGCAAGTGTGCTGAACAAAGTTATTAATGAAATCTCTTTGAAATACATCTGGGTTCTCCGCTGTCTAAACAACAGTTACAAGTTATTTGCTGTACTCCAAAACAACATGTCTCTGATATGCTGATTGGCTTGTATTTTTCATGTTTCTCTGTGTAAATAACCTGTTAATCTGCAAGATCCTGATTTAAGAAAGTACTTAAGCATATGCTTAAATCCATCTTTATTCAAGACATGATTTAAGCACATGCTTAACAATTATCACAAGTTCGGGATCCCATTAACGTTAAAGTGCCTTAATCATATGGTCAAGTGCTTTCCTCAGAGAAGGTGCTTTCAACAACTGGGGTTTAATATACTCAGCTATGAGATGCAAGGATCTATTTTCCCATACAGATTTTAAACTATAGTAGAAACCCCAAAAGATTATAGCAGGGAAGGGAGGATTTGTTGAGGACAGGATAACTGGCTGTTTTGATTTTTCTTTTTTTTGAGTTTTCAAGTTAAAACGAACAGAAAAATTGGAGAATAAAAGTGTCTGGGTCATGCATGCATCTAGTGAGAAAGTTTCAATAGAACACAAATTTTTGATTAAATAAACCCAAAATGTTTCAGATTTTCCCCTCTGCCTCCTCATTTACTGACCACCTTGTGTCGTTTAACCATTTAAAGAGCAATCACCCACGTAAACTGAATGATGAGAATTTCACAGAGCTCCACTTTCAAAATCATTCTATTCTGGCAAGTTTTTCTCTCCATAGATTTAAGACCACAAGAGCTCATTTCAATCATTCGGTTTCACTTCCTTTTAGCTATTGAATCTTGCACACTGACTCCTGTATTGAATGCAAATTAATTTATATCTGAATTCAAGGATACATATTTTAGAAACATATTCAGGTAAAGAATCCAAGCAATGGAGAAGTTGTTAATTTTTTCCAATAATTATTACCCTCACTGTTAAACTTAGCAACTTATTTCATTATACAACTATGATGCCTAATGTCATAGGTTTAGGACCAATAGCAATGATTTTATCAGAAAATAATCATAATTACGGAGCAGATTTTCCAGTTCTAGTGAGTTAATATAACACTTGTTCCTGTAAGGGTCCCTCTCACTGGGAAAAAATGAGAAGTCCTGTCACATGCATCTGACAAAGTGGGTCTTTGCCCAGGAAAGCTTATGCCCCAATAAATCTGTTCGTCTATAAGGTGCCACAGGACTTCTCATTGTTTTTGTAGATATAGACTATCAAATGCATCACAACCTTCCTTTTAGGCTAAATTTTGTATTGCTAAATTCAAGCAATTTACCTTATGTTGAAAATAAGAACCCAAAAACAATGGCCATGTAGTGAAGACTAATTTTTCTGAAAGGCAAAGGAAAGACAATAACTAAGGGTAGATAATGTTTCTGATATCAGTGACAAACGGAATACAATAAGTCTATATTATCATTATTTTGGGAACCTTAGAGATGCATGTTTTTATATTTAGTGACTGCCTACATGCATTTTAATGTGTATGCATCAGTGTAGTTTACATGTGTAACCAATTTTCATGTACCAATGTATGGTAAGAGTAACAAGAAGAAATTGCTTAATAGCCAAACTGTACTTTAGTGGCTTAAGAAACCAAAGTCATTTTTAAAAATTCTGTTTGAAAAAGCCATGTATTGGTTATAGATATAAAATTGTAGGTGATGTAAAAGAATTGAATGAGGGGGCAGCTCTTCAGCTGGTGTAAGTTGGAGTAGCTGCACTGATTTACACCAGTGGAGATCTGGACCACTGAATTCAAGCCCACACTAATCTGCAATTGCCACTATGATAAAAGATGCTCTCTTTTTTGTATTCTTTTACCAGCAGCACATCCTCTGCCATGCCCAACAGCAGAGCTATGCAAGAAGAGGAGAGAACCAGGGGCCAGGTCACTTCTGCCCTCTGTGGGAGCTCTGGAACCACTATAGCCCAGATATATTCCAGCTAATTGGCATCTACCCAGTGCCATCCACAATTTGAAGAGGGAATATTTGGAGAGTGCTTGAAACCCTGTTCTCACCCATAGCAACAGGTAGACTGGTTTTCCCCAGCTATGAAGCAAGCTACAGGAGACTTGCCCCAATTAGAGAAGCCAGGCCATCTCATGAAACAAAAGGTATCTATCCTATAAGTGATCACTCAGCCTGTCACATTCTAGTTGACTATCCACCTCTGAGCCAGCGACCACAGGATGTCTTCATTGCGGTCCGCAAAATCTGCAAGATAAGCCATCTACTGCTGCAAGAAACAGCTCCCAAGGGAACAGGGCAAAGCTTCACAGATAATGGGAAAGGAAAAACATGGGGTACTGGGACAGAGTGCAGGGATGGGAAAGCAATATGGGAAAACTGATTTTCCCTGGGGTTCTGGGGGAAGTGGAGGAGTGGATTAATTTTTGCCGAAGTAGGCTGCTTGCTTAAGGTGAGATCTTATCATGATTTTGGCACACCTTTGCAGCCAGAGTCTAGTGGTAGGTAAAAGCCAAGGAGATCTAAAATAAGGAACAAAGAAAGCTTCCTTTAGCAATTCCACCGGGTGTTGTTTTCGGACTGAAGTGGAAGACTTGTGTGTTTCATCTCTTACTTAAAGAAACTGAAATACTGTGTATCCCTATCAGTTAAGGAACGCGAACTCTGACTATGAAGGGAATAGCTTTATGTTGATGGGCCCCTGTAATATTGCTGTATCACTTCAGCATTCAAGGTGAAAAATGCATATGGCAAATGGCTTCAGTGAATGCAGCAGGATGCAAACAGTGAAGCTGAGGATCACTTAAAAGGCATATTGTGACATAAAAATTCTCTTAAGCAACATGTTTTCTTTTAGAACATGGGAATGGTGTGAAAGCATGCACTCAAAGTGAGTCAAATCTTCCTTAAGCCCAGAATTTAGTATGACGGGAGACTATCACACAAATGGTATTCATGGGACTAAAAGTAACTTGGAAGAAGTATATCACATAAAATAGAACCAGCCCTGATAATGGATAGCAAAGAGGTTTGAAATAAGGAGTCATTTGCCTCACTAATGAGCTCGACATATATCTGTCTGAAATCATAGACTCATACACGTCTATTCTCTTCTCATTCTCAGTTCAGTTACATGAGGATGGGAACGTCTGCTGGGAATACAAACAAATAATAAAAGGTCAATAAAAGGTGATAGAGAAATTAGAGGGTTAGCTTTATATATTTTCGGAGCACAGTAGACTCAATCATAAAATAATGCCTCAGTCTACGCTGAGCTCGATTCAGGGAGATTCAAACCCACATGAGCTTTAGTCCAGGGGCCAGTAAAAGTCTAGATAAATCACAACAGAAACTGACCCCAGGGAAAATTGTGCGCCAGCTATTGCTGCAGCTTTTGAAATGCCATTAGATCTTGATGCTTTTTCCTAAAGATTTTCAATACATTTCACTGAAGGAAAGTACCATTATAAGCACAGTTGCAGTCTTCAATAGTACAGTAGAAAACAAGTCACAACAGAACAATTCAGTGTTGTTGTACAGCTGTTTCCCAAACAAAAATACCTGGTATAGCTTAGGCTTCCCACCCACCTGTCTTTTTCAGGGCGCCAGTGTGCTATTGAAACAAAAAGCAGTCAAGCAGCACTTTAAAGACTAGCAAAATAGTTTATTAGGTGAGCTTTCATGGGACAAACCCACTTCTTCAGACCATAGCCAGACCAGAACAGACTCAATATTTAAGACACAGAGAACCAAAAACAGTAAGCAAGGAGGACAAATCAGAAAAAGACAATCAAGGTGAGCAAATCAGAGAGTGGAGGGGTGGGGGGGAAGATCAAGAATTAGATTGAGTTAAGTATGCAGACGAGCCCGTATAGTGACTCAGAAAGTTCACATCCCGATTTAAACCATGTGTTAATGTTCCGAATTTGAATATAAATGTCAATTCGTCCGCTTCCCTTTCTACAAAGAAGCGATAATTTCTTTTCAGTAACACACATACCTTGAGGTCATTGACAGAATGGCCCATTCCATTAAAATGTTGACTAACTGGTTTGTGGATCTGGAGTGTTTTAATGTCTGTTTTGTGCCCGTTGACCCTTTGTTTAAGGGAGTTAGAAGTCTGTCCAATATACAAAGCATCTGGGCATTGTTGACACATGATGGTATATATGATGTTAGTAGAGGAGCATGAGAAAGTGCCCGTGATTCTGTGAGTAACCTGGTTAGGTCCAGTGATGGTATTTCCAGAGAAGATATGTGGACAAAGCCGGCAGCGGGCTTTGTTGCAGGGAAAGGTTCCAGGACTGGTGTTCCTGGGGTATAGACTGTGGCTGTTAGTAAGGATCCTCATGAGGTTGGGAGGTTGTCTGTAGGAGAGAACAGGCATGTCACCCAGGGCCTTCTGGAGTGTAGCATCCTGATTAAGAATAGGTTGTAGGTCTTTAATAATTCGTCACAGTGATCTGAGTTGGGGGCTGTAAGTGATGTTCAACAGTGTGCTACTGAGTGTTTGAACTCTGTGCCATGTGCATTGTTGAGAGCAACTGACATATGTGACACAGAAAATAAGGAGAAGACTGACTGTCAGAAAGCAGATAATTAATCTGATTCTTAGTTATTGCTGATGTATCTGGGTATTCTTTGTTACCTTACGTTGTAGCTTGTGTCCTCAGTTAAACCTGATTTCAACAGTGTCCTTTTAGCAGTATCAGACCATTAATGCTAGAACTGAGTTGATGCATAGATATATGCATTGGTGCTAATGTTTCTCGTAAACATCTTTACAGTTAAGAGAGAGAGGAGAAAAATGGATTTAAAATCAATATTACATTTGCCCAACTTGCTGTTCCAGGCCCCAACAAAGGCAACAGACTGTGCACTAACTCCTTTCAGAGACATGGAAGTAAATTGATAACAGGCGTATAGTGAATTATTAAAATGAGAAAACTCAAGTAACATAAATTACGTAAGTGTCAGATTATACACAATGAAAAGGGAGACTCTTACTTGCTTTGAAAAGGGAAAAATACCAAAATCTTAAATGCTACTGACATTGACACTGAGTCTGAAGGCAACATTAAGGCAAACAACTAGACCATAATAACTCCTTGAAACATCATGAATAGTCATTTTGGTGGCACACACCTGTACTTCGCAATGGTGTCAAAGGCTCTTAATTCCTAATTAGAAAGAATTTACCTCCTAAAAATCTGGATCATCCTCACCATCCTGATCTGCAATACACGGAACTTCTGAACCTGGTTCTTCTGCTGCCACATGTCAAAGCAGTTTCAGTCAGCTCCACCAAACCATCCCCCTTGCTCTAGATCCCTCTAACCCTGCAGGGGATAAACTAGAACATAACCATATTTTTGTGCTCCACTGCTCCACCAGAGACCTAAGGAATACCAAACCTAGGAACAATGCCTTATAGCATTCTGTCATAAAGCTGGAGGTAGGCTATGTGGACCAGAGCCTCTGCTTGAATTAATTAATCCATGCGGCAAAATAGCAGGCTAGATATTCCTGCTTGGCTGGAACGGGGGTTGAGGGAGGGGAATGTCTCAGAGCCCAGGTGAGAACGTCTGCATTGCTGTATTTATTCCCAAGTTTGTTTACCTGAACACTGAAACTCACTGGTACAGGGTTGAGTGGCTTATTTTGATGATGAGATTATTAGAGTGTAGCCATATTGCTTGCCAAGACGAGTATGGAAAATTCTGAACCACCAGATTACTATGTCACATATCATAAGAGATCCTACCAGTTTTCTGAGGCTAGTAAATAGCTTTTTCTACACCACTGCCCCCTAACAAGGGATTCTGTTTTGCATAGTATCAGAGCAGTAGCCCTGTTAGTCTGTATCTTGGAGAACAAGAAGTCCTGTGGCAGCCATGGGACTTCTTGTTGTTCTATTTTGCATAATGTTGTTTGAACTCCCTACTTCTCAACTACTCAAGATTGAAAAGAAGGAATTGGTTCTTTGAAGTGCCCAGCTAAGATTCAGTAGTTATTTTCTGCCTTTTTTGGGGACGGGGGCAGGAGTTTGTACTTTCAAGATCCAATCTTGAATTCCCCCAATTTGGGAGAAAAAGAGAAATTGAGGATCTGGCCTTAAGAAAATATTTAGGCAACATCCTTTGTATTTCTAGGGTGGAATACAGGATTTCCTGCTTGCTTGAGGCTGATTGTGAGGGATGTATCATGTAAGATGATAATGTATGTTCATTATGCCATATCTTTCAATATCTTTCACCTAAGAATCTCAAATCCTGACAATATGCCCAATCAACAGATTAATAAACAGGCACAGACCAGGTCAGGGAGATGCCCAGTCTTAAAGCAAGTCAGTGGCACAAACCAAGTAAGTCATTTTTTCTAAGCAGCTGAACATACCATCATCATATCACCGTCAACTTAACAATGTTACATTCAAGGTTAAATTAGGTTATATTCTTTGAAGTCTCCTTTTGTCCTTTCCTATGGTCTTTGGATATTCAGACACGAGTTACTAAATGAACCATGTTCAAATCTTTTCATACTATAAAGCTGCCAAAAGAACCGTGTCATTGTTCTCCATACATACTTTATATCTGTGACCTACACACACACGCTCCAATCCATTCCCTGTTGGTTAAAAAGTCCTGCATGGAATATTTTGAGTTTGTTTTCCTCTATAGAATATGACTCTGAAATACCTATTTCCGAAATTCTAGCAAACTAATTTCCTTCTTCTCCTCTTAAAGAAGTTCTTTATGGAAGATTACACTAGTGCTTATGTTGCTAATTGCACAGCATTTCCCATTCTGGATCCAAGTCAGTCAGACTCTATGAATTACAGAAAGTGCAAATCTGATACAAGAGCAGTAAGTTTTGCTTTGGTTGGGGAAGAGGGTGGTATCCTTTGTGCACACTGAGTGAAAATCTTTTCTGCGCTGTAATTAGACTTTTTTCTGGAGATCAGAAAACAATCCAGAAAACAGAATTTATTCAGTAACTGAGAAGAGCATGTAGAATCTTAACAGAGCTCATGCAGAGACCTGTTAGTTCAGTGCCAAATCTCAGAAGCTGTAAATGTAGAAACATATGATTTAAATTAAAGAGAAAATGAGGGACGATCAGTGATGCCTGTTTGTGATAGCATGGCATTTCTTAGATCACAATGGAACTGAACTCGGACCAATGTCACTTTCAGCCCCACCAACAAGTTACACTATTTGGTTATTTATAAATATCAAATTAGTTAAAAGGCACTGCATGGAGCAATCATAATGAACGCGGTTCTTTTGTTTTCAATAGGAACACTAGTATTATCCTGTTCACATGAACAAAACCATTTCTTTCTCTGTACTGAGTGTGAAAAAGCTCTGACATTCACAGCAGTGGCTTAGAGATACTGTTGCTTCATAATTCTGCCCTGTTTCTATCCAACCACTCCCATAGCAACAAACATATTTCAATGAATACTTTAGGTCATGGTTTACTTACTGCTCACACAATAGTAAGTCTCTGCTAACTCCAATGATTTCAGTGACGTTAAAGATTTCTGTGAGTGTATGATCAGAATCTGGCCTATTGTTGTTAAGAGAGAAATGAGTCAGTGTCACAGAACCACAGCATAGGTGCCTGGTCCTATCTTTAGAACAGACTCTAGTCTCCAGACCCCCAAGGAACCTCACACATACTCCAGGATAAGCCACATGGCTTTACCATCTCCTTAGCCTAGAATTCTACATTGCCTGTGCTCCTGCTTCACACCCTCAGCTCTGTTCAGCAAGTCCAACCCAGATAGACCCCCTAATAGGAGACTTGTGTACCCTCCTGGGATTAAAGCACCTTGCCCAGCATTTAGACACACAAACATGCAGACAGAGACAGACAGACACATAAACACACAGACATGCACAGATGTGCAAACACACATACCATTGTCAGAATAATAGGTTTACTAGTCACCTGGAATAATGACAGCATAGTTGGTCCTTAAGTTACCATGGAGGAATCAAGGATAAAAGCAGAGTCCCTTCTGGTTAGCTTGGAACCCATCCTAGCTATAGTGACAAACCCATTGTTCAAAACATCTGACATCATTGGTCAGAGTCCCAGGTATGCCTCTCCTGCTTCCCAGCACCCACATTTAACTCCTTTTACCCCACCTCATACCTCTCCAGTCTTTTATTCCTGAGCTGAGAAAATCTTGCCCACCATTCCTGATGAGGTGCAGGGGAGGTCCATATCCCTGTCTCCTTGTGGTGCTAGGTGTCAGTGTCCAGATAACAATCTGCCATCGTATTCCCAAGAGCTCCATACATAGGGAGCCTGATGCCCAGACTGCTCAGCAACACCCAGACCCATGTCTTTTCGCCAGCCCTGAGAGCACACATCCCTTTCTCACCCTCTAAGTAACAAAACCGCAAACGGGGAACTGAGGCATGAACAAGACTCAAAAATATGACAAAATTCTCCCTTCTGTCAGTCAGGCTTGCAAAGTTGTAGCTGTGACCCTTGACTTTATTGCGTCAATGCCTGGCACCTTTGTTACACCAGCACAGCTACCCTAAGACTACTATCAAATGGGCACAAATGACTCTCAGAGCAAGCTACAAAAGCCATCTCTACAAGTTCCTCACTTCATATCAAAATAGGAGAAAAAAAACTCATTTGGTCCCCAGCTTTCTGATAAGGCTGCCACCATGAGTTCTTCCCAGACTCCCCCTACCATGTAGGTCTTTCATGCGCAAGGAGCGTTCCTCCCATTGAGCACCATATCTCACTAAAGGAAGCTCTTTGCTTCATTATGGCTACGTCTACACGTGCCCCAAACTTCGAAATGGCCATGCAAATGAGCTCATGGGAATAAGGGGACTTCGAAGTAGGCGGCGTCCTTTCGAAAAGGAGCCCCATCTGGACGTGCCGTGCGGCAGCAAGAAGCATCAATTTCGAAGCGCGGCTGCCGCCCACATGCTAATGAAGCGCTGAATATGCATTTCAGCGCTTCATTAGTAAACTTCGAAATGGCCATTTGCATGGCCATTTCGAAGTTTGGGGCACGTGTAGACACGGCCTATGAGTGTCATTCTCAATGGAGAATGTGGAAGGTCCCATCACTGAGACCAGAGAAACTGGTAGGGTAGCCTAAGATAAAGGATCGGTCCACAGTTTATTTACTGCACATATCACACTGCCATCTTGGGCAGGGGAGGGGGAGGGAAAGTCAATACCTGTCAATCTACATTCCTTTTGAAGCGTCCTTTTATTGTCTAATCTCCTCCAACCCCTTCATAAAAAATCCTCAGCTGCTTCTCATACCCCTTCCCACTAAAACTACAACACAAGGAAAATCCAAGGAGTATTTCCCCCTCCAACAATTTGGAAACATGATTCTTGTCTTTTTATGGAGTCTCAGAATATAATTTTGAGAGTGGGGCACTGGGGGAGGAAAAATCACACAGACTGCTGGTATTAGTGGGGCTTTTCCTAAATATCCTATGACAAGGATTGCAATTGCAGCAGGAAGAGACCCATGGTTTAGACCATGCTCATGACAAAAATTCACATGACCAAAGGGATGCCATACTGTATCCTCCTAATAGGTTTTAATATAAAACCATCCACGTAAAGTTATTCAACTTAACCCTTTTCTTTAAGATGTAATCTGATATTTCAATGGTTTATTATGGAAAACATGTACCATGAAATAAAAATGCACAGGTCTATGAAATATTATTTTCAATTTAAAAGAAAAGCAATAATGAAAACTGACATCAAAATAACTGAAATCATGGATAGCTCCAGGCCAGTCTAACTGAGGCTCTGGTGATCTGTGTTAGCACCTGATTGTAAAACAAAGTACTAAACAGTAAGTTAGACCCTATTGATTTGATATCTGAAACTGTCATGTTGTGTATTTTAAAGGGGTTTTTTTATAGGAGCCTTTGGGTTCTCTGCAGATTAAACTGCTGAGTAGGTAAAACAAAGTGCTAACCATTGGTCAAGTATGGTAGCTAATATATTTACAGAGCATCCCAAAGTTTTGACCTGCAGCCATGGCATAGGCAAAACTGCCCATAATTCATTATCAATTTTGATTTTATAGCCAGTACTAGTAAAATTTGTTTATGTAAAAATCCTGCAAGATTGGTCCCTAAACTGTTAAAGCAAAAGCTACAATTTACTCTCATACTAAATCATATTCAAGGCCTGGATTTATAGTATCTGAGCACTGGTTTATATAAGCTTCAAGGATAAAAGATTATAAAATATATTTTCTGTCTTGAAAATTCAACTTAAAATCACCTGGTTCTTCTTAAGCACATAATTTCAAAAGAAGTCCAAGTTTCATTATTCTGTACTGGAATTATTTATCTAGACAAACTTGCCTAAAGCCTTATTCCAGCCAGCTGCACATGGGGAGGCCCCTACACCCATATGGAGCTCCTCTGAAGTCACTGAAGCTTCACATAAGCAGATTTCTGTCTGCATGGAATCATTACTCAAAATTGGGTGTAGGTAGCTCTGCTGCTGCAATTACTGTAGCACATTATCACCTCAAGATGTGTGTACTTATAGGGTCCTCATCATCACTATATCAGAACATTTCCCAGTCCATGGATTTTACCACCACAATACCCCTGTGATGTGGGGAAGTACTATCCCTATTTTAGAGATGAGGATGGCACAGGGCAAATTAAGTGATTTGCTCAGTGTCAGAGTCAAGGGTGAATTCTTGAGTCATAGTCCACTGCTTTAGCTGCTAGACCATGCTTCTCCAACCATAAGACTCTAATTCTCCCTTCATTTCTGGGTCAAAGGTGTTTTCCTGAGTTAAGGTGAAGCTGTGGCAGTAGGTTGGCTTCTGCTTCTTGTTGTAAAGGCCATTGAGCCTGCCCATTCTCAGCCTCTTTGTCAAAGAAGTGCAGAGCTCAAGGACCAATTTCTGAGAGTACTATGTGTCCATCTTTCACTGGAGAGTTCTATTGCCCGAGAATCTCACCTCTCTTAAAAGCTCCTAAATAACATTGTCAAAGGCAATAAATATTGCCTTACTGCAGCAGAGTAGCTTTCATCCTGGGAGGTTATAAAAACACTCTTGCAAATGCATGGACTGGTATCGCTTCACCCTCTAATAGGTTGGAACACACCCACCACACTGTCGGAAGAGTCCACTTTACTTTGTTCTGTTATTAAGTGGAGTGTCAGGGGAGTAATTTTCTTGATAGCAAAGCAGTTCAAGTCAGAACTGGACTGTCTGTACTCTGCCTTGAAATTAATGCCAGGGGATCTGTAATGCTCAGAACCTCAATCTTTACCTGGTTAAACAAGGGACATGCTGGCACTCCAGCTTACTATTCCAAATGTAATAGGTTTATGGGTACTTTGTCCTGCCTCCTACAAGCTATTTGTCTAGTTTATCCATCTGTTTTCTCTCACTGTACATCAATGGCTTGTCTAGAAGGAGGATTTCATTTGCAAAATGGACGAACTCAAGAAGTGCAAACACTTGTGTACATATGATGCAATTCATTGTAGCACAGAATCCACATTTATCCAACACTCTGGAACCCTCTTTGAAAGTAAACTAAATTCTGATGTGAAGCAGGTCTATGACTCATGGGTGTACAATGCTGCTGTGCTGCTCCTTTTGCAGTATTCTAGCTACTCTCCCACATAGCTTTGCTGCTATTACTGAATGGTCCATTTACACAAATGCCCACTCCCACTGTCCCCACTCTGTGGTCAAGTTGACCAACATCCCCTCCCCTGTTTAAGCCGGTGAACATCAATTGCCCTAGTATGTGTAAAACCGAATGTGTAAAATCATCAATAATCTCTTAAGCTTTACAATTTGAGACAACAATACCTATGCCACAGCATCACACATCTGCATGACAATGGCCCCAATGGAGTTAATCTCTCAGTTTGTAATGACTGGTACCAGTGGCCAACTTCCAAATGGCAATTGCTACCAAATTGTCCATAGGTCTAGAGAACGGCATATTGGTCCATCACTGGTGTAGGGTCCATTGTGAGTTCAGCACATCTCACCAAGAGGATGCCTTCCCCTCCTGAAATTCCCTTTTCACTGCTGATCATTCTGGGACTGCTCAAGAAGCTTTTCCACCTAAGCTGTGCCGGTTTCTCAAGCCCACCTACGTCACCATGGCTACATCTACACTAGTCCCAGAGCTTCAAAAGAGGCATGATAATGAACCTAATTGAAAGATGCTAATGAGGTGCTGTCTTGAATATGCAGCTCCTCGGTAGCATAATGGCAGCTGCAGCACTTCAAAAGTGGTTAAAGGAATAAGGGGATTTCGAAGTGTGCAGGGTCCTTTCAAAAAGGACCCCAGGTAGATGGGCTGTGCGAGATCGAAATTGCTGCAGCCACCATTATGCTAATGAGCTGTTGCATATTCATGGCCATGTCTCATTAGCATATTTCAATTAGGTTCATTATCCTGCCCCTTTTGAAGTTCTGGGGCTAGTGTAGACATACCCTATATGCAGTGAAGCTGTTCTAGGAATGATCTAGATGACATAGTAGATTGGTGCAGAGCTAGTCTACAGAAACTAAGTCACTCCACACTGGACAGGGAAAGATGGAAGGAAATAGTGAGAGAGGCATCAGACACCAATGGGCACTGAGCCCAGGATTGTCGTTGTTGATGACGATGATGATGATGATGATCATGTTATTGTTTCAGGCAACAGTACTCTCCTATGCATGTGGTGTATTCCTTGTACATTCAAGTTGTACCAAAGATCCTATTGTTGCCACCACCACAATCTCAGTAGTGCATCAAGAGAAGACTCACACCAAATGTGCAGATCATAATGTTCTCAGACCGTGTGGCTTTGCTATGGCAAGTAGAATAAGAACCCTAAGGTTCATATCCCACATAGCTCATACACATCGAAACTGTGCCATCCACCTCTAGAATGTTTTTAAAAAATAAGTACTGTAATGTCCACTGGTGGAACATCCCCCTTTGCAGGGTAAGGCTATACCAGCTCCCCTCTACCAGAGACTCCACCTGTTGCCTCTCTGCTACCAGAGCTTTTCACTTCTGCATGCAGCTATGTCACAATGTGGATGCAGCCTGCGTTACACTGTGCTCTTTAGCTAGCTGTATGCTACACACTGGTGCCAGCATACACAAGGCTTTCACAATTAACATCACCCAGGGAACACAACTGCCATACAACAACTGTCATCTCTATTTTATTTTTATAAAAAGCTGTAATCTTGCCCTTCGGTCTAATTACCAATGTCATTTTGGCACCTTCCAGAATGGAATTGGCAGTAAAACCTTTTCTACAGATTTTTACACCAACACATTGGACTTTATTCTCCACTTTGAGACTTCATTGGCCAATTGTAGCTGAGAGGAGAATCAGGAACAAATTAAAGTGATTTATAGCCCTGCTACAGAGTTCTGTAAATTAATCTAAACATTCTTTACACTGTCTGATTCGCTACTAAATGTTTTGGTCTTTCCGTATAATGGGACAGTTTACATATGTTATGGCCTAACGAGACCTATAACGTAGTCACACTAATTTATTTCAAGTTGTGTATAGCAATATACTAATGGTAAGTACAGCATGTCATTCTGAATCATGGGGGCAGAATTATTCACAGACTACATACCAATATCTGTACCTTAATGACAGACATAAAAGTATATATTTACTTATGGCCCCTATAACTCACCCTAACTTAACATGCATTCACGTAAGTGTACATTAATTGCCAAACAATACTGAACATAATTAATTTCCTTATTTAATACACACAACAAAATTAAATTAAACTCAACAAAAGCTTTAGCTATCAATCCTCCTAGGAGCAACTATAATTATTTTTGCCAGTGCTAATTTCATCTGCATATGTATTGTTAAATTGCAAATCACAGTAAACCAGGAATGCTCTCTATGGTGTTTAATTGATTAAGAAGTGCTACTTATGAATAGCAAATTTGTTAGCAAAAATATTTAGCCATATAAGCAAAATAAAAAGTGATGTCCACAACTGAAGAGGCAAGCAAATATACCAAATATCAAAGTATACAAAGTATACCAAGTATACAAATCCTCACCAGCCACTACAAATCACAAACCAGTGACTCTAGGCCTGGAACCAGCCCCTGCAACAGTCCTTGCTGCCAACTCTGCTCACATATCTACACCAGTGACATCATCACAGGACCTAACACCAACTATACCATCAGGGGCTCCTTTACCTGCACATCTACTAATATAATATATGCCATCATGTGCCAGAAATGCCCCACTGTAATTTACATTGGCCAAACTGGACAGTCTCTACATAAAAGAATAAATGGACTTAAATCAGGCATCAGGAACAGTAATGTACAGAAGCCTGTGGGGGAACACTTCAATCTCCCTGGACACTCAGTAGCAGATTTAAGGGTGACAGTCCTGACACAAAAAAATTTCAAAAATCAAATGGAGAGAGAAATCTCTGAGCTGCAATTTATTTGCAAATTTCACTCCATTAACTATGGATTAAACAGAGACTGGGAATGGCTCACAGCTTACAAAGGCAGCTTCTCTGCCCTGGGTGCTAACATCTCCCTATTAGACTCTGACAAAGGCTCACATCCCCCTGTCTGATCTGACTTGTTTTTTCCTCTTTTGATAAGTACTGTTGATACTGGGTCATTTCCACCTTGCTGAATAGATCTCGTCAGTTCTGGCCCTCCCTCTTACTGGGACCTCACTTTTTAAATACCCCTCTGAAACTACCCCCCGACTCATGCATCTGATGGAGCAGGTCTTTGCCCATGAAAGCTTATGCTCCAAAATATCTGTTAGTCTATAAGGTGCCACAAGACTTCTTGTTGTTCTCAAATATACCAAGTAATCCAGTTCAGTGGAGTCTAACTGTTTCTTATTGTTCCAACAACAAAGAGATTGGGAATTTTGCAAATTTGTTGATAATCCAAATATTTGCTGAATATTTTTGATCTATCAGATACGTGACCAGTTCATTTGAAGTATTTGATATACTAAACATATACTGTTTTGATTGTACACAGGTCACAAGGTAGGCTTTCTTAGATAAGGTCTAAGGATACAGGATGAAATCCTGGCACCACTGAAATAAACGGGAATTTTGCCCTACCTCCAAAGAGACCAGGACATATTCTAGTTTCCAGGGTGGACCAGGAAACTGTAGGTGACATGAGACAAATCACTGCATTCTCAAATGATCACTCCCTGAAAAATGATTTTAAAAGACTGGCACCTGATCACCTGTGAGTAGTAGTCCCTCATTTATGGAAAACTGGCACAACCACTCTGGGCCATGAACTTTGTGGGGGCTGTCCTTCAGTGTGTGTTTGTCCTACAGGGGGTGATAAGGTAGCCCTGGGGGGGTAATGTTAGGATACGGGGGGGGTACTTGGCTGTTCCAAGGGGGGGGGCTTAGGGGTGCTTGTGGGCCCAGGGGCTAACCAGGGGCCTGGCACTGGCATGAGTGCCTGGTGTATTTTGCTGCTGGCCATCATGGGGCTGGGGCTCAGTCTCTGGCAGCAGTGACTGAAGCCCACTCTGCTGCAACCCTCCCCACTGGCTCCTGGCATAGCCCACCCCCCCACCACCCCCCAACATTGTAGTGCTCCTGAAACACACCACAGCCAGGTTGACCCCATTTGTTTCCCTCTGGCATGCCCCAGCACAGCAGGGCACCGCACTCCTAGCGCAGATGCCACCCTATGACTTTCCCTCATCTCTCACCCCCGGCCCCAGCACTGGCATATTCCCTTGCACCACATTTAACCTGTATAAAAAATGTCAAGTGTCGGACTGTACAGGCTGATTTATCCAGAGTTCTGAACCTCCCTAGGGATGGCCCTGTCATGAAGCAATCACTCCATAGCTCTCTGCTCAGTCCTCATCCACATACTACATATGGCACTAGCAGTGAGGGTCAGGCACACACTCTTTGGTGGCTGCTATTTTGTGTGAGTACTTTAGAAGAATATAGATTTGCCAAGGACTATATATAGTGCTGTGGGAGTGACCAACACTGAGGCAAATGTATGGACATGCTTTTGAGAACAAGTAAAACCTGTGGAGTAAAAAGTCTCTTCAAAATATCAGGCAATATATTGAGTTGGAAAGTGTACATTGATAGGCAAATATTAAAGGCCCCAGTTCTGTGACCGACAGATGTCCTGTGATACCAGCTACAAAGTAAAGTCTTAAATTCCTTGTAAAAGGAAAGTGACATCTGTCACATGCAGAAGCAAGCCATAATTCTGATCTAAATACAGCAGGGGGTGGGGTTGGGGTGAAGGTATTGCGTTTTGACATTTCAGTGGAAAAAATCACAAACAAAAAAGTTAAAAGTCAACTACTTCTAGAAAATAGTTTGAAGGGAATAGTTTGACAAACTTACTTGTGCTAACCTCAACTAGTGCTATGAAATATTGCATGCTGTGGTCCGTGCTGTCTTGTTTCTCTCTCTCTCTTGTGAAGGCAGAGCATTAAAAAAATATTCTTAAATTGCGATGTAGGCAACCTGATTTCCATTCAGTTGGTATGACTCCCTCCCCAATCAATTACTGTGAAAGCCTTTCATTTGGAATTGGAAATGAATGCTGTTTCATTGGGTTTATAGAATTCTAAAGCAGCATTTATGCTGCAAAGAAAAATGTCTTACTAAGCTGACTTTTCAGTAGTGTTCATCATAAAATTGTGCATAGTGTTACATTAGACTTTAAAGGTCAAGCACCTGGCTTCCATCTCTATCAGTTCTACATTACTAGAATGACAAAAAAACATGACAATTGTTAGTGGCTGCCCAGAAGCACGATCTGTTCTTTGCAAACTTCCAATGGACTATCTGTAAGAGATTAATGAATATTGAATATAGTTTTTCAATCAGGGCTTCTTTTAAAAAGTTGGCCAGTTTATTTGCCAGCTTCATATTAAGCAATCACTTGTAAACAAAAGAAAAGAAATCAATGTATTTCATGAATGTAGTCTTCAGCTGTGCATTAATTACTTGATGAGGACAAGCACACAAACGAATGACAGACAAGGAGGATGAGTTTAAACCATGACCACAGCTTTGTCATACCTTAGGGACAGAAAATACAATGCCCTCTTCCTGCTCTAAAAATGTAAATGCAATGACTTGGGTAATTGTAATCATGTTTGTCTGGAAGCAATCCCACACAATATAATGGAACAGCTGATATGGGACTCTGTAAGGAATTAAAGCAGGATAATATAATGAATGCCCATCCACATGGGTTTATGGAAAAATCGATCTTGTTCAACTAATTTGGATTTTTTTATTCAATTACAAGTTCCGTTAATAAAGATAATAGTGTTGACATCATATAGTTAGCTTTCTATAAGGCATTTGACTTTATACTCTGTGAAACTAAAAAACTAAAATACAAAAATAACAAGGTATGCATTAAATGAACAAAAACGTGGCTGTTTGATCTCAAAATGTTGCTGTAAAAGGGAATTATCATCTGACAGTGCATTTCCAGTGATTCCTCCAAGGATCAGTTCTTGGCCCTCTGTTAATTTATAATTTTTATCAGTGAACTGGAAGAAAACAATCAGCACTGAAAGTTAGCAGGTGATTGGGATAAATAATGAAGGGCTAGTCACTAATTCAGAATAATCTGAATTGCTTGGTAACCTGGGTACAAGTAAACAATATATATTTTAGTAAGGTTAAAGGTACAGATGTAGGAACAAGAACGTGGCCCATACTTGGAGGATTGTGGGGGGGCGGTATTCTGGGAAGCAATGGCTCTGAAAAAGTCATTCAATAAGAGCCTACGTACCAACCTACGGAAGAACTATTTAATAATGGACTCCTTAATCTAACAGAGATAAGTAGAACACGATCCAATGGCTAGAAGCTGAAGCTAGACAAATTCAAATGGAAAATAAGGTAAATTTTTAGTGGCAAAGGTAATTAGCCATTGAGACAATTAACCAGGAGATTGTGGTGCATTGTCCATTACTGACAGTTTTTTTTAAATCAAGATTGGATTATTTTTTCCCCAAAGACATAGAGACGCACTACAAATTCCAGGTTGCACCTCCCATATCTTGGACTTTCTGGTCTGGCAACATCCATGGTCTGAAAGGATCACAGATGTTCCTGAAACAGAGATCCCTGGAGCCAGGAGCCTAGTAGCAATAGGACCAGGGGCTGGGAACCCTGTTGGCCAAGAGCCCAGCAGCAGGGAGCCTGGCATCCCTGCTGAGCCAGGAGCCTGGTGGGGCCAGTTTCTGCAGGCCTGGGGCTGCATTTACAGGGCCTGAGCCAGAACTAGCATCTGTAAGCCCACCTGGAGTCAGAGCCTATGGCTGGAGGGCTGGTATCCAGCAGACCAATCAGGACAGAAGTCAGCATTTAGCAATCTGGCCAGGCAGACGGGGCTAGCAGCAGTGAGGCCAGCTGTGGCTGAAGGCAGGAGTGCCGAAGGCAGGGAGGCCAGGTGGAGCAGAAGCAGAGCCACCAGCAGGATGAGCAGGAGAGGAGGATAGCAGGCTGGGGGCCAGAGGCGGAACTCCCTGGTTCTGCCAAATTCCCTCATTCAGAACCAGCCAGGGTCTGATGGTTCCAGATCAGGGAGGTCCAATCTGTATATTCCTGGTCAGATTAAATGACCAGTATGTTCCCTTCTAACCTTAAAATCTATGCCCTTAAACTCCAGACATCTAACTGATTCCCAAGAGGAATTACTAACTTTGGGTGGATCTTCCTTGGTCTACCCCACTGACTCTGTTTAGTTTCACACACACAAACTCCGGAGGGTGGAGTAAAAGTGGCCACAAGGCTGGCTGTGAAGGAAAGGGGAATGAAGATTTCATCTTTCTTATTCAAGCCCCCGCTGCACCATAAGCACAAGGCCCAACAGTGAAATCCTGAGTTTCATTTACCTCTGGGAGCTGGCCTATATAACCTATATCCATATTGCCCACAAGTTGCAACAAGTCAGTCATTGTAGCAGCATTAGCTGCACTTCGAACCCTCTTTGCAACATAAATGTGCCTCCAGTAGACCAAGAAGGGCAAAAATATTTTCCACAGGGCTACTTGTTAATTTGGCCCAATGGAAAAATAATTCCTCTCTCTAAAACCAGATGGTCAGTCAGAATTGCAGCATCCTAAAGCAGTACAACTCCTAATCCACAATTGAAGGGGAAGGAAGGCAGATTAGCTAACCAGAAAACAAAAAAGTTTTTGAAAACCCAGGTAACAGAGAGGTATCCAGGAGTGAGACAATCTCATCCCTTACCTGTCTTGCCCAGCCACTCATGCATTTTGGGCTTCTCCCTATCTGCTGTCCACTCAAGGCTCTTTCCCCACGAGAAGGTATGGTTGTGCTTTTCCAAATATGAGGAACTTTTTACCTGGAAACTAAAAACTGGTTCAAGCAACAAAGTTTTAAGAATTCTGTCACTGGGTGACAAAATTATGGTTTCATATCACAACCAGGTACCCTGTTTATATCCAAAGATGACTTCATAAGTCTCAGTGCTGCAAACACAGGAGTTATTTTAAGCACATGATTAGCCCTATTGACTTTGGTAGTACTTGTGGCATAAAGCTACAGTCACTCACTCTCTTGTCCAGCAACACCCACTGTCCAGCATGATTTTAATTAGTTGGATGTCTACTTATGGGTATGAACAAGTTTCCCATTGTCTCAAAGTTTGTTTACAGCCCCCAGTCCTGGCTCCCAGTTTTATGTGCTGTTACTTGATGCAAATTTCCCCCTAGATGTCTTGTAAAAGCCCAGTAAGCAGTGGAAGTGTCACTAATGCTGCAGACATTATTGACCTCCCATGGTCCAGCACATTCTTTCATTTGGCACTATTCAGGTCCCAAGAGTACTGGACTAGAGAGGTTCAACCTGCATGAGCATGTGTAAGAGTTTTCAGGATTGGGATTTTGATTTGGGCAAGTAATTTATTTGATTAATTTAACCTATTTGACCATTAAATAGTACCACAGATGCTACAGTTTTCTCAGATTTACTTGTTATTCATGAAGAACTGCTAGAAAATGTCGATGCATCATTTTTCATGCATAGATGGTTCATGACCAGCTTGTAATGAGTATTTAAAATTCAAACTGGGTTGGTTAATTTTGATTAGCTTTTGATAGCTAAATAAGTTTACTTCATTGTTTACAGTGTTCACTATCGTAAACATAATACACAAAGTATTTCATGTGACCTATTCATTCATTAATTCACTTCTTGAGCACAAGCTTTGCAGCAAGACTTAAAAATCATAAAAAAGTCATACTAGTTGCTACTGTAGACTAAAATACAAAGTTTATTTTAATGAAATTTTTGAAAATAAATTTCATTCTGCATGTTTAAAAGAACTATTTGTTAGTTTTGAATTCACAAAAGCTTTCTGGCTTTGGTTTATTCCTGATTACCCTTTTACCACTTGTCATTACCTATAGCCCCCAGCTCAAACCCCTGCAACACATCATAAAAGATCTACAAACTATTCTACATCATGATGCTACACTCCAGAAGACCCAAGGTGACAGGCCTGTTCTCTCCTATAGAGGATAGCGTCACTGGACCCAACCACATTAATTACACACTCAGGGGCTCATTCTCATGTACCTCAATCAACATTATATATGCCATCATGTGCCAGCAATGCCCCACTACTATGTACATTGGACAAACTGGGCAAACACTTCACCAAAGAATGACTGGACACAGAGCAGACATTAGGAACTTCAATACACATAAGCCTGTCAGCGAGCATTTCAATGGAGTGGACCATTCTGTTAAAGACCTGAGAATATGCATCTTACAACAAATAGACTTTACAAGCAGATTACATGGGGAGATTTATGAACTGGGGATCATATTCAAATTTGACAGATGAACATTTGGTATGAACAGGGACAGCAATTATCTCATTTATTACAAGGATTAGTAACAGAGAGAAAGCCATGCTAGTCTATATACTATCAAAACAAAAAAGCAGTAAAGTAGCACTTTAAAGACTAGCAAAATCATTTATTAGGTGGAGACCTGAATTACCCCCAGGAGAAATAAAAAAAACAAATTGACAGAGCCAGACAAATACCCAGAGACCAGCTACTCCAAGATAGGCCCAAAAATGCCAAGAACAGAACACCACTGATCACCAACTCAAACCACTGCAACGCATTATTAAAGCCCTACAAACTATCCTTAATGAGGATGCCACACTCCAGAAGGCCCTAGGTGACAGGCCTGTTCTCTCCTACAGACAACCTCCTAACCTTATGAGGATTCTCACCAACGGCCACAGTCTATACCGCAGTCCCAGTCCTGGGACTTTTCCTTGCAACAAAGCTCGCTGCCAACTTTATCCACATATCTGTTCTGGAGATACCATTACTGGACCTAACCAGGTTAATCACAGAATCACAGGCACATTCTCATGTTCCTCAACTAACATCATATATACCATCATGTGCCAGCAATGCCCAGATGCTTTGTATATTGGATAGACTTCAAACTCTCTCAGATAAAGAGTTAATGGGCACAAAACAGACATCAAAACACTCCTGATCCACAAACCAGTTAGTCTACATTTTAATCGAGTGGGCCATTCTGTTAATGACTTAAGAGTTTGCGTCTTACTGAAGAGGAATTTTCACAACACTCTTGAAAGAGAGGCTGCTGAACTCTCTTTTATATTCAATTTCAACACATTAACTTGTGGTTTGAACAGGGATGAGAATTTTCTGGGTCATTATAGGGGCTCTTTTGCATACTTGGCTTAATCTAATTCTTGACTCCTCCCCACCCCCGTCCACCCCTCTGTTCTGATTGGCTCACCTCGATCATTTTTTTTCTGATTTGTCAACCTTGATTACTATTTTTGGTTTTCTATGCCTTAAATATTGAGTCTGTTCTGGTGTGGCTATTGTCTGAAGAAGTGGGTCTGTCCCACAAAAGCTCCCCTAATAAATTATTTTGTTAGTCTTTAAAGTGCTACTTTACTGCTTTTTTGTTTTGATTACAAGGATTGTCTCCCTTCCTTTGATGTTCCTAAGCATCTCACGCAAGACAATTAACATCCCCTACCCCTCACCCACCTCCTTCAGTGCCGTGTATTTGATTTGTCAGTTTTAATTGCAATTTTTTTGACCTCTGTGCTATATAACTGAGTCTGCACTGGAAATGCTATAGATCTGAAGAAGTGGGTCTGTCCCATGAAAGTTTACCACTTAATAAATTATTTTGTTAGTCTTAAAGTGATCCATAACCGCTGTTTTGTCTTGTGAGGAATAAGGAAAGTCAGTGGGAGAGTTTCTCCCGTTGGCCTCTGACTGTGTGGACGGCCCCATAAATCAATCTTCAGTACGCCAATTCCAGCTATGCAATTGTTGTAGCTAGAATTGCATACCTAAGATAGGCTTTCAGATCTAGTGTAGACCTGCCCTAACTTTCTAGGAGACCTTATATCCATGGTGGGTTCCAGATAACCACCTAGATAGGGAGGTCTCTAATATCTGTGACTGATAATTGTGTGCAACTGTTCATGACTTTCTAAATTAATTGACATCACAGAGTGAACATCTGTTAATTCTGACATCAGTCACTCTAGGAACTAAGGAAATAAGATGTGGGGTAAGGCTTGCAGGAATAAATATTGCTGTGCATGGGAAGGGCATGTCATCCGGATTATTATTAGTTTTTTTTTTTATTTCATCAATGGTTCTTTTTGAACTAGCATTTACCTGGATAATCTTAACAATGGAGATTTATTCAGTCAGGCTCAATTTTAAGTATTGTATTCTGATCACTGAAAATCATGTAATTTGTAAATGTCTGTGAGACTAATCTGATTGTAATATATCACTTCTGAAGAAATACTGTGTGTGAAACTCAGACAAAATTATTAGATGGCAATCACCAGATCATAGTAAATACAACATTGCTCTTCCTCACAAAATTCTTTAAAATGGAACATACTGCACAAATGCAAGTTACACATTAAAAATAAGAACATAGAGGAATCTTTTCATCACCACACAAGGCAGTTATGTGGGTAACTGGCACAAAGTATGATAAGAAAAACTTTTGGAAAGACGACTTGTTTTGGCCAAAGTCACCAGACTTTTTGGCCTAATGACTATTCTCACAAAATAGTGTCTAAGCAGGTAAGGTCTTCACACAGCAGATCAGGCAATGTTTTTAGGTCTTTTCCAAAAGATATGTATAAAATAATGAAAAATAGAATAGAAATATGTCCAAATACACACAAAGCAACTCAGTTCCTATGAGATTGGGATTAGGTTTGAGTTTTATTAATAGGAGGAACTGTGGAATAATTGATTAAAATGGGGCACTTCCAATGGAACTGTAGCATGGAAAAAAAGAATCAAACTGGGGCAGAGAGGTCCTCTAATGTTAGAGTATATATTTTTGTTCAAGCAGAACACCTACATGTCTAACTTGGCCTAAAAGGAGTTTTTCACTTGTACAGACTTCCTTCAGTTCAAAAGTCACGTCTGCTGGTTTCAAATTAAGTCAACCCTATCAAGGGTTAAGCTTCAGAAATACATGACTCATGAACAGGTAGCACTTTCTCTAGCCTTAAAAGAGCTCGAGATTTACAAAAGCTCAAATTCCATGAAGCTCAGCCATTCCTAATTCTCAGAGAGATCAGTGTTTGCTCCTCCACAATCAATTGTTCTTATCCAACTGGAAGATGTGCATGCATACACAGAACTTTAGTGTCTGATCCTCAGCTAGGGCAATTCAGTCACTCCACTGAAGCTAATGGAACCTTCTAATCTCACGCTACCTGTGGATCTGGCACTTAGTTCCCTCCTCCTTGTTCTGAAGTGTAGATGTCCATTAAAATCAGATGTCCTTCCTTTACGCTTTTTCTTTAAAACCTTTTTGGGCCATCATTAACAGCATAAACTCAGCAATCTTTGCATCATTCTTCACTAACCCCATTACAAATCATCTTGTCTGATGAATATGTTCTCTGAAGGACAGCCTCCTTAAGAGCTACTGTTGGAATAGTTATCCTTTGTAAAAGTGAAATACAAGTATGGCACCCCAATCCTGCACAAGCAGTGATTAGGTGATCATCTAATAAATTAAGCTGTTAATCTTTAAAGTGCTGCTTGACTGCTTGTTTGTTGGGTTAGAATACAGACTAAAACAGTTACCTCTCTGTTATGATTCTGCACACTGCACCATGTGCTGTCATTTACATCTTGATAAAATAACTGCAAAAAAAAAGCACTCCAGAATGCTCCATTCATCAATATGAGTAGGAATATTTTAAGAATACCTTTTCACAGGTGTAAATGAGAGTACTAGGCAGTGGAAAAGCAGATTTAGCATCTCAGGGCACTTCACTTGCATCACTAAAGCTAAAATTCTAGTGAAGAAGGACAGCTCCTCCAACCATTACAGAAAGGATTTCAGAAAAATTTGTCTGACTGCTACTAAAAAGGATTGTGGGACACCGCCACCAAAGCCAGTTTTTGGCTGTCCAAGTTCTAGGAGGAAAGGGAGGAATGAGGACAAAGTGCAATCAGGTGATTTTCACCCTCCAAAAGTGCCAGGAGGGAGGGGGATGAGCAAAAAAGTGGGGCTTTTGTGCCCCAATATGAGAGAGGAGCAGTAGGGACTGTCGGTCCTGCTGTCCCCCAAGCCCCAAGAACAAGGTAGGAGGGGGACCCAGCTCTGAGCTGCTCGGAGGGGTTGTCTAAGGACAGAAGGGGCAGGGCCTGTCGCAGTTAGGCCTCAGTGCTGCCCGGAGCACAGCCCTACTTCTCCACCTGTAAGATGGGCACAGTGACACTCACAGGATGTAAGCATCATGCCCCACTGAATATACAGATATCTATTTCTGTGGACCTTGGGGCATCTCCACAAAGGAGCTCTCCAGCAAACTAGTTGCTGTTTCCATGTCTGTATTGAGGTCTGCCAAGGGAAGGGAGGGATGTCAAAGGGGGCAGTTGCCCCAGGGCCTAGGGATTCAGAATGTCCCATGGCGCCCAGCTGCCACTGCTACTACCACAATAGTGGGTGGAGCCCTGGACCCTTTAAATTGCTGCTGGAGCACCACACAATGTGCTCCAGGTAGCACTAAGGGCACCCTCTCGGCTGCACGGACAGGGAACAAAGCGCAGTGCACTCTGAGTGGTGCTGAGGACTGACTGCCCCTAACCCCAACCCATCCATTCACGGCCCCACCCTGGCATTATGGAGCCAGCCCATCTCTCCACCTTGCCCAGGGGCCTGTCAAGTCTGTTGGCTCCCTGTCTATATTGCAAGGCACCCTTCCTAGAGTCTGATATATGAATAAGAGCTCTAAAACCAAATTGGCGGAGGAACAGAAGGCTTAACGTGGGAAATAATTTTGAAAACATCAGTATTGCATTCCTTGGCTACCTCCGTGGCTTTTCTAGGACATTTGTTTTTTGCCACCCTTTATCTAGCCTTGCTCCCACAACTAACTGTGTTGTTCATATGGAAAGGAAATCTGGGGCATAACATGAGGAGGGGAAAACAAGGAAAATCTCAACTGAAAACATTACGTTTATATAGGGAGTAGCTCAACCACTTGGGCCAACTTATCTTTTGCTGTGCTCCCCCCATTGCCCCATTGATTGAATTTAAGATTAGCTTCCTTGCCTTTGTGCCTAAAACTGAAGATGGGTCTGTTTAGGCTTTTTCTAGTCTATCCCTATTAGTTTTATTATGTTGTTTGATAATCATCAGAGCTGATCAAAAACATTGAATGTTGATTTCCATGAACTATCTAATTTTTGTAAGAAAGATGACAATTTCAACAAAAGCTTTTACAAATGCTTTTCTCAAGCTTTTCCCTACTATAGTAAGATAAACAGGTAAGTCAGAGGAAGAAAAGCTTTGAAAGAAGAGGTCAAAGCAATAATGTGCATTATCTTACTATTACTTGTCTGTATTTCTAGCACTAACACACATAATATGCATAATCCACAGGAAAAATCAAGATGTTCCCAATTATTACATTAGACCCTCTAGACTGAATTCTGCTTGCTGTGGTTTTAAGTGATGGGTTATTTAACATTTGTATTGTTGGATGCTTTCTTTGTATTGCTCTTATTTTGTCTGATTTCCTTAAGTTTTCCTTTTAGAGAGGAAGGATGATTCTTCCACAGGTTTCCTGTGTAACCTTTGCCACACCACACACCTCAGTACCTTAGTCTGCCATCTGTTATGCAAGAATCATTACAATTTCTACACCAGAGCTTTGAGAGCAAATACATTAAAGCACATCAGGTGCTTGGCTATAACAGACATGGGCACGCTATAAATGAACACGATACCAAAATATAGCTATTTCAATAATTTTCATGTCTTTGGAAGGAAAAAAGAAAAGGAAGACTAAAGAGGCTCAGAGAAAACAACTCAAGTAAATCAAAGTGTAGACAAATTGATAGAAGGTTCATAAACAAGATGTAGGAAGAAAAGTGAAATATCGGGCAAAAATTATTGCATGCTTTTAAAAATAAACTAGAAAGTAAAGAAAAGAAGAGCAAGAAATCAGGCCATTAAAAACACACCACTACTGTCTGGCATTAAAGCAAAAAGCAAAGAACTTGAAACGCTAGACAAATGAAAATGGCACTTGGCTTATGATATGAGACAAAAAATCAAGTTTATCGGGTGTGTAAAGCAAAAATGGTACTGTCAGACTGAGCCACCAGGCAAAATGGTTGTACAGGGCCTGGCAGACAATTTCAACTCCAAGTGGAGACATAAGAAAATTGGATTAAATGACAGGTTACAAAGAAAGTGTCCAAGAGTAAAGACATGAGGAAGTGGAGAAAGAGAAAGGCCATGAGACTGCAAAGAAAAGATAACTTTGAGACAGCCTTACGGGGAAAGGGAAATTGCAAACTTGTGGCTTATGCACATAGGTACAGAGAAAAGCGAAATATAAGGTAAATGAGATGGATGCCTGGGCAGCATCAGTGACTGCTTTTTAACCTGGCAATTACTGAAATTAATTTACTGGCAAATCCTTGATAGGCCTCTTTGAGAAAGATTCTATTCCTTTTTCTCATTCTTCCTCTTCACTTGCTTCCCAGAAAAGGATGCATAACCTCCTTCTCCCTGAAACTTTTAGAGCAGAGAAGGATTGTCTTAATGCTCTCTAGACTCCAGCGCCCCAATTGTGCCAGACTAGCTTTGGAGGTACAGTTCCCACTGGACCTCACTGAGAAGTGAAACAATACCTTCTGGGTCAGGGATCCCTATTTCTCTCATCTGCTGAATATACAAATTATGGAATGAGGGCATGACAGCCTCCTTCCTTCTTCTGATGGGGTTGAAGAGCCACAATATCCCAGGAAGGAAGGAACAAGCAGTTGCTTGTACCTTTGTTGTTTCATGTGGACCCAAATAGAAGCCACAAGAATCCAGACCTGCCTGTACAAGAGACAATGCCAACAAAAGATATGCTTCTGCTTCCCCGAGCCTCCATGTCCTCATCTGAACATGTGGGAGACCAAGTAGGGGTAAGTGGTTAGTAGGGTGATCAGGTGTCCTGTTTTTAAAGGACAGTATTTAAGTCCTATAGGTGTCCCAACTTTTTCTTAAAAACTAGCAAATTGTCCCATGTTTTTCCTCCCCCCATCATTATTGCCAGGTCCCGCTGCTGGCCAGATCTTTGTTTGCCACTCACCTACCACTAGTGTTGGGTGAGCGGGGTGGGGGGGGTTACCCCCATGGCCAATGCAGGAGGGTGCAAGGATGGTGGCAAGGTGAAGATGCAGAGTGTGGGGTCAGCCCTCCCCTGCTGGTCCATCGGCATAGCCCCTGCTGCAGGCAGACTCTCAGCCTGTAGGGCCCTGCCTCCTGTCCAGTTTCCAGATGACACTAGTCAAATGCTGCAAGCTGCAGTGTTTGGTTGGTGCAAGCAGGCATCAGGCAGTGGCCTTTACATGTCACCTCTGCTGCTCACCACTGGGATCTTTACATGCTCCCCTTCTCACTGTCCTCTTTCTGATTTGCCCCTCCCCCCAACCAACCCAGTGATCCTCTGTATCCCCCTGCCACCTCCCACACACTCCCCACAACAGGGCACATTCCACTCACAGCTCTATGCAGACAGCCACATCCTGGTTAAAGTGTTCAGCTCACTGGCACCCCAGATGGCAAGCTCCTTCCTTCACCCACTCCCACTAACTTGGCCAGTACCTCAGGAAAGCCTCACACAACCCTGACACTGGGAAGCCTCTCTGCCCCTCCATGAAGTTCTGGAGTGGTGGAGGACAAGCTTGTTTCTGCCCCAAATGTACAGGCTCTACAGCAGCCCCCAGGACAGGAGCTTAGCACCCTCTTCGCCTGCACCCTGCCCTGGATCCTGCCCCTTGGGAGCATGAGGCTGCTCGGTCTCCTACGTGCCCTGGGCCCTAGCACAAAATTTATCCTTAGCATTTAGCCCCTTACTGCGTGCACTGTAGCTGGGGGAAAGAAAGTGGCTGGGTTATGCCAGGGGACCAGCCTAGAGGTGGAAGTGCCTTTGGAAACTGTGCAGGCAGGAAGGGACAAGCTGCTTCCAGCCACACATGAGCAGGAAGCAGGAAAGAGAAGAACTCTGAAAAGACATGGGCCAGGTCATCCCTTACCCCACCCTGTAGCTGGAAGCATCTCCCATCAGTTTCTCTCCTACACGGTGCCAAAAGGTTGCTGCTACCCACAGTCTGTTGTAGTCTGCCAGAAATCTGGTTGGGGGGATGTGACCCTACCTGCCCCCTGCTACATATTACTGCAGGAAGATCCAGTGCCAGGTACCAGTGGAGGCAGGTCTATCACAGGGGCCAGCCAGGCATGGAGGGTGGAGAGCAGTGGGAAGTGAGAACTGGGCAGGTTAGTCACCCCCCTTGTGTGAGAGAGAGGTATGGCAGTCCGTGTGTGTCACCCCCTCCTCATGTTTCAGGGGTTTAGGACTGTGTATCACCCACTCTTTATCATGTCAACCCTAAATCCTTATGGATAAGAATATAAAGAAAAGAATCCAACTATGCAGTACATCTTTTTAACAGGATTTCAGCCAACTCAATGTTAATTTGAGCATTTGTACAGTTGTCTGGCATTGAACTCATCTGAATAAGAGCAATATTACCAGGTCTGCCATATTCAGCATAGGGAAATAAAGTCCATTCCAGCAGTTAGCATTTGGGCCTGAAAAAAGGATGATATCTACAGGTCGAACCTCTCTAGTCTGGCACTCTTGGGACCTGACTGGTGCCAAGATGAGAGAATTTATCGGGCACGAGGCAGTCAATATTGCAGGATTACCAACACTTCCACTGCTTACTGGGCTCTTAGAAGACATTTAAGGGTAAATTACAGATAATAACAGTACACAACACTGAGAGCCAAGACTGGTGGCTGTAAACAAACTTTATGGAGCCTCAGGAAACTTCGCCACACCCATGATAAGTGGTCATCCAGCTAACTAAAATCATGTTGGATTACAGATGTTGCCAGATGAGAGCGTGCCAGACTAGAGAGGTTCAACCTGTATTACTGTCATGTTAACTATGTTACCCTGTAACAAATCTGTTTATGGCCCTTGTCTTTGTCATGGATGGGGAAACTGAGGATCAGATACAGTGAGGCAGTGTAAGCTGCTGGTAGTCTGCCAGAGGGTTCACCTGAGTGTCAGCAGGCACAGTCACTGGCAGCTCCCAATAGCCACAGTTCATTGCTTCCCACAGATCCTATTGGCTAGGAACAGTGGCCTGGCACAAACGGCTTCCAGAAGCTCCCATTGGCTAGGAACAGCGAACCATGGCCAATGGGAGCTGCAAACAGCCATGGCTGTAGCTGCTCAAGTAAACGATCATCTGGCAGCCCACCAGTGATTAACCATGTCAAATTGCATGTAGCCTGCACATCGAATGTTTCCCTTCCCCACCTTCTATCAGGCCTACAGCAAAAAATGAAGTTGACCAGTGTTAGGTCAACTTACAGCCACTATGGTAACTTACTGCAGTGTTTTAGATCCACAATACCCAATTTCTGTCAGTGATGCACATTCCCCCCAGGACGGCTTCCACTGACTTCAAGGGGCAGTATGTGGGGCTGCCATCTCCAGGTGCCTAGGCTGCTGTACAGAACCAGGAGAACAGCTGCTGATGTAAAGAACCCATAGTGTCTACACAGACACTGTGTTGCCCTAACTACATCACCACAAGACTTAGAACTCTTGTGGAGATGGGCTCATTTAGGTGTATTAGGCCCACTCATTATTGGAGGCAATGCTGTAATGTAGACACTGACATAATTAGGTTGACATAAACTGCCGCCTCACATCAACCTAATTCTGCAGTGTAGTTGAGTTCAACCAAAGAAGAGTGTCCTTGAAACACTGAACAAAATTGCTTAGAATACGTAGCCCCGAGAGCAAGTCCCACTCTATGAAATACCCATGCAAGTCTCATTTGTCACAGGGAATTGCACGTAGAAATTTCACAGAGAGGAGAGTTGCGTGGTGAAGAAGTGGACATTCCTAGAAACGCATGGCAGTCTAGTGGTTATGAAAGTAGTTTAAGGTTTCAGACACTTGCATTCAATTCCCTGCTACACCAGACTTCTTGTGTAGCTTTGGGGCAAGTCACTTAGCTTCTCAATGCTTGAGTTATCTGCCCTTAGAAGAAAAGAAAAATCTTTCTTACCTTAGAGAGGTGTGAGGATGATTAAAAAGACAAATTTGGTCTGCTGCTGTGGTGATGTGGGTCATGTAAATGTGTAAGATATTTAATAACTGTCTGGGGCTGGGAAAAGTTAGTGGGTGCTGGGAGCCAAACTCCCCACTGGCCACCTTACTCCAACAACTCCTGCTCATCAGCAACCCTGCTGATATACCCTTCTCCCTCCTCCCCAACGTCTCTTGCCACAACAGAACATCGGTTTCATAGCAGTAGAAAGTGTTGGGATGGCTGGAGAGGAGGGAGTGTGTACTATTCTCATGGGATAATGTGGAAACAGATGGGGCAGACGCTCAGTGAAGGGGTGGAGTGAGAGCAGGGTGAGGGAGGAACTGGCACAGAAAGAGGAGGGATGGAGTGAAGTTAAGCAACCCTGACCTAGAGTGAAAGTTGATGCCCATGATTTCTGGCTCTGCTACAGAGTTCATCCTTGGGCTTGGGCAAGGCATACACGGACAATTAAAATCCACTGAGGTAAATTGAACTCATTTCTTTGGCACTGGTTTTAGATGAGGTTTTGAATCTGTGCTGAATTTCCCCAAATGGGAATAGCCGCACTTCTGTTGTCTGTGCTTTGTACGTTATGGGGCCACAAGTGGTCCCTGCCCTAGCTGAGAGCACAAGGAACAATCTAAGAACTACGCTCCACTTCTAAAACTATTCACAAATGGAGAAACTCCAGCTAGTACCCAGAACCCTGCCAACTCTCCAAGCCTGAGAGGTGGGGAGTCTGGAAATTTTGTTTTCAGGACATTTTGCCTCATAAGATAAAGGAGCCTAGGAAACTAGCAGTCTGAGCTGGAGCTCCCTGCTAGCCTCGCAGGTGGGCTGCTGAGGAGTGAGGGAGAGGGCACTCTGCCAGGAACCAAGGCAGGTTTCAAATCCTGCCTCATTTCCATCAATTTTTCTTCTACTTCTATTTTCAAGACATTCCACAGAAACACTTTCAGGACTCTTTATGTTCTTTCAGCCTCTTTTCTTTGAGGGCTGAAAATTCTATCAGCCAAGGAAAGGTTAAAAGAATAAAATGAACTGTAGGGAAGTGTTTATTTTCCAAGGGGAAAAACTCATTGGAGGCAAACAAATGGAAACCAAATTCATTGCATTAAATCAATAATTGTTAAGGCTAAAGGTAACATTTTTTTTAATTTTAGAAGTTCATTCTTGAAATGCATGGAAGTATTTCCTTTCATTAAAAAAAATCAATAGGACTGCACATACAAAAAGTTATAGATATTTGCAGTGAATTCAGGGTTTATGAGTGGGGCAAAATTCTGATTTCTCACTCTACTGCTTTTTCACTTCCATTGGCTACGTCTACACTAGCCCCAAAGTTCGAAGTGGCCATGCAAATGGCCATTTCAAAGTTTACTAATGAAGCACTGAAATGCATATTCAGCTCTTCATTAGCATGCGGGCGGCCGCGACATGTCGAAATTGACGCGCCTTGCCGCCGTGCGGCTCGTCCCAACGGGGCTCCTTTTCGAAAGGACCCTGCCTACTTCAAAGTCCCCTTATTCCCATCAGCTCATGGGAATAAGGGGACTTCGAAGTAGGCAGGGTCCTTTCGAAAAGGAGCCCCGTCTGGATGAGCTGCGTCAATTTCGAAGTGCCGCGGTTGCCCGCATGCTAATGAGGCGCTGAATATGCATTTCAGCGCTTCATTAGTAAACTTCAAAATGGCCATTTGCGTGGCCATTTCGAAGCTTCTGGCTAGTGTAGACATGGCCATTCTGATTTACCCCACTGACAGCAGAAGAACTAGGATAGGTCTACACAGCACAGTTATTTTGACATAACTGAACTAGCACATACACAAAATAAATTTGAAATAGCGGCCGTTTTATTTCAAAATTGGTAACCCTCATTTCAGGAGGAATAGCAGCTGTTTCGAAATAGCTATTTCAAAATAGATGCTGTTAAGACAGGGGATAATGCCTATTTCAAAATAAACCATAATGCATCGGAATAAGGCTGCTGTGTAGACATACCCTTAGTCTTAATATACATTCACAATGGAAATCATAATCCAGGGGCTGTGAATTCAGTATACCAATAGAATGTGTCCCCCTCATGCTGAGCAAGTGGCCTCTTGCTTTCAACCTCTCCTCCAACCAGAAAATTTCTCTCTTCACCTTCATGCCAAAGAAATAAAGCCACCCCTGCACACACTTCTACTGCTCATTGCTTGTTCCCATGCTAACCTCACCACCAGGCATTTCTTGCTCTCAGTTTCATCTTCATATTATTCTTTCATAGTGTCCCTGGGACAATCTCCTCAGCCCAGGAATGATGTGTCTCACCTTTTATTTAAATCTCCCCTGAAATCCCCCCTTTTTTTAATAAAGCTCAGAAAAATGGCCCCCTGTTGATAGGATATCCTTACCATTTTGACTTCAGTGGGACTACCCTTTAAAGTTAAGCACACACAAATACTTTGAGATGTGATGTTTTAGCACCAAAAGAAATCAAAATAAGATGACTATATGCAGTATAAACATGCTAAGGACAGAAATATACCCTGATAGTAAATTAAGGTGCAGTAATAGGAAAGCATTATCTTAAAAGCAGCTTTGGCAAATTTTCCCCAAAAATCTTCCATTTAGCATATGACTGAAAAAAACAGGTCAGTACCCTGCTTTGTTCACTGAAATATTCTGGTACGCTAGTCCCATATGACAGTTATTTGATTCTGCTTTGAAGACAAAAATTTGTAAGGGACAAGAGTTTAAAAGTGGGTGGCACAGGTGCAAGCTTGTTCATTTTTACACATTATTTTTAAATCAGACACTAAACCTACTGTCTGTGTTTAATTTGATTTGCTTGCATGGAAGCATAGAAATTCATACACTGTATTCTTTTGGGATTTTTTAAATACAAGCTGAGTAATTGTGTTAAGAATAATAAATCCAGCAGAATGGCAATTATCCATGTGCAAAATTAGTTTTCGTAGGAGGTGGCAATGTGCTCCTAGGTTTCTAATTGGTCTATGGTACCAATTAACATCTAACACAAAATATCCAGGCAAATGAAAGAAAGTAAATGCTGTAAATTAGCACTGGAGGGGAAAAGGTCAGATTATTTGTATTGCAGTAGTGCATCAGAGCCTCAGTTGCATGCCAGCCCTGTAGTGCTAGGTGCTGTATGGATGCAGAATGAAGAGACAGTCCCTGAACAAAAGAATATACAATCAAAGTCAGATTGTTTGCCTTCCCAGTTCAGATTTTGTGATGCCAGCGAGGAGACTTGAATATGCAATTCCCATGAAAATAAATGAGAATTTTGCATTCAGTTTCCTTAAACAACTTGGATGATCTCACACACTGTGTCACCCTCTGATTTCTTGAGCATACAGCAGGCACATTAGATCACATCACATTCTCCCTATTCAGAATGAAGTCACTTTCCCATCAAAAGTGCCAGCACTAAGTTTCAATACCCCTCTCCAGGCATGTTAGTGCATCTTATTGAAAGCGTAGTAGGCCCATTGACAGCAGATCAGCAAATAATGAGCATGAGGCAATTTGAGACTTGTTTTTTCTAAATGTTATGTAGTCTCAGAGGGGTAGCCATTTTAGTCTGTATTTTCACAAGAAAAAAAGCATTCCTGTAGAGGCCCTTCACACCAATATCCCGCATGAAGGTGGACTCCAAGCTATTAGGAACATTACCCCTGATGAGACCAAGGCACAAATGGTGGCAGAGCTTTGTGACTTTGTCCTCACCCACAACTATTTCAGATTTGAGGACAAATTATACCTTCAAATCAGTGGCACTGCTATGGGCACTCACATGGCCCCACAGTATGCCAACATTTTTATGGCTGACCTGGAACAATGCTTTCTCAGTTCTCGTCCCCTAGCGCCCCTCCTCGACCTGTGCTACATTGATGACATCTTCATCATCTGGACCCACGGCAGGGAGGCTGTTGAAAAGTTCCACCGTGATTTCAATAGTTTCCACCCCACCATCAGCCTTAGCTTGGACCAGTCCACACAAGAGATTCACTTCTTGGACAGTACTGTGTAGGTAAGAGATGGTCACATAAATACCACCCTATATCGAAAACCCATGGACCGCTATGCTTATCTACACGCCTCCAGCTTCCATCTAGGGCATACTACACGATCCATTGCTTACAGCCAAGCACTAAGGTACAACCATATTTGCTCTGATCCATCAGATAGAGACAAACATCTACAAGACCTTTACCAAGCTTTCCTCAAACTACAATACCCACCTAAGGAAGTGAGGAAACTGACAGAGCCAGATAAGTAACCAGAAGCCACCTGTTACAAGACAGGCCTCGCAAGGAAAACAAGAGAACACCACTGACCATCACATACAGCCCCCACCTAAGGCCTCTCCAACGCATCATCGGTGATCTGCAACCCATCTTGAACAATGATCTTTCACTCTTACAGACCTTGGTAGGCATGCCTGTCCTCGCCTACAGACAGCCAGCCAACCTTAAACAAATCCTCACCAGCCACTACAAATCACAAACCAGTGACTCTAGGCCTGGAACTAGCCCCTGCAACAGTCCTCGCTGCCAACTCTGCTCTCATATCTACACCAGTGACATCATCATAGGACCTAACAACAACTACATCAGGGGCTCCTTTACCTCACATCTACTAATATAATATATGCCATCGTGTGCCAGCAATGCCCCACTGCAATTTACATTGGCCAAACTGGACAGTCTCTACATAAAAGAATAAATGGACATAAATCAGACATCAGGAACGGTAATGTACAGAAGCCCTTAGGGGAACACTTCAATCTCCCTGGACACTCAGTAGCAGATTTAAGGGTGGCAGTCCTGAAATAAAGAAATTTCAGAAATCAAATGGAGAGAGAAATCTCTGAGCTGCAATTTATTTGCAAATTTGACTCCATTAACCAAGGATTAAACAGAGACTGGGTGTGGCTCACAGCTTACAAAGGCAGCTTCCCTGGCCTGGATGTTAAGATCTCCCCATTAGATTCTGACAATGGCTCATATCCCCCTGTCTGGTCTGACTTGTTTTTAACTCTTTTGATACCTACTATTGATAATGGGCCATGTCCACCTTGCTGAATAGACCTTGTCAGCTCTGGCCCTCCCTTTTTCTAGGACCCCACTCTTTAGATACCCCTCTGAAACCCCCCACCCCACTCATGCATCTGATGAAGCAGGCCTTTGCCCACGAAAGCTCATGTTCCAAAATATCTATTAGTCTATAGGGTGCCACAAGACTTGTTGTTCTCTAAGCTACAGACTAACATGGCTACCTCTCTGATACTAAACATTCCTGTGACACCTTAAAGGCTAACACTTTTATTTATTAGGTAATGAATCTGAAGAAGTGGGTCTTTCCCACGAAGCTCATTACCAAATAAATAAAAGTGTTAGTCTTTAAGGATTACCTGGATTTTGTTTTCTTAATGTTAATGACTTTCAAGCTCATCCCAACACCTTAGCAGCTGGAAACCCTTCTTTGGAATGCATGAGAGATTAATGGTGGATCATGAATGGTACAGAAGCCTAGCATGTTTATCTAGTTAAGTATCTGAGATTTTCCATGTATGTTTTTGTTCTGTATCAGAGTTTGAATCTCTGCAATTCTAGACCCTGATTCTGCAACAGGATAAAAACTCAGCACCTTTGGGCTGCATTGCAAACTGACAGCTCAGAATTCCTCAGAACTATTATAAACCTCAGTCATGTGAAACAGAATTTGTTTATTATCTTGCATATAATAATGTAATTCATCTCTTTCAAATATTTTGCTGATAACTGAAAGACAAGCCAGTTAGCATCCAGCCACAAAAATAAGGATATATGTAATAAAAGTGATCTTTTTGTACCGTCTCTTATGATCAGCTACATAGACTAGAGTACAGATTATATGGAGAATTAACCACACCTGAACATACGATTCTTTAAAATACCATGAAAGGTAAATTCAAACCAGCCTGATACTATATGAAACTCAAATCCGTTCTTTGTCTGGGTTGTTGGAAAACCAATGAATACATTTGGTTTCATAACTGCCTAGCAGCTTTGAAATAGTCAATAATGTGGTTGCTCTTAAATACTCAGCATTTGAATCCTATTTTCATTTTTTGAAGAAAGAACAGAGGCAACTTATTTTTCACAAACAGAGTTCTATTATGTCTATAGCATGCGCGCGCGCACACACACACACACACACACACACAGAGTGCAGGGGAAGGGAGTGGTTATTTTTTGAGGGGGGAATCACATGCCAATGCATCACTGCAACTCGTTCACAAAATCATTATCTTGTCCACAGCTAAATCCCTCAAATACACACACCTTCCAAACTGCTTTCAAGGAGTTGAGGGGACTTGTATAGCAATTGAATATTGTTGTTCCCAGTACTTCAGTCCTCACAACTGTCTGTCCAAACTCTCTCTGAAGCAGAATTAATATCTTTCTTAAATCTTCAGAAAGTGTCTAGCGCTTATTGGGCACCACTATAAACAATGACAGCAACCACAGGCAGCAACATAGTGCTGAACAGGGAACACAGATCTGCCAAGCACTGTACTTACTGGATTCTCTTCTTTGCCATGATCAAGTTCCAGGAGTAATTCTTGATATATATGGTCATGGTAGTATTTCCTTGCCTTCTACTATGGAAGGAAGCCTTAGACTAGGTAAGTATATCTAAACTGCTTGGAACTTATATCTCCAGCTTGCTGACATACCCACACTAGCTCTGATCAAGCTGGCATACTAAAAATAGAGGGCAAACATGGCAGGAAGGGCCAGGTGTCCTAGGCACATGCCTAGTGTCTCAAATAAATATAGTCAAGGTGGCTAGTCCCCCATCTATCACAGAGACAAAACTAGCTCTGAGCTAGTACTCACTCACAGCTAGCACGGATATGTCTCCTTGATATGGCATTCATATCTCAGATGGAAATGCAGACATACTGTAAGCCCTGTTGTGTGTTTGAAGGCAATCATAAAGTTACCTATGCCACTAATTCGATAGTATATAGACTAGCACGGCTATCTCTGTTACTATGCCACTAATTTGTTCCAAATGCAAGACCCTGGGTGAAATTTTAGCCCCATTGAATTCAATGGAGCCAGGATTTAATCATTTATTTCTAGCTTGATCAAAGGGTACTTTTTAGATGAACATTATGTCTAAAGAAGATATGCGCACTGGCCCTCACAGGTCCAGTTTCACAATCCTCACATGGAAGAGACTTACTCTCATGAGTGAATACAACAGAAAGTCCCGTGGCACCTTATATACAAACAGATATTTTGGAGCATAAGCTTTCGTGAGCACAGGCCTGCTTCATCAGATGCGATGTACAGTGAGTGAGTTGTTCCACTGAGTTCATCATGATTTCTTAGGCAAACATTGTCAGGCCATGCCTCAAAATAATTGTGTTAGCATTTACCATTACACCTGGATGATTCACTGCCATGTATTCCAGCAACAAATTCTCTGAATATATTGGTAAAACTCAAAGCAAGCTGGGAACCATGATTTAAATTACACCATATTTCTAAAAGCTGCACTAAAACAGTGAGTATAAGTAGATGACAAGTAGAAAGAATAAGTTATATGTAAATATAAGTCAATCTTTTCATGAGACAGAGATGACTCAGAATCAGGTACAGATGTGATACATTTTCTCATCTCCATTAAAGTCAATGAAGCTATGACTCTTTACACCAGTTATGAGTTTGAGGTATTGCATCCATCAATATTCTTTGAATAGCTATTTCAATCAAAGAAGTAACCCAATATCTATTAAGATTTCACAGGCAGGTAGGGAGTTTAAAATAAATAATTCCAACAAAGTCTTCAAGCCTCAAAAAATAATTTAAAAATTTAAAAAAGTCTTCAAGCCTCATAAAATAATTTAAAATAATCAACCCTGTCAGAGCAGATGCTTATGAACAGGTGAATACTACTGACAAAAGGAAGGAGACCTGCAACTTTAATTGCCTCATTCTTACACAAAACAAAACAGCAGAAATGTAGCACTTTAAAGACTAACAAAATGATTTATTCAGTGATGAGCTTTCATGGACAGACCAACTTCATCAGATCAATCTTAATTCCAATACAGACTCATATTTATAAGTACAGAGGACCAAAAAAAAAAATTGCAATAAAAACTGACACATGGGGGTTGGAGGGAGGGGATGTTAATTGTCCTGCCTGAGATAATTACGATCACCAAAGGAAAGTAAGCAGTCCTTGTAATGCGTGAGGTAATTGATGTCTCTGTTCATACCAGATGTTAATGTGTTAAATTTGAATATGAATTCCAACTCACAAATTTCTAATCTATCAAAACAAAAAGCAGTCAAGTAGCACTTTAAAGACTAGGAAAATAGTTTATTAGGTGAGCCTTCGTGGGACAGACCCACTTCTTCAGACCATAGCCAGACCAGAACCAAGAACCAGAACCAGAACTGGTCTGGCTATGGTAACTGATGGGAGAATTCACAACCATCAATCTTTATGGCGTTTTAACTCAACCCATAAGGTTCTACCCTGACTGCAACAAAACTGTCACATTTTATACATGTTCTATAGTCTGTTTTCTTAAAAAAATAAAATGCTGGATGTCAGTGTCTTGGGTTTTGTAACAGCTATTCTTCAACTTCTGGTAATAAAAAGGGTTTGGAGGCAGTGTTCCCTGTAAGCTGTGCACTCGCAAGGCCACTTCAGGAAGATCCAAATGCCACCCAGATAATTAGCATAGTGCCCACAGCTAGGCTTTGTATTTCTACTGCTGGTGCACACTTGCACATGTGTGAATTTTTCCCATCCATGGATGAAGAACACTAGCAGGAACACTGTTTATGGGTTTATTTCCACCCTTTACTGCATAATGGTAAAGCTTCAGATAAAGATTGTATTACCAGCAAATGTAAACAGAATTATACATTGCAGAGTTTTGTCTAATTCATATCAATGTCGGCACACTGGGCTTCATTCTCTGCTTGCTCACTAGGTAACTAACTTGACTTTTTAAATACTTAAATGTTTGTAACCTCTATGCCCTCCAAAAACTTTTACATAAATCTATTTATTGATAGTACTTCTGTGGCCCCATTCGCCACAGTAGACCATGGCTACGTCTACACATGACGCCTACATCGAAGTAGCCTATTTCGATGAATAACGTCTACAACATCGACGTTGCGCAGCACCACATCGAAATAGGCGCTGCGAGGGAATGTCTACACGCCAAAGTAGCACACATCAAAATAAGGGTGCCAGGCACAGCTGCAGACAGGGTCACAGGGCGGACTCAACAGCAAGCCGCTCCCTTAAAGGGCCCCTCCCAGACACAGTTGCACTAAACAACACAAGATCCACAGAGCCGACAACTGGTTGCAGACCCTGTACATGCAGCATGGATCCCCAGCTGCAGCAGCAGCAGCCAGAAGCCCTGGGCTAAGGGCTGCTGCCCACGGTGACCATAGAGCCCTGCAGGGGCTGGAGAGAGAGCGTCTCTCAACCCCTCAGCTGATGGCCTCCATGGCGGACCCCGCAATTTCAAAGTTGCGGGACGCACAATGACTACACGGTCCCTATTTTGACGTTGAACATCGAAGTAGGGCGCTATTCCCATCCCCTCATGGGGTTAGCGGCTTCGACGTCTCGCCGCCTAACGTCAATGTTAACTTCGAAATAGCGCCCGACACGTGTAGCCGTGACGGGCGCTATTTCGAAGTTAGTGCCGCTACTTTGAAGTAGCGTGCACGTGTAGACACAGCTCATAGCAGATAAAAGAGTAATATTCCACAAAACAAGAAAGCATTGTTATCTCCATTCTACAAATGGGGAACGGAGAGAGAGGATGCATTAGGACAAGGAGGAGGTTTAGACTGGACATTAGGAAAGAATTCCCAATGGTCAGGGTATTAAGTACTGGAATCAATTGCCAAGGGTGGCTGTAGAACCACGACCACTGGAAATATTAAAAAACAGGTTGGATCTAGCAGGGATGACATAGAGGGTGCTCGGTCCTGCCTTGAGGGCAGGGGACTGAATTTGATGACCTTCTCAAGTATTCTTGATGAGCTTTCTAATATTATATGATTCTATACAGACTCGCCCCCTGTAAATGAGAATTTTGCAATTGAATTCACTGGAAGCAAAGGATATATCTGTGTAAAATAAGAGATTTGCCCACAGTTTCCCAGGATCTGTTACAGAGTTGGGTATAGAACCTAGATCTTCCAAGTGCCAATCCAATATATTCCTATATTATTTACATAAAACAGATCCAGTCCTTCCAATGGAGGGTTTAGCTTTGCAAGGAAACAGAACTCATGTCATATTCAGTTTGTGTGACTGCAACAGGTACGCTTCTGATTTGGGGGTCTCTAGGTACAGGAAACAGATATGAAATCTCTGCTACTTCAAAGTGATATGGGGTGTCTGGGGTAGAGGTAGTACCTTTGACTCTCCGGCAGCTGCGCCTTTTCAGGCAGACAGAAGCACTGGTCCTCACCCACCACTCAACTCTCACTGTTGGCTCCTAGCAGCTGTTGTGCATTACAGCGACACCATCCCCCAGGCAACTGTGTCAGCTCACAGGCGAAACACAGTGAGGGGGGTCTGGTCTGTCTCACATACAGATCTTATGGAGGGATTTGTTCCTTCTCCCTTCTAATGCACAGTCTCAACGGCGGACCAGAAGATGTGGTGGTGCAAATCGACAACTCCTGTGAAAGCGGAGGAAGATGCCCCATTGCCTTGTGGGCTATCCTGGGAAGGAGTAAGGCTAAGGGAGTAAACCCTGACAGAAAATCCGGAGGGCAGTCCTAAGGCAGTCCTGTGTCAACTTCTGGCACTGTCCCGGCAACTCCTGCAGCTGAGCTGGTACCAAACGTAGAGGTTATCCTTTGCTTTGGACTATATCAGTAAAGCCAAGAGGGGGGGCCTGGTGTCTGGGCAGCCCAGGGTCTCCATAAAAATTGCCCAGGCTTGCGCCTGGAGAGGTACTCCAGCATCACTTAACAGCGTTGAACCAACACGGGAGGCAACAGATACTGGTTGTAAGCTCTTGCTCGATTGGCGTAGAGAACAAGTGCCAGGGGTTGCTTCCGACAGTGGGAGAGATCAGCACACCTCATTGGACAGTCACCACCCACCTTGAGCTGGGCAGTCCCCAGCCAGTAGGGTACTGTCTCGCCACAGTTCATTTGCCTCACTGGGTGCATGAGGCTTAAGGTTCCCAAACCTGACAAGTGACTGAAATGAGCACCAGACAAACCAATAAGAAATTATTAAGAAAAGGAAATCATCAGAGTTTCAAGCTTGTTTGTTGAAATGTACAGACCACGTTGACCGGTTTGACTGAAGATCTTCAGGATATCAGTGACACCCGAAAGACCGCTGTCATCAATGAGGAACTAAAGAGGCTCCAAGTTGACATTGCCACTTTGCAGGAGATGTGACTTGCAGCTTCGGGATCCCTAAAGGAAAAGGACTACACCTTTTTCTGGCAGGGAAAAGCCCAAGAGGAACCCAGGGAGCACATTGTTGGCTTTGCCATCAGAAACACCCTTATGCAAATGGGGGAACTAGTCACGGGCGGATCAGAAAGACTCCTTCAGGTTAAACTTCAAACCTGTGCCGGTCCCGTCCACCTGATCAGCACTTACACTCCAACCCTGAATGCCACACCAGAAGCAAAGGACGAGTTCTATGACGAGCTCAGTGCCGCCAAAGTGCAAATACCTGCTCATAAACAATTGTACCTTTTGGGTGACTTCAACGCAAGAGTTGGAGCCGATCGTGACTCATGGCCCTCTTGCCTAGGTCACTTCAGTGTGGGAAAAATGAATGACAACGGACAGCATCTCCTCGAACTTCGCACGTACCACAATCTGTGCATCACAAACACATTCTTCTGAACCAAGCCACAGCACAGTGTGTCATGGAGACACCCACACTCAAAACACTGGCACCAATTAGACATGGTCATCACCAGATGCAACAACCTCAAAAACATCCTCCTGACACACAGCTACCACAGTGCCAAATGCGATACAGATCATTTGCTAGTCTGCTCCAAGCTGAAGCTGAGACCCAAGAAGCTGCACCGTTCTAAACCAACTGCAAGGTGCCGCATTGATGCCAGAAAGATGGCAAACTCAGAAAAAGCCAAAATGTCCAGAGAGACCCTTGAGGAGCATCTGCGCAGCAACCCTGAGGGGGCTGATGCGACATCCAGCTGGCAGCATCTGAGGGACACAATCTACAATACGGCCTTGTCGGTGTTTGGAAGAAGAGCTGGAAACACAAATGACTGGTACGAAGCTAACTCCGATGAGATGATTTCAGTCATCGAAAAGAAGCGTGCTGCACTTCTGGAGTATAAACGCTCACGGAATCAGAGTACCCAGCAAGCACTCAGAGTAGCCAGAAAAAAAGTACAGCAGACAGCCAGGCGCTGTGCCGACAACTACTGGCTTAAGCTATGCAGCAGTATCCAGACCCGTGCTGACTCTGGTAATCTCAGGGGAATGTACGAGGGCATAAAGAAGGCAATGGGACCCATCCAGAACAAGACGGCACCTCTGAAATCCAAGTCTGGTGAAGTCATCACTGACAAAGCCAAACAGATGGAGCAATGGGTCGAGCACTACTCCGAGCTGTACTCATGTGAGAACACTGTGGTTGACGCAGCCCTTGATGCCGTCGAGCTCCTGTCAGTCATGGGCGAGCTGGACCAGGAACCAGCTGTGGTCGAATTGAAGAAAGCTATTGACAGCATTGCCGTAGGAAAGGCCCCAGGCCAGGATGGTATACCACCAGAGGTAATCAAGTGTGCCTTGGACACACTCCTGGAACCCCTCCATGAGCTGCTGTGCCTGTGCTGGAGAGAGGCTGAGGTTCCACAGGATATGCAGGATGCCAGCACTGCAACCTTGTATAAGAACAAAGGAGACAAAAGTGACTGCCACAATTACCGTGGAATCTCCCTCCTAAGTATCACTGGTAAATTGTTCGCTCATGTCATCCTCAGCAGACTCCAGAAGCTTGCTGAGAGGGTGTATCCTGAATCCCAGTGCAGATTCCGCCCCAAGAGATCTACCATTGACATGATCTTCTCCCTAAGGCAGCTGCAGGAGAAATGCAGGGAGCAGAGGAAGCCACTCTATGTCGCCTTCATCGATCTGACCAAGGCTTTCGACTCGGTCAGTAGAGATGGACTGCTTAAATTGCTCCACAAGATAGGTTGTCCACCACATCTACTCAAGATTATCCAGGCTTTCCATGAGACACAAGAGGAACCATCCAATATGATGGCACATCATCAGATGCCTTCAGCATCAGGAGCGGCATCAAACAAGGATGCGTCCTTGCTCCGACATTGTTCGGGATCTTCTTCGCACTCCTCCTGAAGCACGCCTTTGGATCCTCAACAGAGGGCATCTTTTTGCACACAAGATCTGATGGGAAACTGCTTAATCTTGTAAGGCTGAAGGCTAAGTCTAAGGTGCGGGAAGTGCTCATTAGAGACATGCTGTTCATAGACGACACTGCTGTAGTGACACACATAGAAGGCCAGCTTCAAAAACTGCTGGATCAGTTCTCCAAAGCATGCAAGGACTTCAGGCTTACCATCAGACTAGAGAAGACAAACATACTTGGTCAGGACGTTGCTGAACCTCCATCAATCAGCATTGACAATTACACGCTAGAGGTCATTCATGAGTTTACGTACCTCGGGTCCACCATCACTGACACCCTGTCACTGGAGACTGAGCTAAACAGGAGGATTGGAAAAGCAGCCATAACTCAGTCCAGACTTAGCAAGAGAGTGTGGAACAACAACAAGCTGTACACTCACACCAAAATGCAACTCTACAGAGCCTGCATCCTCAGCACCCTCCTCTATAGCAGCAAGTCTTGGACCTTGTACACCCATCAGGAAAAGAGGCTGAATGTCTTCCACTTGCACTGCCTCAGGCGCATTCTTGGGATATCATGGAAGGACAGAGTGCCCAACAACATCGTCCTCGAGCAAGCTGGAATTCCAACCATGCATACCCTCCTCAGGCAGCGGCGGCTCTGCTGGCTTGGCCATGTCCACAGGATGAATAATGGAAGGATCCCAAAAGACATCCTGTACAGCGAGCTAGCCTCTGGCAAAAGACCTCCCAGATGCCCACAATTGCACTACAAAGACATCTGTAAGAGGGACCTCAAGGAGGTAGACATTGACCCAGATAGTTGGGAAGAGCTGGCAGACGACCACAGCAGCTGAAAGCAGGAACTACACAAGGGCCTTCAGAAGGGTGAGATGAAGATCAGACAGCTGGCAGAGGAGAAGCGAGCCCGTAGAAAGGACAGCAAGGACCTGCTAAACACCCACTCCATATGCAGCAGATATAGCAAGGACTGTCACTTGCATGTGGGCCTCCGCAGTCACAGTCAATGCTGCAAATGATGATTTTAAATGGAGTTACGAAGAGCACGATCCACAGTCTGTGCAAACTGAAGGATGCCTAGCCTAGGCTAGGCTACTTCAAAAACTAGAAGGATCTTTAAGTGACTCCATAAGTGACTTCATAACTAAGTTACATATTTTCTCTGCTTCCATATCAGCCACAGTTAGGGCAAAAAGAGTGAGACTTATTACTCAGGAATGATCATTTAGCTGAAGCATGAATTAGGGAATCGCATGGGATTTAAGTTTGGAGATAGAACAACAGAAAATCTGGAAAACCTGAAGAATCATTGAGTCTTAGGATCAAAGCCATTTCTTACCCACATGCTCTCCCATTCAGTGGTTCACAGAAGACCACAATTATCCCTTTTCCTGCATAAGCTGAGAGACCTGTGCTGGTTCAGTGTATCCTCAGGTTCCCACCTTTTGCGGGGTTGGGGAAAGTAGCCTGTGTGAGTAGTATAGCATAAAACGGGTGAAGACGACCACAGAAGAACCATGGCTAATGGAGCCAGTAGAAACCCATTTTAATGCATCCAGGAGAGCTCATGGCAGGCCTTGCTGGAAACGCCAGAGGAGACAATGGTTGCATAGTAATATGCCCTCTTCCTGATGTGACTCCAGCCTTGGAAACAACAGGCAGGGGAGTTCAAACTGTTGTTTCTATCACTTCCAAATGAGATATTTGATCAGCCTGGGCCCAATCCTGCACACCTTTGCTCCAATGAGTAAGCACTGCTCCCTAGACAGTCAAGCATGTCTCATGAAAATACAGAAACCGTAAAATGTCATTTGCTATGATGAGCTACTAAAATCATATGCAATAAAGGAGACATTAAGAAATGCTATGTAATTTAATGCTGCTATTTAAAAGCGGGAACTTATTTGAAACATAAAAAATATATTTAATGTAGAAAGTAAAGACAAGTTGGAATATGTAACAGGGAACTTTTAGTAAAGAAAGCATTAATATCAAATAATTATTGGTTTTTTGGTACCTTAGTAAAGCAGGCAGCCTTGATGAGAAAAAAAAAACCTCAGGGCTTCCTTTCTCAAATTATTTTCCCATTAGTTTAGTTCACTATCAACTGGATAAAATGTTAATAAGCCTTTTAAAATGTCAAAATATTAAAAGGAACAGATTTCACATTCCATATTTTGTGTGGAACTAAATTACATGCTCTTTTTTGGCATTTAGCTTCCTAAACAGGATATTACCAGAGTGGAATACAGAGATCTATGGATATGAATGTTCTTTATTTAAACAACTTTTTAATTTATTTATTGGGATTTTTTTTACTAGCTACTTAAAAGAGTCTGCATCCCAGGCTCTTGAAAGCCTTGACAAAAATTCTTACACAATCCACGTATGAAGACAATCCATCAAGGGAACTGCTACAACAGCACCAAGAATACACCAAGAGCTTGGTAAGCAGCTAAGCCCCTTCTGGAAGCCTCACACTTTCCTGTACTCCCCAGGGAAGACATAAATTGTCTTTTCATCTGAACCCACAGCCTGTAGTCAGAAAATGGGGGTGCATTGTCTTGGCCTTGTCTTGGCCATGGAGTACTCTGCATGGCCTGACAAAAAGGATGTGGGGTTTCAAGATGGCTCAGGACAGTCACGGCAATGGAAGACTCTGGGGCCAAGACCCCAATGGAATTACGCTACCACAAAGCTGAAAGACAGCCCAGGTCAAAGGCCTGATCCAAAGGTCAGTAGAGTAAAAAGGAGTCTTCTCATTGATTCCAACGTTCTTGGAACAAGACCATATGGAAAAGAAAAAAGAACTCGGGAGACTCTAGAATCATGCAGATCACTGGGAATCTATCAGGGTCAGGGAAGGTCCCTTGGCCTTTTGGCAGTGGACAAACCCCATCTACCTGAATAAATAAGTATGGAGTGTGGGGGGAAATTGCAAGACAATGGGTTCAGGGAGTGTCCTCACTCCTAGTCACTCCAATGAGTTATACCATGGCAAGGGATGATTGTTGTACTCTTCATGGCTGCAGATTGAAAAGCTTCAGAAAATGTAGATTAAGAGAGTTTAACCTTCATGAAAAATGTAATGAGAGATGCAGTTGGGTGATCTTTCTGACTTTTCCGATAGAAACACCAGACATCTTAGCTTTAAAAAAGGGAGGTAACCTCTATTTATGTTTTGTAAAATTCACCAGACTTCTTGTATCAGAAGATATCTGGGTGTGAAAACAGAAACATCTATCCAGTAACCGTGATAGCAGGGTTTCACAGTAGCTGATAAAAGGTGAATAGGAATAAAAGCTGAGGTACCCATATATGAAAGTGAGCTTGTGGGGAAGTCTGGAACAGAGACCAGACAGACTCCTAGTAGCATGGAGGTGGAGATGAGACCACAGCATCCACTGCAGAAGTATTTCTCTACTAGAAACAAATTAATTATGCTACACTCTGAGCCTCTGGAGAAAGGCTCCTAAAGGCTACGTTAGCAACAGTAACAGATGAGAGGAACATAATGAGAGTTGATATTGTGAACCCATCATTCAGCCTGCGGACGTGGCCAAGCCAGCGGAGTCGACACTGCCTGAGGAGGGTGTGCATAGTTGGGATTCCATCTTGCTCAAGGATGGTAGTGTTGGACACTCTGTCCTTCCACGATATTCCAAAGATGCACCTGAGGCAGTGTAAGTTGAAGACGTTCAGCCTCTTTTCCTGGCGGGAGTACAGGGTCCAAGTTTCGCTGCCGTAAAGGAGGGTGCTGAGGATGCAGGCTCTGCAGACTTGCATTTTGGTGTGAGTGTACAGCTTGTTGTTATTCCACACTCTCTCGCTGAGTCTGGACAGAGTTGTGGCTGCTTTACCGATCCTCCTATTTAGCTCAGTCTCCAAGGACAGGGTGTCAGTGATGGTGGACCCAAGGTAAACGAACTCGTGGACGACGTCTAATGTATAGTTGTCAATGCTGATTGATGGAGAAACAGCAATGTCCTGAGCAAGTACATTTGTCTTCTTTAGGCTGATGGAGAGCTCAAAGTCCCTGCATGCTTTGGAGAACTGATCCAGCAGCTTCTGAAGCTGGTCTTCTGTGTGTGACATGACAGCAGTGTCATCTGCGAACAGCATATCTCTGATGAGGACTTCCCGCACCAAAGACATCCTGTATGGTGAGCTAGCCTCTGGCAAAAGACCTCCCGGATGCCCCCAGCTGTGCTACAAAGATGTTTGCAAGAGAGACCTCAAGAAAGTAGACATCAAGCCAGACAGCTGGGAGGAGCTGGCAGACGATCGCAGCAGATGGAGGCAGGAACTATACAAGGGCCTTCAGAAGGGTGAGTTGAGGATCAGACAGCTAGCAAAGGAGAAGCGAGTCCACAGAAAGCACAGCAAGGACCTGCCAGACACCCATTATATACGCAACAGATGCAGCAAGGACTGTCACTCTCGTGTGGGTCTTCACAGTCACAGCCAACGCTGCAAATGAGGATGCCAAACGGAACTACGAAGGGCGCGATCCATAGTCTACGTAGACTGAAGGATGCTACTACTACTACTATTATGAACCCAGACCCGGAGAGGCAACCTTGACAGCAAAGTGCCAATTACTAGTGAACCACCGGGATAACTGTGCAACAGACTGGCAGGTACAGGATTCAGAATGGAGTACAGTCAGGACACAGAACAGCATAGCTAGATTAAGACCATTAAGTATTGAACTCCGCTGTCAACTTTAATAACCATAAAATGAATATGCAGTTAGCTATAGCTGTGTCAGTCTCAGGATGTTAGAGAGACAAGGTGAGTGAGGTAATAGCTTTTATTGGACCAGGTTCTGTGGGTGAGAGAGACAAGCTTTCAAACTTGTCTCTAAGCTTTAGAGCTTGTCTCTTTCTCCAAAAGAAGTTGGTCCAATAAAAAGTATTACCTCCCCCAGCTTGTCTCTATAAAAATGATTAGCCAGGCATGACATTTTATACCACTAAGTGATAAAAAAATTTTGCACATTACATTCTATTTTCAGATTAACAAGATGACTATGGGTCAACTGCATCTCTAGCAACGCGGGTAGCCATGTCACAATAACCCTCCATTAGCTACACTACTAAGGTATCCTGGCTGATGTACAGTTGCATACCAAAACAGTGACTACCATAATAAGGAATTTTTTTCCTTAGAAGAGGTATGGGGATGTAGGCATGCTGCATGAGTAGACACTGAAATTAGTAAAAATGCCTGATAGCAAAATTTCCAAGATGCATTCAAATCCTTCTGCTTACGACAGTCTCCTGTGTGGATAAGTCACTGAGTCTCTCATGCCCAGGAAGGGCAACAAATATTTTGTGGTTTTGGCTACACAAGAAATACCTGTGTCTTTCTCATGCTATTGTGGAAACAGGGGAGTGCCAATGTTTGCAAAAGCTTGACATTGGGGCTGGTGTGTTTTTCCTAAACTCAAAGCCAACAGCAGCTCTAGATTCTCAACATCTTTGAAAACTGGAGCAGCTATTTAGGTGTCCAAACGCACAATTTAAAAACAACTTCAAGTGCCCAATTTTGAAAATCTTGGCTTTCAGTGTTTGGGTTCCAAAGGCTACCAAAGCTCTTTATAAATTACTAGCCTGACACAGTAATGTGAATAATCTCAAGGCAATAGGAGTGGTGGTTGATTTGCCATAGGGCCAATGGGTCTGAAGCCCAAGGGCTACAGCTATTTGGAGGCCCTGTACCCCAACTCTGGGACTGGGATCAGGGCACAGGCTCTTGCCCTATTGCACCCACCTAGTGCTCCCCTCAGGAAGTGGGGGAAGTCCTGGGGCCCCGACCCCATTACCCCACCAGGAGTTCTGGAGTGCACTGCGGGAAAAGGCAGGTAGACAGAATGGGGAGGCGCCCCCCACATCCCCATTGTACCTGTGAATCAGAAGAGGGGATTATACATAAAGAGGATTTACTCAATTTGCCAATTTATCGGGGTTCGCATGGGCTAAAAAAGAAACAAATAGGTCCAGAAACACCACATAGGAGGGTGGGTGAGTTCTCATCCTGAGAGACAGGTAGAAGGGGTGCATTTGGAAAAGCAAACAAAAAGAGGTGCACTTTGCTTGATCATTGTGACACCTATTAGAGAAAGCTAGTGTGGCAAGGGGAGAGGAACAAGGGGATACAGACCCAGAATATGGTCATCATAAAGTGCTTCGTGCTTGCTACAGTCTCCTTTTGTCCCTCTAGTGCAGTTGTGCCTATTTAAAAAAAAAAGAGCATTCATAAAATGAAGTAAAAATGAAAACAATGATGTATTCTTGCTAGTACTGAGTCATCTTTAATCACTCAGACCACTTGTGCAATTCACCGATTGGATCTGAAAGGAAGTGTTGTGTTTGAGAGAGAAGTTATTTCTACACAGCTAATTCCCAGCACAGGTAGATGTGTACGTGTGAGCTCTGACTGAGCTAGCATGCATTGACCAGAATATATGGGCAAGGGGTTATGGCTTGCCACTGGCTGCATCTGAGCAGAAGATACTTAAGTTCTTATCACAACTCAAGATATGGGGTCAGAGAGAACCCAGAGAGTCCTAGCTCAGAAACAGATTCTCAGGGCATGGAGCAAGAGCACTCAAAGTGACAATACCAACTTGCTAAAACCTTTACTAAAACAAATGAAAGATTAATAAATATTACGAAACAGGATTCTAGGACTCTCTCCGGTAACATTTCAAAGACAAAGAAGTGTTTAGCCTAGCATGCTTACACCTCTTCCTGAAGGCCTGATGTCAGAGTATGGATGACCAGCCTCTATCCTGGCATGCCTGATGAAGTAGAAGGTTCAAACAGGTAGAGTGGTGAGTGGCTAAGCTATTCTCTGAAGCTGAATTAATAGTTTGATAATAGAAAAGCTGAAGAGCAAGCATGTAGCCAGACTGTCTGATAGACCCTACCATGAATATTTTATAGTGCTTTGGCACAGCTTTATAAAGGTCCAAACTACCGTGCCCAAATGTTACGCCCTCACACTAAGCTGTTTCTGGGTACTCTTGCGCTATAGATTAGTAGATTACGGCACTTACTCCTACATATCAGTGAGGATTATCTCACTTCAGAAACCATTAACTTTGGCCTTCCTTATCACTTCTCAGCTCCACGGTAAGCTCTGCAGTTACTAACCAGTGGTGGGCACCGGATAAACCCACTCAGCTCTAAGTCCAGTTCCCTCAATTAGTTCCCCAAAGTCGAGGGGCAGCCAAGTAGGCATTTTAGCTAGGCCGAAGGCTGAGAGTGCTTATCCTAACTTACTTCACTTCCTCGCTTTGTCTGTTCATACAAGATACAGGTCGGTAAGTTTCTTGCATTACATCTGAACACTACGGACAATTTTGAATACAATAAGATGACTGAAATACTGTTCTGTGACAGCTGGTTATCATAACTAATTAGCATAAAACAACCTGAGGAAAGCCTGTTATCTGGTATAAAGGCAAACCACTGAACTTCGTGGGCTATACATGCTAGGTAGTAATAGGGTGGTGACAGCTGCCCAGGTGGCAGCTCAGGCAGGCCACCCCAGGCTGATCCCATTTCAATTTTTATGTGCGCATTGAGGTAGCTACCAAGTTACCATCCAGGCCCCATGGCTGTGCTATTTTTAGCATGATAACTCAGAGCTAGAATACACATCTACTTATGGACTGAATGGACTCTGATTAGGGCACCAAAAAGGCAGACATATAGAAAACAAACTGGTAATGGCTTTAAAAAAAAAAGCTTATAGAAAGACTGTATGGGTCCAACTTTTAGCCAATATAACTGACATAAAATGTTCAAATGGAAAAAAGTTTTAAATGTGAAAATATTGAATGCAGCATGAACTGATTACAGAATACATCATAATTCACAGAAAAAATTCAAAGAAAGCACATTGATTTTTTTTTAAACCTATGAAACCTATAGCTCAGATTCTTAGCTGCAACCATATTGGCTTCAACTGCATAGAACAGAGAGGAAGATACAAAATATCTGGATGCAGTTCTGAATTTGGGTCCATTTACTTATTACTGAGAAAGGTTAGAGTAACCTTGGGGTGGTTCTAATCTATGCTGTTTGGCTATTGCACTCTCAAGGTGCAATCCAGAAATCAGGAAGAACCACAGTACCTTGCCCTCAGGCAATACGCATCCTTGCATTTAGCTATAGATAGGGGTGGGCAACAAGTAAAATTTAAGTCACATGTTGAGATGAAAACCGAAAGTGCTACTGAAAAGATAAGATATCAATTTGTTAATTATTATGTACTGGAAAAAAACAGAAATGTGTTCACATGGCCAAAGTCTTCTAGATCTGTGTTTCTCAACCAGGGGTATGTGTAGCCTTAAGGGTATACCAAGGTCTTCCAGGGGGTATGACTCATCTAGGTATTTGTCTAGTTTTACAACAGGTAACATAAAAAAAAAACTCACCAGTAAAGTCAGTACGATCTAAAAGTTCATTCAAACAATGAGTTGTTTCTACTACTTCATATGCCTTACGCCAAAATATAAGTACAATATTTCTATTCCAATCCATTTATTTGATAATAAGATGGTAGAAAGTCAGCAAGTTGTCAGTAGTAGTCTTCTGTGATAAATTTGCATGTTTTTGTAAGGAAGTAATTTTTAAGAAAGGTGTAATTTGTTGGTATGCAAAACAAATCTGACTCCTGAAAAGTGGACAGTAATCTGGAAAGGTTAAATGGCAATTCTTTCAAGATCTCAGATTATTTTAGGACCACGTTTCTCATCTGGTAGTATGCTAAGGGTACACAAGGCAGGTCTGGGGGTACTTTTTTTTTAAAGGGGTACTTTCTAAAAAACCGTTGAGAAACACTGCTTTATAGATCATTTGAATAAGGGAGGGCATTTTGTATTCCTTAAATCGGTGCTCTGGGAGACTACACAGAAGCTTCAAAACTTTACTTTTCTGGTCAAGGTAGCAGATTCAGCTACACTAATTGTCCTGCACATACTTCACTGTGAAATACATGTCTTCTGAGTACAGTAAAGGATACCCAGGGGGAAGGAACATCAGAGCTATTGGTTTGTTTCAGAGATCTTGTCAGTGAAATAGAATGCTGTTCAGGCATAACGGTCTCTTGCTGTCAGGTAGCGGCCAGAATGAGGTTGAGACATTGACAAGAAAACATGTCAGGACAAAGACAAACCTTATTTTTCGAAGTAGGAAGTGTGGATCCTGTAATTGCGTTTGATTGCATTGTCTATTTATTTTCCAACAAATAATTGATGAAGATGTTCTCCTTTGTGTCTGATGTCAATATAGCTCAATGACAGTTACTTATTGTCCCCATATTGAATAGCTGCATTACAAAAGCACTCACCACAAGCTTCAACCAGTCAAGTGCATAAAGTAGATGGGGCTAGGTTTTGATTCAGTATATAATAGCCAGCAATCTGTTTGCCTGTCAGTTTCATTAGACAGGATCAAGTTTTAGGTTTGAAAAGATGATTTTTTTAGTAACAATAAAAATGCCTTATTTTGATGTTCTCCTTTTATTGTGACTGCTGTGCAGACTATTACAACACTGGAACTGCCTTATATCTCTGTCAAACGTACAATCCATGAAAGATGCAGCAACAGAGGCAGTCTCTTTTTTGTATGTTGTTGAGCAGGTGTAGCTGCCCCATAGCATCCTGTTAGTAACCAAATGACCCTACTACCACTCCCTAGCTGTGTCTACACGTGCACGCTACTTCGAAGTAGCGGCACTAACTTCGAAATAGCGCCCATCGCGGCTACACGCGTCGGGCGCTATTTCGAAGTTAACTTCGACGTTAGGCGGCGAGACGTCGAAGTCGCTAACCTCATGAGGGGATCGGAATAACGCCCTACTTCGACGTTCAACGTCAAAGTAGGGACCGTGTAGACGATCCGCGTCCCACGTCGAAATTGCCGGGTCCTCCATGGCGGCCATCAGCTGGGGGGTTGAGAGATGCTCTCTCTCCAGCCCCTGCGGGGCTCTATGGTCACCGTGGGCAGCAGCCCTTAGCCCAGGGCTTCTGGCTGTTGCTGCGGCAGCTGGGGATCCATGCTGCATGCACAGGGTCTGCAACCAGTTGTCGGCTCTGTGGATCTTGTGTTGTTTAGTGCAACTGTGTCTGGGAGGGGCCCTTTAAGGGAGCGGCTTGCTGTTGAGTCCGCCCTGTGACCCTGTCTGCAGCTGTGCCTGGCACCCTTATTTCGATGTGTGCTACTTTGGCGTGTAGACGTTCCCTCGCAGCGCCTATTTCGATGTGGTGCCGCGCAATGTCGAAGTTGAACATCGACGTTGCCAGCCCTGGAGGACGTGTAGACGTTATTCATCGAAATAGCCTATTTCGATGTTGCTACATCGAAATAAGCTATTTCGATGTTGGCTTCACATGTAGACGTAGCCCCTGACTCACTTTTCTTCCCCAGAACAGATCTCCTTGACTTTTCACCCAACAGTGCTAGAAATGGGTCTGAGCCCTCCAGCAAAAAATCACAGACAAAAGGCTTTGTCTACACTAGCAAGTTACAGCACAGCAAATCTGCTCCTAGCAGAGTAACTGTAGAGGTGTCCATGCTGGCAAGACATTTACTGCACACGAACACCACAGCTGCTGCACTGAAGGAAAACCAACTCAACAAGACACCTGTGGACACTTGGGTAGCTGTGCCAGCTGAGGGTGGGCCAAGCCAGGAAGGAAAAATTGTGGATGTGGATGCTGAGGGGGAGGTGGCCTAGATACATGCAGCCAGGAGGTGCATGTAGTCAGGAGCTCTGGAGCTCTTTCCTACCCCAGAGGAGGCTAGCCAGTTAAGAAATCAGATTTTTGGGAAGTGCAAACAGCAAAGGAGACTCCTAGTAAGTGGCTTTGATTTTGGAAACTGCTGAAGCAACCAGCTGGGGGCAGGATTGTAGGAAAAAACAGGCTTGGGTCTGTGTAGTGCTTGTACCAACAAGGCCTAGTTCAAAAAGCAGAACAGGCTGTGGATGGATTCTCTTGCTTAGCAGTAAATTGGCCTCAGACCTCTATGGAAATCTCATGAAAATACTGGGCAATCTGTTGCCACAGATTCTTCAACAGAGCTTATTTCTTCCTTGCCCCTGTAAGAATAATGTTCCCATACCACTGTGCCATGGTCAGAGTCATTCTTGCACATAGACAAGCTGCACAATCTAAGCCAGAAACCATAGTCTTGCAGAAGACCTTACCTTGACTCCCTGATCACCATGAGCACTGAGATACACTCCAGGATGAACATGACCTGTGGACTACATGTGGCTAGTAATTATTATAAGATCCCCTCTGCAGCATCTGCTGTTCCAAAGACACGTGTGCCTAGAACACAGTAGGACCCTGGGACAGCAAGTTCCCCTGCCCTGTGGTTACCATTTTGGAAGTCTTTTGGCTTATGAGCACTCACTGTGCGACAGTGACTGAATAACAGTATGAGAATACTTGTGTTTAAAAGCAGATGTGTTGGGGCTCCGTTGAGCATTAACAATGATACCTCTAAAAATACTGCAGCCTGCCTCACTATTGGCTGAATAGCTCCAAGGAATCAGAAAGTGGTTTTGAGAAAGGAAGGAGGATCTGCTGCTTGATGTCATGCTGCAGTCCATGGCTGCAAAGAAAGGAACTGAAGGCTTGGCACAACACTGAGTCTGGGTCTCCACTTGCCCCCAGCTTTGAAGGGGGCATCTTAATCAGGGCAATGGGAGATTACTAATGAGATTACCACTCCCTGCTGCTGGCAAGGCTCTTCATTGCGGCTTCATGAACCAAGTTACTAAACGATAGGTGGGATCTCCCAGGATTACAATGGGCATTTCAACTTCTATGGTCATCTGGTCTGGGAAGAAAGTCCCCTCTTGCAGCCTCCTGAACAGGCCAGCATTCTGAAAGATGGGGGCCTCATGCACCTCTCTGGGTCCGCCTGTGTTAATATCCATGAAATGTCCACAGTAGTCCACAAGTACCTAGAGAGCCATGGAGAAATACACTTTTGCATTAGTGTGCTCAGAGGTCCGGTGGTGTGATGCTGGAACCAGAATACGCGAACCCTCTATCACCCCTCCACGTAAGGGAAACTTGTCTGTGTAAAGCCATCCACAATTTCACGCGTGTTGCCCAGAATCACAGTCTTTTGGAGCAGAGTGCACTTAATGACCCTGCACAATTCCATCAACACAAGTCCAATTGTCAGCTTTCTCACTCCAAAGCGGGTGGCGACCAGTCAGTAGCATCTAGCGTAGCCAACTTCCACCGTGCAACCACCACATGTTTTTGCACCACCCAGGCAGCTCTTCTTCTTTTGCCCATGCATTGCAGGGTGGGGCCCATGGAAGTGGTTTTCCTTATCCAGAAATTCTGCAGCCACTGCTCAGCATCCCAGACTTGCGTGACAATGTGATTCCACCACGCAGTGCTTGTTTCCTGAGCTCAAAAGCCTACTGTGGCTAGCACCTCCTCATATCATAACTGTCATGTGCAGCAAGCTCTCTGTCTGTCTCAGTGTTACTTTGCAGCTTAAAGAATAACTCTACTGACAGCAGTGATGTTTTAGTGAGACCTGTCATCAGTTTTGTCAACAGTTCAGGATCCATTCATGCAGACTAAGGAGGAACAGCACACAGCACAAAAACTGTTGAAAGATAGCACCAAATGCAGACAGAAGCATGGAGGTTGCTGAGATTTGGAGTAATGCACTGGGGCAAGACCCAGGATGCCTTGTGATTCCCTGTTCTGCCTTCCCACGAGTCTCAGTGGCAGAAGAGACGCACTGTGGGATAGCTGCCCAGAGTGCACTGCTCCAAACACCACTGGAAGTGCTGCAAGAGTGGTCGTGCTACTGAGCCGGCAGCTACCAGCCTTTTCCCTGCAGCATTCCCTGAGCAGCACTATATCTGACAGTATAGACTTACCCCAAAAGCTTAACCCTTTCACAGACAGCAATTCTCCAAATTGAAATCCCAACAAACAAAGGTTCTTCAGCCTTTCAGTTACATTTCTTCAGCCCACTTTTAGGTCTGCAGCACTTTTGACTCAGTGTACAAGTCCTTCTGGCCCAGGGATCAGACACTCTGCCACCAGGCTGGTTCTTCTGGAGTACTCAACTTCCTCCAGTCCCTGGCTCAGGGCCTTCCACAGCAGTGTTCCCAATCACCATGTTTCCAACTCTCAAAATGACCTTTTTTATGATGCACACGTCCATTAACGTGTCACTTGACCCTTCTTAGTCCTACATACTCCTCCTGGTGGGGAGCAGCTAATTAATTATGGCACTGATATGGGTCTCCTCCTTCCAATTTTCCTTGAAAAGAACCAGTGAGTCTGTGACACAAGCAAACAACTGGTGCAAATGTTTTCTGGTGGCAAAGGGAGACAACAAGGAAAACAGCACAATGGGGAGAGGATAGATGAAATGTTAAGATGAATGCTGTTCTACTGAGACTACCCAGGGTCCCATTCCTGTCAATGTCAATTCTAAGTAAACAAAATTAATTGGGTAATGTATATCAAGATGAGCACAGAGCAAGAATAAAGCTAGAGAAACACATAAGTCATGAAGATCTAGCTTTCAAAATGATTATGGTTTTCTTTGTTGGGAAGAGTCCACTTACAATGCCCTTGATTGAGTCAAAAATAACAGAGATTAAGTTGACAGGTAAGTGTCACTCTTCTTCGGTGGCTAATATGCAACTAAGCAAGTCTATTTGCCAGTCAACCAAATTTGGGGTAGGGGAAGGCAAGGAAAACAAAATTGCAGGAGATGCAGTAGATTGTGGGCTTCTACCAAAACCCAGGATCTGAGCTTACCTGAAATTTGAGATATACGTTCTGTGTTTGACACAGTGGCGAAATTCTATTTATCACGATACTGTGTGATGAAACCAATTTCCAGATCTGACCACCGCAAAGCTTTGGGTTTTCAAAGTATGAATCCATATTTGCTGTCCACCCTAATTTTGAACTATGGCTCGGGGTCCATTATCAATACCCATGAGTCTTTACCAAGTTTGATCCATTAGCTGATGATTTAAGAACATTCTTCTGTGACAGCTGCAGACATTGGACATGTTGGTTTTTTTGTTTTGGGGTTTTTTTTTTGTTTTTGTTTTTTTTTTCCAGTCAACAAACTATGGCACCTGAATCAAAATCTTCTGGTTTTGATGGAAGTCTTCTTAAGTGGACTTGGAGCAACGAGTAAATCTTTATAAGACTACTCAGAAGACACTTAGATATTGTATTTGATTGTCTGATTATCATACGTTACACTTACAGACTGGTAGTAGAACTCCATTAGCCAATTGGCCTCACGCTGAGGTGAAGTCGGCATGCCTCTGAAATCTCTTGTCTTTGTCGTAGTAGCAGTAAGAACAGTAATTAGTAATTTTATAGTATTTTACCATCAGTAAATATCAGTTTACAGCTGGATACTTTTGTACAGAGGTTTTGCAGGTGGCAAATATTGCAGGGGAGAATATTTAAGACACTGCACCAGATTTCTTCTAGACAACAAGTCCACAAAAAGATGCACAACTAAAACTCCCTGGAATAACTTGCTATTTAAAAGTAACATTTCTTGCCCAAGCTCACGCAGATTAAATGGCAGAACCAGTAACAGAAACCATGTGTCCTGCCTCCTAGTCCAGTGACCAATGAACTGAACTACAGTGCTTCATATTGTGAGACTCTGCCACAATACACTGAACCTATTTTTAAAAAATGTCACAGAAAAAGATCAGAACACTACATTTAAAAAGATAACTAAAGTAATAAATTAGGAAGCTGTATTGTTTGATAAAAAATCTCAATATGCAACAAAGAATCAATTCTAATAAGCCAGGCATTTTAACGTTAGAGAGAGATGACTCACCAATGAGCACGAGAAATAATTGCCATTCAAAACTATAATTCTGCCATGGAGCATAGCACTGAAAGAAAAGATTAAATAACAAGGAAACACTATTTTTGGATCACACATTGATCAAAGCAGAACTCCTCAAGGTAAGATGAAAATGCAGCTGTTCCCCCTTTTTGACCCAACCTACAGCAACTGCTTTTCAGACTAGACACTATGAACACCCTTGACTGTGGGCTATGCGATTTAACGATAAAAATCTGCCCTCAGGGAGAGATGGCTTAAAATGAATCCTCTCTGCAGCTTGCTGGTTTTATAAGAACAGTCAATAAGAAATCAATAAAGGCTAATACACAATATGACAACCCATGATTAAGGGACAGAAAGGATAAGATATTTTAACAGGTTGGCACTTTCAAAATGATTCAGTGAGTAAAACATTCAGGGCTAAGATTTTTAGTCACACTCAATCCCAACTCAGAAAACATTCACCTGCAAAGATGCATGGTGGGTGCAATTCAAAGGACTTGTACCTCTCTTGAATTTGCACCCAAAACTGAATTGTGGTCACAAAAATTCAAATTAAGGCTAAAATTACCCTATGAAAGGCAAAGGGTTGGCTTTTCAGCTCTTGACTTGTACAAAATGTCTCACATATTTGGATATATTGTGCAGTGAAATGTATTTTGTGAGTGCAAAGACTGACACCAAACATGGGCAGGTGTTACATGTTTAAGAATCAACCATTTGCTAAAAGTTATTGTAGCTACATGCATTGTTTATGCAATTGAAGTACAAGTACATAAACATAAAATTTGTTCACATACAAATAAATACCAGGAAAACACACTTGAAAAATGAAGGTCTGTCTGGGGAGATCATTGTATTTAAAACTGTCCAAGTATTATCATGCAATATGCAGTATTAGTCCTGTGAACATTGTAAAACTTGAATCAAAAGTGACCTTGGAAGCTTTTGGATTTTTTTAAAAGCATTTCTTTATGATTTACATAAAGTGAGAGGTTTAGTATTCATAGATTAACATCTACTTTCAAACCATAGAACAGGTAAAAGCAGAGCCGACAACCATTTAAGCTCCCCTGCACAATCCTATTAATGAACCTCAGCCCACTGCTGGATGGCCCACCTCCAACGTGAACATTTTCCTTTACCACATTCTATCTGGTCAGAAGATGCTGGTAACCTCACAGTACCTCCCGCTAGATTTCCCCGCAGCCTGTCTATCAGAGCTAATTTAGTGAAGAAACACACCACTCAGACGTAAATCAAGTCATTATTCACTATGAGGAAGGGAAGAAAGGAAACAGGATGGATTAACAAACTGGAGAATTGGCAAATATGCACACACTCAGACAAAGATACAGGTGAAATAATGGTGTTCTACCTCTTTTACCAGCAGCTGCAAATGGAATAATCACCAACTTCAGTCTCCTTATGCTAATAGAGACAAATGCCCATGGACTTCAATTGAGAAAGGCAGGGAAGTAACCCTAATTAGGATCCTTCCCTATCCCTCTTTGCATTGTCTATGCATGAAAGTCAAACCTAATGCTATGGGGCTTACTTCCCTCAAAAATAATAAATACACCAAGTTCTTAACTAGGACTGAGCAGCAGATGTCTCCCTACAAGTTAATGGTCACAGTGAAGCTTTCCCAAAGAAATAGCACTGTGAGGTGGCTTCACAGAGCTAATCCTGCTCAGAACAGCACCATGCAGCACTGTACACTGAGTCCCTCATTCCTTCCCAACGCAGAAGCAGGTTGCCAAGCAACACCCCATTCCCTCTCTTCTTCTGCTCCCGCTCTTTCCTTGGAAGAAACCAAATAAAATGGAGGATACCATGTCCCTTAAAGAAACAAAATCTCTAGTTCAGTGATAGTCACATGGTACTCCAGCTGGTGAGATGTGACTAATTTAAATCGAAGGTCAGTACTAACACCAGGAATGAAGAGGCTGTTTGTGGGTCCAGGCCTTTTCTATGAGGAGACTGATAAGTGGGTGTCACTGCTCATGATTTGGGAAGCTGGTAGCTGCCAAACTCTCTGCCCCTCCCCCAGTGAAAAATAACCTCCCTCCCTCCCACTAAAAATATTTCTGCCCATCTCCCCCATCATTTCTATGCAAAAATGTTTTAAAAACCCCATGTTCAAGTGTCTTGAAAATTTGCCTGGAGAATATTCACCATTTGCAGTCCAGCCCTAATGGATACTTGATATCTGAGAGCAAGACTTTCACTAGAGATAAATGAGTACCCAAGAGGAAGAATGATACTGTGGTTAGGCAACTGATAGGAACCAGATCTGTGTTCTATTTTTAACTCTTGTAACAAGCTCTGTGTCTCAACACTGGCATTTTGATTCAGGGCAGGGACTCCGTACAAGCAATGCCTAGAAAAAGGATTCCAGTTTTAGTTGAGGCTTCCAGCTGCTACTGTAATATAAATAAGATGAGGAGTTCTTTATCTGATTACCATCGTTGGAGTCAGCCAACTACCACAAGCACTGGCCCCTTACAGTTCAGCCGCAGTAAGGGGCAGTGACTAGCATAACTGTTACAAAGTAAGGCAGGACTGACCAGTGTCACAGTTTAGTCCTTATTTCCTCCATGCACAAAAAGGAAGTAAGTTGTGTCAGCCCTTTTCTCACTGGGGCCTCAGCTCACCTCTTCTGGTTGCCATATCATAGGAGTTGAACTAAAATTCCCTCCATTTGCCTCTCCTGCTAGTTTATTTTTAGTGAAGTTTTACACTCTCCTCCTCCTGCAAAATATCTTCTGGAAAAAATGAAAACGATTCTCTCCAGGAAAAATCAGGCCAGGAAAAATCAAGACAGGAAAAACAAAACCCACCACGAATACCCAAGACTGAAAACTGGCACTCTGGGTCAAAGTTTGAAATCAAGCAAAATGGTGTGAATTTTTTCACTATCACCCTAAAAAATGTTGCTTTCTAATAGCTGTTCCCCACACCCTCCACACAGGATCATCATGCTCAATCAATGATATGTTTGTCTGAGCAAGGAGTGCAACAGTGGGCCCAATGTAAAATGTCATTAGTTTGCAATAGCTTAGTCCATTAAACATTGAATGATGCATGGTTCTAGGACAGTGCTAAGAAGCTCTGAGCATTAGAATGGAAGTGGAATACTTTATCTGCGTACCTCATTTCTGGATTTACATGTTCTCTTCAGTGTTTAATTGGCCTTATATAAATACTACGCCCCCAGCACCAAGATAGAAGGAAAGTACACTTCGGATTTTACAATGGCAAGGAAAGGCCAAATACCACGGTGGAACTGTAACATGCTAGTGGTTTACTTAACCTGGTGTTTTCCGCTCGTATGAGTTCAAGTGGATTCTTTCACCACCAGTGAATATGGCCACTCATGGACATGCTCAGCTTAAAGTCATTATCGTGATGTCTTCATGCCCACCACAGGGGAGAAGAAGAAGGAGGGCACTTGCCCAGTGCTCAGGTGATTTCAAAGAGTCCAGTGGGACCCGGTCATTCAGAAGTGATCCATATGCCGCCTAGCTGAGAGGCAGCTGGTGCACTCTCCCCCAGGCCAATTTGCTCCATCCTTCAGCAGCTCAGTGCTCCTGGACCCTCCTGCTAGCTGTGCAGAGCCCAGGATGCTCATGTCACAGACAGCGTGTCCTCCTGCCCCTGTACCCACCTCTGCAGAGTGGGAAGAAGAGACAAAAGAGGCTTTGACTCAGAAGGACTCAGCTCAGAGCTGTTTCCTTCTATTCAGGCTACCCAGCTCTTAATGAGGCAGTGCACTGCTTCTGAGCTTTCGGATTTCCCTAGCAGCCTCAGTTCACACAGCCTGTCTCTCTCTCTCTCTCTTACACATACACACACACACACACAGTCCTACCTGGGTCACACTCAGCTCCTAACACACAGTGGTATTGTTGTTGTTACTCCCTGGGACTTCCTAAAATGCACGCATATTTTCTGTAATTGTACGCTTTCACTGTGTGTTATTCTATCGCTTTGATTATTTCAATTTTTATTTCTTACACTTAAATTTAATTCTTTGAGCAGTGAATTCTAAACTCTGTGACTTGTCCTGGCTGAAGTGATTATCCCTCTGGTAAACCTGAATATATATTATTTGAGTTTGCATCTGCTGCTGGCGCACATCTGCATATGCCTTGGTGCACACAACATGTATTGCTCACATGGATGGGTGAAAAAAGTAAGCAGGAACGTGCTAGCAATACAGATGCACCACTCCCCAAACGTCAGGCAGTCTGCACCCTAAGGGTATGGCTATACATATGGGGTGGGGAGGGATCAAGGTGCCATGATCGATCCTTCAGAATTTGATTTTGCTGTGTTTCCAAAGACATGGCAAGATCAATTTCTCTGGGCTTGGCCATTGGCCCTGGTACTCCATGCAATAGGATGTCAGTGTGAGCCCAAAGAGCCCCAGTCTATAATAGGAAATAAAGTTGATCCTGATACATCGTTGCTAGCTACGCTAATCGTGTAGCTGGAGTTGCACATCAGGGATCACCTTTGTTCCCCAGTGTAGACCACGCTTAAGAGGCTCATTGTCTGTTCTTCTTCGGAGCCTGGAATTGCTGTCAGCAGGCCTGAATGTCACCTGTGCGTATGATTGAAGTTGCAAGCATTAGCCAATACGAGACCAATACCAAGTATTAAAATGCAGCTCTCTCTCAGCCTGGAGTAGTTTATTTGGCATGCTTTCAATAACGCCTGCAATGTCAGTTTCCGAAAATTGCCAAAGATAAGCTATTGGTTCTGTCAGCTCTTGAGATGCACAATTGAGTGCTTATTTTTAGCCACAATAAGTCTGTTTGACAGAACTGGAAAGTAACTTTGTCCCTGGGACCCAGGTCTGGAACCGGTTCTCTCAAATAAGTGACTTGTCCCTCTGTGCTCATTTGGACTAATATGTAAGTATTCCTTAATGTGAGCAAATATTGAGAAAACGGGGCTCTGTATTCAGCTTCAAAGGGAGTTTGGTTAAATTAGTCCTGGTGTAAGCAACCTTATGTTTCTGCCAAGGGGAGGTTGTAGAATCTCCATCACTGGAGATATTTAAGAACAGGTTAGACAGATGTCTACCAGGGATGGTTTAGATAGTAATTGGTCCTGCCATTGGCGCAGGAGGCTGGACTCGATGGCCTCTCGAGGTTCCTTCCAGTCCTAGTGTTCTATGATTCTATGATTCTAAGTGGGAAAGGCAAGGAGAGGCAGCAGCTTATTTGTGCCCTCGGTAATGAACACTACTAGCAAAGAATTGGAATAAAAGCAACATGAAGTTCTACCAACGCACATTTTAGAACTGAAGGCCTACTTGGGAATGTGAGCTATGTGGAACGGTGAAGATTTGTGTGGCACATTAAAATGTTTCCATCATATTCTTTGTACTCTTGATCCTGTCCACAAGTACAGTATACTGGGACTCAAAAGCTGATCTGAAATTTCTAGACAGTAGTGGGGAAGGCTAGGAAGGGCAGACGAAGGAAGATAACTAACAAGGAAGTTAGTTAAAAAGGATGTTTGAGGCCCTGCTGAGCAAAATCAAGTCTCACCATCCCCGTTATTGCTCATGGATATCGTGTTCTATCTTTTATTATGCATGTACAAGATACAAGGGATAGTCAGTGGTTTGAGCATTGGCCTGCTAAACCCAGGGTTGTGAGTTCAGTCCTGGAGAATGCTATTTAGGGGTCTGGGACAAATAGATTAATGGGAGAAAAGACTCTGTCAGGGATGATGTTTGCTTCTGCCAAGAGGGCAGGGGACTGGACTCAATGATCTCCCAAGGTCCCTTCCAGTTCTATGAGATGTGTATCTCTATGTATTATATAAACACTAACATAAACATCAGCATTGACCTGCTAATGCAGCAGCTATAGATATTGTTCAAAATTTCCCCTTAAAGGGATTGCCTTTATTCTTAAAATAACAATCCCTGTGAGGAAATACTTCAGTTAAACATATGCCTTACCCCTCCAACTTTCTTCTGGGCATTTCTACCAAGACCTGATGCTCTACTCCTTAGCTCCTTTAATGTTTCAGCTATTCAGCATTTAATGCTCTCCAGTAAAAATAACAGAATTTAAATCTAATCAGGGAGTCATCAGAATAACCACTGCTCCAGTAGGCTCTTTGTCTGATACCCATTTATAGCTATCCATGAGTTAGAACAAATGCACAAATCATAGGTAAAACCACCAAAGTTATATGCTGCCATCTGTAGATCACCTAACTTTGTAAAACAGAAAAGCAGGCATGTAGCACTTTAAAAACTAACAAAATGTATTAGGTGATGAGCTTTCGTGGGACAGGCCCACTTCTTCAGATCTGAAGAAGCAGGTCTGTCCCACAAAAGCTCATCATATAATAAATTATTTTGTTAGTCTTTAAACTGCTACATGACTGCTTTTTGGTTTTGATAAAATACAGGCGAACATGGCTATCTTTCTGTCACCTACCATTGTAGTCACTCTCTAATTCAATGGCTCTCAACCAGTGATATACATACCCCTGGGGGCAGACAGAGGTCTTCTGAGGTACACAGATTCTAGATATTTGCCTAGTTTTCCAACAGGTTACATAAGTCAGTACAAACTACAATTTTACACAGATGAGTGGTTTATGCAGCTCCCTACACTGTAATCTAAGTAGAATATTTATAGTCACACTGATTTATTTTATAATAATATGGTAAAAATGAGAAAGCAAGCAATTTTTCAGTAATAGTACAGGCTGAACCTCTCTAGTCTGACACTTGGGACCTGACCAGTATAGAACAAGAGAATTTGCTGGACCACAGGAGGTCAATATTGTCTAGCAGCATTGCCAACACTTTCATTGCTTATTGTGCTCTTAGAAGATAACATTTCGGAATAAATTAGAGCTAAATAACAGCGCAGAACTCTGACAGCCAGGACTGGTGGCTGTAAACAAACTTTATGGGCCCACAGGAAACTTGGCAACACATTTGATAAGTGGTCAGACAGCTAAGAGACATACAGTGATCAGGAAAGGTTGAGACACATAGGACTAATTTGCTGAACTGCATCTAAGATGAACTCTGTGTGTGCATGCAAACTGATTTCATAGTTACAGAAACTGTCATTGTTCCTGAACAAACTCACCCCAGGCTACCCAAATGTGGGCATTCAAAGCATATTCATCCATCTATAGGAGAGGTATATACAACCTTAAACAACTAAGGAAAGTCAGGCTGTTTGAAAGGGAAAAGGTCTGCTGAGCAAGGTAAGAATTTTTAAAAGTGACAGATTCAAATCAATTTCACTTAAGTGAGTTATTTCAGGTTTATAACAAGGGTAACTGAGGGCAGAATCTCAGCTTAGGTCACAGACAAACAGAGCCGTTTTGATGAGGAAGACACCGCAATCCCACATGAAATGGAACAAATATGTAATAGATGTTGTATAGGAGTATCTGAAGACTAAAGGAAGAATATATTTGCAGCTACATTGTCTCTCTAAGACACAGCCATAGCAAGGGAGAGTAGATAACTAGACTGCACCAGGGCAATGGAAGAAAAGGAATTTTGACTCAGAGAGCCAGTCTCCACCCCAACACACACTCTCCTCCACTCATCCTTTATTTGGGTAGGAACTGTAGGTTCCAGTCAACAATAGCCTCCTAGACACTACCCTCCTTTTCTCCTACAAATACATAGTGCAGTTTAGTTGCCCAGTTTTAGCATTTCCTTAAGTGCTTTATTTTTAATTGGATAATTAAACACACACACACACATATATATATATATATATATATATATATATAAAATCCAATTAAATATATATATATATATATATATATATATATATATATATATATAAAATCCAATTAAATATATATATATATATATATATATATATATATATATATATATATATATAAAAGACCACTCACCCCAGTCTATCCAAATGGGATATTAAAAGTATATTCATCCATTCACAGGAGAGGTATATACAAAGGAACTCAAACAAATCTATACAAAGAGGCTGCTTAAATCCACCATTTATATAAAGAGAGACCAAATATCCTGTAGGGCTTTGAGAGTATATTCAAAAGGATTGCTATAAAGAAACAAAGATTAGCCATAGGACAAAGGATATTTTAAAGTTTATGGGCTAAGTCAGTCATAGGCTCCATCGTTCTGCTTCTCTGATTTCCCTGGAAGAATGTGTGTTTTAAGCAACTGACCACTGCATTTTAATAGGTTAATTAAAGAGACAGATTAACAATCTCAATTCTAATGACTTCTTCCTAGAGCAAAGAGGATGGAAGTTTTATGAAAGGACTGAGATTTTGAAAAACTTGGCTTTATTCTGAATCTGAAAAAAAAAAAACCTCCATGGTTTGAAGTGCTCTAAAAAGGAAAATTCCAGGAAACATTGTATTTCAGACCAAGCAAGACATGTTGTGGCAAACCTGCCAGCATTTGCATTGACATTTTGTCTTCTGGTACAAAATGATGAAATTACTTCTCATTTTGAAATGTTATTCTTTAAAACAAATTGACAGAACACAGGTCCATGAAGAGTTCTCTAACCAAAGTTTCTTCCCTCATTCCCCATTTCTTTGGTGCAGAGGTTTGATTTATAGCTTTAAAACCCTCATACAATTGGAAAACAAACATCACGTAATTGAATGCAGATTAGGGTTCATGGTCCTTTAAAATTTGTGAACAGCCCCCAGTTGGGGAAGGGTGGAGAATTAGTGCATCTTTCCAGAGCCGTAGTTTTGTACCATGGAGAAGTGGCAGCAGAATGAAACATGCAAAATCATACTCTATGACAGTGTCTCTTAAACTGTGTTTCACGGAACACTGCTGTTTCCGGAACAACTTGCAAGTATGCCGCAACCATCTGACACTTTTTTGATATCATATACTGATGGTATCTGTTTTCTGTTATTAAAACAAGATACAATGTTGCTTCTTCATTGTTATGGCACCTGATTGAATTACTTCAGTTTTTGCTGCACATGTTGTTAGTTTTTGTTTTTTGTCTGATGACACAAAGAAAATTTTCATAGGTGTTGTGCATAAAAATATTACTGTTTGGTATTCGTGGTCTTAAAGTGTAAGCAGCACTGCCCTACAAGTGTGTCGATACAAAATATGATTACAGCTCCAAGCTGTCTTTAAATCTCTCTCTCTCTACTGCACCAGTGAAGCTAGGACAGCATAGGCTTGAGCAAGTCTACCTACATGGGTAATTACACAGGATTTCAGGTAGGCTTTGTTGCCTATGCTGAAGTATACATGGTTGCAGCTTCACTGCTCCAGTACCTGAGTTAGCCAGGATTCGTCTACAGAAGCTGCACTGTCAGGGCCACAATTGCCTGGTAGACACACTTTTAACGGCAGGTTGATCTCCATGCCAAAAGTGGGATCTATAAACACTGCAGATCCTCATGGAGGACTGGCAACACAATGGACTGGTTCCACTACTTCATAGCTGCCCTATATTCTGGTTCCAGAATGGAGGAAGAATTACTTTCCTCAAGTCCCTGGCTTGATCCTCTGCACCACAGAGATAGAATAAAATCTTGGCAGCCTAGGTGAAGAAAGTGCAGAAAGGAAAAGCCCTACATTTAAAAAGGAATTGGTTGTTTTCAAAGTCAAAATCAAGCATATTATGGCAGGGAGGAAATGAAGATAAAGGCTAGCTAGAAGTCAGCACTTTTGGTGACTGATGGGTAATAGGTTGTCTTTGTCCCACAAATGTGGTAGATCCAACTTTTAGTGTGCATATCAAATATAGCATTCTGACCTACAACTACCACTTGTGTCTTCCCATTATTGGTATAGGAAGTTCTTACAGTCCTTCATTAGCACGCAGTTCAGCTGATTGGTGGGAGGAGACTAGAGGGAATACTGCAGGAGCCCCTTTGTGAACTATACCATACTAATTTACTTGTGAACCACCACCTAAATCCTCATCATTTTTTCTTTGCTGGTAACTGTATCTAGAAACAGCCTCTAAGGATTTTTATATAAATACACACGTGCCTAACACCTTAAATATTCATGTAAGTGTTCTGCTAAACTGATGACCAGTGACCAGGTGGCTTGTGTATATTCCAAGCCCAAAAGAGCAATGCTTAAGTTGTAATAAAAGAGGTGCCAAGACTCAGAAAACACCAACATTGTAGACAAACAATTCTAACTGTGAGCCAAAAAGAATCTTTTGTAATCCACATGTACAAATCCACACGGTAGGAAGTGTACATGGTTTACTAGTCTAGTATTGTTAGAAATCAATCCTACAAGAGACATGACTCCGAAACCTACCATCCCAAAATAACATTCCCCAATAAACTTCACCTGTGGATAATTGAGGAAGTTTGGTGCAGTAGCACGAACCCACTTTACAATCACTAACAGAAAACTTTTTGTTTTAAAGAAGCAGTTATTTTATTCATATAAACATGCAGTGTTTATCACAGTACCATCATTGGGAATATGCTGCAAGTATGATAATGTCTGTTCCATTTCTACCTCACATATTCCTTTTCTTTACAGGACTTGCTATTCTCCACCTTTAATGGGGAGAACCCTAAGTATGGGGCACTGTGATCTATAGCCCTAAGTAAAGGGCAGCCTTGTCCGTTTGGTCAAGGAACAGTCATTATGAGCCCTTAAGTGTTTTTCCAATAATTTATTGAGTAAAATGTCTTCATGCTTTTCCTTCTGCACTATGATTTGTGGTGTAAGGAACAGCATTAAGACAATTCTTTCGTGGAGAAAGATTGACTTGCAGATTAGCACAATAAATGCCGACATGTTATGATTAAGCCTCACCGCAGTGACAATAAAGAACCCTATTCAACACTTCCCACTCAGACCTTACTCACAAAACTCCAACTGAAATCAATCTTTTTGCTCCAGTGATGAGGAATAAGGAGCAGTGAAAGACTTGGAAACTAAAAATCTACTATATTTCTGAGAAAGTCTGTCTGTTCAAGAACTCCTCCTAAACAGTAAGAGCTGGGACCACCAAATTTTCTCTACAGCTCCCTCTTATCATACCTTAAAGCAAGGTCATGTTTGGGTGATGCCAGGACAATGCAATGTGCCTGGAACAAGAGTGCTTCTCATGAAACAGAAGGTGAGGGCTCTTCTATATAATGACCATATGGGTGTGACAGGATATGAGATGGAAAGCAGGACAGTTATATTGTATAATGACTACACAGGGGTAGCAAGGGGGCTGAGATGGGAAGTGGGATGTCTATAACACAACTGGGGCAGCAGGAAGGCGGGGTGGAGCAAGGGACAACTATCTACTATATATTTGAGAAAGAAGGGAAGGGCACAGTTTGCTTCATTCCTTACTCTGGCTGGGGAAAACAAGGCGAGGGGAGCTGGGGGGCAGATGAATCTGGACCTACCCCAGCCAGCGGACATGCACCCATCCCCCAGCTGTGCTCACGAGCACTGCAGCAGCCATATACAAGCACTGCTCACCTGGACCCGAAAGGAGTATTGAGAGAGGGGTGGGAGTGGACCTCTTTCCCTGGGGCAGACTGCAGACTGAATCCCTCATTCCCGCCAGAGCAATGATTTAAATGAAGGGGGGAAAAAAACTTAATTAAGAACCTGAGGAACTCTTGGTAAATCTAGTTTATTCATGAAAAAAGCTATTACATTTTTAAATAACGTACATTTCAGTTAGGATAAATTTAATCTTGTACAGTTTCAATAGCACATTTCAGACCAAAGTTCCCACAAACAATCCAAAGGACCGACTTGCATGCAGATTGTGACAATAGATTTTAAGAACTCCTCTTGTAACAGAGAAGGGCCTAGTTAAGGTTGAAACCATTTCATTTACACCACTGCAGCTGCAGCATAAGTCATACATGGACACCTGGCTTAAACAATGACTATATTTGAAGAAGAGCTGTATAGTTATGACTATTATTTATACCGTACTTGCTCTGAGGCTAATCATTTTCCATACTGCTAAGCATGTGATTATTGTCTGTTCATGTCAGAAGGTATATTCCCCATCATTTCTGAGCACAGGACTTGAAGCTAAGTGGACATGAACTCAGTGGAGCAAGAACTTCCTTTCAGTGACAGAACATGTTATTTTCCCCTGAAAAACACAAGGTATTAGCTAGTGCCATAGAGCATGCAGAAGGGTTGCTCAGCCCCAATATTGTCCAGTGTGCAAATCATCTTAGCCTCTCTTCCACTGGAAACGTGTGCTGGGATTGCTCATTTCCAGCTGGATAGTCAACAAAGATTAACTTTTTTTTTTCAGATTAGCGCAAACACTGAGCAGCTCAGATTCATCATAGAATGATAAGTAAGGAACCAGGGGCTGAATGCCAAAGATCTCTTTTTCATTAGGTAGTTAAAACAGAAATAATAACCCAGCATATAATACACACGAACACACCAGATCAGCATCTCTGCTATAGCAGGATAATTCCAAAAGACTTAATGAAAAATATTTAGTAGAATAGACTGAATGTAAGAATGTAATCTGCATTGATTAATAATTTGACACACCTCTTCTAGCAAGAAATTGATTTAAATGATGAGGTATGAACTAACCACTTGTCCCCTAAAGGTATTCCCTAAACTGGCGTTATGTGAAGATTTTACTATTATAACTTTGTAATCAATAAGACAATATAAATAGAGCCCTATGAGCCCTTTGCTGTAGAATTTACTCTAATAGAAATGTATTCAGATCAGATTACACAGTAGCGTGTTATTATGCTTAACTCTTGAAATCATGTTTCTGTTTTAAATGTAGTTCTGAGATCTTTTGAGGTGTTCCTTTAATGTATGCTTTGACATAGCATCTGAGAAGGAGCCTTAGAGATGGGAGGAAAACCAGCATATTTAAATATATACTGATATGTCTCCTAAAACACATTTTCTGGGCCGACTTCATCTTTACATTATGCCACTCTGTGTAGGTAGAAAATGGTAATGCACCACTGTAACTGAAAGAAAAAATGTTTGCCTCTTTTGTTCTAAAAGCAATATCATTATTCTGAGGACAAAGGGTAAAGTTACCAAGAGTGATAAGTTACATTTTTAAAATTGGTTTAGGCAGTAAGGAGCCTAAATCCCATTGACTTTCAATGAGACAGTAGATAAGTTTTCAAACACAGTTAAGTCCCATTGAAAGCCTGTTACTCTACATGTCAACTGAGCCTCTCAACAAATTTTCCAATATCACAAAAGAAGAAAAAAAATGCTAATAGGAATGGACTGAATTGTGAGCTCTTTGAGATATTCCTCTAGTCCCTAGAAAGGCTTCACGCTTTGGCTTGGTCCACACTAGGCAGGTAAATCAATTGCAGATACACAAAATTCTAGCTACAGCAATTGCCTAAATCGAATTAACTTATCTGCACTTGACTTACCTGGCCATTTCTCTCATTGACCTCCCTTACTCCTCATGATACTGAGGAGTACAGGGCTTGACTGCTGACCCCAGATAGTTCACTTTCACATGTCTGTACCAGGCGCACAAAATCAAACTTCTAAAGATAGACCCTAGTCAGGTTGATCTTCTGCATAGTCTAGATATTTCCATAAAGAATGCTATCATAAGCATACAAGATTACCAAGGTCTAAGAAGGGCAGTTGGCCGTGCTTTTCATGTCAAAAGAATGTGGATGCCTAACTGCTCTGTGCACCTTTAAAGGGCTTGATGATGACAAGTAATAATGGAAACTCTGTTAGGTGTACAACACTCTGATTAAAGTGGAAGCAGATGCATGCTAACATAGAGGTAAGTAACTTTAACAATGAGATCCTGGGAATGATGATTTTAGGGGAGAAGGGAAACGAGCACTTCTCACATTATAACTGTCGGATAGGCAAGCCCGCACCGCAGCCTGCCTCTGGCACCTCAGTCCCTATCACTTCTCAATTCCCCACCCCATGTCATCACCCAAACCCTCCGCATCTTCCCTCCCCCAGGTCACAGCTCCCTCCCACATCCCTCCTCAAGGCCAGAATCATCTCCTGCACGCATAGTCCCTCCCTGACACAGCAAACCCTGGTGCATCTCAATCTGCTACCTCAGGTCACCACCCAAACCCTCTGTGTGTGCGCGCGCACGCATGCACACACCCCCCCCCTCAGGTCACAACTACCTCCTGGATCCTGCACACCAATCCCATGTCCAACCCCTCCTTCAAACTCCCTCTCATATCCCACACTAGCTGCGTCTACACGTGCACGCTACTTCGAAGTAGCGGCACTAACTTCGAAATAGCGCCCGTCGCGGCTACACGCGTCGGGTGCTATTTCGAAGTTAACTTCGACGTTAGGCGGCGAGACGTCGAAGTCGCTAACCTCATGAGGGGATCGGAATAGCGCCCTACTTCGACGTTCAACGTCGAAGTAGGGACCGTGTAGACGATCCGCGTCCCACAACGTCGAAATTGTGGGGTCCTCCATGGCAGCCATCAGCTGGGGGGTTGAGAGACGCTGTCTCTCCATCCCGTGCGGGGCTCTATGGTCACCGTGTGCAGCAGCCCTTAGCCCAGGGCTTCTGGCTGCTGCTGCTGCAGCGGGGGATTCATGCTGCATGCACAGGGTCTGCAACTCGTTGTCGGCTCTGTGTATCTTGTGCTGTTTAGTGCAAGTGTGTCTGGGAGGGGCCCTTTAAGGGAGCGGCTGGCTGTTGAGTCCGCCCTGTGACCCTGTCTGCAGCTGTGCCTGGCACCCTTATTTCGATGTGTGCTACAGTGGCGTGTAGACGTACCCTTGCAGCGCCTATTTCGATGTGGTGCCGCGCAACGTCGAAGTTGAACATCGACGTTGCCAGCCCTGGAGGACGTGTAGACGTTATTCATCGAAATAGCCTATTTCGATGTCACCGCATCGAAATAGGCTACTTCGATGTAGGCTTCACGTGTAGACGTAGCCACTGTGTCCTGCACCCCAACCCTCTACCCCAAGCTCCCTCCAGCACCCAACCTCTGTCCCAGACCCTGCACCTCCTCCACAGAGAAGTGTGACCCTTGATCACTTCACAAATTCTGGCAGTGGCCCCCATTGAAAATGATTTCTCAGCTCTGATTTAGATAATGACATAGAAAGTACAGGTTGCACCTCCCAAAAACCAGGATTCTCTGGTCCAGCAAGATTCGTGGGCTGGCAAGACCACAGATCTTACTGGACGAGAGCACCGTGGACCAGGAGGCTGCTAGGCTGAGGGTTGGCAACTGGGAGTCATGCTGGGCAGAAGCACAGCAACAGGAAGATTAACAGCCCTGTGCAGGGTAGACTGGAAGGGCCCTGTGTAGACTGGAAGGGCCTCGGGGCTGGGGCCACATCCGCAGCCTGGTCAGTGCCATGATTGCAGCCAAGGACGACTAAACCCCCTGGGGCTTCATCTGTTCTCACATAGAGGTGGCATCTCCTAAGCTGCAGCCAAATCTGGTGGTCTGGCCAAGGCAGAGCCAGGGCTGTGGCTGGAGCTGGCCTTCCTGGGGCTGGGACAGTGTCTAACAGCCCAGCTATAGCTGGAGCCAGCACTCCTGGGGCTGGGGCTGTGATCAGCAGTGGCTTGAGCCAGAAGCCATGAGGCCAGGGGCAGTGTTGGGCCATGACCATGTATGAAGCTGGTGCCCCCAGGACCAGGCCAGAACTGCATCTGGCAGCCCAGCAGGGGCTCGAGCCAGCCTCCATGGGACCAGTGGCTGGGACCACGTCCCAGGTCATGGCCATAGTGCAGGGCCAAGAGATCTAGCCCAAGATAGGGGGGCTGTTGGGGGCCTTGAGGCAGTGGGGCCAGCAGGGAGAAAGCAGAGCTGGTGGCAGGATAGGACAGCAGGCTGGGGGCCTCCTTCATCCAGCAAATTCCCTCATTCGGGACAGGTCAGGTCCCGAGGGTTCCAGACACCCTAGGTGCAACCTGTATACTTAGAAAGTTTGTGGATGATATAAAGCTGGAAGGGGTTGCAAGTGCTTTGGTGGAAAGGATTATAACTGAAAATGATCTAGACAAACTGGAATAATGGTCTGAAGTAACTAGGGGAATTCAATAAAGATAAATGTGAAGTACTCCACTTAGGAAGGAACAATCAGGTGCACACATACAAAATGAGAAATGACCATCTCAGAAGGAGTATTGCAGAAAGGTATTTAGAGGCATTAGTGGATCATATGCTAAATATGAGTCAACAGGGTTGCATGAAAAACAAACATCATTCTGGGATGTATTAGCAGGAGTGTTGTAAGCAGGACATAATAAGTACTTTTTCCACTTCACTTCAGAGTGTTTTGTCCAGTTCTGGGTACCACATTTCAGGGAAGATGAGGCAAATGGGAGAAGGTGCAATGAAGAGCAAAAAAAAAATTAAAGATTTAGAAATCCCTATGAAGGAAGATTGCAAGAACTGGTTTGTTCAGTCTGGACAACAGAAGACAGAGGGGACAAGATCATAGTTTACAAGTTCCTAAAAGGGCATCACAAGGAAGAGGGAGGAAAATTGTTCTCCTTGATTTCTGATGATAGGACAAGAAGCAATTATCTTAAATTGCAGCAAGGGAGGTTTAGATTGACTGTTAGGAAAACATTTTCTGTCAGGATGGTTAAGCACTGGAATAAATTACATAGGGAGGTTGTGGAATCTCCATATTGGAGACCTTTAAGAGCAAGATAGACAAACACTAATCAGTAGGGCGACCATATCTCCCAGTCCCAAATACAGAACAGGGAGATATGGGAGGAGGGGCTGCCCCTCCAAGCTGCACCAAGCCCCAGGTAGCTGGCAGCCCCAGTCTCAGCCCCAGGAAGTGGCAGCCATGGGTGCTCCTTCCCCACCCCCAGCCCCGAAGGGCCTCAATATGGGACAATTCATCCCTTTTAAAAAAATAAGTTGGGAAGCCTTTTTGGCCAATATGGGATGGATGGTCACCCTAATAATCCTGGATTGGTCTAGATGGTGCTTGTTCTTGACATGAGTTCAGGGGACTGGACTTAATGCCCTCTTGAAGTGCCTTCCAGTTCTATGATTATCTCATAATTTTCTAAAAAATGCACAGTTACCTATAGAATATATGTAACTTTTTAAAACACTATCTAGTATTTTTGGTTTGCTTTTGAAGGGGAAGGAGCATTTTATTTTTTCCCCTCATTCATACTTAACCTAGCATATACAAAATAAGTTGGGACTGAATGGCTAGCCGTTCTGTTATTGTTGGGAAGGCACAGTCTATTGGGTAAATGCAACTGGTAGCTTCTATGTATATGAGGGTAGTGGAGAGTTACAGGCACTAGTCTGATCACTGCTATTAATAGGAGTTGTGTGAATAATCCCCTGTGGACTATGTGAAAAAATGTTCCCTAATTGTTTTCAACTTCATTTCATTGCCTACATAATGGCTTATGGACATGAAGCAACCTGCTTTTTAGGATAAAATAAAAAGGTATGCAACACTGGAAGTGCTTTTCTTAGGCAGAAGGATAAAACAGCAAAGCCTCCTACAGATGGAAATACAATCACACTGGGATCTGAACAGCAAGAGGGAAAAAGTAATGGGATGCACTTTCTGCATAGTGAATCACAATTTAGAATGGTGCATTGTCTGCCCTTTTAACACCACAGATCACAATCTGATCCTAAATTTATTTCTAATTTCAGTGTAAAACAATACACCTGACCAAATACTGTTTGTCACATATAGAACTGAATTTAAAATAAAATCACATGGACCCTTTGGGATCTTACTACTCAGGAAGAATAAAGAGAAGCAATCTGCAGATCTGCACTCCCGAATGATCACACTCCATGCAGAAATACACTTTGAATTCAGAAGCCTGGGTTTTTTTTCCTTGTGGTTCCCAATAAATTCACATTGAAAAGTTTAAGTGTGTTGAGATGCAAATCCAGCGGGAGGTAGAGGGGACAGGAGTTATCTGGTGTTTGTCCACTACTGATTTAGCATTCTCCATTCAAAAAAGCTGCAGAACAAGCACCCACAGAGGAACAGCTCCTAGCTAACGAACACAGAAAAAGTAATGCTTATGTTTAAAATTTACTAAAGAGAATCTCACTCATTGCAAGTATAAGGAAGCAGATTTTCATCAATTCTAAATGACAGTTGCTTCCTTCCATCTTGCAATACCACCTAAATTAGACATTTGCAATGTAAATCAAGAGATCAATTAACTTTTCACTGTGATGCTAGATAATAATTCCCTTCTATAATTCTAAATACAGAATCTGATACTACAATTAGATCCATGCTATTCTGTTAGGCATCTATCCCCATGCCAGATTCTCTAGGACCCTACCTAGCACAAGAAATCCATCTACATGGATACAGTTGCAGGATGGTGCCTTAAGCCAGGTTTACAGTGGGAGAAAGTTGACCTCACATACGCAACTCCAGCTAAGTAGCTTGAGTTGACGTACCCTAAGCCAAATTTCTCTACCATCCTCACAGCAGGTCAATGGCAGAAACTCTCTCACTGACTTCCCCAACTTCTCATGACTGCAAAGAGCATTGGGGTTGACAAGGACACCCTCATCATTTAATTTTGAGAGTCCATATACCTGAAGATTAACCTCTAGCACATCAACACAGCAGTAAGTAAGTAGCAATCAAGCAGCCCTGACCCACTCCTGTGCACTAACGTCCCCCTCTCTTAGTTATGCTACTGGTCTAAAAATAAACATTTACCCCTCTGAATGTTCTGCACTATTTGTGCAAGTCACAAACAGGTGAAAATACTCTACCCCCATCAGAATTTTACAGACGAGGCCATGGTCATCCAGGTGTAACTATTAACATGACAAATGAGTTTAGTCCAGTTATTATGCTTCATAAACACAATGCTCAGGTATGAAACCTTGTCCTTTACCTAAATAGTCACAAGTTTGTTCCAGAGCAAAATTTCTCCAGTTTTCAGAAGCCAATACAATGAGTGCCATGAAAATGTTGTTGTTTTTTTTTTCCTTCAAATCTGTTCCTCAAAATTTGCTCAAGTTTCTCAGCAGGGTTCCTTTTTGGCAGCCAAGTGTCAGCTTTTTGTCTGTAAAAATCATCTCATGAAGTTTAAAAAAGTCTACAAAAATAGCTCCAGGTAAATGAGAAACTGTTCATCTATAGTACAGGTTGTGCCTTTCTAATCTGGAACTCTCTCCTCCAGCAACATTCGTAATCCAGCATAATTTTAGTTAGCCAGCCAGCCACTTATGGGTGTGGCCAAATTTCCCATGCTCCCACATAGATAGTTCACAGCCACCAGCCCTGGCTCTCAGTGTTCTGTGCCGTTATTTAGCTGTAATTTATCCCTAAGTATCTTCTAAGAGCCACATTTCTGCTGCTTTGTTTTGTTGGAGTACAGACTAACATGGCTACCGCTCTGTTACTATTCTAAGAGACCAGTAAGCAGTGGAAGTGTTGGTAATCTGCTAAACAATATTGACTTCCCATGATCTGGCAAATTCCTTTGACCAGCATCCATCAGGTCCCAAGAGTGCCAGATGAGAGAGGTTCAATCTGTAAATGCAAAATAAACTGAGGTTGTTAAATCTATGAGTCCAGCTTTCTCTTCAGGCATGTAGAAAAAAAATCTGGAATAGCACCATAAAGTGTCTAAGAGTGCAATAAACAGCATTCCAATTCAATTTTTAAGCTTTATGAACCAAATCCAGAGCCCCCTGATGTCAATAGGAAACCTCATTAGTTTCCGGATCAGAGCCCACATGGACAACACTATCCCCAGCAGATTTAGGGCAGCTTCCAGTACACAATATATCTTGCTAATACAAGAGATGCAACACTTAGCCTCCCATGGTTTTTTCAGACATATTACTCAACCCTACTTCAATCAGCAGCTATCTCTGAAAACAACAATACTCACTCATCTGCCTCAGCATTTCATGACAAGGACTGGAAACAAGAAAATCAGTTATATTTAAACTCAATGTCAAAAACCTTCAGTTGCACATAGAGTCTTTTCACTAGGGCAAATTTTCATCTATGGCCTCAATTCTGCAAACTTACTAAGGTCAGTATCTATGAACTGTCCCACTATCTACACTTAATAAAATTACTGTAATCGCTCTCCTAAGTAAATTGTACTCCTAGCCACATTACGAGGAGTATGCATATACCTCAGGCCTGCTCAGGTCCCAGTGAGAATCAACCACCTCTACATGAGGTGAACTGCAGGACTGGCATCTGAAATGGTAAACTCCTTGGAAGGAGAATCACATCTTCTCATTGCAAAACAAAGTACTAGAAACATTTGTTTAAAAATCATTAAATAAAAAATACTTACAAGTTAGTTAAAAACTGCTCCATCAGGGCTTGGAAACAGCTGACATGCACCCATGCAGCATAATAGCATTTCTCCAAAGGTATTTTGTTTTCAAGGACTTCAGCTTTCATTTTTAAAAGCCTCGAGCTGTTATGCTTGTGAAGAAAGACACGCTTTTTTTTTTAAGTTAACTTATGCAAAGCCATCTCAGAGTCTGCAGTGAGCTTGGAACAACAAGTCTACACTGCACACTCCTTTCTGCAGCATTGAGAGTTCATCCATGATTTCCCCCACCCCAGCATGGAAATAGATGTCAGCATAGACATTGGGGTGTGGCTTAATTGAATGAGGACATGCCTAAAGGTTGTGGGTGGGTAAGCACCCCCAGATATATCCTACATGGCTATTTGCTTGCCCAAGCAATACCAGCCTGCCTATAATATTTTTTTTTATTAACATCCTATTACTGGAGCCTTTTCTTGCTACAGGAAGTGTCTTTGGCAGCTCCCTCATGTCCAAATCTCTCTCTGCTGTGAGCAGGCCTGCCAACAAGAGGAGCACAGGGGACAGTTGGCCCTGGGCCTAGCATTTCAATGGGGTCTGGAGCAGCAGCCATGACCAGTACTGAAGTAGCAGTGCTAGCAAGCAGAGCTCCAGGACCCTTTGAAACACCGCAGATCATTGTGCCCAAGTCTGTGTGCAGCTCTGAGGGAGCATGGGGAGGAGCCCAGGTCTGACTGCCCTAAGACCCGCCCCTTCTGGTGCAGGCAGCCAGGCCCCGCTCCTGTTTATCCCCCAAGCCCACAGAAGCTATCAGTGCTGTTGGCTGTGGGGAAAGGCTTCAGGAGTATGCCATTGCGTGGTTCTTTCTGCTGCCTCTCCCTTCCCAGAATCTCTCACTGGTACACTTTAGCTTCACACCAACATGGACATGGCTGCATGTAGCAACTGGAGCCAACAGAGTTAGCTTTAGGGTTGCTTAGCAGTAACCCAACAACTCTATGGTCCTGTATTACATAAGACATTGGATTCAGCAATTAACATGAGGCTCAAGGCCTGCGAACTTCGGACGATGGGCCAGATATTTTATCACAAGAGTGCCATGGGCTTTGACCTGATGTATATAAATTGAGATTAATAAAAGAAGCTATAATAGAAGAGCATGCCAACATTGGTAGCTTGAGGAAATACAAATAAGGAATAAGAGACCAGCCTCCACCAACATTCCTTCTAATTTTTTCCATGCATGTGTGGAATAAATTTTGTTATGTGCACCAAGGCATATGTGGATGTGCATCCCCAAGAGGAAACACATGTGGGTGGCCGTGGGTGCTCTGCCAATCAGCTGGACAGCACCTGAATTTCTCCTGGGCGGCCACCCATGCCCTCAGCTTACAGGGAACACTTACTACCACTGAATACGCGTTAGGCATACTGGCAACTTGGGTGAAAAAGCCACTGCTTCACTACAAGTTAAAACAACTCTGTTTTGCCCTATGCCACCTTCTCTGTCTTTCCTTCCTCTGCACATCTTGAATAGTGCATGCAGAGGTGGTCACCTTATCTAAAAATGATATCTTGGCATTGGAAAATTTTCAGAAAAAGCAAAAAATGTTTAGGGGTCTGGAATAGCTGTTGTATGAGAGGAGATTAATAAGACTGTAACTTTTTAGCTTAGAACAGAGGATGAATGGGGAATACAATATAAAATTATGACTATAAAATTATGATGGGTACGGCAAAAGTGAAAAAAGAAAAGTTATATATTTGTTCCCATAACACAAGAACTAGGGGTCGCTAAATAAAATTAATAGATAGCCGGTTTAAAACATGCAAAAGAAAGTATTTCTTCATTCAACACACAGTCAACCCATGGAACTCCTTACCAGAGGATGTTAGGAAGAACAAGATTTTAAGAGAGTTCAAAAAAGAGCCGTATAAATCCATAGAGAATAGTTCCATCAAAGGCTGTCCATAGCCTGTTTGTCAGAAGCTAGGAATGGGCAACGGCGGGTGGATCATTTGAAGATTACCTGTTCTGTTCATTCCCTCTGGGGCACCTGACATTGGCCACTGTCAGAAGACAGGCTACTGGGCTAGATGGACCCTTGGTCTGATCATATATGGCTGTTTTTGTGATTTTACCTCACATCTTCTTTTCCTCCCCATTTGTATCCCACCACTTATTGGGCAGAACACTGGTCCTTTTTCAGGAAGCTTTTCTTCCAGCATTTCCTTTGGTTATGGGATTTCCAGGGTCTTTCAGCTAAGTAGCCTCTTACTTCCATTGTCATGATGCTGCAGCCTTTTCCACAGATAGCAGGTGCTAGCCTAGTTGGCTAACAGACCAACCCATGCCAGAAGTCACTCTAGTATTCGCCAGCAAGGTGAGACAGGTAACTAATGTACTTTGCACATCCCACAGCAGAGAAAAGCTGAGTATTTCCCTTTTCTGTCCTTTATTATTAGGTCATTCTAATAATAACCACCTACCTCCCAAATGCCCCATGAAGAGTGGTTAGTTAAAGCATTTCCAAGCAAACAGCACTATAATTGCTATATGTACACTCACTGTAGTTCTTCTACATTCGTAAACCTGTTATTTACTTTCCCATTGGTGCTGGACATCCTCTTCCCATTAAGTGTGCACCACACTGTGTGGTATGAACATGGTCATGGTGATGGTTTCCCCTTTCTTCTTTGGCTAACCTTTTACACTGTATGCAAAGTACACTGAGAAGATGGAGAGCTATTTCTGCAGGTTCTTCCTCCCGCTGCAGAGTGCCAGTTTGTTTGCTGTTAATTTGTAAAACATGCAAGCTCTGACAGATGCAATATTGAATGCTTTTGGGGAACATCAAATATAAATGCAAGATGTGATACCATTTCCACCAGAAAAAAAAGTATTCATGACCTGCCCCTAGGAAGAAGTGAAATTATACAAAACGCACATAAGCTAGAGGCACAGAAAAAAATGTGATAGAAATTCAAGCAAAAAGCAACCACTGAAGTCCAAGAGAGTCTATCCATTGACTTCAGGGACCTTCAGTGTATCAGGCTGTATGTCAGAGTGTGATTGAACAGCTTGGATCTCCTACATAGCATATGTCGTACAGAGTCTCAACCAATAATGCCGGCAGTGGGTTACTTAGTGTTGTGGCATTCATGTGTTTGTCTTCTAAGACAAGACTTAAATGAGCCAAAACTAAAATTATTTTAACATATTATCATTTAAAAAGAGGAGAAGAGGGGCAAGAAGGTGTCAGAAGCTGGCAGAGAGGCACTTTTACATCAGAAAAGGCTCATGAGCTATACAATCTTTTTCATTCTTTAAGGCACTGATAACATCTGCCCTGATTGGTAGCTGAAAGTTGTAACCCTCAGATTGCTCTTCTCTATTTATGTGAAATGAGTTGTCAGTCGAAGTCCAATTCCTAGCAGATACACATACACACTTTGCCCCTCTTCACTCACCCACTACTAGTGTACAGCCTTCTTGCTAAATTTGGGAAGCCAGAGAGCCAAAGTATTCACACATGGACAGCAGTGATCCCACCATTTTAGAGGTGAACAGGGCGTAAGTGTGCACTGTGTAGCAAGCTCGAGAACGTCAGTTGGTAGGGCTGTCAATCGGCACCTTTACATGAGCGCTACATTCGCCTTATTAAATAGACTGCAGCAACTCAATGGAGCCCATGAGGCATGCATGCCTCCTGCCAAGTGGAATTTGTTCAGAACATTGTCACAGATAAGAACAGGGCTTAGAGACCATCATCTCTTTCTTTGATTTTGCCCCTGCACCAGGAAGACATGGAACATGTTTGCTTTTGCTTCCTGCATGGATGCCCACTTTACTACACGTTTGAGCAGCACAGGCTTCTAGGTCATCACTCTCCAATTGTCCAGGCTTCACTTGGCCCATGTAAGAGATGGAACATAACTCAGAGGGTTCTAGAACAATCCAGGGGCCAAATTGGGACTTAATCACAATTTGGCCTATGCTTCCCCTCTGTTGCACGGGAGAAAGTATTTTGCCAGCATATTTTCTGACACAGCCTACTTCCCTCTCTGCCACGGCTCAGCTTTGAGGACTGGCATGTGAAATTAGAACCAAGCCAGTTCCTGCTCCTTTTCATCTAGTACTGAGTAGCATTCAACCGTGGCTGCTATTCCCTCTGCACTATCACCCGTAATACAGGCAGTCCAGAGCAGTGCTACTGTAATTTACCTACTCACAGGCACACAGCCAGAAGTGCCATCGTCCCTAAATAATCAAGGAAATTATCCAATCCAAGACATCACATCACATCTGCTTGATCAGCTGACAGCCCAAGTATTTAAACAAAAGCCTAATAAGAAACTGAAGTCAGATTCTGCTTAGTTAAACTTAACAGTTGAATATTTACAAAGATTATGGAAGGTAAAGTATGTGACACCTTTGGGTATTTCCCTATTAGAATATTGAGCACCCAACTCCTATGAGTTCTATTTGTTTTGTTTCTTGCCCTCTTTTACAACTTCCCTGCTATCTTTAATTCACTTGATAAAGAGACAGACCATTCTAAAATGCTCAAAGCCACATTAATCCCTCATCATAATTCTGCTGATTATGAAGGAATTAACCAAAGGTTGACTTTGGTTCCCAGCATTCTCCAAGCAAACCATAGCCTATCCAGGCACATATGAATTTTAGTGGGCCTGCTCTTTTTAATGGGGATCGGACATGTACTGTAAGTTGATTGGATTCCAGTAGAATCCCTGAGATAAAGAGCATGCAGTCTCAAATGTGGACACAATAATAAAGGGAAATTGGAAGAGGAAGAAAAAAGTTTACAACAATGATCTAACATGAGATGAAGCCACTGTAAAGCACGGACATGTGAGGGTGGGTTGGTTTTTACCATACTTTTACAAGGAAAATTTAAAAAAACACATCATTACTGTAAGCACCATGAAACGGGTACAAAGCCTCTCCAAAAACTGAATGAACACATGGACCAGTTTAGAGAAATTACTGTATCATTATGGTGACAACATCAACAGGGACACGAAGGCATGAGTGTGGGAAGCAGCTAAATGAGGCATCAAGGATGAAATGAGTGATGGAAAGGAATGGGGAGGCATCATGACCAGACAAACATTTGGATAACCAGGCAGCAGCAGAGACCAAAAAAAAATAGCAAATATAGCATACTACTGTGTAAAACAATCTACAAAAAATGTAAAGGGAACACAGCATTTGTCTTCTGCAAAATGATGTTTCAAAGCTGTATTAAGCAATATTCAGTTGTAGACTCTTGATAGCACAATCATAATGGTTTTGTTCAGCAGTACAAACAACTTCCATTCCTGAGGTGTTTGTAACTATGATTCTACAGGATAAGAAAGCGAGGCCATGATTCCCAAACGCTGGTTGTAGAAACACAGGCTATGATTTTGCAGAAACCGTAAGGCTGTGTCTACACTAGAGGGTTTGTTGACAAAATTAATGTTTTTGTGAAGGTAAAAGTATGTGACACCTTCAGGTGTTCCACCAACCAGGGAGCGTCCAGATTCCCAAGGCATTCTGTCAATAGTAAATTGACAGAACACAGCACTTTTGTTTACAGTCTCATCCTGCTCCCCGCAACGCATAACAGCTCTGTTGACAGACTTGTCAACAGAAAGCTGGTCTGGACATATTGGGGGACCCTTTGTTGACACACAGGGCTTCTGAGGCACTAAGCAGCCCTGTCTTCTGTGCTTCCAGCTGGCCATGTTGTCGAGAGTGGCTGGGCAGTCCAGCCATGCTCTGTCAACACAGTGGATTGCTCTTGCGATCTACTTGGCAATTTGGCCGGGATCTGTTGACAGAAGTTTTGTTGGAAGATATCTTCCAACAAAATCTTCTACTGACAAATTCTTGTCATCTAGACATAGCCTAAGAGCGTTTGGAGTTCAAATCCTCATGCAATTGAATAGAAGTCACACACACATACCCCTTTGTCCTTTAAAAGCCCAAACCTAGTTCCAGCTGAAGTCCTGATCCATCAGCTAATGTAGTCAGTGAGTTGCCATTGACTTAGCACTGAATCAGACCTACAGCTTTATTTCTAGGAAGAATTCCTTGCCATAGATTTAGAATCTTCTGATTTCAAAAATAATTCCATTTAGCAGTTTCAGGAGTGTCTATTTGTTAGATAATAATAATGCTGAGAGTGGGCCTGGGTGAGAAACAGCTTGCTGCACTATGATTCAGTTAAGATGGAACAGAGTTAATATGATAACATCTCTTGGAAACTATTTATGGCACACAGGCTAAACTCTATAAGTGGTGTTAGCCAGTATTTAAGTGACGAGTTTTAAATTAACTTGAAGCAACAAATTGGCTTCCAGACATCCTGTTCTCTAAGGGGATTTCCCATTCTTTTTTAGGTCCGACAGATTTTTGCTAAAAATTCTTGTTCTCTGAGCAATACAGATTCAAAGCTGAAACTATTAACCCTTCTAGTCCTTTTCCCCACTATATATTTGATTCATTTATATAGCCTATTGAATAGCTACTGTTAAAGTATATTGAACTTTAAGGTTCAGAAATAACAAGTGGTCCTGTAGCACCTTAAAGACCAACAAATTTGTTAGCTTTCATGGGTAAGGGTCATTTCTTCACATGATTGGAGCATACATTTACATTCCAGCATTTATATAGCAGGAAGGTGGGGGGGGAGGAAGGAGGGGAAAAAAAGTCACTTGTCACTAGTAGGACAAATAGATGAAGCAAATTAAGTTAAATAGGATGTGCCTCATTCCTTTGAATATCAAAGGTGGGAAAATTTCACTTGTAATACATAAGATAAGTTGAGATCTCTGTTAAGGCCTAATTTAAATGTGTCAAATTTACAAAGGAATGCCAGTTCAGTTGTATCCCTCTGTGATCTTGTGATAAAATTCTTCTGAAGAAGAATGGCTGCTTTTAAATCCATTATTGAACATCCAGAGAAGTTAAAATGTTCTTTTAGGTTTACGTGTATTCCATTTCCTTATGTTGGATTTATGTCCATGCATCCTTTGGCACAGAGACTGTCCAGTTTGTCCATTGTGCATGACAGGGAGCATGGCTGCCACATGATGGCATATATGACATTAGTGGATGTACAGATGTATGATCCCCAAGGGTGTGGCTGATGTGGTTAGGTCCTAGTGTAGATATGTCACACATAAGCCGCATCTACACTAGCTGGCTATTTCGAAGTAGCTGGGCCAACTTCGAAATAGTGCCCACCACGTCTATACGTGCCGAGCGCTATTTTGAAGTTGAAATCGATGTAAGGCGGCGAGATGTCGAAGTCGCTATCCTCATCAGGAGACAGGAATAGCGCCCTACTTTGACATTGAACATCGAAGTAGGGCACGTGTAGATGATCCATGTCCCGCAACATCGAAATAGTAGGGTCGTCCATGGCGGCCATCAGCTGAGGTGTTGAGAGATGCTCTCTCCAGCCCCTGAGCTCTATGGTCGCTGCATGCAGCACCCCTTAAAGCTCCCCACCCCCTTATTTCCTGTGCAGGAAGCTGAGAGCGAATGCAGGCAGCAGCACACATACGTGCCTGGCCTGCACATTCTCACAAGCCCCAATCCAACACCCAGCACCCATGGCAGCCAGCCAGCCCGCCCCCCCATACGCCCACAGGGCACCCCCGCCAAGGGGACCCAGGGCTCCCAGCCTGCAGCCAGCGGGGGAAGAGGCAGCGGGGCCCCTCCTGGTTGGAGGCCAAGATCCGGGACCTGCTGGAGCTCTGGGGCGAGGAGGAGGTGCTCCAGTTAACGGGGAGCAAGCGGCGGAACGCAGATGCATTCGCTCGGCTGGCCGAGGGCCTGGCTGCCTGGGGTCACCCTGTCCGCACTCCTGACCATGTCAGGAGTAAGGTGAAGGAGCTGCTGCAGGGTTATGCCCGGGCCCAGGACACAGCCAGCCGATCTGGGGCTGCCCCCGCCGCTTGCCCCTTTTACAGGGAGCTCAGGGAAATCCTGGGCCCCCAGTACACCTCCTCCCCCCGGCCACCCTTGACACCTCAGCCAACGAGCCCCAGCAAGCTCCAGAGACGGAGTCCGGCCCGGAAGCCAGCCCTGCACCCCAGGGGCCCCCACAGGAGCCCACCCCTGGGACAGCACAGCAGGAGGAGGAGGATGCCTCCAGTGATGGGGGGCTGCTGATAGACCTCCCCTCCCGCAGCTCCAGCAGGGCGTCCGCCCGATGGGTGTCCCCAGACCGTGGGAGCGGACCATCAGGTGTGTGCCCTGGTGCACAACCCCGGGGTTAAGGGGCGGGGACAAGGGACTTGACCATGGCCCCGAGGACAGCAGTGCCATGTCCCTCAGAAGAGTCCATCAGCCCCTGCCCCGCAGCAGGACAGCGCCATGCCCCATCCCGGGGATGGGGGGAGTGGAACCTAGAGGTCCCCCCTAGGGAGAGGGATAGCACACCCATCAGCAGCAGCAGCATCTCTGGGGGATGGGGAACCAGCAGCAGAGGGGTGGGGGGACATGGGCCACGGGTCAGGGCCCAGACTAACAGCTGTCTCCACTCTTCCTCCCTCTGTTCTGCAGCTGCACCACCTGAGGGCCCTGAGAGCACAGGCGCTGTGTCTGTTGTGCCGGACAGCCCACCAGGGCCATCGCAGCAGGCTAGCCCAGCAGCGGAGCACGGACCAGCCACAGGATGAGCCCAACACCACCGGAGCCATCCCCAGGCGTCCACTGACCCCCAGCTCCTCGCCACCCTCCAGCATCAGCTGGAGGTCTCGGAGCACCGCCTGCATGTGGAGGAGGGGCAGCTCCACCTGCAGGAGTGAGTGGTGGCCTGGCACCAGGAGGCTTGCGGGGCTTTCATGAGGACCTCTGACCGGATCGCAGAGCAGTTCCCCCCACCGCCGCTCCGCCCGCCGTCCCTCCAAGCCGCCCTCCCCCAGCAGCTCCCGGCCCCCACCCACCCTCAACGGGGCCTCCGGCCCAGACATGGGTTGTGCCCCCGCCACGCCAGGCACTGCACAATTGGAGTGAAGGGCCAAGGACGTTACCCCCTCCAGGCCCCCTTCCTTTGTACATATTCCCCCCGTATTTGTAAATAGTTTATTTGTTCCACCCCCCTTTAGTAGCTGCCTCCCCATGTACATAGTTTCCCCCTTCTTAATGTTGAGTTCATTGTTTTGTTTAAAACAAAGGGTTTTGGTTTATTTACAAAAGAAGTGTGTGGGTGGTGTATGCTCTCTGGTGCTCAGTGGTGTGGACGTGGGGGGCAGGTAGTGTTGTGGGGGATGTGGGGGGTGGTGGGAGGCTCACCAGCAGCTGGCCCTGCCAGCGTTCACCCCGCAGCCTGGTCAAAATGGGCCCGCAGGGCCTCCCGGACCTGGATCTCCTCGGGGTCGACCTGACGACTGGGGGCAGCGGGTGGTTGGGCGTCGGCCCTGCCAGCCTCCACAGCCCAGCCCTGGAAGAATACCTCTCCCTTGCTCCCCACCAGGTTGTGGAGCGCGCTGCATGTGCCCACAACCTGGGGGATGTTGGTGAGCCCTGCATCCAGGCGGGTGAGGAGACACCTCCAGCGGCCTTTGAGGCAGCCGAAAGTCCGCTCGACCACCTGGTGCACATGGTTCAAGCGGGTGTTGAACCGCTCCTGGGTGGCACTGATATGGCCCGTGTAGGGGCGCATGAGCCAGGGCCGGAGTGGGTACGCTGCGTCTGCAATGACGCAGAGGGGCATGGTGGTGTCCCCCAGCGGGATCTCCTGCTGCGGGATGTAGGTCCCCGCCTCCAGCCGGTGGCACAGGCCCAAATTTCTGAACACCTGGGCGTTGTCGGTGCTGCCAGGCCAGCCAACATAAATGTCCAAGAAGTGGCCCCAGCTGTCCACCAAGGCCTGGAGGACCACGAAATGGTAGCCCTTCCTATTCAGGAAGCATCCTCCGCTATGGTCCGGGGCACAGATGGGGATATGGGTCCCATCTAGAGCCCCAAACCAATTAGGGAAGCCCACGTTGGCAAACCCCACGATGGAGGCATCCGGGTCCCCAAGCCGCACGAGCCTGTGGAGGAGCAGGGCATTGACTGCGCGGACCACCTGCAGGGGAAGGACATGAGAGAGCACCCGTGAGGGGTGTGCAAGGTGTGTCTGGCCCTCTCCCTGGGCTTCCCTTCCCCCCAGGGCTCCCACCCAGGGTTCCCCCTCTTCCCCAAGCTCCCTCTCCTCCCCAGGCACCTGCTCCCCCCAGGTCCTCTTACCTCCATGACAACAGCCCCGACAGTGGCCTTGCCCATGCTGAACTGCTGACCCTATGGATCGGTAGCTGTCTGGAGTGGCCAGCTTCCAGACAGCGATGCCAACCTGTTTCTCAACGGTGAGGGCATGTCGCATGGGGGTATCCTGGTGCCGTAAGGCAGGGGTGAGCCACTGGCAGAGCTCCAGGAAAGTCTGCCAGCTCATCTGGAAATTCCGGAGCCAGCGGTTGTTGTCCCACTCGCCGAGCACCAGCTGCTCCCACCAGTCCATGCTAGTGGGGTACCTCCATAGCTGGCGGCGTGTCCGGCAGGGGGAGGCTGGGAGGGCAGCAAGGTCTGGGGCTGCTTCTTCATCCCCCGAGGACAGCTCATCTTCCTCAAATAAAAGATGCTGAGCTGCCTCCTCCACAGCACTGAGCAGGGTGGCCACTGCTCCGGGGCAGGTGTGTGGGCCTCTGGCTGCTGCTGCTGTGGGTCCATGCTGCTTACACGGTGTGTGCGTGCTTGTGGCTCTGCAGACTGCATGCTGTGCAGGCTGAGTGTGTCTGGGAAGGGCTCTTTCAGGGAGCAGCTTGCTATTTCCCCAGAAGTGCTAGTCCGCCCTGTGACCCTGTCCGCAGCTTTTCCTGGCACCCCCATTTCAATTTGGGCCACTTTTGTGTGTAGACGCTCCCCTGCAGTGCCTATTTTGATGTAGTGTTGTCCTACATCGACGTTGAACGTCGACGGCACCAGCCCTGGAGGATGTGTAGATGCTACTCGTTGAAATAGCTTATTTCGATTTCGCTATGTCGAAATAAGCTATTTCGATGTACCATCCCAGTGTAGACGTAGCTATATATATATATATATATGTGGACAGAGCTGGCAATGGGGTTTGTTGCAGGGATCGGTTCCTTGATTTGTGTCTCTATCATCCAAGGTCTGTGAGAGTGAGGGATCATGTTCCAGTATAAACTGTAGGCTGCCAATGATGTGTTGGCAGGGTTTAAGCTGAGGGCTGTAGGTGGATGACAGTGGTGTTCTGTTATTTTCCTTGTTGGGCCTATCATGAAGTAGGTGACTTCTGGGTACTCATCTGGCTTTGTCAATCTGTTGTTTTGCTTCCCCAGGCAGGTAATTAAGTTTTAAGAATCTTTAACAAGCATTTTGCTGAGATTTTCTCTCTGTTGGTGGGATTGGACAAGATACAGTTGTATCTTAGGACTTGGCTATAGGATCATGTGATGTTTCTTGGATGGAAGCTGAAGGCATGTAGCTAAGAATAGCAGTCAGTGGGTTTCTGGTACAGGAGTGGTATACATGTTTGCTTCATTGGTTTGTACTGTAGCGTCCAGGAAATGCATCTCTAGCATGGGATAGTCCAGGCTGAGACTGATGATGGGCTGGAAATTTTGAAACCCCTGTGGAATTCCTCAAGGGTCTCCTTACCATATGTCCATATGAAGAAGCTGTCATTAACGTAGCATAAGTAGAAGAGGCGTGCTAGGCACATGAGCTGAGGAAACATTGTTCGAGGTCAGCCATAAAATGTTAGCATATTGTGGGGCTCTGCAGGTGCCCAGAGCAGTGCTGCATCTGGTGGCTGAGCTATGAGACTGTGTCCTCACCCACTACTATTTCCAATTTGGAGACAATTTACCCAGGAAAGCTCATGACCTAATAACTTTGTTAGCCTTCAAGGTGCTACAGGACTGCTTTGTAGTTTGTGAAGCTACAGACTAACAAGGCTACTCCTCTGAGACTTCACCAGTAAGTAATCCTATGCACTGGACTATATTAATATTAGCCATATATAGCATCTTTCTTTACACTACCAGCTTTTGTTGCCAAAACTGCCTTTTGGTGACCCAGCAGTGAGCATATACGCAGTAATGTGACTTTTGTCAGAAAACGTATCCAGTTTCAGCAACAAAAAACTTTTCCGCCATGAGATTCTTCTCCCTCTTTTCCCTTTATTGTTGACAAAGAGCCAATGCCAGGGGGCTGACAAAATTGCCAGGCCTCTGGGCAACTGGGAGTGTCCAGCTCTATGTTCCCTGAGGGCGCAAAGCTGGGGGCAATCCTTCCCAAGCCCTGTCTGGACCACACCATGCATCCCCCAACCCAGCCAACAGCGCCACCCAGACCATGCTGCATGGGGTTCCAGCAGCAATTTAAATGGCCCAGGACTCCAGCTGCTGCAGTAGCATAGGTCTGGGGGGAGTAGCAGCAGTTAAATCACTGGGCCCTGATGCAACCGTCCCCTTTCCCCCCTCCCTCTGTGGATCTCCCGTGATGGCTCTGCTCTGTGTTATGGTCTCCACTGCCCTGAAGGCATGTGCCCCTCCCCTTTTAGAGCTCTGGGAAGCATCTGACAGCCGAGTGAGCGGCTCCTTCTGGAGTTCAAAGAGTAAATCATCGGAGTGCTCCTGTTCTGCTTTGCAACAGGAATTCAGAGGCAGGTGGGCTGCTGCTGTGGGGTAGTGGGGGACAACGGACACAGACTGCTGTGCTTCTTTGACCTTGCTCATAATCAAGAGCTCCCAGAGCTACTCATGGTGCCACTCCCAGCACTGGAAGAGGCTGTGGGAGAACTCAGAGGGAATCCCAAGATGTGCAGGGCTCAGTTCTGCCTTCTCACAAGACTGCACTGTTGGCTACATACCCACAGAGCATTGCTCACACTGTTGAAGATGGTGCCTGCAGTGTGGACATGATCCATCAGCAGAGGTAGCATGTGTAAACACCCCTGGTGATGTTTGTTTTTTCAACTTTTGGCTGTTGATACATGTTCTGTGGACAAAACTTCTATTGTAAGCATAGCCGTAGTCTGAGAACCATCCTCTTTCCATACATGAGCATATATAAACCTGAGAAACTGATAAAGGATGATTGTTACAACAGAAAGGGAAGAACTATTGTGGGCAAAACTCTCCCACTGAAAGATATTATCTTGAAGAATCACTAGTCCTCTCAGTTGTAAATGATGCCTTCACACATAAATCAGGTAAGCTGAGAATGTACAGAAATGATATCAGAACATATGTTTCTTTTCGCACACGAGGAATGAAACTGTATGTCCCTACACTTACAATGAGGAAGAGAGACAGCCAGCTCTTTATCACAAAGGGTACAAATGTATCAAGTCTTGCTGTATTCTGTTCTAATCTTCGGTAGAGAATCTTTAATTGAATAATTCCAGTTGAGCCTGTTATTTGACAATCCTGGGTCATCACTAAGTCAGACACACAACAAAGTTAAAGGTGCCCAGAGTACTGGTAGGTTTGAACACTGAGTAAATTGAATAAGAATATCAGATTTCCATGTACTATGGGGGACCTCACCACAGTTCCACCCCCTAAAGAGATTAGAAAATATAAATGCAGCTAAAAATATTTTCTTGGCTGTCTAAATTGCAGGTAGCCACATAAAGCTGCTGGTAAAATGAAAATAACAAGCTGAAATGTCCAGAAATTTTCTAAGTCTTCTTCCTGTTCTCATGGAGGAAATGGCACTTGGGCTCAGAAGCTTGTGCTTCCTATCAGCAATGACAAACAGGGCAGAATCAACTCATTAAACCATAAAAGAAAGTGGCCTGAAGAAAAAAGAAACAGCAAAATGCATGATCCAGTGAATAAGCACAGACATCAAAGCACATTCTATGTAGACTTTAAATTTAAAATGGAGCGTAAAGGTGAAAGGACCCCTGTCTCGAACAATACAAAATTTATTTGTTAATCTTGTATTACAGCAAAGCTACTGCCCCTAATTTTTAATGGGAGTTGCCTTTTCCTCCTCGATTAATTCTTTAATTTAATTTTATATTATTTTTCATGAGGCTCTTTTTAGTACAGCTGCCATCCACCCAATGATATCTAGTAAGTGAAATTAGTCAGAGTGTCTATTACTATCTGTTTAAATGAAAAATGCTCTTACAGTTAGTAGGGAAAATACATAATTTGAGTTATTTTTCAACCAAAGAAAAATTCCCTCTACTGTATAAAGGAAAAATATGTATTTTGTACGTAAAATTGAACATGGAAATGTCTCCCCATTTTTACTGAACTTTTCATTTTTTCTAAGGAACAAGGTCAGCTTTCAGCGTTTGAAACATTGAAATGGAAGAATAGGAAAGATTTATCAAAAGTATAATTTTATACCAAAATATTAAACATTTAATTACTAGAATCTGTAGGAAACTCAAGTGTAATTGTAATTCCATTTACTTTTGCAGGATATAACATCTACAGTGCACCTGGTCACAAAAGCTATGTCTTCGCTACCAGGTAAATTTAGTTTTGCTAAATTCGATTCTGTAACTCAAAGTTTTATAAATTCAATTTTCAGCAGCCTCACTTCTCACAAAGTCGAGTTAGTACCGCCACACTAGAATGGCCAAACATCGACTGTTGCAGTAGTGCATTGTGGGAACATAGCCCACAGTTCTCTCAGCCCCACATTCTGCACCCTCCACCTGGGCCCTGCTGCAGCCCTACTGCTGGTAATGCTCACCCTACTGCCTGGTTCCCTGCAGCTTGGGGGAGCTGAGAAATTGACCAGTGCTGCTGCACCTGGCTTTTGGGAGCCGGAAGCCAGGTGCAGCAGCACTGTGAGGTTCCCAGCTCCTTGCCACTTGTAGGAGCCAGGAAACTGACCAGAGTTACTGGGCTAGCCAGTTTCTCAGATCACCTGAGTGGCAGGGAGCCTGCAGCTTGGTGCAGCAGCACCAGTCAGCCTCTGGAGACTAATAAATTCAATTCAAAGACATGGTGCTTCCACACTAGCCTTCATTCGAACTGTTAAATTCAAACTTGTTGATGTGATATTGACATTAGTGCTTCCTAAATCGAGCTAATGGTATTTACAGTGAAGACAGTTACTTGATACAATTGGGCTAACTGTCAATAATTCGAATTTATCTTAGTGTAGATGTAGCCAAAGAGTCTTATTCTGCCTCTTTTTTTTTTTTGGCATAAGATGAACAGTTGAAAACATTAGTCCACATACTTCATCACCTTTATCAGTAGGGCTTGATTAAATACATAGTTATAAAATTATTCTGACTGAGCTCCACATCCTTTTCTGTCTCGACAAGTTTTGAAAACTGGTGTTGCACAGCAATCGTATTTCAATACAACTGGAAACAAAAATAGTGACACCATTTTAAGAATCGATGGATGTGAATAATGGTCTCTCATTTTACATCCATAAACCAAACAGCAGAGCACTCCAGTTCAGCTAGCCTCAGTTCCACACCATCGTGTTACTGAAGGGATAAGAACAAGGTAAGCCCTCAGGTAAGCTGACACAAAGCTGTTGAAGCCTAATGGGTCTTACACCAGCTTGACCTAGGACTGGATGTGGCCCATCTTCCATAAAGTGGCTTCCAACAGAGGTTATTAAGTTAAATCTCTTGTATAACCTACAGTTTAAGGGACCTTTAATTCTTGTCCTGTAAAGCAATGGGAACTTTAAGCAAGGTAAACAAGTTTTGCACGGGAATATAGGTGGAATGAAAGAGGTAACACCCAGCTAGGATGTAACTAGTGGACGAATACTCCCTCAATAGCAGTTGTGGAAGCTGGAGCCCCAGACCCTTTAAATTGCTTCAAGAGTGCCAAGCGAGGAAGCACTAAGTGCTGTGGGAGGGTAGTACTGACAGATGTCTGCCCAAGACCCCGCCCCTTCCACCCTGGGTCCCATCTGTTCTTGGAGCATAGAGCAGCTTCCCCCAGTTTGTCCAGGAACCAGTGGAGGCTGTCCACTCCCCTGCAAGCAAACCATGCCAAGGTCAGTTATATTAGAATGAGATACTGCATAAGGTCTGCTCATAAATGTTCCCTTTGCCTAGCTGTACTTGCAGATTGCACAATAGCTCCCATGGAGATTATTTGTAACTTGGTGCTTTTTTTTTCCCTTCTATTTCCTTGTTTACCTCTCCTTGTGTAACATGCAATCCTTTCCATCTCCCAAGACTAACAAATTTCCCCAAAAGCACACCCATTGCTGAGGGGGTGAAGGGTCATGTTGCTCCATTGAAGGGAAACAAATATGTATATTCCACAGTTGCTTCAGTCACTCTGAAATCCAAAATAATTCTGACTAGAAGGCTTACCCAGCATGGTTCCGGTCCTTCAGGGCATGGAGCTGAGGGGGTAAGAGTCAGGGCAGAGGTTAGGGGATATGTGGGTGCAGGACTCGTGGCAGGGGGTAGGAGGTTCAAGGTGCAGGTGGCTCATATGAGGCGGCTCAGGGCATAGCAGGGGCAGGGTGGGCTTTGCCAGGGCTGCCCATGACAGCAAGGGTGGTGCTGCTGTAATGGTGACTCATCACAAGGGGCCTGGGCTGGGCTACCCTGGCAGCTGTTCACCAGACAGTGGGCAAGGCTGGGCTGCCCATCTTCCCTCCCCCACCCCCCGTGACCTGCTTGCCTGCCGAGGCCCAAGCTGTGGCTCTTTGAAACTCCTCCCCACCCCCCACAGGCTGGCAGCTTCTCCCATAGGAGGCCTGTTCACTCCCCCAGCTGGTGGCTACTCACAGGGGAGTGGGGAGGAGGGGCTGGGCTGCCTGATTCCCCCATCAGCCTCACAGTGGGGAAAGGCCTGCCCAGCAGCTCCTCAGCAGAGTGGGGCAGGGCTGCTGGCCAGTGGGATTCCCTGGCACTGCAGCAGAGGGTTGTGGGGGATGGATTTGGGGGTGCAATGGCTAGGTACCCGGACAGTGGCCAGCAATATAGAGAACCCTGGTCCCAGCTGGTCACTCTACTAGTGGTATGGACACCCCCCTGTGGTCATTCTGCAGTATAACTGTCCCACACTTTTGTTGCCTCCTGTGGTCATTGCTGAGCATAACTGTACCTCCTTTCCATGTTATGGAGAACAATCAGTTCCAGGCACATCCCATTTTCCTGGCATAATCAAATGTTTACCTTGCTTTAAGTTAGGAAAAGAGGAAGCTGCACGCTGAATTTGGCGGTCCTAGCTCTTACAGTTTGGGAGGAGTTCTTGAACAAATGGACTCACAGACAGACAGCTGCACAAACCCTCTGCATTAATTCCATATTCTATTTGTGAAAAACCCATGGTGACCAATTTATTTCCACACCAGCATGCTCACCATACTTTTTGTAGAGTTCTGTATGAAGACACATCGTGTGCTCACACTGAGGAGCAATGCCAGACACTTGTAAGTAGCAAAAAAAAAAAAAAAAGTCTTTTGCCATTGCAATAATCAACAGCACTCAAAAAGCTCCAAAAGGATAATTTGCACTCTCAGGCACACCTAGGATTAATTTTTCCATGGGTCCTGAGCACCTGTAGCTTCTGTTGAAATCAATGAGAGCTGTAGGTACTCAGTAACTCTGGGAAAAACAGAGTCAGGATCTTCCAGTCAAAATCAGTTTTCCACTCACGTCAACAGCAGACCTACTTTACCCTTGAAAATGCCAATTATAAGAGAAAATTGCATAGCTGTGCCTCTCAGCAGTTAACTGGACAGCACATATGACAATCAGGTAATTGCACAAAGTTATGGCAATGATGTAACATACAGTGCACATAACAAAACAAGTAATACAGCGGTGCACATCTGTTTGCTTTGCTGTAGCCCCCAAGGGACCCCAACCAAGATCAGTGCTCATTTTTCCTAGGCACCATACAATGTGAAACCAGTCATTGGCCTGAATATGCTCTAATCCATACAGACAACATAGGAAAAAAAAGGTGGAAGGAAACAAAAGGAGTGAAGTGGGTTACCCAAGCTCACACACTCAGAGCCAAGAGAAAGTGATACCATACCTTCCAACCCCCACTTTAGTGCCTTATCCACTACCCCAGGGGTTCTCAAACTTCACTGCACCATGACCACTTCTGGCAAAATTTACTACCTGACCCCAAGGGACAGGGACCAAAGTCTGAATCCAACTGCCCTGGAAACCAAAGCCTGAGCCACACCACCTTAGCTGGGGAGGCCAAACCACAGCCCTGGGGCTTTGGCCCAAGCAGGGGACTTGTAAGCTGCTTACTTGTTCCCTGGGAGATGGGGCTTGGGTTTCAGCTTTGGCCACAGGTGGTGGAGCTCAGACTTTGGCTCTGGACTCCAGCAACTCTAACAGCAGCCATGACAACCTCATAAAGATAGGATTGCAGCCCACTGTGGGGTACTGACCCACACTTAAAGAATCACTGCTCTAGTCCATATGACATTGTTGTAGTTCAACTTTTACAAAACATGGAATTAGCCGAGAGCTCTCCTTTCTAAGGGCATGTCCGTGGAGTAACTGGAACAGCCCCAACTAAACCAGTTGTGATTCACAGTATGTCCCCTCAGGCAGCTCATCCAGGGGCTTCTAACAATATGCAGCCTCCACATCAGCCATCCCCACGAAACAGATGATAGATATTCAATGAAAGCATTACAAGAGAACTGATTGCTCCCCAATGAACACCGAGAGCACTGCCTGATGCTTATTTCACTCTGAAAGCAGAACATCCAAGTGATTCATGGATCCATTTTAGCCATTTTTAAAAATAATGTGAACATTTAAACTGGCCCAAGACACTGCAATAAAAACCGTACCCAACATAGGTCTAATGGGTTTGCTTTAGTAACAGATGACAATAACTGAGATACAACCAAGACCAGAAAGTAAAATGATTATTCTACAACACCCCAGTGATAGGTCTCAAAGAACCTTCAGAACAGATGTGTCTGTCTGCGCCTCCTCCAGGTCCATTTCAGAAGAGCACACACTCCTCTGTTTATACTAGTGACATGTTAAAAGAATATTTTTGCAGCACTGTTTGTATATATTAATGATGCCAGGGTCACAGGATGTGCAAAGAGAGGATTCAGGGATGGCCTCCCCTAGGAACAGGGAAGTGACATAAGGTGGCATTTCATTTGGCAATTAAAATGTTGCTGGTGTCCCACAGGGGTAGGGGGATGCACCTCCTGAGTGCCACAACAATTCATTAATGGCAAGGGTCATTTTAAAAAAAACTGGCTGTCATCAATTACTTGGGGCAGATGCTGCTGTGTGTGACTGGTATGTAAAGTCAGCCACCATAAAGTATGCAGAAAAGAATCCAGGTCACCCAGTCTCAGGCATTGGCTGTATATTCCCTGCATACCTAAAGCTTCCATTAAAATAGGGCTGTTATGTCCCTTTTAAAGAAGAAGGTTTTACAGAAAACTACATCAGTTTCAGGTATGAGAAATAGCAGCATATATCCCAACGTGACAGCCCCACTCTTGCAGCTGCTGCCAGAGAGGTGCATGGGATGCCTAACAACCAACAGGTGTTCCATCAAGTGAACAACACCTTTGCCCTTTGGAACTAGAGGGTCTGGGTTCTGTTCTTCTTGGGAGCAGGGTAGTGATCACCTGTGAGACATGGATGCATTATATGCAAGCAAAGCCTTTTCTTAACCTAAAACACCTATTTCACCCAGACTATGGCCTTCCATCAAGAATCACCCTCACAAATATGGAGGACACATATGAAAACCTGTTACTTTTGGATACAAGAATGCCAGTATATCAATAGTTAAACTAGAAGTATGTTCAGACTGGAAACTCTGCATTGCAGACCTAGGAGCAAAATTCAGCATTTTGGCTGCAAACTCCATACTATGGGTAACAATAGTCATTATAATAATGAGCATAAAATGTTTACCACAGATATTTTGTAGGCCATTAAAACATCATATTTTACAAGCTCTGTTTCCTCTCATGCTCCTCTTTTGTGGTTCCAACATCTATCCACTTTTCGACTGTTGAAGAGAAGTATTTTATTTCACTAAAGTTGGGTTTGGTGTATTTTCAGGAGGACAGATAGATACATTCTAGTCTCAGTAACGGGGAGATACTGGAATCATGATGTGCTCCCCAGGGCCACAGACCCCAAATAAAACAGCACACACAGAGGGGAGCTGACAGCCTCACAGAGGTCCTGGACAAGGTGGGGAGGGCCAACTGTGTGCCCCAGAAGGGGGTGAGGCCTCAGGTAAAAGGGGTGGGTCAGAGGCAACCAGCCCTAAATGCTGTCCAGACTGTGTCATGGCCCCTGCCCTGAATCTCAGTGCTGTGCTCCTGTAATGATTTAAAGGCCCCCAGGCTCTAGGTGTCACTTCTTTCACAGTGACAGCTGCCAGGAGCCCCAAAGCCTCATGAATGGCTGGGCCCCAGGGCAGCTGCCCTCTCTGCACACGCTCTCCTGTCCACAGGCCAGTACATGTACAGGTCAGCTTTCCCCTGACTCCTTCCTGAAATTGTATTTTCAAATGGAGCATAGTCCTCTTACGCCAGCACTTAGCTCTCATCTGGAGGAGGGTGAAAGCAGAAAACTGCCCTTCCCCTTCCTACAAACCTTCATTTCTTCCTCTTTCCCACTACTCTCTGTTTCCTTCCTATGGGCCTCCCACACAGAGGAAGCACAGCTGTTCATTCCTCTTTCCAACAACAGAATAAGCCACAGCCGCCAGCTCTTCCTACCAGGTCTAGCATTTTAAAGGGCTGTGTAGAGTAAATGATTTAACCCCTTCCAAGTCCCTGTAAGGATGGGGCACAGGTATCCTACCCTGTGGGCTTAACTGTGACTTCCGTGGGCGCTTGCACAACCTGATCCATAACCTCAGAAGCAATTTACTTTGCATATTAATGCATTTGTATCCCAACCCCTGTTTGTTATTTGCTAAGTGCCAAAGGACTGACACATGTGCAAAGCTTAAAAAAACAGACAGGGGAGCAATTAGCACCCTCATACTAAAAGATGAGTTTTCCATAAGATAGCGTTTATGTATCACCACTGCTCTCTGCTGGACAGAATGTCAGAGCAGCTCAGGTGTATTTTACCCTATGGTGCCCTGATGGTCTAGCCCAGAGGTGCATAAAGTGGGGAATGGGAAGCATGAAATGTCATAAGAAGGGTGCAGCACAATCGACTAGGGGGGTCCCACACTTTTTCAGCTCATTAAAAATGTTGAAGTATGTTACTGTTCGTGTATGTATTTATATACCCGTTAATTTTTTACATTCTACATATTCTATTTTCTTACCCATGCCCAAAGGTTTTTTTTTTCCTCATATGCACATAATCCAAATGGACAAATTTCAGTTAACATTAGATAGATTGGAGTCAGCAGATAGGAATAAGGGCATTTTGAAGTTGGCAGGGTCCTTTTGAAAAGGACCCCATCTGGATGAGCCGCACGGGAACGAAAAGCAGCAACTTTGAAGTGCTGCGGCCGGCAGCACGCTAACGAGACTCTGAATATGCATTTCAGTGCCTCATTAGTATTCTTCAAAATGGCCATTAGCATGGCTATTTCAAAGTTTTCTCTAAGTGTAGACGTAACATTTATGAATTAGAGGATGGGAAAAGCACCTACCTTCAAGGGCTCCTCAGCACCTACTCCAGCCACAAATCTGTTAAAGCAGCAGTAGGAAACTTGGGCCACTGAAAACTTGATGCACACCTGTTTAGGGCTCAAGCCTAGGGGTATCGTTTCAGAAAAACGGGAAAATTGTGTCAGCATATAGAACGTTATAAGTGATTGCCTTATACCCTGCGAAATCGCGGGAGGGTGGGGCAGACAGGAGACATAATCAAGAATTGGAAGGCACATAGTCCTGGAAAGTGTCAGGGAAGCAAAACAAGGTGTGAGGTGGGCACAGGCCCATAGCAACTAAACCCCTCTGCTTGAGAACCCCTCCTCACCTTCCCCCGTTTCAGAGACCTGCTAAAGAGCTCTCTGTGTGTGGACTTGAGCTAGCTTTTCCACTTCCCAGTGTCTTGGACTCTTACGTGACAGACGGTGAGGTTTTATTAACACACAGTTCACTGACAGCCAAGCTATTTAGCTTCTCAAGATTGTTAAAGTAAAAAAATAGTGTGCCAGGTCTGCACTCTTCTATGCCAGTTTTTGTCTTGGATTTTTTTTTTTAAATGGAATGATGAACCTCACAGTGCATTAGAAACGATGACAGATCTTTAACTGGTATTCTGTAGAGCAAAGAACACAGCAACACTGTCATAATTTGGAAATGTCTTGTTTAAAATACATTTAGGCCATGCAAAACAGATATTGATATTCACTTGCAGTATCTGAGAGCCAACAGTGCCTGGAAGGCATCTCATTGAGAGAATCTTTTTCAGCAGCAGTACCAGCAGGTGGGATGAAACAGTGACAAATGGGAGGGAAGGCAGCACATATGAATAAGCTCTTTAATATCCTATTTGTTTGTTCATCTTGGCTGCTTGCTTTGTTATTTCACATCATCAGGCTGCACAAAAGCAGCTGAAGTGCAATCCAGTCCTGCAGCACGGTCCTGGGGAGGGCTGGAGAGGATTTCTCTTCAGTATCCTATTACTAAGAACATGCAAAATGTCTGTGAGGAAACTGCAAGGTGGTGCTGTCAGGAGTGTTGAATAATTAAGTGCCTTTTTCTTAATTTCATATTAGAGAGTCACCACCTGTGCACTTAATCAAGAGACTTTAATGGTGTTGGTGCAATTGTTGAGGTCTCTGAGTGCACTGTCTCTGCTTCCATCACCTTTCTGTGTTTAGCAAGTATTTTACAAGCATTTCCTGTGTTTAGTTTTATACATTTGGTGGGGAGGGACTCTTATGTTCCCAAGAAGCTTCACCCTTCTTGTCATGAATGGAAAGGGAGCTTGAATTCCATAAGCTGCCATAGGAATGGTGTAAACCTTACACTTCCTACTGGCCTGTGACCACAGCACTGTCATCATCATCAATAACCGTGGGCTCAGGGTCCGTTGATGTCTGATGCCTCTCTCACTATTTCCTTCCATCTTTCCCTGTCCAGTGCAGAGTGGCTTAGTTCCCACTAACAAAATCAGCATACAATTTCAATTTCTGCCCAGTGGCCACTGACATGTTGACATATGCCAGAGCCTTTCCATATTACAAGATAATATATTCAGTAATATCCCCATATGTCAGTTTCCAAGAAGTGAAGATGAATTGCTAATTCTTTAGTGGGGATCTCGCTGCTTGTCATCTAGATGGAATAATGCTGCTTACCTGCTTTGTAAGTGCTTTGAGATCAACAGTGATACTTGAGTGCTAAGTGGAAGCACAAAAATAATCTGGAACATAGCCAAGATTATCCTAAACTGTGCTAAATGCATGCAGGAAGGAACAGAGTAGAAGTAAACAAGAGAGGTCTGTAATTTGCACACTGTTGCACAAATCCTGCCACTGGACAAGAGGAGTCTAAAACATCTGAATGGCGGCTATCTAGACTAAACTCATCTGTTTAATTAGTACTTTATAGGAGCCTGATCCTGCCCCTTTTGGATTCATGGAAGTTTTGCCACTGACTTCACTTGCAAGCTATATCGGAGCCTGTAAGGTTCTTTGTACATTACCTTTTATCACATTACTTTTCCCAATGTTTCCTTATCTGTGAAGGAGAGACAATAAATATTCATTTCCCTCACTGAGGTCATTTTAGGATTAGTAAATTAATGCATGTGCATTGCTTGTGTGAGTGCTAAGCATTATTATTCTCGTAGGCTGTTCACAAAGAAGTTGATTAAAGATATACCCTGACAGCAGGCTCTCAGCTCTATCCAATACTCAGGTAAGTTGTATATAGTTATAATTTCAAAGTGATTCTTTGAGGGATAGGTTATATTGGACATCACAATCATGAGAGGTTGTACTCAGTGTATAAAAGAAGATGAGTATCATAACACTATCATAACACTATCTTAACAAGTTAAGTCAATGGCTAGGTGATCTTAATAAGCTCAGCCGTAGTTAGCAGATGCAGTGGCTCAGTCATATCCTGCAAGTAACTAAACAGCTTCGGTCTAGAAAGATCATTAGAGGATTATCTGGCACATTGTGTCTCGGGGCACAGGGCAGTACTTAGGCAGCTGTATGTTGACTTTTTTATTAGCATCTCAGGATCTCTTGAGGGATGTATTGAGGGAAGTGAATTAAAAGGATTGTCTATATCTTAGATGTAAATTAGAATGGATCACTGGACACTTGCATTTTGGGGAGATTGATGCTGCTTGGAAAGGCAGACTGGTAGAGCCGTACAATGTTTTTATAAGTAAGCATAAAATCTAGCAAAAATGTAAGTGGCTTCAGTCTTTGGAGACTATCAGCTATCTGTCTTGGCAGAGGCAGTAGAACTCACATTCTCTGGGTGGAGCTGGGAAAGAAGATAATATCTCATCAGAAGGTTATGGCATATGCTACCATGTTCTGCTTTCAGTGACTAAGGATATGATGCGATTCTTATTTTAGTTTCCTCCTTCAGGAAAAAACTAAGCCAACGTTCTGAGGAAAAATCCACTTATTGATTTCTGAGACTGCTCTCTCTCAACCACCTCTACTGAATAGATGGCCCTGGCATTTAGGAGGAAAAGCTATAATGTTAGAAGTCCTTTCTCCATGGGCTTCTGCTTGACTCAGACTCTTAGGGACAGGGTTTAACATGAATAGGCAAGCTTGGACACACAAGGAGCCCAACTGAGCTGTTGACTGGAATACTTCCCCTTATCAGCAACATAACCCACCATGTGCTTCTTGGATATTCTGGAAGAGACTATCCCCACCATGAAAAGTTCACAAGGGCTGGGTCTACACTTGCCCCCAACTTTGAAGGGGCATGTTAATTACTAATGAATCTCCCATCAACCTGACTAATGAATTTTGAGGACTAAAGGCACTTCAAAGTAGTGTGGGCACTTTGAAGTGCCCGCGGCTACACAGCATGCCAGCACTTTGAAGTTACCAGAGGGGAAAATTAGTCTAATGAAGTGCTGCATATTCACCGCAGCACTTCATTAGTAATCTCTCATCACCCTGATTAACATGCCCCCTTCAAAGTTGGGGGCAAATGTAGACAAGCCCAAGAACAAGTAGACAGAAGCTAGTGGAGAGGAAGACAATCACACAAGGTAAAACATTTCCCCAAAGCTGTTGAATAACAGATTGCTTCCTACCTGGTAGTGCAGACTCAGCATTCCAGTGTGCATGGGAGCAAACCCTAATAGGAACCACAGCCTAAGACCAGCCTTTGGTGCACTGTGCAGGTTGCCATGATGAAGCTGAACTCCAGGGCATACTGCAGCCCTTAAACTCCTGCAATCCCGTGAATGCACAAACGGAATCAATGTGTTTCTGTGAGAACAGAGCCCTGTGCAACCAATGGGGTGTGGGGAATACTCTGAGTGTATGACTATGTGGCAACTGTGAATGTGCTTTCTAGCATAATTAGAGAGAACTGGGAAGTCTTGAGTAGTGTAATGACTCGTGGTTTGAGGCTGCTAGCTCAAGCCACCTCCCCAGTTCACTGCTAGTTTCTTTAGCCAGCTGACTCAGCGAGAGTTGGCTTATAGCTGTGTGGGAAGCCTGCTCCCAGCTGTAATGTAGCTGTACCTTTAGTGGTATTAAAGGTGATATAGGAGATATAGTTCCTGGTTACTCAATCAGGATTATTATAAATAAAATTCTACCCTCTGTCTCCTTCACTTAGACCTATCCTCCCATTATTTTCTGGGTATACACACATCTCTGCAATGGGAAGGAAGGGTAACATAAAGACTAGACATCTCCTGTGAAAGAGGGGATCTGATGGACTTGCTCACTGTAAGGTGATAAGCACGATTCAGTTTTCAGCTCTTGGAGAAATTTTCCCCTTACATTCCCACACAGGTTGAGAAAATGTGGAGTGGAGCAGCTATTTCTGGAGCTTAAGTTGGATAACATTAAACACTTTTTAATGAATTTCCAAACAGATAACAATACTCTTTGATTTCGAAGATGAAAAATAATTGAACTCAAGAAGGGAGGATATTTATGTCAAGCTGGTCCTGTCATGAATAGGAAAGGAAACAGGGAATATTACTCAGTCTCCTGTGCATTTGCAGTGATGCACTCTTTGCCCTCTGGGAAAACAGAGATATATTTGTATGTTGATTGAAAAGTACTGCAGTTAAGGTCTGCAGTTAAGGCCTAGATAACTCTACAGCTTTCACGGAAAACCAGGCCTCTAACATGGAAAAGCGGTTCCTAGCACATCCTTAAGAATGCCTCTTGATCTTTAACCAATTAACACCAAACTATATCAACAGCAGTAACATCATGAGATTGCATTTCGAGCTAAATTTATGATTCACCTTCTCAGGAAAGCTACTCATCAGAAAAAACAACAATAAAGCTGTTTTATACCTATATTTACAGTATGTATACATAAACACAAATGTACGATGTCGAGGGCTGCGTCAACCACAACATTCTCGCGTTGTGGTTGACGCAGCCCTCAATGCCGTTGAGCTCCTACCAGTAATGGACGAACTGGATCAAGAACCGACTGTGGATGAACTGGAGAGAGCCATCGACAGCATTGCAGCAGGAAAGGCCCCTGGTCAGGATGGTATACCACCAGAGGTAATCAAATGTGCCGCGGACACACTCCTGGAACACCTACATGAGCTACTGTGCCTGTGCTGGAAAGAGGGTGAGGTTCCACAGGATATGCGCAACGCTAACATTGTAACGTTGTATAAGAACAAAGGAGACAGAAGCGACTGCAACAATTACCGTGGAATCTCCCTCCTAAGCGTCACTGGTAAACTGTTCGCTCGCGTCATCCTTGGCAGACTCCAGAAGCTTGCTGAGAGGGTGTACCCCAAATTGCAGTGTGGATTCCGCGCAGAGAGGTCTACCGTTGACATGGTCTTCTCTCTAAGGCAGCTGCAGGAGAAGTGCAGGGAGCAGAGAAAGCCACTCTACATAGCCTTCATTGACCTGACCAAGGCCTTTGACTTGGTCAGCAGGGATGGTCTGTTCAAACTGCTCCACAAGATAGGCTGTCCTCCACGGTTATTCAAGGAGATCCAGTCGTTCAACGAAGACATGAGAGGAACCATCCAATATTACGGCGCATTATCGGATGCTTACAGAATCGGGAGCGGTGTCAAACAAGGATGCGTGCTTGCTCCAACATTGTTCGGGATCTTCTTCACACTCCTCCTGAAGCATGCCTTTGGATCTTCAACAGAGGGCATCTTGCTGCATACAAGACCTGATGGGAAACTGTTTAACCTTGCAAGGCTGAAAGCTAAGTCTAAGGTGCGAGAAGTCCTCATCAGAGACATGCTGTTCACAGACGATGCTGCTGTAGTGTCTCACACAGAAGACCAGCTTCAAAAACTACTGGATCAGTTCTCCAAAGCATGCAAGGACTTTGGGCTTACCATCAGCCTAAAGAAGACAAACGTACTCGGTCAGGATGTTGCTGAATCCCTATCAATCAGCATTGACAACTATACGTTAGAGGTCGTCCACGAGTTCGTTTACCTCGGGTCCACCATCACTGACACCCTGTCGTTGGACACTGAGCTAAATAGGAGGATTGGAAAAGCAGCCACAACTCTGTCCAGACTCAGCAAGAGAGTGTGGAATAACAACAAGCTGTACACTCACACCAAAATGCAAGTCTACAGAGCCTGCATCCTCAGCACCCTCCTTTATGGCAGCGAGACTTGGACCCTGTATGCCCGCCAGGAAAAGAGGCTGAACGTCTTCCACTTCCGCTGCCTCAGGCGCATCCTTGGAATATCATGGAAGGACAGAGTGAACAACACCGCCATCCTCGAGCAAGCTGGAATCCCAACCATGCATACCCTCCTCAGGCAGCGTCGACTCCGCTGGCTTGGCCATGTCCACAGGATGAATGATGGAAAAGACAGCCTGTATGGAGAGCTAGCCTCTGGCAAAAGACCTCCTGGATGCCCCCAGTTGCGCTACAAAGATGTCTGCAAGAGAGACCTCAGAGAGGTAGACATCGAGCTGGACAACTGGGAAGAACTAGCAGATGACCGCAGCAGATGGAGGCAGGGGTTGCACAAGGGCCTTCAGAAGGGCGAGATGAAGATCAGACAGCTAGCAGAGGAGAAGCGAGCACACAGAAAGCACAATAAGGACTTGCCAGACACCCACTACATCTGTAAGAGATGCAGCAAGGACTGTCACTCTCGTGTGGGTCTTCATAGTCACAATAGACGCTGTAAATGAAGTCCTCAATTGAAACTTTAAAGGGCGCGATCCATAGTCTATGCAGACTGAAGGATGCCTACTACTACTACTACGATGTCACACTCCATTGTCCAAGTGGCAACTATAGCAATGACATCTTGTTGTATATTTAATTTGTTTATTGCATATTTAACACATTCATAGGTGACATTCCCATATGAGACATGCTAGAAAAATATTTAATCCTACAACAGACTATGAAGTGAAGGATTTAACTTAATGCCCAGAGTTTTAATTCTACACAAGAGCAACTGTGGCAATTTATGCTCATCCAGACAGGGGTCCTTTTTGAAAGGACCCTGCCAACTTCAATATCCCCTTCTTCCTATCAGCAGATATCGGATTTCGAAGCTGGCAGGGTCCTTTTGAAAAGGACCCCCATCTGGACGAGCAGCGCGGGAGTGAAAAGTGGCAATTTTTAAGTGCCGCAGCCGGCGGCATGCTAATGAGGTGCTGAATATGCATTTTAATGCCTCATTAGTATCGTTCAAAATGGCCGTTAGCATGGCTATTTCGAAGATTTCTCTAAGTGTAGACATGGGCAAAGTTTGTTTACAGCCAGTAGTTGTGGCTCTTAGAGTTCCGTGCTGTTCAGTTGTAATGTACTCCTAAATGTCTGTTAAGAGCTCAGTAAGCAGTAAACATGTTGGTAATGCGCTAGACAATATTGACCTCCCATAACCCAGCAACTTCTCTTTTTTGTACCGGTGAGGTCTGTAGAGAGCTGGACTAGTGAGGTCAACCTGCATACAAATTTCTACTATGGATGTAACCAACACTATATGATTCTAAAGATACTATTTGAATATAATGTGTTTGTAATATCCAGATTTAAATTCTCTCAACATAAAATTTTTGATAAGGTGGGAATGCAGCCCATATGACTGTATTACTCACACAAAGGATCCCATATGAATCTGCTGCTATCTGCTGATAAGAATAAGGGGATTTCGAAGTTGGCAGGGTCCTTTCGAAAAGGACCCCCGTCTGGACGAGCCGCTTCGGAGTGAAAAGCAGCAATTTCAAAATGCTGCAGCTGGCAGCACGCTAATGAGGTGCTGAATATACATTTCAGCACCTCATTTTTATTCTTTGAAATGGCCATTAACATGGCTATTTCGAAGATTTCTCTAAGTGTAAACGTAACCTTTATGGGACCATGGGAAACTTGGCCACACCAATGATATGATAAGTGGACATCTAGCTAACTAAAATCATGCCAGATTACAGATGTTGCCAGATGACAGAGTTCTGGAAATAAAGAGGTTCAGCCTGTACTTTTCGAGCAATATGCCTTGTGTCATTGTCCTCTCCTGCCCCTAGACAATACTCAGTATTTCAGCATATACATAATAAATTATACATTCAGAGCCATCCATATACAGTTCTCATTTCCAGCTCTAGTATAGTAGATCTCAAGATACCAGAATTTAAAAAACTCTTATACAGAGAAATGTTACTGTAAATATCACAGGCTTCTGAAAAGTGTTATGCCTTTTCCCCAGTTGTTGGAAATTGACATTTCTACTAAAGTCAATAAAACTACGTTGACTTAAAGAAGTAGAAGATACAGCTCATTTATGATCATTTTCTTGACATTCAAAGCCTTGTTCCTTTCAGTAAATGGAGGCAGTCAAGCATTATGGGAAAAATTGGACCTGTCTATTTTAAAATCCTTTCTAAATCTTACATGTATGAACATACATAAAATCCAGCTAGCAGTACAGAAATATTAAAGGGTTATAAAATCAAGCATCAATGTCTGCAAAGGCAGTGTGCTTGTATTTAAATTATAGAGCAAGCAGGCTAAATGTAGCTTTGTGCCCCTCTAATGGATGCACCATATATAGTTGCCCATCAGGCTGTTACTGCTTTTATGCCTTATTACGGTGCATGAAAACAATACAAACTATAATGTTTGATACACACTAAGGCGATGTTTACATTTACCTGGAAGGTTGACAGCTGCCACGCAATTTTTGGCACACCAGTTGCACACCAAAAATAGACTTTGCAGCCATTGACTTCTGCAGCTGTCTTCTGCAGGTCCAGAAGTTTGACAGAAGTTTTCTTCCTATCAACGTTCCTTAATCTTTGTGGCTCACAAGGAGCTCCAGGGTTGATGTTGACCCCGGAATGAGCCGTTTCACACACGAGCAAAACAGTGACCCAGAAGATCAAACCTAGGCAGTTGATCTTCACAGCCAGTGTAGATGTAGTTCAGACCCTAAAGGGTCTGTTCCTTGGGTCTGAACAATCTAATTTTGCACAAGACCAGGGAGATGGAGGCAATGGGATGACAGGAGGAAAGGAAGGTGGTTGAATGTCAATTTTGTGTTGCCCTTCTGAAAGGATTCCATCTTCTATGGACTTTGGATCAGAAACCAAGGGATAATGATGAACAATTTACCAGACGCCTTTATGCACAGTTGTTATAATTCTGACTCTGACATCTATGGAGGTTCTTACTGAAAGTTATGCAATGCAAGTCCCAAAACTGGTCAGGGAAACAACAAAAGAAGAGCTGGAAAGAATCTGGTCACACAGAACATTACTACAGCTTTAAATTTCTGTCATGAAAGATTCGATCTAATTTTGCAGAAGAAAGGCATCTCTCTACATAGAAAGCATACAATTATCCTTGTGTAGTGTGATTTTCATAGATGGTGAAGTGTTCATTCTTTTTTAAAAAGCTTGATGTCAGCTTTGAAGTGAATGTTCATTGTTGCTATCTCATGAAAATCTATTCATGCTGTTTTTCAGGCGTTTGCAAGTTCAGAAGTTCAGTGCTACTTGTGTCAAAATGGTCTAAAACTGTAATTTTCTGCTTACGGTCTAAGAAACTTATTTCTTATGCCATCAAAAGCTCATGATTAAATCTCAAAAAGTTTAGAGGTTTGACTGGAAAGCTAAGCTCAACTGAAGCGTATCTTTACCTCTTGGACCAAATTTGCCCTTGAATTCCTCCTCTTTAGGCTGAAAAAATATTGCAAAGGAAATAGCATCTTCAATAAGTTTTCTTGTATCTTCACCTTCCCAACAGAAAGGAATAACATAAAAGACCAAAAAAATATATTTCAAGACCCATGTCTCCACATTCAGACTGTGACAGGGTCAGTAGGGGTTGGATGGCCCAGTGGTTAGTGCCCACCCAGTCATTTAGGCAGTAGTAGGAAATTTAGTCCTACCCACTCCTTCCACATAGTCCAGGGCCTGAGAAGGGTAAGTTGGGTTCCAGCCTCCAAGGCGGCCATGTGGGTTATCATCCTTGATCATTTCCTATCATTGCTTTTCTTCCTCAATGTCTAGCACCAGAGAAGGAAAAAAAGAAAAGAAAAAAGAACTTGTGTCAGCACCCACCATATTCAGCCTACAGTTCTATTCTCTAGGGAGGTTTCTCCATCACCTTGGTCAGAAGCCTTCAGGGACAGGTCTGTACTACTCTCAGTCTCCTCCTCCTGACCTAGGTCACTTCATTTTCAACTCCGTCTTGAGGGCTACCTGGGCTCAATAAGGTGCTGGAATTAAGGGTGTGGGGGGTGCTGCAGCACATCCTGGTTTGAAATAGTCTCCATTATATATAAGGTTTTCAGTTTATTTCAACAGCTCTCAGCAACCCCACTATAAAATTTGTTCCCACAGCCCTACTCAGTACTATCCTTTGACTCCTTGCAGCCCATGGCGGGGGCTTGTGTAACCCAGCCCAAACCTGGAAATAAAACAGTAGCCATAAAGTAGGTAAGTAATGGGTGGAGAAAGTTAACAGCCTATATCCCTGAAATTATCTGCACAGTGATTTTCTGGGATAAGACCAGAAATATACTGATTATTATAAATCATTTCTACAACATAAGTTACACAGAACTTTACAAATACAAGTGAGATGCAATCCCTGCCTAAAATTGCATATAATCAAATAAAAAAAACCCACCCACTAGCCACAGAATACGTGTTCAGGAGAAGACAAGGAAATTGCTAATGATGTGAAGAAACTGCTGAGATCAAGTGGATTTTGAAGATGACTTGAAGGACAGAGAGGTACTTGGGGACTGAAGATAAGTCTGTTCAATAGGTTAGGCCAGTAGGGCTGCATCTCCGCTAGTAAGACCAAGACTACAGTAAAGTTTAAAAAAGAACTAGATAAATTCATGGGGGATAGGTCCATCCATGGCTATTAGCCAGGATGGGCATGGACGGTGTCCCTAGCCTCTGTTTCCACAAGGCTGGAAATGGGCGACAGGGAATTGATCACTTCATGACTACCTGTTATGTTCATTCCCTCTGGGGCACCTGGCATTGGCCACTGTCAGAAGACAGGATACTGGGCTTGATGGGCCTATAGTCTGACCCAGTGTGGCTGTTCTTATGTTCTTAAGTTCTTTTGAAAAAAAAAGCGGGGAGGGGGCTTTTTCGAAAGAACCAGAGTGTCCACACACAAAATGTGCTCTTTCTATCTGAAATTAAAAGAACACCACACTTTTTCTGGCAGTCCTCTTCCTCTCCCAGATGAGGAAGAGCGCCTTTTCCCAAAAAACACTCAGAAAGAAATGCATGCAGATGCCCCGGGGGTCCATTTTTTCGAAAGAGCAGTCCTTATGGTGCTGGATTTTTCAATCCCTGGCCCATTCTTTTGAAAGAGTGGAGGCTGCCTGGATGCTCTTTATCAACATATCAGATAATTTTTGTCAATCCGCTTTTTTGTATATGGACACACTCTTTCCCAAGAAGTTTTTTCAGAAGAGAACTTCTTTCAAAGTATCACTGGAGTGTAGACATATCCTAGGAGAGTAAACACAAACACAGCATTAAAGATTGCAAAGGGGAGGGGGAGAGAGAGAGAGACTAAGGAAGACAAGAAGTGATGGAAAAGTGGTGGGATGGGATGGGAAGGATCTATGAGAGAAAAAAGGGGCCTAGGAAACATTCCCATAAGCTATGAACCTGTGTCATTATACCTTTCTCCTGTCAATGTTATGAATGTTTTGTGTTGTAGGATTTGTACATAAAATATCACTCTTGTCCACTGGGATGTGGTCCAGGAGGTGAGATTTACGCTGACCATGATAGTTAGCACTATTATCCTTCCTTTTTTTTTCCTGGAAACATTGGTGACTCATTTCTTTTCCCCAATTTAGCAGTCTTTTTTCTTGTTTTCTTTAAGAGACAGACTGCCACTGCTAGCGCTGACTCCATCTATAAAAGGAAGTTTAATGAGGAGCGTGGGAGGTAAGTTTAACACTGTTGGGTTCTATTTTTAACTAGGCCACTAACCTGGGCAGTCAAGGTCTGATTTTGTGCAAGTCACTGACAACTTACCTTTAATTTTAGCCTTCTTACTTTTTACCAGTGCTTTTTTGTGCCGCTACTTGCTGGTACTGAGTACTGGCACCTCGGCAGCCCCAGCCACAGGATCCCCAGTGAGGGAAGGAGCAGCGGGGAAGGGAGCCATCTGACTACCAGCTCCTTTTTTAATAAAAAAGCACTGCTTTTTATGTCTATCATGATACACGCTGGGCTTGATTTTCAGAGGTGCTGAACAACTGCAGCTCCCATTGACTTCAGTTGAGGCTATGTTAAATCTTGATTGTAGGATGAAAATTTCTGAGGCAGGCCATGGCATTCTCCTAAAGACACCCTATTCGAATCCTAAAGTCTGGAGTAGACCTATAATCCTATATTTCAGAAACCCAGTTAGCATGAGTGGACGGTTACTCCTGCTTTACCCTCCACATCTTACTCACAAGACCCAGGGAAGGTCCTCCTAACACGGACAGCGCACATCACAATGGGGTTCAGGTCCATGAATATATGACTTTATGGGTATTATGGTAAATAGTAAGTATTGGCATTATAGTAAATTAATCTGTACAGTGTGAGTGTTAAAGGAGTAAGGCCCATACCTGCATAGATCAGGTAGAAGGGGGAAGTGTAACACACACTAAGCGGGTGGTTAGCTAAGAACTTGGTGTGCAATAACTTGAAATTCACTTTCAAATATTTGTGCCCCAAAACTGGATAACTTGACTATTCACGGAAAAGGCACAGACATGTCAGAAGGGCAATTCACCTTCAAAACAAACATGGTGAGTTTCTCACAAATTACTGCTTAGATCATTCTGACATTCAGTGCCGCACTAAATACTGTGGGCACCATGAAAGCCATCCGAGTAATGGAAGCATAGGAGTGCCTCCGCATTAGGAATACGACAGGAAATGCTCTGCAATTCTGAGCATCTCTCTTGATCCACTAAGCAAAATGGTCTGCTTTAGCTGCACTGGCAGGCAGGGCTGAAATTCAGGCAGCACTGTCCTGAGTAGAGCTCTGGTAAATACCTTTTAAACCTGTAGGGCAGAAGCTCCAACCTCCATAGCTGAAATCCTGAATGCCAGCATACCCCATGGGGAAGAACTCCCAAGCCCAAGCATGGCCTCCTGGGTTGGAGACCTAAGCCCCAGTACCCTCATGGGGTAAAAGCCCCAAGTGCTCGCGTACGCACACAGACACACACCCCATGAGGCTAAAATCCCAAGACCTTCTGCCCATGAGCAGAAGCCCAGAGTCCCAAATGAGAGGTAAGACAGGCTCTGGGAAATACTGTATGAGAATTAAAGCCTTGCTGGTGGGTACAGTAGGAAGATGGAGACAAAGCTCCATCTATTCCTCTTCCCTACCCTCAATCCCCTGACAAAGGTGGATAGGGAGTTGAACAGCCAGGGAGGCTGTGGCCATGCATCTCTTTAGGGTGCTGCCCATCTCCTCCTTTCTCCTGGCCAACAACAGGAACAACAGGAGATGCATCATACTACTGGCAGGTGCTCTTCTTCTCTTCCTTCCCCCCCTCAACCCACATTATTCCATAAGCAGGCTCTGGAGACAGGGGTAGCTCCACAGAAGAATACCAGAGTTCCTGACAGCTGATTAATTCCAAACATAGCGTAAACAAGGCTGCTGCTACACTACCATGGTCCCATCAGAGGGGCGATGGTAATGAGGCAATTCGAAGCAAGCTTATGAGGTGTTGACATGCATATTCAGCACCTGATTAGCATAATGGTGGCCGCACGAACACACTTCGTTTTTCAGATTGTCCCCATCTTCGCTGTCAATCTGAAAAATCGAAGTTTGTTCATGTGGTGGTCATTATGCTAATGAGGAGCTGAATATTCACGTCAGCACCTCATTAGCTTGCCTCGAACTGCCTCATTACCATGACCCCTCCGACGGGACCATGGTAGTGTAGCAGCAGCCTTAAGCCTTGAGTGTGGAAATACCGAATGACTTTCTAAAACTAACAGCTGGTGCCTTGCACCCAGGCTTCTGAATAATTTTTAATTCTGACTGTTTTAGTGAAGTTAATTATATATGATTTTCAATTGTTTAACTCATGCTGAAGGCTTGCTTCAACATTGATAAAAGTGTGTTCTGAATTATTCAATGATTTGGTCTTTTTCATGTAGATTAGAAGAAATACAGCAACTAGTTAGCAGTGCTTGAGAATTGCACTCATGTGGTCTAATCTGTATTATCCAGGTGAAAACGGGGAGAAGAAAAAAGAAATGAAAATAAAATCCACTGGAAATAGTCCATTTGATTTTATTTTTAAGGGCTAGATTAAAATAAATTCCATTAAGTTCTCATTCCCCTCAAGCTTCCAAAATAATGATGGGCAGCCATGCTACGAAGTTACTGAGCCCAGTGGAGGTGTAGACAAGTGCTAATAGTATGGCCTATGATATAGCAATCAGAGTAGATGAAGAAGTTATCCCTTCTGGCCTCAAAGACAACAGAACCATAGAACACTAGAACTGGAAGGGACCTCGAGAGGTCATCGAGTCCAGTTCCCTGCCCTCCCAGCAGGACAAAGCACTGTCTAGACCATCCCCAATAAGTATCTATCTAACATTCTCTTAAAAATCTCCAGTGATAGAGATTCTACAACCTCCCCCAGTAATTTATTTCAGTATTTAACCACCCTGACAGTTAGCAAGTTTTTCCTAATGTCCAACCTAAACCTCTCTTGCTGCAGTTTAAACCCATTGCTCCTACCCTCAGAGGCCAAGGAGAACAATTTTTCTCCCTCCTCCTTGTACCCCTCTTTAAGGTACTTGAAAACCACTATCATGTCCCCTCTAAGTCTTCTTTTTTTTTCCAAACTGCACAAGCCCAGTTCTTTCAGTCTTCACTCATAGCTCACATGCTCAAGATGTTTAATTTCTCCAATTTCTCCACATCTTTCCTGAACTGTGGTGCCCAGAACTGGACACAACACTCAATTGAGGCCTAATGAACACTGAGTAGAACAGAAGAATGACTTATCGTGTCTTGCTTATGATACTCTTGTTAACGCATCCCAGAATCTTGTTTGCTTTTTTGGCAACAGTATCACAATGTTGACTCATATTTCACTTGTGGTCTACTATCACCCCCTAAATCCCTTTCTGCAGTACTCCTTCCCAGACAGCCGTTTACCATTCTGCATGCATGAAGCTGATTGTTTCTTCCTACGTGGAGTATTTTGCATTTGTTCTTATTAAACTTCATCCTGTTTACCTCAGACCATTTCTCCAGTTGTCCACATCATTTTAAATTATGACCCTATCCTTCAAAGTAGTTGCAATCCCTCCCAGCTTGGTATCATCTGCAAACTTAATAAGCATACTCTCTAGGCCAATATCTAAATCATTGATGAAGATGTTAAATAGAACCAGTCCCAAAACAGATACTGGTGGAACCTCACTTATTATGCCCTTCCAGCATGACAGCAAACCTTTAATAACTACTCTCTGAGAATGGTTATTCAGCCAGTTATGCACCCACCTTATAGTGGTCCAATCTAAGTTGTGTCTGTTTAGTTTATTGATAAGGAGATCATGTGAGATCATGTCAAATGCCTTACTAAAATGAGACATAAAGGGTAGCAAGAAGTAATTCTATAAATATATTAGAAGCAAGAGAAAGAACAAGGACAGGGTAAACCCACTACTCAGTGAGGAGGGAGAGACAACAATAGGAAACTTGGAAATGGTAGAGGTACTTAATGACTTCTTTGTTTCGGTCTTCACCAAGAAGGCTGATGCAGAAATGCCTAACAATGTGTGCAGGTGGGAAAGGGGTAGGTTTAGAGGATAAAACAACAAAAGAACAAAGTTAAAAATTACTTAGAAAAATTAATGTCTGCAAATCACCAGGGCCTGATGAAATACATCCTACAATACTAAAGGAGCTGATAGAGGAGGTTTCTGAGCCTTTACCATCTTTGAAAAGTCCTGGAAGTCCAGAGAGATTCCAGAAGACTGGAAAAGGGCAAATGTAGTGCGCATCTATAAAAAGGGAAAAAAGAAAAACCCAGGAAGATCTTTACCAAATATTCATAAACCTCAATTACCCACCAGGAGAAATAAAAAACAAATCGACAGGGCCAGACGAATACCCAGAGACCAGCTACTCCAAGATAGACCCAAAAAAAGCCAAGAACAGAACACCACTGGTCATTACCTACAGCCCCCAACTCAAACCACTGCAATGCATTATTAAAGACCTACAACCTATCCTTGATGAGGATGCCACACTCCAAAAGGCCGTAGGTGATAGGCCTGTTCCCTCCTACAGACAACCTCCCAGCCTTATAAGGATTCTCACCAACAACCACAGTCTATACCACAGGAACACCAGTCCTGGAACTTTTCCTTGCAAAAAGGCCCATTGCCAACTTTGTCCACATGTCAATTCCGGAGATACCATCACTGGACCTAAACAGGTTATTCACAGAATCACAGGCACATTCTCATGTTCCTCAACTAACCTCATATATGCCATCACGTGCCAACAATGCCCAGGTGCTTTGTATATTGGACAGATTTCAAACTGTCTTAGACAAAGAATTAATGGGCATAAAACAGACATAAAAACACTCCTGATTCACAAACCTTTCAGCCAGCACTTTAATGGAGTGGGTGATTCTGTTAATGACCTGAAAGTCTGCATCCTACTGAAGAGAAATTTTCACAACAGTTTAGAAAGAGAGGCTGCTGAACACTTTCATATTCAAATTCGACACGTTAAGATGTGGTTTGAACCAGGATGGCAATTTTCTAGGTCATTATAGGGGCTCTTATCCATACTTGGCTTTACCTAATTATTGATCCCCCCCTGCCCCACTGCTCTCTGATTTGCTCACCTTGATAATTTTTTTCTGATTTGTCAACCTTGATTACTATTTTTGGTTCTCTGTGCCTTAAATATTGGTATGGCTATAATCTGAAGAAGTGGCGAAAGCTCATCACCTAATAAATTATTTTGTTAGTCTTTAGAGTGCTACTGGACTGCTTTTTGTTTTTACAGACCAGTCAGTTTAACTTCTGTGCTGGGAAAGATAATGAAGCAAATAATTAAGGAATTCATCTGCAAATATCTGGAAGAAAATAAGGTGATAGGTAACAGCCAGCATAAATTTGTAAAGAACAAATTATGCCAGCCCAATCTGATAGCTTTTTTTGACAGCATAACAAGTCTTGTGGATAAGGGGGAAGCAGTAGATGTGGTATACCTTGACTTTAGTAAGGCATTTGGCATGGTCTCACAATGGATCGTGTTTACAGAGTTTTGTCATTAAGAGTCATCAGCTATGAGCCTTTTCCAGCTCAGTCTCCTGGTTGATGTTTCACTTTCGAAAAAAAAAGCATGTTCCTAATTCATGTTATTTAAAATGTGCTAACCAATGAGAGGTGAGAGAAGACAAGTCCAGTTCGTGATTTCCACATGTATTAGCACATAAGATTAAAGACCCCGGTAATCTAGGAAAAACAACAGGTACCTTATGAACAAACAGATTTTTGTTGGAGTGTAAGTTTTAGTGGGCAAAGACCTGCTTTGTCAGATATGTGGTAGTCCAGGGTTTATTTAGCACAGCATAATTCATATTAGGTCTGATATTATTGAAACAAATTTTAGATGTGTCCAAAGCAAGATGCTATGGGAATTCCCACTCTTTGTAACATCTGACGTTAGCAGGATCAGAGTTCACAGTACTGGTGGATCTTTGGGACTCTGGGTCCAAGCTACCTCTCGCACTGTCAAATTAGCTTCTCACTCCATAAAGGGAGCATAGGAAGCCTTCACCCATAAATGTGTTTGGAAAATCTGATTAAGATTCAGAGCTGAACTTTGTGGGTCATGTCTATCCCGACTTAGAGTGGGATTTATTTAGAGACTGAATAGCACATTCTTCCATGAGTAATTCCACTGACTTCATTAGCACTACTCATGGTGTTAAGATACTGTTTCAAGTAAGTAGGGACATTGTAAATTGACCCTCAGTAGAAGTACAAAATGCTAAGGGAGGACTAACGGCGAGAAGATAGAAATTTCAACATTACTCACCTCTGTACAATGTATTGTAAAACCCTACGGTTGAAGCAACTGAGTTACAAAGATTAGTTCATTTTTTACTTGTTATTGAAGTCAAAGTCTAACAATAAATATTTTAGAGCCTGTCTCCTTGTCCAGTATTTTAACTCTTTCCTTATTATAGTTTAGCAATATACTTGCATGAAGTTCTCTCTCATTTGCTCATGTCAGCAATTGTGTTGATATTTTTGTCAATATTTATCTTAGCCATACACATGAAAATTAGTCTACAACATGTCATAGCAGCTTCCCAAGCCACCCCACATGAATAGAGTTAATTGCCTGTGACTGATGAAGATCCTACACGCAAATGTGTGGTAGAGCCACAACCAAACCTCACTCTGAAGTGTTGCCTATATCTTATTCTTGTAATCTAAGACTATATTACATATTATTTGTTATTTCCCTCTACGTTTCACTTTTTTATTCCTTTTTAGTAGTAATGCAAGAAACCTACAGGGATTATACTCTGACATATACTTTAACTAGGTAGGTGTGGGCATCTGGACATTTCCGGACAGACATAGGTATGAGGAAGTGCAACTGCATTCCCAGACTTTAGCGAGTAGCTCACATTCTATATTGTGTTCTGTCTGAGGATGCAAAGATATTACGGCTCTGTCAGAACAACCATCCTGTTTATTGCAAAGTGAAGGCCTAGATCACCAAAGGGTGTTAGGTGGTATCTTTAGGTATCTTGCTTCAAATGCTCATTGATGGAGCATGTTAATGAAGTTGCAATGTGATATATTAATATTCAAAAGGGGGGTGTTAATTCCATTCCCCAATCAAATGTGCATACCCTCAAAATCTTAGGATGCAGAAGTCTAGTTTGCCTTGGAAATGTTTGGCTAGAGTGATGTAAGGAAAAGCTGACAATGGGTCAGAGTCTGCTGCTGGTGGTCTGTTCCATCCCACTCTTCTAAGCTCTCTATAAGTTTTCTTTCTTCTCCTAGTACTAGTCTTTCTCCAAATCTTTAAAGTTTTTGTCCGCTATAACACTGTCTCACCACCCACACAGTGCTTCAACTCCCTGAATCCATTAGGAGGGACTGAGTATGAGTATTGAGTTTTTCTAGGTATATTTGTACTTGTATACTGCTTTTATGTAACTAATCAAGGTGAATTAATCTGTATGTAATCACCACCTCGGGTATGTAATTGCAAACACCAGTAGTCAGTGCAATAAATCCTGTGCTGCTATTATATTATTTGCAGTGTTCATGCAATAGTTGCAGATCCTGCAACCTACCTTCTAATAAATGCTCTTCATCTTCGTCCCAACCATCCAAGAAACGCCTTGGAGAACAGGTGTGTCTCATTGCATGTCCTGAGCTCTGCTTAACCAAGCAAGAAGTTGACCTCTATATCTACATCCTTCTCAAAATATACCCTGCCAGTCACCTCTTCTCATGCCAAGAGAGATCTAGCATTAGTGCCTTCAAAAACTACAATTGCTGAAGCCTGATCCAGTGAGAAAAATGCAGTCCATTTAATAGGTCAAAGAGCCAGTCCCAGCCATTGTTACGCAACTCCCTTTTTCTCCTTCAACTGTGTGATATGGTGACAGGCCCCAGCACCAGATGTAACAGGATAGTTATAGTACCAGTACTAGAGAATGGAGGCAAATCTATGTCCATTCTATAACTACAGTAAACTCTAATATCTGGCAAATGTTCCAGATGGTGTCTTCCTCCAGCCCCTGAGGCAGCTGCAGCCTGCCTGGAGGGGGCTCTCTGCCCACTCCTGCTGCAACACAGTGGTCTCCTTGCTTGGCTCCTCCTCCTCCACCTTGTGGCGACACCTCCTCCCGCTCACAGATCGGCTGGTGCAGCAGCTCCTCCCACAGCCAGCTCCAGGTTGCCCTTCTCCTTCACTGGCACCTCCTTCTTCCAGGCAGCCCATGGCGGGACCTCACCATTCCACTCCTTCTCCTGTTGTGTCTGCCCTGAATGGTGGGGTTCTTCCTCTCACCTGAGGTCAGTTTGATGGTGGCTGTGCATTCAGGAGCCCTCATGGGGATTCCTGAGGCCCCCCCAACCAGCCACAGCAGCCTGTGCCACTCAGCTAACATACGATCTCCCCTCGGCAGGGCTGCCTTGTCCCGGGCCACTGGCTCGGGGTGCCACATAGCTGGGGGCCACTGGGCACCTGCTGCTCTCCAGGTGGCAACTGGATTCAGAGTGGGTCCTCTGCTCCCCATGTGATCAATGGGTGGGAGAGGTGGCTGTGAGCATCACAGCCCCCTGAAAGAGCCCTAAGGGCTGGGATGGTGCCTGCTGCCAGTTGTTTGAGAATTCCAATAGGTTGAATACTGGTTAAGACAGAGTACACTGTACATAAAATCCTCTTGTGTTCACTACAGTTGCCAAACAAATCCTGGGGAGTATACATTCACTTGGTGAGATAACAGTTTCATTGCTGGACTCTCCTGTCTTAAAGTCATGTTCAGCTATCTTCAGCGTTGTATTTAATTTTACTTTCCCACTTCCAGCTTATCTATGACAAAAGAAAATCGGTGAGAGAGCTAGATGCCATGGTAACGTTTGCCTGTTTTTTCTTCCCTCCTCTCGCTCCTTTCACTCAATTTTATAATAGGCTCACATTTGTGAAAGCACAACTTAGATTAAGTGCATGCAGTCACAAGAGTGAGAATGCACCTTGCATAACAGAGGGTCACTGTGTTTGTACTGCAACTACAAGAAAAAAATCTTCTTCCAGCACTTAGTGAACATCTGGAGAAGACTTATGGATTTATGACCTACATTCTAATTAAAAACACATGAAAGAGGAGAGGTTCTTGTACAGCAACTAACAAGCAGACCAACAATAATTCTCACAGCCCTTTTTTTAATCTCCCACTTTTAAAGATGGGCAAACATAGCACCTTTCTACAGTCTGCGTTATGAGAGAATTGCTAAGGCTGCCAAGACTGCTTCAGCTGCTTCTTTAAGTACCCTTGGACAAAATTCATCAGATCCTGCCGACTCAAATACACCCAACTTACCTATTCTATATTGTTAAATCATTTTTTTCTCTAGCTTGGCTTGCATTGTTTTTATTATGTATAATTAAATATTAATTAACGCTCTATTAAACTTTTTAGCAAAGATTGATGCAAATTAGGTATTAAAACACCTCCGTATTATTGATATCATCCATTATTAGCTTTTCTTCCTCACTAAGTAGAGAATGTAAACTTTCCTTCAACTTCCTTTTGCTCCAAATGTGCACAGAGCTTATTGCCTTTTACATTCCTTGTTAGGCTGAGGCACAAATGAGTTATTCCTTCCTGTTTGTGTTCTTACATGCTTGTGTTTATCTTGTCTCTTCCTCTTTAGTAATTTGTCCATGTTGCCACTTTTTCTGGGATTCCATTTTTTTTATTTTCAGGTCATTAAAGACTTCCTGACGGATCTATAATGACCTCTTGCTAGTCTTCCTTTCTTTTAATTAGATGGGGATAATATGATGTTGCCCTTTATTATTTTCTGTCTGAGAAACTGCCACGTTGCCTCACCTTCCTTCTCTCTTAGATTTTCTTTGCATGGGGTCTTATTGAAAAATTAACTGAGTTAAAGTCACCACTGTCAATCAATTGTCCTAATTCTGCTGCTGTCGCTCCTTCCTTTCCTTAAAATTATGAAATCACTATATGATTACTGTTGTCCAAGTTGACGAATTTTCAGGCTGGGAAGTCATTTCTGCCAGAATAAATTAGAATTCAGTCTAAAATGGCTGCCCTCCTGGTTACTTTCTGTACCTCCTAGAACAATTATTACCAGTACATTCCAAGAACTTGTTCGACAATTTTGTGTTTTGCCATATTACTTTTCCAGCACATCTGAGTAGTTAAAGTCTCCATTGCTGCCATGTTTTATGTTCCGGATATTTCTGTTACATGTTCTAGTAATGCCTCAATTATCTCTTCATCTTGATTTGGGTGTCTGTATTATGTCCCTGCTATGACTTCACCTCTGTTTTCCCTTTTTATCTTCACCAGAAACATTCATTCGCCAATCTGCCTCTCACCTTTTTCTGAACCTCAGAACAAAAGTATATGTTTTAGTGTATCATTCAACAAAGGTTCTCTTTTGTCCCCTGCTTCATCTTGCTGAACAAGCTGTATCCCTCCATATCAGTATTCCACTCATGAGGTGCATCTCACCCATTCTCTGTGATGTCAATTAAGTTTTAATTTGGCTTATTGCTAATAGTTCCAATTCTTCCTGTTTATTCCAATTGCCCTTGACTTTTTGTACAAGGGCACCTAACATGATGAGCAGATTTCTCCCACTATTCACCCCCCTTTTGTCCTATGGTTGTATTATAATTTCCCAACTCTTCCTCCAAAAGCTAATCCTCAGTTATGCTCACCATTTTTAACTCCTGCCTGTTGTCTTCTGTCACCTCTCCTTTTAAACCTAGTCTAAAATCTGTCTCAGTGGTAACAGAACTACATTTACCTTGATAATTTAAACTGTTACTGTCTGCCCATACACTGTTGATATTGACAGAATTTAGTGATGCAAACATATTTCAAGACAGATAATAAGTACCAATATATAAATGAGAAGACCATATATAATAAGCTATAGAACATACTTTTATTGCCCAAAATGTGTCGGCCAAATAGCTGATCCTAGTGGGGATATATACAGAAATGTTTCTTTTTATTAATGGTATCAAGCAAGTGCTTAGGAGATACTTGTTTATCTTGCCTAAAACCTGCCATATTAATGAATTTTAAATGAAAAGTACATAATTACACCTTTCACATTTCATGCAAGGCAAATATATCAGTCCTTAACATTGAAGTAAGGCCCCAGAGTTCATTCTCTCCACCTTCCACACAGGTTCCTTGTCTTATGTATGTGGAATGGCTAAAGTAGAGGTCTTCTTTCAAAAGCTAAGATTAATCAAGAGATGTTATAGACTTGAGGTGCCCTCACACTACCTGCACAAGTTACAGGAAAACTAGCAATACTGTATTGACTGATGGGTCAATAAGATAGATCATTGGTACTGAGGGCAACATTCTCCTCTGTTATCTGCCTGTTGGATCTCATCTTTGATATTTAATTTCCCTACAGAATTCAGATGTAGCACATTCAGAAGAGTGGACCTGAGATCTTCCACTAGTTTCCTTGAAGCATCTGTGGACTTGCTAGCACATCCTACCTCCTTCCATGGCACCATGGAGGCAGACCAGTAGTGGGGGCAGCATATGGAAATATAGGAGGCAGATCGCTCATTGCTGATGCCCCCTAAGTTTGACTTCTGGGTGAGCTCCACAAGCTATTCTGTTCAGTTTTCCAGAAATCCCCATTCAGTTGCTACTCCCCTGTCCAGTGACAATCCCAGGGGAAGTGTATGATTTTGCCCCTGAAGTTTTCTCTACATTTGCACAAAGGACATGAATGCCAATTGCATTGCTCCATTGACATCAATGCAGTTACACCAGCTTTAACTGGAGTGACTCTGGCCCGTAAATCCAATGCATGCATAAATAATTGTGAGTTGTACATAAGTTACACCCCCGCCACTGCTTCACTTCCACATCCTCGCTTGGCTCTTTTTATTACACAGCTCTCACTTTAGCAATATATAATGTTTCAGAATTTCTCCTACACTTGCCTGTTCTTTTTTTGCTATAATGATGCTAATTTTGATTTTGCTATGCTTTCCTGGCCTGAGAGAGGCATGGGAATATGGCTGTTTCAACTTAATCAATAAAAGCAATAGCAACAGTAGTCATATGGAGTGCTCCCTTCTGTTACAGCTGCCTTTGAAATATTGATGTTGTAGTAGTAGTTTATATCCTCTCCTGCTTTCTGAAAATATAGATAATATAAATTCTCCCATTAGTAAGAAATGTTCGATCAAAATTAATTATATTCGATGAACAACAGTGAGACTCTCTTGCTGTCACTTTAACTCAATTTAAATTTAAAAAGCCACTCTTGTCATCCAAATCATACCTACAAACAGATGAGTTCAGCAGATTCTCAGAGGCTGTGTACACATGGAAAATTTGCCCTGGATTTGAACTACAACTTGTGAAAGTTTTTGCTTCCCTCCCCTACCCCGTTAGAAGGCCAGATTATGATCTCAGCTACAGTATGGCAAATCTGCAACTCCAGTATAAACTGGAGTAACTGCAATAGAGTTTTCATATTTGCAATGGTGTAATTGAGCTCTAAGTGTGTCTCACAGTGGCAGGACCATGAAATCTTGTACGATGGCATCTTTATGACCCAAACACCAAGAAACACACCTCTTTGAAATATTTCAACCAAAAGGCAAGATAGTTGTTCGGCCCAAAAATTTGGGTGTGGATTTTTATAAATGTTGCTGGAAAAGATTAAAAAATGTTTTGGTAGTTTTAGCACAGACAAGCTAAAATGCTGATATTTAGGCATAATTATACATAGAGATATATTAAGCAATTTGACAAAGGAAAAAACTATACATCCCTATTTTCTAAAGCAGTTAAGTTATTAAGGTGTATGAATCCCACTGACCAGACTTAAAGATGCAGAAATGGCCTCTGATCCATCCAATCCAGGAGACCTGGCAACCCAAAGTCTAAGAAGTAATAGCATTCAAACCTCTTTGTGCGAAGGCTTTTCATTATAAGAATGTCACAAAGAAGAGAGTTAGGAAATAAAATTTGAAACTAATTAGAAATTAGACAAAATATATACTACAAATAATGTTTTACAGCCAGCAGACTATGCCTGAAAAGGGCAGCATTTATTAATCACAATACAGGAAGTATTAAAGGTAGAAGGAGCTGCATTCCATTACCATTATACAGTTATAATACAAAGTTTACTTTTGTTTTAATAAATACTGAAGAAATGTGTGGCATATTCGGGCCAAAGGTTTGGTTTTTTTTTTAACGGCTTTGTAAGGGGAGACCACTATATTCATAATGTATATATGTAATGTGATAATATTGCAAATATGAACAGTTATAAGTTTGCATTCTTCTCACTAGATCCACTCCATTTCACTAAGGAACACCAGACAGCTATTAGCCTGGTCCAAATGGAAAAGTGACCTGGAGTGGCAATTGCAAAGCACTCCTAAGCATTGTGCTCTAATTGCCTCATGTAGACCCTACTGGTGCACCCTGAAAGGCACCCAGTACACATGGATGCAGTTTTGTTTGAACCAGCGTTACGTTTATGCATCAGCAGGTTTTCACAGTGTGCAGTGAAAGTGCTACAATTTACACCCCTTTGCAATAAATAGCTGTGCCGTGTAGACAACCCCTTAGGTCAGCATAAAAAGAGTTTCCAGGCTATATAAATTAAGAGTTTCGACAGCTTGGCAATGAGTACTCAGCTTAAACGGCTCTGCACAATAAATAAAAGGAACAGATTCTTTCAGACAACAGCTTTGCTGTGGCAGAGGCCCATGTGAGCTCAGAAAAATAGTTTTCAGGGTTTCTGTAGCACACAATGTAAAATCTGTCTGTTATGGCAAACCTTGTCCCAATTAACTCTATGGCAAAACTCCAGCTGACAGCGACAAAAATCCAGAATTTAGCAAATCGTAGGGTTGGCACAAGTTGTGAGTCAAAGAGATGACACAGACAGCTGCAGTGCCCGGCACTGAATACCGCCTCCCCGCCATCCCCCACACACACACGCTGCATTTGGTCCAAGACCTTTCAGATTTCTCTACAGTTCTCTACAGCTCGTCAAACCTTCTGCAGGCCAAACCCCATGCACACTTCAGAGCAAAGGAAAATTTAAACTGCTTATTCCCCTGCACCTCGGACACACGCAAAGAGATCTGGACACAAGGGCATGAAGTTTGGACATATTCCAGCCCAAGAGGTGGGATTTTTTTCCAGGGTTGAGCCCATGTCAAGTGAAAAAGGCATCTCTGCACATCATTGGGAACTACAGCATCAGGAGTGATCCATTGTTTATCCGGCTGCTGGAACCATTTCAGTAGTGCCAGCATTTTAAATGAGAAATGGGCAGTAAAGTGAAATACTGCCTAGTACTTGAAAGCTAATATACCTTTAAGATCTGCTCCTCCTCCCACTGAGTATTCCTACTGTGTTCAGTCATAGCAGGTGTGGGCTAAGGAGAGAATGGGTTTAGTGCTAGATTGTAGTGTTAGGCATGGCCTGAGACACACTGCCCCAGGGGTACTCCTGAGCCACAGTGCCTGCTGTGGTTTCCCAGTTACGCTCTTTTGAGGACAACACACTCTTCAATGTCAGCAGCAGCAGCAACAGGTTCAGTGAGATGTTGGTCACATTCCCGCTCCCCTGCCCAGGTTTGCTACTTGGCTTGTCCTGAGCACACTCATAGCCTGAGCATACTTAGAAACACTTCTGAAGCCATCTGCCATCACTGTACACCCACCCACCCCCACATTATTGGTAGGCACAAGTCATCTCTGGTGTCCAGGCAGCTGTGCTGATTGGCACGGGAGGTGCAGTTATGGCTCTTGCTACTTCTCATTCACTCCTGGCTCATTCTCCCTTCCCATTTGCTCTGGGGTAGAGAATCACCCAGATGCAGCCCTTCGTTCCCTTAAGCAACGAATATAGCACTCAACCTACTGCAGATTGCAAAAAAGTGCAAGGCAAAGGTGTAGTGAGTCCTTACTCTCTCCCCTATTCCCCTGCTTGGCCACATAGTTTTTGAAGCCTAGAATGTGAAAAGACTAAGGTTACATCTACACTACAGTGATCTGTCGGCAGAAGTTCCTGTCTGAAGTTACCTGCCGACAAAACTGTTGTGGACAGATTGAGGCTGCACATGAGTGTGGATCACTCTGTCGATCCGCACTGTTGACAGAGAGTGGCCAGACTGCCCAGCCACTTTCTCGATAGAACAGCCAACCAGAAGCACATCAGATAAGGGCTACCCAGTCACCTGGAAGTATTGTCTGTCAACAGAGGGTCGCCAAAGCACCCATATGGCTTTTTGGTGAACAGATTCTGTCAAGAAAGGCATTCTGCCTCAATGGGGAAAGGCTGAAGGCTGTCAGCAAAAGTGCTGAGTTCTATAAATAGTATGCATTTTTAGTGTGGATGCTCCACTAGTTTTGTCGACAAAACTCCCTAGTGTAGATGTAGCTTAAGTGTTTTGGGGGAAAAACAAATACTAACCCAACTTGAACATCTTGGGAGAAACCTTGGCCTCACTGAAATCAATGGAAGTTTGCAACTGACTTCAGCGAGGTCAGGATTTCACCCATTTTAAGGTTAAATACACTACTATTTCCTGATTTTTCATGACTCTTCATTTTTTGGTTCCATCAAGAAATGGAATTACAAGAATATCATAAAACCCCTGTTTTCATGAGTTATCCAGGGCAATTTAGTCAACTCAAGAGGTTCAAAATTTTTTTATAAGAATCAATCCAAGCCTTCAGTCCTGAGGTTCTTATTTGAATTGAGCCTTTAGAATTTCTGGGGCTTCCCCATCACTGCTAGTCATGGAACCCTTTCTTCTCTTATTTGTTGTGCCACCAGCTTCCACCCCTTAGTGCCCCGCCTCCCCAAGCTCGCTGTCCATTATAGATTTGGACAAAATACACAAAAGTTTGTCCACCACAGAAGTTCATTGCATATTGCTAAAAACTTATGAGACCCTAACACAAACAACTAAGAAAAAGGACCAGTGATCCAACAACCCACAATGCCTGTTGGGCTTCAGCTAGACACCAGTTGAACTTCTATAGTAAGGGAAATCAAAAGTTACCTAGCACTGATTTTGATTTTCAAATTTGATGAAAGCTTCACCTTAGAGACTTTTTTAAAAAAAATCTAAAGTTTAAATCAGATCTATCATCAGCCTGTGTGTGTGTGTGAGAGAGAGAGACAGAGACAGAGAGTGAGAGAGAGAGAGAGAGATTGAATATTGAGAGTGTGGGCAGGAATATATTCATGTCTAGATTCTACCATCCTAGAGTAGCCTTTAATCCCATATGTAGTTCTACTGCAATCAGCAGGGGTCTGCTGTTGCTCTAATCACACAGCTTTGGCTCAAGTTTAATATTTTATGGACTTCACAAAAAGACTCACAAGTGCATCCTCCCTTTTACCTCCCTTCTACCCTGCAGTTTTTCTTAAAATAACCAATACTTTAAAAGAAAGTATATGTATTTTAGCTGCATTATTTCTGTCATCAAATGCAGCAGGGCTATTGTGAAACTTTACTTGTGCTTGTGAGCACTTCCTGCACTGGTTGTCCCAGTGGGCCAGACTTCGGTTTTGCTCATGCTGAGCATCACGTACTTCTCCTACACGGTGGCTGCTACAAATGGGCTCTTGTGCCAGATGTGGACTGACTACAGAACTTCTGTTATAAAGAAAGATCCTGCAGTGAGATCCTCCTGCCCGGCATGTTTATGTGAGCTTGAGTATGTTACACATAGCACCTCCTAGTAGCAGTAGTGTATAAACAAGTTTAACGATGGCAGAAGACAAAAGCCCACAAGTCAGTCAAAAAAAAAAATGGAGACCCGGGAAAAGAGTTGAAAGCTGGTCGGCAGGGGCGGCATGGTGCAGGGGGGCAGGGAGCATGAACCTTTATAGCAAGGATAAGGGAGAGATGAGACATCATATGGGGGAAACCAAATCCGTATCTTAGATATCAATACACTAATATGAGGAACAAGCAGGAAATGGTAGACATGCCCATTAACAAACACAATTCTGATACAGTTAGCAACACAAAGACTTGGTAGAATAATACACTACTGGAATATTGGTATACAAGGGTACAGCTTGCTCAGGATGCATAGGCAGGGACAAAGGGGTGAGGTGTCACTTTATATATCACTTGGATGGAGGTTAAGACAGAAATAGAGACAGACTTTCAGCAAGTCTATGGGTAAAGATGAAAAGGGTGATATCGTGGTAAGAGTCTGTTGCAAGCACATTAAACAGCAAGAAAGAGTGGAGAAGGTTTTTTTTTTAAGAAAAAACCACAATAAGCAGTCAACAAAATTATCAAAAATGTGGGACATCATGATTGGGGACTATAGCTACCAAGGCTTCTATTGGGAAAAATAACACAGGCATGTTCAACAAGTTATTGGAATGCATTGGAGACTTTTAATTTCAGAAGGTGGAGAAAGACACTTCCTATTTTTGACGAATAGGAAGCGACTTGCTGAGAATTTGAAAGTGTTATGTAGCTTAGGTGAAAGTAATCATGGTTGTAAGGAATGGTAGGCGGAGAACAGCACAATAAAGGATTTGAAGAAGGCAGACTTTTGCAAACTCAGGGAGCTAGTAGGTAAGATACCACAGGAAGCAAGTCTAAGGAGAGCAACAGCTCAAGAGAATTGGCAGTTTGTCAAAGAGACATCATTAAGGGTACAAGAGCAAACTACGCCACTGCATAAGAAAGTTAGGAAGTATATCAAAAGAAGGAGTTCTTCAATTATCTGGAAGTCAAAGAAGAGTCCTACAAAAAGTGGACAATAGGAAGACTACAAATAAAAATACAGTAAACTCTTCATATCTGACAGCCCCGGGACCAGGAGGTTGCCGGATGTTCAAATATTCTGCATAATAGAGATGTATACCAAGCAGTGCATAACAAAAGAAAAACAAGATTAACTATAAAACAAAAATGTACGCAGAGTACTTGATTTACCAACTGTAATATTGTACACTGTAAATTTACTGTATTTGCTGTATTTGTATTTACTTTCACTATACTGTACTTATGGAAAATTTAACTAACATTTACTTATTGTTAAAATAATGATTATTTGAGCGTTCCAGATGATAGAATGATGGACATGAAAGAGTTTACTGTATATAGAGACAAAATTAGACCAAGGCACAAAATGAAATTAAACCAGCTAGAGCTGTAAACAAGAAAACATTGTACAGATGATTAGGAAAAAAAGAGGAACAAGGACAAAGTAGGCCTGTTACTCAACAAGGAGGGAAACATAATGTGGAAATGGCAGAAATGCTAAATGACTTATTTGTTTCATGTTTCACCATAAAGTTTAGTAGTAATTGGAGATTTAACAATGACTGCCAGTGAAAACGTGGTAGATTAAGAGACTAAGACAAAGAAATAGCAAGTTAAAAATTACTTGGACAGGTTAAGCTGTCTTCAAGTCATCAGGGCTTGACAAAAAAACATCCTAGAATGCTTGAGGAACAGACTAAGGAGATACCTGAGCCCAGAGGCAACTGGTGTGGGGCTTACAGGGGGGATCCCAGCCAAGTGCCTCTGCCTCGCTGCATCTCCAACCCCACTCTGCACATGCCCCTCCCCTACCTCTGATCCGCCCATGCCCGGCCTGCACCCACCACCACTTCCTGCAGAAGCATCATGCTGCTTCCAATTGGTGTAGGGGCAGGTTCCCTTTACCCCCAGCACAGTTCAGCCTAGGGGTAGAGCCTTCAGACTGCACCACTGCAGGGGAGGGTGGGACTTCCCCCATACTCGTTGGCCGCATCATGGCACTCATGGTGTGGGAAGGTGATGTGGGGAGTATACAGGAGGCCATGTGCACACACCCCCATGCAGCACCTATGTCTGAGCCATTATCAATTAGTTTCCAAAAGCCCTGGAAGAGAGATTCCAGAAGAGTGGGAAACGGTGACTATGGTGCCAATTTTATAAAGAGAGGAGTAAGGGCAATCCTAAAAATTACAGTTAAATCAGCTTGATGTTAGTACCTGGAAAGATAATGGAAAAAATATTGAAGTAATCAATTTGCAAACACCTAGGAGATAATAAGGTGAGAAGTAACAGTCAGCCTGGATTTATCAAAAAATCCCACAATGTCAAACTAATCTAGTAGATCAGTTCTAGATCAACTCCAGTTCTGTTCAAATATCTTCATCAATTATTCAGACCAGTGGTTCCCAACCTTGCATCTGCAAACTCCTGAATGTCCTCAAGGGTATTGCGGGCGGGGTGCATGTGTGAAAAGTAATATAAAAATTATCTGGGAAAATAAGTTTTAAATAAATTATAGTTAATTATTTTTAAATTAAATAAATTCCATTGTTACTAATTGCTGTTCAAAAATTTATGTTGTGATTTCTTTTTTCACTTAATGAAGTGTACACAGCAGCTAGAATTGGCTTTGATGGGGTGGTCCATGAGCAGTTTGAGGGCTGAATGGGGTCCATAGTAGTGAAAAGGTTGGGAGCCACTGATTTAGATAACTGAATTCTTTCTAATCCATTGTGTTACTATGCTGACAATACCAGCCTAGGAGGGGTTGCAAATGTTGTAGAAGATAGGATTAAAAATTCTAGATGATCTGGACAAACTGGAGAAATGGTCTGTAGTAAATAGGATGAAGTTTAACAAAAACATAGGCAACGTATTCCACTTAGGAAAGAACAATCATTTTTCAAACATACAAAATGAAGGGATCTAGGGGTCATAATTCTCCACAAGCTAAATATGATTCAATAGTGTGACATTGTTGGGGGAAAAAAAGCAAACATTTTTCTAGGATATATTAACAGGAATGTTGTAAATAAGACAAAAGAAGCAATTTTTACACTCAACTTTGCTGATTAGAACTCAGCTAGAGTAGTGTGTCTAGTTCTAGGAACCACGTTTCGGGAAAGAAATGGACAAATTGGAGAAACTCCAAGGAAGAGCAAAAACAATGATTAAAAGTCCAAAAAAAAAACAGGCCAAAGAAGGAAGATTAGATAAATCGGGTTTGTTTAGTCTGATGAAGAGACTACTGAGAGGGAACATGATAACAGTTTTCAAATACATAAAAGGTTGTTACAAGAAAGAAAAAATATTCTCTTTAGCCTCTGAGGTCAGGACAAGAAGCAATGGGATTAAATTTCAGCAAAAGAGGTTTAAGTTAGACTTTAGAAAAAGCTTTTTGTCAAGGTAGTTAAGTACTGGAATTATTTGCCTAGGCAGGTTGTGGAATCTCTGTCCCTGGAGAATTGTAAGAGCACATTAGACAAACACCTGTCAGGGATGATTAGATAATATTCAGTCCTGCTCTGAGTGCAGGGTACTGGACTAGAAGACCTCCGGAGATTCCTTCCAGTTCTACTGCAATTCCCTTAAGCATTCCATTATGCTGTGTAGCAACTGACTCCATAAGTAATGTCATTGACACCAATTTTTTAGCATCAGCATCTGTACCAATGGGACTATGCACATGCGTGTGTTCTCACCAATCTGAGTAAAGGGTGCAGGCACAAACAGGGCAAAGTTGTCCCAAAGCCAGCGGAGTGGAGGAAGGCCATCCTACACAGCAAGGTCTGTCCAGCTCTTAAAATGACTTCTACAATGCCAGGCTTCAGGCTGGAACATGTCTCAGCCAGAGATGACCTGGGTTGCAGTTGCCTTCCACAATGTATGCCTCTCCTAAGAGCACAAAGGCATAAGCCACTGCTGCTCAAAGAAGTGCTAATTTTATTTCTGCATCCATACTTCTCTGGAGAGAGGGTATGACACAGGCTCTGAGTGAAGCTCTAACAGCAGTAAGGGTCCCAAAATTGTATAATAGATATTTTTACAACTAGAAGGTCAGATTACCCAGAGTTATGTGATCATGCAATCAAAGGCCATATCATGATGCCTATAGGCAAAGAAGCAGTGACAAAGGTAGCCTGGGGAAAGGGAAGAATAAGAACCACAGAGATCATGGATGGAAGAAATCAGAGAGAATGGACATAACGGGAGAGGAACAGAAAATGACATAACCATTTTTTCCTTTTGAGTTTCTTTGAATTTCTGGGTTTATATCTCAAGTTTAATATTCCACCTCCAGTTTATGTTCAACCCAGAGTCTGATTATAAATAGCAGCAGTTCTTAAAATCATGTACATTCTAATATATAAATACTCTACTCTGAGTTTTCCTCTTAAAAAGGAGACGAGACCTTCATGTTATTCATTCTTAAAACAGCCTTAATTCCTTGCTATTGAACCTCACCTTCCATCTTCTGTCTCAAAACAGATAGAGCAAGATTGAGAGTCTTTGTATAGTCTCCTATTATATCTTATTCCCGAGGGAATTCCACACCAAAAGTTAAAATTCTGCACATTTTATGGTAAATTATTACTACATAAAAACACAGTTTCATATTTTTTTCTAAATACCCATCAGCAAGTATGTCTAGAACAATACAGACACACAAACATCTCCCCAGGACTAGAGAGTTAAACAAACCACATCTTCACCCTCTCCACCTCAGAACCCAGCTGTCCCACCCACTCCCACGCAGAGCCCAGCCACCAGACCCCTTTCTTTCCCAGAGCCCAGCAGTGATCCCCCCAGCCCAGACACTATCCAAACCTCAGCTATAGGTGCCCACCTCAGATACCAGCCCTCCACCCTCTAGAGCCCAGCTGTGCCCCCCAGTACAGACATCACCTAGAACTCATCTGTAGACCCCTCCAGCCCAGACACCAGCCCGCACAGCCCAGCTGTAGATTTCCCAAGCCAAGATACCAGCCCCCTCACTCCCAGAGCAAAGCCATACATCCCCAAGCCAAGGCACAACCCCCCTCCCCTCAGAGCCCAGGCATGGCCTCCCCAGTGCAGAAACCACCCTCCCCAAATCCCACCTGTGGTCCCTCAGCCCAGAGACTAAGCTCCTCTCCACACAAACCCAACCATAGCTCTCCTACCCCAGACACCTGCCCCTTTCCCTGAGCCCTGCCTTGGTCTCCCAAGGCCATACACCAGTCCCTCTGTACCAGAGCCCAACCATGGCCTCCAGCCCAGACACAGCCTCCTGCCTCCTCTAAGCCCAGCCGTGGTCCCTCCAGCCCAGATATCAGTCTCCTTCCCCGCTACAGCCCAGCTGTGTCCCCTGCAGCCCAAACACCATCACCCTCTTCTTCCTGAGCCGAGTCATAGCTCTCCTACCCCTGATACCACCTCCTCTCCCACCCAAACCCACCTGTACCTGCCCCAACCAGACGTCCATTTCCCTAGCACTCAGGGATCCAAGGGGGAAAACAACCAGTGCTGGGTTCCAGACTAGTGTGGCATTTCCTATGCACAGCTAAGAACTCTATTTCAGTGCTGGGCAACCTGCAGACCGCAGGCAATCTGTGGCCCATCAGGGTTCTATGTGTGACCCACATGACAATTTGTTTATCGTTGCTCATGTGCAGGGCTGCCAGATACTGCTGATTTCCATCCACGTACTTTTTTCCTACCAGTATTAATAAAGGGACATGCACATAAAGCAAGGCCACGGGAAGTAAGACGCAGGCTGATTGCGCACTACATTGACTGAGAGAGCCATGAGCTCCTTCTGGATCCAGACAGAGCACAGCTGTGGTTCAGCTGGCACACTCCCCAAATTCTAAGTCTGCAAGTGCAGTTAGCAAAACTACCCAATCCCATAAGACTGTCTTGGTTACAGCAATCTCACAGACCTCTAAGAGGATGGAGAACCACTCAGGCAGACCACTTGCTAGCCTAGTTTACCCATCACTGACCTTCTCTCACCCTTACCCTCCTCCCTGCCGTGTTATTTACGTGCAAGCTGTGCTTTGCTGGGTCTTGCATCCCCTGGTAGCAACCAGCAGCACTGCAGCCCCTTTTGGAGCTGGGACAGGAGGGAGAGAAGGAATTTATGCACAAAAATAATTAACTTCTGCAAAATTCTTCCTTGTGTGGCAACACAAAATGCCCCCAGGAATAACGTTTATGACCTTTTATCCTCCTCTGGTCTAGTCACCTCACCAACTGTATGATTATGGCCACATTTGCAGCATTTCCCAGTGGCAAATTATCCCATAGGATGTAGATCTGAGAGCAGCAGCTTTAGTATTTTTTCCTTACAGACTCAAAGTACTTCTATGCACTGATCTCCAGAGTGCTGTCTAGCTGCAAGACTCATAGGTTACATTTCTGGCTAGATTCATTTCTTTGTGCACTGATGCAGTCAGGAGGTAACTCCATTGAATTGAGCTAACTCTTGCTTTACTCCAGTGCAATGGAGATCAGAACTGGCTGTATGACTTTCTTCCTCATATACACAACACAAGAAAATACAACTGTTTTATTTAAGAAAAAATTGGCCCAGCAGGGCACGCAAATACAAGTTAAAACACTACAAAGAAATGAGCAGTGAGTCACAGTAGGGGAAAAATTAACTAGATGCAGAATATTATTGCAATCTGTTTTTAAGTTTTTATTTGACAACAACCAAAAGAGTATAATAACCTGAAACAATGGAAATACCAGAAAACTCCAAGAGCATTGTTTCCCTCTTGTTGAGTATCAGCAAGAAGAAAAATACTTTTGATTATATAGCTCTGCAGGAACCCATGCTTTTGGCTTATTTTCCCCCTCCTTTTTTTTTCCTGCTCTCTTTTTTGAAAATACAAATATACCGCATTCAAAGACTGACGATCCAATCATCCGTGGAACAGGCCCAAATAATAGCATGCTCCAGAGAAATAACCTCAGATGCCAGTAGACAACATGAGATGGATAAATATACTGAATACCTAACAGCTCCACACCTGGGGTTCAATACATTGAAAGTCTAAGGGAAACTGAATTATAATTTCATTCATGTGCAGACACTGAAGGACCATATTTATTTTTATATAGAAGAGTACACAAAAATAATAAAAGTCAGGTGGATGTTGTGTTTTGTTAGAAGTGATCATGGAACAGAAAACCACACACTGCCCCTGGTTAAGCTTTTCTTGTCCCATTTGAGAGCAGATTTCTTTACTGAGTTCCCATAATTATTCCTTGACCAGTTGTTTAATCTTTCTGAATTGCTCTGGTGCCTTGCCTCTGCCTTACTAAAAGTCTTAGAGTAATCACATCAATGGAACTCCTCATATGTTTACAATTATGCATAAGTGTTTTGAAAGATCACAGCCATTACAAATATATGGTGGAGTCAGCTATAAGACAGCAGTGTCCTTTATGAAATTGCCAAGCAAATTACACAAGAAATTAGATAGCTCCATTGAGCCACATCCTATACAAACAGGAACAGAAGTGGGATCATGTAGCCCAGTGTGCAAGAAATGCCAGTGCTCATGTTTTGCAAGAGGGGAGATTAAACGACCATAAGGGTCTGTCTAGCCCCAGTAGCTATTCATACATTTTAAGAGTGGTAGTTATGAAGCCTAAAGTACCTTTCCTAAAGGATTTTGTTGTTGTCCATTCTTTAAAGTATGCCACTCCAGAGTTGCTCCAGCTCACATCCTATGAGTACCAAAGATCATAAGCCATGACCCGTTTTAAAATGACAGTTTTACAAGCTTCTGCCCCACCCATAGTAAAATCACATATTAAAAGCCTACTCCACCAAGATGTCAACCACTGAATATCCTCATTCACCACTGGCATCACTAAGAACTAAAAATACTCTGCAATTTGCATGGCTAGTCCCTCTACAATAAGGGCCAAATACCAACACCACTGAAGTCAGTGGAGTTTTGCCATTGACTTAAACAGGCTAAGATTTCACACCAAGCATTTTAGTGCAAGTTCTCCTTTCCTGATTGTTCTACTGAAAGTTCTCTTTGAGATTTTTTACAACCCAAATGCATGCATTTTCCTTCCATTTTCTCATCCTTCTTTTACATGTACCAATAATTAATATACTGGCTGAATCTCTCCATTCCAGCACTCTCAGGGGACCTGACCAGTGCTGAACCATAGGAGGGAGATATTGTCTAGCAGCATTACCAATATTTACATCGTTTATTGAGCTTTTAGAAGACTTATAAGGGTAAATTATAGTCAAATAACAGCACACTACACAGAGAGCCAGGACTGATGACTGTAAGCAAAATTTATGGGCCTACAGAAAACCATGCGACACACAAGTGGCTGTCCAGCTAACTAAAATCATGCTGTATTACAGATGTTGCCAGATGACAGAGCACCAAACTACAGAGGTTCAACCTGTAGGAAAAACACAAGTAAGGATACATGTTAAAATTCCAAGTATTTCATGCAAGCCCTTTTTCAGTCATACTAAGGCTTCAGTTGTAGATTCTTATGAACAATCAAAAAGAAATATAAACTGTCATAATCAGTCACAATCTTCATGTAGTGTCCAAGACAAAAAAAAAATCGATGTTTCAAGGAAACAAACAGGTAAAGGAAATTTCTGGGTGGCTAAGTCTAGAGTTACATTGGCTTTTAAGCTGCCATGCTAACCCCTTTCTTAATTTGCTCTATGTATTCTCACAGGAAATAATCACAAGGAATGAATTAACCAGCTGGCCACTTTCACCTAAAAATCATGTGGTGCTAGAAATCACTGCATCATTTTCAATGCAAAAGTCCATGAAGTCCTAGGTTTTCCTGGGCAGATACTTAAACTTTAGCAAAACCTTTTGATGTGCCTTGGTCTTCGTAACAATATCAAAAATAAAGTGAGTTTCAGGTGGATGAGGTTACTGTCTGTCTTAGAAACTATGCAAGAATTCATCAGTTCCTCCAAGGCAGTGGTTCTCAACCAGGGATACACAAAGATCTCCTGGGGAGGGGAAGGTATATTTATTCATCTAGATATTTGCCTAACTTTACAACAGTCTACATAAACCACTGAACGTCAATACAAACTAAAATGTTATATACAATGATTTGTTTATATTGCTCTGTATACCATACACTGAAATGTAAGTGCAATAGTTATATTCAAATGCATTCTTTTTACAAATATGTGGTAAAAATGAGAAAGTAATTTTTCAGAAATAGCGTGGCGACATGTTTGAACTTTTCTGACTGACTGGGTAAGTTAAGTGAGGTGAAACTTTGTGGGTACACAAGAAAAAACAAAACAAATTCTTGAAAGTGGTACAATAGTCTGGAAAGGTGGGGAACCATTGAGTTGAACTCATTTGCCCTTTAAATTGCTGCCATAGTTAGCATCCCAAGAAGGCTTGTGTCCAATATGCCATCTTATACAAACATTTGTTGGCATCCTATTACTGTCATGTAATCTGGAGAATCAATAGTGATACAGGTTTCATATTTTCTTATCAGAAGCAAGTTGTTTATAGTGGCAATCAACAAAAGATGATCTTAGAAGTTTATCACAGAAAAAAAAGGGAATTACTGGATTTTTTTGCTTTATCTTACACCATTTATCCGTCAACGTGTCCTTTTCTTCCCATTATTATCTCAAGCGTAATTGCAACATTGTAGAGCTGATTAGCAGTACAGAAGCTTTTGGCCTGCTTTCCTTGAATATCAGACAGAAACAGCCCTCTTTGGCTTTTTACATATTCAAGATAAACTGTTATACACCCTCACAAATGTATTTTACCTTAAGTGCAGCAGCATTTAGCCTTCGACAATGAGAAAACTGTTTATCACACACCACATTTCAGGGCTAAATATACGTAATTTTGCAGATGCTGTGGAAATTAACTAGAAACATCAAAGTAATATGTCTAGAAAATATATTAAATATGACTATGTTATCAAGAAAGAATGTTCTGCTCCATGTTGCCACAGTAGTTATACTTCCTATCTATCTTATTTATTTTGCATTGACAGAAGTCCAACACTGTTTTTAAGCTTTACCAAACACCTTATGCCAATAACTAAATGAGGAATGTACCCTCTTATGAGTTGAAAACTTCCCAGGCCTTTTCAGTTGTATGAAGAAAAGGCATATTGTGAGGAGAACTTCCGTGTTCTCACACCCAAGCTATGGGCAGTTTGGTCTAGTGGTCACGACAGGAGTCAGGCTGGGCCTGGACACCAGAAAAGTAGAATTCAAGGAAGGAAGATATAGAGTCAGACTTCGGGAGGCAGGCAGAGGCACTTTACCAAATGAGAGTATGGAACAAGCCAGAGGACAGGCAGTCTGGGTCAGGATAGTGGGAGATGAGTCAGTCAGCTGCAGTAGCAAAGGGGAAGCAAACCTAAAGAGAGGAAAACACCAGATGCACAGACAGTTTTCCATGCTTCTGTTGGGTTTATACAGTATGGTCTGACACCTGCTGTTTCACCACTCAGGTTAAAGAACCTCTGTCAGAGTTGAGCTTTGAGTTCTAGTTACTACCAGGCAGCAGAGGTCAGAAAACAGTGGCCCTCAGATTCCTGCGGTTTTGCTGAAATGCATAAGGTTAGTGGCTTGAGGTTAATGCCACTAAATTTTTAGATTGCTAAATAGGAGGATATATGAACAATTTGTTTGAATCTGGAACCGACGCTGGTACAGATGAAAGGTTCTGAACAGATCCTGCACATTGAAGCAAAGAGTCGGAGTAAATGTTAGAAAACTATCACTTTTCTTATTTTAACAGAGCTTTGTGGTTAGTGATAGAAGAAAGTAACTTTCTCAGAGTCTTCTTCATCATCATATGACACTACTGTTTGCATCAGTAGTTGGTTTAGCTCAGTAGCTTTATTTTCCACACACAGGATGAAGAGGAAAGGATATACAAGTCAGAATGAATGGCTGAGGAGGGGTTGTTTGTTTAAGGCCAGACTACATAGGGTGTAAATTGTTCAGAAACCAGTTGGAAACTGTATAGCTGAAGAGAAATTAACCAAGACATGAGCTTGCTAAATCCGAGGAACAGTGAACAAAGGGACAAAATGTAGCCAGAAGAACATTCCTAAAAAAGCAGGTGTGATTTTGCACAACTTCATTAAATCAATGGTTCATTCCATTCTCCATCTGATTTATCCAAACATCATGTAAAATGTCATTAGTTTTAAACACTTACCACATGTAACCAACACTAAGCAGGTAACAGGGATGATCTGAGCTGTCATTTAAGTGCCAGGGAAGCCAGAATTCTGAATGACCCAAACATTCAAAGAGTCTACATTTTCTAACAAATGATGCGTTCAACTAAAACTAAAGGTTGCTTTCATTCAGAAATTTAACATCACAGTTCCTATCTGGGGCTATACAAGCTGTAATACGTGGGATGGGTGTTCCCCTGATGTGGATAAGAAAATCAGCTGTGTATGTTTGTCAAAGCAATAATAGACCAAAAGGATACACCGAAATTTGTTTGCACACTCTTCTTCAAATCTGGACAAATCTAGTGGAGCTATAACTTTTTTTTGTAAGTGCTGTCTTTTTGCATCATTCCCTTATCTAAACAGTAAGCCATATATTTCCTGGTTCAACCAGTAAATATCAAGATTTTACTTTATTGCAAATCACAAAGTCTAGGAAGGGAGATACGGGGCCAGATTCTCAGCTAGTGAGAGTACCATTGAGTTAATGCAGCTATTCTGCTTACTTACACTGGATGGGAATTTGATCCACTGTGAATGCAAAACAAAATGTTGAGTTTATAGGAACTGTGTTGCCTTCCGAGCATGAATTGGTGTTAAAAACCTTAATAAAACCTTAAGGCATGTGTTGATTTCAGTGACAGTGTAAAACAGGGTGCCTCCACGGAAGGTAGTGGAGTTATACAAAAGTAAAAGATGTATAAGATCAAATTCAGGCCCAAAGTCCTTAAATAGCTTCCCAGGGAATTATTTCAAATTTTAACAGCAGCAAGTTTGTCACAGAAGTTTGTGAAGCAGCCAAATAGAAACTGATCGATCTGATGGGCTGAGCATTGTTCCAGCCTATTTGTCAATCTCATTATGAACGGTACTAGAATGAATCAAAACTTGTTACTTTTGATCCTACTGAGAAATCCATGAAAGGATAAAAAGATTTTGGTTTCTTGCACCTTTTCTTTGCCTCCTTTTCAGCTAATTCTAATGCAACAGAAAAAGCTGGGTCTAGGTACATAAGAGTTCTAGTGTTCCTAGGCATTGCATCTCTCTGGTTCACCTTAACAGTTTGTTCTTGCCTTGCAGGTATTCGTATTTGGCACGAGAGCTTCAAGAAATAGAAAGACGTCTAACAGTGATTTCATCCCCATCACGAAGGATTCCTCTTTTAAGGATAAGGAGCTTACGCTGACTTTTTTTCCCTGTCAGTCCTCTCAAATGAAGATCTCCAAAGAGCATATTCAATCATGGTCTCTTCCATGAGTGCTTTTTTCTCTCATTCTTTTTGGCTTTCACTTGGCCCACAACATACTGCAAGCAGGTACAAATAACCAGGTTGGCCCTTAAAACTGGAGCGTGACTTCCCTCCCATCTATAAATATTTACAATGCCAAGGGCTGGACAAGTTCACAAAGAGAACAGGAATATGCCTATTATTATGATTGTTTACATGCCATTATTGGAACCACCTTCTTTGGGATTTTCTCTCTCTTTTCCCTGTTTCTTTTCTGTATTGCAAGGTAGAAAAAGCATAAGCTTATTCATAATTCAGAACTGGAGACAACACCCTGGGGCTGCAGAGGCTAGATAGATGCACGTGTTTAGACTGAGCATCGTGAGTTTCCTGTGGTTGTGTTTAAGGATTCCCAAAAACTCCCATCAGTCCTATCCTTGCTAAATCCTTTTGTTTCGAATGTTGTGTACCTTTACCTTGACTTCTGGAACCTTTTTTATAATTGTCCCCACAGGCCCACTGACTGGGGGGAAGGGAGGGCAAAGGGGGCAGTTGCTCCCCAGACCCCATGTTTCAAAGGGTCCCAGAGCTCCAACCACTGCTGCTGCTGCTTTGGCTGTGGCAGCAACCGAAGTTCCAGGCCCCTTTGAAATGTCATGGCTTGCATGGTGGGGCGGGCAGAATTAAATGTCACGGTCCAGGGAGCACTGAAACCTAACAGCTCTTGGCCCCACACCTTCTGAGCACAGAGCTGGGCCCCCCTCCCACCTTGCTCCAGAGCCCACAGCAGCTGTGTCCCCATATTAAAAGTAATCTCAACACTACATGACGACAAAGGAGAAAAACACTTGGCAAGAGTGTTTCATAATCTTCTGATGAGCGATGGGGCCAAATTACTCAGTGCAGGAAGGCTCACATCAGCTTCCACCAGCCTGGGGTAGACTGATCATCCCAGTCACTGACACTCAACCATCATTTGTAAAGTGTTTTGCAATTTGCAGCTGAATACTGGGATAAGAGTGTCTACACAGAGAGGATATAGTGGTACATCTACATCCATCTTAATTCACATGTAAATTATAGCAGAAAATATTTTAAGGAAAGACAAAGGCAAAGAAAGGTATGTGAATAGCTGAAATGTCAGATATTACAGTAATGGGAGGAGGAATACAAATCCCTATGTAAATTGATAGATCCAGCTCCATGAGACACAAACTGGTGAAGTATATTATCTATTACAGTAAGTTAGGGTCATAACAGCACCAAGACAGATTTATTAGTCTCTACCTCAGAGATGTATGTGAATAGTGTATTATTTCCCAATGTTTAAATAGTGAGAATGTGATTTTCAAAAGAAATATCTTTACACATGTGACCACTAAAGCAAAGCCCTGTTGCAAATTTATCATCCCCATTTGATTTGTACTACACAACAAGATTGAACTCTTTTGAACACTACCACCCTTTCCAAATTACAAAGCTTTACTATAGTCACAGGAACATTCAAGAGGTAAAGAACAAGTTAGATTCTTTCACTTTGTATAATTTATTCTACTTATCTGACAAACAACAACATTCTTCTTTGATGTGTTGTAGTTTATATAAAAAAAGTCCCTAATAGTGGCATTGATCCTCAGACTTTTTCCTCCCAAGAGATATGATTTTCTGAATGACTGACTATAAAGAGACATTAAAAAGCTGTAATTAACATTTAGCTATTCTTTAGTGATGTTAAAATATAAGGGTGGAAAATAAGTGTCTTGAAATGTAGCCAGGAAATACAGGACTCATGGGACTAAATGTATCTTTTCCCTTGTGGTTCCACTCCATTTGCCACTTCAGAAAGATTGAAAAAGTCATTGTTGCTAGCAATTATCCACATTTCTTCTTATATAACTTAAGAATGGCCACACTGGGTCAGACAAAAGCTCCACCTAGCTCAGTAACCTGGCTTCCAACAGAGACCAGTGCCAAATACTTCAGAGGGAATTAAGAGAATAGGCATATCACGTGATTCATTCCCCGTTGTCCCAGCCCAGATTCTGCAGTTAGAGCATTAGGATCACCTGGAGCATGGAGTTGCATACCAGACCGTCATGGCTAATAGCCATTGAGGGACCTATTCTTTTTTTTTTCCACAAATAATATGAAAATGTGCTGGCCAGCAAGAATATGAAGGTGGGGAACTATATAAAGTTACATTACTATATCTATTGTTAACAACACTTATGGACCACATTTTTGCCAATTTATTCACATTGGCTGGGTCTACATGTGCTCCTTCCTTTCGAAAGGGGCATGTTAATGAGCAGGCTCGAAAGATGCTAATGAGGTGCTGCAATGAATATGCAGTGCCTCATTAGCATAATTGCAGCCACAGCGATTCAAAAGTGCAGCTTTTTGAATCGCATGCTGCCTGTGGAGGTGGGACCTTCCAAAAGGACCCCCCCTCAGTTTTCGAAAGCCCTTCTTCCGATCACCAGATAGGAAGAAGGGCTTTCAAAAACTGGGGGGGTCCTTTAGGAAGGTCCCATCTCCACGGGCGGCGCGTGATTTGAAAAGCTGCACTTTCAAATCACCACAGCTGCCCTTATGCTAATGAGGCACTGCATATTCATTGCAGGGCCTCATTGGCATCTTTTGAACCTGATCATTAACATGCCCCTTTTGAAAGCAAGGGACACGTGTAGACACAGGGATTGAGACTGAGATCAATTGGACTACATGTGGAGTAAAGTATCAGTGTGAGTAAAAGTGTCCAGAAACTGGTTATCATATGATTATTATTATTATAATTATTAGTATATATTTCTGGGATACCATAGCCTTGCTTGTTATTTCAGTCCTTGCTCACCTCAGGCTAAGAGGCTGAGTCTGTACTATATGAAACTTTTGTATTCCAAACTTCCTGAAAAAGTCCTCATTTTTGTACTTCCACTTGAGCAACCACCACCTAGGAGAAAGAAGGTTAGAACATTCCACTGTTGTTTAAGTCCTGTCATACCCACTACTTGAGCTATTAGGATGGATGTCTGTTCAGTACTTTTACTAGCAGAGCTGGCCCACAGGGCCCAAGGCAGCATGCTGACAGTGGACCCAATCAGTAGGTGGTAAATTGGATCAATTGGGGCACAGGGCCCTGAAGTCTCAGGAGCCAAAGCAACTGCACTGCTCACCTTGCCTAAAGCCAGGCCTCATAAGCAGCTTCAGCAACAAATAAGACAGTGCAGGAATAGAGTCTAGAACAAGCCCCAAACAGTGGCAAGCTTGAAGTTGATCACAGTTCATGTATAACGTGTGTGCTCGCAGGGATTTTTGCCTGACAATTGTGAAAGCTGTTTAAAGTGAAAGTCCTAATTATCTGAAGGTTCAGTGGTGATTTTTAGGATCCTGACTGAATGATCTTTGAAATAACTGGAAAGATTTCCATTGACTTCAGTGGATTTTGGGTTTGGTGTTGATTTGGTTGACTATGAGTTAAACAATTGAAAAAAGGAGGGAAAGAGGAACCAAAGGAAAAAGGGGGTTGGGTAGGACATAAATTTTTCCCCCTCACATACTGCAAAGCCTTTGCCTTTTTTTGGTTTTAGAATAGTGAAAAGTTTTGCATTTCCCATTCATCAGATGTGTGCTCAACAGGGGGCATGAACATCCAATATCACCTGCAGTACTGATTGTCTCTCCCCAATCCACTGAAATGGACTTGTTTGTGAACACAGTTAATATATTGTGATAGCAGTTCTCTAAATCTGCTATAAATACCTTGGCGCTAATAAACTGCTATGTGCACAAGTAATTTTCAGATAAATGGTATTTAGACATAACATCATCCTGTGGGTAGAATGATTTAGGGGTTTAGAAATAAGAGACAGTGAAATAAATTAATCACATTCAAGCAGAACAGTATGTAGTTTTCATAAGCTCTCTCTTAGGCAAATAAGGAAAAGTGTATTCACATTCTGAATCAGTCAGCACACTGAAATTCCTTATGCATTAGTTTAGTCACAGTGCCCTTGTTTTTAAATTGGGGTGTAGGAATTGGCTTGGTTGAATAAGTGTTAGCTGCACATTTACCAAAACTCAAAAGAAACCCAAAAAGGAGTCAAAGAATTCAAGTTATTACAATATATATTTTATGTCTACTAAGGAATCTATTTGTCAAAAGTCACTTCCTGAATCTTTTCCATTGTCTATAGCAGGTGTGTCCAACCCGCAGCCCGCATGAGGCCCTGGACAGCTAGTAATGCGGCCTCACAAGATCATAAACTTTTAACATTATTATGTGATTTATATACATTAACTACAATATATATTTTATATGCGGCCCAAGACAATTCCTCTTCACTCAATGCGGCCGAGGCAAGCCAACAGGTTGGACACCCATGGTCTATAGTGTTATAGACCAGGGGTGGCCAACCCACATGCATCTCTTTGAGCCTTTAAATGCAGCTCCTCCTCAGAGCTGCACGTTGAGAGTGCCGCCTGCCTGCTCGACGCATGTGGCCCATTGCTTGGAATTTGGGGGGGGGTCATTCATTGAGGGGGGAAGAGTGGGTAGGCATTCAGTTAGAGCAGGAAGGCTGGGGGTGCTTGGCTGTGGGCATGGGAGGGCATTGGGCCACATATTTATTTATGTATATGTATAGATATATAGATATAGATATCTCTCTCTCTTTATACAGATTTTATTTATCTAATATGTATCTCTCTGTACAGCTCTATTTTGGCTCTTCGTCTCTAATTGGTTGGCTACTCCTGTTATAGTCATGCTTGATGACAAGCATTTTGAAATCCATTAACAAAAATAATTGAAAGTGGTGTGATGAGAAATAAAATATGCAGAATTTTAAAATAGTGTGCAGCATTTTTAATTTGACAAAGAATTCCCCCCAGGAGTAAAAGAGAAAAATAGTATTGGTTGTTCTGATGGCCTATACCCAGAAGGGAAAGCCCAAATACAGCCAAAAATGGGAACTCTGCAGTATAGGCACACAGTCAGCAGGGAAGATAAAAGGCAGAAAACATGCCATTTGAAAAAAAAAAACAAAAAATGCGGTGGGAGAAGAAATGAGTTTCCCAGTGGAAGTGAAACTATCTGGAAGGGCACAAAGTACAACAGAAGAAAGGAGAAATGACAGCTTTGGTGGGGAATGTTGGTGAACTGAACAAAATCCCATGAATCACGTCTGGAGAACTTCAAATGTTTTGAGCAGGTTGTAGATCCATTCCAGACAAAGATTCAATCTTCCTGACAGTAATGGCCTGAAAGCATGTGGAGTGCTGTATGCCCATTGTCTCCAGTTGTCCCCAGAACTGCCAGATATGCTACAATTACTGCAGCAATGCAAGAACTCTAGGACAGTACAATGTTGTCATTCCAACAGCAACATCAGAAAAATGAGAATCAGCAGCATAGTTCAATTGGTCTTCTAAGGAAGCTTTCAGACTGCTGTCAGTTTGGACAAACATTATAGTGATGCCCTGCATGAGCAATGTGTCTTTTGAATATGCAGTGACAAATCTGGAAGAAGTTACTGATTGTATCAGTGTTTACATTCAAGAAGGCTATTGAAGTAGTCATTGCCATGGAAACTGCAGAGAAGAGTATTCTGAAATTAGTGTGAACCAAGATATTCGCTTCCTGAACTGGTGAGACAGACACCCGAGAAAGGTAGGCAATTTCCAAATGGCCATTGCGCACACACTACACATGCTGAGAATTGCTGGGCATGCCAGATCATTAGCAAAAAGTAAAAGGCATATCACTGATCTGTCACACAGTTCAGTGATCAGCACCACAAAGTAACCATTCATCCAAGAAGACACCCGTGAAGTCAAAGAAAAGAATGGAACCCAGGAATTCATAGTGTAGGAAAAGACAAACTGTCTGGGTAACTCTGACCAGGATCTAGCACTGCATATGTTACCAGAAGCTGAAGTGAAAGATGGCATCTGGGTCACACCCTTGTCAGAAAGAGTTCCTACAAGAAGGGAGCGCTGTTTTATTGATTTCTGAATCTACTTTACACTGTATGTTGTTGCAGGGAGGGGGATGCAAAAAGATTGCTGGGCCCCTGCATCATATGATGGGAGAGAAGGGGAAGTGCTGCCTCCATGGCTACTGGAAGGGGTGGGACCTTGGACAGAAAGGGTTGGACTGGTGCAGCCACCCCTGAGCACTGCCTGAACCATGTGGCACCATGATCCCACCCCACCGGCCTTCAGAACCAAACGGAGCATGCAGCATGGGTCTCTGGAGTGCACCACTGGCAGTACTGGTCCCTTTAGAATCACCAGGACCTGGGTCAACTTCCCCACCTCCCCACCACCACCTCACCCACCTCCCACTGACAGGCCTGCGTTGTCACAAGCTCCTCTGGAAGAAACTGGCATGGTTTTGAAGACTTGTGCTGTAGAAAAGTAAGTCCCAAGAATGATAGCTACTCCAGATGAAACTTCACCTGCATGGACAACCAGCTGTTGCACCATTTTCTCACACCAAAATTATGCATTCACCATGATTTTGTACCCCTTGCCTCGAGAAGCTCCTGGTGATTGTGGCCTTAGACCAAGGTGTCACAAAACCCTTAACCCTTCAAAAATACCAGACTGACATTCCAAATATTTCAAGAAAGCATTTGGTCAGATGAGCAACATGTCAATGAAGTTCAGTGTTACCGCTGACTGACAGCCAAAGTACTGCAACCCTTGAATTGTGAATTAGGCTTTGAAGCCTGTGATGGAAGCTAATTTGGACCATGTCATTAACATTATAGTCCTGTCTCGAGTTGAGTATATACACAAGTGATCAAGAAGGATGGCTCCATCCAATTTGGTAGAGATTTCAATGTGACAGTGAATTCAGTTTTATGTGCCGGGCAGTACCCACTACCACATCTTGAAAATTTGTAGCTGGGGGGAGAATGTTTCAGTAAGTTGGATTTGCTCGGTGAATATCTACAAATAAAAAATTCATCTGGTACCTCAAATCTCACAAACAATATGCAAAAGGACTTCTTTTGTTGCAACACATTTTATTTTTTTTGGTATCAGAGACACCTGCATTGTTCCAGAAAACCACATATGATAATCTGAAGGGACTGAATTGAGTCCAGTGCTTTTTGGATGACATCCTTTTTACAAGAAAGAATCAAGAGGATGGTCTTCGAAAATCGTACATTGTCTGGTATCATTTGGAAGACCATGGACTGAATACGTGGAGACAACCGTGAGATTTTTCAAACCCACAGCTGAATAATTTGGACGTGTAATTAATAACACAGACTTAAAGGAAATGCCAGAGAAAGATATGGCACCTGAAAAACTGCCTTTGCCAAAGAATGTGTCAGTTAGGTTCAAAATTAAGACTGCTTAATTTTAACGGTAAATTTCTCCATAATCTGGCAAGCATATCAACACTTTATCTGAACTGTTACAAGCAAATTAAAAAAATGGAAATGGACTAAAAAGATTGAGTGTTCATTTAAGGAGGCAAAGAAACTGTTGACATTGGCCAAAATTCTTATGCACTTTAAGGTCGAGCTACCCATTGCAACGAGCTTGTAATGCTTCACCATATGGATTGGGTGCAGTCTTTTCCCAGGATTTTTCTAAAATCACAGAGAAGCCAATTGTCTTTGTTTTATTAATGATCACCACATATGAGAGAAAGTATGCAAAAACAGAGAGAGAACTTGCCAGCATTATCTTTAGAATTTGGAAGTTCCATGCCCATCTGTTTGGCATACATTTTACCATACTGAAGAAACATCACAGTTTCCAGCTTATTGTCATGAACTGATTTAGCCAACTTTTTGACAGGAAAGAATAAAAGAAATTCTGCCTCAATATTCCAATTGCTATAAATTCTCCCTTGAAGTCAATTGTGACAGAGTACCTTTTGGCATGTCCTGCTTTGTGTTACATTGTTATGCAGCAGATTCCCAATGTGGAAAATAATTCATTAAAGAAAAGAATAAGAGAATCCAAAACAAATTCTGTGAAGTGTAAGGATTCCCAAATCCTATGACAATGGATATTCAGTCCAAGGAGGTCAAGAAAACCAAAATGGATTTCTTAAACATATTCCAAATAAAATCCATTATGTGTTACCTTAATTTCAGGCCTGGCTGCCAGGGAACATCAGGTAGGTATATTATAAGTTTCAGAAACCATAAACCCTAATATTAGCATCTTTTAATTTAATATATATTTATTGCACATAGTTTTATTGGGCAGCCCTATTTATTTTAGGTCTATCTGATCACTTGAAATAGAAATACAAAGTTGATTGAAACTGTACTAAAGGATTACATTTTAGAATAATGTTACTGTACTTATTCAAATACAGGCTTGAAAGCCTACCAAAGCAAAAACCTGCTGACACCAAATATGTATTTATTAACCTTTATCTACTATCGTTCTGGGTCAGCAATATTAGACCATGTATTGCATGAAAGGATTCTATAGCTGTTTTTTAACATAAAGGCCATATTTTAAGCTCCAAGTCTCTATTTCTAAGACTACAATATTGCATGCTCACATAAGCCATGTCTACACATGCATACTACTTCGAAGTAGCGGCACTAACTTCGAAATAGCGCCCGTCACAGCTACACGTGTTGGGCGCTATTTCGATGTTAACAGCGACGTTAAGCGGCGAGACGTCGAAGCCGCTAACCCCATGAGGGGATGGGAATAGCGCCCTACTTCGACGTTCAACGTCGAAGTAGGGACCGTGTAGTCGTTGCACGTCCCACAACATCGAAATTGTGGGGTCCTCCATGGCGGCCATCAGCTGAGGGGTTGAGAGACGCTCTCTCCAGCCCCTGAGCTCAATGGTGGCCGCGTGGAGCGGCCCCTTAAAGGTCCCCGCCCCCTCTCTTCCTGTGCAGGAAGCTGAGAGAACGTGCAGGTGGCAGCCCAGACACGCGGCCAGCCTGCACGTTCCTCAGCCAGCACAGACAGCCACCCCAGCTGTGATGGCCACCCGGCAGCCCCCCCAGCGCCCCCAGGGGACCCCCCCCCAAGGGGAGCCAGGGCAGCCAGGGCTCGCAGGCTGGCAGCCAGGGCGGCAAGCGGCAGCGGAGCCCCTCCTGGACGGAGGCCGAGCTTCGGGATCTGCTGGGGCTCTAGAGCGAGGAGGAGGTGCTCCAGGTAATGGGGAGCAAGAGGCGGAACGCGGATGTGTTCGCTCGGCTGGCCGAGGGCCTGGCCGCCCAGGGTCACCCTGCCCACACTCCAGACCATGTCTGGAGTAAAGTCAAGGAGCTGCAGCAGGGTTACGCCCGGGCCCAGGATGCGGCCGGCCGATCTGGGGCCGCCCCCATCACTTACCCCTTTTACAGGGAGCTCAGGGACATCCTGGGCCCCCGGCACACCTCCTCCCCTCTGGCCACTCTTGATACCTCGGCTTAGGAGCCCCAGCAGGCCCCGGAGCCGGAATCCACCCCGGAGGTAAGCCCCCCACCCCGGGGGCCCCCCCTGGAGCCCACCCCCGGGGCACCGGAGCAGGAGGAGGAGGGGGACTCCTCCTCCACCGACACCAGCCTGCACATCCTCCTGCCATTGAGGAGCAGCAGCCGGGCGTCCGCCCCCCAGGTGTCCCCCGACCGTGGGAGTGGACCTACAGGTATGTACCCCCCCGGTGTACACCCCTGGGGTTGAGGGGCGGGGGTAATAGATATGTGGCCAGGGCCCTCCACATGCCCAGATGGCCATGGCCCCAAGGACAGTAGTGCCATGTCCCTCACAGGAGTGCATCAGCCCCTGCCCCCTCCCCAGCACGACAGTGCCATGCCCCATCCCCGGGGCTGGGGGGAGCGGAACCCCTAGGGTCCCCCGGGAGGAGGGGGTGGGACACCCCGCAGCAGCAGCCGCAGCAGCAGCAGCATGTGATGGAGTGGGGGGAGTGCAAATGTGAGTCTCAGGCTAGATATGAGCAACAAGCTGAATAGCTCCCAGTGGCTAAGGATGATCCTGGGGCTACAACTGGCAGGTTACACCTCTGCCCTGAACAAAGAGGAGGGAGGAGCCGAGCTGGCTTTGAATCGGGGGCCGCAGTTAGAGGCTAGGGGAAGGGAGAGCTGGAAGGCAGCCAGCCTGAGGAGGGGGAAAGCTACACCCCAGAGGGGCACCCCTTGGGGTCTTCTCCCCAGGACGGGTTGGAAGGACTGTCTCTGACTGCTGTACTGTCACTTCTGGGAGAAACTGGGCATCTGTTGCCTAAGAAACCTCTCCTGTCAGACCCTGCTGAGTGAAGTGAGAGTCACTCCCGCCGGGGGATGGGGTGCAGTGCAGGGAGACCCTTGAACCCCATCACAGCAGCATCTCCCGGGGACGAGGATGGGGAACCTGCAGCACAGGGGTGGGGGAACAAGGGCCACGGCTCGGGGCCCACACTAACGCCTGTCTCCACTCTTCTTCCCCCCCTCCTGTGTTCCGCAGCTGCACCATTGGAAGGACCGGAGAGCGCCGGCGAGGAGTCAGTGGTCCCGGAATCCCCTCCAGAGCCATCGCTCCAGGCCAGCCCCTCGGCGGAGGACCCACCAGCCCCACGGCGGGCAAGACGGCAGACCCAGCACCACCACCCGACGGCGACGGACCCCCAGCTGCTGGCCCTCCACCGCCGGCAGCTGGAGGTCGCGGAGCAGCGGCTGCAGGTGGAGCAACGCTGCCTCCACCTCCAAGAGCGGGCGCTGGCCTGGCGCCAAGAGGCATGGGGGGCCTACATGGAGACCTTTAACCGCATAGCGGACTACCTGGCCCACCATGCCGCGCCGGCCGCCGCTGCGCCTGCCCTAACTGCTCCACCCGCCGCGCCACCCGCTGCTCCTCTCGTCGCTGCACCGTCCGCCATCGCCCTGCCACCCGCCACCTAGGGCCATTCCGCCGAGGGAGACCTGGGGCCAGCTGACACTCGCCGGCCGTATCTGCCGGTCTGCCCGGCTCCCAGCCAGCCCCGGACAGGGCTGCAGCCGAGGCGGGGCTCCCGGCCGCCCACCCCCAGTGCTGGACTATAGGGGCATGGGGCCCAGGACCTGGCCCCCCCTGTATATGTTCCCCCCACTGTTTTGTTCTTTGCATTGTATATAGTTTGTATTTATTTATTTGTGCCCCCCGTTTGCCCAGTCTGATCCTTCCCCCCCATGTAAATAGTTCTCCCCTTCCTTATTATCCCTGTTTTTTTGTTAATATATACATACACTTTTCATATTTAAGTTAGTTAGAAGTTCCTGTATATAGTTAGTATTAGTTAGAACAGAGTTCAAAGTAAACAAGTTTGATTTCACAAACAAGTGTTTGCTTTTATTTGTCCAGGAAAAGTGGGGTGGGGTGCTGTTGGGTGCTCCGTGGTGTGGGCGTAGGGCAGGGAGTGTTGTGGAGGATTGGGGGGGACAGTGGGGGGCCTACCAGCATTCACCCCGCGGCCTCATCGAAGTAGGCCCGCAGGGCCTCCCGGACCCGGGTCCCTTCGGGGTCCACCTGGCAACTGGGGGCAGCGGGTGGCTGCACATCGGCCCTGCCGGCCTCCACAGCCCAGCCCTGAAAGAAGGCCTCCCCCTTGCTCTCCACCAGATTGTGTAGGGCGCTGCACGCACCCACAATCTGGGGGATGTTGGTGGGGCCCGCATCCAGGCAGGTAAGGAGACATCTCCAGCACCCTCTGAGGCGGCCAAATGAGCACTCCACCACCTGGCGCGTGTGGTTCAGGCGCTGCTTGAAGCGCTCCTGGCTGGCAGAGAGATGGCCCGTGTACGGGTGCATGAGCCAGGGCCGGAGGGGGTATGCCGCATCTGTGATGACGCAGAGGGGCATGGTGGTGTCCCCCACAGGGATCTCCTGCTGGGGGATGTAGGTCCCCGCCTCCAGCCGGCGGCACAGGCCCAAGTTCCGGAAAACCCGGGCGTCGTGCGTGCTACCAGGCCAGCCCACATAAATGTCCTGGAAACGGCCCTGGCTGTCCACCAAGGCCTGGAGGACCACTGAGTGGTAGCCCTTCCGGTTTATGTAGCGTCCTCCACTGTGCACCGGGGCGCGGATGGGGATGTGAGTCCCATCCAGAGCCCCGAAGCAACTGGGGAAGCGCAGGGTGGCAAAGCCCGCGATGGTGGCATCTGGGTCCCCCAGCCTCACGAGCCTGTGGAGGAGCATGGCATTGATGGCGCGCATGACCTGCAGGGGAAGCACATGGGAGAGCACCAATGAGGCGTGAGCAGGGTAGGGCCCCCCTGCCCTCCCCTCCCCTGCCAAGGCTGCCTCCCCCGACTCCCCCCGTGGGTCCTCTTACCTCCATGAGGACAGCCCTGACGGTGGCCTTGCCGACGCCAAACTGCTGTCCCACAGATCGGTAGCTGTCTGGAGTGGCCAGCTTCCAGACAGCGATGCCGACCCATTTCTCCACTGGGAGGGCACACCGCATGGCAGTGTCCTGGTGCCTGAGTGCGGGGGTGAGCCACTGGCACAGCTCCATAAATGTCTGCCGGCTCATCCTAAAGTTCCTGAGCCAGAGGTCATCATCCCACTCCCCAAGCACCAGCCGCTCCCACCAGTCAGTGCTGGTGGGGTAACTCCACAGCCGGTGGCGTGTGAGGTGGGGGGGGGGTTCGGGGTGCTGCAGGGTTGGGGGTTGAGTCCTCCTCCCCTGCAGGCCGCTCCTCCTGTGTGGCAAGGAAGTGCTCAGCTGCCTCCCGCCTAGCATGGATCAGGGCGAGCCCTGCTCCTGCAGGGCGGCTGGGTGGACCTCTGGCTGCTGCTGCTGCTGCTGCTGCTGGGGGTCCATGACTGCGTTGCCCGAGGTCTGCGTGCCTATGACTCTGCAGACCGCGTGCTGTGCAGGCTGAGTGTGTCTGGTAGGGGCCTTTTAAGGGAGCGGCTAGCTGTTGCCCTGGAAGCGCTAGCCCACCCTGTGACCCTGTCTGCAGCTGTGCCTGGCACCCCTATTTCGATGTGTGCTACTTTGGCGTGTAGATGTTCCCTCGCAGCACCTATTTCGATGTGGTACTGAGCAACGTCGATGTTGAACATCGACGTTGCCAGCCCTGGAGGACGTGTAGACATTATTCATTGAAATAGCCATAGCCTAAATATGCCCAGAGCATCTGCATTCAAAAGGCTAAGTAAAAACACACCAAATCTTTGCTAAAATATCAAGCCCAGGTCTTTGAAAACATGAGCTAACAGACATTTTAGTGTCAAAACCAACTAAACGCTTTTCCCTGAAATTCACTCTGAGCCAGTGTCCTCTGTACCCAAAATATGTTGCAGTAAAATTTCAAGGGTATAAAGCAGCATTGACAAAAAATGACACAACACATGATCCTTTGCAAAGGAAGGTCTCAGTCCTGCAACATGCTGAATATGCGAGCCCCAATCCAGCAAAGCATATAAGCCCTTTCATAACTAACCAAATAAGGAAGCCCACTGAAGTCAATGCTTAAGTGATTCATTGGCTTGGGGCCAAAATACCTAGTACCTTCCAGGATAAAGCCTTAAAAGCACAGGGAGTTCTACGCTAGAGCTATCCTCATCATAGCAACATCTGCCTCGACCGTAGGCTTTCCACCTTTGGGTTAATCATGTTGGGCAAGCTCTTGGTCTTGAGCAGCAACTGCCTTTGTAGAAACAGCAAGGATTAGTCACAGCAGCAATGAAGACTGAAGTATTGCCACATTAGAAAGTGAAATGTCCTTGTTGTAAATTCAGAGGCTGCTCAGTGTTTTTGCAATAAGTCATTGCTCAGTGCCTCCTCGCTCAAGGTTCCAAGTGCCCCAAACATTCACCTCCGCATTGCAATTAAATTTATTTCATCCAAGTGCCTATCCTTTCTGTCTGGCAGCACTGTATGCAAAGAATGTGTATATAACCCTAAATTTAATCACTGTCTGAAGCAATGATAGAAGCAATATCTAATAGCTTCCAATGCAATGTGGTTGTCTTGAGCAGCAGAGTAGCCCATTATTAGACTGTCAAGAATCTTTGATTCAGAGGCCATAAAAAGCAGTATTTTATCATGAGCGTTGCAAAGCCAAGGTTTTTTAAACCTAAAGCATTTAGGAGTAAAGTGTTCAAAACGCAGACACTCACCTCTAATCGTATTCTCTCATTTACTTATATAAATTGGCATATACCTTTAGAGCCTGTGCATAGTCGTTGAATAAAGAAACAGTGTGCAGCATATACTGTTAATTCAGAGCTGGTTTCACACCCACAGAGCTCATTTTCTCAACTGCTGCAAATAAGGGTACAAAAATGGATACTTTCAGAAGCAAAGCAAAGCTGGCAAAGTTTGCTTTGGCACCTGCTTCTTCAACGGGGAAAACGATCACATGACACCTTCAAGTTTCTCATGTTTTTATGGAAACAACCCCACACTTTTACTGACACACAGCGGACGAGCCTTTCAGACTCTCTCCCAGAGGAGAGCTATCACTAGAGGAAGCAATCTTCCTACTTACCTCCACCCACAGAGGACTTTCATGCAATGTGCTAGCACACTCAGAAACTGAAGCTAGAGCCAAACAGCTCTTTGCATTGCTTTCTTCCCAGAACATTTGCCACAAACAGAGCTGGTCCAGCAGGGCCCAGCCATTGGGTGGGACCCTAGGCCGCACCTTACAGTGAGACCCAGTCATTTGGTGGGGGCCAAAGGCAGCCTGACAGCTGGATCCAGCCGGTGGACACTGAAATCAGCTGGAGCATGGGACCTGAGGCAATCACCTTGCTCTAAGGTCAGGTCTGTCCAGAAAGAAGCAGGGCAAGACTCCTAGCCTTCCTTCCGAAAACAGAGATGACAGAGATTGAGCCAGACACACTCATGCAATTGTGACTGGTCCTGGTGTTGGTAGCTGGCTGCCACACCTCTCAGGAAAGCCAGATCTTTTGAGGGGAGAAAAGATGTCAATTTCAATGTGGAGAAGAGCTTTCCAAAAAAAAGAAAAGAAAAGAAACAGGACATTCCTTCCCTGAAAACAACATGACACCCTGGGGCCAGTGGTATGCCACCCCTCATCCATTCAAGGGACCAGAGAGAAAAGAGGAACACCATCCACAAAGAGGTAATGCATTAGAGGCCAAAGCAAGCTACCCTGCCTTGCTCCCAGACAGACAACTGAGAAGGGTAATGAGCAAGGAAGACCTGGATGCCCCCTCTCTGCCACTCACGCAATGCCCCATCAACAGTAGAGGAAACTGGAGGCATGTTGGGAATTGTGTGTACAACAAAGATAAAGGCAGATAGAAGTCTAGCAAAATTTGGCTGAGATGCCAAGAAGATTCTCACAGGTAACTTCTCTGTTTCTTTTATCCTCCCTCCTATGCTGTCAACCCACGTTGAAAGACGCAGGGGGATTTATGGACTGCCCTCCGCTCATCCTTTGGAGTGTCAGGCTGTGCTGGTGTCACTAGGACAGATGCTGAACACTGATATTCAGGTAGTGCAAGACTGGCTACGAGGCAGCCTTGTCCAAGGGCACATAAGAGTCAGCAGCCTTCTGTCCCTCAATCCCAGTGCTTCCCCATGCACTTAGCTGGGACAACACCACCAACTCATAGGGATGTTATCAGGATCAGTGAGGGTTTGTAGAAGACTCTGAAGATTGAAGCGCTGGGTAGTATTATATTAAAGGCAAAGGTACATTTCTGAGCTGCAGAGGCCTTTCTGCCATAAGGAGGCCCAGTTTGAATTGTTACCTCACGGTTGAAAACCACAGCAAACAGGAATTATTAGAACACAAAGTAGGTACTGTGAAGACTCACCATTTGTGGCTGTTACAATCATCTCTGTCTTGGCCGGCATTCTATGATCCAGAACTCCCAAAGAACCGGCATTTTAACCAGACGTAAATTTTAGTTACATTTCCCATAAGTACACTATAGTGAAAGTAAACACAAATAAATATGGTATAAGTTTACAGTGTAAAATACAGCAGTTGTTGGTAAATAAAGTACTCTGCATACAGTTTTGTTTAATATCTAATCTTGTTTCTCTTTCATGTTTTGCATTGCTAGGTATACCTCTTGATTATCCAGAATATTTGAATATCCAGCAACCGCTCAGTCCTAGGGCTGCTGGATATGAAAGAGCTAACTGTGTTTTGCATCTGTACTGCAGTTACTGCATCATGCTCTGCCTCGGCTTGAAGGGAACAGCTATACCAAAGGTCCAGCTAGCTACATACAGCCACCTAACTGAGACAATCCTCAGAGCAAATCACACCAGCATGCAGCAGTCTTCCTAGGCGCCCAATCAATTCCTGGATTCACTTTGCAGTATCGACCGCTTCATCTCTGCATCTTCAAATGAGCGACACCCTGATTACTGGAGTTCTCTCAGCAAACATGCTCGACAAAGCATAGAGCTAAGCAATGGGAGGTGATGGTTCAGTGGAAGGACTTCAACTGTGGACTATCCACAAAGAGCAAGAGAATCCAGCTTAATGAAAAGATGTAAAGCTACGAGCATTCCAGACTGAAACAGGCTGTCCTTTTATTTCAGATATAGTGCTTAGATACTACTGAGATGGGACCATTATAAATGTTGAGAAATATATGTATTGTTATTATAGCACTAGCAGGAAAATGGGAGAGAGGCAGATTAATTTTTCAGCAAAAATTTGAATGCAGTAAACTCTCATTTTATGTAGCTTCCAATTGCACAAACCTCGCATTAATGCGAGTTTCACACAACATGAAGTGCTGGGCTGTCAGCCTGCCTAACTTCCCGCAGCTGTGGGCAGCCAGGCAGGTTAAAAGCCCCTTCTCCTGCTTTCCCAGAGCAGTGCTAGGCATTCCTCTAGAAAGTCGGGGAAGGCTTTTAGCTCACATAGCTGCCAGGCAGGCTAAAACCCTCTTCCCCCCACCCAGAGCCCCACTGAAGCGGTAGCTGCAGGCAGTCCTGTCCCCGGAGCCCTGCAGAAGCGGCAGCTGCAGGCTCCCAGGGCCACAAGCCATCCTTCAATCCCTCCCTGATGTACACAAAATTCAAGATACGCAAGGGTTGCATGGAATGCAGCCATCATGTACCTTGAGAGATCACTGTACCAAAGTATTTTGGCTAACCAAAAACCGTAATCAATTCTGAAATGCTGTTGATGTGCTTTATGCTCATCTCTAAGTTGCACTTTAGGGTCAGACGTCATGTCCCATAATGCCCTAGGTTCTCTTCTCTTAGTAAGGGAAGGTTGTACATTGTGGGACATGTAGTCCAACCAAGAGGGTCTGACCCACGGAGGAGGACATGAGATAATTAAACTACAGTTCCCATAATTCACTGTGAAATAATAGTCAAATCAAAATATTTTTGTTTTGGATGAAATATTTTGGGGCAAATTGGCATTGGGTTTTGGATGGCGATTAAAGTTTTCCACAGAAAACAGACATTTTGAGAAGTATCTTTCTGAAGCAAAACCCCATTTTCCTGTTGCAAAACAGTTTTGAAAGAAAAGTTTTGACCAGCCCTTGTTACAAACAAGCTATATTTGGTGCAGCACTAGATTTGCAAACTGGCAGTCTGACATGAGAGCGGATTTAACCAGCAGTTACTTCATCTCAGTGTTTTGGCTCCTGTCCATTATCATACCCTAGGCTGAAATTAGAGCTCTGGATCTGTAGACAACATCAGGTCTACAGGTAAACCAAGACAGACCTTTCTGCACGAGTTGGTTGGAGCACGTGCTAAGCCCACTTCAGCTGGAAGTCGTTCTTTGCATCTCTTATAGAAAATGACAACTGGCCTTCTCATTAATGTTTGCTAATGATTTTCCTGAAAGCAACCTACTGCACAAGCAAAAACCACTACCCTGCAGCAGAATTTATGTTAAGGAAAATTGTGAACAGCACTACCACAATGCACCCTGCTGGAAGAAAATAATACTGGCAAACTGTAAAATAGGCCGAGGTGACCAGAGAGGACAATTAGACCATGTGGTTGAAGTACAGTTGTAGTTTGAATGACATCATAACTATTTTATGATCTCTGCTATAGCTAGGTAAACATTTGTCTCCTCCTTACAAGTAGGACTAATGAATCATAAAGGGGAATATTTGGACTGTAAAAATCAACAGCAATAAAATTCAGAACCTGATTTGGGAAGGTCAGTCCCAGTCTTGGGCCCCAGTGCTATGTTTGGTTCCCACTCCAAGCAAAGATTGGGGTACTGCAATATAGATCCTGTTTGCTCTTGCTGGGGTTTGGGCTTTTGGCCCTCAGCTGGAAGGGCATTGGGGAGGCACCCTCTGTTCTGCCTGGACTGTGTAATCAGTCCTCCCCAGCCACCAGCTGACTCCGGAGGTTACCTGAGAAAGGAAACTCAAAACACTCCTTGTGGGAACTCCTCACCTCCTTCACTGTCTCTAGCAATGCTGGCTGACATTCTCCTCCTCTGCTTTCTGACTCTTTCCTTATTTCTTATACTCTCTTCAACTTCCTCTTCTGCTCTCCTATGCCCCCCACCAGGGACGTGCTTTTGGAAAGGTGCTATAGCAGCCTGAAGTGAGATCCGCTGGCCCTAAATGATTTATAGCAGCCCCTTCTCTGCTGCTTCCACCAGTCAGCTGCTCCTCACTGCCTTGCCTTTCCTAACTAGCCAAGCCATCTCTGCTTTGTTTAGAGCTGCCTCTCCCACATATAATCTAGCCCTCCGGGCTGACCATCACAGTGACCATGCATTTAAATACTGCATGCTATAAACTCAAAGGATTCTAACTGGGATGAAAATCAACTTTGAAAATAAAAATCAAATCAGAAAAAGGCTGGGAAAATTTGTTTATAAAACAGTATTTCATGTGTTAATGTTGTAATACCAGTAAATTAATACAATACAGGGCATTTCCTGAGGAATTCACAGCTGCACTTTTGGCTGCCATGAACATCCCAGTAGCTCAGATCCACAGAGTGAAATATTTTAGAGATTTGATTCATGAATAAAACTCAGAAACTGCAATGTGCTTGCAGTTATTCCCTGAGCCATAAAGGCTGAATTCCTTCCATAATTTGCTAATAGAGAGTATTTACTTTGCTCTAAAAATAACCATTTTGCCAATCTTCATGTAAATACACTACTTTAGGGCTGTTAAATTGCCTAGATTAAAATGGTGATTTCTTTTGGTGTGAAATTTTAACAAAACCTTTGTCTTCTGCACTGCTGTAGTTTTCTATGAATAGCAAGGCATGATGATGATTAGAGATGGCCAATAGTTATTTGATGAATAAAGCTTTTGATGAATAATGTTGTTACTTGACAAATATTTTAACATTATGCACTGTGTTAAATATGTTATTTGATGAATAATTGTGTCAGGTATTCAATCAGCTCATAGATATTTTAACGGAGAAGATACAATAAGCTAATATTCCTGTTGATAACAGCTGGTAAGTATGCCTTAGAAAACTACAGAGCAAAGGTCTAATTTTCCTTCAGCTGTAGTGTCTCATAACATTTGTAAACACTCACACAAAAGCAACCCACCATGATTCAATGCTTATCTCACATATTTTGGGCCCAATTCTGCAGGCACTGAATATGAGAACATAAGAACTTTCATATTGGATCAGACCAAAGGTCCATCTGGCCCAGTATCCTGTCTTCTAACAGTGGCCAATGCCAGATACCCCAGAGGGAGTGAACAGAACAGGTAATAATCAAGTGATCCCTCATCGGTCATCCATTTCCAGGCTCTGACAAACAGAGTCTAGAGACACCATACTCACCCATCCTGCCTAATGAGTATTGATGGACCTAACCTCCATGAATTTATTCAGCTCTTTTTGGGCCTGTATTAATAAAGTCCTGGTCTTCACAACATCTTCTGGCAAGGAGTTCCACAGGTTGGCTCTGTCCTGCATGAAGAAATACTTTCTTTTGTTTGTTTTAAACCTGCTTCCCATTAATTTCATTTGGTGACTCCTAGTTCTTATGTTACAGGAACAAGTAAATAACCTTTTCTTGTTAACTTTCTCCATATCTTTCATGAGTTTACCAATGACAATTCAATGGAAACTCTACCACTGACTTCAGTGGGAGCAGAAGCAGACCCTTTGTTGTGTATTGCATATGGTTCATAACCAGGCTGCAGCTTGTCATGGCTGTAGAAGGAATGAGACCTCAGCAGATGTTCTCAAAATTCTTGGTATTGCATTAGAAAGAATGTCCACATTATATTTTGCAACTTTGAACATGACACACAAAAATTTTTGGCCCTTTGGAGCATATATTCCTGACAAACGAATCCAGCTCTGGCTGTTTGAGAAAGAATTATAGCAGAGAGATTATTAAAATAAGAAAATCCATATAGCTAGCTACTCTACAGAGTTATCTTTGATTCATCTTCTGCTTCCAACTTAGCCACTGAGTAGCAGTACAACTATTGTGGACCATCACTGGGAAAATCCTTGGTAAATCCAATGGCAAAGCGCCCACTGATTTCAATGGGGACAAGATTTAATTCTACAGGTTTTTAGACATGGAAATTCATGGCTACCAAGATTTCAATGTGAATGAGGAACTGCCTAATGTAGTGCAAGAGATCCAAAGTGATACATTTTTCAGAGATAACAAATTGCATATTCAGAAATCTCTCTCAAGTAAAGGTCTAGGATCTATGAGACTGGAATTTTCTCTCAGTCAATTGATAAAGGCAGTATCGTGAATATTACTTAAATACTGGTAACAGACTTAAGAATGCTCTAAGCAACAACTCTGCTACCAGAATAGACTGGATTAGCTAACAGGTTTTGAAGTCTTCTTTATTTTTCTTAAACAAAATTTGTATATAATGAGAAGTGGAATTTAATAGTTCCAGAAGATCTGTTGCTCATGTCAAAGGTAATCTAATGAATTAGAAAATGCTAGATAAGCAAGAATTAAATAGAATTGGGTTGCACAGAATTTGGTTATCCTTTATCAATATTTAATACAAGCCCTATGGTTTTCAAAACCACGATTAAATGAAGTGCCTTTAAGAGGAGGAAAAAAAAACCTGTATTTCTGTAAATGTCTTCCCTCTGCTGTATGCATCAGAATGAAACAAAATAATGTCTTGTCTGCTTCATGCAGTGCCACAAATGGTTGTGTTATTCACAATATTATCTGATTGCTAATTGGGGAAGATTTCCTGAAGCGCTACCTCTGAATTCTCCAGAAGGCAGCACCAGTAAGCATCTTCAATTTCTCATACATCAAATCCTGTCACCCACTTGGTGTGTAATGTATCAACATGAATATTCTGTGAAAGGGAGCGTTAGTGCACGTGTCCTGTGGTGGTACACCAGCAAAGAAAGGAGCAGAGCCCCCTATATGGGAAATAGGGAGCTTGAGCACTGACGCAAAGCACTATATTTTCACAAGACAGATACACAGATTACCATTACTACTCTGCTAGGTAGTCATTATCAGTAGATAGACTTCTCAGTAGTTAGAGGAATAAATCTGCTAACATTGTGTTTAAAACCAAAGGAAAGTGAAGGAAATTAGCCCCTTCCAATGTACATTAAAAGAACATAAAAGCGCCAACAGAATATATAGCAAAAGAAATTGTACTTACTGCATATATACTGCATACAATGCTATAATAAAGCTCCTGCTGTATTACTTTATTGATGTGCATGTGTTGAGAACCCTTAAGTGTGTATTTCCTAACTTGCATTTTATTCTCAAACCCTTGGCAGTCTTTTAAAACACCTCTTATTGGGTAAATATTGTATGGAGTTCCACTCTTCCAAAGTCCCGACAATTACAATCACAAAATCTGTTAATCTCTCATGCCTGCTGGCAGAGCAGCAATCTATATTTTATTCTAAAAACCTTTTGCAGTGTAGGGAGACAGCTGCTAGAGAAACATACTCTGCTGGAATTTTTAGCTGGGATATGCTAGGAACCTTTTGCAATTGTTGGGTGAAAAGTGGAAACAAACAAGCAAACATCTTAACAAAAATTTTTCATAGCTCACAGTGAATTCTATGCATAAATTATTTAGCTTCTTGCATCATTACAGTGCCTCTGTCCATCATTACTTATTCAGAGCCTTAGGGGAAAGATTTTCAGGCATGCTCAACAATGCCCTAATTCTGTCCCTCTTGAACTCATCGGGAGTTTCACCATTGGTGTTAATGAGAGCATAATTATGCCAGCATAGAGCATTCCTGAAAAGTCTTCTCTTCTGTAGGTTGGTAGGTTGTTACAATATTACTCCATTTCATTGAAGCATGTATCAAAAATTTACCTCCCAAAAATTTACAAAGTCCTGATGAACAGCAGTCTCTGACTAATTCTTCACTTCCCATGCAGATTCCGCTATGTTGTGAGTATCAGAGGGGTAGATGTATTAGTCTGTATCTGCAAAAACAATCAGAAATCCTATGGCACCTTACAGACTAACAGATTTATTGGAGCATAAGCTTTCATGGGCAAAGACTTGCTTAATCAGATATATGTACAGGTGCCACAGGACTTCTCGTTGCTCTGTCGTGAGATTCCCCTCAGGGACCCAAAGCCATGTGGTATCCTGCAGGATGTCTTCCCCTATTTGCAAACAACAAGGAAGTTAGTGAAGTCTTGAAGATAGCTGGGAGTGCTGATAGCATGAGGTCTGAAGAGACAGTCCACATAGCTGACAACCCCACTATAAGGGTGCCAATACCTGAGATGGGGGCCTCCAGAATTTCCAGGTTTATGGACCTTGGGTAGCAGATGGAAGATCCCTGGTCAGGGCTCTGTGGCTATGTCTATGTAGACTTGGCCCTGTGCTATTGTAAGGAGTTTCCTCAACAAATGGTGTAGAGTTTTGTTTATATTCCTCTGGGATCAAAGTACAATGGCCTGCAGAATGTGGTATTCTTCTCTGTCAAGCATCTCATTTATTCTATAGTCTGCAGCAGTTAGAACATTGTATCTCCTGCTGGCATTAATGCTACAAAAATGGTGAGGTGACCCCATTGCTTCCAAAGTGAGATGAGCTTTTGCTTCCTGGGAAAGATGTGTAGGAGATGGTTGATTGCATAGGTTCAACATGCACCACCAATACTAGTCTTCAATGTTGCTGTTGCATAAACACAGAAAGGAAAACCCAATCTGCCAAATAGACACAAATCAATGGAAAGCAATGCATCAACCACTTTTCTGTGCCACTGGATTTTATTCAGATTCTCTTGCAAACTTCTCCATTGTGTTAGGGTTTTCTTTCACAAAAAGCCATTAAAGCTTTCAGATAACAACAGGTGGTGCTTTAGGGATTATTTAGTCTGCTTCAGTATATATTTAGGATAATTTGGGATTCCTCTGTTCTTGACAGATTAGATAACATGGTCAATGAATTTGAAAAGACTGAATGCATAACTCATTTGCATCAGTGCTTTCAATTTGCGCAGACTGTTTTCTCATTTCATTATTAGATAGCCCACGGTAAGCTAGTTATCAATTAATTGCTAGAAAATGGCTATGTGTATGTATTATTGTTTAGATTGCTAATTGGATACACTGTTACTTTCTTGTTAAATGCTAATTAAAATTTCTGAACAACCAAACATTAGTTAACTTTAAATGTTTTAACGAGATCCATTAACGTGTAAACACAAGTTTATATTGAACATTTATTTCTTATGTCCGCTTCCGGCAAATCCATAGCAAACATGGTAGGCAGTCCTACAGGGCTTTATTTTAACAAGCCTTAAAAACATTTGACTGCAGTTGCAAATGTCTTCCTTATGCCACAGAGAATAACATGTACATAAAGGGTTAAAGCAAGGGACTGAAAGTAGATTGTTACTAACAGTTCTGTCATGTCACCTAAGAACAGAAATTTAAATGTAGCTGTAGTGAGAATTGCTTTTTCTTACTGGGTAATTCCCATTCAGCTTCCTTCCTACTCTCATGATTGATACATGTTTTTGTCTTCTCTTGATACAAGAACACCGTGGCAGGGACAGGATCTATTTGTTTGTGCAGAGCCTGTGATGCTACTGAGCATTAAAAATAATACCTGAAAATGTGACAACAAGAAAGTCACTGTAAATTCTACTAAAGAGAATATTTTTATTCATATTTACCCCGTCCCTAAATCAGGAATTAATTCTAGCGGTAAATACTGAAATGGGTGGATTCTAGACTCATAACGCATTTCATGTAGATAATGTGACAGATTGGATCACGGAAATCCCCTTAGAGTTGTCACCCAGTGTTGCTGAATGAGCCACTGATTCCCATCTTCATGTCCTCTGGGGCCCCCACCATCTTGTCCTGCTGTGTCAGAAGCTCCGGTTGTGGGAGCACGAGCACCTGGTGGCCGGGCCTCACTCGCAAGGCAGAATGACCATACACTCCATCTTGGAATGCTATCATACAACGGCAGGAAGGTCTGAAGCCAGGACAGGAGAAAGAAATCAGAAAGTTGACAAGTAGTTGGAGAGTCCCCAAAGAGAACATCCTGACAAGTAGATAGTAAGTCCCCAAAGAGAACAGCTGGGGCAAGTAGCTGGAAGCCCCCCAAAGAGAACATCTTGGTTGTGCAATATGAGAGGGTCCTGGGGGGAGGTTCGGAAAATGACCAAGGACAGAGGAAATCTTGTAGCATGTTCTGACAGGCCGGGAGGATAGAAAGCCCAAATTAGGTAACAAACGCTTTAATTGGCCAGGTATTGAACCCCCAAATAAGAAACAGTATAAAAGGTGATTTAGCAGGGACAAGACTGTGGGCTCCTGGACACTAGGCGGAGGCTAGCAACTTCCAGTCCAGACAGCAGACCCCGGCCTGATCACCCAGACGTCACCACCACGAAAGGTCCCAACCAAGCCGTATCTCTGACTTGAAGGGCCGCTGTAACGTAGTTGTTGGTAAGATGTGGGAGCATAGAGAATTTACTCACCGTAGTAACAGTGGTTCTTCGAGATGTGTCCCCGTGGGTGCTCCACAATAGGTGTCAGGCTCGCCTGGCGCCGCAGATTGGAAATCTTCCAGCAGTTTCTCCTGGATCATGCATGCGCCGGTGCGCGCCGCTCCCCTGCGCATCCCCGGCCACGTGAGCGATCCGGTCCCCGCCAGTTCCTTGACCAACCACCTTGAATGCTCCTGAAAAACACCAGGCAGAGATCCGAAGCGGGGAGGATGGGCGGGTGGTGGAGCACCCACGGGGACACATCTCGAAGAACCACCGTTACTACGGTGAGTAACTTCTCTTTCTTCTTCGAGTGTCCCCGTGGGTGCTCCACAATAGGTGACTACCCAGCAGTAACCCAAGAAAGGAGGTGGGTAATCGGTTTATGTGAAGCTTGCCCCCGAGAGGACTGCTGTCGACAAATGGGTATCCTCTTGGAATACCCGATGTAGGGCATAATGCTTGGCGAAGGTGTCATAGGATGAGCAGGTCGCTGCTCTACAGATGTCTTTCAACGCGATGCCCTTGAAGAAAGCTGTTGACGCCGCCACCACCCTGATGGAGTGAGCCCTAGGTGGGGCCAGCAAAGGAGTCTTTCGAAGCTCATAGGACATTTTTATACAGGACACAATGTGCTTTGAAATTCTCTGTGAAGAGAAGCCTTCCCCTTTTGACCTGGGAGAGAGAGACACTAGAAGCCTGTCCGTTTTCCGGAAGGACTTAGTTCTGTCTATGTAGAAGGCCAACGCCCTCCTCACATCCAGGAGATGCAGGCGTGCCTCCTTGCTGGAGCTGTGAGGCTTTGGGTAAAACGAGGGTAAAACTATTGGTTCGTTAAGATGGAACTCTGAAGAAACTTTTGGAAGAAAGGCTGGGTGCAGCCTTAAGGTTACTGCCTCCTTTGAGAATACTGTGCAGGGCAGCGTTGCCATCACTGCTGCGAGCGAGCTCACCCTGCGAGCTGATGTAATTGCAAGGAGGAAGGTTGTTTTTATCATAAGGAGATGTAGGGGAACTGTGGCTAATGGTTCAAAAGGTGGACCCGTTAGCATGCTGAGCACCAAGTCCACGTTCTATGATTGTGGAAGCGGTTTCCGAGGGGGGTACAGATTTACCAGCCCCTTCAAGAACCTGGTAACAATAGGATGGGCGAATACCGTGGGCCCTTCCTCTGTATACCAAAAGGCTGATATAGCGGCGAGGTGGACTTTTAGCAAGGATAAAGAAAGCCCGCCCCTCTTAAGGTCCAATAAGTATTCTAGTATTATTGGTATAGGAACGTCAAGGGGAGCTAACTGCTTGGCAGAACACCAGGCTGTGAATCGAGTCCATTTCTGCTTGTAAGTCTTCCTGGTGGAGGTCCTTCAGCTACATTCCAGGACTTGTTGTACTCCCTCCGTACATGTGCTCTCTAAGAAGCTGAGCCATGGATTAGCCATGCTTGTAGGCGCAGACCCTGAGGGTGCGGGTGCACTATGGACCCCTGAGCCTGCGTGAGTAGGTCCGGCGCCACTGGTAGAAGGAGCGGTGGGTGGTCCGACATGCGCAGAAGCAAGGGAAACCATTGCTGCCGATCCCACATTGGGACTACGAGTACCATGCGGGCTGTCTCCCTTCTAGCTTTCTGCAAGACCTTGTGGATGAGCACTGTGTGGGGGGAACGCGTAAAGTAGGGGGCCCCTCCATGAAATCATGAATGCGTCCCCCAGGGACCCCCGCCCCACTCCTGCCCTGGAGCAGTACTGGGGACACTTCTTGTTGTGCTGGGTGGCAAACAGATCGATCTGGGGAAACCTCCATGTATGAAAAATGGGCCGTAGCAGATCGGAGCGGATCTGCCATTCGTGCATGAGTGTGAAGCGCCTGCTCAGCTGATCTGCCTTCACTTTGTGAGTGCCCGGCAAGTACGAGGCTTTCAACGTTATATTGTTGGCGATGCACCAGTTCCACAGTCGGACTGCTTCCGCACATAGGGCACGGGATCGGGCTCCTCCTTGTCGATTTATGTAAAACATAGTGGAGGTATTGTCAGTATTGATCCCGACTACTTTGCCTTGTATGTGGCCTCGAAAATGTTTGCAGGCGTTGAACACTGCTCTGAGCTCCAGTATGTTTATGTGCAGTGCCTGCTCCGCAGGGGACCATAGCCCTTGCCTCACCTTGTCGCCGATGTGCTCTCCCCATCCTACGTGGGAGGTGTCGGTAGTAAGAAAGATAGAAATTTGTGGTTGGTGAAAGGGCACCCCTGCTAGCAGGTTCTTGGGGTTTTCCCACCACACCAGGGATCTGCGCACCTCTGTCGTGGGCGACACCACCCTGTGGACAGTGTGGGATTCCGGTTTGTAGATGCTCGCCAGCCAATGCTGCAGGCTTCGCATGTGCAATCTGGCGTTCTGTACCACAAACGTTGCTGCCACCATGTGGCCCAGCAGCTGAAAGCACGTTAAGACCGGCACCGTGGGGCTGTATGTGATGACCTGCACCAGCGAACTGATGGTGCGGAAGCAGGCATCGGGTAGGTACACCCTTGCTGTGATAGAGTTTATGCGTGCCCCTATGAACTCTATGTCTTGTGTGGGATCGGTCTTTGACTTCGCGAGGTTGATGACTAGGCCCAGCGAAGAAAACGTGTCCGCTGTGGTTGTGTATCATGCGTAGGACCTCTGCCTTCGAGGCCCCTTTCAGCAGGCAGTTGTCCAGGTATGGGAAAATAAACACCCCCTGTCTGTGCAGGTAGGCTGACACCACTGCCAGGGTTTTGGTAAAGACTCTGGGGGCCGAGGAAAGGCCGAACGGAAGAACCCCGCACTGGAAGTGCTCCTTGCCGACCATGAAGCGGAGGAAGCGTCTGTGTGCCGGGTGGATAGTTATATGAAAGTAAGCCTCTTGTAAGTCGAGGGCTGCAAACCAATCTCCATCGTCCAGTGCCATGAATATGGAGGCGACTGTAATCATCTGAAAACATTGCTTGCGCAAGTAGCGGTTGAGGCCCCGAAGATCTAAGATGGGCCTCCAGCCTCCTGTTTTCTTCTCTGTGAGGAAGTAGCGTGAATAAAAACCTTTCCCCTGGAATTGTTCCGGCACTCTTTCCACCGCCCCTATGAACATAAGGTGGTCCACCTCCTGCTTGAGCCTCGCCTCGTGGGCAGCGTCCCGGAGGTGAGGCCTGGAGGGCGGCTTCGTCAGTGGGAGCGACTGGAAGGGGATCGCGTAACCCGTGGCTTTGATCTCCAGCACCCATTTGTCTGTGGTGATCTTTTGCCATTGGGGGTGAAACAGTCTGAGGCGATGATGGAACATGAGATGAGAGTGGCATTGAGTGATGGTAGTGATAGTGCAGCCCTCGACATGCCCGTCAAACTTGTTGCCTTTGGGCCTGTCCTGAGGGCGTACGGCTTTTCTGAGAACGTCACCTGGGAGTTCTGTACTGTTGCTGCTATTGATGGCGCCCTTGATCGTAGCCCTGTTGATACTGAGCACACTGTGGTTGGTACGGGTAGCGTCTTTGCTGAGGATAATATTTTTTCTTCCTTTATGGAGCAGTATAAATACCCAAGGTTCTAAGTGTAGCTCTCGAGTCCTTACTGGAGTGGAGAACCAAGTCGGTTGAGTCTGCAAACAACTTTTGCGTGTCAAAGGGAAGATCCATGATCTTCGCCTGTAGGTCCCTCAGGATACCCGATGTCTGGAGCCAGGATTCTCTATGCATGACCACTGCTGTAGCCATTGAGCGTGCTGCCGTATCTGGCACATCCAGGGCAATCTGGACTCCCGTCCGCGATGCTGCGTAGCCCTCTTGCACAACTGCCTTTAACACCAGCTTCTTATCTTCTGGAAGTGAATCCATGAGAGAAGTAAGCCTGGAGTAATTATCAAAATTATGGTTCGCTAGGTGTGCCACATAATTCGCCATTCTCAATAGCAGGGTAGAAGAGGAATATACCTTTCTGCCAAACAGCTCAAGCTTCTTGGCATCTTTATCCGATCCCCCTGATTTGTACTGAGAAGTCTTTGACCTCTGCTGGGACGATTCAACTACCAACGAGTTTGGTTGTGGGTGACTGAAGAGGAACTCCATGCCCTTTGCCGGGACGAAGTACTTCTTATCCGCTCTCTTGTTCATAGGCGGAACGGAGGCCGGAGTCTGCCACATGGTAGTGGCTGACTCCATAATGGCTTCGTCCAGCAGAATAGCAATTTTGGATGAAGCCGGGGGTCTCAAATTTTTCAGGAGTTTGTGATGTTTCTCCTGCACTTCTGCCGTTTGAATGCCTTGCGTGAAAGCCACCCTTTTAAACAGCTCCTGAAACTGTTTAAGGTCATCCAGGGGAGCGACATCCCCAGAGGCCATGGCCTCATCTGGGGAGGATGAGGAGGAACCACTAGGGTAGACCTCCCTCGAACTCTCAGGCTCCTGCGGCCAATGATACACTTGCTCGCGGGAGGATTGTAAAGGAAAGTCTCGGGGTTCTAAAATAACTCCCCCTGAGATAACTGTGTTTCCATCCCCGATCGCGAGTGTCCACGGGGGTATTGAATGGCCAAGGGGGACCTGCCCCTGGGCGTAAGCCTGGGGTGTCTGTGTCCAGCATGATAAGAACGACCATCTCAGCACGGGCAAAGGTCCGGGGATGGAGACCTAGACGACTCCTGGGGTGTGTACCCCCAATGTCTGGGAGAGCGAGACCTCCGCAACGACACAGATAGTGGTGAAACTGGCTTGTGACAGTACTCCAGGGGATCCAACCCCAGAAAAGGTGAAGGTGGCCCGAGCCATGGTGACATTGGGTGGAGGAACGGAAAAGGAGGTTCTGGATAGGCCGGTAGAGGCCCAGGCCTTCTGGGCGGCGTGTGTAGCACAGGGGGAGGGCTTGTTGCCAGTAGCAGCGCAGCCCTGTCCGGAGAAGGGCTGCGGTGCCGGGCCTTTGATTTTGCCTTGCCCCTCCCTTGTGGGGCTGGCACCGCCCCCTCCCGCGCCGGGGATCTCGGCCCCGCTGTCGGCGCCGCGCTCGGCACGCTCAGCTGCAGTGCCGCGCAGGTAACTTCCTCAGGTGCCTGCAGGCTCCGTGCCTGGTGGCCCTGCACCGTTGGTGCCGTGGGGGTCGGTGCCGCCTGTGGCGGTGCCACCGGTTCTGGCGCTTGCCTGGCTGACGCTCCAGGTGCTGCGCGTGCCGGCTGTTGTGTAACCGGAGGCTCAGCCTCTGCCACGTATGCTGCCACGCTGCCGCTTGCCTGAGTATGTGGCTGGGGGCTGTGTGTTCCGCCCGTCCCATTCGCTGAAACCGCCGGCAAGGATCGAGCTGGGGAGAGTTTTCTCCATTTCTGCACTGAGGGAGTCAGAGAAGCTGCCTTCCTCTTGTGTAACCCAGAGGGCCCTTCTGGGTGAGGCCTCTCCGAGAAGTCCGGCTGGAGGGCCTTGTCAAACGAGCATTTTAAGACGCATTTCTCTGCCTTTCCTGGCCCTGGCTGTGAGCTTAGCACAGTGAGAACACTTCTGGGTAACATGTGATTCCCCCAGGCATCGGATACATTCACTATGCCCATCAGAGGCCGGCATAGCTTCACGGCAGGACTCACACTTTTTAAAACCTGAAGAGGCCATCGCGGTGAGTCTTTTACTGTTAATAGGGTACTTAGCACTTAGTCCATGCCTGTTTACCCGAATCGTGGTCACCGGCCTGCGGGGCAGCTGGCGGCCTACTGGCCTTACATCCACTCCTCTTCTCCGCTCCTCTCTCTCGTTGTATTATATATATATTTTTTTGATATTCTCTTTGTCCTCTTTTTTTTTTTTTTTTTTACCGGAAAAAAACAACAATTTACACGTAGAAAACACTATCTAATCTGACTCTGGCCGTAGCCTGAGCGGATTCCGTCTGCAGCCGATGGCGGCTGAAAAGGAACTGGCAGGGACCGGATCGCACACGTGGCCGGGGATGTGCAGGGGAGCGGCGCGCGCCAGCGCATGCGCAATCCAGGAGAAACTGCTGGAAGATTTCCGATCTGCGGCGCTGGGCGAGCCTGACACCTATTGTGGAGCACCCACGGGGACACTCGAAGAAGAATGGATGTTATTGGTAAGTCACATGAAATTATATACAGCTATATGTAACCTAGTGTTTAGCCTATGCCAAATAAATATATTTATTTCAGACTAGTGTTAAGTAGTTGTAGTTACGAATAAATGAATCGGTCACTATCGGTAAATACCACTAGCTGGGGCTGTATAGAGAATTATTGGGACTTAGAACAGCCACAGGGCATTGTGGTGTTCACAGTCGGAGTGTTATTGTTCCTGGTACACATAATACTGTGGAAACCCAGGTTTTAAAGTAGATACTCTGAATCACACATCGCTGCTACACTATATAATGCTGCTATAGCGGTGGGGTGGTTGGTCCCGGGCCATCCACCCCCCCGCTGTATCAAACCCCATGCGCACCCACAGGACCCGGAATAGGTCGGCACATCATCACCGGTCTCCCACAACCAAGGCACAGATTTGGGGTTACCACCCCCTCTTCAGAACAACAGAGGAGCTGAACCAGCTCACATCTGGGAGGACTCAGCTATAAGGCCACAGGCAGCATCCAAAAACCTAACCCACAAAAGGGACCAAAACCCCTAATAAACCTGGTTAAACATTTTATACAGAGAAAACTCATAAAGATATCTGCCCTCTTTATCAGTGAAAGAGAGTTATGCACTTTGGTTGTGCCCTCACCCCCGCCGGTAACAATTATTTACATGGGGCTTGATAATAAACAAACCTGTTTTTATTAAATATAAAAAGTAGGATTTAAGTAATTGCAAGAGAAAACAGACAGATCAAAGTCACAGAGAGGTAGCCATGTTAGTCTGTATCTTCCCAAAACACAAAAAGCAGTTCTGGAGCACTTTAAAGAGTAACAAAAATAATTTACTAGGTGATGAGCTTTCATGGGACAGACCCACTTCTTCAGAACTGGAAAATTTCTCAGAATTTTCCAGATCTGAAGAAGTGGGTCTGTCCCATGAAAGCTCATCACCAGATAAAAATAAACTGCTAATTTAAAATAAGCAAAAGACATCAGCTCATTCTAATACGCTATGAAATATGGGATATGGAAATTCTTACCCTAAAGAGTTGGTTTTTAATCTCAGGTAAAATGCACCCTGCTGAGTCACTTACCATTTATGCTTCAGACTGGAGCAGTTCTGCTGTGTGTCTCCCCCGTCCCCGATCCCTGCTCTCCAGAGATAGGGAACAGGGTGCAGAGGAACACCCTGACTTCAGCACTGCCTCCTCTTCTGCACCCACTGTCTCTCTACACAACTAACAGGAGAATCCCAGGAGCAGCTTGGCTGCAGATGGAACAAGGTGGAGGGGTGGGTAGCTGAACACATGCTGCTGGCTGTGAGTATGCACGCTCCTTTAACCATCTGGGCTGGCCAAAGAAATGCTTGGTGGACACCTGGCCCCAGGACTGATTTTGCCCACTCCTGTTCTATGGTGGGTCTTTTTTATTCCTCCTCACTACTTTGTCTTCATGGCCTTTTGAGAGAAGTTTGGGTGGCATTCTAAATTCAGCACATTTGACAACAATTCAGTCATTTTGTGTTTCCCTCACACCCAGCAAGTCTGTATTACTCTGTAGTACCCAGCCTGTTAATTCTATTATTCTTCTGCTAAACACTCGCTGACATTATTTCATTCATCTAAGCTTGAATTGACAAAATGTTGTACTTAAGTTGGATAGTTAACAGTGTGTTCTCCTCTACTTACAAATGTATGTTTTGGAGTAATATTTTGTAAAGTAGTGGCCTAGCCACACAATTAGGGGAAATCAAGTTGATATAAAAATGAAGAATAAAGAAAAAAAATTATACAGGCAAACAAGATATTAGATAGTCTTCCCTAGCTGGCAATCCTTCCAAAAGGGAATGTCTGTAGGCTGTACAGTACTGGGATATTATCAATCATTATTGATTGGCTGAACGATGACAATCAACTGTGTCTTAAGTTAGGCATGCCAACAAAATGGGATGTACGAGATGTAAATCGAGCCACCACAATTTACTTGTGGACAGACCTTAGCAATAGATAGATGCCCTCAACTCCCATCACAGTCAACAGTAATTGAAGTACTAATGCTTCTCAGGATAGGGCTTTTGCTAGGTTCTGCAAGATGCTGCATTTGCATTTTTGCAGATAATATGTTTGCTTCGACCCTGTTCCAGGTACTGTCAGTGGCTTTGGTTCCCAGGGTCCCCAGTGGCAACAGGATTGGGACCACAAAAACAGCAGAACTCTTCCTGTGCATATTTCTTACGAGGCTGGTAAAAAGTTTTTCATCAGAATAAGTTCCTGGGGAAAAATTGCCATTTGTTGCAAAGTGAAAGTTTTCCATAGAAAATCAAAACAACTGTTCCCTGACTGGCCTCCTAGCTGGGATTCATTCACTTTCGGCTCCTGAAGCTTTCCTGATGAACTGTTGACTTTCCATGCCCCGTCTTTCCACTTCCCCACCAACTCCAAGGCCAGAGAGCTGGAGCATCCAGCCCCACCATACTAGGCTGTGAGGTCCTGTCCCTTTAATGGTTGGGCACCCTCTTTCAGGTTCATTTCAGTTTTGTAGCCACAACTGCCACAGCAGAGAGCTATGTGTCTGTCTACTTCTAAGCTGAGTCAGGGTCTGGGAGAGGGTGCTTGGCCTCTTCATCCCCAGAGCTGGGAGGAAGACGAGCATGCAGACTTCAGGTTGCTGGAGTCAGGGGAAAGGGCAGGCTGAGTGGCTGAACTCTTTGCCTCTCCTGTAGCTGAGCCAAAAATTCCTGACAATGTTATAAGTGAAATTCTTAAGTGCCTTCTAAGCAAGCAACCAGGGAAGCCAAAAATTTCAGTTTGGTTGCTCCAAAATTAAAAAACAAAACAAAACAAAACAAAAAAAACCCTCTTCCTGTGAAAAAATCATCACTTTGAATGGCTCAGGCCTTGTCCCAAAGGACAACTCTAATTCCCTCAATGTTCTGAGCCAATATTTGTATATATGTTTGCATCTCCTTGCAATGTTTGGTGCTCCCTTGCTTTAACTAGCATAGTGAAGGGAAGCATGGCCATAATGTGTTGGGTGAGTAGCATGAGGTCCTAATACAACTGTTTATCAGCATTAGAACATGTGAATAGTCATACTGGCTCAGAACAATAGTCTCCATAGCCCTGCATCTCAACTTCCACAAATGGCCAGTGCCAGATGCTTCAAGGCAATTAATAAGTGGTTCCTCCTCTGTTGTCCAGTCTCAAATTCTCGCAGCCAGAGGTTTAGGAATAAACAGCACATGGCTTTGCACACTTGACCTCTTAATAGCCATTGATGGGCTTAACCTCTGTGAACTAACAAAACTCTTTATTTTAGTTAACTTTTGCTATAGCTTCACCACCCAATTTACCTTTCTCACTGAACAGACATCTGCTCCTGCACTTCTCTAGTGGCACTAATTTTGTCCCCTTCACCAGACAAGCAGCTGTCTAAGACAGAACACATTAAATCTCTGATTGACTGGTCCTGAGGGAAGTGATCTCACTGCCAAGGATTTATAACATTGAATTATGCATGGGCTTCCCATTTTAAAGTCCATTATCATCATAGGTAGCTGTTGGGAGTTAGGTAGTTCACCAGTGGTTTTGACATGTTTTCTGCACCTTAGCAGTGCTAAAAAAAGAACTCTATAAAGGAAAATAATAAAACTAGGTATCTGGTCAAATCAAGTTTATAGATCCGGTTAAAATTAGGGAAAAATAAACGGTATCTATAAAGGGGTGATGTGAACTATAATCCTATTCCAAAACATATTATATTGCAATGCTTAGATTAGCCTCAGTAACACAAAACTGTAAGCATCATAAGTTTCTTTCTTAAGCATCATATCCAGTTAAACGACACAGTGAAAAAAAGAATTCCTCAGTAGACTGATGGCATTACCTCAGTATTATTGTCCTCAAGGAAAGGCCCATGGTGTTTGTAAACAGATTAGGGCTGTGTCTACACATGCCCCAAACTTCGAAATGGCCATGCAAATGGCCATTTCGAAGTTTACTAATGAAGCGCTGAAATGCATATTCAGCGCTTCATTAGCATGCGGGCGGCAGCGGCGCTTCAAAATTGACGAGCCTTGCCGCCGCGCGGCGCGGCCAGACGGGGCTCCTTTTCGAAAGGACGCCACCTTCTTCGAATATTCTTCCCCTTATTTAAGGGGACTTCGAAGAAGGTGGCGTCCTTTCGAAAAGGAGCCCCGTCTGGCCGCGCCGCACGGCGGCAAGGCTCGTCAATTTCGAAGCGCCGCTGCCGCCCGCATGCTAATGAAGCGCTGAATATGCATTTCAGCGCTTCATTAGTAAACTTCGAAATGGCCATTTGCATGGCCATTTCGAAGTTTGGGGCACGTGTAGACACAGCCTAGATGCACATGTCCGTAGTGCATGGCAAAGACATAGGGCAAGAACAATGGGCACCCTTGTGATTCCTAATGTTTCTGATTTAGAATAATATATTATTTCAATTATCAATCTAGAGTTCAATGGATAGGCATCAGCATTCATTTTCCTGTTCCAGTACATATGAGATCTGAATATTTTATCAGGCATTGAATGCCTCAGATACACACACTGGTTAATTTATGTTCTTCAAATCCAGCAGGAAATTGAATAAGAGGAAGAAATGGCAGGAATCCTTTAGTATGGCCTCATCTAGATATAAAGGTTTGTGACAAGATATTTTTTTTTCCAAAAGAGGCATAGACTACAGCTAGGCTCCCAAATCCACCTTTAGGTTTCTAAATAAGATGAGGACTAGACTGCATCCCTATTTCAAAATAAGATATTTCAGAACATCTATTTTGAAATATCTTGTTTCAAAATAACACAACTACACAGAAAATATGTTTCAAAATAGCATTTCTGGACACACAGCGCGATTTCAAAATGGTGCCATTGGAGCCCATTACGGCTTATTTTGAAATGGCACTATTCAATGTCTTAATAGCACCTATTTCAAAACAGCAGTTTTGAAATAGGCATTATTCCTCCTACACTGAGGGTCACCAATTTCAAAATAACACACCCACTATTTTGATTTTAATTTGAAACAGCACATGCTTAGTCTAGACACTGCCAAAGTTATTTCAAAATTATGGCTGTTATTTCAAAATAACTCTGTAGTGTAGCCATAGCCCAAGTGTTCTCATTTTCAAGAGTGGTGAGCATCCAGTGTTCCCTCTGAAGTTAATAGAAGTGGATTTTCAAAAGGTACAGATGGTAGCAAGTCATCAGTTGCTGCTAGTGCAGGTGTGGGGAATAATTTTTGATGGAAAGGCTCATGCCAAGAATTTGGAAAGTGATCAATGACTGCACTCTTACATGATGTTAATGGAGGAGGTGCAGGTTTTTTTCTGGGGGGACGATGGGTGCAGAGGGGGGCTTAGCGTAAGGGACTGGGGTGCAGGAGGGACTGTGGGGTCTAGGAGATAATTTGCCTGAAGGATGTAGTTGTGACCTGAGGCAGGGGACTGGGCTGCAAGTGTTTGGGTTGTGGCCTGGGGCAGGAAGGGGTTGTGATCTGAGGCAGGACATTGGAGGGCAGGGTCTGAGAGGAGGTATGGGTGCAGGAGACGAGGCAGAGGGTTTGGGTTTCGTGGGGTATGGGTGGAGGACTGTGACAGAGGGTTTAGTTTTGTGGGGGCAAGTGGGAGTAGCAGAGGGTTGCGGGGGAGGGAAGGACTGGGGTGCCAGAGGCAGGCTCTGGCCAGGAGACTTGCCTGGGTGACTCCTGGCCAGCCACCCAGCTATCATAGGCAGGCTCTTTGCCTGAAGGGCCAAGTGCATCTGCTTCAAACAGGAAGCTTCCATTGGCCAGAAACCAGCCAATTGGATTGTACTGGGGTGGGGGCAGTGCTTAAAACCCCTCTCCCCTCCCACAAGCTCAGCTACTGAATGACAAATGGGGCCTCAGATCCACTTTTCTGAGTGACATGCAGAGGGACAGGGCAGGCAGGGAGCCTGCCTGAGGCTTCCCACTGTAGCAATGGGCTGGATCCAGCAGCTTGGTGGGCCGGATGCTGCCTGAGGGCCATATTTTGCCCAGCCCTGTGCTAATGCCTCTGCAAGCTGCTGGTGCTCTGCGCTTATGAAAATGAGGCACTTGATCAGGAGCCTAAGGGTGGGATTTTCAAAAGCCCAAGGCCCACTGATTTTTTCAAATCAATGATTGAATGGCAGGTGAATCAGTCAATCAGCCTCCCGAGTCCCTTTAGCCCTTTGAACATCCTAGCACTATTTATTTTAAATGTTAGCCTTATTGTTTGGGATTTAAAGGCAGTTTTGAAATACGCATACCAATTAAGAGACTCTAATTAAACTATTATAATTCTCACTCCTATGTGCATTGGACAAATCAGGTCCATAATTTAGCTCTTTTCCTCTTAGCGGCCTGAGCAGCAAGTAGAACAAATATGAAATAAAATGGATAAAGATGCTGGCGGGCTAGAACTGACATCCCAACATGTTAACAGCAGCCTTTCCCCTGGGACCTGCTATTACCACAACAATATCCACCAGACTTAATAGACACATATCCGCAACAAGCTTCACTTTCAAACAAGCCAACCCTCCACCACAAACACACGCTTAATCCTACTTGGCTCAGGCACATGGAGTGTAAGCCAAAAGCCACACACATCCAGAGGGATCAGCGGATGGTAAATGAAGGCGATCCAACAGGAAGGTTAAGGAGATGCTGCCTTAATAACGTATTCCCTAGGAGGTAAAACAGATATCTCAGTGGGAAGTTAATGTGCAGCATAGAGGGTTATAATAAAACCACTGGCAGCAATTTATAGGAAATTATTTCCTCCAAGTACATTCCCTGAAAACATCTGTCATCAGTGGAGGAATAAAAAGAACTCCATTATATACACAGCGCTATCCTGGATTGACTAGGGTGACTTGCAGATAGTGTCTAAAAGACTATGAATGCTTTTCTCTACCTATCAGTATCTGGGGAGATTATCTGATTTTTTTTTTTTACTCTTAGGACTAGCTTTTCTATGCTATCTGGGTACCTACTGATGGAGGTAGAAAATCCCACTGGGTGGGGCTAAAGAACTTAAGATGGTTGGGTACATAACTCCTATGGATTTTAATGGGAATTAGAAGCCTAACCTGCTTAGGTGATCCGGAAATCCCACCAGGTGCCTATATGCATCTTTTGGCACCTAAATACCTTTGATAATCTAGTTTTAGAGAACATCATATTCTGATCACTCCAGGAGATGGAGCCCAAAGCTTTGGGATACGCGTATAACTTGAATGTCAGTAACTTACATAATTAGAAAACGAAAAATAGCTTTGAATTAGTCCAGGAATCATTTCCTCATAAACAGAAATAGGAGTGAGGATCTGCACTTGTAAAGTTCATTCTCCAGGGGTTTGTATGACCAGGCACAAAAGGTTTTGGAATTTGCCTTCTATGAGTCACTAAAATAACATTTAAGTGGGTGATGCATGTGAGATTTATAATATACTCATCATTTTTAACTTCATGGGGACACTGATTATTCTAGTTGTGCTGAAACCTGGTCTTAGTTATGTGTTTTGCACTTATTCAGAAATTCAACAATTGCATGAAATCTTGTGACTTAATTTAAATGTGGATGAACCAACTGCATAGACCCTCAAGAAAACACAGCAGTTACCTGTACATCCAAGATTATGGCTGTGTACAAAATAAAGTATAGTCATTTAACAAAAATGTACCATTGTCCTTCCTTATAATGGGTTTGTACCACCAGATAATGTTCAGAGAGGGATAAAATAACACAACAGACACAAATTCTGAGAGTTTATCCTTCCTTACAAGGAAATTCATAGTAATGTGTTTTATGAACTGTGTTTGAATTGGCAGGTGGGAAACAGGCAATAAAGAATATTTGACCTCCAGCTCTTCATTTATGCCATCATTTCAGTGATCTATGCCTATATTAGTAGAATTATAATGTAATGTAAATTTGCACTTCTGAATTATGGACCAATCAGTTATCTTATTTTCACTGATGAGTACAGTCCCTTATGGCTCAGAATACACTAAAAATAATAGCAGTCCTTTAGAATATATTGCAATCACCTTCCCATGTTAAAACATTTTGGTTTTCTTCTAGAGCTCAATTGTTTGTTAAAATAATGGGCAGGGGCATCATTCTGTGTTGTTGTGTTTTGGCTTTGTTTTCATCTCCCCCAAAGCATCAGGGATAAGCAGGGGTAGAGGCTGGATAGCTCAACCAAAGGTCCAAATTGCAATTTTTCAGTCCATATTGAAAGCATAATAATTGTGGTCTATTTTGCTTGAGTCTATGGGGAAAAAATAAACAAATTATGAGAAAAGTTCCTTGTGATCCAATGAAATATGAAGATTGCACATGGCCCTATGAGAGGAGAAGAGAGAGCTGCCGAAACAGCTCTCTCATAGCATTTGAGGCAAGAGCTCATATTTTATAACACCCAGAAGTCAGAGGCCTCTTTCTATTTTGTATATGTATTTGCATATACTTTCTATCAAAAGTAAATGCAGAGTCTGTACATGTTTCTTCTTTGAACTGAAATTTCTCGGTGCTGGATTTCATTAGCAAGGAAATGTAGTTAATCACTTATAGTGCCACTCAGCTCTCATGTGGAATAAAATTCACCCTTCATGAAGACTTCAAGTGGCATAAAGGACTATGTGAGCACTCCCTATATGGATGAATTACACTCAAAGACACTCTACTAATATTAATTAATCATCAGCTGTCCACTTGTGAGGACTATAAATCATTTTATAGATGAGAATTCTATGAAAGAGTAAGGGTCTTGCCCAAAGCTATTGTGATGGGGAAGACTAGACCAAAAGGCCTCCTGCTGGACACCTCAGGACTGTCACAGTCACTGCAAGGAAAGAGCAGTGGAGAGGTCCTCCAAGCAGGTAGAGTGGCTGCAGAGGAAGCAACCAATCAGAACCCAGGAGAGACATATAAAAGGAACTGAAGAACAACTGGCTAGTTGCTGGTTGGACCTGGAGAACAAAGAACTGCCATGGACAAATCGTTGTGGACAAGGACTAGATGCTAGATGCTCCTGGCTAGCTGCTAGGATGGAGCCAAAGAGTCTGCTGGCAGAAAACAGTGGAGTGAGATGATCCTGGTTGGCTGCTAGAACGGAATAAAGCCTGGGCCTGGGGAGGGCCACAGAAACACAGTGTCACCAGGAAAGAAGCCCTGACAATACAGCCCCATACAAGAGCTTGATTACTTAAAGACCAAAGCCTAAGGATGCCTTGAGAGAGGCATCAGCAGAGGGTTATTGAGACAGGTCTTAGTGGAATGTATACCCCAGAAGGGATCTGATTTGGTTAACATGCAGATAGTAAGTGGTTTCACCAGAGCAGTTTGCCACTGAAACAGCTGCCTAGGAACCATTGAAAGGGGTCACCAGAGCTGAAGAACACAGAGACGCCCAACCAAAGGATGGGCACTTGCAAAACATTGGTGCTGAACCTGATACAGCCACATACAACAACTCAGGAGCAGTGATGGTATTTGAACTCAGAATTCCCCAAATCTGTATGCTGATTCTCCAGCTCATGTTTACCTTGGTCATCTTCATGCAGTTCGATGAAGATGATTGGAAGGACAAACTGGGAAATATTACTGAGAAAGCCAACTCATGGGCCGAATGATTATTGCAAACACATAGGGATTGGGGTTTTGGTTAAGATGGTTTATTTGCCAAAGTAGAAAAAATCTACTAAAATCGATACCAAACTACAGTTAGTGAATTTTGAATCCAAGACGAACAGAAGCTCCCTTAAAGATAAGGGAGGCAAGAGGCAACTTGAAGACAAAAACTTTCTGAAGCATCAAGTACTCTAAAATGGGGGCTTTGTTCAGTGGCTAAAGGTGAGCAAAGGGTGAACAGAGCATATAACTGTGCACTTGAAAGGAAAAATACAACTCCTCGGGACTACAAGATAAGTACCCAAACCTTCTCCAATATCCTGTAAAAGCATCATTGTCAAAGAGCCTAGAGAAAAGAAGACATACAATGGCCAACAAAATTGGAAGTTGCCATCGGCTGTTTAGCTACTAATCTTAAATTCCAGCATCAAAATTTGCCTAAGAAATACAACAAAGGCAATCAAGATTTTTTTAACTCACTGGAGTAATATAGGATCAGTTCAAAAATGTTATGAAAATAATATAATTGGTTTATGACACCTTTAACAAACTTGTAGAAGCAGCAGCCAAGCAACCAATGCTATATCTGCCTGCAGAGTGAGGGTCACACTTCTTTTTGAAAACACACTTGTATAACTGAGTCAAAGGAAAATATTCACTCAGGAAAGCAATTTTCAGTCAGTTGCTCCTCTCCTAGCTCTGCCTCTGGAGCTGCCGTTAAATGACAGGGTCATTAGAGGATGCAGCAAAGTAAATATACTTCCAATCACGTCTCAGCTAACAGATATATTGATTTGATTTAAATCAACACTACAGAGACTAGAACTATGCTTAAATCAGATTTCGTCTGACACACACAAATATTCCTAGTGTAGGAAGCAATTTAGTTAGCAGCTCCCTCTAGCCACCTCTTTGTATGAGCAGCAGAGGGATGAAGAGAAAACAATTGCTTACAGTGATGAGAACAATAGAAAACCAGAAATATGCCCTGACAAGAGCCCCCTTTGGTGCTTACATTTTCTCCAATTTGCGTTGGAGAAATGCCCATTTCTAATGGGCAATGGAATCTGTGAATTCCCTATAAGACTTTAAAACAACGCTTAAAATGCAGCTTTTTTCCAGACTCCCAACAAAGGATTACTCTAAAGTATAGCTATGTGGAAATCAGACTTTCCATTTTATGGGCAAATCTGTGATTTCTACATTTGTTTTTGTTCCAAAACAAAACAACTCCATATTTTGAAATTCCTTGCCAAATTAATTTTTGAGTCAAATATCACTTAAAGTCAATCAAAATGTTTTGTGTTGGTTAGTACTTTAATTTTTTAAAACATATAAAATAAAATAATTTTCTTTAAAAAGTCATTTTGAAACAAAAAAAAATCAGAATGTTCCATTCTGAAGATGTTGAAAAAGAACATTTCAATCAACTAAAATGTTATCAAATTATCACTTTCCCAGAAAAGGTGGCAATTTGACTACACAGATCTATCTGATGGAAAAATGTCAGAAAATTTTCACCCAGCCGTACGCAGAAGGTACATGTACTGAATTCTGTCTCTGCCTGAAGTATTCAAAGGGTTAAACAAAGTGGAGTGTTTTTTTGAAAAAGTTCAAAATTTTGTTGTCTGTATGAAGCCTGAGCAGTGCCATAAGTGATACAAATGCCTTGCAATTCAATCCCAGATAAATATCTCCTCCCCCACCTGCCCCATCCCAGCTTTGACTTTGATAAACAGATTATATCATTTCAGTATTTCCTCTGTTTCAGACAGGTAATACTGTGCTACTTATTTGCCCATACAACTGAAAAGCAATAGCATTTCTGTGTCAGGTCTTGATTCTATTGTGCAGCTGCCAACTTCCATCTGCAGGGTTTCACGAGTACAGCCAAACAATGGAGCACATAGCTAAGTGTCTTGTTTGCACATTAAGGGTTTGGATTATGCACATACCTTCTCAGACATGCTTATTCTTCACTCTGCTTAAGCGTGTGGAAATGGGTGAGCAACAGGACAGGGACTTGACAGTATTCAGTCTTAAGCCTAGTGCTTAAACTTGTGCCCCTACAATAACTTTCACTAGGGGTTTCATGGGATAACAGGAGCCTTCTGCTCACTGAGTTGTATGATATTCATTCAAGGACAGCGCCCTTTTGCAAATGTACAGAAAAAATTAAGTTAAAAAAAAATCGAAGGAAGCAGTAACTCCCGCTGCAAAGCATCACATCAGTTTCATGGAGAACACGTGATCATGCTAGATATTCTATTCTATACATGTTCTCCCAGATACTGGCACCGGACACCCCTCTCCTGGAATTTCACGGTGCTAAGTGACAGATGTGCCCTGCTATTTAAGACAGGCCTTGTGGCACCCCCCCAAAGTTCATACATCTGAACTCTGATGGTCTAAGGGAAGGAGAGCGTACAAGAGTTGGAAACTTTTCATGCAACATGACTACACATTAGGAGCCACATCCATCTACAGGAAGAAGGATGGCAACTACTGGGCCTGTAGCAGAATTTAAAAAGGCAGAGGAAGGACGGAAAAAAATAATCAAAACAAGAAAGTACAAGAGCAGCACATCTGCTCTTGGACTCCTCCCACGCAAGCTAGTTTTGTGGTCCCTGATCCTATGGATGAAATTTAGTCTGAAGGATATACCTACATAGGGATAAAAAGACCTACAGCCACCCTAAATTTTTAAAAAAATGGCTATAGTGTTGCAGGAGCATTTGCTTGCACCAATGCTGATGTCTAACTGTCTGATCAGACTCAGCAGCCAGGTAGTTATTAATATTATTACTTGTATTCAGTAATGACTAAGATCCCCAGACCTGTCCTAGGATTTCACTGCCTCAGGTACTGTACAAACACAGAGAGAACATATGGTGTCTGCCCATAGAGTTTATAGTCCAAACTGACAAATAGTGGGAGCACAAGAACACAATGTATAGTATGGGTCAGCATGACAGGCAGAGACAGTGGGGCCAACAGCTGCCGCAGCAGGAGGTAGGAGGGGTGCCCAGCTCTGTGCCCAAGAAGGGGCATGGCCAAGGCAGAAGGGACGGGGCCTCTGGCAATCAGCCCTTGGCGCTGCCCAGGCCACAGCAGTCACAGCCATGTGCAGTGGCACCGCAATGTTGCCGTGGCACTTCCAAGAGGCCTTGAGGCAACTGCCCATTTCCCCCACCCCAAACCCCAGCAGTGGATCTGACCAGGGATCTCAGGACAGTCACTGCTAATCGCTCTCTATCCAAATGGCTGTAAGGATGGGGCACAATCTTTTCTGCCCATCATATTGGAAGCTAAGGTTAGACCCAGCTAAAAACCAGGAGCCACATGCACTCAGTACTGGCAATCTACGCCACTGAAGTGGTCCTTCAATTTCACGAGGATGAAATCTACCAAGGCCTCTGCTGCGTTTCTGTAAGAATGACTCTGTGTTGAGCTCTCTTTCACAAAAGATAAACACCAAACTTCCTGCTTCTGCTCTGATTTGCAGCATTTTTACATCCCTGTAGCTCCTCAGATTTCTCCAGGTTTCTACCAGCACGAGAAACCAGGTTTAGGTGCCAACTTGTAAAATATGTGTCTAATTCCACTGTATGCTCTAATGTGTTCATAGTTACTCAGTAACTACAGTATAATTGTCTTCGTTCTCACAGTATATTTTAGTAATGGGAATATAATTGTTAGTGCTTATAAGACATATAATCTCATTACAGCCAACCCTATTAGTATTCTTTAGCTTCAGCCTATGCCCTATGTATCCCATTTTACCTCTCATTGAAATGCATAAATGTTTATCTGTTCTTCTGCATCCAGACATAAGTCTAATTCCTAGCTGGTTGACAGTTATCACAACTCATCAGGGAAACAAAACTGCCTGCCTTGTATTTAATACAGTTAATTTATCACTTCTGAAGCACAGCCAGAAAACCCAGGAGGTTGGTCACATTGTTATTATGTGGGTCTGTTTCCAACACTCTAGTGAAGGAGGGAGGATCCAAGGGGAGGAGATGGTTGAGTGACAAGGTCACTGATTGTCCAGAAACAGAGAGAGAGAGAGAGATCTTGTGCACATGAAGTAGAAGAGATGCAATATGAATGAGTCCAAGGCTGATGCATTTGGGTATCCAGAACTGAGCCAAGAGTCTGAGAAGGCATGTGCATAATCCAAATCCTTAATGTGCAAATAAGACACCTAGCTATGCACTCCATTGTTTGGCTGAAGAGCCAAAGCATTCACAGGCACAAAGATCCTTTCAGTGCACCTCTGTGAGTAGGATTCATTTCTACAAACAGGGTGGTGCATGGGAACAGATTTGCTGAGTTATTCTGGCTCCCAAAAGTACATCCTTTAACACTAGGCACATCTTCTGTTAAGGAAAGAAAACACCTCAGATTCCATTTGCTGTGAGTTTTGCCATGTGGGTGGTGTTTTAAAATATCAAGAACTTGAGTTGAGGAAGTTGCTGGTTGACACAGGTTCTCTCTCAACAGATTCTGAGAGACAGGCCAACTGAAGTAATAATGTTAGCAGGTGAACTGTTGGAGAGAGAAACAAGCTTGTCTCTGTCAGAAGACCTGTGGACAGGGAGTCAGAAAGAAAAAGGAGTTCCATTTGATTTAACCAGGGCTTGTAAATGTGTCCTGGGCAATACTCACATTAAGGTATGAGGGGCATCATTCAGTCCCTTGTCCATCACTTCAGCCTGTGCTTCTCTTCATCAAGATGTGGGGCATCCAGAACCATTGCATTCACAGTCTGTGAGGCTATCTGGATCAAGAGGAGAAGACAAGTAAATTCAATGTGTACTTTGGATTTGGAATGCCATGGCTGAGGGGAGGAAAGGGTCGGGGTCAGACATTTAAAACCACATGCCCCTGATGGAACTGAGCATTCACGTAGACATAAGGCAATGCAAAACATTTTAGAGAAGTAAATATGCACCAAGCCTCGCTCTAGTCCTAGTAAGGAAGACAGGAGGGGAAGCAAAAGCTGAGCATGGCCTGCCCTAGTCAAGCTAGCTCAAATCCAGCTAAGGCTGGTAATAATAGCAGTGAAGACTATACAGCATGGGCCTCAGCTCTGATAGTTCAAGACCAACGTGGAACTTACTTGTGTACTGAGCTTGCTAGTCCACTCTGAAGCCCCTGAATTCAATTACTTCAATGCTATTGTTACACATGCCAACTGGATTCAGGCTAGATCAGGGATGCCAACATGTAGACAGCTTTTTCTTTGTAGACACACCCTGAATCTGACTTTGACTCTTTGCCCAGTGTGAGCTGAACACCCTGGTCATACAAGCCACAGCTCTAGAGACATGCAACTAACTGAATTTTCAATTTGTTGACTGAATCAGGTTACCGGGAAAAAAATCCAAATTTTCTGATTAACCCAAAAAAGCAACAAGAATACTTTTTTCCAACACAAAAAATGTTGCCTTTGTTTACTTACCTTTTTCAAACAAAATTTCACAAAATGCTTACCTTTTTAAAATAAAATTGAAGCAAATTTGGAATGAAAAGCCATTTTGAATAAAAAATCAAAACATTTAATTTAAAAAATGTCAAAATGAACCTTTTTAGATATTTTTGAGTTTGTTCCAACAGGAGTTTTTTAACTGAAATAATTCAACAAATTTGGCATGCATTTGTTCAATGTTTCCATCAAGCTCACACATGCATTTGTGGAGAAAAAAAAAGCTGTGTCAATAAACCTTTGCCCTGCTCTACACAATTTTGAATTTGGCTGTAGCTGTCTGTAGTGAGTCAGTATGGCCTCCTGCAGACTCAGAGGCAGAGGAGGCTGCGCAGAGGCCCTGGTGGGCGGGTCCGGGGCCAGAATACCAGAGGCCCGCCCCTCAGAGGGCGGGGCCCAGGGCTAGAAGAGCCAAGGGCAGGGCTCAGGACCCATTAAAGCCTGAGCCTCTGGGCAGGGAGGACGTGCCTGCACGAGCTCCCCAGCGCCAAGGGCAGAGGGCCTGTCGCCACCCAGCCAGGCCGGAGGAGCAAGCCCCCAGTGGCTCCGAACAACCCCGGATCCAGATGCCCCAGGGGGACTACCCGGACTTCCCAGACCTGCCAGGACCTTCACGCCGGCGGAGACCACCCACCTTGGAAGGAGCCTCAGGAGCGGTCTGCCCCAGAGTCCTGGCGGATCCCTACAGCCCTCAGGCCCAGGATCGCCTCGGGTCCCCTGTGCTACTGCCGCCCGACTATCCCAATGACATTGATATGAGCGACTGGCCGGAGCCCCCGAAGGTGGACGACCTGGAGGAGGCCGACCTAGAGGGACCCTCCGACCAGATGGACTGGGACCTTCCACCAGCGGAGGGAGAGGTAGGAAGTGGCCCGGGGAACGACGCTCCCGAACCCATGGCAGTGTGTTGCGGCCTGGATCCCCACTGTCGTGGTCGTGAGTGAGCGACCCCCAGGGCCCTGGGCCGGGTTGCAGTGGAGTGGGAGGGCCTGCGACCCCCTACCCCCTCCTTGACAGGGCCAGCCTGCGCTGGGCCTGTGCTCAAACCCTGTGCTGTTGCCCCGCCCCAAACTGAGGGCTGGGCCTGTGCTCAGACCCTTGTGTTGCTGCCCTGCCGTGGACTGAGGGCTGGGCCAGGATTGTACCACTATTGTGAACTGCTGCCCCGCCCTGAACTGAGGGCTGGGCCGGTACCGTATTGCTATTGAGAACTGCTGCCCCGCCCTAGATTGAGGGCTGGGGCCTGTATTGTATTGTACTGGGAACTGCTGACCGCCCCAACTGAGTGCGGGCCGGTGTTATAACCCTTGTGGTGGCCACCTCGCCCTAGGCCAAGGGCTGGGCATCCCAGGACTTCTTACACTGTCCCTCTATAGATCCACTGACTACTGGCATACCAGTCAGTCTGCATTTCCCAGTAGGCTTCCACTGTTGTCAGTCATGTCATGCCAAGATTGCACAGGCCTGTAGGCGCACAGGGAGGCCAAGTCAAATCAAAATTTACCATTGTGGATCTAGAGAAAGGGATTAAGGAAGATATGGAATAAAGGGATATTAAATATATATAGCCAGAGACAAATGGATGCAAAATAGGCAATTTTTATATGTTCCTCTGAATATTAATATTGCCCACTGTTGGAGAGAAGATATTGGATTAGACCAGGTCCACTGATGGGGGAAGTGAGAGAAAGGAGGAAAGGGCGAGTTGCCCCAGGACCCAGGGATGCAAAGGATGCAGGGATCTGACCACAGCCACTTAAACAACTTCAGGCCCCTTTGAATCATGGCTCTGAGGCTGAGGCAGAAGGGCATGCTGCGATCCATGCGATACTAAGGACTCCACCTCGTCTGCTTCAGGTTCCACCACTTCCACGGGTACAGAGCCAGCCCCCCCATCCCCACACACCCACACCTTGCCTTGGGGCGGCCATGACTGTCAGCCCCGCTAGACTTGACCACTGGTCTGATCTGGTTGATTCTCCAATGCCACAGTGAAAGAATAGAGAATGAAAGAAGATGGAAATACAGACAATGCTCCCTGACTTGGAAGTTGTGCATGCACACGCACATACATAGGAGAGGGATGCAGAAAGCAAGGGAGTGTGTTGCAAGCATGGCAGATGTCAGGTAACATGGAATTAAATTTATTGATGTTTTATGACTGAATCTCTGGACACATCGTAGACAATCCACAAAAAACGAGATGCGGGTAAACAAAGGAGAAAGATGTGAGACCCAGTCAGCTTGAATGGCTTTGTCAAGGCCAAAATGCTATATTAATGGAGGAATAAACCTGAAAAATACCTTTTACACCTTTTTATTTCTCAATAATTTTACTTGAGTTCATTGCTGAATAATGCTGCTCTTTACAGCCTGGCTTCAAAACACTGAACAGTTGTATTCCAGAGCTGTACATAAGAGAGAGTAATTTCCTTTTCCATGCAGCCCAGCATTGTAGAGTGATGTCAGTGCCTCTCTAGACCTTAGCACAGCAAGTGAGGGATTGATTCTTATGGTTGTTTTCTCTCAAGGGATGGAGAAATCAGGAGGCGGATGGAAATTTAAACAACTTTGCATCAAGCAGCTGGCATACTTCTCCAAAGTAATGGACAAGCTAAATTGTCTTCTCTGCAGAGAAAGTAACCACTGTGACACTAATACAAGCAAGGAGTGTGTCACTACTGTTTAGAGAGAAGGGAAATAGTACAACAGAGAAATAGAAATATAGTGCAGTTACTACTACCAAATCTTTGGTATAGCTTGTGTCTTCCGCTTACAGAGAAACTGCTAAGTAATCAAATCTCATTTATTTTAATGTCAGAAGAAACATTAAAATGCACCATGTCTTATTGTAAAGACCTTGGATTTTATGATACTATGATTATTACCGAAATGAACAGTGGTCTACCCAGTATAATTCAATGAGAGATCAGACATCCCATTCCACGAGAGATCAGACATCCCATTCCACTGGAGTAGGGTTTTGACATTTCCATGGCTGAAATTCACCTTTCATGCATTGCACATCTCAACAAGAGGCTAATATGTTGTTGCTACAATAAAGATAATATATTAGCTCTATGCAAAATAGATTTCCACAAATCATGCAGTCACTTCATGTATGTAACTAACTCCAATTCTGTAGATGGTAGGCTGGATTTTAAATGCATAACACAGATAAATACTGTTGTATTTTAAGCATTGTCAAAGAACAGCCAAAAGAAATTAGACATCTCAATCTGGAAGAGAAAGGAGCATCCTAAAGAAAAGTACCTTTGTGCTTAGTACCCAGGATCAAGGGCCATTGCAGAATGAGCAAGGTCTGAGATCAGACACGGAGACAGCTAACAGAGCAACCACAAACAAAAAAGTTCCAGCAAACACCCTTTATTTCACTTCACTAAAGAATCATTCTGCGTGTACCACTCTTGCACACAGACACCAATATGTACTGTTACCAATTTTCTTAATTACACCACATGCATCAGGTGTCACGTGACCAGGATAGTCCTCAGATTGGCTCATTAGCTTGCCTGGGCTGGGTACTGACAGGGTAGGAGGTGTGAATGATGATCCATGCTCCCCATTCATTCACCTTACTTTCTTGAGTAGAGTGTCCCCATGTAGACAAGCTCCTAGAGAGGATTGGAAAGTGTTCAGCAATGTACATGCACACAAAGAAGTCTACCAAGTCTTTCTGACCCTTGGTGAAATGCAACTTCACTTCACGTGACTATTTCGGTGCTTATAAGAAGGTGCATTTTTGTATCTTGATCAACAGTAACAGCTTTTGAAAGACACTGTTATTGTCCAATGGGTAAATCCTTTTTAATGCAAAGATTGCTCATCTGACAGTCCAGAATGGATCATTCTGAACTAGCTGTGTCAATCATTTCAGTCTGACTGATTCCCTTTTACTATAAGCTCAGGTGGGTAAGAAACCAAATCTTTTGCACACTTTTGTTGAAAACCATTGGGGAGCATTCAAATTGTGCTGTCAGCTCAATCACTTTCTCAAGGGTCTACACAAAGAATTCATCAGCTACAACTCTGAGGTTTAAGTTATTCTTTTTTTTTGTACAATTACAGAAGCACACAAATACCTTATTAGTTTTAATTCAACTCAAAAATAGCCCTTGCATCATGTACCAATTTAATTTACTATAAAACAAAAACAAAGGAAAGGAAAGTGACTCCCAAGGTGAAATATATGTATCATGCAACACCCTGAGAAAAGTTCATTTGCTTCCAAATTATAAACCTCAGAAAAATAGGAGTTTTAAGGGAAACGCCAATACAATCTGAACTATAGGGACTGAAATGGATCTGGTATAATTCCCTAGTGATTATCATCTATTAATTACAGAAAACACATGCTGCAATTACGTTACCGGTGGTCCCTTTCTGGACATTAAGGCTCAAGCTACACAGATTATTTTAAACGTCAAATTAATCAATACAAAAATAAAAGCCTAAAAGTGAATACATTAAAACCCCCTTTTCAGGGGAATTTACTCAAGTACATTATAGAAATATGGAGCAGAGAGTTAATGACTCATACTAATCACATAATACATTAGTACAATCCAAGTACGGTATTATACCTATGTATCATTTAGCTTCAAAAATATTTTTTCAGGTCTATACATTTGAGAATAGATATAAGAGAAGAAGTGGCACACTCTTTATCAGATTGCAAAGCAGTCAGAGATGTGCAACAAATTGAAAGGGAGATAAAATTTTCTTAAAAGCACTTTTTAGTGATGTCTTAACATGAAGAACTGCTTTCAGGGCACTACCTGCTCCAGCAAATGACCCAAAACAAAATACCCAAAAAAAAAGAAGATAAAAAGAATAACTATAATGAGGTCTCTTTGTACATATTATTCTTTTCTTGTTCTTTTTCTATTAAACTCTCAATCTCTCAACTAGACTTTACAGAATCTTTTCTGTATTAGGCAAAGATGCTGGCTACACTCTAATATTGGTGGGGGCATATTTTGAAGAAATTAATGTTTTTGTCCTAGTTTTACTTCTGAACATTAGCCAACTCGTGTGTTTTCAATAAGCTTAATTTGAGGGGAACCTTAACATTGAGTAAACAATGGATTGTGTGTGCTTTTTAATTTAAACTCTTGATCCTTAGGGAAATGTCCAGAAAGGAACCCCTGGTAAGCTATATGTGGCACATGTTTTCTGTAATTAATAGGACACTCATCAAGAAAGGGGAATTTTTAGCTTAACAGGAATTAATTTGATGATTTTATCATAATGACTTTCTTACAGAGATCTTTTGTAATTGATAAAATTATGGAAAGTCTTTATCTTACCAGTTGCATGAACCACATACTATGAAAAGACATAGAAGGTTAATAATTTGTTTTCTTGGTCTCTTTTCTGCAAACACACAATATAATCAAGAGTTGCCTGTTTATATATGTTGGAATGAACAAATGGTGTACCTGATAAGAAATGCTCTGTCATTGATAATCTTAGTGATTGACAAAATGGGCAATGAATGTGGCATAGTGGGTGTGTGCTATAATCAAAGCCTGTGTAGATAGTCCCTCATGTCCGATGAGGATGTCAATGTGCAAAGAACCTGTGCGAGAGAATGTTTAAAGTGGAAAAACCATTGCACGGGGCAGTTCCACTCTCTCAACCTTAGAAGCCTGGTTCCAGTGGTATGAAAAGTCATCACAGCTGGGACTTCCTAGGCTGCAGTGGACGGCCATGCAGTCTTTGGTGCCTTGTGCTACCCTTTGCACTCCACAGAACATTGCAGAACCACCTTCCTGGTCATTGGATCTTGCTGTTGATCTCATCCGTCCAATCTGCTGGGGCCGACTTTGCATGCTGGGATAGGCAATTCCCTATCTTACCGCATGTTTCAGATTTGCCGGCTACCCTCACTTGGTTTAGCCCACCTGTCGACGCGGATTATCAGGGTGTGGCCGCTGCATGCTACAACTTCTTGGAGCCACAGGTGAGGGCTGGGCGCCAGGTGGGGACCAAAGGTGCACAAACTGCCCCCAAAGAGACATGACAAGTCCCCACACCAGAGGTACTACCCCTCCCTGGACACCCCATACACTCTGTTCTATAATCAATGTGTCAGTAAAATAATGATATGTGGATGTTTAAGTACAGGTTGAACCTCTCTCATCCAGCACCCTCAGGACCTGTCCGGCACCAGACAAGAGTATTTGTCAGATGACGGGAGGTCAATGTTTTCTAGCACATTACTAATACGTCCATTGCTTACTGTGCTCTTAGAAGACATTTAGGGCTAAATTACAGCTAAAGAACACAACACAGAGCCATGACTGGTGGCTGTAAAAAAACTTTATGGGACCATGGGACATTTGGCCACACCCATGATGAGAGGTCATCCAGCTATCTAAAATCATGCCTTTTAAATTGCGGCTGGGGTCCCATGCGGTACACTCCAGCAAGCATTGAGGGTAGCCTCAGGGAGGCAAGGCACTTCCTTGGTAGCACTGAGGGCTGCATAGCCCCAGCCCTGCCTCTTCCATCCAATGTCCCACCTCTTAGGGAGCATGGAGTAGCCTCCCCCACTTTGCCCAGGGGCTCAGTGAGTCTGTTGGCCCTGCTGTCCTCTTCTCGTGAGTAATCTGACTATAAAATCACCAATATGAAAGTGACTATTGGGAATCATATTATTCATGACAATAATATGAAGATCCACTTCAGCTACGATGAAAGTGTGAAAATAATTGCAGATTTGTTGTGGCATTTAGATTATAGAATGTCCACTGTAATGGCATTTGTCTTCTTAATATAAACATAACGGTCTCTTTACTTAATTTATATTTCTGGCTGAAGCAAAACACAACATCCAAATGATGACATTTTTAATATGAAAACTCATTTTCATGTGCATTTTTATACATCTAAAACAGCTTTAACCTTAGGTGATTTGATTTAATTCATTAGCCACAATATATGCTGGGCAACAAAGACTAAACATCCCTTTGGCCAGCTGCCAGCATGCAATAATCTGAAAGGTTCTTTGTACTGTAATTTTCTCATTGACTACAAAATCAGTTAATTTTCATTTGATCAATGATACACAAAATCCACCACTATAATTAAGTTTAGACTTGACCCATGTCATTAAGGCAAAAGGTCAGATTGTAGAGAGAGCTGATGGTGATCCAGCTTTGGAAACATTCAAGGACCATTCAGGCTGCTCCTTCCCTTTGCTTCTATTGGTAGGACCTTACCTGCCAAGGGGAGACTTTCTCTAGTGCAGGTATTGTACAGGGCAACTGTAAATTTCAAAGGCATAGACCTGCTTGCAAGTCCACAATGAAGGTGTGTGGGAGACATCCATAGTGCTGTTGGAGTTCTGGGTGGTACAGATTGCCTGGGACAGGCTGCCATTACTTAAGGCACGTTAATACTTACCAGAAGATCAACACACTGGCAGTCGAGCTTCCAGGGTTTGATTTCCCAGGCATCGTCTCAGTAAGGGAAGTCAATGGGAGAGTTTCTCCCATCAACCTCCCATGGTGGGGGTGGCAGCCAACATTGATTTCAGATACACAAATCCAGCTACGAGTGGGAGTCAAATATCTAAAGTAGATTTTATCTCCAAGTGTAGAACTGGCCTTAGAATGCTGCCTTGGGTGGCTACAGTTACACAGGAATTTTTTTTTATTTGTTTTTTACTCTGGATAAATCCACTCTTTCCAAGAGGTGGGGCCAGGCTCTCCCACTAGGTACCTTGTGCTGATAGATTTGATCCCAGTAGGGATGTGTATGAGCTGTTTTATGAGTTGACCACTTTGTGCTGGGGGCTATACTTGGTCACCCCATCCTGCCATAAGCTGCACGTGAGTATACCCATGCCAATAAACAGCCCCTCTGCCTTCAAAGAATCTCCAGCTAGCCAGAGAAGACCTATGCATCTGCAAAGAACGAAGTGTGGGCTTATGAAGTAGCATCACCTCTGTTGTCAGCAGGACCATCTGGTCCCTGAATGAACTTTAGACACCCAATCAGTGTCCTATACCAGTCACACAAAATCTGCTGCACTTAGGAGAAAGGCGAAAAGGGGATTCCTGCAGGGACGATGGTATACCCACTGTTCATTGGCAGATATTAACAAAATACATATTACTGTATATAAACAATATAGAAAACAAAATCATCCAGCTGTTAAGGATGGGTCAAATTTATTACAGGGACTGCCCTTACTCCTAACTGTAGGTGTCAGAAAACCACTCTCTCCCTCTCATGAGCAACTCCGAATTTTTGAAAGATCTTTCAGCCTGAGTTATGATGAAAAGTCAAAAATTCAAAACTGTTCAGAGGAAGGAAAGAATGAAAAGATCAGTTTCAGAAGACACAAAGCAGAATTTTTCAGTTTGCTTCCCAGGCTGCCAGACTCCTTGAGCTGCCTGATCCTCATGCCTGGTTTCTGATGAAAGGGTTGTTGACATCAATGACTCGGTATTTACTGGCAGAAAAACTTTCCATCAGAACATTTCCAACCAGTTCTATTTACATTGCAGGATCCAATGCTTTGAATGTCTTGGTGGCTCCTCTGTCATAGTACTAACAGTAATTTTGCCATTTAATCCTTGTATCGCTATTTTCTTGGTAAGAATTTAAATTATTTTGTATTTTATTTTACTACTGATCTGGATCTCAGTTCAGTGACATTGGGTGGGGATTTCTTTTTCTGCTTCCCCCCACATTTTTACATGGTTTCATAGCCACCATTAGGGCAGACAAATTATTTTTTAAAACCTCCCCTCATTGTACAGCCTCTTATCCCAGAGTAAGATTTTATTTTTTTTCTTTCCAAACTGCCACAATTCCATTGGTAAAGCACAATCAGTAAACCCAGTGACACAACCATACCCACAAAGCCAAGGCTTCAGGAGAAGAGAATATTCTCTTTGTATTTCCTGTATTCTATTAAGCTAATACTTTTCATCTGATTGAATCTTATGCTGAAGGCTTTAACAATCTAAGGAGAATGAAGATGCATCTGTCCCTGGAAGTTTTTATATTAACCATATGATATTTCTTTAAAAAATGGACAAACTAATTATAACTCATGGATTTCCAAACCTGAAGGGTCCCTTTATTAACGATACCTATTTTGATTGCATTTGTTAGGTGTTCCTACTGTCTCTACCATCAATGCACAATACAGTAGCTAATCACAAAGGGCTGCATATTTGTTATTTGTTTGCTTTTTGCTAGAGGCGTTAATCCATCTGCAAAGGAAGCTGTGTGCATGGATTTAGGTTCTACATCAGTCAAACCTGACTCTCAATATAACTGCACTGTGACTTTAATCTGTCTATATACATACACACTTGGAAACAATTTTGGTCGGATTGTGTCTTTAAGGCTTTAGGGGAATGATCCAGATTTGGAGTGATGGATGGAGAACTAGATGCAGTCTCTGCTGTCATGGACTTCCTCTGTGCATGTCAGTCTACCAGTGTCTCAGTTCCCAACCTATAAAATGGGGATAGTAGTGTTTCCCTATCTCACAAGGGTATGGTGAGTATAAATACGTTTGACAATTGTAAGATGCGCTGATACTAGAATAAAGAGGGTCAGATGCATAACAACAGCTGTGTTGGGAATTGAAGGTAGCTGCCCCTCCCAAGATGCAGAAAGGATTCACACACTACCACATCCATTAAGGAGGCGCAGCATGCTCTCTCCTGCACAGATGGCCATTGTGGAAGTGGGACTCAGCTGGGGTTGTGGGAAGTGTAGTACTCAAGAGTTAACTAACTATGTGAAAGCCATGTCTGGGATCAGAAAAACACACAGCCTAGAGTCGTACTACCCTGGCCCAGACATACAATGACCAAGCACAAATTAGCCAATTATAATAATGAATGGCCTTCCCATGCTACCCCTATAAACCATAATTCATTTCTCATTCTTACCCCCACACATACAAACATCTTGTAAAAAATACGCTAGTCTTAACTCCCCTCAGTTTGCTTAACTGCTCCAAAACAATCCAACAGCGGCCACAACCATACCAAAATGTTATGGATATCTACAACAGTGGTTCTCAGCCTGGAGTCCATGAAAAAATAAAAGATGAATAAAAACGATCATAGAAAATAGAATTGGCTTTGATGTGGATCCACAAACAGGGTGGGGGGGTTGACTGAGAGTCCACACTAGGGAAACGGTTGGGAACCACTGATCTACAACAAGACAGCTTGTGACACACCATAGTCATATGGTGAGGATGTACCACCTCCACCCAGGAAACAGAAGAGGAGCCAAAATGAGCCAGAAAGGAGGAAGGTGTGCCCTACAGCAGACATTAGGGATGGTGTTGCTTGCCTCTCCCAGATTTCAAGTGCCAGTTACTAGTACAGCCCCCAGGGAAAAGCTCTCAAAAGAGGGTGAATCTGCCAGGAATGAGCTAGTGACAGATCATGCCATGCGTACACAGAAAGGCTGAACATTTTTTCTAAGTGCCAGGGAGCTAGGTGGAAGAGCTCCTGGGATTTACAGAGATGGAAGCTGCTATGTTTCAGACAGTTAAATCCTTGGGGTTTCCTTGGATAATAAAAATAGGATTTCCCAAAACACTATGCTGGACTCAAAGTGCTCCCATTCACTTCCATGACAGCCTAGGTAGGCTGATGCTGAGATTTTTGAAACCCCCACCCTGTGAGCAAAGGTTAAATGATTTTGGACAACAGCAGCTTCCCATGCTTATCACAGAGCTGTATTTTTGCAACTTCATAATATTCCCTAGACAAAATCTTTGCGTTAAGTCATATGAAGAAAGATTAAAAAGACAGGGACTTTTCAGCTTAGAAAACGGGATATGATAGACATCTGTAAAATCATGACAAGTATGGAAAAAGGTGAATAAGGAAAAGTTATTTACTTGTTCCCAAAACATAAGAACTATGGGTCACCAAATGAAATTAACGGGTAGTAGGGTTCAAATTAACTACTGGATATTTTTCTTCATGCAGTGCACAGTAGGCCTGTGGAACTCCTTGCCAGAGGATGTTGTGAAGACCAGGACTTTAACAGGGTTCAAAAAAGAACTAGATAAATTCATGGAGATTATGTCCATCAATGGCTATTAGCCAGGATGGGTAGGAATGGTGTCTCTAGCCTCTCTTTGTCAGAGGCTGGAAATAGGTGATCACCTATAGGTGAGGGATCACCTGTTCCGTTTGCTCCCTCTGGCGTATCTGGCATTGGCCACTGTCAGGAGATAGGATACTGGGCTAGATGGACCTTCAGACTGACCCAGTATAGCAGCTCTTATGTATTAAGGTGCATCAGTGCAAATGTTTCCAATAAAAATAGGGATGCCCTTTAAACATTTCTACATCTAAGCTACAGTTAAGTATGTTTTTGCTAATCGAGTAAGTGGAAGAAGCTTCATTGCTTGAGTCATTTTGAACTCAGACTTGAAAAAGTATTCAAGGGTGCACTGCCATAGAAGGGTTGTTATTATTTATATTCCAGTCACTACTGATATTAGGACACTGTTATGCTAGGTGCTATATAAACACAGGGTAAGCATCACTCCCTGCCAACCATTCTCAGTCTGAATAGACAAGACAGGCAAGGGTGGGAGAAAAGAAATACTACTATTCACATTTATAGATAGGGGACAGAGATAGGCTGTATCTACACCACAGCATTATTTTGAAATAAGCTATGCCAGAAGAGATGTTCCAGAATAGCTTATTTTGAAATACCTCATCTACATTCAAAATGTGTATTGAAATAGCACTCAGCTATTTCAGAATACAGCATCCAGACACAACAAAGTCTATTTTGGATTAGAACCCTTGGGCACACTATAGCTTATGTCTAAATAGCCCCTATTCTGAAATATCTAATTTGGAATAGGCACTATTCCTTGCAGAATGACATTTACCAAATTCAAAATAAAACATCTGCTATTTCAAGATTGTTTCAAAATAGCAGTTGTGTTCTGTAGATTCTCACAAAGTTATTTTGGAAGAGCGGTCATTATTCCAAAATAACAGTGCTGTGTAGACACACCCATAGAGGCTTGAGGCCTAATCTACACGAACAGTTACATTGACCTAAGCTGCCTTGTGTTAACCTACCTGTGCATGTTTCTACATTTCTATTTGTCTCCCATCAATGTAAAACCCTGTTACACCGAGACAGCAAGACCACCTCCTGCAGGAGCCATGGTTGATGGCTCATGCAGCATGAGGGCAGATACTGTGTTACCTCTGCTGACCCTCACCACCCTACAGTACCTGACACTGACCACTCTGGTCACAATTGTGAACTCAACTGGCCACATGTCATGAAGACCAAGAGTCCCACCCGTACTCCACTACCTCTTTCAACTCTGTGAATTTTTTAAAATGCCTTTTCCTGATGGTCCAGATTGGCAAGCACCCCAACAGTTCTCCATTACTGACCCCCAACCAACCCTGCCAGCTAAAGCTCCAGCGAGCCCACCGACAGGCAGGACAATGGGAGCAAATGCATAGAAGCCAAAAGCTTCAAAGGGGCCCAGAGCTCCCAGCCAGTGCCCCCACTACGGTGAGAGTGGCACCAGCCTGAGCCTTGGACCCCTTTGAGTTGCTGCCAGAGGACCACTCCGCACAGCTCTGAGGGCTGGTGGGGGTGGGCACCACCAGTCTGGACAGCACGGAGGGGTCACTTCCCTTCTCCCTGCCTCTTCTGCCTGAAGCCCTGCCCCTTCTGTGTCATGGACCCAGCCCCCCTCACCTTGCTTCAGTGCCCATGGTGGCTGTTGCCTCCATTGAACTCCAGACATGCTCTGGAATGGAGCAGACAGAAGTTATTGGAACTGTGGCGTCAGGGGCAGCATCTCACCAAGCAGTGACTGAAGAGCCTTCCACAGCAAGGAACAATAAGAACAGCAGCAGCTTCACATACCCTGACCTGTGAGAGGCACAACAGCTGTATGCACAGCCAAAATGAAGATGAATATTTTCTCCCCTTGTTAAGTTCTGTACCATTCATTTATTATGTTTTTATGTATTTGCTTTTAAATTGCACTGATTTTGTTCCTCAAGATTCTATTTTTTGAAAAAATAATCTTTATTTGTGCCCAGCATATACCAAATGCCTACTGGTGCTGAAAGTGCTGGCTAGTACAGCGCAAGTCATAGGGGTCGGTAACAACCTGTAATAATCATAAAAGTACAGCAAGCACCACAAAATTAATAAGTGCACAGTCACTGTTATATTCGTTGATTGGCAACAAGCACCACACTGTTCCCCACAAACTCTAAAACTGTAGGGTCAGGTACAACTCGTCCTGTGTGAAACTCCCACCCTGTAAGCAAAAACATTGTCCATTACTGTAGCTCACTATTAAAGTGCTCTCTCACGGTTCCCCTTAGCCATATTCCTATGTACTGGACCCATGTATCTGTCTGTTCAAACTTAGCAGCCAAACACTCCACCTCTGCCTCCATGCTCCAGCAACTTTCCCACCTGTGCCTCAGAGATATGCAGGATGTAGCAGGCAGCTATAGCCATTAAGATATTCTTCTCACAGAGATTTAAAAGGTGTGATTAAACAATGCCACCATACCTTCAAGTGATCAAAAGTACATTCAACTATCATTGTTACACATGCTAAGCTGATAGTCTGTGCTGCTTCAGAAGCCACAAGAGTAAGGGTAAACTGGTTCCATCAGTATCTATTATCATTTCACCATTGGTAATGATAATCCACCAGTTGGGAGAAAAAAAGTCTCTGCTTGCAGATTTCTGAACAGTCCTGTCTTCTTAAACATGTGACCATCAAACACTTTCCCTGACCAGCCATCATTGCTATTGGTGAAGCATCCCCAGTGATCCATCCATGCTTGTATAACCACAGAAAAGTAACCCCTTTCCACTGATGTGCTCTGTAGCAAGGTGGGCTGTTGTCAAAATAGCAGTCTATTGCTGCACCACAGTTCTGCAACCTTACTGCAGCAGATCTATCCACTATGTCCTGAACATTGCTAGTGACAGACCTGTGTAGAGATGATTAATGGTTCTGCACAACTGCTTGACAACAGCCTCCACAGTAGATTTCCCCACTCCAAATTGATTTCCCACTGACTGGTAGGAATCCAGTAATGAAAGTTTCCACAGAGCGAACGCCGCTTGCTTCTCCACTGTCTTTCTGGTGGTGTCCATGTGCTGGAGGCCTGGGATGAGGTTCGCACACACATCCAGGAATGTGGCCTTCCACCTCAGAATGTTCTTTAGCCCTTGCTTGTCATCCCAAACTGCATTATGGTGTGATCCCATCAGTCAGTCCTTCTTTCTGGGACTCAGAAGCAGCCTCTCCATTAAGTGAAGCTGCTCCATGACCCACCACCACCTTGAATTGGTTTTTGCTACATCTCACAGTAGTCAGGTCCTCCATGATACTGTCCTATGCCCTGCAGTTCTAGTTCTTCTTACAACTCAACAAACACCAGGGGATGGTGCAGCCTGTCCCTGCCACACTTATAACAATAGTGCAGAGCTGTAGCAGTTGCATGCTTACATAAAAGACAGCAGAGAGGAGGACTTTATACATTCACAGGATGTTTTTTTAAAGGTGTATCTATTATGGAATATGCCTGACACTATGGGATACAAAAGGTTGCATGTTGGGAAGTTAATCTCTGGCTCCCCAGTATTCCTGTGCATCTCATTCCTGCCCCACCAAACATTGGCAAAGCTTCCCAAAACAGAGCACACTGGACAGTGGTGAGCTGCACACCAAGATGCCTACCTATGGCATACCACATTGTGCATCAACATAAGCGCTTCTGGGGAGTATTTACAATGCTGATTCAAGGAGCAACGCACACTTGAGCACCAGTGATATACTAACTGGATCGGTTTATGTGGACATAACTTGCATCAAATCAGTTTGTAGTGTACCCATGGACTAAGTGACCTGCCCAAGGATATACATGAAGTAGTCTTCTCAGCTGCATCCTGTTAAGTGGTAAGACATGCTCAGCACTGAGGATAATTGTAGTTGAACCCAACAATCACCTCCATCTGAACTGATTCAGTTTTGGTTGCTTTCTTAGTATGGATAAATTATTAGGATAGAAAACCAGCAAATTACCAACTATATCTACTCAGGAATGCTGCAGCACCTGTGGTGATCACATAGTAATACAATAAGATCACCAGTGATAGACATAAACTGAGTAGCTGGCCAGACAACTTCAAGGGTTTAGCTAGAGATTGATACTGAAGCTGTTTGAGCCAAAGGAGGCTACATCCCTTTGGGATGTGTCACGATGATGGTGATGCTGACACCACCATAAAAGAAGTGTATGATGGTGCTGGACATTTTTCTCTATCTCCAGAGTCTCTGTCCAGTGCCTTTACCACAAGATTAGCCTTCCTCTGTTTTCCAGTATGTAGGAACAAATGAACAATTGGGACTTTTTCCTCTTGTCCTTTCTAGGATTCACGACGCTAGAACCCTGAAGCAACCCCACAGCAAATAAACAAAGTGAATATTATGGAGGGGAATTATTAATTCTTTCGAGACTACCTCTTCTGCCTATCAGCTTGCCCTTCCCTCTTTCTTATGGATAAGCATGTGGCTCAGCCTAACTGTATGGTTTGCAGTTTCATTTTATTCAAATATGAAATATTCAGATGGCAAACTACTTTTGCAACAAATATGTTCTTGGGGGAAGAAGGGAAAATGATTTCATGAGCTCTGAAAGATAAATTTCCTACAGGTTATTTCAATGCGTATTACAACAATCAAAAGACAATTTTGTTTTATGACAGTTAGAAATATAATAAGTCAAAAACAAAAATAACTTGTTACAGCATATTGCTTTAATTTCCGCCTACATTCATAAATCAGATGGCATTCATCATACTATTTCCAAACTGCTGTTTTTAATGCACCTGAGGACTATCATGACTAACCCTCCATGGAGAGTCATCCAATAATAGAGCTGCTGCATGACACAATTTTGTGGAAAAGGAGATGTCAGAAACTGTATATTTTAAGGTAGCTTTAAATTTCAACAGTAACAGGGAGAAAGCCGTGCTTGTCTATATACTATCAAAACAAAAAAGCAGTCAAATAGCACTTTAAAGACTAACAAAATAATTTATTAGGTGAGCTTTCATGGAACAGACCCACTTCTTCAGACCATAGCCATACCAGTACAGACTCAATATTTAAGGCATAGAGAACCAAAAACAGTAATCAAGGTGGACAAATCAGAAAAAAAATGATCAAGGTGAGCAAATCAGAGAGTAGAGGGGCAGAAGTGGGGGTGAGGGGGAGTCAAGAATTAGATAAAGCCAAGTATGCAAACGAGCCCTTATAATGACCCAGAAAATTCCCATCCCGGTTCAAACCACGTGTTAATGTGCTGAATTTGAATATTGAAGAGAGTTCAGCAGCCTCTCTTTGAAGAGTGTTGTGAAAATTCCTCTTCAGTAAGATGCAAACTTTTAAGTCATTAACAAAATGGCCCACTTCATTAAAATGCTCGCTGACTGGATTGTGGATCAGGAGTGTTTTTATGTCTGTTTTGTACCCATTAACTCTTTGTCTAAGAGAGTTTGAAGTCTGTCCAATATACAAAGCATCTGGGCATTGTTGGCACATGATGGCATATATGATGTTAGTTGAGGAACATGAGAATATGCCTGTGATTCTGTGAATAACCTGGCTAGACCCAGTGATGGTATCTCCTTGACTACCCTCCCCTTCTGCCCCTCTACTCTCTGATTTGCTCACCTCAATAATTTTTTTTCTGATTTGTCCATCTTGATTACTATTTTTGGTTCCCTGTGCCTTAAATATTGAGTCTGTTCTGGTATGGCTATGGTTTGAAGAAGTGGGTCTGTCCCATGAAAGTTCACCTAATAAATTATTTTGTTAGCCTTTAAAGTTCTACTTAACTGCTTTTTTGTTTAAATTTCGAGATGTAGTAGAATACATTTCAGGAGTTTTCAACTGATTTTATGTGTAAAGCCAGAAATTAGTTGGACTGTTCAATTTTCACATTAAGGGCCAAACCTTCAACCTACGTTTTCACATCGGAAATTAGTTTGATTCAACTTAATTTAAAAGGGAGCGATGGCCAATTACATAGAATGGAATTGAGATGAGGTGTATATTGTTTAGAGATGCGTAGTGTAAAAGAGATTAGCAATGATAGTCTGACCTCTATCTGTGGTACAGCACACTGGATGACAGGAATCCCTGTGCAGTAAAAATATAAGCCCTTATCTAGTTGCACATTCACTGATAGGAGTCCAGGGGTGGTAAAAATGCAGGCTGTTATCTAGTTGCACAGAGGGTGAGTTTTCCATAGCAACAGTTTTCCATTCTTTTCTACCAAGTGATGGAAATTTCCTTCTTTAAATTCAGACGCAGTAATGCAGAGGTAAAAGCATTTTCTCTCGCCTTCTAAATTGCCAGTACAGTTTAAGACATGATACTGCATGCAAGGCACAAGCTGCCTTGGGACAAAAAGCAGGGAACAAGAAAGGGCAAGACTTGGACAGGCCTTCTGGAGATCCTCTGATCTTCATGCCTGGGAATGTGGCATGCTCTGTGAGAAACTACTGCATAGTAAATATTCAGGAGGGTGATAGAGGAATCCTGCCTGCTGTAACACATCTACCCATTGCCAACTGCTTGGTGACTCCAACTGCACAGTGTGATCTGAGGGTGGGCCTATCTGTACTATCTTTAAACGAAGTACTGCAACGGACATCATAATTCAGCAGATGAAGACCTGCCCCTATTGATTTCTATGGTAATTTTGCTATTGAGTTCAATGAGCCAGGATTTCACAGGGAGTCTTTATAATGCTGGGAAGGGAGGAATGCTCTGTATTGTTTGCTTTCAAAAATAATAAGACCACCAAATAACATTAACGTTTGCATAAGAAGTGAACTAGGATAGTGTCATGTTATTGAAAAATCAACAGAGGCAAAACAGATCCTCAGAAAATGGTAAATGGTTGTCAGTTCATGATGCTCACTGCAGGAGGCCTGAGGAATTATAAATTCTTCGTATGAATTGCAGCCAGGACTTATAATTAATTATGGTTGTATAAACTACAATGTGAACCTGACCAATTTTTAATAAACACAGAAAAATTCTGTGTTGCATAATTGTTTTTCTTTTCATAGACTTTATTCCTTTCATGACAGCCTTTTATGATGATGGATGACAAAAGGAAAAAATAGAGGGCTCTGTTTGGTATATTTCAATGCCATCTCATGCTATATGAATGTACATGACTATTGTAAATATTCAGTATTCTGGAACTAAGGAAAGAATGAAACTCACAAAGAGTTCTAAACCGATTCTACATGACCTTTAGCTGTCGTGATTTATCAGCCTTAGACATGGAAGAGAACTTTAAAATGGAGATTTTCCTATGTCTAAATGTTCATAAGTTGGGGCTTCCTGCCTCTGGCATTACCAAGTGATGTTTTAGATATTCACTATTTAAAAATCATGTAAAACTGTTAGCCCTATTAATTGTATTATTGTTTTTGGATTTGGGAAACATTTCATCTCTGAAAAACAAGTAGTTCTATAGCACCTTAAAGAATAACAAATTTATTTATTAGGTAATGAGCTTTCATGAGTAAGATCCACTTCTTGAGATTTTTGTAGAAAAATAAGAATCCAGAGTATATGTAATGGGGGGAAAAATGGAGGAGGGAAAAGGAGGTAGGGAGTCTATGAATTCGAAATTGGCCCAGCGTAACTGAATTTTCCAAGCCTTTAGAGCCCAGTGCTTCCCTTCATATCCATGCACACAGCATATCTCTTTCTATGAGATTTGCACAAGCGTACCTGTGATCAGAATTTGGCCCCTCCTGAAAAACAGCAGTGGCAAAGCATCACAGATTTCCACCATCAACATAAAAAGACATCTTAAACAAGCATTTGGTCAAGAAGAACAATGGTGTGGCTTGTGCTAACAAAAGAGAATATTTTGAAGAAAGAAAGAGGAGAGAAAGCCTGGTGGTAACAGGTTGGAGGCAGGGGTTCCTGAAAACAAAAGACGGGGCCCATGAATCCAGGGGAAAACCATCATAATACCATGTGTTACCAAATACAGCATATTCATTTAAGTCTTCTAATTTGAAAACTGCCAACTTGTGTCTCTGTCACACCCTACTACCATCACGCTCCAATGTATTGTTCAACTGTTACAGAGAGAAATTCTCTTTGTCAGCCAATGACAGATCTCAGATGCAGTATATTAGCAGCTTGCTCGTTAAGTCCCAGACCCCCAGCTTATGAACAGCCCATGAACTGGAGTGCCAAGGAGCTGGGAGCCTGGAAGCTCAGGTTCTACAGAAGCCACTACATATGATGGTGAGGAGCTGGACAGGTGAGGTGGCTGGAGGCTGCCAGCCTTCTGGGGAGAAGTCAGTCAAAACTAAACCGTTTCCACAAACCATTTTGATTTAAACAAAACAGCAAATGCTAATAAATCAGCAGCAATTTTTTGAACACCTCCAGCTCCAACTGTGCTTCTGTTTAACACATCACCAAAAACTATCCTGGAGTTCAGTGGTGCAGATCAGGCCCAATAGTCCATGATGTATAAAGTCACTGAAGGCCCAATCCTGTGGGATGCTTCTGAATAGCTTCAAATCTGGGTGCTGACTAGAATGTGTTTTGGCCTGCAGGAGATTGTTGTTTCAGCCCCACATGATATTACCTGACCATTTCATACACTGCTACCTCAGAGTCATGTATATTTTCATATATATAGACCTCTAGTAGAATAGGCTTTGAATGTACTATTTCATAAAACTCAAGCTATTTCAAATCAGCATTACAGCAATGAAAAAGCAAATTTGCCTTTCTATTTCCGTTAGGCTATGGCAAGGCTATTGTTGCTATTTTGGGATACAAATGTATCCGAAAAATATCAACTCCAGGGCTAAATGCAGCGCTATTTTGAACGTGGTATTCCATTTCTGCTACCACTCATTGTGAGTGGAGTAGCAGAAGTTTCAAAATAGCCCCTTATCTCAAACTTTGCTGCCATTTGGGTGATACCAGTTCAAAATAAGGTAACTGGAAATACCTTCCACAATTTGCATTGCGCAAATTGCATACAGTGTTTTGAGTTGCGGCTACAGTGTAGCTGTAGCCTTAGCTTAGAGTGTACGTGACCCAAAAAAAACCAACAACAAATCTTTTTCAATTATTGCATAATGCCACAGGAGCTACAGGTTACCTTTAATAGGGTTAAAGACTCTTGGGTGCTCTCTTTTGTCTTTACTTTACCGTATGTCAATCAGTGTGACCAGCCCAGATACACTTATCCAAGGCCAGTGACTCTAAAGTATATTATTGAATCTTCCAAGAGGCTCTCCTGTAAATGTGTTATACTGCCACAGGTAATAATTTCCACACTACTGGAGAATGCATTTGTGAACCTAATCTTTTAAGTACTAGGAGCCAGTGAATTGAAAAGCAAAAGGAGACATTTATTCAGATAGATCTATGTTATGTATTACTCGTGCTAAAATTTTGAGATATATGGATGATTTCATTTTACGACTCACTTAACCCAAAATGCAGTTATTTGTTCAATTTTATGTGGAATGGAAAACTGAATTCCAAGGAACCGATCAAGAGTTATATGGCTTAGATGGGTTCTCCAATTGAAATGATGATGAGTATAGTCAGTTGTACATTGTAGATACTGTGGATAAAATAAACAATGTTTTGCATGTGCATCTTCAGTGGGTGATTGCATCTAGAACTACATCTAGAACTGCAGCTATAGTTAAGATTAAAGACAAATAAAGCTGTGTCTCAAACTGCAGTTAGTCATAAAATGCACATTTATGAGTCTTCCATAAGGACTGCAAGGAAAGCTCTTTAACAGAGGGTTGTTCAGTCAGGAATCAAAAAAATAAATCAATATTTTCATCATAGAAGAGTTTCATGAGAATTGTTCATCTCACAGTATCTGCCAAATAAGCACATAATGTGACATGATTATACTCATCAAATACTAAAACTAAACTGCCTACCACTGTCTGAACTAATGCACAACAATGCTCTGAATGGCACTGGACATATTAGTCCTGTAAATACAGATTCTTAAGGTAAACATTTTTAAAAACACACACAGAGGTGGTTTGGTTTTCCCCACCTAATCACCTTGTATAATCTTTCAGACCTATATTTGCAAGATGGTAAAATGCTATCAGCTGCTCTGCGAGGCTAGGTCTATGCTAGAGGGTTTTTGACAAAACCAGCATTTTGTTGACAAAGCCCACAAAGCAGCCACACTAAATATGTGTTCTGTCAACATACTGTCAACAGAACTTGCCACTTTTGTCAACAGCCTTCTGACTCTTCCTCACAAGGCAGAACGCCTTTTTCGACAGAATCTGTCAACGAAAGAAGCCGTGTGGACACTCCAGGGATCCCTCTGTCAACCAACAGAGCTTGCAGGTCACTGAGCAGCACTGTCTGTCTGATGTGCTTCCAGTCAGCCATTCTGTTGAGAGACAATCGGACAGTCCAGCCACTTTCTGTCGACAGAGCGGATTGCTTTTTCAGTCCACTTTTGTGTACGGACACGCTCTATCGATAGAAGTTTTGTCAGAAGATGTCTTCTGACAGTGACTTCTCTCGGCAGATTGCTGCAGTGTAGACATAGCACTAATGTTTTACATGCATGTCTCCTCAAGCCAGTAGGAGGGTATTAAGGACGCCCAAAGCCCAACCACATACAAACTAATTTAATAGAGTTTACTACAGCTATTAACACACACTTTTGATTCTCCTAACCTGGACATTTTAAATGCTTTTTATTCCCTCTGCCACATTCTTTGGGGTATTTCCTCTGTGAATTTATGAATTCTTTATTCTAAATTGTTGGGGACAATCTACTGAGACAGCAGTAGCCTTTTAAGAAAAAAGATGTTTGCAAGTAGCTGTGGTGTATTTCTACTCTGCATCTGTTTACAATAAAAAAGATTTCCATCATTCTAGTACATCAGCAAGGTTTGCAGCCATAGCTCTCTCCCTACACACTCTAAGAGCTATTTCAATTGTTCCCACCACCTCCCTGCTGTTGGTTGTTGTTTCAGCCTTGCAGGTAATTTTGCATCTTTCCAGAGGCTCTAAACTGCTTAGTTTTTTTCTGATGTTTGGAGAGGTACCTCTCCAGAGAGCTGAATTATTCCTCTTATTCTGCAGCTCAAATCCAATTTGTGGACTGGTGGTGGTTAACTCTGGTCTTATTTTTAAGATTGTTTAGCAGACCTAATATCTAATGTTTGTCAATAAAAAAGTACATTGAACATTTGGAGAATGATCTGTTGACATTGGGTCTCTCCCAGAATCCAAAATCTACTGGAATGTTTTGTTTGCTTTTTGTTTTTGTTTCTTCTCCTTGAGATAATCAGTGGGAAGAGTTTCAACGAGCTAATGAAATCCATAAAGTAACCACCTGAACTTTCTTGAGTACTGGCAAAAGTGCCAATTTCAGACCAGGGGAGTAGATTAGTTGGATACCAGTAAGCAGAAAAGTTTAATAAAGGCTAACAAAGCCAGTAGAGAAATTACAGTTAACTGAGCAGATGATTCCGTCAAATATGCCTATGTCACAATCACTAGAATAAGAAGCATTCAAATGTGTATGTCATCATAATACTGAATAAGGGTGCTCTTTGCCTCTAAATAGAAAGTATGCAATGTCCTAGGAAGTAAGAGAAGTCATGGGAAATAGTGTTTAATTATATATGATGGAAGCAAGACATGAGTCATCCATGTCCAAAGAGATGAGATTAGAAAAATACATCAATCAGATTTGCATGTGGTTCAATCAGTTTCTGTACTACTTAAATGTTGTCTGCACAGAACGACTTTCTGATTAATTTGCTGGTCATGCTCTACAACTCTCACCATGTTGAAAACCAATTGATTATTTATTTTTCTACAATAACACCTAGATGTCCCACAGAAATTAAAGTCCTCATTGTCATAGGCCCCGTGCAAAATACACAGCAGGAACCAGTTTTTGTAATTAGCCTGGAGATGAACATTTTGTAAATAAAAAGCAGTCAAGTAGCACTTTAAAGACTAGCAAAATGGTTTATTAGGTGAGCTTTCGTGGGACAGACCCACTTCTTCAGACCATAGCCAGACCAGAACAGACTCAATATTTAAGGAACAGAGAACCAAAAACAGTAAGCAAGGAGGACAAATCAGAAAAAGATAATCAAGGTGAGCAAATCACAGAGTGGAGGGGTGGGGGGGGGAAGGTCAAGAATTAGATTGAGCCAAGTATGCAGACAAGCCCCTATAGTGACTCAGAAAGTTCCCATCACGATTTAAACCATGTGTTAATGTGCCAAATTTGAATATAAAAGCCATGGTCTGAAGAAGTGGGTCTGTCCCAGGAAAGCTCACCTAATAAACCATTTTGCTAGTCTTTAAAGTGCTACTTGACTGCTTTTTGTTTTGATAGTGTATAGACTAGCACGGCTTCCTCTCTGTTACTATTTTGTAAATAGCTTGTGGACTGCTTAGCTCTTGCTATCTAAGCAACTTCTGTCTGATGTAGTGAACTCTACACTTTGTCGAAAATTTAAATTGTTTAAAGTAGCTGAATAATTGGAGATTGTCAATTTAATTTGCAAACATTATATTGGTCAAAGAAGGAACAAAATGGAATCAAAGACATGATGAACATTGAGTTTGTCTGGACTGAAAAGAATGCTCATTAGAACATTTCAGGTTGTTTTATGAGGTTACAAAATTAAAGTAGCAATAAACCACAACCCACTTCACAGAAAGGAAGTGCCTATGTTTTGACTATTTCTTTGCTAGGGAGCACTTGGCAACTCCTTACCTGCTCTGCCATAGATTTCCTGGGGTAAGTGACTGAACCTCTGTATGACGCAGCTCCTGCTCTATAAAATGGCGGTAATAGCACTTCTCTATCTCACAGGGCTTTTGTAAATACAGAAAAGATCATGAGATTCTCAAATACTACAGTGATGGAGACTAAGTACTAAAAATTAGATAGATAGCTAACTTAACATGGCAGGGTACTTTAGACAACTTAATTCTAATCACCATGGTCACAATGTTCACCACGTGTTCACTCTAAGAGGTGTACCATCATACGTTGGTCCTGCTTGTGATACTGAAGGGTGCTCTCCTTAGACCACACATGGAGAAGCACTCATATGACATCGCCAACTTCACAGCTGTGTTTGGAGCAGCTCACGGATTTGGGCCATCACAATACTAAAACACAGTCCTCTCTGTTAAAGATATCATCTGCCTTGAAGAGAAGTACAATTTCTCTTTTTTTTAGGAGCTCAATGGAATTCACCCTGTGTGAGACAACACTTATCATGACTGGACCATAGCTGGGGGGCAAACTTTTAATAGTCTACAGTAAAGAAAAGAATATCCCCAAGATAATGATCTATAGAGAACGTTTCAGTTCAGAAAGCATTGTGGGAAAAGCCTAGTCTGCTTTTTTATCTGAAGTCACACTTGTATTCAATCTGATTTCCTCTGGCAAGTCAATCTATGGCAAAGCCCTCACTGTTGAAACTATTTTCCTTCTACAGCATGTTTTATTTTAAAGCTTTCCAAATGGAATGCAGATGACTTGAAAGATCCTGGTTCGTCTCATATGTGGCTACAGCCTAAGCTATTAAGAACATTGTAGATTTGAGCCTGAACTTCAATTTGGTTCAGAAAGGAAAGCGGGGCCTGAAAGTTCCCAAGGAACCGGTGTCATACTCTTGTAATTTAGGATTTGCTTTTTTCATGTGATTATTAAGCTAGACTCCTGAGATTGTGAGTTACAGTCATCCAACATGGAGGGGACCAAAGCATCAAACATTTCACCTGAGGGGAGAGGGTTTCCTGGAAAGCTTCCCTGCTGTGATAGTCTGCATATCCAGGAACAGTGAGAAGTGAAAAACAACACCCACCTTTTTATAAACTTGTTGTCAATGCGTAGTCCTCCTTTTTGGCACTGCCAACAACAGGAAGGAATATTGTAAGTAGCCATTAAGGAGATATGGTATTTCTCAGGCACCTATCTAGATAGCTTAGAGGGAATTCAAAAAGGACTGACTTACACCATAGAGTAACATGGTAGAAGATGTAATATCCTGTATTGCTCCAGCATCAGTTGGGGAAAAATAAACTTTCAAACTACACTGGCCTCATCTTCAGATCTAGGAAAGGGACTCAGACTCATAGACTATATCTACACTACAGCAACCTCTCAACACAAGTTACTGTTAGAAGAGATCTTCTGGCAAAACTTCTGTCAACAGATCTTATCCACACACAAAAGCAGATCAAAAGAGTGATCTACTCTGTCAACAAAGAGCAACCAGACTACATGGCTGCTCTCTCGACAGAGTGACCCACGGGAAGCTCAGCAAACAGGGCTGCCCAATGAACTGGAAGCTCTGTCTGTCAACAGAGAGCCCTCCGGAGTGTCTTCACAGCTATTTTGTCAACAAAAACTGTCAACAAAGGCATTATTCCTCATCACAGAGAGGCAGAATGATGGCAGCAGAAATACATAGTTTTGTGTGTAGACGCTCGAAGAGTTTTGACAGGTTTTGTTGACAACACTCTAGTGTAAACATAGTGACACAGCTAAATATGAGGTGGACAGAATATTTATTAATTACTTAAGATAAACAAGCTATTCCAGCTTGGAATTAGCAGAGTAATTTTGCCAGACCTGAATGAAGAACTCTCTCTGGTTTGAAACCTTATCTATCTCACCAATAGAAGTTGGTCCAAAAAAGATATTACCTTCCTCGTCTTGTCTCTCTAGTATCCTGACTTTAAAAATAAATGATCATGCATACAAGAATACACTCAAAAAATTTCAGATAGGAAGATGCTTTGTGTGTCTAAATTACAGGAGTTTAAAAAAAAGGCCAACCCACACCCACCTCATAACAAAAAGTAAAGGGCTGATCTTGCAGTCAAATTGCATATGTGTGTTTGCACAAAGTACAATGGATTCAGCTCCGACAAAATACCACAATAAAAATTAATTAAATACCCAAAGACTGCAGAACAGGGTGTTTTACTGTGGAATCATTACTGCAATTCCATAACATTTGGCACAGTACCAGTATATCTAGTATAAATTTAAACCACACTCACACACACAGAGTATAATAGACCTTTACCAGGAAAAAGTACGGATTGGATTGAAAGTGGTGAGCCATCAATCTGTTAGTGAATTGACACAAAAGCCAGAGCATGATAACAACATTTAATGACAAAAATGTAGCATGTAAATCAAATATATGCCTCTACAGGAATTGTAGAAGAGGAACTGCAAGATCTCTAATGATAATCAGTGATAATTTGAAGTGAAATAAAGCAGAATAATTCAGTAAGTTCAGATGTTATATAATAACTTCAAAGTAATATCATTATGGTTTATAATTCTGATTAAGTATTTTCATACGGGCACCTTGGGATACACAGTGTATGCAGCATGAATCAGAGCCCAAGGAAAAAAGTACCTGTGCTTTATATGATAAAGGAATAACTTGTACTATGTCAATTAATTTAATGAGCTATGACTCCAAAACCCCTATAGGGAATAGCTCCAGTTTATTTTTTATCCACAGTTCTGCCTAAGCTTCTCTATGAATGCTTTACACAAACACTGTCACTCAGGTGGAAGAGAAGTATACATGGTTGAAATTCCAACTGTGCCTCCTTTACAAAATAATAGGCTCCCAGCCAAATGCAATTATTCAAATACTGGCTCTGCTTTAGGCTTCGTGTAAGCAAATTATCAGCTTATATATACACTTGACTTTACACAATTAAGCCCCCTCTGAATACATAATTTTTTGAAAGGTAATTACTATACTTATTGTTACTGAGATTAAAAAGGGAGTACATAGAAAAGTACAACATTGTTGTATCTTCAAGTAAAAATCTTCCAGAAATGGACTAGCAACAGTCTTTATCTCATAAAATATCATCATGCTGTTGTACATTTGGTAATATTGGTGATCGTCATCTTGACATATCCCAAACTTATTTATATACCAGAGCCTCAGTCGTGAACCACAACCCTGCTGTGCTATGGGATGGAAAAACAAAACAAAGAGATGATCTCTGCCCTGCAAAGAACTTAGAGTCTAAATAATCCCTCTATAACTATGTATATGGCCTCACCACGCTAATAGCTGAGCATTCTCAGATATGAATTTATTCTCACTTCACCCATCTGAAGTAAGCAATCTACTACCACCTCCTGTTCTACAGATGAGAATAAGGGCTTGTCTACACAGTGGGATAATGTGTATAAAAAGAGCAGGCCTGGCAACAGACTTCTCTGGGCACTGAACAATGTGTGGGAGTGGGGGAGGATCAGCTCTGCCCCCCTCCCTACCTCCATAGAAGGGGAGGCTAGGGGCAGCCAGCCCTCAATGCATCCCAGAGCACCCTGTGCCTCCAGCAGCCAGCCCTCAGCATTTCCCAGACTGTACCACACAGAGTTCGAGCAGCAATTTAAAGAGAGCCACAACACACTTTGCTGCCCCCCCACATCAGAAGTCCTGAACAAGAGTGTGATTTCTAAAATGCACATTTGTAGCACATTCATTGGCTCATGTAGACCCTTCTTGTGTGCACTTAAGAGTCCCTGGTACACTTAAATATAGGTTAAATATAGTATGATTCAAGCAGCACTGTATGAAAGCCCACTAGCCAACCTTCAGTACACACCAGCAGCGGCTACCCAGACCAATTAATGTGCAATATATTAGTGTGCTTTCAATATTACACCTCCATGGTAAACATTGCCAAACTGTGCAGTCAAGCCCTCAGTGATTTGCCTAAGGGCCACATGAATAGTCTGAGAAGCTATGAAGTAAGTACAGATTTCATGAGTCTCATTCCAGTATTTTAACAACATGACCTTTCCTGCATCAGCTACATCCAGAATCACTGCAAAGCAAATACCACTGGGGTAAAAGAAGCAACCAATTGGTACACAAACACAATACACAACAAGCGTATAGGAAAATCTTTGCCAGGAACAAACCTCTATTGCTATAAAAGTGTTACAAGAGAGACATCGTGGCTTTAAAAACTTCATATCCTAACTTTAAAATAAAACTTTAAACGAATGAATTTACAATGTTGGATTTCCTAGATGCTTTACAACAACAGTATTTCTCTAACCTTCAAAGACAAGAGTCCTGACTCAATGACTCATTTTAGGCTTTTTAAATTCCATCATCTCAGGCAGGTTTTGCATTTCTTTGTTAATGTAAACTACTGGGATCATTTTGCAAAGAGGTCAGGGCTAAATAGTTTACTGGCAGATTGCCATCAGCAGTGCAAATGAAATTATACCACACTATTTTCCAACTGTTAAGAGGAAAACATCCCCTTGCCAATCAAATGATCTCCTATTTTAAAAGTAATATTTAGTCCTACTATTTAAATCTGTATTTTTTCTTATATCTTCCACAAGCAAATTCAGTGTTTGAAAGAAATGCTTTTAATGTGCTCTAGCATTTATTATATCCTCACTAGAATATTATGATCCTTATTTTGTGCTGGCTGGAAGGGAAATCCTATGGAAGCTTTGATATCACTGATTACTGCTTGTGAGTGTGATCATTTGGTTCTTTGAACAAAAGACAGCCAAAGAGATAATGGACACTTAGGAATGCTGACAGAAGTCAGAGACACGAGAAGGCGGCTTAGTGGATGCTCGACCTTGATGTAGAGGATTGTTTGCTGTTTTGGGAATGAAAGATGAATAAGCTAAAGTTAGGTATCATACAAAATGATTCCAAGGAGCACTACAAGACCAGCTAGAGACAAGGGCTTTGAAATCCTCGTGGACAGCAATACAAGGTTCTTTGACATTGCCTATGCACACGGGGAAGGCTTACCCAGTCTGCGAATCTGTGTTCTCAAATGTATGAAGATATTTTAGCTGACAGAAGCAGGTCAATCCAAAAAAATGAGAAAGATTCATTTGCAAATGAACTGTCACAGCTTTATCATCATCATGTATTTGTATTGCTATAGCACCTAAAGCATATAACACATCATTAGGAGGGAGTTTGTGCCCATATAGCAATGTTAACTCCTGATCCTCCCTGGAAAGTGCTGCTGACTCTTCCCCAAGCAGAAAACTGGCAGCCACTTTTAATGTCTCCTTCGGAGCTCTTCACAGAGACATAACAGAGAGAAGAAAACAGTGGCAATGGCCCGGCAAACGGCTGTCTAAGCTCCCTGAGAGGGCTAGTGGTTTCTCTTCATTCCAACAGCAGAGCTCCTGTGGGTATAGCAGTAATTTGACTCTGGCTCCTTCAGGAGCTCCAGGAAGACAACACAGACAATGAACACAGATTAAGCTAGCCCTAGGCACAATTTGCTCTACTCTAATATATTGCCAGTAAAATTTTTTTTGTAAGAAAATTATGCAGCTAGTTCTTCAAATGGCATCAGATACGACACCGTTAGGCACTGTATAAAAACCAACATAAGCTAGGATTGAGCACCCTTTATGAACATGGTTGTTAAAGCCTCCTGAACACTCTTCTTCAAATAATGATATCTGTCTGAACAGAGTCAAGCCACACTATACTGATCTGAATTCAAAGTGGTAAATACACAGGGCCTAATCCAAAGCCCACTGAGATCACTTAATTCAGTGGGCTTCCCATCAAGACCATAATGAACCAAAAAGTTGTCCATGTACTTTTAAACTCCTTTAATTATTTTGTTTGACAATTCAAAATGATGTAGGGGAAAAAATAAAACTACTGTCACGTTGAAAAACTAGAAATGAGTCAATCAGCATATGGATCGATGTTTATGAAATTGTAAGAAAAAAATATACCAAAAGTTCCCCCATGTTCAACAGTGACTCAACACTTAGGCTCAACTCAACAGATTTACACATCGTTAGATGTATGCATCTGAGCCCACGGTTATTGATGATGATGAGATGTACACATGGTCAGCAGCTACAGTGAAGTAAATTGATCTGTGAAAAGCTAGTACATGATTAACTCTTTGCAGAACTGGGGTGTTGACTGTGTCTCAGTCTTACATTTCTAAACTCCAAAAAAAGGAGTTATTTCCCATAGTTTGAATAAAATATGTACTATCCATAGTGAGATTCCTTTCCTCCTAAGTTCTTTGGAACACAATTAACCTGGAAAGTATTTGTCCCATGTCACATTCCCTTCAAAGCAAAATTTATTTAAGATAAATTAGTCATATGGTCCTTGTGACTTCTCCTGCAACAGCAACCCAAAATATATGAAAACAAGAGATCATTTCAGTTATACATAGTTTTCTCTGATGGTGGTGAAGGGCAGAAAACTTACAAAAGGAAATTGTACAAAGTTATTCGTTCTTCTGATTAGTTTAGGGCATCACCTTATCTCTGATATTCTGGCTTTTGCTGTAATGACAGGATTTAGATTCAGAGAGCAATGACCTTTCTCATACTGAGCATTCAGACCATGTAGTTTTCAGCTTCTGGGAGAGCTACTGTACAATATTTTAAAAAACTCTTGTCTGAAATTCAGACTTTATCTTCTGAGAGCTCTGCGCAGGGTTTTGGACAATCCATGCTAGCTGCTTTGTATTAAATTTTAACACTTCAAGAGCTCTCATGACAGATCACAGCACAGAGAAATCCTAGCCTCACAAACCTTAGATGGGCTTTTGGCTGCATTTTCTTAGCTAACTGGATGTCGATTTTTAAATTGTGTGCTGAGGATTTGGGAGAATTAAATTGATACGATCTCCAAACAATTTAGTTTTAATTCCTAAAATCCTAAAACAATTACTTATTGATTGAAAGGTCTTAATAAATTTCCTTGTGAGTATATAAAGTTTCCCTCAAGCCCTGTAGGTATTTCAATAATAAAAGCCACAACAATAATAAAACATTATTAATAACACAAGGATCTTAAAAGCATGTTGAGGGCTGGAAGTGTCACTACATTCATTTTACAGATAGAGAAACTGAGGCTTTAAGAGTGGGCTTTAAGTTGTGATGTGCTGACAGCACTTTGTAAGATCAGGTACTAAATCATTTATACAAGATCGCCTTGGATGTCTAATGCAGAGCTGAGAACAGAACACATCCGTATTCCTTCTAATTTTGTATGTCCATGGTCAGAATAAATACAGACAGACATCATCTTCCTCTCCAAATGCAAACAGATGGACATCATACCAAAAGGACTGAAAGTGAAAAACCCACTGAAATCAACATACTACACAGACTATGGTGAGAGATTGTGCAACACACACACACTCTAAGAAACTGAAGAACCACCTGATCAGCATCCTGTACAGCAAACAGGGACACATTAAAAAAAGAGCTCTCAAATCTGGAGACTCATGAAAAACTAACCTTCCCCACAAACCTCCACATGGCCAGACTTTACTAAAACAAGACAGGAGATTTACAATGCACATTTCTTTTCTCTACAAAAGAAAAAGGACTGTAAACTATCTAAACTCCTTCTTTCCACATGCAGCCACAATCGTAGCATCCTTAATTCACCCAGCAATATTGTCAATCTATCCAAGTACATGCTCAGCCTGGCAGAAGAGTCTGCCCTTTCTCAGGGACTCTCTTTTTGCTCCACCACCTCCACAAACTAGACACATTTCGGCAGGGATCCAGAAGCCTACTTTCACCGTCTCTGACTCAAAGAGTACTTCCAACATGACACTGAACATGCACTGACCCACAGGTACCCTCCCACCTACAGTACAAGAAAAAGTCATCATGGATTCTCCCAATGGTCAAAATGACAGACTGGACCTATACATAGAATGCTTCCGCCGACATGCACAGGCAGAAATTGTGGAAAAGTGGCATTGATTACCACATAACCTCAGCCATGCAGAATGCAGTGCTATCAACAGCCTCAGAAATAACTCTGACATTGTCAGCCAAGAGGCTGACAAAGGAGATGCTGTTGTCATCATGAATAGGGTAGACTGCCAAAAGGAGGCTGCCAGTCAACTCTCTAATACCACATTCTACAAGCCACTGTCCCAGGATCCCACTGAGAAGTACACAAAGAAACTACAGCATCTGCTCAAGACCCTCCTTATAAAAACACAGGAGCAAATCTACACATACATACCCCTAGAATCCCAAACGTGTATTCTATCTACTACCCAAGATTCATAAACATGGGAATCCTGGATGTCCCACCATCTCAGGCATTGGCACTCTCACTACAGGACTGTCTGGATATGTGGACTCTCTACTCAGACCCTACTCTACCACCACTCCCAGCTTTCTTCAAGATACTACTGACTTCCTTAGGAAACTACAATTCATTGGTGACCTTCCTGAAAACACCATTATGGCCACCATGGATGTAGAGGTCCTTTACACCAATATCCCACATGAAGATGGACTTCAAGCTGTTAGGAATGTTATCCCTGATGAGACCGAGGCACACATGGCAGCGAAGCTTTGTGACTTTCTCCTCACCCACAACTATTTCAGATTTGAGGACAATTTATACGTTCAAATCAGTGGCACTGCCATGGGCACCCGCATGGCCCCACAGTATGCCAACATTTTTATGGCTGACCTGGAACAAAACTTCCTCAACTCTTGTCCCCTAGTGCCTTTCCTCTACTTGCACTACATTGATGTCATCTTCATCATCTGGACCCATGGGAAAGAGGATCATGAAGAGTTCCATCGTGATTTCAACAGTTTCCACCCCACCAGTCCACACTAAAGATCCACTTCCTGGACAGTATTGGGCAAATAAGTGATGGTCACATAAATACCACCCTACACTGGAAACCCACAGACTGCTATGCTTACCTACATGCCTCCAACTTCCATCCAGGGCATACTATATGATCTATTGTATACAGTCAGGCACTAAAGATACAACTGTATTTGCTCCAATACCTCAGAGAGAGACAAACATCTACAAGACCTTACCAAGTTTTCCTGAAACTACAATACCCACCTACGGAAGTGAAGAAACAGATTAGCAGAGCCAGACGTGTACCCAGAAGCCACCTGCTGCAAGACAGGTCCAACAAGGAAAACAAGAAAACACCACTGGCCATCACATGCAGCCCCCAGCTAAAGCCTCTCCAACGCATCATCACAGATCTACAATCCATCCTGGACAACAATCTTTCACTCTCAGAGACCTTGGGAGGCAGGCCTATCCTTGCCTACAGACAGCCTGCCAACCTTAAACAAACTCTCATCAGCAACTATAGACCACACCACAGTAACTCTAAATCTGGAATCAATCACTGCAACAAACCTCGCTGCCAACTCAACTCTGCTCACATATTTGACCAGCGATATCATCACAGGACCTAACCACATCAACTAGACTATCAGCAACTCTTTCACCTGTACATCTACTAATATAGTATATGCCATCATGTGCCAGCAATGCCCCATTGCAATTTACATTGGCCAAACTGGACGGTATCTATGTAAAAGAATAAATGGACATAAATCTGACATCAGGAACAGTAACAGCCAAAAACCTGTAGGAGAGCACGTCAGTCTCTCTGGACACTCAGTAACAAATTTTAAAGTAGCAGTCCTTCAACAAAAAACCTTCAAAAATAGACTCCAAAGAGGTACTTCAGAGCTGCAATTCATTTGCAAATTTGACTCCATCAACCAAGGACTGAACAGAGACTGGGAGTGGTTGGCCCATTACAAAAGCAGTTTCTCCACTCTTGATGTTCACACCTCCACATGAACTGCTGATAATGGTCCACATCCTCCATGGCTGAACAGACCTTGTCAGCTCTGGCCCTTCCCTTGACTGAGAGTCCCTCTTTAAACCCTCCTCTGAAACCCTCCCACTCATGCATCTGATGAAGCAGGCCTTTGCCCACGAGAGCTGATGCTCCAAAATATCTGTTAGTTTGTAAGGTGCCACAGGACTTCTTGTTTTAGAATAAATTTTGTTACCTACACCAAGGCATGTGCAAATATGCACCACCAACAGAAACACATGGCACCCACCATGAGCAGCTGTGGTCATGCTGCTAATCAGGTTGGCAGCACATGAATTTCTCCTGAGCAGCCACCCAAGCACTCAGCTAACTGGGAACATTGGAACCTAATTAATAAGGAAACTGTACACATCAGGTGACTTCCTACATCCCACCAACACAGCACAATTTTCAAAGACTTGGAAACTGCTCACAGCCTCGTGACAGACCAAGAAGTATTCTCATTGATTGTGTGGTGAATAATGTAGCATAATAAATGCACCCAGCAAAGCTGCTCTTTGCAGATAATTCAAGAACAGAAAAATGATTAAATATTTCATCAACTATTTGCTATGAGCTATTTTCTCAGCTCCCGTTCAATGACAAAAAAGTATCCTCCAGTATATTTGAAAACATCATTCATTTTTATAAAGTATATTATTTTAAAATATATATATTGGGGTATAAACAAAAGGTACGTTAGAACAAAAACTACTAGTGGTTCAGTCATTCCAACTGCAGCCCTTCAGAGTCGCTATGGAGACTTACATATCTTAGGGTGACAAATGTTAGACCAGCTGCTAGGCCACTGCAACATGAATTTTAACAACTTTCTATTAAAATCTAGCTCTGTAAATAATCTTGATGGCAGTGGGAACCAAGGCAAAATATATCTTTTGCTTAAATAGAAAAAAGATTAGTGTAATCTGGATTACATTTTCTGAGCATTTATTACCAATGGATAGATAGTGTTATCATAGTTGCTAAAGATTATATTCTCATCTTGATACACACACACAAAAGTCTTATTCCCATTGACCCCAACTTAGAACAATCTTTATGCTCGTGTTTAAGTCTGTCCCTATACCAGAACCTGTAGCACGTGCTTCACTTTAAGCATGTGAATCATCCTTATGAGTTTAGTGGGATGTGGTCAGCATTAATTTATAGTTGCTCATCTCTGACTGGAAGGGATTTAGCTACTCAGTGGAGATAAATAACGATTCTATGGACATGTTTCTCTGGATGCTAGGCCAGACTGATCCTATATTATGCTGCCCGGACAACAACCTACACCTTCAGCACAGGTTTATGTGCTTTTGCCATGCAAACAATTGGAATGTTTTAGCTTAACTTGATGACAATAAACAGCTGCAGCAGATACTAGAAATAATTTTGACATGCATGTGTTGGCAAAAGCATGATGGAGAGAGAGACCCTTCCTTTTCTTCTGATGTGGAGAATTCTCAGGAAAATGTTTTCAGTTTCAAATCATAGGAGACAAGATCTCTGTGATATTCCCAAAGAGGAAAGGAACAGGTGTTAATTTAACAATGAATATCAGCTTGAGACTTCACAGCCATTCAGAAATCTGTACTGTGTAATCATGAGTACTGGTGAATAACAATGAGAAAATTAGATTTTAAGAAGCACCAGGAAGAGTGCTCAATGCTGTCTCAATGGATTTGAGCTTCCTTCATTCTGACAGCAAAGCTAATTTTGGAGCAGTGTGATTAGCTCTGAACTATACTTTGCAATTAGGGGCAAATAGAATTCATAATTACTTTTAGTTGCAGGCAATATGGCCAATTCCTGCTATGTTAGTTCTCAGCTAAGTAATACAAACTTATAGTTGTTGATTTCACTTCTCTGCAATGCCACTATTTCTTACTCCACAGCTTTTATTCAGCTGCCTAAAGAGCACGTTTCTTTACAAGTGTAAGATGCAAGATCTTTTAAAAGCATTGGTAGTGGAAACAAACACTCCATACGTCTAGAGATTCAGCCACATTAAGGGAGCAATAATCAGTTATCACACCTCTGAACTGGATATTGGAAAGTGGAATCTCGCAGCTCACACGCACACATGCACACCATGAGGTTTCAACATACGAAGGGGTTGGGTTGTGCTCTGTCCAGATTGGCTCATGACTGAATGTGCTAACCTCAGGGCAGACACCCCAAATCAGCTGTACAGTGGGGCTGACAGCCAACATGGTCCTAGGCAAGGTGGGAGGGGGCTCAGCTCCACAGCTTGGAAGGGGCAGGGTCAAGGGTGGAAGGTATGGGGCTTAGAACAGTCATCCCTTAGCACTGCAACTGGCCCCCCAATCCCCTTCCAGAGCCACATATGGAGCTGCAGAATAGCATTCTTGCAGCACTTCAAAGGGGCCCAGAGCTCTGGCCTCCACTGCTGAAACCCCAGTCCCTGGGGCAAATGCTCCCACTTGCCTCTGCCACATGTTTTGTAATTAGATTTCACTAACAAATGCATATGAACAATGAACGAAAAATCAAGACCCTGGTATTCAATATAATGGACAGTTCGAATAGGAGAGGCGGACCCCACAGAGCATGAATAGATGATATAATAGATTGGGGCAGAGCTAGTCTACAGAAACTAAGCCACTCTGCACTGGACAGTGAAAGATGGAAGGAAATAGTGAGGGAGGCATCGGACACCAATGGGTGCTGAGCCCGTGGTTGTTGATGATGATGATGAACAAATGCATACACCCCAAATAGTACAATAATCTTACAGTGGAGTCCCAGACAGTCCCCTTAGACACTTTATATCTTCCCACCCAGGCAAGCTGGATTATGTTATAAATGGTCACATATATTACAGATAAAATAATATTCAAGTTGCTCCCAGTCCCAAGAGACTAATCACTTACCCATGTCTATTTCTACCGTAGATCTCATACCAAAAACAATTCCTGTAGCCAATTCTGTAATAAACTAGCTAAATGTTTACTAACTAGAGCTACTCAGTGATGAGCTTTCGTGGTACAGACCCACTTCATCAGATCAATCTCATTTCCAATACAGACTGACATTTTGACATCACTCTACCAGAAACCCACTGACTGCTACACTTACCTACATGCCTCCAGCTTCCATCCAGCACACACCACATGATCCATCATTTATAGTCAACAGAGACCAAAAACTTCAAGACCTCTACCAAGCATTTATAAAACTTAATTACCCACCGGGAGAAGTTAAAAAAACAAACAGATCAACAGGTCCAGATGAATACCCAGAGACCAGCTACTTCAAGATAGGCCCCAGAAGTTCACTAACAGAAAACCACTTGCCATAACCTATAGCCCCCACCTCCAAGCCTAAGAAAGACTCTCACTAACAATCACAGGCTACACCACAGTAACACTAATCCTGGAACTTTTCCTTGCAACAAACCCTGCTGCCAACTTTGTCCACACATTTATTCTGGGGATACCACCACTGAAACTAACCATGGTAGTTACAAGATCAAAGACACATTCTCGTGCACTTCCAGCCATTATGTGCCAACAATGCCCTGCCACTATGTACATTGGACAGACTGGACAAATCCTTTGCCAAAAAATAAATGGCCACAGAGCAGACATCAGCAATCTCAATACACATAAGCCAGTCAGTGAACACTTCAGTGGACTGGGCCATTCTGTTAAGGACATGAGAATTTGTGTCTAGAACAGAGAAAACTTAGAACAGATTAGAGCAAGAAATTTCTGACTTGGAATTCAAATTCAAAATTGACACATTAACACATGCTATGAACAAAGACATCAGCTACCTCACACATTACAAGGGCTGCTTCCCTTCCTTTGATGTTTGTAATTATCTCAGACAGGACACTTAACATACCCTCTCCTCTACTCCCTGCCTTCAGTATTGGATTTGTCAGTTTTTACTGCAATTTTTTTTTGTCCTCTGTACTTATAAATGTCAGTCTGTACTGTAAATGAGATTGATCTGATGAAGTGGGTCAGTCCCACAAAAGCTCATCACCAAATAAATCATTTTGTTAGTCTTTAAAGCACTACATTTCTGTTGTTTTGCTCTGTTGGAGTACAGGCTAACACAGCTACCTCTCTGTTGCTATTTAACTAGAGTTATGTACAGGTTAAAGCAGGTCACACATATGCACTCTCTGATACAATAGGTGATAGAGATGCAATAACGGGTCAGCACTGAATGCCTTTTCTAAAAAGCATGGAGACCTCATTGTTTTTTGTCTTTGTCAACACAGGGTCCAGACAGCATGAAGAGATTTTTAACCCCTTCACTCAACATTCCAAAACTGATGGGATATGCCAATCTGTACGTAGGGTTGCTAACTATCTAATTACACAGAATGATACACCCCTGCCCCACCTCTCCTGTTGCTCTGCACTGTATCAAGAGCCTCACCACCCAACCTGCTGCACCCCACCTCCGTGTCACTCACTGTTCCCCACCCTCATCCAATTTCACTTAATTGGGCCAGGGATGCAGGTGGGGGGGGGCTCTAGGTGCAGGCTCCAGGTGGGGCCAGAAATAAGAGTTTTAGGTGCAGAAAATAACTCCATACTGGAGCAGGGGGTTGGGTGTGGAGAGGTGAGGGCTCTGTTTGGGGGTGTGGGCTCTGGAATGAAGCTGAGGATGAGGATTTTGAGGTGGGAGCTGTAGAGCTGGCACTCAGGGTGGGACCAGCATGTGGCTCTTCACTGACTTTGGCTGCTCCCAGTACCTGCAGTCATAGGAACTTGATGACCACATCTGGGAGCAGCACATAGGAAGGGAAGGGAAGGAGCCTGCCTTAGCTCTGGGCCCCTGCTGCACCACCAACCGGACTTCTAATAGCCTGGTCAGTCATGCCGACCACAGTTGGCAGGGTACATTTTCAGTTGGGTGTTCCAGTCAAAAAATGGATGCCTAGCAACTCTATCTATTGGCCTTTCCTTTCTAGAGGGATTCAGGAATGCAGTTTACAGGATCTTTGTCCTTTGATGCTACACAATATATCATTTGCATTCAATGAGCTATTTTTGTATACAGGATGCATACTTTACTTCAATTAATCATTCTTTTCCTGTTTGGTGAGTTACACAACATCGTTTCATGAAAACAAGAAAACAACAGTGCAATATGATGGATCTACATCGGAACAGTTCGCAGTGAACAGTGGAGCCAAACAAAGGTGTGTTCTTGCCCCAATCTTCTTTGGCATATTCTTCTCAGTTCTACTAAATTGCTCACTTCAAAACTCACACAGAGGTGTACTTCTCCACACAAGATTAGATGACTCTCTCCACAACCTGGTAAGACTCAAGGCCAAAACTAAGGTCAAGAAAGTCCTCATTAGGGAACTCCTCTTCACAGATCATGTGGCTCTCATCACTCATAATGAAGATACGCTACAGTCACTGATGGATTCTCTGTCTGGAGCCTGCAAGTTGCTTTCCCTTGACATAACCATGAAGAAAACTGTTGTATTCACTCAAGGTATTTACCTCAGCGACCCACTCTCATTCTGAATAACAGCCCATTAGATGTGGTTCAACAATTTTGTTACCTTTGATCTACTGTCACCACAAACCTATCCACGGACAAAGAACTGAACATCAGAATCGGGAAGGCAGCTACTATTTTTGGCAGACTTACAAATTGTGCATCCTAAGCTGACAGTGAAAACAAAGATACTAATCTACTAGGCATGTGTATGGAATATCCTGCTATATGGTTTTGAGGCACAGACCACCTACTCAAACCAGGAGAAAAAAACTGTAAGGCTTCCGTCTTCACTGCCTCCACAGACTTATGAATACCAACTGACAAGATAAAGTTTATAATGCAGATGTCCTGTCAAGATATGGCATACCCAGCCTCATAGTGATCTTCAATAGCAGAAGACTACGTTGTCTTGGTCGTGTTTGAAGAATGGGTGATGAATGTGTTCCCAAAGAAATCCTCTTTGGTGCACTGTCACATGTGTTGAGAACAAGAGGAAGACCAAAGATAAGATTCAAGGATACAAGCAAAAACGCCAAGAAAAAATTCAACATCAATTCAAGATCCTGGAAATCTACATTATCAGATTGAAATACCTGGTGACAACTGCTACGGCAAGGCACATCATCCTTTGATAGTATATGGGCAAGCCACACAAAACTTTGTCTCAGAAGGAGAAGCTCTCAGATGCAAGAATTCAGAAACAGACTGACGTGGTTATTGCAGTCGACGGCTTAAATCCAGTATTGGACAGATAAGCTATGAGAGAAGCTGCAGACTCAAACACTGCCCATAGATCCTCACTGCCACTGCTAACCACTGTCTCTCAAGAAGAAAAGGGGCCATATAATGAGTACAGAGGTTTACAGTGCAAATGCTCAACTACAGAGGTATACTGTGCAAATGCTCAATATAATCTTACACCATCTACTACAGAGGTTATAAGAGCGTTTGCAGCATCCTGCACGCATTTTATAAAATCTAAACACATTAATTTGTCATCCAAGATCTATTTTGATAACAACAACACACGGGTAATGCTGACTAAACTTCCTGCTTTGCATATGCAAGTGTTCAGTGAAGTCAGGGGCCTTGTCATGAGCTAGACCCTGGCCTGCTGGTGTTACACCTCCTTGATGGTTTTAGTATCAGGAATGAAAGAAAACCAAAATGGATCAACCATCTGTTTTTTCTGCTTCAGTTGCAGCTAAAGTTTCATGCACTCACAAGAGTCCTATCATGTAATAGAATTAGGGTTTCCATATTTGACCTTTCTGGGAAAAAAAAAGAGAGAACGCCCTGAGCGGGAGTATATCTGTATCTACCAACTCACATTGTATTGATGTACCATATATACTTTAACACACAATCCAAGATAGATTCAGGAATCACTAAAGAAATGGGTTACAATTAATAATTTCTCACCCTAGACGTTATTTCAAATGGCCAGATGTGTCCTTTCTTTCCTGGGCCTAACAGTTCTTCCTCCACTCTTTCAGTTACAGTCCTTTTGTTTCCAGGTGTTTTCCAGTACCTTTGGTGGGGAGGTAGTGGGAAAGCCAGTTGATAATCATTGTTTTCCTTCCCTGTCTTATATAGAATTTCCATACAGCAGGAAACCTTTGTATATTGCCCACACCCATCTGTGGAACAGTTCAACAGACCAAGGAGTTGGTTAGCATTACATGACCAGGTCATCTGACTCCACGGTCCATGAGCCAGTAGCACTATGGAACATCTGCTGGAAGACCAAGCTTTTTCACAGTCCATCATGCGAGCTGATGAGCCATCAAGCCCTGTCTGGCTTTTCCACTGTTGTCCCATGAGTGTCAGCAGTAGGAGTGACCCAAAGCAGCAAACACAAATACAGACATAGGTCAATATTCCTAATTTCATCTACAAAAATGATACATGTCTACAAATGAGATAATCACATTCAGTAACTCATAACCTTTCCAATGATATCTCACAGAAGCCACATTCCACACACATATCTCAGTTGTGTCATATTCATATCAAACCTCTTTTATAAAGCATAGGAATGGAATGTCTCAGGTCTTCTGTTTAATTTATCTTGCTCCTCAATATATATCTTGTGGCCATCCCACACTGCAAATCCCACCTTAGGTTTGCTCCTTATGGCTGCATGACTGGTTGGGAAATGTGTGAACATAACTGAAAAAGTGGCACACACTAAAAGTCATGCTCAGAGGGATAATTCTGTATCTAGCTGAAATCTTCATGTAAAGTCCTACCATCCCGGAATGATAAAAAAAATCCCCCACCTCCCAAAAATCACTTCCTGGATGCTATTTTAAAATGTCCAATGTGGGAGAAGGGAAGAGTGAAGTGAAGGGAGAATCTGTGATGGTTATAGCCCCTACCTTCTTCCTCTCAATACAGACTCACTTCACATCCAGAAGCTGTTTCCATGCTGCTTTGTTCACTGGTTTTTCAGACTTGTTAAAGCTAATTAATAGAGGGGATGGCAGAGCAGTGCTTTTAAAGGCACTGCTAATGACGCATTGCCTTAACTCCCCTTCATCTGCCATGATTTGGCTTGGTTTGGGATTTACATACATACAGAATCATTTGTATTCCCCACACTATACTATGAATATTAACAGAACATTCTCAAATATCAGAGGAATTTTTAGGCCTATAAAAAGAAAATTATTTTTTTAAAGTCAAGACAGTGTGGAATTTCTCTATGGTAGGAAATGCATTTTAGAAACTATGCCTAAGCATGGGAAGTTAATTATGATTATAGTAGGCCTGTAACACACCCTTTAATTCTCATTGCAAAGAGATGGCCATCTGGGTGCATTAGTCTCTCCACTTCAAACCTCTCTGGACCACTTCATATCCAAAGAAAACACTGTATAATTACATTCTGCCAGGCGCAGCAGTCTCCACAGTAGGCAACATCTGTGTGGCAAGCAATTGATAAATCAACTCATTCTACTTAACCTTCCTTCATGTCTGACTTGGGATAGGCTCAGTAATGACTCATCTGATGTAAATATTAAAATAAGTTTCTGTCTAGATGTCATGGAAACGCTGAGAAATTGAGGTGGGGGAGAGAGTTTTAACTAAAAAATAGCTTTGCTTATTTTCATAACTTAGAAAGTGAAATAACAGAATACTTCAGTTGCCTGAACTCATTCCTGCATACAGTCATAAGACCAACATCTGCCTCTCCCCTCCAGCCTACACAGGTTTAATTTTATAAAACATACACTACCTTAAATAAAAGAATTAATCTCATAATATGTATTTATTGAGCTTTTTAAAAACACAGCTCTGCAAAAGTCTGGAAACATAAGCGCAACTAACAATGCATACATGTACACATGCATGAACATACACAAAACATTCAGGGACTGTCTTTCCAAAGAGCACAAAGGTGGTAGAAAATGTTTTCTCGAAACATGTTTTTTAAAATGGAACATATTTCAACTAAAAATAGAAAGCCAAACAAAATTTGATCTTTGGTTTTAATTTGCATTTTTAAAAAAACTAAAAGCTTTCTCTTTTTTTTTTTTTTTTTTTTTTTTTAAAAAAAAAAGACTTTCTGAGCAACTCTACTCAGCACTCGTAAGGACTCAATGAGGCAACAGAAAACTGGACATATTTTCAAAAACATGCACACATACATAGCAGCTACGTCTGCACAACAGCCATATTTGGACATGGATATTTCTAAATATCTTATTTCAAAATAACACAACCTAACACAAAATGTATTTTGAAATAGCCCTTAGCTATTCTTGTCCATAGCACTGCTTTGAAATAATGTCATTGGAGCCCATTATGGCCTATTTCGAAGTAGGCATTATTTCACAGGGAATGAGGCTTACCATAATCAAAATAATGCGCCCATTATTTCAAATTTATTTTGAAACAGTGTGTGCATCATTTAGACAATGCCAAAGTTATTTCATAATAACTGCGGTTATTTCAAGACAACTTGGTCATGGAGACATAGCCAGAGCTGCTGGTTCCTTAATGCTTATGAAAATGTAGCCCTTCTTTTATGTGCCTAAACACCAACTAAGCTCTTCTGGACACCTTAGAGCAACGATGAACACTGAGTAATCTGTCCAGGAAGACCACCTCTTTGTTTTGTACAGCACCTAGCACAATGGGGTTCTTGGTCCAAGATGACAGGTCCTTGGCTATGGTAACATAGATATTAATACTTAACTCTGAGTTAATGGCAATACGCCCATTACACACCTGAAGCACCCAACACATCCACCCAGAAAAAGTAAATAGCTTTTACAGTGCAATCAAGGGGATGGGGAAAATGAAGAATATCCATTTTATCCTTTGGTCTGGGCCAGAAAAAAAATGCAATTGGGAAACAGCTTTCTATTTTGCATTAAACTTTACTTTTCCATTTTCTGCAAGTTTCTTCACAGCATTGATTGTGTCTTAATTCTGTGGTGCCAAAGAGGAAATTTAAGTGATTAAAATGAGTAAATTCAAAAACTCCAAGAACTAGCAAACTACCAGAAATGTTGCTGAAATATAAATGTTAATTTTGAGGGGGTGAGAAAATCTATTTAAGTTGGAATTTACAAGCAATGTCAGACACTGATATGAATGGAGGACGAAACTGAAAGTAATCTATTTTAATGTATTTGGAAATGCGTTCCATTTCTGGCTGGTTGTGTGCGTGTCGAGATATATGGTAAGTAATGTATCTCTTCCATTGCTATCTTGGTATTCTGACTTAAGGAAAAGATGCTTCACAGCCAGGGAAGTATGTATATTGTAAATGCGGTTCTAAGAAACACGTCTTTCTTGGCAGACTGTATGTTGCAAGCTTAGAGTCTGATCATGCATGCCCGTGCATACTAAGGAATGCAGGATTGGACTCATACCCTGTACTTTGAGAAAAAAATCTACAGGGCAGATGACAGCTGCTCTTCATGGATGTGCAAGAGGGTGAAAGGCTGAAAGAATCCAACCTGCCTGTGCAGCTGCATGCCAGCCAGATAAAATACAGCTAGCCAGGTCCGGCGTTAGGGCAAAGAGGGCAGGGCAGTTGCCTTAGGCCCTGTGCCTTCAGGGCCCCGTGCTCCAATTGATGATAGCATCCACTTCCCACCAGGCCCTACTGTCAGCATGCAGCCTGAGACCCTGCCCACCTGCCAGGTTCTACTGGGCTGGCTCTGGCTAGGGAGGAGGGACTGTTCCAACTTAACAGTCCCTCACAGTGCCCATGATTCCAACCCACTTAGAACTGATCTGTGGCCAGGGGAGGGCCACCAATCTGGGTGCCTGCACCTGGGGGTGCCGTGGTGCAGCAGAGGGAAGCTGCTTGAGCTTCCCCTGGCTGGCTGTGGGGTACACCTGCTTCCTTGCTCAGGAGAGGAAGCTCCTTTCTCACTGGCCCATCTCTCTGTGCACAGCATGCCATGCAGAGAAAAGACATCCAGACACTGTCCAGAGTGCATGTGCCTCAGTCAGCGTCCTCCTCACGGTGCATGCAGAGCATGAGGGTGTCACGACCATGACAGCTGCTGGTGGGAAACTTTTTTAAAAAGGCCCCAAACCCACAACTATTTAAAATGGAAAGCTACTTTCAAGGGGAGAAAGCCCAATGCCACATTTTAACTGCACATGACAAGGACCCTCGTTGTTTCCCAGCCCAGCTCCAAGCCCTGCCTCAGCACTCTGAGAGCTGGAAGGATCTTCTTCCTGTCTCCTTTCTCCCCGGGAATATCCCAGCCCTGCTGTTCCTCCTTCCTGAATGAAAATATGTGGGATCTTGGTCAGGAAGTTGCCAACCTTCCGGGCAGGGAGGGAAAAAGAACCACGAATCTGCAGTGCAAAGACAGCAGTAAGTTTTAGGGGCTTCTGATGTTGTGCCCCAGTTCCCAGTGGGGGGAGGGGGGAGATCCCTCTGCCACAGCTCCTACTGCTCCTGGGAGACCCTCCCCCATTCCAAGGAGCTCCTTCCTTCACCTCCAGCTCCCCAGCTCTTGCAGAGGTCCTCCCTCCCTCTGCCTCCCAGCTCTCACAGCTCCCAGGGTTCCTTCCCTCTGCCCTCAGTTCACAGCTTCCCCAGACCCTTGCTGTTTCCCCATCTGCTAGTCCCCTCAGCTCTCAGAAGACCTCTCTCCTTCTGCCCTGTCAGTTCTCAGGGTGTCCCACACATCTGTTAGGTCTCCCTTCTGCATGAGGTTCCCCCAGCCTAGCTGTCTTCAGAGCACTGGAACACTTGCAATTCTAGCCTCCCATCTCCTCCAGTAACCTGTCTTCCCTGGGATAGGAGCTCCTGAATATTGGAGAGGCTCTGTATTGTGGTGAGGAGAAATCATCCCTTTTGGAGCCTGAGTCTCACTGGGGTGGGAGACAGTGACATGATTTACACTCCACTGGTTCCCTCCCCACTTTCTGAGACTCTCAGATGACCATGCACCTCTTCCACCACTGCCCTCAGGTACCCCTCCATTGGGTGGCTGACCCGCTGGCAGAGGCGCTGAATGCTGTGCTGAGGGGGAAAGTTTGCGAGGTACAGGAGAAGTGGGACTGTGCTCCAGTGCCTGCTCGCCCTGTCAATGTGTGGAAGACAACCTACGACATTGTCCTGGCTGTTTTGTTCAATGACCTGCAATGCCAGCTGGGGGAGTCAAAGTGACTGCTGGGGGGGTTCATACGATGCCCATCACATTGGATGCCAAGGTGATCACTGAAGGACAGGGTTGATCCTATGTGTGGGTGATGTGATCAGTGGGTGTCATGATTAAAATGAGAGAAGGAGGGTGAGGCAAGAGGAGGTGGCTAAGGCAGCTGAGGAAATGGGGGTGGGATGGGTATCTGAGGGTAGCAGCGCTAACCTACAAATATTTGCCCATGTGATATTTCCCCTAAGACCTGGTGTGGGGGAGCATGCAACATCCTTTCAAAGAGCAGCATCTCTTGTGTTCCAGTAGGGGCAAGCCTGGAGACCCCAGAATGAACTCACCAAGTCAGCCACAATATCTTCTGAGGGCTTTTGCTACAGTATAGGCCCTTTACACATACAATGTAACCTACAGCATAAAGCCACAATCTGTCTGAGCTGCTGTGTATGCCTTTGCATGATTTGTCCGTGTTAGTGCACAACACACAGTAACTGCCAGAAGATGATGTTTTGCAGCAAGCAATCTTAAAAGTTAGCAAAAACAAAATCACTGTTTAAAGAGGGGGCAAATGGAGCCCAGAAACCAAATACAGTCTCAAATAATTTCTTGAAATTGCTGGCTGCTTCCCTCTAACTCAGTGGTTCTCAAGCAGGGTTCCAGGGTCCAGTTTCAGGGCATACGCCAAAATAAAGCAGAGAGCAGGACCATGGTTAGACTCATTTGGGACCCAGGGCTAACACCTGAAGCCTGAGCAACTTAGCTATGTAGGACCTGTGTTATGGGACCCTGGGAATTCCCCTGCTTGCTACTCTCTGACACCAATTTTTAATCTACTGCATATTCAGAAAAACAGTTAAGACATAGCTAGGACATGAAATTTTTATAGCATATTGAAGGTGCTCCAGAAAGAAAAGGTTGAAAACCCCTGCTCTAAATCGTATAGCCAGAACTGTGTTGAGCATGTACTGGATTCATATAATGCCAATACAAGGATAACTGCAGCTCTCTGTATTTATAGCATCTGTCATTTGTATAGTATCGGCTTCATGTGCAAGTAACGGGTGAAAGATTTACACCTCAGCCACTCTATGAGAATATTTTGCATTCAAACATAACATTTTCAGTGTATTTGTAGATCTCCCAGGGACATGGCCATGGAACTAGATCATTGTTCAAACCAACAATAAAAGTTGAGGCCTAAATGATTTTCTAAGCAAAGAACAACAAAATTGCTGAATTGTAATGGCTGTTGCTTAATATAAATTCACATATAAATTCTCTGAGGCCAGCATAAGGTCATTACATTTAGATGGAGGAGACCTGGGGTGCAAAGTGGATTCAGTACCTTTATGGGGTTATGAGGCAACAAAGCAAGTGCTTCAAACAGTACCTTTAAAAAAACCTTGGTGGTTGTGGAAGACATTGAAACATGGAACACAACAGACAGCTGGATTAGAATAGTCTCCGTGAAGCCTTACAGAGCTCACCCAAGCACGGAGGGGGTGGAAGTAGATTGGCCTGTCTTCCCCCGGAGATGTAGAAATGTAGCAGTTACTCCACCTGGAGAGTCACCGCATAGGCAGGATTTATCCATCTTTCCTTTCAGTTTTTGGTCTATATATTTTATTAGCCTGTTTTTTTTTGTTTTCTTAAAATACTGTCAGGCTGGATTCCCAAAGCCTATCCCACCTTTAGTCTGCAAGTTCAGAGAAATGACTGGCATCCTCCAGGAAAGATAGAACAGAAATTGTTCATCCACAGCAATGGAAGACTAGAACCAAAACAAGGAAATGAAGGAACCACAGATTGTAGAATCATAGAATACTAGCACTGGAAAGGACCTCAGGAAGTCAAGTCCAGTCCCCTGCCCTTATGGCAGGACCAAGCACCATCTATTATCATCCCTGTTAGATATTTATCCAACCTGTTCTTAAGTATCTCCAATGATGGATATTCTACAACCACCCAAAGCAATTTATTTCAGTTCTTAACCACCCTGACAGTCAGGAAGTTTTTCCTACTGTCCAGCCTAAACTTCCCTTGCTGCAATTTAAGCCAACTGCTTCTTGCCCTATTATCACAGGCTAAGGAAAATAATTTTTCTCCTTCTTCCTTGTAACACCCATTTAGGTATTTGAAAGTTGTTATCATATCCTCTTCAGCCTTCTCTTTCCCAAACTAAACAAACTCAATTCTCTTAATCTTCTCTCATAGGTCATATTTTCTGGATCTTTAGTTATTTTAGCTGTTTTTCTCTGGACCCGCTTCAGTTTATCCACATCTTTTCTAAAATGTGGTGCCCAGAACCCGACAGCGTACTCCGATTGACATCTAACCACTACAGAATGCTGTTGTTCAAAACAGAACTGTGTTGCAGAAACATGTTTGCTCCCCAGTAGGATATCAGATGTTCTCTCCCCAAGGCCTGGTCGGATAACAGATAAATACCTACTACGTGAGGAGTATAAATGCTGCTTTAAGATAACTGCTCAGAATGAGGCAGATCAGCCCCTAGAAGGAGTCAAGCCCCTCCATAAGAAAGTGTCTCTAGAAAAACACCACTTGCACCTGCAGAAGCCACTTTACAAGTCACTGCGGAACACTGTGATCTAGGAGAATATACCCTTAACCTGCAGAGTTAAGGCATGGTGTATGTCCACTGTGCATAGATGCAAATAACTTACAGACAGCTGCTAGATGGCGGAGAATGAGACCAATCTCGAAGACTCAAGGATCATGGGCTTTGTCATGAATTACTGCCTGTGAAGGTTTAAACTCAGGCAAAGTGGGCTCTGTTAGCAAGCAGTTAAGGCAATGGGAAGAGAGGGGAAATTTTGAATTGAAGCAGTTACCTGCTGAGAAAGTCTTTTATGTGAGGCTGGAGAAAAGACACAGGAATGGCCTAATTCTGAACCAGGGTTGGAGGATTTCAGTAAATATCTGGGAATACAGATACGTAAGTAGAAAGGAAGCATTTAGTCAGGTGCTATCAGGCTCTTTTTTATTTCTCAGGCTGGCTGATGTACCCCCTTATGCACTGTAACTTTTCAACTGAATCCCAGAAATGTAATTCTGTGTTATAATCTTCCTTTTTTTAGCTGCTCTGTAACACACAGCAATGAAGTATGCTTTCTTTTTGTTTTGTTCCCTTACTCCTTAAGGAGTACAGGGGTCAGCTGCTGACCCCATATCATTTGATCTCACGTGTCTCTCCCCTGTCTCTCCCAAGTCAATCTTCCATGTAGTCTAGACCTACCCTAACATGGCTACCCTCTGAGAATAGGCATAGAAACTAAAAGAAAGCTAAAAGCTCTGGCCACCAAGTGGAAAAGATCTCCTTTGCCAAGTCCCCTGTGCTGCTATCCAGATTGTTTGATTGGCTGATTAGTATTAGCCAGCATCGTGACTCCGGCACATTTCATAAAAACTAAGTCCACTTGATAAAATTAAAGCAAAAGGCATCTCTGCTATTTCACTGGTTATATGTTAATGTAAGAATTTTATCTGCTAGAAGCTTTCTTCTGCCTGCCTGGGTTCAAATGAATCTACACATTCTCTGCAGGGAATCTGTTCCATAATCCTGTCTCAGAGGAGACCAATGCAGTGTTGTTTATACAGCTCTACCATACATCCCCGCACATAATAAATTCCATCAGATGCACATTAGGTAGTAAATATACAGCTCAAGCTGTGTACTGGCTCTTTTCTTAGGGACTTTTTGTTATTTTGCATGAAGTTGTTTAATATCTGTTATGTGCATCTTTGGGGGTGATCCACCTCTGAAACACTGAGATCGCAACAAAAGAATGTATCTGCAGCCCTCTCTGTGTGGACTTTTTGACAGTTATAGGATATTTTATCTTGACAGCTACATGGTATTTTTTACCTATTAACATAGCAGATTCATGAAAGCTCGATGTCATACTATATTTTACATAACTGAATTCTAAAAATAACTATCTCTTGTGAAAGGGTCAGGACAGAGGGTAGCTCAGAAAGAAAGAGAGGCAGCTCTAGACAAAACAGAGACCACCTGGCCAATTAGCAGAGGGTTACTTCAGAGCAGTGAGGAGTAGCTGACCAGTGGAAGCAGCTGAGAAGGGGCTGCAATGGATCAATTAAGGCCAGCTGATCTCACTTGAGGCTGCCACAGGACTGTTTAAAAAGCCTTCCCTGCTGGGAGAGGAGGAGGAAAGAGGAAGAAGTTGGAATGAGGGATCAACACCAGATAAGGTGTGAGAGAGAGAGAGAGAGAGAGAGAGAGAGAGCGAGCGAGCGAGCGAGCGCGCGCGAGCGCTGAGAAAAACACTTGCCAGAGACAGGAGGGGAGGTGAAGAGTTCCCTTAGGGAGTGTTTGGGTTCTCCTGCCCCTAGGTGACCACCCAGGTCAGCCAGTGGCTGGGGAGGACTGCTTACCCAACCCAGCGGGCCCCTACTCCTTTGAGCCAAGGGACAGAAGACCAAACTGTGGCTGGGGCCCATGGGGCCCATACTTCAGGGCCCAGATTATCTGAGAGAATGTGAGCTGAACAAGAGGCTAAGGTCCAGGACTGACCTTGCCACACTCTGAAGAACAGGCAGTAAAAAAGGGGTATAAACTTAGCAAGAACACATTTGTATGGATTCATCTTTCTCTTCATTAATGCAAACATCATGATACGCTTGAATATCTTCGCTCAGTATTTTAAGTTGGTGGCTCCCAGACTTCATGCAGTTTCACATATGGGTTTAAAGATAAATAAACATCAGTGTAAGTCTGTTCTCATACTAGTCCTGTATCCGCTACAAAAACAATTATTTATAATTTCTCACAGCAGTACACAGGGCATCACAAGAGACATATTAAATTATGTTTCTGCAGGAACTAGATTTCCCCTTTCAAAGACTCTTGGCCTACTGATGTCAGTAGGCCACAAACATAAAATAAAAACCCATAGGAACATAGGTGACTAGACAGCAAATATGAAAACTCAGAACTTTTTTTTTTTCTTCAGGAAAAGTGATGGGGAAAGAACAGTCACATATATATATATATATATATATATATGACAAAACCACTAATTTGGGTAGATCTGGTCATTCTAAATTAGGACTGCCACATTTTCAAAAAGCTCGTGCAGGACAAGGAGCACCTCCAACAGCCCCAGCTGCGGAAACCCCAAGCTGGGGGTGGGGAATTTCCATAACAAGTCCCACATCCCCCATTTATGCAAAAAGTGTCCTGCAGGGCTGCTGAGGTCCCCACGCCCCTGGATCCCCTGCCATGGGAGACCCATGGATGAGGAAGAGAACCTCGGCAGCCCCACGTGATGTTTTTGTGTAAATGGGGGACGTGGGACTTGTCATGGAAATTCAGGACCGTCCTGGAGATTGCGAGATGTGTGGCAACCCTACCCTAATGAACAAGAGGCAAACACATAAATATAGCAGAAGAGGAGGGATGCCAATCCTTCAGGATTGTCCTGGATTTTCCCAGAACTAGAGATTTATCTTTAATTAAAGATCATGGGGTGAAACTTGCAGAAACACATCCAACCAAAATTGGCCACTTTACTCAGGTTTAGAGAAGTTGGGATCAAGGGTTTCCATTCTGGTCCCTCTAAAGTTGTCAGATAATGGGAATGCAATACCTAATTTTTATATAATTTGTATGTATTTTATATTTAAAAATTAGGTGGAGTTTGTCACTTTATTCTTCCATGATAGGTAAATCAGGGTCCATGAAGTTTATAGCATAAATGTGGAGACACGCATTTCAGAGGAAACCTTAAAAGTTGAATTCTTGGTGGCCCTTGAAGTATGGCTGTTTTGCTAAGAGAAGGCGTTTGCCCAAGTGGCCTTAGCCAGTGTCCATTTCTGTATTAACATTTGCACAAGTATCATCTGCTTCAGAGGTAGCTGAATTTCAGCACTGGGGGGAAGGCCTGACTGTAACATCTGATCTTCCAGTACCTTGAACCTTATGTAGTTATTATCACCTGTGCAAAGTGTATGTAAGTGGCTTACCCTTGTACACTGTATGTGACTAAACATGGTGAATCCCACGTGTAAGTTGGAACGTGTTTCTGTAAGGCAATTTAGATTCTAATTCTCTTAGGGCTAATACCTTGTTTCCTTACTTGTCTGTGCAGTGCCTAAACCATAATATACCAGTGGTGTGAAAAATTCTTAGGGGGACGGATCCGACCCACCAAACATCTCTCTCCAGCCTGGCCAGCTGATTAGCAGAGTATGCATACTTACAGCCAGCAGTGTGTGTTCAGCTGCCCTTTCCCCTGCCTTGTTCTGTCTGCAGCTGAGCTCCTCCTAGGATTCTGCTAGCTTTGGAGGGGAGAGGCTAGTGCTGAAGTCAGTGTGTTCCCCTGCCCCTGTACCCCATCTCTGCAGAGCAGAGACTGGGGAGAGGGAGACACATAGCGGAGCTGCTCCATTTTGAAGCATGGATGGTAAGTGACTCACTCAGGAGTGCAGAGCAGGAAAGTGGGGAGACAACAGAGGACAGATTTCCCTTCAAGAGATAGAGGGCGGCTTCTCTCAGAAACTTGCCCAGCAGCAGCCAGCACACACACTCTATGTCACTGTCACACATACCCTGTCTGTGCCAGACACACAGTCACTGTGACGTATACACTGCTTCACACGCTCAATCTGTGTCACCAAAGTCTGTGTCGTAAACAAAGTGTTTCTCTTTCACACTCGCACACTCTTTGTCTATCTCTCTGTAGCCCCCAGATCCACCCCTTCTGCCTGAGAGCTCACCCCTTTCGGGGTGCCCCAAGCTGGCTCACAACCAGCACCAAAATTCATGGAGTGGCCGCTCTGCAAAAATTCATTGCCCATTCCCATGCCATATAGATAATAAATCTGAAATTCCTGACTTAAGCCCATCTTCACTGGTTCACAGCAGAGTGACTAAAGAGAAAGAACATGAAAATTCCAGAGTAAGAGTTTCTGAGTTCTGTCGTACAGAGTTGCACAACACACCAAAAATTTTACTGTTTCTGCATTTCTCCCTCAGGAGCTGATACATGATGTCAATGAAAATGGCAAATACGGTTTCACTGACATATCACATCAGCAGCTAAGAATGCTCAAAATGTCAGGGTAAGTCCCATTACAATGTCCGTGCAGTTGCCCTTTTTTTCTCCTTTCTATTTGAAAAGTGGTTTCAAATAAAACTTTACCTAAAAATCTGGTTCATTTTGGATTCTTGCTAAATCTGTCCCATTTCGCTGACGCTATTCAGAAACTTTTACCTGTAAGCAAAGACTTGTCTTGCTCTTTTCCAAGCACCGAGAAATAATTGGTCAAGTCACATGGCAGCTGGAAAATGGGCAAAATAACTAATCCCAACAAATCATTTGTTCGGTCCCTGATCCACACTGAAGCCCCACTAAGCTAAATGTAAGCACAGAAGAATAACTTACTCAGAGCCTCAATGCCAAGTGCCAAGGTATGTTTCTCACACATCTCAGAGTGGTGAGGAGGTTCAGAGGAATTCTGCATCTGGAAGTTGAGTAAAACAGGTTGGGACCCCAGGATGACCAAAGCACCAAATTTGCGATATACATACACAGGCCAATATTCTAAAGTTCCTCTACAAAAAAGACGCATGCCTACCAATAGGATATAATCATATTCAGTAACTCATAACCTGTCCAATGACATAAGCATAAAGCCTACTTCTCTTATGACAATATTTTTATAAGGCATATGGAAGTTTACATCACAGTGAGTTCAAATATCTTTCTGGTGTATTTCATTTTAAAACAGAAGCAAATGGATACAGGTATCCTAGCCCTTTAACACTCGGACTTAAAGACAGAAGGCTTGCTTCAGCTACAATCCTCAACCAGCCCACTGCCAGGGGCAAAGGGGACAACTGCCCCAGAGGCCAGTGAGTCAAAAGGGCCTTGAACTCTCTGGGTGGCTTTGAGGGTTGCCTGGGATGAGGGTAGGGGGTACTCCAGCACACTTCAGATAGTGCTGAGAGCTGGTTGCCTCAGCCCCACCCATTCTGACCAATACGCTGACCCCTCTGGGAGCATGGCACCATCCCCCACCCCAACCTTGCCCAGGAGCCCGGCAACTTGATGGATAGCTCAGAGGTTTGATCATTGGCTTTGTAAACCCAGGGTTGGGCACTCAATCCCTGAGGAGGCCAATTTAGGGGTCCAGGGCAAACAGGTTAAAATAAATAAATCTGTCATGGATAGTGCTTGGCCTTGCCAAGAGGGCAGGGGACTGGATTCAATGACCCCTCAAGGTCCCTTCCAACTCTATGAGATATGTATCACCCTTGGTCCTCATGCAACACGAAAGGGGACCAATCCCCCAACCCTTCCTGCCTAAACTCCTAATTCAGGTTTGTTTGTACAGAAGCAAGTACACACACAACTTTTATAAATTCACACAGCTATAACCCTCTAACTCCACATGTATTATGTGCGTGTGCAGGCACGCACATGCACTCGCGCGCACACACAAACTATAACCCTCTATAGCCATCCATATTTCACACATTTGTGCACAGCCGGGGAAAGGGAGGGGTGCAACGTCTTCATTTGGGAGCTTGTGGAATCAGCTACCTGCTGCCTCACAATTCTTGAAGGGAGCATCTCCAAATATACACTGACTGTTTCCCTGGAAATGGGTTTTACCCCATCTCCAACAGGATTCATGTAAGTATCCTATTCCCAATCCAAGAGGACTACCACACGCCGAAATGCTCTGTCTCAGCCTGAAAGAGGTTCATGGCACATTGTCAAATCTTTCTAGGTGTCCTCCCTCAGATGGTTATTCTGGCTAACCTCTCGCACTTGACTACAAAGAAGAGTATACACACCACACAGCACTTGTGGCCCCACTGGAAATCAAGATTCGTTGTGCTAGGCTAAGCATTATTCATATGTATAGTAAGAAAGAACATTGTTCCAAAGCTGTTGCAGTCTAAATCAGAGTAGGGCAAATTACAGCCCACAGATCACATCTAGCCTGCCGGCCATTTTGATCCAGCCCTCATGTTCCCACTGGGAAACAGTCTGAGACTGGCTCTGTTCTACATGGCTCCCTGAGTAACCAGCATGTCCCGCTTCCAGCCAGCTCCTATACATAGGGACAAGCACTGCCCCTGCCCCAAGCACCACTCCCACAGCTCCCATTGGCTAGGAACTGAAGCTAATGAGAGCTGCAGATGTGACACCTGTGGCAGGTGGGGGTTCAGACCACAGAGCCATCCAGCCATACCTCTGTACAGTTGCTCACCAGAAGGGGGACATGACGCTGCTTTCGGAAACTGATTAAGAAAGTAAGAAGCCTGCATGTGTTATCTCCAGGCACCACCCATTGCCCTGGGCCTGAGCCCTCTGTCAACCCTTTGGTCCCCACCCTAAGCCCCTTTCTGCACACCAAATCCCTCATTCCCTGCCCCAACCCCGAGCCTGCCCCCCACCAGCCCCATGCCCCCTTCCACATGCTGAACTCCTTATTTATGGCCCCACTCTAGAGCCCACATCACCTCATGTACCCCAACCCCAATTGCATGATATTTATGGTCCTCCATACAACTTCCATACCATGATGTGACCCATGAGTCAAAATATTTGCCCACCTATAGTCTAACTCCATGAGGCAGATAAAGGGCAGAAAGAATGAAGTAGTACTATTCTTATTTCACTGAAGAGAAACCCAGACACAGCCAAGTGAAGGCCCCAGATATATCAAACACATAAGCAAGGCTTAAGTATTTCACCTAAACCACACAAGAAATCTGTGTCACAGCTGGGTGTGACATGCACATCTCCTGAGCCCAGTACCTCAATCACCAAACTGCACTTCCCTTTTTAATGGTGCATAGGGAACCCCCCCTCTCACCCTGCACAATAGTATGAGCCCTAAAGCTTTGAAATCTGTTCATAATTTGCAACCAACAATAATTAAGTGGAATTTGGAATTAAGCAAAACACAGATCACCCACGCCTCTTTCAATGTAATTTTCCACTCTTGCTAGGAAAAGCAATTTATTCAGCTCTCCAGGGAGCCATTCAAAGTGTGCCCTCTCTGCTGGCCACACATTTCTACAGAGCACACAACCACATTATTTTCTTTTCAATTTCTATTTTGTCTGACATTCTTTTAAAACCTCTTGCAAGACAATACATAAAAGCAAGAGGTACAAAGAAATAGGGGTTAACCTGTCCCATCTTCTAGGTAAACCCGTATTTCAACACAACTAGGCATTATGTTGCGGCCTTCATAACAGCGGATTCCATTGCTTGTACATTGATGCACAAGAGGGGTAAGTGTGATGTATTCTGAGCCACAGTCATAATGAGATCTGGCTGCACCAGTTGTCTTCTAGCAATGTGTCTGAAAGAGCTAGCTTAATAAACACATGCATTTATATGCTACTTTTCATCCAAGGATCTCAACGTACTTTGCATATGTCAGTTAATTACATCTCAGAACATTCCTGTAAGGCATATGTGTACTACTAGCTCCATTTTACAGATGAGTAAACTGAGGAACAGAAAATTTAAGTGGCTTGTCTATGATTACACAGCTCGTGAGTTGCAGTCAGCAACACAACCCAATATCCCCATCTCCTACCCTCCCCTTATCCCTAACTAGTAAAGAATGTTTCTATTGTAGCTGCAGGAGAACTAATTATTCATAAAAATTAAAATGTAGATAGCAGAAAGGATGAAGCTGCATCTTCCTCACAGCAGGTAAGAGAAAGGCTGCCAGAAAGGCTGCCAGAATTGATGGAGCCAGGAAAAAAATTTTGATGTGTCTGTTAGGCCTTGTCTTCACTATGAAAAAGAGATAACTTGAGATAGTGAACACAAGGTCAAAGCCTATCAAGACATGTGTTAGTAGGCCAAATTAAAGACTCTGGGGAAACTTCAAGCTACAGGTTGAACCTCTCTTGTCCACCATCCTTGGGACCGGACTGGTGCCAGACAAGAGAATTTGCCAAACCAATATTGTCTAGCAGCATTACCAACATGTCCACTGCTTACTGGGCTCTTAGAAGACATGTAGCAGGGTAAACAACAGCTAAATTACAGCACAGAACACTGAGAACCAGTGTTGGTGGCTATAAATAAACTTTATGGGACCACGAGAAACTTGGCCACACCCATAAATGGTCATCCAGCTAAGTAAAATCATGTCGGACTATGGATGTTATTGGACAAAAGGGTTTAATGAGAGAGATTCAATGTGTACTAAATTGTGTTAAAACTACACAGATATTCAGTAAGAGTTTACCTTGAATATGTTGCAATTGGTCACAGACCAAGAACTTCTACAGTATGTTTCATTCCAATGACCCAAGTGCGTTATTGGGCAGGAGTCCTTGATGGCCTGGAAAGCCAATTACATGTCTTTTCTCCTTTTTAAAATGATGTGTGTGCCAATTTGTCACACTCACTGATTTAAATAAGCATTCACAATAACTTACATGCCAAAAACAAAATTACACATCTGGCTCAAGAAACTTATGGAAAGAAATCAATTAAAATTACACACATGAAGTATGCATTTGCCTAATGAAGTGAAAGTTCAGTATTCCCTGCTGGCATATGTATAGTGAATGGAAACATTCACTCGCTTAGATGTTGTTTTATATTTACAAACATAATACAGATTTGAAGAGCAGAAAATCTATCAAATCACACAGAAGATTTCCAAAGAAAAACAATTTAACTCAACACAAATCAAAAGCATTCCAAACCTCACAGGAGGCGTTTGCTCCTGAAGGTAAGCTCCCAGGTGACTGATTTATTAATTACTTCCCAGTGATTTTTCTTAAGACTGGGAGGGGGCTGAGACAGAAAACATTGAACTCTTTTTCTGAGCAGGATGGAAGGTTGGTCTGATACAAGGGCTGATTAAAACAAACAAAAAAAAAACTAGTGAAACTGGAAGTCCAGTAACAACTGTTTATTGCAGACAAAGGAATATAAATAAGCATTGCTATGCACATATGCGGTTTCTAACCTATTTGCTGTCATGCCCATCTCTTAAAATGACTTTTTCTACTGGCTCACACATTACTCAGACCCTTCCAAACATGGATAAACTTAGATGGGTCCCCTGTTTAATATTATGTTCGGTCTCCAGATTCAGACTCATCCCTCTGCTGTGACAGCACTGTCACTTGGCTGCCATATGGCATTTTGCATTTAGCATTTATCACTTTTTGTGCCCAGAGAAAACCCAGGAAAGGAGGACACGGTTCACCGGCACTTGCTCCTGCCAGCTCAGCTCCTTGTATTTCTAAAGTCACTTAAAAACCCACAGAGACAATACAGGATGTCAGAATATATGTGGCACAAATGTAAAAGCAGCAGGTGGTCTGTCTGAGGAAAGTAATGCCAGAAAAATCCTTCAGGAAACTAACTCAAACACAGAGACCCGTCATGAAGCAACATGACAGAAGTCACATTTGCATGCATTGGACATGGACACCTAAAAGAACCCCAAATGGTTTACAGCAGAGTGGGCATGGCCTTTATGCATGGGGACAACTTCTTCCAGGTTTCTTTTTGAATGACCCAGAAGACCTTAATTTTTTTTCAAATACTGGAAACGATGCAGTAGAGCAGAAACTGCTTTGAGCCACTTTTTAACTTAACAGCACATTGTTAGCATGGCCCACTTCAACCGTTCTGAGCCAAAGCCAGGGGATGTCTACTAACAGTGCAAAGATAGCAAGAATAAATTATGTGTTTTTCCTTTAAAAAGTAACTAGTTTGTGTATCTCCCCCTGAGGTCAAAGTGAACACTCTAGCCATAGACAACAGCTGGAAAAGAAACTGAATAATCTAGCTTCTCTGTCCGTGATAAATGAAATATAAACAGTAAACAAACATGAATCATCAAATCAATTTAGCAATGTAGATAATGGTGTTTGGATTCCTCCCTCCCAAGTATATTATTCTGCACCCTGACATAGTCCACATACATGGCCAAATTCAACCCTGGAACAAACAGGTACAACTCCCATTGGCAACCAAGGGAATACTGATGTCCTATGTTGTATTTGGTCTTTGTATAGTGCCACAGTCCATTAATTGTTCATATGAAGGGACAAAGAGAGCCTCTATTCTTTCCATACAAATAATTCACCTTATCAAGGGGATAAGAAGGAAAGAAAATTTATAATATATAATCCAACACATGCAGATGGCTTTGTTGACAGCATTGACTTTATTCTGCATTCATGTTTATGCAAGAACTTGTCATGATACTCTTGTCATGAGGAGAGAAAGTACTGAATGCATCATCATCATTTTGGATGTCATCTGTTCACAAGCAAAGGCATTCATAAAATTGCAAAGGAGCCAATAAATCCCTCAGAGAAATTTTCACTCCAGCCTTCCATGGTTTACAGATTATCCAATTTTATTTCTTTGCATGCTATAATTCTCAAGGGAAAAGACTGTGCTGTTTAGACAGGTATTAGTCAACAATAGCTTCAGATGTTGAAACATATTTTGTTTCATTTTTATTCATTATTATACTTACTTAATCCATTATTTATAAATCTGTTTTTGACTTCAAACCTTTAGGAATTCCAATGGTATTTGATCTCTTCATACAGACCCTGAAGCAATAGAATAGCTTTTGGTTCTGAGACTAACAACATTTTTGTAAACGTTTGTATAGAATTTGTATAGAACGTTTGTAATTTATTTCTATTTTAATATTGAAATGAAGTGCCTACTGTGCATGAGTGAGAGCGTTGTCTCCGGTTTGGAACCAATACTAAGCACTTTACTGCTAACAGGTAAGAGATTTCCCTTTACTTCTAGCAAAATTGCTGATGTTTTTGGAGCAGGAGGATCCGAGTTCTGTCATGATTAAGTTCTGGCTGACCATAGCAAGCTACATACTAATAACCATGCCACCTGTCATGTTCGTGGATTTGTTATACTGGTTTTAGATGTAAAATCTGAATTTCCTATAAAACATGGAATTTGCAATAAGTAGGTCAGTCTGTACGTGTTTCACTCCCCTCTATGGGGTGGAATTAGAATCATTCAGTGTCATATCACAAGATCTATACAGTTATATGTGGGAGGTTAAATATTTTAAGGACTATAGGTCTGTGCTTTTGAAGCAGAAGCATTTCAGTCCAACCCCTACTATAAGCAGAACTATCCAAGTGCCAGTGGTGGGCAGAAAACTAAGTAGAACCTGAACTTGAAAGATTCTCAGTACTCTGACTTCCCAGGGAATTAAATATGACATTGAAAACAATCCAACCAGCACCTCATAAGAATAGACTCAAAGGTTTAAAGTGCTTTGAAAACCTATCTGTGGTACACTCCCAGCATTATAGAACATAAATCAGGGTGCATAAACTGACTTTTTAAAAAAAATTTAAATAGGATTTTAAAAAAAAGTCAATTACCATATTAAAAATTTAAAAATAACAGTCACCATTATATCTCATCACAAACATGCTTCACATATAATGCAAGTCTCAAAATCAATTAATAACTCTGGTCTGTCCAGCCTAATTACAAGCGCTAGCTTCTTGAAAGTTCTGGGCTTTCCGTTTCTGTTTCTCCACAGACTAAAAAGTAACATGTCCAAAGGCAGTCACAAGGTGGATAGGATTGTTTTTGTAGTGTGCTTATGTTTTTGGTGGACCTGGGCCTAGCATGGCAGAGGAATTACTTGAGTCGTTATCTTAAGACAGAGAGACAACACATAGGAAAGGATGGAAGCAGCACAGAAATGAACAGTGGAGTGGACAGGAAAGAAAAAGGAAAGACATTATTCAGTGCATGACTTCCTATATTCCTCCACACTTTTGCCACAGAAAAGCTGCCATGGCTTCTGGGCGTAAGAGACCCAGTCTGGGAATATTTGGAGGTTCTTTCCCTGGGTAAAACAAGGAACGTGTATCAAGTGACTGAAGTTCAAGATGATGATGCAGGGCTTAGATGCAAGAATGAAACATAATAAGGAAAACTGCTTATTGGGAGAAAATGATGTGGATATGGCTGAATGGATCAACTAGTTAGTACCTTAAATAATTCACTTTGCAATGTATCATTCTTCAAGACTATGACTTTTAGGATAAGTGTCATTTGACAAGTAAATTCTGAAGCTGTTTGCTGTGTTGGATACAGTAGACCCACGACTTATGTACAGGTTGCCTGCCTGGGCAACCATGCGTAAGTCAAATTTTGCCCAAGTAGGAACAGGGTGGGGAAGGAGCCCTACCGCTTTCCATCCCCAGTCCTGACTGTGCCTGGGTCAGCAGCAGGGAGCCAGGAACCAGGCAGCAGCCTGTCTCCCAGCTCCTCCTCCGCTTGCAGGAGCCAGGAAACTGACCAGCTGCTGTGCTGGTTGAAACTGACCAGTTAGTCTATTGCGCTGGTCAGTTTCAAGTGTCAGGAAGCTGGGAACCAGGCTCTCTGTCACTTGAAATTGACCAGCACAGCAGCTGGTCTGTTTCCCAGCTCCTGCAAGCTGCCACCTGGTTCCCAGCTCCCTGCCACTCACAATTTTGACCTGTGCTATTGGAAGAAACATGTAGGTCGAAACAGTGTAAGTCAGGGGTCCACTGTATTGCTAGAAAAAGTTTATCTTAGCTAATCCATATGGCTTGTTGAATTAGTTAACTAGATTTAGAATCTACTACTGAAAAATATTCCCCACTGCAAGCCTTCCTTTGACAACTGCAATAATTGTATAGCTAATACATTGCCTTCATTGAAACATGTATGGCTTGGGGCAGCTAAAAGAACCCTTGCTACAGCCAGCCCCCAAAAATCATTACTGCTGAGGGAGACGTCCCCTGGGCGGCTAAAAGACCCCCAGATGTGGCCAGCCCTCAAAAATAATGACCCTCAACACATAAAATTTTGAGGAGTAAAGGGACTTCAAAGTACCGGTGGGTGAGCCACAGCTAGATGCGAGCCAACACTTTGGAGTTGCCACGAGGGGAAATTTGCTTAATGAAATCAGCGCAGCACTTCATTAATAAACTCCCAACACCCTACTTACCATCCTCCCTTCGAAGTAGAGAGATTGCGTAGACAAGCCCAAAGTGGAATAGTTAAAATACGACTATCAAGTTCAGCTGGTTAAAAAAAATTCTGCCATAACATTTTTGCTGTCAGAAAACAGTTCACTGAGAAACAAACATTATTAACTACAGAGAAATTTCATTTTGGGGAAAAAAAAGAGTAACAGAAGCATTTTGATAAAGTTGCATTAGAATATTTTGAACTTACCACAACTTTCTAAATTTTTGGTTTCAGAATGACTTTCTTTTCAAATGTGTCTCGTATAACTACTATAATTTAAAATAATTATTTAGATTTTCCTTTTATACATATATTTAAAAGTGAAAATCTAAAATGTTTTGAAACAAAATGTTTCAATTTGCCCAAAATAATATTTTTAAATGTTGTTTCTCTGGAAATTCAAACTTTCAATTTTTTGAACTTATTTAGAACAAAAAATATTGAAATGTGAGAAAAACAAAGATTGATTTTCACCCACCGTTAAATATAAACCTACTAGAAAATGGAGGGTGTGAAAATAACACGGTCCCTCCCTCCATTGATATAATATGCCACTGAAAATGATGAGAATGATTTCTGCATAATAACTACACAAGGTCAGTAAGCTAATATCTTTATTGGACTAACTTGGCCACGTCTACACTAGCCAAAAACTTCGAAATGGCCATGCAAATGGCCATTTCAAAGTTTACTAATGATGCGCTGAAATACATATTCAGCACCTCATTAGCAAGCGGGCAGATGTGGCACTTCAAAAAGGAGCCCTGTTTAGACGAGCCGCATCAATTTCGAGGTGCCGTGGCTGCCCGCATGCTAACGAGGCGCTGAATATGTATTTCAGCGCTTCATTAGTAAACTTCAAAATGGCCATTTGCGTGGCAATTTTGAAGTTTTTGGCTAGTGTAGACACAGCCCTTTTGTTGCTGAAGGAGACAAACTTTCGAATGACACAGAGCTTTGTCAGGTGTTGCATACTGAATCAAGGATAAATCACACTCAAACAATATAATGCTTTCCCCACATTCTAAGAGAGATTCAGCAAAAGCACTAATGCTGCACACAGTTTCTAACAGCTCCTGTGCTACCTACCGTGGTCTCGTATATACCCAATGTCCATTTTATTGAAGTGGGAGCCTATTTAGGACATAACTGTGTCTAAGAACACATTAGAAGAAATAGAGATTGCTTAATATCCTGCCTAACCATATTCAATCTTTCCCCTTTATTATCTGCATTCCATTCATGCTCAGAGAAAATGAGTCGTTATTTTCTTTAATTGAGGGGCCTTTATCACTACAGCACTAGTATAAAATCTACGGCCTACTTGCAGAGGATCCTGAGCAGCAGAAACACAAATGATTGTTACCATTTCCCACCTTTCTGGAAAGTATCTTTTCTACTCTACATGTATAGCTGAAAATGAAAGTTGCTGACACATGTGGAGAAGTACTTCATTGGCTATTAAATATCTTCAGCTACAGTTCAGATTTAATATTTGCCAGCACTCTTCAGCCCAGCCCTTTCCCCGCTTACTGGTGTTAAAAATTCCAGTGAATGCCCAGAAGCTCTCCTCTCTAATCACAGAAAGTGGATTGAATTTCATGTATGGGATTGGAATCTGCAACTATAAGCTGTAACCAATTATTTTATTTCTAAGATACACAAAGATTACTTATCTGGAAAAAGATTGATGGATATTTTAAGACCTAACCCTTTATCCTCCCAGAAAAGTGACATTAATTGTAGCTAAGAAGCAGCTGGGTTGGAGGGAATCATGGTAAAAAAGAAAATTATGACTCAAAATATTGTTTCTGTGAGGGAAAAGATATTACCATAGATGGATGCAGGGGTTAGATCATTTAATGAGCTAGTGTTATGCGTGGGTGACCCAGGAATTATTAATAGCATGTGCGTTGGAGTCTGACAAGTTTTAATAAAATGCTCCCCTTCCAACCCTGCTGTTCCTCCATATTCCCCACCCTAGCAGGGCATGTCCCATTCCCAGTGCTGCATGGAGAACCAGCTCCTTCCTTACCCCGCTGCCTCTGGCTGGCCAATACCCCAGGAAAGCACAAGACCTTCTGGCCCAGGTCACTGGCCAGGGAGAGCCAATCCCTCACATACCACTGGCACAGTGAAGCCGACAGGGAAGAGGTGTAGCACCCTCTTCATCCACCTCCACCCTGGGTCCTGCCCCATGCCGACAGGTGCTCTCCTACATCTCGTAGGATATTCTCCTCTGCTGAGCAACCTCTCTGGTGGGGTTCCCTGAAGCCCCTGCAGTCGGGTTCCTGGACCCTGGTGCACAATGCATCCTTAGGGCTTGATCCCTTTCCTGGACACACTGTAGCCAGGGGACAGAAAGCAGCTATGTTATCTTGGCGGCCAGCACCAGTCTGGAGATGTTCACTACCTTTTGACACTGTTTGATCAGGAAGGAGCATGCTGCTTCCAGTCAGAATGGGGTGGTGAGTGGAAAGGAAGAGATGAGCTTTGCCAGGAGACCCCTTCTCTTTCATGTCCTCCCCTACAGCTGGAAGCAGCTCCCATCACTTCCTTCCTCCACAGAGCCAAAAGGCTACTGCTGGTCACATTCTCAGGAGAACCCTGGCAGAAATCTGGGCAATGGGACATGTGACCCTGCATTTCCCCCAGCCATACCTTGCCCCAGAAGACCTGTACCAGATACCAGGAGAGACAGGTCCATCCTGGGAACCCAGGCACGTGTGGAGGGTACAGAGTACCAAGCAGAAAAAGTTGGGTCAGTCAGTCACCCCCTCTCCATGTGAAAGAGGTATATGAGAGTGTGTATCACACCTCCCTATTTGAGCCTTAAAGATAAGAAAGTAAATAAAAAGAATCCAACTGCATGGTATTTCTTTTAAATGGGGGCTCAGTCAACTTGATGTAAATTTGAATCTTTGTTTGACTGCCATTGAACTCACTTCAATATGAGCAATTTCACCAGGTGCCCTGGGTTCAGCACAGGGAAATACTGTATGGCCACCCTACCCCGAATACAGTTCTATTTCACTGTCCTTAAGAGACCCTCTCTAGTAAACAACTTACTTGTTCATCTCGTGGTTGGTTACTTAAGACAGGTTTCACTGAACCTGCCTTTGGACTGTATACTGATACTATCTGTAGCTTGGCTACAAACCAGGAACTTTCTAATGCAATTCATTATAATAGATTGTTTAGGAAATTGCCAATTGATGAACTCCCTGATCTCATAAAACATGGAGCTGGTTAGGTTAACATGGCAAAATGAGTGAGCAAGCAGCTCTATAAAATTTCCATGTAGAGAAATTTAACACAATGAAATGACAGTTTCAGTTTTCTCTGTTGGTAGATCTTCCTGTACTTGCTGTAGAATATTAAGAAAGTCAACAATGCCACTGCATTATGTTTTGAAACCTTCCTGCAAGTCTGTCCTCAGCCTAGACTAGCACATCACTATGAAGGGCGAATGTCTTTTTTGTATTAAAAGTGTAACCTTTGTTACCTGTGTGCAGAGGCTGCTGCCTCCAATAAAACTAATGAGTGTAATGGCCACTCCTCACATCTCCTTCTGACTGCTAAACACCTTTCTAGAAAACCCAGAGCAGAGAAAATAATTTCCCTTTTTGTCTTTGTCACAAATTTTTAAGCAGGCCAAAAGTAATTCATTTTTAAGCACATAACTTTTCAGGCATGACAGAGGACACTTATTGTAGCCTCTGAAAAATAGATATTTTAATACAAGTTTTTCCTTCCTCTAAAAACTAAATCCAGCAGAATTGTAGTGGGGTGGCTTCCCTGACTCTGGCCAGAAGGGGTTGAAGCAGGCAGGAGAGGGCCTAAGCAGAGTTCCAGCCAGTCAGGAAAGGGATCACAGGAAGCCAATCAAGAGGGTGGCTTGTTGGGGTGGCCCCCTTGGAAAGGAGAAATTCAGCAGAGTAGTGGGCAGTTGAGTCCTGACCAGGGAGGATGTAGGACTGGTTCCCTGAGAAGAAGCACCTTAGATGCGCAGTACTGAGCAGGGGAGTAGAAAGAAGGAGAAATTCTAGCCTGACACCTACCATGCTATAGGCCTTGACACAAAGGCCAAGAAGATGCAAAGGGTCATGGGCAATGCACTCTCTGATTTTTTCCATGTATGTGCAGAATAAATTTTATTATGTTCACCAAGGCACATATGGATATACAGCCCCAACAGAAACACATGACACCAGCTGTGGGTACTCTGCTGCCAATCAGCTAGGCAGCACCTGAATATCTTCTGGGTGGCCACCCAAGTGTTTAGCTTACAAGGAACTCTGGTCACAGGGCAAGTGGTCCACGGAATGAGAGACAGTAGAGGGAGCGAAGGAGGATATGACAAGACTGCCACCAGAGGGTTCCTGGGCTGGCACTCAGAATAGTGAGCAGGCCTGGGTCCCTCTTGCACAGCACCTTAGAGCATGGCCTAGACAGACTGTAGCTTGTCCCTGCCGTGAGAGGCTAGACCATGGCTGCAGTGGCCATAGCAGCAGGTGAGAAACTAGGGAGTGCTGATGCCCCCAGAAGGGAGCAAGTGAACAGAGTAGCAGGGACTGCTAAAGATCAGTGATATGGGTCCAGAGCTAAAGGTTGGCAAGAGTGCAGAGAGACAATGGACAAGACACCAGTGCCCTGCTGAGGGTCTGAGATAATGCCCAGTGGGCCCATTAGGAAACCCTGTGCTGGTGAGTCAAACCCTCCTGCTTACAAGAACCTACCTTTAAAAAAATTGGCCTTACAATGGGTAGTATATTCCCCTCAGCCCTTGAGAAATCTGAAATGAGAAGAAAAAGCAGTCAAGTAGCACTTTAAAGACTGGCAAAATAGTTTATTAGGTGAGCTTTCATGGGGCAGACCCATTTCTTCAGACCATAGCCAGACCAGAAAAGACTCAATATTTAAAGCACAGAGAACCAAAAACAGTAAGCAAGGAGGACAAATCAGAAAAAGATAATCAAGGTGAGCAAATCAGAGAGTGGAGGGATGGGGGGGAAAGTCAAGAATTCAATTGAGCCAAGTATGCAGACGAGCTGAGCCAAGTATGCAGACGAGTCCCTATGTATCATATTGACATCCAGCTGGGTCATCGGTTTAGTTGAATCTTTAGATTCACCACACAGTCCTCCATCATTTGACCATTGCTCTGTGGACCAGAACTAGAAGGGGATAGGACAGTGTGCCTGGGGGTTTCACAGGTATTTGCTGACAGCACAGGTGAAAACAGGGAATCTTGGTCTCCAATGAAGGTTACCAGCCACACCTATAACAAAAACTCTGAAATAAGAACCTGATTCTGCACTATTTATTGATCCTTAATTCTCAGTGATCTGGCTTGGGCACTTGACGGATGAGGCAATCTCTTTCTCTGTCTAAACAGATTATCATCTATTTAGACAACATATAGGCTAAAGTTGATATGCAACACCAAACAAGTAATTTAACATGTCTTTCTAATTCCATGATTTTCTTTTTTAAGCATCAGCTAACACTGTCTAGTCATAGGACGACAGATCTCAAGGTGTTCTAAAGACAGGTCTCATGTGGGAGAGGGTGGAAACACTGGAGATAGCAGCTCAGATTTTTTTGATCTTGTTCAGTGATTTTTGTTGTGGTGGTGGTGTGGTTTTTGGTGTTTTTGTTCATTTTGTTTTGCTTTTGAAGCACAGCAGAGGGGAAAACAGTCAAGAAACTAGCTATGGCTGGCAGATTTTTCCCCAGTCATGGCTGCAACCCAGGTTAGATGAGCCTGGGGCTCATTTCATTTGTGGCCACTTTGTGACTGTTTGTAAGTGGCTCCCTGCTCGCTGAACTAAAACAGCAGGACTACAGAAAATTTCAGCCATTCTTCTTCCTCACACCTTCCTCTATTCCTGACAGGACTCCTATCTTAGGAGCTATGGAAAAGTGGTGTAGAAGGCAGCACCAACTGTATGCCAGTTGAGAACTACCCCATGCTCTCTCAGGCTGCAGTCATCCCAGCGTTGGTATATGGAGCTGGAACTTGGACGCTCTATATATGGCATATAAAAGATCTGGAGAAATTCCACAAAGGTACCTGAGAAGCATATTGGGCATCACATAGCAGGACAGATGGCCCAAAATTAGCACACTTGCAGAGGCTGCCTTCTGCAGCATCAAGGCAACAATCACCCACAGACAGCTCCGATCGTCTGATCACATGGTCGAGATGCCTGACACGTCTGCCTGAATGGATTCTCTACACTCAGCTGAAGACTGTGGCAAGGAGAGCAGACAATATGTTACAGAGACATCCTTAAGAACACTTTGGTAAGGTGTGACACTGACGCTGACACCTGGGAGAGGCAGGGGGCAAATCGGGTAACCTAGAGGACCACCATCAAGACCACTTTGAGATCAAATGTGATCACTACGAATAAGACCAGAGAGCCCAAAGTAAGGCGCATGCCCAGGCCCGCATTGGTGCTGCTGGCGTCAGCACCAATGCAGACAGAGATCTCACATGCAGCCACTATCAGAGTGTGTTCCTTGCCAGAACTGGCGTAATTTCTTACCTTCAAACTCATCACATATAGGCATCCAAAGGGCAATCTTACTTGACACAAGAAATCCCAGAGAGACAGACAGACACCCCATACTAAGACAACAGATTAAGCATTTTTTCCACCATTCATGAAGTGCTACAGTACAGGTGGGAGAATCTGGCCCACTGCAATCCAGCTATAGTGGATCACGTGAAAAAAGGTGCAGAGATGAGAATGGGGAGGAAGACAATGTGGCTTAGGCTGTACAAAGAGGTCAAGGGGAAATGGAAGAGAATACAGAGCATGAAGCAGGTAAATAGTACAGAGCTTTTAAGCACCTTTTTTGAACAAAGTGACTCCAAAGGTGGAGCGAAGCCCGTGGTGGGAACATCCTCATACGGGATGAGGAACAGGTACAGAAACACACACTCGTCTCCTCTTGCTATTCCCCATCAGCCCACCCTGGTTCCAGTGACAAGATAAAGAAAACAGAATTTAAAAAGTTGAACTCATATGGCACATGCCTGACATCAGGCTGATCACAGTGACCCTGATCCTATAACCACATCAGCTCACCTCGACCTCTTGTGCCCATTTGGATCTACACCGAAGCCCATGGGCCTGCATGCAGGTGCCCACACCAGCACACTGGAGCACGTGGTCTGGGACACTGCATGGAGCCCCTTTTTCCTCCAACCCTTGTCCAGTTTGTATCTTTTTTAGAATGGAAGGTAGTTAGCAAACCTAATCTTATATGTTTTATGCAGGGGAGGGGGTTGAACATAATGGGGCCCAATCCTGGCATGCACTGGAACTGTGTATAATAGCAATTGAAATATACATAATTGTAATAATCACTAGCTTATATGTAACTGTCACGGTGAGTCAGGTTTGGACATTTACACTGAGTGGCAGACTGAACAAGAATTCTATCTGAGGCTTTAAACTTTTACTGGCATCCCTCAACAAAACTAAATGACTGAAGTCAGCTACCCAGGTTTCGTACCTCAGTATGAGATTCTGAAAGCACATATTCTCAAGGATTTCAGTGGTTTTCAGTCACTTTTTTTTTTAAATAAAAAACTTGATCCTTGAAAATTTGCAGAAATTGACAATACATAGACTTGAGCTGTCTAAAATATATTGGCAAAAATGCACACCAACTTTAACAATTTTTTCCATCCATTTTAAGCAGCCCTAAAAATAATTTTGGAGTTATTTATTTTTAATGGGTTATATGTAAAGGATAGATAACTACTGGATTGCCAGGAATGAGACTATGCTAAATATTTTAATAGCACATCAAGGACTACTTGTATAGAAATATTTTAATAGCTAATGGCAAGTTTCAGAGCAATACATATACATTTACTTCAAGCATTCATGCCACAAAGGCATGAATAAAAGCAATATCATACAGGACTATAATTAATCATCAACGACATTGCATTGTCAGTGAACATAAACTAAAAGGCAAGTATTTCTCTATCTGGGTGATATGTAGCCAGCATTAACATGATGCCAAAATTTGATGCTTGTCAGTAGTTGATAGATATTTTACCCATCTCTGGCAACTCACAGGGCTGTTTCACATGAGTGGCTTCCATTACAAGATTTACTTTCTGGGTATACCGCACATCCTTTCAAAATGTTACCACAGTATAACAGGACTCAAGAGAGAGCTTTCTAAAGGCCTAGGTGTAAAGTTCGTGAAAAGAAAAGAAAACCCTTACAGATTAGCATGATCAGCATCTCCATGCCAGGGCATACTGAAGCTGATGCAGGAGGATTTAGAGTCAGGAGGCACTTTCAAAGCATGAAATACTCCACCAGCCTAACATGGGTTACCACCTCACAGGGACAAGTGTGGGGCAGTGAAAGGTGAATGACCTTTGAGGCTTGCACACCATTGCACATATAAGCCCTGGGTGGATCCTGATCCTGTACTGAGGATAGTTCCAAGCTACTCCTATCTAGGAGTAGGAGTGAGGCCAACAAGTGGAGCACATACCAAACAATCAATCATTTCCAAATAAGTGAGATCGTACTTCTCTGATGTGCTTCTTTTTTGCTCAGGCTCACCCTCTTCCTCTGCTTGCAAGTGTGGACAAGGCATGCAAGAGACTTGAGATTTGCTGCTACTCGGAGCAGTGGAGTAAGGCAAGTGTTCACCCCCACTTTAACCTGATACCCACTGAGTGACTTTGCTTAACCTTGACAGGGCCGGCATCTGGATATGCTGCACAAATCACCACCTAAGATGCTGCTGTTGAAAGAGATGGCTCCCGAGACTCCTCCATCAGTGGGAATATCTACACAGTAATTAAATAAGCACAGCTGGCCCAGGTCAGCTTGTTCAAGATCGGGCTTTGGGGTTGTAAAATTGCTGCAAAGATGCTCAGGCTCAGGCTGGAGCCTGTGCTCTGGGAGCTGCAACAGGGAATTGAGCTAGCACAGATCTAGCAGATTTTTGAGGAAGAGATTTGGACTCTTAAAGGACATCCACATACAGAGGCTGGTGCTGAAAGCTACTACATATGAGTGTCTGTGGCATGGCTGCCCCACTTTCACCCATCTGCACAGCTAGCTTCCACCCCTCCAAAAGAGCCCCATGCCAGCAGCAGCCTGAAAGTAGCCACACCATGCACTCTGCTTGCCCCCGCAGGTGGCACACAAAGCAAGTGCTTTTCATTAGTTCCACTTGGAAATCCCCCTGGTAGGAAATGCTTGGTATCCCTGGTTAAAATATATCTGCCAGAGCAGAAGGCCAGGTATTTGAAAGTGGAGCTTTTGAAGCGCCGCAGCCAGAAGGGTGCTAATGCAAATGAGACGCTGAATATTCAATTCAGTGCCTCATTAGTAATCTTCAAAATGGCCATTAGCATGGCTATTTCGAAGATTTGTGCCAGTGTAGACACGGCCATTAATATGTTCAGGCCATCCTAGCATACCAGTGAATTTCATTTGATTCACTGACTTCACAAAGACTCTGTACTGTTGAAATATGGGTGGAAGTTGAATTGTGTGTGTATTTCCTCCCAGCTCTGTTAGTTAAATAAAGACAAAATAATAAAATTCCCATATAATGCATTACTTTACAACTCCCTAGGGTATATTATAAGAATTGACTAATAAAACTCTGACCAATAGAGTCCAAGAATTTCCTATGGCCTATCTGATCCACACACATTGAGGATCTTTAAAGCTGTATATACATGGCCCCTCCCTTTTAGAAGGAGCATACAAATGTGGCAGATCAGAAATGCAAGTGAGGTGAGAATTTAAATATCTTGTGTTTCATTTGCATATTCCCACGTGATTTGGCTTCCAGAAGAGTTATTTCCAGAAGCCAAAGCAGATGTACAGACAGGGTTTCTTCAAAAGGAGACCCCCCCGCCCCCAGCTTTTGACAGCACCCTTCTTCTGAAAAAAATTAGGAAGAAGGGTGCTTTTGAAACTGGGTTTCCTTTCAAAGGAACCCCAGCTACACAGCTTCTTTGGTTTCTGGTAGTAGCTTATCCAGAAGCCAGATCACATGGGAATCTGCAAATGAGGCACGAGATAGTGAAATCAACATCTCATTTGCATTTGCAATTGGCCACATTTGCATGCCCCTTCCAAAAAGGAGGGGCTGTGTAGACCCAGCTTAAAAATGCACATTGTTTACCCAGTAGAGCCATAAATGTTACACTTTATCGCATATCAATTTTTAAAATGGTCAAAATCCATATTACAATATTTTCCTGACAGACTCTTATGACTCAAGTACAGTCTATTATATAAATCTATATCTGCCTTTTCTGAGCTATTTTGAGGTAATGAGTCAATCCTCAATGTGGAGTTATTGAAATATTAATAAAGAAGCAGCACAATGAGTATTTATTACCATCATTACCAAAACAAAGTGAGGCCAATCCAAACATCACATATAAATACTGATATTTTAGGAGGGGAAAAAAAGGAGTTTGAGTCCTAACTCATAACATGCTCAAACTTTCACAACTAGCCCACATTACGATAGCAAGTCCACCAATCTCCCAGATCTAAAGACAATCTAGTTTTGGAATTAGTTGAATTCTAGACCTGAATTTGAACCACATGGCTCAGGTCAATCGCCAGCTAGTGACAGATGCAGTAACAAATTTCCCCTCAAACTATGAGGCTGAGTCACTCTCATGGTGGTCCTCACACGGTAAACTCTTTCACATCCAGCAGGCCTGGGACCAGGAGCTTGCCAAATATTCCAATACCGTCTGTCCGGAGTGCCACATCACATGGGGATCCACTCTGGGCAGACCACGCATAGTCAGGCTGTGAGACACTCTGGGTAGGGCACCATGCCAAATGGGGAGCTGCTGTGGGTAGCTGATGCATGGTCACGCCACAAACTGCTCTGGATGGGGCACCCCATGGGGACCTGCTCTGGGTGGCCTGTACATGGCCACGAGCCACTCTGGATGGGGCACCACACCATGCAGTGAGCTGCTCTGGCTGGCTTGCACATGGTTCTGGGTGGGGCGCCTTGTGGGGTGCCACTCTGGGCAGTTCGCACATGGCTACACTGTGTGCCTCTCTTGGTGGTGCACCAGGGTGTGCAGTGAGCCACTCTGGATGGCAGGCACTGGGCAGGAGAGCAAAGGCGCCACCAGCCACTTACACATGGGACAGAAAGTGGGTTAACTGAGAAATTCAATTATTTGAAAACAGGTTCAAACCAAGTTTTCTGGAGTTAGAAATTAGAAGTGTTTCAAGGACAAAATTTCCAATCTGAACCCACTTTAAATTTAATTGTTTATAATTAAAATCCAGGGATCAAATCTTCATTTAATCATCGTGGTTCTAAGTTAGGTCCAAAACCAGAAGGGCTGAAACAGTTATTTCATCTCTGTGTAAGATGGTGGACCACATAGGAACATCTTACATTGTGAGATGCCCATTAAAACGATGGAAATCTCACAAGAGCAACCTTACTAAACTTTTTCAAAGCTCAGTTAAAACGTTAGGATTTGATTTGAGGAATGACTCAAATAATTGTTCATTTCCTATTTTACTGGAAACAGTTCTCCCATCCCAGTTATCACCACACACATTATTCAAGGTATTTCCAATCAGTAATATTAACCCCCCACTAAAAGAATTTAATGCTTTAACAGGCAAATTATCTGAGTATTACTCTGACTTCAGGTTTGGGATGAATCAGAATTAGCCTGTTATTAATAAATGACAGCTCCAACAGAGATATAACTACAGATGCAAATGCCTCTAAAAATATCTTGGACCACTTTTCAATTCCAACAGAGAAAACATACTGTGAATGATATTTTAGATAAACATATTGTTGTACCAAGTACCCCTGTTGTTTTTAAAGACATACTGCAAATTAACAGATGGAAAATACATAAGAAGGTGTTTTCATTACACAAACCCAGACTGTCCTCTTGTACTGCTGAGAGCCAAAAACAACAAAAATTATACTATTGTAAAAGATCAAAATTAACTGTATGAGGTGAAATATAGTCAATTTTTATGCCAGTTCAATTAATCTATTTACTATATTTACCAGCTACTTGTCAAGACAGGAACCCAAAAGCCAACTTTTTTTTCAGGAAAGGACAAGTTTAATTACTGTTTTGGGTCGTAGATCAGCTCCCAAAACAAAGCCAGCCTATTTTTTCATAGATAGCCAAAGTCTTGACTGTTTGACCCAAAATGATGAGTATTTCATAAGCAAAGGTTCCTTCTGAAATTGCCACTTGAGATTTCACCCTTGAGAATGGAAAGTTTCACAAAAAAAAAAAAAGGGGATTTCAGCTCCGTGAAATCTAAATTAACACCCTAATCTTATTTATCCTTCAATCCGAAGGAAAGCGTAAACATACTGTGGATCTTAATCAATCATCCCATCTCTAATGTCAATAGTTTGTGCTTACATAAACAATATTTTACAATAATTCCATAGTTTGTACACAAGTATAAAGTGAGAGAAAAGAAAATATTCTTAAGTTATATACTAAGGCTACATCTACACACGCACACTACATCGAAATAGCTTATTTCGATGTAGCGACATTGAAATAGTCTATTTCGATGAATAACGTCTACACGTCCTCCAGGGCTGGCAACGTCGATGTTCAACGTCGACGTTGGGCAGCACCACATCGAAATAGGCGCTGCGAGGGAATGTCTACACGCCAAAGTAGCACACATCGAAATAAGGGTGCCAGGAACAGCTGCAGACAGGGTCACAGGGCGGACTCAACAGCAAGCCGCTCCCTTAAAGGGCCCCTCCCAGACACAGTTGCACTAAACAACACAAGGTCCACAGAGCCGACAACTGGTTGCAGACCCTGTGCATGCAGCATGGATCCCCAGCTGCCGCAGCAGCAGCCAGAAACCCTGGGCTAAGGGCTGCTGCACACGATGACCATAAAGCCCCGCCGGGGCTGGAGAGAGAGCGTCTCTCAACCCCTCAGCTGATGGCCACCATGGCGGACCCCACTATTTCGATGTTGCAGGACGCGGATCGTCTACACATGCCCTACTTTGACGTTCAACTTTGAAGTAGGGCGCTATTCCCATCCCCTCATAGGGTTAGCGACTTCGATGTCTCGCCGCCTAACGTCAATTTCAACTTCGAAATAGCGCCCAACACGTGTAGCCGTGACGGGTGCTATTTCGAACTTGGCGCCGCTACTTCGAAGTAGCGTGCACGTGTAGACACGGCCTAAATGATAGAGTAATTCCCAGAGGGAAAAGCCTGCTCTAACTCCAGGAGCTACATATTGCATTTGTAAAGTATAGTATATATAACTAATACTGTCAGTCCTATTTGATGGAAATCTTTCTGTGCAAATAAGGATTCACTGTTGAATCTGTATTGCTCAGAGCCACATACCAGAATGAGATCATCTTATTTTCCTCCGCATTCACTTTTTTCTTCATTAGATTCAGGTCCCCTGGTCCAGCTACTTTCATTCTTATTGCTGTCTGAACATTACAATTATTCATGGAATCTAACTGTGGAGCAATGCATCAAATTAGGTTTGTTTAGGAAATGGCGTAGCCTGCTTACATTCAACTGCTATAGAAGATGAAATGGGGATGGAAAAACAGCCATTACATAGGACCAGCTAATTAGTTCTTACAAAAGCAAGGAGAACTTGTATACACATTGGTTCAATTCTTTCCTTACGCCTATCAAATAAGCCTGCAATCAGGGGCATCATGCAGCTCTCTATGCAGCAAAGAGCTCTGCATCCTTTAGCTTCCTCTGGGCCCTGTTAATTCCACCTCTTCAGTCACAACTATAGTGGCTGCTCTACATGGTGATCTGCCTCACAGTGCAGAAATAAAGCACAGTAACCTTTTTGCCTTACAGGACCCAGATCCTCCATGTTCTTTGTGCTAAACCATCATTATCATCACTCATTTAAAACCCACATACATATTTTGGTACCAAAAACAACAAAATACAACCAAACAAAAACCAAAACACTTGGAACCTTAACAAAAGAAAAGTTATTTTACAGTGAAAGTGTATTTCCAAAAAAAATAAAAGACATTGCATGCTAAATAAATCACGGAGCTGAACAGTTATAGACATTCCAACATTTTTAAGCAATGCTCAAATGTTTACGTGACATATTGTAGAGAAGGCAAGATCCATCATCTGTACAGGAAGGAGAGCAGAGGTACTACTCAGTGTGTCTTTTCTGCACAGACAAACACGCAGATCCTGTAGTAACAGAGAGGGAGCTGTGCTAGTCTATACACTATTGAAACAAAAAATCAGTTAAGTAGCACTTTAAAAGACTAACAAAATAATTCATTTGGTGAGCTTTCGTGGGACCGATCCACTTCTTCAGACCATAGCCAGACCAGAACAGACTCAATATTTAAGGCATAGAGAACCAAAAACAGTAATCAAAGTTCACAAATCAGAAAAAAATGATCAAGGTGAGCAAATCAGAGAGCAGAGGGGTGGGGGGGAGTCAAGAATTAAATTAAGCCATACTTGGCCTGAAGAAGTGGGTCTGTCCCACGAAAGTTCACCTAATAAATTAAATTATTTTGTTAGTCTTTAAAGTGCTACTTAACTGCTTTTTTGTTTTTACTCAGATCCTGATGCTTAAGACATGGCCTGAGACAGATCCCCTTCTGGAGAAGTTGTAGGGCAAGACATTCTTTATGTTAGGGATGTCTTGAGCATTAGAAAGAGTTTCTGAACTGCTGTTTAAAGGGTCAGAAGAGCATTCTGTGTTCTAGTCTCTCCTTCATTACATAACATATTACCACAACAAAAATAACTTATTCTATTATATATTAACATTTATGTGGTTAATATTTCAAGTTGCATGGGAAATGCTTCCTTTATCCAAGCATTTTACAGCAACAGCCAAACTCTTCCACTACCACCACCCCAGGGAGTTTGAAAGGAATCAAAGTTGATTCAGAACCACCAAGTTTAGAAGTTCAGGGATAGTGAGATCTGGAGCATTAGGTCATACTCACCTTTAACTCTCCGTCTTTGCAAGTGGGTTTTACAACCTAACCAGCAGTCCTTTTATTGGTGTAACATGTCGCTTCAATCAAAATATGGAGCCAACTTCCTTTCTGATGCAAGTTTGCTTCAACTGAAGTTACAAAAGGAAAAATTTGACCCTTCATCTCTCATTAGAGCTCATTTGTGTAGTTAATTTGTGACATTTTGCCTGACCTATCAAATTAATAGAACGCTAGTGTTATTTTTCTTTTTAGTGCAATAAACTAATTCAAAAGCCATTTATTCCACTTCATTAAGTCAACTGTGCCAGTTAAAAGTTGTTCTGAAAAACAATAGCTATTATAGCTTATATTAGATCACATATTTGCCTTCTGAATGAAGTCAAATGGCAGCATAAGTCAAAATGTCATTTAGCTCTTCTTTATATTGGTTCATTTCCCAGCTGTTTCATCCAAAGTCTGTTTTTCTCTTTACGTTTGATCCATGATGCCCACTCAGTGAATTAAGACAAGAACAGAATGTTACCGAACAACTCGACTACCTGTCAAATCCAGCTGAGGCTTCTGTACCGCAAGGACTCCATGAAACCTTATGGCGTTCCAACCTGCATTTCACTAGTGGATCTATTCAAGGTACTTATAGAGAGGGATGTTGGTTGGAAACATTCTTCAACATTTCATCACATGGACTTCAGGGTTCAAAGGCCACTCAGCTACTGGACAATCACATGGTATTAGTCAGTGGTTCTCAGCAAAGGGCACATCAACCCTGTGAGTACACAGATGTCTTCCGGGTTACCTCAGCTTGTCTAGATATTTGCCTAGACTTACAACAGTTTACATAAAAAGCATTACTGAAGTCAGGGCCAACAAAAAATTCATACTATGACATTTATACCGCTCTATATACTGTAGGATGAAATATAAATGCACTATTTGTATTCCAATTGATTTATAATTATATGGTAAAAGTGAGGAAGTCAGACATTTTCAGTCATACATGTTACACCTCTCAAATCCAATACTTTCTCATCCAGCAACATCCATGGTCTGACGAGAGAGTACTGGGTTGGGGCTACTGACCTCTAGGGTCTGCAAGCCAAGGTGGGGCTAGAGGGGCGGCTGGCAGCCCAGCTGGGGCTGGTGCCTGAGCTCCTATGTGCCCCAAGACAGTACAGGGACCAAGGCCAGGGCTGGAGCCAGAGCCCCTGCAACTTTGGACAGTGTGGGGGCCAGGAGCCAGAGTCCTTGCCCGTCCCACAGCAGTGCTGGGATGAATTGTAGCCAGAGTCCCCATCTGGGCAGCAAAGGCCTGGAGCCAGATCTCTCGACCTGTCCTGCAGGGCCAGGGGATGGAGCCGGAGTCTCCCGCTGCACCTCAGTAGTGTAGGGTGAGTGGCAGCCCTCTGGCAGCCCCGCAGCAGCTCGGTGCTGGGGCTGGAGCCCCAGGGCAGCCGTGTGGAGCCCAGGCTGGGGCTGGAGTCCCGGGGAGGGAGGCTGGGGCCACAGCAGCCTTGGGAGTGGGGCAGCCTGGGGGGCAGAATCCCAGGACCTCCCCTGGTTCAGCAAATTCTCTTGTCTGGGACTTTTCACATCCCGAGCATGCAGCACCAGGGAGCTACAATCTGCACCATGCTTTGATACTTCTGTATTTTTAATGTCTGATTTTGTAAGCAAGTTTGTAAGAGGTGAAACTTGAGGGTGTGCAAGGCAAATCAGACTCCTGGAAGAGGCACAGTCATCTGGAAAAGCTGAGAGCCATTGGTATAACCCATAGTCATTCTGAAACTGTAATACAAACCCTGCTTATAATGAATTCACTTTCTTCCCTGGTTAGCCTCCTGGTAAGTCAGGTTTCACTCTATTTAAAAGACTCAGGATTCTTCTTCTTCTTCTTCTTCTTCTTCACTTTCTCCTCCTTATACCACTTCACTTTGCTTAGTTTTGATGGGGCAGGGAACATCATCAAACTGTCTCCTCTTCACTCCCTGGCCAGGACAATGACAGCAACTCCCCTCCATTGCCCTGGAACTACAGGGGAACCCAAATGAGTAGCATCCTGTTACCCTGACTGACTGCAATAAAGTGACTTTTTGTTCCAGATGCTGGCAGGGCCAGTTAGTAAATGTCAATATGGGGAGATATCACCAGCAGCTGGGATTTTCCTTTGCTTGGTTAAAACAGGCATTTATTATATCAAAGTTCCTAATGCATACTAGAGACCTCAGTTGTGGCTCACATCTTATCTAGCTTGATGAGTTGCTGCGGGTGATTCTGGAAATTCTAGGTCACTGAGCCTGGCTTTGGTATCAGGAACAAAAAGCTGAGCAAGATCACTAAAGATTACATTTGTAAAGCCCTGAGATACTATACGTGCATTATAAACAGGCACAGGTATCTTTTGTCTTTTTATGATTCTCTGACCTGTGAAAATCCTTTCACAGAATTAACAAAACAGTGACTAAAGGGGCAGCCGTGGATATAAACTTGTATTTAAACTTTCTAAAAGCTTTTGATAAAGCCCCTCAGCATAAGCTAATCAAAGATTTCCAGCCTGATCGCTACCAACCTCGCTTCCTCTGGGCCCAGGATACTAAGTCGTTTATCCTCACAAAACCTCTCTCCAGCTCTCACGCTTGTGCTTTCTGGAGCACACAGCTGGCCCTGACATCCCCTGACTGCCCTCCCCTAGTTATTCAGTACAATACACAGTGCCTCTAATCCCTAGTAATACCTCTCCATTAGTTATTCTGTACAGTATGCACAGCCTCTAGCACATATTGTGCTTCAGGCCCCGCTGCCTTTGATCCTTCCAAGCTGCCTTTCCAACCCCAGTCCTCAGCTCCTCTCATTTCTACTTCCTCTATACGGTCACCTAACTTATCCTGAGAGCTGGCCCATATTTTCTTTCACCATTCCAGATTATTTAACTCTTCCAGTGTGGCATATTTACGTGCACAATACTACATGCACCTGATTTTGATGTGCAGTGCTATCTGCATTTCTCCAGCTGGCCTTCTGAAGAGCAGACTGTGCCTACAGCGTCTTTTATTGACAGCTCCTAATGGAGCAGAATGTGTCACTTTTTTCATCTACCTTATGATTTTTATGAGGTGGGACTCATTCTCTTGGTGCACTTATATGTGGAGTTACTAACTATATGCCCATCCCTCTGCATGTATCTCTTTATATACAAAAATGTTTTCTTTGTATAACCAAGTGAAGAAAGTGATCATAGAAAGGTAGATGCTTAGGCTATGTCTACACTACAGCAATCTGTCGACAGAAGTTACTGTCAGAAGATATCTTCCGACAAAACGTCTGTCAACAAATTGTGGCCACACATGAAAGCGGATCACTCTGTCGAGCCACTCTGTCAGAGAGTGGCCAGACTGCCCAGATGCACTCTTGACAGAATGGCCAACCAGAAGCACAGCAGACAGAGCTGCCCGGTGTCCCACAAGCCCTGTCTGTCGACAGAGGGCCCCCTGAAGCATCCACACTGGCTTTCTGTTGACAGATTCTGTCGAGAAAGGCATTCTGCCTCCTGGGGTAGTGGCAGAAGGCTATCAACGGAAGTGTTGTGTTCTGTCAATCTACTGTTGACAGACCACATTTGTAATGTGCACATCCCGCAAGTTGGCATTTTGTTGACAAAACTCTCTAGCGTAGACATAGCACGTAATGTGAGACTCGACAGATGCTAAGGCAGGAACTCTCAGTCTTGAGGCCACAATTACATAAGCTATGTTGAAGTGGAGTATTGGCACATGAGAACATGTCCAAATATAGAGATAAGGCTCTCAAAATGGAAACAGCTGGAAAAAAAATCACTGATCTTGGGAACCAGATGGTTTGAGAGAAAGTTCATAATGGAATATGGAACCTTTCGAATTCAGGTCACAAATTCAAACTCTGCCCCAGTCAGAAGTGCCGACAAGTTTTTATTTCTGACAGATGCTGCATCTAGTTACTTGATTCATCGCTTTTGGTTGAGGGAGGCACGATGTGTAACAAGGGTTGCACATGCCAGTGGAGACATCCCTCCCTACTAAGAGCTCTCTCAGGGGCTAAGAGTGTAAACGCTGGCTAGCTGGGCTAGTGTACTTTTATCACCCCCATATCCCAGAAGATGTGCTCTCTGACAGTCTTGATACCTCTGGGTCCTGCACTTTCTGGTCCAAAGACCTCCAGCACAGTTAAGGTCACAAGTGCCTGGCAGCCCCATCACCCTTATTTCCCCCACTGTCATCGAGATTTGGGCAGCCTGGGTTCTGCAAGCTTCCACCTCCATCACTAAATCTGTTGCTGAAACCGATATTTGGTCTTAGGAAAATCAGCTGTAATACCACTGTCATCAGCATTAAATACAATCCTGATTACTGAGCTTTACCCTGTGGGAGGCCTGCTGTTTTTCAATTTCCCTGTTATAGCCCTGTCTTCTAGTACTAAATCAGAAACATTAATTTACTATGCCATAATAATGGCTTACTGTTGCAGTTAAAAAATGAGCCTTTATACCTTTGTCTTCTAGTCTCCTTCTACCATTTACTTATGGTGATTGGAACCTAATTAAATTGCAATTTTAAAAGACCAATGCTCACGGTTAACAGTACTGACTCACCCAACACTTTGGTGTAATGATCAGTTATGCCTTTAAAGGCCTCAGGGCAGAATTTGTTTGCAGAAAGAAGACTGTGTTATTAGTTGATTGGCACAGGGCATGCCTCCCCCTCCTAATCACTTTAAGCCCCACTAATAAATTCTGAGGCTCTTAAAGGCAAACAAATCTGAAGCATTTCCAGCTATTACATTCCTCCCCCCATCTTTATCACTGTCACCATTTTTTAATTATGATGTTAAATTGAATTTAGCCTTGTGAGATAAAGTTATTAGCCAAGCACATTGGAAATGGTTTATGGAAAAAGTGATTCTCCACATTTTTCCCCAGAAGATATTTGCCAAATAATTTCTGTTCCACTTAAACACTACATCATCTTGCTAAAATTATAATTTAACCTTTAATTAAAGCTCTAGAAGAAGACTTGAATTGCCTTCCAATTAAAAATATCTTGCTGCACAGGTGACCACATAAGTGATCCCTAACGCAAACTGAGCCAAGTCTTGGCATACTCATATGGACAAACTGATACGTTGCACTGGAAAATATTGTCATCAAAAGCTTAGTGTAATTATCAGAGAAAAAATTCTTGAGATATGATCTGTTAGACCAGTGAACTGGTGCCAGGTCCTGAGATCTCCCTCACAGTTTTGAAAGGTAGCAAGCCAGTCCCTGGTACCAAAAAGGCTGAGAAATGCTGTGTTGAAATACCGTGTCTTTTGGGGGACCTAGTCTCACTTGAGACATTTATAACTAGACTGGAAAATACAAAAGCAAATGTACTGTTCTGAGTAAAAGAATGCAAGAATCCAGGGGTTATTCAGTAATTCATAGCCCAATAAGCCATCTGTTTTATCAGTTTGATTATCAATTAAATAATTTATGCATAACCCACACTAGCAAAGTGTGTGCTACATCATCCACCTTGTCAAATAAAATATAACTTACTCCTGTGATGAACTAAAGAACAGTTGCCGTTGTCAACTTAAACAGTGTCTGTGCTACTCTGCTAACAGCTCGTGATATAAGCACTGACCACTAGAGCTGACCCCTTCTAGCATCACCAGGGATTTCACTACACCCCTGCCCTGAATTTCCCCACCACCCCAAGTCAACTAGTTACATGTAATGCTGCGAATTTAGTCACTGATTGGAAATTTGACTCAAAATCAAAACATTACTATAGGCTTCAAAGGCATGTATCCTATATGTACCTGAAAAAGCATAACAGTCTTTGTTCATACTTTTCAAACCTACCTTCTTCACACAGCAGTTGTTTTTCATGACAGTGTTGCTGCATTAATTTCAGTGATGATGTCCAACCTTGGAGTTTTAAATCATGATTTGTAAACAAGGTCTGAATGGGCTCCCCCTTGACAGCTACTGATGAACCAGGAGGTGGGGAGGAAAAGCTTTATGCCCAAATTATATTTACATAAACACACTTACTCTGCCTAGGTATCCAGCAGATGGAGCTGTGCTGCTGCCTAGGAAATCAACTTTGGCAGGTGTTAGGTTACAGATCATTTTAGAATTCAGTGCAGAAGTAATGAAACTCTATTGCATGTGTAAAGAGCAGCAGAACTGTGCTTAGCTTGTCCTGACTGAGGGGGTAACCATCAGTGCTTAATTTGTACCAGGGCTGAGCCCTGGCATCTCTAGTTTTGGCAATTCATAGTCCTGGGACCTCTGGTGTTGCCACATCAGTGATGAGTATAAAAATCTTGCTTTTACCTAAGCACTGATTGTCCTAAGTTGAACTGACTTTGCTAAGCAGGACGTTTGGATGCCAGATCCCAGTGGAGAGAGAGAGAGAGTCGGGGGAGGTGTTTTACTTGGTGGGGTGGGCTCTGCCTATGAGTCACAGCTCTATTTGATCTATCCCCTCTTATGTTTAAGCTACAGCTGATTAGGCTCCATGGGGTTTTTTTTTTTTTTAAGTGACCACTAGAACTGAAATCACTTATAATCAGGGCTAAATGCTTAGACCTGCTGTGGGGGACAGTTTCTCTGGAAGTGATTTGCTCGCCTGCACTAGAAGTTAGGTGTCCCCACTGAGAGCAGGAATCACTGAAAGCTGGGTGAGAACCTTGAGAGACCAACTTCCAGAAGACACAGTAGCAGGTGACAGCAGAAGTTGACAGTGTAGGGCCACTGCAGCTGCACCACAGTAAAATGGCACTGGCAGAGCGAGCAACTAGAGGCTGAAAGAATGAGCAAGGTATTTTCTCTTCTGCCACCCTCCAGGGTAGGAAGTGAACTCACAGGAAAGCACCTCTCAGCTCTGGATCGTCTTTGACCAAGGACAACTATGGGCACAGTTGAGGGAAAAAGGAGGGACATAATTAAAGGAACATTTGTTTGTTGGACTATATTTTAGTGACATTGCTAGATCTGTGCCTGTGAAACTTACATAAACATACATTTCCCAGTAAGCCAAGATTTTTAAAACGCATTATTTTTCCCAAGGTCCTTGTCTTACATTGCCACCATCCGCAAGAGTTTCTATACTAAATATTTTCATTACTTAAATTAGTTTTTACATAAGAACCTAAGAATGACCATATTGGATCAGAGGAACGGTCCATCATACTCTATGTTCCAACAGTAGCCAATGCTGGGTGCTTCAAAAGGAATGAACAGAACAGGGAGAAGCTGGGAGTGATCCATCTCCTGTTATCGACTTCCAGCTTCTAGTGAACAGAGGCTAGAACACTCAGAACATGGGACTGCCTCTTTGTCCATCCTGGCTAATAAACACCGATGAACCCATCCCTCATTAACTTATTTGTGTTTTCAACTCTTGTGGTTTTGTTCTTCACTGACTCGTCTGGCAAAAAGTTCCAAAGGTTGACTACACATTACGTTAAGCAGTATGGCCGTTTGTTTGCTTAAACCTGCTGCTTATTAATCTCACTGGGTGACTCCCCATTTGTGTGTTATGAGGAGGAATAAATAACACTTCCTTATTCACTTTCTTCACACCAGTCATGATTTTGTAGCCGTCTATCACATCCCCCCTTTTCCAAGCTGAGACGTCCCACTCCTTATATGGAATCTGTTCCATACCCCTGCTAATTGCAAATGCTTTTATCTGTACCTTTTCCAATTTCAATAAAGCTTTTTTGAGGTCGGGTGACCAGAACCCCATGCAGTATTCAAGATGTGGGTATAACCAAGGGCATCATTTCAAGAGGGCAGAAAAGGCAGCAGCTGTGCAAACTGGGACATTGCTTGCTCTTCAGTGAGCAAGAGGAAAGTACACTGATTTTGTGAACAGCAACACAGGGTCCTGTGGCACTTTCTAGACTAAGAGAAAAGTTTTGAGCATGAGATTTCGTGAGCACAGACTCACTTCTTCAGATGCTGGTCTTGGAAATCTGCAGGGCCAGGTATAAATAAGCCAGAGCAAGGGTGGGGATAACAAGGTGAGCTCAGTCAGCAAGGGTGAGGCTTACAACCAGCAGTTGATCTGGAGGTGTGAACACCAAGGGAGGGGGAGCTGCTTCTGTATTTAGCCAGCCATTCGCAGTCTTTGTTTAAGCCAGAGCTGAGGGTGTCGAATTTGCAGAGTTGTCTGGAAGCCTCCTTCTGGTAGTCAGACCTGTTCATGACGACAGTAGCTCCTCCTTTACCTGCCTCTTTATCTGCCTCTTTGATTATAATGTCAGGGATCATAATGCCATCCACAGCCTCAGAAACAACCCTGACATTATAATCAAAGAGGCAGATAAAGGAGGAGCTACTGTCATCATGAACAGGTCTGACTACCAGAAGGAGGCTTCCAGACAACTCTCCAATACCTAATTTTACAGACTACTTTCCTCAGATCCCACCGAGGAATACACTAAGAAACTACACCATCTGCTCAGGACACTCTCTACACAAGCACAAGAACAGATTTATACCAACACACCTCTAGAGCCCCATCCGGGGCTATTCTACCTACTACCCAAGATCCACAAACCTGGAAATCCTGTACGCCCCATCATCTCGGGCTTTGGAACTCTCACTGAAGGACTGTCTGGTTATGTGGACTCTCTCCTCAGACCCTATGCCACCAGCACTCCCAGCTATCTCCGCGACACCACTGACTTCCTGAGAAAACTGCAAGACATTGATGACCTACCAGAAAACACTATCCTAGCCACCATGGATGTAGAGGCTCTCTATACCAACATCCCACACAAAGATGGAATAAACGCTGTCCCGAACAGTATCCCTGATGATGCTATAGCACATCTGATGGCTGAACTCTGTAACTTTATCCTCACACACAACTATTTCAGATTTGGCGACGATATATACCTTCAAATCAGCGGCACAGCTATGAGTACCCGCGTGGCCCCTCAATATGCCAATATTTTCATGGCTGACCTGGAACAGCGCTTCCTTAGCTCTCGTCCACTAACACCCCATCTCTACTTACGCTACATTGGTGACCTATTCATCATCTGGATCCATAGGGAAGGAGACTCTGGAGGAATTCCAAAAGGACTTCAACAACTTTCACCCCAACATCAACCTCAGCCTGGAACAGTCCACACAGGAGATCCACTTCCTGGACACCACGGTGTTAATACACGATGGCCACATCAATACCACCCTGTACCGTAAACCCACTGACTGCTATGCCTACCTTCATGCCTCCAGCTTCCATCCCAGACACACCACACGATCCATTGTCTACAGCCAAGCACTAAGATATAACCGCATTTGCTCCAACCCCTCCGGCAGAGACAAACACCTACAGGATCCCTACCAAGAATTCTTGAAACTGCAATACCCACCTGAGGAAGTGAAAAAACAGAATAACAGAGCCAGACGTGTGCCACAAAGCCTCTTACTACAGGACAAGCCCAAGAGAGAAACCAACAGAACACCACTAGCCATCACCTACAGTCCTCAGCTAAAACCTCTACAGCGCATCATCAGGGATTTACAACCCATCCTGGACAATGATCCCCCACTTTCACAGGCCTTGGGAGGCAGACCAGTCCTTGCCCACAGACAACCTGCCAACCTGAAGCAAATCCTAACCAGCAACTATACACCGCACCACAGTCACTCTAACTCAGGGACCCATCCATGCAACAAACCTCGTTGCCAGCTCTGCCCACATATCTACACCAGCAACACCATTACAGGACCTAACTAGATCAGCCACACCATCATGGGTTCACTCAGCTGTACATCTACCAATATAATTTATGCCATCATGTGCCAGCAATGCCCCTCTGCTACATACATTGGACAAACTGGACAGTCTCTATGTAAAAGAATAAACGCACACAAATCAGATATCAGAACTGGCAATATACAAAAACCCGTAGGAGAGCACTTCAATCTCCCGGGCCACACAGTAGCAGACTTAAAAGTAGCTATCCTACAGCAAAGAAATTTCAGGACCAGACTCCAAAGAGAAATTTCTGAGCTACAATTCACCTGCAAATTCGACGCCCTCAGCTCTGGCTTAAACAAAGACTGCGAATGGCTGGCTAAATACAGAAGCAGCTTCCCCTCCCTTGGTGTTCACACCTCCAGATCAACTGCTGGTAGTAAGCCTCACCCTTGCTGACTGAGCTAACCTTGTTATCCCCACCCTTGCTCTGGCTTATTTATACCTGGCACTGCAGATTTCCAAGACCAGCATCTGATGAAGTGAGTCTGGGCTCACGAAAGCTCATGCTCAAAAGTTTTCTGTTAGTCTATAAGGCGCCACAGGACCCTGTGTTGCTGTTACAGATCCAGACTAACACGGCTACCCCTCCGATACTTGATTTTGTGAAGTACTCCTCTGTCCCCTCAACCAGCCAGGAGTGAGAGGGATGCACACAAGCTGTGTACTTTACCCTCACTCCCCGACAGTCAGGGGAATGGGAAGAACAAGCAGTGTCCCAGTAATCACAGCAGCTGCTCCCCCTGACATGATGCCCCTGAGTATATCACAGATTTATGTGGAAAAGTGGAGGAACCTGGTTTGCCTGACATATCAGCAAAGCCGGTGCTGACAACCTACATGAGAAAACTGAAGAACACCAAGCTTCCGAACCACATCAACATGCAGAAAACCTTTTTATGCCTGTCACTATACAAGCCAATTTTAGAAGCACTTAATGAGGCTGTTGAGAATGTTGGAGACACGGTTCGTGTGAACACGTGATTGTCACATTGCACTTTCTATTTAAAGAAAAGATAACACTGCCCTTCAGTTTTCAGTGCGTGGTAAATCCATTGTCACCTGTTAATCCTAGACACTGGTTCCAAATGAGATGGGGGAATATTCACTATATTTCTGCAAGAAATTCATCTGACTAGTTAGAGGCATGTGGTACAGTAGTGAAAAGACTCACCTGCTGAAAAAAATGAAGAACTCTCTCACCATATTCAGAAAATGTGCAAATGGCAACCAAATATTATGTCAGTGTGGTTATCGTCATGTCAGTGGTAGGCCAAAAGATGTACTTCTAGATGTTCAGGGTTATATAAGACACACTGGCTACATCTGTAACAAACCACATCTTAGAAGAGTTAAATGTCTGTAAACTGAACCCCAGAGGCAGGTCTGCTTGTGCATTTGATGCAGCTGTAAACTTCTCGGGAAGACACAGAGCCTTTGGTCAAAATAAAGCGTAAGCCTGGTATCTCCTATACACACTGCAGAGGCCATCTATTCCAACTAGCACTAATATGAGCTGCAGGATCTTCAAAAGACATTAAATAATTCATATACTTAATGTCTTCGGTTACACTCTCCTTTCAGCAAGAGTACAAAAAGGCTGAAAGTGGGAAAAATAGAAGCTACAGTGGGACTGAAGTTCAAATTAGTCCAACCAGGGAAACCTATTGGCTTTCTCATGAGCAATCGTTGGCTGTCATCTTAAAATTAATGTCTCTGTTATTACTGGCTTTGGAAAACATCTGCCAAGATAGGACAGATCTGAGTAGTGAGGCTGGTGGACTCTTTTTGCTATGAAGTTGAAAAACTACTACCCTTGTCTCTTCTAAGTCTGCTGATGAAACCACTGGAGCCATGAAAGCCATCTGATATAACAGTAATACATTTTTTGTTCAGCAATTGAAGCTTCACTTGGATCAATGAAAGAGGTATCCATTGAAAATATACTGGAAGAAGCAAAGACTCCAGCCTGAAGTTGGCAAATGAAGGTACTCACATTGAATACTTAATCAAAAAGAAGTGTTTGTTAAACCACCTGAGAAAGTACACAGACTTGATTCTTACAAATCTACAGCAGTGATTTCTGGATTCTACTCCACCTCCTCATAGCTTTTAAAGGTACTTGTCTTATAAAACATCAGCTGCAAAATGGAGTGAGGCACTAACAATAATAAGGCTGCCATATGATCAGGACAGAATAGAGGATTTGAACACAGAGTGGAATGTCATATGGTAAACAAAGATTTGACTTCAACTTCTTCTTTATCCTCACTAGTGATGTGACCCAAACTTTGTGCAATGTATTTATGTCTTTCATCTCAGGAAACGTATCTTGCTACTTGCAGTCACAATACCTACTACTGAGCAAGCATTCTTTTTCCTCATTGAATAGAATTTTGTATTCTGAAAGACGTCACATTCTGCCTGATCATAAGCGTACCATGAAGGACTGGAACTACCAGCTACACAAGAAGACACCAAAGATGAGCACACTGCATTCAAGAAGTTCATTAATAGAGCTGTGCAAAATGACAAGAAACCAAGGGAGCTGAAGATGAGTGCTTCCTAGTAGGCTTGAATAGCCAACATTAATTTGTGTTATGATTTTAAAGCATGAGTTAAAGCTAATAAAATGGTCAAGAACCATTTTTCTGTTTTTACTGTGGTGTTATACAACCTACCTTTGCCTGTACAGTCTCACCCCTTGGCCCTTACAACCCCTGTAAGTTCAAACAACCCCTCCAATTTCAATTCCTGGGGAAAACACTGATCACAAAGTAGATAATTTGTTAAAAGAGAGCCACCATACAGCATTGGTGGAGCTGGTACATAATATAATTGAAGGTTACAGTGTGTGTGTCCCCCCCCATAGCTATGGAAATAAATACTGCTTCTATCTGAACTGAACCCTAAAATTAGAGTGTGTTTATTCCACGACAAACCTTATCATCAGTACCATCAAATAGCTCAAGTAATGGGGCTTATTCCTTTGAAGCAGGGAGCTCTGCATTTCTGCTACCATGATGGAATGTGCAAAACTACAAAGACCAAGTTCTCTCAGATACTCTAATACAGAAGTATGAGGAGACCATGATTTAATAAATAATTATGTAACCTAATAAAATAGCACCATGATATTCTATATCATGCATCTGGTGAATATGACACAGTAAAGTGAAGGGCTAGTGCCTTTAATTTGGCCTAGGCCTTTGATTTAATTTTTGCTGTGATATTTTCATATTTTTAATTTGTTTAGTGAATTGGCATACTGCTGTCAACTGTAGCTTAGAAAAGATTGTCCCAACATTTGCTTTGTTTGAAATACATGTTGTTCATTGACTTGAATACAATAATTGGCACTATAATTTTATACCTGTCAAAAACTGATGTACACTGTTGCCTAATTGCTATTTTGTGTGCACATTAAAATGTAAAGTCAATTTAGCAGCTTTTGTAATTCAACAAATTCTTGTGAGGCTACAGAATGATAAATGTAGTCACCACCAAACTGCTATTTTGCTCCTTTTTTGGATTTACTTGCCTCAGACATTATCTTAAGGCAACATTGGACCTGATCCTGCAAGGTACTAAGCATCACCTGGGTGACCACCTTCAAAATCTGTTAACTTCCGTGAGCATGTAGGGATTCCACAGCTTCACAATGGACATGTCCCTCGCGTGATTGGACCCACAGTGATATTTTTATTCTCTTGGTTTTGAAGACAAAAATAGCTGTGTATTAAAGGCAAGAGTCATCTTCAAGAACAACAAGAAGTACTGTGGCACCTTATAGACTAACAGATATTTCAGAGCATAAGCAAAGACCCGCTTCATCAGATGCATGAGTGGGGGTGTGGTTTCATGGGGTATTTAAAGACTGGGGTCCCAGTAAAAGGGAGGGCCAGAGCTGACAAGGTCTATTCAGTCAGGGTGGAAAAGGCCCATTGTGAGTAGTATGTATGAAAAGAGGAAAAAACAAGTCCTATCCTTTTACTGGGACCCCACTCTTTAATTACCCCTCTGAAACCACCCTCCCACCTCATGCATCTGATGAAGCAGGTCTTTGCCCATGAAAGCTTATGCTCCAAAATATCCGTTAGTCAATAAGGTGCCACAAGACTTTTTGTTGTTCTCGAAGCTACAGACTAACACGGCTACCTCTCTGATACTAGACAAGAGTAATGCTTTCTGCAAAGAACTACCCTTAAAGTCTTCTCAGAAAATGCAGAATATAGCTTTTCAAGAGGTGTAAGACACTGTAAATTTATAAGATTTGTATTTGTATCTCTAAGCTGACTTCCTATTTTTCACTGCTCAAGGCGGCTTTAGCTATACTGAAGATCATCTTTCATTAAAGCTCAAAATAGTCTGTGACTCAAAAATCAGTGATGTAGTAATTTGTTGAGAAGACATGGCCCTAAAGTATAGACAGGTTCAGACATTTGATTCAGATAACCGCCAGACATCTGAATGTTTACCTGAATCAAAAGGTTGATCCCTTTGGGATTTGCCCATTACTAATTTTATGGCACATCTAAAAATCAAAAGAGAGTTTGAATGAACATCAAGGGTGTTGAAAAGCAGAGCACATATCATAAGCCTTACACCAAATATAGTCTTATTCCATATAGACCTGAATGAAAAGACTTATTAGTATACATGGAATATTGTCCAAGATCATTTCTATTATGCTTATTTCCATATTCCATCCCTTAGATTAGAAGGTTCTAATCCTTTTTCTATTGAAATCAATGGCAAAATTTCTACTCCAATAATATTTTCCATTGTTGCTATTTATACTTGAACAATGAATAAAACCAAGAAAGCTTGGAGTGCTAGCCTTAAATTTCATGTGTGTGCATGCCAAAACTATTTATCTGTCCTAATTTTCCAGTGCGTTTGTTATTCTTAGAGGCAAAAATACTTTATGCATTTTCAGAGTTTTTGCCTATGCTTCTATTAGCAATTGAAGTGAGTTGGTATGTATCCAAGATAGAAAAGTAAAGAGAGAAAGAACTTACAGAACAATAAGAAACAGAGAGGGCACCAGCACCTTTGACTAGGAACAGTACTAGATTGAAACACTTTGCAAACCCATACCTCAACAACTTGCAGCAATTGTTAAGGAAAGCCAAAAACAACCAAGCTTGTAAACAACAGACTGATCTTTCATAGAATATCTGGGGAGATTTGCATAAATGTTGTGCAAATTCACAAATTGGCCTCTATCTTTCTATTATGCCATAAGTTAACCTCATGTCCAGTCAAGTTATGATAAATGTCAGGTGGAAACTTCAGAGACAGATTTGACGTAACTAGTAGGCACAGTTGACTAAGCAGCTGCATTTTCTAGCTTCCATGCTCAATGAGAATCAATCCAGCCAAAAAAATCTATTGGGAAGTTAAATAATATTCAAGAACATTGCTTTTCTGTTCCTAATGTTTCAGATACTGTGCAGCTCAAAATTTCAGTTTAGCTAGAATTAATTCCCCTTTTAAGTTAATGAGATGTGCGTGTTGCAGCAATTCACTTTTCAAATGCATGCTGTAAATGTTTAATATTCCAACAATTTCTGACTTTTAAAAGGTTTGCCCTGTGAAGCCTTCTGCTGTTCTGGTTTGCAGTTTGAAGTCTAATAGCATCAATGGTTTGAGAATCATAACTTTGATTAGCAGAAGTTATGTACTGGACAAATTGTATTAAAGAAAATATGTCATTATTAAGACTAGATGGAAAGGATCTGGAAAACAGACAAAATGACTAAATAAAGCTGAGTTAGCAAGCCACTCACGAAAATAAAGGACAGGTGAGAGAGAGATTTTGGATATTTATAGCACTGAAATCAGTGGGATCACTAGACTCTGATCAAGCATGACAGTTCCCAATGATAACTAAATAACACTATTGTTTCCAATATGACACCAGGGTGAGTTTCTGGCTTGCTACAAACACTTGATCAAAGATGGAAGGTCACGTAAGGCAACCACTTTTCCAATGCTGCATGGGCTATCCCCATTACGGGTTACAAAGTTGGTTAGAGAGCTGGGCTGGGGGCAGGGGGAGGCTTCTGCTGAGCTTCCAGTCCACCATTCTGTCAAGAGAGTGCCGGGCAGGTCCAGCCACTCTCTGTTGAAACAGCGGATCACTGTTTCAATCCACTTTAGGGTGCGGTCGCACTCTGTCGAACGACGTTTTGCAGAAAATCTCATCCGACAGAATCGTCTGTCGACAGATGCTTCTATTGTAACTGTAGCCTGTGTGTGTGTAAAACACAGACTTTGTGACACAGACTGAGTGTGTGCTGCATTGGATACATGACAGTGACTGTGTGTGTGGCACAGACTGGGTGTGTGTGACAGTGACAGAGTGCACATTCTGGGAAAGTTTCTGAGAGAAGCCACCCTCTGTCTCTTTAAGGGCAATCTGTCCTCTGTTGTCTCTCCCCTCCCTTGCTCTGCACCCCTGAGTGAGTCCCTTACCAGCCATGCTTCAGACTGGAGCAGCTCCTCTGTGTGTCTTCCCCTCCCAAATCCCTGCTCGGCAGAGATGGGGAACCGGGGCAGGGGAACACACCGACTTCAGCACTAGCCTCTCCCCTCCACCACTCCTGCTCTGCACAGCTAGCAAGAGAACCCTAGAAACAGCTCAGCTGCGGATGGAACGAGTTGGGGGAGGAGCAGCTGAACACGTGCTGCTGGGTGGAAGTGTACGCAGTCTGCTACTTAACTGGACAGTCTGGAAAGAAATGCTTGGTGGGCCACATCCAGCACCCAGGGCACAATTTTGCCCACCCCCACATTATAGGGTGGGAAGCAGATGAACAGGAGGGGGCAGAGCACCTTAACTTCACCCCCCATGTGCCAGGCAGTGTAGATGCCCTGGTGCAGAATGCCAAGGAGCACAGTCTATGGATGCTAAGGGTAGAGCACTCAGTCCCAGACAAGAGCACCCAATGCCCCAAACATCTCTTCCATAGCCAAAGCCCTCACACTCCCTACACCCCAACCCCTTGCCTCCAACCAGAGCCCCCTCCCACACCCGGGACTCTTCATTTCCAGCCCCAATCTGCAACCTGAACCTGCAGCCCAGAATCTGGATTCCTCCCGTGCACCAGCACCTTGCCTCAGCCAGCAGCCCCCTCTCACACTCCAAACCCCTTTGCTCCATCCCCCCAACCTGAGTCCCCTGCTGTACCCCAAAACCCTCCCCCGATCCCACCTCAGAGCTCACACCCCCAGCTGGAGCTCTCACACCCTCCCATGCCCCAGCCCCCTGAGCCAGCTCAGTGAAAACGTGGGTGGGGACCGGGGAAAGTGAGCAACGGAGGGAGGTAGGTGGATGGGTGAGGAGGGCAGGACCGCGGAGGAGGGGTAAGGGTATTTGCTTCCGTGTGAGCAGAAAGCTGGCAACTTCACCCTCATTGCTGCCCTGCTTGAGAGCCTGCACATCCACCTGGAGCCCTCCCCTCCCCTGCATTCGAAGGTTTTGCCCAAGCCTAGAGTCTCCTCCTGTATCCTGAACCGCTCATCTCCAACCTCATCCTGGAGTCCTCACCCCAAGTCAGAGCTTTCACCCACTTCCCGCACTCCAAATCCCTTGTCCTTGGCCCTAGCCCAGAGCCTACCCCCTCCCACACCACAACCCCCGACTCAACCTGCAGTTCCCCTCCTATGCTCCACATCCCAGTCTGGTGCCCTCCAGTGCACTTCAGACACCTTCTTCTCAGCCCCACACCAGAGAACATAAGAACGAGAACATAAGAACATAAGAATGGCCATACTGGGTCAGACCAAAGGTCCATCCAGCCCAGCATCCCATCTGCCGACGGTGGCCAATGCCAGGTGCCCCAGAGAAGGAGAAAGAAGACAATGATCAAGTGATTTATCTCCTGCCATCCATCTCCTGCCCTTGTTCTGAAGGCTAGGGCACCATACTTTATCCCTGGCTAATAGCCATTTATGGACCTAACCTGCAAAAATTTATCAAGCTCTTTTTTAAACCCTAATAGAGTCCTGGCCTTCACAGCCTCCTCCGGCAAGGAGTTCCACAGGTTGACTGTGCGCTGTGTGAAGAAAAATTTCCTTTTATTAGTTTTGAACCTACTACCCATCAATTTCATTTGGTGTTCCCTAGTTCTTGTATTATGGGAAAAGGTAAATAATTTTTCTATATTCACTTTCTCCACACCATTCATGATTTTATATACCTCTATCATATCGCCCCTCAATCGCCTCTTTTCCAAACTGAGAAGTCCCAGTCTCTCTAGCCTCTCCCCATATGGGACCCGTTCCAAGCCCCTAATCATCTTAGTCGCCCTTTTCTGAACCTTTTCTAATGCCAATATATCTTTTTTGAGGTGAGGAGACCACATCTACACGCAGTACTCAAGATGTGGGCGTACCATAGTTTTATATAGGGGAGGCTGCACTCCAAGCTGGAACTCTCACCCCCTTCCCAAACCCCACCTAGCAAATGTGAGAGCAGGTAGAGGAGAGTGAGAAGGGGAGTGAGGGCAGGGTCTCAAGGAAGGAGCAAGAATGACGTGTTCAGTTTTGTGCAATTAAAACTTTGGCAATCCCATCCCAGATTCGTACGGCTTGTTGGGTCATAGACAGTTCTCTGAGGACTAAGCTGGTCCTAGACCCTGGCAAAAGACAGAGGCTGCTCAAAGATGTTCTCCTACGACAGCCTCACAGAATTCTCATGGCAGTTAAGTGGTCATGCAGAGATAGAAGCTTCCTAACTTAAACCGCCACACCAGGGAAACTGCAAAGGCAGCGTGTAAACAGTGCATAGAAGACTTAGCAGGCATATCAACTGGGACTTAAATATCTCTGTGCTAGATTTACAGATAGGCTTCATCTATAAAATTTGGATCTCGTTCTCAATCACGACACAGCTGAGGGGTGACTGGATGCAGCATTTTTCGAAGAGTTAGAGACACCAGCTGTGCTCTTTGGATGTGGTGAGTTGGAGTTCGGAAGCCATCTGTATCTGATGAGTGTTCGATTCTGAGGCTTTGTCTCAGGCCCATTTTACTTTTACTGCTCTAGTCTGTCAATCATGGTGATGTAGAGGGGGTGAAGATACGTGCGACAGACCAAGCAGCTAACAGGATGACCCTCTGCTGTCTGTAACCTAAGCTGGCAGGTAACACCTCTGTCCCTGAAGAAAGAGCAGGGAGGAGCCCAGCTGGGTTTGAATCAGAGGCAGCAGTTGGAAGCTGGGGGAGAGGTGGAAGGGAGCTAGCCTGTGCTGAGGGGAGGCTAGACCCCAGATGGGGCACCCCTCAGGCTCCCTTCCCCACAATGGATTGGAATGACTGTCTGTGCCTGCTGCACTGACACCTCTGTACCACACTTGGCCTCTGTCAACTAATAAACTCCCTGTTCTACCTGTTGAGTGAGAGTCACTTCTGCCTGTGGTTACGGAGCACAGCTTGGGGACCCCTGAACCCCATTACAATCATATGCTTAGTAAAAACGATATACCAGTTCCACAGACAAATATCAATGTATGTAAATGCAATCATCACAGGGTAAATGATATAAACTCTGCAATGCTCCCTTGTGTAAAAGCCTGAGAAAACCTATGACCTTTACACTGTGTTCTGAATGCATTTGAGTGCTCTTGAAAACCCTGACAGATCAATTTTAGAGTAACAGCTCTCCAATAAATACTCTAGCAATTGCTAGTCATGTCACCCTAGATGACCTCAAGATAGAGATGCACAAAAAGCTAAGACTTGAATCATACATGTATGTACTTCTAAATAGCCACTCTGTCAAACTACACCTACTACATCGGATGTTAGTCTGGATAAGACCAGTTACCAAGCCAACTTTTACATTCCTTGTCTTGCTCCCAGTATATATACATTGCCCTGTCAGACAGACTTCAGCTGGATTAGGGCCTATTATATTCTATATGGAGACTGGTGAAGATGGATGATGAGAATGTTAGAAGAGAAAAGAACAACAGAAGAAGTCAAATGTCTGTTCTGGACCAGATTTTGGAATGAAATGAATTATGGTAAGATTAAACATGTACTCTTCCTGCTCAGAGAAATCCACTGCCGAAACAATCCCTGATTTTTATGGTAAATTATTCAAGCCAACTCAATTTTATATGAAACAATAAAACTTCCAGAAGAAAAATATTAAAGACTATAGTGGACAAATATTGGTATATATGAAAAGAGCACTTTTTAGAGATAAGTGGAAAGAGTTATATTGAGGAATAGTCAATGCATCAGCAAGTTTAGGGATCACAAATGTATATTATGAGCCACTACATTAGCATCATATCACAACAGAGAATTTTAAATGAATATTTTAAAAATATTTATATTCAAGTATTATTCTGTCTCTTGCTCACCTTAGTGGTTTTGTTCTTTGATTGTGGGACAAAAATACAATCATTTCTTTTAACAAAGAACCATAACCAGGGAGGACAAAAAAATAGCTGATACCTTCACAATAGCAATGAATAGTGAACCAGAATCATAAAAGTAATAGGCTTAGAATTCAAGTGACACATCTAAGTGAGCTGTGCAGGACTTGGGCAGTTTTCTTAACAGGAGCATAAATATGTGGAAGGCATTCATATCTTATCATAACAGACAGCCGCATGAATAGCCACATTGACAGAATGGGAGTTTTACCTGCATAAGGATTGCAAGATTAGCCCAGTAATTTTACAGAGCAAAAGCCTCTTGTGTAACAGCCCGAAGTTACAGCTTTCACCACTGTAAAACAAACAGCAAGAACATAAACGAAACAAACACCCGTTTGTTAAGTTGGGCCCTCAGAAGTCTGCAATTGTTTTTGGTTAGCAGTACTATTTTAGTGGCTCTCTATTCTTAAAAACTAGCTTTTGTAGAGAAATTTGCTTTTAAGTATAAAACTATTTTGTTGTATATTCTGTGGTACAATACAAAGTAATCTTTCTTCTGTGTATCTGTGGTCTTAATACATTTAAGCAATTAATCCATAATGTGACAAAGGCAGCATGAAAACAGACAAGCAGCTTAGTTTTAATAAGCACTAATACATTTATGCGCTGTTTTGGCAGACTAGCCTTCGACAAACATTTGGCTTCCCAGAGCATATCTATGAAAATTAACGATCTGTCACCAGACTTGCCTATGTTCTAATGAAGTAGTTAGTCAAGTATGAGTGAAGTCAGTGTGAGAAGCTGCCTTCTCCCATTCATGATAAAGCCTCTCTCCCTCGAACAAATTAAATTAGGTGAGTAAAAATTTAATTACTGCTATGCTCCAATTTTACATTCATGATCAAACAGAAGTCTAAGTCAGGTTTATAGTCCCATGCTATGAGATAAGCCATGCATTTGAATGCCTTTACAAATGGTTGTTTTCTCCAAACACAGAGTTCATGGAAAAAAAGTTTTCCTCTCTTTTCAAAATAAAGACAATATTTTCCAGTAACTGGTGGTACTATTCCCATTTCAAAACTCAACCAAAATTATCTCAAATAGCTTCAGATATCTTGGATCCAAGGTGGAGAGGGGAGGGGAGGCTGAACATGACTCAGCAGCTGAGCTAGAAAACTAGATTTGCTGTTGTTCAGGGTTGAGTTAAATTTCTGCATGTTGTATCATGTCTGAACCAAAAAGTATCCAAGGAGCAATTATATATTTCATAATGTGGGCATAATTCAAGTCTCTAAAGCCACCCAAAAAACCCACAACCTTCAACAGGGGAAAAGCCAACAAGTTAAAAAATATAATTCCCTCAAACCCTGAATGAGGGAAGTCCCTACCCTGTTCTGAACACCACCCTGACAAATAAATGTCTAAATGAGGACTGTACAAAAAAAACAAAAATTTCAGTGTCTCAAACAGTGTTGAGGTTTTCATTAAAAAAAGGAAAAAAATAGAGCATTAAAGACCACAGAATAGTTAATATACTGGTGGTTAGAGCACTCACCTGAGATGTGAGACACTGCGATGGGATGCACTTCCTTTGCACTGTGCAAGAAAAAGTTACCACTGCACTGAGGGCTGAGAAAGACACACCCCTTCCACCTTACTGGGCATGCTCTAGCTTCTCAGGTATAAAAGTAAGCAGCTCAGCTAAGCTAGGGCTCATGACTGGAAGAAGGGGGTGTTTACTGCCTGTTACAGGAAAGCTGCTGTGACTGAGACTGCTGATGAGAAGCTTCCAGGGAGAATGGAGAAACCCAGATGTGAGCAAGCTCTAGAGCAGAGAGATGAAACAGAGACCTGCACTGCAGCTAGAGGGCTGGTGGAAGGAAGTAGTCCAGGGGAAGGCCTCAGCTAACTGGCAAGTAGCCTGATGGTGGGGCTCAGTGTGTTTAGGTTGGTGCTCTTTCCCTGCCGACTCAATGGCTGAAGCTACAGCCATTCTTAGGGCTCTGGGCTAAGTCTCCAGTTGAGAGGGAGCGCCTGGCTCCACCTGCTGTGTAGGGGAGGGGACACTTCCCCCCCACATCTCATGCCACTAACCAGGGAGCTACACTACCCTGTGGAGTGGTGCAAACTTACTGACTCTAGCCATTGCCTTGTAGACTGGGGTGGTTTCCTGACGTTGGCCACTGGGCCTCAACGCCCTGACAATTAGGCAAGTTTACTGAGTGTGACCATTAGGCTGCATTACCCTTAAACTAGTGAAATTTTATTGACTGAGTTTACTAATTCTGGCCCTTGGGCTGCACTGCCCTATGGAGTAGGGCAAGTTCATGGACTCTGGCTATTGGGCCACCTTACCCTACAAATTGGGACAATTTTACTGACTTTGGATAGCAGGTCACACACCTACATGTCTGTGGGCAACACTACAGATATAAGTTGGGGAGAACAGACCTGGGAATTAACCACATGCTTGGTAAGGAAGGCAGGTGCACTCATCCTGCACTCGGCACAACGTTCCTCAACCCCACAGAGGCTGTTGGCTCAAGTCCACATTTCAAATCATAAACAAAGACTTGAACCTGGGTGTTCTTCAGTCTAGCTGAGTGTTCTAATCATCAGGCTGCTGGCTGTCCTGTGGTGTGAGATTCTATCCAGGACCCAAGAGACTCTTCCCTTCAAACAGGTGTGGGAAACATTTAGTCTTTCAATGACTCGGCATTTTCTGACCAAAAAAATTCCAGAGTAGCTCAAGGCTCAACTCAAATATAAACTTTAGTCTGAGCCACCTCCTTCACTATCTTCTAGAATTTTCTTCCTTCTGTAAGATCTAATCTCATCCACTGCTGCCCTTCTCCCACCATAGAGAATTTTTACCTTCTGTTCTTCAAGGGTGTACCTGATGCCATTAAAACTGACTGCCGTAATGAATAAGCAAAAATAGCCCAGCATTTCCAGGCAGGATCTTAGCACTTGAAAAATCTGTCAAAAAATAAAAAATTGCATAAGTGTGGTGAGAGCTTGGTATGAAGTATCTGCTTGCAAGGAAGCCTACAGGTATATAGGAAAGACTCTGCTTTTGTTCAGGAGAAATAAGGAGTCTTCAACGCATTTTTATTCTACAGTTAAAATTCAGGTCTCAGGTGTGCCTGTGGGTGTAGGTTCTGGAAGAGGACAGGACTTCAGGAACGTCATAGGCCTGAGTTGCCTTACAAGCCCTGGAAAGAGACTGTGGTGCATGATCGTGAAGTGCAGGCTGTGTGGCTTGCAGTCTGTACCGTGGCTACTTTCCAGATGTTGACTCTTTAATTGGCCTCAAGGTTGCAATGGTTTACAAAGAATCACCTCCCTAGGCCATAGCAGTTCGGAAGTGTTTAGTAATGGGAAATAGCCTGATTGTCCACATGATATGCTGTCCGTGTAACAGCAATAAAAATGTTACATATTGTGTTTATGGCAGGTAACATAGGGTGAATTGAGTAAAGCAAACATGATTAAAAATGACAGTTCAACTGCAACAAGGCTGAAATGCTTAACGTATCATTACTGCCTGAAAACCAAATTGTGATCTTGCAGTCCTGACTCAAGCAGACCCGTTGAGTTCAATGAGACTTTTGCAGGATTAGGGCTCTGGTTTTTGCTGGTAGTGTAAGATGTATTGATCACATACTTAGACAACTTCCAGGTCCTTGTGTGCAACTAAAATCTCAGCACCAAACCCACTGACAGCAGGTGACAAAGGGGACAACTGCCCAAGGGTCCTAATGAATCAAAAGGGCCTGAGGCTCCTGGCTGCTGCTACATGGACAGCTACAGCAACTGGAGCCCAAAGTCCTTTAAATGGCTGCTGAAGCCCCACACAGGGTGGTCTGGGCAGCACTGAGGGCTATCTGGGGCAGATGCAGCATGCTTCAGGTGGCACTGAGGGCTGCCTGGGGAAGGCTTGCCCCAGCATTGCCCTTTCTGCCCAAGGCCTGTTGCCTTCTGGGAGCACAGCCAGGCCCCTTCTGCCTTGTCCAGGGGGCTGGCAAGCTACTGGCCTCACTGCTCCTCACTCTTATCTCACAGCCTAGCAGTATTTGAACATTCATCATTCTATTGCACATCAAGCAGCTTATTCACTACTCGTGCTCCTGCTTCAGGAGATTCAGTAAAAATTCAGAGGCCTGACAAATGTTTTGGTATGAGAGAACATCTTGGGCCAGATCTTCAGAGGGTGTCAATTTACACCCCATGAGAAACTGACTCGTTCTTGAAATATTAGGGAACAATGAAAGTTAGCTTCATCAAATAAGGAGTCCCAGTCCAGGAGTGAGGAGCTGGAAGGGCAAGTGATGAGAGAGACTCGGAAATGGAACCATATAGTGTGTTTTAAAGTTTCAGTTCAACAAAGTAAATATTTGTGCGTTAAAATGTTTCTTTAAAATTAAATTCTTGAACTACTACACTGTGGAACTTTTTTCAGAGGGAGTTTTCTGCATTAATAAAACATAGAATATGGGTTCATGTTAACCACAGAAAAAGGTTTTACCTGATCTTCAGATCATGAGTCATAATATTGACTTCTTTGGGCACTGGAGGCCCAAGTGTCTGAGAGGAGAAGGAGAAGAACCCCTACCTGTGGTGATAAACAAACCAAACATCCTTAAGTTCTGCTTCTATGAATTTTGGAAAATATTTTTTGGCATTTGGATAACTGGCAAATTTGGTTAACCAGCATGTCCCTGCTGGGGCTGGCTGCCAGTTGTGGAAAGTAGGGCTGGGCTGTGGAGGGTGGGGTAGGGGGACAGAGCTGGGATGACTGCCAGTCCAGCTCTAATAACTGGCATACTTTATCTGGCATGCCTGGTTCCCTGAAGATGCTGGATAATAAAGCTTGTACTGTAACTGTTTATTAGCGTAACACCCAAGGCTCCAATCCACTTTGAACCACTGTTTCACTATGTGTTGTACATATATCTAGCAATAGCAAGTCTATACCCCACAGACCTCATGGTCCAACTATATGAGGCAGGGGATGGAAGCTAAGACCATACCAAACAACATTGTAGCTAGCAAAAATAATCCCATCTGAGCCTGCAATTCCAAGGGGACAGACAACAGTAATTCATCTGACTGCACCCTACAAATCAGGTAAATCAAACATGTAAACACTCCTCAGTTGTGCTCACAATCATGGGTGTCATACTTGACAAGTTGGAGGTTTTATTTATTCCTTTTCAATGTCAGTTCCCAAGCGTATAAGCTATAGGCCAAAGCCATTTTTCTATAAAGTTTCAGAAATAAGATAGTTGTTCTGAGAGAGAGAGAGGGCAGCAGTTTCTACAACTTCAGCTGAACTGAACATGTTATTGAAAGAATAAAGAGGCTGGCCCTGGTCTCACAGAAGTCAGAGTTTTGCCACTGACTTCAATAGAAGCAGTACAGAGCTGTACTGAGAATGGCATATTTCCAGATCTGAAGAAGTGTGTTTGCCTAACAAAAGCTCATTACCTAATAAATTATTGTGTTAGTCTTTAAGATGCTACATGACTGCTGGTTTGTTTTAGTAAACACAGTGACTTATTTGGCTCAATACTAGCGTAGGAGACACTGGTACCAAATACTTGGAGAGGCACTTCCATATACTAGGAATGGCTCCATGTCTACTGGACTTCCAAGCATCCAGACAATCCAGACTTGCCTCACAGTCCACATAGTTGCACTTATCCTACAACAAAGGAGACAGCATGATGCTTCAAGTTGCTTTTCATTTCTATGGCAATAATATTCTGCCTCCAATTCCACTCATCACTCTTGACCCATGTCATACATATCTGCTATTTTGACGAGTCATCCCACAGCTTTTCTTCAGTATGACTATGACCGCGTCAGACAAATCAAAAACCTGTTGTCGACTTATCTCAACCTGCAGGATACGTACACTGTGAGGTTATTTCTTTAAACATACATGTCAAACAAAGTTGAAAAGTCCTGTTCCAAGCCACAGTGCAGTGAGGCAGCTTGTTGACTTCTAAGCACAAAATCACAAAGCTTAGGCCCCCTTTACTTTTGCTTAGTGTTTTACCAGGATAGCTTGTTATCCTTGTCTCCAGGCTTTACTTTTTGATTGTTTAACTTTCGTTTCTATTAGTACTCTCCATATATTTTCAGATTTGAAACCATTTCTGCCACCTCCCACGTGCTTCTACATAAATCTTGTTGCCACACTATTAGACCAAGTCACAGAGAGGTACCCATGTTAGTCAGAATTCGCAGATCTGAAGAAGTGGGTCTGTCCCATGAAAGCTCATCCCCTAATAAATCATTTTGTTAGTCTTTAAAGTGCTACAGGACTGCTTTTCTGTTTTATTATACCAAGATGGCAGCTCCAGTGGAGGAGATGGTGGCTTGCTCCTCCAGGCTGCCCCAGCAGTACCAGGGGGGCGGGGTGGAGGGGAAGGCAGGGGTTGGGGACCAGGCTGGACTGCAGAGACAGCTGCAGGTCGAGGGGTGTTGAGAGCAGGCCAGGCTAAGCCAGGCCAGAGGGTTTGGAGGGAACTGCAGGCCAAGGGGATGCTGGGAGCTGGCTGGGCCAGGCCAGAGGGTGCGAGTGTGGCTAGAAGTGCCTGACTGCATGTCTGTGGGCACTGAGCCACTTCGCCATGCGCAGCTGGAGGTACTGTCAGCTCTGGGCTGCACCAGGGGTAAGTCCTTAACTGGGGGCGGGGGTACAGGGAGTGGCAAGCCAGGAAGGTTCAGGAACCAGGCCAGGCTGAAGGATGTGGGGAGGGGGAACTGCAGGCCCAGGGCGGGAGTGTTGGAAGCAGGCTGGGCTGGGCCAGAAGGTGCGGGGGAGCTGCAGAGTGTGGCTGGAGGTGCCCCACCACACAGCTGTGGGTGCCCCACCGTGCAGCAGGAGCTGCTTCTCCATTTGCTGCTAGAGGTAACAGCGGCTCTGGTGGAGGAGGTGGCGGCTCCTCTGGGCTGCACCTGCGGCATGTTCTTAACTTACTTTGGGGTGGATCACGGACTGGGCCAGGGAGGGTGTTGGGAGAGGGCTGGGCCAGGCTGGGGGATGGGGGGGGGAGCTGTGGGCCAGGGGGTGCTGGGACCAGGATGAGCCAGTGGGTGCGAAGGGGGGCTAGGGGCAGGGGAGTGTTGGGAGCAGGCTGGGATGGGTAGGGGGGGCTGCAGGTTGGGGAGGAGCTCAACGACAGGAGTGGGCAGTGGCAGGGAGGATTGAGCCAGGCCGATCCTCCCTGCCATTTGCCCTGTGTTATTTCATCTTGCTCACGTGGTCCTCCGTAAGCCCCAAGCAGGGGCAGCAGCAGCAGCTGTGCCAGCAGCCCACGGATGCCAGGTGGCAGCAGGGGCCCCCAAGCATGACAGTGGGCAGGCGGACTGAGTGGCTTCTGCCCCCTCATTATGCATTTGATGAGGGTCTGAGATACTTGGATCCCTGGATTATTTTGGGTAATTCAAATGGCATATGAACCATGATCTGGTCATCAGCATCTGAGGAAGTGTCAGAAAATTCCTCACTGCCTTGTGGGTAGGTTCAGGAGATCCAAAGGCTATAGAAGTAAACCCACGCAGAAAATCCAGAGTGGAGACCCTAAGGCAGGTAGCAGGGAGGATTTGTCAAACCTGCTGTCTGGCATCTCCTTGCGGTCACCTCAGCTCCAAACATACTGACTTCTGTCTTTCCTTTGGATTCAACTGGGATGGCCAAGAGGGGCACAGTGGCACTTGGCCAACGCACTTGCTCTAAACACTAGCCCAGGCAATGCAGTGTGTAAGAGGTGCCCAATGGAGAGGACACTCCATCCTTGCTGATATCATGGAAACAACACGCAATGTGGCAGTTACAGGTTATGAGCCCCCCTCAACTGGCGAGAGGATAATGCCATTGGTCGCTTTCTTTGGTGGGAGGAGTCTTCTTGCTCCGCTGATCAGCTACCACGCACCTCGAGCTGGGAAGCACCCAGTCAATAAGGTCCTGTGAAGATCTGCCACACCCAGCCTCATAGAGATCCTCAACAACAGAAGACTATGATGCCTTGGTCTTGTGAGAAAAATGGGTGACAAACATCTTCCCCAAGAAAGCCTCTTTGGTGAACTGTCACGTGGGTTGAGAACAAGAGGAAAACCAAAGCTAAGATTCAATGATACATGCAAAAATGCTATGGAAAAAATTGATTAATCCAAAACCCTTGGAATCTCAATCATCTGATTGAAATACCTGGTGGTGATTGCTACGACAGGGCACATCAACCTTCGATAGTATATGTGCAAGCCATGCAAAAGAACTCCGTCTTAAAAGGAAAAACTCTCAGACTCAAAAATTCAGAAATAGACTGACATGCAGTTATTGCAATTGACTGTACAAATCCAATATTGGACAGATAAGCCATGAGAGAAGCTACAGATTAAAATACTGCCCATAGATCCTCACCACCACTGCTAACCACCATTTCTCGAAACAAAAAGGGGCCATAGATAGTTTGTATTGAGCCACCACGATCACCACCCAAATCCACCAGCATAACTCTCTCTTCTGTCATCTTCACCCACCTCACCATACACCACTGGAATAGGTGCATCATTTGAAAGTTTCACCTTTTTAATTCTGGAAGTAGAATCCTGGGCTATGTGGACTAACAGCCTGTTGCAGTGTAGTGAAGCTTACTGGCTGTACAGAATACAGCTCAGAAGCTGGTTCAGATGATTAGATACTGAACATTTGTCAGTACATTTCTATCAATCATTGTAAGTACTTCTGACTACTTAAACTGCCCATGGGTTAAGTGTTTCATTAAAAAAAAAGACATTTGTCTTTAAAAACAGCATAGTACTGCATTATCATGAGTACATTTTTAACAGAGTAACACTAACGAGCTGAAAAGGACATCGTAATAAATCACATTCCTTAAACTTTCTAGAATGGTTTTCAATCCTCTTTATGCAAATGGCAAAAGAGAATTAATCGTCACTGCCAGCACTCTACTCTGAATATATATTTTTCTCTCTGTGGCCACCTCCTTCCACCATCAGAACTCCCCATTCCCACACAAATTACATCTTGCTGTATCAACACTGATAAAACTTTTCTTGCCCTCTTCTACTTTCTCTACCTTGGTAATCTAACCAAGTTACGAACCAGAAGCCTATAATTTATTGTTGCTGAGATACTTGAAATCAGGCATGAAGAGTTAACTATTGTCCTGTCAAGCCATACAGCAAACCATGCTTTAATTTGGAAACTGTGATTACGGCAAAGGACTGGAGTCAAAACTCTTACATTTTATTACCCAACCCTGCCAAATGTTGATCACCCATTTATTCTGACCACTGTCAATCTCTCAAACAGGAAGGCTATGTCTACACTACAGCATAAAGTCAATTTTAAGGCACTTAGCTCGACTTTTATAATGTGATTGTCTTCACTGCAAATACCATTATGTCGATTTTAAGGATCACAAAAGTTGACTTTCTTGCCCTGACCCTCTGATGCAGCATAACACCAAGTTCTAATTTAAAAAGTGAAATTAATGCTAGTGGGGAAACAGCATTACTTAATTCATTTTATTGACCTCCAGAGGTATCCCACAAAGCCCCACAGGTGTCCATTCTGGCCACTTTCACCATAAGTACCAGGAAGCCTGGGAATTCAAATTCATTTTCTTTCTGACCAGCGTGGATACCAAACCCCAGGAGCCATCTAGCCATCATGGCTACTCTGGGTTCTTGAGATCTGAGTTCTCAGGGTCATAAAAGAGCTCCAGCATGGAGACATAAGGAGATCCTCATCTTATTTTGGTGAGGGAGGATAAGAATCAGTGCTGAGCAAACTGCAAACCAGCAAACAAAATGTGGACATTTATGAGACTATTTCACAGGGCATGATTGAGAAGAGGGTATGTCCAGGACACTCAACAATGCCAGGTCAAAGTAAAGGAGCTCAGGCAGAATTATCAGAAAATGAGATAAGCTAATGGGCAATCTGGGTCACCTCCCAAGACATGTCACTACTACAGGCAGCTCAATGCTATTTCTGGGAGGGACCCAACCATGCTCCCCGAGGCTGACAGAGACTCTTCAGGAGACCATCCTCAGGACTCCAGTAAGAGCCTAGAGGGGAAGCAGAAGGTGGACACTGATAAAGAGGAGGCAGCCAAAAGTCACTAGGTGCCTGACGAAGCTGATCCTGACAGCCCAGAGATTTTCATCACCCTGGTGCCAGTCCCCTCATTGATTCCTGATGCTCCAGGGTCCAGCAATGCTGGAGAAGACTCTCTTGGTGAGTATATTCTTTAGAATGCTACAAAAAAAGTTGCATCTGGGTTGGGGTATAGGTTTAGTTCTGTTGCACATTTTTTTAAACTGCTGTAAGTAGGCTGAGGGATCAGGCATGGTGGATCTATGCCCTTTAGAACAGCTTATCACCTTAGAACAGCTTATAATATTTCTGGGGATGGAGAACTTCTCCTTTTGGGAGACCTCAATAAAGGTCTCAGCCAGGTAGTAGTTTTTTGCATAAGGTTTTGGGGAGGCACACCTTGCCATGCCAGGCAACCAATAAGTAATCTGGTATTATGGCACCACAAAGTATTCTGGCAAATTTTCCAGCCCTCTGCTCACACAGTATAAGCATATTTTCTTTTTCACTCTCTGTTACTCTTAGAAGGCTGTCCCTCTTTTTGCAACCTGAAGGAAGCACAGGAAGTTTCATTAGTTTGCCCCTTAAGATTACTGCACTGCTCCCTAGCTATTTAAATTTACCAGAATTGCTCTGCTGCACCATGTGGCTGGCAGGCTCTCCATCTCCCCTCTCACTGAATATGGCACACTCTCCTGGACCTCTCCCCTCCTACCACACTGCTGACTTTTCCCCTGCATAGGATTTATGAGGAGCCACCAAGAGTTTTTTTCCAGGCATTATAGTTTACAGAGCTGACCCTTCCTCCCCCAACCAGCCCACCATGCAGCCGGCGGGATCGAACCCTCCTCCCCACCACATGGCTGCCAGGCTGTGCGGACCCTGCTCCTGGACACTGGCATGTCCAGCACTGGTTTTCACTGCTTTAAATGTTTTTTCTCCTGCACAGGACTTGAGGATCGAACAACAAAGATTTTTTCCATGCTTAACAGTTCAAAGGGTTTGTTTAAACATACCTCCACCCCTAATCATCCTTAAGCTGCCATGATCTTAGCATGTCTGCAATGAAGTGGTCTGAATAACTAACAGCTTCTGTTCTGGAGAGGCTGATTCACTGTCATCCTTAAGAAGCCATAACCGTCCTTAGACAACAAAAGTTGCAGTGATTGTCACACAGAGACCCATTCATTCTATAGGCAAGCACTTTGTGTCACATTTCAAAATTGCATCTAAATTTTGACCTTCACTGCCTTCAACAGGCAGTATGAACACAGGAGACAAGGTTGCTGTGATAAGGCAAAAGAGAAGACCCAAACAGAACCTCATACTGCCCCAGTTTATAAAGACTGACAGGGCATGAGCCAAAGCTGCTGCTGACAGAAAGTGGCCCCAGCAGTGGCAGCAAACCATGTTCCAGTGCAGGAACAAGGACTCAGCATAGCTGCTGATGGTTCTTAGGGAGCAAACCAACACCCTGCATTCCATGCTGGAGCTGCAGAGGGACACCCACCATAGGGACTCCTTATGAGGCCTCCACACCCTGTTGCTCAGCCTCCCTTCAATATGGCTTGACTCCCACCCATCACAGTCCCTGAACGCAGGACAGGAGGGCAAGAACAGTCCCTTGCTCTACTGCCAGGACCTCTCCATGCCACAAAAGGCTCACATTCCACCAGACGTGATACCAGGATTCCCTTCTTTTTCCTACACCTTAACCCTCCCCCCACCTAAATAAAAATAATGTTTTTGTGAAAAACACAGTGTCATTTATTGGTTCATATGAGCTGGGGTGCAGTTGGAAGTGCTTTCAGTAAGGTCAAGCACACATCATTGTAGGGTGTGGCAGTAGTATTACAATAGTTAAATGCAGCAGATTCATGTGGCTGTCTGCTATTCATAAAGCTACTTCTCAAAGCCTCCCTGATTGATGTTGCTGCTGCATGTCCATTGGTGAATGCCTTGTGTCTGGTTGTGCATAAGCACAGCCCAGGGCATTTGCCTCTGCAACCACACTAGCATGAAATTCTGCCCCTTTTTATTCATAAATATTATGCAGAATTCAGCATACTACAACTACGGTGGGGATTTTGGTTTGGCAAAAGTCCAAATGGGTCAAAAGACACCTGAATCTGGCTTTTAAATGGCCAAAGGCACATTCCACCACCATTCCGTATTTGCTTAACCTGTAGTTGAAGTACTGCTTGCTGAGGTCCAGGGTGCCTGTATACAACTTCATGAGCGAATGGGGCAAAGCATAAGCATGGTAATCGAGTATCACTATGGGCATCTCCACATCACCAATTTTGATTGTCTGGTCTGGAAAGAAATTTCCATCCTGGAGCTTTCTGTACAGACCTCAATTTCTAAAAATGCGTGTGTTCTGCACCTTTTCTGACCATCCCACATAGATGTCGGTGAAAAGATCTTTGTGATCCACCAACACTTGCAACACCATGGAGGAATACATCTTGCAATTTATGTATTCTGAGGCCATGTGGTCTGGGGCCAGGATGGGGATGTGTGTTCCATCGAACACCCCAGCAAAACTGTCCACTATGTGCTTCTCATTTTCCAGAGTTACATTTCTTCTGCATTAGACAGATTGCCCTGGCTACTTGGATCACCACAGCTCCCATTGGCGAGCTGCCCACCCCGAATTGATTTCCCACTGACTGGTAGCTGTCAGACATTACAAACTTTCACAGAGCAATTGCCACTTGCTTGTGAACTGTCAAAGCAGGTCTCATTCTGGTATCACTGCGCTTCAGGGTGGGGGACAGCAAATCACAAAGTTCCATGAAAGTGTCCTTGTGCATGCGGAAGTTCTGCAGCCACTGCTGGACATCCCAGACCTCCAAAACAATGCAATCCCACCAGTGTGTGCTGGTTTCATGTCTCCAGAACCAGTGCTCCTCTGCAAGCAATGCATCAGGGCAGCCAGCAGCTCTGCATTCCTGTTCTCCAGCTCTTCAATATCATCATCCAAATTATTTACAGCCATCCATCCTCCTCACTGGCTTTGTCTAATAAAATACTGCATGACACTTTGGGAAGTGGCCATAGCACCCTGAGCAATGGCTTCAGGCTGTTCAGGATCCATGCTAACACCATGCAGCAGTATGAGCCAAGGGCAAGCTTTGGGAAAATTGCCCAAAAATGGTGCAAAATTCCTTGGGCCAGCTGTTTGTTTTCCAATGGTGGGGGGAAGTATGTTTTGCGTGCTGGGGGATGATGACAACATCAGCCACCCAGAAGCATTGGCAGTGCATTTTTCCCATAAACCACTGGCACAAAAACTCAGAATGCAATGGGACAGTAGGTACTGTGGGATAGGTACCCACAATGTGTTGCTGATGCAGTCTAACGTAGGAAAGGCAATGGAGACATGCTATTTAGACTTTCTGACATTTGTGGGCACTCACCTCTGACTTTATAAATCTAGCAGTTAAAAGTTGACTTCAATAAATTCAACTTTATTTCATAGTGTAAACTTAGCCTCTTTGTGTAATCTGAAGTAAGGTGACTCAGAGCACCAGGTGCTGCTTCTATTTTGTTATATAGCTACCCAGAAAAGCAGGAGGCCTTCTCCACAAAAAACAGAAGAAGTGATACACAGCTTGCTAAATCAAACATGCTTCATGTTCCAGAGGGGAAAAAAACAGAACCCACAGTGACAACAGCCATATCTCTCCTCTGTAACTTCCCCTCCTTTCATTATGTTTCAGTCTCTAGAGTCATTGGGCTATGGACCAGTGCATTCAAAAAATGAAAAGCTTTTCTCTCTGAATACTTCCAATCAGATCACACATCACATAAATCCCCAGAGACAAACCTAACTCTGTCCACTTCCAGGAAGAGTTCCCATAATAATAAAAATTCTTTTAAAAGTTGAAAGGAAAACAAAACCCCTGTTAAATAGTTCTCTGTGTTTCTCCTGTCTTTGATGAGATGACTATAGTGATGCAACTGATATAGTCATATCAGACTATAGCAATATCTTGCTTTCTGTCTAGCTATATTTTTAAATATCCCGAATTCTTGTTTGCAGAAGCAGCTGCCATTTTGTGAGGCAAAGTTGAAGAGGTAGGTAAAAATAAAGCTAGCACCATTCATTTGAGGGGTCTTACCACCATGACAGAAAACAGACACCATCTTCTTTAAAAGAATCTAGAAAGAGCAGGAGTTGCACATTTTCGCTCAAATTTCCTGGTAATCACACATTTACACACACAAGCCCTATGCCCAGATATTAGCTATGGCTCCTTGCAATGTTTTTGTTTTTTTTTTTTTTTTTTTTTTTGCTGGTAAAATACCTGCACTGGAGCAGCACTGGCAGCTAGACATATGCACAGTTGTCTATGTTTGCTCCTGGCATCTGTGAGTTTTCGTGTGGTTGGGAGTGCACGAGGGATTACATAAAAGAGACAGTCGCATTATCTTCCTAAACTAATCTCTGGGGAGCTAAAGGGGAAAGGAAAAAGTGTCGTTGACCCCAGCCCATTTCTCTCTACCACCTTTTCCCCTGCACACAGATGACTCCAGTGGGAACACATCCTGAGCTTGTTCCACAGGAAGGTGGGGAGGTCTGTGTGTGGACCTTCCCCACCTCTCCAGGGGGGGATGTCAGGAATATACAGCATGACACTTAGCATTTTAGGATTTTTCCACTGGACAGTTAGATCTGAGAACGGTTTTAAACTCCTGCCATCCCCCCGGCATTCTGTTCTAGTATCACCCATCTTTAGCAAACATCAGGGCAACCAGTTCTTTGAGCTTACAACAGCACTAAAAGCATGGCAGAGAGGGCAATGAGATCTTCTAGTATCCTGCTGTACCTCCAGCAGCAAGAACAGAGCAGTCCATTTTTCAAAGTGGCTTTTTGTGAATAGGCTTTGTTGCAGCACAATACCTTCTTCTTTCAGTAGCTAGATCATTTTTCACACACACGCACACAAAAACAGAATTATTTTTCAAGCACAAAGGACAGTTGGAGCAAGGAATATGAATTACTAAAACACAACTCAGTGGTTTTTAAACCAAATAGTCTATTGCCTTATATCAAATTTGGGCATCACCATATTCAGATAACCCTATAAACACTTCCGTGTGGAACAGAAATGAACCCCTTTGTTGGCATGGTTACAGATTCTCATCATGCCAAACAAATAGCTAGTCATCAAAAGCTGCGAAAAGTGAATGTTTAGGGCTAGTATTGTCGTTTGAACTGCGTGCCTATGCAAAGTATAACATGTCGACGCACTCGTTGGCATAATGCCTCCTGCTGGTCTATCTGGAAATTAGTTCTTCCAGCCCTGGAGTGCCCTCTGTGACCAGAGTCTCACCCTCAGTTACCTGTTGTTGTCTTCACCTTGTCAGGTTCCATGTCCCTCCCAGCCCACAGTGCCCTTTCTCTTGAAGTACTGCCCTGTGGCAGCGCCCTCACACCCTGGGGGTCCTCCCATCCCAGAGAAACTTAACCTCCCTGTACTGACTTTGCCTCAGCGACTCACAGTCATTTGTTATCTAGCCCCTTCTTTGGAGCAAACTGCAATCTGAAATGGCTATTCATCACTGGCAAGGGATGTGGGCCTGCTGCCTTCTCCTACACTGCAGCTGTAGCATCCCTCAGGCCTCTGTATCAGACCTGCAACCTGGGTCAAGACAGAGCTTCTCAGCTGTACCTGCCCTTCCCCGGAACCTAGAACGAGTACATGTTATCTCTGGGCAGCAACAAGGGCTGGCTGCCTCCAGCCCTGCCCCTTCTGGGCATGCAAAGCTGCCTCACCCACTTTGCCCAGGCACCCAGCACGTCTGTCAGTCCCCTTGCCTCCTTGAGATTTACTTACACAACAGAACAAAAAACACGAGGGATATCTTAAAGCTAGAATATACCACAGATGTTTATATTATTTGGAATGGGATTGTGGAGATGAGGTTGGGAGCCTGGTGAGATGTAGTCGGTATTTCAGCTCGAGACTGGAGCAGGGAGACCTGGAGAGCTAAAGGCACTAAAATCTCATGAGTTAATTCCATGAGCCTTCAGCAGCATCTGAACAAAAAAGGATCCCCACCCTGGTACTGGGATTGCCCTGGAACTGCAAGGGCCTGTCCCCCACTCCAGGCAGTGGAATTTCAATCTCTGCAAAATTTGAGGAGGATTGCATTTGGCATGTTTATCAGGGACATGCCCTGGCTTTAAATGGCTTGCTCCTGCCAAATAATGGTCCCTGCTGCAGTAGCTCAGGCATTTAGAAAAAGTAAATATGTAGCTTGGTCTGGTCAGGAATGAAACTGGACTAGAACTAGGCCATGGCTGGATTTCATATATGGTGTTCACCACAGTGAGGAAAAAGCGATCTGAATAAAATGCCTTCAAAGTAAACCTCATTCAAACAAATTTAATAAATGAATTGTAAATAATAGGTGATTCTGCCTATATTTTTATATCATCTTTTGATACACACACACACACACACACACACACACACACAGACAGCTATTTACTTTACAGGTAATTCCCATTCTGAATCATTAAAAACAGTTTAAAGCCCTGGAAGAAACCATTGCTACCATCCAACTAATAAAATGTATTTATTGAAGCAACAAATGGTAACTTATCACCATGCCATTACTTTGCACACCTTGTCAGAATAACTACAGGCCTATATCTGCATACAGTACAAAGCTTAAGGAAGTGAGCATATGACATTCTACAAGTGAGCTGTAGTATAAAGCTTATAAACTTCTGAATGTCAGATGAAGAGTTGCAATTCACTGGTGACCAATGAGCTAAAGTCACTGTGATGATAGTCAAAACTCTGAGTGGGAAATCTCCTGAATAGGCATTGGATTCTAAATTACAGTTACTCTCCTATTGCTCTGTCTGTGACTGTACTTTCCTCAGTATAGAGAGACTGAGGCCAAGGCTCAGCCCACCTAAACTGGGAAGTATGCATTAAAAGCCATTTAACATCTACTCATTCCTATGTACCCAGACTCAAAGGCCAGCTAGGCCTATCTAGTGATACAAAGGGGGTAAGAGAGGGATTAGTTCTATCTCCTTACTTCTTGCCTACATCTACACTAGAGAGTTTTGTAGACAAAACTGGGCTTTTTTCACCAAAACTCGCAGAGCATCTACACACAAAATGTGTTTTGTCTATAAAAAAAAGCCAAGTAGATGCTCTGGGGGGCCCTTTTGTCAACAGCGCAGATCAAAAGATCAATTCACTTTTATGTAGAGATAGGATCTGTTGACAGAATTTTGTCAGAACATCTCTTCTGACAGTAACTGATGATGACAGATGCTTCTAGTGTAGACGTAGCCATTGTGTGGCAGGATGGTCCCCCTGCTCCAGGTGAAATAAGGGTTAAGCCAAGCCCTAGGACTATAAAGGAAGCAGCTGAGGCAGGTAGCAGCCAGTTATGGCCCAGCCCTAACTATGAATAGGGATTACTAATCTCAGACACACACTCTTGCTCCAGGTGTGTGACAGGAAGGACCTGCCTGTTTGGTAAGATAGAGAGGGCCACTGCTTTTCCAGAATTAGAAGTGGCTGAGATCCCTGGGCCCTCCTGATTCACCAGGCCCTGGGACAGCTGTCCCCTTTGCTCCTCCAGTCAGCAGGCCTACAAGGAAGATAAAAACGATTGTCTGCAGTGGTTTTCATCTTATCACATAAATCTTTGTTCAAAGCTAGTGTGAAAAAGTCACTCTTGTTCCTGGGCTTCTGGCCTCGATTCAGTCCACTGGTCGCACTTACGGGCCCAATTGCACTTGCTGGGGTGAGGAGTGGTTGGTGGGGGGAACCCGGCCTCTGCCCACTCGTTCCGGGTTCCAGCCCAGGGACCCCATGTGGCTGCTACTGGGGAGGGCTGACTCCCTTAGCCCTTGGCACAGCAGCTCTTCTCCCTGGGCCACTTCCCCAGATGATTCCCCCCATACCTTCTCGAGGCTGCAGCAGTAGCGAGTCCTCACTCTTTATCTGCTCTGGCTGGGTGACCAGTTCTTCCCAGCCTGTGGTTAAGCCTGGGATTACCAGGGCTATGAAGTCCACACACACACTGCTGAAGCTCCTCACGCTCCCTCTGGTGTTTCTGGTGTTCCTGATATTCCCCTCTGCTCCTTGCAAACCTGCTCTCTCCCACTACTCTGGTCTCCTCACCTCTCTGCTCACCCTTCCCACTATGAAGGATTTTTAAAGGCCTCATTACACCAGTCATGGAGTCAGCTGACCCCCGTTATGCTGCGCCATCTCCCACAGAGCTGCCTGTGATTGCCCTGGTGGTGCGCCACAGGCCCTTCTGCTTGTTTGGGCTCCCTCTGAAGGGGCCCTCTGCCTTGGCCCTGCCACACTAGAAAACGCCAGGGAATAAGCTCCTCTAATTAAGAGACCTTCTGCCACTTTCCCAGAAATCTCAGTCTTCAGCACAGGCCTAAATGTGCATGCACAGGGTAAAGTCTTGGCTTACTGCTGGACATAGTGCACAGTAAAGAATAAGCCTGAAGAGCACGTGGAGAGAGGAGAATTGCTGATGCCAGGTCATGGAGAAATTAAATCTCTTTTCTAAGTGGGTGGATCCAATTACTCCACTGAAAGAAAGTCCCAGGGGTTTTCTAGGAAGAGAACAGATGGAGCAGGAGTAGGCAAAATGCCAGTGAGGCCATACTGGAGACTGATTCTTGGAGCTAGATCTGACTGGCATCCCAAACCATGCTTTTAAAGGCTGTTGAACCTCTCTGTCCTAGAAAGCGCATACCAGAGGCACTGAAACAAATGTTACAAAGAATCCTACTCCTTCAACTGCAATTTCATAATGGGCAGGAAACAATATAATCAGTACAAGTTACAGTATGTTCCCCACTGGCTTCCGATTACCAACATTCCAGTTCTGATTTAGAATTAAGGGTTAACTATTCTGGACACTAAGGCTGCTGCTACACTACCATTCTCCCATCGGAGGTGCCATGGTAATGAGGCAATTCAAAGCAGGCTAATGAGGCGCTAACATGCATATTCAGTGCCTCATTAACACGATAGCGGCTGCATGAAGAGACATCGAATTGCAGATTGACAGTGAAGACTGGGGCAGCTTCAAAATAAGCACCCCACTTCAACATTCCTTTACTGCAATCTAGTTCTGTGGGAGTAAGAGAATGTCAAAGTAGGGCGCTTATTTCAAAGCTGCCCCATCTTCACTGTCAGTCTCCAATTCTAAGTCTGTTTGTGCAGTCACCATTATGCTAATGAGGCACTGAATATGCATGTTAGCGCCTCATTAGCCTGCTCCAAATTGCCTCATTACCATGGCACCTTTGATGGGAGAATGGTAGTGTAGCAGCAGCCTGAGTGTCCAAAATAGTTAACCATTAATTCTAAATCAGAACACAATACAGCCCATGCTGTTTCAACTTCCAGCTTCATAGGAATCTAGAACCATCCACTTTCTGAGTAAAGCATATCCTCTGATCCAGTTTCAGGCTGTGGTTAGCCACGGAATGGGAAAAGGGGAATTCTCAACTTCTGATTATGACTGGTGTGGAAGAAAAGACTTTCAGGTCCTTTTTTTTGATTCATGCTCCATTCCTTCATACTGAGAATTAAACCCAAAAAAAAGCATTCAGTTCAAACTCTGTACACATACGAAAGCAGAGAGAAGAACTCAAACTTTGTAAGATGTGGCACAGAACCAACCTTAGACCATTTATTAAATGTCTAAAAGCCACAGTGCTCTGGAATACCATCTATGGCTCAGAATGGCAGCATTAGAATGAAGCTTCCAGGGTTATTACTGTATTCATTAAACAGAGGATATTTCATTCAGTAGAACCCCTTTAGTGTCCAACTGCCCAGAAAATGAGAAAAAGAGAAGATATGGGATGAGAGGGCAGCAAACAGACTGTAGGAGATTTCTTTCAGCATTTTTCAAAACAGATACAGACAGAACATAACCTGACACGCTGCCTGGAACAGCTTATTTATTTTCATCTAGTGTGTAGCCATGATTAAAAGTGGGGGTTTGTTTGTTTGTTTTTGAGGTGTGTTGCATGATCTGCTATAGATAAGATAGAAAAAAAACCACACTCAAAAGGAAAAAAAATGTTACCGCTAATTTAATGCTGTATTAAGCCTATGTGTATGGAAAATCTTTTAAACTGAGTAGAGTTTTGTAAAGCTCACCCCTACAAGGTCTTTCTTGCAGGTTCTGGGCCTCCTCAGTTCCCAGAAGCATCTCTAGAGATGCTCAGGCTCTTGAAGGTTTCTTCAGTAAATTATGTAAGTAGCCCAACAGGTTAAGCATAGTACTAACCAAGATTCAAAGAGAATTTTTATTTTACAAGTACAGAACACAACTAAGCTACACAACCCAAATATTCTGCTACAAAAATCATTGGGCACCTCAGGAAGGTTTTCTACCACAACTTGTTTAGAGCTAGATCTTGGTATTATCGTGAATCCTGACAAAGGACCAGTGCATAATTCTGCTGACCAAGTAGCCAACAAAGAATGTAACTGACTCTCAGGGAGAGGTGGAGGGGCGGGGGAACCATCAGTCCTATACCTGACACCACTGACTTCCCAGTTCCTCCCATAGGGCAGCCCTTCCATGCTGGCTAGAATGGTTAACTACGCTCAGCCAGCTTATTGTTCGCATGGGATAAGGTACATCTCTTTTGATCAAAGACTCAGGAGTTGTGGGGGAAAGATTAAAGAAAAGGTAATGTGAGAGTTACACCAGATGGGAGAAAGCTGGAAAAAAGAGCAAGCTAAATGGGTGACATAACTTTTATAGATCCACATCTCCTATATCAAATTGCAACCCCACCTTTGGTTCTGTGCACACAGTTCCTAATGGGCTGCTAGAGGGCAGAATTTTTTCTGTAGTCTGTAAAGCACTTCGGGATCCCTAAATTGTAAAGTGCTGTACAAGTGATTGTGGTTATTGCATTTCCTCAACATAAAGAGATTCAAGTGAAAATTACAAGCTAATTTTAGTCACTGGCCCCTCTTCCCTTTGCTCAGCTTACACAAAGCTTTATCCCAGAGCTGGTAGAATGGTACCCTGACTTTCCACATACCGTCATCCCGGGAAGAGGGTGAGGAGGTGGCAGAACAGGGCGAGGAGAGGTTGGAGCTTTGGATCTACAGCCTGTAGTCTCTGGTCCGAGCAGCTGACCAAGTGCAAAAGGGGGGAAAGATGTGAGCTACACATTATCAAGCACTTTCCTGCCCTGCCCCCTACCCTCACCTGAGCAACAAGGAGAGCCAGCAGAGCAGCAGCTCAGAGGGTTGTCTGAAACACAACGCTGTCTGTGGGTATTGCTGATGTGGAACACCTTGTGCACCACCCATTGCACTGGACTGCACCTAAAGATGCTAAATAATAGGCCATTAAGTTTAAGCTACTTTTTAACTGCCCCTAATTTTGTACACACAAACCAGGTCAGACATCAAAATATCTGCGCCCATCAGTAATTTCACCTGCCATTTTATGCCCAGATTGGGGCCCCCTACCCCCACCCCACATGCACCCTAATAGTCCCTCTAATTTTTTCCATCCATGGGTGGAATACATTTTATGTGCACTAAGGCATGTGCAGGTGTGCACCACCAACATAAACGTATGCTGCCCACTGTGGGTAGCTGTGGGTGCTCTGCGAAGCAGCTGGGCAGCACCTGAATCTCTACTAGGTGGCTGCTTATGAGGAGCCACCCCACAAAAACAAGTTTGGTCCACACAAGGCAAAGCCATTCACAGATGGATCAGACTCACAATGGAGTCTTAGCCCTATGCAGCGCTGCACCCAGTAGATCTGACTATGTTTGAGGAGCCCCACCTAAGTCAACCACAAAGAGAACCTGGGGTGTAACTTCATCCTTTCCTCTGAATGTCCTTGTTCTTGTGGAGTTGATTCAAACTGTGAATGTTCTCAAAAACATAAATTTTATGCTCTAATTTTCCCCAGGGTATTTTTATAGCTGAGAAAAAACAGTACCTAGGCAAGTGTTTAGGATGTGAAACAGACCATAAATTTGACTTTAGAAGTGTACTTCTTGTATTTACAGTGCTGAGTTCTATAGCACCCCACAAATACTCTGAAAATTCCTCCCTCAGGGAGGTAGGCTAATGGAGAAGAAAGGTGATCTTGTGCCTAAGGCACTGAAAGGAACTCTAGAGATCTAGACTCATTGCTTAACTTGCCAATGATTTTCATGGTGACTTTGGGAAAGTTATCAGCTCCTGTGCCTCAGTTCCCCACTTGTACAATGGGGCTAATACCACTCCTTTTCTGCCTTTCTTTCTATAGATAGCAAGCTCTTTGGGGCCAGTCTTGTACACAGTCAGGTAATGAGGGATAGAACTATTCAATAGGGGCCTTAATCTTGATAGGTGCTTTTAGACATTACTAAAGTACAAATAAATGATTTCCTTTCCGAAATAAACTCAGCATTATTTCAGTCTCTACAGGACTAATTAGTCTGCAGTGGTCACTTGTTAGCACCATTTTAGCCATTAAGCTTCATAAGAGATGTTTACCTCATATTTAAATCCCATCATATGTAACATGTAAACTATAATACTTCCTTCTGAGTCACCCCCATCTTTCCAGAATAATGCAATACCAATGTCTACTATTTACTTGTTTGACCATATTTATTTAAATCCCCATGCAAGCACCTGGAGGTCTCATTAATGGCATAAAATTATGCCCCAATTTCAAAAGTGGGGCTTCTGTCTACAAAACTCAGCAGAGACAGAATAGTAGCAATTCATCTAAATCAACCTTTCTGTGTTATTTTATAGCAGCTAAACTCTTTATTATTGGATTCTATCTGAACATTAGTGTTATTTGTTCTGAACATTCAACACTAATGTAATTATCTTAATACTGAGCAGGTACACAAAAAAATCTCCCATATATACTAATAGAAAATAGCACTGTTGGAAATAAGCTTAAATAAAATATTCTAACCCACTCTACTTGTCAGTAACAATAAGGTTTGTATGCCCTAGACGGAGCATCCACCAGAGGACAACATAATGTTCTAAGCATTTGACCAGGCCAATCCCATCCAATAGAGGGCAATGGCACATGTATACAAACGTGCATCACATGTAATTTTTCACATATGCAGAGCTGCACAGCTAACCCCCTACCCTACAGCACAATCTCATTCTGAGACAGCTTCCTGAGAGCCTGCAAATGGTGGTCAGGTGGAAAGAATCACACTCTTACCCTCTTGGTAACACTCCCATTCTCTACTCACACGTACACCCAAACTGGACAGACCTGGGTGAGTGAATAAAAACTCCAATATTCTGAAAGCTGGTACCACCTTTCCCAATAGCAAAATCTTCTGAGACAATTAGGTGGGGCAGGTTTGGTCTGAAATAGCTAAGGTTTTCTAAATGGCTGATATAGCACCTATGTAAAATAAAATTGAGCAGAAAAGGGACAATAAAAAAGTCAAGGATGCTGAATTCTTCCACTACAGTAAATTGTACTACTAATCATTGTTATTTCATAAATTCAAAAACTGACTGATACATAAATAGAAAATAACATGATTTTCAGTGTCTGATCCATGAGTTAAAATAGTTAACAGTATGCTAGTGAATAATATACTGAAACTTACATGAGAAAAACAAATGCACTCACAGTTTGCCCTTTTAGTGTATCACCCTACTGCCCTCCAGTGGCACTAAATAATACAGTGGGGTTTGAGTTTTTGGTTTGTTTTGAAAGTGTAACAAAATTCACTCATGAATTTGAGTTTATATAGCACATAACAAATTGCATCACCTAGGTCTGAAGGCAACTAGTAAACTCCAGAATTGAATTTATGTGTAAATGACGAAGTTGTGTCTTGATAAAGATACATAAGAATGGCTGTAAAATGTACCAATGGTCTGCACTTTAGCAGGGAAAAGAGTTTTTTAAACCAGGACCCTGAAATGTTATGTTGGGCTCAAGTCTAATCATGAAAAAAGCTACTAGGCCCTTTTATTAGCTTCCACAGCTTCAACTCAAAAGATGCCATTGCAAATCATACTTGACCTCCTCAATAATCTATTGTAAAATAACAATTAGAAAAACTGTAGATCAATGGGGACAGAAATTTTACAAGGGATCTCCTTTAAAATTAGAACTGGGTATTAAAACCATATTTTTTCATCCTTTTCAACATAGATTTATATAGTTTGCTGAGAACTAACATTCACTCAGTTATTTTTTCAACTAAAAATTGCAGAATGAAGTGTGGTCCAGGAACAGAATACAATCATGAATGAATCACTATCGCCGTTTCAGTTTGATTTATTTTTAAATGTGCCTTCAAAGTATCTAGCACCTTCTAGTGCATTTAATAATAATACCTTAGAATCTATATGAGAATGCACAAGGCCTAATTCACATTAAAACTAAGGTCCCTGTAGAGATGTTTACTGCAGTTCGCCTGCTCCGGGGTGGGGGAAGGCCACAACGCCTCACTGCTGTCAGTCTCCAGGGTGGTCTGTGTCCAGAACTTGGCCACAGTTAACCTGGGCTCTGTTCCCTTCAGCAGGGGTCAGAGCAAACAAATCGTAAGTGTAAGCCTGCCCTGGCTCAGGACATGGCAGCAGTCAGTGCAGCTGTCAGTCCCTTTCAGCAGGGCTGAGCAAACTAGCAGTCTGGATGTAGACCTGGGGAGGGGAAGACTGCCACCCCCTGAGGGATGGCGGTGGGGATGCAGTCTGAAGCCCTCACAACAGCCGTCAATAGCTGCCCGCCAGCGGGGATCCAAGCCACAACACCGACATCAGCTCGGGCAGTGCTGCCCCCAGGCTGCTTCCTAGCTGCCTCTCCAGAGGTGCCTATTTGAATTTTATTGTAGTCCTTGAACTGGGGAGAAGTGTAGCTTTCAGTGCACCGCCCAGTTAGCTACGTCATGCTCTGGAACATGCCACTGAGCATGGCAGATGAGTCACGACTGCAGCCCTGCGGATAGAGAAGACTCCCAAAGTCACAGCATCCTTGCTTTGTGGATCTCTGTGGCAGCATATCCACCAACCTCACCTCTGTTCTGCCTAGTGGACACCTCAGTCCCAACTGCCAACTGCATAAATATCATGAGCATACTGCACACGCTCCCTGTACCCTGTCTCTGGCACCACTCCACAAGAGAGCACACCAGTTCCATTGTATCCAGGTTCTCTGTGCCCACGCAGCCTGCATGAGAATGAGCTGCTCTTGGAGCTAATTAAATGGAATTTACTGGTATTTTGGACTTTAAATACTTCGTCTCCCTGAGTCACCTACTACATCCATCTACATTTCTGTTTGGCACCAAAGTTCTGTTACTTTAGGTTGGCATTTCAGCAGGGCTGAGCAAACAAACAGTACGTACGCCAGCATTCTCTGTACACCTGTCTGAACCCTCCAGAGTACTGTGCATTTGTGACATTTGCATCCAGTAGAGCTACTGCTGGTTGACACCAGCATGAGCAAGATCCGAATCAACCCCCTTGAAACTAATTCACTGCAGATAATGGAGTCACAACAGGGATGATCTGGGTTCAGTAAATCCTGAAACTCCCTTGGCAACATTCTAAAATCTTTCATCACTTCTTTGGCTGCCTGTTGCTGCATTGCAGTTCAGTTCCCTTGGATACTGATCTTACCCAACATGTGTGCCTGCTACATTACCCTGTTCGTTTTGCTAACACCGGGGAAGATATTGGCAATCTGTATTCAGTCGCAGAAAGCAGCTCTGTAGTATCAAAAAATCCCTGGCCCACTAACATAGGAAACACATTAAAAAAGCAAACAAAACCCTCCAATGAATTAGAAATCTCACTGAAGGAGCTGGGAAGTGTGGCTACTCACACTATCTTTCGTGGAGCCATCTTGTATCTCAAGCTCTCCCTGCCTGTGTGTGCTTCATTCTAAACATTATACTTCATTTGCTCTACCCTTTCCCCTCTGTATGCACCTTCCTCCAAGTGGGGACACGGAGGGTAAAACAGAGCAGAATAGATCTGTTTCTAAGGTACTTCACAGTTTGAACCAGATCCTCTAGGAATATATCAGCAGAATTACAGTAGTGCTGTTGTAGGCTATAATTATTCAACCCCAGCCATGCTTTAGAGATTGCTCTATACAATGCACCATGTATCGTTGCTCAGAAGTTGTTGTCAGTTAGCATCCACCCAGTCCTTTCTTCTGCAGTTTTTATGGAAGTTGCTGGTTCCTGTTCCCAGTGTCTTTGCTTTGCAAGACATAGTGGAAGGTAATGATGCAATAGAAACCACGTTTTTGATCCAAAATTACAATGCAATGTAATTGTAGCAACGTAGCAATGAAATTAAGGGCTTGGTCATTTCCTTTAGGCACAGCTGGGCAAGGAGGCAGCATCCTGGTGGTACTTAGAATCTTCACAGCTTGCAAGAGAAAGCACACATATTCTTATCTTCTTCAGAGGTGGGGAGGAGGGAATAAATAGACCTCTTCCACCCACTACACCACAGCTAGCAGACCCCAGAGTGGAGGAACTCTATATTCTCTTTGTTTTCTTCCGAGCAAATTTGGCCTTGGGAGCTTAAGGGAGCAAGCCCTCTGCACTGCAGATTATTCAGGTTCTCACATGACATTCAGCTCACTTAAGCACATGCATAAGTGTTAGCAGGATCAGGGCCTAATCTTACCCTTGGGAGAAATCTCATGACAAAGGGCACCAGTTCTCCTGCGTGTCAGGTTAAGCGCAGTTGTAAGATGTTCCAGGCTGCCTAATTTAGTAGGCTATAAAATCACACACTGGAGGTCAAAAAGCACTTGGGAGTTGGGATTTTCATCCTAAACAAAATGCCTATAAAGAACAGACACTTTAAAAAGATACCTACCTGTTAGCTGTAGCACAAACGAGGCCAATAAAGAGCCATCCTGACTGCCAGCTGCTCTAGCATTAACTTGTCTGACAAAACTTCTCTGGACATTATGGGCATACAATTGGGTATAAACTCCATAGTAATGCAAACAACCAGGGCAACTCCCAGAGACTGAGTAAGAAAATACAGATGCTCATTGAACAAACAAAGGTAATGGTTACATTTTTAGAACTGAGAATTAAACAAAAAACTGACTTTGTTCCTACTTAATAACTGCTAATTTCCAGAGCCAGGTTTGGAATAAACAGACTAAGAAACTGTTGGGGGTCCCCTATTTGTATTTTTTAGTACTGGGGGGACAAAAATATCTCTGTGTAGGGCACTCAGTGGACTAGCAGGGCCCCTGCTGATTTGACTTGAATCATAATTACATGCCAAGATTTCTTAATTTGAAGTACTTGTCCATGGTTAATTTCATATGTTAGCATTTAAATGTCATTTTTACATGTATTTCTATCTTCACTGTGCTTTTTCAAATCTACATCATTATCCTTTTGGTCTTTCATGTCTTCTGTTAGTTATCCTGCACATAGATTTTTCCAAAAGATCACCAATAATTCACATAAATTTAGTCCTATTAGTTTTCTTTTCTTTAAAAAGAGCATGATAATCGCAAACTGCAACTAACAGAGCTGAAAATAATTCCCCAGACAGTTGCACATTAGAAATTAGATAAGAATGAGCCCAATTTATTTTTAAATGACTTGATAATTTGTAAAAAAGATTTAAGCACCTTAAATTTTCATTAGTAGAAAATGTAATACTGAAAAAAAACTATCCCTCAGAGTCTAAATCCACCATGGTGGGATACCCAGGAGTGAAACATATCTAGAGACCATAGGTCTGTGACTAGAGCCCCAAATTCTAGAGTCATGTGGTTATATCACAATTTCTGCCCTTTTTTTTTTAATTAAACAAAGTAAGATTCCAGTACACACAGCTGTGAAGAAAATCTTGAAAATATCACCTGCACGTAACCAAAGCAGCAATTTTGCTTGCTTTTGAGATCACCTGAACCTGTACGCATGACCTCATATGCATCATATGTCACACCATGGGGGTGAGGTCACACTGGCAAGGAGAGACACAGACCATTCCCCCAAAGTGCCAGAATGAAAACACGTATGTGACCATCCTCATGGGGGCCCTGTCACTACAACCCAAGCATAGGAATCCATGTGGCAGGAAGAGAAAGAGGTATACCCACTCCATGCCCAAATGCCATATATCCTGGAAGCAAACATTAAATCAAATGAGTACTCAGTCTGGTTTTTTAATCAAATATGTTGGCTATCAGATCCTTGGTATAACTTGCCGCTAGACCGCAAATATAGGAAGCTAAATTAAAAGAAGTTGTTTTGTTCTTTTGTTAAGGAAGGGAGTACTTGTATTTAAACATGATTTATCTGCAACACAGCAGCAAGGGGAGCTTGGTGTTGCATGTAGGCCTGAAGCCCCTGAAATCAAGAACCCCCTTCACCACCCACTTCCAAAACAGAGGATGACCTCCAGGCTCAGCCACCATAGCCTTCCTAATAGTAGTTTAATCCACTCTTTAATGTGGATTTAAACTGACAATTGGGGAAGTCAGAGCAAACTACTCCTTTCTTGGACCCCAAACCATCACACAACTAAACCATACGCTTGAATTTAATTCTAGTACAGTATGTACTTAAGTACTTTGCTGAATCACGGTTTAAGTTCCTAATTGATGACATATTGCATTATGGACCCAACAAAGCAATATATAAGTGCACTGACCCCTCTCAGGTAACAGGGGTATTCATTCTTTTTAATGACAAATGACTAAATACAGGAATTAAAGTTCCTTCTCTTCCCAGGCTTGCTGTTTTACACCATCAAGCACAGGCACAGAGTGTAGCTGTAATTTTGCGTGCATCATTTATCAATTGCACATGCATAATGATGCCTGTAGGAACTATCACTTGTTTGCTTTAAAAAAAAAAAGTAAACACAGTTTCCATATTCAGTTTCTACCATCCCTGTAGGCAAGTAAGTGCATCCAAATGAAGGCACACACAAAATTTGAGGCCACATTTTGTAACCATGGCCCTACAAACACAATATGCTAGTACATACCACATAACACTTCATCACGAAAAGGTAAGTGCAGAACACATTAGCAATCTTATCTTCCAATTCTGTATTCATCAGGTTAGCTCAGAACTTCAATATAATTCTAACTAAACTCCTTAAAATTAAGCTATTTTATTTGTTTTAAGGTAGAATGTTTAAGAGAACCCTTTAGCTTTGTGGGAATCATGTTGTTTACCTCTCTTGTAAAGTGTCTTGAGATCTAGCAGTGAAAGAGGTCTATAAGAACTAGCTATTACTGAGAGAAAAAAACAGGCTAAAAACCTGTGTGATAATTTACAAGTCAAAATGGACTTTGAACAGCTGAGTTATAAACCCCTTTAGAACCAGAATGGAGATAGGTCATCAGAACTTGCACTTCCAAGGTTGACTATAATGAATTGTCACTGCAGCTGTGGCACAATTGCTCACAATAATGAATTTGGACTTGTTTTACTGTTAACCTGTAGTATTAACAATACTGCTCATAATCCTTTGGAGCTTTGGAGGCTTGTAAATATATGTAATCATTATGTATTTGATGAGATTCAATTTAAGCCTAGCAAAAAAACACCCTTCAAATGAATCATCTCTTATTTATCATTTAAAATGTATACAGCCTGCACGTCATAAACTCTCCTCCTCTTTCAGATCCATTGCTTCCACATAAATTAAATCACTCACAACATATATCCAAGTCAGACATCCTTTTAGAAAGCCATATTTTAGAGAAAGCAATTACATGTGGCCATTGATGTAACACCTTAGCTTTTAAAACCTCTGTTTTCATGGGAAGATTTCAGGTGTTAATGTCAACAGATTTACCACCTTGATAATGACTTGATTTATAAAAAGCTATGGTGTCAGATGAGAAAGTGGAGATTCACTAGACAAAAATGTAATCAGAAATGTTGTCGGGTTTCCTTCCTAAGGGACCCAGTCCAAAGCTGCCACTGAAGGTGATGGAGTTGTGATGATTTATACCAGATGAGGATCCAGCACAAAGTTTCTCCCCATGCCGATCCCAAATTAGGAGAAATGTGTTAATTAGTCTATGGCATGTCCAATTCATGAGGCTGAAAACATACAACCCATGGGTCAGCAACCCCCAGAACATGTGCCTTTGGCACATGAGGCAGGAGTTCAGCCCCACTTCTCCTCCCCCAGGCAGCCAGGAGGCTGCTCAAAGCTATGCCACCTGTGAATTAACAAAAGACCAGCTCATGCTACTAAGCACCAGCTGAGTGGTAAAACTCTGCATCTTGATTTATTTATTAATAAAGCTGTTGTAAGTAGGACTATTAGTGACTTTCAAAAAGTATCATTGTCACTCGGACAGTACGCAGAGGTCAAAAGGTCAGATTTCAACACTCACTCTCAGAAAGGTTGCTGACCCTGGTATAGCCTATAGGCCACATGTTGACAGCAGAAACTCTTTATGGCTTAACCTCAAAGAACTAATTAAAAGCACAGCTCAAGAGAAAGAATATTATCTACATTATGCTTTGGATATTCACTGTGATATTCACATTTTCTCCTTTGGCTACAGTTCATTCAGACAAAATCAAAACTATACTTAGAAAATAACTTAGAAGAAAAAAGTTGTAAAGTAAAATTAAGTGAATAAATCTATATCACTAGGGGGAAATACAGTCACATCCCCAGGTGAATTCTTATTAAATGAAGTCAGAGAAGAAAAATTTATCAAACTATAAAAACATCCAAATGAAAAAGAGCACATGACACATTCAGGGAGTTGTGCAGAGCTGAGTACACCAATTACCTAAAGTTGCAAAATCTTCCTTCTGTTTATATGCACGCTGTTTGGACGGGTTAACGCTTTCGTTCCAGTTGCTGAATAAACAGCCACTTTTCATTCAGGATGAACTTAAAGAAGCCATTAAGCTCTGTTATGTAACTAACTGACTAGCTGAAGCACTCAGAGTAACATCTAAACGTCTAGGACATTAACTGGTGAAGTCTGTGACAGAAATAGCAGGAAGACCAGAGAAAGCAGCAACAAGAAGAATGAAACAGATACACTAGTATCAAAGTGAAGAGAAAATCTTTTTGGCTGAGTGCCAACTGACAGAGGCTTGGAGCCTCTCTGCTCCCCCCACCACCACCACAAGTGATGCTCCGCTCATCTCCAGAAAACAACACTCTCTCCCTGATGCTCCCAGCCACTCCCTCTGCCTCTCTCTGCCCTGCACAGCTTTCCAGCTGCCTGACTACATCATGCAACAGAGCAATCTCAGGTTGTTGTCCATCTTTTAATTCCTAGGGCACCTCCTAGAACTCACTTGAGGTGGAAGTGAATCAGCAGCCACCCTTAAATAGCACGCCCACTTCCTTTCAGAGATGGTATTAAATGAATACTCATGGTATCTACTGTGCTACTCACCTATTTGCAATGCCATGACACCAGCAAAATCAGCACAGTGATGCAGAATCTAGATCTTGCCAGTAAAAATTTCAACTCTGATTAGGAACATACTGCACAGCTGACAAGCTAAGCCACAATAGTTTAGAAGTGCAGTAGGATGTTGAGTGGAATAAGTCATTGGGTTGGTAACGATTATTCTATCAATCAATAGATATTCATAATAACCATCTTCACATTGTTAAAGGAATTTGTAGATTACTCTAACAAAGTAATCCTATAATCATGAGGGAAGAAACAAAATTTAAAAGTAAAACATACTTCATTCTTGTCTAAAAGACTTAAAAAACACTTGTCATATAGACAGTCCTACCAGAGAAGTGTGGAGGATGCCCCTGAAGCAAACATTTTAGGATTTGGAGAGATTATAATGACACTTTGGAACCTTGCAGCAACAAGGGAAAAAAAAACAGCTGAGTGACTGGAATGAAAGCAAAAAGCAGACGGCATCCAGAAAAAAGTCTGCACGTATTGGAAGTGAGTCCTTCCCTCAGCCTCTGTATGCTTCTGTGGTTGTGTAAAAGGATCAGAACAACCTATTAGCTTACTGGGGGAGAATTCCCCTGGCTGTCATAAACATGTTTATATATTCTGCAAGTCCCTAGGGAGAGGAGGGGTGTCTGTGGTGGGAAAAGAAGGTTGAGGTCACAAAGGATATCACTGCAGAGATTGTGCATAGTGCAGCTGGAGACAGGATGTTATAACATTGGCAACTTCCATGTCATAGTCTATCTTAAACTATGAATTATACTATCCCACAGAAGAGCTCAAAGGTACAAGGTGTCTTAAAGCTAAAGCTATGCCTGTGTGCACTGCTCAGGAGATACCACTCACTTTCATCCACTATATACAACCCAAACTTACCCTTTACTGGGGGGGGGGATGATTTACTTAACCAAATACTAAATGTAAAACTTCAGATATACTCTCACCATCAAGCTCAGCTTTTCCTAGGCATGCCCTGTAATATCATTTGTACCAACCCTTAGTCCCCCCTAACCCAGAGTGATAATTCATTCCCTCTTGGGGCCCAGTGTGGCATGATCCAGAGTGGTCTGGCCCTGATCCTGCAAAACACAGAGGCTCACGCTTAATTTCAAACACTTGCATAGCCCCATTGAACTTACATTATGCACACACTCAAAGTCAGGTACATACGTATGTGTTTTGCTGGATTGGAACTGGCACCTGACACAGTCAGATCTACCTGTTGCAGCTGGAGCTAACTAGATTGATTTACTGGAACCTAGGTACACTCTAAATCCATTCCAGCTTCTAGTGCCTGATCTAAGGCTCAAGATGGGAAACTTGTATTCCTATGTGTGGACCTGGGATTCCCTATTAGAGAAAATTCAAATAGCCTACAATAAACTATAGCACAGTGGAAGCCTATTGTAAAACTCTTCACCCTAGCTAGGCCTCATGTAAGCTAACACTAAGGTTACATTTACACTAGAGAGTTTTGTAGACAAAACTGGGATTTTGTCAACAAAATCACAGAGCATCTACACACAAAATGTGTTTTGTCAACAGAGCAGATCAAAAGATCAATTTGCTTTTATTTGTAGCTGTGATCAGTCAACAGCAGTTTTGTCAGAACATTTCTTCCAACAGTAAATTCTGTAGACAAATGCTTCTAGTGTAGACATAGCCTAAGAATTTAAGTGGCCTCATGCGGGCCATCTGCACTGGGGGTCAATTTTGTAGCACAAGCCAAGGTACACTATAGCCAAAAGTGAAATTCACCATTTGCAGCGCAGCATCCCAGGACTTTCATTCTACAGAACTATTAACAGAGTTTTACTAAATCCAGGGTTATTCCTATCAGGTTTCACTAGATGCATTATGAAGTAGTGAAGCTCCACTGTGAAATATAAATTGATATTATATGGAGACACACATGGATTTAATTTACATTAAATCACAATTTCATTAAACAAGAACAGAATAAAGATAAAGGTGTTTTGATTATCCTAAATCATAGACAATGACTCATTCTCAAGTCAGTAAATGAGACAGTTTAACTGCATGATGAGCAAGTGAATCCTCTATAAAAGTGTGGGTGGAACTGTTTCATTCTTTAGTCACACCTACTATATAATTGACCTGTTACCCTGTTATTAGATAGGGGCATTTGTCATTAAGACCAATAAAAGAGTTAGCACAAGAAACAGACATTAAGGAAAATAATGAAAAACTGTATTGCATAACAGCAAAATGGCTCATGCAATGTCTGGTTTTTGGAACTCCCAATTTAAGACTCAATTAAAAATAATTTCATGTAAACCAATAGAAAGCTTTTTTGCTGTACATTAAACTCTGATCTTAACACTGTATTAACCTTAAATGCAATCCTGAATAAGCCTACAACACTAGTATTTCATTAAACCTTCATCTAAGAAAGAAGAACTTAAACTTTCAGATCATTAAGTTCAGCTCATTAGTGCCATTCCTGACCCATGATTTTTTTGTACCTATTTATCAGAAGGGATATAGGTGCTAGGCAGAGATGTCATAAATTAATATCCACATTGTGACAATCACGCTTTATGAAAATTGTATTATAAATATAAATATGCATAACTCAGAGATGCTTTGGACAAAATACCTCATGTAAACAATCAGTTTTTATGCTATGATTTGCTAGAGCTGTATATTCTATTCTTGTGCATGTATCATTCTTATATGGGAAGTTAGAAATAAGAAGTGTACGTCTGTCTATAATGTAAATGTGTTAATGAGGGCCAATAATAGTGCACAACCCTAATGACTGGGTAATCAGCTTAACAACTTGCAAACAGCTCTGTTTGCCCTACAAGTCCAGAAGGTGTTTGAAACTAGAAAGACATGACCATACCACCAGGTACAAAAGACATTTTGATCCATTTTTTTCCCCATGGGATGGAGTGTTACAGGTAAAATGTTTCCTACCCTATGAAAAAGTCTATTTCAGCAATAGAAAGCTAACAGTTCTTTATCTTCTGCCTGCTTTGGAAACAAAGAGCTATGAAAGGCTGTTGATCCAAATCAGAGAAAAAGAACTGGTCTGGTCTGAAGAATTTACCTGACATGAGAACAGCTCATTAGGGTAAGAATCTGCATACAATAAGTAAGTGAGCGAGGGATTGCTTAGTGGTTAGAGCATTGGCCTTCTAAACCCACAGTTGTGAGCTCGATCCATGAGTCAGCCTTTCAAGGCTACATCTATGTGGCCACTTAGCACAAAAATTCAGGCATAAAGGACTGGTGACACAGGGGGGTTTTGCCAACAAAGGCACATCCACATGGCCTCAGTATTGCTGGCACCCCCATCTCCTGACAGTGAAATCTCACGCAGCTATGCTAATTAGCCATGTGAATTTGCAAATGGGCAACCATTTGGTATTTGTAGAAACCTCATTAGCTTAGCACGACCACCAGCAGCACTGTGCTAAGTATCGACATGGCCCAAGGATCAGAGGCAGATTTACTTGCTTCTTCTACTGGGTTATTAGTTAACAGGTAACACCCCCCATCTTCTTCCCTTCTTCCTTCCCCACCCCTCTCTCTCCCTGCTATATAAATCCAGAATTGTAATTGTTTACTCCAAATCTGAAGCAGGTCTTACCTGCAAAAGCTCATTGCCTAATAAATAAATTTGTTAGTCTTTAAGATGCTACAGGACTGCTTATTATTTATGATGCTCCTCTGAGTACATTAAATATGATTACCACAGGAACTGCCATTTGGATGAGAGCAGTGGGTCATATACACAGTCTGTTTCTGAAAGTGACCAGTAGTAGCTGCTTCAAAGGAGGGAGCAAGTAATACTTGCAAGTAGTAGTTATGGAATAAGCTGCCTGCACAGAAAAATTTCCTTCCATCTCTCTCAGAAGTGGTTTTATGCCCTGAACCATGAGCATTGATATCCTTTCCAAAACTTCCATGTACTATAACAGCTCTAGGAATCCCTACCTATTTAAATATCCAAACTTTGTTTGAATCTGGCTGAATTCTTGGCCTCCTCATTGTACTAAGGCTATCCAGAAACAAAAATAAAACCTGAAATTGTGCAGGGTTTAATTGTTTGAATATCTTCATGAAAGCAAGAGTAAAGTGCACATATGCAAGGGTTTAGTAAAGAGCCCTTGCTGCACAGGAACAATTAAACAAATCATAAAGTGCATCAAATCCCCATTAAATTCTCACGTCCCTGTTTTAATGTCCTTCTGTTGTTTATCAACAATACCTACATTTGTATCTTAAAAAGGAGCTTTTCTCTTGTAATCAGACTTTCCTGATTCATTCAGTGATGCCACAGGCATTTCCTGTACAATCATTCTTGTAGCAAAATGCAATCTTACAAAAACAGACTTTTGACTAATGCTGAGCACACTCTTCCAATGGGCCATCCTAACTGTCAGTCTCGGAGGTTGTCAGCGAGTCAGCAGTTCAGCTGAGAGGTTGGATTCTACAGAGCAGCACTTCCTAACCTTGTCGAGATGGTGACCCATTTTGACAATTCAGTGAGACTTTTTGAGCCAAGACAATTCAAAACCGGGGTGGGGGATCTTACCTGAGAATTTTTTTTAAATGAATCTTGATTTTCCACCCCTACCCCCAGGCTTAAACCCCTCACAGCCCCAAACCTCTCCCCTGTCCGCAGTCTCAAACCCCTCACAGCCCCAAACCTATCCCCTGTCCCCCGCCTCTAACCCCTCACAGCCCCAAACCTCTCCCCTGTCCGCAGTCTCAAATTCCTCACAGCCCCAAAATGCTCCTCCACCTACCTCACACGAGCACCGCTGCTGCCCCCCTACTGCTCCTTCGCTAGGCCACTGCTGCCTCCTCAAACAGCTCCCGCCAGCCCTTTGACTCCCTTCCCCCACCTGCAGTTCAGACAGTTTCCTGCCTTGCTGTGCTGAAATGGGACTCAATTTAATTGTCTTAATGGACAGATCCCTCCTGCCAGCCATTAAACCAATTAAATTGAGTTCCATTTCAGTTTGGCAGAGCAGGGCAGGGCAGGAACTGGGAGCCGGAGGAGTGAGCGGTGGCAGCTGCAAATGGCTCCTTAAAAAGCCACAAGCAGCTCAGAGCCACCCAGCCAGTGACCCATAGAAAATCTAATGGAGAGCCATGTTTGGGCCCTGACCTGTAGGTTGAGAATCCCTGCTATAGAACTTGAACAAAGGGGTGGAAGGTGGATGACCACACTTTAGCCCTCACAGGGCTCAGACTCCAGCACAAACTTTCCAAAGACTGTTTGTTTCCATTTCACTGATGAAACAGTCCTGTAAAGTGTTGAGCAGCTCTTAGGGGATGCTGAGTGCCTTTAGCTGCCACTGACTGCAATAAGCATTGCAGATGCCCAGCTTTTCGTAGCATTTAATCTGATCTAGCCAAACACTTAAATATCTCAAAATCCAGCTCTAGCCAGAAAAGCAGTGACACAGGCGGACACAGACTAAAATTTTCAAAATTATAACAATGCCACCTACCTCTTATGGAGCACTTCTAATGAACAGCTCTCAAAGCATTTGTCAAAGGGTGTTGGTATCAGCCCCACTTTATGAGGAAACAGAAGCATGAAGAGATAACTGACTTGCTCAGGGTCACCCAGGAGACAAGTGGGGAAACCTGGGAATAAAAGAAGTCTCTCAAGTCCCACCCCAGTGTTGTAGCCACTTGGCAGCACTGTCCTCCAAACATCCAAGTTCCTACTTGAAAAATAATTTAATCACTTAGGCATTTAAGTGCTATATGCTTTCAAGAAGATTTAAGCTCTTAAGTGCCTGAGTCTAATTGGGAAATGGGACTCAGGTCTGGTCCACACTAGGCAGGTAAATCAATTGTAGTTACACAATGCTAGCTATGGCAATTGTGTAGTTAGAATCAACTTATCTGCAATCAACTTACTTGGCCGTTTTCACAGAGGGAGGTTGATGGGTAAAAAATTTCCTGTCGATCTTGGTAACTCCTCATATTGAGGAGCACAGAAGTCAACTGCAGACCACAGATTGTTAGATTTCACCTGTATCTACCAGGAGCGCAAAATTGAACTCCAGAAGATTGACCCTGATTGGATCAATCTTTTACATAGGTTAGATGTACCCTTAGGTTGCCTTGACATTTTTTCCTTTAAGTGCATGCTTAATGTTCTGCATATGCCTTTATGCTTTCTTGAATCAGGGTATTGACCAGGAGGAGGAAGAAAAGAACCAGACACACCTGCCTTAGTTATCAAAAGTCTTGGGAAAGGAAATGCAGAAAGACTACATACCATAAGAGGGTTTCAGTACAATGAGATTGGTAGTGGAGCTTTAAATCTGTAAAATCAGCAAACAGATTATCTCATAAAATAAACCAATGTGCCAAGGAGACCATAAAATTACACTGTGCTGATTCTCAGCAATTACCAACAGATGCAGCTGACAGAACATTAACAACTTAAACAGACAGCAACGTCACTATTTGTAAAAAAGAAAAATTTTAACTATGACAGTCACACTGTTAATATTCTCAAAGACAATTCAGTTTGAAGGGTGAGGTCAAGGTTCAGAGATGGAGACAGAAAGCAACAGGAAAAAGAACCCCAGACTTTAACAAAGAACAAAAATAACTTTCCAGTTCCTCCTCTCCAGAACTCAGAAGACAACTTTGCAAGTGGCTTTATGTATTTCTTTAAGGTTTATTATTTGCATATCAATAAAAAGCAATTGAAAAAAAATCAAATGAAAGCTTCTACGTCAGTATTTTCATAGAAACAAAGGCCCCAAAAAAGGATTTAAGCAATTATTCGAAGCCAAAATGGCAACTGTTTCAGATAAATGTATCACCACCTCCAAATTATCCAGGATAAAATCTTTCATTCTATGATGGCAGTGATGATGATAATCACTAAGACAATAATTTAAAATACAATGATTGTGTAGGGCCTACTTTAAGAAACACAGGTTATTTATTTACATCTCTATATATTGAACAGGTGTGGTTTGCCTAGGCATATTTATATTTAAAATTTTGAAAGTTTATTTTTGACATCAATAAAGATCATAGAAATTGTATTAAGAAGTTCTCTTGTGGAAGCTGCTGACTAATAGGCAGGAACCTTATAAGCATTTCTCTGAATTCACAAAGGAAACAGAAAAAGCAAAGGGATAGGAGGTTTGTGGTGATTAAATGTAGAATCCAGGAAACAGCTCTCCTGTGACATTAACAGTCCTCCAAGTGGATGTGCTCATTAAGCAATTACACAACCTCTCTTTCAGTGTTCTTGATCATGACTTACACATTCTGTCCATCCCGGAGGTAGGGCCAGAGAGGCAAATTTAATTTTAAATAGTGCTCGGAAAGATCTTTCTCCACTCAAGAAAAAGTCAGTATTAGGCTCCCTTTGGAGAATATGGGGAATATTCTAAGGTGTGCAGCATGGCATTTGCAGCCCAGAAGGACATGAGGCTAACATGGATTTCAGCCACTCTTGTGCCCTCCTGATTCTGAACTGATATGGAGGACAAAGCAGCCTCTGCATAATCTGCACAGTCCAAGAGGCCTGTGTAAATTACAACTGCCAATGGGCATCGTGGTCCAGAAGCACTGCATTGCAAGTACATCTATATGAATAAGCCATTATGGATAGTGGGGCTAACTCAATGGCCAGCTGTTTGAACACCACTCTAAATAATCAGTCCACATCTCCTCAGAAAATCACAGTATGGGTCAACCCACAGCCCAGTTTACATATGAAAGCGCAAAAAGGCACAACATAAGCACTGTTTTGTTTGTACTGGTTACCAATATTACAGCAGGCAGCAATGCTGAAAGGGAAAGCAGCCCTCCCCTTGTGTTGATGTGCACCAAGGGTTAGGGAGTGGGCAAGGTGGCAAGTATATCAGGGAACATATACAGCACTATGACTGGAATGGACAGCCCTAGGAGCAGTGCAACTCCACACTGCTTCCTACTCTGCATTGGTCATGAATCCGCAATCTAAACTTAACCCTCATCTTTACAACACAATAAGGTATTAAAAACCTTAGGACCTGAGGCTATGATCAGTAAAGTCTGATGAGTCTAACTGGTGACTTCAGTGGGCATTGGATAAGGACCTTAGTATTCAAGGAGCAATTTAGAGAGACCAAATCTCCTTAGCACAGAAGTGACCTAAAAAGTGGTTAACACACATTGTGATGAGCATGCTGCCCATTTTCTCTTTCAATAGGATCTATAAAATGGCATGACAGACCACACAAATTACCTCTCCACATGAACAAGAAGTCACAGTTAAGACAATCACTTTGGGCTGACTTCAAAAGGTCAGCACTTTGAAAATTCTAAAGAATCCCATGCCCTTTTTATTAATAACAGTATTTGTAAAATCACAGTACTGCTGATGTAAAATGATGTGGCTCTATCCATTTGTCTTTCTCAAGGAATTTATTCCAACAACCTTTTGCAGTCAACTGATAAATTAGATGACTGTTAATATTGTATCTTTTATCTTACACACAAAAAAGGCATATTTTGACAGAAGGTTTTTGTTGTTCCCCCTTCCCCAACTTAGGGCATTAAAAGAACAGGGAAGTTTTAGAGAAAAATATTGGTATTGACAGCAATGCATTCAAGTTCCCACATCCCTCTCTTTTAGAGTCACGTTAGGCTGTTTTTCAATACAGCAAAAATAATGCATGACAGAAGGAAACTTGAAATCACTTTTTATAATTCAGGCACAGTGGTGTTCAGAAATAATCATGCCAAACACAGTAAGAATCCATTACGAGTGTTCTATTATGAATTTTAAACTTGCTCCCTTTATCTTTGAAACAGATGTCACTTTGAAAAACAGGCTAACCCAAAAAAATCTTCCACTCTGCCTCATTAATGTACTGTAAATTTAAGCCACTAACAAAATCACAAAGATTTATAACGACAAGGGGCTATGTTTTTTGTGAGCCAAAGTTGTGATTTTGGAGAAATGTTATAGTTTTTGAAAGGTTTTATTGTTTCCAGTATGTCATATTGCTGGGGGTGGGGGGGAAAACTAGTTTCTGTGTCTATAAAAAAGCAGTACAATCTGCCAATAATGACTATTTTCTAAATACTGACATTTGCCTACTCTACAAAATGTTCTTGATTATTCTCCAGCTGTATATTAGAAAGTTCAGGGTGTCTTCTGATAATTCTTCCACTCTCTTCAGACAAATAAATGGTCCAGTCCTGCAAAACTTTCTCATAATTAGCCTTTAATATCATGTATGTCCTCTTTATAACTATAGGACTATTCATTTGAGCAAGGATCACTCATGGAAATAAGAGTTCAGAGGACCTAATTGCATGTGACAACTTTTCAACTACAAAGATTTCAGAACTGATGCCCCACCACCAAAAAAAAATGCATATGAAGTGTGAGAGAAGCATTTAAGATCAGTTATAATAATAGTTTGCCATGGAATTCCTGGTTTTTTATTTTAGTTTTGTTTGGGGGGGGTTGTACCCTACAAGTGTTTTAATATATAAATATGGCATTTTGATTATTTCATTTTCTTTCTTAATTGGTTTGCATGAAAAATGTTGATCTGACCACTTGGGTGACCAAATACCCCAATTTAACCAAAACATTTAAAGCAGCTATGCGAGTACCTTCACAACACTCAAGCAATAACTATCAATGCTGTTTAGTTAGAAACTGGACTGGATTTAAACCAGGGACCTAAAAGTTTTTTAAAAAACAAAACAAAACAAAAACAGTGCCTGAAGATATCCAATTGTATCCTGTTGCATTATGCAGACAGATTTTCAATTTTGAGATTATTAAAACAGTAATTTTTCAACTCTAGTTTCAGGACTCGCATTCCAATGTTCATCCTTATCCTCTGACTCCATGGGGAACTTCATATATTAAAAACAATGAAAAATATACCCCTACAATTTTCAGAAAAATCTCTTTACCTGTAATGGGAGAGTTAATGCAATAAAAAGGCACTCTTTCATCATCAGGGATTCAAGAAATGTTCTTTTAGTGAAACTAGAATTTCATCTAACACTAATCATCACAAATATATTCTATTCACTAAATAAATTATACTTTGTGAGTAATACATTCAGTTCTGCTGACAAGCTAGCAAAACATGCTCTTATTTGCCCTTTGGTATTCACATTGACCATGCTTTTTCCACCACCAGCCAAAGCATGTTTCAGGGGAAATAGAGATGATAATGGGAGAAATGTTCAGAAGTGCTTACTGTTGCTCTTGGTGTAGGTGGAATTATGATTGTACTTTCACTAACATCTTTATTCTAGCCCAATTTTTTTTCCGGTAGATTGTCATGGAAGCAGATTCCCAAGCTATGCATACCCTAAAACTAGCATTAAAAAAGCAATCCTATTTTTTCCATGTTATTCTGACAGCCCATCTACAGATTTGGTGGGGAAAAAGGCTAGAGAACTGTATAAACTGTCTTCCCATGATCACCTTATTAGTAGAGTAGACCTCCATCCACCCCATTAGGGTGACTGACCGGGATATGTTTTTTGACAAAAATGCCCCATCGAAAAGGAATCTTGCAGCTCCGGTCAGTACCGCCAACTGAGTCACTAAAAGTCCAGCAGGTAGCACAGCAGGGCTATGACAGGCTCCTGCCTGCCCTGGCTCTATTCAGCTCCCAGGAAGTGGCTTGCAGGTCCCTGCAGCTCCTAGATGTACAGGGGACCAGGCAGGCTGCATGCACTTCACCTGTACTGAGCAATGGCTCTGCAACTCCAGTTGGCTGAGAACTGCAACCAATGGGAGGTGTGGGGGCAGTTTCTGCAGGCATGGGCAATGCAGAGAGCCTCCCTGGATCCCAAAACTCTCATGTCTAGCCCCACCCAGGCCCACCAAGGAGGGTGTAAAGGTGTCAGCCAGGGGAGTGTGCCCCCTCGGCAGCAGGGCAGGCTACACCACCTCTCCAGAGTCTAGAAGCTGCCTGGTTCTGAGCAGGCAGCAGTCTCTATGGGGCCCAGCTCCCCGTTAGAAGGGCTGTGTGCAGGCAGTATGTAGGCCACGGCTCTGGTGCAGGGCAGGATAGCTGTGCGTACGGCTTAGCACCTTGCAACAGGGTTGAGCAAGAACAACCGATCAGTGTAGGAGCCCAGGCCCTTGGGCAGTGCAGGCCAGCAGCGAGTAAGGCTCAGAGCTGAGCAATCCAACAATAGTAGTAGCGTGCCCTGCAGCAGGGCAGAACAGCAGTCACACCACTAAGGCAATGTAGGCTGGGAGAAGCAAGAGCTGGGGAAGAAGGGACGCAGGCCCATCCACTCCACTTTGCCCCAGTCTGAGGCCCTAACAACATCTCACACCAGAGCTGGTCAATGGGGATCCAGGCCACAACACACTGACGTTGGGGGCATGCGGCATGCTTGGATGTGCCTCTGGGGTCCTGACAGAGCAGTTGATGTACCCATCTGGTCAGTCAATCAGCCTGGTTTGGGTCCTTTGGCTTCTACTCCCAGCAGCCCAGCCAGACCTCTCTGTTCAGCTCAGAGCCTGCCTTTTTAATGAGCCCTGGGCGCTTCCATGTCCTCCTCCGGGGGGGGGGGAGGGGGGCCACAGGTGCAGTGGGCCCACCCACCAAGGCCTCCGGGAGGCTTCCTCTTCTCTAGGGGTGAGGAGGGACCACACCTCTTGCTACAGGAGGGCAAGGGGGTGATCGACCCCAGGCTTCTTTGAAATTTCACAGCAGTGCTGCTCCAGCTGCATGCGCTGTGGTCTGGGTGACACTGACAGCTGATTGTTCTTCACCTCATCCCTTCTTGGGTGTGATGCCAAGGCCCACTTCCCACCTTTTCCCAGGGCCTATGGCAGCTCTCGGGACTGCTGGCCCCACCCCAGAGCCTACACCCCAAGCCAGTGCCCTCAGCTGCTCATGCACTCCAAAGTCTTGCCCTAGCCTGGTGAAAGTGAAGCGGGGGAGGATGGAGTGAGAGGGCGGCAGGGAAAGAGCTGAATGGGGGCAGAACAAAGGTCTTCCGTTTTGTGTCATTGGCAAGTTAGCAACCCTGTACCCCACCAGTCCATGTGCTGGACACAGTTATAGGACAGTGGAGCACAGTATCCATGTACTGCAGAATAACCTGTAAATACAGTAAACTCTGGTTTATTCAGTATTGAAACAACCAGAATTCTCAATTAGCTGGAATCCTGTCCCACCTCTGCCATCCCCTTCTTACTCTGGCAGCCTCTGAGTGTGTTTGCAGCCAGCAGCTCCTCTGCTCTCCTGCCCAGCGCCTGCCACCCAGAGTGGCTCCCTGCCAGTTCCTGCCACTAGCAGTAGCTCCCCAAGCCGCTGGGTGGCAGCCAACCCAAGCAGCGGCTCCCTTCCCAGTGCCCACCTCTGGCCACAGCTCCTGAAGCAGCCAAGCATCAGCTGTCCCCAGATCAGCTCCCCACCCAGTGCCTGCCACCAGCACTGGCTCCTCGCCATCCCCACCAACAAGGTAGTGGGGCAGCTGTTGAGCAGGAGCTGGCATTTGGGTAGGGGGAGATGAACTTTGTTATCCAGTATTTTTAAATACCCAGCAGTCTCCTGGTCCTGGGGCTGCCAGATATGAAAGAGTTTACTGTCTATTCTAAAATGTTTCCAACTGCTCCAACTCACTCCCAATGTAAATGGCCGTACCGTAGACAGCAAGCAAGCAGCTTACTGCAAACAACTGCAATACAATTGCATCCCACCTCATTAGCCTTTCGGTTTAATAGTGTGATTAACAAAAGAGCCCATTTAGATTTTTCACTGAGCTATACATGTCAATGTAACAGAGCACAAGTATTGCAACAGGTATTCCAGGCAACAGCAGATAGGTGTTGGCCAATTATAACATGAGACAAAAATTAGTAATGCTATCACTTGAAAGTTCAGTCAGAGTTCAGCTGAATACATTTTGAACATACAGGTTCAATCAGTCGAATTCTCAAAAGCCAAATGTTAGCTGTATATGCCTCATTCCAGTAGTAAACAACTCTGTCTCTCTCTCTCTCTCTCTCTCTCACACACACACACACACACACACACACATATATACACCATAAAAACAACTCTCAGCTCATAGACAATAAGGTCAATAGACATTGAACCAGAACCCAACCCCACCTTTCCTGTCTCCTCCTTGAATTTTCTATCTGCTGTTTAATCTAAAATCCGATAATGACATAATAAAGTTATATTGCTGCGCCCACCGGTGCTTACTCTTTGCATTATGATAGTGCCTACAGCTTTTCCATCAACTCCACAATTGTGATATAATGGTTTACAGAGACTAGAAGACAATAAGGCCACTAGTAGAGCATGATCCTACCAGTACCAAAAATATAGTCTAGGCTAAAGACCCAATCTCCTCTCACAATCTTAAATACTGTAGTTGTAACACACCTACAAATTATTTCAGACATGGTGAGAACACACCCACTCTTTTTTGTGTCTTATCCCTCGAGTTCTTTTAACACAAAGTATATCCTTAAATCAAACTATTGTAAGAAGGTACTGAAGTTTTAGTGGATTCAGGTGTGCTTGTAGACCATCAGACTGTACTACTTCTTTTACCACAGGTGTTTACCTTCAGTAAAGCACAGAAAAATCTACCACTCAGATGCATAAAGCTGTTAATGAGTGTTGATATGTTCAATTACCCTCAAGGACAGCAAGAACAGGCACATTTAGGGCCAGATCCTAAGTCCACTGACATCAATTAGAGTTTGCCAATTAACTTAATGGGTCTTTGGATCAAGTGCAAATAGAAAACATTTGATTATCATAAATGTGGCTTTGATAATTACTGAAAGGATGTCATGTCCAACGATGATGTCTTCAGCTTGCACAGGCTCATCGGCTGTGGACCCGCATGTGGCTGAGGAGTCCAAGCTTTGAATGGCATGGGCGTTCACAGGGGGGCAAGGCAATTGTCCTGGCTCTGTTGGTGCAGCTGCTGCCGTTGCTTTCTTCCTCTCACGGGCATCAATGAGGTGTACGCGTCGCTGCTCTTCAAAGTTGTCATACGCGTGTCGTACGAGAGCACACCAGCCTGTTCAGTCTTTTGCATGCTGCTCTAGCTGATCTGGTTTTAAACCAGCATGGGCAATGTTGGCCTTCATGCAGTCTTTATATCTCTTGCGAGGCCTACCTTGATTTCTTTTACCCTGGGAGAGTTCACCGTAGGGAAGTTGCTTAGGGATTCTCGACTCCTCTATTCATATGACATGCCCTGTCCAATGAAGCTGGGCTTTCATAATCATGATTTTGATGCTTGTGGTTCCTACTCTGCCCAAGACTTCCAGGTTGGTAACTCTGTCCTGCCATTGAATGTGCAGTATTGACCTCAGGCTGTGTGTGTGGAAGCACTCCAGCAGTTTTATATGTTTTCTGTACAAGGTCCAGGTTTCACAGTCATACAGGAGACTAGTCAGGACTACAGCCTTGTACACTTTCAATTTAGTGGACTGTCAGATATTGTGCTGATTCAACACTCACGCTCTCAGATGTCCCAGTGCCTGGTTGGTCTGGCAGATTCTGGCATTGATTTCTTTGTCAAGGGAGCCGTCATTGGCTATCACACTGCCAAGGTACTTGAACTCCTCTACTGTTTCTAACTCTGTTCCTTCAATAAAGATTGAAGTGGGGAGAACAGCAGATCCTGGAGCAGATTGAAAGAGTACCTCAGTCTTTCCTAGGCTGATGGTCACACCAAAGAGGCAAGTGGCATCAGCAAACTTGTTGACGATGAGCTGGAGATCAGATACCTTGTGTGCCACACATGGACAGACATCAGCAAAAAGGAATTCAAGGATGAGCCTCTCAAGCATCTTGGTTTTAGTATTCAGACAAAAAGTGACCCATCAAGTCTGTATTTTATGTAGACTCCATGTTCCAGGTCTCTAACTGCGTGGCTGAAGATGCACATGAAAAAGAGGTTGAATAACACTGGAGCCAGCACACACCCTTGCGTCACACCATTGGATTTCTCAAATGGATCTGAGGACTCACCATTTGAAAGAACAAAACCAGTCATGTCATCATGGAACAGGCGTATGAGGTTAACGAATCTTCTTGGGCAGCCAAGTTTTGACAGGATAATCCACAGGGCTTCTCTGTTGATGGTGTCAAATACCTTGTTCAGGTCCATAAAGACAGCATACAGATCCAAGTTCTGCTCTATGCACTTTTCCTGGACCTGATGAACAGCAAAGATCATGTCAATGGTGTTGCGGCCTGGACGAAAACCACACTGTGCCTCTGGTAGGTCTTCCTCTGAGATGCTGGTGATCAGATGGTTGAGGATGACTCAAGCCAAGATCTTCCCAGCAGTACAAAGAAGGGAGATGCCCTGGTAATTTCCACAGTCAGCTTTGTTGCCCTTGTTCTTGAAGAGCGAGATGATTGTGGCATCCTTAAAGTCTTTGGGTGTGTCTTCTTCCCACATGCTGATCAAGATGTGAAAGGCTTCAAGTGACTCTGGTCTTGCCGCTTTGAAAATTTCAGCAGGGATACCATCCATCCCAGGGTCTCTGCCAGAGCTGATCTGGCTGATTGCCTTTTTGACCTCATCTACTGTACAGGGCAGGTCAAGACTGTCTATTGTAGGTTTCTGAGGGATCTGGTCTATGGCCACAGGGTCAACAACGGAGGGTCTGTTGAGAGGTTGCTGAAGTGCACTCTCACCTATTGTTGGTGCTGTTCCTCTCCCTCAGAAGGATCAAGCCATCTGCAGACAAGAGAGGTGTAGTACTTGGACTTAAAGGATATTATACAAGTAATTTTCACATCCAAATAATAGATAATATCCGGTAAGGAGCAGGCACCCTTATATTAATAACTATATCCTGGATTAAATGAACTCCAAAGGCCTCCTGTAAGCTTAAAGGAGCATTTTCCCCGGGTTTAAATAGCCTCTGAACCTCATTAACACTGATTGCATTTTGTTAACATGTAAGATAATGAGCACAGGCCAAAACCCAGTACGAGAACATCTTCCAAGCACACCCCTGATTTGCACAGCAATGTGAAAATGATCATTCAACTGACACAAACTAGCATTTTCATCATGGTCCTTATGGTCTTCAAAACGAGCCTGCCAGCTGTTTTCCCCACCCTGCACTACTGAGTTACAACTTCCTGACAGTAAACTCACCCTTAATTACCTGCTTCTCCAAGAAAATGACACTTGTTCTGTCTGGAAGAGCAGCTATTTCACACTAATGAGTCCCAAAAAGGAAAACTACATGTGCCCATGATTCATGTATGAGCCCTTGGCAGCACAACTGCAGAGTCCTTTAACCAGCATCTATTATTAATGTTACGCCTTTCGCCCACCACATTTTTTATTATAGAAGTTCATTCAAGGCTTTTGTTTTCTTTTCAAATCCATTGGATGCCCTTGTGTGAAATATTGGAGAAGATGCAGTACATAAAGCACCACGTCTGGAAAATAACTATTGCTATGATCACAATGGAAAGCCCCACTCCTTTCTTTTGAGCCATAGATGTGCTATAATAGTACTGATGGGTTTTGATATTAACACTGCAACTTCACAGTGCTGTCTACACAGTTGTTTTTAGGGCTCTAGCATGTGTCCAACTAGCCCAAGTCTGTCAATCAGAGCTCAGATGCTCATTGCTATGGACTGCATAGACCTACCCAAACAAGGCTCACAACTTCCCCGTGGCCAACTTAAAAATATTCAAGTTAGAAGCCAACTAATGCTCAGGTGAAAACACCTGGGAAGGCAGACATGCTTGCTGGAGCATTCTTGAAATCATTAGAAGGGGTTTGAAAGCCTGCTAGGATACATAATAAAGTAGGTGGAATCATAAGCTTTCAGGTAGAATGGTGAATTCATTCAGTGAAACAAACTAATAGCTGTTCTATGTGAAATTCTTTTGTTTGGCAAGATAGTTTGTTTTCTGGAGTGGGAGGCAGGGGTGTTAGTCTGTTAATATTTTCTGGCTCTTCCACAGACTGGGATTTTTCTGAAGGCTCCTATTAATACCAACTGTTAACAGGGAAAAATAAATTTCTATTTGGCAGCATTATAATGAATAAAACATAACTAATAACCACTGGGAAAATGATCTGCTTGGGGCGATAGGTGCACTGCTTCCGAAATGAGAACAGCAGACCTTGAATGGCATTCAAAAATTAAAAAAGGCAATGACTTCAGATGTTCTTCAGCTTTTTGGGACAAGGAGAATTTTCTGTTGCTAAATATTTCATTGGCACATTGTCGGCATTTTAGAGCTCTCCATTTGTTTGGGATATTTTTACACACTGTCTGCCAGAAATAAATTATCCTAAATGCATTTATCAATATTCCTCCACATATGATGGAGGTTAAGGCCAATTAGGAATGGAGGATAGAAAGAGTCATGCTGAATAAGACCAAAGGCTTGAGAGGAAGAGGTAAGAACCCTCTAGCAGACAGATGTGTGGTAATCTGCACCTACATTAAAAGTCACCTGGATCTCTAATTGCTAAAAATTTGATTAAGATCTGCAGAAGGTTTAATATCCTTTCCACAACACAACAAGAATTATCATAATTAATTGTCTTAACTAACTATGTAAATGCCCAATCTCTTTTTTGAATCTTGTTAAATTCTTGGCCTCAATTATTTACTGTGACAGGGAGTTCCACAGTTTAATTACACATTGTCTCATATCCTTGGCACTCTGGTATTCCCCATGTGATTAAGTTCTTGAATCTGTATTGAAAAGGGAGTTCTTAATTTTCTCAGTCTAAATACTGTCTTAATACACACGATTGCTTTTGTAATCTGCGATATAAAGTACACAGAATTTTACATGTTGTTTCTGGGAACTGGACCTCAGGGCACGATACCTGCATTATCTACAACACTGTCTTCCAGCACATTGGTAGTTTGGAAAGCATGAATTTTCTTTCTTTACTTATGGTACTCCTGAATGTATGTCTAATGGTTGTGGACAATTATCAGCAATAAAATACAGGAAATCAGCCTGACTCTCTTGATCTCTCCAAAGATTACTTTATATATTGACACTGGAGTTTATGAAACTGATTAATGTTGGTCTTATCACAGCTGTTACTGGGACTTAAGAATCTCCCATTATGCATGTCATGCTGATTACCAAACAGCACATACACACATGCAAAGGAGAAATGTTCATTTTTATAAAGCCGTGTGAAAACATTTGTATATGTAGACATAACTATATACAAAAGGTTTCATTATTGCTTATTTTGAACTAATTATTGGTTGGGAATTGGTTTAAATGCCACAATGAATGCACTTCAAAGGCACATGATTAAGCTGAATGGAAAGAGTGGTTTTCAGATACAGATGCACTTCTGTGAATAGCTTTTTAAAAAATATTTAAAATTACATTGACAAGTCATTGTGAGAGTAGCATGCAATTGCTATGCAATGCTCTAGCATATTGCTAAATAAGTTTTACAAGACAACTTTCTCAGAAACACGGTAATAGCTGTTCTAACTCACTTAGTGCATAAAATCAATGACCAGCTTGTTGCCCCTGGGGCCTTTCTGACAGACCTGTAAGTCTGAAATTGCTTAATAAAGCATAGTCACAAAATTACCTGGGGATGGTCTTTAGTTGGGTATGTCTATTTTTATTTTGTTGTTGCAAAAGTCATTTTCCTACCCCTTTGCTTTGACCACATCTCATCTCTTGTTTTATCCCTCCACTAGCTCCCACTCCTCTACTGCACTATGTATATAGTATTTGTCTTCACTTTCAAAACTCTCAAAGCCATCACCATCTTCTCTCATTTCCTATCACAATGTCAACTCTTGCCTCTGATGAGCACCTTCATGTTTCTGTCATACTGCCCCCCTTCACACCAGGAAGAAGCTCCCTATAAACATTCAGGAAGCTACCTCTTTACCTTTTGTGACAGGGTGGACTAGGCCCCCAAGCTCCCACAGTGGAGGCCTGTGGCCTTGCCACACCCAGCCCCAGTTAAAGAGCAGCAGAGAAGTCAGTTCCTCTTTTAAGCTGGAGAAGTGAAGACTAAGTGACAGCCTGGCTGAAAGAGCGTCAGTACCATGGACAGCTCAGTGTCGTGCCTTACTGCAGACTGGACTGAGCGCTTGCTACTGAAGGGCAGGGTTGACTGCTGGAAAGAGCTACCGAACACTGGATTTGGATGCCACTGGGACTTTGAAACAAAGCCCTGAAATAAGGACAAGAATGGTGCAGGGGCATGGGGAAGTGGCTCAGGGAGTGAGCGAGAGAACTTTAATGAATGGAACGCAGCAGTCAGCTACTAGTTACAGAGTCCCTGGGCAGGTACACAGTAGTGGGTGGGCCTGGGTACCCCTCCACAATGCCCCAGTACCTACAGGAGAGAAGAAGTCTGGTCCTTAGGCAATCCAGAGGAGAGTGCTCTGGGACACCATCCTGTTCTGGAGCTGGAAGAAGTATCAAGAACATGCAGGCACACACCCTCAGCCAAAAAGGGGCACTCACAAAAACAAGAGTGAGTCCATTATTTTTCCTAAAAACTCCCCTTTGCCACAATGCGTACAAAAATTTAACAGTTGTCCTGACACACCATCAGCACAACTGCCTATGATGGTGGTACTTCTCTCATATCTCTTTCTGTATCCATTTATTGCCTTTTGTCTTAACAGATTCAGAGGAGTAGATGTGAAAGTGGGTCTTACCCAGGAAAGCTCATCATCTAATTTTTTGTAGTCTTTAAAGTGCTACAATACTTCTTGTTACTTGCTTAAATTACATTGTAAGTTCTTTGAAGAAGGAATGACCTTTCTGTTCCGTGTGCTTACAAAGCCTAGCACTGTGGGGTCTTGGTCCCTGACCAGAATTTTTGGTCAGGTGCTACAGAAATATACAAAATCATTTTTCACAAGTTCTTCATGTACACAAAAAATCATCAACTATAATGGCTCCCAAGTAAAATCTTCAAGGGCACAGGCTGTAACTTTGTAAAGTGTACAGTCCAAAACAAAAACCCGCAAAAAACAAAAAAACTTGAAGGACGGGTACATGCCTGGGTACTGATGGTGAGTGTTGCCTGCTCCTGAGTAACCCAGGGAGGAAATGGGGGTGGGGGGGGGTTACACCTCTCATTGCTGCGGAGTAGGAAGGACTCCAAAATAGTTAGACCAAATGGTGAATAACACATCACCAGGATAAACCATATCATGAAAACACAAATGAAACTGTTGCCATTTACAAACTTGAAAAGGCTCAAACCCTGCATGAAGTGGTCTGTTCCATGACAGGCTGCAGTCCGTCCTCTGCAGCAAGCCCTTGTTTCCCAAAACATGAAGACTGCCATCTTCTTGCTCTGCCTGGCTGAAGAGCAACAGCTGCCTTCCTTTTTCCAAGGCATCATGGGATTTGTAGTCTCTAGAGCTAGATTACAGCACAAAGGATCTTCCCAGTAAGAGTCAGAGGCTTCTATAGACAGCGGTGCCTACAGAAAGATATAAATCTTGGGCCAGATTTTTGCTTCCCCTCCTCCAACTGCTGGAAAGTTGGCATAGTTCAGCACATGGGGATTTTCCTAGTATAACGGAAATCCTTGAGTGCAGTGGAGACAGCAGAATGACTCAATGTCACCTCCACTCTGGCTAGAGTGTGTGTCAGGGGCACAATTGCAAGGTAGAGAGGCATGGCTGTAGAATTACTCTTCCCTGGAAATGCCCAGGTGTTGAAACAACCAGTTGGACTGGACATGTTAGAGAGAGAGTCAGCTGCACCCCACAAAGAGCAGGCTAACTTCCAACACCATTCACACCATCGGCTATGCAACTTCATGCTGCCCCTTCCTGTAGGCCAAGGTTACAGCTTACTCTAGGAGCAACATTGTGGCTGCTAGAGGCAGAAACCTTTGTAGGTGTATGTACAGCACCTAGCATAGTGAACCCTCTGATCACTACTGCAACCCAGGCGTTAAGTTATAATCTTCGGCATTAGAGTGGAAGACTCATCTGTTTGCTGTAGTAGATGACTTGTTTCCAAGCTGCTCAGTAGCTATACAGACATACTGCTTCAGGGAACTAGAAACACTCTGATGGGGAGACTATTCTACATGCACGAACCTGATCCTAACCCCTCTCAAATAAAGCTGTGATGAATGAGTTTATCAGCAATAAATCAAAAGGGAGCACCACTGGGATTCTGCTGGGACTTTGTACTGCCTGAGTGTGGGACAATGGACTAGAGACCTCTCAAACACCTTTCCAGCCCTACATTTTGGTGAGTCTATGAAGTGGTGGAAGCACTTTCCATCCTGGTGAATAGTAAGAGTGGCAAGGGAGGTTTCCATGGCACCTGGAAGGAGTGGGTCAGAAGAAGTGAGCTTGTGTGGCAGGGTGATCGACAACCCCACAAGCATGGTCTATTCCCAGCTTTCCATTCCAAATTCCATATTCCAAATGACCAGCTCACTCATGCAGCCCACTAACAGCCCACCATTGAAATGCAAAAAATATTCCCCCTTTGATCTTTCTTTCTAACAGTTTTATTTGGACGTCTTGTTTTGTTTTGTTCTTACACTTGGCTTTAAAATTTCTTATTCCTCCTGGAGGCAGCTCCCCTGTCTGGCACCCAACTGCTGCTACACTCTAGCCTGCTTTGGTGAGTCCCTGGGCAGAGATGAGCAGCTCATTCTTGATCTCTGAATTGCATCCCTATTGTCCTTACCTTGAGAATACTTTGCATTTGTTCTGGAGAAAGCATTTGTGGTTAGAAATATGAAGGTTTTTTTTTCAAATGGCCACAAGTTTATAGTTAGCTGAATTATTTTTCATGGCATCCTATTTCCTCTCCACAGAATCTGTTTCCAGCTGACTAAGGTAATTCACTGGAGAGGGAGAAGAGTATACGTAAAAAGAGAGGCAGAAAAACTTGCATAGTATAATTGTATTACTGCTAGGAATAAGAAAAGAGTCAGTCAGCATGGACAAATAATATTAACATGCAAGTCACTGGATATTCAGACCAGTTCTCCTTATATAAAATTCATCAGATATTCCCAAATGTCAGCATCAAATACATTTCACCATCTGGTCAACATGATAAAGCCTGTTAACAAAAAACTTTGCAGATTAGAAGCTCTTATCCATGAAAACAAGAGTCAGGCATGTGGGTATATGATTTTTCATTAAGCCCTTTACACAACAATAAAGAAGAACTTGATACATTTGAATCAGCAGCCAACTGATCTCTGTACGGACTCAGAAAGCAGCACAATGCTGGAATTTAAGAGAAAGGGGAAAATAACTATGTAGACAAAGCAAAAATAGCCATCAGGCAACAAAAGATTGGATTTAATCTTTTAACCAGTTTTCCAGACCCACAAATGGCTGCTGATTGACTTCTTTAACGTGTGTGTGAGAAAGAAAAAAGAGATGGGACAAGTGAAAAAGGTAATACAAAGCAGGCTTATTTTGTGTTTCCAGTCCCTATCAGTCATACCCTCAAAATGGAACCTCTGAAACTTATTTCTACCCTCCATTTTTTAAAAATGGAAAGGAACATGGGAGTTATGGTTAGAAAACTGCATACAAGTACTCATATATGTGAGTTATGATTAACAGAGCCTAAGCATATATACCTTCATAGGGTTGGTCTGGATTTTCCAGTTTCCAGTTTAAAAAAAAAAAAAGAGGTTCTCAACCAAAATGAAAACTGTTGGGTATGGGAAATTGTTGACACTTTTCAACAAAGAGCCTATTTTCATGTTTTTCAACAGGAAAAAAGGGAAAAGGATTTCCATCCCCTTCCCTTCCTCTAACCACTGAGCCTCTTTTCCCCCATTGAATCTTCAAAATTTCTGAAAAATCTTTTTGAAATTTTTCATTAAAAAGGAACTAAAAAGCCCACAAAACCCAAACAAATAATCTCTACAACAAACATTCACTTGTTTTTTTGCAGCCAGTACCATCAATAAGCTGAGTGTCCTTCCTGAAGCTTCCACCAGATGCAGCAAGTGTAGATTGTTAGGCCTCAGTATGAACTCAGTTCATGTGACTGTTCAGTTTAGCGGTACATTATGACCAATTCAACTGGGTCCCATGTTTCCAGTACTGGTAATTTCACTTACATTAAAATATTTAAGAGTTCTGGTTTAAATTATGATGCTTCAAAACCAATTGAAATGAAAACTAGCCTGAGTCAACCCATCCCACTTTTCACATCCTTTTGCCCGTTCTTTATCTCTGTTGCACAGGTTCAAATTCCTCAGACTTGCTTTTATGGCCTTACCCAGCTTAGCCATGTCTACACCTCAGTCCTGGTTACTATCTAACCTTCATATAATAAACAATAACAGAAGATCTTAACGTATTTTACAAAGGAGATCTGTATCATTATCCTCAGTTTATATCTCCATTGCTCAATCTCCTAGGCCACACTGCTTTCAGTGCCACCTAAGTACTGTATCTGTATGTAAGTGAGGCTACCAATGTGCTAAAACGGAGAGGTGCTTCATGTGATCTCCCATGTAGGAAAACAAATAGTGGAAAGCTATATACAATAAAGATTCCTAGAATAAAGGTAGGTGCGATTATTTTTCTTTTAGTATTTCCCTACAGTTTAATGTTTCTTCTTTATCATTTTTACAATTTTCTATGTCAGCATGGCAGTCCATTTGCAAACTCAGGAACAGAAATGGAGTTGAATTAGGCTTGAATTTTGGGTCCCGTTGGGTCTGATCACTGCGGCTCCCATAACTCATAAGTGCCAGGCCCACAAATGCAGACCTTTGGATATGGTAAAGTGGGTAAGCTGGATTTTGGTACACCCAATACCACAATGGGGTCTTCTGTGATATTGCCTTTAAGCATACAGATTGGACAAGGGCAAACTGATACATGGCCAATGGGCAAGGCCTTCAAAATAACAGAATCCAAGGATTCTCAAAGAACAATAGTGAGTCTTTGAGTCTCTACACTGACAGGTAACACCACTGCAGGGCTAAATAGGTTCTCCCTCCCCTCTGTCAACATCCCAAGTTCTGAGGTGTTCCAAGATGGGGTTTTGGGTCCATTTATAATCTGAAAACTGAGAAACAAAAAGTCCATAGTAATACAACCAAGGGAAAACTCCACCCTGACCCTAAATTTGGCAACCAATTAAACTGTTAAAATCAGCAAAGTTAAGGGACTTAGTTTCATGCTCAGTATGAATATAAGAGCCTGGAAATATATAATAAATGGCAAGTAAATAGAAGAGTGGGAATAGAAAATCATACTTTGTCAGGATCGATTGTGAATCCATTCATAGTTACCAGCACCAATGAATTTGGTCTGTGAGGCCCAGAATTTGAGACTCTAATGTCTCTTACTTCTCTGTGGCTTCCAAATGCTTGTTTTAGCATCTCAAACCAGTACGTCTCTATGTCAACAATTATCTAGCCACTCTGAATTCTCTTTGTTTCTTTTGTTTTTCTCTACACTTTGCCTATAATCATCCAGGGTCTCTGGAAATGTAAAGGTTCCTGGGAGGAAAGATAAAAACTATTTATGATGCTAACCTTTCTGATTGCTACACAAAGAGATCTAAAATCACTTTTATTAGGTGAACATAATGACTCGCAAGACAAGGAAGGGCACCTGGATCTTTACCAAAATCTTCACTGAGAAAAATTGCTTTGCATACAACTCAAGGAAACAGAAATGCTAAAATAACCATAGGAGTTAACACTAAAGTTCTACAATAACAAGCAGTATGATTCTAGGTTAAGTAAAATAACATTTGACCATTTGAATCATTACACATGATCAATATGGAAGATGAGCATGGAAAATGGAGGCCAACAAAGACATGCCCATACCGTGGATAATATAGATTAGTCCAGTCAGTCCCTCATTTTGTAAGAGAAATTCAAGTTTCATAGAACTGAAGGCCTCTGCTTGTGGAGTAGTACATTAGGGTCTTCACTTTAGCTCCTGCCAAAAAAACTTTAACAGAGAGAGTTTTTAATTTTTAAGGTCACACCACAGAAAATATAAAAAGTGAATCAAAATTATTATTCTCTGAATTTCTGTACCTGCTGATCCTACAAAAGACATGTTTTACTAAGACTATAGGATATAGCTGTTTTAACTGGAATTGTTTAGGGTTTCTCTCTGTTCTGTAACAACTAGCTAGAAACTTTACACCAATTTAAACAATATCACTGATTACACTTAATAGAGCAGAACACACAGTCCAAATTTCCCTTTCTGCCATGATTTTGTAATGGTCAAGTTACCTTACAAAATTTATGAGACCAAGAAAGAGAGAAAGATTTACCTAACTTTGCAAGATAAAGAAAATCTCTGAGCTCCCACGGAACTACACCAAAACTCTCTTATCGGATATCAGGTGACAACTTCGCATTCAACCAATAACAAAAAATTCCCGTCAGAAATAACTCTCACTCAAAACTTGTGAGACTAGGCACTGTTCTAAGTAGTTTCTTTCAGTTTACCTTCTCCTGGGTACCTTAACTCAGTCAGGCCATGTCTACACTAGAAGCATCTGTCGACAGAAGTTACCGTCGACAGGCAAATCTTAACAGAACCTCTGTTAACTGATTGCATCTATACACAGCTTGCTCTGTCAACAGAGCACTGCCAGACTGCACTGCCTTCTGGTGCAGGAAGTGGAATGGAAGCTCTGCAAAGAGGGCTGCCCGGCAACCAGAAGTCCTCTCTGTTGACAGAAGTGTGTATAATGCACTTCTGCTGACAGTACTCTGTAGACAGATTTTTGTCCATTTTTGAGGGATAATACTGTACAGGCAAATGCAGAGTTCTGTCAAGAATCTGTCCCTTCTGTCAAAGGCAGATTTGAAGACAGAAGGCCCCTTCTGTCAACAAAACTTTCTAATGTAGACCCAACTTCAGTATATAAAAAATAATATAACCGCATATTCTCACACTATCCACTTTGTTACCTCTAAAATCTACTCAGTATTAAAAACTCTGAAACTAAAAAGTAACAAACGTAAAGTGTAGCTATAAAGTTAAAATTTTTACTGAAGCATGTAAAGGTCTCCAAGTAATTAGAAAACCCTTTATTAGCAATTTAATTACTTCCAAATCGAATGCTTCCTATTTATAAGTGGACATATACAGCTCTACATAATCTGAGGCATTTTTGTGATCTGAAATTATTTTGAAAAATTTTAGATTGTTTAAAAGAAGTTCTTTTTTTAGGAACAATATGTCAAATTTCAGGTTACTTTGTCATAAGACAACTAGGAAAGTATTTTGTTTTTGTTTTGACAGAAAGCTACAAAGGCCAGTTATGGCTACACAGTAGTCTTTCTTCTTGATATTTGTCAAACTCCTTCTAAAAACTGATTTGCATAACAGTACTCATCAAGCATATGATATGAAATACACAGATGGAGGGATGTTTGATAGATCACGAGAACAGTCCTTGAGATTGGCCATTTCTGAAATCACTGTTCAGAACATCACGTATACACTATTGCTTTTCAGAGTTTCCTCCCAATTTTAGAAGCCCAGCTGTGAGAGCAATATGGTCTTTAGATGCTATCCTCGTCAAATTTAGTAATTGCACTAGCATTGCTTCAGATTAAATCCCTCATTTCCATCATGGGGGCTTCTTCATCACGTCACGACGAAAACAAAGCAGATGTCATGTAGCCCTTTAAAGACTAACAAAATATTTTGTTAGACTTTAAAGTGCTACAAGACTGCTCTTTTGTTTTGTTAGAATACAGACTAACACAGCTACCTCTCTGTTACTATGTCATGAAGAGGTTGTGTTTTAGGGCTTGCACTCACTGCAGAGTTAACTCGCATTATAGCTAGAGAGCTGTCCATAAGTTGAGTCCCATCCACACACTGAAACCCTTTACACAAATTGGCTGATATGACAGGGAATAGACTCTACAGTTCAAATTAGCACAACCAATTAGGTGCCAACAATCACTCAGTGCAGCACAAGACATTATTTCACAGTGTGGCCTCTTTCACTCAAACTAGGATAACTCAAGAATGATTAATAATTCTGCAGTGAAGAAATGCCTTTCATGGCTTCAAAATGGCATAGATTATAGTCTTCAAAAGGTGGAGAGCAGGTCTTGTCCTAGTCTATAATAGATAGAGACTGGCTTAAAAGCTGGTTTTCAAACCAAGGTTTAATATACGTTTTCTAAAATCAGTTGTCATTAATTATGACTGCGTCAGATATTTTTGGTCGTATGGATTTGTTCATGATTTGCTCCCATGACAACAGAATCTGGAGCATTGATTTTGGAAGGCTTTTGGATGATGTGTAAAATGAAACAAGTAAATAAGACAATCTACTGAAGGTTCATAATTGTTGCAGAGCCAAATACTTTTCTAATAAATGATATGCAACATGTTAGAAGCAAAAAAAATAAAAAGCACTTTTTCTGCAGCACTGAGCCTGACTTTAAAATGTTAATTTATACTAGCTTTATTCATCTCTGAGAACTTAATATGCATGCCTTAATTAATCAGAGAGCTGAATGCCTACAAAAATGTGGGCAAATCATCTAATGGTTATTCTAAGTTACTTTTTATTACTGCTTCAATAACTACAAATGTCGTCTAGTAGCAACAATTATATTAATATCAGCTTCCAAAGTTTACTCATTATAATTAAAACTTCTCAAGAGTTTAAGAAAAGTGCCTGTTTTTACACTGGGTAATGCTAGCTTTCCTTTTCTCTTTAGACAGTCAGTCTGCTTTACTTAAAGCAATAAGGAAAAGAATGAGAACTCTAATTATGAAAGCAGTAGTTCTGAGAGACTGATTACTGTTGAGTACACAGCTCTGGAACTCCTTTAAAATGTACTGAACAATACAAAGTCAACAGAAAGACTGCAAATAATAAGTTATGTTGTGGAGTCAGTTTAAAGCCAGATAGGGCATGTCAGTGTAAAAGAGGTTAAATTAATAAAATGGATTGAGCTCTGCTCTCAGTTAAACCCATGCATCCCCACTGGTTATAAGTGGATCTAATTATTCCAGTCCTATTAAATTCAGTGAGAGTTTTTCCATTAGGTTTAACAGGAATTGGATTGGGACTAATTTTAGTTGTATTATTTGCATTTCTTTTCTTTCTACAACAAACTATTTCTAAGAAAACAAAGGCTGTTAAGAGTTCCTAAGCCCAAACCTAAAGTGGATGACTCAGGCAGAATGCATGTTTCCCTGCTTGCCAGTAATGCTTTGGTTCATCTGTTTTACACTACAGCAAGTTTACTCTTAATATTGGAGACCAGAGCCATTCTTTCAACAATTTTTATACAAATTTTGCAAACATGAAACCACCAAAGTCACTCTATCTGTGATTGAAGCCAGGTTTGAACAACTGCATCAAAAGGCAAAAGACTAGTGTTTCAAATTCACCATGCAACATCCTCTTGTAAGAATTCCATGTAGTAAAAATTAGCTCATTCTGTGTAACTGCTCTGCTGGACACATTTTAACAACTACATATCTAAATAGCTCTGTATTCGTAAGTTGTATATAACCCTACAGATCTTAAGGCTCAACATGCTTTTTAGCAGCCCTTCCTGAAATCCCATTTAAAATGTTTCAAGCACTTGACAAGAATAAAGATCCCAGCAATGAGCACTGTTTGAACACTCACAGATGTGCATGACTTTCTCTCAACTGCAAGCCTAGGAAATACCTAGAGATTTGTAAATTTCAGCTTTTTATAGCATGTTCCATCTTACCAAACACCCATTTAGTGCTGTTAAATTTAACAATTCCGCTGTGAAATACAAACACAGTAACATTGGATGAACATTAACAATGTGTTAATGAAAGAGAAGAAAATCATTAGGTCACTGCCTGAAGCTATACAAGATTTATGTATGTGGCAAAAACACTTATTCACCAGGATTTTTGAAGACTACCCCTTGATTCCATTCTGCCTGTGTTAAGTATTTTTTAAACTGAAAATAGAAACAGATGTATGGAAATTTCAGAGAAAGGAAGCACTGCATATAGCCATCTGAAAACAAATATATTAAAATAAATTAGGATATTGCACAATTAAACATCTGCTAGCATAGCCATAATATCACACTTCAAATCCCCATGCAGGAAAAAAGCTAACAGCAATATTAGCCGAATCAATTACTACTTTTTACTAGTACAGGTTTAAGAACCTACATCTTTGTCCTGCAAACACTACCAGATACAAGGCGTAATACCAAGAGTGACAGCTGGAAGGGTGACTTAGTTTAAGTTAAGCTGAGCCTTGAGGTTTGCTGTGAATCTACTCAGCTTTATTTTTTCGGTCTCCAACACAAGCAACAAAACTAAAACAGTAACTGTGGGGTGTAGGTGTACGGGAGTGCATGTGTGTACAGAGCCCCTGACCCAGAATAACCCTTACTAGATCAAAGTGAGGGTGCTTCCTACCTGGAGGAAGCAAAGCTGTTTTGGGGTAGTGATTCGGCAGCAAGAAAGGAGCTGCTGCTCTCCCGTCTTCCAGTAAATAAGCATGTCCTGATGTTACTGAACTAATGCCAGCATCATTGATCCAGGAACACTGCTAACCCACCAAGCAGGAGACTGCAAGGTCACACAGCAAAACATTTTCTACTGAGCTTTCTGGAGCGTGTATTGTCTTACAGATGAGCAGAGTGGTGTTGATAAAATCTTTATGATGAACAGGAAGTAGGTCCTGAAACTAGGTAACAAACACTCTGTCATTCTTTGCAGCTGGTGCCTGCCACTGCTCTGTTCTGGGCTTTTTTGCTTCTGTCCTAGCAGGAAATAAGAGTCATGGAAAGCGAAAGACTTTCTAAAAAGTGAAGACGTATGAAGCATGGCACCTCTACACTTCCTGAAAGACTTAGTCTATGGCACATCCTTTCTTTGTAGCTCTTTTTCTTAGTTTTATGAATGCATTAAAACTCTATGAAGCCTGTTATTGTATTTGTTAATGTTTTTGATTTAACCACTCTCCCAGTTACTTGCATACAATGATGTCTGGATCAGCATCTGAGGGTACTTCAGCAACCTTTCCAATCTGCTGTATCACCACCCTGTTTAGTCAAATACTTATCTATAACAGACTGTTCAGTCCCCAGGTCTGTAACAGGGCCAGTTGGTGAATTGTTTTCAACTTGTATGACTACCTTCATCTCATTTGTTAGCTAAGTTGTTAGATGTCTTGAACAAATCCTTATGATGCTTTTGTAAGATTTTGCCATAGTCTGTGATCACTGAGTGGGAGCAAGGTTACTTGTCTCAGATCAATGTAGCTTTGACTGGACAATAACCATCTTGCCAACTTCTTATCAAGTATTTGTTTGTTTGTTTGTTTCTTAACTATAGAAGGTGTCTTGCTCCTGGGTTATAATATTTGTCTGTACTTTCTCAGGGTTTTCTTCACTATCACTGACTCCTTGGTCATCCTTTGTATTTGGTTCCCCTCCCCCACCATATCTGGTACTGTAAATTTACGCATTGCTTACAAGAACTTCAGCAATGACTTTCCTTTTGCAGTGTTATAGCTTAATAGGTAGTGCTCAATGGGATGCTCTCTTGCATCCATTGCTTTTTTTGAGCAAGTTCTTCACTATATGTACTTCACATTCAGCTAATCCATTACCTGTAAAATATCTGGGACTAGATGTCTCATGATGAAAGTCATATTTCAGCAAAGTCTAGGAATTCTCTGTGTGAATTATAGTCTGTTGTCAGTTGTTCTTGGAATTCCGTGACATGTAAATACAGATCTAATGTAACAGCCATGTTATCTTCAAGGGTGACAAGATCTGGAAACTGGCAAGTAGTCCATTATAACCAGATGACTGTATCTTGTCAAACTGAACATATCACTTCCCACTTTGTTCTGTGGAATTGCAAGTTGATTATGTGGAATTATTCGTTCTTTCTGTTGGGAGCCTCTGGACCTTTGACATGTGCTGCACCTGCTCAACATTTGTCAATGTCTCCATTCATCTGCGGCAAGAATTAAACTTCTCCAGTTCTCCTTTTCAGTTTGATCATTCCTAGGTGCCCTTTTTGTGTATTCATTTCATTTTTTCCTTCTCATCGATGTGGGAACCACAATTTGTGTTCCCATCAAGAGCACTCCTGAGAACACCGAAAGCTTGTTTTTACAGGGGAAACGTGCATGGGGAAAGTGCTGATATTCTCTTCTTTCCTTTACTTATCGCTTGTATCACGGCTTGAAGCATTTTATCTTTAGCTGTTTCTGTCTCCAATTCATCTCTTATGGCGAGAGATAGAGCCCGTGGCACTTTATCTTGTTCGCAAGTATGTTTACTGCTTGTTCCAAATCATCAGGGTGTGATGCTACAAACTGAAGTCTGTCTGCCTTTGCTCTATGAGGTCCAGTTTGGAATTCCAGGGTCCCAGCATGTGTGTCCATTGCAATGCTTTTCCAAATCCCTTTGGGGTATTGCAGGCAGTGATTTCTGATCAGTTTCTGCTTTGGAACTACAACCAGAGAGAGATCCATGAAATCTTGTGCTTCCATGTATCAGACATAGTGTTTCTAGTTTTCAGTTTGAACATACATCTGCTGTGTGGCTGCCATAGCCCCAGATGCTTATGGGCCAGCCAAACAATTCACTCCAAGACAGTGTAATCACACTGCTCCCAGATTTGCAGAGAGTTTGTTTAACAACTTACAGCACAAGAGCTAATACCAGAATATGCTTTACATTTTTGAACTTTCTTTCATGCTCTATATTCTATGCATATTCAGTCTACATGTACAAAAATATCCCAAAATAGCTGCCCATGTGTCTGCAATGCTCCTGTTGTCTCGAAACAGTTTGAGATAATGGGTGTGCTATTCCAGCATCCCTGTACATCTCATCACATGAAGCATTTGGACTGTGCCACATGCAAAAATAGCCTATTTCAAAATCTACTTGAAATAAGCTATGCAAATTGCGTGGCTTATTTTGAGGTTAGGAAGCTGTCCAGACATTGCCTCAGTGACCCTGTGCAGGAGATGTCTTGGGTGCATTGTACAAGCTGTACAGTTAGAGATTTGCAGACATAAATCAGCATTCCTAGAATCCTTTAAAATCATTTTTTCAACCTTCAGATCTTGGTATGTTGAATTATGTCCAGTTTTAATTGTACATATTTTATTGGGATTGTAAAGTTACCCAAAGAATCAGTGGAACACCAAGTATTATGGATTGCACTGGAACTGTGGACATCACCCAATCAGCTCACAAGACCGCTTTACACTAAGACACTTGGAGGCATCCCAGACTGTAGTTTACTTTCCCTATGTTTAAGGAAGCCCTCATGAAAATAAGTTACGCTTATCCATTTAAGGAACTGAAAACAAAATCATGTGTCCAATTGCAACTAACCAATCTGGATGAGTATTCGAGCCATAACAAACTATTCTAGATCATTCCCAAAGATAATTTACCCAAACATTTGCCAAACATTTTTGAATAAAGACTAAAATCTAGACAATGGCATTTGCCTTGAAAGAAATTATATGAATGGGGAAAAAGAACCCCATATATTTACATAGCCCATCCCTAGCCCTTCAGAGTTGAAGCTCCAGTGTGAACCACCACTTCAAATGGCTGTCTACACAGCTATTCCTAGAGCACTACTGCAAGCCCTGCAAATCTGTGGAGCTAGGCTGTATAGACATGGAAAATTATTTACTGTACAAATTTAGCATGAGTTACTCTTGACTGCAAGTTAACAGAATATAATATAGTTGCACATATTATTTGCAGTCTCGTAGGCTTCGAAGGGAGCATGGTAAGTAGGGTGTCGGAGATTATTAATGGAGTGCTGCAGTGCATATGCAGCACTTCATTAAGCTAATTCACCCCCACAGCAATTTCAGTGTTAAACTTCGAAGTGCCGGCGGTGGTGGTGTCAGCAACCATTCCTGTGATTGTTGTGCACCCAAAACCCTATTCAAAAGTCTGATGTGCACCAATAATGCAGGATGAGGTCACCAGCACATAACCTTGCCTTGGACAGGGGAACATGTTTTACTCAAAGATAAAAATATGGAGGGGGATTTTCTGTTTTTTTCGTTTTTGGGGGTTGTTTTGTTTTTTAACTCTGTGCAAAATGCTGTGGAATTTTTAATTTACAATTGGACATCTATCAGAGATGAGCAGAAGGAACCTTGTTCTGACATACAGAAACCATCTCCAGGAGCAGTTCAACACTCCCCTAACATGGTGTGGCACTGTCACAACTGAGTAAGATCCCAATCTTGCTGTGGAATTGAAGAAAAATATGTAATTATGCTGTGTAATAATGCAGATGAGTAATGTTTGATGCTGTAATGAGGACTGCTGTGTAAACAATGTGGACAGTCCAATTCTATGGAAGTACACTAATGTTTTTTTTACAATGTCTTTGTACTACATAAGCCATCTTGTAACAAATATTATGCATAAACCATTGGGTTCAATAGAATTTTTCATATTAATGTTGGGCCAGAGGGATTCTGCTAATAGGAATATTGTGCTTATTGGTGTGTCACCTGATGAGCTTCATTCTGTGACGTGTCATTATGCAACAGCTTTTTTTAAAAAATATGTCCTTCATACATTATCAGAAAATCCATGGGCATGTGTGTAAAGGCACTAATCAAGTGAATAACATAGCTCATTTAAAGCAAAAAAAAAACATTTGGGGCATTCAGTTATTTGGTATAGAGTATACTCAGCCCGTTCCATTAGTGAAGCTAACCTCATTAAGAACAGAATTTTAGACCTATGATTAGTCCCCACAGAAGCTGAGTGCTTTGTTGGATGAGGGCCTGTAAATTCCACATTAAACTACCATTTTATCTGAGACATTTTATTTAAAAAAAAAAAATCCATGAGTGTCCCTGGTGACAGATATGGCATTTTCCTGCAATATCCTTGAAAATCATTCTTGTATTAAATTAATGTATTATTACGGGCTGGGATTTCTAAGTTCTCTACGAGGGAAATGTGATGTGAGGTCCAGGAGTTCAAAGGACTATATTCAAAGTATGCCATGGAAGAAGGGATTTTTGAAGAAAAAAAAATGTGAAGTGGATTTTTGGCACATACCTAAGGAGAAGTGGATGCAAATTCATCACTTTTACTTATGTAGAATCCAGACCTTTGAAGCTACACACTGAGGAACTGGTCATTATCTGCTGATTACCTGTTCCCAGAGATCAGATTTTTACAGCCTGAGCTGTAAAAAAGAAATGGCTGAACTGCCCAGCCAGGTTCTGGCCTGGAATAAGACACTTTTACAATCTAGTAATCTTGGAGGAATCCCAGCTGGAGGTTTTGAATGACTGATACCTGGCACAGCCCAAGGTTGAAGTTGAGGATGATCTCTGCTAAAATCTCTAGCATATGTGTAGGTTCTTTTATTGTTTTTAATAAGGTTACTCTGTTTTCATCTTAAGAATAGGTGTGTTTGCTAGGATAGAACGCTGTGACAACATAGAACTGTCAGCAATACTGTGGTTATAGCCTCTGGAGAGAAAGCAAAGCACAGACATTGGCTTTTTAGGCAGTCTGGCTTCTGGGATGGCACAGTGCAGGCTTTGAACTGTGAAGCCTTAAAGTTTTTCTGGTATCTGATCAAGATTGGTAATTGCTGGGAGATGGAAACCTTTTAGTGAATACTCTTGAGGGACACAGGAGGAACACAGATGCAGTTACCCTGAAACTGTGATATTCCTAATGCCAGAAAGATCAGAAGCCATGAGGGTCATAGGCCAACACAGCATTCAGGATTATATATAGGGCCCCAAATGTAATGTCTCCCACTCCTGTACTTGGGACTGAAATATGGGGTGAAAGGAAAAGGTGAGTTAAAACGCACCCATGGTTATAAATCAGGGTATCTTTAGGGGATGGTTTTACTCATGCTTTGTTTCCAAATGTACCTATGAACATGAGGCAGCAGAAAATGGCCATAGTCTAGTGAGCTCTGGCACACCCACATTAGGCTGGAAGCTGAAACAGGGCTAGTGTAGAAACTTTATGTCAATTCTATGCTAGCCAAGGAGGCCTCCCAACACAGCGCGGTCACATAGAGCCCAATTTTCTCATTAACGAAGCATGAATTGGACATAGTGGACCCAGCACTCAGTTACACAATGCACCTTCTTCCACTTTTTATTACAAGGAACATAAGACACCATCACAAAGGTTACAGCTATGCTACCGTCCTATTCTGAAATATCTTATTTTGAAATAACAACTATAGGCAAAATGTATTTCGAAACAGCACCCAGCTATTTTGAAACAGTGACATTGGAGCCCATTATGGCTTATTTCAAAATAGCGCTGTTCTGTGTCTTAATAGCACCTATTTTGAAATAGGTGCTATTCCGTCCACATTGAGGGTTACCAGGTTTGAAATAACGCACCTGCTATTTTAATTTTATTTCAAAATAGTGCACACATAGTCTAGACACTGGCAAAGCTATTTCCAAATAATTGCTGTTATTTTGAAATAACACTGTAGTGTAGGAGTAGCCCAAGTGAGCAGTAATGTCCTATTTTTTTTTAAATCACAGTGCCAACTACTGTGATACATGTCCAGTCAAGAACATTGTTTGTTCTAAATTCACTGTAGTCCAGTAAATCTCTCTACATTACCTAACCTCCTCTACCCAGCTCCTGAGGGCACTCTGAGAATCTACAGCAGATCCAAAGGGGTTCATTGTAAATGCAGCCCAACTTCTGTGGCTCTGATAATGGAGAACATTGACAGTGAATGGAATACAACTGGGTTAGGAAATCTCTTTTTTCAGATCTTATCAACCTGGGCAGTCTTTGCCAGTGGCAACCTGCTTGATCTTTTGGCTTAAACGCTGTTTTACAGAGTAAAACCTGTAATGGTTTTAGAGATGAAAATGCAGGTTCAGGCAGCTCATTTGCTTTTCTAATGCATTTGAAAGGCAAAACACTCCTGAGTGTAATAGAATGGCTAATCACTGTAGCATCCCTTTGCATGGTTACTGTCTCCTCCATATGGTCTCAAGAAAAATAGTAGTAATTACACTGTTTACTGCTTCCATAGCACCTTTATGCCAGACTGTCAAAGCAATTTTTGAACATTAATTAAAGCCTCACAACATCCATGCATGGTGTTAGGTATGATTGCTCTTTTAAAAGGTGTACATTGAGATTTAGGGTCCAATTTTTACAAGCGTTTAGCTGTTACTCCACTCAGTCTTGTTGCCTAACTGACTTAGGAGCCTACCTCAAAAGTGGGTAAGTCACTTTTGAAAATGAGACTAAGGGCTTGTATACACATGGCATTATTCTGGAATAGCTCTTCCAGGTTAACTCCCGGTGCTGCGACTCTTATTCCACATCAGCTTTACAGGCAATGGTCAACAAATATATACCAGTTTCAGAGGAACTACCACTCACTCAGCCAGTTAACCTCATGCTTTCACAAGGAGTTTGAAAATATGAATTCTCAAAAGATCAACTCCTGAAGACATAGAATATAAACCTGCACTTTTTTGAAAAAATAATTATTCTTAAGCTCATTTTACGAGTTTGGGTGAAGGGGCTGGCTCATGCTATTTGGATGCTGAGTGCTGGCTGTATTGACATTTTCTGGTGGCTTGGTATGCAGCATTAAAATTCTCCCCTGAGACAATCTGGGGCTATGGAATAGGCATCAGTCATCATGTATTTAAGAAGCTAATCATTATCTCCTGTAAACAGTATTGATTAAGCAAACACTTTCCCCAGCACTATGGGAGATAATACTGTTACTGTTCTTACTGCTTACCTCCATACTACCCAGCAAACAGCAATTTATAGAACAAGACCAGAAATACAAAAGTAGCTTCACTCAAAATTTAAAATTTGATTTCACTTTAAAAAATTCAAATCAGGAATCAAATTCATAGGAATCAAATGCATAGAAATCAAGAAGACTCTTCCCCTCCCCCACCCCACCGCACCCCCTCAAAAATCCCCTATATTATTTCAGTTTATCAAAAACCTGAATTTTGGTATGTGGCAATTTTAACGTTTGCGTTATAAATAAAAGACAGGAAAGGGCCGAGCATTTTTAACCAAGCAAAGGGGAAAAGGGTTGGGGTCTTTGCAATCTGGCAAAAGCCAATGGACTATAGCTACAACAACACAGATCAGATAGGACAAATCACCAGTACTAAGTCTGAATTTTAAAAATTACAATACATTTCAAGAGGCACAAATATTTTTGCCAAAAATGTCAAATATTTTTCACCTGAACTTTCACCGTGGGGGAAAAAGAACAATAAAAAGAAAAACCCTTTTTGTAGTTACTGCTGGGTGTCCACTGTCCTTGAATTCTCCTTGTCCTTTCGGGCATACTTTGCACATGTGGGCTGCAACTTGATAAAATGAATGCACAGGGAACATTCGTCCATTCCACGTGCTAGTGTTCATTGCCAGCATTCACAGACTACTTACTGGCCATGATAGCATGGATGGTACTCAGGGCAGGAGCCATTGCTGAAGGTGGCAATAGAGTCTGCAGTCCACTGTCCATGAGTCCAAGTCAGACAATGCAAACTCTGGAAAAAATTGAGTGGAAGAGCAAATTTCTGTTGGAGAAGACAGCAGAAGACAGCTGCCTGCACATGCAAAGTCTTCCTCGTACCAGAACGTGGCAGTCTGGAATTTCTTCTGCATGTTAAGTTCCCTTTTCCCACTAGCCTCTAATGGGTGAAAGTAGCGGCACCAACAGCCTCTGCAAGGCTCAGAGCAAGGTGGCAGGGAGGCCTGGCTAGATGCCCTGGAAGCGGCAGTGCTAAGAGCAGAAGGGGTGTGGCCACGGGCATTCAGCTTTCAGTGCCACCTGAACTGCAGTGCTGGGCATCCCCCACATACTCCCTCACAGCCATGTGCAGCCAGAGCAGCACTGCAACAGCATTTCAAAGGGGACGAAGTAGCAGCAGCAGCAGCAGCAGCAGCCACCAGAGCTCTGGGCCCCTTTGAAACACCAGGCCGCTTTGCTACCCCACCCCTTTGTCAGCCAGCCTAGGTGAAAGTCAGATAAAATCAACAAAAGGCTGATTTAGCAGAGGCACAGTGTACCCCCTGTATAAGCACTGCCATGGAGACGATGAGCACACCCTCTGATGTAATTTGGACTTATATCAATGCGAGGAATGAACCAAATAGATGCTCTAGTTTTGCTTGGACTCATAACTGGCATTTTTTTGGGGGGGCTCAGTTTCATAGGCAGTCTAGGACAGTACAGGAAAGGCCCATTTATAAGGTGTGCAGAGACGGGAGTGCTACATGTGCTATTAATTGTGAAGCCCCAAGCCATACTTCTAACACTCAGCAAGTAATCAGGACAAATTTTATACCTATGACTTCATCTCTCTCTTTTCGCAGTATCCATTTTGAGTCCCAAATGGTGGCAGGAGGAAAGGGGGCAATAGTGTACTGGGGTGGGTTCTGCCCTCGGCAGAAGCACAATAAAACCCCAGTGGAGGCTGTGCAGGCGAGGACTGTCACAGGGTTTTAAAAAAAGAGCTAGATAAATTCATGGAGGTTAGGTCCATTAATGACTATTAGTCAGGATGGGTAAGGAATGGTGCCCCTAGCTTCTTTGTGTCAGAAGCTGGAGATGGAGGACAGGAGAGAGATCGCTTCATCGTTACCTGTTCAGTCCACTCCCTCTGGGCCACCTGGCATCAGCCACTATGGACAGACAGGATTCTGGGCTGGGTGGACCTTTGGTCTGACCCAGTATGGCTGTTCCTATGTTCTTATGTGTGTGTTAATAACTTTAAAGGTCCATAAGATAGAAATCCCTCCCATACTTATATTAATGTCAACATGGAAACAGAAACTTACCAAGCTCTGACTCAGACTCTCATTCTGATGCCAATTCTCCTGCACACTGCTCCCCAGGGCTGTTCGCAGCTAATTCCTCCAAGCAGAGATCCAGCAACCCTGCCTTTTACTAGCCTCAGGTACAGAGTCAGTCCTAACCCTTCATCCAGCAACTGGCTCTTTCCTGGCATTACCTGCGATGGGGCTGCACTAAGGGTTCCATCCCAACTCAGCAGATAGTTGTGCACAACCCTAAGCTCAGCGCTCACTACAGTTTCCAGTAGCTCGTCAAATTCCTCAGAAAAGAGGCAAGAAGATGGAAAGTTAGTGCCTTGGATTTTGCAATGCTGTCTCCAGCCACCCCATTTGCTCTCTGCACTGTTCTGCGGTTTGGTCGATCCCCCACACTGCCAGCAGCTGGGAGATAGGTTTTGTAGATGGAACCATTTATTGTGCTCTTGCTGAAGCTAAACACCATGATTATCTCTCAACAGAGGTGTTCCTCTGGTCAGCCAGCAGCAGGACTACTTCTTGGTACTGGCCACGCTAATCCTCTTGAGTATTAACTGTGTTTCCAGTTGAGCAGACAATGTGGTAATGAAGGGTTAAGTGCTGAGCTTCTACATTTGGACCAGGAAGTTGCTTCTGGTTCCCAAGAAGCAAGGGGGAAGTTTTGGGACTTAAGGAATGGGAAGCATGGCCCACGGGACTGTGGGACAGTATTGGCAGACTCTTCAGACCCGCATCTGGCCACCCAGACTTGAGCTGCATCCTCACTGCAAAATGCACACTCACAACTTGGCAGTATTTGGCCTCTGAGTCATGGTCCCAGCAGGGTGTATGAGCCCAAGTCCAAAGTGGTATGTGGTCCAACTCAGACTAATTTCTTATCTGGACAGAACCCGCATTAGATCCTGGGCTTAGGGTGCTGTGTAGATATAACCTGCATCTCTGACTCATTTCCTCCAAATGAAATAGGATAATAGTACTTTCCTACCCTTCAGCGGTACTGTAAGGATAGGTATATTAACTACTTTGAGGTGCTCAGATACTTGCCAGACCAATCAGCTACCTGGTATGCTTTGTCTTGTTATTAGACAGGTCCACTTTCTTCGCTATCAGAGACCTTCACCTAACAGGCTCAAAGCTTGCAATCATCACCTCAGACAAAACTCCCACTGACTTCACACGAAGTTCACCTGAATGAAGACTGAGGACTTGGTAGTAATACAAAACAGTCAAAACCAAGGCAGATGCATTATCTGAGCAGAATGATTGTTTTGATTCTCATGACATGTGATGACATGTGTCCTTTCCAACAAGAATTTGATTTATTCCTGCATGTTAGAATGATTCACCGTGTTTATAGAAGTCTGGCTGTATGCTGTAGATATTATTTCAGAATAATAAAAATAAGTTACAGGCTGCCAAAGGCACCCACCCATCCAAACATGATTCTATACGTGCCACCTTATTGATCTACTTTCTTTGCTGCCCATCTCCAGCGAATACATCCAAAAAGCAGAGCCTCTCTCACCAAACACATTAAATTGCCAATGTTCAGTAACCCTGTGTCCCAGGGGCGTCAACTGAGGTTATTCAAATAGGGTGAACTGCGACGAATGGGGGAGCCACTCCCAAAAACTGATGGTTAGTCCAGTACTTAGGTTTACTAAGCCAGCACTAAGCAGCTTTTATAATACCTTACTTGTGACTGAGAAGCCATCAACGCAGTTCTCAAAGCAACTCAGTCTGAGTCCTCCACCCAGATACCCAAGTCAAATTTGATAAGGACTGAAAATCGTACTCAACATGTAAGAAAGTTTTACCGCTCCCAGAGGATCTGACACATTACCTCACAGCTTAATGAATATTTCATATCTTATCCAAATACATGCTCACAGCCACTTCCCATTCATCTAAAATTGACGGAAAAGGGAAAAGTGTGCGTGCATTGGTTAAAAGATCTATATACAGACAGACATGAGTATAATTCTAAGATCAGATTCATAGTACAGATTGGTGAGCTTTATAGCTGCAAAAGAGTTGCCAGAGTTAGTCCATAGATTATAGTCCAATCCCTGTATGTAGGGTGAATCCATTTTAGGACTGAAGATCTCACTCTTGCAAGTCAAACTTCCCCAGAGGCAGCTTTAGCAGATCGCAGATAAAACAGATCTGATCCCAAGGATCTTTATATAGCCCCAGGCTTCTTTTCACAGGCAATCCTGGAGATTTATTAGAAAGCATCATGGATAGCTAGCTATTTGGATTAACATGAAACAATTGCCCATCCTCTGCAGGTGATTCATTTTTCACATCTAAGAGCGATGAATACAGTATAGACAGGAACCATTTGGTTACACTGTGACTCTCTAATATATATGTAAATGCACAACAGCATCAGTGGGTCTTTCCCACGAAAGCTAATAAACATAATAAATAAAATGGTTAGTCTTTAAGATGTTACAGGACTACTTGCTTGTTTTGCGAAGATACAGACTAACACAGCTACCTCTCTGAGACTATTATCTACCAATACCAAAACCCAACCTTTAGGCCATGAGTTCCTGGCCATGAGTCAGATATACCTTGCTGGACACCAGTCTGCCTAAGTGATCCCTTCCTACAGCTTGGACGAGCACCAGCCCATGTTAGAAGGGATACAGATGCCATTTGTTTACAAGTTCATTTACCAGAGACATCTTTGGACTTCCAAATATCAAATACAAAAGTCTCCATAAATTGCATTGAATCAGCTTGATTAAATTGTCCTTCAACAGAAATGAGCACAATGCTCACTGTGCCTGTATTTAACTTCTCCTGCAGACACTCACCAATGGGTTAGAAAACACTCAAATAAGATTTCAAATTCATTCTGCCACTTGTCTGACATTACCTCATTTTCAGCCCTTTTCATGGTTTTGAGTGTTTTGTTAAACCGGTAGCTCCACCTGCAGGCTCGAGGCACTGTGATCTCATTTTACAGAGTGCTTGGGAGCTTTCTTAATGGTGAAAACATTACAGGTTGAGATTGATCGATGTCAGCTGCAGTTTCTTCTTGTTTTCAGCTAAAAATGCACATTTTCCTCTTGCAATAATAATAATTTTTTAAATTGCAGAAGGGGTGGTTAGTTTGTGAGAATCACTCTCCTGAGGGATTAGAAATGTTCAGTGCAATCCCCTATGGGGAGAAGATTTCATGATAACCTCACTCCCTTCTCATGCACTATTGCTCAGCAGTGAAAATTGTTCTGTGAAACTATCACTCAGCTTAAGTTACCAAATTTATTAGCACTCAGCACCACCATTTAAGATCATTTGGAATGGAGCTTTTCAGTAATTTAATATTTGCTTTTAACTGGTAGACCTGAAGGCATGCCAGGCATGCAAAAACAAGCAGCCGTAAGTCACAGCAAAAGCGGGACTAGACTGCAAATATCTTCAGCTCTCTGTAGGACCTGTGGATTCAACTCATAACACCAGTGCTTGGCCAGGTACACTTTTGTCTGTTAATTGAGACAAAGTCAACTGAGTCACGGTCCCCTCTGTTCCTCTATGCTCCCTCAGAGAAAGTGGTCAGTGCACATTCTTCCAGGGCGAGATGTAGAGAAATCAGTCCATTAACTGAATGAACAATGAATATCTTTGACTTTGTTTTGTAACATACACAGACTCTCTCAATTTAGCAACTGGAATAGAAACCAGCAACCCTCTGACAGCAACTTGCGGTATTCTTAGCTTGCAAAGACAAAACAGGGAGCAATGAGGTTTCTGCAATAGTTGGCTGGATGACCACTTATCCTGGGAGTGGCCAAGTGTCCCAGAGTCCCATGAAGTTTCTTTACAACCACCAGGCCTTAGCGTTCTGTGCTGTTCTGTGCTGTTACGTAGCTTGCATTTACCCCTGAATGTCTTCTAAGAGCCCACTATGCAGGAATTTCGGGGGTGCTTTTTTTTTTTTTGTAAATGCAGATCACCACTCCCTCCCACAGTGAGCCCTGGGCTTCTTCCACCACTCCCTCAGCTCTCTAGTTGGCCGTGCCCTCACTCCAGCACCCCTGGTTCAGTCCCACGCCAAAGAACCTCATCACGCCTCCCACTCGACCCAAGGACTCCAACCATTCTCAGACTGAATCACCTCAATGCACCCCCTCCTGGCCCAAACACAGTCCCCTGCTCAGCCCAAACACCCCATGCATGTTCAGCCTGAACACCCCTTCCCTCACCAGGCCTCAATATCCCCAACCCTTAGCTTACAGACCTGGATGGAAGAGGAGCCAGACAGGACAGGCTCAGGGCACACTGGGAGCTGTGGGCACTGTTGGGATGCTAGACACACACAATCACACAGTCTCCCTTGACCCAGGTAATCCTGAGGCTGTGGACAGCAGGTAGCAGCTGCAGGAGATCATGGAATCATAGGGCTTGAATGGACCTCAGGAGGTCATCTAGTCCAGCCCCCTGCTTCACAAAGGATCAACCCCATCTAAGTCATCCCAGCCAGCATCTTGTCAGGCCAGAACTTAAAAACCTCAAGGGAAGGAGATTCCACCACCTCTCTAGGCAATGCATTCCAATGCTTCAACACCCTCCTGGTGAAGTAGTTTTTCCTAATATCTCACCTACACTTCTCCCACTTTAACTTCAGATCATTACTGCTTGTTCTGCTACCTGACACCACTGAGAACAGTTTCTCACCCTCCTCTTTAGTGCTCCCCTTCAGAAAATTGAAGGCTGCTATTAAATCACCCCTCAGTCTTCTCTTCTGTAAACTAAACAAGCCCAGTTCCCTCAGCCTCTCCTCATAGGTCTTGTGCTCCAGCCCCTTATCATTTTTATTGCCCTCCACTGAACCTGCTCCAGCAAATCCACATCCTTTTTATACTGGGGAGCCCAAAACTGGACATAATATTCCAGATGTGGCCTCGCCAGTGCTGAATAGAGGGGAACAACCACTTCTCTAGACCTGCTCAAAATGCTCCTCCTAATGCACCCCAATATGCCGTTAGCCTTCTTGACTACAAGGGCACACTGTTTACTCATATCCAGCCTTGCAATTGCGCCTTCCCTCAGCCTCCCACTCATCACAGGGCACCAGCTGAGCCCACTTCTTTGTGGGTGGCTGGAAGGCCTTATGCCACCAAGTGGGGCTCAGCAGGGCCAGAGGACATGGCAGAGCACCCCATGATGAGTGCCCTGACCTGCAGGCATTGCCCCTGAAGCTCCCATTGGTTGGGAAGAGGGAACCATGGCCAACGGGAGGCCTGGGGGCAGTGATTGAGGACAGGGAGCAGCATGTAGAGCCACCTGCCCGTCACCCTCAGGAGCCACTGCTGGACATGCCAGCCACCTTTGGGAGTGGCACAGGGCTAGCATGAGGGTGAGCCTGCCTTAGCTCCACTGCACCACCTGGGAACCACCTGAGGGAAGCAGTGCCCATTTGGTGATCACATCCTGAACTTCTGCCCCAGCCCTGAGCCTCTCCTGCACCCAAACTCCTCTCTGTCAGAGTCTGCACCAGGAATGCCCTCCTACCCCACAAAACCCTGTCCCAGGCTCAGGCCAGAGCACCTCCCATGATCTAAACCCTTCAGCCCAAGACCAGAGCCTGCAACCTCGCCCTCTGCCCAGCCTAGTGAAAATGAGCGAGGATGGAGTGAGCAGGGCAGGGCTTTGAAGGAGGGGTGAGGCAAAAAGTGGGCTAAAGGTATTTGGGTTTGAAATTGATCCTGGATTGCACTTAAATTCAAAAAGTGACTTTGTGCTTACAAATGTTGGAAACTGCTGCTCCAGAGACTGTTCGCTACAGATCAAGTCCTGAAGCCCTGTCAGCATCTACTGAGTCCTCTCTCAGGTTACCAACACTTTAATTGCACAAAACTTAACACTTCTGCCCCATCCCTGTCATGACCCTGCCCTCAGGCCCCTTGCCCTTCCCCCTCATATTTACTACGCTTGGGCAGGGGATTGGGACAGGATGGTGAAGCCTCCTGCTGGGGATTCAGGCTCTGGGGCGGGATCACACAACAAGGGGTTTGGCATGTAAGATAGGGATCTGGGCAGGAGCAGGATCTCCCAGGCCTCGGAGGCCTCTATGCACATGGACAGTGAGGGAAGCTTCACGTGCTATCCGTACACTTGCACAAAATTCCTGGCCAATGGGAGCTGCAGAGTCAGCGCTAAGGTGGGGGCAAGAAATGGAGCCTGCCTGGCCTAGGGATCCAGTAACTGCTTCCAAGATCTAAACAGAGCCAGGGCAGGTAAGAAACCAGCCTTAGCTCCAGGCTGAACTTGCACCAGTGACCAGACTGTCACCACTTCCCATGTAGTTTATAGGATACTCAGCTCTACAGATGAGTTGTGATGTAGAAAACCAATATTTAAGAGAGGGAAAATTCCATCTTTTCACCAGAATCTTTCAATGGAGGGGTTTTCTTTCTAGAGCTCCCACACCATCAATCAAAAGCCCAAGACACAAAGGACCCAACTGTCTGTTACATTATGGCAGCTTTGCACTACTACAGGAGCCACCAAGGAAAAATCTCATTAAGGAGCCTCTGAGAAGTCTTGACAGACTCTAGAGAAAGATAAAACATTTATTCGATTTGATTCTCTTTGTTATGTAAGTCAAGTTTGAAAGAAAGGGACTCAGAGATGAAGCTCCATATTTTAAAGTACTAGCTTTTTTGAGAATGAATGTTTGAATTTCATTGACTAGGTCCTTGTCTCCACACCATCAGTGAACCCTTTATTCCTAGCATAAAACCTTCCAGCTAGCATCAGTGTTAGCATTTAGAAACAACCACTTTGCCCTATGGCTCTTCAGATTACAATAGGGCCAGCCCAACTTTTGACCCATGCTAGTCCCCAGAACTCTCTCCAAGTTCTTCAGATGGCATGTCTTCACTACCAGGCAGGGATGAGGTTCTGGAGTTCAATTTCATATGCCTGTTAGGGATGTGCAAAAATCACACTATGGGGGTCAACAGTCGACCTCTGTACTACTCAGTCTCTCAAGGAGTAAGGAAGGTCAGCTGGAGAATTTTCCCCATCAGCATCCCTCAGTGAGGATGGCCAGGTAAGCTGACTATAGATAAGTTGATTCCAGCTGGGCAATTACCAGAGCTAATTGCATCTCTACAATCGACTTTAAGGTCTAGTGTAGACCTGGCCTGAGTCTCAAGAGCATGCACTCCACAGATCATTTTTCTCCAGTGCTTGGTCCTCCACTGGCTCATGTCCTATCCTTCCACAATCCACATGCATAGGGTATCATTCTGATTATGCACTACTGTGCACCTTCTTTGCAGTCACACCACATGCAGGAAAACAGAGATTCAGGCCCGCTGTCTTTAAGAGGCACATCAGTTCATTTTTACTCACTCCACAGTAAATTGGATTTCTCCTACCACAAGTACCTATTCTATTGTTATTTGATGAGCTCCTTCAAATGATACAAAAATGTGCATCACATCCATATTCAATCATTTATAGCTCACACCTGTATGATGCAACTTATTTTATATTAAGACATATAGAACTGCATGGAAGAGAAAAGTCTAAGAAAAAGGAATCTAACCTGATGCTTTGGGAATACAAAGGAAATCTAACCAAGACACTATATTATCAATTTGCTCACAATCCTTTGATAAGGTACTCATGCTCCAAACACCAGCTAGGTGCATGTTCTATTGATCTCTCCCTCAGGGGTTTTCTCTGAATTCCATAAATTAGAATAAATTCTTCCGACATACATTGACTCGATGGTGGCTCAAGACATGTATGTTCAGTGATTCCATTACAGAGGCTCGCTATTAAAGCATGAGTGAATCATCAGACACCAATCTCGGCCAAGTAGCTTAGAAGAGTACTTCTTTCTAATTTCTAGGGATGGTCTTCTAAATGAAATGGGATAGGTCAAGTTTCAAAGGGCAAAAACCTGATCTTTACAATAAAAGGTCTTTCAGGGAGGAACTTCCCCCATTACTCAGGGGGATACATCATTTATTGTACAATACAGGGCTCAATGAAGACTGGAATTCCAGTATTATGAATAAGAAGAAGTCCTGTGGCACCTTTACCCATCAAAGCTTATGCTCCAAAATATCTTTTAGTCTATAAGGTGCCACAGGACTTCTTGTTGCTCTCAAAGATACAGACTAACTCGGCTCCCTCTCTGATACTTGAGTATTATGAATGTTATAACATTAACAGTTAAAGATTCAGCATTAATCCTTGTGTGCAATGTTCCCAACAGGGCTTGTTGGATCCTCAACATGGTATTTCCTGGGGGAAAAGTCAGTCCCCAGGACATTCTGAGATCACAAACAGACTTAAAAGGCTGGCATGTTGTGAGGAAAGGCCATCAAGATCTTGAGCCAGAAGTAAATCAGAAAAATGGACATACTGTTAGGAATCAGTGACTGCTTTGTAATGTTATCCTAAAAAAGAAAAAAAAAGGTGCTAAATCTAGTAGTGCTGAGGGTGCTGCTAATCCCTAGCTTCAAGTGGTTTCTGTCATATACAGGGTTTACAGTTTGGATCAATGGCTCTCAGCACCTCCACTATACAGGCTGTTCCTGACCCTTAGCTGAGAGTGAGAACACATAGTGGATCAGATGTGAATCTGCAATATGATTTGCGGTAGCAGATGAAAGGGACTTACCACGCAAAACAGTGTGGTACAGTCCCACTGTTGAAGGCACTAGTGAGACTGTACCTGCAGCATTGTTCATCTCTGGGCACCTCATTACCAGAAAGATGCAGACAATGTGTGGAGAGCTCACAGAAGAGCATCTAAACTGATTAAGTAGCTGGAGGGATTGATATAAAATGGAAGATGAAAGAACTAAATGGGTGTTCCTTAGTAATTACTCAGTGCAGATTACAGAGGCTGGGAAACCTTCCTCAAATATGTGAAGAAGAAACAGGAGACAGAATAACAGGGCAGGTGAGAAGATGTAGCTAGAAGTCATTCTATTAAGAAACAGGAATAGCCAAAGGTTTATGAGCCTGGGGAAAAGTATCTCAAGCAAAAAAGCAGAATTACAGCTAAATCTGGGCAAACTCTTCCGAGAAAACAATTGATTCAACAAATATATTCCTTTCAGAGATCATCTCAATTTTGATTTTTATCCAGACGTCATATTTTTCACTACTACCTGTTTCAACTACCTGGAGCAACTATTTGATGTTAATTTTTCATGGCATGCAATTGTCCTTTAAGTCAGTGTCTGCACCCTGAAACATTATAAATGAAGACCAACACTTTCACAAACTCCAGCTGGAAATGCTCGTGGAAAAGATTAGTATATGTAGATAACTGATGTTATCCCCATGGGAAAACTTTAAAAATCCAGTAGAGAATGGTTTGAAATATTCCAGCGTAGCACCAGCAAGACATTGTTTTATCACAGAGTTGGCTCCTGACACTTCTGGCTTGTGCACTTCTGGCTAGGCTGGTGATAAAGTATTTACTAGTATTACAAAAAAAAAAAAATCACAAAAAATTATCCATGAACCAGTGCTTCACAGATTGAGAAATTAAGCTATGTGAGCTTGTCATCTCAGAAGATTCAGCTTTCTCTTTTTGCATGCTGAGCCCAAACACAAACTATGCACGGCAAAAATCCAGACATGAAAGAGACACAACAAAGAGATTTAGTTAATAGCAACACACCAGTCACATTATTCTGTTTTGTGGGAGGACAATGGTGCTTAAATCATATCTAATAGGTAAATAACAAAGCACAACCATACGCCTATTCAAAATTAGCTGTTCATAATGTTTCCAAGTACTGCAGAGTTATAATCAAGGTAAGAGGCATGACCGTAGAGAAGTGAATATTCTTTTTGTAACAGAACAGCAAAAGAAAAAAGAGCATTAAATCACAGTAGAGCGCAATGAAAAGGTAATGGGGATTTGTTAAATATAATTTTTCCAAAAGTAACTTCAGCCTCTAAAATGGATAGGTGATAGTAAACTTCTTTTATGAGAAAGTTCCCAACAATTAATTTCCTTGTCAAAGTGATCTAATATTTGTTATCCTCTATTATTCTTACTTTTCATATTGCATGTCTGCACAGAGCTATGGCCATAAACAATAACAGGGATTTTTATGGTCACACTTCACAGCTCTCTCTCACCATCTCTCATTTGGGGGTTTTATATTGCAAATGTAAACTGCATAGCACTAAATCCACTTGAGAACTACAAAAACCTTCCAGCTCCCTGGAAATTGGGCTACGCTCATCCCTGGCTTCAAGAAAAGGTAGATAAACATTTCTGATTCAGTGAGAACTAATAGCAACTTTCATTCAAAACCTGAACAAACGAACAATGCCAGTTTCCTTAAATTAAGCAGGACCTTATCATCAGGCTGCGTAAATTGGTATGGCTCCAGTGGAGACAACAAATTATGTCAAAATGCAACAGTTGAAGACGTGGCCCATTGTTTCCATGTGTAAAGCATGCACCAACGCAGGTCTACTTTTCTGAGGGCAAGTATCCAAGGGTCAAACAAATACTCCTTCATCAGCTTCTTCAGACCTTTAGGTATTTCGGTAATTTGTTATTTAATATTGTATGGGTACTGATCCCTGGCAATTCATCAAAACTTGTAATGGGAATGCATTGGTTTCAACAGAACTTTAACGAAAAGTTTCTCCACTCCAGGGAGGAATTTTGGGCGAGAAGGATAACAAAGACAACTGCCTAGTGGTGATGGCATTCATCTGAGATGTTTCAGCATCAGATTCAAATAATGAATCCTTAATTATTTATACGGAGCAGAATAGCTCCCAAAGGAGAGCATAGACATGCAAACTATATAGCCTTGAGTCTCCCAGATGAATGCCTAAGTCACACATGGAAGTCTCTGCTCTGTGTCATTTACAGCACAGTCTTGAAACATCTCCCCACATGTGAGGTGAGTGCTACAGACAGTTGTCTACTCGGGGGTTTCTTGGTCTTGAAAAATTGTGAAAGCTCTTAGGTATGTTCCAGAGTGGAATGGGACAACTTTTGAAATATTGAAAGCTTTCTGGGCATGGGAAAATGCTTCTATGGCATGAATCAGTGGTGTGAGGCAATTGCTGCTCCTTTCCATTGCATGTTGCATCATCCCAGGCAGAGGTAGATTAACTCTTCTGGGAGCCCGGGGCTGTAAGATTGTGTGGAGACCCCCCCAGGTACCCTGGTGGAGCCATAAATGAAAGGCTGAGAATGCAGGAGGGGGCTGCAGGTTGAAGCAGGAGACTAGGTGTGGGGAGGACGTGATAGCTCCAACTGGGGCTACAGGTGCTGGGATTGGGCTGAGGTGTTGTGGGTGCAGATGGCAGCTCCAGGCTGGGGCCGAGGGGTTTGGAGTGTGGGAAGAGGTTCAGAATTGGAGGTTGGGGTGGAGATATGGAATCCAGCTGGGAGTTGGAGTACTGGAGCTGGGTTCAGGGTTGGGTCTGGGAAGGAATTAGGGATTTAGGGTGTTGGAGGGAGCCTAGGGACAGGGCAGAAGGTTGCGATGTCAAGGCTGGGCAGGAGTTCTGGTGCAGCAGGAAGCAGCTCAGGGCTGAGGCAGGAGATTGGTGTGCAGAGCGCTTACTTGGTGTAGGTCCCCAAGGGAAGCAGATGGCTCAGCACAGCCCATGCTGCCATACACTCACCTGCAGGCACCACCCTCCTCAGCTTCCATTGGCTGGGATCCCTGGTCAATGGGAGCTGTGGGGGCAGAGCCTTCAGGCAAGGGCAACATTCAGGCTCTAGCCCAAACAGCAGATGGGGCAGGGGGAGGAGGAAACAACTTGCAGAGTCACCTCCCCCAAACCCCAGCCAGGCCAGGCTGGGCCAGATAATGCACAGGGACTTTAGTGCCTGCAGCATGGGGGGAGGCTAAGGGGGACGCATAAAAAGATCTGTACTTTTGGTAGCCCAGAGATCTTTTTGCAGGGACCCCCTTACCTCAGGGCTCCAGCTCCTAATGCCCCTTTCTTAATCTGTCCCTGGCCCCAGAAGTAGTCCTGGATGGCGCCAGGGCTCAGACAAACCTGAGACACAATTCCTACTCCACTGAGCTGTTTGCTCAGAAAAAGCAGTCATTTGCTGCTTGCCTCTATCAACTCCCTCCCTCCCAGTGCTGGCTCAGCTGTGCTGGCCAGGGATTAGGAGACCTGAGCCCTGTTTCTGCCTTTCATCTACCTATCCCCACACATTATGAAAGCAAGGTCTATTTCACCCTTTGCATCCAAACCCGAAGGTCACATAATCTACACAGGGACATAAGGAGGGGCTCTGACTCCCTCTTACTTCCTTGTTCAAATAAGAAATTCATGTCACAGTCTCGCACTCTGCTCTGTGAACGTGAAAATAGTCACCCCTTAAGCTGTCTGTATTTGCCAACAGCTACCACAGTTTATTTCTGTCCTTTTGACATGGAAGAAGGGTGTAACCCACTTTACATGGGAATTTAGGCAGGATGAGATGCCATACTGCAATATCTTCAATTTCACTGTGTGATAACTGCCTGCATACGTTGCCTTTTTTCATAGATATTATGGCCACAAAGAACTACTAAGATCCTCCAGTTTGGTGTCCTCCATAAAACAGGTCAAAAGAACCTCACCCAATTATTTCTACCTCAAACCTTTAATTCCTATTTCAGCTACAACCTACAATATATCTTTGGAAGAATCTAGTGTTGATTTAAAGATGTCAAATAATGGAGAATTTGCCAACTCCTTAGATAAATTAGGCCAGTGATAAATTAGCCTCACTGTTTGAGAAAGTGCCTTAAAAGTCTGTCTTTTTGTATAGGTTCAGTTTCCAACCAATCTATCTCATTCTGTCTTTTTCAGCTAGATTAAAATGTCACCTATTACTACTTTGCACAGCAGCCTTTACTGTTGGATAGATGAGAATATGATGAACACACATTTTTTGTGAAAAAAATTTGTAATGACACACTTCTTTGTGTAATCAGGATTCACTATTAAGATTTCACTGACATCTTACTGAGGTAAGCTTATGTGCAAGACCCAAATGACTACACAGCCTTGCTGAATTACACAAATTACTAAGAGACCATAAAAATTACAGATTTTTTAAATGAGGGAATGAGTGATCAAGCCACCAGTGACAAGGACGATGCAGAACACAATGTACCCAGTTGTGCTGACATCATTTTTGGTCCTGTTTACATAAGTAGAAAAAATATTACACAGTTGTTCACTTACTAATGAATAATTCAATAATCTGCACACCCCATAATTCACGGATAAAACTCAACAGTCTCTTCCCACTTCTCAGCAAGTATTTAATAGCAGAGGACATCCGTGAGTGAAGTAGTAAGATGTTATTACTGTTCAAAGTGTATTTCGGCACATTTAGTAGTTTATGGGGTTAATTTAATAAAAGTAGTTGAAAATCATTTATGATACCACTCCAGAGTGCATTGTGTGATGCATTATGTCGTTGCTCACTCACACACACCAAGTCACAAAACTCTGTTGGCTTTTTTAAACTGTGCCTATATCCCCAGAGTTACTAACACCAAAACTGGTGGAAGGAACACCAAACAAAAAGGAAGAAAAATATGTCAAAGACAACTATGAACAACAAACTGAAAACTTTTCAGAACTGTAATTCAGAGGCCTTGTCATACAGTGTCCTGGGGCAGTGAGCAGGACAAGAACTACATACTGAAGCGTATAAAAAAGATGGGTGCAAAGCTTTAGGATTGGGTTCTTCTTGCCATCACCACTCTGCAGCAATTTCAATCCAGACCAGATTACCGGGTTCTGACCTTGCACTCAGTACACCTGATCAATAGACTGAGCTGAGCAACAGACTGGTAAAACTTAGTATCAGCTGGCAGGACAGTGTGAGCATGTGTAAAAGTTTGATTCCTTCTCCGTTCGATTCAATAGTGGAATTCAATAAATGAATACAGGTGTTACCTTAATTACACTAGAAACCACCCAGGGTAACATTGGACTTCACAGGGCCTCTTGTGAGTTCAATTTGTCTGTGGAGAGCCGTGTCTACACGTGCACGCTACTTCGAAGTAGCGGCACTAACTTCGAAATAGCGCCCGTCACGGCTACACGCGTCGGGTGCTATTTCAAAGTTAACTTCGACGTTAGGCGGCGAGACGTCTAAGTCGCTAACCCCATGAGGAGATAGGAATAGCGCCCTACTTCGACGTTGAACGTCGAAGTAGGGACCGTGTAGTTGTTGCGCATCCCGCAACTTCGAAATAGCGGGGTCCGCCATGGCAGCCATCAGCTGAGGGGTTGAGAGACGCTCTCTCTCCAGCGCCTGCGGGGCTCTATGGTCACCGTGGGCAGCAGCCCTTAGCCCAGGGCTTGTGGCTGCTGCTGCGGCAGCTGGGGATCCATGCTGCAGGCATAGGGTCTGCAACCAGTTGTCGGCTCTGTGGATCTTGTGTTGTTTAGTGCAGCTGTGTCTGGGAGGGGCCCTTTAAGGGAGCGGCTTGCTGTTGAGTCCACCCTGTGACCTTGTCTGCAGCTGTGCCTGGCACCCTTATTTCGATGTGTGCTACTTTGGCGTGTAGACATTCCCTCGCAGCGCCTATTTCGATGTGGTGCTGCGCAACGTCGAAGTTGAACATCGACGTTGCGAGCCCTGGAGGACGTGTAGACGTTACTCATCGAAATAGCCTATTTCGATGTTGCTACATCAAAATAAGCTATTTCGATGTAGGCTTCACGTGTAGACGTAGCCAAGGTCTCCAGTGAGCTATTCCAGCAACCAGGAATAGGACACTAGCCCACTCCTTAGAACAGCCCTTGCTTACTGTCTGCACCGGAAGTACTAATGGTGGTGGAGGATGTCTAGGAGTTCCTGACAGCTGTAGTAAGTTAAGAGATGTCTGTGTGCAAGAGAATCAAACAAGCCAGTTAAATAGGTTAAAAGTATGCTTTGTACAACCTGAGTAGCACTCAGAAGGCTTAGCAGGGTTCAGGATCTGTGCAGGGCATCTCAAATACAATTGACATTCCACTGAGATCTAAAAAAGAGGAACATCACAGTTCAAGTTGGAAGCTGACCCAGAAAAGGTTGCATTGCTCAGCTCCAGGAAGTAGTACTGGGAAATTTATAGCCTGTTAGGATTTCTTTCTACAACCTGCTGCCTTTTAATTAAATAAGCCTGATCATCTTTACCAGAGTCTGCATGGCTATAATGGGACTAAATCATTATCAGTGAAACACTTGGTAAATCTGAGCCACATGAACAATATAGATATTCTGCGGAAGACCAGTAAATGCAGGAGCAAAAATCAGATTACCTTTTTGTTTATATTATAAACAGAAGCTTGGCAGTCTTCTGCATTGTGCATAATTTGGCATGCCTGGTCAGGTTTCATACAATTGCCTAATAAAGACAATCTCCTACAGATTGACTGTATATATTGGAAAGCCATTACAAGAAGAACTGTAGAAGCAAGCACATTTCTGGTCATTAAAAAAGCAGCAGATGTTCCTTTACACTAATAAAAATACATATTTTTTTCATTCAGGTTTGAATGACAAAAGCCTTTAATCATAAAGTCACTTGCCTTTCAGATATGACAGATAGACAAGTACATTAGTAATTCAACCTACTTTTACATAGCAAAGAAGCAAATGCTGATCACTCGGTCTGAATTTTTCAGCAAATAACACTGAATACTTATTGTTAAGGAAAAGAAGCCCTTTGTGTAAAGCTTTGTAAAATCTGCTTCAAGCAAGTTGTTTCCAGGGAGCCTCATTTAACCATGGAGTTCACAAATTAACCTTTTTTAAATGTGGCCTGTCATTGGGCTTGATGTCCAGGTACAATAGGTCCAAGCAATGGACAGAAGGGACAATCTTTTATAAAATATATTCCCAGGATAAACTTGTTTTTTCTAATTTGGATATAACTGTTTTAACTGTCCTTAAACTGTTTTCTGAAGATTAGACAAATACCTGACTTCAGTTTTAAGTTGGTTTAGGAAACAATGAAATTCAGTAGGTCAGGGCAGGTTAAGCTGCTTGCGGCTGAAGATTCTTTATTCTCAGCCTTCTCTGTGATTGGTATGTGTTAGCTCTAATGCACCTATGCAAACTGAACTTTTTGCTTATATGTTCTTCATAAGTAAGACCTCAATTTGAAATCCATGAGTGATGTCTCCATACCTCCTATCACTGTAAAGGCCAGACCCCTTCTGACTACCAAACCACATGGGATTGTTGTATGGTGTGTGACCAAAGGAAGTTGCAAGTCTCATTAAAACTTCTAACAAGACTTGAGAGAGGGAAACTGAAGACCTCTGAGAAAGTTTCAAAGCAGCAGCAGAAGTTTGTCCTAGAAAAGCAGCCTCCCAGTGCCCCATTCCCACCCACCCACCCACCCCGTCTCTGTTTCTCATTAGCATTTGTTGGAAGACAGAAAATACACCAGCCAAAACTGCACATTCATCTAGCATCATGCATTGTAATTACCCATCATCCATTGTAATTATGACAATACCTCTAACTACAATTGTGCTGTAATTAAAGCCACTGACTATATAGCAGATTGCTAAGTACCATCATTAAAACTACAGTGTTTTATAACTATTGCTATTTATAGTGTTTCCTTGCTACTGATGCATCAGAATGCTTGGCTGATTAATTCACTCCCCACCTCAGTTTTGTCAAAGGTTTCCTTGGTTACAGCCTTTATTGGCATGATAGGTTAGAGATTTTTTTAACTGATGCACACATACATGTACTAATATCCCCTTAACAAAGACAAGTACCTTCCATGAGCTACTGGGAAAACAGTTCTTGATCACCGGACTAACTGATCACTGCTCTTAATGAACTTGGCTCTCAAACTCTATCATGGCATAGCCTGTTCTCTCTCTTTAAAACCAATGTTTGAGATGCTCACCTTGACACATCATGGACTTAATTTTCAAAAGTTCTGATCACAGGCACCTCCTTTGAACTTCATACAACATACTATTAAACTATGCCTGCTCTGGAATTTGTTTACTTTCTGGGAACTGTCAAAAGACAAGAGAAGTGTCCATTCTAAATTATAGGTACATGTATATTTCTATTACGTTCGCTTGTAAAAGCAAACATGACTCTTTCAGAGAAATGTAGAGCTAATTTCATATTTTAAATTTATAATGTGATCAAAAAAGGATAACATATGAGCTAAAGACATGCAATATATAATTGTTTCTTTAGTTGTAATGCCTGAATTAAATTACTTTTACACATCTATATACACAGAGTGCAGAACTGACATCTTGGCAACTGGTGGTTATTAGCACTCCCCTGGCAATTACCAGAGGAGTAAAAGAGTAAACCTCTACGTTCTGGACACATTCCAGCTGAGATAAGTACAATCTGCATATCTAAATCCTCCTCGTTGCAAGTGGATATTACAGTCTTCTTCACTTTCTCTTTTCAACATTTATATATTGTTATGTTTTGTTAAGTAGCTGTTACCACTTACTCCAGTTGGCTACATTTACTATCCCATTCCTTATATTTTATTGCAAATTAATTATTAAAGTTTTTCCTTTGCTCTTTGTGATTTAAAAAAAAAAACAAACAAACAAAAAAAACCCCACAACCACCATGAGGTACATAATTCCAGGTGGCATTTATAGAGAAGTCCTTCAAAGGGGTGGGCAGTGGAAAGTAGCTCCACAGCTCAGTGTTCCAAAGTTCATTTTGCATTAAAGATTGTTGTAGCATCCAACTAATTGCTCATAACCATAGCTTAGAGACGTCCATAGCTGATTCTGATGTGTGCACAGTATTCAAATCCATATCCTGCTTATAACTTCTATTTATTAATGCCGATCAATTATTTATTAGCCACTTTTAAGCTCTTTATAAGGAGAAATTTAACATAAAATATGAGCAAGACAGGTAATTCCATGGAAGCATCTTAACATGTAAAGAAGGAAAGGTGCAATGCTTTCTTATTCATCACAGTTGGGTCATGTGAACTTAAAACACCTACATTTCAAAGCATATAATGATTCTGCCTTACATTAGGGATTGAAAACAATACCTCATTTGTTAAAGGAATCTACAGACTCCTCTGCATCTTACTTTTGTCCTCTTTTTCATCAGTAATTAAGAGTGAGAGACCAGGAATGAAACATGGGCTTGCAATCATGTATGCAGAGATCTGTCATCCAGCCAAGCCTAACCTCTCATGAGGTAAATGCAAGGCTTTTTCCAAAAACCATTCCCCTTTATCGTGTCTCAAATTCAGCACACAAAACAATTGGGACCTCAAAATCACAGTAACTTTTGAAAATTTGGGCTAATGGCCATAACCTAGAAGAACCCAGGGTTATTATGGGTGCAACATTAACTATATAGGCCACATCTACATGAGAAGCTTTTCCTGGAAAAACCCATGGAGCACCTACACAGCAAATGCGCTGTGTTGTCAGTTCGTCTACATAACCCAGCACGTCCACTGGCAGTGTTATACCTTTCCTTATTCAGGTATGATGCCTATCTCAACAGCGTTCTGTTGACATCACAGCCATGCAGATGCTCCAGGACCTTTTGTCAACACACAAGGTTTCCTGTTCACCGGGCAGCCTGTTTGCAGAGCTTACGAGAAGCCGTTCTGTGGACAGAAGGCTGGGCAGTCTGGCTGCTCTCTGTCGACAGGGTGGATTGCTCTTTCAATGTGCTTTTATGTGTAGATGTGATCCGTCGCCAGAATTTTTGCTGGGAAATCCCTTCTGAAAGTCGCTTCTGTCGACAGAGGCTTCTCATAGATGTGGCCGTAATGTGGAAAGAACAATACTTTTTCAAAGCAAAAAATAGCAATTGAAATTGGGGGCTGAACCTCTTGAGTTACCTACACACCCCAACAGTTTGAAAAGTTTATTCTTGTGTTTAATGCTTCCAACATTACAGTTTGTTTCTCACCATTAACTGGGGTAACTGGTAGCAAAAATGAAGGTTTGGAGACAGAGCATTGAATAAACTAAGGAAAATCCACATGGAAAATAGAAGAGAGGTTAGAGTTAAAAACTGCTGATAGAATAAGGCACTTTAACACATGAGTCAATACTGATTTGGAGACTGAAGCCATTTCATAGAATTGTCACAAATGGAGGTCTTGACAATTTTCATTTTTAAACAGTTTACAAAGGTCTTAACTTTGCCTCTCCTAGAACCAGCTTCTGCCAAACTCTCTCCCAGTAACCTTCTCTGTTGAAACCAATGGACTTACTTGCCAAGTTAAATTCTACTGAGAGCAAAGAACTTCCAGCCTTGGTCATGCTGAGAAATTTCTTACCTCAATGAAACAAAAAAAGCAATCATGTAGCACTTTAAAGACTACCAAAATAATTTATTAGGTGATAAGTTTTCACGAGGCAGACCCACTTCTCCAGATCGGGAGAAGTGGCTCTGCACCACAAAAGCACATCACCTAATAAATTATTTTGGTAGTCTTTAAAGTGCTACATGACTGCTTTTGGGTTTTGTGAAAATACAGACTAACACAGCTACTTTTCTAACTTTATCCCAGTGAAATCAATGGAATCCCTCATGGTGCAAAGTGCTCCCCAGTCTGACAAAAGATTTCATAATCTGGCCCAAAAAGCAGAAGGAAAAAACAAATCTGACAACATGCAATATACTTAGCTATCAAGGACACACACAAGTTGCCACTTTGAGTCTTTCATTTACACTTATTTGCTGCATCCCAGTTGCTTTGGTTAAAGAAAAAGATTTAGATTTTACCTAAATGTGTATTATTTTAAAAAGCCAAAACATTACAGCACTTATCTTGGCTGCTTCACAAAAGTAAAATGAAAAACAAACTGCTAGCTTCGGGCTCATGTAAAACAGCCTCAGCAGGTAAATCAAATGTTCTTTTATTTCTGTAATGACAGCCCAAGTCCCATTGTGAACTTGGCAGTATAATCCTCTCCAAATCTAGGTTAAGAAATTGAATTTCCCACTGTAATTATCTCAGACATCTCTAGGCAAGCTGATGAAATTAGACATATAATCTATATCACACATCCAGAATATGATGTCATTTTGTCCAAGTTCAAAAAATTGTCATTTAGCATGAAGCAGGGGAAAAAAAGGTGACCGGTTTTTGTGGTAGGGTAACTAACTATCCCAGTGAAAGTTGCTGACATTAGCTGAATAGTAGTTGAAGAAAGAAGGTGTGTGAGTCACTGTATTTTACTGGACCAGTTTCAGATGGTGAGAACAAAAACCTCATATTTTTCACCAACAGAAGTTATATCCAGTAAAAGATATTACCTCACTCACCTTCCATCTCTAATACCCCAGGAACAATATAGCTAGAACACCTCTGCATACATCTTTCAAATATATCAATTATAACATCATAACTCAGTGATGCAGGGTGTCTCTAAGTCCTATCACTTGCCATCCTCTCTGGGTTCCAGCTGTTGAATCACTGCATTTCCTTTTGCTCTTACGTGCATCATTAATTAGACTTTAAGCAGGAACTGAGCCCTCCTGGGCATTTGCAGAGCATCAAGCATTAATGTGCTGATCTTGGTTCAGTTTTTTAAATGCTTCTGCCACAATAACTTGGTTGTTAACCTCTATATGATCTTGCAATAGCCATTCCACACTAGCAGAAACTAGTAATAGAATATTTCAAGCTGACTCATCCTAGAGGATAGAGGACTGTCTAGTACTTATAGCACCAACAGTGTAAAAAAAGATGAGTTATCATCTGGGATGGTACACCTCCAACACCATGTTCATTAGGTGGTGCCATGCATATTGAATTCAGAAACACAATACAGGTTGGACCTCTATAGTCTGGATTTCTATAGTCCAGCAACCTCCGTTGTCTGGCACCCCATGGGTGTTCCTGAGCTGAAGCACTCTTAGGAAATGCCAAACCCTGTACTCAGCACATCCCCCCGCCGCCCCCGCCGAAAAAACACCCTCCTGGAGCTTGAGCACCACCAGCATTGACCTTCCTTGATCCAGCAGTTTCCCTGGTTCAGGATCAGCCAGATCCCAAGAGTGATGGACTACCAACATACAACTTATTCTGCCAGACAAAGAGTTTCCCAGAGGAACAGAGATCTGCATGCTGTATATGCTCTATGAATCAGATTTTAATCATGGATGTGAAGAAAATCTATTTAGTAAACTTTCTTGATGCTCTTACCATTAGTGCATTTGTCAGGAAAAAAAGGCCATTTTTCAGTGCAACTTATTACATATCTCCTGGAATTAAAATACTCTAAAAGACTATAACATATATTACCAGACACAGATTTTTCTGGTCCACAGGTGCTTACTATGGGAATTCACAGTTGTAATAATGTCTCACTCCTCAGACTTCTCGCCTTTCAAAGATGGGTAACTTCTAGCGATAGCTGGAATGTGTCAGAGGCCCAATGATGGTTCACAGCTCTGTGTCACCAGCTCTTATCAAACCTGACACACTCACCATAGCCCAACACACCGTTGTCATGATATATACCCACAAAGTGGTACATAATATATCACTGGTCAGTAATATGCTTGTGTGATGTATGTATGGTAAATCCACAAAGGACTGTAAAAATCATGCTGCAAATAAGCTCTTAAAATGTATTCAGCCAGCAGGAGAGAGAAGTTTTATTTGTGTCTACATTTCAAAGACTCCATTCCAAAGGTTTAACAAACTGTGAGGAGAAAGGCAAGAGAAGCCCATAGTTTTCCATCACTCATCATGTACAAGAGACTCGAGTTCTTGTACATCCCAGAGAAGTGGATCCTTCAGCCGATTGGTTTGAAGTCTCTGGGACTTATGAGGGGAGCCTGCTTAGGCAAAGACTGTAACTTCTTGAAGTTAAATTTTTGGCTTTAGAATCACTTTTTTATTTTGATTTGTTTGTAGTCACTTCTATCTTTACTCCTTATATGTGGTACTACAAACATATGACTTTGTTTAATAATCTTTTACTATACACCCACACCATGCTGGTTTTGTCTATCAAATTTCAATACATAGCAGTGCAACAGACTCTCCCTTCAAAGGAGCAGCAAACTTACTCTCTGTAAGCATTCAGCAAGAGGACTCAACACCACAAGGCAAATGACTTTGGGGAAGTGACTGGGAGGATTCTGGGATCACTGTGTAAAAAGTAACTGAGCAGTGAAAGTTGAGATGTGATCTGCATACTTGTATTCTGGGTGTTGGTGTCCAGCTGTCAGTCACAACACAGCACAGCATTTAAGGCACTGTAGCCAGACAGAATCCCCTTGCTTTACTCCATCTTGCCACTCTTAGGTGTCTCAAAGGACGAAGGACAAAGAAGAAAACAGCACAGTCTTAGAATGCTTCAAAGCACAGATGTGCTTGTCTCACGCACAGTCTTTTGATGCTTCAAGAACACAGGATGCACTGACCCAGTCATGACCCTGGATAATGGAAGAACACAGATAAGAGGGCTAACAAGCCAGCCGATGACCACAGGGCCTTAAATTGCCCTTGAGTGGTATTGCTAATTGATACGCCCACAGAATTGTCCCAGAAGAGGAACCTCACGCCCCTACAAAAGAATGTCCTGCCTTAATGATTTAGTTACCTTTATCTTACAAGTGTAAATTAAATTGCTACTCTCTTATAAGAACTGGCGTCACAAAGGCGTACCAGCATAATTGGCACCTAACAGATAAGGAAGAGTGTGCATGACCCAAGGGGTATAAAGAAGTGTCCGGCAGACCACTCTAACTGAGCTCCATTTACCTATACCTGCTGGTCGGGTAAGGTCTTTGCCTCCTGAGGTCCCAGGGGATGCCCGCCTCACACTCTTCTTCCCAATGGATTGAGGGGTAGACACTGGCTACACCAGAGTCGAAGGATACAAGGGTGAGAATTATACCTGTAATGTACTTTGTGCACATTTAATGGTAAGAGCTCTGTAAACTGAGGTGCTTTGTCCTCAAATGTGTAACTTTCATTTGTAATCTAACTGGTATACCATATGTATTATCCTACTAGTAGTTAAGAAGATAGAGCAATAGCCTTGTAACCACTAAGATTCTTATTTCTGCCTTTTAATAAATAGTAACCATTGAAGCTTTCAGCCTGACTCCTTCCAGTTACTGTAACTCGGCCAAACACAAACAAAAAACCTTAGCATTTGGCTATATCAGCATGGTCAGTGGTAAGGTGCAGTAAAACCTGAGCTCTGAGTCGTGTTGCCTCCATGGGACAGACTCCTGGGGCACCCGTCAGCCTCCCTAGCTGCCCTCTGCGAAGGGACAGTCTGTCCTAGCAGTTAAAGACTCGGGTGAAATAAGCTCTCTGCACCAACATTTGGAGCACCCGTCAGCCACACTGGCTGCCCCCTGCGAAGGGACTGCCTGGCCTAGCAGTTAAAGGCTCGGGTGAATCTCTGGGGCATCCATCAGCCATTCTGGCTGCCCACTGCAAAGGGACTGTTGGTCCTAGCAGTCAAAGACTTGGATGTAACTAGGCTCGCAGACCACTCATTTACCCAGCCATCAGCTAACAGGCACCAAAGGCAAAAAATGACAGAATCCCTTCTTAGTCTTCACTGAAAACGAGTGTCACAGATTCACTCCCTGATTTTTTGCATATAGTTTGACTCTTTTTCCCCCCAACAAACAAATGGTTCTATCAAACATTTTGTCAATCAATTTTGGATTTTTTTCACCAGGTTTTTTTTTTTTTTTTAATTTTTAGAGTGGGGTCAGGCAAACACTAAAAGGAGCTGATCTTTAATCTGGCATATATCTTGATCACCGCCCATAATACAAATAGGAGGTTGAAACTCTCTAATCTGGAACACTCTCATCCAGCAAGATCTGTCAACTGTCATAATTCGTAATCCGGCATGATTTTAGTTAGATGGATGACCACTTATTAGGGGTGTGGCTGAGTTTCCCATGGTCCCATAAAGTTTGTTTCTAGCCACCAGTCCTGGCTCTCAGTGTTCTGTGCTGTTATTTAGCTGTAATTTGACCTAAATGTCTTCCAAGAGTAAGCAGTGGGACTGTTGGTAATGTGCTAGACAATATTGACCTCCCATGGTCCAGCAAATTCTCTCATTCAGCACCAGTCAGGTCCAGAGGGTGCTGGACAATAGGGCTTCAACCTGTAGTAAATAATCTGTCCTAGAACATTTCTACTTTCGTAGTCCTAGTGAGAACCCAAATTGTATCTGCACTGGAAGTGACTTCCTTTATGCTGTAACCTGAAGATGCAGACTTCAAAAAGAGTTCTGCTATGGTTATGAATACCCAATGAATTGATGACTATTATTCGACTCCTTGAAAAGAGCTGACATTTATTCAGCTGATATTCCAAAATTTGAGCTCCCAACTCAGAGTGATAGAAGATATGACCTCCGTATTGGGTGATACGCTGGGAGACCACAGCACTACCGCATCTGGATTGATTAGAAAAATACCACAGCATTCGATAGGCATTTCTGAAGCTGTTCAACATCCTACTGTATTTCCATTTTCAATTCCCACCTGAGTTCGCCCAGCATTTTGCTTTTATAAAGAGACCAGAAAAGGAGCCTGACAGAATTGCCAGGCCTCTGAACAAGGTGGTGGGTGCCCACTCCACATTCCCAGTTGCGGCATGGCCTTGGGCAGAAAGGATTGGGTTCAGGTCTAACCACCCCACCCACTTCCAGACCTTCAGGATCACCCAGAGTGCTGAGCCCTGAGGCTCTGGCAATAATTTAGAGGGCCCAGGATTCCTGCTTCCAGGCCCAAACCATTTTGAATTGCTGGGCCCCCAAGCAGTTGCCCCCTTCAGCCCCCTATCAGTGGGTCTTGCCCAGAATATACACATTCAGACCTGTTGAGGTGGGGAGGAGGAGCTAGGGAGGAAGAGGACAGTGGCCCTGGGACCCAGAAATTTAAATGAGTCCAGGGCTCCCAGCTGCCACTACTGCTACTGCATCAACTATAGCGACCAGAGCCACAGGCCCCTTTGAATTGTTGCACTCCATGCAGCTCTGAGGGCTGGGGACATTGCATCTGGGTAAAAGATGCCTGGCTGCCTCTGCGCCACCCATTACCCAAGGTCCTGTCCCTTTTCAGGGCACATAAACGGGTCCCACACACACCCTGCTCCAGGGCCCACCACAGGGGCGGCCAGCCCCACTGTGCACATTAGTAGGTCACCAGCTGAGCATCTTGTTCACAGCCCAGAGATACAGAAAACAGATGGCAGGTCTGATGCAACTCCTGTTCTTGATACAGGAAAGAAAGTTGAAGTGGTTTTTATTGTAAAACAGAGTGCTATCATTATAGAGCACTTCTCCAAGTACGCTGAAATAGTCCACCAAAAGGAGCGTCCGTTGTTCCTTTACAAAGTTCATAACCCATCCTTCCAGGGATGCAGTGACAGGTTAAGAATTTGTGGGAGAGGGAAACAAAACAAGGGGGAGAAAAAAGGAGAAGTTCTTGAGGAAGCCCAGGTCAGTGTTTTGTTTAATCTGTGAGTTTATAGAAAAACACTGAACAGTGTCTTGAAGTTGTGTGTATTTATTTCTGGAGAAAAGCATGAACATTTTGTAAATGGCAGAAATAATGTCAATACTCATCTAAGGTGCATCTCCCACCATTGCATTGTTCCATATTTCTTTGTAGAGCCTGCACTTACTGTCTCTGATTGGAAGTTAGGATGGTAATGCTATTTCATGGTCTTCTACACTGATAGTATGCTTTTATCAGTTCATAGACAATTCCACTGTATCCCAGATACAGAATTTTGTCATAATTTATATTAAAGATGCTATTTATAAAGGGTTAATAAAAATTAATAGGTGTAAAACATGTTAAACATGAACAATATGCATTACAGACTTCTGTAACTACATGACTGGAAGCTAATACAGACTCATAAGCAATACCATATAGGAATTAATTTATAAACCAATTGCAAATGGAACCTTAACCTAAAGTGTAACCATCAGATAGTTAACCAAAACCTTTTTATAAACATTAAAAGGAGGCCTAATTAAAAATGAATTCTTATCAACAGTGCCAGTCGTCCTTTTCTTGATTTTTGTCACTTACATTAGGATAAGAAAATGAAATTAAAACGAATATACAAGTATCCTCTTGCGTATGCCTGATTCCAACATGACAGTGTTAGAAAACAGGCTTAACTCCTCGGAAATAAATAAATTTACATCAGTGTAAATAAGATCAGACTCAGGCCCACTAGACTGAGTTCAAAAACAGAGCAAATGAAACCATTAAATAGGAAACTACGGGGTCAGAACATGAACAGGAGCCTTAAGAATCTGAGGCAAAGGGGATGCTAAAAAGTGGTAATGAGGTCCAAGAGTGAGCCAGGAGCGGAATCTGAATGGTGCTTACAGATGGCACTAGTGTTGTAAAGGGCAAAGGATCTCATCTTTCCATAAAGAAGGCTGTTAAAGGCAATGAATAGCTAATCTTCGTTAAAAGGATGTCAAAGACTGATACAAGGTGGAACTGTTTGTAACTGCCCTTCAAAAAAAAAAAAGTACGATACAAAGGTTAGCATCAGAGAGCATGTACCAACAGTGTAGTATCATGTAGCAATAGTGGCCCAATGAACAGTAGCCAAGAAAGAAGCTATTTCAGCTGTTCATCTCCGATCAATAGTCACACTGCATCATCTCTTTGGAAACTAGATTTTGCCTCATGTCTTCTTGTTTCCATGGTACTGCCACCCAATGGAGCATCTATGTTTAGAAATTCATCTGATAACAGATCAGCAATCGTTTGTAAACAAGGCTGTATCCAAGAACAGTCCAGATTCTCAGCTGGTACTAATCAGCGTGGCTTCACGTCAACCGAGAATCTGGTCAAGCACATACATATAGACAGGTGATCGAGCTGGATATGCAGGTCTCCATCTATATCTCTCTCTCACACACACACACATACACATACACACACACAGATTTTGAACTATATAAATGTATCTGCAATTTTACTATTATATCCATTTTTGTCAAAATTTTCCAGCCAAATCAGTTTTATGAGCAGTCTGACAGATTTATAGACACTAAGCCATATTGCACATTCACACCCACACAAGCTAATGAGAAACCATTCAGACAGAAACAAAAAGATCATATCATTTCTAACTGGGCAAATGACTCAGTATAGAGAAATAATAAACCTGGAGGCAAGGAACAAAGAGGGATGGATATTGGCTAAATTAAATGGTTTGCGACACGCTGATGAGGAATAAGGCTTAGATAATTAAGGTCCAAAACCCCACAATGACTTTAGCTATATGAGAGCTTTAGAAAAGGAAGATAAAGTTGAAGGAGCAAAACAAGATTTTAAGGCGTAAAAACCAGTGCAATACATTATAAATCAAATGAAAATGTTAGATTTCCCTTCTAGTACTTTATCCAGTCGTGTTTACAAACCTTGACTGGAGCTCCAACAGACACAAGCTGCTCTCTTTTATGCTGGTACACCTGGAGCATGCCCATTACAGTGAAGGGGGTGGAGTTTTCTCAGCCCATACTCTAGGATTAACTCCTTCTGGTCTAGTGTGGGGGGCAAGTGCACCCTATTACATGGCTGTTTTAAATGAACTCAAAATATGACCAGGAAATAAACTAAGTGAACTGGCTGGCTTAGCAGTAGGGTTGCCTATTGCAGAACAGTGGCTCACAACTGTGAGCCCACAGATTTGACATAACTTCCAGCACCAAGGAGAAGAAGCTGCCTTTTCACTACACAGCTCCTCTGCCACCCAGAAGTGACCCTATAGGCTCAGAGGCAGCTGTTCACCCAGGACTTATTCCAACATAGGACACTAAACTTTAATGAAGTAACAGCAAAACGTCATTTACCACTCAGTTTTAAGCACCTGTCTTCTGCCGACCCTACCTGCCTATCTGGTCCACCACCTAAAATGGATAGTTCCCCATGTTCGAATATAGAATCAAAAAGGCATATTCAGGATTGTTTTGTAAACAGCTGCTGTGCTGGTCACTTTTTGCTACCTTGGAACTAAGTACTGGCACCTGTAAAAGAGAGTTACCAATGCTTACACACCTCTCTGGGATCTTAAATAGCCCCCCATTACTGTAGGGTCTGAGCACCTCACAGCCATACAACTACACTCTCAACATCTCTGCAAATGGAGACAGCACTGTCTCTAGAGTCCTGCAAATCCGCAGCTATCCACCGATATTTGTGGGTTGGGGATCAGATTCAGATACTCATTTTAGATCAATGCTGGGCTCTCCTTACCCCCATAGTACAGGTAAATGTATGGAGGCCCAGGGAACATTAAGCAACTTGGCTAAGTTCACACAGGATGCATATGGGTGAGCAAGAAATCCAGAGTGCAGTTGAATGTTGTAGTCACTAGATAATCCTGCCTATCTCTGAGAGTCAGGCCATTTATTTCAATGCCTAAAATGGCATGGATTTAGATACTTAACTTTAAGCACAAAGTCTGAAAGTGTTTCCTAAATGTTTAACATGGGCATGGACATATACAGCCAGATTTGTCAAAAACAATTGATTTTTATCTCATTTACTGTTAATTGGGCAATACAAAGGAATGTTTTTAAAAAAGTTTTCCAAGCAAAACTATGGCTGTTCCTACTCAAGTACCATCAGCCCCCTAGCACCCTAAGGATTTAACGTAAACAGTGAAACCCTACCATGATTATAGCATAATCATATTATAAAAATAGGCTTTTAACAATAAATATTGTTTTCTTCCATAGAGAGAAGGTGGTTGAAGCTGGGCCATTAAAACCTATTACATCTTCTACCTTGTCTCTCTAATATCCAGGAACTGACACGGCTACAACACAGTATACAACCCTTTTCCACAAGCAAAAAGCATACTACAAAAAGTAGAACCATTTGGTTTCTTTTAACTTGGTCGTTTTTTTTTTCCTGAAGTAGTTCCTCTACACCAATCATTAATGTTCCACCGGAAGGAAATCATTCCATTGCTTTTCATTTGTGTGTTCTATATCTGGCTGCAACTTGCATTCCAACATATTATAACACCTCTTTGCAACTCAATGGCACTCAGAGAGAATCAAACTGGAGGAAGTTCCTGCCCGAAGACCTCAAGTTAAATGGTCATGACAAGTGATGGTAACTAAAATAAAATTCCACCATACCTAGAAATATGGTGGGACCAGTACCCATGCTAGCAGGGTCTGAATGAATGCTTCTCTGACAGGTAGCTGGGACGAAGACTGATTTAAGATTAGTCTGTAACTAAAATACATTCCTTCTCTGGTTACTTACTCAGCAGGTAGAGTACAGGTTGAACTGCTCTAATCTGGAAAAATCTTATTCAGCAACATACGTAACCTGGCATGATTTTAGTGAGATGGACAAGCACTTTTCTTTGGTATGGTCAAGTCTACCATGGATCCCTAAAACTTGTTTACAGCTGCCAGTCCTGGCTTGCCATGTTCTGTGCTGTTATTTAGCTGTATTTTATCCCTACATGTCCTCTAATACTTCTGTAAGCAGTAGAAGTGTTGGTAATATGCTACACAATATTGACCTCCTGTGGTCAGGCAAATTCTCTGGTTCAGCACTGGTCAGGTCCTCAGGGTGCTGGACTAGTGAGGTTCAACCTGTAGTATCAAAATGACTAAGTTTAGCTGGTGTTGGGTTACAAATCATCTTAGTACGGAAAGCAGAGAAAGGAAATATGGTTACCAGTGTTATAATTATTGGGGAACAAAGGTAAGCAGGACTGTGCTTGACATGTCCCAAAATGAGAGGGGGTCACCCTCAGTTGAGAGAATTTCAGTAACGAGGGGCTCAAATGCCACGGCCTTTGAAAGTCAGAAAGGTGGGGACAGGTGTCCTAGTTAGCAGGCTGCAAGCCCTTCTGAAGGGCCCTCCCTGCACTGGTTTAACTTGTTCCCTGTTCTCCCACCCCTCCCACTGTTCAAAGAAAGAGCTAAGTAAGAACCTCTTTGCTGCGTTAAATACTCAAATCAGAGCCAAAATCACTGGAGAAGCAGGCAGGGCAGAAACACTGCCCTAAGAGCTAAAAATCCCTGAGCGCTGAAATCACTAGCAGTGTTTCTTCTGCTCAGCCTCCAAAGCAATGAACACTACTAAGAGACTGATATGCCCAAGCCACAGCAGAGAGGCAGGTGGCAGCAGAAGGCCACTAACAGTCAGCTACAGAACAGTGGCTGGTGAAGCAGAGAGGCACAACTAGTGGCCAGCAGGGCAGCTGGCAGAGCAGCAAAGCCAGAGCAGTAATCAGGCAGCCCACTGGGCAGCAGCAGAAAGGTACGACAAGTGATCCGCAGGCTGGCTGGCCTAGAGAGGGGCAGCAAGGGAGTGCCCAAGCAGCACAACAAGCAATGTCCTGCTTTACCCACACCCAGGGTGGGAGGGGAGCTCTGCCGGTGCACCTCTGAATTTTGGGTCTGCACTGACCAAGGACTGCAACTGAGATAAGGGTGAAGAGAAAGGTCGGGCATGTGAAAGGGATTTTGGGATTACTGGACTTTGAAGCGGAGGAATAAAGCGTGTTTAGGAACATGCAAGTCTACAGAATCGAAGTCTGAAGTTTGGCCCAGTATCTTCATTTATAAAGTCACAAGAGTCACAAGTAATTTTTTCACTTGATTTGAATGGTCCCTTTCTAACCCAAAAACTTTACCATAGTACTTTATTAGACATGGCAAATAGATTAAAGTACTGTCACCAACCATTTAGATTAAGCAAGTTCTCTGGCTCCATGGAAGTCTGACTCTTAGCTAAACCTGCCAAGACATAAAGCTCCTCATTGAGCTCCTTATTTCATTTTAAGTAATTTCCATAGAAACTTGGAAATGTTCCCCAAACCAACAGAGACTTCCTTACTTCCAGCAATTATCTTAAGGTCTGATTTGCATTTTAAATGTCACCTGTATAAATTAGAACTGTTTACTGCTCACACTGTCATTATGCTGATTTGTGGCAATAGCCAAGCAAACCTTGCTTTGGTTTTTTAAAAAATCCTCACTGGACAAGATGCCACCTGGAATATAGACAGGGAATGCTTCCCTCAGATCTCAGCTGATTATATTACAGCTTCCGTACCAGAGAATGTACCACTTGCAGTGTTTTCATGTTATTCTTGGCAACAGAACTCTTTGAAAATACTTCTTTGGATACACTCTTAAATTGCTATTAACAAAATCGGATACAAATTGTACAATGGTGTTGTGTTTATTGGAAATGCTTAAAAGGCAATTTAAAACCTTATCAGTATGTCTCTTTCCAACATTTACAAATCAATCCATTATCCTATGTCCATTTTCTCTAGTTTTAAAGTCAAATTTTTCTAGTTAAAAAAAAAAATTAACCAAGCTTTCCTCTTTAAGGTCAAATTCTGTGCTCAGTTACATCTATGCATCACCACATTCACTCTGCAATAACCTCTGGTGTAATTCAGAGTAAGGTTTGACCAAGAGGCTGAAGTTCACACTTTGGAGCACCATATTCCAATTAATTTACTATCCAAATAATTTGCTAGAATCGATGGCCAGGTCTACAACTAGACTTTTAAAGTTGATCATAGATACGCAATTCCAGCTACTGCAGTTGCATAGCTGGAATTGATGTATCTACAATGGACTTATCTGGCCATCCTCACTGAGGAAGGTTGATAGGAGAAATTCTCCAGTCAACTTCCCTTATTCCTTGGGAGATTGAGGAGTACAGGGGATGGCTGTCGACTCTAGACAGCTCAATTTCGTGCATCCCCACCAGGTGTGCAAAATTGAATGCCAGAAGATCAACCCTGACCGGGTCAATCTTCTGGATAGTGTAGATGTACCCAAAGTCATCACTTAAAAGCATTAAGAGGCAACTTTTGTGTTCTAATGGTGTCCATGAGCAGTGTTTTGAAGGTGAGTTATAATGAAAATAGAGTGAGCTTGTGCCTTTTTTAGCTTCTTTATACTATATGGCCGTGCTTCCTTGTATGTGGAAATTCAAGTCATGACTACCCAGGAGGACCTTTTGGTGACTGGGACGAGTGAAATTACATTGTCACAAGAGTCAAACTGGTCAAAAAGGGCGTGAAAATTTTCAAAGTTTTGGACCAGGACAAAGTCATTGACTCTGGCCTGTGGGCCACATGGCCCTGAGACAAAAAGGGTGAATAAGATTCTAGGAGTGGCAGAGGGCCCAACACTGCCCTCAGAAGGGGCCGGGCACAGTGTCCCTCAAATTACACATAGATTTGGAAAACAGTCCATGATTAAGTGTCTGATCTGAAAGATGATATATTGGACACACCCATTTCCCTCCCCTTCGGCATCACTCTGGGCACTGGCTCAGTATCCGACCCGCAGAGAAAAGCCACACTTCCTGTACTGTTTAGATTTTCTCTGTATGACAACCATCCAAGCACTGGCTGGCGCAATTCTACTTAATTCATGAAAATTATGGAATTGAGGGCCTTTGGTCAGCACAGAGTTTAGCTCTAGAAATGTACGAAAACTCACTGGAAGCTGTGTTAATGCCATTTACTTTACAGTTGCAACTTTACTTCCTGACAGAGATCAGTGCAATTACCTGGTGTCAGTTCTGCAGTTGGAGATCTCAAAGATAAGATCCATAGGACTGTAAATCAGTCAGAAAATTGCACACTTGGCTTCATAAACACATTGTGTACAATATAGAAATGTCAATTTCTCATTTAACTACTGCTGAAATTCAGTGTTGGCCTGATAATACTACGCGTAAACAGAGAGTGTGTCATTAAAGTTTACTGAAACCTCAGCACATCGTCAAATTAATTGAATTGAGGTGTTTCTCAGGAAACAAAGATATAATTACCTTTTCCCACATCAGTTCTAATGGCTTAAAATAAAAATAAAATCCTTATGTGTGCTACTTTTAAGTAATTCTCTCTCGTTCTGCTTTCTTACCCAAACATGGTAAGTTATTTTCCACTCACAGCTTTGTCACTTCTTTCATTCTGCTCTGCTAGGAGGGTGGCCCAAAGGCCACTGAAGTTAATGGAAAATTCCCACTGATTCCAACAGGATTTGCCTCAAATCCTGTATTTACAGTAGTCTCCCACACTCCAAGTGCTTTCCCTCTCCTCTGTACAGCCCCAGTTAGGGTCAAATTCAAGTTTGGGGCAACTCCACACACCTCACTGAAGTTACATTGTGATGATTTTGGCCTTTCACAAAGCCATAGTCTGGTGATCTTCCTCATGGTCCCTGTTCCCCTTTTGCTTTTTTTGTGGCTTGAACTATTTATTGTCCTGTGTCTTGTTTATGTTAGCTGTCATGTCCTTTATAAAGGACGCTACATTTCTGGGACTCTGTCTATCACAGGGGTCTGCAAACTGCAGCTCTAGAGCCACATGTCGCTCTTTAAGGACTTCTTTGCAGCTCCCAATGCTATAAATGCAAAGTAAAAAAAAACCCACTCCTGATTACAGTAGGGTCTCAACATTCATGAGGGTTCCATTTTGAGAACCCTCGTCAATGTTGAATTTCATGAATATAGCTCCTGCCTCGACCCCAGGGGAAACAGCCGCTTCCGGCACTCCTGCCTGGGGCCCTGGGGGAAGCATTCCAGTGGGGCTGGTGGTGCTCAGCACCTCATAGATCAGGGACTGACTTTTATTTTAACAATATCAATTATTCTAACTTATACTATATTTGGTGTGTGGTTTTCCTCCTTGGAGCCCCAACACTTGAAGTTAAATGATTAGCCCTGACCGAGCAGCTCCGCAGGCTCTTATAGCCAACCTTCAGCTGGAGCATGCCCAGCAGGGCTGTGGGGGTAGGGCTTCCTCAGCCAGATGGGCAGGTTAACCCCTTCAGATTCAGTGCAGGGTTGATACACACCTTCACAGCGTACAATATGTTTCTCGATGAGACCTCATCCAAACTAGATCACTTTATTTACCAGAGTAAATAAATAATACAGTAGTAGAAGTTTAATCTTAGTACATGATATAAACCTGTATTTTTCTTCAATAACAAAAATATTGAGCCTAACAATGTTAGTTGCCCCTTTAAATATTTTACCTCTTAGTTTGCTTAATTCTTTAAAAATCAAGCAATCCTGGTCAAATCTCACAACCATAATTCTATGCTGTTCTCACAGCAAACTGCCATTAACATGAATAGAAGAGGTACTGACACTTCCTGATGGGAATATGAATCTATTGCACTGCTACCGTAGCAGAACTTATGAGAGGAAAACCCAGGGAGTTTGTTCGGCCTAACAAATCAAAGCTTGCAGGGAGATAGGAATGTGCTCTACAAATATATGAGCAAAAGCTTTGCACTGTGTCACACCTTTAAGAAACAATATAGCAGGAAATTTCTTGTCTTCTGGTGCTGTTCTTAAATATTGAACAAGTATTTGCACTGCAGTAGTCTCTACACTTCATTAGGAAATAAGGGCCCCTTCTGCCGTGTGCTATGCATCCATAACAAAAAAAGCCATCCTCAAAGCATGTCAGTTAGTATTTTGTAGTCTAAAATGGATTGAGACTTTGCCAATAGTTTCCTTTATGGTCCAGTTTATGCACTTGCATTTGTAGACTTGAAGACCAGAAGGAACTCGTGTGTTTATCTAGCCCAGGAGTCAGCAACCTGTGGCTCCAGAGCCAGTCGCGGCTTTTTAAGGAGTCAGTTGTGGCTCCGGGGCCTGCCACTGCTGATTCCTCTTTCAGCTCCCTTACCTGCCACCACTGAAATAAAGGGACTAAATTTACTTGGTTTAACAGCTCGGAAGGCAGCAGGAGAGATCCGGCCACTAAACCAATTAAATTTAGTTCCATTATATTGGTGGCAGCAGGGCAGGGAGCCACCCACACTGCAGGTGAGGGGAGTGCTAAGCCCACAGGAGAGCTCAGGGACGAGGCAGCTGTGTCTGCCTGTGCTGGACTCACACAGCCCTGTGGAGGAGCAACAGCAGCGTGTACAGCTGGAGATGCTCATCGACTGAGGTGGGTCAATCCTGGGGGTTTGGGGGGTGGGTTTGTGGGCCAAGAGGGGAAAAAGAGTCTGGGAATATTGGGAGGGACATGGATTTTTAATGCAAACATTGCTCCTTCCTGCTTAAGAGCCTATCCCCAAGTGCAGCATTTTCCTTGTCCTCATTTGCTCACCAATCCTGGGTTAAAAGTAATAAACTTTCTAACTGGTGCAAATCCATGTGTGTGCTGTTCTTAAAACAGGGGTTACAATAAAGTATGATTTGATATTTTTATTAAGGACTGTCTCGTATTCACGTGCATTGCGGCTCTTGAAGTGTTGATTTTGTAACTGCATTTGAAAAAGATGGCTCTTCCCACTATTTCGATTGCAGACCCCTGATCTAGCCTGACCACCAGAACATTGAATACCACAGAACCTCACCCATCCACTCCTGTGATCGACCCTTATCCTCTAGCTGAGGGAATTGAGTTCTCAAGCTGTTTAAAAACTACTAATCAGCATGTAGGGTGGGAAGAATCTTTCTGGATGCTAAATGCAGTGATCAGTTAGATCCTGAGCAGGTTGGTAAGACCCATCAACCAGTCACCTGGAGGAAAATTCACTGCAATATCTCAGAACTCTTCACATCTAGTGCCCATCTCTGTGCCTTGGAGATACTTGCTACTGGCCACTGAAGATGGGCCACATGCCATTGTAGGATATCTTACCAAACCATCCTCTCCATAAACTCATCCTGCTCAGTCTTGAAACCAGATGAGCCTTTCTGCCCTCACTTCTCTCCTTCAACGGCTCTGATGGGTTAGAAACCCTCATCTAATTTCAAGCCTAAAATTTGCTGATAGTAAATATATATCCATTTGTTCTAAATATCAATTGGGCCTTAACTTAAATAACTCTTCCCCCTCCCTGGCATTTATCCCTCTCATATATTTATAGAGCACATTCCTATCTCCCTGCAAGCTTTGATTTGGTAGGTCGAACAAACTCCAAGTTTTCCTCTCATAAGTTCTGCTGATCATCCAAGTAGCTCTTCTTGGCATGTGTTCCACTTCAGATTCATCTCTTTCTTAAGCATGGGCGACCAGAATTGCACACGATTCCAAATGAGGTCTCACTGGTGCCTTGTATAATTCTACTGTCACTTCCCTCCCTCTATTAGAGATACCTTGTCAGATGCACAGTAGGACTACACTTACCTCTTTCCCAGGACTGAATCCTATTGGCCATCTGGCAAGTGACCAACCCACCCATCTGATGAAGCGGGTCTTTGCCCACAAAAGCTTATGCTCCAAAATATCTGTTAGTCTATAAGGTGCCACAGGACTTCTTGTTGTTTTTGAAGATACAGACTAACCCGGCTACCTCTCTGATACAACCCGCACAGTTCATCCTTCTCCTCCTGTCACGTCCAACTAATACATCCCAGATGTATAGCCAACATTCTGGTAAAAAAACAACAAAAATACCATGCAAAATATTTATTTAATGAAAGTATCTTGTTCTTTTATTAACAGTGTCCTTACAATATTTACAAATATCAAGCAATCCTGTAGCACCTTAGAGACTAACAAATTTATTAGGTAACGAGCTTTTGTGAGTCTTAGCCACAAAAGCTCATTACCTAATAAATAAATGTGTAAGTCTTTAAGGTACTACAGGACTGCTTGTTTTTTGTGAATCTGCAGACTAACATGGTTAACCCTCTGAGATGCTTACAAGATTGAGATATTTATTGGTAAATGTCAGTAAACATCAGTTTCATTGTACACACACAAACGGATGAAAACAAACCTATTTCCATGGGTAACAGCTAAAATTTACAGGTAAGCAAAGTAAGTAATATGCTGCTTGAGAACTACAGTTTCAGTAAGGCTATTTACTTGGTGTACTTTGACATGTGATGTTGACAATCTGTGTTTTAACAGTTATAAATCTCTAGCTTTCTGAATCTCAATATCCACAGTGAAAATTTACAAGGCAATACAAATCAAAAAAAGGCTCAAACCCCATAATTTTTCAGAACCGTGAAAATTAAAATAGATAAAATAAAAATACTTAAAATAATCAATAATATCAATTGAAATGATAAAAAATAAAAATTGAGTTCTGCCAGAGCTAGTCACACTTCATACCATCATTATATGCCTTATGTAGTGCTGCGAGGAATGATAACTTTTAATGTTGCTAGTACTACACTACCCTCTAGAGGAAGTTTCTAACCAAAGACTCTATGCATAGCTAAACTACTATTAAAATTACCTCAATTACTCTAAAAGTCCATCAAAATCTAGCCTTTTCTGGTGAATGCACATTTTGTAGTGATTTCACTGAAATTAGCTGTCCCTCTCAAACAAATAGGAAGCTACATTAAAAGGGCCATCAGTATTCTTTCTTGGGGAACATACTTTAAATTCCTTTCTTAATTATCTTGCAAAAAATTCATGTTTCAAAAGTTGTCACCATCAGCTATTTCTGTTCTGATTTTGCAAATCCCTCTGCTGAAGGTGAAACTTTACATTATGCTCTTGCATTGTCTCAGGTAGTTTGAGACAGTTAATTCCACTTACAATCAGAAATATTAATTAGTTTAAGACTGTTATCAGAGCATTTTAAAAATATGCATTTCTGCATAAAATAAAAAGCCTGCTTGTTTACAGCTAGAAACAGGAGTTGCACTTTTCACTGGGAGCACATCGAGCAGTTTGTTTTGTTTTGGTTTTGTTTAAAAGCTTCTGCATACTGGCAGGAGAGGAGGTGTATGTATAGGATTTTGCACCATGGCATGGCAGATGTCCAAGCTGTAATGGAGCTGCAATTAAATAGAGCATGTCACCCTACAGACCTGTCCCCTTTCAGCATCACTAAACTCAATTAAATTAGCCTTTGTATTTCCATAGCAGTTTCTTAATAAAAATAAACTGCATCTGCGTAGGTACACTTAGAGCATCTCTAATTCAATCCATTTTAACAATCCCTCTTTTCACTCATTCCAAAAACTTATCAGTCCCACACTTACTACTACCAGCAGGCCCACCCCTTTGTGGTGGTGGGGGGCAGAGGTGACAGGTGCCTGTGTGGTGGCATTGCCAGGAGGCCCTGTGTCAGGCGATGGGGGCAGCCAGCAAGCTCCCAGCTTGGTAAGGTGACCTGGTCCCCACAGCACACTGGCAGTGGAGGGAACCCTTGGTGGGGGCGAGGGGAGGTAACTGGCCCTAAGCACACAGATCAGGTGAGATTTACCTGCGGTGGCTCCATTGGCACAGGCTAACGGCAGTGGAAGAAGCGAGTGCACATGGCCAGGCTTTAATGCCAGCTCCAAGTGCCTGCACCCTGTCCAGACCCCATCCTGGGTGCAGACCAGCCGCCATCAGCCTCCTGCTCTGCAAGTGGCCCACTGTGACCGGAACTCACAGTACCTTGCTCCCGGCTGGCAGGAGGAGTGAGCCTGGCCGAGACGCAGTGCCTGGGCAGCCAATGCAGTAGGGAAGGAGCCTGGAGCAAAGCAAGGAACGGGGCTTCTCTGGGTGCTGCACACCAGACTCACTACAGTATACTCGTAGCATCCCTAGGGGGACTTCACTCCCCTCCCCCATGTTCCCACCAACACTGCTCAATAGGATGCCTCCACCTGCTCCTCTGGGTGTACCTCCCTGCCCCGACTCCTGCTGCAGGCCTTGCATCAGGCAAAGCGGGCAGCCAGTGAGCTCCTGGCTCAGTAAGGTGGCCAGTCTGGTCCTCATAGCACACTGGGAGCAGAGCAGAGGGATCTCCCGGGGGCAGGGGGGGTGTAATCCATACAGAGTGCATGGGCTGGGCAAGACTTACCTGCAGCAGCTCTGTAGGCAGGCCCAGTGGGTGCAGCAGTGGGCAGGGCGCCATTACCATTGGTCACCACACTCCCTCAGCAACAGTGGCAATGGAGGCCATGCTGGGGGCTGGGGGAGGCTGGGGTAACCAGCATAGGCCATAAGGGAGGCAGCAGAAGCTGCCGGAGAAGCTGATCACATTCTGGACTCTCGCAGAGCATGTTCATGATGGCAGTAGGACAGACAGACCGACGGACAGACAGCTCTCCTTTTATAATAGTATATAGATTAAATATGTACTGTAACTTTCACAGCTGCACATTTATTACTGTTCAAATTACCCCATCGGGAAATTATATTGCGGTATCCAAGTGCCAAAGCAAAGTCCTAAATTACAGTATCTGGTTCAATAATACAATAGCTTTGAAATTACAACAGCAAAGGCCCACTGCTGCCCTCATTAAAATCAGTGAGAGCAAAATCAAACTAGTAGTTGAGAAGCACCAGAACAGAAATAACAATGTGCTAATGTCCCAATAGATGTCAAATTTTATCCTGTGGATCGTACATTGATAAGAAAAATCTATTTTTAAAAGTAAAAATGGAGAACTTATCTGGTGCTTGTGTTCATGTTCCACAAACAGCATTATAGTTTTTCTGTCTGCCTAGCAAAGAGTTTTAGAAAGCTAAAAGATAATTTCTGTGAAGAATTTTCTCCAGAAGTAATTTTCCTAATTTGCATCAACACTTCCTAGTGACATAACTCAACATAACTGCACAGCCCTCCATTTTTAAATGAGGATTCTGAACTCTGAATGTGGTCTACTGGTGCAACATCACACACTTTTAAAATTCATTTGGTTGTCAAGTGTTGCTACAGCCAAAAACAACAGGGCTATTCAGGAACTAGCAAATGGCCCAGCATCACCATTAATGGAAAATGAATGCAAGTGAGTTAGTACATGAAACCCCATAAATTTCGTCCTAAAGCCTTAGCAGATGACATCCCAGAAAGCAGAAGTTCTTGCCTTTAGATTATATTTTGCATTTAGGATGAAAAGAAGAAATCCCCAAACTCAAATGTAAGCGATTAATAATTGATATGCGATTAATGCAGAGCTGGCTGTTGTGCTATAATCTTCATCACTCGGAGCAAGAAGAAGAGGCAGAAGTCTGAAGCCAGTGTCTCTGAAGGGAGCACATTGGCTCCCCAGTCTCTGATGAATAGGCAACAGAAAAAAGTAAAGAATAATGCTTTCTGACATCTTCTGGAAGAAGATCAGTAAATAGGGCTGCTGGGTGTCTGGTTTTCAACCAGAACATCTGGTTGAAAAGGAAGTCTGCCGGCTCCAGTCAGCACCACTGACTGGGCTGTTAAAAGACCAATCAGTGGCACAGCAGAGCTAAGGCAGAGTCCATGCCTTATGTGGCTGGGCGTGGCTCTGGGGAAGAACAGCCTGCCCCCACCGCCGTCTCAGCTCCAACATGTAGGGGCAGCTGGGTAGTCTACACACTGCCCTCCACACAACTGCCAGTTCTGCAGCTCCCATTGGCTGGGACCCATGGCCAAGGAGAGCAGTGGGGATGGTGCCTAAAGTGGGATAGTGCACAGAGACACCTGGCTGTGCCAGAAGGAAAGGACATGATGTTGCTTCCAGGAACTGCTTGAGGTAAACAACTCCTGGAGCATACACTCCAACCCCTTCCCTTACCCCAACCCTCTGTGCAGCTCTGGCCCCCTCAATCCCTGGCCAGAACACGCTCCTGTACCCCAAACCCTGCATTCCGAGCCCCACCCCAGAGCCCACAGCCCCCGCCAGATCCCTCAGACACCCCACATCCCAACCCTCCGCCCCTTTCTGCACCCTTCACCCTCACTTCTGGCCCCACCCCAGAACTCTCACCCCCAGCCCAGAGCCTCTACACACTCCAAGACCCCAATGACCTGCTTGAGCACCATGCCTTATTCCAAACCCACCCACTCTACTTTCCACCAGCCAGGAGCCCCTCTCCTGCACCCTAAACATCTCATCCCTTGCCCCAGCACAGAGCTTCATCCCCAGCTGCAGCCCTCAGCCCTTCACATCCCAACCTCTGCCTCACCACAGAGTCCCCTTGGCACCCTGAATTCTTCATCTCTGGCCCCATCCCAGAATCTGCACTCCCAGCCCAAGCCCTCACCACTCTGGCATTCCAACCCCTGGAGCCAATCCTGTGAAAGTGAGCGAGTGAGGGGGGAGAAAGGAAATGAGCAACTGAGGAAGGTAGGAAAGGAGTGAACGGGGGCAGGGCCTCAGCAAAGAGGTGGGACAACAGTGCAAGTAGGAAGTTAGCAGCCCTATCAGTAGAAAGCCTTCCTGGTCACAGACCTTGAAGTCCTTAATCCAACAACAAATTGTAGACTAGCTTTTAAAAATTATAACCTCAATGTTAAAAAGCAAGGCTAGTACAACCACCACTACTGATTAAAAACCCACAAGCTTTATCACCAGGTAATTGCTTCATGATCTGTTTTTTCAACAGCACAAGCTCAGGCATTTCTGAATAAGTAATTTTAATTTCAAGGTACCTCTACAATTTATTGTGCTGTTACTGTTATATTAGAAAAGTTAATGCAATCTCTCAGCAGGCATGGCATTTTTCTACTCAGCTTCAGTTCAATTTGTTCTGTAATTTCAACGTAACAAAACCTCTATTTTCTTGTATTGAGAGTACACCCTTGTTTTTTTTATACTGTTCCTCCTTCATCCAGCAACTGAAAAAAAAAGCCTGTAATAAAATAAAAGGTGTTGGGAAATGCTTTGCTAACACACTGAACTCACAGGAGAGCATTTTAGAAGAGAGCTACCAATGTTAATGAATTGGACCATGTCTTCTGTGCTGAAGGCAATAGAGACCCTATTCTACACCGCAAGTTACAGAGGATAAAAATCGTGTGTTCAGTGTTTGGTGGGAGCAAAAGCTTGGTGGGAATAATGCTTGAATAAGGGATGAACACTACTGACCATTACACCCCTGACATTTCAAAAGTGCTAACACTTGCTCCCATTGCTACAGTTAAGTCACACTGAAATCTTGTATTGGTAAGTCTGCATTCTAACTGGGAGTGTGACTGCATTATGTAGACAAAGCTGAGCTAGCTTTTTAAAAAGGTAGATCAAGCTAACTTGAGTAGTAACAGCAGGGAATAGGGTTGTGAACCCTCTGGACTTTGGCTGGAATCCCCAGGAATTAAAGATTCATCATTAATTAAAGATTATATCATGTGATGAAACCTCCAGGAATACATTCAACTAAAACTGGCAAGCAAGCAACTCAGGCAGCACCTCCTGAAATAGGCACTCAGGGTCCTAGGCCAGATGGCCTAGCTCATGAGGCCACAGCTTCACTGCCATTCTTACTTGAGGTAGCTTGATCAAAGCTACCTCAGGTATGTCTACCGTGGCCGCAAGCTACACTCCTGATTACCGATATACTCAGCATGGCTAGAATACAGAGCATGCAGAAAGGAGCCTCCCAGCCAGGATCAATGAATCCAAGCTAGGAGGTCGTCTGCTAGCACCCCTTACAGTAACCAGTTGCCCTCCTAGACTTCAGAGCCCAATGCCAACCAGACCTACAATTTCGGTGCACTGTGTACAGGGGTGTTATTAGAGTGCTAGCATGAGCCCAGCTAACCCAAGGAATCTATTTGCCAACATCTAGAGAAGTAGTAGTAATAGCATGGATTTGCCAAGAACAAATCTCGTGAAACCAACCAGATGGCTTTCCTTGACAAGGCAACAAAGCTTGTAGATGAGAGACAGGGAAGCAGTACATGTGGTGTATCAGACTTTAGTAAGGCTTTTGACAAAATCTTGCATGACTGTCTCACTAACAAACCAGGGAAATACAATCTATATGGAGCAACTATATGGTGGGTGCATAACTGGTTAGATAACTGTTCCTAGAGAGTAGTTATCAATGATTCCCAGTCATGCTGGAAGTGCATAATGAGCTGGGTTCTGCAGGATCAGTTCTGGATCTGGTTCTGTTCAGTATTTTGATCAGTGATTTGGATAATGGCATAGAGAGTACACTTATGAAGTCTGTGGATGATACCAAACTGGGGAGGGGTTGCAAGTGCTGTGGAGGACAGGATGAACATTCAAAATGACCTAGACAAACTGGAGAAATGGTCTGAATTTCATCCTATTTATCTCAATGAGGACAAATGCAAAATTACGCCGCTTAGGAATCAACAATCCATAAACACAGATATAAAATGGGAAAAACTGCCTAGTAAGGAATAATGGGAAAAGGAGTCTAGGGTCATAGAGGAGCACAAGCCAAATAGGAGTCAACCCTGTAACGCCAAAAAAGCAAATAAGCATTCTGGGACGTATTAACAGGAGTGTCATAAGCAAGACACAAGAAGTCATTTTCTGCTCTACTCTGTGTTGATTAGGCCTCAGCTAGAGTATTGTGTCCAGTTCCAGGCATAACATTTCAAGAAAGATGGGGACAGTCTGGAAAAAGTCCAGAGAAAAGCAACAAAAATGATTAAAGGTCTAGAAAACAAGACCTATGAGGGAAGATTGAAAGAGTTGGGTTTGTTTAGTCTGGAAAAGAGAAACTGAGAAAGGACATAACAGTTGTCAGCTACCTAAAAAGATTGTTATAAGTTAGAAAATGAAATATTTTCCTTAAGCAGTGATAATAGAACAAGAAACTAAGGGCTTAAATTGCAGCACAAGAGGTTTAGTTTGGACTTTAGGAAACACTCCCTGTGAGGGTAGTTAAGCACTGGAATATATTGCCTAGGGAGGTTATGGAATCTCACTGGAGGTTATTAAGAGCAGAATAGACAAACACCTGGCAGGGGTGGTCTAGATGGCGCTTGGTCTTGCCAGGAGTGCAGGGGACTGGACTTAATGACCTCTCAGGGTCCTTTATAGTCCTATAATTATATCTGTCAACCAGTGTTTCCTCTAATTTTTTTCAGTCCCTGGGCAGAATAAATTTTATGTGCGCCAAAGCATGTGCAGACGTGCATCACAAATAGAAACACAGGCTGCCCACTGTGGGTGACAGTGGGTGCTCTGCTAATCAGCTGGGTGGCACGTGAATCTCTCCTGGATCATTATCCACGTGCTTAGCTTACAGGCAACACTGCTGTCAACCCAGGCCTTCAAAATTTGCTGGTTGCTCTGTCATTTTATGAACTATAAAAATGTTAATTCACCCAAATTAGCATTTTAGCATTAGCATTTTAGTTTCATTTGTATAGTGATGGTGATCAAACTAATGGAATTATGAACACTTTCAACTAAATTAGTAAATTTTAGACTACATTTAAATTACAGCCATTTACTTTGAAGAGAAAACTAGCAAAAGACTATCCGCAAAGACTGGGGAAAAGTCAGGCTGCTTAATATCTTAGGGAATGCCTACACAGCGTAGCTATTTTGAAATAAAAGCTCTTATATTGCAATAACTATCCTTGGGTGCGTCTACACTAGCCGGCTACTTGGAAGTAGCTGGCACAACGTCGAAATAGTATATGTCGTGTCTACACGGGCCGTGAGCTATTTCGATGTTGAAATCGACGTTAGGCAGCGAGACGTCGAAATCGCTATGCGTATCTGAAGATGGGAATAGCGCCCTACTTCGACATTCAACATTGAAGTAGGGCATGTGTAGACAATCTGCATCCTGCTACGTCGAAATAGTGGGGTCCTCCATAGCGGCCATCAGCCGAGGAGTTGAGAGATGCCCTGTCCAGCCCTTGCGAGCCTCTATGGTCGCCGCGTGCAGCAGCCCTTAGCCCAGGGCTTCTGGCTGCTGCTGCTGCTGCTGCAGCTGGGGGTCCATGCTGCGTGCACAGGGTCTGCAACCAGTTGTCGGCTCTGTGGATCTCGTGCTGTGCAGGGCGAGTGTGTATGGGACAGGCCCTTTAAGGGAGTGGCTTGGGGCTTTGCTGGCCCCTTATTTTGACGGGGAGTGCTTGTGTGTGTGGCACTCTGCATTTCCTTCCAGGGCGGCTCCTTTCGATGTTCCCCATCGCTACTTCTACGTTGAATGTCGACGGCACCAGCCCTGGAGGATGTGTAGATGATACGCGCGAAGTAGCCTATTTCGATGTTCTTACGTCAAAATAGGGTACTTCGACATAGTGTGCTAGTGTAGACATAGCCCTTGTGTCTATACAACGAGGCCCCTATTGAAAATAATTCAAAATAGCAGTTAATTTATTTCAAAATTGGTAACCTTCATTCTATGAGGAATAGCTCTTATTTCAAAATAGGCACTATTAAATGGGGAATAGGGCTTATTTAGAAATAGTTATTTTGACATAAATGCTATTCACTGGGGCTGTGTCTACACTTGCCTTCCTCTTTTGAAAGAGGTATACAAATGAGGGAAATTGAAAATGCAAATGAGGTGCATATTTGCATATTGACACCTCATTTGCATATTCTTATTTCAAAAGAGCTTCTTTCAAAAGAAGAAAACCAGTGCAGATGCTGTTCTTTCAGAAGTAAACCCCTTCTTCAAAAGAATCCTTCTTCCCTTTATTTAATGGGGAATAAAGGGAAAGAAGGATTAAATAAAGGGAAGGAGGATTCTTTTGAAGAAGGCATTTACTTTCGAAAGAGCAGCATCTACACTGGTTTTTTTCTTTTGAAAGAAACTATTTTGAAATAATGATATGCAAATTAGGTGTCTGATATGCAAATTTATGCCTCATTTGCATTTCTCTTTCAATAGAGGCATGCAAATGAGGGAAATCAGAAATGCGAATATGCAGATTTACATATCTGATGCCTCATTTGCATATTATTTCCAAGAAGCTTCTTTCAAAAGAAGAAAAGCAGCGTATCATAGAATCATAGAATACTAGGACTGGAAGGGACCTTGAGAGGCCATCGAGTCCAGCCCCCTGCCCTCGTGGCAGGGCCAAGTACTGTCTAAACCATCCCTGACAGACATCTATCTAACCTGTTGTTAAGTATCTCCAGCAATGGAGATTCCACAACCTCCATTGGCAATTTATTCCACTGTTTGACCACCCTGACAGTTAGGAACTTTTTCCTAATGTCCAACCTAAACCTCCCTTGCTGCAGTTTAAGCTTGTTGCCTCTTGTTGTAACCTCAGAGGCCAAGAAGGACAAGTTTTCTCCCTCCTCCTTATGACACCCTGGCCGTGTCTACACGTGCCCCAAACTTCGAAATGGCCATGCAAATGGCCATTTCGAAGTTTACTAATGAAGCGCTGAAATGCATATTCAGCGCTTCATTAGCATGCGGGCAGCAGCGGCGCTTCGAAATTGATGCGCCTTGCCGCCGCGCGGCGCGTCCAGACGGGGCTCCTTTTCAAAAGGACGCCACCTACTTCGAAGTCCCCTTATTCCCATGAGCTCATGGGAATAAGGGGACTTCGAAGTAGGCGGGGCCCTTTCGAAAAGGAGCCCCATCTGGACGCACCGCGCGGCAGCAAGGCACGTCAATTTCGAAGCGCTGCTGCCTCCCGCATGCTAATGAGGCACTGAATATGCATTTCAGCGCTTCATTAGTAAACTTCGAAATGGCCATTTGCATGGCCATTTCGAAGTTTGGGGCACGTGTAGACGTAGCCCCTTTTAGATATCTGAAAAATGCTATCCTGTCTCCCCTCAATCTTCTCTTTTCCAAACTAAACAAGCCCAAGTCTTTCAGCCTTTCTTCATGGGTCACTTTCTCTAGACCTTTAATCATTCTTGTTTCTCTTTTCTGGACCCTCTCTAATTTCTCCACATCTTTCTTGAACTGCGGTGCACAGAACTGGACACAATACTTCAGCTGAGGCCTAACCAGCACAGAGTAGAGCGGAAGAATGACTTCTCGTGTCTTGTTCATGACACACCTGTTAATGCTTCCCAGAATTATGTTTGCTTTTTTTGCAACAGCATCACACTGTTGAATCATATTTAGCTTGTGGTCCAGTATAACCCCTAGATCCCTCTCCATAACTCTTTTGAAAGTAAGCCCCTTCTTCCGTTTCTTTAATGGGAACATGGGGTTTACTTTTGAAAGAGCCACTGCTCCACTGCTTTTCTTCTTTTGAAAGAAGAATATCCAAATGAGGCATCAGATATGTAAATCTGCACATCACTTGCATTTGCAACTTCCCTTATTTGCATCCCTCTTTCAAAAGAGGAATACAAGTGTAGATACAGTCCCTGTCTTAACAGTACTTTTTTCAAAATAGCTATTTTGAAATAGACACTATGCATACAGACAACATATTTCAAAATACCAAAATCCTATTTTGAAATGCATTTTTGTGTGTAGCGGCCTTATTTTAAAATAGCCATTCTGGGATATCTTATTTCAAAATAAGGTTGCTGTGTAGACATACCCTTAGCTATTATCAGGGGGAGGGATAGCTCAGTGGTTTGAGCATTAGCCTGCTAAAGCCAGGGTTATAAACTCAATCCATGAGTAGGCCATTTAGGGATTAGGCCAAACAGATGTCAGGAACAGTGCTTGGTCCTGCCAAGAGGGCAGGAGACTAGACCAGATGACTTCCCAAGGTCCCTTCCAGTTCTAGAAGATGTGTATCCAATTATCTTCATTTTTTTTTAAATATTACTCCTATATTTATACAATACTAAAAAGCCTGATCCAAAACCCAGTGAAGTCAAGGGAAGTAACTCCTGTTGATTTTTCATGGCTTTTTCCAGGCCCTAAACTTCACACGCAGTTTACTTTAGTGGTACAGGAAAATAACAGTGATTTAAACTAAATCTTTTGTTCTTACTACTCAGGAAAATGGCCTCACTCTTGAAAGTGGCAATGTTAAATTATGCAGCACCATGCAGTCTCAAAGCACCTCTGAACTGAGCTCTGACATTTCGAATGCTTTCCCAACCCTTGCCAAAAGACATTTTTTTGCACTTCCTGAGGACAAGAATCACAGAAATTAACGAGACAGATGATATAACTGGCTGAATACTAAGAAATTTGCTGTATTTGTACTTGGTGCACCATAAGACCTAAAGCTGTGGAATCTGCAAAAAGCTTTTATGCTTGAAAAGGCTACACAAATAAGATACAGGTGTGCTTATTAAAGTCCCGTCTTGATGATAGGTCATATTCTGATGCCCTTCATCTTGATAGGTAGCATTTATTTTAGTGGTTGTTGCACTGTGTGCTTGTCTGGCATTCAGCGATCAGAAGGTACGCCTATGCTGCAAAGTAAGGTCCGTCTAACACTTGTGAACTAACTCTGGTTAAAACAGCAGTGAAGACAAGGCAGCAAGGGTTATAGCACAGGGGTTCTCAAACTAGGGGTTATGCCCACTCAGGGGTCACAAATTGTCAGCTTCCATCCTCAAGCCCCTGCTTCACCTACAGCATTTATAATTGTATTGCATATTTAAAGATATGTTTTTAACTTTATAAAGGAGGGGAGTCACACACAGGTGTGCCATGGGAAAGGGGTCACCACTACAGAGCGTGAGAAGTGCTGGGTTAGCAGATGAAGTAAAAGTTTCTAAGGGAGCATGGGATTAAACTGAGCTGCTGACCTGAATTAGAAGCCATGTCACTGTGTCTTCACTGCTTTTTAGACTGGAAATAGTTAACATGAGCACAGGCACAAACTTCCACTGGACCTCCCACTGTACACGCTGTCCCCCTTGCCCCTTCCTCCCATGATAATCCCATCCCACCCCACTCTAGGGCCCACACACATCACATCCTGTCTATTCCCACCCTGTTCCTGCACCCAAGTGCACCCCTTCCTGCCCCCCAGCAGCTCCTGCCTGCTGGGGAACAGCTGATCACAGCAGGAGAAAGGCACTGGAAAAGAAAGGAGGGAGCCGATAGGCAGGGCCCTGAGCAGATTCTGGGGGAAGGAGCAGGATGCTGGTGAATACTAAACACCCACTAATTTTTCCCCCCAATGGGGAGTCCAGGTTGACCAGAGGCAGCGCCAAAGTACATGGGTCAGTTACACTGAATCAAGAACAAACTTTATTTTGCAGTTTAGATTTAACACTCCATGCCATCCTCTGTCAAAAAAGAGAACTTGCTGTTTGCACAGTTACATACATGCCCCGTAGAGCTGGAAGGCACTTTGAGAGGTCATGAAGTCCAGTTCCCTGCCCTCACAGTAGAACCTATTACCAGCCCGGACTGACTTTTTTTTTTTTTTTTTTCAATCTCATCTGCCCCTAGATCCTTGAAAGGTCCCTTCAAGGATTGAATTCACAACCCTGGGTTTACAAGGCCAATGCACTAACCACTGAGCTATTGCAAGATCACTCAAATAGAAAACTAACATTATTGTCATGATTAGCATAGACATGGTGACTGAATTACACCACCACAAAATATCTTGTAAATGTTTGTTCTGTTAATGTTTTTGCAAGATAGAAGAAAAGGAAGAAGTACAATGTTTGGTGGTCCCCAAGGTTTAGCTTCTGCCTGTGGACACTAATAATTTCATGTAAGGTGAAGATGATGTGCAAGTGTATGGGTTCTGTAAGTCAAGCACTGGTTCATTCCTAGCTTGAGGAGGAAATCTTTAGAATCAACTTTCTCTCTATTGCTTCCTGGAAAATCAGATTACAGACTCGTTTGTATTTATTAACATCATTGTGCTACAAACTCTAACGTGGTCATTCAAGGCAGATGTAGACAGACAAAACCAAGGAAGATTATTTGCTTCACCTAATTATTACATATGACCTGCATTTTAACTCACTTTAAAAATAACTAAAAGTGAATTTAGAATGGACGGATTCTGCCACCATCACTCAGAGAAGCAATTTAATGAGTTGTCGCATGTAAATCAATGGATGATCCAATTCAGCAAAGCCCTTAGGGACAGATTCTCAAAGGGCTTTGGAGCTGTGCTACTGTATGATTAAGATATGACCATCATTAATATTGCTGTGGTTAGACAATTATAACTAATCGTGCACAAACTATATCGTGTAAGATGTCAAACGTTAAAGTTTGCTAAGTATGTTCACCCTGTTTATATCCCTGTATCACCACTCTGTCAGAAGTTATGAATACTGGCTATGTAGATCTATATTTCAAATGTCTTTGGTCCTGGGATAACACTTAGAAGGAAATTTCATCCAGTCTAGGCCAGACATTGTAAATGAACTATTCAAGCTACTGGCCCATTAAAGGGCACTTAACTCTCACAATTGGCCATAGAAGGGACTTGTCCTCACCTGATGAGCCTTCCTGTGGATACTTGAGCCAGAATGTGGATAATGGGTTCTTTATGAGTCAGCAAGCCATGTAAGAGCACATGACTTGCTCAAGTAGCACTGGACTCCATCTTGCGCCTCTAATTTTTCACAAGCCGTGTTAGTAGTTTTGCCATGTGCCTGAAGATTCTCTTTTTCAAACAGGAGATATAAACAACCCTTAGCTCCTCTCCATGTCGGCTCTGTCCTGCGATGATCTGTGGGCATGCACTAAATGGAGCATAGTGACTGTGGACAGAGAGCCTTCTAATCTTTTGGAAGCGACCAGAGACACGACAAGCCAGAAGTCTGTAGACTGCTGCAATCCTCATCCAAGAACTTTGTAGTGGTTGTACACATGATTTCTTGACTATTTAAACGTTCTCCTTCTCTCTTATAAGTAACCCATTAGAAACTAAAGGAATGGCTCCAGCATTGGTTTTTAGGTCAGATCTGAGTTATATATTTACCTGATGCTGACGCTGACCTTTGATATCAGAAGAACCCTTTGTTTCATAAAATTGCTTTTCAATAATCACTCATCATCAAATCTAGGGGCTGGGTGGTGCAACAAGCACTGAGATGGCTAAGGAGACTGCATTTTTTACTTCTTGTTAACCAGTGTGGTGAGACAAAAATATCCTTGTGTGTCTAGCTTAGCATGGGTAATAAAAGAATAACCACAAGTCTGGGATGTGATTACCCTGTTTCTCATCAGTTTGTTGTGAATCTGACCACTTGACAGCTGCATTGATGCAGGAGCCTACAGATAAAGTTAGTGGAATTTACCAGAGTACCTGAATGTGTTAGACTGCTAAATCTGATTGAAATTCAGAGGCATCTCATCTGCTTTCACGTTTTGTAAATCCCCTCGAGGCGCCTGGCTGCTTCTTTAGGTGCCTAAATGCCTTTGCAAACCTGACACTGAAGCACATTTAACTTTGGCTCTTACTAAACTAGCCATGTATTGAACTTTGAACATGTACAAGAGGGTTCTGATGGATTGGGGCCTAACCAGCAAATGCCTAAAAACTCTCCACATTTTCTAACTATCTTTATAAAGGTTCTGATGCTAGAGAAAGGGAAAAATAGTCCTCCAAAATGTACGTGCCTCTGTTCTGTAAATCCTCGGTTCTTTTTGTTATAATCCCTAGAAACTTGCCCTGGAGTGATTTTGCTGAAGTTTTACCACAAGGAATCCCAACAAAATCCATAGCCTTTGAAAGGAAAAACAGAATAATTAAATCCATTAATCAGAAAACAAAACAAGGGACTATTCTATCATGTCCCCAAGCTAACCCATGCAAACTAATGTCTAATGTAACTATTACCGACATTCATTCTTTGTAGATCTATAAAGTGAATCTCTTCTCTAGGACCAAAGGGACTTTGGGATTTATGAATTGGACTAAGTTAATGGCTGCAGGCTGTGCAAGATGCTCAGAAACTACCTCATTGGTTTGGCTATTACACTCACAGGGCCTTTAATTATGCCCACTTAATCCCATGGGCTTTAATTTTGCACAAGTATAATTTACATCAGAACATGGTCTCTGTTATCTAACACACAAGGAGCTGCTACAGCAAAGGCAACCTGAAGCTCATCCTGTGGAGTAATGGCAGCACAGTGTGGCAAACTTCCCAAAACCAAGGCACACAAGAACTTTTGGCACACAGATGTTGCTCTGTAATGACCTCCAGCTCACTACATGGCTTAAGGATGAGCCACAGATAGACATCCTTGATCAGAGGAAACAATACAGCAGACACACAAGAGGACCAGAGCCAACTCCCAGTGAAGTCAGTTGGAGTCTCTTCATTGACTTTAGCAGGAGGCAGACTGGGCCCTAGGAGTAGGGAAAAATCTAAAGTGCTGCGTTTCAATTCCAGTCAAGACTAATAATGTAGCCATGTCTCAAAACTGTTTTAAACTTGATCCCAATGCTTACTGAACTCGTTTTGAATGATGACCCCACCCAGTGAAGTGCTGAGGAGCAGCACACAGCAAACCTAGAAAGACAATGGGTCTGGATTTAATGCGCCCAAGAGTACTGAGGGACTTGGCAGAGGTCATTGATGAACCTTTGGCCATTATCTTTGAAGACTCTTGGAGCTCTGGGGAGATACCAGATGACTGGAAAAAGGCAAATGTAGTGCCCATTTTTAAAAAAAAAAAAGGAAAGGAGGACAATCCAGGGAACTATAGACCAGTCAGTCTTACCTCAATCCCTGGGAAAATAATGGAGAGAATCCTCAAGGAACCCATTTTGGAGCTCTTGGAAGAGGGGTAAGTGATCAAAAGTAGCCAACATGGATTCACCAGGGGCAAGTCCTGCCTGACCAATCTGATTAGCTTCTATAAAGAGGTAACTGGCTCTGTGGAAATGGAGAAGTCAGTGGATGTGATATACCTTGACTTCAGCAAAGCTTTTGAAATGGTCTCCCACAACATTCTCATCCATAAGTTGAGATAATATGGATTGGATCCTTGGACTATAAAATAGATAGAAAGCTGGCTTGACAGTCAGGCCCAGTGGGTAGTGGTCAATGGCTCAATATCTGGATAGCGGTCAGTTTCAAGCAGAGTGCTGCAAGGCTCGGTTCTGGGGCCAGTGTTGTTCAACATCTTTATTAATGACCTGGATGAGGGACTGGATTGCACCCTCAGCAAGTCTGCAGATGACACAAAACTAGGGGGAGAGGTAAATACGTTGGAGGGTAGAGAGAGAATCCAGACTGACCTGGATAAATTGGAGGACAGGGCCAAAAGCAATCTGATGCAGTTCAACAAGGAGAAGGGTAGAGTCCTGAACCTGGGCCGAAAGAATCCCAAGCATTGTTATAGGCTGCGGACCAACAGACTCAGCAGCAGTATGATGGAAAGGGACCCAGGGGCTATGGTGGAGGAAAGGCTGGATATGTGTCAACACTGTGCCCTTATAGCCAAGAAGGTTAATGGCATACTCGGGTGCATTAGGAGGAGCATTTCAAGCAGATCTAGAGATGTAGTTATTCCCCTATATTCAGAAGTGGTGAGGCCACATCTAGAATAGTGTGTCCAGTTTTGGGTCCCCCAATATAAAAATGATGTGGATTTGCTGGAACAGGTTCAGCAGAGGGCAACAAAAATGATTAAGGGGCTGGAGCACATGACCTAGGAGGATAAGATGAGGGATTTGGGTTTGTTTAGTTTACTGAAGAGAAGACTTAGGGGTGATTAAATAGCAGCCTTCAACTTCCTGAAGGGGAGCTCTAAAGAGGAGGGTGAGAAACTGTTCTCAGTGGTATCAGATGGCAGAACAAGGAGTAATGGTCTGAAGTTGAAGGGGGAGAGGTGTTGGTTAGATATTAGGAAAAACTACTTCACCAGGAGGGTGGTGAAGCATTGGAATGTGTTGCCTAGAGAGGTGGTGGATTGTCCACCCCTCGAGGTTTTTAAGTCCCAGCTGGACAAGATCCTGGCTGGGATGACTTAGTGGGGATTGATCCTGCTTGAAGTAGGGGGCTGGACTAGATGACCTCCTGAGGTCCCTTCCAGCCTTATGATTCTGTGACAACACAGGGTTAGACACCTCCATTTTCTGGTCCACTTACCAGGCAGCTTAAACTTTGTTTCCCTAACAGACTGTACTACCCATCCCCATCCCCATCCCCGCCACCCCCCGCAAACACACTTTTCCACAGTCTCCATAAAGGCCTTAATAGTAAAGTTCCTGCCTAGGAAGCCTGAAGGCAGCTCCTGAGGTGACTGAAAAGACCTGCTCAAAAGTAAAACAGCAGAAATGTAGCACTTTAAAGACTAACAAAATGATTTATTTGGTGATGAGCTTTCGTGAGCCAGTCTGTATTGGAAATGAGATTGGTCTGAAGAAGTGGGTCAGTCTCACGAAAGCTGATCACCAAATAAATCATTTTGTTAGTCTTTAAAGTGCTACATTTCTGCTGTTTTGTTTTGTTGGAGTACAGACTAACACGGCTACCTCTCTGTGACTGCTCAAAAGTAACTCAGTGCTACAGCCAGTCAAAAGGAGTTTTTCCTTGTTTTCTGTTCCTTAAATAAATAACTTCGGTCTTTTGTCCCCAGAACTGAATGCCCCTCCCTTCCTTGCCCCCTCCCCCCAATTCCCCCAGCAGATCTTCCTGCCTTACAGTGATCCCTGCAGCAGGGAACAAAGGTAAGAATCACATTCCTACAAGCATTATGAGCACCTCACGCATTGTGCTGCAGTATGTGCAGCATCTAAGCAGCCATGAAAGTGAAGAAAACTGAGGAGGACGTGGATGACATGAATGTGAAATGCTGGAGAGGAGACAAAGGGAGATGCTGGCTGCACTCAGTGCTTTGTACACAGTGGAGTGCCAGGTCTGGTTCCACGAAACAAGGTCAGACTGGTGGGGCCACATTGCTCTGCAGGTATGGGGCAATCAGCAGTGGCTACAAAACCTCACGTGAAAGAGCACTTTCATGGTACTTCGACAGTTGCTTTCCCCTGCCCTGAAGCGCGGCCATACCAAAACAAGACCGGTTTTCAAATGCAATCGTCATCACAGCAGCACGTGCCACGCATAGATTTGAGGGCTGACTTGCATCCTTATCTTATTAGGAGACAAACAACTACCAGCACATCTAAAACAACCCAGACTCTGCTACTTCATTCCTGAGGGTTAGCACCCAAATCATGCCAGTATGCAAATCCTCCCCGTTAATGGAACTGGTAAACTCTGCAAACTGGCATATCCTGTGTGAGGTTTTTGGATGTTTTTTTTTTAAAATGCCAAAGCAAAACTACCTGGATCAAAGTGATGTTACTGCTATTACATGTTTTATGCAGGAAGAGTCACACCTAGTTTGATAATATGGGCGTTCTTGGTTTGCACAATGCGATGAAAAAACAAAACTCCTTTGTGATCATTTCATACTGGAAGTCCGCTTAAAGTGCATGTCCTAGTCCCAGAAGCAGCTGTTAACTGTAATAGAGCTTGTGCAGCTTTCAGTTTCGCAGGGAGTTTGTTTATAAACAGAGGGAGGCAGGCAGACTAAGATAATGAAAGGTTTGTCAAGTATTTGAAGGCTCACTAAATGATCATGATAATATCAAAACACAAGCAGTTCTGTAGCGCCTTGAAGACTAAGAAGTTTATTTATTCAGTCATGAGCTTTCATGGGTAAGAATCCCTGTAACATTGGAGTATTTTCTCGGTACAGCTGAGACAGCCACCTGGGCAAATTAAGTCCTCCACTATAAGATGCACTAAACCAATCACAAAGAGCACTTCTGAGGCCACAGTGGCCAGCATGAAATCGCACAAGCAATTCCCTCAGACACGTGAGCTTTCCTTGTGCTGCAACCACTACCCTCCTTACACAGATATGAGGTTATGTAAGGCAACTAAAACAGATTCTTCCAGTACCAAAGGACCAGCCACATTCCCAGGTCAATGTATATCTCAGATCTTACTCAAAAAACACACTGCACCAATCCTTTAGACTCCAAAATCAAAAGGTTTATTTAAAAGAAAGAATAGGGTGAGAGTAAAATTGTTAAAGCAATCAAATTATATATGTTGATTACAACATTCTTGAGGCAGGTTTGCAGCAGTGCTAAAATAAGCTGCTGTCTTAAAAGCCTCTGGAATACAGCCTTTGTTAGGATGGGTCAGCAATCCTTTGGGGCTCAGTTCATAGCAGAGTTGCTCCTGAAGGGATGAGCTGGCTTGAAGACAAAGCTAGAGGAACCTCAGGGTATTCCTTTCCCACATGGAGGGAATTCCATTGTTCCTCCCTGTGTGGAAGAAGCATGTCTGAAATGGAGCATATCACATGAGAAGGTTATCTGTCCATGTCCTTTTTGCCATTGCCTCTCTCCTGGGTTACATGTCCGCAGCCAAATTCATCAGAGATCTCAGTTATCTTATGCATTACAAGGGCAATTTCCCCACCTTTAAATGGGACACATGCTACTTAATTTGTTTCAGCAACTGGTCCTACAAGTGATAGGTAACTCCTCCCCCCACCACACTATATAAACCATGGATTCTATTTTTCCACTCCATTCATCTGAAGAAGAGGGTCTTATGCACAAAAACTCATGACTTAATACATGTGTCAGTCTCTAAGGTGCTATAGGGCTGCTTGTTATTTTGTGAAACTACAGACCAATATGGCTACCCCTTTGTGTCTATGAAGAAGTACTGCAGAAAGGAATCTAGGGATCATAGTGGACCACAGGCTAAATATGAATCAAGAGTGTGTGAAATGATTGTTAAACAAAAGCAAAACATTCTGGGATGTATTAACAAGAGTGTTGAAACAAGATATGAGAAGTAATTCTTCTGCTCTACTCTGCTCTGTTTAGACCTCAAATAAAGAGCTATGTCCCTTTCAGAGTGCCATATTTCAGGAAAGATGTGAACAATGTGGAGAAGGTCCAGAAAAGAACAACAAAAATAACAAAAGATCTAGAAAACATGACCTATCAGGAAAGATTGAAAGAACTGGGTTTGTTTAATCTGGAAAGGAGAAAGAGAGGAGGCATAACTCTCAAGTATATAAAAGGCTGTCACAAGGAGGAGGGAGAAAAATTGCTCTCCTTAACTTCTATTAGGAAAAGAAGCAATGGGCTTAAATTGCAGCAAGGAACAACAAGGCTGCACATTAGGAAAACTTCCTGTTGGCGTGGTTAAGCACTGGAATAAATTGTCTAGGGATGTTGTGGAATTTCCATCGCTGGAGGTTTTTAAGAGCTGGTTAAACAAACACTTGTCAGAGCTGGTCAACCAAGATGAGTGAGTGGGCTGTATGAGTTGCCCACCATCATCTAAGGGGGCCACAGCAACTCACGGCCCACTGGTGTTCCTCCTGGGTCCCCACAGACCTCCATCTGCCCACCCCCCATGCCTCTGATGCTCTGGAGCCTCACATTTCTTATTCCTCCCACTCCTTCCTAGCACTTTGGGAGCGCTATGAATCCACTGATTCATGTGCCATCCCTGCTCCCTCCCCCTCCATCTCAGAGCTTGAACAGCGACAAACAGCTGATTCGTGGCAGTCCAGCCCAGGAAAAGAGGAGCAGAAGTGGGGACAAAGCACAAGTCAGTGGATTCCTGGGGCTCCCAAAGTCCTAGGAGGGAGGGGGAAGAATAGGAAATATGGGGCTCTAGTACCCCCCATGCACAAGAGGCACCTGGAGGGGAGAGACAGAGAGGGGACCCATTGGCTGCAGGTAGAGCCACATGTAACCTGCAGGCTGTCCACCACTATTGAGCTGATGCTTGGCCCTGCCATGAGTGCAGGGCCTCAAGGCTCCTTCCAATTCTAGTTGTTCTGTGTTTGCGTTAGAGCTGAGTGGAGCCAATATTTATTTCATTTTCTTTTGTACAGGAATTGGATACAGCACTACTGACAGCTAACTGCTGTTAGTAGCCCCTGGAAAGAGATGATGTGTGGGGCAGGGTCAGCCCTCACTCCACCCCCTTGCTATTTGGCTTTTACTAAGCATGCTCAGTACCAATGCTGAAGCTGCTCCCCTCAGTCTGCCCCCCATGTCCTCACCTGCCTCCCCATTTCCTCCCCACTATTGCAGCATGCACAGGTGGCCCCTCCCCACACACCAAAATCTGAAAAGGTGCCTGCTCCTGTGAGAGGGAAACCTATACAATGAAACTGAGCAGAACTGAATAAAATAAGAAACAAACATTGAACACTTTGTAAGTAGATCCATGGATTTCATTAACTTTTGTTCAGGTTTTTTTCTGGGTTAGAGTTTATTACCTTATTCATTGAAACCTGACCAAAAACATACGTTAATTTAATACAACACAGTTGTTAGTGGTTTAAACAGCTATAATAATTAGCCCCTTAACTCATACAGTCCTCACCCACTGTGCAAAAATTATCCTGCCATTAAGCAAGAGTCTAAAAATAAGGGAAAGTAAAAAGTTCAAAAAGTGTGTGGTGGGTGAATTCTACCATTCTAAGTATTCGATTCTGATGAGAGCAAGAGATATCTATAGGAACATTAACCTATGACCCATACCACAAACACAGGCTGTATTTTTCATACAGTATGCAGGCCAGCATGAGAAGGGTGCACTCAATACAGTTAACCTAGAAATAAATGGTATGCATGCAGTCTTCATACACTTCAGATTTTGGGTGGCTCTTGCAGGATTTGACCAGGAACTCTGTAAACCTTTCCACAAGGCTGGTCAGATTCACATACCCACTGCAACAACCAGACAATTCCCTTCTTCAGGCCTGCTGATGGAGGGTGCAGGGGGAGCCATGGCCCCGGGGCTCATAAGAACAGCCATACTGGACCCGTCAGTGGCTACTAGCACTGATGGGTAGGAATGGTGTCCCTAGTCTGTTTGTCAGAGGCTGGAGATAGGTGACAAGTGAGGAATCACTTGAGGAGTACCTGTTCTGTTTGCTATCACTGGGCAACTGGCACTGGTCACTGTCGGCAGACAGGATACTGGGCTAGACAGACCTTTGGTCTGACTCAGTGTGGCCTTTCTTACAAGTGTATGGAGATTGCATACACACTATTTGATTTCTAGACTTAACTACATGATAGAGAAACCAACCAGCAAAGCTAAAGCTCAGTAACTTTATGGAAATGAACTAAATATTTCAGAATAAAGTGTCCACACAAGGGAGAATTACTGGCATAGCCATAGCAGAATAATAATTAAATACACAATGGTCAATTTCTCACATAGGCAAGCTTGGAATCATCTCTGTGGTTCTTGGTCCTTCCTGCCATTCATGTTTGCTTTGCTGAGCACATATTGCGAAGTTACCGTGATGCTTTAATATTTCCCCTGCGCTCAAGCAATCACATTTATTCAAAGTGTTAGTTGTCTTGAAAATAAATCAGCCCCCAAAACAAAACATTTCAACCGCTTTCAAGCCTCCAGGCCTTTTGTTAATGAAAAAAAAGAGACATTACACAGGCATTATCAAGGCCTGTCTAAGTACTGGCTCTGCTTCCATTCCCTGACTGATAGGTCCTACAAAGATTTGCAGGAATGCTTATTTTTCTAACTGCTAGGTACCAGGGTACAAAATGTGAATTCAGTTAGTGAACCACCAGTATCATATTGAAGCACAGGTCAGCCAGAAAATGGAAGTCGTATTTTTTTAGGACCAACGTATGCTAACAGACAAGGCCTGTTTGTTTTTCTTTACCACAGTACTGAATTCCTAAATTGCTTCCTTGGTTCAAAAAAAGTTCTGAGGCCATTTACGTTGCACCAGTAGCAAAACAAATTTAAGTATAGCAATCCTCTAAAACTTAATAATTGTGTGTCAACAGAAGACGACGACTGCATTTTTCACATTATGAATAATACATTTTTAATATCATTTTCACTACTCAAGTCTAAAGCCTACCATTTGAAAGCCCTCTTCAAATGGTACTATTCTTCTTTGGTTTTACTTGCTCACTTGGTTTGTTTCAGTACAAAAGAATGCTGTGAAATATGCAGAAATCAGCATGGGTCTGAAATTCAAAGGATGGTGTATGTTTAATGTGATTATTTACCATCATGCATTAACCTCTTCAGCGTTAATAAATCTCAAGTTCAAAGCACAGTGGGGGCAGGGAACAGCTCCAGGACCCCCCTAAGGGGAAGGGCCTCAGGCAGAAGGAGTGAGGCATGCCCCGCCCAGGACTTCTGCAGTGATGTAAAGGGCCCAGGGCTATAGATACTGACATTTCTGCTTTAGTGGCAGCAGCAGACCCTGGGACACTGGTCTCTTTTTCCCCTCCAGCCCGTGTCAGCAGGTCTAGGTCTGAGCCACGCCTAAAACTTACGTCAGCCTAGCTAGTTCACTCAGGAATTTGAGAAATTCATACCTCTTCTAGACACAAACTGTTCTAATTGCTAAGCTGGGCCACTGCAGCGCTCATATGGAATCAATTCCAGACCTTGTTAAAATCAATGGCTGTGCCTTTGAGGCTCAACAGAAGGAGCAATTAAGCCCCTTTATGCAGTAATAATAAGAGATGGTGGCTGGGGGCTACCACCTGAGCCATTAGGTTGCGTCGCAGGTCAGAGCAAAGCCATGTGAAGAGAGGGCATTTCCCTGTTGGCTATCAGTTTCAGTCTATGGAGCGAGGAAGGCAGAAAGTCAGGAGAAGTTATGAATTTGACCCTTAGAGGAACTTCTTTGACACAGAGGTTTTGACACAGAGGCTTTTGAGCAAAGAACTCGCCTGCTGTTTTTCATTGGTACTGCTTTCAGGGAGATAGGACTTCATGCACATAGCTGCAACTAAACGCCTACACCAAGCAAAGGCCTGAATTATCACCAGTTTCCCACCCTAGCAGAAACAACCCTGCAAGTGCTGATTCATAAGCGAGCATGCAGCCACCAGACCTTGAAAGATCTATATCCCCTGGGCCAAGTAATGAACCAGTGAGAACTCCTAATACATGCATACAGTCTTCCTCCGACCATTGTCTTACTACAACCAATAAAACTATTGCATGCAAATTCAAGGTGGTGATTGTTACAACAGCTATCACACAATAGCCCTGCTTCACTTAACCTGACCTTATCGTATCCTATATAAAATCAAGGGAATTAGATAAAAATCACCATTAATAATTTAAAGCCTAATCTCTGCACAACATTTCAATTCTGAACTAGGTTTGAAGGGTCTAACTTATTACAATAGTAAGATAATTTGGGACAAAAAAGATTGAGTAAATGAATGAAACTGGGTTTGTTAAGGAGCTTAGTATGTCAATCTAATTAACAGATCTACTTTCAAATTCTCAGAAAGCTATACTTAAAGGCTACGTCTACACGTGAAGCCTACATCGAAATAGGCTATTTCGATGAATAACGTCTACACGTCCTCCAGGGCTGGCAATGTCGATGTTCAACTTCGACGTTGCGCAGCACCACATCGAAATAGGCGCTGCGAGGGAACGTCTACACGCCAAAGTAGCACACATCGAAATAAGGGTGCCAGGCACAGCTGCAGACAGGGTCACAGGGCGGACTCAACAGCAAGCCGCTCCCTTAAAGGGCCCCTCCCAGACACAGTTGCACTAAACAACACAAGATACACAGAGCCTACAACTGGTTGCAGACCCTGTGCCTGCAGCATGGATCCCCAGCTGCCGCAGCAGCAGCCAGAAGCCCTGGGCTAAGGGCTGCTGCCCACGGTGACCATAGAGCCCCGCAGGGGCTGGAGAGAGAGCATCTCTCAACCCCCCAGCTGATGGCCGCCACGGAGGACCCGGCAATTTCGACGTTGCGGGATGCGGATCGTCTACACGGTCCCTACTTCGACGTTGAACGTCGAAGTAGGGCGCTATTCCGATCCCCTCATGAGGTTAGCGACTTCGACGTCTCGCCGCCTAACGTCGAAGTTAACTTCGAAATAGCGCCCGACGCGTGTAGCCGCGACGGGCGCTATTTCGAAGTTAGTGCCGCTACTTCGAAGTAGCGTGCACGTGTAGACACAGCTAAAGAGTGATTGCTGCAAGACTGGGGAGAAGAGGGTATATTTTTTTATACATGATAAAGAGGCTAATTCTCTGCTTCCAGTACAAAAATAGAATTCAGCTTCAGAGTTGCAAGTGACAAATCCCTCTGTACAGTAAACCCTCGAATTACATGGGGGTTGTGTTCCTGCAATCCCCACATAACTTGAATTTTCGCACAAGTCGGGGAGAGGTGGGGGGAAGATGGGCACCCGGTTGCCTCTTGGTTCCCAGCTCCCCTCTGCTTGCAACTCGGGAAACTGGACAGTCCACCAGGGCTAGTCGGTTTCCAGGCCGCTTCTCCCTGCCTGCCACCAGAGGCGCAGATGTCAGGCTCACAACGGCGCTGCTGGGGGAAGGCAGGGGAAGGCTTTTAGCTCACCTAGCTGTCTGCACCTGCAGACAACTAGGCAAACTAAAAGCCCCTTCCCAGTCTTCTCCAAGCTACACGATTGTCAAGCCTTCCCCTGCCCCTTCCACCAGGCTGACAGCCGCATGGCTCAGAGAAGGGGCTGCAGAGCAGTGTCAAGTTTAGCTTATCTTGAATATCTTGAGGGTTTACTTTACAGCACTTTTTTTTTTAAACACAAAAAAAAAAAAAGAGGAGCCGGTACGCAGATGGCTCCTCTCCCCATCCCTAGCATTGCTGGCAGGTCTCCATGCCCCAGCCAGCTCCCCACCACAGAGCTGCCATGGACCCCAACCCACATCTGGGTCCTCAGTGCTGGAGCTACCAGCGGAGCCCTGCAACCCCGCCAGCTCCCACCCCTGGCCAGGTCCCCAGGGCTGGAGCTCCCAGCAGGGCTCCACACTCTGGTGCCCCTGCCACCCAGCTGGGGATCCCAGCTGGGAGGTGCTGGTACAGCACACTGTGCCATACCATCACAGATAAAGTCCTGCCTCTGTAGCAACTTGATCATTAAAGTCAAGTGCTAATGAGTATATTCAGCTGAGGAGGAGTGCAACTTACAACTTGCAAAGCTGGAGAGCAAGGGTCAATTTTCACTGGAAAATGTGGCTAGTGTGTTCATGCTTGCACAAAAAGAGGACTTACACCGAGTTTTATTCATAAGCTATCTGGAATGGCACAGGCATCCTTCTGACTAATCCAGTGTTACCATTAGTAATGAATTTTCCTAGCCACAGCATAATTTTAAAGACCAATGGCAAGCAGTGTCATCACTCATCACCTCCCAAGAGGCTGTCTGAGGGAAAGCTAGGCAACATAAAACATTCCTCAGACAGCGGATCAAATTTACTATTTCTTTTGCTGTACTATGTGATCTCTAAATTGAAGTCTCACTGCTCGGACTATTTTTTTTTTAATCTAAAACATGGATTAAGTGATGTAAACTATGGACTTAGTTCTGTCCTAATTAATAACAATGTTACTGTATTACACTTTTCAAAAGGGTTTTTTTGTTGGTTTACACAAAATATTAACTAACCCTCACGATGTACCTGTGAATGCTACAGAAAGAACTGGTATCACTATTCAAAAAGGGAAACAGAAGCTGAACGGTTAAGTCACCTAAAGTCACTCAGAGACCAGGGGGATTCTGCAAGTAGGGAAAGTGAAACCAATGCAGAAAACAAAACACAATATAACCTAATTTACCTTCAGCTGAATTCTGTGCTCCATTCACACCTGCTATCCTTACTGGTTGGCTCTGCAGTTAGAATAAGGGTCAATGTGGAAGCAGCTGCTCTGGGGTGCTCCGGAACGTATGTTGTATAGGGTGTGAAGTACCAACAAGTCTTTTTTGAATAGCCAAGCAACTGCAACAGAGAACTGAAATACATGTGCAAAAGTAGTCTTAATTCACACAATAGCTTGGCAATAAGAAAGTGTGCATATGCTTACATGAGATCTCTCTCCCCCATTCTCCCCACCACCACCAGTTTTCAGTCTGCTCGCGGTTCTAAGGGCAAAGCTTTGCCCTGTGATAAACATCTCTCTTTCATGAGGGCCCCAGCCTGGCAGAATACCACACCTTGTCCCTGCTTGTCTATCACAGCTGAAGCACATGCCAGCAGTGCAGAAGCCCAGGCTCAATGGCTCTCGCACCTGGGGAATCCCAAGAAAAGCTCTTTGGGCTGGAGGTTGTTTTACATTTGTACTGTGCCTAGCACAGCGGAGTCTTAGCTCAGGCCTCAGGCTCCCTGGTGCTACTGAAACACAAGCCTCCAGTACTCTCCATGTGCACACCATAGGCACCTCTCCAGGCCATAGCCATGAAGCCTCTGTGACCCACTTGTCCCAAGTAACTGCCACAGAATCCTCCCCAGCTGACCCCATCACCCTACTGAACAGGAAGGAAAAAGCAACAGCAGAATCAATTCATTCCACTGCCCCTGCTGACTCAATTGATTCATCAGACTGGCCATCACTGGCTTGAGCCTACCTGCCCTTTCTTGCTGTCAAAGACCCAGCCAAAGGTTATGAAATGTACAGATACACAAACCAACCCACTATACCATCCTATATCCTGCTGACTGTTTTTGTTGTACTTTTCCACAAGACATCTGACTCTTTGGGTTACAACAAATATGAAAGCTGTGCCTTAAAACAGGACATTTAACTCATTTATGATCCCACTTTACCCCAGTGGAAGGAAGGGTTTTGCAGCTTAAAAGGTAATTACTCCAGAAGAAAATCAAGTGATGCATTAGCAACTGACAACATTACTGGCGTTTGTGATAAGAAGAATTTCATTTTTCACACTGTTGGCTTGAGTTTCCCTAAAATATGATTGTTCTTTCAGCTCATGTTACAGCTAGACAATCTATCACGCCTTATTACTCTTTGTTCTTCTGAGAGTGGTTATGAAAAGGCTTGAGACTCAACTGTTAAAAACCACCACAGTCTTCATATGATCAGGCAAGTTTACCATGAATTTTAACATTTATTAGAATAAGTTTCCTCTGCTGTCTGAAGAGCTGTAGTTTGTGATGTTATTCCTCCACATAACTAAAAGGCAATGAGTGTCAACGTCATTAATTAGGTATGTGGAGGTAAGTAAAAATAGCCTACATTTGAATCCTTTAGATTGATCTAAAGTTTAGTTGTAAACCATGTCCGAGTAATCTATAACAAAAGTTTTTCTGCCATTGGTATAACGTGTCCTTAGTTGTAACAAAAAATAAAAAGAAAATTAGGGTGTAAATTACAGAGTATACAAATTAGAAAATAAGAGCCAGGATCCAAAGGAAAGAAAAGCTGCTGCTATAGTATGTAACTGGACAATGTTTAATCCCTCTTTTGAGTCAACTAGTCCAATGTATTTTATCACCTAGAATAAAAGTACCGTACTTGATATTCAGCACTATTCATCCATGGATCTCAAAGCACTCTGGAAACACTTAAGATAAATTACTACATCTATCCTACACATCGGTGAACTGAAGCACAAAAAGATGAAGAAAATTCCTTAAGATCACAAGGCAAGCTGGTGCTTAAAACTGAGAATGGAATTCAGGAATTCTGAGTCCCAATCCCTTGTTTCCATCATTAGGCTGCAATTTGGTCTTGAAAATTATCTGATTTAAATTCATGCAACCACATTGGCATTCAAACCAACCCTGGTGTGCTCTGGCTCCAATCTACATATAGAGACCAGTGCAGCACTTTCTTCCTGTTTTGTTAATGAATAAGAAAGGTGCCTAGCCCAGGCCAGCCCTAACTACAGGAGAGGAGTCATTGCTGTGACTCCCCGAGTGGCAGGAGGTACCTTCTTCCTTGGAGGGGTGGGGCTTAGGCTATGCCTCCTTAGCCTTTCCCACCAGCTGGCTGTAGTGGCTCCATGCTGAGTTCATTGACACTTAACTCTCTCCATGCTGCTGGGCTATGGGTGGGAAAAGGAAGAGAGAGACTCCTCCAGACCATCCCTCTGACTTGCTGAAGTTCCCACCCACCCCTTTCTTTCCCACCTGGGATTCCCCTCCCGTGGAGATGAGGAGAAGTATGCTTGGGCCAACCCCCACCTTCAGTCTTGACACCTCCTTCTCTCCCCACGTTTTCCACCAGCCCCTGAGCTGGGCTCCTCAATGACCCAAGGCTGTTCCCTGCAGGAGGGTGTCCCAGGGTCTGGTAACTCCTTCCCTCCTGAATCCCTTGAGGTGCTGGGCTCTGTGGGATCAAACACTGATTGACCCAGACATTGGGTTCTGCGAAGGACACTGGGGATGGAAGGGTGGGGCTGGAGGAGCTGGGAAGTAGAGGAGAACTGCGTGATGTGGCTATCGAGTGTTTGGAGCACATGGAGTAACAGGCAAGAAAGTGCACGGGGTAGAGAGGTGCTGCCTCCCCTCCCTTCTCTCCTCTGTCCCCTGAGCTTTCAGACAGCCTCAGTGAGAAGGGCTGATTCACACAGGACTGTTTTTTGGAAACAGATTTCCCACCTCTGTTACAGCAGCATAAGCCTGTGAGAGGGAGGCAGTAGTGCCTAGTGAATAGAGCACTGACATGGGACTCAGGAGACGAACATTCTCTTCCCAGCTTCGCCAGCAGCTTGTGGGGCAACGGTAGATAGATCTGTGCCCTGCAGACAGGGACTCTGTTGAGAATGAGAACATGAGCCTCTGAGCATCTGTCTAGTGCAGGAAAAGTGGCTGGGATTAGGGAGGAAGTCTCCTTTGTTCTTCTCACCCTTTATCTCAGCTAGGCTGATCCTGAGCAATTTCTTCCAATCCTCTGGTAGCAGAGTAGAATTTTTTCAAAGATATTCTACATCTTATATATAAAAAACTCTCCCTGCACCTGTCTCTGAGCTGTGGATTCCACCAGGCTGTAGATAAGCCCAGGGACTAGGTGATGCAATGGTGGTTAAAGGCCCCTTTGTACATCTAGTCCAGTGACTCAGACTAGAGAATCCTTGCAGGTTCTGTGCTCAAGTGCAGCCAATGGCATTTATTGACATGCAGTCAAATATACAAGTGCTGGCCGACTGAGAACAAACGAACAAACAAAAAAAAAAAAACAAACGAGTAGAAAACACACCACACAAAGTGTGAAAGGGTAGTGCAGATGACCATGGTCTTTCCTGAACAGGGACTTGACTGTTGATACCAGGTTTCCTTAGCAAGCCAATCAGGGTTGTTTCAAACCAGCATCTGCAACATGTCAAGCTACTTTTGTGAGTGATGATGATTAAGCAGGGCATCATTGAATATTTATTTTAGATGGAGATGGGCATGTTTCTATTGTTAGTGGCTCTAAGCAATTGCCAAGATAGGACCAAGAAGAAATGACTTTTGAAAAATTTATGTTCTTAGCTTTGTGGTGGGAAAAAAAAAAATCATGAAACCGAAACTATAAAGCAAAAGCAGAGGGAAAAGGCAGATCTTTCTAGTCACACAGTAAATATAATGGAACTATCCAGGGGATTTGGCACCTTTTAAATGATCGTGCATGTTAAGAAAGCTCTCCCTCTAGCAGTCACTTTGAGAGAACCATGGAAGGACAATGTCAATCTGAGCTGCTTTTCTTTCCCATTCTTATCAAGCAGATGACAACTAACCATTTACCTACTGCCCTGCTGCCTCTGCCAGCCATTAGGTTTTCTTGAAGTAAATTCTTCCATGTCCTCAGAAAAGTTACAGAACTGACTTCATTGAGGTCATTTACTTTTTATAAAGGTCCAAGAGAAGAATGAGGGGAAATGTGGCATTAATATATATGTGCAATCCACTATAGCAGCCAGGAATTACCCACATACTCAGATGGGAACTAGAAAAAATAATGGGTTAGAAGCCAGAATGGCACTTCCCCTGAACAGGGTGAAATTCTCAGGGGGTTGGATCTATTGACTTTACATTTACATTGTCAGAACCATGCAAAATATCCAGGATATGACTGAATACAGGCCAGGCTCTGTGGAATGTTCTCAAAAAAATCTTGGTCTAATCTTAGGGCAGTGGTTCTCAAAGTGTGGACCACTAGTGGTCCATGACCATCTTGCAGGTGGGCTGCAGGCTTGGGACTTTGAGCTTGCCACTGTTGCTGCGGGGAGCCCCCTTGGCTCTCTAGCCTGGCACTCCACCCCCAACCTTAGGTTACAGCTGTGTATCTACCTTTTTATGCTTCAGTAGACTAATATGAATAATTTAATTTAGAGAGCGCAAACACATTTTGTCATCGTGGGTGGTTGGCTGGTGGTCTGTGGAATAGTCTACATTGAGTGGGGTGGGCAGTGGGCCAAAAAGTTTGAGAACCACCGTCTTAGGAGGTGGCAATCAAATTCGTCCCATAGAGATGCATGCAAATGATTAAGAACTTCTCATCTCCTCTGCCCCCTAAACTTTTCAACAGCGTTGCTGTTCTAGCAATCTCAGGCAACAGCTACCATACTGCGGTGATCCAGTGAGCATAAAACCCCCCATTAAAATGTCACTTGCTATTATAACACCTCAACACCACCACACAATATGCTCAGCCCCTGGAGGCAGCACAGAACTCAAATGTGTCAATCTTCATCCATCAGGTAATCAGGTGAGAAATAGTTTATAAAGCAAAAGAGTCACCATTTAAAAAAAAATCTATTCAGAGAATTTTTATTGATCTAGATTTGCCTCTGCTAATCTATGGGTTAATTATAGTTATTGCCCTTTGCTCCACAAGGGCTCATACTATTTAATAATAGTCACGAAGACAAAAGGTCCTCTCCTCTGTGAGAAGGATGGAAAGAATTAAGTGCATATACAAGCCCTGCTGTCACACAGTTACTTTACACCAGGCTGTACAGATGGAAATAAAATAGTAATGTTTGACAGAGAATAATTACTTGCAAAGAAAGATCAATAGCTATTGTATAATTTGTTTTTCATTCAACTGCATCTCAAAGTATGGGGACTGTTTGCTCTATTAAAAATGCTTATTTTAAATCTCCTTCAGGACTAGAATAAAAGTCTCACACACTCACCCTGGCCTATTTTCAAAAAATCAATCTGCAGTAAAAGGAACAAAAAACTGGAAAGATTTTTCAAACCCTCTGGTTTTTCATTTCACTTGAAGTTAAACAAAAGCAGTTCTTTGACACAAACATGTAATGCCACATTGACGCTGCGGCTGTTACATGATGAAGATAATTGATTCAAGAACATGGTACCTTTCAAGAACTATTAGTGTTAAGAAATACAGACTACAGTAAATCAGACTGTGAATGATTAATGGCATTCAACTTGTCAGTATTGTAAAACCTTTAGTGCCTTATAACGGAGATTATTTCCATTATTTAAAAATAGTAATACAGGAAGATTTTGATTAATTTCAAACCTCTTTTTACAGCTGTATGTTGTTCTGCTATGGTTGGTAAATGGCATGTTTTAATCAGTTCTTACGTGGTTCTAGAAATTTGTAACCAATGTTCTCAAAAGATAATTTTGTAAACAGGAATGTCTGCATCTTCACACACTTTATTAGAGTTCTCCACGCAAACTTGAATGCTCTTTTTGCAGACTGAAATGTAGCACTTAACAGCCATAGATGAAGCATGCTGCCTTCATTTTTTAAAACCGTTGGCTTAAATGAGTTGGTTTTAAATATCCTTTTGGTTTATTGTTATAACTAAGGTTGCAGTACAGACAGACTGTATCTCAGTTCTGTTCATAATATGGCAAGACACTAAACTGTGCAAAGGAATGATGCTGCCCCTTATTTTACACTAATTTGAAAGTTATAGGGTTTCACAATGTTCTCAGTGTTGGTCTAACTCTTCTCCCATATAAACCAATGGAAAGATGTATAGTCCAGTGGTTACACTTAGGTTTCATCCCTTGCTCCATTGCAGAATTCCCGCCTGACCTTGGATAGGTCATGTCATCTCTCAATCCCAGAAGCTTTGAGAAAATCATGTGAGAATTATGTTGGAATTGAAATCAGATGCCCAGACATCCTTTCCACCTACCATGTAAATGACTAGGGTGTGCTAGCAAAACCAACAACCAATGGAAGCGGCTCACCTGGGTCAGATGACATGGACCCTCAAGAGCCTGATGGGAAGGAGAAAGGGCTTTGTCCCTACACAAGAAAAGCTAGTGAATGGACATAGCAGCATCCACCATGGAGACAGAAAGTCTCTTGTCCCTGTTCCAAGGTTCCATGTTCCAGCATGCTGACCCCAGTTGGCCAGATCTGCAAGTCTCCAGTACATAAAACTATGTGACCTGGACTCATACCCCCTATAGGATGAACTTTCAGAGAATTTCAAGAATTAGCATGTAACATCACTGGCCTGCATCAATAACTGTAACTGATGTATGTAAAATATTGCTTTAACAATTTTTCTCACTAACCCTGTTCTTTCTTTTTTGTTAATAAAGCTTTCAATTTTAAAATCTAAAGGATCTGGCTTTTGCATGGTGATTTGTGTAAGAGCCAAGTGTATATTGACTGGGGACTGCGCCAGGACCTTTTGGGGTTGGAGTTGGTGAAATACGAATTAAGAACCGCTTACCTGAGTTGCGGGGTTGTTGGTCTGGGCTGTTAAGAGCAGCTGGGAAGTTCGTGGGCTTGCTTGCGTGGCTTTTGGCTGGTCAGTAGGGCTGGCAGAGGTACTTTTGAAGCTGATTGGATCTGCCTTTGTTAGAAGGAAATCCCAGCCTGGGGCTGTAAGTGGCCCAACTTTCAGCAAAGATACCCTGGTTTGATTTCTCTCACTGTGCCCAGAAACCCCAACATATTACATCCTCTGATACTATTTGATGTTAGACTATAATTATTGGACTAATTCTATAAAAATTCTCAAACTATGAAGCTCATCATCTCTGCTATGACTCTGATCTCAACTCTGCTCATGTTTGCATGCACATTTAACTTTTAAAAAAATGTGAGTACTGGTTAAAAGATCAATTTTAGTCTAATTCAGATCAAAATATCCATTAACCTGGGAGGCAATGTGTCTGATCCTTTAGGACAGGTAGAACTTTAACTTGACTTGAATGACTGGATGGAGGCCTAAGGCTGGGATACCTTAAGGGAACTGTGTTGTTGGCTTCTAGATAACTACCAGCTTTGGGTAACTACCACCATTATTTGCAGTTTGGCCCTAACTGAATAATCCCAGATGGCACCACTGGGACCCTGGTGAGACTGCTGCAGGCTCAGTCCAAATCTACACTACAAGCCTCCATGAGAAACAACAAACTTCAGTGGTAACTCCAACTGTGCTTCAGTGGAATTGGGTTGATTGAAACATATGGGAGTCCTTCAATTGGTTTCAAGAGCCTCTGCATGAGGTCCTGTATTCCCCCCTGGACACAATAACTCCCACCACAACCTGGTCAAACTGTACAAACTGTGAGGTGGATGGCAGACACCATAACTTGCAAAATTCAGACTGAAATTGCACTTCTGTGATTTCTGGGAGAGCCTTTGGCTTCTGGGTCAGAGACAACTGTGCCAATTCACCTGGATCTTGTTGCCATCGCGATACTTTATGTGCCAGGAGCTCATTGGGAAACGCGATGATAAATGAGTTTGTTTTATTGTATTCATTTGTATTGCTGCTCGCGCAAGTGGGATTACTAGCAATACACTACTGAAATGGAAGGCTGAGCTGGATGCTGCTGAAATCCTTATTTAATTTAGTTATAGATAATGTGTACTTGTCCAGAGGTAGTTTACCGTTCTTCTAACCTTTTATATATTCCCCATACATCAGTTCTGATTACTTTCTAATCCCTCCTCCTCCTCGCACAGATCATTCAATTTCAGCTCCCAGACACCCACAGTCTCACAATGGACATAAATGGTACTGAAGAAGCCCCTGGATTCAGGCAGACAGTACCACTTGTTGCAAGTGGGGTCCCTTCCTTCGAGCTATAACACACTTTTGAAGCCACTGCAGAGAATAAAGATGACACAAAAAGAAAGAGATTCCCCCTTCCATGTTAAAAAGCTGCCATCAGGCAGCTTGGTTTGGGTTCACCAAGGCATCTATTGACCACCAGACAATGACATCTGTTTAGGGTAGCCATAAAACTGTCTGGACAGTAATTACTTCTGTTTTTGGCAGGGACATATTTCAGTTCCAAAAACTGGAGCCATGAATCAGAGTGACAGATATATTACATGTGTTCTCTCTTGAATGAGCAAGACTGACACATTTAAATTTCTCTTTCCTCTAACGACTGTCAGATATCAATGCTTTCATTTATGCAGTTACTCAAAGCACAAACAAGAGCAATCTAAACTGCTCTATTCTCTCCGACAGTCAGGTCCCATTAATGTCACAAAAATCAAATCTATCTTTTGTCATGTCAAAGGGTAAGGTGGTGTTTGCGATGGAAGAAACTCAGAGCCAGGAACTCTCCTGCAGCCATTAAATAATCAACTGGGTTCAATCTCAGGTCAGAGAGAACCAAGTTCTTTCTGATACCACAATTGATGATACCTTGGATGACATCCTCAAAGGCTTCTGGATCCAGTTAAGCTGGTCAGAGATTTTTGAGAAAGACAAAATGTAACTCCCAAACAAAACAGATCTCAGCAACATGCCAGGGCCCCAGTAACAATATAAATTCATCTGTGAATAAGTGGTGTGCTGTTGTTGGCACTGGCAGCTCTGGGAAGCCCACGACAGGTAAAATGTTGCCATGCAGCACTTTTCTCTATCACATCCAATGCTTCCGAGCAGTGTTCCCTGTCAGGGGAGCGTTCGGGTGACTGCCCAGGAAAGATTGTGTTGTGGGGGAGAGGAAAGGGGCAGGGCCTGCCATGCAGGGGCGTTGCCAGGAGCCCTTGCCTGGGCCATGCTGGAGAGGTTGCTGCCTGGCCCCTGGGACAGCCCTGACTGTAGAACTTACATGCAACATTAGGTGAATGAAATCCCCAATTTGTCACAATGACACACAGTTTTATGGAATTCTTACCTTCCAGCTTATCCTATACAGAGCACTGCAAATCTTACAGCATGCCTCAACGTATGCGAGCTAGTATTGCAAGGGCTTCTCTTTAGTTATGATGCTAAACGCCTCTGCCCCATTTGTACAAAATCAGTTGATCTTCTGAGGTGCTGTATCCTAACACTGAAGCCCCCAGATACTGTCACTGGATAACTATCAGAGAGGTAGCCGTGTTAGTCTGTATCCTCAAAAACAAGTCCTGTGGCACTTTAGGGACTATAAGGTGCCACAGGACTTCTTGTCATCACTGGATAATAATTCTAGTTAACCTTTGTGCACACATACCTCTGTCCTGCAGTGCCATCGCAAACCCACCCCATTCAAAGTGGCAAAGAAGCCCTTAACAGCTGGTGATAAAGGGAGCTTTCACCCCCCCCAGGCTTATCTTCCCTCTAAGGCTGTGCCTTCACGTGTTAAAGCAAGTGACAATAGTAGTCCCAGTTTTGCTAGAGATAGGATGTGGTTCACCTCAGCTGAGAGGCCTTCATGAGAACATGCATGACAGTGGATCTGAATAAGCAGGAGCGGGAGACAACTGCTCACTGTGCCAGAGACAGACACAGCAAGAAAAAGATACTGCAGTCCAGTGGTTAGGGTCACGTTTTCTTCCCAGCGTGCTGAAGGTTATGGGACTGGCAGCACCAGCACCATTACCACCTCCAGATGTCAGATTTTGACTAGGACTACCTGCAGTAGGGGGCTTCTGCATGTGACCTAGCTGGCTGATTGCCTCTCTTCCCCTACTGTGGATCACTCTGGGAATGTCAAAGCAAGATAAGTGTCTCAACAGCTAGAGTGAGAAATCAGTGCATATGCCCAAGGCAAAAACTCAGGCACCTGAGGGAGCATAGCCTACAAACATAGGCACCTATGACATTCAGTAGATAATCACAGTGACGTCTGAAATTGGGACTTGAGCACTTGTGTCAGGGTTTAGGAACCTTGGTGGGTAGGGGCCCATCATCTTATACAGGGTTAACACATTTGACCCATGTCCATCTCCCATTAAAGCCACACTATCACAGCCAATCTCAACTGGCACAAAAAGGTACAGCATGCACCCAATTCTTTGACTGACACTGAATAAATATGCCTGAGGCAAATAACTGATGGAGCCCCACTGACTTTGAGGGCTTGGTAAGAGCACTTGCCTATTAGAATTTGTCCACAGAATGATGGTTTGACAGACACTGGCCATTCCACCACCACCACTCCCTTACTGCATTCAAGATGTAGAAGCCTGGCTCTCCTGAGTGGCTCTAGCAGACTGCAGTTGTAAGCCACCTTAGCAGGATTACTAATGCTAGGGCTGACATTTTATTTGAAACATTCGTAAGCACTAACAGCCACATCCTTCAGCTCGCCCTAGTATTTGACATACACAAAACCCATTTGAGTCATTCCTACAGTGGCTTCAACCCATTTAATCAATTATATCCCCTCCCCACAAATTGCTTCTTGGACCACAGCAGCGTGCATGTGTACAAAAAGAATGCCCCACAGTCCTCTAGTTATAGATTGCTGAAACTGACCCCCCTACAGCAAGAGAAATCTATTACATCAAGTCCACAGAACAGTGAACTCCCCAAATCAGACCCATTAACAAAGTTGTTTAGATTGATTTTTGCACTGAAGTAACCCTACTGAAGTCAGTGGACTTACAGTCCATTAAAACTAGCATGAAAGCCTCATGTTTTCCATCTTGGAAAGACAAAGGGATTTATGTAAAGCATCTCATAACGAAGGAATCGCTCTAAGATGATAAACTCTAATGGGCATGCCCACAAGTTGTAATATTCTTTACCTACAGCCAAGTAACAATCAAGGCAGCAAATTCCCTTACCTTTGAAAACTGATGCTATTCCAATCAGCTTTTCGGAACCAAATGTCACTATGATCAGTTTAAAGTGATGAATAAGAAGAAGAGCAAACAAGAAGAAATGGCTTTTGGAGAGCATTTTCTGATCTCTCTGGTAGGTGAATCATCAACACCAGTGGTGATCAATAAATAAAATTCCACTACCAATAAAGAGGGGCTCTCTTTCATGCATCTATAGGGCCAAATTCTCCAGTGAGACCACATGGCTTCCATAATCTCGACAGCAGAATATTTACATTTTAGCTTTCCTCATTCATCTTTCTATTAAAATTTTGCAGCTCTTTGCACAGACTCGCTTGGAGCAAAAGCAAGGTCATGGAAACCATGAAATTACACTTCCAAATCCTCATCTTAAAAGATATGATTACATTTGGCTTTCCTCTACATCTGAAACACAGCAAGATTCTAAACAGTGAAGCAAGAGCGGTCTCTTGTGGAAACACAGGACATCTACAACATTAATGCAAAAAGTAATACACTTGTACAGAGAAGATCTGAGAAATCTTATCCCTTTCCTGTATTCACTTCCTGATTTCATGGACTTGTCTTGGGGATAATTTGAGAAAACGTTCACTCAACACTCCCAAAACTTTAGAGGTTCTCTTGCAGATTGACAAGTTTTAAGGCCCAGATTTTTAAAATAATTTAGGCATTGCCAAAGTCATTTTCAAAGGAAATTTAAGCATCTAGGTGCCAAAATTTCATCAACTGTCAATGGTATTAGGCTGCTAAACCTTCCAACTCTCACATAAATCCTTTTTTAGGGCAGGACCCCTACCATACCAACACTGTGAAATTTCAGGTGTATTCTGAAATCATGAAATTTACCATTTTAAAAATTCTGTGACTGTGAAATTGACAAATGGACTGTGACTGTGGTAGGGTCCCATTTATAGAGGTTATGTTCAGCAGACCTGTAACTTGGGCCTTCCTCCAAAGCACCCTGAAGCTAATAGAATGTTCCTCATTGACTTCAATGGCTCTGGATCAGGACCACAGAGCGGACTGTAAAAACCAAGAAAGCCAGAGAGGGAACAAACAAAAGAGTAAGACGAGGCCTTTATTCAGGGTTATGCTGGATTTTGTATTTCTGAATCCATGGGCAATGCCCTGTGCTGATCACAGCAGCCCCGTCCAATCACCTTACATCAGCCTAAAAGACTGGGGCTTAAAACACAGCAACATCATCAAGTTTTTAAATTCCCAGCATGCACAAGGGTCTTGTTAGTACAGCTCTGGGGCCTTACTGGACACAAACAAATGAGAGTACTCACGTGCACGATGTCCTCACCGCTGCCTTGGGCCTGTTGTCACAGACCTCCATCTCTAGACATGCCACACTCCAAACCACCCACTGCTGTCTCTTAGGAAAGAGGGATAGCCGAGAGTGCTTTACCCCCAGCTGGGAGGCAACTGCCTGGTGTGCAGGGAGGAAGGGCCCAGAACCCTATCCAGGTCAGTAACAGCAGCTGCTGCAGTTGATCAGCCAGGAGTCTATGGAAGCAGGGGCAGCTGCTGCTAACTTTCTCTTCCTATAGGTAATGCTGGCAGATGTCTCTGCTGGCCCAGGAGCTACAGCAGCTACCTGAGACAGGGCTGTGAATACCCCAGGTTAGGAACTACTTGCCTGAGCAGAATCATAGAATACTAGAACAGGATAAGGCCTCAAGAGGCTGTGAAATCTCATCCTCTGCTCTTATGGTAGGACCAAGCACCATCTAGATCAGCGGGTGCACAAAGGATGGGCCCCCTTGGGAGTGTGTGTGAAATTTCATAAGGGGGGCACAGCCCAATCAGCTGCTGGGACTCAGACTCATCCATTTAATTAAAGTGGGGCCTGACATAAAGTTTGCTCATCCCAATCTAGATCATCCCTGACAGCTGTTTGTTTAACCTTTTCCATAAAATCTCAATGACACAAATTGCACAACCTCCCTAGGCAATTTATTCCAGTGCTTAACCACCATGACAATCTATACATACTTTGCTGCAATTTAAGCCCCCTGCTTCTTGTCCTATCATCAGAGAACAATTAAAGAGAATAATTTTCTTCCTCTTTCTTGTAACAACCTTTCAGGTATTTGAAAGCTGTTATATTTCCCTTTCAATCTTCTCTTTTCCAGACTAAACAAACCCAATTATTTCAGTCTTCCCTCCTGGGTCATGTTTTCTATCTAGACCTTTAATCATGGTTATTGCTCTTCTCAGGACCTTCACCAATTGCTCCACATCTTTCCCGATATGTGGTGCCCAGAACTGCACACAAAACTCCCTTTGAGGCCTGCTCAGCACCGAGTAGAGTAGAAAAACTAATTCTGACATCGTGCTCAAAAACACTCCTACTAATACATCCCAGAATGATGTTTGTTTTTTGTTTTTTTTTGCAGTAGTGTCACACTGCTGACTCACATTTAGCTTGTGGACCACTAAGCCCCCAGCTCCCTTTCTGCAGTACTCCTTTCTAGACAGTCATTTCCCATTTTGTATGTATGCAACTGAGTATTCCTTTCAAAGTGGACTACTTTACATTTGTCCTTGCTGAAGTTCATCCTAGCTCCCTCAGACCATTTCGGATTATAATCCTAACCTCCAAAGTAACTGCAACCCTTCCTACCTTGGTATCATCCACAACTTTATAAGCATGCTCTCTATCCCATTACCTAGAACACCAATGAAGATACTCAACAGAACCAGTCCCCAAACTGATCCTGTAGAATCCCACTTGCTATGCCCTTCCAGCATGACTGCAAACCATTGACAACTATTCTCTGGGAAGAGTTAGCTAACTAGTTATGTACCTAATTTAGAGAAGCTCCATCTCAATTGTATTTCCTTAAGGTCATGTAAGACTGTACAGAAGTCTAAGTATACCACATCTACTGCTTCTCCCTAACCCACAAGACTTGTTTTCCTATCAAAAGCTGGTCTACACTACGAGATAAATTTGAATTTAAGGCAGTTAGCTCAATATTACCAATTTAGGAAGCACTAATATTGCGATTACAGTATCACCGTTACCTGATGGGTATAGCATCAAGCTCAAATTCAAAAGTTCAATTAAAGGCCAGTATGGAAGCACCACATCTTAAAATCAAATTCCTTCGCCTCCAGACGTGTCCCATATGTAACCCAGAATGCACCTCAGCTCCAGTCTGACCACTGCTCTCCAAGTCCGCCAGAATTAGGTAACAGGAAGACCATGAATTTGAAAGTGGGAGCCTGTGGCTGTGGGCTCATGTTTGTATTAGAACCTGAGAAATGTCTTTCTTATTTTGCAGTTAGTGCTGTGAGCCCATGTACCCACTACAAATAGCTGCTTCAGGGAGTTCGTGGTTCTGTCTCTACACTTGTTACTTTTTTCTGTGCTGGCTGGCTCCAGCTGCTGCCCAGCCACCCACATGGCAACAAGGCTGTTGTGGGGGTCGTTGTTGCATAAAACACTGAAAAACTTCTTCTCAGCAACTTGCATTTGTGCACGAACCTCCCCTCTTTCCCTTACAGGCACCAAGTAGTCGGAGTCTTTTCTGTGCTCAGCCACAACACGCAGGTAGCCCCAACCCCATGAAAGGATGTGCCTGCTGTTTGGTGGTGACCATGTTGCCAGGCAACACCATGTCTTAGCTTGTGCATGTTTAGGGCTCCAAAGGAAGGAAAGAATTTCAGGGACTTGCAGCCCCCAGGGCAAATTATCCCTCAGCAGCTAAGATAATTGGGGGCTTGCAGCCACTGAGGTGAATCTTCCTCGGTGGCTAAGATATTCCAGGGGGACCACTTCAACTGTGGCACCACTACACCTCCTCATGGCCCTACCATGGGACCAGTGGGGCTTGCAGCCACCAGGGGGAAGTCTCCCCCAGGAGCTAAGATAGTTGGAGGGACTACTGCAACTGCCCCCCCACCACCCTAGCAAGGACTAGTGGCGCTTGTTGCCACTGGGCGGGGAGGGGGAGTCTCCCCCCATGGCTATGCTAGTCATGGGCTTGCTGCTGCTGCTGCTGCTGCTGCCGCCGCTGGGGGGGAAGCCCCCCACTGGAACCCCCCCGCATGCCTCTAGCAACTGGCCCCCCACCAACATTTTCAGTGGTTTTAGGATGCTGGAATAAGTCTCCCCCGGCAGTGACTTGCTGGGTTGAGGGGGTGAATATAGGAATTGATGGAACGCTACATCATAGAAATAGGTTTTATCTTAAGGCTTGACAGCTACAAAAAGACCTGGCTGTTTTTGGCTCTTGCAGAAGCAAGTTCCATAGTGTGAATCAGCCCCTGAGAAAATCCTGTCTCACTTGCTCTGCCAGGAGTCCCAGTGTTGAGTCTCATGGCTCCAGCAGAAGGTCAGCACTGTGAAACATTAGGACATTCTTTCCAGGAAGCTGAATGAAACCCAGGGAGGCTTTGAATATCAGACAGACATGGAACTGGACTCTTCGCAGTAGAGAGCACAGAAAGCAGAATGGCAGGGAGAAAGGGAATAGCAGTCTGTCTTGCTAAGTACATGGGCTGCTAGAGCTTTTTCAGTTTGCCCAGTTTTAGGCCAGGATCAGGTGAGGGTGAAATACACCCTCAGGCCATATCCAGCCCATAGCCCAGTAGGAGCCTAGGGCCCCCCACATGCCCCTCAAAGCAGCAGGCTGCAAGGAACATGTGTTCTGGGCACCCTGGGAGGAGATGAGAGAACCTTCATGTACTGCCCCTGCCCCCAGGACAATCTCATAGCTGCCACGGGCTGGAATTCAGCCCATGAGAGCTGACTGGGCCATGCTTGCGGCAGCGTGCAAGTACTCCCCACCCCAACACTCACAGAAGTGCATGGCCCTTGGAGTTGGGCATTTTGAGCAGCATATGGGGGCATGGAAGGCAGAGAGCCTGCCTGAGGGACCTGCTGGGGTATGAGCCAGGAGCCACAGAGGTAAGCCCCTCCCTCACAGAGCCTGCACCTGGCACCCCAGCTCCTCCCTGCCCAAAGTCATAACCCAAGACCTCTCGCACCCCTGCTCCTAAACTCATGCCCCCCAAACCTTCCTGCACCTCTAAAACCCTGCCCCACATCACAACTCCCTCCCAGACCCTGCACCCCATTCTACAGTCCTCCTCCAAGTCAGAATCCTCTCCTGCATCCATATTCCCTCCTGGACCCTACATACCCTCCTGCACCCCAACTCCCCACCCTGGGTCTTAAGTCCCTCCTTCACCAGACCCCCTCCCAGATCCCACATCTCCACCTACTCACCTATTGCCAACCCAGAGCTCCATTCTGCACCCAACTTGAATCTCAGAAACACCACCCCCCACTTCCTCCATTGATATCACCAAAGAGTGCAGCCCTTGACCATTCATCAAATTCTTGGAGAGGCCTGCCCAGAAAAAAAGTTATTGCCCACCCCTGGCCTAGATGAATGATGAAAAGCCTGGAGGTCATAAATACAGAGATCATTACAACTGGTCACTGTCTTGTAGGATAGGGTGCAGTTTTGTGGTCAGGGACTGGCTATTTTTCCCCTCCACCACAAGTAGGAAGAAAACAGCATCACCCCAGAAATTATATTCACTTGCATTCATCCTCTTCCTTCCAGGTGTAATGCGTGGGAGCAATTCCACACCTTCAGTAACAGCCTGCTGCAGGGAGCACATAAGCAAGAAAATACTTGCTGAGCAGGGTAAGAAAAATGCACTTCCTGAATGGCCTGAAGCTAATGAGAACAATAGCAATGTAGGATATAGAAGATCCCTTACTGTAGTTTTATGCTGGGACCCAACACTAGCAAATGATAGAAAAGTGAGGCAAGAGGTAGAGAATGGGAGCACAACAAAGCAGTGGAAGCAAGGTATGAGACGGGGGGAAAAGGCAAGAAAGGACAGGCTGAAAATATCTTTTCCCATAAACAAATGTAAGTTACAAGCTTTGGTTTAAGCCACTCCTTTTCCGCAGAAAATCCCAGGCCTCACTATGCTCATCTTGGTAAAAAAGCCAGAATGACAGGAGGCTCTTTGGCTGCCTGAGGGCAGAACTCAGGCCTAGGATAAGATAGCTGTAGTTTCATAGCAGATTAATCCAACTTTCTTTGCTGGTCAAGTTTACACCAGATGAAAATTCCTTAAACTTGTTCTCCTCATGCAACATGAAGCCCATGTGGGACAAGAAGAATACATTGTCACCAGTTTTGTGCTTGAGAGGCTATTGCTGGTAACACTATTTCAGACACCTGACAAGCCAAGAGAAACTACACGAATATAGGGAAAACACTGCCTCAATTTTCCCACAGTACTATACGAGAACTACAGGCTTTTCAATTTCCCCATCGCTGGTGCTGGCTGAAATACCTGTTCTGTACTTCGCCTTGTTCCTATTGTCCAAGAGGATGCCACTGCTATCACAGAAGGGTGTAAGATGAGCTATAGCTCTCTCATTCTGAGGGCTTTCACTACAAATATACTGATTTTACTGGGGTCACAGATCCACACAAGTGCTACACCTGCTGTTTTCTAACTGTCTCCAGAAAAAAACCCTTCAATATGCCAGACCCCAGCCCAAGTGGCCTTATGTTCTTCGTGCACTGGGTAAAGCCTGTGACCTCAATGTTCTCTAGTGAACCTCTGGGGCTGAAGCACTCCTGCTCTGCTCTGCTGAGACAGACACCTGGTAGTCTTGTACACATTTAAGGAATTAATGTATCACACCAAGCATTTGTGAGGACACTCAAACAGCATTATCAAAACTGTCAGGTTTATTAGTTCACTGGAACACAGCCTAGGAAATCCTTTGGCTAGCACAGAGAAAGGAAGGTTAAAGCACAGTCCAAGACACTCCTACAGCCAACTCTTATGCCCCCACCTGACCTCTTTTTCTTTAGACCTCTAACATTTAGCAACTAACACCCAGTGCCCTGCTGACTGGACTTGCCACTGTCTTCTTAGATTCACCACTGAAAATAGACTGGCTGAGACCTACCTTATATCAAAGAAACGTTCAAACTCAGACAACTAGTCAACATTCACACCTATGTCTCAGCTTGTCATGAGAACAAATAGTCTTTTTCCTACTTCCCTCCCTGCTGCTTGTGGAGCCTTGCAAGCAGGGGAAACTCGGGCTTCATACATTATCAAAAAGTCCCACTTCATAACCTAGTCCAGCCTTCTCAGCCAGCAACTAAGACAGACTTGTGAAAAAGTCAGCCAGGTGGAGGTGAATTATGCAGAATACAGAGTCCATGAAAGGAATGAAGCTGTGTAATCTGCAACTGCACCATGGGACTCCCAAAATTACAATGTTAATAACTTTTATAGTCCCCTACTGCTTCAAAGGAAGAGGGAAAAAAACAAAACAAAGAAAGGTTAAAGACAGCCTTTTAATACATTTGTAAAAATCTAACCAAGCCATTTTGACAAAATTTCTTAGGACATTTATAAAAGAACATTTGGTCCTTTTAAAAGTATTTCCCCTCCCCCAGTTAAATACATTTGACAATTAAACATATGTACAATGAAATTTTAATTAGAAAAATTATATTGCACATTACACTGAAGTACAACATTGTAAATATCAGCAAGTTATCCTAGCAGTGTTTTCAACTTGGCTCTAATACTTTGTTTAAAACAGATTTTCACACTAGTGCAACAAACATAAGATGCGCTCTGTGTTTTGTCATGTTTTATTACAAAAACCCTTTTCAAAAAAAGGGGGAAGGAGGGGGAAAATTGAATTGTTTGAGGAAACGATGTTTTTCACCTTCAGGCCACCAGATTAAATGCCATACTCTAGCACTTGAGTTTATAACCATGGGATGATTGCTGTTAGGTGATTATGAAAAGTAAAATTGGTGATTTTAGCCCTGTTTTTGGAAATGGGTGACTACAATCCAAATGGCATCCTGGGTAGTAATCTGACACACCAAACACTGAAAGAACATGGAGAGTCAAATCCTCAGTGCTAGGTGTGATTGATCCATCCAACACAAGGCTGAATCACACCAACTGGACAGAACAAAGGAGCCTGCATTGCTCATATTGTACCCATTCCACAACTAAAGAACATCAGTCTAATTTTGGCAATCCACATAAAAAATGTAATCCTAGGGTCAAAAACTTGAGGAAAAAATGAAATTGAACAGCCTAGTTAAATACACTGCTCTTTTGACAATTATTCAAATCTAACATATTCCCGTTACTTAGCCTCCAGCTGGAATTTGCACTTCAGCCCAATTTTTTTTTCAGAAGAACACACACTATGGAAAGTAGCAAGGCATACAACGCATAATCAAAGAGCTCAACTGCGGGTCAAGAAGATTTTACTGTCAGCAGGACACCTGTTGGCATGAACTAATTGGCTTAGAATTAACTGTGAATTGCAAGTTTTGGAGGGTTCTATATGTAGATTTCCCTTCACATTACTAACCTTAATAAAGGTTTTCACTTCAAATCACCAGCTAGTAAGAGGTCTGGCCCAGGAAGCAGTATTTTGGAATGCCAAGATATTTTTGCTTTATACTTTACTTGGCAGGGAGAATACGCTTCTTCCCTATACAACTTTTGCACCTAAAGTAGCAACAGAGGCTAACTAGCATCCCCAGTTAAGAATACATTACCTATATTGCCATAATATATCTTTGGATCATAACATCTCGGAAGCAAGCTTTGCTTTAAAATAGGCACTGAAGTGACTATGAAACAAAATGTTCTAGTGATGGTTTTGAAATGTAAGTAAGAAAAAAAATATTTTGCAGTTCAGGATACATCTAACATCAAAAAGGCACCAGAACCTCTCTCTCTCTCTCTCTCTCTCTCTCTCGCTCTCTCTCTCTGTGTGTGTGAGAGAGAGAGAGAGACAGAGAACTTTACATCTGCTGTTTGTCATAAAAACATGCCGCCTTCTCCCATCCTCAAAAGTTACCACGTAAAACAAGACAAGACAAGATTTTGTTCCTTGAGTATATATTATATCTGTTAGCGAGAACAGAAAAAGTCTACTTGAAGGTCCCTGAGATGCATCTGTATATTAAATTAAGCATTTGCCTCATATACACGTACTTAATCATGTTTGTTAGAAATGTTTTATGAAAGCAACATATGGCTTAAGCAGCACTGGATTTCTGTCATAACACTAAGATGATCTGTGTGTGTATATTTATATACACACACACATTAAATACATATACACACTCTACATTTGGCTCTATTACGCTGAAATTCCTATGCATGTTTTCTATTTTTAATTAAAACTAAAAATATATTAGCTGAATACATTTGAACTTCAGTCTAAAAGAATTTAAAACAGGTTTAAGTGATGAGAAGCACTGAAATAGTAACCTTTAAAATAAGGTATGTTTCTGTCTCAGTTAAAGGTTGTTTTTTTTTTTAAATCCACTACTGATCAGACACGCAAAAAGGGACTTTCACAGGGCAAGACTGAGATCACAGGGGAAAAAAAAATATGAAGATTCCAACTTTCTTTGGGATATGCGTAATAGGCAACATCCTCCCAGTAGTTAAAAATAACAACTTGAGTTTCTTTGGGACTCAAAATTGTATGATCAAGGCACTCCAACAGTAACCAATTCCATTTAACAAAAATATATTCCCACTCAAAGAACAGCACAGGTTCCTCCCTCCCCCCTATGAGTGAAGGTAAGCTTATTAAGGCACTAATCCCAAGAGCACTAGCCAATAATATGAAAATAAAGGAATTATATTCTTGCTAACTTTGTACTTCTTCACAATCTCTCTGTTAAAATTAATTACATCAGTACATGACAAAAACAGAATATTTTGACCACATGTTCAGCTAAGAAATACAAGGTGAGGAGCTCAGATACTTCAGAATAGTTTGTGCATTTCCCCTACAAAGGCACCTTGTTCTTCAATTACTGGTTACTATAACTAGTATGTTTTGTGAAAGCAAAATTCATGTTAGAACACTGTTAAAATATCTCATGATTGTACTAAGAACTTTTCTTTCATGACTATGAGATGCCTCTTAAAGCTGTTATTATAAACCAAACTTTCTTTCAACCAAAACCCATTAAAATGTGTTTTTACCTGAGGAACAAAGAGCATTGTTATTGCTAGTCAGAACAACCCAAATGATTAAATTTGGTGATAAAATTGCACATTCCCTTTCCTCTCCACAAAAGCATTTTCAACTTTGATTCTAATTTTCATCCAAAAGTATCATTTACAATACAGCTACAAAAAGGTAGCAAAATGACTGTCATGGAACATCCCGAATGCCTTTTTTAAAAAAAAAAATATATATAAATATGTACTCCAAGATTATCCAGACTTCATTTGTAATACGAGCTTTGCTGTGTGAAATTTTATCAGGCTAGAACTCTGCTCAAATGGTATTTCAAATTCCTGCTGCTTTACTACCTCTCACTTCAGAAGACAATTAAATCTCTCTCTCAGTTTATTGTCAAATCTTTAAGAAACTCAGTGGCTGTTTAAGTGACTCAGTGTAGGTAAGGATGCATCACAGGCATGCAGTTGTAGATGTTGGTCTCAGAATCCAAGTCCACGTTGCTTTTTGCATATTGTGAAACATTACTACTCAGGAGAACAAATTCAGATCAAACCCACCATTTGATCAATCTGTCTCATGTAAATACTCTTCAGTGGCAACCAGTACCTTCTCTCATCAGGAACCTTATTGCACTGTGAACAAAGCAACACATCATTTTAATAATTCAAAACCCTGAATAAACCATGTACATTCTCTGTAATGCAGCATCACACACTCAGGCACTGTGTAGAGCTTAGCACCATATGGTGCAGCATAGGGCACCTGAAAGTAACTAGAGCGAGTTAGAGAATTCACCATTTGAAGTATTTAAAATCATGATTTGGGTCTATTACAGGATAAGGTGGATCATGTCCATGGCCCGTAACGTGCAGGAGACCAGACTAGGTGATCATGATGGTCCCCTTCTGACTTAAAGTCAGAGTCTGAAATTGGGCTGGTAGTTATTCACTGCATCAAGCTAACCTCTAGGAAATAAATGGAGGGTGCCAATTTACTCTGTACACAGAGACTACCAATCAATCAATGACAATTACAATAAACCCTCGAGTTACATGGGGGCTGTGTTCCTCCAATCCCCGGGTAACTCAAATTTTCACATAAGGCGCGAGGGGACGGGAACCAGGCTATCACCAGCTCACTTGGGCTGGTCAGTTTCCTGGCTCCTGGAGTGCCTGGGAGCTGGGAACCCAGGAAACAGCTCTCCCCGGCTTAAGGGGATCCAAGAAACTGACCAGCCATGAGCTGGTCAGTTTCCCAGGTCCTGCAAGTGGCTGGGAGAGGGGAACCAGGCAACAGCCTGGCTCGCACCTAGTTCCCAGCTTTCCACCACTCTGGGGACCAGGAAACTGCTCCTGTCAGGGGCAACAGCCAAGAGTCAGGCTGCTGCCCCTAACAGGAGCAGCTTCCCCACTCCTGTAGGGACAGCAGCCTGACTTGCAGCTGCCACTCCTGTTAGGAGCGGCAGTTACGTTAACCTGAGACACCTGCAATTCGGTTGTGCATCTCTCAAGGGTTTACTGTATTTCCGGTTACTAAGAGAAAAAGGCCAGTTGGAGCAAGGGACCTGACAGGTTGTGCCAATACTTGTATTCCAAGCCATCCAGATCAATTCTTATTTAAAAATATAAACCTGACTTTCCAAAAATATCTGAGTATAGCATCCATTAGTTAAAAAGTTGCTTTCCTCTTCCAATCTGTCAAGGTATAATATTCCACCAATCACACAGCCAGACACACTTTATATGCTGCTTACATTAGAACTGGAGTTCATGGCTTTTAATTCATTATGCTTTATTTTTTCTGCACTCCGTTCCTCTTCTTCACGGAAGGTATCTTGCCATAGTGAATCACGAAAACGTTTATCCAGAGACACAATGTGTCCCTCAGTAGTAAACATATATTTATTTCCAGATTTGTGCACTGGATTCTCTTCATCAAATAACTAAACGAGAGGCAGAAGAAAAAGCGTAAAGCTATCCATCTAAAGAAATTCATGTTTGTTATCACAACATTCATCAAATGCACGTGAAATAATTCAACATGACACCAAACAAGCTTGTCTGATTTTTTGTGATCAGTGGCACAAACTATCAAAATAAAAAAAACTATAATTTTGGGGGCTTTTTGATTGTAATTCTAAAAAGAACAGAAAAATTGGTAGTAGTTATGATTACTCACTACAAGTAGTCATAATGCATTTACTTTGCACTAAATAGGTGCTTACATTAAGTATACAGACTAAAGGTTTTTTTGAGAAATTCAGAAGTTCACAACATGAAGCACTGTGACAGACAGCCTCTCCCTTCCCACCCAACAGAGTCACTTAGACACTCTCAGGAACCAGTTAGACAACCACCTGTCAGGGATGATCTATGCATACTTAATCCTCCCTCAAGTGGAGAGAGGGAGTCAAGGTTTCAAGACTTCCTCAGGGCTCTACCAGCCCTAAATGTCTATGATTATTATTGCTGTTTGCCTGTAGTCCATACAAGGAAGCTTCCAAGTTTTTCTGATGCTGGTGATAGACAAATACATACCAGATACAAATATTTACATGTTTCACTCAGAAAGAAGCTCTCCATCCGGTCTTCTTTCGACTTTTCTATGACATGATGCAATGTCGCATAGCCACATCTAAAATTAAATTTAGTTTGGTGTTATTTTACCCTCATTTGATATTTAACAACAACATATAATCTTGGTTTCACTTAGTTCAAATGTCAAACATTGGCTGACGTTAAAATTAAAACAAAATGAGGAATCTCACCCCTTTAAAAAGATGTGTTTAGCACTATAGGCATTTGTGAACAGAGAGAAGTTTTGTTAAAACACTCCCCACCACCTCCCCCCCCCAAAAAAAGAAAAACTAAAAACATATAACAGAATAATCAATGTGCTATAATATACTTGGAGGAAGACTCCAGGTTGGTCACAGAATGGCAATACAAAGTCCTGATCTATGACTTCGCAGTTTAACAACTTCTCTGGTAAACTAAGGAGGGCTTCCCTTATCTTCAGAGACAGTCTCTTGGTCTTCCTTATCACAACTTGGGGTATCATAAAGAATACACAAAGGGCGGTTATTATGCAGCTTACTGCTATTGTGCAGTTACATTTCAAAATATTTGAACAAATATTTAGTGGTTAGAGGACTTTCTGAAAGTAATAAATTACATGCAAAAATATTAAAATAAAAGATAATCCAGGGTCAGTGAGCAATGCAGGAGAAGCTGCATTTCACAATGTTTTATATTTTAACAGAGAGGTCTAAAACCATATTACTTGAAATTTCCTGCATGAGCCCTGCAGTAATAGGTACTAAATAAAACAGAAGGCCATATGTTAACATCAATATTACCATTTTAGGGTACCTATTGTTTTGACAAGTAGATAGTCTTGAACCAAAATACTAGACCAGAGAACCCCTACATTCTGATTAAGTCCAAGCTTAAATTAGAGATTGGTCTGAGGTTAGGAATGTTCCTCTTAACAGAACTTAAACATGTTAGTTTCCTCTCTCTGCCATAAACGGGACCAAATCTCACGAAAGGGTTATCAAGACACAAAGGATGCATTACCAAAAGGATCTTTTGTTTAAAAAAAATTAAAAATAATTCAAAAGAAAACACTTTCCTCCCACCAGAGGATGCAGATTTCTACTTGAAGACTGGGTACATCACATCTATGCTGACTCAAATCAGAAACTTCCCCAATTTACTATTTCTAAGTGTAACACTCTTTCCGTCATCTTTCTAAAAACATATATCATCTCTTTACATTTTCAGATAATTTACAGTTTAACAAATATACACTGACAAAAGAAAGAAGGACTTTGAAAACTGACTTGACTTTTGTGTATTTTTCCAAACTCTGAAGAATATCCATGCCTACATGAAGGTAAAAAGGATTCTTTGTGGCCTAGGCAGAGGGAGGAAAAAAAAAAGTGAGTTCAAAATATTGTCAAGATGGTGTTTATTATTGCAGGGATCTATTGGAGCAATAAAGCATACAGGAGCATATTCTCAAGACAGACATTCTTACAGACTAAAGTAGTGTTCCTATTGTTTCCTGGGGCTTTTCACAACATGACAAGCAAAAGGTCATGTTGGGCCTGCCTTCTGCAAGAAAAAAATATTAGTATTCTTCATTGGTTTTCTAACAGAGAGAAGCCATTGGTTTAAGTTTGCTCACTGCATTTGTAATGACAGAACTGTGACAGGGCCAATGTGAAAAGAGAAGTAGTTATATGCCCTTGCACAGATTGTTTGCCTTGTAATAGCTGCCACACCAAATTAAAATATTAACTCTGTGCTATAAGTATTTGTTCAAGGACCTACTGTGTATGTCATCTGAAAGACGACATTTTGAATGTGAGAGATGAAAGCTCCTTCTCAAAACAAGCAGCATTACAAGTCCAGAATACAGCTAGGGAGATTTTCTATATACAATATTTTTGATGGGACTGAAATGAAATTTTGGCAGCAAGGCAATATATATATATATATAATAGGAAAAGCAGAGGTGCATTCTGAAACCAAAACATTTCTATAGGCCTTATTCTCAAAAAATGCAAAACACCTGGTAAAGAAGATATGTAGATTCCACCAATTCTGGCCTCAGTGGATAGAAAAGGACATCTGGTGCCTGTAACTGCCAGTTGTACCTCTCTGGAAGAGCTCCATATCGTTTCCATATGGCATAATAGAAAGCATGGAGACAAATAGCATCTTCCACATCTCCTATTAAAACCTAGACATAAACAACAGTTATAAATTTGTGTATATAAGAAACCCTATCTGCATACTATGCAGCAAAATGCAAAAGATACTGAATTCACTTCTCATCCCAACCACTGCACTGGATTCCCAGGTACGTCTCAAGAAGGCAGAGACCCAAATCAAGGCAGAGTAACACTGTTACTTCATTTACACCAGAAACACTGGCTTGAGGAAGCTCATATCACCACATTACAGATCCCTAACTGGGAGGATTAGGATCAGAAATCATTTTCGATAACTAAGGATTAATGTAAGTCTAGTAAGGTGGACGCTTACTGACGGGGTTCAGTCTTGGGCAGTTATCCTGGCTCACCCTCTCCTTTGCAGGCAGTCAGCTGCCGAACAGGTTGCTGGGTATGAAGGGGGCTCCATGAACTGCTCAGACTCTCACTTATGGCCAGAACTAGCATTAGAAGAAAATATCTCAACTAAATGAGCTCATCGTACTACCTAGTCTCCAAAAGACTGACCTGCAGCCCAGGAAAAAAAGCTTGCAGAGAGTCAATCCAGGTGTTCATCAGCTGCCCACTGAACATATTTACATTAACATAGAGAGGAGGATCTCCTTCACCTTCATTACAAGCTTCTCGTCTGCATAGCAACCAGAACACATGAATATTTCATTTTCAGGAGAGCATAAGACACAGCAGTGCTAAACTCTTACAATGTTGACACAACTTACAACTACCACAGAAACAGTAAATGTCATATGTGGCAGTGCTGTATTTTTGTGCCTATGTTATCATACCTCATTATTCCCATTTTCCTATTCTCAAATAATATTCACTAATTATATAAATTCAGGGCCTGATTCTATGCTCACTGACATAAGTGGAAGCTTTATAACTGATACAACAGAGCAAGATTGGACCCTAAATTAAAATATTATATGACTGAATGAGAGAAAGAGAAAAACATACACCACCCCCACCCACTTCACAACTCTGCCCTTCATCTCCGATGGTCTTTGCTTTACTGCTCTCTCAAGTAGTAAGTACTGGTTTAACTGCACAGTGATTTACCATTTCTTCTCTCCTCTTCTCCATCAACTCTTCCTAAAAGAGTTCTACTGGCACAAATGTCAAACAAATTTTAAATGACAATGACAAAGTAATATCATCTAGGAAAAATGGTCTTCAACAGCACAGCTTCTTCAAAGGCAACAGCCCATACTAATACAACTTATCACCCAGCACTTGACCATTTGTAATTTTAAGAAAATTATACCCATGGGAAACATACCCTCTTCTTAGGTAGTTCTGAATACTTCGATATGCATCATTGAACATCTCTAGGTCTTCCTTTTCTCCAAAAAGGATGTATGACTTCAACAGATACTCATAGAATGAATCCAAACCAGCTCCTAAACCACTCTGCTTTCCAACCCAATGGCCAGTTTGGATATTCACAACGTTTCCTTCAGAGAGACAGAAAGACAAAAATTTAGGTCTATGACACTTCTTTATGCATATTTTACTTGAAGCACTGGAGACAACTCATTTTTGAAGTTCCAGTTTCTGACCTGCACCATGTTCAAGTTCCAAAATAACAAAGGAAAAAGTACTATCAAAAATTAATGTTTGTTAACTTGAGGAACTAACCATTAAGCATAATACTTTCATGCAGTTATTCAAAGACTTAAAGGTCCTGTCCTGCAGCCTTTACTCACATGCCATTTTAATTTATGTTAATAGGAACTTCCAGTTTGTGCCACAGTCAAATTTATTTCACATTTATGTGCTTTTTGGAAAAAAAATCCAGCCTTCCAGGGTTTGTGTCTTGAATCTCTGACACTTTCCCTGTACATCCACAGATCACCACCACTAGATAACAAGCACATATATGGAGAGCACAATATCAAAGTCAGATAGAAGATAAGTGCTGCCTTTTATCCACTGGAATCTGTGAAGGAAATTGGGTATCTAAAAATAGAAGGATGGGAAACAAGACAGTTAACAGCCTGTTCTCTGAATAAAGCGATTAAGACATCTGCAAAGCACATGGGAGCAGAGACTACCTAACAGTCCAGTGTCATTGCTCCTAAGACTCCACAGTGCTTTAACAGCTCGCCGCGCCACCCACTCAAACGTAGAATCCCCAAGCAACCGGCTAAGAATGCCAAACTCCACCAACAAAGAGCCAGCTCCTGCAGTACAGGTCTCATTATTGCTGTCGGGAGGGACTCCACTCTTTAGATTCACCTGTGAAATAGATAAGGGATTTCAGTTGCATGACACGTCCAAGTTCCACTCTTAGCTGTATTATAGATGCCATGTATTTTAATAGACTGATACATTAGTTACATACAGTAAGAAGAGATTAACTTCACATCAATTGGAGCAAGAGCTGAATGTATTACAATCAGAGTTCAAAATCTGGTCTTTAAAATTAGATTATTAGAAGTAACATGACTAAGTAAATAGCCCCTTGGTTCCCAAAGTGCTGAGCAAACAATTCCTAAGTACTTAGCACCTATGAAACTCAGGTGCCTAATTTCTTTAGGTTTGTAAGCTATCAATTACAACTGTACTCTTCTGTGCACCTCAACTTATTCCCTCATTTTTGGGAATGAATCAACACTAGCAATCTGTTCATAATACATACATTGTTCTGTCTATTCCCATACTACATACAGTAGCTGCAAATATAACAGCTCAGAAATAATTACAATAATCCCTTAAATGTCACTGGTTGTTAGAAATGTATCCCAAAACAGATGACTCTTCTAGGATACCACAGTCTGATGTTGCATCATTACAGTTAGAAAAAATATGACTAAAATGATGAACTAATCTTCTCCTAAAAATATATCATCATTCACAGGAAAATCTTACCGCACTAGCCACCTATAGATCCATTATTACTCCACAGCAGAGATAATATCTTATTCTCAATGCAGTTTAGTGGGAATCTAATAATTCCACACATTTAAATAGTCAGTCTTCACACTCGAATAAGGAACCTCAGTGGCAGAGATGACTTACACTTGCAGCAGCTGCAAGTGGGCCATCAAAAATTGCATACAGTTTTAACTGCACAAAAGAGCCAAGGAACAAATGGTCATCAAGAGGGAATTGCTATTTTTACTCTGTATGAATTCACTCCAGAAAAAAATACATTTATTAATTAGTTAGGGGCCCAAGGGGGTAAAATTTTGGATTCCTGCCACTCAGCATATTGCGTTTATTCTGCAAAGCTGTCAGAGCAGCACTGTTCACAAGCATTAATTTCAAGGCTTTGAAAAATGTCTTCACATCTGCAAGCCAAAGGATGAAACTCAATAGCCAGGAGACAAGGAGAAATGGGCTTAAACTGGAGCAAGGGAGATTCAGGTTGGACATTAACCACTGTGACAGTTAGGAAGTGTCTCCTAAACACTGGAATAAATTACCTAAGAAGGTTGTGGAATCTCCATCACTGGAAATTTTTTAAGAGCAGGTTAGATAGATACCTATATGGGATGATCTCGACGGTGCTTGGTCCTGCCATGAGGGCAGGGAACTGGACTCTATGACCTCTCAAGGTCTCTTCCAGTTCTAGTGTTCTATGATTCTATGAGAAAGAAACTGAGCTGCTACATTGTATGCACGCGCACTCACACTCAAAACGTGAAGAAAACTATTCTGCTCATGAACCTTTAAACTCATCTTACTGAACAGAAACTTAACTGGCAATGATGTATTTTAAAAATCCTCACACATCCTTTGACGCATTATATAATAAATTTCAATTAATGTAGCATCCATGCTTCCATTCCAGAGGTACTTTATTTTGGTATTAATTCACTGATGCCACTAAAGAAACTCTTCCTCCCTGCATTCTAAGAGTTAATAACTTTAGGAGTATCTTCCAGCTGTATCAGTTACTTAAGATGTTTAATATATACAGTACTTAAAGTCAACAAAAAGCACCTTGAATAAGGAGGAAGAGCTAGAAATAAATCTGGACAGTTTGGCTGGAGTAAAGGAGAATAACTACCTACACTACGTAATCTGAAAAAAATAGGTTAGGTATGTCAGAGAAGATAAGTTTTTTATCTTTAATCTGGCTTCTACAGAGTGGAAAAGTGGACTCAAAAATCTGTACAGTACCGGAAAACGTAGTAAGTCACTTTTGGTGCCAACATTTGTGGCTTTTAGACAAAACAAAGATTTCATTACTATAAAAATAGAAGTTGCGTTTTCTTACAGAGACAAGTAGAAGAAGGAAGTTATCCAGAACACATCATTATAGATTGTATCACACCTACCCGAGGATAGGGAATACCAGTTTTGGTGTTCTCAAAAGCAGGTAGCAGCCTGACTGCCAGGTCACGAGCCATATGTAAGAGTTCGTCATCATAATCTTTAATGGTCATATCACCAAAAGGTTGCTTGGTATCTGTAATTATGATGTGGGCAGAAAGCAGACTTCCTAAAACCCTAGTGAAGAGAGATTGCAGAGCCTTTTAAAAAAAATCCACAGAATTTGCAATATAAACTCCAATATCCTGCCTCATGCAATGTGGCCAATACGTACTGCTACAAAAAAAAGAAACACTGGGCAAACCACATAGGTCTGAAGGTCAGGTCCTGCCATTACTAACTGAAATTCAGTAAGACAGTTAAGACCAGATGCAGTTATCTCACATCTCCATTCACAGAAAGTGAAATTTCTCCCTAGTTTTACTATGTAAACAGCTTTAGTTAAACTGGGAGAACTTTTATAAAACTCTTAGCACACAATGACTTTTAATAAGCTTCAAAAGGGAGCCAACCAGCAGTCAGCAATGTGAAAGACTACAAAAGAGGAGTACTTCAGAGAGAATGACCCCACTGAAATCTGTAATGAGTCAGAGGAAGAAGGTGGCATCCTTTCTCTCTCAGATACACATAAAATCGAACCCTGCCCCACACACTCCAGGGCCAGGGGGTGTGCACCGTTTTTAAAAAAAAAAAAAAATATGCAGAACAAAAGGCCAAAGGAATAAGTGCAGTCCTGGGCTGCAGAGACTCATTTGAGATTCAGAGACTAAGCACAATGAATGCAGAGCTTTGAACTCTTGTGAAGAGCCCTATAACCCACTCCCTCAGAATCTGCGTGAGTTCTGAAGGACTTTTGCTCTTGTATTACTAGAGCTCTACCTTGATACACTGTCAACATCTGCAAGATCAAATTACAAGAGTGTGAACTACATCAAAAGTTTTAAAAACGGGTTACAGAGAAGAATTAAGTCTTCCCACAATGAAAATTTACTCGACAATAAAATGAAGCCATATCTGAACTATAAATTAAGACCAAAATATCCCAACTCAATTCCTATGAAACTATATTTTCTGAAACGACAAGTTATACACAAAATTAGGAAAAAAAATTATTTTGGTAAAGGAGTACTTAGTATCAACCTGTTGGTTCCAGTTAGGCTGAATCAGGCAATATTTAAGACATCCTGCAAAGGTTTTTAATTTGTCTTAGGGTAGGTCTACAAACCAGTTATTTTAAAACAACAACCGTTATTTCAAAATAACTATCCTAGCCTATACACAACGCAACTGCCATTTTGAAATAAATTCAAAATAGCAGTTAGCTTATTTAGAAATTGGTAAACCTCATTTCACAAGGAATAGTGCCTATTTCAACAGTGAACAGAGCCTATTTCAAAATAAACCATAGTGCATCCAATGGCTGTACAGTAATCTCTTTCACATCCGGCATTCTATTATATAGAACTCTCAAATAAACTAGCATTTTAGCCATAAGTTAATTTTAGTTACGTTTTCCATAATTACAGTTGAGTGAAAATAAATACAAATACAGCAAATACAGTGCAAGTTTACCGTGTACCTACTACTGTTGTTGGTAAATAAAGTATTCTGCATGCATTTCTGTTTCTTAATATCTCATCTTGTTTTTCTTTAGTGTTGTACATTGCTAGGGATACCTCTCCAGAATAACTCACAACTCCTGGTCCGAGGGCTGCTGAACATGAAAGAGTTGACTGTATTTTGAAACAGGCTCTGTGAGCATAAACAACGTATTTCAACTTTGCTAAGTGCTACTTCAAAATGCATTTTTGTGTGTACCAGTATTATTTTGAAATAAGTTGTTCTGAAATAGCTATTCCAGAATAAGGCTGCTGTGTAAACATGCACTGGGAGAACAAAAAAGAAAAAAAGAGCACAGAGGAACTGTCGAGTTGGGATTTTTTTTTTTTTTTTTTTTTACTTCCATGATTTGCAAATTATACAGTAGAGCGAGTGGTATTACTGAAAATGCTCAACTCTCCAAACTGTCTTGCAGTTTAAAATCATTGAGCAGGGAACATTCATAGTTACTCAATAAGAGATATTTAAAAAGACTACTTTAAAAGTAAACTAGTTCATTGAGTACACTTTCTAGTCACTCTGAAGCTAATGATGCCTACTAAACAAGAAACAATGAAGTTTTGGGGACCTGTAAGCATCTTCTTGAGCAAAGAAACTTCTCCAAATCAATCCCACGCACATAAAACCTCAATAATTTAGTCAGATATTTATGACTATATACCTGATTGTTGCCTCAAAGACTTGGACTGTAGAATCTTTGTCAAATGAGACTGTGTCAATCACTAATTTCACTGCTTTCTGGAACTCTGAAGAATTTCCCATTACCTTTAAAAATCAAAGAAAATATTAAAGAACACAGAAAGGTCTGTCAAGTTGGTACACAGAAGAAAAACGAATTAATGCAGTTTTTATCTTCACACACAGATGTGTTATCTGGGTAGAGTTTTGCCTTTGATATTCAGTCAGCGTTTCTATTAAAAAAAAATAGTTTGAACCTCTCTCATCTGGCACCCTCAAGACCTGACGTATGCCAAACAAGAGAATTTGCTGGAGCACAGGAGGCCAGTGTTGCCCAGCAACATTACCAACACATTCACTGCTTACTGGGCTCTTTTTTAGAGGTATATTACAGCTAAACAACAGCACAGAACACAGAGCCAGGACTGGTGGCTGTAAACGAGCTTTATGGGACCATAGAAAACAGACACACCCTGATAAGAGGTCATCCAGCTCAAATCACTCTGGATTACGGATGTTGCTGGATGAAAGTGTTCCAGATTAGAGAGATTCAAACTATACTGACCTGTCCCCTTTCCCCCTTACAGCATCTTTTAAAAACTTATCCCATCCGGAATACTTCACAAAGTAGTTGTAGCACTGGAAGTATATAAAAGGGCATCTAGAATTGCTAGAATGCATTTTTACCCTACAGTAATCCCTCAAGGTATGCAAGGGTTACATTCTACGTAACCTGCACGTATCTTGAATCTCGCATAAGGTGTGGAGGGCTTGAGGGGGTGGGCTCGGGCCCTGGGAGAGGGCAGGGAGCTTAAGCCTGGGGTTGGTTAGGGCTGCAGCTGAGCCAGGGCACGTAGAATGTTGGACCTGGGCAGCAGGGGGTTGGGCCCAGGGCTATGGGGGTGGCGGGTAGGGGGCTGGAGCTGGAGCCCTGCACACTCATGCGCCGGTGGTTGGGAGCCCAGGCACAAAGTGAAGCCAAAGTTCTGTATGCCAGGGGGTGTGAGCTGGGGCTGCGGAGGGTTGAACAGGGTGAAACAGGGCTGGGGAGGGTTAGAGAGGAGGGTAGAAACTCATGCACCTGCAGCAGCTGACAGCTGGAGCCCCACACACATGGGGGCTGGAAGCCCAATACGTGCTGGCGGGGAGTTGTGCTGGGAGGAGGTGGGATTGAATGGGGGTGAACCAGGCTGGGGCTGGGTTGAGCTGGCGAGGGGGAGGTTAGAGCCCCTGTGCATACCGGCAAAAGCTGACAGCCAGAGCCCCACATGCAGGGGGGAGCAGTTGAGCTGGGCGGGGTGTACTAGGGTGCGGTGGTTGAGTGGGGGTGGGGTTGAAACCCCACACAGCACTCCAGGGGCTGGGAGCCAGAGCCCTGCACGCAGATTGAAAGCAGAGCCCCAAATGCCAGGGAGTGAGCTGCGGCCACACAGCGGTTGAGTCCTGGGTATGGGGGAGGGTTTGGACAAGGGGGTTGGAGCCAGGTTTGCGAGGGGTTGAGGGTGACCCCAGACATGTGGCTAGAGCCCCCCACTGGGGGAGGAGGAATTGAGCCAGCAGGGGTTTAATGGGGGTAAGCCAGCGCAGCGCCGCTCTGGGAAGTGGAGGGAAGGGGGTTTTAGCCTGCCTGACCACCCACAGGGGCAGGCAGCTAGGCAGACTAAAAGCTTTCCCAGGGTGGTGCCTAGCACCACTCTGGGAAGCAGGGGGAAGGGGCTCTTAGCCTGCCTAGCCACCTGCAGCTGCAGGAAGTTAGGCAGGCTGACAGCCCAGTAGCTTCACATTGTGCAAAACTAGCATTAAAGCGAGTTTCACACAACGTGAAGCCGCATAAAGCGAGGGATTCCTGTATGAACTGGGGGTCAGCATTGTAAGAATGGGATCACATATTCTGGATTCGCATACTCTTGAGACATTACTGTATTTAATATTACTCTTTTCCTCTGCCTCAATCAAGACAGAATTCTGGGTCATAGCACAAGACAATAAGAACATTAAAAACAATAGTTTTGCCTTGTATATTTACTACACTCTTGTTCATTTACTCTAGTATGTTTTGATATCCATATGCCTTTTGTTTTTAAAGCTCCATCGTGCATTTCTTACAATTTGCACAAGACCAGGGAAAACAAAAAGAAATGCTTTGTTTTATTGGATAGTTAAGTTAGCCAAGCAGCAGAAATGTAGCACTTCAAAGACTAACAAAATGATTTATTCAACGATGAGCTTTTGTGGGACAGACCCACTTCTTCAGATCAATTTCATCACCCAATAAATCAATTTTAAGTCTTTAAAGTGCTACATTTCTGCTGCTTTGTTTTGTTGGAGTACAGACTAACACTGCTACATCTGTTACTATTTAACTACCCAATGCTAGCAAGGTCTCTACTAATCGCACCTGCAAGTAGATATAGTTATATTGTTTGATTCAGTAACATGAGTGGAAGGAGGTTACAAGAAATTTTTCTATGCAGAGGGAGACATAACAGCAAGAGTTCCTGAGTAAATTCAGAATTCAATAAAATTTACAAAATAAAGTTCTTACAGCCACAACACAGTTTCAAAACCAAACTCAAACTCATTTCATGTGGGAACACCACCATCAGTTTCACTGAAGTTACTCCAGATGTACTCCAAAATGAGATGTAAATTCATCCCTTTCATGGTGCCTCAAGTCCAGCTCATTCCTTACACATCCTGGCTAATAGCCATTAAATGGACCCAACCTCCATGAGTTTTTCTAGCTCTTTTTTGTAGCTCTGTTATAGTCCTAGCCTTCACAGCCTCCTATGGCAAGGAGTTCTACAGGTTGACTGTGCGTCGTGTGAAGAATTTCCTTTTGTTTTAAATGTACTGCCCATTAATTTCATTTGGTGACCTCTAGTTCTGGTATTATTGGAACAAGCAAATAATTTTTTCTTGTCCACTTTGTCTACATCACTCATGATTCTATATACCTCTATCACACCCCCCCTTAGTCTCCTCTTTTCTAACCTGAAATCTCTTTATTCTCTCTTCATATGGGACTTGTTCCAAACCGCTACTCATTTTAATTGCCCTTTTCTGAACCTGAAGCCTTTTTTGAGATGAGGAGACCACAACTGTATGCAGTATTCAAGATGTGGGTGTACCATGGTTTTATAAGGGCAATAAGATGCTCTCCATCTTACTGTCTCTCTCTCTTCCTTAATGATTCCTAACATCCTAGCTATAGAACCTGCTTCTTTAAAAAAAGGAGAGAGTGTCACAGGTTCTGTTATGTCACTACCCAAGTCATTCTTTAGGTCTTCTTAACCAAGTCAGAAATTACTGACAACCAAAGGCTTGTTTGATTAAGGACACAAAGTCCATCTTATATGTGGACTTCAGCGACTGCATTTCAAATATATTGAGCCTGCCACTGCAAACTTCTACAAAACACTAGCCAACTGAGGAAACATCCATCAACATGCATCTTTTGTTAACAATATGAAGTATTAGTTCTGTGACAGCAACAATAGATGTATTTTAACAGCTGTGCTAACTCATGTTGTGATTGTGACGCCCTTGGAATAGATACCTTAAAAACAACTCAATATGGTCTGTGTTTAGTAATAATGATGAGTATGTCATGTATTTTTGTCAAGTTGAAAAATTATGTAATAAGAAAAAGGGAAGCTGCCCCTTTAAGAAGTGCCCAGTAGCACAATAAGTTATAGGGAGGTGGCTAGTATTCAGAAGGATTGCTGCAACTGTAAGAGGAGGCTGGCTTGTAGCTGTGCATTGAGGTGCTCTCTGTAACAGCCAAATGGAAAAACTTGGAATCCCAGAAGAAAGCTGGATCTTGTGAATAAGGGTATAAAATGATTTTTCAAGGTAAGCAGATTTAGCACTTTAGTCAAAGGCTTCAGTAGCAACACACCGCCTGTTCACCACCACAGGATGCAGCAGCGGATATTGAGAAGGTGACACTACCAGCACAGAGCTAATCACAGAATCACATGGCTGGAAGGGACCTCAGGAGGTCATCTAGTTCAGCCCCCTGCTTCAAGCAGGATCAACCCCCATTAAGTCATCCAGGCCAGGACCTTGTCCAGCTGGGACTTAAAAACCTCAAGGGATGGACAATCCACCACCTCTCTAGGCAATGCATTCCAATGCTTCACCACCCACCTGGTGAAGTAGTTTTTCCTAATATCTAACCTACACCTTTCCCTCTTCAACTTCTGACCACTACTCCGTGTTCTGCCATCTGACACCAATGAGAACAGTTTCTCACCCTCCTTTTAAGATCTCCCCTTCAGGAAATTGAAGGCTGCTATTAAATCACCTCTAAGTCTTCTCTTCTGTAAACTAAACAAGCCCAAATACCTCAGCTTATCCTCATAGGTCTTGTGCTCCAGACCCTTAATCATTTTTGTTGCCCTTCGCTGAACCTGCTCCAGCAAATCCACATCCTTTTTATCCTGGGGGGCCCAAAACTGGATACAATATTCCAGATGTGGCCTCACCAGTGCCAAATAAAGAGGAATAACTACTTCTCTAGATCTGTTTGAAATGCTCCTCCTAATGCACCCCAGTATGCCATTAGCCTTCTTGGCTACAAGGGCACACTGTTTACTCATATCCAGCCTTTCATCCACCATAACCACTAGGTCCCTTTCCATTGTACTGCTGCTGAGCTAGTCAGTCCCCAGCCTGTAACAATGCTTGGGATTCTTCCGCCCCAGGTGCAAGACTCTACACTTCTCCTTATTGAAATGCAACAGACTTCTTTTGACCCAGTCCTCCAATTTATCCAGGTCACTCTGGATTCTCTCTTCCCTCCAATGAATCTACCTCTCCCCCTAGTTTTGTGTCATCCGCAACCTTGCTGAGGGTGCAATCCAGTCCCTCATCCAGGTCATTAATAAAGATGTTGAATAACACCAACCCCAGAACCGAGCCTTGCGGCACTCCGCTTGAAACAGACCGCCATCCAGATATTGAGACATTGACCACTACCCATTGGGCCCGACCATCAAGCCAGCTTTCTATCCATCTTATAGTCCAAGGATCCAATCCATATTTCCTTAACTTATGGACAAGAATGTTGTGGCAGACTCTCAAAAGCCTTGCTGAAGTCAAGGTACATCACATCCACTGACTTCCCCATGTCCACAGAGCTTGTTACCTCATCAAAGAAGCTAATCAGATTGGTCAGGCAGGACTTGCCCCTGGTGAATCCATGTTGGCTACTTTTGATCACTCTCCCCTCTTCCAAGTGCTTCAAAAATGGATTCCTTGAGGATTCCCTCCACTATTTTCCCAGGGATTGAGTTAAGGCTGATGGATCTATAGTTCCCTGGATTGTCCTCCTTTTCTTTTTTAAAGATGGGCACTACGTTTGCCTTCTTCCAGTCATCTGGTATCTCCCCCGATCTCCAAGAGTCTTCAAGGACTATGGCCAAAGGTTCAGCAATGACCTCTGCCAATCCCCTCAGTACCCTGGGGTGCATTAAATCCAGACCCATGGACTTGCGCACATCTAGTTTTTCTAGATAGCTCAGAACTTGTTCCTTCCCCACAGATGGCTGCCCTCCACCTTCCCATACTGCAACATCTAGGACTGTCATGGGGAAGCTGACCTTGTCCGTGAAGACTGAGGCAAAGAAAGCATTGAGTACTTCAGCTTTTCCTGCATCATCTGTCACCAGGTTACCTCCCTCATCCAGTAATGGCCCCACACCTTCTCTGATAACCTGTTTATTGTTCACATGCCTGTAGAAACCCTTCTTGTTACTCTTCACATCCCTTGCCAGCTGCAGTTCCAACTGTGCTTTCGCTTTCCTGATTACTGCCCGGCATTCTCCAGCCATATGTTTATACTAATGCTCCCATGCAGCCCTGAACAGCAGGTACTGCTGGAGATACCATCCTTCAGAGGAGAATAAAAACCACAGCTTGCTCTGTGGCCATTAAAGACGCCATGAGACATGATTTGTAAAACCCAGATCAGAAATATCAGCATTTACTTCTGAAAGGCACATTCAGGCTGGGGTAAGTGAATTCTCTATCATTTCAGTGAAAAATATTTTTTCCTCAAATACTCTGCTTTAAGTTCTGTAAGCCATTAGTCTGTTCCATCAACAACTGCAGCATCTCACCACAGAAACAGATACCCATCGCAGTGATGAAGCAGCGCTTTAGTTTGCAAATATACATTGTGCTCTTTCAGGAAAGACAGCATATGGAAGAAAAATATACAACCGCAGAATTCATTTACTGACTATATTGTCCACCTGATAACTGTGGACAAATGGTAATTATCTGACAGCATTCCATAGCATCAAGTTAAAAAACAAAAAAACAAAAAACCACAGAACTTCTCAATGTAAAAAATTAGATTATCAAAAGCATGTTTAAAATTGCATTATATTAGACAAGCAATTTCTTTTGTATTCCACATGGTTAAAATGGTGTGCCACTCAGGGCCACACACAGTCTGAAAACTCCTTCCAGAAGTAAATATAAAATTTTGGTTAAAAGAAAAAGACCGAACAGGTAAAAAGGGTAGCCAGGGTACACAGTAACATCTTACATTAAATGGAAAAGGGGAGGGGAAAAAAAATTATGCTTGTTATATTCAAGCAGATATAGAATGAGGCCATGTCTATCCTGTGGGTGCTAAAGCAGCATAAAAACAGTGTGTAGCACCACAGCACAGATGCACTCTGCCAGGGACTCCCAACCCAAACACAGGTTGCAAGTAGATTTGGTAAGGGTCACTGGCTGGGCAGCTGCAAGCCGTACATGGCTCTTAAAGGACTCATTTGTGGCTCTGCCACCATTCATTCCTCTGGCTCCCAGTCCCTGCCAAGCCTTGAGGCACTGAAATGAAACAATGTAACTGGTTTAACAGCCAGCAGGAGAGATCCAGACACTAAACCAATTAACTTGAGTCCTATTTCAGCACGGCAGGGCAGGGAACTGCCCATGCAGCAGATGGGAGAAGGGAGCAGGAGGGCTGGGGGCAGACACACAGCGGATTAGGTGGCAACTCAGCAAAGGAGCAGCAGAGGCCAGCAGCGACAGCATGCAGAACTCATGTCAGGTAAGTGGTGGGGACGGGGGGCTGATAGGGGTTTAAGCCTGGGGATGAGAGGGCGGAGAGACTGAGAGCCAGCCAGGGCTCCACAGCCCAACTGGCTCCCAGCTACGGGTCTGCAGGGTCCCCCTGCCTCCCATTGCTGGCGATCCCGTGGCTGCCACTGCCAGCTAGGTTCCAGGCCCCAGCAGAAGGGCTGCCAGGGTCCCCACCCCCCACCCCAGTTTCTGAAAACTTTATGCAGGACAGGTAGCCCTGGCTGGGGACCCCATGGGTGGGGCTGCCAGTCCCGCATAAGATTTACAAAAATCTGACAACCCTAGCTGAGAGGGGTTTAAAGCAGGGGGTGGGGTGGGGGGCTAAGAGGTGGTTTAAACCAGGGGGCAGGGTGGGATTTTGGGGCTCAGAAAGGTTTAAGCTGTGGGGGGCGGGGGGTTGCAATTTCCCCCAGCGGAAAACCTCCTCCCACTACCACCACCTCAGTTTTGAATTGCCTTGGGTCATAAAGTCATCCTGAATTGTTAAAATAGGCCCCTGTTTCAAAAAGGTTGGGAACCACTGCTCTCTACATAAGGGAAGGGGTTTTTTCCTGTCTCCTAGGCATCACCTAGGATGCTGGAAGAATTCTGAATTTTTCATATCCCTGTTCAGTGCTGACTTAACTTTTAAAGGCATGAAACAGGAGCCAATGAAATAGATGACTTAAGAAAAGTGATCCAAATTTATCATAGCCACAAGGAGAAGAACATCACAATGCAAACAGAACCAAGCCAGGAAGAGAACTGTATATGCCAAGAGCTCCTTGAGCATGCTACTCCCAACAAGCCCCCTTCCTGACGTCTACTCCTTTTCAGACCACCCCTTTCACTCCACTTAAAACACTGCCATTTGTTTTTAATCAGCAAAGAGACTCATCACAGAAAATATCCAGGTGTGTTAACATGGATTTAACATAATTTGTAAAATTATTTGTTATTTTTAATTCACTACACTATCCCTTTGAACTTCCTTCCTAGTGATTTTTCTTTATTTAGGTTCATTCAAAAAACTGCCATTTCAAAAATTCTAGTGCTTTGTGCAATTAACAGCTTAACGGTTCCCTGTTTTATCTTCGTTAACCTTTTCCATAATTAACATGCTAGCCTCTTTATTTTCCTTCCCCTCACCCCTGCCACAAAAAAGCCACTCTAGCCACCATCCACGTCCTGTTGGGGCTACACTAGCTGAAAATATTTAAGCCACGTCAAATTGTGAATTCTTGCCTGCTGCTACGAATTTGAAGATACATATTTTTGTATGTTGACAACTCACCGCTAGAGTATCCAGTGCATCAATCAGGGTTAGAGAGTAGTTTCCCAAGACATCATTGATATTCAGATTGGAACTGAAACAAATACAGTTAAATGTTACACGGCAGAACTATCTATTTACAATCACCTTACTAAAAAGCTACCAATCAAATCCTAGCACATGTATGTGTGTATTTAATTATTTCCAGGCATTTAAGACATAAGAGCCTAATGCTGCTAGGGAGTTTGTTTTTGAGTCTCCTGGGGAAAGTTGAGCCCTATGGTCCTGTCTCGACTGGCAAAAAAGTGCAGTTTGTAATGAATTACAAGACCTCTTACTTTTCATCAAGACTCTTTTGCTGCATTATTGTAGCCTAGGCTCACTCCAGAATACAAGACAGTGAATTTACTCAACTTTCCCCTCTCTCCAAAGACATGACAGGGTTCAAACTTTTTCTAGTCTAGCATGTCACTTCAGTGTTCTCTATTGACTTGAGGTGTCCGGCCTTTTCACAGCAAATTTTTTTGTTCTATCAAAATAAATATTGCCAACTGATTAGTTTGTTGCAGCCATTCATTTCACTCAACTGCTATACGTATAAAAAAAAGTAGCCCACTTGATACAACCAGGTAGAGGAGCAAGTGAAAACAGTTCACATTCATGTAAAAAAAATCAGTTTTGAATTTTATTACATACAGTTAATTGTTTTCTTAAGTTATAAAAATATACTTTGTGCACAGAGAGTATTTAAGATGTTGTGAGCAGAACCATGAACTATAAATAAGTCAGCTAGATACAGCTGTAACCTCTTCATCAGTCCAAAAGTGTTAATTTGAAACAGAAATGTGGGTTTTATTGTAGGGGTGGGGGCAGTAGTGTTTGCAGGGTAGATGGAGGGATAGTTTGTGCAGTTAAGAAAAGTTAAATGCAGGCCTGCTACAGTAGTAAACTCTCTATAAGCTAAACAGGTAAAAGAGTTAAAATGAAGTTGTTTGGGTAAATGGACATCTGTCTCAACTACAAATGCATTTTTATTCATGATATAGAAGTTGCTTTTAATAAGCCTATAAAGCTGTTTCTTTAATAATTTACCAGCTTTCTTTTTAAAAGACTGTAGTTCTTAAGAGATCAAACTTCAATATGTTTCCAGTCTGGCTGCTAATCTATCATTCAAGGTTTTTTAAAAATCAACGACATGAACTAAGATTTTACAGAACACACTCCACAGGTTTGCTAGTTGTCATGCACACACGAGGCACGTCAGCATCTATGAGCTGAGAAACTGCAGAAGTATGAGAAAGGAACCTGCTCAAAGCTGGTGGATGAGGTGAACAGAAACTTCCCTTTATTCAGAGAGAAACTGTAGATAAGTAGTAACAGTAGCAAGACAATCACTGACATTTTGCTGTCAGCACAAGTTTTCTAAACTCTGAATGCAATTCTCACACCAGACAGTCCTCAATCTTCTCTGTTAGATTTTACAGGATAGCTGCTTTAGCTCTCTTCTGCTGCCAGTAAATAGCTACTTCTGAAGAAAAGTATGTCTGATTGAACACAGCTGTCTCCAGAATGAGAGAATTTGAACTTGTTCTCATTTCTCAAACCTAGTAGCCAGTAGCAAGTCTAAACAATGGTCTGGTTTATGTTTTTAAGGTATTTATTCAATTGGCTTATCCACTGGTGGCCTGTAACTCTGCCATCCTTCAGCACAAGAGCGAAGAGCTTTAATAGTTTCGTGTAAGGCTGATTTAGTTATTTTACGTGGAGAAGGGAAACAATATTTTGCTCTTCACTTTACATGACAGGCTGACCTTTTCTATGAATATTTGTTATTGTTATTTCTTTTAAGCTGGCCAAATGTCTCTGTGCAGTGGAGGCCAGTAAGTTAGAAAGATCCAAACATGTATTAGCAAATAGATTTACAGTGCCAATGAACTTTACTTCAGAATCTGCAAAATTTAATAAAACTAGGTATTGAATAACATATATATACACTCAAGTGCTTCCTGTGGCTTTACCTTCACGTTTAAGCACACAATTCTACTAAAATGCAATATCAGAAGGAAACAACAGCTGTCTATAGGAGAGGTGGTTTACAGGAGAGGAGAAAAAAAAAAAAGAAATCCTCCTGATAGTACACTGGTCTCGCTTCAGGCTCAATGGATCAAATTCTGTCCTCTTGTGCAATGCAGTCCCATTGTTTTTGAATTCCACTATTTAAAAAACAAAACCCCAAAATTCACCATTTATGGGACAAAAACTACAACTAAAAAAAAATATTGATTTGTTAGTGATGGTTTCATGGGGACTAAAACAGCAGCATCTACTAGAAATAGTTTGACAATCTAATGTTGACTCAATAACTTGAGTATCTGAAGTATTAACAGCTAGTGCTACCTTTCTGCTTGCAAAAACTAAATTTCCTTACAAGTATACATTAGAGCAAGTGTGGCCAATTGGCGGCTCTTTGAGCCATTAAATACAGCTCCTTCTCAGAGCAATGCACCAAGAATGCTGTCCACCACTCTTTGAACACTCCCCGGCTCTTGGTGGGAGAAGCAAGTGGCAGCAGCGTCTCTGGTGAGTTGCCTGCATTTAGTTAGAGCAGGCAAGCCTGAGGGTGTCTGGCTCTGTGGGAGGACGAGGGCACTGAGCTAGAGCGGGGAGCTGAGCGTACCTGGTTCTGGGGGAGAGGAAGGGCACTGAGCCATGTACTATATATTTATATAAAGTTATATCTACAGAGATTGATAAAAATAATTATATAATATGTGGCTCTTTGCACTATATCCATGTGGCTCTTATTCCCTAACTGGTTGGCCACTCCTCCATTCCAGTGGGAACAACGCAGAAGACCAAGCCAGTTCTTTACAGATATTCTATGTGGATTCACTACAATTGAGGACTCTATCAAAACTAAATATACAAATTCATTCAGCTATATTAAAAAAAAAAAAGGAAGTTATACTGCATGAGGTTTGGGTAGCTTATTTTTAAAGCTAGTGATTATTGTCCCCTCCCGTCCATGCACATAAACATAAATAAAAAGTGAAGTACTAACTAATGTCTGATCCAAGGAGTATTTTTCTATTTTATAGAACTGCTGCTCTTTTAATAAGCACAAACCTTTCCATAAGCAAGAAGTCAAATTTCTAATAATAATTTTATCATTTGTACTGCAGTATTGCCTAGGAGTCCCAGTTACAGACCCAAACCTCCCTATGCCTGGGAAGGGCCATATCCATGGTATAGACAAAAGCTGGCTTAAGTTCAGATCTGTGATGTTCACATTACATTTATTTTTTTAGAAGTTTCCCACTGGATTTGTTCTCTGTACAAAAAAAACATCTTTCAAGCTGCCAGTATTGCAAGCAATACATGGTACTGGTTGGGGAAGTGAAATATAAAGCTGAAAAGATGTCATACATTATACCTTCACCGGACATGAGGAGATTTTAAGAAGTTAAGATTGCTCTTTGACACTTACAGCAACATTTGTGTTTTCTTACAGCAGGAATGGACAATAATTTTTGATGGGTGGCCACTCCAAGTATTTAGTAAGTGGTCAAGGCATGAATTCTCCCATAATATAAATAGTGGGGGGAAGCGGTTGGGATGGAGGTCGGGTGCAGAAGAGGGTTTGGGGTAGGGGACCGAGATGCAAGAGAGAGGGTGGGGTCTAGGAAAGAATATGGATGAAGGAGGGTGTTATGACATGGGGCACGGGTTGGTGTGCAGAGTCTAGGACTTGGTATGGTTGCAGAGAGGATTCTGACCCAGAGAAGAGGTATACGGGTTTGTTGTGACCTGGGGCAGGGCACTGGCGTTCAGCCTCTGGGAGAAGGTATTTATGGGGTAAGAAGAGGAGCGCTTTGGGAGTGGCAGGGAGGGGCTTGGGTGTCAGAGGCAGGCTCTAGTTGCAAGGTGCTTACCTGTTGTGGCTCCTGGCCAGCAGGTCCCTTGGGCAGGCTTCCTGCCTGCTGCTCCCCAGCACGCTACTCACCGGTCAGCTGTGGGGGCTATGTGCATGTGGTTCTCTGAGAACCGTAAATGGGGAGAGGGGGAAGAGGCTTCTTGCATTACCCCCACCCCCAGCACAATTGCACAGCTCCTATTGTTCAGGGCAGGCAGGGTACCTGCCCAAGGCTTCCATCAAGCCACAGATCAGGTCCAGTGGGTTGGTGGCGGGCGGGGGGTGGGGGGTTATCTTGCCCACACTCGTGTTTACAAGAAGCTAAACATAGGGGATGCAAGAAGTATAATCCTAGAATTTCAAAGCATTACAAGGGGATTTAGCTGCATTATGACCCTGAAAAATCAAGCAAGTCACACACAACTCCCTATAAAAGTTCAGGGCCTATGTACTTCATATTTCTGAACTGCCAACTTCCATTTCTACTCTCATTACAACCATGCTTTAAAACATATATATAATTAACGCTCACCTCCTGAATAACCTGTAGATAAGTGTAAAGGGAAGGGTGGCCTTGGACTTCAACTGGTCTAACACTAACCACTTCTTGGATTTAGCTGGGGCTTCTAGTTAAACTACATATGCTGGCAGGCACTAGCGTACACATCTTCACCAACAGATATATGCTAGAAAAGACACAGATACCACAATAGGAACATTTATATTAGAGTAACAATAAGTATGAAGAAATACATATACAAATAGATGATGTTCTTCCATAGTTACTAACTGATGCAACTAGACCGAGGGTCCGCAACCAAAACTGCAAAAGCATTTTTTTTTAAATTTAGTTAAAAAACTGAGTATGAGATGGTTCTTAATAAACATCAAACCATACTTTTTGTAACCCCTATTTTAAGAACATTGCACACACAATTATTTGTAACATGACCCATGTTTAATGCAGGTCATGCACATGTTAACGGGAAGTTTTTCAACACTTCGATATCACTTATCGTTTGTTATTTAGATGCGAGTTGTTTATTGTCAGGCTTTTAGACAGTCACCGTTTAGTGAAAATAATCAGGAGCTTTTTTATTAACCTTTGCAATTGTAGCCTGAGATACCACAAAGAAGTCCTTAAAGAGCCACATGAGGCTCCAGAGCCACAGGTTGCAATCCCCTGAACTAGAACAAAGGCCCAAAGTCAAGAAAATAACATGTTGCGCTGCTCTGCAGCTGCTGCCGTGTTGCTCCCCAGAAGTGGCTGCATATCCATGAGAAATTAAGTGATGTTTGGTACAGTTCATAAAAGGACTGCAATTCTTAAATGCAAAGGACACTTGTAGTGAGTCAGTAAGGCCTCCTGCTGACTCAGAGGCAGAGGAGGCTGGGCAGAGGCCCTGGTGGTCGGGTCTGGAGCCAGAATACCAGAGGCCCGCCCCTCAGAGGGCAGGGCCCAGGGCTAGAAGAGCCAAGGGCAGGGCTCAGGACCCATTAAAGCCTGGTCCTCTGGGCAGGGAGGACACGCCTGCACGAGCTCCCTGGCGCCAAGGGCAGAGGGCCTGTCGCCACCCGGCCAGGCCTGGGAAGCAAGCTCCCAGCGGCTCCGAACTACCCCGGATCCAGATGCCCCAAGGGGACTACCTGGACTTCCCTGACCTGCCAGGACCTTCACGCCGGCGGAGACTCCCTGCCTTGGAAGAAGCCCCAGGAGCGGTCTGCCCCAGAGTCCTGGCGGATTCCTACAGCCCTCAGGCCCCCTGTGCTACCGCCGCCCGACTTTCCCAATGACATTGATATGAGCGACTGGCCGGAGCCCCCGAAGGTGGACAACCTGGAGGAGACCGACCTAGAGGACCCCCGACCAGATGGACTGGAACCTTCTGCCAGCGGAGGGAGAGGTAGGAAGTGGCCTGGGGAACGACGCTCCCGAACCCATGGCAGTGTGTTGCGGCCTGGATCCCCACTGTCGTGGTCGTGAGTGAGCGACCCCCAGGGCCCTGGGCCGGGTTGCAGTGGAGTGGGAGGGCCTGCGACCCCCTACCCCTTCCTTGACAGGGCCAGCCTGGGCTGGGCCTGTGTTAAACCCTTGTGCTGTTGCCCCGCCCCAAACTGAGGGCTGGGCCTGTGTCAAACCATTGTGCTGTTGCCCCGCCCCAAACTGAGGGCTGGGCCTGTGCTCAGGCCCCTTGTGTTGCTGCCCCGCCCTGGACTGAGGACTGGGCTGGAATTGTAATACTATTGTGAACTGCTGTCCCGCCCTGGACTGAGGGCTGGGCTGGAATTGCACAGCTATAGTGAACTGCTGACCGCCCCGAACTGAGTGCGGGGCTGGTGTTGTAACCCCTTTTGGGTGTCGCCCGCCCTAGGCTAAGGGCTGGGCATCTCCGGACTTCCTACACGTGGTGGAGAATGTGAGTACTCGATCCCCACCCCTGATGTTAGGGGTGACGGAGTGGGCGCTGACCCACAGAGAGAGGAAGAAGCCCCCGGACCGTGCGGGCAACTATCCACTGGTTTTTTTTGTTTTTTTTGGGGGGGTTCTTGTGTATTACTGCTAACCCCGCTCCCCCGATGGAGATGGACAAGCTACTGCAATATTTGGCCGAAAGCCAGAAGAAGCAGTAGGCTGCCCAGCTACAGCAGCAACAGGAGCTCATCCAGCAGCTGGGAGCCCAGCAGACACAGCTGCTGACTGAACTGATGGCCCAGCACCAGGAGCACCAGCGATGATGCCTGCAGCAGCTGGCAGCCCTGGTGCCATTGCTGGCCGAGCCACAGCAGAGAACTCCAGGGGAGAGCCCTGCATCAGTCCCGCCGGTACGGCTGACAAAGATGGGCCCAGCAGATGATCCGGAGGCCTTCCTGGTCACCTTTGAACGGGTAGCGGTGGTGGCTGGGTGGCCCCGGAACGAGTGGGCTACATTACTGGCCCCTTATTTGACTAGGGAGAGCCCAGAGAGCTTACCGGGCATTATCTGTCGAAGACGCCCGAGATTACAACCGGGTGAAGGCAGCCATCCTCGACGCCCTGGATGTTAGCCCGGAGACCTTCCGCTGGCGGTTCCGGACCCTGACCTACGCCCCAGGGGCCTGGCCGCGGTGCATGGCACAGGAGCTGAGGGACGCGTGCCGGCGGTGGCTGCAACCAGAGGCGAGGACCCCCGCAGAGCTCATGGAGCAGGTCGTCTTAGAACAACTCCTCTGCATCCTCCCACCTAGAGGGCAGGCGTGGGTGCAGCGCCACCGACCTGCCACCGTGCAAGCTGCTGTCGACCTCATGGAGGACTTCCTAGCCGCGGAGGAACCAGAGGCACCCATGGGCTCGGCCCCGTCGTCACGGCCCCTGCTTCGGGAAGCCGAGAAGCCAGGGGAGCCTCGCTCCGAAGTACCCGGCCAGCTGCGGGAACCACCCAGTCTTTGTCGGAGGCCACCACGAAAGCCAGGCCCCAGTAACCCCCAGGGGCAAACGGAGGGGACCACCAGCACACAGCCACCAGGTCCAGGGGGGCGCCAGGCCCACGGGCAGCCCCAACCAGCGCTAGGGCCCTGCTTCACCTGTGGTCAACGGGGACACCTCCAACGGGACTGCCTGGAAGGTTTTTGTAGTTTTGGCCGAGTATGGGCGGCCGAAAAGAGGGCGCGACCCCCACAGGCACCCACAATTACAGTCCCGGCCCTCGTGGGAACTGAAGCCACGGTCGCCTTAGTGGACTCGGGGTGCAGCCAGACCCTGGTACGCCAACGGGCCGGCCTGGAGGCTGACCACGCTCTAGGGACCATCCGGCTGCAATGCATTCATGGCGACGTGCGTCCATACCCCAGCGCACGGGTGCCCCTGACGGTGGCAGGGGTGACCCATCATTTGGTTGTTGGCCTAGCGCCCCAACTGGCGTACCCAGTGGTGTTAGGCCAGGACTGGCCAGGCTTTGCGGATATCTTCCACCCAGCCACTGGACTCAAGGGGGAGGCGGCCCCTGTCCTGGAGGGGAATACGCCCAAGGACCCACCCGAGGAGAGCGTGGGGTCAGACCTGGGACCCCTAACGGAAGGACCCGCTGAAGGCTCAGGGGGCACCAGCCCCGACGACGGGGCAACCTCGGATTTCTGCCGGGACCAGAAAGATGACCCCACACTAAGCCGGGCCTATGCCCAGGTGGCGGCCATCGACGGGGTGGCAACAGACCCCCAGCTCGTGGCACAGTGGCCCCACTTCGAGCTGCGCCAGGATCGGCTATACCGGGTGGACCAGGACCCCCAGACCCAGGAACAACGAGCACAGCTACTGGTGCCGAAATGCCACCGACAGGCCGTGATGAAGCTGGCCCATGATATCCCTGCTGCCGGCCACTTGGGCCAAGAAAAGACCTTGGCCCGGATACTGTCCCGATTCTTCTGGCCAGGGGTCCACCAGGAGGTGAAGAACTATTTTAGCTCTTGCCCTGTGTGCCAGCTTGCTGCTCCCCCGCGGGTCCCTAGGGCCCCGCTGATCCTGATGCCAGTGGTGGGGACCCCGTTCGAGCGGGTGGCCATGGATCTGGTGGGCCCACTGCCGAAGAGCGTAGCTGGGTACAAGTTTGTGTTGGTCCTCGTGGACTATGCCACCTGCCTCCCGGAGGCGATCCCCCTGCGCAACATCACGGCCCGCACCATCGCGGGGGAACTAATGAAGATCTTCGCCCGAGTAGGACTACCACGGGAACTTCTCACCAATCAGGGAACCAATTTTACATCCCGCCTGATGAAGCAGGTCTGTGCCCTCCTGGGGATTAAACAGCTATGCACCTCTGTGTACCACCCCCAGACGGATGGCCTGGTAGAGCGCTTCAACCGCATGCTGAAGGAGATGATGCATAAATTCCCCCCAGAAGATCTGCGCCGGTGGGATCAGTTGCTACCTCCCTTGCTGTTGGCCATCCAGGAGGTTTCCCAGTCCTCCACGCGTTTCTCGCCATTCGAGCTATTGTACGGACGCCGTCCCCGGGGAGTACTCGACCTGATGCGAGAGGTCTGGGAGCAAACTGCGTCCCCCTCGAAAGGACTGCTGCAGTACGTTTTCCAGCTCCAGGAACACCTGGAACAGGTAGGGGCCCTCGCAGAGGAAAACCTGAGAGCTGCACAGGCGTCCCAGGCTCGAAACTACAACCAGGAGGCGCGGAGCCGCAGCTTCGAGCCAGGTGATCGGGTCCTGGTCCTGCTGCCATCCAGCAAATCTAAGCTGTTGGCTAGGTGGCAGGGACCCAACGAGGTTATTCGAGCCGTGGGGCCCGTCACCTATGAAGTTTACCAACCCGACCGCCGTAAGACAACGCAGCGGTATCACATCAACCTCCTAAAACCATGGAGGGACCAGGAGGGCTTTATGATAAACCCCTGCCCCCCGGACCCCGAACTAGGACCCCAGGTGCCTCACGGGGAGGAACTGGCACGACCGGCTCTTGGGGCAACGCTGACCAATGAGCAGCGGAAGCAGGCCCAGTGCCTCCTCCAGGCATTCCAGGAGAACTTCACCGCCCTCCCCAGACACACCTCCCTGGTCTGCCATGTCATCTGTACAGAACCTGGGAAGGTGGTTCGCGACGCCACGCGCCCACTACCCTTCCGGATGCGAGAAGTGGTAGAAGAGGAGGTACAGGCGATGCTGGCCCTGGGAGTCATAGAACCGTCCCAAAGTGAGTGGCGCTGCCCTGTGGTACTCGTCCCAAAGCCCGATGGTGCTCCGAGATTTTGCATCGACTTCAGGCGGCTGAACACGATCTCCAAATTCGATGCATATCCGATGCCCCAGGTCGATGAACTGTTGGGACGTCTGGGGGCAGCCCGCTATTTCAGTACCCTTGATCTCAGCAAGGGGTACTGGCAGATCCCCTTGGCACCGTCTTCACGGGAGAAGACAGCCTTTGCAACTCCATCAGGCCTATACCAGTTCACCCGAATGCCTTTTGGTCTCCACGGCGCCCCGGCGACCTTCCAGCGGCTGATGGACCGTCTACTTCAGCCCCACCGGGACTACACCGCGGCCTACCTCAACGACATCGTCGTATATAGTTGCCACTGGGAGGAACACCTGGACCGGGTGGCAGCGGTCCTTAGGTCTCTGAGGGCAGCAGGCCTAACAATGAACCCAAAGAAGTGCCGCATTGGATGGCAGGAGACGACGTACCTCGGGTACACTATAGGAGGGGGCCAGGTAAAGCCCCTCATAGACAAGGTGCAGGCCCTAGCGGCCTGCCCTCCCCCCAGTACCAAGCAGCAGGTACGACGGCTCTTGGGACTGGCAGGGTACTATCGACGCTTCATCCCGGAGTTTGCTTCAATTGCCACCCCCCTGACGTAGCTTTTGACGAAAGCCCAGCCGCAAAGGGTAGTATGGACCGCAGCGACAGACAAGGCATTCCTGACACTAAAACAGTGCCTAATGCAGGAACCAGTTCTCTACAGCCCTGACTTCACCCGTCCGTTCATTCTGTAGACCGATGCATCAGGGGTAGGCCTGGGGGCTGTCCTGTCCCAGGAGATCAACTGCGAAGATCATCCAGTAGTCTATATCAGCCAGAAGCTGTTTCCGAGGGAACAGCGCTACGCTGTAATAGAAAAGGAGGCCCTGGCGGTGAAGTGGGCCTGCGACGCCCTTAGATATTACCTGTTGGGCGCCCCCTTCACCCTAGTTACGGACCATGCACCGTTACAGTGGCTGTCCCGAATGAAGGATACCAACGCCCGTATTATGCGCTGGTATTTAGCGTTACAACCATATGCCTTCGACGTACGTCATCGGGCAGGTAAAGACCATATAAATGCCAACTTCCTTTCCCGCCTGGGGGAGATGGAGGAATCCGCCCCCATGGCACGGGAGACGGACTTGAGGGCAGGGCGGGGAGTGTAGTGAGTCAGTATGGCCTCCTGCTGACTCAGAGGCGGAGGCTGTGCAGAGGCCCTGGTGGGCGGGTCCGGAGTCAGAATACCAGAGGCCCGCCCCTCAGAGGGCAGGGCCCAGGGCTAGAAGAGCCAAGGGCAGGGCTCAGGACCCATTTAAGCCTGGTCCTCTGGGCAGGGAGGACGTGCCCGACTATCCCAATGAAATTGATATGAGCGACTGGCCAGAGCCCCCAAAGGTGGACGACCTAGAGGAGACCGACCTAGAGAGACCCCCCGACCAGATGGACTGGGACCTTCCGCCAGCGGAGGGAGAGGTAGGAAGTGGCCCAGGGAACGATGCTCCCAAACCCATGGCAGTGTGTTGCGGTCTGGATCCCCACTGCCGTGGTTGTGTTAGCGACCCCCAGGGCCCCGGGCCAGGTCGCAGTGGAGTGGGAGGGCCTGCGACCCCCTACTCCCTCCTTGACAGGGCCAGCCCGGGCTGGGCCTGTGTTCAGGCCCCTTGTGTTGCTGCCCCACCCCAAACTGAGGGCTGGGCTGGTATTGTAATACTATTGTGAACTGTTGCCCCGCCCTGGACTGAGGGCTGGGCTGCAATTGCACTGCTATGGTGAACTGCTGACCGCCCCGAACTGAGTGCAGGGCTGGTGTTGTAACCCCTTTTGGGTGTCGCCCGCCCTAGGCTAAGGGCTGGGCATCTCCGGACTTCCTACAGCACTGCATAAAGGGGACAGCACCATGGGGTGTTACAGATTTGGGGCACAGGACATGCATAACACAACTGTACCCAAGAGTCAGGGAAATGAAGTAGAAATATGGCCAGATCTCTCCAAGCAGCTCCCCTCCCACATAACTCTCTAGGCATGTTTCTCTGCTCCCCCAAGCTCCTTCTGCCAGATTTCCAACCACCTAGCCCCCTGCCAGTTTTCCTTTTCCTATCTGCCATCTTAAGAGGCCCTTAACTCCTTCCCACACAAACCTCCTCCTCCTCCCCACCCTTTTCTCCCACCTACTTAAGTCACCTGGCCTCTCTCCATCAAACCTCTTCCTGTCCACTCTTCCCTCCTCTAGTCCCCTTCTTAAACCACCACAGCCTCCTCATCAAACCCCCTCCCAGCCAGTCCCATCCTGCCCCACCTTCCTCTTCACAGCCTCTCTCCATCCACTTTCCTCTTGTCAGCCCTCAGCCCCCCATCCCTTCCTGCCAGCCCATGCCCACCCCAGTGCCCTCTTCCCTCCTCTAGCCCCCCCCAAATCCCCATTCTGCCAGCAACCCACACCAACCACTTACCCTCCTCGCCCCGCCTCCAGCCCCACCCCACCCTCCGCACGCCTTTTAACCGTCTCTTGGCTTCTCCCCTTTCCTGCCCAGAGCCCCCTGCCTCCTCACCAACTACCTGCCCTACCTGACAGTCCCCTTCCTTCCAGCTGCCCCAACCCCCTCCAACTCCAGTCCCCCCGCCCGAGTCCCCCCACCCCACGTGACAGGGCCCGTCCCTGCCCCCTTAGCCACTCACGGGTCGGCGCGGTCGGGGCCGCGGCCGGAGCAGTGCAGCGGGTTCAGCTCGTCCTGCGGGAAGGCGTGCCGCATGTAGTTGTCGTAGCCGAAGGCAAACATGCCGCGGGCGGCGTCGCGGAGCTGGGCCCGCAGCTGCGAGGGGAAGGCGCCGCTGTAACGCTTCTCGTACTCATCGCCCCCTACCGAGCCGCCACCACCACCGCCGCCGCCACCGAACAGGCCGCCCCAGTGCGCGCGCTCCGCGGGCCGCGGCTGCAGCCAAGGCGGCGCAGGGGCCGGGGCCGGGGCCGGGGCGCGGGGCCCGGGCAGCGGGAGCCCGAAAGGGAAGCGCTGGTGGAAGCCTAGGCCGGGCCCCAGCGCGGACACCAGCCACAGCAGCCCGTGGAGCCCCAGCCTCAGCAGCAGCAGGCCGAGCACCAGCGAGCGCCATTGCATGGTCGCGCGGTGCCCTCGCTCATAATTTAAAGGAAGCCCGCCCGCCAGCCACTCCCAGGCGAATCCCGACTCTTCCCGGACGCCCCGCTCCGCGCAGGCCGCCCCTTTAAGGGACGCGACAGCTTCCGGCTGGAGAGAAACTTCAGCAGCTCCGTGCCGGGTCCTGGTTGGTCAACCCTGCCCTCTTCTTTCTCTGCCCCCTTTCGCTCATAGGCTGCTGCGGTTGTCAATCCCAAACGGGGCCTTCCACTTCTGGGAGAGCGCGGTGGGAGGTGCGGGGCCGCTGCCGTGGCAAGCCGGGAGTGCTCCGTCCATAATCGGGCGTGGGCGGGCCCTCGCTCCTGGGCCGCTAGCAAGGCGAGAGCGCGCGCTGCCGCTGGCCGGGAAGTGTCCCGTTCGCTGCTTTCCCCTGCCGCGGTAGCGTGCGGCTCACGCTGGGTGTGCTGCGCTGCGCTCCGGAAGGCGGGTGGTGGGGGCTGCCGAGCAAACCTGCCCCACCACCTTGCAGCCCGCGCCCCCTGCTTGTCCCCACCTGGCTGCAGGAGCCGTGAACCCTTCGCCCCACGCATCTGGTGCAGTCCTTCCTGCCTCCCGCTTTCCCCGGCAACGAAAGCTCGTCTCGCCGATGCTTTGGCTGCCCCTCCTGCAAATTCCGGGGGTGTGGAGGACCCACCGTTCACTACGCTGCATCCTGGGTTCCTCTGTAACGACAGACACTGAGCAACACCTACACCACCTCAGCGCCCTGGAGCCTGCATGGGGCATAACCCCATCCCCAGGGAGTTTTGTTATTGTTCCTTCCACTGAAGAGTTCAGCTCAGCCAACCCCCTAGGACAGTGTCTACCAAAGAGTATGTGTACCACCTGGGGTATGCAAAAGGATTTCGAGGGGAACGTAGATAAACTACTAAAATCAGGAGACAAGCACTGGATAGGGTATACCCAGAAGGGCAAAGTCCCAAAAGGGTACATAAATGTTCTAAGCTTGGGAAATGCTGTCCTAGGACTGTCTCAGAGAGATAGCACTTAGTCTGTCTTTAAAAGCAGTAAGGAGCAGTGGGGCACTGTAGACATGAACAGATTTACTAAGGCACAGGCTTGTGGGGGTTAAACCCAGTCCAGCAGAAAAATCTGAGCAGAAGTTAGAGAGCCAGGCTCCCCCTTGAAGAAAATATGTCAAAAATGTAGGACCAGTCTTACTGACTAATCAAGTCAGCATGGAGGTGTCTGGTTAACCACAATTGTTGTGGAAACATGATTAGCCGGAGAGGGGAAAATGGCTATGTAGTTTCTTAACCACCCTTTCTGCCATGTATATTACCCAAACCCATCTTTCTCTCCACCCCCCCCCCCCCCCCCCCGCTAAATGGATGCAAATCATACATTAGCACAAGTGACAGACAGAGGTGTAGGGGAAATGCCTTAACATCCCTGCCCCTTCAGGCAGGGATTTAAAAATAGACAGACAGTCTTGTACAAAAGAACTTTATAGCCCTATGACAAAGGAAAAGAGCTGAACTGGGGTTAATTTGAGAGTTCAATAACCAATTTAGAATTGAGTAAGGATATTATCTGGTTAACACTACAATGACAATTTCCTCTTTCTTTATAGTCACATCTCCACAACTGCTGAGAATGAGACATGTCCACGCTAATTTGATTAGCATCATTAACACAGGTCCTATACTTGAAGTATTTTTGTTCTCTTATTTATACACCCCTGCCTCTAATTTCTATTCCAACTCATCTGATGGGGGTTTTACCTACAAAAGCTGAGGCCGTAATCTGTTAGTCTCGAAAGGCACTACCTGCGTTCTCATTTTCCATAGGCCAGGACATTCTTCAGTAGGGAGCAGGGCCAGGTATGTAAAAATGACTGGCTTCCAAAACTCCAGTCTGAGTTCCAACCACAGATCATGTAAGTTAGAAATGAGAAAGATCTGCTAGGTTATAGAGTTCAGTGTTTTGCTACATATGTAAGATGTATTCTTCCACAGAGACAATCTCATCAAATACTTAGATTACATGGCCTTGGATGGAAGGCTCAAAAGAGAAGCAAAGCAAATACAAACATAGCAGGGTTTTAAATCCCTGTAAGAAAAGCACACCTGTTTCTAATTATGTAACTTAAATGGATAGCAATGTAATAACTAACTTTAAAATCCAGCTTTTGGAGGAACAGTAGAACATGACCACAAAGAGAGTTAACTAGCAAGTGTTAACACAGAGTTGTATTTTATATTGTTAGGTTTTTGGGAAGGCATAGCTTGAAATTAGATCAAAACTAGTCATATCAAATATGGGAAAGATGGGGAGAAAATCAGTAAGGAAACATTCTTCTGAAGACTAAATATTTTTAATATACGCACTGTGAAAATAACATCAAAATACCATGAGGTAATGTCCTATCAAACTAATAGGTCAGGAATTTCTGATTTAAACCTAAAATTCCATCCCAGACCTATTTGGATATGCATTGGCTTCAAATCAGCTTATTTGCATACTGCTTATGTTGAAATATTATAATGGCAAAAAACCCACAAAGTTCTGAATCTTTACCTTTGAGGTATCTAAATTTCAGGGTTTGTATTTAAGTTGGAGCAGTAAACTCATTTCCTTTAGTTATGGCAGATTATTCTGTCTTATTTAAAAATGGCAGAATAGGAAAAAAGTCACTATCAGAGAATCATGTCAACCAAGCACATTTGGGGCAATATTTGAACATTACTCTAGCTGGCTAGTGGTGAACATGGTGCACTGCTACCCATCTTTACTTACTGCACATCTAACATGCCTTAGAAACCACCAAAGTTCCAGTTCATTTCTGGATGGAATAAAGGGGATAGGGATTTTGACTGAGGACTCTGTTGGTTTCAGTCCTGGATACCTTACGGACAGTTTCCTTTCCTCCAGCTCCACCCACCCACACCTTACCTCACCTACTGTTATCAGTAGGAAAGCTTCAGCTGACAGAGTACTAGCTCCTGGGTGTCTAGCTAATCAGATTTACTCAGCAGAACCTATGACAGATTCATATATTTTGAGGCAGGATATTCTTTTGTGGATTTCACAGTCTTTTGCTATAACAGAAGTCTACTTAGTTACAGAGCAACTGATTCACACAGGCATCTCTCAGAAGTTGCTGGGGGGGCGTTAATTTTCTGAGCTTGAGTTAGAGAAACTGCTGTGTTTGTCATTTTTAAATTGTACGGATCTGTGGAAGCTTGTAGTGGGTACCTCTGAAATAACAGAATCATGTTTGTGTTAAGCCATATAATAAAAAAGGGCCATATGTTCTATTTCAAAGTTGTTTAGGTTGGTTATTTGTGGGGTGGGGTGGGGTGGTGGGGGGACTTTAAATGACAGCACATTTTTAAATAAGCCCATCTTTCATCAGCATTTTTATGCAAATGTTAAGTTTCCTTTATAGCCTGAACTACTTCAGTTGTATTTGTGTCACTGCTATATAAAAAGGATAAAAGCTGGCATGGACAAACAATTAGAAAACCCCAAACCATGTTAAAAACACACACAGTCTAATATTCCATTGCAAACTTGAAATTTGAGGACAATCCATTGATAGAATCTATAAGGTCCTCAAATCTGGGCCAGTTTGTTAGCATGACAATACTGTGGAATGTGCCCAGAGATGAATGGCTGCTGCCTGAAACTATAAGAATTAACACTGTTTTGAGTTTTGCTTTGACTGTTCAAACCCCCAACTTTAGGGGGAGGAACACTAACCCACAGAGAAAATGAAAAATAGATTCAGCTGAACTCTTGGGATCTGAAACTGCTGAATCTCACACAGTGGTACAAACACCCACACTTGGTCTGTATGATCTCTAAAGAAAATGCTCATTGTTAGAAATAAAGCTTTCTCTTCTGTATGACTGGTGCCATCTCCTTATTGATTAATATGAATTACACTGATGCTGTGGAACTAGTTCTATGCCATGTATATTGCACTTCTTGAAGGACTCCTGGCTTGAGAGTTGGCATAGGATTTCACCCTCTCTGGGGTGTGAATTATTTTAATAAAAATAACTTTAGCTTTGCTTAAACTGCAGGTTATGGGAATGTCCAGCTTTGGGAAACACCTGATACATTTTAAAGATGAGGGTTCCACATTTAGGCTGAGAAACACATGAAGAACATTATGGACTGAGTGGAGGAGAACAAGATTTGCCACAGCTCTTCATATCAAGTCTCTCGAGCCTTGCCTGTGTAGCAGCCAATATTGTTATTTAATTGTACAATGCTGGACTTTGGGGAAATTTCAGCTGCTTAAGCCACCCTTTTAGTCTCTGAAGCATGAAATTTAATTACTTTAATTTTGGTATATACTTACAAATGTTGGCTCTACCCCCCATAGTGGCAACATGCCAAAGGACTCCCCACAATTTCACTTACAACCTCTACATTCATTGGTTGCAATGATTTTAAAAAGACAAGGGCTACATCTACACTAGCCCAAATCTTCAAAATGGCCATGCAAAATAGGAATAAGGGGATTTTGAAGTACCCAGGGTTGAAGTTTTGGGCTAGTGTAGACACGGCTAATATGCTTTAAACACCTTTGGAAAGTCATAGGGAACAGACTTGAGGAATATTTCCCTCTTAGGAACCCCTTGGCAGTGTCTACACTAACCCAAATCTTTGAAATAGCTATGCAAATAGCCATTTGGAAGATTACTAATGAGGCACAGAAATGCATATTCAGCACCAACTTAGCATGCCGCCAGCCACAGCACTTCAAAATTGCCATGGCTGATCCAGAAAGGGCTCCTTTTCAAAAGGACGCCAGCAACTTCAAAATCCCCTTATTCCGATCTGCTGGTAGGGTACACCTGCTGATAGGAATAAGGGGATTTCAAAGTTTCCGGGGTCCTTTAGAAAAGGAGCCCTGTCTGGACAGGCCACAGCAATTTCGAAGTTCCATGGTTGGTAACATGCTAACAAGGCACTGAATATGTATTTCAGCACTTCATTAGTAATCTTTGAAATGGCCATTTGCATGGCCACTTTGAAGTTTTGGGCTAGTGTAGACAGCCCTAATTTTGGATAGTATCAAAACAAAAACAAAACAAAAAAAAGCAGTCAAGTAGCACTTTAAAGACTAACAGTAATTTATTAGCTGAACTTTCATGGGACAGACTCACTTCTTCAGACGATAGCCATACTAGGACAGACTCAATATTTAAGGCACAGAGAACCAAAAATAGTAATCAAGGTTGACGAATCAGAAAAAGATATTAAGGTGAGCAAATCAGAGAGTAGAGGGACAGAAGGGGTGGGGGGAGGGAGTCAAGCATTAGATTAAGCCAGGTATGCAAAAGAGCCCCTATAAATGACCCAGAAAATTCTCATCCCACTTCAAACCACGTTAATGTGTCAAATTTGAATATAAAAGTTCAGCAGCCTCTTTCTAGACCATTGTGAAAATTACCCTTCAGTAAAATGCAAATGTTCAGAATGGCCCAATCCATTAAAATGCTGGCTAACAAGTTTGTGGCTCAGGCGTGCTTTTGTGTCTGTTTTGTGCCCATTAACTCTTTGTCTAAGAGCGTTTGAAGTCTGTCCTATATACAAAGCATCTGGGCATTGTTGGCACATGATGGCATATGATGTTAACTGAGGAACATGAGGATGTGCCTGTGATTCTGTGAATAACCTGGCTAGGTCCAGCGCTGGTATCTCCAGAATAGACACGTGGACAAAGCTGGTAGCGGGTTTTGTTGCAAGGAAGAGTTCCAGGACTGGTGTTCCTGCCGTATTAGGATGTGGTTGTGGGTGAGAATCCTCATAAAATTGGGAGGATGTCTGTAGGAGAGAACAGGCCTGGCACCTAGGGCCCTCTGGAGTGTGGCATCCTGATTCAGGATAGGTTGTACGTCTTTAATAATGCACTGCAGTGGTTTGAGTTGGAGGCTGTAGGTATGACCAGTGGTGTTCTATTCTTGGCTTTTTTGGGCCTACCTTGGAGTAGCTGGTGTCTGCGTATTCATCTGGCCCTGTCAAATTTGTCTTTTTTTTTTTTTTTTTTATTTCTCCTGGTAGGTAATTCAGGTGGTTCTCCGAGCTTTAAATATTAAGTCTGGTATAGGTATGGTCCGAAGAAGGGGGTCTGTCCCACAAAGCTCACCTAATCAATTATTTTGTTAGGTCTTTGAAGTGCTACTTGATTTTTTTTTTTTTGTTTTCATATTAGGTTGGGAATGACTGCAGTAATTAGTGCATTTGACAGCTTTTCAAACAATACAGATGTCTTGTCAGTCTCCTTATAGGGTTATTGTTTATAATGCAATTAGTGCTTCAAAGAATCTCACTTTTCCACTCATTTTTAATCTCAAGAAATGCAGACAATGGTTGTGTGCGCTCCGACAGTCAGCTGCCATAGACTGAACAAATAAACTGTCAGCTCCTGCCAATTTCCAGCACAAACTCTAGCCATGCTCTAATACCTCCTGCACGAAACTTGCTATTCTCCAGTTAAAAATAAATTAGTTGAATTAGTTCAGAAAGATACAATAGTCCAGACTGGGAGTCAGGTGCTCAGTTTTAATTCCTTCTTGGCTACTCAACTCACTACAGCAATGAAGTCCTTAGGATTAAAAAAAAATAAATATTTAAGATGCTGGTTCCAGAAACTATGGAGGTAAGTGTAATCAATAATGCATGGGAGTTAGACATCTAAATACCTTTGGGAATCTGGGTTTAAATTGACTTCGAGCCTTAATCCAAGTTTCCAAAGAAAGTGCCTTTGGACTTCCAACCTTTAGTCTCACTTAAGTCAAAGCTCATACCTCAAGTTACTTTTGAAAATGGGACCATGACCTGGGTATTTTTGTACTAAAGCAAGTTTCAGTCCTCCCTTATCAAGTTTGGCTTTTACTAAAACACCCATTATAACAGCTTGCTGTTCTTCTGGTCTCTCATTTACCTTTTTTGCCAATTAATGTGATCTATGAAATCTGCCCTGATAACTATGAATTTTCAGATCTCTAGGAAATTAAAAAATGAGCAAGAAAGCTTACAATTCAAGGCTTAAACTTACTGAAGCAAGTATCAGGCAGGGCATGGTTTCCTCATAACACAGGGGAACATACAAGGGGAGGGCAAGCAAACTCCTCTATCCCTCTGGCTGGGATAGACGCACAGGATCCATCACAAGCACTGAAATTTAAAATTCCAAGCATATTTCTGATCCAACACTAACCAGAAATGGTTCCATTCTGACCCTGTGATTTACAGACGATAGCTTTCAAATTCAGCTCTCAAGTTACATTGATGCAACTTCTATTGATTTCCATGAGAAATCACATCCATCAAACTGCATTTGTAATAACTGCTGATTTGCTGCTGGCCCAGTTCCCTTTTGTAAAGGATGCAACCCAACTTCAAAGTGACAAAATAAGAGCTTGTTCTCTGTAGCAAGCCACAAGGTACTTTTCAGTGATCACACATTGTCGAGCATACTGTAAAAGTATTTAAATATGCTGTGAAATGCAGTCTATACAGAGCCTACTGTTCCTGCAGTATTCAACAATGGGATTTCCATCCACTCAACAATAGGCCAGTAAACAAAAAGCAGATGAAGACAACTTCAAAGTTATTCATAATCTTATTTGTTAATTTAAACACTTACCTATTAACATTTAGAAGCCAATAATTACATCAGTATCTAGAAGGTGCTCATTATGGGACATGCATCAGTAAGACTTTATATACATACATAATGCACAGACAATAGCACTTTTACAACATTTTCATTGTTGAGTTACTTTGTTTCCTCTATTTCATAGGCAGATATTGAAACACCAGAATAAATGAGAAGGTTAAGTGATGTGCATAACATCATGCAGCAAGTCAGTTTTCAAACTGGGTACAGAGGCCACATATCTTGGCTTCTAATTCAGTACTCCAAACACTAAGCGTATCACCAGTTTGATTACAAAAAGCATCCATAAAAGAATATGGCAAAACTGGGAGTAACCCTGGACATTTCAGTTGCCTAGCATTTTCCATTGTAGATGATCCATGTGACCTTTTTAGAAAAGCACTAACACTTGAACTTTTAAATGGAACAGGGACAAAGCCCTTGGTTAGAGAACTGCCTTTTTCCTTGTCCTATGGAAATCCACCCAGGTTGATCTCAATATGTTGGCGATTTTTTAAACCACTTTCTCTCACTGATGTTGCTCAGGAACATTTTTGACTGCATACCAAAATAAACTGAATATGAACATTCTAAACAGGCCAGGCCCATGGGAACCCTGGAAACCACTGGATCAGCTGCAGTAGCGATACAAGAGGATGAGAGAGGAAGGGAGGCAAGTCACATTGTGCTCTCTCCTCCCTGTCTAGCTACACATCTCAAAACACACATGTGGTTCCACTGAGACTGCACATGTGGCAGGACCTGTTAAAATATTTAGAACATTACACTGAAAACCTATAATAAGAGAAGTTGCAAAGTTAACCTCTCATAAGAAAAATGCCCAATTTAAATCTTCCCAGTGGCAGATGTAGCTTTTAAACAGTATACAGCAAAACTGTGATTAAAAGTTAGTGGTCCAAGTACAAAATCTATTATCTTTTACCAATGGGGGCATAGAGGTAAGAACCCTCTAATCACATTGCGTGCCCCTTTAAAAATAAGTATGTATATACATGATTGCTGAATGAATGTGTATTTTATTACCTTTAAGTGACAATCAATAATGTATTACCACAGCATATACTTATTAAGCTCTAGCACCACTAAAGATATGGCCGTATAAAATGTACTGTGGTTTAGTGGAGACCAGCCTTCAGCAAACTAACATTTCAGGGACAAAAAAAAAAGTTGTTTAAAAAATGGTGCATCCGTTGAAAGACTAAACAAGAAAAAAAAAATCCATCCATTTTAAACCAGTCACATGGTTAATTTCTTCCTTGAGGAAAAACTCACTTCCCTTACCACCTACATTTTTACTATTATCTTTTTAGAAGTTTGGCCTGAGTGCAAAGTAAAATAGAGCCAGTAGGGAGCACTGTCCAGGCATGCCACCTGTGAAAAAAATTTGTCTTCCTATTTTTGATTACTAGCAAAACAAAACCAAAAACAGTACCATATAACAGGACATCTGCAGTAAATGGGCAAAATATTAAGTCAGTGATTTAGCAACCTGACGATTACTGGGTTATCAACTTTAAGGAAAAGAAGTCTTCTTTAAAATATTGTAACTATGATACAACATATTCTACATCAGCCAAACAGAGTATTCAAGTGTGCACGTACATACACATGCACAACCCTTAAATTTGTTGAGACAACTCCACCTACTAGGATATATTCCCCAAAAATCACTAATCCTGGCAGCAGGAACTATATAGCTTCTTTAATTTCATTCAGATGAAGTACTGGCCAGACAAGCATTTCTCAAGCCAAAATGATGAGGTGTGAATCTCCCACAACTTAAAAGAAGTTTCACACCATCAAGTTCTTTGGATGCCTACATGCAACCCCCTAAACCACAGTCTACAGCTACTGATAGAGAGTAGGATAACATCCACTGATCAATCCTCGTGCCCTGTTGGGAGATTTCTGACAAATTACAAAGACTCTAGAGTGGCCATCGGCTCTAAATAATTAGGATACCATACAAACACTAAAAGGCCACCAAGCAACAATGAAAGCATGTTTAAACGCCCCACATTAATTAAATGCATATTTGTAGGAGTTTAATTCGCTGGCTCTATATCTTACCAGGTTTTCCTTAGGGACATGCCAATGCTAAGACCCAACATGTACAACTTTAGAAGTTTCAGAACTTATGGCTGAAAAATAACCCTTCTTCCATTTAAGTTTTGCACTTTTTAGAGGTAACTATTCCTCCAAAGCATTTACAACCTTATCATTTGGTTACCTTACGACAATTAGTCGAGCTCAGCTATTCTCATTGCCAGAGCTGACTATAGCACCTAAGCCAAGAGGTTTCTGTCTAACACAAGGCATCCCTTTAAAATGATTTCAACCTGAAAACTGCTGCAAGTGCCAGTTAACAAAAAGGCAGATCACAAATCTAAAAACTAAAGAGGACAGAGTATGCAGTACTGGATATTCTAACTGGGCTTTATGAGAACAAATATGTACACCTTAAATGTAGAGAGAATTTAGGTTACCTCCTAAACACAGTGCATCAAACCAGTGGCAGATTAGGCCACTCATACTTTCCAGGAATAGTTTCTAAAAATCTGTTAGTTTTGGGGTAAAGACCTTTGGCAAAATGTTTAAAATTTGGTGATTTAATTGAGGCACCGAAGAGACACTGTTGATGGGCCAATGCAGATGAAACATAAGATAGCACTGTATACAATGAACTACTGACACGCACTTAACCTTATCCTTTCTCCAAATTTCATTACTACTGAAGGGCACTTGGTCTCAAATCTTAACTGTACCAGATAAAAGTTAGATTAAAATCAATAGCCAATTTCATATAATACTTAGCTACCTTTCCTCTCAATAGGAGACAGGGGGTTGTCTTATGCCAATAATCAAGGACTGCTCCAAGACTGAAGAGTGTGATCAGCACAGATGTGTACTCAACGTTACCTCTCTCCGTCTGCACAGACCAGACTAGTCACCTTTTGACATGCCCCCCCCCCTTTTTTTTTTTTTTTTTAATAGACACGCATTTCAGTCAGTGAACTGGATCAGAAATAAGGTTTCAAGGCAGAAACAGCTGATGTATTCAAACAGATTCAATGGTGTTTGCTCATTACCTTGCAAGACTGATGTAGATTTGTTCTTTTGACTCCTAGCCTACAGTGACACTGTAGCCATAACTCATTTATGCAATTTGTGCAACACAAGTTATTTTGCGTTAACTTAAATTCGAACTGTGCTGTTCAAATGGTACCAAAGTTCAAAATAAGCAGCTATGTTGAAGTTTCTGCTACCCTTCTTACAAAGAGTAGGGGAAACAAAAGACAAGCTTTAGCTGGTGGGTTGCTATTTCGGGATACAATCGTATCCCAAAATAGCAACCAGTGTAGCCATGACCCTATAGATTTAACAGGGCATTGTTAATCCCTTCCTTGCACTTCATATTTAATAGGAGGGTCATTGATTGACTCAGCAATTTATGAGTGCCTGCCTACAGAAATTTGCCTTAGCCATGTAAAAATGTGAGTTCAAGCATCTAGCTTACGATACACATCTATTTTGATCAGTGCCATTTCCCCCCCCGCCCCCCCATCAATATGCTATACAGTTTCAGAATGGAAACTTAGTTACACAGATAGCCAAGAACAAACAGTGAATATATTTATCCTTCATAATAAGCTGCTGTAATTACAGCATTTAAAATCTTACCGTACAGCACCTCCCAGCAATACAGCAAAAGCACTCATATAGCCCACCTCTGCTTCCCTCCCCTAAATCTTGCAGGCTTATCATACTTAAAGTAGTGCTAAAGTGGACAGCCCTAAAGATAAAAGCCATCTTAAGTAGGATCCATATTACATGGTTGCAACAAACCAAGTACTCACAGCACTCATTGCCTTAATGGAGTTGGAGCAAGTGGGTAAATATACTGTATTATCTTACTTGTGGAGGGGTGGACTCCCACTGAAGTGAACAACTTGACCCTAAAACACTTGGCAAGGATGCCTGTAGTACTGCAGGTACATAGGGGTATTTGGTGATAAGTGTGGCCCACCACTTTAAACTGATGGGGTAATGGAACAGGAACTGTAAAGTGTCCTTCTACAAAAGCCCATAAATAACAGGACCAGAACAGAGGCAATTGACGTGTACCAAAATTTTTTCATCTTACATTGAGGATGGTTGAAAGCAATAGCTATTAAAAATGAGCTTTGTTGGGATCAATGGTTCCTTCCTCTGCTCGTGGAGGGACAACAGGAGGTCAATGGGAAAGAATCCAGTTGGTAACTGTTCATATGGGCACAGCTCATGATGCCTCAGAAGCATGTTCTTAGAGAAGATCACTTGCAAAAAGTTTTTCCTGTCGCACAAATCGAAGGGCAAGAGAGAATGCTGAAGATGCTAGAAGCAAACTGCTAATTAGGTAAGTGACACAGGATTTTGGTTTGATGAAAAACACTAGCCCACCTTGTGTGGGGAGCAGGAGCTGTATTGTGCGAAAGGCCACCACCTGAGCAGATGTGGAAGTAAAGCTTCATGAGCCAGGCTGGCTGCTGTTAAACTCATCACAACAGAGGAGGGTAAAGAAGGAACACATGAGCATTCCAAGTAGAATCAAGATGTTAAGAAAATTAAGAAACCGAAGGACAGGAAGAGAAATTATTCAGTTGCCTGTACACCAATGCTAGGAGCTGGTGCAACAAGAATCAGAACTGTTCGTCTGAGCATAAACTGGTATAAATGAAAAATTGTGCAATGATGCCCATGATTGTAAAGTTAAAATCATGGACCATAATCTGTGTAGGAATCAAAAACTGTGCAAAAGAGAAGGGGGAAGAGACAGATAATGGTATTACCTGTTTGTGTCACTGATAATTCAACATAACATCTGAAGTGTGTAGGGATCAGTGTCTTATCAGATAGAACAAAAAGAAGATTAGTTGGCATTTGCTACAGACTACCAACCAACACCAGGGAACAACATGAATAGTTCCATCTATCCTTATTTCTAATGTATAGCAGGGAAAAAAAGCAGCTCAACTATGAGGGACTCAAATTTGAGTCACACACTAGAGGTCGCATGCTGCCAGTATTAAAACATCCCTGGAATTTTCTGAATATATTCAAAAACTTCCTACCTAAAAAAAAGGTGTTGGATTCAACATCAGGGAATTCTGTTTTAGACTTTGTCTTCACATAACGAGGGCAATTGGATCAATATAGTCCAGAGACAAGTCACCATATTTAGACTATGCAAACAAAAATTCTAGATCAGCGATCATATGCTAGGTGCTTTATAAGGGCTAATTTCACAAATCTGAAGACAAGAAGTCGTCGTCACATGGGAGAAAATTTAATCAGTAACGTGAATAATTGGGAATCATCTCAGGATGATGTTAAAAACTGCAACTATTAAAGATAAATATTTTAAAAATCAATATGTCTAGGTATTTTACATATAAGAATTTGAGAGGATTGAGGAGCCTATTGGAGCAGTAATGTTGATCATCAGCAAGTCTCAGCACCAGGAAAGTTCCAGAAGAAAACTACTGTTCTGCCAATATTTAGAGAGTGACTAGGTCATCCTAGCCAGTTTTAGGCTCAGTCTAACATCACTTCCCCGCCCCCAAAAAAAAAAAAGTGTAGTGCCTAAACAGGAATTAACAAATGGAGCATACATAATGCTAGTCAACATGAGTTTATAGAAATCTGATCATAAAGTAATTTGATATTTTGATAAAAGTTTAGCCAATACAGGTAATAGCATTAAATATATCCAGAAAACCATGAGACATTTGACTTAGTAATGCATGACATTTTGATGAAGGGAAACTAGAAATACATAATTAACGTGGCACACAAATGGACTAAGAGCTAGCTAACTGATGGATCTCAGTGTTTAACGGTAAACTGGGAATCATTCAAAAGCTGTGTTTTCTTGTTTGTTTGGTTTTTTTTGGAGGGAGGGGAGGAATGTCACACAGGGAATGACCCAAAAGAAAAAACACAAGCAGTCCTGTACCACCTTAAGGATTAACACATTCATTTTTCTGGGTGAGAACGCTTCTTCAGAGTAGCTACAGACTAACACTGCTGCTACTCTGACACAGGATGAGTTCTCAGCCCTACTCTATTTAAAATCCATATTAATGATCTGGAAGGGAAAAAAAAATCAGTTTTTGCTGATGAGAAAAACTGGGAGTGTAGTAAATAGCAAAAAGAGATCACCAATATTCTGGCCAAAAGGGCTAAATGCACTCCTTGGATGTCTGAACAGGGCAATTTTAAGTAGAAGTAAAAAAGTTTATTTCACCTTCATATTTGGCACCGATATGACTTTCAACAGTTCTAGCATCCATAATTCAAGAAGGATATTGATAAATTGAAGAGGGTGCAGAGAAGAGCCATGAGAACAATTAAAGGTCTGAGCAAACCCAGTCCTTAGAAATTGTTAAGCTAATAGATTGAGCTCCTTGACTAAGAGGATGTAAGAGGCAACCCGCTAAAAAGTACTTATATGAGGGACAAATATTGAATAATGGGCTGTTCAATCCAGCAGAGAAAGGTGTTATAATCCAACAGCTAGAAATTGAAGACAGACAAATTTACATCTTATTTCTATTCTGAATATAACAAGGAGAGCAGTTAACCCAATATCATTGTAGATTCTCCATCAGACAACTTTTAAATCAAGATCAGACATCATCCTAAGGAGATATGCTCTAACAATTATTTTGGGGAAGTTCTGTGGCCTGCCCTGTGTTATAAACAGACAATATGATAACAGACTGGACTGTTGTGATTTTCCCCTGAATCTAAGCAAGAAGCAATGAGTTCCATGTACAAAGAAGCAGTGAGTAAGGGGGCTCTCAGACTGACCAACCATTATCTCCATGCACCATGATATGTTGTCCATCGCTATATTTTGATTGTTTCATTTTAGAAGTTAATATAGTTAGTAGTTGGCCATGGCCCATAGAAAGACATTAAGCCAGACTAATTGAGGAGTCAGTGTCAATACAGCCCTCAAAATGTAAGTTTATTGAATAAAGCTGAAGAGCAATAAACCAACAATATGCATCCACCTAAATAAAAAAAGTCATTATTTACAAAGTTCAGTAATTATGTAAGTTGTTCACATGCAGAGATTAATGCACAGGTTAACAGCTGGTAGTAGTGTTTGGAGGCCATAAATTCTAAAAGCAGTCAAGTAGATACACACCAAACACATCAAGTTCAGCTATAGGCCAGTTAACTAAAGAGTGACCTGGTCCCCACAGAAAGATTCACACAATCTAGTTCAGTTTCCTTATTTTAGGCACAAGCAAAGTTGCTAAATAAAGTAACTGTAGCAGTTCACCCAGAACTAGTGTCTACAGTAGCAAGTTAATATACCCTTCTCTACAGCACCAACACTAGTATGGGATTAATAGAAACCATGCTTCAAAGAATGAAAAGAAACTAAAATGCAGGGTAGCTTTATGAATGGAGATGTGTGCACAGTGCAGTAGTTGGTACAGAACAGTAAGGCCATAGCAATTAATAACTGGTTTGTCTTAATTATGAGATGGACAAAAGTGCACCATCTCAATCTGTGTTTAGGTGCTGCTTAAAAGAATCACACACAGTGTGAGACAAGACAAGCAGGTGTACCATAGTTGTATACAATACAGTGGGCTACATTAACATTACTATGTGAACAAACCAGTCCAGTCATCTGTCCCTTTAAATATATACTGAAGTCACTGAGAAAGTATAGCTACAAAGACATTACAATCTTTAGTTTATACATACTTCTCTATACTGTAGAAGCTAATCAAGAAATGGGGTCAATTCATTGGCTCTCTTGTGCTTTGAGACAAAATGAAACATTTCAACTTATAACCTGTAGACTTTGCACATGATTACATTGAGCAAGCAGGCAGGTCTAGAGTTGTCACAATAGCTATTCCATAGCACCAGGTGAAACTGTGCCCAGCTACTCCATGAACAACAGATACTTGACTAGACAGTTACACACATGCAGTACTGAAAGTCAATAATAGGACTGGTTACCAAAATAAAGTAGTTTGCATATCATGCAGCAGCTCAGATTTGTTCTGGTGTTTCAATCATTTAAGCATCTGGGTGATGGGGGGGGGGGGGGGAAAGAAAAGGAAAGCATTTGTGGCAAAGCGATACTCAGCAATTTCTTTAGCCTGCTAGAACACTTCACCTCTTGAAAGCATTTAGTAAAATATTCCATTTTGAAACCTATAAAACGTTACACAAAAAGGACAATAGAAATAAGGATATGGACAAATACAAGATTTGGCTTGTCTGTTTAAAAGTGACTACATAAAGTCCCACCTGTAGAAGAATTAGTGATGACCTAGTGCTCCCCTAGGCAAAGAGTTTCCATTTCTGAATTGTACAATATGCACCTCACACGCATTTGTGAGATAAAAATAAGTTAGCATTCTACATGTCACACAAAGGTTTTCTAAATGCCTTATATGGCACTAGAATCTTAATGCTGTGCAGTGCCAGCATCTTCAAGCCATTAAACCCTAGAAAATAAAACAGTTTACCACTTCTGAAAATAATCAAATATAAAAGTCTGGCCCAGAAAGACCAGAACAGAAAGGTACTCTGATTTAATATGGTATAGTGTTTTTTTTTTGTTTTTTTTTTTAAAAAGATTCCCCTGGCCCCACACATGCACATTCTTTAGACAGCTGTATAATAAACCCTTTTGTGCTGACTATCATGACAACTCTAGTTGATTCTTTGTGATAGGAACAGGAATATATGTCTTCAGCAGTGCACATGATAAATGAACTGAAAAAGACCATTTCTTGGATACAAAGAGCACTATTGGGTAGTAATTCATCATGGAGGGAGTGGACATTTCTGAAGTTATGGCCAGCTGGGAGATTCCATGAAGACTTCAGCTTCTTCTAGATTTTGAATGCTGAATAAGCCACTGAAGCGTGATATCTAAAGAAAAGAACCAAAAGAATCACTGGTGTAAGATTTTTCAAATACAGCTGAACATTTAGCTTCCGTTGAAAAGCTTGTATGAATGTGTGTGACAGAAGTTCTTCCAGGATCCTGTTCTCAGTACATACGTGAGAGATCTTCAATAATACCACAAGCAAGATGCATACAGCTCCCTGTCTCCCCCACAAAAGGATGTAGGTATGGGAAGATATTACATGAGCTTTCTTCCCCTGAGGCAGAATGCATACTTTAGCATTCATATTTGGAAGAACTTCCAGTTTTCACGCAACTTCTTCCAGAAATTCTACATTTCTAAACATGGATGAAGCAGTCTGAATATTTATGGACAGATGGTCAACTACAAAAAGCCTCTGAAGTTTCCAGGAAAGGTAAGAAACATCATGGGGAGAGAACTGAGTCAACTGCTTAACACACTATAGTTATTAGAGCAAGCCTGATCCATTAGAACACATGAAAACAGCAATACAGACTACAAAGTCTGCTTATCTAACACTAAATCCCTCAATTCTTTTTTCCTCTGTGGACTTTAACCTCCTGATGGACTAACTGGATGATTTAGTCTGGAGTTGTGGGTAAAAGTTGGTAAAATACATGCAACATTTCAGGTACATGCTCATCATATTGTTCTTAAGATATGAGACTGAGACAATAGAGAAAGCAAAAGGGAACAGCTTATGTAACAAAGTAGAGTACTATGGGAAACTGCAGCCAGTTGAGCAAACTTCACTCAATGGCCATTTCCTCGAAAGTGGCATGGTAATACAGGGCCTGAAATATGCTAATGAGGTGTGGATGCAGATTCCCTACACCTATTAGCATAACACCACATTATTTGGAGTCCGGAAGACCGTTCTTCCAGACTCCAAAACATGTAGAAGCGTGGCCCCGGGGGGAGCTTCTGGAAGGGAAGAAGGGGCCTCCGGAAGAAGCCCCCCCAGGGCCGCACTTCTACACATCGTTTTGGAGTCTGAAGAACGGTCTTCTGGACTCCAAATCACATGACGTTATGCTAATTAGGCATAGGGAATTTGCACCCACGCCTCATTAGCATATTTCAGACCATGTGTTACCATGCCACTTTTGAAGAAAGTGGCCTGTGTAGGAACGGCCAATGGTTGTAATCTTTGTGAAGTCATGACCCAGGAGAGAATTGTAGCTTGTTCATATGAGGCCCACATGAGGTCTCTGTGGTAGGAGAGAGACTCTTGGGAACTTTCTCTCTGTAAAGATTTTAGGCAAGTGATATTACAGACACAGGTGTAGTCATTGTTTGTCATAAGCAGAAAGTGAAAGGACAATCCAAAGGGATTATTATGTCAATACCCTAAGCAATCACAGGAAGATGTATGAACAGCCAGAAATACAAAGCCAGGACACCAAGTTTATTGGTTTGGCAACATGCAGATAATCTACGTTAACATCCTTATGCTTGAACCCCAGTTAGAAGGCCTGATTTCAGAAAATGCAATTTGAAGATAAATGTTAGCTACATTCAGCTGAAGTGGAAACAATGATAAAGAACTTCTGTACAGGAACTTTTTATATGCTGGTCATCTGTTACCTCAAATGGTTAAAGGCATCATATGACAATCTAGCTTCTCCCAGATCATGGTACTGCAACAGCCCTGTAGGAGTTGCAACACTAATCATTTAAGGTCATGTAATCCTCTAGCATCAAAATGCTGACCTGTACCCATAGAGTAGATGGAACACTTCACACTTTATCTAGCAAAGCAGATTGCACACTTCTCCTCTGATGCTTCTTGGTCAGAAGGAAAATAAATGCAACACCCACTACTGCACCAAACAAGTGAGATTTGTTATGCAAAAAGAAATTTCAGTATGCATTCATGTTTCATTTCCTCTGAAAAAATAATGGATAAGTGTCAATGAAATCAATTGTTTCCTGAGCACTAGAACCTAGCAACAGTTCTTTTCATAAACCTGCATGCATTATTTCAAGTTACCTTTCTTCAGACTTGGTGCTGTACAAACAGTACCAAAGTTCGAAATAAGTGCCTGTTTTGAAATTTCCACTACCCCTTTCATGATGAGGGGTAGTGAAACCAGAATACCACACTCAAAATAGTGCTGCTATTTCGAGCACAGGGAGTAGCCAGAGTTGCTATTTTGGGATAACAATGTATCCCAAAACAGCAACCACAGTCTACACCTAGCCTCACAAATTAGTTGCAACCTGCAGCTCTGGAGCGACAAGCAGCTGTTGAAGGACTTTTGTGGCTCTGGACACTATAATTGCAAAGTTAAAACACTTCCTAATTTTCAATAAATGGTGAATGTTTAAAAAGCCCAAAAATGAACAACTCATATCAAAACAACAAATAATATGTGATCTTGAAAGGTTGGATACTCCCCCTAGCATCCTCCAGAGAGAAGTTTCAGAAGTGAGACACAGGAAGACAGTGGAACAAAACACCCAAAGTGTAAGGAAATACAATATGCAAGAAGTTTGTGAAAATCCTACAGTAAACATTTATCACATTACAAATCATTGCGTGTGCACACTGTTCTTAAAATAGGGGTTACAAAAAAAGTATGGCTTGACGTAAGGACCATCTCAAACTCACATGCATTGCAGCTCTTAACTTGTTGGGAAAAAAGAAAAAAAAGTCTGATTTTGCTATTTCGATTGCCGACCCTTGGTTTAAATATATGAACTACTGTATTCTACACAGCAGTATTTAGCTCAATTTTTTATTGCTAGTTTGCAGCTTGTAATTACAGACTAGCTGAAGTAATGCAATAAACTTCACCAACTGAATAAAAATTGTAAAGAAGCACTGAAGTTGACTTAATTCCTTTAAAAAGCATAAATTTACATTAGAGACTGAGGATGTTACTATCATAATTTTTTACTGTACAGTACTTCGATGAAAATGGCTCAGACTCATTGCCTGTGTCCAACACCAATAAGAGGTAAGAGTCTTCGTGCATGTCTAATCTGGCATTTCAGTGTTAAGTATTACCTATATTATCCTTTTCTTTGCATGAAATTGAATAGCAGCAAATTTCTCTGTCCTGAATAGCAGCCAGATTCCTGGAAGAGAGGAGATGTCATTAACATTTGGTGATGATAAAGCAGGATCTTATTCTACATCAGTCACTTCAAGGTTTCCACAACTATCACTAAATCTACTGCATGCAAGCTGATTTCTTTACTGTGTTTCAAGCCATCAACTGCAAATAAGATATCAGAGCAATAAGCTGAAATGTACTAATTATTTTCTATGGCCTAAGTGACATCCATAAGAATTTTAGTAAGTTAAAATTCCACTAATATCTCCCTTAATTACATTTTCTTTGAGACTTACATCTTTTCAATTAGCTGCTTCTCATCCAGAGCATTAGGAAGGTCTCTCTTGTTTCCAAGTACAAGAACCTAAAACCATGGATATAAGCAACAGTGATAAGCATTACACCATTGCTCTGAACAACAGGGAGCGATCAGGTAGGGATGTACATTTTACTTTGAACAGACACAAAACATTGGCCTGTCACATTCGAGGTACTGTAGAAATAGTTGGATTTGATTGTGTGTGCGCATGCGCACACACAGAGTCTAGTCTACTTTATCATTAACGTTTCAGCTGTTATAACACCAAAGGTCAAACCAGAATCCTCAAGGCAAGATTAGGAAAAATCACTTGCAGAGGTTCCCTCACACGTCCTTTATGCCTGGCTTTAAGATGATCAGCAAATCCTGTGTCAATTTCCTGTGCTTTAGGACTCCTTTTTTGGATGTTTGCCATTTTTCCACCCCTTGCCCTCTATCTGTTGATTAAAGAGTGGATTCTCCTGGCTTGTCTATATGATTATGGGGTTTACCTTCATACCAAGTTTCCCAGATTTCTGCTTGTGTTTCTAAATTTAAATTGCGGATTATGCTTTGCACCACATTTGTAATTTATTGGCATAAACACAATATTAATGGCTAGAGGCCTGAGCCATAACAAGGCCCCATTGTGTTAGCTCTTGTACACAGTATACCTGTCCCCTACCCTAACAGATTTACCTGTAGTATGTCCTGGAAAAAAACAAAACAAAAAAAAAAAACACACAATTCAGATGACATTATAGATGACGACGTACCTAAAGCATGTGACAGATAAGTTATAAAAAATGCAGTGATATGCTACAGCAGGCATTGTTGGCAATTAGCACTTTCACAAGCTAACTTGACCATGAAGAACTAACCTTATCTGCTTAAATAATTCTGCCCTTTAATCCACAAATTTGGATCTCACACTGGTTTGACATTGAGTTGCATTGAGTTACAAATCTGCCTAAAACTGAATAGGTTTACAGTGTTGTAGCTGTATTGGTTCCAGGATGAGGCATACAAAAAGGTAGGTGAAGCACTCTTATATTGGACCATTTTCCATTAGAAGCATTAGCTACACAGAACTCTTCTCCAGGTTGGGGAAAGAAGTAGAGTGTCTGAGGTAATATATAATTTGGGACAGACTGTTAACCAATTATATTTTCATTCCCTATACAGGGCATGTGAACTTTCTCCAATTTGCAGCACAACTTCAAACCACCACATTGCATTGACCAAATTCTCTCCAGATTACTCCTATGCCAACATCACTTCCTGGACACCAAAATTTGCTGAAGCAACGGAACCCTACCAACATCAGTAAGCACCAATAACCCACCCACCACCACACTTGCCTTTCTGGACAGAGCAACCACTACACGCACACCAAAGTAGTGTGAGCTACAGCCAGGTACTCAGATACCAAAAAATATGCTTCAATGAGAAAGTCTTGGATACATACTTTAGTATATCTAAAACCACCTTCATCATAACAAGGACACTTTGGATAAGTGAATCACATCATGGAAAGAGAACAAGAAGTCTTGTGGCACCTTGCAGACTAAGATATTTTGGAGCATAAGCTTTCGTGGGCAAAGGCCTGCTTCATCAGATGCATGAGTGGGGCAGGGGGGTTTCAGAGGGGTATCTAAAGAGTGGGATCCTAGAAAAAGGGAGGGCCAGAGCTAAAAAGGTCTATTCAGCAAGGTGGACATGGCCCATTATCAACAGTAGGTATCAAAAAAGAGTTAAAACACAAGTCAGACCAGACGGGAATATGAGCCATTGTCAGAATCTAATGGGGAGATCTTAACACCCAGGGCAGAGAAGCTGCCTTTGTAAGCTGTGAGCCAATCCCAGTCTCTGTTTAATCCTTGGTTAATGGAGTCAAATTTGCAAATAAATTGCAGCTCAGAGATTTCTCTCTCTCCATTTGATTTCTGAAATTTCTTTATTTCAGGACTGCCACCCTTAAATCTGCTACTGAGTGTCCAGGGAGATTGAAGTGTTTCCCCTTACATATAAGCTTATGCTCCAAAATATCTGTTAGTCTATAAGGTGCCACAAGACTTCTTGTTGTTCTTGAAGCTACAGACTAACACGGCTACCTCTCTGATACTTGTCATCATGGAAAGAGCAACCTAAACTCCTCCATGGAATCTGCTTCAATGAAGGATAAAACCCTTTAGACAACACACCCCTAATTGTCACTTAACATCCCACACTAGAGTCCACATGTGTCAAGAACAGCTCACAACCCTGAGTACCAACCTCAAGATAGTGTGTTTAGAAAGAGGACAAATCCTTGGTTGTGCTGTCTATGCCTAGGATTTCACCAAGTATCAAGCGTGAACTTCATAAGCACTCCAACATTCTTAACATGATAACAGATACCTCTGCATACACTCATAGATACCTTTATATACACTGCTTTATCTTGTCACTTGGGCAAGTGTAGCCAGACAAAGTCTCCCCCTTCCAAGCCAGCTTGCTCACTGCCCCCTGCCCCACTGAGGAGCACACAGGGCATGGAAACAGCTGTTGACAGCACAGTCTTTGATGCCTTTCATTAAGGCCCAGATGTGCTAGCTTATCGTAACCCTGAGAAACAAAGTACAGATAAAAGGCTAAACAGGCCAAATTGTCAACAAGAGGGGGGACACCCTCAAGAAATCACCCCAGCTGGCATTGATGGATATGATGACCACACAGCCATCCCAGAAGAGGAAGTCTCCGCCCACACAAAAAGAATGTCCTGTACTCCTAAATTGCTTATCTCCTGTCTTACAAGTGCAAATTAAGTAAAAATTGCCCTTGTAACAAACTGGCATCACAAAAGACAGACCAGTATGATCTGGCACCTTAGATAAGAAAGGGAATACGTAACCCAAAGAGGGGTATAAAAGGTGGGCCCAGCAGCACTCTAACTTTGAGTGCATTCCACCAACTACCTGCTGGTCAGGTCAGGTGATTGCCTCCCGAGGTCCGCAACTGGGGACGCCCAACCTCGTATTTGTCTTTCCGCGAAATTGAGTGACCGATCCAGCTTGGCTACGCTGGTCGAGAGACGCAGAGAGGGTAAGATATACCCATGCTAGGTCTCCTTTCTTTTTGTGCACAGCTAAAGAATTAGAGCTCTGTAACTAGATGTCGTTGTATCAAGATATCATTGTGTTAGATGGTAACAGATATCTTTGTATTGGATTGTAACGTAACTTGTTAACACCTGTACTTTGCTAGCATAAGTAGACAATAGCCTTTTGTAACCACACGCTTATAACTGTAGCTTAATAAACTTGTAACCAGTTAAGATCTAAGCCTGACTGCTGTTACCCTTTTGTCACTACAACAAAAAACTTTAACCGTTTGGTTACCACAGCCTGGCCATAGGTGAGAGTGCTAGGAGCTCCCTGCTCTAACAGTAAAAAACTGGATTGTTTAGGACCCAGGGGAATCCGTCAGTCTGTGTTGGCTGCTCGCAGCAAGGAGCTCCCTGCTCTTGCAGTTTTAAACTCAGATGATAACAAGGGCATAGTTGGTACCTCACCGTACATTACCCGGCCACCGGCTAACAGCAAGCCTGACATGATAGACAAGGGATGGAGACCCTCTAGCCCATGACGCCTGGCCAGCTGCTAATTTAATCTGTCCTGTGGTAAGTCTCCCTTCTGCCAGCCAGAAGGCTGAGCCTTGGTCTCCTCCCTGCCTGCAGCATAACCCTCTGATCCAGCCCTGATCCCAAGGTCAGCACATGGAGCCAACTACCTGTCACCCCACAGGGACAGGCTGGCTGCGTCCAGGGTCAGCAAGGAGTAACCTGCTGTGCCACCACCTGTGAGATGCCTGAGGTAAGTGCCCCGCATCTCTGAGCCCCTCCAATACTCAAACTCTTGCCCAAACCCTGGCACCTGCCCCCAGTCTCCTGCCCTGACTCCACTTCTGAATTACAAACCCCTTGGCCCCAGCCCAGAGCCTACAGTTCAACCCTTATCTCAGGGTCCATTCCAGAGCCTGCACCTCTAGTCAGAGCCCTCAACCCATTCTGCACCCCACCTCTACTCCAGCTTAGAGGCCCGCCCCCACCTTACATCCTCAACCCCACATTTAGGCTCCATGCCCTGAGTCTGACTACCACCTCCGGGGCTTGTGGGCGTTCACATCTTATAAGTCTTTCCTACACCCCTCTCTTCTGGTCTTGAAGCAACCAAACCCTCTCAACCTCTTCAAGCTCATCACCACAAGCAAGCTCCCCACAGGCCAGGACACACCATATCAATGCCATACCACAGGCTGGCAGAACAGATATAAAACCACCATCAATTCCTCTCCCCAACCCACCTTTCAAAATTCCTGGGTTTACCTGACTCACATGTGGCATACCTCAACCAATGCATTAAATGCCCCCAAAACTGTGTTAAGTTATCTGCTTAATAACCTGGCCCAGTTTACATTTACTTCAGATTCTCTGCTCCTTCCAAACCTGAAGAGCAGCTCTGCATAGCATGAAAGCTTGTACCTTACAACATAGAAGCCAGTCCAATAAAAAGGTATTATCAAACCTACCCTTTTCTCTCAGATACTGTGCATGTAATGTTCAAGCCGGGGTATACTACTTACAGGGATTCCTTGCAATTGTGGTTTGTCTAGAAGGTTATGTAGCTCATTTCGAGAGGCTTCTATCTTCTCACGATCTGCAGCATCTACCATATATCTTTAAAAAGATGTTGGAAATTCAGTTATTCAACAACTTAAGCAGGTTTATAAAAAAGTTGTGGAAACTGAGGAAATGGCAAGTATTAAGTTTCAGGACCATCCCAAATACTCGTCAGCCAAGTAGAGCTTGATACTTTTCCCTTTTAAAGTTTACCAGACATGACTTTCATTACAATATAACTACAGACTAACGAAGGTCAAGCATATAAATTTTGACTATCATACGCTCCATAAGTAACTTTAAAAAAAAAAAAAAAAAAAAAAGATACCAATCTATCCTTAGTTCTTCCCAACAGCATTCAAAAGCTACTTTGGAGTGGCTACAACAGAAGTTTTAGACAACATATTAGTTTCCTAATTAGAGTGCAAACTAAGGCTTATTTCTCAGCTGCAGAGAGTAAGAAAAAAAAACTACAGCTGAGAGTCTGTACTTACACAATAGCATTAACACCTCTGCAATATCGCTCCCACATGCTTCGGAATCGTGGCTGCCCTCCTATATCCCAGATCTTCAAAAGAGGAAAAGCAAGTTTAGCCAGGTACTATGCTAAACCTAAACTTAGTCACCACAAAGCATAGTATAAAAGAACTATTAAGAAGAGGGAAGTGAAGTGCTTAAAAATATCCAATCCTTATGTCTTCAGTGACTTTTACAGTTTATTTCCAATGTAATGTTTTGGAAAGAGCTATCGCCAATCAGCAGGGTCAGTCAGCCACAATCTCCCCAACTGTAAGGCACTAAGGAAAAATATAGATGCTTACATCTGAAAGCTGGATGCCTCAACAAATTCACAGAGATTATAGAACTTTGGTATTGCCCTTCACACAGCAAAACAAGATGCAGCGTCTTTGTATTTTAGAACCATGTGCAAGAGTATGCAACTGTGCACTCTGCAGATGTGCTGAACTCAGCAGTCTGAGTGTCTCACTGAGGACTGACCAAAGGAACTCTGGTATATAAATCAAGAAGAACGATTACTTTCAAGTTGTACCTCCCTAGTTAAAGGCTCTTTACAGCAGAATGCATAGGAGAACAATTTACCACAAACGTCTTCACAAATCTGCAGACCAACTGACAAGAGTTTCACTGCATGTTTCCCAGTAAATATTTAACTATTTACTGGACCCTTGAACAATGACTGACAAAACAGAAGTAAACTGTTTTGTGGTAGTATTTCACAGTGTTTCTGTAGTTTGTTTCCAATTAAGCAGAATGCAGCATTATTAGGGGAAATGCTTGTAAATGTAACCATTTCTGAAGTTTACAAATCAATACAAGAAGCTGAAGAACCTCAGGCCATCCACATTTCACATCACTGTGGAGTTTTATATCATGTGTACCTTCAAACAGGGTCCACTTCATTCCTGAATCTACACAATGACAACTGCATACATTTGCACATGAACTGGGCTTTGCAATACAGTGTTCTGATTCAGGATCAACACTTGCATTTCCTGGATGAGTTTTAAGTTGCTCTGGTAATATATTAATCCTGGAACACAGAACTATTCAGTTCATTTCTTGCAGGAGAAATGACCAGCATAATTTTAGGTATAATGTTATGGGCCATTTGAAGAATTAAATGCAACTGAAATCACCTGCTTTCAAGCTTGTAGATTTCTCAAGAATCAGGGGCACAGGGAATAGCACACACAGGGGCACAAAGCACCAAGAACAAGTGGAAGGCTAAATCAGGATTGTAAATCAGAATGTATTATGTTTAATTAGTTGATTAAATTAAAAGAGACTAGCTAGAATACCTTTGTATTGTTTCTGCAGTGAAGTGTGTGTGTGTGTGTGTGTGTGTGTGTGTGTGTGTGTGTGTGTACGTACACGTACACTTAGGGGTCACAAACACCCAACTTACAGGCAAAAAAATTTTAGCCCTATGATACACACTTGGTATTTCTGGAGATTGAAGGAACGTGGGATGGACAAAGGTTCTCTGAAAAGCTAGGAGACAAATTCCCATGGAATAATGTATTTCTGCTCTACCACCAGAGTATACATAAAACTTACTAGAAGGTATTTTCATAGCTTGTAATTATTTGCAAGTGTTTACTTTACAGTGCTGTAGATGAACAGGAAACTTTATAATCTATTAGGTAAAAGAAACTTTCTGTACCCAAGAAAATCAAAGTGACTTATTTTTTTGAACAGTTAGAGCTTTACCATTGTTACCTCCACAGTGGCAAAGATAAGGGAAGTGGAAAAGTTTGTAGACAAAATATTTGTTTATTAAGTTTGGAAAGTTTCTTTGGACATTACTCATTAGCTGAGAAGAGCCTTAATACGTAAGTGCTGTATGGCCCATAGAGTCTCTGCAGCATACAGCTTTTGATCTAACCAAACCCTTTCAGAGTAAGTATCCTGATGCAGTTATCTGCAAATTGATGATCCAGGGCAGATTAGTAAGAAAGAGGAAGCCATGCTAGTCTATACACTATCAAAACAAAAAGCAGTCAAGTAGCACTTTAAAGACTAGCAAAGTGGTTTATTATTAGGTGAGCTTTCGTGGGACAGACCCACTTCTTCAGACCATAGCCAGACCAGAACAGACTCAATATTTAAGGCACAGAGAACCAAAAACAGTAAGCAAGGAGGACAAATCAGAAAAAGATTACACTTCTGGTTCACACTTCCCAGGAAACTGAGGAAATTACAAAACATCAGAAGAGTTCCTGATAACGCCATCCTTGCCACAATGGATGCAGAGGCTCTGTACACTAATATTCCACATAAAGACGGATTACAAGCAATCAGGAATACCATCCCTGATGCCACCACAGCCAATCTGGTGTCTGACCTCTGTAACTTTGTTCTCACACACAATCATTTCCGTTTTGGGGACATTTATACCTCCAGATTAGTGGAACTGCTATGGGCACCCGCATGGCCCCACAATATGCTCATATATTTATGGCTGACCTGGAACAACGATTCCTCAGCTCTCGTTCCCTATTACCACTCCTCTGCTTAAGATACATTGATGACATCTTTATGATTTGGACCCATCGTACAGAGGCTCTAGAGGACTTTCACAGAGACTAACAATATACACCCCACAATCAACTTATGCCTCGATTACAACATGCAAGAGATACATTTCCTGGACATTACAGTACTAATCAAGGATGGCCTGATCAGTACCACACTGTACCAAAAACCTACTGATCGCTATACTTACCTACACCCTTCTAGTTTCCATCCTGCACACGTGACTAGATCAATTGTTTACAGTCAAGCTCTTAGGTACAATTGCATTTGCTCTGATCCAACTGACCGACCAAAAACTACAAGATCTTTACCAAATATCCATAAACCTGAATTACCCACCAGGAAAAGTGAAAAACAAAAACAGCAGGGCCAGACGAATACCCAGAGACCAGCTACTCCAAGATCGGCCCAAAAAAGCCAAGAACAGAACACCACTGGTCATCACCTACAGCCCCCAATTCAGACCACTGCAACAAATTATTAAAGACCTACAACCTATTCTTAATCAGGATGCCACACTCCAGAAGGCCCTGGAGACATGCCTGTTCTCTCCTACAGACAACCTCCCGACCTCATGAAGATCCTCACTAACAGCCACAGTCTGTACCCCAGGAATACCAGTCCTGGAACCTTTCCCTGCAACAAAGCCTACTGCCAGCTTTGTCCACATATCTTCTCTGGAAATACCATCACTGGACCTAACCAGGTTACTCACAGAATCACGGGCACTTTCTCATGCTCCTCTACTAACATCATATGCGCTATCATGTGCCAACAATGCCTAGATGCTTTGTAAATTGGACAGACTTCTAACTCCCTTAGACAAAGGGTCAACGGGCACAAAACAGACATCAAAACACTCCAGATCCAGAAACCAATTAGTCAACATTTTAACGGAATGGGGCATTCTGTCAATGACCTAAAGGTATGTGCGTTACTGAAAAGGAATTATTGCACCGTTTTGGAAAGAGAAACATCTGAGCTGGCTTTTATATTCAAATTTGGCACATTAACACATGGTTTAAATCATGATGGGAACTTTGAGTCACTATAGGGGCTTTTTTGCCTACTTGGCTCAATCTAATTCTTGACCTTCCCCTCCACCCCTCCACTCTCTGATTTGCTCACCTTGATTATCTTTTTCCGATTTGTCCTCCTTGCTTACTGTTTTTGGTTCTCTGTGTCTTAAATATTGAGAGTGTTCTGGTCTGGCTATGGTCTGAAGAAGTGGGTCTGTCCCACGAAAGCTCACCTAATAAACCATTTTGCTAGTCTTTAAAGTGCTACTTGACTGCTTTTTGTTTTGACAGGGCAGATTAGAATTATGTCAACCATACATGGTATCCAAGCAAAACCAGAAGTGCCCCTCAGGAGTGTGGATAACATCTTAAAAAGAGCAGCCACATAGGGCTACATGTGCCATAGTATTTTAGATGCAAAACAGACAACAGCAGCATAGTAAGGCAGTCACCTTGCAACTTTGGATCATGACAGCATGATCTCAACCATTCAGGAATATGGAGTATCCCAAGTGTAACTGGAGAAGTCACCCATTTTTTGCTAGCTCCCTAGAAGTAACAGGATGGATTCTCAAGTGTTAACACTTTAAGGGCCTCTTCTACCCTCCTTTCCCCATTTGAAGAACTAATGCCTCTCTTTGGCTCAGAGTACCAATTCTTGTCATCAGAAGGAAGCAAACTAAAATTTGCTTTCTATTAGACATAAGAGGTTATTTAGCTCTTGTTTCAAATTTTACTTTCCAAAGAATTAACTGATTTCATTGTTTAGCCCATATGTTTTTGGCATATTTCTCATTTAATGCAGAGTTGAAAGTTGTATGGACAGAATCCTGCAGTTACATTGTTATCAATGCAAAAAACACAGATATTCCTACTGATCACTGGAAAAAGAGAGAGCTGAATATAGTCACAACAAATTCCAGTTGAACATTTCACGTTAATAGAGAGAGGGGCTCTTAAGCCTGAAGTTTACAAGAAGTTCAAATATTCCATGTGTTTTTAAATGCTTGAAAAAGGGGAACAATTAAAAATCCCCCCCCAGCATTTGCAACACAGGCAAGCAGCATTACACTGATGACTAAGTCCCAATAAGCAAAACAGGCTTGTTTGATGTTAGGGAGAAAAAGGGGTTGGCCCAACTAATAGCAAGATAAAAACCGGACGTGTGAAAGGTCACTATACTTCCCTCAGGGAAATCTATAATTACATTTTAGAGAATGGTCTAATCTGAGAGCATCCCTTTAAAAGCTACTTAACGCTTTTGCCCCCCGCACCCACCCACCATGAAGAGCAGAATGTTCTTGACATACCTTTATTGTGACATTACCCTTTGTAACTTTCCTCATGTTGAATCCCACTGTAGGAATCATATCTTCACTGAATTGACCTGACTGAATAGAAAACAGTATATTAGATCTTGTCACAAGAAGGAGAGAATGTATAATCCCAGAACTGGCGCCATTTACAATTCAGGTGTAAAAAAAGTTACTCATCCTCAGATGAGAGATTTTATAGTTGAAGCAATTTTTATATGGAGGCCTATTAATTCTCATTTCCAATCACAGTTTCACACATTCCCTCAGGCTTAAGAAATGTTTCATTCAAACAAATCAAAACAAATGTCCAATGAGCAAGTTTTTCCTTTCTGGTTTAGTTTACATTAAGCCATGTGAAGTAACTCAAATGTCTTAGTTAAAAAAAAACAAAAAACACCTCTTAAAGAAGAGTGACAAGCACTTCTTGTGATAGAACTTTGTCTAGTAGCTATGTACAATGGGAACCGCCTGCATGACTCTGTACTACATCTTTTTCCTGAACTACATAACTCAGTGAGGCAACATGTAGAGAGGGCATCCACTCCAGTGGCACTGGCTACACGCAGCTATGCCTCAACTCCGTGGGGCAATGAGATGGAAACTGGAAGAGCTTGCAAAGCCTTCTGAGCTTCCTGGAAAACAAAATCAGCATCTGAAATTGCACAATTTCTGTAGTACTCAGGAAGTGGGAGTGGGGCGTGTCAGGGCCTGTGACAGCAAGTGAGTATTACAGGGTGAATGAAGATTTGAGAATCTTCATGCCATTGCACCTTACCATTTAGTATTAAAGATTAGTTATGGGTCACTGTCTTACACGACACCTGATGTGTGTGTCAACTGGGGCTCTCTTTTACAGCAATGATGTAGTTCCTACTTTTATGTGTAGTGTTAGCCCGAACTGACCAAAGCAGCTCTTTTACGTGGTACCAGCAGTTAGAGGCCTTTTCTCTTTAAACGAAAGACTGGGAAAAAACCCACAAAAGTGGCAATAGTACAGATTTCTTCCAAGCTGTTTTGCCTCAGCTTTACTAAGTGTTTATCACTGCAAAAGTAAATGTCTTCTTCCAGAGACTCAGGTCTCTCTGCTGAAATACTGGCTGTAGCAGGTTTGCAAAATGGATCAGCATTCACTATTACCAAACCAAGTCAGATGGCTCTTGGGGACACATCTCATATGTGAAGGCTCTCATTACTGTGAGTTATCCAATCTCTAAGTGCATCTTGCCACAAGACTGCATGCATCTTTCCATAACCCTGACTTAAGTAGCTAAACTTATCTGTAATCTTGCATGAAGTAACTGCATTAAAACTGCTTTAAACATGGCTCACAAGGTAGGCGTGAAAAGAAACAACCACCAGACCTTATGCCTCTCTGTCCTGGTTCAGAGTAATGCTCCTCTCACAGGTCAGTCATTTATCCCTGCAATGCATGCACCCATTTTTGAACCAGTGACTAAAGGCACTGGAAAGCTCAAAACCAGATTCATATGAGGTCCAGCAACTATGGCAAACACATTGTTACTTAAGTTGATTTTTAAAACAGACTATTGCAAGCTCATCTTTGGTCATCTTACTGCACAGAAAGACCTCTGCTGTTACAAAAGGGTGTTGTATGTTGACTTTACTACTGAACTCTGAAATGCAGATGAAGAGACCAGCCTATAAAGGTATAGTTTAAGTGACAGATGAATGAATGGGAAACATGGGTAATGAACCAGGGTAAAATTTACAGGTTCTATTTATACTGATTGAGGTCTTTTGGGACTTAAACTATGACCAGAAAAGCTAATGGCCTTTTTACAGCATAATTCTGAAGTGCTTTTGTAATTTGACAGTTGCTGCAATTGGCAATTTAAAGTGAATTTGAAAAATGTATAAGATGCCCTGTCAGTGGAGATTTAAGCTACAGATTTTTCAAGCCATCAACAGTTATTTTCAGTCTCAACCCAACTGCTTTTGTTCTGTCAGTGGCTTAGGGAAAAAAAGGCAAGGCTTCTTAGTTTTGAGGTACTGTGCAAGTAGGTGCAGGAATTTCACAACTCTCCACAGTCCTGTAATGCAATTCCTCAGCTCCTTATCCTCCAACCCAACCCTCTCATAACTGCTTCTTTAGTCCTTTACACCCCATGTAATTTCAGGATGCCTTATACTTGAAAAGCTACAGCCTCTCCTCTCTTCCAAGATGCTTCTAAATACACTCCTATTCCATCAAGCACTTCAGCCATTAGACTAGTCTTCTATTCTTGCCTTTAGATCGTAAGCTTTCTGGGTAGGATCGATTTGTTCAGTACTGTGTATGCCAGCAGCAAGCTCTTACCTCAGATGAAGGTCCAAAGCACCTATTCCACCTTAGATGTCACTTGAGTCTCTAAAACAAATCTGTACCCTAGTTTTGGTTTAAAGGGCAAGACTTGTTTAGGCAAGTCACAAGTATCAGTGCAGTTGATTCATTTCTGACTTGTGTTTCAACATTTTGTAATGTGCCTTGTGGGCTGCGTAAGATTGCTTCACTTTAATTCTGAGACTGTCTACACTTGTTCAATAAAAACATGTTATTCATGGATCCCCCCTCACCCCCACGAATGAGGTTTTGCCTCAGCTAGTGCACATGTGAATGCTGCTTTGTCAAAGCAAAACCCACTCATTGCAGGGTGGGAGCAAGTGCACATATGAATGCTGCTTTGTCGACAAAGTGAAACCCACTCATTGGGGGGTGGAAGTTGTCCTGTATCGACGACCTGAGCAACCTTATTGGACTATTTCCTAGCTTTTCCACAAGTTTCACAATCATCCATAGTTACATCAGGTGAATGGTTAGAATGATATTTGAGGATTCTTCAATCTGCTTAAAGCAGTTCTACCATGCAGGACAGAACAAGACCAGTTATTCTGCTGAAAATATTTTTGGTTTAAACCACTGAGGTAGCCAGCGTTTAAACGCTTGTGTTGATAGTGCACAATATCCCCTGCAGCAGTTTCTTCCTACAAAGCAAGCCCGTGAGATATCTTGCACCATAGCTATGCCCCTCACCCTCGGGGGATGCGGGGGAGAGAGAACTGCAGAGATTACATACTCCTAATATGGAGAAATGGTTGGTTTGAGTTTACGGCTGCAGAATACAGTTACATAATCCACATAAAGCAGACGTTAAATGAAGTAAGTAGTCAGGCAAACGTACTCAAAGTAAGAACTATCTGAAGATTAAAAAAACACACCACACTGATACTTTACTATGGCCATCTAGTCCCTTGCAGGGGAAAGGAAACACAAAAGTCAGTCAATGGCGTTGGACAGTAACACAACAGTGAAGCTCATATGTAAGTGGCAGACCTTTCCAAAACGAGTACAACATCCATTGCTGTGTGGACTTGAAGCATAAGCGGTTTTCTGGCTGACTTATGGGCATCAGTCTGGGCTCTCTTCAATGACTGCACCAGCTTCTCAATATTATTGCTCACAACCACTCACTCTCCCATGTGTCAAGTGGGAGTACCAAATTTGAGACCTTGCTTGACATTGTTGCCTTTTCAAGGCTAAGTGAATGGGTTCAACTTAAGATAGAAGTGACCCACACCCTCGAGATCTTCATTATATTTGTAGATTTTAGATGGGATACTGGTGACATGACCAACTGATCACCTGTGACATTGCAACTGTTTTCTTGATATTTTGCTAAACTTATGATCTGTAAATCCAGTAACTTAGAGATAAATGCAATGTCAAAGAACAGGTTCTCTTTAGTATAATCTGCCATCTGTCTCTGATATGTTGCTTTCATCTGTGCAAGCTCAGAAGTGTGGGGATGTTGCTTGCATGCTTCCCCCTCCACCAGCCTTTCAGTAGCTCTGGAAGTATCTGATATTTTCCTAGGCATGGTGATCCATCTTTCTGATTCCCCCCCAAATTTTTTTTTCCTGGCCTTGATGTTTGGGCCATTTTTGCAAGCTGGAGGGATAACAGCTAAGGCAGGATCACAAATAATGGTATCCTTTGAGTAGCCATTTTTATAACAGTGTGGGCCACTGGTCAAGTTTCTTACCTGTCAGTCATGACCATCTTTTTGCTTTCATGTTTGCAGTAGTTTTATTTATTTTTTTTTAAATGGGTATCAAAGAGATCCTTCGTCCCTCATACGTCCCACAAAGGTCCCACTTGACAAGTACATTTGGGCACATTCTCTGGTGGCTTTGTGGACCACAGCCTTAGCCTCTTTGAATAAAGCATAAAGGACTGAAGTAAAGCATGGACTTAGTTGACTGAAGTAAAATTAGGCAAGCTTATATTTTGTTTTCTATGCACGGAAGCAGCAGATGTTCAGTTGCTTCCAGCCAGTTGTTGTTGACTGGTTGTCCCAGACATTTTTGACTGTAGTATTGTATTCTTAAATTTTCCCATAAGGTGTCAGATTCCGGCGAATCAAGTTAATAGTCTTCAGAAACACACTAGTGCACACTGCAACTCTGGACAAGATTCAGAGTCCTTCATGTTAGGAATGTTCAGGCAAAGCCTGCCTTTTGTCTTCTCAGGAGGAATCTTTAAGATACAAGTGGAGTTTGACCTTAATGAACTTGGACCTAGCAGTGTTGCAATCAGTGATTGAGAACAGTATACTGCCATGATCAGGATAAGGTCAAGCTGCGGCCAGTGTCCTGAGCAGGGATACCTCCTTGTAATCCTGCTGCTGCTGCCCACAAATAGGTATTCAAGACTTTCAGCTCACAGCTCAAGGATATGCTGGCCATTTTCACTGAAACTACCTGTGCTATATTGGCCAAAGGTGTCACCCCAATGTTGCCAGTCCTTACCCATGCTGGCACTGAAATCACCAAGGCCAGCAAGTCCGCACCTCTGCTCCTTATGGGAGCATTCTTAAATATTTGTACCAGTTGATTATAGAACGACACCTGACTACTCCAAACAGCAAAAACTTCTGTAGATTGACCAAAAAAAGTTCTGAAGATGGCTCCTAAGTTAATATTCGTCAGCCTGCTTGTCTCACTGAAATATTGGTGGGGTACATGCACAGAGGACAAACTTCTTGACAGCAAATCTGACAACTTGTAGCACTGGTTCCTTTTCAGCAAAGGCAGTAGTGTACTGCTATTTAGTAACCTGGTTTCCAAGACATCTCCCGAGAACTGCAATATCAACACTAGTTTGCTAGACCCACTCAAAACAATTATGGCTTCTTTATGCAGTTCATGGTCTTTCAGTTCAAGTCTTGTGAAAACAGCGCAAACATTCCAATAAGCAATGATTAACAGAGCCATGACAGAAGACATGAAGGGTGCTTCTTTTAGCCTCTTTTATAGGCGTTTCCCCAAACTGGGGAAAGCCAATCACCGCTACACAGGGCTGATTGAACATATGAGCTACTGCCAATGCCTGGGTCCTTCTCCACCAGAAGTGGCCATCAATCACAGACCTTCAATATATACATCTAGGCACAAGAATGAAAGAAAAGGTTACCGTAAGACCTCAACTTTCTCTTGAAAGACAACTGGCATGAATTTGCTGCACCTTCTAGAGCGAACATCACATTCTAATGCTGAGATTAGAAAACAGGACCTTGAATTTACACACCTGCCTTGAGGGATGACAATATTGTTTGTCAGAGGCATATGGCACCTTCTGTTTAAGGAATTCAAAAATACCAAATAGATTTGTTTTTAAAAAACTGGAGATTATATATATATGTTGATGTTTAACAGAACATGTAAGAAACTAATTGTAGCTTAATCATTCTGACAGTGCAAGCTTGTGTGAATTTTTGAAAAAATGCCTTTTGTTCTGAAGTGTTTTTTGGGCTGCTCATTATCATTCCCACTCCTGCACCAGACACCCTCTTGGCAACAAAAAAATTGCCTTTTACTTCATACTTGCAGTGAATTTTGTTTGGATGGCAATAGAGAAGTAGTTTTAATTGGCAAGATCATGTTCTAAGCCCATAATGCAAAGCAGGTGACATGTTCTGCAATGTGTGATCTAAGGTTTCAGTATTGAGGCAGGAGGATCTGGCTGCTGCGTAATGTGGCATTTATATAGCCTGATGAATGCTGTATCACTTGGAGGACAGCAGGCACGATATGCTGCCTTGAGTCTAACACTAGTGTTTGTTTTCAGTGCTCATTAACACCACACTTGTTAGACATTTTGTCCTTCAGCAAGGCTTCTCAAAACATCACTTTTACTACAACTGAGCATCTAGTTAGCCAACGAGCGTCTCCCAAACAAATAAGTTTTTATCCCACAAACTAAATCAGAACTTGGAGAAAACTGTACAGGATACACAGGAGGTAGCCTGCAGTTTCAATTTCTTTTTCAGTCTCACTGTACAGCTGCTCCATGAACTAAAGAAAAAAAAATGCTGGTGTTATCTGATGGGGAAAGGAAAAAGTGTCAAAAGGAAATTGATATTTAGAACAATTTTTTTCTCTGAAAGCTGGGACTTTGAGGTGCTCCTTACCACAGCAAGGAAAATATGATGATTGTATGCTTAATTACTGAAACACAGTGAAATAAAAGTTTGGTTTATACTATATAATCAGACATATTAACTGCGAAGAGAGATTCATGTTACTTGCCATAGCACTACACTATTTTACACTTGAGAGTCTCACAGGTATTAGTTAAGTTGAATCCTACTAAAAATTCTGAGGAGTAAGGGCACTTTGAAGTTGCATGGGTATTTCAAAGTGCCCATGGCTACACAGCATGGCAGCACTTCGAAGTTGCTGTGGGAAAAAGTTATCCTAATGAGATGCTGCATATTCATTGCAGCACTTCAGCCTGAATGGAGAATACTAATGATTACCATGCCCCCTTCAAAGAAGGGGGCTAGTGTAGACATAGCCTGTGTGTTAAGCAAGCCATTTACTAAACACTTCCATCACCAATTAAGGGCTGGAAGCCTCCATAATATGCAGTGCTGTTAACAACAGAACGACAGGCAGCAGACTGCATGCAGAACATTGGCTTCCTGTTAGATATGCCGTGTTTTGTCTGAAGATCACTCTTATATGTCACGTAAAACTCCAGCATAGCATCTTAATAGCGTATAGCTCTAGAGCTGCTTTTCCGTGCATCTGCTTCAACAGCTCATTTTAATTTTTGATAGGTGATTTGTAGTATTAATAAAAATAAATGTCAATCTACAATACTTGTATTCAAGTTTGAAGCACTCTCTAAAATATTTTTACTTTGTTGTAGACTACAGAAACTTAGCAGATCTCTTTTGGCAATGCCATTACAGTTTTATCATTGCCTTTTAAAGTAACACACTACTTTATGTAGTATCAATTGGAACACTTTAAAGAAATCTTGAATGCTTGACCAGTATCAGCTAGCAGACTTAGTGATAGTATGCACAACACATTTCAGATATTTGAATAGGTAACTGTAGCTGCCACATGCTTAAGTGTGGACACTTGCTTCATCGCTAGGAACACTTGGTTCTGAAGGTAAACTACTGCACTGTCCAGAAGCTGAAGGAAGGGTAACATTAGGATGGTACCAAGGCCATTTATTCTTGCTTTGGTCGTTTTCTGACATTTAGATCGCACCCTACAATTTTCTGCTTTTATTCAAAACAGCAGAGTACAACCCCCATCCAAGCAAACACTTGGCAAGTGATCTTTACATGAGGCCATAGTAATGACACTTGGCAATCAAGCTGGGCTGGTTTTAGTTACAAAATAAAGCAAGCAGTCCTGCAGCACCTTAAAAACTAATAATCTTATTTATTAGATGAGCTTTTGTGGGAAAAACCCACTTCTTCAGATCTGGAAAATTACTGAGAGAAAAAAAAAAAATGAGGAATAAGCTAAATAGGGGGTGAGGTAAAAAACCTCTGCAGGGGTCTATTGAGTGGGATGTCTGCCATCACCACAAATATCAAAAGGTGGGGAAACTGTCCTTAAAATGTGTAAGATAATTTAGATGTTTTTCTCTCAGTAATTCTCCAGATCTGAAGTGGGTATGTTCCATGAAAGATTATCACCCAATAAATAATACTGTTAGTCTTTAAGCTGCTAGAGAACTGCTTTGTGAAGCTACTGATTGACACAGCTACAGCTGGTTTTATTCACTAACTTTTACCATTGAACAAAACAGCCAGTCATGTAGCACTTTAAAGACTAACAAAATAATTTATTAGGATGAGCTTTCATGGGGCAGATCCATTTCTTCAGCTCTGGAAGCAGTGCTGAAAATGAATTGGCATGACCAACATGTAACAGATAGAAAAACTGAGCAAAAGGAGAACAGTGCAGAGATTCTCTCTGTGGCTCAGCAATATTTGCACGTGGCTGCAAAGCAGCTCCTTGAGATGAAACAAGCAGAAACCTCAAGGGATTTAGAAAGTGCTCATAAACTGTCTTCTAAACAAATTTAGAAGTAGTACAACTCAAAGGAATGACATAATGAAGCCTGGATATGCATTTTATCCAAGAGCCACACAAACTGGGACTCTCTCATGGTTACTACCATTCTCCGTACAACAGGAGTGAGCAATAATTCTTGATGGGGGGGGTCACTCCAAGAATTTGGAAAGTGGCCAAGGGCCACACCCTTCAATGATATTAATGGAGCAGGCACAGGGTCTAGGACAGAGGCTGGGTGCAGAAAGTTGCTTGAGATAAGAGATTGGTGTACAGGGGACAGAGTCTTGGAGAGAGTTTGGGTGCAGCAGACTGTGGCCTGGGGCATAAGACTGAGGTGCAGGGGGGTTTGGGCTGTGATGGGGAGCAGCAGGAGAGGGTTGTGATCTAGGGCAGGGGATTGTAGTACAGGGTCTGGGAGGGAGTATGGGTGCAGGAGGAGGGGCAGGGGTTTTGGATTATGTGGGGTAGGAAGGCAGAAGTGGGGGGGAGGGTATTGGACAAAAGGAAAAAGGCTGAGATGCCAGGGGCAGGCTCTGGCCAGGAAACTTACATGGGCAAGTCCCAGCCTTCCCCATCAGGCTTCCTGCCTGCCAGGCCACAAACAGGGACCATGTGCCCTCTGAATAGCTATGAGCCTGAGGGAAGGGGAAAGGGTGCTTTGCAGGCCGCCTGTGCTTCAAAAATGAAGCTTCCATTAGCCAGAAGCAAGCCAATGACATTGTTTGTGTCCCATGCTGGGGGGGCGCCCACAGCCAGCATTCTCCTTCCAGGCTCACAACTGCTCTAGGACATAAAAGGGCACCAGAGCGCCTTTTCTGAGCAGTGTGCAGGGCAAGCAGGAAGCCTGCCTGGAGGTTCCTGCTGCATGCACAGGCCACATACAGCCTAGGGGCCATGTTTTGTCCAGCCCTGTTGTAGAACATTCAAGGTACGATCAACTCACTGGGTGAGTGAGACACTGTGGAATATTATCTCTATTTATTTGGGTTTTGTTCAAAGGAAGTCTAAAAAGTTTAAAGTGTCCAGAAACTGAAGCTTAAGAGTCTCATTAAGTAACACCGTCAAATAATTTAACATTTATGTTTGCAAGAGGACTTTAATCTATTACAAGTTTAAGTCTTCTCATAAGGCTGCTATCTTTTGGATATAACACAAAAGGAGGAAGAGGGGAAAAAAAAGGGATAGTCTGTTTAGTAATCTTCATTCTGCACTGACAGCAGAAACATGGCCACATCTACATGAGAAGCCTGCGTAGACAGAAGTAACTGTTGGAAGGGATTACCCAGCAAAACATCTGTCAACAGATCGTATCCACACATAAAAGCAGATCAAAAGGGCAATCCACTCTGTTGGCAAAGAGCAGTCAGACTGCCCAGCCTTCTCTTGACAGAACGGCTGACCGGAAGCTCTCCAAACAGGGCTGCCTGGTGAACCAAAAGTCCTGTCTGTCAAAAGGATCCTTGAGCATCTACAAATCTGTTTTGTAGACAGAACACTGTTGAGAGAGGTGTTAGACCTGAACAGGGAGCAGTATCAAGCTATTGGCGGACATGCCAGGTTTTGTTGACAAAGTGCACTTGCTGCGTAGATGCTTTTGTTTCCTGGCAAAAGTCTAGCTTTGATGGGAGAAGATGCTCGTGTAAACGTGGCCCATAAGAGAAAGATTTTCAGTGCCTGAATATACTTTAAACTACACCATTAGCAAGAGGACAGTACATACTTTTATTAACAGTTGGTTACTATTAGGCAAGGACCCGAATATTTGACAAGTATGTCTGGTATTAACAAGCTGGATCATATATCAGTCAGGCTTCAGACAAGAGTTTGATTTTATTGTAAAATGCAATGCATAGATTAGCTTCTGGAAGCTGAAGTGTAGAACCTATATTTACCATAAATTAGTTCAAGACTTTCAGGCTTTGCTCAATAAGAATCCAAACAGCTCACTTGAAATATTTCTGTTTCAACTGTGTCACATGATTAAAGAGATTGGTTGCCCACTCAGTTATAATAGCAGTATGACTTGCAGCTTTTTGACAGTAAGCCTGATAAACTGTTGACAAACACTTGCTGCAGTGATGAAGTCAGCAGGAGTTAGTGCAAAAGAGGCTTCTGTGTCTCGGGAACAGAAAACAGTAGACTCCAATTAAAATCCAAGGCCAGTTCAGTTAGATTGTATCTGATTACACAGCCACAGCAGATGTTACATCTAAAAACCATAAGCCTCTTCAGATTCTGGAAAGTATGGGCCCCATGATGGAATGACTCCCTCCCCTGTGAGGTTTACTCATATACACGGAAAACTATATTCATTATGTTAGTATCTAACTAAAGGGGCTTAAGCGGAACCTTCGTAGAAGTTGTCTGCTTCTTAACTACCATGTGAAGCAGAAAATGTAAAGTGGAATCGGAGGGAAAAAAAAGGATTTTATAGTAAAGCCTAGCTATAAACTCTTGTGACTAAACAGGTTGAATCTGAGTTTATACACCTAGTGAGGAAGACCCACTGAGCCACTGTACCAAAAGACTAAGTAGCACTGACAGAAGCTGTTAACTATAAGAAACATCCCTCCTTTTCCATTATATTGCTTTGGTACAGGACCTATTTTATTTGATGCACTTTCCAGGTTAAGCATGATTAGCCATCGACTCATAAGCAGAATACTAACTGTCACCAAACATTTCACCTAATGAAATTATAGGAACCTGTTTGGTATGAGAAACCTTCATGCATTACCCACATTACAAAGAATTATGAGGGACCTGGTTACAAACATGATCACATTTGCAGAGAATATGGAAGATGCACCCTCTTCTCAAAGCCATGCAAAAAACACTGGATATGCAATCAGTGCTAAGACCCCATATCTACAAAACAAACCACAGATCACAACAGGCTGTTATATTTTAGACTGTGGCTTTACCATGGCATCCCAAAGTAATGAAGAGTTATTCAAATGCTTCAACCAATCTCAAAACTTGTGTGTAGCACTGCTGGAAAAAGAGCAAGCTGACCTCTACCTGGTCAGATAAAGAAGGAAACATGGAGCAGTTCTGGCACAGCCCAACTGTTTCTGATTCTCTCAGTACTCCCAGTTGTGCCAGCAATGTCATAGTGTTCACTCCTATAAGTTTCAGCACTTAAAAGCCAAAGATTAAGCAACTGTTCATTAAGATTTACATTCTTTTGATCTTTGACTATTAGACACACAGGGTACACCCTTTTGCCCTAGAGATGGAAAGTGTTTACTTAACATTTCTTCTCCCAGTAAGGGGTACTTCTACCACTTCAGCCAGTTACACACTATTTGTCCTTTCAATCATCACGAACTCCTGCCACAGTACACCTTAGAGCACTACTTGTTCACAGGATTGTTCTTTTCGAAAGTTCGTAGGAGGGAAAGAAAATTAAAAATAAATCACCAATTGGCCAGCACTGGCTCAAAAGAGAACTGCCACTCTGCCTAGTGGGTCAAATATCTCCCAAATAAAAAGTCACCAAGCTACCACTTTCGGGAGGTTAATCCTGTTGCTCAAAGTTTGGTTGTTCTGGCCTTCTGCAGAGAGGATTCTGACACACGGGGAAAAAAAAAACAAGCACTGCAGGGTCTGTCTTAATCTGTTCAATCATTTTAATATTTTTGCTTTCAGCAGGCTAAAGCTGAGAGCTTCACTTTTAGAACCGCCACCTTCCTGACCAAGAAAAAAAGAAGCCTCTCTCCCCAAACACTAAGTTTCGTCCCATGATGTGCTTAACCAACAGGACAGAGGCTGAATTTAAAGAGGAAGTGTTACCCAACAACAGGAGTGTCCTATTTAACTTGGTGTCATGCTAATACTGTGTAAAGTGACATTCCTGATTAGGCAACATAAAACTGTCAAAACATGAGAAAGTCACAATCACTTTAATATAAAGACCTAAATTCTTCAATAACATCTGCAAGTTGAAAAGTTGATAAAATCTCTTTTCCAATGTGTTGGTCAAATAAAGCTTTGATCAGGTGGTATGCACACACAGAGTAAAATATAAACATGGATTTGAGCAAAGCCTTCCACAATCAGTGAACTGTAAACAAAACACTGAAATGCACCAAGACTGTGGAAGTGCCCAACAGCTGAGTACTAAGGCTTGTACAGACAGGGACAATCTGGTTTACTGGAACTGGTGAATATGCTATCTGAAAGTCCCAATACATTTTTTTTTTTTTTTTTAAAAACAGCTACAGTGCCAATGAAAATTCTTTTTCGCAGAAGGGTGATGCAAGTAGTTTAAGTAGTGAGGACTGTCCAAGTTTAATGGCGCACACAATGTAATCTGTGCAACGATACAAGAACCACCGTACCCACTGTTGTGCAGCCAAAAAGTTGTCTTGTCTCTATTCCAAGATAAGCTTCTTCACCTTGCACTCAGCTATTGAATATATCAAGCAATTGCCACATCCACCTCAGATCAAAACTGGTTTCCTGCCTCAGCTCCCCTGTAAGTGCTTTTAACTATGTTACGCCCGTTATTGCATGTGAAGGAAAACTAACCAAGTCATATGATCCTTCCTAACTGCAGTATTGGGTACCAACAGTTGAGTGGAAGTAAACGGATGCAATTTAGTAATCCAGGCAACTCATTCAATTTGTCCCTTGCTCAGTGAGAGTCACAAAAACATCAGATAGACAAACTTTTAACTGGTTTAGTGAATTCATCAAAGCACAATAATGAACCACGCAGAGACTTCTCTTCAGCTGTTCAGAAAGTGTATGTCCTGAAATGTTCTATTAACAAGAAAAAGGTACAGATTTTTGGAATCAGAATGCTTTTAACAGCTGAGAATAAGCAACAGAGTGGAGAAATGGGCAAATGCACAGTCAGTAGCAAGACTTTCATGACAGGCAAAGAAAGCAGCTTTAAGCAGTTTATTGGCAGACTAATAGAAATAAAATAGAAGTGACTGAAAGCACTCTTCACATTCTGTGGTTGTTCGTATAGTTTACCTAGACATACTAACATGGGAAGACACCCTAAAATTATGGGAAAAAGCTATGGCTAACTCAAGCATGTGTCTGTCAATAGGAGGGTCTGTGGACACACCAAGGAAGCCATGCTATATTTGTTAGTACACAAAGCACCCTTCTGTAGTTATAGTTCTAATCTGGAGATGCCCTCACAACAACCTTAGGTTTAAAGGAAGTGTGTGAAAGGATCATCAGCTATAGAGACACCATTATTACATACAGTATTTTAGCCCCCCAAACACAATACAAAATATCCATTTAATGCAATTGTACTTGTGTGTTCCAACTGCAAGGATGCAAGGTAGGACACTGTAAAATGCAACAAGAACTGTTTATTACAGAGATTTGGAGAGGTCATAGACTATCACTAATTACAAACCAAATGAAAGCTCAGACAGGTGGGTACCAAATCGCACTCAGAGATAACTATCAACCTCTCATTACTCAATAACGGAGTTGTACCATAGCCTTTAGAGCAGCAGGTAAGAAGCAGTGCTCTCCGTACCCGATTGAGTGGAGATTTCCATTGGCAATAATGCAGCAACCAGGTTGCTATTCTCCTGCAACCTCCTGTTTTGAGGATTAGGTTCCCAGACCTGCCCAAAGATTGCTCAAACAGATGGCCCTCTCCTTCGCCACCCACCAATCCCATAGACAAAGCAACAAATCTTCCCCCAACCACTGCCAGAAACCTTCTTCACGCAATCTAAAGAAAAACCATATCCCAACACACCTCCTTTACCATCCCTCCAAACCACTAGGTGACAGACCTAGGAACCTGAACTCCTTCTTACACACTCTCTCCCTTCATTACCTACATGCTACAGAGAGGCACCCCCACCCCCGAGCCCAGTGGGAGGGAAACCAAAGAACTTAGATGGCTCCTACCTCCTCACACCAGTACCCACCCCAAAAAGCCAGAGAACTCCACGCACAGGCCCAGTAGGAGACAGGCCAAAGGACCTGAATGACTCCTACTCCACTTACCCCAGGACCCACCCTCCAGGGCAAAGAGAGCCCCACCCTCACCTCACCTAATGGGAGGTGGGCCAAGAGAACTGGTCACCCCTACACCCTCACACTCCACACCCATCCCCCGAGGCCCCGTGGGAAACTGGCCAAGGGCAGAGTTACTATATTTGAACTGTCAAAAAAATATGAAGCCTTTAAAAAAGGCTATATCTGTATCTACCAGCTCAGGTTGTATTAGTGTATTGCATATACTAGACCCCATTAATACAACGTGGGCTGGTAGAGACAGATACAGTCTCTCTCAGGGGCAGCCTTTTTCTTAATATGGTAACCATAAGCAATGGACCTGACCACTGCGCCCTTTCCCCCGGGCCCAGAGAGCCCCACCCCGCCCCCATGGGCGCCCTCCCGCCAAGACACCCCCTGCCCGCCCGAGCTCACCGCGATGACGTTGACGAAGGTGGTCTTGCCCGAGTACTGCAGCCCCACCAGGGTGAGCTCCATCTCCTCCTTCCAGAAGAGCGAGCGGAACCAGTCCAGCAGGCGGGAGAGCAGCGCCAGCATGGCGGCGGCGAAGCGGGCCGAGACTCTCCGGCACTACGAGACTAGCGAACGGGCAAGAGGAGCCTTCGGGCGCGGACTCGCAGGCTGCAGCTGCAGCTCCGGCCAAGGCCAACGCTGCCGTACTCGCCGTGCCACGGTCATATGACGGCTCGGCTCCCGACCCACGCGCCGGCCGGGCGAGCAAGAGCGGCCGAGCTGGCAGCCGCCGCAAGCCCAACCCACGGCGTCCCCTGCCGGCGGGGTGCTCGCCCTGCGGCCGGGGAGGACTCGCTCTTGCGTACCTGCCCGGCTGGGGTAGGGGCAGTGAGGGGGCTGGGGCAGCGTAGGGGATAGGCAGGGCCCCCACATGAGTGGGCGGAGTGCACTGGAGCCCGCGCAGGTTGCACATTGTGTTATAGTATGGCGGGGGGCTACAGGTTTGTGCTGGGCCCCAAAACTTATGCGTGGGCCCTGAGAGTTCGAGCTAGGGCAGTGATGGGGTTAAGGCCTAAGGCAGGGAAAGGGGCTGTCCAGGGGCAGGGATAAAGGGACAGAGGGCTTAGAGGGGCTAGGACAAGTGAAAGTTGGGTTCTGAGCAGTGCCTTTTTTGCACCCCATTGCCACCCTCTTCCCTAGTCCCCCTCAGCCTGCTGTCCCCCAAAAGCACCCACAGGGCTCCACTGCCTCTATTGACCCCATCGCCCCCCACCCCACCCCACCCCATATTTGGGATTGGAAGGGTTCGATTTTTATTGGTTGATGTCAGTTAAATATTTCCGGGGTGATCATGGAAATTTATAGAGAAGCAAGGTAGGAAAAATGCTTCTTAAGAACTTTTGAGAATTGGTTTAGGGATATTTACTTTCTGTTTTTACCACTGGTGTTTTAATGCTGTAAGGTTTAACTTTTGGAAATCACGCTGTTTGCTATCATTAAATAATTATTGACTCATTCCCCCCACTGTCTGACACCCACAACTGTGAAAATTTAAATAAAAAATAAAATGCTTAAAAATAGACTGATTTAATCTGTCAGAATTCTAAAGATATAAACACTGAATTTTGCCCAGGCAATTTCAGGTGTTCAGACCCCTTCCAATTATGCAACTGGCTTAAAAATCATGTGATTTTTAAAAACGAAATATACCTAGTTCATTATTTTTATTTGTATTTTGTGCCTTTAGGGTGCACTTGGGTCATTTTTTTCCCAGCTGTTTTCCAGAATCATTAGGGATAGAAACTTTTTTTCCCAAAAAATGAAAGCTAAGATTTTTACACAGGCACTTACCCCAGGAACCAGGGTTTTAAACATAAAATTTCAGAAGATTTATGATAAATCTTGAGCATGGCACAGCAGAGTTGCCAACTCTCCTACCCACCCGTCTCCCATACTACTTGCCCACCTCACTGTTCTCAATATTCCCAATACTTCCACTGTTCTAATATCCCATCACATTCTGATGTCTCATACTGCCGCCATCTACTATCCACTGTTATCTTCACTGCAAAACCCCCTGCCCTGTGATATCCCTTCTTAAACCTGCCGCACAATTGGCCCTGTGCTGCCCTCAAACCTCACACACACACATTGCCCCACAACCTCTCCAATGCTCCCAACTCTGCTCCCCTCTACTCTTCCATGTTGCTCCCTATATCTCTACTTTCCTTTCTTCAGTCCCACTGCCCTGTTAACACCCCAGCTCCGGCAGTGAATCCTCTAATCCTACCTCCTATATTGCCCACTCCTCCCCATACACTTCCTCCAGCAAAGAACCCTGCACCTGCTGCAGTACTGCAGACATTATCCCTGGTAACTTTACCCCTTGGAAAGAGATTGCTTATTGCATTGAAACTTACTTACCCTTGGAGCCCAGTGCTAATGTTTGAAAATGAAAAAGTAAAATTGATCAGCTTGGCATCCCTGGCCAAAATGAGTGACATATATAAAGGAAGCAAACAAATAGACTATGTCTACACTACAGAGAGCTTTCAAAAGAAGCCCTTCCAGAAGATCTCTTCCAAAAGAACTAACTTCGAAAGAGTGTGTCCACACCCAAAAAGCAGAGCAAAAGAGCAATCTGCTCTTTCAAAAGAGAGTGGCCACACAGTACCCACTCTTTTGAAATAATGGATGAGAGAGTGAAAAATCAGGTGCCAGGAGGACTGCGCTTTCAAAAAAAAAAGGACCACAGAGCATCTACATATGTTTTATTCAGAAAGAAGATGCTCTTCCTGAAATGGGGCTGGAAGAGCGCTCTCAAAAGAAGCGCTGCATTCTTTTGATTTACTTTCAAAAGAACACTTTTGGTGTTAGATGCTCCGCAGAATTGTTCAAAAGAGCCCCCTTCTTTCAAAAAATCTTTTGAAACAACTTGCTAGTGTAGATGCAGCCACTGTGTCACTAGGGGAAACCAGAGTAACTGTTCAGACTTAGGTTGGTTTCAGTATAGGTCTAGGCAAGAATCTGCAGTTTAACTTGCCGAATTTATTTGTAAAGAAATGTGAAAAGAATGGTCTGGAGTGAACTGTATTGAAGGAGGGGTCTCTGGATTTGGTGCCTGCTCCCCTGAGCGCCCATTGATCCAAAATATTCCATCTGTTGAACACTGCAGTATAAGGCATATCTATTTGTTTGGGCCTTGGGGGAGGCATGAACATGAAATATGCTGAGGTTTGTGTGGAGAATTTTATAGTTCTCGGATACGTCAAGTTCTGGACTCTTGGGAGCTGTTATCCGCTAGTTCGAGCTGATTTGCTTTTTGTAAATTATGTCAGTTATCTTGACCAGGGGTGTGCAAAGTGGGGGTGTGCCCCCCGGAGGGGTTGAAATTTTTTATGGGGGGCACAGCAAAGTCCTGCTCCCTGCAGCTGCAATGTCATTAACATGACAAGCTGGCTCTGCAGGACAGCGTGCAGGTGAGGCACACTCGCAATGGGACACTCCCCTCCACGCCAGGAGGCACCTGCACCATCACCACCTCTTCCCAGCCTGGCACCTGACCCCACTCCTGTCCCGTGTACAGACAAAGCCCAGTGTACAGCCTGCTCCTGCGAGTCCTCCAGTTGCATTTGCTGGGCAGGGGGGCTGCCTCCTCTGCCCTCTCCCCTCCATACCACCTGACCACACTGAGGTAGCCAGTGGTGTGCCAGCAGGACTGCTCCTGCCCCTACCCGCACTGCTGCTACTACTCTAGGGAGCCCCCTCAGCATGACACTGAGCCAGGGAGGTCTGCGTGCACAGTGGGGAGGAAAAAAGCCCTTTTACCTTGGCTCCCCAGCATTGGGCTTGTGTGTTTTATGGGGACTTTTTAAATCTGGCCCAGATGGATGTTCCCCATAATCATTTCTATCCCCACCTCTGGCTACGGCCTCTGCTTCCACTTTCTCCACCCAACCTCTGCCACAAAGGGCGCACAGTACATTACTTCCAGGAGATGGCTGCTCATTTCCAGGGCCAGCAGGAGAGCCCCTGCTAATTGTGGGGATGAAAAACGTGGCCCAGGGTAAAAAGTGTGCTCACCCCGATCTAGAGCAGTGGTTTTCAAGCGGTGTGCTGCGAGAACTGTCTAAGTGTACCACAGAAATTTTATCAATTTCCCCTCCCCCGTTCAGATTTCCAGAGGGAGTGAGTCACAATGGGGATGAAAGGCTATGAATAAGCCGCACAGCACCAGGTGACCTCTGACTCAGCCAGAATTCCTCAGGACAATCCACAGAAACAGGAGCTCTGGCATCCTTTGAAAGAACAAAGTACACATTCCCCATTGCACTGGGTTATCTGTGTGAGGAATGAAACAGGCTGATAGCCTAGTGCTCACTCCATACAGTGCCGTTCTTTATGGGAAAGATACCAGCTTAGCTAGCCTGGTGCCTGCCCCACTCCCATCAAAAGCAATGGGGACTTCAGCAGGAGCAGGCTCAACACTTCCTGGTATTGCCTGTGCCCTGACCCAGCTGGGGCAGATCCCTATGCAGGAGCTTCCACTGTAGGGAGAAGAAGGTTTCTATACCCTTTTTGTCTGTTGTGTCCTAAGCCAGCCATGTGCAGGCTCTTAGTTCATTAACAATACTGTCAGCTAGGCTGTAGACCCATTGCACAGGTGACCTCACAAAGGCGCTGAGATTCTGTGATTGCTGTATTGTGCAGTACTAGCCCCTATGCAGAAGCCCTATCTGAACTTCTGGGGTAGCAGGGCAGCTCCACACATTCCCCATTGCCCCAACCAGTGACTGAATGACACAAGTGGACCATGAGCATGCAAGGAGACCACCGCATATTTCAGTCCTATCCATTTCCTTTGTTCTGGGCTCCAGTTTCTGTAAGTCTTTCTCAAAGGTTTGCAGTTTCTCAACCTTTTGTTTGGGCTTATGTCACTCCTGCATTGTTGGCCCTGTCTCTCTTTAACTGTTAACTAAATACTGTGGCAATACTTGACTGAACATTTTCATTCCAATGTGTCACCAGATGTCACATATTTAATAGAAATACACAGTTGTATTTATTTTATTACATAATGATTAGCATATTCCCAATAAAATCATCATAATCAGATCTCATCTTAAGAAGTAATGACCACTTACAGCTCCCATTTCACTCAAAGTGAATTGGGAATGCTCAGCACCTCTCAGGATCAGGTAAATGATGCTTAATAGTCTAATATGGTAGCCTTCATACAAGGCTCTTGAAGCAAGTAACAGCAACTCTATTGTTTGGCATTATGTCCTGGATCTCTGAAGAATATACACAGCAATACCCTCTGCTTGGTGATTTGTGTAGGAACACTGGACAAGATATCGCAAGAGCCAAAAGCAACAGTACAGTCTGTGCATGCAGAAACTCACATTTATGACATGGCAGAGCTAATCTCAGCGGCGATTTCTCTCAGTTGCTGTAGATCATTACTGGCTTAATAAACAATTTTGTAAGATATATATCTTTGTACAAGCTGAAAAGAGACAAGCAGACACACATTGTGCACATTTCCCCCAAAAATGAGATAAAATGGGCTTCTTTTTTTTTTCTGGAAGCAAGTAAAATTTACTAACAACCGCTCAAGGAAAAAAAAAAAAGCAGAGAGAGGGAGAGAGCCAAAGATACAGGGCATTTTGTACTGGAAAACAACCACGTTAATACTTGGAAGAACACAAAATTCTCATCTGTCTTGAGATAGTAAAAGCTTCACAAAGGCTTTCCATGTCGACAAGAAATGTTCTGTTCCATGATTCCAGGCAATAGGCTTGGGGGACTGACCACAAGCTGCTTCCAGTGCCAGGATATGGACTGTGGATGATGCAATTTCTCTCTCAAGTTTAGCACCATAATAAAGTACTTCAGACACTAACAGCTTCTCCAAAGCCTGTGTTTGAACACTAAATATAAAATCCTGCTGCAAAGCGTTATCTGAAGGCCAGTGTAGCAGGTTTGGACGCAGTGATTTAACTCCACTATTAAAGCTCATTATATTACCTTAATAACACATTAGGCATTGCTCTGTTTATAGTGCATTCAAAAGTAGGAAAGACAGACCTGGACAATAACTTAGATCAGGGGTGTGCAAAGTGGGAGAGCAGGCCCCCCTCGGGGGGGGGGGTCAAAAAATTTCAAAAGCAGGGGGCACAGCACAATCGGCTGCTTGGTCTCAGGATCATCCATCTCATTAAAAATGTTGAAATGTTACTGTTTTTATATATATGTGTTCACATTTATCTGCCAATTAATAAAGGTTTACCTTCCATATACTTATTTTCTTATATGTGCTGAAAGGGTTTTTTTTTCTTATGAACATAACCAAAATTTCCATCAGTTTGGATTATATTAGAGAGGATGCAGGGGAAGCTGATGAAAATTGGAGCTTGACGTAAAAAATTTGCTCACCTTTGGCTTAGATAAACAATTTAATTGACTATTCAATAGACTAACAGTGGTTCTTAGCTTTTTGGACCGTGATCCCACATGCAGACCTTTGCAATTTCAGCCATCCACAGAAATCCCATGCACTGGTTACCTTGGCATGGCAGAAGTGTCAAGGGTAGAATGGTTTACAAGATGCTTCAGGTATCTGAGAAGGATCTGTTTCCTACTGCTGCTTTAGGAGAAGACAGGAAACAAAAAACAGGAATAAGATCACTACTGATCATCCTAAGACTTTTGCTGCAAATTCCCTGGAGGTTACAAATTGCAAGTTGAGAATCACTAGGCTAACACAATAACACTAACTAGGTCCAGAACACTTAGATTTCGTTTAAGTCTATTGAGCCTGTTATATTGCTAACTCCCTATAATAATACAGCACAGGGTAGTCCTGTAGTATTCTCAGCTCGAACATACAAGTCCATTTGGCACTTGGGGACTGTAGAAAGTCTCTATGAAGGGCCAGTGCCGAAGGCTATTTTATACTGTGCATGCTTACTGGGGACTGATATTGTTAGAGGTAAGACAGAAAGCTAAAAGTAGCATTATAGGACCCTGACTCTCATCAGCCCACCCTGACTAGTACTCCAACACTTCTTTAGTGTTAATCTAGGCTTTCATTTTTAAGTAACGCACCATCAGGCATAAAAGCTCTGAATCAGTTGTCCCAGACATGCCAGCAATCCCACTCCTTTTGTTGGCAGTTCTGAACTGATTCCCATCCACACACAAGGGATTATAGGCATTACATGGAGGGAAAAATGCCTGTTTCCACAAATCTCTGCTTCAGCAGTCATGATGAGATGAGTTATAGTGTGGTATATTATGAATTACAGCAGATGCCTATGATGAAGTGACACTCCCAGGTAGTAGTGGAATTAGACTTCCCTCTCCACTCCTCAGCAGTGGAGAGGGAAGATAGATACCTATTTTTTAATGTTGCAGTGTAGCTTCTCTTTATATCAGGAAATAAAGCTAACATCCCACCCTCGACACAGGCATAACATGAACCCAGGGCTTGTACTTTAGAAAGTATTAATCCATCTTGTGGTTCATTAATTCAGATAATTTCATACCCAAAATTAGCTGCTTCAAAGAGGGTGAAATGATTGTCACCAATTAGTCCTAATATAACACTAAACTGTGCACAGGTTTCTCATTGTGTGGGTGTTGGGATGAAGTAACAGCTCTTCTCAAAACAATGCATCTGCTCACTGGACTGTTCTTTGATTTGTGATTGGCTAAAGCCTGCCATGAGCTAATGCAGAGACATAGACTAATTGATTTAATTATTCATTAAAATCTGCCTTGTGACAATCATGCCATCATTTTTTGTAACACTAAGCAAAAACATCAATATTATCCCAAGAGCTGCTGCTTATTTGCATTACACCCTTCTGAGTGTCTCATGTGTGACTCCAATCCAGCTTTGAAGGGCAGTTTTTATGGCCTCCTCAATTTGCAGCACGTGAGATAAATTATGGTGCTGTATAAAACCTGGGATATTCAGGGTTCGGGAGGTACAAGCTGAGCTATATTCACGGTTGACATCCTTGTCCATCAACACAGACATGAACAACTTACACCTGTGATGCTAAATGAATATTAGAATGTGAGTTGTGCCTTGATGTGGGAGGTTACTTCTCATGTCCACCAGGTGGTGTCCCTATCCAAGTTTGCAATTTAAAGCCAAAGTTTGAAGCGGCTTTTCTTTCTTCCCACCCCTCACCTTTTCCCGTTTGATACCAATGGCTTACACTAGATAGCTGCTTTCCTACATTTTCTAACAAAGTTCCACAGGGACACTGACATGATGATGGGAAGGTCTGAGCTTCATGATTGCCTATAGAATTATAGAATCATGGAGTTGGAAGAGACCTCAGGAGGTCATCAAATCCAACCCCCATACTCAAAGCAGGACCAATCCCAACTAAATCATCCCAGCCAGGTCTTTGTAAAGCAAGGACGTAAAAAACCTCTAGGAAACAAGATTCCACCACCTCTCCAAGTAACCTATTCCCATGCTTCACTATGGGAAATAATTTTCCTAATATCCAACATAGATCTCTCCCACTGCAACTTGGGACCATTGCTCCTCCTGTTGTCTGTCACCACTGAAAACAGCCTCTCTCCATCCTCTTTGTAATCCCCCTTCAAGTAGCTGAAGGGTGCTATCAAATTCCCCCTCCTCCCCAGTCTTTTCTGCTGTAGACCCAATAAGTCTATTTCTCAGACTCTCCTCTTGGCCATGTCCTCCAGCCCCCTATCCATTTTCATTCCCCTCCACTGGCCCCTCTCCAATGCATCCACACCCTTTCTATACTGGAGGGTTGTCCCCAGAACTGAATGCAATACTCCAGATGTGACCTCACCAATATTGAGCTAAGGGAAATAATCACGTCCCTTGATTGGCTGGCAATGCTCCTACTAATGCACCCTAATATGCCATTAGCCTTCTTGGCTACAAGGGCACATTTTTTACTCAGATCCAGCTTTTCATCCACTGTAATCCCCAGATCCTTTTCTGAAGAACTGCTACTTAGCCAATTTGTCCCCAGCCTGTAGCCGTGTTTGGGATTCTTATGTCCTAAGTGAAGGATTCTGAACTTGTTCTTGTTACACTTCATCAGCTTTCTCTTGGCTCAATTTCCCAATTTGTCTAAGTCACTCTGGACCTTATCCCTACACTCCAGTGTATCAACCTCTCCCCCAGCACAGTGTCATCCACAAACTTGCTGATGGTGCAATCCAGCCTCTCATCCAGGTCACTAGTGAAGATGTTGAACAAAACTGGCCCCAGGACCGACCCTTGGGGGATTCCACTTGATATCGATCACCAACCAGACACTGAGCCGTTGATCACAACCTGTTGAGCCCGCTGATCTAACTATCTTTTTATCTACCTTACAGTCCATTTATCCAACTCATACTTCTTTAAGTTGCTGGCAAGAGTGCCATGAGAGATTGTATCAAAAGCTTTGCGGGTATATCACATCCACCGCCTTTCCCATTGCCTACACCCTAGGTCACAGCTCAAAGCAGGATGCAGCAGCAATGTGAGCCTACAGATGGGTGAGTCCTGTTCAGTCACACCTACAGGTCCTGCCAAGCCATGCTGACTTAAGCTCATTTCTGGCCTCAAGTTTAGGTTTCCAAATCTTTTTTCCTCATATGATTTCATGCTATTCAGATTGCCATAGGTGGCATAAGGCAAAGCAAAGCCAATCATACAATTTTCCTCCTCCCACTACAGGACTGTACACAGGGCAGGTATTGTTCTCCTGCCTTTATCTGGGAAGAGCCAAAAGTTTATTTTTCTTTCCACACCACCTCCCATCACCAAAGATTATATCTGAGAGTTTTAAATACTTGGAATGGTGGACAGCGTGGAAACAATGGTAGGAGAACCTGAAACTAAAATCACAAGTAACATTTTTCTTATTGTGGCACAACTCAGGGTAGGGACATGCCTTCCAATGATTTGTACAGCACCTAGTGCAACAAAACTACTCTCATTGGTAGCGGGAGTGTGTAACTGACACAATATAAACACACACTAGCAGTAAGGGCAGATGGATTTCACTGCACTCTTTCTGAACTTACTGTTTTTGATGTTTGTGTTTGCTTCTCTGCTGCTGAGATGTATTCCTTTGACCTCAAAGCACAGGCTGTGTTCACTAGAACTCTGTAGTTGTCCTCTCACAGATGACTGCACACTGCTAGGTGATTTTCAAACATGGAGATGGGATTCATACAAGTACTCCTGGGATTTGGGAGATTGTGCCACTGCTCATCTACATATTTAGGTGAGGGGCTGGTGAAATGGGCAGGTACATATTGCACTGTGGCAAGTATAGCAGAGGCAGCCATATTAGTCTGTATCTTTGAGAACAACAACAAGTCCTGTGGCACCTTATAGACTAACAGATATTTTGGAGCATAAGCTTTCATGGGCAAAGACTTGCTTCATGCATCTGATGAAGCAGGTCTTTGCCCATGAAAGCTTATGCTCCAAAATATCTGTCAGTCCATAAGGTGCCACAGGACTTGTTGTTATTGCACTGTGCACTGTATTCAATCCAGGAAGAGGTGAACACTCTCCCACAGAGGAGCCCAGCTGGGAAACAACTGGTTATGACACTGATGTAGATGCCACACTAGACCTTCTCTAGGTGAAACTACTTGTCCTAGCATATCGGGCATGGCCTTCACTGACAGATCATCTGGGAGAAAGGCGCAAAAGGTGAGGAGGAAAGGAAGAAAATTACTTATACCAGGTGTCTATTAAGTGACTTGCCTGATATTACTACAAATTTCAAAATTGGGGAATATCAAAAATATTTGTAGTGATCTCAGGCAAGTCACTTAATTTATTAGACACTTGGAGTAAATAATTTTCTTCTTTTCCCCACTCTTCATGCCCACCCCCAGCTCATTTGTCAGTTTCCATTTCATTTGTTTGTTTCCTATTTCTCCAGTATCTATCTGACATGCCAGTTCACGTTCAGCACTATTTCCAGATCTGCGGAAGTGGGTCTGCCCTACAAAAGCGCAACACCAAGTAAATTATTTTGTTATCCTTTAAAGTGCTACAGGACTGCTTTTTTGTTTTGTGAAGATACAGACTAACACGGCTCCCTCTCTGTATTATGCACCAAGTGGCTTTCTGTTTTTGCATGGGTTGTGCAGCAGAGGGAGCTACAGTCCATCACACATTTCCACCTTTCTGTTCCCCTACCTCCAGCCCTTTCATCCCCCTCCCCCAGCTCATAAACAAACCACCTCATTCTCATCCGGAAATGTGGTTCACTTGTGACTTTGGAACTCCCAGGCTCCCAGTTCAATATACTGCTGCCACCCTGACACTGGGCCAGCATGTGCTTCAATAAATCTTATCTTTTAATGCACATAATAAATGCAAACTACATTATTTGCTCTACAAGAGTTGGTAACAAATGAGGAATGAATACAATGGTAACATTTTTTCTAGGTGCCAATTCCAGTCCCAGCGTGACCTTTCTATTTGTGACAAGGCAGCATACAAGCAGGTGGGGAGGTAATTCTTAAAAACGATTGTTGCTCAGACACAAGGGAAAGAAACAGAGAGACATTTATTCCACATACTACTAGATTTACAGTTTATCTTAAGCTGCTATATAGCGCTTCTCATCAGTAGATCTCAAAATGCTTTACAAAGGACATTTCATTATCCTTGTTTTACAGAGGAGGAAAATAAGGCACATAAATTTCCCCAATGTCACTCAGCAAGCTAGATTAGCAGAACAGCTTTTTTGATCCAAAGCCCATTGCTCTAGCCACTGGACCAGGACTGAGCAAGTTTTTTATGTCAGGCCCCACTTTTCATCCCTGCAATTAGCAGCCCCTCTTTCCCCCCCACCCCTGCCACCTGTCTTATGTAATCCAAACCAATGCAAAGTTTGGTTATATTCATATGAAAAAAAATCTTTTAGCATGTGTAAGAAAATATGTAGAATGTAAAAACTTTCTTAATCGGTATATGAATGGAAATACATAGACATAAAAACAGTAACATATTTCAACATTTTTAATTAGATGAATGAGCCTGAGACCCATAAAGTTTATAAAGCCTTCTCATGCAAAGCCAAAGGTGGATTATTGGCCTATAACCCCAATAATAATAAACTGTTTATTACAGGTATGAGCCTTACTTCAGGCATGCAGCCCAAGGCTCACGTGATCCCACCTGTATATAGAATGGGAATAAAGCTAATAAGTGGGAAAGTTAGGCTGATCATGAGGGAAAACATCCTGATCACGAGATGTACTTACTTTCCAGACTAGCTTCTCAAGGGAAAAGCACATGGGGCACTATTAAAAGTAGTCATTGAACGTGGGGATGGATCTACCCCTGAGTCACAGTTGCCACTCTGATGATGCAGAAAGGGTGTGGATTCAAAGAACACTCCATTAGATACAAGCACGTCTCCTACAGCTGGAAGGGACCTTGAGAGGTCACAGAGTCCAGCCCCTGTCCTTTCAGGAGGACCAAGCACCACTCCTGACAGTTTTGTGTGGTTGTGTTTTTAAATCTATGTGCCTCAGACCCCTAAATAGCGTCCTCAAGGACTGAGCTTCTAACTCTAGGTTTATAAGGGCAATGCTCAAGCACTGACCTACGCCTTCTCCCATTTGGCATAAACCAAGCAGAGGCAGTTGCTGCACCAGCCACCACTGCATGGCTAAGGGTAGAAGCAACTTGTACTTAGGGTGACTACACTGCCCTATGGCCAATGGGGGACACCAGGTTCCAAGGATGGGGAGCTGCTGTCCCATGTCAGGGCTCCTTGGTAATGGGGGCTACTGCTCCATACTGAGTCGCTGGAGATGGGAGCACCACAGCCTTCTAATGACTGGGAGTAGAGGATGGGGGCACCACAAGCTCCTGGCAGTAGGGGAGGGGGTGCCAAAAATAGGGGCTCAGCAGCCTCCTGGCCTTGCTGGGGAACAGGGTAGCTGCCCATGGCAGAGCTTTCCCACAGCAGGAGCTGTCTCTCCAAGGCACAGGATGCTGGGGAATGAGGCAGCCACCTTGTGTTGGAGCTTACTGGCAGAGAGGGCTGTTACTGGCATGCTGGGGAATGGAGTAGCTGCCTCGTGGAGGAGCTTCTCTGCAGCAGGAGCTGCTTCCCCAAGGCATAGGGCACCAGGGAACTGGGAAGCTGCCTGCAGCAGAGGCTGCTGCCCCGAGAAACTGGGTAATGGGGAACAAGTGCCCCCCAAAATCCAGGACAATTTGCTCATTTTCTTAAAAAAAGCCGGGATACCTGTGAGGCAACTTAAATAAGGGACTGGACAGGACAGATGGTCACCCTAATTGTACTCCATCAGTCCTTCTGTGAGCAAAGGTCCCTTTGGCTGTTCCACCTGAGGGTTGGGTCAGTCATCTGCTCCCTGATGCCAGCCCACCCCCACCCACACAACTGTACCACAGCGTGCATTACAGATAGGAACATTCTGGCCAAAACCTCAGCCATGTGAATCTGCCTAGCTCCACTGCAATCATGGTAGTGAAAACGATGCTATTCTAATTTGCACCAGTCAAAGATCTGGACCACTACCTCAAACCCAACGTAAGCACCCCACCGCTGAGTGTGTGAATAGCGTTCTTCTTGGGACATGCCTAATATCTAAAGCTACACATGAAACCATCATTAGGAGGAAACCTCTAATCTCTGATTCTTTGCAGCATATAGCCTGTCGGAAGTTTCTCAGTACCTTTGTGTTCCTAGTTCTTTTACAGCGAGCAGTATTCTCAAGAGCCCTACCACACCATTTTGAACAATTAATTTTTTGCTGAAGAATTGCATCTTAAATTCTACTTTCATGGCAAATGATTATTCCGCTCAAAGCAAAAAAGCAGTCAAGTAACACTTTAAAGACTAACAAAATAATTTATTAGGTGATGAGCTTGCATGGGACAGACCCACTTCTTCAGACCATAGCCATACCAGAACAAACTCAAGGCACAGAGAACCAAAAACAGTAATCAAGGTGGGCAAATCAGAAAAAAAATTATCAAGGTGAGCAAATCAGAGAGTAGAGGGGCAGAAGGGGTGGGGAAGGGGGGAGTCAAGACTTAGATTAAGCTAAGTATGCAAACAAGCCCCTATAGTGACCCAGAAAATTCCAATCTCGGTTCAAACCACGTGCCTTAAATATTTGTGCTTTAAATATTGTCTGTTCTGGTATGGGTACGGTCTGAAGAAGTGGGTCTGTCCCACGAAAGCTCACCTAATAAATTATTTTGTTAGTCTTTAAAGTGCTACTTGCCTGCTTTTTTGTTTTGCTAGTATGTAGAATAGCACGGCTCCCTCTCTGTGATTATTCCGCTGTTGACACAAATCTCTCCTTCTCGGCTAACAAGTGAAAAGAGAGGCCATCTCACTGACATTCTGTTTTTTCATGATACCTTACGTATGCTGTGTCAGCACAGGGACATTGGGTGTACTTACACATGAACAAAGAGCAGCCATATCCTTTCAGCCTGCTTGTTTTTATTTCAGATTAATGGAAACAACAAAAGAACAAAAGTAAAGTCTCTATGAGACAACATAGTGCATACCTACTTTACACCACGCTGCATCAATCTCTTCACAAGTTCTATCCACCAAGGAAATTATATGAACTTAATTGCTGGAGTATTTAAGCCTCTCTCACTCATTACTGGTTTTCATCCTTCCACAGGCTCTGTGAGACAGCAAAATGCCATCTCCATTTTACAGATAAGGATCAAAGTAGATAAAGTACTCCTCCAAGGTTACACAGGAAGCCCATAACAGACATGAGAATTGAACTGCTGCATTAGACTCAGTAGGGTTGCAAATACTGGGGTTGTAAACAAGAGCACAGTTTGATCCATTATTCCTTGTTATCAATGGCTGTGAGGAAGACACCCCCCCCCCAAATTTAGAACTGCATGTGCACCTGGGCAAACCCTCACATGGATGCACAGTTACTGTCTAATTACTTGGTGGCTCATGCAATCATAGTATTGGCAAACTCCATTGGCTAGTTATTCTCAGAGTTGGTTGGCTCCATGTGCAGCTACTGAGATGTGACATGCAAAGTAGCATGATAGTTCTGAAAACACCTGGTCCACTTGTGCAGCTATTTATTTATTTAGACTGTGGTCTAAAACAAATTCCATCGCTAAGGGAACACATACACAGCTCTGAATGCCCTCAACATACATTTTGAATAACAAGCACATGGGGTACAATCAACCTTAGCAGCAGCATTTCTTCCTCCCACTCAGCCGTACATCACCAGGCATATGAACTACACTGCTTAAAACCCACCCACCAGCACACTTTCCACCAGATAAATCCTACCTTGTTAGTCTTTAATGCAAAGGTACTAGTAAAACTGCATGTTTCACTGAGCATGTACATCACATAACCATCAGCAGCTGAATCCCTATACCAGAGCCACTTCCAAGGGCCTCAGTTAACAGCTCCCACCAGCAGATCTTGATTTCCCCCTTGCCAACTTACAATTATGCCTTCCTTTTGGGAAATGATAAGGGATGTATTTTAGGCACCTGCCAGGAGTCATCCCTAGAATTTTCCTTCCACAAAATGTAATGAGCCTCCTCTTTCAGGAAAAATACACAGCCTGGAACCTATTTCAACAAATTAAACAACAGACTAATTAGTACTTAGCCTCTGCTAGTCAGAAAGATTAATTTAGGTGACCTGCTCCAATCAAATAAATGTTTGCTCAGGCCACCCTATCACTAGGACATTTCATTAGTTACAAGGTAGAAAGGGATTAGGCAGATCTAAACCATTCTCACAATTTCTTGTCTCAAGTCTAACCTGACCCACCCTTGACCCCAGTGTTGCAGGGGCAGCCCTGAAGTCTGATGAAAGAGAAGGGAAGTAAGAGTCAAGAGCCAGTGCTAAGCAGCATTGAATTTGCATCAGATAGGCACCTTCCTTTCAGAGCATGTTGCAACTAGAACTGGAGAGTAATTGGCATTAGCAGGGAGATGTCTGTCTTTGTTACCCAAAGCCTAATGCAGCTGTTTAGTGGGATCAAATCAAGTCCTGCTTCACTGTTCACAAATATTGCCAACTGGATTAACTATATTCTAGTTTCTACTTCCCTGGCCAGAGGAAGGAAGAATGGACACGCAAAGACAAAAACAGCAATAAATGACTTATACTTTCCTGTAACCCGTCTGGCTTTACTAACAGGAACTTCAACTTTAGACTGAAAATAAGACAAGATGCCTCTTTCTCTGATGCAGAAGGGTGTTTCTAGAACATTTCACTGATTTTTATCCCCTCTTTGATAGGGGCAGTGCACAACAGCACATTGCTCTGTAAGCGTGGTAGTGACACATCAGTGTGTTAGAGGGACAAGGTGGGTGAGAATCTTACACAAAGCTCTTCTTCAGGTCTTCTTCAGGGGAAGAAGGGCTCTCTGGGAATAGCTATGCTACCAGCTGGATCAAGGAGCCAACAGGGCTTGATTTGTCACATACAGTGCAGACATAATAAATCAACCACTGATCTCTCTCCCATCTAGTTTCTTCAACAGAACGAGAAGCAGAGCCTTTTGGGGGCCTGGCAGGGGTGGCCTCAGCCATCCTACGGATAGGAGGGAGGAAGGATTACCTGACCCTGGGGCCAGGCTGGGCTGCGGAATTACCTAGGGCTTGAGCATGGCACTGGTTGCAGCAGGGGGTCAGCTTCCCCCTGCACTCACTGCATAAGTGGCAGGAGCTGCTACCACTGCCACACGCAACCCCACAGCCCCAGGTAATCCACCAGCCCTGTTGCTGGGGGAGGAGGCTAGGGAACAGGACAGCACAGGGCAGGAGAGGGTCAGGGCCAGGGGAACATCGGGGGTTGGGGGATTGCCCTGGGCCCTTCGTCTGGGGCACTGGAGGGGAGTTGCCCCAGAGCCCAGCTCCACCTCAGGATGGCCCTGACGAGAAGCACAAGGGGGGTCGATAGGAGAACATCTCCTGTTGACGCACCACAGCGACAATGCCTCAGTAAGCAGATCTAAGTACGTTGACTTCAGCTGCACTATTCATGTAGTTGAAGTTGTGTAATTTAGATTGCTTTCCTGTGGTAACATACACCACAGGCCTCAGCTTGAAAGCTTGCTTCTGTCATCAAGAGTAGTTGGTCCAATAAAGTGTATTTCTACATTCCCCCATATATCTCTAATATCCTGGGCCAAACACAATATGGCAACTCCAGTACGTTATCAGGAGAACTGGACATACCAGGGGATTTGAAACAGGAGCACTGAACCTCTCACCCCTTGATCACTAGTTCAGATGTGGCTCAGACCCATAGTGACTGAATATGTTTGCCTGTTTGATGGCCTGTATGCACTCAGCAGATGGCCTCAGTTCAGTTCCTGATGTACAAGTGTCTGTATCATCAAAGCTGCTTGTGCAGTTGGTACCTATTATCTCAGTTCTAGGCAGGCCAACAACTGAACTGGCATGAGCACATGAACTATTCTCTTATTCTTGAGGTCCAGCAAGAACAATTTTGTGGCATGTTGCTGAGGCATAGATTGAAAAAGCACCTGTCTATGCTTCTGTTGTGTGGAGGGAAATTAATTCTGGGGATAGAGACGATAAATGCTGGAGCCAGAGCTGTCATTTCAGGATTTTTCTACTCTCTTTTTCATCTTTAAAAAGACCCACTTGCTATCAAGAAAATTTCAGGGTGGCCACAGATGGTGTGTGATTGCTGTGGAGGATGGCTTTAGAACTAGAAGGCAGAGCAGAACTAGTGATGTGGGCATCACACGTGTCAGAGTTTCTCAACAGATGGTCCTGGGACCACCAATGGTCTATCTTGTGAGCCACAAAACAGAAAGAAAATGTTGTGCAGAAGGTGGGAGGATTTGGAGCGTGAGTAAACCCTACTTGGTTCTCTCTCATGACAGAGGACAAAAGAATTGGCAAACCACGGACCTATTTACTTCCAAATCAGTATGCTTGATGCTCTGCCTACAGAACCACCTTGAATTTAAATCCCTTTCTTCATTCTGGGTGTAGCTGCCAAGCACTTAGCCCTGTGTACATCACTCCACCTTGATTTAAAACTGCTTCAACTTGTGCTGGGAGTGGTTTCCAAGCACTTAGCTCACCCATATCTTATCCATACTGGCTTCCCTTATGGGCTGCGCCCAATGCAGGTCATGAGCACAAACGCACACCCAAACAAACAAGAAGTGTGTTAGCGCTTCCCATTCCCACCGGGCTTGTCTGGAATGGGATGGCGAGTGAGTCAGGAGTGCTGTAAAGGAAAGTGAAATGTCTCCACCCAGGGTGTAAGATAGGTGCAGGGGCAGATTAGTAGTGTTGGATCAGATTCAGGGGTCTGCATAAGTCTTTAATCTTTTCAAAATCCTGCAGACTCCCTCCCTTTCACCTGTCTCACATGCACACACGCAAAGCATGACTAACCAGCTCTGTGTGGGGATGGCAGACACTCCAGAAATTCCCTGAGGGATTTCATTTGCAAAATAAAACAATAAGGCTGCTGTCCATTCCTTACACGTGAAAACGTTCCTGTATAGTGAGCACAACTGCTGCAAGTTGTCTCCAGATGCTAAGAGAGGAGACGGAGCACACTCCAAGCTCCTGCTACTGTCTGGGAACTGATTGCTGAGTATTTCCTTTCTGATTTTCAGATCACAGGGGTTGCACTGTTAAGCATTTGGTGACTTATTTTGATAGAGAGAGAACTAAGCACCCACACTTCCCACTTTGTTTCTTACGCCACATTGGCAGCATGAGTTGCCATGCAGTCACTGTTGTGCTTGGCACATGTAATTTAGTTACCAGAATTTCCAGTGGAGTTGCTACTTATTCATCCGTGGCCAGTCATCCTTTGACAGACAAAAGCCTGGGGATGTCTGTGGTTAGGGATAAGAAGGCTGAACATTTCTGTTCTTCCAGCCTCACTCAATAACAGCCAACTAAGATCATCTGTTTCAGTGGTTCCTGACTGGTGGTTGGTGACCCCCCTAAAGCAGATAATTGGATAAGGAAGAGGAAGAGGCCATGATAATGCCTCCTGTTCCTCTTTCTAGTCTTCTGCTGAGATGCATTGGCGCAGCCACTTACAACTGACCTTACTTACATGCTGGAAAATATCCCATAGGCCTTTGTGATGATTTTTGCAGATATGCCTTCCAATTTTTGAGAAACCCCCTCATCTCCAATGCATTGCTGCCATTCAGCGCAAATAATTCAGGGGTGCACGGATAAGGGCGGAGAAGCTGTGACCTAGTTTTGGTTTCATTGCTCTGGTCTCAGACTGTTAGGAGACAAGGATGTGGTTTAGTGGTCAGAGCAGAGGAGTGCGAGTGAAAAAAATCCTTTGGGTCTTATCCTGACTCTACAGTCATTCTTCCTGTGCCTCTTGGGGAACCACACAGGGGGAAATCCTTCCTTGGCCTCCACAGTGTGCTGGTGGAGAAGAGACAGAGGGCACAGGTGGTCTTAGTGTTGGCTATTCTCCCTGCTCTGGAACAGGCTACTGAAAGAATAGCGCATGTTCCACACCATTCCAAAGGGGGTGTAATGTGACCACTACTCCTGTGCAGCTCCAAACAGCTTCCTGTGAAGGCCTTTGGCGTACTGGCCTTGTACACATTTTCCACTCCAGTCTGACTGCTGGAAAAGATTGGCTAAGAAGCACGTTACACAAAAATATGCCATCACCATCACTTCAGTATTAGCCAGTGCAACATCACATGAATTTCTTCTTCGAATGCAATGAAAATGGCCAGTTAGATCAGAAAGAGAAGGTTCATGGCAGGCGTAGACCTGGGTTTAGGTTGAATTTCAGCAGCATAATCCAACACAGAAGAGTTGTAATATGGAAATCTTTCAGGTTGGTTTGCATAGAAGAAAAAAACATTCTCTCTATCGCTATATAGCTATAACAGTAAAATATTGCTCAATTAGAAATTTCCCCACGAGCTGCATTAAATTGCAAGGTAATCAGGCAGAGAAATGATTTTGCTGATTATGGTTGGTCTTGCCTGTTGGCTTCTGGCTATAGTAATCATAGGAATTTATCGCCTCAGTCGCCTTCTAGACTATTTTGGAGTCTCCAAAAAGAGCCAAACACCTTCACAGCTGTCAAAATATCTTTGACTTAGGCAGGCCCAGGTTGAATTTTGTTGTATGCTGCCCCTACTTTCTCATCAAATGTAATTGGTTGTTCCCTAGAGCACTGCTCTACCTGGAAAACCCCTCTGTGGTTTGAAGCATGACCAGTACATAATAACCCCGGGTTGTAATGGTCACATGCACAGCAGTCGTTGGGTTCAGTCTGAACAGCTGTACCACTGACCACTAAAAGCCCTTTTGCAATTCCAAGTCTGAGGTTTTGTTTCCCCCTCCTCCTTTCCCAAGGCAGCCAGCCCTTCTCCTCCCTGTGATTAACTGCCCACTCAGGGAGGCCAATGCTGTAGACCACATCCTCCCAGCCAGGGAGGAACAGGCAGGCCTCCCCTAAGGGGGTCATTGTTGAGCAAGATTAGGCACTCCCTCCACCTTCTCCTCAGGGACTGGGTGTGCTAAGGCCACAGCACTCGCTAGGCCAGGAACAAGAAATTTAAGGCCTGTTTCACCTCTCACTTGCACCAGTAGGAAGTTGTCACCCTCTGTATAGCTCCACTGACTTCCCCAGAGGGCCTTTTTTTGTGATTTACATCTGTGTGAGAACAGAAGCAGGCCCCAGCACTCCAGCTTGCCTCACATATGGCAGGGCAAAGCATAGTACACAGGAAGGAGAAAGATGCCACGGCCTGCAGCACAGCTGCCATCTGTCCCCTGGTGCCAGCCACACCCAGGATAGAATGTGTGCATTGTGAGGGGCGGTGGCCATGCAGAAGCAGGGTGGTGGTAGGGAGCAGCCACTTGGCACAGCAGCTATTCATAACCCTGAGGCAAACTTCTGCTTAGGTTAACACTGCTCACTCTAGCACTAAGTCCCTCACTAGGTGGCTTTCCCACCCTCAGAGACAGAAGCAAAGCACTGACCTGACTGGGAAGCCAGCAGCAGCATTGCCGTGAGCCATCTGTGCTGCCTCAAGATGGGAGGGTCTCCACAGGGAAGTACTCTGCTGCATAGGTTTGGGGCTCCGTTTCGTGGGGAGCCTTGCTTTTCGCTTTTGCTAAACCAGGGAAACCAGAAACAATGACGATCTCATGTCATCAGGTCGGTGCCATTTGCAATGCACTCACCCTCTTCCTCTGAGTTTTTGGGGTTGGGAAGTTCCCCCAAAGTGACTGTTCTCCTTCACGTAACATACAGAAAATTTTCAAGCATCTGCAGAAATATAAATGGCAGCCAATGTGTCGGTCCGTAAGCACACCAAGGCTGTGTCTACACGTGCCCCAAACTTCGAAATGGCCATGCAAATGGCCATTTCGAAGTTTACTAATGAAGCGCTGAAATGCATATTCAGCGCTTCATTAGCATGCGGGCGGCAGCGGCGCTTCGAAATTGACGAGCCTTGCCGCCGCGCGGCGCGTCCAGACGGGGCTCCTTTTCGAAAGGACGCCACCTTCTTCGAAGTCCCCTTATTCCCATGAGCTCACGGGAATAAGGGGACTTCGAAGTAGGTAGCGTGCTTTCAAAAAGGAGCCCCGTCTGGACGCGCCGCGTGGTGGCAAGGCTCGTCAATTTCGAAGCGCCGCTGCCGCCCGCATGCTAATGAAGCGCTGAATATGCATGTCAGCGCTTCATTAGTAAACTTCGAAATGGCCATTTGCATGGCCATTTCGAAGTTTGGGGCACGTGTAGACGTAGCCCAAGTGTGTAAATGCAGGCCGTGGTGCAGCTGCTGTAGCCCTCAAAGATCTAGGGCTGGCTTTGTACTTGAACCCCAGGGAAGAGAGTCAGGTGAGAGAGCTTTTGGCTCTGTCAGACTTCCTCTAGGACCACTTGGTCTGTATAATAATTCTGGGTTTGTTTATTTTTGTGATGCCTAGACTAGCTCCCTTACCCCATCGGCAAGATTGCCAGAGCTGCTGAGTACCAGCAATTCCCTTCTGAGTCCATAAGAATATCAGGTACTCTCAGCACATCTGGCAATCATGTCTCAAATTGGGCAGCTACAAAACGAAGCCCCAGCCTCAGTGCCCACTCCTGAAAACCATCCCCTCAGCAAGCTACCACTGCCTCAGCCTCCCTATCTGCCACGGTTCACAATGACTGTGTGATTTAGGTTTGTTTGCGAGGCACCCTTCTGCTAAACAAATGCATTTATTTATTTCACTTCCTTTCAGGGATTCCCATGGTGCTGATCACCATAGAAACTGAGTGGCTCATACTGGGTGGCTCCGTTTGAGGCCTGATTCTCAAATGTGCTAAGCCTCTGAGGCGCTCACTAACAGTGCAGAATTGCACTGATAGTTTTGGTCTAACTCAGAGGTAGTGAGTGGGAGTCTGAGGGTTTGTCTGCACAAACAGGGTTACAGTAACAGAGGGGGACATGGGGTGCATGTAGCCCTCAAGCACCGTGGGTGGGCGAGGTAAGGACTCTCTGGGTAGTTTGAGAGAACTAGCGGAGGGAAGGGGCCTGGTGCCCAGAGCAGGGCTTGGGGCCCCACAGCACTCACTGGCAGTGGTAGCCGGGAAGCAGAGGAATGTGGCCTTAGCTCACTCAGCTCCCATTGTTCCCAGTGGCATGGCTCTGCTTCCTGCCAGCAGTGCAGAGCAGTGGTCCTGCCCTCCCTGAGCCGGGAGAGCAGAGATGAGCAGGCTAGGGCCATGTCCCTCCACGTCCCCCTGCTGCTGGTGATGAGTGCCTACCTCTGCTGACCACCCCTAGTCATTCACAGAAGGGGGTTTGGGGTAAGAAGTGGAGCAGGGGTAGAAGAGGGGTGAGAAAAGGGCAGGGAAAGGCAGAGGGTGGAGAGGGGTTGTCCCAGCCCTCCCCGAGGTTACGGGTGGCACAGGGATAAGGCAGGTAGTGGGCCTAGGCTCATGGCTGCTCCCTTCCCCTCCACCCCAGGAGCCCTCCTCAGCAGTCGTCCTGCTACTGACATAGCATAGGGTGTGTGCGTGTGAGAGAGGCTGGTAGACAGCATTGTTCGGGGGTTGGATTTTATTTTTCACATCCTGAGTTACATCTTCATATCCATATGGATTTGTAGGGTGAACTATTCTGATTCTCCCTTGCCTTCTACCACTGCAAAGAGGGTGTGAAATGCTGCCATTCTGATCTGATAGCACTTGGCCTGCCTGAGAACAAGAGTGTAAGGCAGCAAACCTCCAGGCAGACCCTTAGCAGCACTAGCGTTTTCATCCATTATGAAACAACTCATGGCAGGGAAGCTGAGTCCCCAGCAGCTGCATTTGTTTGAAAAGGTTTGCAGGGTGAATCACAGTCTGGGTAACTGATACATGAGGTGGAATTCCCTTACCTCTCTGAGCAGAGCATGCTGCACTCTTTCCCAGAGATGCATTTCAAGAGCGCTCTCAGCACCCTAGAGACAGGAACACTGTAATACTATACTGCCCAACAGTGCTCCTTGCTCAAATTACCACCAAAACTCCCCTGACGCAGTTAAGCTCTTTTCCGTGCTGCTGTACCAATGCCCAGTAGTCACTTCTTTTCTTGCTGAAATGAAACAACATTCTACAGCTAATAAGGCATCCATTGTTATAATTAGATTCAGACATGATTTGAAGGGTTAAGTAGTTTTTACTCTTAAAGTGGCAGTTCTTTCCTTCCTGGTCCAGATACCCAAAGAGTGCTGCCAGCAGTTATCTTAGGTAGTGTGTGGGGAGCTCTTAAACTTTTCCTGCAGTGATTTGACTCAGGCATTTAAAACTATTTTTGCACCCATTTGCTTTACTATAAACAAATGCAAAAGATGTAGGGCAGGATCTTGAGTCCCAGGGCCTTTAGGTAACTAGTGAAAAGAATTTTTTGTTTGTTTTTATTTTTTTGGTGTGGGGGGGCTACCATTCTGAGATGAGCCTTCTCACAGATGCAAACATTTATGCAAGAGGGTAACTCCTCCATTGTGACCGAGCTTAGGGGCTTTGGATCAGTGGGCAACTGGCTGAAGTTGAGCCTTGCTCTGCCCTGACTCTGTGGCTGTTTCTAGACTGTGGGGAACTATCAGCAAAAGATATTCAAATTGCACCCCACAATCTGCATATCTTTTGCCAGCAGTTCTGTCAGGAGAGGCTTTCCTGACATTTGGTCCATTCACATGGGGCCACAACAAGGGAAAGGCCCCTCTGCCAGGACATCCTTTCTGCACTGTGGCACAAGGTATACCAGGGATGTCGGCAGAACGCAGCCACTTTTCTGAGAGTGGCCCTGGAAAAGTGGATGTGTTGTTTGGACGTGGCAGACTCATTCCAAGAGACCAGAGGTCTCTTGGAAATAGTCTGCAGTCTAGACATCACCTGTGTTTCAGCCTTTGACATCAGGAAGTATAGTTTTGATGCAGGAGGAAGTCTAGGAAGCAAAGAAGCTGCCTCTGCAGCTTTTTGCCAGTAGAGATTCTCCCTTCCACTTTTGAGGCAACATCCACTCATCATATTTGTTAGGTGCAAAGTAACAGAGAATCATCAGCTTAGAGATCACAGCTTCCCTGGGCCTGCTTCTGCTCATCTCACATACCAGCGAAAAGCAGAAGTAATTCCCCTGAAGTAAATGAAGGTTTGCTGTTATCAGGGTGGTGGGATAGGAAAAATCTGGCCTGCTGTATCCTAGACAGGAGGCCACAGCAGCATGTCTGAGGCCAATGAAAGCTCTCTCAAGGGCATTCATCATCTTAGAAAGCTATTCTTGGGAGTCACAGAGATTCCAGGGGAAATCTTGGTAAGTTTCCATGTGAATTGCCACAAAGATCAGTTTTTCCATGATGGGTCATTTCAGTTCCCAAGAAGAACCCAGAGGGGTCACTGCCATCACGCCTCACCATACTTCCTGAAAGGAGTCCTTGAGTCATCTTGGCTTCAGGGTGAAGGATTATAGTCAGAGGCCCTGGGGACAAATACTGAGAACTGGCCTGCCAAGTATATCAAGAGATCTCGCTAACATGAAAGGAAGAATCCAGCCAGTTCCGGCTAGATGTGACTTTTCCAGCAGCCTCTGTGTACTAAATACTCCACACACTGAGCCTTCAAAATGAGGCTGAACTGAAATCCTTCTGCTTGGATTTTGGGCGGAGTGCTTGTTTGATTATGGATAAAATTCAACTACGGATTTAGGAAACAATCACATATCTCCCTCCTTCCTCCACCCCGAGAAGAGTATCCAAGACTGTGAATTCTGGTTAAGGGTTCCAGCATTTAGGAGCTTCAAATTAGGTTCTTAAATTTATCTAGAATCTGTCAGAGTGTTGTTGCATATTCCTGTGGGTTACATCTCATCCCAAATGCCACAATTACTTATATATTTATGTTTTCACTATGATCAGTGTCAGTGTGGACCATTTATAGTGCTCTAAATCAATATCTTAAGTAAAAGTAGTGTGTCTGGTTTATAAGCACTAGATGTAACCATTTGAAAACATTAGAAAAGACCTTTACTATAAACACAACCGTATTAAGGATTAAAATGTCTAGAAAAGAAGAGCTAAATTGTCTTCAAGATTCTCAGACATAGGTTAGTGTTGTGGCAGTCTCAGACCAAAAGTGCAAACTGTGGTCACTACTATGACAGTGGAACTTAAGAACAACTGGATTCTCCGCGACAAAGCTGCATAATATTTCACCTCTCACAATTAACTTATCAGTCAACACGTCAATCAGTTTCAAACTAAAACAAATCTTTCTTTGTCTCTGGCACTCGGACAAAACCAATGATAATTAAGTTAAATCCCTTGAACTTACTAGTTATCAGTATTCTCCAGATCTGGAGAAGTGGGCCACAAAAGCTCATCACCTAATAAATACTGCTGTCAGTCTTTAAGGTGCTACAGGAGTGCTTTTTTGGTTTTGTGATGATACAGACTAACTCCACTACCTCTCTGAGACCCTGGAACTTAGCAAAGTAGATGGTTACAAGGTCTTCAACAGTGTCATATGCTGAAGCCTATTCCTAGAGGAAAGGCAAAATTGCACTGCACAGTGAATAGTATCTACTCACTGTCATGAATAACAGGTCAAAGACCACAAATACTGGGCATTCTTTCAGTCACCATTTTTTTGCACTGAGCTGTTGTTTGAAAAATGATAAAATGGCAGGTTACACATCATTTACTGAACAAAAATGGGGGAAGTGACAGTCAGGGAAGGTTAATAGAACTCTGGGTATTCAAGCTTTTCCCAGCAACCCAAATTCTGCAAGATTTACGCCTGCTTCTCCAGTGTTTTGCACAAGAGGCAATCATGTGCTCAGTGCAAAGGAGTGCATTCTGATGTGGTAGTCTGCCCCAGCTGTTTTGCACAGGTATATGTGATTTCAAAAAGTCCAGGGCAGAGTACAATCCTCAGCTTGATCCAAATGATTGCAGAAGTTCAATAAATTCTGAGGGAAAAGCTAGCCAGACCAGTCTTAACTTTAACAAGATCACATTGTAAGATTCTAGACAGCCTAGCTCCTGGACACAATATTAGTTTACCAAGTTCATTAAAAAACTTATGTTCCTTTGGTTATAAATTCAAAAGGCAGAGATCTTTTTTGGGAGAACAATTCTAGTTGCTTTTGGCAAACTAGTCCCAAAAGGCCATGTTTTTCCATCCACTGATCTGTGCAGTCAGGTCCTTACTAGCTTGCCTCCTTTTGCAATGCCTTTTTTTTTTTTTTTTTTTTTTTTTTAAAACTAAAGCAGATAGCTCAAGTACTTTCCAGACACACTTGTGTGTCACACCTTCCAAACCTATTGTGTATGAGGTGTGCTAACTAGCTTTGTGGAGTGACAGGAAGCCAAATGCACGCAAGAAAAGAAACAACAACAACAAAAATGGAAAAAAAAGGAATATTACTCTTTTTTTCCTTTAAGGTGATCAGGAATGAAGTGCCCCTAAAAAGTGCTGGCTTAGCAGCCAGAAAGACTGAAAGGCTGAATTAACCCACAGAACATGTATTGGGTAAACAGCTGCAGTACAAGCTTCCTATCTCTAGTCCAGTCCACATGCTTCAACCCTGAGCTCTAAATCTGAGAGGTTGGTCCAGCTCTATACCTATTTGATCTTCAGTGGTTTTACTCAGTTTCCTGCCACTGAGCATTACTGAGGCACTATGGTGAAAAGTGTGATTAAAACAGCTACAGAGCAAGGTTGGATAATTCATTGTGGCCTGCGATGAAGGTCTAAAACACAGGAGGGCTGGTTAGAGAGAGATTTTGTGGTTCCAGTCATACGACATGAGTCAGGGTTACAAAAAGTTAAAATCCTGCATCATGCGGCCAGGGTCCACCAGTTCCAACAGCTACTGTTACCTGGCCTGAGACCAATACATTAATGTAATGTAAGTCACTCAACAACCCAGTGATGGTGACAGTTTTCTGTCACAACTGATCAGGGCTAGATTGTTAACTGGCTATATATAATAAAAGAGCTTCCACACATTTGTTACCTATTTCCAGGGCATTCCTCTCCCCTGAGACTGTTCAAGTCAGACTATCCCATCGAGAGATTTAAGGTGAAAAGGGCTTGACGCAAGACCTACCATTCTTTCCACAAAGAAACAGCTAAAGCAGAAACAGCAATTATCTGGTTCAGTCTAGTGCTGCTGGCCTGGAACATGCCATGACAACGTGCTTCTTGTTTCAAAGCCTCTTTTGTACTAGGACACAGTTCAAGGGATCTTGCAATGCCTGACTTGGTAAACACTTGCAGTGACACGCTTTACAGAGGAAAGAGAGCATAAAGCAGAAGGGCTTTGCAGACTCCATGCCACAGCCGATGCGGGAAGAGAAATACCCCGCACCCCCATGTAAAGAGCCATAGATGCTGACTTGGGGAGGCAAGGGGCTTACTTTCTATTCAGTGTGCATATTCCTGAAAAGTCACAGGATGTTTAAAACCCTCTGAATTCTAAGAAATTGCACCCCCCCTCCAAAAAAAGTGCATCGTTGCAGATTATTTTAGGCAGTGGAGGTAGTGGCCTTAAGCACAACGCAAAATATAAGCAGTTCCCAGAGTTCATGCTTCTAAAAACCATCCACTCCCAGAGCATTCACTTATAGTAGCTTTCCAAGCAGGTGGTGAAAAGCTAAAATTATGAGTGTCTCTGACTTACCCCAGCCTGCTCTGGATTAAAATACATTCCTTTTCAGGAAGATTACTGGTTTAAATTTACACAAATGTTAGAATAAAAATGGTACCAGAACATTATAAAATTCTATGCCATTTGCTTCCTTTCTAACACAAAAGAACTAATCCTACAGTTCTATTTAATCAAACCACGTTCCGTATCTCTGCAGGTTCCTTCTAATACTTTAAGTCTGGCTACATCTCTGCATGCACTTTCCATGCCCTCTGATTTTATTTTATTTTTTTAAATCTTTGGTCATGTCTTGCTGCACTTTGAGGAGTTTGCTTGGGAAGCCCTATTTATGGGTTGAAATGCTGCTGAAAGAGTTATTGCTGTGTTATTCAGCGGCTGTGCCAAGCCTGCATGAGGATCAGGTTTCTACTGAAAGGGTGCCAGGCACGTCTGTTTCCAGGAACCAGCAGCCGTATTTAGCCTCAGGCTGCACATGAAAGACTGCAGTCGGAAACGTGACATTGTGTCAACATTTGAGGCAGGTCAGAGCTGGGTGAGACCATGAAAACAAGTCAGGGGAACTCAACACACCCTGTGTGAACAGTGTGAGTGCAGAGACTTGAGCAAAGCACCCCGTCACAGTCTGGTAGCCTCAGCTGCTGTATCCCCTTGGACGCTCTTGGTTTTCAATGCCCTTAGCGTTTAATGGTGTAGGTTTTTTTGTTTTTTTTTTTTTAAATGGAAAATGATGAAATGTCTGCTTCTAGCCTGCGGGCGTCTTGGATGAATGATGCAGCAAAGTCAAGGATGCAGCATGTACAGGAACTGCAAAGCCATCTAGGCTGCATATTTGCATTGTAGGTTACATAAATTCTCATTCACAGGGTCTCCAAGCACTTGTTAGGCATCAACCAAGCCTAACAGTACTTTTCTGAGGGAGGTCGGTATTACCACCTTTACAGACAAAGAAACAGCCACAACTGAAATGATTTGCCCAAGGTCATATAGATAGTCAGTGGAAGGAACAGGAACTGAAGCAAGGATACCTAACTCTAAATCACCACTGTTATTATAAGAGCAGTGTCTAGAGGCCCAGATCAAGTCCTTGGCCCCATTGTACTAGATGATTTAACTGCTTAGAGGCAGACCTGATCCCTGCCCTGAAGCACCTAAGATCTAAGGACTATGCACTAGGCCACAGTCTTACCACTTTCACATGGAAAGTCATCCCCTCCATTTTGCTTTTTTGGCTTTGATCTTTACCACAAGGGAAACTTGCCCACAACAACAGCCATGTCCTTACTATGCAAAGGACATGCCTTGCACTTGTGTTGATACTCATTTTGTCTCAGTTTGCTGCAGATAGTCTGGGTGTGTCCTGCTACCAGCAAAGTAGTAGAGAGTGATAGACTTGGGCAAAGCCCAAAAAGTGACACACTTGGAAATAAACTGAAAAATCTACCAACAACCTGATATGTACTCAGTGTCAACCCTTGGTCCCTTTTAAATCAATGGGAATTTTGCCAGTGACTTCAAATGGAGCAGGATTTGGTTCTAATTAAAATAAACAAACATAGTGGAGTGTGTGAGTTCTCCAGATATATAAAAAGACATCACCATATTTTAGCCTAATAGACCTGATTGTTTGCCTTTGGGGCCTGTACCCCTATGGCTCAGTTGCAGATGCTGTGAGCTAGGGTTGTTATGCACTATCCCAGTTTGGGGCCTTCACAAAGCTGCCTTCCAGCCAGACCTCCCGGGCCTCCTGCATGGTAAACACCCTGAAAAATACAACACAGCTGTCATTCAGTCATGAATGTCAATGCACCAGTTTGCCATTTACACATATATTAATTTCAGAGTAAATTATTAAAGGTTTCCTTCAACAAGGAACGGCAGGGCATGCCACAAAGACATTAGAGAAATTGGGCTAGCTCATCAGCCACTGTAAATTGATGCAACACTTTGACTATGCCAGCTGATGGGCTAGCCCACTGTTTCCAATATTCACAAAGCAATTAAGGATGGATAATAAAAGATCTATCCCAGGGATCCATGCTCTACATTAGTAAATGTACCTGCCTCCTTTCAGCCAGCCCTACAACCCAACCCCACTAAGTAAACCTTTGCACTAAAGCCCATCTGCTTTCCTCAATTGTTTGCCTTTGGCATCATCTTACTGTTGCAAAAAGACAAAAGATTGTATATTATTATGTGTGGCTGATGTGCCATGAGACGTAAACAAAAGCTACGTGTTTTTAATAAACAGATTTGATCTGTGAAGACTTATTTGGTGATACTGGAAAATACTCAGATTTTTCAGCATTATTTACAAATTTAGTTCAAACAATAATGAAACTCTTGGCAGAATTAAGTGGGCGTCTCCTCCCTATTTGGCTTCAAATCAGCCTGTGCCCTAGGCAAAGGCAGACGTGGGGGTTATGGGTGTAGCAGCCACAAACAAAACGTAGGCAGCCTTGGATGAGATACGAGCAATCATCTAGAATCCCTCCATAGTACACCAACAGATACACCCAAATAACCTGCTGGGGCATGCACCTCCACCTGAGGGAGGGCCACAGAAAATGAGCATGGCCAGCTCCCAAGCGAGCACACATGTATGGTGCCCTCAGCATGACCAACAGCCCCTCCTGAATCCCACTGAAGCCAAAGGGAGTTTTGCTGTTGGTGTCCAATGGCAGCATGAGGGCAACTATGAGAGCTGAGCAGCTACCTGATACACGTGCTATATGAATAGACCAGTCAGTGAAAGCTATAGTGCTCGCACCAATACTGCAGAGCACTTCTCCTTTTAACTTAAAGGACCCAGGAAGCATTAGTTTGGAGACCATGGGAAATCCCTCCAAGCGAGCACTTGGTGAAGTGCAAACATCAGCGGGCAGGCACTGAGCACAGTGGCATGGTTATTTTCTTTACGGCATTCCAAACAGAGGGCTATGGCTGGTTCTAATCAGAAATGTAAACTTAGCTGCTTGCTATTGTGATCCACACCTACTGGGTTTGAATCTGCCTGTGGGTGATTGCAAGTGGGGGCTTATCTGGGATTTCAGTGGGGTCTCTGAAACTGGGGAGGTGCTTCCTCTACTGGGGGTGGTATGTAACCCACATACCTACTAGCTGTGCTTCACTGTCCCATGTAGTGGCACCTAGACCGTATACAGAGAGAAAGAATGAGTATCTTCTACAGCAGTGGCTCCCAAACTTCTTGGCATCATACCCCACTTTTGATTTTGGAGAAACCCTGGTGCCCCCCCACCTCTTATTTACCATCATCCAACCCCCCTTAAACAAAAATTCAATTTGAAATAAAGACAAAAACTTGATAAAAACATTATTTAAAATTAAAAATGAGCACAAATAGTTTTTTTCAGCCCCTTGTGGGTGCCTGGTGCAGCCCCAGCTGGCCAGCTACCTGAGCCCCGTGCCAGCCGCCAGAGCTGTCCACACCAGCTGCCCGCGTGCCCGAGCCCTGTGCTACCAGAGCTGCCCACCCACCAGCTACTGGGGCCAGCCACCCACCTGCCACCAGGGCCAGCTGCCTGCCTGCCAGCCACCCAAGCCCTGAGCCAGCCACCTGAGCCACCCTCCCAATCCCCTTGCTGCTAGGGCCAGCAGCCCACCCACCAGCTGCCCAAGCCCCATGCTGCTGGGGCCAGCCGCCCAACCACCTGCCCAAGTTGCCTGAGCCCCATGCTACCAGAGCAAGCCATCCACCCACCCACCAGTGCCAGCCACCTGCCTGCCCACCAGCGGCCCAGGCCAGCTGCCCGAGCCCCATGATGCCAGGGCCAGCTGCCCAAGTCCTGTAAGCTGCACAAGCTTACACCCCTCCCCACCTTCAAGCCAGGCACCCCCAGCCACCCCATCTAACCTCATTCTACTCTTCCTCCCTCCCCGCAATCCACATTCACTCACCTTTGCAGGAGGCATCTAGCTCCACGTGGGTCTTCACCAGCTGTCTGCTTTTTATAGTGGCTGCGCTGGGTCACCCCACATAAAATGGCAGGAGCTGAGAGCTGGAAGCAAAGGCCGGCTTTTTCTTCAGGTGGGGTAATGATGCCGGGGAGGGGGGAGGAGGAGGCTGGGTCACCTCGTGACCTTGCTGGAATTTCTTCATGCCCCCGTTTGGAAAACCATGTTCTACAGCCTTAGCTGAGAGCTTGATAACTTTTGCTTCAAAGCATGGAGGCTCATGCACTAAAATTCACAGGTCTCAAGTTTGAGTCTGCTGGTCCGTGGTTACATTATATTCTAATGAGAGGCTCAGGTCCCCTACAAAGAAGCGCAAAATTGGGGCTATACCCTTTTGGGGCATCTTGACAATAAATTAAAACCCAAGTAGTAGTAGTTTTTTTTTAAAATTGTTCATCTTAGAAATACTGCAAATATCAGGTCTGTTGGAGGATCTCAGAGAGGTTTGTTGTAATATCCCACACATTAATTAATTAATTAGCTCACCTTGATTTTTTTTTCCTGATTTGTCCTCCTTGATTACTGTTTTTGGTTCTCTGTGCCTTAAATATCGAGTCTGTTCTGGTATGGCTATGGTCTGAAGAAGTGGGTCTGTCCCACGAAAGCTCACCTAATAAATTATTTTGCTAGTCATTAATTGAAGGATTGTGTTGAATCTTTAACAGGAACATCCTTCTTTCACATGGCTGTTAAGGCCTAGAGCAAGTTTTTCCAGCAGAAAAAACCATGTGATAGGACTTGGTGCAGGGCAGGGGAGCCTCAAGATTTCTCTCCCCATCTCAGTGGGGAAGTTTGCCTCATGTGGAAAAGACCACAGGGCCGGCCCTCAAGCTTGATTAATTCCCAAGCCATCTGCATGTAGGCCTAGTACCACGACAGTGATTTTAATTTAGCCCATTTCCCCAGTAGTCCCCACCACAGTAATTCCCTGACCGTGCAGCTCCACTGGGTTTCTACTGGCTACAGCTACTCCTGGAATCCAAGAGGAGGTAAAATAGAAAATAATCCTCCTCCCCCTCCCACGCACACAAGCACAATTATTTCCACAGTCTAGACTAAAGAAACCTATATCCATCCTTTGCCCCCACTCCTGTCCCAGACAGTGCTCACCAAAGCTGGCACAATCTTTCCCTGAACGCAGACCAGGGAGAGTCGTACATTGCAACAGAGAGCAGCAGGGGGATCTGGAGATCGTGGATGGTGTGTTTCAGCTTGAAGAGGGAGATTCACATGTCGACGATTCCCTCTTTGCCTGGATCTGCAGAAAAGAGGTGACCCTTAGTAGGGAAGTTAAACACGTGTTGAGAAAAGATGAACAAGGCATTTTAAACAGTCTGACAGAATATCCCTTTTCAGTCACTCAGGTTTCACACTCTGGCGCTTAAGATTACAATAGCTTTCTAGCTACCACCGGATTTTGCTAGTGTAGACAAAACCTGAATTTTGCATGAAAAAACTAGTACAGGTGCTCTAAAACCTCAAAGCTTTTTAGACTTCTAGATCCATCACAAAGGAACAAAACCTACATGAAGTACAAGTACAAAGACAACACAGGTCTCCCTTATCGGCCTTGCTTTAAAGGCAAAAATGTAAAGAGATCAAAAATAAATTAAAAAAAAATCCCCCACTAAAATAACAACCCACATTTTTCCCTTTAAGCATTTGCCTTTGTGCATTGATTCCATCAAGGTAGCATCGGGGATAACTAGACCATGATTCCACAATTTGCTTCTCACAGGCAGACTGCTAAGCCTACATGGCACACCATTTTCACTGCTGCATCAGGTCACAGGGAATGGCATTGACCATGTATTTCACAAGCACAAGAGGCAAAGCCTTGTCTTCCACAGGAAAATAATTATTTTATTAAGTATTTTTAAAAACAACTACTTAACATTTACACAAGATAAAAATATTTACAAGATCCCACCTTTGAGAAGGCTCCAAAATATAAACACTGTATCCCTCCTTAGAGAACAAAACAAAATCTCTTCAAAAAAATCCAAATCAGAAATACATTCATATTTCTCATTGCTTTATGCTCAAGTAGTTATACAAATAGACATCTGAAACATTTTAACTTTTTAATATATTTATATAATATATATTTTATATGTACATATATATTTATAACAGGATTTTACAAATAAAGGCAACAACTGTATACCAAAAAAACAACAAAATAAACATTAGAATACAATCTGCAATCAAGCACAGTGCATCTTAACAATGGGTGCAATGACAGAACAAAACTGAGAATCTACAGGACATTCACTCTGAAAATTATTTCTTGAAATTAACAAGGAAAATAAACCACTGCTTTTTGCAGTTAGTTTCTTTCAAAGCCTGATCAGACACAGTTTTTCATCTCTGAAGAAACTACTGAATCTGTGGTGCACAGGCCTGCATAGTTCTAAGATTTGTTAACAGGGAAATTTTCACAATTTCAACTCTATTTAAAATAGTAATTCGGATGAGGATTTTCGGAGGATCCTAACAGATTTGGGCACCCAAATCCCATTGGGATTAGGCTCCTTTGAAAATCCCTGTTTTGGATTCTCAGAGGCATTCAGGGAGGCCAATTCGGTGGGTGTAACTCTGACTCCAATTGAATTGCACCCTGTTACAAGAGTCGGGATTTGGCCCAGGAGTGAAACAGACAGTTGGTGGCTATTTCCCCATTAATGAGGCTTTTTAACCATTTCGCTTTTTGAGACACTAGACCCAGAGACACCTCTACAGCAGCAGTAAAAGAGAGGTCTAGAGTTAGGTGCAACAAGCAAAGGGGTCTGTAGGGATATTTTCTCTTCCCCTGCCACAACTAGCAGCTTGAGTTATAGAAAAGGATGCATGTTAATTTATTAATTAGAAGTGCACCATGTAAAGCTTCTAAGCAGCATCTACATTTTATCCATTTTGTTTTTTTAAACATTCACCAGAGGTGTGGAAGGAAACCAGTTTTCAATCTCCCTCAACCACTGACTGTGCATTACAAACCAGTGACTGCTACTCTGAATCATTTTAGTGGGACTAACACCAACGGTTCAACTGCTGTGCATGCCTGTATCATTTCAAATATTGGCAGCCCGGGGGGCGGGGGGGCAGCTAATCTGATGGTGGGCCATTGCACTGAAAAGCCCTCAGGAGAAGTACCATAGTTTTTATATTCACAGACCCGAAAACTTCAATCTGCCTAATAGAATATTTTCACAGCTTTGAAATAGAATCCTCTCTGAGTCAGCTGTTGCTCTGCAGGTGGGGAGAGCTAAAGGGCAAAGCACAAAGGAAACCTTTCTTTTCTTTTAAACTCCCCTGAATGGCTAACCTGGGTGCTTCCTTCATTCTTTCCCACGGCATTTGACAAGTCAGAGAAAAGTGGATTTTGCTTCCTACTCTCAGCAAACCTTATCCCCACACGTCAGTCCAGCCAGTATATAAAATTGAAAATCTCAAACTTTAACAAAAGAAAGAAAAAAGGAGAGGTCACACTGTGCTTAGTCTTTGGTTTCCAAGTTCAAAGGAGGAATCTGTTTCAAAGCTTGAAGCAGAGCTGAGGAGTCGATAGGAGAATGGACTGGTAGCGGAGAAGGAAGTCTCTGAGGCATGAGGAGGGAGGGAGAGATTTTATCTGGGCTCATTAAACCTGAAAGTGCTGCAGCAGAGGCTGGGAGACCTGGATACAAAACAGGCATGGAAGCTGGGTACCAACACTTCTCCAGCATAGGCAGATAGGCGGTTGCAGATGGTGGGATTAGATAAAAAGGCAGGCACAAAGGTGGCTGGTGAGGGTGAGGGCCCAAAAAGCTACTTGAAGAGCCAATCAGATCACCGCTAAAATGGCTTTCATCTTCTGAAGTTTCCAACCTGGTCCTTTTGGCCGGTGGGTCCTCTGTCTCTTGCTTAATAGAGCTTATTCTCTCTTGCATGGTAGAGTTGAGTCCCATATCCTTTTGAAAATACTGTTGATCAGCATTTGAGTCACTTTTCTCTAGCTCTCCTCCATACCCACTGTCTGTGTCTGTGTCACTGCCACTCTGCTCTCCACTGGAGTGTGCAAAAGTCCTCTGTATAACAGGCACACAGTTCTTGCCATAACCCTCAGCAGTTTTGGGCAAAGAGCCAGATTTTTCCTTCAAGTCCCCTGTTTTCGGGGGCCCATCTCCAGATTTTCGGCTGGCTCCTCCTTGGAAGATCTCAGAGGCCATTCGGTGCAGATGACTGATCAGCTGGGGAGATTTCAGATCCCTGGTATTTTCATGCTTTCCCAGGTATTGCAGCACTTCCTTGGCACACATCTGGAAACCAGATCGAAACATTTCCTGGCTGGTATCAAGGTTTCTTGATGACAAATCACCTGCAGGAACATTAACAAAAATAAATTAAAAATTAACACACTGCTAAATAGTTCCATTAATATAGGTAAGGTGCACTGGGGAGAGAAGAAATTGTAAACACCCATTTTCACAACGTTCCTCTAACAAACCATATTTAAACATGTTTTTGATCCTATAGTCATTGTTATGTGGCAACCAAAACAGACACTAGAGTTTAGGGAAAAAAAATAGCGAAAGGAAGCATGACAAATCAACACTGCTATCTTCTCAGAAAGACATCCATTCCAAAGTGATCTTTCAAATCTGGCCCCTCTGCAGCTAATGAGGGAAAAATTGGGCCCCTGGTACCCAATTCCCATCCACTGCATATTCCAGGAGGGATGTGAGCTGAACTTTGGGAAGTGACATTCGGTTTGCCTGTGTAATTCTACTGCATAACTAGTGGCTGTTAAAGCAATAGCAGCCTTTTTAGAAAAGCTGGTTCTATTCTGTCAGACTCAAGTAAGTGCCACAAAAGAGGGTAAGGAAGGTAATGTATTGTGGGCCCTTAGATAGTCCCCACCTGAGCTGCAAAATGTGGGCTAACTGTCTTAAGAAGAAACCAAAAAGTGTGTAAGTGAGGTGTTTTCCTAAGGCAAGTGGGGAGGTGGAAATCAGGGCCTGATCCAAGCCTCACTGAAGTTAATGGAAATACTCCCATCAGCTTTGGATCTGGCCCTCACAGCAAAACTGCTATGCAATAAGCTAGAATGAGGCAGAGTTTAAAAATATATTAAATTAATACTTAGTTAACTGACTAGCAGTATACAATGGATTTTTTCATAAATCCATGTGCACATGAAGTAGGGTTTCTGCGCTAAAAAAAAAAGAAAAAAGCTTACTCCTCCCTCTTCCCAAACTAAGTGTCATATGTAGCCAGTATTTCAAAGATATTGAAAGTAAGATCATGAGACATCCTAGGTTTCTCACATGATACAAGCATGACTTGAATACTCACCAGCTTGTAAGCCATTCTGTAAAGCTATTATTTTCTGCTGCTGCTGCTCAATGAGATTAGTTAGTGCTTTCACATGCTTCAAGGTAAGCTCAAGAACCACCGCCTTCTCCAAGTGACCTAAAGTCTGGTAACAAATGGGCAGGTTAGCACTTAGCCTAGCCTCAGCCACATTTCAAGGAATCTTAAAGGAAAAACGTTGTAATTTGGGGAACAGGGTTAAAATGGTATCTTTAGTCAATGAAATCTCCACCCCTGCTCCCCCCTCCCTTTTTTTTTTTTGAGCAACAATGTTAACATTGGCATCTGATCCACATCTTATGTAAACTTAAAAAAAAATAAAAAGTAGGTGTCAGAGAAAGGATATAGTTACATCCTATGGGTACTTTAGGACCAACTGCATAGCTCTCAAACAAGTATTTTATTTATCTGTGCTGCTGCCTCTGCTGGTATTATAATCTTAACACAGGAGAATCCAGTCAAAGTGTTTTGTTTGAACAGTGACAGGAGAGGGGAGTTCTGTGGGATTTCAGCCAAAATGGCTTTCCCCATAAACTTCTGCAGAGATTTTTAGCTTTTAATGTAAATCAAGCACCTAAGCTTTTACTCTTTTGAAAACAAGACAGCTCGCACATGCTACAGAAGCAGAAGTCGCCGTCCTTAAAATCTGTTGCACAACATGAAGACAGAGGATTCCTTCAAATATCAAAATCAGTTATCACAGAAACAAACTTCAAAAAGGACTTGAGTCTCAGATGAGTTTGTGATCAACTTATAAATGGTGTCCAGTAAAATTTCAGAAAGAGCCAACACGGAACATTTTCAGAGGCTCATGCAGAAAAAAAAAAATCCCCAGATTCAGATCATGCCCACAATAATCACTTTTACATGAGGTTTTAGATTAATATTGCAGCAGATTAATTCACATCATCCCACCACTGTCGTGTATTGTTTAAGAAATTCACAGTACTGGTAAGGACATCCAATAGTGACAGACTGATCTAAGTGGCAAACCTGCTCAAATTGCAGCCTTTTCCATTCTGATCTGCAGTGCTCAGAGGAAGCCTCTAGATGGCACATCTACCCACACAGAAATCCATTAACCAACACACATCCCCACAAGAAAGAAGAGTTTGGTTATTAGCCAGATTTTCACTTACTGTAAGTTTGAGATGTTCTGGTAAAAGATCTTTCAGTTGGGCAATGCACTCATTAATCCTATCACGTCTTTTCTTCTCTATCAGTCTGTGGGGCAATTTATAAGTCTCCTGGAAGCCAAGAGAAAAGACCAATCAGATAAGACACAAAATGACTTCCTAGCATCCTAGACAGACACACAGATAAAAGGTGATCTAGAAACAAAATTAGATCTCAAGCTTTTGTGTCGTCGAAGACTATTATACATAGCAGCTACTAATGGAATGATTTTCTATTTCAAGTCTTACTAAACTAATGCAAAAATAGTCCCCTACCACCTTCTGAGCCTGACATTAAGGGAAAAGAGCTACAAATCCAACACATGCAAAGCTGACCTTTAGACAAAAGCAGATTAAAAACACAAAACAGCTATTCATGCATCAACTTTTTTTTTAAATCAATGCCAATGTTAGCAAACAATGAATACAAAAGTCCAATAACTCCCCCCTTTACCTTGTTGTCGTCGCTTCTTTTCAAACCTCTCCTGGGCTTGTACACTTGGTACATGTGCGAGAAGGCCAGCCTGCACAAAGGACACAGAATGGGATAGGTTAAGCTTACCTATTACACGTGCACATTGCAGGCGCCCAGGAGGCACAGGGCGAAGGAGCCGAGTTCAGCCCAAACCCAGCGGGCAGACCGCGCCCGGAGATTCGGGCATCTGGGCCCTGGAAGCAGCGGCCCAAAGGGGAGGCATCTTACCCTGGCATCTCGCTACTCTCCAGCGCAGGCAGCTTGCCCAGGCAGGCAGGAGGGGGCTGGGCGCTGGGGATCATCTCCATAGCAGCTTTGCAGCTGGGGCTCCTACTTCAACGTACGCTCGCGGAAAGCAGCGGAATCCGTGCGGGAGGGCCGCGGGGCGCCGGCACTGGCAGAGCCGCGGGCGTCCGGAGCGGCGGCGACGGCTAAGGCGCGCGGAGCATGTCGGCGCTTGGTGCGAGCTGAGGAGTCGGGGGCAGGCTGCAGGCTGGGTTAAATGGGAGCGAGTGGGTGGCTGGTGCTACGTGCGCTACCCTGTGACTCCCGGCACGTCTGGCTGGGCCGGGCGGGAGAGCCCAGCCTTCCCCCGTCACATGCGCCTCACGTGTCGGACAACGCGCTGCCCGCCCTCCCCCTCCGCCGCGCCGCACGGCACAAGCCAGGCGGTGGCTGCAGCGCGAACGTGACGGGGCGATACTGCCCCCTGGGCCGGTCTCCCCTCACGCGGCCCCAGCGGTCTCCTGCTCGTCTCTGAGGGGCTCGGGCCTTTCCGAACCGCTGGTGGGCAAGTGCAGCCTCCGGGCCCTGCCGCCTTCGCTCGCCCCACGGCCACTGCTGGGCCTGCCGGGGGCGGCCTCAGCAGCCAAGGGGGGGTGGGGGAGCGATTCGCGAGGGTGCTGGGCCAGTTCCTCCTAGCAGGAGCGTGAGGGACACAAGGGGGTGCTGGGGATAATGGTGGGAGGGGCGTGAGGGACACAAGGGGGGTGCTGGGGATGACGTCGGGAGGGGCGTGAGGGACACAAGGTGGGGTGCCGGGGATAACGGGGGGAGGGGCGTGAGGGACACAAGGGGGGTGCCGGGGATGACGTCGGGAGGGACACAAGGGGGTGCCGGGGATGGTGTGGACAGGGGATGACACCCTACTGCCGAGATCTCCTTGAGGAGGTGGTATGAAAGGTTTAGGGGTCTGCTGGGAGCCAGACACCCTCTCCCAGCATCTTTCTGTAATCAGAAGACAACTTTGGCATTGGCCTCCTCACTTACCTATTGAGCTTCAGCCTCCCTGTGTGAAACGGGGGCGGTAAGCCTAATTTACCTATCTCACAGGGATTGTTTAGATTAATTAGTTGGTACATATAAAAGCTCTTTGAAGTGGCTCAGCACTAGGTACTGTTCCCAGCTGAATGGCAGTACTCCAGGTTCATGGAAACCAGCAGAAGCGGAGCATACCAGCTGCACCTGACTGCAGTGTGCCTCGCTGATTCTCCATGTTCAGTGGTGCAGAACAGGGCCAGGGGAAGGCATTCATAAGCTGATCAGCCAAATATGATTCTTCTTCCGTATTTCAGTGCTTTTGACTGAAAATCCATGCAAGCAGCATGGAAATGATTGGGGATAGAGCTCCTGCTGCCACTACAGGCAAATGCTTTGCCACCCACTAAAAGAGGCTGGCTACCACTGCTGAACTATTATGTAATAATGGCAGCTTTCCAGTGGGAATAGACACAGAACGTGCCACAGCAGTTATCAAGTAAGTTAGCTTTTTTGTTTGGTCTATATTTTGTAGTAATTCAGTAGTTAATAGATTGGTAAAATGCAGCACAGAATCTGACCAACTGCACTATCACCTAATAAATTATTTTGTTAGCCTTTGAAGTGTTCCTGGACTGCTTTTTTGTTTTTATCTTCCAGGTGTTTATTTAGTCAGAGGGCAATACCCACCAACTGTCAAAGCTTGCCACTGAGAGTAACTGGTATTGGGAGTACAGGGCTTTTCTGTGAACTATGGCATAAACACTCAGTAGCAGTCAGGCATGATCTGGGCTGAGGGGACTGCAACTGAGCCAAGTGCAAAGGCAGAATGGCTAGCAATCAGAATGCAGTTGTAGGCTCCCTTGGGGCAATTGTCAGGTCAGTGGCTGATTTAAGGCAACTGATAATGCAACAGGGCATGTAGGAGGACAGGGAAGCAGAGTATAAATTACAGCAACCTTAGGGCTGAAGCTGCTGTAATTTAGGCTTGATCTACATTTAGAACGTTTTTTACCAGTATAACCATATATGTTTTTTAACTGACATTCATGCCAATAAAAGTTCTAGTATGGGCCCACTCTAAGGCACATACCAGTATAGCTGACTGCTCTGTGCAGCCTCTGAGTTCCCCAACAGCAGGAACAGAATAACTGAGCACTAGGACCAGGTATACAATAATTATACTAACCTACCTCATAGGTGTTTGAGGCGGTTTAATTTCTTTGATCTTTGAGACTCTTGTCTGCCAGCTATTTTACAGATGCTTAGGAAACAGGTCTATTGTTTGGGGATATGTGGTCATTTCCTTTGTGGCATGCTGAAGAAGGAGAGGCCAGATCACCCAGTAGAAGGTATATTTACCTAGATAAGATAACAGAACTTTAACATCCAAAGTTTGTCGAGCATTTCCTTATCTCCTCTGAGAGTCCTGTGACAGTTGCGGAGGCGAAAATCTTGTGGTTGACTTGTACTTTGTTGGAGACTGGAGGTGGCGTTTTTGCAAGAGAAGGTGGAATGCTCATTTCCGGACGCACCATCATTTGAATGCATATGTGGTGTCAGAACTGCTAAAATGCTTTAGACTTGTAACATTACAGGGTGATTCAGTTAATGAAACCCTGCCAGGACATTGTAGACCTAAAATGGAAGATTTGTTTAAAAAAAAAAAAAAATCATTTGTAAGAACAAAATTCCCCTCCAGTGTCTGGAGCCTAAACAGCACTGTATAGGTAGACTGCACAGTTAAGCTAATTACTCTCTCAATGAGCATTATTGGTGTTTTACAGCCCAACCCTGCTGTTTTTACCAAGCATAGCACTTGCGATCATGATCACTCCACTGATTTCAAGTGATTGCAGAGTTGGGCCCTTCAGCCATGATCCTGCAAACTTAAGCACATCTTAAAGTATATGAGTAGTGACATTGACTTCAAAGGAACCGCTCATGTGCCTAAAAAGTTAAGCAGGTGAATAAACATTTGCAGGATCAGGCCCTTGAAATGAAAGCACTTCAGAGCAAAGGCTGTCTTTATTAATGTTAACCTACTGTAGTTCTTAAATAACTTCAGTAACAAATATTACAAAAGTAAAACAATTGCTAAAGCAGAGATTTGGAAACCACTTGACTGCTTTTTTGTTTTGATAGTATATAGACTAGCATGGCTTTCTCTCTGTTACTGTAGCAGAAATAGTGGAAAAACTAAACAAAAAATAAGACATTTAAAATAACTTGTTTTAAAGCTCTAAGCTATTATTTGTACCACAGGCAAGGACATTTAAAATCATCTATATATGCAATATTTTTAGCTTCAGCATACTTTTTTATCCTCTTCTTCTTACTTCTCTTTATCAAACAAAAGAAGTAAGTATGGTTACGGTAGAGGATTGTTAATGGTAAATGTACCTTTCTGGTACAGGGCCAGATACTTTTCAGCACCTCTGAGTTTTAAGTAAAAATATATGTGGACAATTCATGCCCACAGCTGTTTTGTCTTTTACATATTCTTTGAGACCATACATTCCTGGAATAGGTGGTAAGCTAGAAACCAGTTTCAGAGGTAATCCCTCATTATTTAGCCCTTTTACTACTCATATGTTTGCCAAATAATGCTTCCTGTCAGGTTTCACTGATGACCTTAATGGTGGTTGGCAAGGATTTTGGATTCCCGCCTTAAAAGAGAGTCCCAGTGAAGTTACTGCATTCTTGGGCATCAAGTTAGATTGTGGGAGAATTAAATTACGCTTTCCTGAGGTGCCTGGCACAGCTTTCACGGGCTGATGCAATTATTAATTTGTCACCTTGATTTTGTTTGCAGACCCATTTTGCCATGGCAGATATTTTACAATGCCTGATTAAAATTACAATGAAATATTAAAAGTAATGGCAGTATTGTTCGAGCCATTAAGAGGAAAACTTGCCTTTCCAATGGTACCTGTAGAGCATTTGATGTCAAGGGATAACTTGTTTCCAACAGGATTTTCTGGCTATTTACAAATGGGTTAGCAGGAGGGCGTTTGACTTTTGTTTTCCCAGGTATGCAGAAGTCTGACTAAAAGCATTGTTAATGGAGTTATATCCCCAGAACATTTTCCCAAAGATGGTAAAGGTAATTTTGGGTGAAAAGTTCTTCAAATCATTGGCACTGATATCTGACTTAAGAATATGTGGGAAATCCAGGCAGTTAGTAGATGAGTAGTGGATTTAGACCCGTGATAAAGTTACCGTAGGAGGTTTTGTTTTAAAATGTCTCTTACTTAATATACCCCTGAAGGCCAGGCATGTGCCCATGGGCTGTAATCAAATAACTGGCTCTCCATCTCTCATTTCCAGCAGTCTCGTTTCAAGTTACTGGCACCGGAGGTTAAAGAAGAGCCACGTCAAATACCAAAAGCCCTTTGGAAGCTAAGGGTATTCAGAGTAAGGAGAGGGGAATGGAAGTGGCTAGCTCTCAGCGTATGGTAGATCTAGTCTAAAGTCCTGTATAATTAACATTAATTACATTCTTCAGGAGGTGCAGGTTTGTACAGGATCTGCTTAATTCCAATGTAACAGGTAGTCTGTCTGCATTATGCAGGAGTGGCAGAAGCTAGACTTATTCCCTGGCTGGTCTTCAGTAGGCGTGGCAATTCTGGTTCCCAAGGCAGGCCCGTCCAAGATCTCAACTCCAGTCCTTGCACTGAGAAGAATGTTCAAGGGCTAAGGGAGGCAACAGGGAGTTGTCAGCTAGACAGCATGGCATCATCCATCAAGTACTGACAGTTTTACTGGAAACCAAAGACAAAGTGTGCAATAGTTAAGCTCCTTGGTAAATGGAGCATTCATTATTCCATGTTTAGGAGTGTTCAGGATCAGTGACTCAGTTGGTCTCTCAAAACAAGACCTAAGAATGTTATTTCTCAATATTATTGTCATGGATGAGTCTATGAAAATCTACATTCTTCAGTCTAGAAGGTGGATGTAAGTGAGGTTGCAATGTGTGGGTTAACCTCAAAAGACTGTTGGATACAGTTCTTCATTGAAGTCTGTTTAGTACATCTTCAGATACTTACAAGATTTAGATATAACCAAGCCAAATATGACTTTCAATTTATTTGTGGATCACCACCTCAATAACAGAACTGGGTGTAACAGAATCTGTGATCACAAAATTCATCCAAAAAGCGTAAGGGTCATTTTATTTATGTATAAGGGATTACCATGGCTCCGATCACTGTCATATTTAATTTGTGGTTTGGGTACAATGAGATTGTTCTAGATGTTACTGCAGAAATATTTGTGTTCCTTCATAAAATACTGGAAAAATAATCCAGAGAGACACAGATCTGTGGCTATGCTGATGTCCTAGAGCGGAATTCTTCCCGTAGAAGGACCCGTGATGTCACCATAGGATGCAAAGCTGATATCACTTACTAAAATATGCATAAAGTGGAATCAAGTGAAAGTTGGTTTTTTTTGGTCTGGAAGATATTTGCCAGCACTGAATGTACTAGTGGGAGGTGACATGGGAAGAAATATTTAGAGTTGGCAAAATTTATGGGTGGTATACTTCATAATGATAGATTTTTGCCCACTTGGAGACTCTCTTTAATAAAACATTATGCCCAGTCTGTGGCCAAGAAAGGCAAATACATACAGCCAAGGAACAACAGAGACCCAAAGGGCTTGTTCTGTTTAACTATTTCTTTGTTGACTGACTGTAATATCTTGTGAGAAGAAAACCAAGTACATACATAGACTGTATTGCTAGTGCTCTGAAACTGTCTTCGCTAACTTCTTATGAACCATAGTAAAAGAAAGGTAGCCATGCTAGTCTGTATCTTAACAAAACAAAAAAGCAGTCCTGACTAACAAAATAATTTATTAGGTGATGGGCTTTCGTGGGGCAGACACACTTCTTCAGAGCTGGAGAGAGTGGTTCATGTCTGTTTCCAGGACAGTACTGTCTTATTGTACTAGATAGAATTACCAAAATCTGAGGGCCATAGTACCCCCTCTACTACCCATGCTCTGATGGCCCATTCATAGTTCAAAGAAAGCAATGGAATGTGAGGGCATAGCTGATTTATTCTTCAGTATTCAAGCCGGGAAAGTTGTAGGTAGGAGGAGCAGTAATCTTAGGTAGGTGGGGCTGTAAAGGTTGTCCCACTGTGGAAGACGAGTTGTTTTTCCCACTGAGGCTATGTCTAGATTACAGGGATTTGTCGACAGAATGTTTTGTCAGAAGATATGTTCTGACAAAACTTCTGTAGACAGATCACGGCTAATTTTTAAGTGCTTGCAATCTGCTCTATTGACAGAGTGTGGCTGGACCAGCCACTCTGTTAGCAAAATGGCCAACTAGAAGCACAGCAGATAGGCTTCCCAGTGTCCTAGAAGCCCCGTCCATTGACAGAAGGTTCCCTGGAACATCTGAAGTGGTTTTCTGTCAATAGAGGCATTTTGCCTCGTGGGGAACAGGGTGCAGGTGTCAACAATTGTTGCGTTCTGTCAGCTTACTGTTGACAGAACACCTTGGGAATCTGAATGCTCCATGGGTTAGTGTCAGCAAAACGGCCATTTTGCTGACAAAACCCTCTAACGTAGACATAGCATGAGAGACAGAGTGGTCTAGTGACTGTCACTAGGGTATATATTAGGAGTCAGGAAATTGGGATCACATTCTTGGATTTGCCACTAACTCCTTTGATATTAGACAAAGTAACTCAGATAAATTGAGACATTGAGATTGCTTATCTGTAAAACATAAGTGGCAATACTTTGAGATCTATGGATAAATGTACAACCTTATTTCTGTTTTTAATATTTATATGTTAGTAGCATCCAAATGCCCTAATCAGGATTGAGGACCCATAAAGCATGCATACCATCTCAGAATATTTCTTATTATTTACACTGCCTCCTGAGCAAAGTGAGAGATGATCGCTCATCAGTCCCAAGGAACTTGCCTGTGTCATTAATATCATGAACACAATGAGGACTATCTGCATTGTTTTGGCACAAAGGTAAACAGAGAAGCAGATTTGTGAATGAAGCTGACTGGTCCACAAAATGAGTGCATTTATTGAGATGGTAACTGGAGTACAGGGAGCAGACTTCTAGGATGACTAATTCTCTGTAGTGATAATAGAGGGGAACATACTCATTATTTATCTGGACTTGTTTAACATTCCATGCTGTTTGTAGGTATATAGGTGGGGTGTTTGCGTATTCTCAGTCAGAGGATTTCTGGGTTGTCTGTTGCTTAGGCATCATCAATATTAAGGAGAAGATGTTATAACTGATTTATGTGTGTGCTCTGTGCACTGGAAGAGGAAAGAAGGCTGTGCTAGTATTTACCATAACAGTTGCAGGAAGAAAAAGGCACCAGAGAAAGGTGTGGCACTGTCTTTTGTTATCTGTCTGTGGTTAGTAATGCAGGGTCTCCTTCCGGCAAACATATAGGTCAGACAAAGTATGTGCATAATTAAAACATTTCCTGGTCACTCCAGCAAGAAAAACATCTGGATCTAAAGCACACTGGCATCGCTGAAATTTGGATTTATATCAAAGACAGTCTCACAGGTCATTTTCTCTATAACAAACCAAACCCCTGGATTCAAGATCCTTCTTGAATTTTCTGGAGCACCCATCCTGAACCAGGCGTCACCTGATTTGGAGATGGCATTACTGCCTGTAAATTCACCTGGAATACACATTAAAGGAACCTAAATGGAGTATGCAGTATTCATGGTGGGTTTGTGCATAATTGAAGTTATATGCAGTTTTGGTCACCACATTCCTTACATGTGAAACAATATCATTTGTAGTATTGAGATTAAGCTGTAACTACAGTCCTACAATCATTTTCTAGTAAGAGAGTAATATTAACTACCAATTGAGGAGGGATCTGTAATTAAATAAAAATTACAACCAACTGAAATGGGGGAAAAAATGCGCAGTTTCCTTAAGAAAAGGACACATGGTTGAGAAGTATCCCCCATGATGTCCGTCACACATATGTAATGGAAATAATAGTTTGGCCATAACTATTTTAGCAGCTAAATTATTTTAATCTCTTTCTGAGTGGAATCCCAGGAGGAACAGTTCATCCCCGGAAAAATCTTGTACTGATGTGCCATCTACATAGCAAGATTCCCCATGTGAATGCTCACCTAACGCCAAAATGGAGAGCAGATGTTTTACTTTAAAAGCTTTGAGCAGTGATGGCATCAGGTGCCTCAGGTCCCCAAATATGAAAATGATTGTTTGATTTAAGAATGTGACAATAAGCAAACAGCTGGTATGATACAGCTAAGGACCAACTGAAGCCATATGGTTTCCAGGGTTTCTACATATGAATTCAATTAGCCTCTGCATCAGTAATTCTCTGTTCCCACCCAGTCATGGTTTTGGAATAAATATTGTACTATTCCCATGGATCTCCAGTTGTTGAGTCTGTGTCTGAGTTGTACACTCTCCTGTCTAGTGATGTCTCTTTTTTGCACTCTCTCCTCTTCCTTTTTCTTTAATATACTGCTTGCTAGATTTTCATGCTGGAAGTTACCTGAGAACACAATAAATTCAGGATCATGTGGTATTCAGATTCTTTTTCTTGTACCATTATTAAGAAGATAATAAGCATGCATACATTTATATAATAACTGCACTATGTATAGACAATCTAATTCTGTGTTATGCTTAAACCTTTTATGTTAGGATAAAGGATAAACCAGAAGGTATAAATCACTTCCAGAAACTGCTGCTGGTATGAAAAATTCCTTGGCCAGCTAGAGCTGTCAAAAGGAATTACACCAAGATCCTTCCTGGTTCCCATTACAGGGTGGCTATGTCTAGATTACAGGGATTTGTATCCAGAATTTTTTGTTGGAAGATACTTTTTGACAAAACTTCTGTCAATAGATCACTTCCAGACTGCCAAGCGGATCGTAAGAGCAATCTGCTCTATTGACAGAGTGGTCAGATTGCCCACCTGGTCTCTCAACAAAACAGCTAACTGGAAACATAGCAGGTGGGCTGCCTGCTGTCCCAGAAGCCCTGTCTGTCAACAGAGGGCTCCCCAGAGCATCCACCTAGGCTTTCTGTCAACTCAGCTTTGTCGACAGACACAGTGTTCCTCGTGGGGAGCGGGATAAGGCTTTCAACAAAAGTGCTGCGTTCTGTCGATTTACTGTCAACAGAATGCCTTGGGAATCTGGACACTCCCCAGGTTTTGTCAACAAAACCCTCTAGTTGACATAGCCGGTGTGTATTGGAGGGGAAGGGCTGTGCATTTAAGGGCTCATAATTGGACCAAACATAAGATTAAGCTGCTGGGCAGGCATCAGTCCTTCTTAGGTCAGTGGGAACTCTGAGTGCTCAGTACATCGGAAATCAGTCCACTGCATTAAAATGCAGATTTTCAAAAGGCACACATGGAAATGAAGCACCCAGTTTCCATTGACATTTACTGGGAACTGGGCACATAACTGTCCTTCCTACATTAAAAAATCTCCCTCTGGAGCCAAAATGTGTATTTAGGAGCCCTTTGAACAATTTATCTTAAAATATTTACCTTAAAATTTGCCTAAATTTCTAACTTAGGCAAAACATATTCAAACCTAATTTCTGCTGTGCTCAATAATGGCTCCTTTTAGTCACAGTGCCGTACTTCATGGAGACCATTGCATCTGAAACTACAAACTTAAAATTATGTAACAGTAGCAGCGTTTAAAAGAGGCCATCCTTTTAATAGAATATATGAGGGTGGAAATTAACATTTGTCTGACTGTGCTACCAAGCTTCAGAGCTGGCAAACTGGTTTTCCTGCCTTAGGAAAACAGTTCATGCAGACTTAGACCATTAGCTACTATGATCATTCAAACGTGATCATGTATTTTGCGCTTCCCCCCTTTTTATTTAAAGGTGTTGCTCAGAATCCCATGTTATGTTTACCAAGCTGTGTGTTTACACTTACTTCTTTGCAGAATTCAAAATGAGTAGGGAAAAATGGAAAATTTATTTAGCAGGATATATCTAACAATGGAGCAAACCATGGTATGTTACAGTTACATGCTAGAAGGGTCTCGCTGACTGAGCACCTTTCTCTGCATCTTTCTAAATCATTTTCAGCAAAGACAACTATAAAAATTCTGAAGAGAAACTATTTGCCCTAAGAATGAGTACACTTGCACTAAATGGCAGATATGCTAACTACCAATACTGGGACAGGTTCCCGTAATAAAAATGTCACCCCAGATTATCTCCCTATTTAGATTATGCAATTTAATCTTCACAATTGTAGATCAGTCAAATCTTCAGCTGGGGTAGCTTGTGCTGAAGGTAGCAGAGTTATGCTAGTTTATACCAGTTCTGGTTCTGGCCCAATATTTTCTGTATAGCTTTCAGAGCAGAAGTATAAACATTTCTGATCGCATGCCACCTTGTATCGGTTTATCATCTCCTTAAGGTTTTTGTGATTGAAAAAGATTTTTCTGTTGCAGTTAATTCTTTTGTCTCCCCAAACACATGCTCACATACTCTTCAAGCACATGAATCTGTACTTCATTGGCTTTGGTTTGGACTGGATGGACAAAACCTTTATTCGAGCCCTAGGACATTTAAGGGATAAGGTAGGAGAAGCCAGCAGTGTAGCACACATACCTGATCAGTTGTTTCCCACTCTTCTAGGCCCAAATTCAGACTTTAAATGTTTTTAACGCAGAAGTGGAGTAAATAAGCATAAAGTGACAACTCTGCTAAAGGCAAGGCAATCTGCTTATGTCACATTAATCGAGCACTGGAGACTCATCCTCAACTAAAGAGCCTTCCTATCATAGAGGAGTTCCCAGGCCAGACCTGAACATCTCAGTGCTCTAGCTTTTGCTGCCGCCAGCCCTGAATGGCATGAGCAGGGGCCACACACAAAGTGCCTCAACCCCATACATACTGCAACCAGCATGATCCCCCCCACCATGTCTGTTTCACTCTACATATACCCCAATAACCCTCCTGTGACTCCCATTCATTGTGAGAGCCCCTATACACAGCTCATAGATCTTACTCACCACAGACCCACCTCTTCAGCCCCTTCATCCATAGTTCCCAACACTCCTGGCACCAACCCGCCGTCTCCCAACCAACCCACTTGTCTCCAACCTTCCACTGCACAGTCCCCCAGCATTTCCCCACTTACCCCATAGTTCACCAGCTTACCCCTAACCCCTTCATCCACTGCTCTCAGGACCTTCCAAGCCACAGTCAGCACTCCCCTGGCTCAGAGTTCCCATCCCAAGCTAGAGCAGCTTCTGACCCTAGCTGTCCAGCAGCTCTGCTCACTCCCATTACTAAGTCCATACACAGTACAGGCCAGATTTGAGTGAGTGGCACTGCCATTTCACAATGTCACTCAAATTTGCCTGGGTCAGAAACACCCCTCCCCCCACCCCCCAAATCTGAGTGGCACTGCAATTTCACACCAGGTCACAATGCCACTCATATTTGGCCTGGTTGGAGGTGCGGGGGTGGGAGTTAGCTGGGACAAATTTGAGTGTGTAGCACTGCTCCCTGGCACATGAGGTTGCAGCACCACTCAGGTTTGGCTTATCAGAACACCACATCAAAATCCAGTGGTCAGAGGCCTTTCTGAAATGAGAGCCCTCTACACATTAGTCTGGGCCTGATGGCTCTTGAACATAGTCTCATTCATTACCTTCTCTGCAATAAGTTGCAGAAAATGTGTAGTAGCTGGCTAAGGATGGGTCCTGTGAAACCTGTAGACCATGATCCTTGACACAAGACCAGAGCCATGGATATTCATCCTGGAGTTGTAGGGTAAGGGGAACAAAGCTCGCCTTTCAGAGCTCCCCTCACAGGCAGCACTTTGTCATTGCATGCTTAAGCACAGCCTAGGGCTGACTCCAAAACCCAGTTAGAAATTTCTTTGCATTCTGTTCAGAGGTGCAGGGCCTTGCCTCCTGCTAAAGAGAAAGAGCAAAAAGTGAAGCTCCTGTTCCCTGTGAATTCTGCTTCCTTGTATTTGATTTCATATTTATGATAGTAGAGATACTCATTAGACTGCTTGCTGCTGCTGTTTCTGGAAAGTACATGTTCCAGCAGCAGTTTCCTATGGAACATCATCAGAATCTAACTGTTGTAACTGGAAACCCTTGGGAGGACACGTTGCTAGGAGGGACCCGGCTTGTCCATACAGAATGACAAGGTTGGAAGCTCATTGCCAAATTAGAAGATTATAAGCATAACACGGCTAAATTTCAGGCTTCCGGGGTTGTCCTTCATGGTTTTTTCCTCCTCCTCCGAATAGTCTGCAGCCCGTTTTGTCAGATAAACTCTAAAGAGCAACACTGAAGAGGAAGGCAGGAGGAAAGGAGCAGCAGAACGGATGATGAGAAAAAGGAACAGGTTCTCATTACAATCCAGAGCATGTGCTAATTACTTGAGGAGACATGGATGATTTCATTCCATTTCATTCTGGATCCCACAGTGACCATGAACTTGCTTATCTGTGCCGTTACTGCAGGCCTAAAATGTTTTACAGTTAAAAGGTACCTTGAGCACCTTTATTCCCCCCCCCCCACCCCCGCAACCTTTTCTCAAGAAGGCTCTAGAATAGATACCGGATCATGAAGGTTAGTGTAGCCATTTTTCCTTCCTGATGAAAGTACCTGCTACTGCAGGCTTGAGGAATTGGTGATAGACTACAGAGCTGTAAATCACTAGGTCAGCTATACAAAATGAAAGAGCAGTCATGTAGCACTTTAAAGACTATTAAAATAATTATTAGGAAATGAGCTTTCATGGGGCAAACCCACTTCAGATCTGGAAATAGTGCTGAAAGTGAACTGGCATGACCAATATATAACATAGAAAACAACAACAACAAAATGAAAACTGACAAAAATGCTAGAGGGGTGAAGGGTGGGGAGGAGGGGGAAGAAAAATTACTGAACGTATCTAATAAATTAAGTGACTTATCTTCACAAAACAAAAAAACAAATCATGTAGCACAGTTTGTGACACCATTCAGGATGATTAAAAGTCAGTTAAATAAGAATGAAGTGGATCCAGTATATAGGGTAATTTTTTATACCACATTAATCACTATGGTATCCCCAACTCCCATTGACAAGAATTGCAGAACAACCCAAAATATCCTGTCATAGGTTGTGCTACTTTAGTAGTCTTGTTAGTTGTCCTATCCCTTGAACAAACATGGAGACTCTGATTTCCTCCTACCCTTGTGGATATTCACTCCAGGATGGCATTTTGGAGTAGCATAGGAGAAGCTATAGTTGCTTATGTCTGGACTGCATCCATTCCTCAAATAGGGCAGTTCTGTTTCTTACATTAATGAACATCAATTCACTTATTTTTAAGCAATATTAAAGACTGTACTTAGAGGTGTGTAAATGTATAAATAAAACATTACCATTTCAGGTTACCTTGAGACAGACAGGCCTGCCAATGAGATGGAGCGGGAGGAAAAGCAGGGAAGAAGCAACTGCCCTGGGGCCCAGGGATACAAAAGGGGCCCTTTACATCACCTCTGGGGTACTGTGGGCACCACTGAGGGTGGGAGAGGGGGAGGAGGAGGTATGCCGTAGTCCAGGCCACGTAGCCCCACTGCCAATCCTTCCAGCCAACACTCTGCTCCTTCCAGGGTGCAGAGTAGGGCCCTTCCCCTGCCTTGCCCAGGGACCCTGCTACAGACACAGTTAGAATCAGCTGTGTGTACTCAAAGTTCTGACTTGCACTTTTGCAAAAATACCTTACCGTGTCAAAACAGTTCAAGTATGAATGTGTGGAATGCATGGTTAAAGCGTGTAGAGATGCAGTGCAGCAGGGTTGTGGGGTTTTCTTTTTTAAACCAAGTTTCAGTTTTCCCTAAACAGAACCAAAATCATGTAGACACAGAAGAAAACTTCCTTCTTTGCCTCTTTCAGGTCATGGCATTTCTAGAAAGCTGCTGAATCACATGCCTGATGATACATTGTCATGGAAATGGGCCCCCTCAGATTTCTGTTGTGGAACAAGTATCCTGTTTACTTATATTTTTTTATTGAAGTCCAGGTAAGGCCAGTGTGAACATCTGGTATCAGCAGGGCCAGCAGCTGCTGTGGGTCCCAGGGCAAAGTGGGAGGAGGGCCTGGCTCTGTGCCCCCAAGATAGGGCACTTGCCAGTGGGACCGCTGCATTGGAGCCTCCCCCCACCCCGCCCATAACCACGTGGCGCTGTGGAGCAGCACTGCCAGCACTTCAAATGGGGCCTGACGCTCCAGCCCCCCTTGGAAAACCAGGTCCTGGGGCAACTGCCCCCTTGAGCCCATTGGTAGGTCAGTCTGGTACCAACTCCTGTAAAACACAGGCCTTAACGCCTGCTTGAACTGAAGCAAATATCTTTTCCCCAGTACACGTTATTATAATATGAAACTTGATTCCATCTAAATCTTCCATTAGCAAGTGTGTGTGTGTGCACGTGCATGCCTATACATGCACATTTTCATCTATCCCACACCTTATTAGAGGTGAGGCTAGGAGTGATGCATGTTACTTGTGGAGGAAAATCTGCATCACTGCGCATGCACAAAATTCATGTTCTCCACAGATTTCTTTGCTTCTCAGCAGAAAAATGACTTGACAGAGAAGCAAAGCAAATCCACAGAGCAATCATGTGCCCATCCAGCTCTGCAGATTGGTTGGTTCAGGCACCCAGAGCAGCTGTTTGAGATGTAAATCACCACCTGGTGTTATAGTGTGGCCAAGCAGTCGTGTGTGCACACACGTGAGAGAGAGAGACACACACACACTCCCTCTCGCTCTTGCAGCATGGTTGGCATGGGAGTGGGGGGGTGTTTCTGTGGAAGTACGTGTCAGTCAAAATAAATTATGAGTTTGATTCCTCAGCTCTCACTAGCTCTACAGTTGCCCATGATGTAACACTAAATTTCTAGCTGCATATGTATGTTGACTAATAACTAGAAATAAGGGGTCAAACTTAGTTAAATTACTATTAGGAAGGGGGCTTTGGGAGTGAGGAGAAAATGGAAGAAATCCCCTTTGCCATTTACTATATTGTAGTTTAAATAAATCACAGAAAAAATTGAAACAAGTGATTATACTGCATGATTTTGATAAATATGCAGAATTTTAAAATATCGTGCAGTAATTTTTATTTTTTGCACAGAATTCTCCCAGAAGTAATGTGTTCAGCATACATACAGTGTGTGTTTAGAAAGGAATTATCCTTCACAAATAGACCTAAATCTTACTAACTAAAATGTGTACTGGGTAAGGCACTTATATAATTGATCAAAGTCAAATCTAATTAAGTGTCTAAGCTGGTTCTTAAAGATCTCCCAGATATATGTGCCACCATGCACTCTGGCATTTAATTTCAAAAAGGGGAATTATACAAAAATGAGGAGGTTAGTTAAACAGAAATTAAAAGGTAGAGTAACTAAAGTAAAATCCCTGCAGGCTGCATGGAAACTTTTCAAGGACACCATATTAGAGGCCCAACTTAAATGTATACCCCAAATTAAAAAACATAGTAAGAGACCTAAAAAAGAGCCACCGTGGCTTAACAACCATGTAAAAGAGGCAGTGAGAGATAAAAAGGCATCCTTTAAAAAGTGGAAGTCAAATCCTAGTGAGGAAAATAGAAAGGAACATAAACACTGCCAAATTAAGTATAAAAATGTAATAAGAAAAGCCAAAAAAGATTTTGAGGAACAGTTAGCCATAAATTCAAAAAACAATAGTAAAATATTTAAGTACATTAGAAGCAGGAAGCCTGCTAAAAAAGCAGTGGGACCCCTGGACAATAGAGATATAAAAGGAGCAATCAAGGAAGATAATGCCATTGCAGAGAAACTAAATGATTTCTTTGCTTCAGTCTTCACAGCTGAGGATATTACAGAGATTCCCAAATCTGAGCCGTCCTTTGTAGGTGACAAATCTGAGGAACTCTCCCAGACTGAAGTGTCAGTAGAAGAGGTTTTTGAACTAATTGATAAGCTAAACAGTAACAAGTCTCCAGGACCAGATGGCATTCACCCAAGCATTCTGAAAGAACTCAAATGTGAAATTGAAGAGCTATTAATGGTGGTTTGTAACCTATACTTTAAATCAGCTTCAGTACCCAATGACTGGAAGACAGCTAATATAACGCCAATATTTAAAAAGGGCTCTAGACGAGACCCTGGCAATTACAGACCGGTAAGTCTAACGTCAGTACTGGGCAAATTAGTAGAAATAATAGTAAAGAATAAAATTGTCAGACACATAGAAGAACATGATTTGCTTGGCAAAAGTCAGCATGGTTTCTGTAGAGGGAGGTCGTGTCTTACTAATCTATTAGAGTTCTTTGAAGGGGTTAACAAACATGCAGATGGGGGATCCAGTGGACATAATATACTTAGATTTCCAGAAAGCCTTTGACAAGGTCCCTCACCAAAGGCTCTTATGTAAATTAGGTGGTCATGGGATAGGAGGAAAGATCCTTTCATGGATTGGAAACTGGTTAAAAGACAGGAAACAAAGGGTTGGAATAAATGGTAAATTTTCACAATGGAGGGGGGTAACTAGTGGTGTTCCCCAAGGGTCAGTCCTGGGACCAATCCTGTTCAACTTGTTCATCAATGATGTAGAGAAAGGGGTAAACAGTGAGGTGGCAAAGTTTGCAGATGATACCAAGCTGTTCAGGATAGTCAAAACCAAAGTAGATTGTGAAGAACTTCAGAAAGATCTCAGCAAACTGAGTGAATGTGCAGCAAAATGGCAAATGAAATTTAATGTGGGTAAGTGTAAGGTAATGCACATTGGGAAAAATAACCCCAATTATACATACAATGTGATGGGGGCAAATTTAGATACAACAGATCAGGAAAGGGATCTTGGAATTATAGTGGATAGTTCTCTGAAAACATCCACGCAGTGTGCAGCAGCAGTCAGTAAAGTAAATAGGATGTTAGGAATTATTAAAAAAGGGATAGAAAATAAGATGAACATCATACTTCCCCTATATAAAACTATGGTACACCCACGTCTTGAGTACTGCGTGCAGATGTGGTCTCCTCACCTCAAAAAAGATATACTGGCATTAGAAAAAGTTCAGAAAAGGGCAACTAAAATGATCGAGGGTTTGGAAAGGGTCCCATATGAGGAGAGGCTAGAGAGACTGGGACTTTTCCGTCTAGAAAAGAGGAGACTGAGGGGCGATATGATAGAGGTATATAAAATCATGAATGGTGTAGAGAAAGTGAATACAGAAAAGTTATTTACTTGTTCCCATAATATAAGAACTACAGGACACCAAATGAAATTAATGGGTAGCAGTTTCAAAACTAATAAAAGAAAATTTTTCTTCACACAGCACACAGTCAGCCTGTGGAACTCCTTGCTGGAGGAGGCTGTGAAAGCCAGCACTCTAACAGAGTTTAAAATAGAGCTTGATAAATTTTTGGAGGTTAGGTCCATAAATGGATATTAGCCAAGGGTAAAGTACGGTGCCCCTAGCCTTTAGTCAAAGGCTGGAGACAGATGGCAGGAGACAAATCGCTTGATCATTGTCTTCGGTTCACCTCCTCTGGGGCACCTGGCACTGGCCACTGTCGGCAGACAGGATACTGGGCTGGATGGACCTTTGGTCTGACCCAGTATGGCCATTCTTATGGCCTTGACAATTGCAATCTTGCCCTGCACTCAGGGTAATTTTGTAAAGATCATTTCCCTAGCCTGTTGCTTTGACTAAATTATCCAAGTTATTCCCCGCCCCCTCTTTGCATCTTCCCACTGATTCCATCTTCTCCATCACACCAAATATATACTTCCTGTCTTTACTTTTAAGGACGTTCCTGGCCTATCCCACTCTATTTTTCATCTCTGATTTAATATCAAAATGTCAAAACCCACTCCCATGGTGCCAGCCTCCACTGCCCACTAGTTAATTCTCAGACAAGAGTTTTCATGCTTTCTCCCATGCTAAAACTTCACATTTGGGAGGTGCTCCAAGTGAAAAGCCAAAAACCTACCATGTTATGCTCATTAAAACTCTGCTTTGGCCCAAGGCCAACAAAAAAATTGAACAAGGATTAGGCCCCTGATATCTCTGCTTATCATAACCAGTCTGGCGTCATCATTTCCTTGTATTCCTCCATCTGTCTGAATCCATCTTTTGTGCCTCTTGTCCTAGACTTAGACTGTAAGCTTCTTGGGCTAGTCAATGTCTTTGTTCTGTGTTTGTATAGCACCTAGCACAAAAAAGTCTTGGTTTATGATTGGGGTTCCTAGAAACTATGGCAATGTAAATGATTACATTTCAATTAATTGTATCAATATTTTAAATTCATGCCTTTCACTTTTTAAGGAATGCTTCTCATAGAGAAGACAAATTTCCACCAAATTCATTAGCTAGCCAATAAGGACAACTTTTACTATTGCTGCGTGGAGTTTCCTTTGATCAGGACATTCAGAGTTTTACTAACCCCATTTTGCTGACACTAAACCAGCTTGGTATTCTGTGGTGCTATTGATTTGCTAAGCCCCTTACCCCCCACCGCCTTGAAAACAAATAAAAGGAACTCCTGGGGTCCAGTCACAGGCATGGTCTTCAGCAGTGCTAGCCAACTGAAGAAGTGGCTACAACCAGATTATCTTCATTGATATTTGATAAGGAAACGCACCACAGACTAACCTAGGAACACCTCACCTCACCAGAGGTTACTCCATTTAATTATTTTGGTTGCCATGCCATTGTCCATATCAACTCCAAAATTAGAGGGGTTCAAGGATTGCTTTTTTCCTTTTTAATAAGAATGCCACATGGTGACTGGATGCACTGTTGAAATTCAACTGCCGGAACTGTGGAGGTGGGAAACCTTTATTTAGCCTGATCTTCCATCATGAAGCCGCCTCCAGATTTCCAGTACAACCCCTGTCACAACAGATGTCAGACTGCTGACTAATGGGGCCAGTTCAGTCAATTCCAGTGACCCCTTCGTTGCTATGTAGTTGCAGTTGTCACATGCTTTGCTCTTCTGTTTTGTTCTGACTTAGGGATGTTGAAAAAGTCCAGTAGAATTGTGCAAAATTCAAATGTTGTGCTTTAAAGATTTTTTCCCCTTTCTTTTTTGGTGTGAAAAACACATGCTGTTCTGTTTGGCATAATGTTACATATCCAAGATTTTACTCTCTAGCTAAATAAGAGAGATTTCACAATCTCCATGGGTATTTGCTCCTTCCAAACACCTGAAACACATACTTCACTGGGTGCTTTAAATGCAAAGCCATACTCAACTAGATTAGAGCCATATTTTACTCAGACCATTATTATACCTTATAGGATATTTTAAGGACAGAAATAGGCTCATTATTTGGTGTATAATGAAAAATTAAGACACAACACTATACTTTGTACAACTGAGAAGCACCTTGAATAGTCATTTTACTCATCAGGTAGCAACTTGTACAATACTACAAGTATTCCACAGCCCCAGAGGCTACCACACCCCTTACCAAAAATCACACACAACTGGCTAGGCAGAAAAAGGGTTTTATATGAAAACCTCTGACATTTCACTTACATTATTCAAAAATTCACTATTTGGGAGGGCAGTTCCCCAAGAGGAGCTTGTGTTTCTGGTGCATGCTTTAATGAGAGGAGGTTTCCTAAAAGCAACTGCACACCCTGCTTTATTACACATGGAAGTGCAGGACTAGTCTCTGTACAGCAAAGACATTAAATCTGACTCCTTTCTTTGTATATAACCTCACAAATGTTCAACCCAAGAGGATGGTGATGACCTTTTCTAACTGTTTGTTGCTGACTGGTCAAATTATTGTCTAATTGAAATAACATTAGATCAATTGTCTGAATGATAATATCAATTCTGTCTTTTGACCCATTAACAAATCATACCTGGCACCATGAAAGCTCTTCTCACTAAGTGCCCACCATTCCCTGGTTTGTGGATGGTGAAAGCAGCACCTACTCCTCATTAGCACAAGGGTCTTGTTTTTGACAAGAGACATACATATACCCCTCTTGCCAAGCAGTATAAAAGGGAAGCAGTGGATAACAGCCCTCTGGCCAAGCCATGGCTTTCCATCTCCTTGCTCGTCTTAGGTTGCAGCAATGACATATCCAACTGACACAGCACCATGACAGGCAAGGCTCTCCCTCCCCTCTCGTGCCAAACCAGAGCCAAACTCATATGTTGAAACAATACCTTGCTTGCCAACCTGACCTCATCCTCTATGGTTAGCTTGTGCGTGTACAATACTCCCTAAGTTGTTCTGGTCAGCCTGCTTCTGTAATTTGCAAAGCTGAAGCAAACAAATGAAAAGCAGTAAGATTGGTCCCATGGAAGCAGCAGCCCTGAAGTGGAAGAGAATTTGTTCCCTTTGGGTGAACTTAGCAGCCGTTCTATCATTGGAGGCCTGGGAAACGTCCTGAAGCAACTCAGGAGGCCTGAGACACATCTTTGCAACTTTTTCTGGTTTGCATTGGTGCATGCATATTTCCTCCCAACAGCCCATCTTTCATGTAGTGCCCTCCTGTACAGAGAAAGCATGCATGAAACATGCCCACGTGTAGTTTCTCTGGCCCCTGTCCAGGACTACCCCCTCTGAGCACAGGTATTTCAGTCCATCAGAACTGACCTTGATTATAAGAAGCCGATTCGGGCAGCTGTATTTGCATCAGGGTAATTTTGAGAACCTTGAGAAGTAGTCAGCAAGTTTCATCTGCTGCATGGAGTTTTCTGATCACTGGTACCAAAAGAGAAGGTAGATAACACATGTAAATATGTGGATGTAGATATAATCTTATTTGTGAGCTGTCATTCTGGATTCACCAGGGGCTATTCACATAACTCATGTTTGTTTTAGTGTTTCATTTATATCCCAGTATATGAAAAAGCCTTGATGCATATCACCAATATTCTCCAAAATCAGATCCATTTTGAGCAGAAACGAAGGGTCCTGTGGCACCTTATAGACTAACAGAAAAGTTTAGAACGTGAGCTTTCGTGAGTTAACTCACTTCTTCAGATGCTGGTCAGCATCTGAAGAAGTGAATTAACTCACGAAAGCTCATGCTCTAAACTTTTCTGTTAGTCTATAAGATGCCACAGGACCCTTCGTTGCTGCTACAGATCCAGACTAACACGGCTACCCCTCTGATTTTGAGCAGAGTTATTTCAACATTTGCTATTTACTTAACTTTTAAAATATTTTAATTCTAACCATCAGCCACATATTAACAGAGAAGAAAACAGCCATGGCTGGACAGTGCTATAAAGCTATTGCTGTCTTGTTTCTGAGTAGCTTTTCCCTTGATCCTGACAGATGCTGACACTCCTGACTCTCAGGGGCTTCAGCTCCTTGGAGCATGAAGGAAGGAAAGGGGAAAAAATAAAAACGAAAAGGAGAAAAGCTAGGATTGCAATTGCAGGGATAGACAGTAGAAACTCTCACAACATACAGTTGTTTGGTACGAATTGTAGGTGATTCTTAAGGGGGAGATAACCTTTCTTCACTGCCTCGGAGGCTGAGGTTGTAGGACATGGTAAAGGAGATGGATGTGCACACACAGTAGGGATATTGACTGTCACATTTTAGGGTCTTGCTCCCAAAACCCCAATCTTTATCCAGAAGAGCAGTCACTCTGTATGTGAGAGAATCAGAGAAAGGTTAGCAGGTGACGTTTAATGAGAGGAAGTGACTCAGTGACTTGGGTGGAGGGAGAGAGTTCCCAGCCATCCGGGCAGGATGAAAAAGAGCAAACTCTTCACCCCAACTGCAGGGAATAAGGAGGAGAGGAAGTGAAAATTAGGGAAGTGGAGTCAACAGGCAGAGGACTGTGTGACTATAAGGTCAGAGAAGTGGGGTGGAGTAATTTATATGCTTATTCTAAGATGAGACATAAAGACAAGCTCTCGTTCCCATGCCCTCTTGGCAAGAGGAGAAGTATTAGCAATGTCTTGGCTGAATTCCAATATGGATTAATTATATTACATCCATCTACATAACTCCCAATATTTCAATTATATACTGGATTCTTCTACACTTCCTATGACCTGGTTCTGTCAATCATCTGTCTTGTTTCATCCTGTGTTTAGTTTTTTGTTTTTTGTTTTTTTTTAAAATTGGCTTCAGTGGGTAAAGTACTCTGGAATTTTTTATGAAGACACAATGTAAGTTTAAGATCATTATCCTCTCAGTGACATTAAAATTAGTGCAGCGATAACAAAATCCTTTCAGTTCTGAAAGATCAGCATAACCCAGAATTTAAATTTTTTCCTGTAATTGTTCAGAAATATTCTTGCACTCCACCAAAATGTTGGAACAACTTCCCTGAAGTAAATACAGTGCTGTAATTGTTCATTGCTGTTGATTGATAGATGTCCAGTGTTTGGAAAGAGAGACAGAAAAGTGCAAGAAGTAGTTATTAGTTTTACTGAAAATACAGAGTCTTTAAAAAGACTACATTTCCCATCATGTCTCATTAAATCAGATTTTTTTAAACCATCCTGCAGTGGCTTACCAGTCAGATGTTTGATTTGATTATGCATTGTATTGGTGATGCCCTAAGCAACACAGCAATATAGTGCAGATCACCAAACAACCCCTCCCCTAACCTGACTGCCTCTGAAAAAGAATTAGAAAACAGAAAAAACAAAAAACAACTCCACAAGACTAAGGGCGTTAAGAGCCATATGCATTTCTGATGGGCAGAATGACAAATCCACCAAAAGCAGAAATACTCTACAAAGCAATAACTGCACTTACCAGTCAGCAGAGCAATTAGGATGAGTTCTACAATGCAACAGGAATAATTGGTCTGCTCTACATCAGTCTATATTGGAAGGTCTGTGTAAAATTATGCCCAGAGCTAAAAGCAAATAAGCCAGTTGCAATTAGCTACAGAAATCACACATCAAGATAGCTGAAAAAATTTCACTGGAGTTTTTATTTGCTTAAAAATTGCCTTTCTTTAAAAAAAACCAACAAAAAATGTTTCAATAACAAAATTGAAATTGCTTTTTCATTTTGATTATTTTCTCCCACTCTTTTTTCCTTTTTTGATACTGAAAGGGAGTGGGGAGGCAGGGAAAGTTCAAAAGGAGCAAAAATTAAAAACACACCGAAAGCTAATTTTAGTTCTCTCATTGAAAAATAACAGTTTTCACTGGAAAATTTAAAGGTTTTCTTGAAAATTTACTGCATAGAATGCATTTTTTTTTAAAAACAACATTTTCATTTTCTGTGAAACACTAGCAAAACCTGAAGCTCATCAAGCTGCTGGGCAGTTACCCAGCCAGCCAAAGGTAAACACACCATTTATTTTTTTTAAAGTTTTAAAGCCAGTCTTACTGCATTTTGTCATCACAATACCAAATTGGCTTCAGCATGAACACAGTGAGAAAGGCAGCATCATCACCCCTAAACTAATGCCATTTTTTACACTCCAACTGCATTTTACTGAATTCCTTCATTCAACAACAAAAAAAAAATGTATAAAAACATGCTGTGGGTGTAAGAGAGAGAAGGTAGGAGAGGTAATATCTTTTATGGCACAAATTGCCATTGGTCAGGAAGACAAACTTTTGATCTCCACAGACTTGCTCCTGTACAGCAACACAGCAGATGCAAGGAGTGCAATAGATGACAGCCTTGGCACTTCTCTAATGCCTTTTGCCTAAGGATGTCAGAATACCTCAATAACAGCAGGGAATTAAACCTTACAACCCAGATCTTCTGACTCCTAGTCCTGTGCCATCATCACAAGACCATCTTTTTTCTGCACAAGAACATTCAAAGTGAAAGATTCAATGTATCTCATGTCTTCAACTACCTAGTAGAACAGGCACGCCCTACTTACACCAATGAAACCAAAGAAATTATATAACTGATGCAAGAGCCAGATCAAAGTCAGTCAGGTACCTTCTTAACAGCTCTGATCAGAACATAATCCACTAAGGGTTCTACCACATGTTAATAATGCCAACCTCCCAGAGCATGGACTCAGGCATACAGTAAAAACAAAATAAACTGTGAAAGTCAGGAGATCAATTGACCACATTCAGTCTTTGTATCGGAGGGGTAGCTGTGTTAGTCTGGATCTGTAACAGCAACAAAGGGTCCTGTGGCACCTTATAGACTAACAGAAAAGTTTTGAGCATGAGCTTTCATGAACACAGACTCACTTCAGCATCTGATGAAGTGAGTCTGTGCTCACGAAAGCTCAAGCTCAAAACTTTTCTGTTAGTCTATAAGGTGCCACAGGACCCCTCGTTGCTATTCAGTCTTTGGTGATTTCTTGGGGTGTAGGGGGAAGGAGATAATTCCCTGACAACTAAATTCAATTTTCTGCAATCACTCTTATCCTACATTCTGAAGAGACCTGATCCAATTCCACTTATAGCTACTGGGTGCCCCCCATTGATCTAAATAGGTCTTAGATTTAATCTTTATTGTGTTATCACGGATTTACTGTGTATGTCTTTACGAAGTGACAAGCCTAAGGATGACCTCTCTTCCACTCATGCCTTTTCTGCTCTTGAAGGCAGATCTAAAGCTCATTAGGATACTCTTCATTGACACAATAAGCTTTGGTTCGGGGCCACATGCATGGACTGGCCGTAGACATCCTCTGTGACCTTGGTCAAGTCACTTAGTATCTCAGTGCATCAGTTCTTATCAACAAAACAGGATAACATCACTTCCTTACCACAGACAGGTGTTGAGAGACTAAATAAGTGAAAACTTGCAAAGAGCTCAGATACAAATATGATGTCTGGCACAGAAGTACCTTAGACAAAGCTGCTCAAAGTTGATGAATACCTTTTTCATATGTTTCAGTTGAAAACATTAAAGCTAAGACAGAAACGAAGCAATTTTTAAAGGATGTTGTGGCCCCTGATATTTTCATTTCTGAGGCAACTGCCTGGGCCACCTGTATTTGTATTCTTTTGGAGTGACTGTCTGCCTCTGAGGACAACACTCATACAGAGCTAATGCTTCGCATCGCTAAGGCCTGGCCTTAAAAGCTAGCCCAACCTAGCTATGTTGCTCAGGGCTGTCAGAAATTTAGCACTCCAAGGCCGCGCCTACACGTGCACGTTACTTGGAAGTAGCGGCGCCAACTTCGAAATAGCGCCCATCATGGCTACACGTGTTGGGCGCTATTTCGAAGTTGAAATCGACGTTAGGCGGCGAGACGTCGAAGCCGCTAACCCCATGAGGGGATGGGAATAGCGCCCTACTTCGAAGTTGAATGTCGAAGTAGGACACGTGTAGCCGATCCGCGTCCCGCAACATCGAAATAGCGGGGTCCGCCATGGCGGCCATCAGCTGAGGGGTTGAGAGACGCTCTCTCTCCAGCCCCTGCGGGGCTCTATGGTCACCGTGGGCAGCAGCCCGTAGCCCAGGGCTTCTGGCTGCTGCTGCGGCAGCTGGGGATCCATGCTGCATGCACAGGGTCTGCAACCAGTTGTTGGCTCTGTGGATCTTGTGTTGTTTAGTGCAACTGTGTCTGGGAGGGGCCCTTTAAGGGAGCGGCTTGCTGTTGAGTCCGCCCTGTGACCCTGTCTGCAGCTGTTCCTGGCACCCTTATTTTGATGTGTGCTACTTTGGTGTGTAGACGTTCCCTCGCAGCGCCTATTTCGATGTGGTGCTGCCCAACGTCGAAGTGGAACGTCGACGTTGCCAGCCCTGGAGGACGTGTAGATGTTATTCATTGAAATAGCCTATTTCGATGTAGCGTGCGTGCACGTGTAGACGTAGCCCAAGTGTTGTAGTTGGGAGCTACACTGACCTATTATAGACACAGCTAGATGGACAAAATTCTTCTGTGGCTCTCGCTACCACGTCTCAGAGGGCTAGATTAACTATGTCTGTGGGAACCACCCTGTTCTGTCACAAAAGGATGCATCACAGCCCCATACCTGTGCCACTGTGGTGCAGACACAGCTTAACGCTTTCATTAGCCTACTGACTTTTTCATTTACTAATCAATAATGGCCCTTTCATAAGCCAGCTAACAAGGAAGAAAAGGAGTTTATTAAGTCTATTTTGATTGATCCGAACAGATTTGTCCCTCATAGGGAAACAGAGGGTAGCTTTTCATTACCATTCTCTCTTGCTTGACCTGTTCTTTGATCCCCCACCCCCAACCCTTGTCAACTGAATCGAATCCTGCAACTAACCTTTAAGGGTTTCTGAGTCTTTATTGTGTTCCTGTTAACCTTCTGTTTCTCTGGATAATTCTGCAGCCAAGAGTAGGTGTGACTCCCACGTTCTAAGTCTAGCTGTGCTGTTGACTCATGTGCTTTGCTCACCATGCCAAATCCCTTTCATGGGAACACTTGTGCAATGTAGCAAGGTCTCCCAGAACATATGTTCTTACTAGAATTCTGAGTCTTCAACTTCTTCCCTCTTTTAATTGAGATTGAAGATGATGGGAGGTGCACACCCGTGAACAACCCTTTATTAAGTCTTGTGCAGAACTGGAGAACTGTGGGGAGATGCATGTGTTCTCTCATCCCGAGCCATGTGGGCCAGGAGTATGCTCCAGTTGCAAAAGAGTAGAAGTAGATTGCACCAGTGGAAGGTTGTCCTAGCTCTGACTCTGTCCTTGCCCTCTCCCCCATCTTTGTAAACCCCAGACCACCCTACACGGGGAAATTTGCCTCTAGCCACTTAATGTCCACTTTGTGCCACAAAAATGATACAAAAGGGACTTAATAGACTGGAGACTAACCCCTCATGTTCAGGAGCTGTTAATTATATCTGTAGTGCACCTGGGTAGGGAGAACAGAGGAAACTGTCTTAGTTCCTGCTAGAGCTATTGATATCCAATCTAGACACTTAACAACATTTTATATTAAAAGTTCTAATTAGATGTTCTGTTGCAGACATTTCTTACAACACTTCCGCTATAAAGCCCCATATATTTTAAAGTCAGAATCCCCTCCAGAAGGCTTACACCTGCCCCAAAGACACAGTAAAGAGCCATTTTCAAGATGTGACTTGTCAGTGACGCTGTCAATGCCTGCTGTGGTGGCAGAAAGTAAGCTGAAATATTAATCTTAAGTTCACTGAAAAGCTGCTCCCTGTGGCACCATACCAAAAGGAGGTAAAACCAGGCAGCTGCTGATATGAGAACCAACTGTTTGAACTGCAATGCACTTACATATGCTAATAGCATAAAGCTACTGACTGCTGCAAACGTGATGCAGGAAATGACTAAACATTTAGTGCTTGTTGTTTAGCAGTATTCCTGGAGACACGTAGGTGGTGTGGACAGCATGGTATGTGCATTAAAGTGCAATTTAGGTCAATGATTCTTTGAAAGGATCATTCTCCCCATCGGTGACAGACATTGTTCCAAGTTTAACCATTTCGAAGGGACAGCTGAGAGAAGTTATCGAGAGCTCCAAATCAAAGGAGACAGAGAAAGAGAGAGAAGAGGAGGCCCACCATGTTTCAATAGGTACAAAAAGTACATCACATCTTAAATAGGAGAAAAAAGTAACACTGTAGAATTTCTTTAATATCCTACCTAGCCTAAGCAGTAGACAGGAAGATATGCATTTGCATGCAAAACATCCTATTAATTAATGGGCTTTCCATGATTCTTACCCTGTTACAAGGGAACTGCCAAGCTAAAATGAAAGCCCAGAAATGAGTGCCAAATGCAGGCTGATCAGAAGGCACTCAGCACAATAGTTAGATGAAATTGACCTTTTTGGGAATTCTGCTTCTGCCTCTCTGTGAATTCTCAGTGGCTCACTACTGATACCCACGAATGCACCGTGTCACTGTTGGTACCATTAGTCCTACAGCTGGCATAATGTGAGAATTCTTTCACCCTTTTGGTGGATGGGGACAGTCCTCCTCACAGTAGAGCACCACATTTTTTGAGTTGGAAGAGAAAAGAATTCCTTCCACCCCATCCCTCACACTACTGCCCCAAAGGGAAGGGAGTCTCTTTTGGGGATCACGCACCTCTGTGTTTGGCAAAGTACAGCCCTCTGCATAATGAGGGTCAACAGCAAAGGAGGGACAAACAATGGTGGGGGTGGGATTCTGTATTGATCCACCCATCAGTCCTTTTCAAGAAATGCTCCAGCATGCAGCACAGATGTCAAGCTGCCAGATAGAGACAGAATTTGGGTTCAATTTTTCCTGAATCCAGCAGTACCATTTGTGTCCCAGAGTTATACATTCAGTGTTGTCTTTAGTGAAGCTGTGGAACAGAGTGGATTTTTTTCAGAATTATGTCTAGGCCGAATGCTCCTTCCGTGCCCCCAGTCTGGTTAGCAGACGCAGTCAGAGCATACCTCTGGCCTTCGCTGAATGGCCAAGTTTAGCTCTGCAGTTCACTTTAATATAGATGCAGGAACAGCAGGTTTGTATAATTTTTGGTCATGTCAGAATGGTTCCAAGTCCAGTTCCCTCACTCACCTACCTTGTAAACTGATTTTATATATAGAACAATGAAAAGTGGACTGGAAACAGTCCCTCTCCCCAGTACACACCACCAAGGCTCCCTACACTCAGGTCAGTTCCCCACCTGGGCTGTGCTGAGGCATCAGCAGCTGTGCTCTCCTCCCTTTCCTTGTGCGCTCCCTGGGGCTGCTTGGGTGAAGGAGCAGCAATCCAGTGTAGGTGCGAGCAACAATACCAGCTGCTTTGTGCAGCCCGGTGGGGCAGTTTCCCCACATGGTTGCAGGAGAGGGTGCTGGAGGTGCAACAGGTAGGAGTAAAGGGGCCCAGTGAAGAGGCTGGGGCACAAGAGGGAGGTGCAGGCATTAGGCACAAAGGGAACATGGTGCAGGGAGGGAGGTGCCAGGAAGTGTGGGGTGCCTAAGGAGCCTATGGGGGACCAGGGTAATGGGGGACACCACAACCTCAGGGGAGAGGGCACCATAATGCACATTTGCTCAGGATGCCATTTTCCCTAAGGCCAGCTCTGTGCAAGATGCTTATCCAATACACCCTCTCAGGCAGCTGGTCAGGTACTAGGTCTAGCCTCTCTTCTTGTACTACAGGAATCCCCCTCCTTGTCATTGGAGGGGCTGGAGGGTAGGGACGGCCAAGACGCGGAGCTGCCAACCATGTCACATTCTTCTTCCCTGCTATCACTCAAGTAGAGAAGCCAGAGATCACCTGTTGTGAGCCTGCTGCCTCAGGCACTGATTGCTTGCAGCTCTGCATGAGGCAGCTTTCAAGCTCTGAAGCAATAGCTGCTCAGCAAAGTTATTTGGCGATAACAGCCATTATTTCAAACTAGTTTTGTGAGCATCTGAACTATGCACGCACTATTTTGAAATAAATTCAAAAACGTTGCAGGAGGAATAATGCCTATTTCAAAATAGGTGCTGTTAAGACATGGAATAGCGTGATTTCAAAATAAACCATAATGGCATCTAATGAGACTATTTCAAAATAGCATATCCAGACACATAGGCCGCATCTACACGCCCCATCCCTTTCAGAAGGGGTATGTAAATGCTGCAGATCAGGAATGCTAATGAGGTGCTGATATGAATATTCAATGCCTCATTTCCATAATAGCAGCCACTCAGAACTTCTCAAGTGCCACTCTTTAAATACCCCTCTGAAACCACCTCCCCACACTCATGCATCTGATGAAGTGGGTCTTTGCCCACAGAAGTTTATGCTCCAAAATATCTGTTAGTCTATAAGGTGCCACAGGACTTCTTGTTGCTTTCGAATTGAAAACTAACTGTGTAGACAGGGTTCCTTTGAAAGGAAGAAGGGCACTTTCAAAACTGAGGGTTCCTTCGAAAGGAAACCCAGCTACACAGCTAGTTTTCAATTCAAAAGCAGCACTTTTGACATTCTGAATTTGCAAGCTGCTGGTTCCACAGTATTAGGCTTCCACTGAAATTCTGACAGTGGGATCTGCATCATGCATGGGGAAAACAGCGAGAGCCCTCACTCTTAGCCCAGGGCAACTGCGGTCAGCCACAGCCCACTGCTCTTGGCCCCAAGGGCCCAACAGTAGAAAAAAATAAAATCTAAGAAAAGTAATAGTAGATTGTATTACCACAAATAATGAGGTCCATTATTTTTCCATGTCTTGCCCACAAGTCAGCTGCAATTTTTTTTTGACCACCACCCCACAATTCAAGTAGGGCTTTATTGCAAAGGTAATTAAATGGTTCCTACATCACCATAGTATCTGAGCACTTGTGTTTTTTAAATCCATTCTTCTTCAACTGAAAGGTGCTATAGCCCCAGTCTACAGATGCAGAATTGAGGCAGGGAGGGACCAGGTGACTTTCCCAGTGCCCCACGGGAAGTTTATGGCAGGCAGGGAGCTGAATCTGAGTCACGCACACCAAGGTGGCACCCTAACCATTAGACCAGTCTTACTGTCTCTGACAAAACCAATCCCTTTGGTACATCTGCAGTCAGGTGTGGTTCTGGGAGATAAAACTGCATTTAGAATATTCTCCATAAATGCTAAACCATTATTGTCTTAATTTATTATGAGTTCCTCTAAAATATGCTGCTACTGATGATAGTTACACTGAAATCACTGGGGGCTGATAGCATGCTGCCCATCTGGAAGGGGCTCAGATCTTTGCAGGATTGGTGGGGGGAGGGGAAGAGGAGAGGGCCAGGAGAATTTTGTTAGTCTTTAAGGTGCTATGCGACTGCTTGCTTTGCTAAACAGGGGAGTTATTGGATTTTAACTAATCCTGCATCCCTTACTAATGAGTACTTTTGTTGTCTGCAACAGAGGAATTTGCTATTGATGTGAGTAGGAAGATTCCTGTTGGCATCAGAGTTGGATGAAACCTTAGAACATTTTCCTGAGGAGGACTTCATGATACAGCTTTTAAAGTGCAGGTATCAGTGAAGAAATCAGACTAAGGAGAACATAGATTTTATCATTTTTTTGGTTGGCGAAGCATATGTCTGCCAGTATGACGTTAGAGAGGAGGTCTTCCAACCAAGAGCGACTGTGTAGAATAGAGGTGGCCAAAATTTACCTACCTTCTCAGCCACTTACAACAATTTGCAGAAGTTCAACAGGAGCAGGGCTCTTGAAGGCCCCAAGCCCAAACATGTGTTCCCTGCTGAGCAGAAGCCCAAAGCGCCTGTCTCCTCCCCGTCCCTACACACACACACACCCTTCACTCCACTGCAAGGCTGTGGTCCTGAGCCCTCCACACTCAGTCTAGTAGGTGGAGAATGGAAGTGACTTCAGTGGTCAGTGATGTCAATTTCACAAGCACCGAAGGCAGGTATACTGAAATCTAATGTGGATAATTTATAGGGTGTTAGTACGAAATATCCAGTTGAGGGGGAGTATTTCCTCTCTAGTATTTAATCTGCTGAAAGATTCTTAAGGTGGGGTAAGAAAAAGACTCAAAATCATGTAAAAATATTCATTTCTGACCACAAAAAATATTAGCAGAAATGCAGCTGCAGAGGAGAGCTCTTCCGTCACCCATCACTGATCTCAGAGAAGAGAGAGAGCAGCCATTATTAATCACTACAGAGTTTCTCCTCAGCACACTTTCTTGACCCAGTTTCTTCATGACAGCAGGGGAAGTGTGCAGCCATTTGTTTTACAGCCATCCAGACATTTCCCGATTTGCTGTTCAGTTGAAGACACTGAAAGGTGAGAACATGATCACTTCAGAAGCTCTCCTAGGAGCAGCTATTACTCAGAGCACTAACTCCTTACCTCTCTCTCCGGGGGACAAAGATTGCTGTCAAGCATCTAGAGCTCTAACTACGCAACACTCATTCATAATCAGGGCCCTCTTTTCACTCCTTTGTTTTTCAATTAAGATAAATTACCCTTAGTATGTGAACAGGGATACACACAAATCATTTTTTTTTTCCTTTGGGGGACAAAGTTATCCTTTCCCATGAAAACGAGAGATGAAGTCATACATATTTTCTTCCACTGCCCTGCCAAGAAAATATTTTGCACCCTGACTTTACCCATAAACTGCTCAAAGTTAACAATAGTGCTCCTCGTGTCATTCTTTTGTATTTGCACATTTTAAGGATCGTGTGCATGTGTGATTGTGAATAGTGCAATTCCTGCATGAGTGTAGATGTCACCCTGGATGCAGTGACAGTACTCTAAACATATCACTAAGCAACACTAACCAACATGCATCCCACATTCTACAGCTCCGGTTTGGTTTAGTTCATGGATTTTCACTGTCATCTCAGAAGCATAACCACATGAGTGGAATTTGTTTATAATGGGTGTCAGTATGGTTTAAAGCCAAGCCAATAACAGTGCATGTAAGGAACTGGCAGAAAGGGCAACAGCTGGTATGATGCAAAAGCACGTATTTATTTGAAGACTTTGGCTTGTAAGTCATTGGAGAAATGCAGTCTGTTTCATGTTTTTTGCCTGTACCAGATGACATCAAGGACAACTGTACACCAGCTTCCTTCCAAAACATGGACTGAACCCAGGTGACATGTGCCCGTTCTCTTGCCAGCACATGGTTTGAATAAAGATGATAATTTGATGTGGGATCATCTTTATGAGGCCAGTGACGTAGGGTGTGTGTGGTTTGCACTTCAAGAAATAAAATATGCAACTTGTCTGTTGCAAAAGAGAAAATTTCCCATGCCAATATTGTTTTTGTAGGCATTTTAGTTCAATAAAGATATTAAAGCCATGGTGTTGCATTACAAACAACTGCTGACAGAAACCATCCCCAAAGTAGCAGTCCCTCATTTTGCACCCCAAAATTACCAGGTTTACTGGCAATCTAACTGAAGCTTGAAGGCTGGAATGCCTGGGGTGCAAACCTCACTTATAACTCCATTCATGAACAGGTCAAGGCCCTTGTGATTGCACCCAGGGTGAGAGCCACACCATGTGGAAATCACACTATTGACAGTCTAACACACACACCCCCACCCACCCACCCACCCACCCCGCGGCCCAACTTTGAGCAGTTGATGGTTAAAGCCAGAGTGTAAAATATTTTAGTCCTAGACCCAACATCAGGGTTTTTTTAGTAAAACATTTCTTGGACACGTCCATTAACTGCTCTGTGCAGTAAAATTAGCAAATTGACCTAGGTCATTTAAACCTAAGCTTCACTTCTGTCATAGAATTAGTGAGGTGTTGCTGAGACACAGAAGGCACTTCCACCAGTGGAAGAAATACCCATCCAATCAGCCTTATTGGAGTGTGGGCTAGTCACCAAACACACAAATCAGAGCTCTGAGGAATGCCCATCTCATCAGCTGCAAAAGTTCCCTCTGCCTCTGACGACTGGTGAAGGCTAGCAAGAACCCCCACCACCACTGAAACCATCAATGCCTCCTTCAAAGATAGGAATCCATTGCCCACTCTAGCAAATGCAGCTTGGCAATCTTGAAGGTTCCCCTGGGGCCAATGACCTCACCAACAGCTGCCCAGTTTCCAAGCTCTGAAAATGTGGTATCAAGACTTCTATCTATCTCATAGAACTGGAAGGGACCTTCAGAGGTCATCGAGTCTGATCCCCTGCCCTCACAGCAGGACCTATCACCATCCCAAGTTGTTGTGTTTTTTCTAATTTATTTGCCCCAGATGGCTAAATGGCCCCCTCAGAGATGGAGCTTATAACCATGGGTTTAGCAGGCTAATCCTCAAACCACTGAGCTCTCTCTCTTCCAGCCTCTTGGATGTAGCACACGCAGCAAGAGCTCTTTGGAGGTGGGCAGTGAACAGCTTTCTAATCATGTAGCACTTGGGCCAGGAAACGACATTCTTTCCTGTCAGCTAACACCTTAGCCGCACCTCTGCTGCTTTGGTTTGTTGGAGTACAGACTAACACGGCTATCTCTGTGTTACTGTTCAACTTAGCCACTGTGAGCCATGCTGCCGCCAGCCCCAGTTTAGATGGCTGCAACTGGTTTTAAACACCGCATAACGCTTCCGCTCACGCCACGCTCAGCGGCTCACCTCACAAGTAACAAGCTGATGTGAACGAGTCACATCCTTTCAGGATCTCCACTGGCTCAGTGTTTGTTTTAGGGCCGAAACTCTCAGCCCCCTTAATCTGCAAGGTTTTTAGTAGACTCAGAGGCTGCCTCTTCAGCCTCTGGCATCTCTTCACCCACAAAAATCATGTTGCATAGCTAGAAAGAGACTAGGGTAAAATATTCAAGTACAGGGCACAAGATCTCAGCAGTGAGACCACATTGAAGAGATACCATGCAAAAAGCTGAAGTGTTAAAGCACTCCCCTTTGATAAATAAAGCTTTTCCTCATCAATAGCTCCCATTTTCAAATGTCCATATGCACTCCCTAGAGCACTAGGAAAGAAGACAGGAAACCTCCTCTTTGCACTTGGTGTTTCCAATTATATTTTAGGCTTCATACATATTTCATATTCTTAACATTAGTCATTTTGCCAAGATGATAGGTAGCCTAAAAATATCATATATTAAATTAGATGGAGAGGAAAGGTTAAACCTGAAGACCCCTTGCTTTGTCACATAAAAAGCTGTTCGAAATCAGAGAACTGAAGCTATTTCCCCTAGACCTTCATAAATATACAGGATCTTCAATTGCTGGTTATATTTACCCAATTACTCCATCAGGTTGGTTGAAAATTTTCCAGTTATGATGGATCACCCTTGCCTCAAAATAACAAATTGTGATTGAAAAAAAAAAGGCATAAAGTTTTTTTCTGGATATTTGATCCTATTTTTCAACTAACTCTTATAAGCAGTGTTCTGATCTTATCATTCATATCATAAATTGTCTCTGCGTAAGTCTAGTGATTGCAGCCAACTTGACAAGGATAAAATTCTGATCCCATTCAGATCACTCTAAATTCACTGCATTGACTTCAGTACTCCACTGACCTAATATGCTCCAGCTAACTTTTCTTGGGCCCTGTATGTTTAGAGACGATATTACATAACTGAGACCTTCAGTAGAAAACCTGGATGACCTGAATTATGTAAGTTTCTTCTACATGCATATGGTGAGCTCTGAGCAGGCCAGGTACTTTTTGAAATGTATGTATTTGTTTTATAAAGTTAATTTGCCCATAGTTATGATAAATCAGATTCCACCAATCCACTCCCTGTTGCTTTGAGGTGCACTTCTTTTATGGGTTCACTCCAGCACATTGCTGGCAGCATGATTACATATTATGATTATTATATATGACTTTGTAGTAACTCTGCAGATACTGAGCAAGCTTAAGGGAAAGTCCAGAAACAAGAGTGCAGAAGTCAGCAGGGGTTCTACTTGTGTCACACTGGGCACAATTTGATGGGCGAGAGTGAATGTGGGTGTATTGAAACCTTCCCCAGCACGCTAGAGGTGATAGTCTCCATGCACATTTCATTTCCGTTTTGTCTCTTCAATGTGCGTGGGGGCAGAGACAGGTATGGGAGGGACTTGACCATAGTCTTTTCATCTTCCCCATGACATTATAGGGACAAACTCTTCTTCTTTACTTCAATACACCTCCATTCTATTGGCATCAAGGGGAGCTCTCTATGCGCTTGCGTGTACGTGGTGTGAAATACTCAAGCATTGTGCAAAAGGCATTGTGGGCAGCAGACAGTAGTGATTAGTACTGATTAGAGAAGAGAATTTTACCTCAAGGTTGTAGTCCTAAAAAAACCCCAATTTCCTCATAGTTAGGCTGTGGGTTCATTATAAGTAGGGTTCTGAGCTGCTATTTTTCTATTGCTTAGTGCTTTTATTTTCTTCCTCTTCTTAGTGCTTATAACAAACCCTCTATTCATAGTAACATCTACAGAGTTACTTATCCAGCCAGAAACTGAGTTCTGATCATATTGCTTAACTGAACTGCACACAGTAAAAACTATCAATTGATGATCCCAGAACCCTCCAGTCCACAGAGCACAAGGTAGAGTGGGAGAGAGCCAAACACCAACCCCATCAACAAGTTAACCTCCTGGTAACCACCTTGCCCTGCCTATATTATAGACTCAAGAGTTTGCCAGTGTAGTCTCGTATAGTCTGATGTATTGTTAAGTACCACTCCCCCTCTCCGCCCCCCGCTGACAAATTTTAACCTGCTGATATGAGCTGCTGCTGCTGGCGCAAGGATGGAGTCTAGAGAATTAAAGAAGAGTCTCATTTTCTGATGCACCCCATCAGCCTTAGAAGTAAAAGTCCCATGTTTACTGCTGTGAGCAGCCAGCATTCTCCCCAGGCCAAGGCCAGCTTCACTATATGAATCTGTTTTCAGTACATACCCATAAGCACACAAAGGGCCCAATCCAGCAAGGAGCTAAGCAATTCTTGCTACATGATAAGCACACTCCTAGATTCATTGCTCCAACGTACCCCCTAATAGCAGGGGTAAGTTTTGGAGAATTAAAGCTCCCATAGCTCAAATATCCAGGGATATGCTAGTGAGTTACACTAAATGATTTTTTCCCAGTGGATTGGGGTACTATGACCCCAGTGAAATGGTGCAGGAGCAGGTCCACTCCCTTTACTCAGCAGGAAGCTTAGGGATGGAAATCTGCCTTCCTCTGGCAGAACTCCACTTACAGGGCAGTGGCACTGCAACTTGGCTGTGTCAAACTGTCAGAATCCCAGATTAACTGGCAAGCAGGCCAAAGCTGTTCTCCTAAGTTCTGGTAAGAACTACAAAAATGGCAGCAGGCTTCATGCACCATAGAGAATGAGTACTGCATCATGGCACTACTGGTACCCATCTGATGGTGGTCATACCCCCTTGCACAACTTCAAAAACAACAAGCACATTAGAGACTAACACCCCTCTGAGTTCCCTGGCACAACTGTGAAAATTGCAGACTCTTACATCAATGCTCCTGGGAGCTCTATGGACAAGGGCAGAACATGCTTCAGCCAGTGGATGACAGCGAGTTCAAGCACTGTGCTTGGTGGGGAGGTGAATCGCTCCAGATGGGCTGCTCTCTTTCTGCAGTGAGTGATTCTGTAGTATGCACTGTTTGCAAGCTACCAAGGAAGAAATCAAACACCTGGATACCATTCTATAGATGTAGCCTTAAATATCCCTCTGCAGAGCCACATGCTAGGGCCTTTTGACAAACTCCATCTCAAAAAACAGTCCACTGGACTGTTTAGAAATAAAAGGCTTTGCCTGCTCGCGTCTCCCTGCTCTTCAATTCCCTGTTTTGGATAGTAACCTTTCCTGGCTTAGGCACACAGTATGTGGGGGGACCAAGGAGGGGGAACTCAGCAATTTTCCAGAGGTGACAGTAAGAGGGGGTGCACCCTGGTGCACCACTCCAGCAAGAGCACCAGCCACAGAGTGCTATTTAAAGATCCCTCCCGGAGCACTGTTCTGAGCCTGCTGGGGTGCAACTGCAATACGCTCTCCCAGCCAAGCTCCTGCTGCTGCAGGCTAGCACTGACCACTGGGCGTGTGCAGCCAGGTGAGGCAACAGGCAGGTTACTTCCTGTCCCTGGCATGCACTGTTCTCAGTGGCCCCCATGGTCATTCACACAGCTGCTCGTTTCTCTGCAGCAGTGGCTCCACGCAGACATCCCACAGCTTCGTTGTGGCCAGGTAATGCTACCTGGCCCCAAGGAACCCCCCCACCCACCTCCAACCCCTGCCCCAACTCAAGCACCCCCACTCTGTCCTTAGCCACAACCCCCTCTCCAGAGACTCTTGCACCCTCTCCTACTGCCATGAGCCCCTCCTAACCCCCAATCAGCTCCTGAATGTCCACACCCCAGCCCCTGCCCCAAGTCCCTCCTCACCCCCAAGCCCCTGCCATGACTTCTGCCTTCCCCCTCATAACCCAGCCTCCTGCCTGGAGCTCCCAGCACTCATACCCCCTGCCCTGAGCCCCCCCACCCACCCGCCCCGTACAACAGTACCAATCAGAAACCTAAGTTAATTTCACCCCTGCATGGCAGGCTGATTTCACCACACTCTCACCCCCCGGGAACTGTTTACTCTACACTGAGTTTTGCATTTACTCATTCAGCGCTTCAAGTGAGTAACAAATACCACCACTTTGCAATGCTTGAGGTATGCAGACGTCAGCCTGATGCTAGGTGAGGAGACCTGCCAGTCATCACTGCCTGCAGAGCAGCATCTCCTGCTCTGGCAGTACAGTAGCATTCTGCCTCAGGGCCAGGGAGTGGCCCCCACGGATAGTGATGCAATATCCTAGTGGATGAGGCACATATACTGGGGAGAACTCCATTGACTAAGGATTAGGGCTCTTATTTTGAATAGTGCTTTCTCACCAAGCAGCCCCACTGGGCAGAATTCTGCCATCCTTCCTGCCTCAGAGTAGCACCTTTCTTAACAAAGAACACCATTTATCTGAGCAGGATTTCATGGACTAGGTCATAAAAGAAGCTGTGAGTGAGGGGGGCAGAACAACAGTACGTTTAGCCTGAATCAGTAAGCCTACTTGTGCAGTAAGGTGTGCCTCAGGGGCTCTGAGTCTCCATTAGGACCAAACTGTGCCCCACTGTAATGGCAACTGGGAGCTGGCAGCCACTCTCTAATCCTTGTCTGCCCTGCCCTGATGAAAGTGACAGCACCAAGGACTCTGATCTCATTTCACCACTGGTATAAGCTCCAAAACAAGCTAAGGAGCAGATACAGTCAATCTCATACTCCCTCCTACCTGTGAAATATATCACCCTCTGCTTTAAACACACTACTGAAGGGTGAAGTGATGCAGGAGCTAATGACACCACCTCTGCTGGTTTCACATACAAGGAGATTCCACCTTCCAGAAGAAGTTCTGCGGAAATCCCCAGTTAGTTTCTTTTCATTTTACCCCATTGTAAAGTAGCGCATGGAATGCTTGAGAGCTGGGGAATCTGACCTACTATGGACTTAAGGATGGGGAAACTGCAGCATTTAAATCACCACCCTGCCTTGGTTAGCTTACTGAGCAGGTGTGTAGTTGCAAGACGCTCCCTCGCTTCCCACCTCCACATGCAGCTCACACGAGATCTAAAGTAATGAGAGAATACACCAGCAGCCATCACTCCCATTTCCATCTTTGAAGCTCCTCAGGTTGTGTCTGGGTGCCTGGTTTGAAATGGAAAGTTAAAGTAGTCAAATGTTTACATATCTTAGCAAAAAAAAAAAAAAAGGCTCTATTAGTATCAATCTGATTGAAATTCCGCTCAAATCTAGGACTTTAGCTCAGTGATCAATGGATGGTCATGAATCTCTTTAAGCAGAAGGGTTTTGTTATTACAAAACGATAGTATTAGAAAAAACTTGCTATGAACAAGCACATTTTTATTGACTCAATAGCACCAGCAAACACTGGGTGAAAAACAGTTCATTTTGTCCATCACTGATTTTTTAAAAGCCCCAACTAAACTGAGATTTATAGCACAATGTCATTAGATTACTATATGTTAAATAAAAAAAAAAACCCACAACAACTGAAAACCAACCATTGCAAAGCCTGCCAGATGTTCCCACCCCCGGCCTTAAATAACCTGGTTATTAGCAAGAGTCTTCATCCTACAGCAGTGTGGGGGTTTAAAAGAGTCAAGGAAAACACTTGTATTTCACTGTTACCCACCTTGGATATTCTATCATGAGTCAGCTACCTCTGTTCCAAATGAGATGCCTCAAAAAATCATGAGATTTTTTAGAAAATAATACACCGTGTGTTCCTTTTATTTTCCCTATCAGCATTTGAGATTTTAGGGCATTCTTGGGTCATGTTTTTAAATGTTTTCTCAGCAACAAGGAGGACTAGAAACTTAATTTTCCAAGGAAACCTAAGATTGTCAAGTAAACATAACTCTAAGTACAAGGACTTTTTACCAAAAAAAACCCCACCCCCACCCTGAATATTGCAAGACTCACCTGAGAAATGGCAAACTGGTATAACATTGTGTAACATTTACTGCATTCAGAATACACTTTGCATTAAAATACAATTTGAAATTAATAAATATTAGATGAGAAATACTCATGTAAATTTCAACATCTCTACAGTTGTGGGTGGTGCTGGCTTTTTATCTTGCCAGCTGACATACTCTGACTCAGAGAAGTTTGGAATATTACTTATTAGCTTCAGCCCTATGCTTTTCCAGACACAGCCCCACCAGCTGGCTACCGGGAACCATGTCCCCACCCAGGAGACATGAGCAGCCTTGCAAACCCCACAAACCTTGGGCCAGAGAAAACCAAAGTCAAAGGACTGTGCTGGTGGCAGCCTTGGAGGCTTGCCAAGAATAGCAGTGAAAAATGAGGTGGAACAGAAAGCCTGCATACTGAATTTGAAGCAAGAAGAGCCAGAATCTTACAGCACAAAGATCCAGGAATGAGGTCAGACTGGGACAGTAGTTGGAACCGAGTGCAGGCTACAGGCAGAATTCTGGCTGTTTGAAGGCTTGCTCCAGCTGCCCTTGAGTTTCAGAAGGCTTCTAGCCATAGTGCAGCACTAACATCCAGGGCTTCTTCACTTTGGGTCACAGCCTCTGCTGGCTAGTGAAGCTCCAAACAGTTGCAGGTGCAGAGGTCATTACACCACACCTATCCCAGATGTCCACAGAAACACACCTGTGCAGCAGAGCAGAGTAAAGGTCTGCAGCATGCAGAGGGCATTAGTCCCCCATGTCACTTCCCCAAGCTGGATATTCTCCTCTTCCCCCAGCTTTGGGGTTGATGCCACTACCTTTGAGTTGTTTTGTGTTCCTAACCTAGATGGAAGAATAGGGTAATTTACTACCTACCAGCCTCTCTCTCCTTGCTTCCTGGGCATCATGTCTGAAATGACTCCGTAAGTGCCTCAAAGAAGGGATCACCAGTTTTCATCTGCCTATGGAAGCTCCTAGCCCACTCTTCCATGCTATAAAATGATAAATAAATAAATGAGGGCTTTTTGTTGTTTTTATTTCTTTGTAGGCCACAAAGTGCAAAACCTGCTATATTTAATTCTCTGCCTGGAAGAGCCAGGTTTTGCACATTTAAGAATGAACCTCTAATTTTAGCTTGTTCCATTGTAAGGGAAGTGTGTGTGAATCAGAAACGGTTGTGCGATGTTACATAACACACAGTATGTGCTGCAAGTCTTAGGGACGCAGCGCTGAAGCGAGGCTGGAAGCTTGAGCCTTCCCTCTGAATTTCCGGGCATTGTCGTTTCAAGACAGACCCTTTACGTTATTTAAATGCCAGGGGGTTTATTTAATTAGAAACTGCAGTAGGCTGGTTATATAATGTGATTAATTGCAGTATTAGGAGTAAAAAAAATATAGGGCATACAGATCTTCAACATTCACATGCAAAGTCATGTGTGGGAGTGAGAGAGACAAGGGTGAAATGCAAGACTTTTCTATCTGGTTATGAACTGTTGATGGGGGCAGTGATTTATCTCCTGTGTAATTTAATCAGAGTAATGAGCAGGTAGCCACAGGGGTTAAAAAAAAGCATGCTAAGGACAAAGGAGTAAATGAATGCTTCTGAGTAGGCCACAAGCAACTTCATAGCTGTGCCAAACATCACTGACAGTGAAATCTGGCCTCCTCCACGAAATCTAGCTAATGTAGAGAAGGGGCAGGGCTGGGGGCTCCTACCACAGAACCATTCTGTCCATAGGAAAATTTGGGGTGGCTGACCTGGGTCCCACACTTCAGGGACAGGAAGTAGTCTGGGGGATAACCAGAAGGGTCAGGGCTGGCAGCAGGGGTCAGGCCCACCCTTACGAGTGGTAGCAGGAGCCACAGGAATCATAACAGCACAGTCCTTGCCTACGTCACTCTGCTCCCTGCCAGCCTGGTTTCTCTTTTTCACCACAGCAGCAGGAAGCAGAGGGTTCTGGCCACAGCCAGTTTGTTTCTATAGGGAGATACACATCTTATAGAGCTGGAAGGGACCTAAGGAGGTCATCAAGTCCAGTCCCCTGCCCTCTGGGCAGGACCAAGCACCATCCCTTTTTTTTTTCAGCCCAGATCCCTAAATGGCCCCCTCAAGGATTGTGGTCACAACCCTGGGTTTAGCAAGCCAATGCTCAAATAGCCGACCTATCCTTCCTGACGTGGCTGGGAGCCAGGCTTGGTGGACTGGGCTGGGGCACTCCGCTGCCTGCCACCACAGCGACTGTGTCAGTGGGGGGAGCTGACTTGTGCTGTCGACACCAGGCTCCCCTATAATCCTCTAGGTTGTGTCACTCAGGGGAGGTAGAATGGGGTCAGAGCAGGGGCAGGAAGAGGAGCGATGGAGATGGAGCAGGGGAGAGCTCAGAGAAGGGGTCACATGGGGTCAGGGCACAGGAGAGGCGAGAGAGGTGGGGTGGTGCCTGGGATGGAGCAGGGTTTGTCTGGGGCCCTTCACCCGCTAAGGATGGCAGTGCCCATCATCCACTGAACTCCAAATCAAGAGAGCATAAGCGCTTGCACATCCTGTGGTGGAGCAGTCCAAGAACAACTTATCTGTCCTTCTGGGCATGCAGGAAAGGCAACAGAAGGCTGAGAAGTTTAGCCTATGTTCCCACTGCAGAACGGAACAGTTATCAGCCCAAATGAAAGCAACATTTGGGCTTCAGCCTGTACCCCTAGATGGGCCAGTTAGTTTGGATGCAAATCACCCCAACTTGGGTCAGAGGTCTGTGTATGCAGATGGAAACCAGACTAGGAGCAACACCTGAATAACAGCCTGAGATAACTGCAGCAAGGACATACCCTTGTTGGGTTTCAGTCTATTCCCACTGAGCTTCCTTGTTGGCGATCATGGAGAAGCCAAGCACTGCGTCAGCATGGAGTTTAATGTACTCTCAGTGGGCCGAGATGGTCTGTTCAGAATAAATGTATAGACGTTTATACTCCTAGTACTCATGGGCAGCTTCAGCTTCCATAGCTGTGAAGCCGGCATCATACATAAACATTAAGACTAACTCAAAGCACGTAAAAGTTGTTTACCTCACTGTTCTTGTGTAAGTTCTTATTCAATAGCTGTACTAATATGAAAAGTGTTACAGAGAGCAGTGGTTCCCAACCTTTTCACTAGCATGGACCCCAATCATCACCCAAACTCTTTGCTGACCCACCAAACAACCCTCAAACTGTTCACGGACCTCCCGCACATCAAAGCCAATTCTAACCGCTATGTATACTTCATGAAATGAAAAAGGAAACCATATCACAGATTTTAGCATGGCAATTAATAACATTTCTGGAAGATATTTAATTTAAAAATAATAAATGTTTGTATTCGATTATTTATCTTTTACTTTTTCACAGACCCTCTGCAATACTCTCAGGGACTTGCAGAGGTCCACAGACCCCAGGCTGGGAACCAATGAATAAAGTGTAACAGGAAAACATAGTTGAACTGGCTTGTAAGCTGCATATTGCAATAATTTTGAATTAGGGTTTAAAAGTAAAGACACCTTGAACAGGTTTCCTTTTACATAAAGAGTGGAAATTGACCAATGAGATTCATGCCACATAGCGGTTTTTCCTGGATCATGGAGACAGAACATTTCTCAGTCCGTCTGTATACATCTTATGTATTTCCAGAGCTCTCTTCCCCACGATACCACAGCCTTATATATACTCTGATCTACTTAGCATTTGATGTCATCCTTCCTGATACAGAAGACAAGCATCATTTGAATACCACTTCTTCTTCACTACTCAACTGTAGACATTGGGCCAAATCCTGAAGACCTTACTCCATTTTTACATGGGTAAAATGCCTATTGGAACCAGTCAAAACTTCCCTCGAGTAAGAATTTGCCCAGAATTTGTAATCTATGCCAGAGAAAAACATTCAGGTGTTGTATCTTTTGTAACAGCTTACACAATAATAATTCTCAAGAAATTAAAGCTAAAACAATTAGGGACAAACTAAAATCAAGGATGCCTGTATTAAATCTCATTAGAAGTCACCCTTTGTATTATTGCCCTATGTAGCAGCCAAAGTCTCATAAACACAGCAATGTAAGGAGAGTGCAGAGAGTGTTTTCTTCAATACTTTTCTGTTCTATACTTAGCAAATGTCAAAGTTTAATTAAGGGATGTCAAAGGAATAGAAAACTGCCGTGAGATAATCACCGCCTGCTGCTAGATCTGGGTTGAGGTGAAGACAAGTGAGCAGGGCTATCATGCAAACAAGAGACTACTGAGAGTGAGCAGAGTTCAAAAATACAACTGAGAGAATTTTTATTTATAGGGGTGGGCTGACGCAGCTCTCTGTGTTGCCCTTTGCCGATGAACTCCTCTGTCCCTGTCTCTCCTTTGCAAGTGCTCCTGGGCTCTCTCACATCTGTTATACCTACACTCAGTCCCATAGTGTCCTTTGAAGGGAGCTCATGCCTACACATGGGCTATGGATACACTACAGAAATCTGTTGACAGAAGTCGCAGTTGGAAGAGATTTCCCAACAAAGCTTCTGTTGACGGAGTACAGCCACGTGCAAAAGCCAATTGGAAGAGTGCTCCACTCTGTCGACAGAGCAGCTGGACTGCCCCTCTTCTCTCTCGACAAAACAGGCACCTGCAAGCATCTTTGTGGAAGCCCTGTCTGTCGCAAGAAGCCCCGCCCGACCCGGGTGTCCACACAGCTTTTTTTGTCAAGCAGTGTTATGCTTCATGGCTGAGAGGCAAAATGCTGCTAGAGAAAGGGCTGAGTTTTGTCAACAAACTACCTTTTGTGTGTGGACATTCCTCCAGCTTTGTCAGCAAAACTTGCTAGCGTAACTGTAGCCATGTATCCTCTTATAGGTATCTCAAAGCTTTTACTAGCCTCTCGTCTAAGTTCCCACACACAGCACTGGCCTGGCTGCCCTCCTACTGAACCAGGATATTTATGTAGATGTAAACATTCTAGAAATATTTTGGATACCCTAATGGACACCAGGCTAAACCCTAAACAACTGTCCCCTTACAAAATACTCATAAAGGCCCATGGAAGTCAAAGGCTTCTGCAGACTTAAATGAGCATAGGTTCAAGACCCGTGTGAAGGTCTCAGCTTAACCTAGCCTTCCCACCTCTTTCTTCATTCCAGATCAGGGTTCCAGGCCCTTCCAATCACCGGGACCTCAGTTTCTAGTAGCTCTGTGGCCCTTCTATTTTTTTTCCTGCCTAAAGAGCAACTTAATCTTATTCTAGTCTCCACAATAGCTGTACTACTGGTTTCTCTGCCTTCTCTGACATGGGAGAGAGAAGCTTATCTAATTCCTCTTCTACACGTTCTCATTTCTAAAGGGAGCCAGAGGTGGTTTCCTTTTCTTTGTAAAAATGCTCACAGATGTATCCTGCATTGCTCAGGTCCTTGTGGGGGCTCCAGCTACAGGAGTCAGGACAGGGGGTGAGAGGCCCAGGGCAGGGTTTGAAGATAAAGGAATCAGAGCAGAGGTAGGGGAGGGGGCAGGGGCTCAGGGCAGGGACTGTGAGGTGCAGGAGTCAGGGCTGGGGTGTGTAGAAATCAGGGCAGGGGGCTAGGAGATGTTGGGGGCTTGGGGAAGGGGGTGGGGATGTGAGGGGTGCAGGAGTTAGGGGAGGAACTTGAGAGGTATGCGGGGGCTCAGGTAAGGGTGTGTGGTGCAGAAGTCAGGGCAGAGGGTTGGGAGGCATGAGGGAGCTCGAGGCAGGAGTTAGGCGTGCAGGAGTCGGTGCAGGGAGTGGGGGTAGGAATCAGGGCAGGGGACTGGGAGATGGGAGCCTCAGGGCAGGAGGTCAGGAACACAGACGGACAGACAAACAAAGTTTCTAAAATTTGTAGTAGTGTCTTCAGATAGGTCTGTGCGCTTGTCGAATGCACCCCCCGTACTGTGGCAAGAACAGCTACTTTATTTTCACACCCCTTCAGCCCATCTGTGCCCCCAAGACTCCACGACACAAGTTACAGTGATTAAACAGGATGTTATACCCTGGTGGGAGCCTATGAATTCTGCCACCAAACTTTAGATCTAATTAACCTGGTTTTCCAGACTTCCCTCCCTTTGCAAGGAGGTGACCTAACACAACTCATGGGGTTCTTCTCATTTTCCAGACCTCAATAATAGGGTATCCCCACAACATGCCTGCCAACACTACACAGAAGGTAGATGTTGTCCCAGTGGCACCATGACCTTTGCAGAAATTTGATGATGCCCTTTTCAGTAAGGGTTCATCTGCAATCACTGCTTTATCTGAGGACCCCTAAAGACAACTGCAGGTATGGAGGCCAGAGGAATTTCAAGAATTCATTCGGTAAAGTAGGATGTATCATTTTTGTCTGATGAGGCCGATGGAGCGCAGTGCCCATTTTTCACTGTGCTACTATTAGTGACATTTGCATACTCAACAAAATAATTTGGCTATGCATTCTATCTGACCCATGTTTTCACTTGCAAGAGTCAGAGATTGGGAAAAATCAGACAAAGCTCTCTGAAGTGAATGTGCACAATATATTTAGCAGTAGATAATAGGAAACACAGAACATATACTGGAAAGGGACTTACATACATACATTTTTTTTCACACTGAAAAGCTAGTGAACATTTTGAGCCCGGAAACAGGTTTAGAAGAAGTAGGACTTTCCTTAGCTTTCCCCTTACAAATATATCACTGAATATTTTATAGAGAAATGCCTCAGATTCTGATAAGCTAAGTTTTTTTTTAAATCCTGCTGTTTTTATTATCGAGCTGATTGACTGACAGATTTCTTTTATGTCAAACACACTAACAAGAATGTGCATTTTTTTCAGTTCACACCTGTAATTATCATTAAAATAAGGACTTTGGAAGGATACAACTTTTCTTAATGAGAGAAAAATCATCATAGTTGGACACAGAAAAGAGAAAGCTGTCTATGCAATCGTAAAATATATTTCTATATAAACATAAGATCTAGAGTATCCAACAAACTCAGAACATGCCATCTTCATCCTCCAACACATATATAGATCTGCTCAGGTGACCACCGATAAACCTGGGGAAGGAGAATGAGAGGCAGTGGGTAAAGGGAACATGGATGAGCAAGTAGTCAAGTGAAGGCCAAGCTGAGAGTGACAGATAGATCTGAAGAGGAGCTGACAGAAAGGAACTGGGGTTGGCTAGGCAAGGGGAATGGGAAGACAAGGCCAATGGGCCTATTAGGTCTTTTGAATCATGAGACTGGGACTGGTTTGAGAAGTCTATGCAGTGGAGACTGGGTAGGTGAGGAGACTGGAGACTAAGACGATGAGCTCGAGGTGGGAAAGAGACAAGATAGGGACAGCACAGAAGGGATGACACGTCCGGGAAATGTACAGAGGAGTGTGTAAGTACCAGAGCACATGCCCCGCCAAGAACTTATAATAGAACCATGGCGTCCTGAGCCTCATTATTCCTTCTCCACTAGCAACTATTTGTGAAAACCAATGGCAAGGCATCTCATCCCCCGCTGGTGCCAATCCATGTAGCTGATAACAACCCTTTTGCTGCTATTAGATACTACATTAGCTCAAGTGGCAGAGGGCTGTACAGTGGATCGAAAGGCTCCCACCCTGCTGGTAACCTATGGGAGTATTAACATCGTGTCACAAGACAGTTTTTTTTTCTAAAAATGCAAGACATTATACACACAAAACGTTAAAAGATCACATAATATTGTAACGCCAACCACTCAAAAGTTAGAAAATGCTATAATTTTAAAGGTGCCTCGGAAACCACAATTTGGACCCTTTGTGCTTTTTTTATGATACAGTCTTCAATTATACGATCACGTATTTTTATATAGGGCCTCTGATTCCCCCCCCCCTTTTTTTTTTTGGTAGGGTTCACACCAGAAGAGCGTTTTTAGGAGGATAATTGCATTGCAGATGTTTACGAGGAGCTCTTTACATGTTTACAGGGCAGTATCAGAGAAAGTGTAAAAATGCTCATTGACACAAAGCAGAGAACTGTGTCCAATTTAAACTACTGGTGGAATTTTAGCAAGCAGAATGTCATCTTGTCCAATGGAATACCACCAAAATACCTGGCTAATACCTTTTACCCTGAAAAATGAATGGAAGTTCAATGTCTGTCACAGATGCAGAAGGTTCTCATCTGCTCTCCTACTGTAACAACTCCAGTTCCCTCAGTGACCACATCCCACCCACCTCCTGCTCTCTTGTGCATACACCCTCTTCCTTTCCCTCTTCTGCTTAGCCTCTCACACTGCTCTGGCTCTTTCAGCTTATAGTACAAGGATGCTTTAGGCTAGTCCATCTTAAGGAGAAAAAAAGGAAACCTCGTCCTTGACTCCACTTGCCTCTCCCAACATCACACCATCTCCCTAGCTGGAGCTGTGCACCAGGGCAAACTTACTTTCATCTCTAATCCTTCTTCCCCTTCTCTTTTCTCCCTATACTTTATCTCTGGGCAAGCACAAATTCAACTACCGTCTCTATGCTGATGACTCAGGGCTTGGCTATGCTTATCGTGGGATTGGTGCTATGGTGTTCAGTCCCATGGGAGAGTGTCAGTTGAGAAGGTCAAGTGAAGTCTTGCTAAATCAACCACCGATCACTTTCTTGTTGACACTCTGCTCCACCAGAACAAGAAGCATAAGGGAAGTCTACAGGAGAGATTTTCCTGTCGGCCTCCTGCAGTGGAGACCTCACAGTAATTCAGCCTCAGGTATGTCAACTCCAGCTACGGTATTCATGTACCTGGAGTTGAGTAAATTAAGTTGATTTTGCCCCATTGTGCAGACCTGCCATCACAAACCCACCTTTCACCTTTCCAGATTAAAATTATGGTCTCTCTCTCTCTCTCTGGCATCTCCTCATGCATGTCCAGCCACGAGGGCCTTCCCCATGCTCTTTCTAATATCTCCTTTCTCATTACTGAGGACACCACCACCATCCAGCCTGTCATGCACACCTGTATATTCAACAAGAGCTATCTCTAGATCCTTACATCCAGGATACCTTTAAATCTTGCACATTCTTTTTTACATAACATCTCTAAACTACAGCCTTTCCCACCGATCCACACAGCTTAGCCCCCAGTTGGGTACTCATACCAGAACCTGTTATTGCAACATCATTTTCGTGGTTTTGGTAAATGTGACTTTGCTTCGCTTATGCCCATTCACACTATTGCTACAACTATAGTTTTCTTAGCCCATTCCTGTGACCAAGTCACCCCTTTCTTTGCATCCCTCCCCCTCTTTCCTCTTCTCTAGTACAGCAAACATAAGGTCACGGTGCTTACTTTTAAAGTCTGTGATAGCTTCAGCCTACCTATTATGTCTCATTCCCTATCAAAATGCCTCCATGCTGCCCGCCTCCCCTAGCCAAATTCTCCAATGAACACCTTAATGTTTCCTCCCATGCTGCCCCCTCAAACACTGGGGGAGCATCCATATGCGTTCACAAAGCTATCCCATTAGTGCCTTCAAATGCTATCTTAAAACTTTCCTTTGTGGTGCTCCCTGCAAAAACCTTGTCACCTGTTACACCACTGATGTGTTGAGACCCCCCTTCCCACCATGCAGACTGCGACTGGCTTATTGTACCCTTCCAGCTGTCACTAACCATCTCACCTCTTACGCAGAGGCTATGTCTATGTACATTACAAAGAGCTTTTGAAAGAAGCTCTTCTGGAAGATCGCTTCTGAAAAAACTTCTTTCAAAAGAGAGCATTCACACACAAAAGAGCGGAGCAAAAGAGCGATCTGCCCTTTCAAAAGACAGCATCCACATAGCCCCCACTCTTTCAAAAGAACCGGCCAGGGATCAAAAAAATCAGGCCCCGTGAGGACTGCTCCTCCTAAAGAAGAGCCCTGAGGAGCGTCTACACCCCTCGTCTTTGGAAAGGGGGCGCTCGCCCTGCCATGGCAGAGGAAAAGCGCTTTTCGAAGCAAAGCCGCAGTCTTCTGACTGACTTTCCAAACGCTTTGTGTGTGTAGACGCTCCCAGGGCTCTGCCAGCAGGGACGCAGCCAGACTAAGTTTTCCGGGGGGGAGGGGGGGCACCTGCAGCTGCTCTTTGTTCTCGGGACGGGTGCTGAATGTTCTGTGGGTGCTTTGTGGCGAGGAGCACCGCGCACACAAGCTCTGAGGTACTCCAGGCACACCCGAACCCGGCTTCCCAGGCGCCAGCAGTGCCCAACCCTGCTCGGAGGCCTGGCGCTGCCGCGCTGCACCGGGAACCGCGGCACAAGCCGCTCTGCCGCCCCCTCGCAGCGTGGCAGGCAGCAGGGAGGCGCCCGGCGCCTTTTCTCGGCAGTGAGCTGGTTCCCCAGCGGCTGGAGGCGCCTGGCAGCCGAGCGGCTTGTCACCAGGCCCGGGACTAGCGCTGAGGAAACCACTGCGAGGGGCCCGCCGGGCCGATCCATCTCTCCCAAGGGGCCGGCGCGTCATGGGGATTCCGAGCGGGACCGGATCGCTCGGGGGCTCCCAGGGTTCGCTCGCCCGGCCCGGCCCGGCGGGCAGCGTAGGACGCGCCTGGGGCGGGAGCCAGGGCGGGGCGGCCAGGCGGCCGCTGCAGGCGCGCCGGGGGTGAGGGTGAGCCAGAGCGTGACGTGTCCGCCGGCTCCAGCGACAGGGAGAGCCGGGCCCGGGCGGGCCGGCCACGTGCGCGCTCCCCCGACTCGGCTCGCCCGCCCCAGGAGAGGGAACGAGCCGGAGCCGGGGGCGGGCGGCGTTTCCCGGCAGCCCTGGCTGCGTGCGGCTCTGAAGGCGGGCCCGGCTGCGGCCGAGCCGGGTGGGGAGGAACGTGATAGGGGCCGGCCGCTGCCCCCCGCCCGGCAGCCAAACCGCGTCCTTCCGCACGTCGTCTGCTCCCCGTGCCCGTGGGCTCCCGTCCAGCCCTCCCGCAGTCTGTCCCCCCTCCAGACCCGCTTTCTGTACCCTCTCCGGTCCGGGTCCTCCTCAGTTCAGCCCCTCCGGGGCCTTCCCAGTCCCAGGATCCCCCATTCTTCAGTGCAGCCCTTCGCCACCCCTTCCTATGGCTCCCCAGATCTCATCGTGTGCCCTGCAGTCTGCTGTGCCCCCCCAGCCCCAGTGCCCCTTCCGGGTGGGGTCCCCAGGGTGACCCCCAACCTGTCACTTTTTGCCCATGTCCCCTCCTGTGCCCTTTCCTGTTTAGGGGTCTGGCCGTGTCCTTTCGCTCTCTTCCCCACTATCTGTGCAAGTTCCCCTCTCTCACGTGTGTGTAGATGCTTCCCCTGTCCCTGCTTGGTCATGAGCTTCTCCCATGCCTGAGGGTGTCTTTTTCCCGTGCCCCCCTAAGAGTTCCCATTTCTCCTCTGCCCCGATGTGTATTGGGAACTCCTCCCAGTGGCTGCCTGAGGATTTTCCATGTTCCCTGAGCACCACCGGTAGGCTTTGGCAGGGAAAGCACATCTGGGCATCCACTGACTCCCTTTTATCGAAGGCACTGAGGGACGCTCCAGCACAGAATTGGGCTTGCCCTTGTGACTGCACTGGCACTTTTCCAGCTACCAGACTGTAAGTAAGGTAGGGACAATCGTCCTAGGCCCTCTCTCTATGACCTAGTAGGAACAAAATGAAAAGTATGGTATGCAGTGTTGTCCTAATCCTGAAATTTAGTGCAGAAAGTCTTCAGACCACTGTGCCAGCCTACAACACCATTATAGAGTGACCCTCCTAGATCTGGCTCAGACCTGCAAATCCAGAACTGAACTTACAGCAAGATAGTATGAGAGACTTAAAATGGTTGTAGCATTAGGAATACTGAATCTATGAAATGCTGGGGGTTCTCCAGGCATCATTATTATCTCTATTGTTTTTTTTTTCAATGTTACTTTAAACCATGGTGTTTAACCAGTTCTGAAGCTATGATGAACTAATCACATTATTCTGAAAATATATTTATTGTTCAAGCCAACTAGCCATACTCAATCAGCCAAATAGTCACAATAGGCTAGCATGTTGGAAACCACAGCTTTAAAATAAGAAGCATGAGCATTTCTGGTGGCTTGCTCTTGAATATTTGGTGGCACATTAAAATCAGTGCAAATTTGCATGCTACTTTTCCTGGCAGAAGACAAAGATACAACACAAGGGATTTTAGTCATTCCTTCTATCCTGTTGTACAGAGTCAAGGAATTTTTATTTTAAAGAATAGAACTGTTCATTTAATTCACTTGTTGACTGTGAAACGAACACGTGTTATGTAAATAAATATGTTGGACTTATTTATGGTAGAAGTATGCTATTCTCACCTGTCGCAACCGCAAGTCTTCATATCTTGCCTACAGAACTTGTCTGTTAATCTGCAGTGGGAGTTTGAAGTGCAACAAGTTTGGAACCCCCAACAGCCTCCTTAGAGGTTACTGCTGTGATTTTTTTTTTAAGAATCTATTTAATGCTCTTTTGGCTTCCTTATGCCTGGAACAAATGTCTCTGTGTGTTGGTTGACCCAAAGCTCACTTTTCTGTACCATTTACTATTTTAAATACAGCAAAGTCGTGGCATTCACGAGTTTAACATTTGTGAATTCAATTTTTTGCAGAAGCCGGACTCCCCTGCGTGATACTGGCAGAGAAAGGTGTCTCACCCGGCCCCTCCATCATGGGTCCGCTGAAGTCCCCTGCTGGCCGTCACTCCAGGTGAGGTCCCACTCCAGCAGCCTCAGCAGCTCTGGTGGCGCCAACACATTCCACACCACAGCAGTGGCCGCCAGTCCCTTCCTGGCCTATATAGAGCAGGGCATCTGACCCTGCCTCCAGCCAGGTTCATGGTATGGCCACCGACCAACTCCCCACAGCCCTGCTGCCAGGCTGCTCCTCTCCCCACGGCTGCCTGGGAGCCCGGTGAGTTCTGCTCCCCCAGCTGGGGTAAAATGCGATAAAATGATATTTGCCGAATGATATTTGCAAAATTCACTATTCGCGAGGGTTCTCAAAATAGAGCCCTCGTGAATGCTGTGACCCTACGGTACTTAATGCAGGAACTTATTGCAAATTCAGAGGCGGAGTAGTTCAAACAGGCAGACTGCACCCTGGCTTACTCAGTGTTGTGTAAATTAAACTTCTCTTATCTGGAAAAAGTCTGAGGGCCAAGTCAAGTGTACAGTCATAAAAAACAGCTGGACTGACAGCAATTTGTATGTACTGTCTGTCTGTTTATCAAACAACAATTGTTGTGCCAGGATGTGGTTAGCCTTTGTAGCAAAGAAGTACAAAGAGATTTCAGATGACCTCTTGCACATAGATTGTTTCGTGTGAGAAACTAAGCAGGTAGCTTTACATTAGAATTGACCTCTCTGGTCTCTTACCCTAATCCCATGTTTTTTCCCATTAGCTGATATTTTAGCATTAGTTAAAAATATAACTGAGCTCAGAGTGTTACAGTGAGTTGAACTATGGAATAGCCTTTAACCTTATCAAAACTGTAAAGAGGTTGAAGTGTATGGCAGTGTCTACACTAGCCCCAAACTTCGAAATGGCCACGCATATGGCCATTTCGAAGTTTACTAATGAAGCGCTGAAATGCATATTCAGCGCTTCATTAGCATGCGGGCGGCCGCGGCACTTCGAAATTGACGCGCCTTGCCGCTGCGTGGCTCGTCTCGATGGGGTTCCTCTTTGAAAGGACCCCGCCTAGTTCGAAGTCCCCTTATTCCCATCAGCTCATGGGAATAAGGGGACTTCGAAGTAGGCGGGGTCCTTTCGAAAAGGAGCCCCGTTGGGATGAGCCGCACGGTGGCGAGGCGCGTCAATTTTGAAGTGCCGCGGTCGCCCGCATGCTAATGAAGCGCTGAATATGCATTTCAGCGCTTCATTAGTAAACTTTGAAATGGCCATTTGCGTGGCCATTTCGAAGTTTGGGGCTAGTGTAGACATAGCCTATGATTGTTACTTTAAAGCCAACACCTCCAGCAACAAGCTCTGGGAGTGCATGTTATGTACAAAATTGTAAACAAAACTCTAGCTTTAATTCATAATATTCTGAGCACTGTTGAGGGTGATGGATTAATTTAGAAGCTATGATGTTCCTTTAAAAAGAAAGTTTTAGACCTGTTTAGGCCAACTGTTGCTAAGTAAATTCACCATAAATTTCAAGCATATCTGACACTTCAATTAGATAAGTACTTGTTCTTTCCAAATGGCCCAAGCATGCCTTTGCATAATATACAAATATTATGCCCACAGTAATCACAGACTGTCATGTTTCATTGTTCACATAGAAAAAAAGTTGAAACTCCAGTTGGGCATTCACACCGCAAAGTGTGCAAATGCATGAAACAAAACCAAACGTTTATAAACTTACGGAAGAAACAACAAGGCCTTATTTAGGCCTCTCTGCAGAACTTTGTTACGTGCTGCTGTATGCACCTGGCATCTCATTGACTTCTGATAAGTTTGTAAAGCAGACTGAGGATTTTTGTGCACCACTACTGTATAAAAACAAGGGCACCTGTCTCTGTTAGGTACAAGCCACACTAATCATAGATATTTGGCCCAAGTTGCTGGAATATTTTAATAGAAATAGCCACAATTAGACACCAGTGCACAATGAATGTCTTTTTTGAAACAAAAAAACAAATGCCTTTGCTTCACTCCTCTAGTTTAAAGTATTTTGGCCAATGCTGAATTATCCAGTAACAAAAGTCAATCTAGGTAAATACAAAGAGGTACAGATCACATAATTAATGTTCCTGCAGCAGTGGCAGTGCAAGATAAAATAAACTTCAGTCCTAGAGACTAAAGTTATGTTTTATATTTTAAAAAATGTTTTTGTTTGGTGTGTCAGTATTGAGGAAAAGGTGGTAGGTGGTGCTGATCAAATGAAATAAACAGGAATCTCATTGGCCAGATTTTAACTCAAGCATATACTTTGTTAGGTCAAAAGGAGAGAGATTTCCCCACTTCCTGCTATCCCATTTAAGTATGTTCACATGATTACAACATCAAGGGAGCTTGAGAGTGCGGTCATTGTCCATTTTCCCCATCCAAGTAATTATTAAGAGTATTAAAGCAGGTTTTTGCATGGAATGGGTTTACCTTGTCAGCTCAATAAATGAAAGAACTTTGAGGGGACTGACCTTTGGATGTCTCTCTAACGTCTAGTTTGATCTCCCTGTCGTGGCAGAGCAAATTCCTTAAGCTGTCACTTAGCATTGCATTAGCCAGTATAAAAACCAGCTTGTCCCAGTTAAAAATACAAGTATGGATAAAGTAAATACAGCTGGTTAAGTTACAATGCATTTGATTTTTACCCCATAATAGTAGTGGTGTTCCAAAAATTTGCCTACCATTAAGCTAGTTTAGGACAAAATGTTTTGTTTTGAATGCTTCATCAGTGTCTAAAAGCATCAAGGATTTTGACACAATACTAAAAAAAAGATTTGTGGGATACGAGTTTTAAATTTGAAAATTGTTTTCTTTGAAAACATTTCAATACAGTGGTCACATAACACCAGTTGACTTTTTTACATTTAAACTTGTTGCTATTAATTTAGTTCCTCCTAATAGCAGCCTTCCCACATGAACTATGTTGTCTCCATCTGCAATTGGCCTCTTACTTGGCTTAGCCAGGCAAAAGAGAAGCAGACTACATGGTTTTGCTTGCTGGAACGTTATGTTGAAAGTCAATACAAGTTTTGTGTGCATACTCCTTTGTGTGAGTAATCACGCATCATCTTCCAGATGAGTTAAAATGCGAATAAAGAACAATACTAAGAAAAGTTAGAATACAAAAATCCAGCATATGTGAAAATGTACAAGAGCATGAAACTTTCTAGGGTTTTTGGCTTTTATATGTATCTGTTGGTTAAAATATGAAACAGGATCAGGAAGACATCTGCATAGTTTGTAGGGAAATATGTGTCTAGCACATGTAGCAGTCCCAAATAATGAAAGAGATGAGGTGATAATCACAATGTAGAAATATGACGGATGTTAATATGGCCAAATGTCATAGGCAAGGATCATCCTTTCCTACTAAAATACATGCAGAAAAGAATCAGTGTATTGAGGAGTGGATAATGAAAGTTGCGGTATGGCTATGATCTGAAGAAGTGGGTCTGTCCCATGAAAGCTGATCACCTAATACATTATTTTGTTAGTCTTTAAAGTGCTACTGAACTGCTTTTTTGTTTTGATAGAATATAGACTAACACGGCTTCCTCTCTGTTACAGTGAGCTACTATTCCCAGTTATGCAGTTTTTCAGCATCTTCCATGCAAAATGGACTAATGCAAATTAACACTGCTGGGTTTCAGCTTGAGTGGAAAAACAAGTTAACTTTAAATGTGAGCTGAAAATAGACATGAGGAAAAACAGTAAAAGCTGAACATCTTTAGAATTATAGTAAACTTGCATTTCCGGCAGCCCCGTGACTGGGAGGTTGCTGGATATTCAAGTATTCTGGATAACAGAAAGGTATATCTAGAAATGGATAACACTAAAGAAAAACCAAGATTAGATATTAAAAAAAAAGTATGCAGAGTATTGTACGTTTATACTCTATTTGCTGTATTTATTCTTATTTACTTTCACTATTCTGTAACTATGGAAAAAGTAACTAACATTTCCTTATGATTAAAATGCCAGTTATTTGGGATGATAGAATGCCGCATATGAAGAGAGTTTACTTTTATATGTTGAATGTCACACACAATGCAGATTAATGATGGCCTGTACTGGTAAGATTTGAATTAAGAAATACACATTATTTAAAAATTTTATTTATAGTTTCAGAAATTACTGAGATAAGTCAAAGAAAATGTAATATTTATTATCACATGGCACTTTTCACGATCTTGCACAGGTTTAAAAACCATCAGAGCTACAACTTTTTAGAATTAAAGTTGCAACAAAACAGAGTATAAAAATTCAGACAGTAGGAAAACAAAGTAGCAAAATTTGGTGTATCTTATATTGAGAAACCCTCATTCCCTGCCAATGTAAAATAAGGCACTCCTGGTTTAAATTGTTTTGGTTTTCTAAAAGCTATTTTCTGTTCTACAAAGTTCATCCTTTAAAAATGAAAAGTAACGTATGAGGCAGGGTTTACTCTATGCCTTTTCAAAAGTAATTTATAAATATTAACTAATTCATCCACAGAAAAGACAAACAAATACTACTGATTTTGTTTTCCAAAAGGGGAAACGAAGACAGAGGTTAAAGTCATGCATAGAGTCTGGGTTAGAATCAGCAATCCAGCTCTGTGCTCACACCATGATCATGCATCTCTCAGTCTGTTGCAGTCAGTCGTGAAAAGGGATGTGAAGTTCTCATTGTTGGTTCATTAAACAGTGACCTTCAGGGGGTGTGGGTGTCATGGGGGTCCAGTGAGAGAGGAAGTTAGAGAGGTGTAAGGACATGGAGTGAAGGCCTCACGCTGTTGAAATCAATGGGAATTCTGCTACTGTCTTAAGTGGGGCCAGGCTTTCATTCCTGTTTTTCAGAGGTGCACCTGCTCCTCCTATTCATTAAAATTAGAGTTGGGAGGTGTCAGCATCTCAGAAGGACCAGGACTAAAGCTTAAACTTTTATCATCACTATTTAGGTGCTTTCACCAACACACAACACAACCTCTGCCCCTCTCCAGAACGATAGATTTTTCTGATAATTTCACAGTCCCCCTGCCCCAGCAGTGTTAAGCAACGTTTAGTTTTGACTCTGTGTAAAACAAATGTTTGAAAAGTAAGGTATACCTCTCAGAAGGCTAACAAAGGATTTGTGACACTAGGGCTGTGGCCCCACTCTATGGTAATGTAGCACTTCAGGATATGCTAATGACATGCCTCCGTGAATATGCAGCACCTCATGAGCATAATGTCAGCTGCATGCACTTCAAAACTGCCGGTTTCAGAATGCACACCACCTGTGTAGCCGGGGGGAGGGGGGCTTTGAAACGACGCCCTGATATCAAAGGCCCCTTATTCCCATCTGATTTTGAAATGATCCCTCACCCCACCTGATTTCAAAAGCCCCCCCCCCACCCCCCCGGCTACACAGGCAGCTGTATTTTGAAACCGGCAGTTTTGAAGCACGCGCTGCCACCATTATCCTAATGAGGTGCAGCATGTTCATGGCAGTGCCTCCTTGGCATATCCTGAAGTGCCACATTACCATAGCCCCTCTGAAAGGAGGGCTAGTGTGGCCACAGCCTCAGTGGTAATGAGCACCGGAAAAACAATATTGAGCATGCCAGTTAAGGAATGAAATTTGTGTCACACCAGTTGGGGGCTTTTTGTTGTTTCCTGTCTGTTTCTCATTATGTGTAATGGTTATAAAATGACTGGCATTTTCTGATCGGAAGGTGAGACACATTACTTCAATCTCATGGGGTCAGCGGCAATTAGTTTACAAACCAACCAAATAATGCCTTGAGTACAAAGATCTGGTGTGGTCTTTATGTTGATGAGCAGTTTTCTTACAGTGGGGCAACCTCCTGAACATTTTATTTGCATTAGTTTCACAGCCCTGAACAGAGCCACAAAGGTCTAGATACCAGCATGCGTTAAAAGATCACTACAGGTTTCGTTAAGCAGGGTAAGACTGATGACTTGCAGTTTTTCTATCTTGGCATTTTACAAACTACATTCCAGAGATGATGTAATGTATGACCCCCAATGTAATTAAGACTAGCAAGACACATATCAATTTTCCAGCAGTTATAGTACAGTAAAGATGTACAAAGGTTGTCTGGTCATCAGCTGAGTACAGCGTAGCCAGTTGAGGAGGAAAAGGCTGACGAATTTGACATTTAAATACAAACAGTAAATGTAATGTCTTGAAGGCTGAGGAGTTGTGTTCTTCTGAGTATCAAGTAAAGGAAGACCATAGTCATTTTATTGGACAACTTCGGAGAACTAGTTTTTAGGGAGTGTTTCTGTCTTCAGGAGATGGCAGGTCTGCATCTAGCTCCTACTCATACTTTATGCATAGGTCTGTCATGGAAATCTATACAATGTAACCAAAGGACCTAGAAGTAGTTAACGCCAAGTTACATTTTAGCTTAATATTCACATCAAGTAAGGTTTTTGTCCAAGGGTTATGCAGCAGAAGAGGACTTTGGCCACATGCTTTCCAGCCTGTTTAGTGACCGTGTTATGTATTTTCAGACAGGTGGAGGTATGATACGACTGAATACACTTCAGTGTGATTCTTCCCAACCATGGTGGTATACATAATGGGCCTTTCTTCTAAGTTATTAGTTGTGCTGATTAATTTTGTCTACCTGTGTCTTGTATGACACTGCTTCATGTACCACATATCTTTATTTAGGGCTGGGAAGTTTAAGTTGTTCCCTATATTTTTTTCTGCTTACCACCTGTTCATAGGGGTCTAGTTGCCCCCTGTGAACAAGGATATTATCTGTACTGACATACTGTCATTAGCACCTATAAAATCTGCCCCAACACAACTCTTATTAGAGATGGTATTTCATAATCCTGTAGTTTTCTAGTCTTTTTAAAATAAGATCACCCCCTTGCAGCAAAATTCAGGCTGTACACACTGAGTTTGAGGGTAGGTGTTGAATTCAGGAGAGAGCATGTCTTTTTTGTAGAGTATTGTTAAGATGAATATTTTATTTAACCCAAAGGCTTTGTCTCTGAGGGCAAACCAAAGCTGTTTTATAGAAAATGGTGTATTTCCACAAGGACAAGATCTTTGACGCTAGATGCTATATAGGCTAGCAGACAAATGTATAATGCTATTCAGGGGCTGGAACATGGTTAGAAAAATTCAGATAGGAAGTAAGATGTATATTTTTAACAGTGAAATCAATTAACCATTGAAACAGAATACAAAGGACTGTAGCAAGTTCACCACCACATGGAACTATAACAGCAAGATTGGATATCTTTCTAAAAGACATAGGATGGTTTAATTACTGATAAGCAGGCTTGATGCAGGAATCATTGGGTAATGTTCTATGGCTTGTGTGATGCCAAAAGTTACTCTAGATTATCATACTAGTCCCTTAAAATTTATGAATTGCATGTTGATTGAAAGCTCAATAATGTCAAAATAAGGAAACATTTAGGAACATGTCAGCCACAACAGAACCCTGAGAGTTAGCATTTTCTGCAGTATGATTTGCAAGTATAGTGTTACTTCTGTCATTCATACTATACATACAGTAGTTTTCTATAGAGATACTAGATTATATTTCAGCAAGTTTCATCTAAAGACAGTGACATGAAAATAAATGGAAAACTGCAAAGGTCAATGGAATTCACAACTATTTCCACTTGTATGAAGCTATCGACACTGTACTCGTTTTAAAAAAATTATAACATAGGCTATTGGGATGGTTAGTTAACATTGTTTGTGTTGTATATTTGTTCATATAGTGCCATAGGTGGAAACAGATAGGAAGACAAAATGTCTGCATCAAGGAACTAGCAATCAGAGGGTCTGGATTCTACACCCTTTCTCTAGCGGAGAGTAGCACTTACTCATTGGCAATGGAACCACTTTCATGAGTAAGTATTACTTACCATGCAGGAATGGTGCAGAATCAGTCCCTCAGTAAAACAGAGGCACTAAATACTTTTCTCCCAAACGGGGGGGAAAAAAAAAGGACCAAGTGCCTGAGTGGGCGCAGATAGCATCACATTGATAATGGGTGATGGAATGCTGAAGAGGTAGGAGTGAATTCTAAGGAGGGATCTGACAGATGATGGCTGTTCAAGTATAAAAGCTGGTTTGAACTAAGCTCTGGTTTTCTTGCCTTTTTTAATTTATAATTTTTATTTTGGGGGTGGGGATTCGTAAAGGGGAGAGAGAACATGCTGATTTGGAGATTTCGCCAGCTGTTAGCTTGTTTATGCATATGTAATAACTACATCCTGTGACTAGGACAGCATTTAAATTGCCTAAGACGTCCTTTGATTTGGCATAATTATTCAAGTAGTTTTAAGGTTGTTTTTTTTTTTGTTTTTTTTTTTTACCCCTTACTGTGCTGTAATTTCACTTCCAAGCATCAATATTGAAACGTGCTTAAATAGTATTGAGCAGAGTGCCACAAGTGCCCATGAGATCATCATAAAAGTAGGATAAATAAATGCAACTATTCTTCTAGTATCCCTGGTATATGCATCACACTTTAATTCTTACAGAATTCAGAAAGTTGAACATTCAGAAAGTTGAACATGGAATTTGAGTGCAGTTTTAGTGTGACTTCCATATTTGGCTTTTCTTTCTAAGTTTATTTTACTTTTGGTTAGAAGTGTCTGAAAAAGGTGATATATTCCTACGTGCTGACATGAGTATTGTATGTGGCTTAATGCTGTAGACTACTGTTGGAAAGATATTTGTCACTATAGATTTTGGTTGTCATATGCAGAGATGACATGCAGATCTCCCCTTTGAAAGATTGATAGTCATTTTGAGATACATCCACCCACAAAAACCACAAACATGCTGCTCTACTCAAATCTTTACTTTAACCACTACTTTGTGATGCAAAACTGGTGGAGTTTTTGGTACTTTTTGTTTAAAATGAAATGTTTGTAGGGGTTTTCCAGCATCTTTGCTGGTTGCTAAAAACAAATCAGCTTTGTGCTATGGTAAGGGACACAGTTAGTTTACTTTTAGACATGTTTGACATTTATTGAATTACAATATTGAGTCTGAACGAAGCTGGATGAAATTGTCAAAAATATCAGACTGAAGGATTTTTCATCTCCCTGCACTATTTACCACTTCTCACCAGTAAAAATGTCAGCTTCGCATTTTGGAGTATTTGTACGATTTCTTTAAGAATCATCCTGTCATTATTTAATTATTTTGTATCAGTCATATCTTAGAGTAATAATTATGTCATTAGTAAATGCAGATATATGACATTAAGCACATGAGTCAGGAATACACAACTAAGGACTATATGCTGCAGAGTTTGAGAAACCAGTCCCACAATGATCAAAATCGTCTCATTTTAAAAAAGGAATTGTGTTAATCAAAGTGTGTGTGTATTATACTGCTGCAACTACTTTTAATGATCATTTTAGTCATTTCTCCAGGTGATCCACTGTGCGTATTAGTTTTTATGTACCATTTTAGGCATGTTACAAGTGTCCAGAAAAATTAGTGTCGAGTTGAATCACAGAACAGAGAACACAAGATAGTGTCTTCAAGTGATTGTCATGTAAACATAAAAAGAAAAGTACTCCAAATAGGTTTCTCTTTTTCAAAAATACTATAGTCAATTTTTAAAAAAAATATCAAGTATGTGTGTAGGAGCATTTCCCAGTCTTCGAGACAAGCTGAATTGTTACGTGGAGCTATATTATGACTTGACTGACAAAGTATCAATCAAGACTCCATTACATAAGAAGGTATCCATCACACAAATTCTATCAGGAGTCCCTGCAGAGAGCATACAGACAAGACCGTAATCCAAATTTTTGTCACGTTCTGTACCAGTTTGCTGTAAAATAAGTCTAGACTGTTGTTGCAGCAGTCTTAGGACTACTGCATTACAGTTATGTTTTCTAAACATTTTTGTATTGCCTTGATTAGCATCTGTTTCACTAGAGAAGAAAATTCAAAGCTAGCAATTCAGCCATTGACGAAATTCAGCCATCGACGAGGAAGAAGTGGAGCTAGTTCCTCCTATAAATTTTCATTAGTAAAACTAGTAGATTCTTTATTCCTCTTCAGAAGGGCACTTTTAGTGTAGTCACAAAGTTATTTTAAGACAAATGAGTATAGCTGCAAAAGATGGAAATCTTTCTGAAAGTTCCATGACTTTGAGAACTGTGCTGTGCAAGTGCACTAGGAGGCAAATTGGAACTTGAGAGTTCTCAGTTGTTGAACTAACTCCCTTTGTAACTTTCATCAAGTCACTTACATTTCAGCTGTGGAAAGTGAGAGAGATTAATATTACGTCTCTCTCGGGTAGTGGGAAGGAGGTTATATCTTGTTCTTGTTGCTCCCCTCATCAGTTTGTTCACATCCAACTAAAATGGCACGCCTGTAAACCAGTTAAACAATTACTCATATAGATTCAGTTGGGGGGAGAAATTTGTGTTTTGTTTGAAAAATTCTTGGGCAGCAACTAGAAAGTATGGTGTCATTTCATGTCCTAAGTAAATATAAAAAGCTGTAGAAGTATTTTACATTTTAAAGCACCATTCCCTCCCTCTTTTACCCCCCCTCCCCTTACCTACCAGTCAGTGAAATGGAAACTAAGTTGTGGGGTTCATCTTATTAAGGAGGAACATTGAGCTTGGCCTCATACACATCAAGAAGGAAGGCCTAATCTCTGTCCGTGACTTCTGTACTGACTGTAGGGTGTGGTTTGGCAGTAGTAGTTTTGTTCCTGGAAATTGCCTTTTGCTGGTAAGTTATTCCCCTGAGTTAATAAAATTACACAGCAACTCCCAGGGCTGTCCCTATCAGTGCTGTAGTTCTACACAGCCCAGCACCAGTACCCTCCATCACAGCCATGTGTGTGTGCATGTGTAGAAGCTGTGGGGGCTAGGAGCTAGCACTGCCAACTCTCCAGGACGGGACACAATTTGCTGCAATGGTTTTGGATACAGAGATTTGGCAGCTCTGGAGAAAGGCAGGGAGTGGCACAAGCATGGGCTGGAGATAAACAGAGCTTTGAAGGGGAAACCACCACTTTTCAGCCTTCGGCTACATGGCTGGCCCCTGCTCCCCAGTTCCTCCAGCTCATGCTTTTTATAGCCACCTGCTGAATGAGAGGTGGGTGCAGCCTGTGGAGGGAGGGAGAGCGTAGTGGGAGCTGGAGGTGGGGCTACTAAGCTGGTACTGAGTCCTAGGGCGGGGGAGGTGGGAGCCACTAAGCTGGTGCTGAGTCCTAGGGTGGGGGAGGTGGGAGCCACCAGAGCCCATCCTCAATACCCAGTTGTATAGAGCACCATGAAATTTAGGGCAATTTGGTGCCCCAAATTTCAGGGTTCACCACACAGCTGCATGTTTTTCATATGGACTGGGACAGCTCTGTCAACTCCACACCTGTTTTTGGATTTTATACACAAGATATCAGTTCATTTCAGATCTCCCTTTAGGAAGGTTTATCATACTGTTAGGAAAAAATATACAAAATTTCATACATTGTCTGGTCTATAGAAGCATAGGAGTCTTTTAAATAAAGGGTCTTGGTTCGTCTGTTTCTATTTATAGTACAGGTAGGTACCAGCGCTGTCTCAGGAAACTCCTAAATATCTCAAGGATAGGCACGCAAACATTAGCATCCTGGAAGAGTCAAAGGTGACCAGCATTGAAGCCGTTATTCACCATTGTTGTCATTGGACTGGTCATGAGGCCCAAATGTCTGATCAGTGCCTCCCAAAACAGATTCTGTTTTCTGAGTTGGAGGAAGGACGGAGGAGTATTGGGGACCAGAGGAAACAATATAAGGACGTGCTGCAGGCACAAAGTGCAGCATTGGTGTCGGCCCTTGGAAGAACCATTGCCAGTGGAGAGTGGTAATCTGTGAGGGTGTGGCGCAGTTTGAGAGGTCCTGCCGCAGTGCATACGAGGAGAGATGGAGAAGAAAAGAGCAGTTAAAAACTGCCTCCTCCCCTCCAACAGCTGCCCTTTCTGTGATAAGACCTGTGGCTCCAGAACAAGGTTGATGAGCCATCAACAGACTCACGAATAGCAGGGTGGCATGAAGACATCCTACTTGTTATTGAGTGACTGCCAAGAGAAGACAGGTAGGCATAATCTGCAGCATTTGAACCAAGAGATGGAATCCCCTTAAACTTGGCTTTGATCAGAGCTTTAATTTGTTTCCCATCACTGTTATTTATTTGTACGCTGCGAATGCCTAGAAGAGCCAGTCTTTGTTATGGCTGTGATCCAGCACCAATGGGAGTTTTGCCATTGACTTTATGAAGGAGATCTTTTCTCTTCTCCTCTGGGTGGGTGGAAAAATATGAGAATATGGAAAACAGATTGAGAGGGAATGTAGGGAAGAATGGCAAATATTACTGGAGGGAATATTCACTACAACAATAAATACAAAAGTACAGTAATCGCCTGAGATACCCGCATTTCAAATGTACATCTCACATTTATGTGATTGGGGGGGCAGTGCTGGGGTGGGGAGACTCTGCAACCCCACAGCTGGAAGCGCCCTGCCAGCAGAGCCTACCACGAAGGCCCTGGCCAGGGGCCCCTACTGCCCCACAGCAGGGAAGCAGCCAGGCTCCTAGCACTGCTTGTGGGACCTGAGAAACTGACCAGACACGTGGTGGGGAGACTGAAGCAGCCTGGCCCCTGGTTCCTGGCTCCCTCCAACTCTGGAAGCCAGGAAACTGACTAGCTCTGGTGGGCTGGTCAGTTTCCTGGCTCCTACAAGCTCAGGGAGCTGCAGCCTATTTCCCATTTCCTCTCAACCTGTGCAAAAATTTGAGTTACTTGGGGGTTGCAGGAACACAACCCCCGCATAACTCAAGGGTTTACTGTACAAAAATGTTTGGTGCATACGAAATTCCTATTTGTAAAACTCAACCAAATTTTTTGGTTAAATTTTTTTTGAGGGGGAGAATGAAGAGCAGAAAGTAAACCAATGCTGTTGCTATATTAGGAAAATTAAAAAATGCAAGTAATAAAATTACCATAAAATATCTCTGGTTACAGTAGTATTAAGATCCTCCCCAGCCATGTCTGGTCACTGCAAATTATCTGATCTTTCATTATGACTTAGAGCAGTGGTTTCTATCCTTTGCAGACAACTATCTTTTGTACCAGATTAAGAACCTATTAATTGCAACGCAGCTAGTTCCTGCTGCCTCCCAGTCAAGTGTGTGTACTCTGGCCTGTTGTGATTGCTCTTGAGAATGCAATATCTACCTTGGTTTGTAGCGTATTTTAAGCTCTGGTGCAGGTTTGAGCTTGCATTACTGAGAGGGCAGCAGGCAAAACTGTTGCTGGGAAATAGGTTAAAGGTTCCTCATCAGAGCAAGGATGGGAAACCTTAAGGTATCTATCATAAAAGCTGGAGGATATCAGTTGTTGGGGGTGAAACAACCCTAAAAAGATTTAAAGGACATTGTAACTTCTTTCTCTGTCAAAGACCATTGATTTGCTCTGTTGTTAAAAGCCCCCAGTGGCTCATTTTAGCATTCACAGGAAATGATTCTTAACTTTTAAAGTGTTCTAGTTATCCAGTGATGGGGTTTCCATGTGTAGGAAGGTTACCTAATAAAAAGGAGCATGGAGTAGAACAGCAGGTAAAACTGATACAATTCCATGGGAGGGGAATAAACCACCAGCATTCTGTCAATTGTACATTATTATTCTGCATCATTTATTTAAATACTTCTATTTATCCATTTACAGACTTTCATAATTCTCCTTCTGTAACTCTGCTGTTTTGGTAAACACTATTGCAGAGGAATTTTGGCTCTTGTAAAATGAGGTCCATGTACAAAACTAGGCAACATATATATAAGTTCCTTTCATGGTTTTCATACCAGGAACAAAATTGACCAAATGGAGGGAAAACACAACTAATTCATTCCCAAAGCAGTGGCTCTTTCACAAGTACTACATATCCCAGTGCTCAACAAGTCCTAATGGTAGTTCGTATTTCAATGGTGCAGTGCATGTTCGTTGAAACTCAACTGGAAATGTATGTCTCTAATGAACAAACCAAATGAAAAGGCTACATGAGGAATGTTAAATCCACAAACCATCATTCATGGAGTCTATATCGTATGGCACAAAACTCTGAGAAATTACACTGATTCACCAGCAGTGTATTTTCATTCCAAGCTTCATTTTGCATAAAAAATTCCCTTTAAGAAATCTGCTGAATTCTTCAAAAAATTAACATCTGAGCTTCTGCTGTGCCCCCCACGGCCCCTCCCGCCACAATTAAAGAAATAATCACTTGAAACACACCTCATAATCTGGAGGCTTCCAAAGAGTATTTATGAACCAAATTTTCTTTTAAAAAAATTTATACCAATTTAACAGTTCAGATTCCCAAAGTTACCCCGGGAGGAAGAAGCAGCCACATATGGCATTTCAGGATATTTACACATATGGTACAAAAATGCCCAGGGGTATTAAATTCACCAGGAATACAATTTGGCGGCACCCTCATTTACACCTGTAATTTTAACCTATTTATTATATTGTACTAACACACCAGATTCAAAGATGTGCACTCCCTTTAAGATGTTCAGGAGTTACCAGTATATTGTGATTGCATAATTAATATTGCACAATTGTATAAAAACATAAATACTAGCTATTCTAATTTTTAAATACAAAATACAAGTCACGTACATTTTAGTAAATCCTTTTCAAGTGCAATTCAAGGGGTCTCTATGGTCCTTCCTTTAAAAGGCAATTTTCATACTTTTGGCACAAGTGTAACCCCCATCACATGCCAACAAAATCTAATTACAATACATATGCCCATATCTTTATAGTAGCAGTCATATACATATAGTATAAAAACAGGGTATTTACAAAATGAACTCATCATACACAGAAGCAGCCTTAGTGGTTGAATCTGAACTCTTGTTTAACATTATTCGTGTTGTGAGAGGAATATGCGACCCTTTTGATTTATGCTGGTTACTGTGGGTTCACATTCACAGAGGGAGGATGTCCTAGGAGACCAATACGCTGTTTCTGCTTCCTCTGTTCTGTCATCTGGAAAATTAAAAAGTTTGCTCATTAGACCGAGACACTTCCTGTACGTCACCTCACAGAATGAGCCATCGGTATATTTGTGGTTAGGGTTTATTCTGAAACCCACTTTCTACAAATAATGCACTTCCGGACTATGCCAAATATGTATAGATTAAAAACAGAAATTATATCCCCAATTGTGAACCCAGGAGGGATAGCTGTGAACTTGATTACGTGATTAAGTATTCAGAGATGACGGATGCTGTTTTGCAGAAAAATGTTTTACCAAAGGTCACATTACTGGCATGAAATTAACCTACAGTCGTGGTGTCCAACCACTTTAAATGAGCAAGCCATTCTTCTGAAAATATATGTATGGTTCAAGCCAGCTAGCCACACTTGACTGGCCAAATAGCCACATGTGGCTAGCATGTTGGATGCCACCGACCTAGACAGTAACTTTCAAAAAACTTCTTGTGTTGGTAATTCTGTGTAGACTTCTCACTGTTTCCACAACAGATTTGGGCACAGTAGGTATAATTTTGGTCAGGAGAACCTATATCAGTCTGGATGTAGTCATGTGGAAATTCACTTCCAGACCCCAGCTCTCGGGTTACAAGAATGCAAATATCCCTCCTGATTTTCCAAAGCCCAGATATGATGCAATAATGCAAAATAAGGGACACAGGAGAAAGACAACAGTTTTTTCCAGAAAACATTTTCTGCAAGCTCAGTCATGAAATTCTGGATGTTTCCCGCTAATAATTTACATCCAATGTTATACCACCACTAAATCTGAGAAGGAACAAGGGATGTGATCTAAGGAGAGTGACACTCCAAATAGAGAAGCAAGGTCACAGCCCTTCATTTTTGTGATTCAGAGCACTGGAAAGCAGCCATCATCCATGGTTCTTTCAATTCAGCATCTCCCAACACCTTGTTAGAAATCTGCCAAGGTAAAGCAACACAGTAAATTCATCTGAAAGGCCAGTGTTTCTGTGGTCCTCATCATCCTAATATACGAGTGCTTCACTAATGAACATGTCTTCACATCAACCCTGCAAAGTAGGTAAGTACCTCTCTTACAGAAATGGAAGCAGAGACAATAGTGTGTGTTTACACAGCAATTAAAAACCCACAGCTGGCTGTCAGCTGTTTTGGGCTCGCAGGTTTAGGTTCAGGTGGAACATTTCCACTGCAATTAAAGAGATCATTAGTCTGAGCCCTGCAAGTCCAAATCAGCTGACATTGACCAGCTGTAGATTTTTCACTGCAATGTAGACACACTCATAGTGCCTGATTTTCAAAGATACCGAGCACCTGCAGCTCCAGTTAAAGTCAACAGGAGCTGCAGGTACTGGCACTTCTGAGTAACAGGCCTGAAGTGACTTGCCCAAAGTCACAGAGGAGATCAGTGGCATGGAGTAGAACTCGAGCTGCCCAAGTCCAGTCTATCACCAGACGATTCTTCCTTTGATAACACAGGTGCTGCTCAGCATCCATTAAATGACCACCACAATGGCTGCAAATTCCAAGATTTATGTAAATATGTTGAGACCCACCCTTGTCATTGCTCATTCCCCCGGCCATTACTTGATTACCATCCTAAAGGGCCACAATCTTGTTTCATTTTTTTTGCTGCTTCCCCTGGACTGAGCATACTGGGGCTTAATAAAAAAATAAATGGAACCAGGCCAGTATGCATCTGTCAAGGTATTTAGAGTTTTGTAATCAATACTCTAGTTCTACTTCAGGAGTTACTTTAATAGAAGAAGCAGTTACATTGAGGAGCAAGTTGTAAGAAGCCAGTTTCTAAATATTGCTCCCACTCTACCAAAAATCAGTATCTGAACTAGATTCAGTTTATACAATAATCTTCTATTAAAAGTTCAGCTACAGTGTGAATTTCCATCTTTTTTATATTATACAAGCTGTTATTAGTCTTTGTTTTGGTTTGGAATTCATTGGAAGGAAATAGTGCATTTTCCCATCTTGTCCATATTCATGAAAAGACCTCAGGTTACTAATCAGTTAAATTGTTCGGCCTTGGGACATTTCACTCCAAATGCTAACTAGCATAATTGATAGGGATAGTAAATCAATGCCAAGATTACAGATTGCCTGTTTGCATTTTCCAACTGTCTACCAGTAAACACACTTGAGCAGATTTACATAAAATCTATATATTCAGAGTGAATAAATTCTCCCTTTCTAAGGTCAGTGATTGAATAATTAGGATTGGCATCTGCCATAAGAGTGTGAGTCAACCAGACTGGATTGCCATAAACAATCTTTGGAGTGAGCCTTTTACTACTACCTTCTATTAGAGGTTTGAAAAGCATTTTAAAATACCATTAATTAGGTCTCACCACCTTATGATATACTAGCTGAATGTCTCAATCTATAGCTTTCACAGCAGGATAATGATTCAAATGGAACTGAATCAGGTTCTGTCTTTCTCAACATCACACCAAAGGAGTGGAGCTTCACTGGGAATAGAACCAACATCCTTGCTCAGTTTCTCTATTCTACCCTACAGGGTAGATTTCCTACAGGTTGAACCTCCCTGATCTGGCACCTTGGGGGACTAGGAACTGGCCACACCAGGGGATCCCAATGATGCACCAGGGGCTCCACTGCCTCCTTGCCTCTTAGTCTGGCAATGCTTCTGGCTCCAGTCCACTGGCCAACAATGCTGGACCAGACGTACTGCTGGACTTGGGAAGTCCAGATTAGAGAGGTTCAACTTGCACTGCTACATGGGATTTGAAATTTGTGTTACTTAATTAAAAACATACAATTAACTACTTAATATGAACCAAGAAAATCTATTTACATTCATTAATTCCACTAGATAAAAATAATAAAGCATGCTTTTGGGAAGGGGCAGAGATCTGAGTAGGAATTGGATTCAAATAATTAGAGACAGAAGTCACAGCAAACGGTAAAATAATTAGGAAAGGATAGCAATTGAAAAACAGCAAGCTGAATTTTGGTACTAGTAGAGTTAAAAGGAGGATTTTTTTTTAAAGGAAAGTGTAACCTGACTAAATGTAAGCTGAAAAACAAAACCTAGATGCAGTATCACATTGGTCTAGTATGAGGTTTGGAAGTGTCAGAGACTCCTTGGAGAAATCTTCATCTTGATCATCACTCTTCACTGGAGAGTGACTCACTTTTGTAGCTTGTTTCTTTAATGCCTTCTGCAAGTGCTTCAGACTCATTTACAGAATTGAAAACGGTCAGATTTTCAATAGTCCCCACTCATTTTGTTTCATTTCAAAGTGGACATACAAATTTACCATTTTCATGACAGCTACCATCCCCAGGAACCTGTAGAACCAGTCAGAACACAAAGCAAATGAATGAAAGATATGCCCTTTAATTTGGAACAATCTTGGAGCTAACTCCTCTTCCTGGAGACAGTTGTTCCTAGTGTGATTGAGAGATGCACTGGTTTTGTCTCATAATTGGAGCATCCTGCAACTTAAGCAGGGCTCTCTCAGTGACCTTACTGAGGGGAATTCCTTAAGAGCTGTCTTATTAATGAAGCTGGTTTCCTCTTCTGCCTTTGCAGTGAAGTAGCTATCTAAAAGCTGTCAAACCTTCATTTTCACAAAGAGCAAGGGAAGATTCTCAGTACTTAGGCAGTGGAAAGTTTCAGACTTTAGAATAAAATGAATATGGGGCATGATCCAAGGCCTGGTTGAAGTTGATGGAAAGATTCCCATTGACTGCAGTGGATGTGAGTCAGACCCTCTAACAGGAAGACCTACATCACATGTTTAAGATAATTGTTTCCAGGCAATGTGGCACAACAGCTACGAAGTGTTAAGGCACAGATAAAGAGAGCATTTTCTTTGGTCTGGAGGGAAACATGATTGAAAGAAGCAAAATCCTGGAGCTCCAGATAAGGTAACTGCAGTTATAAAAGCTATGAGTTAAGGCTTATGCAGTATCATAAGAAATGGGGAAGAATTAACTAATTGGTTCTAAGACAGAGGGGCATGGAATCATCATCATGTATCAGCTTCTTAAACTGGACACTAAATGTTAGATGAATTGGATGATCTAGAGTGAAATGTGTAAATGTATGCAGATGACATTGTGTAATATATTTGAAGGGGTGATATTCTTTGCTAGCTTGGAAAACCATCATCATCAACCTGGACTTACAACAAACACCCAGACAAAAATAGTTACATTTTTGAAAAATGCTGATAGAATAAGTAGAACTATATGTGTCAGAGAGAAAACGAACAACAGTAATAGTGATAATAAGTTAAAAGATTTCAGGGTCTATTCAAAAGCATCAGGATGGGGCCCAGGCTTCACCTACTGACTACCTCTGGTAACTGGACTGATTCTCACATGAACAGCAGAGCACCTAAAGAGATAACCAGCATCTCAGCTAATACACTCTTGTGAAGACTATTTTGTGAATATAAATGTATTCGCACAGAAAATGCACCCATGAGAGTAGATTCCTTGGCTGGATTTTCCTACCCTCCATGCACAGCACACTACTTTGAAATTACAAAGCAAGCATAATAATAAAATGGTTCAGTTAAAGACTAGTAACATTTTAGTTCATGGCACACTTAATACTCAATTACATATGACCTCATGACAGAGGTGGCTCTAGGTAGTATCTCCCCAAACCACGAATTTTGGCCATATGGGCCAAGACCTCCCAATTGTGGGCCTACAGGAAATGTAGCATAAAAAATGAAAGATCAGGTCCACACTAGAGGGGAAAGTTGAACAAAGTTATGCAACTAGCATAGCTAAAGTCGATGTAACTTAGGTCTGGTTGGTCAGGGTCGAGCTTTCGGAGATGGATTTTGCGTGCCTGGCAGAGATATGCAAAATTGATCTGTCTGGGGTAGGCAATCTACTCCATATTCCTTGCTATCACAAGGAGTAAGGGAAGTCTACAGGAGAAACACTCCTGTTGACTTTGCTTAGTGAAGATAATCAAGTAAGTCTATTTCAGATTTGTTGATTCTAGCTACACAATTGCCATAGCTAGAATAGCGTATCTGAAATAGACTTATTCCCCTAGTGTAGACCCGGGGTTCGTTTGATTTACTATGGCATCCCCACTGGGATGTTCCCTTACTCCGTGTGACCCCATGGACTACTGGGACTGATAGGAGTACCAACACCACTCGATTTAGCACATCCCTACGAGGCCCACTAAATCGATCCCTGGAAGATTGATCTCTGGAGCGTCAAACTACTAGTAAGTGCAGACAGGCCCCAAATAATTTTATTAAAAGGATCTTTTGAGGGTCTGTGCCCATTTAAAACAATGGAAAAGGAGAACAGAGAACCAAGAACTGTGCTGCTTGGGATACTCCTTTAGTTTCTCTTGATAGGAATGTTGCTTTTGAAAACCCAATAAAAACTATTTTAGGCCAATATTTAGAAGTACAGTGTAAATTTTCAGGCTCCCTTTTTGGATTCCTGTAGCTAAGTGCTGTTTTTTGTCACATATATATGGATGGTGTAGCCACAAGTACCTTCAGTATGTAATAAGATGAAAGTGGTCACTAGTTAGTGGCTGTCTTTACCTAGTTCAGGATTTAGCAGTGTACAAATATTCAACAAGAGAAACATTCCAAGACCAGAGTACAATAAAATCCACATAGTAAAAATTTCATGAAGAGTAACCTTCTGTACAACTTGCATTTCATCTTGGAATGTCATCTGTAATAAAAATTCATCGTTTGCCAGGCCACACGGTCACAGGTAAGAGTAATGTTTCTAAAAGGAATATAACCCTAAATGTTAAGAACCACTGCAATAACTAAAGGAAGGATCTAGAAAGAAAGCTAGAATGCAAGTCCTCGAGCTCTTATTGCAATATCATTGCCAATTAGAAGTCCATGTATTACAACTAAGTCTGCTGCGTTATACTAACTCGAAACTGAAGTTGCAGTAGATAATCTTTACAAGGTAACAGGCAGCATGGTGCAAGATATTTTTATGACTTAGGTTACGTCTACAATTACCTGGAAGGTTCATGGCTGCTATACGTTTTTGGTACGCCAATTGCATACCAAAAACCAACTTTGCAGCTTTCAACTTCGTCAGCTGTCTTCATCGTAGAAGGTTGACAGGAGTGCTCCTCCTGTCTACTTTCCTTAAACCTCACAGCTTGCGAGGCATTCTGGCTTTGAGTTTGATCCCAGATTGCACAAAATGGCATCCTGGAAGATTGAACCTAAGCGGCTATCTTCCGGAGTTAGTGTAGATGTAGCCTTAAAGGGATTGCCCTACGCTCTCAGGGTAAGAAATCATCATGTACACAGATCACAATATGAACTTCATTTCTTTTTTTGGACAAACTTTAATTTTCAACCAAACTGGCCAATCAGCTGTATGACTGGAATCTGGATTGTTGTTTTTTCTAAACTAGCCAATTCATCTCACAGCTGGGAACAAAGTGAGTTATGCAAATTGGACAGTCAGTTAAGTTGCAAACACCCAATTCTCAATATAGATCACTAGACTATACAAAACCTTTTAATCCAAAACATCTATCATTACAGCACATGGTTGTGTTTTCCAAAAGTGCAGAGTTCCCAATACTCTCCATCCAACTGACATTTATCAGCAGCTAAATCTCCTCACTCCAACTGTGTTTTGCTAGAAGTTCCTTACCTGATCTTTAAGCTCTGACAGCTGGCCAGAGAGGTTGGTTACCAGCTTCATGGTAGATTCCAGCTTTTCTTGCAAGTTCCTCAGTTCATTCTGTTCTCCTTCAGAATCACTGCTTACGAGTGACATGGCGCGCATCCTAGGGAACCAATCAAGGTTTCTTTCCTGGAATTCAGAAACAAGGATGTGATTATGTCTACAGAAGGATAACTGTGGGTGTGCATATCTTCATGCACACAGGGAAATTATTCAGCATCGCAAGCTCTTAATGGTTCAAACTTTGTTTTATTTGCATCCTCTCGGGAGGTTTCCAGAATTATCTCACTGCAGAGTTTCCATCCCTGGAGAAACAGGACAGAAGTCCAGGTTTTAACAGCACTAGAAGAGTCAGAGGGATAAATGTTTTGTAGTGTATGTTTCTCCTTTTCTGCGAACGTAGCCCTTGAAAATAGGGATATTCCACTGTAATATGTGAGCCCCCTACTACAAACTGGCAATAGTTGATACTTGAGGATGCATTAACCACAGTTAGAAATCAACTGCCGGAACTGAGGAGCCCACTGGCAGCCAGCCTCCTGTCCTCAGATATTGAGGGGTTCTTCCTTGAACTGCTGTAAGTAACCTGTGAGCTGGCTGCTTTAATCTAAATCTGCTTCATGGGGTTGGAGGCAGAATTTAAATATTGCTGTGCAAAGACATCCATAGTATGATGGTCCCCACAGACCTCCATGCTCTGGGAGCTGGGTCCTGGATCTGGATCTGTGAACCTGTAGCCAGAAAGAATCCCCCTACACTACTCCATCTTGCCCCTTTTAGGTGCCTCTGAGCACAAAGAAACAGCACAGTCTTAGAATGTTTGAAAACACAGATCTGCTGTGTCAGCATGACTCTGGACTGAAGAATACAGACAAGGGGGCTAACAGACTAGCTGTTGACCACAGGGCCTCTAACTGCCCTTGGCTGGTACTGATAACTGATACACCCACATTTTCATCCCAGAAGGGGAATCTCCCACCCATATGAAAAGAATGTCCTGTTTTAATGATTTAGTTATCTCTATCTTACAAGCGTAAATTAAATTGCAACTGCCTTGTGAGAACTGGTGTCACAAAGATGAATGAGCACAATTGGTACCTTTAGATAACGAAGAATGTGTGTGACCCAAGGGGTATAAAGAAGGTCTCGGCAGACCACGCTAACTGAGCTCCAATTTCCTGTACCTGCTGGTCGGGTAAAGTTATTGCCTCCCGAGGACCCGGGGATGCCCTCCTCATACAGTTCTTCCCAAGAGATTCAGTGAATGACATTGGCTACACCAGGAGTCGAAGGACGCAGGGGTGAGAATTATACCTGCAATGTACTTCTGGTCCTCAAATGGGTAACTTTCTCTAATTAACATGTAATTTGTATCATCCTACTATAGTAGCTAAGCAAACAGAGCGATAACCTTGTAACCATTAAGATTTTTCTTTCTGCTTTAATAAATAGTAACCATGTTTAAGCTTCAGTCTGACTCCTTTCAGTTGCTGTGATTCAGCCGAACACAAACACAAGAACCATAGTCATTTGGCCAGACCAGCCTGGTCAGTGGTAGTGCAGTAAAAGCTGAGCACTGAGTCGTGCTGCCTCCGCGGAGCAGACTCTCGGGGCACCCATCAGCCTCCCTGGCTGCCCACTGTGAAGGGACAGTCTGTCCTAGCAGTCAAAGACTCGAGTGGTATAAGCTCTCTGCACCAACCTTTGGGGCACCCGTCAGCCCCACTGGCTGCCTGCTGTGAAGGGACTGTCTGTCCTAGCAGTTAAAGACTCGGGTGTGATATGGCTCACAGACCACTCATTACCCAGCCATCGGCTAACAGAACCCAAGCTATCCACCTGTCATTCAGGTTTTAAGGGAGAGTGGGTGAGTCTGGACTCCCAGTGGGGGGAGGGTGACTCTGCTGTTAGCTTCTTGGGAGCAGAACCTGGAGGGTCAGTGGGAACCCCACTGATCCAAACACACACGGGTCAAATGCTGGACTAGCAGCACCTGACAAAGCTAATACCATCTCTTTGAGGCAGGAAGGTAGAAGTCCCAGGGTATCTGTAAGTGCATGTAAGTATATTGATAGGCCACCCCAAGGAAGCAGGGAGGAATGTCTCAATAGAAGGAGGGAGGAGATTCTTTCCCTAACTAAGCAAGGAGAGACTAACTTACTTGGATCTATTTATTTTCACTTATAACCACTTTAATCTGACCATTTATGCTTAATAAAAACTCTTGTTTATGATCAAGCCCAATGTAAATAATTGTTATTGAGGGGAGGGCCTCATTAGCAGCCCCTTGTTAGTCCTGTAAGCCTAGAAGGTGGTTGCTATTATGGCTCAGTGTCTACATTTTTCTGCAGGGGAGTGGTATCCTCAACTCTGTGCCTTTCCAGGGGGAGATGACAGGATCTGGCCCAGCAGGACAAAGTGGTGCAGAACTCCAGAGAACAATAAGGCAGGTGTTAGTGGCACGATCATACATCAGGGAACAATCTCAAGGGGTCTAAGGTGATCACACCCCATCATACATACTACATCCCTTTGGCTTCCTTGTTAGTACAGTGTCTGATTAGGATACACCCCTTTTCAAAGCACATTGTCAAGGTGAACATGCTAGATGTCTCCTTGAACCAGTAATGTTTGAGAATTAGGGCAGGTCTACATCAGACTTGAAAGTTGATCATAGATGCACAATTTCAGCGATGATGATTGCATAGCTAGAATCGACTTATGTAGGAACAACTTATCTGGCCGTCCTCATTGAGGGATGTTGACTGGAAAGCTTCTCCCGTCGACCTCCCTTACTCCTCACACGAATGAGGAGTACCAGGGTCCACTGCCATGCCCTGATAGTTCGATTTTGTGTGTTGCCACTAGGCACGAGAAGTTGAACCCTGGAAGATCAACTCTAAGCAGGTTCATCTCCCAGTAGGTGTATTCTAAGAGCAGTGGAAAATTTTGTCAAAACTGTTTATTCATCAGAAAAAAAAAAAAAAAAGACAACTATCAAAGTGCTTGCTCTCTGGGGAAAATTTTTTGTAGTGAAAAATATGCAAACAAACACTGCCCATCTGAAAATCACAACATTTTGGTTGAAATATTCTGCCGTATAGGCAAGTACAGTTGTTGCAAGAGATGTAATTTGATCACTAGAGAAAAGTTAAGTGATCGTCAGGACTACAAATAGGTTAAAAAACAAATGGATCCAGGAGACACATAATGAGTGTTACCAACACTCACGACTTTATTATAAAAGTGGTGTGATATGTGGTGATTTTCTTAAAGCCCCAACTTCTGGAGGCAAGTAACCACCACAAAAATGTCAGCTTTTGCTTAAAAAAACAAAACAAAACAAAAAAAACCTCTCTAATGTGGAGGACTGAAAATGTGACCTATATGCATTGTAATAACTCACTTAGAAAAAAGCAAAAAAGAATCCAAAATGTATCATTTGTGCAAAGTATGATTTTAAGGGAGGTGGCATTTTAACACTTGGGATTCACAATGTAGGTATTAGGGTGTGTCAGTGCTGGGTTCTAGTCCCAACTCTGTTACTGACCTGCTGGATGGCCTTGGGCAAGTCACTTCACTTCTGTGCCTCAGTTTCCCTTCAAGGATAAAAGGGGATAATGCTATAGATACTATTTGTACAGTGCTTTGAGATCTACGGATGAAGAACACTATATAAGAGCTGGACACTTATGAGACATTTAAAAATTTTTGTTAAGAGTTAACAGGTTATGTAGGAATTTTATTTATGGAAATATTTTTACCACCAGTGGGTAGATGACACATGTTGCCCATCAATTTTAGATAGCTTAATCACTTCACTGCTGCTTCACCATACAAGATTTGTATACCTGGGCAACACTCAAAGCTTCTCTGGTAACATCTGACTGAAATGGCCAGTCATCTAACAAGCCTTGCTGAAGGGGTGGGCAGGTATCAAATAGGGAAGGATTAAAGGGACAAAATTATGCAGTGAACATAGTGATTGCAAATTGGATGGACCTGTTCACCTGCAACCCCCAACCTAATACCTTTGCTTTATTCCACTAGTCCTCATTCCTTTCATGAAATAAAAGAGTTAAAAGCACTCTAGCCTTTACACACACACAGTTCTAATGCCCTCCATTCAACCTCAAGAGAAAGCAGAATGAGTCTGATTTTGTTTTTAAGACACAAACAGCATCACAAAAAGCAGCCAGGGAACGAGGAGTGTTTCATCTAGAATTCTGCCCCCAACCCCACATCTGAAGCAAAACCACTAAAAACTATGATGAAGAAAAACGAACCAAAACTAAAAGAGAAATGCTTAAAGGTCTTTTGCTGACAAGCCTGCTTGTCTGTAAGCACCCTAGTCAATTGCTGTCATGGATCCCAATGTCTGCATGTCTCCCAGCAGGATCTTATTTGCACAGAAAAAGTCTATTCAAGGGCGAATAAAAGATGTATTGTGATGATCTAGTTTCTGCTGAACTTTAAGCAGATCACTAAGGTCTCTTTAAAAAGCCATAGGAGCCTTACACCCTTTGGTCACAAGTTTTGGTATCTTTTTAAATAACACCAAGTGAGCCACAAAAAGTTGAAGCTCCAGTTTGGATCTGTTTCCCTGCCACCTCCTCCCCCCTCCCTTTACTGCTGGCATTCTGCATACCAATGCTGTTATGTAGTGTCTGCTCCGGTCCTCCTACAAGCCGAAGCATCACGATCCTGGCTGTGCAGTCAGCTCCCTCTTCCCGTCACAGTAGCAACTTCCTCTGTTTAAACAGACAAACTGACTAAAGCCACTGACGGAAGTTGGCTAACCACACTACTGGGTTTCAGCTTAGCTCTTTTCTAGGTAAAGTTGGAAAAGTCCCTGTAAAGTAAATATCATTACAATCTCAGACATGGGGGCGATGTTGACCAGTCTCTTAAAATGTCCATGATGGGAAATTAAAAAACAAAAAAGAGGAAGCTGTTATGCATGATGCAGATGTTGTGCATTCTGAGAAGTGGTCGCTTTTCCCTAATTTCAGTGAAAGCCTGTTCTAAGAAAAGTTTCTAAGGCAACATCAGCTGAAAACACGTCCAATGGTTAAAATGGGCAGCAAAAAAGTACCCACTGATGAATTAAAGATGGAGTAACCATGTTCCTCAAGAATTATGTTTTCAAAAAGGAAGCATGATCTAGAGGCACAGAAATCTGGGTTCCAGCCTCAGCTTTGTCACTGATATATCATGTGGCCTTGGGAAAGTCATTGTTCATAGAATCCTAGGGCGGGAAGAGACCTCAGAAGATCATAGAGTCTAGCCCTCTGCCCAAAGCAGGATCTACCCTGACTAGATCATCCCAGCCAGGACACTGTCAATGAGACAAATATTTCTAGGGATGGAGACTCCATCTCTCTAGGTAACGCATTCCAGTGCTTCACTACCTAGTGAAATAGTTTTTCCTAATATCCAACCTAGACCTCCCTCACTGTAACTTGAGACCATTGCTCCTTGTTCTACCATCCGTCACTGTTGAGAACAGCCTCTTCTCCATCCTCTTCAGAGCCTCCCTTCAGGAAGAAGTCCTCTTTTACTACGCTAGGCTTCTGTTCACTCATCTGAATGTTGGGTACAAGACCTAGTCACCTCCAGGGCTATCATCAGGGTTAATTCAATACTGTTCGTCAAGCCTATTGCATTGCTATAGCCTTCTGAGGGTTTTCAAGAAGTGCAAAAGCACGACAGTTACATTTCAGCAGTATGCCATTTAGAAAATCATGCCCGGAGAACAGCAAGATAAACTGCAAAGTGCTTTGAGAATTAAAAACATGATACATGTGTTCTGGGGCGGGGGGGGGAGCGGTGTGTGAGATGGGGTGACTGATAGAGAATCCCACTGGTTGCATTCTCCTCACCTCAGGCTAACTTTTCTTTCAGTAATGGGCTGGATGCAACTCCCTCCACTTGGACGTTCACATTTCTCCCATTTTAAAAAGGGTGGACAGTGTGCTCACACTTAACCCATGAGGAGAACAGACTAGTGATATTAAAAACTGACCTCTTGTTCCTGTAGGTTTAAATTATTTACTCTACTCTCTGATTTGCTCACCTTGATCTTTTTTTTGCTGCTTTGTTCACCTTAATTACTATTTTTGGTTCTCTGTGCCTTAAATATTGAGTCTGTTTTGGTATGGCTATGGTCTGAAGAAGTGGGTCTGTCCCATGAAAGCTCATCACCTAATAAATTATTTTGTGAGTCTTTAAAGTGCTACTTTACTGCTTTTTTGTTTTGATGGTCTGAAAAGTGCTTCAGGAATCCATCACTGTTTAGGGTACTACACAAATTTAACCCTTTGCATTAACTTGACTTTAAGCTTCCTTTCACTTCCTCTTTCATCTTTATCTGACAAAGCCTGGGCAGATATTTGCGAGTAGTAAAGCAAGGCAATGCCTTTACCAGGCTGATTCTTGCAGTGGCATTGATTGCTGAGCCGTAGTCTTCAAAAAGGATGAGAAAGTAAAAGAGGAAGAAGAATTGAATAAAAGGACCCACACCTGGAGATTAAGGGCAGGAATATTAGAAGAAAGTAAACTTCACACTGATGTCTGTTGCACTAACAAAATGATGAATAAAGAGATGAGGATCATAGCTGTGTCCCCTTGACTAGATTTCTCTAAGGATGTCCTACATTTAACAGAATATAGAGCTGTAAGGTAGGCTTCCTTCTTCTGATTACCAACCCTATTCCTCCTTTGTTCCATCCAACAAAGAAGCAGAATCACTGCAAAGTTTAGGCCTGTTGAATCCCATGCCTAAATGACTGACCACACAAAGCAGCAAAGAAAATAAATCATTTGGGATAAACCAAGTATTGGCAAAACAAGCTGGTGTACAATTCCATCAGAAACACGTACTGTTTGCATCTCCAAAGGGCAGGATGTATTAGTATGGTGTGGGGATGATTAGGCTAAGCAATTGCTTCCCTCCACAGCAGCTGCTCATATACACCCAAGCTCTGAAATTAACAGTGGGAAAAAACAGCTTAACTAGCTAAATCCAAAGCTCAAGACCAGTGTGCCTGCAACACACTGTTTACAGCAGCTAGTGGCCTTCTGCCAGACATACTTCAGCTCCTCTCTTACTCTGCTATTAGTTATTATCCAACATTGTAATTATATTACCCAACTCACTAAAGCATCTTGGGATATTGTTTTGCATGGTAGACTCCAACAAATAAAACTGATTTAAGTGCCAGCCTCCCTCTCATAATTGGGCATTAATTTGCCACTTTAACACTAAGTCTCAGAAACTCTGAACTTAAAGGTGAACAATTACATCTGCATAATGCGTACAAATAGTTAGATTGGCCATTTCTGAAAACGGTTATGTTGATTGTGTGCATGACAACAGTATCTCCAGGTGGAAATTATGTCTGAGCACAATTTAAAAGTAATATAACTCACTGATTTTCAGAAAATTAATTCTGGTCACACACAGATTTAGGGAGTCAAATTCTATATGTGCTGTTCATGATGCATCACTGTATTCTGCCGGTGTTACTGCATTGTCTCCGTCATGGAGTTACATCAGTAAAACACTGGGGTAACTCAGTGGTGACAAGCCCATTATTGTATAATCATCAGATCTATTTGATCTGATTATCCACCTCCACTGCTGTCTCCCTTAAAACCTATAGCCTGCTCTTCAACCCACTTTGGATATGCTGATGCTTCGAGGTAGAGGTGGAATTCCTATCTTGGGGGGGAAAATATCCCCATTACTTCTGATCAAGCTAGCGTACTAATAAGGCAGAAGCATAGTAGCACAAACCAACAGGAGGAGCTAGTCTCTCAAGTGCACCTTAGTATCTCAGATGTGTATGTACTTGGGGAGCCTACCCCCTCCTCTGCTGCTGCAGTTACACTATTTGTAGCATGCTGGATCAATCACTTCTATTTGTGAATGGCTTACTCCTGGATGGACAGGACACTGTGGCCTTATCTGTACTACCATGGGTCATTGACGTAAGCTACGCCAATTCAGCTACGTGAATAATGTAGCTGATATCAATGTTTTTAGTTCTGTTTACCACCATATCTTCACCACGGTAAGTTGACAGCCAGTGCTCTCCATTCATGCCACATACTCTTCTTGTTTTGATGGAGGAGACAGGAGAGCACTGGGTGCATCTATACTAGACATGATAAATCAAGTCCTGCCTGGCCCACATCCAGTGGGTAGTGAAGACATGCCTTGTAATGGGAGTTGTGGTTCTATTCCCAGATGTTCTGTTGACCTTCTCCATGGCCTTGGGCAGTTGATTTGAACTATGCCCTGTTCTCCCCTTCTGTCAAAGTGATAATGAAACATACTTCTTGGTACAGTGCATTGATGTCTGTGGATTAAAAATGCTACCAAGCGAGAAGCATTATTTTAGGAAGCTTTGTGGGCAAAATTGTCAAAATGAGACTACTACTTTTTTTTTTTTTTTTTTTAAGTGCCTGTCTGTACGTAGCTCTTAAACGCAGACTCACACTCTTGCCCCCAGTAATCAAATACGTATTTGAAGTCTTCTACGCATAATTTCATTTAGATATCATATATATCTCAGAGCTGGACGGGACCTCCAGAGGTCATTGAATCCAGTCCCCTGCCCTCACAGCAAGACCTATCACCATCCCTAACAGTTTTTCTTTCTTTCTTTTTTTTTTTTAAATCTCTTTGCCTCAGACCCATAAATGGCTTCCTCAAGGACTGAGCTCACAATCCTGGGTTAACAAGGCCAATCTTCAAACCACTGAGCTATCTCAAATTAGTACAGACTCATTACAAATTCCTGCAAACAGTAGTTTGTGACAGATGTCGAGTAACCCATAGAAGATATCTATGCTAATGGCCTAATACTAAATGAGACCGCTAGGCAAATGCAGCAACCTAAAGAATAAAATCTCAGGAGATGGGTAGATAAGACAATCTGTAAGGAGTTGCACAGAGTTTGTAGAGTCATTTGGGTGTGGATATCGATGTCTGTCCAACACAGTAAGTGGACACCCTCTTGCCCCTTCCCACAGTACATACCCAGTATTACTCAGACATCACCTGATCTTCCTTGGTGACTACAAAGCAATACAGCAAGTGAATTATGCCTTTGTTCCAGTGAAACACAAGTGGCATTAGACTGTCTGTGTTGTAGCACAATTAACATTTTCCAGATAAAAATACTTTTGAAGAGGCATAGATCTAACTTAAAAGTCTCACCATCATAAACAAACATCTGCCGTCATTTAGCCAAATGCACAGAAGTTAGGTGAGAGGGACTTACAGCTCACAATTCAAGTCTATTTGGAGCATTGCTAACCATTTTCTCATTGTTTTATTGTAATTTCTACACTATTAAATATTTATCCTTAAAACAACAACTCGAGAAAGCATTCACAAGGCGGTCTGCACCACACTATGTTTCCGTCATTGTGTGCTGACTCCTGAAGTCTGTAATACGCTTTTACTTAGGTAAAGCGCTCATCACCTTCAGTGCTCACATAAGGACTTCAGAATACAAGATGATTTATCTACAGGTCAAAGGCTGTGTCTATACTAGAGAGTTTTGTGAACAGAAAGGGCCTTCTGGTGACATAAGTCAGGGAGTGTCTATACACACAAAACATTCTGTCGACACAAATGTAGAGTTCTCGAGAGTGTCTCAACAGTGTTATCCCTCAAAAATTTGAGGAATAATGCTTTTGTCAACAGAGTTCTCTTGATAGAAGAAGTGCAGTGTAGACACTTCTGTTGTCAGAGAAGTCTTCCGGTTCACTGGGCAGCCCTGTTTGGAGGGCTTTGGGTCAACCTTTCTGTCGAGAAGGGACAGGGCAGTCTGGCCTCTCTCTCTCTCGACAGAGCAGACTGATGTCCATCTTTTGCATGTAGATGCAATCTGTTGAGAGGTTTTGTCGACACAAGTCGGTTGACAGACGTTACTGTCGACAGATGCTTCCAGTGTAGATGTAGCCAAAGAGTACAAGCAATTCCCGTGGGTATTTCTCCAGCAACTTTTATCAGTGGAGCTCAACATGGTTTATAACTGCTGGATCTCGCAGACTCATTGCTAAGGTAGGGAGGATCATTGTCCCTATTTCAGAGATGAGCAAACAGACAAGAAGCTTGCACAAAAAGTTTGCACCAATGGTGGGACAGAAACCCCGGTCTCCTAACACATAATCCACATAATGATTTTTAACTACGAGACCAATCAAACTACCAGATGGAATCAAAGCACATGGATGCACAGATCCAGCACCACTTTTCCTAAGTCTGGGAATGAGCAAATAACAGAAAAAAAGACTTCTCTTACAAGTCTGCACAGCCTTTTGAAAGCAATTACAGTCAATGTAAAAAGCATTGCAATGGACTGATGTATTTTCGTGTGAGGCTGATTGTATTGTAAATCTCTTTCAATCTTGCATTTGGGTTTCTAAGTATAACTGCTGACTTCTGTAGATTGCACAGTAATTTAATTAGCCTTTACAAATAGACCTGTGTAGTACCATATCTATTCAGAGTGCTTTATAAATTTGTTTTCAATTAGGATAGGATTTTTTTTAAATGCTGGATCAAAATCCTGCAGGCAACAACAGATGTTATGTAACCAACATTTAACTCCTTGGTATCAAGTACAGTATGTAGTATCAAAATTGCCATTCATACCTCTTTACACAGAGATTATTTTTAGTTAAGAATACATCAAGAGATGAGGTCATCTTTAAAGCAATTAAATTATCTGAATACAAAGTACCTCGCATAAAGTGAATTATTGCCCATGTGTATGATGTTTAAATGAATCCACTGTATCTTAAAGCCAATAAGTACTGGATTTAACTGATAAATTGGTAGCATACACAATTCTGAGGTAGTAGATTCACAACACTATTTATAATGCTCTGTGCACACTTCTGGTGCTGTAGAAATAATAAATGTGCTCAATTGCAGGTGAACAATTTCCACTCTTGCTGAAATAAACTGTCCAAAACTACTCCGCTGGGATTTAGTTGGGGTTGGTCCTGCTTTGAACTCGGGGATGGACCATATCAGGGGTGTGCAAAGTGGGGGGTAGGCTCCCTCCAAGGGGCATGAAATTTCAAAAGGGGGGCAGAACATGATAAGGTGTTGGGTCTCAGGCTCATCCATCTCATTGAAAATGTTGACGTGTTATTGTTTTTATGTCTGCGTATTCACATTTATACACCAATTAATACAGTTTTTATATTCTACATACCTGTTTCCTCACACATGCCAGAAGTTTGGGGTTTTTTTTTTTCATATGCACATAACCAAAATTTCCATAGGTTGGGATTACATTAGACAGGCTGTAGGTGGGCTCTGCTAATTGCACGTATGACAAGTGGGGCCTGACCTAAAAAGTTTGCTCACCCCTGAACTAAGATGACCTCCTGAGTTTCTATTCCAACCCTAATCTCCTATGATTCTATGACTCAGGGCAGGGAGTGGAAAACATCTATGAGGTTGATGTGCATCTGTAGTACCAAAGTATTTTTGAGCATATCCCTGCTTCCTATCCAAGCTAATGTATCTCAGTAAATATTTCTGTTGTACATCCAAACTACATTGAAACCTGTGGGAGTAAAAGGTAGCCAGTTTGTGTCACTACCAAAGATGTTAGCAGGCCACCTTCAGTCTGTTTCCATGGGGATATATCCCTCCTAAATGAATCAATAAAATTAGCAGAGGTTTGGAAGAGTGTGTGCCTACTGGAGACATTGAGAAATCTTAGATCCTCACCTGCTCCCAATACAAACAAAATAAATCATCTTCGCCAACAGGTTCAATTGAAGCCTTACCATCAGCAGCATGTTGCAAAGTCTTCTCTCATTATCACTCCTTCTACATTTGTTTCCGAGGATGTAAACAAAGAAGTTTAGGGCTAAACAAACCATGCACCCAGTCATTCCTACACACCTCAACCATCTCATAGTGAAGTTTTTAAATAGGATACATTGAGCAAGTTCCATTTTACCTTTTTGTCATGGAGGAGCAGGGAAAGAGGACAAGGGAAGTTCTGTTTCTTACATCTTTAAAGAAACAGCTACCAATTGTGAGAATGTGACCCAACTTTGCTTCTGGGTCATCAAAATGAACTTCCTCACCACTGCCCCACTGCCACCACTACTGGTTGCATTCAGTAAGACGTGATTTAAAAAGCTGTCATTAAATGGCAAAGCAACCCTAGGTAGATTCTAACTAAATGTCCTGCTATTCTCAAATTGTACCTGCCACTGCTTCCTGTGCCAGGCTGATTCCATGCCCGTGTCACTGCAGTACGCATAACGTCATTGCCACCATTTGATTAACCCTTAGAGTTTTCCAAAAGCTCCATGCAGCTTCTCAGCAATGGGCACAATCCGATTTAAGGACTTTTTGATATACTTAAACGACCCCTAAATAATATGAACATACTTCTTTCTGACCGGCAAAATTAAAACCACCACTGGTTTGAAGTACTTGCCACTGGCGCAAAGTAAATGAAGGGAACATCATCAAGGCAGCCTCCTTGACAGCAGCAGTGTTGTGCTCAGCTATCTCACTGTGCTAATCCTCTATCAGGTGATTGCTCACAAGACTTCTTTAAGCCCTCATTACCGAAGCAGCAACCCAGAAATAAGACAGAATTCAGTGACCCTGAAGTAACATGCTGCGCCACATCACAGAGACCTCGGTGGGATTATATTTAAAGGCACATTGTATCTTTCTGGGAAAAGGACTGTAAAAATATATGAGCCCACAAGTTACACGGCAGTGTCTATACACAAAGTTTACTCAGCAGCAACGCCATGAGTTAAGTAATATAACTAACTGTACTCTTAGAACTCAGCAAGGGCTCGTACTAACCAATCAGGCACCAGGGAGACAAATTAGTAATTAGAGTTTAGAAGTGAAGGACACAGTTCCAGGAGCTCTGAATCTGCATTTTGGCAAAGACAAGGTATTTAATTTGCTCATCAAAGGCTTTGCAAATGAGCAGACATCAATTTTGGTTTATTACTGTACTGTCATGTGTTTTGTTATTGAAGTAAGTCTTAGAGGTCAGTTTAGGATACTTTGCTAAGAGACACTTTACAAACAGTTCTCCCAACTTGAGGTGAAAATATTCTCTTCTAGAACTATGGTACATTAGTTTTCATAACAGAATGGTCTGTCTTTCAAACTAGGTAACTGGTCTAAACCACAGAGACAAGGTAGACTTCACTATTTACATGTATCCATTTGGAACTTGGCTTAGGCACCACAGATATGAAGAGGCAGACTATTACATAACTACTGCACTGAAGTTCACACATCCAGAAATCCATCAAACATTGCTGCAGGCCCAATTTTAGTATTAATCATCAATTTACTATATGGATTGGAACCTGCAATGAGATGCAGTCAATCTATTCTGTGAAAACATTTTTTGTAGTTAATCCTCCTACAAAAATCTCTGCCTTCAGGCATATTGTCTGATCAAGGGGCACTTTGAGGGAGGTAAAATACTGAATTATGGTACAGGTTGAACATCTCTAGTCCGGCACCCTCTGGTTCAGCAACATCTGTGGTCCTGCACAATTTTAGTTGTCCGCATCCATGATAAGGGGACATCTGGTAAGTTTTCTGCAGTTCCATAAAGTTTATTTAATGTCACCAGTCCTGGCTCTCAGCATTCTGTGCTGCTTTTTAGTTCTAATTTACCCCTATGTATTCTAAGAGCTCAGTAGGCAGTAGAAGCATTGGTAATACTGCTAGATAATATTGACCTTCCCTGGTTCCACAAATGCTCTGCTTCAGCACTGGTCAGGTCCTGAGGGTCCCAGACTTGAGACATTCAACCTGTAGTCAATTGTGGTAGAAAAAATCCTCTGTTCCTCAAATTCTTACACAAATATGCAGACTATTTGTATTTACTAAACAAATACAGAGTAAATAATCAACCTGATTTGGGGAAAGAACTTCAATCTCACCTTAATCATTTCTGCCACATAACTTTCTGGTCCTGTATACTCTGTCGAATCTTTTACTTTTACTAATACAATAAAGCACAAGTAATGCCACATATTGTGCTCTTCTTTAATATGCTCTTCAAATGTGACTGTCTTGTTATCAAACTTGTCTCTTTCCAAACCTAAAAGAGATCACACACCCCTATTAGTATTTAGCAACCCTTGCATAATGTGAGTTCTGAGTAGAAGGAAACTTAAGTTTTGTTGTATTTATTCATTAACAATCAAATATATTCTGGAACAAAAAGTGTCACTAGGATGAACTTCCTACAAAGGGCAGCACATGGGAAAACAATGCTCAGCATAAATTCTACCACTTACATTTATTACACATTCTAGGAAAGTCATGATAAAGCTAACTAGGTAGGATATGCAATAAACAATTTTTGCTATACCTCATGAAAATATCCTCTTTTTGAAATAAAATTATGCAAAACACAGCTACTACTTTGCAATAAATGTCTAAGGGATACTTCTTATCATTATCTACATTTATGTATTGCCATGTAACTTAGCCACTTTGGCTTCACAGCCTCAATCGTTTAACTTTTAATTTCAGTGCACTCAAAACTTGGTGATTTACAGAACCTATTCAGCATCTTTAGAAATGTGATCTATTTTAGTTTACCTAATGCATCAATAGAAAACTGTCTGAAACACAGATGAAACATGCCAGATGAAGTATACTTAAGAAGAGAGGTATATAAAACAGGACACTCTTATTGCTAATTTCTTTCCCTTGTGCAAAGTTCCTCAAATTCTCCAAGCAATGCAAATTCTCTTCCCAATAAAAAAGATAACACAAAAGATCGGTATTCTCTGCTTGAAGACGATATACTGTCAAGCTTTCAAAAGATCCTGAAAAAAGGAAGTAGTTGCAGTAGCTGTGAATGACAGCTAGTCTACCACACCATTATCCACCTTTTATAACTGTTGTTTTTCCAGATACATTGCTCACGTCCATTCCATTCTAGGTGCGCATGCACCCCCACATGCGCAGTGAAGGGCAAAGATCCCGAGCATGTACTATGCCAGATTCTGGCTACAGTCTTTGTTCAGGATCTTTAACATAAACTCACACAAAGGAGGCTCCAAACCTTCATCTGAATTGAACAAAGTGTGGCACAGATAGTAAAACAAGCCCTTGTTTGTGTAACTAGGCATAAAACAAGAGTTTAAACAGTATAACCTTGGGTGTGAAAGCAGTAATTGGGACTTACCTTTAATTATAACCCATAATTCATTGATGAGGGGCCTGGAAGTCTGTGCCCCAGTTGAGGGAGAGACAGCGGTTCCTTGACTAACAGCCTAGTTCAAGAAAAGGTCTAACATGTCAGCATATGTGATGGTTTCTGCCCTTCACAGATGCCGATCTGAGCCCAGAAAGGGGTAGCATTGGTCACTATTGTCAACGTAGACATTGGTTACTGTTTTATTTTTTCTCAAGACCATACAGGAATGTACTTATGGAAAAAAAAAAAAACACTTACGAGGAGTGCTGCCTGTCATTCCTAAAGACCTGGAATTGGAATTTAACCTATTTTCTACAAGAGAAAACTTAAAGGATACCACCTTTGTATTCACATGTAAACCTGAGCCATGGGTGGAGCACTTACATACCTTCAGATTATCGGTTTATTGTGCTCATTATACCTTTGCTGCTAGCTCCTGTCCAGGTGTTTGGGAACTCCCACCCTGACACTTCCCTCCACCCATTGGCACTCTATGTAATTCATTGTAATCTGCTGTTTGTCAGCCTCACTGAGCCTAATGAGAGAAGTGACAGTCCGCCAGCTGTGTGTAATAAAGGCTGTCTCCTTGAATCTACATGGTGTCAAACGTCTGTTCCTTCACATCTGCCAGAGATTTTTGCCTTGGCAGTATCTGTAAGACCAGCTGTGTCACCCCCTCGAGTGCTGTGCTCATGTGCAGGTATATCAGGTACAGCCGGCCCCGTGCCCTCTCAGGTCCTTGTTGCTAACAATTCCAACTACATGGTAGAAGGGCAGGTAATGGAGTGGACATGAGTAACACATCCTGAACAACACAAATTGCAAAAGGCAGGTCACTGTCTCCTCTTCAACTACTTGCTCATGTCAATTCCATTGCTGGTGACTCACAAGGAGAATCCTTGGAGGTGGGATCAGAGTCTTGCAGCATAGATCTGCCAAAGGCAGCATTATCCAGGCTTGTTGGGTCAGTGCATAATGTGATGCAAATATGTGGCTGGAAGACCAGGTAGCAGCCCAACGGAATTCCTGGATAGGCAACTGCACTAGACAGACCTTTGAGGATGCCTGTGCCTGAACTGAGTGAACTGCTACAATTACTGGCCGGGGTACCTTTTGCTGGCTCATAACAGGGTTGGATGTGGACTGTGATCCAGGATAAGATTCTCTGCGTGGACACAGGATGACCTTTCATCCTATCCACAACCATGACAAACAGCTGGGAGAATCTACAGAACAGCTTCTGTCTATGTAAAAAGCCAGTGTCCACCTGACATCTATGTTGTGAGACCTCTGTTCCTCATCTGAAGCATGGGGCTTCAGCTAGAGGACCAGTAAAAACAGACTGGATTCAGAGGAACCCCCCAACCTCCAGGGATCATGGTGGGTGGGAGTGGGGAGGAGAGGGGCTGTCAAAGTTTGTGTTTTTCTTGAAACTACCAACACCAGAGATGGTATCAGGGAGCATGAAGGCGGAAGGTAGGTCAGTCCCACAGTGTCAGCAACCAAGACAGGTGCCAGGATGAAGACCTTCATGACTATGGAGACTGACAGTAGGATTGGGATGATCTCAATATCCATCAGTGCAGAGGTGGAAAGGACACCATAATCCTGAAGGATTGGCAGTGCTCCATTGCTCCCTTATCCACCTTTTGGGGAGCCTTAGTTAAAACCTGTGGCACTGGTTGCGCAGACGCAGCTGACAGAGGCCTGAGCTCTTCAGGTGCCCCACACTGGGAAGGCATTGGTGCTGGCAGGAGAATGGGGCCTGTACCAGAGTTGGGAAAAGGGTATTTTGCCAGGCACGTGGGCTCTGATGGAGATGGCTGGCTGCAGAGCTCCAGCTAGGGCAGGCTCTTAGCTCACAGATTATTTCTTTGTTGGCACCAGAGAACCATGTTTCTTAGCCCTCATCTAAAGGTACTGGCAAAGTTGATAGATGCTTGGCAGGTGGTGCACTGCTAACTGAAGTTGAAGTGCTGGAGAACTTGTGTTGGGGTGGCTCGGATGCAGAGTGGAGGGTGAATTCCATAAGGAGATCCTTTAGTCTGATATCCCTCTTCTTTCCGGTGTGAAGATGAAATGGGCAGATAGAAGAAACTAAGAGGGTTTGGGGCTTGCAGTGCCTAATATATTCACACGTGTGCAGCACTCCAGGGAGGCCACATAGCTGGCCCTATCCCACCAAGTCTAAATTCTCTGATGAATACGCACATGGGCGTGCACATCCCTACAATGGAATTGACAAGAGCAAGCACTCAAAGAAAAGTCCTATTTCCCCAGAGTCTTACACTGCCTGGGAAAGCTAGTTGCAGCTACCTTTGGATTAGGATGGATCAGTTCTTAGCTCTAAAGTAAATGCTTACCACAAATAAAGCAAGTTGTTTTTAAAATTTCTTCTTTCTTCTGCTTTTCACTCCTTAAATCAGCAAAAGTGTCAATGATAACCCCAAAAATCAGATTAAGGACAATAATGATCACCATGAAGAAGAACAGGAGATCATATATCACTCTAGCAGCAAAGAGAGGTTCCTGTAAAACAAATATGTTAAAAAGTTAATCCAGACACTTACCATTAGAGCCTCTCTTTCAGGACAGCAGCAACACTGTATTAGTCCACTAACTCCCCTCTTGAGATGCCCTAATTCAGAACACCCCTCTTCTGAAGTCTGCCAATGATTATATTTCATATTTTAAATTCTCTAGGATCATAAAACAAAAGTTCTAATTTACTTGATAAAAAAAGCATCGAACTAATCAGTGATGGGATATGATCTCCCTGGAGTCAGTTCTCCCCTACAAGCCTCTTCTGCCGTTTTGTTATCTACTTTTGTTTCACACTCAAAGGTTTGTCATTTAGTTCTTCTGTTCCTGATCACATCCTGACATTCCTTTGACAGTTGTTTCTATTATACATACAAATAATCACAGAGTCTCTGAAATAGTTGAAGCAGGGAACAGAGTTTTGTTATGCTCCCCATGCCTGTTTTACTGTCACTGAATAAAATTTTCAAAAGGTATCTAAGTGTATGCCTACACTGCAATAAAAAACCTGAAGATTCTGGCTGTAGGTACACTTGGTCAAAACTTCGAAATGGCCATGCTAATGGCCAAATCAAAGAATACTAATGAGGTGCTGAACTGAATATTCAGCACTTCATTAGCACTTGCATGCTGCTGGCTGTGGCACTTCAAAAGCGCCACTTTTGAACGTGTGCGGCTCAGTGCAGCTACATGGGGGTCCTTTTTGAAAGGACCCCACATGTCAAAATCACTTTATTCCCCTCAGCTGACAGGGGAATATTCAGTTCAGCTGAATTGAATATTCAATTCAATATCAATTCAGCGCCTCATTAGTATTCTTCGATTTGGCCAGGAGCATGGCCACTTTGAAGTTTTGACCAAGTGTGGCCACAGCCACAGAGTATCAGAGGCTAAGACTCCAGAGTCCAGGCTTTAGCCCTAACCTGAATGTGTCTACCACAATTTTATAGCCCCACAGCCCCAGCTAGAGTCAGCTGACGGGGGGCAGCCATGGTCTTTTGTTACAGCATGAAGGTACCTTATGGGTGTGTCTACAGGGGAACACTTAGAGAAGTACCCTGAATTAACTGATGGCACAAATTTCATGTGGGGTAGTTAAACCACATTGAAACCTGGTGTATCTTCTGTGATTCAGAAGTGATGTAGTTTTAATTCTGTTTATTTTAATTCACTTGGAATTTAATTAAGCTAACCTGCTATGAAGAACTCAGACCCCACACTACAATTTACCCAGAAATTAAAGGAGATCAACAAATACTTCTACAAGCAACTCCAAGAGAAACACTCCAACCTTATCCCTTCTATGTGCTTCCCAAGACACACAAACAAGGGAACCTAGACAGCCCATCATATCTTGCTATGGCATTCTTACTGAATGAATACTGGCATTCATAGAAATCATTCTCAAACCACTCAGCACTAAAAGGCAGTAGCTTCCTCCAGGACACATCTTCCTCCACAAACTCTGCGACATTAACAACTTCCTTTCCACCATAGATGCCACCTTTCTATGAACCAGTATCCCTCACAATGACACCATCACTGTCTGCTTTGCATATCTACAAGACCACAGACAACATTCAGATACCCACCCCAAACACATGGCCAAACTCATCCATTTCATCTTCACCCACAACAGTTTTACATTCAATAACAAGCTCTTTGTCCAAACCATGAGAACAGCCCTGGCTACAAGGCTGGCTCTTCAATATACCAACCTCTTCATGGAATACCTTGAGGAAGAATTTCTGGACATATGCACCACAAAAATCAATGATATACCTGAGATGCAGCAATGATGTTTCCATTCACCAGACAGATGACAAACTCCTTCACAGATTTCCACTGCAACTTCCAGAACATTCCCACACCAATTTCAGGATACCACAATCAGTTTTAACTATGGAACCATACAGACAACTATATGCAAAAAGCTCACAGATCACCGTACCTACCTTTACAGGTCTTGTAACCACTCCAGATACACCAAGAAATCATATCTACAGCCACACACTCAGATACAATGGAATTTGCTCCAAGGAGAAAGTCCCACATATGTACCTTAATACACTTCATAGCCTCTTCAGCAACCAAGGACACTAGCCTATAGAACAATCATAAAACAGTCCATCCAAATGCCCAAAGAGAACCTGCTTCAATACAGAAATAAAATCCTTTCCCACCATACACCCCTAGTTGTCACATATCACCCCACACTGGAATTTATAATTCAGATAATTAACCAACTGCAACCAATGCTTGATGGGGATCACATCCTGGGGGTGGGGGGGCGGGTGGAACTTTCCCAAACCACTATTCTGGACTGACAGACACCTCTCTCACATTTAAGAGCACAAGAACAGCCATAGTGGATCAACTAAAGGTCCATCTAGCCAGCTACCCTGTCTTCTGACACTGTCAATTCAAGGTGCCCCAGAGGGAATGAACAGAACAGGCAATCATCAAGGCTGTGTCTACGCTAGCCCCCTTCTTTGAAGGGGACATGGTAATCCGACAGATAGGGGAATAATAATGAGGTTCTGTGATGAATATGCAGCACCTTATTAGGCTAATTTTCACCATGGCAACTTTAAAGTTGTAAACTTCGAAGTGCTGGCATGCCATGTAGCCACAGGCACTTATTCCCAGTGCTGCCAAAATTAGCCTGATGAGGTGCTGCATAGTCTCCTCAGCACCTCATTATTATTATTATCTAAGCTGGCTGATCACCATGCTCCCTTCAAAGAATGGGGCTAGTGTAGACACAGACCAAGTGATCCATCCCGTCACCCATTCTCAGTTTATGACAAAACGATGCTACAGACATTTCAGAGCATGGTTTTGCACCCTTGCCCATCCTAACTAACACCCATTGATGTACCTATCCTCCAGAACTCACCTACCATACAAGCTTTGTTATCTGGCATGCATGGGGAATGAGGGATACCAGTTAATCAAATGCGTCAGTCAAGCTTTTTCACCAAAAGCAAACATTTTTAAATCAATGAAATAACCTTACTTAACACTACAGCTTTTAACACTATAACCACATACAGTACTTCCATTTATTGCTTCTCTACTGCCTCAGGGTCATCAATATCAGGAACTTAGACTATTGATGTTGATAGTGGTGCTGCACCAGTGGCAAGAGATGCAGAAGCTTTCTGCAGGGTCTTGCAGGTATCTGCCTGCCTACATGTCAGTTGCCTTTTCTTGAAGAAACTGTTGTGGGTAATGTGCAACTGCATGACTTCCTGAGCAGAGTAAGATGACTGCTGTTCAGCAAACTTAATCAAAGTGAAACCCAACAGACTTTGGTTTCTTCACTATGGTCTTCTTCCTCTGAACTTATTTCATCTGCAGTACAGGGACTTCTCTCTGGATGGACAACCATTTCTATAATTTCAGAGTCTGTCAGGACTTTTGTAACACCTCATTTATTCACTCTTCAGCTTCATTATCCTTTGACACAGTGATTGGGTTTTCTGGGTCACTATTTTGAAAAACATCAAATACCTCCTGAAGTGCCCTCCTTTTTGGTCTTAGCTTAAAGCCTTGACATTCTTCTTCATCAGAGGACCACAAATATCACTTCTGTCCACAATTTTTCCATGCTCCCTTTAAAGCTGAAGGCTTGACAGTAGACCAGGCATATGCCGCACTGAAGACTGCATCCTTGATACTGTACCACGACTGAAAATCTTCCATTGTTCCTTCAAAGTTGAGCAGCTTCCTCACAAAATCAGTTCTCTAGATGACTTTTACATTTTGAGTAATTCCCTGATCCACTGGATGAATAAGTGAGGTGATGTTTGCAGGCAGGAAGACTGAAAACATTGCCAGACACAAGCTCCAAGTCAGAGGGGTAAACACAACAGTTATCTAAAACCAGAATAACCTTTGTGTCTTCTGGCACACCAAGTTCTTTCAGATGGTCTTTCACAGCAGAAACAAAGACACAGTGGAACCAATGCAAAAATATTTCTTTGTCCAGCCACGCATTAGGCTGTGCCTTGTATTCCATTGGCAGATAGACAATACCCTTGAATGCTCTTGGCGTCTCAAATTTTGTTAATCACAAGCAACTCTGATTTTGTGTGTGTCAGCAGCATTTACACACAGAAGCAGAGTGACTCGGTCCTTGTTCCTCTGAAAACCAGGTGCACCAACCTCACTTGCACCAACAAGGATTGAAGGTGTCAGGCTGTGCCAAAAGAGTCCCATTTCTTCAGCACTGTAGATGTTCTGTGGGGTTATGCCGTGCTCCACAATCTGCTCCTTAAAAACACACAATATTTTTCCTGCATCCTCATGATCAGCAGACTGTTTCTCTCCAGAGACATCAAGTCTTCTGATACCAGGTCTCATCCTAAAACATTTTAGCCAACCATCAGAAAAAAATGCAGGTCTTGGTCATTTCCAGCTTCTGATAAAAATCTTTGGCCTTTTCAATCAACATTGGGCCAGAAATTGGAACTCCCTCAGAACACCTCAAGGAAAACCATTAGTATAATACACCATCTAATTGCTCCAATTTTGGTTTGGGCAAAGTACACCATTTCTCAAATGCTTTGCTTGCCTCAGCAGTTGACATGAATCTCATCAGATCTGCCTTCTGCATGTTAATATCAGAGATTGTCGACGAGCCAATATCATACCCTTTTGTTGATTGGCTCCTATTTTTCTCCTTTTTCAAGGCACCTAATTAGGTCCAATTTCTGGGTTATGATCAGCACAACATGTTTTCTTTTTCAGATCTTTGCTTGTTGATGGTGTATGGTTGGCCATAGCTGCAGGGTAAGTTAGATGATACTCAAAGATTGCACTATATTATATTTAAAAACAAGACAAGAACAAACTTTACTAATTCAAGTTTACAAACGCAACTTCTGCAAATGCTGGGAAATGATGCCAGATAACTAATGGAATTTTTCCAGTTAACTGAAGAGCAAATTGTATCACTGTCTATGGCAGATGCTGGTTAACTGAGTTTTCTGGGTATCTAACTGCTGGATAACAAAGCTTTCACTGTAGTTCTTTATTTATTGAACCCTGTTTCAGATGTGGACTTCTAAATATCCTCTAGCAAAGAATTCCACAGCCTGTGCATTGTCTGCAGAAATACTTCCTTATATTTGTTCAAAGCCTGCTGCCTATTATTTTCATTTGATGACCCATAGCTCTTGTGTTATTGGAAGGAATAATCCCTTATTTATTTTCTCCATATCACTTGTGATTTTAGAGGCCTCTCCCCACTCAGTTTTCTCTTTTTCCAAGCTGGGAAATCCCACTATGATTAATCTCTCCTAATATGGAAGCTGTTCCACACCCTCATCATTTTTATTGCCTTTTTTTGTACCTTTTTCACTTCTGATATGTCTTTCCAGAGATAGAGTGGGTATATCCTGGATTTATAGGCAGGTTACGTTATCCTTTTTGTCTTATCTCTTTCCTAACGATTCTCAACATTTTGATCTCTTTTTTAGGACTGCCGTTGCACACTGAGTGGATGTTTTCAGAGAACTATCCACAATGACCCCAAGATTCTTCTGAAGTGATAACAGCTAATTTGGATTTCATTTATATATATATTTTTTATATATATAGTTGAGATTATGTTTCCCAGTGAACATTTATGAACACTGAACTTCCTCTACCATTTTCTTGCCTGCTCTTCCAGTTTTCTGAGAACTCCTTTGTAACTTGCAAATTTTGCCACCCTACTCTTTTCAAAAGGGTCTAAGTCACTTAGGAACCCAATTTCTATTAGGATTTACACTGTTTTGATAGTTTTGCCTGAAATCAATACAATCAGAGCAACGGGAGGTCAGTGCCTGAGAGAGGCAGGGAGAAAGACCTCTCGAGGGAGTGTTTTGCCATGCTGTCATTTCCCCAGATGGGGGAGGAAGCTGCAGTGGTGGTGCATGGAAGTAAGCATCCTTCCCCATTGCCCAGACTCCCCCACACTCACACTGTTCCTGCCTGCTGTCCAGACCTCCACCCAAAGCCTATAATCCTCCCACCCAGCTCCCCTTCACACCCACCCTGCACCCTTTCTCCCATCCAGATCACTCATCCTCAGCATGTTCCTGCACCCTCCCCTTCCACCCACAACTCACTTGCTCCTTGGTAGCCCCTTCTGCACACTGAATCCTGAACCCCCACCATTTTTGGTCCCATCCTCAGCCCCAGAAGAGTTACTCTGGCCTGGGGTAAGCCCTGAACATCACTCCCCCATTCTCCACCCTCCTGCCCATGGTGCTGGAGCGTGCGGGCAGTGAGGTCTCTCAACCAGGTGCCACATCAGTGAGGTTGTTTGGTTGTTTCTCACTTTTATTTGACCCTTCCTCCCTCACAACTGATTTTTCAGTTGGTCAGGGCGCTCACCTCAAAAAGGTTCCCCATCCCTGGCCTGGTAGCTCTCCTGCCTCTCTCTTCGCTTCTTCTGCCCGTGGCTTATCCCCCTCCACCCTGTTCTTTCAATTTAATTAATCCCTTCCTACCTAACCCCCCAAGCCACCATGGAACAAACACAACACTGATGGCCATCACACTGTTCACTTTGGTTGTGAGTTCTAATCTTTCCTCTGGAATCTACCTGGTCTTGTCAGACTGTAAGCTCTTCACGGCAGGACCTTTCTGCTACTCTGTGTTTGCACTGCACTTAGCACAATGGGGCTTCCTTTTCAGATGGTCGTTAGCCATTACCCTAAAATATGATTAATAATATTCATAAAGCAGATCAAATAGCTAGAAACTCCTTTCAGATGTGCCATTCCTTGACTTATTGCAGACATTTAACCATATTACATGGAGAAGAACTGTGGTCCTTCCTATCTAGAAACACACACAATATGTTCAGTACCTTGTACACAACATCTTTCTTTTCCTCCCTCATGCAGTGTTCATTTACCTCTTTGGATGGTTTCCTGAGCACATCTCCTACTCCACCCCCACTCCTCAGCCCATGACTCAATACAGTAACAATGCACATCAGCAATGTCTCGCATGTATGCTCTTTATCCTCTTCCTCAATTTCTTCTTGAGAAATCACCTCTATCGAGACAGGAAGCAAAGACAGGTTTAAAAGGCAAGAAGATGCATTTTAAATAATTCTCTTTATTCTTTGAATCATCTCTGGTGGGCAGTTTTCTTCTCTCTCTTTAAAAACAATCATACAACTTTAACAATGTGTGCCTATTAAACCATGCAGATCACCACAGCAGCACTTGTTCACTAGGAAATGAGCAGCAGCTGGGTCTGCACTGTTGGCTTGGTGGTAGCTCTCTTCTTTCCACCTATTCTATTTCTAGTTTCCACACAGAGCAGGCTAAATTCTCATTCCCATTCTGTTACTATGCACAACTTATTCTTAGCAGATGCTTTTTTATATGGAATCATGGCTTTTTTGATGCCTCTGAGAACAAAGTGTTTGTTCATATGCTATCCTCTCATATCTGACAGAGGAATGACAGGACAGGCCTGGAGCTACTCTCTTAAAAAAAAAAAAAAAAAAAAAAAAGTGCTTTGTCTCTTGCTCTTGAAATGGTTAAGGTGCCGTTACCAACTACGGAAACTGTATTTTATTTGAAAGGAACAGCTGTCTTTTTCCACCAACTTTTGCCAGTTTGGCTATCACTCAGATTTTTCTCTTTGCATTCTGAATTCTGGAATTTCCAGAACTAACTATGAGTATTTTGCAAAAACAGAGTTTAAAAAATACCCTCCGTATCTTTGCTGTGATAATAAAAATGCATATAGAGTTATTATAATGTTTAATATTAAAGATGGGTCTGAATCAAAATGTTATATCCAGATATCTCCAAACATTAAGGAAACGACCAGAGATTTATGCATCAGATCCACCTCTGGCTACAGACAAACACTGATATTAATGGATATCAACTTGAGTTTTACATTATCCACATGCCTTTTTTCAAACAAAGTATATGGAGATCAACAAAATCATCCCCTGCCTCTCACAGCCAGGAAAGAAATGAAGGATCTATTTTTGTGTCTGTACTGTTACTCCATTTATCATAGGCCACACTGGAGCAAACAGACATTTCCGCTTTAGAAGATGGGCTCCTGGCCATCATTGACCTTTAAAACAAATACTTTATTTGAATGAAAAAAAAATACCAACCATGTCTGTATCTCACATCCAACGCTATTAAAAACTCAGTGAGGGACTGAACTTAACTTGTAGGAAATATGACAAAATATTTTACTCTTCAGTTTAAGGCTGATCATTGTACTATATGTGATTGGACGAACATACTACTACACTTCTTTTTTCTTGTTTTTTTTAAACCCACTTTATGTATTTATTCTGTTCATTATTTCTTAATAGTCCAAAACAATATTATTATATTCCTTTACTAATTATAATAGTGTCCTCACCAATGCAGTTATATTTTGACTATATATCTTTCCACACTAACATTTGAGGATCCTTGTAAACTCAGGGACCAACTTCGGCGGTCAGAACTGTTGATCTGAAGCTGCAAGGTTCAGGAGAATGTGAAGGAGGACTAGCTGCTACACTTTGCCTTTCCTTATGAATGTGAGAAGAGGAATCAGTTCAGGGCTAAACAATCCCATAGCAACAAAACAAATATTTCTAGTTTATGCACAATATTTCATGCACCAAAAAGATATTCACACTACTGGGAAGGTAGGATAAAGTTAACCCTCCTTCAGATCAGCTGTGCCCCCAATATCTGTTTTCTGCCTGGTTTAATTTTCCAAGTTTTTGTTTTGTTTTGTTTTAAATTCAAGATACATGGTTAGAACAGAGTGAAAACTACAGTCCAGATGTACGTTTAGTAGGGAAGGACACCTACCTTTTGAAGCAATGACTGAAGAACAGTTTTCCTCATTACCTGCTCTACATACGTCTGAATACAGGAACTCCCCGGTCATGGTATCAGCAGCTTCTGTATGGTCTATAAGATGGTAAATTGTGGCATCAGAAACGTAGTTTAACATTTCAGTTTTTACAAAACGAATTCCAGGTGTTAACACACTGTAATAGGAACTGTGGTTGCACTGGACAATGTGTATACAATTCTGAGAAAGGTTTTTCCAGTGAGATTTGAAGGTTAGAGCCCAATTAAATTCTTAAACCCAGTTACTTAACAAGACAAAATGATTTCCATTTGTGTGTGCTAGGACTGAACGCCATACAATTACTGTACACGCTACCCAGCCCCTTATTCAGCAGGCAAGGTGCCTCAAAAACTTGCATTCATTGTACAGTGTAAGCCATTATGGATAATCAGATGTCCTGAGCATTGAAATCGATGGTGTGGAAAAGCTGAAGCTAAGTGTCACTTAGTTCTTGACCTCTGGCCTGGTAAACAGTAAAAATTAACCTCTGATAGCATGAAGATTGAGCAGTGTTTTTTCTGAACAGTTTAAGCTTTGGAGAGAATTTGAAGTGCCCTGTTAATATGGTTACCCTCTGCTCTATCTGTACTCCTCCCTCACTAAGCTGCTTGTGTAATGGAAAGCAACATTTTACTTGCAATGACCAGATCTTAAGTCAGAAAGAAACCAAAGAACCTATAGCAAGTATTTGGTAGGAGTTGATATTCCAAATGCAAACTGAAAAAACTAATATAAAAGTCGAGTGCTCCAAGGAGCACCGCTCACACTCCCTTCCATTTGTATTTATTTGGTTATTGATGTTTCTATTTTGATTGCTGTAGAATTAAACCCATCATTAAAAGCAAAAATAAGCCCTCCAAATCCCATGAGTTAGCCTGCAAGCTCTCTCAGTGGTTTGCAACCAGTAACCTTAACAGTTAATGTCTGGGAGAACAAGGGCTTTTTTGCCCAAACAGATTTAGACTCTGCCTAACCCATGCAGGATGTAAGGGACTGGCCATGTCTACACTAGCCCCAAACTTCGAAATGACCATGCAATTATATATGCAAATATGCTCATGGGAATAAGGGGACTTCGAAGTAGGCGGGGTCCTTTCGAAAAGGAGCCCCATCGGGACAAGCCGCGCGGCGGCGAGGTGCGTCAATTTCGAAGTGCCGGGCTGCCTGCATGCTAATGAAGCGCTGAATATGTATTTCAGCGCTTCATTAGTAAACTTCGAAATGGCCGTTTGCATGGCCATTTCAAAGTTTGGGGCTAGTGTAGACACGGCCATAGAGGGATATGACAGTTGAGACAATGCAATTCAGCTAAGTGTAGTTTCCACCCTGCCTCTTATATGTTTGCATTGAAGCTAGGGTAGAAGCTACATTTAGTTGAACTGGATTATCTTGACTGTCATATATCCACCTCACTGTAAGAAATCTCTATAGATGCAAAAGGGAAGTTTAAATGCTGCCTCCATTTTTGGGGGGACAGGTTCTTGGTGTTAGTTTACCCAACATTAGGAGTATCATTGGCATCAGTCAGTTTCTTGTCTGGACAGCACCTTTAACCCGAACCACATGTGCATTCAGTCCTATCAGGTACTGACAGTGCTCCCTCTATTCTTCCCTTTCATGGTGGAATAAATGTTATGGGCACCAAGGCATGTGCAGATGTGCACCACAAACAAACACATGCTGCCCACTGCAGCTGGCTGAGGGCGTCCTGCTAATCAGCTGGGCGACACCTACCCAAGCACTCAGCTTACAGGAAACATTGGGTGTAAAGCACCCCTGCAAGTTGTATAGGGCATGCAGCACCTCACAGGATCAAGCCCTTTACAGGTTTGAACCCTGCACAACGCAAACATCCAATACCAACCTGGCAATAATGTTTCATTAGGCAGCTTATCTACTTCCAGGATAAAGTCATCTTTGAAGAAAAGGTACCCCACTATCGAGAACAGGTAAACCAAGATAAGAGCAAGAACAGCAGTCAGGATGATGGAACGTCCGTTGCGGGTGACACTTTTAATGACATTCAGCAAGGTCTCTTCTCTGTACACCAAGTCAAAAAGCTGGAAAAAAGAGGCAGGTAAAACTGTTTCACAAGTTTACTGCTAACAAAGCTGGCAGCATGGTACATTTTGGGACAACGCAGAGCAGGACGGAAGCTGTGTAATGCCAATGTTTTAAGGTTTGTCCCCTTTTAAAGTTGACAATTTAGGATTCTGGAGCATAATCTACTAAACACATGGAATGGCACAAACATGGAAATGATTTAATGTTACCTGTTCCCAGTACTCCTCCCCCTCCCCTGAAAAGTAACCATCTAATTCAGTGGTGGGCAACCTACCGCTTGCAGGGTGCATGCAGCCCCTTGGGGTTCTATGCGTGGCCCAAGAGACATTTTGATAACCATTGCCCACAATTCCACTGGTTTCCATATGCATAGTTTTTTCTTTCTACTCGTATTACTAAAGTTACATGGACTGAAAGCAAATTAAGTGAGGTGTGTGCCAATTACATTTTACTGACTGTGAAAGCTGTGCACTCCCTCTGCATTCAAAATGCAGCTATGGTTCAGCTGGCACACACTGTAAATTCTAGGTATGTAAGCGCAGGTAGTAAAACTACCCTGTCCTAGGAGACTATCTTGGTTACAACAAGCTTGTGACTCACTGATATGAAGGCAGGCCACATCTGTGGCTTACTCACTAGACTAGGTTGCTCACTGCTGATCTAACAGGATGCATTAAGATTAGAGGAGCTGGTGGTCAGAAGACTTTGAGGGCAATCCTGACTGCGGGGACTAGGACTTTCAACTGTCAAATGGGGACACTAGTATTTTAGTTACCACGCAGGTGTGCTAAGAAGCTATGTTGGGTAGTGTTATCAAAAAGGCTTTGGCATCTTTGGTTAAGTACTATCAATTTATTAAGCAATTTTGTACTGTACTGAGTATTTAGTACACAAGAGGTGTGCTCTCTGTTCTCAAACATTCTCTCTGTCACTCTTCCTGCAGCACCAGCTGAAAAGTGTAACTTCCTTTGAAAATTTAAGTTGGCGGGTCTCTTTAAACTTCAGTCAAAAATAAATGAAGAGGACATGCCTAAAATAAGAGGTTTTTGGAAAGTGGATTAATTTTTTTTCTGTGAATTTTCTTGATTTCCTTATGGATAAATAGTTCACTTTACATTCTTCTAAATCTATCATAATCAGACATGACATGGAACAGTTACTTATCAAATGTTGGGACAAAAATGTTAAAATGTGTGATGGCAAAAAAAATCTAGCTCCAATTCTCACCTCCCTATACACATCTCTCTAAAGAACTCTGAATAAATGTCATATGAGATCTGCAGACATGTTATTACCCTTTTCCTACATTATCATCAGACTGCAGATATGAATGCTAGAAAAGTGAGCTTTCATACACAGATGACACATTTGTGGCAGTAAAAACTGCACTTCCCAAGTTTTCCATAACGAATAAAAGGAAGCAATCGAAAACTGTTACAGGATGATGTAGCAAGCAACGGCTAAAGGAGGGTCTTGCTTGGAAATGCACAAAACTGTCACAGGTATAGACATATATGCTGATGAGATGCTGAATAATTCTGTGTTGTGCAATTTAGGGTTCTGAACCTAATGTGAAAACTTATGAAAGAGATTCTTGTCACTCCCCCAGGACATGATCAGAAACTGAAAAAAGGCTCCAAAGTATACGAAGCACCTAAATTCATTGTAACTAACTGGTAAAGCTTCTGACGATGGGGTAGCATCACTTGCCTTTCAGAACCATCAGCCTCTCATTCCTGCCAGGATTTCTCCTGAAGCAGATACCTTTTCTTTGCCAGCTGTGCAAGATTTTGTAGGGAGTTTTCTGATCTGGATAGTTCCCACTGGTGACTTCACTTGGTATCAATGTTATTTTGAGTCAGGATATTTTATTATATAAATTAAGAACCAGAGGCATATTTTATATTCTAGGCAAGTTAAAAAATGGCACATTTAGCCAAAGGAAGCTGCCTTTATCCTTTCCCCAACAACTTAGTTGTCTGTGAATGTGTCTGAAATGGGGAAACACTTGTAAATTACTGCTTTATTGTAATTAAAATGTAGGATTTATGAATAAGCACAATCTGTAGTGCTTGCATATGGCACTGGAGTGGAAGAAAGTACAAATCTTCCATGTATCTTTGAGGTAAGGAGAGCAGCAGAAGCACAGGTACAGCAAAAGTCTCCCTCGTAAGCACTCAAGATAAAACAGCGTGACTTTGGTCTCCTGAAGAGAGACTATCAACTGAAAAGGGAACCCGCCTAGGACAGCAGCTATACTGGAAATGGAGAATCTAGGTTGGTGGTGGGCAACTTGTATGACCAGCACGTGGCCCACTCGGGCTCTAGCTGCAGGTCATCTAGCTGTCTCTTCCTCCATGCACCTCTTGCGCACCGAAGCCTGCACTTCCTGTGCTTCCTCCTCCTTCCTGGCGCTGTCGGAGGAGTCACAAATCACATGATTTGCACTCCAACCCTGCTCCTTCCTCTCCCTCCCAGAGCTGGAATGCTGCGAATCAGCGGTTTGCAGTACTCCAGCTCCAGGAAGGAGACAGAAGAGCGGGGATGGAGCACCAATCGGGGGCAGGCAAGTAAGTGCAGGACTCCCATGCACCAGTGTGCAAGAGGCACGTGAGGAGGTACACAGTAGCCACAGGCTGCAGGTGGAACCCCAGGGAGCTGTAGACTGCTGTGGCCCACACAATTCATGGTTGCCCATCCACGATCTAGGCTCTATTTTTGGGTAAATTGTATAGTGATGCATTTGTGTCTTCTGGAGGACCGTGACGGGGGCTTTAGAAAAGGGCAGATGGCACTTCAAAAGGCGAGATGAATACCTACCAACAAACTATAGAAAAATTCATGCACGAAGAGCCCCAAAGCACAAATTAGAAGGTACAGCAGATGATAAAGAAACTCCACATCCATGATCATTGCCTTGTATCCTCTAGTGAATGTTCCACAGTTACCGACAAAACTCATCAGGAAAATTATTTTATTACAAACCTAAGGAGAGAATTGCAATAGAGGTTAGCTGTAGTGTGCAACACAGACCTGACAATGGCAGACTCTAAATCAGTGGCAATTCACAATATGTTTCTATAACAACTACTAAGGACTTATAGAATTACTGAGCAATACCCATGGATCAGACTTGCCCTCAACAATGTCTATCTATGCAGCCCAACCTAAATAGAGCCCACACCAAAAAATTAGCCGTTATAAAATGAGCACACAAAAATCTTCTCAATTGTGACCAAATACACCTAGGTGTTCAAGATGCAAAACCAGTAAGCCTGTTGGAAGAGGTAAGACTTTTTTTAAAAATAGCATAGATCTAACTTCTCACTCAGAGGGCATCTGCCTAACACAAATAGTTCCCTGGAACAAACACACTTAAATTTCTGTAATACGCCCCCAGTAACTTGTTAATAAGGAAATAATCCATGTTCCCATAACCCAACTATTTTTAAATTGGGTATATAGTAATCATATGTAGCAGGAGAAGTGGACTTGTTAAGTATTACCACAACACACAATATATACCATCACTGACAACTGGGTAACACATTAGCATGTATGTGGCACTATGAATATATTTAGCTGAGGCAGTGGGAGGGACAGCTGAGTAGTTTGAGCACTGGCCTTGGAAACCCAGGGTTGTGAGCTCAATCCTTGAGGAGGCCATTTAGGGTCTGATGCAAATAGATTTAAGAAAAAAAAGTCTGTTAGGGACGGTGGTTGGTCCTGTCAAGAGGGCAGGGGACTGGACTCTGACCTCTCGAGGTCCATTACAGTTCTATGAGGTATAAGTTGTTTATTGTAATGGTCTACTCTTAGATACACAAGAATATATCCAGGTAAGCTACAACCATTTGGGATACTTACTGTTTGATACATCTTACAAAACTCCTATTTTCTATATATTCACAACTGAACATGAGATGGGTTTGAGCAAAGAACTCAAGGTCCTGCAGGGTGACAGATTTCTTAACATTTCTAGCTAAGCTGGGAGCTGTCATTAGACTGTGACAAAAGCAGAGAGGCATGCTGTAGCTATTACACTTAGAGGAGAGAAGAGTGATTGAATGAAGCACAGCACAGCGATTCTATTTTTAAAAGAGAGCCCCAATCCAATTAGGGAATTTTTTTTTTACACCAATTACTCCACAGTGCTCTGTAGTATTTACAGTCTGATATTTTCAGAGGTTGATAAAAATTCTTCGGTAAAATAAAAGAGAATTTCAATGGCAACCTACATGATACTTACATTGAATGCACCCAGAAGAAATAAAGTAGGCTGCAAACCTACTGAAAATATTAGTCGCAAGATTGTCGAAGCTATTAAAGCTCGGATACCATGGGGCTTTGGAAGAGCTATAACTATGGCCAAAGATATCAGCATAGCTGTCCAGAGTAAGCCCGACAAGTGAGGCTCTAGTGTTCCTAGGATGGAGAAAATAAAAACCATTAAATATTCCTAACAACCAAATATAACAAAGCCAAGATTATCCAGATAAATGCCATTTTAATGTTATTACTGTGCAATATCACTAGCCCACCTGCTCAGCCATCACAGATTGATAAGTGGTGAAGCTGAGTAACAGCATCTTGGATACATTTTAATTAACTATATGACTAGAACACATAATGCACAATGTGTCAAGCATCATCATCTTAAGAGAGTTTTCATTTGGTTGTGCATTAGCGTGTCTAAGTAACATCTGAAAACACAGAAGATCAATTTTGTAATGCACTCAGTAGCCTCCCTGAATGGAAGTGACCCCATAAATACCTTGGGCCTAATCTTCATATCACTCCAATCCTACCCTTCCACTATATTTTTAAACTAAAAGCTTGCACCAGTTTTTGCCATCTCCTAGTATTTCCACTTCTTTTGGGAATGGCCCATGTACCTGGTTAGTTACAGAACATCAGCCAGCCTGGCTAAATACACTTCAGTTAAAGAGCTTTAAAAAAAAAAAAAGAAACCCAAAACCCTGGCTCGTACTACTAGCACATGGTGGGGCTGCTTCAAACATCAACAAGCATCCCTTCATAACAAAAGGTCATACATGAAAAGAGGTGCATGTTTCCAAACCACAGGTACCTGAGCAGGAACCAGATTAGAGAGAGGGGGTCCCTAAACTGTGCAGCAGTCCACAGCTGCATGAGGCTTGTTTAAAGAAGGTTGGGAGGAGAGAGAAGGAGAGCTATGCTCTTCTATGTACATAGAACAACCATATACTTTGTCTGAATTACTGATTTTAGATTCATGAAGAAACAACAGAAGAATGAACAAAAGCCTTCTCCCCCACAGAGAGGGCATGTTAAGATACATTGGACAAAATGGCTGCCATGGCTGCTTCTTAGAGCTCTGCCATGTTCAAAGGTACAGTGCTCAAAACAGAGGGATCATATTTGAATGCTACACATGTCACAGGGAGAGGAAAGCACAGACAGCAGAAAACACACTTGTCTTTAGAATTTCAGCAAAAGGTTAGAATGTACCTTTAAAGGATCTAGCCACCTGTTCAAGCGTTAACATATTGTTAAAATAAAATCTATATTCTCTTTTTTCAGTTCAGAAATTCACAGCAGGCCTGCAGATCTAGTTAGAATTAAAGACACCTGGAAGCTTGCCTGCAGTACATGCTTTTTAAAGGAAAGGACACACCACAGGCTACCCATCAGCATTAGAATAAGTGGAATGTTATAAAAGGGCACTTTTAAGATTGCCCCAGCAGCATGTTCCCAAAGTGGGTGGTGTGGGAACAGAAGAGAGATTAGACTTCAGGTCACAAATTTATTCATCTCTGCCAAGCAATATTTTGGTCGGGGAGAACGGAGTTTCAAGTTGTGAATGACCAATCTGTGGTCAAAACTGAATAGTTATCTGTGAAGACATATATGCTTCTAGTGAGAAGAGACGGGGTGTGTGTGTATGTGTGTGCGTGTGGGCGCGCGCGCTGGATGGAAAACATGTCTGTTTTCAGAAGTGCTAAATAGATGCAGAGATCAATGGAAGATTCTTGCCATCTTGACACCCCAGACACTTATTTAGGAGCTTAAATATGGACTTAGGTATCTAATTATAGGCATTCAAGTTTGCAAATCTTGGCCTTCCACACTGTGGTAAATCTCACAGTATTACACTCTCAGGAACTCAAGAGTCCAGCTGGCTTGAACCATGCAGAAACACCATAAGAATGTAAAAATGGCCATACTAGGTCAAAACAATGATCCATCTTGCCCAGTAATCTGTCTCTGTGCTAGATGCTTCAGAGGGAACAAACAGAATAGAGCAACTGTAAGTGAACTTCCCTGTTATCCTGTTCCAGATTCTGGTCGTCAGAGATTTAGGGACACCTGGAGCTTCAGATTGTGTCCTTACCATCTTAGCTAACAGCCATTGGCTGACCTGTCCTCCAGCAAATCATCTAATTCTTTTTTGAATCCAGTTGTACTTTTTTTTTGGCCTTCACTCTTCTCATGGTTTCACAGGTTGACTGTGTGTTGTGTGAAGTAGTATTTCCTTATGTTTATTTTAAGCCAGCTGCCCACTAATAACCTCAGGTGACCCCTGCTTCTCCTGTTATGTGATGAGGATAGGTAAACAAAAACTTCCCTAGTCACTTTCTCCACACCATTCCTCATTTTGTAGACCCCTATCATATTCCTTTTTAATCGTGTCTTCTCTTAGCTAAACAGCAGTAATTTTTAATCCAGCTTGAAATGGAAGCTGTTCTATACCCTTAATCACTTTTGTTGCTCTTCTCTGAACCTTTTCCAAATCTAGTATCTTTTCTGTTACAAAGGTGCCCAGAACTGCATGCAATATTCAAGTTGTGGGTGTACCACGGATTTACATAGCAGCATTATGATATTTTCTGCTTTATTATCTATCCCTTTCCTAATGGATTCCTACATTCTGTGAACTTTTTCACAGCTGCTACTCACTGAGCAGATGTTTTCACAGAACTACGTATGACGACTCCAAGCTCTTTAGCACTAACAGGTAATTTGGGAATACAGAACTTTCCACTAAATAATCCAGTTTGAAACAATTATTGCGGTTTAACTAATCAAGGGGTTAAAAATGATTCTACATAAATAAAAAAGCTTTTTAAAAGCATTAGATGGTCCATGAAGTGTTAAGAATGTGCAAGATGAAGTCCCTAATTTTTTTTTTTAAATAGATGATTATTATATTTCTTTTCTCTTATTACTTTGAAAACTGAGTTCCTTTCCACTAGTATCATGGGGTGTAGCTCATAATACCATGTAAGTTGGTTATGAGACATTATGCTAACTGCCATCAAATCAGACTTTTGAAATTTAACTTCTGATCTTTGAAAGTCTTGAGGATTATTTTTGCTTCTACTTATGGAATCTTTTCCAACACCGGTGAGACCATAGCAGGCATCCTTCAGTCTGCATAGACTATGGATCGCGCCCTTTATAGCTTCAATTGAGGACTTCATTTACAGTGTCTACTGTGACTATGAAGACCCACACGAGAGTGACAATCCTTGCTGCATCTCTTGCAGATGTGGTGGGTGTCTGGTAAGTCCTTAGTGTGCTTTCTGTGCGCTCGCTTCTCCTCTGCTAGCTGTCTGATCCTCATCTCACCCTTCTGAAGGCCCTTGTGTAACCCCTGCCTCCATCTGCTGCGGTCGTCTGCTAGTTCTTCCCAGTTGTCCAGCTCGATGTCTACCTCTCCGAGGTCTCTCTTGCAGACATCTTTGTAGCGCAACTGGGGGCGTCCGGGAGGTCTTTTGCCAGAGGCTAGCTCACCATACAGGATGTCTAGCCTCTGGAAACTGGTGTGACCAGCGTTTAGATAATTGCCTAACTCTACTATATCTTGTGACAAAATTGAGAATTCCTGCAGAAACCAGAATCCTCCATTTCAAAATTTGATCCAGCTCTTCCCTCCCGAACAATGCTCTTGACAGAACCTCAGATCTTGGTCTAACTTGGCATATACTATTTCAACACCTTCACTGAAGAAGGCAGACATCACTCTAGATCCTCATTTAACTCATCTGTGCTCATCTGCCCCTACTCTGTTTTTCTTGTAGTTCAGAATCAAATACCTAATTGATTAATTACAGCCTTCTAAATTACAGTTCACCTGATTCCTTTACTATTTTGGTAGCATCCTTTCTTTTCTTTGTGGCTTTCATTTCACAGGTAGGGCTTCAGTCGGGCTATGGCTGAGATGCATTTGGCTTAAGCTTTGAAACCTACAACCTGCCACACCACCAGTAAAAGATCTGTGGACTGACAAGATAGATTAGAAAGGACAGCTCAGTTGGAGAGAGTACATATCTGCCTGTTATCTAGATCCATTTCATATGCACATTATGCAGTGGATATTGCAGCAGGTCCAGTGTCGGAATGATGAAAGGGAGCAAAAGTTTGATCAAATCAATCACCTTACCTTGATAAGGTTTTATTTCTAGGGTTCTCACTAACCCCACCCTGCAGAAATATGACATAAGCCTCTAGCTGCCCATTTCTTCCATGCAATTTTGCAGTGAATTCTACATACAAAATATAAACCACTCAACATGGCACCTTCACTCTTTCCACAGCTTCCAGCTGCATCTTTTGGCTATAATAATCCAAAGTGTCTCCTTCCCCTGGGAAGTAACATCCTCCTCTAAGATGTTGAGCCCAAGTACAGTTAATTGAAACCAATTAAGCCCTGGCTGGAAGTATTTTCCTGATCTCTCTCTGAAGCTAGCTGCAGATAAATCACCCCAAATCTAGGTCACTGGTTTGATCAGGAAGAACTTCACAATCCTCTCAAGAGCTGTATACCTCACGGCTAGCTTCTCCTAAAGCAGTGTTCTTAAGGACAACTTTAAAAGTTCTAGGAAGTGGAGTGAATGACAGATTGTTGCAGACTAAGGAAGCATGGGTGGTGAGCTCTCCCCCGGTCTTCTGGGCAACTTTTCAACTACAGTATGTTGAAGAGGGCAGCCGAGTGAATTCAGCAAAAGAATTACATACAGGAGTCCTGGGCTCTAGTTCTGGATCTTCCACTGACTTCTTAAATGGTATTAAGCAAATAACTTCTCTGTACCTTACTTACTCCACCTGTAAAACTGGGGCTACTGCTACTTACCCATCCTTCTACAGTACTGAGAGCTACTGCCAAAGGGCTAGGTTGAACAATCATGACTAAGATATGAGCTAAAGGAAAGTAAATACAATAAATGTTCTTCATATTGTTTAGTAAAATACAGAGCTACGAAAGAAAACTTGAAAAAGCACAGTTGCAGAATTGTTGCTGATTCCCTTCTTGGATTATTTTTCTACTTAAATATTGTGCTTGAAAATATTTCCATTCAAGTATTTTGTATTAAATAGAAGATACAGCAATTCCATCCTGTTACAACCCATACTGTTTCCCCTTTCTAAGTATCATTTCCAGTAATACTAAAGGAGTAATAAAATTGTACATCAGAATTTTAATGGGTTTCCCCGGAAGCCATTTGCTACCCCATTTACACCCAATATCCTCAATGAAGTCAACAGGGTTATACATGTGTAAATAAGGGAAGAATTTGGTCCATTGCATCTTATCCATTCACATATTTTTTCAATATCTTAAATATTAGTACCTCCTCGGACTCCTTTGAATGGATAGAAAAATGCTACAAGTAGATTCATAAGGACTGCAAGGTTAAATGAAATACTGCTCCAGAAGGACATGTTGCGAGAGCACCAGTATAATACAGGTTGAGCTGTGAAGAAAGAGAAATAAAAAGTGAGTATTATAAAGCCATCAGAGGCTTGTGGAGAGACAGTCCATCTCCATCAAAGCCCTGTTTATTTACACTTTGTTTTTACTGCCATCATTCTTGCGCTTGTCTGCAGTCACTTGTTCTGAAGTTTATTTGACCAGCCTTTCAAACCAAGGGCCAAATGTTAAAAACAGACTCTACCTCTCAGAGTACCTATTACTTTAGCAACAGCATGAGAATGATTTCAAAGAACAGGCATCTTCCAATAAATCCCTGCACATAGAGAAGATAATTACATTTTCCCTAGTATAGTTTGCATTCAGTAGATCCAAAACCCTACAAGGAGGTGATTAGAAAAGAATGAAAGTTTGCCTGTGTTAGCAAGTGAAAGGATATGCTGGCTGTATCCGTCTTGCTGCGCAGTTGCTATCACTCACTAGCTTGCCTACACTAGACTTTCTACCCTTCTTAAATTTCCCCTTCTATTACAGCAAGCTAAGTAGCTGCAACTGTGGGATTGCCTGCATAAACTGGCTGTTGGCATTTTAGCCATTGTGTCATCTAGCCTGAATTAATGTGCATAATGTAGGATGACCACATTATAGTAAGACTGAAGATTTAGTCAAGAAGTTAAATACACAATGCAGCTTCACTGCATCCTAGAAGTAACACCATGATACCCCCGACACATGAGGTAGCAGCCTAGTGGACTCCCAAATTAATACACGAAGAATGCAAACACTTTCTCCCAGAAATGTAGCTACATAATACTAAGACTGAAAATTTAGCCAGGAAGTTAAATACACAATGCAGCTTTACTGCATCCTAGAAGTAACACAATAACACCCCCTGAGACATGAGATAGCAGCCTAGTGAACTCTTAAATTAATACACTAAGAATGAAAACACTTTCTCCCAGAAATGTAGCTACATAAGACGATGCAGGTAGTTAAACGGCTGCACATTTTATGCTATTTCAGAACACATGCAAAATACTAAAAACTAGTCCTAATTTTAATAATCTCTAGAGATGGAATTAAGAAGCACAGATCAGTGCTAAAGGATTCATTTTCTGAAATGGTCACAGACCAACTGAGATGAAAAGCAGAGCATGCTGAGAAGCTACCTTACAGTAAATCCATCTGTATCAGGTTAAAATCCCCTGGAATTTACCTACTGCAGGTATACTTCATGATTGTGGGTGCTCTGCAGAAGTCTATCTATCGCAATCTAACCAAAAAATACTCATTAAAAAGGGAAAGATATCACTCATCCCCCTGACAGAAAGAAAAAGCATATTCACTGAGATGTCACAGTGCAGTGACAAGAAAGGAGCTCACAACAAGCTTGTGTAAAGAGACTTTAAAAAAAATAACTCATGAGTTACATATGAGGATAAATTAGTGAATGCAAAAACCTAGAACCTCACAACATCCATCTCTCTCCAAGCTCTAAACGTCATTCACCTTCTTAACATGTTTTCTCAATATTAAGAGGCTAAACATGGGGATAAAATTATACTATGCCTCATGATACACAACTGAAATGCACCCACAAGACACCAAACACTAAGATATACAGTTGTCATAATGTATCATAAGCTTCGTTGCATCTAAACCTAGGCACCTGCAAGACCCCACTGAAAATTACATGCTTCAACACTTTCAGTGCAGGATGTATTTTTCTCCATATTCTTTTTGTTTTTAATGTGGCTTTAAACTGAAGCCGGTTCTCTCAATGATCCAGAGACATCCAGGCAATGTCGAGCTTTTGATGCCCCTAGCAGCAATAACAACAACAACAAGCAGCACACATGAAAACAAATGACCACACATGAAAAAAATAAGGCACCAAAAAGAAGAAAAAAAGACAATGTGAATTTTTTTAAAATTTAACACCTGCTTTTCTCGCCTTTTTTTTTTCCTGGGCAAATGCACTAATTATTGAGGGATGTGCATACAACTGAGGCCCTCAGAGCATGAGGCTAAAGCCAAATGGCCTCCCGGCCCTGCCCTCGGCCCTGAACTGAATGTGACCAGCAGAAGTCTGTGCCGAATAGAGGGTACACACAGAGCCAAAAGCACCTACATTCGGAATATGGCACAAGCTTTCTACCCTGTGGAGAATGTCACCTTGGTGTCAGTAGGTTTACCCTAGAGTTTACTCAATCTAGAATGGGAGCCTTGTAAAGTATGCTAGTACTCTGACCATAGCAGGAAAATAGATACTTTTGGCCATCAATAAGAACATAAAACATAAGACTGGCCACACGGGGTCAAACCAAAAAGTCCCTCCTGCCCAGTTATCATGTCTTCTGACAGTGGCCAATGCCAAGTATCCCAGAGGGAATGGACAGAACAGGTAACCAAGTGATCCACTGCCTGTAGTTCACTCCCTGCTTCTGGCAAACAGGGGGCTAGTGACAACTTCCTCGCCATCCTGGCCAATACCTATTGATAGGCCCAGCCTCCATGAATTTATCAAATGCTTTTTTGGCCTGATTTACAGTTATGATGTTCACAACTTCCTTCAGCAAAGAGTTCTACAGACTGACTTTGTGTTGTGTGAAGAAGTACTTCCTTTTGTTTGTTTTAAACCTGCAGCCTATTAATTTCATTGGGTGATCCCTAGTGCTTGCATTACAAGGCATGAACAACACTTCCTTACCTGCTTTCTCCACACTCATTATAATTTTACAGACTTCGGCCATCCTCCCCCCCCGCCCCCCCGCCAAGCTGCCTCTTTGCCAAGCTGAAAAAATCCCTGTCTTCATAACCTCTCCTCATGCAGAAACTTTTCCTTAACCCCTACTAATTTTTGGTGCCTTTTTCTGAACGTTTTCGAGTTTCAGTGTCTCTCTTCATGCAGTGTTCAAGATGTGGGCATACTATGGATTTATAGAGACAATGTGTTATTTTCCATCTTATTATATACCCTTTTCTTAATGATTTCTGCTTGCTTTTTCAGTTGCTGTTGCATGTGGAGTGGATATTTTCAGAGAACTATCCACAATGGCTCCACAATCTCTCTCAAGTGGTAACAGTAATTTTGACCCCATCATTTTATATGGAGATAATGTTTTCAAATGTGCACTACTTTGCATTTATTAACTTTAAATCTCATCTGCCATTTTGTTGCCTGGTCTCCCGGTTCTGAGAGATCCTTTTGTAGGTTTCTGCAGTCAGCCAGGGATTGAATTATCTTGGGCAGTTTTGTATCATCTGCAAATTTTGCCACCTCATTGTTTACCCCTTTTCCCCAATCATTTATAAATACGTAGAAAAGGACTGGTCCCATCAGAGACCCCTTCAGGACACCAGTATCTACCCCTCTCCATTTTGCTAGATGATCAGTTTTAACTACCTTTTCTTTCTTATCTTTTAAATAGTTACCAATCCATGAGAGCTCCTTCCCTCTTAGCCTAGGGCAGCTTACTGTATTTAAGAGCCTCTGGTGATGGCCCATGTGAAAGGCTTTCTGAAAATCTAAATACACCATATCCACTGGATCCCCCTTGTCCACATTTGATGAGCTCCTCAAAGAATCCTAGTAGACTGGTAAAGCACAATTTCTCACAAAAGTCAAGTTCTTTTCCCCCACCAAATTATGTTCATCTATATATCTAACAGTACTAATCTTCATTATAGCTTCAAACATTTTGCCCAGTACTGAAATCAGGCTTAATGGCCTATAGTTGCTGGGCTCACCTCTCGAGCCCTTTTTAAAAATTGGCATCACATTTGCTATCTTCCAGTCATTTTATACAGAAGCTTATTTAAATGATCGCTTATAGATCACTGTTAGTAGTTGTGCAATTTCACATTTGAGTTCTTTCAGAACACTTGGGTGATACCATCTGGCCTTGTTTTATTTAGGAAGGTTAAGTTTAATCATTTTTTCCCCCAAAAATGTTCTCTAATGTCACCTCAATTTGGACAGTTACTCAGATCTGTCACCTAAAAATAATAGCTTGGGTTTGGGAATTTCCCTCACATTCTCAGCTATGGATGCAAAGAATTCATTAAGTCTCCTCAATAATAGCCTTATGGTTTTTGAGTGCTTCTTTAGCTTCTTGAGCATCCAGTGGTCTCACCCATTGGTCAAAAATGATTTTTCAATCTACTACAAAACTGAATGTACTATGGGGTAATGTAATGCAGAACCAGCTCATGTTGGATACATCTCACTGTTCCAAAGGGACTTAAACACTGAGCAGTGCCAACCCAACCTGAATCAAATCAGTATATCTACATCTAAATGTACACACTATTCTAAAAGGCCTGAACTACATAATACAAGATAGAATGGAGCCCCACAATAACACTGTGCCAGGTAGTCACTGCTAGAATTACAATTTCAATGAAACTCTTCAGTTCTACAAACACATACATGCACAAACACATTACTATGCTTCTCCTCTTCTTCTGCATGTGGATCATAATAATTAAGTATGAGTTTCTTATCCAGCCTGCAGATTGCTTTAAGCTGATTTCAAAGCCTTCAGCTGGAAACTCAAGAGTTAAGTGTCAACCAGACAAGAAAGAAAAAAACAATAACCAACTGTACTTGTATGATTATGCCAATAAATACAGCTGACTACTTCCCCAAAGTGTTTCATATTATGTACTACTAATTATACATAGAGCTGTTAGACATCTTGTATGATTTTTAAGTCAATATGGGAAGATGCTGACACATGATTCTGATTCTGCCAAAAATATAAAACTATTAAACAGTCATCCACTTCATTTAGTATTCACCAGACAGATCAAATATATTTCAGGGGAGTTGTGTAAGTTTTAGACTCATCAGATCCACATGTAACTTTCAGGCTTTCAAGTCACAGGATTATAGTTTATTTTTATGTCTTAGAAAATTAGCCTACATTTGAAAGCTGGAACCGTTTATTTAGTTTTCATTTGTCCTTTTGGGCTTTCACTGACTCCATTGGGAGCTCTGCACATAAGTTTAAGGGCAAGTTCTGGCTGTTAATATCAAGGGAACCTCTTGCACAGCAATTGTTACCACATTAGTTTAACTACGTTGGGTCTCTTTAGAGATCCTGACAGACCTTGATAATTTACAGCTCAACAGTTTACACTGAAAACAATCCCACTGCTTATGCAAGTCTACATTTTCTACAGTAAGCCCAGACAGCAACCTAATTTCCCTGTAGGCTGCATGGCCATGCAGCTGCTTAGTTAGCACTGCGCAGTTGTTCAAGGCACTTGCACAATGAGGGACCAGAGCTGCTCCACCCCCAGCTAGCCCCTAGGCTGATGGCCAGGGAGGGATGGCCTGAACCAGGTGCCTCTCCTCCAGTCTGAAGGCAACTGCACGCACCCTGGCCCCAGCTTCCCCTGCTGTGGCCAGAATGGCTCGGCCCTGAGATGCCCTGGACACAGCTGGAGCAGCGCAGGTCCAGACCTCCACCTACTGTGGCTGAAGCAGCCTGGACTCACTTCCCGCCCTCTTGCTGTGGCCAGAGTAACCTAGCTCCAGAGCGTCCTGATCCTGGAGCCCTGATGCCACAGCCTGGCCCCAGCACCTGCTCATATCCCTGCATTCCATCCTCTGCCCCAGCACCACACTATAGCTCACACCCCAGCAAGAGCCCTTGCATCCCAGCCCTGCATGTCTCTTCCCCAGCCCCACCCCCCGCGACCCCAGAGCCTGCACTCTCAGACAGAGCCCTCATGCTCCTGTACACCAACCCTCCGATCCAGGCCTGAGCCCCTTCCCACATGCAGAACTCTACCTCCGACATATGAATTTTGTTACGTGCAACTCTATGGAGATGATGTGTCGCACATCACCTCCACATTGGTGCACATGACAAAATTCATTTCCCTCAGGGTTGGCAAAAATTTAGCGGAAACACTGACAGCAACATATTTCATTTAGAGGAGTACTTTGGAAAATTCTAAAGAAGTACAGTAATCACTAGAGTCCAGGAGGGCAACATTTATCAACATATACTGCCATTTTTCCCAGCCCATAGACAAGAAATAATCACTTTCTCTTAGATACTGACCAAGTGTCAGCGTTTGCAAATGCTGACTTTTTAACAACTCTCCAAGAGCCTCAGACATATATCCATGTTTGCTTCACATGATCCAAACCAAAATATTAGTTTAGCACTTTAAAACGCTAAGGCAAAAAAACAGAGTATGTCCTAGTCTTGTAGGTAAAAGCCACACAGTAAAAAATAGAGTGCAAATGTGAAAAACCTCTGCCTGAAAATACTTGCTTTTTAACCATTTTTTTTAAAAAATAGTATTTAGTTGCAACATAACATTATAGTGCAGAACAGGAGTATTTCAAATTCAGAGTCACAACTACACAGGGAAATGAAAGACAGTATTCTGAAGACCTAAATTTATTACTAAATACAACTTTTCTTCAGCCTGAGATGTTAGTATTTCCAACATACCTCTCAATTTCTTTTGCCAGTTCATTTCATTAAAGAGATCTTCTGATCTCAAGAAGAAATCATTGATCTTACTGCCTTGTTCATCTCTCTCTGTGGTGTAGTAGATCCGCAGTTTGGATTCCTTGGTGAGGAATTCACACACACTTGGAACAGGGAAGACTATTTGCTCCATTGTACGGTCCAATCTAACAATCTAGACAATACAGATTTTTTGAGTTTGCAAGGTTATTTGCATGTTGTTTCAAAACAATGGCAATGTGGTAATGTCAGATACTTTTTATATGCATTGAAATTCTAGCATTTAAATCTCAAAACCACTGGAGACCAGTGGTGTATGAGAATGCTCTCAAAAGTAATTTACTACTTACTGTACATTCACCTTGCATTTAGTTTCAAAGCATTACAATATTGTTTGTGCTCTTAACATGGTATCACCATTTTAGGGTGGAATTTTTAAAAAGTCTAAAGAAGCTAGGTACTCAACCCCTGTTGAATTTAAGTGGGATTTAGGGGGTCTAATTTAGGCACCATACAAAATGCCAACAATTCATACTATATAAGCAAAATCAATTATTGTTTTATAGATAGGAGCTACTTGTGATTGCTGTTATCTTACATGTAACACAAGCTTCTAAAAATCACCCCAGGACACACAATTAAGTTTTCAAAAACACTCTGTTTTGCTTAATGTCTAGTCAAATCTCATTTAGTAGCAGGGGACATGTTATAAATATTCTCTAACTCGCCCTATATATTCAGTGTGCACACTGCCCAAACTATATACCCTTTATTGAAGTCATACTTCAATTTGCAAGTAGGCTTTTCTGTAGTTCTGCCTATAAAGTTGTGCTAATCAGGGTACCCACTCAGGTGGTTCAAAAACAGTTCCCCCTTGAGGCAGAAAAAAAGCTCCACAGTCACATCGAAGACAGGATAATCTACATGGAGGTAGCTTGTTTAAGACAATCACCAGAATCAAAATGTCCTTAGCAGATAAGCTATTTTTAAAAGGAATCTGTCTTGCAGCACTTCTCTCCTGGAAGATGATTTTTTACATCCTTATTCAGCATGAACTGGCACTCACTATTTCCTTCTTTACCTCAATCTGTGCTGTGTGCTTGGCATAGAACTCCAGTGCTTCATCACCTTCTATCTGACCTCCAGGCTTCAACATGTTCTGCAGCTCTTTGTTATGACGAGCCAACTAAAACAAAAGGAAGGCAAAGGCAGTGGGAGACACGAAGTCTCTCTAACATGAATTGCTAATTTTTGGTGGAAAAGAAATATACAGTCAGCTGCTAAGAAGAGGGCAAAGTTTGCAGAAGGTTTGTTCTATTTCAACCAGGCATCCTGTAGATCTATTTTGGGGGACAGAATGCAACTAGAGGACTTGGCTCTTTTTTGTTTGATACCCAAGTTATATTCCTCTCTGGCTTTAATGCTGAGCTGGTACTATGAAGCTTTAAACTCACACCATTTTACAGAAGGCAGAATGGCAACTTGATCTCCTCATGGACAACACCAACAAGGAATTCCTACTAGCCACCGCCAGTGTTCTGAGCGCCCTGGCTTACTACTTCCATGCTCTTGTATTGCTGTTTGGAAAATACAACAGGATTAACAAATATATTTGGACTAGGCTCCAGCAGAGTGGATGGGGTCAGAACAGTACTGGATGGTAACAAAGCAGAGACTTGTGGTACTGAAGAGTATCACAGCAGAGACTGCCCGTGTAATAGTTCTGAAGCAGACACATTCAAGAACGTGGTTCTACTGTGGACCAACAGTTCAGATAGTTGTGGCTGTTACCAACAGAAGCAGGGATGGAATTCCAGGCCTGATTTAAGTACTGTATTAGTGATGAGAATTTCATGTGGGACATAAAACTAAAGCCATAGATGTAACAGATAAATAAGACAGACATCAATCCAGTGCATTCTAAAATGTGAAACATGCGTCATTGGGTATTTTATCAGTAATGACAAGGCAGCTGGCAAAAGTCCTTAGCACCACCTCTCATTATTATACATGCACAGAATTACCTTTTTTTTTTTTAAATGTGAGATGGTAAAGATTAAGTTTGAGTCCTTTTGGGAATTATAGGGATATATAGAAGACTACTATGCTGAGTTCCACCAGACACCCTTTTGAAGAAGAATTCTGTCACAATTACAAAGACATCACTTTGGCAATTAAAGCAAATCTCAGCAAAAACTAGATTACTTATTAATCTTATATCTTGCACATATTAAACACCGAATAGCTACAAATGCAGTTATACCTGATGAGCTAGTATGTAAATATTGTGTCCCACATTCCTAGGAGATGCTGCAAGATCTTCACCATTCTCTCCATCCTCAAACTCTACCTCCCCTTGCATATATGCCTTCTTTATCACTTCCACCTGGGAAGAAAAAGCAAGACACAGGCAGCTGAGATTTAGCAACTGTTCAGATTTAATTCTGCCACCAGCTCTGCATTCAGAACTCTCACAGAAGTCAATGGACACTGCACATACATATCTGACAGTGCTCTATATGCCCCTCAAACATCGAGCATATAGCAAGGGACCAAAACTCATAAAGCAGGAAACTGATGAACTCTACTTTGTATCCTTGGACCCTCTCAGAATATCTGAAGGATACAATTAACCACTTTCAAGGAATTTCACATCCCCCCTTTCCATGTAATATATTCTGAGCCATACAAACAATACAAGATTTTTACAGCTGGCACCTGATATCAGACTTTGCTTAGGTCATATCCATTTGACTTGATGGAAGGCAAACCAAAGTAAAGGCTGAAATTCCATCCTCAACTCACCCCATTGTTCATGGATAAAACAGCATTGGTAATACGTTATGTCATGCTCTAATCTCTGGATCTTGCCATTAGCTATGTAAAATGGGGCAAGTTAATAAAGTTACAGCTGAACTTTGAATTTTCTGACTTGGTTTTGTCTGTTAAGACCAGGCAGGTTGCTAGAGTTTATGGAGCAACTTTTATACCATCATAAAAGTCTAATTCTTTGTCATTCTCTCAGTGAAATGGCTTATAGCATTACATTTCCTGGAATAAAAAGGTTCTTATGCTCCTTCCCTTTCAGTAAACATTGGTGAAATTATTGCCTTCTCTGCAGTAGTCAGTGCTACCTTCTTAAACACTTCCACTACAAATAAACTAAATGGGCCTGTGAACCAAAAGCTACTCTTGCCATCAAACCCTGGAAAGCGCTTCTGAATTGCCAGTTACCTATAGCACAAACCACTTGTTATTGATCAACGGTACATGATCTGAAGCAGGGTGGCAAGAGTGGCACATGAGCCAATTTTCATTAGCACACAAGGTGGGAGCTCAGCCCACCCCTCTTCACCCATGCAGCCAGGAGTTTGATCAAAGCCCGTGGATTAACAAAAGACCGGCTAATGCTACAAACCACCACCTAAATGGTAAATCTCTGCATATTCATTTATTTCTTAATGAAGCTGTTTGCAAGTAGCACTATTAAAAAGTAACGCCAGCACTCTGTCCATACACAGTGGTCAAAAGGTCAAATTTTGGCACTCTGCCTTGGAAAGGTTGCTGACCCCGATCTAAAGTTTGCTCTATAATCTTAAGTAACCATCTGGCACAACAATAAGTTCTTGGCATGCCACCAAACTATTTTATAGAAGTCTGATGCTAAGGAATGGCATAGGGAATTTACCAGTTCTTTTGGTCTCATATTATAAAGTATTCTCTCCGCATTCTCGCTGTCATGCCTGCTCTCCATGATTGCCAACAGTAATTTGGAAGCATTATTCTGAGGGAAAGAAAAGAAAAATGCCAGTCACTGTCAGGTAACAAAAACTCAGCCAAAGAAATCTGGACTCTATAAGAGGGCACTTTCATACAGTCACCCAGCAAGGTCAACAGCACCCATTCAGGCTAAAACAGAGCATTTACAGTACTTGCTGTAAAGTCAAATGAACTCTTGTAAAACTTTTGACTTCAGTTTCCTAAATGTTTAGAACTGCACAGTTGTTTGCTTTTAAAGCAACTGTAGCATTAGTAGATTTTCCTGCTCATGAGCAGTGGGCTTGCATTTAGTCAAGGCACTGTAGGTTAAGACAAGAGATTGAAGATTAGATCTGTTTCACTGCCTTTTAACTGAAAATCATTCTGAAACTTGATCATGTCCAGCGATATCAGGATGAAATACAAAACAACACTGCTACAGTCTGGGAACTAACTTGTGTAGTCGCAGTTCTGCAAAAAAGTACCTGAGGATTACATTGGCAAAAGCTGGATATGAGTCAACAGTGTGCCCTTGTCAAGAAGGGTAATGGCATATTGGCTTAGTTTTGTTGGCGCACTGCCAGTAGATGAGGGAAATGATTATTCCCCTCTATTCAGCACATCTGGAGTAATGCATTCCATTTTGGGGCCTGTCCTACAGATGTGAATGAACTGGAAAGTTTCCAGCAAAGGGCAATGAAAATGACGAGTGGATTGAGGCACATGAGCCATGAGGAGAGGCTGAAGAGAAGAGAAGAAGGGGGTTGGGGGATTTGATAGCAGGCTTCAACTTTCTGAAGAGGGGTTCCACACAGGAGAGAGCTAGGCCGGGGTGGACAACATATGGCCAGCAGGACTGATGCAGCCTACCCCTGCGCGCAGAGCAGTGCAGCTTGAAGTGGCTATCCACTCCCTGTCTCTCTCTGAGCTGCAGACAAGGGAGGAGAGAGGCTTCTCACGCTGCCACCACCCCCAACAAAATCTTTCAGCTCTGACTGGCCTGCTTCTGACAGATAGGAGTGGAGAAATTTTCCTGCGCACAGGGGAAGTATGTGAAGACTCCTTTGCAGGACAGAGAGCCACGTGGAATGGTCTAGGACTGATAGCAAGCCTCAAAGCTTGCCCGAGAGTGCTGCTGGCCAGGAGCTGCTTAGATAAGTACCTTCCGGCCAGAGCCTGTTTCTGGCACCCCATTACTCTACCCCAACTCCCTCCCAGATGATGTATCCTTTTCAATAATCCTTCCTCAGGCCATACTTCTCTCCTGCAGCCATTCTCCTCCTGGACCCTGCCCCCTTCACCACAACTCCCTCTCACACTCCCTACTCTTTCCTGCATCCCAGTCCTCTAACCCAAGTGCCCTTCTGAACCGAATCTTCATCCCAGATCCTGCACCTCTGCAATAGGAAAGTGCGGCCCTTGACCACGTACCAAAATCTTGGAGTCCCCACCCCATCAAAAATTATTGTCTACCCTGAGCTAGGCTGTTCTCAGTGGTGACAGATAACAGAACAAGGAGCAACCGTCTCAAGTTGCAGAGCAGGAGGTTTGGATTGCATATTAGGGAAAGTATTTCACTAGAAGGGAAGTGAAGCACTGGAATGGGTTATCCAGGGAGGTGGTGGAATCTCCACGCTCAAAGGTTTCTTAAAGCCCATCTTGGAAAAGCCCTGGGTGGGATGATTTAGTTCATGCTGTATTAGATTACCTCTGGAAGTTTCTTCCAACCCTAATCATCTATGATTTTTTGAGACTAAGTGCCAGCGTAACTTATATCAATAGGAACAAAGCATTAGTTTTCACAATATGGGTATTAGCTTAAGATCTCTTTACTGTGAAAACTTTTCAGATGGAGGGGTTTATACTGGACATTACACTCTTATTATTGAAAGGATTAAACAAATATCTATGTCTTAAAACTCACATTGTTTTTTCGTTTAACCAGTGAAGGGGGATGGAGGGGCTTTTGCTTCTGGCTTCAAGTGCCCAGCACATGCTGGGTGCGACCAGCTCTGGGGACAGTGTCAGGTAGGGAGTTCAACCAGGGCGGTACACCTGTCAAACTGCAATGCAGGTGTCCTAAGGCGAGCTCAGGGAGGATAGCAACCTCTCATGGGGTGGGGGGGAAGGGAGGGAGGGAAGGAAAAGAGTAGACCAGGGCAGAAGGATAGCTCAGTGGTTTGAGCATTGGCCTGCTAAACCCAGGGTTTTGAGTTCAAGCCTTGAGGGGGCCATTAGGGAACAAGGAAAAAGAGAGAGGGTGCTTGGTTCTGCCAAGAGGGCAGGGGACTGGACTTGATGACCTCCCAAGGTCCCTTCCAGTTCTATGAGATGTGTATCTCCATATTTTACTTTAATTTTTTTTTTTATTATTCAGGTGTCAGGCAGAATCCCACAACTCAATTTTGTAACACAGTTGTCATCACAGTGAAATATTCAAAAAAACCCATCTTGCTTTCCACTTGCCTTCAGTTCTAATACAAGGTCCATCCTCTTTTTCCCCAAAGGGTTGATGTCATTGAGAATTAATGCTGTAATGATGTCAATACCATTGGATTCATGAGTAGCAATGCAGTTCTGTGCAGAGGAAAGCATCATTGTACACCAAAATGACATGCATTAGCTAAACAGTTTACTCAACTATCCCCAGCCAAAGAAAAAAGTTACCTTTATCTTATCTCACTTCAGATGTGTCAGATGGATGAACTGAATTTTTCAAATCAGTAAATGGATTCAATATAAAAGGCTAAAATATCTGGTTTCAAATAGGGCTACAATCACATGTGATGATCTACCACAAATGACTAGGCCAAGGGAAATCTCCACTGAACAACATCTAACTAACAGCAAACACACTTTTGGCATGAATGACGCAGAGCTTATTGCTAAGGGAGAGCAAGCTGTTTTACTGAAGGTATGGGAGTTTTTATGTTTTCTTTTTTCAGAAAACATCCATATGTCAAATTCTTTTCAACAGCTAAAATATGTTTCAATAATTTCTAGGCTTGCTCTTGAAATTTTATGCATCTTACTCGTATACATTTTTAAACTTGCAACCTGTTGCAACCAATTGCTTCACAATTTTGAACCTGTGTTGATGTTTCTTTCCAGTTGCAAAGAGGTGCAGATAATTAATTATTCCACCTGATATACAGGCTGTTCTGCAGACACACACTTTCCCCTTCAATTAAACTTACATGTGGAGCTCCCCAAAGGTTTTTCCCATAGCTATGATTTTGTTTTACTGTAGAATTATCCCACAGTATGTTTCTCTTCACTGTGAATTACATATAAGTGCAAAAAGTGATAATGTTAAAGTGACAGCCTTCCATTTAATAATGGTCCATTCAGCTTCTATTTTAATGACCTTTCAAAATATGTTAATGAGAAAAGAACAACATGTATCCAGTATTACTGTACCAAAGCATATTCCTTAAACTACGTCCTGCTCCACTCTCAGCATAGCTGCAACTATCCATCATCACACGGTGTATTATTTTAATAGCATACAGTGCACAGGTTTTGCTGAAGGGGAATATTTAAAAGGCTATATTCCTTTCCTGTGCAGTTTGAGATGGCACATATATCCTGATGGATCATTCCACAGTGCGCCTACAAGAGGATTCAATAAGATCGAAGCTGGAAAAGGAAGAAGACTGCCACATTTGTAAATCTAGATCTTGTTTGCTAAGCAGGTTTCATTCACAGCTGCATAACTGGTCTGGTATCATGACAATCAGCACTGTAAGTTTTGTTGGTAATGTGAATTTAACAAGCACTGTTTATTAGTGCATAACACAGAGCTGGAAAGGGTTTCACATGTTTTGCTCTCATTCAGCATCTAACTAAAGCAGCTACTCATTTAGCCTGGATAAATCAAGACCTTCGCCCCTTATCTTGTTCACTGACACTGTTATAGTAAGAACCGCATTTAGATCGGGGGAAAGACGGGGCTGTTTGGTAGTTCGGTTTTGAAAACAAAACAAAAAAAAACAGTTGGGCCATATATAAGGCTGTAACATCCAGGTGGTAATCTGGAACAGCTGAGACACATACTTATCAATATTATTCACTTCTGACTATGGTCACCTGTGCTCTGCCCACTAATGCATGCCTCAGAATGCATTTTATTATTTCTGTCCCTGAGCAAGTTCAAAAACCTGCTATTCAAGCACGCAAAATCAAGCTACCATAGAAATCTTTCTTCCTCCTTCACCCAAAAGCAGGGGATGAGCAAGGTTTGGTCTTGGCCCCTGGGCCATGAAATTCTGTTTGTTTGGAACTACGATCGGATGATTTGCATAACTGACTTATGGCTTCACCACTCACGTATCATGAGACCATATAAAATCTCTTCCCCACATCACAAATTCCCTATTCGCAGTCTGACATGGCATAAACACCCTGATGGATCATTCTGTGGTATGCACGCAAGTTGCTCCCTGTCCATATGTTACAGGTATTAGTCAGTACCATGCTTAAACATTCTTTCAATACAGTTTCATAGAGTTTAAACAGGACTTCACATACCCCCCGCCAGAAACTTTTCTTGCACTTTACCTTATCTGTTACCTGTCTATATTTATATCATTATACTTGAACCCTCTTGTCAATGAGGAAGAACTTACGACTTTAAGGCCTTATCAACACTTACCAGAAGATTTGTGCTGCAGGGATTGATGCTCTGGGGGTTGATTTAATGGGTCTAGCAAAGACATGCTAAATTAACCGTTGATCCACTCTGTTTTCTCCTATCAACCCACCACAGTGGATATGCCATGGTAAATAAGGTAAGTCAACTCCAGATACACTATTCAAATAGCTGGAGTTGCAATCTTAGTTCAACATTGCTCTCTCATATAGACCTGGCCAGGCACAAACCATTAGAGGAAGCAGCAGTAGCAAACACTTATCCTGAGGCAACAGAGGGGGAGACAGGTGCACTGCTTAGGGGAGGGGGGCAAAGGGAGAGCAATTGCCCCATGTCCCAGCGATTCCAAGGGACTAGACACTCCCGGCTGCCACTCCAGCCCTTGGCCTCTTTGAATTGCTGCTGGATTGCTGGGAGCACCAGGGATCACTGCAGTGCTGAGGACCAGCTGCCCTCAATCCCATCCCATCTGTGTGAGGCCCCACCCCTTCTGAGGCAAAGAAATGAGACCTCTCCATACACACCCTGTCCTGGGGCCTGCAGTGGCTGTTGGCCCATCTGGGGGGGAATACAGTACCCTTAGACAGCTTGTCACACACATCTTGTCAGAGAAACATCTGAAGTCTACAGTTCAGTTCCTCAAATGGCTATCACTTCCACAATAACTCTACTGCTCCTCAGTGGGATAAAACTCAAGCCTTTCAGCAGCAAAGCACAAACCGCTCCCCCATTTATGCTGACAGGCACCTGGTTTCTTTCGCCATCATTTGTTCTGCTAGCTGTTTGGCCCAAAAAGAGGCTACCCCATCTGTCTGAATATCCGACACAGGGCAAAACAAAAAACCTAATCTATTACAGCGATGCAAACAGAGATTTAGTCTTATTCCTCAGGAGAAGACAGCAGTGAGCCCTGTACCTACAGAAATAAATCCTCAGAACATCACACAGTTAAATATCACTATGGTCAGGTAAGCAAAAGGAATGGCATCGCAATGGAATTTGTAGCATATTTAATGGAATTGGGGCATAAGCGGAGAAGAACAAATATAATGTGTATATGGACGATGAGCCATTCCTTCTATGGCTGCGGCCACTTTACCTGGTTTTCATGGCATGGTCCCTGACAGTACTCAGTCAAACTTTCCAGTGTCTGGTTGATGAGTGCTACATTTTTCTCATTTATATACAGACCAAGAAGGCCGAGTCCTCCAGTCGTGCTTCCACAGATACAGTCCAGAAACTGCAGCGTTTCACACACCAAGTTATAGTTAGTTTTGTTGTTTTGACAGCGCAGGAAGTTCTGTAGTTAAGAGTCAAAGAAAAACACAGAAAAACTTTAGAGTGTAGTATTTTACTAGAGTCACTGGATTTCAGCTTACATTTTGTGATGCCATGCCAGCATTTAGTATGGCTGCATAGCAGAAATGCCTCTCAGAAAAAAGTTTAAGAATCTAAAGAAAGCGTCATTTCTTCCTTTTGTTTCTTTTGAATGTGCTGCTTCAGCTCACTTTCTCTCACATGACCTGCTGTCCAAAGTGTGTGAGATTTGTGTCAGAATATAATGCAGAATATAGGACATACTTGACGCTATAGACCAAACAGATGTAAGGAAACTGGTATTCATTTTTTTATTCGCCCCCTCCAATAATGACAGAACAACTTCTGCCCACACAAAAGACGGCCCATCAGAACGGAGAGAAAACAATTCTCTAGTTCTGGGTTTCGTATCATCATAGGCAAGTGTCAAAGACCACACCAGACTGTGGTACCTGGAAAAAGACAGCTTCAGATTTAGTTCTCAGTTCCTCTTCTTCCAATACTTGAAACTGTTGATTAGGAACAGTTTTTGCAGTGACATGTCACATTTAACAACAGCACAGGTTAAACACCCTTGATCTTTTATGTATTCAAGGGGGACGATACTTGATTGGAGAGGACCAATTACTGAAAAATAATTTCCCAGTGACTCAATACTATTTATGAGTACATCCCCAGTGGCATTCTGTAAAGAGGAACTGACGACCTCACTGTGTTTTCCTAGAAGTTTCAGCATGACACTGCCCATCTAGTCTGCTTCTAACAAGTTAGACAAGATTTGACTTCAAGGACCAAGTTAAAAAGAAGTCTTAGAGGAACAGAAAGAATTGGACTTTCAACAGGCATGGCATCTTGTCTCAAAGGCTGCAAAGTGCTTTTGCTGACTACCTCTACTGATTGTCCAGTGACTTTTTCCCCTCCTTAAGGCAGACACTAAGATACTGCTAGGTTCAGTGGAAGACTAAGCTGAAGAGGGAAGCACTGTAGATGGAAGATTTAAAAAACGACAGTGGATCAGAGTCCTTCACCTGATTGTTCATTTTGCATCCTGACTTTTGATTAGTTTTTCAGGCAACGCAAAAAAGGTTGAGGCTATGGAGATCAGAGTGTCCAATAAAGAGTTCTGAAACAAATACTTCCACTGGCAGGACAATCTCTAAATGGAAAGGGTTTTAAACCTTCCATTTCCTACAAATTGGACTGTTAATAACACTGGAATGTCTCTATGGGATTTTTTTTAGCTCAGAGGCAGCAGGAGTAATATGAACAAAGGCAAAAAAAGAGAGAGATTATACAGATTGAACGCAAATTATGGAAGACTAGACATAGCAGTATATTGCCCAGTCAAGAACTCTCTACTGAAGTCTTGGTCAATCTCTAGGCCAAGGTCTTTAACCTAGGAACTAAAGCAGGTGACAGAATACGAGAAGTGGGGACAAAACTCCTGTGTTACTGAGTATGTAAAAAGTAACTGTCAGACAGTAGGAGACCGGACTCATGTCTACAAAACTATGCAGCTGGAAAACACTAGCTCACAGAATCCACTGCAGAATATTTAGAAAACCACGAACAGGAAAAAAGAATAGAAGAGAAGATTGGTAGCTCGGGAGATTCAATTTGATGTTCGAATGTTTGCCGAGCTTGGCAACTTGATTGCAAACCTTTCATTACCAATTGAGGTAACAACATCAGTGCGCACTGATGGTATTATCTCAATTGGTAACGAAAGGCTTGCAATCAAATTGCCAAGCTCCGCGAACACTCGAACATCAAAAAGGAAAAAAGAATATTCATTTTGTCAGGCTCCCTGAAGCCATGGAAGGCAAACATTTGGTCTTTTTCAGAGACATGGATCCCAACTACCTTAAAAGTTACTTATGAGAATTTAACATAGAATGAACCCTACTTAGCACTTGGCTGGAAGCCAAAAGCAAAAATAATAATTTGCTCCCACAACTACTAAGGAATGCTGCCCCACAGAAGATGGGCACCTTTAAATATTAGGAGAGGGGATTTCTATGTTCCTTAGGAAATTCAACAGCAATGGGCCTTTTTTGGACTTCGCCCCCCATACGTCTCTCCCCAAACTAACTTTTGAAGTCTTATTTAGCACTGCATCTGGATGCAGAGTAAGTGGACTGAATTGATTTTATTACCCATTTTATGCAGCTGTAGATACACAGCACAATTCACACCAGTTTGGGAATATTGTGACAGAGTGGGTAGGGTGGATGTGGATTGACTAAGCTGAGTCTTTAAGGAATTGCCTCCTAGGCTACGTCTACACGTGCACCCAACTTCGAAATAGTTTATTTCGATGTTGCGACATCGAAATAGGCTATTTCGATGAATAACGTCTACACGTCCTCCAGGGCTGGCAACGTCGATGTTCAACTTCGACGTTGCTCAGCCCAACATCGAAATAGGCACAGCGAGGGAACGTCTACACGCCAAAGTAGCACACATCGAAATAAGGGAGCCAGGCACAGCTGCAGACAGGGTCACGGGGCGGACTCAACAGCAAGTCGCTCCCTTAAAGGGCCCCTCCCAGACACACTTTCATTAAACAGTGCAAGATACACAGAGCCAACAACTAGTTGCAGACCCTGTATATGCAGCACGGACCCCCAGCTGCAGCAGCAGCAGCCAGAAGCCCTGGGCTAAGGGCTGCTGCCCACGGTGACCACAGAGCCCCGCAAGGGCTGGAGAGAGAGTATCTCTCAACCCCACAGCTGATGGCCGCCATGGAGGACCCCGCTATTTTGATGTTGCGGGACGCGGATCGTCTACACGTCCCTACTTCGATGTTGAACGTCGAAGTAGGGCGCTATTCCCATCCGCTCATGGGGTTAGCGACTTCGACGTCTCGCCGCCTAACGTCGATTTCAACTTCGAAATAGCGCCCAACACGTGTAGACGTGACGGGTGCTATTTCGAAGTTACTGCCGCTACTTCGAAGTAGCGTGCACGTGTAGACGCAGCCCTAATGTCTCATAAATTGTATACATTGACGTCAGGTATCTTGTTTGCAAATATAGACCTTTTAATCAATATGGGACCTGACTCGGAAAAGTATTATACAGGAAAAAGGCTAAGCTCAACTATTTTCAGAATACTGCTGTGTTGAGAATTTCCCTCTCTCTGATCTGGGATGAATGAAGCCTGTTTCACACTGAAGGCACCATATCAAAAGTTCTGAAGCATCCAAATTAAGGACAATATATACACACTGCACCTAATCTCTGAAGGACAAACTTCATAATAGGAAAATAGAGAAGGATAAAAGCTATTCCCAAGAAAGACACTCTTTGAATTGATCCAAGTCTTGTTTGCTAGTCAACAGTTCTTCAGATGATACAGATGACCATATTCATTCTATCAAATAAAGATAATCTTAGTATGCATCAATAGCCCAAAGAGTGAAACAGCTAAAGTGCCTCCTGGATCTGCTATAGGAATCATTTAGGGGAAGTTCAACGACCTGTGGTTTGTAAAGAATAAATCTTGTCAAACTAATCTGATAGCTTTCTTTGACAGGATAACGAGCCCTGTGGACAGGGGAGAAGCAGTGGATGTGGTATACCTAGACTTTAGTAAAGCATCTGATACGGTCCCTCATGATATTCTTATCAAAAAACTAGGCAAATACAGTTTAGATGAGGCTACTATAAGGTGGGTGCATAACTGGCTGGATAACCGTACCCAGAGAGTACTTCTTAATGGTTCTCAATCCTGCTGGAAAAGTATAGCAAGTGGGGTTCTGCAGGGGTCTGTGTTAGGACTGGTTCTGTTCAATGTCTTCATCAATGATTTAGATATTGGCACAGAAAGTACGCTTATTAAGTTTGCAGATGATACCAAGCTGGGAGGGGTTGCAACTGCTTTGGAGGATAGGGTCATAATTCAAAATGATCTGGATAAATTGGAGAAGTGGTCTGAGGTAAACAGGATGAAGTTTAATAAGGACAAATGCAGAGTGCTCCACTTGGGAAGGAACAATCAGTTTCACACATACAGAATGGAGAGAGACTGTCTAGGAACAGCTACAGCAGAAAGGGATCTAGGGATAATAGTGGACCGCAAGCTAAATATGAGTCAACAGTGTGATGCTGTTGCAAAAAAAAAAGCAAATATGATTCTGGGATGCATTAACAGGTGTGTTTTGAACAAGACACGAGAAGTCATTCTTCCGCTGTACTCTGCACTGGTTAGGCCTCAGCTGGAGTATTGTGTCCAGTTCTGGGCACCGCAATTCAAAAAAGATGTGGAGAAACTAGATAGGGTCTAGAAAAGAGCGACAAGAATGATTAAAGGTCTAGAGAATGTGACCTATGAAAAGAGGTTGAAAGAATTGGGATTGTTTAGTTTGGAAAAGAGAAGATTGAGGAGAGACGTGATAGCGGTTTTCAGGTATCTAAAAGGAGGAAGGAGAGAACTTGTTCTTCTTGGCCTCTGAGGATAGAACAAGAGGCAACGGGCTTAAACCGCAGCAAGGGAGGTTTAGGCTGGACATTAGGAAAAGGTTCCTAACTGTCAGGGCGGTCAAACAGTGGAATAAATTGCCAAGGGAGGTTGTGGAATCTCCATCGCTGGAGATATTTAAGAACAGGTTAGACAGATGTCTATCAGGGATGATTTAGATAGTACTTGGTCCTGCCATTGGGGCAGGGGGCTGAACTCAATGGCCTCTCGAGGTCCCTTCCAGTTCTATGATTCTATATAGGTAATCAGATTAGATGACTACAATGGTGCCTTCTGGCCTTGAAAGCTATGAATGGATACTCTGACAGCGTCTTATCTTCCAAATTTAATACATTTCTATCCTGCAGCATGTGTAGCTTATGATGAATTATCAGTTCCTAAATTATGCCTCTGAGGATTAAGCATGAGTAAGAAAATAAATATATTAGCATCCTTGGAACCTGACCAGTCCAAAACAAGAGAGTTGCTACACCAGGAGAGGTCAGGCCTCCACCCTGTCCCTGGACCACTGGCCAGTTGGGTTCCACACCTGGCCAGCTGGGCTCTGCTCCTGGGCACCCACACCCCGTGGCTGTACTATACCAGCTCTTCTCCCAGACACCTCTGCTGCTTGGGCTCTCTGGTCCAGCAACGTTCATGGTCTGGCTGGGCCAGAGAGGTTCAACCTGTATTGAAATCTCACACCTGTTGTGGTAACAGGAAAATGGGTAAAGGTAATATGATGTTTCTAAACCTATCCACTGAAATCATAAGATAGTATAAGATGGTATATGATGACAGATCAGCCTGTCTTCCCTTCTTCTTGATGGGCCACCAGTCCTCCCCACTTTTGTGAGTATTCCTATTTGTTTTGTTTATGGTCCAAAGGTCCCTGAATTATATTTTGTTTATATTATCACTGTGTTCGTTTTATGCAAGTAGCAGTTCTGTGCAGGATGAGAAAATATAGAAAAGACATAGGAAGGAAATTCTGCTGACTTCACCTCTCTTTTTTAGCAATGTTGGGCAGGAGAATTATATTTGGCATATTATATAACCTTTCAACCAAGAGCTTTAGCCAAAAATGCAGGTGAGGGAAGGGAGAGGATGATGAGGTGACCTAATAGAGGACACCTACCACACAGTGATAGGGGAAGTAATTAAACCATCTTTACATTTTCACATTCAGTAAAAATATACAAATTAATAGATGCACAGTATACAGCAGGGACACCTCACTGCTAAAAGATACAGTCTTGATCATGAGCCAAAGACAGACTACTGCCCGCCTACAAGTCAGCTCAGCAATTCAAAGCTATTCCAGTTTGTTCAAAAGCAGAGCTCTTATGAGTTCAGTGTTGTACCCGAAATAACTGGTTTAATTGGAAATCTAGAGTAAATCTTGAGTGCAGAAAGAAAAAATGGAGAGAAATGAGAAGTAATCTATAGGATGGCACAGGCAGCCAAGTCCTGCAGGGTCTTTAATAGACAGCAAGATCATGTCATACCTTCAATTAACAGTTCCTCCCTTGTTCTTGTGAATGGAACAATACAGGTGGATTCAACAGATAGACCTTTAAGACTATGACCAGGAGAGACTTAATATGGACACTTTGGTGCAATCCGCAATTTTATTTCAGAAACTCTGAGTAGACTGATCAATGTCTGAGCAGCATTGGGACCCTTCAGATCATTTTGCAAGGGCCTCCTCCTAATCTGAAGAACATATTCTACTACAAATCCTTATAGCAATGCATTACCTTAGGTCACAGAGGACAAGAACAGCAGCAACATATTTGCTCATCGTATTTCCTTGAATCAGTCAGGTGTTAAGGACTTGTAAAACAGTTGCTAGATGTGTGTTAAAACTTGAATGCCCCTAACAAATCTGATTGATGGTGAACCGGAAGACATATGAAATCCTTGTTGCTATTCCTATAAAAGAGCTGTCTAGTTGTCAATATTTGTATAGAATCATGTTATTGACCACTAAATAACTGATATTCTATTATCATTCTTAAAGCTAGACCTATCTAAACTACCCCCTTGGGAGCATGGAAGAAAGGGGAGTATCAGGGCAGCTAACAAGTAACAGGATTATATTTGGAATAATGCTTTTCTCACCTCTAATTTAATTCCCTCTCCGGCAGCAGAATGCAGCTACCTGCTGCTCATGGAATTCAGTTGTTCAGTGTGGTGAGCAGTGCACATTTTCAGACTCATATTCAAAGTCTTCTATAGCTTTCAGTGCCTAACTGACGAATCTAGCACAACAGGGATTCTTTCTGCAGGCTGGATTATTACCCCATGAAACTGCCACCCTAGTTGTCCCCAGGATTGCTACAGGTAAGAAACTCTACAAGACAAAAGGTGGAGTAGTCTGGGAAAAAATAAGGAACAGCCTGTATATATAGCCACCACTACTAAAAAAGGATAAGGATAGCAGGCTCACAGCACAGGAATATTAAACTGATTTGATTTAAAATATTGCCAGAATCAGAGAACAATAATAATGCAATTATTTCTTCTTTATTGAGACAATTTATATATACTGTATGTGCACTCGCATTCAGTTCTAAGCCCCTCACTCTAGTAACACTGAACAAGAATCATGCTAATTACAGTCAATTTGTAAACAAAAATCTTCTCTCTAAGATTAGATGCACTAGATAAAATTACTAAAATACACTTTTCAAGTTCACTCTGGCAAACTACTCAATCACATGCTCAACTTTAAGTGCATGAATAATTCCATTGGAGTCAATGAGATTACTCAAAGGCTAAAAATGAAAAATAGGCTTGAATAAATTTTCTTGGATGTACATCTCACCATTTCTCCTGCCTCTTAAAAAAGAGAGACCAATAAACTCTTCCTCTGTTTAAATATATATTCTAAATTTTACACTACATGTTGACTTTTGGAACCACTTTCAAGACTCTTGTTCCTTAAACCAGTGAATGCTGGACACTAAGAGATAGGGAGAGGAAAAAGTGTCTTCACACCAGAGATGGCAGCCACAGACAGACTTCATTTCAACACAATTTTTGTCAGCTGAGATGGTACTGAGAAAGTGGCACAGATTAAAAAGGTTGATGTGACAGCAATGACTTAACTCAATTTGCATATCTGCCAATGGTACCTGCAGATCCCGGTTGTGGTTTTCACAGAGTAGCTGTAAGAAACGGAGGATGGGCTGCATTATTGTAATCACAGCACTCATCTCTAAGTCATCTTTGTTCTTGTCTGGTGCAGACTGTGCTCCATCCACAGCTGAATAATGGTCATCAGGATCTGCTTCCCTCCTGTATGTATTATATGCCTTTCTTGTAGCAGCAGAGGCCTCTAGCAACTGGTCCCGAACTTCCTCTGTAATTTGGGTTGCAGTCTCTCTCACTAGAATACATAAGAATGGAACATATTAAAGATTTTCCACCTGGTATTCTGACCAAAAGGAGTAGGAAAAAAAATCTATTTCTTATTCAAGTTGCACAAAAAGATCAGCTGATCATCTTCATATCTTTTTCAACAAAACGTGCTTAGTACATATAACGCAAGTGATGAGTTTTTAGAATGTTTGCATGTTACCCTTTTCAAAGTGTACAACAAGTCACAGGGAAGATTTTAATCTTCATACTAACTTGCTAGGGGAAACACCAGAGGCACACAACATCATTAGGAGTTTTAAAAGATGACCTGTTGCATAACAATAACTCATCTTGGGTTATTGTTAGAAAGGCACTGACCAAAACCTATGGTCCAGGGTCATCATTATCAACCAGAATCTCAGGCTAGACAAGTTGGAAAAGTCCCAACTCAAACACATTTCATCGTCATTCCAGTAGTACAGTCTCACAAGGGATGGAGAGAAAATGCTGCTCTTGAAATCCCCAGGTAGGACACCAATGATATTTTAACTTTGCTCTGTGGATCAGAGCATCACTGTACCAATCACAAGGAGTTCAATCAATATCATGCTTTGCTCCTGCGTCACTCTTCAGAGCAAAGAATTGGAGATTTACCTCTTTTCCTAACTGGTACATCTCTGTCTGAGTCCTCATCTTTCTTTTTATTTCCCAAGTCACTGGTGTTTACTGTGACTGTAGCCTTGATTTCTTGCTGTGCCACCTTCATGCGGTCATAGAAAACTTTAAAGAACTTTTCAGATTTCTTATCTTCTGTTAGGCGGCAAAAGAACGAATGCTAGCAAAGAAATGGAATAAGTATATATTTTATACAGGAGCTTGAATCAAGAAATTATTTCATCTGCTCTGATATCCTGTGCACCGTGTATCGAAGGACTAAAGTTTAATTAGCTTTCAGAACTGACAGAACCAATCAAGAATGAAGTTTAGATCTTGTTAAAGAGTTCAAGAGTGTGTCTTGGTTACATTAGTTGAGTTATTCAATATTTCCAAATATACATTCAAAGACGGTACTGCAATTGATCAGGTTATCCCTTATTGATTTATATGGCACACTCTTCTTCTTGTACTTTTAAGGTAAGCACAATGGAATATATTTGGGCTCAGCTCACAGAAACCAAACATTAATCATACAACATACAGATAATAGTACCCTACCTGCTAACTCTGAGTCAAAGTGACCATAGCTCATAGGTTTAACATGCAACTGGGGTTACCATATGAAAGAGGACACCCCAGAGAGGGAGTGTATCTGTACCAATACCTATCAACACATGATGTATTAATGTGTTATCGGATATCTAGTACATCAAACACATGAGTTGGTAGGTACTGATACAGCTACATTCCCTCTTAGGGGTGTCCTCTTTTTTGAAAGTTCAAATATGGTAACCCTGATTCAACACTAATCTCAGATCCCTCAAAATGTACAAACAGTGCAAAGAAAGATTTTCCCCCTTAATCTGGAGTTTCTGCAGAACTGTATTTTTAAAAAAAAATTAAATCTGTCTATCTAAATTTGGTCTCAAACATAGCTTTAAAAGCAATAAAAGAGCCCAAAGTATCAACTAGTTTTTTGTAGTTGTTGCTAATTTTTTCTTCTGTCCACACACATGGGAAGACAAATCTTCCCAAGACTGAGGAGAATGAAAAGCATATGCAGGTCACAAGGAGCCAACGCAGTGAGTGATCAGACAATTTCTGATGAAACCCATATGATGTTACATAAATCACCATCAGCGCTTATACACCAATGGAGGATGAACTAGTAAGTGGGTCGCAATATGAAGAGTATTATGAAATTAGTTAGCATTCTATAGTGGCTCATGATCCAACAGCTTCCCACGAACAAGAGGCATGAAGTCTGATTTACTGAAAGACAAATTAAGGACAGGAATGGCAGTATATCCTGCATGCTGCTCCGAGAGATTACCCAAGGCCATCCCTGGAATGCACCTCTCCCTGGTCACTCTCTGGCAGTGCTGGTTACAACAGCAGCAGAGTGACCTACTTTGAAACGTAACAGAGAGTAGCCGTGTTCGTCTGTACTCCAACAAAACAAAGCAGCAGAAATGCAGCACTTTAAAAGACTAACAAAATGATCTATTTGGTGATGAGCTTATGTGGGACAGACCCATTTCTTCAGATCAATTGTCCCATGAAAGCTCATCACTCAATAAATCATATTGTTAGTCTTTAAAATGCTACATTTCTGCTGCTTTACTTTGAAACACTCAATATTAGCTCTTTGATTAGTGAGTGAGAGTGGGAGTGCTACAGTTCAAATCTGTTAGTTGAGACCAATAAGAAACTCATGGAATTTGGAGCAGTCTCTCCCAAACCAAGATGGCCTTAATTACCTCCAGTTGGAGGGAATTAGTTAGCAGACTCACAAGAGGGCAAAGTGATTTTTAAAAATGTATTAAAAAAACAAAAAAACCTGCACAAAATCTATCTAGTTTGCTAGACAGATTTTATGTTGAACTATAACTAAAAGGTCTGTTAAATAACTGCTAGAAGGGAACAAATAAGAAACCAACCTTGTATTGACTTCATTACACTGAATTAACATACCAAGAACACAGGACAATACCATTCGTCCCTCACAAAAGTACATCTCTCAGAGAAATTGTGAAGTATGCTTTGAAAGCCAGTTCAGACAACTACCTCACACAATTACTCTCACATGTTAAACAGTAACAGAGAGGTAGGCATGTTAGTCTGTATTCTAACAAAGCAAAACAGCCGTCTTGTAGCGCTTTAAAGACTAACAAAATGATTTGTTAGGTGATGAGCTTTCGTGGGACAGACTCACTCCACCAAATAAATCATTGTGTTTGTCTTTAAAGTGCTACATGACTGCTGTTTTGTTTTGTTACAATTAATCCCAGTAACACACAAGAAGGTTTTCAACCTATGATACATCTCTTAAGCAAGTCACCTGTATAGACAAGATAGTCAGGGACTGAGCTGCGGTTTTGTTTGTTAAAATGCTGTTCTCAAGCACCCTTAGTATATTACAGCATATACAAGATGTCAAACACATTTGGGAGATATGCTTTACTTTGTAAATATAAATTTCCCTTCTTTACATGTGACCATTCAGATTTGGTGGAAAGTTCCAGGAGGCTGAATATAAAACTGAACAGCTAATTAGTATTATCTTTGCTGTGGATCATTTCCAACATATCTAAAACACAAAGAGAAGAGCAGAGATGAGTACAGGAAGTCGAGAGCTGCAGAATCAAACACAGTATCTTAGGCTGAGTAAGTGGCCATAAACAAAGGGAAAGATGAAGAGCTGACTTTACAACTTGGGGCTGCCTGTGGAGAAACCAGGGACTAGTCTTACTTTGGGGGGAAAAAAAAAGCTGACCATGTTCACAATATTTGCTAATTATGTTATTAGAAAAGGTGTTAAGCACAAGGAAGTCCGGATTATTCAACAGAGATTAGAAATAGGAGAAAAATTGAGATTCAGCCTGGTAAAAGAATGCTAATATCTCTGGGGAAAAACATTAAAAGATCCAAGATACTAACTTACAGGCTGAAACATGGAAAGCACAGATAGTGAGAAAGTCTAAGTGATGATGGGCAGACTAACTGGTATGGGACCAACCACACTTTCGTGTCTAGTGGCATTGAGAAGTACACTTTGTTCCAAAGACACTTTGATGAGCCCAGGGCCAGAATGCAAATTGTTTTGAGATCCTCTGGAATGACCAGATTTATACAGATCAAAATTCCTGGTGATCATTACCACAACAGGGCACATCATCCTTCGTTAGTATATGTACAAGCCACACAAAAGAACTTTGTTTAAGAAGGAAAAGCTCTAAGACTCAAGAATTTGGAAATAGACTGATGTGTGATTATTGCAATCAACTGTCCAAATCCAACACCGGATGGATAAGCCACAAGAGAAGCTGCAGACTCAAATACTGCCCATAGATCCTCAGCACTGCTCCTAACCACTCTCTCTCTCTCGAGACGAAAAGGGGCCATAACATACATATTTTGAAATTATGTCTGAATTTGCTATTTTTGTTAAGCACTGCATTGATGCATGAACCCAAATGATATTTTCCAAAATGATTCATTGACCAAAAGCCATTTATTAAATATTAAGGACTTTAAAGCTACTCCTTACCTACCCTCCACTGGGCACGTACCAAGACTGTGTTGAAATGAAGAGCTATTTATGTAGGTATCACTCATTTTAGATGGGTTACTTTGCGCTAATCATTCTGATTGGACTGCTTGATGGGATCTATCCAGTTAAAAGGATCTTCAAGACCTGCCTCTGATTTTTGTACTTGTCCACAATACAAAGAATACAATAGCTTTGTCTTAATTATTCGGACTTTAAATTTTTGAAGCAGGCACTGTCTCTTATTACATGTCTGTAGATGCCTAGTAAAGAAAAGTTTTGATCTTTGTTGTGGATCCTACATAATACTTTAGTAGTCTCTGGGTGTAATTCTCACTTATTTGTATTAAAACAAAACAAATTAAAGGCAATACAAGTAACAGTTTTAGAAAGGGTGACTCTCTGCCTATAAAATTTGTTTAAGAAACAAGAGTTTGACTCTGAAGCTGATGTTTATACATGCAGTCAACTGACTCCAAAGTACCATTTACTTCAGAAAAAGGCCTCCTGAACACAAGGGAGTGGTGAAGGAAAAATCTCTTTTCTATAAATTGCGCGAAATAAATACTTTGCACATTGATAATGGTAATTTGCTGACAGATTCAAAAGTGTTACCCTTACCCCAGATTCTTCAACGGACTTTCCATTGCATGTCAGAAAAATTAGCCAAGTGAACATTTCCAATAAAGCGTTTTTTTTGCATGTCATATGTCTGCCCATCACAGAATGATTGTTCCATCTAGGTCAAAATACCTATCACCTTCACACATATGAGTCAACCAGATGCCACCTACCAAGAGACTGTATTTGAAGAGGTGTGATTTTGTAAGTTGTACTGGAGCAGGTAGTAGTGGGTGATAATTATGACAGAATCTAAAACTTACGTAGATGATCCCATATTTATGTTATAAAGTTAAGACTGTTATGGGAACACACCTGAAAAAAAGGAAGGTTTCCCTTAGGTGTGCAGAGCACCAGGAGTTTGCAGATGGGAGGGCTGTTAGGCAGACAAATACATGCAGTTAAAATGCTGTGGGATAAGAAAAAATGAATTGCCATCCTGAGAGACCTAAAAGCACCATTAGCTGTGGTGGGATCCATCTATGTTCTCTCCAGCTACAGCGAGCAAAAGTTTAGAGCAAGTTAGGGCCACACAGGCAGCTTGGTGGAAGACCAAGGGCTGCATTTAACTTGCATAAATGAGAATGGACTGCTCCCACCCTCATCGTTGACAGTGCTGGGTAGCACACACACACACACAATTCCCAGCATGCAACAGTCAACCTTCGGCAGTCACTCACGTGATTCAGAATGAGGCAGGATTTTAAAGCTGGGACCTGCAGACTCTTGCATATTGGTTGAAGAATTTACCTTGTAACCTGCGTATAGCTGTGATCCACCGTACAGAGTTTAGTAGCCTAACTGTATTATGGACTTCCTCATTAAAAGGAACCATATTCCAGTCACGTGAGCCAATGGCCTCACCAGGCCCCTGGGCGAAGTGCATGCAACGCAGCACTCCCAGAAGGACAGCATCTTGGGCAGAAAGGGTGGGACTGGGGCAGCACCACCCCCCAGCACCACTTGGACCATGCCACCTAGAGCTCTGAAACATGCTGCGCATGGCTCCGGTAACAACAAGGACCCAGGGCTCCTGCCTCCCTCACCCTCTCCAGTTCGACGGCCTGATTCCAGTAGGATATACTGGAACTCCAGGAACAAAATGGGAATGAGAAACTCAAGGCATCAGCGGTACCCCTAAGCTCATATCAGGGTGACACATCTCTACAGAAATTTGATACTTAGTAGATTATTCAGGCAGGCCACACACCTGCACAAAGACAGCCACCTGTTCTGTAACTGGTGTTCTTCGAGATGTGTTGCTCGTGTCCATTCTAATTTGGGTGTGCGCTGAGTGCATGCCCCATTGCTGGAAGCTTTTTGCCCTCGCCAGTAGCCTTAGGGTCAGTGCGGCGCCCTCGGAGTGGCGCCTGTATGGCCGCCCATATATGCACTGCCTGCCCCGCCCCCCACTCAGTTCCTTCTTGCCGGCTACTCTGACAGAGGAGAAGGAAGGAAGGAGGGTTTTGGAATGGACATGAGCAACACATCTCGAAGAACACCAGTTATGGAACAGGTAACTGTCTTTTCTTCGAGTGATTGCTCATGTGCATTCCAATTTGGGTGAACGCCAGCCAATGTCTAGGAGGTGGGGTTGGAGCCCCGAAAAGAGTGCAGGACAGCCCTGCCCACCACAGCGTCTTCCTCTGCATGCTGCGTAATGTGCTGTGAACGTGTGAATGGAGGATCAAGTAGCCACCCTGCAGATGTCCCGGATAGGGACCTCGGCCAAGAATGCCGCACAGGATGCCTGTGCCCCAGGGGAGTGAGCCTTGATTGGGGGAGGGGGGACCCCGCCAGTTTGTAGCACCCGCCCTGGTGGCAGCATCTGCGGCATCTAGGGCAGCCTGTAGTGCTGCTCTAGATGAGTCTCTGCTCTGCTACCAGAGCTGTAAATTCTGACTTGGTGTCTGGCAGGGACAGTTCAGTGAAACAGTCCATAGAGCTGGCCGTACTGTACACATACCTACTAACCATGGCCTGCTGGTTAGCAATTCTTAATTGTAGGCCACCTGTAGAGTAAACTTTCCTACCGTTCAGGTCTAGTCTTTTGGCCTCTTTGTTTTTAGGGGAGGGGCCCTGACCCCCCTGACCTTCCCTATTGTTCACAGAATCCACAATAAGAGAGTCAAGGGGAGGATGGGTGAATAGATGTTCACTTCCCTGGGCTGGGACAAAATACCAGCGTTCATTTTTCCTAGCTCTAGGCAAGGCTGAGGCCGGGGTTTGCCACACTGTCTTAGCTGTGTTGGTAATTGTCTTTATAATGGGCAGTGCCACCCTGGAGGCTCCAAACATTGAGAGGATATTTGTAACAGGGTCTCTCTCATCCCTGACCTCTTACGCCTGCACCCCCAGACTCTGGGCAACCCTCCTCAACAGCTGCTGGTACGCTCCTCCATCCTCCAGTACTGGGGATGCAGAGGATCCAGCTAACACCTCATCTGAGGAGGACAAAGATGAGGGCATCACGCCCTCCAAGCCCACCAGTGCGGGGAGGTTCTGGCACCTCCATTCGAGTCCCCGGCACTGTAGTCTGTGGTGCCATGCTCGGTGCCTGGGGAGAAGGGCCCCCTAGTGGTCCCTGGTATGATGTCATGAAGACAGGGCCACTCTGCACCTGGGATGGCACCGGTTCTGTCAGTGCTGGTGTCCACTGCACCACAGTTTCTGGTGCCTGCAGTAGCGGTGCCCACGCTTGGGTTGCCTCCAACTGCACCTGTGCTGATGTTGGTGCCATTGTCGGTGCCAGTGCTGACGACTCTGCTTGCTCTCTTGGCGGGGGCTCCCAGAGCAGCAGTCAGTGCTGATCTTGGCACCTGAGGGGTGGCAGGCGCCCTGAACGGGAGTCCTGCATCCCACCCCTGTGCCTCATGGATTACCCACGGGGTCCAAAAGGGCCACTGCGGTGCCCCTTGGCGGGGGCGGCTCTGCCATTCCCCTTCTGAGGGCCGTCAGGAGTGGTGTCGGTGCCCTCTGCATCAGGATGACCTCGTACTCCCGCTCTGAGCCAAGCTGGAGTAAAACGAGTCCGACTCTGACATGGACCCTGACGCCAACGACCATGGTCGTGCTGAGGGCCCTGTAGCTCCCGCAGTTTCCTGCGCACCCTGTACCGTCTGCCTGCCACCGAGGGAGGTGACCGTTTGTTGGGGTCTCACTGGCGTCACGAACTGTGCTGGGCTCCCTAGAGCCTGATCAGGCGCCTGGAATAGGGGCGACGAAGGCTCCTGGTAAGGCATCTGTGGCAGCACTAATCTGCAGGAGACCTTGCGCAGCGCTAAAGCCCTCTGGTGTTGAGGGCAGCCTGGGAGAGTGTGGGCTCCCGCATCGCACTGGAGTCAACACCCGCACTTCATGACCCTGGTCATGGTGTGATCTGGTGGACTCCCCCGAAGCTTGTCTTCACCTTCTCCTCTCCTGGGATCAACCCCGGTTCCGTCCTCTCTTTTCACACAGCACCAGGGACTGGCTCTTATGGCACTGGGAAGCGCCAGGTGCCGAGTCCTGCTCTTGGTGCCAGAGCACTCTCCACCGACAACGCGGCACTCTGAGTTCCTGCCAGGAAAACGTCTGGGCACAAGGCTGATTCCATTAGAAGAACGTTCAGCCGTTGAGCTCTATCTTTTAAAGTCCTGGGCTTGAAGGCCTTGCAAATAGAGCAGCACTCCCAGAGGTGAGTCTCACCAAGGCAACTCAAACAAGCCCTATGCGAGTCGTTTTTGGGCATACTTTTGCCACATTTTGAACAGTTTTTAAACCCCGGGGAGCCAGGCATCCCCTGGCGCCGAGGGGGTTAAAGACCCACCTCGGCTCACTAGGTGCTAAGAGGAACTATTTACCTATAGAGTTAACTATCTAAACTATTTACAACTTAAAACAACAAAGGCTACCAGCAAACTGTCAGCAATGAGGGAGCTCCAGCAACTGACAGCACAGAGAGAAGGAACTGAGCAGGGGACGGGTCGGGTGGTGCATATACAGGTGCCAGTCCAGGGGACACTGCACTGACCCTAGGGCTACCAGCCAGGGCAAAAAGCTTCCGGCAATGGGGCATGCGCTTGGCACACACCCAAATTGGAATGCACATGAGCAATCGCTCAAAGAAGAACTTGAGCTTGCTGTATCTATATTACCCCCGACCTGTGCCCTTCACAGATCCAACTACCAAATGCAACACTAGCTGGTCTGCGGGGTTTGAAAACCTGCAACAGCACATTTCACTTCCTTGCTAAGCTTTGTCTTGACTGGTGTCTACATTTGCACCCCACCTGCTGTGAGGAACCCCACTGAGCATACCTGAATGACTGGGACAGGCAGCGGTGCCTTTGGGTTGGACCTCAGCATGCCCCTTTCACACCCTTATGTATGGGGCAACAGACCCCTTACTAAAACTCAGATTTGGCTGGCCAGCCCCCAGTATCCAAAGGAGAGGGATGGGCCAACGATAAATCAGAACCATGAGACTGATAGTGCACAGGGACTATGGGGAGATGCCAACTGGGGTTGCCAGACATCCTGCAATGTGCAGGACAGTCTTGAATTTCCCTGACAGGTCTAGCGCCCCCAGACATTTTTATGTAAATGGGGGATGTGGGAGTTACCAGAGAAATTCCCTGTCCCCAGCCAGGGTTCCCATGGATGGGGCTGTTGGTGGGGAATGATGCCCTAGCTGCCTCCCAGCTGCTGGGCTGCAGGGTCCCTTTGACCCCTGGCTGGGGACTCTATGACTGGGGCTGCCTGTCCCACATAAGGTTTCTAAATATTTGGTAATCCTAATGCTAATGCTCCAGGTCAGCCTGCCTGATAGGGCAGGCAGGCTAATGAGAGAGTCAGGAGGCCAGGGAGCTGGATTTGCCTGGGTCAGGCTGAGCAGGGCTGAGCTAAGGAGAGAGCAGGGCCCAAGCTGGGCCGGGGAGTACAGTCATGACAGTCAGAGACAGAGACACAGCACAGAAGGCAGATTCATGCTAGGAGCAGGGCTGCAGCCACAAATCATAAGACACAGCATGGAGAACAGATCCACACTGGGACAAAAGTTGCAGCCAAAGAGCCAGTGGGGTTAGAGAACCAGCCTGGGAGCTAGAGGCAGAGAAACAGAGAATAGAGCTGCAGCTGGGTGTGGTCCCTAGCTGCAGAGAGCAAGAGGGGCTCTGAGTAGAGGCCCAGCACAGGGAGATGCCACCAGCGAAGAGGCCATGCAGGCGAGACTTGGAAGAAGACTGTGACCCCAGCTAGGGGGCTGTTGACATGCAGAAGGGTCCTGCCACCCAGAACCTGAAAATGTGCAACTACCACCAGGTCAAGTGCCTCACTTGCAGCATCTCTGCACCACAGTCAAGGCCTGAGCATTCGGCCTGGGACATATGAGTAAGAGATGTGAACTGCCCTGACATTCTAGAGAAGCTGTTTGCAATGTCCCTGTGCTACAGAGCAGGGTGAGATGTTTTCCTTTAACTTTTTCCATTTTTCCCCTCCTCCTTTTTGAAAATGGATTGCCGTTTAACAAGCCGTAATTGCTTTGAACTGTATGCAATGATCAGGGGGTCAGGGAAATGTGCAGAGCATAGAGAGCACCCCAGAGTGGGGACATCTTAACCCCTGCCCTAGGTGACCACAACAAGGTTAGGACTTAAGCCCTCAGAAATCCTGGGCCCAGTCTTGTTGGGATTATAGGGCCTCTGCCACACAAGAAAGGCGAAGGGGAGCCCAAGGTCAGGGAGGCTTCTGGGTAAAGCAAATTGGAGTGGAGATTCCGATCCTTTTGCTAGGCCATTTCACTGGGGTAGTGAGGAAGCCAGGAAAGTTCCCTTAAATAGTCGGACCATTCCCCTGCTTGTATCATTGTGGAAAGATGCTCATCCTGCCCCATTTTTAGATGGGCTCTGTTTGCCCCATATTTATTGCCTTCCCTTGCCATTTCCTTCTTCTCTCTCCATTTTCAGTCATGGTCTCCTTCAACGGGCTGGTTTTATGTCAAATCTCAAGTAGGCTTTTTAAAAGCACATTTGCTGGTTTTAACCATGTTGCGTAAGCATCCCTAGCTTTTTAGTAGGGGGAGGAGCTCCTTCCAAAACAAAACCGCTAAGCCAAACATGCTGCAAGAATATGCTCAGTCACAAAAACTGGGTCTGTTACCAAATCTGCATATTGACACTGGATCAGCTGTCTGCTTTTGCAGAATTCAAGGATAATCAGACAGTATTTTGTTTCATAACAGTCATTTGCCATGACACAAGAAATATCATATGACACATGGGCGATCATGAGCTTTGCTTCCTGAATGCTGGATTCCGTAAACATTCCCTTGAAAGATATTCACATCATTCAATCACACCGCAACCCAACTGGCCAATTAAACTAAATCATGACTCCTTTCTGACACCAGAGGTAACCTGCTTCTGATTTACAGGAATAGCCATAGGATGAAAAAGAAACCCAACGTATTGGTCTATTGCTAACATTTAATGTACACAACATGAGCTAATGAGCTGCAACACATAAGACAATGGAGAGGCTTTCCTTTGAGCATTTACTACCACCAACCATTTATAATTAGTTTATATAGACACACAAGGAGAAGGAAAATCCCTTTTGTTCCCTTGTAGGGACAGAAGCTGACTGCTTGCAAGTCTGAACTCCTGCAGGAAACAAAGGAAAATCTGCATTTCTGCAGTAGATGATTTCCATGCAGCCCTCAGGGCAGAGTGAGCCATAAAACACAGCATCTTTCAGCTGCCTCCATACTATAGTGCATTCCGACCCATAGCAAGGAGCTAGGTTATTTTCCAAGGGATTAGCAAGGAGAGGAATCTAGCACAGGTCACAACCCTTGTACTAAGGGAATAGCTTGATGGTTTTGCCTGAGACTTATGCAAATAGTTCATATAAAAATGTCACCAGGGAATATGTTTGTGATGGAGTGGGGGATACCTGTGTGTGTGTGAGGGGCTCACAGAGGGTGTGGGGCTCCTGCTGAGGGTAACCCTGACGACCAGGTAACACCTTTGTACTGCAAACAGAGGAGGAGATGGAGCCTGAGGGGTTTGAATTGGAACTGGTAGTTGGAAGCAGTTAGTCTGGGCTGAGGGAGAGCGAGACAAAGGAGGGGGCCAGGCCCCAGCTCTGGGGGCCCCTCGGGGCCTCCTCTCCTCAACATGGATGGGACTGGCTGTCTCTGCCTGCTGTACTGACTCCTCTGTACGATGCTGTGTCCTGTCGGCTAATAAAGCTGCTGTTCTCCTGCTGAGTGAGAGACTCTCCTGCCTGCGGACAGGGTGCAGAGCTTGGGGGACCCCAGAACCCCATCACAATGTTCCATAAATTTTTGCTAAAAATCAGTGAACTCTTTTCTAAAAACTTAGTTTCCTTTTGTTTTTGCAACCTACTAGAACTGCCTTCAACAAGAAAAAAGAAATCCACTGATCAAAGAAAAATCTTCACCTTTACCATTGTAGTGCAAATTATACTTGGTGAAAATAGGCATGGAGTACTTAGCCACTGAATTGTTCAACAATGAATGGCTTTACAGAACAGTGGGCTTTCCCTCTAAAGCTAACTATAGAATGTTCAATCAAACAATTTGCAGGAGAAAGGGTTTAAAGCCACATCCAAATGACTTAATATACTACCACAATAGGATACTGACCCATGACTGCCCCTTCTAGGTATTACTGGATTACAAATACAGGTTGAGCCGTGCTAATCCAGTGCCGAACAAGGGAATTTGCCAGACTACAGGAAATCATGATTGTGTAGCAGCATTACCAACACTTCCACTGTTTATTGGTCTCTTAGATGACACTGGGATTTTTTTGTTTGTTTGTTTGTTTTGGGAAGAGGGAAGGAAATAGCGAGAGAGGCATCAGACACCAACGGATGCTGAGCCCATGGTGGTGGTCGTTGATGACATTGATGATGACGATGACGATGACGTAAATTAGAGCTAAAGAACAGCACAGAACCCTGAGAGCCAGGACCGGTGGCTCTAACGTCCTTGATGGGATTGAGGGAAACTTGGCCATACCTAGGATAAGGGGACATCTGCCAGACCACAGATGCTGCTGGAGCCGAGTGTGTTGGACTAGAAAGTTTCAACTTGTAATAATTTGTCAGACTTCAAGACCAGAAGAGACAATTATATCATCTAGTTTAGCCACCTGTGTAAAATAGGGCATTACGTTTCACAGTTACCCCATGTATTATACCCAGTAATTACTGTCTACAGTAGAACTTCCAGAAAGGGATCCAATACCAACCTGACAACATCAACAACGGATGGAGAATTCACTGCTTCTCCTGGTATTGTTTCAGTTGTCAATCACACTGTTGGCTAAAAATGTGCATCAAACTTAAACTTGTCTCACTTCAGCTTCCAGCAACTGGATTTTTGTTGTACCTTTCCACTAAAAAGCCCTTTGGCACCTGATATTTTCTCCCCCAAGGTATTCACACACTAAGCCTTCTTCCAATTTTTTTTTTTTAAACAATAAACTAAACAAATTGAGCTCTTCAGCCTTTCGCTATGCAGCATTTCCGTCAGCCCTCACAATAGTTCTGCAACTCTTGATAGAACCTTCTCCAATTCTTTCCATTTTTTTTTTTTTTTTTTTTTTTTTTTTAAAATATTCTGGACACCCGAATTGAATAACAAATCAATGATCAGGGTGAGTCACCTAGTGCGTAACATCCAGACAAAAAAACTCCCCAGCCAACCCCACTCTCCTTCCCACATCTCTCACAACTTAACAGTTTGATTTCAATTTCAAGAACCTTGGAGAAGAGAAACTTAGCTGCATTCTAGTGGCTATGTCAACACTTACCAGGGAAGAGGTGCATTCCAGGATCAATGGCTACCCCTTAACTCCCTGTGAGCCACAATGATTAAGGAATATCGATGGGAGGAGCACTCCTGTCAACATTCTGCAGCGAAGACAGGGACCAATGTCGATGGCTGCAAATAATCGATTTTAGGAACCCATTTGGCATACCTAAAATTGCGTAGCAGCTGTCAACATTCCTGGTAAGTGTAGATGTAGCCTGATGGATATTCTGGAATCTATTGGTATACAATGCAGCTGGCCAAAATGGAAGGGGCTTAGATAAATGGAATCACAGAGCTACGTAACTGCAATAGTGCCTACAAGTGATTCTTAATGGCTCGGCAATAGGCAGCAAACTGGTTAGTTAATTTAAACCAACTATCTGCCATTGCAGACTAACAGCCCAACGTGGCAGGTTATAAACTTTACTGGCTGATGTCTTAATTTAGAGTAAACTGAAGAACTACCTGTCACAAAGGGCAGTAAAGACTCAGTCAACTTAAAACACAAAGTTGCTTAACTAACATTTGGGTCTGTGCAAACTGAATCAGCCCAAAGGATTGCCAGGTGAAAAAACCTAGAATGCCAGAGACCAGCTGAAGGCAGTTTTTGTCTGGTTCTCATTTTTCAAAGGCTTATCAGGTTTTGCTTATGTCTTTACGTGCATGTTTGTCACTCTTACTTGGAACACGTTAATCTCTCCAGTTAACTGTTAACCAAACCTGGTCTCTAGTCACAGCTGTTCATATTGTTAACCAAGAAATCATAAAGATTAACATTCCTGCTTCTCACATCAAATAGTATGGCTTCTGTTCTCAGACTTGATAATTACAGGTTCTATTATATGCTCTGTTTGCATGCTTATGTGGTAACAAGTATAATCAAAACTATTTAGCAAACACTGAATGCAAAGTGTGCCGGTTCAAACTCACTTTTTTCTGGAGGAAGGGTGATTGGATAAAAGAAAGAAGTGGGTTGAGATCCAGGAGGCGGCACTGCCTTTGGCACAAGAAAGAATGCTTTCCAACCCACACCCTTAAAAGTAGATTTACTGGTATAAACTCTGGGAGATCCCATTAATTGGGACGGTGAGACTCTCTCAGAAAAACCATCAGTCATAGCTTAACAGCCACAACACACTTAAAAACCTAGCAAACACTAAAAGGCTTATGTAGAACTGGTAAAATATCTCCTTCCTCCATATAGAGCTAAATGGCAGCCAGCAAAGACTGGTTTCTTGAGGAGATTGTCAAATAATGAACTTAAGGATGCAGAGATGTTTCCAAAAGGAAAAGTACCTTCAGCTACTGAGAAAAAGATGAGCTCTTTGGCTTGGAAACACCAAGTCTTACTCCAACATTAGAGAGAAATGACTAAGGGGAAGTTAGCATTGTCTTGCTTATACAGGTGGGCTACCACTAGGGGTGATTACAGAACTCCTGTGCTATTTTTACCCACAAAAAAAGGCTCAAATCTACCTCATTTTTGTTTGCAGCCAGACTATACTTCAAGGCAGCTATACAATAACATTCCAAAAATTAACTGCAAAGCTAACAGGAGCATGGAGTCAAATACAGAAATAAACTGTGTGTTTCCCCCAGCCAGGTTGCAAGGGCTTTCAGCATGAATACAGTTAACTTTAAAAAAAGTCAAATACTTCTATGAAATACTTTGGTACTTCCGCGTCTGCTAAAAATCCATCATCCCATGTCCTTCATAATACCACCAATCCCATGGAATCTAAAAAGTTAAAATATTTAGGGTTGAATCTGTTCTGTTGCTGGAATTAAGCCCATGAGGAACATCTGCAGAATGCCTCAACTAGCCATTTTTCAGCATAACTTTACACTTCACCTTTAACCAGTGCAAGTGCAAAGGGAACATCATTACAAGTACCAATCAATCCCAGCTACAAATTCTGCAAACACAAACACACACTGACAGAACAATTAAGTTACTGATGCTCCCCTACAAGGCTAAACTCTAAACTGGAAATGCTGTGCCCTGACAACAAATTTGATTAAGCAGACTGGAGGACCTAAATGCTTAATAACAGACCCACGTAATGCTATTCCTCCCACCACAAAACAATACAAAGCAATCAGGTGCAAGAGCTAAGCCACTGGTTCCTGGAAGAGCCCTTGTAGGAGACATGCATTCCCAAACGTGGTATTTAAATCACCTGATGGTCTTCAATTTAAACTAGCAAATAATTCACTAGGTACTAAAGTATTAAGAACAGGACAATGAGGTGAACTGAGATGATGGGAAACCAACAAGGCAACCATGGTGACTCATAAGCAGGCATGTGCCCATTTAGTTCAGGGGTTCAAATTCCTGCCAACATGGAGCAGATGGCTCTAAAAAACGTGGGAGACTTGGGGATCTGACTTGCTTTTGACACAGGGTTTTTACTTGTGTTTCTCTCCACACATCAGGACACGCACCCATGAGCTTGTAAAACTCTTACATAGAAAAACACAGATTTTTGCTTCCTCAGGGAGCTATCAGGAGGTGAGAGAAACACGGAAGTCTACAGCCTCCAAAGAAGGTGTAAGATCTTCTTGAGAGACAGGGGAATTGAAGAAAACCATAGCAACAAGTCAGTCCACCTACCCAAACCACCCACCCACCACCAGTTTCATTTGCTGACGTACATCAAAAACAAGCTGGCTGCTATCAGCTCTGGAAGGTGAGCAAGCCCTGAGAGCTCATTAAATTTGATTCTCAGCTACTCCCGTGTGCCTGCAGCTAGTGAGCAAGTAGGATATAAATAGAAGTTATATAACGTCTCTTTGTTGATTCCTGTGCTTACCAAAAAAAAAAAAAAAAAAAAACCTGCAGCATGACCTTGTTTTTCTGAATAGCCTGTCTCTGCCTGCTTGCTGAAGACTTTAATCCTGTTAGGGATCATCTTAAAAGTTTAAGCAACGGGATATAGATTTCACAGAAAAAATGAATACAGATGAGAAATTACGCATTTGCAACTTACTTTCTATCTGCCTTATAGTTTCACAATCACATTTACTGACTGTTCAACAGAGCCAGGGCTTCTCCAAGTAAGATATAGGAGAATATGCAATTCTAAATAACAGAGTCTATAGGTCTACAGAGATCACAGCATGGTGAGTAAATGTAACATTCAGAGCCTGGTGTACTTCCAGGTCCTCATTTTCCATCCATATAAACGCTATATTATAAAAGGGCAGAACCAGGGAGGCTCCCACAAGCTGCTGTGATGCAAACATACTGATGGCTTGATTACTTGCCAAATACAACCCAACAATCACATATTACACATATGAAGTAACAGAATATTTTTTCTACTGTTAGAGCAGTAGTGATCCTGAACTGTTGGTCAGAAAGAAAAAAATAATCTGATTAGTCCTACTTGCAAGAGCTTCCTGGTCCAGAAAGCATACGTAATAGTTTACCAACACACTTCACTTGACAATATCTTCCGAGGTATTGGTCTACAAAACACTCGTATCACCTAGACATCTTGTGCATGTGCACATGCAATTTAGTGTTGACTAGTTTTCCTGTGTTATCTTTTAAAACACTCCAAACACACCTTCCTTATCTTAAGAAACTGGAAAGTACCTATAATTTAAAAAAAAAAAAAAAAAAAAACACGCTATGCTGATTAGTACAACTTAAAACAGAAAGTACAGAATCCCCAGAGAGGTCTGACTTTGCATAGCCTTTCTCCACCTCAACTCTGACCAATTTTCAGGGTTAATTTCAAATCATCTGATGTAACCTCGGCAAGCAAAGTGGAGCTCAAGTCTAGAAGCCTCTGGCCTCTGCAGCATTCCAGTGTGGCCGTCTGGAGATTCTACAACTGCTTCAAGTACATTTAAATGAGGGAAGCTTTCACAGAAATATATAGGATTGATCCATTTTTTTTGTGCTGGTACAGTACCAGCACCTTGGCAGCCCCAGCCATGGGATTGGCTAGGAGGGTGAGTGTGTGGAGGAGAAGCTGGCTGAGTCCTCGCTCCTTTTTTTTTTTTTTTTTTTTTTTTTTTTTTAAATACAAAGGAAGCACTGGGAAAGATTAACCTTATAAATATGCTTCTAAGTTCGATTTTATGCTACTGCTTGGTTTTGTACATTTCAACATGCTGAAGAATTTTATATGAAAATAAACAGCTATGAAGGAGCTGCACCCTCTGCATGCTACACTCTTCAATGCCCACTTTCTTCCCAGGGGGTTGAGGAACCGCAAGACCAGCCTCAGCCTTCCCAGGGTAGGGGAGGTGTAGGGAGCCAGGCCTCCCCCACCCCTAGGCCCCCTTCTGGCCTTCCCCCACTCTGCGCTGTCTGCCATCAGGGAAGGCTTGGGCAAGGTTGCTGTGGGCAGCTGTGCTGGGGCAGTTAGGAAGGAGGGGCACAGCTGGGCCGCCTCTAGCCATGGGAAAGGGGAGGAGCCACTGCTGCCAGGCCATGGCAGGGAGGGAAGGTGCCTCTCACAGCTGAGCCAGGTTGGGCAGCAGGAAGTGGCTCCCATCATTAGTGTAGCTGGAGCTCAGCTCCGAGCAGCGCCTTTCCTCCCCACCATGGCCTGGTGGCAGTAGCTGCTCCCCGCTTCCTTCCCAGGCAAGTCCCAAGGCCAGTGACAGGGAGGCAAGGAGCCACACAGCCCACCCCATGTCCAGCTCCTCTCCCAGCCTCCACTCCCCAAGAAGTGGACATACGCATTTATGTGATAACATCATTCTGTCACTGAGGCAGAAATATTTTCAGATATGGAGATAACAGCAGAGAACCTGAGGGTTTGAGCAGCTGGGTAGGAGAATAGTCGTGGGTCTGGCACTAAGAAACATGAGGGGAGTGGTTTAATAGCACAGAATAATAAGTACATTTATGACATTTCATTTCAAAGTTACTCATCCCAGTATGTGGCACAGTTCACATCTCTCAGTTAAGATTCAGGGACCACATCTGTTTATGTCTGCAAGGTGCATCACCAATATCTTACAAACTACTAGAGTTAGTTAGGACTCCCCACCAATGGAATGCCCATATCCCTTTAGTGTTGATTTAGTAGTGTTAGTTGGCTGCTGTCATAAGAAATCAGGTTAGAACTGGAGGCACGCTAGATTAGAAAAGCAATGTAATAGATAAGAACAGCATGGTTTTAAATGTTATGCCAACAGCTATGCATAGACCATGATGTTCTGAACTACTGGGGAATTGTAACATCAGACGACTTTTGAATTTGGTATCTGTAATTTTTGCAAGGTTACCACTGGTTCTTTTTAGCATGGCTCCAGGACATGGAACGCTTTTCTTCTCTGAATACCTACTGTGTCCAAATGGCACCTCATACTCAGTAGATCTGCTCCCTTTGTGCATTGTGCTCCTTTCTACTTTAGTGTCACCAACATTTTCTCTTTATTTATTAATTTTTTTATTAAACACCTGTGCATAGCCGGCACCACTGAGAATGAGTGATCTCCACTAATCCTTCCTGGGCATCAATGACAAATTTTTACTGAGCCACCATTCACCATCTTAGAACAGGGCACACCAGGGTCAAAAACCATCATCTGCCCTTTTGGATCTCTCTTACCAGTGTAAATGCACAAGAAAGAACCCAACTCGTCTTTCAGATCTCAGATGTTGCAAGGCTGGAACATAGATTTTACATGACACATGAGCTGTGGAGATATGGAAAATACGACAAAAATATGGCACATCGCAGTGTAACTTTCAGAGTCCCATTTCAGAGAAGACTCACACACTGCAAGCTCCAGACCCTGGCTCAGAGCATTTTTATTCTTACTTCTTCATTAACTTTTGCCTGCATGGGGTAATCATAGTTGTGGCCCGAGCTCCCCAGGCAGCTGTTAGGGCTCTTCAGGGTGCTCTTGCAATAGAATACTTCCTGGTTTTCTCTGCCCAGATCTGGCTCTCAATTCTATCCTAAGAAGTTCCACATGGAGTTCCACTGCAAGGTGACTTCCTGAGCCCCTGAAAGTAATTCCATAAACGACAGGAACACAGAGGGACCTTCTTTGCTCTCTTCTAGCACAAAAGCAAGCAGCCACTGAGATGTGAGTAGTTGGCAGCAAGGACTAATTGACATTAAAAGTGCAAACTTTAATGCAGGTGGGGAGTCAATGTCTCAGCCACATATTGGTTTGATTACCAATCCCCTCGGCTGAGTAACTTCTATATGTACTCTCACCAGGAGAGGTATTGTTGGGAAAAGAATAATTAGGGTTTGGGGCTATTTCACCTGTAAGAAGAGTAAATACAGTAAAACAGAAATATACTAGTTCTCAAGATTTGTACCATTTTTAAGTTTTGGAGAGATCTGAATGACTGACTTCATTTTGGTGCAGTAGGTAGCCTCATCACTTTATTTGCTCTTCCCATTAGTCAGGAAGGGTCAGGGGAAATCTACTTGTCATGTAACCTAACTTTTAAGAAGGTCCCTGCTTAAATAATCTGACCAAAATCACCATGGAGAGGAAGTTATGTAAGGAGTTTACTCATCATCAAACTTTCACAGATCCAGGACACCTGAAACTCTCTGGAGGTGAAAACAGCCTGTATGTTGCACGTAATTTTTATTTGGCAGACAAGAGACATGAACTATAGGAGAAGTGTTTAGCAGTTTCCCCAACTGTCATTCACTTGCCCAACTTATGTTAACTGCAGACAAATTCACTATGTTGAAGTCTATATATGACATACTTTGTCCTTGGATTTACTCTAAAGAAGTATGATCTATATTAAGCTTGCCTCCAAGGAAAATCACAAAACTATCTTGCAAAGCAAGCTTTAAAAAAAAGTAAAATAACGTATGTAGTATGTACAACAGGTGCCACACACCGGCCAGCAGCACTACAGAAAGGATGTGTGTGATGGTTCTCTTACATAATGCAGCTCTGAAGGTGATTTCTGAGACAGCACCTATCCACGCATTTCTCAGGAATTTTTGGCTCTGTCTCAGAAAGCCCAAGGGAAGTGACTGGTTCCAGCTTTCTGTGGGTAGACACACTAGGAGTTATGTAAAATATAAGGGAGCTTATGTAATTTTCAGTTCAGTGTGCAGTAACATTTATAAAAAGTCAATTTACTGCCTTTTCTGACCGTTTTATTCAAACACTTCTCTATTATCAACTGCCAACATGCTAAGGCAGGGATAATCTTCCCAAGGAAATTTGAACTCTCTCTCCAATAGGACAAATAAACTAATTTCAAAAATACAGTGAACACTTTCATATCCGGCAGCCCTCGGACTGGGAGGTTGCTGGATATTCAAATATTCTGAATAATAGAGATGTATACCTAGTAAAGCATAACACTAAAGAAAAAAAGATTAGATATTGAGAAACAAACGAAAATGTATTCAAAGTATTTTATTTACCAACTGTAGTACTGTACACTGTAAATGTATAGGGTACGTCTACACTAGAAGCATCTGTCTACAGATTAACTGTCAGAAGAGATGTTCCGACAAAACTTCTGTTGATAGATCTCATCTACACATAAAGGTGTAATCGACCTTTTGATCCACTCTTTCGACGGAAGGACCCCCCCACCCCCCCAGCATCTACACAGCTTTTTTCCTTGACAGTCTGTCAAAAAAAAAACCCCCACATTGTGTGTTTCGATGCTCCAAAAGTTTCGTCAACAAAACCCCAGTTTTTCGACAAAACTCTCTAGTGTAGACACAGCCATACTGTATTTCTGTATTTACCTTCACTGTACTTATAGTAAACATAACTAAAATTTACTTATGGTTATAATGCCAATTATTTGAGAGTTCTGGATGATACAATGCCAGATAGGAAATTATTTTGTTAGCCTTTAAAGTGTTACATGACTGCTTTTTTGTTTTGTGGGGATAGGAAAGAGTTTACTGTGAACAGTTTCTTAAACATTTCCATTAGATTCCTTGGCAATGGAAACAGTTCAAATGCTCACGTGTATTTTAGAAATTAAACGTAACCTAATCTGGATGAGGAAACATCTTCTTGATAGATTCGTGCTTCAAATGAAACAAAGTTATTTCCCAAAAGGGTAAAAACAACCTATCGGAATAAATAGATAAAACACACACACACACACACACACACTACATTCATCACCTTATAATTATATCATCAGCATCACCAAAGTGAGTGAGCTCAAATATACACTAAAATAAAGATTTAGCAGTTAAAAACTAATCAAGATATTCTTCTCTGAAATCATAGGTGCTCTCTTTCCCCATTGATCCACATGGGAGTTGCCTGGGAACTCCCACTATTAACATTAGCAGGAGCATCACACAAGTTCCTGTGTGTCAGTGGAAATTTTTTGCTTCAGTGCAATCTGTGCTCATTTCCCATGTGAAAACCTATAGTAAGAAAATACCACACAAGAAGCATTTCAGATCTCATTGCCAAGGAAGTCATTATGCACAACCTGTCAGTATCCCAAGTTTCCTCATTCTCTAAAGGGACATATATGGCAATAATTTTAATGCAGTAAAAACATGCAGAGTGTCTCGTGCGCTTGTTGAGAATAGCCTAGTTAAATGAGAGCCACTGATAATAAATGTATATTTATCACGAATTAAGTGTATATAGAATTTCCAGGCGAAGAATTTTGGTAGGTGGCATTTCTGAAAATTAAAATAAAAAATACACATCCACTGATAGTCTGTGATACAAGATTAACCGAGCTTAGAGTTATTATTCTAATGGCAGTTTGTTAAAATTAATCAAATCTCCGTAAATCCACACTAGAAAGACGGGGAGATCTATTAGGAAGTTCTAATTTGCAGAGATGAATAAGGGAATAACAAAGCAAAGGGAGACAAAGACAGTGCACCACAAAATGTACTCTATTCATTTTGACAAGTTCATCTGGGTTTTCTAAATACCTCATAATAGACCAGCAGCATTCTGTGTTTGCTTTGTAGAAATAATGAAGTCTTAGCAACAGGAAACGTCACACTGCTGTACTCTGCAATTAAACCCTTCCTATGCAGAAGGGAAAGATTCTTTTTAAAAAATGTAAATTGAAAGCAGTATGGATGATTGGACTACCCAGTGCAGTCTTCCTGTAACAAAATGTTTCCCGTAGCTTGTTTTACCTACTCACCCCCTTAACCTTTTGGGTTTTTAGGCAACTAAATGCAACATTTTCCCCAGGTGTGAAGGGGAAGCAGGTTATGCTAACCTCACCCAGACAGGAGACCAATTTAATGGAGCCATAATTTAGTGATGACTTTGTGGGAGGCAGAAGTGAAATGATGAGTTTACTACATCAGCCTTCATGTTCATTTAGATTTGTAGTAAATCCTGAGCCAGCTGTTCTCCCAGAACTTAAGCTCCGTCATTGGCATTCTTCTACATTAAATTTTTATGCTTTACTATTAATGACTCAAGTACTACTGAAAGAGCTGAAGTATGGCTGAGCTTTATTCATACTGAAGCAGCATCATGAGGTCCTGATCAGAGAGCCTCATTATGTTAGGCACTAGGCAAGCAAGAACATTCTCTGCCCCAGAGAGCTCACAATCTAGGATTATAACAAGCTGAAACAGGTAGGTTAACTAACAAATGGGGATAGGCGGGAGCTGCCAAGATGTGGCAATGGTTGCAGAAGCACCCATTTTTCACTTTGGCACTCTGCCTTTTGGGCTGCAGGAATCTGTGGGGAGTAGGTCACCCATAGCACAACTACTTCACAGGGTACTTTCAGCACAGTCCCATCCATCATTTGTGTGCATGAGTAATAGCTACTGGGTGTGCCTGGGACCTTCTATTTCATACAGCACTAGCTGGAGGTTGCAGGGAGTGATTTGGTGCATAAAACATCAGTGTAATTCTGCATTTAAAATAAATTCATCTCAGTAAAAAAAAAAACAAAAAACAAAAAAAGAGACTTCACCCCTTTAAGGAGGAATGTTGTCTGTGGTTGCATTAGTGCACGTAGACACGTACATTTGCTCTCTCAGAAGAATTGCTGGCGACACAGATCATTTTCCTAAAGGCAGTGACACTCCCTGAGCACTTATCCCTGGAGCTGGAGAGGATGGAAAAAGTTATTCTAGTTTGCTGGAAGTAGAATCTTAAAAGCCAAGATCACAACAAATTGGCAGAGTTACAAGGTACGGATGTGAGAATGCCATGAGGTTTACTAAAACTGCTCCACACCAAAAAACTTATTCCTAAGCAAATGCTTAACTCAGAGTTCCCCACACGTGCTGTGACACACATCAAGTGGAAACTGGGGAGTTTTTCTTTATGGTTAAAAATGTCTCCTTGGATACTGGCGACAGATTTCCCTACCAGACATAAATCAGAGTTAGTAAGGGATCCCTTGGGTCATCTAGTCAAAAATAAAAATGGGGATGTGGCCCTACTCAGTCCACTAGCTTCAAATTCCAAAACAAGCTAAGGAATATAGATGTATCCTTGACGATCTTGAACAGAATTTGATTTTTCTCTGAATATAAAGTGGGAAGGTATCTGCGCATTGCTTGAAAGATGAAAGCTCAGGTCTAACACTTGAGATAAATTTTAAGCAACAGCAGTAATATTGGAGGGGAGAATTCAAGTTGGTGTGGGGCTCTTTTTGCATCTTCTCAGGCAGACTGAGCAAAATGTTGATCACAAGAATGCATTCCATGTCCTCTTGGTCATACATAAAACAGACAACAGTGCTGAAGATTGGAAGGAGCCATGGTGGTTTTCCCCTTACTACAGAATAACATGACCAGATAGCTCAACCGTATAGGAGCAGCCCAATATTTTGGGTTTTGTATTATAAAGGTACCTACTCCTTCTGACTTCTGTACTAATTTTCACTTGTACTATCTCACTACCCTACTACAGGAACATAACATATTAGAAGATTATGTTGCTAAGAAATACTGAAATAATGTGGTTTCTTGACACTGACTGTGATGTTGAGTATAAAGATGTTATTTGAGTGTCACATAGTGAGGTAAGATCACAAAGCAGCATCAGTTTGTCCCACTGAGTTATGAGTCTCTGACTTAATAACTATTGGCTCCTCAGGATTTAAAACAACAGCAACACACCAGGGCTCTTCTGAGCCCTTTATTCCATGTCTTTTCCTGACAGAGTACATGGTGGAGCAAGTGCATGTTCTTTTTGTTAATAATCATGGAAATAAAAATGTTTAGTAATCTGATCACAGAAAGCCTGATGTCCACTGCACAACTTGAATGTTTGTAACTTTTAGCACAGCCTGACATTCCTGAGCTACATTCATCTCGGTATAATTCCACTGATTTCAAATGAGTTTTAAGGAGGATGAATTTGAAACCTTGTGAGTTAATTATAACAAGCCAGCTCGTCTATCGTCATGAGCAAACTTTAGTAAAAGAAGTGATGAAAGGGCCTAAGCAGAATCAGGGCTCGACTGGGCAAACGCACAGAAAAAAATATTCCCTGTCCTGGAAACGGGTCAACCTATAAGGCACCAAGAAACAAAAGGTTGGGGAAGCGGATGTATCCTGGAGATAATATTTCTACAAACCAATGCAGTTTGTAACATTAAGATCAAAACTAAACATGTCTTTTACGTTAAGTGTTGAGAAATATTTGATATCCAGTTCTCTAACAGAAAAAAAGGAAGTATCTATTTTGAATGATTATGCTACTAATAAGAATAATTTCATTCTATTTTGCCTGAATAAAACAAAAAAGTTATTGTAGATCTTGGGGGAATCCCACTTTAGACTATTTATGCAATATACACAAATACCAACATCTGTCAAAAGGCGCTGTACTTTCCAAGCCATTTTCAGATGCCCAGTGCATCTGCATAAAGTCCTACACAGTCTGACCTTGCTTAAAATATAGACTCCATGATAAGGCATTACATAGTTCATGATAATTTTTGTAGGCTCGCTTAGTTTTAATTTATATGTAGAAAAACAAGTTTTGACACGTTTTTTTTTTATTTTGTGCCCATCAAACTGCATACAGCCCCTAAACTGCTAGGTGAAGTCAGCTGGCACAAACTTCTAACTGGGTCACTATGTCTAAACTGAAGGCTTCTGTCAGGAGCCTGGAGGTCTCCTGACGGAAGTCTGCTGTTTCAGGAGCTTTCTGCCGACATCCCCTCTTCCTTATGGAATGAGGAAGGCAGGGATGTCTCAGCAGAGGGGGTTTCAGCAACATTTGGACCCATGTGGCTGGGACAAACATTGGGAAAGCTTCTCCCAACAGATTTGTCAGAAGGAGATATGTAAATCTATTGTACAATTTGCATATCTTTTACCAACAATTCTTGGAAATCTAGACATAGCCTCAGTGAAACCAAACTAAATATAGAGAAATGTAAGCCAATGAGACCATCATCATCAGGGAAATTAACTACAACTGCGGCTTGTCACAAAGTAAAGTGTCTTCTGCTTTTAAACCAGATAAAAACAAAACCTTAGTCCCACAAACTCCTTAACTTTACTCCTGCACGTAGACCCACTGACTTGAGTGGCAAAGCCATTTTATGGGACATCCTCCTATATTATCTTGGCCTGAAATATGAGCTTCCACACAAAGACAACTTTTAGAAGTCTAGTGGTGTTTAAAATACTTTGGTAAAAACAAGCCTTGAAATATTGCAATACTCAAATATAGTGCATAGTGAGCAAAGACACTTCCCAGTACTTTGGACCTATGATTATCTTCTTACAACTCTAACAGTTTGTTGAATTTTAGAAAAAGAATTTAAATTGGTGATATTTTGAATAGGGCATTGTTATCCATTTCCTTACCTGTATAGTAGTGTTACCACCTTCCAAAAGAGCAATGGCCAGCAGAATACTTTCATGAAAAACTCTGTCACTGGTAGCATTCATGATGAGGTCTATGACAAGGTTGGATGCACCTTCTTTATCCAGATGACACTGGACATCAGCCAAAGTCATTTCTCCCCTACTCATTGAGCTGGATCCAGCGCTTCCTCCTGTAAAGGTAAATCAAAACAAATGGCTTGAAACTCATGCCACACATCAGTCCATCAGGGGACAGAACTCATTCTCCTGTAAAAAAAAAAAAAATAGTCAAATATTATATTTTATATAATTCTAATAAATCAATGGTGTGAATAAATTTAAGTGCAAAGCAGTTGTGTGTTTAACTCTACCCAAGAAAGAACGACAACCTCTCCCCCGAAGAGTTCATACAAATCTAGAACATAAACACAGATAACATGCTTTCCAAAACCCAAAAAACCCCCTTGTCTTTACACTGAGTGTTAGGGTTTGATGAAATGTTATCATGAAAGAAAACTGCCACAAAATTGTGTTCGTAGCTGTGAGGGTGAAAGGAGTCTTCAGCAGCGCCCTGAAAGGGGAGAGGGCGGAAGGGAGCTAAATATACAGGAAGGCAATTCCATGTACAGGATACAGCCCAGAAGATGGCAGGAAAATGGGGCAGCAAAAGGATTTACATCATCGTTGGAGAGAAGGAGGAAAACAAGACATAAGGCCCAAGACAGTTCTAGGCAACACTGTGCAGAACCTTAAAACACCAAGGGAGGGTAGTTTAGACTTGATACTCTGGGCAACTGGGTGCCAGTGGAAGGGAAAGAGAAAGAAACAGGGATTAGCCTAGTGATTTTCAAAAATTTTTGTTAGGGCTCAATTAAAGAACATTGTTGATGCCCATGACCTTCCATAATTATCTTTTGACTGCAATGTGGCCTCTGGGGTGGGGCTAGGCGCAGGTGGTGGCTCAGGACTCAGACACCAGATTGGTGCATAGTGTTTCCCCCAGAGGTTCCCAATAAATGCGTGGCACAGGTGCTTGCTGCCTGTCTTAGCACTGTGCGGTGCACTGGAAGTGGCAAGCAGCAGGTCTGGCTTCTAGGCGGCGGAATACAAACAGCTGTGTGCTGCTTTCACCCACAGCTACCACCCCACAATTTCCACTGGCTGGCTCTCGGACAAAGAGTGCAGATTTGGGGCAGTACCCTGAGCTGCAGCCTCTCCTGTCTAGGCCCAGGGACCTGCTGCTGGCGGCTTCCAGGTGCTGTGTGGTTCACAGTGCCCGGACAGACAGGAAGCCTGCCTTAGCAACCCTGCTGTTCACCTGATCACTCTACAGCAAAGCAATCTAGTGCTTCTCATTTCATGACCCATTACTGGGTCACACACTACCGTTTGAAAATCACTGGCCTAGCTAATGAGAAACTAAGATAATTGGACTTGTGTGTGGATAGATGGGTAGTTTATTGGTTTTAGAATGAGATGAGCAGGTTGCACATAATGAAGAAAGAAATCAGAGAATCATACAACACTAGAATTGGAAGGGACCCAGAGAGGTCAAGTCCAGTCCCTTACCCTCAAGGCAGGACCAAGCACTGTCTAGACCATCCTGGATAGATGTCTGTCTAACCTGCTCTTAAATATCTCCAGTGATAGAGATCCCACAACCTCCCTAGGCAATTTATTCCAGCATATAACCACCCCGACAGTTAGGAAGTTTTTCCTAATGTCCAACCTAAACTTTTCTTGCTGCAGTTTAAGCTCATTGCACCTTGTCCTACCCTCAGAAGCAAGGAGAATAAGGAGAACAAAAAATACAGCATTATGAACACATTTTTAATGGGAACACTGACATTTTATTTACTCTGAAAAGAAAAATGCATGTTTTGATAAAAATGCTACTAATATCAAGGACAAAGCAATCAAAATTAAAGGCACCATATAAGTTACAATCAACTTTGACAGCACCTCTTTAGGCAGTAGTCAGATTTATCTTTACAGACAGTTAGTAAGACTGCCCTTATGAGCAATTTTTCCATTAGTCTTGAAAATAAGAGAATGAATTGCAGCAAAACTTACTATGTAAAACATATAGGCCGTGTCTACACTAGCGAAAAACTTTGAAATGGCCATGCAAACGGTCATTTCGAAGTTTACTAATGAAGCGCTGAAATACATATTCAGTGCCTCATTAGCATGCGGGTGGCCGCGGCACTTCAAAATTGACGTGGCTCGCTGCCGCGCGGCTCGTCCAAACGGAGCTCCTTTTCGAAAGGACCCCAGTAACTTCAAAATCCCCTTATTCCTATGAGCAGATGGGAATAAGGGGACTTCGAAGTAGCCTAGGTCCTTTCGAAAAGGAGCCCCATCTGGACGAGCCGCGTCGATTTCGAAGTGCGGGGGCTGCCTGCATGCTAATATAGCACTGTATATGTATTTCAGCACTTCATTAGTAAACTTCAAAATGACCATTTGCATGGCCATTTCGAAGCTTTTGGCTAGTGTAGATGTAGTCATAGTGCAATTTTATTCAAGGCAGGGGTCTCAGATATGGTAAATGGTAAGGACAACAAAAGGAACTTATACCAACCACAGCTCAGAAGAAAAATGTTCATTTACACATTTAATTTGAAATCATGCTCTTTCAAACAGCAGCATTTGTTTTATCCATTAGAAGCTTGCTGACTTCTCTAGAGTCCATATGAATAAAGACAGCTGTAAGTTATCCAGTGATGCTCATCTTTACAGTGTTCAGCAAAGCCAAGCCAGAGGAGCTCCAAAAAATTAGGATGATTTTTCAAATTAACACTACAGCATAACATCAAAAAAGTGCAAAACTTCTTCCCAATCCAACTGTTTACAGACAGAAATAAGTTATCATTTTCTATGCAACTGAAAAAGGCATGGAGGGGTTGGGGTGGTGCAGCCTCAGAGGAAAAAAGCTCCCTCACCTGTAAAACATTCAGACTGTTAGGCAGAAACAGGTACAGAGAATATGGCAGGCTAGACTCACAGAAATCACTAATTAGCAGGCAGCACATCCTACCTCCTGCCCCAGCCTTGCTAGTGCCTCCAGGAGACAAGGGGCCATTGCCAAAGCTTGTAAGGCTCTCTCTTCTTCCTGCAGGTTTGACGTTGCCATAGTAACGGTTGACCAAAACTTGCCTGAGTGCTTCACCCTTAATTCAAAGAGGTAATGAAATCAGCACTGCATAAATCCAATGCATAAATGAACGAATGAAATCCAATGCATAAATGAACGATCAACCATCAAAAGGAAGGGGGGAAGAGATGGGAGGATTGAAACCAGGAAGGTTCCCAAAGGAAACAAATATCCTACCATATTTTTGGACCAGACTAGGCATAGACCCATCCCACCAGCCTCAGCTGAGTACATGGGTACCAAATACCAATGATCACTCAAGTTCACATGCCACACTAAAATATTCCAGTTTGTGTAATATTGAGATTTTATCCCATAGCTGCATTTTTACTGTCCACTAAAAAGGACCCAAGGGTCAACTTCAAAACAGACGTGAAATTTGACACAATGTGTGATACAAAAAAACCCAACCTCCCCACAGAAAACGGAGAGATAAGGGGACAGCTAAAACTCGGTCAAGAAGGGTACCAAAAGAGAGGAATATACACAAATCCATGGTTTAAGATAACATCTAGTTATGAGAATATTTCCATCTCTTCAGACTCTGTTTTACAAGCTTCATATAGCTGAAACACCCTTCTCACCCAAAATGACTAAAAGTTAGTTGACAGTACTCTTCTTTGTTTAACCCCAGCTCCACCAATAGTTTACTGTTTTCCAACTTTTTAGTCTAGCAAATAGAAGCACAGCAGTTTCCCTGCAGCAAATACGATTAGTCATTTTGACCAGCATCCTAGCATGCAAGATCTTACAAGTTGCAGGATATCAATTCTCCAATAACGTGTAGCCTTGCAACTATATTCCAAGTCAGAAGGCCACAATTTTCTACTCTGGGTAAGATGCTCTGAGTTCATCAGTTTAAGATGACAGCGTGGAATACCTCTCCAAATTGGAGCCACCATTAAAAGGACTAATGCTGCTCACATGGATATCATTAAGAAACTCTCCTTGACACAGCTGAGACCATGACGGAGTACTATGTCTACAAGCTGCATAGTAATTTTGGTGAAATAAGCAATGTTACCATGCCAAGCAATGAACAGGTACAGCAGGTATTTTCAGAATCTTTAAAGATCTTTAGAGGTAATGAGAGAGACAAATAGCTGTAAAAGTATTGGTCAGGGAGTATATTTCAATTTAATACAGGATGTAGGGGAGGATGAAGAGGCTGTGAAGACTTAAGGAAAAAAGTTTAAGAGGGGGAAAAACATCCAACCTAGAACAAATCAAAACAGCCTAATGACCTTGAACTCCATTGGCGAAGATCATTTTGCCCATCATATTAGAGTTCATAAGCCAAGTAATGGAGTCTGCCACATTCATCCAAAATGTCCCTAACATAGTTTGACATCATCTGCTGTACAAATGAAGTGTCCGTATAAAAACTTCAGAAATGATTTTTAACACACAGACGAACAGTTATGAAATAGACCTATTAACATACACCACTCAAATTTATGCTTTGGATGAGAAACCATTAAGTTGGGCAGTCTTCAACAAATGATGAGGGGCAGCTTACCTGAAAGCTAAGAATCCTGTAACAGTTTTTGGAAACTTCTAGTCTGTCCCCATCATGTTGGAGAACAGAGCTGCTTTTTCTAGTAAACTCTAGTTCATCCAGTATTTGATCAACCAGAACTCTCATGTAGCCAGCATAACCCTGAGCCATGATGTGGCTTCTCCTTCTTACTCTGCCGAAGAGCAGAAATGAGTGCCAGAGCAACCCCACCTCTCAGGGGCTGGCCTACTCAGCACCTGCCCGGCATCCCACCAGTAGGCTCCTCTGCTCTCCCACCAGCATCCACTGCCCAGACTGGCTCCTCACTCCATACAGCTATGCGTGAGCCCTGCAAGCGGGTCACGGCACAGCCACATGAGAGCCCTGCAAGCGGCTCACAGCACAACCATGTTCAAGCCCTGCAAGCAGCTCCTGCTGTCCTCGCCAAAAGGTAAACAGGGCAGTGGTTGGGCAGGAGCTGGTGCTTGGGGGCGGGTGAGCTGAATTTTCTTATGGGGGGGGGGCACTAACTCATGCCTGTGCCTCCCCACAGCTGCTCTCTAACTAGAATATTTGATCATCTGGCAACTTCCCGGTCCCAGGGTTGCTGGCTATGAAAGAGTTTACTGTATAATTCCCATATTGAATGCCTAATGACTACACCGTTTGCCTTAGGCATTGTGCATCTAGCATCAGATTTCAAAATTATTCCCACACCCCATTAGTAGGGCCCTACCAAATTCATGACCGTTTGGTAAATTTTACAGTCATGGGACTTAGAAAATACTAACTCCCATGGTTCAAATACTTAAATATTAAATGTGAATGTGGTATAACCCTGGGGGTCCAAACCCAAAAGGTTCTGCCAGCACCATCCATGTAGAAATAAGGGCGTCAATACCATACTGTGCCACCCTCACTTCTGTGCTGCAGAGGTGGTGTTGCCTTCGGAGCTAGGCTGCCAGTCAGCAGACATGTTGCTCCCTGCAGCTGAGGTAGAATCCCAGAGGCGCAGCTCTGGGAACAGCGGATGCAAAATAAATGGAAAAACCCATCCCTCTCTATCCCAACCAGGAATAGCAGCTGGAGCCCAGAGCACAGTAGGAGCTACCAGGGCTCCCGAGGCCTGCTGCTCCCTCGCTTTGGGCTCAGCACTCAAAGATTGAATGGTCCTTTGGCTGGCTCTAAATGGGTGTGAGAAGGGGAGCTGGGACTGACCATAGTGTCCCCCTGACACACTGAAATGCTGTTCCTGCCCCAGAAGTGATGGGCTCCCCTCTCCACACACACCAAATGCCACCCTCATTTCGATGCTATCTGCTGGCTCTAGTGCTGCCTTCAGCATTAGGCACCCAGCTAGTTACTGCTAATTTCAGCTGCTCAACTCTGAAGGCAGGACAGAACCACAGGACAATGCCTCCCTATTATAGCCAGATTTCACAGGAGAGATTTCACAGTCTGTAGTACATTTTTCATAGCCACAAATTAGGTAGGGCCCGAACTATTAGCATGAAAAAAAAAAAAGTTTCCTTCTTCTGCAGTCGGCTTCACTTCAGGGCTAAGATTCAAAACACATTTTAAAAGGTGGCCTTGTCAGCAAATGTGCTCCCAAAATTAAAAACAAAAAAGACTCACAGGGGCACTCCTCCCACCAACTCCTTAGCAACATGATACTAGGAGAAGACCATTAGTTGCCTGTATTTCTGGTCATGGGTTGGGATGGTTTATGAAACTATAAAAGAAGCAGGGATTAATTCAACCCTTCCCACTAATAGAATCACACTGTGCAAGGTTTTGATGGCCAATAAAAAGACAGTGTTGTAATACACGCTGTAGTGACTGACATCTCACCTGCGGAAGGGTGAATAACCAAACAGGATCAACTCAGGTGATAAAACAAATTATGCTGTTTTCCACACGGGCACTCAGATGGGAAACTTGACATTTATACACCCTTTTATGCCAAAATTAAGTTGCAACAGGGTTTTCACATTACCACTTTCCCGTCTGTCAAATTAACTAGCAGTTGCCACAGCAACTGGTATTTAAAATGGTATTTTTATTACCTATGAATGATCTTTAAACACATCCATTCTGAATATCGTTGTTCCAGAAACTTCCCCCCACCCTGTCATCTTCTAAAGGTTAATGGTTGTTCTTCGGATATAGGTAGTTTGCTTTGACTTCTACTCAACTGGGGGGAAAAAAAGAATCTGATGACTGAAGTTTAGGGGTCAAAAATATTTCAGGCAAGAGAAAAGCTCAAGTGGAATATCTGAGTGTGCCTTTTGTAGTATCTCCACCTTCTTGCTATTGTTGGACTAGTTCTAAAATAGTGACACTCATGGAAGAGTATGATAGCCTGAGAAGCCATATGAAATCATATGTCAAGTGATTCCAGTTTCTATTAAAATGCTCATCCAGAGTTGCAAAGGCTTGGAGATAGGTTTTCATTTTCAATACCACTTGGAGCTCCAATTCAAGAACAATGGGAGGAAAAACATCATTTTCTTGAAGTAATTACTAAAAAGCTCTGAGCTATCAAACAAGCACCTGAGAAAAAGATGTAAATAAAAGGGGAGAGGAAATATTTTCCCAAACATGGTCATTAATTCAGCTAACATCACTAGGCTTTGGAACACTTTTCAAATCATGTTAATATAACAGGCACACACATATTAGATGTTTGAGTACACGAAACGTGCTATTCAGAAACATTCAGGGACATTCAGTTTCCTGTTTATTTACCATCGAGTTAAGCTGCTGGTTAACAATAGATAAGGGATTATAAATTTTATTGTGGCCAATGCACAGTATAGATAAATAGGGCACTGTGTGTACACAGGAGGTATCTTCTGCTAGATGAAAACCTTTCAGCAGGTAAGACACTGTAAATCTACAGGCACCCTTCAGTTACAATCTTAAGATTAAGGCAAATTTTATCATTAGGAAGCAAGTATTACAGCAACAGCAACTTAACTACAGTAGCAGGCAAAAATGGGAAACACCACAATGAACTGGACTCTACTTGAAGTGCTGATTTTGAAAACTGCTTTGCTATAAAGCTAACGGGTTGTTTTGCGGCCAGGCAAGCTAATTATGTAGGCCTGCCTATCCTTTTCCATGGGCTTGAAAGTGGTATGATATTACCAGTCTCAAGAGGCTAAACTCCCAAATGACAGTGTGAAAATAAAAACAAACCCCTGAAACTGAGATTTCCAAATCAACCAAGGGAAACACATACACACGCACATACAGTCCATTTAACATTAATTGAAGAGGTGTGCTACATGCTAGAAATACAAGTTTAAGATGTCCAAACATATTGAAAATATGTTCCCTTTTGAAAACAGGCAAATAAATTTTTCACATGCTTTTCTACTTGCATGTACAGTTTAAGAGAAAAGGAAAGGTGTAAGGAAGAGTAATGGTACTTAGCAGCCAATATACCAGACAACTGTACATACCCTTTTATGATCTTCCAGCAGCCTCTGTAGTAGACTTTGATCAAGCTCCTGCTGAGCATGCAGAAACTCTGTTATAAAGTACAACACTAAAAAGACACTATACCTTCATCAACAATAACTAAACAGTAGAAAAATTTAAGAAAAAAAATCATTCAGCTGAGAGCAATGAGGAGAGGAAAATAGGTTGACTGACAAACTTACTAAAAAGAAGTTTCAGGGCTTATCTGCACCTAACATCACCTTTGATGGTCTCCATCAAATTACACAGGACATGCAGGTTTGCACATATTTAGAAGTAAAAACACAAGGTTTCCACCTAGTTTTTCATTAACATAAAAACATAAAAGAGGCCAGGCTCTTGGAAACTCAGATGTGCATTATATCCATGCTTTTACTTACACTCACTCTCTCTTTTCAGGAGGAAGTGTTATTATAACACACTTCACTCTGGCCAGTATGGAAGTCTGGTCTCTTGAGAGCGTGGAACACATATAGCATGTAAACCCAATGCTGATGTCTCACTTCTGTTTGAGTATTTCAAAGTATTTTTGTTCTGCTGTGCAGAGTAAACACTATAGCAGGTTTATAATTTCGAAAGCCAAATTTTTTTTTAAATGAGGCAGAGTTTCAGAAACTTGCCACAGATGAAAACTTAATTTTGTAAATCAAGTACCTCATACTGTTGATGGCTTTGAAATCACTTGGCTCATTCATCATCATGTTTGCAAGGACTGATGTAACACTCAAAGAGTGTTCCACGTCTCATGGAATTCATTCTGTGAGCACCAAGCATATAGTTTTACATTTAAACATTACACCACAAACTTTATGTATAATAAAGCTCCCAAGTACTGTAAACTGCATTTTTCTCTTCATGCACTTGCAACAAATCCATAAGATTGCTTAGCCATATCCAATTATTTACACAGCCTAGGCAACTGAACAAGCAAGACTTAAGCTTCCATATAGCTTTAATCAGGAGCGAAACTGATCTGGTCATCAGTAGTATACTCTGTCAACCACAACAGTTTCAAAAGAATTTAAGTTTTCATAAATAAGTGTGCCTGGTGAATAAACTGTTGAATAGAAATCGATTCAGCAGCAGGGGTGTTAAGACCTTGTTGTATGATAACGAAGGTCAGTATTACTAGTTCACTGAATTGTTTTAAAGCTGTAATATTCAACTGTTCTGGATTTGTTGAACGGTAAAGTTCCACTATTATCTCACCTTCCTCTCCCATCTCCAATCTCATGTTTTTGGCAGACAGGATGAAAGGACTTTGGATCTGTCAATTCCTCTAGAAATGAAAACGAATGAAGCCTAGTTCTTTACTAAGAGGGATCTACGCTTCCAATTTATTTCCTCCAGTAAACATGGGTGGTCAAATTGCCTGCACCACTTTGAAAGTTTCAGTCTTTGCTCTGCTGGGGCGCATAATGAGAACAAGTTTGGAATTGGTAAGAGACATATTTTTTCCCCATTGGAACCAATATTTTTTATACTGGACTTAACCATTTCAGCAGAACGGCGTACGTCCCTCTGACAACATCACTCAGTAATACACAATAACAGATTTGACCAACAAGACAGACAACTTCAAAAACACCAATATTTGTGTGCTTCACAAATATAGGTGGGCGACACACCTCAACAGAGCTTTCCGTTTCTGGAGGTTGCGGCAGCTGGTTGAAAGTAAAATGTAGATAATTAGTCATAGTTCAGGAATCTAACGGTCAACACTTAGGGAGAGGAGAATTTAAAAACCAACTAAAAAACACAAGGTTCCATGGATTTTCTGTCACTCATTACACTTTAGCTGCATCATCTTGCTGAATTATGGCATAATTGTCATTTCTATACATACTGAAATAAGTTCACTACATACATGGATATTGCTGATCAGAGGCCAGGTTTTCCAAAGCTTACCTGCTAAATTGGCGTATCCCCAACTTACATGAACTACCAATGCACAAGCATACATCCTGATTTATATCTGCATACAGCACACCTGCATATTACACCTGCATTAGCACGCATGGAACTTGGGGACACATAAACATGACCTTTCCAAAACTCTGCCCCCAAACAAACACACACACGGACATATATGAGGAATTTAACACATTTTATTGTAATGGCTTACTTCCCACTGGGAGCAAATTACTGTCTGAATACCACCCAACAGATATGGCTTCCAAAAGGGCCTTTTCTCTCAGTGGACTATCATTTATAAGATAAACATTGTTTTCCTGAAATAAAAGACTATAATTAGAGTATTGGACATCAGCAACAAAGTAGGATGCTAAAGGGAGCTAAATAGATTTTCCGTGTAATTGCTGTGAATCATGTTAACGCAAATTACGTAGTAAAATTCACAGATATTCAATGCAAACGTAGGAGACTTATAAAGCCTTTCTAACATGGGTAATTAATTTAAGTGCTCTGAACGAGACACCAGTGTTTACTCTTTATGAAATAGGAGCATTTAGAAATGCCAAGCAAGCCAGAAACCTGCTGCGCCAACCACTGTACAAACTTGTTACAGTCAATCCCTGCATCAAAGAGCTTAAAAATTAAACAGACAAATGAGACAACATGTAGCAGAAATAAGGCACCACACTGCACTGGCTGAACTTCTCTAGTCCAGCACCCTTGGAACCTGACTGGTGCCAAACAAGAGAATTTGTTGGACATGGGAGGTCAATACCATCAAGCAGCATTACCAGCACTTCTACTGCTTACCAGGATCTTTGAAGACATGTAGCTGTAAACAACTGCTAAATAACAGCACAGAACTTGGAGAGCCAGGACTGGTGGCTAGAAACAAACTTTATGGGACCACAGCACACTTGTCCACACCCATGATAAGTGGTCATCCAGCTAACTAAAATCATGCCGGATCACAATAGTTGCCAGACAAGAGACGTTCAACCTATAGTTCAGAGATGAAAAACAGGCATGAGCAGAATAAGTGACTTTTCTAGGGTCACAAAGGATGCTGGTTTCAGAGCCAGGAGCAGAATTCAGGTCTCTTAAGGGACAATCCAGAGCCTTAACCACAGAACCCCTTCCCGCCACACACACCTTCTCCCCGCACCTTGGAACTAGTAGTAGAGTCACTGTGATTAATCAGTTTTCAGACTGGCAGTCCTGTATCAGTAGCAATGAAGTAGGAAAAACAGGTAGGTAAACAAGATGAGGAAGTCTAAGGAGGAGAGGTTCCACTGCTCATGAAAGAAGAAGAACTGACATTTTCCATCTTCACATTCAGTTGGAAGGGATTCCTTGATTAAGAAGAGCAGTTCTCCTTGTTTCTTCGAACTAACTTTCCTTCCGGCTGATTCACGCACCCCTCAGGCACGTTATTTCCTTGCATTGTGTCACTACTACATTTTCTGGAAAATTAAAAAGCATATGAGCCACTCAAGTCTTGGTCAAATTGGAGTTTAGCACAGTCAAGCACAGAGAACAAAAGTTAACAGGACGAAGCTTATTTACATAGGAACTTCGTCTTCTTCTGTCTAGTACATATTACCAAGCACACACTTGCTGCTCAACAAATACTGGAATTGCCAAACAGATCATTCTCCAGACCACATTGGCAGCCAGGACACAACTCGCAACAGTGCAAAGTAAAGAAAAAAAAAAGGCCTCTTATTAATAATCATTCTCCTTACAATAACACAAGCTCAAATGCACACCCCTTTGTTAAAGCAATTAAGGGAGGTCTTATCGAAGACTGAGAAACTGGAACTGAAAGATTAAGTGTCCTGATTCAGGCTACAGAGAGCATCAGAGTCTGAGCTAGAATGCCACACTTCTTGATCTTGTCCTCTTTCCATACACAACCCAAGCAGCTATGTGCGTGCTGCAGGTCTGAAAACTGGCAGAGCTACGAAGAACCCACAAGAAGTGAACTGGATCCTGTAGAAGAAAGTGATTTACTGGAAGTGGGAAGAGGAAGTATTTGAGTCATGAAGTCCCACATCTTCCAAATTAAATAGGAAAAGGGATGCAGGTTGAACGCTAATTTAGGACCTAATATTATCAAGCGAACTGCATGGGGAAAACCTTGGTCCCAGAAAGAGTTTAACAGTTTCCAGTGATGGGAACTTCATGAAGTCCTACTGGTCAGGTCACCTGCAGCACTGTAAATGTAACAGGGCTTTAGCAATTAGTCAATAAGATTAAAAAGACTGAATAACGAGACTGATCGGATTGTTTTAATCAAAACTGATTAAAAGAGCAAAAAACGTTGAGCATAGGGTGTCATGCCATCCTTATCAGTGTTCAGCAGGGTAAACAAAGTATCAGTGCAGGCTTTAGAGAACAGCTGGAAGCTGGCAGGAATTCTCTGCTCAACCACAGAGTTCCTGTATGACCTTGCAATATGGCAACCTTTCTTTGCTGCAAGTTCTCTCATCTATAAAATGGAGGAAACATTCAGGATAAGCACGTTCCAGATGACAAGACACTAAGATACTGCCGTACTGGGTAACATATATGCACCACAGATAAAGCCTTCAGCTTCAAAATGCTGAACTAAAATGGAGTGGATGGTAAGACAGAGTGCTATCAAGGTAAGACCAGTGTAGATACTTCTGTCAACAGAGGGGGCTTCTGGTTGCTGAGCAGCCCTGTTTGCAGAGCTGCGACTCCACTTTCTATCACCAGAGGACAGTGCAACCTGGCAGTTCACTGTTGACAGAGAAAGTTGTGTGTAGCAGCTATACATCGACAGAGGTTTCATCGAGATTGCTCTGTCAGCAGTAACTTCTGTCGAGAGATGCTTCTAGTGTAGACATAGCCTACAAGATGATAGTGTTCACTCGTTACTGACTATGTACACAAACAGCCTACTCTGTAGCTCCCCCTGCCAACAAGTTTGGCGAAGAAACCTTCATTATTAGCCATCATTTTGACGTACTGATGATCTGAATGTTTCTAAGCGGGACTCCTCATTTGTCACAGAATGGCAAAAGCAAAAGCAGCTCACTGGACTGAACAATGGATGCACCTGTTCAGCACTTGTGTACAATCAATTAACCTTCTAAATGTGCACTTACTGCACCACTTTAAAGCAGACCTAAAAAGGAAAGCCTGAATTTTTGTCCTCTTTTTGCCTTTATACAGATGGCCTAAAAATTTAAGGGTTTGTCTGATTTACATGAGGAGTTGAGAATTTGTCTATTCTGTTTTCTCTGCAGACTATGGTGACCAGGGAAAACTAGTTAAGTGAATGATATTGCAGGAAAAAAAGAAGATACAATTACAAAGACAGGTTACCTCCATTTCATAGATGAGTGATCTGAGGCAAAGCAAGGTTGCCATATTGCAAGGACATACAGGAACTCTATGGCAAGAAGGGAATTCCAGATGGCTCATAAGTTTTCACTTAAGTCACTGGACCATCCTTCTCTAAAGCCTATGCTAATAATTTGTTCACCTTGCTGAACACTACTAAGGATAGCACGATCTATGAGGGAAGACTGAAAGAACTGGGTTTGTTTAGTTTGGAAAAGGGAAGACAGCTTTCAGGTACCTAAAATGGAGTTAGAAGGTGGAGGGAGAAAAATTATTCTCCTTAACCTTTGATGATAGGAAAAGCAGCAATGGACTTAAATTGCAGCAAGGGAGGTTTAGGTTACACCATGGTTCTTGGTCTTGCCATGATTTCAGGGGACTTGGATTTATGAATTCTAGAGATTCCTTCCATTCCTATGATTCCACGCCATTTAACTCAAACAGCTACTAAACACAACAAAAGGAATCTTAATTATACCTTTTAATTAATTATTAATAAAATTATTTTGTTAGTCTTTCTGGTACACATGACTGCTTGTGTGCTTTGTTAGAATACAGACTAACATGGCTACTTCTCTGTTAATGATTTGTGACTCTTCCAAAGGCCTAAGAGAGCTTCCAATTCACTTAACTGAATCTGAAATGGATTCCCTCAGTAAAACAGAGGAGAGCAGACCTGATATTCTTGACATTTCTCAGGTAGAAAAATTACAGGTTAAAAAAAAAGTTAGATTAGAGAGTGGTCTGTGAAAAAGGTTTCAGACTTTTTCTACAAAAAGAAAAGAAATGGGAAATATTTGTAATAGAAACCTCCTCCTTCTCTCATCACCCTCACTGAATTTTGACAAAAAAAAGTGTCAAAACTGCAAATTTCAAAAGCCATTTAGTCTTGGTTACAGAGAAGCAAATATGTATATGGCCAAATCCATTTTGCCTCCTCAGGCCACACTTGATCATTCAGTACATTCAGAAGGTGGTATAATCTGGTTGATACATTCCTTGCGGTTCAGCTTCCCCATGGCTATACCGGCTCATTTCAGCTTTTTCACTCCTAACACAATACCCAAGATTTCTATAGTCCTGCTTCCATCTCCCTAAGGTCAGTTCCATCCGCACATCTCTGAAGCCTCTCCAGTGAACCTTAAATAAAGATCAGAAACTGGAGACTTAATTTCTTCTACTTGCGATGCAATTCAAACACACACTGTTTAAGTGCAAAAGGCAAAAACAGCAATGACTGTGGCATGAGCTCTCTCTAGAAGGGAAATAATTTCATCTTTACAAATGCATGTAACTAGCATTTATCATGTTAATCGATCTCCTATCAGAGAACCAGAAAACATTCTGAACTTCATCCAGTTGTAGCCATGTAGTTTTATAGATTATCACCGACACTTATCGCTGCAGAGCTTATTGCAACCAGTCCCTTTTAATCAAGGATTTCCGTTCCCTTTTCACCTACTTGAAACCTCGAAGACCAAAAAAATCCCACCCACACAGACTGCACTGGCTGGTGTATTTCTCTGGAGCTTGCTTATCAACCACTTAAAAGAGAAAATCCTTCTTTTTGTTGAACTGAACATTTTACTAGAAGTTACTTTATCTGCTTAATGCCTTCAATACCCATCACCATCAACACAAGTTAAGGGCGCTAATTATTTTGTTGGATCTGTTCTTTCATGCTTTGCTAACTATATCAATCTCTCTCAAATACACAGCATATTTGAAAAAATAAGATAGTCCATTGAAGCACTTTGGAGCAATGTTACTGTAAAAAGAAACAGCAACTGTTCAGCTTCTGCAACTGCTCCTGTAGCCTCGGACACTGGCAGACAGTGCAGACTAAACTAACAGTAAACAGTTCCACCACATTTATTGGCAATTACTGCTGAAGGTCACACATCAGCAACGAGCATGAATTCCAGGAAAAAAAAAACCTGCTCTTATGTAACTGCTGCTTGAATGTTGGCAGGTGCCCAATGGAGCAGTTCACCGCAATATAGAAGGGAAGAAAAAAGTAGGACATGTCTTGGTTATATTCAGCATCATCCGAACGCCCCCTTAAGGTGAAGTTTAACAGTTCTCTCCTCTTTTACGCTCTTCTCCGTCCATACAGTTTAGTTTGTGTTGGGATTTATAAACCCCTCTACCCAGTACCTTACGGCTTTCTATCTTCACATAGCAAGGCAGGCTACTTTGTCTGTAGCACCTGTTCGAATCCAGTGACAGTCTGCAGAAGAAATTAAATAGCTTCTGACAGCACTCTGGGATTACAGGTTGAACCTCTCTAGTGCAGCACTCTCTGGTCAGGAAATCTATAGCAAGGGTCAGCAACGCACGGCATTTGGCACCAAGAATAGCTCTTGAGTCAGTTTACATCGGCATGTGAGGCAGGAGCTCAACCCCACCCCACCTCCGCCATGCAGCCAGGAGCTTGCTCAAAGCCTTGCTGCCTGTGGGTTAACAGAAAACCAGCTCACGCTACCAACCACCACTTAATGGTAAAGCTCTGCATCTTTATTTATTAATGAAGCTGTTTAATGTAGGGCTTTTAGTAACTTTAAAAAGCATCACCAGCACTCAGACCAAACAGAGGTCAAAAGGTCAAATTAAAGCAATCCAATCTGGAAATCTTGCTGACCCTGATCTATGGTCTGACATAATTTTAGTTAGCCAGAGGTCCACTTATCATGGGTGTGGCCAAGTTTCACATGGTCCCTTAGATTTGTTCACAGCCACCAGTCCTGGCTCTCAGTGTTCTGTGCTGTTATTTAGCTCTCATCTAACCCTAAACGTCTTCTAAGAGCCCCATAAGCAGTGGAAGTGTTGATAATGTGCTCGACAATATTGTCCTCTTGTGGTCCAGCAGGTTCTCTTTTAGCACCAGTCAGATCCCAAGGGCGCCAGATGAGAAAGGTTCAACCTGTACGTTAGATTCTCAATCACAGTGAGCCCAAGACAAAAATGCTCACTCAAACTTCCATTTTCAGCATTACAACTCTGATCAGATCTAGTACCTGAGCTACAATGGGAAGGGGGTGGAATTTAGGTAAATAAAGAACAAGCTCAAGAATTAAAAGATTTCCTGGATGCCTCATGAATAACCAGGCAGAAGGCCAAATTCTCCTTTCACCCTGGTGCAAATTGGGAGCAACTTTGCTGAAATCAATGGAGTCACACCAGTGCAAGATAATGCAAGTACTGTAACTGGTAACAGTCAGGCCCACAGCAGCTTCTAGGGAGATCTGCAATCTGTGTCACAGTTAAGGGTTTTCCATTTTCTTTACTGTATTTTAAAATAAATAAATAAATCAGTATCTGGCATGTTTATTTCCCACCTAGAAAGTAATAACCTTCCATTTATGACATCAATTAGATAGAAAGGATTGCGAAAACCAGCAACAACTATTTCAAGAAGGCACCAAAGAACAAAAATAAAAACAGATCTCCGAACTGACTAGGTCAAACCTCTCTCATCCAGCACCCACAGGCTTTCCCTCAGCCTTTCATGACAGAGTTCCTGTTCCTTATTTACATTCAAAGCTCTGGACATCCTCAACATAAAGAAGAATGTAATGATATACAAGGTCAAAGATGACCATAGCATCCCCACCTATTCCTTTCATCCAACCACATATAATCTACCCAACGCTGCTCGAAAGCCCCCCAACCCTTAATTATACTTTTGGCCTCAGACCTTGGACCTCAGTCTTGTGTAAAATGGCAGAAGGTTCCCTTTGAAAGAGAGGGCTGAGACTGAGGTTTTTTCTTGTTCACCACAATGGCAGTAAGTCAAAGGACAAGAAGTGATCCAAAGCAGACAGTTCCCAAGCCATTTGCAGCTTTGTAGATCTAATCCAACCCCTTAATGACACTCTGCGGTCATTCATTCTCTCGTTTTCAGAGATGTGTGTGTTGATGTAAAACTTCCTGACATAAAGTTCCAACCTGTCTAACTCTAGTACTGTTCATTTATTTTGGTGAGGTTTCTTGGATAATAGAAAAGATCTACCACAACTTTTCCGCACCCTAGATGTCCTGTGTTTCCTGCAAAACACAAACACTGCAGTACCATCAATTTTCTGCCTGGAAGTCAAGAATTTTTGCTGAATCCAGATATATTAGCAGTTGCACAGCAGTTTACGTAAAAACTCTTAACTATCCCATTCACATATGTAGTCCCAAAATGGATCACCTGACAAAGGGCTACATTTAACTGAGGGTTTTTAAAAAAAAATCCCCTACAACCCAACAACATCCTCCTCCTCTCCTATACCCTAGTCCTCACAGATGGTGACTACAGTTTTCTAGGTAAGCCAACTGAATCCGATCAACGCAAGGAAACAGGATAAAAATTATGACTGTGTCCTTAATTCACACCACAACTCCTTGATATTACAAATGTCTCAGAAAAATGATCTGACAGGTGAATCAGCACAGTGCACATCTTTGCCAGAGCTGCTGGGCACAGCCAGAATGATTACAACCACAAAATTAAGGCTCTTGATAATTCTTCCTGTTATTCGGGGGATTTCCTACTCAACAGGGTGAATTCCAGCATTTTTTACTGAGTAACAAAGGCACTCCCTTTCTGCAGGATGGAAAGGATTTTAAAAGAGATACCAACAACTTTGGTTTAGAGTTTCCTCATTATTGCAAGCGTAAGTAATAAACAATGGTCTGAATGTGGCATTAGGGTTCCATTGAAAAAGAATGAAAGATGAGATTTTTGACACTATCCTTTGCCAAAATTGTCTTTAGAATGCCAGAAGTATATTTAAAGAGGCTCTGAATGGTGTCATAATACAGTAGCAATATTACTTTGCCAAAAGAATGCCTTATCAGAGGGCAGGAGTGAGTGAAAAACCATTCAGACATTCAGAACAATTGAACTGTTCAGAGTTTTACAGCTGGGAAACCAAAAATGAGGAGGTCTGCTTTCTCTGACCCCCTCACTTTTACAGTTGCCAGCAGAAACTATGATGGGAAACACCACAGCTTCCTTTCAGAGTCCTTACAAAATCCTTCCCATGGCCAGCACCTTGCTTTATAAACAGACACTGCTCATTTCCTGTGTGTTTATAAACACACCTGCTCCATCCATGGAACAGTTCCATCAGGGAGCAATAAAGCTCCTTTTTGCAGCCAGAAGACTAAGCTCTAAATTGAGCCTGCACTCTAACTGATTTATTGAGGAATGAGATGGAACATTAGGGCCAGAGACTAAGAGGAAAGAAAGAGGGAGTTTGATTTTATGACTTTAATTTGCAATTAAACAATCGCAAGTTCTGTCTGAAGTTTCTCCAAGATAAATTATACATACTGTTTGGGGAATCTGCAACCCCATAGAAGCCAAAAGATAGCACCTGACTGAAATGTTAATATGTTATAAATTAACTTCTCTTAAACAGAGACCATTTCCAGGGGAGCAGTCCAGCTCAGAGAGAAATCTTAATTCGTAAGAAAAACCAAAGCACATCCAAGGCTTCAGACTGGACTCTGCTGCCAACTATTTTAAAGGCCTCTGTGAAGTCTGGAAAGATATAGTGCCCCGAGTTGCCTCCTACCAGTATAAGGCGAGGAGTCTCTCTGCTGGATTAAAGAGACTTTATTTAATGGTGTGAAATGAATAACAGGAAAAAATCAGCCTCATTCTCTAACTATAACCTACACAGTTTCCATTAATATATACACTAAGAAGAGAATAACCACAAACAAATGGAACACAGCTCAGTTAAAGATTGAGCATTATGAAACGGCTATGTATTCAAACCCATTTTAATAGACAGGTTCCCAAAATGTTACATTTATTCCTCAAATCAACTGATGTTCCAAAAATATTTTTGAACTGCTACATTGGAATTCAAGGAAAAAGTTTCAGGGGAAGGCAGTTTAGAATATTTTTAATTAGAAAAAAATAGCTAGTGTATTTCTCTGGGTTTTGCATTTTAAAGGCAATTGCTTTGGCCTAGGCTGGAGGCTGAAACAGCACAAGAGAAACAGAGCAGGGACAAAATTTTAAGACAATGTTAAAAATCACTAAAATATATGCTAGGCAACAGATATACCATACAAATATAGAGTCTCTGAATTTGTCCCCACATTTCTGGGGCATTTACAATGGTTGGTGCACATAAAAGTGGCAGCATTTGGACATTTCCTTACCTCAGTTGGAAGGTCTCAAACACTGTAGGCATGCTGCACACAGTGTAAACATCCTATTTTAGGCTGCCACGACGCCAGGCAGAAATTAAGCACATATTTACCACCATGCAGCTTTTGCTATATACACCTAAGTTTTACCACATATTCACAGGGCAAACCTGCATAGGAAGAAGCAGCGGCCACACTAATATATTCTGCTTAACTCAGTCAACAAGGTGCTTTCTTTATAAAGATTACTACATAGTTCTCTATATTCCTATGCAAGGGTGCATCCTCTATTGTCCCAGGTGCGCTACACACACATCACAATATGACCAGTCACACTGAAAGGTCTGTAAGCCCAGACAATTCATTTAGGGTCTGCTCTATTTGGCTTCTCATGTTCTTTCCCATCAAGTGTAAATGGTGCTATTAAAACTTTGTGCTAACTTTCCCCGTTATTTAGCTTAAACAAGTTATCTTCTAAATTTTAAGTTAAGCAACACAGTAGTACAATAATTACCGTGGAGTGATAAACACCATCAGTACCTAAGAGCCCTCAGCTCTGCTCCTGAGCAGTATGCATACTATTATATCACCAGATGATTGCAGCTTGCCAAAACTACAGCTACATTTGGGATAATACTTGGATTTCAACAGACAATTTGTTGTGGTAACTACCAATGTAGACGCATGGCAGACTAAACTAATTCACTAACAGGTGCAAGAATCAGAACACAACACTGGAAAGACAGTGTGATGGCTCACAGTGCTACTCATAAAACAAACATTATGGAAACAGTGGCATGTAAGAAAAATAAAATTAAGACCTCGCCATTATCCAATTCATCAATGGTGATACACTAGAAAAGAAAAAGGAGAGAAGAGAGGTTGAAAGCAAACATTAGTAAGAGACAAGCAAGTCCCACATTAGGAACTCCAGTATTAACCATTTCAGTTTAATATTCCAAAATGTCACTAATGGTGAGAGCCAAACTCGCTGATACTGCCACCTTCTTAGTCAAACGTCTCCTCTACTGGAAATATTCTGCCATGGAACTGAACAGACAGGACGCAGTTCTGCTTTGTTCACATACCAAGTATCTACCCATACAGTTTGACCAAACAAGGTCCAAGAACTTCATCTGAGTACCTAAAAGTAGGACCCAGAAGTAGGACCCAGCATGTAAGCTGTCATCAGCACACAATGTCCATGGTAGAATCTTCACAGAGAGTGGGGAAAATGGCAGCAATAAGGGTGAGAAGTTCAATCAGGTTAAGTCTCAAAATCGTGGTCACAAGAGTTTAGACAATTGGCTCGAACAGACCTGCCACTCATGCACTAAGCATTAGCATGAGCAAGGTGTTTCAGTGAAAGTCACAGTCTGGGCCTGTTTTACGTTACTAACATAGGATGACTCACATCATTAGGAATACTACATCATACTACTGACCACTGAGAAAGCTGAACAAATGCCAAGATTTCAGGAGTGTAGTTAGCTGCACTGTTCCCAGGATATTAGACAGATAAGGGAGGTGAGGATCTTTTATGGGGCCAGTTTCTGTTGGGGGAAGAGAAAGCGAGCGACTCTTCTCAACAGAAGTCAGTCTAATCAACAATATTTCCTCGCCCATCCACTCTCTCTCAGAAATCTTGTCAGCCATATGCAAAAAAGTTTCAAGCATTCCACAAGCTTACAACTGAAATTTTGAAAAAGTTCAGACTGAGCGAAAAAAGAGAATCACATGGGAAGTGTGGGCAGGGGGACAGGAGTGTACACAGGTCCACATGCTAATTCATAGCACCATAGAGGGTCAGCCTTTGAAGGGGAAAAGCCGTAAATGTTGCAGAATCAGACTTTCTATATTAAACTGTGGCCACTCCATCAGTCAAATGGTAGCTCAACAAGCTAACACCTGAGGAAAAGCACAGAATATTGAGCTTGGGTAGTCAGTCCATAGGCCAGTAGCCAACATTTTTCTCATTGTATCTTAGAAGCAGCATCTGGGCTCTGATCAAGTCCATGTTGCACAGGAATCTCAGCAGTCCTGTGGACAGTCTGGGGCAGAACCAGAAGTTACACACAGCCTTTGATAAAGGCCATGGCTGCTGGACTCAGACCATCTTGTATGTTTTCAAGATGTCCCTTTGCTATGTGGGGGATAGAGTGAGAATACAAGTCCACATCTAACAGTGTTGGTGTATATCATTTTTAGCCAGGGGAGGGTGAAGGAGGCAGGAGAGGAGGTCCAGCATGTTTACAGGGAGGGCAATGCCTCTTAAAAAAAGCGACTGGCTGGTCTCAGCTAGTACACAGACTAGCAGACATTACAGGGAAACCTTCCGTACATTTCTTTTACTAAAATCTATTTCCAGTCTGACCAGCAGCTCTCTATTCCATGGTAGACAACCACCAGCTCCAGTAGATTATAGTGGCAGAGTCATAGACATCTACTTGGGACAACCTCAGAAACAAGGGCGTGGCTACAAAGGATCATCTAAGTCCTTTGCTAGAGCAGTATCATCTCTTCTATTTTGCTTAGGCCAGGTCTACACCAGGGAAATAAGGCAATTTCAGATATGCAATTCCAGCTATGGCAATTGCATAGCTAAAAAAAAACAAAAACCCCCAAGGTATCTGCAGTCGGCTTAGCTGACTGTCTTCACTGAGGGAGATCAATGGGAGCATCTCTCACATTGACCTCCCTTACTCCTTGTGTGAAATCCAACTCTGGAAAATCAACCCTGAACAGGCTGATCTTCACAAAAGTGTGGACATGCCCTTTGTTGACTTCCAGAGGAGACTGGAAAGTATGTAAAACGTAAATAAACTAGAGAGAGACAGAGAGAAGTGGAAGGCTCCTAAGCAGCAACAGCAGGAGAGAGTGATACTCAGCAGAAATTTACTGCCAGCTTGTCAAAACTGGAAGGCAGGTTTAAAGGATTTAGATAAAGGGGACTGCCAACACCCCAGCCTTACCTGTATGTTTAGGGGATTCCACACAGTTATTGTTATTTGATTTAAAACAACAATTACTGCTGTTTGCAAGAGAGGCTTACAGGCAAGCAACCTCACAGAGCTAGGAAAGGTGCTGAGCTGGGCTGGGCCACTGACAGAGAAGGAAGTGGTGATGCAGCCAAGTGCAAAGCAGCATTCCCGGATCAGATGGGGAGAGGCGCATTGCCCATCCCTGCCTCCAGGGTATTTTGTTGGGAGTCTCCTGCTCATTTACGGTATCGTATGCGTATGGCAGAGGTGTGCGGCTGGCAACGGCCCACCTACAGGCGGAATACCAGAGGATTCTCATCTTTTGGCCTGGTTGATCTTCCAGGCTGTTGCACTCATGGGTTTGGCAAGCTTACTGTTTGCCGAGTGGGGAGTAACACACCTCATATCCAGCTAACCTCGGAGAGAGCTGATGCTGCCTCCATCATGGCGAGGCTGGCAAATGTGAATGAGCTCACCTTGTTGCAAATTAAAAGCGGACAGACCACCATCTACCAGCACTTCTCAGCCTCCCCTGAAGGGGCAGCCTGAGACCAGGGTCTGTAAAAAGCTGCCCTATCGCTAAATTTTTGCCTCCAATTAATGGGCTACCATCATCTACGACAGACCAATTTAGCACTTGGTCATTACTTTTATCAGAAGTGAATTGCAAAATGGGATTAGAGACTCTTATTTGTAACTTAGTAAAACTATTCAATTGTCCATGTACATCAATACAACAGAATGGTGAGCAAACTGCTCAGTTGCAGTTGCCTTTTCTAAGAACTCTCCTCAACCACTCAGTTGCTTCCTGATTGTAATTGTTCCTTCCTGTCTGCTTTGTAATTGATGCCTCCCAAGTGCTTATGGGCAAATGTTTTTTCCCTCTGGGATACAAAGCTATGATTCTGTTTCTTGTGTACTGCAGCGGTGAGTTTAAGAGTCCCATTTGTCTACAAGAAGGCAAGACTGTGGCCAGGTCTACACTACAGGCAAAGATCAAATTAATTACATAGTTGGCATTGATCTATCTGAACTTGAGCTTCCACGCTGTCTCCCCTGTGGGAGGCCTACAGGACCCAATATTCCTGTCCACTTCCCTTAAACCTTGAGATAAACAGGAGTACCAGTGGCAATGGGGGAACCCTCTGAGTTCAATTTAGCACATCCCTACCAGACTGAACACACATCCCTACCAGTGCTGATGTTCCACATATCAAAGACTTATCTAGTGAGGCATTTTATGCTGGAGAATCTCAAGTTAGAGACATGCTGTGTTATCTTTGCTCCTCTTTTTTTGCTTGTTGTTTCCCTGATTTTAGAATGAAATCCACGAGATTCAAAGCACATTTGAGCCTGTGGAGAGAACACATAATGGTTCTTCTGCTTGTAGCTGTCACTAAGATGATTGGTACCTGTTAAGCTCCTTTGGTCTATCAAAGGTCATGCTCTAATTTTTTCATTGCTTGTCACCCTGCTTTGGGTTCTTTTATTTCCCATGTCTTCATATAGAGACCATGGAAGTAGTGCTTTAAAAGGTGAGATGCCAATCCGAGTCTGCCACAATAGCTCCAGAAAGAGAAAAAAGTTCCTCTTGATGGGAGAAGGGAACAGTATGTTAAGAGAAAACTATTAAGGTTGTGTATTAACCAATCTATAATTCAAAATTCCTCAATACCACAATAGAGAAAAGCTAACTGAGCTACAGTTAAATCAAAGTTAAGTAATCCGCTTATTGTTAGGTCACATGACTGCACAGAAAAGTATCCTACAAGCAGGTCTAACATATGGTTATCATCTATAACGACAGCTAATGGGGACAGACATATATTGCTGATCAGGATGCCACCAATTGCAGGAAATTAGACGATAACTGATATGCTAATGTAGAAAGCCAGTGCCATTAACGAACTTTCAACTTAATTTCATGATCTTGAAGGCAATCAGTTTACTGGAAAAGTTTTATCCTTAATCCAAGGTATAAAGACAGGTTTAAAGGCCTAGCACTGTATTTGCTCTCTGAATCGTTAAGACAGCATAGAACAAAAGCAAAATGATAAACTGTAAATTAAGTACCTTCTCTCCATAGCCTCTGTCTTTGGTCATCATTTCCCTGAGTGTCTGTAATACTTTAATACATAGTTTCTCCTCATTCTCCTCCAGCAGCTGTTTAGTGTGTTTTATTAACCTGAAACCAACAATTGATCATAATTTGCTTTACTACTAAATTTTCTTAGAATTAGGACAGGCACTTGTGACTATCTTTTTTCTATTGTCATACTTACAACCATTAAGTTAATTAAAATGTGGGGTTTTTTTAGGACTGGGAAATAGTGAGCTGATACATACCCCACTAAAAGCAACACTTGCTGAATTAACCTGAATACCAGGGAAATTATGAAGGGAACCCCAGAACTCCCACCTGGTCGATAGCCAGGCAAAAAGAAATCAAGATCAAAGAACTACATCAGAGTTGAGGAAATTAAAAAAAAATGGGTTGTTCATTAGGAAAAACAGCTAACACTAAGAAGACACTAAATATTTCATATTTTCTGATTGAAGAAAAAAAAAAGAACATGGACCTTGGAAAAAGCAAATGGAAAGATATGATGGCACAGACTTCAACTTGCTACCCCAACAGTAAGTAGAAAGAAGAGTGTTTTGTTGACGCAGTCAACTGGCCCCAACCTCATTAATAAGGATTAATTCTAAAAATGTGCAGAGTCATGTGTGTTTTACAATACACCATGACCATAAGCTGCTCCATACTTTATAAGCATCACTTGCAAGACATCGACAGCTGCAGTAGACATCTTCGGGAAGAAAAAATATCTTATTTTCCTAGTACAAATCATGTTTACTACAATGCAACAGAGGATACTGCTCTGTAAATAATTTCATAAAATATAAGAAAACAAACTTACTTGCAAATGAAACCTCCACTTTCACATTTTCTCCTTGCATCTGTGTTCTCTGGGAAGAGCAGCTCTGGCCTATGAAGAACATCCACCAGCACTGACAATTCAGCCTGCACTAGGGGGCGTAAGCGATCTTCCAATGCTGACACTATATCCTAGGAAACAACCACATTTGGGCTTGTTAATCCCAAGCAATATCTTTGGGGACCTTACTGCAATAAGTTTTTGAATGGTTTGTGTATCACTGTGGGCCAGGGGCTATTCACAACTACAGAGAGGGAGTATTACAGCTCCTCCAAGATCCAGAGAGAGAGACACTGAGGTGATTTACTTAGGTTGTCCACATCACCAAAGAGACATCAGCCACAAGGAAGCTTGAACATGCGGGTTCAAACAAGGTTTCTGAGACCAACAGAAAGAAATGGTTTTGGATATAAAAAGGCTGGGCTTAGAAAGACTCCAGGCCTCCTTCTTGAGCAAGAAAACATCCAGAACCTTCTGTCCAAGGGGAGTGCCAATCCTTGAAGAAAGGGTGGAAAGATAACAGCCTATTAGGGTCCCAGTAAGACTAATGGTGGGGGGGAGGCTCATGTTCTATTCAGAGAGTATTTCAATTTGTTGACTGTATTTATTTAGCTTTTTCTGCAATGCTCCGTTCTGTAAGAATAAAACAGAGTAGCATAGTAACTTGTAACCTTATGGCACCATACTGTACATAGCCCTGTGAGAGAAAACACCACACAAGTGCCAGGTGTCACACTGTGATATCCCCAGCAAACCAGTCTGTCTAAGGCAAAGGACGGTGGCACTTTCAAACACCAGGCACAATGAAAGAGGAACAAGACTCCCTACTCAGACATATATGATGGCTGGAGACTGTGAAATCTAACTGTGCACTCCTGGAGTGAGACAAGAGTGGGGAGAAATGGAGGGGGACAAAGATACCGGTGCGGTTTCCATGATACCACAACAACAATTTCTTTAAAAGATTACATTTAAAAGTTGAGTACAGCTTGTGAATGTTTTCACAGACAATCAAATGACTTCCTCGTTTAAAAAGCCCTCCAGGTTACAAAACATCAGCATTTGCCTAGCAAGATCCCTCTTTTGCTGGCCAAAGAATCTTACAGCAACTGCCCTCATTTTCAGCGACTCCTAAGATTATTTGGTGTTTTCTCATTTCTGCAAGTGGCACTTGACTATAAGGAACAAAACAACAAGGAAAATGCAGATTCTCAGTCGTGCTGAAACTTCTGGAATAATGATCCAAAAATCCCTGCATTTTATAATTAACTGGACCAGCAAGGAATACAACTGGTTGAACTAAGGCAAAAAAACCTCGACATCTCCCCTCACCCTTTTCAACTGAAACTTCAAAACACTTCCTCTGGTTTGTGGCTCCTTGGACTTGTCAGTTTGACTAAACATCCTCTCAGTAATTATTTCTGCAGTCTTGTAACTTATGCTCAGTTGGATTGGGGCAAATCTCTCCAGAACATTGCTTTTATAAAAATTGGTTGAGAGATCTGCTCAGTTGGATTGGGGCGAGTCTCTCAACCAATTTTTATATATAATTAGAGTAGGAAATGGAGGCAGAAGCCCAGCAGCAGAGTGGGGGCTATCCTGTTTATTGTGTCGAGTGCAGCATGTATGACTACCTACCCTGTGGGTGGGTGGCGTACGTGTGCGCTCGATGCAAGGAGCTCCTGGCCCTCAGAGACCGAGTGCGTGCTTTGGAGGCCAGGGTGGCTGAACTGGAGGAGCTAAGGAACGCAGAGGTGTTCGTTGATGAGACTTTCCAGCACATAATAGGGCTGTCCCACCTCCAATCTGACAGTCGTGATGCTGTTACGGAGGATGAAAGGCTCAGGGAAGGAGAGCAGTCAATGGGAGCAGAGGGAAACCATCCCATAGTTGGGACCCTCCTTCCAGAGGGTGCTATTGTATCCTCTCGTGCCGAGGATACTTCTCCGGGGGAGGGAGCACCAGCTGTTAGGAAGAAGCAGGTTTTAGTAGTGGGGGATTCGATCATTAGAAATATAGATAGTTGGATTTGTGATGACCGGGAGAACCGTATGGTGACTTGCCTGCCTGGTGCGAAGGTTGCGGATCTCTCGAGGCATCTAGACAGACTTATGGGCAGTGCTGGGGAGGAGCCGGTCGTCGTGGTACATGTTGGTACCAATGACATAGGGAAGGGTAGAAGAGATGTTCTGGAGGCCAAATTTAGGTTACTAGGAAAGAGACTGAAATCCAGAACATCTATGGTGGCATTCTCTGAAATGCTTCCAGTTCCACGCGCAGGGCCAGATAGACAGGCAGAACGTCAGAGTCTCAATGCGTGGATGAGACGATGGTGTAGGGAAGAGGGGTTTAGATTTATGAGGAACTGGGGACACTTTTGGGGTAGAGGGAGCCTATACAGGAATGATGGGCTCCACCTAAATCAAGGTGGATCCAGACTGCTGGCATTAAACATTAAAAAGGTCGTAGAGCAGTTTTTAAACTAAGAGGTGGGGGAAAGCCGATTGGTGCGGGGGAGCACCTGGATCAGACGGAGACTTCTCTTACACGAGGCTCCATAGATAGGGATTCCCTAGAAGTTAGTCAGATAGGGAACGTGGGAAATAATATATGGGCAAGATCAGATGTGAAACAATCGCATATAAAAAAATCCAACGCGTCTGTGAAAGGCAGACATATAAATAGTGGTAGTTTTTTAACGTGCTTTTACACAAATGCTAGGAGTCTGTCTAATAAGATGGGTGAACTGGAGTACCTCATATCAAAGGAGGAAGTTGACATAATAGGCATCTCAGAAACATGGTGGAATGAGGACAATCAGTGGGACACTATCATACCGGGATATAAATTATATCGGAAAGACAGAACAGGTCGTGCGGGTGGCGGAGTGGTACTATATGTGAAGGATAATATAGAATCAAATGAAGCAAAAATCCTAAAGGAATCAAAATGTTCCATAGAATCATTATGGATAACAATTCATTCCTCTAATATGAATATGGCATTAGGAATATATTACCGACCACCTAACCAGGACAGTGATAGTGATGCTGAAATGTTAAGGGAGATTAGAGAGGCTATCAAAATAAAAAACACAGTAATAATAGGAGATTTCAATTATCCCCATATTGATTGGGTGCATGTCACCTCAGGACGGGATTCAGAGATTAAATTTCTTGATGCCTTAAATGACTGCTTCTTGGAGCAGCTAGTACAGGAACCCACAAGGGGAGAGTCAATTCTCGATCTAGTCTTGACTGGAACGCAGGATCTGGTCCAAGAGGTAACTGTTACTGGACCGCTTGGAAATAGTGACCACAATATAATAACTTTTAATATTCCTGTGTTGGGAAGAACACCGCAGCGGTCAAACACTCTGGCATTTAATTTCAAAAAGGGGAATTACACTAAAATGAGGAAGCTAGTTAAACAGAAACTAAAAGGTAGAGTAATTAAACTAAAATCCCTGGAAGCTGCATGGAAACTGTTTAAAGACACCATACTAGAGGCCCAACCTAAATGTATACCCCAAATAAAAAAACACAGTAAGAGAGCTAACAAAGAACCACCATGGCTAAACAGCCATGTTAAAAATGCAGTGAGAGAAAAGGGCAGCTTTTAAAAAGTGGAAGTCAAATCCTAGTGAGGAAAATAGAAAGGAACATAAACACTCCCAAATTAAGTGTCATAATGTAGTAAGAAAAGCCAAAAAAGATTTTGAGGAACAGCTAGCCAAAAATTCAAAAAACTATAGTAAAATGTTTTTTAAATACATTAGAAGCAGGAAGCCTGCTAAAAAAGCAGTGGGGCCCTTGGACAATAAAGATATAAAAGGAGCGATCAAGGAAGACAGTGCCATTGCGGAGCGATTAAATGATTTCTTTACTTCAGTCTTCATGGCTGAGGATGTTACAGAGGTTCCTAAATCTGAACCAGCCTTTTTAGGTGACAAATCTGAGGAACTCACTCAGATTGAAGTGACATTAGAGGAGGTTTTGGAGTTAATTGATAAGCTGAATAGTAACAAGTCTCCAGGACCAGATGGTATTCACCCAAGGGTTCTGAAAGAACTCAAATGTGAAATTGCGGAGTTATTAACAGTGGTTTGTAACCTATCCTTTAAATCCACTTTGGTACCAAATGACTGGAAGACGGCCAATATAACGCCAATATTTAAAAAAGGCTCTAGAGGAGACCCTGGCAATTATAGACCGATAAGTTTAACATCAGTACCAGGCAAATTAGTAGAAACACTAGTAAAAGAATAAAATTGCAAGGCACGTAGAAGAGCACGAATTGTTGGGCAAAAGTCAGCATGGTTTCTGCAGAGGGAAGTCGTGTCTAACTAATCTATTAGAATTCTTTGAAGGGGTTAATAAACATGCGGACAAGGGCCACCCAGTGGACATAATATACCTAGATTTCCAGAAAGCCTTTGACACGGTCCCACACCAAAGGCTTTTATGTAAATTAGGTGGTCATGGGATAGGAGGAAAGATCCTTTCATGGATCGGGAATTGGTTAAAAGACAGAAAACAAAGGGTGGGAATAAATGGTAAATTTTCACAATGGAGGAGGGTAACTAGTGGTGTTCCCCAGGGGTCAGTCCTGGGACCGATCCTGTTCAACTTGTTCATCAATGATCTAGAAAATGAGGTAAGCAGTGAGGTGGCAAAGTTTGCAGATGACACCAAGTTGTTCAGGACAGTCAAAACCAAAAGGGATTGTGAAGAACTACAAAAAGATCTCAGCAAACTGAGTGATTGGGCAGCAAAATGGCAAATGAAATTTAATGTGGGTAAGTGTAAGGTAATGCATGTTGGAAAAAATAACCCAAATTACACGTACTACATGATGGGGTCAAATTTAGCTACGACAGTTCAGGAAAGGGATCTTGGAGTTATAGTGGATAGTTCTCTGAAGACATCCATGCAGTGTGCAGCGGCAGTTAGTAAGGCAAATAGGATGTTAGGAATTATTAAAAAAGGGATCGATAATAAGACAAAAGATATCATACTTCCCCTATATAAAACTATGGTACGCCCACATCTTGAGTACTGTGTGCAGATGTGGTCTCCTCACCTCAAAAAAGATATATTGGCATTAGAAAAGGTTCAGAAAAGGGCGACTAAGATGATTAGGGGCTTGGAATGGGTCCCATATGGGGAGAGGCTAGAGAGACTGGGACTTTTCAGTTTGGAAAAGAGGCGATTGAGGGGCGATATGATAGAGGTATATAAAATCATGAATGGTGTGGAGAAAGTGAATATAGAAAAATTATTTACCTTTTCCCATAATACAAGAACTAGGGGACACCAAATGAAATTGATGGGTAGTAGGTTCAAAACTAATAAAAGGAAATTTTTCTTCACACAGCGCACAGTCAACCTGTGGAACTCCTTGCCCGAGGAGGCTGTGAAGGCCAGGACTCTATTAGGGTTTAAAAAAAAAGAGCTTGATAAATTTTTGCAGGTTAGGTCCATAAATGGCTATTAGCCAGGGATAAAGTATGGTGCCCTAGCCTTCAGAACAAGGGCAGGAGATGGATGGCAGGAGATAAATCACTTGATCATTGTCTTCTGTTCTCCGTCTCTGGGGCACCTGGCATTGGCCACCGTCGGCAGATGGGATGCTGGGCTGGATGGACCTTTGGTCTGACCCAGTATGGCCATTCTTATGTTCTTATGTAAGTCCAAGGAGCCACAAACCAGAGGAAGAGCAGGGGCCCACAGGGTCTGGACTAATTTTATTGCACAGTATTTTGACTTTGATCCAATTTAAGCACAAGCAATTTAATTTCAGATTGCACACTAGGAAAACCTCTGTTCCTGCAACCAACCAGGCTTTATGGATAAATATATAACCCAAAGCTCTGATATTTATTTAGTATAAAAAGTAAAACATGTTGTTATGCAATAATTAAATTGCCCTCAGGTCTTGATATCAGTATTGAGTAAAGATACAATTCATACATTTCCAGTCTAAACCCTGATCTGACCTGTTCGGCCAGCATCACAACAAGTCAGAGTATTTTATATATATTTCTTTGGGGGTAGAAAAAAAATCAGCATGAAACTGAACATACACTATTGCTTCAGACAGATTGCTTTGTTCATTTGAGGAAGCAACAACTCTGGGGCCATTAAGTGGATCAATCAATCAAAATAGCGAATTGTGCAGAAGTCAAGTAAAAGTATAGAAGGAACTTGTAAGGAAGCAACAAACTGGAAGATCCCTCTCTCTCATAGTGCAGTTGAAATGTATCCAGTGGTACAGGCAGAAAGAAAATACTGGAGAACCACCAATCTGGACAAACATGTATTGAAATATCTTCTCCAAGGGCCATAAAACTTCCATGTGGCATTAGCTGTGTATCTGCAGTTACCTGTGTCAATAAATGGTTTGACTTCGATTTTACATGCAGTATTAAATTAGCTTCGGCTGCAGTTATCATATGTGGCATTTTTACTTTGCCCCATAGCTCCCAAATTAAAGTAGTAAGCTTGTCTTTTTTGTGTCAACATGCAAATATGTGGCTTCCAAGACAGCAAGAGTACGTTCCTAATGCAGCACTCTGTAGTCACCTGTAATCTTTCAATGATGTTTCGGTAGTCTCTGGAAGCAGCAAGCACAGAATCTCTACGGGCAGCATTCCTTGCAGTCATTCTCCAGTTCATTGCAGTTTTCTGCACAATGTTGTGTGATTTCAGGAAGAGGTTGTTAACCTGGCTGTCCAAATCCACAGGTATTGCAATTGCACGGCTTTTTGCTGCAACAGGAAAAAGATAATAAGAATTGACTCCTTTAGCCCACACGTGCAATCAGTAAGTGAACGAGGGGGAATACAAAGCTGTGTTTCTTTTATACTCTCACCTGCATATATTAAATACATTTTCTATTATGCTGTTTTCAATCCAGAGTGTGTTGGGACGGTCATATTTTAAGTTTAATACAGCATCTTTGATACTCAAAGCTTTTCCTAACTTCACGATGTATAAGCAAGACCATGCCCTCACATACATCTTTGTCACTCCTATTTTAAGATTAACAGAACATGCATATTCATTTTGAAGGAAAATCTGACCCTATTGCCAGTACATATGAGACTCACTGTTCTCCCCGCTAAAATGCAGCAACTTCTGGGGAGGAGTACTAAACTGTTCAAGATTGTTAAGAAAAAAGCAGGCTGTGAACAGCTTCTAAAAGATCTCACAAAACGAAGCGACTGAGCAAAAACATGGCAAATGAAATTTAATGTTGATAAATGTAAAGTAATCCATGTTAAAAAAATAATCCCAACTACACATACAAAATGAAGGGAACTAATTTAGCTATAACTACTCAAGAGACAGATCTTGGAATCATTGTGACTAGTTCTCTGAAAACCTCCACTCCATGTGCAGCAGCAGCAGCAGCAATCAAAAAAAAAAGTGAACACAATTTTAGGAATCATTTAAAGAGATAGAGAATTTCTTACTGCTTGTATATATAAATCCATGATACACCTACATCTTGAATACTTTGCACACATGGTAACCTCTTCTCAGAAAAGGATATATTGGCATTGGAGAAGGTTCAGGGAAGGGCACCAACAACGGTTAGGGGTTTGGAATGGGTGCCATATGAAAAGAGAGATTAAAAAGACTGGGATTTTTTTTTTAACCTTAGAACTGGGAGACTCAGCAGGTGAGATATGATAGAGGTCTGTTAAATCATGACTGGTGTGGAGAAAAGAGAATAAGGAACATCCATTTGCTTGTTCCCATAACTTAAGAACTAGGGGTCACCATATGAAATTAAGAGGTAGCAGATTTAAAACTAACAAAAGGAAGGTTTTCTTCACTTAGTACACAGTAGGCCTGTGGAATTCCTTGCCAGTGGATGTCATGAAGACCAGGACTTTAACAGAGTTCAAAAAAAGAACTTGATAAATTCATGGAGGTTAGGTCCATCAATGCCAACATGGGAAGGAATGGTGTTCCTAACCTCTGTTTGTCAGAGGCTGGAAATGGATGTTAGGAGAGAGATCACTTGATGATTACTGTTCTGTTCACTCCCTCTGGTACATTTGGCATTGGTCACTGTTGGCAGACAGGATACTGAGCTAGATGGCCTTCTGGTCTCACCAAGTACGGCTGTTTGTATGGAATGCGACAGCCATCTAACAGCACGACTCACCACTACGTTGTTTAAGACTGAAGTATGACTCACCTTTAAGCAGAAACACAGTGAACTTAAATAAGCAAAACCAGTAATTTCAGCTGCCAGCATGTACTTTCAGATCTTCTGCCCTTAGTTAATCAAACAATTTACAGTTTCACCTCATATTTACATTGAAAACATCTGTTGTGAAATCATAGAATAGACTTTAGCTATGAAGGAAATGCTTGATCTTCTCCATAACTTAGCCCTGTGTTAGCTATATCCTTCCCACCTGCAGGAAGCAGAATACATGTTGCTTTGGGCATATAAGGGTGATGCACAGGACAGAAGTATTTTGTTCATATTAAATCTAACTTCTTACCTACATCAGAGAGTACCCTAATGCAGCTCTCCACCGATGCTTTCTGGCTTGGCATGAGCCAGTTGCAGTGGTAAACCCTGAACACTCCTTGCAACAGTTGTACAAACACAGGCTGGCGGGTCTAAAACACATGAAAAGAACCAGATCAAAAGCATCGTCTTGTGTTAGACAGTAGGTCGCCTGCTACTCCGATGCTACATATCAGCCATTAGCCTTTGCAGAGACACAGTATGTTACCAGTCCACATCCACTTGTAAGGCAACGTTTTTACCACACAAGCAGCAGTTTAACAGAAGAGGGAACATCAGGGCAGGGAGGTAAGTGTCAGCTAGATGGCTGCTAGAGCACAGAGTCCTGCTAAATGCAGTCTTGCTAAGCAAAGGAAATAGATGGTCATCTTTAGGTTGTGGGAGGGAGGGTTTTCAGCAGCCTCACATACAGAGATTGCTCATTTGGGTTTGACCAGAGGGTGGCTCTGCTAAACTACAACTCAGTCAATTCTCAACTGGTCCTTTTCTGAAATATCAGTTAGCTTCTAATTTACAGCTCCATGTTTTGAACAGCTACAATTCTGAACATTGATTGCAGTTAGTTTATAACCACTGAGGTTGCCATGGATCAAGTGAACAATGGAGCCATGGCCTTTAAAATACATTTTCCACTACCTATAGGCCAACATCCACACCTCAGCCGAGGCAATGTACTTGCATACGACTGCTCTGCTATCTCTGCAGCTACATCCAAACCTTTACAAAACCAAATTGTTTTATTTTATGTAAGTAGTTTTTAGTGTAAGAATTTATTTTTTAACAGTGGATTAAGAGTATTTTTAACTGTCCTGGCAAATCTGCTTCGAACACTAAGAAGCCTACCTATAGTGAGAGGCAAGACCCATGTGTCCTTGTTTCTATTCAGTGCACAATGCTTAGTTTAAGTAAACCACTCCTCAGTGCAAAGCCCACAGTGGATTTAGAAGTGACTGGAAAATACCTCTTTTAGCCTGGTGAAAGCTGATGTCTGTTATAAGGGAAAAAAAGCTGGTGTTAAAAAAGGAAAGATTAAGTAACTCCATGTGCTGAGAAAGGGGACACACAGTTTACTTAGAGTAGCACAAGAGCAAATTACCATCAGCCTTTCCAGCAACACAGACAAATGTCAGTCAAACTATTGCAGACACTTGTCTAAATGCACTGAACCTGTATTTCTGGACTCCAGCCAACACACATTACTTACAGATCACGTTTAAAGACGTGTCTGTCTGAAAACTTCAGTGATGTTCTGTCTGCTTAAACAAGGTAAATAAACCAAAATCACTCTAAACTTTGTAGAGTAAGGGCACTGCTGACCTAAGCCTTAAGAGGCGAGAAAGCCAAGACAAAAAACAGTAAAGGGGCACTTACTGGGAGAGGTCTTGTGTGAAAAGGAACCTGTATATAACCCTAAGAGTAAGGGGTGACTTCAAGGAAAATTTCAACTGTGAAGGTTATTTCCCAAAGTCTCAGTGGAGTTTCCAAGCACTGGCAAGTTTTTAAATCAAGATGGGAAGTTCTTTTAAAAGCTATGGTCTAGGAGTTTTAGGGAGAAAGAAGTTCTATGGTCAATGACACAAAACTGGTCAGCTAATAAGGCTGGTGTCTTTTGATGCTGGAGTCTATTAATCTAATTTTGCATTAGATACATAGACTCAAGATAGGAACCTGCCCCAAGAGAAGTACGACTTAACTCAGGAGGAGAGGATATCAAGGGAAGGAGGTGGCTGAGATGGGAAGGAGTCGAAGTGCAGAAGTAACTGACTTTAGAGAGAGAACACAAATGAGAAGAGATGACAGGCAAGAGATGTGGGCCTGAGGAAGGCAGTGAGGGGAGATTAGCTGTAGGAAGCTGCAGAGCTCTGTAGAGCATTGGAAGTGAAGAAACAAACCTCAAAAGCAGTGAAGAAACAGCAGTATAGGTTGAACCTCTCTAGACAGGCAGTTTGGTCCAATAAGACCTGTAATCTGGCATGATTTTACTTAGTCGGATGACCGCTTATCCTGCGTGTGACCAAGTTTCCCATGGTCCCGTAAAGGTTTTTTTTTTTGTTTGTTTGTTTGTTTTTACAGCTACCAGTCCTGGCTCTCAGTGTTCTGTGCTGTTATTTGGCTCTAATTTACCGTTAAATGTTTTCTGAGAGCCCGATAAGCAGTGGAAGCGCTGGTAATGCTGCTATACAATATTGACCTTCCATGGTTCAGCAAATTCTCTGGCTCAGCACCAGTCCCCAGAGTGCCAGACTAGAGAGGTTTAACCTGTATTTGTTTGTGTGGAGGGAAGGAGGGATACATATGCCATTAGAGACATGAATGATTTTCACAGTAATAATCTATGCAGGATTGAGGGATGAAGAGAAGGAATTTGGTTAGTCTACGAGAGGCTAAAAATTACTTCAGGTGGAAAAGTCCCAGGATATGGACTAGGGTTTCAACAGATTGTGGAAATGAAGTGGAGGGAGAATAAAGATTTAGCAACAGAGTGAATGTGAGGGGCAGAGGAGAGAGACGTCTAGGATAACCCAAAGGATTGTGGGACCATCACTGGCATGATGGATAAGGAAGGATAAAACAATATGATTTGTCTCAAAAGTGTTTAGACAGACTTAGAGAGGATAGAAGGAAAACAGTAGATGCAAGAATTAGCAGATAGGGAAAGTGTGGAGGGAAAGTAGATCCAGAAGTTGGTAACACACCACAGTTGTTAGAAAGACCAAAATTACAGGCATGACAAATACTGAGGTTACACAGCAATAAGGTACAGAGGGAATTGAAGACACAGTGAAGGACAGAGACCTCTGGGACAGGGGTAATTATTAGTCATGACTTTTTTTGGGCATGATAAGGTTTTGGCAAATTTGCGTGCACACTGGTACTAAAATAGCAACTTTCACTTCAAAGTCACATGAGAAGGAGATCAAAAAGTATCAGGCAGTGAATATTAGCATTTACAGCTGATTACTCGACCTTGCGCTTGTGTGGGTTACAGTTCAGGCTCCTAATCAGGCCACTTGCAGTGCAGATAGCTGCCACCATTTCCTCAGGCCATACACACAGATTGCAAATTTACTGTAGCAGAACTGAGCCTGCAAACCCTTTAATTCAGGAGCGTATCTCCAATATGACTGCTTCCTTGGCCAGTTAAAAAGTGTTTGCCTCACAAAACAGGAAGAAGCCCATTTAAGACAGGCTAAGGGCCACATTCCCCTCAGACTCAAGGAAGGCAGGCTCACTCCTAATGAAAGAAATGTGGATTGAGCTGATCTAACCCAGCAGTGTGTGAGGGCTGACTACCCCACACCCCACCCCAAGCCCCAGAAGACTATTTAAAACTTTGATCAAGAATGATTATTATGTAAGAGGCAGCCTCCATTATCATGATATCATGCAGCAGTGATTCAACTATTGTCCTGGCACGCATCTTTGTGCTGTTGTCATGATACTCTTGCCTAGTGTCCTGTAAGGAAGAGACTGGGAGAAATGGAAAATGGAAGAGATTTCCTTTTCACTTAAGAAAAGAGACGGACTCTCACACGTCAACTTTCCCCAAATCCACACAGGTCCCAAAATTCAATCAGATGACAAAACAAAATGAGAACTGGAGGCACTTTTTGAAAGGCACAATTTGTTTTAGAGAAATTAAAGCAAAGTGCCCTTAAAATGCAGTTTGTCTGAAGCAAGAACTGAACCAGCCCATGGTGCCAGCTGTCATCATCCACCTATTACATTTTCAGACATGCCCTCTGTGCTTTCTACCATAAACACCTACAAAGCCTCACTGGGGTATGTCTACACAGCACAGTTTATTTTGAACTAAACTAAATCATCCCAGCCAGGGCTTTCTCTAAGGATGAAGATTCCACCCACCTCTCTTGGTAACACATTCCAGTGCTTCACCACTCCTGCTGAAATAGTTTTACACACTCCCCCACATGCCCATAACTTCAGACCCTTGCTCCTTCTTCTGCCATCCATCACTACTGAGAACAGCCTCTCCCCAGCCTGTTTAGAACCCCTCTTCAGGAAGCTGAACGCTGCTATCAAATTGCCCCTCACCCTTTTCTTCTGCAAACTAAATAAACCCAGATCCCTCAGTCTTTCCTCATAGGTCATGTGCTCCAGCGCTCTAATCTTTTTCATTGCCCTCTGCTGGACCCCCTCCAATGCAAGCACATCCTTTCTATACTGGGTGGCCCAGAACCGGATGCAATACTCCAGAGGTGGCCTCACCAGTGCTGAGTAGAAGGGAATAATAACTTCTCTAGATGTGCTGGGAATGTTCCTCCTAATGCACCCAATATGCCATTAGCCCTCTTGGCTACAAGAGCACACTGTTGACTCATATCCATCCTTTCATATAATGTAATCCCCAGGTCCTTTTCTGCTGCACTGCTCCATTGCCAGACAGTCCCCAGACTGTAAAAATGCTTGGGAGTCTTCTGTTTCAAGTACAAGACTCTGCACTTGTCCTTGTTGAACCTGATCAGATTACTTTTGGCCCAGTCCTCCAATTTATCTAGCCCTTAACCTTCTTTAACCTGCTGTATTGTTCCCTACCTGCAAAGTGGTGCTCTGATCAGAGAACGGGGAGCTGAAGAAAGTGGTGACTATACTCATCACTATTTCTGTGACATACTTCTCCAGGATGGAATCCGCGTGCTTTCGGTCACTGGTGTTGTTACATGCCTATAAAACAAAGTGTTTTTTAGAACACATCAATTCAACAGATACATATGAACATTCTACTGCCGAGATTTGGAGCTTTAGTTCTGAATGGACTGTGCGCCACAAAATTCCATGCAAGCCGCAACCATACGTACTTAAGACACACAAAGCCTAACTCTGTCATTGTTAATGTGTATCATACAGCATACTTAGAGGAAAAATGGACACCTCAGAGCAGGGTTCTCGCTCATTTTTTTTCAACCATGGACAGAATACATTTTGTTGTGTGTACCAAGGGATATGGGGATGTAAACCCCCAAAAGAAACATATGCTGCTGGATGTAGGTGCTCTGCTATCAGCTGAAGGCACCTGAATCTCTCCTGAGCAAATGCCCAAGCACTCAGCTTACAGGAAACGCTGCCTCAGAGCCATGATTGTGGTACAACAGGGAAGAATGAGATGTAATGTTTTCCTAAAGGGAAATACTTGTATCTTAAAATAAATGCTAAAATACATCAAATACTGTTGGGGAAGGAGCCACCTAGCTCAGCACCAAGGAAAAGCCAGGGGCAGAATAGAAAAACGTATGAAGCAGGATGTTTTCTTTCATTTTGTTTTAGGATCAACATGTGCACCTAAACAGAGGCACAGGCACGCAAATTTAAAATGAGAACTACCAGTAAGGAGATCCAGCTATGTCTATTTTCTCTTTCAGACTGAGATTTCTAGGTATAGAAATCCTTACCCGACAGATGTCAACCAGGAAATTCTCAAACAGTTTCCACATGTGATTACTGGTGTAAATCTCTTTCATTTCCACTTCTGTGTCCACATAGCAATGATTTAGGAAGTTGATGTAGGCAATTTTAACCTACAGATGGAAATATGAAAATGTTTTATGGAAAAAAATAACTCAATGGGCATTTTTAGACACTGCAATATCATCACATTAAAACTACTTCAAAAATCTGTAGCTGAATTCACAAACTGTTACTTAAATATTGGTGAAATCCAACCCCACACATAGCAAGACATCTGCAACAAAAGAGCCAGAAATACTGCAGCATAACATTAATAAGTTGCACTTCTATTAAAGACTGGCAAAGTACTTTACATATATGAACACACTCAGCTTCAAAACACTCCTGAGAATTAGGGACATACAATGCAACCATTCCCATTTTAAAAGTCAGGACTGGAAGTCGGAGTAGAATTTAGTTACACCCACAATGTCAATCAGGAGGTCTGCAACAGAACCTGGGAAAGAATCCAGTTCTCTCAGCTCATAGCCCTGTTACTTACTCACAAGCCCAAGCTTCCCAGGCCAAAGGAGTGATTTAAAACAAACCTCCCTCCACAAACTAATACATTACACATGCAGGTAGGCAATGTTAGTTATCAGACCACACCTCAGGTATGCAATCCTCATGAGTTACTACTCGAACAATGTCATCTAATGGGAGGAGGGAGTTGCACTTGATTTCTGTGTAGACGTTTTTGCCCTCTGTGCATACAGCAAGCAGTTCTACTAAATGGATATGATACATCAGAGGGCTATTCTCATCCATCCGATCCCGCTCCGATCTCATCATTTGGACCAAGGTCTGGAAAGACGCTCTGTCATTGTAGAACACAAGGACATCTTCTCCCGCATTGACTAGCTACAAAAAAAGAAGAATAGCTTTCTCTTGGGTTCCATTCTGTCATGGCCCTAGTTAAAGATTCTACAGGAATCAGACCATTTCTGGCACACACATATTCATGCATACCTTCCACAACACTCTTCTTCAGAGAACTGCAAACTTCATCCTCAAAACATTTCACCAACAGATTCAAGTCCCCTACACCCATTACCAAAAGCTCTATTTTATCTGCTACCGGAATGTTAGGGTCTCTGTCAGGTTTAGCAATTACTCGTGAGTTCAACAAAACTGCAGCCCGCCAGATCTGTCTGAGATTCTGTACCTTGCACTCTTTTTCCACAATTATGTGTTCTCTCTCTCTCTCTCTCTCTCAAGTATAATGGTTTCCCTAGTCCTCTAGTCTAATATGTTTTGCTCCACGTATCTACCACTTCTAAAATCTTCAGCAAAGTCAGATCAACTGGATCCTCATCAGTTAGAGGAAACTTCTCCCAAAATGCTTCTGATTTTTCAATGTGCTTTTTCTGAGCTTATGTCATAAAGATTACCCCAAGGTATCTGTAGCTATCTACAGACAGACTAGCGGAAGTACGTGATTCTGTTTAGGGCAAAGTCCTTTGAGAACTCTGGGTAGTAGGACCTCCAGGTTGTTTAAATCCCTATTCCTTACACAATTCTCATCAGTTGGACAGTTATGGGCAAGGTTGAGACACATGAGGCAAACTTCCATCAACACTACATTACTTCTATTTATACCTCCAGATTAGTGGAACTGCTATGGGCACCCGCATGGCCCCACAATATGCTAATATATTTATGGCTGACCTGGAACAACGATTCCTCAGCTCTCGTCCCCTATTACCACTCCTCTACTTAAGATACATTGATGACATCTTTATGATTTGGACCCATGGTACAGAGGCTGTAGAGGAATTCCACAGAGACTTTAACAATCTACACCCCACCATCAACTTATGCCTCAATTACAACATGCAAGAGACACATTTCCTGGACACTACAGTACTAATCAAGGATGGCCTGATCAGTACCACACTGTACCGAAAACCTACTGATCGCTATACTTATCTACACCCTTCTAGTTTCCATCCTGCACACGTGACTAGATCCATTGTTTACAGTCAAGCTCTTAGGTATAATCGCATTTGCTCTGATCCAACTGACAGAGACCGAAAACTGCAAGAACTTTACCAAATATTCATAAACCTTAATTACCCACCAGGAAAAGTAAAAAAACTAATCGACAGGGCCAGACGCATACCCAGAAACCAGCTACTCCAAGATCAGCCCAAAAAAGCCAAGAACAGAACACCACTGGTCATCACTTACAGCCCCCAACTCAGACCACTGCAACGAATCATTAAAGACCTACAACCTATTCTTAATCAGGATGCCACACTCCAGAAGGCCCTGGTGACATGCCTGTTCTCTCCTACAGACAACCTCCCAACCTCATGAGGATCCTTACTAACAGCCACAGTCTATACCCCAGGAACACCAGTCCTGGAACCTTTCCCTGCAACAAAGCCTACTGCCAGCTTTGTCCACATATCTTCTCTGGAAATACCATCACTGGACCTAACCAGGTTACTCACAGAATCACGGGCACTTTCTCATGCTCCTCCACTAACATCATATATGCCATCATGTGCCAACAATGCCCAGATGCTTTGTATATTGGACAGACTTCTAACTCCCTTAGACAAAGGGTCAACGGGCACAAAACAGACATAAAACACTCCAGATCCACAAACCAGTTAGTCAACATTTTAATGGAATGGGCCACTCTGTCAATGACCTCAAGGTATGTGTGTTACTGAAAAGAAATTATCGCTCCTTTGTAGAAAGGGAAACGGACGAATTGACATTTATATTCAAATTCGGAACATTAACACATGGTTTAAATCGGGATGTGAACTTTCTGAGTCACTATAGGAGCTTGTCTGCATACTTGGCTCAATCTAATTCTTGATCTTCCCCCCCACCCCTCCACTCTCTGATTTGGTCACCTTGATTATCTTTTTCTGATTTGTCCTCCTTGCTTACTGTTTTTGGTTCTCTGTGTCTTAAATATTGAGTCTGTTCTGGTCTGGCTATGGTCTGAAGAAGTGGGTCTGTCCCACAAAAGCTCACCTAATAAACTATTTTGCTAGTCTTTAAAGTGCTACTTGACTGCTTTTTGTTTTGATAGTGTATAGACTAGCACGGCTTACTCTCTGTTACTATTCTACATTACTTCTGAGGTGCGGCACATTTTCAGAACAGCACAGCACTCCACCAGTCTGTATCGAGGACAGCATGATGGAGAGAAACTGAGAAGAAGGGGAGCTGCTGAGCAGGTTAGAAATCTGCCTGGTGCTTGAGAGAGATGCCTGGATGTGTCCAGAATTTGTAGAAAACAGAGCACATCTCAGATGCAAAGCCACACTACCACAGGGCTGGACTTTTCATCAGGTGGCGCGCCCTCAACTTGCTCTGACTTGAACAGTTGAGGTGGCTACTCAGTACTTTGCAGAATTAAGCCCACACCGAACAGCTGACACTCAGCTTTATGTTTAACTATGGCATGTGGAACATGATCCAGCATCAAACTTCTCAGTGCACTTGATACATGAAGGCCAGAAGCTTTAAAAAAGAAAATCTGACCCCAAAACTCCTTCTTCTAGGAAGGCCAATTAACAGCTTATTATCAAATAGGCAAATCTACTTTTTAAACAGACAAATCCTTTGAAACCCAAATGAATGAATTAAACAAAACAAATTAACAACCCCTAACAAATTGTTGTAGACGCACAATCTTCTCCTACTTCTCACAAAAGCTTATGTCATAATAAAACTTATTGTTTCAAGAGTTACTGAACTCCACACAAACACAGCTACTTTAACACTTCTCAAGCTCCTACCCTTTCAGTTGGTCAAGGCCAGACAAGACTCCCCATCTGGGCAAGTCCCACATCAGGCCAAATGGGAAACTTTTAATAAGAAGGAAGGATTTTCCTCCCTCCACCTGTTTTCTTTATGCTATTGTTTGGAGAAACAATCCTTCACTTGATTCAAAACCATTTGTGATGGGTTGGGGTACCTAGGTACAACTTATGAATTCCAGGTGGTTTTACAAATTTTCTGAATCACTGACTGCTTCAGTGTACATGGAATCTGCTGTCAGGGCTGGTGACATCTCTCTCCTAGACAGGCTCGCTGACGGAGGGCCTCTAAAAAGGGGCAGTTGCCCTTTGGCCCAACATTTCAAAGGGGCCCAAAGCTCTGGCCGCTGTTGCTGCTTCTTTAGCAGCAGTCAGAGCTCTGGGTCCCTTTGAAATGCTGCAGAGCACTGTGCCATTCCTCCGCACAGGGCCCTCAGGGAGCGTTGGAAGTGGAAGGGGCAGGACCAACTGCCCTAAGCTCAGCCCCTTCTGCCTTTGGCCCCACCCCTTCTAAGGACAGGGAGCCAGACTCCCCTCCCACTTCGCCCCCAACAACTGTCAGTGCTGCTGGTCGCAAACCAGGGACAGTGGGGAGCTATTAAGCTGAAAAGCTCCTATCCAAGCAAAGCTTCTTCAAGACAAACAGTAGCATGGCAAAGCTCTGGAGACCCAGTCCCACCCAATTTGGCTGTAGGCAATGTGGTGCTACAGAATCCCACTAGAAGAAAAACAAAAAATTAGAGATGCATTGGTAGAGCACTTTTAAAACAGAAAGGGGAACAAAAAGGAACAGACCTGCAGAGGGGGACAGGATGGAGAGACTGTGGGACCAGACAAGGCTGAAGGAAGCTGATTGCACAGAAAATCTAAGATTCAGATAATCACCCATATGCTGGAAAAACGCTACCCTGCAGAGGGACTCAAACCTGAAAGGATGTGGGCCCAAATCCCAACCAACATTCAGTAGTGGTGCTATAACTGAGGCAGGAATAGCATCCAAGCGTTTCTTGCAGCAGTCTGTATATGTTGTGCATTGTACAGTAAAGAGTGACTGTCCTTAGAAATCCCTCCATAAAGCTTGCTTCTATTGGCTTCAAAGCATCATATGTCCCTAACGATATAAGCTATCCAAGTGCCCAGAAGGAGAGAGTTCTGGGAAATAATATACTTAAGCTACTAAAATGTTCTGGGGGTCAGCACTGGTCTTGCAGAACCTTGTGCACCAGAGCTCCGGGGTCCTGGCTGCAGAGGAGTATCAGACAAATTCTGTGCCCAAGAATTTAGCAGTGAGACTGAAGTGGGAAACAATGAGCCTGTCCAGTCCAAGGGATGCATAAGAGCACATGGGTTGAGTTTAAAGTTGCAAACGTAGCAGCCTGGTGAGTGCGTTGCAGGGAGAACTTGACTAGGGCCGTGACACAAACACACTTTTCTTTGTGCACCAGGAAGGACAACTTCTGAGATATTCTAAATGCGATCCTCCCACCCCAGGGGATGATGAAGCAGCTTGTGATCAGAACACAGCCATATGCGGGGTGATAGCTGCACATCACTCGTAAATTGTCCCAGCTGAGAGCTTGACTTTCTTCGCTTCCTCATCAGGTGAGAGACTCAATGTGTCACTTTCTACTCAATGCCAGATGTCCTAGGAGCTTACAGAAATTGGCAGTTCTCACCTCAGCCATAACCATATCTTGGCACTTCTTGATGAACTTTCCTTCTGCCTTCACAATAGTTTGCAGGAACTTTATGTACTGGACGTTTCTGCCATGAGTTTCAATACAGTGAACAAAGTGCTGAACAACTCGCTCATTAATCTCACTGCAAAGCTGAAAATTGTTCATGAAAATATGTTGCATTGTGACTGCCTCCAGGATCTAAGGAGGGGAAGAGGTGGGGGGGAAAATAGAGGAAAAAAAAAAAAAATCAAATCGCACACACAAGTCGGGATGTCAGTAAATTTGCAGGGAACATGACAATATGAAGAAGGAACTTCTCAGAGGAATCAGTATTTCAGTACAGAGACTTGTATCCATTTGGAATACTTCATCCATCTCTACCCCTTCCATTACAACTGAGTGTACTAACCAGAGGCTGCTCCGGCCAACATTAATGAGAACGCAGTGCTATCCATTTGAACTAGTCCTGCATAAGAACTAGCCAGAGGCCAGCTTGTTCCACTTTTTTACTACAATATGTACGGTATTAATCATTCCTTACCCCTGGGTTAAGGAACAGGTTTATGTGCTTGTGCAGCAATGCCTGGTTCTGTTGGTTCCCAGCACAAAAGTTCTGTAAAAATGCATGTGCAAGTTTCATTATCTCCTGCATCCTTGTATCTTCTGCCTGTGATTGAGGGACAGGAAAAATCAAAGGAGTTAAACAAAAAAAGCAAAACAAAAACAAAAAAAAAAAACCCACCAATCCAAAAGTTCTTTCTGATGAGCTTTGGGTGAACCACAATACCACCTTCTTAACAGAATTTACAGAGCCACATCTCTCTAAACAGAAAAACAAACCTCTGTCCACCACCAAATAAATCCACTGACACCAATTAGGAATTTGGCTCCCTTTCTGATTTTAAAAGTCACGGAGAATGAAACACTACATAAATTAGTTAAGTCTTTCAGAACACACAACATCGGAGCTGGCCAACTTAATGATGCAATAGAACCCTTCATATGCTTCCAAACATACCAAGTACATAGGGCACACCACATTTCAGGTTCTTTGCTGTATCTTTCGGCTTTAAAGGAAGATAGGCATGAAGGCCATTATAATGAAATTCAGCAATGAGGGATTTAAAAAGAAAATACTGATGCAACAACAAAATTCAACCTCTGTTCACAGGAGTTAAGTGCTCTCCCTGCCTGTGACTTAAGTAAAAGCAGCAGAATAGCTGAAAAGGTGCAAACATGTCTGACTTAATGGATACATAAATGCACCTCAGATGGCAGTAACAGATCATCAATGCAATAAAATAAGCCATCTTTCTTTGCTAAAAGCATTTGGAACACCAAAGCTGGTCAGTGTCTGGCTTTAAATGTTTGCAGTTTGAGGTCCAGCTGTAGTTCCCCTCACAAAATCAAATCAGCACAGATGACAGGCTCTGCAGAGGGGCACAGGAGACCATGGCCTCAGGTTGAGCACTACTCTGTTTCTAAGGTTCTATGACATTAGTTAATGCTAGTTATAATGCTCATTCACATGCTGCACCTGCATATAGGGGATTTCACCCCCGGTACTCTTCATTTCCCAGCATATTTTACCTGTAACGCAGCCAATGCTTTTTCCACTGTAAAATATGACACCCATCCTGCTCCTCCCCACACCCCTGCCCCCCCAAAAAAACCACCAAACAAAAAACAAAAAACCCCACCACAAACCCTGACACAGTGTGTGGCTTCACATTAGAGAATCTGTTCTGTTTCCAAACAGGGCAAGATTTGCAAGACCACTTCCATTCTGTAGCTCTCATCTCTCAAAAGCCGTTCACTTCTCTCCGTGGAGCTTACCATCATCCTCCAATAGCATGAATGCCTCAAACTTTAGCGAATAGTTTCAAAAGGGTGGCTGTGTTAGTCTGTGGCATCATAAACAACAACAGAAAAACAAAAATCGTCCCACGGCACCTTAAAAACTAACTTGGGGGTCTTACCCATGAAAACTCATTACCAAACTAACAAAACTGTTAGTCTTTAAGGTGTGATGGGATGACTTGTTTTCTCTCTTTTCTTTTTTTAAATTTTTGTCCAACTATATCATTAATTCCTGTCACAGCTCCACTGACTGGGGAGAAGTTAGAAATCTAGGCAGCAACTAAGAATGGCTCCCTGTGAGAGAAAGCTCACAATATCAACAAGGCTAAGGATGCTGTAAATAAAACTCCAGTCATTTGCAGGTGCAGAGGACTACCTGAGGATAAGACGTCTCTATAATCACTTACTGTTTCGTTAGAGAGCTCACTGATATTTATCATTTATTCTTAGAATACCCATATCCTCTTAGGGAATATTTGGCAATCCTATGACTATGCCTTTACTACAGAGGCGGTGTTTGTGTGGGGCGGGGTGTTGTTTTTTTCCAACCACAGGGTAATTATCTTTTGTTAGCTATCCTGCTGGAAACAAACTGCAGTAGTTTTTTCAAATCAGATCAACTCTACACTCCTGCCCATGGCTGATCTCACCTAGCTACTAGAGCTATAGTACCCTGCCTCCACTAGGATTTTATCTAAGAATGCCCATACTGGGTCAGAGCAAAAGATCCATCCAGCCAAGTACCCTGTCTTCTGACAGGAGGCAATGTTAGGTGCTGCAGAATTAATGAACAGAACAGGTAATCATCCAGTGGTCCATCTCTTGTCACCCATTCTAAACTTCTGGCCAACTATGGGGGACAGTAGGAATTGAACACATTCAGTTAGTTATAAGGCAGTAAATGCTTACCCAATTTTGCAATGAATCCAAGTTTCAGAACTGGCCTACACCAAGAGGTACTAAGGAAAGGTAATCTGAATTAACAAAAGGTGCAAGTTTAAAGTGGATTAGTTAAAATAGATTAAACCCTTGCATGGATGTTCTTAATTCAGTTTGTCTTTAGTTTTCAGTAGGTCTCTCCACACAAAGGTTTAACGCAGTTTAACTAATCCACTTTTAATTAACACCTTTATTTAATGTGGGTGAACTCTGAGTCCTCCATTACATAAAATCCCTCAACCCGATTATCTGCAACGGACAAAGTTGGTGGTTAAGCAATTAACTTAGAACTTTGTCTCTCCTCATCACAAGTGATATGTTTAACCCAATATTTACATAAGCCATAAATTATTCCTAAAGAGGCATAAATATTTAATAGTTTCGTTGATTCCAAAGGCAATTGAAAACAACTCAGGTTTAAGGAGCTCTCAGTCAGCAAAATTGTGAAGTAAGGAAAAGCTGTGTGAGAAACCCACCTTCTCATATGGAATCTGCAGCAGCTCCAGAACCACAGTGTGAGCGCCCATGTTCCGCAGCAATCTCTGCTGCTGCTTCCGGCTTTTCCTGACAGATGCACTTTCCTGAACACAGAGCTTGCTAAGACGAAGCAAAATCTGGAAGAAGAAATTTACTTTTCAACTCTAAACTCTTCGTTTTGGTTTAGATGACATTACATAATCGGTGCTTTCTAGACAGAGAAGATGGAAACTTCCCAGATCTGAGCAACTCAGTCTAATGATAGACAAGGAGACAGACATAGGGCAAAAGGCAAAAATGCATGAACCAATCCATTTAAAACAAATTGAGGCATCTGAGTTTAAACTAGCATCTTCTAAGGTTTACAAGCCACGACACACAGGGTTTTCATTGTCGGTTAGATTTTGAAGTGTTCGACTATACAATGGAGTCCAAGTCCCTTAAAAAGCAGACATTTAAATGAGCTTCCCAAGTTTCCTTCCTTGTTTATATCCCCTGTGATGATAAAAATTTTATTTATATTGAAATAAGTGGAATTAACACTAAATTTTGGAACAACCTGGTTTTGTGGAAAACACTACATTGCTATACTGCAGGTGTCTCACCGGAGTTGGGATATACTACTACACAGCAAGTGGTCTTCACCATGTAAAACTGAGTCAGGTTTTCCTGGTTTTTTTTTCCCCCTTCCCTTTTATAAAATCAGACGAAAGTCTGATTTGCACAATTAGATTAAACATCTCTCTAAATTAGTAGGAAACCAAATCTTACCTCCTTCACCACCCGGTAATTATAGCTGCTAGTACTTTCATGTTTCTGTGACTTGCTGTGGCCTTCCTAAGGGTAAAACCAACAATCTATTACTTGATTAGAGTATTTTCTTTGGTATCTCCTATGGTGGTGAAATACATGCATTAAATGATCTACAAATACCACAGTTATCTTCAGTTTTATAACAAGATTAAGCATATTAAAAAGAACGTTTGTTAAGTCACACTAAGCCCTCTGCCAGAGTACAAGGGGAGAGTGTTTTTACAGACAGTAACATCCTATCCCCTAGTTATCTGTTGTCACACATTATCTGCAATCATCCATTTCTCACAACTTCTCTCTCTTTCCACTATATTACTCAACTGTAACTATCTGAATTTTATAAAGCATATTTTGGGTTCTGTCCATTCACATCCACACTCTGCTATGACCATTGCCAGCCACCTCTGCCTTATATTTGACTAAATCTCTGGCTTGCTGCATACTGCAGAATTAGGCTGATATAAAACAGCTTATGTTGACCTACTATAAGAGCAGCTACACTACAGCCTTGCTCTCATCCACACTACGCTGAGATATCTCCACCTCCAGGAGAAACATAGTTAGGGCACCATACCAGCTGTGGGCTACGTCTATACTAGCCCCAAACTTCGAAATGGCCACGCAAATGGCCATTTTGAAGTTTACTAATGAAGCACTGAAATGCATATTGAGCGCTTCGTTAGCATGTGGGCGGCCGCAGCACTTCGAAATTGACGTGGCTCGCCGCCACGCGGCTTGTCCCGACGGGGCTCCTTTTTGAAAGGACCCCGCTTACTTTGAAGTCCCCTTATTCCCATGAGCATTAGTAAACTTCGAAATGGCCATTTGCGTGGCCATTTCGAAGTTTGGGGCTAGTGTAGACACGGCCGTGTAGATATTGTATCATACTCAGCTGTTCACTATCTTGTCAATTTCACGGCTCCACTGCAGTTGTGACATTGACTAGAAAACTGGGTTCCCAGCACCCTCTCCCGGCAGCTGACTGGACTCTGGGCAAGGATCTTTGCCCTACCCACAGAAAATAAGCCCTAACCTAGGGAGAGAGCCAGGAGGAAGCTTGGCAGGGAGCTATGTTTGGAGCTTAGAGCCCCGATTCTGATAAGTTGTATTTTAAATATAGTAGATGTTATTTATCTAACTGGATATTCCAGTAGTTCACCTAATTGACTCGCAGGACACAAATATTTACCTCCTTTTTCTTGTGTTCATTTTCACCTGGTGCTCCATCTATAGTCTCATCAGGACCCTGGCCTTTGTATACCCAAAGTTCAGATTTTTCCACAATAGACCTCAGCTGGTCCAAATCTTGTTTTATCTGCTTGTAGTTGTCAACATCTTGGCTGGTAACAAGCAGTTGAACCTTACATGAATGCAATCCATTAGTTGCACAGAGATTTTAAACTTTCAGCACATGCGAGAAGAAGGAGGACCTCTACATATTAGTGACATATACCTGTTTAAAAGCTTGAAGAACTTCTTGTCTCTGACTAAAATGCCTGAATAGGAGCTGAAGCGCCCCAGACACCAGTGGAGGGTAATCATGCATGGTCAAGTGGAGCAAAACTCTAAGGAAAGTCCTGCCACCATGATCATCCAAATCTAATGGGGTGTTCTCCTCACTGAAAAGAACAAAATGCAGAAATAAATTAATTTCTCCCCCACCTTGATAAAACAACCAAGTCTTTTAAGTAGGAAACTACTGAAGCTGAATTTTACTCTGGTTATAGTTTTGCTATGAAAAACACCATCAGAAATTAAAGCAATCTGCGCTTCCTCTTCTGTTGTCCTTAACTTGTTTAATGCCAACAGTGCTTTGCATAGCATTCTCCTCTGTTAGACAGGACTTCAACTCTGTCATTGGTCTGCCCTCCAGTGGCAGGAGGCTTGAAAAGATAGAAGCAATACCAACAGTCCATGCTAAATGGAACAAGCTCCTAGTCTGTGTATTCTGTATTGAATGCTGAGTATGTGCAGTCAGTTGAGAATGCTCAAAACACCAGTAGAACTAGAACTTTCACACTTAAGACTTATGAGATTCATCTATGTTGCAAGTGAAAGTCTCCTCAGATCTACACATCACTACTCAGCACTCTCTCTCACATGAATGCACAAAGTAGAAACATCAAATGAGGTACTTGCAAAAGAATCTTCAACTTTCAGAAATCCCTGCTTTTTTGTGTCTTTGCTCTCCTGGCTTGAGGAAAATGCCATCTTCTTGGCTCCTAATCCTAAAGGAGATTACTGTTCAACTGGGATATCACCTTTATATGAAGTAAATCTTGTAACCCATCTCGGAATAAACTAAGGATTAAAAAGCTGACCAGTCCACTTACTCTGTTATTGAAGACACAAAGCAACAAAATCTTAAGCTTTACACTACTGAGCATGTGACACTTAATTTCCAGGCTATAAAACAAATCAGAAGAGCCTCATGCATAAGAAAACAGGCCACAAGGAAGTGAGCCAGGCTGGTCACATGCAGAAAATAAGTACCATTACTTTGAGTGACTGGTAGAATTCTAGAATACGTTGAGCCACGATGCAGTTAAAATGCATACAACAAAAATTTAAACATTTACTTCCATTGGTGAACAATACATTTAAAAACTCCTCTTTGGGTAAGAGCCTTAAATCCCAAAGATATTCTGTCAAAAGTGTTTAAACAACTATGTATGTAGACATACTAATGAAAAAGATACTTTCCTTCCACCAAAGATCCCTTCGGCTTGTTCCTCAATATGTTCAAAGTCTAGGGCTCCTGGAAAGTAGAAATAAGCAGATAAGATTATACAATCTCCAGCTGTTTTGGAAATCTAAGGCGATCTTAAGCAGTAAGTGCTAACACAAATGTACCAGAGTGGAACTGTATGAACTGACAAGCACGTTGAGAGGTGACTGATGTTGCCTAAGGAATGTATTACCCCATGTCGGTTTCTCAGTGTTCTCTATTCATCAATTTAATTACAGATCATTTCAGAAATATCCATTATTTTTGACTTCACCACCAATTTTTAGCTCATACTTTCAATTACTGCTTCAAAGAGAGGCATTGATGGGAATTAATGTCCCATTTGACGTACCTCCACAGATCCCAGGGAAAAGCCCAGCACTTCTGTTATTGACATCTTTAAGCAACTAACTCCTTGATGACAGGAATCCCTTACACCACCAGAGCCTCTGACCTCTAGAGCAGGATATATGTGCCAACATGTTAACAACACCTTTTTATTCTGAAACAGTGACTAAGAGGCAAACTATGTCTGCCATAGTCTCAGAAAGTTTCTGAGTTGAACACTGCATTCTGGGAAATACATACTCAAGTTTCTTTCCATTTACTCTTTCCAAATCTCACTTTTTTCTGACTGAGTACCTAGAAGGCTCAGTTAGGTCTCGGACCCCTAATGCCACAGACGTGATACAAATGCAGAGTAAGTGTTAGTTCCTGCGTTTTGGCAGGGAAGTAACTAGAAAGTTTTGACTAGATGCTTAATAATTAGATCTCCGAGTGCACCCCACTGCCTGAAGAGGCTGGTTAAGCCTCATCTCAGATAACTGTTTTATTCATCTAGGATACTATGCATTATTAATCTCACTGAAGGCTTCAGGAGCTGAAGGAACTCTGCATCCAGCAAGATAGGGCCCTGACCTTTTAATTGAATTCTGGATCCTGGATTTCTGTTCTACATTATAAAAGGGTCCTGTTTCAATAACTCTTGTGAACAACGGGCACAGGAAAAAGAAGATACAGCTCCTGAGAACTATTTGAGTGATCTCCCTTTAATTCACAGAGTGTGGCACAAAGCAGCAGTTATGACAGATACATAGGTCTGCACTGGTTCCTGTCTAGTGGACTTCTAAGCAGACTGACTCCAAAGGCCCAATGCAGAAGCCTATTATTCCACACTCCAGTCCTTAGGCTAGACAGTCCAAAAGCAAGAGACAACAAACACCACAGACCCAACTTTGAGTGTAAACTAAAATATTTGTTCTCCTGAGGTGCAGAGAAGTTACACACATAAATCCCCTCTGCCACCTAGCAAACAGACCCTCGAGATGATTTTTTTAAAAAAATCCACATTCAGCACAATAAGTCACAGAGATCAAAATATAACTATTGTACTTGAAGACTTCTCAAGCTCTAACTGATTCAGATACTAGCTACAGAACATCACATCTCCCTGAGGTGATACCACAGCAGTTATGGCCTATGACCACAGGTTTTCAGCATCATGATTTTAACCAGAAGGGACTAGATGGACGGTCCTTTGCCATATAAATTTCTGAATTTTGGCAGACCAAGGTTGGCAAGATCTAGAGATCTCTAGGAAAAGCCACTGGACTTGTCTGTTTTCCTTGGATTGGAATTGCGTTGACGGCCATTTTACTTGGGGGATGGAATGCCAGGTCGACCGTAAGTCATTTTTACTTTGCTTATTTTCAAAACAGGGCAAGTCCTTGATTCAGGCCACAATAAAAATCAATTTTCAAAATGCATTTTACAGTTACTTAATTCATGGCAACACAAGTGAGTGACAAAGATACTTGTCTTTTTGTTCTACTTTGAAACAATATTCAATGCAGCTGTCACCCTCAGGACCCGAATTTACAATGTTGCTGACTTCAGGCATGTGAGGGGCCCCACTGAAGTCAGACATGAGTTTGGAGCACATTGTGGAATCGGGACTTCTGCCATTAGCACACTCCCACACTTCTTAAACAAAACGTCTCTATGAAAGAACAAACCTGGAACATTAGTTGGGGCCTCCTGGTTATTGCTGCCAGTGGGTGATTCAGAGGTCTGAGCATTGCTTTCATCGAACTCACATTTAAATATACACAGGAGGCATGAGATTCTGTAATCCAACCTCACATTCAAAATAAACTGAGGAATCAAAGTTGGAAAAAAAATGGAAAAATGCATGTTATTTTAGCATTGTGTCTTTACACCTCTCTAGACTGTAATATTGCACTCTGGTTCAACAAAAACCTGAGATCTACATACTTAGAAAAGTGTAGATTTTACTATCAAGGGTGGAGAAAGCACCAAAATATCTTTATAAAAGAATGCATCGCTCAGTACTTTGGGGTGCTGTATTTTCAAAGATTCTACTATAAAGATAACTACATGTATAAAGGCAATTTAAAGAAAAACTATTGCAAAAATAGCTAAGAAAGATTTTGCAGGTACTTCTAGTCCCCCCTGGCAGGAATTACTAGAATATATGAACGCTTGGGTTATTCTCCAGATCCCAAGTGGGTCTGCCCCCACAAAAGCTCCTCACTTAATACAGTTAATCTTTCAGGTGGTACAGGACTGCTTTTTTTGTTTTGTGAAGATACAGTCTAATATGGCTACCTCTCTGAAACTATACCTTATACAGAGCTTGACTGCTGTTTGGTGTTGTTTTACCCAACAGGAGTCCCAGCTGCATTTAGGCTTATGTAAATTATATTCTTTCTTTCTGTCGATAAAGGGCCTTTGTCCATTCTTCAAGCATTACTGCCACAACTTTATGGCTACGGTTACACTAGCGATTTTTGCCGACAAAACCCCGGTTTTGTTGCCAAACTGGTGGACTGTCCACACACAAAATATGTTTTGTTGACGGTCTGTCAACAAAACTCAGCGCTTACACCAGCAGCATTCTACCTCTCAGCCATGAAGCACAACACTGCTGTCGACGAAGCCATGTGGGTACTCTGGGGGAGTCTTCTCTCCATAGACAGGGCATCCAGGACAATGGGTAGCCCTGTCTGCTGTGCTTCTGGGTGCCTATTTTGTCGAAAGAGCGGTGGGGCAGCGCAGCCACCCTGTTGACAGAGCAGAGAGCTCTTCCAGTTGACTTTTGTGTGTGGGCACACTCTGACAGAAGTTTTGTCTGGCAATCTCTTCTGACATTGATTTCTGTCGACAGATCGCTGTAGTGTAACCATAGCTACGTCTAGCAGACTCAGGCCAAATTCACTCTTATGGCTTTATCACAGCATCAGTGACTTATCAAGATTGTTAGGAAGAATATAATAATCACAGTAATCACACACGTGTTTTACTCTACACTCAGGATCTTCTGTAGAGTTATCCAATGAAGGCACATTTACCTCGTCACCCCCAATAAGATGTTCCTTGACAGAGCAGACCAGGGGAATATCAACCATCTTCATAAAGCAGCCACCTCAGTAAAAATTAACTGTTCAATGGCATGGGAAGTGGCTGAAGACCTTCTGAGCCACAAAGATATACTTTCAAAAAGTTCCACATATTAGTTTAGTTGTGAGTCATCATCAGCGTACCCTGTAAGCTGTGCACTTGAGTGGCCATGCAGGAGAAATTCAGATGCTACACAGCTGCAGGTGCTATGCTCATCAGCTAAGTTTTATTTCTACACATGGTGCACGTTCACACTGACTTGATGCACATAACCATTTATTCTATGCATGGATGAAAAAGATTTGAGGTCATCAGGTGAACAACTGGCAACTCCCACCCAGAATATCATCTCTGCCCGAGCTGTGTGGAAAAGGTATTTAGGGAAGGGATATGTCATAATCATACATGATTAGGATTGGAAGAGACCTCGGGAGGCCATCTAGTCCAACTCTCTGCTCAAAGCAGGACCCACGCACCAACATAATCTTGCAGCCAGAGCTTTGTCCTCCCAAGCACACCCTAACACCCTGATAATAAAACGCACACAAGCTCCACAACACAGGATTCGAGACCCCACCTAACTTCATATTCCATTGCATTTCTGATACCTGAAGTATTTCAATGATTTTGAGCTTGGTGTCCATCACCAGAATGTCTTCTTTCTCTGGTTCACTCTGTTTGACATTCCCCTCAGGAGCAGAAGCAAGTGGAGTAATGGGTAAGAATCCTCCACCTCTGAGTACCACCTGGGTCATCAGCTCACCAACCCCGTGAATTGATCTCATTACATTGCTCCCTTCAGAGAGGCAGGCAAAAAACACAGTTAAGAATCAAGACAGTACATTCCAAGTACAGCCAAGAGGAAAAGAGACAGTTCATATCTCACCAAAAAATCATCTCTCTCAACACAGAACCAGGGGAATGTTTTCCTAACTGACATTTGTGTTTGCACCTAATTTCCTTTTGTGCTTTTGGAAAACCACCTGCTGTGCCTTTGGACATCTTCCCTTTAGCTTAGTCTCCCAATTACCATGTAGCTTACACAGTCAACCACTCAAGAATTCCATGGATAAAAAGGGAAAATTTTCATGTCCACTACACGTATTTAGATAAAATTCATGTGGCCGAGGAGTACTGCACACCCACTTCAGAGTGGCTCACATCATTGTTTTCAGTCTTACCTTTGCTTTCTTCTCCTTTTGCCATTTTGGTAACTGGGAAGATAGTAGCAATATGAACACAATCTAATATGGCCAGGAGGATTTTTGTTAGTCTTAGGAGGTCACAGAAGTTGTAGAAACCAAAATATATCAGATTTCTGGCTAAGTTCACCACCTATTAAAAATGAAAGTACTGATCACTTTTTTGTGGCAAAGTCTCAGTTTCTTGATTTTTAGTTGCACTGATGACTTCTGGCAGCCATTTGTCTTTATAAGCAAATTTCATTATGTTTCACAGTTCTTTTTTTTTCTAGTGATCAAAATAAATTTGCTGCTCATCTGCAGGTATATTTTAATGAACAGGACTGGAAGATTCTGATACCTATTATAGCTATTCTATAGAAAAAGCATGATCTTAGAGGCTATGTCAACAAAACTTCTGTCAACATGACATGCATCCAGACTGCAGATCTGTCAGCAGAGATCTGCCAGTCGGGACTGTTCTGTCGGCATCTCCATACACCTTGTTCCATGAGGAAGAAGGGATGCCTGTGTAGATAGGCCAAATGTTGGAAAAGCCTCTCCCAACAGAACAGTTGGCAAAAGATACGCAAATGCACTGCAGAATTTGCGTACCTTTGGCCAACAGTTCTTGGCAATCTAGATGTAGCCTCAGTGAGATAAATGAAGTCCATATTTTGCACAATAGTTACATCAAATGGTAATCATGAAACAGATGCAGAGGGTATTTTCAGAAGAACACATATTCTAGTCAAATCCTTAATATTTCCAAGAAATGGAATTTCCCCACAAGTCTCAAAAATAGCCTGTATCACCTTAAAAGAAAGAAAAAGAAAAAAAAAAAGAAAATGTTGCAATTCTGCCTATTTTAAAAAGAGATTAAAATGGAATAACTACCTCAAAAGTGAGTTTGTTTTTCTCTTTATCAGAGAAAGGGAACCTCTGACACACCACATCTCTTAAATACTCCTCCACAAATTCCATGGTTTGTGCAAATCTCTCCTTAATTTCATCTTTGGAAGTTCCACTGCTGTCATAGCTGGAAGGAAAAAAAATAAAACTGAATTTAAAATGCACATAGACTTTTTAAATCCAAATCCAACAAGCTCCAAATAAGCCTTAGGCTGTTAAGCAAATTTATCCCAAAGCAAGGAGACAGGAAACAGACCATAATTTCCTGGCTTTTGCTACTTTGTCCCATATGCTCAGTTTTCACTATTTAAAATGTGAAAAAGCAAACGGTATACCAATAAAAAGGAAACAAGGGATAAAAGCAGATTTCTAATGGCAATTGTGAGAAGTGACACAGATTAGCAGGAGAGCAGGTATGACCATGACGTGCTAATGCTAGATACAAACTGGATTTTTTTCTGTTGGTAAAAAAATAAAATAGTTTAAAGTCTTTTAAGATACACATTCTAGATCACTTTTATAAGCAAAATTTACAATTAAGTAGACGGGGGGGGGATTTTTTTTTTAAATGACATATTATTGGAAATTGTCTGCTTGGCTTCAGCACTCATTTATCCTTGGACTTTCACATCCGAAGATCTCTGTTGGGCGTTCCTTCAGAAAGTTAATTTAGGAGGAGGAAAGTTTAGCACTGAAGTAGACCAATGAAGCAGTAGAGATTTAGAAACCCCATCTGAATAGAATGTGAACCACTTCTTTCCCTGGACTGGAAAAAACTATTACACAAATGAAGTTAATTTTGATCCTTTAAAATAATATCTTGCTAGGAACATCTGAACACATCACAGCACTTTAAAATGTATTTCTACTACAATAATAACTAACTACAGGACATGAGGGAGAGACCAGATTCACTCTGTGCCAGACACTGTACCAAAATGTGGTTCCCTGCCCTGATGCATTTACACACTAATTAGGCAAGACACACAGGATGCGAGGCCAAAAAAAGGCACAAAGATTTTAAGTGACTTTCTCAGGTCACACAGCAAATTATTGGTAAAACCGAGAACAGCACACAGATCTCTAATTCCACTCACGACACCATCCACTGGACAATGTTGTGTTTTCTGAGGGAAGAAAACGCAGCAACCATACAAAATAACTGAGCTTTTCTAGTTTACCAAGTCTTTCTCAGCTAGTGTCCCCATAGCTAGGTTTTTTAATACCACATGGGTTTAAGAGCAATAAAAGGCTAGCAAGACAATGCCTGGTAAAAATATGGCTTATTTTAAAGAAGCAAAAAATATGACCTATTAGGTTAGAGGGTATTTTTAAATGAAATCATTTAACGTATTTTTTATCAGAGTAGAGAGACGCAAGTACTTACTCATCAATAGCAATTTCAGAAGGTATCTCAGACCACAGGCGAGCATATTTCACTGGCGTCACTTGTTCTTGGGGATCACGGTCAACGTGCATATGCAGCATCAACCGGCAGAAAGATGCTCTCAGATCGTATGGTAAGTTTTCATCAGACATACAACGAAGAATGAGATCCACATCCAACTGGCCAGATATTTCATTTATAGCCAAGTACTGTCGATCAAGGCACATTCTAGCAAAAAGATTGAGCTGGTACCTGTAAGAGAAGAAACTCCCTCCTTAGTTTCCAGACGTCAATATAAGTAAAGGACCTAAAAATGTCAACTGTGTTTAGTAATTAAGGTTTAGTTAAAATATTTAAATCAGTACGTACAGAATGCTCTAAAAATAGAATAAACCCTTTCTCAACACAAATAGAGGTAACATAAGAGGGACAGGAGCTTTCCAAAAGTCTGCCGGTTTCTTACAGTGCTGTACATTTTGAAGAATTAAGCAGCGCTCAGTTTTAGTTTGCTAAAACTATTTCTTCATTAAATACAAAAAGCTTCCAACAGCTGTGTCATTTTAGTGCCTGGCACACTTCTCTCCAGCAGCTCTCAAGCAACTCTTGATTGCTTAGTTTCATTGACTCAGTTGCCTACTAAACTGACTGAAGCTGCATGAGCGCCCAAGTATCCTGATGAACTGAGGCATCAGTTTCCATACCAATTAGTCAGAGGTAGATATAACAAGTGGATTCATGTACCTTCTGTTTTCTGCTCCCAAGAGATCTAACCAAGAAGAGGAGAAGAGACACCTACCATTGAAATGAATGCAAATACAGTTTCTACACTTTAGCTGTTGGATTACAATAAAGCACACGTCCAACATGCAGAGTCTTTACATAGTCTTTACAAACTTAACTGGAAAGAAGGCAACCAATCTTTTCATTAAAAAGATAACAAGGCTTTTAACTCAGTCATGCTCCTTCGTATGCTAGTTCATGGAATTTTTCTTCACAGGATTACCTCCTACTTGTTTCACTATATATAGACATTGATTTGTTATTGAAAGCTTAGAAGAAACTATTGTTAAGAGCATTTAAACAACTCTTTTGGGGGAAGAGACCACAAAACTTGCATGGACCCTACAGTCCGAAAAAGGGGAGAGGGAAAAAAAGAGTTACAACAGGTTCACTTGGGGTCTGAAACACCAAATCTAAAACATCCATTCTAATCCCTTTGCACAAGTTATCAGATGAACTATTGAAAGCTCTTAAACAGAATATGCAAGGTGCAAGTGATAAGCAATTAAAAAGGAATTCTGGTACTTTTTGAACCACAACAGCCAATGGTCTGTCAAATTACCTGAAAAAGTTTATAACCCAGACACAGGAATTTGGTCTGAGATAGAACTTGGAATTACACAGTACCAAGAAACTGGTGTCTGTCCAAGTCATCTGGAAGCACTGCTTCATATTAGAAGCATAGCTTGATAGTGAAGAAAAAAAATCATTTAAAAAAAAAACAAACCCAAAATTTCTTGGTGTTTGCACATTTATATAGCATCTTGGTGAGAACTCAAGGCATCTTCTCAATCAGGAGCTCACAAAGAAGTTCTAGAAGTGATATTGAACTGAACTAGCATCTTAGAAAGAGACATGAGCAAGTTTCAGCTTCCTTTCAACAGCCCCTTATTACAGCTCAGATTTTAACAGTTAAAGTTAAGATCCTCATGTAGAAAAATCAAACTGTTGTGGAAAAAAATAGACTCACAAAAATAGAATCATAGAATTCTAGGGCTGGAAGGGACCTCAGAGGTTGTCTAGTCCAGCTCCCTGCCTAAAGCAGGATCAACCCCACCTAAATCACCCCAGCCATGACTATGTCAAACCAGGACTTAAAAACCTCTAGGGATGGAGATCCCACCACCTCTCTCGGTAACGCATTCCAGTCCTTCACCACCCTTCTGGTGATACAGAGGGAGAGGTGTAGGGTGGGTAACAGAGGAGTCTCACTACACAGATACATACTACCTTGTATATAACTACTACTTAACTTTTATGTACTTTGAACTTAAATTTGCTCATTTCACTCACATTGATTTCTTGTTTCTGACATCAATCACAACTTTACATTTCTATCAAATTTGTGATGCAAAGAAAGCTTTACATCCTTTTCCATTAGGCACTAAGTTTTTTTTTGGAACTAATTAACTTCAGCAGGGTTTAACCCATATAGTTCTTGTTACCCTATCAAAACCAACTACTGCATGTGGTGTTAACCTGTAATAGCTGAGTATATCCCGATCTTCCTTCTGCCCTTCCTTAGCATCCTGAGCCAACTCTCTGACACTCTTACTGCGGATTTCCTTGTTGCTGTCTCGCCAGAAGAGCCAAACTTCTTCTTCATCTTCTCCAACCTCCAAGGTGTTTTCTCCACTGGATACCTCTTCAAATTCAAACCGAGAGAGAACCAACCTGGCAGAATGAGAGGGTTTATATAATAAAATACTACAGTTTGTGATATCTTAAGATCTTTGTTTTCAGGACATCAGCTGAGCTGCACTGGGGCACAGTAATGTTAATTTGTGTTGTCCCTTGGGAGACTTGCATTCATGGTGCTAAACAGAGTGCTTGTTTCTCAGCATGGCCACACAAAAAGTCCCAGATAATGTTCAACTAAATAAAACAGATGCAATACCTCCTTATATTACATGATGACTTTAGGTTTTCAGATACTATTGTTATGTGCACCATCATAAAACCTAGTTAGAGTGAAGTGCAGGATATCCCACGTGAATAGTACTCTGCAAAAACACTTATGGTTTATTTTTGATCGGTTCTAAAAAGGGAGTTTAATTGTTAGTCATTTATATGTCTGAAGTAACAAGGGTATCACCCAGAGTAACACAAATTAATACCCAAAAAGACTTCTATTCAGTAAAACCGCAACTTATGCGCGGGTTGCACTCCTGAGCAACCATATGTAAGGTCAAATTTCGCACAAGTTGAGGTCTGCATGGAGCCAGAGGAGAGACAAAGAGCTAGCCCAGGGAGCAGGGTGCCCTGCCACCTTCAGGTCCCCCTGGGCCAGCCCTGCGACTGGAAGAGGGGCTTGGCAGCTGCAGCAAAAATGACGGCTGCTCCATAAACCTGCCAGCTGGTGCAGCGGCGCTGCTCATGGGGCACACCCTGCTGCCTTGTTCACAGGTCCCCACAGCTTGGGGGGAGCTGGGAAACTGACCGGCACTGCTGCAGCTGGCTCTGGGCTCCCTTCCAATCATGGGAGCCCGGAACCAAGCACAGCAGAGCGGGTCAGTTTCCCAGCTCCCCCAGGGTGGGGACCCAAGAACCAGGTAGCAGGGTGAGCACAGCGAGCAAAGTCACCCGGTGCATGCAGCTGCCCCCATCTTTGCCACAGCTGCCAAGGCCCTGAAGTTTTCAGACGGGCAAGAAGCGGAGGTGAGCTGGGTGTACAGCAGGGCCTGATGGGAAGGCAGAGCAGCTGGGCGGTAATTGTTGATTTTGATTCACATTACTCCAAGAAACGTGCAAGGCTAAAGGCGGGGGGCTAAAAAATTCCATCTCAATTCCTTTTAAAAGGAATATTTCTCACTGACCTTTCCTGAGGAAGACTTTTATGCTTCTGATGTATTTTGCCTCAGTTCAGTGCATTTTTGCTCACCTCAGAAAATTTGGACTTGTTCATGCGAAGAATTTTTCACTTTTTTGGAGGGCTCTAAATTCGTAAAAGCACTGCTCTCACCAGTCATCCTGCCCTGGTCATCCTAAGGGCCAAGAGAACAACCAGACTCATGGAACTCAAAAATACTCACCTTGGAAAACCTACTACATAGCAGATCCCAGAGTAACCACTGACTCTGCTCAGATGAGAGCATTCTTGCACCTTTGAATGCTGTCACATTAAAAATGTGATGTAAGACTCCAGCTTCTCTCAGTGTTATCAAACAGCCTGATTAAAATATTCAGTACTAGTGCCTCCAACACTCACCTACTGTATATTCAGAAAGGTCCTAACACACTTTAAGCTTGGTACTCTCTGTACTGGAGAACAGCGTTTTCAGTGTTCTGGTCCCCTCTTCCTTATACGACAACTAGAAAGCTATTTATAAATAACACCAGCTTACTTAGTCTCAATGAGTATGTCTGCATTGGCTGGATTCAACACAGCTTTACAAATCAGTTCCTGTGTCACCGGAATAGACTTGTTCATGGAAACACATAAATCTGAGAGATAATCCAAAAACCTATTGGGAAGTAAAAAGACGGAACACAATAAATCCCTGACAAGGTCCTTCAGTTGACTCATTCTACTTTGTTATAATGAGAAAAACATTTGGAAAAGCAAGTTATACTGCAAAACAAGTGAGGCCATTGTCTTGGTGGAAAGTCATGATCAGTCTCAGAGGAAGAAGGGGATTAAACATGCTGTCTAAATACAGAAACAAATGGGCTGCTACAGATCCCTCAGATGACAAGCAAGAGGAAAAGGTAACTATGTCCCCCAACCCATCTGTCTCACCTGGGCTCCCTGTTTTTCCTCACAAGACTAACAAAAGTATCAATTTCAGCAGCCGTAATGTGCTTCTCCAGCAGTTTGCGATTGTTGTGGAGCAAGGCTGTTATTGTATCTTCTGCCAAAACGTCATAACCAATTTGTTTCTGCATGAAGCCAAACTGCTTTGCAATGTATTCCTAAAAAAAAGGAGAAGGAAAAGGTGTTCTAATCTCACTTGATAGTTAAAGGAAACACAGCTGTTTCTAATCACTGTCCTAAAAGGAACAGCTTGGTTTGTTTCTGTTCTTCTTATGATTTAGGACCACACTACAAAAGCAGAGAAAACACACTCAGAGACCAGCAATGGCCAGCTTTTACGTCTCCTCAGCTACTGGGTAGCACATGTGGCCAGCCCACAAAACACTGGTAAGACTTGGTTTTTAAGGGACTAGTAGAGATAATAAAGGTTGTAGAATGTACTCAAGTGTCAATATGCTGTCAAAATTTAAATTAAAGAATAGAAACTGAATAAACCCTGGGTCAGACAGAGTTAATCACATAGTTGTAAGTTCCTGTAAGTAATGACATTACATAAGCCACACCTAATCTTTGATTAACACAGATACACAACTCCAACTTTGGAGAAGTAACACAGCATGAAAGTTTTCAACAGGCTCTAACATACAACAAACCTGATTTTTTCTGTAATCTTGTTGCGAGTGCCTCAGCACCCTGTAGCAGAGCCGGCAAATGTGTCTAAAAGGAGCATGACGCTGGTCCCCAAGCTCCTCCAGCCTCAGCATTGGTCCATCTCCACAGTCTGTAAATGGCGCTTGTAACAGCTTGAAAATCTGCAGGGTTAATTTAGAACATATTCATCCAAGGGCTACCTAAGCTTAATGAAGGCAAGTGCATTACCGGCAAACACCCATGCTCCTGGTGCTGCTACTTTGTGGCGTCAGAAAAGCAGAGTTTAAATTTTGCCTAAGCCACCACAGCCACACGTCAATTCTAAAGACAGTCAGTTTCTCCCACATGAGCTTTCATACAGCTTCCTGTGACTGGACAGTCTGGACAAAGGAGACATCTGAAGAGAACATGGCTGATCGCTTATATCCAACCCTAGCCTCTCTCTATATTAGACTTTAGTTCTGCCTATTGTGGTTATCTTCCAGCAACAGGACACGCACAATTACTCTGAGTCCATGCTGCAAGGATGTTGTACAAGTTACCTTATCCCAACTAACTTGTACTATTCTGTGTTCTGAATGCCTCCTCTCCTCAGAGCGTCACATGATAAAAAATGTCTTGCCTGCTTTAGGATATTCTGCTCTCTCATCAGCTTTTGCCGTTCGCGGTTGGGTTTAGAAAACACCACTTCTAGCACATCTTGCCCAGAGTTAGTTCCACCAGTAACAAAGTAAACCAAATCCTCCAGCAGCTTGGTAACAGATCTATATAAAAACAACAGAGGTGTCAACAAAGAATCAGAACCATCAAATGTTTAAAAAAATTATCCAAGACCAGTATTTCAGTGTTGAAGGGTTAACCAGGAGATAACCCTGAGGTAGGAGCACATGAAAGTGGATCAAGAGCTAACTGGAAACCAGTATTCCTAGTTGATGTAGATTTGTTGTTAAAATAGCCAAATTATAAAGGAAGTAGAAATGTTCTCTCTCTAGCAGGCCATACACCAGCTACTGTGTTGCAGATAACAGGGAGGTAAAATCCTATTTAAGTGGTTAACTGGTAGGTTTAACTGGTTAATCAATTAAGCAGGGGGCGACTGGGGCACTCCCCCCCGCCACCATCCAGCCACCTTTGATGGGGACTGCTTCTGCCAGGCTGCAGCAACCCTCTGCCCATGGAAGGTGGGTGGGAGGGAGGGGGGCTGCTCCTGCACCTACAAGTTAACTAGTTAAACATTAACATCCCTAATAGATAACTAGATACAGAGGCTCTTAACTCAAATAGGGTCCTCAGTTCTATGTATCAAGGCGAACGTATTCATTACATATCACCACAAATTCTACAGACACTGCACTCTGCATGTGTGCAGGCGTGCACAAGAAGTCACATGCTCAGCCCTTGAAGGCAGGTTAGATTAGATGTTCCCACATTCGTTTTCCAGAGTGCTATATGAAGGCCAGCAGGAACCATCGTGATTATCTCCAGTCTGGCCTCCTGCACTTTGCAGGCCAGAGAACCTCATTCATTCCTTTAGTAGGCCCATAAGCTCTGACTGAGTTACTGAAGCCCTCAAATCTTGATTTAAAGACTTCAAGTTACAAAGAATGCACCATCAGCTCTAGTTCAAATCAGCACGTGACTCATGCTTCAGAAGATGATGGGGGGGAAAAAAGTTGCTCTGTCAGTCTGGCATGAGGGAAAAATTCCTTTCTGATCCCCAATACAGCAAATCAGCTAGAATCTGAACATGTGGGTTACAAGCTGGTAAAAAGTCAGCTCCCCTTCCCCCAGCCTCTCCTTGGTTCTTCCAAAACTTCACTCCTCAATGGTCAGAAACGTTTGTCTAATTTCAGCCCTCAATGGCTGATGGCTAGTTTATATCTGTTTGTTCTTGTGCCAGAATTGGCCCTTTCCCTTTGTAGTGCTTTTATTTCTGATATAGTTGTGGAGAGCAATCCTATCCCTTTCCACCTTTGCTTTATTAGGCTAAAACAAGTCAAGTTCCTGAAGCTGGTTCTCCATTCCCATGGTCATTCTAGTAGCCCTTCTCTGCCCCTGTTCTATTTTGAGTTCATCTTTCTGTAACCTACAAGGAAGATCAGAATTGCACACAGTATTCCAGATGAGATCACTCTAGTGCTTTGTGTAATGGTAATCACATGTCCTTAGCTCTACTGGAAATTCGTCACCTTACATAGTCTACATTAGCTTTTTTCAACGTCACATTACACTGGAAACTGTCACCCTGTGACTGAGGAATACACAAAGGACCACATCCTCCTCCCTCTGTCACCTCAAAATGCTAAGCAGTCTGTTTATACCAAAATTCTTGTTATTCCTAGCTTTTAAATTTCATCCCATTTCTACTTCTCAGATTTCAAGGTCATCCAAATCTACTCACATAATATTATGGTGCCCTCTCTATTTGCAATTCATTGCAACTTTGTATCATGCGCATATGTTATTGTCCCAGAAAGTGAGAGAATGTAAAATCTTCATTGAAAATTGAGGATTGGTCTCAGTATTCACCTTTCAGCATGACCCATTCTAGCCTCTCTTTTAACAAGGCCCTGACCACCTTTTTAATCCCCATCTCTTCTAATTTAACTAATAATTTCCCCCATGGAACTATATCAAATCCTTTACTGTAATCCAGGCAGATTAGGTCACCTGCATGTCATTTTCTAGATAACTGGTTATCTTCTCAAAGAAAGAGACAGGGTATGACTATTTGATCTACCATTTGTAAAACCATGCTGTATTTTAAACACGACTGTTTGTTCTATGTCCATAACTGTGCTCTCTTTCAAAGTGTGTTTTAAGACTTGGCATACACCTGAAGTCTACTTTGTAGTTCCTATGCCTTCAGGTCTGGGAGAAAAGAACAAAAACAAACCACCATACACACATACTAAGGTGGGCCCCTGGGAATATAGCTCAAAATCCTTTGACATCATAAAACAATAGAAGTGCTGCTTTCCACTACCATCAAATCCAGTCCCCTGTGCTGTACCAGTACCATGTATATCTAGAGCTCCCTAACAGTTATCTGTCCTAACTGTTTTTAAAAACCTCTAATAATGAGGTTTTCACAACCTCCCTTGGAAGCCTAATTAACTACCCCTATAGTTAGAAAGTTTTCTAATACGTAATCTAAATCTCCTTTGCTACAGATTAAGCACATTACCTCTTGCCCTACCTATACACAGCAACTCACCACTGTTCTCTTTACAACAGACTAACTTGTTTGAAGACTCTGACCAAGTCTCCCCTTCCCCAGTCTTCTCCAAGATTAAACGCTCCCAGTTTCTCAACGTTGCCTTCAAAGTCACAATTTCTAAATCTTTCATTATTTTACTTTGGTTCTCTTCTGGACTGCGTCCTTCCTAAAGCATGGCACACAGAATTAGACACAGTAATCCACTTAAATCTTCAACAGCGCTGACAAGAGCAGGCAAACAGCCTCCCGTTGCTTTAGATGACACTCCTAAAGGATGTTAGTCTTTTTTGCAACTGTGTCACATGGTGGACTCACTCAATTCTCTATAACCCCCAAATCTTTCTCAGCAGATCTTCCCCATTTCGTAGTTGCATTTGATTTTTCCTTTCTAAGTGAAGTTCTTTGTATTAGTCTACTGAATTTTATCTTTTTGAATTCAGACCCTATTGGCCACTCCTATTTTCCAAAGTTCTTGTAACTGCTCCTAACTTGGTGGTATCTGCAAATGTTCTAGATGTACCGTCCACACTATGATCCAACTCATGAACGAAAATATTGAAAAGCACCACACTCAGGACTGACCTTTTGGGACCTTACCAAATACACCCTTCCAGTGTGATAGTTTTCAGGGTATAATGAACAGTCACACATGGGTCCACTGCTTTTTCTATGCAGCATTTTGGGCCCTTGTGATCTATATTGGACACTGATTCATTGGTGACTCTCCCACAAGGCTGTGATCATCTCTTCTCCGGAAACGTGCAGAAACAGCTCTCCTCTAAGAAACTAATACAGGTAGTCCTATCACTTATGACACTTTACAATTGACTGTCCGTTTTGTCCCTGGTGAGGTTGTTTCACCCTTTCGAAGAAAGCCAGCTGAGAGAACAGCACACATCACATGGAGAAACTCAACCAATCACTGCTTTCACTGCTCATACTCACTGACTGGCCAAGCCTGTGGTTGGGAGCTAACCAAGAGCAAGCAGCAAGGCTATCTAGCAATGGAAGACATCAAACAAGCCACTGAAAAAGACCTTCTTCCAGCTCCATTCTTGAAGGTAAAAGCACATGTGATTTTATGGTTATTTGAATGCTGTTTGCCAAATAAATTCAAGCAGTTCCCAAGTCAAACATCCAACTTACGAACATCCGCACATACAAACAAAAGCTCACCTGCAGCCTTGGGGGCGCAGGCAAGAGGTATTGGTTGTGGCAAGTAGTGCAAGTACTGGTTGGGGGACCCCAGGGGACTGGGGGGGGGGGGGGGGGGCTCACACAGCCAGTGGCTGGAAAGAAGCAGCACTCTGAAGGGGAAATCCACCACTTCTCTTCAGCCCCTGGGTACATGGCCAGCCCTGCTCTTCCTGCATCCCGCACTCACACTACTTACTGCATCCTAGTGATGGGGTCTGGGAGCGGCCCATGGGTGGGAGAGGGGAAGAGGAGAGGGACGGAGAGGGGAGCGGCTGTAGGAGCTGGCACAGAGGCTGGTGGGGTGGGTGCACTGGGGGATGCCCAGAAGACCCCTTCAGAATCTCCATCTACCTCCTCATCCTTCCTTTCTTCAAGCACCAGCATTCAAGGTTAAATCAACAACTATTTCTACTATTTTCCATTGCAGACATACAGCTACATTATGGGTTAAACAGGCTTTTGCACAGTAGCTTGGGAACTTAACTACCACTTACAATATTACTTCTGTGGGAAAATGCGTCCCGAGGTCCAAACAACTGACTTATGTTGAAGTTTTGGAACACAACCTGTTCCTAAGCTGGGGACTTCCTGTACATTGACATTTCTACGTAAGTCATCTAATTTTTTTCCCCACTACAAAAAACCGGGATATTGTGGTGAAAATAGCCTACCAAGCTCAGTTCAGGCACCAACCTGCATTTGATACCATTGATTACTATGAGAAAATCCATTTCAACTTACAACATTTAGATTTACAACACAATTCAGAGGGACGCATTGTGTCATAAATCTGAGGACTCCCTGTCATTGCTAAATGCTTTCTGAGTATGGTCTTTCAACCAGCTGTGAAGCCATCTTACAGTAATTTAATCTAGGCCACATATGCATAGTTTGCTCATCAAAATGTGAAAACACATTATTTAAAACCAAGTTAAAAGAAAGCTGTAGCTATGATGTATCTGTTAGACCAGTAACCCTGTTGAAGAAGGTAATGAGGTTGGTTTTGGTATGATTTGTTTTTGACAAATCCATGCTAGCTCTTCTTTATAATTTCATTATCTTCTGTGCACTTACAACTTGATTTTTAGTAACTAGTTTCATTATCTTTGCAGTTATCAACGTTTGGCAGATTGCAAAACCAAAGGGGGCCTGTAGAGTTAGACCAAACAGAAAGCTGAGGAGAACAAACAAACTGTACTATAGAGATCAGGACAGATTTATTCTGATGCCAAGAGTCACTTTGTGAAAGCAGCCACCCTCTCATTACAAGAGGCTTGCTTCTTGAATCTCCTACCTTCTTTCATTTTGGGTTATCGTTCCCTTTTCCAGCTTGCCCGCAATGGAACCCAACACCTTGCTTGCATCATTTGCAAAGTCCAAGTCCCGAACTTCAGCAGGAGAAACTGGTACTATAGCAAAAGCTTCTTTGTCCTCTTTTACTGGAGAGGTGCCAATCTAAAGCCCAAGTCAATTTTAGCATCACATTAAAACACAAAAGGGCTAAGCAACAATAAAGCAACTTGGTAATATTAAGACATGAAAGAAACAACAGTCCTAACAAGAGTCGAGATTGGACACAGTAGTACAATATCTATGATCAAATATTAAGTTTAAGAACAAAAGAACTTCAATGCAAATCTATAGTTCTCCAATTCATCACACTTTTCCAGTCTCAAATCAGATGAGACGAAAAATATTGCCACAAAACACTTACTGATATGCTACTCCTGATGATTCCATTACAGAGGATGCTGAAAAGCTTATGATTCAACTAATGTCACTGTTCACTTTTTCATTACAATACTCTACAGGCAGTCTTTATTAATACTGCATTGTTTGTTAATTGACTAACCTCGCAAAATAATAAACCTTGAGGGCTCAGGATTTTTAATACTGTAATTTTTTCTTTGAATAAACCCAGGAGATTAAGGATGGATTGGTTAAAATTTAAGACTTACTTTAAGCATCACAGGTTTCTCTTCTTCTTTATCAATGGGGATATTGGTGCTATGAACCCAGGTGTTTGTACACAGGTGTCTAAGCCTGACATAGGAGTTCCTACAACAGAATCAATAGTTGTAAGAAAGAGACAGTTCTCAAGATACATAACTGACAAGGAATCCTAGGTTTCTACAACTTCAAGATTTGGCAGGAAGAGTCAATAGGAGACAGATTATTTTCTGTTAGAAACACTGTATGTGTCTATAATAGCCCAAAACTTCGAAATGGCCATGCAAACGGCCATTTCGAAGTTTACTAATGAAGCGCTGAAATACATATTCAGCACCTCATCAGAACGCTGGCAGCCGCGGCACTTTGAAATCGATGCAGCTTGCAGCTGCTCGGCTCACCCAGGTGAGGCTCCTTTTCAAAAGGACCCCACCAACTTTGAAATACCCGTATTCTTAACAGCCGATAGGAATAAGGGGATTCCGAAGTTGCTGGGATCCGTTCGAAAAGGAGCCCCATCTGGATGAGCCGCGCGGCGGCGAGCCACATTGATTTCGAAGTGCCACAGCTGCCGGCATTCTAATGAGGCGCTGAATATGTATTTCAGCGCTTCATTATTAAACTTTGAAATGGCCATTTCGAAGTTTTGGGCTAGTGTAGACACAGCCACCAGTGTCCCATAAGTAGAACAAAACTTTTCAAACTGGCGACACAGGGAAAACTCTTGAATTTTTCTCTTTATTGGAAACTCAACTGCAAAGTGCATCTGTATTTACTGCAGCTCAACTTTAATTATCTCCTGTGCATAAATGGGAAAGAAAAAGCTATCTGAAAGTACTACTTACTCTTTGAAAACTGTTTGACTACTGGCCATGCCCAGTCTATGATCTAGTCAATTATCAGAGAAAGTAAATTAGCAGGGTCTTTGTTACAATAAGAGGTTGTTCCCATTTAAAAAAAGTATCCACTTATTTCACACACGCGCACGCACACACGCACTCTCTGTGATGATATATTTACTTAGTATCATGAAGTGGCAAGGACTAAAGGATAGTTAACAGTTTCCACAAATTGGGTGGTCTCAACATAATATACAGCTCAAATTGAAAATTGCAACAAGGAGATCATGTCTACAGACAAATTAAGAACTGGAACAACAGGGCCAACCAGGAAGGATTAAGCTATACAGGTTAAAACTTCCAAATCCAGCACCCTCTTGTCTGGCAACATCTATAGTCCAGCAGGACCATGGATCTTGCAGGACCAGAGAGTTGGGGGCTGGGAGGAGGAGTGGCCAAGACAGATCAATGGCAGGAGCCCAGGGCAGCCACAGCTGGTCTGGCAGCAAGAGAGGTCTGGGGCAGCAGCCAGAGAGCCTGAGCCAGCAGCAGGGAGCAGTGGCCTGGGCTGTTAAGGGGCTGGGTGGGAAGCCATAGTCAGCAGAAGCCACAGCTGGAACTGTGCGCAAAGCCCCTGGCTGGGAAGCAGTGGCTCACGGTGGCTCCTCCGTGCAGTTGGGCAGAAAGCTGCATCCCCAGGAAGCTGCACCTGCGAAGGCTGGGGTGGGGGGTAGCTGGGGCCCGAGTCAGCAGCTGGGGACCCTGCGGGGGTAGGAGGGGAGGGAGTCAGGAAGCTGCAGTGATAGCAGGGTGGGGAGCCCAGGAGCAAGGTCTGAGGCCAGGGCAGAACTGATCACCCCAAGTCTGGCAACTAAATCCCTCAAGTCCAAACCCAGGAAGGCTGACCCTGTATTAGCAGTCACGTGTACATTTAGGAAGCATGCACCCCAATCATGGAATCAGAATTACACACAGACAGGCTTTTTTATTCCCTGTTTCGGAACTAGAATTTCAATTAAACTATGCTTTGCAGCAAAAACAAAGTTCTTTAAGTTCTTTCACATACAGTTTAAGTGTGTGCCTACACAGCCGCCTGGAGGTGGGATTCCTAGCATGGGTAGACAGTGGAGGAGCTAGTACGCTAAAACCAGCAGTTTGGACATTGCGACATGGACAGTAGGTTGGACTAGCTACCTGAGCTCAGACCCAGGGAATCAGACAGACCTGGACACAGGTACTAACTGAAGAGGAGTTAGTTCATGGCTGCTTGTGCTGGAAATCACACCACCCAGCTGCCATTCAGACACCAACTGAAAGTTTTATGCCTAAAGATACTGTCACATCAATAGTTTTTACAGCGTTTCAAAAGTCTTCCTAGCCACAGAGACTCCTGAAGCCTAACTACGAAAAAAAGTTGACACTGTTCACATTTTTAAGGTCTACTTTGACAACTGATGTCCACTGTGGAATAATATTTATCCATAGCGTTAACTTCAGAAAGGCTTCGCTCCTGTTGGTTTTATCTAGATCTATTGTTTGCATTTACCACACATTTTACTAATCCAATGTTTTAGTGGCATTGTTTATTCACTACGTGCATTATATATTTAGCTATCTCCTTTGTAAACTGCTTGGAGATGTACTGATGAAGTGCTTTTTACTTGCTAGGTATTATTACTATTAATTAATTATTACTATTAATGGCTTTAATTAACTTGAAAGGGGAAAAATAGTTAATTTTTTGACAATCTTAAAAGTAAGTGCTATATAGTGTCTCCATCTTCCAACAATTAGTGGTTCTAGTGCCAGTGACAACCAAGAAGGATGCTCAGCCCCAGCTCGGTACTGTTGTAAGCCTAAAGGAAGTGAGAACCTGTTACAGTTAACATCATACCTTGGCACAAGACTATCTCCCCCTCGCAAAGTGGTGGGATCCAGCTCAAAGATAGAGGAGATATCGTTTCCTTCAGGTACGGATACCAAACAGTAAGCCATCTTCTCCTGAGCATTATGCAACCCTCTTCTGGATGCATCCTGATCAGGATCAGTCTAAGAAAGAATCCAATTAAATGAAGTCAGAAATGAGATTCCAAGAACTCTCAGACCAGTGTGAAAAGCCAAGTATTATATTAATTTGTTTCATAATTTGTGCACACAAATATCAGCCTCTCCAAGTGCTGGTACTGGCAGAAGATCCTGCTGTGCTTTTGGACTGAAATAAAAATGACAATTAGCTGCTTTTGCCAAAGACATTTCTTTGCTTTGTCTGCTGTTGGTAACTTTTGAGAACCTCTGGGTTATAATGTAATAATTCCTAAGCAATGCTATGTTTATGTCTCTTCACACTGAGTGCCAAAAGAAACACTCCACTTGCCACGACATTCACCTCACAATGCACTGAAAACCCGCATTAGCTTCAGACTGGGCAGCAGATGATCCATGTCTCACAAGATACCTACCCTAGAGATTGCTGCTGAAGGGCTCCAGATGTCTACTTGACAAGTCACATATATAACCTTAAATAAAAATATTTGGTGAACTGCAAAAAATGATAGCTGGCAATTCTATTTCCTAGTCACACTGTCAGTATCAGCAGCACCTAATAGATTCCAGTAGCAGAAACGGAATTATAGTTGTCAGGCACTGATGAAAAAACAAGTAGTAAATGAGAAGTCTTCCAGCCTGTAGTTTTCATTTCAGCCCCTGGCGCTTATGTTTCAACATTCAAATGTGATCAATGTGCAACAAATAATAAGACAACATTATGTGTTAGGACAAGAGTAAGCACTGGCCAAGTTAATGCTTTCATTAATGAAGTCACCTTTATTAATTAACTGAAAGAGGTAATTGCCAATATCTGCAAAAGGAACAAGAGCTTGGATGACACTACAAAGTAGTGAATAGTCAGAAAAATTGAAGGTCAAAGGGGAAAAAAATGAGAAAAAGCTGTGGTTTGTGCTTCCTCAAAGATCCTTCCTGGGAACACCAGCAGGAATCTCCAATAAGGTAATGTTAGCAAAGTAGGCCAAGACTTTCAAAACACTGGTGCCCAAGATCCATAGTTAAACACTCAAATGGGACTTTTAAAAACAGCTGAGTAACCACCAACTTGCATGAACTTCAATGGGAAACACGGATCTCAGTACTGGTAAATGTCAGGCCACTTGGTAAGATACCTCATCACTGATTTAGGATGCTAAACATAAAAGCACCTATTTTTGAAAGTCTCAGCTTGAACTGAAAGAGCTAGGATTATACAAACACTATAGAATGTTTAAAAATATCATATAAACATACTTCAGGATATCCTCTTATCAAGTTTTTGAGCAAGTGACAACTCGGCTTCAAAGTGGAAATAGTCACCTTTTTTTGTTTGTCATTTTGTAGTAAGAGGGTAAAATATACATATCAGGCACTCAAATTGGTGTGCTGCATTTAAAAACATATGCAGCTATGTATTCAAGCTCTTTGGGGGACTAACAATCAGTTGAGACTTCATCTACTCTACACTTGTACTGAGTTCTTAAAAATTTAACATGTGTTCACCAAGCCTCTTGCTTGCTTCCAAACATGGCAGACGCTGAAAATTCACACAATTAAATGCTTTTGGCACTGGAGGCAATAAATTAGCCAATTCTCGAGATTATGGCTAAATTACAAACCAGGCAACAGCAAACAGGGAACAGAAAGTATTACTTTAAAAACAAACATGATTACAAAAATGACACAGTCGGTCCCTTATAATGTTGAAGAGTGTCATTTGGGAAGTATTATTCATGCTAATTGAAATCAAAATTCTGCACTGCTCATTAATTGGAGGAATAAATAATGAAAGCCCAGGCAGATACTATGCAGAGAAATTTGCAGTCCTGAAAATATACAACCCAGAATCAAAGTTACTGTATTCAAAGAAAGTTAGGTTGCTAACACCATCTCTTGAGTTAAAGGAGTTTAAATTCTACTTGTATGTCTGGGAGTTTGTGTGCCCTGCCATTTGTTTGTGGTCTATTTTCGCCACCTGGTGGTGAAGAGTTTTAAGAGGAAAACCAGAAACCACTTCTTGATGGAACCTTGGAGTAAAATCCAACAGCCTGAGATCATTCTGGAGAGAGGGACTTGTGTGTAATGATAGTGGTAAGAATCAAAATCTGTTTTGACTGTCAATGAGATACCAGAAACCATTAGTGCTTCCCTGGAAAGTTAAAATTAAGTTGGTTTTCACTGTCCAGAATATGTACTAAACATATAGCATTGGAAGGAGGTCAGCATTTGCCACAAAGAGGTAGAGCTGTAAGCTGTAACAGGAAGTAACTGCAATAGTAACAGAGAGATAGCTGTGTTAGTCCATATTCTACCAAAACCAAAAGGCAGTCCAGTAGCACTTTAAAGCCTAAAAAAATAATTTATTCGATGGTGAGCTTTTGTGGGACAGACCCACTTCTTCAGACCATAGCCATACCAGAACAGACTCAATATTTAAGGCACAGAGAACCATAAATTGTTATCAAGGTTGACAAATCAGAAAAATACTAATCAAAGTGGACAAACCAGAAGAGCAGAGGGGCGAAATTACTAATTACCTGGCTCATTAAAAGGACTCTTTTACATACGTAGCTTTACCTGGCTCTTGATTTTCCCTCCTCCTACCACCCCTCTGCTCTTCTGATTTGCCCACCTTGATTACTATTTTTCTGATTTGTCAACCTCGATAACAATTTATGGTTCTCTGTGCCTTAAATATTGAGTCTATTCTGGTATGGCTATGGTCTGAAGAAGTGGGTCTGTCCCACAAAAGCTCACCACCTAAAAAATTATTTTGTTAGTCTTTAAAGTGCTACTGGACTGTCTTTGTGTTTTTACAGGAAGTAACTGGGTTAACTTTTGGGTGGCTGGTAGCAAATACTAGTTTTTAATGGCAATCACTTTAAATCACCTTCATATGTAGGCAGGGTGACAAGCCAACTAGTACTCCTACAAAGAAAACTCAGAACTTTTTTCACTTCCATGCATCTAGATATACTTTTCTCTTCGCCAAGGACATACATGTTTCATCCTTGCTTCTAAACCAAGCCATCTCCCATTATGCAATACATTGATCAGGGGAAAAAAATAGATAATTAATCATCTGTGATATCTTTCCTTAGGGAAAGATTTCATTTGTGAATAAACTATAGGTTTGACCTCTTTGGTCTGGGACTCTCTAGTCCAGCCTGGTCAGGGACACTGGGCATGCTCTGGGCTTGGAGCACTCACTGTGGAAAAACTAACATAGCAAGACCAGGAGACAAGAGAGTTGGGCCAGTGGCTAGAATAGGAGCTCAAGGGGTGGGAAACCAGAGGATGGGCTAGCCTTGACCTCCCTTGGTCAGACAAACTTCCAGGTTCAGGACTGGTCAGGTTCCAAGGATGCAGGGAGGTCCAACTTGTAGTTCATTTGGCTCATGGGATAAAGACGCTATTCAGGATATTTGGTATCTGACCTCATCTTGAGAGACTTACTCATCAGACTTTGTGAAAGAAAATGCATCAAAGCGGTTAAGAGTTAAACCTTCTAAGAAATGGATCAGATGTTATCCTAATAGAAGCTATTTAAAATCAAGACATTTGAAAGCATGGAGCTTTTCAGTATCTTCACCAACCTTCAATATTCAGTCTCAGGCTAGAGCATAGCATGCAATACCTTCGATCCATGCTTAAAACTGACTTGTTTAAAATAGCAGGAAAGCCTTGTTATTGTCTATTCACTTGCCATTCAAAACCAGGGCCTGTGCAATTCCTCCTAATGGGGGCCAACTGTATTCTTGCCTATACTTACTGAGGATTGACACTCCTGGCCATCTTCCTCATAGTCAGGGTTTACCTAATGAAACAGAATCACAGGCAAGTCAACAGTTTGGTTTTCTGCCCTCCCGCCCATATAAAATGTTGTGGGGAGATCTAGCTTATTCTGTGGCAGTTGCACCTTTTTCTACAGAAGTACGCAACACTGGATTCTTCAGTCAAGCAGCATAAGAGCTAATGGCTGGAAATTGAAGGTATACAAATTCAGATATGGAGAATGATTAACCACAGGAACAATTTATTAAGGTTTGCAATAGCCTGCTCATGGTGGGCAATTTTTAAATCAAGACTGAATACTTTTTAGAAAAATACGCTCTAGGAATTAGTTTGGGCAAGTTCTATAGTTTGTGTTATACAGGAGATCAGAATAATTTACCCACAGTGGTAATGGGAATCTATGAACACATGTAAGGGAATCAGACCTCTGAATCTATGAACACACGTATGATGCCATTAAAATTTCAAAACCAAACCAAACAGCTGTGTAGCCAGGAACAGAATTAAGCAGACCAGCAATCTTGTAAAAAAAGAGAGTGAACTAATCAGTTCAGGATACCACTAAAGCTCACAGTGAGGGAAGGAAAATTTTTGTGGACATTGTGTAAAAGCTTTTACGTTTGGAAATCCCAATGAAGTTTCAAAACATTCAGCCAGCTTTCTGCTACAAGTTAGGAAACATCTTGATCATGTCAACATTTGACATTTTCCTTTCATAAAAGCTGTTTTGCCACATTATGTACAAATTCAGCAATTTCTCCCATTGTACCTTCACATGAGTATGTGTCCATAGTTTTAACAGCTAATTAGCCCATGATTTGCTAAGCAACCACTGTAATCCCATCCTGTTGATCCATTCTGTACTTGGCAAAAGGCTAGTACATGTTCTGGAATCTATTTAGTAACTACACATAAAGCAGGAGTCTGTGTGTTGAACTTGTGCTTTCATTCCGATAGGCTACATTGCTTTTCTTCACTCCAACCCCGCCCTCCCACTCCCCGCACATTCCCAGCACCTTAGTTTTTACAGCTATGTTTGTCTCCCTTTACATATCTATTTCAAGTTACACAGGGGCAAGTTAGTTTCAGCGACTCTTAACGAGTGTTAACAGTTCACCAGTTCCAGGCAATGAGCCTTCCAAAATTACATCCACCTTAATTGACCCTGCTGGATTTTTTTTGTTTTTTCCCAGAAAATATGTTTGGACAGGTAAACGTTCATGACAATTTCTAGAAGGCTGCTATAACTCCTTACTTCTCTCCTTTATGAGCACTGCTACGTTCTGTTTGGAAATCAAAGAACCCAGAGGATACAACAATGGTTCAGCTCATTTCCCTCAACGCATGGTAACAGTTTCTCTCTCCATTCACTTACTCTCCCTCTAATGAGTTCATCTTTATTTTGATTGTTTACATAAAAATAGCATCATTTATTTATTTTCTAAACAAAAACAAAAAGACAACAATACCTGCCCCTAACAAAAAGGGTAGGGACATATGGTCTTTCTTGTAGTGCAGTGTTTTTTCCAAGCATCTTTCAAGAAATTATTTTGTCTCACAAGTCTGGGATGCTGATACTATCTACTCTTGTATAGTTTGATCATTAGTAACACTAATCCTACATCCTGATCATTCACTAATCTGTTTGCAAACCTCAATTAGAGTTTTTTGGGATGGGATAAAGGAAGACAGCACTGAGGAAAAAAAGAAGCAGAGTTTATGGGTCCTTCCCATGGTACTTACCTCTGCTGCTAAGTAGTGTCCAGTAGCAAGATGTTTGAACCGGAAAAGACTATTCCAGTATCCTGCACCACCTCGACAAGGGTCATGTTGCACCACCTGGAGAGAGAGTGGAGTAAGACTGTGACCTCCCACCCCCCTGTGGCCCCAACCTACTACTGCAGCCTTTAAACTCCACACCCCCTGCTACCAGCCTTAACTACCCACCTCCTCATGGCCCCAACCCATTGTCAGCCTTAACCCCCCTGCACCTCTCCATAGCCCCAACCCATTGTAGCCTTTAACACCCCTAACACAGGATTCACTTACCTTTCCAAAGGAGTACCACATGCTGCTGCTCCTTTGCCAGCCGCCATGTTCCATTCTGCACGGCTGTGGGACTCCCCCCAGCCCTCGGGCTCCCCACAGACAGTGTGGCAGGGGCAACTCCCTGACCTACTATGCTGAAAGAGCAATGCTCAATGTAATTGGTTTAATGGCCAGCACCAGCCATTGAAATCAATTAAATTGAGTCCTGCTCTTTCATCAGCAGGCAGGAAGCTGTAGGGAGCCAGAGGTGTTGTGGTGGCAGTGGCAGGAGCCACAAGTGGTTGTTTAAAGAGACACATGTGTCTCAGAGCCACCCCACCATGTTTTAAAAACAGTGGCAGAATGCAGTTCTAGTGTGTTCCACCAGGGAAAAAAGAGCCCTGGTAATAAAGAAAAAAATCCAGAAATGCTCATAAACAATGGAATTTTCTGGTCTTGGAACTTTGAAACCTGGAAAGAAGTTTTACCTGAGGGAAAAAAAATCTCCTAGAACAAATCTTTAAATGGAAGCCCCAATTGTTACAATAAAATCACATGTACAGCCTCTGAGATGTTGTCTTTACCTCAACTTCCCACAGTGCTTTTGAACTAGTTGCAGAAGTGGCTGACTGTCTCCCAGTAGTTCTCAGGAAGACATGCTGCTTCTTTCTGTGCTCATCACAAGTCAGAAACTTCTCCTGCTCCGCATGAAACAACCGTACCACATCTCCCTGTCAAAGCCAAGACAGAATGATCAACACCAACTCTAAAATGCAGACTCATAAAAAGCCAGCAGCAACATGAGTTTCCCAACTTACCCCTTTTAAAATATCATCTTTGTTATCGCTCCATTTCATGAAAAGAACAATTTTCCAGCTCGTGTTGCAATTCACAGAGTTGACCTAGAACAAAAACTGGTATCACTAGTTACATCAGAAGTATAGGGACAGTGAGGTAAGACACTGCAAAGTGCTGCCTTTAAAAAAAAAACAGTAGAAAGCGAATTTCAGGTCCTTATTCATTATGTGAATACCTCAATCTGGCTTTGTCAAGAACAAAGATGGGTCAAACTTCTCAGATAATTTATTCACTAAAACAGGCAGTCTCGACTGACCCAAAACACTCTTCATAAATCTGATTACAATTAACTAAATATTTGGGCCAGAGAAAAATAGTCTAGATTCACAGAAGCAGAGCACTGGATGTGGTGCCCCCTTGTAAACCTTTAGTTCAGTGTCTAGGGCACTCGCCTCAACTGTCAAAGACCCAGGCACAGAAAATGCATGCAGACACTCTGCAGGCCCTCCCCCCTCCCCAAAGAGCAGTCCCCATGGCTCCCGATGTTTCTATCCCTGACCCATTCTTTCAAAAGAGCAGGGGCTGCGTGGACGCTCTTTCGAAAGAGCAGATCACTCTTTTGATCTTTTTGTGTGTGGATGCCCTCTTTCGAAAGAAATTCTTTCAGAAGAGGAGATCTCCCGGAAAGGCTTCTTTCTGCAGACATAGCCAGAGTGTCTGCACTCTCCCTCCCTCTGGGCTGGGAGCAAAGAGCAGGGGCCCAATCCAGGGGCAGGGCTTCAGTGGAAGCAGGGGAGCTGGGTGAGGTTCTCTCCCTTTTCCCTCATGGGGGCTGGCCCAGGCACCCGGACACCTAACCAGGGGGTTGCTGCACAGGTTGGGGACCACTGCTAGAGACTCTTCTCAGGTAGGTTTCTGAATCTGTCCCCTTGTATTGTTCCACTCTATGTAAGTAATTATTTGCTGAGGAACAACTTAAAGTTGGGTCTCCCAAATCCCTAGCCTGTGCCCCAACCACCCTCACTCACTCTCTCTGATCTCTCCAATTCTAATGAATCAGCTTCAACAGGCAAGAGTGAGAGAGACATCTGAGCTGACCAGATACCCTCACTTGGACACTGGGGCACTCCTGGGATGTTGAAGACCCAGGTTTCTATCTCTGCTCTGAACAGAGATTTGAGCTCAGCACTCCACTCTCAACACTGTTTTACACTGAATCAACAGGGCCCTTTTCACCAGAAACATTGAACTAAACCAGAAAAATCTGCTAACTGATTTTTTTCAGAACCTCCCCCAAAAGAAAAATAACCCGTTAGTTACTCGCCCCACTCCACTCCAGTCATGAGGCTGGCAGATTCTAGAGAAGTACATTCCTGTTATCCCTCTTCTTATAGCTAAGCAGTTGGGCAGAATGGCCCAGGCTCACTCTTTTCTTCCATAGCCTGTTATTTACTGAACAGAGCCGCTCTTACCAACTGCTGCCCAACCACAAGGAAGGGGGCGAGAACCTCAGTCGCTATAGCTAGGAATACAGTTACTTTATTAAAAGGCAGGGATAGCAGCGCAGTATAAGTCTTGCAGTAAGGTAAGTGAAAGCTCTCTTCCCTCCTCAGTTTACCTGAGAGCTCCACAAGTCCCTTCCAGTTCTATTTACAGAAAATTTCTGTGCCACCACTACATCAATAAGCCAAGCATTTGATTTATTTTTACACTTACCTCATTGCACCCAGGATTATCAACCAGTTGGTGGCTACTGGCGTGAAGGGGCTGACCAGCATTCACTGGATTCAGGACCACCTTGTCTCCAATGACAACCTGAAGAGAAGTACCATGTGGTCACATTAACAAACTGTCTCAAAAGTTAACTTTTTCTGGATGTAAGCAATAAAATTAGACCATTTGCTTACAATATAGACCTATTTCATGCAAATTCAATAGGTCAGACACTTGTACCTTTAAAAACAAAACAAAAAAAGCCGACAACTTTAGAAGAAAATGGATGTTTACAATCTTCAGAGTTATTTAAGGCTTAAAGACGCCTACACTACTGAGCTGAGTGGCAGATAAAGGAAAACTACAATTTCCAGTGACTAATTCTTCAGCTCCAACATGGTTCTTTTGGTATCTAAAACAATTAGCTCCAAAAACCAAGAGAGTCATCCAAAAAGATTCTCCCACATGAGAGTCTGATGGGTCCTAACTTACAACATTTACTCTCAATTAATGGGGGTATAAACCCCACGCACAGGACATGTGGACATCTAAGTGCACTTTACCAAGGAGAATGAAGGCCCTGTATATCCTATACTGTCCTTCCAGAGTAGTTTCTTCATCCAAAGCCTCCTGACCTTACTCAAAAATCAAAAGAAAAAAAAAAAAACTACAACAAAAATCTCAACACAGAAAAAGCAGGAAAATGAGTTTATAGGAGCTTCTTTTTAAATTAACAGAACACAAACTACATTAGTTGTCAAGGTATTATTCCAGTAATTACGAAAAAAACATCAAGGTCATTCAATTAAGGCTGTGCTAGGGTTGCTGTGGTGTGATAGTTCACTTTGGTATAGTTATCTACTATAGATCGATATGGCTGTGTGCTATTTCATAGAATGTACTTTATCGAGCTGTCTGTATCAGGATGGACTGCCTTGCACAGCATGCTGAAGTCCTTGGATTCTCTTGAGTATAGGATGACAAGTTGTGCCAAAGTTCCTTGTGGCTTTGAGAGAGAGAAAATTTATTTGGGATTACGGAATGACAACCACATTGATTCTCATACATTCAGCATGAGAACAGAATGGAGAGCTCCAGGGATTAAAAACAAGGGTATTAAGTCAGTGCAAGCCAACCCTCTCTCACCTCCCACCAGCAAAGAAACTATTTAATCTTAATTCTGACAAAATTCCTGAAACAGAAATTCATAATTGAACATGAAAGATCCATAACTACAGCGCCATGACCCAGCATACTAATTATATTTGTGGTAAAGCTACACAAGTGCCTTAACGTTTCATGCCATTTTGAACGCAAGTGGGGATTTAGAAGGCTACTGTATTTAGAGTCCTTATTCCTTCCAATCTTAATCATTTCTCATTTCCAAATCACTAGTTACCATAGTGATTCTCTGCCCACACTGTTCAGCATGGAAAAAAAAAGGACTGTTGCTGTTATTATTATACATTGTAAAACCACGTGCATTTAATTAGTCGAAAGTAAGGAAACTACTGATACAAACTCTTTATTTTACAACAAATAAGGCATCTTCTTCTGATGCTTATCTGCACTTACACTGTCTCCTATGGACCGCAATTTATAGAAAGGTTGTATGTAGAACCAGGAACCCTCATTTCCAGCTTCATCCAGGGTCACCCGCATAGCATTCTTCTCTAGCAGAGCTGGAAGCCTCTTATTTACTGTCAAGTATTTGTTACTTTTTAAATGCAGCAGCTAGAACAAAAACAACAGTTTGTTTTTGTAAAGGCAGACACAGGTGCCCTATATAAACAGTTCCACCATCTGATCTGAGTACATGGAAATTAATTTCAGATGCAAAGACTGAACATTACACTGGCCATAAATGCAGAGACAATCGGCCTCCCTCTTTAGATCTCTTTTAGTGGCTTTAGACTTGTCCCTGGCACTGAACATTTAAGCTAATGACAGACCATAGAACTACCCTGACCAATTATGGTCCATGTTTCAGCAGTCGGATATCAGGGACCATGAGATGCTGGTGACAAAACCATTTCCCCCTCGGAGGCTGGGGGGTATGTGAGGCTGATCTCAAGCGGCTGTGTACATTCTGAGATGGGACACTAAGAAGGGGAGCTATGGAGCATTTCTTCTCTCCCCTGGGAGGTGCCTTCTGAACCTTTTCTTTCAATACACTGTGAGACATCATATTATTATCCTCACCATACTGGTGATATGTACAGCAGCAGCCTTGCTGTCCAGCTCACACACTGATTTGGATTCGACATAGCAGGGCTGAATCTTAACCAAAGCAAGTTGAGGCTTTTGGTTTTGAATGTTTGGAAGCCTTTTGCTGCTTGTTCGCAGGCCCATTATTCAGAGAAGAACTGGGCCAACCCTTATAAATAAGATGGCAGAATTTGCTATTAGCCAGGACTTTTTTTCCTGGCACCTTTTTTCCCCCGTGTCCGCCATTTTTAAGAGGCTCCAGGGCAGGTCTGAGCCCCATGTGGCTCTTTAAGCAACCACCTGTGGCTCCTGCTGCTGCCGCCACTCTGCCTCCAGTTTCCTACATCTCCCTGCCTGCTGATGAAAGCAGGACTCTGTTTAGTTGGTTGAATGGCTGGTGCTGGCTGTTAGACCAATTAAAATGAGGCCTGATCTTTCAGTGCAGCTGGTCAGGGAGCTGCCCCTGCAATGCTGTACGTGGGTAGCCGCTGCACAGACATGAAGAATGGAACATGGCGGCTGGCAAAGGAGCAGCAGCATGTGGTGCTCCTTTTGAAAGGTAAGTGAATCTTGATTTGTGGGGGGGGGGTGTTAAAGGCTGGGGCTGGTTGGGGCCATGGTAGGGCAGTTCAAGGCTGGCTGCAGGGGGACAGAGGGTTCAGAAAGTGGGGCTTCGGGGCTGGGGGAGGGGGGGGCGGGTGTAGAGGGTTAAAGCCTGGCCACGGGGAGGGTAGGGGGGAGTTAAGGTTGCAGTGGGTTGGCGCCACGGGGGAGGGGCAGGTGTGGAGTTAAAGCCTGGGGGTGGGTTGGAGCTGCAAGGGGTTAAAGCCTGGCTGCATGGGGGTTTAAGGCTGCAGTGGGTTGGGACCACAGGCATGGGGGTGTGGAGTTAAAGCTTAGATGCAGGTTGAGGCCGCAGGGGGGAGGGGAGGAGTTAAGCATGACAGTAGGTTGGGGCCACAGGGGTGAGGGGTGGTTTATGGCTGGGTGAGGCTCTTCTCACCTGGGCCCAAGATGCTATGGTGTGAAGAGGGCTGGAGCAGTCCTCTCTGCCCCAGGGGCAGCCTGCCTACTGAACCCCTCATCCCCAGCCCCAACCCAGAGCAACGATTTAAGTTTTCCAAAAATCAAAAATTGAGTCGAGACCCTGAGCAATGCCAGGTAAATCTTCTAGTTTAAAAATAAAATAAAATCAATACTTGTAAGCATTTTCTCCTGTGTGTGTCCATTTAAAATTTTCACAGCGGGGGAAGACCATGGGGCTGGTCAGACAATCATTGCTAAATAACAGTAGACACAGATACAAAAAAAATGAAGCTTCACAACTGTTGAAGTTGTCGACATCACTAGGCCAAAGCATGCAACAGCTCCTTCCCTCAGATGAATACCATAATACTGACTTGCATCATTCCAACCTTATATTTGGACTAGATTATTGTACACTAATCGAGCACTCTCAGGACCTGACTGGTGCTGGACGAGAGAATCTACTGGACCATGGGATGTCAATATTGTCTAGCACATTACCAATATTTTCACTGCTTATGGGCTCTTAGAAGACATTCGGGGTAAATTACAGCTAAACAACAGCAGAGAATATGGAGAGCCAGGACTGGTGGCTGTAAACAAACTTTATGGGACCGTGGGAGACCTGGCCACACCCATGGCAAGTGGTCGCCCAGATAACTAAAATCATGCCAGATTATGGATGTTGCCAGATGAGAGTGTTCCAGATTAGTGAGATGCAACCTGTAGCGTGTTCTTAAAAATCAGACCTTTTTTAAAGTTGTTCCCAAGGCCATATTAGCTGCAGAACAGGACTGCTTGCCTACTCCTTAGAAGAGGTGAGAAAGGAAGCCTGTTACCTTGGCTCCCTGAGATCCTGCTCTGGCTGCTGGCATGGTCAGAGAACACAATTCAAAGGATTTGTATATAGAAAGCTGTATGTGTCCTTGGATCCAAATACTTACAGTTCTCTTGCTCTATACCTCCCACCTGGCAGCCAAGATCAGATGAGGTGAGTCTGTTCTCAGTCCCTTTGATCAGAAAGGACCAGAGAACCCTGAGTTATCGAATGCCCTGAGTTTGGTCATCCTGGATGTCTGTACAGCAGCATTGTTTTGGAATAAACTATTCCAGACAAGATTTTCCAGAATAGCTTATTTCAAAAATCACATGTCTACATACAAAATGCACATCGAAATAGCACTAAGCTACTTAGAAATTGAGTGTCTACACACAATTGATCCTATTTTGGATTAGAGCATGTGAAAGCACCGTACCTAATTTAGGAAGAGCCCCTGTTCCCCGTCTACACAGCCCCTATTGCGAAATCTGTTTCACAATAGGAACTATTCCTCACTGAGTGAGGTTTACAGAATTTGAAATAAGTCATCCACTATTTCCAAATTATTTCAAAATAGCAGGCTTGCTGTGTAGATGCTCGCAAAATTATTTCGGAATAGTGGCTGTTATTCCAAAATAACTTTGCTATGTAGACATACCCCATAAGTCCCTTGATGGTTGTATTTACGACATGACAAGGCTTGTCCATTTCCCCAGCATCTTGTTCTTGCTGTTTGTAACGTTCATCACTATTCCCTGCACTTGCTGGGAATCAACCATCAGGTATGGGTAGCTTGCCTCAAGTTAACTGCACCAAATCCCTTTTTCAGGGTGGAATATCATTATATTGGGGGGTTGATTATTTTGCTTCTGTTTTGCACTGGGTTTACCATATGGTGATGTACAGCATTTGAGGGGAAATGTGAAGATATAATTAAAAGAAATTCTACAGAATTGTACATCATGTGCGTTGCCATCTGCCAGATTGCTAGGTCAAGTCCTGGCAAAAGAATGACGGGTATTCTACTTTAATGCCTGCAGCTGGTGCACTCTGAAAGGCAATATTTATGGCAAAACAAAAAATGCCTCCACTTTAGAATCTCACACAGCACACAGACCCATAAATGTAGTTCTTTCTTCAGAGTACCAGGGTTCTGGATAACCCTGGCATGGCATGCCAGACACCCCGCTCAGATCCTGGAATTCCACTACTTTGAAATACAATTGCAGATTCATGGTTCAAGTAAGACAGCACATGAACAGGGCCACAGAATACCTGGATAACATTGCCATACTGGATAACCGTTCCCAGGAGTTTCCGGTTTTCAGTCTCATTCTGTTTCTTCTCCAAATCTGCTGCATGCTGAAATTTCAGAAGGAAAAACATGGAGATAAAAGGTGTTATAAACCATTCTGCAATTATTTTCTATAATAAAACATCATGGTACTTAATACAGTTGCAATACATTTAGCCATTTGAAGTGGAGGATGAGATTTCATCCTTTACAGTTTTCAGAAAAGAAAACAATTGAATCAGTACTATTTGACCGATACTCAACTGGAGCACCCACTCTAAGGAATTGATGTTTTGACTTCAACCTGAAGCTCTCTCAACAAAACACAAGATAAAACGTTTTAAAGAGAGACTTAGCCATGAGAAAAACAGCTAACAAGAGAAGAGGAAAAAGCATGGAGAAAATTCAAGCTGGCAACTCAATCTTCCAATTGCTCAAATTGGATACCACATAAACAATGTGGACGAAAGATCTGCAAGTTTGGTCTCTACCCTGCTAATCAGACAGTTTCCAGAAGTTTATATTTTACTTTGGCAAGATAAATCTCACCGTTCACTCCTCAAACATGGAAACTTTTTATGGTGGTCATGGTCATTCAAGTCATTCAGTGGGCTTCTCTACACACTTACAGCACAGACTATCTAATTCCAAAATTTCTCAGTAAAGGAAAGTTAGGAACTGTGAAAAGTAAGCAAAAGAATAGTACTTCCTAGAGTCAGGCACAGCACTAAACTTCTACAAACCATGATCTGCTGCAGTGCCTTTCTACTTCTACCTGCTATATCCACAATTATCTAATCCAGCGTCTCTTTACCAAACAGATATTTCAACCACAGGGAGGCATCCACAAGAAAATACAAGGGAATCAAACTTTATAAAGCAAGTACTGAACTTAGAATCTAAATCGCAAAGCTACCACCATGGGAAATCCCTGGTTTGTTACTCAACTGCAGGGTGAGCCAACTTTTTACATCAGGCCACACTTTTCATGTCTGGAGATAGCACCACCCCCACCCCACCCCGCCACCAACCTGTCTAACATAAAACAAACTGACAGAAATTTTGCTTATTTTCATATGGGAAAAAAGCCTGTCAGCACGTGTAAGAAACTAAGCATGTAAAGTGTAAGAACTGTATTAACCCATACACAAATCTGAACACTCATACATAAAAACAGGAACATACTTCAACATTTTTAACGAGATAGATGAGCCTGAGACCCAGCAGCTGATCCTGCTGTGCCCCACTTATGAAATGTTATGCTTATGAAATGTTATGCCCCCCCAGGGGTCCACCCCCACTTGGCGCACTCTTGCTCCACTGTATTTGTTTACCCTTGATTTACATTTTGTTTGCAAAAAACAACTTACTCCAAGTTATTTTCCAAGAGTTTGTTTTTCTACAGTAGTGCTAACTTCACCTGTATACCACAGCCAGACAAAAACGGATTATAAAAGGAGAAATTCAGTGATACCTGATGTCAGAGCATGATTTGAAAACTAGGTATCATGCATTTTAAAAGTCTACGCATCAACTATTTTATTTCTCAAAACTTCAGCAAACACCTCAGAACTCACTTGTGCTCAGTTACATGTGGGTGATGCAATGTGAGACTATAGGGTTCGGAGTATCACACAGCAATAATGAGCCATGTGCTGGTAGGCAATAATTTTGTTTCTTTGTAACTCCAGGTATCTTAAGTCACTTCTTTAAGAAGGCATGCTGAGTGAGACAAATAGGCTTTTTCCAAGTGTGTCTCAAATGTAGCTGTACATTGCAGTGCAAACAATACAACACAGGACAATTTAAAATGGCTTCAAGATCTAGCACTGGGACTGCAGGATTTCTGGTTATTCTATAGTGAGAAGATTTCTTGAAGACTGATACTAATTTTGGGCCCATTTCCACAAAACCCTGAGAGCCCCCTCAAATCCAAAACATTAGTGGAAGTAGGAAAAGAAGCCTCACCATGCAGCCTGGTCCTTTCATTTACATTAATAAGGCATAAGGTACAAATGAATAAACAAGTTAAATTCAGGTATATTTCAAAAGCTAACTCTGCACAGACAACATTGGATATGCCATCTCACAGGAAAGAACTAATTTTATTTACTGGCCACTAGATGTCAGCTTTTCAAATAGCATTGATGTTTGATACCAGTCAAAGTCAAGTGTCCCAGATTTCCAAATCCCTTAAATGGCATTAACTGAAAATAACCTGACCTCAGCACTGAGTGATCCACAGTAGTTGATAATAAATTTCACCAGTAGACAAATACAAGCCTAAAAAGGCAAGCAATTAAGGATAAGTCTTGGGTCACTAATATTTCATTAACAATTACCATCAACTGATCAAAACTTGTAGTTGTAGGGCAGAAAATGCCCATGTTCCACTGCTAACTTCCATTTCCTACTCCATTAAACACAAGATTCCAGTATCCTCTGCAGTATCAGTACATGCATATATTGAAATGCGTGTCTGTGAGTGTCACGCAACTGGGAGCAAACTAAGTTGTGAACTATAAATCACAGAGGACTAAATTCTACCTGCCATGGATCTTCCGTGAAGCTGAGTGGGTTCAAAAGATGACAATTTTGCACTAACCACGTACTTTATCCAGCATGTGAGGGTGTTGTGAACTGAGCCATTCAAGCTTTCTTCATTGACAGTGGAATAGTGAAATTGGGCTATTCTGTGACTAAATCATTGAGAGAGAGTACCCCAATTGACCTGACAGGGGAATTGACACCAATCACTATGGGGCTTTGGCCTGTTTTCAAAAGAATGGGATCAGGTTGTAAGCATCGGAATTGACTATGTTAAAGACAGACAATCTATTACAGTAGGCAACTGATGGTCCACTATTCCCTGGAACCATTACAAAGGCTTTTCCTTCCCCTCTACACTACACAGCTTAGGGCAGGGGTCTGAAAACTGCGGGGTCATGAAATTTCAAAATGGGGGCACAACACATATCAGCTTCTCCCCATCCCGTGGGGGTCTTCAGTTGCATCCAGCAGTCTGTCAGCTCTGCAGCGCTGCCTGCCTGCCTCCATCTGCTGTGGGAAAAGGGCCAGCTTCTTTTCCGGTCCCCCTTCCTTCCCTCCCACTACTGGTTCCTCTGCTAACTGCAGAGACGAAAAGGGGGACCCCCCGCAACATAAAGAGTTTGCTCACGCCTGGCTTAGGGCACACCATGTATTGGTTCACTTTGTGGGCTTTAGAAAAATTATCAGTAGCATTTGTTACTTTATACTGACAGCTGACTTCTAGTCTTGTGCTTATTTAATTTGGGATTGGGGTGGCATACTTGTAATGTACTGCTCAACAAACAACTCTGCAAGCATAAAGTTAAAATTATAGATTTAAGAAAAAAATGAGGCCAAGACTTGGCCAACAAGGAGTGGAGCCATCATATAAAACTTTCTGCAATTGATTTTTTCTTACAGAGGTGCTTTATAGTTTACCGTACTGTTGATTTAATACAGGCTTTGACAGACTAAAAATATTCAGACTTGAAGTGCTCCTGCCATATAATTTTAAGGTAAATGTAGTTTATTTAGCACTAAAACGGATATTGTGAACATGCAGTAGTTAAATTACTCAAAGCAATTTCTTAGAAACTTAAAACTCTTCTCTTAGCAGGCTTTAACTCCTGGATACTCATGCAAGCTTGCTTCAGTAAGGGCAGACCTCACAGGTAATAAAATAAGATAAAATTTGCAAAACACCTATGGGAGATGAAATCTAGGGCCTAACACAGGACTTGATCTCATCGCCCTTCTGTAGCAATAGCTACATGAGCAGGACCATTCAGCTTAAGGGGCCAGATCCTCAGATGGTGTAAATCACCATCACTCCACTGACTCCCCTGCAGCCTACCCATGTTAATACTTACATGTAGTTTATTGAGTAGCACAGCATCTGTAGTGCTGTTAGCTCCCGGTTTTGCTGCTTTCCAGAACTGCTTCTGTGCAGAGTATCGGTTCATAGGGCACAGTTTAAACAGGCAATCTACAAACAAAATAGGAAATGGAGAGAGATTGCTTTATGCATTCAGAATTATCCAATTTTCCCTTTTTCCTTTTAATCTTTTCCCAACATTTCAGCCACAGGGAACGGTTTGCAAAACAGACCCCAAGAAAATTCTACATCACAGGATCTAGATGTCTTCTTTTTTTTTTTTTTTTTTTTGAGTGACACCAACATTCCCCCATAATGATAAAAAAAAAAATATTAAGTATTGAGGCCAGACTTGTACAGCAAGACCAGAAAAAGGTGAAATGTAACCAGTTCCTGTCAAACATACTGTCCTGTGAAAAAAGAACTTCCATCAGTGGTTCAGCTAGGTAAGCTTCTTCAAGCTTTGCCCACACAAATAGGGAGAGAAGATTTATCCACATTTTCAGAAATCAGCATTCACAATGCACTTCTTCTCAGCAATCCATGGCTATTGATCCTTGGATCAAAGAGTGATTTCTTAAGTCTAGTAAGTTTCATTAGCCAAACTGTATAGTTGGGACAACTGAGGGAAGAAAAGTCAAGTGTCATTTCAAAGGTCACTTTGCAAGACAGCAGTACTGCCAAGCAGACTTGATCCCCTGCCTTGTCTTCTCAGCCACAGCGTGCAAAGATATATGTCAATCTGGATATTTCTAGTGTACCCCTCACTGGTGCATGGGCACCAAAGCAAGAAACTTGTGGATCAGTCAGGACAAGTATCAACTTTTATTATTTCCCTAGACTCTGTTTAGAAAACATTCTGCCTCGCAAAAACTGGCTATGACAGCTGATTAGCCATGTTACAAATACGTTTCTATATAAATGAGATGCTAACGGATTTCTAAAAGAACTAAATTAGCTGTACTTTTTTCTCTTCTCAGTTGCCTAGCAAAATGCTAATGCAAAATTTAAATTAAGCTGTTCAAATTTAGTACCTGAAGTAACAAAAGTTTAATAGTCAATGCAAAGAATGCTGTTCCAGGCACCTCTTTGACAATTATGTAGAAATAAAATTTGAGGCTGCTAGTTATATAATGAATTTAAAGGCTCCCACTGTATGCATACAGAAAAATAATGGAATTTATAAGCTAGGTAGTTAAGCAAATACAGCATAGTTTATAAGTTGGGTAACATTACAAATTCCACAGGGTAACCTAATAGGATATGTGATCCAATCTGCTGGAAGCAGACAGAACAACTAACTGTAAGTTTAGTCATTTTTCATTTAACTTCATTTGAGATCTATTATAGCCACTGTAGATAAAACACTTGGATGAAATTAATAGCAAACGTCAAGAAAATTCAGAACTACCAGAACAAGTGAAAAGCCACACAATGAATCCAATTTCCAGAATCCTGCTGGAACAAGGTGCGCGCTGCCAAATAGTAGAATCAGAGGGCTGGAAGAGACCTCAGGAGATCACCAAGTCCAACCCTCTGCTGAAAGCAGTACCAATCCCAACGAAATCATCCCAGTCAAGGCTTTGCCAAGTTAGGAGTTAAAATCCTCTAGGGATGGAGATTCCACCACCTCCTTAGATAACCCCTTCCCCACATTTCAACTCCCTCCTAGTGAAATAGCTTTTCCTAACATTTAAGCCAGGCCTCCTCAACTGCAATGATTGTCGTTTCACATTGTGACATTTGTGCCTACTAAGACTAGCCACTCTCCATCCTGTTTGGAACCCTACTTCAGGTAGTTGAAGGCTGCTATCAAATCTCCTCCTAACTCTTCTCTGCTGTAGACTAAACAAACCCAAATCCCTCAGCCTCAGCTTGCAAGTCATGAGCTCCAGCCTTCTTATTTTTGTTGCCCTCCACTGGACTCACTCCAGGACATCCACAAACCTTGTATAATGGGGGGCCCAAACCTGGACACAATACTCCATATGTGACCTTACCAGGACCAAATAAAAGGGTAATAATCCCCTCCATAGATCTGCTGGCAATGCTCCTACTAACACATGCCAGTATGCTGTTAGCCTTCTTGGCTAGAAGGACACATTGTTGGCTCAAAACCAGCTTCTCATGCACTGTAATACCCAGGTCTTCTGCTGCTGCATTGCTACTTAGCCAGTTGGTCCCCAGAATGTAACAATGCTTTGGGTTCTTCTGTCCCAAATGCAGGACTCTGCATTTCTCCTTGTTGAACCTCAGATTTCCTTTGGCCCAATTCTCCAATTTGTCTAGGTCACTCTAGCTCTTACCTCTCCCTCGAACTTGGTGTCATCCATGAACTTACTGCAGTTGCAATTCATACCCAGATCCAGGTCATTAATAAAAACAACAAACAAAACTAACCCAGATTCAACCCTTAGGGCACGCTGTTGAAACCAACCACCAACCAGTAAGCAGAAGACAACAAGGGTGCTGCTTTTTCTCCTGAAGCCCTTCAGACTGACTATCTAAAGGACCTTCTCCAAAGCATTAAGACAACTTTAGCCTCACACTGAATGTCAAAAAGACCAAAGTGCTCCACCAAAATCCCATGAACCTTCTACTGAAGTCAATGGAGAACTGCTGGAAAATGTAGAGCATTTACCATACCTTGGAAGTCATCTTTCCGCTAAAGCTGACATTGACTTAGAAATCCAGCATATCTGAGCTGTGCAAGCTCTACTTTTGTCCACCTTAAACAAAGGGTCTTTCAAAATCCGGGACATCTATGCCAAGACAAAGCTCCTTATATACCACATAGTGGTTATTCCAACACTATTATATGCATGTGAAACTTGAACAACATATAAAAATCATTTGAAGGCACTTGAACAACATTACCAATGCTGCCTCAGGAGAAACCTAAATATCTCTTGGGAGCATAGGTGCACAAACACTAGCATCCTGAAAGAGTTGAACATGACCACCATTGAAACCATTATCATTCACCAACAACTTCACTGGACTGGTCACATGGCTCAGATGTCTGTTTAGGAGCTTCTCAAAACAGATTCTGTTTTCTGAGTTGGAGGAAGGACAGAGGAGCATTGGGGGCCAGTGGAAGTGCTAAAGGATGTGCTGAAGGCACACATGAAAAAGTTCAGCATTGGTGTTGACACTTGGGACAACCCTGCCCAGGACTGTCTCCAATGGAAAGCGGTAATCCATGACGGGGTGGCACAATTTGAAAGGTCCTGCCACAGTGCAGATGAGGAGAGGTGGCCAAAAACCTCCAACAACTACCAACACCCATCTCTTTTGTGATAAGATCTGCGGCTCCAGAATCAGGCTGATCAGCCATCAATGGATTGACAAATAGGAGGGTGACATGAAAACATCCTACTCGTTATCGAGTGACTGCCGAGAGAGAGAGAGACTACCTAATGAGCCCAACAATCTAGCTAGCTTTCTATCCACCTAACCATCCATTTATCCAATCCATATATCCTTAACTTACTGGCAGGAATACAAGGGCTCAAGTGTATTAATTTATCAGGCCACAACTATTGATTCATGGCCTTCAGATGCACAACAGACAAGAGAAATGCAGTGGGTGCTAAGCTTTCAAGTTGTGTTCTTTCCCAGACAGCTCCAATTTTAACACATATCAAAATCATTCATGAAGATTGACAGCAGAGAACAGGATTTAAAATCCACTATAGGCTGGTGCATCCAGCTAAAACTATGAGCTATAAGCAACACACCTGCAAACTGATGGCTTAAGCCATCAGTTCACACAGTGCCAGCAATTAAACACACAGCACTGCACTGCAGATTTAATCACAGTCTTTAACCACAAAGCAAGTCCATTTCCGAAGCCTGAAGTGGTGTTGTATTTTGAAGTCAAGTTGAACTTTAAAATGGATCTCAGCAAAATAAATCCCTCAGTGTTTTCTTTTTCTTTAAAGAGAAACATTTGACCTTGACCACTGAAACAGAAACACATGACGCAATGGAGAGGAAAATAATGCAAAATTGTTTACCCAGATTTGGTCTCTGTATAAAACACTAGAAAATCAAAGCACTTGACCCTCCTATTTGAATATTTGCTTCCTGAAATCCAAGTCTCAAGGGCTTGAGGTAAATATAGCCTTATTTGCCATTCACCATTGAAACACTCCATGAGCCTATGAACCTGCTAAATATATATTTGTGTGTCCTAACTGTGTATTAGTCGCAGCTACACAGTACTGAAGGTCATTCGTGGTTGTGACAGTATTCAAACCCAATGGAATCTGTAACGGTACAACTGTTCACGGAACACAAAGATCCCAAAACACCCATCAAACATGATTTAAAAACCTCAACACTCCTGGAAGGTAGACAATAAAATCCATTTTGAAAGTGCACTAATGGAAGCACAAAGAGACTCAGTCTCTATTATAAGCCAGGAGTAGGATTGCTCTCAGCTGAGCTAGCATGCTAGAAACAGCGGTGCTACCACGCAACTCACCTGAAGCCTACGGCACACACACTGGACTCACTTTTTGCTGCTACCTATGCTGCCGTGGCTACAGCACTATTTTTAACATGCAGATTTGCCTCAAAGTTAACATGAATAGGTCTATGCAAGCTAGCCATCACACCCCATCTCACCTCTGCCTGAGGTAAGGGCAGATGTCAAAACAGAACCTTTAGCTGAAGTTCTGGTTTCCTACCACAGAAAGCCCTCTTTCTCCTTGGCTAAATCTTTATCCTACTTGGAGCTTTTTGTTTCTTTGTTTTTGTTTTTTTTTTGTGGGGGGAGGGGTAGAGAATTTCTTCTATGAAGTAATCTAACCTGACTGAATACAACTTGCTGGTGACTAAAGCGAAGAGACCATAACTGATGCAGTGGAAGGCGAAGACACTAATTAAAAAGCTAAAGCAACAAGGTAAGTCTATTCCAAGCACTAAGGTTGAAACGCTCTATATGTTAAAATTCCCTCACATACAACACCAGCACTGCAGTGGCAATGGGTTAGAGACCGATGCTCTGCTGCATTCACTGGTCAGGCAGTCCCTCACATTTAACCACATCCCCCTGCAAAATATCATCATCATTCCCAGATGCTACCAATATGGTCTTCTCCTCACTAGACCACGGTGCTGGCCTTGGTGATGAATACAAATACACACCAAGACTATACTAACAGAACAACAAAGCTGCAAAAAAATCAAGCACTCAAAAAGGTAGGAAAGGCCAGAATTAAGATTGCCTGAGTAACTTTAATTCACCTCTCCAGCTTTGCTTATACATGTCACAACAGTTTTAATTACAAGACCACATTCTCTTCTTCCCCTGACAAGAGCCCTGCTTCATTTAGTGCTCAGAAAGCAAAGTGCTCACTTGATGAGCAGCTATTCCTTCAGTCTGGAAAAGGGAAGGCTGAAAGTGAACATGATAGCAGCTTTCAAGAACCGAAAAGGGCGTTACAGGGAAGAGGGTGAAAAATTATTCTCCTTAACCTCTACTAATAGGACAAGAAGCAATGAGTTTAAATTGCAAAAAGGAAGTCTTAGATTGGATATTAGGAAAAGTTTCCTGTCAGAGCAGTTAAGTACTGAAATAAATTGCCGAGGGTGGTTGTAGAAACTCCATCATTGGAGACATTTAAGAACAGGTTAGACAAATATCTAACAGGGATGATACAGATGGTGGTTGGCCCTGCCACGAGGACAGGGAATTGGTCTTGATGTTCTCTTGAAGCCCCTTCCAGTTCTAGTGTTGTCTGATTCTGTTCGGTATTTCAGTTTAATTTGTTGCTGAATTTCAGGGTTATTAATCCATACCCGCTCTGAAAACAGAATTATTAATTTCCTCATGGACTTTTGGGTGGCACTTATTATGGTGCCTAAGTGCTTCCCAAAGCTCTGTTTATTTTCACATTGTCATCTTCAATTGACACACATGGCCAGGAGGCAAAGAGACATTAATGTAAAATATGTTCACTAAATTTGGGATCCCAATCTGAAGGGCTTAGGTTCTGACTTTTCAGCGTACGTAGCGTTCTACAGCACTTTATATGTTCAAAATGCAGCTCCCATTGATTTCAGTGCACTTGTGCCTGCTCAGCACTTCTGCAAAATGTGGCTCTAGAGCAGGGGCGGGAAATAGTTTTTTGCCCGGGGGGCCACTAGCCCACAGAAAAATCAATTGGGGGTCAATTCACATGTAAGCAGCAAAAAAACACATCCCACCCCCCACAGGCCACCTAAACCCTCACTGACCTAACTGGCTTGACTCACCAACTGAGATGCAAAAAAATCCAACCAAACAAAAAAACCTAACCCCCACCCCACTGACCTGGCTCCCACCCACACAACTTGGGGGCACTGGGGCTGCCCTTGAGCTCCAGCTAGAGGTATGGGGGGGAGGAAGAGAAGGAAATACCAAGGCTTAGAGACTTGTTATGGGGCTGGAATACCAACATTAGCCCACCATGTTGTGGGGGAGGGAGCACCATGTCTCACTGTAGACCGAACTAAGGTAAGCCAGGGGCCAGAACTGGTTGGCAGACCATAGCTTCACCATCCTTGCCTTAGAGTCATAAGTCACACTCAGAAAATGAGGACCCTACAACTAGCAACTACTTCTGAAGCAACTGATTTAAGCAACTGGACTAGCACCACACATCAACAGTTTGTCAGTAGCAAGGGTAGAATCCGATTCCCCTAGGGGGGTATTTGACAGTCTTAACCAGGAGAACATCCCTTCTCTTCCTGCCATCACTAACTCTATTCACAATACACCTCACAAGGAAACACTGGCACACATCTAAAAAAAAAACAGAGTGCATTAGGTTGCAGCCCTCCTCCAGCACCTTGTACCGAGGTCCTGGCTGAACTCTTCCCACATCTCCTGACCCTGGCACACTTCATTCCTGGCCCCACAAACTTACAGGTCCTCCACATCAACCTCCTTCCATCAATGGTCAGATGTCCATCCACCACACCAGAAGGAAGAAGTTGAACGGGAGGTACTCCATGACAGCAGGGCTTTCTATCCCCTTTTTCCATCGCATCTCCAAGTACAGTTTCTCTAGCTGGGGTTCTATTAATTCCCTTCAGGTATCTTTGAGGAAAAAGTGGACAAAGTGAATCTCTGGTCCATGTCCCTCTTCTGCTAACCAAATTTTCACCCTAGGACCTTCACTCCTGTCCCCATTTTTTTCCATTTGTTGTCCCCTACAATTATTTGTGACCTGGATTCACAAGCCAACCCTTTGGCTGTAAAGGAAGGGACTTTAGGTATCAACAGGCACAGGCTCACCAGCTCTTGGAACCACAATAGTGAAAACACCTCCCAAATTCAGCAATAAATGAGGCCAGTGTCCTCCAGAAAACAAGTCCCCTTTACTACTTAGCTCTGATTTATCCCAAGAGCGGGGATACCTAAATCAGGCTAGGGTCCATGGAAAAAGAAAATCGTATGTGATCATATCATTAGAGACTGTCTCAATGTATGTCCACAAAAGGGGCCGAAGTAAGATGGTACAGGCAACCTTAATTCTGGCATTTCCTAACATCTAAGCACTTGACTTTGCAGCCTTGATAACATTCTCGGTTGTCAAAGAAATTTTTTCTATATAGGATTTTGAAAAAGCAAATGGAAAAAAATTAAAAAAAAAAAACAAAATCAGATCATATGACATCATAGTACCATCCACATGGTCATCAGCAGGATCTTGGATCTAGGACGCAGACCTGATGGAGAAACTAATAGCAATACTTGATTGTAATCTATGTGGACCAGCACAAGAGGAATAAGATAGACACTTCGGTTTCACGCATTCCTGTTGACAGCATTCATACATTTTGGGTTCTATAACACGCTCTGAACGGGAGCATTCTCTGGTGGGCACAAACTCTTTTGCTCATATCCTTTAAGTCTGACCCTGCTGCCCTTTCTCATCCAACTAATGGCAGTTCTGTGTCTTACCCCAGGGGTGTGCACACAAACACAAAATTTATGGCTTTCAGAGAGGCACTTTCTGTGCCCCTTACTGCAGCCCTGAAGCCGGAGAAGTTCTGTGCCCTGTTTATTGCGGGAGGGGGCTGCTTACCGCCCCCCCCCCCCCAAGCACACCCCTGGATCCTCATCCCAGGATATCTAGTCAGTGCCTGTTAACAACGTGTCCTAAGGAGAGGACTTAGAATGTGATTGCACTCTTTACATGAAATCTAAGAAAAGTGAGGCAACAGAGTGGAAAAAAAAAAAAATGACAAAAAGGTATGACTTTCCTGACTCCTTATTTTATCTATATCAGTTTATGTTGAACCAAGCCGTCCTGGGAAATTAAAAATTAAATGGAGATAGAGATGAGTTTTTATTTTTGTCATTTCATTGAGATATTTAACCTTAATTCTCTAACACAATCTTAATTATGGGGCAGCATATTATAAACCAATCATCTGATTAGCATAACATTCAGAGCTCAAACCTACCCATACATACGGAAAGGGACATTACCCTCCTAGTGGACAGGTTTGGCTCTGTAAAGTGAAGGCAATCTTTTACAATGAAAGCTAAAAATGTGCATCGTTTCTGTCCATGTACATTGCTTGTACAGCCACGACAACCGCACAACAGCAAGACACACGCTTCTCAGTTATTGAGGTTCTTTCTTAGCATGGCTTCTCCCTCACTTATGGCGGTGGGTGTTTGCTCAGCGATATCTTCATTCAAAGATTGTCCTTAATACTTGACACTAGTATCCCAAACATTACATTGTTGTTTCTCAGCGCTCACAGAGCAGCCCTTCATTCTTCCTGGCATGACGGTGACCTGCGGTCAGATGACTGCCACTATATTAAGTTTCTGCCATTACTTAACTCAGTAAACAATGCCCTCCACTGAAACTAAAACCACCATCCCACAAAAAAAATGAAGTATTTCAAACATGAAATCTACAAAAGATCAAGATTCCTGAGTAAGTCAGCCACAGAATTCCTGAGCATTTCATACCTACACAGCTGTTTCCTAGTTACTTGATAAAAATGAATTGAATTCCTATTATGGAGTTACCAAAATAGAAGAAAATTAACAGTCCCCTAGTGGATTTTAACAGTTCCCCTTCACCCTCCTCAGCCCCCGAGGCTAGAGCTTATTCAACACTAGCTATTATTGCATGAACAACTTTAATATAGCTTTACAATATGAAAAGAAGCTTTCAAAAAAGAAAGAAAAAATTAAGCTGACAAATCAGAAAGCAACTAAGATCTCAGAAGTACATGCCTGTGAATTTTTCATAACTTAAATATACACACAGCATAACAATAGATAAAAGATCTAATTATGTTCAAAATGGAGTGAAAGCAAAGTCTTTTCAAGCACTAGCACACTAAGAACAAACGATCAAAACTTATTCACCTTCAGATCAGTTCCATCCTCTCAAAAGCCCCAGGACAGATTACCACATTGTCTCCTATACCTCTCTGCCTTGCTAGACTTGAAATGATTCTGCATTACTCAGGAAGCTTCGGAGAACATGGCACGCAAAGGACGATACATAAAAAAAGGCAAAGTATCAGTCTCCTATGGATTTCCAAGCAGAAGAAAAAAGCAAATGCTTCCATTGAAGGATCTGCTGCCCTTGCCAAAGAGAAACTTGTCATTTCCCTTGCTGGTTTGCAGCTGTGTGCTCCGAAACAAGCTGTTCTATCAAGTAAAATAGCATCTACACATTTCAAAAAGTCTTCTTCCTAAGAGGCATTAACTAAATGTTCTACATCCCAGCCCACTGATGGCAAGGCTAGTTTACAGTAAACCCTCGTCTTTACAGACCCCCATTTAGCTGACTTCTGGAACAACGGACATCCGCCAGACACCCATTGTTCCCGAAGCCCTCTTAAGTGGGGCCTGCAAAACATTAAATCCCACTCTCCCCTCCCCCCCCCGCAACATAAAAAAGTAAGGGACTCACCTGAGCTGCCAGAGCCGCCATGTGCTCCTCCCACCATAGGTGGGGTATGTACACAGGCAGACGTGCACTCGCACACACCCCCACCTGTGGTGGGAGGAGTGTGTGGCAATGGTGGCTCCTCTAGGTGCATGGCACCAGGGCCCAGCAGCTCCAGCAGCAGGTAAGTAGTGGGCATTTGGGGGTGGGGGAAGGGGGCTGAGGCTGGGCGAGCCTGGAGGAGGTGGGTCTCGGTAAACCCTTTGATTTAACAGACACCCGTCCCCCCTACTAGTCCATTAAATCAAGGCTTTACTGTATTAGAGTAATGGTGAGCGGGGACACTCACGATGAGAATTTCCTTCAAGTTTCTCTCACATTCTTCCGGGTAGTAATGAAATGGGTAAGCCAGCCAATGACTGGAAAAATTTTTTTACATGCAGCTGAGGAAGCTAATTTATGCTCTAAATTATGAAGACCCACAGTTTAATTCCCTGTGTCACTGCTGGGCCAGCCAACATTCAGAGAATTTAACAGCACTAAATTAAATACCCAACAGTATATATGAGGGGGGTTTAGGCTACTCTGTAAACCATGTTATTTAACAAGATGTAGCTGTGAAGTATCTGGCAAAACTTGAGAGCTTTCAGCTCTACCTCTTGAAGCAATAGATAGCATAAAAGAAGCTGCTCAGTAGTAAAATCACACCAACCTATATTCCTCTTCTCCACAGTTCAAGTGGAAGACTATAAAGGTTGCCCTGGACACATCTGAATTGTTTTGTACAACTATGCCAGAGACAAATGACTCACAGTGGACACCAATTAAACACTGGGCAACCAGCCACTTGCCACTTCTCCTCTGCCACAGTTTATGTTCAAGAAGCAGACAGCTTTTCAAGTCTCTTTGGGATTGAAGCCAACATTGTTAATGCCATTCAACAAACGAGCAAGGCAGCAGTCGAGTTAGCTCAGACTAAGGTAACCTGACATACCTGGGAGATGGCTGGTAAGTGGCAAACTAGCAGCAATTACTAGGTAGTAGACTGGGACATCCATTAAGATAGCTCAGCAACAGGGCCCTGCAAGACAGTGCTAGCAAAACGCCTTTGCTCTAACCGGATTCCAAAAGCAGAGACATTGCGAAAAAAACTATATGGAAAAACAAACAGCCAGCTACTGAATCCAAGGCAGTTCGGTGCAGTTCACTTTTAAATATTTTTACTTATGAACAAAGGCTCTGAAACATAGAAGAGGCAAATCACTTTCTCCTGGACAAACCAGAGGATCATTTAGTAACTTGATACACAGCGTGATATTAGAGAGAACTCCATGGCTAGGAAAGGGCAGACAACTTGACTCTCTTCACAGGACAGAGATAGCAAATGAAGATGATGCCTGCAGCTCCAGACACATAAGCAGATGCAATGTCAGCACAAGGGAGAACACGTACAGGCTGAACCACTCTAGACAGCTCCCTTGCGACCTGACCAGTGCCGAATTTGCTTGATCATGGAAGGTCAGTATTGTCTAGCAGCATTACCAACATTTCCACAGCTTACTGGGCTCTTAGAAGACATTTAGGGGTAAATTACAGCTAAATAGCACACAACACTGAGAGCCAAGACTGGTGGCCCGTAAATAAACTTACAGCACCATGGGAAACTTTGCCACACCCATGATAAGTTGTCATCTGGCTAACTAAAATCATGTTGGATTATGGATGTTGCCAGGTGAGAGAGGTTCCATCTGTACTGATCCATATTCATACCTGAATCTGGTTCTCTGGCAAACGTTTCTAGGACAACCAGTTTTCAAGAGGTAGCATTGAAAGGGCCATTGAAAAACAGAGCAAATTCATCTGAGACTGGTGACATAGTGAACAAAGTAAGTTGTATTAAGAAAATAAAAACAGAGCATATTGCTTGTTGAGAACCAATGCAAACGATATGATAGGTGTGCCAGATCTCCTTAAGAACTCAAACAGTGGGTGTTAGTTTACCCATAAACAAATTAGAACAGTGAAAATTATTCAAGTTAACCCACCAGCTTCAGGGATTACAGATACTAACCAAAATACTCCCACAGAGCCTTCTGATGCCCAATGAGTGTGAAGATCAAAGAGATATTAAAGCCAAGAACCAAAAGACTAATTTAATGCCTCCTATCTATAAATTGCACACAGGACAACTTAGAGTTTGTGTGCTTGTTCATACTAAAATAAGATACTAAGATATCTACAAATGTTGGTTGCTGATAAAACACAATGAATTTCCACAGATGTTTCATGGACAGATTCCACAACTTCACATACCCAAGCACTGGAGAAGCATTTTAACTAACTTTGCTTGGTTTTTAACATCTGCTACCATTTCAACTATGCCATTTCACAGTTCAGGTTTCCCTTCATTTCCCAGGCAGCCAAGAAGGCTGCTACTCAACTGTTTCCAGAAACTAGAAACCAGCCCATTCTAAGGCACAAGACACCCATCTGAAATGTCAACCTTTCAACACGGGCCAATCCCAAAAAAAGACAAGCTGCAATGGATGTGCCCACAGCTCTACTCATTTTAAATAGCTGGAGATAACCTGCATCATAACATTTATTGCTGGTCACCATCATTCCCATAACCACTTACACATTATCCCCAAAATCATCAGAGACATGTCATTGCTGGGGCCTCACTCTCGCCTGGTACAGAGGGAAAGGGGGCTGACATGATGCTTTCCTTCAATTCTTTTCCCAATTCAGTTTGGGATGTAATATTCCCACGTACTTAATGAAAATATGCTAATGAGATGAATGTCAGAACTCAAATGCTTGATGTGAGATAGGCTCCCATAAGATATCATGGGAAAGGTTGGGATTTACTTATTATGATAAATTAATTGATCATTTTTGTAGATGAAGTTAGGAATATTGATCTGCGTATCTAAAGTCATATTTGCTGCTTTCGGTTGCATCCACGTCAGGTACAACAATTAGAGAGGTCACAGTGCTGATGGCCCATCAATAAGAGACAATTAACTGTAAAAGAGCTTAACCTTCCTGGGTAGCTGTGGGTCACCCAGAGAGGAATGGCTACAGAGGCATGCAACCATGTCACCGGATACTAGAACCCATCCTGAATTCTGTAATTTTCCATGAGAAGCTGGGAGGCAGGGAGGGGTCACACTTGAAACAAAAGGACTCACAATTATGCAAATGCCATTTAACAGTAGGCAGTTTGGTAAGCCAAGTCATCAGTTCTTCCCAGCTACCTCACCCAGCATGGCTGCGGGAAACAACTAATACTGAACTGGGGAAGGAAGTGGGCCCCCTCAGAAGGGTAACTTCCCTGTGAAGAAGGTTATCAGAACCATACTGAGGATGAGATATTACATATCAGCAGTTTCTTTAGTGTATTAAGATTACCTTGCATGTTTATTTTGCTCAGTTGTTTATTCTGTTCTGCTACCCCTCACGACTACCTAAATCCTATCTTTTTATATTTAATAAAATTGCTTCTGTTCAGATATAAACCCAGTAAGTAATTAATGGCTGGGGAAGCAAGGACAGAGCCTGTTCATCTCTCTCTTTACATTGAGAAAAAAAAGGAGTGAAAATTTCATAAAGTAAGATTATATAGATGACTATGCAGCTGGAGTGGGCAATAATTTTCCACGAGGGGAGGCCACTCCGAGAATTTGGAAAGTGGTCAGGGTCTGCATTTTTCTGTGATATCAGTGGAGGGGGCGAGGGGTCGGAGATGGAGTTCCAATGCGAGAGGGGGTTAGGACCTGAGGCAGTGGTGTCAAAAGGGCTGCAGAGGGTTTAGGTGCAGGAGGGGGTGGTGATGTGGGGCAGGAAGTTGGAGTTCAGCAGGTGGTGGGGTATCAGGTACAGGTGCTGGCCAGCAGGCACTTACCTTAAGTGCCTCCCAGCCAACAGCCCATTGGGACTTTCAGGTAAGCTCCCTGCCTGCTACAGTCCCAGGTCATTCAAAGCGGCTGGCTGTTGGGGCCAGTATGCTCATCTCTCTATGGCATCCCCTTTGGGAGGAGGGGACAGTGGGTCCAACATGCTGCATGCACCTGTAAAGCACTGTCCTTGCAGCTCCCATTGGCTGGTTTCCAGACAGCACATGGAGATTTCCCAAGCCCTCAATGGGCGCATGCCATGCAGACGCACATGCTGGCCCCAGCAGCCAGATGCTTTGAGTGGTACATGGAGCCTTAGCAGGCAGGGAGCCTGTCAGATTCCCACTGGGCTGTAGCTGGCTGGATCCAGCCTGCGGGCTATGTTTTCCTTGCCCCACTATACAGAGTAGGACAGATTTAGCTAGGGTTTAACCCCCAGAGGGGCTGCGTAATTGAATGCTGTGAAAAGGTCTCACACTGTGCTGCTTTAAGTCTGTGTCTGCAGCCTTGGGGGTGTGGCCTTGTCCCGGTGTCTCAGTTGACACAGGCTGAAGAGCTAAGCTCAACAAGACAAGGTTACCGGGTGCCTAGGTTGTCACAGGAAGTAGTCTCAATGGCGTCTCAGCATAACAGCTAACAGTCCCCAGGGGCTCCTGAAACATTTTATCTATTAACTGTATGGCCTACATAATGAGACTATGCATTGGACATTCATCACCAGTTTTACTTGTTGAATGACAGTACAAGCCAGGGTGGGCAATAAGCCAGAGGTGGTTCACCAGGTTAGACCCAGGTGGGCCACCAGGGCTTTATTTACCTGTATATCTGCAGAAACAGCTGCTTGCAGCTCCCGTTGGCCACCAATCACTATTCCTGGCCAATGGGAGCTGCAGGAAGCAGTGTTCCAGTCTGTGCCACTTCTTGCAGCTGCCATTGGCCAGGAACGCTGATTTACAGCCAATGGGAGCTGTGAGTGGCCATACCTGCAGACATGCAGGTAAATCAAGTGCCAGCAGCCCACTAGGGGCTAACCCCGGAGAACTGCATCCTACCTACAAGTCACCTATTGGCCACCCCAGCTTTTGCCCAACGCCCCCTGCTCTACACCAATAGATTCCAGGTCTGCTTTGGGGAAGATGGAGAAGTGGGAAAAAACAACATCCCACCCTCACTCAGGCAATCTGGCAATGAGCAAAAAGTCTCTTCCCAGCTTCCAAGGTAAAAGGGGAATCAATGCATGTCCACAGCAGTCATGAGAAAATATAATCCTTGTATACATTTCATTGGGGTTGGGGTGCTTACTGTCAGCCCAAAACCAGCAAAAGAGGGCTTTATAGGGTATATAAATACTTCTCCATTCTTCTGGTCAGCTGGAAGGGAAATGACACCACTCAGCTTGGCCCCAGCTGCTTCCTGCTCATCCATGTGAGCTTCTCACAAAACCTCCTCTTGCCCCATTGCGTGTGTGGCGGGGGGGACGACATATAGGAAAGCACACCTTTTCTTCTGGCCAGCTGGACAAGGACCTCCCACATGGACTCTGTGGTGAGCACACATTCTTCTCTCATCACCTTACTTAGGCTGGGTCTACACTTACCTTGAATATCAATGGATACGACACAATTTTAGGTACACCATTGCGTACCAAAGTAATTGATTTTGCAGTTGTCATTTGTCCCTGTTCCCACTGCAGAATGCTGATGAGAGTGCTCCTCCCATTGGCATTCCTTAATCTTTGCAGCTCACATGGAGCTCTGCGGTGCACACTGAAAAACACATGCGTGAAACAGCAACCTGGAAGATTGACTAAGTGTTCAATCTTCCACGGCAAGTGTAGACCCAGCCTTAGTGTTTTCTGTTCCATCGATAGAGATGGGTTTGGAATGGGGTGTTGACAGGGAGAGACATTTGCCAATTAATTATCTATTTCACTTTTAATTTTACTGAATGTCTCCTTAGATTTCGGTCTCGGTTTGCACACTTTTACTTGACCTGCTCATCTGCCACAGAGCTTTTGCTTACAAGTGCTAGCACTGAATTCTTTAAATTAAGAAACAGCACGAAATAGGAGGGTTTATACTGGGTGAGAAAAGTAGGGGCTGTAACAGAGGCTATAAGCACAGCAAGAAAAAGTAGATCAAATTGCAACTGAAGCCTAATACCACGTCCCTTTTAAGCAGTTTAAAGAGAGTCTGTTAATGACAGAGCTGAAGTGAGTGAGCACAATAACAACAATTGTGTCTATTGAAGACTTTTCTTGCGACTCATAAGAAACTAAGAGAAGCAGCCACAACTAACAGAACAGCAGAAAATCAAAGCCCCATATTTCCAAGCAGCTTGATGTTTCTATGCTTTTAAGGTAAGAATTTGGTCATTACAACAAAATAAATGCACAAAGAACACCTCCCATTATTATGTAAATCAGAATTGAAGAAGAGGGAAACTTCTTAAGAGAAGATGACACTGAATCAGATGCATTAATAACTGTGGTGTGTAAAGACATCTATATAAAGATGTTTAAAATGCCCCTCCTTGTGTCCCAGAAAATAAAACCTCACTTGCCTCTCCGTGGGTGTGCTGTCCCCCACATTTGTGGCTTATCCTCTTCCTGCTTCTTTAAAAAGTAACCACATCTCTTCTCCTCTACCACCACTTCTCTCCTCCATACAGCCCACAAAGGACTTTCAGTCACAGGAATTTACACCATCCAACACCACAGATGGCATCTAATGCTACACAAAGTGGAGAAAAAACAAACATCCAGCAAGACACACGAGCAACAAAGATGTCAACAATTATGATCAAAGATACATCCTATAATCTTGGACAGAGACAAGCAGCACCATTGGATCCACACCAGCAGTACGGAGGAGGGAAATGTGCCAGATGCAGACAGTCTTGGCTTAGTTTTAGAGGACAACAGCCCAGAGGTAAGTGAAATATAGTAATGCTGCTAAACTCGGCTGTGCAATGCTTCCATACAAGGAGTAAAACTATCACCTTCCTTCTAAAATGAGTTGTGTGTTAGATTAGGGGAAGCAACATGTAGGAAAAACAATGAACCAAGTTTGGTCTTTCACCCCATGCCCAGCCCATTCTTTGCTTGAGTTTTCCATAACCTTTACAGAGACAGCTCTCTTTCAGTCTCTCCAGCAGCCAGCCATCTTGGCTGAGCACAAGAAATTACCTCTCTTGAAAACTATCAGAGGCTGCTGCTCACACATGTCCATGATCACTGAAGGGTGCAACCCATTCCCCTTTTCAGGGATGGAGCACTCCTGGAGTCCACTAAAGCATGAAAGACTGGGCCAGTCCCTGCACCCCCAATTATGTAGTTTCAGACTTAAAAAAACAAAAACAAAAACAAAAAAGAACACAAAGTTCTTCTATTCCAAAGTGCAAAGAAGTTTGTTATAAAGTACCAACTGTAACCGTCAGCCCTGCTGTGTGGTGTCAGCCTTCAAGTAACACTATATACTCAGAAAGGTCTTCATACCAAGCACTCCTACAATCCATGGCACCCCACATTTGCAGCAGTACAGATTTGAATTCTAGCCTCACTGCAGCTGAAGTAAGTTCTACACCCTCCGAGTTCAAAAGCGAAAGCAGAAAATAGTCCCTTAACTAGTTAAGCAGCCCCTTCCAGGAACAGCTAAAAGCAATGCTTTACCAAATAAGGCAAGAGAAAGCTAAATGCCAGGAAAAAAAAAAAAACAGACCCATGTTGCATCTTTCAAAAAAAGTCAGACAGCTGGATAACAGAAATGTGAATACGCCATTTTTACTGAAGTGGATTGCAAATGGGAAGAACAAATGTTCAGAAACCATGAACGGAAGCAAGGGCTGCCAAACAGAGGCCAGAAGGCATTCCTCCCAGACTGCTGGAGCCTACAACACATTTTTATTAAAGTGAAATTTTGAAAAATAAATAGATCAAATAGGAATTAACTCAGGGAAGGCTCATGGCCTGTGTTGATAAAGAAGAGGTCAGACGAAACGACTATGGTGTTTTCTTTTACTCTTATCAATGCACCATCATCCTCGTATGTGGGCTATGAGCTTATCAGCGGCTTGCTTGCCTAAGAAGCTGTCAGGAGCGCTTGGCACCCCACAGCAGATGTTCAGCACTTCACAAGCAGAAACCCTAAAAGTTAGGGTCACCGTGGATCCTAGACTGCCACACATTGACACTGTTGCACAAGACCTATTCGATAAGGGAGGTGCAACATTAAAACAACAATTACTTCATAAATTCAGAAATGGAAATAAAATCTTCCCTCTTTAAAAAAGGGACGTCTCAGTTTTTTATATTTTGAACACTAGCAGACTTCGATAGCTTAGTTTAAGTTGTGTCTACACTGGAGACACTAAAATGGCACAGCTGTCCTGATGCAACTGCATCACAGTGAGATCTCTTGTAAAGCCACTCATTGTCAGAGAGCGCATTCCCATCAATAGAATTAAAAACTACCTCCAACAAGCAGCAATAGATATAGCAACAGGAGAAGCTGCCTCACTGACATAGTACTGTGTCCACTAATACTTAGGCTGGCAAAATTTATATAACTTGGAGGATGGTTGTATAGACATGGCCTTCATCTTCCTTTTCTCTTCCACACAGGGGAAAGATGCAGAGAAGACGGGGTGGGTATCAAACTACATCTTGTCTTATGTCAGGGAGAACAAACAAGAAGGTCAGTACCAATCATTTACCTCGCTATGGCCCTGGAGAGAATCTCCTTTTCTTTGCCCTTTCAAGGTAGAACAAAGCCAGCAATTTCTAAGAGATCAAATTCCAAAACTGATCATTTCGCCACAACTGCTGGCCAACCCTCTTACATGAGTTTCAAGATCTGCGTTGGTTTTAAGCAGTCCTGCCTTTTGCAATCTAACAGCAGAGAACATAAATTACAGCATCTGCTCTAAACGCTGGAGACAATTCTGCTCCATAACATTTTTTCCCTTCCTGCTAACTGTAAGATCTTCCTTCCAATATACATTGCACAGTGCAGATTCTTGGGTCCCTGGCCTTGTGATGAAGTATGTGTTTACAAGAATCATGGATCATGGCATCATGCAACATGGACAGTATCAGGTATAGAATTCAGAAGTATGGCACAGAAGCATAGAAATAACTTGTAAGTTTAAGTAAGGTTTTTTTTCAATCTTCTCTGCCCAACTATTAGATGGACAAAATGTCAAATGGTTCTTCTGAGTGTAACAAATCTATGTTAATACCTTCCTTATTTCACCGCACTGTCCAACACTGAAATAGGAAGCTGAAAGTGAATAGTAGGGGAAGCATATGAAGGAGCAAGCGATGGAGTTTTAGCCCTTCAATGCAACAGTCAAAACAGTATGTGCCCAAGGCCAGTCTCCTTTATACACAAACCAGAAGGCACCATCTTCTGTACCAAGATACAGTAATTCAGGGGAATGGTCTGTGGACACAAGCAAAGCAAGGTCAAATACATGGGCATCCTCTTCTGCATGCTGGTTATTTCCTAAATGAATTTGTCTTCTCCAGGAATGAAGAGACATTTTTGTTGCCTCTTTATATGAAGCAAGTACTCCACATCAGATTTATTCCACCGTCCAGCAGAATTTCATACCTATACACAATATCCTAGACTTCAGGCCATTTTCTGCCATCTGCAGAAACAAATATCTGCACATTAGAATGTCGTTTGAAATCCATACATGAAATGCCGCTCACAGCACCATTATACATACATCTGCTGACTGTTACTATCAGACACAAAAATAACCAAAGCATTATGCCTCCATTTTTCTTGGTATTGAAAAGCATAGTGGTGGGCTGGACTAAGCAGAAGACATATGGTTGTAACAAAAATCTCTTTCAAGCTTTCTTTGCTGCTCTTTGTGCTGCTAAGTGTTAGTCAAATGAAACAAAGATTAGAACAAGACAGTTGCCTCCTTGGGGGCACAGATTTATTGTTCATATTACACTCCTGGCCAGTGTCTGGCTTGAGTAGCTAATGATTCAACCAGCCAACCAAAGTCAGTGATGAATCCTGGTCATGTGCCACCAGAGGCATATTGCACTTATTTTAAGAAGTTGCATCATCTAAACAAAAGTGACATAACTCAGGGCACCTTACCCTGTTACCTTCAACATCTCATCACAGTGGTACAGAGTTTTACATTTAGTTTCCAATAACATTATGTGAACACACATTGGTAATTTATGTCCATTTCTTACAAGATTATAAGAGGTGGTGCTTACCTCTTAAAAATCACATCCACCTAAACTTGCCATTTGGCAAAGCTAATTCCAATCATATTTTAAACCTATTTCCCTAGCCCCAATTTACAAAGAGAACAACAATTAGTAGTTTCCATTATTTAAAATGCTCTTTCAGCTGCTCCACTGACAAACTGCAATGAACCAAATGATATGCAGGAAGACTAGATTCCGAAACCATGGATGGGCTGCTAAGAGACAGAATGAAGGACCCAGCTGTACCACTTCCTGAAAAACTTCCTCACCAACATGCTGGATGAGCATTAAGAGTGACAACCTCTTTGTACTGAGAATGCCACCTTGACAGGGAGGGCAGAGGCAGCAGAAATCAAATAATTCAGAGCAGCACACTAAAATATTTTGCTGTATCTAAAACAGAGCAAGCCCTATTCTGCTCAGTGATATGAGCTGAAACACAACTGTGTACCATCTCTGTAACTGAATGACAGTGGGCAAGGAGGTGTGAGAAGAAAAATACTGAAACATAGCAAGGTGAACCTGGAACTGTCTGATGTAGCTGACCAAGCAATAAGATGGACAACTGATAGCAGTAAACAATGTCAAAAAAGGAAGATGGACCCAATCGTGCAAGGTGTTTACGTGGCTGGAGGAACAAGGTGCACTCTGACGCTGCATTAGCAAGGATGAGAAAACTCTCAATGAGGAATTTGTGTATGTGACCAGCCAGAGATAAGAGACCCAAGACCCAGGCATACTGCAGAGACCAACCAGCCAACATCACACAAGGCAGTATGTGCACTGCCAGAGCTTCAGCCCCGACAACTTGGGCTGGCCAGCCAAGAATGAGCATAGGAAAATTCTGCTGGTGCTTTGGGAAATAAACCCATTTTATTGAGGAATACTTGCATGGTCCATCTCCCTTTCTGTAAGATCCTGGTAGGAGGGCTTGATCGACCCTCATTGCCACAGAGACAGTTGAACTATAGCCTGCTCTTTTGTTTCATTTACTCCAACCTCTATATTCTATTTTCGGCATATAACTGCTTGAAAACTCAAGCATGAGATGCTTCTCCTCCCTTACCCCATCCTCCCCCAATCAAATCCACATCAGGTTTATGCCACCTTTTGAGTTTCATAGCTATAACAAAATCCTGGCCTTCAAAACCAGCTGGAGAGACTACATATGAGAAGACTGAATCCACTACCTATAGTAAGTACAAAGACCATCTTGTACAATACAACAGAGTGGCAATTAAAATAAAATGATCCTCTTATGCTGCAGCATCACAACATCCTGAAATGGAGAATAACCCTGAAAGAGAGAGAAAAGCTGGAAAGAACCACCACCACCCACTCCCCAAATAAACAATGCTCAGTACTAGGATCTGCCACTTCTGGTTTCTCAGAGTTCAAGCAGAAGTTTCAACGTGATCAAGGCCCTTCTGTTTGCTCACAAATCTACTCGAAGTCCACCAGGACTGTATCAACAATGACATTTCATGGATCATTTCACCCATTACTGTGCCAATTTCTGTTCTCTGCCGCAGAAAAATAGCTCTTGCCACTGACAGCTAATGGAACATTAAATGCCACCATCTGATGCTAGCCCTCCCACAAAGGTTTGAAACAATACTTTGAATATTCATGTCCCCTCTTAGAAGGGAAAATGTCAAAATTACCAATCAGCACATGACTCCCCCTTTGTTTTTGCTTTTTCAATACCTACTAGTAGAGTCCACGTGCTGTCACTCTGGCCCTTTACCCATTCAGGGTCACCATGTGGTTTTTAAAGAAATGGAAAAAAAGGAAAGAAAGGAAAGGAAAACTTTTATCAGCAACCCACTGTGTTAATGCATCACACCACCACCATTATTGGACTAGGCATGTGGTTATAGAAGATGCAAATCAAGCAATAAACTCATGCATCCTAGATATTATTGGAGAAAGCAAGCCACTTTCAAATGTTAGGCATTATCTTGGGACAATTACAAACTTGTAGAAAAGGTCTTAACATTGCTTTCAATATGAAGAGAAGTATAAATATTAATACTGCCTGAAGTCTCAGTCATGAAGCTTGCCAGGTACACTGACTGGATGTCCTGTGAAGTCTTCCTGACCTTTAACTCCTATGCCCAGTTTTCTATTTCTAGCTTAATTGAGACACTAATACATACAGAGCATCCCAGAGCAATAACTAAGCAACGTAAAATGAGTAAGCATTCAATCCATCTATAATTGGAAATACGCAATTTCAGTACGCAGACATACTGTTTAAACCCAGTAGGGTGGGTTGCAGGAGCCGTAAGAGGCCCAAATGCAATGTGCCCATTAAGGGCACATCTGTACTTACAGAAACACTGATGGTCCCAGAGGTCGATCTTCTGGGATTTGATTTAGCTCATCCAGTAGGGATATGTTAAAAATCAAACCTTGAGGGCACTTTCATTGCCTCCAGTACTCCTTGCAATCATGAGAAGTAAGGAAAGTCAACGGGAGAGCTTCTCCTGTTGACCTCCCACAGCAGTGCCACACTGGAAATTCAGTTTAAAGTACATCAGGTTCAGCTATGCAATTCTTTTAGCTGGAGTTGTGTTGTAGTATAGACCTGGCCTCACTGCCAAAGGTCTCAATAGCTATTCAGTGAGAACATGGAAGACGAGGCAGTCAAGAGGAGCAATGGCCTACATTTTTAATTAATTTTGTTAATGCAAAAATGAAAACAAAATCTGTAAGTCACACCAAAAGAATAACTTTCCATGCATCCTGAAAGGAAAAACTGCCATTTCTCTCTTCCAATATGCTTCCTGCTCCTTAGAAATAGTGAAGTGAAACTTCCTTTTTTTTCTGTAGACTCTTTGGAGGATTAGAAACATCACATTACAGTAAGGTGAACTCTGAGCAGTTTTCCTAAAATAAGAGTGTGACACGTAGTCATATGCAGGAGACAGGCTTGCTACAGCATATATCAAGTTCTTTTTTCCTTTATTGCTTATTTATTGCTTTACTATAGGTTGTTCTGGTCATTAGCATATCTGTTTTCCACTGAAAATCTCAGTCATAATGCTCTAACTTTGGGCTTTTTTATTGCATATTTAAAAAAAAAAAAAAAAAAAAAGAACCGAAGAGCTAAAAAGAGGACACACTATAAAAGCATACTGGGAACATCAACTAATTATTTTATAAAATGGCAGGACTGCTTCAGTTAGAAAAGAAAACCCTCTTGGATCATACTTTGTCTTTTGACCTCACATAAAGTATCATAATGAGAGATGTACGTATTTACAACAATTTATAGTAGGATGTTAAAGAGTAAGAAAGTTTAAATACATCATTGTACAAAATTAAAGTAAGTACAGAGTAAATTTTTCTGTGAGATCTTAAGTTTGCATGATTCAACATTTTAAAGAAATATGTCTGATGTGGAAACTTAACAAGACCACAGTACATCTTGCCTGGACGAGACAGCCAGCAATTTGAAAAGACTGCTTCATTTTTCTCTAGGCAGAACAATTCTGGCCAAGGTCTGTGATTCAATTCTTGTCAGCAGATGAGCATAGCGCCTACAGGGTGCAGCACCATTTACGGCATGGTTGAAAATATTAACATTTAGATAAACAGATACTAGTTACAGAAACTGCTACAGAATTCCCATGCAATATACTTGGTCCTTTACAGTTTTACGTTACTGTACAAGCTACCCTGTGAGACAGAGAGAGTCACTCTTGTTTACAACATAGGATAACAAACTTAGAAAGTTTGAGTGATTTTGCCAAAAGCATGTCACTGATAGTTCTCAAGTTCCCAGATCTTAGCCCTCCACTCACCCCTCTGAAGGACCCCGCCTATCGGTAGTTTCATTTATTTCTGTTACAGTGACTGTGCAAATAAGCCGCATTCACAGTGATACATATATTTTCCAAAATCAAACGTTAGGGGGAAAAAAAAAAAAAAAAAAAACAGCTTTGTTTATTTGAGATGGTTCCTTCCACTGAAGATTTAAATCCTACTATCCCTATATCTCAGGTAGAAATTTCTTCCATTACTTTGAGCTCAGGTGCACGATAGCCCCCTGAAATGATGAAAACCTTTATTTTGCACTTGAACATATTCTAATTAGGGGGATGCTCAACCACCTCCAAAAAATATCTTCTTTCACTGGGTAAGATTTGCTTTCCTTATCATATCTTACCACACAATATCCTTATGCTGCAAAACAGTGTTAAAGACCTCATATGTTAACAAAGGTGTTGGCTGAAGCTGTGCCAACATGCATAAATGGTTACGCACAATCTTGAACAAAGACATGTTCATATACCAAACGTGATGTACACCAAGATGAGAGTAACTTCATCCTTGCAATTCTAACAGAGAACTTTATACATATTTAGTCTTATGAGATTCCATAAGGAAACTTGAAAACCACTGGGTGGAAATGACCACAAAAAGGAGAGGTCTACCACTAAAGACTTGCAAAATTTCCATTTAAGATTTTCAAGGGGCCATGCAACATGGAAAGGACAACTGTCCTGTTCCTTTCAACCAACCCCATAAGGGGATTTGCAGCTCTTACCAGCAGATATAAGAAGAACACGTTTGGAACAGAGTTCTTTGCTTGACTGTACACTTGATTAGCTTGAGATCTGGATCTGTTATGCAGAAATATTTAAAGTATGAGTTTATGTATGCTAAGACTATGACTTGCCATACTGTTCATTGTACATAGGTTCCTATGACCCCCATCATTATGGCATCTAAACACTTGACTTTCACAACTTGTTGTGTTGTAGCTCAGCTTTGATCAGCTGGCGAATGTTTTCATTTCACAAGCTACACAGAATCTTATCCATGAAGAGTACAGATAGCTAAACAAAGGCAAAGATAATTGAAGGTTCAAAAGATTAGACATAAACAAATAAGTAATTAAATAAAAAAGGAAGTGAGATTTATACAGCTGGCCAAGTGGTGCACAATTCTTTGATTGGAGTGCTCTTAACTAAACCATGTCTCTGCTCAGTATCAATAAGTTTATTGTACTAACTCTGCCCAAATGTTTACCAAGCAATCTTAAAAAAACCCACAGCAGCCACAGCACACCTGCTACAGGAGCTATGTTATTAAAAGCACTATTTATGTAAACAGCACATAAAGGTTGACAAGATTGCCAAGGCTCTCCTGACTACAAATAAAGGCTCAGGGGTTGCAACAGGTACTTCAGCTTCTACTACCTCCTTCCTCCCATGCAGAGGAGGGAGGGACACTCATCTCTGCTTTTTTCTTTGAAGAGTCACCCTTTCTATTCCTCCAGAGATATTCCACTGCATATGCACACAGGACTTGTTAATAAGGATGCTCCTAAGACTGTTTTAAGAGGACCCTGAAGAAGACTCATGCATTTAGCCATGCTTCCCATGATCTTCTTCTACCACCACATCTTTCTGTCAGTCACTCACCCCACACCATACTGTGTCCTTCTGAGCCCTCAGCCAGCCCCTAGATTTTTCCAAATGAGAGTGGCTCTTGTCTGATCTCCCCACACGCACTGCCTTGCAGCACCCCAGCTAAAGGTCAGAAGGGAAGCACAGGGAAGAGCGCTTAAGAGCCATCTCCCTGCCTCAATGCTGCTGGACAGTAGCCTCTGATGGTCAGGTGTCAGAGGGGAATCAGTGGTTCTTCTGGGCAATCCAGGAGGATGTGTGACAGAGACTTTTAGGTGAAGCAAAACCAAGCTCAAAAGGGAATATCAAAGGAAAATCCAGACAGCCAATTTTACATTCAGACTCCTAAAATAAGTTTAAGAACAGATGAGAGAGAGTTTCAGGCTTCTCTAGATGAGGCCTGGCCCCACAGATTTAAAATGCCTGTCCTAACCGGTTGTCTTTTACCCGTTACCAAGAGGCACAAGATGGAGGAGATAAAATTATATTATGCATCATCTGCCACTGGTGAGATATAAGCTTTCAAGCCTACACAGAAATCTTCCTCAGGTCTGGTAAAGGTACTCAGAGCAAGACAGCTGAATGCAAGGAGAGATTATTTAGCACAAGCAGTTAGTAGATCCCCTAAGAGAACATTCAGGGTAGAGTCCTCAAACGTTCCCTTAGAACAGCGGTTCTCAGCCTTTTTGGACTCTGGACCCATTTGTAAATGTTTATGGCATGTCACAAACCAGTATACAATCTGAGGATGGAGGCCCTGGGCTGGTTAGGTCCTGACCTCCCCAGGGATGGGGCAGGTCTTGTTCACCTGGTAGTTTTTGTCATTTCTGTGCTGTGAAGTAAAGTTGAACTTGGTTCTCTGCCTCAGGCATCACACTCTCCGTGTTTGTGACCCGTCTCCCCACACATCCATGACTAGACTAAACTTCTGGGAGAGAAGCTCTAACTTCTCTCACGGGTAGGGTCCTACCAAATTCACAGCCATGGAAAAACACATTGCAGACTGTGAACTCTAGTCTTCTTGTGCTTTTACCCTACACTATGCAGGCTTCACAGGCAGGCCCAGCCCTCCTTAAACTGGGGTTCCTGACCCAAAAGGGACATTGTAGCAGCAGAGGTTGCAGTAGTGCCACACTTACTTCTGTGCCACCTGCACAGCAGGAGAGCTAAAGAGTTGTGACTTTTGGCCAGATGCCCCACTCTGAAGGCAGCACCCTGCCCACATCAGTGCAGAAGTAAAGGTGGCAATACCATACCATGCCATCCACCGCAATACTGCTGCCCAGCTCTGAAGGCAGTGGCACACAAGTAAGAGTAGCAGCACTTCCCCACACTATAATATCCCTCTTTCCACCCATTCCTTTTTGGCTTAGAAGGACCCCCTACAATTACAACACCCTGAAATTTCAGGTTTAAATAGCTGAAACTGTGAAGTTTGCCATTTTAGAAAACCTAGGACTGTGATATTGACCAAAATGGGCTGCAACTCTGGTAGGGGTTACAAGCTACTCACTGAAATTTGGCCACCCTGGACTTCCACCATCATGATGGCTGGAACAAACTTGAGTGACCCTGGGACCCCACTGCCTAGAGCCCAAGCAGCAAAGTGACCCATAGGAGCTGTCACATAACCCTTTGCAACAGTCTAGCAATCCAATTTTCACAGAATCATGGAATGCTAGAACTGGAAGGGACCTGAAGAGGTCACCAAGTCGAGTCCCCTGGATCCAGATCAAAGGATGGAAAAATCCTGCCTTAAAACATGGGTGAGCTGCCTTAGAACATGCTGTACAAGCTGTTCCACTTGGTCTTAGCTGTGACACTGGGAGCACCTTTCCTAGACCTGAAGACCTGTATGACTCAACAGCTTGCTTCTCTCGCCAACCAAAAGTTGGTCCAACAAACGATATTACCTCACCAGCCTTCTCTCTCTAATACCCTGGGCCAATGTGACTATAACTACACTGCACGTACCAACAAACAGGCAATTCCACAGTGATCCACCTAACAGACCTCAGCACACATGCCAGAGAATTCTCTTTTCCTTAACTATCAACCCATTACTAAGGGTTGAACACCCTTCCAGTTCTTACCCTCATTTATTGGTCCACAGCTTTTATTGTTTATTGGTGTGCATAAGTAGTCTTTATTCCCCCACCACAATCAGTCCCTTGTTATGTTTATAAGCATGTCCTTGGAGTTCCCTATAAAGGGGTCTGTAAACAGTTTCTTAATCATCCGGGTTTATTCAGTAATAATCTGTTCATGGTCAGCTCACGTCTTGACTGTCATCCCAAGTGTTTGTTACAGGCAGACAATGTGCTGAGGGTTGCAGAGGTTAAAAAAGAAAGGAAGGAAGGAATTACCTCAGAATTTTCTTCAGGTTCCTTTTTAATATTCATTAAATCGGGTCGTCTGGACCTCTCTAAAGAAGTGGAAGAATTTGAATGGGGGTGAGTAGACTTGGGTAGGGCACCTGAAGCTACCGAACACAGACCCCTGGTGGCAGATGGGGGGAAACATCCAGATCTGGACAGCCCCAAATAATGAATAAGGAGCCAGGAACCTACTGTTGGGCAGAGGGCTGATAATTTCCCCATATAAAACAGATAGACCAGCTGCCATATCAAATCAAGCGATCAACTGCCAAACCCATCCACCGAACACCCAGAAGGCTATACAGAGCAACACTAGAATGACATAGATACCCACTGCACTGAAGAGTGAGGAAGAATGAAGAAGACTAATAGGTAAATCATTCCAAGTGTAGCAAGCCCCTCTGTTTCTAGTCTACTTGGAAGTGCAGTGGAAAACCAGAAATGAAGCGGTGTTCAAGCCTGATATCCGTGGCAACATCACAGGATAAAATCTGCCTCAGGTGGAGCTGCAAAGGGCCATACTGGTAAATTAAAATTTGATATATTGCATGTGTGGAAGCTACTGGAATGATGATTCACTTGCTTATAGATCAGTTTAGCTGTGGCATCTGAGCAGGACAGAGCCCTTCATAATCATGAAGCAGTAACTAGGAAATAACGCCTTCCCCCACCCCAAGGAGGGCAGCTTGAATCACAAAATTATTAAGTGACTTGTTTACATTTCTTTAGAAAAGACAGAAACCTAACCCAGAAGTCCTGACTCTCAGTATCGTGCTATAATCCTTGAATCTCTCTCTCTCTTTAGCATCGTTTCAAAATGCAAAAGCTAGACAAACCTACCTGTGCAATCACTGATATAAATGTGTTAAGTCCCCTTTCACCTTTACATTTATGAATACTGTGACATTTGCCACTGTGCTTCCTGACTACAGGAAGACAAACTGACGGTAGCTGGGTCATTGTGGGTTTCCGAAATACAGCTTTAAGCATGTTTTCAGGAAAAGAGCACTGTGTGTCAAACAGAAGTCTGAGGCTGTGTGTAGACTGCAGGGAACTATCGGCAAGACACACACATTGTGGAGCAGGCAGTGGATGGCTATGACTTCCTAACATTTTCTGGAAACAAAAGGGTCCTGCTACCTGTGGGATACACCATTTGTACAAATATTGTGTATTCTGAAAAGCTGTCCTGTCACAGATTAACTCCTCACAGATGACAGATTTGACCCAACTCACTGTAAACCTAATTCTGTAGACCTTACACAGATCAAATACAATGGCGTTGTCTCTCAGACTGGGCAGAACTTAACAGAAGCAGTGTACTAATTCCATATTTTTGCTTTTTAACCACCCACCTGTCATGATCTTCACCTGATTTTTTTTTTTTTTGCACTGTCACTGGGTTACAAGGCCTCAAAATTACTGTTTTAGTAAGGAGCGGAGTATTGCAAAAAGCTGCGGTGGCAGCTGCTGGCTCTTCAAGATCATTTCTGTTACAGACTCAAAAACCTGTCACTTTCTTCCTTAAAGGAAAGAAATACTTTTCCACAAAATCTGAAGAGCTGAATCAACCACAGTTGAGTGCTGCTAGGAATACAACTCACATATTATTTATGTAAATGTAACTACAACAAAATCCAGTGTTTTTAGTCCAATTATATAGACAGGCCAGTCTGTATGTGTCAGAGGCATCATTATTTAGGCCCAATATATGCCAGTCATTTATATGGTAAATTCCAGAACACAGCATTAATCCTGCCATGTTATTGGGGTTGCCAGGAGTCTGCTTTTTGACTGGAAGGAGGGGTCAAAAAGGAACCTGGTGATTTCCATTAAAAGTCCAGGTGTGGCACAGAGGGGGCGGTAGGCTCCTTACCCAGCTCTGTGAAAATCTCAGGAGCCGCAACATGTCCCTGCAGCAGCCATGGAGGCTCTGCACTCTGTCCCTTCCCCAACTTCTGCCTCTGCATTCTCAAGGAGCAGAAGACACACGGAGCCATTTTGCTGCCCTTCAGCTAGGAGCTGGAGGTACATGTTGCTGAGGTCCATGTCACCCAGAGCCTGTACCCAGAGTCCCCTTCTGCACCGCAACTCTTTGCCCCAGCTCTGATCCCCTTCTCTCATCCAAATCCCCTCCTAGAGCTTGCACCCCATTCCCCCCAAACACAACCTACCTCTACTCCAGCCCGGAGCCCACTCCAGCATTCTGAACCCCAGAGCCCAGCCCAGAGCCCCCTCCTGTTCCCCCAATACCTTATCCCTGGTCCTACCCAAGAGCTCCCTTCTGTTCTCCCAATACCTTATCCCTGGTCCCACCCCAGAGCCCACCCACCCAGCCCAAGTCCTAACCCTTCCACACACATCCTCCAACCCCTGTCGCAGCCCAGAGCCCTTTATTTCTGGCACCCACAGACCCAGCACTTAGTTATAGGCCCTCCTACACCCCTAAGCCCTTGCCCCAGCCTGGTGAAAATGAGCTAGTGAGTGAGGTTGGGGGGCCAGAACTGATGGGCAGGGCCTTGGAAAAGGAGCAGGAAACGGGTGTTCAGTTTTCTGCACATAGAAAGCTGGTGGTGCTACATGCTACTCAACAAACAATTCTGCAGTTTGGTCTAGAATGAGTACCTGTAAAGACCTCTTTGGAGTCAGGCATTCTAATTGGTTTATCTGTCTTTAAAACATCTCTGCCTGGAGTTGACTAGTTACCTTCCATGTAAGCTAGCTATGCACTCGAGTCCCAAAAATACTTTTCTTAGATCACTGGAAAATAAAACTGTAGACAAATAAAATGACCAACAAAGGCCACATAGGGGAGAGAACAATATAGAACTGAATAAATCTTTCAGTTCATATTTGACAATTGCCCTCCCACTGCCATTATTTATGATCAAGAACAACTGCTGGATTCTTTAAAAACCCCTCTGAAACCACCCCCACCGCCACTCATGCGTCTGATGAAGTGGGTTTTTGCCCATGAAAGCTTATAGTCCAAAATATCTGTGTGTCTATAAGGTGCCACAAGATTTTTTGTTGTTCTCGAAGCTGATAAGTTATTCTCTGATAACTGCTGGATAAGTTACTCCACCTTACGCCCCTCTTACTCTTGATCATCATCTTACCTCCATGATAACCAAGCATTATCATCTTATTTTAAGGGGAAAAAAAGTCTAACATGCCATCAGAATTGACCTTCCATCCCCTAAAGCATTTAAAAGCACAATTCCTTTGTAGGCTGTTGGTGCTCAGACAGATTCTCTTTTCCTTGCACCAGGAGAGCATCTTCCCTTATGCACTGCAGAGCACCAAGCACCCTCAAAAAAAAACACACAAACAATTGTTCTCCAATTAGTGAAGCCAAAAGTTGTTTCAGCAACTAAAGGGGAAATGCACCATGTGATTATGCCAGCGATAGAAGCCTGCCTACTTTGGTAGTTAATGAGATCACTAACATCTCGGCATTACTTGGCTCCACCCTACAACAACCTGATCGAAAGACAGATAATTTGTCAAGGAAATATAAGTGCCCAAAGGGAAGGAGTCTGGTGTCACTCAAATTTCATCCAAAACCCAAGCTTCCTCTACTATGAGGGCAAATAGAAGATGAAGCTCTGCATAGTTTCCAGTGAGTTCATCAGATACACAGTAGAACCCCAAGATACATACACGAGAGAGAGGTTAAACGTTACTGTGTGCCGAGGAGCTGGCATCTGGCTCTGAACTGCCCGCCACTCAGAGGAGTGGGGAAACTACTGTGCTGGTCAGTTTCCCCACTGCTGTCAGTGAGGGCAGCCAAGAGTTTCCCCAATCCTAGCACTGACAGCAGCCAAGAGTTTCCCCACTCCTGTCAATGGCGGGCAGCCAAGAGCGAAGCTCTCAGCTATCCACCACCGAAAGGAGCAGGGAAACTAACCAGCACTGTCGCGCTGGGCAGTTTCCTGGCTCCCCAAGTTATGTGAAATGTAACCTACGCAGGGTTGGGAAGAATGCAACCTCCGCCTAAGTTGGGGGTCTACTGTATTTGGGGGATGGGGACCAGTAGCAGGAGTGTTGTGTTCAGCTGTGAAACAGTTAACAGCCTACTCCTTTAAATTGCATTACTACACTTTACAGATTTAAACACGCACACTCACTCTAAAATGAACATGAACTTCTCAGAGATTTGTTTCAGACACCATGCAGACATTTTTGCATCAGTATACATTTCTCTATGTAACCCTAAGAGTTATGTATATATGTGCACATGTATATACATTTAAACAAAAGCTTTGCTTGATGTTGAAGCCAAGAAGTTAGCGAAATTCAAAGGAGGATTGGATTTTTTATGCATTTAAAAAAAGATCCAGAATTTAAAAACTAAAAGTTTCCAAAGAGAAATATCTTGTGCTTGGGACTTAAGTCACTTGCTATTATGGGTTAGGAGAAGATTCCCCCCAAGAGATAGATTATTCTACAGCTACCTACTACAGGACTTCTTACAACAACAACTTCCTGTGAAGTATCTGCTGCTGACCAATGTCAGAAACTGAACGAGATTAATTTTGGGTCCGATCCAATATGGTGCGGCAAATCATATGATTCTGTTCTTGTCTGGGGGGGTGCGGAAAAAAATTGAGCTCCTGGGAAAAGTAGTGAACTCACAACCCAGCTCAGTGGAATCCTGGCTTCTAGAATCCAAGTTGGAATTTTTCCCAAATAATCAGGTTCTAAGAATTCCAAATCAGGAGACGTCTAGGAAGAGGAGTGAATGCATATGCAGTCTTTCTACAGGGTACTATAAAAAGGTAAGTAACTTCTTGCTTTCATCCTTGAATTCTTCAAAAACACACAAAACAGCTTTAATTTTAAGGCACACCAAGCCAATATGACTGGAACCTGTACACTAACAAGCACAGGTGTAGTTATGTCCAGAATTTACCTTCCTACTGAGTAGCAGACCACTACTCCCTCCGCCCCAGAAAATCCCCTCCCCAGCTCTGCCTCTTCACTGGTTTCATGTCTGCTGGTGTTAGCTTGATATCATGCCCTGCTTTAAATGAAAAAGATTTCCGTAGATCTGGCCAACATTCTTTTCTCTAAAGGAATACCGCTGTCATCCAGTTCTCTGACTGCCTCATGCCTATGGCTCTATGTTTATTTTTTCCCCTTGTATAATTTTTAAATTCAACCAATCAAGGTTTTGTTATTTACTAAATACAAGGTCTGTAAATGCTACCAAAGTCTCTTGGCGTAACATCACTTTGAAATCAGAGATAATTTTTCCCCAATTAAACCAGGAGAGAATCTTAATGGCCTTCTAGAAACACTTAACTCCCTTTGTATTTCTTCTAATGCCAAACCCTTTCCTTTGGCTGTCAACATACCTAGGGGAAGACAAGTGCTCGCTCTGGGAACACTACAAGCAGTATAAACAAAGTAAAATAGAAGACGTCATCTTTCTAATGAAGTCATGTACATTGTGAAGTCTAAGCAGAAGCTAACTGCCCAACTCTGCACTAATTATTTTCACATGACTGATGTTTTAATCTCTTCTATTGAGAATTAATTTACAGATCTTCTATTTGACCACGCAAGATACATGCATTAGAAATCAAGACTTACAGAAATACAGTACATATCACCAAGGTGATGCAACGCTCTTTAACGGTCACTATTTGAAATGTTCACTCAACACACTAGTTTTTTACCGCTCTGAGCAGGCACTGAGTACTTAACTTTCACCAGAAGTTATTCAAATTTAATATAACAAGGACTGGGCACTGGCTTGGAAGGAGATCTGGACACAACTGTGCTAAGCTGAATACAGGAAGGTGGAGACGCATATATACAGTCAACTCTTTCATATCCTGCATTTTGTCAACCAGAACTCTCAAATAACGGACATGGTAACCATAAGTAAATTTTAGTTACATTTCTCTTAAGTACAGTATAGTGAAAGTAAATGCAAATAAATACAGCAAATACAGTATAAGTTTACATTGTACAATACTACTGTTGCTGGTAAATAAAGTACTCTACATACATTTGTCTGTTTCTTAATATATAATCTTGTTTTTCCTTTAGTGTTATGTATTGCTAGGTATACTTCTCTATTATTCAGAATACTTGAATCTCTAGCAACGTCCTGGTCCCGGGGCAGCCGGACATGAAAGAGTTTACTATACACGGGCCCAGTGTGAACCTGGATAAACCCTCCAGTTTAATCTCATCAGAAATGACTCAGAACTTTATAGTGATTTATTAGTGTATTGTCCTTCCCTATACCCAGCAAGTCTGATCAGAATCCTTAGTCAAGAGCAATAAGCCTGGACTGAAGTTTAAATGCTAAGTGCAACGCTTTCGGAATAACTTGCTAAAGGTTCAAATAAAAAACCTCGGGTAAAGAAAACCTGTGTAGAATTTTGTGCAAATAATCAACACCATTCATTTATTGGTTCTATTACATTTTAAAATTTTCTACAAACTAATTTAAAATAGAGCATAAGAAGTTAGCTTCACAGTTTTCTGGGTAAATATTGGAACCTTTGCAGATAACCAAGCCACCATCACCTCCTTTGTTGCCTGTGTTGGAAGGAGAAAAAAAATTGGAGTGCACTATATCTTCACATTGCCTCATCCACCTTTTCTGCTTCTGGTCCTGCTCCAGATGGAGAGCTTAGTTACTGAACTACTCAAGTCAGCAAGCCACCATCTCTCCTTCCAGAGTGGGAAGCCATGTCTGGGGTTCCCTTAGTTCCACATAGATCAATGCGCCATGGCTACACTAGCACCCCCCTTTTCGAAGGGGGGATGCTAATGAGCCACTTGGGCAGATGCTAATGAGGTGATGCCACGCACATGTGGCGCCTCATTAGCATAATGGCAGCCAGGTGCATTTCAACAGTGCCGCTTTTGAAACGCACACTGACGGTGTAGACGGGGGCCTTTCAAAAGGATCCCTCGTACTTCAAAAGCCTCTTCTTCCCATTTAGTTTTGGGAAGAAGAGCCTTTCGAAGTCAGAGAGATCCTTTCAAAAGGCCCCCATCTACACCAGCGGTGTGCGTTTCAAAAGCGGCACTGTTGAAACGCACGTGGCTGCCATTATGCTAATGAGGCATGGCATGTGCATGACAGCACCTCATTAGCATCTGCCCAAGTGGCTCGTTAGCATCCCCCTTTAGAAAAGGGGGGTGCTAGTGCAGCCACAGCGAAGGGTTCCTCACTGGTTACTGACCTGCATCCAACATTCAGATTAATAATAATAAGATTAAAAAAAAAAAAAAAAACCACCACAAATGTAGCATTTGTAAAACCAGGAATTTTTCAGTAAAAAACAGAATAAAAAAGGACCTTATAAATCTCACATTTTGGAAAATAACACTGGAGGAGATTGAAGTTCAGAATAATTTCAGTTTTCTCCAACACAGTCTTGAAGAACATAATGATATTCTGAGTTCACGCCAATGAATATCTAGTTTCTTTTCAAAAATATAATGAAATGGAATGGTCCATATTCTCTAATGGAAAAGACAACGGATTCAGTCGCTAATAGCAATATGTTAAATGCTAAAGCTCACAAGACCCATAGGGGGACCGGTCAGCTAATAAATCCGAGGTTCTACAATATTTTTAAAAGGTTTTTATTTCAACTTCATATCCCATAGGTTTTAATACAAGAAGTTACAGACAGCATTCCCTGTAAGCTGAATGCTTGTACAGCTGCTCAGGAGAAATTCAAATCCTGTCCAGCTGATAAGCAGAAGGCCCACAGCTAGGATATATGTTTCTAATAGTGGTTCACATTCACACATGCCTTGGGGCACATAAAATTAAATTTACACATGCATGGCTAAGATTAGAGGAAACACTGGTTACAGATGGTCCAAAAATGATCCTTTAATAATAAAAACTTCTCTACCGTAGAAAGGTAAAAAATCATGACAGAACTGACCAGAGAATGAAATGTTTTCTATGTAATGTTAGAGTATTTAAATCCTATTACATTTCTATCAAACCTATTGCTTCCATTCCTATTAAACCAACATTTTTCCCTCATCTCGGCCTACATGAAAATACCGTAAAAAATTAAGGCAAGACAGAAAATCATCTCTTGTATTTGAAGAAGATAAGGAAAGAAAAAAAGACCCAGGCATAATTTTCTCCTCCTCACTGTCAACCAAAGTGGACAGATGTGAACAAAAACCCAGCCTCCCCCCGCACCCAACTACCTGTCCTGTAACTTTCACCAGAGTGAGAACGGACCCTGAGCTATACATCATGCAAATGTCCTTGGGATCTCCTTTCTGAAACATGGGGGTTAACTGGCATTTTCAGTTCAGTGTTTGTAATTCAGAAGCATGGTACACAACTGCAGGCGATGCAGATTAATTCGCCTTTTGTTTTATATATGCGTTGAATTAACTGTAGCAGTACTGGAACTGAATAGAAGGGAGTTCACATCTTTTACTAAACTGTGTGTTTCTTAAGGAACTGAAAGCTGCATCTAGTGAAAGCAAACCTAAGGAGGAGCCAACAGAAACAGTTACTTGACAGCTGCCTCATTTAAGTGTCAGAGAACATCTAGGATGTTACAGGAGAACATTTCTGGAGAGAATAGCTGCTTTCTTTAGCATTGTCCACAATTGGTCATCTACTGTGCCGCCAACCACCATTTAATGACAGTTTTAAACACACGATAAAGTTAAATATCAGGGGATTGCTTAAGCAGCGTGACTTGCTTCACAGCCATATTTAGGTCATTTAAAATGGCCAAGAATGAAGAACTTGTCCTGACTGAAGAGCAGAGGGGTTCACAATCTGACTGATTCAGAAATAGGCCAGACCATTTCCAGATGGAGTCACAAAATAGAGGCTGTACACAGTAGGAGGATTGGCCATGTGGAGAAGGATATTAACCAGCTCCTAACAGCTCTCTCCCCTCACAATGTGCTATCAAGAAGCAAGCAGGCAGAAACCTGCTGAAATGGGGCATGTGATATAGCAGATTGTCCTGAGTACCGAGTCCAAAAACCCAGTCTGAGAGCAAGACTCTGCTTCCTAAAGCAATTTAATCATTTTGCTCCTAAGATAGTTCTCAAGGTCAAGCGTGAGGCACATCAGTGTAGCACTGTTGGGAAGCCTGCATTGCCATTACCCATGAGGTGCATTTTCTGTGCATACAGGGGACTTCAGTTTCTAAGACTGCCATTCAACATCACTCTAGTTCTCATGGGTGAAAGAGAGGAGACTTGTATAGGGATTCAGTAATGCTGAAGCACAGATTACTGTTGGAGAAAGAGCATGGGAGCTGGAAGAGGAATGAACAATGCAGAACAGACCCAAATCAGCATTCGATGACCTTGGCTTCAAGAAGTCTAACCTTGTTTTCATTTTCAAAAGAAAAGGCAGTCAAGTAGCACTTTAAAGACTAGCAAAATAGTTTATTAGGTGAGCTTTTGTGGGACAGACCCACTTCTTCAGACCATAGCCAGACCAGAACAGACCTGGTGCTACTTGACTGCCTTTTCTTTTGATAGTGTATAGACTAGCACGGCTTACTCTCTGTTACTTGTTTTCATTTGTTTTTCTGTTTTTTGATTTGCTGTTCAAGCGAAACACCAAGTCTTTAAAATTTAGGAAAAAATAGCTCCTTTCCCATTTAGTCCAGTCTGCCTCTTGCTTCTCTACCAAGCCAAACACTGGGACAAGATAGGGATAAGTGTTTCAAGGTTCACATGTTCAAGACACATGATCACTGTCATGACTGCTACCAGACCAGTCTTTCAGCTACAGCTTTCATGTAGTAGTAGTAGTAGTAGCAGGCATCCTTCAGTCTGCATAGACTATGGATCACGCCCTTTAAAGTTTCAATTGAGGACTTCATTTACAGCGTCTATTGTGACTATGAAGACCCACACGAGAGTGACAGTCCTTGCTGCATCTCTTGCAGATGCAGTGGGTGTCTGGCAAGTCCTTATTGTGCTTTCTGTGCGCTCGCTTCTCCTCTGCTAGCTGTCTGATCTTCATCTCGCCCTTCTGAGGGCCCTTGTGTAACCCCTGCCTCCATCTGCTGCGGTCTTCTGCTAGTTCTTCCCAGTTGTCCAGCTCGATGTCTACCTCTCCGAGGTCTCTCTTGAAGACATCTTTGTAGCACAACTGGGGGCGTCCAGGAGGTCTTTTGCCAGAGGCTAGCTCACCATACAGGATGTCTTTTGGAATCCTTCCGTCATTCATCCTGTGGACGTGGCCAAGCCAGCGGAGTACACGTTGCCTGAGGAGGGTGTGCATGGTTGGGATTCCAGCTTGCTCGAGGACGGCCGTGTTGGTCACTCTGTCCTTCCATGATATTCCAAGGATGCGCCTGAGGCGGCGCAAGTGGAAGACGTTCAGCCTCTTTTCCTGGCGGGCATACAGGGTCCAAGTCTCGCTGCCATAAAGGAGGGTGCTGAGGATGCAGGCTCTGTAGACTTACATTTTGGTGTGAGTGTACAGCTTGTTGTTATTCCACACTCTCTTGCTGAGTCTGGACAGACTTGTGGCCGCTTTTCCGATCCTCCTATTTAGCTCAGTGTCCAACGACAGGGTGTCAGTGATGGTGGACCTGAGGTAAATGAACTCGTGGACGACCTCTAACGTATAGTTGTCAATGCTGATTGATGGAGATTCAGCAACATCCTGACCGAGTACGTTTGTCTTCTTTAGGCTGATGGTAAACCCAAAGTCCTTGCACGCTTTGGAGAACTGATCCAGCAGTTTTTGAAGCTGGTCTTCTGTGTGAGACACTACAGCAGCATCGTCTGCGAACAGCATGTCTCTGATGAGGACTTCTCGCACCTTAGACTTAGCTTTCAGCCTTGCAAGGTTAAACAGTTTCCCATCAGATCTTGTGTGCAGCAAGATGCCCTCTGTTGAAGATCCAAAGGCATGCTTCAGGAGGAGTGCGAAGAAGATCCCGAACAATGTTGGAGCAAGCACGCATCCTTGTTTGACGCCGCTCCTGATTCTGAAAGCATCCGATAATGCGCCGTCATATTGGATGGTTCCTCTCATGTCTTCGTGGAATGACTGGATCTCCTTGAATAACCGTGGAGGACAGCCTATCTTGCGGAGCAGTTTGAACAGACCATCCCTGCTGACCAAGTCAAAGGCCTTGGTCAGGTCGATGAAGGCTATGTAGAGTGGCTTTCTCTGCTCCCTGCACTTCTCCTGCAGCTGCCTTAGAGAGAAGGCCATGTCAACAGTAGACCTCTCTGCGCGGAATCCGCACTGCGATTCGGGGTACACCCTCTCAGCAATCTTCTGGAGTCTGCCAAGGATGACGCGAGCGAACAGTTTACCAGTGACAGTTAGGAGGGAGATTCCATGGTAGTTGTCGCAGTTGCTTCTGTCTCCTTTGTTCTTATACGACGTTACAATGTTAGCATTGCGCATATCCTGTGGAACCTCACCCTCTTTCCAGCACAGGCACAGTAGCTCATGTAGGGGTTCCAGGAGTGTGTCCGCGGCACATTTGATTACCTCTGGTGGTATACCATCCTGACCAGGGGCCTTTACTGTTGCAATGCTGTCAATGGCTCTCTTCAGTTCATCCACAGTCGGTTCTTGATCCAGTTCGTCCATTACTGGTAGGAGCTCGACGGCATCGAGGGCTGTGTCAACCACAATGTTCTCGCATGAGTACAGCTCGGAGTAGTGCTCAACCCAGCGCTCCATCTGTTTGGGTTTGTCAGCAATGACTTCACCAGATTTGGATTTCAGAGGTGCCATCTTGTTCTAGGTGGGTCCTAATGCCTTCCTCATGCCCTCGTACATTCCTCTGAGATTACCAAAGTCGGCACAGGTCTGGATGCTGCTGCATAGCTGGAGCCAGTGGTTGTTGGCACAGCGCCTGGCTGTCTGCTGTACTGTTCTTCTGGCCTCTCTAAGTGCTTGCTGGGTACTCTGGCTCGGTGAGCGTTTGTACTCCAGGAGTGCAGCGCACTTCTTTTCGATGACTGGAATCATCTCATCGGAGTTAGCTTCGAACCAGTCGTTCGTGTTTCTAGCTCTTCTTCCAAATACCGACAAGGCCGTGTTGTAACCTTTATCCCTCAGATGTTGTCATTTGGATGTCGCACCAGCGCCCCCAGGGCCGCTGCGCAGATTATCCTGGAGGGTGTCTCTGAACTTTTCAGCTTTCTCTGAGTTTGCCGTCTTTCTGGCGTCAATGCGGGGCCTTCCAGCAGGTTTAGAGCAGTACAGCTTTCATGACCAGATAAAGATCTGACTTAGAAATATATCCCAGCTCAGGGTCATTCAGTGAAGCATGAGCTTACATTATTGTACAACATGTTGTTTGACATTTCTCTCAGAACTCAAAAGTTTGGAGAAATGATTTTAAAACATACTGGCTTTGTCTACACATGCTCCTCCCTTTCGGAAGCGGCATGTTAATGTGGCATTTCAACATAGGTTAAAGAGGCACTGACTAGCATAATGGCAGCCTGTCACACTTTGAAAGTGCTGTTTCCTAAATGCACACGGGCTTTATAGACGCAGGCACTTCAAAGTAAGAGCCAGACTTCGAAATTCCCTTATTCCCAATTGTTCTCATACCAGGTGCCTCCCTCTAGCTCCATTTTCATATATTTCTCATCACATCAGGTTGGTAGCTGAAGGCAGCATATTCCCCTGATTAAAGCAGAAACAGAACAAAAGAACACAACGGGAAGGGACCTTGAGAGATCATTGAGTCCAGTCCGCTGCCCTCACGGCGCAACCAAGCACTGTCCAAAGTCTATCTAGACCATGTATCGGAGGGGTAGCCGTGTTAGTCTGGATCTGTAACAGTGACGAAGGGTCCTGTGGCACCTTATAGACTAACAGAAAAGTTTTGAGCATGAGCTTTCGTGAGCACAGACTCACTTCATCAGATGCTGGTCTTGGAAATTTCCAAGACCACCACCATCTGATGAAGTGAGTCTGTGCTCACGAAAGCTCATGCTCAAAACTTTTCTGTTAGTCTATAAGGTGCCACAGGATCCTTCGTTGCTATTTAGACCATGGTTTCTGAAATTGGGGGCCTGCTGAAATTCCAGAGGGGACGTGAGGCAACACAGCCACCCCATCATTTTCCCCACCCTTTGCTTCTGGCTCTCAGCCCCTGCTATTTTGTGTGTGAGACTTGGCACAGCCACTATAAAAAGCAGGCATCCGGCGAAGACCCACATGCAAAGGTGAGTGTGGACTGGGGATTGAGGAGGATGGGCTTAGATGGTGGGGGCTGGGGCTGCCTGGCTCAAGTAAGAGGGATGGGCAAGAGTGGGGAGCTGGTGATGCCTAGCTTTGTGGGAGTGGAGGAGCTAGGGCAGGGCTTGTGGGGCTCAGGCTGCCAGCCGGCTTGCAGGATTCATGGGGCTTGGGTGGCTGGCCCCAGCAGCGCAGGGCACAGGCAGCTTGGGTTGGCAGGTAGGTGGCTGGCCCCAGCAACATGGGGCTTGGATGACTCAGGGTGGAGGGTGGGCAGCTGGCCTGGGCAGTGAGAGTCTTGGACGTGCAGCTGGTGTGGATGGCTGGGCCCAGTGGCTGGCGGGTGGGCAGATGGCTGGCCTCGGTGGTGCCAGGCTCAGGTGGACATCTCTAGCAGAGCGCAGGTCTGAGGTGGGCAGGGAGCTGGCATGGGGCTCAGGCAGCTGGCCAACTAAGGCTGCACCAGGCACCCTCAAGGGGCCAAGAAAAAAAACTGTGTGCTTATTTTTAATTTTAAAATCACATTTTTATATCAAGTTTGTGTTTATTTTGAAGTACGAATTGATTTTGTTTGTTAAAATGGGGGTTGGACAATGGTAAAGAAGAGGTGGGGGGTGAGAATTTCTCAAAATCACAAGGGGAGCATGATGCAAAGAAGTTTGGGAACCACTGATCTCGACCATCCCTGACAGAGATGTTTCAAGGCGGGTTAGAGAAACACCCATCTCCCTAGGCAATTTATTCCAGTGTTTAGCCACCCTAAACCTCCCTCGCTGCACTTTAAACCCATTGCTCAGAGCCACCACCTGGGAGTTCTAATCCCATCTCCATCAACAACCTCCAAATGACATTGGGGCACTTAATTTCTCTGTGTCCCAGTATTTCCATTCAACTTTTGCACATAAAGTTAGAGGCTTTCATGAACTTCTTGAGACCCATAGATGAAGGCCATTCAGCAGCAGTTTCAGGTAGACCTGGTTGAAGTTTTCTGTTAATACCCACTGTATGGGTGTAAGCCATCAGTTTTGATTCATCAGCATCCTTTTTAAAAGTCTCAAACGCCCCTATTCATTTAGGCAGCATCTCAAAGTTTAAGAAAAAAGGAAAGTTAAGTGTGTTTGAGAAAAGGGCCAGCTGCAAAGGAGAACAGAACAACAGAATTACCTTAAAAAGCAGGCCACAAACTGGAGGAAAAAAAAAAAAAAAGACCATTTGACTGTATAAAAAGGAGAGAATAGGCACTGATATTATTTCCCTGCCTCCCCTAACAATTCAAGGCATTTTGCTCCCTTGGGCTCTTGTAACTAAGTATAATTTTTCATTAAACATCCTGTTCATACCAGCTTATGTACTAGGGAACACACTAATTTTAGAAAACTGATTAGCTAGTTCTTTCTAACAGAATGTTACTGTACCTAAGGTCAGATTTTGCACTGAAACTATGGCAACAAAGCCACGGTATTCTTTTGTCTACAAGGCTGGGGCTAGGCTTTAAACAGTACTGTTCACTTAACAGCTGAAGCCTGCATTTTGGCAAGTCTTCAGTCAGTTCCACCTGAACTATCCTGGCCTTTCAGCAAGACAAAAAAATGTTTACAAGTCCCAGATGATTCAATATCCACAAACATTTAAGTTAATGACCACTTCAGTTACTATGAGTACCGTCAAAGCATCTGCGAAGGCATTTCCCCAACCATGTCATGGATATCAATGAATTTATTCTCCTGGTTGGCCTGGTAAGTTGTGAATTATCCAAATTGTTCCAATGAACTATTGAGACAGAGATATCAAGTGACTTCCTCTAAGACATACAGGGAGCCTGTAGCCAAGACAGGTGTTCAGGAAAAATCAGGCTCTGAGTTCCTGTCTACTTCCTATACCACAGGGCCTGCCTTCCTCCCGTGTAAGATCTCAGCATCATGTGTTCTGAAGGTGTTTGCTCCATCATTTATAAAATTATGCCTACTTTCATTCCTCTAGAACCAAGGCATCAGAAGGTCTAAAATGAAAAACAAAAGCTCAGTTGGCTGAATGCTGCACCCTAACAAAAACTTTCTGTCCTAGTGCAGCTCCATTCAATCCAGTCAGCATTCACACTGTATACCATGGAGGTCTTTCATTTTCCCGCCCTCTACCTGTGCAAGGAGATACAGAGAGCAGAGCCTATCCATACCGATTTGTCTCTTATGCGCTTTCCCCTACACTGTCTTGGTGCTCCTTATAACAGGGATCAGCAACCCCGGCACAGATGCCAAGAGTGGTACGCAAGCTAATATTCATCAGCGTGCAAGTCAGGAGCTCAGCCTCACTCCTCCTCCCCCAGCAAAACCATGGCACCTATGGACTAACAAAAGACCATCTCATAATACCAATCATCACATAAACAGTAAATTTCTGCATCTTTATTTAATTTATTAAATGAAGCTGTTGCAAGGACTATTAGTGACCTTAAAGTAGTACCACCAGCACTCAGATCATACACAGAGATCAGAAGGTCAAATTTCAGCACCCCTGCCTTGGAAAGTTTGCTGACCCCTGCCCTATGAACTAGCAGCAATTACAGCAAGGTCCCAAACTCCAATAAGGAGTCACTCCCATTTCCAGGCACTACTGCACAGGAAGTCACCAGGAAAGCTACAGAAAACCAGCTTGCTTTAAGAAACAAGCCACTAGGGAATAAGCTTCCATTTCTTCCCCCAGAACAAAATGGCAAGTCCACGTAATATAAATGTTTTCCCCTGCAACACAAAATTCAAGATTCAAACAGGTATTGGGCACTTATATGAACACCTAGAGTTACAACAGTATAATGCTAATACATACTTCACCATGAAGCCTCTATGAGCTCCATGCCATTCCCAAGCCTGGATGAAGGAAGAGGGTTGGTCCGATGAGCGCTGATGTGCTGACCATCAAACGCCACCACATATGAAATCTGATGCCAGTACAACTAAATGATAAAAGATACCAGCTTGGACATCACCCAGCTAAACAAGGTCGGCAATACCAATCGAGCGATGGGGATTGGGTCGATAAGCTGGCTACCAAAAGAAAATTACAGCTAATGCATATGCTATCCAGACCCCACAGAGAATGGATAGGCAATACAGTAGATTGGTGCAGAGCTCGTCTACAGAAATTAAGACACTCCGCACCGGACAGGGAAAGATGGAAGGAAATAGCGAGACAGGCATCAGACACCAACAGGCGCTGAGCCCACGGTTATTGATGATGATGATTTTCAAAGACATGTTGAGAAGGACATAAAACCTCAATTATCAGGGGGCTAAATCAGCCTAATACAAATTAGGGAGGCAGATTTCCTCACAGCTATTTTTGGGCTCGGGTGGGGAGGGTTCCTTCAGCCTTTCCCTAAAGCATCTTAGGGGAGATGTACACTTATGGAAAGAGTCAAATTGAGACAACTCCAGCTACATGAATAGCATAGCTGGAGTCAACATACCTTATGCCAAATACCTGAAGCATCTCCACAGCAGGTGGCTGATGGAAGAAATTTTCCCGTAGACTTCCCCTACTCCTCAAAACCCCATGGGAGTGCCAGGGCCAAACAGGAAAGTAACCAGCAGTCAGTTTAGTCCATACCTACTAGACCTGCTAAAAATCGACCCCTCAGGAGATGGATCTCTGGAGTGTTGATCTCCACTTAAGTGTAGACAAGCTTTTACTGACTGTTTACAAGGCTAGCTGGACTTAGGGGCTGATTCAGTATGAGAATTCCTGAGTGCCTGTGTTAACACTGTGCCCTCCCATGGCTGCACTTGGAGTCCAATCAATGCTAGTTATCCCTGCACATTTTAGAAAAAATTTAGCACCTAATATCTATGAAAGTTAGTAGGGAACCTCTACATTCCAACCATGTTTGTAAAGAAGGGCAAAGTCCTCTCCTTTTCACTGCATGTTGACAACAAGCTACAGACACTGAACATCATTCATTAGAATAGAAATTTCTGGCAAGTTACTACACAGACGGATCTGCAGACACCTCTAATCATGTAATGAAATGTAATTGTAGGTAACTCTGAGGCAACTGCAGTCAAATGTTGCTCTCATGAAGTTGCAAGCACTGTCCTGTTTCACCCACAATTTCGCTCCAAAATGATTGCTCTAATGCATTTCATAGATGTTTAATGAAGTCATTTTTGGCTCTTCCCATATGCCCAATGTAGCATTTTCATCTCTGGGTGGGTACTAAAAAAATGCATTTCTGCTTTAGCTCATGAGACCAAAGTTCTGGAATCTTTAAGTTTCATTCTGCACTTGGATGCAAGTCTGAAGTGCGCTATGCAAAATTCTACCATGGATAGACAGATGGCTGCATGTTGAGAGTTCAGGTTTTCAGGAAGATGGTATATATTTAAGTTGCATATGCTATCATCTGGGACAGTAGAACCAACCACTGTAGCTCCAGTATGGTCTAAAGCGATCAGCATTCTGGACAATGCAACATCCACTCAGAGCATATGCTCCATGAGCCCTTCTGTTTTACAGTCTAAGGTCTTTCTGGCCCAGCACCTAATTTGCAAGTTGTAGAAAAGTGCAAAAAAAAAAAACACAAAACAAAAACAAACAAACCACTCTTAAGCACTTAATTTTAGTACAATGGTTTCCCTTGAGTTATATTAACAGAATTCCATTCTTAAGGTTCCTTGGTTTAACAAAAGAGCAGGACATCAGCAGAATCATAGGGTTAGAAGAGACCTCAGGAGGTCCAGTCCAACTCCCTGTTAAAAGTAAGCTCAAACTCCACTAACTCAAAGCCAGGACTTTTTCAAACTAGGACTTGGAAACCTCTAGAGACAGAGATTCCATTACCTCCCTAGATAACCCATTCCAGTGCTCTACCACCCTCATAGTGAAACAGTTTTCCCTAATATCCAACCTCGCCCTCTCCCACTGCAACTTGAGACCATTGTTCCTCATTCTGTCATCTGTCACCTCTGTGAACAACCTCTCTCCCTCTTCTTTAAAACTCCCGTCAGATAGTTGAAGGCTATTATCAAATCTGTTTATTCTTCTTTTTCTACAGACTACATTAGCCCAGTTCCCTCAGCCTCTCCTCCTAAATCATGTGCTCCAGCCCCCTAATGATTTTTGTTGCCCTCTGCTAAGCTCTCTCCAGTGTGTCCGCATCCTTTCTGTAGTTGGGGGCCCACAACTGAAGCAAAGATGCATTAAGAGGCAGCATGGAAATGTTATGTGCCTGACAGTTTTTAATAATAAATTACATATTGAATAACAATCATCAGCATGTGTTTACAACTTCATCTGTTTAAACTTCAGATACTCAATGAGCACAGCTCAATCTAAACCATGAATTTCAAAACTGAAATAGAGCCACATTGTCAGTGTGATGAGAAAAATCTGCTTTCTTCTCTAAACCACCGTGCTGACCTTGAGCTATCAGAGAAGTACCAGCCAAGAATTACAAAAGGGCAAGTTCATGACTAAAATAATTTCTGCACACTGTTCATAAAATCTTGTATGGTTAGCTTAATTTGTTAACTATATTTTGGTGACGATGAACTGAGCCACTACCAGATAAATTTAAATTGAAAGAAAAAAAAAATCCCATGACAGCTCAAGATTCCCTGATAATAATATGAACATTAAAACAATAACCTAGTCTACTCCCCATCATTCCATGGGCAAATTACTCTACCCTCTGCCAAATTCCTATCAAAATACAGGCTCTTGCATCAGACCTCAATGAATCGCCCAACACTGGCTATTTTGGAGCAAAGGTCATATACAGCAGCCCAAACTGCTCTGATTACTCCCAGCAGAGTGGGTTGATGGAGGAAGGAATATTCACATAGATGCATGCAAGCACTGAAATTTTACACAGCCCTTCACGTGAAGCTAAATGGTTATCAAGTGACCCAAAATTTTCAAGAAGCCTATTACACTTGCAGTGAAAGGTGGATTCATTGTAGCTCTTAAAACTGAGCTATGAAGTAGTCAGTGACAAAAATATTCTGCATTTCATTAGATGGGAATGTGCAAACGAGAAACATGCAGCAGTGCTACAGTTTATGGAGTTACACAACCCATGTACATGATGTGACTTGGTTCACATTAAACAAAGCATTTGGATGCAAGATTCTGAATTCTCATGGCAAGTATGTAATGAGCACCCTTAAAGATCCTCAACTCTGTATTAAAAAGAGATTATGTTCCACATCAGTTAGATCAATTTATAATCTAAGAGAATCCCACCAAGACAGGCAGCATATGTACAGGAAAAGGTGCGCTCTAACAAGAAGAAAGCCCCATAAATCATCATTTCTAATATTCATAGAAAGGCTGGTTTACAGTCTGGTTGGTGTGGGGCTGGCAGGCTTCTTCTGGCTTCCTGTAAGCAGCAATACATCCCTGCCACTCCTGGGCAGAGGCACAGCCATGGAGGGGTTCAGCATGCGGGCAGGCGGGCAGGCTTGGGACACTGATGGGTGTTAAGGGCATGAGCTCTGGAAGGGGGCTTGGAGACATGGGAAGGGGTTCTGGGTGAGCTCAGGGTAGCAAATCCAGGAGACACCTTAAGTGGCTCCCCCTAAGCAACAACCCATCCCTGTTGCTCCTGGCAGAGGCACAGCTAGGCATGCCCCCTGCAGCTCCCACTGGCCCCGATTCTCAGGAGAGCATTCCCCAGATCCAGCATGCTAAAAACCTGCCCATACACCTCCAGACTCCCTCCCAGAGCCTGTGCCCTGCATCCACACCCTATCCCATGCAGCAGCCCTGCACACCCAAACTCCTTCTTTCTGAGTTAATTTGAGTTTTCCCACTTACCAGCACCTCACATTCTCCCCAACACACCAGATTTTTTTTAAAAATAAAAGCTTTTACTGAACTACAAATGCACTATACAATCAAGCTTCATTTCAAATACGTACACTAGTTACAAAGACTGGGATGTTCAACATGAGCCCCAGTGCTGAGTACTCAGGAAGCACAATAAAATGCTTCATGACACCTTTACTTGGAATCCTGAAGAAGAAACAGAATTGGAACTTCTTATCTTCTGCTTCACTCTCTGTGTATTTTAAGTCTAAGAGAGATACAGGCTCATTCCTTGAATGTTTTGCCAAAAAAAAGTGTTGCCCGGCAACAGCTAAAACAAGGGTTCTGTGAAGGAGGTGGCAGCTGGACAAATTAACCCAACGAGCTTGTTTTTCTTCAGTGTAGTTCAGCGGAGCTATTGCAGACTATCTAGTCAATGCAAGAGGATCTATGTCCTGAATAAACATACTTGAACAACAGAGACAGACTACTTGGCTAACAACTTCCATTGTGTTGACATCCAGGTTTACAGGACTGCTAAATTCTGATGGAAAACTAATGCACCTGAAGACTGCAAAAATTTACTTAATCTCCGTAGTACAAGCCAGGGATTAAACCACAAGACTGTACCCCAGTTGCGCTACCAGCTCTGCTACCCACTGCCTGCGTGACCTTGGCCAAATCACAAAGCCTCTCTGTGCCTCCTCTTCCCCTTATCTGTAAAGCAGACAGGCACTCACCTCCGAGAACCATGCAAGTTTCAAGTATTATTACTGTCAGCCCTCAGTTACCAGGATAAATTTCAACTGCAGTTCATTCACATGTTCTGCACAAACCCATGCATAAAAAAAGATGCCATACAAGAGCCTACAATGCAAGTCACCATCCCATTCCAACATCCTGGATAGCATGAATAAAATACAATTCCAGCTTAACAAAAAAAACCCACACCCTAAATCAGCAATTCTCCGTCTTTTTAGCTGAACCCCTCTAAGTCAGTTTTTGGTTGCATCCCCCTACCCCAACCCAGACAAAAAAAAAAAAAGAGGTGAGTCAGGGTGGAGTTGGTACTCCCTACCTGAGGTCTGCCATACCAGGCTGAACTCTAAGCCCCATCATGCAAGGCAGAAGCCTGACCCCCTGACATGGCTCCTTCCCACCCTCCCTCAGGAGCAGGAGCCAAGCCCCACTGTTTGTAAACCTCAGAAATAAATTGATAATTTTTACTATCCAAAAATAGTGTAAGAAACATATTTAGATTATGTTTTAAGAATTGTGGAACTAGGTTTTTATTGCTGCAGATGTCATTTGCACTGAGAATATATTCAAGCTATATATGTTTGTTGTAGACATGAGAGGGGGCAGGGGAAGATACCTTAGCGCCAACCAGTAGATCCTGGAGCTTCTGGCAGGTGATCCCGTCTGATTTGGACAGGAGGCTATCAAGTGCTGGCACTTCAGCTGCCCTTCCCGCTGCCCCACCCTCTGCCTTGGAGCTGCCCCCAAGAGACTCCTGCTTATTTTGCAAGGTGGGGGAAGCAGAAGAGGGGGGAGCTGACATCAGGGTGTCCCTCTCCCACCACCCCATACCTTGTTTCCATAGAGCGAGCAGGGGTCGGGGGGAGGGCTCAGAGAAGGAGGAGATGTGGCAAGTGTATTTGGTTTTGGAGGCAGATCCTGCACTGACACATTGAGAAAGCATCTTGTGCCTAAAAAAAGTTGGAGGCCACTTCCCCAGTGATTCTACCCTTAAACTCTCAGAAGGTTTTCCAGCAGACAAGCTCTTCTGCTGTAGGATGTTTTGCTGAACTGAAGCAGAAAATGCCACTATGAAGGACACCATTACTTATTAACCCCAGGGTGCGGGGGGGGGGAAAAAAATCATATTTAAGATGTTCGTACAAAAGCTGCTAAAGTCTCACATCCATAGAATTGCTGTCTAACACCTCTTTATGGCTACTTGTAAACTGCTTGTGCGATAAACAACAAAAGTAGCAGGTCTTCCCACTTCACTCCTGGTAGGATAAGAATGTAAAGACATACCTGTGTTCAAAACATGAAACAACTCTTAGCAAGCAACCAACCAGTGACTTAGAACTAACAGCTTTCCTCAAAGCTCTGGGAAAAATAGAAGCTTCTTGCATCAGACCAAAATTTCCATCTGATGTTTTAATTTCTCATGGCAGCACACTAAAGCTTCTTATCCACTTCTTTGAAGTCCAGCAATCTTCTGTCTCAGCCCATATTTAATAAATGTCAGCTCTATTTCATCCCTCATTTCCACTGTACCCAGCTATTCTGTCTAATGACTCCATCTATTCTCCCTTGATCTCCCAACAAGAAACAGCTCTGATGCCCTCAGAAAGGCAACTTTAATGTTTACTTCTGACCACAGTAAACCAAAAGCTTAAATGCATTTCCTTCTCCCACTCCCATCTTCCCCCTTGGGATGGAGTGCCTTGTGTATTCATGGGTCACCAACGCACTGTGCTATTCCAACTCTGCCCTCAGAATCCACCTCTTTAAAGTTGACCACAAGGAACTTATTAGCAAGCACAATACTCCAAAAATTATTCCTCTTCTCGGCTACAGAGAACATTCTTTAAAAAGGTAATTCCAAAAACTATTTTCATGTAGCAAGTGTGTTAGTGCTGATACTTATGAGTTAATATTAACAGACTTGCGTGAAGTAGTTACAACAGCAAACAAATTATACATGTAACTGCATCATTACACACCTAGAAAGTGCAAGAGAGTCCAAATGTTACAAAGTAAAAGCTCTCTCTCAAAGGTAAAGTTGTCACGTCCACAGTGGAGCTTTCACACCATGCTACATGAAACTAATTTTCATCTATGCAACAAGATTTAAATCCTGAAATACTGATAGCTAAGTGAGAACAGACATGCCATTGGAAATATAGGCAAGCAGTTTTGCTTGAATTCTAGTAAAGTCATGCAAGCATATCCAAGCACTACATTTGGCCCAAAGGCATCTCTTTACCACCACTTTTAATAAAACGGTAGAGATCTTTGCAAGTTCACCTTTGACCGCAGACCCTCAAAGTAAGTTTCTGCACAGACCATCAGCCATCAAAATAAAATCTACAGTCACATGTCTCATGTTTCCCATTAAGGAGAATTTTAAAATATTGCTGACGTCTAAACAGCATTACATCTTTGTATGCAAAAGTGGCTTACACCATATAACATCTGTTCGTGAAGACATGCTATCAGCTAAACCACTGTCATTTAATTACCAGGACCACTGTTCTAACAGAACCTTAGAATGGAATTAATCACATTCACTTACTCATAGCAATGCTTTCTGAATGTCCCCAGGTCAAGCTAAGATTAGACTTCAGCGTATTTATATCCTCTTTATCAGGTCTCCTAGAAGGCAGGCCTCATTACAGCCTATCAGATCTAACCTAATACTATGCTCCAGCAACTATCATGCAAAATCACTATTGAACATTCAACCATAATACTAAAAATAATAGTGAGCAATATCCATAGCATTTAATTACAAATATTTGCACTGTAAAGAAAAAGTACAAATATTTTTCCAATCACCTCCTACAAGTGGTGTAGTGTGATCTCTCATGAAATTGCAACATAAAAATGCGTAATATTTTTAAAATAACGCACTCAAAAGCAACATAAGCTCTAAAGATTTTCAGATCCACTCAGTCCTACTTTTTGTTTGACTTAATGCTAAGACATACAAATACTTGCACTGTAAAAAAAGTGTAATAAAAAGTGAGCTCTCTGCACTATTTTGTACTATAATGGCTATCAGCACACAGTAGGATCGTGACATTCATGAGGGTTTGGTGTTGAGAACCCTCGCAAATGTTTAATTTTTGCAAATACCGAATACCTGCTGGGGCTCAGAAGGAAACTCCCTGGGCCTGCTGCAGGTCCCCACCATGGAGGTCCTCAGTTCCCAGAGCTGCTCAGCATCTCTCCCCCTGCACAGGCATGGGCGGCTGGGGATGTGCATGGGGACCCCAGCAAAGAGGATGATGCAAGATACCTCTGAACTAACAGGGGGCTGAGCTGCGCTGGTGGGGCTGAGGGGGCGAAAGGCTGCTCTTGAGTTTGCTGGGGACACACAGCTGCACTGGCGGGGCTGTCTCTGCTCTGCCCCTCAGCAGCTCCCCCCCGCCCCCGCTCCAGAGAAGGGAGGTCCCGCCAGCTCCAGGGCTCCCTGGCACACTGGGTGGAGAGTGGGGAGAGTGGAGCCATGTTTGGGGTGCAGCCCTGTGGCAATTAGGAGAGGAGCGTACCAAGTGCTTGTCAACAGGCTGCAACCCCCTGGAGATGCGGGGAGGGGGAGAGAACAGCTTGCTGCTTGAGGGAGCACAGTGGCTCTGCCAGAGGGGGCCTACCCAGACAGTGGCCAAGTATGTGAGGAGCCATGGACTGTGGGCTAAGGAACAAGGCAGCCCTGAGGACAGCAGCATTGTAGGAACAGGAGGGAGCCCTCTAGGGAGCAGGGCATGTGCTGGCTGCTCCTACTCCAGCCCCAGGGGAAACTAACGGCATCTCTGGAGCTATGTGCAAAGCATCCAGGAAACTCTCCACCCGGCCTGCGAATAGTTTGGTGCCTCTTACGTAGTTGGCGCTAGTGCCTCCCCGCACCCTGCCAGGCAGCCAAGGACGCTTGAGCTACCAGTGCTTCAGGACTCTGCGGGATCTGCTAGGTAGGACAGACTGGATTGAGGGAGGGGGTCGAGGTAGCAGAAAATACATATGAAAAAGACCCAGAAAGAAGAGACCCTGCAGCAGTAACCACGGCTGGGAGAAGCGCTGTTTTGAAGCTCACTCCACCCCACCCCACCCCCGGTTGCTCGCTGAGCCCAGCATGGGAAAGTGAAACTGACTCCCCCAGCCGCTTGTGAATAATTGAACTTGTGACTGTTAAATTCATGAATGCTGAGACCTTCCTGTATTTGAAAATGTAGAAAACATCCAAAACTATTTCAATTGGTATTCTGTTATTGTTCAATAGTGCAATTAATCACAAATTATTTTAATCATTTGACAGCCCTTGTTTTAGAACACGTGAGATACCAGAGACCTTGTTGGAGACTGGACCCAGTCCATACATTATCTATGCTAGCTACCACTGTTAGTGCCAATGTTATCCAGAGTGATTGAACAATATTTTAACTGACAGGAGAAGCTTGTGGATAAAGGTTATATATACAGAGCATCAACAGATGTAATTTGCAGCTTACATAGACACACCTGCAATAACTGTACTCTAGGTAGCTCACTAAAAATAGCAATAAAGATGCCATGGCATAATCTTCAGTGCCAGCCACACGAGTACATACCAGGTGGACAGGTGGTAACAAGCAGGCTTGTTCAGTCTACACGCCAGAGTCCTCATGGCTATTTTAGTAAGCTAGCTAAAGTATGGCCAGCACAGATACATCTAAATGAGCCGTCACTCATACCATCAGCTACCACATAGACTCACCTATGGCCCTAACACCACTGAATGCCACTGGCCCTTGAGCCCACTCACTGTTCTGTGAATTACCATCAGACCTGACACACTCAGTACACCTGAATATGTTGTAATCTAGACAATGTCACGTTTAGTGGCAAATGAATGGCTGGTGGGCCACCAGCCAAACATATAATTAGGGATGCGTGCTGAAAATAGGTTTATGACATGCGTTTCGGGGGGTGGGGGCACACTTTGTAAATAAATTTGCCCTAGACAAAACAATCCTGACTGACATGTGTCTACACTGTAAACAGAGCAGAGGGATCTCAAACAATGGGAAGCTCATTTGTATCGAAGAGACGAGTTACCAGTAGAATGAAGTCACGCTGTGGCATCAGCACCTTACAGAACACTACAGATTGAATCCCAGAGGGTCATCCTGAGTCTTGAGACAGAGGCACTGAACCTCGGGGAATATGAAGGCGAAGTAAAAGGGCAACTTGTGACCCACCACGAAGGAGCAAAGAGGTCAGGACTCATTGCATCCATAAACCGTGGGATCCCCAGCTATGTGGGGTGGTGATACTAAAAAGCAACAGGGGGAAACTGTTTTAGATAAGGCTTGAAGCCTGCTTAGATTAGACCTTGTTTCCTACAACACAAGTATAATGTGCTTCTATTTGTAACCATTTTCTGTTCCTATTATCTCTGCATAGTATCACTTGGAACTTATTCTTGTTTAATCTCAGCGCTGGTCCACCAAGTGAGGCGTGCATCCTCAACTGAGCCAGAAGGCTGGTGCATATGCTGGCTCTTTGGAGACAGGCTGCCTTTCTGTGGGTGCTCAGTGACAAGTCTGGATGCTGCAGGGGAACACTTTCGGAGAGTCCCAGAAGGGAAGTGCACCAAAAATTAACCTGAAAGGCAGAGTCGTGAGTGGCAGAGCCCCGAGGAGTTTGTTGGGCAGTCTAATGGAGTGGCGCCCCAGAGAATCAGAGCTGTTCTGAGGAGGGGTTGGGGCATGGGACAAGCTCTCACCCTCCTGTGCTGCAGGTCCCACTCCTTCCCTGGCTCTGCCCCCACTCTGATCCCTGGCCCACTCCCCTGAGGCAGAGGATTACCTAGGGTGGGGGGCAGGTGGCTTCCCACCCTGGCCTCCCTCCTGCCCTTCTCTCACAGCACACCACTATAGTCTCGCAGCCCAAGTCCTACTTCTCTGCAGGTGACTGGATGCCTCCCAGCTCAGCTCTGGATAGACTCACCCCTCAAGGGCTCAGCATACAGGAACACAGCCCCCAACAAGTCCCTCTTACCCTGTGTAACAGATTTACATAGAAAAAGCTTATAAAACTATCCCCTCCCCGCCCAACAACGAAAGAGATTTGCAGTGGTACCTTCTTCCCACCCATAGATAACAGTCACCAAACAATGTTTTAAATGTTTGCCAAACAGGTGGTAGTCACAAAGCTACATTATTGAGAAAAAGGCTTTCTAGTTTTCCTCTTGCCTTACCTGGCTCTTCCTAGCTAAGTCTGTGCTTTTTCCTCCTCAGTCTTACACTAACGATCAAAATTTGCTCAGTTTTCTATACCGCAGGCCATGGAACAACAGCACTTCACTTTACTCGGCTAATTTAATACTGAGCACTAAAACTACTCTAGACCACTTCTTCAGCACAGTCAATGCACTGCATGCAAGTGTGCCAATTAGCCATTTAGTATTCAAGTCTCCAGGAAAAAGACCACTTTACACTAAGCTAACAGCAATAGACCATTTACCCCAATTCCCTTTTTACGGGCTGTTTTTAATTAATGTGACCTCAGTGTTCAGATTTGTGCAGGAAGAAAAAACTACAGCCCACAATAAAAGCAAGGTAGCAATGAACAAGGTGCCCAATTTACCAAAGGAGCTGATCACCCACAGAGCTCAGATTCTCAAAGGGATTGCTGGCACTACACACATCATAAATTCATTCCACACCTGAAGTAACAGGGCAGCAAACACAAATCAAATGTGGCTGGCAGCCGTGAAGGGAGGGCAAACATTGTACACCGCTACTCTTGCTCATTTTCTGTGTCAGCAAGGATTAGCAACCAATGGAAGATAAGCCATCTTTTATTCACAAAACAAGAAAGCAGCCTGTAGAACTTTGTTTTGTGAAGATACAGACTAACATGGCTACCTCTCTGTTCTTATCTTTTATTCAGTTTATTTGAACTTCAGGTAGTAAAACTGACTTTAGCACAGGGAAAGCAGAGGAGTTGTTAAGAAAGTGTAAATGGACTGACATTCATTTTTAACTCTCCCATTCAAAGATCAGCTTAAAACTAGGTGAAGTCACTTGGGTTTTCTTTTGCCTATCTAAGTGTGCAGAAGGAAGGCTTTTACCCCCTGTGACCAAATATGTCTTTAACAAGGTTAATTTCGTGGTTCAGGGCAGCAGAGACTCAAGCTTATCAGTATTTGGTGACGTCAAAACAGGAGCTGTTGAGTCAAAGGGGTTCACTCCCTTTCATTTAGTTTGTCTGTCTGTCCAATACTAAATCTATTTATGCTCACTGTGTGACTTAAAGGAACCAAATTACACCTGGGGAAAAGGAAATGAAACAAACTGTTTGCATCCTGTTTGCAATGATAAGAAAACAGACCTAAACTAAACACACCCAAAAAAGGGTTCTTCAGCCTATGCAAGCCAACTATTTGTGAAATATTTGCTCAACATGTACAACATCAGTGTGTCTCCATAGCATGAAAGACACTGGGATTTAGTTTACATCACCAGTGGAAAAGCAGGTTCACCAGAATTCACTAATCACACTACAGAAGCCCACTACCTCAAATGACCAATACAACATATGCAACCATCATTCTGAAGCAGGGACAAGGCAGCTTTAAATTGTTGGGATAGTAAGTAGCCCAGGACCTCACGGTGTTAAGTCTTTGTATGAAAAGGAGAGTCCCTGCCCCAGACAGCTTACAGTCAAGTACAAGAAAAAGAACAGCAGGTGGATACAGACAGAGGAAGGAGTACAAACCAACCATAAGACAACATTAGCCAGCATGACAGGTGGGGGATACCAGCACACCAAAAGCCTAACTTATCAAGTTTGTCTGCACACATCACAAAAAAAGATGACCTTTAAGGAGAGATCTGAAAGAAGACTGTAAGTAAACTTATCTTACCTCTGAATTTTTTGGGAGGGTTATTAAGATCACCTGCCTCCGGCTGCACAACACATCTATCGTCCACAAGGCTGCAAAAGAAATGAGCAACTCATGTAAGACATTTCTGTTTGCAAGTGCTGCTTCCTAAGGATCAGGCACAAAGGGGATTGCTTTCAATACTCCATCTTGTTTGGCCCCTTCAATGGAGGACAGACAATTTATAGAAACCAACTCATGCCAAATATTTCTATGAAGCATGCAGCCAAATGGTTTGTGTTGCCCAGATCCATGCTACTGAAAAAAAGAGGACAAATGAGTTCTCTTTTCCAACTCACTGCATCTTCTTTATATCCCCTGCTGGGCAAGCCCACAAAATTGCCCATATTCTAATTAAATGAACTACAGCCATACAGCAGGTGTCACCTTTTGGACAAATACCACAATGTCGCTGTTAAAGAGCAGAGAACACTAGGAGAAAATATGATAAATGCATCGGATCGTATATGATCCACAGTGAAGCCTCATTGTCCAAAAGGCCAGGAACAAACTACAGTAGCACAGGGACAACACAATCCCAAGAGAGAGAGCAAGGCATAAATGATCAATCCCAGCTTACTAGTCATCCAAAGGTTAAGTTTTCACCTTGGAGCCAGACAGTCAAATACCTATCAATATGTTAAAAAAAACAAACAAAAAAAAAACAAACAACCACCAAGGTCATGTTAAAATTGGCTTAATTATAGACAAGTGAGTTTTTCTGTCTGTTTTTTAACTAGTCCAGTCAAAGTTGGTACCATCAGAAGATATATCAAAAACTTCTCAGTAAACTAGTACTTTGAAGTACAGGAAATGCTTTCACATCCAGCATTCTCAAACAAGCAGAAGTAAATTTTAGTTATGTTTTCCATAAGTAAAGTACAGTGAAAGTAAATACAAATAAATACATCAAATACAGTATAAGTTCTCAGTATACAATACTACTTTTGTTGGTAAATAAAGTACCCTGCATACATTTTTGTTTCGTAATATCTAATCTTGTTTTGCTTTTAGCGTTATGCATTGCTAGGTACACCTCCCTATTATCCAGAATATTTGAATATCTGGTGACTTCCCCGTCCCGGGGCTGGCAAATGGGAAAAAGTTTCCTGTATCTAGTTTGACTATCTCAAATTGAGAACTGTCCACTGACCAGTCAAAGAAGCATCCTACATGTGTATAAAACACTGTTCCTAGAAAGTCTGGGACACACCGTACTCATACAGTAACAGCTGGGAAGGACAGCATGACATCTAGAACATAACACTGTTCTTTGCAGAGACTGGTTAACCATAAATTATGGAAAATTGTGATGTGCATTGAAAATTAATTGATTCAGTGAGTTTTAAACAGCTCTGCCCTCACACTATTTCCATACACAAATTTGTGACATGCATAGTGGGGTTTTCAAAACACACATTTTTTCCTATTGCCTTCCTTCTAATATTAAGCATTTTGCAGTACCTGTTCTCAATGGAACAATGAGACAGAAAAAATACTCACTATTAAAGTTAACACAGTTCACACAGAAAAATCCACACATATGGATACAAAGCTAAGAATTATTATTTAATCTTGGTGTAATAAATTACTCCAAGATCCAACAGTCAGATGAGGGAAATTTCCTGTATCTACTACTCTCAGCGTAATAAAATAATTTTCTAGTGCACATGAGACTGATATACCTAATAAAATTGCAGAATAGGTCAGAACACTGAATTTTGAAAACAGAAAAATGGAAGTTCTGATTAAGCTGCGAAGTCATATCATAGGAATATTAAACAGAACAACCTTCAAATATCAATTTACTTAGATGGAACAGCATTAGGATTAACACTTTGTTTTCCGTCCTTAGTTAACTATATAAGCCATCACACACAGCTTAACATGGAGTTTTTATAACAATTGGGTACGATGATAGTGATTTTTTTTCCCTTGAGCTGCTTTAATTTTCTTCAGGTCAAACTGTATGTTAGCTATGGGACAAAGCTAATTTGATTAGGAAGGGACATGAAGTTGCTAATGCATTTCATATTTCACACAGCAATTGAGATTTCTACTTCAAATCTGGTTCAAAGTACACAAGAACATTTTACATTACCTTAAAATATAGCAAATGGATTTGAAGAAATATCTAATAAAGGTTAGAACAGCAGCAAATGTTGAGTCAGGCCTTAAAAATTAAATTCAATAACTACAAAACACAATGACTAAATCTACCAGCCATGGTGAAAACTATCCGTTCAGGAATATCATCAAAGCCATAACCACTGCATGTTATTTATTGTGTACGGTATTTAATTAAAATGCACTAACAATCAATCAATTTCCTAATTTAAAAAAAATATATTGTACTGCTTGGGTTACTTTAACTATGGGGAAAAAAGTTGTCAAATACATTTTTCACCAATGTTTATCAACTAGCATTTGGCCAGTTATACAGCTATTTGAATACTGCAAAGATTGCTCATCGTATTTGACGAGTACCCGAGAAATTTGTCAAATAAATTTGCCAAATACTGGTCGACCAACTCTTCCTTACTACATCCCTTGCTTTTATCATACTTGCTTCCCCCTCTTGCTGCATCCCATATTTTCTTCTCTTTCCTGTAATAAACTATGGGTGTATCTTCAGTGCCTGCTTCTGTGCTCACCCACTAATTTCTCTTCCCCTCATTTGCACTCCCTACATGCAACAAAATTTTCCAACTCCTTTCTCCTGGGAACTTCCCACTGGCACATTTTCCTCTCCATAACATTACCTCTTTTGTCTTCTCAGTCATCTCCTGCTAACAGATGATTTCATTCACCCACTCATCCGCCTACCTACTCAAAATTTAGAAGCTATTCCAAAACCCTAACAGTTCAAAGACTAAACCGACAAGTTAGTCTGGGGCAACATCCAAGCAAGGTATCAATGACCACTAGCTTCTGGGAAATGGGGAGAGGCAGGGAGGCTCACCCAGGTACTGTCCCTTTTCTCCTGCTTGGGAGCTTCAATACTCACAAGCTTCTGGACAGTAGGAACTGGATTCAATTTCAGCCAGCATTACTACCCACCCAAGAGCCCTCTGACTGCTGCAAAGTTGAAGCAATGTCTCTCTCTTGCCCTCGTCCCACCAGCCTTCCTGACTGACACTTCACTACTCCTTCAGCTTCTTGTCTGCCACAAGAAACTGTCTACCAGTTACTCTTCCCTCAGTATTCCAACTGCTGTTACCGCTCTCCCAGCCTTCACAGCTTTGTCCAGTGAAAAGCTCCAGTGCCACTCTCTGATGTGAAGAGCTGTTGCCAAGCAGCCACAGAGTAAAATAAAACTTTTTGGGTTGTGGGTATTGTTGGTCTTATTTTAGTCAATGCTTGGATCCTCCTGAAGCTGATAACACTCTCCTGGGAAAGCTTCATTGCCCTGGAAGGGTGACTACCTAACACTTCTTGAATAAATAAGGAGCCTGGACTGGTTTCTGAGAAGATGCATTGAATGACTACTCTATCAAAGGGCATGTAGTACCATGTTTGTCAGGGTGACAGAAGGGCTGAGGAGACCACTGTAGACTACTAGACCAGTACAGACCACCCAGGAAAGCATCCCCAGCAACAGAAGCAAGCAAGACATGGCTACTCCTCCAGTTCTTGGAGATGGAGACAAGCAGCAAAGAGTACATGCCCTTTGCTTGGAGATGATGCATGATGCTGTTTGCATAAGAAATCTTAGGCTGCGTCTACACTGCAAGATAAATTTGAATTTATTAATATTTCATAATTCTGGAATTAAAAAATTCGATTTTCACTTTCTTCACCTCCCCAAGTGCTCCTCACAAAGTCAATTTATTGCTGCCACAGTCAATGGGCTGACATCGACTGTTGCAGTACTTAATTGTGGGAACCTATCCTAGAGTTCCCTTGTCCCCATAGCATGCTGGTTATGCTCGCTGGTCTTTGACAAATCATTTTCCCACATGGCATTTTCCTTATTCCCCTCCAACAGTAACCAAATGTCCATTTTTCCCATTGGAAGGAAGGAAGGAAAAGTAGTGCATTCACAGAGATGGCAAAAAAGTTTACAGAAATTTCTTTCTTCTGTGGACGAATTGTCAGCTGGCCATCTACTGAGTGTCCCCCCTCCCGTGATTGCGTCCAATCCCTGAAAATAATGCAGGGACCCTGAAAAGCTTGAAGACAGAAAATAGGAAAGTTTTTGAAATAAAAGGAGTCACGAGGTGAGGGTCTTTGGCTCTCTGGTGCACTATAAGGCTTCTGTGCAACAGCTATATTCTCAACTGGCCATCCACTGTCTCTCCTCCAGCAATTGCATCCAATCCCTGAAAACAACACAAGGACAGACTGTATTCTCAAAAGTTAAAAGAAGATAATTTTTTTTCCCCCTCAAGATTTTTGTCTTCCCAGTCCATAGACATTGCCAACATGGGGGATGGCAGTGAAATTTCGTACACTGAGCTTACAATGGATACAGGAATCTCAACTGGCCCTCCCCCCTCTGTTTTTGGGGGAGTCAAAGCATGAAGTCAGATAAATATCAAACCAGCAGGTATCTGCAATGGACAGCAAGCCCCTGAAAATATTTTTGGTGGGGTGGGAAGTGCTGTGGTCTGTGGCTGCAGAGCCAACTGAAACTCTCAAAGTCATTGAAGTATTCCCCCCAATATCTTAGCCACCAGGGGAGACTTCTCCTTGGCAGCAGCAAGCCCCACTGGTCGCTTACTAGGGGCATAGGGGAGTTCATTGGAGGGCCAGCTCAATTAGTTTACCGTGAGTATCTTAGCCACTGGAGGAGACTTCACCCCTCTAGCTGTACGCCCCCGGATTTTCTTCTTGCCCTTGGAGCCCTAAACAAACACACATAACCTAGGACACGGTGCTGCCTGGCAGCATGGTCAGCACCAAATGGCAGGCACATCCTTTTATTGGGTCGGGGACTACCCATGTGATGCAGCTGAGCACAGGAAAGAGACTGCGTGGCACCTTTGGGGGAGGGAAGGGGTTTGCCCACAAATGTCAACCTCCGAGAAGTTTCTCAGCATCTTATGCAAGCATGACCCCCACAACAGCCTTGTCACCACGTAGCATGGCAGGACAGCACAGAAAAAAAAATAAGCATAGAGACAGAACCACAAACTCCCTGCAGGGGATATTTGTAATGGGTCGATGAACCCACAGTGCTTATAGCAAAGACAGACATTTCTCAGGCTCTCATACAAACATAAGCCCACAGCCACAGGCTTCCTGGTCCTGATTTGAAACCCACGGTCTTCCTGTTACCTAATTCCTGCGCACTTGGAGAGCAGCGGCCAGAGCGGAGGACAGAGGGGCATGGTGGGTTACATACAGGACACTCTGGAGGCTAATAAATTCAACCTTAAGATGCGGAGCTTCCACATTGGCCTTTAAATCGAATTTGGAATTTGAGCTTGACACTATACCCGTCAGGTAATGATGATATTATAACATTGATATTAGCGCTCCCTAAATTGAGCTAATGATATTTACAGTGGAGACAGTCACGTGGTAATATCAAGCTAACTACCTTAAATTCGAATCAATCTCATAGTTTAGACGCAGCCTCAAACAAGTCAAAAGAGGTCAGACCAGTCATTAAGTACCGATACGAACTGATTTTACCTACTCTTTTCTTTTACAAAATTTCTGCCTAAGCTGCCTTCTATCCTTCATCATCAGATTATAACTGGGGGGGGGGGGGCCTGCTCCTTCCCAAATAAGCTTCCTTCCACATACCGCTCTCCTCAGAGCTTATATGTAACAAGTTGTTTGCCCATCCCTCGTTAAAGCCATACTACTTCCGTTCCTATAACCTCCATCCTCCCAAGCAATGGCCTAAAGCAACACAGCAGATAGAAAGCGATATTCAGAACACTACCACATCTTTTATAGAAGACTCTCAGAACTTACTCGGTTACTTAAGGGTGCAGAAAACACTCAGATCCATTATATTTGGGATTGCTAGTTCAATCTCGCTGGTCTTATGCACAGCTAAGGACATCTTTCAATGCAAGCTATCAGCTGCCCTTACCCCAAGGTGCTGATAAATCCATTTGTTGCGCCCTCTGCATATAGAGAACAAATGTCTCCAATATGAAGGAAGCTCGACATCTTGTCAGACATTTCTGGCTTGCTGGCCCTAGGGAAAAAAAGAGAAAAAACAGACGGAAAAGGCATGTTAGCGTACTTACTAGGTAAAAGAATTCTCTGAAGAATAGCCCCATATGCTAACGATACCAATAAAATTCCAAGATGCTGACAACTTTTATGTCTTTAAAGTAATTTTTTAAAAAAATCCTCAAGTCTAGTCACCATCTCAACAACTCAGTCTATAGCTTTTATAACTGCAAGAGTGTTTCCCAGCCCACATTGCAGAGAAACCTGAGATAAGTACCACAGGGCAAAGAAGACACGATCACTACAGTGCTCCAGTCAATGACTTTTGTTTAGCTGTTTTGTTACACAGGTGCTCACACATAGTTCCACTCCAGGCACCTTCTCACCAGGTGGAGAACAGAGTTAAAGAAAAGAGCACAGTTTCTTAATTTAATTTAAGGTGTTTTAGAATCATAAAATCACAGAATGCTAGGACTGGAAGAGACCTTGAGAGGTCCTCAAGTCCAGCCCCCTGCCCTCATGGCAGGACCAAGTACTGTCTAGACCATCCCTGATGGACACTTATCTAACCTGTTCTTAAATATCTCCAGAGATGGAGATTCCACAACCTCTCTAGGCAATTTATTCCACTGTTTGACCACCCTGACATTTAGGAACTTTTTCTAATGTCCAACCTAAACCTCCCTGGCTGCAGTTTAAGCCCATTGCTTCATGTTCTATCCTCAGAGGCCAAGAAGAACAAGTTCTCTCCTTCCTCCTTATGACACCCTTTTAGATACCTGAAAAAAAGCTCTTTTTTTTTTTCCCCAAACTAAACAAGCCCAGTTCTTTCAGCCTTTCTTCATAAGTCATGTTCTCTGGACCTTCGATCATTCTTGTTGCTCTTCTCTGAGCCCTCTCCAATTTCTCCACATCTTTCTTGAAATGCGGCACCCAGAACTGGCCACAACACTCCAACTGAGGCCTAACCTGCGCAGAGCAGAGCGGAAGAATGACTTCTCCTGTCTTGCTCACAACACAGCACACCTGTTAATGTGCCCCAGAATCATGTTTGCTTCTTTTGCAACAACATCACACTGTTGACTCATATTTAACTTGTGGTCCACTATAACCCCTAGTTCCCCTTCTGCCATACTCCTTCCTATACAAATCGCTTCCCATTGTGTATGTGTGAAACTGATTGTTCCCTCCAAAGTGGAGCACTTTGCACTTGTCTTTATTAAACTTCATCCTGTTTACCTCAGACCATTTCTCCAATTTATCTAGATCACTTTGACCCTATCCTCCAAAGCAGCTGCAACCCCTCCCAGCTCGGTGGTATCTGCCAACTTTAAGCGCATTGTCCATACAGTTCTAAACCTGCAAAGGTTTCTCCCTGTACGCCAGCCATGCTAGTTCCCGATCAGACTTTGTGTATTCAGCACCATTTTGAAAGCACTCACAATGAAATGATGGCCAAAGGAGTTATAAATGAAAAATATTAGCACATTTGGTAAGGATTTGTGTCAGGTTGGTCAATACGTGGGAGTAGCTGCCACCTTAACAGAGGCTAGGTCTACGCTACCTTGAAAGGTCAGCCTGTACAAGGTTGATCTTCTGGGGTTTTGTTTCACACATTAATGAAACGGCCCTTTCCAGGGCCAAAGTCGACTTCAGAACGCCTCACAAGTGGCAAGGATTAAGGAAGGTCACTGGGACAAATGCTTCCGTCTACTTTCTTCCACACAGACAGACACTGAAGTCGACTGCTGATAAGTTGATTTTAGCTATGCAGTTATCCTAGCTAAAAATGGCTATGGATGGTTGACTTCTATGTCTAGTCTAGCCATAGCCAGGAATACAGTACTAATAAAGATACTGTGGGACAAGTTATTGTTGATGTGTGGCAGCAGACGTGCCATGCAACAACTTCAAGGTTTCATCTGTGGCTTGCCAGGAAAATGGACTTTAAAGTATACACTTCAAATGTAAGTCAAACCCCTGTGAAATGAAATCCGATTGTGTGCACAAGTGCCAAAATAATCATAACCATGTTTAAAAGACAGTCACCTGGTCTTGTCAATGCTCACTTTAATCCCAGGTCTCCTGGTAACTGGTATTTTCATCTTAAAGGCCTGCTTCCAGGATTCGTTCCGTTAACTGAGTGCGTGAGCTGTTACTATGTATATTTATGAAGGCACATTTCTAACCCTCATGGCACTGGTACTGGCATTTAAGTGCTGGGGTTACTGCTGCACTCCCAGTCTTAAAGTGGTTTCCATCACACTCAGGGTTTATAGTTTGGTTCAAGGGCTCTCAGAACTCCCACTATATAAACTGTTCCAGCATCCCTGCATCATGGTCACAGAAAAAAAATTTTTCAGAGTTAAAGAACTAGAAGACAAATAAAAATCTTCATTTAATATGCATTCAAAGCTCATGACATTTTTAGCCAGCCTGATGGTCGACTCATGATTTTTCCAATAGTTGTGAAACTCCTGGCTCAGCACCCTGAACAACAGATTTCAGAAACAAAGCAGTAACGCAGCTCTACTGATTTATATGACCTCAGAACCTGATCCTGCATTCTGGAGTGCATAGGAGCTGTGCCCAAATGAAGTGCTTAGGATTGGGCCCAAAGTTTTAAGACTAAATAAAAAAAAAAATACTTCCAACCCTTACTCCCCAGCCCTAGTGACATGTAAGAGTCACAGCAAACTGGTCCTCCATAAAAGAAAGAGAATTAAACAGTGGGAAATTATACTTATTACAGAGCACAGCTTTGACATTGTGACTGAGAGAAGCATTCCCATTTCATTGAACATTAACTTGTTTAGTGCCAGAGGTAGAGTTCAAGCGTATTAAGTAAAATCTGAGTTCAGCAAGCACAGAGTTAGGAACATTTGTAGGTGGGGGATTAGCAACTGTGATGCATAATATGAAGCAGTGCAACAGGAGTGCGTTTTGTCTCCTAAATCACCAACCAACTATCCCTTCACCATGCTACAAACTAAAGTTTTTGTGCCTGGTACACTGTGAGTTGCAGAATTGAATTAAAAAAAAACAAAACAAAAACCAAAACACAGTTAAGCAAAAATTAAGATACCGCTCTCATAACTGGCATAAATTGTTCAATTTCTCAGACGTCAATGAAGCTATGCCTGCTTACAACAGCAGCGTACTGGCATAAGGCTGCAGTCACAGCATATACATGATGCATTGTCCGTTCCTTCTTTCTTTTCACAGATGTGGAGTTTAAGATTATAAGGTTTCAAAAATATGCTAGAAACTATACATAACACACGGAGTGGCTGAGTTAGCCTCAGTAGAAATATTATCATTTCCTGGGTTGGATTTCAACTACACTCCAGAGTTACAAGATTTCCAGATCTGGGTTCCTCAAATTAGGCTCCCCTGTCCCAAAGTAAGCACATATACAAAGACCATCTTAAAATTTACTGAGCAAAAAAAACAGACATGAATGGGAAGTGCAGATACCCAGCACCACTGGGAACAACAACAACAAAAATCAGCCACTTATTTCAGTCCTCAAATATAGACTTCATGTTGTCAGATTTGAAGAAACAATCCTACCCTACTGTAGTCTGTCTGTATACACACACTAAAATTGCAGCAGGATCTGGGTAACTCAGGACATGAGCTGCTTTTCCCAGAGTAGTACACTAGGAACAAAACCATTAATGTCATTTTACTGTAGAGGAGGCAGATGTTGACCACAGCTGTCCCCTGGAAAACGTGCAGGTCAGTACTACTAACTTCCAGCAGAGACAACAAAAATGTCTTTCCTGGGTATCCAGAACATGAAAAATTGAAATCCCAGATGGTCTGTCCAAAGCCAGGCATAAGAACAGAGCAGTAATTGTCAAATACTCCCCTGCTATTATTCAGTCTTCTTCAAACATGTAAACTGTCTTTGGAATAGAAACACAAACCTTAACCAGATTACTCCTGACAAATTACGAAAGAGTAGTTATAATCCTAGAAAGGATTCAGAGAATCTCTGGTCTGACCAGAACTTTGTCTCTTGCTTCACTGGAAGTTTTATGAAATTGGTACATTAAACAAGACCTTCACAACTTCCATTGTCTTTAACAGTGCAGGATCAGACCTTCCCTATCATTAGGGAGAAGAAGGTAGAAGCTGATGTGATTGAACACTGTCTGCATTACATTCTTGTATAACTAAGCACTACCAAACAGGATAGTAACAGAGAGAAAGCTGTGCTAGTCTATATACTATCAAAACAGCCAACCAACCAACCCACCCACCCAACAGTAAAGTAGCACTTTAAAGACTAAATAAAATAATTTATTAGGTGAGCTTTTGTGGGACAGACCCACTTCTTCAGCCCATAGCCGTACCAGAATAGACACAATATTTAAGGCACAGAGAACCAAAAATAGAGACTTTGTGCCTTAAATATTGTAAGTCTCTATTTTTGGTTCTCTGTGCCTTAAATATTGTGTCTATTCTGGTACAGCTATGGGCTGAAGAAGTGGGTCTGTCCCACGAAAGCTCACCTAATAAATTATTTTCCTAGTCTTTAACGTGCTACTTGACTGCTTTTTGTTTTTCTAAGTATATAGTGTTACTTGAAGGCTGACCCCACACAGGATTTATGGCACTGAACTTAAGTATGTGTTCACAATTTCTTAGATTAGACAGGACTCAAGAACATGCTCAACTGGCAGGTGGAATGATGGACTAAATTAGCCAACAGGCCTTCCCATGTCAAAGGATTTACAAGCAATGGGAATACTTAAGAGCAAGGTTAGTTTTGCTTCTAGCTATTTAATTATTTTTCTAGTTTGACAGAGGCTTATGAACACATCAAAAGCATCTCCTGACTGATTTAAAAAAAAACAAAAAAAAACAAACAGTCCTGTAGCATTTTAAAGACTAACAAAAAGATACAGACTAACATGACTACCTTCCTGACTGATGAGGCATTTGTGTTCAACAAAGCTGAAAATAATTAGCTACTGGAAAATGAGCTCTTCCCCTCACCTCCTGTGGCTTGTCTGTTTAAAAAAAAAACAAACACACACCTGAAGTTTCTGGTGCATTGTTCTGAATCACAAGGTATCTTTGGTCTTAACTTGTATTTAATTATACATTGAGGTGTTTTGGGTCAAAAGAAAGATTTCCAAAGAACAGATAAGAATCTTGTGTGCCCAAGAGGAGGAGTCTCAAAGGGGTCTGGATTTTCAGAATGAGATGAGCACCCATTCTCTGAAAGAAAGACCTCTTTAAAATTGTCTCATATCAGGCATCCGGAAGTCGTGGCATCTAATAATTGCTTTGGAAAGTCTCGGTCAACATTCACATCACACTAAGGTCATGCTAACGATTAGGAAGGTTTCCTTCTTGTGGCCAACATGCCCTAGGTGTCCTGTGTCCCCATCCACAGGAAAACCCTTCCTCATCTCACGTAAATGGAACAGCAAGTTGCACACCAGTTCTGTAGAGGGAAAAACTACCGCATACAAACAGTAACTCGTTTTTATGGTTAGAAGTGTAAATGCTTTTCAACTCAGAAAGTAATTAGGCCACTGTAAACAGAACAATTGCTTAGCAGTTTGTTTATTTAAAATACGCAAGTGCCAACTGAGTAATCAACTAATGCTGTACACAGAACCTAATTAAAAAAAAGCTTCGCCCTGAGAACAGGGGGAGTCAGAATCTTTTAAACTGTGATCTCACCCCCTCGCCCCCACACACACCTCCACAACATTCTAGATAAGAGAAAAGTTATTTGAATACATCAGATATTAGAGAAAGAGCAGGTCATGAAACAATGTATTCCTCTTAGTGTGTGTCCTAAAAACAACAACTTTATTGGAATCAAGTATCTTCAACCACAATGAAATCCAATGATAAGGGGATACCAACAGTTTGGCAATTATAATATTCAGACCTCACAGCCACCTTGAAAGCATGAGGAGCCATGAAGGAGAAAATATGGTAGTAAGAACTAAGTTTCACTCTGTCTTCGAAGTCATCATAAAATAATTAGATAAAGGCAGAAACCTGTTTCAGCCTCACAAGAATTCAAGAGCACTGGTTTGCAGGTCTTTTTCCTGTTCTACAGCATTATTGTTCTGTCCAAGCTAATGGCCTTGAAAATACCAGTTAACTGACAGAAAGCTGTACTTGCTTTGAGAGGCACGTATAAAGTGCATGTACCCAGTGGCCAGGCTGATGTTCATCGAAACACCCTATAGTGGGAAGGAAGAAGGGTAAGTACTGAAACTTCCAGAACAGACTGCTCCTGTACAGATTAATTCACTGTCTGGATTCAGCTAAGTCAGAGAAGAACTCACTGAGGGTAGCAGAAATGCTCCAAAGATATAGTGAAAGGACACCTTAAAAAGGGAGGCATTAACTCCAGGACAAGCCAACTTTTTGCCTTGGGCCCCACATTTCATCCCTGCAGGCAGCAGCCCCCACTCCGAACCCATCTGACGTAATCCAAACCCAAAGATGTTTCGGTTATGTTCATAAGAAAAGACAGAAACAAAACCAAAGCTCACCTTTTGGCATGTGTAAGAAAATATGTAGAATGTAAAACTTTATCAATAATGTGACTAAAAAGAATACTCTTTTTACTACATAGAGAGAGTAACATATTTCAACTTGTTTAATGAAATGGATGAGCTACATACCCAGCAGCCAAGCATGCTGCGTCCCTCCCTTATGAAATTTCACACACCTGTCCTTCATTTTGCACACTCCTGCCTTAACCCAGCAAGCTGGGAGGACTTTGGGGAGAACAAAACACGGTGGCACCACAACAAATTCACCAAACCACAGGCCACTTTGAGGAGAACAGATATGCTCATGCCACAGAGAAGTGACAGAGGAAGAAAGAAGGGGCGCAGCAATCCAGCCAACTACCATGTCTCCTGCAAGCTTACACAGGTCACTTCCGCTGAAAAACATGCAGTGCATGAACTCGTCTCCTCAGCTGCTTAAAAATCCACCAGTGAACCCCCTTGGCAGACGACATCCTTGCACTGAGGGATAGCTGAAGAGGAGGAGGATAACGCAAGGTGGAGTGAAGTGGAGTAGTGTGCTACGTTCTTACTGAGCCAGTGGACTGTCACAGGATTGACCCTTAATTTGTCAAAAAGGTGGAAAACTTATTTGTGATTCTCTCTCCAAACTTTCAGAGATATGGAGAACTTTCAGCTGCTTATGCAAATGTTAGCAATTCCCTTGTGAATATATCAGAGGGGCAGCCGTGTAGTCTGCATCTGCAAAAAACAACAAGAAGTCCTGTGGCACCTTATAGACTAACAGAATTTTTGGAGCGTAAGCTTTCATTGGCGAAGACCTGCTTCATCAGATGTGCGTATCTGACGAAGCAGGTCTTGGTCCATAGAAGCTTATGCCCCAAAACCTCTGTTGGTCTATAATGAACCACAGGACTTCTTGTTGTTTTTGCATATTGTCACTATCACATTTTGTCACTTTGCATTTTTGTTTTTGTTTTTACCTTCTTGTTGTTATTGTGCATATTGTCACTGTAGCCTGGACTTCCTTTTCAAAGCTCAGAAGCAGCATATAACTCACACACAGAAGGTAAGGTTCTGCAAACAGGGTTAAAACCTTTTAACTCCTCCATTGCCAACATCCCTTCTATAATCTTGTACAACTAAAGAATAAAATCCTGGCCTGCTCCCACGGGCTTCAATGAGTTTTCCTTCAGGAAGGAGAACTGGACCTGAACATAGGACTGGAAGTAGGTCATAGTCCCTTGACCACAAAAGACTGTAGGAGATGGAATAGAAGTCCGATACTAAGGGTACGTCTAGACTACACAGAAGATTGACCTGGTCAGAGTCAACCTTCTAGAGTTTGACTTCACACACCCAGTAGACGTGAAATCGAACTACCTAGGATTAGCAGTCAACCTCTGTACTTCTTGATAGCTCGAGAAGTAAGGGAGGTCGATGGGTGAGTTTCTCCCACTGACCTCTCTCTGTGAAGATGGCCTGGTAAGTCAACTGCTGACAGATCAAGTCTAGCTATGCAACTGCTGTAGCTAGAATTTTGTATCCGCAGTTGACTTACCTGCCTTGTATAGATGAATCCTTAGTGGCTCGAGCTCTGCATGTTAAAAGGCTTTCACCCATCCTCCTATGCAAGTGCAATTTCTAACAGTTGACATAGAACAGAACAATATGATGCCTGGGGCCAAAATGACAAATACCTACTAGCTTATCAAGATGTCTGCTTAAAAAAAAAAAAAAAAAAAGAAAATGAAAGTGATTTACAAGCATTTGTACAACTTACTCTGATTTTCACTCCTTTTAGAAGCATCAGTTGTAAAAGCAATGGCACACTGAACTAGTGGTGAAAATCCACTTTCCTTGAATGAAATGGATGCAAGGATCATGTCAGCCAAGAGTTTTTAGGTGGCTGAGGAGTCCAATTCATGCCCACATTGCTGGTGGTTTGCCATCCCCTTCTTCTAACAATGTAAACACGGAAGGACATTACACAAATACCTAATATAAGGCTTATCTTACATGGTATTTTAATACTTGAATCATATAAAAATCCTCCTAACAAAATAAGATAAAAAACCCTAGTTGCTAGCATTTTTGTTTTCAGCAAGTGGGTTGACAGAAACGGGGGGGGGGGGGAGGGAAGAGAGGAGAAGAGAGAGACAAAACACCCTCCACAAGAGACCTAATCTCTGAAAATGACATTTCCAGAAATGTTTGTTTTGAACGAAAAAGCTACTTGATGAGTCTTGCATGCCAGTGATCCTTTCATTTTGCAATTATGATACTTTCAACGTGCTCTATTGCTCAGTTAACTAGAAATTGGCAATTACAGTTGCATCATTGCTGAAATAGGGGAAGCACTTAATTGAGTGGTTTTGCTGTGTTTTTCACTACCTACATAGTTTAGGATGCCTAATCTTAACTGCTTAGCCTGTATTCCACTAGACAAGCAAAGTAATTTGGAGCAGATGTTTGTGTTTTACTTTAGTTTCTGTTGAAAAAGTTTGAATTTCCATTGGGTGAAAAGACAGACAAAACAAGAAATTGCTACGGCATTAAAAAAAAGAAAAATCACCCTACATCTTGGGGATGATCATTGGCTGTGCACAGAATCCTTCAACTTTAAGCAAAGAAGCTCAAGGGCCTGATTCACAAAGCCCAAAGGAATCCATCAAGTTCGGTGATGCCACCTTTGGATGAGTCCCCAGAATTCTACGTAAGCTCCTGCAGCATATCTAGCTTTTGTGAAACAGCTACTGAGAGATGGCATGTTTCATCTTTGTTCTGAAAGGGGTGGTTCCTTGCCTCCCTTCCCGACCAGAGGCCGTGAGGAAAAGATAAGTGAGAATTCTACTCTGCACCAAACAACTATGGAAAGGAGGGGTAAGAAAGTGTTTTTTCCACCCGGCTTTTTAACTAACTACTCTTTTAGGGGATTGCAGAATTCAAAAATTGTTTGTTTTTTAAGCTCGTGGTCTGGCCGATTGTTTAAAAAGAGTTCAAAGATGCTTCACACACACATGCATTCTCCACAGAAAAGCAAAATGTGCAGACAGAGCTCATGGTAACTGTGTGATCAGATACCTCTGGACTGTCAGAATCATTTCCATAAACTGAGCAGCTATCCTGCCCTAGACAACTCCATAGAAGCCTTACTTGACAGTGCTTAACGTCTACATTACTGATAAATTGTGCATCAGCTCAAATACAGGCTCTCTTGGGCTATGTCTATGCTTCAGGATTTTTTTCAACGTTACTTACTGCGAAATTCTAGTACCTAAATTTTTTTTTTGGGGCGGGGGGGGGGAGGAAATCGCATTCACACAGCCACACAACTGCTCAACAGAGCGTTCTCATTTACAGCCATAGTTCACAGCCACAACCTTCACATGAGCTGGTAACAGCTGTGCTTTGTTCACACACGTTCATTTTCGACCTTGAAGGAGGAGGAGGGTGGGTAAAAGTGGTTTGCAGAGTAGACAAACCCTGGGTAATGTATGCAGAACTGAAAGCAGAAGGATCCAATATACCTGACAGGTCAAGACCTGCCTCTTTCTCGTACATACTTTCAGAAAAGACTCAGGAGTACTGTCATTTTTTTTCTGACAGGGCTTTGTACTGAAGAATCAGACATGTAACTATCAGTGTGGGCTAAGTAACTACCTAGCACAAAATTTCATCTTCTGCTTACTGCCCTTGTGTCTGTCCAGGTGCCTGACTGCAGAAAAATTGCCATTTGGCAAGGGAGCTTAACAGAAAGACACGCTGTTAATCTCCTTGAGAATTATTTTTTCCTTATTTGCACTGTCATAGGGAAAGAACTTGCTATTGAATGCAGATCGAGGACACAAGGTGTGAAGGGAAACAAAGGCACAGAGAAGCAATGCAACTTGCTCAAGGTCATAGATCAGGTTGGTGGCAGAGCCAAGATCAGAAACCCAGGTCTCTCGACTCCTAGCCCAAAGCCCCATGTGCAGATCACATAACCTTGTCTTGTCCATTAAGAGTGGGTCCTTCAGACTGAAGCCAGTCAGTCAGCAGTTCTGTTTCATCCTTTTCTTGAACCACTGAAATTACAAAGCAAGAATCTAAAGGGATAGTTCATGCACATAAGTGAGGAAGTTCCAGTATGTTGCATTCATGTAGCATGCCACTTAACTGCAACTGAATATTGCACTTTACCAATGATACGCTACAGATGCTGAAGTAATCTAAGTAACATAAGCATGTTCTTTACAAAGAGAGAGAGAAGATATTCATCCATCTCACGGACAGAAACCCCAACAAGTTATGACGCCTGACAAGAAAACCTCTGCAACACCCTTTCCTTTGTCTGTACTCCTTTCTTGGCTTGCCAAGTTCAGCCTACTCATAAGGGATATACAAATGTCCAACAGCGGTGTGGATTATCTGCTCCTCTTGCAGAAAACCAAGGCTGAAAGTTAAGCCTTGGTAACAATGCTGCACAGAACCATGCTTTCATAGGGTAGCTTGACGCTCGGTTTTGATAGTTACTATAAGAAACTCAACTAGCAAACCATTGACAGACATCTGTGGAAAGCTCAATGAAAAGTATCCCCATTTGATGGGCACCTATCAGGCTACAAGTGATTTAAAGTTTCAGACCAAGAATAACCCGGCAGTGTCTCTTTAATTCAATTAAGAGTGAGAAGTGTTTAGTAAAGTCGATACCCACTTGCTGTAACAGAAGGAAGAAAGCAGCTTAGATGTCTCTAAAAGCCCAGAATGTAATCCAGAGTACTTTAATATATTGAAAGGAAAGAGTAGCACTATGACAAACGAACCCGAAGTAGCCAATGTGGCAGGTGACAGAAAACCCACTATATATTGTCTACTGGAGCTCTGCCACAGCAGAAAGACAGCTAAGAAGGACAAAAAGTAGTACCCTTTCTGATCGCCCCCTTCTCCATGCAGCTTTACATCTAAACCTTCATGAAGGGATGGACCACGTCTCCCGATTTTCCCCCGTACCCAAAACCCTACACTCTTGCTATCCCCTCAAATATAAATTATGTGGCAAATATATCTGCTGAATTTACATAAGCTCTAACACCTACAGCACCTTCATTCCCCTCCTCCCCATGACTAATCCCACCATTCCTTATCCCCCACCCCCCATTTCAACTCATCTTAACCCACTTGCCCAACACTTCTATAGTTCTCATCTCCTGCTCCTCTTTGTTCTGCACCCCAGTGCCCCTTTTGCTCTTCAAAATGCACCTCATTGTGGAAGCTCCAGTCCCACTGGTCAGCTCTTGGGTCTCGTTCTGGGATCTGGTCCAGCAGGATAGCTCCTTGCAGCTTTGAGTCCCCACTGGCAATGCCCTTGCACTAGCAGTTCTCTTCCTGCTGAAGAGCTTGCAGTCTTCTCAGTCTTCCTTCTCTAGCTGCAGCAGCCACTCAAGGAATAGAAACGTACTGTTTCTCTTTTGTAGATGGTTCCCCAGGTATCCAGGTTCTGCACTGAAGAGCCTGGATACCTGTCGGGTACAGCTATAAAGGAGGAGCCACTAGCATCACGACTACCACAAGCTCCGCAGGGCACCACTGGTATCCAGTGAACCTACTTTAAGACCTGCTGGTATAAAAATAGCAATGCCTGTTGAACTACTTTGGAGAAGGCGGCTCCGGTACCCGTTTTAACTTCTATGTGCTGGATTCCCACTGTGATCCAAGTTGTTGTTTTATAGAACACAGGTCTGAGCTCTTGTTCTAAGCAAAGCTTCTGCACCAGATACCGCACCAACTTAGCTCATAAAGAGCATTAGTAGAAGAATCTACTTAACCTTTGCCATTTGAACAGTGACCAAGCACTGTTTAGTTATTTAAGTAATTTCAGGCATGTCATTAAACCAAGAATCACTTGCCTACTACTACACCTGCAACCAAAGCCATATAACCTTTGGCTTCAAAAGAACATCCCTATAGAAATTCAATGGCAGGTTCAGTGCTTTTGTCATGACATTCTCTGTTCAAATTTAGAATTTTATGAAATTGTAGACGCAATGGGGCAGATCTTTAAAAAAAACTGCAGAAAGCATTTTCATTAAAAAAAAGTGGTGGCTATTTCTTGCTATGCCATAGTCATACGTATTCCTCTAGATGTTTGCACACGAGAATTACTTTGTTCTGGCACCAGACATCTTACATAATATTAGATGAAGAGCAAAACAAAACAGCTTATATATTCACTCTAGTAATTACAGGATTCTATTGATTTTGGAATAAGCTCAGTCCTTAACTCCGACAGTTCCTTGATTTTGGCTCTCTCTTCTCAGAGCAGTTTACTACTCTTTCATGTTCTGTTTCATAAAATAGTTAATAAGCTGTAAGTATTTAATTTTCTACAACATTCTACATTTTACTGTAGTTGCATCCAGGTCTATAACCCCAGCTGCTGTGAGCCATCAACAGGATAACTAGAACACCTTTCTTCCAAAGCACAGTTTTGGATGCATTTGCCTCTTGCACAAGAGAAAACACAATTGCCTAGACTTGCAATGACATCTTGTTTGCAAAGCTCTTGTCCACTGAAGGGAAACTAATTTTTTTGATGGGCTCAAACCAAAAGCAGATATGAAAATTCTCAAGCGTTCAGTTACAGAGCTGAATTTTGCAGTTTCAGCCTACCTCTAATTGCAGCTCCTGCATTTGTTTATAGAAGCTTCATTTTCCATGTGTCACCTGGAAGTTGAACCTTCTCTGGGAGGAGGCTGGAGCTAGTATACAACTCCATATACTCCTTTTAGATGGGTGAGGAAGGCCTGGTCTACTCAAGGCAGGTAAGCTGATTACAGATATGCAATTCTGGCTATGGCAATGCATATCTAGAATCAACTTACCTGGCCATCCTCACTGAGGAAGGTAAACGGAGAATTTCTCTCATCGACCTCCCTTACTCCTTGCTGACCACGATGAGTTGATTTTGCATGTCTCTACCAGGCAAATGAAATGGAAACAGGAAGATACAGGAGCACAACATAATCTAGCAGATGGAATCCCAGTTGATTGCTCTGGAGTTTGACATCTAACATGCCACCTGACCCTTTCACCACTTCCCTTCCCACTTTGTTTTTATCAGCACTTCAAGACAGCGACTGTTTCATATTATGGGCTTGTACAATGCCTAGCACAACTGTGTCCCCATTATCAATAGGCACTTCTAGATCCTATTATAATACAAGTAGAAAATTAAAAGAGCAAACAGGTAGAATGTAGTCACCCAGATGGGAATTAAACTTGGTCAGTTTGGCTAGAACCCTTACACTTACAAAAAGTGATGGGAACCTTGGTTTTACATTTTATCTGAAAGCAGATACTTGCATGGCTATCCCTGCCACATTCCTGTTCTGTGGGGTGTTTCAGATCAGTCTTATTTAAAAAGCCCTACATCAAACACACCATCATCCAACATACTTAGCCAGAGTCCACAACCACATAAGAGCAGAACAAAACCGATCCTATCCAGCACGTGTCTGTCTTTGCATGTTACTTTTTAGTCTGCTGAGAAACAGAAACAGAAAGACAAGGACTTTCAAGAAGAACTAGTAAGTAGGCTGGACAGCCTGGAACCATTAATTCATTTTTAGGAGACTAAGTGCACATGCAGCATGTTTGTGTTGAGATTTAATCTTAACAGTTATTTTTAAATGAGAAATGTAGTATCTTATAAAACACCATCAATAAAAAAAAATCAAAACACATCTAATTTAAATTTAAAAAAAAAAAAAAAATCATTGATTTTTAATCCACCTAGGAGGGTTCATTATATTAGAGCTCTCTTTTGGCCTCCATGGCTCCATGTTCAAAAGATGCCTGTTCCTGCACTTGGTCTCCTCTTTTGTTTCCAAGGCAAAAAAGAAGCCATCTTTTGCATATGATCATTAGAAAAGAAGTCAAGATAGCTCCATGTTTCTACAGTCATGGACTACTGATGCACAAACAGCAAAACCAGTTAATATAAGTGACAGGATGGACCAAAGAAAAGCAAGAAAATGTTATTTTTAAAATGAGATTATTCACCCAAGAGAGACTCAACTAGAAGTAAGTTGAAAGTCATCCTTTAATGTCTTATACTGAGCTACACTTGAGTAGTTCTTTAAATCATAATCTTCCTCTCCCTTTTCTATTTCACGTACATGCCTTTCCACATGCATGAACCCCCTTCCAAGCTCTCACAGTTTTCCATTAAGCTGAATATTAATGTTGATATTTTCTTTGACAAGAACAATTCACAGAGTGCCTTGTCATGCCAAATCTTTCAGTTAGGCTGTATCTACATGGGCATGAATCTTCGAAATAGCTATGGTAATGGCTATTTTGAAGATTACTAATGAGGCGCTGAATTGAATATTCAGCGCCTCATTCGCATTAGGACACTTCAAAAGCGGCACTTTCAAAGCGCCGCAGCTGGAACACCTGCGGCTCAGCACGGCTACATGGGGGTCCTTTTTGAATGGATCCTGCACAGATCGAAATCCCCTTATTCCATTCAGCTGAGCAGAATAAGGGGATTTCAAAATGTGTAGAGTCCTTTCAAAAAGGACCCCCGTGTAGCCGCATCGAGCCACGGGCATTTGAAAGCAGCGCTTTCGAAGCGCTGCGGCTGGAAGCATCCTAATGAGAATGAGGCGCTGAATATTCAATTCAGCACCTCATTAGTAATCTTCAAAATAGCCATTAGCATAGCTATTTCAAAGATTCGGGCCAGTGTATACATGGCCTTAGAGAACTAGCATTGATTGTCAATAGTAGTCACTATGGCTACTTGTACAGTTCTTTCAAGATAACAGATGTTATTTAATAATAAATAATTCAGAATAACAGGTGCATTGTTTCAAAAAAAATCAGTAAACCTCATTGTAGGAGGACTTACACCTATTTTGAAATAAGTGCTGTTAAACCAGGGAATAGCACCTGTTTTGAAATAAGCCATGTGTCCAATGGCTCTCATTCAAAACAGGCACTATGTGTTTAGACCAGGGGTCACCAAGTGGTGGGGCATGTGCATGGAAGAGCAGAAGTCACTCCATGTGTGCAGCTCTAACAAGCTGCTTCACTACACTGTGGTGTTCAGTTCGCCACATGTGGCCAAGGGAGAGCATATTGAACACCCCTGCCCTATTCATTGTCCTCATTTGCCCTCCAGTCCAGGGGTGAAAGTAACAAACTTTCTAACTGGTACAAATCATTGTGTGTGCGCTGTTCTTAAAACATGGGTTACAAAAAGTACAGTTTGACATTATTAACTAAGGACCGTCTTGTATTCACATGCATTGCAGCTCAAAGAATGGATTCCGTAACTGAATTCGCAAAAAATGGCTTTTCTTGCTATTTTGGTTGCAGACCCCTGGGTTAGATGATGTATTTAGAAATAGTTATGTGCCAACCTGAAATTCATTTGTGTGTGTAGCAGCATTATTTCAAAATAAGCTATTTCAGAACAGCTTGTTTCAAAATAAGGCTGCTGTGTAGACATAGCCTGTAGTGTCACGTCAACAGCTCTGAACCACAGGTATATGCACATTAGCCTTACACATTATCTGTCAAATTAACAGAAGTAGAATATTTATGCTGGTACTAATAGTAACTTTTTAGATAGTTTATTTAGAACCTGCATGATTTGTGTCTCTCTCAAAATTAGTTTAAAGCAGGGGATCTGCAACCTGTGGTCTGGAGCCACCTGCTGCTCTTTAAGGACTCGTTTGTGGTTATTGATGCTATAATTGCCAAGAAAAAAAACCCTCCTAAATATTTTCCATATTTTAGTGGACATCTAAAAGCCCAACAATGAACAACTCAGACCTAAATAGCAAACAATGTGCGATCTCGAAATGTTAGGTAACTCTCCCTTTAATATGTGCAGGGTATTGTGGGATGTGCGTGCTCATCTTAAGTTACAGGTTACAGACAGTATGGTTTGACTTTAAGGAACATCTCGTAATCACATGAATTGAGGCTCTTGAAAAGTTTTTTACAGTATGAAACAAAATGCTTCTTCTTGCTGTTTTGGTTGCCGACCCCTGGTTTAGAGCAAAGCAGGGCCTTAAACAATGGACCAGACCTCTTCAACTTCTCCAAGAGAACAATTTCTGTAACTTCAAGACATCAAACTTTAAGGGCCCCGTCTTTTATCTTTTACTGAAACACACATTCTGAACTGGGCATTCAAACTGTAAGCTCTTTGGAGCAGAAGTTATGCTATTTAGCTGTCTGTGAAGCGCATTATTTATGCGGTCACCTAAGCAAAAACAATAAGGTGGGAGTGTATAGAATTTTTTTTTCAGTATGCTCTAAACAGAGGTGCAAGAGATTGTGATGGAAAACGGACTTCTAAATTTAAATTACACAAACACGCTTATTCTGTCCAACTACTGAAGTTCGGTAATGCTGGAATGAATGTAGGAAGCAACAGGTTTGTTGTAGAAGGGATTGTATTTAAAGTTCCCCCTCTTCTGATTTGTTGCTACACATATGGGAGTACATTCCAGTTGCTGTTGACTGCACAAATCTTACTCCTGAAATGTGTGACAAAAAGATACATTAGACACAACAACTGGAACTCTCTTATTCTCAACATTTTTCTCACTCGGAGCTGTATTCTATCCCCAAATACATGAAGACAAATACCACAAAGACCAACAAGGGCACACACAGGAATTTGTGCCTGTATTAGAGGACAGTGCCAGCCCCTTGAACCGTAACTGCTGCACAAAGAGGACTATTACATACATAATATTAGATAGGAAAGGGCTTTTACTTCCTCATGTTAAACCACAAACTATTGCATAATGCCTGCTCTAACACATTTATATATTAAAATGAGTGGACTATAGACAGACTTAGAACAAGCAACCATACCCAAAAAAGTGAAAGACAACTAGCAATAATTAGGCTTTTATCAACAGGATGCAAACAGCAGAGTTGTCAAGCATTTAACTTTTTTTTTTTTTTTTTTTTTTTTAAAAAATAGAGTGCAGTTATTGTAGTCCAGGAAACAGCTAAATATTTAGACTATTAAATAAGTCACCAAACCCTCAGAAATATCCACCCACAATTACCCAGATTTTGACCATGTAAGAATAAGATCATCTATAACCAAGTCTGCATTAGTCATCATATGCATTTACATAATACAAACATCCCTATAGTTATGCCTCAAATATTTATAAAAGGGTTAGAAAAAGTTTAGCTGAGACACACTCCTTGAACCATTATAGAGCCCCAAGTGTAACTCACAAGTGAGTGACTTCTGGAAAAACAAGTTAGTGCTTTCAGCTAAGTTCCATATTTCTCAGAATGGCTTTAGAAGGAAACCACCCCAAAAACCTGCTGTAGCTTGCACATTTTAATCTAAACTGTATTTATTTTTCCCCAATACAATTTTAAAGTAGCAATTGTTTAACTGCATGAACATTTAAATATTCACACACTTCAATTTAATGGAGTAAGCAGGGGGCTGGGAGTCAGGAACTCTGCAGTTCCAAACCTGTCTCTGCTACTGAAGGCCTCTGCAGCCCTGTACAAATAACTTCATTTTTCTGCCTCAGTTTCTACATCTATGAAATGCAGCTATTAAGAATACAAATATGCCTACCAGTTAAAATATTTTTTTTCTATAAATGGTAAATAAACAACAGATGATTCTTTACAACACTACATTCAGCACAAGAGTCCTGCATTCCAGATAACTGCCATTGTACTGGATGTGTTTAAGTGCTTGATTTTGTGTTTGTTGTTAGGGGGTGATTTTCTAAGATTCCCAAGCACCTTGATCCTCAGGGCTTGCAATCTTTTCTTCCACCTAAAAGGACTGGGCACAGTAAGTCTCTGTTGGTCATCTGTGTGATTCCAAGCTCAGCCCTCTCCTTTGCTCTAAACTATCTCTTGTGAACAATGCACTCCCTTCTCCTTGGTGATGGGACCGTGTGTTTTTTTTTTTCCAGGACCAGCGTCACTTGACCATGTTGACAAGTTCCCTTAGCCACCTGTCAGATCAGGTAGAATGGCTGGTCCTGCAGCACTCCCAGACTGGGGAGCAAAGAGCAGACATCATGACCCTGCATTCTTAACCTCTGTGACAGAGAAATTGACTTGCTAAAAATTAAAGAAGTTAGTTTCAAGAAGATAAACTCATTTCCTCATCTTGCTACACATGAACAGGAGGCAACTTTCAGCCTGCAGCTGCTCAACCTGATTTTCAAAAATGCCAAAAGCAATTTGACTAACCACTTAACTTCTGAAACACATATTTTCCACAAGTTTACTTAAGAAGTTTGCTACCCAATGCCAACTTGTGTCAGGACCCAAAAAGGGCAGTCTGAACACATTAAGATCTGTCAGCCAGACCACGAAGCAACAGTTTACAAGACATCACTCTATAGTTCAGACTCCTGACTACACTGATGTACAGCTATTCCCCGTTACCAATTTTAATAAATAATCCCTCCTCCCTTTCCCAAACACCCTTTCAACGCTAGCCCACCATAGAGTTTAGATGTACACACATTACCTCACATCACCCTCCTTACATGCATCAGAAGACACGAAGTTGGCCTCTTGTGCCTCTAAACCCACTACCTCCACGGCAGGCTCTTGAAGGATTGCTCTCCCCACCCCCAAACTATTTCCTGCAGCTGCACAGTCCTAAACTTGGCGGGGGGAGGGCGAGTTGCGATGGGCTCGGTTACTCCTTCCACCCCAGCCTGGTCCAGGACATGTAACGCCGAGCAAGCCTGCCACGGAAACAAGCGTGGGGGGTGGGGAGGGGGTTTACCAAGGCGCAGCTCCGGCCAGAGACGCTTCTTGGCTCTGCCAGGAGAAAGTTCAGCTGTCCCCAGGTCGGGTCACTCCCCCGCAGCCTCCTCCCCCGTTTACCTGGCTGAACGAGGGGCTCCCCCTGCCTGGCTGCTGCAGCAGGGCGAGGGCTAGCAGCCGCCTTCTCCTTCCATCCTCCCGAGGCAGCCGGACTGAGCTCCGTTAGGGATGGAGGGTTAATCTCAGCCCGCTCCTAGCTCAGCAGCATATCCACATGCTTACTGCATTTGAGAGGCTCTCCGCAGCGGCTTAAATACGCCCGAGCGGCTCCCTGGGTAATGTAGTTCCGGGCGCCCCCAGAGCCGAGAAGAGGCGGAGAAGTGGTACTACAACTCCCAGCATGCTCACACGCCGCGCCGCGGCTGGAGGCATCGCAAGGGGAAAGAGTTACCCTGTGTCAGAGCCGAGGAAGAGCTTGTAAACGTATGGCGGAGCCCGGAGCACTTTGCCGAGCTCCCATTGGCCCCCCTCGAGCGTGTGGTCCACAGACCCCTTCCTCCAGGGAAAGGGCAAAAGGGGATTAAGCACTTCTGCGGTTTCACCCTGACAATACACGCTGCTGTTTGTCTTTCAAAGGGATGCGTCTCCTGGCACTTGGGGGCTTGCTATTGGCTGCCCCATCCCAGCTGAACTACCTCCCGCTAGCCAAGGAGGAATTTAAAAAATCTGTGACATCAAACATGCCCTGTTGTGGTGGGGAAAGGATTAAGGCACAGAAAATAGACGTAAACCCAAGGCTTGGCAGAGCTTTCACTAGAAGTTGGCAACGGGAAAAGATGTAATAATTGCTCCAAAGAATGGAAAGACAGCAAAAAAAACAAACACAATCTAATACTTTTAAACCACAAGTTAATTAAATGGGAGACAAATGTGAAACAAATACAAGTATTTAACAGAGCCTGGAAAGAGTAAAGGATTTAACAGGCTGTGCTTAAACTCTTAAGTTTAGCTATTAGGAGAATCTCACAATGTTGGCTTCAACACTTTCACTGGCATTTAACTCAAGAAAGCACTTCCACTCCTTTTCCTTCCCTCCCCGAAGAACAATAGGCAAGGATCATTTTACAGCACTTGCCCATTTGCTTGTTTGTTTGAACCTTCCTCTAAAGCAATCAGTATTTGCCCACGACTAGAGAAAGTATAGCAAATGTTGATGAGCCAGTGGTCTGATTAGTCAATATAACAAATCAACTGTTTGCTATTTTGTCATTATATGGATTCTTCATACAAACCACACGTCTGTACCAATGGTTGCTACTGAGCTGAATATCTAGAAGTCAAGGTGGTTGGCTCAGATATTTACCCACAAGTCAAGGCACAGATAAGAGTTTTCTGAATTTCACTGGAATTTTTTTGTAAGGTCAGTAGTAATTACCCAGTATCAGAAGGCTATCAGTGCATTCGCCTATGAATTTTCATCCATACATGCCAAAAATATACCAAAGAGTACTTCCTTTATGAGAAGCACTACTCTAAAGATCAGTTTCTTGGCTTTTTATCTTCTTCAAACCTTATTAACTTTGCACAGCTACAAAGATGGGATTAGCTCGACACAGGTGTACAATGGAGAACTCCTCACTTCTCAGGAATTTGCAGATGAAATATTGTCAAAATTACCATCAAGGAAATGCAAGTTCAGTCTTTTGAGAGGGGAACAATGGTACACACAGTTATTAGCTCAATTATTTGTGCATCCTAAGACAAAAAATCAACCAAACAAACAAATAAAAAAGCCACCTAAAAGGTTCATGTGAGCTTTTCACTGATGAACCACTCCATTTATATATATCTTTTGGGGACTTTATTTTCTGGGCCTTAAGTGTCTTGTTATTTAAAGCAAATATGTGAATTCCGCAAATGCAAAAGATGCTTGACTGCTTAAATGAAAAGCTTAAATCTTCTGTTTGCCACGGAATAACAAACTATTCCCATGTCACCTCTCTCTTATTCCCTTAACTCTAGTTCCAAAGGACCACTTCAGATAGTCTGGAGATATTAATCTGTGGGTAGGTTTAAACCAGGACTTTTGTCTGTAATTTCTCAATTTTGCCATGGTTAGTGCAGCTCTGCCAGCAATAACAATGGGAAAAGTTTTAGTGTAGGCAGAACTCCAAGGGGTTGCCAGTAGGGTTGCCAGGTGTTCAGTATTGAACCAGACAGTCCGGTATTTGGGCTCTCTGTCCAGTTAAAAAATCAAAGAAAACTGGATATGTAAATGTCAGGTATTTTAATTTTATTATAAGTTCTCAGACAGTGAAGGGGCAAGGCCTTTCTGAACATGCAGGGCTCCACAACTGGCATCACAATAAGGTGCCCCTGCTCTGGCCCCGCCTTCAGTGCTGCGTCTGACTGGGGGAGTGCTCTGGGTCTCATCCCTTGCTCTTCCAGGATAGGCATTGGGCATCTTCACCACAAGCTTCCTTTGCTGATTGGCGGCATGAGGCCCCTGAGCCCGCCTCCTGCACAGGACTATTAGCATGGGTGGGATGCCTCTCTCTTCCTGGCCCCTCAATGGACATCTGATTGGTTGCCGGCTGCTGCATTCCTGCCCCTATCCCACGCGGTGATGGGGTGAAATAATGGGTGTGGCAGAGCTGGAGATGAAGTTGTAGCATGTGCAGAGTCTGAGCTTGTGAATCTGTTGTGCAACTCGCTGCTCTCAGGCCACTGTGTCTCAGGTATTGGGAATCCCTCGCTGGCCTGTTCTCATCCCAGCTGGGGGAGGGATTGGCTGCTCCCCCATTCCATCCCAAGGAAAATACATATATCAATCAATATACTCCTAGCCATCAAGGCCTTCTCAATGCCCGTGCACTTCTTGCTACCACTTCAAGGCAAGCTGACACAATCATATTGGTGGGAAATTCTAGGCAAAAAAGGATGCAATATCTTTCCTTCTTCATTTAAGAGCTGAGAAAGCTCTTCATATATGTCTCTAGGTCCTCCACAGGAGGCCTCCAGCAAAACCAGGAGGACAAGCCTTGAGATGCTTAATATTTCTGAACTAAAACACTACAAAGCCATGTAGTCTTGCTTTATACATCATAAACAAACAAACAAACAAACACAATGGCATCTGCTAATTACACTTCCCCAGTTAACTTTAAATATGCTGAAGACTGCAAAAGTCAGGGGAACAAAGTCATTAGGACTGTTCCTGTAGTTAGGTACAGTACTACTCACCATGAGTAAAGAGGATATACAATTAGGCCTTAAATGGAAAAAACATTGGCTGTTCTAATTTACTGCTGTCTTAGCAGCAGATTCATTACCAATGAATAAACTAGCAAAAGCACTCAGACAGCCTCAGAACTTTAACCAAAAGCCAAGTTTGCTCAGAAACTAAATGCATTTTGTTGTTCTTGTATCCAGCCCCCTGACAGGGAGTGGAGACTTAAAACCTGAATGTATTTGAGGAAAATATAGAAATACTGCATGAAAAACCCCAGGAAAAGAAGCAATAAGCCCAAACAAACAGGACACATCAAAGAAATGTAATATTCATTGGCTTAGAGCCAGTTTTCTTGAATTCTGCAGTGACAGATTTAAAACACACAGTTTTAATACAGAAAAAGTTGCTTAGTGGATTGTTTTGATTTCTATAGGCGTCTATAGATATTGGAAGGAAAAAAGGTGTTAGTAATTTCTTTGTATTTCAAATTGGAATCATTATTACTTGCAGCAAATATAATTACTAAAAAATAAAAGGAACATTTACATTTTCTGACTCCAAAAGCACCACAAGTGACTTGGTTTTATAATTAAATTTGTGTTTGTTTTTCCTTTGCTCTGTAGCTTTTCTAAGTAAGTCACAGGGCAAAAGGAACAAATGACTGATATATGGAAACAATGTTTATGAAAACTCCCAGTGTTTTAACACAGAGAACACTTTCAGGCTAGGGAATGAAATTGAGTAGGGTTCCTATCCAAGTTCTAAAGACAACAAAAAATTCCTTCTCCTTTACTTCAGAGGGGCTGCTGCTTTTTGTTTCACAATCCTTATCTGTGTAGATCAAGATAGCATTAAGTACTTGAAACTTTATCTCACTGAATCCATAAAGATTTCTTTTATTAGGGAATTTATATTAGGAAACAATCCTGCATTCCTAATAGATCCCCAAACACCCTTCACTTGTGTCAATGGAAGTCCTGGATGCCCTGGGACAGCTAATTATGGTTTTCCTGGGTTAAATTCTGACTTGCCCATATATGGATACTGGAAGATTTATCCAGCATTGCTCAGATTTTGAACTCAATTCATTTTTTTTAATAAAATGAAAATATACAAGCTTCATTTACATCATTGCTCTGGAGTGTGGCTGAGGATGAGGGGTTCAGTCTGCAGTCTGCCCTGAGGAGAGGGGACTACCTCAGCCCTCTCACCACAGCAGCTTGGGTCCAGGTGAGAAGCACCTCTCCCTGGCCACTGCAGCTCTAGCAGGCACAGCTGGGAGAAGGTCTGGGGCAGGTCCAGGTTTGTCTGTCTCCCATGCTCCTCAGCCAGAGTGAGAAATGCAGCAAACTGTACATTTCCCCCTTGCTCCCTGACGAAGGGTAACAGCCTACAATGTTCATGTACAAATTGGGGGAGGAGCACTTCAGAAACCCTGTCTCCATTAAAGGGCACATGGGGATGGGAGGCTTAGGATTTGGGTAGTCCTAGATGGGGAGGGAGGTGTACCCCCAACCACTCCCTTTGACCTGCCTGGTGGTTCCGTCTCTCTTCTGTATGATTTTATGAGAAGCAATCCCATTCTAGGCACATCCCATTCTCCTGACACAACCAAACACTGACCATGCTTTAAGTTATGATAAGAGGAAGCTGCACTCTAAATGTGGTGGCCCTAGCTCTTACAGTTTAGGAGGAGTTTTTGAACTAACAGACAGACCAATACATTCATAGACAAACTTCTCCAATATATAGTAGGTAAGGGATGGTCTTAGCAGCAGATTCATTACCAATGAATAAACTAGCAAAAGCATCTGTTTTGCCACTTTGTGCAACAGGACCTTGGGTTCCTGTGCACAGGATTAAGCAGGCACTGTGCACCTGCTGTGCCTCAACCCTCAACAGGAGGGCAAAGAGTGGGTTGAGCTTTGTGTCTGGTCTCAAAGCACCACTCAGCAATGGGGTACGAATCTGCATTTTTATAAAGGCAACAAACCACCTCCTCTCTGCAGAAAGATGTAGGAGGAAACTGCCTCTTTGATACATGATTCCATCCCTGCCCTGCTCCTGAGATAATACATTAACATGTTTTCCTATACGTGGGACTTGTGGTAAAGCTACACTGCGTTGAATAGTACTTGTTAAAAATTACATAATGGTAGCATGACTTTTGATGCTCATTTTGAAAGGCAAGCTGCTTCCCCCCACCACCTTTTTTTTTTCTCTGCATTGATTTTCCAGGCTTTTATTCTCCATAGAGATTGATTTAATTTTACACTTTCCATGTCAGAGTTTGTTCTTCTTAAAGATAACAAAGGGAAACCAATGAGAACCTCACCAATTCATTGCCTATGCACTGATCCCAAAAGGTGCTGAGTACCCCCATCCTTCGTTAAACATTACTGAAGGCTGATGAAGCTTAGTATGTTGCAGGATCAAGAACTTAGCATGGATGCTTACATACACTTTTCACTTCTGGTCCCTGATGCTCTTTTTCTGCTCAGACTAGTGTCTCTACCTTCTCCTGTTGAAATCAGTATGAGTTTTGCCAATGATTTTGGTGGGAAAAGGATCAGATCAGATCTTTCCCATGTGTAATTTTATCTGTGTCTTGGATGAGTGGCAGAGCATCTTGGTAGATACTCATCCTTATGCCCGTGATTTCCTCCAGGTGATTTAAAAAAAAAGACAGAAAAAAAGAAGCAAGCTGGAAGCACCACGAGGCAAACTGGTTTGTCCAGTGAGATATTCTATCATATGTTTGTACATCACTTACTGGCAACTATTTAAAAAGAGTTAACAAATTGACTACATCTCATGAGTATCCTGAAAGCTCACTGCCTCAGCATAATTATTTTAGCACCAGACCAATTTAGACTACCCCCTTCGATATAAAAATAGTCAAATAATGTAATCAGCCATTGCATACCAATACAATCTCTGGCTTTTCCCATGGTTTCTCTGACAGGATGTTTTGGAATTGAGTGAGTTGAGAGAAGAAGATTTAATTTATGGTTATTGGGAAATGTATATTTGTGAATACAGACCTATCTGATCTAATTTTGTGTATATTTAATTAAGAATGATAGGTGCATTAGGCAGATAAAGTTAATAAATCTAAACAATATCCACAGTTAAGCATTATGTTCTAAGAGCAGGGCATGGGATATGATCTCTGCTTAAGTGCAGGCCAGAGAGTTTCATTCTGATCTTGTTTATTTCAGCAGTAAAAGCTATTTTTAGAAAAATAAAAAACTTCACACTGCAGAAACTCTGGTAAGAAGCTATCTCAAGAGCACTTGTGGCCAACCTGCAGCTCAAGGGCCACCTGCTGTCCATCAGGGTTCTCTGTGCAGCCCACAAGACATTTTGTTTACCATTGCTCGTGCATAGAGTTGCCAAATTCAGCTGGTTTCTGTCCATATAATTGTTTTAATATTGGTATTATTACAGTGATGCAGAGGTAAAGCAAGTGCACATGAAGTGAAGTGAGTGCTGATTGCACACAGCATTGACTGTGAGAGTCATGCAGACCCTCTGCATCCAATCATAGTGCTGCTATGATTCAGTCAGCACATCGTGCAAATTCTAGGCATGCAAGTGCAGTTAACAAACCTACTCCATTCTGGGAGATCATCTTGGTTATGACAATTTTGCAGCCCACTGAGATCAAAGAGGACCACTCATGCAGCCTGCCCACTAGCCTAGCTAGGTTGCTCACTGCTGCTCTAGAGCAAGTATCCAAGGTAGCAATGCTTCTCAGTGAGATGCCCTTGATAGCAATGTATTCACCTTCCCTACTGACTGACATTCCCCCTGCTCCATTCCAAAATATGCCACTTGCCTGTCAGAAATGCAGGAAGAGAACAGTCACTTTGAAGAGCTTACTTCTCCTGCATCATAGGCCACTTCCACATTCCACCAAGGTTCATGGAAGTTTGGCTGTGGATTTCATTGGGATCTAGGTCTAGACCCAAATATTATAATTAATCCAGGTAAAGTCAGTATACCACCACAGCTCTGGCCTTTGAATAATATATTACAACACTTTTGTTGGACAGTCTCAAAACACTTTGCAGGCATCAGGTGGTTTAGCTTGAACCCATTTCAGAGGTGGAGAGGTAGATAGTATTAGTCCTACCTTATAGGTCGGGATGCTGAGTCTCTCAGAACGCTCAGTTCATACGTCAAGGTGGTGGCAGACAGGACTAGACTCCCCCCGCCCGCCGCCCCCCGCCATGGCCAGTGCTCCCTGCAAGCTGTGCACGTGCCTGATTCAAATGCTGCCCAGCTGGTTAACAGAGCGCTCAGATGGCCGCGTGTGTTCCAATAAGTGGTGCACATCACAGATGCCTCAGTGCATGTCACAACATTTATTCCGCCCACAGATGGAAAACATGAGATGGAACATTGCCCCGGACTGTCCCAGGCTCTCCACCAGCCGCAGGCGTGTGGATGGGACTGAAGCACAGGGGACAGCACCGTCGCAAGGGAACCCCCAAAGCACTGGGTCGCGCACGCTGAATACAGAAACCGCCCCGCGCAGCTGCTATACTGCGAGCCTTGTTACTGAGCTTTGTCTTCTTAAAGCGGGCGAAGGTCACCTGACTGCTCGCGTCACGCGGTACCCCAGCCAACATGGCTGCGCCCAGGGCAGGCCCCCCCGGCGTTAGTTGCTGTTGGGTTCTGGTGCTATGCTCGGTTCTCGGGGCGGCTGTGAGTTCCGAGGGCCAAGCAACCGCTAAGGGGACGTGTGGTTGTAGCTCGAGCCGGGCGAGTGGCGGGGATGCGGCGGTGGCGGCGGCCCAGAGGTATTCCCTGGAGGCGAACGTCCCAGATCCGGTCAGCCGCAAGGGGACAGATGCGCACAGGCAGGTGGGTGAGGCCTATAGCTGGGGCAGGCGGAGAGCGAGCGAACGAGCGGCCTGAGCTACGGGGGTGGGTTTGAGAAGTCTCTGCTATGTTCTGGTCTCTCCGGGGTTTTCTCTCTGTGGTGTGGTGAAGCATTCTGTTAGCCAGTTAGTTCTCCTTCTCCTCCCAGGAGTGTGCAGGTCTGGGGTTGCCAGTGCCTTGTAAATGGTTGGGTGCTCCAAACGATTTCCTGTACTAATCTATTTGACATGGGAACAGTGGCTTTTGAAAGTGTTCTGATGTTATGGACATAAGGCCCCAAAGACTAAAATACATGATATGCTATTGAAACATTGACTAGAATATTGGTCATGGGTAACATTGGGACATGGGTAATTAGACTTGCATGGACTTGCATGGCAAATTCTTCTTCAGTTTGTAAACGGTGTATTCAAATACCATGTCCAGAACCAAGTTACTATAGCATATTTAATATGTTCATTAGTTGATATCCAGATCAGTTATGACAATGTTGAACCGCACTGCCCCCAGTACAGATTATTGACAGGCCTTCCTGTTTCTCTCTCCCTCTCTCTCTCTCTCTCCAGTGTGAAAACTGGCCACGTATTCCTATTTAGCTGGTTACTGATCCATGAGAGGGCTGTTCCTCCTTTGCTTTCATTGCTAAAGAGCCTTTGGTGTGGGAACTTGTGAAAGGCTTTCTGGAAGTCCACTGAATCACCGTTGTCCACATGTGTTAATACACCCCTCAGTTTATAATTGGTGAACCATGATTTCCCTCTTCAAAACTCATATTGATTGATTTGTCCAATTAATTCTGTGTTCTGCTACAGTGCAAAACAACAGACCTGATCCTGAAGGTTGGCTTGCTGGCTTGGAATTGCTAGGATTTCCTGTTGGAGCCTTTAGAGGGAGAAAAATGAACAAAAAACCAACCTGTATTGTATTTGGTATTCTGCAATCACTGGTTACAGAGGCACATTATAAACTCACGTATTTTGGAGCATAAGCTTTTGTGGGCAAAGACCCATTTTTGTCAGTCGCATCTGATGAGGTGGGTCTTTGCCCACATTTATGCTCCAAAATATCTGTTCATCTATAAGGTGCCACAAGACTTCTTGTTGTTTTTGAAGATACAGACTAACTCGGCTACCCCTCTGATATTGGTTACAGAGGATGATTTAAGTGATTGATTACATGCTGCAGTTAATAAGTGCACTTTCGTATGAGTTTCTTCAATACTTTTGGGTGAATATTATGTGGTGACTTATTACTGTTTAGTTTCAGTTTGTTCCAAAACCACCTCTATTGACACGTGAGTCTGGGACAGATTTGTCAACTAATAAGAATGGGTGAAGTGTGGGACTCTCCTTCACATTCTTTGCTGTGAAGGCTGGTTCAAACCATTTTTTATTTTGCTTCTTTGCAACTAGACTTACTCATAGAGTACTAGAACTGAAGGAGACCTCGAGAGGTCTGAAGTCCAGTCTGCTGCCCGCATAGCAGGACCAAGTGCCATCTATGTCATGCCTGTTAGATACCTATCAAATCTGTTCGTAAATATCTCCAATGATGGAGATTCTGCAGCCACCTGAGGCAATTTATTTCAGGGGTTAGTCACCTTGACAGGAAATCTTTCCTAATGTCCAACCTAAACCTTCCTTGTTGACCATTGCTTCGTGCCCTATCACCATCCTTCTGCCTTCTAACACCCTTTTCGGTACTTGAAAACTGCGATGGTGTTACCTCTCAGCCTTCTCGTTTCCAAACTAAATTAACTCTCTTTTTGGCTATGTCTACATTAGTGATCCTTTGAAAGATGTTCTTCTGGAATGTCTGTTCCAAAAAAACTTCTTTTGAAAGAGAGCGTCCACACACAAAAAAAAACAGATGGAAAGATTGAGCCACTCTTTTGGTAGAGAGCAGCCACACAACCCCCGTTCTTTTGAAAGTATGGGTAAGGGATCAAAAAATCTGGTGCAATGAGGACTGCTCTTTCGGGTGAGAAGAGGGCCCACAGGGTGTCTACACACTTTTTTTTTAATAAAAGAGAGAGCACTCTACCTGATCTGGGAGCAGAAGAGGGCTTCCAGAAAGAGCTACGTTCTTTTGATTCACGATGAAAACACGTTTGTAGACGCTTTGCGTGTTCTTCTGTAAAATGGACAGATCTTCTGAAAGAACTTGCTGTGTAGACATGGCCTTTATCTTTTAATCTTCTCTCATAGGTCATATTTTCTAGACCTTTAATCATTCTAGTTGCTGTTCCCAAGGCCTTGTCCAATTTCTCCATATCTTTCCTGAGATGTAGGCCCCAGATATGGACGCAGTACTCCCAGTAGAGCGGAAGAATTACTTCTCATATCTTGCTCACAACACTCATGTTAATGCATCCCAGAATCATGTTTGCATTTCTTGCAACAGTGTAACACTGTTGACTCATATTCAGCTTGTGTTCCACTGTGAGCCCTAGATTCCTTTCTACAGTACTCCATCCTCGGAAGTTTCTTCCCATTTTGTATATGTGACACTGTTCCTCCATCAGTGGAGTACTTTACATTTCTCCTTAATGAACATAAATCTGTTTTCCTCAGACTATTGCTCCAATTTGTCCAGATCTTTTTGAATTCTGACCTTGTCCTCCAGTCCTTGTCATTCTTCCTTGAGTGATTTTTTTGGCACCTTGATGTTTTGTGGCCCCACTGATCGTTTTGCAAGATTGATGCTTCTGATGTATTTTAAAAAAAATGCTCTTCAATTTTTCTGTCTCTTTGCCAGTTGCTCCTCAAATTCTTTTTTTGACCTGTCTATTTTGTCAGCACCCGGTGGTTTCCCCCCGCAACGTGGTAGCCAATTGACATGCGGGCGAGCTGGGGCCAGAACCCAGGGTCCTCGAGGAAGGGGGAGTCCCACCACCCACCGGCAGGAGGAGTAATGCAGTCAAAGGGCAATGGAACTCCACCTAAGGTCCACCCACCCCCTAGCAGGCAGGCACCCAGTCAGGGAGAGAAGACGACAACACTGGTTTAAAGTATGACTAACAAGAAATTTATTAACTCAAATAACAGGCAAAAATGCAACAGCAACAGTAAAACAAGCACATAAACCAGTTCATTAAATTATTAACTCTAATCTTAACTATAATTAACTTACAAGTATGATTTTTGAAGTCCATTTTGGATCCTTGTAGTATTATATTTATTGCTCCGCAAAGGAAAGTATGTGCGTTAGGAGAAGGGAAATGGAAGGAAGGAAGGAAAGGGAGTCTGGGCCAGTGCGCTACTTCCGGCCCAAGTGGCCAGTGGTGGAGGCCGCCGGGTCCTTTTGCCCTCAGCCGACCTCCTAACCCCAGCCCTTTCCCGGGGCTTTTTTGCCCACTCCGGTGAAAGAGATAAGGAGGAAATAAAGGGGAAACACTTATTACTTACTTATCCTAAGCACTCTATTACTAAACAATCTATTATTAACTACTACAAAACATTCCCATATTATATCTAATAAAACGTTTTTTTAATCAAGTGTGGCTTTTGTATGACGTAGGCTAAATAGGGCCGGCCGCATGGGGTCAGGCCCCCAGGCACTACCCTCCCCCCATCGGAGAAAGGCACAGTGAGGGCTGCACTCCCTCACTCCCCTGTAAGGGGTCCTGGTGCCTACCAAATGTCTCTAGGAAAGATAAATGTATGAGCTCTTATATAATGTGAGGCCTGGCTGAGCCTTGGGCCTTATCAGTTTTACGTGTCCGGCAAATGCGATGTCCAGTCCAGTGTATGGGTCACAGTAGGTAAGATGTCCAGTCCGGTGGAATAGTCAGTTGACCCCAGCACGCGTGCAGCTTGTGGGCGATGACGTGGCCTGGAAGAGCAGCGATGATTAGATGACATTGGTGGGCCCTCAGTTTCCCCACGGGGTACGCAGTACCTGTGGCCTGAGCCATGGGCCAGTTCGTCACCCGGTGAGTACGCTGGAGGGCCCACTTGCCGCTCCTCGACGCAAGCGCGGTGCTGGGGTTCGTAGGGACACTGGTATGGTGGTACCGCTTCGCAGCTCCTAGCTTCCCTCAGAGGAGGCTGGGCCGCAGTGATTGGCTCTTTTAGCAGTACTGCCCACAGGCAGATACTGAAGTGATTCGCTCAGCTCAGTAGCGGCGCCCCCTCAAAAGGGTAGGCGTCACAGTGATTTCTCTCAGCCCTAGGGCAGACCCACTCAGAGAGCGGTTGCCACTGCGATTTCACAGCTCTGAGGTAGAGCCCTTTTCAGCTCTCAGGCAGAGCCACAGTGATTTCCCAGCTCTGAAGCAGAGCCCTCTAGAGGGCTGCTGCTATAGTGATTTTACCCCGCAGCTCTGGTCACAATACTGCAGGGGTCTTGCTTGCAGTCTTCCCAGGGCGAGTGTCCAGTCCAGGAGAGCAAGGCAGAATGACCCCAAATGGGCTGAGAGCCCTGGATTTATAGGGAGTTTACATGATTATTCATAAGGTAATTTCCATATTCATGATTTGTGTTACAGTTCTCAATCAGGTCCTCTCTCTTGGTCGAAGGTTCTGGAAGCTGGCAGAAGCCCGCTCCCTTTGACCAATCACAGGGCTCTGTTTGAATCCTAGCTTCATGGATTCAAGTTACCGGAGGAACTAACTGCCCCAAAATGGCCATAGGTGGGGCCACAAAATGGCAGCCTACAAGCTTTTAGTTTGTCCATGTCCCTGTATAGATTTTACCTCAGCCAGAGGCTTGTTTCCCCTGACACACGGGGGCGATTATGTCCTAGAGATAAAAATCCCCGACATATTTGTGTTTACACTTGACTTGCCAGAGTTTGTGCCTTTCTATTTTCTTTGGCAGGATTTGAGTTTTATAATCTTTAAAGGCTGTCTTTTTGCATTAAACTACCTGCTTTATGTGGTGGTTTAGCCATGCTGTAATTTTTCTGGTTCTCATACTGCTGATTTTGGGCTTTTTTGGTTTCTTGATTTGTGGTGTATGTTCAGTTTGAGCTTCACATACAGTCTTTTAAAAAGTTTAAATGCGGCTTGCAGGCATTTTATTCATGTGACTGTTCCTGCTAATATCTATTTAAACTAGCTTCCTAATTTTTGTTTGGTTTCCCCTTTTGAAATTAAATGCTACTATAGTGTGGTTTTTGACATTTCTCCTCTACAAGGATGTTAAATTTAATTAGTGTGTTGTTGTATTCTTGGACCAGATCAGGTGCTCTGTTTAGGACTGAATTTAAAAGTGCCTGTGCCTTTCTGGGTTTCAAGACTTGCTGCTCCAAGAAGTGTTCATTAATGGTATCTAGAAATTTTATCTCTGCATTCCTTGTATGAGGTGATGTGTACCAAACCAATATGGGGATAGTTAAAATCTCCCATGATATCTGGCTTTTCTGTTTTTGTAGCCTTTCCAATATCTCTGAGCGTTTCATGATCACCATTGCCATGCTTGTCAAAGTGGTCAGGAGTATATTCCTAATGCTGTACTCTTATTATTAAAGCATAGAATTTCTATCCATAGAGAGCCTATAGCTTAGCATGATTTATTTAAGATTAAGATTTTTTTTTTTACTATATTTTGCTTTATGCCACTCTCCCATCAGCATGATTTACTCTGTCATTCTTCTATGTTGTGTACCCTGGTGTTACTGTATCCCATCACTGATCATCATTCCCCCAAGTTTCCATGTTGCCTATTAATAATCTCATCTAGCACCCAGCACTCAGGGTTGCCCTTCTTAATTTTTATACTTGGGTGTGTGTATCTTCAGATATAGGTTTTAAACTGATCATCGGGGTCGATCAGTAGAGCCTGTATGATTATAAAATTTGTATCAGCATCTTCAAAAATGATCTGCAGATACCTGTGGATATTCAAAAACTTTCAGGGCTCTAGATATAAATTTTGTATCAATGTCCACAAAAAAGAGCTTCTGATATCCACATCCCTGGATGCCTGTGGATCTAAAGTCAGTATGTGTGGGTTTGCAGGGCTCAGCTGAACAGTTGCCTTCACTTTCTCCCCCCTCTCCTGACTTGCTCCCCTCCCAATTCTGTAGCAATAGTGTATAGTGCACAACTGACAGAGTGCTTTACAGAAATGTTTGAGTCTTCGAACCCTGAGACGTAGGTGGCAATAATGGAGACAGACTCATGCCCTCATTTTGCAGCTGCATCAGTACCTTCAAGGGGTCCTAGTGAAGTCAAGAGGGCTCTGAGTAGTATGAGAGGTTAGCCCATGCAGATGTAGTTGAAGAATCAGGCCCTAGATCAACAGACAGCTTTGAGGAAACGGGTCGGCAGGAGTGACTAGAGAAAACTCTCTTGCAGAAGTAATTTCTTCAATAAAATAGAAGGAAAAAAATTCCCTTTAGAAACTAGAATCATTAGATGGTTCTTGTTCTCAGGAATGAAATTCAAGAAATACATTTTGATGGAAAATATGAACTTAAATGAGGGTGGGCAATAATTTTTGATGAGGGGGGCATTCCAGGAATTAGGAAAGCAGTCAAGGGCTGCAGCCTTCCATGATAATGTAGGAGGAGGTGTGGGGATGGAGGCTGACTGCAGAACGGAGCTTGGACTAAGGGACTGGGGCATAGGAGTGGATATGGGATCTAGGAGGAAATTGGGGAAGTGAAGGAGGGTATTGTGACCTGGTGCAGGGGTTTGGGTTGTGTCCTCAGGCAGGAGAGGGTTATGACCTGGGGCAGAGGATTGGAGTGTAGTGTCTAGGAAGGGATATGGGGGCAGAGGGCTTGGGTTAAATGGGGTATGGGGGCAAATGGCTGGGCTGGGGAAGGGAGTAGCTAGGGTGCCAGAGGCAGGCTCTGCCTAGGAGGCGCTTACCTCAGTGACTCTTGGACAACAGTGCTGCAGGATTCCTGCCTTCCATGCCCTGGCAGGCTGCTTGGCCATGTATGTTGGAACAGCTTTGTGGGCTGGGGCAGGGGGTCATGTCAAGCACTGTCTGTTCTTCAAACAAGATTGTTTAGGGGGTGGGGGCAGTGTGCAAACTTCTCTCCTCTTCCCCCCCAGGGTTGCAGCTGTTCACAGACAAACCGTGCCCTGCAGCTGGCTTTTTCTGAGCCAGGGAGCCCAGCATGGATTGATTTAAATCAAGGCAATTTACATCATCCTGCCTCCCCCGCCAGTCCACCCCATCATTGATTGGAATCAAGTTACCAAAAAAGCTAAGTCTGCACTTGAAGAACAATCACTTAATTTTGGGGTAAGCCCCACTGAAGTGACTGACACTTCTGTGTTTTTTGAGAAAACAAGTGTAGACTGGGACTCCCTTGGAAAAGCTTAGTTACGCTGAAGCAAGATGAGGAATGGATTTAGTGTATAACCATTAAGGTCTGTGGTCATGCTGTTCCAAAATAAGGGGCATATACTATGTAGTATACAATAAAAAATAACACTCGGTGGCAACTGTAGGTTAATCTTACTTCAGCTCTCTGTATTGTAACCTTGAGTGATAGATTCTAAACCTAGTTAACTAATTAAACAAGCCATAAGGATTAGCTAAACTAAACCTTTTTTCCTAGCAACATCCAACAAAGGAAATAGCTTGGGAATTGACTTGTCAAATCAGACTTATGCTAAAAGGCTCAGAGAGTCTTGAACAGTGATACATCATAAAGTTAATTATTTAAGATATTAACCAGTTGATACTCTCATCCGATGTTTCCCAAAGTGCAGTGCATGTACCACTGGTGGTACATAAAGGATTTCAAGGGGTATGTGGCAGAAAATAAACTATTAAAAAAATCAGGAGATATCCCCTCTCCCAGTGTTTATGGCAATAAGGCCAAACTCCCTAAAGGGGTACGCAAGTTTTAAGTTTGGGAAACACTGTACTCATCTGTATCCATATCTCGATCCACATCATTTTCTTTAAATAAGCAGCTTTCCTTAGGATGTTTTATCTTTGCAGCTAGGCTCTGCATTGCCTTCTTGCACTGCTTAAACTTGACATGTTTTCCTTTTTTTAGCCAGGGAACAAATTTATTCAAAATATTCCCTAATAGGGCTGCCCAGAAGCCATGACAGATTTTTCTGTGGCAAATGTGAGAGGGAATATAGGAAGCTGTTAGTATGCTGAGTAATGTCTTCCCTTTTTCTTCCCAGTCCACTCTACTGTTCCTTTCTATGGATGTGTCTACACTATCCCCCACCTTCGAAAGTGACATGCAAAAACAGCTAATTGAAAATGCAAATAGGTGCTGGTTTGCATATTCACTGCCTCATTTACATAATGTCAACTAAGTGCCATTCCTGAAGTGCTGGTTTTGAAAGACAAAACAGCAATGTAGATGGGGTTCCTTCGAAAGGAAGCCCCACTTTCAAAAGCACCCTTCTTCCTTTTTTTTTTTTTTTTCCCCCCAAGAGGAAGAGAGCTTTCAAAAGTGGGACTTCCTTTTGAGGGAACCCTATCTAAACAGCTGTTTTGGCTTTTGAAAACAGCACTTCTGGGGTGGTGAGTGGTTGTCACTCAAATGAGGAACTGAATTTGTAAATCAGTGCATCATTTGCATTTTCAATGAGCCATTTTTGTATGCCCCTTTTGACAGGGCAGGGCAGTGTGGAGTTGGCCTATGTGTCTTCTGGTTTTGTTTTTTTTTTTCCTGTATTTTCTCTCTATCTTTAAGACAACATCTTAATCTAATTCCTCTGCCAGTCTTGGCCCAGGTCCACCACTACATATGCACAGAACAAAAACAATCCTATCCATCTAGTGTCTGTCTTTGCCCTGGTTATTTTTTAAATCTGCTGAAAAACAGAACTTTCAAAATGCAAGATCGAGTAGTTAGGCTGGACAAACAGCATGTATACATGTTGATGAGACTGTAAGTGTATGTGTAGCATGTTTGCGATGAAATGCAATTGTAACTTATTTTTACAGGAGAAATTTAGTATTGATTTAAAAAATACTATATTTGTCATGGATTTTCATCTACCCTGTAGGGATCCTGACTGAGGCTCCCGCTGTGCCTGTGGGCTCGATGCAGCAGCTTGGCAGGCTGTATTTTACCTGGCTGCATCTTAAATTTAGTCTCCTTTTCTTCAGTTGTCAGGTGCAAGCGTCTTCCAGATCCAAGGGTGCTTCACCCCAGAACCAGACACATCCCTGTCTTGCCTCTTCCTGCCATCATTCCTTCCTCTTCACCCCAGAGCTTCTTCCATACCACAAAACAGCTGATTGCAGTAGGTGACAGGTGCTGGGAGGAAGGAGAAGGAGACTTTTGGTGCAGTTACTGATGGATGGGAGGTGTTGGGATGGAGGAGGGGAGCTGGCTGCCAGAGAGTTCTAAGCCCCCACTAACTTTTTCAGGTGTCCAGAGAACTAGGATCTTTAACTTGTGCTGTAGGAATAATTAATTCACGTGCTCAGATGAGGAACACACAGCTGGAGAGGTGGGCGTCTTGAGCAGTAAGAGAAACTTCAGTATGAATGACATTGTTCAGAGCTACCCGTATAGATTCACTGGACTGAAGATGCACTTTCTCAGCAAAATGCTCCATTTTATGTAATTGTCTTCTCCGCTCTGCTGCTCAAACATGCATCTGTTCTGCCAACACCTTCCTGTGGATCACTCGATAGTGCCAATTGATGTGTAATGCTTGTCTTTGGCAGCACATTCCCATGCCTTCCATTGGATGGAATTGGGGACATGCTTGCCAGTGATTTCTGTGGGATTGAGTTGCTTTGCATAAATATCAGGAGGTGGGGTTCTGCTATTATGATTACATAGTGTAGGGCTGTGGTTGTGCTGCTGAAGAAGTCTTACATTCTTAGTACTACTGTAGCCTTGCTTCTGCATTTTGTGACCTCAGGGGTATGCCAGTGTGTAACGCCAGTGGAGCTACCTCACGGTACAGCTGGTATAATGGAGCTGAGATCTGTGTATATGCTGTTTCTTCAGTCTCTTCATATGGAACTCTGATCAAGCCTCTAAATGTGGAATTGTTTGTTTCTGAATCCGTTCTAGTTTTTGTTATGTTCTTATTGAGAGATGGGGCATAGAACTGAATGTAAGTTATTATTATGCCCCCCTCATCAGGAAAAAAAATCTACCTGACTTTTTTTTATTTACCCTTCTCCATTATAATTTCACTGAGTTATCCATAATAAAGATCAAATAGAACAGTAAACACTAATTCCAAAAGAATCTGTGTGCCTAAGTCTACACAACCAGATGAAACTGGATTTAATAAAATTGAATTTATAATGCTGGGTTTTATAAAATCAATTTTGAATATCCTCTCTTCCCACAGGAGGAACACTCCCATCAATCTCCCTCAGTGAAGACAGCTGGGTAAGTCTATTTCAGATACATCTGTTCTAGTTATACAATTGTAGCTAGAATTGCTATCTGAAATAGACTGTACTGCCAAGTGGATACATGGCCTGAGTCATGTATATGTTGGAAAGGGATCACTGTTCCAGTCTTACAGTGGAGACTAGTTTGCCGGGAAGCCTGGTGTATGACACATTCTCATATATCCTCCTTATACGTATAACTGAAGGCATCCCTTTAGCAAATCTGATTTCAGGATGTTCTGATTGGCTCCTAAGGACAAGAAGTTGTGTGTACCACTTACGCGCAATCACTTGGACAGAAAACAAGAACTGGTACATACTATACTTAGCATGACCTATTTGTCTCTCCTTACCCTGCCTGATCTGCAGCTGGACACCTGCTTCCACAGTTAAACTGGGGTGTTCCTCACCTTTTTTCCACTAAATTCCATCTTCATTTTAAAGTGAGAAGTGAAGATTTCTACTAGTTATTAGAAGAATAGTGCTCTTGAATCCATCAACTAATTTTAGAAACTTGTTTCCCTTCAGTGCTGAACACCTCCACACTTGCTGTCAGTCAGTTCTTCTCAGTTCAAATAGGTGCAAGGAGGCTTTGTCACTTTGACACCATCACCTGCAATCAAAAGATGATTGTGTTCTAAGATGAGCGCTTGCTTAAGCCATTGAATAGGTGGTGGTGGCATAATCAGCATGTGCGCTACTGAATCCCATGTGCAGCAGTGGACTGGGAGGACACAAAGTCTGTAGCATATAGATAGTATGTGTGCACATGTTATACGTGTTGGGTTCCAAAGGAAGGCTTTTAGAGGCCTCATTAGTCTGCATTGATAAGAGAGCATCTAACAAAATTCTTTAGATTGTGGGATGATGTGATCATTGAGATGTAAAGGAAAAGCCTTCGTTGTCCATGTACTGATAACTGACTAGCAAGCTAAAAATCTGTAACTCCTTACCCTGCTCAGAGAATTTATTTTAGCTTCAATGAGTCAGCAAGAGACTGGATGGTAGGCAGTTTTATAGCTCTGATCGTGTCTCATTGTGGCAATCTTTAAGTCCCCAGAAAACTTAGGAATAACTTCTTATCAGAAACCCACTTGCAGTTAGACAAGTGCAAAATCCTTGACTGCTGTTGAGTTAAAGATGATTCACAAGCTTTTAGATTCCTTTCTGTAAGACCAACTTGAAATATACTCCATTTACTTTTCAGCTGGTTTTTAATTTGTTCGTTTTCTTTCTTTCTTATTTATTTATTTATTTATTTGTTTATTTATTTATTTTCAGGGGTTCTGTCAGCCTTAAGTTCCCTTTGCCTTGTGTGTGGTGAACGTTGCTGTGGAGGAACACAGACAAAAGCAGAAATCTATTGTAGAGAAGGGAAACAGTGAAGCTGTCTGGACATAGTGCTGTTAAGTAAACTTAAAACAATGGAGAAATAGGAATTGGACAAGGAACACAAACTCCTCTGTTACCCCTTTATTGTTTACAAAGGGTTATACCTGGTAACATTATTGTGGACTAACAAAAACCTTTTTATTTTCAATGTTTTCAGCTTCATTGTGCATTAGCGACGATGCCCAAGTAAGCGTCTGTTTGACAAGGATATCCATGTACGTTGCAGGTGAAAACCACCCTGATGGCTTCCTTTATGTGGGTTTGTTTTAGAGTAAAGTAACAATTACCCCAGCAATGCAGGACATACTGCAGGAGGAAGATCATAATAAAGGCCACAGCTGCTATTTGGTATTCATTCTGCAGTGAAGCATCAGTTTGTTCATTTAAAATGAGAAACAGAAAGTTAACTACTTGAAGTCCATTTTGGACCTTATTTATGATGATGGGTATTTGTAGAGAAAGTGTGTAACTCCTCTTACTTAAAACCCAGTGGACTTTTCTCCACCTTAGTGTAGTTCTAATTTAACCACTTAACAAGTGTGGCATTATGTATACAGATTTCAGTAACTATCTCTTAGAACTGGCATCTATTGCCTTTGCCCTATGATAACTCTTGGAGGTCTAAATCCTGAGGGAATCAGAAACTATTTGCTTATCTGAAGAGGACACATTTCCTCCTAGTTTCTGTTGACTTGGCTGTGTTGGTTCAGATTATTTGGGTCCAGTTCTGCAGTTGCTTTTCCCATTCGACTCTTGTTATTTCTGGTACAAGTTCCACATGTGTGATCATGGATGAGTCCCAGGCCTCTCTTGATCCTTTCGGATGTAATAAAAACGAGGCTTGTAGCTCTGACTATGCAGGAGCTTGTTGAGTACTGTGCAAATTAGCCCTCAGCAAATCTGCTCATCTACTTCTGTTGTGGGAGTTAATATGGAGAATGATGCTTAGAAGCAGCAAGGGAGCAAAGGCAGCTTCTCTCTTGAGGTGCTCAGAAATGTGAGGGGAGGAAGGAGCTAATCTTTTCCCTGAAATTCTGTGTATGGACTGGCAAGAAGGGTAACTCTTTACAATTGATGCCAACTGTTGTGGTTAGTTTTTGCTAGTGGTTTAATAATCTGAGCTGCAACTCCCTGTTCTAGCCCCGGGGTGTGTGGTTTGTTTTTTTTTTTGTTTGTTTTTTTTTTTAACTGAGGCATCACCACCACTGATGTGTGTAGAAGAACCTCCACGGGCACCTTTTGGATTTAAACCAGGTCTCCAGATCTAACTGGCTGGTGTTTGGATCCCCTCTATCTCCAAGAGGTTGGATCAAAATGGAGTTTAAAAAATACAATTTTTAAAATTTACATTTTTTCTTCTGAAAAGGTGTTTAAAATGTGAAATTTATAAGCTGTTACTGTACTCCACTGACCATTTAAATCAAGAGAGAGTCTCAGATTTCAATGAGTTAAAGGATACTTTTAATTACATACAAGATTGGGGAGAAACACTTTTAACTGTTGAGGCAGTTTAGTTCCTGCACTGCATTAAGTATCTGCAGTAAGAATCTCCGTCATTGGAGGTTTTAAGAACCAGTTGAAAAAGAACCCATCAGGGATGGTCTAGGCCAGGGGAAACTGTTCCTGTCAGGGGCAGCAGCCTAACCCTTGCCACCCCTGACAGGAGTGGTTTCCCAGTCCCCGGAGTGGCAGAAAGCTGGGAACCAGGCAGCAGCTGGGCTTCCAGCTCCCCTCTACTTGCAGAGCCAGGCTGAGCAGAGCAGCAGCCCTGGTTAGTTTCCTGGCTCTGAGGAGCCCAGGGGAGCCAGGAAACTGACCAAGGCTGCTGCCCTACTCAGTTTCTCCTCTCTGCAAGTGGAGGGGAGCCGAGAGCCAAGCTGCTGCCTGGTTCCCAGCTCCCTGCCACTTGCGGACCCTGGGAAGCTGACCAGTTGGTCACTATCCCTGGTCTCGCAAGGGGCAGGAGATGGGAACCGGGTTGCCCCCTGGTTCCTGAATCCCTGCCTCTCTAGGGCCCAGGAAACTGACCAGCCCCTGCAAGCAGAGGGGAGCTGGAGATGAGGTGGCAGCTTGGTTCCTGTCTCCCTTGACTTGCACAAAAATTTGAGTTACGTGGGGGTCGCAGAAACACAACCACTGTGTAACTCGAGGGTTTACTGTGTTCTGGATAATAGAGAGGCATGCCTAGCAATGCATAACACTGAGAAAAACGACATTTGATATTAAGAAACAAAAATGTATGCAGAGCAGGTTATTTGCCAACAACAGTAGTATTGTACACGGTGTAAACTTGTAATGTATTTTTATTTACTTTCACTATACTGTACTTAAGGAAAACATAACTAAAATTTACTTATGGTTAAAATGCTGGTTATTTGAGAGTTCTAGATAATAGACTGCTGGATATGAAAGTTTATTGTATTTGCATTATTCCAACTATAAGTATTTTCAGTTTGTTATGCATACAACTGTTATAACTAATTCTGTTTTTTTTACATGTAGCAGGTGTGGAGAGAATATTTTCTTCACTGGGCTTAGTTGACAATGGGCATTAAAAAGAAAAGCAGGAAAACTTGTTTTCTTTGTCCAGTCTGTGACTGTAAACTAAGGGGAGAAGATGAGAGCTGCCAATGCTAAAAGCTTAAACACTGGGCCAGATTTTGAAAGGTGAAAGAGCAGGGCTGGCAACAGACTTTGCTGGGCCGGGGTAATTGGTGGGGTCTTGGTTCTAGGCCCCCCAAAAGGGATGGGACCTTAGGTGGAAGAGGCAGGGCTAGGGGCAGCCAGTGCTCAGAGCTGTGCCTCCCCTAGCCAGCTCTCATCACTGTGGGTGATTTTAAAGGGCTTGGTGCCCTGGCTTTCATAGTGATGGCTCAGGGCACTTTTAAATTGTCAGGTCCCAGAGCAGCTGCCCCCTTTGCACAACCCCTCTCCCCAGCCCCAGTTGGCGACCCTGTAAATGAGACTTCCCATCAGTGGGAGATAGGCACTTACGTGGCCTATGCACTTCTGAAAATGCCATTATGCACCTATCTGTACCCTTTAGATGTCCAAATCTTCTGAACAGATTGATTCATGATGACCAGAAACAATTCATCATGCACTAATGACAGTTCATACTGTCTTTTGGTTGTCATGCTTTCGTTTTAAATAAAAAAAATTTAGATTTTTTTTTCTCACTATATGCAGAATATTTAAGTGGTTTCTAATGAAATAATAAAAACTAACTTAAAATACTGGTTTTATGCATTTATATTATAATTTGTCTGTCCAAATGCAGCTTGACACAAGTCATGAGTAAAAATGCATCAATCGCCATTTTCTAACAAAGTAAATTTTAAGAATCTGAATAAATGCATATTGAGCTATGACCGCATCTATAATGCGTATAGATGATGTTTATCCTGCTGGTTAGCAGAAAGTACATTCATTGTGAAGGCTGTAGTTGGTTATCCCAGTCACTAATAAGTAATTGGATTAAAATGTGTGTGGTTTGGTTTTTTTGTTTAAAAACAAGGTTCCTATGGATTGGTAGACATCAAGATATAAAATCAGTTTTGCAGTTGAACCCCTTAATGCCTTGGATGCTACAGGGGTTTGTAAGATGAGGTGCATGTATCCCACACTAGAGAAAATGAGAGAGTTAATTTACTTCAGAGGGTCTTATTGCCCTGGCAGTGTTGCTTGCCGGTTGAAGCAGAAGAGGGCTTCCCCTCCTCTGCCCCCAAACTCAACAAGGCAGGTGTTTAAAACAGAGTTTTAGTGTCTCTTAAAGGGCAGGAGAAAGTTCTTGTTTCATCCCCAGGGAGAACAGAGCCAAGAGCCTGCCAGCATGGGGGTGGGAGGAGAATTCTGGAAGCAGCTAGCTTTTCATTTGTCAAGGGCTGCCTGCTGCTTGAAGGGTCTTTTATCCGTTTGACAAGGAGGGACTGGAGCCTGCCAGGTGTGTAGCAGTGGACTCTGCAGTGGCATGCACCTGTAGGAAGCCTGGGTGCGTCTTCCCTAAAAACAGGCTGAAGCAATAAACTCTCATGATAACTTGAGAGAGCTGTGCATTCCTTCATAGCAGTTTCCTTTAGTGAGCCTGACAATACAGCTCCAAATTAACCCTGCCCAGTGTGGAATATTAATTGATTGTAAATTTGCCATATACCTTTTCATGTAATGTTGAGATGCAGGTGCTTTCACTTCCAGAGGGAGAGATGGATTTCTGTATGTATCCGTTGATAAATAAAATCCCATATACATTTCGTATGAAAACAGGTGTGCTGTGCTTTGTCCTCAAAAGAGCATGTCACTGATTGATTGATTAGCTGCATGCTGTCTGTCTACATGTCCAGTGTTCTCTGTGCACTGGGTTGAAAAATCAGGGTTCTTCCTTTTGCAACATGCAGGATGTAGTTACCATTGATTGTCTTGCCTGCAAAAAGGAGGCACAGTGACAGATGGAATCCTTCTCTCCCATCTGGACCTAAGCAGTGGTCTGAACTTGGTGGGAGTGGAGTAAATTGAGAACTGCATTTTTCATCTTTAGAGATCATCTCAATTTACTTTACTTTAAACCTAGAATATTCATTAACAAACAGTTACACTATTTTGAACTGCTTCTAGCCATAGAGACAAAGTTGGTCAAGGTGGCACTGACTCTCATCCCTCCAGTCTGATTTTTGAGGGGGTTGAGGGGAGGGAAGGTAAACTCTCTAACTTAAAAAATGAATGCAGTTATTTTCAGTCCTGTCTGTTTCCATTGCAGATGGCCCTTATTCCAGCTGGAAAGTTTTCAATGGGTACTGATGAACCTGAAATAAAACAAGATGGGGAGTGGCCTGCCAGAAAAGTCCATGTTAGCCAGTTCTATATGGATCGGTATGAGGTCAGCAATCTGGAGTTTGAGAAATTTGTGAATGCCACTGGCTATATTACGGAGGTAAGAGAAAAACTATTGTACTATTTTACAGTGGGGCCAGGTGTATGTTAGAGAACTTTCCTGGGAAATTCAGGCTTAAATCCCTTCCCAATGGAGGCCACATTTGAAATTTTGCTTTTAAGCCTACAGGCCATGGAAAAAGTAAATATATAGTATACCTAGACTGTCAGCAAGATAAAACATTTGTTGCTTTTAACCTCTTCCAGAAAGGAAGGGGCTGCCCTAAAGAAGCTGTTGATCCCTCTTCTGTAGTAGTAATCTTAAACTGAATGCACTGCAGATAACTCCATGCTGAATACCTTGGTCCGAGCTTATGCTTGATGTGGCTCAGCTAACTTCAGTAGCATCAGACCAGTTTATGAATATGGTGTGTTACGTTTCCAGCTGGGCTCTAGACAAGGCTGCTGGCAAGTGGGGAGCAAAGAGGACAGTTGCCCTGGGCCCCAGCTATTTTTAAAAAGGCCCTGCATCTGTTGTTGCAGTGGTGGCCAGAGTCCTGGGCCCTTCAAATTGCAGCCTCAGCCTCATGTGATGCTGAGGGCTAGCTGTCTCTAGCCCCACCCCTTCCACCTGAGGACCTACTCCTTCCACAGGGACCCCCTGGGAGCCAAACTCTCCCACATTGCTCAGAGCCAGCAAAGCCTGTCCTCAGCATTGGCTCTGGATATCTAAATTAAAGCAGCTTTTCTTTGGTTTGGCAAAGCAGTGAAGACTTAGCGAGGGTGAAAACCAGGCACCCTTCTATAATGATGGTTTGTCTTGATATAGTTTAGGCTAATGTAGATGGGCAAACCTGCCAATATGTGTGTTCTGTGGTGGCACAAGTTAGCTGAGGAGGGACTGCCACTAAAAGTCCTGCTTTTTACCATTGACCACGCTCTGTCCTTGGTGTAGAGAGAGCGTGATGGCAAATGCTAAACGTGCTTTTTGAAAAGCACCTTACTGTGTTTAGGGAAGAGTTTAAGACATAGCCCTCCGGATGGCAAGACAACTGGAGAAACTGCAAGCTGGCCAAACACAGCTGTTTTCTCACAATGTGAGCAATGTAAGTTTTGTTGCTTGGTATTCATTCCTCTTCTAAGAAACAGTTGTAGCTCTGTGTGTGTTGTAAGTAAATGTAGACCAAGAAAGTATATCTTAAGGCTCTATTAAGTCAGATCAGTTTCCCCATCAGGGAGTAACTTGCTCTGAAGGCTCAGAGCCTTGGTAATTCAGAAGCTATGATGACATGCCTGGGGTAGTTTCTGTAAGACATGTGAACCATCTAGCTAGATTCAAGTTTTACCAGTAACAGCTCTGGCCTAAGAGCAGGCCTGCTCTTGAAAGCAGAAGCTTATTGGTAAACTTGTTCAAATTTGGCTGACGAGTCCTTTTATCCTTCTTGCGTATATTTAAGGCAGAGGGGCTCTTTTTGTATCAGTGGAACCAGTTTGTATTAGTTAAGCTTTTGGCTTGGTAATTGAGGTGGTCAGTCATTTAATCCACATAAGTTTTAACATGGGATCTTGATTACACATGTCTTCTGGAATATGCCTGAATAGGGTGGGTGATGGAGTGTATTATCTTGTGGAATGAAATCTCTTTCTGGTTCTTGAGTTTCAAATAGAATGGTTAAATGTTCCACTCATCATGCTGGCATGAGGCCACTTTGTACACTGGTTTTGGAAAAATATACTCAGAGCTAGAGTAAACAGCATTGAAAACCATAGGTACTTGAAGCACCTGAGTTCTTGTCTAAAATATTTGTCTACATAACTGCTGTAACTCAGGCAAACAGAACACTAATTTAATTAGTTTTTCTTCTCTAGCCAAAGGCTACTTGAGCTCCAGTAGTGATTTGTTTATGCACAGGTTACAGTCTTCACATGCTCATAAATCCCATTAAAGTTAACTTTTTTTTTTCCTCCTCTTCAAACAAAGGAACTAGGTCTCACTGGGGAGCTCTGTCAAACTTCAGGCACTCTTGTTCTAGTTCTATCCCTTCAAAAAATGGATGGCGGGGGGGGAGAGAGAGAGAGAGAGAGGGATAATTTTTCTTCCCTTTCCTATTGCTGCTATCAAATGGCGGAAGGGATTTTGTCCAAAACTCTAGAGTCTGGATTCTGAGTGGTGATGATTCCTGTACATTCAATCTCAAAATTGACTTTTTTCAGAAAGTTGTTGGAATGTGGAAACAGGGTTTCAATTAAAATGATTCAGAACTTGATTACAGTTGTACAGCCTGCTGTGGTAGACTCAAGCAATGAAGTAGGAAAACAATCACTGGCTACCAGTAACCTGTTTGCACTGTCTTAATAAACTTACTCTGGTATTAAACAGCAACGAAGGGTCCTGTGGCACTTTATAGACTAACAGAAAAATTTTGAGCATGAGCTTTCATGAGCACAGACTCACTTCATCAGATGCTGGTCTTGGAAATCTGCAGGGCCAGGTATAAATAAGCCAGAGCAAGGGTGGGGATAACAAGGTTAGCTCAGTCAGCAAGGGTGAGGCTTACTACCAGCAGTTGATCTGGAGGTGTGAACACCAAGGGAGGGAAAGCTGCTTTTGTATTTAGCCAGCCATTCACAGTCTTTGTTTAAGCCTGAGCTGAGGGCATCGAATTTGCAGATGAATTGTAGCTCAGAAATTTCTCTTTGGAGTCTGGTCCTGAAATTTTTTTTGCCGTAGGATAGCTACTTTTAAGTCTGCTACTGTGTGGCCTGGGAGATTGAAGTGCTCTCCTATGGGTTTTTGTATATTGCCATTTCTGATATCTGATTTGTGTGCATTTTAGTCTTTTACGTAGAGACTGTCCAGTTTGTCCGATGTATATAGCAGAGGGGCATTGCTGGCACACGATGGCATAAATTATATTGGTAGATGTGCAGCTGAATGAACCCACGATGGTGTGGCTGAGCAGGTTAGGTCCTGTAATGGTGTTGCTGGTGTAGATATGTGGGCAGAGCTGGCAACGAGGTTTGTTGCATGGATGGGTCCCTGAGTTAGAGTGACTGTGATGCGGTGTATAGTTGCTGGTTAGGATTTGCTTCAGATTGGCACGTTGTCTGTGGGCAAGGACTGGTCTGCCTCCCAAGGCCTGTGAAAGTGGGGGATCATTGTCCAGGATGGGTTGTAAATCCCTGATAATGCGCTGTAGAGGTTTTAGCAGAGGACTGTAGGTGATGGCTAGTGGTGTTCTGTTTGGTTTCTCTCTTGGGCTTGTCCTGTAGTAAGAGGCTTCGTGGCACTTAAAGTATTTTTTGCTGTACTGGCATACTTCCTGTATTGTGAGTCAGTGAAATGGTTAATCCCTTTTGTTTTTTCCTCCTGAATGAGTGTGGTTTTGTAGAATGTTAATGTAAATGGGTTAAACTCTGGATTTTGTAACAACACGCTTAAGTTGTGGAGCCAGTGAACAAATCCATGCCACTTTTGTGTGACTTCCAAAGTAAAGGAAATTTAGTGTAATAAATCCCTCCTATTAATATGATGTGCATTGGAGTATTGCTTTTTAAAAGCAGTTCAGGACAGTTAAAAAGATTTCCAATCAACAGATGTAGAAATGTTTGCAGAAGTTGTTAGAGCTGCCATCTGTTCCACTATTTCAGTCAGTCTGCACTTTATCTTAATGACTGTTAAAGAACAATGATATCCCTGGTTAATTTGGCCTTTCATCCATTGTACTCCTGCTTAGTATATTGTTTACTTTAAAGCAAACTAAGGATTACTATTAGGATTAAATTAAGTCTGTTATCTGCTTAATGGTCTCACTTGCAACTTTCTTATGCAGGCCTTGTAGGAATAAAACAAGTTCTGATGGACTCCCAGAATCTTTTTGAATTCATTGTTTTGGTTTTTCCCCTAGGCGGAGAAATTTGGAGACTCCTTTGTGTTTGAGGGTATGTTGAGTGAAGAAGTGAAGAGTGAAATCCACCTAGCTGTGAGTAACGTGCTTTACAACTGGTAGACCCCAAAAGTAACCACAAAGAGGGGACACTTTAATACTCAAGATGTGCTGTGTGCCATAATCCATCTACAAGAATATTGAGGTCTGCTATCAGGATTTGGATTTCACTAAGGCAAAGAGTAGGATAATAGGCTTTGAGGATTAGGTAGTTTCATGTGCTGCTCTTTTACCTCCAGTGACTTGGCCTTTCTATTGGGAGTAAAGTGACTCCTTGAAAATGCACGTGTCTTGATCTCCAGTTCAAGATATCTCCCAGCACGCTGATCAAAACAAGCCTTGGTCTGGACTAAATGACTAGGGCCAAGATTAGCGTTTATTATGTACGTTGTGGCTATATCTAGGAGTCCAATCATGGAGCAGGATCCTCTTGTGGTCTAGTGTGCTAACAACTTGCTCACTCTTTGCTTGAGTCAAGCCCAATTTCTCAAGAACTAAGTGGATTGGAGAGAAGTCTACAGTTACTATTGAAGGTACTAGTTAAAAATTAACCCACAGACTTAAAATAGGCCTTCCTGTGACAATAGGCCTTTCTCTAGGTTTTATAGAGGCATGTGTGCTAGTCAGTGGGGCTGTCAAGGGGAGCTCTTGTTTTCTGTTCCTAGCTCTGCTGTGAGTAAATCATTTCCTCTTCTGCGCCTGAGTTTTCTCACCAGCAAAAAAAAAAAAAACTACTTGAGAAAACTTTAAATGAGCAGTACTCATCTTAGCAATGTGGGATTTGTCTGAAGAAATACCCGTTCTATGAGTGGTTTGCTTACCTTACCCACTCCCCAAATGACTGTAGTGTTCTAGTGCTGTAGAGGTGGTCACAACCTTTCTTTTCTGCTACAGGTGGTTCAGTTCACTCACCCCCTCCTTAGAAGCATAACACTAAAAGGAGAGGCAATATATTAAGTTTCCCTTAAACATTTCCTTAGGGCGCTTCATGTGAGGCTTTTAATTTAGATCTTTCTTTTGGCAGACTCTTGGTATTTTAACACCTAATCACTTCATTTTCTCAACTGTGATTCATTATATGAAGTGCATAGTGTGCTTTTAGGGAGAAAGTATTATTGCCTAGGAGCTGTAACCTTATACAGAGCACTACAGAAAGGGTAACACTAGGTGAAATTAAGAACTGCAGGCTTTTACTTATCATATGAAAAAACAAGAATTGAAAACAAAAGAGGGAGGAGCCTGGGAGGCTTTTCCACCACAGCTTCCAAACTCCATCTCATGGCACATGTGAATCTGATCGGTTGCAAATGGCATAGTAGCCATTTGTTCCATCATTCCTGAAAGTAAAGGGTAGCATATGCTTTTTGTTAACTAATTTAAGGAAAGAGAGATGATCAGAGTAGGGCTGTGAGGCATCTTTTAGTGCAATGTCAGAGCTGGGGGACTGTGGGGTATCAGACCATAGTAAGTTTTAATAAAGTTGGGGGGGATAAAATCCAAAATAGCTAAAACTTCCAGTGCATAAATAATACCATGTACAGATGCTGAAGGTGGAAGAACCACAGTAACCGGGTCCCGTTTGGGATCATATGTATGCCTGGAAATGTAAAAGCTGGCAGGGAATGTTCTAGGGCTGTGCAAAATCCACAGTGGCTGCCTCATGGTGCACTGCAGAATTTGACAAAGCAGCTTGCAGTTAAAAAACAAACAAGAAAACCCCATTCTTTAGTATTGTATTATAAAGTGGGTGTTTTTCTAATCTAGCCTTGACTTTTACAGTGTATGGGGGAGCCACTTTGATGTTGGCTCAAACTGTCAAGCATTGGCCATAATGCCGTTAGAGTGGTCTGCTGGAACAGCTGGCCTGGAGCCCAAACTGGTGGTCTCTACTGCTTCCCCCACACAGATTTTTTCCGTATTTGGTTAGAATAACTTTTAGAGGACCCCTTTTGTTTTTCAGTATTTATTATTAGGATGTCTTCTAAGTCACTGGCATGTGGAACATCCTCGGGTTAGGCATGGAAAAAGATATTGCACTGATTACATTGGCGAGCTGCCCAGGAGAGCAGTGACTGGTTGTCTTTGTGGTTTGGCATTTTTTAAGCCTGCTGTTAGTAGTTTAGACAAAAGTATGCCCTAAAATGTGTGGAACCTAGGAACGAAAAACTTTCTGATCTTGAAGCCTTCCTTCTCTGCAGCGCAGAGAGCCACATGGAACAGCCAGTGTGCTGGGGCTGCTGACAGGCAGGGTCTGAGAGTGCTGCTGGCCAGGAGCTGCTTAAGTAAGTGCCTCCTGGACAGAGCCTGTCTCTGACACCGCACCTCGACTCCCTCACAGACTCTCTGCATCTGCTCCTACACTCCTCTCCCAGATCAGAATCCTCTGTTACACCCGTATCTCCTCCTGCACCCTGCATCCCAACCTGCTGCCCCAGGCCACAACCTCATCCTTCACCCAAACTCCCTCTTGGACCTCATACCCTCTCTGGCACCCCAGGCCCCTAGCATGAGCTCCCGTTTGCATCCATCCTTCATCCCAGACCTCGCATCCACTCCACAGAAAAGTCTGGCCCTTGGCCACTTTCCAGAATCTTGGAGTGGGGCCCCAGCCCCATCAAAAATTATTGCCTGCCCCAGTGTAGGCAGAGGAATAGCCTGCCTGGAGAATACTTCAAATGGATGATGCACTGAGATGGGGTGGGCAAATCTGTGACTATTTGACTGGGCTGGAGCGACCCCTTCCCCTGCTGTGGAGGGGGGCAGCTTTGGCTGGGATGGAGTGAGGGCTGCTGCTTTTATACCATTTAGGGTGAGGCTTGTGGTTCCACTGGTGAAACTTTAACATCTGTAGGCTCTTCCCAGCAAGGCTGTCTCAGCCCTGCTGCCTGGCAGGAGCTCAGGGGTCAGACTGACAATTGTGATGGGCCATAGTTTGCCTCCTCTGTGCTCGAAGGAGTGTTACGGGTCATAATTTAGATGCTTTGTTAAGGTTATTTAGTGGTCCTAAATTGCATAAGGTATTGTGCCCCATAACCGAGATACAGTGCCAGCGTAAGAATGTGGTACTGTAATAGTTGGGAGTGTTGCTCAAAACAGAGGACTCTTGGCAGAGCAAAGGAGGCTGGTGGTGGAGGGCAGATCTGATTGTCTCCTTTATGGGGTGGATCAACTCTGTAGCAATTGGTCCAGCAGGGGTCAATTTTTAGCTGGTCTGAATTGACTGCTTATTACTCTCCTGTCAACTTGGGTGCTGCACCAGCACAAGATGAGTAAAGGGGAGAGGTTTTTCTCCCATTGACCAGTGCAGTGGGGATCACGTGATAAATAAAGCTGAACTGTGCAGATTTGAGTTCAGTTATTAACATAGTGCAACCTTGTGGACCAGAACAAACCAGAAGCCATGGTGGTCCAGAGCAAGAAGAGAAAATGGTGACAGACAGGCCATACCCTGTTTGCATCATGAGACAAGCATTAGAATGGAATCCAAAGGGACTGAGGAAAAGGGGACATCCCAAACATGGTGGTGAAGTTTCCTGGACAAAGTAAAAGCAGCTGGCTTAACGTGGGATCAAGTCAAGACTATAGCCAAGGATCGTAAGAGATGGAGAATAGGTTTCTAGTGGAGCATAGGGCCTCCACAGTTGATCGTTAGAACAAGGAAGCACAAGGATAGTCTCTGCTCAGCGGAAAGGTACTGAGGCATGCTTTCCAATAAAGATTAGAGAGCGTTTAAAAGAAAATGCACTAGCTTTCAGCTCAGTGTGCAGCTGCCCTGAAGAAACTAAATAGGATGACGCTCTGTATGCCTCTCAATAAAATGTAAATCAAAGTGTTCCTAAATGTGTTCTCTGGAAGGAAGTGGGAGCTTGTCCAGGGGAAGATAAACTGACGCATTTTAATTTTTGCTTTTGAGTCATGAAAATTTGTGATTGTGTTTCAGAACAGGGAAAATGTACAAATGGAAATATATGGATTTCTATGGCTTGTGTTTCTCCTAGGAGGCATTTAATATTAGGTCTAGAAACTTCAGTAGACTGACAGCTGTAACCTGGGGTACTTCTGTTCCCACAAGCAGTATGTTGGGGGTGGGGTAGGGAGTTGTATGGCAAATATTGCTGTTTGTGATTTGCCTTTCAGACCATCTAACTTTATTTCTCACTTTTCCTCCCAATCCCCCACCCCTCCACCCCCTGGCTTGCAAGTGTGTTCAGTATTATAACTTAAATTTAGAACTATCTTGGAGGCCTCATTTATTTAAGGCCCTGATGAGAGACACACCATGTGAACATAACAAAAATCCTTGCTTCCACCCCTGAAAAATTAGGTTTGAATGTCGGATGAGACAGAGAGGATAATAAGGTGATAATTGATGTTTTAGCTCCACCATCCAGAACCCCAGCTCAGGGTCTGAAAAAAGAGGCTGGAAACTAGGAACAGAGAACTTCAGGTGTGATAAATTGTGGGCTCTTGAAGTGCAGCAGGCTAGAGAGGGACTGTGGAGAGTCGCACTGAATCCCAGATCTGGAAAAGGGGCAAGGGAGCTGAGAGAAGCTGTCTGCCTGAGCTTTAGGTATGTGCAGACCGTTGATCGTGTTAAACCCTCTTCTTTTGTCAGGCTGTGTTCCTACAGTTGAAATTAAACAGAACTTTGTTTTGAAAAGGCCGTTTTTTGGATCACTGGAAGCTGCTCCCAAAGGAAAGTCTCGCTGGACAGCCAAATCTACTCAAGCCTGGTGAGCAGTGAGTGGGTTCCAGGAGGCTGTAGCCAAAGAGGGAGAATTGCTGGATTCTGTCCCAGAGGGGGAGGTAAAGGCGAAAGGCCTGTCAGTTAAGGGAATGTGCTTGGAGGTACCGAGGAAGGGATTGTGAAAGATGAGTTTTAAGAACAGTTTCATGCCTTTGCAAGAGTGTGTGTGTGTGTGTGTGTGTGTTGTGTGTTTTTTTTTTTCGCACACATTTTTCTAGATGCAGTTACTTAAATGTTATGCCATACAGGACATTTTCTGTTGTATTCACCTGTTGTATTGATATTCACCTATTTGCAAAATATTGGTCATTGATAGCTGTCTGCTGATAGAAGATTACAGTGGCACCAGTTCTTCACATGAGAGAATACCCAAATTAAGAGGTTGAACCTGTAATAGCTTGGAGGATCAGTCTGACTACTTCAGTCACAGTCAGTGCACTGTGTATCAGTACTGCGTGAGATTGTGGATGACCATGGATTGCTGAACCACTAGAGAAATAGAAACCCATAGATTTGTTAGGAGTTCAGTATATGTTGTCAATGGGCAAGTGAAGAGCACTAAATTTCAAATGGATCCAGTAAGCTCAAAGGCAAATTGCAAAGCAAATATGTGAATGTATTTAGCCTAGATAGATCTGCAGAAAGCATCTGCTGACCAGGCTTCACAGATTTTGATAACTGTTGCATCCTAGTCTTAAAAGATCAGTTAAACCTTCAGAGCTGAGTGTCTTCAGCCTCTTGGCAATCATCTGCTGAATATCCTCTTTGCTTAATTTCCTTCCTTTCTTTCCTTTGCAGTTTTCCTTCAGTGGCCATTTGAAGGGGACTAGCCAATAGATTAGTGTAAACGCAGATTTAGACCTTGGCTTGGAAACCAGACTTCCACTGCTGGTGTTCTTGCCAGTGATCCAAAATCTTTGTAGCCTGGTCAGCAGATGCTTTCGTGTTCTTGTTGAGAGAAGCCTTTTGTTTGTTGCAAAGTTCACCCAAAATGTCCTGATCTCAGAACCTGAATGTTTTGATAGGTTCACTGCAGTGTGAACTTTGTCTGCCTTTCTTGGCACAACTTTCGCTATGTGACTAATACAACATGCTCTATGCTTTTATGAAGGAAAGGTCCTGATATCAAAGTAAAATTTGGTTCTAACTTCAATCTTGAGCCATTTTCTAACCAATCATTTAAAATATACCTTGCCACCTTGTAAAATTCTTAACCACCAGCACAGACTGTTCAAAAATCATGAAATTTTTCTTAAAATCTTTTTATTATTGCAGTCTCGTGATTTTTATTTGCTGTCTGTTTTTTTTTGGGCATATATTTGCAAGGTGAATAACTTTTTTTTTTTACCTAAATGGGATTTTTTTAAACTCATCAATAAAATACCACATTTCTCACTTAAACATGGTATACACATACTTAGTCTCATAAAAATGAATTAATGTCTCTAGTCTGTCTAGCTTAATTACTAGCTTTTGCTTCTTGCAAGTTTCTAGGCTTTCCAATTCTGTTTCTCAGCAGATTTAAAAGTAACGTGCAAGGAAAGATACTGTCTGGACAGGAATATTGTTGTTCTGTGATTACGTAGTGGGCCTTGGCCAAGTATGGCAGAGGAGTTAAGACAGTTGTGTTAAGACAGGGACAGTATAGAGGAAAGGATGGAAACTGCATAGAAAGCAACAGTGATGTGGGCTAGAAAGAAAAAGGAAAACATTATTTACCACCCAGGCAGCTTCCTATAGTCCCCCACCCTTTTGCCCCAGAAAAACTATCGAGTTTTATGGAAGTAAGAGAGACCCTACTTTGAGGAAATTCATTCCCTGGGTTAAAAAATGGGAAAATGTCAAGTGTAAGCAGTGCAAGAAGATTATGCAGGGTGTAGTTGCAAGAATGAAACATAAGGAAAACTACTTATTGGGAGAGATGTAGCTGAACATGTGGATATGGCTGGGTTTATCAGCTGGCTTCTTGATGCACTGGAAAGTGAAGCATTTATTCCTTTAGATTCGCTAAGCCTTTTTGCACAAGTAAATTTGCAAGCTGCTTGCTGTTTTAGATGTTGCTAGAAAAAATGACTTTGCTTCGCTAATCCTTTCAACTTCCTTAAGCAGATTTTAGAATCTAGCACTCATGTATACATTGCAGAAGACTGTAGTAAGAGAAATCTAATGTTGCCAGTTGCTGCTGTTTCATTTTCTTTGTGTGTGTGTGTGTGTGTGTGTATATATGTATATATATATATATATATAATACGTGCCCCTTATTTTGGAACATCCTGGTCACAGACCATAATGGCGGTGCCACAAGTCTATTCCCTATTTCATTTCAGCTTTAATTCAGCTTTTCCAAGGGAACCCCAGTCTACACTTGTTTTCTCTACAGACATGCCAGCGAGTTTAGTGGGACTCACCCTAAAATTAAATGCACTCAAAGCACAGTCAGTCTTAGCTGTTTTGGTAACTTGTTTTAAACAAATTATGTTTTTGGTGATTTATTTTAAATTAATGAATTAAATTGCGTTGATTTTAAATCAATCCACCCTGTGTAACTGGGCTCGTTTTTAAGCTTTACTCCAGTGTTAAAAGTCAGAAACCTACTTATTTGTTTTTTTTAAAGTGGAAACTGAGATTCTCTCGCTGTCGGGAGTTCAAGAGCAGTCCCTTGGTGGTGGGGGAGAAACACATATTGTGAGCTGTGATAGAATTGAAGAAGCTAGCGGCATCCTGTGAGAGAGCTATCTGCTAGGGAGGGAAAAAGGTTCTGACTTTATCTTTCTGATTCACTAATCTGAATGTATTTAATTTCAGATTTGGTGGGTAAATAACAAGCAGTCCTGTAGTTGGTTAAAGACTAACAAATTTATTAGGTAATGAGCTCCCTGGGTAAGACTCAGTTAGTTTTAAGAATAAGACTTAAATATAATTTATTAGCATAATTGTAGAATGTTTCTTTCTACCTCTCTGCAGAATATTTTGCAAACACAAAGCAAGAATAACTGTCAAATCTGTGGATTGACTTTTTCAGGCAGCTACCGTGACCATCTTGGTATCAGAGAGAAGAATGGCTAGAAAAAGTCTGTCTTGAGCCTTGAGGCAGTATTCAGTTTCACACTATTTACATGGTAATATGTCTTCATGCAGCCAGTTACATCTGTTTCAACTTAACATAAGATGGTTGCTATGGAGATGGTGTGTTGAATAGAAATAGGTCATGTCAGTGCCATTTTCAGTGTGTTATATATAAAGGAAAGGGCCAGCTGGGGGAGAGTTGGCTCAGGTGAGCAGACAGTGCATTTACCTACCGACCTTCCTTTGGATTTGAGAAGTTGGTCTGTTGAAATAAAAGGGTCAGATGTACCAGTGTAGCCTGTTAAAATTCCCCCAGTCCCACAGGAAAGCAGGGGTGTGTGTGTACGTGGAAGACAGAAGACAGGATCTCTGTGCTAAGTGGAATATGCCCTCTAAGTCAGAAAATCCCATGCGTGCTAGGTGAAATTACAGCGCTCCAGGACAGTGTATCCTTCACCTCTCCCTCTGGAAACGCTCACCGATTTGATGCCTTGTCACTGCACTGGGTGGACTCTGATCTCAGACAGGATCTTGATGGAAGATAATTTTTAAAAAGATTGAGAATAAAGCAGAGAATATGTGACTCCCTCTCAAAACATTCATGGCACACCCACATCCTTGAATATTGCATACAGATGTAGTCCCATCATCTTGAAAAAGAAATCTTGGCATTAGAAAATGTTCATAAGAGGGCAATAAAAATGAATGAATTTTTAACAGGTATCATAGTTAAAGACTAAAAAGTCTGGGACTTTTTCATCTTAAAAAGGAGGAGACTAAGGAGGGAAACGATAGGTCTATAAAATCATGACAGGAATGGAGAAAGTGGATAAGGAAGTGTTATTTACTTGTTCCCATAACATAAGAACTTGGGATCACCACATGAAATTAATGGATAGCAAGTTTAAAACAAACAGAAGGAAGTGTTTCTTTATACAGCACATAAACAACCTCTGGAACTCCTGGTCAGAGGATGTTTTGAAGGCCAGGAGTTGAACAGGGCTCAAAAGAAGAATGAGGGAAATTCATGGAGGTTACGTCTGTTTGTACTTATTAGCCAGGATGAGTAAGAATGCAGTCCCTAGCCTCTGTCTGTCAGAGGCTGGAAATGGGTGACAGGAAAGGGATCACTTGATGATTACCTGTTCTGTTCACTCCCCCTGGGGCATCTGACACTGGTCACTGTCAGAAGACAGAATACTGGGCCGGATGGACCTTAGTCTGATCCAGTCTGTCTGTGCTTTTGTAGAGATAGTTGTAACGATTCAAACACATGGTGGCCGCAGCGCAGTCTTAATAAACACTGATCCCAGCAGCCTGGGCTGTGTGAGTGCAAATGAGCACTCAGTAGTGGTTATGCTTACAACACCAGTGGGAGGTAAATCTTCCACATGTGCACAATCCCCTGGATATCTCATGGCTTAGTGGTTAGGGCACTTACCTGTGCAGTGGCAGATCCCAGTTCAAACCCTTTCTGCTTCTTGGGTGGAAGAGGACTTGAACTGGGGTTGTCCCACATCCTATGTGAGTACCCTAACCACTGACCGGAAGGTCTGTCACCACCTCCACATGCTCTGATGCACAGGAGCCTGACATGGTAGGCAGATTCTGGACACGGTTACTGGGCTGGGTCAGTAGACAACTTAGAGAAGCACCTAGGCTTCCTGCAATCATTGTGTAGCTCTGGGCCTGCAGTTATTCCCAGGTCACTTGCACAGTTTATGCCTTCTCCCATCTCCATTCGCAGAAGCAATGCGGGAGCCTAATGGCAAGAGAGGTGCTGCTCTGCTTGGAGTTCTCAGCTGCAAAGCTATCTCCTCTTGTCTAGCTTAAGTTGGCTTTCATGAGTTCTGTTCTGAGGTGCCTGTCTTTCCCCATTGACTGTATTGGGAGCAAAGGCTCCTAAATTGGGCTTTGGGACTCCCATTGATTTTTCTGGGCACCTAGCAGGCATGGTTATGCTCTGCATCCCCACAGCTCAGCTGCTTTATGAATCCAGCCAAAAGTCTGTCTCTCAGATTTTAGCACAGTGATGTAAATACAGTCCAATCTTAGATGCTGGCATCCAAGTGAGACTGAACCATAAACTCCATGTTGCTTTATGAGATGGTCCCTGGAAGATAGATTCAACTAGAGCAGGGATGGCAGAGAAAGCCCTCCCAGTCTTCACCTACCAGACTAGCAGGAGTGGGAGGGGCTTGGACCTCCCACCCTGTGGTGGGGTTGTGGGACATGGGGCTTCTGTCAGAGATATCTGATGCCTGCTGAGTGGGGCTGAGTTTAAAGGCCCCACCCCCCGCAACAGCTTGTGATGTGCACCAGTGTCCCTCGAATTTTTTCCACCCCGGGCAGAATTAATTTTATGTGCACCACCATAGAAACACACGCTGCTGGCTGTGGGTGCTCTGCTAATCAGCTGGGGGGGGCACCTGAATCTCTCCTGGGCAGGTGCCCTTGCACTTAGCCTACATGGAACACCGATCTGCACCTCCCTCCCCATAGGCATACCCTGCCTCTTGCCCTTAGAAGCCCCTCCTTGCAGCTACCACGTTTTTTCACTGCCTCTCCCTACAGCTCCCAGCTTGTTGGCTCCAGCAGCTGATGTGAAGGCTGGCAACCAAGCATCACCAGATCCTGTAAAAAATTGAATACTGTTGTCTTTGGCTATTGCCCTATAGGAGAGGGGTCCTGGGCTTCAGCAGGAGTGGGGCCCAAGCCCTAGCAGGAATGCCCTACCTTTTGAACATGTGAAGATTGTCGTATATGGCTTGGCGGGTCAGTTAGTTTTGCCCCTGAATTAGAGTTTAGGGTGAAATTAAAAATTCAGCTTCCCTTGCAAACTGATGTGACTTACACCCTTGTACGCTGGGTGGAGCGTAGGTCATCTATAAGTCCCTCCACTTCACTCTGTCTCGAAACAAAACTTCTAGCTGACTCCAGGAGTACCCCAGTTGTTACCCTTCAGTCTCAGTAGATCTTCTCCACATTGTCTGAGGTCGTTGTCTTTTGTGTATTCCTAGTGGGTTCCATTTAAGAGCTTGACGGACTGTGCTGGGTGATGGTTTTCTGAGAGTGTGGCCTAACCATCCCCACTTTCTTCCTTGATTTCAATGTCAAGTGGTTCCTGTCCTGCCCTGTGCCAGAGCTCCTCCCTTTTATGACAAAGCTTTGCTGTTTGATGTGAAGGATGTGCCTCAGGCATCAGTTTGATTCTCTGTAGCTTGTGATTTGAAGACTTTTTTTAGTACGGCAGGTCAGATTAAAGAACCAAATCCTGAGAAATGAGATTCCAGAAGCCAAACCTAGATTACCCAGTTACATCCATAAGCCAAGTTGCCAGATTTTATTTGAAGGGATGCTCTCAGCCAAAATTTGGGGCAAATGAGTTTTCTAACTTTCCTTTGCAATGTTTCTGACTGTGGCAGTGCAGCACTTTTTTGTCCAGTGGAGTCTAATACCAATTCAAGGATCGCCACAGTTGTTGTTGCCTTCCTTGCATATTCACTGCAGCCCTTCCCCCTCCCCCCAGCAACTGTAACTGAATGCCCTTCCTCTCTCCCAGGGCCAGGCACCCCAGCGCCCCCAGCTGAATATGCCAGCGACTCACCAGCACCACCACTGCTGGAATTGCCACTGAAGCTGGGGCTGCTGCCATGCATTTATCCCACCGAGTGGAGGGGCATGTGTGTGGAGTGGGCAGAGGGCATACCATGTGTGCACCTTTGAGCTACGTGTGTGGCTCGCCTTGTTTGCCACACCACGGTATCCCATTCACCACATGTGGCCAATGTATTGGAAACCACAGGTCTAGTCCCTAACCTGCCTGAGGAGAATGGGTCACTCAACAATATGATTGCTGAAGGCCAGAATCAGTTGCTGTCTTTCGCAGACTTACTACACTGGAGTCTTTAAGGGAGTCAGAAAACTGTTCTGGAAAAGTAAACTGGATTCTGAGAAATTTTCATTTTTAATGGGTGGCATTAGCTAACTATCACAATCTGTTCCATGCATGTGGGAGAACTTGTAGGCGTGAGTTTGTTGTTAACAATGCCCTTTGCAATATGATCAAATTGTCTTCCTGTCTGCACAATGTCATGAGAGGAGCATAGTCTAGCTCTGACTCTGGTTTCTTAGAGGTTTAAGTTCTGCAGCAGGGACTGTGGGGAATGTAAATATTCTGGTGACTGAGCCCAATGTATATTCTTCTTTCTAAAACAACGTGCTTACAGTTAAGAAAATAGTTGTCTTGTTTTCAGAGCTGTTACCCACTTCAGCTGTTTAAACAAACATTTTCATAAAAGTGGCTTTCCTTGGTCTCTCTTTTTAAAAGACAAATTTGGCTAACAGAGAATCTGTGGTTTATATTATAGCTTAAAGAGTTAATCAAAGTGAAATGGCTGGTATCTTATTTAAATATCTCTTCCAGACCTAGTATTCAGCAGCATATGTTCTGTTTTTATCAGCTGAATCTGTCACCCAGTGTGAGGAACACATGCCTAGGTCTGAAGTATGATGATGTCCTACAGTATGAGAACAATTCAGCTTTTCAGTAGTAGGAGAAGGTATGCAGTGTTAAATTATTGGGATTGGGGTATTTTTTCACATTAGCTTTTGCACTGATTAAAATTAGAGCAATTAAAAGCTTTAAAGCATTCTGAAGTTCAAAACGCATGTACATTTTTTTGAAAGAGCAGATTAATGCATGTGACTTGGATGTATTTAATTATTTGGAAATTAATCTGGAGGTAGTGGTATACATAGTCTAGAATTCTTATCCTGTTGGTACACTGCATCTGAGGATCTGCTAAAAGTCTAATAGATGGAAAAGCTAGCAACTCTTGCTCCAACTGAAATAGAAGAGAGGTGTAGTGCTTTCACTTTTTTGGTTACAGTGAAACATTCAGACTAAAAGCATGTTTTTACTATTTGTGCATGAAGAAACATGAAATGGCTTCTTGCAGATTTTTGTTTTGGATAAGGGTACAACAGTCGTCATCATCAATGACCATGGGCTCAGCGCCCGTTGGTGTCTGATGCCTCTTTCACTATTTCCTTCCAGTACAACAGTGCAGTCCACTATAATCATTTTTAAAACCAGCAGTTGTAATTTAGGAATATGTCATGGTATGCAAATTTCAGTTCCTGTGCATCAATTGATTTCTAAGTAAGATTCTGTGTGTTCCCTCAGCACTGTGGACAATAACATCTCTTTAATTTTCAGTAACCCCAGCTCTCAAATAGAGATATTTTAAAAGATAGAACACCAACTATCCAAACTTGTCAAAGATCCAAAGTTTAAGACACAAGGAAGGTAATTTATATACAATTGGTGCTTTAGCCTAAATGTAGTCTGTAGTGTCAGTTTTAGAATTCACTCATTTGGATGCTAATAAATGAAGCTACGCAGCTAGTCAGTTCTGGGGAAACTGAACTGGAGGTGGGTCATCCAAAATGTAGTATTTTCTCACAATGGAGATCTTTGCAGTCATCCCTAAGGGTCTCACCAAGTTTAGTGAGAGGCGGTGTGTGCAGTTACACTTCTCAGAGAGGGAAGAGCCTCTAACACAGAACAGCAGGAATGCTCCTTGCCTGAGCTCTGCTAATGTCTCTCCTTCCGTTCTGTAGTTATCGTGCAGGGAGAGGAATACCAGCTCTCTGAGTGATGTGATTGCCTTCTCTGCTACACATACCAAGCCAAATATAAATGGAGATACTGTCTGTGGGAGTGAGAAAGCTTCAGTGTCCAGGCTGCTGAGACCATGCTAGTCTCTTCTGCACTTAGTGCAGGTATTTTCTAGTTCAGCATTTTCAAGATCTTTCAAGCACTTGCGTGTGATCACTTCCAGTCCACAGAGAGTGCTAGTCTCATCTCTCAGGCTGGAATTCAAGTGTCTTTATTCAGCAGCAGTTTTCAAATTTGTGATCGTGTAGTAATTTACTTCCTTCCCGCTCCCTCTCCCCACCACGCAAGTACATTTTAATGATTTAAAAAAAAAGTCAGTCTCATGAAGTGTTTAAAAGCAGTAAAGCACAGGGCCAACAACCTGTTGAAATAAGAGCAAAAGCAAAACAGTGATTGTGGTCAGCGCTTACAACTGAGTGCTCATACTGCTTTGTAGCAAATGGATCACTTACACAGAGCAAGTTTAAGAAAATTGATCAAAATGCACAGCACCATCTAGAGTCAGATGTAGAGGTCCATCCGCACACTTGGTAGGTCTGAGGAATCAGCTTTCCTAAGTACTCATTGCTGTGGATAAAATGCGCACAGTACGTCTCGTGCACCACGGAATATGTTCTGCGCCTGTTGGAGGGGCGGGGGAAGGCCTATCCCTTCATTTTGAGAACCTCTGTTCCAAGGGTTCAAGTGCTCTTGTGCACAACTAAAGAATATTCCAAGGTCCCTAACTGGGGATGCTCTGTCATATGGTGGGTTGACCTCAGGGCTGGAAATATCAATCTCGGTGGTGCCACTGACTCTTCGTATGGTCTAAGGCAAGACCTTTAGCCATTAGCCTTGGGCATAAATCCCACCTTTTGTTGCAAGTTGCAAGATTTTGTAGCAGTTCATTTATCTAGTGGTCTTGCAAGTGTAATCAATGCACCTTTGCAGTGTAGTAACCACTTCCTTTTGTCACAGAGTGCAGTTCATTCCCTCTTCTGACATTTCCATTTAAGCAATGCTGAAGTACGGTCAGAATCACAGGCCACATATAGCTGAAACATTGAATTATCTTTTTCAAATACCATTCCCCCCTCACTGCTAATCCCAATTGGTGCAGACAGCATAACTGGTATCCTGGTTCTGCTAGAAAGCTGCTGCTAGCTTTCAGATTGTACTGGTTCAGGCCATTCATCCACCTACTCTAATGCCCTGTCTTTGAGTGGGGTCAGTAGCCAATCTTTCACAGGAAGTAATCTCAAGTTCTGTTCATAAGGAAGTTTTCATTGTTTCTACTAGGCCTTAAATAGCACTCTTCATTGGTAGATCTCAGGGAGATTTTCAAAGGACACTATCGTTGCCTTCATTTTTACAGATAGGGAAAACTAAGGAACAGAAATCAAGTAACTTGGCAAAGGTTTTCCAAGAGGATAGCAGCAGTATAAATTCTATCATCTGAGCCTCAGTCTGATGCTCTGCCTATTGGTTACGTTGCCTTCACTTACCCTAGGCAGTTGGTGACTGCTTACGTACTGAAGCATTGAGAGTTTATTTACATCATGATTTTTAGTATTCTAGTTAATAGAACTGTGTGGATATGCATATTATATGACTATCTAAGCTTTCTTTAAAAATCTACTCTGCTAACCTATTTTGGAGCAGGTCTGGGTAATTCCACTTAACTCTGACACTTGTATTACATTTGTATTTGTCTGTGACCTAAAGGGGCATTATCTTTTTTGCCTCAACTTGCTGCAAGGTGTTTTCATTGCACTCGGTTATATGTAAATTTTAATGATTCTTCTGTATGTGTTGTTCATAGCTATCTGCTTTGGAAGTAAAAGCAAATTTATAATCTTTAATGCATCAACAGCTGCAGAATCAACTTACCTCTGGTTAGAGAAACAGTTTACATAAATGCAGTCATCTGCATTTGGCAGAATAATGACAAGCTTTAAAAAAAAACCTAAAAACAAAAAAAAAAACAAACAGATTTTGAAATTGATATTGGTTTTGTGGTTTATCTGTCTCTATCTATTGGAAGCTTATAGCAAATACTTCATATCCAGACTAGTGAGTTAATGAAAGAAGATAACAAATGTATTAAATGAAAGTCTTGACTTTTAGTGAGGGAAATCATCAAGGTGTTAATTGTCCCAAAAATACTGGTTCTGGAGTTGGAAGCTGTCAGACCAAACTGGTGAACAAGTTAAAAATAAACTTTAGTCACACCAGTAGCAAGATGCAGCATCACGTAGCACGGCCAAGAGATGGCTGTGACTAGCATGGTGTGCTCCAGAAAGTCTAACATCTGTAAGACAACCTGAGCTAGATTCACAAATCTTTTTAGCACTCAGATTGCAACTGGAGGTTGAGGAGAGGAGAGTGTGTCACACAGACATGAATAACCTGCTCAAGATCCTGTTGTCAGTAAGGGAGCTGCAGCTCATAGCATCAGAGACTTGGGAAAAGATCAGTCCCTTCAAAATCCAAAGCAGCTCAATACTTGTGGAAAGCCATCATTAAAAGAACTTTGCAGATTCAATCATGTCCCTTCTCCTCGCCTATTATCCCCTCTGCATACTTGCACTGGCTTTTGTTTGTCCATTAATGCTGTAGGTTAAACATGTGGCTCTGCACTGGTTACAGCAGTGGTTCCTAACTTGAGTCTGCAGACCCCTGGGGGTCCACAAAGGTATTGCAAGGAGTCCATGGGGGGGGGTGAGAAGGGAAAAAAAAAGTTAATGGAAAATAGAATTGGTTTTGATGGGAGTCTGCAAATGGTTTGGGGCAGGGTGATGGGAGTCTGCACTAGTGAAATGGTTGGGGACCACTGAAGTGATCTTCCACACAGAGTTTGGAGGCAATAGACAGACTTCTGAGCTGTGAGCTTAAAACGTCAGGTGTCGTCACTTGACTTTTGTCACATGGATGTTTCCCAGAACAGCTTCTTATTGGGAATTTCGGAGGCCTAAAACATTCTTCTTGATTGTACTTGACCTGTTTTCAGGTTGCAGCTGCTCCCTGGTGGATGCCCGTTAAAGGAGCTAATTGGAGGCAACCTGAGGGACCAGATTCCAACATATCAAAGAGGTGAGCCAGCTGTGGCCTTTCAGTTTTAACTGTGGTGTTTTATTCTAAGTGTCTGTACAAACTCAGCACAGATTGTTGGATATACGGTTCAATATGGCTTCCTGCTCTGCTCTTTCTATTGCTTCTCAGTGTATAGACAGTATTATAGGCAGCAGAAAAAAACGTAATTGGGATTTCTTTTGCATTTGCTCCAGTGAAAGCTTTAGCAGTTGAAAGAACTACTAATTTCTGTCATGGTTTGATAAAATACACTATCGGGGCACTTTATTTTTCAACCCCGATTGGATGTGATCAGAACACTGTGGCTGTGATCAGCAGAGGATGCTTTGGCTTAATCTTTGTCTTTCCGGATCTGCTGCACCCTCTTCGTTTTAAGAGAGCTTCATGAAGGCATCCTCTGAATCTGCTCTGTGGTTTGAGAATTTGGAGTCCATCTGTTTTTATAGAGAACTGCTCAGGATAGTGAGGAGTGGAGTGACATTTTAAAACTACCTAAGCAATTTCGGACCTTAATTCTCGCTGAAAGTCAGTAGGACTTAAATGACTGGGGCAGGTCTACACTACAGGGGAAAATCGAATTAAGGTATGCAATTTCAGCTATGTAATTATGCAGCTAAATTGGATGCACCTGAATTTGGGCGTCCCCGCCATCTCCTCCACTAATGGACTCAGTCAATTCCCTTGCTTCTAATACAAGGACAAGAGTACCATGCTCGATAAAGGCATCCTGTAAATTAGATTTTGTGCATTCCCATTAGGGCAGGGTCGATCTTCCTTGTAGTGTAGATGCACCCTTAGAAGTGCAAACACTTCTCTCTTACCCATGGATTTGTTGGGGTGAGGGAAATTAGGGTATAATCTTCGGTGGTAGTCTTTGCAGAGTGGTACATCTATGTAGATGTAAATCTTATTGCTAAGGAGCTTGTGGTGTCATGTGGTGTTAAAGAAATGATGGTGAAACAGATGATGACCCGTAGCTTCACTTTAAGAGAGTGGTCAAGGTTGCAATAGCTCACTGAGGTATTTAGGGTTATGGGTCGGGGGGGGGAGGCAGATTTTGTTTTGGCTCATCTCTGGTAGAAGCTGACATATTGAATCCCTTAAGGATGTGGCTGCATCTCTTTAACATCATTTGATGGCTGATGCACATCTATTCTCCAAGGGGGGGGAAGAAATTATTTGAAGCAAAAATAAAGATGGTATCAAGAGGCAAGAAGGAAAAAAATAAGGAAGAGATGTAGGTCATCACAATTAATAGCTTTAGAGACGTGCCCTGTGAGCTTTGCTTTTTGTAGGAGTTTGTGAGCCTGGCCTAATACATTGATCTTTATCTAACCCTTTCTTCAAACTTCTCACTGCAAAGAAATTGTCTAAAAGGTAGAGAAAGAAACAAAGAATGAACACTCGTGATTGTGGGACATGAGTGGTGCAAGTAAAAGGAAGACGAGTAGCTAATACACCCAGACTGAAGTATTGTGCATGCAAATCTTGTGCCAGAACCCCTACTAGTAGGGTGGTGGCTCATTTTTTGCTAGAGGCTTGTGACAGAAGAGAAGTAGTTGGATGTAAGTTGGGTGGGGGGAAAGACAGGGATATTCTGGCCAAGATAAGTGAGACCCTTCCACCAAAGGGAGTTGGAAGAGTCCCTTTGGAGTAGGAGGGGGTGGGAATGTGTGAGCAAGACTGAGGAGATGAAAGCAGGGGAGCCATGGAAGTCATTTGTAAAAGTTTGCAGTAAAGCATCCTCCTTCCATTGCTAAATTTGCTGCAGCTCCAAAATGGCAAGTTTGAGGAGGGGAGGGAAAGAAAACAGAATTAGACTAAATAGGAAAATTATTTAGAAATAATGTATCTCTGCAAACCTAAGTTGCCACGTTCTTTTGAGTTTTAGTTTCATTGTAAGTTACAGCATATCCTTAAACCTAGTGCGGAAATGTGGTCTAATGTTGCAGCCTCAGAGGTTTTTGGCCTGGTCCTGTGAGGTGCTCATACGCTCTGTTCTCATTGAAGCCAATGGAAGTGGTTAGTGATCACTGGCTCTAAAGATCAGTCTCTAAACTGAGTCTGGGTAAGGATGCCAATGTGCAGGATGGGAGGAGTGAATTGGTTCTGTAGGCACAGTGCATAATTGTGGTGCATCACGCTATTATGTGAAATGCCCCTCCCCCCGTATTCTGTCACTTGCTGTTTTTGCACTTGTATGTGTTGCTCTTGATTAATTCCTTGCTTTGGTATTGACTTCAACGTTTCCTTTGTATAACCAACCTGTCCACCCAGTTTAGGCATAACTGAAGTCTAGCATGAAGGATATAAAGGTTCCATATACTAAATCATGACATGGTCTGATGAGAGTTTGATTAGGTTTTTGCGCTGTTGCTGGGTAATAGCTATGAGGTTGGTCGACCCTGCTAATGTCTTCATTCGGCATCTTTTGTTTCCTCATCAGGATGGATCACCCAGTTCTTCATGTCTCCTGGAATGATGCTGTAGCGTATTGTACGTGGGTGGGGAAACGATTACCCACAGAAGCTGAATGGGAGTACAGCTGCCGAGGAGGCCTTGAGAATAGGTACTCATCAAGAATCTTTCCTCTTGAACATAGAGAGATATCGGAATCTTATGTCCAGAGGAAAGCAGTGTGCTGTTTTCTCTCTTAGTGCAAATGCACATGTTTGTGCAAGAAAAAAATGTAACAAACATTTTGTACAGCATCCTGTGTCTAGAGTGCATCCGAGATAATGTTTTAGTCCTGTATAAGTTGGAATGAAGAAATAACTGAGACAAGGTGTAACAAGGCTGAAAATGAGCTGAATGCTGTTGCAGGTGACAGGAGATACAGTGCAGAAGACTCTTCCTACCACTCCCAAAACTGTTCAGTCTGAGAAAGCCAGTTTGAAATAAACTAAAGGCTTGGGCAGGGGGTGTAGAGAGAATGAGAGCTCAAGTAGTCATAATTCACTTCATTGCACGGACACTACTTGGTTCATCTGTCAGTAGGTTTCTATATCCTAAAACGTTATATCAAAGAACAGCACATTATGCTTGAGAGAGAGAACCATCATCCCTTTTAAGGCTTAGTCAACATTGTGGGTTTATGCAGATGGAGTTGGAACGTGGATTGTATATATTCTATGTGTCCAGCTCCTCACATGTAAACTATGTAAAGCATATTTACATTGTAATTTTTCTTGTAGCTAAGTAAAAAACACAACTGACAAAAATGGGAGTTGGGTTTAATTTTGTAGGATCTAATCTACTTAAAATAGTTTAATCTTTTTTTAAAATAACAGTAATGTTGCCTGGTTAGATAACCATATAAGTTCGAAACCTCGACCAGGCTCTTGCATTCCCCTGGGTATTTTTGTGTGGCTGACATAACTGGATCAGCAGCTTTTCATGGATTGATCCATTTACATAGCTCTTTGAGACTAGCAGTAGTCTTCTCCTTTCCTCCTTTTCTCTTCTGTTGCCTCAATTGCTGAAGGCTGGCCACACTTCTGACTGCTTCTTTCTTGTGTTTCTTCCAACAGACTTTTCCCATGGGGCAATAAGTTTCAGCCAAAAGGTCAGCACTATGCCAATATCTGGCAGGGCAAGTTCCCAGTAAGCAATACAGGAGAGGACGGCTACACAGGAACCGCACCTGTAAGTGCGTCGGAGTATATTAGCAACGCTTCTTGCACCTTCATCTTTTCAAGTTGCCAAATATTTAATTCCAGCTATGGGTGTTAAAGCAAAAAAATCTTTTTTGAAGGTTGCCATCACGCAGTTGTCACTGCTCTTAAAATGGAAAAAGGCACTATATTTATTCCCCCAGAGTGTGAAATACAGGCTAAAATAACCATCATTTAACTTTTTAGCTTCACTAAAGTTAGCTATATGTCTGTAGTTGACTTAAAAAAAACTTAAGGCTTCCAGGATGATGAATATGGTATAACTCGCCCTGAATAAATAAAATGGTTTTGACAGTGGGTGACGTTTGGCTAGCATTCTGGGTGAATACTTAGTTTCATGACCTCTGCAATGGTGTTCGTTGATTTGGGTATTGAGGGGAATGTGAACTTGTACAGTACTTCCACTTATAAAGATTAGCAGTATCTCTCATAGTGAGGAAGCCACAATGTTTGTTAATGTTTGCAACAGAAATGCTTGCTGTAGTCTTTCTAAATAAGAAGACTAGTGTGAATACTAGGTTTTTTTTTTTTTGTTTTTGTTTTTTTTTTCTTTAAGAGAAGTGGTGACAAGAAGGGAAGTCGGCACAGGCAGAAGTTGAGAGACGCTTCCCATTCTCTTGTTGGGCACTCTGGCATTCACAAATGGGGTTGTATACTGGTTTTTATCATGACCTACTGTAGCAGGGGTCAGCAGCCTTTCCAAGGTAGAGGGCTGAAATTTGACCTTTTCACATTTGTGTACAGTCCAAGTGCCACTCATGCTTTTTAAAGTCACTGATAGTCCTATTTACAAGAGCTTCATTAATAAATAAAGATGCAGAACTTTACCATTTAGGTGGTGGTTGGTAGCATTAACACTTTGTTGATTCCCAGCCAGCATGGCTTTGAGCGAGCTCCCAACTGCATATGGAAGGAGGGGTGATGCTAAACTCCTGCCTCATGTGCCAATGAAAATTGGCTCACGTGCCGCTCTTGGCACTGGTGGCCGGGGGTTGCTGACCCCTGCAACTTGAGTTTAACTTCCATTAATGCCAAGAGCAATTATGTGTTTTGCATGCAGATTAGAAAGTATCCCAGCATCTGCTCACAGGTGCCGGTTGCAATTTGCCTTAAACCACTGGCTTGAACAATAGCAGGGTGAGCCAGATAATTTATGGTTTAACAACAGTACTTGTAAGCATCGTGGGGAGAAAGCCTTGAGTGTATATTGGCGCTGTCCATAACAATGATGAATTTGAATGGTCTTTTAAAAAGAAATCTCCAGGTTTCCGTAGTTCAGCCCTTTTGTAGGTTCAATATTTAACCCTTGTCTGAGTGAAGACACTGACTAAAATACTTTCCTTATTCATGAGCCTTTCTATTTCTGCATGGGTAACTTGTTTTTCATTCAAAGATTTGAGATCAGGAGCATCTAATCAGTGGATTTTTAACTGGTTGGTCATTGGGGTTACATGCTATTTCATGCAGCAAGACTAAATAATAAATGATCTTTCAACATTATCTGTTCTCTAGGTTACAGCATTTCCTCCAAATGGCTATGGCTTATACAACATAGTGGGAAATGCTTGGGAGTGGACATCTGACTGGTGGGCTGTTCATCATTCTGCAGATGAAACTCACAATCCCGTGAGTTGTGTGTGTTTTTTGTATCATATGTGCTGTGACATGCCTTTTTGCTACTCTGCTGTATCTCCAATTAAAGCCACAGCTCACTCCACCATGCCATATGCAGGACTGGTCAGGCTCTGTCATCTCTGCAAGTTGTTACTTTCTTACAGTGACATTGTAACATTTTTTAATTAGTATCACCACAATTCTACAGGCCCTTCCAAGGTTTGGGAATTGAATGTTTTCACCCTAGCACCTGACTTGTAAGCACGAAAACTTACAGGTGCTGCAGAACTATTTTAAAAAAATTTTTTTAAAGCTCTTGTTTTACCCCAAGAGAGTGTGAGAGGTAACAGAAGTGCAGAGGAGATGTGTGAGCCAAAAAAAGGCACAACTTGTGCAACTGCTGGTGTGGTATCTTAAGTTTCAACTTACTTGTGTCTATTGATAAATAAAAGCAGAGTCTTGTTTAGTGATAACCAGTACATCCAGGGCTCAGTACATCTTGGCTGTGTCTACACTGGCACAAATCTTCAAAATGGCCATTTTGAAGATTACTAATGGGGTGCTGAAGTGCATATTCAGTGCCTCATTAGCATGCCACCGGCCGCGGCTCTTGAAAATTGCCGCATTTCACTCCCGCGCGGCTCGTCCTGACGGGGGTCTTTCCGGAAAGACCCCCGTCAGGATGAGCCGCGCAGGAGTAAACTGCAGCAATTTTCAAGAGCTGCGGCCGGTGGCATGCTAATGAGGCACTGAATATGCATTTCAGCACCCCATTAGTAATCTTCAAAATGGCCATTTGCATGACCATTTCAAAGATTTCTCTTAGTGTAGACGTAGCCCTTGAGTCAAATATTAAATGACATTTTGGAAGAAGTAGCAGCTTACCCATTGTCAAGATGCTAATTTGCAACTTTTTTCTTTGTTAGGCTTTTATAAGTACTGACTGCATTATCTTTCTGGGGGCCTCTCTGGTGGCTTTGTGGTATAGCTGCTGCTGCTTCCGCTTTCTCAGCAGACTCCAGTTCCTGCATGACACTGTTATTTCTCCTCTGATCAAGGACAGCTAAACCTAGGAAGTGAACTGCAGTACTCACTCTGTCCTGTAGAGTACTTGGTCTGTACCTCCTGTGGAAAGACTTGAAATCATTCCCCTCTGGGCAGGAGCTATCTTAGTCCTGAGTGGGACACAAGCATTACCACTATAATCTCCTTCCAGCAACATTCAAAACTGTGATACTTGGGAATTATGGTGATCTTCTCCCTTAGGTGCCCCTTGACATAGTCACAGTCCTTTCTTGTAGCTCAATAATTGCTGCAACATGAGCAACTCTCCATTTCTGCTGCTCAGGAGATTGCAGAGGTCCTTGTGTCCTGCCCTTTTCAAGAAGAGAATGTTGTCGTCAGAAGAGAGAAGTCGGATTCATTCTAGAGTGTAGGACTAAGTGTTGCCTTCTGTAGTATCCAGTAGGCAGCTTATTCTGTTGCATATGCTTAAACTCTCTAATAACAATCATGCTGTCTTACTTCACATAAAAGACAGAAGGTGGCCTGATCATCATCTTTCTGTTATGCATGTTTAACTTCTACTGAGTAATTTCTACGCCTTCAGTTTCTCTTGCTTGATTTAGATCTGAATACTCTTAAGCTATTCAGGTACATTGCTTTCTCTCACTGGGCTGATGGTGGACCAAGACCTTTCTCTTCCATTCATGTGCCTGCAGTTTGCCCTCACAGAACATTTTCAGCACACTAGGGAATGCTTAGAGTATAAATGAGAACGAGGTCACTTACTGGTAACCAGTGGCTTCATGCTACAGTTCAACAGATTAACCATGTGGAGCCCGTGTGTGGTTCTGCATGAACTTTTGATCTACTGAAAGCAGCTGCAAGTGCATGTTCAGTTCTGACTCTCAGTTGCATACACAGTCAAATGTTGTTGTGTGCATTTATTTTAATACTTCTTGCATTTGTAAAAATTCTTCCTCCTCCTCCTCCACCTTTTTTGCCCTTTCTTTACTGTGTAGAATCCAAGGGTAGCTTTCAGGGTCTTGTTTCACTTCTTACCTCCATATCAATTAAGGTCCTGTTCTTTGACAGTGTATCAGAAATGCTAGCCTTAAATCCAGGCTTTTGTCTCTCCATAAAGAGAAGGCTTTGGAGTGGCGTGGAGAGGAGGAGTTTCTCATAAGAAAAGTTTAGAACTACAGAAAAATTTTCCTGAAATATTAGATCATGATGGGAATGGGTGTAGGAAGACTGGACCGCCTAGTAATTCCTATCAGTTGGAAGCACCACTTTACAGCCTCTGTATCGACACCATGAGCTGCATTCAGTGGCCCAGAACAGTGCATGAACTCCAAGCATACAGCTGATTTCTGTTCTTGAGAGAGAATAGGGATAGTGTTTTTTCCTCTTGTTTTGAGAGACAAACAACATCTGTGTACTTGGAAAGAGATGGGAATGAGCACAGGACTAGTAGTTTGTGGCATAATGTGACTCCCATCCTTGTTCACCTGCTTAGTGGAGTGGTTGTTTGGATTTTTAGCTATTAAGAGGGCTGAAACTCTTGCAAATCCACTATCAAGGAACTGGTAGGCTAATCTGGGTAGGCAGAAAGTGAGTTCTTATAACAACAAAATACCAAGAGTTGAGGACATTTCTCCCTTGCTGCTGTTGATCGGCCAAGCCACTTCTTTCCCTTCTGCAAAATAAAACTAGTATGTCTGAGGCTGATAGCTGAGCTGTGTGATTTCTATGTGATTCCTTGTCAAAATTTTCTGGAGATAAGGGGAATGGAAGTAGTAGTACTTTATTGCATGCTTTTCTAAGGTACTCAACACCATTAATCAGTGTCATTACGATTAAGTTTTATATCTCTGAACTAAGGGACAGAATGGATAGTGACACACAGGGTACTACTGTGAATAAATCCCTGGAATCTTGACTTTCAATCTGTTGCTTCCTGCAAGCCTATATATACTCCATTTTGGCACTAGCTAGCTTTACATGTAGGCTTTTTTTAAACTGTTTTGTGTGTTTTTGTTTAAAAGAAAAAAAATTATGCCATTTTGCCAACAAGGCCCTTTCTGTGGCTACTTTGCCTTGGTGTTCCATTTACCTGTGCAACCAGTAGTGCCTGTAGCTTGACTTGCTGGCATGCCTAAACTTCATATTGCTGCTCTCAGTTCTTGCTATACATAGGAGTCTCTTCTTCAGCCAGAACATGCAGTGCTAACACTGTAGCCACCTCTTCAACGTGTGACTATTGGAACAGCTTGAGTCACTTTTTTTCTTCTGCTGCTTTCTTCCATTTTTCCATTTATCAAGACAAAATTGGGGCATGTTTTCAAGAGGCAAATGCAGACATTTAGATTTTACCTGGAATTTGAAACATACATCCTGAAGTCTGTCTTAAAATTGGGCCTAAAATGCAAATTAACCCAGCGTTGCAGATCTGCCTTTAGAGTTTTTAAGTCCTTGTTCTTGACACCACTGCCCTAGAATAGTGGTGTTTTGATCATAAGGCTGGATTATTGAGTTGATACTGTTAATACAGATTCAGGATACTCTTAAATAGTAATCAACGATGTATGAAATGTGCTTATAGTAGCAAAGGTGCTAGAAAATGTGTTTACAAATGTAGCTTTTTTCTGACTTAAGGCAGAAGTTAAAATTAACTATATAGACACTTTTTTTTTTTTGTGAGAATTTAAGGAAGACAGTAAAATGCGTTAGACATGCAAATTAGGATTGCCAACTTTCTAGCTGAACAGCTTTGCCCCACCCCAGGACCCTGCCTCTTCTCCAAGGCCCTGCACTCTACTCACTCTATCCCACTGCTCAGTCTCACTCATCCTCACTCATAGTCACTGGGCTGGGGCAGGAGATTGGGGTATGGGCTCCAGCGCAAGGCCACAGATGAAGGGTTCATCTTGAGAGAAGGCTCGAAATGGGGTCTTGGGATATGGGAGGGGATGAGGGGTTTGGGATGCAGGGGCGCAGTTGTAGGCTGGCCTTGAGGAGTTTGGAGTGAGGGAAGGGGCTCGGGGCTAGGCAGAGGGGTTGGAGTCTGGTTGTGGGTGTGGACTCTGGGGTACAGCTGGAGGTGAAGGGTTAGGGTGCACGAGGGGACTCAGGGATGGCATGTGGGCTCTGTGAGGGGAATTTTGGTCCAGGATGGGGTTGCCATTTGGGGCAAGGGGCTCTGGGAGCAGGTCTTATCTCAGGCAGTTTCCTGAACAGACAGCATGGCTCATAGATGGAGAGAAGCCAAGTGGCTCTGTGCACTGTTCCTGCCTGCAGATGCTGCCCCCACAGCTTCCATTTGCCATGGTTCCTGGTCAGTGGGAGTTGTGGAGGCAGCACAAGGAGTCCCCATGAGCATTCCTGCACCTAGGAGCCAGATATGGCAGCCATTTGTAAGAACCCAGTGGAGCCAGGAAGCCTACCGCAGCCTGTATGCACTTCCAACCAAACTTTCAGTGGCATGGTCAGCACTTCTGAATGGAGGCACCATGATCTGTTTTTCGGTCGGATGCCTGGCAACCAGTGCTCCCTGTAAGCTGAGCGTCAGGGTGGCTGCTCAAGAGAGATTCGGGTACAGTTGATTAGCAGAGCCCCCAGAGCATTTGATTCTATTGATGGTACACATCCACATGTCTTGGTGCACATAAAATTTATACCACCCATGGGTGGAAAAAAATTACAGGGAACACAGCTGGCAACCCTAGTGCACACACTGACCTCTTACAGCATGTGTATCTGTGTATGGTGGGACTTTTGGACATAGCCCATATTGGCCTAATTCTTCTGTTCCCGTCTGAAGTCTATGGTAAACCTTGCTTTGGAAGAACATGCAAAGCAATATCCCTAGCCACAGAAGGCTTCTGGTTCCAATGCGTTTTAGTCGTAAGGTGTGAAATAACTAACCATACATTCTGAGTGCCAAAAATAGAACACCTAGCTCTCTTTTTCCAAATGCCTTAGCATCAGCCCAGATATGCACAGTACATCCAATAGGCCTCACAAGTCCAGGTGAGACAAAAGTGAGGAACGTGGAAGCCATTAAGTGTTGTTACTGACATTCCCTTTTCTGGTCATGTTCCTCTTTAAAGACTCCTTTGGTCATTTTGTTTACAAAAAGCACAAAGGATGAAAACGTTCTTTTTTAGCATTGTAAACCATTTTTCTATTTAGTTCGAGGGGTGAGAGGCGGGGAGGGAAAGTGTCAGCCTATGTGTATCCAGCAATTCTATAACTATATCCTACACCATCTAGTCAGAACGTTTCTGCCCTGAGCCACAGGACTTCAGGTGGGGGGAGGGAAGGTTAGCAATTAAGTTCTCGTTCATTTCTTGTCTCTACCCAAGGGGTATGTTAATATCTTTGGTGGTGGTGGCAGCTTTGCAGTTTGTTCACAACGTTCCTGTATCAGAGACACCAGCGAATAGCCATTGAGAGAGAAATGTAGGCAAGATTTCAGCCAGAGACCTTGGAAATAACTCAATTCTCCTTCCAAACCATCTTCCTTTTAAATATTTAGGTATTATCTTTATTGCAGCTTCCCCACCCCTTCTCTCTCTGTATCTCTGACCCACCCATATACTCATATGCTGCATCCATACAAGTGAAAAAACCACAAGGTGTTTTTCTCAAACCTTGAGTTATGTACTTTCCTATCCCTGTTCAGTGTTAGCAAGTTTAACATGATCTTTATTTCTACAGGACTGAATGCATAAGGCAGCCAGCCCAAAAGAAATTGGATAGCAACCTCTTTAACCCACGGTGTCATATCAGAGTGCCTAATCCACTTCTCATGAAAGAGTTCTAAGACTCAGAGGTTTCTCTGTAACATTCCACCTTCACTAGAGTAGAGTTCTGGTGCTAAATATTAGAGCTCAGTGCATGTGAAGTGTTTGTTTTTGTGTTGTCTCATGTTACTTGTGCAGATGCCACCCTTGTTGTTTTTAAGTGAACTTTTTCTAAGGTTACAGTGCTGATTGCTAATCAAATTAGAAGGATAGGGCAGCGTAAGCCACAGTCATGTTGGTGGAATGGATGCACTGCAATAGGTATTTTTTCGCATTATTTGGATTTTAGGGATAAGAGCCTGTTGCCTAACCCGCCTCAACTATTCAGAGAGGATTTGAGACGCTTGGAAGAAGTGTTTCCTCATTAGAAGGATTTTTCTGAAGAAATGCTACTGTGTTTGCAACATCTGTGCCGAAGTTCTTCAGCAGTGAACTGTGAGGGTTTTGAGATACAAGGGTCATACTGATTTCTAAGAAAACTGAACCGCTTTAACTTAGTTATTGAATTTAGTCCCAACGTTTTCCCCCTCACATATTGAAAACAGGGAAGTTTTTAGCAGTGAGCTCTCTTCCTTGAACAAGTTTAAAAGTGATTGATGTTAGATTTCTAAAGATGAAGCATTTACAAAGCGGGTTCTGACAGTGATTTGAGTCGGGGGATACAGAAACTGAATCCCATAATATGAGGAAAAAACCCTACTACAAGATATTAAAATGACTTGGAATCTGGAAAATAGGCTTCTGTGTTTTTTAAAGCTTCTCTTCTCTGAGCTATAGACAACCAATGTAAGCAGTATAGAAAGTTGTCTGTCTGCTTAAAGACAAGAAAGGAAAAGAATTTCCTAAAGGAGCCTACAAGGGTCACTGCGACTGAAATCTGAAAACATCTGTTAAATAAGGCACAGAGATGATGTGATTTATTCTGTGTCCATAGTGAAAACACAGCATTACATACAAAGGACTAAGCTTCCAACAGTACCCGGAGAGCACAGTCCAAGTTTGAGGTTTGTATAGTTCACATTAAAACATTGCAATGAATTGGGGAGCAGTTAGTGTGCTTTCCTAGTACAGTGTTTTTAAAGAGGCCATCAATGTGGTATTCAGGCATTCTCTGTCCTGTCCTCAGTGCTATGTGATACATGTCCTCAATCCCACCTATAGGAAAAGAAAATGAGAATCGGGAGTCAGACCAATTCAACGTGATAAAAAGCCCCTCTATTTTTCAAGAATTGTAAGGGTGGAGGGAGTACAATTGTTGGTAGGACTTTAACCGCTAGCTTGTCAGACAGCACTGGGGCTCTTCTGTCCTATTATGAGGTTAGATGGATATGCAAAATCCCACACTGATTGTTGTTCTGCCACACAATACAAGGTGCAGTGGATGAAGAAGACGCCACGTCTGTTCCAGCCTCTGTTGAATGTTTCCTAGTTTTTTGTATGGCTAGGAGTCGATAGTTACTTGAGGTAATAGCCCTTGAGAAGCGTGTGTGTGTGTTGAGAGTTACTGTATATAGTTAGTCACATGACTTTGGTTACCTTGGAAGGAACGGATTATTGTTTTGGTTGCAGACAAAATGCTGCTGGTGGCTTCTAGAAAAGGAGAGAAAATCAATATGCTAGTCAGAAGGCAAAGGTTGGACCCAAAGTCAGTTTGAAAGACAAGTCACAACAGAAGCTGTTCAGCAATGTGAGATGTATTTATGCCAATGTATTTCTAATAACCTTGTGGTGTAATTAACTTACAGTAGAGGTCTATGCAGGAAGGTAGTAAGGTTGGATCTACAAATGGATGGTGCTTTCAGGGCTGGAAGATGAATGGAGGAAATATAGCCACACAATTCAGAGTGGTCCTGACAATGACACACACACTCCCAAAGGCTCTGTCTTCTATTTAGGTGTTTGCCATAAACTAAGAAGCCAATGTATTCCCTCTCTTGAAATCTGCAGTCAAACAAGAGCCCATAAGGCACTCTGTACACTAGTTAGTCTTGAAGTTACACATCAAAATATGTCTGCGACATAGGTCTCAAACTGTCTTGTGACTCTTGCTTACTGTCAACCTGATAAATTGTAGATGGGGAGATTTTTAGAGGCCCCACAGATAGTTAGGCACTCATTAAAAACTGAAGGAGTTGGGGCCCTTACTTTCTTTTTTTCCCCCATGGTATTTCATAAGTACAAAGTCCTGATTCCTATACCAGGTAGCACAGCCTTAAGATAAACTTACCCAGTCAATCAGTGGATGCCATTGTGAGGCACTTAAATATCAGAAGCCTCTAGCAATCAAAAATTTCCAAGGCATGAAGTTTTTTTTAAGTTCATTTCCTGTAGTTTTTTCCAAATCACTTATTTAATGGATTTTCGGGGAAGGGTGATGTATGCTTTTGAATTTTAATACTTCCCATGCGTGGAGCCCTGTGCAGATACAAAATTTCTATCTGCATCTGATCCACAATCCCCAGATATTGTCTGCAGATATTTGCAGTTCTAAAGGGAATAGCTATAGATTTGCAGGGCACGACCCATTCTGTCAGACATATTTAGGGCATGAACAGGGCTCTACCATAGGATGGTGCTTGCTGGAATTCTCTTGTATGTGTAACTTGCTGTTTGTTTTTTAAAAGTATAGGTTGTTGGCCTGAATTCACGTCTTGGAGGACATATGGGCCATTATACTAAATGGTCCTTCTGCAAGATATGAGGAGCCAAGTGGCTTTTATTCTGAACTGCAGTTCCTAACAGATTTATTGTCCTTACAGTAAACCCCTGACTTACGCGTAGGTTGCATTCCTGGGCAACCAGAGAGAAGTAGAATTTTGTGGGGGAGGGGCCTCTGGTCCTGACTCCACCTGGCTCCTGCCAGGTTCCCAGACCTGGTTCCTGGCTCCCCACTGCTCGCTGGAGCAAGGAAATTGACCAGCACAGCAGCTCTGGTGAGTTTCCTGGCTCCCACAAGTGGAGGGGTTGGCTCCCACAAGTGGAGGCTGCTGCCTGTTTCCTGGATCCCCACCACTCACTTGGAATAATGCATGCCGAAATCATAACACAAGTCGAAATTGTGTAAGTTGGGGTCTACTGAACTGTAAATGGCCTTGTAAGATGTGAATTTAACCCTCCACTTCCCAGTATCAGTGAAAAGAGTGTATCATACTCAGAAAAGCTTTCATAGCTGTGTGAAAGCAACAGAATAATTAATCTTGTGTTTGTTACAAAGTCAGTAACTGTAAGTCATGAAGATGAAGTATTTTATAAATGTGACTGTCTAGATAGAACACAGACTGGAACTTGGGCTAGAGCTTTCAGTTCATTTGAGATAAGGTGTTTCTTTAGTCATCAGTCCAGATATCAAGTGCTCAAGGCAGTAGCTTCTCTTCTGTTGCAATAACCCAGGACATGAAACTTTCATATGTACATGAGGATTTCCAAACAGGCAGGAATAAGAACAGGACGGCATAAAACAGCAGATTTAGAAGCTCTCCTTTGATATATTATGCAGCTTTATCAGCACTGAATTGAGAGGGGAAAATAAACAATTGTCAAACCTTCATACATGTGCATTGGATATACTTCCAGTGGCATTTCATGGCTCTTGTGTAGTATCGTGCAGGCTCTGTTATCTATTGTGATACTACTGCTTGTTGTAGACTTTTAATATCCATTAAGAAACACTTTTAGGCAGACAAAAATTCAGATGGTGTGATAAGACTTAATGGGGAAAATTCTGCCTGGCATTGCGCCACACCGGGAATGCAGATCTTGGCCAAGGATATCATATAATAATTCATTCTGGAGGGTCTTTTGCGTCACTTTGATAGAGTAGGTTTTATACTATCAAGTTGTTAACTAGATGTTCTGTTATGAAATTATTTGGCTTGAGTTTCAGGACCCCTGTAATGGCAGGGAAAATAATCCCTTCAGCAGCATTGCTTAGTCATGCAATTGCAAGTGAAATTTGTTTCTATGGTGAAACTATGCTGAGGGAAATGCAGATATCATCTAATAGAGCAGAAAATGTAAAAGTGATACTTCAACTTCCTACTCCGAACTGCAGCATTGGCAGCATGGTGGGGGTGGGAGGGAGGAGCAATGTCAGAAGAATCTAGTCCCTTTATTTTGAGAAGGGATTTTACCTACTTGCTGTACCATCCTGTGTTTCTTAATAGTTACAGAATATCAAGATCCTGAGTCAGAAACTAGAGCAAGTCAAACTGTGTTCACAATAAGATTGGTCTTTGCTTGGGCACAGCATGCAGTCATGGGTAGTGCCTGTGAGTGCAGGACCAAACGATGTCAACTTTGTTTTGTGAAGTGTAAATAAGCAGCTTGTAAAGAGCAGCAGAGCTTGCATTTGATGAAAAAAGCATGGCTCCCTCCTGGAGACTGCTTTAATTGTAGCAATTTCTGTGTCTCAGGTATGCAATGCATAGTTACTGGGTGACCTACAAGTCTATATTAAATATATAATTTAGCACAGCATGGACTGGCAGTGCGGATGACTAGTGGTATGTGTGGAAGGTTACACTCAAGGTTTGACAAAACACTTCAGTTTGCCTCTGAACTAGTGGTAGAAATGCTTGAATAAACACTTTATTTCTACAATATATATTAATATTCCTGTAATGAGGACTGCGTTATCAGGAACTGTTTTTTTCCGTCATTGCATAAATAAATTGAACTTGCAAGAGCAACTTGTGATCTGAAACCAGCACTTAATTTAACTTCTGCAAGTTGTGTTTTACAGCTAAGTAGTCAGTTTCAGTAAAGTGGATTTTAATAATCTCTAAATTGAATTTGGCTGACAGCCTTGACAGCCATAGCTTTTTGGTTTCCAGCTGTGGCTTGGATTTGCCCTTTGGTACTATTTTTTTAATACCCCACATTCCACTCAGTGATTGCCACAGTTCCTGGAATAAATGCACAATATCAAATGCCTGATTATGGGATGAAAGGAATCAGATGTACAGGTGCCCGCATGAGTCAGATAGAACCAGTAGTCACAGATTTCTATATAACTGCAAGGTGAAGGCCCAGCTGATCAGGTACATGCTGTCATGGGAGAGCTCAGGCATGCTGATTTTCTCTATCTGGTAAGGAGAAAAGCCTGAACAAATATGGGCTCTTTGTGCTCTTACACTTTTTAATACATAAAATTAGATGGGGTCTCCTAGCCAAAGGAATACCAAAATCAATCATTACATTTTTACATATGTATTACCTGTAACAGTCTTAGGTGTATCCCACTTTAGCAATTGATGTGTGAGGCTTGGCTTCCTGGGGGCTTTTGGACACAGCAGCTTCAGTAGAGAGCTGCATTTGAGTTCTGCAGAGTAAGCAAGGTTGGAATACACCCACTCAGCCAATGTTCAGCTAGAGATGATGTGATGGGTCTGTAATTTATGATTACTGTATGTTGGCCTGGTTATTGGGATGTTTTCTATAGGACTATGGATTTAGTTTGATGGGGTCTTCTGGAAAAACAGGCAAAAAGGAAAAGAATTAAAATAAGCTACCTCTTAGCAAACTCTTGAGTTTGTCCTTTAGCAATTGCTAGAATCTTTCACTGGCTGAGGACTCTGTCTCGATCTCCAGTTGGGCTGCAGAATTAATTAGGACTGCAAGTATCAAAGTGTGATAACAAACAAGAACAAAAGAACTATAATGCGGCTCAAAAGGGTCAGTGTCTCTCGAGCAGTAGCTGCATGTGGCAACAAGACTGAAAGATAGACCTGCTAAGGCTGCCTGAAGAAGTTAGCCCAGCGTAGGTTATCATCAGGGAGTGGGTAAGCCTTCATGTGAGCACATGCATGTGGATTGTTCAAAACTCTTTCAAAGCTTGGCTGCTACTGAGAAAACATACTATTACTTCTGCCTTGAGAACACAATCTGATTGATGTACATCACCGGTCAGCTTCTAAAAGAGAGAGTACTGTAGCTGAGGGGCCAGTCTGAGTAGGAAAATTGCGAAATTACACCCAGATAGAGTTCTTACACATTGTACTTTTTTTCTACACAGGGCAGAGATGCTGCCATCTCTGCAACAGTAACATTTCACTCTGTAGTCAGCGTGTAAGTACTGCTGCAGCTGTCTGTAAAAGCAGGAAGAGTGATAATGAAAAAGGGTAGCGACAGAAGGAAGATTTGACTCAATAATTTAAAGGGCTCCTAACTGGGAGCCTGGGAATTAGAACTGATGTGTGCAGTAGCCAAATGATATTTGTCGTAAGTGAGCATTGTGTTAATTCATACTAAGAAACGAGGCTTAGACTTGTGAAAGGTGCAGTTCTACGCTCTTGATAAACCAATTGGGGGGACTTCTGAAATAAGCAGCTCTGTTTCTGCATCCTTAAGATGCTGTTAAATGTGAGCCTTAGTCCTTGACAACTTTCTTGATTATATTCTAGTGTAGATAGTTTCCAATGCATAACTTGCGTAATACACTAAGGTTTTATTTTGCAAACAAGAGCCATCCTTTTCAGGTGTAACTATTTTAACTTGAAGGTTTCCCTCACCATAGTGCTTTCTACAAGTGATCCTGTCCAAACTGTTCAACTACACTTGGTATCAGGAAGTCTTACGAAATGCAACATACAAAGGAAAATAAAATGCCTATGATTTCAGGCTACCTTAGGGTGGATATTGTGGTGTGTTTGAGAGAACTGTCCATCAATGCCCACAACAAAGAGGTGTGGTGGCCTAATAAGCTTATGCCTCAGCCTTTCACATGGGATATGCTAGTAACTCATGTAGGGGTTCCAGGAGTGTGTCCGTGGCACATTTGATTACCTCTGGTGGTATACCATCCTGACCAGGGGCCTTTTCCTGCTGCAATGCTGTCGATGGCTCTCTTCAGTTCATCCACAGTCGGTTCTTGATCCAGTTTGTCCATTACTGGTAGGAGCTCGACGGCATCGAGGGCTGCGTCACCACAACATTCTCGCGTGAGTACAGCTCGGAGTAGTGCTCAACCCAGCGCTCCATCTGTTTGGCTTTGTCAGCAATGACTTCACCAGATTTGGATTTCAGAGGTGCTATCTTGTTCTGGGTGGGTCCTAATGCCTTCCTCATGCCCTCGTACATTCCTCTGAGATTACCAAAGTCGGCACAGGTCTGGATGCTGCTGCATAGCTGGAGCCAGTGGTTGTTGGCACAGCGCCTGGCTGTCTGCTGTACTGTTCTTCTGGCCTCTCTAGCTGTGTCTACACGTGCACGCTACTTTGAAGTAGCGGCACTAACTTCGAAATAGTGCCCGTCGCGGCTACACGCGTCGGGCGCTATTTCGAAGTTAATTTCGACGTTAGGTGGCAATATGTTGAAGTCGCTAACCCCATGAGGGGATAGGAATAGCGCCCTACTTCGAGGTTCAACGTCGAAGTAGGGACAGTGTAGACGATCCGCGTCCCACAACGTCGAAATTGCCGGGTCCTCCATGGCGGCCATCAGCTGGGGGGTTGAGAGACGCTCTCTCCAGCCCCTCAGCTCACTGGTGGCCGCGTGGAGCGGCCCCTTAAAGGTCCCCTCCCCCTCCCTGCCTCTGCAGGAAGCTGAGGGAAGGTGCAGGCTGCAGCCTGCACACGCGGCCAGCCTGCACCACCCTCAGCCCCTGAGAGCTGCGATGGCCGCCCGGCAGCGCCCCCAGGGGACCCCCCCCCCCAAGGGGAGCCAGGGCAGCCAGCCCAGCCAGAGGGCCAGCCAGGCTGGGAAGCGGCAGCGGGGCCCCTCCTGGACGGAGGCCGAGCTGCGGGACCTGCTGGGGCTCTGGAGCGAGGAGGAGGTGCTCCAGGTAATGGGGAGCAAGAGGCGGAACGCGGATGCGTTCGCTCGGCTGGCCGACGGCCTGGCTGCCCGGGGTCACCCTGCCCGCACTCCTGACCACGTTAGGAGTAAGGTGAAGGAGCTGCGGCAGGGTTACGCCCGGGCCCGGGATGCGGCCAGCCGATCTGGGGCCGCCCCCGTCACTTGCCCCTTTTACAGGGAGCTCAGGGACATCCTGGGCTCCCGGCACACCTCCTCCCCTCCGGCCACCCTTGACACCTCGGCTGACGAGCCCCAGCAGGCCCTGCAGCCGGAGTCGGCCCCAGAGGCAAGCCCCGCACCCCGGGGGGGCCCCCCCCCCCGGAGGCCATCCCCGGGACATCGCGGGAGGAGGAGGAGGAGGAGGGCTCCTCCTCCACAGAATCCAGCCTGCAGATCCTCCTCCTGCCATCCCGGAGCAGCAGCAGGGCCTCAGACCCCCGGGGATCTCCGGACCGTGGGAGCGGACCGACAGGTAGGTACCCCTCTCTGGTGGACACCCCTGGGCTTGAGGGGCGGGGGTAAGAGAGATGTGTCCAGGGCCCCCCACATGCTCACATGGCCATGGCCCCAAGGATACCAGGGCCATGGCCCTCACAGCACTGCAGCCATCAGCCCCTGCCTCCCCCAACCCCGCATGACAGTGCCATGCCCCATCCCCGGGCCAGGGGGGAGCGGAACCTCGAGGGGGCCCCCGGGAGGAGGGGGTGGGACACCCCGCAGCAGTAGCATGTGATGGAGTGGGGGGAGTGCCAAAGGGAGACTCAGGCTACATATGAGCCACAAGAGCCAAAGAGCTCCCAGGGCCAAAGGAGGATCCTGGGGCTACAGCTGGCAGGTGACACCTCTGCCCTGAACAAACAGGAGGGAGGAGCCGAGCTGGCTTGGAATTGGGGGGCGAGGGCGGGGGCCACAGGTAGAGGCTAGGGGAAGGGAGAGCTGGTAGGCAGCCAGCCTGAGGAGGGGGAAAGCTGCATCCCAGAGGGGCCCCCCTTGGGGTCTTCTCCCCACGACGGGTTGGAAGGACTGTCTCTTCGGACAGCTGGTGCTGTCACTCCTGGGAGAAACTGGCCATCTGTGGCCTAAGAAACCTCTCCTGCTCTCAGACCCTGCGGGGTGAAGTGAGAGTCGCTCCCACCAGGGGACGGGGTGCAGGGCAGGGGGACCCCTGAACCCCATCCATCACAGCAGCATCTCCCGGGGACGGGGATGGGGAACCTGCAGCACAGGGCTGGGGGGACAAAGGCCACGGCTCGGGGCCCACCCTAACGCCTGTCTCCATTCTTCTTCCCCCCCTCATCTCCTGTGTCCTGCACCTGCACCATTCGAAGGACCGGAAGAGAGCGCCGGCGAGGCGTCAGTCGTCCCGGAGAGCCCTCCGGGACCATTGCTCCAGGGCAGCCCCTCGGCTGAGGACCAACCAGCCCCGCGGCGGGCTAGACGGCAGACCCCGCACCTCCAACCGCCGCCGGCGACGGACCCCCAGCTGCTGGCCATCCTCCGTCGGCAGCTGGAGGTCGCGGAGCAGCACCTCCAGCTGCAGGAGCGGGCGCTGGCCTGGCGCCAGGAGGCATGGGGGGGCCTATATGCAGACATTTAACCGCCTGGTGGACTACCTGGCCCCCCATGCCGCGCCGGCCGACCCATCGCCCGCCCTGCCCGCTCCTGCAGCCCCACCACCAGCTGCTCGGCCCGTCCGCCGTCGCCCCGCCACCCACCCGCGAGGGCCAGAGCGCCAAGGGACGCCTGGAGCCACCTGACACTCGCCAGCCCCCATACCTTCCGGTCCAGCCCGCTCCCACCCAGCCACGGACCAGGCTGTGAGCGCGGCGGGGCTCCCAGCCTGCCACGCCCAGTGCCGGCCTATAGGGGCGAGGGGCCCGGGACATGGCCCCCCCCCCTTGTATATAGTTGGACCCTGTTTTTTTGGTCTCCCCGTTTGCCCCGTCCCCCCCATGTAAATAGTTCTCCCCTTTCTCCTCCCTGATTTTCTTTTTATTATTTATGGCACACAGTTGTTTCTTTGGATTGTTTTATTTTTGTACATATTGCTTTTGTTGAACGTTTGTACCTAGTTTTCTGTTTGTGGTTCACATATTTATTTACACCCAAAAAAAAAAGGTTCGGCAAGAAAAAAAAAATTTACGTTCAGCCACAAGTGCGTGCTGTCATTTGTCCAGGACAAGTGGGAGGGGGGGGCGGTGGGGTGCTCCATGGTGTGGGCGGTGGGGCAGGAGTGTGGGGGAGGAAGGGGCGGGCAGTAGGGGGCCTGGGCAGAGTTCACCCCGTGGCCTGTTCGTCGAAGTGGGCCCGCAGGCCCTCCCGGACCCGGGTCCCCTCGGGGTCCACCTGCCGACTGGGGGCAGCAGGTGGCTGGACGTGTGCCCTGCCGGCCTCCGCAGCCCAGCCCTGCAGAAAGGTCTCCCCCTTGCTCTCTACCAAATTGTGCAGGGCGCAGCAGGCACCCACAATCTGGGGGATGTTGTTGGGGCCCGCATCCAGGCGGGTCAGGAGACATCTCCAGCGTCCCTTCAGGCGGCCAAATGAGCGCTCCACCACCTAGCGTGCACGGTTCAGGCGCTCGTTGAAGCGCTCCTGGCTAGCGGAGAGATGGCCCGTGTAGGGTTGCATGAGCCACGGCCGGAGGGGGTAGGCCGCATCTGCGATGACACAGAAGGGCATGGTGGTGTCCCCCAGAGGGATCTCCCGCTGGGGGATGTAGGTCCCCGCCTCCAGCCGGCGGCACAGGCCCGAGTTCCGGAAAACCCTGGCGTCATGGGTGCTGCCAGGCCAGCCCACATAAATGTCCTGGAAACGTCCCCGGCTGTCCACCAAGGCCTGGAGGACGACAGAATGGTAGCCCTTGCGATTGAGGTATCGTCCGCCACTGTGATGCGGGGCGCGGATGGGGATGTGAGTCCCATCCAGAGCCCCGAAGCAGTTGGGGAAGCCCAGGGTGGCAAAGGCGGCGATGGTGGCATCTGGGTCCCCCAGTCTCATGAGCCTGTGCAGGAGCATGGCGTTGATGGCACGCACAACCTGCAGAGAAAGCACATGGGACAGCACCAATGAGGGGTGAGCAGGGTGTGCGTGGCCCTGCCCTGCCCTGGCCCCCCTCCTCTGGCCCCCCTGCCCTGCCCTGCCCTGCCCTGCCCTCCCCCCGTGGGTTCGCTTACCTCCATGAAGACAGCCCCGACGGTGGCCTTTCCGACACCAAACTGCTGGCCCACGGATCGGTAGCTGTCCGGAGCGGCCAGCTTCCAGACAGCGATGCCAACCCGTTTCTGCACTGTGAGGGCATGCCGCATGGCAGTGTCCTGGTGCCTGAGTGTGGGGGTGAGCCACTGGCACAGCTCCAGGAATGTCTGCCAGGTCATCCTGAAGTTCCTGAGCCAGTGGTCGTCGTCCCACTCCCCAAGCACCAGCCGCTCCCACCAGTCGGTGCTGGTGGGGTAGCTCCACAGCCGCCAGCGTGTGAGGCGGGGGGTAGAGCGGGGTGCTGCAGGGGTAGGGGTTGAGCCCTGCTGCCCTGGGGGCATCTCCTCCCCTGGGGCAAGGAGGTGCTCAGCTGCCTCCCACATGGCATGGGTCAGGGCAAGCCCTGCTCCTGCCGGGAGGGCTGGGTGGACCTCTAGCTGCTGCTACTGCTGCTGCTGCTGGGGGTCCATGACTGCGGCGCCCAGGGTCTGTGTGCCTATGGCTCCTCAGACCGCGTGCTGTGCAGCCTGAGTGTGTCTGGGAGGGGCCCTTTAAGGGAGCGGCTAGCTGTTGCCCCGGAAGCGCTAGTCCGCCTTGTGACCCTGTGTTCAGCTGTGCCTGGCAGCCCTATTTCGATGTGTGCTACTTTGCCGTGTAGACGTTCCCTCACAGCGCCTATTTCGATGTTGGGCTGCGCAACGTTGAAGTTGAACATCGACGTTACCGGCCCTGGAGGACTTGTAGACGCTATTCATCGAAATAGCCTATTTTGATGTCGCACCATCGAAATAGACTACTTCGATGTAGGCTTCACGTGTAGACGTAGCCTCTAAGTGCTTGCTGGGTACTCTGGCTTGGTGAGCGTTTGTACTCCAGGAGTGCAGCGCACTTCTTTTCGATGACTGGAATCATCTCATCGGAGTTAGCTTCGAACCAGTCATTCGTGTTTCTAGCTCTTCTTCCAAACACCGACAAGGCCGTGTTGTAAACTGTATCCCTCACATGTTGCCATTTGGATGTCGCATCGGCGCCCCCAGGGCCTCTGCACAGATTTTCCTGGAGAGTCTCTCTGAACTTTTCAGCTTTCTCCGAGTTTGCCGTCTTTCTGGCGTCAGTGCGGGGCCTTCCAGCAGGTTTAGAGCGGTACAGCTTCTTGGGTGTCAGCTTGAGCTTGGAGAAAACTAGCAAGTGATCTGTATCACAGTCAGCACTATGATAGCTGCGTGTCAGAAGGACGTTTTTGAGGTTATTACGCCTAGCGATGACCACGTCTAGTTGATGCCAGTGCTTCGAGCGTGGGTCTCTCCACGACACTCTGTGCTGTGGCTTCGTTCGGAACAATGTGTTTGTGACGCACAGGTTATGGTACGTGCACAGTTCAGGGAGATGCTGTCCATTGTCATTCATTTTTCCCACACCGAAGTGTCCTAAGCAGGAAGGCCATGAGGCCCAATCAGTTCCATCTCTTGCATTGAAGTCACCCAAGATGTACAGTTGTTCACGAGCAGGTATTTGCGCTACAGCGGCACTAAGCACGTCATAGAACTTGTCTTTTACTTCTGGTGTGGCGTACAGGGTTGGAGCATAAGCGCTGATCAGGTGGACGGGACTGGCGCAAGTTTGAAGCGTGATCCGAAGAAGTCTTTCTGATCCGCCCATGACTAAATCCACCATTTGTAGAAGGGTGTTTCTGACAGCAAAGCCAACACCATGCTCTCTGGGTTCTTCTTGGGCTTTACCCTGCCAGAAAAAGGTGTAGTCCTTTTCCTTTAGAGATCCCAAATCTGCGAGTTGTGTCTCTTGCAGTGCAGCGATAGCAACTCTGAGCCTCTTCAGTTCCTCGTTGATGACAGCGGTCTTTTGGGTGTCACTGATGGCCTGAAGATCTTCAGTCAAGCCGGTCAGCATGGTCTGCACATTCCAGCAACCAAGCTTAAATTGTTGTTTCTCATTTCTTGTTGATTTTCTTATTGGTTTGCCTGGTGCCCAAATTTCAGTCACTTGTCAGGTTCAGAAACCCCTACATGAGCTACTGTGCCTGTGCTGGAAAGAGGGTGAGGTTCCACAGGATATGCGTGACGCTAACATTGTAACGTTGTATAAGAACAAAGGAGACAGAAGCGACTGCAACAACTACCATGGAATCTCCCTCCTAAGCGTCGCTGGTAAACTGTTTGCTCACGTCATCCTTGGCAGACTCCAGAAGATTGCTGAGAGGGTGTACCCCGAATGGCAGTGCAGATTCTGCGCGGAGAGGTCTGCCGTTGACATGGTCTTCTCTCTAAGGCAGCTGCAGGAGAAGTGCAGGGAGCAGAGAAAGCCGCTCTACATAGCCTTCATCGACCTGACCAAGGCCTTTGACTTGGTCAGCAGGGATGGTCTGTTCAAACTGCTCCACAAGATAGGCTGTCCTCCACGGTTACTCAAGATGATCCAGTCGTTCCACAAAGACATGAGAGGAACCATCCAATATGACAGCGCATTATCGGATGCTTTCAGAATCAGGAGCGGCGTCAAACACGGATGCGTGCTTGCTCCAACATTGTTCGGGATCTTCTTCGCACTCCTCCTGAAGCATGCCTTTGGATCTTCAACAGAGGGCATCTTGCTGCACACAAGATCGGATGGGAAACTGTTTAACCTTGCAAGGCTGAAAGCTAAGTCTAAGGTGCGAGAAGTCCTCATCAGAGACATGCTGTTCGCAGACGATGCTGCTGTAGTGTCTCACACAGAAGACCAGCTTCAAAAACTGCTGGATCAGTTCTCCAAAGCGTGCAAGGACTTTGGGCTTACCATCAGCCTAAAGAAGACAAACGTACTCGGTCAGGATGTTGCTGAATCCCCATCAATCAGCATTGACAACTATACGTTAGAGGTCGTCCATGAGTTCGTTTACCTCAGGTCCACCATCACTGACACCCTGTCGTTGGACACTGAGCTAAATAGGAGGATCGGAAAAGCGGCCACAACTGTGTCCAGACTCAGCAAGAGAGTGTGGAATAACAACAAGCCGTACACTCACACCAAAATGCAAGTCTACAGAGCCTGCATCCTCAGCACCCTCCTTTATGGCAGCGAGACTTGGACCCTGTTTGCCCGCCAGGAAAAGAGGCTGAACATCTTCCACTTGCGCCGCCTCAGGCACATCCTTGGAATATCATGGAAGGACAGAGTGACCAACACGGCCGTCCTCGAGCAAGCTGGAATCCCAACCATGCACATCCTCCTCAGGCAACGTTGGCTCCGCTGGCTTGGCCACGTCCACAGGATGAATGATGGAAGGATTCCAAAAGACATCCTGTATGGTGAGCTAGCCTCTGGCAAAAGACCTCCCGGACGCCCCCAGTTGCGCTACAAAGATGTCTGCAAGAGAGACCTCAGAGAGGCAGACATCGAGCTGGACAACTGGGAAGAACTAGCAGATGACCGCAGCAGATGGAGGCAGGGGTTACACAAGGGCCTTCAGAAGGGTGATATGAAGATCGGACCGCTAGCAGAGGAGAAGCGAGCGCACAGAAAGCACACTAAGGACTTGCCAGACACCCACTACATCTGCAAGAGATGCAGCAAGGACTGTCACTCTCGTGTGGGTCTTCATAGTCACAATAGACGCTGTAAATGAAGTCCTCAGTTGAAACTTTAAAGGGCACGATCCATAGTCTGTGCAGACTGAAGGATGCCTACTATGCTAGTAAGATGCATAGCTATGATAATTCATATTTTAGAAAAGCGCCTGAAAGAATTAGAATCTTGGATTTTTTTTCAAGCAGTTTTACAGTGTGTTTTGCATAAACCCTGGGATGAAGGGTTGAGGTTGTCAGGTTGGGGATATGCAGTAGGTCCTGCTGGGTAGGCAAGATAGTGGATGGTATCTTAAATGATGTCCAGTGGGTTTGGATCCATGTGCTTAAAACTACAAACTTCTTTCTGTTCTCCTTCAATGCAGGCTGTCCTCTACCTATCAGACTTTTTCAGTGCCGGACAAATAATAAGCTTTCCTGAGGCTTTTTGACAAGCGCCATAGTATCTTGCACATGTAGATTCTGAGGTACAGAGAAGAAGTGACTTGAAAAGTCTATACAATACATAAGTGGGAGAGCTGAGAGATAAGGTCCCTTGGTTCCTGGCTTCCAGTTGGAGGCTCAGTCCACTAGATGACTTTGCATCAGCCTTCTGCAAGGGTCTTTTTCAAACTCAGGAGTATTAGTGTCCGAATAACCGCTGGTCTTCATGGGCATACTTCACAGCAGAATTATTCCAGTATGGTTATGTCCTGCTAGGATGTTCTTGTTCTGGAATAAGAGTGCCATTTTTCTGTTTATCTTGTATTGCTTTCAGCGCAGCCTGCACCCATTGTTAAGGACTTGAGAGAAATGCGGAGCTCTTTTGAAAGAAGCTGAGCGGTATATTGACTCTGTAACCACTGCCTCTGTTCAACAGTACAATTCTAATTGCAAATCAGTAGGTTACAAATGCACTTTTTTGAGAGCATTGCACACAGAATTTTAGCACCGAGCAGGGGAAGAGAATTCACTTGGTTCAGGAATATTGGAGATACGAGTGTTTAAAAACAACCTGTGTGCAGGCAGGCATTGATGACGTGTAGTTGCTCTCCCAGGAACTGCAGTGAAAACTAACAATGGGGCCCATCAGATATGTAGTCGGCCACTTGCAGGCAGTTATTTGCACATAAAATTGCATATGTTTTGGATGTGGCTGAATGAAATCAGGATCCTATGCCCTCTATCATTTCTGTATGATGCTCCTATTTTTGCACTGAGCCCCAATGCAAGATGGGGGGAAACATTAGCAAGAAACTTTGAGGAGGAGAAGCAAAGCTGGAACACGTGTAATTGCTCAAGAAGCAGTGGGTTTAGCTCCAGCTTGTTTCTCTCATTTTCTAGGTCCCCTAGAGGTTTCTCAGCTGTTACAAAGAAACTTCTTAATCTTTAGTGATTTGAAAGGATACATTGAGGATAGTGATTTGTACTGTAATTGATCTCTGAAGAGAGAATTGCATTGGGCGGCATTGTTAGCTCATGTTCTCCGATGAAGTATTTCTGTGCTCTAATCCTGCTTCAGAGGCTCAGATTTTCAGTTTTCTTCAGGCTTTGTAACAAATGGCCCTCCAAAGCTTAGTTTTGTCTGGCACTGGATGTTTGTAAGAATGATTTAAGCTAAAGAGAGTGGCAATTATAACTGCATATCTGTAACAGAGTTGTCTCTGTAATTACTGAGGTAAGTAAGAAATGCATAGATGACGAACACATTTTTTAATCCCAGATTAGCATGCTCTTTCTAGTTTTAACCGGGTTGCTTCTAAGCTGGTAGCAGGGGGGCTGCTCTGAGCTCTGCACGCACTGTTTATTGCTGTTCATGGGGAATTCTGCTATTAACTTCTCTGTGGTGTTTTCACACAGGTTTTGTTTTTGTAGGTAAACGTTCCAGTAGCTGACAGTGCTCTATGCTGGTTTCTTCTGAAATGAGATGAACTTGCTGTTTACGCATCAGTTGTGTTTATGATGGCTTATCTTTACTGTGAGACGCAACATATTTGCGTCAAAGGTTTTATGGAGTTTGTCATGGTTCAGAGCAGCTGCAACTATATCTCCCTCAGTGAGTCAACAAGTGTACCCACTCTCAGGCTTGCTGTTGCCTCTTTTGCATGGAGACCCATATCTATCTCTACTGGACTTGGGTGTTGCTGGGCTGTGCTGCTCCCTGCCTTCAGTATATATCTTCCAGCAAAGACAGTCTGCCTAAACAGACCTGATCACATGCTCTTCTGAGATTGATAGCAGTGTGACTGCTAAAGATATTTCACCACACAGTTGCCTATGCAAGCCTATTTTATTTTTAAGGTAAAAACACTGCCAAGGTAGCAGGCAGGTATGTTGTTTGCAGGTTAATAAACTTATCAGATAACAGGTAGTCCAGTAGCACCACCTTAAAGACTAACAAATGTATTAAGTAATGAGCTTTTGTGCATAAGATGCCTGAAGAAGTGGGTTTTAGCCACAAAAGCTCATTACCTAATACGTGTGTTACTCTTTAAGGTGGTGCTACAGGACTGCTTGTTTGAAGCTACAGGCAAACACTGCTACCTGTCTAACACTGAGCAAGTTCATCTCGGAGGCATTGCCATGTGCAGTTTTTCATCACCCCACGTTAGCGGTTTCTCTGTGGTTAAAAGGTCATCAGAGCTTCAGCTTAGAACAAGTACCCAGTTTTATGAGATCTTAGGGGGTCAAGTTCTTCCAGTCTTACCCCTAAGGACTGCCCCACCCATCCTGTATACCAGGAGTCCTGTGTGGTTGCTGGAACAGGAAGAAGTCCCTGCGTCGGCCTAAACTTGGGCTTTTTATCCAGAAGTCTTTCCTCCTGTCTTTGGGTCTCTGGTGAATCCAGAACTAGTATATACATGTTTCCTGGGGAGGGTGGGGCCTCAAAGGTTGATAACTGTGGAAGTTCATTGTCAGCTCCTCTCTACTAGAGAAGGTATATGGAGTTCCCCAATCATACACACATCATTGGATTTGTAATAGTGTATCCCAAAGATGTTAACTTAATCTTTGAGTTAGCCTAAATGAGTAACATATATCTGACTTTCATAATGTTTGTTCAGCATATTACAGGGCACTGTCTGTCAGTCCATTTTCCCAGATGTTGGAAATGGAGAATACAAAATTCCCATGTACTGCTTTTCCTCATTTAAAAAAGACAGCATAGATCCAGATATCAGTGCACAAGGACTAGGGGTCACCAAATGAAATTAATAGGCAGCAGGTTTAAAATGGAAGGAAGTATTTCTCCATGCAATGCACAGCCAACCTGTGGAACTCCGAAGCCCAGTATTTTATCAGGGCTCAAAAAAGAGCTAGACAAGTTCATGGAGGTTAGGTCCATTAATGGCTATGAGCCAGGATAGGTATGAATGGTGTCTCTAGCCTTTGTTTGTCAAAAGCTGGGAATGGATGACAAGTGGGGGATCAATTGATGTTTACGTCTTCTATTCGTTCTCTCTGGGGCACCTCGCCTAGACCACTTTGGGAAGACAGGATGCTAGACTAGACGGACCTGTGGTCTGGCCCGGTATGGCTGTTCTTATCTTCTCCTGTTTTTTTGGGTTTGTGGGTTTTTTTTTTTCTTTCCAAATACCACTTAAGTGTGGTGCTGATTTTCTCTTTAGAAATACAGAACCTTGGTATATACATAATGCTAAGTTCAAAATAAAATTCTTTGCTGCCACATAGCTCCAAGTAAGTGCAGAATTGCTTATCAGTGGGAGTGAGATGCTTGACTGAACTCTTTCAGTCATCTGCCAAATGTATGGACGTTAAGCAGGTATAGAAAATACAAATACCTGTGTATTTCTGAGCTCATTTACCCTAGCCAAGTGAGTTCTCCACTTCGATACTGATTTTAAGCCTAGTATGCCAGCAACACAAGCCATGACATTCTGTTTTAAACAATTCTTATAGCTTTTGCAAGCAAAGCGTGCTCTCACATGCCATTCCAGTTTGAGGTCATAAAGCTCTTCCTGCCTAGAGCTGGAGTTTCATGTGAAGGAGAAATATGAACATCTACTTGGACCTTTTGTGGGGAAAAGTTTCCTTGAGAAATACCCTGTGTATAAATCAGTGGTATAGACAAATATAAAATTCAGCAGTAGCTTATAGCCTGTAATGCACTTCTTCCAGGTTTTCAAAGTGCTCTCCCCCTACATCACATAGTTAATACTTACAAAAGCAGCAGGTGAGCAGTATGGTAACCATTTCACAGCTAAGGGAGACAAGCAGAGAGGTGCCCAAATTCATGTATTGAGAATGTAGTGAAGTCATTAGAAGAACTCGGGTTTCCTGACTTACAGTCCCCTGTACCATCCCGCCTTGTGCTAATGGCTTGGCAATGCTTCTTCCTTGTGGTGGTGGAATTCAGAAGGGATTGTGAAATGAAAGTCTGCATGAGAAGACATTATGGGTCAGATCATCCTAAAATATGTGCACAAAAATCACGCCTTTAATTGCAAGCCCATAAAGTTATGCAGGGGCCTCACTTGGCCTCTCCAGAAGGATTGAACTCTTCAGCTGCTTCTAGGAGACTTGTGGATGAGGAGAGATGCAGTAGGGTGAGTGACAGGTGAAGGTATATGATTTTTGTCTCATGTGAGAATCCTGCAGCAAAGAGCTTTCCCATAATTTCCTTAAGCATCATTTCTCTTTCAGTCTTGTCATTTTGTTTGTTACTCATAATATAGAGCTTCTGTAGGGAAACAAAATAACATACTGCCCTCTTGACAGGTGGAGCAATATTTAGAATTTTAAGTGCTTATTACAGCCGTGATGTCAGAACAATTACTTTGTCCTGGCTTTCAGTCTATTGAACTATATTTCACACTTCTTTGGCTTCAGAAATAGCCACAGTTAGTTTTGAATGCTGATGGTCATTCAGTTTCCATTTTCCTGCTCTTATCACTTTATACCTGTACCCTGTAATTAGCTGTTGCTCTTTTTCCAAAGAAAAGTAACTGGTGTTCTTCCATCCACAGAAAGGACCCCCATCAGGGACTGACAGAGTGAAGAAAGGTGGATCCTATATGTGCCATAAGGTAAAGCTAAAAGAGACCCTAGCAAAACTCACTGGTTCAGCTATCAAGCTGTTTTTAGGAAGTGCTGCTTTCTATTTTTGTCTATTTGTGAGACTAAGCTGTAATAGCTATATTTGTCTATTAGTAAACTATAGGAACCTGATAAACATTACACAGGAATAGTTCAGAAATATTGCATAAATATTAAATGGTTAATTTAAACTTCACGTTGCACAGACAATTAGGGTGATACCCTTGGGAAAATATGTAAATATCTTAATGAAACAAATCCATGTTCCCATGCTACAAGAGGTGGTAAGTATTAGTTTTTCACATATAGAATTTTGATCTCGGAATCTAACTGTCCCAGCTTCGTGGGCGACAGTAGCTAATTTTGCTGCTAATCTCTAGTTGATGCCATTTCTAGCAATGTGTAGGTTTGGCAGGATGCTGACTTGGTTATAGAAACTCCATATTATTCAGTGAAACAAATGGCCTCTTATGAAGTTTTGTTTTTGTTTTACAAGTATTGTACCATTTACCTGTCTTGACCTGAGAGCTGGCAAAGGGGGGATTCACTTTTTGCACAGGTTGTCAGATTCAGGCTTGCAAAGTTATTGCAATGCAAGTCCTTAATGGTTACTTCTCTTCTGTCATTTACAGGACAATATTTGGGTCAGTCCTAAACTGTGGACATTTCTCAAATGTCATATGTGCCCGCTGCAGTATTCTAGAGACACCATTGTATTATGTCGTGTACTATTCCAGACCTTAATGACCCTTACCATTAGAAGAAAGGGAGCCTAGTTTCTCTTTCACAGGATGACGTAATTTGTGGTTCTTGAATTCTTGTGTATTGTTTCCCTAGCAGCTCCTGACCAATCCTTTTCTGGTCAGCATACAGTATGCACTCTTGAAGTTGGCATGTAGTGTTCTGTCTTTTGTGTATGTGTGGAGGGGGAAGGTTAATTTAGCAATTTGTTCTGGAAAATATTACTAGAGATCTAGAGAGTTTCCATACAATCTTTTCTTGACTAAAACCTTCCTTTTTAGAACAGATCTTAAAATAAAACTTTATGGGGCCCAGAAGTCAATTACATGAGAATTCTTGGAGTTGTCCTCTCCTTCTTTCCCAAAAAATGTTAATGTTTAGAAACCTTCGGCAACCTTAAGCAGTTGTACTTATAAGTGCAAAAGCTTTTGAGAATGCAGTTATTTTTCAAGACTTTTGAGAGAGTGTGGATTTTTGGGCAGAGTTTCCATTTGATGAAACAGGATGTGCTTATTATGCTGAAACTGCTTATTCTTCTTCGAGAGATTGCTCATGTCCATTACAAGTTGGATGTGCGTGGGCGCACACCCAGTCACTGGAAGCTTTTTGCCCTAGCCAGTAGCCATAGGGTCGGTGCTGTGCCCCCTGGTGTGGCACCCATATGGCAACCAATATATGCACTGCCCAACCCGCCCACCTCATTCCCATCCCCACCCCCCACTCAGTTCCTTCTGGCCGTGCTGCCAGTTGTTGGAGCTCTTGCTTTCTCTGCTCAATTCTTTAGCTAGTAGCCTATTATAGTGTAAATTATTTTAGTACTTGATAGTTACTCTTAGGGTGCGTCTACACTAGAAACTAACTTTGAAGTAGTGCCTAATCTTCAAGTTAACTTTGAAGTAGCCATCAGAGACTCTACACACATTTTCTGTTACTTCAAAGTTAGCTCAAGTTGACACTGGCACCGGCACTGTATTCAGTGCCAACTCAGCAGACCGTGGGCCAGTTTCAGGTGCCCTATACTCCCACGCCATCCTTCGCATGCATGACAGCAGCGCCAACTCCGATGGCCCTGCCATAGTCATCTGCTTCTGAATTGGCATTGGAGTCTGACTCCTTTTACTCGAGGTCTAGACTGAGCTGAAGGTCGCACCATAGCCATCACAGGCACCATAATTGTCACTCAGACGATACTGGTTGGCCACTGGCTTTGCAGGCAACTCAGCAGCGGCTCCTCTGGACCCCTTGGCCATTTCATGAGACACAGGACCAGGCTGTTGGAGTGCCTTTAACAGTGCCAGGGGCTCCGCCGATCCCGTGCTTGGCACCATTAGTGTCACTGGGCGCCCCACCACCAGAAGAAAGACAGGAAGTGGTGGTCATCGTGGAGCCACCTGCATCTATTTTCTTGGCACTGTTGGTGATGTCGCAGCGGGCTTGGACCCCTTCAGTGCTGGCACCATCTGTCAGTGTACCTATGGTGCCAATGGGGCAGGCAACCCCAGCATTGACTCGAGTGCAGGGAGCAGTAACAGTGCCCCTTGTGCCACCTGTGTCAGGGTTTTCTGGCCAGCTGATGCCTATGTCAGCTCTGCCTATGGTGTCCCCCCATTTTGCCCATAATTTCCATGGGAGGCCAAGTGTCTGAACAGGTCACTACTGTCTTTCCCTTCCAAAGGGAGGCACAAGGGCTATCCTTTTCTCCCTGGACGACGGGGTGGTGGGCTCATCATTCTCACCTGTATTGGAAGATGGCAGGACTTTTCAACAGCTCCTCAGGAGACTGGCCCAAAACTCAGGGATGCAAGCAGAGGAGGTCAGGAATGAAATGGACCTTGTCACGGGCATTTTGTCCTCCACAGGTCCTACCAGGGTGGCTCTGCCAATAATTAAAACAATTGCCAGTACAGCTAAAACGGTTTGGCAGACCCCTGCTTCCGCCCTTCCTACAGTCCACGGGAATGAGATGGTACTTTATCCTGTCCCAGGGCAATGAACATCTTGTTCACACACACCCTGCCTGACTCACTGCTACTGGATGCTGCTAACCATAGAGAGCGCCAAGGTTTCCAGGGTCCCTCTCCAAAAAATAGAGAAGCTAAACGTCTGGACCTCTATGGGAGGGAAGGTCTATTTAACGGGAGGGTTGCTATTAAGAATTGTTTAACCAGCAGGCTCTGGTTAGCAGGTGTGCCTTTAATACAGTCAGCACCCTGTTTAGGTTATCTGAGATGGTGCCACCTGAAGCCAAGCAGGACTTCGCAGCCATATTGGAGGAGAACAAACTGATTTCGAGGGCAGCCCAGCAGGCAGCATTGGATGCTGTAGATGCTGCCACAAGGGTTACGCCTCTAGAGTGGCAATACACATTGGGGCTTGGTTGTAGGCTCTGGCCTGCCTTGTGAGGTCCAGCAGACAATCCCAGGACCTCCCCTTTGATGGCTCTACCTTATTTTCAGGTAGGACAGAAAAAAGACCGCATAGTCTGAAAGACTAGAGCCACCCTCCGTTCCTTGGGCCTGCATACTCCTGCCAACCAGTGCAGGTGTTTTTAACCCCTGCCCTCAGCCACAAAGGGATGGCAATAGAAGGTAGAACAGGACGGGCAGGCACCATTCAGGCCAACAACCTCAAGGCCGCCAAAAGGGCCCACTGGGACCAAGCTTCAGTTTTGATGGCACGGTTGGGATTGTCGAGTCAATCTCACCCACTCCAGCATCCTGCTTTTTTCCTTTCACCTGTCCCCCTTTTACCATACATCGTACAGCATCACCATAGACTGGTGGGTCCGATATATGGTAGAGAGTCAGTTCTCTTCATGCCCCCCTTCCCTGTCCCTCTTCAGGGACCCATCTTGCGAGATCCTGTTACAGCAGGAATTGCAGTTCCTCCTGGGTTCTGGGGACATAGAAGTTCCTCCCATGTTTAGGGGACATGGGTTTTATTCCTGATATTTCCTAATCCCAAAACCAAAGGGGGCTTGAGCCCCATCCTGGACCTAAGGGGGCTCAATGAGTTTGTGAAAAAGATAATTTCGTGTGATATCCCTCGGTCTCATACTTCCATTCTGGAGTGAGGACATTGGTTTATGGCTCTTGACTTACAGGACACACATTTCAACCTGTCCTCCTCACAGGAGGTTTCTCAGGTTCAAGGCAGATGGGAACCATTATTAGTTCGCAGTCCTGCCTTTTGGTCTGTGTACAGCCCCAAGGGTCTTCACCAAAGGCATGGCGGTAATAGCAGTGCACCTATGCAGGCAAGGGGTGCAGCTGTTCCCGTACCTGGATAACTGCCAAGTCAAGGATCATTACAGAAAGCAGGTGATTCAGCATGTGCAGTTGATCTGTCAAACGTTTGTAAGCCTCGGTCTCTTGATCAGCGAGGCCAAGTTGGTGTTGGTCTTGTCTCGGTCAGTAGAGTTTGTAGGGGCACAACTGGATGCCAGGTGTGCCAGTGCACTCTTGCTGGACGACAGGTGCAGGTCCATGGGCGCCATCATCTGAGATATCCTGGCGATTTCCCACCAGGATGGCCAGGTATTGCCAGGTTAAGGATGCACCCTCTACAGCTGTGGCTGTCGTCGGTGTATCGCCCTGTAAGAGACAGTTTAGACTTGGTGGTTACGGTGCTGACGCGGACTTTGTCGAGCCTGCGCTGGTGGTTGGATTAGGGGGTCATCTTCACAGGAGTCCCCTTTGCCCCTCAGCAGCCCTTACTTTCCCTAGTAACGGATGCTTCGAACCGGGGGTGGGGAACGCACCTGGGTCAGCTACGAACCCAGGCTCTTTGGAGTGTCAGACCTTCGGCGCCATGTAAATGTGATGGAGCTCAGGGCCATCGGACTAGCATGTGAGACTTTTTCAAGGCCAATCTGATGGGATATTGCATGTCAGTCAGTACAGACAAAACGACAGCAATGTACTATATTAACAAACGGGTGCACACTCCTCTCCCTTGTGCCATGAGGCCATGATGCTCTCGGATTTCTGCATACAGCACAACATCATGCTGCAGGCCCTGTAACTGCCAGGTGTGCACAATTCACTGGTGGACCACCTCAGCAGGTCCTTTATGGATCACGAGTGGTCCCTCCACTCAAAGGGCATTCATTCTATTTTTCAAAAGTGGGGGTATCCCCAGGAGGCCCAGTTTGTGTCCCACCTCAATGCGACATGAGGGACATTTTGCAATCGGAGCTTGGATGCCTTCAGTGTCCCCTGGTCAAGTTGGCTGATATGTGTTCCCTCTGATTCTGCTAGTTCACAGGGTCCTCCTGAAGATTTGCTCAGAAGGGGCATTGATCATCTTGGTGGCACCGGCATGGGCCCATTAGTACTGGTACTCAACCCTGCTGGACCTGTCAATGCAGCAAGAGGGGAGACGGCAACATCCCAGTCTCCAGTTGCTGCACCTTACAGCGTGAATGCTCTGTGGCTGAGGGACCGAGAGCTGCCCTTTTCAGATCCCATAAAGGAAGTATTGTTGAATAGTAGAAAACCCTCCACGAGGGTGACTAATTTGGCTAAGTTGAAAAGGTGTTCGGTTTGGGTGTCTCTCAGAGGACTGTCTCCCTCACAAGCCCCCATCCCGTTGATTTTTAGATTACCTGTGGGGTCTGGTACAGTAGGGCTTGTCACCCTCCTCGGTTAGGGTGCACTTAACTGCTATCTCAGCCTTTTACCCGAGTCCTGGAATGTCTTCCGTGTTCTCAGACCTGTAGTCAAAAGGTTTCTGAAAGATTTAGGAAGAATCAAACCCCAGGTCTGGGCACCACTGCCCCCATGGGATCGCAGTTTGGTGTTAGCCCATCTTATGGGGACCCCCTTTGAACTGTGGCTACCTGCACCCTGCTGTCTGAGTTACAAAACAGCATTTTTGGTGGCAATCACCTCTGCCAGAAGGGTATCTGAGTTGAAGGCACTTTCAGTGGACCCCTTGTACCCAGTGTTTCACAAGGATAAGGTTAGGCTGAGACCTCACCCCGTGTTTTTGCTTAAGGTGGTCTCCACGGTTCATATTAACAAAGACATTTTCCCACTGGTATTTTGCCTAAAGCCCCGTGCCTCCCCAAGGGAGCAATGTTTACATACCTGGAATGTTAGAAGGGTGCTGGCCTTCTATATGGATAGGATTAGGCCCTTTAGAAGAACACAGCAACTCTTTGTGGCAATTGCTGATAGGACGAAGGGCCTTCCGGTCTCCTCCCAGTGGATTTTCTCCAGGATAGTGATTTGCATCAAGGAGTGTTACAAGCTCATGGGGGTTCCTCCCCTTCTGGTTAGGGCACACTCCACAAGAGCGCTGGTGTCATCTGTGGCATGTTTGGCACAGGTGCCTATCCAGGACATCTGTAGGGCAAGCCACCTGGTCCTCAATTCATACATTTACAGCACATTATGCTTTGACGCAGCACACATGGGAAGACGCTGCAGCGGGCAGGACTGTCCTGCTGTCCATTTGGGGCTCTGACCCCACCTCCTAGGCATTGGCTTGTATTTGCCCAACTTGGAATGGACATGAGCAGCCACTTCAAGAAGAAAAGACAGTTGCCTGTTCTGTAACTGGTGCTCTTTGAGATGTGTTGCTCGTGTCCATTCCAAAACCCTCCCGCCTTCCCCACTGTTGGAGTAGCCAGCAAGAAGGAACTGAGTGAGGTGGGTTGGGGGGGGTCGAGTGGTGGATATATTGGTCGCCATGGGTGCCACACCGACCCTATGGCTACTGGCTAGGGCAAAAAGCTTCCGGCAACTGGGCGTGCATCAGTGCACACCCACTTTGGAATGGACATGAGCAACACATCTCAAAGAACACCAGTTACAAAACAGGTAACTGTCTTATTTAAGAAAAAAAAAAGACATGGCAATTCGAAGCAATATCTGATAATGACATTTGATCTCAAAATTACTGTAGTTATTGCTAAAATTAGCAAGTAGTCATGGAAATATGCAAAACTGAATTCTGGAGAATCTTGTGTGTGTTGCCTCTTTGCTGTATAGCCAAAAATTCAATATTGGAGAAGGGAGCTATATTTTTAAAATAATTGTCTCTAGAATTCTGAACTATAGCCAGTGTTAGTGTTCTTTCTCAACTAATTGCCAACTGTCACCTTCACTCTTTGCCTTGGAGTTGTCTTGCATTTAGGGAGCTGTAAGTATTAAGTAACTAAATATGGGTGGAATAGGAAAAAGCTAGAATAAAGGAATACTATCAAATCTGAAAACATGATCTCCACAATTCCAGATTAAATTGGTAGAGAATAGTACTAATACTGGGTTAAAATCAGGATTGGTGTAGGAGCCAGCTACTAGAACTGTCTTGCTATATTACAGACAATAGTCATATGACTCAGTCAAGAACTAAATTGTCCATGATTTTTAAATATTCCCTTGCCTCTGTCTTTGGTGTGTCTATTGTCCCAAAGCCAGAAAAATAAGGGCTAGACATTGCTTTGTACTATACCTTTTTGTATTTCAGTCACGTCAAGGTACATTTAGGCGATATCTACACTAGATGGTTTTGTTAACAAAAATGGCATTTTGTCAACAAAACCCAGGGAGCATCCAGATTCCCAAGATGTTCTGTTGACAATAAATCAACAGAATACAGCGCTTGACAGTCTTATCTTACTTCCCATGAGACAGAACACCTCTGTCAACAAAGCTGGTCTGGACAGTCCGAGAGGTCCTCTGTCACCAGACAGGGCTTCTGGGCACCAGGCAGCCCTGTCTGCTGTGCTTCCAGCTGACCGCTTTGTCAAGAGCGGCCAGACAGTCCAGCCACTCTCAAACAGAAGTTTTGTCAGAAAATATCTTCCAACAAAAACTTGTCAACAAATCACTGTAATCTAGACAGTCTTAGATCCTGCTGATTCAGAAATTACATAGGTAAATATAAAAATGTCTATTACTGAATTTGTAAAAGTGACTGCTACTGAGGCTGCAGTAGCTCACACAGTGTTACAAGATTAAAGAGAGGAAGTACTGGAACCATGAAATGGGATTATCCTTTTACTCATTTCATAAATTGCAATATAGAGTCTTCAGATTGCTTCTGGACAGTTGTCAGAGCCAGGAGGTAGTCTCAGTCAGAATGAAATCTTAGGATAGTGTAACACTTCCATTTTCCCTCCCCACAAGCCCTTTCCATAGGGTTGGACTAGCTTTCCATTTGTTCAAGTCTAAAGCCAAGTTTGCAAACTGAACTCATCAAGGTCAGAGTGCTGCCAACGGAGCCACACTGAGGGAAGGAAGCTGGAGCCTGACTCCCTATTTTGCAAGTATGTACACCTGGATTTCTACCACATTGTCTCGCCAGTAAATGGTGTCAGCTGCAAGAATGCTTGCAGAACTTGTGCTTACGTCACTATCGTGAAATGACTCCACTTGCAGAGATGAACGGGTGCAAAAAGTCCCCCCCCTACACAGGTTTCCCACACGTGGGAGAAGAGGGGAAGAGTTTTACTGGTCAACTCTCAGAGGAACAGAGGAGGAATTACATAGTCCCAGAAGTGGCTTAGGCTAATGAAGTGTTAACATTATTTTCCCCACTATTGATAAAACCAGGAAAGCTTTGAGAGGATTGGAAGCAAAAATGACATGTGCAGAAACAGAGAGAGGTTCAGAGAAAGCTGTTGGTCTGAGCAATGGGACTCGCTGCTTTTTCTTCTCTCCCAAAGACTAACATTTCTCTAATGCTGCGAGGAAGGATTAATGGAGTCGATGTGAAAGCCTTTTTGAAATATTACCCAATCTCAAGTAAACATTGAGTGGGTTGATGTTGCATCTCTTTGTAGAGAATTTTACAGGAGGCAATAACTAGTCTGTCTCAGCCAAACAGAGTGGTGTATTGTTTTGAAACTGGATAAGCCCCATTCTAGAGTTGTGCAGCTACATTTGTTGAACCTTCTTGTAAATATTTTCTAATTCTATAAAATAGTTTGATACTTTAGCTGTTTGATGGATATTTCATTGTGTCCATATTAGACCAATACTATTACTCTGCATGGCTAGTTGTGAAGGATTGACCCTGAGAGGTCAAACTCTTAAAGCCAAACATTTTCAGTCTCTCTCTAAAGTCTGCTTTGTAAGAGTATCTCTTATATAACATTTTTGTCACCTACTGCTTGAGCAACGTGCTTCAAGCTTCCAGGAAAAACTTGTGGCCTTCAAGGAAGCTTACATGGAGAAAGCATGTGTCCAGGTGTAGGATTAAGATATCAAACACGGAAATTCAGTTGCAACATTGTATAACACCAAATATATTTGTGGTGTTTCCTTCATAAAGAGCCCCAAGATCTAAGGCCAGGGCTTCTCAGCATGAAAGGAGACCCATCAAGCTGAACCTGTTGAAATAGACCAATGGAAAAAAATCATTTTCTGATGGAGCCCTCCTTTTAGCAATATGTCTGAAACTTTATAGTTTTTTTTGTAAACTGCAGAAAAGCCTTTATTTTCATGGGTCTTTTCAGTTAGTCATTTTCTCTCATTTTTTTTCTCTGTCACTGAGCAGAGATAGAAACAATTAAACCGGCTGTACCCGGTGTGTATATGTATCCTCTGCTGCCCTTATTTTTAGTAATCTTTGTTGGCACTTGTAAGAATACATAATACACCATTTGTGGCAAGTGTGAGTTTGAGGGAGAATCTTCTTCACCCTGGAGGAATGTGTGAGAGGTAATAGGAGAGGAAGAGGTAAGAGATGGAGTTTTCAACTTGGAGAGCAGTGAGAGGTTTGAAATGTTCTGAAGAGCTTGATTACCACAATCTTGCAATAGTCCTTCATGTCTTACTGGCTGAACTTGCAGAACAAAAACTGTGCCTCAACCTCTGTTCACGTTGCACTAAAAACTATGTCCCTCCATTGTGTGTTTGTTCATTTTAAAACCAACTACATTCCATTCCCCTCTTTCGCAAAGCCTACAGCTGGTAAATCATCCTCATAGTTAGATTAAATTTCCTGTGAGAATGTGAGGTCACATTTTCTGCACCGATTTCCTTCTTGGGTGAAATCAATGTCACACATTAATTAGCAGCTTTGATTAAATTAACACTGGAATAGAATCTTCTTTACTGATGAATAATGTGACCCATTTTAAAGGCTTTTAAAGATTCAAGTCTCTTTTTTTAGGTGTTAAAAGTAGGCTGTGTATTAAGATCAAAAAATTGTATAGTACAAAGGCTTCTTTATTAGATGTCTTTTAAAAATCATTTAAATTGATTTCTCTGCTCCCTTTAGAGTTGGCATAGAGGCTGCATGTGGGGGTGAGAGACCAAGAGAAAAAGGAGTGTCTGTTGGTGAAGAAACTTAATTTCAAAGTACATAGTCTTGTAAAATCAAGTAGACTGCTGCTTCTTGTAATATCATGGGTTGCACAGACCTCATTGCAGCAGCTCATTACCATGCTCAGTAATTTTGGTCAGTGGAAAAAAAACTCCTCTATGTTCATAATTTGTACCTGTATCAAGAACTATTGTTTAAATTTATCCTAAAATGGAGGAACTTTAATGGAAATCAACACCAATGAACTGTCTGTGTACTCCATGGGCAAAGCTTGACTGTACTGAAGTTTGGCTGTACAGGGTAATCCATTATCTCCTAAGCCTAGAATAAAAGTCACTATGAAGAAGTAAAAAATATTTACCTGTGAAGTGGAAGTTTAGTTTCTTAAATCTGTAGTGCAAGGTGAAGGGCTAAACTGAATGAAGTTCCTTAATCCTTTCTGAGCAATTTCTGGAGTGAATTATAACTGGGATGAATTTGATCCCTTGTGTGGGACTCTAAATACGCTAAGCCTGCACATGTTGAGAAACAGCTCTCAGACAAATCAGATCTATAAATGACTAGTCTTTACAGGTGTTCATTTTTGGACTAACAATCTGCAGATGAATGGAAATATTATGTATACCGAAAACAATTGAGTCAGGACTGTGTTTGTGGCGCAATCTTTGCATCTGCTGCATGGACGCTTCAGTGCTTGTGAACCATTCCTGATTGCCACCACTGAAAAATCAAATCTGCTGTGCACCAAACAGATACAGAATAAACAGCACAACACTTCTGGCGCTTCTTTATTAATGTGTTTCAGTCCCAAAAAAGGTTTCACATCAGAGTCTGAGAAGGTTGGTCATATTGGATAATCCTGTGCTGCCTCCCTCCATATAAGAAAGATTTGAAATGATAATCCTTCCTTTCTTAGTTCCTGAAGGGCAATATCACATAATTGCAGCCTATTCTAAAATCAGGCCAGTAAGAGGAAACTGAGAGCAAAATTATTGCTTCTGAGAGGCAGCACAACAACCTATCCTAGTGGTTTGGTTTTTTAAATGAAAATGTTTGTGGCCATCTGTACAGATTATATCAGAGCATAGGTATCCTTAAAAAGATTCCCAGCAAGAATACCGGCAAATAGGTTGGTCTTTTGTCTGGTGGTTTATTTCCTCAGAATTTCATTGTCATGTTCAACAGGATTCTTCCAGACAGATGCCAGTGCCTTTCACTTCCAAATTTTCATAGATCAAGAAGCTTTACCACATTAAATTAATGAATTTAGGTTTATTTAATATAAAACGAAAAAGCAAAATAATAGCCTGCCTTGATGACAAGTCTTGTATTCAATGAGAGAGGCTAGTTTGCTCTCTTGGTGTTGAATGTTATAAAGGTACCCAGATTGGGTTAAACTGAGAAATGTCTGACCTTATGGCTGTTCTATGTCCAAATGTGAAGTACTACACTAGAATCTAGTTTGTGCCTCATTAACTATGCTTGTCTTTTTTTGCAAATTAAGTAGGAGAAGAGGCAGGGTGTGTTTGTAAATTTGACCAATAAATCACACCAGATTTTTTTTAAATTCTTCAAGTGCATGGAATAGAGATTTTTGGGGGACACTGAGCGAGATCTAGAAATTACTCATTTCAGATTTTCATTTTGGGTTAAAAATCTGTAGAATAATTTTAACACTATACTGGAAACAACTGAAGAGTGGAAGAAAAAGTATATTGGAATACATGCGGAACTGTATTCTGATGTGGATTTGCATGAACTGTATTAATGTACAGTATATGTACTTTGAGCTCATCCAACTATTTAAAATATTTCTTATAAAGTAATTCTACTACATTTGTTAGGAAACTAATAATGCACACTTATACCACGCTCAAAGCCTGTTTTTGTTATCTTCAGTGTTTCCCCCACTGAACTTCTAAAAAGTAAAATGCTAAAATATGGTTTTATGGCCTTATTATAGCTCCTGTTCCTATTCCTTTCCTTGTGTTTCTCAGGGTTATATCAGTCTAACCTCCTGTCTGCAGATATCCTGTTGCTGACAAAAGCATCATGCCCTTCTGTGGTGCTGCATAAAAATACAGACTCAGTTTGTTAGTTCTCTGTCCTGAAGAACTTGAGCAAAATGCAAAAAGGGAGAGGTCAACAAGAGAGATGGAGTGGAGTTAAGGATAACCAAGTGCTCAAAAGTAACAGAGAGGAAGCCGTGCTAGTCTATACACTATCAAAACAAAAAGCAGTCAAGTAGCACTTTAAAGACTAGCAAAATGGTTTATTAGGTGAGCTTTCGTGGGACAGACCCACTTCTTCAGACCATCTCCAGACCAGAACAGACTCAATATTTAAGGCACAGAGAACCAAAAACAGTAAGCAAGGAGGACGAATCAGAAAAAGATAATCAAGGTGAGCAAATCAGAGAGTGGAGGGGTCGGGGGGAAGGTCAAGCATCTTGGCTCAATCTAATTCTTGACCTTCCCCCCAACCCCTCCACTCTCTGATTTGCTCACCTTGATTATCTTTTTCTGATTCGTCCTCCTTGCTTACTGTTTTTGGTTCTCTGTGCCTTAAATATTGAGTCTGTTCTGGTCTGGCTATGGTCTGAAGAAGTGGGTCTGTCCCACGAAAGCTCACCTAATAAACCATTTTGCTAGTCTTTCAAGTGTTTAAAGAGTTACTTTCAGAATTTCACCTTGAGTTTCACTCCTTCCATTCAATAGGCTTTTCTAATTTTTAACTGTCAGCCTTCTGCTTGATTCTGATCTTTGTCACTCAGTAGCTAACATCAGCAATTGAAAGACTCTGATACTATTCTCACCAGCCCTTTCTTATGTAGACACAAGCTGCAATGTGCTTTTAAATGACTTTTTTTTTTTCTGTCACTTTCTAGTCCTATTGCTACAGGTATCGCTGTGCAGCCCGCAGTCAAAACACTCCTGATAGTTCTGCTTCAAACCTGGGATTCCGCTGTGCTGCAGATATCCTATCAACCTTACAGTGACAGAACTTGTTGGTGCTCTGAAGCCACAGGCTACAAAAATTTCACTTCAGCAAGAGGATTTCAGCAGAGCTCTATCCTGCTGCGATGTTCTGCCATTACCAGTCTTTAGTGAAACTAAACAAGATATCCAGCTAACAAGAAAAGAAATTGTTGGAGAAAATCAACTTCCAAAATAAGCCAATGTTAGTTGGAGACCTTTTAATTCTACGACCAATCTTTGGAGAAGTTCAGTTCAGTTCTTATCTTAGCTGTGCAAATGGACACTTGGAGTTAATGTTGATGTCATTGGAAATATACCAGATTTACCCCCATATAGAAGTAACCAGAACAATTTAAAGAAGGATATTTTTGTTTCAGATACTATTTTTATGCTCTTTCGTACTGAGTAAGTATTTTATGATGGATTTACCTAAGTGATCCATACCCCTTATCTGGGCTTCACAAACTTTAGGGGGCATTGAAAGGAAAATCTGAGCTTTTGTAGCATGGTATGTACATGTTACATCCTGAGTAATATAGGACACACTTTGTCAGCTATAACTGCAGGTCAATGATGGAAGAAAACTTTCCACACGACCTATACCCTGTATTGGCTGTGGCCTTGTCAGTAGTCAAAATCTCCAAACTTGGCATAGAAATGTGCTGTAGCTTTTATGCTGCATTCCTGTTGTACTTGAAGATTGTTCTCAGAATATGACCCTTACCCAGGTGAGTAGTACTTTTTCCCTTTTTTAGAAAGCAACAGCTTTATTAGAATAAGATTGATAGTTCTACAATGGTAGAAACCATTATATGTACAGGATTGAAAGACTGAACACTTATTTTCTTTATACTGGCAACTTGTGGTGATAGATGTTAAAGGACATCTCCAGTGTGTTTCTATCTAACATTGTGTAGGATTTATTTTGGGGGCTTTAAGATATTTATTCAAACTGGGGGGTTTGAAACTTTTTTTTTGACAGTAAATGGCTGAAAGATTTCCAGGAAAGACAATAAGTTTGAACTGAATGGAAATTTTCTCCTAGGTTTCATTAGGAAAATTGTGAAGTTGTCCTCAAAGAAGCTTCCAAATATGCAGACAACCTCAGTGGTAGGTAAATTAACTCCGTCAGCTTGGGGTCTTCATGTTATAATACACATGAACCTTTCTTCACTAAATTATTTCACTCTTACCAGCATAGTGCTGCTACTAGTAGGCTGCTCCGGCAAACAATGGAAGTTTCCGTGTCAACTACTTAATTCTTCATTTTTGTCTTTTAACCTAATCAAGAAACTTTTTGCTGAATATTGAGAATAAGCTCCTAACCTGCATGTTTGAGTCCTTTTAGACATGGATTCTATTGCCAGCTGTTCAGTTGACTCAGTGATCTAGGACAAGGCTTGTGCCTCAGTCTCCCCCATACAAAGGTGCACAAACCTGGTTCCCATTTAAAGTGTTTCGGGGTCTATGAATAAGACAAGGAAAGTATGTTATAAGAAGCTGTATTTTGTAGTAGTATGCACTTGTTTCCAGCAGTTTTTGCCTATAACTTTGATAGGTTGAAGTTAAAATACAAAGACATTACCAACTTCTGCCCTGCAATACTGAATTTCCCATCAAATGAAGTGGTGCAAAGGAGTATCCCCAGGAGCATGACCACACAGTTCATCCACACATGCCAAACCCCACTGTTATAGGAAGTAAAGCTGCACTTTCACCATAGACAAAAATTCAGCATAAGTCACTAAAGTACAAATGTTTCCAAATGCTAAGAGTTAAAACATGTCACATAATCATAGGAAAAAGCTGTGATAATATCAAGCCTCTCTTTGGTAACTGTTGAGAAAAACTGATCAATTTTGTATACTAAATGCAGTGCTCAAAACAGTACATCCACTGAAACAAGTAGGCAAGAAATGCTGTCCCCTCTTAATTCAAACTTCCTGTGCTGTCTTAGTGTCATGTCTGCCTCGCTGGAAGGGAGCATGCTTTAGTGAAAATTGTTTGACATAGTTGTTGAACATTGTATACTTTTATTTATAATAAAGCATATGGTTCTGAAATTATGAAAAAACACTGGACTTGCATCTCTGAATGGCAGATTGAGTAATGGTTGTTTTAGAAGTGAGGCACATCAGTCAAGACTTACTGTCCCGTGAGCGACACAGGTATAAACTTCCTTCTGTTGGTCTTTCATTGTGATGGTTTAATTTGTATCCTATATACAGCGTTAGCTTGAACTATTCCCTTCTTTTCCACACTTTAACAGCAATTGATCAGAAAATTGATAAAATGATGAAACTGAACATGATGTAAACAACTGAGCTGTTCGTGTTACTATTTATTTCACTTCACTCAGCAATCTGCCAAGCACGTGGTTGCCAGTGGGCAATTCCGCTCTCTCTAGGAGTTATCAAGTACATGGTGAATTGTCCAGTGAGACGAGGTAAATTTCCTTCCCCTTTATTCTAGCAAAAGAGAAGAATGTCGTATTTAAAGATTTTTTTTTTTTATCCTGGAAAATGGAAAGTGGGAAAACTTTCTTGTATTTATTGTAATCTGATCTGTATTAGGGAAGGATTTTAAACAATTACCTAGGCACAGATAACAATTGACAACTTTACAGTATGGTATGAAGGCATCTAATTTAAAAGTAATAAAATTTGAATGGTAGTATGCTCTAAAAGTATATTTATTTTCTTCAGACTTCTTTAGCCCTCTCTCATGTGTATAGATTACACTTAAGGGAAAGTAGCTTGCTGTTTTTGAAGTGATGTACTAGTACTCTCATAAGATTTAAAAATAAAATTAGGGAAAACAGCTTTTAAATTTGCTGTAACTGAATTTCTCACATTATACCTACGTCTACACTACAGAGATCTTTTGAAAGAAGCCCTTCCGGAACATCTTCTGAAAGGACTTCTTTTGAAAGAGTGCATCCACACACAAAAAGTGGATCAAAAGAGTGATCTGCTCTTTTGAAAGAGAGCAACAACATAATCCCTAGTCTTTTGGAAGAATGGACCGGGATCGAAAAATCAGGTCCTAAAGAGGACTGCTCTTTTGCCAGGGGGTTGGGGGGGCTCTGGAATGTCTATGCATGCTTTTTTTGAAAGAAGCTTTCAAAAGGGGGCACTCTGCCAGAAACAGGAAAGGAAGCGCAATTTTGAAAGTACCACATTCTTTTGATTTTACTTTTGAAGAACATGACTGTGTAGATGCTCTGTGGGATCTTTTGAAAAATCTTTCGAAACCACTTGCTAGTATAGACACAGCCTTTGACACTTTTATATAGGCAATTGAAAGATTTGATGTTTCTGATGCTCTTTGATATTTGCTTGTATTTCTAAAATACATAATGGTACAAAATGTCCCCTTTTTATTCCTGCCATATGTCTAAACAGCACCACATCCACATGTAGCATGAGATTAAAGCCTCCTGAATTGGTTTACAACTTGGTTTAGCAAAAGTTTGAAAATTTTACCCCTTAGTATCATGAGAACATCCAACTTTCAATTTAACAATTCTGCAGAAATACTAGTTATTGAACTGAGTTAACCTATAGTATCGCAATCTCTCGATAAGATTAATACTATAACTAAATCACTTGTATTTTTAACCAAAACCATCCTATGGCATTTACAGACCTTGCCTTGACAGAGGTCTTCCGCGTTCCTGGCTGTCAGAGCATTAATACTGTCATTCAGCAATGCACCTGTGACCTCAGGGAGACTTACGCATGCACTAGAAATTGAGCACAATTTAAGTGATTACTGATTCATAGCCCTAAATAGTATCACTTTGTCTGGAGAATCTGACTAGTCTTACAGTTCTTCTAGGTAACATTAACATATCCTGACTCAGCAGGGAGCTACTCCATGAAGGCCCCCTGAAGTTTATGGGACTCTGAGCCCACAGGTGTCAGTCCCCTCAGAGCTCACACGATAGAGCCCCTAAATATGAAACGATGATTTGTAACAAGTTTTCTTACTGAATGGAAAGAACTTGGTGGTTGACCAAAACCAAAATTAGACATCAGTGGAGGGATAGCTCAGTAGTTTGAGCATTGGCCTGCTAAACCCAGGCATGTGAGTTCAGCCCTCAAGGGGGCCATTTAGGGATTGGGGCAAATAGGTGTCAGGGATGGTGCTTGGTCCTGCCAAGAGGGCAGGGGACTGGACTAGATGATCTCCCAAGGTCCCTTCCAGTTCTAGGAGACGTGTGTGTATCTCCAATAATCTCAATCTCTGTGTCCCAAAACCACTTTTCTCTACAATGGGGCTCCTCAAAACACAGATGACCATTACTGCACTTAGGGTGGAATCCAAACTCTTGGTCTTTTGAGGTGTTTAGATTTGGTCCATTATTTACATACTCACTGAACTGTGCATTGGCAGCTCACATTTAATTCCAGGAGGAACAGGCTCTGTTTAGACAGGTTGATACTATTTATAACAGTCTTCAGAACTCTTATTGGAGACTTATCATTTGAAGATTCGTAGGACTAGACTGAAGTCTGTAGCAGTTAAGTACAAATGCACATAATGGAGAATGCACTTGAATCGCTTTTTGTCAGCCTTCTATCTAGAGATAGCAGGCGCTGTGCAGGTTGAATCTCTTAATCCGGTACCCTTATGGCTTGACTGGTGCCAAACTGGTATAGAATTTGCTGAACCACTGGAGGTAAGTATTATCAACACTTCCACTGCTCATGCGGCTCTTAGAGGGCATTTAGAGGTAAATTAAAGCTAAATAACAGCATAAAACATTGAGAGCCAGGATTGGTGGCTGTAAATTAACTTTGTGGAATGATGAGAAACCTGGCCCCACCCATGACAGGTGGACATCCAGCCAATTAAAATAATGACAAACCATGGACGTTATCAGACTAGAGAGAGCTGGACTAGAGAGGTTCAACCTGTAGCTGTCTTTATTCAGTCAACAAAGGCAGCTGCAATATAACAAATCTGTTTTTTGTCATTTTATTTTCATGGCAAACAAGTATTGGGGCCAAATTACTAGTGTCTACTTTGACAGTGTTCTAGAAAATTCTTAATTTTTGAATCCTGTGAAATCGTGTTGAGTCCCTAGGTCAGTCTCACCAAAAACAAAAATCAACTGTCCAGGACTAAATGAAAAGAATACAATTACATGAAGATTCAAGATTCAGCCATGTCTTCTGGTTTAGTGCCAATAATGCAGATTTGATATGACAGTTATGTACTTTCAATTAACATATTCCAAAGTACTTGGAACCTTGCCAAACATATTCTTAACCAGAGAATATAAAGGAAAGCAGTGCAAATGATCTTAAAAGTCCATCTAATCCTAAGGAATGGAAAAATACAGTGCTACGAGACTATTACAGCAGTTGTTTACAGTGAGGAGTAGGAGGAAGATTGGATCTTGTTTTAATTTAATGTCCAAATAAATCAGCTAAAAGTGATAGGCATGAGGCTCTTTGGGGAGAGAGAGACTTCTCTGCACCAAAAAGTAGAGTTTGAGATTGTATTAAGTCCTGTGCTTTTGATACTTAGATTAAGCCATATTACAAGACTAGGATACAGAATCCATGTGCCTTCTCCTGAGATGCAGATTTCTCTTAAGAAAAACCCAGCGTTATTAAAATAAGACAGTATTAATCACTTGTTACCAGAGTGCCACTTACGAGCAAAATCATAAGCTCAGAATCGAAGAATGGAGGTTTTAGGGTTAACATACCTATAGAAATGATGAAAGTAATAATTAGGTATGATCTTCAATCTGTCTCTAGTTTCAGATGTAATCCTAATTACATGTAAAAGCCAATTAAATTGTACTGCACAACCAACGTAGAGACATGATTATAGACTAGGCTGAGCCTAAGGTGAAAATCTAGCAGTGAAATGTGAACATTTAGCAAAGAGTAATTAAATTCCCTTGAGCATCTGATGAATGAGTCTGTGCTCACGAAAGCTCATGCTCAAAACTTTTCTGTTAGTCTATAAGGTGCCACAGGACCCTTTGTTGCTGTTATAAATTCCCTTGGTTACTCACCTGTATTGAGTAATGATTCAGTTCCAAACAGTCTCCATCGTAAGGAAAATAAAGCATCACTATTGATTTATGGAAGTTTAATATATTTATCCACAGTTTGTAATATGTGCACTATGCAAAAATGTTATGAATATAGGATGAGGTTAAATTGTGGAGATGAAGCACACTGAGGGCTAGTTGAGCATGCATGGAGCATTTAGTTACTGCTTCTTAATATGGTCAGGAATTACATAAAAACCTTATCTACTTGAAGGTAGGGAAACCTCAAGACCAAATGCCATCTGTTTAGAAATGTGCATATCCTTATTTATTTCATCTTGTTAGCAAGTAATTTATCTAATAGCCAATCTGTAAAGGAAAGCTTCTGTAACATCTATTTTCTGTAACTGCACCTTTATACATAAATCTTCAGCTGTATGGAAAATAAATTATAGTGATTAGTTCATATTAATAGACTGTTAGCTGTGTGTACACAGTTCCTCATAAAATAGAAGAGCTCTGCTATGCTTATAAAGGTGTTCTTGTTTTTTTTAAATGGTCCTCCCCTCCCCGCCAAAAAAAAACAAAAAAAAAACAAAACTGTTTTTACTACAGCAGTGGCCTCTAATGCAGAGAAGGAAAAACAATGGTGACATGTAACAAATAAAATAAACACTTCCTCTGTCTGTTACATTGCATTTACTGAACTTGCTCTGTTCTGATAAGATTAGACATCTCTTTAGTCTTTCCATTGTGGCATATTATTTTTTACAAACTTGTCCTGCCAAGACAGTAATGTACAAAAACAAAACACCCACTGCCACAACCACCCACTACCTGGGAAATGTAGCAACATCCTTGTATGTTTTGTTTCATTGTCCTGTATACAGCTAGTAAAGAGACAGTGGTGGTTACTCAATGGGAAAAATTGTCCCATTGGTATAGTTTCATCTGCTTGCAGCTTGATTTCTTACAGCAATAGGGTGGTCTTTAGCACCACTACCAGCCTTATGCTTGGAAAGCCTTGGCTGAAAGGCACTTTACAAATGCAAAAGTGCTTTTACTCAACTCCTAGTTGAGGACAGAAGTCACATTCATGTCATGTGCCCGTAAGCTGCTAAAACTTGAGTTGGGGATTTTAAACAGGTTAAAACAAGTAGAAATACAGTAAACCCTCACTTTCATGGATCCTGACTTAGCAGACTGTGGGAACAATGGATGTCTGCCAAATACCCTGTGTTGCTGAAGCCCGCTTACTCAGAGCCTGTAAAATCTTAAATGCCCCCCTCCCTCCCCCAGCCATGTGGCTTGGAGCCCCCTGCAAGCACAAGTGGCACCAGGCTCCAGTTCCCCTAGCAGTGGGTGAGCAGCAGGCATTTTTTTGAGGGGGAGGGAGGGAGTGAGGCTGGGGGAGACTAGTGGTGGTGGGTCTGAGTAAACCCTCTGATACAACAGACATTTAGGTTTAACCAACACCCCTTCCCCGATTAGTTCATTAAATTGAGAGCTTAATGTAATACTAATAAGAGCTTTTGGTCTTAGGGTTTTTTAAATACCTTACCTCACCTTGGATGTTTTTTACGCACAACTCCAAGTTTTGCTTGAAAATTTGATCCTAGCACAAGATCTAAGTGCCTTTCTTTGGCAGAAGTGAAATTGATTGGGTTTTAAGGAGTGGGTTATCAAAATGGGAAAGTAGGGAAAGACCAGCACTTGGATAACAGAAAGTAAACCCAAAGCACTTCCCTTTTTAAGATGGCTGAAGGAGAGACTCCTTTTTCAGACTGACAACTGGAAATCAGTGAGGATACACTTAGCCACCTGAAGTCTATCTGGCCACCACCATTTAGAAAAACAAGGGTAGCAAATTAGAATGTATTTAAAGTAACTGATGTGCTGACTTCTGCATCAGGACAAGTAGTATGATTGATTGAAAAAACACATCTTTACAGACTTAACAGTACCATGCGATTTCACTCAGTAACATAAAACATGAAAAAAGTAGTTCTGTGTCTGCTTCTCTGTTAATACCTACCCTAAAGTGTTTTTCCTTAGCCATGTTTGGCAGAAATGGCAGCCTCCCTGGCTATTACTTACTTATCCAGAACGTACAGAAACAGATGAGGAGTGTTGTCACTAGCCATTTTTACCAGTTACAAAAGTAGCACCATGTGGAACTGGAAATCCTGCTTCATAGAATTCTATTCCTTACCCTACTGTGAATTAATTAATTTATTTTGGTGCAGAACCATTCACTTTCCCCATACTGCTGAAAATCAAAATGTGAAAGTACAATATTTCATCTGGGTCACTGTCAGAATCAGTAGTCATATTACTGACCTTTCACTGCTGCAATATTTTAGTAGCAATTACTCCAAAGTAACTGAATAAAGCAGATATGTTTACAAAGTTACTGGACAGACATGCATGTTTTGAACACTGATATTTAATAGATACTGAGCTCACTCACAGTAAGTAGTAACTTGAGCCACTTCAAATACATATTACATTACTGAAAGCACACATTCAAATAATTTTTAGAGACGAGATTTTTCTGTGTTGTAAAACAGAGGTTTAGGGTTTTTAAAAAATAAATTAAATTTGATCCACTGGCAACTGCCACCTTCTGTTTTGAGTTTATGGCTTTGCTCTTAACTGGTACTGTGGTAACAAGAGACTAATACCTTAATCTTATTTTAATAATGTTGGGTTTTTTCTGAGGCAAAATCTGCATCTCAGGAGAAATTCTTTACTCTGCAATATGGTTTTATCTACATATCAAAAGCATAGCATTTGATAAGATTTTGAGCTCTACATTTTGCTGTAGAGGAGTCTTTCTCCCCACACAGCATCATGCTTATCGCTTTTAACGGGTATATTTGAGCAACTATGTTTTAAAAAGTCCACTCCACCTCCAATTCCTCACTATAAACAATTACTGTAATAGTCTCATAAGATTTTTCTCACCCTACAAAATTAGATGAACTTTCAAATCTTTAATGTTGTACCACCTCACTATTCAAAATCACAATAGAAAATTAAAAATAAGCTAACCTAGCAGCCAGAACTAAGTAGTACATACATGAATTTACTTGCTCTTCACACTTCATCACAAAGGTAGTACCCATTTCCCTTGCTAAAAACTTATGGGGGGAGACTTGGGAAACGGGGGATAGATGATAGTATTAAGGGAGCATTAAATCTTTAAACTAGCCCAACTGAAACCAACTGGAGTTGAAGCATGCAGAGACCGTATGGAAGTACAAGAAAGGATTCTACAGCCTTTGGCCATTGAGCAAGACCCTTTTTTTTGTGACCTAGGGCCTGGGAGTAGCTCTACCCTAAGTGGGGCCTAACTGCTAAAAAGGAACAAAATATGGTATTCTCCTGGGCTCTAAAACTTCTTGCATGTTCTATGTTATCAAGCTTTCCACCTGGAATGTTCAGTAAAGGTCAGTTTTAGGCAGGGGGCAGGGTGTTTTTTTTGTTTGTTTTTTTTTTGCAGAAGATGCCTCATACACAAAAATGCTAATCTCCAAATTAAAGAAAGTTGAAGATGGAAAGTCTATTCAATTAGCCTGCTTACTTACAATAAGATTTTCTCTGTCCCCCAAAGAGAAATGATCCAAACTGTAATATTGTTTTATCTATGCTAATTATATGCAAAGTGAGTTGTGCATATTATTGCCTAAGGGCAACTGGTGCAGTGATTGTCATCCTTGCAGCCTGTTATTACCAAGGAACACAACAAATAGGAAGTTTCTCTTATACATCTCCACCATATACCATGCACTGAAGAATGCATTTCAAAGGGAGACAAGGAGAAGGTGCCCTTCCATCAGTCCATAACTATCTAAGAACATAAGAGTGGCCATACCGGGTCAGACCAAAGGTCCATCCAGCCCAGTATCCCGTCTGCTGACAGTGGCCAATGCCAGGTGCCCCAGAGAAGGAGAACAGAAGACAATGATCAAGTGAGTTATCTCCTGCCATCCATCTCCTGCCCTTGTACTGAAGGCTAGGGCACCATACTTTACCCCTGGCTAGTAGCCATTTATGGACCTAACCTGTAAAAATTTATCAAGCTCTTTTTTAAACCCTACTAGAGTCCTGGCCTTCACAGCCTCCTCCGGCAAGGAGTTCCACAGGTTGACTGTGTGCTGTGTGAAGAAAAATTTCCTTTTATTAGTTTTGAACCTACTACCCATCAATTTCATTTGGTGTCCCCTAGTTCTTGTATTATGGGAAAAAGTAAATAATTTTTCTATGTTCACTTTCTCCACACCATTCATACCTCTGTATCATCACCCCTCAATTGCCTCTTTTCCAGACTGAAAAGTCCCAGTCTCTCTAGCCTCTCCCCATATGGGACCCGTTCCAAACCCCTAAATCATCTTAGTCGCCCTTTTCTGTACCTTTTCTAATGCCAGTATATCTTTTTTGAGGTGAGGAGACCACATCTGCACACAGTACTCAAGATGTGAGCGTACCATAGTTTTATATAGGGGAAGTATGATATCTTTTGTCTTATTATCGATCCCTTTTTAAATAATTCCTAACATCCTATTTGCTTTACTAACTGCCGCTGCACACTGCGTGGATGTCTTCAGAGAACTATCCACTCTAACTCCAAGATCCCTTTCCTGATCTGTTGTAGCTAAATTTGACCCCATCATGTTGTACATGTAATTTGGGTTATTTTTTCCAATGTGCATTACCTTACACTTACCCACATTAAATTTCATTTGCCATTTTGCTGCCCAATCACTCAGTTTGCTGAGATCTTTTTGTAGTTCTTCACAATCCCTTTTGGTTTTGACTGTCCTGAACTTGGTGTCATTTGCAAACTTTGCCACCTCACTGCTTACCTCATTTTCTAGATCATTGATGAACAAGTTGAACAGGATCGGTCCCAGGACTGACCCCTGGGGAACACCACTAGTTACCCCCCTCCATTGTGAAAATTTACCATTTATTCCAACCCTTTGTTTTCTGTCTTTTAACCAATTCCCGATCCATGAAAGGATCTTTCCTCCTATCCCATGACCGCCTAATTTACATAAAATCCTTTGGTATGGGACCGTGTCAAAGGCTTTCTGGAAATCTAGGTATATTATGTCCACTGGGTGCCTCTTGTCCGCATGTTTATTAACCCCTTCAAAGAATTCTAATAGATTAGTTAGACACAACTTCCCTCTGCAGAAACCATGCTGACTTTTGCCCAACAATTCGTGCTCTTCTACGTGCCTTGCAATTTTATTCTTTACTATTGTTTCTAGTAAGTTTGGTACTGATGTTAGACTTATCGGTCTATAATTGCCAGGGTCTCCTCTGGAGCCTTTTTAAAATATTGGCGTTATATTGGCCATCTTCCAGTCATTGGGTACCGAAGCGGATTTAAAGGATAGGTTACAAACCACTGTTAATAACTCCGCAATTTCACATTTGAGTTCTTTCAGAACCCTTGGGTGAATACCGTCTGGTCCTGGAGACTTGTTACTATTCAGCTTATCAATTAACTCCAAAACCTCCTCTAATGTCACTGCAATCTGGGAGAGTTCCTCAGATTTGTCACCTAAAAAGGCTGGCTCAGATTTAGGAACCTCTGTAACATCCTCAGCCGTGAAGACTGAAGCAAAGAAATCATTTAATCGCTCCGCAATGGCACTGTCTTCCTTGATCACTCCTTTTATATCTTTATCGTCCAAGGGCCCCACTGCTTCTTTAGCGGTGTTGTACTTGAAAGGAATTATGCAGGATCTTTTTCAGGGAGATAAGACTAATGACACACTTACTGGTAATATACATCTCTCAACTTGTATTATTTACATGTGATATTACACTCACGTACATACACCAACACACTCCATCTTGTTTAATTACCAACTTGTTGCTCCTCTTAATTCACTGGTGAATTGAGTTAGATAGGGAAACAGAGGAGCTGGGCTTCTGACTATATGTATCTAGGCTGTGTTGTTGATGAGACCCAGTCCTATAGTTTAGTACTCATCTTTGTACAGATTTCAGTCCTGAGCTCTTGTCCTGTCCCCCTACCCCAAGACTCTGTGGGACCACAAGTCATCAGTTCACAACAGATAGGACTTGGATCTTCTTTTCTTAATAGGGCTTTTGACTCTTTCTTGGGTAGATTCTTTTGCAGGGTTCACTTGCATTGTTCTTCAGCCATCAAGGCAATGCTGACAGCTGGTGGTCTAGACAGGCTGGCTTCAGGGACTGATCCCACTGTGCACACGCCCACATTCACACTTCTGAATGAAATTAGACATACACCTAACTTCAAGAAAGTTACAATAACGTTCTTGCAAGGTAATTCTTAACCGGCTACTAAGTTAGTCCAAAAGTGGTCACACTTCATGAAGTTACACAATGACATATTGGTAGATATAGTTCATTAAAAAGGTGCTTATCTTTTAGCCCTACATTTTATGGTGTCAATCAGTAATAGTCCTAGTGTATAACTTTGTGATGGCCACTTGTCCACCCCAGGCCTAAAACTGGCAATCTTCTGTATTCCCAAGCTAAGTCTACACTTCAGTGATATGCTGGCAGAAGGTACTGTAGGAGGAGATCTTACGGCAAAACTTCTGTCGACAGATCACATCCACACACAAGTGAATCAAACAGACAGAACAGCCAACTGGAAGCTCAGTAAACAGGACTGCCCAGTGAGCCAGAAGCCCTGTCTTTCCTATCTGCAATGACAAAACTCTCTAGTTCCTTCTTCCTTATAACCAGAGGCAGAAAATCATTTTTGTTTCAGAAGGGGGAAAAAAGGCTAACTATAAAATATCTAATTATATAAAAATGCTTGAAAGGACAAATACTAGAAAAAAATAACCTCCTTTCTGCCATCTGTTGAACAGTGTACAGACAGATGCCTGCTCATAAAGGTGTTGTATATTAGCATTTCCACTTCAATCTGTTTTGCCAGACACAAAGGTAGTTTATTGTGCTTTAGATTTTCTACCCACTTCCTCAATTATTTTGCCAACATCAGTTGGAAACATCTCTGAGGTGATGCATGCTATTTCATAGAAATGGCTATACAGCTACGCTGGTGCCCTCTTGTGGGGAACAGAGCCTCTGCCTTCAGATGTAGTCAGTTTTGAAAAATCAAGTGATTATGGAGGAGAAAATGCCATGGCACGTGTTCAAGGGGAAAAATTAACTTCTTAGCCACTAACAATCAAGAAGGATGAACAGGAGGAGCTGGCAAAAGACTGGGAGGAGGAAATGTATTTCACTTAATACTTTTCTGTAAACGTTGCTCATGAAATAGCAGGGACTCAGCTGCAGCACTGGATAAAATGTGATACAATTTTCAAACAGGCTTCAGAACTGTCAGGGTAATTTGGGGTTTAAATAGTATTTAGGGCCTATTAATGGCACACACTTAAAAAAAAAACTGGAGTGACCTTTGTAAATGCCTCTTATCTTGTGTCTGTCATTTCCTTTTTTCTTTCCAGCTTCAAGTCTGCAGTGATTTATCTAACTCATCTCCCCCATCTTTTTCCATCTACCCTTTAATTTCAATCTGTTTCTGTATACCGTAACTGTACAATGAAATGGGAGTCAGACCAAAACCTTCATGGCACCTTTGAGCTGAAGCAAGGTAACTTAAGCTTTCTTGTTTTAACAGGAAAAGTTTAGCTTGGGCCAAAGATCACCTTTTTGATTCAAAGCGGATGATACAAGAAATAGCCCATCAGAGCATACAAGTTAATTAGCATGTTGTCAAAAACTCGTCTCGGTTTTTGACCAAGCCTGGCTGTAGTGGTCAGAGTAGTAAGGCAGATTGCAATCTTCTTTCCTCAAAACAGAATTTGGCAGCCATTACCCTCTCTCTTGAAGCTAAGCAAAGTGGTATTTCTCACTTCCCCCTCCTGCATCTTTCCATTATTCTTCTACCCTTACTGTGTCAGCCAGTGCATGGGGCTGAGGCCTGTGGTTGTTTTTGTGGATGGAGGGGTAAAGCAATCCCGTTCCATTTTTGTCTAGGCACAAATGAGAAGTTTCACTGCTGTTGATTGTTTTGAATCCCTAGGCACTCTTTCCTTGAGAAGCTTTGCCAAAAGTTAGTTTGTCCGGTGCATAGCACAGAGAGCTATCATATGGTAAAAAACCAACACATAATTTAGCACCACAGTAACAGGGTTTTTTCATTACACCATCTTCCTCTGACACTTCCTGCTCTCTTTTGATTAATGGTGCATTCAGAAATCTTCCAGAATAATCATAAGAAAGCTCTTCTCCAGCAGAGATAGCAGTAGCAGCAAAAAGTGCCAGTTTAGGCACCAGTGAGTCAATTCGGATTGGAATCATAAATAAATTTGGCTCACAAGAATGGTTCAGGAACCTGCCTACATTTCCTATATACATAGGATCAACATATGTGTCCATTATCTGTCCATCATACAAGTGTTCCCTCACTGCTATAATATAATTTGAATCTTGGGGTGTTTGTGCCTGTATTCTTCTACATGCCTCACTGAAGTGCAGAACTTCACCAGCATATTCACACACAAATCTTCCTTTGGGTATGAACTCCAATGTACGGAGACCCCAACCTTTCTTAACTGTCTTGAACACCTCAAGTTTGAATTGTAAACCCCTCTGAATAACTCTGTTCTGACAGAGCTCACCACAGCGGCACATGGCATTGCATTCAAAAATAGGTCTAGTGTAGTCCATGTCATTTTCTATGTATTTGATGCATGAATTGTTATAGTTTTCTCCATGGCGAAGACACGAACAAGTACTGGCCACGCAGGAAGCAGCAAGACAACTACATCCTAGAAAGGTGATTTCCGTAGGGTCAGTATCTTCTCCTGTTCCTGCCACGTGTTCTGGGCTATACTGCAAAGAGATTATGATAAGTTTTTGGCAACTCCACAGAGGCAGATGTGAAATTTCTCATGACAATAATAAATTATTGTCTCATGACAATAAAGGAGCCAGATTTTCAAAAGGACATGATCCTCAGGAGCTTCAACTGAGACTAATGGATACTGGGTACTTTTGAAAACCTCCTCCTCCATGCCCCTACAAGTACATACTAATGAGTTAACTCTTGAAACACGTCCTATAAAGAAAAAAAACTAATATACCTTTTTTTCATAGTAACAGAGTAAGCCATGCTAGTCTATACACTATCAAAACAAAAAGCAGTCAATTAGCACTTTAAAGACTAGCAAAATAGTTTATTAGGTGAGCTTCCGTGGGACAGACCCACTTCTTCAGACCATCTCCAGACCAGAACAGACATTTGAACATTAACACATGGTTTAAATTCGGAATTTAACATGGTTCGAAATTCGGAACATTAACACATGGTTTAAATCGTGATGGGAACTTTCTGAGTCACTATAGGGGTTTGTCTGCATACTTGGCTCAATCTAATTCTTGACCTTCCCCCCCCACCCCTCCACTCTCTGATTTGCTCACCTTGATTATCTTTTTCTGATTTGTCCTCCTTGCTTACTGTTTTTGGTTCTCTGTGCCTTAAATATTGAGTCTGTTCTGGTCTGGAGATGGTCTGAAGAAGTGGGTCTGTCCCACGGAAGCTCACCTAATAAACTATTTTGCTAGTCTTTAAAGTGCTAATTGACTGCTTTTTGTTTTGATACCTTTTTTCAGTTCAGCATCATCCAGGTCCCTAATAGTGATAACTGTCCTTCAACCAATCACTGTTCAAGCATGCAAATTACTAGCCTTTAGAAATTTTCATATCTTCTCTTTGGAGAGGGAAACTGTTTCAAAGATTTTGACAATTTAAAAAGTTATAAACCAAAACCTCTTTGTATCTATAGTGATCGTGAGATAGGTCTGTTCTGAGAGCAGAAACATGTTTTAGTTTTGTTTCAGTACTCAACTGCAGCTGTGCATTTCCTAACAGCAGCATTACCAGTTACCATGTTTTTATACTTAACACCTTAAAGACTAACAAATTGATTAGGTAATGAGCTTTCGTGGATAAGTCCTACTTCTAAATGTGAACATCAAAGAAGTCATTAACAGTGCTGGAGGTGTAAGTCCTTGATAATGGAACAGATGCAGTATCAACTCTGGCTTCCCTGACACTTTCCCATACTCTGTTTCTCAGACCTGGTCCAAAAGAACTTAGTCCTCTTGGGATAAAACTCAGTTCAGTCTCCATCAACTTTCATTTCCTGGCCTATTAGATAAGATCACCCTCAGGGACACAACTGTGAGGTAGACTTCTAAACAGGTCCAGGGGGAAAAAAAAACAAAAAAAAACCCAACACACCTCTCTTCCTGGATATACAACCGAAGTTTGGAAGTTTTCTTTTTTTTCCCCCTTTTGGCAAATGGAGTTAGCTAAGAGAAGTGAAGGTGAACTATTAGGATTAAAAAAAAAAAAAAAAAAAATTGTTTTCACTATGTGGATGAAATCTTTGGAGGCCAGTTTTTGAAATGCAAATCTTAGTCCACATAGATTGAGAGAGAATAAGAGTGCTACATTAATGATTTAACACCTAAAAACAGTTCATTGGCTAAACCTATTCAGCCCCTCATTGGAATGCGGGCGGCTGCAGCACTTCAAAATTGATGCGGCTTGTCCAGATGGGGCTCCTTTTTGAAAGGACCCCAGCAACTTCAAAGTCCCCTTATTCGAATCTGCTCATAGGAATAAGGGGACTTTGAAGTAGTCAGGGTCCTCTCGAAAAGGAGCCCCGTCTGGACGAGCCACGCAGCAGTGAACCACGTCAATTTCAAAGTGCCACAGCTGCCTGCATTCTAATGAGGCGCTGAATATGTATTTCAGCGCTTCATTAGTAAACTTTGAAATGGCCATTTAGAATTTTTGGCTAGTGTAGACACAGGCAAGATGATGTAATAGCCTAGGAGCAGCCACAACTACAAATGCAAGGTGGGTGGAGTAATGAATATCATCTATTGGATAACTTGCAAGTGAGGATTTCCTAGGCCCAGATTTGATTCAGAAGGGTTACAATTTAGGCTCCCTATCCTTTAATTAGTATCCACATCCAGCTTGAGAAATCCAATGGAGAGCTGAATGTACAGTTTCAGGACTGGGGCCAGCAAACCAAACTGCCTTCGAATCTATTACCTGTTTGGTACAAGCAGCATTTTCTATTCAGCTTTGAAAGTGAAACCTACTTTCCCTCTACCCATCCAGGGAACACAGCTGTTACACTTTGTGCTAATCTGTTTCCAGTCTCAACTGAACTTTCTTTCAAGGAGTGTCCTCTAATGTTGACGAGGTTATTAGGATTTAGTAGGGAAAGGGCACGTGACAGAGACCACACAAGTACTAGCCAAGGTTCCCTGTACGCTGTGCATTATTTGGGCAGCCGCCCAGCTAATCGCAGAGCCGCCGGGAGCGGCAGCGTGTCTACAGGTGGTCCACATTCGCACAGGCCTGAATGCGCACACAGTTTATTCTGCGCACTGATGGGAGCTACTGGCACTCCGGCGGCTACCAACTTTTCTAGCACTGCAGCCCGAGCCTGTTTTTGTGAAGTTAGAAGAGCGGGTGGAGAGCCCAGCCAGGGTCCCCTCTGCACCCGGGGCCAGGCTGGTCGCTCCCGCCAAGCTAAGTTCGCTGGACCACAGCCCGAACTCGGCACCAGCAGCAGAGCTCTGGGTGGCGGCCGCAGCTCGGGGCCCACGCGGCGGCTCTAGTAAAGCCTGGCCCCAAGGCGGCCGCAGCGCTTCCACGTGGGGCCGGGGACATTCTGAACCGGCGCGGCCCAGGCCGACGTTCCTCGGTCTCAGGCGCGGCAGCTGCTTCTCCATTGCCCGCCAGGCTCCCCAACCGCCTCCTACCTGGAAGGCCGGGGGCTCCTCGGACGTCGGCCACACCGACACGGGGAGGTTCTCCAGCCCACGGCTCAGGTCCTTCGACCGCGCGACCGCCATGCGTCCCTCCGCAAGCTGCAACTTAGGGCCAGCTATCATCCCCATGGCAACAAACTCCACTTCCCTCTACTCGGATTGGCCGCGAAGCGACATGGCCATGTGCGATTGGCGGAGAAAAATGACATCACTGAGACAGACCCGGAAGTCTGCGTTCTCTTAAAGGGACCACAGGTGAGCCGGGGGGGGGGGAGGGGGACAGTGGGGGGCCAGATTTTACCTCAGGCATGTACAAGAAGAGATTTGTGTGTGAAAGGCAGACATTCCTCAGACACAGTGTCACTGTGTGTATCCGTAACAGAGAGAGCCGTGCTTGTCTATATACTATCCAAACAAAAAGGCGGTCCAGTAACACTTTAAAGACTAATAAAATAATTTATTAGGTGATGAGTTTTCGTGGGACAGACCCACTTCCTCAGGTCACAGCCATAGCAGAACAGGGGCTGTCCCATGAAAGCTCATCACCTAATACATTGTTTTGTTAGTGTTTAAAGTGATACTGGACTGCTTTTTTGTTTTATGTGTATCAGACAGGCTCTCATCCACCCACCCAATGACATTGTGCACGTCAGGCAGGCACAGATTCACGCACAATGACACTGCACATGTCCGACAGACACTCTCACACACACAAGGGCATTGTGCATGCCAGAAAGAAAGAGACGCAATGATATTATGCATGTCTGACAGACAGACTCACACACACACAAGGACATTGTGTATCAGACAGACACAGACACACACTTTTTCTGTGTTGGACCAGCACAATTTGACAGGGCACTGTTGCACTCCGACACAGTACTATTATTTTTCTTATGACCCCTCACTCTCTTAAGTCCTGTGAAGCTCTGTGAAATTACTGTCTTTGTAAAGCATCTCAAGACGCTGAGCTGAAAGAGGTCATGTCCTGTTACATCCAAGCAAAGACCTAGTGTGCTGTGTGATGGGAATCTAAACGCTGTGACAGGGTAATGTATCTATAAGGAAAAATTGCTGTATATAGCAGAGGAGCTATGAGTGACCAGCCATGAAGCCAGATTACCCCTTCATGCACTGGGGTCAATTTTGGAGCACTCTGGCTGTGTCTACTTTGAAGGGGGCATGGTAATCAGCCAGACCAGAAAATACTAATGAAGTGATGTGATGAATATGCAGCACTTCATTAATCTTAATTCTCTCCTTGGCAATTTCAAAGTTGCAAACTTCAAAGTGCCAGCATGCCGTGTAGCTGCAGGTACTTTGAAGTGCCCTGACTCCCCAAAAGTCCCCATATTCATTGCAGCACTTCATTAGTATTCTCCAATCAGGCTGATTACCATACCCTCATTGAAGAAGGGAACTAATATAGACACAGCCTCTGAGAAGGCTGCTGTCCTGTGTACTGTTGCACCTTGATATTGTTGCTATCCTGTTGCACTTAGTTGTGCAGAGAAAAGCAGGCCTTGCTCCTGTAACTTCTCCCATATGGCCAGAAGACTGCACCTGCAGCTGATTCAATTGCAGGGATGAGTCCAAAGAGACAACAAGGTCCTACTTTGTATAGGTGATATTGCTGTGATTTTATTAGAATCTCTTAGGAGTACCACAGACTATTAAATGGGTTTTCCCAGAGCTAGCTGGAAAATTATTTTTTCTACCATTATTTCTTGCAGATTTTTAAAACTTTGATTTGTGAATTAAAAGTCTTCTGTGGAAAGCACTTGATTTTCCATTTAAATTGTTGTTGGTTTAAAGTTGAAATATTGGGCGGTTCAGTTGCCACTTTCTAGGATTTCAAATTTTTCAACAGAAACCTGAACATTTTCACAAAGGTCCCTCCCCCCATTTTTAAAAAAAAAAAAAACCACAATCTTTTCAAAATGTTTTGATAGAAATCTGTAACCAAAAAACTGCAGCTAGTGAAAAATTCTTTGTTTTATTGCTATTTTTTCTGTTACTATTATTTGATGTTAACAGATACCCATTTTACATGAAACTTACCTTAGTTTTTCTCAGACTTACAAAAAAAAATGGAATGCTCAAACTAATTGGTTTATTGTTGTAAAAGACGTCTCCGCATAGCCTGTAAGAACAGCCTACCATTAAGAAACCGTGCCCATATAGTGAATATGCATTGTTATGATGAGATTAAGCAATATATTTATGGACTGTCATAATTAAAGTCTGACTTCTCTATCCTACAGTCAGATTCACTGGTATAACTGCTACAGTCTTAAAACTAAAGTACTACATGTTGAACCTCTCTATCCAGCATTCTCTTGTCCAACAACATCTGTAATCCAGCATGATTTTAGTTAGCTGGAAAACCACTTATGGGTGTGGCCACGTTTCCCATGGTCCCATAAAGTTTGTTTACCACCATCAGTCCCAGCTCTCAGTGTTCTGTGTAGTTATTTGGCAGTAATTTACCTCTAAATGTCTTGTAAGAGCCCAGTAAGCAATGAAAGTGCGCTGCTAGACAATATAGACCTCCCATGGTTGGGCAGATTCTCTGGTTCAGCACTCGTCAGGTCCTGAGGGTGCCGGGCTAGAGACATTCAACCTGTGCAAATTTTATATGTGGTTTACATATTATCAAATAATATTTTAATATTACCTAATTGAGATGTTTACTCATGAAATCAATCATTATAGCAAACATTCTAGTAAGAGTAATGGTCCTTTGGGTGGATTTGTGTTGACTCATTCTCCTTAGCTGAGCTTGTGACAGGTATTTATTCTACTGATATAGAAATAAAATCTTCTTTTTTGGTAAGTACTAACAAGTCTTCTTGCATTCTTTTTTGGTACTGAAGTGTTGGTAGTTACTCAGAGCAGATGCAGTACATTTTGGTTTTTGCCCACTAGCGGAATATTTGTTTATTAGAAAAGAGAGAGTGTGTGGGTGGGAGGATTAGATAATCATAAGGTTCCCTTCTGGCTTTTAAGTCCATGAGACAGGAGCGGATTTTTTTATTCTGTTCTATCCATATACATATATTTGGGTTCAATGAGATAGGTGTGGTGACTGGCCTGAGGTGGGTAGAATGTAGGTTTCAAATGTATGTATTCAGCAAAGGGAGAAAGTTGGTTTTTAATATTGGAAATGTAGAAGGTCTGATGGCTAGAAATAAAGAGACTGCTTGAGTAAGTAAGTAAAAGGTAGAAAATGGGCATTGGTACAATATCACAGTAAAGGAGCAGAAACTCAATTTGCAGAAGTTATGCTTTCAAACATTTTTGACTTTTCTGAAGAAAAATCTAATTCCATTACACAATTTTAATTTTGTTTTCAGATGATTGAGGCACCTTTGCCACCACAGTGTTATTTCTATTGTGGTTTCTTGGTGAGGGGAGAGATTAATTTAGGAATTTTATTTGTCTCTGTTCTAGAAAATATGTGAAATGCTGCTGTAAGAATATTAAGTACAGAGTGCTTGTTTTATGTAATGTTTTAAGCTGCTAGAATTCGTTTGGTGCAAATGGGAGCACTTAAGTGTGCTCAGATATCAAGTGGAGATGGAAAATAAACACATAGGCCATTACATCTTGTAGGTAAGGTGTTGAAATGATACCCATGTTGACAGTAAGGATATAGCTACACTAGAACTGGCTACACACCAATTTTTAGTGGACTAGCTTGATCAGCACTAGTGTGACTATATCGCCTCAACTTGGAAATTACAACTTCTGGGTCCATGGCAGACAGGTGATTTATATGCAGTAGAAAGTGAATGGCGAGGATGTGTTTGGCTTTGCAAGGACAGAATCACAGCTACCATAGAGTCGGGGGGTGGAGGTGGAGGAAAGGGAGGCACAGGGTTTTGCTAAGAAAGGGTTACATCTGCTGAGAAATCAGAGGGAAGGTGTGTGTGAATTTTACTATTTTGTAACAACCTCTAGGGTTTGACTCAAAAGATGTTTCTCTAACCTTTAATTTACTTCCCCCAAGCTTTCAGCCACTCTGCTAACTCCATTTTTCCTGCCTCTCTGTGGTCCCCTACCACACCACTTTTGCTTCCATTTACTTTGCACAGCTTGCCTCCGAAAATCCTCATTACCAGTGGCCTCTTATGTAAAAAGAAGCTGGACCCCAGCCGCCTAGCAGGGGCATCAGTTATACACATATCTCATAGAGCTGGAAGGGACCTCAGGAGGTCATTGAGTCCAGTCCCCTGCCCTCTGAGCAGGATCAAGCATCATCCTTTTTTAAGGGAAAAAAAGGTAAAATCTATTTGCTCCAGGTCCCTAAATGGCCCCCTCAGTGATTAAACTCACAACTCTGGGTCTAGCAGGCCAAAAGGCAAACCACTGAGCAACTCCCTCTCCCCAGTGGTTTAGGTATATGCCACTTTACTGAAGGTATAGTGTGGTCTCTAAATACTGAATTGCTCAATTCTGAAACGTTAAGAAAATAAATCTTTACTATGCAAGCTCCATATTTTGAAGAGATGATCACGGCAGCAGCTTCACCAACTTGCGGTAGGTTCATTTTAGGATGCATTTCAGTTATAGTATCTGTCTTTTCAGTGTTGCCAAACTCATGCATTTTGGATCATTATCTTTACCTTTCCAACACGTTCCATAATGGTGAGCTGAATCAGATTCCTGACCTGGAATTTTGTAGAGTGATCACTCTCAGTAACTCCACTTCCTTTTTTGTAGTTCAAGGACTTTTAGTATTATGAAATGGACCCCTGAGTTCAGACAAATACAATTTGGCTGCTAACACCCAGCACCAGATGGAGTTTTTTCCATTTGTTTAAGTAACAAAAGTGGTGAGTCATTGTTCTTTTGTGCAAGAAACAGCTTAGCTTGTAGCTGTGGGGGAGAGGATGTTAGAAGTTTGCACAGGAGGATGGAAAATCCCTCTGTTCTCTCTTCCTCCTTCTTCCCCCGCATACTCTTGTTTTCCTGTCCCATATCCAGGATTGAAGTCTTGATTTGTCCACAGTAGGTGAGAGGCTGACAGAAGCTCATTGTTGAAAGAAAGCACAGGTGGAGTCTGAGTCTGACCTTTGCACCAGTGAGTCAAGGTTGCTGGTACAATTATAGAATTGTTTTATCAACAAGCCATCATCTTCCTAAAATGAGATTAAGTGTGCATAGAGGGATTGCTCAGTATAGCTGTATTGTTTTGCTTTGATATGTACATATATAAATTTTCAAATTTTTTCATTTTTTTAACAAATAATTGCTTCCAGCTCCTTCTCTCTGTATATATATATTTACAAATAATTGCTTCCAGCTCCTTCTCTCTCTATATATATATTTACAAATAATTGCTTTCAGCTCCTTATCATTTTTGTGGCTGTCTGTGTACTCTTTGCAGTTTAATATCCTCCAGGTAATGAGGTATGGTGAGGTTAAATGCATCTAGAATAGAGTTCAGCTTGGAGCTGTCTTTTTCCCACTACATCACTGAATTTCCCTTGGCCAATATTTTAGACTGTAACAAGGTACCACAGCTTAAGTACACTGGGATTTATGTTTACAACCCATTAGAGCTTCTGTCCCTTTTAAAATAGGGAGCTCTACTCATAGGGCCAGGAACAAGCAAATGACCTAGAAGAAGTCAGATACAAAGCTTTCTGCCTTTTCTGGTAGACAGAAGATTCTTAGGATGAAAGGGACCTTCGTGTAGCTCTTTCCATAGTAGCCAGGAAGTGTGTGTCCTTTCCTTTCCTACCAGATGGAATCCAGCAAAACCTTGGGTGGTTAGTATCTAATTTTGTGGTTTGGTTTATTCTTGTTTGACAATAACACTAAGGAAAGGGACTTGAATAATTGTTGGTAGCTTTATTCTGGTGTCACCAGCTGCTGATTTTTATCCTATGACTTGCAGGCAATTTCTAGAGGATTGTGTTGTCATCTTGGGGGGAGGGTCTTGTTTTTGGTTTCATTTTCTTGTTTTTTTTTTTGTTTTTTTTTACTGCCTTGCTCTTCTCTTTACTTTGCTCTGTGTTCCTCTCAGCCCAGTTTTTAATCTTGCTTTGTGATTTGACCTTGATTGCTGGATAATCGTGTCCACTGGGTTACCGTGCAGGTACTCTCTATCCCTCTGCCAGTGTAGTGCACATCTATTTAGTATATTGATTGCTAGAGAGTGAAGTAGAAAAAAATCAATATCCCATTTTTAAAAAGTTCAGTGACTGCAGACTTTTTGAGGCAAGTCAAATTCATAGCATTAATGTCCAGAAACTAAAAATATATTTTTTCCATGCAGACTATGCTGCATCGATAGATAAAAGATAAAAAAAAATACACACTAGGACCTATTTATGACTGGAAGGCCCCTTGTGAATGACTGAATTGAAAAAAGCATAAGTGATAAAAAAAAAACTTTAATTTACATTTGTCATCTGTAGCGTAGCACTGATTATAGTAGGGGTAAGCAAACTTTTTGGCCTGTGGGCCATATTTGAGTAAGCAAATTGTCTGGCAGGCCATAAATGCTCCTTGGCTCAACCTCCTTCCAATGGTGGATTAGCCATAGGCCAAAGGAGTGTGCTCAGGAGCTCCAGAAAAATGGGTGTCCCTGTGCCACCACTCACTCCAACCTCCCCCACTTCCCCCTTGCTTCAGCCAGGGAGCGGGGTTGAAGTGGGGCTAGCCTCCAACCCCATTTCCCATTTGAGGTGGTGGGCAGAGCAGGGCAAGCCCCCATTTCTACTTTCTAGCAGAAGCTTGAGGACCAGATGTGGGCCTGAATTTGCCCACCACAGGCCTATAGTAGTACTCTACAGAATAATAGCAGTTGCACTGTGGTTAGTGACAATAATGAAATTGTAGTAATCTGATACTTTATGACAGTGTCTGGTATTAAAGGCAAGTGCAGAAACACCAGATTGTGAATTGCATACTTTTACCTGAGAAGAATATCTACCACATGTGTGCTACATGTGCTTTTATCCATCATCTTTGTCTGCCTCACCGGCTCTCTACCCATTAATTCATCAACACTGGGACAGCTCGTATCATCCCATCCCAGAGTTGTCAGGTCTTAAAAAGTCAGCAACTTGAAGACCAGATATGCTGCCTCTTTCAACCTGAAGCAAATGGCTGTCTCTGAAAGTTCCTTGTACCAGCCCATTCCCCACCTGCCCCAATGGGGAGTAAAGCCTGATTCACGCTGGTTCCTGACATCCTCAGGAGCCAGAAAGTCTCTGTAGAGCAAAGTCTGAACCTGTGCATAAACTCCTCCTCCTTCCCCTCAGCAGAGTGATTCCTTAATTCTGAGCTGGGGATTCAAAGACAATAAATATTTGTCTGCTGGATACTCCAGGTGAGCCTCTGTATGCAGTTAAAGAGCACTGCTATTCTGAGATCTGTTACTTGTACCTTTGCACCGTAGCTGCCCTGATCTGTCTGTCTGTCTGACCATACTCATGATCCCCATCAGAACAGCATGGCAGAACACTCTGTCTTGTTTTGAAAAATGGACTACTGTTGCTCATTAATTGTTCAGTCAAGGAGCATGTTCCAGTCAGTTCTTCAGCTTGCCTTATTTATTTTTTACAGCTTGCAAAGAAACTAAAAGTATTTTCTGGAGTGAGAATTTGAAATAATGAGAGAATGCTTCACAGGCTTACGTGGAATTCCACAGAGCAGTCAGGTTGGCACTCTGACCCTTTTCTTTGTCAGGCTAAGCTCATTATGTTGATGTCACCTGCCCTTCATTGCCTTCAGAAACAGGAATTTGGAGGTCATTTCTCAGCATATGGCTCTTGGATGGTGAACAGTATCTTGCTGTGCACTAATGAGTGGGCCAAATATTCCATAAATAAGCGAATGGTGGAACTAAAGACATAGTAGTCACATTTATAAATCCTGTCAAAGAGGTAGAAATTGAAAATCAGTTTGCTTAAGTTCACCCTAGCTGTGGCGCGATGATTAACCTTGAAGAATACTTCGCTTTTATATAGCACATTTAATGGGTCATTCTGAAAGTGCTTTACAAAGTTAGATACACATCTTCTGTCCCCTACTTTACAAATGGGGAAACTGAGGTAGAAAGAGGTGAAATGACATTCTCGACATCAGTGAGGGAGGCGAGGAAGAGAGCCCAGGCTTCCTGACTATCATAGAGCTTTCGATAGTATCGGCCACCATGTCCTGTTCTTTGGACTCTTTTCTTGTAGATCATGAGTAGTAAATCTGTCTGTCCAAGAAGAAAATAATGACTTAGAAATTTAATAAATCATAATCACCTGTCTCCTCAGAAGCAAATAATACTGTGGTTTGAAGCATTGTCAACCATTCAGATCATATATGTAAACTGCATCTTGATTAGCAGCAAGTCATTTTGATGAAAACTTTTCCAAGGATTCAAGTCAGAAGAACAAAGTCACTTCTATACACTGCTGAGGACCGACAACACCAACTACACCACTAATAGGGCTTTGATAGGTCATTTATCCATTGTGTAAAGTTATGTGATGCAGTAAATCTGTTCCCTGGTATACCCCTGCATTCCAGTTAATCGAGTAGGCCATTTATCAGCATTCCAGTTAAATAAATTCCAATATAGCAATATATTTTTTAAAGACAGTCATTGCTAAACAAGAGATGGACTTGTTCTGTCTGGAGATAATTCGTCACTGAGATGTGCATATCAGTGTTCTACTCTAAATTCTGCATTCCCTCTGCATATGAAGATGTCATTTGATACCAGTGACCTCTAGCTTGCCCTTCAGGGGCCAAGTAAATCCAGTTACAAATATTTACTCAGCTCTTGACTTCAATGAGAACATTGCCTAAGTAAGAACAACAAGATTGGGCCCAGTCATTTCAATCCTAGTGCTCATTTATTTAATGTTGCAGGTTAGATCAACTCATTAGTGCACATGACATCATCTCAACGGACATTAGAAGATGTCTGTGCATACAGGAAAAGCAGAATATTTGAGTCAAAATCCTTCATATGATGACCAGAATTCTGGTGTAAAGTGTGATTGTTTTGGGTGATGTGTTTAAAAAGTAGTGCTTTCTCTCTTCAGACATTTATATGGGATTAATGGGGGGCGGTTTCAGTATCCAATAACTAATAATTTTGAATTATTTTTACGGCTGTTATACCACAATGACACAAAATATTTGCAGTGAACACTTAATTTGATCAACTGAACCCATATTTGGTGAACAATCCAGGAGGAGATTTTGACATTTTGCCGTAGTATTTGTTCTACAAAATTAATGCAAGAATATAGCTATCCTAGGGTACGTCTATACTGCATAATTATTTTTAAATAACACTGCTACACACCAAACCTGCTCATAGGAATAAGGGGACTTCACAGTAGCCAGGGTCCTTTTGAAAAGGAGCCCCATCTGGACGAGCCGTGCAGCGGTGAGCCGCGTCAATTTCGGAGTGCTGTGGCCGCCCGCATGCTAATGAGGCGCTGAATATGTATTTCAGTGCTTCATTAGTAAACTTTGCATGGCCATTTCGAAGTTTTTGGCTAGTGTAGACATAGCCATTATGTCTTACTTCAAAATAGTGCTATTTTGACATATTTTGGCTTATTTCAAAATAGCTTATTTTGAAATAGGCATCACTCCTCCTGCTGTGAGGTTTACTGATTTCAGAATAATGCATCTGCTATTTCAAATTTATTTCAAAATAGCATGTGTGTAGGGTAGACAACAGCAAAATTATTTCCAAATAACAGCAGTTACTTTGAAATAACTTTGTAGTGTAGACATAGCCCTAGTGTTTGAATCTTGAACTTTCACTATTACTAGCAAACACTTGTACAGTTTCAGCTGAAGGACTAAGACCCAAATCCACAGAGCTATTTAGTTACCTAACTCCCATTGATTTATTGCAATCAGTCAAGCCCAGATTCTCAAACTTATTTACGCATGTAACTACACTGATTGCAGTGGACATTACGGCTACATCTACACGTGCCCCAAACTTCGAAATGGCCACGCAAATGGCCATTTCGAAGTTTACTAATGAAGCGCTGAAATGCATATTCAGCGCTTCATTAGCATGCGGGCGGCAGCGGCGCCTCGTAATTGATGCTCCTTGCTGCCGCGCGGCGCATCCAGATGGGGCTCCTTTTCGAAAGGACCCCGCCTACTTCGAAGTCCCCTTATTCCCATTGCCGCTGCCGCCCGCATGCTAATGAAGCGCTGAATATGCATTTCAGTGCTTCATTAGTAAACTTCGAAATGGCCATTTGCGTGTCCATTTCGAAGTTTGGGGCACGTGTAGACACGGCCTACATGTGTAAACACCTTGGTGTATCTGGGTCATGTTCCATCTCAGATTGCTCTTATGAGTGTTCACAAACGGCAAATGAAAGAGGATATGAATAAGATTCATGTGAATTTTCAGTTGTTTAGCCAAACAAATCTTTGCTATATATTGTTTTTTGTTTTTGCAGTTTCAGTTGTAAGGGTCAAATGGAAAGATTCTTTTAGCCATCCTGGATGGCTTCATGGGTGTTGTAACACACCTATAATACATGATAAAGAAGAGGGTGAACTACATGTCCTTCTAGTTCTTGAAACATATTGCTTCTTGTTCTACATCATATCCTGTATGGCAGTCGAATTACTTCACTGTAAGAAAATGGGGTCATTGATTCAAGCAGCTCTTTCTAGATATTTGACAAGTCTTTGAAAATTATGATTCTGTCCTAAGTATGCTTTCAAAAGGATCATATTTCACATTTTTTTCATTACACGATGAACAAATGTATGTCTTCAGCAGGAGTAAAAAGGTCTCTCATCTTGCTCTTATATCACTGAATTGCAGTTTAATTAAATCAATAATTTTCCCTTGTTGGTATGACAACAGAAAACAAGGATGAAATTGTAATCAGGATATTGTTACAATACACGATCTGTCAGTAAAATAATTCTCTAAAATTGATTATTACTGAATAATAACTCAGCATATCATGCAATAAAACTGGGAACATTTTGAAAAGGGATGGAGAAGTAGGAAGCTAAGAATTTATGTATTTGTGTAATGTCATTGGTAGGAAATTAATTTTCCACGTCAAAATATATGGATTATATTTGTTCAAAAACTTTTTGTAGGGCAGCTAATAACCCACCTCTCATAGCTGTGAGATGTCTGATTTGCATATTGACCTTCAAAGCCAATTTGCCTTTAATATATAACATGTAGACTATTCTATATCTGATTTCTCAAATGTGTAAACATTTTTTGAAAGGAAAAAGTAATCCAAATATGTTTCAGAGAAAGTGTTACAGAATTTTCAAGAGATGAGAAACTTCAATCTTAAAAAATGTGGATGCAATTTTTCATTTTTCTTCAAATTTCAATTGCTGCAAAATTCCTTTAGAATAGTTCTAGGTTTGGTTCTGTTCAATATCTTCAGCAGTGATTTAGATAATGGCATAAAGAGTGCACTTATAAAATTTGTGGACGATACCAAGCTGAGAGGGGTTGCAAATGCATCAGAGGACAGGATTAAAATTCAAAATGGTCTGGACAAATTGGAGAAATGGTCTGAAGTAAACAGAATGAAAGTCAATGAGGACAAATACAGAGTACTCCACATTGGAAGGAACAATCAGTGGCAAGCATACAAAATGGAGTAATACTGCCAAGGAAGGAATACAGTAATCCCTTGAAATATGTGATTTTTGAGTTGCACTTAACTCACATTAATGCAAGTTAAGTGCAACTCAAAATCCCCCTCCATCCAGCCCTGGTTTACCCCCACTGCCCCCTGCAGCTCCAGTTCAAGCCCCCACACCCATCATGGCCCCAGTTCAACATCCCCTGTGGCTCCAGCTCACCCACCCACATGGCTCCAGCTAACCCTCTCCGTGAAGCTCCAGCTCACCCCACCTTCTCCCCCCCCCGCACTTGGCATCAGCTCACCACCATGCAGAGTTGCACAGCCCCGAATCAATCCCACTTCCCCTGGCCTTCCAGCAGCCCTAACCCACCCCAGGCTTATCCCCACCCCACCCCCCTCCCACAGCCCCAACCCACCCCTAGGCTCAACCCTCCTCAACTGCTCCTCCCCTGACCCTGGTCCCAGGACAAACCTTTCCAAAGGAGTGCCAGGTGCTCCTGCTGCTTCCCTAGTTGCAGAATGTGTATTCTGCTTGGGAAAAAAGCTGCCCCCAGCATCTTACATGAAATTCAAGTTATGTGAAGGTGCGTAGGAACACAGCCCTCCCATCACTCGAGGGACTACTGTACTAAAGAAAAGGTTATGGGAAAATAGTGGCTCACAAGCTAAATATGAGGCACCAGTGTGACACCATTGCAAAAAAAGTGATCATTCTGGGATGTATTAAGAGGAATGTTGTAAGGCATGAGAAGTAATTTTTCTGCTCTACTCTGCATTGCTTAGGTCTCAGCTGGACTGTTGTATCCAGTTCTGGTTGCCACATTTCAGAAAAGATACGGACAAAGCAGAGTAGGTTCAGAAAAAAGCAACAAAAATTATTAAAGGTCTAGGAATCGTTACCTATGAACGACGACCGAAAGACTTGGGATTGTTAGTTTGGAAAAGAGAAGGCCGTGGGGGGACATGATCGCAGCTTTCAATTACCTAAAAGGGTGTTACAAAGAGGAGGGAGAAAAATGATTCTGCTTAAACGCTAATGACAGGACAAGAAGCAGTGGGCTTAAATTTCAGCAAAGGAGGCTTAGGTTGGACATTAGGAAAAAGTTCCTAAGTGTCAGGACGGGTAAGCACGAGTATAAATAGCTTAGGGAGGTTGTGGAATCTCTGTCATTGGAGATATTTAAGAGTAGGTTTGATAAACATCTGTCAGGGATGATATAGATGGTGCTTGGTCCTGCAGTGAGGGCAGGGGCCTGGACTTGGTGACCTGGTGAGGTCCCTTCCAGTTCTAGTGTTCTGTGATTTATGTATGTGCATCCGTAAATGGTGAGAGAATAAGGGATTGGCTCATTGTACCACATCATACAGGATGAGCAGCTGCTGTGTTTGGGACAGGGATGGGTCTAAACTGGGGTATATGTGACGGACCTTTATGGCATTCCCTATGCAGCCGCATCCCAGCCTTTGGGGAAAGTGAACAGATTATGGACCTATTGCTGCCTCACTGACCACTGAATTTTGCAGCTCCTGGACTGGGCTGAAGATATTACTGGAGCCCACTTGTTCCACCTTCAGCCACTCTCTCTTATTCCATGAGTTTGAGTAGCTTTGCACGTTTCTCTTTAGTGGAGCCCAGGCACAGCAACATCTGGTGCTACTGCAGTAAGAATCTCTGAGCAGGGGCTGTGTTTTAAGATTAGGAGAAAGATGGGGCCGAGGACTGAGCCTGACGTTGTTATTTACAAGTGGTCCAGTTCTCTATTTCTTGCACACTCCTGTCAGAAATGCCAGTGTCTTCCTGTCAGAAGTGAGAGCTGGTTGACCAGCAGCTGCGGTTGTCTGCCTTGATTTTCTTTTGCACGTGTAAGCAGGGTATGAAAGAATGCTGCCACTGCAGATTGCTGGAATGGGACAGAAGCCTGGATGTGTGTGTGTATATATATAAATACACTAAAGCATGGCCATCAGCAGCCTTCAGCACTGTGGAAGAAGGGATTGTAGCTGCTTCCAGCCACAGAGAGGTGGGGGTGGATGATCTAGCCCAGGGGTCAGCAACCTCCAGCACACGTGCCAAGAGTGGCACGTGAGTGGGTTTTCATTGGAACGTGAGAGTGGGAGCTCAGCCCCATCCCTCCTCCCCGCATGCAGCTGGGAGCTCGCTCAAAGCCATGTCACATGTGGATTAACCAAAGACCAGCTAATGCTACTAACCACCACCTAAATGGAGAAGCTCTGCAGCTTAATTTATGTACTGAGGAAGCTGTTGTAATTGTGACTTTGAGTAATAGTGACTTTAAAAAGTAACACCAACATGCCAACAGTACATAGAGGTCACAAGGTCAAATTTCAGCACTCTGCCTTGGAAAGGTTGCTGACCCCAATCTAGCCTATGTGTTGGCAAGATCATCTCTCCCCACCTGCCCCACACCTCCTGCTCTCCCGTGCAGCTTGTCCCCTCCTGCCTGCATGGTGTTGAAAGGTAGTGAACATCTCCATCTGCTGCTGGGCACTGCCATAACCCAGCCCCTTCCTGTTTGCTGGCTGAAGTGCAGGCAGGAAGGGGTTATATCCTAAGTATGTATTGTGCTCTAGGGCTCAGAGTCTGTCTGCGGGAGCTTCAGTAAAGTGGCCAGAGAGGTGGCTCATCAGGGGAGGGTGCCTAGGGGACAGATCAGCCCTGCACACTCTGGGGGCAGGACCTAGACTGGTGCAGTGTGTAAGTGCTGTGCCCTTGCCCAGGGGGCTGCTGCAGAGCCTGCAGCATTGGGGCACAAATAGGCTGGAAATAGCTTCCTCCCTGCTCCTGCTGAACTTAGCTGAGGAGCAGAGAAGCTTTCCCATGCCAGTGCTGAGTGGGGCTTTGCCCATTCAGAGCTTGGCTCCTCCTGGCTAGTGCCCTCCTGACCAGGGCTGTAGGGCTTGCTCTTTCCCTGGTGCCAGCACAGCCAGAGGAAGTAGGGGAAGGAGCCCGCCAGCCAGGTTGTTGGTGAGCTGAATGATCCAGCCAGGGACTGGTTCTCCACACAGTGCCAGGAGTGGAACACACCCTGCCAGGGGAGTGCTGGAGGAGCAGCAGGGCTAGGGATGGGGGAACGGGCACAGCAGGGACAGGACAATGAGAGGGGAAGCATTTAAAGGGCTGATGGGTGGGCAGCAGAGGTGACATGTAACCAGCCTTCGCCAGCCCACACGCAGCAATCACCATAGCGAGGCTGGAAAGAGGACAGGAAGTGAGGGGGGCCTGCAGGGCCTCAGAGGCACCGCAGCAGGGACTACACTGAGCCAACACCACATGCTGCAGCTGTAGCCATTCTCCAGCCTTGCACTCCCCATCCCTTCATCAGCCACTGAATCCCCTCCCCCTGCACCACTGCTGGACAGGTGTCTCTTGAGCCAGGATCTGGACAGCAGCAGGACCCACCAATACTGCTGGGAGGGGAGAAACAGAAAATAAGGGATTAAAATACCCACCTGCCGGGGGGCTTAAATACAGAACTGTTCCTTTAAAAACAGGCTGCCTGGTCTCCCTCATTATGGATAATAGATGAGAATATAGCGTTGGTTTATATGGTGCTCAGATGAGTACAGCAAACGTGAGAAACTAGGGGTTAAAGGCTTATAAGGGTATAGCAAAGAAAGTGGATGATTGCTTATGAGTGCTGTGTCCCTCTATGCCGTATTGTTCTGCTTTGAGAAGGACCTTGTTATCAGAGAATGTGGCTGTTAGTTTTGTTTGTGCAGTGGATATTGTCATGCACTTGGGCTGTTTTTGCTTTTAACCTTGAACTAAAATGTATCAAGAAGGATTTTATGCTCGACTCTGAGCTGGCAAGCTCAGAAGGGTCTCTGGTGACCTAGGGCCTGATTCTCACTCACACATGCTTGCACAGGTGTAAGATGTCCTCAGTGTAATTTGGTAGCATTGTACACTCCCTTTGCACTAGTGTAAATAGCTACACAAGATGTGGGGAGGGGGGGACTGTCTGATGGTTTTACACCTATGTCGTATTTGCTGACCTTATGCCTCATTTACACTAGTGTCAACCAAACCCAATGCCTTTCCAGTACTTCTAGTTTTTATTGTTGGAGCTGCTGTGCACTGCTTAGTGGTCACATCTGCAAGCAGGACTTCTGAGTGGTGCGAAAAGTTATCCCAAATGTTTTTTTCCTTTGGAATGAGATGGTGGTCTGGAGAATAGCTGCATATTAATTTGTAGCTGCGGGAAATTTCCTGAGCAAGAAATGTAGGATTGGACCTTAGAGAAATAGTGAGTTGTAACTGGGAAAAGCAGGGCGCTTCCTTTGGAAAATTAAAAGTTGGCCTCTTCTCTGATCAATGAGACAACTTTAAAAGCTTCTTGTAAAACTAAAGTATGAGCAAGAAGAAAGTATTCTTTTGTAAACATAAAAGGACAGGAGTGGTGTAAAGCTGAAATACAGAAACTGTAGAGGAGGGGAAGGGTTAGAGCTAACTGACAATAGCAGACAAAGTCCAGTCACAACTGTACAAAGAAACGACTTTGAAGGTCCCTGCTTTGGCTGCTTCGGAAGTTGGTGTCTCTGGCTGGCACCTCACTGGTGGGAGAGACGCCATGTGGTCCAACTACCTCTAGAGTAGGGGTTGGTGGTCTGTCCTGGGTAGTTCTATGTCCAGGCACTCCCTCAGGGCAGCAGTCTCTTCTGTGGTTGGGAAGGGCACCTGTAACACTCACTGACTGGAAGTTACGCTTGCATACACTCGCACACTCCTTTACTCTCTGAAAATAAATTGTGCTGATATTTATATTGCTCTTGAATTTGGTCCAAAGCTGTTGAGAAGAATATGCACTATGTGGCATCTGCTACATCTGTGCAAGAGGCAATGTGCATGCTTCCTCTGCTCTCCTCCTGTGCAAACTGACCAGTGCAACCCCTATCAACCTTTCTGGAGGCTGTACCTTTGCTGTTGGGACTAGAACATCCTGGTGCTTGTATGCCAAGGTTTCAAGGATGAAGTGAATGAGTCTCTGTGTGAGGATGGTACAGGATAACTTAGTTTTCAAGGAAGCAGGTAGCCTCAGGTTTCACTGAAATGATTTTATGTTAACCATTACATCAGTAACATAGCAAATGAAACTGGATTCAATGTCTTTTTACGCAGGGAATTACTGTACTCTGATTTCAAATCTTTTGATAGCCCACATCCTTCTGCCTTTGTACTTCCTAATAGAACAGGGGTTTTCACACTCCATTGCTTCATAACTCCCTTCTGACAATGAAAATTGTTGCATGACCCCAGGAGGAGGGACAGAAAACTGAGCCCTGCCATCCTGGGCAGTGCAATCAAAGCTAAAACCTGAGCCCCACCACCCCAGGAAAGGAGATCAAAGCCCAAGCCCAAGGGCTTCAGCTCCAAACAACGGCTCTGTAACCCAACCCTTGCCATGCAGGGCTTTGGCCATGGGCTCTGAGAACTGCATTGAAAGAGATATGGAGTGTCCACAAGATGGCACTACATCATGCTCTTAGCTTTTCAGGGATCTGCTAAGTAGCTTATATCACTGTCATTTTACATCTGTGGAGTACTGAAGGAGGGGACCTGGGGATCAGAGTGGGCCACAAGCTAGATAGGAATGAACAGTGTGATACTGTTACAGAAAAGCAAATAGCATTCTAGGGTGTATTAACAGGAGTGTTGTAAGTAAGACATGGGAAGTAATTCTGCTCCACTCCACGTTAATTAGGCCTGAACTGGAGAACTATGTTCAGTTCTGGGAGACATGCTTCAGAAAAGATATGGACAAATGGGAGAAGGTCCAGAGAAGAGCAGTAAAAATGACTAAAGGTCTAGAAAACATGACTTATGAGGGAATATTGAAAGAACTGGGTTTGTTTAGTCTGGAAAAGAGAAGACTGGGAAGGGACTTGATAACAGCTTTTAGATACTTAGAACAGTTGTTACAAGGAGGAGGGAGAAAAATTATTCCCTTTTACCTCTAAGGACAGGGCAAGAAGCAATTGCAGCAAGGGTTGGACATTAGGAAAAACTTCCTAACCGAAGTGGTTAAACATGGGAAAAAATTGCTTAGGGAGGTTGTGGAATCTCCATTACTGGAGATTTTTAAGAGCAGGTTAGAAAAAAAAACTATCAGGAATTATCTAGATGGTGCTTTGTCCTGCTATGAGTACAAGGTACTGGACTTGATGATATTTCAAGGTTCTTTCCAGTTCTAGTATTCTATGATTCTATCCCTAGAGGCCAAAGACCTCCTGACAATTTGATGCTATGATGTCATGAAAGATATGATAAGAAAGGACCAATAGCAAAACACTATGCCACTGGAGAAGGGAACCAAAGGATCACTCTCTTGAATACCCTTCTAATTTCAGTGTGAATGAGCAATGCTAACAAAATGTGAGAAAACAGGCCAAACTGAGACCTACTGTAGGAATTGCAATTTAATTAATGGCTGAACAAGTTCCCTGAGATGAGTTCAGTTCATGATCAAAAGCTTGGGAAAAAATTCTCAGGAAATGCTGACATTTCAAATACACACAGATACATTTAAAGAAACTTTTGCTCAGTTTTGTCATTCACTGCACAAGATTTTTTCAGACTGCTGCCCTTCCTATAATCTAAATATTAGCTGAATATTTTTATTCTCCCAGAAGACTGTTTCCACCATATACATGAAGGCTCTGTTCAGCCCAGTTTTGGGGAGTTGAAACCAAGCATACTGGGGATGTGATTCCCTGATGGGGAGTGTAGATGTTACTACAGTACAAAATAATGAACTAATACTAGATAAGAAATATTTAGGTCTGTCATTTAATAGATGCCTACAGTAGTCTGATAAATGTTTTAAATTATTTATATGAGACATGGATCTGATCCAGAGTATCCTATCGGAATTCCTTGGAACTTCAGGCCAAATGCCCTTTCATGGAAGTTTGGATTCAGACTAAATTTAGAACCATTTTAATGTATATTTCTATTTGTTTAGCAAGAGAATCATAGAAACATAAAAATAATTTTCTTCAAATAAAGACTTTTGGTTCCAATATATTCACCTTGTAATAAGCCAAAGTGTTATCTGATCATCTGCCAAGAGATGGCAGTGAAATGCTGGTGAGCACACGAGAGGCTGATTCTGGGAAGGAAAATTGGAGTGCCGTGACAATCCAGTAACCTTCTTCCTTAAACGCTGCTCAGAAACTATTCCTAGGGTAGAGCGGGGTGTTTAGAAATCTGCTTCCTATAGGCTGCAAGTCAAGAAATAATGCACAATTGAAAACAAAATAATTCAGATGCCTGTTTTGTACCTCTATTGTTAGACCTCAGTAACTCCCACTTAGCATTGTCTTTCTAGTGTATTTGTTAATGAAGAAGAACCTGAAAGAAATGTTAAGTAAATACCGTCATCCAGATCTGCATCTTATGGCTGCATATGGGTATTGCACAACACTGAGATGATGGATATCGGTGCGTAATGTAGCCATGACTACATGTTTAAAAAAAAAAGAAGGACTTCATTGTCAGAAGGGAGTTGTGAAGCAATGGAGTGTGAAAACCCCTGTTCTATTAGGAAGTACAAAGGCAGAAGGATATGGGCTATCAAAAGATTTGAAATCAAAGTATAGTAATTCCCTGTGTAAAAAAAGAAGCCCTCAGACTTCAGTAACCAGTAATATATTCAATTATTCTTGATCCACCAGAGTGTACACTGTAGGGTCTCAACACTTGTGAACTTAATGCTCGCGAATTCAATTATTCGCTTCCTTCAGGGCCCCGGGCAGGAGCGCAAGCAGCCGCTGCTTCCCCAGGGCCCTGGGCAGGAGTGCAGGCAGCCACTGCTTCCCTGGGGCCCCAGGCAGAAGCGCCAGCAGCCGGGCTCCAGGCAGGAGCCAAATTCGCGAAATTCAGCATTCATGAGGGTCTCAACGTGAATGTACTGCAAAACCCACCTCTTCCCCTCCCCTACCAGACACAAAAGGTGAATGAAAGATCCTGCAGCTAACAAGAAAATATAATGATTATCAAGTATGAGAAATGGATACAAGATACACACAACAGCTACGTCTACACGCGTACGCTACATCGAAATAGCTTATTTCGATGTAGCGAAATCAAAATAAGCTATTTCGATGAATAGCGTCTACACGTCCTCCAGGGCTGGTGCCGTTGATGTTCAGCGTCGATGTTGGGCAGCACTACATCGAAGTAGGCACTGCAGGGGAGCGTCTACACGCAAAAGCAGCCCACATCGAAATAAGGGTGCCAGGAACAGCTGCAGACAGGGTCACAGGGCGGACTAGCACTTCCCGGGCAACAGCAAGCCGCTCCCTTAAAGGGCCCCTCCCAGAAACACTTCCACTAAACAGCACAAGATCCACAGAGCCAACAACTGGTTGCAGACCCTGTGCATGCAGCATGGATCCCCAGCTGCAGCAGCAGCAGCCAGAAGCCCTGGCCTAAGGGCTGCTGCACACGGTGACCACAGAGCCCCGCAGGGGCTGGAGAGAGCGTCTCTCAACCCCTCAGCTGATGGCCGCCATGGCGGACCCCGCTATTTCCATGTTGCGGGACGCGGATCGTCTACATGTGCCCTACTTCAACGTTCAACGTCGAAGTAGGGCGCTATTCCCATCTCCTGTCGGGGATAGCGACTTCGACGTCTCGCCGCCTTACGTCGATTTCAACTTCGAAGTAGCCGGCTCGTGTAGACGCGGCTAATGTTTGGGGTACTAACCTTGTTCCAGATGCATCTTTCCAGACACTGACAGACACCTGAGGAGTACACATTGCTTACCCTTTGTCACCCCATTTATCTTGTTGTGCCAATAAAACTAATGTTTGTTCAGTGCAGACTTTTTTGACTTCTGCATTTTGATACTCAGCATTACAATATAGGAGTTAAAAACTGAGAAGAGTGGGTGAGCACTTATTTAAAATTCTTTAATTCTCTTTGTTTTATGAATTTCACTCCATTTAAATAATAAAATTAGGCTCTCCAATGTTATTACTTGGCTCTTTGGTAGTACCTTGCTGCATTCCCTTCCAACTCTGCAGGGGAGAAAGCCTTCTAACCAAGCAAGGTCACCCCTTGGCAGGGTCCCCTTTAAAACCAATCCCTGTAAAGAGCTCCCCAAATGGTTTATTGTTGAGATTACTTCTATGAAATTCACTTTTGAGGTGACCTCAACAAGATCATGAATTAACCATTATCCTGGCACAATGTTCCCTCTCTCTTTGTATAAATGAGCTCCTGGATCTGGTGATCTCTGAGGAAACACTATTGTAAGGGTAGGAACAGACATTTTAAATAGGCAGCACTGCCTTGTAGCTTGTGTACTTGTTGAAGGGCATGATGCTCTGCCCAAGTGTTTCTCATGTGCATTTACTCCCTGTCCAATTGGCAAACCCTGGAGACCAGGCTGTACCTTTAAGACACTTCCCTGAGCTTGGGGCAAGGAGGCCTTATCAGAGCCATGCTGCATCTTGGAGAATGTTTGCTGATCGCACCTGAGAAGGGTCAAGGGTTGATGGCTCCCTATGAGACAGCTAGTGAGGACAAGGAGTTTAGGGCCAAGCCCTGTCTCTACTGCTTGTTTGGTCAGGTTAATGGCACTTCTAGCAGAATGCAATGGCTAGCACTGGTGGCTGTGACTGTGTGGAGTAGGAAGGCAGGTCACAAACCAGTCCAGAGCCTCTTTTCTTATTCAGTGAAGCAGCAGCACTAAGGGTTTTTTTAAAGTCCCTTATTTGTTCACTAGAGCCAACAGAGGAAGCACAAAAGCAAAACGAAGTTCCTCGCAAAACACTGTTCAGCAGATTGTCTTCTGGGCTGTGATCCGGCCTCTTTGTTCTGCCTAAGCGGCTCAGCAAAGGAGGTTGCAATCTGTCTGTAACTGGCCAGAGGAGAATTGTCCAGTCAGGAGATTTCAGTTGGCAGAGCTGGCCCTGGCACCATCCACTTCAGTTCCCAGGTAGGCATAGATAACGGGAGGAGGGTGAGAGCAATAAGGTGTGGGGTAGAGCACAGCAGAGGCCTACAGGTGTTTAGGGCCAGTGTACACTGATGTCAGATAATGCAGCCCGTAACTGCTCTAGAAACAGGTAGAAACAGTTTCATCTTCACTGTCTGTCATGAATGAATGCCTGTAAGTGGTTACACCCAGAGTTAGCCTAGTGGGTTCTGTGTGGGCAAGCAGCCAGGCGAGCCAATAGGAAGTAGGGTGGGGGGAATTAAATTCAAGCATTTACCTGCTGACACCCAGGAATGGATTAAGTCTGAATCAGGCTTGTAATTTTCAGTAATGTCCAGGCTTTGAGAACAATCTTGGAATAATAGACATGTAAGTAGAAAAGAAACATTTAGTCAGACTTGAGCAGATTATTTATTTTATTTTAATTTTGGGTTTGGTACAGGACTTCTTAGGCTGGCAGATGTGCACCTCCCATACACTGTAGTTTTAAACTGAATCCTAGGGAAGGTTTAATATACCTGGTTTTAGTTGCTCTGTAACACCTACCAACCAAGTATGCTTGACCAAGTGTACCTTTTTGTTTTGTTAATAAATCACCTTTTTTAAGCCAATGATTTGATTCTTGTGTCCTAGAGAAGAGTCTGTGTGTATGCATACCTAAGACTTAAAGGTCAGCTATCAGAGACTGAAGTTTAATTTTTTTCTCTTGGCCTACACAGATGTTTTCAAGCTCTCTCTTAAGGGAGAGTTAAGAGGTTGGGGTTACCCCCCAGGGAAACATCCCAAATGTGTCTTCTTGGGTTCTAAAGAAGGGCTATCTCGCTTGGGTGATCGTAGCTCCTCCCAACGTAAGGAAGTCTGTAACTTTGGGAAGCTTTTAAGCAAAAGCCTATAGAGGCAAGGTATGTTTTAGGTCTCTTATGGTCCCCCACCTTCTGCACCTGGAGTGTCAGAGTGGGGAACTGCCTAGACATTGTCCAAAAACTTCAGCTGGATCCCACATAAGAACATCTCTCTGAGGAAATAATCTTTCTCTGAATGTTCCACACAAGTACAAGACAACTACTGTTACTGTGCTGTGGGCTGGAGTTAGTAATAACAAAACTTAATTTCTACAGTTCTTTCTTCAGGACTGGTCTATACAGATGGACTTACGAATAGCCACCTCATGTCAGAGCTTCAGCTCAACCCATATTGCCAGTGTAATTCACTGTCTGCTTCTTAGACTTGAGAGACTTAAGTGTTACCAACTTCTGTGACTTTACAATAAGCCTTATGATATTTGGTGTTATTCTTAAAGACCCAGCTTCTGAAGTCATTGGATTTCATGGGAAACTCGTCTTTCACTTAAAATAAATAATTTTAAGCCCATATGGTTATACAGAAAACCCTAAACATGGTCCAAACAAAAGAAGGTAAATAAAACAGACCTTCAACAGTGGTGTATGTGGTTTTTTTAAATTCATAATTTTAAAACCAATGCCATGATTTCTTGAGCCATGACTCATGATTTTTTGGTCGCTTGGCAACACTTTATAGTACTCTACAGTGGGGAAGACTTCTCCCTGTTAGATCGTACTCAGTCTCCCTGGCAGTGTGACATTTTTCCCTGCCCAATTGTACTAATTTTTTTGTTCAATCCAAAATAATTGTAACTGTGTGAAGTGATAGGGTTCCCTTTATTTCACTTGAGATATTATTCCTCAGACTAGTAAATCTTTCTGTCAGGACAATTTCCTGATGTTAGCCAAAATTTTCCCTTTCTTAATACAATCCATTATTCCTAACTAATACCCCCTATTACTATACTCAATATTTTATATTCTTATTCCAATTTCATAGCTTTTGTCATTTGTATCTTTCAGTGCATATGAGGGTTTATACTGAATGACTTTCTTTATGTTTAATAGGACCTACACTTATATAGACACTTTTGCATCTATTCTAAAGGAAAAATTGTAAACTCTTAAAGCCCTGCAATCAGACTGGGACATTCTCTCCCTCTACCCTCTTGAAGGAAACAAAAACCAGTAGCCTTACAAAGGGTGCACAATAGTATAACAGTGCTTTTACAAACAACTTTAAAGGCTGACCCAGACTGAGCTTTCCTTCATTCTGCTGACTCTGGGATCACTACTGCTACAAAGCTGTGATTGCAATCATATTCTCAGTGGGTCTGTGTCCCAGTTCTGGTTACGGTACAGATGGTTGACACCTAGGCCAAAATCCAATGTGCTTGATCAACAGGTTATACAAGTGAAAAATAGACTCTAAACAAACTCCAGGGAAAACTAGTGCCATAACCTATGTGAAAACCCATTCAGTTTTTGCAAATACAGAACATCAAGGTGACGTCATCTATCAATCTCAGAGGGCTTTGCAAGACAGCCAGTATCATTATTCTCATTGTATAAATGGGGAAATGAGACACAGATTTTTGAAAGGGGGATGCTAATGAGACACTTTGGGGTATGCTAATGAGGCACTGCAGTGAATATGCCTCATTAGCATAATGGCGGCCACGGCACTTCGAAAGTGTCGCTTTCAGTTGTGCGCAGCTGTCTACATGGGGTCTTTTTCAGAAGGACCCTGCACTCTTCGAAATCTGCTTATTCCTATAACCAAATAGAAAAAAGAGAGAAGGGAATGAAACGTGGGAAGATGGCATCATATACCCACATCTGCTTGTGAGGCCAGAATGCTACAGGGCTCAGGGAACTGTGGGATAGGTTCCCACAATACACTGCAGCAGCACTTGATTTAAGCTCAGTTTAAGCTACTTGTGTGTGGCAGCAGTAAGTCGATTTTGTGAGGAGCATGTGGGAAGGTAAAGATGCTCAAAATTGAATGGATAAAACCCAGTGTTAAGAAATTGATTTTAATAAAATAGATTTTATCTCGTAGAGTAGACGCAGCCTCAGTTACAGCCCAGTTTACCTCACCTTTGGAAAGGAGGCCTATCCGCATGGTTTACCTTGTCTTTGTGCTTTAAAGTTGCCATGTTATGTGTGAGTAGAAAGCGGTTTCCTCTGCATCTGATCCAAAGCCTTCAGAAGTCAATGAGACCCTTTCCATTGACTCCAACGGGCTTTGAATCGGGCCCTATATTTGGGGAAAATTACTCTACCAGAATGAGCATTATAGAAATGCCTTTAATCAAATGTTAACCTAATTCTTCCTCTCACTTCTTGGGTGTGATGTGAGATGCAGTTCTTCACTGAGTCTCTCTCAACCAAACAGGTGACTGCCCCAGGCATTTAGGCAGTCCCTGTCATACAGAAGTGTTCATTAAAACAGCCAACCTGGGTTTGTATTTAAATACAGAATAAACCATTGCTTATCCAAACTCATCATTGGGTTGTGATAACTCATCCTACACGTGTCAGGGTGCAAATGGCATCAGGTTTGCCTGCCCACCTTAGAATACTGCAACACTAGTATTCTGGATGTACTGGTGGAGATCAGATAAATGTTGTCTGGAGCCCTTGATTATGAGTAGCAGTTCAGCGCGTTTGTTTTGTTTTTGTTTCTTGTGCCCTGTTTTAATAACATATTAGGGCCTCTTTAGTCTTATTTGAATAGCTTTGTCAACTTCTTCCTATGCTTGTAGTTAAATTTGCAAATTTCCAGCCCTTTGGGATGTAACATCAACACCAGTCTCTTTTGAGTATGAATACTCTCAAAGCAACCACTGGTTATTTACCACAAATCATTGTTAGCATGATTTAAAAAAAACACAGTGACTATGTTCTTGATATTAGCAACAGTACTGCAGATGTCAGTATCACTACGATAGTGTTATCTAGTGGTGAGAGCACAGATGTGGGAGCTTTTGGAGTTCTTGGTTCTTTTCTTAGATCTGGAGTTGACTCTGTGAACTTGGGCAGTTTCTTAATCATGTTGTTCCTCGGATTCCCTGCTGTGAAATGGAGCAGGAAGGGGAACATATTGCTGCCCTGCAAAGCATACAGAAGGGATTAGTTTATGGGCCTGATTCTGCTTCCTGAAGAGAGCTGTTCAGTCAGAAACTTTCTGGAAGCACTGATGGTGAACGGGAGGGATTTGACTCAGGAAATCAAGTTAAAGAAGTATATTACTCTGATAGGAAGTAAGTGTATGCCTACATTGAAGTGTAAGCCCAGAACTTAAATTTGGGCTCAAAACTAACCCCCTCTTCTGTCTGTACAAAGTAGCAGTAACCCTGGGTTTTTGGAGGTGGGAAGGTCCCCGAATGTGGGCTGCAGCCCAGCCTTGAAAATCTACACTGTAATTAAATAGCTCTGCAGCCCAGGACCCATAAGCTCAAGTCCACTGGCACTGATCAGATGCAGTTTCCTAATCACAGTGTGGACGTAACCTTTGAGTCCTAGATGGGAAGTCACTATTCAACAGTTCCTAAGCTGGGCTACAAATGTGTCTGTGCTCAAGCCCTAGCTTAGCAAACCCTTGGTCTGATAACTCAAGTTCTGCTCACCCTGGACTTACCCTAGAAGGCAATGGGGTCTGCAGGAGTTGCTAGAACTGAGGGTCAAATCACCAAAGAGCATCCAGAAATTCGTGGGAATTCCTGTGTGACCACTCTGCATGAAGTGCACCAAACAGAGGCTGTATCTCTTCAGAAAGCTCCTTTAGTGCCTTTGTGTGACTCTCACTGAGATGTTTGCTGTAGTCCAACATTTACTCCATTCATTGATAAGTGTCAGGAATCAGGGTCTGCAGAAGACCTGGTTTCCAGGCTACCTAATGAATACAGCTGACCTATAGTAGCCTGCCTGGGGGCTGGAAGAGTCTGCAGACTGTCTTTTAAGCCCAGCAGCAGAAGCAGTTCAGCAGGTTTTCAAAGCATTCCTTCACAGCTGCAACAGCCCATGCTCCGGCCCCTGCCTCAGACACAGCCTCGCCTCACTCAGGGCAGCCAGTCCTGTCTGTCTTTTCCAATTCCTGATGTATGGCCTTCAGTGCTGACCCTGGACTCTGATTTCTGACTACCCACTCATGCACTGACCATGAGACACAGCTATCGATGTCCTGGTTTCTGAGGGGGAGGGGTTATTTACAACTCAGTTAAAATTGACCAATACCAATTCGAACTGATGCTCTTTTTACTCTGTGTGGCGCTTCCTTTGTATATCTGCCACACTGCCCAATCTATCAGTCTCTCACAGTACATGGCAAACTTCTACTCATCTCTTTCTATAATAATTTTCCACACAGACAAGATTAAATATGTTCTGTAAGGTAGCCTTAACTGAGAAGGGTGAAGACTGCCCTCTGAGGGTTAAATGCTCAGTTCATCTAATTACAGAAAAACAAACCAGCAAAGTCCACCCTGGCTAAGATTCTGTTTGTTGAAGGCACATGTTTTGATCCCTGATTGGTTTTGTCCCTCCATATGTTCACCTCATCTGTAGCATTTTTCCATTTGTCTTTCACTGAGGTCTGCTTCAAGAGCTGTTAATTAACTGGTATATTTTCTAGTCTGCCAGCCTACTTGGGAGTTGGCTGGGCATCTGACATTATTTCTGTTGTAGTCATCTGCTTTGATTCCTGAGAATTGGATAGCATGGTTTCTTTTGTTTTCTTGTTCTTCTTTTATTCTGGTCAAGTCAAAAGTCCTTTCATGAAAAGAAGGTGACCAGAATTGTAAGATTTCTTCATCAAAACTGTGTCCTGTTCTCTTCAGTGGAAGTCACTCCTCATCATGACTGTCCATCTTCTCTCATTCAGTGTCACAAAATTCAATCTGTATTGCATCGTCAAGCCTCGCTCTCTGCTTTATATTGTCTTACACTGTGTTACTTTATGAGGTTTCTGTCTGTTTCCGATATATTCTGAATTACTTGGCTTTGTTTTTTACTATACTATGCTGAAAAATTGGTTAAACAGTCCTCTCTCAGCTATATATTTTTAACTCTTTCCTATCTTTTCCTCTATCATTGTGGGCCTACACTTGTGTAAATGTAGAACAAGTGAATTGCTTTAGCTGGAGGAGAATCCAGAGTGTCCTGGTGAGATTTAGATTTAAACCTGTCTCGTTGTTTTTAAGATGTGTGAAATGACTTTACCTGTCCATGAAGGTGAAGGATTATATTGACCAGAGCCAGGCACTGCGTGGGCAGATGCTCTCTAAACACCTCTTGCAGTTTTGCCAAGTCCTGGCCTCCAACTAAAAATTCTGGGTATTCCACTCTGTCAGTATCTCCTCAAGGAACCCCAAATCAGGCTATATGCTATGGTAGCTTTATGATGTGACAAAACACAGACAAGACAGCAATCATGCAACACATCTGAATTTGTGCCTGTGACCAAGATTTTAAATTTGGTTGCCTAAGTCATATGGACAATATTAAAGGAACAGTGCCAAGAAATTCAGAATATAGCAGTGTCTTTTCTGGAAGTTGGGGAAGGTGGAAATAGTTTGTAAAATCAAATATGAAGAGCGATATTTTCATGGGAGGAAGGAGGAAGAAGGAAAAGGGTGTTTTCTCTCCTGCTTGACCCTTCCCTTGTAGCTTTGGAAACCGAAACAGTTCTGTTCCTAACAGGGTCTGTATACATGTTCATCACTGTAATATCTGAGTGCCTGAACAAAATAGGCAATGTTAGTTCATGTGCTCATGCGTGAGTATCAGACAGCAAAACTTATTAGTCCCCAAAAGAGAAAATGACTGACTAGTGTAGTTTTCACTTTTTTTTTTTCCGCCTTTCTAAAACTACAAATGGTGACAAATCAGCTGAATTTTAAATTCTGGTTTTAATGATTTGTTATTGGTAACAAGTGGGAGGTGCTGGAGAACTCCACCGACATTAGAAGGCTAGACAGACCTGTAGTCCCTGGGCCTCTCCAATTTATCCCATTGTCCCTGATTAGAGAGCAGACGCAGAAGCTACAAGTGGGGTCATCACTGACATAAAAGGAAAGATGGGACAGAAACAGGATCAATTTTTGGATCTTGGCCCATTTACACTATGCTTCAGGATGCTTGCAGCAGAGGTGCATAGTTCTTACCCTTATTATGCTGACTCTGTTCAGCCTCCTGCCAGGTTTCCTCCATTGTTCCTTAAAACAACTAAAGATTGTGATAATTATCTGGAGTGTATTAGAAGGTTTCCTGTATTGAGAGAAGAACATGCCACAAAGAGCTGCTGCATCCTGGACTCCTCTTCTTGCAAATGCTTGTGAGTTATGGCAGAATCCCACAAGCAGGGTGGTCACACAGGCTTCTGATGGCTTGAAGGAACATTCAGCATAGACAGCTACTGCTTTGGTCTTGGCAGTCAGACTGCCTTCAATTGCCTTGTATATGTAGCTGCCCACACTCAAACCTGGAATCTTGGGAGCTTAGTGCAGGCACCTCTACAGCTAAGGCCAGCTGGCTCTCAGCTCAGGCTGTAGAGAGCATTCATTCTTTCTCTGTGAAGTGATCTAGGTAACACTACATGGGACAGTTAACCACACAAAGGTGTGTGGGTTACATATGCTACATTATCTTTTTATTTTCAGTTTTTGTTCCATGCTTCTTATTGCATTCATTTTCCACCATGGAAATGTGTTACGCTATTTCTCCCTGGTGATCATATATAAGTATGTTTGTGTATGCATTATCTATCATTTATACTATTAAAATGCTTTTGGAGAATTTTTTATTATTTTTAAAAAAAATCAGTTACTGCTTATTTTCTAGACCACAGAAATAATTAAGTGATGACTAAGACTCTCAGTGTTTTGGTCAAACAACAGTAGAGGGAAAAAACAATTATTTGTATATGTCACTTTGGGTAGCAAAGAACCTATTATACCATAAGCAATAGTGGGTTGATGGCAAAATACTTTATTTTTTTCCAATATTCTCATGGAAGTCAATATCTTAATGCAGAGGTAGACATTACCATACACAAAGGATGATATTATATACTGTTTGGTAAGAAGGAACTTTAAAATAAAGAACTAACATTGCCTAATATATGTTGTTAAACTTGATTTTTTTTTTAAATCAGCACTATGCAATACTAATGAGGTAAACGCTGAATGGATTAAAAGGACTGGCTAACTGAGAGATCTAAAAAGTGTGTGTCCAGGGAGAATCATCATTAGATGGAGGTGTTTCTAGTTGGGTTCTGCATGAGATGTTAAAAATCATGGGGCGTATAGCAGAGACTGGCACTAGGCTCAATGCTTTTTCATGTTTTTTATTAGTGACCCTGAGGGAAATACAAATTTACTGCTGATAGGGATGGCACAAAGACTGGAAGAGTGGGTAATAATGATAAGAACAGGGCAGTCATCCAGAGAAATTCAGATTGCTCGGTAAACTGAACCCATTCAAACACAGTGCATTTCAGTACAGCTAAATGCAGCGTTTGACATCTAGCAACAAGGAATACAGTCCTTAGCTGCTAAATAGAGAACTTCCTGGGAAGCAATTGCTCTGAAACAAGAGCTATAATGAATAAATAATTCAACGTGGGATTCCAATGTAGGGCTATGGCAGAAAGGGTAAACTTTCAGCAACTGAACAGAAGAGTAGTGAGTAGAAGTTGGAAGGTGATTGTACTTTGTATATGATGTTGGTGAGATGTATCCTGAAATTCTGCATCCAGTTCTGGAGCTCATATTTAAAAATGGGTGTTTGTTAGCCGATGGCCAAGGATGTTTGGTGAGGTGCCAGCTATGCCCGTTTTATACCATCCGTGACTTTAACTGCTAGAGCTCAGAGCTCCTTCGCAGTGGGCAGTCAGGATTGACTGACAGGCACCCCAAGAGTTTGCCCCGTGGAGGCGGCACAACTCAACGCTAGGCTCTTAGTACTCTCACCTAATGGCCAGGCTTTATAGCCAAAACGGCTGAGGTTCTTTAATTGTGTTGGCTGCTTTACAGTACACCAGAGAAACAAGTCAGGCTTATGCACAAATGGTTACCAAAATTTATTAAACTAGATTCTAATCATGTGGTTACAAAATTGCTAGTGCCTACTTATTTAAATGTATAGATGTTACATACACACAAACAAGTTACAAAGCTGAAGCCACAATCCCAAAGAAAGAAAACAAAGTATAGAGCTCTATGTCAAAATATGTGTACACTAAAGATAGGAGATCAGGTGTGGGTGCTTCTTACCCTCCTTGCATCTCTCGATTCCAGCGGTGCCAAGCCAGGATCGGTCACTCAATTCCGCGGAAAGACGAATAAGGGACAAGGCTCAGGGACCCTCTTAGCTGCAGAAGCCTTGGGAGGCTGTCACTTATCTGACCAGCAGATAGATAGTGAAAAGCACTCAAAAATCATGGTGCTGTAGGTCCCATACTTATACCTCTGTACTCCTTTATTCTCTTTCTCCTTTCTTATGCCAAATTGGGGCTGGTCTGTCTGGGTGACGCCAGCTCTCGCAAGAGTAGTTTACACTTGCAAGGGAGAGAAACAATAAGTTTCGACTACTGGACATTCTTTTATTAGGGTAAATATTTTCCCACCTAGGATGTGGGTGTGTGTGCATCACGTTATTTAGTAGGGGCTAAGAGCCATGTCTGTCACAGCTTCTCTGTCTGCTGTGAGCCTAATCGTTGTATATGTTCCCAGAGGCACATTGCAGCAGCACACCTGTGCTTCTCACAGCTTCAAAGGCTGTGCTGGAATTTATGTTAAGTGCCCTGTTGTTTTGGCTCCCTTGTGTTCCCAGCAATGCTGGTCTGAGAGGGGGCTGGCTGTCTGGCTACAGTGTTTAAAAATGGGAGACACAAAAGGACTATTATTCAAGGTTTGAAGAAAATGCCTTTTGGGCATAGATGGAAAGAAATCTGATTGTTCAGCTTATCAAAATGACTGAAATGTGACGTGATTACAGGTTATAATTATCTTCTGGGGAAAAATTATGTACCATACTAAATAACTCTTCTATAGTGCTAGTTAAAGCTAGATGCAGTCAAATATAACCTTTTTGTGTGGGGGATGGGGTGAGGTGGGGGGAAGCTACGCATTGGAACATACAGTCAGTGGTGAATTCTTCATCCCTTGTAGTTTTCAAATCAAGACTGGATGCCTTCCAGGAACATTTGCTTTAGTGAAATGCCACGTTATTGGATTCAGAAGAAAGATAATTAGGTAAAATGCGGTATGATGGACAGGAGGTCAGACTAGATGGTGTCTTATGGGTTAAAGTCTATGAATAAATGTATGTATCATAGGCTACCTTGCTTTCAAAATGACTAGAGATTTTGAATGCTTCAGTTTTTGGGAGTGCAACTTGAGACTCCTCAGAGCAGATCAGTTTTTCAGAGGGTGGGTGTTCAGTACTTTCTGAAAACTGAACTACTTAAAGGTGGACCCCTAAAACTGTGATATAGCAGTCACTTCTGAAAATTCAGATTCAAAAGCAGTTCATGTAATATTTTTGTAAAATGTATAGCTGTTTTCCGTTTCTCATCTCTTAGAATTTCACAATCAGTCATCTATTTATGTATATATATTTACCTCCTCTATATATTTCAGGACACCAGTACTACCTAGTAGCTGCCCGATAACTGAAATGAGTCAAAAGCATGGAGCTGGTGGACTAGTGAATCAATTTGTGACTATTTTCCTGACTAAAATGACCAAGGAACAGATCTTGGCTGATTACATGTTAATTATCACAGCTCTGTTGAGTCAATGGCGTTATGAGTGTCTACGTTAGATGAGAATCTGCTTCACTGTGGCACAGCAGCTTTGTATTATTCAGTGAGTATTAGAACAAATGCTGAATATCTGTGGAAAATTATTGTGAATCCCCAAATTTTAACAAGTTTTGGGATAAATAATTATCTGAAACTTTCTAATGATATCCTCTTCCTCATACATTTTTTTAAAGATTTCTTTAAATCAAGTTAAAAATAGAAAAAGGACCATGTGACTTAAATGATCAACCACATCCCAAAAACACTTCAAGCAGTTTGTAAAGCAGGATAGGCAAAAGATTATTCATCTAACCTCATTAGCTGATATTTGTGATTTGTAAGAAATCAGGATTGACTGTGTTGACTCAATTGCTAATCAAAAGATCTTAATTCATAAGGAATCTTATGGTGGGGGACGGGGAAAACCTACAACATTTAAAAACACTCTATCTCTCTGAGCAATTTTCAAAAAGTAATAGTTTAAACATACTGCACGAGACACTAGTCCAAAGTAATCTATCCTTTTGAGGATGTTTGGTTCCTCATCTGATTTTACATCATAAGGGTAAGACGTCCAGTAATATAATGGCACAGTGAGGGCTGGTAAAAAAATATAAAATCATTGCTGGTAATGTCAGCAGGTGATACAGAAATTGGTAGAATGATAAATAACAAAGGACCACTCACTGATTCAGAGCCATCAGGATCACTTGGATGCAAGCAAATAAGATGCCTGTTAATATGTCAAAAGGTAAGGCCATATTTGCAGAATGTGCTGGATAGAAGCAACTCTCTCTTGAAAAAAGATTTGGAGAATGTGGAGGATAAACAGCTGAACATGAGCTCTTGGTATGACACTGTATCTAAAAGAGCCAATATGATTCTAGATGCATATACAGGGAAATCTTGAGTCAGAGTAGAGGTTATTTTACCTCTGTTTTTGCACTGGTGTTACTGCTGGTGGTGTACTGCATCCAGTCCTGATGCCCACAGTTCAAAGATGATGTAGATAAACTGGACAGGGTGCAGAGAAAAGCCATAAGAATGATTAAATAATTAGAAAACTAGTTTTCTAGTGACAGACTCCAGGAGCTCAATCTATTTAGCTTAACAAAGAGAGTATTAGGGGATTAGTCTACAAGTATCTTCTTCGTGGTGATGGGCTGTATAATAATTAGCTTACTCTGGCAGGGGAATGTATGGTAGAAGAAAGACAAATATTCAGATTGGAAATAAGTGCACATTTTTAATGATGAGCATAATTAACCATTGCAGTAATATACCAAAGGTGGTGGATTCTCCACTGATCATTTCTAAAGACAGATCTGTTCTAGGAATTATTTTGGGGAAGTTTCATGGTCGGTATTATGCTGGAGGTCAGATACAATGGTCCCGTCTAGCCTTAGAATTTATGAATATAGGTTGGGTTTTAATTTAAAACAGAATTTTATTTGGATGCTCTCCCCCTTCCCACATTACTTCATGTGGTCCCCAAATGACTTGTTTAAAAGAGGTAATTTTGAAGCAGCTATTCCGTAATGTCGAATGAATTAGTACTGCTGAGTGTTTTTAAACTAAGAAGAAATTGAAATGCTGATGCTGCTTATTGTAAAGCTGAGTGTGACTATGCAGGTGTGGTAAATACTCTTCAATAAAAAAATCAGTATTCATGCTTACTGTGCATATTAAGTAGAGTGAGATGATTCTAAGCACATTATTTTTGAAATATGCCAGCTCTTATTGACATGATAGAACATAATGGCATTTCCTTTGACATAATCTGCACATTGAAACTCTTTCAGTAAACATTGCTATAGCTCTAAAGGAGCTGCTATGGGTTTATTGTTTCACTGATGCTCAGAATAAGGATTCCTCTAGTCTACAGAGTCATTATCTATTTTGACAATTATCACCAGATGCGATGTGTAAATAGCCCCAGGCACCAATAACATAGCTCCTGAATTTATGTTCCACATGTTATTGAAAATGTACTTTCAAATATTGTTTCTTAATATTGTATAACCCGCTTCCCCAGGATCCAAATATTTAATGTTACTAGATATTGTGGCTCACATTATTTTCAGTCCAGTGCAGGTTCTGTTAAGCTTGTGCTCTGGAGGAGAGACAGATTTCCTGAACAAAGACATAGAAAAATCTGTTGACAGCTGGTTTAACTAGCACAACATCTGTGGCTTTCAGTAGCCCATTGAGGCCTCTGAACTTCAAAGTACCTTTCTGGATGCTTTTGCAGACTGGGGTTGTGCAGCGGGGAATGGGAATGTTCCAGAAATACCCAGTGATCCTCATGTTTCTTCTATCCCCTTTTGTAATTGATAGTCCTAACAGAATTAGCATTTTCGTAGCAATGAAGGGCTATTTCATGAGTGATCATTTATGGGCTTTTGAATGGTTTGTGCCATTGCTTCAAAGCTACTGATATAAGCATCCTGCTCCATTGAATTGGGAGTTCAGACAGTGACTTCATAGGAGCAATGTTAGGCCTGTTACTTTATGACAGACTAATCTATCTTCCTTTCTCTTTCTGAAAGGAAATTAACTCCACATCTAATATATTTCCAGTGGAGGTACAATATCTCCCGATCTCTTCGATGGTTAATTTTCATCTCCTGTGCCCCTCTGAGCAGAGGGCAAGGCAGAAGTTATTAAGAGTCATGGGGGAATAATGAGGAGGGAGATAGCTCATAGCGTTCCTGTACTTTCCGTGAAAACCAGAGGCTCTGCTTTGTTAACCTGTTGCTACAATGGAAGCTCCATATTACTGAAGATTCAGCAGGAATGTGCATGGTTGTCTTCAATATCTTTAGCCAATAAAGTAAAATGCTTGTACAGTGCTATTAGAATGAACAAGAGTAAATAGGTGACTAACTGTTCATAGGTTCTACAGAATAGTGCTTATGGAAAATAAAACAGTGATTTGCGAAAGGTGATCAGAAAATATCATGTAGTCTCTAGTCTATTAATTATAATTAAACCTGTGATTTTAAAATATGTAGTTTGCTTGCTTTTTTAAATCAAGAAAGAAACTTAAACAGCATTTAAGTTTAGACAAAAATAAAAATTACCTACTAGTGTGGCCATGTGCTGGGAGAATTTTCTTAAGTAATTAGCAGTTTGTAGAAGACATTCATTTAAGAAATGTCAGGAGAGAGTTCTGTGCAAACACAAGCTGGAGTCACACATTTACCTACAGGCAGTGTTTTTTGAGCATGCTCGGTTACTTCATTCTCCCAGAATGATAAAAAGACTCTTCGCTAAAAGGTTCCAGGGCTAAATAGTCTTCTGGGTAAAATAATTTTGCTGTATAATTTACCCTGGTAACAGGGGAAGCAGGTTTGAAGAGATTTTGACGGTGCCTAGACTACCCAGTGCTCACTCCCCTCTCCCACCCCCTTAGCTGCTGAAGGCTCTGAGAGGGAGTTTGGGTGGGGGAGGGGGAGGGGCTCTGGGAGCTAGATTGGGTGCTGGGTGCAGGCTGTGGGTTGGAGAAGGAATGCAGGGTGGGGGCTTGCAGGCTCTGGGAGGGAATGTGGGTGCCAGTAGGAGTCTGGGGTACCCACTCTGGGATGGAATTAGGGTGCAGGGTCTGGCCTGGGGCAGGGGTGGAGGGTACTGGGGGCAGGCTGTGGGAGGGTGTTTGGGGAGATCAAGGGGGAAAGGGATTTGTGGGCAGAGTGGGAGCGGGGAGAGAGGGTGAAGGCTCTGGACGGGTGGGGTGCACAAGGGGTGGGAGGAGTTGGTGGGGGTGTGCCATGCTTATCTGGGGGCATCTCTTTCTGGCAATGATTCCTGGCGGGGCTAGAGTGCTGCTGTGCCCCCATGTGCTCTGCTGGCTCCTTTGGCAGTGGCTCGTGCAGGGAGGAGGAGGAGGCCTCTAGGTGCTGGCACCCCTGGGTGATGTGAAACACCCAGGTGGTGGCAGTGGCAGGCCCACTGCCACCACCAGCAGTGCAGCAGGGTTAGAGTAGTTGGAGCAGCACATAGCGTGGAGACACTGTCCCCTTGACCCCAGCTACTAGGATGCACATGCCAGCAGCTGCTGGAAACAAGTGACTGGAAGCCATTCCAGCCCTGCTGTGCTGCTGGTGGTGGCACCCCCTGCTGTGTTTCCAGTCACCTGAGGCGGCAGTCGGGACTGGGGGAAGCATGGGACGTCGGAGCTCAAATTTTGGTGGATCCTGGCCCCTGAGCCGGGACTTCTAGGTGCTGGGGCACTATTAGCCCATATAACTCTACATAAATGCCTAGGAGAGGATCCAGGCCCAACGCAGGTTAAAAGTTAATTACCAGCTGCTCTGCAAGGGCATTCAGAATAACATGCCTAGAAGTAAGAGAGATGTGAGCTACTGGGAGTTCAAAAGCTAATGCTCCTGAGTGAGGGGTGATTGTGCTTGGGGGGCTACACATGACACTGGAAGGTGTGATTCCCAGTTCAAGGAGCAATTCCTGAGTTAGCTCAATCAGAGCAAGCGCACAAAGAGTATAGGGAGAACCACAGGAGGGGCTAGCCACCTAAGTGCACTCCATCCACAGTGATAGGCATCTCTATGGGGGCACTTAGCCCCACCAATCCTTCCTGTGTGTAGGTTGGTAGTGGGGAGATCTCATTTATTTTGGGCAGACCTGTCACTGAGGTGAGTTCTATTTGGTGTAAGCTCTTTCCTAATGTGCGTTATGAATTTGATTTCACCACTTTAGTAAAATTCTGGCACATGTGCAGCATAGATAAAAATAAGCCTGTTCTGTCATGTGCCCTATATTTTACTAAGCCTCATGTTCAGAGCATGCGTCATAGCACAGCAGAGGTGGACCTAAGAGTCTTATGCATAATCACTCGCATTCTGTAGTAATGGTCTTGCTTTAGCTCTTTTCTCTCTCCTCCGTGTGTCTCAACTGTCTGAGCAGAAAAGTTTACTGTTTATCTTTATATGGAAGAAAAATTGGCACATGGGGGGAAATCTGAGACAAGGCACTTGCTGTCCTGGATGGAGATGTGTAGTGACAGGAGGCACCCACTGAACCAAGATGCTGCTGTTGCCTTTGGTAGAATTGCTAGTGAAGTAAGTTGCTTCCTATCTTCATGCAGTAAATGGCTTGTGTAACTGCTTCCAGGTTGGGGTTATTTGGTATCTTAGCTATCAGGCCGGGCAGATTCTTCTGAGAGCTTACATGAAGGCTGAGCCTTCGTGAGCCTGGAGACTCAACAAGGGACAAAAGCCCCATAAAAACATTTTGAGAACTGGTTCCTTGTGTGGGTGTGAGCCACATGAAGATTCTGGATAGTAGACAGTAGTAGGCATCCTTCAGTCTGCATAGACTATGGATCGCGCCCTTTAAAGTTTCAATTGAGGACTTCATTTACAGCGTCTATTGTGACTATGAAGACCCACATGAGAGTGACAGTCCTTGCTGCATCTCTTGCAGATGTAGTGGGTGTCTGGCAAGTCCTTATTGTGCTTTCTGTGCGCTCGCTTCTCCTCTGCTAGCTGTCTGATCTTCATCTCGCCCTTCTGAAGGCCCTTGTGTAACTCCTGCCTCCATCTGCTGCGGTCGTCTGCTAGTTCTTCCCAGTTGTCCAGCTTGATGTCTACCTCTCTGAGGTCTCTCTTGCAGACATCTTTGTAGCGCAACTGGGGGTGTCCGGGAGGTCTTTTGCCAGAGGCTAGCTCACCATACAGGATGTCTTTTGGAATCCTTCCATCATTCATCCTGTGGACGTGGCCAAGCCAGCGGAGTCGACGTTGCCTGAGGAGGGTGTGCATGGTTGGGATTCCAGCTTGCTCGAGGACGGCGGTGTTGGTCACTCTGTCCTTCCATGATATTCCAAGGATGCGCCTGAGGCGGCGCAAGTGGAAGACGTTCAGCCTCTTTTCCTGGCGGGCATACAGGATCCAAGTCTCGCTGCCATAAAGGAGGGTGCTGAGGATGCAGGCTCTGTAGACTTGCATTTTGGTGTGAGTGTACAGCTTGTTGTTGTTCCACACTCTCTTGCCGAGTCTGGACAGAATTGTGGCCGCTTTTCCGATCCTCCTATTTAGCTCAGTGTCCAACGACAGGGTGTCAGTGATGGTGGACCCGAGGTAAACGAACTCGTGGATGACCTCTAACGTATAGTTGTCGATGCTGATTGATGGGGATTCAGCAACATCCTGACCGAGTACGTTTGTCTTCTTTAGGCTGATGGTAAGCCCAAAGTCCTTGCACGCTTTGGAGAACTGATCCAGCAGTTTTTGAAGCTGGTCTTCTGTGTGAGACACTACAGCAGCATCATCTGCAAACAGCATGTCTCTGATGAGGACTTCTCGCACCTTAGACTTAGCTTTCAGCCTTGCAAGGTTAAACAGTTTCCCATCAGATCTTGTGTGCAGCAAGATGCCCTCTGTTGAAGACCCAAAGGCATGCTTCAGGAGGAGTGCGAAGAAGATCCCGAACAATGTCGGAGCAAGCACGCATCCTTGTTTGACGCCGCTCCTGATTCTGAAAGCATCCGATAATGCGCTGTCATATTGGATGGTTCCTCTCATGTCTTTGTGGAACGACTGGATCATCTTGGCTACGTCTACACGTGAAGCCTACATCGAAGTAGCCTATTTTGATGTGGCGACATCAAAATAGGCTATTTTGATGAATAGCGTCTACACGTCCTCCAGGGCTGGCAACGTCGATGTTCAACATCGACATTGCGCGGCACCACATCGAAATAGGCGCAGCGAGGGAATGTCTACACGCCACAGTAGCACACATCGAAATAAGGGTGCCAGGCACAGCTGCAGACAGGGTCACAGGGCGGACTCAACAGCCAGCTGCTCCCTTAAAGGGCCCCTCCCAGACACACTTGCACTAAACACCACATGATCCACAGAGCCGACAACGAGTTGCAGACCCTGTATATGCAGCATGAATCCCGCGCTGCAGCAGCAGCAGCCAGAAGCCCTGGGCTAAAGGCTGCTGCACACGGTGACCATAGACCCCCGCATGGGCTGGAGAGACAGCGTCTCTCAACCCCCCAGCTGATGGCTGCCATGGAGGACCCCACAATTTCGACATTGCGGGACGCGGATCGTCTACACGTTCCCTACTTTGACGTTGAACGTCGAAGTAGGGCGCTATTCCGATCCCCTCATGAGGTTGGCGACTTCGACGTCTCGCCGCCTAATGTCGAAGTTAACTTCGAAATAGCGCCCGACGCGTGTAGCCACGACGGGCGCTATTTCGAAGTTAGTGCCGCTACTTCGAAGTAGCATGCACGTGTAGACACAGCTCTTGAGTAACCATGGAGGACAGCCTATCTTGTGGAGCAGTTTGAACAGACCATCCCTGCTGACCAAGTCAAAGGCCTTGGTCAGGTCGATGAAGGGAAGATTCTGGATATTTGCTTGTAGTGGCTGCTCCATTTAAGGGATTAATAATTCTGTCACAGAGGCTTGGGGACTTAGTCCTTTAGGTCCTGTAGAAAAGGCTCATATCCTAGCAGTACACGTTTCAGTTCAAACCTTGCTGGTGGCTTGAATGAGATAACAGAGACTACCAGTAAACAGTTGTGAGCCTATGCCCAGGTGCCAGCTAAAGGTCTGGTGGGGCAAAGGGGGGTGATGCCCCACCAGCAGCTACGCTAAGCAGCCAGGGCAGGCTGGGTTCTTTGGTTTGTGTTTAGTTCGGGTACAGCAGCAAGAGGAAAATTACTCTTAGAGAGGCTTTAACAGTTACTTTTTATTTGTACAAAGATAGAAACAATTTAACTAAGACAAATGATTAAAGTACAAGTTAGTACTCATGGTTCTTAAAGGGGAAACAACACAATTTAACTTAAGAAAAGTATTAGACAAACTAGCTAGCTTAAACTAATACAATTAATGTGTACACAAGAAAGGCCTGTTGCAGGTGTGATTTTTACCTCTGCCTCTTAGACCTGGTGGAAGCAGAGTCTTTCCCTCAATTCCTATAGGAAAGAAGTGTAATACAGGTGTAATTCTTACCCCTGCCTCCTAGATCCGGTGTGACCCAGAATCTTTCTCGCAATCCCTCGGGAAGAAGTAGATACGAACCAGGCGTCCCCAGTCTCAGGAGTTAATTCCAGACCTGGCCAGCAGGTGTAGGTGATTGAAACTCAAAGGGGGGGGTGGTTTGCCAAGACCCTTTATATCCCTTGTGGCACGTAGGCTTCTTCCTGGTCTCAAGTGGCCAATTGGGAGGAATGTTTTGAACCCCAGGTTTCCCAGGGAAGATGCAAGGCTCAATTTGCATCTGTGAATTGTGGACAATTGGGCACCTTTGGAGGTGATGGGCGGGGTTTCCCCAATCTTCCTGGGGAAGTGATCAAGGCTGGGGAAGTGATCAAGGCGTGTCAATTACCGAGATCAGCCAGAAGGGCGGCCATTAGCTAGCCCATTTACTGTCTGGTTTTTGTGTATAGTAGAGAGGCTGGGCGAGACAGCACACCTGTGTTCCCAGGACATCAAAGGCTACCTGTCTCCCCTGCTTATTTCTCTCTCTGTCTCTCCCAGTGGGGGGGAGAGGAAGAAAAGGCCAAATGGGGGGTTCCTGTCTGGCTACAACAATATGTAAGCAAGCTAATAGATGGCTAATTTACAAACCAGCAACCTTCCTTTATTTGTCTTCTACTGGGTACCTCATGGAACATAACTGAGTACTCATTTAAACAAGAGATTAAAATGCAAATATTTATCAACTTAAAAAGTCTTTGTTTTAAACTCAAATCAGCTATCTTGTAGCTTGGACTGTGGCACTTCTAGATGTAGATTTATTCTGGCATAATTAAAATAATATGAAAAAAGGAAAACAAAGAGCTTTTTTAACAAAGGATGCTTCCCCTGAAGTGAAGCTATATGCAAATATTTCTGAGAGACAATGACTGCTAAGAAATGAATCTGAATTGCTTTTGCCATCAATAAAACCGCCTCTCTTTGCTACTCTCTGTTTGATATAAATGAATTTGCCAAAGGAAGTGAGTCTTAGTCACAAGAGACTAATTAAACTTCCTTGTATGAACTGTGATATATAACACAGAGTGGTAAATGAGGACATTATGGTATTGAATGACTACATTCACAAAGCATAGCTTCACGTTTTAGTGATTGGTGAGATAAGGAGAATTGAAAGCTGATGCAAAGTCATTTAAAGGAGTACCACAACTAGAACAATGTAATTGTCTGGAAATGTTGTTCCTACTATCGTTACTTGTAACATCTAAACTAAAGTTAATGGAAGCAGACTATCTTTCTCTAGTTTTGAGTTTGCTTATTATGTGCATTTGGTAGCAGATTGTGTACAGTCTGTTTTACTCTGTCTTTACAGCTAGTTGGTCCTAATGCCACAAGCCAATCTGCTGAGTGGATACCTACAGATATCAGCAACTATGTCTGGGCTCAGGAGACTGCTTGGATGGAGATACTTGCAGGATGAGTGTCTGAGCCAGCTTTTCTCATGGTGGAAAGGCCTTTTAAAATATCGACAGAGGAGCAAAAAATGTGTGTATGTTAGGCTTAAAAAACCCTGGAAAGATTGATCAATCAGAAATTGACATATTCTTAAAGTATGCTTTTTAAAAACTGAAGGTTGAGGCCTCTCTATAAAATGGTGGGTATCTTACACAATGGTGGACAAGGTTCTCCTGGTTCTGAGGACCAATTTGGAGTTGTTAGCGAATATTGTAACTGACCTCACTGCAAAATGTTACTGTGTGAGTTGTGCTCCACCATCCTTAGGAGGTGGTAGCATCCTGATTGTAATACTCTTTGGCTACGTCTACACGTGCAGCCAACATCGAAATAGTCTATTTCGATGAATAACGTCTACACGTCCTCCAGGGCCGGCAACGTCGATGTTCAACTTCGACGTTGCTCAGCCCAACATCGAAATAGGCGCAGCGAGGGAACGTCTACACGTCAAAGTAGCACACATTGAAATAGGGATGCCAGGCACAGCTGCAGACAGGGTCACAGGGCGGACTCAACAGCCAGCCGCTCCCTTAAAGGGCCCCTCCCAGACACAGTTGCACTAAACAACACAAGATCCACAGAGCTGACAACTGGTTGCAGACCCTGTGCCTGCAGCATAGATCCCCAGCTGCCGCAGAAGCAGCCAGAAGCCCTGGGCGAAGGGCTGCTGCCCACGGTGACCATAGAGCCCCGCAGGGGCTGGAGAGAGAGCATCTCTCAACCCCCCAGCTGATGGCCGCCATGGAGGACCCAGCAATTTCGACGTTGTGGGACGCGGATCGTCTACACGGTCCCTACTTCGACGTTGAACGTCGAAGTAGGGCGCTATTCCTATCTCCTCATGAGGTTAGCGACTTCGACGTCTCGCCGCCTAACGTCGAAGTTGGTGCCGCTACTTCGAATTAGCGTGCACGTGTAGACGCAGCTTTTGTATCCCAAAATAGAAACAGGGCTATTTTAAGCACAATATTTCTTTCCCCTACCCCTTGTCATGAGAGGGATAGTGAAAAGTTTGTTCCTAAGCTAATTGCCTTCAAACTCACTCTTGCTTTCACTATTCTAGTCACAATTTCCTTCTTACAGTCTAAATCATGTTATGTTGCTCCCAGATACATGAACTTCTCTATGTTCTCTAGTTTGATCCCATCTACACCCATCTTTCTTCCTATATCCTTATCACCAAATACCATTGTTTTTGTTTTATCAATGTTCATAATCAGTCTGTACCTCTTCCCTTCCTCATTTAGCACCTGCACTGTTCTCGCTAGCTTCTCTTCATTTTCCTCAATGATAACTATATCATCCGCGAATCTCAAGTTGTTAATTCTCATCCCATGCACCGATACTCCTCTTACATCTTCCTTGATCTTGTGCATTGCTTTCTAGGTGCGTGATTAAGATACTCCAGCAATATTGGCTCTCCTTGTCTTCTACCTCTACTTGTTCTAAACCAACTTCACATCTCTCCACACATTCTAACCACTGCTTCCTCATCATCGCTGAGATCTTTCAACAACTGTATCATTCTGCTATCCACTCTATATGACTCCAACACCACCCAAGTCACTTTCTGATCCATACTGTCACATGCCTTTTGAAAATCAATGAAGCAATTATAGATGTTTTTGTTCTTTCTTCAAGCTTTCGCCGCCATCAGTCTTACCGCCAATATCTGCTGTATGGTTCTTCCATCTTTCCTGAATCCCACTTGCTCATCCACTGGATGTTCTTCTACCTGCAATCTCAGTCTCTCCATCAATATTATCATCAGCACCTTGCCTAGATGACTTGTTAGGGCAATTGTTCTGTAGTTCTTGCACTCCAACGTGCTTTCTTTCTTGTGTATTGTCACTAGCATGGATCTTGTCCATTCCTTAGGTGTTTTCCCTTCTTTCCATGCTATGTTATCTAGTCAGTGTATTTCCTGAATCATACTTTCCCCACTATATTTGATCATCTCTCTTATAATCTTATTTTGAGGGCTCTTGTTTGTTAGTCGTTTCATTGCTCTTTCTACTTCCTCCTTCGAAATATCAGTCTCACTCTCAATGCTTGGCAGGGATATCTGTTTCAGTTCTTCAATCAGTCTCTCTGAGACACTCAGGTCCAACTGTGCTTTGTACAGGTCGGTGCAATATCTCATCTATCACTGCCCAACCTTCTTGTTCATGAGCACCTCCACTATTTCGGAATAGTAGTTGCCTTGTGTAGATGCTTGCAAATTATTTTAGAATAGTGGCTGTTACTCCAAAATAACTTTGCTATGTAGATGTACCCTCAGAGACAAGCACTGTAGGAGCTGCAAACATTAGGACTGCTTTGGCCAGCAACCCTCTGTGTGCTCTCAGGCAGTCACTCACCTCAAATAAGAGAGAAGAGGTCTTAACTAATTCTGACAGAGAATATGTGTTGCATGTACAAACTACATGAAGACGTCACAAGCCACAGATAAAAATTTAGCCTAGCCCCTACTGGCTTTCTGGTGCAGAGATCTAAAAGGTAATAAAGTCCTAGTGGAACCCCTTTGAACAATCTTTTCGCCTGCAGCTTGTATCTATTTTGGCATCTTTATTCCTGGCCCCCTGCTGGCAGCATGGTATATCTTCGCCCAGCTCTTAGGCTGCCTGCAATCAGCTGTCCCATCCACTACCAACTTCCAGCATCCTGCTTTTGCTCCATCCTGAGCCAGGTCCCCTTTGAGCTCTGGGAATTTTTTGGTTTTCTTGGATAGAAGGATTCTGGAACTCTCTAGTGGGTGGACATTGCATAGGGCAGGTTAGCACATCCCTTGTTAATGAGCCTGCTGGTTAATTGCCATATACTCTTTAGGAAACATTCTTGACTGACCTACAGCAACACTCCCAGACAGCTAAAGGAGCCCACATTTTGGGGTAACAAATGTGAGGTTTCAAAGGCTAAAACATTATTACTCTTTTTTGATGAAGCAGTTAGCCAAATTTAGCGTGTTGTAGATTGTTTCCATTAGGACAAGAAATCTGATGATCGAGTGAGATGTTTCTCTGGTGCACTCCTGTTTATGTACTAAGAATTTATAAATTCCCATTTTCCTGAATGCACCAGGAACCACAACAGCAGGAGACAATTTGCAGCTCCAAGCTTCTTTCAGCCAGCTCTCAAGCCAGCTCTGAGCCCTTACCTTCTCTCAAGGGACTTTTCTCTCAGGGCCATGCTGCCACTGCTTATTCAGGCTGTCCTTGGCTTTTCTGTTCTTGTTACTTTCTGCTCTCTGTCTGGCACACAAATCTTCCCTGAACAATAGCCAGTGAAACCTATCTGGCCATATGTGCCTTTTGTTCTGGGTGGTGATATGTGGCTTTGGGTGGGATGGAGGCTGCGATTGTTTCATCCAGATGGTTTATAAAGGAGCTTAATTGTTTCTTACAACTATCTGAAATGAAGCGTGTTGGTTATGCCCAACTCCTAAGTCACATTTCAAGAGAGTTTAGTGATGTTCTCTGTGATAAATAGGGTCATGCTCGTGTTTTGTAAATGCTTTGAGAAGTCCAGTCAAGTCCCAGAATGGATATAGTCCATTTAGGCCCTTCGTGAAGAACGGTGACTAAAAGGGTGAGTGGCCATTTTAAATATTCAGTTTATATGAGAACCTTTCCTTGAGGCACGTGCTGTATGCAAATCTGCACTGTAGAATGTACACATGCACTATGAACAGGCCTGCGGACAAAGCAGGTAGTTGTTCCAGGGCCCACTGATTCAGAGGACTTTGGGTTCCTTGCCACTGCTGCTGCTACTGTGGAAGTAGCAGCTGCAGAGCTCTGGGCCCTTTAAATCACTACTTGAGTGCCATTTCATGTACTCAGGGCAGTTCTGAGGTTTTGGGGGCTGCATTGCAATCCAACCCATGGACCAGGTGGTGCCGAGAGCCAGCTACCCGTGGCCTCACCCCTTCTGCCTGAGGCCCCACCCCTTCTGGGACCACAGAAGCGTCCCCTCACCTTCCTAGGGGCCTGCAGAGGCTGTTGGCTCCCTGACTATGAATCCAGTGGTTTGGGTCATACTTTTTGGTATTGTATGCACTGGGATTCCAAAGCCTTGGAAAAACGTGGGAGCTGGAAGTTCACCATAGATTTCTCAGCAATCTCTACTGTATGGTCTTGTGGTTACTAGTGATTCCCGTTAGGCGAATCCTTATTCTGCTTCTGAAAGATTAAAGTAAGAGAAGTAATAGGAACTTCACTGCTAGTCAATCAAAAGTTGAGTTGGTAGGAATACTAATATGTGTTGGATGAGCCCTCCCAAGTACTTAAATTATAAATACCAGTACCATACTGTCTCTCTCCCTTTCCAGCCTGTAGGAGAAATAGGGTTGGGGACAGACAACATGGCTTAGTAGCTTCCATCTGTAATGTGTGTGATTCTGTGAGAGCTCCTTTAAAAATGGTAGGCACTTTACTATGAGGCACTTGAGTATTTCCTACATGGGTCTGTCCTCAGTGGAACAAGAGCATTTCAGTTGCTTATTGATGACATCATCGAACCTCAGCATCGCCTCTCCTATGACTTACTGCTGAAAGGACACTGAGACACACCTCCACCCAATTTACATTTAGTCAGCTCTTTGACTTGATATCAGAGAGGTAGCTGAGTTAGTCTGTATCTTCAAAAACAACAAGAAGTCTTGTGGCACCTTTATAGACTAACAGATATTTTGGAGCGTAAGCTTTCCTGGGAAAAGACCCACTTTGTCAGACTTTAAAAATTATCAGATAATCACAGCCACTTCTAGATTCTGATCATGTGTGTATGATAGATAGAACAGGCCCAAGTAGCTGAGTTCTGGGGTACCAAGAGACACTCTACTTCTTGAGGGTCATCTCAGTCTCTGGACCAGAGTTCTCCATCTGGGATGTGTGGTCACTTGATTTTAATATATTAATTATGTATTCTGCATTACCAGTCATGCTGCATACACAGTTAAGCATTTACCCTGACTTGCATGATTTTGTTTTTCATTCTCCATTTTGTGTTGTGTTAAATGAGTAGTACTGCATCAACATGACTCAGTTATCCTTTCACCATTCAGCGTACATTGACATGAGCCATTAGCCTAGCAAAACACTGGCTTCATTTTTACCATTTAGCAATTTTCCATCTTTTCATGCCATAGTTCATTACAAGTGAGCCATCCTAAATTATTCACAAATCTTTATTTTTCTTATTTGAGTGGGACAGTTATGGAGAAGCCAATGTTCTATCATCAGCATATTCTTATTTTTGCTAAACCCAGAGTTTCATGGGTCTTTTGTCTGACATTTAGCCAATCATTTTTCAGTTACCCTAAAAAAGCCTTTTTGGCAAATTTGCTTTTCTCACTTTGAGGTCCTGTCAGTTAGGCCCTACATGCTTTGTCTATTTCCCAACAATGCTTTGGTAATTTTTCTAAAGTCCCTGTATTCCACTGAAAATCAGTTGACCTCAAGTTCTCAGTGCAGCTAGACACTGTTGAAAATATTACTTATTGCTTTTGTTTACTCTTGTTATGAACTGGAGATTCAGCACAGCAGGTCTAAAATGAATAGAATATGTTCGTATTTGTCTTTGCAGTAGGTTCATGCATGGACCAGGCGTCTGTCATACTAGGTGTTCTACAAACACAGAACAAGCAGAGAGATGACTTTTTTCATCTACAAAAAATGTGAAGTAATCTTGGTGATAAAGCGTTATTGTCTGGGTAGATTTGTACAAAGACAGCAGTAGCAGCATAGCTTTGTATGTTCATGTCCTGTTATATGGACCACAAGTGTTTAGGGAATTAAGCAGATCTAACGCTCTCCCTTCCCCTCCCCTCTTCTGTTCCATGTGATAGTAATATGCAGTGAGCTGCTGCTAATCTGAGGATTTGCATGTTGGAGTTCCTCTCTGTTTTATCACTGATGGTTATATAGAGTTGTGACAAGATTGGTTATCTGGGCAGTATGAGGCAACAGAAGTTATTACTGACATTGACAGAGTGACACTGAGAAAGCAGTGAAAATTTACATTGACACCAGGATGGTAGCAAGAGACTGTGGGAGCAAAGACAAGCACTCTATACCTGTGAAATGAACATTTTTAGATTACCCAAAGGAATGTGGTTTTTGGCCTAGAGAGCTATGGTTTGCTGAAATGTTTAGATGTGATATAAGGCATCTCCTGCAACATAACATGTATTCTATGAGTACGTGCACTTAGTTTTGTAATCCGAAGTGACAAATATACATAAAGCCTAAAGAGAAATTATGGCTGAGTCTACACTACGAGCTAAAATCAATTTTATTAAAATTGATTTATTAATGCTGGATTTTATCAATTCTATTTTGAGTATCCTCACATTCCCATGTGCTCACCACAAAATCGACTTTTATTTCTGCCACACACAAGTAACTTAAATCGACTGCTGCAGCAGTGTATTGTGCAAACCTATCCCACAGTTCCCTGAGCCCCTTAGCATTCTGGCTATTTTCACTGGTGCAGCATGGGAAAAAAATGCCCCGCAAGTGGATGTGGGTGTCTGACAACATCTTCCCACATTTCACTTCTTACATTTCATTTCCCTTATTCCCCTGCCATGTTAAACAAACGTCCCTTTTTCCAGGCGGGGTCTGGTTAACTTTTATTAGAGATGTGCTTTTTATAAGTGAGGGGAGGGGTAGTAAAGTGCTTTGGAATAATTAGAAAAAATATTTTGAGTTTCCCAACTGACAGGCTTTCAAAACAGGATGCAAAAGCACTGGGTCTTTGCAGGCTTGGATCTGTATTTAGACCTCCTGGGAAAGAAGATCCTCAGATCAACAATTTTGTCTCAAAGGCCCAAGAGCTAGCCTGTGGCACCAAGAGGCGGGTCCCTCCTGGACTGGGTGAAAGGTGCAAACCCTCCTGGACCTGTGGGGTGAGGAGGATCTACTCCAAGACCCCAAGGTGAAGCACCGTAATGCCCAAGCCTACACAGGATAGTCACCACCCTGGCCGAATTAGGCTAACCCCCACTGCAGCGTGGAGAAAGTCCAGGTGAAGGTGAAGGAAGTCCGGCAGTGCTACATACATGTCCAGAATGCGGGGCAGCACTCCGGGGCAGGACCCACCGACTCCATCTGGATTTAGACCTTCTGACAAAAACCCTCAGAATAAGAATTTGCACCTGAAATGTATGTTTAAGTAGATATGGGCACTACACTGAAAATGCAATGGATCATTGAATCAGTTTCCTAACCCTAACCCTGCTTTGGTTGCCCACCAACACTCCAGGGAGGAACCACCACCTGCCCCTATTGCCAGCAGGCCCAGGCTTGGATCTAGGTTTGGACTTGCAAAGGTACAGACCTCCTGAAACAGAAGACTCTTAGAACAAGAATAAGTAGACATGGGTAATACACTGAAACTGCAATGAATCATTGAAACAGTTACAGCTTGGGGTGGCTGAAAGATCCCAGACTATAGCCAGGTTTGGACCTGCCGAGGAAGACCCTAAGCACAAGAATATTTCTTGCTACAAGCCTTACTTCAAAAATTGTGGTAATTGTATAGCTACCATATTGCCTTCATTGAAACAGTTACTGCTTGGGGCAGCCAAAAGACCCCCGGCTACAAAAATCGTGACCACTGAGGGAGACTTCCCCCAGGAGGCTAAAAGATCCCAGACTGTAGCCAGCCCTTTGGTCTTTAGATAAAGCTTACACAAGAACTTCTTCTGAAAGGACGGCCACTCTAGTGACAAAGTACTTTCTTCTGTTGCTCAAAAATCGTGACTGACCAGGGAGACTTCCCCTGGCTGGCTACAGGACCCTCACTGCACACAAGTTGCCTACTTTGGGGTTAAGCCACAGAGCGCTGGAAAGTTCCAGACTGCGTGGTGCCTCCAGGGGTCGGGAAGGGAGAGAATATGGAGGTCAGGACAAAAAGTAAGCAACTGAAAATAAGTTTGTCATCCAAGCACGACCTCCCCCTGCAGATTAGTTGCCACGAGATGCAGGCAAGGGAAAGTTTTAGAATGCGTGGTACCTCTCGGGGAGGGAGGGGAGGGAATTTTGGGGGGCAGGACAACATGTAAACAGCTGAAAAGAAGTTTCTTGTCTCATCAGACAAGCATGACTCCCCACCCACAGCCTAGCTGCCACATGATGGGGGGGATGGGTGGGGTGGACAGCAGCTGCTGCCAGGAAGCACAGGAAAGAAAAAGGCAGCTAGCAGAGGTATACACAGAGCTACAGACCCCACAGCTGCACTCCTAGCAAAGAAAAAGAAGATTTTTTTTCAGCCTCTCATGACCCTACAGCCATGGGCTTCCAGGTGCCGAATTGAAACAGCCTTCCTGTTGCCTAATTTCCTCTGCACCTGAGAGCAGCGGAGGTGGAAGAGGCCAGAGCGGATACTGTGGTGCACTGTGGGGCATATACGGGACATCTCTGGAGGCTAATAAATTCGATTTAGACATGGTGCATCCTCACTACCCTTCATTCAGAATTTTAAATTTGGACTGAACACTCCGCCTCTCAGGTTACTATGATATTATGTTGATTTTAGTGCACCATAAATCAAGATGATGGAATTTACAGTGAAGACAGGCACTTGGTAAAATTGGGCTAAATGACTTAAAATCAATATTATTTTGTAGTATAGACGTAGCCTATGAATTGAGTGTCAAATATATTTATGTTTTAGTTAAAAGCAGTTGCTTCTGAAGAGTCTCTGAATCTGAGGTTTTCTGATATAGGTCATCTTGTGTTTCCTTTATGTGAAGGCTATTTGTATGCTGGTTTTGCTTGCTTTTTTACAAGCTTTTCTTTGTGTTTGCATGGGAGTTCCTCTTGCTGTTCTAACATTGCTGATCTTCTGTCAGTCTGAACAACTGAAATCACGCGAAAACTGATTTGTAGTTCTGACAGGCATGAAATGCAGCCCCAATATTGGAGGAAATTACTGACATTTCAAACAATGGCCTTGACTACAGCCTCTTCCTTATGGACACTGTTAGCTCTGCTTTTACTCCTGATATCAGGGGTCATCATGATGCCTTTGTATGGCTTTGTTTTGCAAACCAGAGTATTAAATCAGAAAAGGACCCCATGAAAGTGAACAATTGGAAATGCAATGGGAAGAGCCTGATTCCCAAACTCTCAGTCTCCTACTGAGGAAATCTTTGTCACGAGAATGGATTGTTTTAAAATAAATATTCTTTTATTTTATTTATACACATGACAAATGTTGATGCTCCATTCCAAATAGGATTTAGGTACTCAAGGAATTTCAGTCTTAGCTTCTTGAAACACTGTCCCTGTTTGTTCATTGTGTCACATTTTACTTTTGAAAAATTATTCTTCCTCTGACAACAGACTCCTGTAACTTGCTGCCCAAGTCCAGAACACCAAGATTTTCTCAATTTTTTTTTCTCAGTATTTTCTGCAATTCTTATGATTAGGTCTCTGCCAAATTCATGGTGCATTTTGTTCCATTTCACAGTCATAGATTTTAAAAATTGGAAATGATTTCAGCTATTTAAATCCAAGAAGTGGTTGTGTTTGTGAGGAAGTGGGGTTGCAAAGTTATTTTAGGGCGAAGGCTGTGCTGCTGCTGGTAGTGACAGTTTTTTCAGAGCTAAGTAGCTGGAAAAAAGCAGCTGCTGAGCAGGAGCCCAGCTCTGAAGGCAGAGTCACTGCCAACAGCACCGTAGAAGTAAGGAAAGGCATGAATGGTATTTCCACCCTTACTTTGGAGTTGCTGCATGCAGAGCTGGACACTCAGGCTCTAGCTGCTCTGCACTGCTTTTGACAGTACTCTACCTTCAGAGCTGGGTGCCCATCCAGCAACCACCTCTCTCTCCTGCCACTCAATTCTCAAGTCAGCACAGAAGTAAGGGTGGCAAATCTGCAACCCCCTAAAATAGCCTGTCAACTCCTGCAACTCCCTTTTTAGGTCAGGATTCACAATTTGAGAAATACTTGTTTCCCACAGTGAAATCTGTATAGGGCAAACGCTCACAAAAGCCTGGAGTTCGGTGGTGGTGGCTGGGAAGAAGAAGAGATTTCACGGTCTGTGATGCATTTTTCATGGCTGAGAGTTTGGTTGGGCTCTACTTATGATACTGTTCATTGTAGCTAGAAGAGGTATCAATAACTGTGGAGACAATCATTCCTTCTGCCAGTTCCCTTCCTAGTTCACAAAAATGTGCTGGTTTTCCTCACAAAAGCTAACTCTTGAAACTGAGACTCTACACAAAAGTTATTCTGAAAAAATTGATTCTGGATAAGTGTAAAGCTGTGGCATGGTTGTAAGTGTGGGGCTCTGTTGTATGAAACTTGCTGCATTTGGACACTTTGGCAGGCAGGACAGTGGGCTCCTTTTTTCCCTCCAGATCTTGCAGCAATCAAGTATCCGAGTTTTCCCCAAGTGGACATTAGTTCTTCTCTCCCTTTGACATGAAATAGCATCCGTCCCTTATGGAATCCTATAATTCTAGGGCTGTCAGGAACCTCAGGAGGTCATCAAGTCCAGCCCCCTGCCTAAAGCAGGATCAATCCTAACTAAACCATCCCAGCCATGATTATATCAAGCTGGGACTTAAAAACCTCTAGGGATGGAGATTTCATCACCTCACTAAGTAACCCATTCTAGTGCTTCACCACTCTTCTGGTAAAATAGATTTTCCTAATATCCAACCTATACTTCCCCCTCTGTAACTTTAGACCATTGCTCCTTGTTCTGCCATCAGTCACTACTGAGAGCAGCCTCTGGGAAGCCTAGGCACATGGATGGTAGAGAAGTATAAACTGTGAACACCTAGTGCCATCCCCAAAACTTCCCCCTCCCCTATACACCTCTACACCTGCCCCATGTACTAATCGCCACAGGATCTTCAGTTACTACCACCAACATTTCGGAACCCTACCAGTTGTAAACAAAGCAGTTGAGTCATGATTTGTCCCTTTATTAGTTAAAGCTCACATCACCCCAAGCAGGTATTGCTGTCTCCATTTTACAGCAGGGGAAACAGACAGATTCACTGACATATCCAGGAATAGACCTTGAGCCCTACCTCTAACTCCCATCCTCTAATCACTGGAGAACACTTTCTCCCATAGGAGACAGCTCAGCATCCACAGACACAAACCTGTTTTCCACCCTCCTCCCTAGCATTCTACAGTGTAACATCTTCTTTGGGGAGCGCATTCATCATGTGACTTGGGAGTCAGCGTACTTGGGTAATAATGCCAATTTTGTTGGTGATTCATTGTGACTCTGAGTAGGACAAATCTTTCTTTCTTCACTTCCAAAATGATGCGGAGGCTTACCTGCCTTTGTAAAGTTCTGCGAGACACTTGATGGAAAAGCACTTTGTAGCTGGAAAGCAGTAGTAGTCACAATTAAGGAAAGAGGATGAAATTTTTGAATGGAAAATGTCAAAGACCAGAAATGTTATTTAAAACCAGACCTATATTATGTGGCTTCTGCAGTCTAGACTTGCTTAGCCTAGTGCCTCCACTTTTATTTATTTGTTCTTTAAAAAAAAAAAAGACTGTTTCCCAGTTCCTAGCAAAAATTATAGCCCCAGAGCAAAAATAGTTTGGAATCCTGCAGAGGTGAATTGTATTTTCAGAGCTTGCGATTGCTGGCAATGAAAAGAGGCGAAACAGCTGGAGAGAACTGCCAGAGGCTTTTGGGGATAGGCTTCCTAGCGACCAGTTTCCTAATTGCAACAGCTGAGCATACAAGAAGAAAGGCAGAGCCAGGAGGGTGGTATATTTATTAAAAATATGTTCTTTTTCTTGGGTGTCAGGATACTAGCTATTATGTAGTTGTAGCTTTAGCTGCTCGAGTTATTTTTTTTTAAGTCATGCTCATATAGTTAATAGAATTGGGAATACTTAGTTCCTAAAAGCAACTCTCAACATAGTGGTTTGTTTTGTACATGTACAGGCTGTTTGTGTTGCCAGGAAAGAGGAAGAATTATCAAAAAGAAATCCAGGGTATAAGGGAAGGTGCTTAAAATTTAATCAATGTTCACATATTTTGGTTTGCCATGACTGTAACTTTTTGTGGAATGGGCCAAAATTTGTAAATTCTGAAAACACCATGTTTGATGAGGCTTAACTTTAAGCACTTGTGGTGCAAATAATACCAAAAGGAAAATGTAGACAATAATTAGAAATTAATAAAGGACAGAGGATCAGGACTCCAAATTTGGTTATTTTGGGGGTGTGGGAAGGAAGTTATAACTATAATCTTTCAAGGGCTGTGTCTACACTAGCCAAAAACTTCGAAATGGCCATGCAAATGGCCATTTCAAAGTTTACTAATGAAGCACTGAAATACATATTCAGAGCTTCATTAGCATGCGGGTGGCCATGGCACTTCGCAATTGATGTGGCTCGCTGCCGCGCGGCTCATCCAGACAAGACTCCTTTTCGAAAGGACCCTGGCTACTTCGAAGTCCCCTTATTCCTATCTGCTCATAGGAATAACGGGACTTCGAAGTAGGCGGGGCCCTTTCGAAAGGGAGCCCTGTCTGGACAAGCCACGCGGCGGCGAGCCGCGTCAATTTTGAAGTGCCGCGGCCACCCGCGTGCTAATGAAGCGCTGAATATGTATTTCAGCACTTCATTAGTCAACTTGAAAATGGCCATTTGCATGGCCATTTCGAAGTTTTTGGCTAGTGTAGACATAGCCAAGCTGAAGTAACAATAATATAGATAAATGTCAGTCTTGTCTGGGCTACAAGCTTTCTTGGGGATTATTATTTTCGTGGTGTGGTGATCTTATGGATTTGTACACTGGGTGGGTGTGGTCCCTTTTGTAAGGGCACTTCTTTGAATGTTCAAAATGTTGGTTATTGCCATATGTAAATATGGTTAATCTCACACATTCACAGCAGTACCCTCATCCACCTACTTCTCCCCTACCGACCGCAGACTTAGGGAAACAAGGATTTGAACTTGAATCTCCCACACTCCAGCTAGATGTCCAAAACTCTGGGCTATTTGCTGTTTTGGGGTGGAGCTCTTCTTCTTCCTACTCCTAACTCAAGAAGCCTTCATGAAAAAATTTGAAGAATCTAAATAATTTACTTACTTTAACAACTAGATCTTGGCCAAAGGGCGCTAAAAACATTGTCGCTCACAAAACATCACATAATGGGACAACCTTCAGAACCACCAGACTATGGTAACTCCAGGTCTAGATTTTTATTAGGAGTATTCTCTCATTTTTGAACTGCAAATGCAACCATTTTCCATGTTCAAATCCTAGAAGATCGGGATATAGTAGTCATTATAGGAAAAGCAATGTTGAGAAGAAAACACACTGGATATCCACCTCATTCTTGGTGTGTGTGGTGGGGAGGTACTTTATCGTGTACAAACATAGCACTTTCTCTACCTCAGAACCTTATGTGCATCATTTTGGTGCATCTCTTTAAATTAGATGCATTGTTGTGGGTTGTATGTATCCCATCTTGGCCCAGCACTGAAAGGTTAAACAGAAGCTGAGAGGATAAAATGGCGAGGAAGTAGATAAGTGGGGTATCCACCAGAGGGGTGAGCATACTGCGGAAAGGATCTCCTGCCGCGTAATTACTAAAGAACCACCCAGAGATGGCAACCCAGGAGGGGATGGACTAACAGACAAGCAGGAGCCTTGCACAGTGGCTTCACCGGAATAGGCAAAAGCTTCAGGAGCTGTAAAGGCAACTTTATCCACTGGCTCTTCCATAATACAAGTGTGTCTTCTACACAGCTCTACTTGTAATTCTCCTCCAAACCCTCTGGCCTCATCTTTTGATTGCCAATGCCACCTGAAAGATGTCGGCCCCTATGGCCGTGTCTACATGGCTACTTCGGGAGACCTCAGTAACTAATACTCTGGGTCTTTGAAATGCACCTGTTATTGCAAAATATTTTTTCCAAAATAACCAGGGTGCTGTTCAGCATCCCTATACCCCTCGTTGCAGGAGGAGTAAGGGATGCTTTGAAATAGAGTTTGGGAAGAAGACAGTCAAGTGCAGGTCTACACAGCCTGTGTTTTGAGCACATTGCTGTACACCAGTGAAACATGGACTTAGCGCTCAAAACAAGAGCAGCGGCTCAACACATTCCACATGCACTGCCTTAGGCGCATACTCGGTATCTCATGGCAGGACAAGGTCCCCAATAGCGCAGTGCTTGAGAGGGCAGGCACCGCCTCCATGTTCACCCTTCTCAAACAGAGGCGTATGTGCTGGCTGGGCCATGTCTCATGCATGACGGATGGCTGACTACCGAAGGACCTCCTCTTCAGCAAGCTGGCATCTGGAAAGAGGCCGAAAGGGCGACCTAAATTGCGCTACAAGGACACATGCAAGCATGATCTCAGCACTCTCTCTATCAGTGTGAACACCTGGCATTCGCTCGCCTCAGACAGGCATGCCTGGAAACAGGGAGTGAAGGAAGCTGTTGTTATGTATGAAACTACCTTGGTGAAGGAAGCGGAAGACAGGAGAGCCCTCAGGAAGATCCGTGCCCTTGATACCAGAGCGACATCTGCCTACTGCTGCTCACAGTGTGGAAAGGACTGCCGCTCCCGGATTGGATTGCACAGCCACAGAAGACGCTGCTCGAATCAGTCCAACTGGGGCGCAAACCCATGATCCTTCAGGATCGAAGGATGCCTACTAACATTGTCTTATTAATACAGGCTATGTCTACACTACAGTGATTTGTTGGCAGAAGTTGTTGTTGGAAGATAGCTTCCGACAAAACTTCTGTTGGCAGATTGCAGCCACACATGACAGTGGATTGCTCTGTCGATCTCTGTTGACAGAGGCTGGCCTGACTGCCTGGCCACTCTCTTGACAGAATAGCCCACCGGAAGCACAGCAGACAGGGCTGCCCAGTGACCTGGAAGCCCTGTCTGTCGACAGAGGGCCCCCTGGAGTGTCCACACTGGCTTTCTGTAGACAGATTCTGTTGAGAAAGTTTTTCTGCCTACTGGGGGAACGGCAGAATATTGCCAACAGAAGTGCCGCATTCTGTTGATTTACTGTTCACAGAACACATTTGTAATGTGGATGCTCTGCGAGTTTGTTAACAGAACACCAGTTTTGTCGACAAAACTCTCTAGTGTAGCTGTAGCCACCCAGACCCTGAAGACTACACAGTTTAAAAATATGAAAGATAATTCCTTATTGGATTTTTTTTTAAACGAATTGAATTCAGCTATTAACATTGAAACAGTTAGACCCTAATCAGCTAGCTGAAGAAAGCTACATTACACAGCTAATGAAAGCAGTAGGAAAGCACATGGGGAAATAAGTATGCATTGCCTGTAGTAATATATCTGTGGGTACACCAAGGCTACCAAGAGACTGATATTTACTAAAGAGAATACAGATGCAACCAAATTTTGTATTGTCTTTTAGACCTTTTTGAGAATTTCTGATAGGGAAAAAACTTTCAGCTGTGTGAATGCTAAACTAGCACAATTCTCTTCTGGAGTAAGATAGACTGGATGAGAACTAAACTAACTTTAGATGACGATATACCCAAGGGGCTTCATTAGTGAAATTTGGTACACTAAGTTTTGGTGCCAGAAGGGGAGTCAAATTTCTTCATTTTTTTTCACCCCACTTAATTTTTTTTTTAAATATATGGACAAGTATCTCCATGTCAAATTCTAGAGGAGACAAGATTCAGGTAGTTTTAGCACTCAGTGTCAAAGCTGTCTTTAAGGAAGAGAGGATGTAACAGAGTGACCTGCTCCTTTAAGGACAGCAGTGTTTGGTAATGGGTTCATCTTCATCATGTGGGCATGGTGTGTTTAAGTATATGGGGTGGCCCAATACACAAGGGGTGAGGAGATATAGGAGAGGAGATATAGGAAAGGAGTCCCAAGAATATGTAGCATATGGAAGGAATTCTGTTGACGTACCTTTAAGAATCCTTGCAGAGACCACGGCTAGGGTCCTCTCTCATGACTAGTCCAGAATGACCTGAGAGATGAGGCCTGGCATATAAGGCACCTATTCTCTCAGATCAGGGCAGACCTCTGCAAGAGAAGTCTTTGAAACTTTGAGCCAGAAGACTAATATGAGGCCAAGTGAGGGAGAAGCTGGCTGAAGTTCCAGGAGAACAGGTGGGCTCCTGCTTTTAGCAGAGAGGTGAAAACTGCCTGTATTACCCAGGCTTGAGTCCTGGGGCAGAGGAAAAGGAAAAGGGAAGTGAAGACAATCCTGTGAGGGGCAAGAAACTTTTTGTATGTGTTTATGAGGGACCACAGAAGGTGTTGGTAATTTGGGGCTCAGGATACCCTTGAAGGGGACTGAACTCTTTTGTCAGGGCATGTGCAGTGAGGGCAAAGCCTAAAATGCAAGTCTCCCAAGGCTAAGGGTGAGGGAAGGCTATGCCAAGTGAGAGATGTCACCATGTTCTAAAATGCCATTCCAATGTCTCTAATTTAATGAGAAAGTGATGGGAGGTCAGCTAATATTGTGATATATTCCTGTCAAAATGCTTCATGAGAGCTTGGGTCACTTTTACAACAAAAAAATCATTTGATTGCATAACATCATGTTATCTTTGAAAGACTGCTCTGCCTCTGCTTTCCGACATCCATTCTTCACTAATAAGCACCCAAACAAGTATTAGACTCACTTACATAGCTTTTTTTTTAATCATAGAAGGCTTAAAATTTAGGATGGCATGCTTTTGAACCGGCAGCTTGTATGATGCCTTCCCTTGCGCAAGCAACCAAGGCCAACAATCACAACTAGATCAAACTCTTTTCCCTTTCCTAAGCAGTCCTGTGTATTGTGACTTGTTCTATCTCTTTCTGAGTCCGTGGGGTAGTCCATATAAACTTGCATCTAAACTAGCAAGTACTTCCAGACAATCAGGCCCTCTTCTGAAAGAACAAGTAGAGTACCTACGCACAAAAAGCTCTTTTTGATCAGAAATCAAAAGAATGCAGCTCTTGTTTCAGAAGCCGTCTTCCACTCCCGGATCAGGAAGAGTGCCTTTTTCTGAAAGATTATTTTGAAACAACCGTGCGTAGAACCTCCGGGGGCCCTTCTGTCAAAAGACTGGTCCTCATGGTTTTGGATTTTTCAATCTCTGGCCTGTTCTTCCAAAAAGAGGGTGGGCTGCGTGGGCACTGTCTTTCGAAAGAGCATATTGCTCTTTCGATCTGCTTTTTTGTGTGTGTACATGATCTTCTGGAAGACAATTTTCTGGAAGAGACCTGGAAGATCCTCTTTCAGAAGGTCACCATAATGTAGATGCGGCCCATGTGTATTGGTCAGTGAGTTGATTATTCATGATCCTCAAGACTTTTTCACTGCTTCCAAAGATAGTCTCCCATCTTGTAAATATGTCCCACATTCTTTGTTCCTGGGTGTGTACGTTTATATTTAGCGACATTAAGCCGTACATTGTTTGCTTGCATCATTTACCAAGTAATCTAGACTGCTCTGGATCAGTGACCTGTCGTCTTCATTGTTTACCACTCTCACAATTTTTGTGCCATCTGCATACTTTGAGTCATTTATGTTTTCTTCCAGGTCATTAAGAAAATGTTAAATAACATAGTGCCAAGAACTGATTCATTAGGAACACACTCATTCACGATGCATATTAAAAACATTATCATGTGCATCTTATCTCTCACTTACCTCTCCAGGGCAAACATTTTTCATTGTTATATATCCTGTAAGATGTATGGCAACAGGGAAATAAAACTGGTATATTGAGTGTTCAGAGAGGGAATATTGTCTGTGTCTGTGTGTATGTATGAGAGAGAGAGAGAGATTTCGAGAGAGAGTTCTCCTGTCTCATTCTCATCCATCATGCTATTTGTTGTTTGTGCTATGGGCAGAAACTGCCAGTGCTTCACATGGTGCTCATTTGTTCAGGAACACTTACCTAGCCAGCATTCTTACTAACATTTTTGTTTGTGAATCAGGTGACTTGCGCAGCCAAAGTGCTCTAACAAGTTTGATTTCTGCTAGAGAAACTGAACAATACCTGGTTTCACTGCAGTGAGTTTCTTACATGCTTTGAACTTGCAAAGCTTTTGTGGCAGTTTCTCACTGTTCATTATTGCTTTATCCCTCCTTTTGACAGGATACATGCAGTGCTTTGTGCAAAGGGCTCAATATCCAGCTCGATGCCAAACTTCAAGCTATCCATCAAGTATCTTCCAATCCTGACAGTGTTTAATGACACCCTTTCAAACTACTTGCAGGAAGAAGCAACATCACATGAACTAATAATATACAATGTTGATCTCTGAAAGATGACCCAATATGTATTTATTGCCATCAACAATGTGTATAAAATAGATATGAACTGATTACAGCTGAGAGACGTACCCAATAAGCCCCTTTTTTTTATTCTTTCACAAAGCTTGCTTTGAGAGATGCACTTTTTCTTTGTTTTCATTTTATGATACAGTGTACTGTACTTCTAAGATATAGTGTGATAGTAGCAGGCATCTTTCAGTCTCGGACAACCATGGATATGCACCCCACATGGCAGAGAGATGGAATGAAATCAGTGTGTGGAACTATGATGAAACACTTAATATAGTCCGTTAGATTATTGTTTCTTAAATTTTTGAGCTCACAGAACACCAAACGATATTTTTTTTGTGGAACACCTATGAAAATTTTCTTCAAAAACATTTTTGTCAGACCAAAAAATCAAAATCAAAAACAAGCAAACAAAAGCCCACCAGCACATACAGCAAAACCAAAACGATTTAATCAGATATCATAGCAATGAAGAAATAACATTGTATTTGATTTTAACATCAGAAAATATATGCCATCAGCCCACGATATCAAAAAATTGCCAGACTCTTGCAAGTTGTTCATGGAACACCAGTGTTCCACAGAACATAATTTAAGAAATACTGCATTAGATTGTCACTATATATTATGTTAGTAGTGTTTAGCTAACTGCTCTTTGCAAAATCAGTGCTGTCTTGCTCTCCTGTAATCTGCATCAGGAATAGGATGCGCTGTTTAGTTCTTCAGGTAGCATTCAACAGTCTACTTTTAATCTAAAGTGAGAAGCATTTTCTTGATCATTTGACTACAGTAATAATGGACAGCACAGAAGTCATCAGGATCATACTTCTCCTAGGATGCTGATGAAAATTTGTAATAAATTTAGCCAGCACTGCCTCTGAACTATTGAGAATTTGGCTAGAGAATAAAAGCATAGTTACAGGGAGGCACCTTTTACACAAAGGATACTGAGACACAGAGGCCGTGTCTACACTAGCCCCAAACTTCGAAAGGCCACGCAAATGGCCATTTCGAAGTTTACTAATGAAGCGCTGAAATGCATATTCAGCACTTCATTAGCACGCGGGTGGCCGCGGCACTTCGAAATTGACGCGCCTTGCCACCGCGTGTCTCGTCCCGACAGGGCTCCTTTTCGACTTTGAAGTAGGCGGGGTCAATTTCGAAGTGCCGCGGCCACCCGCGTGCTAATGAAGCCCTGAATATGCATTTCAGCGCTTCATTAGTAAACTTCGAAATGGCCATTTGTGTGGCCATTTCGAAGTTTGGGGCTAGTGTAGACGTAGCCAGAGAGAGAGAGAGAGAGAGAGAGAGAGACTTAATCTACTCTGCTGTTTATATGGGCCAGATTAGATCTTTAGTGATATTTTAGAGCAAAAATAGTGTAGAAAGTTCTTTAAGTCATTGGTATCTCTATAGATAAAATTGTAATTAAAATGGTGAGAATGGTGGATATGAATTTACAGAGAAAATGAACTTTTCCTTTTACTATAAGGAATTGATACATATGGATGTCACTGAAATCTTGTCCAAACTGTCTGCTTACTTGTGGTAGTGTCTGCAGCACAGGCGATCTTAGACATTCAGGAAGTGAGGTGGTCCCTTGCCCAAGGCATTCATAGTAACACTGCTTTGCAATATTGTTCAGTATTAATTATGTGGAGAAAACAAACTCTTTTTCTCCCAGTATAAACCTTATATCATAGGTGGGTAAAAAGAATCCATACCTGGAAAATCTAAGGAGCCCCAAGGGCTCACTCCCTTCCCTTCATAGTGTGGTGGAGTAGCACAAAATGATGAAGTGGCATGTTCAGAAGAGAGGAAAGGCAGGTGGTGCAGGATAGTGGTTGAGAGATGGCCAGGCTGCTAAGCAACCAATTATGCTGGCATGATTTATTCTCATGACAAGATTCCACACAAAGCAATTAAGTAGTGTCAATGATGTGTACTGTATACTGGATGAGGATATAATTATTGATTTATTTTGTACCTGGCAGGATAAAATGTACTTGTGTGGAACTGGAGGGAAGAAACCGAAAAAGTACTGTAGACAATTCGTGAGTAACTAATGAATTGTGTCTATGGGTTATCCTGGAATATTTTAAAAAATTAAAACAAATCTTATAGGAGAGAGACAGGATATAGAAAGAAATGTTTTATTCAGGCCAATGGGCTTTAATTTGAAATCAGCTTCATGAGCCTGTCAGGGTGCACAAGCTTGTGGTTATCACTGAAGTGTCAAGTAGCCTTGGTACTAACATATGTTTTCTGCTTGCATCCTTCTACATGTTAATCCCTTCTTGTGGCATTTGCGTATCACTACCAAATGGGAGGAGGTGAACAATGATTGGTAATTGTGGACTGGTGAAACAAGAAGCTATCCAAAATATTGCTCATTCCTGAGAATAGACCTGAACAAAATACAGAAGCTGGAAAAGTCTGGTTAATATTCCACATAAAGGGTAGGAACCTAAATTCCATCAGAGTTAATGAATATGGTAGAAATGTAATGCCTGGAGAACAGCTTTGTGCTGAGACTTTGTGATTGTGCAAGCTAAGGTAGTCCCCGTGATTGCAGGTCTGTCAGTGGGGCTCTGGCACCGGGTCCCCATAGGTGGAGCTGCTGACATGGCTCCGCACCCCAGCTGGCTTCCTGCTGCAGGGCTGCCAGGGTTACCCCAGCTGGGGTCCTGTCTACTCTCTGCTCCAGAAGCCTCCATTGTCCTGCCATATGAGGGATGTTGCCAGATGAAAAAGTGCCAGAGAAGGCAGTTTTAACCTGTATTGAAGAAAAATTATGTACGTTCTCATTTTTTACTCTATAATTATAAAGTAAATCAACTGAAATATAAATGCTGTACTTACATGTCAATACACGATACATAAAGCAGTACAGACAAGTCATCTGTGTGATATTTTAGATTGTATTGACTTTGCTAATGCTTTTTATGTAACCTGTTGTAAAATTAGTCAAACACCTAGATGAAGTGATGAAGACCTCTACATCTCCCCAGGTATACAAGTCTGTACAGCAGACTTCAAAGGGTACTGAATGCATTAAATATTCCTGTTGTGATTATTTTTCATTAATCAGATGTGTGACTCTAATTTAAACTACTGTGAACTCCATTAATGTCAGTTCAGACCTAAGAAAGTGTAATTCAATTTGCTAGTTTTAGATATTTGATTCTCTGTGTTTATTTCTGTGCTAAAATATACATTTGTGCATGTGGTTCAGGGAACTACAGCTAGGAAGGCTGACCTGTTCATGCAGATTGTCAGTAGGATATGCAATTATCCAACTTGACCTTATTAGCTATCTGTACAAATATGCTTTTTTTGTTTTTTATGCAGGAACACTTGGAGTGTCTGGGTGACTGTAAACATTATTTATAGCTAGCAATGTCAGTTAAAACTGGGGTGATTAGTTATCTTGCAAGTAAATGTGTTTTGTTAATCTGCCTGACTTAAATTGCTTGAAACATTTGGCTTCTTGTATAATTGGTCTTCTTTGATCAGTTGGAAGTAGATACAAATATTGAAATGATTAAGGGTCAATATCTGCATCTTGGAGTGCAAAAGAGAAGGGATCCCTGGCACATTTTGGAGGTGTGCACGGCTGCCAGCATCCATGCAGCTTGGATTACACTCGTGCATATTTGGCACCTGCTTACATCTCAGAGTGAGTCTTTTGTGTTCCCTGCTGTAAGCAGACACTGCTGCTTCTCCTCGCGGACTCAGTGAGATACTGTGAGGCAACATTTCAGGAATCTCTCATGCAGATTGGTCTTTGTTTTCTTTGTAGGTGTTTCATGTCTGCCATTGAGGAGTTGGAGACTAGGGATGGGGCATAATATGTGGTGGCCAGGCCTGACCCTGTTGGGGCAGGGATGGGGACAGTTGCCCTGGGGTGCTGCATTTCAAAAGGGCCTGGATCTCTGGCCGCCGACACTGCTGCTTTGGCAGTTGTGGTGGCTGAATCTCTAGGCCCCTTTGGAGAGTTGCAGTAGTGCTGCTGTGCCGCTCCACACAGCTCTGAGGGTAGGGGTGGGTGATCTGAGTGGTGCTAAGGGCTAACTGCCCTAGGCTCCACCCTTTCCATCCTTGGCCCCGCCCCTTCCACGGGCATAGAGTGGAGCCCCTCCCACCTTGCTTCCTACAAACAATGTAAATCACTTTGGTTCAGCAGTCTTCACTTTTTTGCACAGCTGTTTTCACTTTGTCAAAAATAAAACAAAAAGTCCTTGGAAAAGATAAAACATTTCAGCTAGATCAACTAACAAGTCTATAGATTCCCTCTCTAGACTGCGTGTGATTTGATACTATCTTATTCATATACTTGCACTTCATTTAGTTTTTATTATAATCACAAAAATACAACAGGCTTTTTTCTCAGTCTTGGAGTAGGTTTATCAATCTTATTGAAAACCCTATAAATTCAACAACTGAAAAGTGCTTCGGTTTCATTTTCATTTCATAGAACCCTATTACATCTGTTGAAGACTGTAGGACTCTACCACATTGCATAAGGTGAACTTCTGTGTATTCTTCCGCCAAAGTATTCTGTCAGCCTTTATCCTGATTGTGTCACTGACACAGGCAGCCTGAGCAATAATCTAACCGCTGCTGTAACATTTGGCCCTAGTTTTTTTTTAAAAAGCTGAAAACTGGTGGCAGTGTGATGCACATTAATCATTATTCTTTAATTAACCCTGTGCTTCAACAATCTGAAACTAGCCTTAAATGGCAGACCTAGAAGAAGGCTATACTGATGGCATTTTCAAGCCCCTCAACTCACTTCTAATTGAGCTGTTTTATTCAGTGGACCTAATGGTAAGACGCAAGTTGAGCATGAGGAAAGGGGACCTTATTGCTTGTTATCTAACTATTTTCTTCTCAGATATTGGGACTTAATAACTGAGGTCATTATGCACCTATTTTTTGAGATGTCAAGGAAGGGGAATAAAAAAACAAAATGATGGAGCTGGAAGTCGAACCTTTTGTTGAAACATTTGAGATCAAAACTAGTTCCATGTTGCATGAATTCACAGAAAAAATAGACTATTTTTTAAAAAAAACCACCCAATTATCTCTCTCAGTATCCTGCAGACAAATGAGATGACTACCAGCTATCTTATCTGCTTGATGCCACTCTTGGTTACACTGTTTAAACACACAGTGTTTGTAGCAGGAATAGAAAGCATTCTTGGCTTTGCTACTCATTCTTGCAAATCTTTCCAGCTATTTTCAGTTCCTTGCTGCAGTTGAATATCCTCAGGTGAAATATGTTTGTTGGCAGTTTTTAGACTGAGGATTACAGAATGCAAAGTATTCAGAGGGCTCCGAGATGTGTCATACCTGTCTGGTGGAGTAAATGAATCCCAAAACCAGACACACAAGATGCCCAACAGGAACATTATGGGATCTCTCTCTCTCTCTCTCTAAGTGAGCCTAGTCATCCCTTCTTGGAGATGGTAGAGATTTCCCAGAGCAGTTTCCAAGTACAGAGTGGGTGACAGACAGTGTGAACACTTTAAAGTGATGCTTTACGGTAATAATATAAGATTACATTATTATCTGGTGAGACAAACACCCGTCACACCACTATATTTAAATTGGCATTTCTCTTTCTGCTGATTTCTGGCTCTATAAATAGTGTTTTGTTGGGACTGTTGCAACTATTCTTAAGGAGTAACTCGCACACACTGTGTGTCTAGGCTGACAAATGCATCTTATATCTGCGCAGCACAAAAAGCAGTGTGAATGAATAACTTATGTGAAGGATACAGAGAAGTTTTGAGGGTATTGACCCTGGAGTCCTATAAATTGTTGAAACTCTTTTGTCTGGTAACATCCCTCGTCTGGCAGGACCATGGATGTTGCTGGACCAGAGAGCTCCAGTTGTGCAGGCTGGAGGAGAGCCCTGCTGGTGGCAGGGAGCCAAGTCAGGGAGCCCCACTATGGAGCCAGTACAGGGATGGGAAGCCCCATTGTGGAGAGCCTAGCCCCAGTCAGGAGCCCCGCCAGGTGCCCTGGCACGGAGAGCTAGTTGGGTGATTGGCTTGGGCATGGAGCCTCACTGCAGCCCTGCAGCTGCAGAACACTGGCTGTGGGATCCCGGAAGCTCTGCGTTGGGGAGCTGGCTGGGGCACACAGTTCTACCGCCTGCCCCACGTAGGGAAGAGCCAGGCAGCCCAGCGGGGAACGGTCCAGACAGAGCGGGGGCCTGACCTCCCCTAGTCTGGCAAATCCCCTCATTTGGACCCACTCAGGTCCTGAGGGTGCTGGATGAGGGAGGTGCAACCTGTCAGAAAAAGGGAGATTTTTGTTTATCAGGAGGTGTAGTGCTGTTCAGTGGTATTTAGCTTCATTGCCCTTTCTCTCCAAAAGGAACCCTGTGATGACAGGATGGGGAGGAGCTTGGCTTTTCTGGTTGTTACTGGCCTCCCTCAAAAGGGAAAAAGTCTGGATTTTGACATTTCTCATATTCTACCCATCCAGATGAGCCTTTGGTCACCTCCTCGCTAACCTTTGTTCAGAAAAAAGTGCTGGAATGATGCAGCCCATTTCAAAACAGAAAAGATTGAAAAGGTCATACGAGCACTCCACTGGAGAAGCATCAGGCATTGCATTGTGGTGCACTCCTGTGCTCCCACTGCAAAGGCTGTGGCAGGAATGAAACAATGAATGAAAATATGTTTGTGACTTCTTGGTCTAGCCTTTTGTCAAGTCTGTACCCCACTTTGGCACTATGAGTGCAGAAGGTGGGGGCCCACAAGAGATTTTAAAATACCCTTCTGGTAAAGGCTTGTGTTAAAACTCCACAAGGTCACAGATTCCCTAGATAAGCGGGTTTCCTACTGTTGCCTGCAGGAGACAACATGACAAATTTGCTTCCATTTTCTGGTAATAGTAATATCCTGAAGGAGAAACTTATGCTCCCAAATTCTTTGCCTTCCTTGCCATTCAAAGCAAGTGCCAGGTCTGACACTGTTTAAAACTAGCTGCCACAGGTACAGACTTTGTAGAACAAGAACTGCTCTTTGTGAGTAGAATGTGACTGAAAAAAAATCTCCCTAAGGTGAATATTATAAACAGAAAATGGGAGCAAATTTTTCATTTTGTCTCCTGCAGAAGACAGCTGGAAATCCCCTTGGAATCATTATCTGACTCTCTGCACCTTAATCTGATCTATGTCACTTGCATGATTCCGGGACAAAAGGGGCACTGTTGGGTACTACATTTAAAATGAACCATTAAGTCAGATGCCATTAGAAATTATCTAAGAGCAATTTCATACTGATTTACCACTTTCTGTTTATGAGCAAATGCATTTATACCAGCTTGTAATAAAGAACTTAAATGCCTCACATGTTAATAAGAATATAATAAATAAGGTGATTATAATGTAGAATAAATATATTCTTCTTTATTAACTATAGGTTTGTTTTGTTTGCCTGTAACTTTAAAATGCACAATGACCTATGTACTAAATGCATCCTTGTAGCTGGAAAAGATTTTTGAACCCATCACTAAAGAGCAATAATCAGTACCAAAAATGAGGAAGTTGGCACTCAGAGTGTACTTAAAGGAACATTAAAGTATAAATTCCAAAGTGCGCAATTGTAAAATTAGGAATAAGCAATAAAAAGGCCCTTAATGTAGAAAAATATTTTAACTTAGCTACTATTTTTAGTTTAATTAGAGAGAGAGAGAGAGTGTAGGAGGTTGGGGGAATCCTGCAGCATAAACCAAAGTTTTACATGCAATATCATTTGTTATTTGATGTAGCAGTACAAAAAGGGCATTGATGTATTCAGCTGCTGGATGGAGCTTCTAACTTATAACAAGGAAGAAAATACATTTATTCACCAATGAAAGTGTGATCCTGCTCCTAAAAAACACAAATTGCCCCACTCACATTCATTTCAATAAAGCAAGAGCATTCACTCTTTAGAATTAACTTTGCACATTTGGCTTTACGAAGATAAGATGTTAATTAAGATAACAGTCACTAAAGGACTTATTTTGATATGGCAGATACATGCCTATAAATTTAGTAATGCACCATTCCAGTTCAAGTCTAGACAGATACGTTATCATGAATTTGGTGCTCATGAAAATTACAGCAAAGGCAGCCAGAAATGCTGTAGTGCGAGTAAATGTTTTGCAAACATCATCTCTGCAGACCTGCTAACACCCCTTTTTTGACCTGGCTTGGCCAGTTTGGTTCATGCTTCACTATGCTGGTACATATTTTATGTCTGTCATGGGGAGAGACAACTCTAGCTATAGGCAAATGGGGCAGCTGCCTATAGCAGCAGATTTCTGAGGCAAGCAACTGTATACAGCCCTGCATACATGGCTTAGGAGGATGAGATTTGCAGTATGTGCTAACTGTTCTGGGTAGACCTTGCCAGTTTGTAGGTGCGGTAGGCCCAGGGTGGGATGGCTGCAGGGCAGCCTTGCTTGGAGAAGCCGCTGTGGATGTGCACTGGAGGGATGCCAGTTTGATGAAGGGAAACCACAGTGGGGTGGAGTCTCCCATCCCACTGGGCTTTACAGGAAAGAAGCAGAGCCAGCTGGAGGGGTACCTGGTACCTGCCCTGGACAGACGTGCATGGGAGGGGTGAGGGTGAGCCTCATGCAGGTGCTGAAAGCCTATCTGCGCACATCTTGCTTTGCCTCCCAGCCACCTGCAGCTCACCCCATGTCTCCCAGACCCCCAGCCCTCTCTCTGCCTTCACTCTCCCCGGTGTTACTGATTTAGCTGACTAGATTATCCCCCTCCTTGCAGTTCAGCTCTGCTTTTACAGCCCTTCCTCCTCTTTCACAGACTCTGGACCTCAGCAGCTCAGGAAAGCTCTCCCTGCCCCTGAAGCACCCCAGGACAGGCACTGCCTCGTGGTGGTCTGCTTCTCTCCTTGCCTGGCACAGGTCCCAAAAGAAGGGGATCCTCCAACTACTCCCTTACCCTCCCCACAGTACAGACTCTCTGGACTGGTGTCAGCACACTGCAGTTTTGCTGGCTGTGCCAAATTGTTTTGAGCAGTCTCTGCTTGGACCCAAGGGCATAGCTCTGCTGATACAAGTCCCTGTAGAAGTGCAGCTGTGGAGACAGGAGTGCTGCTCGGGGAGTAGCTGTTGTTTGGCGAGGTGGCATTCTTCACAGGCAGAAAAACTTGTGATGCTTCCCTGTGCCACTCCAGTGGAGCTAGGGTGGAATAGGCTCTATAAGGTAGACACAGAGACCTAGAATGGGACTAAGGCTCGTGGCTACGGTTTGCCTATTGTGTTACATTGTATTGGTGCAGTGATGTGGACACATGTTCACTAGGGACAAGGCTAAAATGATGATAGCAAGTACTTAGGGTTGGGTTGCAGAGAGTTTAAAGGCAGATCTTCAGGAATGGAAGGCCAGTGCGTTAACCACTTACCTCTTCTCCACCTTTTTTTGAGCACAGCAGATGTACAGTAGCTCCTTCAGAGTCCATGTCCCTATTTGGTCTACAATCTTGTTAGAAGCTAGAACAAACTAACAGAACAGTTCTGTAGCAGAAAGATATGTATATGGAGGTGTTCTAACTTGGGTCGTGGGGGCTGCTGCAGCTTAAAGTGGTTTCCATTATATACAGGGTTTCTAGTTGTGTTCAATAGCTCTCAGCAGCTTCTTCCCCTCTAAAACTTGTTTCAGCAGCCCTGTATGTGTATTGCAATATGCAGATCATCATATATGCAACCAGAGAGGTATAACTATCCAAGTAGGAGGAATCATTCCGAACTACCAGCAAGTGTGTGCCATAGGTTTTCTCTTACCTTTACCTACGGGTATTTCTAATGATCCTTCCCCTTTAGCATGCCAGGGCAGTGTGTGGACATGGTGAGAATTAACCAGGCAGTCATTTAATTTTTCACCTTGCTCTAAGTCTTATGTGTTGACCAGTACATGATGGAATTAATGGTTGGATAATACACTGAAGGTCAATGGGATTTTTGGCTCCTTTGAAAAAGAGATTGAGGCTGTTAAATCAGGTGATGCAATGGTGATTGCTATATCACCTAAATACCTCTTAAAAATCTGGGCCTTAATCTCTTTCAATAAGCTAATTTGTCAACTGGCCTGTCTTTTGTTGAGGCAGAGATTTGTGTGCTAAGAATAATTTGTGTGCTAAAAATAATTTGTTTTTATGTATTAAACTGGTGATTAAGCGGAAATTGAGTAATTAGATGCCTGGCTATCTGATTGGTACATTCATCTACTAACCCATTCATTGACCCTCTCTCTTGATAAGGTTCACCAGCAAGGTTTAAATGTGAAATCTGCAGCACCACAATGCACCCCCCCACCACACCAGCTACAGACCTTTCTCTGTCAGTTGGTAGCAGTGGTAGGCTGTTATCCTCTTCTGAACCCAGCCTTTGCTGGTACAGTAGGGTTGCTACATTCGCAAGGATTCAGTGTCGGGAACCCTTGCGGATGTTGAATTTTGCGAATATCATTTTACCCCCTGCCCATGGCCCAGAGATGGAAGCCAAAGGCAGCCCCATCCTTGGCCTCCCCACCTGCACACAGAGCTTGTAGCGCTTGAAGAGCTACACACAGGGGTCCCCTGTGCTCTCCTCCTTGAGGAACGTCTCGGAAAACCAGCGGTTGAAGCACGGTCGTACTTGCACTTCATCTCCGTGCATGCTTCCCCCATGCTATTCATGACAGAGCTGCAAGCCTGGGATATGAGTGCACCATGCAGTGCCTCCACTGCTCACTCACAAGGGAGGTGTTCCCAACAGCCATATTTCCTTGGTACGCCAACATACGCAGCATGATGGCACATGTCCGCTAAGCTGAGTCCCCAGATTGGGAAGTGTTTGTGATGGGGGGGAGAAATGAAATCAATGTGGGCCCTGCTCTTTGGCCGCTACATAGCGGGTGCGTCCTTGGGAGGAGCCTCGCATGGGTTTGGCTTTTCCTTAGGAAGCCGCTTCACGCACACTGCTTCAGGAGGGAGTGACAGCTGGCAGGGGCTTTGGCGGACCCACGATGGAGGAAATGGGTTAGGCACCTTTCTGTCCTGGTACCACGCAGTGGAGGCTGGTGTCCGTGAATAACTGAATTTGCGAATGTCATAATCTTGCTGTATGTATGCCTGCCAGCATGACACTTTCCACGTACAGAAAATGGATCAGCGCAAAGGTTGTCTTTGAATCTTAAATGAGTGTACATCTAAAGAAGTAACAGTTAGTGCAGATTTCATTCTTGGCAGGACGCATTTTCATAACTCTTCTAAGTAAAAGAGACCCCAGGGTCATAAGTCACTCAGTGAGATTTATAATTCTTCTATTTAGGGATTTAAAGACAGTTCTGAAGTGCTTACATACTTATGATTGAGAGCAAAGAATGAGTTCACTTCCAGGGGGAAAATCTGTATTCTTTGCTGGGAGTTTAATAAGATAAAGATTATATAATCTACTTTTCAATGGTTTTATTCATGTTTGTTGACTTTAAGGCATAGGGGTTAGCACTGGTTTCAAAGCCTTCTGAAAAAGAATAAAATAAAGCTATCTATGGCTGTATTATATTGAACAAGTGTGTTGGGAAGAAGTCCACCTGGGCAGCTTCTTATGTCAATTAAATTGGTCTGGAAATGGTGAAAATGAAGTAGATTAATGAAAATAAGACACCAAGTGCGATGATTTTTGAAGACATTGCACTGCTATGTAAGGAGTAATTTACTGACATTTAGGGAATGGGAAATGGTTGTTATGGACCCAGTTCAGGGGTGACTTAAGTGGTGCGCATTGACAAAAGGTACCATCCCTAAGTAAAAAGTAATTACTGGCAGCCTTTGGGACCTCAGCCAAGGCTGGTGACGGAATCTCTTGGATCCTAGGCAATGTGGCAGGGGCTGGACTCTAGGCCTCCTGAAAGGGGCCTGGCTTCAAGTGGAAACGGTGGGAGGGGGCCAGGGGCCCTCAAAATCTCTGAAGCACCTTTATGCTCACTCACAGAAATGAACCCAAATACTGCCTATTCCCGTTACCAGCAAGAGTGGGCCACCTTGGAACCTGGCTTTACAAACTTTGCCTTCAGTACTGTGGCACGGCTAGGAAAAAACAATGGAGATGGAACAAGAACCAGAGCAGATGCATCATGGAGCTGCTACTCCTATCTCAGTCCCACAATGCTGTTCTCTGATCTTCAGCAGCTGCACATCAGTTGTTCACTGACAACCTCTGAGGAACTCTAACAGCAGCTGAGGAAACTGTGCAAAGCAATGCAACCGTCTTTGATGGAAAGTTGAAATTGCTGAGGGAATTTTACAGCAGGCAGAAAATAATTACCAGAGCTAAACTTGGCCTAAGATGTGGAAGGTTAGCTTTTCTTATGACAAGTATGGTGGGGCCTCTCATAGCCAGAAGCGTTTGGAACTGTGCTATTATATCTAATTACATGTTGTTACTTAATGTGGCAGGAGGGCCTGTGCTTTAGGAGCTAATGTGCTAGCATTCGAGTTCCAGCTCCTTGCACTTGTGTGATTTATCTAATAATTGTGTCTGTCTGCTGTACTTAGATTCATTACAGCCTGATCCTGTGCAGTTTGTCTGTGGAAATGACAGTATAAGATCTATAAGAATACACATATACACTTTTAGTCATTATCTTTAGGAATTCCAATACCCTAGAACTAACACAAGTGGAAGATGCAAAATGGAAATAATAGAATGATATCTTTATGGGAACTGGACACCTCTGAGTAACTGTCTCTGTAGCTGCATTAATAACAAAATTCTCCAGGAAATCCTGTATTAAGCCTGATAAAATAGAAGTGGACTACAGCAATGGGGAAAAATGATTATTGTATAGATGAAAGTGAGTACTAAGGAAAGCATCAGCATTTCAGATGTTCTAAACAATAACATTGTGTCTACACTTGCATTCCTCTATCAAAAGCCGAATGCAAATGAGGGAAATTGAAAATGCAGATGAGGCACTTATTTACATATCGTATGCTTTATTGGCATAATCTCTTCAGAAGGTATTCTTCAAAAGAGAAAAAGGCATGTAGATGGGGCTCTTTTGAAAACAAACCACATATTTGAATGAACCCCTTTTCCTGAAACAAAATAGGAAGAAGGGTTCTTTTGAAGAAGGCGTTTATTTTCAAGAGCCCCATCTACACTGCTTTTTTTCTTTTGAAAGAATCTCTTCTGAAAAGATATTATGCAAATGAAACACAATATATGTAAACCAGCACCTCATTTGCATTTTCAATTTCCCTCATTTGCATTTCTCCTTTGAGAGAGAAATGCAAGTGTAGACACAGCCTAGGAGAAGATCAGAGCTCATAGACTAGCTGTAAATTAGCTCGACTTGCTGTTGCATGAAAGCAGCATGGTGAATCTATGTTTAGAGAGGAAATACGAGGTACCAGCACTGTTCCTCCATGCTTCTGTGCCATGATGGCTGAGTAACTCAGTGATCTTTATGGTATAGATGGGATTTAGGTGGCAGGCCCATGCTGCCACCAACTATATTATATAGACAGACACACTCCTAAGCATGGACCCAGGGAGTTGAACTAGCTAGCCTGTTCCACAGCCCATGTTGCAGTATCAACAGTGCTGTCGTTAGCATGCTAGTTTGAGCTGAGTTAGTGCAGTAAACTCTGTTTTAACTGGCATTCAAACAACCAGACTTCTCAATTAACCAGCATTCCATCCCATGTGTGTGCAGCTGGTGATTCCTCCACTCTCCCTCCCAGAGCAGCTCCCCACGTGGCATGCCTGTGCATGAGCTGCCCCGATCAGCTCCCAGTGTGGCTGGCTCAGTTGCTCCCTCTCCTGGAGCAGCCCCAGTGCTCCGGGCCTCCAGCAAAAGGGGGCAATTTCCCGTAAGACAAAGCAAATTCTCTCTTGCCCGGTACGAGCAGTGCCAGCGCCTGAGATTGCTGAATCTCTGCAGATGATCAGTGGAGCGGTGGCATTGTACCATCTGCTTTAATAGAAGTCTGTTTGAGCAGGAGTCGTCCGAGCTCAGCACACAAGCCAAATATTTAGTCACTGCAAATTGGACTCCAGATCAATTCCTCTACTGGGCCAGGATTTTCAGTGGCAAAGTTCCTCTTTGCTCATTCCACCCATGCAGGCTGGCATCTGAGGGGAAGTTTTCCTCTTTGTATAGCTGACAGGCTTCTAGAAAAATATCTCGCCTATTTGAACATCATGCAATCTCCCAGTCCCAGAGTTGCTAGATATCAAAGAGTTTACCATATGTGTTTGGCTACTTGGGCTGTGAGGCATGCCACCAGTATACACATGCCCTAAGCGCCGATAGCATTGCCACCTCCTAGCTGTGCAGATGCTACTTGGAGTTCCCCTCCCTACCATCCTTCCCACTTTCCACTGTTTACACCTTACCTTGTGTTCTCTTTTCTTTTCACTCCTTCATTCAGGTCCTTTATTTGAAATCTATCCATCTATCTCCTTTCCCATTTAAATAACCTTGATTCTTATTAAATATGCTTACTCTTTTTGGGTTTTGGACTGTTCATCCCTAAGGCCTCATGATACAAACATTGTATCCAGCATAAATTTCTTGTTGCCTCTGTGCATTTCAAGATAAACCTTTTTTGTTCCAGATAGTTAAAATGACTGGAATAGTTCAGTAGTTAAGAGTTGTTGTGATGACCAAAAGAACAAAAACTAAACTGTAATTAGAAGGTATTATGGGGATTATGTAAGAGTAAACAAACAGAAAGAGAGAGAGAGAGAGAGAATTTTCTCTTGCTGGGTCAAATGGCCTTTTTTCCAAACAAACACTCCTAATTTTTCCTTCTGATTCTGATTAACCATTGCAGCATAAGTTAAGATTTAAATGTTTTGTAGGTTTCAAATGTGTTGAGAGTGCTTCTTGTTTCAATCAACTGTACTCTGTGGGCAAATAGGTGATTAAATGCAAAATATATGGGGGATATTATTAAGATGTAAAAATTTAGACAATATCATTATTTTATTTTGAAAACATTTTACTATATTTAATTAAAAAACTTTCTAGCATAAAATATTGTGACAGATCCAGGGCAGCTGGTTGCAATCGTTTGGTGGAAGACAGATGTACTGAGAGATAGGTGAATGGTATTCTCTGACCTGAATGAACTTCCAGAAACTGCTACCACATAAGCAAGGCAGGCAGGCAGGCAGGCAGCTGAGACTAATCAAGAGCTTTATTGAAGCAGCAGGCTAATCAGGCACCGCTGGGAAGGCGAAGGAGAAGAGTGAAGGACTGAGAGGAGGCAGTGTATTTCTGGGGAGCTGAGGAAGAGTACTTAGGCAAAGAAGGAAAGATTTGCTCAGATGCCAGTTAACAGGAGAGTGTTTAGGGCAGAGTGGCCCAGGAAAAAAGCTGCTGTGCTGGGGCTAGGGAAAAAACCCTGTCTGTTGCTGCTACCTGGGGTCCCTGGGCTGGGAACCTGGAGTAGTGGGCAGGTTTTCTCCCAGCCCTCCCCACGCCACAAAAAGCCTGCTCTTGGAAGGGGGAAGGGCAAGATTACATAGGGGTTTCACCCAACATCCTTTCATTGTGCCACTGAGGAGAATGGCTCAGTAAGCTGTTGCCCTGGCCTCTAGAAAAGGGTAAGAGGCAGTGTGGAGAGTCACAGTGAGCTGCTGAGGTATACAATAACTGGCTAGAAGTGCAGGATTCACAGAAGACAGCTGGAGCTTTGCCACCATAGATACATTACATTACATTACATCTCATAGCATTCTAATTGGTCTTAAATTCAAGTTTTAATTAAATGAAAATTAATAGTTTAAATTTAGAAAAGAGGAGATAAAATTATGGAACATTCCATCTCCGAGAAATACTAGGTAATGTGATAACATAGTAATTCCACTACAGGTGATGCAGTGGTAGATTCCACTTCTGGCGGGGAATGACTCAGCAAAAAGACCTGAAGTTTAACTTCTGAAGACCCTATCGGGATACATGGGATTTCTGATGGGGAGGAGCTACCAGGCCTGTCCCTGGGTAGGGCTAGAATTAACATATCCTAACCTCTAGAGGCTGATTGGCTGAGCCACCACTGTATAAAGGCAGCCAATAGGCTAAAGCTCTTAGTGGGATGGTAATCTGGAGGAGAACAAAAACTGCAAGATACCTGGGCAAAAGAGGCTGCCTAAGAAGCAGTAGCAGCCGCAATACAACTTTGCTAAGAAGATGCTACCTAAGAAGCAGGTGCACAGAATTCCAAAGTCACTATAGCAATGGCTTCCTTAAGGCCAGCCAATTGCGCTCCTACCTCAGCAGCAGTAACCAGCAGCAGTGGTTGAAAAAACCCACAGCTTTATTGATAAAGCAGAAGGACCAAAAGATGAATCAAAGGGAATGTAAGTAAAGAGTGCATGGGTTTTGCCTGTCGCTAAAGTTGGATGTTTGTGTTTGGTATGAGCTCTTCCCCTACACATCTAATAACTGCCCGATCGGCACTTATTAGATGTTTAGCAATAAATGCTAAAAATTTAAATATTAAATTTAACAGTATGTTATAGAGAGTTAAGTATATGGTGGTCATTCTTTTAATTCTGATTATTATTTCAATTCTTTTATTCACCATTTTTTCATTTTTTTCATTGTAACCTTTATTATATTTATCTCTGTTATTTTCTGCTTTGTCTGATGTAACCACTCACTTCCAAATAATAATAATTTTTTTTTTGAAGAATTGCTGCTTGACTGCCAGTTCTTGAGTGGAGGGTTGTACCTGTGTCCTCTCAAGATTCAGCAAACCTAGTTTGCTTTCTGTGGTAATTCCGTTAGGGTGAGCCATGACCTTGATTACCAGTTTAAATTTAAAATTAATTTTTTAATTAAAATATTTATTTTTAGGTGACATCATTGGCTTAATACAATTTAAATCAAACTCTTCCAGTAACAATCTGGTTACGAAGATTGGGAGTTCTAGTTCTGACCATAAGTGGGTGACCTTGGGCAAGTAATTTAATTTAGTTTCTCCTGATATAAATGGGGGTGATAATATTTACATAATTTACAGAGTTATTAAAGATAGGCTGCTTTGTTACCAGCGTTTTGGACTCTACAGCAGTTTTAACTTAACTTTTTTTTTTTTTTAAGGAGATAGCTTTCTCAGCCAATATGTGATTGATGCCCACCAGGGTGCTTTCCCCTGAAATTACTTCTTGTTGAGTTTCAGGTATGCGTACACACACATCTATGTTATTGCAGTATTGTCAGAGTAGTCTAAGGCAATGTTTCTTAAACTTTTTGAGACCATGGAACACTAAACAAGAATATTTTTATGTGGAACACCTGTGAAAATTTTCTTCAAAAAATTATCAAAAAAATCATAACTCTCTTTATTTGTTTTATTTCTCTTTACAAATCAATAATGAGACAAAGCTATCCACTCTCCAATCAATTGAAATAATATAAACAAAAATACTTAGCTAATCTATGAAGCTATGTTTTCATTTTGGATGCATTTTTTGCATAGGCTGTCAAATGCAAACAACCCACTGCAATTATTTAGAATTATGCACTAGCTTTGAGAGCTCATACAAAAGGTGATTTGGCAATGGCTTTGAAAATGACTATGGAGAGTTATTCTTGGGAATTGATATAATTTATCATTTGTGAGTATTTGGATGACAGCTGGTTTATTTGTGAAAATGATAGCAAATTCCAGATGTCGTGTGGCTTTTAGCATGAATGACGGTTCATCCAAAAATCTGTACCAGATGCTTATGGTTGACTGTTTCTTTGTTGTTAGCTTGCTGTTTTTTGTTAAAATAGCTTTTTGTCAAATGACAATGCAGAAACAATACTACATAACTGCTTTGAAAAACACTTTGCAATTTATACCTGGCTGCGTTTAATACTTCCGCTGACAGCCTCTTTCTGTATGTGCACACAGGACCCTCCTGTTATGGATCTACTGTTTAACTTAATCTTTTCAGGCAATGGCAAGTTTGCTGTGGTATGCATCTTGATGTGGAATTTACCACCACTACTTTCCTGGTACATATTTTTACTTCCTCCCAACCTTTTGGAACTCTTCCCTCCTGCAGGTGTTTTCAATGTGACCCATGTTTTCTGTAAGCTGAGCGCTTGGGCAGCTGCCCAGGAGACGTTCAGGTGCTTCCCAGCTGGCTGGCAGAGTGCCCACAGCTGCTCACAACTAGCAGCGTGTGTTTCTATTGATGGTGCAGATCTGCACGTTCCTTGGTGCTCATAACAAAATTTATTCCTCCCCATCGGTTGAAAAAAATTAGAGGGGACATATCATGTGACCTTTAGGGCTATTTATTAACTTTCCACTTTCCCCTTGTTTTATGGCGGACCTCTTCATATATTGGTTTAAACAGGCCTTTACCATACTGTTGTGCTGCATCTTCAAACGCTCTGGTGATACATCAAAAATATGATTATTGTGGTTGTTTGTTACATTGTGGCGCACAACAGTGTGTTAAGTGCTTTATAAATCAGATGGATCAGGTCTTTTCCCTGACAGGCTTCAGCTTCACTGCAAATACTACATGTCAAGCAGTAGTGGGAAGAGCTGAAGAAGACATTGTTAACAGTCCTATGACCATATTGCTGTATCAGTCATAGCAATCTAACGATCCAATGACCACATTTTAAGAATTGGTCTTCAGAGTCTCTTTTAGGTACATAGGTAAAAAATGAACCTGAAAGAAAGGTCTGAATGATGTTAGATCAGCAGCTTGCGGATCATCAGGGGCTAATAATTGCTTGGTTCAGATCTACAATAAGCGTCTCTTCTAATAGGCCGTCTTCTGGTGCATATTCTTCCACTGGTGTTTCTTTCCTGCATAATTTCTGTGGCCGTTTCTACACAGGCAAGATCTTCCGGAAGAATGGTGCCTCCTTCCGGAAGATCTGAGGAGTGTCTTCACATGCAAGGAGATCTTTCGGATTTCTTCTGGAAGAAGGTGTCTCCTCTTCCGGATTCTGTATTCTGTTTCAGAATCAGGAAGAGGACCTTCTTCCAGAAGAATCTTCCAGAAGAAGGCATGTGTAGATGTTCCTAGGCTACTTCGTCTGAAAGAAGCAGTTCTCCATGGCAGCAGCCTGCTGGAGAGCGGGGCCGCTGTAGATGCCCCCAGCGAGCCTCTATAGTCCCCAGGTCCTTGCCTTTAAAGCTGCAAGGACCTGGAGACCCTGTGGCAGGCAGCTGAGAGTGTGAGACAGGCAGCACGTGCAGAGCTGCCTGCCACGCTCCCCCGAAGCCCCGCAGTGCCCAGCGAGTCCCGACCCGCAGGGATGGCTAGCGGGCCACCACCCTGCACTGCCCAGGGGAGCCCCAGGAACCCAGACAAGGGCAGCCAAGACCCCGACCGGGCTCCAAAACGGAGGGCCCCCTCCTGGACTGAGCCAGGGCTCCAGGACCTCCTGGGGCTCTGGCGTGATGAGGAGGTCCTCCAGGACACCAGTGGGCACTGGTGGAACACCCCAGCATTTGCCCGACTTGCCCAGAGCCTGGCTGCCCGTGGCCACCCCTCCTGGACACCAGAGCAGGTCAGGTGCAAGGTGAAGGAGCTGTGGCAGGGGTACATGTGGGCCCAGGATAGTGCCCACAGATCCAGCCGTGCCCCCGCCTGCTGCCCCTTCTATCAGGAGCTTTGGGACCTCCTGGCTGTGGACAACACCTCCCCACCCTGTGTCACTGTGGAGACAGCCGCACCTGAACCCCCTGCTACACCGGAGAAGGAGGGACCCGCCACTGTGAACATCCCATCTGATGGGGAGTCCACAGATGGGTCCCTCGTCATCGCGGTGCCTTCCACTGCCAGCAGCCAGGCACCCTCCAGTCAGGCATCACCCGACATATACGAGGCCACCTCGGGTAAGTGCACACAGTGGAAAAGCACAGTGGGGGGAGCGGGACACCTGGGCCCCAGCCCTAGGCCCTGAAGCCCTAAAGCCCATCCCTGGTCAGGGCCCAGGGCATACTCATGTCTGCGAGCAGCACCCAGCTCCCTCTCCCATGGAGTGCCCCCCGAGCATGCTGAGGCCCCCTCCGGGAGCAGAGCTGCATCTGGAACCCCCCATGGCCGAGCCCCGGCCTGCAGTCCCCAAGCCCGTTGCCAGGGTGCGCCACCATGGATAGCGCCATGGCTCTGGTTTCATGCACGGCGAGTGCACGCAAGCCTGCATGGTGGCCTCCCCTGGCACATGCATGTCCCGTGGGTCTGTGGAGGGGTTAACCAGCTGGGGAGTCTGGGGCTGTGCCATCCAGGTCCCAAATGTGGCACTGATTTTCCCCCTCTACCCCCATCCTCTCTCTCTCTTAACAGCGGTACCATCTGAGGGCTGGGGCAGCTGAATGAGGAGCCCGGGGCCTGCCAGCCCCATCCAGGCCAGAGGACCCAGCAGCCCACCAGCTGGGCCCACACCATCCCCTGCTGCGCAGTGGCCACGGGTGTGCCAGACCCGCCACAGCTGCCATGAGGAGGAGGTCGCAGCCTACACGGCGGCCCTCCACCAGCAGAGCGCCCTTGCCAAAAGACGGCTGGCCCTCGACGAGGCCAAGCTGCAGTGGAGGCGGGACACATGGGGAGAGGTGGTGGTGATGTTCCACAACATGTGTGGGGCCCTAGTGGGCCAGCTCCCAGCCCCCCAGCTGTCCCCCCACAGTTCCCCCCGGAGGTCCCCCCCGCAGTCCTACCTCCGATGCCCCCTGCTGTCCCCCCAGTGCCCCCTGAGGCCCCCACTACTGCCCCGAGCCCCTCCCTGCTGCCCCCCCAGCTGTCCCCCTGCATTCCCCCCCCACTGGCCCCTCAGCTGTTCCTGTGCTGCCCCCAGCCCATCACCCTGAGGCCCTGGCCCTGCCCTGCTGCCCCCAGGCCTACCTGATGCTACACTGAGGGACCTCACAGCGTGGCTTGTGGCCACAGTGGACCCCGTGGAGGGTTGCTCCAGCCACAACCTGCCCCCCTCTGGTCCCTCCGCTGAGGGTGGGACAGATGCTGACTGGCCCTACCTGCCAGTGCTTCGCAGGGGGCTGCACATCCAGGGTGGGAGGGGCGCCCACTGGTGCTGGGGCTCACGGCCTTTCACCCTGTCCCTTGATTAGGGCCCCCAACATTCCTGCCCCACCTCCTGTCCAGGTTTAGGTGCTCCTGTCCCCTTACCCCTATGTATATAGTTCACTCCCTGTCAGGTTTTGGTTGTTATTTTTATTATTCACCATTTACTATTTACATTGCTCATGGTTGTTAATGGGTGGGGAGTTGGGGGTGTGTAGGGTGTGCGCATGGGTGTGTGTGTAGGGGCGGCCTGTGGGGAGGGGTGCAGGGGTTAGTAGTCCCCTTGGCTGAATGCCTCCTGAAGCACCTCCCAGATCTGGAGCCCGTCATGGTTGAGCCGCCTGTCGGGGGACACAGTGAACTGCTGGTAGCGGGAGCCCAGTTCTGCCATCCAGCCCTGGGGCAGGGTCCCCTCATGTGCCTCGATGAGGTTGTGGAGCACTCAGCAGGAGGCCACGATCTGCAGGATGTTCTCCAACCTCACATCGAGGTGCGTGAGGAGACACCTGAACCGTGCCTTCAGCGCACTCGATGGGATACTAGGCCCGTGTGAACCAGGCATTAAACAGCTCCTGGGAGGGTGTGGGGTGGCCCGTGTATGGGCGCATCAACCAGGGCTGGAGTGGGTAGGCTGGGTCGTCCACGAGGCAAAGAGGCATCATGATGTCCCCAATGGCACGCACCCACTGGGGCATGAAAGTCCTGGCCTCCACCCTACGGAATAGGGCAGAATTCCGCAGGATCCGTGCATCATGTGCCCTGCCCAGCCAGCCAACATAAATGACCGTTAACTTCCCACAGGCATCCACCACTACCTGGAGCACGATGGAGTGGTACCCCTTGCGGTTGACGTATTGGCCGCCACTGTGGTCCGGGGCCCTGATGGGGATATGCGTCCCGTTGGTTGCCCCGAAGCACTGGGGAAACCCGAGCATGGTGAAGCCCTCAACAACTGTGTCCAGGTCCCCAGTGCTCACCAGCCGCTGCACCAGTACGTGGTTGATGGCCCTCACGACCTGCGGGGGAATGCCTGCACTCGTGGGCATATGCAGAGGGGTCCCTGCCCCCCTCCCCTTCTACCCTCTCCCTCTCTACCGGGCCCCCCCTGCTGAGGGACCCGTCTGGCAGCGGCCATGTGGTATCCCTTCTGGGCTAGGCCTGCCTGCGCCCCTGGCCCTGCTCCCTCCCAATCGGCGCCTGGGGTCCCCTGAACCCACTGGCCCCCTCCCTCCCACCAGTGGGGCAGGGCCTGGGGCAGGGCTTACCTGGAGGACGACGGCCTCGACAGTGGATGTGCCCACCCCGCATTGCTGCCCGATGGATCAGTAGCTGTCCGGGGTGGCCAATTTCCAGATGGCAATGGCCATGCGCTTCTCCAGGGAGAGGGCTGGCCTCATACAGGTATCCTGGCATTGTAGCATGGGCGAGCCAGCTGCAGATCTTGAGGAAGGTCTCTTTCTTCATCTGCAGGTTCTGCAGCCAGCGGTCGTTGTCCCACTCCCCCATGATGACCCTGTCCCACCAGTCTGTGCTGGTGGTGTGGGTCCACAGGCGCTGGACCAGTTGGAGGGGGCCTGGCAAGGGCCATGGGGGTGCAGAACCCACGGGCCTGGGCCTCTGTCTCCACAGGAGGCTGAGGAGGGTGGCCAGGAGGATGGCTAGCGTGTGGGTGAAGGCAAGCCTGCTGTCTTGCAGCTGCTGGGGGTCCATGCCTGCTGGTTGACAGGCACTGGACAGGGACCTGGGTCTGGCTTGCTGGGCACAGACATGGCTGGCCTTGGCCGCGTTTGCAGGGAGGGGCTGTTTGGGTGGGGCCCTTTTAGGGGCCATGTAGCCGGCGACCCTGGAAGGGCTCCCTGGCTGTGCGACCCCATCCGTGTTGTTCCTGCCCTGCTCTTCTGGAAGAGGGCCAGTGCATGTGTAGATGCATTCTTCTGGAAGAAGGGGTGGCTCTTTCAAGGTCCTGTTTGATGTGTAGATGCACTCTTCCGGAAGAGGTCTTCCAGAAGATCATCTTTTGGAAAAAGTGCCATGTGTAGAAGCAGCCTGTGACTTCAACATGAGATGCTGCTGCTGTTTTTCTGTATCATTTAAGGCTGTCCCTCTTAGTCATTAGTGCAACATCTATCTGGTCTATTCATCATCTTTTTTCACTTGTGCAAGCACTCCCTGAAAGTAGAGCTCTTTGACGCTGTCTACATTTGGAGCTAGGGGTGTGATTCCCTGTTTGCTAAGGCTAACTCTTACCTGGCGCAGCCCAGCTGCTTTTATACTAATTGAACAAGCATCAGTGAAACTGATGCTTGGGGGCAGTATATCCAGCTGGCAAATATTTTTGAGGGTTGCATACATCAACATGTGAGTAACTAATGAGGTCAGCACAAATAACAAAGGACTTTGTTCTGCTTCCTGTGTGCATCTCCAGCAAAATACTCATAAATAACTGAAGAGTGCATGGTATAGCGTTTCAAAAGAAATCAGCCATATTTCTTAAAGTAGCAAACTCAACCACTTCAGTCTCTCTAAACAATTTTTTTTTTTGCCATGAGCAAGTCAACAGTGCTGCAGTCCTTCAGCTGAGTTTTGTGCATTTTGCAATACATACTCAGTAGGCCTAAGACTAGGTGATTTGTGTGTAAGGGATACGAGATGATCTTGGGAAATAATAAGCATCACGCAAAAAGGGGCTGGGGTTGCCAGAATTATGTACATAATAACTCAAAGTCAATATTGGTAGCTAGTTGAAACAGTGTAAAACGAACATTGCCCCCACCCCACCCCTCTCCCTCAACCCACTTGTTGGATATCCCTTAGTTCTGTCGATGTTGCTTGCTAGACTATTAACACAGATGGTGGTAGAGGTTGGAGCTGAAAGATTATTGTAAAAATATATCTGCAAATATTTGTGTTAATGACAAAATGGCATTCATGACTCCACTACTGGTGTTTGGAGACATATGGGTAGTCACAGGTTTATTCACACTGACACTGGGGGGAAAAGCTCTACTCATGCAACACTGAGGCTGTGTCTAGACTAGCCCCAAACTTCGGAGGGGGCAGGGTAATTAGGGTGCTGGGAGATTACTAATGAAGTGCTGCAGTGCATATGCATCACTTCATTAGTTAAAATCTTCCCCGTGGCAACTTCGAAGGGTGAAACTTCGAAATCGCACCTTGCATGTAGCCACGAGTGAGCCCCGGGTACATTGAAGGGCTGAGGAGTAAAGGGACTTGGATGTAGCATGGGCACTTTGAAATACCTGCAGCTGACCCGTGGCTACACACAAGCCAGGACTTCAATGTTTCACACATAAAAGTTGATTTTTGACTAATGTAGTGCTGCATATGCACCACAGCACCTCATTAGTAATCTCCCAACACCCTAATTCCCATGCCCCCTTTGAAGTTTGGGGCTAGTCTAGACACAGCCCATGAGTTATAAAACTTACTGTCATCCAAAAGGGAGCTGAAGCCTTACCGTGTGATTTATCTCACCTCTCACACAGCTCAGTTCAAGTATGACTTGATACCAAAGGAATATCTGTAAGACTTCCTCTGCCTTTGTAGCACCAGCAGATTGTCATTTGAATTTTTTTAAAGAGTTGCAAAAAATACACCAATTCTTTTTAAAAAAAAAACCAAATAACTCAGCAACACTCGTGACTTTGTCAGTTTCGAATATGGTGTGTTACTCTATAATATGTAACACAGCATTTTAATCAGAGCTCCTCTTCCTTGGTAGGAAATGGAGGGATTACAGTTCTGACCTGGCTTTAGTGTGTTAATAATAACCAGCTCTTATATAGCACTTGTTCTCCAGAGACAGGTTTTGAGTGCCAATATCTGTGTCACTGATTGGATGAGCACGGAGAGGTGAAAAGATTTGCCACATGTACAGGCATGAGTACACACCCAGGTCTCCCCACTCCTCCTAGTCTTGAGCCATAAATCCTGGCTGTTTTCCATTGGTACCCAGATTAAAATACAATGTAAGAGACAAAGGAGCTGTTTTGATGCTCTACAGGTGGAGGGCATCCTGGCTGCTTTATAGGCTTGGTAGTTAAACATCATTTCAGTCTTACACCCAGCTGCTGTATTTCAGGTTGCTGGTGACAGACTTTACCTATGTGTGTGTGTGCAGGGGTGGGGCTTAGCTCTGGGCCCGTCAGAAGGGGCGGAGTTAGGGGCAGCCAGCCTTCAATGACTCCCAGACCATTCTGTGCCTCCTTTAGCAAATCCTTAACGCTGCTCAGACCATGCTGCACAGGTTTGGGTGGCAATTTAAAGGCCTTGAGGTAGCAGTGGTGGCAGCCTGGAGCCCCAGGCCTTTTTATATCACCAGGCCCATCAGACATCTGCTCCCTTTCCCCACCCATCCTCCCACTACTCAGTGGCACTGACTGGCACTCACTTTTGAGGCTCTTTTTCTTTAGTTTAAGACTTAAGGTGATGAATTTATGATCAATCTACTACTCCTGACAGTTGGTAAAACACCAACTTTTTGTATTAGGTGCTAGCCTGATCTCAGTTGATAAAACCGAGCCTCCCTTCAGAGGTGAAGATGCATGAATGTTTCCCCTTGAATGGCTGTGAACGATGCTTTTGATGTTTTCTGCCTCAGTGCTTACATCTGTTGTGATGTTGCTTACAAAAAGGGGATGTTAAAGAATCATTTTCTATGCTGTCAAAAGAAATCACTAGATTGTAGATGTATAAGAACATGAAGATTTCTGACATTTACACTCATAGATGAAATAGATTCTGAGTCTTTTCCCACCTGCTTCCCTCCAAACTCCACACTAGACTGAAGGCTTTCTTTATGGTACAATCAAACATATTACAGTCTTCACTGCCGCCTCCCTCACCCTGAGGCTAGGTCTACACTGCTGCAGAAGATTGACCCACCCACGGTTGGTCTTCCATGGTTTTGTTTTGTGCATGCATGAACTGATGCTTTCTGGGGACAAAGTCGACCCTAGAACTCCTTGCAAGCAGCAAGGATTAAGGAAGGTCAATGGGAGAAATGCTCCCGTTGACTGTCTTTTGTGTAGACAGCCATTGTAGTCAGCCACTGATAAGTCGATTTTTGGCTACGCAATTGGCGTAGCTAAAATTGCGTATTGCTGGTTGACCGCTATGTCTAGTATAGATGTAGCCTCAGAAATACAAGTGCTTGGTCTCAGAGATATCAAATAGCAGTTGGTCTGTCTTGTAGAAGGTTTGGCTTAGTATTCATTAACAGGAGATGAGGTTGCTAATCTTGGTTTGGATGATGTGTCCTTTTGTTACCAGAGAAATTTAGAAGAAACCAGGGATGTGCTCATGCTGTATGTAGCAAAGGAGACAGGTACCAGAATACTATTGGTTTGTGGGTGTTGACTTGTCATAGCTTCTCCAGTTACCACCTTTCGAGGGGTGATGGTGGTGGCACTAATTAGTTAATGTTTGAGAAATATTTTATGGAAATGTGCTGAACTTTATTATTGCCATGCACTTTGATTCTTAATGGATTTTTTTCATGTTGGAAGAGATTGCTATTGGGTCACGCAGCCGCACTGATGGGGAGAAAAAGGTGTCAGTTGCCTGGGGGACTGAGGGGGCCCAGGGCTCTTGCCATCACCACTGCTACAGCAATCCTAGGCCCTTTAAATTGCTACCACAGCACTGTGCCATGTGGTCCAGGGCAGAGCTAAGTGCTGGGCAGGGGGTGGCAACATGTTGCACTCTGGGTGGCACTGAGGGCTGACTGCCCTTGGCCCTGCCCCTTCTGCCCTTGGCCCCACCTCTTCTGGGAGCATGGAGCCATCCCCCACGCACACCTTGCCTGGGGAGCTGGGGAGCTAACCATACAGCACACATTTATTTTTCAAAAGCCATCATAGACAATTACTTAGCTCATTTTTGAGGATCTGGGGTGGTGGTGAGTCAACAGCCTATCCTTGGCTTCTTGTCCCTTTGCTCAACTCGTCCCATACTATCTTTCTGAATGCTTACTCCAAATTTTCCCAGCTTTTATTTAAGCTTATTTGCTACCTTTTATAGTGTCCTCATTGCCTATTGTGAAAAGTTGAACCTGCACTAATCATAACATGCTGACTAGAGTTGCTTGAAGTTAGTAAAAATGTTGATGATCTTTGTGAAAAAATTTCACTGTTTTTCAGCCATCCTACTTTTTGTATTGAAGATTATTATTAACTCTGCCATTTCTCTCCAGATTCTGCATGCATTGTTTTTATTTAATTTAAACATTAATAGCAATTTTTCAAGGCTGGAAGGACCACCATGATCACGTTAGTCTCACTTTCTGTGTAGCACAGGCCATAGAATTTCACCCAGTGAAAGTTATCACTGTTTCTGCATCGAGGCCATAAGTGATGGTATTAATATAGCCGGTGGATCAAAGACAATTTCTAAAGGGATAGAAAATTATTCTTTAGATAATGTACTGTAACAGGGTCAGGCCAGCTGACCCTAGCTGGAAGGGTGAAAGGTAGCTTGGGACGCAAGCTGAGCTAGTGGAAGAACAGAAGAGGCCATTTAAGCTCCCGGGGGAGACAATAGGGAATGGCAGTAGCTAGGAGCAGGAGGGATAGCTCAGTGGTTTGGGCATTGACCTGCCTAAAGCTAGGGTTGTGAGCTCAATCCTTGAGGAGACCATTTAGGGATTAGGGCAAATAGATGTCAGGGATGATGCTTGGTCCTACCACAAGGGCAGGGGACTGGACTAGATGACCTCCCAAGGTCCCTTCCAGTCTCTAGGAGATGTGTATCTCCAATCATAATCAGTGAGGGCCAGCTGGCTTCACTGCCAGCGAGCTGGTAGAGCTTAAGAAGCATCCCCAGCCAGGGGAGAGAGGAGCTAAACAAGGTAGGGAGGTGGAGATGAGAGGACAAATACGGAGAACATCCATCAATCATGGACCTACAGTGGTCTCAGGAAGCTATATAACAGAATGTGCTTATCCTTTTAGTCCCTTCACTTTGTATGAGAAGCAATACTGGTGATTAACTAAAAGCATTAAGTAACAATCGGTGCAAGCTACTTATGTAAATGAGACTGTGATGCTACTCAGTTTTGCTGTAGGAGAAATCTCAGCCAAGTAGAACACTGTGAGCAGGCACTGCAGGTTTGTGATATTTGTTTTCTTAGTGAAGCTAATTGTGTCTCATCTGGGTCTAACTGTTCAAGTACACAATAGCTTTGGCAGATGTAGCCTCCCCCAGACCGCTCTAAATTTTCAGCCATTCTGCTTTTTGTTTGGGAGACAGTTGTTATTGCTCCTTTTTTCTCCAGGTTCAACACGTGGTGTTTTTATTTAGTGCGAACATTCATAGCAATTTTTCAAGGACAGCTGGACCATTGTGATCACTTTAGTCTGACTTCCTGCACAACACAGGCCATAGAATGTGCCCCTTACTCTGAGAGGCCTCTGTTGCCAACAAGGCTTCCGCACACTTGTCTCTCGCTATACGAGCACAAATGGTTCCCAAATTTCTGCTCGTAGGCAAAAACTCATAAGAGTGACACTAAATTCCCATTAAAATACATGTAAAAGTCTCCAGTTCATTCCAAGTGCTTGTAACTTGACATAAACCAGTTGAGTTTAGGTACTTTCCTGATGTATTTGAATAGTTTGGCACCAGAAATAGGAGGTCGTGTATCTATGTAGAGCAGGGATTCTCAGTCTATGGGTTGGGACCCAAACATGGATCCCATTAGATTTGTTAAGGGTCACCAGCAGGGCAGTTCCCAGCTGCACGTTGCTGTTAAAGAAGCCATTTGCAGTTTCTTAACACTGCTGCCTCAGGCAGATATCTGCCAATAGCAATAGCTGCTGGAGATGGCAGCTATCTCTGTCACTAGAGATAGCAATTATCTTATGCCTAGGTGCTGAAACTTTAACACTTGAGTTAACTGCTGGGAGCAGGAGGGCTGGGGGAGCCACCCAGCCTAGCAGCCCCAGTGAAGAGGCTGCAGAAGGAAGAGGAGTGTCTAAGGCTGGGGCTGTTGAGGGATGTAAGGGGGGGTCTAAGACTGGTGGCAGTTTGGGACTGCAGGGAGAGTCTAATGCTGGGGGTGGTTTGGGGCTGCTGGGGAGGGGTGTAAAGCTGGGGGCAGTTTGGGGCTGTTGGGGGGGCTCTAAGGCTGGGGATGGTTTGTGGCTGCTGGGAGGGGGGTTAAGGCTGGGGGCAGTTTGGGACCTTGGGCGGGGGTCGGTTAAAACCTGGCCAAGGGTGAAGTCTGTGGAACGGGCGGGCGGTTGGGCGGGGGTGTCTAATACAGTAAACCCTTGAGTTACCCAGGGGTTGTTCCTGCAACACCTGCAAAACTCGAATTTTCCTGCAAGGGGAGGGGAACCAGGAACCACCAGGGCTGGTCAGTTTCCTGGCTCCCAGAGTGACAGGAGCTGGGAACCAGAGGCAGGCTGCTTCCAGTATCCCTATGGCTTGCAGGGCTGGGAAACTGATCTGCTCATGGCTGGTCAGTTTCATGTTCCTATCATTGCAGGGGAGAGAACCAGGCTAAGAGCCTTCTCCCTCTCTTCCCCAAGGCAAAGGGCTGTCGGACAGCTGCGTGCCTGAGGGAAGGGAAGGAGAAGGCTCCAGCTGCAGGGCTGCGGGTCTCCCTGCTCCCCTCCTGGGACTCCACGGTTGGCTCTGCTCCAGCCATGGGGCTGTGGGTGCCCCTGCCCCCTGGCCAGGGACCCCACTCATATAAGCGGGGGAAGTTCACTCATACAGTGAATAAAGGTAGGTATACATGTTCCTCATTTTAGCGAGTGCTCATTGGTAAAGTACTTGATAAACGAGGGATAAGTGTGCTGTAAAAATAAGTATTTCATAATTCTTTGTACAACCCCCTGCAGCAGACCTAATTTACCTGGTCAGTGCTCAAACACTTACCTGTTCAGTTCTCCAGCAATGGCCAGACAGTATGCTGCACCTTCTCATTTTGTCTGTCTTAATAAAACAAATTTCAGTGGGGCGGCAGTAGTCACAAACAAGAAATGAGAAGCGGTGCAAAATATCTGTCTGTACAAATGCATGACAACTTGCTGAATATATAGACAACAATTGTGCAGTTGCAAGCACAACTGGTTGAATGTGTACAATGTGGCATACAGCTACAGAGGCTGGACTTTTTGTCATCTTCTGTTACATATAGTATTATGGTCACGCTGGGAAACTGGATTTGAGAAGGTTAAACTCTGTTCTGGCATGTGTGGAGTACTGAATGAAGAATGAACTTGGCTGTGACTCATGCCCTTTGGGACAAAACCTATGGGTTATAAACGTAACTTACCATGCAACTTTTAGTTTGTTTGTTTGTTTTAATTAAAGTAATAACTTGATCCTTAAGTTTGACCCAGATGTGCTCAGGGAAGAATCTGAGAATGGTGGATGGGGGAGAGAGGTGAGTTAACATGGCTTCATGATATCTTTGGTGTGTCTCTTCTTCTGGGTTTGTTGGAGGTAGGCTTAAGCGCTCCATATAAGTTAGAGCAGCCTGGGGCTTTTATGTTGTACCCACGTGTCCTAGCAGCTGTTCCAGCAGCCAGGAATAAACAATGTAGATCAGAGGTGTGCAGCCTGCAGCCCATCAGGGTAATCTGCTGGTGGCATGCGAGACATTTTACTGACATTGCCCACAGGCATGGTTCCCTGCAACTCCCAGTGGTCACTGTGTTTGCCTTTACTAGCCATTGGGAGCTGTGGGAAGTGGCAGCCAGCATATCCCTGTGGCCCATCACGTCCTGCAGCTCCCATTGGCTTGGTACAGCAAATTGCAGCCATGGGGAGCTGCAGGGGACCATGCCTGCAAGTGACCAAAGTTAACACAATGTCCTGTGGATTACTCTGATGGGCCGTCTGCGATCCATGGGCTGCAAGTTTCCCACCATTGGTGCAGATGTTACAGACATACTCCCATTCCATTTGCATTACTCCCTATTCCAAAAGATAAGAGGGATGTGAGGCACAGAAGTTCTAGGCCACCTGGAAGTTCTCCCTGACCTAAGAAGCATTCCCAGTTGGCCAGATCTACTGGGTTTCCAGGCACAGGCAGACAGACTAAATAACTGGGCAATCCCTTGAGGCTTTAAACTGACATTTTCCACCAAGAGACTGGAAGAAGGGAGAATCAGGATCCAAATGTTTAAACTGGTGCTTACTATAGTGTGTGGGAACTGTGTAGTGTTCCTTTAAAGAGCTGAGTTCTCTAGTGGCGTTGACTGGATTCTGTGTTAGAAACAAGTCAGAATAATTTGTATATAGCATTCAGCCATCTGTGCATATATATGTTTAATAAACCAGATTATTCGAGCCTCCCTTATGCCTCTGGTTTCTAGATATTATTTAATTGGGTAAAAAGCAAAAGATGCAACATATACAAAACTTAATTTCCACTTGTGTTGAAGCTACCCAAAGGCAAAATAATTATGTTCTGATGATGGAATCCTTACATTTCTGAATCTTCTAAGATGGTAGAGTCGTTTTTCTCTTGTAATTAAAAAAGTAGACGTCCATATTAAAAGCATAATTTTGAATGTGTTCCTTCCTCTGCTGAAGAGTAACCCATCTGACAGGGCTAAAATCCACCTGGGTGTGCACAGATCAGTGTTAGCTTTGGAAAGAAATAATATTGCCTTCTTGTGCATTGAGAAACAAAGATAATTGTGGTGAGCCTTTTGGAGTTATTCCTGCTGGTTGGCCTTGTAAGAAAATGTGAGAGGTTTGTCTTTGCTTTGGCAGGCAATATTAATCCCAGCTATATCACCACTGATTTTTCTACAGTCAGCGCAATGCACTGGCTTCAGAAGTAGAGAGCAGCTTCTATAAGGACTGCTTCAGTCTCTGGCCAAATGTCAGGCTCCCTGCCACCAAAGGGTTGAGATCCAAGGACATATTTTGAACTTTCCCTGATCATATGTGGCTGCTAAAACAAACAAAGTTTCCAGATCATTTCTGTCTGGTTTAGATGGCACCATTTTGTATGGCATTTTGGTTGTATTTAACAGACTTATATGCAGTAGTGGGGAGGAGCCGGTGGTCGTGGTACGTGTGGGTACCAATGACTTAGGGAAGAGTAGGAGAGATGTCCTGGAGGCCAAATTTAGGTTACTAGGAAGGAGACTGAAATCCAGGACCTCTATGGTGGCATTCTCAGAAATGCTTCCAGTTCCACATGCAGGGCCAGGTAGGCAGGCAGAACTTCAGAGTCTTAATGCGTGGATGAGACGATGGTGTAGGGAAGAAGGGTTTAGATTTATTAGGAACTGGGGACACTTTTGGGGTAGGGGGAACCTATACAGGAAGGATGGGCTCCACCTAAACCAAGGTGGATCCAGGCTGCTGGCATTAAACATTAAGAAAATCGTAGAGCAGTGTTTAAACTAGGAGATGGGGGAAAGCCGATTGGTGTGGAGAAGCACGTGGATCGGACGGAGACTTCTCTTAGGTGAGACTCCATTGATAGAGATTCTCTAGAATTCAGTCAGAAAGAGAAGAAGGGAGATGATAAAGTATGGGCCAGATCAAGTGAGAAAAAATCACATATAAAAGAATCCAATATGTCAGGGAAGGGCAGGCATATGAATAGTGGTAGTTTTTTAAAGTGCTTTTACACAGATGCTAGAAGTCTGTCTAATAAGATGGGTAAATTAGAGTATCTTATATCAAAGGAGGAGATTGACATAATAGGCATCACGGAAACCTGGTGGAATAAGGACAATCAGTGGGACACTATCATACCGGGATATAAAATATATCAGAAGGACAGAATGGGTTGAGCGGGTGGCAGAGTGGTATTGTATGTGAAAGATAATATAGAATCAAATGAAATAAAAATCCTAAATGAATCAAAATGTTTCATAGAATCACTATGGATAGCAATTCCTACCTCTGATGGGAATATAGCACTAGGGATATATTATCGACAACCTGACCAGGACAGTGATAGTGATGCTGAAATGCTAAGGGAGATTAGAGAGGCTATCAAAATAAAAAACTCAGTAATAATAGGGGATTTCAATTACCCCCATATTGACTGGGTACATGTCACCTCAGGAAGGGATTCAGAGAGAGAATTTCTTGGTGCCTTAAATGACTGCTTCTTGGAGCAGCTGGTACAAGAACCCACAAGGGGAGAGGCAATTCTTGATTTAGTACTGAGTGGAACACAGGATCTGGTCCAAGAGGTAACTATTACAAGAGCACTTGGTAATAGTGACCATAACATAATAACATTTAATATTCCTGTGTTGGGAAGAACACCGCAACAGTCCAACACTCTGGTATTTAATTTCAAAAAGGGAAATTACACAAAAAATGTGGAGGTTAGTGAAACAGAAATTAAAAGGTAGAATAACTAGAGTAAAATCCCTGCAAGCTGCATGGAAACTTTTCAAAGATACCTTGTTAGAGGCCCAACTTAAATGTATACCCCAAATTAAAAAACACAGTAAGAGACAAAAAAAAGAGCCACCATGGTTTAACAACCATGTAAAAGAGGCAGTGAGAGATAAAAAGGCATCTTTTAAAAAGTGGAAGTCAAATCCTAGTGACAAAAATAGAAAGGAACATAAACACTTCCAAATTAAATGTAAAAATATAACAAGAAAAGCCAAAAAAGATTTTGAGGAACAGTTAGCCATAAATTCAAAAAACAATAGTAAAATGTTTTTTAAGTACATTAGAAGCAGGAAGCCTGCTAAAAAAGCAGTGGGGCCCCTGGACGATAGAGACATAAAAGGAGCAATTAAGAAAGATAATGACATTGCGGAAAAACTAAATTATTTCTTTGCTTCAGTCTTCACGGCTGAGGATGGTAGAGAGATTCCCAAATCTGAGCCATCCTTTATAGGTGACAAATCTGAGGAACTGTCCCAGATTGAAGTGTCATTAGAGGAGGTTTTGGAACTAATTGATAATCTAAACAGTCACAAGTCTCCGGGACCGGATGGCATTCACCCAAGGGTTCTGAAAGAACTCAAATGTGAAATTGCGGAACTATTAACGGTGGTTTGTAACCTATCCTTTAAATCAGCTTCGGTACCCAATGATTGGAAGACAGCTCATATAACACCAATATTTAAAAAGGGCTCTAAAGGAGACCCTAGCAATTACAGACCGGCAAGTCTAATGTCAGTACCGGGCAAATTAGTAGAAACAATAGTAAAGAATAAAATTGTCAGACGCATAGAAGAACATGATTTGTTGAGCAAAAGTCAACATGGTTTTTGTAAAGGGAAGTCGTGTCCTACTAATCTATTAGAGTTCTTTGAAGGGGTTAACAAGCATGTAGACGGAGGGATCCAGTAGACGTATACTTAGATTTCCAGAAAGCCTTTGACATGGTCCCACACCAAAGGCTCTTATGTAAATTAGGTGGTCATGGGATAGGAGGAAAGATCCTTTCATGGATTGGGAACTGGTTAAAAGACAGGAAACAAAGGGTAGGAATAAATAGTAAATTTTCACAATGGACGGGGGTAACTAGTGGCGTTCCCCAAGGGTCAGTCCTGGGACCAATCTTGTTCAACTTATTCGTCAATGATCTAGAGAAAGGGGTAAGCAGTGAGATGGCAAAGTTTGCAGATGACACCAAACTGTTCAGGATAGTCAAAACCAAAGCAGACTGTGAGGACCTTCAAAAAAATCTCAGCAAACTGAGTGATTGGGCAGCAAAATGGCAAATGAAATTTAATGTGGGTAAGTGTAAGGTAATGCACATTGGGAAAAATAACCCCAATTATACATGCAATATGATGGGGGCGAATTTAGCTACAACAGATCAGGAAAGGGCTCTTGGAATTATAGTGGATAGTTCTCTGAAAACATCCATGCTGTGTGCAGCGGCAGTCAGTAAAGCAAATAGGATGTTAGGAATAAGTAAAAAAGGGATAGAAAATAAGACGAAGAATATCTTACTGCCCCTGTATAAAACTATGGTACGCCCACATCTTGAGTACTGCGTGCAGATGTGGTCTCCTCACCTCAGAAAAGATATATTGGCATTAGAAAAGGTTCAGAAAAGGGCAACTAAAATGATTAAGGGTTTGAAATGGGTCCCATATGAGGAGAGGCTAGAGAGACTGGGACTTTTCAGTCTAGAAAAGAGAAGACTGAGGGGCGATATGATAGAGATATATAAAATCATGAATGGTGTAGAGAAAGTGAATAGAGAAAAGTTATTGTTCCCATAATATAAGAGCTAGAGGACACCAAATGAAATTAATGGGTAGCAGGTTCAAAACTAATAAAAAAGTTTTTCTTCACACAGCGCACAGTCAACCTGTGGCACTCCTGCCAGAGGACGCTGTGAAGGCCAGGACTCTAACAGAGTTTAAAAAAGAGCTCGATAAATATTTGGAGGTTAGGTCCTAGATGACTATTAGCAAGGGGTAAGGTATGGTGACTAGCCTTTTGTCGAAGGTGGGAGATGGATGGCAGGAGACAAATCGCTTGATCATTGTCTTCGGTTCACCTCCTCTGGGGCACCAGGCAGTGGCTACTGTTGGCAGACAGGATACTGGGCTAGATGGACCTTTGGTCTGACCCAGTATGGCCGTTCTTATGCTCTTACATTCATTCATATTCCTATTCCACCCCAACCATGGACACCCACTGATTGTGGGGACATTGCTGGACAGCCTATGCACGTCTGAGATGGGAGTGATCTACTGGTCTGTGACAAGCCATTGGGAGCTTGAAATACATGCCATAAATTCACTGCTGAAAGACCTCTTCAGAGACAAAATCCAAGTCCCTTGCTTTCTGAGGAACCCAGTGGTCGATGCACTTACCTGACAGTCACCTCTGGTGCTTTGAATGCCAGAATATGTGAAGAAACCTACACCTGTATATGAGCATCTCTAGGACAGAGCAGGAGACGGGGAGGAAAATAGAATGACTTATTATGCATTCCATTAATATGAAATGAAGATCATTGGAGAATGGGACTAAAAATAATCCTATGAATAAGATCTTAAATTATTTTTCTCCCTATGACACGTGTTCCAGCAGCTAAAAATATATTTTTTGTAGTGTTATTACAGAAAAATGAAAACAGATGAAACACAGCTGAGAAATAGTCATTTTTCACTCCATGCTGTTGATCCCAGGGCTGGTCTTTATTAGTCACAAGCTAGCAGCCTGGGGAGAACTACTGTTTCTTACACTTGTGGGCAAACATTTGTATCATAAGTCAGTGATTCCAGGAAATCATCACAGAATGGAAACCCTGTTTGCTTTTGTGTCTGTTTGCTTAATGTGAGTTTGCAGAATTTGATTGAATTTGAAGATAAGCTACTTAGGATTTTGAGATTCGTGTCCAGATGCATAACATGCTGGCGTTTCAGAGACTTGACAGGGCATGAAAGGAGAGAACAGTACACCAAGGCCTTAAATGTATCCATTCCACTGACGTTCATTTCACTAAATTATCCTTGGCCATCAAGCTGTATGTACTTGTGGTAAGGCAATTCACCACTATGGTGCTTCCTGCTGGCTGTTCTGGGGATTAGCTCTGTTCACCAGTATGCTCTCTTCTGGTGATGTCTGGCACTGGTACTGGCACTTCTCCTCCAGGGACCCACATCGCTCCCTGCAGCCAGGCATCTGTGACACAACCGTCCAGCTGTGCTGCGCTCTGTGCTTCCCCCTTCCAGGGGACCACTATCAATCAGAGGCTGCTATCCAGCCACTTCCTCGGGGCACATGGGGATGCAAGGGAGGGAGAGAACCTGGGCCTGCTGACTGCTCCAGGTTCTGGCCCAAGAACCCGATAGATGGGGACCTTGTGCTGCATCCCCTCCAACCTCTCCCCTGCAACCTCAGGGCCTTAGTCTGAAGGTTCCTGCAGCTTGCCAGGGACTGCCCTTAGTTCCCTCAATCTCTGCCCACAGTGTTGCTTGGTTTGACTTCCATCTGCAAGGCAGCTATTCCCCATACCTCTTAAAGCTCTAGGGAGTGACTCAAGCTGTTTTGCACTGCAGCTCTTCTTATATGGGTCTCCCCGGCCCAGGTTGGATGCTTCTATAAGCCTGTTTGTGATTGGCTGCCTCCTGTCACCACAGACCTTCTGTTGTCTACTGCTTCCCTTTATGCCCCTGACAATGTTACAGATTCAGTGCAAAATTATTGACCATTATTCCCTAAATAAGCAATTTACTCCCACTCACAAAAGGAACGAAAAAAAGACCATTTCTTTTACCTTGCAGCTATTAGAGGAAGATTTTTGGGAGGAACTATAAATATGGCCATTCTTACATGACCTTTACACCTGCTATTACCCTATTTACTCAAGACAAAATTAGGAAGAATTATGCCTGTTTTACCCCCATCATTGTGCACAAAAGTTCTTGCCAATATTAAGCTAGGATATTACAAAATGAGAACATTTATTCCAAAATAATTGCAAGCATCTTTAAGGATAAGATTTCTGGAAAAATTTGTCTGAAGGGGATTGTTTTTAATAAGAAAACTATTTTTAGCCAGTAATAGTAGAATGAATGTGCACCTTTTTTTCTTAAATGTGAGCCCAAAAGAGTGTGCTGGGCATAAAAGATTAAAATGGAGTTAGTGCTATAAACTATTTAGAGCACAGACAGTGAACATGCAGTTATGAAGGTGATCAGTACTTTTTTCTTATTTTGGTTCATTTAACTTTCTTCACTTAGTGCAGTTTCTCAATATAGGTGACAAACCTTTCTGTATGTCAATTCTTATAGTAATAAGAAACATGTGACACATTGAATATATATTCTTGGAATGTTCCTGTAACGTCCTGGGGTGGTTCTTTCCAAATATCTCTTCAGGATTTTGTGATAAAGGACAGATTGGAATAAGACTTCTGCATAAAAATCCAGCCCGCATGGGGATCTTAGTCTGTGCTCTGTGAATAGTCATGCACTAGTAACATACTCAGTAAAGCTCCTGTTTTATGCACCTTGCTCTTATGAAGGTGTGAGCAAAACACAGCCTGCAGGTTGGATCCAACCTGTCTAATATTTCTGTCCAGCCTGCAGCACAGTGGGTGCTCTATGCCCAAAAGCACTGCTCCTGCAGCTACCACTGGCCAATCTCCAGCTAATGGGAGCTGTGAAGGTGGTGCTGGGTGAGGTCTGGGCAATGCACAGAGACCCGTTGCCCCGCTCCCAACAAGGGGAACACAGATACATTGCAGCAGCAGCAGCTAGCCACTTCCCGCATCCCAGTTCTCTGATGCAGGTTGAAAGTCCCTCCCAGAGCCCATGCCCCTAACCCTCTCCTGCACCCCAACACTGCACCAGCCTAGAGCTCCCTCCCAGGCCCCACTCCCCCTCCATTAATATGGTATAAATGGGCAGCCTGTGATGACTTACCAAAAGTCATGGAGAAAACTCCCTGTGAAAATTATTGCCCACCCTGCTTTTATGCCTGAGTTTTGATATGAGAAGCTTCCTAATCATCTGAGACATAAATAACAAGTGGAAGTATTTCTCTTCCTCTGCCTGGTCTTCAAATGATCAGTGCTTGAGTTCTTTCAGGGATATATGCTCCTGCAGTCCCCACTGTTATGGTGTTAGGGAAATGTCCGGTTGTACTGCAACAAAGTCATATTTACAGTCTTGGGAACTCCAGCTGGCAGATGTATTTCATCATGAGGACTAAAAAAACCAACTACTACTGGAGAGTCACCTGGCAGACGGGGCCCAGCATCTCTGGATGCTTTTCAGACCTTGCTTGTTTGTCTAGCTGGCAAGTTGTGTGTGGGTGTATGGGGGCAACTCCGCACCCAGAAGGCGTGGGTGAGGCGCAGCCAGCTCTGGTCAGACTGTGGCACTTCCTCCCCTTCAGACTGTACAGAGTGGCTCTCCAGTGGCAATTTAAAGGGCCCCAGGTCTCCTAGCTGCCCTCACTGCAGCAAAAGCAGCAACAGCAGCTGAGCGCCCCCAGCGCCTCTGAATCACTGAACTCTGGGGCAGTCGCCCCCATTACTGCTCCAGCCCTATCGGTGGACCTGCAGCCGTCTGTCGGAAGACTTTGTTACTCACATCCTGTAGCTGTGAAATAACTTGAAATTGTGAATCACCTATGTAAGGTCACGGATTGGTCAGTCTATATGCCAAACCCTGTAGGTTTTTGCAGAGGAATGACACTGCTCATTGCAGGGGGAGTTGTTAGGTACTCAGCAGTTTTGAAAATCAGGTTGGTTACTTACTTACCTAACCATAGACCTTCATGGGCTGCCTTTAAGCGTCCACGTCTGAAAACTCTCAGTCATTCGCTGTATTGTTGTTGGTATGGGGCCAATGCTTTGCAGTTGACTAGTGGGCACACTGTTGCCTAAGTGCTGAAGCTGGCAGGCTGAAGCATGCTTTACTTCCTTCCCCCACTGCCTATGGGCACATCCACACATGCCACATAAAGGGGAAAAAGTCCCTTTTGGCACAAAAACAACAGGAGTGTCTCTGCTTGCTGGTGATTCGAATTTCACTGCAGCAAGAAAACTGCCCTCCTGGGAGGCGTAGCGCACTTACTGGTGAGGCTTTTGTGGTGATGGGCAAGTGATGACGATGTGCTCCTGCTGCTTACAGGATATCCTGTAGTGCCTAGTGACCGTGCTGGCCAGCAGCTCTTCTCTGACACCAGGTAAAAAGATGCCTGCTCTTCCAGCGGAAAGCCCTGGGAACTTTGAAACTCCCCTTCCTGTTTTCTTGGCAGGTGCTCATTTATCTGCCCAAGAGCAATGCCTTCTCTACAGAGCAAAATGATCTGCTCGTAGCAGTGGCTGAGCCACTGGTCTGATCAGTGTTGGGAGACGAGGGCTGGGCAGGGACCCAGGATGCCCCACGATTTCCACCCCCCCAAACTTCTCGCAAGCTGAGTCATCAAAATGGAGAGAGCTGTGCTGTGGGATAGCTGGGCTTCAGGATCCTCTTCTCATCAATGAAGGAAATGCTGCAAATGCAAACCATTGCTGATGTCTGGGGAGGTGAGGGAGAACACAAACCCAGTGCTTTCCTTTGACCGGTTCTCTATCATCAGTGCAAAAATTCTGCAACTGTAAGCATAGCCTTGGGTACAGGTTCTGTTCCTTGAGCTGCTCAGATTACTGCAGTTTAACCTTGCATTCAAGCCAGTTCCTCTCCTGTGATTAGAGTGACTGCTCAAACCTGATTCTTACTGTATCTCTCTTCCTGCCCTGACTATCGAAGCAATCATTCCCAATGTTTGTGCTGATTCCAGTAAGCTGAGTCAGGGACCTTTGCTATTTCTATGTCTTTGCGTAGAGGGAACGAGCAGACTCTGGAGACTGTGATGCAGAGGCGTGTGTGTGTTGGGGAGGGCATCAGGGTTACAGAGATCCCCTGGGTATGAATACTGCACACTGGTTAGAATGTCATGTAAGGTGTAATGAAGATGGGTATGTCACAGGTCACCGTAATCGTTGTGAGAGGTAGGTAATGTGGCAGATCAGAAGCAGCAGCCCACAAATGTCTGATGGAAGGTGAACATTTTGGGTGCTGGAGGAACCCCTGGTTGTTCACCTCCTGAGCTCCCAGAGGGAGCAGACCTGCAGGCTGCATAGACAGCTGGGGCTCATTAGGAGTCAGCCAGCCACTCCTTGCAATCAAGCACCTGTGACCAGTTAAGGCCTCCAGGCTCCCTGTAAAAAGGTTTTCCCCAGGCAGCAGCAGGGGGAGCAGTGTCTAGAGAGAAAGAGGCTGAGAGAAGGATAGAGCAGGACAGGCTGAGTGAAGCCAAGGGACACCAGGTACCAGAGGGAAGTGGTGGGTGTAGAGGCCCAGGGAAAGGTTGCTGCCATGGGTTGGGGTGAAAGCCCTCCTAGCTCCCTGCCCTCCTAGGGTCCCTGGGCTGGAGTCCAGGGCAGTAGGTGGGACTGGACTCCCCCAACCCTTCCCCTGGAGGGGTACCCAACTTGAGCCAAACTGGGGCAGGCCAAGTCTGCTAGAGAGGATCATACTCCACCCACACACAAGACTGGCCTGTGATGAAAATGACTCAGTAAGGGGAGACTTGTACCTTTGGGAAGTTCCAAGGCAATGAAAGGGCCTGTCTGAGGCACACAAAGAGCCACCTGGAAGTGCAGGACCCCTAAGGGACAGTTGAGGGGTCTGTCACAGTATGGAAAGCGAGAAGTTATATGTTCTCTGACTGCAGGTAGGGCACCTTCGCATACTCCTATGAGCTGAAGGAGGGCGGGGGGAGGGGAGAGGCACTTCTTTTTGTTGGGCTGGTTATGTGCAAATTGAGCACTGGATGCTTGGTTAGGCTACGCAAAATGCTAATCAGCGAATTACAGGAGTGGAGGGAGGATGGGGAGATAAAGGGAATCAGAGGCTGGAGAAGCCAGCAGAGGCTGCTGTGCTGCCTCTGCCCCTTGTGAAATGCCACCTCTCCCCCCTTTACCTACGCTTGCACTAGGATGTTATGGGCATCGCATTAAGCAGGGCTTGCAGTGCAGGCAGGTCTCTGGGGAGAGGCAGCACCCTGTCTAACTGAATCACAGGGTGAGCACCTGCCCTTTTCTAGGGATGGGGACGACCAGGGTCCCTCACAGACTCCCCTGGCACAACTGCTGCTCACTCCCTGCCCCTGCTGCCTCAGCATCTATACACACCTTCCACACTCCCCCACTCTATCCCCAGTGCTTGCACCTGCACCCCGGGCATCTCCTTGCAGGGCATCCAGAGAAACCCAGGCAAAGCTGGCTGTAAAGCTTTCCTCTCTGTCCCTGGGTTGGCCAGGGGTAGGACCAGCAGTGGTGACAGGGAGGGGGAGGAAGGCAGGAGCAGAGTAGTGCAGCTCACTCTACTGCTGTCTCCAGAGCGAGTCATGGGCTGCTCAGCAGCAGCCTTCTGGTGCCCTCTGCCCAGCTTTCCCAGCAGCATGGTATGGCTGCAGGCAGCGAGCTCAGGTTTCATGTGGGGCAGCCCGTGAAGCTGCTGCACATGGCCCACCTGCTGTGCTCTGCTTGCCTGCAGCTGTTCAGGGGAGGAAGGGGCAGGGCTGGACAGTAAGGAGGAGTGAAGGAGAATGGAAGCTGGGGAGCCAGCAGAGGCCATGGCAGGAGGGAGGATGATCACTCTGCACCCTCCTTTTGAAACTTTGTGCACCCCTGAGAGGCACGCCCCCCACTTTATGCACCCCTGTTTTACGCAATACTATAACTACTTATCTGCAGTACTGGCACATGTAAAATGTTCTCATTTTTCTTTACAGTATCAAATACAGACTCTCCTTGGCTTATGAAGGTCTCTTGCAAAACTTTTGTATTACTACTTTCTTTGGTATAAATCAGGCTCTCAATTTGCTAATTTTCTCCCCCACCCCGTCTGTTAAAAATAAATGATCAGTAATTGCTAGTAATGGCTGACTTGTCTGGGAATTATCACTGGAGTAGAAAATGCAATTTGGCTTCTCATTATGATTGTTTCATTTCTTTCGCTAAAGATTTTGACCTTCTAATTTAGAAATGTGAGGCGTTTATTTGATAAATGTTAAAATTGTGCTAATCTTCTGTAAAGACTTCATTTTTATCCTTTTGGCTTTATCATCACCTGTTTCCTGAGATGAATGAAGCAAAGGTCAAATAAAAAAATGCAATTTTCTCCTCCAAAACCTGGTCAAATGCAAGTAAAACTCTTTGAAGCTCAATATTGGGGTAGGGGGTCAGGGAAAACAATGCATGTGAATATTTCATACCAGACCAAAAAGTCCTACTTGCTTTTCTCAAGTAGGCAATTCTATACTGCAGCAGAACATATCTGATCTTTCAGCCCTCTAGAAATCTTTCAAGCTATATCTCTAAGTCACATTCCACAAGATCTCCTTGTTGCCCCAAACCTCTCTGAACTGACCAACTCACTTCCATGCCTCAGTCATTTGCTCTAACTTACTGTCTTCTCCATCCCACACTGATGCCCTGAGACCTTCCTTTCTACATTAGACAGCTTGTTAAAGAACCTCCCCCAATCCTTTCTAGGTCTTCTTGCGGAAGGAATAGTTATCACATAGTGCTACTGGTGGAGTGATAGTGGAAATGTCTGGGAGCATTTCTGATGTGAAAGAGAGTATTGTAAAAGCCTGAGTGGACTCTGTGTGAGAGTTGAGTTCTTATGTAATTTCTTCAATCAACCTGTCTCTGCTATTGTGGAAATCCCTTTCAACTTAACCTGCTCTAACCTGTCTTCCAGAATAAGACCTTACTCTGCTACAGCTGTTGTGGGCCCCCTTGAGCCCTGCTGCTTTCTGTATGTGCTACTTATCCTGCACAGTGTGGAATTTCTTCTAACAAACTTGTTTGTCCCTGTCACCTCTTTCCTGCTGTGATGGAAGGTGGCTGTCCCCTCCTTTGGCTTCTGGGTGGGAAGGGATGGGGTCATCATCTGCCTTCTGGATTCTTGAGAACACTAGAATGGTGCAGCTGTAATAATGTCAGGTGTGTTGCACACATTCCCTTTCAGTGTCAGTCAGCGCAGGTCAGGTGACTCCACCCTTTTACTAAAGAGGTTTTAAGACTGATGCAGTGCCACCTGAGCCACATGGGGTGGGGGGGGGAAAAACATTCCAGGCAGAAGCCAGGCCCAGGAGCTAAAGCAACCAAAGCCAGCAAGCTCAGACACATCAGCAAGTGCTCTAATAGGAATCAGTGGGTGATAAATGTCATGAGAGGGCTTACTCCAGTTTTGGAATGGACTTTTTCTGCTGACCTGTTTTCTCCCAATCTTCTTCAGAAAAATTCATTTCACCTCACGCTTGTTCAGCATCCCCCCAGCTCTGCCCCCTCTCTCACTCCACTCTGGTGAATTCCTCCTTACCAAAGCTCTACCCAAAGACTTGTTTTAGAGATACTGACGTGCTGCCCTTGCATTGTTTGTTTGCTTGTGTTCCATCTCTTTCTCTTTTCTGTGTCCGTTCTGTCCAGATTCTACTATGGACTGTCTACTACTCTGGTTGCATAGTGCCTACCACAATGGGCCCCATTCTCCGTTAATCAAGAGGTACTAAAACAATACTTGTAATAAGTATGATGAGACATGTTCTGTAGACTTGTCAGGGGGAGACTGCATGATGTCAGACTGTATTCCAGATGGTGGATGCTTAGCTCTGATGCTTTTTGGCCCTTTACACATGACAGAGGATGATATATGGTTTGGCTGTGTGGCCATCTCACCGAATATGTGCTTTAACAACGTGTCTATACTTTAAGAAACGCAAATAAAAATTAGAGAGAAACATCACGACTGGGGTTTTATTTGCCTTCAGATATGTAATATCTCTCTGAATTTCTTACTGGGCAAATTCTTGCTGAGGCATCACATATATTAGGAGGTGTTGTTAATTATTCCCCACATATGATTTAATGAATAATTCAGCTCTCTCATCAAAGAGATAAGGCCCCTCCTAGCTAACTCTTAACTATCCTGATTTAAGTTCTCACATGGTATTAGTAAAGAACCACAGAAAATGATTGTAGCAATAGAGTAGTTAGATGTTAATACTAGACAAATTCAAAGCTGGAAATAAAGTGTGCATATTTACCAAAGACAGTTATTAGCCACTGAAACAATTTTTAAAAACATTTCTCCACATACTTTAAATCAAGACTGGATATCTTTGTAAAAGATCAGCTCCCATTCAAACAGGAATTATTTCCAGGGAGTCCTATAGCCTATCTTATATGGAAGGTCAAAATAGATGATCACAATGCTCCCCTTTGGGTTTATAATCTATGGAAAAAATTGCTTTGTTCTAACAAGGAACCTAATCAGATTAGGGAAAACAGTGCTGTTAATTCTACATATATTCCTAATGCTACACACAAGAAGGTAAAAACTGCAGGAGAAGGTAGCTCTTCAACATAGCATCTAGGACTATGAGGAGTTCAGCAGGTTGCATGTGGAGCTGCCTGGGATGGAGGATCAGAACTAATGTAACACAAAAGATGAGAATCGTAATTGATGAAACAAAGGACCCCAAAAGTCACTGGCTTTACCACTTACCTAGATCTGGCCATTTTCCGGATTTGAGGATTTTTTTTTTGTCCATTTGATGCATTCAGAATATCCAATCCCAAAGGTGTCAATTCCTGCACAGGAAATTTTTCAGTGGAATGAATTTCTGATGGAAAATGCCCTATTCACCAAACAGGAGTATTTCTGTGGAAAATATGAATTTTGCCAAAAATTAGATTCTCTGTCAGGAAAATCAGTGTGTCATCTGCCTGCCTGAAGGCAGAAAGTGATATTGACAAAAGCCTTCCATGACCCTCAAAACAAATTTTGTTCTCAAAGCCCCTTACTTTGAAAAAATTTGTAGCTTTGACATTTATTTTTCAAAAGCAGTTTTTTGTGGGAAGGATGATAGGATTATTTTCAATAGAAAAATCTATTTTCGCTACTGCTGATATGTGACTGCCATTTGCTAGGGTCGTACAGTACTTGAATTGGGGTTCGAAACAGCTGAAGAACAGAATTTTCTTTTTCCTTGGTCAAAAAAGCTGTCATAAAATTAACAAAACTCTTTACTCAAAGCTTTTCTCCTTTTGGTTAAAATTCTCATTATAACTACTTTCCTCTTTTTTTTTTTCTGAATCTTTCAGCAATCAGTTTTGTACACCATTGGTTCTTCTATTTTCTTATTAAATCGGTCCTGCTCATAGGCAGGTCTATATGGTTAGAAGGATGGGTGAATATTTCCATGCCTGACTTATGTATGAAGTTACTATATTCATACACTCCACCTGAAATTCTGTAGCAACTTATAGACTATGAGCTCATAGGAATAAGGGGATTTTGGTGGTGGTGGGGTCCTTTTAAAAAGTACCCTGGTGTAGATGAGCCGCACAGGAGGAAAGCGCGGCGCTTTTGAAGTGCTGTGGCTGCAGGCATGCTAATGAGGTGCTGAATATTCATTTTAGTGCCTCATTAGTATTCTTCGATTTGGCCATTAGCATGGCCATTTCAAAGTTTTTACTAAGTGTAGACACGGCCCTTGTGTGGTTCCTTACCTGGGAATCATGTCTGGATACTTGCAAGAGATGGAGAGCTCCCAGGCAGCTGCATTAAAAAAAGCTGATGAGGGCATCAACCAGGGACAACATTGAATCATGCAGGATTGGGCATTAAAAGACCAGTACTTTTTCTTCAAGGCATTAACATATTTTTCTTTTGGTAGGACAACTGTGTTCAAAGGCAAAAGGATCTAAATCAAATAGCTTTTATTGCAAACAATCAGCCATGACACTGCAAGAAATGAAGGGATGTAGTTTTTCCTGCCTCTTATTCCCATGCCAGTTTTTAACATTCACATGATAGGAGGCAAACTATAGCATGGCAGGTTTCCTGCTGCTCTGCTAATGGATCCTGATAAACCTTAAATAGGACATTTCACACTTGGAGCTGGACTGTGACCATTGAGATTTTTATGTGTGTTTTGGATTGTTGAACTTTCGGAAGACTTCAGATGCCAATGATTTTTAGTAATATGTGCTTTGGCAAAAGGACAAGGCATTATCTCAAATGCCAGCTCTAAAGGGTATACAGTAAAACACGTACCTTTAGTGTTCCTATCTTTTATCAGCCAAAGCAAGTTAAAAGTAACAATATTTTTAAGTGAAAAGCAGTCAAGTAGCACTTTAAAGACTAGCAAAATAGTTTATTAGGTGAGCTTTCGTGGGACAGGCCCACTTCTTCAGACCATATCCAGACCAAACAGACTCAATATTTAAGACACAGAGAACCAAAAACAGTAAGCAAGGAGGACAAATCAGAAAAAGATAATCAAGGTGAGCAAATCAGAGAGTGGAGGGGTGGGGGGGAAGATCAAGAATTAGACTGAGTCAAGTATGCAGACGAGCCCCTATAGTGACTCAGAAATTTCCCATCACGATTTAAACCATGTGTTAATGTTCCGAATTTGAATATAAATGTCAGTTCGTCCACTTCTCTTTCTAAAACGGAGCGATAATGTCTCTTCAGTAACACACATACCTTGAGGTCATTGACAGAATGCCCCATTCCATTAAAATGTTGACTAACTGGTTTGTGGATCTGGAGCGTTTTGATGTCTGTTTTGTGCCCGTTGACCTTTAGACAAAGGGTCAACGGGCACAAAACAGACATCAAAACGCTCCAGATCCACAAACCAGTTAGTCAACATTTTAATGGAATGGGGCATTCTGTCAATGACCTCAAGGTATGTGTGTTACTGAAGAGACATTATCGCTCCGTTTTAGAAAGAGAAGTGGACGAACTGACATTTATATTCAAATTCGGAACATTAACACATGGTTTAAATCGTGATGGGAACTTTCTGAGTCACTATAGGGGCTCGTCTGCATACTTGACTCAATCTAATTCTTGATCTTCCCCCCCACCCCTCCACTCTCTGATTTGCTCACCTTGATTATCTTTTTCTGATTTGTCCTCCTTGCTTACTGTTTTTGGTTCTCTGTGTCTTAAATATTGAGTCTGTTCTGGTCTGGCTATGGTCTGAAGAAGTGGGTCTGTCCCACGAAAGCTCAAGTAATAAACTATTTTGCTAGTCTTTAAAGTGCTACTTGACTGCTTTTTGTTTTGATAGTGTATAGACTAGCACGGCTTACTTTCTGTTACTATTCAATATTTTGAAGTGGTAACTGAACCCCTTGGTCATCTCCATTTGAGAGGGTGACTCAGCCATCGGTCTGAGCACTGCATTTAGTGGCTTTGGTATTTTCTGCATTTTTTGCTTGCACAAACAGTCACAATAAAGTCAGTGGGTCAGAATGGACATGCAAAAGTAGTAAATTGTGAGTAATTAGGCAGGTATAAGATTGGTGTGAAATGAAAATTGAGGCAATGGGACTATTCAAATGACAAGGTCCTTGGTACCTAAAGTGGAGGTGGATTTTACATAAAATCAAAATATTTAAAAGTTTAATTTTTTTCCCCAGTGGGGTCTCCCTGACAATTATGCAGATTTTTTTTTTAATTTAATAATGTCCTTCACCTCTCCCGCATATCTTTGCACCTATCTGGTCACCCTACTTTTTTGGTAACTTGGTTGTAAAAGTTTATAATTCTTATTAATTTGTCATAGATTAAGTGCTCATATAGAACAACATGCTGATGTGGATTTTAGAATTTGCTGTCTGGATTGCTTCCATTTAGAATTACCAGTTTAATGATACATACAGGGGAAAAAAAAGTGGGAAATAAACATAGGAGCAGTAGCACAAGTACTCAAGCATAAAATAGTGTTGGTAGTTATTAGGGCTGTCAAGTGATTAAAAAATTGTGATTAATCACACTGCTAAACAATAATAATATTATCTATACCTGAACATGGGAAATGGGGGGTCGGAGGGGTCTGTTTGCAAAGATATGCAGGATTTTGTCTGTGTCTATAATCTAGATTATATTACTCAAAAAGAAACACCTATTAAGAGTAATGGGTCAAAAAGAAAAAAAAAACAGAATGAATAAAAAAGCCATTTCAGACATGTAGGGTGAAATTTTGGCCATTTTTTAGTCACTAGGAATGTTGCCATTGACTTCTGTGGAGACTATTGAATTCCACAATATTTTAGAAAACGTTAACTGGTTGAAAGATAGGATTTAAGTACAAAACAGGGCTAATCAAAAGTATTTCTTGCATCCCATCATATGAAGGGATTCAAATTGATAAATATACACATCAACAATTAAAGAATCTATATTGGCCCCTATAAAATTAAATTTGGATACAAAAATTTCTAATATTTCTGAAGTAATTCATACATAATGGACACTTTCAGAAACTTCTATTGTAGAAGCAGAAATGTATATTACTGAGTTTTGATAGTCATTTGAAAGCATGTCAATATGATGGTAAATTACATCCAAAAGTATGTTTGTTTGGTTTTTGTAAGCTTTAAGTTAAAAAATTACTAACAATCAGTTTGTCATTTTTAACGAAGTTACAGTGCACACAGAAAAGCGAGGTTTTGTATAATTGAAATGGTCTTTTGAATTTCTACCAGCTGTACCTTGATTTTTTTTTTCCAGTCCTTGTTTAATTTTTTTATGTAAGAGACAAGATACTCTGCGGGATGGGGAACAGAAAATCTTCCAGTCCTATTAATTCCCAGTCAAAGGTGAGTGTAGAGGCACTATCAGTCGCACAACATCATACAGGCGTTTAACTTTATTGAAATAGTCTATTGGTTGATGAGGGCAAAACCTCAACCAGGACAGGGACAGTATCTTTTTTCAGTGACCCCTGTGTAGACGTGTAGTGCGATTGACTGACCATGCTCCCCTGCGTAGATCTGTTGGGCTGGTTGGCTTCTGTGGGAGCAGAAACTGGCCTGCTGGGAAACTGGCTGTGGTTGCAATGAACCCCCCCCCCCCCACACCCCCAAGTGAGGGGAGAACCCCCACCACCACCTGCAGCGCAGGGAACGTGCCAGCTGTGTGCACTGCAGCACACTTTGAGGGTAGAAGATGAAGCCAGGGCTGGGGCTCAGCCCTGCCCTGCATGGGACTGGAGGCATGGGATGGCTGAGGGTAGAGGAGGGTGAGCCAGCCTGGCTCTGCGATTGGCACGGGGCTCGCTAGCATATTGCCTGCATGGCAGTGGCGGGGTTACCTATGCTGCTGGGGTCTGGCTCCAGGTGCAGGCGAGCCTGGTGGCAAGTTGCCTTTGGGGAGGCAGACAGCAGGAGAGGGGGAGGCAGGAGCTGTGGGGGGAGGCTGCTGTGCTTGCATGGAGAGCAGGGGGCCCCACACATGCACCCAGTGCCACTCCCGGGCTCTACCCTGTGGTGACACAGTGCGGGGGCGCGGGGTCTTGGCAGTGCTGCTCTGAGCTCGCCCCCGCTGCCCCCAGCCAATCCCACAATGCATGTGCATGGCCAGACTGGTGTCCACATGCACTAGGCACTGACCCTGGCAGAGGTGCAGGCAACATGCCACTCAGCCTCCAGCAACAGGAAGTTTCGCAGCACCGTGAGTGTGGTGGCCAGCTCCCCTCACCACCCTCTGCTCCAGCTCTGCAGGAGTGGCTTGCAGCTCCCCTAGTGCCTGGGGATTTGTGTGGAGGACAAGGGCAGCATTCACTCCTGTGCAGACTTTGGCTGGCTGCAGTCGCAGGGGCCATGGAGCACAAGGCAATTGCTGTGCTCTTCCTGGACTAGAGCGAAGGGTCCCTGCAGGGGGTGGGATTTGGGGAGCAGGAATTCAACCTCTCTGGCCTCTCCAGGGAGCAGGAGGACAGCAAACCCTTCTTCCTCGACCAGAACTTCTTCACCCTCATTGTCTTTGGCTGATCTCCATTACGGCTTCAATTAAAGGAGATGCCTGTGATTTATGAGCATACATTTTTTTAATGCATCAATTCTGCTGTGTGTTAATCGCAGGCATTAACATGTGTTAATTGACAGCCCTGGTAATTATATTTTTGTTATCAAAAAAGAAAAGTTTGTACAGTTGATCTTTAATGAAAGAGATACTGGATTACCTCAGGTAATCTGGATGCAAAAACAATTTTTATTCAGTAATCATCAGATTAGCATATATAAATACTATCCCAACTATTTACATACATTTACGAACTGTTAAGATACCAGGTTTGAGCATGTGTGAGGGTGTATTTGTGAATGACACATGCTCACTCTGTCTAAATTGTCTCTCTCAAAAAATGTCAATCTCTTTAACCTACTGTGAAGCTGTTTTAGCACTGACCTGCTAATACGCACTGTCACTAATGGAAAATAGCCTTTTGCTGTTTATACCAATATCTGAATGCAGTCAAATAACCCTGCACCACCACAGCCAGTTTTACAGCTGGTTGAAAACTGACAAGTGGAACTGAAGGCTTTCTCATTTGAGGGTGACCCCTCAGAACCTGCTGGAAATCACCAAATCTGTTCTTGCCTCTGCTGTTTATTCACTGTGATCTTGGGTAAGACACTGGGGCCAGGTTTGCACTGAGGGGATAAGATTGAATTAAGATACACAAATATTGCTACATTAATTACATAGCTGGAGCTGAAGTACCCAAGGTTGCTGGGACAGTTTTAATAGTGGGGGTGCTGAGAACCTTGTATATAATGGAAAACATTACAAGCCAGGGGCTGCTGCAGCCCACCCCACACCTGCTTAGTTCCAGTGCCTAGAGGTAAACCTTGATTCGAACTTTGCCGCTGTCCCCATAGCAGGAGGTTGATGAGAGAAATGTTCCTGTTGACCTCCCTTCTCATGACTGTGAGGAGTAGCAGAGTAGACGAGAGCATCGTCAACATTCAATTTAACATGTCTTTACTAGATGCGCTAAATCGAACCCTGGAAGATTTGATCACCGGATTGTTGATCCCCTGGGTAAGTACAGACTGGGCCTCAGAGGCCACTTCTGAAAGTTTGACCTGATTCCCATATTTGATCTAGCAACTTGTTCACACAATTTATGCATGTTGAACTCAAGTGCAAAGATACCTGTTCTTTTTAATTTTAAGTTGACTTGTATATCTGAGCTTTGCAAGAGAATTAAAAAAATAGGATGAGTAAAGAAACCCTTTAACCTTGACTGTTGGCTCTATAAGGAGCAAAAATGCAACTTCTAGTAGCTGAACAAATGTTTATAAATTAGACCCCAGTGGCTCCCTGGGGCATGCAGTGAAATAATCACATAGGTTTCTTTGTGCCCAGCTGTGGGATTGATTAGAAATACTTTGCTTTTAAGAACAAAGGCAGTGGATTATAATTTGCTGTTTTATAAATATAATTGAAGTTTAGCAATTACTGAACAGGTGTCTTAACTGACTGGCAGTTGTTTACCTGAAAACATTGCACCCCACTGATTTGGTGGTGATCCTACTGGCAAAAGGTTAACTGGGTTGTATTTGTTACGTTATTTCAACTAAAAAACGTCCCAGGGTTACACGCCTATGTATTTTATCAAATGCCGGTGTTGGATTAAAGGAAAAAGTGGAACTAGCTTTGAAGCACACACCCACACACCCTCATGCCCTCCTGCACTCATGCCCTCACACCAGCGAACTCATATAGACGATGAGTTGCACAGAGACAGAGGATGAAGCCAAAGCATAGTGGGTCCGTCTGCAGTCATGAGTCCAGGGAGGTGAGCTGATTGTATGACCCTCTTATCAGTTTGCTCTCTTGTCAGCTTGAGCTCTTTGTCAGAGTATGACTCAAAAGCAGTCAGCACCATCCATCATGGAGCAGAGGGGAGGGGGCTAGGGCCCTGGGCCGCGTCCTGCCTCCCCAGCTAGCCAAGACTAATTCCTGCATAGTGGTGATGGCAGGGAGAACTCCCAACCCTATTGCTTTCATCATCATCATCAATAACAACAACCAACGTGCTCAGCACCCATTGGTGTCTGATGCCTCCCTGACTACTTCCTTCCATCTTTCCCTGCCCAATGCGGAGTTGCTTAGTTGGTGTGGAGCTAGTCTACAGAAATCTACTATATCATCTACCCATTCTCTGTGGGGTCTGCCTCTCCTATTCAACGCATCCATTATGCCCAATACCCGTGTTTTGACTTTTCATTTGTCATTCGTTCTGCAGATATGCCCGAATAGCTGTAACTTCCATTGTATAACTTTTTGTAGTAGGCACTTTTTCAGCTGTGTCTACCTATATAACAAACACCAATATCCTTCTCTTCGAATCTTTCATTATCACCCATGTCTCACATCCATACAACATGCTACTGAATACACATGTTTTCAAGATGCTATGGCTTGGCACCCATCTTTTTACATGTTTCAGTCCATAGCTCTTGTCCTGTCCCACTGTTCCAGCAGTCTGTACCACTGAGTCATCAGCTAACGGCAGATGGGACTTTGATCTTCTCTTGATGGGGCCTCTTTCTCTTTCTTGGGTGGATTCTTTTGCAGGGCTCAGCTCCTATTGTTCTCTGGCCATCCAGGTGCTGCTGGCAGCTAGGTCGTTCAGACAAGCTGGCTTCAGGGGCTGATGTCTTGCGCACACACCCACATTCACACTTTCTTTGCTCACAGAAAGGACAACTCACTTCATAGAAAGCAATTTCTTTTACAGAGGAACAGTCAGGGTTTCTTACTGACTTATGGTATCTATAAACAATTTCTTACTAACTTATAATACTTAATATAATCAGCAGCTCTTACAAAACAAAGCTTATAGAGAGTTACAGAACTTAAAACCTGCAGCGACTGAAAGTTACAGTGCTTACATCTGTATTGTATTGGACTGTACGGAGGCGTTATACAACAGTATTGATTCAGTGGGGCTTGTCTACACTGCCACTTTATTGCACTGTAACTATCGCTCAGGGGTATTGGAAAAAACAACCTCCCCTGGTCACAGTGCTGTAAAGCATCCATGTAAACAGACTCCAGGCGCTATTAGCTACTCCCTTTGTGGAGGTGGATTACTTGCAGCGCTGTGAGAGCTCGCACAGTGCTCCTGCTGCGACCATGCTGCTATGTTAAACCTACAAGTGTAGACAAACAAAGTGGCCGGTTAACCAAAGTGAGTATAAGGGATGTGGGATTGATCAAAAGTAGTGAATAGATCTAGAATGTGGATTGAGCAGACCTGAGGGAGGAAGCCTGGGGAAAAGTCTTGAGCTGAACACAGTTGTGAAGTTAGTTTCTTTCTTAACGAAGCCAGGTCCCAGGAAGAAGTGAGACTGGTTATGTCTTGGTGGTGCAAGTAAATAAAACTTTCTGCCTGTACGGGAGTGGGAGGCTGCATTAACTTAGCTGGTGATACGTGAACCGCCCCCCACATGACTCCACCCTGCCCCCATCTCACAACTCTCACACTGTTTCCCTCCCTCCCCATCCCATGTTACCTTGAGGTGGTGTAGAACTCAGTGTAGAAAGAAGCCTTGAGAGAAAAACAGAACTCCCAGCCTCTGCATGGAGCTGCTATGTCCCAGCTCCACCTCTCAGCCTTGTGCACGGACACAGCAGTTATGTTCTGGGGCTGGTGATTCTGCTCCATTCACTGCTGGGAGGGGCAGCGGGGAAAGGAGCAGAATCATTAGCCCTCCCCACATTTCTGTTCATAGATGCAGCAGCTCTGTTGAAGAGCAGAGGGTGTACTGCCATTCCAGAGAGCCTGAGAGGAGATGTGAGGGGACAGCTGGCTCCTCCTGTTCTGTTTCAGTAGGCACCCCTGGCTAAAACTAGCTTGGTGGTGTGGTGTATCAGAGAGCAGTACCTTACCTGAGGTACTGGTATGTCTATACTGTACTGCACTTAAACCTGTAAGCTGGCTTGTGCTTGCAGAGCTTGGACTCTAAAATTGAGGTGTCAACATTTGGGCTAGAGCTGGGGCTCTGGGACACTGCGAAGAAAGATGTAAAGTTGGCATAAGCTTGAAAAATTGTCTCTTTCATCAACAGAAACTCATCCAATTAAACATACGGCCTCCATCATGCAGTCTCTCTATTGTCCTTGGTCAGTATGACTCCAACACCAATGCATAAAAACAAAAGGCTCATTAGGAAGTCAGATGCTTAAGTGACCTTGTGTCCTGCAATAACACATCCTGTTAATTAATACGTTTCTTAAAATAACGTTCAACACAACTTTGGCCTTAGAACAGGGCTCATCATATTTTCGGAACATGAAAACGGGTTGCCTGTGATAAGCTAACGTGTTGTCAAACTTGACATCTGTAGGATCCTAAAAAGTTTTCTGAGAGGATACATTTTCCCAGTGCAGGTGTGGGTGTTTGGGCTTGTTTGTTGGATTATTTAAAATAAATTTAAATCTTACATTTGTATGTCCCGTATTTCTGTCTTAGAGGAGTGGCCGTATTAGTCTGTAGCATCACAAATAATAAGCAGTCCTGTAGCACCTTAGACTAACAAATTTATTAGGTCATGAGCTTTCCGGGGTAAGACCCCACTTCTTCAGATGATTGGAGTAGACAATAAAATCCAGAATCTATGTAAATGAAGAAGTGAGGTTGGACCACAGAAGGTGGGGAAGTGGGACAGTGGGGAGGTGTGGGGCTGTTTATTAGTAGAAAAGTTAAAATGCAGATCTTTTAAACTGACTTTTTCAGAATTAATTAATCTTCAAAATGACTGCTCCATTGAATATGTTGTCTATAGCACATGGAAATGATGGTACAACGGTAGCTGGTTGCACTGACTAATGGAATCTTTTTGCTATGCTACAACTGCTTGGTCAACAATAAATAAAAAAATTAGATAAGCTTATGAGCTGTAAGCTCTGTGGTGGATAAAGCACCATCATTTTTCCATTTTAAATGTCACAACTGACCATTAAAGGCCTTTCTTTCTTGTTTAATTCCACTTACACCATCTTAATGAAACTCAGCAATTTGTGATAGAATGCACTGCTTAATTGGGCTTTATACAGGCTATAACTTGCTGTTTTGAAAAACAGGTTTGGTCACTTCTTAAAATAAAAATGGGTAGCCCTGCCTCCCACCCTGACTTCCCAAATCCTCAACAACAGCCCAACAGCCTGGCTTCCTCTGATAGAAAGTGGGTACTGTGCAGGAATGCATACCCCTGGAAGCCCTGTGGATCTGAAGTGATGTCTGGACATGGGACAGTTGCAGTGGGTCTCCCAGGGTGCGCACTGCTATTCGCCATTCTCTGCAGAGCAAGGATGCAGAAGCTGTGGAGCCTCTGCGCTACCCCAGAGGGGCATAGAAGGATTTACAAGATCATCCTAAGAGTATGGACCACATCGTGTAACAAGTAAGACTTGCCTGTTCTTTGTAGACTAGCTGTAACAATTCTGAACCAGATTATATGGGTACACAGTAGGACTTAAGATCCTTAATACTCTGGGATAACCCCAAATTGCATAGTGCCCGGCATTCAAATAGTCCAGGAGGACATGGATTCCAGGAGATGGTTATTCCTTTTTTGGGTGAAAAGGGGGGGACTCAGGATCCTGTGCTGGCATATGTTGTTAATGTGGTCAGTGGGTCAGTGCTGGATCGGGGCATGAGACAGGTCAACACCTTGTAGCATTAAGTCGACAAATCCTGATGCAGCGGGACCTAAGATAAGCACTTGGTGATGTGGGTTAATTTGCCGCACAAATTGCTCACACCTTCCTCTGGTGCAGATGAATGCAGGCCAAAGATACGGGCATAGACTTGTGTTTGCACTGATAGGTTATGGCTACACTAGAAGCATCTATCAACAGACATTTCTGTTGGAAGAGATTTTCCGACAAAGTGTCTGTCAGATTGTGGCCACGCACTAAAGAGGATTGAAAGAGCGCTCCGCTCTGTCAACAGAGCGACTGGACTGCCCGGCCACTCTCTCGACAAAACAGCCAACCGGAATCATGGCAGACAGGGCTTCCCAGTGTCCTGGAAGCCCTGTCTGTCGACAGAAAGCCTTGTAGATCATCTACCCAGCTTTTTTTGTTGACAGAAAGGTGCTCTTCCTCATCTGGCAGAGGCAGAGGGTTGTTGACAGACTGTCAACAAAATGCATTTTGTGTGGGGATTGTGTGGCAAGTTTTGTTGACACAACTCACTAGTGTAGCTGGAGCCATACAGTACAGGAATGTTTTTACTCTTACCACTTCTAATACTACAATAGCACTGTCACAGTTTGGGGCAACTGCACCTGTATTCCCATTCTGTAGGCCAGCAAGGCTACCCTACTCATCATCTTTTGGTTTCCCAATAGTTACTTCTCTTAGGCGCAGACACATCTCTCATTCCATCCTGACTGGGGTAGTTACAGGCTGCATAGTTCCCTGACTACACTGCAAATTCCACAGCAAGTCAGACTGTATCAACAGGACTGCTCTGCCTGCCTTCCTCGGAGACTATAAACAGTGTCACTCTCCACAGATAAACTAGTACACAGCTTTTTCTAAGCAAGTACATTTATTCTTAAAGTGAAAGCCTGTTAAAAACAATTGAAGAATGTTCATGCATATTAGTAGGATGATCTCTTGTGAGCCTAACTCTATCAAGCTCTCCATCTGGTGAACAGTTCTTCAAACCCCAAACAGATTTTTCTGTGGTCACAAGTTTATGACAGATATTAGGTCAGAATGCACATGAAAAGCATGTTTCCACCTTAGTACAATATGTGTCTTTGATCTAAGAATAGGGAATTCACAGACAATGGGTTTCTCCTCTGGGCAAAGCATCAAAAGGCTGGTGTTTTAAATATCTGAAGCTGTTGTATTTGCATACACTTTCTCCCTAGAAATTTCCTGGGAAAACCACTTAACTTTAAAAGTTCACATTATGCATTTCAAAAGGACTATTTGAAACAGTGTTTCCCTGGGTTTACATTAGTCAGGGGCCTAATCAGAACGTAATCTGTAACACTAAGCCCTGGCACAAATTAAGGACTGGCAGGGTGGCTGGAGGGACCAGTGGTTGCTGGATGGGCATCCAGCTTGGAAGGCAACATTCAGGGTGGAAATAAGGGTGGCATAGTATAGTATGTGATTCTGCCAGAGGGCAAAGAGCAGTGGCTGCTGGTTTGTAGCCCAGAGGTGCTGGGGCTTTGAAATGCCAAGCCATAGAGGTGCTGGGGCTCAGTCCTGGCACAAATTAAGCTCTGCATAAAAATTCCACAATAACACACACATATTTCTGGTTTTAATTCAGTGGACTCCTCAGATATTTAAATCAGTCAGGTTTAACTTTACTCTGTATGGTTTGTCCAGGCAATTGCTGTGTCTGCCAAGCACATCTCTCAGTTTGTGATTTAGAAATAAGTAGAGATTGTCAGGAATATTTTGATATCCAGTGCCGGTCTCAGCACTGCCTAACGTTAGTTTTAATCAAGGCTATTGAGGCTATTTAAGAGGGGAGCTCAGTGGTAGCAAATACTGATGAGGGTGAGAAAAAACTAGCAAGACCAACAACTCCTCCCCCACTCTACTTCTGTGAGTATCAGTTTCAATTTTCAGAGTTGCTTGGACTGTTTTTGCACCCCTGTCTTGTGTCAGCTTTCTGTGGCTAGCATGTAGCAAATGGGTTATTGATAGGAATGCTTCCCTATGGGGGGCATTTTAAGTGAATATGGCAGAATACTTTCAGAGCACGAGTTCTGAGTTTGCACTGTCTTTGGATGATGACTACCCCTATAGCATTGTAAAGCATTTATCTACCATGATCAGGCTTCAGCTTGGCTGAGGCTTTTAGGCACCATTGTAATGCAAATAAATAAATAATCACACCAAAAACCTGATTGTAACAGTTTGCTCAAGCCGCATAATCTCAAATATTGAATCCTTCCAGCCAGCTGCTCAGAAATGAGCTAATTCAGGGGTATTCACACAATAATGTCAGCTAATGAAAACCTTAGAACAGCTTGTCATCTACTCAGACAATTCAGGAACAGGAAGACATAAAATGAATCAGGTGTAGTCTTTGTGACTTGTTTACCCAGCTGTACTAAAAGACCGTTCCATTGGCATAAATGAAATCTTTTCTATAAAAGAGTAATGTGGACTAGTTGTTTTAACAATGCATTTTGGGAAATGATTTCACAGGCTTCCAGAAAGACGGCTGTGTAAATTTTCCACTAGTATTAGGAATGACTTGTTTCTCTGATATTTAGTCACTGGAGCTTTGTTGTCTCTAAAGCTCATTCCCCTAATGAAAGAAAAGCATTTTTCGTTTACAGGTTTGTCAAATACAGTAATCCATTATTGTTGGTAATTGCTGGAATAATCTCACCTCACTGGCTTCCAACAAAGCCTCCCAGATTGACATTTTAACAAATTGAAAGTTAAGTGTAGTAATAAGAGCTATTAACAAAACTTGACTGCCTTGTATGGAGCCATTAGATTAATGGTTAGAATTATTTAGCTGCCTGTTTTCCTACTGTCTGCGTGAAAACAAAAACTGCTCTGTCTAAAAATCAGAGTAATCTCTATCAGAACTTATTCAGTTCCTTCTTACTTCTTCTTCCACTTTCATTTGGGTCTTATTTATTTATTTTTTGCTTGTCACTAGCTACATTTTTCTGGTTTTCATTTAGTTATGTATGAAACCTGAGGCAGAACATGTTGTCAACTAGAGAGAGAGTTAATTCCATGAATGAGAGTGGAGCTAATATTCGATTTGGGCTTAGTGGTGGGTATACCAGCCTTTGGGCTAGGCTAACCCCCGGCCCCTCTTCTGCCCCCTCAGCGCCTTCGCTTCTGCCCCAGATCTTTGGTTGGGTAGTGCAGCCACAGTACCCCCGATCCCAGCCCTGAAAGAACTAAGCCTGCCTGAGTCCCGGCTCAGGCTGTTCCACCCCAGCTTGGGCAGCGAACGAGCAGGAACTCTGGAAGCAGCACTCCTGGGGGTGGAGTGTGGACAAAGCCCCCCACCCCAGCCAGCTGTTTGGGGCTGCTCAGCCTCCCCCAGCCTGCCACCCACCACCAATGGATTTTAAGTTGAAAGGTGGTGTTTCTTATTATAGGATATGCAGGTAGGCTGGTGACAGGTTATAGCCTGTGACTCACTTCTGATTAAGATAACAGAAGAAGTTGATAATGCAATGCAATGTAAGGGACTTGTGATGTGGTGCTGCTTAAGGGCATAAGCCTTATCATAGTGGGGTCAGTCCAGTTATTCCTCTAGCCCAGTATCCTTGCCAACCTTGGCCAATGCCAGGTGCTTCAGGAAAAGTGTTCAGAGCAGGGCAATAATGGAAAGATCCACCAGTCCTCCCATCCTGCTGTCTGGCAGTATGCTACTGAGGGATAAGGAACTGAATGATGGGGAGGGAGTTTTGTCCATACGTTTATCACTAAATGATGTTGTCTTTCTCTCACAGACATGACTTTCTTATTTCATTGTACTGCTGCTTTTTGGGTTTCCATGCAATTACATAAGCAAGGTCTGAATGAGTTGTCCCCTGACAGTTCAGAATGGGGAAAGATTTCAGGAGCAAAACTGTATTTATGCGAACACACCTACTCTGCATAGGTGTCTAACAGACATGAACTGTGTCACTCCAAGTGATCAGCTTTGGCTGGTGTTGGGTTACAATTCACTTCAGTACTGAATGCAGGGGTAGTGAAATGTTATCAGCTTTGTTATTTTCAGTGTTGTGTCTAAAAGAAAGCAGAGCTATGCTGCACTTATCCCTGCTGAGGGGTCACCTTCAGATGAAGGAAACTCCCTAAGCCAGAGGCTTGAACGCCTGACCCTTGTGAAAGTAAGGGAGAGATCGGGACAAGTGTCCCAGGCCAGGAGGTGTGGACTCTCCCTAAGGGTCTGGTTCTGGTTTAATCTGTTTTCCACTGTTCAGAGGTATTGCTAAATAGGCTTCATATGGAGCCTTTTTTATGGTACAAGTGCTCAAATGAGAGCTGAAATTAGTTGTGGTAGGGCCATGTTCCCGCCCAGCCTGAAAATCTGAGACTGATCTGCACAGCTGGCACCAGAAGGTGATTGAGTCAGCTGGCAAATGAACAACTGGTGTGAAGCGAGGCTGGTTAGGTGGAGAGGGACCGTGTCTGGAAATGTGGCCAGTCATATTAAGTGCTCATATGGTGGAGCAAGCAAGATACCTTCCTCCCTGGGTGAGAGGTGGAATCGCACAGATGCACCTCTGATTCCTGGGTCCTCACTGACGAAGGACAGCCACTCTGAGTGAGATCAGGTAAGGGAACAGAGAGGGGCACAGAAAAGGAACGTTTGGTTGTAGAACTCAAGAGGCTCAGGCAAAAAGCACTGCCCCATGCACTCTGAGATGGGTGTCCTGCTCATAGCTTCATGTTTATTAATCATGCTTGTACCATTTTTCCTAACTGGTGATGTTGGTTGACTTTCTGCCTTTCTTTAAGGTTACTCTTCTACACTCAGAATCTCTGCTTGTGAGTGGGGAAATACTGCCTCTCAGAGGCGGCCAGGGGTGGTATGTAATTTTCCCAGGTTACTGGGTAGGGGCTCAAGCCAATTTTCTATTATTTGGTTCAAAAACCCCAAGGCATTGAACCAGGCCCTGGTTGCCACTGGCTCCATCTGGTAAAATGGTTACAACTGCAGCCTGCTTTAATAAAAATGCCATCCAGAGCTGTGAAGCGTGCATGGGGAATTTCACTAAAAGCACTATTAGACATTGTGTAAGTGGTGTAATACTCACATCAGAGGCAGGCAAGTGTTCTTTTTATTCCTCATCCCCTTAGATTTACCTCAGTGGTTATGAGTTCTCTCCCAGGATTCTCGGCTGCTTTCTCTATCTCAATGAATCTTTCACAATTATGTGGTCTGGCTGTCTGCTGATGCTGTCAGTGGCAGTTACTTGATGCCATGCATGATAATAAAAAATACATTTGAGTTGATTGGTCTGATTATAGACAATCTGCTAGGTATTGGGTCCTGTGTTTACCCTTGTGAAGGCTGCCGTTTTCAGAAAAACCCTATGGGGAAATCCATTTCTATAGAAAACTGAAAATCTGTAGACTGTTACTCAAAAATGATATATTCTGTAGGACTAGCTCACCTAATTCTATAGAAAGTATACAATTCTGCATTAAGTTCTACAGTATGCTTTTAAAACAGGCTATAGAAAAACTAACCCTTTCTATTGCAACCTACAGACCCTTTCCAAAAGAGAATAGTTGCCCATTCTTATGAAAAAGATTTTGTTAACCTGCTGGTTTCAGTAATTATAGCTACTATTTAAGATATGTAAGATTTGCTTAGTATTTTTTCTACTTGCTATTCTCTTTGTGATTGATCATAATAAATATGCTAAGTGGATGTAAATGTAGTAAATGATTCCCTTGCTTAAGGCATTTATGAATGTGTAGTCTTCACTGTCTTTCTTTTCATCAATGGGCTTTACATTGCATGACTGTTACAATAAGGAAATAAACGTTGGGATACATCAAGGTAAACACATGCCTAATTGCAAGTGAGTGGGTAATCCCACTGGTTCTTGTAGGTGACCCTGAAGGCTGCCACATATTGAATATAAATACATGCCTTAGAAATGTTCTTTTTGCAAATCACTGGAAAACTTTGGCATAACACACCAGAAGATGTCCCATGGGGTGGGGTGTCCATGGACACACTGTATGTCTTTTGTTCCAAATGTCTAAAAGCTCCCTAGGGTTATTACTGACCAAATTCAGCTCAATTAATGATGAGTGACCATCAGCAGACCATGACTGGGCAGCGTGCCCTCCTGATGTGAAGTTTGATTTTCAAAGCTTGATATACAGGGATGTTACCTGTGATATGGGACGCATAACCAACAAAGTTGTTGGCAACATCCCTGTGAAACTTTTCCATGTCTACTAAATAGCATTTTCCAAATGCAGTGTGCCATCAACAGTTTTCGCAAGGCTTACAGTACGTGGAGTTTTACCTGCCAAAAATGGCATTTGCTGGTATAGCTGATTTTGTTTGACGGGTCTAACTCAACTTTAGTTGTGCAGGTTTATATAAACTCTTTGGTAGACTGTGGTCCTCCACCACAATCAAATGGTAGTACAGTACAAAGCCACTTCATAATGGCAAAGGGAGAGTGGGAGGAGCTTACATCAGGCGTGTCTACTTGCAGGTAGTGTGCAGATCTTCTGCATGTGGATGTGTGGTTGGGCTCCAGGGATTTGGGTGGAGGCCTAGCAGAGAAAATAGGCAGTACCCTCTCCTGCATGCTACAGTCAGATACTTGCAGGAATCCTGGTGCTATAGAAGCAGCAGTAAGTGCCCACTCTAATTTCTTTATTCCTTGGTGGGTGAGAGGCAATGTAAGTGCAGCTTTTAGGCAGGAGAGGGGCCCAGAGAGCATTGCTCTCCACACCAACAGCCTGAGAGCCATGGTGATGTGCACAGATTCTCCTGGAGATCATCAGGCTGTGCCAACATCTAGGCTATGCTCCTTACTTCCTCTAAAAGTCAGGACCCCTTCGTGCCCCCTACCCCCAAAAAAACCCAAAAACAAAAAAACAAGGGAATCCCCCCACAACCTGTATTCAAAGTTTGTGGCTACAATGCAACCCTGGGTATATGTGCTACTCAGCCTAGGAGCTGGTATGGTGCCCAGTGCCACTTAATGCAGTATGTGGGGGCCCACTGGATTCATGTAACCATAGATCACATATGTTCACATTACAGCTGTGTCTACACGTGCACGCTACTTCGAAGTAGCGGCACTAACTTCGAAATAGCGCCCGTCGCGGCTACACGCGTCGGGCGCTATTTCGAAGTTAACTTCGACGTTAGGCGGCGAGACGTCGAAGTTGCTAACCTCATGAGGGGATCGGAATAGCGCCCTACTTCGACGTTCAATGTCGAAGTAGGGACCGTGTAGACGATCCGCGTCCCGCAACGTCGAAATTGCTGGGTCCTCCATGGCGGCCATCAGCTGGGGGGTTGAGAGATGCTCTCTCTCCAGCCCCTGCGGGGCTCTATGGTCACCGTGGGCAGCAGCCCTTAGCCCAGGGCTTCTGGCTGCTGCTGCGGCAGCTGGGGATCCATGCTGCAGGCACAGGGTCTGCAACCAGTTGTCGGCTCTCTGGATCTTGTGTTGTTTAGTGCAACTGTGTCTGGGAGGGGCCCTTTAAGGGAGCAGCTTGCTGTTGAGTCCGCCCTGTGACCCTGTCTGCAGCTGTGCCTGGCACCCTTATTTCGATGTGTGCTACTTTGGCGTGTAGACGTACCCTCGCAGCGCCTATTTCGATGTGGTGCCGCGCAACGTCGAAGTTGAACATCGACGTTGCCAGCCCTGGAGGACGTGTAGACGTTATTCATCGATGTTGCTACATCGAAATAAGCTATTTCGATGTTGGCTTCACGTGTAGACGTAGCCTACATGTGTTTAAACTTTGCTCTGTGTGGTTGGAGCTAATCTGCAAGTGGTGTTAAGTTAGTATCCTCCTGAATTTGTACCTCTAACTGGTAAATGGTCTTTTTTTTTTTTTTTTGCAAAAACTCCAGTACGAGGGAATACATCTTAATGTTCTATCCAGCATAACAAGTTGAAGAGAGAAGATTATTTTGGATACCCCATTTATAACTCACACAGGCCCAGAATGGAACATGCTAGACCTAGCTTCCCATCGCATAGCAGACTGAGAGTTGCTTAAATCTACTTGTCATGGAGATTATGGAATGCAGCCAGAATGTATGAGGATACTGTAATGTTTTTTCCTTTGGCTGTCATGAACAGGTGATCAACTTGTGCACTAGCCAGGCTGAAAGGAAATGGGGCATGGAGAAATAATGGAAGGATGCTTTAGTGGCTATAACTGTCTCATGAATATTTCAGTCATTGAAAAATAATTCCCCTGTTCAGAGTAAGGTCTCAAATCTTTCAGGAATTATGAGTTTCCTATTGCACTCCCATCAGTGAATGTATTCTAGGTGGTCACTTACTCATCTTGATACTATTGATTGTCATCAATAGCAGCCAAGGAAAATGAAAAATAATTCCCCAAAACATATATACTTCCACTAGTCTCCATAGAAAACTCATGGTATGTTAGCTGTAGGCTGTGACCACCAGAAACTCAGAGGGTTCTGAGGTTATGTTTACACTGTAATTAAATGCCATGGTGGACCCATGCTAGCTGACTCAGGCTTGTGGGGCTCAGGCTACAGCATTATTTAAATGCTGTGAAGACTTTGAAGCTCTGGGACTCATCTACCTCACTGTGTCCTACAGCCCAGACTTCAGCCCAAGTCTGTAAGTCTAAACTGCATTTAAGCCACCCTGTAGGCTGAGCCCCACAAGCCTGAGTTAGCTGGTTGGAGCCAACTGTGCATGTCTAAGAGCAATGTAGACATGTCCTTAAAAGCATAAATTTTAGGACTAATGGAATGGCAGATGGAATCGTGAGCTGTTAGTATCTTGTCTCATCTTCCTACAAGTGCTACATTATACTTGTATTAAAAGTTAATTACTAAAATGAATAGTTGTGTACAGTGCCATGGTTCCACGAGGAGAACTGGGTCCTGGGGAGTAACAGTAAGATTGCCCCATTCTTGGGGGTTTGCCACAAATAAGCTGATGACGCCTCAAACTGGTAGTTAATCTAATACATTGATTGACCAAGCCAGCAACAAAATAGCTTTTACAATACCATACTGTTCCTCAGAAGCCACAAACACAGTTCCCTTAAAGCAGCTCAGGGAATCAGGCAGTGATTGGATGATAATTAGCTGTTGACAGGCTGTTCAGGCACTGGGAGGGAGCGGGAGGAGGGGGGTGGAGTGTGAATCAGACAATTCGTGCTGCAAGGGAGAGGGAGGAGAAGGATGTGCCGGGCTCAGGTGCCCCAGTACAGGAGAGAGATGCCTAGGGGTTGGGGACAGAGCATCTATGGACTAAAGATGGAACTCCAGCAGCCACTGAGCTGAAGGAGTCATCACTCATGCAGCCCACTCACTCTTCTGGGTTACCCATCACTGATCTAAATGTTGATGTCTCCTTTTGCTCTCTGAATTAATGGATTAGAGACAGAGAGGAACTGTTTGCTTACATTGTCAACTTCAAACAATATACAGGTAAACACACCAAAAATAGTCATTATGTCTTATCCTGTCTCCAAGGGTTGAAAATGGGTTTAGTCTGCAAGTGCTAGGGTATGTCTATACTTACCACTGGTTTGACGTGGCAGAATTGATCTCTCTGGGCACAGCCATTGACCCTGGTACTCCACACTATGTCATGGAGTAAGGGATGTCAGTGTGAGCCTGAAATGTCCCGATCTATACTAGAGAACAAAGTGAGTCTAGATATGTTGATTCTACCTATGCTAATGGCGTAGCTAGAATTGCGTATCTGAGATCGACTTTGTTCCCTAGTGTAAACCAGGCCCCCTTCAGTGGCACCCCTTGTATCACATTAAGAGAAATGTAGCATATTCTACAAATGTAGAAACAAGAACAATTGCTCATTGACATTTGCCAAGCAAAAGTGCTTATTCTGACCTGTGAGAACTAAAGAGTATCTCTGTGTGACACTATCAATCTCATTTCATTTTGTTGAGAGGCTGCTTCTAAAATCAATTATTTTTGATATATGCATTATTGACACTTTCCCAGCAATGTGTGTTCAGCTGACAAAAGTACAGCTATTAATAAACATCCATGTCAAAGACCATCGAGCAAAAGTGTCTCTAAACTGCAATATACATATTGCAAGCGTGGTGTGTTTATGCTGCAATGTGACCTGATGTGATCTTTTGCATGGTTTAATAAAAAAGCCACATTACTAAAGAAAGTAGGAAAGAGAAGAGTAACTTGAGAGCCCATTTCTACAGATTGCTATTCTTTTGTGTATAGCCTAAGGTTTTTACATTAATAGTTAGAGAACAGATGCCCAGAATAAATTAAAGGTGTTGGCCGTGAGAGATTTATATTGTTCTGAGTCAAAGTGTTTCTCACACTCTCAAAAACTGAGTCTAGAGTCAGGCTTTTATTGGAAAACAGTGACTTGCACTTTGATCTAGTTGCTGCTAAGTGGGCAGTGAGTTTAGTTGTTTAGCAAGCAGTTTTACCATCAAGAATGTTTTGAGATTAGCCCTTGAAAATAAGAACAGAAAAACGGCCATGGTACATCAGACCAGAAGTCTGTCTAGCTCAGTATTCTGTCTTGTGACGTGGCCAATGCCCGATGGTCCAGAGAGAATGAACAGAATAGATAATAAACGATCCATTCGTTGTCAGCCGTTTCCAGCTTCTGACAGAGCCTAGGGACACCAATCCTGCCCATCCTGGCTAATAGCCACCGAAAGATCTATCATCCATGAATTTATCTAGCTTTTCTTTAACCCTGTTCTAGTCTTGGGCTATGTCTACACTTGCACCATACTTTGAAGGGGACACGGTAATCAGGCTGATAGGAAATTATTAATGAAGTTCTGCGATGAATATGCAGCATTTCTTTAGGCTAATTCTTTCCCTGCAGCACCTACAAAGTGTCAAACTTCGAAGTGCCAGCATGCCATGGAGCTGCAAGCACTTCAAAGGGCCCATGCTACTTCAAAGTGTCTTTACTCCCCAATCTGTTATCCTCCTGTTTGCCCAATGATACATGTGCCCAACTGTAGGCCAAGATCTCCATAGTCATTAAAGATTTTTGGGATCCCCCAACCTGAATTACATTAAACAGGCCTTGGCTTTCAGAAAGGGTTATGTTACAACCTTTTGAAAATCCCTTTTAGTATTTGCCTAGATGGACACCCCATCTTGAGATTTTGGCCATACATTTTCCAGTGCCGACTTTAAGCCACCTGGTTTCATTCTTCATGAGGAAAATTAAGTTAGGAAGAAATCTACTGCCAGAGAACTATGCAAATACATTACAGGCTGTACAGGTGTGCTTAACTTTTGATTGCGGCATCAATCTTTTTTCATTGCCAGAAACAAGATAAGACAATACAAGGATATTAATCTGAGTCCATGTAAAATTCACATCCTCTTTTATCTATTTTTTAAAACATTACCAATAAAGTTGTAAAGTACAAAGAAAATGCTAAAAAAATGGAAGCGTTGTCTTTCCCTCTTCAAGTCTAAAATAACCAGACTCTTATTTCAATGGATTCAAATATAGGTACCAAACTGTAGTTGAGGCAGGGGAGACCTACAAAGAATGCTTGTAGTGGGAAGGTAAGCATGCAACAGACTAATCACTAGAGTCCAGCACAAATTTAGCTTCTGTCCTTGCTATTTTTCTTTCCATTTTCAGCTTCTCAGCCTTAGCGAAGTGATTAGTATTGCAGAAGGGCAGGAAGGAGCTGCTTTTCCTGTTACTTTCATTCTGCAGGCATTATAGATGAGTTTTAGAGGCATAGGATCCAGAAGGCTGGAGAGAGATGCTGAGAGGGAATGCCTAAAATGCAGTGAACTGTATTTTTTTCTTGCTTGAATAATGAAACAACATGCAAATAATGTTTTCTTGGATCAAATATGTAATCACCTAATGTATTTAAGATGGGTGTTAATCTATACCACATGGTCTGTCAGTCACCATATTGGCAATTCGACAGTCCGTTTGGTAAACATGAAGCAAAGAGAGCCACTTGTTCTACAGGTTGGCATTTTAATGGCATCAGAAAACAGCTATCTCTTCAGCTGCACAAGCATATCAGGATTCGTGCATACTTGCTCTATTTCACACACTCTAAATAAACGTGAAAATCAGAACTTTAACAGGGTTCGAAAAAGAACTAGCATGGGTAGGGATGGTATCCCTGTCTTCTGTTCGTCAGAGGCTGGAAATGGGTGACAGGACAGGGATCACTTGATGATTACTGTTCTGTGCACTCCCTCTGGGGCATCTGGCACTGGCTACTGTTGGAAGACAGGACGCTGGGCTAGATGGACCTTTGGTCTGACCCAGTATAGCTGTTCTTATGTTCTTGTGACTTTGCCTTAGATTTGCAAAAAATGTTTGGTGCCCTGAAAAATGCACTTTTCAGCAAATTTTCTATTTTCTGAAAAAGTTTTGCACCACTCTGCTGGAGATGCGCTCTTCTAAGGTTGTGATCTGGAAATCAAATGAACTTTGGTAGACTCTGCCTGTGCTGATCTGATTGCTGGACTGATATCTAAATGTGGATTTAGGTGTCTATTTTAGACACTCAAGTTCTTTCCTTTTTTCTTTTTTGAAGAAATTTCTGGAAATTTCTTTCTGATCAATCAAGATGAAAAGAGTTTTACAAAGGCTGTTTCCTTCTATCAAAAGATTATTTATTATAATGGGAAACATTATAAAGGTGAAATAGAGATTTTTCCAGTATCAAGCTGTCTTCTTTCTTTCAGCTTTCTGCTCCTTCCCCTTCATCACTTAAACTTTATTGCTTAATATGGAAATGTCTCCAGTGATCCAAATTATGAGGCTGGATGGACCATTTTAGGCATTTAAGGACTATTTTACTTTCAGCTCTCCATGGAGAGAGTGCTAGGGCATCACATCTGCACTGAGATCTGAACCTCCATTAACAATTCTAAAGGTCTTTTCAATCAATAAGCACGCTCTTTGACTCCTGTTGTATCTCTTTGGTGCAGAATCGTATGGGTTTGAAAGGAAGAGAGACTTTATGTAAAGCTCCAAAGATTATCACTATAACTGGCAAGATGCAGACCAATCTATTCATAAAACGAATAACTTCAGTTCCCACAAGCATCTAAAATTTATATAAATAAATTATTCGTCTCTCCAGAGTGGATGTAAGGATACCCCGCAGCTAATCAAGAGCTTCAGTTTATGGGCTTTATGCATGAAGCTGGGATATTTTAAGCTGAAATGTTGCGAATAATGATCCTGGTATATTTCACCATTTGCCCCGTTGTGCTGTGAAAATGCTTCCTGAACTATTCATCTTTTCCCCTGTATACAGAAGCTGCACTGGGATGAGGAGTGCTGCCTGTCCCTCTTGGAAGATCAGCTGAACCGGAAACAGCATAAACTCTGGCTGGCCTGTTTGTTTATTTTTTCTCTTAGTGTTGTGGAGGAGTTGAAAATTCAGTGAATGTCTGAATGTGTTGGAGCCTAATATCCCAAAGCTCAGCGAGACAGCTGTACACAGAAGGCTGATTCATAGGAGCGCCAGCAACTGCTGTTCTTTGTTAAAGACCTTGATGCCAAATATGGAATGAGGACAGAGTATTTTCTGTGAGACAGTAGGGGGAATGACTTTGAGTTGTCCCGCTCTCCAGCTGCACAGAGCAGAACATATACTCTAATATAGATCTTTTATCTACACCACACAGATGTAGGGAAAGCGCTACCCTTAAATCATTTTGTGGTCCTTTTCATCACTTTTTTGCATCTTTCCCACACCCTGTCCCTACCAAACCTGAAGGTCACTTTCCCTATCACAGTTCATGTTTTTATCACCCGTCTGTTCCTCCTACCAAGAAAAAAAAGTTTGTGTTTGTTTTTGCATTTGTTTAAAACACCTTCAGTGTGAGGGTAAATTTAACTTGCTGGAACACATTGGACCCTCGATCAATAGGTGACACTTGCCCATTAATGGGGCAGCCTAGAGGAGCTCTCATAAAGGTCCCAAGAGAAGTACTTAAAATAAATCTTTGTTTATAAAGTGGTAAAAATATGTGAAATTGCCTAATTTTTATTCACTTTCTCTGACTTGTTTTGTTTCCAGTGTCAACTATTTCCTGCATAGGCTAGCTCTGTTTGTCACTATTGCTTTTTTTTACTCTTTCCTGCTGTTTATTTTCTTATCACATACTTAGGCCCAGATCCTACATACATATAACCACATGTTCAACTTTGCGCCTTCTGAGAGGGTAGTCTCTGCATAAACTTGGGCCTGAGTCTTTGCAGTGAAAGTGCTCTAGATAGCAAGCTCTGATTTAGAGACCACTTTTCACTGCCTGTGTTAGCCTACATCTAGAGAGGTCCTGTTGCTGATTATGGTAACAGGGTGCTACTGAATACACATACTATTAACAGAGACATTGTCCTAGCAACAGCTCTTTTAATGCTGTCTGGTTGTGTATCTGAGTCTAGTGAATTCTGATTCTCAGGGTGGGAGATTGTATAGGTGCTTGCACTCACTGAGTGTGCACACAGCTGCTCACCTAATGTGTGTGTAATTATAATAATTGGGTACACAAACTGGGTGATTCCAGACATAAGGCTGTGCTTGGCAGAATTCAGTTTTTATTTTATTATAATTTTGATAGATATCAATGTTCATTTTTAACAATGTTTTCCTATTTTTATGGATTTTAAATATTTACAGTTGCAGAAAATAATGGGAAGTGGGCAAGTCAGATAATAACTGTGTAATGACAGTGGATGCTGAGATTCAAAAAGTTAAATGTGAAAAATATGAGGAAGAAAGGTGCTTTTGAAAGTGGGGCTTGTTTTTGAAGGAACACCCATCTACACTGCTTGTTTTTCTTTTCCCCCCAAAACAGCGCTTCCAGAATGACTGGCTGCCATTATGCAAATGAGGTGTGCAAGATGTAAATCAGTGCCTTATTTGTGTTTCCAATTGGCTGCATTTTCTTTCCTCTTCTGAAAGCGGAATGTAGTGTAGCTGCAGCCTAACTGTGGTTGTTCCGAAGACACCAGCGTGGTGTCCTGACAGGTCCTCTGGTCCGTCAATGATGATGATGATCATTCAGCTGCTGTTTGGTCCCTCTAAGTGTGGTATTGGCTTACACAAGTAGCTCATACAGCAGGCTCTGGGAGAATCTCTTCACCCCAGGAACACCAGATCAGATAAGATCAAAAGCACTAGGCCAGGTTTATTGTAAAGGGAGCACAGCCTACAAATAGGCTAAGAATATGTGCCTGTGACAATGGATGTGAATCAGTCAGAGACATGGGATACCTCACTGCCCCTCTGGTTGGACAAAGAGATGAAGTACCCCAATATTTATAGACTGAGACAATCTATAATACACAGCACCAGTAAAGCTCTCCGCCAGTTTGTGCCTGCATGTTTGGCTTTTTATGCTTCACTTTCTGGTGTACGCCTTGTCCAAATCATGCCTGGCATAGCTGTCAATAGCTCTATATAGCTCAGATTCTTGTGGGGCCTTGGGTATGTTGTGCTGTCTGTGAGATCACTATTGTTTCTTGTGTTTAACCTGAATGGAAGGTGGCTGCTATGCCCATTAGTTTAAGGAACTTTAATCCAACTGGTAACAGAACTAATACACTGAACTTCAGGTCTTTCTACAGCTCTTGGCTTTTTGGTGAGTTTTCTGAGTTATTACTAATAATGTTCCTTGCCTTGTTGCAGTCATAAGTCTATGTTCCCAGCTCCTAGCTAGATGGCAGTTGTGTCAGTTGTCCCTTTCAGTCTTTTTTGCCATGGCTTACTGCTACACAGTATTGGCAGAGAGAGGGTCTGATATTCCAGCCAGTTGGAAACCCTTCATATGTGGCATCAAGTTTCAAAAAGTAGTCAGTAAAGACAGTTGCAGGTGAAGGAGGCATATGAGCAAGTAAAGGGTTGACATGGAAACTGTTTTCATGCTTTTAAACGAACTGCTTTCTCAGCTGATAGAGATGTTATCTGGTGCCCTTTGCTGTGAAGTGTTATCTGTTACCCCTTCTCTTAGTGAGTGCAGAAGAATCTGAGGTAAAGAAAAAGCTCAGTGAAAAGTCTGTGGTAAACAGGAATAAACAGAAGACAGGAATGCACATGGCACACACAGGCATGCCCAAGGGTCCATAAAAGAGACAAGTATGCAGCCAATGGGAGTCCACCATCAAGTAGAGCCTCCCAGCGGTCCCAGGGGACCAGCTCAGGAGCTGCCATGGGAAGACAGTGTGAACTGCCTCCTGCCTTCCAATGCAAGTGTGCTTGAGAGTGTGAGTGAGGTTCCGCTCCTCCACCCATATTAACATAATCAATAAACCCTTTACATTCCTGTAAGGTGGTCTCTTGTCCTTAAAATGCAGTTTCAACCCAGTTCACCTTGTAACAAAGACAAGTGAGTTGAGTGCAAAATTTAAATATCTCCTTGGAGTGGTCATTATTACCAACCACAGTCACTAAACATTGCGTACCTAATGGACTGCATCCAATAGGCAAAGGGGGATAAGTTGGAGAGAGAAAAAGTGTAATTGAGGTAATTAGCCTTCTTTCTCAATGTGCAGCTGCCCTTTCTGTGACAGAGCCCATTTTCCATGCCCACCACCAGAAATCATTCTTCATTAGAAAGTTGCCTTTGCTTCACTGATATTTTAACGCATTTTAAGTGTTTGAAAAATGTTTAGGAAAATCCTTATTCTGCAGATATGAATGTGGTGGACTTACAGCTTTTCTTACTAAACTGGTTTGGATGCCATTAACTTTCAACGTAAAGGTCTAAAACTAATGCTGTCTTGCTCATTCATGGCTATGACAACTCAGCTGGTATTTGATATTCTTTTCTTAATAACCCAGTTCCCAAATGCAACACACCCACTAGTAATCCAGACTGTTAAGTAACATCACTCCTGGTCTCCATCTTGAGGTGTGCTTTACAATGCTTTGTTGTTGTAGCCTCTAGCCTGGATTGCTCACAGCCCCTTCCAGCTTGTGTCACACTGTTATGTCTCTGTCTGCTGAAGGCAACTAGCTACATCTCTGTTCTTACCAGTCTGAATTATATCTCGGGGAGACCCCAACACGCTACTCCCAGTCGCAGAAATGTATGTCCCATACTGCCAAACCCTATCTGAGACAACACACATTCATATAGATCTGTTGTTTCATCAATGTTACCCCCAAGCAGAGTTTCCCAAATGCTTCAGTTTAAACACACTGAATTATGGCAAGCAAATTATCAACCACAAAGAGATTCTAAATGAATGCAAGTAATGAGGCATAAAAGTCAAAATGGTTAGAGGAAAAATAAAGATGGATACACAACTTAAACTATGTTTAAATTCAAAGCAAAGTTCTCCAACATGTACTCTCAACAGTCTTTGTTGACCAAACTTCTCAAGTCAGGCCCCCTTCTTCAGTTTAATGGCTGCTTCCTTTGTCCCTCCTCATGCAATGATGGATAGAGGGAGGAGGAGGTGGCATTTCTTGGTGTGTCTGCCCTTTCTTTGTATACTCATAACTTGCCTTTGAGAATAAAGGCAACAGATTGTCTGCATGGACAGAAATTCCATATTCTTTCTTTGCTAACATAGATTTTTTTTCCTTTGTCCATTTTACTGCCAAAGAATGGCTACTTAGCATCTAGCGACTCATTGGCCTTATTTGCACCTTGCTGAGGCATCATTTTCTCCTTTGTCTTTCAGTAACTGGTGTGATGACTCTCTGTTCACTGCTTACGTTCAAATTAAACAGAACACGTGTTCTTTTGTTTAGGAAAGACCTGTTTGCCAGCTTCTGTTTGGGCAGGGCTGTGGTTTGGAAAATGTGTGGCCTACACTGTACAGTGATATTTTTAACTTCACATACAATGTTGCCACACATATTTTACCACACATATGTTACCAGGACAGTAATGATCAGCTAATTGAATTTTCAGGTTGTATCTTGTAATATATCCGTTGTATGCAAATTATTGCAATTGTGGATACAGGTAAATTCTGTCCCACCAGATTTTTTGGGTTGATATGAAAATTTCAGTTTTCATTTTAAAAACATTGGCTCTCATGACTGTGAGGACCCAAAAGAATAAAATCAGAATGCAAATATAAGTATTATAAATTTCATTGTACAAACCTCATAATTTAAGCCAATCTCATGAGTCGGTGGACTCAGATTCATATGGCAATAACCCAGACACGTTCAGTCTCCAGGTCTGTCCACTATCAGCCTGTTAATTTGGATCCAATTGTTAACAAATTGAGTTTTCTGAGAAAAGTGCAACACAAATGTAATCACTCTCTTTTCTTCCTGGGTTACTCAGGAGTAGGTAGCACTCACTCATGTGCCTGGGACCCTAATGGTTTTAATGGTAAAGGAGATCCTGAGTGTCCCAGTGGTGATGTTGAATAGTTGGGAATCCCCTGTGCTGCAGTCCCTTATTTCTAAAGGTATATAAAATGACAGTGCCCCCATTTGTCTACACTTAATGGTGAGCCTTGGCAACCTCCAGGAATAATTATTCTACTAATAATCTGTGCGCAAAAGCACTTGTAAATACTATGCATCTAATTGATCAAACTAGAATTAACACCTTTACTTAACTTCAGAAAACAGGTTTACAGCCTAAACTTGAGTAAAAGAAATCGACAGAGTACACAGAATGAAATTATGTATCTAACTGGAATTTACGATGCCATCAGTTACCCCACCCCAGAGTGTACACTCCCCAGGTATCAGATGCTTGCATTTGTGCGCTAGCAGGTCTTCACTGGGGTTGGAGGCAGCGGGTACTGGTTCTGTGCATTAGTTCAGGCAACACAGCTAACTGAAGTGCCCCTCTGGCACTGGAACTGGCCCCTGCAGCACTTTAACAGACACACATAATTACAGTGACTTCTCTGCCCAGTTCTTCAGTGGCCTCTAGCTTCCTAGCAGTAGTTCCTGGGTGGAGAAGAGGCTCCACACCTGCCCTGAAGGAATGTGTTTCATCACAGGCCACAGCATGCCCTCAACATTGCACCCTTGCTTCCCAAAATATGGAGATCACCATCTTTTCACCCTGTCTGGTGGAGAAGCCCCAGTTTTCTTCCTCCCCCCCCCCCCCAAGGCATCATGGGAGTTGTAGTGCCTAGAGCCAGATTGCAATGCAAAGGATCCTCCAGATGCTCCTATAGACAGAGGGGCCTACAAAAAGACCCTTCTGCACTTTCCCCACCCATGAATCTTTTGCCTCTTTATTGTTCTTTCAGTAAACAGTTGGATTGATGCCACAGGTTGGATAAAGCAGGAGTAACAGTGTTGCTGGTATCTCCCATGCTACCTCTAGTCTCTGTGACACATTTGATTATTAAACCAGCTCAGCTAAATAATGAACTGCTGTACTGAGCCTAGATTTTGACATCCAAGAAAGATTTGGTAAATCTCTTCACATGTCCAGCAAGCTGCTCCACTCTACTGACATCTGATGCATATTCTGCTTACTGTGAGGTTAATAAGTTCTCCCTCTCTCCAATTCATGGAGAGGACTAAGAGCTGTTGTTCCCTCTAATGGCAGAATCTGTAGAGCAACAGTCTACAGAGAGTCCATTGTACAGAATGTGCAACACCCTGTAATACCTTTTCTCTACATCCAGAGAAGACCTAGAACATTTGGGAGTCTGGTTCTTTGGCCTGTTTGTTCTTTTGTTGGCAAAGTGAATAGCTGCTGTGACACACAGCTGCTGAGAGCCTTCTCCTTCTTGCTTTTTATGGTTTCTCGTAACTCTGAAGGGAGCGGTTTCTTTCCCTCATGCCCTTCTCTTCTATGCTCAAAACATTGAGGAAACTGATTAAGAGAATGACAATTTGAAAGAGATCTTTTATCTATAGATGGCTGGCTCAAATCTGGACAAAGTCAGTAATAACTGTGGCTTGTTCTCACTGTTGCCTATCTAGTCTGATTTTTTTTTTCTGTACTCATGTGGATGGTAGATTTTATCCCTCCCAACTCCCAGTACAATATCTTTCACTGTTAGTAAATTCAAATGAGAACTAACAGCAAGAGAATGGTGATTCACTTCCAGGGGATTTATGGTGTGACTGTTATTCTGAATGCAAAGTTCCTGATAAGTTATGTGCTTGGAGGGCAAGCAGAGATTCAAAAGCTACCCAGCTGATTGGCAGAGTGCCCACAGTTGGCAGCTTGTGTTTCTACTGATGAGACACATCCACACGTGCCTAGGTGCACATAACAAAGTTTATTCCACTCTGGATGGAAAAAAGTAGAGGAACCATTGTCTGAATTTCTTTTGTTTTTATCACCTGGGGGGAAAAAGCTGTGTGGAAGCTACACAGGGCATCTGAGAGAAGCGCTGGGTGCAGGGTGACCTCAACAATCTTTTCGTGTCTCAAGTCTCTTTCAATCCATCTCCTAGAGTTCTTAATTACTGGGCACACTGACTTTTACCCTTTTGGTTTGTTGCCTCCAATTATGAGTTCACCTTGGCACACGCACTTCACACAGTTAGTGCCACAGACCTGCCGGAGGTAAAAATAAACAAAAGGTTTGTTTAACAGAAAAATCCTAGATTCAAAGATGCTGTACTTGTGTTATAGTGAGGACTGAGGACAAGCTTTGCTGGACCTGGGTGTTGGCGGTGGGGGTGGCTGCCACCAGACCTCCGGAGGGGGTGAGGCCTTGGGCAAAAGGAGACAATTTAAAAGGTCTAGGGCTGTGGCTAATGCTGAGGTAATGGCACTGGTATCCAGGAGCCACAGGCCCTTTTAAGTCACTGGGCCCCATAGCAGCTGCCCCCTTTGCCCCCACCCCATCATTGGCAGCCCTGATTATAGTTTTCTACATACACATACATGCCTGAATCCATACGTGCAACCTGTATAGACATCTCCTAATTCTTTCAGTTATCCTTCATAGGCTGTGTTTTCTAGATCTGTAATCTTTTTTCTTGCTCTTCTCTGGATCTTCTCCAATTTCTCCACGTGTTTCCTGAAATGTGGAGCCCAGAACTGGACACAGTACTCCAGTTGAGGCCTAATCAGCTCAGAGTAGAGCAGAATTACTTAGTCTTGCTTTTGACACTCCTATTAATGACTCCCAGAATCAAGCTTGCTTTTTTTTTTTTTTTTTGAAACATTATCACACATTTGATTCACGTCTAGCTTGTGGTCCACCATGACCGCTAGACCCCTTTCTGCCGTACTCCTTCCTAGACTGCCTATTTTGTGTGTGTGAAACTGATTATTCTTTCCTAAGTGGAGGACTTTTGCATTTGTCCTTATTGAACATCGTCCTATTTACCTCAGATCATTTCTCCAGTTTATCCCGTCTTATAACACTGTCCTCCAAAGCACTTGCAACCCCTCCCAGCTTGCTATCATCCACAAACTAGATAAGCCTATCCTCTGTGCCATTATCTAACTCGTTCAGTAATCGAATTTGGTATAAAAAGGGATTAAAGTTTGTGAAGTGTGATGTTCCCTCTTACTTTGCCCTCCACACCACCCTGAGAACCACGGAAACTTCATGTTTTTTGACACTTCTTAATCATGCCCTAATGCTCACAGAGCACGTTTACAGATATGGTGACCAACTTGGCATCATGACAGGAGACTTCAATCGGCCTCAAACTGAATATACTATTCTCTCCCGCACAATAACAAATATCTTAATAACCTCAGCAACATTAACAGTTATTCTGGACTGATGTGTATTTGGGGTGTGGTGCTGTGCAGGTTTCTGGGAGAGCCTGTAAGAAAGGTGAAATACATGGTGCAAAAATATGGGGAATTTATTCGTAAAGCTTTATCTTTTGAATAACAAATCTGAAAACTGATTTAATTTATTTTTATACTGGAAGTTAAATGCACTATTGCTGTAATTATATCTGGCTGAACTTTGCTCTGTATTTGATAAATGAGCATGGATAATTTGTACTTATGGTATAGTGAGTGTCCTAAAATGCTTGCAAAGGGGGCTGACACCTGCACTTCTGTGCAAATATTTACCTTTTTGGTAGACATGCAGGAACATTATTATGAAGGCTATGAGCAAGTCTGTTGAAACCGGATCCTTATTATTGTTAGTACTTCTTCACTAATGCCGTTTAGAACATACCAGGAGAGAATTACATTTTTTTTTTCATACAGTGAGTAAACATTACAAAGAGATCTGCAAGAAGGAGACAGATGCTGGCTTAGTGGGCACACAGCATGAGTGACAATCGGAGATCAACAAATCATTATTTTTCACAGCAGGCAAAGAAGAGTGCAGAGAAATGGCGAATCTTAGTGCCAAACTTCTGCTGCTGGTAGCATCACATTCCACAATGCTGTAGAGCAAGAAATCTTTATTTTTAAAAAATGTTGTTTGGTTGCAGTTATGTTTTCACCACACACAGCTTTTGTTATAGATTGGCTACTGTCATTCTGTTCAAGTATTAAGTGAAAGGGATATTGATGACCTGATAAAGTTGGCTTGGGTTAATTAGGTGCGAGAGTTTAGTAAGATGCTAAATGTTGCCATTTTTTATGTTTAATTTATTTTGTTTCTGCCATATTGCAGCTCAATCCCAATTTCCCAATTTTATGGAGTTGATGCTTGGCCCAAGGGAATGAAGGAAAGAGAAATATATCTCGCAGCTACTTTTGCCATCTTCTTCATTCCCAGGCCAAGTAGTGGGTGGATTAACCTCAAAGGCAAGTCAGAGACAGTCCTAGGACTGCTCTGACCTCTGTCGGCTGAACAGGTCCTTAGGAACCATTTCACTAGCTGGAATGTATTGTTTATTCATACTCAATCTCTGCGCTGCGCAGTTCTCAGGCACCCCAGCACGTCCTCTCCCCGCAAAGGAGGGAAATAGGTTGTCAAAGGATTTTTCTTCCTATGGCACCCTTCAGCTGTCTCTTTATGGCACATTTAAGGTCACTTTCCAACATTTTTAGAGCTCAAAGCACTCTTATATGGAGCCCCTCAGGCTTTTTAGATTTAGTGGAGGTGAGTGAATTTTTTGGTGAATAGTTTATTTGCCAACAAATGCAGATTTTGTTTGACCAAAACTGTTTGCAAATCCAGGTCAAATTTGGTAAATAGTTTTGTCTGGGGGGGAAAAAGTCATCTTTGAGGAGCTTTAATGAAACACTTCCACATTTTTGTATTTGAAATGGTCAGATTTAGAAATTTAGGTTTAGTTTAAACCCCTCTCCCCAAAAAGAAACTAAATTAAAACAGCAATGAAGGGTCCTGTGGCACCTTATAGACTAACAGAAAAGTTTTGAGCATGAGCTTTCATGAGCACTGACTCAGATGCCAGCATCTGATGAAGTGAGTCTGTGCTCACGAAAGCTCATGCTCAAAACTTTTCTGTTAGCCTATAAGGTGCCACAGGACCCTTTGTTGCTGTTACAGATCCAGACTAACACGGCTACCCCTCCGATAAATTAAAACAACAATGCAAAAAATCATTCATAGTTAAAATATTTCATTAATCCAGAAATGAGTTGCTGTGGGAGGGGTTCATGTTAAGGAAGGACATAACTAAAAATGTATGAACTGAAAACTGAAGAAATCACTGAATTCAGGTGTTTAGTATCTTGGTATACTATATGGAGACAACATATTCACGACTGCTATCTTCTTTTGACCCCCAAAATGTATTAGAATGCAATGTAGTTCCAAGAGATTATTAAATGTTTCTGTAATTGGCTTCTGAGGCTGTATTGCCAAAGAGGTCCACTTGACTGGAGGGAAAAAATGTGCCTTCAAGAGTCAACGAGAGGTCTGTAAGGTTGTCTGCTTCACCAGCAAAAGTTGGGCCAACAGAAGATACGATCTCCTCCCCCTTGGCTGTCTAATATACTAGGACCCACATGGCTACAACAGCATCAACTACATTTACTGGCACTTCCAGTTTGAATGAGCTTGTCATTTTCATTTCCCTTCTTCATACCCAGAAACCAGGCTGCTGATGTGGGGGGAAGAAGGAATGGGTAGTTGCCCCAGGGCCCAGTGATTTAAAAAGGCCTGGGGCTCTGGTCTTCTGCCACTGCCCCTACCACAGCTGCAGCAGTGGCCAGAGCCCTGGGCCCTTTAAATTGCCACCAGAACCCTGCTTACCACTGTCCAGGCAGTACTGAGGGCTGGATGGGGGAGGCGCTGCATGCTGAGGGCTGGCTGCCCTAGACCTGCTTCCTATTCCTGATGCCTCCCCATTTCCAGGACAGAGCCAAGCCCTCCCCCCACCCCTGCCACCATTTTCCAGAACCTGGCAGCGTCTGTTGCCAGCCTTCCCCACTGATTAGAAATGTGTTTGTGCAAATATCTGTCATATGTCCAGGCAGATTCATTTTCTCTGTGTGTTTGCATTCTAAATCCTGAGAAGGAATGCATGCCACAGGAGCTCTTCAGTTTAAAACTAGCTCCTTATTTAACTGCCTTTCCAGTAGGAGCAAAAAAATCAAGCATTGAAGGGATGGCAGCTGCAGCTGCTGCTTTTCTCAGTTAGTGCTGAAGAACTAATCAGGGAAAAGCCCTTCAAAACCATAGTTGCCACCAGCCAATAACTCAGACATCTGAAAGAGCTTGGTTCTGCCTGTAAATATTTGCACTTGAGGAAGTGCTTTATTGTACTCTTGGAAAGTATATGGCCTGCTTGTAAATTTTTACCCACGAGGGACGTTTTGGCTGACCGCACTTGTGTTCCACTCATAAATACTCCAACCATTTGGGATTGTTTAACTTTTGGAGATTCTAATAAAATTACATGATAGTACCATGGGAGTTATTCACTCACATTTTTCTTGAACCACTGTGCTACCTTATAGTCCTTGTTCATCCTGCCAGCAGCTTTAGTGTCTCCATGTCTGTAAACAATGTGACCGTTTACCAAACCATTTATATCATCTGTGTTGCTCGAGCTGAAATGGTCTACTTGAGACTCAGGGAATCCTGTATGTTCTGTTAAGCACCCTGTGCATGGGTTCTAAAACAAACACGCAAACACACACACTCATTAAGATCATTTTAGTCATAGTTAATGAAGCTTGGTCATATGAGAGGAATGCATTGCTTCATTTCTCTGAATGGCAGGCAATAGGCACACCGAGGCTCAGTTTTCAAATACAGACAATTGACTGGATTGCCAGATGAGGGCTATGAACATTCACACTGGTAGTTAGTTGCATCAAATACCTGTTTTATGCATCTAAGTGCTGATTTGAGCATCCAAAGATGGGATTTGGGTCCTTTATGTAGTCATCTACATTTGAAAATTGAGCTTCTTGTGGGCATCATGTTTCTCAGTAGCTAGTGGAAGAACGGAAGTTTTGTAGTCAAACAGGCCCACACATAGTGGGGCTGAACACCCACAACCCTCACTATAGAGCTGAAAGAGGCTGTAGACTTTCCGTACAAGTTGATCCTCTCTAGTCTGGCATACTCTCATCCAGCAACATCTGTAGTCCAGCATGATTTTATTTTATTTTATTCATCATGGGTGTGGCCAAGTTTCCTGTGGCCCCATAAAACTTATTTACAGCCATCAGTCCTAGCTCTGTGTTCTGTGCTGTTGTTTAGCTCTAATTTACCCCTAAATGTCTTCTTCGAGCCCAGTAAGCAGTGCAGGTGTTGGCAGTGCTGCTAGACAATATCGACCTCCCGTGGTCTGGCAAATTCTCTTGTCCTTGTCCTGAGGATGCCGGTCAAAGAGGCTCAGTGTATATTCTGATTTTTCCTGGCTCGAATCTGTTAGTGATAAAGGGACTTATTTCAAACATAAATGATACATATATAAAATCTGCACCTCTGCTGGAGTAGAATGAGCAGGTGAGTGCACATGTGTACCACTGCTTTATATTAGATGGAATTAGCAATGCCAAACTCTGTGCTACAGGCCTTGTTGTATATGAGCGAATAGAGATCCTCCTTTGATACATGAGGTGGTTTTAGGCAGCAGTTTCTGCAGTGTTGATTTGAAATGCTGAGTGGCCAAAGTCGGCAGCAAGGCAAGGTTGTGATGCTTGGTTGGCCATGGAGCTAGCACAGTGGTTTTCAGAAAGAATGGGTAAAAAGAGATTTTATTATTGCTTGTTAACGCTATGGATTCTAGGGGTCGTCTTTTATCAGCTCAGAATTCTTAAGTGGTATCGAACTCTTTTGATGGTTGAGTCTTTAAGCCCTTGAAAGCTGACTGGCTGATTCATTGAGAGGAAAAGCTCTATGACTCTTACTTATGTTTCTGAGCCAGCCATTCAGATACAGCACTAGTATGAATAGGAAGCATGGAAATTAGGGGGTGAAATCTGAGAGCCAGTGATTTTGACACTGGGACTAATTGAACTATGTGGCATTTGTAATATTAGAGTGTTGTGCTGCATGCTCAGACTCCAACATCTTCTTCCTTAGAGCACTCCCTCAAACAACCACCCTCTTTCTCTTCACACCCAGTGCTGGAGAACAACCACCCACCAGTTCCATGTCATGTATCATCATTTATTTCCTGTAGTCTGTAACTTGCTCCATGGTAGCACCCCCTCAATGTGGTAACAACAACAACTGGTAAAAGTAATGAATGAGAATAAACTATCTAAACCTCCACATTACAACAGCAGATGTTGGAACTCTCCTGTTGAAGCTGGCTGTACATAAAGAGAGTGTAGTCATGAGCCCTCATTCAGGATTGTGCCTGCCAGGTTACGTCCCTCCTGAATTTAGATGTCATGGAAGCTTTAAAAAAATTAAGCCATTTTTCAATCATCTTGATCCCTTGCTTCCCAACCCCCACCCACATCCCAAATTGGTGGTTTGTGGGGCCACCAGTGTGTGAGAGGCAGAGGAGGAGCTTGGCTGCCAGTGGGTTCTCAGCACCCACTTTCTCCCCTCCGGGTGCTTCAGCCCTAGAGCACCTCGGAATCAGTGCCTATGATCAAAATTATATGGTTGTAGTTACTATTTCACGAGACACCATAGCTACAATAAAATTCAGCCTCCCAAGGCTTTTTTATCTCTGGTGCTTTTATCTCTGGTGTTCAGTGTTTTTAGGAAGCTGACAGCAGCTGTGAGGTTGACCGGGCACTGTGTTCAAAAGGAGCATCTCTAACGGATGAAATAGAGAAATCACATTGTAAAGCAGGGAAGTTAGCTAATGAAAGTAGAGCTAGTGGTTAGGGATGTCCAGGATACAACAATTTCATTTCGTGAAACACTTTGAAGTTTAAAAATCTAGTTTCATTTCAATGTGGGAAAAAAAGTGAGTAGTTCTGAAAATTTTCAAGCAAGTGAGGGAGAGGAAAGGGGATGCAGAAGGGAAAGAGAATGGATATAGACCCTGTGTATAAATGGAAAAATTAACCCTGCAGCAGCAAGCTACAAAACCCAGGTCAACAGACTTGCGCAACTAGGCTAAAATCAGGATGTTGACAGTCCTGGTTAGACAGCTGTCATAGCTCCCAACCCTGGCAGAATGGGTCTTGGAGCCTGGACTCCAACCCTGGTGGGAATGTTCCCACTACTATTTTTAGGCTCTTAGCTTGAGCCTGAGTCAGGAGACCTGAGCTGAGGCACTGTTATTCTGCAAATGTAGGTGTACCTATAGATACCAAGGCAGTAACTCTACTGTAGTCTGGCTAGTGGCCTTCAATATAGGACACATCAGTTCAAATCCAAGTTTTGCCTGATTTAGAGTAAAGATTTTCATCCCAGTTTACTCTGCATTAGGCAAAGTAGACTTTGGTCTCCCACAGGTCAGAGACAGCACTAAAATGTTTGCCAGCACCTGAGAAAATACCATCTCAAACATTTCTTCAAAAATTTTAGAGTTGTAAAACATTTTTGCAAAAATGCTGAACACGAGCAATAAAAGCTTAAAAGTCAGAATCCTTGGGAGGCTGGAAGTTTTATAGTTATGGTGTCTCACGAAATAGTAACTTGATACCATATCATTCTGATTACTATCTTTCTTGTCCTTCCCCATTCCCCCATTCACACACACTCTGATCTGAGTTTAGTGATTGTCATTTCCAAAAATTTCAATTGCATCTGATGAAGTGAAATGTGGCCCACAGAACTTTCTGCCTTAATATAGTCTTAAAGATGCCACAGGACTCCTAGTTGTTTTCACAAAAATAAAAAAAAAAATCTTAGTTGTATTTGAAAGAAGTTCTGTTGAAAATGTTTTGGTCAACTCCACTTGTAGTAGAGTGGGGAACAGATATTGAAAACTGGCCAGTATTAAGGGAAAACTTTTTAAATACTATCTCAAGATTTTGCAAACAAGCATACCAGAATCTATTGTGACTTTGCTGATAGAAATGTGGTTAAAACAGTTTCAAGACATGCCAAACATTTTCAGGAAAATGGCTCTTTTCCGTTGTGAAACTCTGCCACAGACACTCAACTATTGCTACATATACAGTTTATGCTTCCTCTGTATTAAAGATGCATAGACAGTTCCCCAGTAAGTCTCCCCCTTCATTATAAATAAGCATGCTGAAAAACAGAATCAGACCCTGCACAACCGCTGAAACTGTGTTACTTGCGTCGTGCATTTCTTCTCTGTTCCTTTAAGGTAATCTGATTCAAATATGACTTTGTTCTTGCTGTTTTACTTGATTTCAAAGTGTTCCAACCGTGTAGCCTAAGGCATTTGTTAGAATGAGAACCGGAGTCCATTAGAGGAAAAATCCAATGGTTGTCCTTTAGAAATTACAGTACTTTTTGCCCTTAAAAGTTGGCAAAAAGTTGATTTATAGTTTGAAGGTAAATAAAAATTGCAGCAAATATGCTGCTGCAGCTCAGCAGTCCAACAGACACTCTCACCTTTTGTGAGGTCACATCTCTGAATTTATTCTCCTCCCTAATTTGTCTTTGACACTTTAACTGCTAAGTAGGGATGGAGCTGATCTGAGAGCTACAGATGGGGTTATATTTACATGTAGCTGGGTTCCAGCTAATAAAATGGATCAAAACAATCAGCCCTTATTGGTAAGAAAACACTCTGCAGAAAAGCTATCAAGTAAATAGGATTATCTATATTACGCATTGAAGATGAGTTCATGCTGAAATGATAGTTGTGGAAAAAAACAATACTAAACATGGGGGAAAGAGTAGTCTTGGTCCTTATCTGAGAGGAGGTTGCAGGAAGATGGAGGTGAGGTGAACAGACATTGAAAACAAGGATCATCTGAAATGAAAAAACAAGGGAACACCCATTATTAAAATGTCAATCCCATACAAAATAGTTATTTTAGGATTCCTCTAAGAAAATGGAAGCTATGGAGGAACACAGAAGAATAGAAAGGTGTATAAAAGCTAGATTAAATAATGAAATCCATTTGTGTTTAACTGGTGAGTAATGAACTTGTTGAAGTGTATGCTCCTTACTTGAATGGTAATGCAAAAGTACAAAGTCAACCTTAAAGATGCAATGATAAGACGACTTCTCCAGGCAAAGGCAGCAATGGACAGTTTCAAACGTGACAAGCACTTTCTCTTGAAAGTCCCTGCAACATTGATTGAAGTAACCTCTTTGCTGTTTGAGTAACTTTTGGTAACTGGATAACTGTTCCAAGGAGGAAATATTTATGACATTTTTCTGCCTGAGTGAAGCACAACATCATAATCTATATTTGAAATGTGTGAGCAGGAATGGAAACAACTTTCAGAGGAAAGCATGTTTGGTTATTTACAAACAAAAACTTCATTTAAATTAATATTAGGGAAGCTGCACAAGCCAAGGGAAAGCAAAGAAGCTCAATGAAAGGTTTCCATGCTCTCCTTTATGTATCTTGATGTGCTTAGACTATGGGCCTGACTGAAAAGTTTGGCTCTAGAACTATGGCTTTGATGCAGTACAGATGTTAGGATTCAGAGCTGGACGTTTACTGTAAACTCCTAACTATTTACATAGCATAGGGCAGAGGAATTTCCTTCAGATAATCAAGAGGGCAGGAGCTCTTCAGCCATTCAGTGGTGCTCACCCGTCAGGGTACGATTTCTCAGTGGCAGTGTGATGGAGCCAGATTATTCTGTACCAAATACTTCCAGAATATATTTCAATAAGGCACTTTCACTGTGATAATTCCTTTGTAAATATCGTGTGAATTGTCTAAGTTCCCATAGTTGGACTTGCCTGTAGGCCGCTGCAATGGGGTCTTAAATAATACTCATATTTTGGTTCTGGGCACCAGCATTTTTCCTTTTTAAATTCTATACCCATCCTTGAAGCCATGAAATCAAGTGTTCAGGGCAAAATCCTTTGAGCCTGATGCCAGTCCTGTTAATTTGAGTAGGTGTAGGGAGATGCTAGTGTATAAAGCTGCAGCAACTTTCCTCCCCCAAAGTACCTGTGCCATATCTACATTCAATGGGTGTGAAGGACAAGAGACAGCAAAACGACTCTTTAATTCTGAATCTGGCACAGTAATTATACATCAGCCTAACCAAGGGCCTGTTTTAAATGACCTCTCATACAGGAATATCTTACAGAACTTCTAGGGAGATTACTTTAAAAACCTGTTGAATAGAGTTATCATTGCAAGAAAATTCTGGAGGTTAGTTTGAGATTACTGTGAAAACTGTAATTTTCTGTTTTTAATTATTTAGATCTTAATTCTGTAAGGTTGTGGCACTCATCTCTCACAAATGCCCCTTCTGATCATTTGCATTTGCAGTCTTTAAACAGTTCTGGGCCTGGTAATGGGCAGTGTTCCCGGCGCTTCCTCTCTAGAAGTAATAGATGTATGCACCACTTCATGGAAGCTCCAGCCTTCAGCAGGAGCACTTTCTCACAACCCAGTACTGAGCTGTCCATGGTGCTGAAGTTCTTTTTGGTCAGCCAACAGCACTATCTTCTATTCTCAGGCTCCAGCAAAGAATTGACTCTAGTCAGAACTACAGCTCTTGTTATACTAGCCTGTAATCCTCTGACTGGCTAGCCCCTTGGAGCTTCTCTGATTGGCTGCTTTCTGCATTGTCTCTGTAGGCTGTTTGGAGGACTTTGCAGCTCTGCTTGTTTCCTGGACAGGTGTGGCAGGACCCTGAGACCTCCACCTGAGGTCTTCTGGGCCTAGTCCATCCTGTCAGACCACCATTATTCAATCTGCATAGTGTTTCATTTCTTACCATTGGGATTACTCAAGATGTAAGGTTGTACTCAATGTGTGTAGAGAGAGTAGAATCTGGAATAAACACATAAGCATTCATGTTTTCAAAAATGTGTTTAATGCCAATCTAGAAAGGTAATATGTTTCATATGTTATCAGAGATTTTTTTAACATTTCCATTTGCTTTTATAAACTTTATTTTTTGAGACTGAATATCATCTACTTTCCACACTGTCTCATGAATTGTAGTCTGTATCTTAAAAGTGGTTCATGATAACAAAGGTACATTTAAGGCACTGATTTGAAGTGATATATTCTAACTTTTATTGTAGTATTTTTATTAATATTTTTGCCTACATGCATGAGCTTAGCTGGTATCACTTAGATATCTGACATGTTAGATCTTTAAGATCAGGTAGTTAAAAGTCTAATTTTGGACATATAATTACTCTCGGACATAAATTGCATATGTAATTATTTGCAGATGTAAAATTAGAGGCCTGTTGAAGCCCAACTGAAAAACAATCTTTTAGTGTATTGTACATACTGATGAATTGACTTATATGTGACAAAATATCACCCTATTGCATCTGACAAAGTGGGCTCCAGCCTATGAAAGCTTACGCCTAAATAAATTTGTTCATCTTTAAGGTGCCACATGATTCCTTGTTGTTCTTGCTAAAACAGACTAACAGGGTTACCGCTCAAACTTATTAAAACTGAATTTCTGTTTTTTGGGAGAAAAAGCATGTTTGTATTATAATCTTGCGTAATAGCCACAAAACAGAACGTGTGGTATCTCAGAATTACCTAGGTGCTCTCATTCACACTGCTGAACGAAAGGGTACTTGTGTGCAGAATACATTAGTACAGACTGTGAGTCCTTGACATAGGTTCAGGAGGAGGATCAGATGTCTCAGCCTGGTAACAGAGCCTTATAGGCTTGTTGAAGTATGGCCATTCAGAGATTGGTAAGAAATGATTTAGTAGTCTTAGTCCTCTTCCAGCCACCTGTTTCCATTTTTTCTTAGATGGTATCACCAGTACCACACCAGAACTGGCGTGCTGATTGTGTATTTAATCTTAGTGCCTACAGAGTCATCCTGGAACTAGAACTATGCTCCTACCACTAGACAGAGATCAAGGAGAACAGTGCTCAGACATATTATCAAGGAGATGCAGGGGAATTTTCACTGATAGCTGCCCAAGAAGTGCCTGCTGTCTGGATAGCTGGCAGATTTATGTAGCTAGCCACACAAGCCCATCACACTGAAATAATAAATTCAAAGAACAATGTGGGGGTGCAAGGATTTCCCTCTCCAGATGCATACAAAGGGAAAATAAGTCACTTGTATTTCTCTTAAACATGTTAGAGAATTTTAGAACTCTTGGGGACAAATTGTACAGCAGGAAATACAAATATTGTTAGGTGGAGTGTCAGGCATCTCTGTCTTAGAAAGTTGAAGAGAAATGGGAGGGAATTCAGTCACAAAGAGAAGAATTATCCATCTGTTGAATGACCTGATCTACAAAAGGTGATTCACAGTAATAAGTACATAAGTGATGAGTGAGATGGGAAGGAAAGGTGTACAGATGCACAACCACCTGGACACATTCAAAAGCCAAAAGCAGCAAGAGGTGGAAGAGACTTTAGAGTGGTCTAAGTAGATATAATTAAAAAAGTAGAGGAACATTTGGATAGGTTAGCAGGAAATCTTAAGGTCATTGAGCTGAGCTAGCTTGAAGAACTGCCTCTCAAAGGCAGAAGAGACCCCTCACACAGGTCATTTAAATGGTGGTAGGGTGCAGAGAACCATTTAATTTATCTAACCTTATAAATTCATACAGCTTCAGTGTGCCATGGTATGACTTGCTTGCCACTATCTGTCCCTGTCAGTTTTCTGTCACTTCCAGTATGCTTCTCATTAGAAAAGGAACTTACAATTAAATGGTAGACAATCAAGGCAGCTTCAGTTAATGATGCATTTATGCTGAATTTCTGCCAGTTCACTATCTGACCCTGTATTTGGTAGGCTGGTTCTTTCATTTTTGTCTTGGGTTTCCTCTCATGATTTTGATCAGTTCTTGACATGTAAAGATAAAAACTGACCAATCTTCATTGTTGCAAGGTCAAGGAAAAGGAAATTTTAAAAGGTATCAAATTTTCTGCGGTTCCTAGGCTAATAATGTCTTTGACACAAGTAAGTCTCGTTTGTAACATTGTTTATTCACAAGTATTTTATATGCCCACAATGTTAACTTGACCTACTATCTGCACTCAAGTTTATTTCTGAGTTGCTAGGAAGAATTGGAAGAAATGGCAAGGTAAACTTTCCTTTAATTTTTTAATCGTGCTGAAATTCTGTAGCCTTTATTGGTAAATTCTATTGCTGTTGCCATCAAGAAGAATGCAAATTTGTTAGGAAAAGAATCTTTAAAAATATTGCATTGTTCTGTGAGTAAAAACAAATGTGAGTTTTAACCACCACCCTGTATCCTTTTTTTTCAAGTTTGGATGATGCAGACCTGGGGAGGGCAAACAAGGCCACATCGGGGTATGGAAGTTGTATGGAGGACCATGAATGCTCATAAGATTGGGGTTGGGATGTGGGAGGGGGTGAGAGTTCCAGATGGGACTACAGGCTCTGAGGTGGGGCCAGAAATGAGGAGTTCAGGGTGGGGCAAAGACTCTGGGTTGTGGCATAGGGTTGGAGTGCAGTGGGTGGGGAAGGCTCTGTTTGGAGGTTCAGGCTCGTGGTGAAGCCACGGATGAGGATTTTGTGGTGTAGGGGAGGGGCTCCAGGCTGGGACTGAAGGGTCTGGAGGAGCTCTGAGCTGGGATATGAAGGGTGAGGAGCCTCAGGATTGCAGTCTCCAGGCTCCATTTACCTCCTCAAGCAGCTCCTGTTACGAGCAGCATGTCCCCTTTCTGGATGGCTCCTATGCAGAGTCACAGCCAGGTGGCTCTGTGTGCTGCCCCCACTCATCTATTCACAGGCACTTTACCTTTATATCTTGGGCAGTGCTTGGGGTGGGGGGCATCACTTCTAGGAGATGCAGAGCCACAGCATGTGCAGAGCAGAACCAGCCCCAGACTCTGCTCCCCAGTGGAACCTCAAGGGCCAGATTACAAAGGCTGATGGGCTGGATTTGGCCCCCAGGCTTTAGTTTGCCTTCTCCTCATGTATGCACTTCATGTCTCACTGGAAATGCTAAAAAAAAAGACTTCTGAGGCATTTCCTCCTTAGTTGTGTCTACAGTAGGCAATTCTTTTGAAAGAACAGGCCTCAGTTGGAAGTAGCGCATGGCGCGTCTATACACACCGCGTGCTCTTGCAAACACGAAATCAACAGTAGACGCCAAAGGAATCAAAACTGCTCTTCCAAGCAGAAAATAGGAAGAGGCTGCCCTTCTGAGGTCTTTTTTTTTTGAAAAAGGACGTGTGTGAATGTTCTGTATCCCACTTTTTCAAAAGAGTGGGGTCCGCCATGGCAGAGATCAGCTGTTAAGTGGAGATGTGCTGCCCAGCCCCTGCAGGGCTCTATGCTCTGTGTGTAGCGGCTCTTAAAACCAGATGGACCTGGAAACTCCATTGCAGGAGGCTGAGAGCTTGCAGTCAGCAGCCCTCATATGTTCAACCCCGCATGCCTCAGTGACACCCTGAGCAGCTGCCGGATGGCCATGGCCAGCACCTGGGCAGGTCAGGAGCCCCAGGGCCCCCTCTCTGAGCATGTCCAGGGTTTGCACGGGTCCAGCCAGTGGGGAAAGGTGTCCCTCCTCCTGGACGGAGCACAAGCTCTGCGACCAGCTAGGACTCTGGCAGGAAGAGGAGATGCTCCAGGTGATCGGGACAAAGTGGCAGAATGGGGCTGTCTTCGCCCAGCTGGCAAGGGCCTGAGTACTTGGGGTCACCCTGCCTGCACTCCTGACCAAGTTAGGAGTAAGGTGAAGGAGCTGTGGCAGAGTTGCACCCGGGCTTGGGACTCAGCCAGCTGGTTGGGGGCCACCCCCACTTCGTGCCCCTACTACCGGGAGCTCAGGACCCTCCTGGGACACCTCCTCCCCACCTGCTCTCCTGGACACCTCAGAGTAAAGGGACTTTGGAGTAGTGTGGGCACTTTGAAGTACCCATGGCTGACCTGTGGCTACACGCAAGCCAGCACGTCAAAGTTTGACACTTCCAAGTTGCTGCGGGGGAGGTTTTGTCTAATGAAGTGCTTGCATATGCACTGCAGCACTTCATTAGTAATCTCCCAACACCCTAATTACTATGCCCCCTTCGAAGTACAGGGCTAGTTTAGACACAGCCATACTCTTTGAAGAATGGCACTCGGGCATCTGAAATAAACATTCACCATTGGGTTATATCAATATTAATGAAAAATGGCAACATTCTGAACCATTATTTCTCCTGTAGTTGCAGACCTTCCTATGCATGGTCTGAGCTGCAAACTGTGTCTGCTTTCTTCAAGTTCTGCAGTGCAATGTTACTAAATGACAGATACTGTTAAGATTATAGTGCTGCCATGGCCAGTTTTACAATTTCACATAGAAAGCAAAGCTAGGATGAGGTACGGGGGGAAAAGAGAACTTTCATTAGTGGGTATGTTAAAGCTTCAAAAGGCAAAAGCGGCATTCATATCGTGCCATTGTTTCTGCAATCAGTGAGAAGAACATCAGGTGGACAGAGCCATACTGTCTAATAATCGCTGGTGCAGGGCTAGCTGAAAATTCTGAAAATTCTGTCAGACCCAGAAAGGCAGTGTATGAGCTTTTACTGAAGTCAGAAGCAGCAGTGGGAATAGACAACTTTTTGATGTATAGGTGTGTGAGGGAGATACTCCAGATGTTAAGTTATGACACTCTGTCCTAAGTGTTTTTATCTCTTTGCTTACAGTAGCTTAGAGTATATTTTATACAGACAATATCACATTGCCTGTTAAAGGCAATAAAATGCTCAACAGAGAGCAGCAGTTTTGCTTGGAGAAGTTTTCGCTTTTTTGCAAGTCGCTACATGTGCTCAGTGGGAGTTAGGTGTCTTTGAAAATTGTGCTCTTCATCACTGCAATTTATACTTAGACACCAGGTTAAATATAGAGTGCACGCTTAAGCAACTTGCTGAATGAGGTTCCAGAATATTACATTGCGTCTTTTAATTGTATTTGGTGGGATGGCTGTTTTTAAACTGAGAGTAAAAGAACTCTGGATTGATCATTATCTCTTCCCAGGCATTGTCTTTATCCTTCTATGCACTCATAATAAACAGTTTTAGAACAGAATTCTGAATGGCTGTCATGTTTCTCTTAAAACAAAATATGCTGTGACGGGCTGCATAGGAGGGAGGATGCAGCAGTCTGAGCCATAGCATGGCAGTATATCCGTCACTATGACTGATTTTACAGTTGCTGTTAATGTGCCATATTATTAGCCAGACATGTTCACTGGGGGGCTGTATTAATGAAGGAGTTGTATGGGATTTACCCTTGAGTTTTCAAAGTTGTTGGGAGAGAGAATACCTGTGTCCCCATCCCGTATAAATTACGTCACATCCAGATTCATCCACAATGGTTGTCAATTGTGCCATGATCCCTTTCTGTCTAGACAAATATACTGTGAGACCCTGGGCAAGGGGAAAGGCCCTCAGCTTCAGTTTAGGCCAGTGGTGGGCAAACTGTAGTCCACTAGGGTGCCACCTGTGGCCCATGGACCTCTAGCTGTGCCCCTCCCCTTGTGCACCAGAGCCCCATGTTTCCTATTCCTCTCCTACCTCCCAGAACTTTTGGAGTGCCACCGATCACCTGCTCCAGCTCTGGGAGGGGGAGGTGCATGGATGCAGTGTGAATCAGGTGATTCATGGTGCTCCAGAAGGGTGGAGGAGGAGCAGGTAAGTTCCAGACTCCAGTGCTCTGGTGCATAGAGGTGCATGGGGGATGGGCAGCCGTGGGGATGCAGGGGAACACCAATGGGCCACAGGCTGCCGCAGCGCATGGGAGTGAAGGAGGGCCACTCACGCTTCCCATTCATGATTCATGGTTGCCCATTACTGGTTTAGGCCCACCAAGTCTATTGCTGGCCTTGATGAGATCATAAAAATGGGGTAGCAATCCATATGGGGGTCCCTGAGAGGTGGGAAAAATATCCAAGAAGTTGTTTGAATAGAAGTGCAGCTGCTGTCATCTGAGTACAATCAAGATTGTGGGTGTGTATGTGTGTGTGTTTACTCAAGTAGTTTTCCAGAGGGACAGTGGTGATCTGTACTTAAGTACATCCTCTCCCTCAAGCAGCTGTACTTTTACTCGAGTAAATTTTCCAAGTAACTTATTCAAGTACTTTCCCCATCTCTGGTCCTAGCTCTGAGTTTGAGACCCAGTACTTTGCGAGAAGGGAGATGAGCCTGACCACTTTCAGCTTCCTTTGCTTTGCTGGTTCTGGCATCTTTCCAGTGACCACAAGCACCATAGGACCTGACCTAGATTTGGAATAAGAGATAAGTAAGCACAATTATTCATCAATATATCTCCAGGACACCTAGCAGAAACTGAATGTCCTTCGGCACTGGGCTTATGAATCCTTTTTTTCTGATTAATTTTGTGGAACATGCTGCGTCTGTCTTTGTAACTAAGTAAGGAGCATACTCCTCCGTATTTATACACGAGCTTCTCTGTTTGTCTGGGATAATATCAAGTATTTCCAGTGTGCACGATCCTTCCCCCAACCTACATTTTTCTGCTCTGTCTCCTCTCTTTAGAGCTATACTTTGAAACACCAGTTGCACAGTGCAGCTAGCAACGCTCAGTGACCTCCCACAATGGTAAGTTTGTCATTTCAAAACAGCAATTGATTTACCTCATCTTGACACATGGAGATCCTGTCTGTATCCTTTAATCCATTCTTGTGAGTGAGCAGTGGCACTGAAAGTAAAAGAAGTTGAGGTGGTAGCTGTCAGGCCAGCAGAAATGGAGTTTGATATGCTCATGTGTTTACACTGTACCGCAGTAAAACAAACTAGGAGACTAAATGATAAATTAAATTGATACTTTATTATTGCAAGTTAATGGTCTATGTACCACATGCTAACAGGACATTTTCCAGTGCCCGGAGGTCCTATATCTCTGGCTAATCTGTTTGTGTTTTGTTAAGATACATTGGAAATAAAAATATTTACAGAACCTAGCTGCATCTACTATCTTTCAAATCATATAGGTTAATTATTTCCTATTTCAAATTTCTTATTTTAGTCCCAGTTTTTTTTTCTTCACAGAAAAGTGTGAAGTGGAATGGCCAATAATAAAATGCAGTGGGGGGACGGGGGAGAAGAGAAATTGGTCCTGATTTTAAAAGTATTTTTTATCTGTAGACTTCTTGGTATTCCTTTCCTACCCCCTCAACTAGGCTGTATGCAAAGTTGTGCTAGGGAACTCAAAGTTGGCATCTGGTCCCACAGCTTGAAACGTGCCTTGGAATCTGTTTTAATTAGATCTAGCCCATAATAACTTAATTACCAATCCACCCACCAAATTAACTTTCAGATTTTAGCAGCCACGTTGTGTAAAAAAACCAAAAATATTCTGAAGCAGATGCCTTACTGATTTCTGTCTAGTTCATTGAGGTTAGAAGTGTTGTGAAGTACATTGTGATAGTTGCAAAAGCTGCAGATCTCAAAAAGTAGTTGTTAGTGAGGAATTATGGTCAAATAAGCCTGTTTTTGGGAATGGCTCTCCAGGGATCACTTCTAGGCTCAGTGCTACTCAGTATTTTTATTGGTGATCTGGAAGTAAATATAAAATCATGGTTAATCAAATTCATAAATGACAAAATGTAGCTGAGGTAAATGATGAGATTGGGGCATCCATATAGAGTGTTATGGGTCTATTAGTAAGCTGGGCCAGTTTGGACAAAATGTGCTTTAATACAGCCAAATGTGAAGTATACTTTTAGGGAAAAGAACATAGGCCATACCTACAAAATAGAGAACTGTATCCCAGAAGGCAGTAACTCTGAAAGAGGCTTAGGGGTCACACTGGACAAAAGGAGTTTCCAGTGTAATGCAGTGGCTTGATTCTGGGATGCAGAAGTAAAGGAGAAATAAAGTGATTTTCCCCTCCTCTGTATGTGAAACTTGCATTTCTGAAACCAATCCCAGAATCAAACACCCAGTTCTGATGTTCCCAATTTAAAAAAGATGATAAACAATTGCAGAGGATCCAGAAAAGAGCCAGAAAAGTTGTGAGACTGAGGAAAATGTCTCCAATGAGAGGCTGAAGGATCTTAATCTGTTTATTGTATCAAGAAGGAGAGAGAGAGGTGACTTGATTTATGATGTATAAGTACCTTAATGGGTAAAAATTACTGGACATGCAAGGGCTTTTAAATCTAGTTGCCAAGGAATATAAAACAGAAGTGTCTGGAAACTGAAGCCAGACTAATTTTCAATAAGAAATAATGGATATGTTGTAATGGAGAGAGTGATTAATTATTGGAACAAACTGTCTAGGGAAGCAGTGGCTTCTCCATCACTTGACGTCTCTGAATCAAGACTAGATGCTTTTCCAGGAGATATTTTCTTAAGCAGACATGATTTATTGGGCTTAATACAGGGTGGCTGGGTGACACTCTGTGGCCTGTATGACACAGAAGGTCAGACTAGACAAGCTCCTCTCTGGTCACATCTTTCCCTCTTTTCAGCACTCATGCTCTAAGGCCAAGCCTATGCTGCAGTGAAAGGTCGAATTAAGGTATGCTATTCCAGCTACAGTAATTACATACCTGGAGTTGATGAACCTTAATTCTGGCTTCTGTGCCATTCCCGTTATAGGAGGGGGTCAGCTTCCCTTACTCTTAATGAGAGGCAGGCCTACTGGTGTCACCATGGGCACCCTGTAAGTTTGATTTAGTGCATCCCTATGAGGCATGCTAAGTCAAACTCTGGAAGATCTTCTGTGGCAGGGTGAGTTTTTCCAGAAGTGTAGACATGGCCTAATTTCTTCCTTTTTGGGCATAATCAGTTCAGGAAAAGTCTGGCAGGAGCATTTCTCTTTCAGGTTAGTCTGACTGTTGCTAGTCATCATCTATATCTAATGAATGACCATCAACAGTGTGTAAATGGCAAATTTTTAAAACAAAAATACCCAAGTGAAGGAGAAGGGTCAGAAGAGGCAGACGCCCTGTTTCAAGCTCATCTGGCACTGGGAAATTCTTCTTTATATTTATTCATTGTGTGGCCATATCAGTCTTCTGTTTATTTTAAGGGAAACTAGACATCCTTTTCACACGTGAGAACCCATATTGCCCCCTGCCCCCAAATGTTCTTTAAAGTCAAACTAATTTATTGAGAGTTGTAAGCAGCTTTTGAGCTTCTGTTAGTAGGTGATTGAAATGAGTAAAGGAAAGGAAAAAGAAAACCCTCCCGTTTTAAAATAAAATCATCTTGGCAGAGAAGACATAACATTTGATGTCTTTCTCACTGTGTGGACTTTGAAGAACAAGAGCCAATGCACCTGACCATATACCAACTCACTTCAAATTTCTCCTGCTGTAACAAATTAATTATTTTGTTTTTTGTCCTAAACTTGTGTGGTATTGTTACATAGCTCTTGTGATAGGCTACTGTGCTGCAGTCCAAAGGTGTCTGTAATGATCTTCTGCCTTCAGATTGATGTAGGTAGCCTCTTTCCATTCTAGTTTATCTTGTATTCTTAATATACTAGTGCACTGAAGTAAAATGAAAGGGTTTGAGCTAGTACACTCATTCCAAAGAAAAAATTCATTTTTTGCTATGTACCGATAAGCTACTGCTGTTACCTGGCCATCCGGGAGCTTCTGAAAATAATAAAACAAGCTTGAGCCCTAAATCTAAGGGTGTCTCTGCTCCAGTTTTCCCTGTTAGCTGTGTGCTTGGGCAGCTGCCCATGACAGGTTCATGTGCCACCCAGCTGACTGGCAGAGCAGCCACAGCTGCCCACAGCCAGCAGCATGTGTTTCTATGGTGGTGCACTTCTGTGCATGCCTCTGCACATAAAATTTATGCCTCTGCACATAACAAAAGTTATTGGATGGAAAAAATTAGAGGGAAAATTGGTCTATATGGGAAACAAAAACCTGTGATTGGCCCATGCCAGCCAACTCAAGCTTTAGCTGCTGGGTTGCCTCATGGGTGTGTAGATTTCCAGGCTTGGGATGGAACTCAGGTTCTGGGACCCTCACCTATGTCAGGGTCCCTGAGCCTGGGCTGCACCCCTAGCCTGGAAGTCTTTGCAGCAGTGAAAGAGCCCCATAGCTTGAGCCCCACAACCCTCTGTGGGCTGGCACAGGCTGGCTTTGGTTTTTGTTTGCTATGTAGATATACCCTGATTGACCTCACTTTGCTGAGCATTAGAGCTCAGCAGAGAGCTACTGAAGGAAAATTGCTGCCCAGGTACTTCCTAATTCCCATCTTGTTCTACTCCCAGTCATTGGAAATGTCACAGCCCTACACCTGGCTGGAGAATTTACCATTACAGTAGTAATCCATCAGGAAATGCCCATTTAACTTCTGTTGAATGATCATAACATAAGGGAAACCAAATCCACATATGAAAGGCTAAGTACGAGGTAAGGAAAACACCTTTGTAACTCTATGAAAATTACTGTAGCTACAACATTTTCAGATCATATTACCATGTCAGCTGTGGGGAAAATGATAAAATACACAATCAGATGTTTTCCCACACTGTAGTGGATCCTATTCCATCTTCTTGACACCTCTATGTTGGCAGTAACATTTTCTGTTACTTTCTTCTATGAGCTCAATAAAAGCAATTTTTAGACTGGTACATGTTGTATCTTCACATTCCCAGATGGATAATTTCCAGCTTTATAAATTCTGTTTGGTAATATGCAAATCCTTGAGAAACACAAAGTATCGTTTTTGAGGTTTTGAGACTGTTATTTGCTAAACGAGTTTGTCAAAAGCTAGCAGTTAGAGGGGTGGAATGCTATAAAAGTGAAATCCAACTAAATTGATGAGCCTGATTCTGCTGTTATTTATGCCAATGTAAATCAGGAAGCATTTTAGTGAAGTCAGTGGAAGTAGATCAGTTCAAAACTGGTGTGAGATTGGAATTTGGGCCCAAATATTCAAATAATTTGCTAGGAACAGATGTTGCACGAGCAATTAAGCAGACCCATAGCGTTCATTTCAGGTATTAGGGTAATACATCTGACTGATAGCGTATCACTCCTGTGGGAGATCTGCATCGATAAGCAGATAAGCCCCACTATTATTAAATTATCCTGGTTCTATGTATGGTAAGAAATGTTATGAAAATTAACTTGCATTCTTCCTAATCTGCAGTCCCCCACTACTTTGCAAACAGATTTCTGGCTTTCTTTTGACTTTCCTATTCTATCATTAGGGGAGGTGAGATCTTGGAAAGGAGGCTCCCAGTAGGCTCACTTATTTTGATGTAGGTAGGTTTCTCCTTGTTTCTGGTTTAGAAAAGGATTTGCTCAGAGAACTGGCAATAGGACATAGCTCTAGGAAGCCAGCACAATAACCCTAGCCCATTCGTGCAGTACTCAAATATTCTCACCATTCCCAGGCTGTTTGTTGGCCTATGGCTACATGAGCATTGATCTCACTCAAAGGCTACGTCTACACTAGCATTCCTCTTTTGAAAGAGGCATGCAAATGAAGAAAATCAAAAATGCAAATGAGGTGCAGATTTACATATCTGGCACCTCATCTGCGTCTTCTTTCAAAAGATGGGGTTTCTTTTTGAAATAACCACATCTACACTGCTTTTTTTCTTTTGAAAGAAGCTCTTTTGAATAGGCAAATGAGGTGCCAGATATGTAAATCTGCACCTCATTTGCATTTTCAATTTTCTTCATTTGCTTGCCTCTTTCGAAAGAGGAATGCTAGTGTAGACACAGCCAAAGTGTTTGTCTACACTACCAAGTTTTGTGGACAAAACTTATGTTGACGCCCAAAACTTGACAAAACAAAACCCACTGGGGGAGTTCACAAGAGATCCTTCTGTTGACCCAATCATATCCACACTGAGGGCACCATCATCGACAGTGAGAGGTATGATACCCCACAGTGCAGTGTTGTGGGAAGTCAGAGGTGATCCCTCTGCATCTTGGGATTTCTTCTGAGTTCTCCCACAGCCTTCTCAGCTGCTGAGAGAGGCATCATGAGTGAGCTCTCCAGGCAGCAGAAAGCAGCACAACAATCTGCTTCCCCCACCCCCACTGCTGCAGCAGCAGTCTCTCTGGGCTGAGGAGCATTTCAGTGATTTATTCTTTCTTTGTTCCCCAAATGGAGCAGCTCACTCAGCTGTCAGCTACTTCCCAGAGCTTTGAAAGGGGAGGGGCACACATCTGCAGGGCAACAGAGTTCAAACACTGAGTAGAGCAATCAGAGCAGGCATTGTGGGGAACAGGTGGAAGCCAGGGCTGTGGACAAAACAAACAGCAGAGTCTACATTGGCTCTTTGTTGACAATAAAGGGAGGAGAGAAAAAAAGTGTGTCTGGTATGAGTGGAAGATTTTTGTTGCCGAAACTGGGTGTTTTTCCTGACATAAGTTGCATTGTAGTCTGAACACACTCACTGTTTTGCAACCAAAAGGCAGTTTTTGGTGACACTTGGCAGTGTAGTCATACCCAAATTCTCCATGGACAGCTGTCCTCTTACCCCAGCCACTGCGACAGCAGGCACTGTTCACCTCTGTTGTGTCACTCAGAAGAGAGCCTGAGGTTGAACATGGAGACTAAACTCCTATCCCTAGAAATGGTCTGGGTCAAGGGTGTGGCACTAGGAGGGCAGTAGTGGGAAGATTTAAAATGGTGCCAGCACAGAATATCTGTGCTCTGTGGGTTGTGGACTTCAACCTCCACCTTTGTTAACTTTCTGTGAGCCCTGAATTCATAAACTTTAAAAAAAACGAAAAAAACCCACCTTGTGCGTTCCTCCTCTGCTTTAACAAAATGGCTGCAAGCCTGGATGGTTGCCCCTTTATTTATTACTTGATAGCTACCATTTCAGTCGGAGTTTTTTCCACACCAGATAAAAGGGTTTTGTTACGACCAGTTAGTATTATGGAAAACTCCTTTAGGTCAGTAGGCACCATGGCTTGATGTTTCTCAGAATCAGTTGTGTGACATCCAGGAGACACTCAGCTCTTGTGAAGGCCTCCTGTCAGCTAAGCATGGAGCTGAAATCTTTTTTTCTGCTCCTGGCCCCGCCTTTAGGTTGTCAACCTTGACTGATGTGTAGTCAGTGACTCAGCCCTCTCTCCATCTCACACAACCAAAATTGAATGAACCCTTTCTCGGGTTACAAAGTCCGGCAAGGGCTATCTGTTTTAATTCATTAACCTTCTCTTTGGGACCTTTGTTTAGAGTCCATCTGGAACTGTTGGTCTACCTCCAGCCTTGTCTCTGGCCTCTTTAGGTGTAAACCCTTTTCTTGGGCTTTTAAACTAGAAGTGTCCTCTCTCTGATTTTGATTGCTCCATCACTGGCTGGTTGGGGAACCAGGGTTTGCCCACTTCTGGGTGGGCCTCTTCCCACCTGGCCTCCTTAGCTTTATGTTAAGAGCTCTCAGGTTTTCTCATTCCCAGGTTCAACTAATACAGGCCATTGAGTTATCTTTGACCGGAGCAGAGCAGCCTTCCTAACGCTTCAGGGCCCGGCTCAGGCCCTGCAGCTCCTTTTGTCTGTGGCTGCTGGCCTCTAATTGGCTACTTCTGTGTAGGTTGTCTAGGCAGGCTGGAAGGGCGCACCTTCACTGTTCCTTTTGTGAGGCATGGTACATTGGGACCTCCTGCAGAGGCCCTCAAAAGGCCAAATACACACCATCACAATGGGGTGGGGAGGATGGACTGTGCTTTTTGGGTCTGCTGTCTTTACCCTCTCTTTAAGTAAAAGCTGAGTGTATGATGTTTGTCATGTGCTCCTGTGTTTGCTAAAGTGCCAGGCAATATGCGCTCCAGCTATTTTACTGCAAATGAAGCAGCTTTATCAGGGAGTGAATCTTGCAGATAATGATTTTATTTAAGTGACCGGCTGCCTTAAGATGTTAGCACAGAGAGGGCGAGTGTTTGGGGTGCCAATCAGGCTGTTTCTCCATAGGAGGAAAAATTATTTAGGAAAACAGCAATATTAATAGCTTTTGTACTCATCTATAATTGTGGTCCATGAATGGGGTATTTTATTGGTTGATTCTTTCCTTCCATGACATTAATATTATACGAACCCCCCCACCAAATCTTGAAGATATTCCACGTATGTTTTGCTGAGCAAACACCAATGATGAGGCCACAAATTTAGAAGTGTTTCTATTTGCATAGAATGGCATTAATTTTCTATTCTTTCCTAGCCAGGATGAGAGGAGAAACAAATAATTTATTCATACAAAAACAGTCCACATGAATCATTTATTTTTAGCCTGTGCTTACAATTTTCAGAGCTCTCTTCTTATGCATCAAGTTGCAAATTAACAGAAAATTTCTGAAGGGTGATTTTTGCCCAAAGAGAAGCATCAGTCATGGAAACAGCACCGCCTACCTGGGAAAACAACATATGAGGGTGAGAAATATATCTACCTTAGGCAATGCCATTTGCTGACAAAGTAACTGTGAAAAGATCATCAGTAGAAAAAGTAGTGCTCCCAACATAGCGTCAAAAAGCAAAGATCTGCAGTCAACTTACACGGGAAGAGATTGAGAATAATTTTGTAATTCCGGTTATAAATCGTGTTATTTTTGATTTTCATCAGTGTGCTTGAAAGCAGAATTTCAGTCACAATATTTAATTTAGGGGTGGACAAACACTCTGGGATAACATAAGAAATTTCCTAACTTCCCTGAACTTTCGTCCATTTTCAGAACCAAAATCAGCTGGAGCAAATCCTGATCCCATTGAAGTCAATGGCAAACAATCCATGGAGTTTAATACGTGCAGAAATTCCTCATGTCACAAACCTTCTGACAGGGGGAAGGATTGGTTTTTTTTTATTTTCTGCCTATAGAAAATATACCGGGGTAGCCTGGGTACAACAGTTCTTTTTTTTTTTTTTTTATCTGCAGCCCAGAACAACACAGAAATCCATCACAACTGGAGAGGATAGACAATACACAGTGTATACTCTGATCTTAATATTAAAGTGCTGAGCATTAATGCTTTATTATAATATATAATGTATAATTTATTTATCTGTAAAACCTAATGTACAACTAATAAATAATTGAACCAAACAGTCAACAAACTAGATAGGCAAATGCACCATTTAGTAGAAAACTTTTTTTTTTTAAATGAATGTTGAAACCAATAATGCACCTATGACAAGAATGAGCAAGCAGCACAGGGACTGGAGAAAATACAGGAACAGTTAATATTGCAGTTTCTAATGAATGAAATTGTTTTGTGTGAACAGAAATAGTGCCTCCAGCAGAAGTTATAACTGTGGTTCAACTCTTTAAAGGGCCATCATTTCCTGACTAACCTGGACATTTATATTTTGTGGGTGATTTTTCTATGTAGTTAGATGGCTGTGTTGCCCAAAATTCTATCAGCCAGGAATATTATATGGGTTTCTAAAGTATAAATTGTTTATTGTATGCATTCTTTGAAAATTTCAAAATATTTCAGAAAAGTACATTGGAGTTGACAGTACAACTACTGAGCTTGACTTTATATTTTCTGCTGGGTGAAGGGGTGATGTGAAGATTTTTTGGGACAAAGAATACCACTGTACAATTGATCAGATGGAGCTGATTCCTATGTGTATGGAAAATGTGCAAGAGGTCTGAGGATTCATACTGTCAAAAGATCTGACCACGATGGTTTCTGTAATATGGAACATTAACTTTATGATGTCTTCTATTAATTTGAAAGTAGGAGAGTTTCAAACATATAAATGCACTGCAGGACTGTACTTCTGAAACCCATGAGTCTCTGGTCTGGCAACATCTACAGTCTTGCAGAAGGAATGTGGATGTTTCTGGACCAGAAAACCCCTGGCTGGAGCCTACAGCTGGGTTTGGAGTCCTCAGAGGTAACAGCAACATGGCTGGAGTTGGGGCCAAAGCCCTCAGAGGTAGTGGCAGTGTGGCTGTGGCCAGGAGTGGGGCCAGAGCCCATACCTGGCAGCAGTGGGGCCGGAGCTGGGGACAGAGCCTGTGGCCTCCAGCGTTGGGGCCAGTGGCAGGGAGCTGCAGAGAACAGCATTGAGGCTGGAACTGGAGGTAGGGGAGGCTGGACAGGGCTGGAATCAGAGTAGAGGTGGGCTGGTGGCAGGAGACCTCCCCTGGTCCAGCAAATACCCTACTTCAGGAACAGTGTGATCCTGAAGGTACTGAACCTCAGAGGTAAAAGCAATTTAAAGTTTGAAATGGAAAATGTAACAAAAGCTAGAGAAGTCAGGGGACACTGACCCATGTCATATGCAAAGGACAATGAACCTCTGCTGTCGTAATCCAGGTCAGGTGACTGAGACAAGGGAATTAAATTCTGGTTTTTTACCCACTCTGCTTTCATGCCCTTATTTCAGTAAATCAAGTGAAATGTCATTATGTCAAAGGTGGAAAAATGAAATTAATTTTTTCCAATGACAATACATACCAGAGTATTTTGAAAAGAAGTGAAGAAAATCTCCAGTTTGAAATTATGAAAGGAATTTAGATGAGAACTTCATTTCATGAACTGTGCCAGGACACCAAAGTCAGTACGTCCACTTCTGAGAGAAGTGCAGTTGTAATCTTGAATGACTGCAAGCAATCTACCTTCAGCAATGCAGTTTCATCACTAGTGACCAAGAAAAGACTCAGAGGAAAAAGCTACTGAGATAACAATGCCACTTGCTATATCACTTCGCCTTTGCTTGGATGTATTCCAACTGAGTGTTGGGAAAACATGTCTGTGCTTAGCTTGCTAGACTAAACAAAAAAAAAGTCAAAACCCAGGGTGTTTTATCTGTAGCTAGCCATATCTTATCTCTTTTGGGCCCATCAGTGTGGTATCTGCAGCTATCCTTTTGCTTCACTATAGACTGTTAACTGATGTACTGCAAAGAAAGTAACAAGTGTATGGCCTTTTGGTGCATTTACCTTTGCCAAATTCTTTTAAATTCAATGGAACTGAAATGCTCCTGTTTAGACTTTACGGCTGTGTCTACACAAGTCCCTTTCTTTCAAAAGGGGCATGTTAATGAGCGGGTTTGAAAGATGCTAATGAGGCGCTGCAATGAATAGGCAGTGCCTCTTTAGCATAATGGCAGCTGCAGTGATTCAAAAGTGCGGCTTTTCGAATCGTGTGCCATCCATGGAGACGGCGGGGGGGGTCCTTTCGGAAGGTCCCCAGTTTTCGAAAGCCCTTCTTCCTATCTGTCTGTTGTTAGGACGAAGTGCTTTCGAAAACTGGAGGGGTCCTTTCAGAAGCCTGTCTCCATGGGTGGTGCGTGATTCGAAAAGCTGCACATTCAAATCACCGTGGCCACCATTATGCTGAAGAGGTGCTGCATATTCATTGCAGTGCCTCATTTAGCATCTTTCAAACCTGCTCATTAACATGCCCCTTTCGAAAGGAAGAGGCTCGTGTAGACACAGGGTAAATGTAATAAGAGAATACATTATACTATGTTTAATTGGCAGGCATTAAACTTGGATGGCTCTCAGACAGCTGAATTAGTTGAATCATAATGCGTGCCATTGATTCAGGACAATATGAGAAAAATTCCATTTAGAGTAGGATGCTGCTCAGATTGAGGTCAATTAAAACTTCAATAGAAGATGAATTAGCACTGTTAATGGTGGGAGTTTTCAGACACTACCAAGGTCTCACCTAGCCATTATTTGCATGTAATATTTTGGATATGGTTTTAAAATATGAAAGTTAAGAGCGATTTTTAAAGGAAAAGAATTCATCAGGAAATCACCAGTCCCCAAATGAACCATTTCCTTATGCTTGTTTAGAACATATTTTACATCAAGACATTTCATACTAACTTTACATCAGCTTGTCCTCACTGCAGTGTCCACTCAATGACACCTGGTTAAAATTACACTGTTAAAATGTAATTAACATACCCTGTACCTAAATAATAAATGGAAGTATTTGAGATGTCACAAGAGATATTGAAAGGCAACAGATGTTAAAAATGCTGAAATGATTCTTATTTAAGAGAACGTGCAATTACACGGTGGAATTTGTTGCCTCAAGATATTGAAGGCAACGCACTTGAAGAGACTGCATACAACTGAATCCTTTTTGGTAGCCAATGTAACATTCATGTTGGCTTATCATTGGTTGTATTTTAGCACCTGCAGGTAAAAATTAGCACTTCTAGTTTTCTTTCTGTATAGTTGATTCAGTTATATATAGTAACTATTCTCTAGAGTCTTTATCTTCAGCAAAGAGTGTGGCTATATCTACACTACAGCGATCTGTCAACAGAAGTCACTGTCGGAAGATAATCTTCTGACAAAACTTCTGTCAACAGAGCACGTCCACACAACAAGACAGGTTGCTCTCTCAATCCACTCTGTTGACAGAGAGCAGCCAGACTGCCTGGCTGCTTTCTTGACTCAGTGGGCTCTGGAACTCTATCACACAGGGTTGCATGTCTGGTAAGCCCTTCTGGGATCCCTGGCCAGGTGCACCTTTACCCCCTCAAGACCCCTTTCTCTGCCCCTGCTGAGGTTTGCCTACCTCCTCGAGGGACAGCATAGCTACAGCAGGGCTCCCACGCTTTCTGTGAGAGTTTGCATTTTCCAGATAGCCATGGTGCCATAGCATCCCCTGGGCTTACACTGAACCCCCTCGAAATTGCTTGAACTGCTGCTCAGCCTCCTGCTGGCTATCTACCACCTCCTCTGGGGGGGGACACCTGTCACCATTGTCGAGGAGCATGCCCTCGGTGCTGCATGGGCTCACCTGAGCTCATGTCCTTGGCTGATCAGGCGGGTCTGGAGGCACAGCACCAGTTCAGACTGGTGGGAGTGGCTGGTCATGGGGCAGTGGGATGACAGCAGTGGCTCCAGAATTTACCTTTCAGGAGTTCTGTGCCTGGCTGGCCCCCACCCTACACAGGCAGGATACTCAGCTGCAGCCCATGATCCTCCTGGAGAAGCGGGTTGCCATCGCCATATGGAAGTTCACCAACCCCAACAGCTACTGCTTTGTCAAGAAGCAGTTTGGTGTGGGGAAGTTTACTACTGGGGTCATCATCATGCAGGTAAGGCACACTCAGGCTGCAGACCCTGCGTGGAGGGAGGAGGCATGTCCCATCTAAGGGGGACACTTGGGAGGCAGGCTTGGGGGATGTGAGGGCTGAGGTTTTGGGGGGGGTCTGTGTTGTCCCACCCTCACACAGATCTTTTGCCATGGGGCGGCTGCATGGGTGGGATGCCCAGAGAGCTTGGGGAGGAGGGGATGGGAGGGGGCAGAGGAGCCCCCCAGGGCCCCCTCCCTCAGTCCCTGTTGTGTGTGTTTTGGTCTCCCTCCCTTGCAGGTCATGCTGGCCATCAACACCACCCTGGTGGGAAGGGTCATCTGCTTTAGGTGTGGAAGCGGTTGTGGTTACCTTCGCCACCTTGGGGTTCCCCAACTGCTTTGGGGTGATCGATGGGACCCACATCTCCATCCATGCTCTGGACCACAGCATGACCTGGGTCATCAACCAGAAGGGATACTACTCCAGTGTGCTGCAGGCTCTGGTTGACTACCCGGGATGGTTCTTCAAGGGTTATGTTGGGTGGTTGGGATGGGCGCATGACATGTGGGTGTTCTGCAACGCTAGCTTATGCTGGAAGATGGAGACGAACACCTTCATCCCTGTCCCCAGGAGTATGTTTTAGGTGCTTCCTGACGCAGCTGAATGTGGGGGACCACAATATCTCCCAAGTAGTGGCTGTGCACTGTGTCCTTCACCCCCTTGTGCAGGGGAAGGGGGAGGTCTTTCTCCTGAGGTTGGGGGTGGATGCTGGCCTATGAAGAGCTGGACTCTGCTTCTCCAAGCCCACAGGGATGGGGTGTGGATCCAGGAGGCACTATGGGAGAGCTTCTCCCGTGGTCCCAATGACCTTCTCCCGGGCACCCCCAGCCCTACCCACCACGTCCCCTCCCTTTGCCCTCTCACCCCTCTGCAATCCCTCCCCAGTAAAGAGGGACATGGCGGTGGTGAACCAACAACTCTTTAACATATAAAAAAGTGCATAAAATAAACGGTGAAATCAAAAACTAAATCCAAAGTGCCATGATATATAATTATATACGGGAGGGGGGCTTGGGACATGGGGTGGGGGGCCTCAGTCCACAGATGCGCCGGGGCACCGTAACTCTGCAGGTTAGGAGTCCCCATTGGGGCTGGGTTGGTACAGGGAGCATGCAGAGGTATGGAGGTGGCGTGGGGCTGTGGTGGTGTGGCAAGATCTAAGTCAGCAGGGAGAGCAGAGAGGGCCTGGGGAGCTGGGGGCCAGCCATCGTCATCACCCACTGCAGCAAGCCGGGGGGAAGGGCAGCAGGATGGGAGGGGCCGGGATGGGCGGGAATGGGGGCAGCAGCCGCAGGAGTCTGGGCAAGCAGGTCCAGCCATACACTGGTGGTGGCATCAATGCGGGACGTCAGCCCACTGCTCCGGGAGGTCAAGGAGTCTCCAGAAGGCAGCAGTGTGGGCACACAGGAGGTCCTCGCTCCACCAGCAATGACCCTTCCGGCCGTGGGCCCAACCTCATTGGGCAAGATCAATCAAAATATACTTTGAACTCAAAGTGAGTATTCTGAAATTTTGTCAGAGAGGGGATAGGGTTTTTTTGCTTTTGTTTTTCTTTGTTTATTTATTTATTCTGACGGAAGGCAAAGGCTGCTTGATGGAATCCAAGGTAATCTTATGACTGAAGATGAGGAGTCAGGAAAACTGGTCCACTGCTTATTTTTGCCACAGAACTTCCCAGATGACTTTTGTCAAATCACGTCTCTCTCTGTGCTTCAGTTTCACAGTGTGCAAAACAGACATCATGATATTTTCCCGTCTTTAAAGGCTATTAATCTCTGTGAAGCATTTTTGGGTTCTGGGGATGGAATAAGTGCCTTGTGGCTCTGATCACTTCAGAGAAAGGAGGTCATGCTTTCTCACGTCACAGCAAAATTGCTTCCACTTCAGCCTTGGGTAGGTTGAATTATTTACCTACCTCTTATTATAATATGTGTTACAGTTGTACATAGAAGTTCCAACAAAGACTGAGGTTGTTTGACGTTCTTCACTGTACCACAGAAGGAAACAGTCCCTACTTCAAAGGAATGGCCATCTGAGTAGACAAAGGGAGGGAGGGGAAATGAGCGGAGAGGTGAAGTGACTTGTCCAAGGAGTCACTAGTTGACAACAGAGTCAGGCTAGTGGCTTCTCTACTTGGCAATATGTATCGCATACGTAGGTAATGAACGCATTTTACATTCCTTCTGATCATTAATGTCACTGGCAGTGGAAGCACACAAAAGGTTATTAAATCTTCACAAGGCCTAGTCTCAAAGGTAATTAAACAACTCATGATTGCTTTTAATGTTGATTGCGTTTTTCATCTTTACCCCCTTGGACATTTGCTGCAGTTAGAAATACTATTCATTTTTAAGAATGGGACAGAAAGAGGAAACTAGAGGCAGATGTATAATGTTTATACAATGTATAATGATAGGGCAGGGAACAGTTTGAGAGGGTTGACTGTAATGTTCTCTCTCTAATCTTTTCCATCCATGGGCAGAATAAATGTTTTCATATTCACTAAAGCATAAGCGAATACGTCCCATCCGCAGAAATTAAAAACCTAGCTGTGGGTGCTCTGCTAATCAGCTGGGCAGCATTTGACTCTCTCCTGAACAGCTGCACAAGCACACAGCTTACAGGGAACATGGGTTGACTACCCTATCACTTTGTGAAAAGCAATGTTTTGGCCTGCTGCCCACAAGAGTAGTGCCATTGAACTGGAAATGATGTATTGAATCAATTGAGTTAAACTGGTATGACCACCAGTGTGGCCACTTAAATTGATTTTAATCTTGGCTCATGTCCATTTTGATTGCTTGTGCACAGAATTGACTGGAGCTAAATCGATACAGGGCAAGCTTCAATCCATTTAGGTATCCACCCCAGAGGGATGCATGGGTTTGTACCGAGTTGTTGTTTTTCAAAACAATTATAGTTAAGCAGCTTCAATTTTGTGTGTGGACAAGGCCACAGTATTTAGGGACAGTCAAGGGAAGAGAGACCAGTTTCTGCAACAGGGGAGGAGGTAGTCTCAGGTGTGAGCACAGTGGGTGCTCTGCTGCTTCTGTGCTGTTGAAAAGAGGTCTGTGGAAAATGGAGCTGTTACAAAAAGGTGGGAACTTCTCTTTTCTTCCACTGATTATGGGTAGGGTACAGGCAGGCTGCAGGCAGGTGGCCCTGATACACATGGAATGCACATTAGCTGGAGACTCTACACTTATCTGACACCTGAGGGGTTTGGTTATAGCGTGGGGCATTGGCCTAGGTCCGAGTGAATCAGTCATCATCTTTCTGCAGCTGTTCAGCTTTCTTTTTTCTACTTTTCTCTTTTCTCGCCATTGCCAGACTCATAGCTATCTGGTATCATCTAGTTTATAGGGCAAAGGACAAGTCTCAAATTGTATTACAGAGCTATCAAAACAAAAAGCAGTCAAATAGCACTTTAAAGACTAGCAAAATAGTTTATTAGGTGAGCTCACCTAATAAACTATTTTGCTAGTCTTTAAAGTGCTACTTGACTGCTTTTTGTTTTGATAGTGTATAGACTAGCACGGCTTCCTCTCTGTTACTATTACAGAGCTGACACTCATGCACTGTTTATTAAAAAGAAAACCCCAAACCCATTGGGTTTTGTGGTATTTTTCTTTATTTCCTTGCAGGGAATTGGAAGCAGATGGGGTGAGGGGAGGGGAGGCAAGAAATCAGCAGTAATATCTTTTCCTTGATGGGGATATTTCCTAGGGGAACAGCTGTTCAGAAGATCCTTAGGGCTGGGACTGAGCAGAGCAGTGACTGCCTCAGTCACTGCTAGCCTAACTTCATGTGCCTTCAAATAGCACATAGCCTGCAACAGACACACTTTACCCCAAGAGACGGGAGTGTTCAGATGCAGGGACTCCTGAGAAATCAGAGTCTATAAAATGCTGATTGCAGAACATAGAGTTGTGCTGTCTGCCCAGTTCACACAACAGTGTGATCCTGCACACCTGTGTGTTGGAAGCAATGCTGACACCTCTTGAGTTTTTTGTGCTGTTATAGATGTTGGTTTTTTTTATGTTTCATTAGGTTATTTGGCTTCTTTCTGTTTTCTTAAACTGGGTTCCTGCCTCTTGCAATAGGGGAATATGCAGGATAGGAGAGGGGAGAATAAAATTAGGGAAACACAAACTGATCACATAGATACTAGAGCTGGCATAGGCTGCAGAAGACATTTGCTCCCATCCTTCTGCTTTCATGGCAGTATAGTTCCAGGTTTGTTAGAGCATCCAAACTGGTTGGTGCTAATGCTGTTGGCTAGATTTTGGCTGCAAAGTTGTAAAACCAACCTCCCTTATGGGGACACCCCTTATCTTTGTCCCTCCTGACTCTGGATTGACAGCACAGGAAGATTGTGAGAACCATAAGAAAGCAGCTCAAGTCAGTGGACAGGTGTTAGAGTAGGAAGGTAGATTGCCACGTACTCGCCTGCTTGGCTTTTGCTTATGCCCCAAGGAAGCTAGCGCAACACTGTTGTTACTCTGTAAGTGTAACCACCACGCTTGTATCTTCAGAGTTTTATTTGTAACCAGCAAAGCTGGCCACTGCTTTGTCCCTGGGGCAAGGTGTGGGGAGGAGGCCTGGTTCTGTGCCCTGAAAGGGGCAGGGCCTTGAGTGGAAGGGGTGGGGCTAAGGGTACTCAGCCCTTAGTGCCACCAAGACTGCTGTGCTGGCTCTCCCATCCCCAGTCCTATAAGCCAGATAGAGTGGTCCTCCGGCGGCAATTCAGAGGGACCCAGGGCTCCATCTGCTGCCTGCAGTTGGGAGCTCCGGGCCTCCAGTCCAAGTGCCCCATTTGCCCCCCTCCGATCAGGGGCCTGTTTGTAACTCCAGAGGAAGGAGGGAGCAACACTGGGAGGTGGAAGCAACACTGGGAGGTGGAAGCAAGGTTTGTCTCTCACTTGCACCCACACACACGCTCACACTCAGAGTGGTTGGCCAGTTAGTGTAGCATGGTCTCACACCTGGGAGTGTGTCAAATATTTGTACATAAGTTACTGCAAAAGAACTTGGTGAAGAATTGTTGGAACCAGGAAAGTGGAGGTTTAATTTGTGCAGTGTATGAAAAAAGAGCTTGTCGACTTTCTATTTGTAACACGTGCACAATTAGCTCCTGAGCGTTACTTATCTTTGTTCCTTCTGTGGGAAGTACCTGATCAACTAGAACCCCAGTAGTCCACATGCTATATGTGAGATTGTTCAGTGTGATCGGTAATCTTTTTCAGAATGGATAGGGCTGTTATCTACTAGTTTATAGGCACTCCAACAGAGTTTGGGGTTGCTTCTAATAATAATAATAAATACCTAGGTTTTGTATAGTGCTATTCATTAGCAGATCTGAAAGAATTTAAGAGGTCATAGCATTATGCCCAGTGTGCAGATGGTGAAACTGAGGCACGGAGATGAAGTGGTTTACCCTGAGTTACACAACAGATCAGTGGCAGAGCAATGGAACAGATTCTAGGTCTCTTGAGTCCCAGTCCATTGCTCTATTCACTGGACCATACTGCTTAAGATAATGTTGGTAATTACGAGGGATGCAGAAACAACATGCTGCTTATTTCCCATTAGACATCTGTTCATGATAATGATCAGGGAATAGTCTGTATATTTTGGAGGGTGTCTATCCAGGAACCTTCCAGGGGACCCTGCAATTTTGCTTCCCATATTCATACACATGCTGTGGCTTATCTATTTCAATACCATGCTGACTGCAGCAAAGTGGCAACGTGTCTCTTCAAACTGCCTGCTTTTACTGAGTTTTTGCAATTTGTTTGCAAACACGCATGGGTTACTGTTTGTCTGCCCTAGCGTGGAAACAATGATACAGTGGTATGTGAGAAATAATCTAGATAATTGGATATTGCATTGTTGGGTGAGTTGTTAACCCAGCCTATGCCCGAAACGTGAAAGACTTTAGCTAGATGAAACAGCATATTCTGCTATCCTATAGCTACATGCAAGGAGAGAATTGGCCACTGGAAATGTTTGCTAGACAGGGAACTATATAGTTATGAGACAAATATTAAAAACATATTTAAAAATAACAATGGGCAACATGAATCCAAAGAAAAGGCAAGCTTGAAGACAATGTAGTTAGTTGGTATGAATAATTTAAAATCTCGATGAAATACAAGATACTGCAGGTTAGCCTTTGGGTAGCTAACTGTACTAATTTATCCAGTAATATTACAGTTGGCAATTAACATTCTCCACTAAGCAACTTGCCAATTAAAAATGCTTGCATGTTATTAGTCATTTTTCTAAGATTTTGCATTTCTCAATTGTTTCCATTATTATGCCAGTAATCTTCAACATGAGAGATGTGCATGATGTTTCATATGACAGTTTGACCTTCATGGCTAGCTTATCAAAAGGAAAATACAATATGTATTGTAACACCTGTCCATCCTGAAACAGAGTACAGACCACACTGAACAAAAGTGCACCTGTATCCATTGCTGGACTGCCAGACCCAGCCTTAGGGTAAGCAAGCAAGTTCATTGCCTTGGGCCCTGCACCTTCAGGTCCCCACGCTCCAATTAACTATAGTATCCACTGCCCGCTGGCTGGACCCCATTGTCAGTGTGCTGCCTTGGGTCCTCCCCACTGGCCAGGCCCTGCTAGGCTGACTCTGTCCACTGTGTCACACAAAATACCCCTTTCACATATGCATATGTGTAAATTGTGTGCACACGTACACATTTTATACATGTAGATGCTATTTGTGGAGTTTGTCATTTGTTTGCTCCTTTGAAAACTGGTCTCCAGAGCAGGGCTTTTTGCAGATAAATCTTGAGGAACCTCTGTCGCTCTTGCTTTTGGATACAGTTAGTTTGTTGACCGCAATACAAATTTTGACTGCAATACAAATGAGCAGCAATACAGTGCAGTTAGTCCACCTTTTGAACCACATCAAGACAGTGCTTTTTCAGATGATGTAGATATTTCTTGTAACACACATTTTGTAGATCAGCATTAATTCTGGTACGACTGAGGGGCAAAGCAAAGGGTTTATGAAAAGGGGAAGGAATTTTTTGTTTTCTGTAGTCACTAGCACTGAGTCAGATTACAAGATCCAACACAGATTTAATAAGGTAGCCTACTGAAGTAATGATGAAGTGGCTTTAATAATGCTTAATCTCCTTTTGCCTTATGACGTGATTTATGAATAGTGAAACACGGTGGGGGGTGGGTAGGGTTGGGGAGTGGTATTCACATACACCATTGTCCTGTGTTTCCAAAGAAAATGGCACAACATCTGCCTCTGTAATAATCAGTGACCTTTGTTAGCAGTAACAATGAAATAACTGAATGGGATTTAGCTTCCCAGTAGTTCAACCTTTTGCATATCTCAATGCTCTTTGTTATAGCTTTATCCTGGTGATATTTTTGAAGAATAAGGAAAAATGACCATTCATTTTTTGCTGCTGTTGCTGGTTAGTAACTTTTGAGGCTTTCGTTTTGAAGCTGCATTTAATTTGATAGAGGAATCTAGTGGGTGAATTAATGACATCTTTTATCGAAATAACTTTGGGTGGCAAAAGTCAAGGCTTCAAGATACATAGAGCTCTTCTTCAGGTCAGGGAAAGATATTCAGAGAGCTGCAGCTAAATACAAGGTAGAAAAAATTGCTTTAGCACAAGAAGTCCCAAAAAAGATAGTACCTTGCTGTCTAGTGTCTTGTATTCTGGTACCTAAATGGGTACAACACAGCAAACAAAAATGGCGGTTTGAACTTGGTAAACTTTTTGCTGAATTTATTATACTTTAAAATGTTTTCTGTTCTTCGCTAGGAAATTGTTACATTTCTCTGAATGGATGAATTTGAAATGTTCTGGCAACTTTGTTACTCTCCAAAGTGGTTTGGATAAAAGGTGATTTTTCTGTCATATACTGAAATGAAAAATATTCACTGCTATGTCACTTTGAGTACTGTTGGTATGAAATTCCTCCAATATACTCATTTTGCTTCTTTGAAGCAATAATGCAGACGACTGGTAATTGTTGATTTTGTAGGAGGTGGCCAGCCCATTTGATACTATAGTCTTTTTTGTTTAAATTGTAGGCCTCCTCTGCATAAGTGGCTGAACCATGTAAGATGTCATATCTAAAATATATTTACACACTTCAAGTCAATTCAAATATCAGTAGAAGAAAAAGAAAATATCCAAGTCAAAACTGTGAGATTTGTTGTTTTGGTACATTATGTAATGAGGAACTGGTTCAACATCAAACACACCAGAAGTCTCTCTCTGAGTTAGGTTACTAATTAGGCTGCTTATCAACCATACTACTTTTACAGTTGGATGAACGTGGCTGAACAAAAAGCTAAAAAAATTGCTAAGTTTGAATATCATGTCAATGGCAAAGCCAGGAATACAGCCAGTTAATTGTAACCCCCCTCTTCCCACTTCTTTGTAACAGATTTCCAGAAAACCCAAAATAAGCCAGGTGGCACAATCAAGATGTGTCATTCTTTGGGATGACTTCACAACCTTTAGTAGCTCCTATATCTGTACCTAATACTAGTTGTTTATTTCTGTAACTTTGGGACTGATTTCAACACTTTTTACATTATTCTCCATTGCTGAAAACCACCGTTAATAGTTAATAGCATTTTTTAAGTCTTTGCATGTGTGCAAAGGAACATAATGAAACTATTTAAAGAACAAAACAGCATAGGTAGTTGTCCTATGTACCAATAAGCTCATTTAGTTAATTGACACATATTGGCTCTGTTCCAAGACAAGCAATGCTGTAGATTACTTATAGCTCATCCAGACCCCCAAACAAGTTGTTGTGTATCTTTCCTACCTATGGCCTTGGGTTTCTTTATTGTTTTTAAAATATTCTTTTAGACGAAAACCAATTTTTCTTAGTAAAAATGGCTTGTATACAGGTATTTTGTTGTTTCAGTGAGCTTCCATTGCCAGAACACAGCATAGCTGCGTCTACACTAGGCAATCATTTTGAAAATTCATGCCCTTTTTTGAAATTGACAGCATGTGCCACAGGAATCGAAAGCATTCTTCCAAACAGAAAATAGGAAGAGCCCTCCCACCCCCCGTTCGATGTCCTTGTTCGAAAGATGATGTGTATGGATGCTGCGTATCCCACTCTTTTGAAAGATCAGGGACCACCATGGCAGCGATCAGCTGTCAGGCTGAGACGTGCTGACCAGTGCCTGCAAGGCTCTTTGGTCTGTGCGTGCAGCAGCTCTTAAAGCTGCACAGTCCCAGAAACCCTGTTGCAGGAATCTGTGTGTGTGCAGGCAGCAGCCTCAGCATGCGCTGCCCCTGCACACCTCAGCATGACCCCCAGCACAGCTGAGAGCAGCATGGCCAGCACCCAGGCAGGGCAGGAGCCCCAGGGCCCCCCTCCGAGCATAGTCAGGACTCACAGAGGTCCAGCCAGGTGGGGAAAAAGCATGTTGATTGCCTCCTATGCCTGACATAACCATGTCCATGTGGTTTAACAAATTCTCTGGTTCAATATCAATCAGGTCCTGAGGGCAATGGTAGGACGGGAGAGCAGGATCAAGGTTCACAAATGAAAAGGAGACGCCTGACTCTGAGGCTAGTTGAAGGATATTTGTTTGAGGCAATCATCGCTCAGCACCCTAAGCTAAATTCCCCAACCCTATGCAGCAAGAAGTGTTGAGCTTACATCCCTTCAGCAGTCAAGGACCCCGAAACAACAGCAAATGGCACCAAATGAAGTCACATGGCACCGGTGCCTGGTCCAAAAGAGAAGTCCAATTTACTACCCAGCAGTGTGGCTTTTATACTTCACACTTATGTCTCGAGTCACATACACAAGTTCCCTACTTTGCTGAGTAGTAATGATTTACCTGTTCATGAGCTGCTTAAGCTATACATTATACATTGTTCACAAGAACTGGGGGGCTAGGCTGCTCTCCCCAGGTCACAACATCGTAAGGGGACTCTGCTTCCACCCCTAGATCTACACATACAATATTCTTCTGCTTTTGATCCGCCTTTTTTGTATGTGGATGCACTGTTTTGAAAGAAGTTTTTGCGGAAGAGATCTTCTGGAAGAACATCTTTTGAAGGATCTCGATAATGTAGACGTAGACTATAAGAAATTGTTACAAGTCATATTTCTCACCCTAGTCCTTATTTCAGTTAAAATCAGGGCGTTTTTTCTGGCAGAATGCACCAGAACAGAATTCCGGCACCTGATTCCCATTTTTCACTGCCAGTTCTGCAGCAGTGCAGGGACTGGGCAGGAGCCCTCACTTGCCTTGCAGCAGCGCAGGGACTGGGGCATTAAAGCTGAACATCCCAACCCCCTGTGAGGAATCATCAGACTTGAGTTCTGGCACCTTTTTTTTTTTTTTTCCTATAAAAAAGCACTGGGTAAAATCATTCTGGTCAAAGCTGATCTTTTATCTGGTCTGGGTCTAACAGCTTCTTGTGCATCCTCTTAGGACTGGGGGGCAGTTTCAAATGCCAGCTGAAGATGATCATTGATTGCTTCCAATCCCTTAAATAGTACCAGTAATGGCTTTTACTAGATGACCTGAAATTAACAAAACAGGTTTACACTTCATATTTCTAACTTGACATAATGCATGCACACAAATAAAACACACATTCAGGGATTACAGGCTCTTGAATGATAGGCTTCTTGCATGGTTTTACATAAAGTCTATTTGAGTTACACATATTCACATTCAAAAACATTTCCATAAACACATGGGGGTGCAGTGCATCCTAATATCCAAGTCTTTATTGAAAATGTTGACCCAGGACTGACCTATTCTGGATCCCACTAATACCCCCTCCCATTTGGACAGTGAACCATTGATAGTTATGCTTTGACTATTCTCTTTCAGTGAATTCTGTATTGAGTTAATAGTAAAAGCCTCCCTGAAAATCAAGATATGTCATATTGACAACTTCCTGCCTATCCACTGAGTAACTGTCAAAGTAGGTTGGTTTGAAATGAATTGTTCTTGACAAATCCATGTTGGCTGTTACTTATTACCCTCTTATCTTTTTAGTGATTGCAAATTGCATTTGCAAATTTGTTCCACTATCTTTCAGGTATCATAGTTTGGTGGAATATTCAGCGCCGCATTAGCATTAGCATGCTGCCGGCTGCAGCGCTTTCAAAGCGTCGCTTTCAAACACACATGCCTACATGGGGGTCCTTTTCGAAAGGACCCTGCACATTTCAAAATCCCCTTATTCCTCTCAGCTGTTAGTCTGTATCTTTGAGAACAACAAGAAGTCCTGTGGCACCTTAGCAAGGCCATTTTGAAGTTTTGGCCAAGTGTGGCCACAGCCATAGATAGATACACACATGCACACAAAGATGGGTGTGTTATATTACTACATGGAGGACCAGTGCTAATGGGGTCAATTCAAATAGAGGTAGAGGTGGTCCATTCCCAAAGTTGATGATAAGGTGTGAATACCATAAAAGGGAAAATTACTAACCACTCCAAGGCTAAATCTGCGCTAGCCCACTAAGGGTCAGTTTTCTGGGGTTTGATTGTGCATGTCTGTATACTCCTCCCAAGACACAAGGATCTTCCCCAGTAGGGATGGCCCAGTTAGCTGAACTTACATATATCAATTGTAATGTAATTGTGTATCTGCAGTCATCTTACTTTCCCTAGTGTCGATGTAGCCCCACTCTGTTCAGACCCAGCCTGATAGTGTCCAAGTTTGCAGATGATTTCCAGCTCTGCAAGTTCACAGTGCAGTAACTATTATAGCTTTTCTGTATCAAATATAATTAATTGGACTTTCATTGCAAGGGGTGGAGACATGTGCATTTGGGGTCTTCCCTTGCAAAGTATTTAGATCCTGAGACAGCAAGTGTCTTGAATTGCTTTGCTAAATAGAAGTAGACTTGAGCACATGCTTAAGTACTTTACTTGGCTTTGGGCCTTTAGATTTAATTGAGGTTCTGTGTGTTGCCAATGAAATCAGCTCAAATTTTGAATGTCCCATACTTGAAATGAGCTGTAGGTCAGGAGTTGGTGGCAAAAAACTATTGGGCAAAGTTTTCAAGTTATTCAATTAATTAATTAATGTTCATTTTTGCGCAGAAGAAGAGGAAGACTAAGTTTATGGTTTTTGGGGAAAAAAAACAAAAACAAAAATGAGTTTCCATAAGTCTGTTTAAGACTAAGTGCCTGAATTGGAAGTAAGCTAAAGTATTCATGCCTACCAAATGAACCAAGCAACACTGGCTACCTTAAGTTAATAATGATGTGGTTTTTGTTTGTTTGTTGGCTTTTTTTGAAACATAAAAGAAAAATATATTTGCTCTATGTAAATGATTGTTTTTTTTCAAAACCTGCACCGTCCTACACCCCTGCTGTAAGCCCCTTTTACAGCTAGAACACTTTGCTGTGAGTCCCAAAATATCCAGCCCCCCTCACCTTGACTCCTGCTCCCCTACTCAGACCCACCAGCCCCCCCTGCCCTGAGCTGCTCCTTACCCACAATCATTTGCTGCTCCCCTTTCTGTCTCTGTGAGGGAGTAAGAGCAAAGTGTACAGCTCACCTGCTGCCTGCCCTCCCCAACCAGAGTGAGGAATGCAAGTAACTGTGGGTTTTTCCCTCTCTCCTTGACAGTGAGGAAGGGGAACAGCAAACAATGGCTCTGGGAGCGGGGGTGTTTCAGCCCATCCCCAGCAGCAAAACAAAACCCTGACCCTACTTTAAGTCATGATGAGAGGAAGCTGTATATAGTAAACCCTCAAAATGTGCGACTTTGCATTGCCCTTAACTTGTGTTAATGCAAGTTAAGTCCAACTTGAAGCCACTTTGCAGCTGTCTGTCCAGCGCAGCTTCTCCCAGCTGGGGGAAATTGGAGAGAAAGACAGCCACTCTGCTGTGGCTTCTCCCCAGCTACCCACAGCTGGGAGAAACCAGGGAGAAGTTGTGCCTGGCTCCCAGAGTGGTGGGTAGTGGGGAACCAGGCAGCAGCCTGGTTCCTGGCTCCCTGCCACTGGTGAGAGTCAGGAAACTGACCAGCCATGCATTGGTCAGTTTCCCAGCTCCTGCCAGGGGAGGGGAGCCAGAGCCAGGTTGCTATCTAGTTCCTAGCTCCCTGCCTCACTGTGGGAGCCCGGAAATAGACCAGCACCAATGCTGGTCAGCTTTCCGGCTCCTGCAAGCGGAGGGGATTCGGAAGCCAGGCTGCTGCTTGTCCCCCGGCTCCCCTCCACTCACTGGAGCCAGGAAACTGACCAGGGCTGGTGCCCTCATCAGTTTCCTTTCTCCTGTACATTGTGCAGGAAATTTGACTTTTGTGGGGGTTTTGCAAACACAACCCCCGCCTAAGTTGGGGGTCTACTGTACTAGATTCAGTGGTCTTAGCTCTTATAGTTTGAGGGTTTCTTGAACAAACAGGCACACAAACACTCTCAAATACTTTGTAGATACATACCGATTTTACTACAAATCAGTCCTCTCTCACTTATTTTTAGGCCTATGCATTTTTGTCACCATATCATTGACTATGATTGTTTTGATCAGTTTTAATTTTTCATCTCTGTCTGTGTGCCCTTAAACTTGAGTGCATTTGCAGTGGTTGCTCTGTGATGACTGATTCCCTCTGTAAATACCTATTAATTACGTATAAGGAATTTATGAATTAATCTATATTATCTACAACAGGCTCATAAGTACTATGCAGTCTCTTGCAACCTCTTTGTAACTCAGTGATACGAAACTTAAAATAAAAGGTTTTATTCTACTTCCACTATATAACACAGTGTAAACAAGTGGCTTTCATTTTTTTGTTCCTTTTTTCAGTGCTGCACTTTCTGTGACATACAGAGCAAGATTGTGAAATGCTATGTACTGCAAAGCAAGGAATGTACCTCACTTTCCATTTTTGGGAAGATGGTAAAGGGGTGAGTTTCATAACTATGGAGGCTATTTTTGTTCAACTGTATCCTCTGTACTGCACCAATTTTCCCTAAGGAGCTAATTATGTGATGAGATTAATATGGTAACAGGTTGTAGCAGAAGCTGAAGATTAAGTAAATAGCTATTAAAATGTTGTAGATGCTAGCAATGTGCAACTCTGAAATATTCAACCCATTGAGTTGTATGAGTGAAGCAGGGGGGGTTGGGAGATCCGTATGGAAGGTTCATGATATCTGGGGTTCAGTATTTTTGAAAAGTGTTTATACTTGCACTGCAGATTAACAATTGCAGCATAAGTTGACATAAATGTATTGTGGATTCAGAGTCAGCCCTGAAAGCTAGTGGTGCAAAATCTGCTACCTACCTTTTTTATTAAAAATCTGAATAAAAATAAACAAAATACTTGCCTCAGCAATGTAAGGAAAAATCTTCAGTGGGGTGAACCAGCTGGTATCTCTATTTAATTTTTTTTAATTGTGCCAACACTTGAGTCTATAAAAACTATATAGAAGTCATGGTCACAATTTTAAAAAGAAAGACTTAGTGGTGGAGCTGATTTATCAAATGAGAAACTATTGTGAAACTTCTAGTTTTACTAGTGATTTTTGGGTGCCACACATTTCTCTCAACTTGCTCAACTGATATGCTTTTAAAGGGGTATGATTTTTACCAGTGATGTTTAACAGGTAAATATCAGGCCTTTTTAATGGTGTCTCAAACTGAAAACCCAAAATCACAGGTTGTCTTTGAATGTCATTGTGGTTGGTCCCTGTCCAGCAAGGCACTTAGTCATGTTTAATTTCAAGTGGGTGAGTAGTCCTTTTGAAGTCAGTGCTCAACTGAAGCCTTCATGAGGGTCCCTGGAAACTCACAATGATGCCAAAGTGTATTGTAAAAACACTAATAATTATCGTAAGTATTGCTTTTGAGTTTACCAAATAATTTATTTATAAGCAGATTTGTTTGATTGTACTAATGTAGAACTGTGCCAAACTATCTGCAGAGAGTATTTTATTCCATTATTTTTGTTCTTTTCTTATATTCATTAACTTTTCCCAAACAGACTTGGCTTTTTTGTGAATTTTATTTTTAATTGTTAATGAACTTTTCACGGACACACATTTCCGCCAGTAGTTTGTTCACATATTGTTTGTGATTCATTATTTCGCTATTACCACTAGTGAATTCATTCACTTGTGATTCATTATTTGCCATTACCACTAGCTTGCCTTAGTCACACGCTATTCTTTTCTGTTGTCTGTTAGGGTGCATGTATCTGTAATCATAGGCACTGACTCCCCCTTTCGCCAGGGGGTGCTTGAGCTCAACTCCACCTTCTATCACTCCAATGATAAAGCAGTGTGTGCAAGAAAGCAAACAATACATTATTTATGGATCTCTACCTATCCCTGAGCTTATCCCATTACGGATATCTTATAACAAATGAGACTGCAATGACTCAAAATGCTGAGCTGGCAAAATTAAGTTTTGGCTCTATAGTAGCTGCGTTTTGCTTACCTGTACGTTGGGGAATTTGCTGTTGAGTTAATTGTGCTGGGATATTTTATAGAGTGTAATCTCTCTGGGAGCAATTTAGGAGCAATCTCTGGGATAAATCTCCTGGCAACACACAAGGCAGTATATGCTGAGGTAATACTTTCTTACATGTTGCAAATTTCTTGTGAGCTACAGCCATCACAGAGGGAGGAGTCAGCATCCAGGCAGAGATGTGGTTCCAGCTGAAGAGTTTTGTTTTCATTTGCTGTTTGAAGAGCAGTTGACCGCTCAGGTCTGTGTGGTGTAGTAGCCAAGTTTTGGGTGATACTGGTCATACCATCTGCTTGGTGCGAGTGAACAAATGGAGTGAAAGGATTATTCCTTTAAGATGCTATTTGTAGTTATTTATTATTGTTATTACTGTTATTTTGCACTTAGCTTCTTTCATCCAAGCACCTCAGAGTACTTTACAAATTTAGCCTCACAATACCTCTGGAGTTTCCTCTGTTGTTGTGAGCCGATGCCCAGATGCCAGCTAAGGGTCTGGTGGGGCAAAGGGGGTGATGCTACGCTAAGCAGCCAGGGCAGGCTGGGTTCTTTGGTTTGTGTTTAGTTCAGGTACAGCAGCAAGAGGAAAATTACACTTAGAGAGGCTTTAACAGTTACTTTTTATTTATACAAAGATAGAAACAATTTAACTAAGACAAATGATTAAAGTACAAGTTAGTACTCGCAGTTTTTAAAGGGGAAACAACACAATTTAATGTCAGAAAAGTTTTAGACAAACTAGCTAGCTTAAGCTAATACAAGTAATGTGTACACAAGAAAGGCAAGTTGCAGGTGTGATTTTCACCCCTGCCTCTTAGACCTGGTGGAAGCAGAGTCTTTCCCTCAATTCCTATAGGAAAGAAGTGTAATACAGGTGTAATTCTTACCCCTGCCTCCTAGATCTGGTGTGACCCAGAATCTTTCTCTCAATCCCTCGGGAAGAAGTAGATACGAACCAGGCATCCCCAGTCTTGGGAGTTAATTCCAGACCTGACCGGCAGGTGTAGGTGATTGAAAACTCAAAGGGCGGGGTGGTCTGCCAAGCCCCTTTATACCCCTTTTGTCACGTACGCTTCTTCCTGGTCTCAAGTGGCCAATTGGGAGGAATGTGTTTTGAACCCCAGGTTTCCCAGGGAAGATGCAAGGCTCAATTCACACCTGTGAATTGTGGACAATTGGGCACCTTTGGAGGTGATGAGCGGGGGTTCCCCGTCCTTCCTGGGGAAGTGATCAAGGCGTGTCAATCACCGAGATCAGCCAGAAGGGTGGCCATTAGCTAGCCCATTCACTGTCTGGTTTTTGTGTATAGTAGAGAGGCTGGGCGAGACAGCACACCTGCGTTCCCAGGACATCAAAGGCTACCTGTCTCCCCTGCTTATTTCTCTCTCTGTCTCTCCCAGTGGGGAGGGGGCGGCAGAGAAGAAGAAAAGGCCAAATGGGGGGTTCATGTCTGGCTACATTCCACCCCCTTGACATGCCTTATTACGTCCCAGGAAGCAAGGTGGTGGTGATGCCAGGACCTCTTGCCCTCCTTGGAGGAAGCTAAAATCACCCTATTGGCAGGGTCTGATTAGGTAATTTTGGATCAAAGGATTGATTAGGATCACTTGCCAATGCCATATACCGGATTTGTGCAGAGGAGACAGCTGTGTGCACAAAACGCCTAACAATACATAGAACTATACAGCAAGCAATTACAATGAGTAAAATGGTTAATATAGTATTTACAATAGAGTGAAGGAATGGAGTTAATGAAAGTCCTAAGTGTTGGGCTAGCCGATCTAGCCATGAGATTTTCCCATCCTCAGTTACAGCATGTAGTACCTTAATAGCGCCCTTTATAGCGAGTACATCTTGTTCAATTTGTCCTGATTTATTTACATAAAAACAGCAAGACTGGTTAATTACTGCACATACTCCCCCTTGTTGGGCTAAAACTGCATCTAAGGCTATTCTGTTTTGTAGGGCATAATGGGCTACTGATTTTATTTGCTCATTAAGCAAGCCTAGGGCATCTGCAGTGTGGTTTAGAGCCTGCTCTATTTGCCCAGATACATTCACTAGTGCCTTTTCCAGCTCAGCTACTCCAAGCCAGGGCAGGAATGCATGTGTGAACTGGTGGAAACCTGTAGGGCGTTCTGTAAGGGGGTTTGTGGTAAATCTTCTTGGCATTCGGTGCAAGAAACTTCCAAGGTTAGTGACACCTGAAGCCATAATGTGGGGGTGTACAGTAAGTCCCCCAGGGGCAGCGTGCCCTAGTGAGCAGCGCCCTCTCCAGTTTAGTGGTAGATACTTGTAGGCTTGCTGCCCACAGATGAAAAACAGTCCTGGCTCTTTCTTTAGGATGGGGAATAGGGTCCTTTATACCACCCTGTTCCAGTGGGTCCTTTCTTTGGAATATGGTGGGTAGCACAGTGACTGTCATTAGCAGTTGTGCAATGCAAGACAAACAGCAGGTCCTGTAGGACTTGGTCTGCAGCAAAAAGGTCTGCTCTGGCACACTGGTTAGAGAGTAGGGTATTACTGGTTACCAGTGTGGGGTTGTATATTTGTCCAGTGGTGGGAATTATGAATAGGGAATGATTGTACCAGGCTTTTCCCTCAGGGTATTGACTAAAGTTTAGGGGAATAACAATGACGTCCCTCTGCAATAATGTGCCGGTGTGGGAGATGTTATATCCCCAGCACCTTAAGGGTTTTTGGGGAGTTGTACTGGGATAGATATCCCAGATTTTTAATTTCTCATTAAAACTTACGATGTGGGTGCACTGCTGATCCCTTAACCACCCGAGGTGGGGTCTTATGCCATTTTTGTTCTCAAAGCAGATGGGGTACACTTCCCTGGAGGTTCCTGTTATATATTCCAAAGGTTGACCCCACAGTGTAGGTCTCCATTGTCCATGCCACCCCCAAGTTCCCTTCCCAGAGTCATTTAAAAGGTTGTGATTGCTGGGGTTGCTGTCATCAAACCAGGCTGGTCCCCACTGGAAAAAGTCGCTTTTGTTCCACCAGTCATTTAAGTTTAAAGGAACAAATTCAACTCCAAGTCCTGTGGAGGAATTTAGCAGGGTGCACATCCAGCAGTTTGTAGCACCAGCAGCAGAGGCAATGGTTTGGATGGCATTTTTGAGTGGGTGCTCAGGTGCAGCTGAGATCACAGGGATCAGGAGGAACATTGCAGCTAATTCGGGCGTCATGCTATTGTGCGTTGGGATTGGCTCAGGCTGATAAGTGAAGAGCCCTTAAGGTGTATTTGCAAGTCCTGTGTGGCTTGTTATCTTGTTAACTCCTTTCCTGAAAGAAAGCACAAAGTCAGCAGGTCTTGGATACAATCCAAGCCTCAGAAATGGTTAGTGGCAGCTTGTGGGGGTTTGCAATAATCCAAACTCCCTTTCCTTTGTAAGACTGGAGTATACAAGTGTGTGTGCCCAGGCTGGGGTGCTTAACTACCACGGTATCCCAGGGGCATATTTGGAGCTTGCTAGTGGTGCTGCTGGAGTCAGAGAGGCTTTTCTTGTAGGGAAGAATCCCTTGCTAATTGGGCTACCCGTGTCTACCAGGAAGGAGACAGTAGTTTTATTATTTACTGTTACTAGGATCCAGGGATCATTGCTTTGATTCTCTCTCCCTGCCGGTTTGAGCTCATTTATAGAGAGAGAGAGAGATTTGTTCCCCTGCTAGTCAATTTCCCTGGTCAGTTTCAACTAGCAGCTGCAGCTCTTGTAATTGCTGCAGCAGCTGTGTGTAAGGGGTATGGCAGCTGGGGGGTGCGCTAGGAGTAATCGCCTCCCTCCCTTGCTTAGCCCCTTTTAAGGCAGCCAGGAGCTTTAGCTTCCCGGTAGGTATTCCGTGCAGCAAATCTTGGGGGTATTCTAGATCTAAACACTCTTTCCACAGTTTAGTTCTTAATTCCTTTTCCTCTGGGGTTATCTCATGCCTAGGCTTAAAGCCTTTTTGCTGTCTTTTATCATTTCCCTTTAAATTTCTTATCTTAACTTTGGCCTGTGGTGCCTCAGTTTCCCCAAACTCTCGGAGGTCTTTTAGCATAAGTTTAAATAGCTCCTGATAGGAATAGTTGTGCTTCTGAGCATGATTTCTGGTGGCTAGCATTATTGCCCTATGAGGTCCAGGAGCCCCTTTAAGCACTGGTCTCAGATCCTTGGTTTTTACCCCCTGTTCCCATAGGCTCTCCTCCTCATCCCCATTCTCTGGACTAGCTCGGTTGAGCAGAGCTGTTATGGACACAGTCTGCAGGGCTCCTTTAAGTTCATGCCCATTTTTCCATGGGGTGACAGTGGGTTCACCTCTATCAGTGCGGTGGATTCCCCTGGCCCATCTACAGGCAAAGGTCCAAATAGACTTTGGACCCTCCTTATTCCTGGGGGTAAGGAATACTCCTGCACCCAGATTTACTCTGCCACATTCCCAGAAGGACAGCTGTGTATGGCCTGCTCCTGTATCCCATATTCTGCCTAGCCATTCTATCACTCCTTCCCCAGGCTTTTTGGCAAACTCATCTTGGATCTTTCTCAATTCTGCAGGCTCATAGCTGCGGGTGGTGATTCGGGTGGGTCGTGGCTCTGCCTTTTTGCTAGACTCATCCTCTCCCTGCTCAGTGAGATCTTTTTGGTAGGTGATGATGGGTCTCATGTGGATGGGGGGTTTTCCTAACTCAGGGGAGGAATAGGTGGAATATACCTCATCATCAGAGGAATCCCAGATGTCCCCATCCCAATCCTCTGGATCTAGCCAGACAGCAGCCTCTACTTTAGCTTGATTAATTGTTCGGGGCTTGCTGTCTAATTTTGCCCTCCGCTCCACTCCTTCCTCCTTTATTAACGGAGTGAGGCGCTGTTCTAATTGGTGCAAATTATTACTTAGCAGGTGCTGTCGAGTGTCTAGGTTCTGGCAGCGCTGCTCTAACTCATCTCTTTCCGTTTTTACTCTCTCTAATTCTGCTTTCAGATTAGCGTGGCTGTTACATGCTGCTTGTAGGGCACTTTTAAATAGCCAGATACAAGATCCTTTCCCCTTTTTCTGCTTTAATCTACAAGCAGTTCTCCAACTACAGAACTGCAACCACAGTTCCTCGGGATTTCCCCATTCCCTTTCTAACATTTCTTTCTCCCATTTTGGGTCAGCCCAACCTTGCTGGGCAAAGCTCTTATCTACCTTGCTGAAATCAGTGACTGGCTTCATGCTGCTGTATTGGAACTAAGAGCACAAACCCTGCTCGCTGCGCCAATTCTGTGAGCCGATGCCCAGGTGCCAGCTAAGGGTCTGGTGGGGCAAAGGGGGTGATGCCACACCAGCAGCTATGCTAAGCAGCCAAGGCAGGCTGGGTTCTTTGGTTTGTGTTTAGTTTGGGTACAGCAGCAAGAGGAAAATTACACTTAGAGAGGCTTTAACAGTTACTTTTTATTTATACAAAGATAGAAACAATTTAACTAAGACAAATGATTAAAGTACAAGTTAGTACTCGCAGTTTTTAAAGGGGAAACAACATAATTTAACTTAAGAAAAGTTTTAGACAAACTAGCTAGCTTAAGCTAATACAAGTAATGTGTACACAAGAAAGGCAAGTTGCAGGTGTGATTTTCACCCCTGCCTCTTAGACCTGGTGGAAGCAGAGTCTTTCCCTCAGTTCCTATAGGAAAGAAGTGTAATACAGGTGTAATTCTTACCCCTGCCGCCTAGATCCGGTGTGACCCAGAATCTTTCTCTCAGTCCCTCGGGAAGAAGTAGATACGAACCAGGCGTCCCCAGTCTTGGGAGTTAATTCCAGACCTGACCAGCAGGTGTAGGTGATTGAAAACTCAAAGGGCGGGGTGGTCTGCCAAGCCCCTTTATATCCCTTTTGTCACGTACGCTTCTTCCTGGTCTCAAGTGGCCAATTGGGAGGAATGTGTTTTGAACCCCAGGTTTCCCAGGGAAGATGCAAGGCTCAATTCACACCTGTGAACTGTGGACAATTGGGCACCTTTGGAGGTGATGGGCGGGGGTTCCCCGTCCTTCCTGGGGAAGTGATCAAGGCGTGTCAATCACCGAGATCAGCCAGAAGGGTGGCCATTAGCTAGCCCATTCACTGTCTGGTTTTTGTGTATAGTAGAGAGGCTGGGCGAGACAGCACACCTGCGTTCCCAGGACATCAAAGGCTACCTGTCTCCCCTGCTTATTGCTCACTCTGTCTCTCCCAGTGGGCAGGGGGGAGAAGAAAAAAAGGCCACATGGGGGGTTCATGTCTGGCTACAATTGTATACATGAGGTAACTGAAAGACAGAAAGATTAAGTGGCTTGCTTAGGGTCACACAGAAAATTTGTGGGAAAACCAGGCACAGAAGTGTAGTTTGTCAACTCCAAGCCCTGCCTGTGTTTTAGCCACGAAACTGAGCTTCTTCTCTAAGCCTATAACTCCTGTAAATCTGTCTTTGTCAGGTGATTCTAACATGACTCCAGTATCCAGATGGAAACACTGAATACCTTGCTTAAGAGTAGCGTCCGCAAAAGTGCAGACTATTGCTTGGAGAAACACAACTCAAATACTCGGTGTCATTGATGGTATTCAATTTCCTTTATGGATTGTGTGCTCTTAGTACCTTGAAAACGTCATTTTGGTCTCCTATACGCTCCATCCTTTCTAACTGTCTGACAAACTGAATTTTTTTTTTTACTCGTCAGTATTCTCTTTAATTTTTTCTATCCATGTTAGGAATAAATTGTAGGTGCACACAAGCATGTGCAGCTGCGTGCCACCAATAGAAACCCAGGCTGCCTCCTGTGGGTGGCAGTGATCACTCTGTTAATCAGCTGGACAGCACCTGAATCTCTAATGGAGTGGCTGCCCGAGCGCTCAGCTTACAGGGGACACGGGTGCCCACTCGCATGTCACAGAGCACTAGTCACGACAGAGTTGCCTTGTTCATCTTCAGAATCATGGGCGGTGATATCTGATTTCAGATACTATAGTGACAAGCAGCATAAAAATTGCATGTGCCATTTCTTCTTGAGTTAGCAGTGGCACAATATAGGACTACAGAAGACCCCCAGGTTACGCAAGAGTTGTGCTCCTGTGCACCCTTGCATAACTCGAATTTTGTGCAAGTCAGAGGGAGCTGGGAACTAGGTGGCATCCTGGCTCCCCTGGGCTTGCGGGAGCTGGGAGACTGACCAGTGCACCGGCTGACCTGGCTCCCAGAGTGGCAGGGAGCTGGGGGCTAAAGCGGGGGAGCTGGCAGAGAAGCTGTGCTCCCACCAGTCCCCAGTCCTGGGAACCCCAGGATTTCAACTTGCACTTAACTTGCAAAGTTAAGAGCAAGTTGAAATCACGGATAGCAGGGTTTACTGTACTGTTGACTCATGCATGGATGGTGGCAATTTGTGTTCACATTCTTTTATGAATTAAAGTCAGAAAAAATAGAGAGAGAGCAAAATTCTGATTTGCCACATTGGTGTGAACAGATTCTCCTTCTGTGGTGTCCCTAAATTTCCACTGGTATTACTGGGAGCAGAACTGGCCCATTGTACTCATAACCGTCTGGAGGAAATTGTTCTCCATATTTAGGGAAAAAATCACCTTCCCCATTGGTGGGTCAAATTGTGAAAGTAACCTACCAGATGATGTCCATCTTAAGAGGTCAGGAACTACAGTGGTTGCCAAATATTTTATACCTGAATCAGTCAGGCCCACGGAGTGGGGTGAGGGCAAAGGAGGTAGTTGCTACAGCAGCAACAATGACAGCCAGAGAGCTGGGCCCTTTAAATTAAGCCACTGAAGCACTGCTCCATACGCTCTTCACTGCTCTGGGGACAGGCTCAGTACCATGGCCTGGATAGCGCTGAGTGCTGGACACCTCAACCCCACCTCTTCCACCCAAAGCCCTGCACTTCCTGGGATGCAGAGCCGCCCTCCCTTCACCTTGCCTGAGGGCTCGCAAAAGCTGTCAGGCCCCTGTTAACCAATACCACAGAATGTGCCCTGGGTAACACCATGACACACCAATAAAACAATAAGGATTAAATGATTAGTAGGCACCTTCCTCAGTGACTCCAGCCACATGCTTCTATTGGCACATTTTTCTTCCTTACTGCTGTAGTTTTGTTCCATTGCAGCAGCACTACAAAGAATGAGCAGTGTGCTGATGAGCACCCAGGATGTATGGTTAGAGAATATTGTGCACAGCCAGCACACCTGAGCTTCCCCTGACAACTTCTGGGTTTGTGCCTGTGTCTTGTGCTCTCAGAGAGGTGTCAGTAATAGTTGGGCACTTCTTAGCTACAGACATCTTAATCTATGTAGGAAATACATCGAGGTGGGCTCTGTGAGACCCAAATTGTGGCAGTTAGTGGGGTGAGCAAGGGCTTGTTGCAGAGTTGCTTGGTGGAACTCACGTAGTTATTGTGCCTCAGAGGGGTCACCATCCCTCCCCAAGTAGTCCTTGATCTAAATGAGAGAATGCCAAACATTTTTTCCATATGTACATCACAGTAGTCCACTGAGTTTCATTCTCTTTGTCATTGTCTCCTACTGCTTGCTTTCTGTTTAGGTTCCCCTGTCAGGTGATTTACATGATAGCAGCTCTTAAAGCTGTTGGATTTCATTTCCTTCTGCCAAGAAGTGTAAGATTTTGAGTTTCAAGGTCTCCAGTTAAATATCTTCCTCTCCTAGCTGACTCATTGCTCTGCAGTGTTTGCTAGGTGAAATGTGTGGTCTCCATGCTTTTTGCATGGAGTGCAGAGTGGATAGTTAAGCAGTTCCTTCCTAAGTGTGGTACATTAACTATAATGACAATACCATAACGCTTCCTCTAATAACAAGAATGAACATTTCTTTATGCATCAAACAAGAAGACTGCAAATGTCAATTTCAAACCTAGTGGAAGGATAGTTCAGATACAGTCAACAAAGGTGGCTTTTGCCAGGATGAAAGACTCTTCCTGCATGAGGCCTTGTCTGTCTGTCTGTGCAACTTAAATTTGCTATGCAATTGAGAAATTTGCAGTAGGAGTCAAGTAACTCATCACACTGGAAATAAAGCAAATGTATCTGTCTCGCTCCCATCTCCTTCACCATCTGACTAAATAGATTCTCTGGCCATTTGCAAAAAGTTTGAATTTTGCTTCCAGCAAAGCTGTTTGCTGAAAAATAATAATTGCTCATGGAAAAGTTGATGCCGTCATGCAATTTATCATCTCCATCTATTGAAACAACAATAAAAAAAGCCTGAGTGACTTTTTTCTCTTTTTAGCCTCCTTCTGCTTCTAAAATCTTTCCACTTGTGGACCTGAATATTAAAAGCATACTAGTTTTCCATGACCGTCTTAAGTCAAAAGCGTCTATAACCACAAGACTTTTATCTCCTTGTAGATGAAATCCATTTCAGTTCTTCTTTTCAACTTGAAATAAATGCTGTAAATAGGGAATGTTTCCTAAGTTGCCCATGATGAAGGGAAACCTTGGAGTTTATTTTTCAAACATTGTGTAATTTCCCCCTTCCAAATTCTTGGTGACTTTAACTGGATCACAGGTGTTATCTAGATTCCAAGCCACGATAGGGCCAGGTGCTGAAAGTACAGAATACTTGAGAATAAGTGTTAGAGGGCAAGAAGATGAGATAGATGTAGATCTATGCTCCGTTTCTTAGACATTGTCTGTGCTTAGAATTCTCAGAAACTTTGCCACCATTGCAAACAGCCTAGAGGATGAAAAGGAGCCCAGCACAATCCAGTGAAAGTTTACCCTTTGGGAATTAGTACATATAGCAGGTACTGATATCCATGTATGACTTCAAAGAAATATAGGGCCATAGACCTATTAATCTATCCATCTATAAATAAAATGATAGGCAGATCCCAATGGTGCACAAAGGGAAGCACTAGGTATCTGGCCAATCTTAAATGTGTATTTTATTTTTTTAAATCGTTAAGAGTCTGTATTGAGAAAAGGTCTGTAATTTTTCTAGCACTCTAACTAAATGTATTATAGGAGCTTACAGTAATGATAAAAAAAACTGTGGAGCTTACTACTATTATGGCACTATTCAAGTTTTTGGCCATTCTCTTAGACTGCAGTAGTATTTTCTTATTAAAAAAAAAGTTACCAGAGCAACCTTGTTAGCATAGCGCTCTTTTATTATAAGTTTTCTTAGTCCTGCTTTTCAAATCATCATTTTCCTGGCTTCTGTTGAAGTAGCCCTTAGAGGAAAAATGTTGTGGCAAGCTGCAGTCCAAAATGAGAATAAATAGGCCGTCCTTATGGGATAGATGCTGTCCAGATCAGCCTGTTTTACTTGTGTAAGCAGGAGCTGAATGAGCATTCCCCTGACATCTGTTGATGAGTTGGGCTCCACCAAATTCACCAACCATTTCGATCAATTTCACAGTCATAGGATATTAAAAATTGCCATGCTCATGAAATTTCACCATGTTTTAATTGTAAGGGATCCTGACCCAGAAAAGAAGTTGGTTGGGGGGGAGGGGTTACAGTACTGCTACTCTTGCTTCTGTGCTGCTGCTGCCAGAGGTGGACAGTAGGAGAGTGATGACTGATGGCCTGGAGCCCAGGTCTAAAGGCAGAGCTGCCGCCAGCAGCACCAGAGAAGTAAGGATGATATGGTATGGCATTGCCACCCTTCTGCACTGCTGCTGACAGGCTGCCGCCTTCAGAGCTGGACACATATCCAACAGCTACTGTTATCCATCTGCCCAGCTCTGAAACCAGTGCAGAAGTAAGGTTTGCAATACTCGGACCTGTCTAAAGCAACCTTTTGAACCACCTGCTACTTCCTTTTGGGTCAAGACCCCCAGTTTGAAAACACTGATGTCCCCTGGAAAATCTGTGTAGTTTAGGGTAAAAGTGCACAGAAGACTACATTTCCTGGGGGAGACCAGATTTCATCATCTGTGAAGTATTTTTCATGGCTGTGAATTTGGTAGGGCCTTGGTGATGAAGGGGGGAAGAGGACTTTAGGATTAAACCTATTTGCATGGGGATACACACCCTGCCTCGGTACTCAGCATGAGAAGGGAATGCTTTGCCTGGTGTTGGATCGCAGGTCATTTTGTCATTGGGGCAGGGGTAACAAAGAGTGATTTTTCTTGTGTGAATGTACTTGGCATATCCTGAGGGAGGGATTCACCCTCAGCTCCATTGCACTTGCTAGGCAGGGGATATGAGTGCCAGAGCACAGTGGCCTGATGACATGGGCTCTGCTGAAGGGTCCCAGAGGCCATTTGACTCTTCTTCTCTCTACTGTGTAATACCAGAGCTGATTAAGGCAAAAAGGAGAGTCCTGTTACCGAGCTGAAATCACTGAGGGGACAGAGCCTGTGGTGCAAGAGACAGCCTGGTCTGCACTAGCAGTGGCACTCCCCCACTACCAGCTGAAAGCATTGAGAGAAGTGGTAAGTAGTGGGATCGCAGGACATCACAGAGAGGACTGAGTGGAGAAATGACACCAGAGCGACCACCTGGACTGTGGCGCTAGAAGGGTGACCCCCTCTTGCCAAGGTGGTTGACAAACTGTGCAGGTGCCCATCTGGCCTCTGGGTCTTCACTGGCCAAGGACAACAACCGTGAGTGAGATGCAGTGAAGAGAGCAGCCTGTTAAAGGAAGTTTTGGTTGCTGGATTTAAGAAAGTGAGGTTAACAGAGAGTCCCCAGTGAATTCTGGGGTATTATGCTCATGGTTTATGCCTATGAGTATGCGACAGGGCTTCCAGCCCTGCTCCTCTTCCAAGGGGTCCTGCCTTGTAGTGGCTCTCCCCTGTGAGTAGCCCTATGCTGCTTAGTCGCCCACCAGTCATGCCTAGCACCTTAGTCCTCTCAGGTCAGGCTCAGAAGCTCAGTTGCTCAGGTCTCAGCAGCCGAAATTGCCTTCCACCTTCTGGGCCTCTACCTTGGGGCCCACAGTCTGGCAGAAGTCAGGCTGGATGCCTCCCTGGGCTCCCCTTATCCTGCCCAACACTGCCGTATCTAAGGTGCAAGCTGTCTTTGGGAGCTGGTCCTGCACCTTCCCTGGGCAGGACCCAAGTGACCCAGCTGTGCTGGAGCAGCTCCTTATAAGCAAGGTTGCTCCAGCAAGCTACCCTGTGATTGGCTCCCCAGGAGCCTTTCGCTCATTGGCTGGGAGGGCTGCACATGCTCCCTCCACCCTGCCATAACCCTTTCCTTGCAGTAGTGGGGCATTTGCCCCACTACAGAGTACTACTAGTGGCATTTTCCCAAATTAATACTGGGTTACTTCCACCCTTTTATTAGACATTTCTTTTCTACATGGAGAGGCTGTCAAAGGATGACACTTGGTTACTGACTGGGGACGTGAGCTGCTTTTGTGTATTGTATTCTTGAGAAGTACAACAGAGGTATTGAACCCAGCTCTTGTTACCACTGGCTCCATCTGGAAACAGGTGAAGGCTGGTGCACATTCAGTGAAACAAAGACTGGACAAGTGCACATTCAGTGAAAGTGATCAACTACACAGGAACAGGGTTAATGGGAAGTTTTTCAAGGTCTTGCATGATTCTCTTATCCTGAATGAAAGCCAAAAAGTAATGAAAATGTAGTAAATTATATATTGATTTGTGTGAGAGATGTGTTGAATCTTGGACTCCAGCCACAAATTTGAATCATTGCACTTATAATTTGAGACCAACTGAAAGAGACATGGTTATTAACAGTGTTGTTTCCTTTTTTAATACAGCCATAAATTAAAAACACAATTACCTCCTTAGATGGCACTTGAACATGTAATAATTACAATATATATTCTCTTAGCAAAAATTATTTGGATTTGTATGGAGATATTATTGATATGTTGGATTTTTGTGAACACGGAGTGAACTATAGTGCTGGTGAAAGGTACCAGGCAGCCAGCTTTGAAGATTTAAGGTTTTTATATATTTATAGAACAAATACATCAACGCAAAAGAGAAGCTAGCTTGTCCCATCAACATCCTTAATTATATCCTCGCGGGATCCAGCTCTAGCAGTGTAAGCATGGATTAATCACTCTTTTCACTCACTATTTAGTGCTTCTGTTGAGACACGGAGAGAGATAGCAAGAGTGCTAATTAGTGCCAACTGGTGGTGGTTGTGTGATGTAGACAGCTAGGACATGGACTGAGTCCATCAGCTTATTTCACTGCAGACAAGGAACACATGACTGCACTCTTCAGTAATTACTTACCTGAGTCATAGGTAAAACAATGGCATAGCTATTCAAACCTATTGCATAGCAAATTAACCATCTCTTAGATCGAGGTAGCCGGCCACGGCTCTTTGAACAATTAAATGTGGCTCCTGCTCAGAGCCGCGCACCTGGAGTGCCGTCCGCCGCTCTGCGCATATGCCCCAGTGCTCCGTGGGAGAAACGCATGGTGGCAGCGGCTCTGGTGAGTCACTGGCATTGCGTTTGACCAGAGGACTGGGGGTGCCTGGCTCTGGGGGAGGGGGAGGTTACTGAGCCACATATCTATCTATCTAGATAAATATAAATATATAATACATGGCTCTTTGCACTCTATCCATGGCTTTTCGTCCCTTACTGATTGGCCACCCCGATGTAGATCATCTCATCCCTGCTTCAGATGAAAGGTGTACACTTAGATTTGCCACATCTGAATTAGCGGGCACTTCAGGCCGGATGCAGCACTCTCCAGCCATCGAGTCTTAGCTATTCACCAGATAAAAGGTTATGGCATCCCAGTGCACATAATATACCCTGCTACTACACGCTACAGCTTCCATGTTAAACAATTCTGCATGAAAAATCTGCTGGTACGTACAGTGTGTACCTTCTCAGAACATCCTCTTCATCATCATTTACCAGGCCATTACCCAAAGGCCCATGGTGTTAGCTTTCTAGGAGGTGCCGACAACCCTGGGAAGCTAGAAGCCAGTAGCTTAAATTAAAAACACTTTTGTATGTAACACTATTATAAATGTTGGAAACAAAGCAGGGTTTGCTGACAGCTCATGACCAGTGTTCCCTCTATTTTTTCCATGCAAGTGCAGAATAAATTTTGTTATGGGCACTAAAGCACATGTGGATGTGCACCACTAATAGAAACATGCTGCCGGCTGCGGGAGTTTGCTAATTAGCTGGGCAGCATTTGAATCTCTACTGGGGGCCAGCCAAGCACTCATTCTACAATTAACACTGCTCATGACCCACCTGCCATGTAATAACCTCACTGTGCTTTGAGGGGTCACGACTTCTTGTTTTGAGAACCCCTGACTTTCTGGGACAAGCACAGTAACAAAGTGATAATATCTTTCTCTCTGAATATACACATGGGAAATTCTTTTAAAAAAGAGCTAGCAGCCTTTAATAGCTTAAATGCTTCCTTCAAATTGCTTCATGTGCTTCAGCATTTTGTTTCAGAAGCAGAAAGATGGTACTGCTGGGTGCATTCTTCTGCACTGCCAAACAATTCAACTATCCCGTTCAGGAACTAACTACAAGATGTGCACTGTACTATACATGTTTATTATGCACATATATTTTTAACTCAAGGCCATTAACTCTACTAAAAGGAAGAAATGCTGCAAAACAGCAGAAGCATGGTAAATGGTGAACGTTCATGTAACAGCAAGACAGCTTATTATGGCAACGAGTGGTAAAGGACAGATTAGTGTGAAAGCTGACTTGCTTTCTTTATGTGGATTGCAAGAGACACCCAGTGTACAAATGCACGCTTGAGCTGCAGATCTAGAATGCAAAGCTCTATGTAATATTGTGCACCATTAACTTGAAAGAAGAAAAGCTTCAGCAAACCATTGCCTTTTGTTAATTAAGCAGCTTCCTGCTCTAGGAATGGTGTATCATTAAGTGCTGATGTTGCCTCAAGGATTTAGAACTGCCTGTGATCCCTGGGGATGCTGGAGATAAAAGACTGCTTATTTTCCTGGGTGACATTACTCAGTTTTTTTCAAATTGAAAAATGTTGCAGAAAGGAACAGATGAAGTCAAGTAAGTAAAAATGGTGCAATGACAGATCTTGAGTGCCAGTGAAATTTGCACTCTGTTTCCCAGTATACTCTTCTAATGATAATCAGATGCTGCTGTGACTCATTAGCTCCTTATATATATAAATGGCAAAAAAAATCATTGATACAAACTTAACGTTACTTTGTGCCTTTCCAAAACATTAAGTTCCACAAAAGTCAAACATCTGAAAACCAAGCAACTGTAACTTCTTTGAGTGACACATGCATTTCCACTCTGCCTTTTCAATGTAATGGGCAGGCTCTACTTGCGCTTGCTCTGTTCTCAAACACAGAGCTTACTCATCTGACAGACTAGTCTCCTGACTGTAAAATTTAACAGCCACTTCATATCATTTAATACCTCTTCATACCTGCTCACAAAGTCCACCTAAACCTCTACCTCCTCCACCCATCATTTAATCCACTGACTGCTGTCCCGGACCACCTGACGGCTAACTGCCCAAGACAAGACACTTTCTACTGACACAAACCTACACAGTTTTGAACTGAAATCATACAGGCGGAACCTCAGAGGTACACATGCACCTCTTTTCTGGGATGACAACACATGATGGGACTCACACTCAGGTCTCCTCATATCACAACCTCAACTCTTCCATTCCAAGCTGCTCCAGTTTATTCCTCCATCATAGATAATTTCCGGCAGCTACTGCCAACTCTGGGTTGGGGAAAGGAGTGGTAAGGTTACATAGGCATTGATCTTAACTCTATTTTTTCAGGTTTTCTGAAGTTTGAGTTTTGCTGAGCTTGTTCTGGAAGGGCAAGAGCTATCACCAGGCATCTTTACCTCTGATGGGGTTATTTTTATCATTTTAATTTTCTAGGTTTTTTAAACACACAAATATTTGATGTGGGAGGTAGCAGTCATTTACACCGTTGTGGTTCGTACTTCGATTTACTGTCATGATGAGCTGATACTAGCTAGATAATAATCAAAACACCTCTTCATCTGCAGCAGCAGAGGATCGGAACACCTCCTGAAATGCATCTTTGCTCCTCCTGGGTTGCTTCCTTATCTTGCAGAGGTGCTTTCCTGATTTACTGGGGTTTGTCTCAAGGCCACATCTGCAGAAGCACCAGAAGCAGTGGTGTGACTCACAGCACTGAATCCTAATAGTGAAATACACAGGTTGGAGAATGCCCTGAACATGGTGAGCTCAGCCTAGGGAGTGGGGTGAGGGGGGATGTTCAAGATGGGGCAAAGGTTTGAAGTGGCTTTTTAAGGGGATCAGGATAAGCAGTACTGTAATTTCTGTCACCATTTTTCATAGGCGGGGGGAGAGGGGGACAATGAAGCTGGTATCTTATGTCAAAGGGCTAAGCATGGATACCAGAGATCTCTCTGGAGGACTCCTGTGAAATCCCATTGTGCATTAACACACTGTTGTGCCTCCATGTTGCTTAGCTGCGCAAGGGCATGTGAAAATAAATAAATAAATAGAGAATGCAGGGGAGTAATCAGAAAGACAAAAGCACAAGTGGAACTGCAGCTAGCAAGGAATGGGCAGGGTAACAAGAATGGTTTCTACAGGCATGTGAACAATAAGGGGGTGATCAGGGAGGTTGCAGGGCACTTACTGGATGAGGCAGGTAACCTTGTGACAGATAATGTGAGAAAAGCTGAAGTACTGAATGCTTCTTTTTTTGCCTCTGTCTTCCTGGACAGTCAGCTCCCAGACTACTGCAGCTGGAAGGAGGTGGGCAGCCCTCAGTGCAGAAAGAACAGTTTCAGAGTGATTTAGAAAAGCTAGACATACACTAATCCTTGTGTCCAGACTTAATGCATCCAGTGGTGCTGAGAGAACTGACAAATGTCATTGCAGTGCCTTTCCATTGTCTTTGAAAACAAGTGGCAATTGGGAGAGGTCCTCTGATGATTGGAAAAAGGCAAATGTAGTGCCCCTCTTTAAAAAACGACAACCCAGGGAACTATAGACCAGTCAGCCTTACCTCAGTCATTGGAAAAATCATGGCAGGGTCCTCTATGAATTCCTTTTGAGAACTTGGAAGAGGAGAAAGTGATCAGGAATAGTCAACATGGAATTACCAAAGGCAAGTCATGCCTGACTAATCTGATAAGCTTCTGTGATGAGGTAACTGGCTCTGTGGACACGAGGAAGTCAATGGATGTGATATACCTTGACTTTAGCAAAGCTTTTATTATGATCTCCCACAGTATTTCTCCCAGCAAGTTAAGGAATTATGGACTGTAAGGTGGATAGAAAGCTGGCTAGATGCTTGTGCCCAATGGGTAGTGATTAATGGCTTGATGTTTGGTTGGTGGTTGGTTTCAAGTGGAGTGCCCCAAGGATTGGTTCTAAGAAAAAAACTATTTCACTGGGAGGATCGTGAAGCACTGGAATGTGTTACTTAGACCCATTGGTCAGGCAGCCCCAAGCATAATCATTGACTGTGCCCCACACCTGTATGAGGGATGCCATCTACTCTGCTATAGAACCATAGAATTGTGGGACTGGGAAGGACCTTGAGAGGTCACCTAGTCCAGTTCCCATGCACAAGACAGTACTAAGTACTGTCTGGCCCATCCCTGAGACGTGGCTCTCTAACCTGCTCTTCAAAGTCTCTAATGAAAGATTCTACAGCCTTCCTAGGTAATTTGTTTCAGTGCTTAACAACTCTAACAGTTGAGAAGTTTTTCCTAATGTCCAACTTAAACTTTCCTTGCTATAATTTAAGCCTCTTGCTTTTTTATCCTAGTCTCAAAGGTTAGCAAGACCAATTGTTCTTCCTCCTCTTTGTAACAACCTCTGATGTACTTGGAAGCTGTAACCACTAGATTTTTTTTTTAAATCTGTTTTTTGTAACTGGCTTTCAAGGTTTTTGGTTCCTCATTTTTACAGACTAACACTGGTCAACTTTTAGCATGCCGCAGACAACGCAAAGGAGTTAAAAGCAAGACTCCTTGTGGTTGAAAGCATTTAAGTGCTTATTTTCATAGTTCACTGATCCCAGGCAACCAGCAGCTCATCTTCACCTGACTTTTTTTTGTTCTAAACTTATGTTGACTTTTGCATTGTCAAAGTGAGAGGGGTTTCTTTCTTCCAATAAAAACTGAACAACTTAAGATGACTTCACTGATTTTTATGTGATGCCTATCAATTATACTGAATTATTTATACACCAGTTCAGACACTTATATCCAAAATTCCCTTGGGGCATCCCAATATGACCCTTTTCAAACTTGCTGTTTGTATAAACTGCAGACACTGAAAAGTAAATACTGTTGCTACATTTTTAAGAAGCTCCAGGAATACCCACATTCTTTTTACTGGATTCTAATTGAATGTCACAATCTGGAGACAGACTAGAGTAGAGGCTGGTAGCAAACCCAGTGCAGTACTTTTTTTTCCCATTTAGGCCCTTGCTCCCTGTAATTACTGAGGGTCATATATAAATGTCATTTGAAATCTGTGGGAGTCCCTCCTGCTGTGGATCATGGACAGAATGTGATCCTAAAGGTATATCTACGCTACACAGAGTACATGCAGGGCTAGCCTCAATAGCATGTGTATAAATAAGGGGATGCACTTTGGAGGTGAGTAGAGACACCTTTGAAACCTTTGGGTACGTACCCAGGTATATACACTTCATATCTACATGTCCCAGTAATATCTTCACCCTGTTTGAGCCTGTCCCAAACTCAAAGACTCCACCAGCAGCAAAAGGTTCTGTCCAGGGTGAGGCAGTGGGGAAAGGCTTCACCAGTTCTCCCTTGCTTGGAGCCTTTCATTGACATGTGTAACTACACACTGTAGTGTGTACACAGCCTGCTCTACACTGCAGCATGTAGCACACCTACCCTACATGGCAGTGTGTTGACATAGCCTAAGTATCAGTGCCTTACACAATGAGTGAAAAGATCTGAAATTATAAATACTGGAATATTTTCTATGCCTACCATTTCTGAGACCATGAAAGGCTAAATGTTTTAGTGCTCAGTAACAAGCGCTTGGGGAGGAATATCCCTGTCTGCCGCTCAGTCTCAAGTATTACTGGAAAGCTAACCTTTGCTCAATATAGAGTTTTACTGCTGCTCTCCTGTCTTAATCTGTTCTCTCTCTCTCCTCAGCTTTTCCTCTGAGAGCTGCTAAGTTTCTTTAAACCAGCTCTCTCAAATCTCTGTAGTGTTCTGTAGCCAGCTGCTCCAGCGTGCCCCTTCCTGCCCCAAATGAGCCTTTTGACAGTAACCCTGTGATAGCCTAATTTTTACAGCATCAGACTCCTTTCAACTTTACATCTACCGTATCACCCAGGTTATTCTGGAATTCAGTAGGCTGTGGCTGTTGCTCTGGATGTCTCTGGCCTCCAACCTTCTGCCTCCCCTTTCACGCTCCCTGCCCCATCTTGTTCTACTTCTTTCTCATTTTCATACTCTCTCTGGGACTTTGATTTCTTGGCTTGTCTCTTCTCTAATCCATTCTTTTTGTTACTTTTGTTCCTTCTTTCCTATTGCCTTACTTGCTCCAGGCCTTCTCTTTCTAGCCTTCGGGTTCTCCAGGTATCTCTCCCTGTTATCAAAGGAATATGGCTCCCATCTGTTGCAATTACAGTACACTCTTTATCTGGAAGCATTGGGGAATGGGGGATTCCAGTTAATCGCATTTTTTGGTTAACAGAGTGGTATACCTATCGGTCAGAAGTTTTTGCATGTTATATGTATTTGGCAATTTGAACATGTACATATAACTTTATTCTGCTCTCAAACACACAGCATCAATGACCAATCACAGATGTACAAAGTTTCCTTTGATCTCCCTACTCTGACCTCTATATGAAATATATGCGACATTCTTTCTTGCTGCTGGTTAATCATGCCACATGCTACACAACAAGCTAACCTTTATACTCTAAACACAACAACTGGAAATGTGCTGCAGATAATTTTCATATTTTTTTACGGTTGGTTAAAAAAAAAAGTATTGTCACCATTCATGAAATTTTCCAGTTAACTGAGAATTCCAGTTAATAAAGATCCAGATAACAAAGACTATGTGGTACCATAGGATGGGGCAACATTCTGACCACACCAACCTGCTTCCAACATACTATTCCCTGAATTTCAAGAGGGACTTTGGCAACTGGACAGATTTTCCCTTCCCTGGGAATGTTAGCTTCAATTCCCCTTTCCCACCTCCAGCATCATCTAGTCGGGCTTTTCCCTGCCTCTCCTAACCAATGAGCCCACTGCTGCAGAATCTGCTAGGTCTGTTCCTTGTCACTACTCAACTCTTATGGAGATTGGGTGCTCACTTCCCAAAGGTTTCTTTCCGCCCGCCCACGGAACTTGGGAAGATCACAATTCTTTCATATTGCCCCTACACCCTCTCGTCAGTTTCCCTCTGAGGTTCTTTGCCCATACCACCATGGGAAATCCACAGGGATACTCCCATGCCTTGAATTTCTTTGTGGACAGTCCTCCCATACTTGTAAATTAATCACAGTGTACTGTACTGACAGTGTTCTATGCAGCTACATGTCCTGTCACCATAAGGATTTTCCCAAGTGATAACGTACTGCCTTAGCCACAGGGGAGTGGGTGGGAAGACAGGTCTTATTTTTCTGTGACACCATTATTGTTGTCCTCATTTTATGGAAGGGAAAAGTGAGGCCCAGAGAAATAAGTGACCAGATTAATGTCTGAGGCAGAAGAGGGGATAGCATCCAACTGAGTTCTGGTGGACATATTGAGACCATAAATTGAAAAGATGAGAGAACCCTGTCGGAACTCTGTCTGCATAGACCACTGAGAGAGACAGGGAGAGGAAACAGGACAACAATGACCATTGATAACAAACACTGTTGGGGGATCATAACATGAGGGAAGGGATAAAACTGAGTTAAGGGCTTTTTGGTGTAGATGCGGAGACTTCTGAGTGTTAATGCACATTCAGCAACATGATAAGCTCTGATGAATAAACAGAAGCTCTAGTTTGGCATGATTGCTGCAATATGATGGTCAAAGAAATGTTAAAATTGATTTTCCCATGTAAGAGCACCAGAATTATGGGTGAAAAAAATCCATGTCTATTTCACTCGTGCATGCGTTTTCCTATGATATTTAATTTGTTTTAAGCAATGTTTGTCTGTTTTAAAAAAAAAGGCTCCCAAGGACAATAGTATCCCTCTGATTATAGTAAGTTTGAGGTTTAAAATCCCCAGGCCTATGGAGCTTCATGGCTTTCCTCTGAAACAGAGCAGCAGCAGAATTATGAAATCACTTTAATTTGGAAATCCCCATGCCTTTACCTATCAGATTTTCTTACTTCGAAGGTGTAAAAAATGAGGCCTGAAAATGTGTGTATGTCCCTTTAATTAGAAAGTTATCTGAGAATCTATCATAGTGATATGCCAAAGCTGACTGCCAGACATTAAACATTGGTGTGAGCCTCCCAGTGCTTTGTTCCCCTTCCTTGGGGATCTTTTACAAGAATAGTAATGTGTAGTTTGCCTGATTTGAAAGACAACAGGAAAGACTGCATGTAGTCATATTCAGCAAACAGACAGGATTTGGGGGTCTGAGTGAAAATGTGATGCTGGCACAGAAATAATGCCCTTTTCCATGGAAAGGGGGAATGTTAGAATTCATGTGGGAACACGACAGACAAAGGGTGAGCTCTAAAGTTCTTCATGAGCCTACAGATGAATTTGGAAGCAAGTTTTTCAGGAATATTCCCAGTGTAGCTTTACCTCATTTGGCTTCTTTATTCTATATCCCAATGAAAGATGTAATTAATTGGGTTAATCAAGAAACAATAAAATCTGGGGAAAAAAATCAACAAGAGTAGAGCACATTATTCCTAGCAATTCTTGGATTATACAGAGGAATAGGTTACTTAAAATTAAGCCACCCATTCAGCCAGAACATCTATGGAGCTCTGAGCAAATTTTCTAACTTCCTATCAACCAGGCCCTCTGCTACTTTCATTAATTACTGGGAGTGTATTCCTAGGAAATATCTAAGTGACTGTTTTATTGTGGTCAAACCTGAGTTTATTCAGTTCAAAAGGCAGTTCCTAGGTCCTGATCTGAAATCATTACAAGAGATACATGATAATACAAAAATCTCACACTTTTGATATTTACAAATCAAATGTTTTATTATGACATATAGATATGACTCAGCTTTATTTAGACCTTTAATCACATTTGAGGAGTTGCCCCAGGAGCAAACTGGAACAAGGCTTAATTTCTAAGATTTGTCCAATTTTGATTGAAAAAAGATGTTGATAAGAACCAAGATGAAAAGATGGAATTGAAAGAAAAAACACTCTGGATGAGTGGCCATGTGGGTGGTTGTGTCTGGAAATTAGACTATTAGACACTTATTAATGAGATTCCTTTTATGACGAAATGCCTGCTTCTGAGAGACCCCCAACCAGCTTACTTAATGCTCATGGACGGTATAGGCTGAGAGAGGCAATGACCCCTCATCTCCCCTGGGTCTTAGGGCTTAACCTCTCCCTGTTCTGACCCTTGCTGAAGACTCCTACAATGGGCTGTTGCAGCTTGTAGACTTGTTACTCTTCCCCCAAACTGTATCTGTTAACTTACAAGTGAAAAGCCTTTCCACTTGCCAGACCTATTAGCATAGTATTGAACCTATGAAAGAGCCATGAAGAAGCATCGATGAAGTGGGTCTTTGCCCACAAAAGCTTATGCTCCAAAATATCTTAGTCTGTAAGATGCCACAGGATTCTTGTTGTTTATGAAGAAGCAACGAAAACTATTTAGCAGGCGTGTGGTGATCCTGACTGACAAAACCAGTTGTGCATTACTATGTCTACAGGAACTTAGTTTAAATTTGCTTTTAAGTATTTCCTTTGTTTGTGGCTGCATTTTATAAAAACGACATTCCTAAAAATCCTTGCATAGAGAGTTAGACATAGATGCACCACTTGAGTATTCAGCTTTATCCTTAAATGCTTGGGTCTTCAGACATAATTTTCAACATAAATTTGTCAAAAGACCTTCCTTATATAAAATACACATTTGAATTGTAATTATCATAGTACAAAAACTTGTTCCCAAATTCTTCTATCCATCCCCACTCTCATTTTACACCTTGTTGAAGAAAGCCCTTAACAGAGAGCATTCCTTTTCTTCTAGATAGCTGGACAAATAATAAGCAGTCCTGTAGCACTTTGAAGACTAATAAATGTATTAGGTAATAACCTTTCATGGGTAAGACCCACTTCTCCAGATTATTGGAGTGGACAATTTATATCCAGGGTTTATATAGCAGGGAAGGTGTTGGGGTAGGAAGGAAAAAAGAGGTTACCCTTCACTACTAGAACCAGAAGATGAAACAAATTCAGGTGTGGGGTGTCGTTGCAGAGCTGGAATAATTATTTTGAGAGAAAAGCCCTCTCACCTCGAATTATCGTTCTTCGCTGTGTGAATGCTTTGGGGTAGGGTTTTTTTAAGTTTTTTTTTTTTCTGAAAACCAAACCAAACCAAACAAACAAAAAAAAAACAACATGGAAAAGCCCTAAGTTAAGTGGAATGTATGCTTTTCCTGTGAATATCAAAAGTGGGAAAATTGCCCTTGTAATGCATGAGATAATTGAGATTTCAGTTAAGGCCTAATTTAAATGTGTCAAATTTGCATATGAATTCCAATTCAGATGTCTCCCCCTGTAATCCTGTGGTAAAATCCTTTTGCGGAAGAACAGCTACCTTTAAATCCATTACTGAATGTCCAGGAAGGTTAAAGTGTTCCCCTATACATTTATGTGTATTCCAGTTCCTGATATTGGATTTATGTCCATTCGTCCTTTTGTGCAGAGACTGTGCAGAGACAATCTGAACAGCAACATATACAACAAAACCAAAATGAAGTCATTTAATCCGGTATCACAACAATGAGGAAGTAACATTGTATCTGTTTTTAATAACAGAAAATTAGCCCATCAGTGTATGATATCAAAAAAGTGTCCGACACTCGTGGCACACCTGCAAGTTGTTCATGGAAAACCAGTGTTCTGCGGAACATAGTTTAGGAAACATGGATCTAAAGCACAACCTGAGAGTCAATTACTAAGCTTCCTGCTTAGAATTCTCTTCTTATGTGGTTGCTAATCCATCCCTCCCCAGATGAGACAGATACAGACTGGAACAGAACATTATTGCTAGATCAATTAGAGCTCATGAGGATACGTCTGTTGGAGATGGAACTTACATCACTAGCTCCAGTGTACATGAAGTGTAAGACTGTAAACAAAGGTGGACATGACAACTGGGGAAAGCACATGGAAACAACAATGGTAAGCATGATAGGCAAAGGTCACAGCTGCCTCATCAGTATCAAATTTTCTTGTGAGCAACACTGCAGAAGAGAATTCTAGAGATGAGTTTAAAGATGGACAATGTTTGTGGCTCTGGGGATGTAGACAGAGAGCTCCAGGTGGGAGCTCAAAAGTGCTTTTTGGAAAACTGAATTGGGATTACTCTCTTTGTACTGGGGGAGTGGGATTTGATTTTTCCTCGTTATTCAGGATTTCTTCAGAGTCTTCTTAACAAACTGGCATTCGTGCAGGCTTACTGTCAGCTCTCTAAAATTCAGAACATTAATCTAATACAATGCTGCAGTATTGACCATTTGAGATAAAGACGGCTTGGCTTCTGGCAGGTTTCCCATTCAGCCTATCTAAATGATGATTCTCGAGGATGTCATTAGGTGTCTTCTAATGATTTTTCTAAGCTTAATTTGTTTCCTTTTGTGCTTTTCTGAACCACCAGGACTGTATTTCACATACCTTTCCGTATAAATTAATAATTTGTTTTTCTTTAGTACAAGTATGTCAATGAACTAATTATTCAAAACAAAATTTAATTCAGTGTATTTTTCTTGGCCAAATGTGCATTCCACAGGATTGCAAGAAATATGATCTCTCCATTTGATTGGCTGAATAGAGCTGATGGATGTGGCTGTCAACATCTATTGCCAATTTGGATGTTAAACCACAGAGAAACCTGACGCTGGAGTGGAGCTATACATAATAATTGTAGTTTTGTGCCGGGATTTGGGCTTAAATGCTGGCATCTTAAACTTTTGATAAATGGGTGTGTAGGTCATTTCTTGAAAATGTGTAAATGAAGCACGAGGCTCACCTGGATGTTTCCATTCCAATTTTCCCTTTCCCTTCTAATAGGCAGAAAATCTATGTTCATTTGTGCTCATTCTGGCCAGCCAGATTCCTTATGTAAGCTATTCCTTCCCAGGAGCACAAAGATTTGAGATCATGAGTATGCCTGGAGGCTGGCAGTATACTGAAGGAGGATTCCTAAGAAACATACACAATACTCATTCCCCCTGACGTTTTATCCTGAAATGCCTCCTTGATAGTGTGGAACAGTCCTGAAAATTGTTGTGTTGGTGGCCAGCAGCAGCCTGGAGGAGTTGTCTGCACAGTGCTGAGAGGCAGTTATATAGGTACAAGCTGTGTCCAGCCAGATAGGATGGCAGGGGGTAGAGGAGGAGAGAAGAGTGAGCTCTCCAAGGACAAGGGGCAGGTTGTCTCTTCCCTCCCTCCTGCTTTCCCTTGTGGCTGGAAGCAACTCTCATGCCTTCCATCCTGCACAGTGCTGAAAGGCTGGCACCATGCCCACATTTTGGTGTGAGCCTTGACAGAAATCTGGGAGAGGACATATAATCCTGCGTACCCCACATGTTGCCTCAAGAAGACACACCAGCAGTTACCAAGAAAGGAGGATTCATTTCAGGGGCCCTGACAGGCCTGGAGGGAAGTGAGTGCCAGGCAGGGACTGGAAGTGATCATTCACCACTCACTTCTCCCCTGTGTGCAAGAGGCGTTCAGGTTTGTGTGCGTGTCACTTCTCCCCTTGTGAACTCTAAAGTTTTAAAGATAAGAAGGTAAATAGAAAGAATCAAAGTAAGCAGTATTTTTTCAACACAGGCTCAATCAACTCTGTGTTAATCAGGATGTTTTTACTGAATGATTCTGATTGATTGGTGATTAAACTCACTTGAATATGAGTTATTTTACCAGGTCTCCTGTATTTAGCATAGGGAAAAGTCACCCTAGTTCTGATACCTTCTTGTGAAATGTTACTGAGCCTAGGTCCTGGTGCCCAAACAGTCCATTTTCTCATGAGCTCCACACTCCCAAGGTTCACAGATGCATAGTCTATAAAAATCCTAGGTTTTTATGTAGGACTGTGTTATGACTAGAGCTGTGCAGATAATTTAGTTTGGTGACTGAACTAAAAATTGCTTAAAAATGAAGGGGTCAAAGTTAATTGCAGGTTGACCTGAAATGATTTTTTTTTTTCAAATACAGTGGGAAGATACCAGTTGAAGACCTTGTACTTCTGGTTGAATAACATGTTTTGTTTGACTCAAAATTCAACATTTTTTCATACCTGAGGAGGTTTTTACCTCTGTGAAAATAAAATGGAGGTAGAATTCTACATAAAAAGTAAAGTTCAGATTGACTAATTTAGACATTATGTTTAAAAATATCAACTTTTTCAGAAAGGTGTAATTTACTGGGGTGGGGGGAGAATTCAGCTGAAATGATTTTCTTTTTATCTTGTTTGACCTGAATATGGAAAAAAGCATTGTCCAAACAAATCTGCCCAGACCAAGTTGTGACAGAAAATTGGTCCTGTTACAGTATTTGGGATTAATTTCAGGGGTGGAGTGGGGCCTTGAAACTTAACATCAAACCTTCAATCTGACCCCTTTTAAGATGGGAAGCAAGTACAGTAAGTTGAGCCCTGGGTGATGTGCAGTCAGAAGCTGCTGCTAGGCTACATCTACACAGCAAAGCTATTTTGGGATATCTCGGTATCCTGAAATAGCTTCTTTGTGTCCTTGAAACTTGCCCATTATTTTGAAATATTTTTTCCATACTAACAGGCATGCTATTTTGGCATCTCTGTACACCTCTTCGCAGGAGGAGTAAGGGATATCTCCACAGAGCGCTTTATTTTGACATTTGGCACTGTTTAGACAGCATCAAATGCCAAAATAGCCTATTTTGAACTACACTCAAAATAAGCTATGCAATTTGCATAGCTTATTTCAAGGTTAGGATGTTGTGCAGATATAGCTCTATTGTATGTTTAAGTGTATTGTGCTCAGCTCTGTAGCTGTCTGACTTTCTGCTACTTTGTGTATGTTGATAAATGAGATGGCTATTGCCAAAACGTCATCTTCACTTGGAAAGCAACAAAAGCATATTTTATTGGTGACATTTTCTGCCATTTCAAATGTTCTCTGTCATTAAAATGTTACACATGCATGGTTTTGCAGTTTAGATTAAGATTCCACTTAAGTGGGGAGGTAAAAAAACATTTTGTGTGCAATATAAAAATTTGTCTTAGTCCTTTTATTACCGATGAATGAGTATACTACTGTAGGTTTCACCCTGAAAAAAAAATGGATTAGGTTTAACATATGCAAATACATGAATACAACTGGAAATCACAATCCTTTATGTATAAAATTGTTTAGAATAAGTTTTTTGGACTTTATTGGCATGCAGGACAGAAGAATGTGTCTTGAGCCTAGCAGTGTTGAATTGCTCCAAGTACTTTTGGCTCCTCAGTTACCTATCTAATGCATATAGTTTTAAAGCTTATTATTTTAACCCTTTGATGATAAAGCGAGTCTTTGCCCACGAAAGCTTATGCTCCAAAATATCTGCTAGTCTATAAGATGCCACAGGACTTCTTGTTGTTCTTGAAGATACAGACAACATGGCTACCTCTCTGATATTTTAACCCTTGTTTTCAGTACTTGCCGAGTACTGTATGGATAAGGTGGCCATATTTCCCTACGTTGAATATGGGACACCTGGTAAAATGACTCACATTAAAGTAAGTTCAACTGTGCAGTACAAATGTTCAAATTAACATCAAGTTGATTGAGCTACTGTTAAAGATAAATACTGTGCAGCAGAATTCTTTTTATTTACTTTCTTATCTTTAAGGCTTGAGGTCTCACAAGGGGAGAATGGGACACATACATCCCCATACATCTCTCTCACCTGACATTCCCTGGTGACCTCCACTCTCTTTGCCTGACTGGGCCGCCAGGACATACTCACTTCTCCTGGTACCTGGAGTTGCATCTTCCTGAGACAACGCCTGGGAAGGGATGCACTTTGTGGCGAGGCAGGGGGAGGAGCGTTGAGGAGCAGTGGGGCTGGGGGGGCGTGAAGGGTTGTAGCAGGGAGAGGACAGCCAGAGGGGGAGCAAATAAAGGTGGAGAGCAAAGGCCACAAATCTCTGGCTGCCAGCTGGTACCTGCTCACACCAGCCACTGCCGCTCACAGTGCACAGCCAGTGACGTGATGGATGGAAACGGGATGGGCAGTGGGGCCCCGCTGGCCAAAAGCTGACAGGCCCCAGAGACTGTGTGGATGGACCAGCAGTGGGAGCGGCCAGCTGTGCTCACTGCAGACTTTCTCTGCCACCAGCTTTGCACACCCACCACCATGGTCGGCCACTGGACTCTCCCACTCAATAGTGTAGGGTGGGCAGCTCCCCGTAGGGATTTGTCCAGAAGCGGGACCCACCAGTATTGCTGGGTTGGGTGGGTGTCAGAAAATAAAGGACAATTTGCCAGGTTTTACATAAAAGTCAGAACACCTGCAGGAGAGCTTAAATATAGGATTGCCCCTTTAAAAGCAGGACTTCTAGTCACCCTATGTATGGGGACTTGTAAAGTGCGTAGAGGATAGAACAGAGCTGAACAAAAATTTGCAGCTACTTTATTTAGGGTTTTGGCCTCTCTTTTGTTTGCAGACTAATTAGGAGCAAAACATGAGCTTTTCAGATTCACCCATTGCTGGATTTTATTCAGTTAAAGTTTTCAAGTTATTTCACCTTGGATTGTTTGGGATTTGAGCTGTGTTACTTAGTAGTGAGTGATCAGATGAGCTACAGGGCATCACTTCTATTCCCTGACAGAGCACGGGCGCAAGTGTAACGTCTTGGTGAGCGTGTTACAGGTTCCCCTCTATGCCTGATCTGCAGAGGCTATGGCTTGTTACAGCTAGAGAACCATTGTTCTTCCCCTCCAACAGAAGCAGTTTGTGCTTTTAGCTCTGGAGGTGCCTGGTCCAGCTCCCACTTGCTGGCCAAGTAGGTGGATGTCATACATCTGTAACCCATACACCTACTAGGTATGGTTCACTGTCCCAGGTAGTGGCACCTAGACCACTTACATGGAGACAAAATGAGTCTTTTCTACAACCTTAGCTGTGAGCTGGCTGGTTTTTAGCTGAAACTGTAGAGGCTCCTGCACTGAGGTCCCAGGTTCAAATGTGCCCGTGGGTGGTTGTGCCAGCATTTGTGGCAAATGAATATATGTGTGGACGTTTGAATTGTAAGAGTTGCGGTATATAGGTATAAATTCTCCCTTCCCATAGAAAACTATGTGGGGAGGCAAAAGAAGGCAACTGAAGGAGCTTTGTTGGTTTCTGCTTTGATACAACCCAGAAATCAGAGAGAGCTTCCACAGGAAAGGGTAAACATATCTTCAAGACTCTGTCCATTCTCTGCTTTCCATTCGCTTGCTCTGCTCTGTGCCATTCAGCGGCAGGAAAAGTCAAAAGCTGAACCATACCCTGCTATTTGTATAAAGTGTTGCAATAGCCGGAGCTTCCATTTTTGTTACATTCACACACAGCTCAGAATAATGGGCTCCAAACAGGGAGGCAACTCATTGTGTGCACAGTCATGCTACTGCCTTCATGACATATAACGTTTTGTGCTATTTTTCTTCTCTTATTAGTCATTGCTCAATAAATGGAAAGCGACCTTACACATAGCAAGACCTCATATAAGGCATGCAATAATTATGCAGTTGGAGATTAAACTTTCCAAGTGTTATTGACAGTTACTGTCAATCCCCTCCCTACCTATACATGGGCTGTTTGCTCACTCTATCAAGAAAAGAGATGAAACTTTGGAGATTGTCAAGAGCAACAGAAAACCGTCAAGATACACAGATACTGCATGCATGGAAAGCAATTCACTTTGTATGGCATACTGGGTCAATTGCATTTCAACAAAGTTAACAAACGTTCTGTATACTGATTGCGGGTACACAACAGAAGCAAAATCTCATTTCATGGTGACTGTTTTTTTAAAAGGCTGTACAAAGATTGCCCCAAATAAGTTCTGGCTCCTATTTCAACATATGTTTTTTTGTGAAAGAACCATAAAATGCTTGTCATTTTACCAGCTGTGATTTGCAAGTTAACATTAGCCTTAAGGTATTATTAGCTGCAAATTAGATAACATAATGCTGAATTTCCATGGTTGAAAACTCTCAAAATTAGGAAATGCAAAAGTTTAATATGCCAAAAGCAATGCTAACATGTCTAGACTGAACATACTGTCTTGTACAACTTAGGGCATAAGTAGCATTATGGGGATGTGCATGTTTAATTGGAAAATAACATGGAAATAGAAAATCTATGGGCAATGCAGTTGAATTAATATTGTGGCTGGACTCAGCATTTTTTATACTTTCTTGACTTCTGTTGGTTTTGGTTGTTTAACTTGTTTTTTCCCATTATTTTCCAGTGTGTGGGAAATTACCCATTTGTTAACTCATTTTATTGTCCTAAGTAGGTTTAGATTTTCATCCTTTGTTGAAATGAATGGGCTATATGAGAAAGTGAGTTCTCACCTGTGCTTTTCCTGTAGTTTGATCGGAAATAGTTTCCTTGGTGTCTGGGCCAATAAGGTGCTGCTCTCTGAGTAATGGCTGAATTTTTGATCTGAAAAAAGAAATTTAAGATTTAAAGAGGAAATATTTAGTAGAGCTGGTCCAATACTGTGCGCTCTCTCTCGCTCTCTCTCTCCTTATAGATATTCCCTTTTAAAATCAAGATTGGATTTTTTCCCTAAAAGATCTGGCTCTAGGAATTATTTTGGAGGTGTTTTGTGGCCTGTATTGTATGGTGTGTTAGTCTAGATCACAAGTGGCTCCTTCTGGCTTTGGAATCAATGAATTTATGAATGCATAATATCATTAAATGGTCAAGTAATTATTTAAGGCAAGACTGAGATGATCTCCCCTACCCCCCAGGAAGGGCTGACATGTTATGTTGCTGCACACAGCCTGTAGAAAGAAGGTAATTCATCACAGTTCTTTGTCCCTGTATTTCAGGGGAAACAATCTGTTACTTCCTTTTCCCAAAAGCAGATTGTTTCTCTCTGCTGTGGGTGACGTACTGGAGAGAGGGGAAGTTTTATATTTTCTCACACCCACTCCAGCCAGCTGCATGCTTGCCAGTGGGAGAGCACCCAGCACCCCATGAAATATGGGGGACTTAAGTCATAATGGTAGTGTTCCGACATCTTAACTTCGTACATGACTGAGTGTGGGTCCACTGAGTCAAATCTTTTCTCCATCTACAGAATTCAGGTAATTAGACCTCGGGCAGGGGTCTTCCATGGCTATGTGGATTGTTTCCACCTTCCAGGGCAGGGATGGGCAATATTTTTGAGGGGAGGAGCACTCTATGGCTTTGGTGGGTGGTCAGGGGCTGCAATTTTCAATGGAGGGAGTGTGCAGTCTGGGATTGAGGCTGGTACAGAAGGGAGTTTGGGGTAGGGCACTGGGATGCAGGAGATAGTGGGGGTGGGTTGAAAGAGGGAGAGGTTGTAATCTGGGGCAGGGTGTTGGGGAGCAGGATTTGGGAGGGGATATGGGTGCAGGAGAGGACTCCAGCCTTGGGGAGGGTGCAGGGTCTGGGAGGGAGCTGTGACCTGGGACGGGGGAGGGGAGGGTGCAGAGGGTTTGGGTGATAACCTGGGTCAGGGATTGGGGTTTGTGGTGACCTAAGGCGAGAGGTTGGAGTGCAGTCTAGGAGGGGAAATGAGTGAAGGAGAGGACTCTAGCCTAGGGAAGAGGGCATAGGGTCTGGCAGGGAGTTGGGGTGCAGGAAGGGGTGAGGTACCGGAGGAAGGCTCTGGCTGGGAGGCACTTTCTTAAGTAGCTCCCAGTTATCAGCACCCTAAGGCAGGCTTCCCGACTGCCAGCAGCCCCAGATTGCCTGGCTCTCTGCACTGGGTGGCAGTTTTGGAATGCTGCCCGCATTGTCAGGAAAATCTCTCACCTCCTGTTGCGCAGAGTCCAGCTAATGGAGCTTAGAAACTGCAGTGCTCCCTCCCAACACACGCAGCCCAATCTCTCAGCTCCCACTGGCCACTTTCCAGCAATTTGAGCAGGGAGATTTTGCTGGGGGCAGGGACAGCATGCAAAACTCTCTGCTCTGTCATGGGTCAGATGAAAACCTTTGGAGGGCCAAATGCAGCCCGTGAGCTGTATCTTGCCTGCTCCTGCTCAGGGCTGCAGTGGTATCAGTAGCCTCTGGACTCCAACTCTAGCAAAGATTTTGACTAGTAGTTCTGTGGAACAGCTGTTCCACTAAGCAGCTGTTCTGTCCTTCCATGCTGCGCAGAGGTCCTTCCAAAACCTTTCTGTGGCTCCCCTTGCCAGGCCTCGCCCTACTTGCAGCAGACCCTGATTTCTTTGCTCTGCCTCTAGGTCTCGCTTAGCAACATACTCAAGATCTGCTGTGTATATGGGGAGCTGTGGGGAGTGCTTGCACAGGGGAGACAGCTGGGAGAGAGCTGTATCTAAAATGACTCACCGGTGTATTTGCAAGATTGGGGCCGTAGAGGTGAGGGGCTCTGGAGAGCTGCTAAGTGCCTTCATATTCATTGGAACCGTGAGGTTGCAGAGCATCTCGCATGTACGGGCAGCTGGACAGTGTGCTATAGTAACAAAAGCTGAAGGAATTTATGTCTGTCCTCTCCCTGCCAGGTGTACTTTCTTCAGCAATAACCGGAGGATGCAGGCTGCGCTGATAAACTGACTTCCTAAAACGTTCCAACAGCAGCAATATGGGTGTCTTTGCAAAAGATAAAGTTTATGATTCCACATTAAATTGCAGATACATCTAGAGACACCTGAAATCACAGTGCCTGGATTTCTGTTTGTCAAGCATCTTTCTTTACTGACAGAGATGAAAGCTTTTACATCAGCTTCCGCGGAGAGATGATCACAGCCTGTTGGAAGCCTGACTGACCGGAATGTTACTGTTCCCCCAGGAAAATACAATAAAGGATCTAAATCTGGTCCTCTGTCATCTCCGACCCCCCACCACCACAAGAGTTTTTTAAAATCCAAACTGTTCCCCCATCAGCCTATCCATTGGCTGTTTACCTCTTGTTTCTAATTACTATATATGTGAGGTGCAGAGAAGTAAAAATCACATGAATAATAGAAATGTGATAATGCTTTCCAAAGCTCAGGCCAAAGCATAGAGCTAACTGTAACTCTGAGAAGCATTACAAGTGATCCACCATAAGGTTGACTGAGTGGACATACAGTGGTTGGCAGGCTCTTAGTGCACTCTGCCTAATTAGCAGAGCAGCCTATCAGACAAACAATGCTCATTGAAATAAAGCATTCCAATGAGAGAGAATTCATGGTGGACACTGCAAATGGTTTTTCAATACACATTTTATTTCACAATTAGTAATGGCTGAACAAGGAGCAATGGTCTCAAGTTACAGAGAGTGAGGCATATGTTCGATATTAGGAAAAACTATTTCACCAGAAGGGTGGTGAAGCACTGAAATTACCTAGAGAGGTGGTGGAATCTCCATCCTTAGAGATTTTTAACAAAGTCTTGACAAAGTCCTGGCTGGGATGATTTAGTCAGGGTTGATCCTGCTTTAGGCAGGGATGACCTCCTGAGGTCCTAGGATTGTAGGATTCTATGATTCTGAGGATGGTTACTCAGATGTCCAGAAGATGTTTTGTCTTTGCCCTTTGTAGTGGTGCTTATATTCTGGGGTTCAATACAGACTGGTGAAGAATTGTTACCTCTATCAAGATGGCTGACTGATCTCCTGGGTCAAGATCTATCCCCCTAAATCAAGGGGCTGGTACATTTGTTGCCTTAGGTGAAAGATAAGTAGAGGTTTCTCTGCCCTTCTCTTTTATAATCACCAATAAGCCTTTGAAATGGATTCTTATGGTACCACTTAAACCCTTGTACTCCGAGTGGCCACAGGCCATCTACAAGTCTCCTCCACTTCACTCTGTCTTGGAAGAGAATTTCTAGCTGATTCCAGGAGTACCCCAGTTGTTGTCCTTCAATCTCAGTAGATCTCCACATTGTCCAAAGTCTTCCTCTTTTGCATTTTCCTTGTGGGTTCCATTTGAGACTTTGATGGGCTATGCTGGATGATGGTTATCTGAGAGTGTGGCCTAGGTATCTTCACTTTCTTCTCTTTATTTGAATGTCAACTAGTTGTTGTCCTGCTTTGTTCCAAAGCTCCTCATCTGTGGAAAAAATCTTGCCATTTGATGTGAAGAATTTACCTCAGGCATCTGTTTATGAATGTCTGTACCTTGGGATTTGAAGACTTTTTAGTACACCAGGTTTCACATCCATACATTCTTCTGATAGCTACACATAAAATTAATTCAAGTCATGGGGGAAAAAAATGCAGTCTTCTGGTGACCAAAATTTCCTGATGAGGTTGTTTGCTATATTACAAATAATTTACTTCTTGCCCCCTCTGGTGTAAGCATGTAATTGTCAGTTTTCTCCACACTTATGACTATTTGAGGTTTGCCTCTACCCATTGTTGGCTTGATGGGTCTAGTTATGGAAATTCATTCTAAATGTCTTTCAGAACACCTGGGCAATGATTCCCGGATAGACAAAAAATATTCCTTTGTCTAGGATGGAGTTAACTCCTGCTTGGCTGACAAACACATTTTAGGAACTATGCTTTCAGTGTATGTCCATAACTTTGCATCAGTTATTTGCACTGAATTATTTATACAATGAAATTAATAACTACAGATTGAACCTCTCTAGTCCAGAACTCTCTTGTCTGGCACAATCCGTAATCTGGCATGATTTTAGTTAGCCAGACAGCCACTTACCATGAGTGTGGCCAAGTTTCACATGATTCCATAAAATTTGTTTACAGTCACCAGTTGTGACTGTCAGTGTTCTGTGCTGTTATTTAGCTCTAATTTACCCCAAATGCCTTCTAAGAGTCCAGTAAGCAGTGGAAGTGTTGGCAATGTGCAAGACAATATTGACTTCTTGTGGTCTGGAAAATTCTCTCATCTGGGACTTGTCCAGTCCTGAGGGTGCAGGACAAGAGAGGTTCAACCAGTAGTGAGCTTTTCATGGATACCCTGTAAGACTCTTACTGGATAATTTTCATGACATTCAAACTGCTCCACAAGACAGGCTGTCCTCCACGGTTATTCAAGATGATCCAGTCATTCCACAAAGACGTGAGAGAAACCATCCAATATGACGGCGCATTATCAGATGCTTTCAGAATCAGGAGCGGTGTCAAACAAGGATGCGTGCTTGTTCTGACATTGTTCGGGATCTTCTTCGCACTCCTCCTGAAGCATGCCTTTGGATCTTCAACAGAGGGCATCTTGCTGCACACAAGATCTGATGGGAAACTGTTTAATCTTGCAAGGCTGAAAGCTAAGTCTAAGGTGCGGGAAGTCCTCATCAGAGAGATGCTGTTCGCAGATGATGCTGCTGTAGTGTCTCACACAGAAGACCAGCTTCAAAAACTGCTGGATCAGTTCTCCAAAGTGTGCAAGGACTTTGGGCTTACCATCAGCCTAAAGAAGACAAACGTACTCGGTCAGGGTGTTGCTGAATCCCCATCAATCAGCATTGACAACTATACGTTAGAGGTCATCCACGAGTTCATTTACCTCAGGTCCACCATCACTGACACCCTGTCGTTGGACACTGAGCTAAATAGGAGGATCGGAAAAGCGGCCACAACTCTGTCCAGACTCAGCAAGAGAGTGTGGAATAACAACAAGCTGTACACTCACACCAAAATGCAAGTCTACAGAGCCTGCATCCTCAGCACCCTCCTTTATGGCAGCGAGACTTGGACCCTGTACGCCTGCCAGGAGAAGAGGCTGAACGTCTTCCACTTGCGCTGCCTCAGGCGTATCCTTGGAATATCATGGAAGGACAGAGTGACCAACACCGCCGTCCTCGAGCAAGCTGGAATCCCAACCATGCACACCCTCCTCAGGCAGTGTTGGCTCCGCTGGCTCGGCCACGTCCACAGGATGAATGATGGAAGGATTCCAAAAGACTTCCTGTATGGTGAGCTAGCCTCTGACAAAAGACCTCCCGGACGCCCCCAGTTGCGCTACAAAGATGTCTGCAAGAGAGACCTCAGAGGTAGACATCGAGCTGGACAACTGGGAAGAACTAGCAGACGACTGCAGCAGATGGAGGCAGGAGTTACACAAGGGCCTTCAGAAGGGCGAGATGAGGATCAGACAGCTAGCAGAGGAGAAGCGAGTGCACAGAAAGCACACTAAGGACTTGCCAGACACCCACCACATCTGCAAAAGATGCAGGAAGGACTGTCACTTGTGTGGGTCTTCATAGTCAGAGTAGACGCTGTAAAGGAAGTCCTCAATTGAAACTATAAAGGGCGCGATCCATAGTCTATGCAGACTGAAGGATGCCTACTACTAAAGAATTGAGGTACATTTGAATTGTTATTCAGTAGATGATATCTGGGGGCCCTTTGCCCACTGGCCTTAGGCTGTTGTTCATATGACAGCTTCTTCTTCAACAATGGTGTCTGGTCCTTTTCTAGACACTGTAGGAAAATATATTTGAGATTTCAGTGATTGTCTGCAGTTTGAGTTATGGGATTGTTGATTACTCACTATCTCTTTATTTTTAAATCATTTTTCTTCATAATGATTTGTAAATAAGACCCTGTGAAACTTCCTTCAGAACGTCTGAAGACAAGTTAGTATATGCAGTATTGTTAAACCCATACATTCAAAAATCAGTTGGTCCGATAAACATTCCCTCACCTACCTTCTCTTTACTCTCCAGTACAGCAGCCAGAATGAGATGGCTTTGCAAGTCAGTCGCTACGAAGAATGCAGAGAATACCCATCCATTCCCTGGGGCTCAGGGAATTGCTTTCTTCCTTGTCTAGGTATCAGAATCTTATGGCTCTTGTTCAAAATTCAAGAGCAATTAGTCCCTGCCAGAGTGATTTTGCTGATGAAATATGAAACTTGCTATCTGAGTTCACTCTGTCTGGCTGTTTCTTGGTTGTGGAATGAGTATTGATCTTAGAGCTCTCCTCCCACCCAGCGCAAATTATCAAATTGGCAGTTGTTATCTACCGTGCAGTAAAAAGTTATATTTCAGTTATTTCCACAACCAACTTAAACTACTCTGACGGCTCTTCCGTCATTTAAAAACTGCAAAGAGAAAAATCACTGAGATGAAGATGCTTCCGAGAGAGATGGAATAGCAGAGATATTTGTCACCATAATTAACAATACAGTGTCCACCTACCTTTATTATTAGTAATTATTTGGCAGTGTATAACCTTCCTGGATTTCCAGATTAGAAATTTCGTGAGTGTTCCAGCTTTCAGCTGGAACACTGTTTACTGTAATTCATCAGCGACCCAAATGACCATGGGTCTGTTCAATTTGAAGAAATTTGCCTGATATTTCTCAGCACAAGTTCCCCCTTTGCATTTCTGTAGCACTTCAAAGACTAACAGAATAAGAAATTATGAATTATTTTGTTAAAATGCTGCTGGACTGCTTTTTTGTTTTGATAATATATAGACTAGCATGGCTATCTCTCTGTTACTTTTCATCTCTGTTTTTTAATCAAAGCTGGCAAATTCCATCAACACAAACTGAAAGCTTGTGAACCTGTGCCCACAGAATGGAGCCATCTATCACCCTTTAGAAGGTAATCAACTTTTGCAGGAGAACTTGGAGAGAGAAGGCCTGAAAAAGATGGAGGGAAAGAATTCCAAACATCCCAAAAGAGTTTGCATCTCCATTTTTGGAACATTTGGAAGGGGGTGACAGATCCAAATAATGGCCAACACCACTTTGTTATTCCTTTGGTCAAATCTAGTTTGGTCCACATATTAAACAATTTGTCCAGCCTCAACATGAACCATTGGGATTATTTCTACATATCTCAGAGCTGCAGCTGTTTTTCCACAGTTTATGATCTCTGCTTAGTGTGGGATCTTGACTGAACCAAATCATGGTTCAAGAGCATTAACAGAGCATAGCATACACTTGAATAATAATTACTAATTAATTATTTACATTTCTATTTTATGGTACAGGCTGGGCTTTCCTGGTCTGGCAACCGCAGGACCAGACCGATCCCAAATGAGGAAATTTGCTGAACTGGGCTGGTCCCCTCTTGCAAGATGCTCAGACTGCCTGGCTCTGCCTTCGGCCAGGCTGGCACCCTGCTGCTGGCCCAGCTGGGCTACCTGCCAGATTGCCCCACCCTTCTGGCCCTGTCATGGACTGTTCTGGCCCCGCTGCAGGTTGTCCCAGTCCTCCAGCCCTTCCATAGCTGCAGCAGCTTTAGCTCCCAGCTCTGCTGCAGCTGCTGTTGCAGGGCTGGGAGCCAGGTTGCCACTCCCAAGCTCACTGACTGCACTTCCCAGTTGCTGCCAGGCCACCACTCCTCAGCCCTAGCAGTGATTCCCTGATTGCTACACCCCAATCCCAGTGGCAGCAGCTCCCTCATCTCTCTGGCCTTGTCGACGGCTCTTTTGACGCTGTGGGGCTGCTGCTCCTTGGCCCCAGCTGTGGTTCTGTTTGTGCCTGGGCTGCCACTCCAGCTAGACTCTGCTCAGAGGCCACTGGGTTCCTTGGTCCAGCAATATCTGTGTGGTCTTGTTGGACCATGGATATTGCTGGACAAGAGAGTACTGGACTTTGGAGATGCAACCTATAAATGCTAAAGTCTACAAAACAGGTTGGGCTCCATCATTCTTATATCTGGCTATTACCAGAACTGTTTTTTTGGTTTATAAGTGCATAAATTTTACCAGTGGGTGCCCAGAATTCATTTTAATTTTTTTTTTTTTGCTTATGGATACAAGAGATAAAAATATCTTGGTAATATGTTTGCATGTATCTGATTGGTACATGACATGTGTCAAATACTCTGACGAGGATGAGGATGAACACCACTTTGGTTTTTTCCTCAGAATTATGTAATTCTTATAGTCCCTTTTAATAAATAGTTTTCGTAATAATGGTGTCCATTAATATGAACAGTACATCAATTTTTGAATGATTTCTAATTATGCTAGGAAACATATGACTGTAGTAGATGAAAATGTCCTGAATTTATTATGTGGTTAAATATCTCACAATTAAACTTTATGACTCCCTTCTGTTGGGGCTTTATTGATCCATTGTCTCCTAAGAATTTTATCTCCTAATTGCTAATGTAGATTTCAGTAAAGTGAGAGACTGTCTGTAATATGTAAGTTTGAGTAAAGGTTCATTTCCGTTCCCTGCATTTTTATGATTGAAATTGATTTGTTTTCAGTTTACTGAAGATCATTTTGGATTTAAGATATTAAATCTTCTACGAGTAATTTTTGACATTTCAAAAAAAATTCCTATCTGGACTCAGGAAAAAATGTGAAATATTAAAAAACTTTCACAAAATTGAAAAGAAAGTTAAAGAAATCCCCCGACTCAAAGCCAGGTTTGGGTTGGATCAATCTAAATGTTCATTTTTACATTGACCTTGTTTCCATAACCGTCTTGTACTGTAAAATTACTACTATTTTGACATAAAAAGTAGGGCTGTCAAATGATTAAAAGATTAATCATGCTGTTAAACAATAATTGGTTTATTTTTTAATTTAGCCTTTACAGTTGTAGAGAAAAAATCTCGAACATGGAAACCCTAAGGGACCAGAATACAGGAGGCAAACAGAACCCAAGTTTTATTTTTCCACAACTCTCCTGATTTGCAAATCAAATTTCCCTGTTTTTGATTGCTTGAGGTTAGCAATTCTGTGGGAGGTGCAGCATGCAATTTTGTCTAATGTGCATGGGATTTCCTGTAAGTGCTAATTCTACAATGAGATCAGCTAACGTAAACCCATGCAGAGGCATCCACACGAGCCACTCTCATGGCAGGACCAGGATTTTATTTGATCTTGTGCCTCTGGCAGCGGCCAGTTTCTGGCACCAGAAAGTGAACTAGCCAGCATGAACCCGGCTCATGTGTGGGGACCGGAGTAAGGGGAATTCCTACCTGAGACCTGGGAGCTGTCAGCCTGTGACCTGAAATATAACATTTTATTAACCCTCATTGAAAAGGATATTGGTATGCTCCAGGCCTTTTGAAAAATATAATCACCCTTATTGAGAGCTCTCTTTACCTCCCTAGACAATGCATTGCATCTTCACCAAAGTATTCACATGGCTACCATTCTGCAAGCCAGCAGTTTTCCCAAGAGTTAATTCCAAAGCCTCGACCTTTTCCCCCTCTGACATTCCCCCAGCATCTAGTAAATTACTTTCCAATCAACACACAAACTTTTTGTTAAGTATCAGAGGGGGAGCTGAGTTAGTCTGTATCTTCAAAAACAACAAGAAATCCTGTGGCACCTTATTGATTAACAGCTATTTTGGAGCATAAGTTTTCTTGGGCAAAGACCCGCTTCATCAGACTTTTTGCTATGGGTGGTAAAGTGCAGCTGGGTTGAGCAAATCTGAGCTGCATGCACTTTAAATCAGGCTTCTGCTTCCTTCTGTTCTGGGGCAGCTCACTGCTGGCCATCATAAACTCAGGCTGCAAGTCAGGACTCGCAAAATTAGCATTTAAATCATCTAAGAAAATTCAAAGCAATCTTGGCTGCAGTAGTGGAATCTCTGCTTTGGGTTACAACAGCCTCAGGCAGTAAAACGTGTAAAAAGTAGGCATTAATGTTTTTAAGGTTAATTCTGCCCTGCATTAATCATAGGCATTAATGTGCGTTAATTCACAGCCCTAATAAAAAGCTATTTTGACTCCCCTTCCCCCAAACGTTTCAGCATGACAATCTCAAAATTATTTGTAACAACAATTTCTTCAGTATTCAACACTGTTCTACAGTTCTTTGATTTTGATAAATGGACATTTTGGTGACAGTTTTGTTGAAAACGTCCCCACTTGCTCTAGGGATAACCTTAACATCCACTTTTCCACAGTCTGTTTACAGGAAGTACAAAAATGGCCAAGAGATGTCTGTTTAGAGAATGTTATGGAAATGCTGTAAATAGTTCTGTCAAAGCTACACAGAAAAATTTCTCTTTTAATGTTTCCAAAATGGGAATACAAGTGCCATAGCAGACCCAGTGAGGTTTACAGACACTGCAGGACCTGAGGCAAGGAGGAAGCAGGGCCTGGCTCTTTCCAGACAAGGCCAATGGTGGATGTGGTGGGGTCTAGGGCAATCAGTCCTTAGCACTGCTCAGACATAGTGCTGGGTTCCACTCGCCCAGTGCTGCATGGAGTGGCATTGCCACGGCAGTTCAAAGGGGCCTGGAGCTCTGGCTGCCACCACTGCTACTTCAGTAGTGGTGGCAGCCAGAGTTTTGAGTTTCTTTGAAACATTGGTCCCCAGTGAATCTGCCCCCTTTCCTCCCCCCACTTCCCTACTACACCCATTGGAGGACCTGGGCAGACCAGACCTAAATCCATCTTGTCTAAAATCCATTCTATCAATGGCCAGTTCTAAATCCTAACAAAGTGCTTGAATTTGAAATGCTCACACGAGTAGCTCTGTTGAAGTCAATGGACCGCTTGTGTGAGTAGGAACTTTTGTGGCAGTGCAGGACCCAATCCTGAGCAACTATTTCATTTTCAATTTACTTGTGTTATTTCTTTTTGCCTCTCTTTCATAATTTTCATTTTGAAAGACAAGAAATTCTATCCTGGCAAACCTCAAATTAACTTAAAAATGAAGCAAAATAGGGTAGAGGACCAGACGGTACTTGAGGGTTTCAATGGTGTAAATTTCATGGACTTCAGCGGAGTAAACCAGGCTTATAGCTAACCTTATATGGAATGGAAATCTATCAACCTCACAAGGAATCTTGCACAAACTCAGACAGATATCATTTTTCTCTCCAAATGCAAATGAATGGACATCATACCAAATGGACTAAAGGTGAAAAATCTTTTGCAATCTACATACTGCACAGACGACAGTGAGAGATTATGCCATACACTCTCGAAGAAACTGAGGAACCACCTAATCAGCATCCTGTACAACAAACAGGAGAACATCAAAAAAAGAGCTCTCAAATCTGGAGTCTTTCATAAAAAACCAACTTTCAACACAAACTTCCACACTGCTGAACTTTACTAAAATAAGACAGGAGATTTACATTAGACACTTCACTACTCTACAGAGGAAAAAGGACTGCAAGCTGTCTAAACTCCTGCCTGCCACACAGAGCCACAGCAGTGGTACCACTAACTCAGCCAGCAATATCGTCAATCTGTCCAGCTGCACACTCAGCTCAGCAGAAGAGTCTGCTCTTTCTCGGGGACTCTCTTTTTGCCCCACCACCTGCACAAACATAATACAGTTCTGCGGTGATCTGGAAGCCTACTTTCGCCGTCTCAGACTCAAAGAATACTTTCAACACAACACTGACCAGCACACCGTTACACAGACACCCTCCCAGCAGCACAAGAAGAATAACTCCACGTGGACTCCTCCTGAGGGTAGAAATAACAGTCTGGACCTATATATAGAATGCTTTTGCTGATGCGCACAGGCAGAAATTGTGGAGAGACAGCATCGTTTGCCTCACAACCTCAGTCATGCGGAACGCAATGCCATCCAGAGCCTCAGAAACAACCCTGACATTATAATCAAAGAGGCAGATAAAGGAGGAGCTACTGTCATCATGAACAGGTCTGACTACCAGAAGGAGGCTTCCAGACAACTCTCCAATGCCAAATTTTACAGGCTACTTTCCTCAGATCCCACCAACGAATACACTAAGAAACTACACCATCTGCTCAGGACACTCCCTACACAAGCACAAGAACAGATTTATACCAACACACCTCTAGAGCCCTGTCCGGGGCTATTCTACCTACTACCCAAGATCCACAAACCTGGAAATCCTGGATGCCCTATCATCTCAGGCATTGGCACTCTCACTGAAGGACTGTCTGGTTATGTGGACTCTGTCCTCAGACCCTATGCCACCAGCACTCCCAGCTATCTCCGAGACACCACTGACTTCCTGAGAAAACTGCAATACATTGATGACCTACCAGAAAACACTATCCTAGCCGCCATGGATGTAGAGGCTCTCTATACCAACATCCCTCACAAAGATGGAATAAATGCTGTCCGGAACAGTATCCCTGATGATGCTACAGCACATCTGATGGCTGAGCTCTGTAACTTTATCCTCACACACAACTATTTCAGATTTGGTGACGACGTATACCTTCAAATCAGCGGCACATCTATGGGTACCCACACGGCCCCTCAATATGCCAATATTTTCATGGCTGACCTGGAACAGCGCTTCCTTAGCTCTCGTCCACTAACACCCCATCTCTACTTACGCTACATTGATGATATCTTCATCATCTGGACCCATGGGAAGGAGACTCTGGAGGAATTCCACCAGGACTTCAACAACTTTCACCCCAACATCAACCTCAGCCTGGAACAGTCCACACAGGAGATCCACTTCCTGGACACCACAGCGCTAATACACGATGGCCACATCAATACCACCCTGTACCGTAAACCTACTGACTGCTACGCCTACCTTCATGCCTCCAGCTTCCATCCCAGACACACCACACGATCCATTGTCTACAGCCAAGCACTAAGATGTAACTGCATTTGCTCCAACCCCTCCGACAGAGACAAACACCTACAGGATCTCTACCAAGCATTCTTGAAACTGCAATACCCACCTGAGGAAGTGAAAAAACAGATCAACAGAGCCCGACGTGTGCCACGAAGCCTCTTACTACAGGACAAGCCCAAGAGAGAAACCAACAGAACACCACTAGCCATCACCTACAGTCCTCAGCTAAAACCTCTACAGCGCATCATCAGGGATTTACAACCCATCCTGGACAATGATCCCCCACTTTCACAGGCCTTGGGAGGCAGACCAGTCCTTGCCCACAGACAACCTGCCAACCTGAAGCAAATCCTAACCAGCAACTATACACCGCACCACAGTCACTCTAACTCAGGGACCCATCCATGCAACAAACCTCGTTGCCAGCTCTGCCCACATATCTACACCAGCAACACCATTACAGGACCTAACCAGATCAGCCACACCATCATGGGTTCATTCAGCTGCACATCTACCAATATAATTTATGCCATCGTGTGCCAGCAATGCCCCTCTGCTATATACATTGGACAAACTGGACAGTCTCTACGTAAAAGAATAAACGCACACAAATCAGACATCAGAAATGGCAATATACAAAAACCCATAGGAGAGCACTTCAATCTCCCAGGCCACACAGTAGCAGACTTAAAAGTAGCTATCCTACAGCAAAGAAATTTCAGGACCAGACTCCAAAGAGAAATTTCTGAGCTATAATTCATCTGCAAATTCGACGCCCTCAGCTCAGGCTTAAACAAAGACTGTGAATGGCTGGCTAAATACAGAAGCAGCTTCCCCTCCCTTGGTATTCACACCTCCAGATCAACTGCTGGTAGTAAGCCTCACCCTTGCTGACTGAGCTAACCTTGTTATCCCCACCCTTGCTCTGGCTTATTTATACCTGGCCCTGCAGATTTCCAAGACCAGCATCTGATGAAGTGAGTCTGTGCTCACAAAAGCTCATGCTCAAAACTTTTCTGTTAGTCTATAAGGTGCCACAGGACCCTTAGTTGCTGTTACAGACTTATAGCTGTGAAACAGAATTTGATCCACCTAGTAATTTGCCTTCTGTTTTCTGAGCATGCAGAGCTTTAAAGCATGCTATTTATTTGCTATGTCTATACTTGGGCAAAACTTCAAAATGAATATTCAGCACCTCATCAGCATGCCGCCGGCCATGACACTTCGAAAGTGCTGTGTTCTGCTCACATGCAGCTTGTCTACACGGGGGTCCTTTTCAAAAGTACCCTGCAAACATCAAAATAGGAAAAGGGATTGATAGCAATAAGGGGATTTCAGTGTTTGCCGGGTCCTTTCAGAAAGGACTCATGTAGACAAGTCACACGCAAGCAAAACGCTACACTTCTGAAGTGCTGTGGCTGGCAGCATGCTAATGAGGCACTGAATATTCATTTCAGTGCCTCCTTAGTATTCTCCAACTTGGCCATTAGCACAGCCATTTTGAAGTTTTGCCCAAGTGTAGACACGGCCTTTGTGTATAATTAATATAAAATATGAAGAGTAATATAAAACTAGTAGTTTAAGGCTAAAGACTTTCAAAATTAGTGATGGTACCAGACTGTCAGTAAACACACACCTGCTTCTTAATGATTAAGTTGCGTTTGTGAAGTGATTGCTCTTTTTTTAGAGTTAGGTTATCTACTTAAACAGAGGTCCAACAAAACTGTTCCCTTTCTAGCCTTTGTGTCTCATTTCCGGTTAGACTGTAAGCTCTGGTAGGCATGGGGACTCTTTTTGTGTGGTGTGCATGGTGTTTAGTTTATTCTGGTGTGTCATTCTCAACAGGGACTTGTAAGCACTACGGCAATACAAATAATTATTAACCAAAATCCACCTGTAAACCTATGAATTGAATGCTCCCCAGTTCTGAATATCCTGCTTCTGGCATGCATTATCCTCTTTTGCATTCCTGCCAGCATCAGTCAGTAGCGTGCATGAACAGATAGACACTTACACATCCTTTGTCTACTCCCTCTTCCACTTTCTCACCTAAAGTAGAATGAGTAGCATGTGGAGAAGGAAGGGGAGTAAGGACAGAATGACTCATTCCTGAATTGGAGGGGCTTATGCAGATTACAGGCTCCTTTCTAAATCACATGGCTGAGATGATCTGTCGTTTTTTGCCTACCACGGGTCATGGATTTCACCCAGTGTTCCCTGCATGGCTACTGTGTCCTTCTGGATACTCTACATGCAAGTACATCTTCAGTTATAGCTGACAACAGTGGCTGGGGCTGGGTGTCATCACTTCTGGCTTTTGGCAACAAGTGCTCTGAATTCTGCTTTGTTCAGGTTAAACCCTGAAATCTTTATTTGGACAAAACTTGCATTAATACCAGTGTGAATTGAAACAAAAAGCAGTCAAGTAGCACTTTAAAGACTAGCAAAATAGTTTATTAGGTGAGCTTTCGTGGGACAGACCCACTTCTTGAAGAAGTGGGTCTGTCCCACGAAAGCTCACCTAATAAACTATTTTGCTAGTCTTTAAAGTGCTACTTGACTGCTTTTTGTTTTGATAGTGTATAGACTAGCACGGCTTCCTCTCTGTTACTATTCAGTGTGAATTGAGTTTGGAAAAGCACTGAACTGCAGGATTCTGTCTGTTGTACTCAGCTAAATTTGATCTGCATACGTCTAATGAGTTGTCATATTATCTTCTTCCTTAGGCTAGACGGCTTCATCGTCTGCCTGGCATTCTCATCCACTCACATTGGTGGTGTTTTTTTATTTCTTTATTTATTTACTAAAGACTAGTCACATTCTTTGTACTCTGCATATATAATGTGTTAAGGATGCCCACTCTTTGGCAAACTTTAGGCAAGTTCAGGCTGGAAATAAGATGCACAATTTTAACCGCAGGACTAACAATTTACCAAGGGAGGTGGCAAATTCTGTTACTTTGCGTCTTTAGATCAACACTGAATGTCTTCCTAAAATGCCATCTCTTGTTCAACCACAGGTAATTGGATTTGATGCAGGAAACACTGGAGGAAATCTATGGCCTATGGGATGCAAGACATTGATCAGTGCAATGATCCCTTCTGGCTTTAACATCCATGACTGTGTGAATCCGCTCTTCAGTTTGCTCTTAGTGTCCATTATAAATGCCTTTTATTCCCTTATGTTGTTACTTTTAGTGATTGCAGATAGTTTTCACATATACCTTCCTAAATGTCTTTAGGCTGAGTGCATACACTTTTCTTAGCACTGCTTCAAATCATAGTCTCATTCTGATGGTCTCTCTTAGAAAAGGCTCAATTTGATTACTTTTTGTTGTTGTTGTTGCACATGGAGTGGGGAGGGGTGCTAAGGAGATCAGAATTGCATGGTATTCTGAATGCCCAGGCACAGGGAGAATTGGATTTCTGTGTTGCAATGACATACTATGAACTTGGATTCAGTTTTATAATCCCTTCTACCCCCAAATTCTTTTGTGACTGCTTTCTCACTCTCACCCCTCATAAATGTAACAGTGCGCACTACCAGTAACCCTAAAAGCTCCAGTGACATCATTTCAGGTGACCCTATACTCTCAGGGGATGTCACTGTACAGAGTACTGTCATTTTTAACATGCACAAGTATGTGTGGGATTTTTGAAAGCTCTGGGTATTAGCTGAGCTCAGCTTCCTTTGAGTGCAACACACAGTTGGACCATCCCTGAGCACTTGTGAAGATGCCATAGAATAGAAGGTATATGCACAACATATGTCAAGGTGATTTCTGTGTGATAAGTTGCAGAATCACATAATGATTAACATCATGTATGTGCATCCACCTCACTTCCCTTCTGCCACCAAACCTACCTTAGCTAGGGTTCTAATATCTCCACCAAGCTGCTACTTGTTATAAATCAGTCTGCCATGGAAACGTCCTCCTCTCCACCACAAGGATGATTTTTCACCCTCCAACTCCATCCTAATTTACCCCTGCCTGGGTGGTGGCAGAAGCATGATTTAACTGTTTGATCTTACCCCTGTATAATATAGTTTTCCAGTTGTGAATTTATAAATATGTCATAAATGCACAGAGGGATATTTTGCAAACCTCCAGAGTTAGAAAGTTCTCCAGCCCGCTTGAGAAGGGGAAATTCCCATCTTAGTTGTTGTGGTACTGGGGACTGTGCGTTTCTGTCTAGGAAGCTCAGCCTTGGTGTCTGAATGGGGCAGTGTGAAACCTTTGGTTCCACAACCATCTGGAACCTAACACAGAAGAAAGTGGAGCTTTTGCAAGCTCCTAAAGGACTGAGTTCACTGAACACCACAGCTGTGGAATGGCCTGGGATATTTGGCTTTGAAGTTATGACATTTTTAGGTTGTTAAAAAGAGATCTTTGAGTGCCTCACTTTTTGAAAAAGTTTTTAAGCCCCCTTTAAGAATGAGTCCTGTGAACTTGGACTCATGATAACTGAGCCACATGGCTTTAATAGTAAAGCATTACAATAAATAACCCCAGCTTCAGTCTTTGAAATTATTTAAAGTAACATAATATATTTGGCACATACCAAAGACTCGAGGGAACATGTGACCTAAAGATATGGTTGTTTGGAATGGCTTATATAAGCCACTGGTAGCTTTGGGCCAATTGTGTTACTCACAAATGGCAAACTCGAGTTGATGAAATTTTGATGTCAGACCTCATAATACTGTTTTATATTCCTGTATATAACAAAGAGATATATATTCTGAAGATTACAATTCCTCAGGTGATTTATTTCGCACTTCTTTACTTTAAACTGCATTCAGCTATGTTTCAGCCAATCTGTCAGGTGCTCAACCCCACAGTATTACTATGAAGCATAATGCATTGTTAATACTTCCCAGCTTTGTGCTTGTGTAGCCTATGGTGGTTGTCAGTGCAAAATTTACCCTGGAATTGATGTTGTTAAATGCACTGAATAGTTCTGGTAGCAATATCCCAAGGTGCTAGTACTGCAGTAGTACTTAGAGGTTTAATTAGGAATCATAGCTGCCTGTTCTAGAGTAAGCGTGTGTACGTGTACGTACACAATGAAAAGACAGTGAAAGTTCATATGACGGCAAGTCTACACTATAAAAGAAATTTGACCTAAGATACATAACTCAAGCTATCAGATTGTGTAGCTGTAGTTGACATACCTCAAGTATAATTTCCAGGTCAGCCCCACTCTCCCATTGAATTCACTTACGCCTTGTGGCTGTGAGGAGTATCACAGTTGATGGGGACACCCTCAGGGTTCGATTTAGTGCATACCTACTAGGTGCACTAAATTGAATCCCGGAAGATCGACCATGGGATTGTTGATATGCCAATTAGTGTAGTCAAGCCCTAAGCTGATCGCAATTCCTCTATTATAAAATGACTGCTATCAATTTCTTTTCCTTCTGATTTGCATGCCTACTGTTTATTCCAAGAGGGTCCAGAGATGAGACACAAAAGTGATTCCAGGTCTGGAAAAAAGGCCTTACAGTGAAAATTGAACTCAGTATATTGAGCTCATCAAAAGCAAGATCAATTATAGTGTATGAGCATGCTCATGGATAAAAAATACCATCTGCTAAAGGGTTCGTTAATCTAACTGAGAAAAGTGAAAGAATGACTTCCAGCCATTGTTTCAGTATGGACAAATTCAAGTTAGAAATAAGGTACCTATTTTTAATCCTGAGACTAATTAATAATTGGAACAAACTACTACGAGAAATGATGGATTCACTATCTCTGGAGATCTTGAAATCAAACCCATATTATGTTATTCAGAAAAATGTCATCAAACTGTCAGTGAATGTGTTATATAGAGCTGTAAACAGACACCAATAATCATGCTAAATTATATCTATTCACTTCCTTTCATCCATTTGCTTTAATTTTTTTTCATACTTTCATTTTACTTTCCTCTCTGTTCCTGCATGTAGCACTTAAATTTTCTTGCTCAGAAAGTGTAGTTTATTGAGGCAGCTCTGAGTCGAAGAGTTTGCTCCAATATCCACTGGAGTCAGCTGAAGGATTCACATTGGTTTAGGCCCTAAATGAAAATAATTCATTCAATTAAGCCATGATTTCTTTAACACTCACTGTGCTCATGGTAATCTCTTGGCGGTCACTTGATAACGAGCAGGACATCTTTGTGTCACCCTCCTATTTGTGAGTCCATTGGTGGCTGATCAGCCCAATTCTGGAGCCACAAATTGTATCACAGAAGGGGCAAGTGTTGGTAGTTGTTGGAAGGGTGTGGGGCAGTTTTTGATGCTCTTTTCTTCTTCTCTACTGCTCCTTGTTTGCAGTGTGGCAGGACCTCTCAATTTGTGCCACCCCCTCACACATTCTCCCCTGGGGATGGTCTTGGACAAGGTTCTTCCACATGTTGGCACCAATGCTGCACGTTTTCATGTGTGCCTTCAACATGTCCTTATATGGCTTCTGCTGCCCCCCTAACCCCACCCCCAGCCTCTGTCCTTCCTCCAGCTCGGAAAATAGAACCTGTTTCGGAAGGCACTGATCAGACATCTGAACCATTGAGACCAGTCCAACAAAATTATTGATGAATTATAATGGCTTCAATGCTGGTCATGTTCTGCTCTTCCAGGATGCTAGTGTTTTTGTGCCTATCCTCCCAAGAGATATTTAGGATTCCTCTGAGGCAGTGTTGATGATATGTTCAAGTGCCTTCAAAAGATGCTTGTATGTTGTCCAGGTTTCGCATGCACACAGTAGCGTTGGAACAACCACTGCACAGTATACAAGGAGGTTTGTCTTGGGATAGATGTCCCAGATCTCAAAGACCCTTTATTTCAAGTGGGCAAAAGCAGAACTTTCACAGCTCACAAGATGCTGGATTTCTGCATCAATGTCGACTTTAGCAGAAAGTTGACTTCCAAGGTATAGGATGTGCTCCACATTTTCCAGCAGTTCTCCATTGATTTCAATAGACAGTACATGAGATTGTCCTGTCAGCAAGGGTTAGTGGAGCACCTTGGTCTTTTTGATGTTCCGTATGAGGTAGTATTTGTTTTTCAGTATGTTTGTGGGCTAAACCCAAAGCAGAGATCATAGGCCCACTGCTCTGTGCAAAAAAACCAGCATCACCACTGAAACAGGCATGGAATATAAAGAATATGACAAGAAACATTTGCTTTATGAAGGGAGATACTTGAGTAAATGCATGTTATTTTTGTTAAAAGGAATCCTGGATGGCCATTGAAAAGTCTGTGTTCTTTCTCTCTCTCTCTGCTCTACTCTGAAGGTGAAATTGGTGTGTAGCATTACCTTTATATATATTGGTATGCAGCTTCCTCTTACCCTAACTTAAAGTTAATGTCAGGGGTTAGTTGTGCCTGAAAAAATGGGAAGTGCTAGGAATGGGACTGTTTTCCATAGCATGAAAAGGGAGGGGAGAGAAGGGATGGAAGGGTTGTGAAAGCGGAGCGCCCCCACTGGAGCAGTGCCACCCTTGTTGCTACAGGGGACCCTAGTCAGCCCTCCCCCATCTCCTAATCCCCTGTCCTGTGCCCCCTGCCCTGAATCCTGCACTCCCCCTGCCCCAGCTAATTGGGTTCTGTGTGTATTTAATAGCGAAATTGTCCCTAGCTATAATAAAATGTCGACTTTGATGTTCAATTGACAGCAAGTTGACTCCACTTCTGAAAGTGAACTTTTTTCATTCTCTCTGTGATGTGATGTACTGAAGAGATTGAATTCCCACTGAAGTCAGAGGAAGTTGAGGCCTGTAAATAGTGTGTGGTCCTCAAACATTTGAGGAAGAAGGGGTCATCTGGAAGTGGGGTTTCCTTCTGAAGGAATGCCATTTACAGAGCAGCTATGGCTTCCGGAAAAGCCTCTTCTGGAAGCGAGATCTCATGGGAATATGCAAATGAGGTATGAGATATTTAAATCCATGCCTCATTTGAGCGTTCCCCTTAGCTCATTAGCATGCCCCTTCTGGAGGGGTGGTCCAGTGTAGATGCGGCCCAGAAGACCTGATCCATCTTACCTTAGCCATTTTCACAATATCATCTTACATTCCTTATGACTCATTTTAGTTTTCCTTCTACCTCAGAATACTTTTGAGAAAATGGTATGAAAGAAGAGATCTCAACGCATGTTTGGCTCAATGCAGCCGGAGTGAGTACAGGGGATACATACCCTTTGTAAAAATGGAGAGTAAGGTTTTTCAGTATTTCTTTCCTGAGTGAATTGTTAAGAATTTGTTTGGCCTTCTAACTCTGACAGGTATTGCCTTCATTCATGGCAGAGGTTAAAATGATTGCATAGAAGGCACAGAAACATTTGAAAAAAATACAACTGTGTGCATGTGTGCGCTATTCCTGCCCGCTCACGATGCTGAGGAATAAGAAAATGAAGCAGTCTCTTTCTTTTGAGGAAATGAGGCCTTGGAAGCCTAAGTCCTTTCAAAAGAATAATGAAAATAATTTCCAAATGAAATCAGGGCCTGTCTGTATTTGTGCTCTGAAAATAGTGACTGATTATGTTTTAAGGATTTCAGAGAGAAAACAAGCCTGAATGGATTGCTCTAGGGTCATGGACAAGAACGCACAGCAGAGAAAGGTGAAAGAAATGGCTTGGCTTAAAACGTGCCAGAGAATAATAAAGGTTTGGTCTTGAAGAGACTGAAATTAGATTAACCCCTTAGAAATAGTGGTCCTGGGCTTGTGCTATCAACTGGTAATGCAGCTTGAATTGGAATTTAATGTACAGTAAACTCATTCATATCCCATATTCTATCATTCAGAACTCTCAAATAACCAACATTTTAACTATAAGTAAATTTTAGTTACATTTTCTATAAGTACAGTATAGTGAAAGTAAATACAAATAAGTACAGCAAATACAGTATAAGTTTACAGTGTACAATATTACTGTTAAGTACTCTGCATATATTTTTGTTTGTTTCTTAATGTTTAATCTTATTTTTCTTTAGCGTTATGCATTGCTAGTTATACCTCTCTATTATCCAGAATACTTCAATATCCAGCAACCTCCCTGTCCCAGGGCTGCTGGAGAGGAAAGACTTTACTGTAGTAACAAGCAATTTTGGTTTGTTTAAGAACTGCAACTCCAGAGAATCTTGCCTCATATGTGGGTTTAACTATTTACTTGTTTGCTTGCTAATAGTCTACTTTTGGCAAAATAGTCAAGGACAACGTCTACACTAGCATTCGTCTTTCTAAAGAGGCATGCAAATGAGGGAAATTGAAAATGCAAATGAGGTTCAGATTTACATATCTGGCACCTCATTTGCATATTCTTTCAAAAGAGCTTCTTTTGAAAGAAGAAAAGCAGTGTAGACACAGCTCTTTGAAAGTAATCCCCATATTCGAAAGAAGCCTTCTTCCTTAAAAAATAGGAAGAAGGGTTCTTTCGAAGATGGTTATTACTTTTGAAAGAGCTGCGTCTACACTGCTTTTCTTCTTTCTAAAGAATCTCTTTTGACAGAAGAATGTGCAAATGAGGTGCTAGATATGTAAATCTGTGCCTCATTTGCATTTTTATTTCCCTCATTTGCATGCCTCTTTTGAAAGACGAATGCTAGTGTAGACGTAGCCAAGATGTATAGCTTGTGGTTGGGCATATGAAAAATGCTATTAGGCATTTGTGTGCTTACTGGGTGTGTGTAAATATAGGGTCAGGTCAAGGATTTGAGGATGCTACTTTGAACTTGTCAGACACACAGGGTTTCACTGACAAAAATGTGATTTTGTTTTTTACAGCAAGAGAAATTAGACATCTGTACTGTTAATCATGAGGTAGCTAAGCAAAATAAAAAAAATAAACTCCCACCCTGCCATTTATCTTACAATAAAACTACAACCATGGTTTTACATGGGGGTGTGTTATTTATTCTATAGTAAAATAACACCTTTTTATCAATGAAGAAAGAAATAGCTGGGGAAAAGGTAGCAACAAACAGAATTAGGGAATGCTATAAGATCTTAGTACACAGGGTTTGTCTGAGACATTATTCTCAACAAATGAAGTTATTGTAGAATTTACTAGCTGAGTTCAGAGTTTAATTTTTTTTTCAGAAATTAATTATGTGTGTACCTGATTCTATTGGGAAATTTGCTGCAAGATCCTTGTCTGGCTTAGTTGTTTACATTTTGGTTAATAGTCATGGCTTCAACTTTTCACTGGTGTAAAAAATATTTCCTAGAATTTGCAAAAAGGTGAGGTAGAAATATTTTTCACTAATGCATTTGCATCTGGTTTTTTTTCCCACATAAGTTTTCCTTTTTGGAATAAGAAAAGCATACCTTTCTATCTGTAAAATTCTTCAAATAAACCATGAAGATTGTTTAAAAACAAAAAAAAAGTCAACATCTGAAAATGCCATAATTGTCAAAATATATAGTATAATATTTTACTGTAAGCTTCTTCTTCATTTTTTTTGGTAGTCTTTTATTTTTCTATGAACAGTTTATGACATGAAAGACAAAAGTGTTGCCCAGATCTAGTTCTATTCCTACTTCCAAATTCAAATATAAAAGCTTAAGTGATTTTCTGAATCACTCCAATCCACTTGTCACCAGGGAATTTGTACTAACCTGATTCCTGCATTTTGAATTTATAGTTGATTCAGAGCTTAACAGTTCATAGCTGCAAAAGGGTTCATGATGTTTTTTGCTTTTGATGTGGTTGAGATGTACTGTGTATTTCTGAGTCACACACACCATTCAGCAAGAAATGCTTCTGTGCAAGGGTTTAATAAGTGTATATGTAATGCATTCATTTCTTACTATATAGTAACATAACAAAGGAACAGGGCTCTAGGGTACATCTATAGTACTCAGTAGATTGAGCTGGTAAGGGTTGATCTCCCAGAGTTTGATACTGTGCACCTGGTGGGGATGTGTGAAATAAAACTATCGGGGTCGACGGTTGACCGCTGTACTCCTCAGTCTTGCAAGGATCAAGGGAGGTTGACGTGGGAGTGGTGAGGCTGTTTCTCCTGTCAGCCTCCCTCAGTGAAGATGGCCAGATAAATCGATTGCAGCTATGCAATTGCCATAGCTGGAATTGCATACGTACGATCAACTTTAAGGTCTAGTGTAGACCTGGCCTAAGATTCCTTACATGATTGGACACTGTATAGCTTAAGAAGGGCGAGAGAAGAGGCAAGGAGCAATGCACAGGAACACACTGTTCCCAAAGGAATTAGGACCCAAATCCCATTTGAAATCCAGTTGATGTGGTGCCTAAGTCCCTTTAGTTGACAATGAAAATCTTAGCCTAATCTTACCCTGAAAAACTCAAAAGTACTTCAGTTTTAAAATTATAACTACATTTTTGTTTTGATTTTGTTTTGGGATTTTTTTGTTCAACAAGCTCTGAGGCTGGACAATGGTGGTAGGCAGGGACTGTTTCTGAAATGTTAGCCCGGAGTGATATGTGACAGAAGCACTCTGAAGACAGGAGAACAGGGAGCAATGTAGTAACTACTAATTACACTATTTTCCACAAAAACAATTTGAATAGGCTTTTCAGAGTCTTCAAAATGGCCCAACATAGTTATTACAGTTTAATATGCTCATTACAAGTGCTGTCCAGCTACCCACTTAAACATCTGCACCTCAGTTTAGACAACTTAATCATTCACCAAGCTCTGTCTAGATGAGTTTTGAAAAATTGCCAATACTACTTCCTCTGGCCCCCTTCAGTGACAGAAATTCGGGTGGGGATTAGTCGTGACACTGTTCCATGCGCCACACACAAACAGATTTGCCCACTAAAATGAGATGACACTTCATAGACTATACAGCTCTCATTAACGTGAGCCTCCCTCTTTTTTCGTGTGTGCTTGGATTGGCAGTCTGGGACCCTGGAGGGGGAAACTGCCTCATTCTGATGGAGAGGAGAGGAGAGGAAAGCCAAACCTGTGGGAGTGACTGGTACAGGGAGCTGGGGTGGTGGGAGACTTTGGCTGGCTGGGCAAGGAGACAGGGAATGAGAACCACTGAGCGGAGAAAGGAAAGTGAGTTAAAACAGATTCTTTCAAAGATGGGTTTACTTTCAAAAGAGCAGCGTCTACACTAGCTTTCGTCTTTCCAAAGAAGCTCTTTTGAAATTAGAATATGCAAAGGAGGTGCCAAATATTCAAATTCATACCTCATTTGCATTTTCGATTTACCTCATTTGCTTACCTCTTTCGAAAGAGGAATGCAAACGTAGATGCACCTTCTGTGTGTCATTCCCTTCCAGTCCTGGTTGAAATAGGAAAACACACTCCTGTTTCTAACTGTTATGGCTGTTCACTTGCTGAAGAGGTCTATGTTGAGGATGAAAAGGTTCCAGGTTAGCCCTGCTGACAACCCACACCAGGGGTATCAATGATGGAATTTGTCTTCGTGGTTAGCTTTTTAAAACTGTAAGAAGTTACACACAAAAACATTAAAATAACGTTTTTACAGTTACAATTCAGGCAGTCAGAATTAGGGAAATTGCCTTTATGAATTAATTCACCCACCTGTGCATATGCACTAGGAGACCACCTTTAATTACTGCATCACATTCTGTCACATGATCCCTGCCTCATTCAGTGCACAGAAGGGACCTGCTCTTGGAGACATCAGGACTGTACTGTGAAGAAGTCTGTTGCCTGAGGGATCACTGCATTACTTGTTGCTAATGCAGAAAGGTATGCAGTGAATGAGGTAGAAGATTATGGGAGGAGAATGGAAGATGTGCTCGTTAAGGCAACAGAATGCTGCTCTGGAGAACCAGAGTCAATTCCTGCTTCTTCCACAGACTTCCTGTGCGAAGCCAGTATATACACTTCATCCAACCTTTTCAGAGGTGGTCACTAATTGGATTTTTCTCCTTTTCCTGGTGCCTGATTTGAGCCCCTGAGGTCTGATTTGAAGAAGTGCTGAGCACTCGACCACAACTCAAGCCACTGGGAGCTGTGCTTTGAATGTTAAGTGCGCTATGTTGCGAGTCTCAAAAATCAGACCTCAACCTGGACACGCAAAACTAGTGGATAGTTTTGACCCCTCTCATTCTGTGCCTTCCTTCTCATCTGCAAAGTGGGGCTGATGCACACCCCTCACTTCACTGGAGGATTAGGAAAGTACATTGACTCATGGTTTGTGAAGCACATACTACAGAGATGAGCACCAGAAGAAAGCTCATGAGGAAATTAATAATTCTGCCTTCAAAGCAGGGTTTGAATAGTGTGCAATAAACAGGGCCTTGGACCCCACACCAGACAGGGAGGAGAAATCAAGATTCTGAACAGCTGGTTATGAGGATAGCGCTGCATTTCATGCACTGTCTGAGGAAGGGGGCCAGTGGAAAAAAGCAGTACTTGACCATGAAGACTGTGTCAAAATGAACACACCTCCAGGGACTGAATTTAATTAACAGAAGCTACCTTAATTCAGGCATTTCTTAACTTTTGAGTGGCTTTTCACATGTAATGTTTTGCGTGGAATATTGGCCTATTTTGATAAACTTTTGAACACAGCCCCACAAGTGATGCAAGCTGGCATAATTGCACTGATTTCAATAATGCTGTGCTGAAGGCCTAGCCCTTGCGCTCTCTCGTGATGTACCCCCTTACGCAAGTTAAGCACTATCATAAGCAGGGGTACAGTGGGAGTACACAAAGAACAAGATACCCCGTTAACATGACTAAAGAGCAACAGGGCCAATGGCACCGTGACCTTGGCTCTGCACTATGGGCCTGGCTCTGCACTGCAGAAGGGGCTGGGGCTGGATGGACCAGGTGGGGGCCAGGGAAGCTGCCCTTAGCACCACTGGGACTGTGCTGCTGGGCCCCCCACAGTTGTGCAGAGCATTACTACTGGCACTTCAAAGCTCTTGGCTCCCTTGAAAGGCTTGGTCCCAGAGCAGCTGCCCCCTTTACTGCCAACCTTGGCAGGCCTGCTAATGATACAACTTCATATGATCCACCCCTGCACAAACCATAGAATTCAGGTGACAGGCAGTTAATAATCCCAGCCTTCTTAATGGCAGATGTCCCCTTGCTGTCTCACCTGATCAAAATGGCTGAAAGCCTGTGTTTAATAACATGGTTTTAAGCAAAAAGACAATGCTCCTGCTCTCTACATAACTATTGCACATTGCCACATTTTATATAGTTTGACTCTTGGAGTGCCACATACTGAACCACGTAAGCACTACTTAAAGTCCAAATCAAATTGATGTGGGTTGCTCTTTCCCTAGTTTTAATGGAAACATTGATGTAAGGCAGCAGCTCTTTTCTGAATACACGTTTCCCCCAGCAGTGCCTTAAATTGTGGGGAAAGCAATAAATGCCACTGAAAAGAATGTGTAATGGAGAGTTTGTGCATTGTAGAACGTACTTCTTAAAATGAGAAATAAGCTGAAAAATGACAGTCTTGTCCCCCCCCACCCCCCCAAAAATAGATCTGTATGCTTAGGGATTGTCCACAATGAGATGCAATACAAAGGGAGTTGGGGGCAGGGGGGGATGGACAGTGCTGCGGCCTGCCATGCCCTACAAGTTCTATAGTGCACTTTGATGTCTTGCTTGAAAAACTACACAACTTTTACTGTGTGGGAACAGAGTACCCCCTGATCGTGCTTGGGAGGGAAGTGTGCACTACAGCTTTACATCTTTGTGTGCTATGTCACCTCCACATGGATGTGGTCTTACTATGGCTTTATTTGAAATGCCGGGATTGTAAATGTCAGATTCAATCCCTCCTTAAAATACATTGCAGGCTTTGATTACTGTCCTTAGTCTTTGTACAAATGCATATTTAAGATGCTTATCTGAAAATGAAAATAGTAATGCCTAGCCATTGCCTATATTAAAAACTTCAATTTTCAGTGTTGATTCTCCCATCATTTTCTGTTAGAATAAGCTGCTCAGGCTCTAATCCACTGGAAAAAGGTTTTAGTAGAAATACATTTATCATAAAAATTCACAAAAACTTTTATTCCAGTGTCAAGTTTTTGGGCAGCAGAAATCTGTGGCTGACCTTTTCAGACTAGATGTAGCTCTTGTCTAGGTAAGTAAAAGTGAGGTCTAACTCATAAAAGAAGTTTGTATTTTTCCCCCATGTTGGTGAGATTAAGATTAGGTCTTCAGTGGTTTTGAATGGCACAGAAAATGTTCAAATATATTAGACACACAACACAGTGATGTAATATTTTGTCAGACCAGCTTCTGTTAATGAGCGACAGGCTTTTTACATGGACCTGAAGAGCTGTGCGTCCCTCTCACCAACAGCTGTCCAATGAATGATATTCTCACCCACCTTGTCTTTATAACATTTAACAGCCTAAGTCAAGGGGACTTCAGTGCGTAAATAATTAAAGTGCTTTTGAAAATTTTACTTGGCATAACCAATATCTACCAGTTTTGCCAAGGGATGAGTTTGAGTACTGCATGTGTTCTAGTATTTCAGATGTCACTGATGTTGCTGTATGAAAACTCAAAATTAAGTTTTTGTGGCAATTCCCCTTTACCTATACTGGAAAAAGAAATCAGCCTTTCCCTTGTCTTCACAATCAAGGGGAGAATTACCTAGTGTCTCATCTTGTTCAAATATTTTCATGATGGAAAAGCTGGTGAGGGGAGGAGGAAGGAAAGAGCTGCTTTTTTGCTAAGTGGAAGTGAAAGTTTTCTGCATTACAATACAGTGGGGAGGCTGAAGGTTAGAATTATAATGCTGCCTGCTGATTTGCTTACTCGTGATCTGATTCTTACTGACATAATCAGCAGCAATTGTGGTCTCCAAAGGGGAGACCTTGGAAAGAGGAAGAAAGTCGCCCAAAGATGAGAGGGGATGAAAACAAATGCAATGCAAAAATGTAAACAAACAGTCCTTAACTGAAATCTTACACCTCATTGCTACACATTGATAGAAATATAGATGACTCATGGTAGCAGCTGGGAGGGCCATCACTCTCCGCTCCCTGTGCCTCTGCCAAAATTTTAATTGCTAGATGGGGTACCCCCACACGTATCCACTGCCTGCCCCTCTGGGTGGCCCTCTCTTCTCCCTCTCCCCAGGCAGTCAGCAGTTGCTTCTGGCTTTAAAGGGTTTCATAGATAAAGTGTTGCTCTTTGAATATGTGTATGTGTGGGAGGGATGGATATTAAGACTGGGATAAGGGAGACAATGGAAAGAATGTGAAGGATTACAAGGGAGTGGGTCAAATAGTGAATTTCAGGTGTAAGACATGACATGAGTGGGTGAAACTGGAAAGCAAGATTAGATTAAAAAAGAGGCAGGAAAGAACAGACACAAAACAGCAGCTTCTTTTGTGTAATGGTGTGAGGGCTAATGAGGGCAGTTTTTTGCAGCTTCAGCTTTCCCCCTTTACAGATATGTGCTATCAATGTTTTTAACAAGGCCCCACCCTCAAAAACCATGGGCCATATGCAGGTAAAATACTCTTTGCTCCTGCAGAACAAAAAGCCCACCATTTGTATGCTCTGCTCACTCCCACATCTGAGTGGCAGAGCAGCCAATGCCTGGTTCCTGACTTTGCATGCTCTATTCCCTGTACACACACAGAGGCATGGTGAGGGAGGAGAGAGAATTCCTAATGTAGCAGCTGGGTGATCACATCAGTAATAGGTGAATTGAAGAAGAATTTATGATTTTAACAAGTGGCTTCCACATGAATGTTTTTGAGGGGATGGTGCAAAGGATTTTGCTGAATTCATTCCTCCAACACTTTGTCCAGTATTATCAGCCTGCCACTGCAGGAGAGGTGCTTAGCTGCACATTTCACTCTCTTGGCACTTTACCTGCATAAGGTTGTAGTGATCCATGTCCTCAAGTTGATCTTCACCAAGAGGGTTAGAGATGTGAAAAAATTGTGCTCTCCTTTGTGGGGCTCAGTGGCCAGTTCTGTTCACAAGGGATATGCATAAACCTGCCCAGCCTGAAAGTGCTGGTACCATACACCACAAAGGGAAACTCATTTCATCACTTTCCCTCTGTTATGAAAAACCCAGTTAGGCACAGCATAAAATACATACCTATGTCTATTTTGGTGAACAGTTCACTTACAAATCTCTAGTCAAATATTTAAAAGCATATCATAGAGCAAAGATCATTCATATCTACCTACAAAGTGCTCATATTGGCTACACTGGTGACCATACAGATGCAACTGTTGTTGTCTCTTTCCTGTAAAGTGAGGTTTTAATAATTAAATGAATGTATTAATGAAGCATTATTTCAGGAGAGATTTTGAAACCAGGAGACCTGAAGTCTTCATGCAATCATTTGTGAAATTATGTCTCTATCACTGTATTTACATTTTTTTGGTATATGAGCAAAAATGCCATCTGATTCTAGCAGCCCTTTATTCCTGGGGGGAGGGAGGGGATTAGCAATAGGTGCTATCAACAGGGGCTTTTCACTGACAGTCTGCACAGCTTGTTTTGTGATGACAGAAGCCTCTGTCAGGACACTGATCTCACATAACTTTGTTAATGAGCAGGCATTTGCACTGTCAAGCGCCCTTATTTGCATGACCCTGCTGGAAGCAGTGTGCCATGTACACATAGCCACAGATAGCGGTATTTATGCCCACAATAAATTATGCCCCCACAGTTGTATATGCAAAGTTGAATGTCATATTAAAATCAGGTGAAACATGTCTTTTACCAGGTAATTCTGTTATAAGCAGAACCTAACTCTCCATAGAGCTATATAAAATTCTCTAAGCTCTGCTTCAGAGTGTATGTACATTGCAATTAGGCCCAGGATTGGTGGGACTTGTATCAGCTGATCCATGTTAAGAAACACTAGCTTTGAATATCTACATAGTATTTTAAATCTATGCTGAGAATTTTTTGACCCTAGCTTGATCTCTAAGGGCTCTGTTGTCCACACTGTAGCCCCCAGATTTGAGTCCTAGTAACCCCAGCCCCCAAATGCCATTATGGTCATGGCACATGTAGGCACCAGTGACATAGGGAAAGGTAAGAGAGAGGTTCTGGAGGCCAAACTTAAGCTGCTAGGAAAGAGACTGAAGTCCAGGACATCTATGATAGCGTTCTCTGAAATGCTTCCTGTTCCACGTGCAAGGCCATGTAGGCAGGGAGAACTTGAGTCTCAATGTATGGATGACAAGATGGTATAGGGAGGAGAGGTTTAGATTAATTAAGGAGTGGCGAAACTTTTGGAGAAGGGAGAGTCTATACAGGAGAGATGGGCTCCACCAAAACCAGAATAGAACTTACCATTAAAAAGGTCATAAAGCAGGTTTTTGAACTAAGGGCTGGGAGAAAGCCCATGGATGCAGGGGAGCACATGGATTGGACAAAGGCATCTCTTAAGAGGGCCTATAAATAGGGATTCCCTATGTGCTAAGGAGGAGAGGATTGATGATGATAAAAATTGGGTAGGATCAGATGAGAAACAATCAATTGAAAATAATTTAATGCACCAGGAAAAAGCAGACAAATAGTGACATATTTAAAGAACTTATACACAAATGCCATAAGCCTAAATAATAAGATGGGTAAACTAGAGTGCCTTGTCGTAAGGGAGGATATTGATGTAATAGGCATTACAGAAACTTGGTGGAATGAGGACAATCAGTAGGATACAGTCATACCAGGGTATAATATATATACTGGAAGGACAGAATAGGTCATGCTGGTTGGGGAGTGGTACTGTATGTAAAAGAAAATGTAGAATCAAGTTAACTAAAATTTTAAATGAACCAAAGTGTTCCATAGAAATTATATGGATAGTAATTTCATGCTCTAATAAAAAAAAAAAAAAGCAGTAGGGACATATTACTGACCATCTGACCAGGATAGTGACTATGAAATGCTAAGGGAGATCAGAGACACTACCAAAATAAACTCAGTAGTAATAGGGAACTTCAACTATCCCCACCGTGTTTGGGTACATGTCACCTCAGGATGGGATACAGAGATTAAACTTCTCCATACCTTAACTGACTGCTTCTTGGAGCAGCTGGTTCTGGAACTCAGAAGGGGAGACACAATACTAGATTTAGTCTTAAGTGAAGTGCAAGATTTGGTCCAAGAGGAACTCGACCACTTGGAAATAGTGACCATAATGTAATAAAATGTAATGTCCTTGTAGTGGTTAAAGCACCCCAACAACTCAACACTGTGGCATTTAATTTCAGAAAGGGGAACTACACAAAAATAAGAAAGTCAGTTAAACAAAAATTAAAAAGGTACAGTGCCAAAATTAAAATCCCTGCAAGCTGCATGGAAACTTTTCAAAGATACTATAGTAGACGCCCAAATTAAAAAACAGAATACCAAAAGAGTGCCATGGTGGCTTAACAACTAGATAAAAGAAGCAGTGAAAGATAAAAAGGCATCATTTAAAAAGTGGAAATTGAATCCCAGCGAGGAAAATAGAAAGGAGCATAAACTCTGAGTTAGTGTAAAGACAAAACAAGAAAAGCCAAAAAGGACTTTGAAGCTAGCCAAAAACCTCAAAACAATAACCATCAAAATATTTTTAAAATACATCAGAAGCAGGTGGTGTGCTAACGAACCAGTTGGGTCACTGCATGATCAAGATGCGAAGGGAGCACTCAAAGATGACAAGATTATTGTGGAGAAACTAAATGAATTTTTTGCTTCAGTCTTCCACTGCAGATGTTAGGGAAATTCCCAGACCTGAGCCATTCTTTTTAGGCGAAGCATCTGAAGAATTGTCCAAGGTTGAGGTGTCAGGAGGAAATTCTGGAAGAAACTGATGAACTTAATAGTAACAAGTCATTGGGACCAGATGGCTTACACCCAAGAGCTCTGAAAGGATCCAAATGTGAAATTGAGAACTATTAACGGAGGTTTGTAATTTATCCTTTAAGTCAGCTTCTGTACCTATTGACCAGAAGATAGCTAGTGTGACTCCAATATTTAAAAAGGGCTCTAGAGGTGATCCTGGCAATTACAGACCATTACATCTAACATCAATACCAGGCAAATTAGTTGAAAGTGTAGTAAAGAATAAAGTTGTCAGACATGTAGAGGAACATAACTTGCTAGGGAAAAGCCAACATGGTTTCTGTAAAGGGAAATCATGTCTTACTAGAGTTCTCTGAGGTGGTCAACAAGCATGTGGACAAGGGAGATCCCAGTGGATATACTATATACTAAGATGTTCAGAAAGCCATTGATAAGAGCCTTGGATGAGGGAACTTAAGTAAAATAAGCTTTCATGGGATAAGATGGAAGGTCCTCTCATGGACTGAAAACTGGTTAAAAGACAAAGGGTAGGAATAAATGGTAAGTTTACGGAATGGAGAGAGGTAACTAGTGGTGTTCCCCAGGCGTCTGTACTGGGACCAGTCCTATTTGTAAATGAGCTGGAAAAAGGGGTAAACAGTGAGGTGGCAAAATTCGCTGATGACACTAAACTGTTCAAAATAATTAAGAACAAAGTAGACTGTGAAGACCTTCAAAAAGATCTCACAAAACTAATGAGAAAAAATGGCAAATTTTAATGTTCATACATGTAAAGTAATGCACATTGGAAAAAATAATCTCAATTATATATACAAAATGATAGGGGCTAATTTAGCTATACCCACTTGAGAGAGATCTTGGCGTCACTGTGGACAGTTCTTTGAATTCACTCAGTGTCCTGCAGCAGTCAAAAAGGCTAACCGAATGCTAGGAACCATTAAAAAAAGGGATAGAGAGTAAGACTGAGAATATCTTATTGCTTCTATATAAATTTATGTTATGCCCACATCTTGAGAACTGCATACAGATGTGGTTGCCTCATCTCAAAAAAGGATATTTTGGCATTGGAAAAGGGCAACAAAAGTGATCTGGGGTTTGGAATGGGTGCCATAGGAAGAAAGATTAAAAAGACTGGGACTTTTTAGATTAGAAAAAAGGAGACTAAGGAGGATAAGATAGAGATCTAAAAAATCATGACTGCTGTGGAAGAAGTGAATAAGGAAAAGTTATTTACTTGTTCCCATAACAAATGAACTGGGTGTCACCAAATGAAATTAATGGGTAGGTTTAAAACTAACAAAAGGAAGGTTTTTTCTTCTCACAGTGCACAGTCAGCCTGTGGAATTCCTTGCCAGAAAAATGTTATGAAGATCAAGACTTTATCTAGTTCTCTTTTTGAACTCTGTTAAATTCATGGAGGTTTGGTCCATCAATGAATATTAGCCAGGACAGGTAGGAACCGTGTCCCTAGCCTCTTGTTTGTTAGAGGTTAGAAATGGAAGTCAGGAGAGAAATCACTTTTGCGATTACCTGTTCTGCTCACTCTCTCAAGGGCATCAGGCAATTGCCTCTGTCAGGTGACAGGATACTAGGCTAGATGGACCTTTGGTCTGACACAGTATGGCCATTCTTAATTGTGTAGCTGCTCTAGCCCTAGGACTGTAATGCATTGTGAGGAAACTTTGTTACCAGGAAGCAGCTTGCTTTGCAAAAGACTTGACAAACTCGCTAATGGCATGCTTGCAGCTCACTGATGAGAAGAGAATGGATTAACACAAGCCTGACCTGCTACCATTTTCCAAAGAGATGGGGGTGAGAGGGGGTGTTGCTATTTTCAATATAGACTGCAGATGGCTGGGTGACAGAAGACATGCAATTATGAGCTACTTCTGGCTGACATCCAGGACCTGAGGTAAAAAGGACTGTGGCTACACTATGAAATTCTTGGACCCTAAAGCCCTGTCAGGGCTTGGGAGCCAGGTCTGGCCTTACATTAGTGTAATTGCAATATGGATGAAAGGGGGATTAGCCTTCGGTTAGGGCTTAAGAGCAAGCTTACACCACAGCGTGTATACATGCTAACTGCTCAAGTGTGAATTATGGATATGTAATAGAGGTAGTATCTATATGTGGATAATATTCCCCATGCACCTGGTGCTTTTCACATCATTTGTGTAGTAACCCAGATCTGGCACCCAGAGCCTTGTGCCTATTTGCATTTACAACATGGAAACTTATGATAAATTGAAATGAATGGGAGCAGCTGCATGACAAAGTTAGTGCATGACTTGTCTCCTTCCCTTTCTTCCTTGATCTCATGGCTTCTTAGTAAAGAAACAAATGCCCCAGAGGATGAGACACATGTGGGCTACAAAAGGTCTACAATTTCTCTACAGAAAGCAGCTGCCCCGTGACACATTACTTAATGCATTACACTCTGCAAAAGCTGTAGACACAAATTAACCTGTTCCTGCAGTTTGGATACAAGGTTCAGGTAGAATATGACTCTTTATTGTCATGATACTTTGAGTGTCCTTAAACAACAATTCAGTGCTGCAGAAGGCTGATGTGATGGTGAGGAGCTCCATGCCGCAGCATCTGACACCTGCTCAGTGAATTCTTTTCTTTTTTTTTTTTTTTTTTTTAAAAAAAAAAGAAAACAAAGAAAAACCACACACACACACACACCCCTCCCCCCCCAAAAAAAAAACCCACACAAGAGGAAAGCTATAATTTTCTGGCAACCATGTCCTTACTGTGTACTTTACATTGAAGACACAAAGAATGCGTCTCCACTGCAAAGCAGACCCTGCCCCATTTCAATCAAGTCTGCTATTAGAGCAGAGGCAATTAAGTTACAAGTGCATATATACAAGGTGCTCTAAAAGCTGCACATTGGAAAAAGACAGAAATTGACATTAAGGAGAGAGAGTATGACAAAATTAATGTTTCCCACCTTGATGCCTGTAAAAGAATTACTTAAAAATATATGGCAGGCAGCAGTTTGAGATTTTATAACCACATAAAGAATTTTATATAGTAAATGTGTTTCCCCCCACCCCACACATGAAAACCAATAGTTTTTATCAAACTTTAAAAAGATAAGATGTAGGAAGCTACTGGTTAATGCTATGAAATTATTACATTGAAGTTTTTCAGTTGTGAAACTTACATGCTAGATAATCATAGAATTGTAGGCTTGGAAGGGACCACAAGGGATCATCTAATTCAGGCCCCCGTGCTCATGGCAGGACTAAAGGGACCATCCTTGCCTGGTATTTGGAGATTTCTAAGTGCAGGTTAGACAATGATGCAGAGCCCCTGAACGCCACAGGCACTTTCTTTCAGTGCTTAGGCTGATGCAGAGATTTTATTTCTCATATTCAGCCATAACTGTCTGAAGAAAGGTTTGTTGAGATTGACGGATGGGTGGACAGTTTCCTGCCAGGAAATCTGGAGGAAGTTTGTCATTTGAGTTACCAAAGATTTTAAAATTAAAAATGACATTTCTAGCACTCAGATAATTTCATTTGTGCTCATCAGTCACCGAAAAATAGCCCATCAACATGCAGCAGCATCCCACATACTTAGTGATCACTGCAGAATGAGCAAGTAGCTGCCTTGTAGGTAAGGCAATGAGGGGTAGTAGAAAATTAATATACTACAAAACTTCACTACTTCCTCACTTGGCATCTGGCATGACTACAGTAGATGCTTCATTAGAAGCCCTATTCCCTTTGTGACCTTACACTGAACAGTCTCTGTCAAGGATTTTAATGAGAGCAGAAAGGCCAACGTTGAGCGATTCTGAAAATCCAGCTCTAAATTATTCATGTATTCACATAACTGTTTCTGTAATTTTGTACCATCTCAACTTATTCTGCAATTTAGTAAGATATTCTGAACTATAGCCATGAAAGTCTATAAAACATATTGACTGTTAAACCCCATTCCAGGCAAGATATTCCATGAATTTTCAAAACCCAACTGATAATTAAAAAGACACTAATCCAAATAATGTGGATTTCCCACCCCACCCCTGTAAACCTTTGATGAATTAACTATTAAAACTGACTATAGTGATTGAGTTTTCTTTAGTCATTAGTGACTGTGAACTATATGCATCATATATAACAGCTTACAATATAAGTGTACAGAAAAGAAAATGTGCCATGTTCAATGTATTTTCTTTTTGTGTACCTAGTTTCATGATAAAGTGTAAGGCTGGAAGAGACCAAAAGAGTTCCTTTAGTTCAGTCCCTCGTACAGAGACAGTTTTGATGTTCCATGTGATACATTTACAACCCTTACTGTACTTTCCCTCTCTGATTGGGTACTCTTCAGTATTATGTGTTTTAATATTGAAGACAGTGCAGGAAAAACATCCCAATTAAACTAGATACTACTTCTTGAGAACAACAATGGAAAAGTCTACCAATTTACTTTATGCCCTCCCCCTCACAATTTTACATTAAATATGTCAATGACTGCTGATCATTTTTGACAAATCAATCTAGTGACAATTAAAAACCATACATTATTGCAACTGTTCTAAAAAAAAATCAGAACAAAACTGTAATTTATTGTAGTTTTGCCTTCATTCTACACCCTGTGTTGGTGAATTAAGCACAACAAAATACTAGTATTTTTTAAAAGTGTCTACTAAATATAATAAAAAGAATGATAATTAACATTTAGTTTGTTACATTTAAAAAAATCTGATGTACATATTTCTATTGCCTGTTAGGTTTATCTAAGCCTTTCAACCATTACAAAAAAAAAAAAAAAAAAAAAAGAATCATTGTTTAAAGTCAAAAAACATTCAAATCAGTTGATACAACATTACAGTACAGTCAACTAACATCACTGAAGATTTTTTCCCCCTCAGTTTGAGTCTTTAGACCCCAGTGTTATAAAACTGGTTTAATGCTGTTTTCAAAATTGTATGTTAGCTGTTTCAGGATACTGTACGCTCTACTGATGGCTTCAGAAGAAAGGGGTTGAGCTAGTTGTGAATCACAAGGTAACCCCAGCCTGTCATTAATTTTATTCAGTACTGTAGTTAGAACAGCATTAAGTTTAGCACAACTAAAAAAAGAGAAAAGAAAAAAAAAAAGGAATTGGAAGCTAGGTGAAGCTGCCATTTGTGTCAAACAATTGCGATACGCTATACTAAAAAATTCTGAAATATCCACCTGTCCTCACCACTCTGCCACAAACTAGCAAAGTCAAAAAATACAAAAGTCTTCAACTTTTCATTTTTTGCAGAATAAAGCAAAAAAGTCTTTGTGCTCCTTACTACCAGAAGCAGAATATCCACTGAGTTACCACATGTAATAGCTTCTGGATGTGTCTACTTGGGTTGGCTTGGTCTCTGCAGAACCATCTTTGTCTTTTTCACTGTCTCCTTCCCAGAGATTAATAAGTGGCGGGTAAAGCTCATTCAGTGGGATGGAAGAGGTCTTTTGCATATACTTTTTCAATGAATGGTGGTAGTTTTTTCTCTTAAACCTTTTAGCAACATAAACAGAGATGGAGGCAAGGCTGATGACAGCAAACATTGAACCCATTACAGCTGCTAGGGCAGTACTGGTTTCTTGGTCAGAAACGTCAAGGGCAAAAGCTGCATTTTTTGTTGTAACATTAACACAAGACTTTTGAGTTTGCTGATGGATATTTGATACGGTTAGACAAACCTCATAGTCTGTGGATGGCTGCAAGTGAGTGAGGTTATATTCATGTACATCAACTGGGACCCTTGCAGTATATGTAATATGAGGGTTATCAATCTTCATCGTGGCTGAGGACCATTTTAAATTAGAGGTCATGACATTGGAATTAACCTTCCAAGAAACTAATATTGAATGAGATTCAGCTTGCTTGACGTATATTTTCAACACTTGTGTACCATCCAAGAGAGTTCCATTCACTCTTATCGTAGCTACTCTTGTATCAGCCCCTTCTATATTTTGAGCAACACAGGTATATCTTCCCGAGTCTTCAATCTGAATATCTGTGATTTCCAGCGTACCTTCACTGCTCAGCCTGTATTTGTCTGAGAAACTTTCAACTGTTATTTTGTTTCCAAGTGGCGTTACCCAATAAATCTCTGGTTCGGGTTCTGCCATGGCCCGGCAATCTAGAAACACTGTCATGCCGATGTCCAAATTCAAATGATTTGGAAAAGTGTCATGAGAAATCATTGGAAGACATTGTTCACTTGAATCCTGTATTAACACTTCTTTCACCTGTTGTCCTCTATATTCTGGTGGCATAGCACAGAACATTGATAAAGGCTCCATGAAACGGATATTAGTTTTGTTTGAATTGATCCAGTGAATGACACAGTCGCATCTGAGTGGATTACTGTGAATACTGATCTCACGCAGGTTTGGAAGGGATTCCACTGTCTTTTGGTAGACTGCATTCAAAGCATTATTGTTCAACATAAGGCTTTCCAGAGCAGGAACATTACGAAATGCTAAACGGTGTATATAAGACAACTTTGGATTATTGGTAGCTTCAAGTTTTGTAAGTTCAGGTAGATTGTCTAGTGCATACCTATCAACAGAAACTAGTTCTCCCATATTATTGATCCCAAGTTCTTTCAACCGCAGCATATTTTTAAAGTCACCTTCTTGGATTTTGTGAATTGGATTTTTGTTGAGGTCAAGGAATTTTAAATTTGGAACTTTCTCAAGAGCAAGCTGCGGAACCTTGACAAGTTTGTTATCATAAAAGGAAAGACTTTCAAGACTATCCAAGCCTACTAATGCATTTCCAGGAATATCAGTGAGGTACATACCTGCCAAAACTAGACTTCTTAAATTTGATAGTGGTTTGAAGTTCATATCTAGTATTCCAATAACTGGATTTTCCCCAATCATAAGGATCTCCAAGTTAGGAGTAGAATCAAACCAACGACTGTCAATAACTTTTAATTTGTTAGAGTTAAGATGAAGTCTTAAAAGGTTCCTCAGGCCAGCAAATGCATTTGCAGAGATGCTACTAATCTGGTTATGGTTTATGTATAGTTCCTGAAGATTGCAAAGGTCCTGCAGGCAGTAGTCAGTCATTTCTGTTATCTGGTTTTCCTCCAGATGTAAAGTAGTGAGCTGAGTTAGATTTGAGAGCCCCACATCTTTGATACTAGTGAAATTATTCTGTGAAAAATCTAACTCTGTTAAGTTGAAAAGCTGTTGGAGTTCATCTGTGGTCTTTGCAATGTTGTTGCTTTGTAAAAGAAGAACTTGAGTGTCACTGGAAAGATTGCTGGGGATTTTTGTTAAACGAAGGTCATTGCAATCAACTGTTGTGGCTTCTCTGTAGGTTGACTGTGGTGTAAACCATGGCCTGATTTCACATACACAAAGCTGTGGACATTCATTGTTTTGTATGGAAGGCTCAGTTAATGAATTCATGAGCAATTCTAGCACCAACAGGCAAGCTATTGAAACAAATCTAAGCCTAGCCATGCTGGTTTGCTAGTAACTTCAACTGCCTCACTCCTTAAAATAGGAAAAAAATAAGTAAAAATTAAAAAAGTTTAGGTTGAAACTCTTGCACATTCAGAATACAGAAGATTCTTTTCACAGTCTCTTCACTTTTCTCCTCTGTGCCAAGTGCTTGCACAAATCTCTGCTGCATGAGTTGGTTAACCCAAATCAGTGTCTGGCGAGGCACCTAAAAAGCAGATAGGACAGATGTTACGCTCCTTTCATATACACTTTATACATTCTTTTCACTTCTCCCTTCCCAAAATAAAAAGTTATTTAAAATTAAGAACCCAATTAATTCCCAAAATTCTTTTATGAAAATTCCAATTAGGTTTAGAAGTGGTTTTGTATAGTTGATTCAGATTAGAACCATTCATAACATTCCGAGCTGACTAGTCATGAAAACCGGCATAACCTAGTGTTACCAGCTTTCTACATGTTGAACCACTTTCTCCGAAGCCCAACTCCTGCTAATTGCATTCCCCCCCCCCCCCCCCGCCACTTGTTCTCTCCCCACTCTCATTGACTCACTCATTTTACCAGGCTGACTCAGATAGTTGGGTTGCAGGAGTAGGCGAGGGCTCTGACCACAGACGTAGACTTCAGGGTGGTGACAAATGAGCAGCACAAGGTTCTAACCAGGGCTCCAATCTGAGGCAGAGGGGATTAGAATGTGAGAGTGGGTGAAGCCTTTGCCTCCACAGCTCTATTGGCCATAGTTCCCAGCCAATGGGAGCTGCAGAGTCAGCACTTGGGATGAGGGCAGTTTGAGGAGTCTTCCTGGTTGCTTCTATATGAAGGGGCCAGAATAGGGACATACTGATGCTTTCAGGAGCCACAACTGGCAGGAATACTGCCTTAGCCTCACTACGCCATCAACCCAACTGTTAAACAACTTGGTCAGTGGTGGTGACTAGAGCTGCCAGTGCCCATTTTGGAAATTACAACAAAAAATATTAGAGATGTGGAATAGCCATATAAGGAGAGCATAAGACGACTGACTTGTCAGCTTTGAAAAGTGACTCAGAGGATATAAGAGGTCTATAAAAACATAAATGGGATGGGAAAAGTGAAGAAAGACGACTTATTTATTCCTTCCCATAACAAGAGAACTAAAGGCTCAATCTTGGGATTGTCAGTGGCGCTCATTCTTTTTACTCTGTGGCGTATAAACACCAAATCCTGTTGAGCTGAAACTTTTTCTTTATGTAATCCAGAAATTGATGAGATTTAGCAGCAGCTAGTAGTATGGCATCCCTGATCAGACACTGATGTAGGTTTTAACGTGAACTGTGGTCATTCCAGTCTACTGGCAGCATCTCTTGATAAAGGTTGAATGTTCCAATTATACCCAGCAGAAGTTGGGCAACTAATGCTCCCAATTGTTGCATTCAGAGCTGATTCACTTAATTTCATTTTCCAATTTTTAGTATTTTTGCCACATATTCCACTGAGATGGAGGATACAATAATATAATTAAGAGGCAGCCCTTTTGCATTGGCCCAGTATTCGCATCCAGTAACAGTTCATGTGGATATATTGATAAGGAAAGCAGTAGTTGGTGAGAAGGCACCCACTTTTGATTATACAGAAACAACTCCATTCTAGCTCTGTAGCATTCGTGTATTATAGATCACTTGTAGGAGGATTCAGAGAGAGTTATAGAGTTGGCTGTGTGCATCAAACTAAATCCTCAGACAAGGTAATTCCGCTCCATGTATTCTCTTGTCGAGTCCCTTCCATACATATACCCATAACAACAAAATGAGAGGCAGCTAATGGGTTATAAAACTTGAGTTTCTAACCCATAAAGCCTATCACAGGGTAGCCATGTTAACGTGTATCTGCAAAAACAACGAAAAGTCCTGTGGCACCTTATAGGCCAAGAGATTTATTGGAGCATAAGCTTTCGTAGGCAAAGACCCACTTCATCAGATGCATCGCCAGAAAGCTTATGCTCCAATAAATCTGTTAGCCTATAAGGTGTCAACAGGATTTCTCATTGTTTTAACCCACAAAGAGCAATTCCCTTCTCCATGATTAAAAGGAAGTTCCAATGTGTATCAATTTCTTATAAAGGAAGACTGCAGTTGGAAAAGGAAATAAAAGGTTTAAAAATTCATCTCAGTTGAATTTAGCTGTGGTGAATGGTATCAAATTTATGATTCAGATAAGCTTCAAGCGTTTTTATTAACCCTTGCTAGAATGACTCCAAAGTGAATACACCAACAGTACTGATAAGAGCCCAAACATGTACCAGTTCTTGTTTTGCAGTCTATTTCTATGGTTTCCAATACACTGTCCTTTCACCACATGTGGCAAACAGGACAGCGTGGTGTGGAGAAGCAGCTCCTTAGACCCGCACATGTGGAGTGTCCTCTGTGCATGTGCCCCACCACTTGGTGGGATGAGAATGTGGTAGCAGTGGCACCTCCTCCTGCGGTGCAGCATGGAGCAGCAGGGCTCAGGGTGACCTGGCTCCAGTGAGTTTTGGCAGTTCGGTGGGGGGCGGGGGGTGTGGCGGTGAGGGAAGAGGGTGTCTGTGGGGATTGTTAAATTTCTTTTGGACACCACTGTTCTATTAGATAAAGGGGATGCTGTGACCAGAGTATGGTAGGCAGTGACCGCCTATTTGCAGAAGGGACAGGAGACCCCCAGAATTCTAACTTCATTTTTAAAAGATAGAGAAACTAGTCCTTCCCTCAGAACTCTGACATATTTAGGGAAAGTCTGTCAAAACAGTACTTTTAAGTTAATTTTACACACTGGATTAAGATGTATATCCTCTCTGAAAGAATTCATGGCTTAAATTACAATTTAAAGATAAAGGGTTGCTAAGATTAAATTTGAATGTTTATAGCTGGTTTCTGCCATGTTCTTGCATCTCTCCTGGGTCTTTCCTAGGAACATTCGAGCCAAGGTACAGTTTGAGCCTTTCTGGTCTAAGGCTTTCCAGTTTGGCAAAGTTCATGATTCAGCAGGGCTGTGAATGTTACTGGCCCAGAGAACCTAGGCTGCTGGGAGTCCGGCAGCCAGCGGCTTGAGGACAGGGAGCCTGACAGCCTACAGTGAGGCTGGAGCTGCCAGGGGAGCCGGACAGGCTGGAAGCGGAGCTAGGCTGGGGAGAGAGTCGATCAGAAGAGAGGCTAGAATTCACCTCCCTAGTTTGGGACTGGTCAGGTCCGGAGGGTGCCGGACCAGGGAAGTACATTCTGTATTTACTGGCAAAAAACATTGAAAGAGAAATTTCAAGGTCATAGGCATCAGTATTTGTACGAATACACCTAGTCTGCTTGTCCAGTCAGAGACCAGGAGCAATACCAATCACAGCTAAGAAATACAGCTCAACTGTCCATGTCTGAGCCACACAATAATAAATAAAATAGATACTCCCACGGACTATCCATAAGCAGAAAGAGCATAACAATTATTCATTTCAAATGAACGTTTACCTCCATTTTGCTACATGTAACATACACACATCTAAAATTTTTACCTATGAAGGCTTCAATAGCTTTTGATAAAATATTAACTACACCACATTTCAAATATATCTAATCTAATCCTTTTGCTTAAGGCTTATATACCCCATCTTTTGGGTGTTACATTTATAGCCCACATTGTGCACTGGTACATACTAGATTTTACTGAATGGATTCCTCATTTCTAAACATTAGACATATGGCTTTAGAAGCTAACAGTGACACGCTTTACTAGGTGAGTTATTTTCTGCTGCAGATATAAATTTTATTTCCCTCTACAGAAAGTGTTCTTTATAAATTACTTGTACATTCTTGCCTTCAATCCCATCCAGCCTTAGGGCAGCTTGGGTAAAGCTACACATGAAAATCGAACATATTCAGAAAGCAAATTCTGATTGGCTTCAGAAGCACTAACCTCTGTTTATTCTTGTGTGAATGACAGTCCAGATACCAGTGAGTAAGACAGCAGAGCAGAAAAAGACATTCAAGAGTTTGAACAATCATAAAACCAAAGCTGCCACTTTGATCTTAACAAGGAAGCAGTAATGATAGAGAGAACAAAGCACAGAAGAATTAAGCTCTATATGAACGGAAGCTGTTTGTGTTCTCCTGCTTTATATCCACGTAGGATCTCCCTTGGGTGTTTCTGACAACCAATCTTGCGTAGAGGCTATGATGATGGCTGCTACCTGCAGACTTGGCCCAGCATGGCTTTGCCTCTTCTTGATTGTTTGCAGTGGAGGTCCTTTTGCTAATTCTGCACAAGGTGTTTTAAAAGTTTCTCAGTCTACATAATGGCACATCTACTGTGCACTCTTGCAGCTTGATTACATGCCCAAGAACCCTACTGCCCATGGAGGGGGACTGCAGGCGTAGAACTCTGGCACACACAGTAGCACGGAGTCTGCCTGAATGGAATTATTACCTAATGACCCCACCCCAATGCAGGTAAATTATTGCGACTTTGCCACCTAGAGGTCCTTCTCAACCTGTCTTATCCAAGAAATGAATTTTTGTTGGTTTTGTTTTTAAACTGCTTTAGGCAAACATCTTTATTGATCTTCTCAAAAAGAGGTCCAGTCCTGTGCTGTGCTTGTGCTTTCAGTTCTCAATGCCTGCTATGGACACTGCAGTCACTCCACATGAGTAGGCTCTTACTTGCTGCACTGTAGTTTAGAACAGTGTTTCTCAGCCTTTTATACAGTACCTCTTCTCAAAACAAAAAACCCTCCAGTACAATCTTCAGACACACTTTTTTTTCCTGCTATTGCACCACATTTGTTTAAACAGCTTAGTCGTACTGGTTGGCTGGAAGAAATTGGCTATAGGCAATCAGCTTGCCATTGTTCTTATGATTGCTCAAAAAAGGATAAATAAAATAGATTAACATAGATGAACTCCTTGGCTCCGTTTCCCCAAAGCAGCAGACCTGGGCCACAAAGAAGATTATAGAGCTGTGAGATCAACCAAGAAAGGAAGTTAAGAGCAAAACCCATGAAAAGTGAATCTCCAACAGAAAGAAAGAGATGGACTCACAGACAAAGGACTCGCTTGAGCTACAATGCACTGATACACAAAAATCCTTAGTAGCAGTGTTGCTAGGAAGGCCTATCAACCCATGAAGACTTTAAACAATTTTTTTCCCCCCTCACCAGGAAAACTACTACTTCAAAGACTTGGGGTTAATATTGCTGACAAGTATACAAAATGAATAAAATTTACTGTATCTTGGGCATGAAAGTGGCACAGGAGATCTGTATGAGCAGCTCAACTTAGTGCTGGTGGTGGTTAACCTGGAAGCCCACTATGGTTGGACTTGCTGAGCTGACACACAGGAGCTACATCTACACTAGCATTCCTCTTTCGAGACAGGCATGCAAATGAGGGAAATCAAAAATGCAAAGGTGGTGCAGATTTACATATCTGGTGCCTCATTTGCATATTCTTTTGAAAGAGCTTCTTTCAAAAGAAGAGCAGTGTAGATGTGGCTCTTTTGAAAATAAACCCCCATTTTCAAAGGCACCCTTATTCAAAAAAAAAAAGTGTGTGTGGGGAAAATAAGGGTGCCTTTGAAAATGGGGGTTTATTTTTAAGAGAGCAATGCAAGTGTAGACACAGCCAAGAACACAGACTAGAGTCTTCAGCTACACGATTACCACTTATTGTAGCAGAAACTTAGCCTGAAGTGAAAACAAAGCAGTATCCTTGTTCACCTTCCCCTTGTCCTGGGGAGTGACCACCCAGATCCTCTTACATTTTCCCTTTATGATAATCTTCAGCCCTCTTCCTCATCTCTGGCCCAACAATGACAAGCTAATTACTCTGCTAAATCCCCTGCCCTGTTTTTTTTTTTTTTTCCCCCTGCAGCCATTATTTTTGTCTCTTTACTAACACACAGCTGTGTACTCAAAAAAGCTCCTTGTAAACACCTGTAGGCTTGAGGGGTTCCCAAATGTGCCTTCCATGTACAGGTTACCAGACAGACTCAGTCGCCCCCATGTACCTAAGCTTGCCCATGTGAACTCCACCTGTGACTGAGGAGTTGTGTAAATGGTATGGATGCTGAAAGGCAATAAAGCTCCTGGAGTGGACAACACATAAGCAGAACTAATTAAAAGTGGTGCAGAAACACTCCTGAAATATCATAAGCTCGTTAATATGGTTAGTGAACTAGTTCCCATTCATAAAAATAAAATTACTATACAATCTCATTGACACACTAATAAAAGAAATACTGCTGTACGTTGTCCTAAAGAGAATCGCACCAGAGGTAGATAATACCCTGTGTGAAAATAAGCTGAATTTTGTTCCCCCTCCCAAAAAGGCTACAGAATAAATATTCAGTCTATTTACTATGCAAGAAGCAGTCTAAGTCTTTGATTTCCGCTAAGGGGATTTGACAGCATACAGCATGAACCTCTGACAATCCTGTGGCTGGCTGGAGTTGGTGAAAATATAATGAGGTTGATACAAAATCTCTATGGAAGCAGAACTACTTTGGTATTTATGGGGCATGAGCAAAGTAGTTGATTAGACTTGAGGATTGGTGTCAAGCAGGGCTGCATGTTATTACTAACCCTCTTCAACTGTAATGCTGAAAAACTAATCTTTAAAATCCATGGATGAAAAGAAGCCTACAAAAGAGCGTGTATCCTGGTTGGATGAAAAAAAAGATTACCCATTAGAGCCTCCCTGCTACTACTGACTTGACTGGAGTGTTTGGAAAAAAAAGAATTAGTGGTTGATGCAGAAACTTCCGGTCTAAAACTATCCCACAAGAGAGACAAAAACACAAGGCTTGTTTTTAGACTTGCAGGTCTCAGGCTATTAGAGAGGCAAGACAGGTACAATGAGAGGTATTACTGCACCAACTTCTATGGATGAAAACAAACTTTTGAGCTACTCGTTTAGCATAATTAGTTAACCTCAAATGATTCCTTAGGACATGAACTATATGTGGTAAAACATCTCTTCCACCTTGTCTTACCTGCAATGCTGAGAACCTTTCCCAGACTGAAGAATGCTTCTGTGCAACTTAAAAAGCTTCTTCCTCACCAACAGAAGAGACATTCACTTTATTGCTTTCATCTTAATGAGGACACCCAAGTCTGATGAAAAAGCAACAAGATGTTTCTACGTAACTCTCAGGAGAGGCATTGAGCACTTCAAATACCAGGATAGTGTAATGGCAAGGGATGCTAAACATCATTTAGGAATCTGACATAGAATTGGACTTGGGATTAGTGGCACATATGTTGAAGCAAAATAGATTGCCATGAAGTATTAAATGAGATTGCTGTAGCCTATTGGCTTCAGTGTCTTGCTACATGCATGCCAGACATGTACCCTAAAGGAGGAAGACATTAAGATACTTTTTGTCATGAACTGGGATGCAGTTGCTTGGCATTAGGTGTTGCCAATGACTAACAAGGCTGTAACTGCCTGAAGTTACATCCTAACTGGAATCATACCAGATATAAAGAGGAAAAAAACCCCAAAACCTTAATTTTGAGAGACATGATTGGATGAACAAAGGAAGATGGTGAAACTTGCTTCAGCAATGATTGATGCTGGGGTAGAAGCTTCCCTTGCTGTGCAATTCCACAGTGTAGCTTCCTGGATAGGAATGCAGCATGGCACACTTCTAGACTATATGAAGGACTGAAAAACCATGGAGGAAGATCACTGACCAATGATTTCCCTGTTGTGTTTGCAGTGATGTGTCTTTTAATGGGACTTGTACACATTAGAGTGCATTTGAAATATCCCTCTCACAGTGAGATGTGGGAGCAGGAATCACCTTGGAGGATGGTGGACCACCTTCCTTCAGAATAAGGAGCAAACCTTCTCTGCCCTGGCCTTTTTGTTTATTTATTTATTCTGTAGGGTTTCCACCCATAATAGAAAGAAGTTTGGAAAAAAAAAAAACAAAGAAAATAAAAGGTCCCTTTTCTAGTGGAAGTGACTGAGGCCACATCTACATAACCTGGAAGATTGACCTGCGAAGGGTCAATCTTCCAGGGTTTGATTTCATACGTCTGGTGTAGATGCACAAAACCAACCGATCAGAGGGTCAGCAGTGACCTCTATACTCCCCTGTACTCCTTGCTATCATGAGTAAGGGAGGTCAGCAGGATAAACTCTCCTGTCAACGTTCCTTAGTGAGGATGGCCATTTACGTTGATCGTAGATACACAACTCTCGCTATGGCTATTGCGTATCTAGAATTGACTTATCTGCAATCCACTTATCTGCCTTGTGCAGACTACATGTGAGGCAACTAATGCAACATTCAGATGACCTGTTGATAGCAGAGCCTGCTTTAATGTTAGTCCTCTCTTGGTTTTCAAAACTACACTGACAAACTTGGGAAGATCTGGAAGATTTATCACCCAAACCTGCACATCAAAATATCAAGACAGTGTACCTAGAGAACTCTTATTTGAAAATGGAGATACCGGAAGAGAACCTAAGATAGGAAAACAGAACTACAGTGAAGACACCCCTTGAAATATTATGTTCAACATAACCATAGCCAACAACATTTATTCACTGCTGAATATGAAAGGCAGCGTCTCTTTAGAGATGCACAAAAAACAAGCATTCCTGTAGCACCTTAAAGACTAAGCCATTTTATTTATTAGATCATGAGTTTTTGTGGGTAAGATTGAGAGATGAAGTTCAGTGGGAGTTCAGGATACTCTCCATGAGAGCAGAGGGCAGTTGTTGAAATACATTGAAACTGAATAGGGAGCCATTTCTCAAAACTGTCAGAGGACCTTTCTGTACTAACTGCTACCTTAACCATTGTCAGTGCTCAGTGCTAACTAGGAGGGGATCAGCACTTTGCTGGGGTTAAGAAAAATACAAAACCAGAAACCCCCTTCCTAGGATTTTTTGCAGAAGCTGCATGCAGTATACAGTAGAACCCCAAGATACGTTCCCTCAGGTTGCATGAATCTTGGATTAATGCAACAGTGGTGGGGAGCTGGTGCCTGACTCCAGACTGCCCTCCACTTAGGGAAGCCAGGAAACTAACCCTGTTCCTGTCAGTGGTGGCAGTTGAGAGCCTGACTCCACTGACTGGAGTGGCTGCTGCCACTGACAGGACCCAGTCAGTTTTCCTGCTCCTGTGAGTGGTGGGGAGCTGGCTCCTGGCTCCCTGACACTCACAGGAGCCAGAAAAAACTGTCCAGTGCTGCTGCGCTGGTCAGTTTCCTGGCTCCCCTGAGTAATGCAAAATTTGACTTCTGTGCAGTTGTACAGGAACGCACCCTCTGAGTAAGTCAGAGGTCTACTGTATAGCAGTTCCCCAGCCACAAAATTTGTCTAAAAAACACTAATTTTAAAAGCTCTGGAATATTTGTTGCACAACAGGTGGTCCCATGGGAAGGAAAGAAAACAACAAAACCTGGCCTTGTAGATACTCCATAAATTTTTAGTCATTCACCAATACTTTTAATACTCCCCTTTCTTCAAAGTCACAGCTTTCCAACACTCCTGCAGCTCCATGAATCATAAGGGCACTCTGCAGGGTTTTCAAGGGAAGTGGGGGAATTCATCTGCTGCAGGACAGACTAAGGAACCAACGTTATTATGGGAAACGGATACTCTGCATGAAAGCTTTGGTACCCAGGTGCCTAGAAGTCCATGTGACATACCATTAAGTTGTTCCGATTTGTGCAGGACTAGCAAACTGTAGTACAAGGGAAGCATATTCCCACTATTACACTGTACTATATAAAAAGGTACCTTGGAGAGACTTAAGGCACATCTACATGTACTGGGAGATTGACCCTGACTGGGTCAATCTTCCGGGATTTGATTTTGTGTGTCCAGTGCGGATGTGTGAAATTGAACTATTGTGGTCAACAGTTGATCCCTGTACTCATTCTTGGGAGGAGTAAGAGAGGTCAGTGGAAGAGTTTCTTCCTGTCCTCCCTCAGTGAGGCTGGCCAGATAAATCACGTGTAGATATGTCAATTGCGTAGCTGGAATTTGTATCTAGGATCCACTGCAAGGTCTAGTGTGGACCCACCCTCAGTTGGGGATCAATGTCCTAGTCAGCATGTATCATTGATTGTCCCTTCAGGATGGAATGTGGAAGCCTCTCAAAGAGTCAACATACGGCCCCTATAGTGGTGCTCTGCAAATTTTGAAAGCCCTAATATAAGATAAAAGTGATATTGCAGTGTTGAGGACTACATCAGTATCGATTTGGAAGAGGGTGGAGAACAAAAGATCCTGAATTTTAGCTCTGCTACCAGCTGCAACGTTGTACGAGGTGTTAGCATGCAAAATAACTGACAGGCATTGGAATCGCAAGCTGTGCAAGAGAGACTGTGTGTGCATGCAAGTAAGTCAGAGTGGTTTATACAGAATGTGTACTAACAGGTCAAACGACAAAGAAGAAAAACAAACTGCTAATGTCAGCTACCAAGCCATAGGTAGTAGATGTTTCCCTACTAGGAGGGAAAGAAGCCTTTTAATGAAGGATGCTGCCTCCCCCTGCCATTTCTCCCAGCATATACTAGTAGAAGCGTAAAAGTCAAATGCAACTGCACACAAGTCACATGGCACTAACAGCTCAGAGTGTTTGCTATTCAAGGATAGACTGTTATTGTTAAGAACTTGAAGAATTTCTGCAACAATAGTTTGTCCTTATAAGAATCTTTATATTGCCACTAAGTCACTATATGACTGGATAAGCAGCTGCATAAGTTACATGTGCCCAGGGGGCTAGTCTAACATGTGCAGTCTTTCAGAAAATTATTTAAATGCTGCATTAATGAATTGCGGTAGCTTACTTGTCTCATTTCGAGTCTGAGGCCCTTGTCTAGTATATTCTCAGTATAACAATCAGTGCTAGAAAACTTGTCTTGAACTTAATGAACGCAGCACTCATGAGTCTGTTTAGAAGAGACATGCTACACAACAACTTAAGTATAAAAATACTAGAACCACTCATGTTATACGCTAATTTGGGAGAAGGCTAGCATGGTAAAGAATTTTGCAGAAACCACTCTTGAAATCTAGGTAAAGTTTTGTATTTTAAACAGCACCAATTATTAGCCCAGAGATGGAAAAAAAAAACCAAAAAACTGTGGCTGTGACACACACTTTTCAACCTCTGAAACAAGGAAAAGTCTGGGTATTTTTAAGACTGAAAGTACAGGACCCAGATGGCAAAGCAATCTGAAACTGACTAATGTAAAATTGCAATCAAGACAATTCAGCACCATCTTTGTTTCCACTTAAATTGGACAAACTTTTCGAATTCACAGGGGATTTTTTGGTGAGGAGGGATCCCATCACCCTATGAACAGATGCTAAGTGGTCACTCTCTAATATTGCGATATTGTTGCCATGTATCTTTTCAGTTACCTTAGCCTCAAGATTGTAGGTTTGCATTCCCTGCTCATTAGTTTATCTCCACTAGCTTCAAAAGGACTGTTTCTGACTTCCATTTGGCATGAGACTAGAATCAATCCTTGTTTGTTTTTTTTAAAGAACTGCTGCCATTTTTGCAGAAAGGGTAATGACGTTAATTAGGACAGCCTTATATTGATATGCAAAGACAGCACAGACATCCAAGTAGTGACTTTGTGTTACCATGTACACATACAGAATCACAAGACTTGGATGCAGTTTAAAAAATATGAGTCTAAATTTTACGATTGCATGAGCAGGCCTCAGTGTGGAAGAGGCTTCCAACAATGACCCTTACATCTATTTTTAAAAGACTCTGAATAGGCAACAATTGGATGGATCATGGTCTTAAGCTAAAAGCAAGTAGGATGTTTACACCTAACCTATCAAAAGGACATTTTCTTAAAGCATCACATTAAAATGTAGTACAGGTTGAGTCTCTCTAATTCAAAACTCTCTCACCTGGCAACATCCCTAATATGGGATAATTTTAGTGAGCCTGATGACCATTTATCATGGGAATGGCCAAATTTCCCATGGTCCCATAAAGTTTTACAGCCACCAGTCCTGGCTCCCAGTGTTCTGTGCTGTCACTTAGCTGTGATTTATCCTTACATGTCTTCTAAGAGCCCAGTAAGCAGCGGAAGTGTTGGTAATGTGCTAGAAAATAAATAGTGACCTCCCATGGTCTGCCAAATTCTCTCATCTGGCACCAGTCAGGTTCCAAGGGTTCCAGACGAGAGAGGTTCAACCCGTGTAAGTTTAAGAAAATGTACTGTATTGCAAACTGTAGCTCTTAAAACTGAAAATATGAGCTTGCTAAGAGATGCACATAGAAGCAGAAAAAGGCGTGAACAAGAGTGTACAAAGGATGAATACTTCAGGAAGCTTAATCTCAAAAAAAATAGTTAAGATATAAAACGCTTTCCAAATAATGCCTTAATTACTGCATTAGTGTTTTTATGGCTACAGCCCATTAAAAAAAGTTATGGTTTCATTTTAGTATTCAGGCAGGAAAAACTTCACTGTACATATTCTGAAGATGCTGATTGATTATTCCACCTGCTATGCCAAAAAAATACTAGATTCTTTATCTCAAAACAGAAGAAATGCAAAGATTACTCTGTTCCTAATATGCTTATTAATATTAAGCCCACCAACACTTTTTATTGCAGCTGGGTTTTATCCTTCAGCTCAGAAACTGTACTTTTCATTAAGAGCTTGACATACTTTCATGGGAGTAAGATTCTCTTCATTCATACTCTCAGCAGAAACACAGTGGGAGGTGGAAGAGGGTGCAGTGTAAAATACAGCTGGTGTATCTTGCTGGGCCACCAACTCAAGCATGGAATTGCAACACTGCCTCTGTCATCCTCCATTTGAAAATAGCTGGCAAATTGGCATTAACAAGTCATATTAGAAACATCAAGAATAATAAGTACTTTCAAAAACAGTGAGTTGTCAAATTATATGCACTAATAGTCTGGTTTGTTTTGCTTTGTTTTTTGAAGGAAAGAAAAAACATTTAAATACTCAAAAGCCACGATATCTTGCAAGGCAAAAGGCATTTGCAGACAGTGGTGATATTCCTACGTTTGAAGCCCAACACCCAGAGTGTTACATTTGTTGACAGATGGTAACAGAAAAAGATAAGCACCTTGGAGTATGTGCATTTTGCTTTGTTGCCCACAGTCTTAATATTGGGCTCCCAGAAGCAGAGCACTGATCTAGTTCTCACATAACCAAAAAAAAAAAAAAATCTTTCCACTGAACTTAATGGCAAAGGATCAAAGCTATGGTTAACACCCTTCTTCCAGAAGATGAGGTGGTGAATGGACTAAAATCTCTGGAAACTTCATTTATACAGAGAATTTTACAGAAGAGCCAATAAATGGGAACAAAATAGCCTGAACCATGCCATGGGAGCTCTCTGAAGACATTAAGGGTGATGTCTCTGAATACTGGCGTACTTCACCCCCAAGAGAAAAGAGGAGCATTTTTGCCTGTATTTTCCTCGCTGTAGCCCAGATTAGGAGCAATGATGAACATCTTAAACCTCATGCTGCAGAACAGCTTCTGATTTGGCCCTCTGAGGCCATAATACCCACTCTAGTGGCAACCTTTTAATGTGAAAAGGAACTACCACTTACTGCCAGGGATCAAGTATTGCTATTACAAAACAAAGGGAGAGCCCCTCTCCCCACCACCTGCCTGGTTACTGCCTCTCCCCACAACTTAAGCACCATGCCTCAGTCTGCCCTTTTCTTCTCTCACTGCAAGTGTCTGTGGGGAACACAGCAGGCTGTAGTACAGAGCTCTTGGGATGAGCAGGCAAGGCTGTTCTGAGCTCCAGATAGTAAGAATCTAAGGGCTCCACCAACAGCTGGAGCTGTTACCATAAAAATCATAGAAACATGGGGCTGTAAGGGACCTGGAAAAGCCAACAAATTCAGCCCTGGCATGGTGGCAGGATCAAAAACAGACCATCCTGGAGGTATATTTGTCCAACCTGTTTCTGAAAGTTTCCTGTGTTGTGGACTAACCAGTTTCCCTTGCAACACTATTCCAGAGGTTAAAATACCTGTATAGTTAGATATTAGAAAAAAACTTCCTATCCTAAATCTCCATAGCTGCAAATAAAGCATTTTATGTCTTTTCCTGCACTTTCAGGGGATCTGCAGGACTGATTATGCTCTTCTTTACAATAGCCTTTAGACATATTTGAAGATGAGAACCAAAATGTTGGTTCTCAAGACTAAAACGTCTAGTTTTTCAGTGAAGATCTGCACTGAGGAATATAGCCCAAAGGTGCTGCAGCGGATGATGAAAAGCAACATACTTGCTGCAGAAGGATGGAAGTGGCTCACTTGGTGAATCCTAGGTACTTTATGCATTCATGGTTGAAACACTGGACAATTTAACTCTAATCTTCCTACTTCTGCTCAGCGTATTCATATTCTGTGCAAGGTGTAACCACCAATACTAAAAACACGTTCCTTCTACCCTATAAGATTTGCTTTGCCTGTTGCATAAAGGTGGAAGGAGCAGCACTGTTTGGAAAGAGCTCCTGCTCTTCAGTCTTCACTGCACACAGCCCCCTCCATGGTATCGCTGCTACCCCAGGAGGAGAGTTTCCTTTTACTCTGCAAACCAGCAACACTCTTCTTGGTGACAAACTATCTAATTACCTCCACCTTGCTTCAGAATTGCATTCACCACCACCCCCGCCCCCAACTGTGGGTTTCCCATTTTCTTTGCTGATAAGATTCACTGAAGACTGAAAAGAAAGATGGTCTGGTACTTAAGGTGTGAATGGGGACTATGGAGATCTGAGTTTGATTTCCAGCTCTTCTGCAGACTTCCCATGGGATGTACAAATCACTTCATTTTCCCATGCCTCAGTTTTCCATCCATAAAATGTGGTGGTAATACTGCCTCATCTGTTGTCTTTGTGTACACTTAACCGTTAGTGGCTATGCATGCAGCAGAGCCAGTCAAGTCACTGAGGCTGTGTGAGTGCTCTGCTTTACTCTTGGAGAACTCTACACTAGAAACTTCAAGATACTGTGCACACTATTGTAAAATGCTACATATTTTATTTGTTAAAACAAAGTATAATCATTTTAGTTTCAATTATGTTGGTAGGTTGGACCTCTATACTGGGATGTCCCACCTCCAGCAATGTCTGTGGTCTGGCATCCCCATAGGTGTTCCCAAACTGGAACACTTATAAGAAAAAGCCAGGCCCTGTGTTCAGGAACACCTCCCACCCAACTTCTAGAGCATCTCAAATAGCTCACTTTGTGACTGCACAGGGCTCTAACTTACACTTAGCTCAGAGGGACAAGGGCTGCCTCTTAAAGAGCCTGTACAGATCCTGTGGGTCCCTGATTTCAGTGGGGGATTCAAGGCTCTACTGTAATACATGACTGTATTTTTAATGGTATCCAGATGTTATAATGGTTGGCACCTTAGAAGTGTGATGATGAATAAATCCTGGTGCAGAGGATAACAAGAATTAAGAACCATGCTCAGTAGCTTGACTGTGACTCTTGATCCCGGAGCCAGCAGGGGCTGGTGGTATTACAAACTCCCAAACCTGTGGTCTGTACTGGAAGACAGCACTGATCAGAAGAGGGGGGGGAAGAGGCAATTTCTCAAAATCATGGAATTTTATTTGCTCTCATCCATCCCTCATCAGATTCCATCTAGCATGGAACTAGATGAAACTGCTTATTTTCACTGGAAACAGCAAACCCAAACCCCACCCGTTGCAAAAAGGTACCTACATTTGGACTTGCATGACAAGTTATTGTCAGTCCCAGCAGAGAAAGTAGCTAGGCAGTGTCTTGTACCAAAGAGAATGTCCCAAAATGTCCTATGTGTTTTATATATTTTAAGCAAAGCTGGTCATGGAGATTTAAATCTAGAATTTGAATGGTACCCGAGACAGCTGCAAGGGTGCACAAAGAGGATCAGTGGCCTTCAAAAGAAAGGGCCTTAAATTAGAACTAGGACATTAGGGAGCTTGGGAGGAAATGCTGGCAAAGAAGGTCATGACCTGGCTGCCTCCTTTCACCTCAGGAGTAACTTTTATTAGCCAAAATAAAATGGTATGAGAAATGACTGACCACAGAAAAATTTGCATGCCTGAACTACACATGTATTTCATTAACCCAGAGAAAAAAGCGTTTCCCTCTCTTCATTCCTTTGATTCCATGCCAGTATGGTTACTTTTCTTCCAACGCAGCTCTAGCCAATGTTTCCATTGACACTCATCCGGGTTCCCACTCTGCTTGGGTGGACCCAGTCAGTTGGTGGTTCATACCTTGGAAATTGCTGCTAGAAACAGTGGCCAAAGAACGAAAACTAAATGAGCCAGTTTCTAAGAGTGAATTTATAAGACTGACATAATGGCAATGGCTGCAGGAAGCACATAAGCTTTGCGAGGATAACAAGCAAACAGTCCATTTACTTTTACAGCCTAGATTCTGTACCAACAGGCAAGTAAAGGAGCAGCACAGCTTTGTTGTGGTTAAAAAATTGCACTTTGGTAATTTTATTTATATTTCTTTATATAGCTACACTAAAGTATTTTACAATTACTGGAATGATTAAACAGGAGAAAAAAATCAAAAGCTTTAGTTTTACAGTGTTTCCTTCTGTAGAATCAGTGCATATGGTAGGGATGAATTCTGTTTGCCTGATGACTTCATTGGCAATTATGTACATGACAAGGAATATAGGATCAGGTCTCATGTTGGTTAATAACACTAATGAATTTGCGGGTATGGAGGCTTTTGTCTGCTCATTCAATACTGCGAACACACCCATAAGAAAATACATAGATTATTGGATCTTTCTGCACCTACTATGACTGAACAGGGTATTAAATACCCAGCCACAGGATTTGGAACATAACCAAATCAAGATAGCATAGAACCAATTCCATTAACTAGCCTCCAATTTGTTTTTGCTAGTAGACTGGATTAAAGTTTTGTTGATATTAATGAACACCTCATCAAGTTAATGGGTACCATAGTATCATCTCCTATTTTACTAGTGACTTAGGACACTTCTCTTCTAAATAGTTTTGTACATGAAAGTTTTCCACAGAAGCTTTTTCCTCCTCTGGAGAGCCTTCTGGTTCTTCTTTCATTGTTGGTAATCTAACACCTTAAAACAAAAATAAAAACCTCTCCTTACTGTGTTTATTTTGAGATTTCCCCCTCACTATTTAATTCCACCAAAATTTAACTGCTATCACAGTGAATGGGAGGTATAGCTAGTAATACAGTTATCTCAAATATGACAGTCGATCTCAACTGAAAACTGAGACAAGGTCAAGCAAATATCAAACTGCATCTCCAATAGCACCCAAAGGTGGCAAAGCAATGCATACAGTCCTACAGAGAGTAGGTGAACATGTACACCAGATTACACCAGGTGCTGGCAACTTTTGGCACATGGCTAAATGAAGGCGATTCACTGGCAGGCCACAAGACATTTTGTTTATGTTGGCCATCTGTAAGCACAGCCCCCCCCCTCACCCCCCCCAGCAGCTGGAGTTTCCATTCACAGCTCATGGGAGCTGTGGGAAGCAGTGGTCTTGTCAACATAAACATGTAGTTTTGTGGCCTGCCAGCAGACTACCACATGTGCTACATGATGAAAGTTGCCGACCACTGTATTGCACGTGCATGCTATTCCCACGTTTTACTTCTCAAGCATGTAATTTCAAGTTAGCAAGTTTCCCCATCAATATCATTGCTTAGTTAAAAGTCTGAGAGATACATAGGATGAACAATGTCCGTTGGAGTCAGAAATAATTTGTACTTGCCAATATAGGTTTTAAACTGTTGATGTTTCAAAACAAAAAAAAAAAAAGAACCACAACCCTGCAGAACGTAAACTCTTTACCTAATTAAGGCTATGTATCCACACATTGAAATGTTTTGAATGTACTTCACTGGTGTCGATTAAAAGGGATATGAAATGAAAACAAAATATATTTGTCTGTTAGTTTAGAAAGACTATTTGTCGTAGTGCACATGGTATCTTCTAATACCGTGAAGATTTATTTCTGGCAATCTTGTTTCTGGTTCTTGAGCATGGGTTTACTTTACAGCTTTCTGTTTGCATACAGGTGAAATTAGGATCTACAGCTACCTTCCAGAATTCATAGCAATAGTGCCTTTTTTGTAAAAAAATACCGCAAACACACACACCACACCACAGTGCTGGTACTCAGCTGGCTCCCTGCCTATCCCATGGCTGGGACTGCTGAGGTGCCAGTACTCAGTACTGGGAAATAATGGCACAAAAAGAGCACTGCACAGCAATATCTAGGATTAGTAGGATGGTAGGTTTAAGTGTCAATATTTACTCAACTTCTAATTGGTGACAGGTAATTTGTAATTTAAATTTGATGAAGGCCCTACCAGAATAAGTGATCTTACTACTAATATATTAATAAGGTGTGGATCCACTAGTTGTTTAATCAAATGAGCCATTAAAAATTTAGGAGTCATTACATCTGTGATAAATTATACATACTGTTGACCACATATTTAACAGTTATTTGTGCTCTCTATAAGAAGCAGAAAAACCAAAACAATCACACCTCCTCTGCAACTCCTACTTTCCAGACAACCACAAGTATTCCATTTGCAAAAATAAATAAAAAATAAAATAGACAACTAATGCATAAACTTACCGTTCTATTTAGCAAAATGCTTTTATGCTAGTATGATTACTTCGGCCCTAATCCTGCAGGGTCTTGCAGAAATGTGAATCTGAACTTGCTTCAAAACCTAGCACAGGGGTTAAACTAAACCAGGGCTTTGGGATCTAATCCAGTTCCCCCTGCTATCAATAAGAGTCTTTGTATGTTCTTCTCTGGGTGTAGGATTAAGATCTTAAGCTTCTAAGTACATATTTTATAGGGCTAATTCTGAAGTCAGTGGAGAACTGGGCTTCATGTTATTTCATAAAAGCAAATAAAACTCCAAAAATTTCATCTAGATTTGGCTAATGATTTTGAAGTTGCGGTGACTAAGAAAATAGCTTGAATTCAAGGCACATAGGCTAAGCAGGCCTCCACTACTGTGGAGGAACCATGTAAACATTCTAGTTAGAACAACCAGGCCCATTTTCCCCTAGTAATGGCCTTAAAACGGGATTAGTGATCCCATATGATGTATTGCAGTCAGATAGCCCAATCCCATACAGATAGAGTTCCAAGAGCTCTCCAGATTTATACAGATGGAACTGAGATCAGAATCTGGCCCAGCATTCCCAGTTTATGTAAGCAGTGGAGCTCTGAAACTTTTCAGATTCTTGGTTGCACAATAAGAGTTAACACTCTTACCTGGAGCTAAATATGAACCCTACCTGTCTTCTGGTCAGATAACATAGTCCATATCTTAGCGCTGATGTGATGGTGGTGAGCAGTTTCTCAAATTGATATGAGGGGTTTCTTTTTAAATGTTTATATTAATCACCATTTGAATCAACATAGCAAGACTCCATGAACAGCATGGAAAGGGAACACACAGGTTTCTAGGAAAGCCAGACACTATGGCTGCATCTACACTAGCAAGATTTTGAAAAACATTTCTAAAGGGGGCTCTTTTTAAAGATCCAGTGAAACACCTACACACACAAAGCATTCTCTTGAAAGTAAATGGAAAGAATGCAGCACCTCCTTTCAAAATCGCCCTTCTTATCCCATTTCAGGAAGAGCACCCTCTTTCAAAACCAAATGTGCAAATGCTCTGGAGGCCCTTTTATTCCCATGAAAGGGAAGGCCTCCTGGGGCCTGATTTTTTGCTCCCTAGCCCGTTCTTTCAAAAGAGTGGATCACTCTTTTGATCTGCTTTTCTGTATGTGGATACTCTTTCGAAAGACGTTATTTCAGAAGAGATCTTCCTGAAGGACTTCTTTTGAAAGATCTCAATAGTGTAGATGTAGCATATATGCCTAGAACTGCTCTGCACTGGTATATTGAGATGATGTTCAACTCCTCTTCTGTATTTCATAGGGTTAAATCACGAGAGGGAAGACATGTGGACATATGCACCACACACATTAATCTTGTTAAGTTGCCTGAGCCAATTTCATTGCTAGTGATACTCCAGTGCCTTCACTATATGAAGGAATATCATTTCCTCTGAGATGAATATGGCCCACTTAGCTCATATTCTTGAATAAAACTGCAGCATAAAAGTGTAGGGAGACTCCAGTTTTGAACTCAGCCCTATGGCCACCTCTTAAAAAAACAAAAAAAAAAAAAGGTACTTAGTACCCCAGTAAGAAGCTCCATAAGCTAACATTTATGTAACAACCCATGAAATAAGAAATACAAAAGACTACTAATCTGAGGGAACCCTATTATGTTCTTAACCACATGAGCATGGCTTGTTTGAAACCTTTAGGAAGTTGCACCTATGTAATAAAGAACACCGCTTGAACCAGCACTTTTGCAAGTGAATTAGTTTTTGGGCCCATTTGAAGGCTTACTGCTAGGTGCTGTCAAGTCCCTATAACTGAGCTCTCCCAGCATCTGTTACCCCAGTACAGGGCTGTTACCCCAACTCTGTGCCTTTCTGGTCTCCCCCAGCAATCTTTGGCCTAGCAGGACAGGGTGAAGGGTGTAACAGAAGGCAGGTGGGATAGTGGGGCGGTGAGGGGGACAGCTCAGTGGTATGATCTGCATACTGGATGACCATCAGAAGATGATCTCTGTATGTGACAGGTTGGATCATAATCAAAACATGCTTAGAAAAGCCCCTATTTTGTCATTTTCATCTACTTGCAATTACAATACAGCAACTAATCAGGGATCTCCTGCTTCCCTATACAAACAGCAGTTACTCTCCTGGACTGTAATCAAAGGGGATAGCCACATAAACTGAGGTATTCACAGGAGTTTACTACATTAAATCTCTCCAAAATTCCTAAATAACCCCCCTAAGTCTTTTGCCTTTTAGTATTAAGCTTTGCAGGAGCAAAGTATCAAACCATACTCTCATAAAAATGATAGGTGGCATTTTAGAAAAGTGAATTATGTATCAAGCTTACTGTCCAAGACAAAGGGAAGTTTACTGAAAACACTTCCATAACTTCTATACAGTCTGGAGCAATGTGGAACCAATGTCCTCCTAAATATTAAAGACCATCATTTAAAATTATTTTGCCCTTAAATTCTTGTATCTTCTTGCTCAAGTATATTTTTACCTAATCTTGAGACTGTGCGCTCTAGATGAAGTTTGGTCCCTGTTTACTTGCTACTTACTGCAATAGCAACATCTGGACAGAAGGTCTGGTGTGCATCATCAAAAGGAAACTGAACTGCAAAATATGGACAAAATTTCCCACTGACAACTTGCCAATTACAAGATTACGTTACTCAAAGTATATTGAGCATTTTATGGTAGGAATCAACAACATTTGGCATAACTGATCTCCCACCAACATCAATTAACGCCTATTGACTCCAACAGGAGCAACGTTGGTCAAGAGTATGCGGTTCCATTAAAAAAAAACAAAACAAAACCTCTCACCCAACATGTTCATTCACTCACTCTTAAAAATTGAGAGAAGCCACCAAATGTCATAGATGGCCACTGTAGTAGAGTGATTTTTAAAAAACAACAAATAAGAAAACTGTAGTTTAAAATAGTTTAGGGAGAGAGCTGAAGAAGCATGCTCTGTTACTGACTGATTGCTTTCAATATTTTTACAGGATTACAACAGCTCACTCAGCTACAACAAAGAATGCAGAAGTTAATGTCTTTCAAAATCACACGTTTATTGGTCTATTTTGCAATAAAATTAGTCTGATTATCTTAACATTTAGAGTAGATGAAAGCCAATTCTCTGGGAAGCAAATGCTTCTTAGTTTTGCAATGACACTGATTAGTATAAAGTACGATTTTTGGTTTTTTTTTTGTTTTTTTTTAAACTGTCACTAATTTCTCCCCTATTTTCTTGCAGCTGCACCATGTATTGAGACTATGGGCTTGTCCATTTCAAATGCTATAGTAGGTTCTCCAGTTGGCACAAGTAATCCAGTAAGAATGAACAGGTTGGCTGACCTAGCACTGGGTACATAGTAGGGGTAGCTCAACTTAATTATTTCATTCAGAGGCGTGGATTTTTCACAGCCTTGAGCAATGTAACTAGTGCAATCTAACACTTTTAGTGTACACCGTACGTAAGCCATTCATAGGACCCTCTTGTAGCTGTAACTCTTGTGTTTAACTTTTCCTAAGGGCATATTTATTAAGTAAATTTACCTTGTATCAAGTCAAAGCATCTAATTCTGGAACTTTCTTCAGTTAAGTTTTTCCTGTTATTTTTCTTTGAAAATCAAAAGAAACACTAATATTTTGCAAAAAGACTGCACTTACATAGAGAAATATGAACAAATCATCTAAAAAACAAAATGTGATAGACAAGGCCCACAGTATGTATTATGGTACAGAAACAAGCTTACTATACTTTACAGATGCCATGATATATAATGGCTTCTTTCTGATAATTGCTTAGCATATTCTGTGTTATACCCAGAGCTTTGAGCTCAGTACCCTGCAGAATGTGTCTTTTAATGAGATGAAGATGCATGATTAGCATTTGAAATACAGGACTTGTGAATTAATATTACAGAAACAGGTAAAAAAAGGGAAAATGAATTAATATGCTTGCAGAAACTTTACATAGATTTTCTTCAATTCTATGGCTACAAAATGTCTGCCAGAAAACAAAACAAAACAAAAACCACAACCTTTAACTTGGAAGAATGAAGTATCACACATGTATTGTTCATGTAACTATGGTAACCTACAAATGCCATCAGTGTTTCTATTTCATACACAAATGAGGGGACAGCTGTGGAGAGCACATGTCTGCCAATAGAATAATATATGTGAACTGGGATGGCTTGGGTCAGAAAATTGTAACTCACTTATATTAATCAGGGCTTGAAAGAACAGACAGGTCTTTAGCTATAAGATATACATCACAATAAGAATAGTTTTTAATTCTTGAAGGACATTTGATAAGTAAATGTTTCCACTATCTTTTTAATTTGCTGAATACAGTATGTTTCAATAATGCTGTGAAATCCAATGATTTGTTGTAAATGTAACTTGATTTCTTTGCTTTCATCTCTTCCTAATGCCTTAGCTCAATCTTTAGTCCTACCTATTTTGCACCATACCCAAATCCATCTGAGGTCAAAGGAAGCCTTTTCCCCCCCCACTGGCTTTAACAAGCTTGCATCAGGTGTATAATGAGGAGGTTTCCCGGAGTATTCCATGATACAAGCCCCCCACAGCATGCTGAAATAGTGTGCTTGGCATCCATAATACTACTGATAAACAAAAATGAGGGGATGGGGGCTTGTTTATGTTAATCAAATAAACTAAAGGCCTCGAAGCACTCTTGGATACCTTAAACAGTTTTACTGTAACCTTTGTTACAAAGGTTGACATTTGCAGTAGGGGTATTTTAAAAGGTTAAAATAAGTTGAGGGGGCATCAGCCTTCACAGTCACAAAAATTAACTCAGCAATATAAACATGTTTATGAATTGTGTAAACTGTAGTTTTAAATATTATAGCTGAGTTACGATTTCAGAAGGTGTATCAAGAGCTGCCTTGACAATTGCAGTCTGCTGCTATGATGATGATGCATTGGGGAAACATAAAACAAGAAACAAACAAGCAAGTTTTCCTTGGTCTCCAAAGTGCCCTGATATATTGCATCAGAGTAAAACCACCAGGTTAGTGCCTTATTTTAGTGAATACTGCTTTGAGTTCAGGAAAGCAGAACATGTGTTGTTGAAAGAATTCTGCTGGCAATTCCTTGTACATGTAATAATTAAATATTAAACACCACTCAAGTCAGGAGTTACTTATTCTAGTTCATGGGTACAGTAGAACATGCCCGAACTGAGTACTTAAAAAAAAAAAAAACACAACAAAAAACACACAAAAAAACCCCCCATCTTGCTACCAAAGACGCAAGCATGCATATATAATCTCATTGAATGCAAATAGAAATTTGCTTTCCAGGTGAACTTGCTACCTTATTGAAAAAAGGTCTTCCACAACTGATGATTTTTTTTTTTAAAGTTAGACAATAACTGTACATGCTATGAAATTTGCAATATGATGATTAGAACAGTAAATAGATATAACTGATCTCACTGACTAAAGAGAGTGCTTGTACCAGTCTTACCCCTGCAGTTGACCACTGTGAAGTTATGATATATAAATCTCATTGGGATCATATAAAGGTCTATTCAGATCAATTTTCCTCTATGAAAGCATGTATTTTGTTTAAAAGGCAATCCCACTATAATTTCAGATCTTGGGGAAAAAAAAATTGAGCTTCTTGATGTAAATTGTATACCCACACAAAAGAGACTCTCCCTTTCAGTGTATGGGTACTACATATGCGTTTACCATTATGGCACAAAGGAAGTACCAGCTTCTTCTGGATATTTGCCAGTACCAATGGCAGTATACCAGACTACATGAGCCAATCACCTCATCTGGAATGCTTTGGCCCCACCCATGAGGTCACATGCTTTTCCTCTGTCCAAATATATCTGTCTTCAGTTCTTTTCATTTCAATTTATAGGACTTGAGGAAAAAAAGTGTTTTATTTAAATAAAAACTTTAGGTAACAATGAGATCACATCTGATGACCAAAGCTTGATATTTTAAATGCCTCCTGGATTGTTTTATGTGCACCTAAGTTATTTACTTTCCAATAAAAGGTTTATAGTCTCATTTAGAAATGTCAAAAGATCCTCTAAAATGAGCTTAACTCCCTAGGGAAGAAAAACAAATATTCACAGAAGAGCTTTAATACTATGATTTATAACTTGCTAAATACTGTAAAACTTCAAGGCAAAAAATGATGAAGTGCTTTCTTGGGTGATCTGTCATCTTTCAACTATAATGTTTTAAGTGTGATTGTTACATTTTCCCCTATTAGCTAGTGGGCAAAAATGCACTGAATCAGCACTAACTTACTCCAGGAAACATGTAAAATAGCAGACTAACATCTGTTGTGTTCCTCCTCACAACATCCAACACTCTAATACAATGCAGGCTCTCTCTCTTTCTGTATGCCTCCTTCCACGAAGTTTACGAATGCCGGGGTTAACCCCTTTCAGTGAATGGGCCCTTTTATTCAGGAGAACGGCCTATGAGGCTCCAACAAAAGGAGAGGCAACTGGTTCTTGGCATGCTAGTAGGTGTATTCACCCAGACTCACGTGCAGCTCATACTGCAAGTCCTTTGTCTTACTGGGCTTCACAATGCTGGGAGGTGAACAGTGCACAGGGTGCTGTCTATCAAGCTAATACTGGAGAATACAAGAGAAGTCCTTGCTTGTGGCTGTTTTAAGTCAGGTTTTTGATTTTCAGCAGCCTGTATGGTTACATCAAGTCACAATGATGTGGAATGGGAGCAAATATGTGAAACTTTTATATTTTAAATCTTAGCCTTGCATCGAAAAAAAGTTAAGGGCACATCCTCAGCTGCACAAGTTTCCACCAGTTCAGCATCTGGCCCTAAATTATCTGAGTCCAATGAGACTTAATGCTTGTTCTGCTATTTTCTGATGTGTAATATCAGAAAATTGTCACTTGATTTTAAAAAATATAATGGTACAGAAAAAAAATCTATACATAGCCGTAAACAGCTAGTGCTGAAGTTACAAATTATACTCTTCCCTACCTCTGCCATCCATCTTATCCACACAGGCTTTGAAATATTACAAAAAAACAACTTAATATAGGCATGGAATAGTCACGACTCCAATATTTCACTGCAAACAACATTCAAAGAATGTGGGTCTCTTGGATAAGATAGCAATTCATACAATCCCCAAACAGAAAAACATACACTGCGCCTTTATTCCATTTTCTGAAGGTCTGTTGTTAAACTGAAGACTCCTTGTCTTTCCAAATTCCTTCATGTGAATGGAGGAGGCAAGACATCTGTCAGGATACACTCACATTTGCATGCAAATCAGAGATCTGGCAACACACATGCTCCTGCCTATACAATCAGCACCAGTTTCACTCCATACCTAAAAGTGATGGAACTTTATCCTTCTGCTTTTTCCATACACGACCCGCAGTCAGTTTTATTTCACTAGTTTACCAAGGAGATAAAAGCCCTAGACAAGTCCAGGAGATAGAGGAGGAGTAAACTAGAAAAAGTGGTGAAATAAAACAAATCAAAGCAAAAATCAAGTGCCTTAAAACGATTAAGAGGCTACCCAAAGCCTATCTATCTGTAGGGCAGGCAGCTCTCCTTAAAAACGCTTTGTCCCTTCTCTTTTTTTACCCTTGTGGGTTTGAAATCTCCCCCCGCCCCGCCAAGCAATCATGGATTATCCTGATGCAGTAGGAGATCGCTGCTCATGCGGTAATCTTACCGCCCTCTGTAACTTTCTGGGTGTCAAACACCACCGCAGCCACGTACAGTGCAGACCTGCCAGGAGCCGGCTTGTCCCTGGAGGGCTCCAGCGTCTCTAATGGTCAGGCGCCTCTAGACTGAATCCCGACCTGAGAAAGCCCGCTCGCCGGGCTCGGCTTGGAGGCCAGGCGGCCAGTTGCTCCCGCTGCCTCCCTAGCCCCCTGCCCGCTCCAAGGACACTGCCTGGCAAACTTTCCTCCCGCGCCCGCCCCAGAGTTGGCAGCGGCTGCTGGTCCTAGCGGGATGGAGCGCCTCGGAACACGTGGGGAGGCCGCAGCGTGGGCGGGTGGGAGAGCTGGGGTGTGGGCGCTTTAGTGAAGTCCCGTTATTAACCCTGCGCTGGCGGGGAGGAGGCTGCTGGGTCCCAGGGCGATTGCCCCGCGCTCGCCCTTTGTCTCTGCCGTGGTCTCCCGTGGGGGGGAGGGGAGGGAAAGGAACCCACATTTCGTCACAGCCGAAGCCGCCTGGCCTCCCCGCCCCCCCATGCGAGGGAGACACTTACCGGGGGGCGAGGGACGCCGCACGCGCAGCCCCGACCCCACTCCTGCAGCAGCCTAAAGGACGGGAGCGGGCCGGCTCCCCATGACGCGGGTGGGAGGCGCCCCGCAGCGGGAGCGGGGGGCACGAGAGGGGATCAGGCTCCAGCCCCCGCAGGCGGGGGACGCGCGATACAACGGGCAGGAAAAGACACGCGAAGCCTCGGCCGAACCCCGAGCAAGAACGACTGCGGGCTCAGCAACACTCCATCTGCCGCTGCTCCTCCGCCGCCGCCGCCCGGCTTTGTGCAGCCCGCAGCCAGCGTGCACCTGGTGTAAGCAAAGCAGGTCAGCTGACGGGCCGGCTCCTGATTGGCTGCCCCCGCCTCTGTCACACGCCCCCCGCCAGCCGGGCACCATCTGTAGGACCGCTGACAAAGGCGGGAGCGTGCGCGGCTGGGCCCTGAGGCCGCCTGCTGCTGTGGGAGCGGGGGGGGAAGGGCTGCAGCGGCGTCCCCTCCCCCGGCTCAGCCCGGCGGCCCAGTGCGAGCCGGGCGCTGGGCGGGCTACCGGCTGCGCAGAGGCCGCCTCGGGCATGGCTGCCGCGCGGTGCGCTCGCTCGGGAGGCGGCGGCGGCGGCCGCCGCTGGGCAGGCGGTGCGCGGTTCCGGGCTCCCCCGCCGCGGAGTGCCTGAAGAGGGTGTGTGGCGGGCTGTAGCGGGGAGCACTCAGGAGATGCAGCGCCTCTCTCTGCTCTGCCCCCCGTATATTTGCTAAAGGGGGGCCCCATATCCCCTGCTTCCGCGGGTGGCCCTCCCTGCACCCCGTTCCTGTGCTACCCGCGCCCCAACACAGTCAGGTCAGCAGTGGGCTCAGTGTGTCTTGCTCATAGCGGTGCTGCTGGCTTTTCCTCCTGGGAATGCGCCTCTGCCGCTTTTCGCCTCTCCCCGGGCTCTCCTCTTTGTCCCGTGGAAAGCTGTGGTGAGGCTTGGCCAGGATAGAGTGAGGGGGGAGGGCACAGGCAAAGGGTGGGTCAGTCAAGTTTGAGACAAAGAAGGCGGGTGTCTGTCTGTCCCCAGCTTTGTGGAATGATGCTACTTCTGTACAGCAGCCTTGTAGCAGGCATCAGAAGGGGAAAACAGACTTTACCAAGTTCTCACAGCCCAAGTGCTGCTCACTATGAAATGAAAATCAGATGCCATTCGTAGGTTAGAGTGAGCAGATTTTCATAATATGGGTTGTGAAATGGTTACCAATGCAGCAATGCTGATATTTAAGTTGTTCTTAGGCTTAGGGGCTAACATCCCTGGAAATGCATGGAACCAGTTCACATTGCTCCTCAAGCTGTTGGAGTTTCTCTTTCAGGGAGAGGTCACAGAATTGATGCACCTGCTGAAAGCTATCTTTGCAGCCCTTAAGTCCAGACACTTACAAACTCTTTGAAAATGAAAGCCTAGATTGAGCTGCCAGCTACATTTACCAGGGGGAATTATTAGCCCACAGCACAACCATGAGCTAGCACTATTTGATTCCTGCCTTTCATCTAGATGGAATATGAAATGATTTACAAACTTCATTTACAAAAAACCAAACAGTCCTGTAGCACCTTAAAGACTAACATGTTTATTGATTAAGGTCCTACAGAACTACTTGGTTTTTGTGAAGCTACAAACTAACATGGCTACCTCTCTGAAACTTTATTTAATAAATGGTATATGAAGGAGATTAGTGCTAAGGCTGAGATGTCATGTGTTCTCAAGTAAAGGTTGAAGCTTGCTAGTTGAGTGCCCTTGGGACATGGCTGGTGCTGAACCAGAGAATTTGCTGAACCATGGGAGGTCAATATTGTCTAGCAGCACTTCCACTGTTCACCTGGCTCTTAGAAGACATTTAGGGGTAAATTAGAACCAAATAACAGCTCAGAACACTGAGAGCCAGGACTGGTGGCTGTAAACGAGCTATGGGACCGCAGGTAATTTGGCCACACCCATAAGTGGATATCCAGCTAGATAAAATCATGCCAAACCATCAATGTTGCTGGACCAGAAAGTGCCAGGCTAGAAAGCTTCAATCTGTAAAGTGGTGCCACAGAAAATTCATCCTTTGCCATTCAGCAATATATTTGTTCCTTATTATAAATATAGGGGCGGATGCATACCACTCAAAACATGACTGTACAGTAACTGTTGGACAGTGCTGCTTTTAAAATACAGCAACGTAGGGTTGTGTGGCACCTTATAGACTAACAGAAAAGTTTAGAGCATGAGCTTTCGTGAGTTAACTCACTTCTTCAGATGCTAGTCCAGCATCTGAAGAAGTGAGTTAACTCATGAAAGCTCATGCTCTAAACTTTTCTGTTAGTCTATAAGGTGCCACAGGACCCTTTGTTGCTGCTACAGATCCGGACTAACACAGCTACCCCTCTGATGCTTTTAAAATAGCAACTCATTTTGAAATACAGACTCATTGTATCTGGAAACCATAAGTGATGAGCATTCCAAATTGAGGCACAAACAACATTTCCAAGTTAGGGGAAATTCTCTTACAGGAAAATGAAGACACATCACTCACTAAAGCTATGTCCATGTGTTCCTAATGACTGCTTAAAAAGGCACTTGGTGAATTAGCAAGGATTAAAATAGGAGCTGGCTCAAACTTCAGCCCTACAAGCAAATTGAATCTGAGAAGGACCAGAAATTGTTTAAGTAAGCACTTCTGTATCATCAGCTTCCACGTGTTCCCCAGTTCCTTTCTCTCCTCTTCTCTGATTCTTCCAGCCTGAACTCATTGATTTATATTGTTCCTTATCTTTCCTTTTCTACCATTGACCCCTGGCTTTATCCACTGACCTGCCAGTAGATTTCTCCTTGCTGGCTGTAATTTCCCTAACAGAGTAACAGGAGGTGAACAATACTCGGTTAGGGCCTGAGCTAAATGCTGTGTTCAGAATACCCAGGATGGTGCTTCAGAGTCATGTCTTGTTCAGGTATGACTTATGTGTGTGCGATTTAAACACAGCAGACTGACAGAGCCAGACCAAGACTGGAATGTGCCTAAAAAGAAGGAATTTCAAAAGAAGAGGTTCAAGGTGTTCTCTTCAGAGAGCTGTCAATCGGTGCAAAGCATTCTATGCCACACAGCACTAGAGCTTGAGTAGTCAATGACACACTAGCACTGAGGTGAGGAATCTTTTTTTGGGTTGGGGGCCACTCACTGACTCATGGAAAAATCTGTTTGGGCTCACACAAGTGAGAAGCAAGGAAATAAAAACCCTCACTGCCATGGTCCCCGACTGAAAAATAACAAAATCCCCACTCCCCTCATTCCTCTTTCAAACCAGAGCTTGTGGGGAAGGGGCAGGGTTGTAGATTTTGTGACTTTCCTGGGCTTTTCTTAGGCTTTCCTAGGTTTTCCTAGGCCTAGGTGGGGCCAAAACGAGGGGTCCAGGTGGGAGGGGCCTACCAGGAAGGAAGCTTGGGAGGTCTGGCAGGATGGATTGGGATGCAGGAGTGGGTTGTGTGAGGGCCTGGATGGAAGGGAAGTGCAGGAGCAGACTGGGTGGGGGTCTGAGTGGCAGAGTGCAGGAGCAGCAGGATGGGGATAGGAATCTGGGTGCTAGGGGGTGGCGATGTGGTCTGCGCAACGTGGGGTGCTTACCTGGTGCAGCTCCCCAAGGCACATGTGGCTCTGTGTCTCTGGCTGCTCACAAGCACCACCTTCCTGCTGAAAAGCCTCTTTGGGCAGCACTTCTCACCACTGCCATTCCCCAAGCCCTGGCTTGCCTGCCTCTAGCCTCGCAAGGCACAGGACTCCACATCCTCCACCCTGAAGCAGGGCAGATGCTATGGAGGGAACCCTAGAGCCTTGAGGACCAGATCCAGGCAAGCCATGTACTGGATCTGGACAGCAGGCCGAGGGTTTCCCACCACTATGCTAGCATTTCCCTTGTAGACCTGGATCCCATGGACCTGGATCCTCAAGGTCAATAGCAGGTTTGGCAGCATTTCATAAATTGGCCTTTTCCCATATTTGATGCTTGCTTATCATGCTGGCTTGAGTGCAGATGGCTATCTACAGAGAGCTATGTTGCTTTTTCCCCCATTTTACATGCTATAAATTAAAATGAACCCAACCAACTTTTACTACAGTATGGGTGCGTATATGCTGGCATTCCTCTTTCGAAAGAGGTATGCAAAGGAGGTAAATTGAAAATGCAAATGAGGTATACATTTGCATATTCGGTGCCTCATCTGCATATTCTAGTTTTGAAAGAGCCTCTTTCGAAAGAAGAAAGCCAATGTAGACACTGCTCTTTCGAAAGTAAACCCCGTCTTTGAAAGAATCCTTCTTCCCATTAAATAATAAAGCTATTTCAAATTAGAATATGCAAATGAGGCACCAAATACGCAACTGTATACCTCATTTGAATTTTTGATTCTGCTCATTTGCATGCCTCTTTTGAAAGAAGAATGCAAGTGTGGACACACCCTAAGATTTTTACATGTACAATCTGACCATCCTGAAGTTAGGTAAATTCTGTTCTGGTTCCATTTGATCAGCCCCATGGAAATAAATGGACTTGTGTAGGTCAACCTGACGGTAAAATTTGTTCCAATATGTTGAACAGAGGCAGAATAAAGTGCCCAGGTGCATAGGAGGAGGTAACGTTGTTGCTTTTGCCTGCGACAATAATGGAAATATTAATATGGCACTTTCAGGAACTGATTTAAAAAAATCAGATTAACAATTTATAATAAGGAAAGATCTGTTTTTTAAATACGATGAAGATAAGTTAAACACATAGCCATTATGGCCTTTTGGTAATCTTTCCAAAGGCCTTAGCTCTGCCACTGAGGCAATGAATACTTTCTCAAAATCCAGAAAGGTCATTTTGATCCCATTAAAATTACAATGAAGTTTTTCAGTAGCAAAGAAATTGAATTTTCAGAATATTCCTATAAATGGCATCCAAATGTTGCTTGCCTTTCCAAAGCATTCTGAATGCTCATCTTCCTACATGTTAGAGATCCACTATCCGTCACTTGCTATTGGTATAGAAATTATATAGTAGTTGACTCTTCCTTGAAAAATCCTGTATATTGTGAACAGTTTCTGTCCTTGGCTTTTTGGGGGAGATTTATTATCTTTTTGATATGGAATAGCTTTAGCCTTTATTTCTCCAAGTGTTACATGCATACAATTGTTATACACCATTTATGCAACAATGACTTTTTTCTAAGCACATAAAGCAAAAACAGGTAGATCCAACAGAAAGAGAGACGTAATTCTCGCAGGCTTAATTCATGCATTACCTCTTTGAGGGGAATATTTTACATTTTATTTTCACATTCAAGCTATTAATGTCTTTTGCTCTAAGATTTGTCTGTAGTTTAGTTAGTAGACCTCTGTATATGTACAGAAGTAGAAAACAGATGTGGGTATGTTAGGAATCTTGGTTTATGGAAAAAGGTTGCATATATTTGATTTTCCTGAGCAACAAAGTGCTCATCTGTACATCCATCTGAGAATATGCATCAGTAGAAGTCTTCAGTTATTTTAAACTAGAAGATTTACCCTGCATTACTTGGGTCCTTAACTCATAGAAGTTTTGGTTTTTTTCATTTAAATCATTGCTCTGGGATGGGGCTGGTGATAATGGGTTTGGTAATCAGGCTGCTGTAGGGAGAGAGGACAGTCCCAAACCTGTCTCATGGCAGCAGCGTGGTGCCATGTGAAATGCGCCTATCCACGGCCACAGCAATTGCAGTGGGTGTAGCCAAGGGAAGGGATGCATGTCTGCAGGCTGCAGGACAGACAGACAGACAGACAAATAGAAACACAAACAATGTATCTGAAAAAACATAGTGGATAGCTGGCCCTTCTTCCACCCCAACCCATGCTGGCCCAAAGGCATGATAACGGTCCTTGCCCCTCACTGCCCCCCTGTGGGCATTCTGCAGTGTACCTGTCCCTCTTACCAGCCCCCTCCCTTTTCATTTTATCAGAAACAATTGAATTCCAGCGCATCCCATTGACCTGGCACAACCAAACTCTGACCTTGCTTTAAGTTAGGATAAGAGGACAGGAAGCTGCATACCAAATTTGGTGGTCCTAGCTCTTACGTTTAGGGGGAGCCCTTGAATAAACAGACTCACAGATGGACAGACACGTGAAGTTTCCAAACTATATAGTAGATTGGATACACAGCATGCATGAGGAACCTGTGAAGTATTCAAAGTCAGCTTCTAAACCGGGGTTTTTGGTGTCTGGTTGTATAGCGTGGATGATTGCAGTGTGTTTATGTTCTGTGTGGCTACCCTTAGATGGTCCCATGCATTGACGTTTTCTTTATACAGCTAGCACAAATATAACACTTGTGTTTATTTATCATTTAAGACCCATGGCACGTTCTGCTGTAAGGTAAATTATGCAGCTGCTAAGAACACAAAAACAGATAAAAGTAATCACATCTGCTAGTGTAAACATACCCTGTTTTCTTTTTCTGTGAAGTATCTGTTTTACATAGAACAGGGTGGAAGACCAGATTATATTTTCCAGTAGTGAGTGATTTTGTTTGAAAGTTTACTAAAGCATTTACGGCCCAGTTATGAGCAAGGGCTGGCTACTGGCACCAGAGTGTGTTGTGCCTGAAAAAAAATAGCAGTGAGGCTTGTGTATGCTATGTGTTGATTCAGGCAAAAAAAAAAAAATCCAATGAAGTGCTTCATTTTGAAAAAGCACCCTATAGGAGGAGTGTAACAGAGACAGTAAGCGTACTCCTATATATGGTGCCATGTGCTGAATCTTGCAAATTATGTGGTGGCCTGTAAAAGATTTCTCAGCTGTATTATACTTTTCTGCCACTACTTGGCACTGTCTGTAAAATACACAATTTAAGCTAACCTCAGCCATACTTTGCAAGTCACTAAAACATTTTATAATGGGTGCCTCTGATGCAGATCTCATTCAGAATCAAACGCTAGAGCCATTGCAATTTGGATACAGAAACATATCCTGGTATCAGAAGTAAACTAAGAATAGGCATAGAATGAACAAAGAAAGTAAGGTTGCAAACAGTAGGAACAAAGCAGCTGAGGTTGGAGGATCTCATCAACACCTCAGTCATCAATGTCACATTTAATTAGCTTTGAGACACCTTCAAAATGAACAGACTGGAAGTGGTATTTTTACACAGTTTCATATTGCAAGCAAGCAGCACAAAGAAACTGGAGATATCCAAGTATCAGAGAGGCAGCCGTGTTAGTCTGTAGCTTCGAGAACAACAAGAAGTCTTATGGTACCTTATAGACTAACAGATATTTTGGAGCATAAGCTTTCGTGGGCAAAGACCCACTTCATCATGCATCTGACAAAGTGGGTCTTTGCCCAAGAAAGCTGATGCTCCAAAATATTTGTTAGTCTATAAGGTGCCACAAGACTTCTTGTTGTTCTTGGAGGTATACAGGTATCCTCTTTAATTTACGTTACATGGAGGATAATCAAAATATGCCTATGAAAGGGTTCTGTTTGATCCATATGTTACACCTATACCTGAAATGTATATCTTATACCTTCTTGTACCTGAAAGACATAATGTCTGGGTCTACACATGCCCCTTCCTTTTGAAAGGGACATGTTAATGAGCAGGTTTGAAATATGCTAATGAGGTGCTGCAATGAATATGCAGCACCTCATTAGCATAATGGTGGCTGCGGCGATTCGAAAGTGAGGCTTTTCAAATCGCGGGCCACCCGTGGAGACGGGACCTTCCAAAAGGACTCCCCTCCAGTTTTCGAAAGCCCTTCTTCCGATCACCAGATAGGAAGAAGGGCTTTCGAAAACTGGGGGGGGTCCTTTCGGAAGGGCCCATCTCCACAGGCGGCACACGATTCGAAAAGCCTCACTTTTGAGTCGCCGCGGCTGCCATTATGCTAATAAGGTGCTGCATATTCATTGCAGTGCCTCATTAGCATATTTCGAACCTGCTCATTAACATGTCCCTTTCGAAAGGAAGGGGCACGTGTAGACCCAGCCAATATGTTGCAGTAGCAGTGAGAAACTGAAGTGCACGTTTGTTCATTTTGGTGTTTCAGACAATGCGTGAGGAACAACAGACCACAATTCACTACAGCGGAATTTAAATAATTCCAAACAAAATACGATTGTGATCACATTACTAGTTGTCCACATTACCCACTTATGAATTGAGAGACTGAAGCTGTGTCTACACTTGCATTCCTCTTTTGAAAGATGAATGCAAATGAGGGACATTGAAAATGCAAAAAAGGTGCTGCTTTACATACCTCACACTTCATTTGCATCATCTCATTTCAAAAGAGACTGTTTCAAATGAAAAAAAGCAGTGTAGATGGGACTCTTTCAAAAATAAACCCCATCTTCAAAAGAGCCCTTATTCCTAAAAAAAAATTGGGAATAATGGTTCTTTCGAAGACAGGCTTTATTTTCGAAAGAGACCAGTCTACACTGCTTTTCTTCTTTTGAAGGAATCTCTTCCGAAAAGATACTATGCAAATGAAGTGTGATGTGTAAATCAGCACCTCATTTACATTTCAGATTTCCCTCATTTACATTTCTCTTTCAAAAGAGGAATGCAAGTGTAGACACAGCTTGAGAAAGACATACAGACAGACAAGAAGAGCATACGGCAGGAGGGACCAATCCTTGCTCTTCTGAGTTACTGTTCAACACCAAATAGCAATCACTGAATATAATCCAGCACAACTATTGACAGGAAGACAGCTCAGAACCACTGCCCTAACTTTGCAAAAGAATCTATCACCAGTGGTCAGACACAAAAAGAGTAGCCAAATCAGATTTTAAAAAGGACCTTATGAACACCGATATAACAGTTGTAACTCAGAAAATTGATGCATCTAAAATCCAGTCGTTGTCTCAAATTGGATGGAGAAAAAAGACTGACAGCTCCAGTTGCCCTCAGGAATTCACTATCCAATCAACACCGACAGAAGAGAGTTTATCAAAGACCATCTACATCAAGAGTTTATTTCTCTGGAAGAACAATCAACAGAGCACACTGTACAGATAGCAGATGCATGAAAAGACTTAAGGAATCTTAGACCACCACCACCAGTCATTGCAACTGATGGATAACCAGATGACTGAGTTCTTAAGGTGATGTAATTAGAAAACCAGTACGATTCACAGACACTTAACAGACCAACACGTACTGAACTTCAAAGATTGCCTGATGGTATAAATATGTAGAGCAAATGGTAGGAATGTAGAGCTGAAACTGAGAGACGTAATGGAATGCTAAACTTTATTATACCATTTAGCAACCATTTCACTGACCTTATTTGAGCTAACATCAGCCATACATGGCAGTGCATTAAAGGCTCTTATGATGCAAATATTGGGTGTGTATCTCACTGAAAGCCAAGCTCTTTAGCCAGTCCATTTTTTATACAGCAACATGACAGAGCCTCTGAAGCTCGGCTAGTCACTAGTGTTGGTCATTAGCAGGTCAGTCCTCCTTCCATTTTCTAAGACATTACAGGGTCATCTTCCAGTGCCAAAGATGCAGCTGTACCTTACAGGTGATCGGAAGGTCTTGTACTCACTACTTGCTACAGACATCAGCTCCTGGAGGTTCCCTTCACATTGCTGCATAATAGGATTTTGGACAAGGACCTATATAATAGCTGTGTGTTGACAAAGATTTACACACTTACACATTACTCAGCTTTTGAAGTGAGGATTGCAGTATTGTCAGGTCTTCTGATTTCATCACAAGTCTTGTGACAGTTGCTGGGATTTTTTAAAGTTTCAGCTACTACAATCAAGCTATTATGTGAAATTCTTGACTGTCATTAAACAAGAGGTTCTAGCCATCACAATCACACAGTAAAGCTTGAAAACATGAAACATAAAGGCTCAAAAACCACAAAACAAATTAAAGAACCTAAAATTAGTATTTCTTAAAATATCTCAGCTTTAAAGCCAATCCCATTATTTTTGGGACTGACTCAGGTTTTTTAAATGCTTGTTTCTTCACACTGTTTTTTGCAAATACCTACTGATATAAAAACAACAAGCAACAACAAGACCTTGTACAGGGTAAACTGCAAATAAATAGATTAGTATGGTAAAGTAGGTAGAAATTGACAGTAAGTGTTGCTGGAACCTTGTTCATGCACTAAGTAATGTCCAATGGCACAGGAAAGGATTTATTTTCAAACTCATAAGACAATATTCTGTGCAACCCCCTCGCTTCATTTCCAATGTGCATCGAACTGATTTCTTTCTCTGAAAAGGACACTGTACCACTAAGCTGCTTAACTTTCTTAGTGTGTGCCTATTTCTCATCTCTGAACTATGTTGTGGCACTCCATTACTTTTTTTCCATAAGGAGAGCCCTTAGTGTTATCTCTGGGAATTCCATACAAGAAAGGTGGGCAGCATATTTCACACAGAGCCTCACTGCAGGGTCCCACCACTGTACGTGACAACAGGATTTGCTATGAACTAGTGAGAAAAGATATGTCTCTGAAAATTCCTAGTGATTTATTGAGATTTTTGCAAGATAAACATGATTGTTATTGAAGACTGATTTGCAAGTTAAGTAGCGAAATAAGTATGGAAATTTCCATTTTGTGCTTATGGGTTTCTTAGCTTGGATGACACTTTTTGTTAGTGAGATGAAACACTACTAGGTTTTCTTTTGACCCAATTTCCTAAATTGCTTACATGCATTTATGTTCAAAATTGGCTGATTTGTGCATGCAGTTACTATGACAGCCTATGCAAATTATCTGTAAGTAACAGTAAGCCAGTGACCACTTATTTGTATCACTGGTCATTATCATATAATTTACTGTATTACCTGTGTAGCTATAATTATTTTATGCACTAATTACACATGCAGTTTTACACAGAATTTTGCACATCTGATGTGTATAGAATTTTTAGACACCTTGCTGCTTAGGTTCCAAATGCAAGAATTAAAGTCACAGTTTTAATCTTGTAGGACCATTTTCTCTGCTGACTGGGGTTGTAATATTTCTTCAATGTGTTCTTTTTGTGAGGAAGAGGCCTGGCTGGCTAAAATGTTGCTGCCTCTATTGGGAAAGGCGGGCGGAAATAGTTTCCATATCTGTTCTTTAAAGGAATCAATATATGGATTCATCATGATCTCTTGCTGTAAAGAGTTCCATAACGAGGACCAGAAACAGTACTGAGATGTGTTTTTTAAAGTGGACCATTCATTTCAGACAAGTATTCCATACCACATCTCTTATCTATTATTAATTTTGCAGCATTTCATTCTGGTTGAGGCATCCTCCCCCAAACAATTTATGGTATGAATGTTTCATGAATGAAGAGTGCTCATCTTATTTCATCATTTTACAAGAAAACCTCAAAGCTTCTCAGAAATCCTGATTTGCCATGAAGAAAATTAAGTTTAATTGCAACCTTATCATTGTCTCTACCCTTAGAACAGTAGTCATGACAAATAAAGCATGAATCCTGTTTTACCAGCTTCCCGTTGTGTGCTGTTAGCAGAACATGCATGAGAGTATTTTTGCAATATCTGGTACAAGTGGTGCTTCATTCCATTTCACTGACAATAAAAGTCCACTTCTCAAATTTCATGGTATTGTAAGGCCAGAATATATAAGGCTCAGTGATTTATTTTTTTGCAATTCCTAGGGGGCAGGCTGTACAAAGGCCTCTGAGCTGCAGAATGAAGTAAACTGTGTATGTATCCACCTACTTAAATAATTATAGTGCCCCTATTTCACTCACAGCTGAATGGCTCCCAGATAATAGAAAGTGGAAATACCAGGAATAGCCTCTTTCTTTTTCTTAACAGCCTGTAGGAGAAATACTTTGATTACCTTATAGTACAAAGTTTGGTTTGTTTGTGTTCATCATGTGTACATGCGTGAAGAACATATTCAAGGGCAGCTAAGTCAACTGGATGAGATTTGCATGTAGCTGTGAAAAGTCTGAGATTGGAAATTATAGCTGTCCCTTGTGGGCATGAGTCCTGCAGTCTAGCTCCAGATCCATGGCATGTGAAACTTATGGCTCCTGCATTCTTTGGTCTTTCCCCTTCTGGTCTGTGATTCCAGTGTTCCAGGGGAATGTACCAATCATGGAAAGGTCAGAAGAAGTGACAGTTTCCTCGGTAGCTGGGACCAGTCTGCAAGGAATTATGATTACTCAGTCAGAGATCTTGAACTGGATCCTATTTAATGTGGAGCTAGTGTGGAGAGTTGAGTTCTAGGCTGATGTACTTGTGGTGACAGATGTTGCTAATGGGAGGTTTTTCAGAACGTGTGACTCATTCCTAGATACGTAAAAAATAAGCTTGGCTCTTTATGGCCAGTAGGATGAGGTAATATATTTAGTTGGGCTGTCAAGCGATTTAAAAATTTGTGATTAATCAGGAGATAAAAAAATAATCAGAGTTTTAATCACACTATTAAACTCATGTTTATCTCCTTTTACTGTGCTGGGTGGGCTCCATGTAGCTGAGCAAATCCTTGTCTGCAAGGGAGGGTGGAATTTACCTCAGGGACTCTGCATGCAGCAGGGACGAAGAGGCTGATGCAGGGAAACTGAGCTCACCAGACTTCTCTTTGAGATGCCCCCTGGAGCAAGGAGCTGGCTGGGGGCAGTGGGACATAGTGGGGGAAGGGTAGCAGTTGGTCCCCAGGATACGGACATGCCCAAGGGTAATGGGGCATCATGGGGTCAGGATCTCTATCTCTTTGCCAGAGCTGGGATGGGAGCCACTTCCTTTTCTATTCCTGTCCTGTGGTGCAACGTAGGTTACTGGACCAGTCTGGACACTGGCAGATCTCTCCACAGCTGATGTCTCCCTCTCCACCCAGAGGTATGCAATTAATGCATTAAAATTAACATGTTATTTTTGTTTTCCAGTTAATTGTAGGTGTTAACTGTGATTAATTGACAGCCCTAATGTGTAGTAACTGATCAAATAATCTACATCATAAAATACCCAAGGTCCAACTCCAGTCTCATTTATTCCAGTTTTACCTCTGTCACCAATGTAATCATTTGAGAGTGAGTCACTTCTGACTTACACAAGTGAGTGATCAAGCTTAGAGCTTCAGGGCCCAATCTTACTGCCATTAAAACTAACTGCTTTGCCATTGATTTGATAGAGAGGAGAATTAAACACACAGAATTGTTTGCAACAATTACATTTCTTGGCCCAGAAGTTATTGCAGGTTTTGAGCCAAGGAGCAAGCAGTGTATAGGATGTAAAAGGTAGGGTTTCTCCCTAAACAGAAATCACTGAAAAGACTGACAGAAAAAAAAAATGTTTGTATGGATTCATTGGTGAAGTTGTGAAAACTGTTTACAGTGTTCAAATCAAGCTATGCGGAGGAATAATGGCCTGGTAGTAAAGGTGTGTCCCTAAGGCTATGTCTACACATGAAGCCTACATCGAAGTAGCTTATTTTGATGTAGCGACATCGAAATAGGCTATTTCGATGAATAACGTCTACACGTCCTCCAGGGCTGGCAACGTCGACGTTCAACATCGACGTTGCGCAGCACCACATCGAAATAGGCGCTGCGAGGGAACGTCTACACGCCAAAGTAGCACACATCGAAATAAGGGTGCCAGGCACAGCTGCAGACAGGGTCACAGGGCGGACTCAACAGCAAGCCGCTCCCTTAAAGGGCCCCTCCCAGACACAGTTGCACTAAACAACACAAGATCCACAGAGCCGACAACTGGTTGCAGACCCTGTGCCTGCAGCATGGATCCCCAGCTGCAGCAGCAGCAGCCAGAAGCCCTGGGCTAAGGGCTGCTGCACACGGTGACCATAGAGCCCCGCAGGGGCTGGAGAGAGAGCATCTCTCAACCCCGCAGCTGATGGCCGTCATGGCGGACCCCGCTATTTCGATGTTGTGGGACGCGGATCGGCTACACGTGCCCTACTCTGATGTTCAACTTCGAAGTAGGGCGCTATTCCCATCCCCTCATGGGGTTAGTGGCTTCGACGTCTCACCGCCTAACGTCGATGTTAACATCGAAATAGCGCCCAACACGTGTAGCCGTGACGGGCTCTATTTCGAAGTTAGTGTCACTACTTCAAAGTAGCATGCACATGTAGACATGGCCTAAGAGTCAGAAAAGCTGGGTTCAGCTCCCAGACTTACTGCAGACTTCCTGTTTAACCTTGGGCAAACCACTTAATCTCTCAATGCCTCCATGCCAATCTATCAAATAAGGTTAATAACAATTTATCCCAGGCTTTTGTCTGTCAAGTATATTCATATTGCAAGGAATTCAGGGCAGTGCTCTTATGGTATGTCTGTGTTGCTCAAGCACAGAACCCCCAAAGTCAGCGGGGAATTGTAGGCATGAGTATGATACAATAATAACATTTTTTATATGGATTCAGTGCTGCTTAAGATACAAAATAACACAGTTTGTTAAGTCAGTGAAAAGCCTCAGCTCTATATCTATTTGAAGCATTGTGAACTTTGTTGCTTTCTCTCTCCTTGTCCCCTTGGCCACCTAGCTTTGTGCTGAGGTTGTGTTGGCCAGATCAGATGATCTAGTCTTTCATTTTTAACTATGCTTTTTTTTTGGAACACATGAGTTAAAAAAATCTTCTTAGTATAAAAATAACCCGGAAAATCAAGAATGTTTCCATGCTAACATGTTGAATTGGCGTTTGTAGAGCAACATGACTTTTGTGTTTGTGATCCCAAAAGAGACATGTTCTAGCCAAAATCATGATGATTTTTTGCAATTTTTGTGTGTGCAAATATCAGCATAAGGTATCCAAGAAGTTATTTAATAAGCATAAATTATTCCAGATTTCTTGTGGAATAAATCATAGAATCATAGAATACTAGAGCTGGGAGGGACCTCGAGAGGAATCAAGTCCAGTGTCCTGCCCTTGTGGTAGGACCAAGTGCTATCTACATCATCCCTGAGAGATGCGTATCCAACCTGCTCTTAAATATCTCCACAACCTCTCTAGGAAGGTAATCCAGTTTTTAACCACCTGTGACATTTAGGAAGTTTTTCTTAATGTCCAATCTAAATAACATATTTTGGAGGACTGCAAAGCTTGGAGATTTTGCAACTGTATATGAATATGTTTATGTCTTTCCAAGTTGGTCATGACAGAAAATATTTACTCCCAGTTGACTATTCAGTAGCAAATATGAACAGCATTGGTGGTTTCCATCCTGTTTCAGGCAGACAGGTATCCCTATACCCAACAAATAAAACAAAGCCCCCACCCCTCCACCCCAAAGAGAATTACAATGAGTAGTTTTAGCAGAGAGACTGTGGGTTTAATAGGAAGGGAGAACTAGCTAGCCACTTAATCATATAGATGGGCCCTGGTCAAAGAGGATGAGTCACAATGGGGAGGCTGCGTGGGGAAGGTTGCACTGGCGCTGTCTCTGTACTACCTCTTCAGCGATAAGAACTTGACATGTGCCAATCTGTCTTTATTTTTTTTGAAGCTAAACCATTTAACATAATTTAAAAGGGCAACACCAATCAGATCACTTTGCTTTACTTTGATGAGTTGGCAATAGGGTGGTACTATAGAGGAGAATGTACATTTTTCTCAAAGTTTTGGAGATCTAAAAGTAAAATGGAGCACTCATGGACATCTGATATGTTTCCTGGAGCACTCAGACCCATAAATTAATAAGCGGATGACACTTGCTGTATGTCGCCCGTTCCATGTGTGACAGATGAAGTAATAAGTGTATTTTATTTCAATATGAATCATCTTAATTTAATTATAAATCCAAGTATCACATATCTTGTTAGTTGTATGTGAAAATATTCTTCATGTGTAAAATGGAATTAGAATACATGAGAGACTAGAAATTTCTTATATGCTGGGGTATATAACCTACAGCCCGTGGGCTGGATCTGACCCACAGATTAATTTAATCTAGCCTATGGCAAGTCTAGGAACCCACCCCAGCCTTCTAACGGGGATGGAGTCACAAATGGTGGTTTGCCTTGCTGCAGGTGTGAAGCTCTGAGCCCCTGCATCCCCCTGGGTGGGTGAGTTGAATGTTTTATGTTTTTTTCTCTCTCTGTCTCTGTCTCTCTCTCTGTCTCACACACATACTAGCTAACGTAAAATAAATTGCTTTTTACTTATGCGTGGCCTGGAATTGATATTTTTTTCTGTGGGTCAACGGCCCTTGAGAGAAAAACGTTCCCCACCCGCATAACATATTATTGGCTTCTGTGTGTTCTCTGAATTTAATAGCAAAGAAGAGGATAAAGAGAAATAGGGACAATATAATGTATTTCCTGGCTGTGGAGATGCTGCCTAAGCCATCTACATCCTGGAGTTTCAGGCTGCCACCAAGATCTCCGCATTCAAGTTTCAACCTTTGCATGTTAAAAGGGAAGTAGGGTCAGTTGTCTCTGGCCCTCTTTTATTTACCAGAGTAAGGTAATAATGCCTGGGCTGTCTGATCTTTTCTGCAAAATGTATGTTATAGGGGAGAACTGGGACAGATGTAACTGGAAGACCCTGGTAACATGGAGAAGGCATATAGACAGTGGGTTCTCAAGTTTTCCACAGAAATGGCTGAGGTCTCTCACTGGTACTCTGAGACCTGAAGGGTTAGGTAGTGGGCAACTTTCAGTACAGTCACTGGGAGGAAATTCCACAAAGGGATCCATGCAGGTTTTGACTTCTCTATATCTCGCTCTTGTGAATTTTGCTCTGGGAAGGGCCCATAGTCAGTAAGCTGGTATGTGATGATGTAGGAGATGTGATCAGTGAGTCCTTTTGAGATATATGGTAGCCAATCATATTCCTGGGACTTTAGCATTCTAGGTAAAACATGTGCAGTGTCCCTGAAAGAAGCTGTTGTTTTGTTCTTATAAAGAAAACCATAATTTAAAAAGCAAACAAACAAAATATTTAAGCTCCTAAACTCTAAATATTTCAGTAACTTGAGAAAGGTTATGATATTTCTAACAGTAAAGCTAAGGGAACTTCCTGGAACCTCCTGGAATCCTGTCGGAGGTTCATCAGATATCCAGACACATAGACATACATTCTCATTGGTCAAATGCTGGCCACCTTTGGGAGACATACAATTTACCAGTAGCACCGTCACCAGGTTAGCTAATGCAGTTGTATGAAAAGCCAATGGCAGCACTTGATAAAAGATTGATTTACCAGTTCTATCACAAAGACATCTGCTGACATTGTTGTGCTGCTTCTTGCCTCTGCTGGAGAGAATTTTTCACTTACAAAGATAAACTGTAACAGTGTGTTGTGATTGTTCAAGTACAGTGGTCAGCGCTTTCTGAGGTATCATGCAGCAGAAAATCTATATGTAGACTATCCATAAGTGGTTTCTCAGACACTGGTGTTTGATAGCTGCTGCCAACCCCCCTCCCCTGCCCCCAAATACAGATGGATTTGCACAGCTTTGAATAAGAAAGTTGATCTTGTGGCTAAGGTATAGAATTGTGACTCAGGAGAGTTGAGTTCAAATACCCTGCCACAGACCCTAAAATGGTTATAACATTTCCTTTCTGTCCACAACTTGCCTCTTTAGACAATCATTTCTTTGTGGCAGAGACTGAATACAGGTTGGACCTCTCTGGTCTGGCACCCTCAGGACCAGACCAGTCCTGAATGAGGGAATTTGTCAGACCAGGGCAATCCCCTTCTGCTGACCCCTCGGCACTTCTGGCCAGGTGGCACCCTGCTGCTGGTCCCTCCTGGGATGTCCCAGCCCCAGCCCCAGCCCGAGCTCCAGCTCCCAGCCTTGCTGCTGTCACAGTAGTCTAACCCCCAGCCCTCCCACAGTTGCCACAGCTCCAGCTCCCAGCCCCACTATGTCCACCATGGCAGAGCTGGGATTCAGGGCCATGGTGGCAGTGCTGTGATCCAGGGCTACAGCAGTCATGGGAGGGATGAGAGCCAGGCTGCCAAGTACCCAGCTGCGACTCCCTGGCTCCCAGGCTTGTTGTATAAAGCCTCCACTTAGTCCAGTACAATGCAGATATAAGTTCTGTAACTTTCAGCCATCACAGGTTTTAAGTCCTGTGACTTTCTGTAAACTTCATAAAGTAACTTAGTTTTATAGGTTTAGCTTTGTTCTGTATAGTTATATTTTGTTCTAAGAAGTTCGTAAGACATTGTTTATAGATACCATAAGTCAGTAAGTCCTTTGTAAAAGAAACTGGTTTTGCTGAAGTGAGCTTCCCTTCCTGTGAGTGAGGAAAGTCTGAATTTGGGAGTGTGTGCAAAGAAATCAGCCCCTGAAGCCAGCTTGTCTGGACAACCAGCTGCCAGCAGCACCTGGATGGCCAGAGAGTAATAGGAGCTGAGCCCTGCAAAAGAACCCATCCAAGAAAGAGAAAGAGCCCCCATCAAGCGAAGATCAAAGTCCCATCTGCTGTTAGCTGATAACTCATGGTCATACAGAGTCCCTGGGGCAGTGGGACAGAACAAAGAGCTATTGGACTGAAACATGTAAAAAGATGGGGGCAGAGCTATTGTGCAAAGTGTAGAGCTTCTTGCCATCACCATTCTGTGGCAGTTAATCTTGTCTGGCTGGGAGGCAGGAGGAGGCCCCCTCCCCGTCTCCCCAGCGTGGATGATACTGCCTGTTACTGAGTGTTATACATACAAGAGAGCAAGCTGACAAGGAGTCATACGATCAGCTCACTGCCCTGGATTCCTGGCTGCTGCACCTTGGCTTCCTCCTCTGTCATTCTGCAACTTTGTGCCTACATAAGTTTGCCTGTCTAAGTTTATGGGTGCTGTGGGGTATGAGTGTGTGTGAGTCTGTGCTTGAAAGTTAGTTCCCCCTTTTCCCTTTAATCTAATTGTGGCATTTAATAAAATACATGTGAGTGTAATCCTGGGGTGGTCTGTAGAGTAAAATGTAACACAGCTGTGTGACTCCCTGCCACTCTCAGGACACCACTTCCCAGCCCCGCTTGCAGTAGTGACTCCGCCTTTGATTCTGGGCCATCGCTCTTGGCTGTGGCTCCCCAGCAACTGTCGGGTCCTGCTCTAGAATGGATGTTGCCAGACCAGAGAATACCGGACTTCAGAGGTGCAACTTGTACAAATACTAATTCAGTGAACCATCATTTATGTGGCTTGTCTTGACAAATAAGTCTTGTGAGCAGTTTGCACCTGGGCTTGGGTGGTCTAGTGGCTAGGCCCCCTGGCCAGGGCCTGTTGGGTTGAATTTGGGGCATGGCCCTGAGCATCTACTTCCCCCTTTGGCAGGAGAGGGGTTCCCGTGAGGGAGGGCTCCCTGCTTCCCTCAGTACCAGGGGGAGGGTCCTGGGCTGCACCCTCTGGTGGCTAACTGGGTGGCAGCTCTGGCCTGGGGTCTCCTGCCTCTTTGCTGGTCAGCCTCAAACTGAGCTGGCTTCCCTCCCTTTATACCCCTCCAGGCCTGACAGTAGCCACAGGTGAGCTGGGGTGGGGCTGATTGGGCTAACAGCCTTGTTTAACCTCTGCCTTGCCTGGCCTCCCTCTCACACTCCTACAGGTCTATTAAAAATTTTAGTCAAATTCAGCTCTGGGTGGCATCTGTTACAGTTTAGTGCCTATTTGAAGCCTGGACACTAGTGTTTGTATTCCGCATTATACAGGTTAAAGCTCTATCATCTGGCACTCTCAGGACCTGACCAGGGCTGGACAAGAAAATTTGCTGAACCATGAGAGGTCAATATTGTCTAGCACATTGCCAATGTTTCCACTGCTTACTGGGCTCTTAGAAGGCATTTAATAGTAAATTACAGCTAAATAACAGCATGAGAGCATAACAGCCACAATTTCTGGCTGTAAACAAATTTTATGGGACCATGGGAAACTTGGCAATATCCATGACAAGTGGTTGTCCGGCTAACTAAAATCATGCCCGCTTACATATATTACCAGATGAGAGAGTTCCAGTTTAGAGACGTTCAACCGGTACTTGGAGCATGACCTATGAATTGCACTAAACTGGTCCCTTCCAAAGTGTGCAGAGAGTAAAATAAGCAAAGTTACTTATTTTACACACATCTTCATTTAATCTTTTCATCTATCTGTACTGGTGAGTTACTTGTGTAGATGAGGCAAGTAAGCTGAGATCATAGCAGATGTGTCCCATAAAGCTTTACAGAAAATCATTGCTTTTTAATCCCTTTATCCCTGCTATTTTCCTACTGTTGTGAAAATCTAGTGGCACAGAAAACTGGCATTGTATAGGACAGATTCACAATGTGTAATGCTAAGTAGGCAAAAACCCTTCTGTTTGTATGATACTTAAAACATATTTTATGTGCCAGTGTTAGCTTTGGTTGTCCTAGATAAATGAAAATAACTTACAATACTCAACAGAGAATTACACATTTATGGTGGCCTCTTTTATACATGCTGATTTGATATCTAGGGCTAATCTTACTTCTAATCAAATATAGGGTAGCCAGAATGCTAATGCACTGAAATGGTTTATGAAGAAAAGGTACCACAGTAAGATGTTTAGGTATAACAAAGAGATGTGCATTATGTGTTCTACAGGACCTAATCCCAAGCCCTTTATTTTAGTTTGTGCATTATTTTTCTCCCTGCATAAACATAGGGAACTGGCTTAGGCAATACGTGCCTAGCAGGCATCCCAAAATTTTCAGGTGCATGATTGCTTCTTTGATCTTCACATTAAAGGATTCCTCTTGCCTGTAGTACAAACTTAATCAGCAAAACTACATCCTCTTACTGCTAAAGGGTCTATGAGTCTTGCAAGTTGCCTAATCATTATGTTAAAGGAGACCATTCTGTATTGCAGTGATAAAAATGGGTACGGAAGTAGAGTTTGAATACAATAGCTGTAAGAAAAGGCAAATATTCTAATGTTTGTTTTAAACCTGCTACCCATTAAATTCCATTTGGTGACCTCCTAGTTCTTATGTTAGGGGAACAAGTATAGTAAAATCTCCGTTATCCAGCATTTTGAAAACTTGCACATTTGGTAACTGGCATGCCTAACTGGGGCCACTGGCCCTGGGCCAGTGTCCCATCTGGGGTCAGCTCTTGTGGGGCCAATGTCCCAGCTGGGCTTGGCTGCAATGGGGCTCGTGTCCCAGACAATGCCGGCCACTGTAGGGCTGAAGTTCCAGTGAGGGCTAGCTGCTGTGGGGCCAGTGTCCTGCTGCTGTGAGGCCAGTGGCTCACTGCCTGGCTGTGAGTAGAGAGTAGAGGCCCCGCTCTAATAACTGGCACATTTTATTATTCAGCACCCCCGCTTGAGTCCCTGTTCCGTGCCCCTGTATACATTGGCCCAATGGTACTTATGCTTTGATTGTGTTACCCTCCACTACTAATACCCAATTCTGCATGCCTTACCAGATCAAAACTCACATCGATTACCATGGGCATTATGTCAGCATGAGGTTCACAGATCAGCCTTGCTGCATGGCTCATAATAGATCATGGAAACAGTGGACGGGTTGCTCAGTAAAGCCATTGGACTAAGTCTAGTGAAACTTTCTGGTGGGCAGAACAGCTGAATGGCTCCAGAATGGCTGCTAAAGGGATGTAAGACAAGGTAGATAAAAAACAGAGGTTGAATGGTCTTTTAACCTATGCTGAAGGAAATACAGAGCATTGAAGTAATGTCAACTGAAGAATCTGACAACAAAAATACATATTCCTTCAGCCATAATAATTTAAAACAGTGGTTCATTTTTCTGCTCCTCTTGGGTGTACATTCAGTGTAAATTCCATTAGAATGACACCATTTTAGGTTGTTCTCATATGACTTGAAAAACATGTCTCAGGAAATGACTTTGTATCTAACTTCTGATTTTTTTCCTCATTATTTTACTAAATAGAACTATTCTGTAAAGGAGCTGCTACTCTTAAAAATGTTTATTTAAAATTCATTACAGTCAAACAAAATGCAATGCAGTGTTGGTACATATTGAAGAAATAAATGTTCTGCTTTTAGGGACAAAGTATTGAAACCTGACTTCATAGAAGCTGAGGTTAAAATCTAGTCCACTTCATATTTTGCTGTGTATTGTATTATGATAGTACCAAGAGGCCCACATCAAGATTGTGACCCCATTGGTCTATTGATACAGAGAGTAAGAACTGAAAGAAGAATTATTGTTCCCATGTTACAGATGGAAAATGGAAGCACTGAAGCAACTTGTCCAAGGTCATGCAAGAAGTCTGTGGCAGAACTGGACATTGAGACTAATTCTACAGAGTCCCAAGTTAGTGGTATTACCCACAAGACCACAGTTCATCATCCATATCAAAGTAAGTTAAGAATTCATTTCAGGTGCTACATCTGTTGTGGAAATATCCTGCTAATTTTTATGGTTTCTCAAAAGCATAATGTCTTAAATCTAAACTGTAATTTTCCCTTAGCTTCTGTGTAAAAGAATTGCCCAAACAGAAGGGAAAACTGGCTGCCCAAAGCCCTGATTGTTTGTCTAATGAGATCATGTGACTATGTGCACTCCAACAGGAGCCTGACTAACTACAGAAAAACAGAAAAATATTGAAATGTTCAGCTGATTCATGACAGAATCACCAAATTGTTTTGGGGGTGAAAAATCTTTTAAAAATTCTCCCCATGTTGAAACATTTTCAAAAAAAAGTTTTGATGTTTTTGTTTTACATTAAGTTTTATTTGAAAGTAGCCTTTAATTTTATTAAAACATTAAAATGTTTATTTAAAAACGATCAAATCAAAATCAGACCAGAACAGACTCAATATTTAAGGCACAGAGAACCAAAAACAGGAAGCAAGGAGGACAAATCAGAAAAAGATAATCAAGGTGAGCAAATCAGAGAGTGTATTCTCTGATTTGCTCACCTTGATTATCTTTTTCTGATCTGTTCTGGTCTGCCTATGGTCTGAAGATGTGGATCTGTCCCACGAAAGCTCACCCAATAAACTATTTTGCTAGTCTTTAAAGTGCTACTTGACTGCTTTTTGTTTTGATAGTGTATAGACTAGCACGGCTTCCTCTCTGTTACAAATCAAAATGTAACACTTTTCTGTTAAAAAAATCCCAACATTTCTTTCAGTGCTAAATGACTTTTTTTTCACTAGTCACTGTGTCAAAAATTTTAACAAAAGTCATTTTTGGTTAGACTGGAAATCAGTATTTTTCTAATTTTTCAGACTCGCTAGAAACTGAAGAATCTATTATACATTTGGAACTACAGCTCATGGTCTCTTTCACTCTCTGCTTTTATTTTGATGGTGTACCCTCAATTTAATGTGTCTGAAAACTAATCAATTGCTAAGTCACAGTTATATCCGAAAATGCATCTGTGTAACCATATCCAAAACCTGTATACAGGCCATAGCAAAGTCCTGCTGAATGAACAAAAATGCCAACTTTTCTCTGATTTTTTTCAGGCATTTACCAGAAAATGACATCCCTCCTAGGGAATTATGAAATGCTTTTATTAGTAACATCTGTGGGACCTACATTTAATGCATCCAAGGGTGCTGGCTGCGATGATTTAATTAGGGTTGGTCCTGCTTGGGGCAGGGGGCTGGACTCAATGACCTCCTGAGGTCTCTTTCAGCCCTAGGATTATATGATTTCTATAGACTTCAATTGGTTTCATACCTATTATATTCTAAAGGACTTGCAATTCAAGGTTTTAGGGTTTTTTTTATTTTTTGTAAACAAATAGATCTAATATTGTTTTGGGCATATTATCATACTAGCTTTATACTAAAATCAGAATTTCGTCAGAACACACCTATCCATAATGAGGGACCGAATGCAGTACAGTGCTTCTATTATGAAAGAAAATGAACAAGGATATTAAGAATGGGGCATATATGGAAGTCCACATTTTTGACAAAGCTATGGACCCTAATTCTCATTCCCATAATCATGGATGTCTTCAGACACATCTCAATAACATCAAAACAAACAAGCAGTCCAGTAGCACTTTAAAGACTAACAAAATAATTTGTTAATTTATGGCTATGATCTGAAGAAGTGGATCTGTCCCACAAAAGCTCATCACCTAATAAACTATTTTGTTAGTCTTTAAAGTGCTACTGGACTGCTTGTTTGTTTTGATAGTACATATAGACTAGCACAGCTTTCTCTCTGTTAGTACATCTCAATAACATGTTGGCTACATCTACACTAGCACACTACGTCGAAGTAGCCTATTTCAAAGTAAGAACATTGAAATAGGCTACTTCGATGTGCATCGTCTACACGTCCTCCAGGGCTGGTGCCATCGATGCTCAACATTGAAGTAGTGACGGAGAACGTCGAAAGGAGCTGCCCTGGAAGGAAATGCAGAGCGTTCACACACATAAGTGCTCCTCGTTGAAATAAGGGGCCAGCAAAGCCCCAAGCCGCTCCCGTAAAGGGCCCCTCCCAGACACACTCAGCCTGCACAGCACGAGATCCACAGAGCCGGCAACCGGTTGCAGACCCTGTTCACGCAGCATGGACCCTCAGCTGCAGCAGCAGCAGTAGCAGCAGCAGCAGCAGCAGCAGCCAGAAGCCCTGGGCTAAGGGCTGCTGCATGTGGTGACCATAGAGCCCCACAGGGGCTGGACAGAGTGTCTCTCAACCCCTCAGCTTATGGCTGCCATGGAGGACCCCGCTATTTCGAAGTAGCGGGACGCAGATCGTCTACACACGTTCTACTTTGATATTGAACATTGAAGTAGGGCGCTATTCCCATCTTCGGATGGGAATAGCGATTTCGACGTCTCACTGCCTAACGTCGATTTCAACATCAAAATAGCACACAGAGCATGTAGACGCGACGCGTGCTATTTCGATGTTGTGCTGGCTACTTCAAAGTAGCCGGCTAGTGTAGATGCACCCGTTATGTTTAACTGCAATTACTTCCCAAAGTTATCTTTGAGGAAACAGATCATTTGTTGTGCTTCCCCATAAAAATTACTGATTTTTGGTGTTTTCATGAACACTGGCACTTTTCTATAATGAAAACACTTACTGCTGCAGTGCAGTCAATGTACAGAGGAAGGAAAGAGAAATGGTGTAAGTGTCCATTGCAACCCTCCTTTCTTTCCCAAATGCATTTAGACTGGTAGGATTTTCTGAAGTCCTGAAATGAGTGCTTTCTGAAAGAAACATGCTTCCCTGGAGGACCAGACAGCTTTCACTCCTGCTTCTCTGTGAAGGTGAGAGAACTCCATTTTCATTTACTATTTATGAGATGCAGATTCATATTATTGAGTGACCATGAGATTCTGTGCTCTTAAGAATCTGCAAATGAGAATATGCTCATAATTTTTTAATGTAAAGAGGATAATTGTAAACTTTGCAAGGGTGTGTTCAATCTCAAATACCTGCTTTACTGGAGGAACTATATTGATGCTGTTCACTTAAGGAGCTAATAAGTTACACACAGATCACCAGACAATCTGCCTGGCATATTGAGGCAGTATTTTTTGGGAACAATATTGAACAGTGTTTTTTATAGTAAAAGCATGACTCAAAAAATTTGCCTGCTCTTCATGTGAATTTTGCTGTACTGTGCTTAGGTAAATGCAGGATCACTTTTACAAAATAAAGCTTTGCTCAATAAGAAAATTCATTCCCCCTACTCCTATGTCCCTGCTCAAGGAGAAAGCTCTCATTTGTGCATCTAGGGTTTGCAGAACCCTAAGGGAAATGAGAATCAGATAAATGTAGCTTAATAATCCCATGTTCCATTTTTAAATATAAGAAGTGGGCAATATTTGATGTTTCTGAGTACAGAGAAGAAATTGGATAATATGTCTAACTATTTGTGCAGTAATAGTTTCTGGTCAGAGCTAAGGTGTATGATCTCAGAAAAGGAGAACTGAAAAATAAAGAACTGAAGGCTGAAGTAAACATACCAAAGCCCTGTTTCACTGTACACTTTGGCACCAAGGAGTTTAGAATAACAGTCTAAAGTTGTGTTATCAATGGTTCTGAGGAATTTAAAGCATTTTTCTCTGCCGCTCACATGGAACCTTCCTAACCAGGAAGTTACAGAACCAATGTTACTTCTGTCACCTCCTATAAGTAAGTGTGTTGCTAGCCACCTTTAGTGAACTTCCTATATACTCCTTAGAAGCACATTTCAGCCATTGGATGGAGGTCTGAAGGGAATTATCACCTGTTTAGGGATACTTTTAGAGGTATAGGTACAAAAAGTGGCTGATGTGGGGTAGCTGGATATACTTGTATATATTATCATATGACATTTGGTACCCATGGACTATATTACTTTGCTATTACATTCAATTTGCACACAAGAGCAAGTGGAACAATCTGATGGACATGAACTTATTTGTGATGGATGATAGTTGAAATTTGTTTTAATGTCATTTTGATTAGCACTGCTAGTAAAGCTGCATCTCCCACCCAAGTTATGTGTTGTCTGAAATAAATCCCACAGTGCTGGCCAGCTAAAAATGAAGACATATGATGAGCACACTTTGGCTGTGTCTACACAGGGGCATGGTAATGAGCCACCCAGAAGATGCTAATGAAGTGTGGATGCAAATTTCCCATGCCTCATTAGCATATGGCCACATGTTTCATACTCCAGAAGATGCTCTTCTGGACTCCAAAATAGCCGTCTAGACACGAAAGAGGAAGCAGGGGGATTCCAGAAGGAGGATTTCCTTCCAGGAGATCCCCACAGGCCGCATGTCTACATAGCTATTTTGGAGTCTGGAAGAGCTTCTTCCAGACTCCAAATCACGTGACCATATGCTAATGAGGCACAGGAAATTTACATCTGTGCCCCATTGGCATCTTCTGGGCTGCTTGTTACCATGCCCCTTCCTCGCAGCCTACATGTTCAAGCCAGGAACTGTGAACATGGCACATGAGGTTTCTAATGTTATTTCTGGCTCTCTGGCATTTTCAAGCTCACACTTGTACTTCTTTTTCTAGGCTGAGTGGGGAGGAGTCCAATCTATTCTCAGTTGTCATGCCCACAAATAAGGGATGCTTTATGAACAGACGCAACCCTTGCAGACATTCTTCTTCTCTATAATCCTAAACAAAAGCAAAAAGAAAAACAAAAACAAAAACAAACCATAAGGGCATGGAATCACCTCTCTTCACCAGACTGTCCACAAGTGGAAGGACAATCACTTCTCTCTTTGACTCTGTTTGATACACTTTGCTCTCTAGCTAGTCTGAGGATAGAGTCTACTGTCAGCTTGCCTGCAGTACACACAGAATCTGTAAGAGGTGTGCATATATATACTTTGATAGTGCAAGTCTTCATGGATTAGTAAAGCACCTGCTGCAACACATCTTGAGGTTTTTTCTCCTGCAGACTTTATGTCTCTTTCCTCTGCTATTCACATAATCTATTCTTGTACAGAAATGTCAGCAGGTGTGATCAGATATAAAGGGACATGCAAGACATACAGAGTGTAACTCTTTCTGAGGGTGGGATGCTACTTGTGAATTCAGCAAAACAGCTCAATATACTAAAGAAAATAGTAAATTATATGAAAGAATACCACAACTGCCAGAGTGCATTTGTTGAGCTAATTATAACTATTGAACAGTTGTGTGGCTAGTACCTACAGACCTCAATCAAGCCAGGGCTCCATTTATGCTAGGCTTCGTATGAAGATGCAGGAAATTAGTCTCTGCACCAAAAAGTGGTGCAGAATGTATGTAAGATTTTGATATAGTGCTGCAGAGAATCATGTATCCAAATACAACAGGGCACTCTTCATATACAACTATGACTTTGCTTACTGAGCCAGAAATGAACACTAAAATGTAAGGCTGGAATTTTCAAAGGCAAGGCAATTTAAAGGAGTAAGATACCTAGCTTTGAAAATCTCAGCTGAATTCCCTTCATTTGTATTCTTGGCTCCTTTGTGTCCACTTTCCACAGGTGTTCTAGAGAACTGAGTTATTGGTAGGAAGGATAATGGAAGTGATGAAATCTGAGATATGGACACATTGTACAAAGAGAAGGTTGAACACCAGGATTCTCAGCAAAAAACAAAACAAAACAAAAAACCCCAGATTCAAGGAGTTATGCTCTCCAATCAGGGGAGTAGACACAGGGCCAAGTGTCTGATAAAAAGAAATAAAAGCAGCTCAAATTTCTAATATTTGAAAATGAACTCCTGCAACAAGCTTTTTGTGACTGGGCTACCGGGTGAGTGTTGTTCACAGCAGTTACTTTTATCAAATAATTGCAAATAAACTTTAAATGTTTTGCAGTAAATTCATGCAAAGGAAGAATGGTCAAATTAATCAAATAAATCACTTGCCACTCTATCTAAATGACAAGCATAGCTTTTTCAGAACAGAAATAGCTGCATGAAACATAAGGGCTACATCTACACTAGCACACTCTGTCGAAGTAGCCTATTTCAAAGTAAGAACATCAAAATAGGCTACTTTGATGCATATCATCTACACATCCTCCAGGGCTGGGGCTGTCAACATTCAATGGTGAAGTAGCAATGGGGAACGTTGAAAGGAGTCGCCCCGGAAGGAAATGTGGAGCGTCCACACACACAAACACTCCCCGTTAAAATATGAGGCCAGGAAAGCCTGCGGACCGGGTCACAGGCTGGACTAGCCCTTCTGGGGCAACAGTAAGCTGCTCCTTTAAAGGACCCCTCCCAGACACACCTGGCCTGCACAGCATGAGGTCTGCAGAGCACTAGCCACGCTCTCGCAGACCGACACACAGCAGCTACAAACTCCCAGGAGCAGCAGCAGTAGCAGCAGCTGGAAGGCTTCCATGTAGTCACCCAGGGAGCAAGTGCCTTGCTAGGTGCTGCACAGGAGGCAGCCCAGCAGCTCCTGGTAGAGGAGGCCTCCCAGGGGGCAAATGGGGATGCCCTGGACCACTGGGCTCCCCTCTTCCTCCCTCTCTGGGTGCTCCGCTGCCTCTGGAGCTACCCCACCAGCTCCGAGTGGTGGGAGCACCTGGTCATGGGGGAGTGGGACAACGACCAGTGGCTGCAGAACTTCCGCGTGTGCTGGCAGACCATCCTGGAGCCCTTCCAGTGGCTCACCCCTGCACTGAGGCACCAGGACACACGGATGCAGCACGCTGTCCCCATCAAAAAGAGGGTCGCAATAGCCATCTGGAAGCTGGCCACTCCAGACAGCTACCGTTCCACAGGACACCAGTTTGGAGTTGGAAAGGCCAGGGTTGGGGCTGTCATCATGGAGGTATGGAGGCTTGGGCACGCAGCCACTGTGGGGGGTGGGGGGCTGGGTCGCAGGGGCTGGGGGCCTGGGTATGGGGCTGAAGATGGAGGGGTGCTGGGGAGGGAGGGGCTGGGCGGGGGGTACCCAGGGAGGTGCCTTGGAGGGAGCCTGGGGGGAGGGGCCTGGGGCACCCTGCACACCCTCATGGGCACTTGTGTTCCCTCCCCACAGGTGGTCTGTGTGCTCAATGCCATGCTGCTGCAGAGGGTCGTCCGATTCGGGGACCTGAACGCAGCCATCGCCGGATTTGCTGCCATGGGGTTTCCAAACTGCTTCGGGGCCCTGGACAGGACCCACATCCCCATCCGTGCCCTGGACCACAGCGGGGCAAGGTACATCAACCGGAGGGGCTACCATTCTGTGGTCCTGCAGGCCATGGTGGACAGCCGGGGCCGCTTCCAGGATGTCTATGTGGGCTGGCCCGGCTGCACACATGACGCCCATGGCTTCTGGAACTTGGGCCTGTGCTGCTGGCTGGAGGTAGGGACCAACATCCCCCAGAGGGAGATCACACTGGGGGACACCACCATGCCTCTCTGCCTTGTGGCGGATGCGGCCTACCCCCTCCAGCCCTGGCTCATGCACCCGTACACCGGCCACCTCAATGCCAGCTGGGAGCGGTTCAACGCCCGCCTCAACCACACCCGCTAGGTGGTGGAGAGGATCTTTGGCTGCCAGAAGGGCCGCTGGCAATGCCTCCTTGCCCGCCTGGACGTCAGCCTCCAGAACATCACCCAGATTGTGGGTGCATGCTGCACGCTCCACAACATTGTCAAGAGCAAGGGGGAGGCCTTCATCCAGGGGTGGGCAGTTGACACTGGCATGGGCTTCCCCCAGCTGGCTGCTGCACCCAGTCACCAGGTCCACCATGAGGGGGCATGGGTCCACGAGGCCCTGGGGGCCCATTTTGATCAGGGAGACCCCTGAGCACCTCCCTGGCCTTCCCTGGAGGGCCCCTCACAAACTGCTCGCACTGCCCGCACACCACCTCCACTGCCTGCATACCATCCCCCCAACAAGCATACATCTCACGTTCTTTGGAAAATAAAACTGTGAATTATTGAAAACTGGTAACTGTGTTATGTGCACAACCAAAACTGCAACCAATATACAAAGGAGGACAACTATATACAAGGGGAACAACTATACACAAAGGGGGCAACTATATACAAATGGGGGCCCAGTGGATGGCTTGGCCGTCGGCCCATCAGTCTGGGGTGGGTGTAGAAGGGCACGACCCCTGCAGGTACAGGTTGTGACCCCCCTCTTGTCCGTGGTCCCTGGTGTGGCCATCTGGGAGCCGGGAGGACTGGCAGGTACGGCTGGGATGCCTCTACCATCCGGTCTTCAGCCCCAGTGGGCACCAGTCCTGGGGGGCTGGCAGGAGGCATGGCAGGCAGCGCAGCAGGTGGGGCACCATGTGGCAAGGCAGGCAGCACAGCAGGTGGAGAGGCAGGCGGTGCAGCAGGTGGGCGGCAGGCGGTGAGGCAGGTGGCGCAGCAGGTGGGGCAGCGGCGGGGGCATTGGGTGGAGTGGCGGGGAGGGCAGCATGAGGGGCAGCGGGGGGCGGGTGCTGGGCGACAGCCTCTTGGATCGACCTGGCTATGTCCCGGAATACCCCCATGAATTCCTGCCATGCCACCCAGCGCTGGGTGGACTCCTCGCGGTCGAACCTCAGCCTCTCCTTGGCCACCTCCATCTGCCGCTGGAGAGCTGCCAGGAGCTGGGGGTCTACGGGGGGCCATTCCCTGGGTCTGGGGGTGGCATGCCCATCCCACTGGCCTTGGGGGTGTCCCCGGGCACTGGTGGTGGCTGACCACCGGCGGGCTCTCGGGGACCACAGAGGGTGCCTGGCTGCCTGAGGCCTTGGATGGTGCAGTTGCAGAGGGGGAGGGGAAGGCTGTTAGTACTGTGCCCTGGCCCGTGGCCCGTTCCCCCTGCCCCCCCTTGGGTGCTGGGTCTCTGTCCCCATCGGTGGGTTTGGTGTCCATATTGGGTGTCCCCATTGCATGATCCCCCTGCCCCCAGGGTTAGGGCACAGTGCTGTCCATGGGTGTGGGTGCTGACAGGCGCTGATGGCCATGCTGCCATCCTGGGACTGTGCTGTAGCTGGGCAGTTGCAGGTCGGGGTCCATTGGGGGTGTGTGAGGCTCCCGGTCATGTCTTGTTCTCCTTGCCCCGTGGCCTGGGGGTGTGTGCCCTGTGAGGTATGTATCTGACTTTCCATTGCCACGGTCGGGGGAACCCCGGTGGGTGGGTGCCCAGCTGGTGCTCCAGGAGGGGAGGTCTATGAGGAACCCCTCCTCCTCGCTGCTGGACCCCTCCTCTGCTGTCCCGAGGGGGTCTCCTTGGGCGGGCCCCGGGGTGTGGGGCTGGCCTCTGGGCCGGACTCCAGCTCCGAGGCCTGCTGGGGCTTGTCAGCCATGGTGTCAAGGATGGCCAGCGGGGAGGAGGTGTCCCAGGGGCCCAGGATGGCCCTGAGCTCCCTGTAATAGGGGCAAGTGATGGGGGCAGCCCCAGACTGGCTGGCTGAGTCCTGGGCCTGGGTATAACCCTGCCGCAACTCCTTCACCTTGCTCCGGACGTGATCCAGAGTGCGGGCAGGGTGACCTCGGGTGGCCAGGCCCTCGGCCAGTTGGGTGAATGCTTCCGCATTCTGCCGCTTGCTCCTCATCACGTGGAGCACCTCCTCCTCACCCCAGAGCCCCAGCAGGTCTCAGAGCTTGGCCTCCGACCAGGAGTGGCCCTGCCTCTTTTTGGCCCTCCGTTTGGCTGCCGGGGGGGGGGAGCCCTGGGGGCGCTCTGGGGGCTGGCTGGATGCCATGGTGCTGGGTGGGATGTTCGGGGTCTGTAGAGGGCATGCAGAGCTAGTACATGCGTGTGCTGCTGCCTGCACACTCTCAGCTTCCTGCCACAGGAAATCTGGGCCCATGGTGCTTTAAGGAGGTGCTGCGCGTGGGGACCATAGATCCACGCAGGGACTGGACAGAGTGTCTCAACCCCTCAGCTGATTGCCACCAGGGAGGACCACGCTATTTCAAAGTAGCGGGACGCGGATCGTCTACACACGCCCTACTTCGATGTTGAATGTCGAAGTAGGGCGCTATTCCCATCTTCGGATAGGAATAGTGATTTCGATGTCTCACCACCTAATGTCGATTTCAACGTTGAAATAGCGCATGGCGCATGTAGACGCGACGCTTGTTATTTCAATGTTGTGCTGGCTACTTCAAAGTAGCTGGCTAGTGTAGACGCACCCAAGATGACGGACAACTCTGCCCCACCTCCAACAACACACAACACAACAATGAGAAACAAAGGGTGCTGTGTACAATAAAGTGTTATGGATCTGGCACAAATGGGGGACTTGCCACAGGAATTTATGCAGAGTTTCCTCGCTATAGCCTGGACCCAGGAAAGGACTTAAGCATGTGCTTAACTTTAGGCACAGGCATCATCTTGCTGATGCCATGGCGACTTTTAAGCATGCTTAAGCCCTAGCAATATCAGGGCCCCTTAAAAAATGCTGTAGTTCAATATTACGTGATGCAATGCAATTTCAGAAGGCAGGAGGAAGCCTGTTCTTCCTTCCTGTGGGTGCAGTTTCTGTTGTATTGCAGAGTAATCTGCCAATGGTAGGTGTGTAGACCCTATTTCTTACAACGTTTAAAATTAAATTTGACAAAGTACTCAAAAATGTTGTTCTAAAATTTATAGGGAACTGACTGACCTAATACAGTTGAACGTTCCCATTGTTAATTTAAGTAATTCTGTGATGTAAGCCATTGCATTTAAATGTAAAATGGCTGATTTGTTAACACTTGGATAGCTGCTTCCACTAGCAATGATGGCAATTAAGAATTTTATTTCTAATGAATAGTTAATATAATCTGCATTAAAAATGTAAATTCCATTGTAAGGTCTCAGAGTGACAGTGCTACAAACAATGCCTTGACAATACCTGTGAAGAGGTTTTTAAAGCAGAGAAGGGATTGGTGCACATTAACAGAGGGCCACATCTGGGGTAGAATGCAGCAAATGATTAACACCACACTGCAACATGGAACAATATTGTTAGGACAGGACATGAGAAACAATATCACACACAGTTGAAACTGTAAGGAAACTGCGCATAGCCAGCATGTAATAAGATAGGATTAGGCTAGGATACTGGCTTTAATATCCATAGTTATGAAAAGTATTTGTGGGTTCTTTGAAGACCACATATGAAAAGGATTTGAGTTTGATCTCTCCTGTAAAAGGCCTCTTTACAGTAATGGTTTAAATGCAGAAATCCAGTCAATGCTAACATCAGACCAGTTCCGTACAGAATAATATGACAAGGAGAATTAAGGAAAGCATTTTTGCTTGAATTCTGCAATTCCTTGCCGATTGAAATTTGAATCAGAACAAGGATAGCTGGGAAGCTGGGCACATAAATGGCATTTTACACTCCATTACTGAATGTTGGAGAAATCTTTCTCTGCAGTCTGTGCTTTGAAAAATGGCAGGAAACAACAAATTAAATAGGATTGCCCACTGTTTGAGGAAATGCACTCCTCTAAAACCATCTCGGTCCTCCCTGTACTTAGTATTTAGTATTTGATTGAGACTTATGCTACTCACAGGGTAATATTTTTCTTTTTGGACTAAAGGTAACAAAAATGGCACACTGGGATTTGGGAATTATCCATAGTCCAATATTAAATTCTTTCTCCTGTTGTACCTCTGGAAAACATGTGAGCAACCGATGTAAGTGGTGGAGCCTGGGTTTGCTCTCTACAATAAAGCGTGGCAAATTAAGAGACATCTGAAAGGGCACAGTATTTTTCTACCATACGATTGTTCAGTTTGCTTTAATTAGCAACAGGAGGATGTGGGGACTTCAACTATATGCACAATTGGGAGCGCTATCTTGCTAAGGCCTTGTCTATTTTGAAATAGACTATTCTGGAACTGATATTCTGGAATGCTTTATTTTGAAATAACGCCACTACACAAAAAATGCATTTTGAAATCGCACTTAGCGATTTCAATACACACATAGCACCAGTTGTGAAATAGAGCCATTGGACGCTCTATTCCCTTTCTAAACAGCCCCTGTTTCAAAATGGCTGTTTGAAAATAGGCCCTATTCCCTGTAGAATGAGGTTTAACAATTTCATAATAAGCCAACTGCCTTTTTGAAAATTATTTTGGAATAGAGGTTGTGTTCTGTAGATGCTAGGATAGTTATTTTGAAATAACTTTATTGTATGGATCTACCCTAAATCACTGGGAAGTTAGTTGATATGTAGCAATCACTGCAGCTTTGCCAGTGTTAGCTTTTTTTTTTTTCTCGTCATTTCACACTCATAACTTCCGGTCCTAGCTTGACTGATATTTGATCCCTGTGAATTGCCCAAACAAAGAAGAGCAATTATGGCCTCTGATTAAAAAGCCTGGGCAGCATGTTGTGTGCAAAGCAAGATAAACATTTTTCTGCAACTGTTCTCCTTGTGCCCTCGAGGGCTTAAGCTTTGGCTTCATTTAGGTGGCAGAAATATTCGCTTTTGTTGTGATTTCAGCATGTGGTGATGGAGGCAGGGTATGCGGGGAGGATAGTCCTGGGTCTGCAAAAGAAGATAAGGGGTGAATTATTGGGAGGGATGGCTTTAAGGCTGGTCAGTAGTTAACTGCAGATAAAATACTTTTGCAATGTATAGATTTACAGTATCCACCAAGGTAACCGTGATTGCTCCAAGCTATTATTCAGATTCAGACAGACGACATGTGTCTGTGCGGTAATGACAACCCCTGACCCATATCGTCCCTCACAGTATGCCTGTCAGTGTCACCGATCACTTTAAAAGATAAACAGATGACAATATTTCAGTGTGTTATCAGGGAGCTGCTCTTGTCATGAGAGCCGACCAGGCAGTTATTGAAGGGCTGCTCGCTTAGTCACTTAAAAAAAAATACCAAGCAGGAATTAGGTTAAAGGAGAATGAAGAATGATACTTTCAATCCCATGATTCGGGAAGAAAAAAAGTTTTCCAAATCTCCCGTCCTAGTGCTTGTATATTTGAAAAGAGGAGTCACATAATTGAATTTTTACAGCTCAGTGAAGAGTTCCTTGGATAAGATACAAAAGAAGAGTGGAACAGCCCAGGGAGTGAGCTAAACTTCCGATCCATGCTTGAAATACCTGTACTTTGCTGGATTGGGTCCCAAGGGCTCAATAATGCTGTTTAGGCAGAATCCTGTGCGGGCAGGGAGGGGCACGCAGTGTGGAGTTGCAGTGTCTGACAGATCCATGTGGTTTGTGCCAGACTCCTTGTGCTCACTGATTCACGGGGGGGGGGGAAGGGAAGCGGGGGGACCCTGCTGATGCACCATGCAGCATTGCTTTTCTTTCACAGCTGGCTAGCCATTCTACCTCCTCACTCCTAGACGGTGGCTTCCAGTGCAAACAAGAGCTACGGTTGAGGCCTTTCCCCATATTGGATGTGGGTCCTATTCCTCCCACTCCTCTAGGGCAGCCTCCCCTCACCAGCCACAGTCTGGCTCGAATTGCTTTTACTGGTCTTGAGTGAAGCCATTTACAATGACTGAACAATTACGGTTGAATTATTCAGTATGGATTTTGCTGTGTGGTGGATCCAGGGTTTTTTCAGATAAGGCTTCAAGCTGAGATTCAGCATGTAGATTTACACAGCGGCCTTGTCTTGTTTCCTGAACCATCCTGGCACCTCCTTTCCTCTGCTTTGCCCACATCTGCTATTAGCTGAGCTCATCTGTACAGCAACTGTTATTGCACCAGGGACGCCCTAAGGCATAGGGGTGCAGGGGGTGTAGCAGCACCCCGTGACTTGAAGTATTTTCCACTATACATACAGGATTTACAGTTTGAGCCAATAGCTCACAGTGCGCATGCATGCACACGCGCGCGCACACACACACACACTATAAAAATTGTTCAAGCTCCCCTGCACTAAGGCACAAATCTTATTTATTTCAGTTGTGCGCATTGGATGAACTGTCACCGTTCCTGCAGGTGTGTGATGCAGAGGCATGCCATTGACTAACAGAGAGAGTCTGTAAAAATTACATTTCTTTCTTCAGGACCTGTCTTGGAGGCTTTAAAGCTGTGTTTAAACCATTACCTGAACAGCCTTCTTTGTTTCCTCCGTCTTCCTATGTTTAACCCATTGCCATGATGTTGGAGTGCCTAATATTGTAACAAGCAGTTACAATAAAATAAATCTATGTTTCGTTGTCAGGGGACTGGGTCATAGAGAGCCAGGCCTAGTGGTTGACCTCCAAATGCCAAGGGGTGAGACAGGGTCAGAACCAGGGCCAAAGGTGAGAACTGGATTACCGGGGTTGGGCGGCAGGGGTGGTTCTGATGCTGAGGCAAGGCTGGCAGAAGACCAGAACAAGGTGGGGTGTGGGGGAGAGTCCAGGTCGAAACTGTAGAGCAAGAGCAGGGCTTGGAGTGAGACAAACACCAAAGCAGAGAATCTGTGATATGTGTACTGTACCACCGGCAAGCTGCTGCTGGGCTTAAGAACTCGGCTCCTGGCTTCCACAGCCAATTGGCAGGGTGGTCTGTCAGGCAGCTTGGATGACTGACTCTCAGGAGTACTGAGCAGGTGCAGCTGCTGGCCTTAGTCCTGACACCTGTTCACGCAGGCAAGTACAAACCACGTTCTAATACAATCCTCAACCCAGTATAAGTTGTCTGAATATTAATGCAGTCTCTGCTTTTTTGGCACACTCTCTTTGTGTTTCTGGTGTTCTATGTTCTGATGATAAGGACTGGGAAAGCAAGAACAGACTTCCGTCTCATGAAAAACATCTGGAATTCTAAGCAGATCAGAACTCAGGCTAACAACAGGTCATTCAACTCCAATGTCAAATCTGCGCTACTGTACGGAGCAAAAGCTTGGAGAACAGAAAAGAGGACTGTCAAAAAAAATTCAGAAGTTTATCAGTAATTGCCTAAAATCCTGTGGATCCACTAGCTAAACACCACCAACAACCAAGACTCGTAGCAACTGACTCACCAACTTCCTGCTGAAGAAGAAATCAGGAAAAGAAGATGGTGATGGATTGGACGTGCCCTTAGAAAACCAGCCACCAACATCATAGCTGTGTCTACACGTGCACGCTACTTTGAAGTAGCGGCACTAACTTCGAAATAGCACCTGTCACGGCTACACGTGTTGGGCGCTATTTCGAAGTTAACTTCGACGTTAGGCGGTGAGACGTCGAAGTCGCTAACCTCATGAGGGGATCGGAATACGCCCTACTTCGACGTTCAACGTCGAAGTAGGGACCGTGTAGACGATCCGCGTCCCGCAACGTCGAAATTGCCTGGTCCTCCATGGTGGCCATCAGCTGAGGGGTTGAGAGACGCTCTCTCTCCAGCCCCTGCGGGGCTCTATGGTCACCATGTGCAGCAGCCCTTAGCCCAGGGCTTCTGGCTGCTGCTGCGGCAGCTGGGGATCCATGCTGCATGCACAGGGTCTGCAACCAGTTGTCGGCTCTGTGGATCTTGTGTTGTTTAGTGCAACTGTGTCTGGGAGGGGCCCTTTAAGGGAGCGGCTTGCTGTTGAGTCCGCCCTGTGACCCTGTCTGCAGCTGTGCCTGGCACCCTTATTTCGATGTGTGCTACTTTGGCATGTAGACGTACCCTCGCAGCGCCTATTTCGATGTGGTGCCGCACAACGTCGAAGTTGAACATCGACGTTGCCAGCCCTGGAGGACGTGTAGAAGTTATTCATCGAAATAGCCTATTTCGATGTTGCTACATCGAAATAAGCTATTTTGATGTTGGCTTCACGTGTAGACGTAGCATGAGACAAACCTTAAGTTGGAACCTACAAGAAAAAAGAAAAGAGAGTGCCCAAGAAACACCTGCACAGAGACCTGTAGGCAGAGACTAAAAAGAATATAACTGGTCAGAACTGGAAAAGATTGCCAAGAACAGGGGATGCTGGTGAATCGTTGTCAATGGCCTATGCTCCAAGATGTAGGAGTGGAAGAGGCCTACAACTACTATTACTCTCTTTGGCTATGTCTACACTTGCCCCCTCCTTCAAAGGGGGCATGGTAATCAGAGTGATGGGAGATTACTAATGCAGTGCTGCAATGAATGTGCAAAATTTTGAGGAGTAAGGCACTTCAAAGTAGTGTGAGCACTTCAAAGTGCCCGCAGCTACACAGCAAGATGGCACTTGGAAGTTTGACACTTCGAAGTTGCTGCGGGGGAGGATTTGCCTAACGAAGTGCTGCACATTCATTGCAGCACTTCATTAGTAATCTCCCATCACCCTGCTTACCATGCCCCCTTTGAAGTTGGGAGCAAGTGAACACATAAGCTCAGCGTTTGCTTGCATGGGTTCATAGGCTCTAGTGCACTTCTTTCTATTTGTAGGCCTGTCTAATTTTCCCTACCTCCCTCAGCCATTCATATGTACTCTGTCCCCTACTCTCAGGGCTAACTTCTTTGTCTAGGAGAACCATAATATGTAACAGAACCATGCTCAAAGCACAGTGAACAGTTCCAGAGGTAAAACCTCAAGAACAGTAGTATTTAGCTCACCATGTTCCTCTAGGTTTCAAATTCATTGGAAAATAATATTGTCTGTTTCCGTAGTGCACACAGTTGGTAAAGGGAGAGTATGTTGTTGTGTGTTATAGATACATTAGGTTTTGGTTTAGTACAGTGAAATAATTCATCAATCATATGATGATATACATTTTGACACCACTCTTCATAAACTCAGTCCTTTCCAAGTCCAAACAAATTTACCATTAAATACATTTCACTAATGTCAATATAACTGATTATGGTATTTGGTATTTAAACTTTGTGCCAGAAACCTGTTAGCTGATTTGAAGCTTCCAAATTTGAAATCATTCTCATCAAAATTAGCTAAGTACCATGAATCAATCTGGTTGTGCTGTTAGTCACCTATTGTTACCTGTTTCTTTAAAAGATTACTTTCGTTTGCAACAGATTAATTTGTAACAAAGCTTGAAATGTCATCTTAAGGGACAAATGAAAATACAAAATCTCGTCCAAGATGCATGAGGCCAGAATTGGCCCAAGTTCTTTGCCTTCAGAAGTACATTTTACTTTTTCTTTGGTTTTTTTTTTGGTTTTTTTTTGTTTTGTTTTTTACTTCTTTTAACAGTACGTGGTGCTGAAATAATTTAGGAGATGGCAGGGAACAAAGGCTATGTTGAAGCCTTGATAGGGGAAAATAAATAGATTATGCACCACCCTCCTGGGAATTGAAGCTTGGCCATATGTTCAGCAGAGATGTGTTTACGTTCTAATTCTGTGACAAAAGAGAGAATTTTTGCTTTAAAAACCCTTTCATAAATAGAAGAGCAATTAGGGAAGATTCCATAGGAAGGTGGCATAATTACTTTTAACATTTAAATTACATGAGAGAGAAAAGAATCCTTACTCTCATGCTGCATCTTTAAGAAGGGACTATTGGGGGAAACAATAAAGTTTGCTTAAAACAATAAAGCAAATGAAGGTGAAGGGGATTTATAATGGCACAGAGTCTTTCAGATGTAGGTTACTGGCTGAAATCCAGCCTAGGAATTTTGGGCTGAAGTCAAGCTGGTATTTCTCATTGTGCTGTTATTGGTGGTTCAATTGAAAACATGGCATTTGGTGGCTTGGCCAGATAACTATATATGTTTATATATTGAAAAGGGGCATAACTATTCATGGTCTCTTACATGCTATATATTTAGAAAAATAATTAACACTTAAAGCAAAAATCAGCTCTGGCAGCCTAATTCAGGTACAGTAAGCAAAATCTTTCATTAGTGTCTAGCCTGTTGGCAGGGTTTTGGCTTCACTGTGTTTTTCCATCAGTATTTCATTGTGGAGAACATTAAACATTTTTCACTCCTTAGGATGGAAATGAATGATGCCTTTAGTGTTTACTCCAGATTAATTTACTCACTACGGTATAGGGAAAGCCTAGAGACCTAAGTGGCTGAAATTAGCTTTTGATTGCCTCTCGCCAGTGAAAGATTTACAGGTCTCTGAAGCTAAAGAGATGTGGAGGCTATTCCTGATTCTATGGGCTTGGTTCTCCCCAGCCTTTCACCTTGGGTAGCCATTAACCCCTGTTCAATGCATGTTCAAAATGGAAAGTGAAAGCTGGAGATGGATTTAAAACCCACTGTACATTGATTTTTACATGAGTGTAAATGGCTACACAAGGTGTAGGCATTGTCAAATCAGGCCTAAGACTGAATTTCATTTTAGAGCTGGAATAACCCATGTTTGTTGTCTGGGTGTAGTGGGTATAGTATGCCAATAATATGAAGCAGTCACACAGTCATGCAGGAGAGGACACTTTGCCTATAGAGCTAAAGCAGAATTTGCCAAGATGTGTTTGACCAACAAAGCTCAACATGGTTTGCTTGCAATTCAGGACATCCATCTACAATTTGAATGAAGGAATTTTTGTTCACAAACTTTTTCATAGCAATAGAATATTTGTGGGAATATTGGCACAAATATTCACACGAGAAGTATTCAGGGTCAGCTTGAAAGCTGTGAACAGTCAATACTTCAAGCAAAAACCATGCTCAATAATTTGAGAGTAAAATGTGCTTAACTAAGAATGTTTTCAAATATTGTGTTCAACTCCCACCTGGATTTTTATGTATTTATTGGAGAATTTTTTTTAATAATTGGAAAACTACATCCACGCTGTTTGTGTTAGCTGAAATGTTCAGTTGATGATCTTATTCCTCAATACAAAGCTGTCACTTCTTTACACCCCCACGACCCCCAACTCTCCTGTGTGGCTACCTCTAGCACCCTCTCTGACAGGTTCTGCATCTTAGGCATTGTCAATATAGAAAAGAAATCATCAGTGCCTTAAGCGTTGGGAGGCAGAATGAAATAAATCCAAGGATAAAATAAATAATGAGGGACATTGAATTTATTCCTATTTGTATGTAATTAATTAAAACCTTTATCCTTTGAAGGGACCTGAAACATCTGTACAATTTTCAGTCTGCTGCATCACAGAACTGTTGAACTTGGAGCAGCTTTGCTGCAGAGTGCCTGGGGCCTTGTTCATCTTCCCTAAATGAAGTGTGCACTCTGGCTAACCTGTATGAAATACTTACTCCCTGGGCTTGTCTACACTACCACCTTCCTTCGAAGGAAGGATGGTAATTAGGGTGTTGGGAGTTTACTAATGAAGTGCTGCAGTGCATAGGCAGCACTGCATTAAGCAAATTCCCCACCCCTCCATGGCAACTTTGAAGTTTTAAACTTTGAAATACCAGCACGTGTCTAGCTGTGGCTCACCCGCGTGGTACTTCGAAGTGCCAGGGCAACTTTGAAGTATCCGCGGGTGAGCCGCGGCTAGACGCGTGCTGGTACATTGAAGTATCCGCGGGTGAGCCGCGGCTAGACGCGTGCTGGTACATTGAAGTATCCGCGGGTGAGCCGCGGCTAGACGCGTGCTGGTACATTGAAGTTTGAAACTTCAAAGTTGCCACAGGGGAGAGTTTGCTTGAAGAAGTGCTGCCTATGCATGGCAGCACTTCATTAGTAAACTCCCAATACCCTAATTACCATCCTTCCTTCGAAGGAAGGTGGTAGTGTAGACAAGCCCCCTTTGTAGGGAGCTGAGTCGCTCCAGTCCAAGGCCTTGTCTAGATTACAGTGATTTGTCAACAGAAGTTTTTGTCAGGAGATATTTTCTGTTGACAGATCGCAGCCAAACTGCCAAGCTCTGTTGGTAAAATGGCCAACAAGAAGCACAGCAGACAGGGCAGCCCAGTGTCCCGGAAGCCCTGTCTGCTGACAGAGGGCCCCCCAGAAAGTCCAGATCAGCCTTTTGTCAACAGATTTCTGTCAACAGAGGCATTGTGCCTCATGGGGAGCAGGATACAGCTGTCAACAAAAGTACTGGGTTCTGTTGATTTACTGTCGACAGAATGCCTTGGGAATCTGGATGCTCTGTGGGTTTTGTAGACAGTACAAGCATAGCCCGAGGCACTAGAAGTTTTGTGATGCCCATAGCATTCCCAAGGTATTTTTTATTACAGCGGACCCTAAAGGTCTCATCTGAGATCAGCAGCCACTGTGCTATGCACTGTATGTAAACAGGGTTCATCTTCACTGCATCAGTTAGCTCCATTTGATATAGATGAGATCAGGGATCATTTCGTGCAATGCCATCTATTTAAATGCTAATAGGATGCAGTATAGCTGATAAGGTCAGGGCAAGAGTAATTTTCATATTACATTTATTGTTATCCTTAGGCTATGTAAAATAAAGACATTCAATCCTTATGGTTCCCACTGCTGCCCATATACTGCCTCAGGTATCTCCAGGTTTGTGTCTGTCATTGATAAAAGGGTATGTGAGGATGACAACCACCTTGCACAATTCTGGTTCTTAGTGTAAACAATTAATGGAGAATCATTCCAAGAAAGTACTTGAGTCATTGTTTTGTTGTCAAATTTTGATGAAGAAAGTTGTTATTGCACCCATATTTCTGGGCCACATTTTTAATGCCTATTCTGCTCCTTCTGAGATTCAAGGCAAAACTCCCATGGACAGCAGTGGTGGGGGACTGGGCAGCCAGTGACTGCTTTGTAGTTGGAGGGTCAGAGGTGGTGTGGAAGACATGTTTTTCTTTAATACGTGGCTGTTTTTTCTGACTGGTACAGAGTGGGAGCTTCACAGGAACATGCTGCACAACAATATAAGAGAAGCAGGAGATGCTCTTGGAGCCTTGCAACTGGAGCCTAAGGGCATGATTCCTTGCTCATTGATGTCAATGTGAATTTCGGTGATCACTTCAGCGGTTGCAGGATCTGGCTACAGTTCAGCACAGCCCTTAAGTACCTGCTTAGTTTTCAGCATATGCTTGAGTACTTTGTCAAATAGGGATGGATTACTGACTCAGGCCCTAGGTGAAATCAGTTGACAGACAAAAGCCTAAAGCATTTGTGCTGTTTTGCTACAGTGGTATAAGTGATTTTCAGATTCTGAAATCCATGTTACAAATTGTCCCCCATACAGCTGTAAAGGGAAATGTGCATTATACGTTAAGTCTTAGAAACTCTCCTTAGAAAGTAGAACCAGTGCACAGGAATAATTGAATTCTCACAATAAGTTACATCTCTCGTTCCTTTGTTGCTAATCCTTTTGTGTGCCAGTCCCTTGGTTCTTTTAAAGGCTTATGTGTTAACACTGAAATTATCCATTTGGGTGGCACCAGCATCTGCTTTCTTTTGCTGTCTCTTCATTAATGGAACTGTGAATTAAAAAAGTGTCATGATGCAGATTGTAGAAGTTCCGCAAAGGCACCGGAAATTAGATTTCATTGGAAAGCAGGTGTTGCCATTATATTTTAGGAATTTTTAATTTATTTCTTTGCCTTGAGCAAGGAAACCTTGTGGGGTGAGTTTGTAGAATCAAAGTAGTTGTACAACTAACACCCTGTCCACCCCAGTACTAAATTAGCCTGATTCTGAGGTTGGGTCTACTGCAACTGCTTTGCACTGAGTCAGTGCACGTATGTTACCTAAGTGGGAACTGGTTTTAGGGTAGGTTTATACAGCACAGTTATTTCAAAGTAACTATCCTAGGCTGTGACAATGCTACCCCACCCTTTTTGAAGGGGCATGTAAATTGCGGCAGTTTGAAAATGCAAATGAGACACTATCATACATATGCAGCACCTCATTAGCATAATAGCAGCTATGCAAATTTTGAAGCTGCTAACTTCGAAGTGGTGACTGGCATTTTAGGCATGGGTGCTTTGAAATATGCGCCCAACTTGAAATTCCCTTACTTCCAAAATAAATTGCGAGTAAACAGTTTCCTGATTTTCTTGCCCCCATCATATTGCCTTCAGAGTTGTCAATTCCAGGCTCCAGAACTTCATAAGGCTTTCATTCCATTTCCCACAGTTACCAAAAATCAGCGTGTGCCCTAGCTTCAGCAAACTTTTCCTCTGTCATCTTAAATTTCAAAGAGTAGTTATTTCGAAATAAGGCTGCTGTGCAGACATACCATTTCGAAAGGCCAAAAATAGAAAGAGGGCATTCAAAAGCATGGTTTTCAAAAGATAGCGATCATGCATAAAAAGCATATTGAACCATCCATCTGCCGTTTCAAAAGGCCGCTGTGTTCTTTTGAAAGAAAGTGTTTACATGGCTCCAGGCACTCTTTTGAAAGAAAGGAGTCAGAAAAGCCATGGATGGGATTGCATGGCCCACAAGCCCTTCTGGAGTTGCAGCCAGGTGCTCCCTTAAAGAGCCACTCCTCAACACCCTCAGCCTGTATGGCTGTGTCTACACGTGCCCCAAACTTCGAAATGGCCATGCAAATGGCCATTTCGAAGTTTACTAATGAAGCGCTGAAATGCATATTCAGCGCTTCATTAGCATGCGGGCGGCAGCCGCGCTTCAAAATTGACGCTCCTTGCCGCCGCGCGGCGCGTCCAAACGGGGCTCCTTTTCGAAAGGACGCCGCCTACTTCGAAGTCCCCTTATTCCCATGAGCTCATGGGAATAAGGGGACTTTGAAGTAGGCAGCATCCTTTCGAAAAGGAGCCCCATCTGGACGCGCCGCGCGGCGACAAGGAGCGTCAATTTTGAAGCGCGGCTGCCGCCCGCATGCTAATGAAGCGCTGAATATGCATTTCAGCGCTTCATTAGTAAACTTCGAAATGGCCATTTGCATGGCCATTTCGGAGTTTGGGGCACGTGTAGACACAGCCTATGAGCTGAGTGCTGCCCAGCCACCCTCAGCCAAGCAGAGCCCAGCATGCAGTGGTTTGGAGTCACAGGTGCTTCTCCTTAAAGAGGACACAGTGACCGTGGAGACCGTGCTCACACTGCTATGCACAGATGTTGCAGCTGCCACCCATCTACTTGTTTGGCTGAGCACCCCCCTGGGTTCATGGAGTCCCCCAACTGCAGACCCCATCAGACCCTCCCCTGGAGGCTCTGGTGCCTCTGGAGCCATCCCAGAAGCACTGACTGGTGGGAGTGCCTGGTGCTGGGGCAGTGGGATGATGCCCAAGGGATCCACAACTTCCAGATGAGCAGTGAGCCTTCCACCATCTCTGTCACTGGCTTCCCTCACTCTCAGGCACCAGGACACCTGCATGCGGCCTGCCGTCTCCCTGGAGAAAAGGGTTGGCCTAGCCATCTGGAAGCTGGCCACCCCGGACTCTTACTGCTCCATGGGACACCAGTTTGGGGTGGGCAAGACCACTGTTGGGGCTGTACTCATGGAGGAAAGCTGGGGCCCAGGTCACATGCCTGCCATGTGGGGGGTGGGTGGGTGGGGAGGGTTCAGGGCAAGGGAGACCCTCAGTTGCAGGGTCTGGGAGGGGGATGAGGACCTGGGAGAGAGTCAGGAGTGAGGCCAGGGGCCTTGGAGTACAAGGGTGGATACAGGAGGGAACCGGGGAGGCCAGGAGGGGGCTGGGAGTGGGGCAGGTGGATGGGAACACCCTACCATGCCCTCACGAGAGCCCATGTCCTCCCTCCCGTGCAGGTTGTTCAAGCCATAAATGTCATGCTGCCGCACATGGTTGTCCACCTGGGAAGCCAGATGCCACCATCACATATTTGCTGCACTGGGCTTCCTGGATGCTTTGGCACCCTGGATGGGATGCACACCCCAATCTATGACCCAACAATCAGCACCAGACGGTATGTGAACCATAAGGGCTACCATTCAGTGGTTCTTCTTCGAGTGGTCCCCATGGATGCTCCACAGTAGATGTCGGGCTCGCCCTGGCACTGCAGATCGGAGATTTCCAAGCTGTATCTCATCAGATCACGTATGCGTAGAAATGCGCTGGTCCTTTGTGCACTTTTGGCACCTGTCCACACCAGTTCCTCTCAGTTGCCAGCAGCTGCAGATGGACTTTGCTTCAGCTCCAACGTCTGGCAAGATAAAACCCTTTATTTGTTTTTGCTGGTTGCTAGTTTTTAAGAACTGTTCCTTAAAATCCTTTACTATATATAATTAAAAAAAAAAAGGAGAGGAAAGAAGAGAGTAGGGAGGAAAGCTCTGCCACTAGAGCTTTCTTATCTTTAGCATAGCCCGGTTGTTAACACTTATCTACAGGCTGTTTGTTGTTCTTAGTACCCATTAAATACCCTTGTTAAGGTTAAGTTATGTTAAGTTATTAAAAAAAAATGCAACAGAAGAAGAAAAGATGTCTTCGGCAGGCTTCAAGAAGTGCGAGTCGTGCCATGAGGCTATGCTGGCCTCTGACGGCCACAGCAAACGCATTTGCTGTCTGAGCGAGGGCCACGTGCCTCAAAAGTGTCCTCATTGCTCTAAACTCACTGCTAGAGTGAGGAAGGACAGAGAAATGAGGCTCAAGATGATTTTATTTGATAATGCTCTTCAGCCTGACACAAGCCAGTTAACTCCTCTGGACGCCCGTCAATACCTCAAAAAAGTAAAGCAACTTCTCTGACCTCCTCAGGTCATAAGAGAAAGAAAGTGTCTGCTATTCGATCTTTGCCTGTACTATCCATGAGCAGGATGAGTGAGACACAGAGCTGGGATGCATCTATGTCTAAAAGAGGCGCAAAGCCTGGAGAGCAAAAGACAGTGACTGGGTCTCAGACTTCCAAAGACGCGACACCGAAGATCCTGCAGGCATCTAAGCAGTACGTACTGGAGACTATGGCACCGAGACAAATAACCCCCGCACCGAGAGCATCAGAACCAGAGGCTCCGGAACAGGGATTTGCAGTGCTGAAGACTTCTAATCGTGCAGAACTGCAGGCCCAGGCACTGAGCACGGAACCAGTGGCACCAATACCTGCTCCGAAACTTTCGGCACCGGGCATGGCACCATCCGTATTGGCACCGGCCCACCTAATTCATGAACCGAGAAAAGCATGTTTTAAGACATGGCACTGAAGCCCTTCCCTGGACCTCTGCATTATACCATCTCCTTTGTCTCTGAGCTCTCCTCCAGAAACATACATACCGGAACAGCCTTTAACACCACTATCGTCTTTCCTTAGGCTGCCGTCTCCACTTCCGCGGCACCCTTCTCCCTGGCTCAGGCATCCTTCACCTGATATTCGACAACCACATCAGCTACAAGGTTGCCCCTACAGGCTGTCCCCACCCCCGTCTATATCATCTAGGCGGTCTCATTCCTTCCACCATCATAGATACAGGCAACACTCACGTTCTAGATCCTCATCACCAGGCTCATGTCCCTGCCACTACGTCCACCTGTACCAGCACAATGACTATTACCAGCATTGATGTTACTCAAGGTCCAGGGATAGATCCCCGCATCCATGCCCCTCATCTAGGCAGTCCTCATCTCCTCCTCCAAAGAGTCACCACTTCTCTCCTTCAAGAGAGGGTCCAGAACTAGTTGTTGCTCCTCCCTTGGAACACCCTGGGGAGCAAACGCAGGAAGCGTCTGAGGAGCAGACCGAGGTATATCACACAGATGCCTTTTCATCCTTTCTGGATAAGGCAGTCACCCCAGGAGATATATCTCCTCCGGACGACCTTAGACAGTTTCAGCAACTGTTCAGAAGGGTGGCCCAGTCTCAGGATATACAGATGGCAGAAGTACAAGAGAAGCAGCACAAACTCCTCAAAAATCTGAGACCTCCCATGTCATCAAAGATAGCCATCCCATTGGCTGAGGCCATCACAGAGGCTGCTACAAACATCTGGCAAACTCCAGCTTCTATTCCGCCAATCAATAAGAGGGCGGACAAAAAGCATTTTGTGCTGTCAAAGGGAATGGAGTTTTTATTTAACCAGCCCCAACCAAATTCCTTTGTTGTTGAGTCCTCTCAGCAGAGGTCAAAGGCACCACAATACAAATCTATGGTGTCAGACAAGGATGCAAAGAAACTAGATTTATTTGGGTGGAAGGTATATTTATCCTCCACCCTACTGCTATGTACAGCTAACTATGCTGCACGCCTCGCCAACCATAATTTTGATAATTATACAAAACTCAGATCACTCATGGACTGTCTCCCAGATGATAAGAAGCCAATACTAAAGGCTATAGTTCAGGAAGGATACGCGGCCTCATGTACAGGAGTCCAATTCGCGCTGGATGTGGCAGACACAGCAGCACGTTCCACGGCCCCTGCAGTGGTGATGCGATGAGTATCCTGACTGCAGAAATCCAATGTCCCTAAGGAATTACAAACAAAAGTTGAGGACCTTCTTTTTAATAGATCAAAACTGTTTGCTGAAACCACGGATGCGGTCCTCCACTCCAGCAAGGACTCGAGAACCACGTTAAGAATGCTGGGCATGTAAACTCCTCCGAACAGGAGGAAGAAGTATTACCCATACCAGTGACACTACACCTTCCAACCTCAGTCCCCACAGTACCAATGGGGCTATAATCCAGGGTGCCAACAGCATCAAAGACCATCTAGGCGATGTTCCCAGTGAGGCCGTAACCCTGCCCACAGGCAGCAAGTTTGACTACTTTGTCCAGGACTGCAATACCACACCCATCATGCAGTGCTAACAGCCACCTCATCCCCTGTTTCACCACCGCCTCAGACCATTCTACCGGCAGAGGGAAAGTATCATCACAAATAAATGGTTCCTGGAAATTATTGCTGCGGGATACACCATCCCATTCTGCATTCTACCACCAACAAAAAAAATCCTACCCAGTCCCTCCTCAGGTACCCCTCTCACGAGACTTTGTTGAAACAAGAGGTCGATTACCTCATCTCTATAGGAGCGGTGGAGAGAGTCCCAGGTGATTACCAGGGGAAAGGTTTCTATTTGCGGTACTTCCTCACGGAAAAGAAGACAGGAGGCTGGAGACCAATACTAGGCTTACGGGCTCTCAATCATTATCTCCGCAAGCAGTGTTTCAAGATGGTCACTCTTACATCTATAGTTACAGCACTGGACGATGGGGACTGGTTCGCAGCCCTCAACTTACAAGCTGCGTACTTCCACATAAACATTCACCCTGTGCACAGGCACTTTCTCCGTTTCACTGTGGGCACAGAACATTTCCAGTACAAAGTTCTGCCCTTCAGCCTGTCTTCAGCCCGGAGTCTTTACAAAGACACTCTCAGTAGTGTCGGCTTACCTGCTTCGTCAAGATGTGTTCATTTTCCCATACCTGGACGACTGCCTCTTAAAAGGCACCTCGCGAGTAGATGTGTTACGCGTGATAGACATTACTACAAAGACATTCCACTCCTTGGCCTCGTTATCAGCTTCCAAAAATCAACAATGTAACCTGTGCAGGACATAGAATTCGTAGAGCACACCTCGATTCCATTTTTCTCTCTCGTTTGCCATTTTGAAAAGTGATTTTGCATGAATGTATCAGTTACGAGGAATATCAAGTAAATAAACTCTCTGCCTGCTTTTCTTAACTTTAGCTGACCTTGCAAAAAACATGTTGTGACCTTCATATGCAAACATAGACTGTCACACAGTGGTTTTTTTTTCCCTAAAAGGCCCCAATCTTCACTTTTTGTGGTGTATTCCAAATATCTGAATAAGTGTCACCTTTATAAACAATGAGAGCCAAGAAATCTACTGCCTTAAACGTGTGTTCAAATAATACCAACATTAGCAAGGAGAACAGTGTCTCCAGATGGCCTGCTACTGTATAAAATACCATTACACTTAATTAAAATGTACATTTCACTGCTATTGTTTGAACAGAGCTGAGTTCATATCCTAGTTCTGCTTCAAAGGAAATCATCGTAAGAAATCATGTTTTCTGTGTCAGTCATTTATGTAATGGCTAATACCAGTGATTATTATAGGACAGCAGAATGTCTTTTGTTGCAGTCCTTTAAACAATAGGATTTAAAAATAACCAACCTATTAAGAAAAAAACAGGTTAATTGTTAAGTGTGACATACTCATTTGTTCTCAGATAATCCTAAATGGGAGCTCTGGTGCATCTAAAATTGCCCATGTAAAATTACTTACAGGATTTCACAAAGTGCTACTGTAGCCATGGCATTAGACCTCTTGCCACCCAACTAAGAATGTCAGCCTGGGTTAAGTTACAGGTTTAGGCTGTGATCCTGTACCATGATCCTTGTAGGTAGATTGCTGTGCCCACACACATCTCAGTGCAGAATCAGGGCCTAACAATGTTTATTTAATTAAAACATATTTTTAATTGTATTTAAAGTTATGTGTGTGTATATACACCAGTGTCCTGAACTGGGTGGAATCAAATCTCAACAGCTTATCACAAGCCCCATCTTGCTAAAAGACTGACACAGAATACATGATTTCCCATGACAATTTCCTTTGAAGCAGAACCAAGATGTGAACTGGTAGTCACCAATGTTCCTGTAGGAAGATGTCTGAGCTCTGTCCCCACCTTTACTGGGAAGCTTTGAAGGGCCATGGATTTGCTACATTATGTTCACTGTGTAACATGCTGCTTTCAAACAGCAAGGCTGAAAAGCAGTAGAACTAACGTGTTCACTCCCCGGCGAGTTAGGGACACAAACACATGTGGATTCTACATCATTTGAGTACCACATAAACATGACTTGAGGTTTGCTGTCATTATAGCACCATGGAAGGTGTGGTTAGTGAGAAGCAAGGGTTTAACCAGTGGCCATGTCTACATGACAGGCTTTTCCTGGCAAAACTGGGCTTTTGTTGGAAAAGCCCTCGGATCATCTAAACACAAAATGTGCTTTGTCAATAGTTTGTTGACAAAAGCCAGCACATCTGCTGGCAGCATTATACCTTTCCCCATTTAGGTGTAATGCCTTTATTGACAGTGTTCTGTTGATAAAACTGCTGTTCATATGCTCCGGGACCCTTTTGTTGACAGAGGTTCTGGTTCACCAGGAAGCCCTGTTTGCAGAGCTTCCAGTCAGCTGTTCCATCGAGAGAGCGGAGTGCTCTGGCTGCTCTCTGTCAACAGAGCAGATTGCTCTTTCAATCTGCTTTTGTGTATAGATGTGATCTGTTGACAGAGGTCCTGTTGGGAAATCTCTTCCAACAGTGACATCTGTCAACAGAGGCTTCCGGTGTAGACACGGCCAGTATGTACAGCCAGCACCTGGCCACATGTAGTGAAATGTGTGTGTGGCAGCCAATAACTGGCCAGAGCAATTATTGCTGCCAAAGCACTGTGCTGGCAGGGCAGAGGAGCTGCACAGTGTCTCCACTGCCTGACTTGAGATTTGTGAAGAAGGGAGCATTGACCTGACCCAACATCCCTCTAAGCTCCCCAGCCCAGATATCATTTAATCAAGCTTTGCGTGAGTGTGAGTTTTGCCCTCAGCACAAGGTACATGAAGTATAAGTACATTCACTGGCATTGAGGGAATAAACATTTTGTCACACAGCTGACATCAAAAGAAAGGTGAGAGGCTTTTGTTTTTCAGTCTGATAATGGTCTCGGTCAGAAGGCTTGCTGAATCCAAAAGCAGTTGACGCAGATATAATTGGAGAAAGCTGTGGAGAAAGGTTCTGCTCTTTCTTGTAACCAATTTATGAACATTACTAAAAATTGATTTTCAAAAGTCCAAAGGTTGTTTACAGATTTCAGTTGTCTGTGAAATGCAGCTGGTCTGTGTGGCTGAACTTTCCTTAGAATGTGTCCATTAGCAAAGTAGTTAATGTTCCCATCTTAACAGGCTGCCACTGTACGTTTGTTTAAAGTCTTCAGTTGAAGTAACACCGTGCACGGTAAACTTGTAGAAGTGACTTTACCAGAGTAGTGATATACTTAAACAAGTCTGGTATCTCAACATCTTAATGGGTCATTTAAAAAAGACAGTGGGTGAGTCTACACTAGGAATTATCTTAAAAGTTAACTCTGAAGTTAGGCACTACTTCTAAGTAGCCACCAGAGAGTCTACACACACATTTTCCTTTACTTGGAAGTTGGGAGTCCAACTTGGAAGTCTTTACTCCATTCCCAGGAATGGAGTAGTGCCCTACTTCAAAGTAGGGTGTGTGTAGATGCTCAACTTTGAAGGTGTTAGTAAGTAAGCAAGTAAGTAAGTAAGTAACTTCAAAGTTAATTTTGTATTAAGTTTCTTGTATTTTGTAATAAGTTATTATTGAGCCAAAGTGTCTCAAAGGAAGAAACTTTTCCAAGATGCACTTTGATACGATTTTGCTCAATGCTGTGGTTTCTAGGTACCTAAGTGCAATTCTCCTCAGCTAACTGACTGTGAAAATGGTATTGAGGGGTTCGCTATCTATTGTGGTTCAGTGAATTTGCCAGAAGTGCTCAATTTACATTTAAAGAGAAGATTTACATTGTGTTATTTTTAATCTGCCAGGTCTCCAGTCTCTACCTACCATCTAAGAACTGGATGCTTTTTTTCATCTAATGTCTCATCAACAATATCAAAGGTTCTGCTGGTCAAATTGGAGCCCCTAGGCCACATGTGCATGGACACTGTTGTGGGATCATATCCTTATTGGCACCTGTGCAGACCTTATGAGGCAGACACTGAGCTGCTGTAAATTCTCGAAGTTCTGTTGATTTCTGTGGAGTTTATGGCAATCTGCCCAAGCTGAGTATGTGCCTCATTGCCTTCAGTGAGCTTGGAGGGTGTGACTGTTTGGAAGATAGTTAACAATTCTATTGATGAATCAGAGGAAGGATGTGCTCTAATACATTTCCTACTTCAGCAGGGATACCAGGATTAAAAAGGAGTAGATGCATTGTGTCAACATTGAACTCAGTGTAAGCACAAGGAACTGACACACTGAGTAACAAGGTGCTGTTTTACATAGTTATTTTTGAGTATAACCATGTTTTAACATGCTCTTGTACTTGATTAGCATAGACCTTTGTTGTTGTTCTGACTCTTGACAGATATTCAAGGAGCATTCAAAATGCTGCATTGCCAATTCACATAAAGTAGGTCAGAGTCTATTATATTAATTACCTGACTCAGTTTTTCACTTGGTGGGAAAAAGTGGGTCTCTCTGGTTTAGCTGTTCTATACTAGCTGATCAGTTTTTAGCTAGACAGCTTAAATAAGACTTAAAGCTCTTCAGGTCACAGATGCTGTTATTTCTTTGGCATGTTTATCTGTTGTACAGCAAGACCTAAAAGTACATCAAAGATTATGCAATTTTACCAAAATAATACCACACAAAGGGGCTCAGTACTACTGAGCATCTGTCCCTGTAATGATACTGTTATTCAGTGCTTTTTTTATAGAAAAAAGGTGCCAGAACTCAGCCCCAAACCACTCCCCCAGCCCCCAGGCTTAAAACCCTCACAACCCCATACCACCCCCCCACTTCCCCAGGTTTAACCCCTCTGAGCCCCAAACCTGCCCCCACACTCCCAGGATTTACCTGCCTCAGATGACAGCTCTGCACGCTGCCCGTCTCCCCAGTTGCTGAGGTATGAGGTGGCAGCCCAAAGCTGGTGTCCCCACCAACCCCTCGAGCAGGCAGTCCGGGCAGCAGCAGTGCTAGTGCCGGGTGCTGAAGATGGGTGCTTCCAACCTGGTGGTGGTAGCAGGGAAGCGGGGAGCAAACAGCTGGTGGAACAGCATCTGCCTCTCTTCGCCCTTGGGCCGTGGCTCCCTGCCACAGCTGGTGTGGAGTTGCCACTCTTCCACTGGCTGCTGCCGCTGAGTGCAGTGCGTGAAGTGAGCTGCAGCAGCCAGGCAGTGCCAGCTGGGCAGGCAGGAGCAGTGTGGCAGCTGGATGAGGAAGAGTACCCCTGGGCTGGGAGATGAGGAAGTGGCACTGGCCATGGGGTGAGCTGGCTGCTTTCTCCCCTTGTCTCCCTGGCACAGTCAGGGGGTGCCTGCAATTGAGGGGGTGGGGTGAGCCGGGTTTGAGCTCTGCTCCTTGATGGCCACTGTTCCCTCCGGCCTCCTCCTTCTCAGAGCAGCTCTGGCAGGGGCAGGCATGGCTGCCAATCCCCCCACCCATCCTGGAAGCTTAGACTTCCCCCATGTGGAGTGCACAGGTGGCTCCCTGCCTTGCCATCTTCCTCTTCTGGGACTCCCTGCTGCAGCTGACTGCTCAGCAGCTCCGGAGGCTGCCCCCGCTTAAACAAAAATGCTAAATTCAGTTTTAACGGCGGGCATTGTTCAGAGGTGACATTCTCCAGAGCCACAAGTGATATCCACAGTGTCAGCATTCAGAGTTGCAGGTTGCCGACCCCTGCAGATGCAGCTCGGAGCTTCCAAAAAAGGTGCCAGAATGGATGGTACATCCCCCCGCACCCTAAAGACCTGCTGTGATTAGTCAAAAAGAGTTTGTGCCTTCTGCTTGCAGTTCATTGAGCTGCCTTCTTTTCAAAAAGCCCTTGGTGTAGAACACAAGAAAGATCCCAAATGTGCAGAATTCTGTGATGGTTTTACCTATTGTAAACAATTAGAAGCTCTGTTTAGAAACAGTTAAAGTTACATCCTAATAAAATATTAAAAGCATGGAATGCAAAAGTTACTGGAAGTTTCCTGATTTCCTTGCCACTTTCATATTGCCTTCAAAGGTGTCAGTACTTGGCTCCAGCACTTCATAAGGCTTTCATTCCATTTCCCACAGTTACCAAAAAGCAGTATGTGCCCTAGTTTCAGCAGACTTGTTCTGTCATCCTAATTTCAAAGAGTATTTAATATCGCTGTTATCATTTGTACAACAGATCAGCATGTCTTTGCTACACATTTAGAGAGTTATTTTGCCTTAACATTTCTGAGTTCATTGTAGTTTTACAGTCATTACTAATTTTTCAAAGGTGTTCTGAAATCACAGAGCCAGTTGCAGGTGCGAATGTGACAGTCACCATCTTTCCAGACACACTAATTATTGTACAGGTTGAACCTCTCTAGTCTAGCCTGCTCATATCTGACAACATTTGTAATCTGGCATGATTTTAGTTAGTCAGATGACTACTTATCATGGATGTGGCCAAGTTTCCCATGGCCTCATAAAGTTTGTTTACAGCCACCATTTCTGGCTCACAGAGTTCTGTACTGTTATTTAGCTGTAATTTACCCCGAAATGTCTTCTTCTAAGAGCCCAGTAAGCAGGAAAAGTGTGAGTATTGCTGCTAGACAATATTGACATCCCATGGTCCAGCAAATTCTCTTGTTTGGCACAAGTCAGGTTGTGAGGGTGCTGGACAAGCGAGGCTCAAACTGTATTGGGGACTTTTAAAGCTAAAACCATGAACAGCTTGTGACAAAGAAGCAGCTTGCTATAACTTGGGTGTAACTCATATTATTTATGGATCAGCAGAGAACCTGTAATCCACACTGGACAGTGAATTACACAATCCCACTTTTATACATGCAAGCAGGCATTTACATGCTCAGTCAGATCATTATTTGTATACCTACGTGTAACTCCCAGACTGGTATATGCAAATACCAAGATATATGAAAAAATGTGGATTTTGTGCCTACAACTGGATATGCTTGCAAATTTTGCACATGCAGATTTCAGAGGCTTTTCAAGTTTCCAGTCAGGGCCAAATTCTCAAGGCATTGTACCTGCTCTTAGAATAAGGATGTCTGTGTGTATATGCATAATCATTGTAATGAAGTAGTAAGACACTGGAAAGTCATGTTCTACCTGTTCATTTAAGTATTCTAACATCTGACACAGCCACAACACTTGCTTTATTATTAATGGATCACTAAAGGACCCTAGTCTTTTAATTGAAAGGGAAGAAAACCCTCAAACCTATAAAAGTCACAGGCTTTTCTTATTGAAGGATGGAGATTAATGGCCTCCTAAAATATGAAACCAGAGTCCTGGGGCAGGACTGCTTCACATTGAGCATGAGTGGCACACAATCCAGAATCCCAGGTAGTACAGTGAAATTCCTACCAAATTTTTTGAAATATTCAATGTCACCACCCCATGTTCCTGCAGCTTCTTCACCACCACGCACTCCTGCAGCTTCACCACCCCTGTGCTCCTTTATCTTCTTCACCCCCACACATCTCCAGCTTTACCTCCCCTGCACTCCCTGGCTCCAACTTCTTCACACGTTGGCTCAAGTCCACCCCCACAGCCCCTCTGCAGCCATAACCCACCCCAGGCATAACCCCCTTGCCCTCCTTCTATGGCCCCAACCCACCACCCAAGCCCCCTGACTTACTGAGGGGACTACTGTATGCCGGACTATCAAATTTTGCTCGATTATCTCCATAAATGAGACTATTTTTGCCAGATGCTGGACCATCAGGATTTCTGAACCATCAGAGGCCGGATTAAAGGAATTTTACTGTATTTGAAAAAAAATAGTGTTTCCCATGCATCAATATTGTGGACAAGAAAGCATTATATCTTCAGTTTAAAAAATGTATTGTATTTTTTGTAGTCTAGATATGCTCAGAAAAAGTGTTTATGTGATTTGTTTTGAATTTAGAAAGCTAGGGAGATTGTGGAATCTCCATTATTGGAGATTTTTAAGAGCAGATTACACAAACACTTGTCAGAAATGGTTGAGCTCATCTTTCATCCTGCCATGAGTGCAGGACACTGGAGTAGCTGACCTTTCAAGGTTCTTTGCATTGTCCTTGAGAGTTCCAAGAATGTTCCCATGTGGTAGATTCCAAGGCTCACCTCTGAGCTCATGTAGTAAATGCTCCTAGAATTAATGAATTGCTGACAACTGGTGGTGGTTCTCAGGTAATGGGCAATTCAGAGCTGCACTGAACAGCAGTGCTGGGGCCACCAGCTAATATTATAACCATCATTTACATGATCTAAGGCAGAACTGATTGATTGATTTCCTTGTCTAAATTATTTGCAAGCTTAGTCATTACTTTTGTAGCTGATAATTTCAGAGAGACTTGAGACCTGCTATATGAAGGTTTATAAAAGTTTAACTATCAGTGAATTCATAGGCAATAAATCACTTCACTGTGGTATTTTTTTCCTCAAAACCTGGTTGAAGATGAATAAATGGAGGACATGGCAGAAGAAACCTGAAGAGCTATAGAGCCTCCTGTATCTAAGGGCATAAAATTCTAAGAAGTCTCAAATTCATTACTTTAACCATGGGCAGGCCTACTGATGGGAGGCGGGGGGGTGGGGTGCTGGCAAAGGGGCAATTGCTCTGGGGTTAGTGATTCAAAGGGTCCCAGGGCAACTGCAGCAGTGATTGCAGCTGGAGTCCTAGGCCCTTTACAACACCATTGGAGCACCACTCTACATGGCTCTGAGGGCAGGGGAGGTGGGGTCTGGTGCTGTGATCTGGGTGGCACTGAGGGCTGGCTTCCCCATCCCTTTTGCCTGAGGCCCTGCCCCCTCACCTCACCTGGGGCATGCAGAAATTCTCCATGCCCCTGACCATGGGCTTAACTTTAAGCTTGTCCCCATTAAAGGCACATGGTACAGCCTACTGTGGCTAGAGCCTTAGTTTTCTGATGATCCTGCAGCTAGTTTTCATAAAGTCTTCCTCAAATGCCAAGAGTTTACTGCAAGCTTGCTTTCTTTCTTTCTTTCTTTCTTAGAGTGTTTGGCTCATTAATCTTTTTTGCTTGCTTGTTGCAGGGCTTCACTCTATTTTTCAAGCAACAACCGATGCAGTTATTGTTTCAACCCAAAGTGCAAATGTGTGTTCCCCCCTCCCCCACCCCAGCCACTATTATTATTGCTGTTCTGTCAGAATTCCTCTCTTTTACAACCAGGTCATTGATTAGGATGGCCTGCTTGCAGTGAGCAAAGCGCTCACTTGTCAAAGTCACCCCTTTGTTTTCTCTAGGTCACAAGGGCAACCTTTCCCACGGGAAGATGGAAAAGCTTCTTGTTAACTTTTTGTGGGTAAGGTAGCATCAATACTAATGACCCAAAGGATGGTAGTAGGGAGGTGATGTTTATTGACTGACTGCCTCAGGATGCATTATCATAGGAGAGCATTCAATTTGTTTTGGTACAGTTAAAGGTTAGCTGTTCTTTCTAGCAGAAATTTGTTTGTTTTCCTTTTATCAGTGCTTTGACAGAATGGTGATGTAAAATCACATATGCTTGGTGTGCAAGGTCCCAGTGTGCGGGGTTGTGTGTTTGTTAAAATAGCTAATTATGAAGGATCATTTTTTTAGTTGCAGAGATGCCAAAAATACTAATAGCAAGGTCCCCACATTCACGAACTTAACATTCACAAATTCAATTATTCGCAAGTGGCTGCTTTGCTGGGGCTCCGGGGCACGGAGTACCGGAAGCCGCCACTTCCTGGGGCTCTGGGATGTCGAGCGGCAGCAGCTGCCACTTCACCAAGACTCTGGGCAGGAGTGCCGGCAGCTGGGGCTCCAGGTGGGGAGCACCGGTGGCTGATACTTCCCCATATTCACGAAATTCAACATTCGTGAGGGTTCTCAACACTGAACCTTCGCAAATGTTGCGACTCTATTTAAAACAGGAACAAAACCTACTTTTGATTTTTATTCTAACCAGGCATCAGCTTTGGGTTGACGAGGTGAGGATACAGTACAGAAAGAGATATGTAGTTTTACAGGCATGTAGGAGAGCTATATTGCCCTGCTAGGGTGAATTTTACAGTCTGGAGGACTAAGTCTGCAGCTGCTTCAGCTACTGACATCTCAGGGAGCTTCATGAATAAAAAAGCCATAAATATGAGCTGCTGCAAGATACACCAAAGCAATTAAATAAACTAAACTGCATGAAAAATAGTAAGCTTAATACTGTGCTCTGAAAACCAGTGATTTCTCCTCTTGGGATCCCCTTTACTCACAGTAGTTTTTGGTTGTAGTACAAGTGGAAATGAGGGAGGCAGAAACTCTAGATGCAGTTTCACCATGGTGCTCCCACAGCATATGCCACAGTTCTTAGGGAAAGAGCAATTGCGTCATAGAATGTGGGCCTGGCCCAAATTTCTTTGAAGACAATGAAGACTCACCCTGACTTGAATGGCAGTTGGATCCCACTGTAGGTGATCAGGACTATGGTTTCTTGTCTTGTCCAAAAGGCAGAAGAATGCCTTCTAATACTGTGCTGTAAGCAGTTGCATAGATACATGGCCAAAGGTGGCTTGTCCACAGAATTTAGGGCTTCTTTTTATGGAGACATTATACAGTTATTTCCATAGTAACAGATACATCTGTTTTCATTTGTGTGAACTAAGGAGGCAAAGTCAAAATCTGCATCTAAATGGAACTGCTTTGGAACTTGGTGGAATTCTGAAGCCTAAAGGCATATTTCATATCAAGCTGCCTGCTAAATGTTTGACACTACCTGGTGTGTCAGGTAAATCTCATTCTTGCTGCAGATGCTTTAGGTACAGCTTTGTTTAAGTTCTCATATTTGTATGTATTGTTTACTGATTACATGCACTTTGAAATCGTTGAAATGAGGCAAAGCAAGCCTTTAATGCATGAAGGTATATTTCAACGGAGCCCAGGGATGAAATTTCCCTCTTAACATTAATAATGCATAAGTGCCTTTTTTCAGAATGCAATGACATCATCTAGTAGGGAGTTTCTGTGTTTGGTATGATATCAGCAGGTTGCTGAAAGAGCATAATTGCATATCTGTCTCCTCTGTGGTACTATGTTTGTATTTATTCTGGGACAAGCAGCAGAGTCAACAGAAGTGCATTCAGACAGGCTTACATTTTTATGACATCCATAGGTGGTTTAATTTCTGCTTTTCAATTCTGAAAGCAATGTAGTTCCTTTCAGGGAAGCACTTTGAAAGGATGATGTTTGAGACAGTAAACTGGTCTATAAGAAATATATTTTAAATATCTCTTGGTATGTATCATGACTGATTTAGTATTTTTAACTGGTCACCCCATTCTGAAGTAAATACTTTCATTCATTTTAGCAGCTGAAATAGCTTTAAATAAAGGTCACGATGGATATCGTTACATATCAGCTCTATCTTGAATGAAAAACTGTGTGTGATCAGAAGTCATAGAAATATTTTTTGTTTGCTGCTGTAAGCTGGTCCTGTCAGTTTTGACAGTACATGGTAGGGCTCTCACTTCAAACATTATGTCTGTAGTTGGCAGCAAAAGGGAGAAATTTAAAAATTCAGCAAACCAGCAAGTAGGTTTCTCTGGAATTTTTGCAGAGGCAAAGCCATAGATCTGGTGTATACGCTCACCACTATTAAGTGTAACCCCTTCTAATGCCGTTAGTATATAGATCTCTAAGGCTACGTCTACACGTGAAGCCTACATCGAAGTAGCCTGTTTCGATGTGGCGACATCGAAATAGGCTATTTCGATGAATAACGTCTACACGTCCTCCAGGGCTGGCAACGTCGATGTTCAACATCGACGTTGTGCAGCACCACATCGAAATAGGCGCTGCGAGGGAACGTCTACACGCCAAATTAGCACACATCGAAATAAGGGTGCCAGGCACAGCTGCAGACAGGGTCACAGGGCGGACTCAACAGGAAGCCGCTCCCTTAAAGGGCCCCTCCCAGACACAGTTGCACTAAACAACACAAGATCCACAGAGCCGACAACTGGTTGCAGACCCTGTGCATGCAGCATGGATCCCCAGCTGCAGCAGCAGCATCCAGAAGCCCTGGGCTAAGGGCTGCTGCACAGGGTGACCATAGAGCCCCGCAGGGGCTGGAGAGAGACCGTCTCTCAACCCCTCAGCTGATGGCCGCCATGGCGGACCCCGCAATTTCGATGTTGCGGGATGCGCAACGACTACACGGTCCCTACTTCGACGTTCAACTTCGAAGTAGGGCGCTATTCCTATCCCCTCATGGGGTTAGCGGCTTCGACGTCTCGCCACCTAACGTTGATGTTAACATCAAAATAGCGCCCAACACGTGTAGCCATGACGGGAGCTATTTCGAAGTTAGTGCCACTACTTCGAAGTAGCGTGCACGTGTAGACACGGCTTAAAGGTGTTGCATATCTAGGTGAGTATATTAGATTTTTTTTTAGGGTATTTGTTTCACCTCATGCAAAAAACTAGGATTATGAGCCTTGATTGCCCAAGCTTTGCAATCTTCTATTAACCAATGTATCCAGGGTGAGTAGAGGGATTTTTTTGTTTTGTTTTAGAGGGTGGGAATATATACAATTAAACTACCCACATTGCAAAGGACACAAAGTGCTTTTAGGAATGGGCTAGTAAGTGTTCGTAACCGTTTTGCAGGCTGGAGTGTGAAAAAAAAGAATTACTTTGGAAGCTGCACAATTATATCAAAAAACAGCTGATCTGAAATCTTAGCAGTGGAGAATGAACATTTTTTGTATACAAAAAGAAATAAGATATAGTTTAATTTTTTTCAGGGGATACTCTAGCACTGTTTGACAAAAATCACCCTCGTTTTTTTTTTTCATCTCACATATGTGACTGGTACATTCCTTTGTACTGTGCCCTGTGGATGAAGTGCACAAGGTAAGAGATAATTAACTATCACTGTAACTACATATGGGGGCCATTTGCTGCAGGATCTTGTTCAGACAAAACTTCCATTTACTTAAATGGTAGTTTTGCTGGAGTAGCCAGTGCAGAACCTATCCTATACAGAGGGAAAAAAATAATCATTTCTCACTTTATGAGCAATAGGCTCTACCTCTCCTGAACTGTCCTGTGGATGAGGTTCCCAAGCAAGAATAAATCTAAGAAGGGGTTTAATTTTTTTCTCAGTAGGAGTGACAGATCTCTCTCTCTCTCTCTCTCTCTCTCACTCACACACACACACACACACACACAGGGGCTGACAAACTTGCTGGGCCCCTAGGTGAGGTGGGCAGGCCTTGGATCTTCATGCTCGAAAGGGGCAGGGTCTTGGTAGGAAGGGGTGGGGCTGAAGGCAGCCACCTGGAGTGCACCATTTCAGGTGCCCTCCATCCCTTAAAGCTACCCAGCAGCAAAGTAAAGCACCCAGAGCTCTGGCCACTGCTACTGTTGTGGGCGTGGTGACAGACACCAGGAGCCCTGAACCCTTTTGAAGTGCTGGGCCCTGGGGCAACTGACACGTTTGTGCCCCAACCCCATCAGCAGGCCTGTACATGAACCTAGATGTGACAGTGCTGACTTTATTGTTTGTTAATCCTTTCAGGGCTTCTGTGCTCACCCATATATGTTGACTCCACGGGTGCTCAGAAGCAGGAGCACCCATGTGAGTAAAAAGTAGTGGTGCTTAGCACCCAACAGCAGCCTGACAGATCAGCATCTTTCCCTCCCTCTCAGGAAGTCCTGCGAACCATGATCATCTATTCAGCAGTGTTCCAGAGGTGCGGGGAGTGAGAGGAGGATGGGAGCAGGAAGAGGCATGGGGTGGGACAAGACAGAGAAGGGTTGGACTTGGTGGAGAGGCCTAGGACAGCATGAAGGTCAAGCACCCCTCATGAATAGAGGAAGTTGGTGCATGTGCATTCATTCATCTCTGTCTTCCTTCCCTGATAGTGGCCTCAGTTACTTCTGTAAGATCAATCCATGAAACTGCAAGTCTGCTTTAAACATCTTGATAATCATACCCCACCAATGCCTGCTGAAAGCTGCTCATATTTCAAACCCTCCAGACTTTACTGAGCAATTTTCCTTGTGTAGTACGTTCTGTTAGGCCCTTTAGGGGAGTGTTGATTTATATCAGCATAAAGCTATTTGGAAAACAACTTTTTGATCATAGGTGCCTTAAATTGGATACTACTAGATACATTTCTACTGGACTAATTCTGACCATACACACTCATAGTTGGAAGCAGTTTCAAATCTAGAGTGTGCCGAAAGGAAAATATTGTACAAATGCCATTTACAGCATTTTCTGAATCAATCTTCATCTGATATTGTATAAACTGTGTTCTCTCATAAGGACAAACTGTGGGAAAGACAGAATGAAACCAGGGCTCAGATGGTATTGAGTAAGTGGGATGTTAAACTGGCAGTTAATTATATTTACACATAATAAACTTCTACATGATACACTGTATGCATAATCAACTGTAAAAATGGTTCATCATTATGACCACAAATCATCAAATAATGGAAGGTGCCATATGATAAGGTCTATGTTAATGCAATATGACACACACTATCCAGAGGAATTGATGATGATGAAAAAATAATGATACACTTGAATGGCATCATCTGAGTGCCAGAGGAGAGGGAGAAGGGGGAAATATATCTGCAGCTCATAACTACTGGAAATTTCCATTAGTTACACAGTCCTCTGTGGATTAAGTTTTCCCACCTTTTCTTTAGTCTATATTGAGCCAGGCAATTATTGGGGTGGAGGGAATCTAAAGTTACTCTTGCTGTGCCTGGCACAAAACCAATTGTATTAGTGCATTTAAAACACATACACCAAGAGCAAAAAGTCTGTTTGAAACCCCATCATCTTACAACAATAGCAGGAGTCCTCTAGTAAACTGCAGGCAGATAAGGAGTGCCATTAAATGGAATGATGGATTCTACATAGGCCTTTTGGTGGTAGATCTGATTTTTTGGCTTGTGCCATCCACAAAAAAAGTAATAAAACAATGTAGAAATATTTGGGCTAGAGCTGTACCTTTTACAGCCTCAGCAATATTGACCATGAGGTAGCGAGTAGAAGTTACAGAAGGTGCCTATGGGATACCTGAGGTGTCTGTGGCACAATGCAGGGCTACTCTCAGTACTGGCTTCTCGTGGGGTAAGAGGGAGGGCTTTAGCTAAATGATTTTATCCCATCTGTGCCTTTTGGATTATGAAGTGTCTCCTTCTGTGTTAGTCTGCTCCCTTGCTCTGGAAGTGCTAGGCCCTGCTTCCTGTTTGCTCTCTGCAGGATCCTGTGAGGCAACAGGCTGGGCCTTGAAGCCCCCTGCCGGAGGCTCACTACCCTGCCACACTTCGTCCCAGCAACCATAGAGGAGTCCTCCAAGGGAAGCTAGAGAGGCAGCTGAAGGGAGCAGCCAATCAGGCGCTAGGAAGGCCCTATAAGACTAGCTGCAGCACCAACTGTAGCTCATTGCAGTGGAAGTTCTCTAGGGGAGTGAATCTACAGGACTGGCTGTTGGAGTTGAAGCAGCACCTTGGAGAGCTCACTGTGGAGTGGTGGTGAGAGACTATAGTGCTATTGATAGAATTTGATGGACTAATGGTAGAGCCCTAACCTAAGGGTGAGAACTCTGCCTGCAGGAGGGAAGGCCTTGCAGGCACCACTCCCTGGTCAAGTGGAGCATGGACTGTAGTGAGGGCACCACGATGGGCCCCTGTTAAATGGATACCCAGGTACATATTGTGGCTGTGTACTTGCACAATTGGGCTAGCTGGCTAAGTATTCTAATAGGCTCTGGAACTGCATCAGTACTGACATGCACATTTATACAGATAGGGGTGCTGGTGAGAGCCACTGTGTTAGTGGACACCATTACAGGTGCACCTATGTGGGGAAATGTGTTTTGTACCTTTTTCCTCTGTGCTTACAACCTTACCTCTCTCATGCATTTGAACAAGTGCATACATAGTTGTTTCCAACAGTTTTTTGTTCACTTTCTAACTGAAACTATTTATTTTGTGGGCATTTTGATGGTGCTTTGTATAACTTTTTTACAGCAGGCTGCATCATACTCTGCTGCTATGTAGGTGTACTATAATTTGCCGCTTTGGAGAACATGTATTACTTAATGTGCTTCTATACAACATTGCATTTTTAAATAGACTGGGGCATAGCACTAGCTATGTAATAATGCCACAGTTGCACAGATATTGAAGGGAGAATAGGTTGTGTTTTTCCTCTAACTTGTATGAGTATTTCATCTTAAATAATCAAAACACGAATGTTATCAAGTTAAGAATCTAAATTTTTCCTTTATATCTGGAGTATATCCTGTTAAAGGAATATCAGCTAATTTCCCTTTTGAGACATTATACATTCTTTGAACTGTCCTCTTAGCTTTTGTCATCTTTAGTGCCTTTTGGTAGGGTGGAGTAGGCCCTGAGCTCACTTGCTGGAGGCTTTGGTATAAAGAAGTCCTGCATGTAGGCTAGAGTGGCTACAAAAGAAGCAGCCAATCAGGGGCCTTGAAGGTCCTATAAAAGGAGCCGCAGGACCAGCAAGCAGTCAGTGTCTCTGGAGACTTCAAGGTATGCAGGCCAGGAGAGTGGCTGGCTGAGAGCACAGGAGCACTGCAGACAGCTCTGTGTGGAAAGCTATTGAAGGTCAGTCTATGATGGGACTCTGAAATAAAGCCCTAAGGTAGGGGAAATGCTGGAGGCACCACTCCCTACCATGGTGGGGAACAAACTGTAGTTGAATGCTGCAGAGGGGTCTGGTTTTGGGCCCCGGTAGACATGTACTTCCAGACAGGGTTTGTGATTGTCACACAGGGTGGTGTGTGACTCACCCAGAAGGCTGAGTTGCCAAAGAGGGCATGTGCATTTGGCCAAAGGGGGTGCTAATGAGAGGAAAGTGCTGCCCCTATACATACCCTATGCTTTCCTATAGACCTTATATACTCATGCTGTGGCCATTTATTTTCCTTTAGTATGGGGCTCTTCAGTATTTAGAAACAGCTATGTTATGCTAAGCTATATTTTGGAAATGTAAACACATCTTCCCACCCTGTTTTAATGCACATCTAGCATACTAGATGTATCTGTGTGTATGCATTGAGTATCCAACCAATGGCTAACTGTTTTCCATATGTGGTGGATAGTTAACTCCCTTGAGCCTATTGCATTTTGCTGTTCCAATGTGTGGGGGTTTTTTAAGCCACCTGGTGTTGGATGCATGTCCTCTATCATAATTAAAGAAGCCAAAATGTGCAAAGATGGACACAGCACCAACTCATGGCTACTCATATCTCTAACTTGATAGTTTCTCCAACATCCCTCATGTCACATTAAAAATTGACTCCTCCTCATCACAATGAACAAAATGGTGCATCACTGAATTCCTTCCTGGGAAGCACAGGCTGGATTGCTGTCTTCCTTTCATTAATTATTGAATAAATTGGATTCTAAAAAGAGGTGGAGAAACCTTCAAGTGGCTGAGGAACCTCAGAAGTTCAAGTCTGGAATTAGCTCAGTGCCAGTAATTTGTTTAAAGGATGTGTTATAAAACATGGCTATCATGGGATCTGCTCAGAGACCCAGGCCTCACTAACAAAATGTTGTGATTTAAGAAATCATGGTGAAAAAGGGGTGCGTGCACAAACACACTTATTGCTACAGATAAGGAAAGATTACCTTATAGAAATAAAATATCTTCTGTTCAAATGCTTGAGTAAAGTGAACTCTAATCTGACTTTGTTTATATTTACTTTTAGATGACACAACACACTTTTTTGCTAGCTCCCTTGTTCTGTGAGTTGGCAGCTGAGGATGGCACAGCCAGGGAGTCTGTATCACATTTCTTTGCTGCAGTTCCCTCTTGTGGCACTAAGAAGCTTTGGGGAAGTGACTTCCTGCCCCTAACCTCTGTCAGAGGGAAGTTTGCTGCAGATGACAAAGGGGTGAGGGGGATGGGGGTTGGGCAGCATCTTGGAAGAAACCATAATGGAAAAATTCTCTCACTGCAGTGTAAAATCACTTTTACTCTTAAGTTTTCAGTGGACTTCAAGCTTGTGGGAATGCTGGAATGATATCTCTGGAGACAGCATTCTCTTCTGTTTAGGTGATAAGCCCCCACCCCCCTCAATATAGCTTTCCATTCTTGTTCAAAAAATCATTTGTTAATTAAATGTCCTTGGCTTTTACACTTAAATTTAAAAATTCAAAACAATGCATAGTGTCAAACCTCAGTCCTCAAATAACGAGTCAGGTCCACAAAAACAAAACTAGCTTAGGTTCCACAAGATTTAAAACAATTCTTTCTAGTTTGAGTCTTTGGGAGGCACCTACTTCACGTTTGCAAGCTTTTCTTTGTAACTTTGAGGCTTAGAAGTTTTCCATAGATTTTTAACCAAAGCTGAGTTTCTCAAGAAACTACATGACTCAAGGGAGTAGGGCTTGAAGAAAATCAAATATCATGAGTCTCATGATAAAGTTGTGACAGTTGGCAACACTGCAAAATGTCCTATTCGTCCCCTTCCCCCCCCATTGTAACCAGGTTTATAACCAATCAGTCTGAATGATAGAAGACTAAATTTAATGTGACTCAGCTGAATTTGGTCTTATAGACCACCTCCTTACCCTAGTTTTACTCTGATTCAGTTTCATGTGACTTTTTAGTGGAGTTACTCTTGGCTGAATTATGCCTGTAGGCTATGATCATTAAGTGACGAAAGTAAGGAAGTTCCATCTGAAAACAAACCTTTCCTTAACATAGCTCAACGTGTTACCAGTTACTTATTTCCTTTTTTTGTAGCGTTTAGTACCCCAATCGCAAACCAGGATCCCATTGTACAAACATGCAACAAAAAAGATGGGCCTTTCCCAAAGGAACTTGCAGTAGAAGTAATATTATATTATGAGCAGGTGAGTGGCTTCACCAGCCAGGGCAGGGAACTAAAAAGCTCTTAGCATTAGTGCTGTTAAGGCCCATTCCTCAGGGCTTGTTTTATTATCCCCCAAACAGTGTCACAGCAAAAGCAAATCAAATGAAAACAAATCAACTAGATCATTTCTAGGTGTAAATAGTCACAGCTTCATTGACTCATACAGCTAAACAAACAAAATTTCCTGTATTTCAGCTGGTCTTGGAGCAGTCACTGCTGTTCCCATTCAGAAAGTAGACTCCACACAGCTGTAAAGCTGCCAGGTTCATTATTTTTCCCCATGCCACAGGATTGGTGCTTTACTGTTTACCTAACAGAAATTCTATTCACTTCCAAATAAAACCTCCCCAAAGTTCAAATAGGCACTGCATCATGGTACCAATCAACAGTAAATCACAGTGCTAGAGCAAGGAATCTGTAGGTCGTTCGTGTCCAGCAGTGACGTCTTGAGCTTGCACAGGCTCATCTGTTGTGGACTTGCATGTGGCTGAGGAGTCCAAGCTTTGAACGGCATAGGCATTCACAGTGGGGGGACAAGGGAATTGTCCTGGCTATGTTGGTGCGGCTGTTGCTTTCTTCCCCTCTCGATCATCAATGAGGCATACACATCACTGCTGTTCAAAGTTGTCATATGCATGTCGTACAAGAGCACACCAGCCTGTTCGGTCTCTTCCATGCTGTTCTAGCTGATCTGGTTTTAAACCAGCATGAGCAATGTTGACCTTCACGCAGCCTTTATTTCTTGTGAGGCCTACCTTGGTTCCTTTTGCCCTGGGAGAGCTCACTGTAGAGGAGTTGCTTAGGGATTCTTCACTCCTCCATTCATATGACGTACCCCATCCAGTGAAGGTGGCCTCTCAGAATCATGGCTTCGATGCGTGTGGTTCCTGCTCTGTCCAGGACTTCCAGATTCATAACTCTGTCCTGCCATTGAATGTGCAGTATTGACCTCAGGCTGCATGTGTGGAAGTGCTCCAGAAGTTTTGTTTTTTCTGTGGAAGGTCCAGGTTTCACAGCCATACAGGAGACTGGTCAGCATGGAATGCTAGTTTCAAAACATGTAGTTTGTATTCCCCTTCTCCCCCAATGTCTAACATTCTCAAATGAATTAATCTAATGTTGTTAATACAGGTTTCAATATTTGCTTCTACTGCAGAATGCAATCACAGAAGGTTTCTTATCAGGCCTAAATAGGCCTATACTCCTTTGCAGCCTCTCTGTTGCACCATGGTTTTGGACTAGAAACAAATCTGCTTCTCTCATTAACAGTGAGTAATAGCTTACTGAGCGCATAGTTCCAGCAGTATTTGGACTGTGAAGGACGGAGTGGCAGGTCTAACAATTTCTTATTTTAAGACTTAGCTCTCCATTGTGATCCACCTATCAACTTTTGAAATATTTGTGACTAAAATGAGTCCGTTTTGGCACGTGACCATTCTCCCACCTGCTGACTATTGAAAATTCCAGATTTGGTCCTGAACTCAAACTTTGTCTCTGAATTCCTTCAAACTTCAGGAGTTTCCAAAATCTATAGCCAAATTTTTCAACTTTAGCCTATGTCTTTCCATAGACAGTGTCATTAGGTGCATGGGAGCACTAATGAACAAAGTGCACAGAATGTGCAACAGAAGGGAAGCATATAGCCACTGAACAATGGCTTATGCCAGAGGCACTTAATGCTGCTGGTATTCTGTTCCTTATCTTGCAGTATTGTAGACTCTGATCATGCTTGAGGCTTATTTTACAGTTTAACAAGAAGGCTTTGGTGGTGATGGGTTAAAATGTGCACTGAAATTAAATGACACAGGAGTAACTGTATTTTGAGAACTATTTCCACAGGGGAGTTTTGAAAACCCAGAATTCCTGTGAATATTAAAGATAGCCAAGATTCTCTAATGAGGCTGTTAGATATACTTGCTGCATGCTTGATTTAGCTCAGCTCCATATGCTCAGTTGGACATGTCTTGTTACTGTTTCCTTTTAAATGAGTCTGGGCTTCTAATCAGCAGATATGGTCACCCAAGCTGTTTTTACCTCTTCTCTCTTAGAGTTGGGATATCACAAGATGCAGGCAACTAAGCAGTTCTTTTGTGGGAAATGTGGGAGAATAAATTGCCAATGTTACCAGACAAACTGTACTAATGAAGCTCTTGGTTCAAGCCACAAGCTGATTGCCTTAAGAGCTCAGCAAGAAATGTCTTACCCATATGTTGCATTGCTCAATTGACTGTCACTAGTTGCACTGCAAGGTGGGTAGATATATATTAGAGGCTGAACTGTGACGGTTAAAATGCAAGGAAGGAATCTGAGGATTAGTGAAATAGTGTGGAATATATATTTGCTTTTTACTGATATCAGTCAGTCCTGCAGCACATGGACACTCCTCATCATGTTGATTACAATTATCTGAATAATGGGTGTCTCTAATGCAACCTGCCCAGGCTGTTCCCCACTCTCCCACCTTGAGTGCAGAAGGTGGGAGTCTGCAAGAGACTTTAAAAATACCTTGCCGCTCAAGGCTTGCGTGTTAACTCCAAGGTCACAGATTCCCTGGCCTTGCATTAGTATCTTTGCTCTCCCTCGTATGCAAAACCGCTTTGAGAACCCAGGAAGGTGCACTTGGGAATTCCTCCTTGTGAGGTGCCTCAGGCTTTTTAACCTCTTTCTGAAGAGAGCTTAAACTGTAATTTCCTCTTAGTAAGCTGGCTTTGCAGACTTGCACATGTGAGCATAGCCTCCTGCTTTTAGGACACAGGAATCAGATCATAGCCTTAAAGGGGTGATTTTTTTTTTTATTACCAAAACACACTTGAGCTGTGCCTACAGTAGCTCCAGCTCTGCAGGGAGCATGGCAAGTACGGTGTTGGGACATTATTAGTGTAGTGCATATGCAGCACTTCATTAAGCTAATTCTCCCCCCATGGCAACTTGGAAGTGCTGGCTTGCATGTAGCTGCAGCTAACCCGCCAGTACTTTGAAGTGCCTGGGCTCAAAATTTTGAGTAAAAGCAGGGACCTATCTAGAAGATGAGTCATGGGTCAGGAAAAATCTCCAACCCTTAGATCTACTGCAGCTATATATCTAGTTAGATGGGTCCAAGGGTAACTGTTAGGCTGTTTCAGCAAAAACAACAAGGGGTCCATTGGCAGAGTGTGTGTGTGTTTAATGGCATAAGCTTTTGTGAATTTCAACCCACTTTTCATCAGATAGTAGGCATACGCAAATGTTCACAGGAGAGCTCATACAATCAGGGTGGATGTGCATAAAAAGTGGAGAATACTTAAAATTGGAAATTACTTATTGGTTATGGCTCTGTCCATGGCAGTCCCTATTCTGACCCATTCTTAGCCACATCCACCCTTGTTGCATTAGCTCTGTAACACTCCCATCTCCGTATCCATCCCATCTTTTTTCTTAATGCATCTGAAGTAAATTACAACTTGTGAAAATTTAGGCTACAAGAAATTTGTTAGCCTTTAAGGAGCTATAGGACTCTGTGGGTGCTTTTTTTGCTAGTGGATATTCATCATTCTCACATCTGGCCTATGATGCCTATATCCGCCCCCTACTTTACATGCCTGCCTCCTAACAGGGAACAGATATGCTTAAATAGAGAGTGCTCTGCTCCCTGCACTTTCTGGTTAAAAATCTGATCTCTGATGTCAGAGCCTATGTAGGACAAGAAAAACAAGCCTCAGCACTTGGGGTCAGGGGAGAGCCCTATATCTCCTCCAACCCCTAGATGCAGCTCTAGAAGTCATTATCAGCTTCCATCTTCTACATATTTACCCTGACTGTATCTCTACAGCCTTTGTGTGGCCACGTCTACACTACAAGATACATTTGACTACATTAATACAATTTTTGTAATTCTGGAATTAAGGTCAAATTTGACCATCCTCACCTCCCATGTGCTCCTCACAAAGTCAACTCATTGCTGCCACACTCAAATGTTGGCTGTTACAGTAGTGTGTGTAGGACCCTATCCCACAGTTCCCTCATCCCTGTAGCATTCTGGGTATGCTTGCTGTTCTTTGATGTTATCTTCCCATATTGTGCATTCTTCATTTCCCCTCCTGTGCTAAGCAAGTGACCACTTTTTTCCCGTTGAAAGGAAGGAAAAGTAGGGCATCCACACAGATGGCAAAAACATTTTACAGAAATGTCTGTCTTCTGCAGCTGAATTCTCAGCTGGCCATCCACTGAGTGTCCCCCAGCTCCTGTGATTGCATCTGAGCCCTGAAAATAATACAGGGACCCTGACTGCATTCTCAAAGTTAGAAGACAGAATAGAAAAGTCTAGGGGGTAAAAAAAGACTTCCAACTCTCCTCCTCACTACATAGACATTGCCAACACAGATTATGGCAGTGAAATATCACACACTGAACTTATAACACAAACAGGAATCTCAACTAGCCCCTGCCCATGTTTCTGAGGGGGGTCAAAGCATGAAGAGATGTTAGCAAAAAGACTTCATAACCAAAATATCAAACCAGCAGGTGTCTACAATGGACAGTGAGCTCCCAAAAATATTTTTGGGGGGGGGGGTGCTGTGGTCTGCAGCTGAAGTGCCACTTGGAATGCTGAAGTAGTCCCTCTCAACTATCTTAGCTGCTGGGGGAGACTTCCTCCTGGCAGCTGCAAGTCCCTGAATATCTTTCACACCCTTTGTGCATGTTTAGGGTTCCATCTATGACCTGGTGCTGCCTGGCAGCATGGTCAGCACCGAACAGCAGACATGCACTTTATTGGGCTGTGAGCTACCCATGTGATGCAGCTGAGTGTGGGAAAGACCCCAGCTGCATGGTGCCTGTGGGGGAGGGAAGGGTTTTCACACAAATGTAAACCACAGAGTTTCTTGGCATCTTTTGCAAGCATGACCCCCACAACAGCCTTGTTGACACATGGTGCGACAGGGCAGCGGCTAGCGCCAGGCAGCACTGAAAAGTAAGTGTAGAGGCAGAGCCATGAACTTGCTGCAGGGGCTAGTTGTAATGGGTAGAGGCGCTCACAGCGTTAATAGCAAAGAGAAATTTCTCAGGCTGTCATACAAACATGAGGCTGCAGGCTTGCTGCTCCTCTCTTCCAACTACTAATTAACTGGAGAGCAGTGGCCAGAGTGGAACACTGAGGGGCATTGTGGGTTACATACAAGACACCTGTGGAGACTAACAAATTTATTTTTTCTTTAAGATGGGGAACTTGCACACTGGCCTTTACTCAAACTTCTGAGTTCAAGCTTGATGCTAATCCTGTCAGGTAACTGCAATATTGTAATCTCATACTAGTGTTCCCTAAATTGGGCTAATGCTATTTAAAGTGAAGACAGTCACATGGTAATATCGAGCTAACCACCTTAAATTTGAATTTATCTCGTAGTGTAGATGCAGCCTGTGTTCCCTATTTCTTTAAATCTGTACAGCAAGCCAATCTGAGGAAGGTTCATGGTAAAAATGCTATCAAACAACATCGGGGATAATACAGTTTTCATTCTCTAGTAAACTTCCCTATTCAGTCTTAGAGGACAGTGACAACTCTTGGGCTTTTATGAAACATTTGTTTTTGTTTTTTAAAAAAAATGGGTCTCATGCCACAACTTCTAGTCAGAGGTCACATTCTGTTTGCTTGGATCCCTGCCTCTTAATTAAGACACGTGCTAGAACAGGCTGCCTTCCCTTTTGGTTGACCTTCATGATTACAAGCCAACCAGTCTTTTATGGTTTCTCTTCCTGCCTTGAAGGCAAGGGATGTTTTGTTCTCTGCAGTGTGGGGGCAATAGCTGTCAAAATTCAAAACCAATCCTAATTAATGTTACAGTAAAACTGTGTGGCTTATTTGAAAAAGAGAGGAGAGACAAATTAAAAATAATGCTTTTGCTCTTATTGTTATACAGTTTGCAGCTAGAGGAAGCTGTGTTAGGTTGGACAGAAATATACCTGATCAAAGGTTAACCTTGCATGCCAAGAGATCAAGACTGCTTGGTGCTCTTTCTTTCCCTGAACACATGACCCATGATTTCTGGTCTCCCAGAAAGCCCATCTCTACCTTGCAAGAGGCTTGGATATACCAGCCACACCTAGATCTTTATTGTAGGAGCAAGCCAGGAAATAGTTTCCCTGACTCTTGTAATAAGGTTGAATGGTAGCAGTGATCTAGGAGACTCTGGGTCTTTTGAACTAAGAGCATTTCTGGCATAACACTGAAGTGTCTTCCTCAGTGGAAGAGGAAGGATGGCCCAGTAGGTAGAGTGGTGGCCTGGAAATTGAGTTCCATTTAGCTATTTTATTGATCGATTTTTGTCCTGAGGTTGAGTTATGAGGACTTTCTTCTTGCAGCTTTTATAGACTCTCAAGATTTCTGTGGGTAGTGGAGACTCCCTCTCTCAATCGGATATAAAACTTGTGAAATCTTCAATGTTCCAGTATGCATCAGTACTATTTGTAGAAATCGGTGTTTAAAATTGTTCGCATGCTTAGTGTCTTTGGTAGACTTGGACTTTGATCATGAGGTTGCATTTTCAAGAAGTTCACTGTGCTTCAATCCAGCTGGGTGAGTGTGGTTTAGCCATTTATGCAGAAGATATTTCTGGGCATACATACATACAGTTTTGGATCCAGATTTGGGCTTAGATTTTTGAAGAACCATGCACATACCTACAAGGATGCATTTAGAATGTTTCTGGGTTTTGGTTCTGACCCATGTCTGAATTGTAGACAGCTGAACAGATCTGATGGTATTAACTAAGGACTAAACATGCCTGGATGTGTGTGTGTGGGGGGGGGGGGGCAGGGGGTGGAGGGGTCTTCAGCTATACTATATTTAATTTTAGCATGTACGCACTTCTGTTTTATGGGCTTTCTGAAACACTGCCAAAGTGATGGCTATGAGTGTGCTTACAATATGCCAATGTGTATGTATTTGTTAGTGCCAGTAGGAGCCACAGAAGACATACATATCTGTGCCACTATGACCAGCTCCCCAGGCCAGTTCCACATACAGAGAAACCTGTTACAAAAATACCCCAAGTACACACATGCCGCTTTTCAAACTAAAATCTTCTATTGCTCCCACCAGGACTGACCAAGTCCCTAACCAACAAGATTCTGAACCATTTGCAGGAGGCTTACACTGATCATGTAAGCTAATCTCCAGTATTCTCCTTACTGCCACTCTTTTTATGAAAGTTTACTTTGTCTCAAGTTTGGACCCAACTTCCCTCAGCTAGATTGATCTCTGGAAAGCTCAAACCAGTGTGGGGCTTCTAAGGGAGCCCACCATTTCAAAAGCAGAAATCTAATGTCTTCCAGCTGGGGACAGTCTCAGCAGCCACCTTCGGGAAGATTATTCTTGTACCTGTTTTCTTTTTTGCCAGTCTTCCAGAAAATGAAGAAATGCCAGCAATCCATTAGGCTGCCAAAACAGTAGAACTGGTCTTAGCTTTTGTTCACCTATAGTTACTCAAAATCACATCTGTAATCCTCATCCAGTGAAATATAAAAGCATTTTAGCGCCCATTATTTAAAAGGACACATTCCCCATTGTGTACTTTGTCTACAGTCAGGTGTTCCACTGGAGAGACATTAATGGAAATATTCTTAGTTGCAGTTCTTATAAGATTTTTGTAGCATGCAAAGTACAGTTATTGATTCCAATGCCTTTATCTTCCCACTGTGATTAGATAGGCTAAAAGCCTTTAAAAATGTTGAGCTGATGCAGTGCTTCAGAATGCATTATAAATACTAATCCTCTCCCCAGCAGAAGTAATTGTTCCAGGCTCCTTCCACGTGACTGAGAATATCCTGTTTTATATGGAGCAGCCTGGCTCATGTGATGAGTTAGCCTTCTTTATGGCCTGCCCAAAGCAGAGATGCACCTTTTGAGGCTTCAGAACATGTTAGTGAAAGTTTTCAGCAATGTGGAAAACATAAATGTTGTAGATATTACTAGGCATATTTTTAGTGCACAAACTGGCATTTGAAAGAGGGGATGTGTGACTGACAGCAGAAAGGTTGGCTTTTTTTACAACAGCACATGGACTAAATATAAATTATATGCACTATTACAGCATTTGAGAGCCTGCTACCCAGCTGATATCTACTGTAACACACCCCAATGTGTACAATGTACATGAGATATGAAAGAATGTAAAATTTTGTTTAAAGTAGTACTGATTTGGTTTCTCAGAATACATAGGTTTTTTTTTTGTTCTATTATGCAGGGCTTTTGAGCTACAAGGTAAACTTTGTCATTTGGAGGTCTGGATAAATTATAGTTAACTTATAACAGTACTTTAACTGCCTAATGGGGGAGGGGATTGTCAGTTAATGCAGTAGCATCTTCATGAGGGAGGTCTGAATTCAAGAACATAATATCCATTACTGGGTCAGACTAAAGCTCCATCTAGCCCAGCATCCAGTCAGCCAACAATGGCCAGTTCCAGGTGCCCCACAAGGGATGGACCAAAGACCATGATCAAGCAACTTGTCTTCTGCCATCCATCTCCAGCCTCTGACAGGCCAGGGACATGATTCCTACCCCCTGGCTAATAGCTTTTTATGGACCTAACCTCCATGAATTTATCCAGCTCTTTTTTGAATTTGTCTTAGGTCAGGAGATGATCTCATTCTAGACTCTAGTGAACATTTGTTCACTTCACAAAATGGCAATGCCATATGCAGTCTCTCTATTGTAGACAACAGCTGTCAGAGCATCAGGCTTGTTAACAGGCTGAGTTCAGAATGGTGTTTGTCAGAGCTGCAATGCAAGGAATGCCTTCAAGCAGCAGACTGTCTCAATGAAGTCCTCCTTTAGAAAACACCAGCCCACATGGTGGTCAAAAATTGTGTATGCATATAAATATAGACAAATCACTGATAATACTCAAAACATTTGTGAAATACAAAGGCAATCCTAATGTATTTCTCAATATTCCAATGGCTAGGAATCTGATCGGTTTCTATCTGATGTGTACTTCTAATTATTATGGAAAGTTACAGTGGCATTCCTCTGAAGTTTAGAAAACCAGCAACTCCTGGGAAATGTTACTGACCCAAAAACATCCATTTCAATCCAGGGATACTATGTAGAACATCTGTAAGTGTGTGTGTGTGGTTTTTTTTTGATGTTTTCCTTTATCGACCAAAATAGTTACAAAATCATTCAGGATAGAGAAAATCCAGGAAAACTGAGCATGGCATTTTGCTATCAGTCAGAAAGGGCAGGAAAAGTAGGATTATCATCTAGTAAACAAAAGGTAGAAATTTCCACTCAGCTTCCACTGATCAAAAGTTTATAATTTAATAAAAAATAAAAATGTGAATGTGTATATTATAATACTGATTGATCCCAAACAATTGTCAGTAATATTGATATGGACCTGCTGTATCAAAGATACAATTTTTGAGTCCCCCTCCTGGTTTTCAAGAGCATGAATTCATACTCAGTTTAACAAATTCAGGGTTTGACTTCTGTTGGTTTGTCCTGCTTTCCTAAAAATTGCCGCTGTTTATTCATGCACACTTTTCTTCCTACTCTGACTTCTATGAAGGCCAATTTAGTGCTGCCTGTAGCACTGAAGAGGAAAAATAGAAAGTTGATAAATGAGTTAATATAATTTGCATAAACATTGCTAAATTAAATGCAGCTACTATTGCTTATAGATAAGGGATTCAGATTAAAAGATTAGAGGATCAAAATATCTTTGAAGTTCCTTAGTAACAAGAGAAGGAGCCATGTTAGTCTAGATACTATCAAAACAAAAAAGCAGGCAAGAAGTGTTTAAAGACTAACAAATTTATTAGGTGAGCTTTCATGGGACAGACCCACTTCTTCAGACCATAGCCATACCAGAACCAACTCAATATTTAAGGTATAGAGAACCAAAACAGTACTCAAGTTGACAGATGAGAACAAAAATTATCAAGATGAGCAAATTGGAGAGCAGAGGGGTGGGGGAGTCAAGAATTAGATTAAGCCAAGTATGCCAAAGAGCCCCTATAATGTCCCAGAAAGTTTTCATCCAAGTTCAAACCACGTGTTAATGTGTCAAATTTGAATATGAGAGAGTAAAGCAGACTGGAGATTCTTCAGCAAAATGGAGACTCTTAAGTCGTTAACAGAATGATCCACTCCATTAAAATAGACGAACAGATTTGTGGATCAGGAATGTTTTGATGTCTGTTTTGTGCCCATTAACTCTTTGAGAGTTTGAAGCCTGTCCAATATACAAAGCATCTGGGCATTGTTGGCACATGATGGAATATATGATATTAGTTGGGGAGCATGAGAATGTGCCCATGATGTTGTGAGTAACCTGGTTAGGTCCAGTGATGGTGTCACCAGAATAGATATGTGGACAAAGCTGGCAGTGTGCTTTCTTGCAAGGAAAAGTCCCAGGACTGTTTTTCCTGTGGTATAGGCTGTGGCTATTGGTTAGAATCCTCAAAAGGTTGGGATGTTGTCTGTAGGAGAGAACAGGCATGTCACCTAGGGCCTTCAGGAGTGGGCATCCTGATCAAGGATAGGTTGTAGGTCTTTCCTAATTCGTTGCAGTGGTCTGAGTTGGGGGCTGTAGGTGATGACCTGTGGTGTTCTGTTCTTGGCTTTTTTGGGCCTAGCTTGGAGTAGCTGGTCTCTGGGTATTCGTCTGGCCCTGTCGTTTTTGTTTTTGTTTCTGCTGGTGGGTAATTCAAGTTTATGAATACTTGGTACAGATCTTGTAGTGTTTGGTCTCTGTCAGTTGGATCACAGCGAATGCAATTGTATGTAAGGGCTTGACTTTAAATAATGGATCTAGTTATGTGTGCAGGATGGAAGCTAGAAGGGTGTAGGTAAGCATAGCGATCAGTGGGTTTCCTGTACGGTGTGGTACCAATCCATCCTTGACTTGTACTGTAGTGTCCAGGAAATGTCTCTTGCATGGAGTAATTGAGGCATAAGGTGATGGTGGGGTGCAGATTGTTAAAGTCTCTGTGGAATTCTTCTAGAGCTTCTGTACCAAGGGTTCAAATCATAAAGATGTCATCAATGTATCTTAAGTAGAGGAGGGATAATAGGGGACAAGAGCTGAGGAATCATTGTTCCAGGTCAGACAAATATTAGCATAATATGGGGCCATGTGGGTGCCCATAGCAGTTCCACTAATCCTGGAGATATAAATTGTCCCCAAATCGGAAATAATTGTGGGTGATAACAAAGTGCTTGTGTTGACATCAGGGGTGGTATTCCTGATTGCTTGTAATCCATCTTTGTGTAGAATATTAGTGTACAGAGCCTCTACATCCATAGTGGCAAGGATGGTGTTGTCAGTAACTTTTCCGATGTTTTATAATTTCCTCAGGAAGTCAGTGGTATCTCATAGATAGCTGGGAGTGTTGGTGGCATAGGGTTTGAAGAGGGAGTCGATGTAACTGCATAGTCTGGTGGTGAGGGTGCCAATGCCCAAAATGATAGGGCATCCAGAGTTTCTAGGTTTGTGGATTTTGGGGAAGTAAATAGAATAATCCCAGGTTGGGGCTCAGATGGTGTGTCTGATTAAATAAGGTCCTGGATAGCAGCAGGCAGTTAAGAAGTAGTTGTAATTTCCTATCATCATGAATAAGTCAGACAATGAACAGGAGGCAGCCAGACAACTCCAACACCACATTTTACAGACCTCTCTCCACTGATCCCACTTCACAATTCAAAACCAATAGCCACAGTCTATACCGCAGGAATACCAGTCCTGGGACTCTTCCTTGCAACAGAGCCTGCTGCCAGCTTTGTCCACATATCTATTTTGGCAATACCATCACTGGACCAGCCAGGTTACTCACAAAATCATGGGCACATTCTCATGCTCCTCAAATAACATCATATATGCCATCATGTGTCAACAATGCCCAGATGCTTTGTATATTGGACAGACTTCAAACACTCTCTCAGACAAAGTTAATGGGCACAAAACAGACATCAAAACATTCCTGATCCACAAACCAGTCAGTCTACATTTTAACGGAGTGGATCATTCTGTTAATGACGACTTAAGAGTCTGCATTTTATTAAAGAATTTCCAGTCTGCTTTACAAAGAGAAGCTGCTGAACTCTCATTCAAATTTGACACAAACATGTGGTTTGAACTGGGATGCAAACGTTCTGGGACATCATAAGGGCTCTTTGGCATACTTGGCTTAATCAATTCTTGACTCCCCACCCCTCTGCTCTCGGATTTGCTCACATGATTTTTTTTTTTTCTGATTTGTTAACTTTGATTACTGTTTTGGTTCTCTATGCCTAAATATTGAGTCTGTTCTGGTTATGACTATGGTCAGAAGAAGTGGGTCTGTTCTGCAAAAACTCACCTAAAATTATTTTGTTAGTCTTTAAAGTGCTACTTGACTGCTTTTTTGTTTTGAAGTTTAGACTTTTTGTTTTTACTTAAAGTGGAAATCAAAATACAGGTAACAGGAGCACCATGAAAACTGGAACTTAGGTGGAAATCTCTTTTTGTGGAGAGGAAAATGTCTTGCAAAGCATAAATTGTTTATCTTATGTAGAGCGTGATTCAACTGCTTGTGAATTCAATGAAAATCTACGGGATCAGGCACAGTTTGCTTAAACACATCTTGCTTTGACCTTCAAAGGGAAATTTTTTTTTTCCTTCTTCTGGGAGATAACTGTTGCAATTGAGGGCCCTAATCTAAGGCCAAGGTCTTGTATCCAGATTTGAGGAGCTGTAAGGTAGTAAGTCTCTGCCACTCAGTGGCAGCTATAAATAGCTCCTGCTTCACCACCAGAGACTTTCTGTGAACAGAACATGGGAAGTCCCACCTCAGAGTCTGCCTGGTAGTAGCCTCATGGGTCCTGATTGGCTCACTGCCCTATGTAACAGAAGAGGGTTCTAGGACATGTCCAGTAAATAGGACAGATCTCCTGTAGCTGCTGTGATTATTCCTGCTCTCAAACACCTGGTTTTGTTCTAAGCCTGGTTTGGACCCCACCACTTGACCTAGTCTCTGATCCTTGGTATCAGCCACAGTCTGGAACTTGACTTTGATTTCCTTTTGCTACACTCAGCCTTGGGTTTGACCCTTCTGTCTGTTCTCATCATGATCCTGAAAACTCAACTGCTATGGAAGTCTAAGCTAAGCATGTGTGCTCTGTTTCATAGTGCTCTACATTGCAATGGCTAAGCTCCAAGAAACAACCCCCCACCCCGTCCCAATCCCTCTGTACAAAACTATAAAACCTGCCTCTCCAGTATCAGATTTCAGGGAGGAAGATGTGAATGCACTCACTTGCATCAGAGGTTTAAATAGCAGGCTTATTCTGATCCTTGCTTTTACCACTGAATTCACAGGGAGCAGCAGCAGACCGGAAGTTTTTCCATAGTCCTAAAGGAAACCTAGACTTAACTTGCTATGACAGGCTGGACTTATGCTCAACCAAGTTGGAGCAGGGTGTGGGGAGGAAGCATGGTAGAAAAGGTGCTTGCTCTCAAATTTCACTTGTCTGTATATATGATCCATGTGTCATTATTATGGACTTGATCTTGCAATGTGCAGAGCCACCCTGCTGAGTATCCCTCCAATTGTATTGAAATTGAGTTGAAAGCACTCTGCACCTCCAGGGGCTTGTGCCTGGACTGCACAATCAGGCTGCATGAGCTGGTACCTTTGATTTTATGTATGGCATCAGAATGTTGAAAATCCGTTTTGGGATTTTGTGTGTTAAACTTCAGTAGCAATGTATGTAATTTCTTTTCAGTAATGGAAAAGAAATGAGTGTAGATTACACTTTTTAGCATGCCTAAAGTAATCCTGTGTGCATAGATAAGGCATTGGAGGTGCACAGGGGCCACATGCACCCCCACAGTGTCATCCACTCCTGCATTCGCTGTCAGTGATTGCACTGCTTCCAATGGGTGTGGGGGCAGTTCCTCCCTCTCTCCCTGGAGTGGCACAGCCCAAGAGCAGTTCAGGCTTCCAAGCTGGCACTGTTCTCAGGCTGTGCTAATCCAGGAGTGGAAGGGACTGTCCTGCACCCACCAGAAGCAGTGTGGCGCCCCTACAGGAAAAGGCAGGCGGGAGTTTGCAGGGGAGAGGTGTATGGTCAATGCGCCCCCCCCCCCCCAAAATCCCCACACTGGTCACATCGGTCATTAATCTCAAACTCTGTATCTCACTTTACAATATACATGTCTGTATTTCCATAATGGAGGCTATGGGTGATCAACATGTATTTCAACATTGTTGTTGGCCCCCAACAAAAAAGTTTTGAATGTAAGATCTAAGTACTCTTTAGGACTTTTTTAAAAGTCGACTGGAAAACCACTAAGCAGTTTTCAACACCTGACACTTTACTGCCAGGGATGAATGTGTGTTTTATGTTTAGAGTGCATATTTTCTACTGCTGCATTTTTTTGATTTACTCTAAATCTCATTTGTTTGGGGGATGAGAAGATACTATTCCCACATTTCTAACCTTGAATATGCCTGTAACAACTGTGCATATCTAAAGATTTTATTTAGACTTCCAGCCATTTGGAGACTTGGCAATAATCACACTAGAAACATGATTGTCACTTCTCTCCAACTTTAGTTGGTTGCCATCAACACAATAATCCAGAACAAATTATCTGTCACAAATCTTCTCCACAATAAAATTCCAAATGAAAGGATTTTGATAAGGCTTTTTTACCAGTTAGAACAAAGCACATGCATCTGATGAAGTGGGTCTTTGCCCACAAAAGCTTATGCTCCAAAATATCCCTTAGTCTATAAGGTGCCACACGACTTCTTGTTCTCAAAGCTACAGACTAACATGGCTACCTCTCTGATACTGGCCTACATAATGTTAGGGTCCATTGCCTTTTTTTTTTTTTCCAAACATTTCTATCTGTGCCTTCACTCAGGGTTCCCAAGTGCTCAAAAGGAGCTCCTTCGTAACATCTGCAAAATTATTCTTCACACCAACTCCCATTCCTCTGTGCATTAAAAATCTCCTTTCGCAATTCTTAGAATCAGCAGTTTGGCAATTGAGGCATTTAGATGAGATGGCATTTTTGTCAGCACCAATTGGTCAAAAATCATGAATCAGACCCTTCAAAAATAATGTATATTAAAAAAAAAAATGCTATTGTTCAGGTGGTCCAGGATGATGGCCTCTGGTGTTGTCTTTAGTGCTGGGCTTCTTTCTGGACAGACTAAAAGATATTAGATTAAACAAAGCCCTACACCAAGGAGGTCTGTTTGCCTCCTGAGCACAGATCCCAGGACCCAGTCAGTTCCCTGCTGCAAACCCAGGCAGGAGAGCTCCACCCTAGTTCACACTAGACCCTGCCCAAGCCTCCTAGCAGGGAGTGGCTGGTAAGGAAGGGTGAGACCAAGGACAAGGTACAAGTGAGTCAACCACAGTAACTATTTTATTTAACTATTAAAACAACAAACTAACCGTACTTAAAACCCTTAACTATAAACTTACTAGATACCATTGTTGAAGTGGTGATTCCTGAATGCAGTTAAGATTTTTATTGAACCAGAAGGCAAAAGTTAATTTGTTAAGGAGGGAAAGGTATAAAGGGTTAGGAGTTTAAGATCCCTGCTGCCAACTTATACAGGCGGAGGGAGGGGTGCTAACGCCAGCTCCTGACCAGGGGCAGGGCACTACATGTCCCTGAAATATAAACCCGGGGGTGGGGGGCAGTCAAGGTTGTCTTTATTTGTGGAAGGCCTTCTGTTTCCCTCTGTGGGCTTTATAAGTTGCTCTTGGGAGGCCTTAGCTCTCCTTCAGGAAGCACTGTGTTGGCAGTCTGCAGGAGGTGAGGAGGCTGAGTCTTCACTCACTATTATATATAAATGGAGGAATATACAGGTAAAACAGGGTGAGGACTAATACCTTCCTAATAAAAATATTAAATACTTCAATAGGTACTATAACAACACTAATATAAATTAACAATTAATAAATGTGCTGTATTTGAATACCCTGGGCTCTCAGACCCAGCCCTGAGGGTCAGGCCCTCGGGTTCTGCACCGACCCCGTCGGGCCGGCACACTGTAGGGGGGCAACCCCCTACTCCCCATTTGGGGGCCCCGATGTCCGAGGTGTATGTGGAGTATCAGTTCAAGTAAGTTTACGTGTCTCAACGTGTGTGTGTGTGTGTGTGTGTGTGTGTGTGTGTGTGTGTGTGTGGTCCAATCCGGTAGAAGTGTCAGCTTGGGTAAATGAGGAAGCCAATGGTCAGAATGGTGGGACACAGAGGCGGTGAGATGGCGGCCTCCAGGATTGGCAGCTGAGTGTGCAGTACCCGCCAAAGGCGGGCCAGTTCAACACTCAGCCACTGCTCCATGGAGACCGTTGGCTGCTGGCGCTGCTTGGGAGAGGAGCTGCTGCTTGAGAGCGTAGGCGCAGCTCGAGCCCAGTCAGCGCCGCAGGTGTAGTGGCAGCGCTGAAGTGATTTAGCTCAAGGATAGTGATTTCAGCTAATCTTTGCCGCTCTGGGCTTGCCTAAGGGCTCGGCAGATGCAGCTACGCCTCCCTATGTGGAGTAGCAGAAGCAAGTCTGTGTCCTCCAGGGCCACAGAATGCCCCGCAGCACCTGCTTAATGCAGGGAGTTCATGTAGTATTCATAATTCCAAATGAATATTCATGATTTCACCTGCAGTTTTCAATTAGGCCTTCTGGGGCTTGGAAGGTGCTAGAAGTTCTCACTCTGCCCAATCAGAGGCCTAGAATTCAAACACTTGATCATGAATAATTCATGAGTGCAGGTTACCAGGGGAGCCAACTGACAAAAAGTGACTGTTGGTAATGCTGCTAAATGGCAGCCTCTGAGACTTTGGATTCTTCATGTGCCTGCACTGATTTTTTTTGATTTACATAGCCAAAGGCGTGTATTCCCTGGCCCACGGGGACGATAATGTCCTAAGATGCTAAAAATCACAACATTTAGAAACCATGTTTTCAAGCTTTTCTTCACAGCCATGACCATTAGAAACTTTTGTCCCACAGAGAAAATCAAACTCTGAGGTAATCACATGAGTCCCAGAGATGAGACTTTCCAAACACCACTGAAATCACAAGACTCTATAGCAAAATTGAGTTGGCAACACATGTAACCATGTTCCCAGCTGCCCTTCTAGTAGAGCTGGATATGTTCAGTGTTGTCCACAGTGCAAATAAACATTGTCAATTTCATTTTCATGTGGTTTGATCTCTCCCTGTCCTACCCCCCACCCCACCCCAAATCTAAGGTGTTTGCCATGAATATTATATATGTGATCACAAAGGAGGTAGCCAATAGTTAGTTGACTCCTGTACTGTGGGCAATCTCTCTTAGAGTCAATTGGAAGAGGCACACAGCAGGAAAACAAGCATGTAGCTGACTGGCCAAACCATAAGATGCTTCTATTTGTCTAAATCTTTAAAATGCATCCATGCTGAACTCTTTCTGCTGCATTTCTTTGCATTGTCAAACTATTGTGTTCTTTGCCTTATGCCCTATTGCCCAGTCGTACTTCAAAGGGGCACCATAATCACCTCCAGGCACTGACTGTTTGTAGCATCGGGGTACAGTGACCATCCATCCCAGTCTTACAGGGTCTGTCCCTTATTTAAACAGGTATCCTGCCTTTTGCCCTTTTTTAAAAATTCAGGGCTCCTGTTTCCTGGCACCTGGTATTGTGGGGCAGCAGCATCTACTGCCAGGGAACCTCCTTGCAGGGCAGCTGCCCAGTGCCCCATGCCTTGGGGCAGCAGTCCCTAGTGACAGAACTCCTCTGTGGGGCAGCTGTCCCATTCCCCAGGACCCCACAGCAGCAGCCCCTGCTGCAGGCAAGCTCCACCATAGGGCATCTGCTCCATTCTCTAACGTCCCCAGGAGGCTGTACAGCCCCCATGCACAATGCTCATGATAGGACAGCAGCCTTCATATCTGAGGCATATTGGCATGGGACAGCAGCTCCCATCCTTGGAGGCAGTTGTCCTGTATTTGCCATAGGACAATGTGGTCAACCTATATCAAGGCCAAAATCTAGAACAACTCAATACAAAAATGGACTCCTGATACAGAACACTTTTTCTTTTCTATGGCCCTACTACTTTTCCCTGGCTTGGATTGAGCAAGACATAGCTACCTTAACGTAAAGCTGCCTTTTTACTTTCTGGGGTTTGGGACATAAATTGGTTCTGTTTCCCACACTTCCTGCATTTTCTGCTCAATAGATTCAGTTCTTGCTTCCATGGCTGGGCAAAATCCAGCATTCCCAGTGGTCCGAGACCCTTTGTGCTGCCCATTTGCTCTGTTTTATGGTGCCACTCTGTCTGTTAGTCACATTCTCTTGCTTGCTGTGGATTGGGTACAGACTGACTGGCACTGCCATCGTCTTTCACATACCATGTGCTGGACAATAACATCAGAGGCCTCTTTCTAAAACTAAGACGACTTTTTCCTTTTAGAGAATTATTTATAAGGATGGTACAGCCAGCATTCTAGCCCTGTGCAGGCAGACAGGCTTCTTGGTGCTTCTTCCATCCTGTTTCTTCCTGCAGCGTGTGCTCTTCCCTTTCAGTTCTATGCAGGCTGTTCAAAATGCCATTATTTATACCCATTATTCTGATCTCTGTCCCAAACATGCATGGACCATCTCCAACCTAGCCCCTTTTCAAAGGGTTGGAGAAAAGGACAGGCCTTCCAGCATGTCTGGATGTGGAATCTAGATTTACCCCTGCAAAGATGTCATATGTGACTACACATTTCCAATATCCTATTTGGTAATATCATCACTTCTGGAAAGATAAACAGGAAGCATATTAGTCCATGAAACTAGTCTGAACTAGGGATGTAAAATCCCATTTAATGAGTCAATTAACCCATTAATGTTAAATGGGGTGGAGGGAGCAGCTAGAGCAACCTCCCTACTGGAGTGTCCTTGCCTGTAGTGCACCTCAGGTGGGCTGCTGCGGACGGGAGGCTGCGTATTAACTGTTATATCCCTAGTCTGAACGTTTATTGCATTGTGTTCACTTCATGCTCAAATCCTGCGCCTTGATCCTCTTAAGGAGTTTCATACAGCTGCAGAGATCTACTTGCATGAAATTGCTTTAAGGTTTGCAGTGTTAGTGAAGGCATCTCTAGAGACTGTGTGGTGTCATATTAGCACTTTTTAGCTGTTTTTCATTTGCTTAATGTAACATCCTACCTCTTTCCTTTACCCTGCTTTCAGAGATTAACAATGTTACAGATAGCCACATTCTAAAAATAATTGGCAAAATACTTCATTGTAGCAAGTTGACAGTTTCTTGTGTTTATGAATGAATTTAATGTGACTTTTTTCTTTAAAGAAAAATTGTTCACTAAACACATAAATTGTTTTTGTTTCTGACCTGTGGAACTTCAACTTCATGCCAGTGTTTCCCAGTTCCTTTTACATGTCTTAGTTATTCATTGTACTTTTAACTGATGTGTTCTATTAATAGAAGTTGGCAAGGAAAGCAAGCAAGAAGAAACACTTTTCTCTTCTAAATAAGGACCATCTGCAGACATCCACAGCTAAAATGAACATAGTTCCAGCCTAAGGACCCTTAGCTGTGTCAGATATGAGTATCCCTGATTAGCTAGCTAATGTAATTAGCCAACAACCTTCAGCCTAATTAAAATGTTACCTTTTTGTAGTACTTAATGCCTGGATATCCCTAGTCTCCTCTCCTAAGAGCTCTCTGAATTCTGAGAGCCAAGCTGCACTACAAATCCTCTGTTCTGAAGAAGGAATAGTTGTTAAACACTTTTTGCTGCTACTAGAGCATGGAACCCTCCAACCAAGGATGTAAAGTGCTTTCAGCCATTACTGAATGTGGCCTTGGTATGAAGTATATGCATTTGATCTTTGGATTTCTGTGTTCCCTTCTGCACAGTCTTTTTTTCATTTTGCAAACTTTATAATTTTTTAAACTGGTTTTTCACTGGCTTTTCTTTTTTTCTGCTTCCCAACCTTTTCACTAAGCTCTGTGTAAATCCAATGACACTTATAGGCTACGTCTACACGTGCACACTACATCGAAGTAGCTAATTTCGAAGTAGCGACATCGAAATAGCCTATTTCGATGAATAGCATCTACACGTCCTCCAGGGCCTGCAACGTCTATGTTCAACTTCGACGTTGCGCAGCCCAACATCGAAATAGGCGCAGTGAGGGAACGTCTACACGCTCAAGTAGCACACATCGAAATAGGGATGCCAGGCACAGCTGCAGACAGGGTCACCGGGTGGACTAGCGCTTCTGGGGCAACAGCTAGCCGCTCGCTTAAAGGGCCCCTCCCAGACACACTCAGCCTGCACAGCACACGGTCTGAGGAGCCATAGACACACACAGACCCCAGGCGCCGCAGTTATGGACCCCCAGCAGCAGCAGCTAGAAGTCCACCCAGCCCTCCCGGCAGGAGCAGGGCTTGCCTTGCTCCGTGCCATGCGGGAGGCAGCTGAGCACCTCCTTGCCCCAGAGGAGGAGATGCCCCCAGGGCAGCAGGGCTCAACCCCTACCCCTGCAGCACCCCGCCCCCCCCCCCCCCCCCCCGCCTCACATGCCGGCGGCTGTGGAGCTACCCCACCAGCACAGACTGGTGGGAGCGGCTGGTGCTTGGGGAGTGGGACGACGACCGCTGGCTCAGGAGCTTCAGGATGAGCTGGCAGACATTTCTGGAGCTGTGCCAGTGGCTCACCCCCACACCCAGGCACCAGGACACCGCCATGCGGCGTGCCCTCACAGTGCAGAAACGGGTCGGCATCACTGTCTGGAAGCTGGCCACTCCAGACAGCTACCGATCCGTGGGCCAGCAGTTTGGTGTCGGCAAGGCCACCGTTGGGGCTGTCTTCATGGAGGTAAGTGAACCCATGGGGGCAGGGGGGGGCAGGGCAGGGCCACGCACACCCTGCTCACCCCTCATTGGTGCTGTCCCATGTGCTTTCTCTGCAGGTTGTACGTGCCATCAACGCCATGCTCATGAGGCTGGGGGACCCAGATGCCACCATCGCAGCCTTTGCCACCCTGGGCTTCCCCAACTGCTTCAGGGCTCTGGATGGGACTCGCATCCCCATCCGCGCCCTGCATCACAGTGGAGGATGATACCTCAATCGAAAGGGCTACCATTCTGTCGTCCTCCAGGCCTTGGTGGACAGCCGGGGACGTTTCCAGGACATTTATGTGGGCTGGCCTGGCAGCACCCATGACGCCCGGGTTTTCCGGAACTCATGCCTGTGCCACCAGCTGGAGGCAGGGACCTACATCCCCCAGCGGGAGATCCCTCTGGGGGATACCGCCATGCCCTTGTGCATCATCGCAGATGCGGCCTACCCCCTCCGGCCGTGGCTCATGCACCCCTACATGGGCCATCTCTCCGCTAGCCAGGAGCACTTCAACCAGCGCCTGAACCATGCGTGCCACGTGGTGGAGCGCTCATTTGGCTGCCTGAAGGGACGCTGGAGATGTCTCCTGACCCGCCTGGATGCAGGCCCCAACAACATCCCCCAGATTGTGGGTGCCTGCTGCACCCTGCACAATTTGGTAGAGAGCAAGGGGGACACCTTTTTCCAGGGCTGGGCTGCGGAGGCCGGCAGGGCAGACGTCCAGCCACCTGCTGCCCCAGTCGGCAGGTGGACCCCGAGGGGACCCGGGTCCGGGAGGCCCTGCGGGCCCACTTTGATGAACAGGCCTCGGGGTGAACTCTGCCCAGGCCCCCTACTGCCCGCCCCTTCCTCCACCACACTCCTGCCCCAACGCCTACACCATGGAGCACCCCACCGCACCCCCCTCCCACTTGTCCTGGACAAATGACAGCACGCACTTGTGGCTGAACTTAAACTTTTTTTTTCTTTCCGAACCTTTTTTTTGGAACTGTAAATAAATATTTGAACCAAAAACCATGTACAAACATGTTGAACAAAAGCAATGTGTACAAAAATAAAACAATACAAAGAAACAGTCCTCAATAATCAAAACAAAACCAGGGAGGATAAAGGGGAGAACTACTTACATGGGGGGGATGGGGCAAACCGGGGGCAGAAAACAGGGTCCAACTATATACAAGGGGGGGGCCACGTCCCAGGCCCCTCGCCCCTATAGCCAGGCACCGGGCGTTGGCGGCCGGGAGCCCCGCCGCGGTCACAGCCTGGTCCGTGGCTGGGTGGGAGTGGGCTGGACCGGAAGGTATGGTGGCCGGCGAGTGTCAGGTGGCTCCAGGGGTCCCTCGGTGCTCCGGCCCTCGCCGGTGGGTGACGGGGCAACGGCGGATGGGATGGCGACAGGCGGAGCAGCTGGTGGTGGGGCTGCAGGAGCAGGCAGGGCGGGCGATGTGGCGGCCGGCGTGGCATGGGGGGGCAGGTAGTCCACCAAGCGGTTAAATGTCTCCATGTAGGCCCCCCATGCCTCCTGGCGCCAGGCCAGCGCCCGCTCCTGCAGCTGGAGGTGCTGCTCCCCAACCTCCAGCTGCCGACGGTGGATGGCCAGCAGCTGGGGGTCCGTCGCCATCGGCGGTTGGTGGCGCGGGGTCCACCGTCTAGCCTGCTGTGGGGCCGGACGGTCCTCGGCCAAGGGGCTGGCCTGGAGTGATGGTCCCGGAGGGCTCTCCGGGACGACTGACGCCTCGCTGGCACTCTCTTCTGGTCCTTCTGATGGTGCAGGTGCAGGACACAGGAGAGGAGCGGGGGAAGAAGAATGGAGACAGGCGTTAGTGTGGGCCCCAAGCCGTGGCCTTTGTCCCCCCAGCCCTGTGCTGCAGGTTCCCCGTCCCTGGGAGATGCTGCTGTGATGGATGGGGTTCAGGCGTCCCCCTGCCCTGCACCCCATCCCCTGGTGGGAGCGACTCTCACTTCACCCCGCAGGGTCTGAGAGCAGGAGAGGTTTATTAGGCCACAGATGGCCAGTTTCTCCCAGAAGCGACAGCACCAGCTGTCGGAAGAGACAGTACTTCCAACCCATCCTGGTGAGAAGACCCCAAGGGGTGCCCCTCTGGGATGCAGCTTTCCCCCTCCTCAGGCTGGCTGCCTTCCAGCTCTCGCTTCCCCTAGCCTCTACCTATGGCCCCGCCCTCGACCCCCAAGTCCAAGCCAGCTCAGCTGTTCCCTCCTGTTTGTTCAGGGCAGAGGTGTCACCTGCCAGCTGTAGCCCCAGGATCCTCCTTTGCCCCTGGGAGCTATTCGGCTCTTGTTGCTCATATATAGCCTGAGTCTCCCTTTGGCACTCCCCCCACTCCATCACATGCTGCTGCTGCAGGGTGTCCCACCCCCTCCTCCCGGGGGCACCTCGAGGTTCTGCTCCCCCCCTGGCCTGGGGATGGGGCATGGCACTGTCATGCGGGGTGCGGGGGGGCAGGGGCTGATGGATGCAGTGCTGTGAGGGCCATGGCCCTGGTGTCCTTGGGGGCCATGGCCACATATCTATTACCCCCGCCCCTCAAGCCCAGGAGTGTCCACCAGAGGAGGGTACCTACCTGTTGGTCCTCTCCCATGGTCCGGAGATCCCCGGGGGGGCGGAGGCCCTGCTGCTGCTCCGGGATGGCAGGAGGAGGATCTGCAGCCCGGATTCTGCGGAGGAAGAGCCCCCCTCCTCCTCCTCCTGCCGCGATGTCCCGGGGGTGGTCTGCGGGGGGGGCCCCCGGGATGCGGGGCTTGCCTCCGGGGCGGACTCCGTCTGCAGGGCCTGCTGGGGCTCATCGGCCGAGGTGTCAAGGGTGGCCGGAGGGGAGGAGGTGTGCCGGGGGCTCAGGATGTCCCTGAGCTCCCTGTAAAAGGGGCAAGTGCCGGGGGCGGCCCCAGATCGGCTGGCCGCATCCCAGGCCCGGGAGTAACCCTGCCGCAGCTCCTTCACCTTACTCCTGACGTGATCAGGAGTGCAGGCAGGGTGACCCCGGGCAGCCAGGCCGTCAGCCAGCCGAGCGAACGCATCCGCGTTCCGCCTCTTGCTCCCCATTACCTGGAGCATCTCCTTCTCGCTCCAGAGCCCCAGCAGGTCCCGTAGCTCAGCCTCCGTCCAGGAGGGGCCCCGCTGCCGCTTGCCAGCCTGGCTGCCCTGGCTCCTCTTGGGGGGAGTCCTCTGGGGGGGCTGCCGGGCAGCCATCACAGCTGTGTGGGGGGCTGAGGGTGGTGCAGGCTGGCTGCGTGTGCAGGCTGCAGCCTGCACGTTTCCTCAGCTTCCTGCACAGGAAGGGAGGGGGAGGGGACCTTTAAGGGGCCGCTCCACGCGGCCACCAGTGAGCTGAGAGGCTGGAGAGAGCGTCTTTCAACCCCCCAGCTGATGGCTGCCATGGAGGACCCGGCAATTTCGACGTTGTGGGACGCAGATCATCTACACGTGCCCTACTTCGACATTGAACATCGAAGTAGGGCGCTATTCCGATCCCCTCATGAGGTTAGCGACTTCGACGTCTCGCCGCCTAACGTCAAAGTTAACTTCGAAATAGCGCCCGACGTGTGTAGCCGCGACGGGCGCTATTTTGAAGTTAGTGCCGCTACTTCGAAGTAGCGTGCACGTGTAGACGCGGCTATATTGAGACAAAACTTTTGCAAAACAATGTTTGGGTGGATCTGAAACTGAGGTAAAACTAACTTTCCCATCCCTAACTTACCATAAATAATTTATTGTAAAAGGTTAGTGTAAGTGGACTCAGAGTATCATGTGCCTTCTGAAAGAACATTTTGATAGAAACCATTGAAATAAACTAGGAACTCTTCAACGAGGCCATCTTTTTTAAATTGTGAGCCATATGCTAGCTTATTCAAAGAATTATTTTTATAACTTGTTTCTTCTTTTTTGTTGTAGCTGAAAGGCAGAGGGTAATCCTGATAGTTAAAACAATATTACAAGAAATTAACTTTTAGTCCAATGATCTTGTGAAATGACTAAAGATAATTGTTTTAATTTTGTTTTCATTGTTTTAATGCATACTTTTTCTGCCAATACTACGTTGTCCTAATGTATAGATGTACAAAAATCAACTGCTGTTGAAATAGACAATTCAACTGAAAGTCTATTAGTTACTATCATTTTGACTAGAAATCAGTACTCTTTCCACTGGAAAGCAGAGAATGAAACACACACAAATCTTTTCCAGAATTTTGCATGGAAAATATAGCTGCAAATAACTGACTTAAAATTATTTGGAAGGATTAGAAGGGAGCTGCTTGTTTTCCAGAACAAATTAAAAGCCATTCAGGAAGCAGCTCTCCATTTAAAAATGTCCTGCTTCCTTTGATATGCCATTCCTGGTTTACAGATATAAAGTCACAAAAAATTAAAACCTTAGGATATTAATGGAATAGAACCTAAAGCAGGGGAAGGGACATCCTTTTTTTTCCTTTACATCAGTCCTGGTTCCCAGAGGTCAATGTGAGTGAAGCTGTGATGGTCCTGAGCATTCCCCAATGTGAAGTAGCAGGAGTAGGGATACACTGCCCTGCAGCCATCCCCTTCAACATACTCTAACATGAGAGGCTTGTAGCTCTGGATTTTTTTTAGTCAATAAAGGCAGGACATAGAAAATAATTCAGCTGTATGAGCTCCCAGCTGTGTAATGCCTGGCAGTAGCAAAAGTACCACTTCGTTGGTATTGTACACTGACACAACTCATGGGATCAGTGACAGTACTGCGTAATAGTAAATGTAGAGCAAGTACAACCAAATTAACACATACTTTGTCAGTGTTATATTTGTTAATGTGCACCAAGCACCACACATGTCCTTACAGATCTCCAATCTTCAGGACCAGGTAGAGCACAGCACACTGCAATTACTGTGGTGTGCTGTTGAAATGCTCTTTTTTTAAAGTTCCCCTTAAGGCACATATCTGCAAACTGAATTCTTCAGATAGACTTTGTATCTGGCAAACAGGGGCTCCATCTCTACCCTCCACTTCAGTGCAAACTTTTCACAGATGTTATGCAGGACACAGCAGGCAGCTATATCTATTGGGATAGTTTTGTCACTAAGAACCAATCTGTTGAGTAAACAATTCCAGTGACCCAAAAGCACATTCAATTGTCATTCTGTCCCTTCTGCGACAACAGTTTAATCTATCCTTGGTGATGAAGAGGTGGCTGGTTTACCCCTTCATGAGCCAGAAGAGTAAGGGTTAGTTTGGGTGCACTATTGGCATTTCAAAATCCCCAGTTGTAGCCTGCTTGTTGGGAAAGTCTCTCAACAGCCCTTTGTTCTTAAAGAGTACCTTGCACCCATCCTGGCCGGTCAACATTGATGTTGGTAACGCATCCCTAGTGATCCATTGGTGATTGCATTACTGCAGAAAATCAGCCTTTTCTGCTGAAGTAATCTGTGGCAAGGTGGCCTGGTGCCAAAGTAGGGATCTACCTGCCATCTATTGTGTCCTATACATTTCTAAAAGTCAGTGTTGCATAACAGGTCACAACTAATGGCCTTGGATGACAGTGGCCCTCACAGTAGTTTTTTCCAGCTTTAAAGAGGTTTCTAACTGTTTAATGAACAACAACCTTGAACTGTAAAAATGAGTCCTGTGGCACCTTAAAGATTGGACTCCTTGTTTTTACACATACAAACCAACATGCCTATCCCTCTGACTGTTGAATTAGCTCTTCCTATGTCCTGTTGCAGTTTGCACCTCTGGAAATCATGTTCCCTGAGTTCTTGTTGCTCTCAAATACCAGAGGATCATGTGTCATCTACTTACAATGCTCATAACAATGGTGCAGTGCTATGCAGGCACTGTGCTTCTTTCAGAGAGCAACAAGTCTCATGTGGGTTCATTGGATTTTCAAAACAGGCGTGCAGTTTATGGCATTAGGGGGTGGAGAAAACTGCATAATTGGAACTTGAGCCCAAAGTCTGTCTCACCCTGAATGATTCATTTCTGCCTCACCAGGCATTGCCAAAACTTTCCTATGGACAATGTGCTGGATGGTAGTAAGTTGCATGCTGGGATATCTGCCCACGGAGTACTGCACTGTGCATCAAAACTAGTATTCCTTGTGGGTGTGCGCAGTGCTGATGTAAGGAGCCACGTATGAATGCATACTATTTCTGCCAGCTTTATGCTGCCACAACTTGCTTTGGTAGAGGTTTATAGTGTGGACAAGCCCTTAGGCTCTGCAATTCTAACTAGCTGTTTTTCCAAAAGCACCCTGCCTCAAATCACTTGTTTACGTAAACTCCCTTTTCAATGAAAGCTTCATCAACAAGATGCAATATATCTAAAAACCTGTGCAGATGCTGTTGTTCCACACAACGGCAGAGATGAGTTTTTTTTTTAAATTGCACAGATGAAATGAATGACTTGGATGACTGATCACAGAATGCAGTACAGCTAAAATTTTCATTGTCTTCCAAGGCACAAGTTTCTCATGTGGCATTAAGCAGCGCCCAGAATGTTCAAGGGTCTGATTCCTTATAATCATTGGTTGGTCCTCATTTCCAAAGTTTTACCTGCAAACGCAGCTTATTTCAAGACTTTTTCCATCCAGCACAGTTCGCATTAAGCTTCTAAAGGAGATTTCATTCCTTAGGCTTGTGGTATCCAGTACATTTGCTCCTCAAATAGGACACCATATTGTGGCGCACATGGCTCTTGAGCGGCATGCAGCTCTTGGAGCCTTTAAATGTGGCTTCTCCTGAGAGCCGTATGCTGGGAGTGCCACCTGCCTGCTTCACAATGTGCCCCACCACTTGGTGGGAGAAGCACATGGTGGTAGCGGCGGTGGCCTTGGCAGCCCTGGTGAGTCACCAGCATCGAATTAGATTGTGCAGCTGGGGGTGCCTGGCTCTGGGGGATGGAGAAGGCATTTATTTAGAGGGGGACTGGGAGTGCCTGACTCTCAGAGAATGGCATTCAGTTAGAGCTGGGTGGGTGGTGGGGGCTGTGGTGAAGATGGAATGACAACAACCACAAATGTGGTGATCTTTGAATTCCTGTTGGACACCACTGCCTTAGGCCTTGTCTACACTGCATGTTGGGTCAACACTGCAGTAGTTGATCCACCAGCTGTCGATTTCTTATGTCTGCCATAGGCATGATGATTCAATCTCCAGGCTTGCTCCCATCAATGCCAGTACTCCACCAAGATGGCCTCAGTGGGAGAACAGTACCTGTTAATCTTACCCCTCGCAACATGCTGCTCTATAGCAGCTTCAGCTAGAGTATTTGCATAGCTGAAGTAGATTAATTGGTGCCAGTAAATACACTAGGGTCCCAGCATTCACGAGGGTTCTGTGTTCAGAGCCTTCATGAATGTTGTTTTTTTTCCCATGGCTATGGGGGGTGGGGAGATGGCTGCCAGCGCTCACGAATAATTGAATTCACGAACATTAAATTTGTGACTTGTGAGACCCTGCTGTATAGACAAGGCCTTAGAATAAAGGATTAGTAGGAGAACTTTGGGAATTTCACTGAGCCATGCAGATTGAAGATTTGGCACTCTTAAAATGAGAAATGACACATGGAGGGGAAAAGAATACCTGACGTTTTGGAGAGACTTGTGTCTCTGTCCTGCCTTCCTCTGAGTCTGTGGTAGATTAAGAGCTCTTCAGGACAAGAATTATTTCTACACAGGGCTAGTGCTCAATAAATTTGTTTTCTGTCTTAGCTGGTGGATGAGGAATGGCCCCATAGTCAGAGTTGGAGACGTGCATATGAACTACAGTAGTTCCTTGTCCAATAAGACATTTTATGCAAAGGCTTGAATGACATCAGTGACCTTGCCTTCTGTGTTATAAACAAAAGTAGGAACACAGGAAACAGGACCTTTCTTGCGTAGGGCAATCAGTGTCATATGAACACTTAAAAAGCAATAGAAGACTCTTGGGACCTCTTTGTTTCAATCAGTGCAGGATCTATTGTTCTACATTTTTTTATCTTGTCTATGGCTTTGCTCAACCAAAATTAGGCTTTTGATCCCTTTCTTAAAGCAATGTATGTCCATTCTGGAAATTCCGGCTCTCACCCATCACAATGTCAAATGAATTTTGATAATAGGTTAACTTTTTCAAAATTCAAACATTTGGTTGAGATTTGTAAATGACTTTGCTTGTCACTGTTTTACAAACCCATTCAAGCTTGCTTCGCCATGAGTAGGCAGGTAAGAGGGTTTTTTTCGCTGAAATATTTTTGGATGACTTGCTATATATATTAGCACTCACAAGTAGATTTACCTAGAAAAGCTGATGTGCTGAGCTTACAAAACAAATAATGATTTGCCAGGTGATTTGTTTGTCAAAATAAACTAAGAAATACCACTTTAATTCTGAATATTCACAGTGTGTCTCGGATTTAAAGCAATTAATAAAAAATATCAACTGAATTAGGTCAAGTAACTAAAGTTGATCAAGGAAATTGAAAACTGCTTATGGACACTTGTGTGAGCAGAAAAAAGAAGCTGTAGTTGGTAAAAGAGTGACAATAATTTCCTGCCTTCTGTATTTCTCCACTTAGTAAGATTGTTTTTCTGTAGATACTGTTGTAAAATTCTTATGTACAGTAAGCATGGTAGTTTATTGCAAGCATCTATCTTGAAAGCATAAGTTTTAAAAAACAGAATGCATCATAAAGATTGATTTCTTTTATGGTTTTTGAGTTTATGCTAGCAGACTTGAGGAGAATTGAAATGGGGTCTCATTTATCATCTGTCTTGGTCATAATTTTCAAGAACATCCACATTTTTACCAAGATATAATCCAAGGATAATTTATGTAAGCAGCAACTTGATACATAGAACTAATTTTTGCATTTAATCTACCTTTTCTCTAATTTAAAATTTTAATAACTAAACCATATCAGTTCCTGAAGTGGATATAAGTGATAACTTCTCCATTCAGTCTGCTTTGGCGGCGGGCAGGGGGAACTTCTGCGAGCAAGGAGCAGCTGAGTTTTCAAGGGTATTGTTAAGTTTCTTTTCCAGCTTTGAAATCACTGTAATAATACAAAGAACATTGACCTAACAAATGTTAATTGTTTGGTTTTTTGAGATGACTCTTCCTATACATCTTATGAACTACTATAAAGATAAACATTTTCAGAGAACAAAGTTAGTGAGATTTTTTGTTTTGCTTTGTGAAAGTTTTACCAAATACTGGGATTTTTGAAATCAAATATTAGCATACAAAATGTAACATGGGTAAAGCTCAGAATCAGCAAGGTATGTGCAAGCATGTTTCTAACTTTAAACTCCTTAGTAGTATCACTGCTTTCAATGGAACTGGTGATGTTTAAAATTAGGTAACCATTTAAGCCTGGAATGATCTTATTTTAGGGAGATGACAATAAAACATGGAAAAAATGAAGACTCAAAGAGAGTGAGTAAATTGCTTTCTTTGTTTCACTGTGTTGCCGAACTCTGCAGACAGACAATCCTTAAATTTAACATTTGAAGTTTTTTTTTTTTTTAAAAAAAGCAACAAAAAAAAAAGCTACATCACAGAACGAAATGCATTATAATTAAACCCAAATGGAAAAAAATTTGGAGGTTTCAGAGCACATGAACAATTTTGTTCTGCATGCCTAATTTTAGATTCCATTGGACATGCCTTCTCATAGCATGTAGATTCTATGCATAAACACCAGTCTGGCTTACAAAATGAAATGTGAGAATTTTCTTGTGATATTTTTGTCTGGCATGTGTTCAGAAAACCTTTTGTGGATGCTTTGAATTTTATAGTAACAAGGAAATACATGTAAGTTTCAGCCTGGATATCTGATTAGTTAGGATGAAAATTACATACACAAACACCTGCATCTGTGCTTTGCAGGCACAAATATTCAGAAGTTCCAGTAAACAGCCTTATATATAAGTATGTCAAGTGCACGTAAGCAGGTTTCCCTCCTAGTGCCTTGCCCTGGAATAATCGTAGTGTGGTAGATAACTCACAGCTAAATCAGAAGCCTGTCCAGATTCTACTGCTGATCCATGATATGGTGAGGGAATTATTGAATGTCCAAGTATTAGGATTTGCATGCCCAAACACATTTATCACTTTCTCCGATGCATATGTTAAAACTTGCATGCAAGCATCAGACCAGTAGTGGGCAATAATTTTTGATTGGGGGTGGAGGGACACTCCTCCCATATTTTGGTAAGTGGTCCAGGGCTTCACTTTTCTATGGGGGTGGTGTGGGGTCTGGAATGGAAGTTGGGTGCAGACTGGAGCTTGGAGTAGGGTATTGGGGTTCAGGAGAGGGTTGAGGTCTGAGAAGAAGTTTGGGTGAAGGAGTGGGTTGTGACTTGTGGCAGGAGATTGGGGTGCAGGGTCTGTGAGAATGTATGGGTGCAGGAGAGGATTCTGGCCTAGGCAAGGGGTGTTGGAAATCATGCAGGGTCTGGGTGGGAGTTGTGGCCTGGGGTGTGTGGGGGCGGGGGTGTAGAGAGTTTGGGTGGTGACCTGGAGCTGCAAGGTGGAGTGCCAATGCAGACTCTGGCTGGGAGATGCTTATCTAGGTGGCTCCCAGCTGGCAGACCAGTGGGACCCTCAGGGAGGCTCCCAGGCTGTCACAGTGCCAGGGTACTCACAGCGGCTGGCTGCTGAGGCCATGTGCCTCTCTGCATCACAGGCTGCGGACTGGGAAGACCTTGCACATTGCCCCAGCCTCCAACACAATCCTCACTGCTCTGATTGGCTGGCTTCCAGCCAATGGGAGTGTCGAAGATTGTGCTGGGGGTAGAGGCAGAATGTGAGGTCTTCCCCTGCCTCCCCCTGCTAGTCATGCCTGGTGTGTACAGGAATAGAGTACCAGCAGCTGACTGCTTTGAGTGGCTTGGGACAGCAGCAGGCAGGGAGCCTGCCTGAGGGTCCCAGCAGGCCACAGGCCTGATCCAAAGGCCTTGTTGGCCAGATTTGACCCACAGGCTGTATTTTGCCTACTCCTGCATTAGACTATTTATAGATCATATAAAAGCCTTATTGAGTGAATAGGTGCTGGCACGTGCAAAGTGTAGATACATTCATAAATGAAAGCCATTGGCCGATAATCTGGCCTGAAAAGAATGAAAAATGCTGGACTTGAAGGCAGAGTCTGTCATTCTCGGCCATTCATATAGTGTGTATTGTGCTTTGTGAGAGCTGGAAATGTAAAAGCTGTCTGCTCTATACCAGCTGAAACAGGAATTCAGTCCTGTACATGCATGACTGACTCTTGGAGCAACAGGAGTCCTTTAAGGGCTTTGTGCTGCTTCAGAATGGTTTTGGGACAGGGTCATTCTGCTTCAAACGCTTCCTTGCTGAGGTCTTACGGAGAGAGCCCTGTGCAGATATAAAATTTATATTCGTAGCCACATCCATATGCACAACAATCATCTGCGGATATCCGAATCCATATTCATGGGTACAGATGCCCACAGATAAAAAGCAGATATCTGCAGATTGTCAGGGCTTTACTTATGGAGCTTGTATCCTTTCGTCATGAAGTCAATATTGGCCAGCCCATTTCTTTTGTTTCACATTATAAGAATAAACCACAATGCATGTAAGAACATTTATGAAGTCATGAGAAGCAGGACACTGAATTTAGCCTTCAGTCTCTTTGTTAGATGCGGCAACAAAAAACCCAAATCACATTTTGAATATCACAAAAACAACAAGAAGTCCTGTGGGCACCTTACAGATGAACAGATTTTTTTGGAGCATAAGCTTTCATGCATCTGACAAAGCGGGTCTTTGCCCATGAAAGCTTATGCTCCAAGAAAATCTGTTACTCTGTCAAGTGCCACAGGACTTCTTCGTGTTGGTTTTGCAGATACAGACTAATAGGGCTACCCATCTGATTTTGAATATCATATGCTTAATAAACTATTCATGTCCTCGACTACTGCATTCACCATCCAGAATGATCTCATCTCTGCTGGATAGCGTACGTTCTTTGCAGAGATCAAAAGAAAGAGATGGCAGGCTGGCAGCATCTGATAAGAGAAAAACATGCTGCTGATGGGGCAGGTATGTTCTTTGCTTATGAAGGATCATGTGGGCTTTTGACTGTTTCAATTTCTTGCCCCTTAAAATAGATTTCTTTTCAAAAACTCATTTTCCTTCACTGTTAAAATTTCCAGAAACTTAAATTTCCCTTCTATGTCCAGATTCCTGGTGAATCCACGTTTTTGTATTTGGCCTCCCACATGCTTACAAAGATTTAATTGGACAGCACTTGTTTGGTTTTGAATAGCAGTCTAACCTCAGATAGCAACATTACAGATGTAGAGAGCTACCCAGAGATGACTGAGGAAAAGCAAATGGTGTCAGATTGGATGACCTGCCAGTTTCCAAAAAAGGATCCAGGCTTTGTTCAAGAAACTGTAGCCACATTTTCTAGTACATCAGAAAACTAGAGTCTCGTTATCTGCTCTCCTTCTGCAAATTCAAGGTTCAGCCATAATTTTAAGATTACTTGTGCTTTTAAAATATATTTGATTTAAAATGGAAGTATGAACATAGCAACATTAACATCCAAAGGGCTTAATGTTGATGAAGTTGGAAAGAAAGGCAAATATGCTGATTTTTGTGTAAAGATGATGTTGTCCCCTTCCCCGACCCCCAGCACACAAAGTTCATCTTTGAATATACTCTGATAATCTCTAAATAACTTTATTCTTCTCATTTTTGCTGAGTGTATGCTGCTGGATGGTTTGCAGGTGGGTATAAGTATTTAGATACAGTCATATTAACACAGCGGTCTGTAATCTCATTTCTAGAAATGACACTCCTTCAGACTAACACCATGTTGGGCATTGATTTCCGTCAACAAGTGAATAGAGAATTTGTTTTTGATTCCTTTAATTCCTCTTCTCACTCATCCATTTCATTGATTTCCTCTCCCTCTCTGCTGCTATGCAGCATCTTTTGTCCCTGAAAGGCCCTCACCTCTGGGACTCTATCAGTTCCCTCTAGTCAGTGACTAAGACACACCCTTTCTCTTAGCATATGTCAGGCTTTGGTCAGCATCAGAAATCATAACTTGCTTTCATGAATCAGTTAAGGGGTCCAAAAGGGGGTACAAGTTCATAACAATAACTTATTCTGATACCATAGGAAGTATGATGTTTGGTACTTCAATCAGAGCCCTAATAGATGACAGTAGTTCTGCTTAAATAGCAGCCAAACTAGTGAGCTATTGCTTTCAAATTTGGAAGAATAAAAATGCAAAATGTTGTGTTCATGAAGGGGAAACATCAATATAATTAGATACTCTGTAAACGTGCTATGGAATTCTGAGCTGCAAAGTGATAAACCCCCATGGAGTAAAGCAGTTTATAAGATGGCTTTATCAAGTGGACTAACTTCCAGGTTGAAATCATGTCTCTTTCTTTTGTGCTAGTGACTCAAAATCCAGTGCTGTGGCCTCATCTTTTCTGATCTCTCTTAGCACTGAAGAGCGGCTGGAGAGACTTCAAAAGCTGCTGCCATTTCACTGCCCCCTTGTCAATATTGTGTAGTAGCAAGGTAGCCTGTTAGCACTGTGCCTCTTCTGCTTCTTCCACAAGCCAGGGGATGAAAAATGAAAAGCCACTGCAAAGAAATAACAGTGGAGTTAGATTACTGAGCCTTCCCAGCAGGCTACAGCCTCAAAGACCTAGCATCACCATCAGTTCCAGCTCTTATTGACCAAGTTAGGACCAGGGTTTCTACTGCCTTCACTGGGCCTAAAGCTACTTATGATAAGCTGATATTGTAAGTAAGAGGAGGTGGGTTATTACTGGGGGGGAGCAAAGTGTGTGTGTGTGGGGGTGGACCCCTTAAGGGGGCCATGAAATTTTGTTCGGGGTGGGGTGCCACACAGTTGGTGCTGGATCTCAGGCTCATACATCTCATTAAAAATGTTGAAATGTTATTATTTTGGGTGTGTGTATTCACATTTATATACCAATTAACATTTTTACATTCTACATACTGCTTTTGTTACATGTGCTGGAAGGTTTTTTATCTTATGAACATCACTGACATTTCCCTCTGTCTGGATTACATTAGACAGATTGGGGGGCCCTGCTAATTGCAGAGATAAAAAGTGAGGCCTAACATGAAACGTTTGCTCACCCTGGGTTATTGCCATAAATTTTACAGCACTGTTTACCTCCTGTCAGAGTGTACATATTCACAGCGCTTATGGGTAATGGTGAGGATTACTTCAGACTTGTGACTTTTTTTCTTCTGCATCGTTTTTGAAAAAATGAAGTGCCCATGTTTTCATGGCAATGGAGTTGAGGTATACTGTTGATCACAAGAAGGGAAAAAAAATCTTTAGTTATACATTGTGATACATTCCCTGGGTATGATTTTTGTTTCTGCAGCAGAGGATTAAAACCCTTCACAGATGCACACTATCCATTACAGTAATTGACTAGAATTCCTCTCTGGACAGGATTCTGTTCCTTTGCACACTGGATTTATTCTAGTGAGATTCTATAACTTTGCTGGCGATAGTCCCGATTTAAAGCATGTAGCTGAGATCAGAATCGGACCTCTCCTTGCTGTCAAGTCTGAGGCAGTAGTAGTGCCATTCATCAGACCACCACGCTGGACATAACTTTGGTTTTTCATGTGGCTAAATTCTAGTAATAAGGCTGTGCTTCATTACAATGATGGGTTGTGCTCAGAGTACAAAGCAGAGGTTCATTTAATATCACAGGGATGTAACCAGTAATAACATGGTGTAAGCAGGTGAGGTTGAGGGCAGTACAAAAAATGGGATAGGCAGGTAAATTGATAGAATTGCATGCCTGTTAGGTTCTGACCCCTTTATTCCCACTGAATAAGACCTTTCTCCATGCTGAGACCCGTTGTGCCTACTTGAGCTTATCTCAGAGCAAGGTGAAGCAGAAATAAATGTCCTCCTGATCTGGCTCTCTTTGAGATCACAGTGCCTTGCAGCACTTGGAAGTTTCCTCACCACGTACCTTTCTGAGAAGATTCTTCCCTCTCATGTGCTGTCTCACACCCACACCAGTCACATTCAGGCTAAAAACAGGAGGGGAATACAGAGGTTAAAAAGTTGCACATGTCCTCTGAATGCAGGTCATGAGCAGGTAGAGAAGGAAATCCTGCGTTTGATTTCCTTGAGAAATCCAAGGTTTTTTTTTCCTCTTCCCACTCTAATCTAGTTCAGTGCTTGTTTTAAGTTTTGATGCAGTACATTGGAATTGTGGCAGGTTGACAGCCCCAGCAACTGATTTATCCACAGAACAGACAGAGTAGTGCTAGCTTGTCCAGAATTCCTTGCCATGCTGAAATACTAGATAGTCAGAGCTTGGATAGATGACAGAGACTTCACTTATGGTCTGAGGGGGCATCTCAGTGGTGTGAGGTTACATTCAGTCTCCATGTCTGTTCAGGTGTCCTGCAGTATGCTGATAAACGCCTCTAGCCGTGAGTTTACTCAATTCCCAGCCTACCCTATTCTGATCTCACCCTGGTACAAAATAGGAATTATCTCTAGTGAAATCAGTGGAGTCACGCCAGTCTAAAATTAATGTAAGTGAAAGAACCAGCTGTGTTTACTCTATTTCCTTTGGGACTGTGATGCTGCTTAGGCTGAGGAGGGAGGAGTAGAAAGGAACACACATATGGAAAGCAGACTAGACTAGCACACAAGTGGAATTACAACTCCCCAGATCCTGCAGACCCCAGGCAGCTGGCAGCATTGCATACTCTATTTTAGTGTACTGGGGAATGCACTCTACATTTATTTAAAAAGAACTGTTCCAAGAATCCCAGGACAGGTGAAAAATATAATTGATTGATCAAAGAGCTGAACAAAATGTCTACTCCTGGAAAGCTGAATATAAAACTGACTGGGAAAAATGCAAGCTTAAAACTGGCAAAGTCTTTCCTGGATTGTAATATCTAGATTGATCAAGGGCTAGCATGCATTAAATGGATTCTAAATTCCATGATCTATGAAGTTCTTGGAGGAGTGATCAATAAGCCATTACAATAGTGACACAAACTCTGAACCTAATTTCTAGCAACACAGTAATGGAGTCTGTCTTGCGTTAAGTATTGTATGGGAAGGGTTAAAGTATGCAGGCTTAATATCCTCTTACTTTTGCATGTGTGCATGCACCATACACAGTTCAGCACGCCCTTCCTCTTCATTAGTCGAATACTAGACTGCTCAGGGTAGGAAGGATCTTAATTAGACCCCTTACCTTTTTTTAAACCTCCAAATGCAGTTGTCATTTCTGTTGTTCAGATGCCTGAGAGAGTCTAATTTTCTGGAAGAGAAAATAAGCACTTTCCTTTAACCCCATGGTGAAATTTCCAAAAGCTGCTGCTTTTTCACCCTTGTTAAAGTGTTTACATGGGCAATCTTCACTTGATTTTTTTTTTTCCATTAAAGAGACTACCTCTGTAGTATCTTTTACTCTTGTTGTAAAGTGGTACATGTTAGCAACTGGAATGCAGAAGTTCCAGTGTTAAAACCTGATTTATGAACCTGATACAAAACCCACTGAAAACACAAAAGCTACATCTACTCTACACAGTTTTATCAACAAAACTTTTAGAGCATCCACACTAAAAATGCATTTTGTCAACATTCTCTCGATAGAACTTGCCACTTTCGTCGATAGCCTTCTGCCTCTACCCCATTTGGCAGAATGACTTTGTGAACAAAAAAAAGCATGCTCCCGGGGGCCCCACTGACAGGCAGGGCTTCCAGGTCACTGTGCATCCCTGTCTACTGTGCTTTCAGATGGCTGCTCTGTCAAGAGAGTGGCTGGGCAGTCCAGCTGCTCTCTGTTTACAGAGCAGATCGACAAAGCAATCTGCTTTTGTCGGAAGATATCTTCTGACAGGGTTTTGCTGGTTTTAGCAGAGTGCATTCTGAGATTTGCCACTCTATTGTCTAATAATCTCACCAATAGAAAAGTATTCTATTCATTTTGGTTATATTTTTCTTTCCTCAATTTCATCATCTTAGTTATATTATCTCATATCACCCTGGAAAAACTCTTTCCCTATCCTTTCCTGAGTAGGCAAAAACATGGGTTTTTTTGGATAAGTCTCAACAGAGTCAACCACTAAGGGATACAAGCACCAACTTGTGAGAAACTATAAATGTACATGTGCTAATTCCCCCAGCATTTTTATGTCCATAATTGGGGTTTGTAACTTGTGTGGTGCCTTTTAATTATTTCAGACCATGTTGCCTGACTCTGATGCTCTTAAATGGATCGAATTCTTTTGTAATGATCAGTGGTGAATGATTACTTATGTGCTTTTACCCAGGAATGTTGTGTAGAGTTACATCTTTACACTGTCAGTGCCATGCTAATTATAAACCTTCTCTAACATGATTGCAAGAGTACTGGTTATATTAGGAAAGATGACCACATAGTGACAGACAGGTACTAAATCTTCTGTTTCTTCCCATTAGGAATCTCCATAATGAGCCATTTGCAGACAAATGCTGATAAATGAATGTTCAGTTTGCAACACTTAATTTTACTAAAGCTTTCAGTCCAGGCTGAATTACCTGTGACTCTAGATTTCAGTGTGAAGGAGACAATGCAAAGAAGGGTGGGAGAATAGTACAGAATAATTTGTGGGTAAGATGTGCTTTCAGTATAGACCATAGAAGCTGCTTGCCTTCAATGTTTGTGTAATCACACCTTTGGGCTCTGACGCTAGGATCTCTTCTGCCAAGGCTAAGGCCTCTAGAGAAAGGAAAAAGAGACTGCTAAGGCTGTGTGAACTCTGCCAATTGTCTTTCACATGGGGAAGGGGGAGGGGCAGCTAAGCACCAGTGAATGACAATAAGTTTTGTCATACAAGTGTTTTGCTGTGGCAGTGTAAACAACTCATTGTCTACAGGAGCACATTCCTGTTGACAATGCAAACCCTCTTCATCAGGGGTAGAAGTATTTTTGTCAGCAGAAGTGCCAGCAAACAGGCTACATCTACACGAGAGGCTTTTCCCTGCAAAACTGAGCTTTTTGTTAGGAAAAGCCGTATAGTGTTTACATGCAAAATGTACTTTGACAGTTTGCCAACAAAATGGGGCACATCCGCTGGCAGCGTTATACCCCTCCCCATTCAGGTATAATGCCTCTCTCTACAGTTTTCTGTTGACAAAACAGCTGTGTAAATGCTCTCGGACCCTTTTGTTGATAGAGGGCTTCCAGTTCACCAGTCAGCTCTGTTTGCAGAACTTCAGGTCAGCCATTCTGTCAAGAGACTGCTGGGCAGTCTGGCTGCTCTCTGTCAACAGAGTGGATTGCTCTTTCGAGCTGCTTTTATGTGTAGATGCAATTTGTCAGCAGAAGTTTTGCTGGGAAATCCCTCCAACACTCACTCCTGACGACAGAGGCTTCTCGTGTAGATGTAGCCACAGTGTTTACACAGCCCAAATTCTAGCGACAGGTCTGTTTCAAATCTTTGTGTCAACAAAGCCTAAGGGTGGCTGGTAAACAGTGGCCTGTGCTGTCTCCTATCCTGTGAGATGCAAAAGGAAGGAGAAGAATCTCTTCATCCTTTAGATGGAGACAATAATACTGCCCACTGTGATGCAGTGCTCTGATTGGTCTGATTGCCACATATGCTGCCAACCGGCCATTTGCAAGTGCTTGTGCTCCCACAAGGGTATTCTGAGTCTATGGCCTGCCACAACCAGCTGAGAAAACATCAAACAAGAGGCAAAGGAGGGTAGTCACTTACATGACACCTGAATTTCCAGTCCTCCTCCTCCTTGGTTTCACTGGGGCCAGCTCCATCCTTTTTTCTCTCACTAATGTCCTGTACAGAAGTAAAATCCTACCCTTTCCCCACTTACTAATACTCTGGCTACACATGCTTGTCATGACATCTCATTGAGAAATCACAATAAGGAGTTTCCCATTATACTCTCCTCATCCCTTTAGAAGTCTTTCCTACTTTCCAGGACCCAGTCCACCATTCTGCAGGCGTGGCCGGCATTCCTCTTTTCCTATTTGTATAGCTCTGCATTTTGGCTCCGTTTCAACCCACTTTGTTTGAATGGGCGAAGCTTACCAAGTGATCAGTTTCACTCTAACTGCTCTGTCCTCATCATTCTGTATCATGCTCCCTGTGTGTGTGTGTGTTTTTTTTTTTTTTTTCACCTGCAAATTTTGGCAGCGGTGAATTTTGTTCTTTCTTGATCCTGGATAAAAGTTCTGAATAGCATCCAGGCAGACCCCCACTAGAATGATTCCCCAGTGATGGCCATTATTGAATTCTATCACTCAGCTAGTTCTCAATTTGTTTATTGTTTACAGGAATAGGTGTGCGGGGGAAGAGCTGCAAACTAAAGCCTTATGGGACATTCTTCTGCAGAACAGTCTGAGCCTGACAAATGATAGCGCCTGGAACAATAAGCAAAGTACATGAGCCTGTCATTCAAACTAACTCTTTGCTTCAGGGTGCTGTTTTTTGACTGTATGAAAAGGTCTGAGCATTGTTTGGCTGTGAATGTATTAAAAACATGTCATTTAAAAGTACAGATTTCAGCTTCCTTAAAAAAATAACTCTGCTCTGGCTGCTCTGTTTCTTCCTTTGACATTGAGTTTGCTCTTGGTTTAATTTGTTAATATAAGGTGGCTGCCTGTGTGGATTGAGGGGACAGCCAACCACAGCCAAAGGAATATTCAAATGTCAGTAGCCTTTTTTGTTCGATCATTTATATTAAGCATTTTAAATAGCCTTTTAGGGGGTTCCTATGAAAGATATAAGAAGTCACTGATGCTTGTCTGTTAAAGGTAAGTGTTCCAGTTTCTAGGTACAAGTTCTGTCCCACTAGTGCTGCATAAATGATGCAAAAGAGAAGGGAATCTTGTTGCTACCTAGGCTCCTCTTTCAACTGGTGCAGACACCTATGCCAACTGGCTTCTCCCCAGTGTAGGGTGGAGGAAATAAGGATCTTATGTTCACCGTGGAGCTTTACTAAGCTTATTTCTATATGGCACATGACCATAGCCAGATGTCCTAAATTAGAATAGCATCTAGTATGCTGTAACTTATGTCATTCTTGGGCCAGGTCACTGGAGAGGTATCTAATTCCCAGATCCACCCTCCCCCTGCCACTTCCTTTTTCTCCTGGGTCCTTGTTCTAATTGTATATTCACAAAGGAAAGAATCTACCTCAGAATTTCTATAGAATATGTTGCAGAAACACCTCCCAGTGTTTTCGCCTTTAATTTTATGTGGTAATTAGTGGGCTATTGTGAGATGGAAACTGGGACTTAATGCTTTAGCATATAAGAATGACCATATTGGATCAGATCAATGGCCTGCCTAGCCTACTAGCCTGTCTTCTGTCATTGGCCATTGCCAGATGCATTAAAGAGAAGAAACAGAACAGTCATTATGGAGTGATCCACCCCCTGTTCCTGGATTCCGACAGTTGGAGGTTTAGGGAAACCCAAAGCTTGGGATTGCATCCATGATCATCCTGACTAATAGCCATTAGTGAACCATTCCTCCATGAACTTAGTTTATTACTTTTTGAACCCAGATGATCTTTTGGCCTTCATATCATCACTTGTCAATGAGTTCCACAGGTTTGCTTGTTTGAAGTACTTCCTCTTGCTGGGTTTTTAAACCTCCTGCCACTTTCTTGTGTTTATACTAAGGGGTAAAATAACACTTTCCTGTTCACTTTGCCTACACCATTCATGATTTTGTAGTCCTGAATGATATCTCTCCTTAATCATCCCTTTCTAAGATGAATGTTCCCAGTCTTTTTAATCTCTTGTCATGTACAAGGTGTTGAATACTGCTAGTACATCTCTTTTTGAAAGGGGATGACCAGGACTGTCTTTAGTTTTTGAGCTGTGTATGCACTGTGGATTTAGATTTAGTTCGAAAATGTCATGCACTGTCTTATTTTCTACCTTTTTGTCATGATTCCTAGCTCTCAATTTTTGATTGCTGCTGTACGCTGTTCTCTGAAAACATCTACTCAGTCTGTGAGGATCAAAGCTCTCTTTCTAGAGTAATAACACATAATTTTGTATGTATAATTAGGATTGTTTTCCAGAGCACATTACTTTGCATTTGTCAACATTGAATTTTATCTGCCATTTTGTGGACCAATCACCCAGTTTTGTGAGATCCCTTTTATTACTCTTTGCAGTCAGCTTTGGACTTAACTATCTTGGGTAATTTTGTATAATTGGCAAATTTTGCCATCTCACTGTTTATCTCTTGGTCAGATCATTTATGAACATGTTGAACAGTACTGGCCCCAGTACAGATCCTAAAGCAACCCCACTATTTACCACTCTCCATTCTGAAAAAAGCCCATTTATTCCTACCCTTTGTTTCCTATCTCTTAACTAGATATTGATCCATTAGCGGGCCTTCCCTTTTATCTCATGGCTGATTACTTTGCTGAAGTGCCTTTGGTCACTGACCTTGTCAAAGACTTTCTAAAAGTCCAAGTTCTTGTCTACATGCTTGTTAACCCCCTCACAGAAGTCTAACAGACTGGTGAGGCATGATTTTCCTTTACAAATGCCAGCTCATCCACACCATATTTTATGTATCTGTCTGATAATTCTAATCTTTACTATATTTTCAACTAACTTACCTCTACTTGAGTTAAGCTTACCATCTAGGAATGGCCAGGCCCACTTCTGGAGGTTTTTTTTTTTTTTAAATTGCATTAGATTAGATATTCTTCAGTCATCTGTTACAAAGGGTGACTTAAGAGAGGTTATCTACCACAGAGTTAATAGTTCTAGGAATTTTATATTTGAGTTCTTTTGAGAATTTTCAGAACTCTGAGTGGATACCAACTGGTCCTGGTGACTTATTACTGTTTGTTTGTTTGTTTTTGCAGATTTCCTCTATTGACATGTCAAACTGGGATAATTTATCAGATTTGCTACCTAAAAAGGGTAACTCAGTTTGGGGACTCTTTCCCACATCCTCTGTAGTGACGACCAATGGAAAGGATTAATTTAGCTTCTCTGTAGCGGCTTTGTTATCTTTGAGTGTTCCTTTAGTACCTGAACTATCAAGAGATTGTCTGGCAGGCTTCATGCTTCTGATGTACTTTAAAAATTGCTGTTAGTTTTCATGTCTTTTGCCAATTGCTCTTCAAATTTTTAGCCTGCCTGTTATACTTGATTTGCCAGAGTTCATGTTTCTTTTTATTTTCCTCAGATGAATTTTACTTCCAATTTTTAAAGGATGCCTTTTATGCTTCTCTTTAGCCCCATAGTTAAGTCATAGTGGCATTTTATGGCAGGGCAGGGGGGTTGTCCTAAAACTGTTTGCTTTTTTTTTATTTGCTGTATGCTTTTAGTTCAAGCCTCTTACATTTCCAAAAAGTTTTCATGCAGCTTGCAGGCATTGCACTCAACGTTTTCTTTTAATTTCCATTTAACTAGCTTCCTCACTTTTGTGTAGTGCTCCTTATCGAGGTTAAATGCTACTGTGGTGGGTTGCTTCTGGTATTTTGCCTTTTACAAGGATATTTAATTTAATTACGTTACAGTTGCTATTAGAGTAGTTCAGCTGTATTCACCTCTTGGACCAGATCATGTGTTCCACTTAAGACTAAATCAACAGTTGCCTCTCTCTTTGCAAGTTAAAGACTAACTGTTCCAAGAAGCCATCATTAATGTTGTCTAGAAACGTTATGTCTGTGTCCAATTCTGTGGCAACATGTAACTAGTCAAAATGGGTACAGTTGAAATCCCTGCCCTGCCATTTAAAAAAAAATATCTGTAGCCTCTCTTGTCCCTCAGCATTTTACAATCACTGTCACCCTCCTGGTCAGCAACGTTTTTTGACTAGTGTACTTGTATTACTCATGCGTAAATGTCTTTTTTTACTTTTACTAGTTTTCCAACTAATTTATTTGTGGCTTTAAGGTCTCAGGAAGGAATTTAAGCTCTGCCAATCTCACATAGGCACATGGTTACACAGAAAAGGCCATTATAGAGACAGTAAGAGTCAGTTTTTAAAAGTAGGACTTGATTTCTGTAACACTAGTGTTCAAAACAGAGATCTGTCATCCCAAATGTTTTTAATCTTACTACGAATTTTAGCATGTGAGTAGTTCTAATAAAACCAATGGGATCTCTCACATATTATCTGCAGAATGGGTTAACAGAGGCAGAATAGGCTGTAAAATGACTTGCAGCACTGAGATTTAAGCAAGTGGATTCATTACAAACCAAATGCCTAAAATTATTTTCATGTTTTGAATTCTATTCTGGAGTCGGTTTCTGGCTTAAGACTGGTATTCCCTATGAGACTCTCGGTAATAGGATTGAAGTGATCAGTCAGAACACACACACACACAGGTTTACATCTGTGCACTATTGAATGATAACTAATGAACTTTTAAAAATTAACTTCACAAATCATTATAGGAAAGCTTCTTGAATGTATCTATTAATACTGAGGAATTCTAGGGCATGCATTTGAAAAAAAAAAAAAAAGCCAAACACAACCCACTTGGTTTTAGCTAACAAAGCTGAATGTGGCTTCTCAGGTTCATTAATCACTACAATGGCTTATTTAGAAAGAGTGCTGCGTAAGGGGAATTTATCTTTGTCAGCTCCCAAGGGTTCAGTTCTTTTGAAGGGCAAAGTAGTAGGTAAGAATAAAACTCAGTCTGCCTAATTTTGCCTTGTTGTTCCTTTCAAATTTGATGGATAGGAAGCTTTCTAACACTAACATTGGAAGACCAGTAACCTAGCAAGCACAAGTGTTCACTGTAATGTGTCGGAGGTGGGGGGAAATACTGGCATAGCTTAAAAATTTTAAAACAAAAGAAAAATGTGTGGAGAGAATTTTAAAGGAACAAACGGGAATTCTATGCTCCACTCCCTTGATGATCAATGGAATTGGGTACTTAGCTGCAAATCTCCATGATCATCAGCACACCACTGCATTTGGGCTATTTGAGCTGATATACAGCAGTGGATAAGTTTGAATTAAGATCTGCAACTCGAGCTGTGTTAACTGTACAGCTGGGATCAACATACCTTGATTTGACCTTTGGTACTGTCCACACAGCAGGAACTCGATAGGAGAAATGCTCCCATTGACTTCCCTTACTCTTCATGACTGCAAGGAGTAACAGGGTTGGTGGGGATGCCCTCAATATGGATTCAGCTTATCCCTATGAGACACACTAAATCAAAACCCCAGAAGATCAATCTCTGGAGCGTTGACCCGTGCGTAAGTATAGAGGTGCTCTTGGAACTGTGGTTTCATTCTGTGATAGTGGAACATTAGCAGTCACTCTGATCCAAAGTCCCCAGAAGTGAGTAGAAAAAGGTCCCACTACTTTCAGTGGGCTTTGGATCTGGCCTTATTTAATGAAAGCTTCTGTAAGGACTCTTTATGTACCTGAGCTACATTGATGGCAGTTACTCAAGCTATCCCAATGATATTAATTTACCAGGAGTGTGTTTCATAACAAAGGATTTCAAAATACATGGCAAATAAAATATTAGTCTATAAAGCAAAAAAAAATATGGGTTCCAGCAATAATGTTAATTTGGCCACATTGTACTCTACCTGCTTTATGGCACATTTCTGGAATAAAATTGTCCTACTACATGGAAAGCCTCAGTAGGTTATGATTCAGATTCCTGGATCAAAACCCATAATATGGCTCTAAAATGAGTATCTGTATTCGATCATAGATTGGAAAAGCCCCATTTTTTTTCCATTTAGATACACCTAAAATCTTAACAGATGAGCAATATATTGTGAACTGGTAGAAATCTCGTTACTCTAGGAAAAAGCATTCATGAGAAGGATAGAGTTTGTAAAGGTAAATAAAATTCCAGATATTAAATTATATAATCTCATACCTAAATATAGCCTGTTTTTTTCTAGATACTGATCTGGACCCCATTTCCTCTGCCCATTCCTGGCTTTCCTAATTTGTTTTAAAACATAATTTTGAGTTGTTTCCTCTTTTGAGTTCCATATTAATTTCTGATGTGTGTACCTGCCATGCTGTGACACTGTTTAAATAAGGGCCTTTTGACTTTACCATTCTAATGAGAAGGGTTACAAATAGAATACTGCATGTGTATGTGGAGCTTGTTCCTACATTGTCAGCCTGAAATTCACGAACAATCCTCCTTTTACATTGCTCATTAAAAATGAAATGCATCCATACTGGTCAGTATGTAACACACATAGATTTTGTAGTTGGCAAGGTTCTTTTTGTTTCATGTAAATGCTTCATTCTCTCTATTGTGTGGTGGGAGGGGGGGAAACTGTCAGCAAACAGCTACAGTGACAACTGCACAAAGAAGAAACTGATTTGTTAAGCTTCTGTAGCTCTGAAAAGTGAGGTTGGTTGGAAGCCCTTGGGGAGACCCAGGACAGTAATTAAAACTGACTAAGCTGTCACAGTGGTGGCTGTAGCCATCTTGAATTATTCTGTGATTACTATCGCAGAATTCCTTGAAGTTTCTCTCACCCAAGTACATTGTTGTCAACGTTGATGATTTTGTTTTATCACAAATATTGGGATAGTTGATGTTAAAGCTGAGGACCTAGAATCATGAGAATGTGAGAGCTTGCGTTTTAATCTTAAAAAGCAGAAAGGGAAGTTGCCAAAAGTAACCAGCTGCAAAATTAGTGGCACAATTTAACTACTGAGAATGAGGAGAAAAGACATGGGCTAATTTTGATTTTAGTGAAATCTTGTGGACCGGAGTTAGTTTGTATCTCTTTGGCTTCCTGGACTTGGTCAGTGTAGTTCTTGGTCTGAACCCTGGACCACACTTCACTTAAGTGCAGAGGCTGGGGGTTGTTAGAGAGGAATAATGTTACAAAGGCAACTGAGCACACACTCCTTGTGAAAATGTGGGATAGACTCTCTGGCTACATCTGCACTAGAGTTTTGTAGAGGAAAACTAGGGTTTTGGTGACTGTGTGGAGCATCTGCACACACAATGCACTTTCTTGACAAACTGTCCATAAAGAAGCCATGTAGATGCTCCAGGAGACCTTTTGTCGACCAGAGCAGATTGAAAGATCTGCTTTTATGTGTGGATGCAATCTGTCAACAGAAGTTTTATCAGAGCATCTCTTCCAACAGACACTTCTGTTGACAAGAGGCTTCTAGTGTAGATGTGGCCCAACAAGACTGAAGTTGCATTGAAGGATTTCAGACATGCCCGCAGTAAATGAGGGGAAAAAGGCCTAGAAAACTTAATAAAAGGGTCCAAGATACAATTTTCCATTGGTAAGTACCCTTATAAGCTTTAGTCTTGATATGAAGCAGATACCCAAGATTTCAAGGAGCTGTGACAATATGGAAAATTTGAAAGGGAAATGTCAAGCCATTATTCAGGATACAAAGATTAATATAAAACATTCAAAAATAGGTTAATTTTTGTTGAACTGTAACTCAAACTGCTGGGTCAAATGTGTACAAACTGTATTTCCTTGTGCCTTCAAACCTAAGGAAATATTTGAATGTTCAATGTTTGTTTACTTTGTTTTATTCAGGTTTTAAGTCACTTGTTACTACCCTGTGGTGGCTGGCACTCAACACATGGGATGACTAAAAAAAAGGGCCAGTTAATGTGACAGGCTGCCCTGCAAGACAGTTAGGCTGATGAGGCTTAATGACTGGAGTCCAGCTCAGGGAGGAGCTAGGACGGACACAGAGGAAGGTGATGGAAAGAGGGCTTGAAGGGAGGAACTCTGCAGGCATGCTTCAGAGAGGAGGCGAATTGGCAACAGACAAGGGGAGAGTAAGCCTGGAGATCCTGTCTTGGATACAGGTTCTGGCAAGAATGCAAGAGTGGTGAGACCGGCAGAGGAAGCACAGGAAGCTGTATTGGTAACCTAGAGAAGGTCAGAAGTAAGGGATGACTCTTAGGAAGGACCCCAGAGGAAACAGTGACAAGGTCAGAGCTTGAGCAGACTGTGTTTGCTGGGCATAAGGCTACTGGGCTAGAGCCTGGAGTAACGAGCAGGTCTGGGTGCTCTTGACAGCCACAGGGGAAGTGGCACAGGTTGGGCACTGGAGCAGAAGACTGCCTCAAACAATTTGTCCAGTAGGATTTTGATACTATCCAAGCATGGGAGACCTGGCTGGAGGGCTAAGCCACAAAGCAGGGGCATTCTGAACAATGAATCCAGAGAGAGGGATGTTTAACCCTGACATAGGGGCAAGCAACCAAAGGACGGGGTGTAAGACTGGTTGGGAGCTAATCCTCAGATGGGCCACCAGGAGGTACTAGAGAAGTGAGTGATGAACCCTGTGACATGCTGTTACCAGAAGTATATTTTAGTGCTCTTCATTAGGCTCCCTATGTCTCAAACATTCAGAATGACATGGTATGGCAGCTCAGCAGCTACAGGGTTCTTCTGGGTCAGCTCTATCAAGATTAAAGAGTTTTTTGTTCTTGGCACATACTTCTGAAAGGATAGATAAAATGTTTGAAAGCTATGAAAGATATTTCCAGCTCCTAAATCTTCTCTTTACATTGTCATAACTGGGACAGAACTCATGTTCTGCATTGAAGAGTTTGATTGTGGGGTTATTATAACTAACTTTCTTGATAAACATTTCTATAACACATTTTTATAGATCTGTTCATTGCAATTCAGCTGACAAAACCTTGAGAGAAAAGTACAGTCATACAAAGGATAACAAGTTAACCTGTGCTGAAAATACAGCTGGGGCTGTAAGCAATTTTACTGCTTCAAATCCATCTGCCAAATACAATGGGAAGTTTCAAGATGTCCTGAGTCCTATTCACAAACAATAAGAACTGAATTGTAATGTTAAATAAAGGTATTATAATTATCACATGTAATCTATTGTGTTGCACCTGATACGGTAATGACTACCATTGCAGAGCATTTCAGTTTCAATAATGAGTTACATTTAGTACATCTAATGATAGCTCCTGCGTTAAGTGAAGTTCTCATATATGCAAAAATACTCATTTTGTTAGTGTTGTCTGTGCTTTGTGTTTATCTGTTAATAGAAAACACTTGCTCTCAAGATTGTCATTTGTCCCCAAGATATGTTTAAAAGTACCTGATGAGATTATCCCAGTATTATGTTAAAATATTGTGGTTTTCTTACAGTAGACTTTTTATAAATTTTTATCAACTTTTCCATTTATAGTGGTTTCTAGCACCAGAATTTTAATTTTAGGAAATTTATCTAAAAATAATAAAACAATGGGTCAGAGAAAAAGTTTGATATATTAGTGAGTTGGGAATGACAATGCTGCAAATGTGAAGTACAACCTAGTAGAAATACATTTTTAAACGTCAGATAAAAAAACATGAGTCTTTAAAGGAGAAGTTGAAGAACAGAAATGTAAACAGTATTTTACAGTTAGTTTATGCAAACTGTCTTCACCAAAAATTCTTGGCCCCTTTTATGCTCCAACCAATTAAAAGTAGAAAATAAAAGTATTTTAAATACTGCATGAAAGACTCTCTGATTTCCGCCCCCTTATTTTTTTCAGTATATACAATATAGTGACATGCAATGTAAAATGTTTTTTTTTAAATGGGTTGATCAGTTTTTGTCTTGCTCCTAGACTATTGATAAATCTTGTTGCAAGCTTCTTCAATTCCACCCCCTCCCCGCTACACCATTCTTGAAAGTGAAACAAAGAAAATTAAGAACATTGTTTCCCAGGCATAACTAATCATCAGTGAATAACTGTGGATACTGAAGCAAATGTGTTTTGGATCTAGATGAGAAGTAGCTGGAAAGGTAGAATATAGGCCAACCCACTAGTAACCGCTTCAGTAATTCTCAGAAGATTTTAGCCTAAGAACATTTACAGTATTTTGTAGGTGTGAGTTTTAGGAAACTAGACTGAGATGAGTGTCCCTCTGTCTCAGGTAGCATATGCTGTTTCAAATAAGGAAGATGTAATTAACAACAGTCATGGCTAGGTTCACAGACTTTGGAGACACAACCATAGGGAAAATTGAACTGCCTTTCTTCTTCAAGGCTAGGAGTATGAGTCATTACAATTCTTTGATCTATGGAACAGCTATACATCATTCACTGAGATAAAGCAAACCCCAATAAAAGATTTCTAAGGGATAAGAAGTAAGTGAAGTGGGATTCGTTTGGATGTGCCACTAAGAAGAGAGGGAATGGAAATCAAAAGATGATACTAGAGATACAGCAAGTACAGCTATTGGTGGAGTCCAGGAGATGAACTAGAATTTAAAACTTTGGTATGGGCATGTCCAAGTCATGCACTGTATCAAATTTACAGAATGAACCAGTGGCAGAGCTGGGAACTCAGTGCTCCAAATTTTTGCTCCTTTGCTCTAACTGCTGCAACATTCTCCTTCCCTCATGAAATCATATACAAAAGCCCCTTGTTCTGCTCACAGTCCCACAGGTAGCTTGGGCCCTGCATGTTCTAGCTGCAGTTTACCCCTGTGTCTTGGGGCAGAAGGGGTTGGGGTAGCGACTACCCTGTTCACATGAGGGGAAAGGAGTTCAAACATTCCTTGTGGGAACTCCTCCCCCAGAGTCTCTGGCAATGCTGGTGTGTTTCTCTCTCTTTTCTCACCTCACTCTAACTTCCTGTTCCACTATCCTCCCCTTCCTCCAGCAGGGCAGGCCTTTTAAACAGTCCTGTGACAGCCTCAAGTGAACTTAGCTGCCCCTAATTAATTCATAGCAGCTCCTCCTCAGCTGCTTCCTCAGGGCAGCAGCTCTTCCCTGTCAAGGGCTATCTCTCTGTGAATTTAGCCAGAACAAAAATGCTCCAAGAGCATACGCTATCTCTGCCTGGAGTTATAGACAAGTGAATAGCTAGTGAACAAACACACATCTGAATGCAGGCAAGTAGAGCAGGCACAGAGAATTCACCACGTGGCACGGGGAACACATGAAAATGCCAGGAAAGGCACACCAAGGTTTATGCAAAAGTAGATGTACAAAAACAAAATGCAAAGGAAGACCTGGGGATAATATGGAGAAAAATGTGGCATTAGAGAATGTTCTGCAATACTCAGGGCATGAGAAATCAGTATGCCAAAGCATGCAGACAAGAAAATCAAAGTGTGCATGTGTGAGGAGGGTGGGGGTAGAGGGATGCTATAGTGAAAAAGCAATTGGTGACTCAGATGAGATTTGCACAACTGACATTTATGCAGTACAAACCAGCAAAAAAAAATGGGTTATAAAGCACAGATGAAGATGGGTTGCGTAGACAAGACAGCAGTGCACAAACAGGAAATTGAATACCTAGTAGACAGGTGGGGCATCCGAGAATATGCCAGTCTACAAAGACTTCCACCATTATGTTAGAGGAGAAAATGAAATTGCAACCACGCAAACCAAATTTAAAATCCTATGATGGAATGGCCAATTAAATATAATACCCAAGACAAACGTGCAAATTGCAAGCAGAATACTTAGACCAGTTTATAGACTGAACTTTCAAGTAGTACAGCCATAGAACCTGCTCTTCTCAGTGGGAGTAATTCATGAACAAAAGTCACACTAAAACTGGAATAAATTTCATAAAGACACGAACAAAACAAAAAACATCACGTGACAATGAACTCTGTCACCCTTGCAGCAGTTCTGCTACCAATTTTTTTGTTTTTGTTCTGAGGGACAATGATGTGTTCCAGATGTGTTCTATATGGAAACAGACACCATAATTCAGCCTATACAGCACTTAACTCAGAGTTACACTGCAGTAACAAGCAAAAATAAGCCGAACAGTAAAGCATATGGAAAATGAAGGCATCATTGCTAATAGTGTAGAATTCACAAATTACAAAGGCAGTATGGTATTCATTGAAAAGCAAGGCCCATTGCATATCTCCATAAATCCAAGTAACCTATACATATACACTGAAATGATCTCATTATAAAAAGCCTGCAAATGAAAAAATATTACTTGGCTTGGCAAAATAAAACACGTTTGTAGTTGGGGGGTGGGGGGAAGGTTGAATCTCTGTAATTAGGAACTCTCTAGTCTGGTAAAATCCATAATCCAGCATGGTTTTAGTTAGCTGGACAGCCACTTATTATGGGCGTAGCCAAGTCTCCCGAGGCCCCGTAAAGTTTCTTTAGAGCCAGCACTCCTGGCTCTCACTGTTCTGTGGTCTTATTTAGCTGTTATCCCTAAATGCCTTCTAAGATTCCAGTCAGACGTGGAAATATTGGTACTGTGTTAGAAAATATTGACCTCCTGTCATGCGACGAATCTCTCATCTGGCACCAGTCACGTCCTGAGTGTGCTGGATGAAAGAGGTTCAACCTGGTGCAAGCAAGTCTGAATAATTAAAGCTGCTAGCTCTCCACATTTTGAACATGAGCAGGTAGGCACAAAGGTCTGAGGATGTTTGGGATCAAATCTACAGTAGAAGAATATCAGTGCCACCAGCAAGATGTACAATAGGACTTGTAGGGCTAAGCATCATAGTTTATGACATTCTGGCACACAAATGTGGAAGCTGTGGCAGATCACAGGCACAACCTCATTTGGCTCCTTGAAGGAGCCAGAAAGCAAACCTCAAATTGAATAAAAACAAGATGAAATTGTGATTGACTGCAGTATTCCGTTGTGACATAGTGGTTGCCCTGGACTGATATAGAAAGGATTAAAAACAGCCCTAGGAATGGGCTGTCCTGGGAGCCAACTGGGGGAAGGATTGTGGCTGCCAATCAGAGCCCAGGAGAGCATTATAAAAGGGATAGCTGGCACGGGTGAGCATATGCTTGAGCCAACCAAGGTAGGAGAGGGACTTAGCTGCCTGCTAGAGTTGGGTACCATGGACAAAGGAGTGCTGGGGAAAGGTGGGGGGAGCCGGGGGAGCTCTGGCCAGGCAAGCCCCAGGCTGCAGGGCCATGAGGGTACTCGGGCAGCAGAGAGGCAGCCAGGGACATAGAAGGCAACAGGTTTAACTCAGACTGCAGTTTGCCTCAGAGGTCATTAGTAGTCAGGACCCTGATTTTTGTGCCTCATCTAAAATACAAGTATCAGAAAGGTAGCTGAGTTAGTCTGTATCTTCAAAAGCAATAAGAAATCCTTATAGACTTATAAGGACCACTTATAGACTAACAGATATTTTGGAGCATAAGCTTTCTTGGGCAAAGACCTGCTTCGTCAGATGCATGAGTGGGGGTTCTTGAAAAGTATCTGTCTAAAACCTGTAGAAAGTGTATTTCAGATCACAAAAAGGGAATCCTCACCACATATTCTCAAACACTCACATTGCAGGTACTTTTGTGCCATCTGAAATGCACTTGGACAGATTCTATCCTATCTGATCTAATCTAGCCTCTCCTCACCATCCAATCCAATCTGCTGGGTTATTTGTAGTGTCATCTAATCCATTTTACCTAATCCTCTCCAGTTTAATGTTCTAGAATCTAATCCACTAATCTAGAATGTGGCACATGTCCCTTTTGGGTTTAAATTAAGAGATTTTTAAAAAAAAAATCTGCTGTCCTATGCTATGTGCCCTAGCCCTGTAGTGTTTACACAGCAAAGCGTTGCAATATAGTAATCCCTTGAAAAGCATGATTTTGAGTTGTGCTTAACCCTGGCTCTGCCCTCCCCTCTTCCATGTCTCTGGCTCACCCTCCCCTGCATGGCTCCAGCTCATCCCCCCGCATGTGCGTGTGTGGCTCAGGCTCATGCCCCCACACCTGTGTCATGCAGCTCCAGCTCATACCTCCCCCACCACCTCACACATGGGGCTCCAGCTCACTACCACCCCGCTGTGTGAGGCTCTGGCTCAACCCGCACCCCCACAGGGCCACACGGCCATGGCTCAACTCCAACCCTCCGCCCCCCGGGCTAACCCCTCCTGTCCCCCCTCCCATGGTCCCAACCCACTGCCACACTTAATCCTCCCCAGCTGTCGCTCCACAGCCCCAGGGCATACCTTTCAAAAGGAGCTCCAGGTGCTTCTGCTGCTTCCCCTGCTGCAGAATGTGCGTTCTATTGGGGGGGAAAAAGCCAGGCCCCAGCTTACGTGAAATTTGAGGGACTACTGTGTAGGGTAGAAAGTTGTCAGGGTCTGCGGTATCCATCCATGTTTCAAATTGTTCAACTTTTACAACCTCTAATTTTCTTCCTAAATCCTCCATTTCAAACTGATGGCTTGTGGTGTCCCAAGAAATGCTTTGAGGTGCTTTGAAGTAAACTACAACTGAGTGCACTGCAATGCATTTTTCAAAGCAATACACTGCTAATTATCACACAGGCATCCTGCAGCCATTAGTAAAACAACTTGTTATTTTCTCCTTTTCATTCATGTCCATGGCTTCTGCTGAACACAAGCCCTACAGGAGGGGCCTATCTGCAGGAACAACAAAGCACTTTTTAATATGTAAACTTGGGGTATTTGCAAATTTGAGTGGTTAAACCTGAGGGACCAAGGGAAAAGAAGCGATGGATTGTGTGAAATTCTAATATAAAAGTTTAAATGCAATCAAAGAAGCCATTATTTTATGGCTACTTGGTGATTATCGGTCTTAGGAACTGGCAAATTTAAAAAAACAAAACATGTTTCGCCCATCTCCAAATTTGTATTTACATAATATTTCTCACATACAGTGATCCCTCAAAATGCGTGATTTTGTGTTGCGCTTAATTCGCATTAATGCAAGCTAAGCGCAACTCAAGCCCCACCCTCGGCCCCACATGTCTCTGGCTCACCACCATCCTCCTGGCACCTGCCTCTGGCTCAACTCCACCCCCCACCCCTCCTACAGCCCTAACCCACCCCAGGCTTAACCCCCCTGGCCCCTCTCCCACAGCTCCAACCCACCACCAGGTATAACACCCCCCAACAGTCCCCCCCCACCCCCAGGACTTACCTTTCAGAAGGAGCTCCAGGTGCTCCTGCTGCTTCCCCAGCTGCAGAATGTGTGTTCTGTTGAGGAAAACAGCTGCCCCCCCGCCAACTTCCATGAAATTCAAGTTATGTGAGGGGGTGTGGGAACACAACCCTCGTGTAACTCGCGGGACGACTGTAACATATTTGAGACTGGGAAAAAAAAATTCCACTTCCCTTTCTAAAACCTTGGAAAAGGGTTGCACCAAGTACAGAATCAAGGCATGCGTAGGTGCTACCTCATTCTCTTTCGCCCAAGTGTTCATTGTCCTTACAGCTGCTTGGAAGCTGACCCCCCCTCAAGGACAGATGGTGAGTTCTGGTAGCTGCTCGGTGGACTTTATACTATGACACCATTGTTTTCATAGAATATAGACTAACATGGCTATCTCTCTGTTGTTAGTTCTCCTGTGATTCTAGTTCTGCTGTTTTTCATGCCCAGCAAGCACCTGTCTCATCAAACGCTTGTACTCAAGAGATTTTGTGTTGCAAGGTGCCTCGACAAGCATGAACATCCTCACTTCTGGCAGCCATGTTTCTGGATGGGTACTGATCACTGAAAAGCTCTGATAGTGTCAGTGATAGCATGCTGTAGAATTATGAAGGCTGTTTCTCTAGTCAGGTGCGTAGGACTGCTTTAACCCATGTAGTTTGTGTGGCAGATCTGTACCCCTACCTCCTAATTTGAAAGCACGTATAGGACTTTGTTACTCACACCTGCACCATCATTACATAGGAATCTTCCAGAGCTTTCTAGCTTCAGGCAGCTATAGTTGGCTGATTAGCTGACTCAGGTGAACAGCTAGCAGATTTTGGGAATGTGAGAAGGTGAAGTGAGGAGATATAAGGTGCCTCACTCAGTCGTTAGGGCTTTATGCTGGGATCTGATTGAGTCCTCTTGTGCCCAGGAAGTGATTGCTCCAGGCTAGAACCTACAGTGGTATCAGAATCTCCAAAGGCTTTTTCCTCCCTACTTGTTGTAGATAACCTAGCATGTGAGGTTACATTCTTCAGTGCTCTCTGGGACAGTATCATCACAAATGTTCTTCATTCCGGTATGTACCAAAGGCAAAAGCTGATATCTATGTGCTCTGCTTACAGACAGAACACAGCTGATTAAACTAACACCATATGGCTCGTGTATATGTCTAGTTGCATGGAAAATTCTGCTATGTTTCCTTTTTAGCGCTGGCATAACCCAAAGGTGCAGGAATCTGCTTATCCAAGCTTCCAGTCATCTCCCCAGAAAAACTCTAGTGATTGGTTTGGTGTCTCTGACTTAGGCAAAAATGTAACGAAATTATTTCCTGGCTGATGGTTTTTAGGCATATCTTCAAATACAGAACGAATATTAACGTCCGAGGTGCAGTGTTAACCCCTCATCACAACTGGACTATTAACAGTACCATAATTGCAGTGGTGCTGTCAGAGAGAACTACATTGAAACTATATGGGAATAGCAAATATCAGTTGTACGGATACGCACTAAGAGCTTCTATTTCTCTCTTTCTTTTTGTCACACGCAAGCACTGGTGTGAAGCGTGCAGAGAGCAACCTGTCTTGCTATATCTTCTCCACAGCTGCCAGTGAGTGTGGGCGGGGAGGAGTCCACTTTAGCTAGTGGAAGAGGTGGGGTGGGGCAGCAGGGGTGGTGCAAGGGTGAAGTGGGACAGGGATGGGGCAGGAGCAGGTAGAGGCAGGGCCTGGGGCAGAAGTGTACTGCCCCAGCCCTTCCTTAGGTTGGGGGAGGAGGTGGCTGGTAGCCCCCGAGGTCTCCTCTCACCAGTCACCTCTGCTCACAGCCTAGGTGCCAGTCAAAGCCCAAATAGCTACACTACAATTTTTAGTCCCATGAGCTGAAGTCAGCAGATTTATGCCACCTCAGCCATACCACAGGTCTTTTATTCCCCAGTAGACATAAATGAGCTCCAAGCAGAGATACAATAGGGATTCTCACCCTAGATCAGTCCTAATGTCTCGTGTGATCATAGTCAAGTGTTTGTTCATGTCTTTGTGCCTGTTTTTCCATTCATACTGTAGTCTGTAGCTTCTTCAGGGAGGGACTCTCTCCATGTGTAGCTGAACAGTGCCCTGAACAGCAGGATCCATTTGATTGGTGTCTGTATGCACTACTAGTACTAAATGAACATACTTTGCTGAAGGCAAATTTATAGTAGAGGAGTTTATATATTAGGCTATGTCTAGATTGCTGAGAACAGCCCACAAAAGAGATGCAAATTGTGCAACGTATTTGCATATCTTTTGCCGACAATTCTGTTGGGAGAGGATTTTTGAACATTTGGCCCATCCACATGGGGCCAAAGGTCAGAAAAACCCCTCTGTTGAGACATCCCTTCTTCCTTGTGGAACAACACGTACAGAGGTATCAACAGAATGCTCCTGACTGGTTGATATCTTCCAAGAGATCTGCCATCTGGATGTGTGATCTCTCGACAGAAGCCTACAGTCTAGACATAGCCTTAGAGAGGAGTGGGGATATTTTTTGCATTGTGTACAATTAGTTTGTTTGAAGACTACAGAGAATGAATAGAAGTCATGCTTGCTTAATTTTTTTTTCTGTGTTCTTAGGGACACTAATCTTCTGTAATACAATCCAAGCTTTCTTATCTGGTATCCCTGGGGAATGGGAGTTGCTGGATGATAATAAAATGTGCTGCTTATTCAAGCTGGGGCCACTAGTCCTACTCCACTGGCCCCAGCTAGGCAGCCCGTTAACTGAATGGGCATGCTAGTTAACTGAACATGCCAGTTATCCAAGTGATGGATAGCATGGCTTTTACTGCGTTACTGCAGGGGAATGTGATCTCCGATCTGTCCTACCACAGGTTGAAGCTGATTGAGGTGTAGTTTAAGTTCAGCTCTTTCCAAATTTCAGAAACCTCTTGAAGGTGAGAGCTGCTCCCTTTTCTCTCCTTCTCTATGTGCTGAGTCCTCATGCTGCACACCAGAGTCCATGCAGGCACCAACCTTGTGAATATGCAATGAATGTGTCTTATGCACCCCAAAACTAAAGGGAAATCCCATGTAAGTGGGATACAAATCAGGGCATAACTCCGGCTTCTTTTAAATAGGGCAGAGCAAGTTGTATTAACATTCCACAATGCATGCTCTGGCTATAAATATTTTAAAGCGACTGTACAGAAGTCTACTTGAACTTTACAAAACTGTATATTATCATACTTGGTCTTTTGATTGGCAGAAGGGAGGAAAATTATATTTCCATAACAATAGCATTGAATGACCAGAATGGGTGAAAATTCAAGGTATTTTTATTTCCAGATCTAAAATTAGACCACTTTTCTGCAGGAATATGTGAAACTAGTTTTAAGGAAAGATGTTGGTAGCGAACAGATGGCCTCCTACTTTCATACATATTCATGAGTGCATTTATTTCATTATGTCTTCCCCTGGGAAACTTGATGCTTCAGCTTTTATAAGTTTGTATGGCTATCAAATTGAGCAGTCAGACGCCCTCTGTCAAGGCTGTATTGCTGAAGAACTAGAAGGAAAGAATGTGAAAAGCTTTCACACTTTTGTCTTGACTTTTATCATGGGAACACCTGTTATTTGGAAATCTAAGATGGGAATTTTATCAGGCATAATAAATGTTATGTTTTGATGGATAAAGTGACATGTTCATTTTATCTGAATTACTTTTACTTTAAATTTGTGACATGTCTAAGCATCACTATTTAATAACTTCAGAAAAGAATGAGAATACATCTTGCTTGTATTACATGTTTAAGAGCTTTTCAATGCAATGAAAGATGCCAAAATTGTATATGGGTTTTTAAAAAAATTACGTTACTTTGTCGGTGATGTGCTGTGATTTGAAATTAACTGTTTGAGAGATTCCTTTTTCAGGATAGCAAGCAAGCATTTACATATAATATTAATTATAAACGGTAGATAAAGAAACCAAACTTAAAGCTAAATAAAATCTGATGCATCCTTTATCTAGTAGGAAAGCACATTGCTAAGAAATAGCAATCATGGTTAAAATACCATAACCATTGTTTGTGAATATAGTCATATAAGAACTGATCCAATGACTCTCAAATTTTAAAAATGTTCATTATGAAAGAAAACATGGTATTCTAATATTTTCATAGATAATGTGTCCCTTTTTTGAAACACCTCTAATTTCAAATTTAAGATTAGAAGCAGAATTTCTTAAATAAGACATTTCAGGACAGATTTGTTCACTCCTACAATCTATGACAGACACAGTCCCACTGAATGGTATTGGAATATAAATCACCTTGCCTGCCAGGGCAAGGTATGTTTGTTTTACCCAGCCACAATTTATCTGTGGGTTTAAAGTTTTTTCTTTATGTCCACAAGATTAGAGCCTGTAATTACTTCAAATTAAGGGGTGTTAGGCTGCTTTCATAAATAAATATTAAAAGTCTTTATTTTGTATTTGATGGGAGATCACATAAAATATGTAAAAATTCTACATTGTTGTCAACTTTAATAGACTTGCCTTTCCTTAACAGGCAGATTCCAGATATTGATGGGGCAGAGTAACATCTGAGCAGAAATAAGAAAACATTGGTTATCTTTTAATATCTTTGAGAATATATCTTGTTGCTGCTGCAGGGCAAGGTGAAACCTGATAACAAGCTTTGCTTTAATAGTGAGTCCTGTACAGGGGGTAGACCCAAGTACTGAGTACCGTTTTTCTCAATTACTAAAGGGTTGCATAGTTCATTTCTTATGTATGCTGATCTGACAGAGGCTGCAATGGGACAGACCAAGAAATATCACTGAGTTGAGTCTTAGGCCCCTCTTCACTAGGCCATTAATAAGCTCTTTTCTGGGCATGAGTTATACATTGAACTCCATTAAAATTGGTTAAATAGCAAGAAGTGAAGTATGATCCTGCACTGAACCTGCATGAAGACCTACTGAAACAATGGCATTACGTGGGATTGATGCCCAGGTAACTGCAAACAATAACTGACCCATAGCTGTTATCCCCTCCCTCCATCACTCATTCTCACCTGGCTGGGGAATTGGTTGAGGTGTGGGATGGGGCATGGGCTCTGGACTTGGGGTGCAGGCTGTGGGTGGAGTAAGAAATGGGGAGGGAAAGATAATGGAGATACTGGAGATAATGGAGGGAAAGATAATGGGTAATGTGCCAGGAAAGATAATGGAGCAGGTAATTAAAGAAATCATCTGCAAGCACTTGGAAGGTGGTAAGGTAATAGGAGACAGCCAGCATGGTTTTATTAAAAACAGATCATGTCAAGCCAATCTAATAGCTTTCTTTGATAGAATAATGAGCCTTGTGGATAAGGGAGAAGCGGTGGATGTGGTATACCGAGACTTCAATAAAGCATTTGACACGGTCTCACATAATATACTTATCAATAAACTACACAAATACAACTTAGATGGGGCTACTATAAGGTGGGTGAACAACTGGCTGGATAACCATACCCAGAGAGTAGTTCTTAATGGTTTTCAATCCTGCTGGAAAAGTATAACTAGTGGGGTTCTGCATGGGTCTGTTTTAGGACCAGTTCTGTTCAGTATCTTCATTAATGATTTAGATATTGACATAGAAAGTACACTTATTAAGTTTGCAGATGATACCAAGCTGGGAGGGGTTGCAACTTCTTTGGAGGATAGGGTCATAATTCGAAAGGATCTGGATAAACTGGAGAAACGGGTTGAGGTAAACAGGATGAAGTTTAATAAGGACAAATGCAAAGTGCTCCACTTAGGAAGGAACAATCAGTGTCACACATACAGAATGGGAAAGGACTGCCTAGGAATGAGTACAGCAGAAAGGGATCTAGGGGTTATAGTGGACCACAAGCTAAATATGAGTCAACAGTGTGATGCTGTTGCAAAAAAAGCAAACATGGTTCTAGGATGCATTATAACAGGTGTGTTGTGAACAAGACATGAGAAGTCACTCCCGCTCTACTCTGCACTGGTTAGGCCTCAGCTGTAGTATTGTGTCCAGTTCTGGGCACCACAATTCAGGAAGGATGTGGAGAAATTGGAGAGGGTCCAGAGGAGAGCAATGAGAATGATCAAAGGTCTAGAGAACATGACCTATGAAGAAAGGCTGAAAGACTTGGGCTTGTTTAGTTTGGAAAAGAGAAGATTGAGGGGGGACATGATAGCAGTTTTCAGGTATCTAAAAGGGTGTCATAAGGCAGAGGGAGGGAACTTGTTCTTCCTTGCCTCTGAGGATAGAACAAGAGGCAATGGACTTAAATTGCAGCAGGGGAGGTTCAGGTTGGACATTAGGAAAAAGTTCCTAACTGTCAGGGTGATCAAACACTGGAACGAATTGCCAAGGGAGGTGGTAGAATCTCCATCACTGGAGATATTTAAGAAGCGGTTAGATAGATGGCTTTCAGGGATGGTCTAGGAAGTGCTTGGTCCTGCCATGAGGGCAGGGGGCTGGACTCTATGGCCTCTTGAGGTCCCTTCAAGTCCTACTCTTCTATGATTCTATGAAAGGGCTTCTGGTGGCATGAGTTTGAAGTGCAGGGGGAGGAAGGCTGTGGCTCTGGCCCTGGCCAGGAGTCAGGGCAGGGATGAGGGATTTGGGGTACAGGAGGAGGTTCAGGGCTGGGGCAAGGGGTTGAGATGTGGAAGGAGTACGGGCTGTGGGCTCTGAGAGGGAGTCTGGATGCAGGAAGGGATACCAAGCCAGGGTAGGGAGCTTAGGATTGGTGAGTCCTAGCAGCACTTACTATTGCTCCCAGGAAGTGGATGTCAGGTCCTTGCAGCCTCTAGGTGCATGAGCAGCCATTGCATCCACAGTCACTGCTTCCTTCACACTCAATGGTTCTGGTTCTTGGCCAGTCGGTGCTGTGGAGCCAGCGCTTGTGGCAGGGCCAGTGCACAGACCTCCCAGTTACTGGCCTCCCCAGCGCTCAGGGGTTAGAGGGATCTGATAGCCTCTTCTGGCACCAGCATGGAGCTAGGGGAGGTAGGGAGCTTGCCTTAGCCTGGGCCCCGGCTGCGATGCTCTTAATGGCCTGGTTGGTGATGCTGACAGGAGCCACAAGGGTCCCTTTTCAACAGGTGTTCCACTAAAAACTGGGTGCATGGCAACCTTCATTCTAGTGGCTTTGCCAGGTCAGGGGAAGCTTGTAGCTTGCTATTTCTTCTTTCATCTGGTCACTTTTAAAATGGTTCTTTCTTCCTGGCAGTAAGGCTCTTTCTATTTTTGCCGAAACGGCACAGGTATGGTCAGCCTTACGAGTTGTAGAGGCAGCAGGCCTATGGAATTCAACATACCATTTTCAATTGAACTCATCAACCAAAGCTGAATGGGGGACATTTGGAAAAATGGTTTGACTTTAAGAAGTGTTTGCTCAGAAGCTAATCTGACATGAACTGGGTACAAGTGACTGGAAAAGTGAATTTTCAGAAAGCTTTACCCGAACTGGGTCTAATCACAACCAACACAACATCACAATTAAAGTTGTCAGCTGTCTGAAATGAGATGCAAGTTTGTCCTCAGCAGCAAACACTTGTAAAAAGTGGAGTTTGATTACTATATTATGTTTTTTAATAAATTTAAGCCATGTTAATTTTTCACTGTTAAGTTTAATGCATAGAGAGCAGTTTAATTAATACAATTTGCATAGCTACATTGTGGGGTGGGGTTGCATTAGGGAATGTCAGCCAAGTGTGCATTTCCTAAAGCATTCTCAAAGGTTCATTTAATTTTAACATGATTATGGCCTTGGAATAACTTAAAAGGATGTAATACATTTAGTCAAAGGAGGTAACTGTTAATGTAAAAGTTAATCGCTTGCACATGCAAGTAGTAAAGCTCAGCTGAGTGTTTAAAGCCTGCATGGAAAATATGTAGGGCTAAATTCTTTCCTTGAACCCCTTTCTGTGAAGAGGTTAATGGGAGTTATGCACACAGTCAAGGGCAGAATTTGTCAGTATGTGTTCATGCGACCTAAATAATGGAGTTTTTAAAATGTAACTTAAGGGAAAAAAATCAAAAAGCCATTTTTATTTGCAATAGTAAAAATGCCTTAGTTGTGTACCAGCTCTGGGCTGCAAACTCTGAATCTTCAGAGCTGCATCAGAGATTGCTACCATGTGTAGCTAGTGCTGTGTCTACACTGTGGCTGTTTCTAGCAACAGGAAAATACTGGAACCCCATATTGGAGGTACGTGCTGCCAGGATCATGTTGGGACACCGGCCTCCGGCCTCCTCCAAGGGGAATGGGGCTGCTGTCCCATGTCAGGGCTCCTTGGTGATGGGGCTGTTGCTCCAGGGTGAGGTACCAGGGATGGGGGCTCTACAGCCTCCAGTGGGGAGGCACCAGAGATGAAAGGGAGTGGAGGATGGGGACTTCAGAGCCCTCTGGTGGAGTGTGAGTTCCAAAGCCTTCTGACAGCGGGTGGCCAGGGAATGAAGCAGGAGCTGCCTCCCTGACATGTGAAAGGTTGGGGAATGAGGCAGCAGACCTGAGGAGGGGCTCCCTGCCAGCGGGAGCTGCCTTCTCTAAGTGTAGGGCACCAGGGAACTAGGCAGCTGCCCCATTGTGGAGTTCACCACCATGGAGCTCCAGGGAACAGGGCAGCCACCCGGAAGAGGAGCTCCCTGGCAGGAGAGGCTGCCAACCCAAGACACAGAGTGCTACAGAACAGGAGCCCCACGAAACATGGGACAATTTGCCTATTTTCTTCAAAAAGTTGGGACACCTGTGAGATGCTTAAGTAAGGGACAGTCCTGGTAAAAATGGGACAGATGGTCAGCTTGCTATTCAAATCGGTACCCTGCTTTCCTTTACTTAAGGGAAATCAGCGACTCATCCTACACTTGAAGAGAAGCTCCCTGGTGCTCTGCTAGTACTTGTGTTTTGTGCCTCAGTTTCTTAAGAATGCCTGGTGGCCAGGCCCGCCAATGTCAGGGGTGCAAGGGGACAAAGTGGGCAACGGCCTTGGTGTGGCCAGAGCCCTAGGTCCTTTAAATTGCTGCTGGAATTCTGTATGGTATGCTCTGGGCAGTGCTCAGTGTTACCTGGGGGAGGCTAGTCCTCAGAGGGGCCTTTTCTGGCTCAAGCCCCATCCCTTCCTGGGGCACAGGGCAGGATCCTCCCCTCGCCTTGCTGGGGCCAGGCGAGGCTGTCAGCCTCACTGCTGATGCCCAAATTCTGCATTGCATTAGCTTTTGAAGATATGGATTTTTCCCCGTCTGTGCTTCTCAGCTTTCTTTTCTTATTGTTTCTGCCTTTCTAGATAGCTCTCATTTGAAGAGCTGTATTTTGAAGTAGAATGCCACTTGACTCAATTGTAAATTGAAGTTCTCCATAGGTGTGAAAGCGCTCCAGTAGTTTTTCCGTTAACTGTATTCTGTAGATGGGGAGTTAAATTATAGCATCTCTTCAAATCCTTATAAGTACTTGAATTTTGAAATGGTTGGGGTGACCACGTTCTGCAAAGGTGCCATAATTCTTGGGGAAGTATAGGGATTCTTTTTTTGAAAAAAAAATCAATATGTATAACTTGATCTTATACAGATTTATAATAATTTAGCAAGAACAGTTTTGGTCTTCTAATGTTCGGCCATTTATAAGTGCCTGCATCTACTTAACTGAATTGCAATTAGAAATGTGGCACTTTCAAACAATTTTAAATCTCTTGACCAAGCAAGTGCCATAAACTTGACTTTTTTTCCTGGATATTTATATTTTCATTTCTAATCTGTAAAACAGTATTTGTAATATGCCAGTGTGTGAGAATATAAATCTCTACAAAAAGTCAGTGGGGGACAAATACTACTTAGTCCATGGAGTGCACTGCAGTGTACTTCCTATAATATTATAATTATTCTCTGCAAGTTGCTGAGTGGCTTCAGCTCCTGTGAACTTCAGTGGGAACTGAGGATTCCTATTACTTTGTATGATCTGCCCAGTAATTTGCAGATATGTTTAAGTGCACATTTGAGTAGTCCATTTGACTTCTGTAGGATTAGTCACATGGGTTAAGCATGTACGTAAATCTTCCCAGGACTAGGCCCTATGATCTCACACACTTTGAGAATGACAGTGTAATTATTCCTTGCTGTTAGTCTATTTAGTATTTTATTTATCATTTTTAATTGCCAAGAGCACCTTCCTATTTCAGTCTTCATACTATATATAATAAATGACTATGATCTTAAAATATTGCTTCAATCATCTTAAACCTTCTGTTATATCTATATTTGAAAGAGAAATGAGGACTTACAATCATCTGCCACATGATTTTATTCTTAAAACATTATTGCAGTATTATTCTTCCTGAAGTCTGATATCTTGGTTCTTAGCCTTTCAGGCAATTGAAATGATTGATAAAATATGTGTTTCTCATCATTTTAATTATACTAAGCAGAGTGTTTTATTTTAATCTTAGCTCATCTTATAAAATGATAGATCTAGGACTGAAGGATTCACCATCATAAATCAAAATATGACTAACCTCCAGTAAGTCGATACAGTGTTGCCAAACCACAAAAGAATCCGACAATATTCATATAACTTGCTGACAACATTAAAAATGCACAAGCATCAGGGCAATAAGTGTGGGACTAGTGTATTAATTACCTTGATTTCTGCCAACCTCCTGCAAAAGCTCTAAATGGCATCAATGTACACTAAATTCAATGAGAGTGGAGGGTACTTGGCTCCTTTCAGGGTTGCATATGATTCCACATGTCTGTGTATTTACTTAGTTCATTATTTCAATCATTCAGAAAGCACATAGCTCTATGGAAAACACTGTGTAATTCATGTAGAATTACATTCTTTCTAGTGGTCCACACCATTCAACCTCCGTGGCCAGGCTAAAAGTCAGACTAAGCCAAAGCGCACAGTGAGGCCTCTGCACCCTTGTGGCACAAAATGTCTGTGTGTGGGATGGGAACAATGGATCCAGTGACTGTAAATCCTCAGAGAGAGAGAGAGCAGAGTGGCTAAACTGTAGGGTTGTAATACAGGCTCCAGTGGGTGACTGCACCAAATCACATTTCTACATTCCAGCTAAAGCTTTGATCCCAAGCCCATTGCAATCAATGAAAAGATTCCAATTGACTTCAATGAGGTTTATATCAGTGTTTCTCAACCAGGGGGTACATGTACTCTTGGGGGGTAAACCAAAGTCTTCCAAGGGGTACATCAACTCATACAACAGGCCACACAAAAATACTGGTAAAGTCAGCACAATCTAAAAATTCATTCAAACGGTAACTTTTTTTCTACTGCTTCATATGCCTCATTCTGAGATGTAAGTACAATATTACTATTCCAATTCATTTATTTGATAGGACAGGAGAAAGTCAGTAAGTTGTCAGTAGTAGTCTTCTGTGATATGTTTGCATGTTTTTTATAAATAAGTAGTTTTTAAGTGAAGTTTAACTTGGTGGTATGCAAAACAAATCAGACTCCAGATAAGGGCACAGTAAACCTTCAAAATACACAGCTTCAGATTGTGAGTAACTCACTTTAATGCGAGTTAAGCATAACTTGAAGCTATTATGTGGCTGCCAGGCTGCCTGGTTCCCTCAGCTGTGGGCAGCTAGGCAGGCTAAGAGCCCCTTCTCCCTCCCTTCCCCCAGCAGTGCCACTGTCAAGCTGACAGCTGCATGGCTGGGGGAAGGCAGGGAGAAGCAGCCAGGAAACTGACCAGCCTTTGTGGGCTGGTCACTTTCCTGGTCCCACAAGCAGCAGGGAGCTGGGAACCAACCAGCAGCCTGGTTCCTGGCTCCCCTCTGCTTGCAGCGCCAGAAAACTGACCAGGGCAGCAGCTCTGCTCAGTTTCCTGGCTTCAAGGCGTGGAGGGGAGCTGGGAGCCATGCTGCTCCTGGTTCTTGGCTCCCCTCCACTGACTGATCATGGCTCATGGCTGGTCAGTTTCCTGGGTCCCCCAAGTGATGGGGAGTTGGGAACCAGGAGCTGGAGTTGGTCATTTTCAAGGCTTCTGCAAGCTCAGGGGAGCCAGGAACCAGGCTGCAGCATGGTTCTCATTTTTTCTCCCCCCTATTGGCATAAAAATTTGAGTTACATGGGGGTTGCAGGAATGCAACCCCTGCGTAACTCAAGGGTTTACTGTACAGTAATCTGGAAAGTCTGACTGACACTTGTTTCAAGATCTCAGATTACTTTAGGGCCATATTTCTCAACCGTTAGTACACATACCCTTAGAGGTATGTGAGAGAAGTCGGGGGTACTTATATTTTAAAATGCATACTGTATAAAAACAAAGGCTGAGAAACTCTGATTTAGACCATGGTGAAATCCCAGCCCACTGAAGTCAATGACTAAACACTAATTTTCAGTGGGGCGTAAGGGTTTTACCCAGGGCTCTAGCTCTCTTTATAGAGCTCAATTTCTCAAGCTCAGCGTAGGAGTAATGAATTTCACCCATAGACCAAGAACATGTCAGTAGGTAAGGAAAAATAATTCCTTACTATCTTGCCACTTTTACGGATATACTTTTCTTCCTGACAGCCAGTTTCTAATCGATTTCTTTTAACTGACAGGATATGTCTGATTGGCAGCTCGGTAAACATCTGCATTTCTATACTTTTCAAAATGATCGTGCTAAGTATGTGGAAATAGAGATAAGTGAGCTAATTTGATGACAAGTAGGAATGAGACAGGTATACTTTGCATTAATCTGCCTTTTGATTTTTATTCCTTGGGCTGTTGTGTATTTATTAACTGGGGTGTCAGTTTTTTAATTAGTTTATAGAGTCAACCCTGTCACAATATTCTTACACACTGCCCATTATGTGGTGTTTTCTCTTCTTCAAATGAAATTTTTATCTTAAGTCAAAGGTTTTGAGAGCAATTTAATGAAAAATGAATGTCAAGGGGAAAAAAAAGATGGTTGGTCAACATTATGAGAGAATTTCCATCGGTTTGTAATACGTGCCTCAGAGACAGATTCAACACCTGAGTAAAGGATGGATAACTTGAAAGTTATGACAGAGCTGTTTTGTTAGTTTTGGGAGTGGCAGTCCTACAGCTAGACCAAGGTAATTTAAAATTCCACTCTAGGACCAATTTATTAGAAATGACATTTTAGTAACAAAATGATACCTGGGACTATATTAATTGAGATGATTAAGACCTGAGGAAAAGATACTCGGGGACCTAACATACATATTCGTCAAATACAATGAAAACTAAGATTTTTGACATTCCATTAGTGCTGCTGCTAGGAAGTTGATTTTAATTTATTCCTGATGTGTTTATACAGGGCCTTTTCCTGAGACTTTCTATCATTACGGTCCCTGTGGGCAGAGGACATGGAAAGCTGTACCAAAACAAAGAGTCCAGCAACATCCACTATTGCAAAAACAATTCAAACAATTTTTCTTTCTTAAAGAAAATTCAGAGGAGGTTTTTTTGTTTTGTTTTATTTTGTAGCTCAGAAGTAAGAAAATCAAGATACAAGTGAAAACCTTCTATTTAACATCTTTCCCTGAGCCACAAGCTGCCTTAAAAAAAAACGTTGCCACTCATATTCATCTCAAATGTTCCTATAGAAACAAAAGGGCTACCAGCCTATGTTTATTTCTATTGGATTAAATGCACTTTTTGGGCTTGATGTCTGTTCATAGTGGCTGTCTCTACACCAGCCCAAATCTTCGAAATGGCCATGAAAATGGCTATTTTGAAGATTACTAATGAGGCGCTGAAATGCATAATCAGTGCTGCATCAGCATGCCAGCGGCTGCGGCTCTTTGAAATTGATGCTTTTCGTATCAGCAGATAGGAATAAGAGGATTTCGAATTTGACGGGGTCCTTTTGAAAAGGAGCCCCATTTGGATGAGCCGTGCAGCAGCAAAAAGTGTAAATTTCAAAGAGTCGCAGCTGCCGCCATGCTGATATGGCACTGAATATGCATTTCAGTGCCTCATTAGTAATTTTCGAAATAGCCATTTGCATGGCCTTTTCAAAGATTTGGGCCAGTGCAGGCATAGTCAGTGGGTTGTTTTAGATTTGTTTGTTTCTGCATTTTCCATGGGGTTTAAGCCGTCAGTCTGGACAAAAATTAAGTTAGAACTTTTTTTGCTGTAAGGTAGGATTAAAAATAAAACCAAATCTGCATTCACAATCACAGCCGTCTATAATTCTTCTCTGGGAAGCTAACCAATCAAAGTATGGGAGAATTTGAATCGGAGGGTTTGAACTTCTTGGTTCTCTTCAGAATAAAAATTTTGAATGACCAAGTTTGGTTTCTGGGCCTGATCCCTTCATGTCTGCCATGCAAAGACCATGAGTATGCTGCTGAACTTGTGCATTTTGCCCCTAGGGGAGAAAAAGTGTTGTGTCATTCTTGTGAACTTCCTTCCCTGCCCCTGAATCCAAGGAGAGGTCTAGTTAGACAGAGGAGAGAGCTAAATTCAGCTCTTCAGTTGTTGAAAAGGTTGTGATGATGACTTGGGGGGCTTTGAGGGTAAGTTAAGAGGAAGAATGAGGGGTTTGTCAGTACTCTGAGGCAGGCTTCAAAGTACCCTTGGGGGGCAAAACAGTATGCATTCTTCTCAGGCAGGAAATTAAACTTTTCCAGCAGCGATGCTGACCTGTGAAGTGATATCTATAAGGGTTTAGTCCTGAATGTAATTTCTTTAGTGAGGCAAATTTGACTGACATTGACCTTATTAGAGAGACTCAGAGAGAGAGAGAGGGAGGAAAGATTGGGGGATCTGGGACTGAGATATTTTTAGAATATGTCAAAACACTAGTATTTTGAAGAGGACTCTTTATTTGGTGCCTAGCTTGCCATGACCTGTATCCAAAAAGATGCTATTAAAAAGATACGTTTCTAGCAATATTTATGCAAGAATCTCACACTCTGAGTGAAATCCTGGCCTTGTTGAAGTCACTGGGAGTTTTGTATTTGCCTTCAGTGGTGCAAGGATTTCATCCTTTGGCTTCAGTGTGTAATCTCACTCTCGGGATCGTTACCTTCTCATGGTGAGCGGGCTTGTGTGTTCCAATGAAACAGAGAGCGATGCCACAGGGAGTCTTCTACTCCCAGCAGGGTCACCTTTGGTGGCAAGGTCAAGGTGGCAGGGTGGGGTGGGGTCCAGATGAAGAACGGTCCTTAAAGTCCTCAACGTCAGAGCAGGCAGAGGATAGCCAATGGCTGTGAAGGCAGATGAAGGCTGCAGCAGACAGGAGACTCCCAGTCATTGTGGATCCCATGCCATTGGACCTGACTTTTCTATCTGTCAAGGACTGTGTGGTGGCTGCAGTGCAACAATCCCCCGTGTTAAAAGAAGTTGTGCACAGGCATCTTCCTCTGCATACTACTCTCCTAAACTTAAGCCCTAAGGTGACTGGAGAATGGTGCCAGGAGCAGGATTGTGAAATATGGAAGCTTTTAGTCATGGCTCACCATGTAGGCAGTCGATGTATTTATCGGTTGTTCTGTTTTGAGGATTGAGGTGGCAGAATGGTTCAGCTGCTGCATCCATGACTGAACAGCCCCATTAAGAATCTGCTCCGCTCACCCTACATGGGGAGGAGGCTAGAAAAGGTGCCTTAAACATAGTCTACCTCAGCCCCCCTGACTGGATAACTGTGTCCAGTGGGTTCACCTCTGTGTGGTCGAAATTGAACAGTAAACTTTGGAACATGGAATATTTGGACTCCAGTGGACAACCCAGACAGTGAGTGACCCAAAAAATGCATGGCAATTATTACCCACAAGTGGCAATGATTCAACATCGATATAGCTGCCCTGTCAGAAATCTGTAGACCAGAAGAAGGACAGCTAAGAGAAGAAGGCAGAGGGTACTCATTTTTCTGGAAAGGAACCATTCATGGAGTAGGATTTGCCATCAAAAACAAACTGAAAAAGATCCTATCTGAAGTCCCTGTGAGCATCAATAAACAGCTCATGGCTCTCTGCTTGAAGTTTGCAAAAAACCAACAGGCAACTGTCATCAGTGCTTATGCACCAACTTCTACACCCAAGTGGGCACCATCGTGAAAGACATCCCCAAAGAAGACAAGATTATTCTCTTGTGGGATTTCAATGCCCGGGTCAGAAGAGATGTGGACCTCTGGCAGACTACCATTGGGAAAGAAGGAGTCAGCAACAGCAACTCCAATAGAGTGCCCCTCCTTACAAAATGTGCAGAACATGAGCTCATCATCATGAACACCCTTTTCCACCAGAAAAACAATGATAAGACTTCATGGCAACATCCTTGATCAAAGCACTGGCATCTCATAGATTAGGTCATCATCCATGCTCAGCATCAGCATGATGTCCTTCTCACAGTGCTGATGACTGCTGTACTGATCACTGCCATATTTGATCCACATTGGTGATTAGAATTGTCACCAAATGGAGATGTCAGAGGAAACAGATCTGGTGAAAGATCAGTGTTCAAAGAGTGAAGGACCCCATCAGATGAAGTGACTTCTAGATAGTGCTCCAACAAAAGCTGTTGACAGTACACCCTGAAAACGTAGAAGAATGCTAAGTCAATTAAAAAATCCCATCCTTGGAACTTGTGGAGAAACCATTGGCTACCATTCAAGGAAGCCTCAGGACTGCTTTGAGGAGAATGATGTGGAAATTGAATGCCTGATTGAGGCAAAAAGGAAAGCCTTTAGGGCTTGGCAAAGCGACATCAGCTGCACAACAAAGGAAGAAGCGCATCCCAAGGCCAAGGTGGAAGTCCTTTGTAAAACAAGGACTGTGAAAAACCAAGGGTGGACTGAAAACACATGAGAACTCCAGCATCTCGTGGACATCAACGATACAAGAGGTTTCTTCAATGCTACCAAAGCTATTTAGGGACCAAGAAACCATGGAATCAATCCCCTGAGATCAAAGGATGGTACCCAACTCTTGAAACACAATGAAGCCATTGCTTTTCACTGGATAGGAGCACTAGAATGAGCTCTTGAACTGCTCTCCACCATGGTCCTAGAATCCTTTGACCAAATCCCTCTGCAACTGCCTACGGATCATCTTGCAACACTTCCTACCCTGAATGAGGTCCAAGCTGCCATGAAAGCAATTAAGTGGGGGGGCAACCAGACTAGCTGGAATCCCCACAGAAGTCTTCAAAGAAGCAGGGGCAGAGCTCCACAGATAACTCCACCTCCTGATTCTCAAGATCTGGGGTAGGGAGCAGATGCCATGAGATTTCAGAGACACACTGCTATCAGTCTCTTCAAGAAAGGTGACAAGTTGGACTGTGAAAACTATTGTGGCATCTCCCTCCTGGCAATAGAAGAGAAAAATCTTAGCTTGATCCTTGCAAACCAACTCCTGCCACACTCAGAAGAAATTCTCCCAGAATCCCAATGTAGCTTCTGACCATTCTGAGGAATAGTGGACATAATCTTCACGGCCCAACAACTGCAAGAAAAAAGTGGTGAGCAAAACCAAGCCTTATACATTAGTTTCAAGAACCTGACCAAAGCATTCAACTCAGTCAATCGTAGTGCCCTATGGACATTTTCTCAAACATTGGCTGCCCCAAAAAAATCATTATCATTTGAGACTGCTTCATGACAACATGACTGCCACAAGTATTGAACAATAAAGGATCCCAAAGCAACCCCTTTGAGGTCAAAACGGGAATCAAACAAAGCTGCATCATTGCCCCATCATGATTCTGCATCTTCATCACCATGACCCTTCACCTCATTGATGGCAAACTTTCAGATGGCATGATGATTGTCTATAGAATAAATGAGAAGCTTTTCAGTCTCAGGAGACCGAAGGCTAAAAGGAAAACCTCCATGACCTCTGTTATGCAGATGAAAACATGGTTGCTGCTCTTTCTCCCACAGCCCATCAGACCATCTTCGGTGTCTTCACTGAAGCATACAAGAATCTCAGCCTCACACTGAATGTCAAAAAACCCAAGATGCTCCACCAACCGTTGCTGATGGGATCATCTAATGCACCTCTATTGAAGTCAATAGAGAACTGCTGTAAAATGTGGAGCACTCCCATGCTTTGGAAGTCATCGTTCTGCTAAAGTCAACATTGATGTGGAAATCCAGCATCATCTAAGCCACGCAAGTTCTGCTTGTGCCTTCCTGAGACAAAGGGTCTTCGAGAACTGGGACATGTATCCCAAGACAAAGCTCCTTGTATACAGTGTAGTGGTTATTCCAACACTATTGGACACATGTGAAACCTGGTCAACATACAAGCATCATTTGAAAGCACTTGAATAGCATAATCAACATTGCCTCAGGAGAATCCTAAATATATCTCGGGAGGATAGATGCACAGACACTAGTGTCCTGGAAGAGTCAAACATGATCAGCATTCAAGTCATTATTGTTCATCAACAAATTCATTGGACTGGTCACATGGTTCAGATGTCTGATCAGTGCCTCCCAAAACAGATTCTATTTTCTGAGTTGAAGGAAGGACAGAGGAGTATTGGGGACCAGTGGAAGTGATATAAGGGCATGCTGAAGGTACACATGAAAAATTGCAGTGTTGGTGTTGACACTTGAGAGAACCTTGCCCAAGACTGTTCCCAGTGGAGAGAGGTAATCCATGGTGGGGGTAGTGAAGTTTTGAGAGATCTCACTGCAGTGCAGACAAGGAGAGGTGGAGAAGAAAAGTGTCAAAAACTGCCCCACAACCCTCCAACAGCTACCAACACCTGCCCCTTCTGTTATAAGATTTGCCATCAACGGACTGACAAATAGGAGGGTGACATGAAGATGTTCTACTTGTTGAGTGACCGGCAAGAAGAAGAAAGAAGTGTATAATGTTGTGCAATGGATATAGCGTTGGGAAGTGCAGTGCAGTGCAGTGTCTTAAAAGAAAGGTTTGCTTCATAGTTTTTATGCAGTTGTCTTTTATTACAAAAGATGGTCTCCCTGTTCTACAACCACAAATAATTGTATGCTTCATATTTTGATTTAGATTTTGTAATGTCCATAATACCAGTAGGCTCTGAGTTTAATTATATTTGTGGTAAGCTAGCAGTCGTACATAACTATTCACTGCCATCTTTCACATATATTCAAACACAGTTATGTGATTGTAACAGAATTCACATATGTACAACACATGCTTTCAAAAGAACAGGCTCCAATTCTGTGACAAGCTGGTTGTCCTCAATACACAATGAGTTGAGAATACAGAGCACTTCCAAAGAGGATTTGGACCCATGTTATAGCTGTGCTCAACCCCATGCTTTTATCTTGTTAGGGATAGCCATGTCTGTGCTGTGGGCTAGGCCATTAATTAGGAGATGAAATTTCCCTGAAAAACTGGGTTTAGTGCAATTAACTCAGTGGTATGGTAGAAGCATTAATGATAATGAAGATGATTGTGATAAAGTACATTATATACCAGTTCTTCATGAGCAACCTCAGTGTGCTTTATCAATTGATTAACAGATGTACTTGGCATTGCTCGGGTCCTTGTAGGGGCTCAGAGAAGAGCATCCATCCGCCTCCCCCTGAGCCTGCAGCTGGTCCAGCAGCAGGGTGAGTCTCTGGGGAGAGACCTGGCATCCTGGCTGTGGGGAAGTGCTCTGGGGATTAGCCCTGGCCTCCAGCTGCCCACCCCATAAGGACCTACAGCAGCCCCCTACCCTGGTCTGCAGCTAGTCTAGGGGAGGAGAGGCTTCAGGGGTTGTCTCCAGCCTGCAGTACCTCCCAAACCCTGTTCTGCAGCTGGTCTGGGGGTAGGTGCAAGGCCCAGTTGCCCTCACCAGCTTGCTGCTGGCTGGGGGATCATTTCCTGGGTGGAGCCAAATTGCGCTATCCAGCCCTGGGGATGGTCTTGGGGCAGGTAGTAGGGCTGGTTGGTGGCCCCCCTGCTCAGCACTGTTTGGGGCAGGCAGGCCGCTTACCAGCTCCCTCCACAGCTGGCCACTGTCTTGGTGGTTCGGCTGCCCCCACGAACACTCTGCAGTATAGTGTCCCCCATATTCGCTGCTCCCAGTGGCCACTCTTCAGTATAGTGTCCCTCCTGTCTGTGCCCCTCCCCTTTCCATGTTCTGGAAAACATTCTCGTTCCAAGCACATCCCATTTTCCTGGCCATCTTGTCTTAAATTTTGCTAAGATGAAGCTGCACATCAAATCTGGTGGTCCTAGCTTGTACAGTTTAGGAAAAGTTCTTGAAGAAATGGACTCACAGATGCATGGGTGGAAGGACTCATGGGCAGACAGATGCACTCTAAAATATATAGAGATATTCAACCACCTCTTCTTCCTCCATCACTGAAATGCAGAATCCTCTCGGGTAAGAGAGTGCACAAAAACACTGTATAATTCTGCATGAATGAAAGGGAGAAAACAATCTTCTAACTGAAGCTGCAGGGAAGCTTAAGTATGTGGAATGTTGTTGTTACCAAAACTGAAAATTAGTCTTGACATTGGAGAATGTGCCATGGGACATGTAATCACCACAAAGTCAGGGACTTGTGTTTTGCATCTTTTCTGAAAGACATCACTACCAAGAGCAGAGTTTCCCATGCCAACATGCCAGACTTTATTCCAGTGTGACTCAGAAGCAAGCAAACTGCTTATGAGGAAGAGACCAGCATTAAATCCTGGAGCACATAGATGTTCCTTGGAGATTCCTATCCCAGTATTGTCTAGGCACATCCTGTTTAACCCATGAGATCTGGGGAGGAAAACAGCCCAAGGTAATGTGTACAAGGCTAATTGGTGAGCTGGGGAATTCAGTAAACTCGTTGCATTTTTCTAACTTGAAATTACACAATTACTGTAGCTCTTCTTAGTCTTTCTATGGAACATGCTTTCCAAAGAAAGATGAATTGTAATTTATCTGTGCATACTTACAAAAAACAATATATGTGGCGATTTCAGTGTGTATGAAATATGTATATATTTACCAATCATGGGGCACTCAATACTGTATTCATGTAGGCCATGTAAATTCCTAAAATAGAAAGTCTGAACACATTTGTTCTCCTTCCTCTCTCAGAAAGCAATTCAGTATGTATGTGTTTCAAAATAAGGAGTGATAAAACGCTCTCTGAGGCAAGACACGGTTCTGTAGCTCCTTGTTTTTAAGTACACAGCAGTTGGTTTAATCAGAAAGTAATTTCACAGGTAGAAATTGTGTAATTCAGCAGCAGAGCTTAATAAAGCTGTCTCCTGTGTATCCTTTTAACTTGCAGCAGCATCCTTCTCTCAGATGTTATAAAATATTAAGGCAACTCACTCTACTTCAAATCAGATCTATGTAATAAGCTCAAAGTGCTGTTTTTGGTGAGAAGTTACGTTTCACACCTTTTGCAATAAGTGCATGGGGTAAGTTTTTTCAGTAAAAGAAACAGAAACATCCCAAAAATAAATGGCCAAACAGATTTAAAGATAACAAGGCTTTTACTTACCTTTCTATTATTTCATTTCCAGATGAAGAAAAATGGATGAGAACCATTCTTAAAGTTAGAAGGTTGCACTAAAAACTCAGCATTTGCCTCTTCCTAGTGACTGTGGCACTGCATGTCTCTCAAATATAGGAAGGTAAAGAGAGGTAGCTGTGTTAGTCTGTATCTGCACAAAACAACACAGTAAAAACACTTTAAAGTCTAATAAAGTAATGTATTAGGTGATGAGCTCTTGAGGGACAGACCCACTTCTTCAGATCTGGAAATCTGAAGAAGTGGGTCTGTACCATGAAATTTCATCACTGAAGAAATTATTTTGTTCATCTTTAAAGTGCTGCAGGACTGCCTTTTTGTTTCATAAGAAGAGACCTCATTTTCAGGTCTGGGAATGTACTTGGAATGTCACAGCTAATGCCAGATGGAATTGTTAACCCATTATAAGAAGCCTTTCAGGTTGTAGTTGGCAGTTAAGCTCTCTACAGTCAGGGCTAATGCAGATGTGAGCAAACTTTTTATGTTGGAACTCGCTTTTCATTAGCAGGGCCCCCTCAATCTGTCTAGTGCAATTCAAATTCATGGAAATGTTGTTAATATTCATCTATTAAATAAAAAAAGGTTTTGGCATGTGAAAGAATATAAGTATGTAGCATGTAAAAACTTTATTAATCAGTATGTGAGTGTGAACACACACAGATATAAAAGCAGTAACATAGGTCAACATTTTAATGAGATGGAAGAGGCTGAGACCCAGCAGCCAACCGTGCTGCACCCCCCTTACGAAATTGCACGCTCCCTGAGGGGCCCAGCCCCCCACTTTGCACACCCCTGGGCTAAAGAAGGGTTAGTAGGTTACAGATTGTTGTAATGAGCCATAAATCCCATGTTTTAGAAGTCCAATTTTTTTGTCTCATGAAATTATGAATTTAAGATTCCCAGCTCATCTTTTAAAGGTGTGGAAATTACCTTTGTGGAGGAGGACTGAGAGAACAGATATATAGTGACTATTTTGTTCATCCGTGGGTGATACAATGTTTTTATCTTTTATCATTTTGCTGTGTATGTTCATTGAAGAGTGTAATGATTGTGTGGTTTCATGTAGGTAGTTTTGTTGGGGCATTTAGTACATGGGGATGAGAGACTCATATTTGCTAATAATGTACAAGACTCACAGATCTTGAAAATTGTGTTGTGGTAGGTGTTGATGAGTGTAATATTTCTGCAGGGTTCACACCTGTTATGGTAGGGAGGAGCAACCCAGGCTAGTGAGTGGGCCCTCCTTCATCTCAGTGGGCCTCCAGATTATCACAACCAAGATGGTCTCCTGCGGCAGGGCAGTTTTGCTAACTGCACGTGCATACTTAGCGTTTGGAGGGTGTGCCAGTTGCATCATAGCCACTCTTCCATTGGATGCAGGGGGAGTGCACAGCCCTCACAATGTTGTGTGCAATCAGCATGCACCTCACGGCATGTGCATTGGCTTGAAGCATTTATCAGATTTATAATACTGGTAGGAAAAAAATATGTGGACAAAATCCAGCAGAAATTAACAACCCTGTATGTAGTCAGTAGTAAAGAAAATGTCTCATGGGCCACAGAGAAGCCCAGTGGGCTGCATGCAGACCACAGGCCATACATTGCCCACCACTGTGTTATGGCATGGTGTGATGCCATTTTGAGCTGTTGAGAACTGGGGAGTTTGCTTTTGATAATGAGCATGGATGGAGGTGATTGAAGGCCAAAACAAGGAGCTCGGGAAAGATTTATTTCATGGTGGGGTCACCACTCAGTATGGGTTGCAATACTTAGTGGTAACCCTTATAAGTTCCAGTGTGGGGTGGTTGGTGACAACTAGGGGTGTTTCCCAAAGTGTGGTCCATGGCCCAGTACTGGTCCTTGGGAAAAAAATACCGGTACTTAGAAAATATGCAAATTATTGCACACAGTTCTATTAATTTGGTACATTTTGTATTTTCCTGCATAATTAAGGTTATAACAATGTTAGGCACGTAAGTATTTTATATCAAGATTTATGTTATTTTGTACTATTGTTGTGAATAAATAATCAACAGTGAAAATTTATTCATTTTTCTATGCATTTATATTTTGGGCTGAAGAAAAGGTACAGAAAAAACTCAGTTCCAACTATGTAAAGTTTGGGGAACCACCCTGTGTTGGAGGTTTTCTCCCATATTGAAGCAGGTTCTCTTAGGGTATCTCAGGGATTCCATTGCATGTTGAAGTTTCCTTCTCTAGTGGACTGTCTTTATTTGTTGAAGGCAGTTTTGAGTGTGTTAAGGTGTGGTATCTGACTGACTGGCTGTAGATGGCTTTTGGGTGTGTTTGGGATGATTACTGCATCTGTGAGAGGAAGTGTGGCAATCCATGCATTTATTTTATACAGTTATCTGTAGAATTTCATTTCTGAAGCTGATCATAATGTCCTGGAAATTTCTGCCTAGTCTGGACCTGCTCTAGAGAGAGTTTGATGGATAGGTGAAGGTTGAATTTTTGGAGGAAATCTGAGGGAGTTTGTCACCTGTCCAGAGAATGAAAATATCATTGAAATATCCCAGCCTTCAATTGATTTTATGTTGCATTTTCCAGAAATTCTTCCTTGAGGTGGCTCTTGAAGAGTTTAATGTAATGGGGAGTCAGCCTAGCACCCGCAGCTTTGGACAAAGTGTTTGTTGCTGAAAGTAGAGTTGTTATGGGTAAGAATGAAATGAATGAGTTTGGAATGCGTATCCGAGTGTTTGTCCTTTAAATATTTGAGGCATGCACATGTCTCCACTAACCATGACTAAAGATATGCATGGATCTCCCACCAGCATGAAAATACATTGACTTAAGGCCTGATCCAATACCACTAGAATCACTAAAAAGACTTTCATTGATTTAAATGGATGTTACAGGTGAGACCCTACAAGGAACACTGTGGGTGTAGAGATCCACTACATCTATCTGAGAGGATTAGTTTTGTGCTTTGTCTATCTGTCTTCCCTTGTGTTGATTTTGGTACCCTCCCTGATAGCTAGAAAGCTGGTTTATGCATTTATTGGAAATAGTGTTATAAGGCTTCACAGGCACATGAAGTCCAAAGGGTTCTCAGGAAGGTAATAAATAAATGCAAAAAGTACAGTTTTGAAAACAATAATTTCCGTGAATAAATTGAGATTCTCTCCTCAATTCAGTAAGCAGTTCCAGTAAGCTAGCAGACTGATGGAGGTTGTGTTTGGATCGATAAATATTTTTAAAGTAAAACAACTAATTCTTGTTAAAAAGAAAGGGAGACATGGGGGAATATCTTCATTGCCTCAGTCATTGAAAGTCTGGCATAATTAAGACAAAAGTACACTATCCCTGTCAGCACTTCAGTTAAAGGATAAAAACATTTTGAGGGATGTGGGAAGCAAAAATTCATAAGGAACATAAAAGTACAAAAAAGCCAAATATCTTTTTTTAGTGTGTGTTCAGTCTGGGATTATTGGAAAGGCAGTAAACAACAATTCAGAGAGATTATGTTCTGGCAAATAAAAGGAAAATAAATGGGCATAAAATGGATTGATGGAGCTGAAATTTTTCAGTTGTGGCACTGAGACTTCTGCAGGAACGTGACCCTTTGAGCAGAAAAATGTCTGAAAGAAATTTTAATCTCACACTGATGTTTTTTTACTCTTCAAATTATATTTACTTTTGGTAATTGTACTGTGTGTTTATCCACATTTTTCACAGCTGAACGGGGATTTCTGTGGAACACAGACATACACATTTTTCATATCAATTCAGTTAAGATTTCTAACTGGAGGTCTCTACAACCTGACAGCTGTAGTGGAGACACTGCGGTGCTTGAAATACCCTAGTGCATCAGCTGGGTTGGGTAAACAGCTTATGAAAACCAAGGGAATTGCTGCTGGCAGATTTAAATTCCGCTTATGCTAATGCTGCTATTTTATGTTGCCTTCATATAGGATAGAATTGAAACAAAACACCAGTAGGCATTTTGTAGATGCTGCTGTTAATCACATCATAACATAAAATCTGCATCTAGAAGGCATCCTATGGGTGAATTATAGAGTCTGTAGATGAGGAGTGTATTCATGTGCTAATATACAGACACACGTGGGTGAATATGTTGGCCAATAAAGTACTGAAATGGAAAGACCACCCTTCTTTTCTGTAAAAGACTTATTTTAGAAATTATCTGAGACATTGGAGAAAAAGAATTTACTTGTATCACCAACTTGCAAACTTTTTTTTTTCACTTCTCTTCGCTAGACTGTCCATGAGCTGATACGGCATCTTGCATAGAGTATGTGCGAGGAGGTGAAGGCAATAGAAGCACCACTTTTGAGAGATTTGAAGGCCAAAACAAGAGGCTGAGAAAAGATTTCTTTCATGACAGGGTCACCACTGAGTATGGGCTGTAACGTTTAGTGACAATCTTTATAGGATCCAGTGTGGAGTGGCTGGGGTGTACAACACTTTCAGATTTTTGATTAGAGTGGGTTGGGAATTTTCTGTCAAAATATTTTTTTCACTGTCCAAAGATGGTTCATCAAGACTGAGACTGTGAGAGCATGATGGTTTCAATACATCTCCTGATTCAACATTAGAAAACAAACATTTTTTTTGAAATTGTGAAAATGTCCTTTAGTGGTATATTTAAAATAAAATGTTTAGTTTTCCAATTCAAGAAGACTTTGTTTTAAATTTTAGTTAGTTTATTCCCAAATGGATGAAACATTTCATAATTATTGAAATGAAATATTTCAATAGCCCCTATCTATTTATAGGGTTTTTTTTGCAGAGGGAAAGGGGGCATTATCAGCTTGAGGAAATGTCTCTAATTTTGATTTTGGAACAGGAACAATTTCAAGATCTTTAACTGTTGTGGGCAAACTGTTTCCCAATCTAGTCTCATCTCTAAATAATTACCCATTGTGGATGAGATTACAGCCTTGTTTCAGTGAGCAAAGCAATACCCAGCCAAGAGATGAAAACAAGCATTAGACAAGTGGGTTGGATTCAGATGTTCTCCAAGCATAAAAAATAACAGAAAGTATGAAGGTGAGTGCTATGGGATCTTATATGAATTGTATCTTGTAGTTTTGACTTTAATAGCTGGGATGTAAATTTCAAATTTGGATATGCACAATTGTGCAGCTAATTTGTGAGTGCCATTTCTCTAATTGCCTGTGTACATTTCAATGAGCAAATGGTCAATTACACAAAATAGCACTGACTATTCAAATATCAAATTTGCATACAGAACTGGAAGTATTATAGTGGGAAATAAGGCATGAGTATGTTTTTTTTTAAGTTTGTGCCTGTCAGAATCAGGTTATAGCCTAGATCAGTGTTTATTAACCAGAGGTACAAGTACTTTTGCGGGTACACAGAGGTCTTTCAGGGGTTACGTCAACACATCTAGCTATTAGCCTGGTTTTGCAACAGGCTACATAAAATAGAAAAAAGCCACAAGTGAACTCTGTACAGTCTAGAAGTTCATTCAGACAATGACTCGTTTCTATTGTTTCATGTATCTTAAGCTGAAATGTCAGTACAATATTTCTCTTCCAGTTCATTTATTTGATAATAAGGTGGTGGAAAGTCAGCAAGTTTTCAGTAGTAGTCTGCTGTGGTATTTTTGACTGTTTGTGTAAGTAGTGTTTAAGTGAAGAATATCTTGGCAGTATGCAAAGCAAATCTGACTCCTGAAAAGGATATAGTAATCTGGAAAGGTTGAACGACACTTGCTCAAGACCTCAGATTACTTTAGGCCACGTTTCTCATCCAGTGATACAAGTACACTTAGGGGTATGCGAGAGAAGTCAGGGGGTACTTCTAATTTTTTTAAAAAGGGGTACTTTATAAGAAAAAAAGTTTGAGAAACACTGGCCTAAATAGATGCTTGGTCTGTTCTAGCATGAATTTAGGATTCACCAACTTTTTTCATCAAAGCTGTATCAAGAAAAATACCTTGTCATATTTATATATTGTTTGTATGATTTTATAGTTGATACAGTAAAATCATGGAAAAGTGATGCTTGCCTGACTCATGCAGAATGGTAGTCTGAGCTGACTAATACTGCCTGAGTGGGAAAAAATCTCCCATTTAATGGAAGAAAATAACCGGAAAGTACATGATAAAATCTAGAGCTTTTATGATAAGCTTATTGAAGGAGTTATGTGAGCACTTATATTTTAAAACTGTTTCTCTCCCTAACACTAGATCATTGACCTATTAAATTTGTATTTGTACATATGAGTGACTTTTACTGTAGTTTTTCCTCTGATTTGTGCTGTTGTAAAGCAAATTCAAAGTACTTTATGCTTTTTATCTGTTACTATGCTTTGTTATATTATGGTTCATTTTTCCTTCATTCCAGTTCTTCTGTTTCAATGTATTTAAACAAAAAAAACTGTAAAAAATTGAGAAATTATTTTAGAGTAAAAAGGATTTTTCTAGATCCTATGGGCCAAATCTTGGCAGAGCTCTTGAAGTAGATGCATTCCTATATCCATTAGGGACAGTATGGTAGGGAAGTTGTCTGCCCCAGTTTTGGCTTATCTTGTGGGTCTTTACCCATGAAAGCTTATGCTCCAAAATATCTGTTAGTCTAAGGTGCCACAGGACTTCTTGTTCTCGAAGATACAGAATAACACTGCTACCTCTTTGATACCTGGTTCCTAATGTCAGCTCCTTAGGCCCTGTGTATAAGCATTCTAGTTTGGCTTATAGAAGTAGGAAGAAAGGACTAGCAAGAAGGTGGAGAATGGAACGACTGGGTCCCATCTACCCTATCCACGGATCCACTCAGTGGGGCTGATGCACCATAGCAGGAATATTCTTCTCTACCCTAATTTATAGTTCAAAATATGCATCACTGATCACCTGACCTCTTTAAATCAGAATTCACAGAAATGATACACAACCATGAACCTTCTGAAGTTTTCCTGCTTTCCATAATCATTTAATTGATCGATTTCTCTTTGTAACTGGTGCTAGATTGCTGAAATTATCTCTTGCCTGCTTGCTGATAAAAACTCTGGAAACATATTGTGCGTCTTGTCTTTCCAATATACTCCGCATATCGAGGCCAGCGGTATAAGGTGATCATTCTTTTGTGTATGCTCCCTGAATCTTCTCTATTGTAACTAACAAAACGTAGGCAATTGTGTTCAGCATGACTTTGGATTCTAATCTTTTTGGGGCACTGATTGAAATCCATTTAACATGCAATTCAATTCTTCTCTTCTTTCTTCTATTATATTTATACTGTTGTGAACACAAAATGTGAGGGTTGCCTTGGCTTCCTTGTTTTATCACCAACCAGATGCAATGGTGTTGCACAGTACCTGTTGTCCTCCAGGTTGTTTTTCAGTTTGTTTAGCACTCTCTTTAATTCAACTAGCAAACAATAGAAACAAGTTAGTTGAAGGTAGCTGATCCCATGCATGTGGGGGAAAAGGAGTTCCAGGACTTGGGTTACATATGAGGCTGGAAGGTGCCCTGTAGTGTCTGCTGTAGTGGTACATAAGAGGCACAAAAGGAATTCCCGTGTGAAAGCTAAAGCTTGGTCCAGAGCTCATTTTGTAGTTGTTAGCTTTGCTGTTCTCGGTTTCCACAGTCTGCCCTTTGTGTATGTTGCACCTGGGCAAAGTGCCTGTTCATGCATGTTAATTAGGAGCATTTAAGCACAGACAACAAATTCCATTTGGGTCAGTTTGCTATTTTCTATTGAACATAACATATATTATTCTGTGATCAGTCTTATTCTGCTATCGGTGATGGCCTTTGAAATTAGCAGACCTAGTCGAAACCTCAAAAACCAGCTTTATAGAAAATTTCTAAACTGTTTCCATTTGCAGGATTCAGACTTGATCCATTTTTTCTTTTTCACTGACAGTTTCTGTCATATTGTAATTGCAATTGTAACTGAAATGAGGTGCGAAGGAAATGTTTCTTGGAAAAATCTCTTTGCTAAAATATCACAAGATGAAATAAAGAGACTTGGCTTTCTCTGTGGTAGTCTTTCATGAGACTTGGTTCTACCTTAGCCTATTTTAGTGTAATATTTCATATGGGTGACAAATGAATGTCTTGGGGAGATGAATACAATGTATGTAATGACCTTGAATTTCCCTGGAACACCTACCAGACAGAAAGGACTACTGGTATAATCGTATATTGACACAGCCTGTGATCCTGTGACCCATTCTTTGAATACCTATCCAGATTAACTTCTCTTGCAGTACATCATGTCATTTATTAAAGCAACTCTTCGAAGAGGGCCGTGTAAATAAGCATGATCGGTGAATAGCAATGAGGTGTTGCGCTGCATATGCAGCACCTCATTAGCATAATTCTCACCGCGTGAACTTCAAAGTTGCTATCTTTGAAGCACTGGCAAGCAGTCTTATCATGGGCACTTCAAAGTACCCATGCAACTTCGAAGTGCCCACATTTGGACTGCTTGCTGGTGCTTCAAAGTTAGCAAGGTAGTGAGAATTATGCTAATGAGGTGTTGCATATGCAGCACAGCACCTCATTGCTATTCACTGATCGGGCTTGTTTATATGCCCCCTTTGAAGGAAGGGGCTAGTGTAGACAAGCCCAAAGACTTTAAGTGCTTCTATGTTGATTTGGACAGATGACCCAGGTTAATCCAGGGCTGTAGACGTTCTGCTTTGCACCAAAATTCTAGCGTATTCCATATCTTCAGAAGATGACTTTTTACAAATTCTGGCTACACAGTTCTGGTCATAGACCCTGAATGCACTTGGTAAATCTGTAATGAAATAGTCCTTCATGCTAATTCAGGAATTCATGCAACTTTGATTCTGCTTGATCTGTCATCAGAACTGACTTGCTTCAGCCACCACATGATACACAACCACTTACAGCATTCTGTGGGTTTTATGTGTTCCTTTCTAACTTCATTTTCTCAACACTAGAAATATTTTGCTTCCTGATCTGTTGTAACTACACAGATCAATCCTGAGCCTCCTGCATTAAGTATGTACATTTGTTATAACTATTCTCTAGGGTTGTATCTACATTAGCAAGTTCTTTCGGAAAATCTAGCCCTTTTTTGAAAGAATACATGAATCGTCTACGCACAAAATGCACTCTTTTGATCTGAAATCAAAATAATGGGGCTCTTCTTCCAGCAGCCCTCTTTCACTCCTGGTTCAGGAAGCGTAGCATCTTTTGCAAGCTTCTTTTGCAAGAAAGCATGTGTGGATGCCCCACAGGCCCTTTTTTGAAAGAGCAGTCTTCATGGGGCTGGATTTTTTGATTCCTGGCCTGTTCTTTCTAAAGAGCGGGGGCCGTGTGGATGCTCTCTATTGTGAAAGAGTGGATCAATCTTTTGATCCACTGTTTTGTGTGTGGACATGTGCTTTCCAAATTTGTGTTTTCGGAAGAGATCTTCTGGAAGAACTTCTTTCGAAAGATTGCAGTAATGTAGACATTGCCTAGATGTCTACATTTAATCTGCCCCCCTCTTCTGCCTTAATTGATGCCTTTTCAGATACAATATAGGCTAGCTATATCTAAAAGCCTTATTGGGTTTCTATTTGAGTCTCCAAAGGTAGCAACAGATATTGCCAAGCCACCTCTTCACCAAGGCGGGTGCTGAGACTAACTTAGAAACACTCCGAAGAGCAGCAATCAAGAAGAGCAACTGGCTCTGCGCTTACTTTTCTGTGATTTATAAAATAATGTGCTCTGTAAAACTATAACTATGATCTTCTTGCCTGTTCATCATTGTATTAGCATTGCACACTGTAAACAGTAAAAGCAATTAGTACATATCGGCTCATTTCCAGGGCTCGCTCTTTTAAGGCTTGGATGATAATTTACTAATATTTCTTTCAGTTTTTCTGTGCGGTTTTTTATTTCATTTATATACAGAATTACAGTGATTTGTTCTATAATTACTGAAAAATGGCAAATTACAATAATGATATACAGTAATTTGCTATAGAATGTGTGCACTGGAGTTGAGAAAAATCCAACACGATTAACTATTCTAGCTTAGGTGACTGATATTTTCTTCATGCATTCAGGCCTTGGGTTGTTCCTGATGCGACAAAGTACAGGTTGTACCTCTCTCATCTGGCTCCCTTCAGACCTGAGTGGGCCTGACTGAGGTATTTGCTGGACAAGGGGAGGTCAGGCCTCCTGGCTCTCCTAGGGGGGCTGGGGGGCTCTGCAAGCCTCCTGGCCACCACAGGCTCCCTGTCCTCCGTCTGCTCAGAGGTAATATACCACTCCTGCTGGGCTCCCCTGTCCAGGCAGGGTTCCCCACTGCTGTGACGCTGCCAATGGGCCCTCATGCCACAGCTGGCTTCCTGCCACACAGCTCTCATGCTTCCCCTACCTATCTGGGATCCTCATGGCTCTGGGGCTACCACAGCCAGGCTTCCTGCTGGGTCCCTATAGCGGTGCTCCTGACAGGGCTCCTGTCTGGGACTGGGCTCCTCAACCCCATCCATGCTACCTGCAGTGGGGCTTCCTGACCTGGCTTCTTGTCCCATGTCTGTTCTTGATGCTCCCTGGAGCAAGCTGCTGTCAGGGTTCCCTACCACTGGCAGGGCTGCTCTGCAGCCCAGCAGCTGGAGCTCTCTTGCTCAGGTTCTCTCCAGTCCAGCAACATCTATGGTCCTGCTGGACAAAGGATGTTGCTGGATGAGGGTTATTGCTCTACAAGAGAGAGCCAGATGAGAAAGTTTCAAACTGTAATAAATTCTGCCTTGGAATAACACGGCTACTTCTTTGTAATTCTGATTATGTGATAGCATCACTTGTTTTTTAAAAGGGTCACAGTAAAGATGAATTGCAGATCAATGTTTTAATAATACCCTGTTCCCTGACAATACCTCACGCATCACAAATGAAATCATTTTCCAAAAGGAAATTTACATTTCCTTATATGCGGTCTGTTTGTGTTTTGGTACCTTGCTCACAGATATTAGATGCTTATAGTCAGCTTCACTTTCTGGTCTCATGGGCTACGTTTACACTAGAGAGTTTTCTTGATAAAACTTGTGGAGCGTCTACACACAAAATGTGTGCTGCTGACAGTCTGTCAACAAAACTCGGCACTTCCACTGACAGCATTCTGCCTCTCCACAATGAGGAATAATGCCTTGTCAGCAGTTTCTGTTGACAAAAAAGCTGTGCAGGCGCTCTGGGCGGCCCTCTGTCAATACTCATGTAGCACTTCAAAGACTAACAAAATAATTTATTAGGTGGTGAGCTTTCATGGGGCAGACCCACTTCTTCAGATCTGGACATAGTGCTGTACTGGAAATGGTGCTGAAAGTGAATTGGCATGATGATCATATAACAGAGATACAAACAAAAAGAACTGAAATGAAAACTGACAAATCAGATACATAGGATGGGGGGTGATGGGAGGGACGAGTGAAAATTACTTACTGCAGGCATCAATTAAGATACGTAACTTGCCTGAGATCTCGAATATCAAAGATGAGGAAGCTCTCTTTGTAATGCGTAAGGAAATGGCTATCTCTATTGCTCTTTCGATTTGCTTTTGTGCATGGACGTGATCAGTCAACAGAAGTTTTGCCAGAAGAGCTCTTCTGACAGTAACTTCTGTCAACAGATCGCTGTAGCGTTAGACATAGCCATGGAGATTCAGCCTGAGTTTCCAGTACAATAAAGGGAAAAGTTGATTTTTTTTTCAAACAAAATTCATATTTTAATTTAAACATTATCACATCTCTGTTATGTTAGGGGCAGATTTTGCTGTGCTTACTCACGTTGATTGTTGCGGTACTGTAAGAGTTACTCCATAGACTTGAATGAGACATCAAATAGAGTGCGTTACTACTCAGTTGCTATGTCTAAACTAGAAGCATCTGTTCGCAGAAGTTACTGGCAGAAGAGATGTTCCAACAAAACTTCTGTCAATAGATCCTGTCTACATATAAACATGGATCATTTTTTTTTATCTGGTCTGTCAACAAAAGGGCTCCCTGCAGTGTCTAGACAGCTTTTTGTCAGCAGCTTGTTTACAAGACACATTTTGTGCACAGATGCTCTGAACTTTGTCTGCAGAACCCCAGTTTTGTCTACAAAACTCCCTAGTGAAAATATAGGCAGTGTGAATAAGGGTAGCAAAATCTGACCAATAAACTGTTGCATAATCTCTTTATTCACTGTCTGTAGCCAGGTTTTGTTTATTTTTCCTATTATTGCAATGGCATGTTTCCTGTGGCTTGATTAGGAAATCACACATAAAATATTAGTCCTAAATTTGGCAGTGGCCTTTTGACTGTATTGTCAACTCTCTTGTAATAGTGTACTGTTTTTCTTAAAAGTCACAGCTGCTGCAATCAAATTATTTCATGAGAATCTCAGCTTCAAATAATTCTTGAAGTTGTTCTGGTCCTGTTGGGTGCAGACATGTGACTGCACTCTGCAGACTTAGAAGGCAAATCCCTTCCATTGCCTGCTATTAAAAAAATCTAATGTTGATTAAGGAAATGCATAATTTTTGCACAAGGGTGTCTGGCCCCTGACTTGAATGGTAGTACTGCTGCCAGGACTTACTTTTAAAAGAGATATCTGAGCACTAAGTATATTTTTCAGTGTACACTGTGGGTTGTGTGTAGTTGCTTTTGCTCTTTTGTGTAAATCATGTTATTTACAACTGTGAAAAGGATGTTGGCATATCAGTAACTATTTCTTTATATTTATATATTTGTACATTTATGATTTGCTTTATAAAAACAAGTTTGACTCCACTTTTTGCAGCACTGAAAAGCCTTTCAAAAGGAACGTACACTTGATAGTATTAAAAAGACATCTACCATGTTTTCACATAGTAGTGCAGGCACTCTCTCATCTGGCAACATCCATTATCTGGCATGATTTTAATTAGCTGGATTTCTACTTATCTTGAGGGTGGCCAAGTTTCCTCTGGTCCCATAAAGTCTACTTACAGCCACCAGTCCTGGCTCTCAGTGTTCTGTGCTGTTACTTAGCTGTAATTTACCCCTCAATGTCATCTAAGAGTCCAGTAAGCAGCAGAAGTATTGGTAATGCTTCTGGGCAATATTGGCTCCTCTGCTTTGGAAAATTCTCTCATTTGGCACCAGTCAGGCCCTGAGGGTGTTGAACTAGAGAGGTTCAACCTGTATATGAGACTTTCATATTTCTCAGATATATGTGGACTAATGTTATCTGATGTATCTGCTTGAAGATGTTGGACCCGTAAAAATCTTCCACTACACTTATAATCTGAATATTTTTCTTCACTGCAAGTGTTAAGTACTGATGAGAATATGTAACATTTCCTTTGTTCTTGAACTCTGTCTTTGAATATATCTTTCCTTAGAAAGCACAAGCTTTGTGAACTGTTAATTTCAGTCACAAGGAAATGCAGTCAGCTCATTTCAAGGCTGTACTGAACAGCACATATTATGTGATGTATGTTGAATGTATTCTTGCACTGAAACAAAGCTTTCTAAAACACTACCAGTCACCTAGGGTAACTTAGGGCTTTATATGCTGAAAAACAGGAATAGCTTGCTAGTCATCAGGGCATGATTCAGGGCCTCATATTATCCCTATTTGGGGTGTGGGAGAATTGTGAGGATTGTAATGGGAAAATGATAGGGATAATTTTGATATGGTCTTTGCTTTGCCTGCTGCAGGTTGTGTAAGGTGCTTGTGTAAGTTGCATAAGAAATTGATTTCTATCTTTATAGGTTGTTAAGGATATCTGTATCAATGAGTGATGCAATCTTTTATTACTTTTTTCTGTGAATAGAAATAAAGAAATTTTATTCTTTCTATGCACTGGACTAAATTCTGTCCTTAATGCTCATGGGTAGCAATTTATTAAGTGCAGTGAGTTAGTCTGGAGTTTCAATGTGGAAGAACAATGATACTTTTGAGCATAATCTTTTGTGGGCAAAGACGAAGTGAGTCTGACGAAGCGGGTCTTTGCCCACAAAAGCTTACGCTCAAAAATATCTGTTAGTCTATACGGTGCCACAGGACTTCTTGTTGTTCTTGTGGTTACAGCTTAACATGGCTAGCCCTCTGATACTTGCCACTGTGAAAGCTGATCCAAGAATCTGGCCCAGTACCTACTGTAGAATATGACTATTTGCACATCATAAACACACACCCACACTCATACGCATGCATAGTATTTACCATGTATTTGATGGGGCTGGAGCAGGATGAGATATTTTTCGCTGCAGTGTTTGCTTGCTGATATGTTAGCTTTTCTCATTGTACTATACTATTGCATGTGAGTGTGTGTTTACTTGTTGCTAGGTTGCCTGGAGTTTGTGTAAAGGCTTTTCTCAGTATATGTCATATCTAGTTAGTTTTTAAAAAAAAAACAAAAAAACATTTGAATGACACTTCAGATCTCTGTAGCATTTGAAAAGACTTCATCCCTTATCAGCTATGTCAACAATTATCTCCATTGTATAGGCAGGGAGAATGGCATACAAAGAAACTAAGCAACTTGTGTATGTCCATACAGAAAGTCAGAACAGCTACATTTAGGAAATGGAAGTTTCCAGTTCCAAGGTCACTTCTCTTGTGGTTACAGGTTTCCAGTAAATTGTCTTTCACACTTATAATCCTCCCTCACTAAATCATCTTCCTTTTTCCCAATTATCCTTCTTCCTGCCCTGACTCAGAGCCCACTCAGGTGAGTGAAAAGATTCCCATTGCCTTCAGTAGCCATCAAATCACTCTGTAACAGGGAACAACAGTGGGTTGGTTTGCTTGGTTGACTGGAGATAAAAACTCAAATTCTTTTTAAAGGTTCGTCTCTGTTCCTTATGCAAAGGTGGTATTTTTTCATTGCTCATTTTTTTACAATATACGTTTGCATCATGGGAGACCCACACCATATCTTTACATTTAATGCAAACCCCTCCTCAGTTTACAGCATTATTTTAGTGACAAATTGTTTTTATTCACATTGTGGGCCAGATCTTTAGCTGGTGTAAATTGGCATTGCTTCTTTAAAGTGAAAGATCTCTCCTGATTTACCCCAGCTGAGGATCTAGCTCATAGTTTTTAATGTTTTTTTGTTTAAATGCAACTAGAAGGTTTACATGGCTTGGGACACCATCCTAATCTCACCAATAGTACTGAGTTTCTGATGCAACTCAATTAATGCACTGCTAATTTATCATCCAATCAGGACAGCTGGAAAGGTTTAATAACCTGATTCTCATCATGCTTATTTTCTGTGTGGTTTATGCAAAACCACAGCCTGTGTGTCAATGAATAAAGTTGCCTGTACATGAATACTTAATTACCTAAAAAAATAAAACTGGAACAGGATACTTAATGAATCAAAACACATCCAGATTGAATGATTGGAAGTTCTTGGTTAATCATCAGAGGAAACTAATTAAATTACAATTCAGCTTTTATGGGGGCTACGGGGTAGTATGCTAAAATAGATTCCTTCAATCATTTTTCCATTAGATGAGACAGGAATATTCAAAGTTAGCAATGATAAATGCAGTTTTCTTTTCTCCCTTTCCAAATTGCATGTAACAGATATCATCTGCTTTGCCACCTTACACCCACACTGACAGATATTGGTAAAAGGAAGCCATGGTGAAGAAAACTCATTAGGCAGCTATGCAAAGAGAAGGTGAAAATCAGGTTCTATAAGGATCCTCTTTTCATTGCTTGCATTTCTTACTGTATTTCCCCTTTACAAATAAGGTACATCTTGGAAAGCACATAGGGAATTTAATTTAATCCAGTGTTTATACCTTCAGAGATGCTGCAGAATGCTTCTGTTTTAGAAAAAGCCCTTAAATGTGGACTAAAATTTAAACATGTGAATAATCCCACTGATTACACTGAAACTACTGTACTATCAAACTTTAAACTTAAGCAAGTGTTTATCGATTTCTCCCTGCCTCCACCCCCGACTCAGGGTCTGTATTATTTAAACTTGGTAGCCAGGTATGCTTGTAAACAGAAAAGATAGAGAAAAACTGACTTTTTTCACCAGATTCTGTACACAATCTCTGTAATGAGATAGTGAAGCCTGTCTTTCAAGATGCAAGCCTTGGGGGGTATCTTGTTAAAGCTGTGTTTTTAAGTGGGCCTTTATTTCGTTTTTGGAGATAAAGAACTATCTGGCTTTAGGTTATTAGCACACAGACTCTGTCCTGCTTTGATTGTTCCCCCTCCCCTCCATCCCTCTGCATCCTTAGTTATTTTACTTTCAAAGTATGGGGCATAGTGTCTTAGAACTAGAAGGGACTTTGAGAAGTCATTATGCCTGGTCCAGTGCACTCATGGAAGAACCAAGCACCATCTAGCCCATCCCTGACAGGTGTTTGTCTAAACCTGCTCTTAAAAATCTCCAGTGATGCAGATTCCACAACCCCCATAGGCAATTTTTCTCTGTGGTCAACTACCCTGGCTGTTAGGAAGTATTTCCTAATGTCCAACCTTAAACCTCCCTTGTTGTCCTGGCTGCAGTTTAAGCCCATTGTTTCTTATCCTGACTAAGGAGAATAATTTCTCTTTCCTCCTTGTAACCTTTTAGGTATTTGAAAACTATTATGTCACTTCTTGATCTTCGCTTTTCTAGACTAAACAAATGCAAGTCTTTCAATGATCCCTCATAAGTCGTATTTTAAGTCATAGACTTTCAATCATTTGTGTTGCTCTCTGGTGAGTACTAATGGAGTAAAAAAGTTATTAATTATGCAGTATAATGAACCATCCCAATTAGCATATCCCAATAGAAACAGAAATGTGCCTACTAAGCATTCATCCTGACTGTTGCTAACTCTTGAGAATGTGGTCTGATGTGTTTCTTTTTATTTCAGTGAATAGCATTAAAACTAAGCTGTATACAAAATTGAAACCTTTGTTAATTTTTGGCTTTGTATATAGCTTAGTTTTAATGCCATTCATTAAATTAAAAGGAACATTCAAGATTATCAGCTGCTCACAAGAATAATAATCTCTTTAGCCATCATAATGCAATTAAGCATATGTTGTATAGTATTCAGAAGTTTGGAAGGGATGTTAACCTTCATGCCTCATGGCATACACCAACCTCTAAGCATCGAAGGCTTGTTAATTGCTCATGTTATGCTTCTGGCACCTGACAGTGAGCTTCTGGCACTGGCTGCTCTTGGAGACTAGTTGGATGCCTGATCAGTTGGGTAATTTCTGGGTTGCTAGTGAGTAGAGCTTTATGCAGTCTAAGCTTAAAAAAATATTGATTATGTTAACCCTCCACCTCCAACCTCCAAAGGTAATTCTCTAGTGCTTTAACAGGAAGAAATAAGGGAAGAATTTTTTTCTGGTACCTTTATTTTAAATGTTGAGTTTTCCTATTTCAAACTGCCTCGACTAGAAAGAAATGAAAATTATGGCTTTTTAGAAGTGTGAAAAACCCTATGATGATTGGAAGACCTGGGTGGTAAAATAGTTGTGTAGATTTGGTCTCTTGGGGGTCAGAGGTAACATAGAGGTCGTATAGTTCCTCATTAGATGCATTCTGTAGACTGAGGAGTTATAAATCGTAGCTAATTTTGGAAAGATGGCATTTAATATTTGTGTGTTCGGAAAAAAATCTATTATGCACCGAGACGTGTAACAAAAGATCCTGGTGATAAGTCTTTTGTTCAGCAACAAGAGGATTTTCAGAAGACAGTAAAATCAATCAAATACTTTTGCTTTCTTTCCTGGCTTTTTAATGTCTGCATCCAAGGTCTCTGACATTGAGAACTGCCTTAAAAAGTTAAGAAAAGAAAATACAGCTGCAAGATTTCAAAGCAAGTCACAATCAATTCAAAATAATCTGACTTCAAAATCTCAGGCCTTTTCTTTTTACTCTCAGTTGTTTCCCATGTATTTTCAGACAGCTGGGGAAAATAGATTTTAAAGAGCTATAAGGCAATTCTGTTTTCATGTTACACTTGTGTAAACCCACCTAAAAGAAGAAGGCTTGTTTATATTACTAATGAACTATACAAACATTTCATAATGAACCCTCATAACAATCTTGCATTTGTTTCAATAGTTAACTTGAAGCCTCTGATTGTTGGAATTGTGTAATTTCCTGAGAATTTCTATTTTCACTTGAAATAAAACACTAAAATTCTAGCTCTCCTGGATGCACAGAAAAAACATGAAAACACAAGCCCTAAAATTTCCAACTGCAGAAGACGCAAAAGAATGCTGCTACTATTTTAATTCTACAATCTTTAAACCATTCTTGTGATTTCTGGGTCTTCACTTGAGATTTTGAATGCATGAGGATAGTAATACTAATGCTTATGAGATAAGTAAATATTATCCCTATTTTTCTTTAAATGGGGATACTTGGGCACAGGAATGAAATGACCTCCCTTGAATCATTTAATGCAGCAAATCAGTGGTAAAACTGGTCTTAACATCTAAGATTATCCTCATGCCTTGCATCTTGTGTAGTCATCTACCCCCATGCAAAGTGGGTGTCAAATGCTGCCATTTGGATTTCCTAACATTGAACTTTCTTTTTAATAACATAAAAGAGAGGAAATCCAGGTCCTCTGTGCTTTTTTTTTTTTTTTTTTTTAAGATCCTGGTGTCACTCTGTTTTTTGGACCTTAGAGTAAGAAGGATGTCAGACTATGAACAGGAGGCAGCCAGACAACTCTCCAACACCACATTTTACAGACCTCTCTCCACTGATCCCACTTTGGAATTCCAAAGGAAATTACAACAACTACTGAAGGAACTCCCTGCTGCTACTCGGGACCTCATTAACTCAGACACACCATCTGAGCCGCAGCCTGGATTGTTCTATTTACTTCCCAAAATCCACAAACCTGGAAACTCTGGACGCCCTATCATTTCAGGTATTGGCACCCTTACCACTGGACTATCCAGTTACGTGGACTCCCTCCTCAAACCCTATGCCACCAACGCTCCCAGCTATATCCGAGATACCACCGACTTCCTGAGGAAATTACAAAACATCGGAAAAGTTCCTGATAACGCCATCCTTGCCACAATGGATGTAGAGGCTCTGTACACTAATATTCCACATAAAGACGGATTACAAGCAATCAGGAATACCATCCCTGATGCCACCACAGCCAATCTGGTGTCTGACCTCTGTAACTTTGTTCTCACACACAATTATTTCCGTTTTGGGGACAATTTATACCTCCAGATTAGTGAAACTGCTATGGGCACCCGCATGGTCCCACAATCTGCTAATATATTTATGGCTGACCTAGAACAACGATTCCTCAGCTCTCGTCTCCTATTACCACTCCTCTACTTAAGATACATTGATGACATCTTTATGATTTGGACCCATGGTACAGAGGCTGTAGAGGAATTCCACAGAGACTTTAACAATCTACACCCCACCATCAACTTATGCCTCGATTACAACATGCAAGAGATACATTTCCTGGACACTACAGTACTAATCACAGATGGCCTGATCAGTACCACACTGTACCGAAAACCTACTGATCGCTATACTTATCTACACCCTTCTAGTTTCCATCCTGCACACGTGACTAGATCCATTGTTTACAGTCAAGCTCTTAGGTACAATCGCATTTGCTCTGATCCAACTGACAGAGACCAAAAACTACAAGATCTTTACCAAATATTCATAAACCTGAATTACCCACCAGGAAAAGTAAAAAAAAAAACAAACAAATCGACAGGGCCAGTTGAATACCCAGAGACCAGCTATTCCAAGATCGGCCCAAAAAAGCCAAGAACAGAACACCACTGGTCATCACCTACAGCCCCCAACTCAGACCACTGCAACGAATTATTAAAGACCTACAACCTATCCTTAATCAGGATGCCACACTCCAGAAGGCCCTGGGTGACATGCCTGTTCTCTCCTACAGATAACCTCCCAACCTCATGAGGATCCTCACTAACAGCCACAGTCTATACCCCAGGAATACCAGTCCTGGAACCTTTCCCTGCAACAAAGTCCGCTGCCAGCTTTGTCCACATATCTTCTCTGGAAATACCATCACTGGATCTAACCAGGTTACTCACAGAATCACGGGCACTTTCTCATGCTCCTCTACTAACATCATATATGCCATCATGTGCCAACAATGCCCAGATGCTTTGTATATTGGACAGACTTCTAACTCCCTTAGACAAAAGGTCAACGGGCACAAAGCAGACATCAAAACACTCCAGATCCACAAACCAGTTAGTCAACATTTTAATGGAATGGGGCATTCTGTCAGTGACCTAAAGGTATGTGTGTTACTGAAAAGGAATTATCGCACCGTTTTGGAAAGAGAAACATCTGAGCTGGCTTTTATATTCAAATTTGGCACATTAACACATGGTTTAAATCACGATGGGAACTTTCTGAGTCACTATAGGGGCTTTTTTGCATACTTGGCTCAATCTAATTCTTGACCTTCCCCTCCACTCTCTGATTTGCTCACCTTGATTATCTTTTTCTGATTTGTCCTCCTTGCTTACTGTTTTTGGTTCTCTGTGCCTTAAATATTGAGTCTGTTCTGGTCTGGCTATGGTCTGAAGAAGTCGGTCTGTCCCATGAAAGCTCACCTAATAAACCATTTTGCTAGTCTTTCAAGTGCTACTTGACTGCTTTTTGTTTTGATAGTGTCCAACAGCATGTGTCTGGTTTCTGTCTCAGAGGAGCAGATTAAGGAAATTATGTTGTGATGATCACAGGTGCCGTTTTAAACACCTCCTGTGTCTCTTATAGCTGAGTCATGGAATCTATATGCTTCTGCTTTGTTACCAAAACAAAGCTAATTTCCAAACTGTGTCCTGAGACCCTCTGCCCTGTCATTGGTGCAATCGGGTTTCACAGGGTATGAGCGTAAAATATATTCTACAGTTGTCTCTTCTCAGTATAGTATAGAGAGATAGTAATGGTGGGGGGAAAATAATCAATTCAGTAACAATTCTGACTTTGGTCTGTGCATTTTGGCCAGCCTGCAGTTAGATGGGTACATCTCCACTTGGAATTGGATTCATATATCTTAAGAGAGAATTGCACTTGCATATGTAGTTAATCTTCAGATGTTATTTAGTTAGCTAAATTCTGTTGGCCAGTTCTTTTTGTTGCTACTGTTATTCTAGTAAGAGAAGTCTGCACTGCAAAGTTATTTCAAAATAACAGCCATTATTTCAAAATAACTTTCCTGGCATCTACCCAACACAACCAGTGTTTAAAAATAATTTCAAAATAGTGGTTGGCTTATTTTAAAATAGGTAGTTCTGATTGCATTAGGAATAGCACCTGTTATTTTGAAATAGGGGCTGTGTAGGCAGGGAATAGAGTCTATTTCAAAATAAGCCATAGTGTGTCCAATAGCTTATTTAAAAATAGGCTGTATTGTGTGTAGATGCCCTATTTTGAAATAGCTGAGGGCTATTTTGAAATGCATTTTGTGTGTAACAGTGTTATTTCAAAAAAAGCTATTCTAGAATATCTCTTCACTCATAGCCTACGTCTACACTACAGAGATCTTTTGAAAGAAGCCCTTCTGGAAGATCTCTTCCAAAAGAACTTCTTTCGAAAGATGTGTCCACACACAAAAAAAGCGGATCAAAACAGTGATCTCTTTGAAAAGAGAGCATCCACACGTCCCCTGCTCTTTCAAAAGAATGAGCCAGGGATTGAAAATGAGAACTGCTCTTTCAAAAGAAGGGCCCTGTGGAGTGTCTGTACATGTTTTCTTTCAAAATAAGCTTTTGAAAGGGGGCATTCTTCCTAAACCGGGAAAGGAAGAGGGATATTGAAAGGAGCACCACATTCTTTCAATTTACTTTCGAAATAACAGTTTTGGTGTGTCCACGCTCCATGGGATCTTTTGAAAGAGCCTCCTTCTTTTGAAAAATCTTTCAAAAAAACTTGATAGTGTAGACTCAGCCCTGAAGAGTAGCTGGTGTTCCTTACCACATACTATTACCCACATTTATTTGCAATTTGACCCTATTTCCAAACAGAGCCCTAAAATGATTCCACACACAGAATTACCTCCAAGAAGGAAGGCCCCTCAGAGATTTCCCCTAACTTCTTCCTGGGACAATTATTTCTTCTCTGTAAGAAGCAGAAATTCAATCTTAAAAGCTCCCAAGGTCTGTGTGTATCTCTGGACTCATGGAAAGATCTCATGGAATTATCATAGTGCAGACCTTAGCTCTCCCTGTAAGTGCCTGATGTTTTCTTGGTTCTTGGTTTGGTTTCCACAGCCAGTATCTGTCCCCAGGTGCCTACTTCAAATGAAGATATGCAACAGAGAGCAGTTCAAATCAAAACTACCTCCAGTCTCTGGCTGATGACTATCTTAGTAGACTTGCAACATGGCACTGGGGGGAATGATATGTATTTGTTGTTGCCTCCTGCCTGGTTCTTTCTCTTTCCATTGTGCAGCTTTCTGGATTTCTGTGGATCTTGAGACTCTACACAGCAGTCAGTTTTGTAGAGCATGAAGGAAAAGGGGTGCAAGACCCTTTCACAACTTATGAGACTGGCAGAGATACTGTTGCAGAAGACCCTTAGAGCTAAAACCTCTACAAGTGACAGGAAAGCCTTTTCATTTGAAGATCCTTCTCTTTGAAGCTCATTGGCCTTGATGGTCCACTGCAGCCTGACTTTGCAAAGCTTTGCAACATGGTGCAAGTTAGCGATTTTTTTTTAACTCCCTTGCCACTGAGTTTCTATTTTGATTTTCTTTTGTCACCACTTTCATAGTTGATTTGGTTAACAGTAGGGATTAAGGTGCCTGTTAATGGGTTTTCTATTTGACATGTGTTGGAGGAGGTTCCTTACCTTGTTTATAAGGCGTTAAAAATGGCTATTAGTTATTGGTTATGTCTATTTGTCTTGTGGCATCACAGCCCAGGTCTCCACCATACAGAGACAGAACAAAATGGCAGTCCCTAGCCCAAGCAGATTAAATGAACAGCTGTTGGATTTTGTCAGATTTCACATATGATGCAGCCACTTGCAGACAGAGGTACCAGCTCAGACTGAGTCATGACAGTATAATTCCCAGCTTTGTGTCTACCCAACACAAGATCTTTTTAGTGCTTTAAATGACAATTTAGGTCTCCTCTTATGCTTTTCCAGTTAACTCTAAATTGCCCATTAAGAGCTAACAATTGTTGCTCTAGGGAAAAAAGATCTTACCTCACTTAAAATTTTCAAAGTAAAGGAAATCCCTATTAAATGTCACTGTCTTAAAAGTACAGTGAAGGAAGGTTGGATTGTTTGGGATTAACAAGGGAATTTCTGTGTTAATTAATTAGGAGTGCTATTAATAATAAGTAATTGTAGTCACCTTTCTTGAAATAATCTAAGATGGTTAAATAAAATCAAGCTACATGGATGGAGTTAAGGAGTAAACTTTTAGATGGTGTCTAAGTTCCATTTTCAACAATGATTGAGGCCCAGACTTTCAAGAGTACTTTAAACTCTTTCATATCTGGCAGCCCCAGGACCAGGAGGTTACTAGATAATCAAGTATTCTGGAAAATAGAGAGGTATACCGAGCAATATGTGTTACTAAAGAAAAACAACGTTAGATATTAAGAAACAAACAGAAATATATGCAGAGGACTTTATTTACCAACAGTAGTATTGTACACTAAACTTATACTGTATTTGCTGTATTTATTTGTATTTACTTTCACTGCACTGTACTTACGGAAAACGTAACTAAAATTTACTTATGGTTAAAATGGTGGTTATTTGAGGGTTCCAGATGATAGAATGCAAGGAATGCAAGAGTTTACTGTATTTCGTTGCCTAATTCCCATTGAAATCACCTTTGAGGAGACGGGCCTTAGCCTCAGTCTCATTCAAAGTCAGTAGGAGAGCTCCTAAATCTCTCAGGCACTTTTAAAACTTGTATCCCAGATCTGAGTGAACACTGTTAAAGTGCCAGAGCCAGTTTAAGATACTCCTGTTTTACTACATTTATTAATCCCATAAAAATCAATAAGAGGTAAATATTTCTATTTATTTAAAGGAATCTGATCATTTGGTTTTGCTGTGGAATAATTTTATTTAGAGGACTGCTGCATCACGCCTTGCACATCTGGTTCCAGCACCAATGCTACCCTGGAAAGAAAACCAGTAACAAGCAAAACTTCACAGTTGTCTTGGGTTCAGATACTAAAAGACAGATATTTAGAGGCTGAACTGGTATTTATTTCAATGGGAGTTAAGCCTCTAAATATCGCCGACAAGCTGAACCTGGGCCTTAGGTTCTAATAACTCTCTAGTGGTAGCTTCCCCCCCACCCGCTCTCTGATTTGCTCACCTTCATAATTTTTTTTTCTGATTTGTCAACCTTGACTACTATTTTTGGTTCTCTGTGCCTTAAATATTGGGTCTGTTCTGGTATGGCTATGGTCTGAAGAAGTGGGTCTGTCCCACAAAAGCTCACTTAATAAATTATTTTGTTAGTCTTTAAAGTGCTACTTTACTGCTTTTTTATTTCAGGAGTGTGTACATTCCTTTACAGAGATCAGAATAGCCGTTTGCTATATACTATATGAATGTGATGATAGACTTCCTTATTCCAAAGAGTTTACAGTGTAAACAGACAGGACAAACAAAGGGTGGGGAAGGGAAGTATTACTGTCTTCATTTTATATTGAATGAAAAAGATATTTAAGACCCTGATCCTTCTAAGACTGAACCCCCATATTTTATTTAACACTTCTGAATTCAATAGGACTGTGTACAGTGTGCAATGTAACACACATTGGCAGGGATTAGCGGTGTCAGGACCTTAATTTCTAACTGAATCATCTGGTTAAGAGGCCAGTGAAGTGAGAAAATGTGCAGACAATACAATATTGCTTAACATAATTACATCCAAATCTGACTGCAAAGATTCACTAAAGGATCTCACAGAATTGGGTGACTGAGTAACAAAATGCACATAAAATGCAATGTTGATAAATGCAAATGCATCAGAGAAAACATGGCCAACTATGTTCACAACATGACATGGTCTAAATTTGCTATTATAACTTAAAGAGATTTTCGGGTCATAGTGGATAGTTTTCATAGAACATCTGCTCAATGTGTAGCATCTGTCAAAAATAAGTGTTAGCAATCATTAGGAAAGTGATAGATAAGACAGAAAGTACTATAATAAAGTACTATATAAATCCATGGTGTACCCCCCTCCTTCAATATTGTTTATAGTGCTGTCAAAAAAGAAGTATCAGACTTGGAAAAGTTACAAAGAAGGGCAACAAAAATCAGTGGTATGGAACAGCTTCTATATGAGGAAAAATAAAATTGGGACTGTTCAGCATAAAAAATAGATTATGAAGAGATATGATTGAGAGCTATAAAATCATGAATGGTGTGGAGAAGGTGACTAGGGAAGGATTATTTACTCCTTCATGTAACACGCAAACCAGGAGTCACCCAATGACATTCATAGGTGACAGATTTAAAATAAACGTAAGGAAGCACATCACACAGTGCACAGTCAACTTGTAGAACTCAGTGCCTGGCGATTTTTATGAGGCCAGAAGTACAACTTGGTGCAAAAAGAATTAAATACGTTAATGGAGGGTAGGTTCATTAAAGGCTATTTATTATCCAAGATGATTAGGGATACAACCCCATCCTCCTGGGGTCCCTAAACCTCTGACTGCCAGAAGCTGGGAGCAGATGACAAAGGATAGCTTACTCTACAATTACCCTGTTCTTTTTTTTTTACCTTTTCTCCCTGAGGCTTCATCTATACAACAGCGTTGTTTCGAAATAATCCATTCCGGAACAGCTATTCTGAGATACCTTACTTTGAAATAACACTGCTACACACAATAATGCATTTTGAAATAGCACCCATCTATTTCAAAATAGCATGTCCGGACACATAGGCTACATCTACCCTGGCGCCTTCTTTTCAAAAGCGGCAAGGTAATGAGTGAGATCAGAAGATGCTAATGAGGTGATGCCATGAACATGCAGTGCCTCATAAGTATAATGGCGGCCATGGCAATTCGAAAGTGCCACTTTCAAATTAAGCACTGCCCATGTAGATGGAGTCTTTTTGAACGAACCCCCAAGTCTTTGAAAGCCCCTTATTCCTAAAACCAAATAGCAATAAAGGGCTTTCGAAGACTGGGGGGGTCCTTTTGAAAGGCCCCCATCTACACAGGTGGCACGCTATTCGAAAGCTGCACTTTCAAATTGCTGTGGCTGCCATTATGCTAATGAGGCACTGCAGATTCATGACAGCAACTCATTAGCATCTTCCGACCTTGCTCATTACCATGCCCCTTTCAAAAAGAAGGGGCTAGTGTATATGGAGCCACAGTGCCTATTTTGAAATAGTACTATTGGACACCATTACAGCTATTTTGAAATAGGCTTTAATTCCTCCTGCAATGAGATTTACCAAAGTGGAAAGAACGCACCCACTGTTTTGAATTTATTTTGAAATAGCATGTGTATAACATAGATACTTGCAAAGTCATTTCAAAATAATGACTGTTATCTCAAAATAACTTAGCTTTGTGGTTGTAGCCTTAAGCAGCTGGCATTGGCCACTGTTTCAGATAGGGTACTGGGCTAGGTAGATCTTTGGCTGGACTGAGTATGGCTGCTCTTATGTTTCTAGTGATTCACAGAAAGATCATTCAGTAAATGTGGAAGGTCATGGAATACAGACTTTTAAGTGTCTTAATCACAATCATACAGCTTCCGTAAGGTAATGCCCACAATTATCCTGCTTATTTACCAAACATTTTTATCGACAATAAGATTGTAGGTAACTGTTACAGGTGTTCACACCTCCAGATCAACTGCTGGTAGTAAGCCTCACCCTTCCTGAGTGAGCTAACCTTTTTATCCCCAGCCTTGCTCTGGCTTATTTATACCTGGCCCTGCAGATTTCCATGACCATTATCTGATGAAGTGAGTCTGCTCATGAAAGCTCAAGCTCAAAACTTTTCTGTTAGTCTATAAGGTGCCACAGGACCCTTGGTTGCTGTTACAGATCTACACTAACACGGCTACCCCTCCAATACCTGTTACAGGTAGTTATTTGAGAAATATTTGTTCATAAAGGATGTATTGATGAGAGCGTGGTTCTACAGAACTTGCCATCACAGACTGGGTAATAATTATCTTTCGGATTTGGAGCTAAACAAATAACTCTAGACTGAATTCGTGCATGTGTTGTTGAGCTACCTTTACTACCAACTAAGCAGCCTACACTTGCAGCCTCATACAGTGGTTTTCTCATGATTAAAAATAGAAGATTAATTCCTAGACAGGTGTTTATGAAGACCAAGGATCTTGCATGTCAATACCCAAAGGAACAACTATAAAACTAAGTTAAATAAATGTACACATAGCTGTCAAAGGCATCACAATTTCTCAGGCACCTGAATCCTCACAGTTTTTGAATTTGTTCCTTGCCCTTCCATGGAGATGACACTGACAACAAATGTCTGTGTCATGTTGCAGGGGGTTATGATGATAAAAAGATATTTCTTCATCATCCTTCTTTTGCTTCTTTCCAGTAAGACTTGTGGGATGAAGCTCTGAATGCAACTCTGCAGACTATGGTTTTGCTCTTGTTGCCTGGTAAATAGGGTTCTGGAGCAAAAGATGGGGAAAGAAAAGTTCCTTGAGGAGTCTTAAAAGCCAAAAAAGTTAAGCTCTAAAATCTATAAATTGATTCTTAATAGGCATTATTATAAAACTAAATGCTGTTCTTTGAAAGGGCAGTATGCTGAATCGATGAAAGGAGACAAAAGCATTGTGAAAGGGGCTTTCATGTCATTGAGTTGGATAGAAATTCTAGGTGTGCTACTGAAAGAAAGCCAAACCCGAAACGTTAAAATCGAAAAAGTCAGCAGTGCATGGGCAACTTGAGATTTCCAAAGAGAGAGCTATATCAGACTTACGTCAGAGACTTGCTCAGAATCTTTGAAGAAAAAACCCAGGGAGATATTAGCTCAAATACTGAAGGATGCAGCAAAGTAATGTATATGTGGCTTTATTATCTGCTCTTTTGAGTTTTCTTGGCTGCATATTTGATTGAACTGAATCTTGTGTACGTAGGGTGGCATAGAAGATAGCAGTGCATCCATCCCAGTCCCGCAGCCAAATGCCACAGACTATTAAACAAGCAGGTTCAATCTAAAAATGTGTCTCAAACTGGAGAAAAGGGGAAATATTACAAAAGAGCTTGTTCGCCACAGTCATTCCTGCAGGATCTTTGGTTCTTCAATCTAATCGGAACGTTTCCATGGAAGAGGGTGACAAGCCTGCTGATAAACAGCTGCCGAAGAACAGGAGTGTGGGAGTACCAGCTGACAAACTGATGAAATGAGTCATCGGGCTGAACACCACTGAATGCAGTGGAGTGCAGTACCTCTGCTTGCACTGAACAGACTGTTAAAAGATAAAATGAGCAGCTATAGAAATCAGACTTTGGAATAAAAAAAACCCAAGCAAGCATTATACAGGGTGGCAGCAGCATCCTTGCTAATAATCCAGTGTTGCCCAATATAGTCTATTTTCAGATTCATGTTCTTCATGATAGAAGCACATGCAGTATTTCTTCATTTCTGCATCAATGGATATGGTACATAAACCCATATACTGAGACCTTGCCATTGAGATAAAATTGATATGCCTGGAAGATCACTTGCACATCATTGTAGAAACCTCCCACACAGAAAAAAAAAAGTGATGATAGAATTTGAGTTATGGACATTGGCTAAGATTCTTCAGAAGCAACTAGTGAATTTGGGTGCTCAGCATGAAATATCACTAAGAAGAATAATTTACAGGTGGGTGGTTGCTCAGCACTTCAGAATTTGGGCTCTTTGATATGGTCTCAGTATGGGCACCCATGACACTAGGTGTGCAGGCTACATGATTACTTTGTGAAGCAACTTTCAGCAGTAATAAGATTGGAATTTTTATTGGTGCATCTACAAACTCAGTAACAACTACAAAGAATGCACCTGCTGCAGTGTGACAGGCAGCTTCATAGCCAGACTATGGAATCCAGAGATACTAAAGCTGCTATAGTTTTGATTGTGGAATAGAATAGATGCCCTGATTGTACACACATACAAGAGAAAAGGTGACTGTGCATGTTGTGATGACCATCAGGGCATCTCTCTGTTCTGTGTAGCAGGTAGGATCCTGGCCCCCATCCTTTACAACCAGCTTTCACTACATATGTTCAAAAATGGCATTATTTCTGAAAGCCAGTGCAGTGGTTACAAGATGCTCACTGAGATGAAGACAGTTACAGTTCATATTGCTATTGTTAGTGATAGATCAACAAACACATTATATATACTCCCATTTGTACCTTTGAAAATCTCTGTGTGAGGGGATATCTAAGTAGTACCCTGGCTCAGGTAAGCCACCAAGTACCGATTGTACGGTGTATTTATGGGCCAGATACTCAGAAGGTTTAAATTAGCACAGCTCCATTGATGCTGGTGGAATCATGCCAATTTACATCAGATGAGGAGTTGGCAGTGCACTTTGCTTCTTCTACAGACCTTAATTGAAAAAGGAAAGAAATAACTTGCACAGTACAAATATGTAACTCGTGAATTCAAGGACATAACTAAAAAAGATCAGTCTTGAAATACATAATAATTCATATTTAAATTCAGAAAGACAGCTTGAAAGAAGACTTTCCACAAATGGCACATTTGGAATCAGTGTATTCTACTTAAGAAAATTAATTTAACTGTGGATAGTTTGAAGTATAACTGTGACTCTAATAAACACAGCAGCTCTTTGAAAGTGAGAACACCCCCACCCCACAAATATATAACGTATGGAATGTATTTGAAAGTCAGATTTGGTATTTTTGAGTATCCTGCTCAAAAGTCATCTAATTGAAAAGAGGGGTCTTTAAAATTAAACCTGCATTAAGGAATGTTAGGGTGTGGCTGTGTTCTGAACAGCCCCATTCCTCAAATTACTCCTTCCACAAGCAGAAATACAGTATGCTCTTTGCATGTTGAATAGTAACAGAGAGGGAGCCGTGCTTTGTTGTACATCTCTTTACTAATGGGAATTCGTGGTTAACATGAACATTTCATGAATGGCAGTATACATTTTCACTAACTGAAAAAATATGAAAATTATCCAGAACACATTTCTGGTTATAGTGTTAGTGTATAAAGATTATCTTATGGCATGGTATATGACATGTTTAACTAACAGCAAGAGAGAATGTCATGTATAGTTCATATAAAGGTCATAGTTTGGGGATCAAAGAAGCTTTGTACATCTGGGATTGGTTATTGATGGTGTGTGTGTGTGTGTGTGTGTGTGTGTGTGTGTGTAAGCAGAATTAATTTACATGTATGTGTACATGTTCATGTTGCCACCTACATGAAATGTGTGAAAATTTCTGATCAATAACATACTCCTCTGTTTAACCAGAATCTCCCATTCTCCAGCGTTTATGGATAACAAAGTCTTACAGTAGTTTGTTGTGAGACTGAGTGGAGATCATTGCCATTCTGAAGGTGGGAGGTGAGACCAAACTACATGCCACATGTTTAATGGGTCTTCAAAATCCATCTCTTCCGCTCCAGGGGTATTTTCACTGCAGTCTTTGCAAGTAAGCCAGTATAATGCCAGCCGATGTTGGCCTCTACCTCCCACCGTGGGTATAACTTGTCTGGTGAGAATGTATAGAATGCCTGTTAGTAGAGTCCTACTGATGTGGACCCACCTCCAATCTGCATCTGCCAGGCTCTACTCCTCATCTCATCCACAATCCAGACATTACTTGTACGTGCTCAATAAATCTGGAAGGGAAGAGACACAGACCAGCAAGGAGGGGGCAGTGTGGTGATGAACATGGCATCTTCTGGAGAGCAACTTGAATTGTCCCCTCCAGATGCAAAAAGGGCTTGTGCTGAATTCAAAGTGCACTGATGTCAGTGGGGGTTATTACATCTAGTTCAGGGGATTTTGGATCACACCTAGTTTAACCACACTGGATCGTGCCCACAGTCTGCACGTAAGTATTGGAACTATGGGTGCTGGGAGTGCTGCAGCACCCCTGTCTCAAGGTGGTTTCCATTATATACAGGGTTTCCAGTTGGGTTCAACAGCTCTCAGCACCCCCAACTCTAAAAATTGTTCCAGCACCCTGAGTCTGCACATAGATAATATGAAGTCTGGCGAAGGGCTTATTAAGGAACACACAACCCTGCTGCTTTAGGACCTCATCCATGTCCATTTTAGTTGAGGGAGAGCCTCCTATAAGCATTTTGCTCATGCTCTTGGAGTTGGGTGTCAGACCCTAGGCTACAAGCTTTGGGATTGATTTTAAGATATCGTCCTTTGTCCGTAAAGACAAGTTAGGTGGGAGTGACTCATACAAGATCTCTTCTCTTCCCATGTTGTTTGCCACAACTGCTGTCAGAAGAGGTGCCTGTGCTGGAGTCCTGTTAGTAGAAGAAAGAAAGAATAGCTGGCATGGCATTCATTATCTGTTAGGACAGTGTTTCCCTGACTGATCTGGCTACAGAACAATTTTGGGCTTGGAACATATTGACCGAATGCATACACGCTGGTCACAGGGAGGGGCGTAGGCTGGAGGGTTTCATACCGAAAAGTTGCTGCATGCAATGCTCAAAAGTTGATTTAAAGAGTAAATTTTTTTAGATGTCTTTTATTTTACAAAGAACAAAAATAACAAGAGAAAATCATCTTCATAAACAACTAATGTTCTTCTGCTAAGATGATGGTTAGCAACTCTATAATTAAGTGTAAAAATTAAGTACAAACCCAAAACAGAACATCAATATAACAGCTGAAAGAAGGATGGTTAGTGTTGTTCTTTTGGACAAAACCAAAAGGGCTATATTGTTCAAGAAAGGACTGTCCTTCTTTAAAGCTTGAACATTTTTATGAAAAATAAACGCAAAACAAATTAGGTATGGAAAGTAACAGAGGTAGCCTTGTTAGGCTGTATTCTAACAAAACAAAACAGCAGTCCTGTAGCACTTTAAAGATGAAAACATGATTTATTAGGTGATGAGCTTTTGTGGGACTGAAAAATATTTTAAAATTTTGTGTTTTTATAAATGTGTTATTTTTACTGAAAACTATTGGGAAATAAAAATAAGTAACATCCGACAGTTTTTTTTAATGAGAAGAGTGTTTTTGCATCTTTTGATCACAAATCTGCTTAATATTAGGAATGATGCTGGAGAGTTGGATCCTCACATGAGGTGCAGGCAGCCTCACATAATTTCTCTGAACATGACTTGTGCCGAAACAATCTGAATTGACTCTGTTTCAGCACAAGTTGCATAATAACGACCATACTATTTATGAATCTGTTATCAATATTAATATACCTACAATGTAAATACTATTCAAATGATTTAGTATTTTTGATATATTGATTTCATATTTAATATTTTATAAGAAAAATTAACACTAACATCAAACATTTTTCACAGAACACCTTTTCTTATTACATGGAACACCAGTGTTCTATGGAACACAGTTTGAGAAACACTGTGTTCGGTCCCTTGGCCTTTGGAATTGACTTACCCAGCATGGTACATATGAGCATAAGCTTGTTAGCCTTTGGAGCATGTGGCATGGCTCCCTGTTTCTCATTTGTGAGGATATGGGTGGTGGAAACTGCCGGGTAGTGTTAGGGTGCGGTTCTGGTGGTGCTCTGTCAGAAAGTTTATTTTTGTTGTACTTATTTTGTTCTAAGGGTTATTGTGTTTGACTGGGAGAAGATTTATGTGTTTTTAATAGAATGCCAAGAGCATGCTCAGTCTGGGTATGGAACCTGCTCATTTCAGCTAGTGTAGTTAGAAAATTTAGCATCTACTGTCTAATAAACCTTCACAGAGCATGTACAAAATGAGATTTTGCTGAGGATTGTATGTTGGACAAATTTTGAGATACTTTCACAGGGACAGAAAAAAGGCATATGACAAGGATATACAAAATTCAACTAATCTCTCCAGAGCACTTGTTAGTGCTTCTCACTACGGCTATTGTCCAATTTTCTTTTTTTTTTTAATGTGTGCAAAAGAAGATATCTCAAGGCCTTCATGGTTAGAGGGGGATTTTGACTGCTGCACTAAATTGGCTGCAGTTTTCTGGAATGTAAAGTCTTCTGTAAGCAATATTCCATCCCCACCAAGACAGATTTCAGTCTTCATGGTGATTACAGTTCTCGTAATGTACTATCCCTTCCTAATTAGTACATTCAAATGGTTGGTTTGGTTAGGGAACATAAGGTCATTTACCTTGAAAGCTCTTAGCACAGGCATAAATTTGCTCACAAGAGTAGTCCCAGTGGTGGAATGGAAGTCCACATCTGAGCAAAGCTTTGGATATGACTAAAATCTTTGCACCAGAAGCCCCTTAAAATCAATAATATTTACTCACTCTGGTCAGGCAAATAGAATTTAACCACAGTTGCTGTTGTCTTTTGTCTGAAGTAATGATGTTCATATTGCCCATTTTGTGAAATACAGTAGTACATTCAATTTTCTCCTTTGTACTTCTGGGTTTTGTGTGATAGTAAATATCACTGTAGCATCTCACTCATAATGACCTTTCCTTGGCTCCATTTTCCTTAGTGCAGAATGTAAGAATGAGATGTATAACGCTGTAGCCCCAGAACATGTCATGGGAGAGCACTTTTGTCATGTAAAGGATGTGTTTAAGAAGCTGTGACAGATCTGCAGGCAGCCTTCAAATGAACAGAAAAGTACAGTATGGTGTGTTTTTATATATAGCTTTCAGAAGCCGTGTCTACACGTGCACGCTATTTCGAAGTAGCAGCACTAACTTCGAAATAGCGCCCGTCACGGCTACACGTGTTGGGCGCTATTTCGATGTTAACATCGACGTTAGGCGGCGAGACGTCGAAGCCGCTAACCCCATGAGGGGATGGGAATAGCGCCCTACTTCGAAGTTGACATCGAAGTAGGGCATGTGTAGCCTATCCGCATCCCGCAACATCGAAATAGCGGGGTCCGCCATGGCAGCCATCAGCTGAGGGGTTGAGAGACGCTCTCTCTCCAGCCCCTGCGGGGCTCTATGGTCACCGTGTGCAGCAGCCCTTAGCCCAGGGCTTCTGGCTGCTGCTGCTGCAGCTGGGGTCCATGCTGCATGCACAGGGTCTGCAACCAGTTGTCGGCTCTGTGGATCTTGTGTTGTTTAGTGCAACTGTGTCTGGGAGGGGCCCTTTAAGGGAGCGGCTTGCTGTTGAGTCCGCCCTGTGACCCTGTCTGCAGCTGTGCCTGGCACCCTTATTTCGATGTGTGCTACTTTGGCGTGTAGACGTTCCCTCGCAGCGCCTATTTCGATGTGGTGCTGTGCAACGTCAATGTTGAACGTCGACATTGCCAGCCCTGGAGGACGTGTAGACTTTATTCATCGAAATAGCCTATTTCGATGTCGCTACATCGAAATAAGCTACTTCGATGTAGGCTTCACATGTAGACGTAGCCAGAGTGTGCTATTTGCCATTTATCCCCTGCCTCCTCTGGGTCTCATTTTCAAATTCACTTTAGCTTAAGTGTAATTTGTGGTATGTAAATAAGTTTAGATAAATGAGTGTCGGTTGCTGGCCAATATTTAATTTTAAGAAATTGTAAATTTCCATATATATTTTTAAAATGCAGAAATGCAAAAATATGTTCTTTGAGACAGGTACAGGGCTTGTGGTTTTGTAGGTATCGTGCACATTGCCTGCTATATGCTCAGAATTTTCCCTCAGTGTTCTAACAATACATGATTTTTGTGGCCATAAAGAAGCATCAGGTGCATTTTCAAAGCTCCTGTGGTAGCAGGTTAACTGTAAAAAACCTGCAGCAACATCTTCAGAAACACAGAGGAGGCTGCAGCTATTGGCTGCAGATACAAGGCACCCCAATTGTTGCCATTGTCAGTATAGTTGCAACTGAAAGTCACTGTTGTAGAGCTTATGGTGTGTAATGGCCTCTCTTCCTTTTATGAGCACACTGCTGTATATTTAGAGTACATTCTGGTAACAAAAATACTACTTGAAAATGTCTGAGAGATCTCAAGTTAAAAATGTATGTAATTATTATTATTAATAATAATAATAATGATAAATAATGTGCCATGGACTCTCAGTGAACCAAAAAGCCAAAAGCATACTGGCCTGTTATTTGTGCTCTTGGAAAAAAAAAACACAACACCATCATATTTGTACCTTAAGTTGAATTTGGCAAAATATTCACCTATGGCAAGTTTCACAGTCATGAGATCTGTTACATTTCATCCAAGATTTTCAGAGCATTGAAGACAATTTCAGAAAAAATGATCTGTTTCTTGCCCTTCTAATACTGCACACTTGGACCCAGGTCTTAGCCTTCACTGTAATGCCTTTACAAGGCACAAGTCTGCAAATAAGGGTATATCTATACTACCAAGTTTGGTCACCAAAAGCTGCCTTTTGGTGACAAAATAGTGAGTGCCTAAACACTGCAATGTGACCTTTGTCAGGAAAAGCACTCAATTTCAGTGACAAAAAGCTCCCATCCCTATGAGAGATTTTTTTCTTTTCTCCTCCCTTTATTGTTGACAAGGAGCCAGACTGCTGTTTCTGTGGCGGGCAGAACTGGGCTCTACCAGTATCCCACGATGCCTGTCCTGATGCCTCTGCTCAGTGTTTGATCTCTGCTGCGCTGCAGGCATATGTCCCTCCGTTTACAAAGCTCTGGGAAGGAACACATTGGCAGTCCGGCTGCTGCTGCAGTGGGAATGGGGGCAGGCTGCTGTGCGTCTTTGACATTCCTCAGCAGGGAGAGCTCACAGAGCTACTCACGATGCTGCTCCCAGCACCTGAGGAGGCTGTGGGGAAACTCAGAGGGAATCCCAAGATCCGCAGTGATTACTTCTGTCTTCTCACAACACTTCAGTGTTGGCTACATACGGACAGTGTATTGTTCCCTCTGTCGATGATGGTGCCCCCAGTGTGGACATGATGCATCATAGATAGGGAGCATGTGTGAACAACCCTGGTGATTTTTGTTTTGTCAACTTTTGGGTATTGAAATAAGGTTTGTCAAAAAAAACTTGGGAGTGCCAATGTACTCTAAGTTTTAAACTACAACTTCTCTGGAAGACCTTATGTCACTCCATATAATGCAGCTGATCACCATAACTGAGACAAGAGTCGACTTGTGTAACGTCAATTTAACCAGCCCATCGAAAGATTCATCTTTCCAAATAGGTACAGTTCAAACTAGCATTAGAAGAGTATCCATAGGAGGGACACTTTTTGCCGCCCAAGGTTTCTTTAGGCCCAGATCTCTCACTTTTCGATTGGACACAGAGAGGTGAGTGTAAGGTCTGATGCTTTCAATAGTGAAACTGTAGAATATGGCTAAACTCTGATAGGATTACTCACAGTATGTGCTCTGAGTAAGACACATGGTTTTAATAAAAGTAATGATGACTAAGCCCTAAGAAAATTATAACTTTTGCTCTTGGATGCCTGAGACCACAGGAAGAAAACTAATTTCAGTTCTTCTGTAGCTTAATAATATGTAAATGACTCAAATTGTTTCTATAAATGAATACATTCCCAGGTTCATGTTGAAGAATGCGTAATAAACCATAATGGACTTCACAGTTTATTAGTTTCATAAATGTCGCCTTGTTATTAACAACATAGGTAAAGGTAATTTTACTAGAGATTCCATTATCATTTACACAACAAAATGCTGCATTGGCTGAGTAGTATGTTTAGAAATACTCTTTTTAATCTGATGCATTCTTAAATAATTCCTATGGTGTGAAGACATGAACCTATATATAATTACAGTAGTTCTCAAATAGTGGTGGGTGGAGGTCTTGATGACAGTATATGGATTGTGGCTGGTCACCTGTTTTCCCTCCATATTTCCAGCTGCTGCATGACATTTAAAGGACAGCTGAAAGCACATTACATATTCTTTTACTTCTCCATGAAAGATAAAGGACTACTGTAGTTAACACAGGGATGTGACATAATTACATGTTGGCAGGCATGTGGTGGTGCAATTTTTGCATTCAGATGTTGGAAAGTTTGAGGATTTTTGTACTGTGGTGTTAGTAATGAAGTATCAGTGATATCAGAGGCTGAAGTAGTCTTGAAAGTATGTGCATCCAGAGCTTGTTCGTGCTTCTGTTAAAGTCAGTGGCAAAGCTCAGGTTGGATACAGTGGAAGAGAATAGATCCAGTCAGGCCCAACTCATAGTATGGGCCATAATCAAAACTCGGGGAAATCAGTGGAAGGATGTCCATATGGACTTCTCCCTGGCTTGGATCTGGAAACCCTGAGACAGATCTCTGCACTGGGAGTCATTGGGATCATTGTATCTCAAGGACAACAGAGGCAGCACACAGAATCCTTTGAAAGCTTGCCACAGCTACTCGTGCCTGCTGCAGCTGAGGTCGATGAAGGGCTGGAGACATGACCCCAGTATTGCCTGCCCCCTTTGAGGAGGCTACTGCTTGTGTGAAGCACTCCTTGTGCGCCAGGGACTGCAGTTATGCCTGGCTCTTGTACCTTCTCTTTTCCTTACTTCCTTTTCCTGGGGAAAGCTTTCGCTGGGGTATTGCACAGAAGAGCCTTGAAATATCAGGAGTGGTTAAACGTGTGTCTGCAAAAGTGCTCAAAAGAGGAAAAAACACTATGCAAACACCAACTAGTATTAATGTAATTTTTTCATTAAATGTAAAAGGCAAGATCTATTAAAATCAACAAAATGCAGGTATATTTTCACTGTGGTGTTGTCTACATGAGCAAGTTCTTAGTGTATGGAGATACACAGCTCATAGAGCTGGAAAGGACCTTGGGGGGTCGTCAAGTCCAGTCCCCTTCCCTTTTTGTCAAACCAAGCACCATACCTGACAGATTTTTTTTAATCGATTTGCCCCAGACCCCTAAATGGCTTCCTCCAAAATTGAGCTCACAACTGTGGGTTTAGCAGGCCAATGCTCAAACCACTGACCTATCCCTCCGCCTGATATTTTTTGAAAGAAGGGACCCGTTCAAAATATCCAGGCAAATGTCTACACACACAAAGCGTTCTTTAGAAATTAAATCAAAAGAATGCGGTGCTCCTTTTGAAAGCACTTTTCCACTTCTGTTTCAGGAAAGATGCCTTCTTTCTAAGCCGTCTTTTGAAAGAAAATGTGTAGACACTCTGCAGGCCCTTTTTCGAAAGAGCAATCGTCATGACGCCTGATTTTTGATAACTGGCCTGTTCTTTTGAAAGAGTGGGGGCAGCGTGGACACTCTCTTTTGAAAGAACTGATCACTCTTTTGATCTGCTTTAATGGCTGTGGCTACACTGCCCCTCCCTTTCAGAAGGGGCATGCAGATGCGGCCAATCAGAAATGCAAATAAAGTGAGGATTTAACTATCTCATGCATCATTTGCATACTCGTGTGGGATCTTGAGTCCAAAAGAGCTGATTTTTGAAAGTCAAAACAGCTGTGTAGACAAAATTCATTCAAAAGTGGCGTTTTCTTTCAAATGAACCCCTTCTACATGGCTGTTTTGAGTTTTGAAATCAGTTCTTTCACAACTGAGATCCTGTGTGAGTATGCAAATGAGTCACAAGATATTTAAATTCATGCCTCATTTGAATGCCCCTTCCAAAAGCCTTTGTGTGTGGTTGCACTCTTTCGAAAGTTCTTTCAGAAGAGATCTTCCGGAAGGACTTCTTTCGAAAGATTACTGTAGTGTAGACATAGCCTGTGGGTTATTCTCCAAGACTCCTATACAACAGACAGGTTCAATGAGCTTTGCTTTCATTTCCAGCTTAATTTTTGCTGTCAGTAGTTCTGATATTTATTTCCATGAAAAATTAGGTTCACAAAATCTTATGCAACCATTTTAAGCTTATTTCTCAGAAGGCCGAGGAAATTAAGATATCAATAATATCCATCATATACCTTTGTCTCAGATATATTATAGGGCTGGAAGCATGTTCTAAGAAGTGCTCTGTCACTTTATTTAAATTCTGTCAAACTTAGAATAACATACGAAGGTGGGTAAAGAAATCTGGATTGTACAGAGATAAGCCAGGGAAACTCAAAGACAAGTCACAAGAGAATGAAAGTAGGTAAATATTCATATCATTCCAGCATGCTGTTTTAATTGAAAATTAAAATGTAGTTAAATTTCTTAAACTTAGATGGTGATGGGACTCATTGCTGTGAGGGGAACTGGAAGTTATCAGGAGACCACCGGCCTTTCACTTTAGTGGAGCTAGAATTTCATCCCTTGGGTCTAGACAGGGTAGAATAATTGGGGGCTACATACCCATCTACTATTATACACAATTTCATTGTTTTAGTTGTCTCTGCCTTTTGTTCTCTGGATATATTTTCTTACAGTGGTTTACTGATTCTGGATTTGTCCAGGTGCCTGAAAAAGAGCACATTTAAAACAAAAATGTGGCAAGGGTAAACAAGGCCATCGGTATTTTTGTAAGTAGATGCCATGCTGTTTTTTACAAAATAGAATCAGGGCATGGCAGGTGCCTAATAATTGTGCCTACGTGCTCTGGGACTATGTATAGTACCGATAGAACTCAATTATTGCTGAATATAGTTCCCCAAGACAGGAAGTAACTGCTGCTTCATGATTCATTTGACATTCATTGTGAACAGTTGAATAACCTTGCACACTGCTAATCCGAGAGTCATAGTTAAATCAGAGGTCATCCTTCTGAAAGTTGTGTAATTTCAGTTTCAGCAGATATATGGCTTGAAAAAACAAACAAATGGCTATTACGATCACATATAGTGCCAAAATTATAGTTGCTTAATATAATGTATCATGCTCCATAAATTCAGTAAGGTGACCCAGGAGTGTACATTAGAATTTATTTTAGCCTCACTTACTATCACTTAACAGACTAAACAAGAACGGATGGCTCTTCAAGCAGTAATAGTAAATTATAGTTATGGAGAACACAAATGCTTCATTACATCTAGTCAAGGTCTATTTGCCTTTTATAGCAATAACTGTAGAAAAGCATTGTTTTTAATTTATGGAAGAGGATGCACAGGAATCTTACCTCTCCTATTTATATAAACAATGATAGACCATTAATCTTCTGTAAAGTAACCAGAGTGGTATTTGGAAAATAGACTCCTTCTGAAGTGTATTCTCTAATGCCTGTAGGGCATGTGTTTTTAATAGTATCTATTACAAGGATGTAAGTATAACCAGAAGAGAAATAGTATTTTTACCTTCTTTTATAGTTTGTGATCTACAAGTAAAATTGAAGGGAGAAATTCTGTAATCCCTATAGATATTATAAATATTAAGAATCACAACACCCTTCATTTGTTCATTTTATAGCTAGGCAAACTGACAAAGGTTAAATCACTTGCCTGAGATTGCAGAGCATAATAGTGGTAGATCCAGGAAGAGGATCCAACAGTTTTGACATCACTCTTGCTCTAATTACTTAGCAGCACTGCCTCCCCAATTTAGCTAATTATCTTTTTTCGGTAAATTCCAGTTACAACATTCTCCTTGCTACACAGCTTGCTGCACATTCTGCAAATGGAACTCCCTGAGATATTAGCATTTATATTCCACATATGTGGAATGAGTTTAGACTAGGTAAAGAGAGTCCCAGTGTAGCTATGAAGCGAAAAAAAAGTCTCTTCTGTAAAGAAATGCTATCATGCCCATCTTGTGCATACATTTATTTCTATGACAGTTAACTGTATGGTGCCTGAGGGACAGATTATTAAAGATATGTAGGCAGCTAAAAATGCAGGTAAGTGCATAGGTAGTTTTGAAAACCCCACTAGACTCTAAATCTTATGGTCCTGAGTACTTTTAATTATGTACATTTTTACATACCTCATATATGCATTTGTAACATACAGAAAGAGACAGTGGAATGGCATTTCCTTTCATTCTTAATTTATATTTCAAATGCAGGATGTTCCATATTCCAATGGAAATAGCATCTCACCTTAACCAGTGTCACCCCCCTGTTCATTTTCCTTAAGGATTTAACACATAGGAACAGCAAACAGAACTGTCACTATATGGTGAAAGCTCACAGCAGCCATGTAGCCATGCTGAATGCCTCAGTCAAAGCAGCTGGCTTACAACCTTGCTCTTGCAATATAGCTTTATGCTTTAATTGAAAGGTGCAAGTAGCAAATTCATCAGTAAGGGTTCCTGTGGCTTGGAAGTTGTTAAACTAAATTAAAAATTCCACACCTAACACATAACTATAATTACCAGTTTTATTTTTAGTACACTGGATTCTTGTCACCTAGATCTTTCTCTAGCTAGGCCCATAAGATAAACTGACTGTGTCAACCACTGGCTATCTTATTATACAATTGAAACTTTTGGTGTCTACATGATTGACAGTATGTAGCAACATCCTTTGGTAAACACACTTTATAATTCCTTGGTCTTCAAACTTACTCCATCTGGACTAGGCCTGTACTTAAGTCCCATTGGCTGGATTTACACTTGCCCTCGACTTCGAAGGGGTCACGATAATCAGGGCAGTGGGAGATTACTAATGAAGTTCTGCAGTGAATATGCAGCACTTCATTAGGCTAATTCTCCCCCGCGGCAACTTTGAAGTGTCAGATGTTGACGTGCCAGCATGCGTGCAGCCGCAGGCACTTACTCCTCAAAATTTTGAGGAGTAAATGCACTTGGAAGTAGCGCAGACACTTCAAAGTGCCCGTGGCTACACACATGCTGGCACATCAAATTTTGACACTTTGAAGTTGCCGTGGGGAAGAATTAGTTTCATGAAGTGCTGCATATTCACCACAGCACTTCATTAGTAATCTCCCATCACACTGATTACCATGCCCCTTACGAAGTTGGGAACAAGTGTAGACAAGCCCCTAGAAAAATAGTGCTTAAAGTTAACCAGGGGCTTATGTACTTTGATGAACTGTGATTTAAAGAAACATGAACTTGCTTTGCTGAACTATTTTGTTAGTTTATGGATTCCTGACTTGCAGGCCAGAGTTAATATTTGGCCATATATGTTTGTTTACTTGGCAAGCGTATTTGGAGTTACTGACAGGGAGGAAAGTTCTGTCCTCACTGAGACATCAACAATCATGGTGAAGAAAGTGAAAATTTGGCCTGCAGAATCTTTATTACTTAGACTGATGCATAAGGGAGGGAGAATCTGGCGTGATATTCAGATTTTAGAGCAATATTTCAAGTGTGACAGAAAAAATGGCTATATCCTTGTAAACTGACTAAGTTTGTTCTGGAAATCATTGAGAAATAATAAACACAGACTCCCTACATTCCATTATTATGGAAACACAAAAAGAGCATGAATACGCTTTAAGAAGGAAACCTCTTCCCAGGTATTTCATCTTCTAGGACTCTACTTTCCTCTGGAGCTCTCAGTTTTGAATAGTTCTCTCCAGGGCCTTCTCTTGAGCCCACTCTCCAAATTTTAAGTTGTTATATTGTTGTGAAGAAAGTCAAAGCATGAGTACTTCCTTCACCCCCCAAAATCTTTTTTTGTTGTTTTTGTAAACAATTTTGGCTATGTTGCATTTGATCTTTTCCCTTTCCAGGACTTTCAAGGGCAGTAACAATGTTTCTGTCTCTACAAAGACATCGCTGTACTTCCAGACATGTTGCTGAGCTGCTCTTTATCACTCACCAAATTCTATCTCCCTGACTTTACTTGATCCAAAAAAATACTGGCCTATTGGCTTGGTGGATGCAATCATAGTCTGACACATCCTAACATACAAGACACTGACTTGAGAGGTGCTTCTGTTTGGCATATATGAACTTGCCAATGGCTTGACATAGTAATCACCATTACAAATGCAATATCTGTAAAATATGGAATGACAGTACTAGACTATACTGATACTGTAATTCAGTCCGATGTAAGAAACCACTGTGCGATAGCTGTTGAGTGGTTTTTCAATCATATCTAATATTCAAATGCCTACCAAACATGTAAAAAGTTGTAACTTTACATAACTAATTTAATTATTGAAGGACATGGCCAGTAATCCTAAAGTATCGGGGGTAGCTGTGTTAGTAAGTATCCACAAAAACGAGAGCTTCTGTGGCACCTTATAGACTAACCGATTTATTGGAGCATAAGCTTTTGTGGGCAAAGATCAGCTGCATCTGATGAATCAGGTCTTTGCCCACGAAAGCTTATGTGCCGATAAATCTGTTAGTCTATGAAGTGCCACAGGACCTCTCCTTGTTTTTGAGTAAACCTAAAATTACAGTCAGTTTTCAGATTTGGGATCCCTGTCAAGAAGTAGAAGAAAAACTTGCTTTGAGTTGCTCAAACTGTGCATTCAAACTAGGGATGCTAAAGCATAACCGGTTAACTGTTGTGGGCTGGAGCAGCCCTCCACCTCTCGTAGGCAGGGGGTTACTCTAGGCCTGCAAGGCTGTGGAAGTTGGGGGTGCTCCAGCCAAGCTGCAGTAGCTCTGTTTGTGGTGGCCCTGGGAGGTCTTGGGGGAGAGGCAGCTGGGGAGGTTGCTCAAGCCTAGCTGGGCTGGAGCACCCTTACCTGTGGCACACTGGGACTGGAGTTGCTTCGTCCCAGCTGGGTGCACCCAGGGCTGCAACGGACAGCATCAGCTCTACCCAGGCTGGGGTGCCCCTGCCCCACGGCATACCCGAGGCCGCTGCTGACAGGGGCTGCTCCAGCAGGACCAGAGTGCCCTTGTCAACAGTGCTCCTGGGCTGGGCTGCTTTGAATGGGGGCTGCTTTAGCCATGCTAGACAACCAGACTGGAGCAGCTCTGGTCCACGGCATGCCATGAGTGGGAGCACTCTAGCTTAGCTGCAGCAGCCCCTGTAAAATGAGATTTTACATCCCTAATTCAAATCAATTTTCTGTTAGAGCTGAGATATGGCAAAATTTTCAAAAATGTCTCTCTTCTGTTTTCTGAAGTGAGATGGGCATGTTGGAATCTACATCTCATTGAACTTAATACATTGTTTATTCACTTTTGACAATGGGACTTGGTCACTGTCAAAAATTCCACTCCATAGCTTTACAGCTTGGTGCAATTATTGTGGAATTCAATCAAAGTTTAATAGTGAAACTCCTATTGACTTCAGTGTGAGCAGAATCATGCCAATGTTGACCACTCTGAAAGTTTCATTTTGGCTTATACTGTTTCCCCTGTACAGTAACAGAATAAATATACAGAGTAACAGAACAAAAAAGCAGTAAAGTAGCACTTTAAAGACTAACAAAATAATTTATTAGGAGAGCGTTTGTGGTACAGACCCACTTCTTCAGACCATAGCCATACCAGAACAGACTCAATATTTAAGGCACAGAGAACCAAAAATGGTAATCACGATTGACAAATCAGGAAAAAAAATTATCAAGGTGAGCAAATCAGAGAGTATAGGGGCCAGGGGTGGGAGCGGGGGAAGTCAAGAATTAGATTAAGTCAAGTATGCAAAAAAGCCCCTATAATGACCCAAAAAATTCACATCCTGGTTCAAATCATGTGTTAATGTGTCAAATTTGAATATAAAAGAGAGTTCATCAGCCTCTCTTTCAAGACTGTTGTGAAAAATTCCTCTTCAGTAAGATGCAGACTTTTAAGTCATTAACAGAATGGCCCACTCCATTAAAATGTTGGCTGACCGGTTTGTGGATCAGGAGTGTTTTTATGTCTGTTTTGTGCCCATTAACTCTTTGTCTGAGAGAGTTTGAAGTCTGTCCAATATACAAAGCATCTGGGCATTGTTGGCACATAATGACATATATGATGTTAGTTGAGGAACATGAGAATGTGCCCGTGATTCTGTGAATAACCTGGCTAGGTCTAGTGATGGTATCTCCAGAATAGATATGTGGACAAAGCTGGTAGTGGGCTTTGTTGCAAGGAAAAGTTCCAGGACTGGTGTTCCTGTGGTATAGACAGTGGCTGTTGGTGAGAATCCTCATAATGTTGGGAGGTTGTCTGTAGGAGGGAACAGGCCTGTCACCTAGGGCCTTCTGGAGTGTGGCATCCTGATTAAGGATGGGTTGTAGGTCTTTAATAATGCATTGCAGTGGTTTGAGTTGGGGGCTGTAGGTAATGACCAGTGGTGTTAGAGTAACAGAGTATATAGCGTAACAGAGTAGAGCTACTGAATGCACCACAAAAACAAAGTTTTAATTAGATACATTTTTAGGGACTGTATTTTAATTGCCAGTGATGTGTAGCCACAATAAACACTAAAGTGACAGACAGAAGTCATTTTCATGCAAATAAAATGCTGGGAAGAAGTGAATATGTTAAATTATTTGTATCTTTAGTCTTAAAGCAGTTTTACAACATGGACAAATATCCAAAGTTCTTGCATATATTTCAAATCAGACTGAGCTGCTAATTTTGTGTCCTAAAATGAAATTAATGTAAATGATGATAGTCGTCTTAGCTGCAAAAAAGTCCAGGTAATTCAGAGTATCATAATTCACCCTACCTCATGAAGACCCCTAGTGACTCTACAGAATGCACTATATGCCAGAGCTTTCAGTCACATATTGATTGATTCTTTGCAATGGACCTTTAAAATCCATTAAAGAAGATGTGAATTAATTTTAATTATTTTGGTAGTATGCACAGGTTGAAGAGAACTTGTAAATCCATTAACCATATCTTAAAATACATCACTGACTTTCAAATAAATTTTAAAGTAATCTAGAGAACAAATGAAAGCAGGGTATTTCTATTTGCTACTACCTCAGTGCAAGGTGGATTTGAAATTTTATACAGTGTTATTGCGTATATCACATGTATTTTCCATGTACATTATTCTGATGGTATAATCTTGTCCCGCAGCCATCTGTCCCAAAATAGAAAACTGATTATTCAATAGATTACGTATATTTCTGGTTTAGAGGAATATGAAAAGCAAAACCAGTAAACATTGAAACTACTGCCAGGTAGCCCCATTAATCCTGCACGTTTTAATTTAGAACATACAAAAACGCTCTGAAAACCTTCACCCATTATTATTTATTAAAATTAATTTTGTCCTGAAAGGTTTATAAACCCACTGCTCACAAGAGCATCTCAATCTTAAAAATGAAGTGACAGACACTTTAAATTAAAAGTGAAATACAACACAAGAGATGCATGAAGAGCAATGTGATATGAAGTAGAAAGGGAGAAAGTGGAAGGTTGAAAAACAGAATTGAGAGAATCGCTGCAGATTTGTTTAAATATATACTTTATATGTGTTATACTACACAACAAAATCTATTACCTACTTCTATATAAATTTATGTATAATGCAGCTAGGGATTTGGATTTATATGGGATATTAACTCAACTCAAATTGAATAGATAGTAGTAAAACATACTGCTCCAAATCCTATACTCATGCTAGCCATCTTGTTCATTTACATATTGATGGTCTAATTTATGCTTGCATAACAGTGTGTTTAAGCCTTATGGTGTGTGTTCCTCTTGATTTGAATTTAAAACAGCTGCATTCTTCATTACTGGCTTCAGTGGGGCTACTCATATAAGTAAGGGAGGCGGGATTTGGTTCATTCTGTGCAGCTGACCTCTAAGTGCTACTAAAAGAATACGGTGCTGTGTAAAGTTTCTTGAAGCTTCATTTTAATGACACTTGCTATCTGCAATATTTGCAAATACCTGAATAGTTCATATTGGGAAAAGTTAAATCTGAAAGGAGAGAGCGAATGGTAATTTGAATCCTGCCTAGCTGTTTACATGCGTGTAATATGGCAGTTCTACGGGCTGAAACTCTCTAGTCTGGCATTCTCTGATCTGGCAACATCCGTGGTCTGGGATGATTTTAGTTAGCTGGATGTCCATTTATCATGGGTGTAGCCAAGTCTCCTGCAGTCCTATAAAGTTTGTTTAGAGGCACCCATCTTGGTTTTTTAGTGCTCTGTGCTGTTATTTAGCTTTAATTTGCCCCAAGAGCCCAATAAGGAGTAGAAGTATCGCTAACACTGCTAGACAATATTGACCTCTCATGTTTTGGCAAATTCTCTTGTTTGGCACCAGTCAGTTCCCGAGGGTGCTGGATTGGAGAGGTTCAACATGTAGTACCTCTGTTTTTCTAAGTATGCTTTTTGTTTTTTTAAAGGAAGCCTGTGAGAGGTAGTGGGAAATTCTGGCTATGCTGAAATCAATGCACACACTCCCATTCAATTCACTGGCGTCAGAATTTCACTCAAGATGCCCAATTCTTATTTAGCAGTACACCTAACTCTTTTGAATCCCAGCCTATTGGTCCCAGCTGCTTCCTGCCCATTTTATCCAGCGACCTAATGAGTGGTTTGCATGATACTACATTGGAGTGGTGGCAGAGGACCAATTGTATTTGTAGGTCACTGAGTGCCCGGTTCTCATTGTTGCTTAATACAATAGCCTGTCATTTGGTGCTGTTTAAAGCTTTGCTACATTCTCTTGGTAACTTTAAGTTATGTTTCTTATAATTATCTCTCTTGGTTCTGTTGTTCATGTAGCAGTTGTGGCTTCTACTTATCTATGTATATAGTAAGATGATATTGCTACAGGCAAGGTAGTAGCTTAGCTGGTATAGTATTATAAAGCTCCTAAATTCAAGCCAGTGGTGTGCAGAAAAACAGGGAATGTCCATTTGTGATTATGAGGAGTCATTTTGTTGTCTAACTTGGCCAGTCCATATGACCAACCCTTTGCTTCCAGAGATGTATGATGGGTCATTGCTTTGATAGTTTGATTTACCTTTGAGACTAGAACTCAACTAGGGATAGCAGAAACCTAAATTGTGATTCATTATATGGCTCAGAGGGGACATAAGGGGCCCTAAATTTCACAAAGCAAAATCAGAAATTTCAGGCTTATTTGTCAAACTTAATGGTGAACTTGGGTGGGGGTGGGGGTGGGATTTGCAGAAAATACTTCAAACATTTACCTATGTATAGTAAATTACCAAGTAATCAAAATGAAGTAAGTGGTGAAATAAAAATTAATCCTGTGACAGCCTGGGATGTTACAGTACCCAAGAAACATTCTCATTTGAAAAGTATAACACAGGGACACAAGTTCATTTTCAGGTGGTCATGAAATTCCATTCATACTTTATTCAGTGCTGATTAGGGACTTGCATATTAATTAAACCAGTGCTTCAGAAATAAAATATAATGTCCATTACTCAGTAGAAGCTGCATTAAGCAAGGTGCTGAGCAGTCCCATGTCTTTGGGACATGAAACAGCTCAGCACCTTGCAGAACTGGGATTTGTAGTAGAGATCTTGAGGAGTCATTTAACCCCATTTACTTGACTGGTATGATTGTACAGACATTGTGAGAACTTTTAAACAACATCTTAGAGTGGCAGCGCATGACACTCAGTTTGATCTGTGCTCCTTTGTATAGAACTCAGGCTCACACAACAATACCAACAATACCAACAGATGAGACACCATTGGAAATTGCTATTAAAATACAAACATTCTGCATGAATAGTGCCAGCTTAATGTGTCTGTGGAAACATAGGGCCTGACCCTTATCTCATTTACCTCACTACTATACTGGTGTGACTCCCCGTAATTTAATGGCGTGACTATTTACTTTTGTTTAAATGAGAAGAAGACTGGGTCAGATGTAGTACAATGTTGGTGATCATCATGGGTTGTCTGGGAGGGGATGTAAACAAAGGTAACTCACAAACTTAATGGAAAAATAGGAGGCAGGCATATCAAGAAAAACTATATACTATTCTATTCAGGTTCTTGTATCATACTTATTACCATATTATCTGCATAACTTCAATCACCTCTTACCAATGAAGTGTAAAATAATGTAAGGGAATATATAGGTTCCTTTTCATACCAACTTGCTGATGTGTGGCCAGCACCGGCAGTTAAGACTTTTCTGAATTAGGCTCTAAGTATCCAGTTATCAGACTGAAATAATGGATTATTTTGCTTTAATAGTTTGTGTCAAGAGACTTTAGTATTGTATAATATTCAGTGTGGACTTCATCCAAAGACTTCCATTGATTTGAAGGTGCATTGGATCAGGCACTAAAAGAACAAATAGCTTACCATGACTAATGCAGTTCATAAAGTTTTATGTAGCGGGGATAGTTCAGAATTCCATTAGTTTTATTCCTTGGCATAAGATGTTGTACTGGCTATCAATAACACCAAAGAGAATGAAGTATTTTAAATGGCATTCTGTGTAATATCCACACAGTGAATTTTCTATCTGTGACCTTTTTAGTGCCAGATTTTATTATTTTGGTTTGGAAAAAATATTTAATAACTCTTAATGAAGATTGATTGCCATATAGCAGGAGATTGCAGAATACTCCCATAGGCAAACGAATTCAAAAATTTCAGTATTATGTCATATTTTTTCAAAGGGAAGCCAAAATGTTATTTGTAAAATTGTTAGCCTTTTGAGATATCAGTCACAATATAAAGATTCAATGACTTCCATACTACTCACTTCCCCACAGTGACAGTATTTTCAGTAACTTGTTCTATTTATTTGTTTTAAATGTATTTATCTTATGTTACTCAGTGGCCTTTCTTCTCTTTTCAAAATCTTAACCTATTTAACTGAAGAACAATTCTGTCTTGCTCCTTAATGTATTGTGTGGGATCTGGTTTTCATAGCTGATATATTAAATTTCCATAATAGAGACTTGATTTAGAGCATGAAAATGAGTTGGATGGTCTAATCCAACTCCTTGCTCATTTATCCATACCATACCGTACTATGACTCAGTTTTGCTTGTCTGCTCATGATGAACTGACCACTGAAATCTCAGCTGGTGCACACATAGGTCAGGATCATGATGAAAGGTACAGAGATTTTCACAGCACGCACACAGACTTTATCTTACTTAAATTACCATTGCTAATACCATCTTTCAATAAAATTCACAAAAGTTATTAAGATTGAGAAGATACAAGGGTTATTATAAATACCATGTGGGAGATGAATTCTACTGTTTTGTACGTTACACTGAGCAAAGAAGCAAAACTTAGTCTCCTGCTCATTTCATAGGCTATTACACTTCTTTAACTTTTCTTTTCATGTTAGTGCAGGTTGAACCTCTCTCATCTGGTACCCTCAGGACCTGACTGATGCTGGATAAGTGAATTTACTGGATCACGGGAGTCAATATTTTCCATCACATTACCAACATTTTTACTGCTTCGTGGACTCTAAGAAGTCATTTAAGGGTAATTTACAGCTAAATAACAGCACAGGATACTGACAGCCAGGACTGGCTGGCTGTAAACAAACTTTATGGAACCACAGGAAACTTGGCCACACCGATGATAAGCGGTCATCCAGCTCACTAAAATTATGCCAGATTACAGATGTTGCCAAATGAGAGAGTGCCTGATTAGAGAGGTTCAACCTGTGAACATTTCAGAGATAATGTGTGGTTAGTCATATGGTTGCTTTTTGCATTTGTTTGCAACCTATGTCCCTAAAGTGAAAAAGAATCTTTCCACTGAAACTGGTTTAAGATGAAGCCCTGAATACCTAATGTGCTTGGGCATTCTTTCATTAGCCACATGAACAAAAGGTAGATTTGCCATTGTCACATGACTGTCAATGAGGTGCATGAGGAGGGGGGATAATGACGCTTACATGCGTGCAAAGACCTTTGAGATTGTCTGATGAATAGCACTGTATCAGAGGTCAGTGCTGTTACTATCATTATTGCAATATACACATAAAACATCCAGAATGATTTGTCACTGCTGGGGAAAGACTAAACATGAGCTGCAAGCCAGTGCCTCCATCTGTTCCTCCTCTAGCGCTGTTCAGTGTCATGGGAGTGGTCCATTAAAAATGGGGTGTCTGACCTTTTTTCAAAAATGGGCAAATTGTCCCATATTTGCTGCCTCCGCCCATCAGTGCTGCCAGATCCCTGCTTGCCAGAGCTCCACTCACCGGTGGTGATTGGGGGACAGGAATGGGGGGGGCAGTGGACAATGGTGGAGGTTGTGCAAGGCCTGGGGTGGCTGTTGAGTGCAGGCAGTGCTATGTAGCAGCCAATTACATGTTGCTGCTGCTGGCCTATTGGCTGTTAGCACACTCAACCTCTTTCTGTCCTCTCCCTGCTTCACCCTCCTCAGCCTCACTGCTCCTCCATATCTCCCCACAACCCCCCAGCAGGATATGTCCCACTTCCAGTGCAGTGCAGAGAACTAGCCCCTGGTCCAGACCCTCAGTTTGCCAGCAGTCTGGCCAGCAGGCTCCTGCCTTCCCCCAGTCCCTCTGGCTGGGCCAGAGCCCGAGGAAGGCCCAGTACCCTCTGGCCCAGGGTACTGTCCAGGAGGAGCTCAGCCCTTCATGTGCCAAATCCCTGCACAGTATTGATGCAAGGAAGACATGTTAGCTAAACTCAGGAGTGGGGGAGGGGCACACTGATTTCTAGCATACTCCCAGTCCAAACCTGTAGGCTGCACACCAGCCAGGCTCCAGGCAAGAGTTTAGCACTCTCTCACACCCCCACCCCCACCATTATGGCTCCTGCCCCCAAGGGAGCATAGGACAGCTCCATCCCCTAGGTACCTTCCCCTACTGAGTCACCTCTCTGGTGCAGTTTGCAGAAGTCCCTGCAGTCAGTTTCCCTGGGCCCTGGTGCACAGTGAATCCTTAATTCCCTCCTGCATGCACTGTAGCTAGTGGGGTCGGGGAGCAATTGTGTTACGTCAATGGCCAGCAGCGGCTTGGAGCTATTAACTGCCTCTTGACACTGTGCGGGCAGAAATGGACAAGTTGCTTCTAGCTATGTGAGGAGAGAGGGAGTGAGAGCTGAGCTCTGTAAAGGCATGGGCCCAGTTATTCCTTTCCTCCCTCCTCTTCTTCTGTGGCTGAAAGTAGCTTACATCCCTTCCCTCCAACACACCACCAGAAGGCTGCTGCTAGCCACATTCTGGTGTGAATTCTGGCTGAAGTCTGAGGGACATGGAACCCTGCAATCCTGTGTGTTGCTTCGGGAAGATGCAGCACCAGGTACCAGGAAAAGCAGCTCTGTCCTGGAGGCCCACCAAGGAACGGAGGGCAGGGAGTGCCAGCTGTGGAGGAGTGCATCAGTGACACCTCCCTATGTGACAGAGATGTAGTTAGGGGGTGTGTGTGTGTGTGTGTGTGAGAGAGAGACATATCCCTGTGTAACACAGATGTTGTTAGGGTGTGTGTGTGCACGTGTGTGACATATCCCTGTGTGACAGAGATGTAGTTGGGGTGTGTGTGCGTGTGTGTTTGAGACATATCCCTAATAATAAGAAGGTAAATAAAAATGATCCAACTGTGAAATGTGTCTTTTTAGCAGGGGCTTTGTCAACTTGATGTTAATTTGAATATTTGTACCACACAGTTCTGACTGATTGCAGTTGAAATCATTTTAATACGAGTAATTATACCGGGTATCCAGTACTCAGCACAGGGAAGTATGGTCACACTAAAAGCAGTAAGAACGAGCAGCCATTGTTTAGCCATCTTTACACTTGTGGTGGCATGTATGGCACAGGTAGTTATGCACCACCATGAAAATCAGGCTGTTTCCCTGCTGAGACTTACTTACAAGTGCAAGGGAAAGGCTCTGGCAGTGAGGTGGCAGCAGGGAATGTCTCCACCAAAGGCAGCCTGCAAGAACCTTTCCTGACAGCCTCCCCACCACCTGAGCCTTTTCCTGCCATCAGGGCTGTTCCTGGGGCAGGGAAAGGCTGTTGTTGGGGGGGGAAGCAATGGGACATTACAGTACTAAAAATAGCAGCGTACAAAATGCAAGCATGGTTTGAGCAAGTAGAGAGCCATGTCAGGCAAGGGTGCACAAAGTGGGGGTTGGCCCCTGGTGTGTGTGTGATATTTCCTAAGGGGGAGGGGGGCACAGCACAATTGGCTGTGGGGTCTTGGGCTCCTCCATCTCATTAAAAATGTTGAAATACCTTAGTGTTTTTCAGGTTTATGCACCAATAAAGTTTTTACATTCCACATACTTTTTTCATATACATGTCAAAAGGTGGGGTTTTTTTTCATATGAACATAACTGAAACTGCCGTTGATTTGGATTACATTAGACAGGTTGGGGAGCCCTGCTAATTGCAGGGACAAAAAGTGGGGCCTGAGATAAAGAAGTTGCTCACCCCCGATGTAGGGAATAGACCCTAAGGGTCTGGTGAGGATGTATTCTACTCGCCTAGGCAGCACCTCACCATTTGTCCTGCTGTTCATACCCACACTAGCCTGGCGTGCAGGATCTGTACTCTACATCTATGATATGCTGTAAGTGTAGATGTGCCATTAGTCAGGGTAATGATTTAAGGAGCTAAGGTCCGGAAACAATGGGCTATTACATTATTGAATGTACTGAAGATAGGAGAGGTGAGTAGTTTTTAGAAAATAATTAGTGTGTTCGTTTCTCTTTTTGTGGTTCAGAATGTATCAGTTTTCTCCAGTGTATTTTTAATTTGACAGTATTCCTAGCCTAGAGCATGTGAAAAACTCTTGGCCCCTATATATCTGTGTAGGGCCATACATATGCAGATACGCTTGCAGAATAAGGGTCTAAGTCTGTATTTTGTTCTAAAGCACTTTTACTGTGGATTTTTATATAATGTAGCTAAAAATTCGTGATTGGTGAGAAGTCCGCGGCCAATAACTCTTTTGTGCTGGTTATTTGGCAAAATGTCTGCTTTGGTTGGATCAAGCTAACACACTGTACTAAGTAGCAGAATTTGACTTTATCATGATGTTCTCTGGTGTATTCATCCCTAGCAAGTGAGGACAGAGCAAATCCAGTCGCCGGTGTTGTCGCTCATGCCTATCCAGAAGACAGTACAGCTCTGTGAGTGAATGTATGTGCTCTCATTCACATGCATCCATGCATAAACATGTGTAGTGTGTGAATGTTCCCTCTAACCTTTCCATCCATGTGTGAAATACATCCTTCTATGTGCAGCAAAGTGCGTGTGCATGTACACTACCAGGAGAAACAAAAACCTGGCTGTGAGCACTCTGCTAATCAGCTGGATGGCATTTGAATCTCTCCTGACCGTGCAGCTGACAGAGAACACCGGTGTGTGTGTGTGTGTGTGTGTGTGTGTGTGCGCGCATGCGTGTGTGCGCGCATGCGTGCATGCACGCACGTGCATATTTCCAGCTTGGGGACTTTCTTACTCTTCAAAACGTAGACAGAGGACAGTTATACAAGAGCTGCATTGCAGTACGCTGCACAAGCTCAAGCAGGAGCACCTGCCAGCAATACCTTAATCGTATCATGTAACAGCATTTCAGTTACTTGAACAGCTGATTTTCAATGCACTAAATAAAATACCTGAGGAGAGATGGGTATATCCTAGGTAGCATTTTCCAGTAGATTATTAATGTGTGTTTACTTGGCTCTCAACTATATCCTTAATTTTTAATATAAATGTACAGCTATGACTTAAGGCAGGGATGACCTGGCACTCCCCTACACTCACCAGCCACAGCAGTTTGCAGCACCCAACTAGTGCTGTTTGGAAACAGGACAAGGGATGGAGCCCCGCTGGCAGAGAGCAGGCACACAGCTGGGACTGCACTGGTGGACCAGAGGAAGAGCAGCTGGCATTGCACACTGCATCTTTACCCCACCCCCATTGTCAGACAATAGACCCACTGTAACCACTCACGCCACCACTGCTCATTGCTGGATTTTTGTCTTTCCAGAAAACTGGGCTGTGTTGTGCGTTCCTGCTGTGTATCATTAGTGTGCTCACCTCCTAGAGATTTCCCACCTAGTAAACAATAAAGGTGAAGGAAGTCCCACACACCCATTAACAAAGGGAAGCAGATCAACACTTGAGAACATGTGATCTGGGAGAAATCTCTCAAGAGCTGACCTACTTCCCTTTGTTAATGAGTGTGCAGTACTTCCTTCACCTGTATTGTTTACTAGTTCCAAATCAAAGGCTAGAGACACTTTATCAACATCAAATGTATACACAGGCTATGTATATCGGGCATCTGTGCTAAACACTTCTACCGTGACCTTTCCCACTGAGTCTTGCTGCTCTGCCCATTCTCCTAGAAAATGTTCTTCTCCAAAACTATACAGCCATTATTTATACTGAGCTTAAAAATCCGTATGTCTTAGAACTGAGAGTACTTAAGAACACCTACATGCGGAACAAAATCTGCCTTTTGTTTTTGAAAGCTAACCCAGTTCTAAGTAAGTCATTATGACCCAGATTTTCACAAGAGGTCAGCAGATCAGGCTGTTTTTTAGGGCCTGCCTTCATGGGAATGTAGTGTAACCCATGGACGCGTGCTCCTTTCAGCTTTTTGCAAACCCAGCTCTGCCTTTTTAGCCCAAGATGTATGAATCTGGTTCAGTGTGTCAGCTAAGACTGCGGCCCTCATGTAAGCGCTTCTAAATCTGGCTTCTGTTTCAGGTGCTGACCTCTTTAAATTCTGTTTCCAGTATGTGAACAATAGACACTAACTGTCAATACAATGGTCTGCAGGAACTGACTGTGGGGGGGTCTGATAGAGGTCTATAAAATCATGACAGGTCTGGAAAAAGTGAATGAGGAAAAGTTATTTACTTGTTGCCTTCACATAAGAACTAGGAGTCAGCACATGAAATTCACGGTAGCAAGTTTAAATCAAAAGGAAGTTTTTCTTCACACAGCGCATGGCAGGCTGGTGGAACTCGTTGGCAGAGGATGTTATGAACACCAGGTCTTTAACAGAGTTCACAAAGAAATAGATAAATTCATGGAGGTTAGGTCCAACAAAGACTAATTAGCCAGGATGGGTAGGACTGTGTTCCTAGCCTCTGTTTGTCAGAGTCTGGAAATGGATGATAGGAGAGGGATCACTCAATGAAAAGACCTTTTGATTTGTTAAATTCAATCTAGTTATCCAAATTTTGCTGCAAAACATGATACACCTTGATTGCACAATCCTGATCAGAAACTCCTTCCAGCTTATTGTCACAACCACATAGAACTAATTCAAAACTACATTCCCTCCCTCTGAAATGGAAACATGGTTTCTCAATGAAGTGCCAAGTCAATTTGTTAATAAACTGAGACTGAATTAAAACTGCTGAGAACACTTATTGGTTGTTCACTCGTTCTTGGCTTGCCACAGTAGAGTCCAAGTGTCCATTTGTAGGGTGCGAGAAGAGTTTGTAACGGTCTCATGAGAGCAGTCCGACCCCTCCGTGAACCCTTAGAGGAATCCTATACAGAAGCATGCTGCCAAAACTGCAAGGCTACAAGAGAATTCCAAAACCAGGCTGTGCAAGGTGAAAAGCTGCAAAACAACTCCTCCTGCCCCACAACACCTGCGAAACAGGGCTTGCTTGCCAAGACTCCAAGGCTACGCTGGCTGTAGGCCACTAGAGATAGTGATAAGAAATGCATAGGCAATTTTAGTCAATCTTATGTTAACGAGCTCAGCTTTATCAGCTAGTGTTAGGAGGCCTGTTACAGAGCCTCTCCCCAAGCAAAGCTCTGGCGCATCGGGTCTTCCCCACGGGTGACTGTGGCATCTCCGGGGCTCCCGCCATGGGTGTCACGCACTTTCAATAAACCAAATATAGCACTCGCCTTCTGGGTGCAGACTCATCTCTGGGGAACCCGAGCCTGGTTGGCTACACCATTATTCCAAGAAACAGCAATCCCCAAGGAGAAAGTACAACATTCAGCCTGCTGTTCTGTGGTATTTTTTAATTTTTCTAAGAAATGGAATTTCTTAGGTGTGCTCTAACTCCCATAATTGGCAAAATTGGTAAATTAAGAATTTCCTATTTATAAAGCTGCTTCCTTGTTTTTAGAACTAAATAATTGGGCAAGTTTGAAATGATTCCTAACATGCAAAGTTGTAACTGGTGAAAAATAACAGTTAATTACCGCTGCCTTCAGCTCAACTGCACCCAACACATGGCTGCCATGTGCTGTGAGCCACCAAAAGAAGTGAAAAAAAGCAAGTAAGAATAGATACTCTAGCTGTGCTCCCAAACTAGGGACTCTATCACCTGTGTGCGATTCTCTCAGTTTTGGTGGAGCAGAAGGGGTTTCAAAGCATTATAGGGCGTTTTAATGTACCATCCTTGTATTGTTTCAGGCTTGGGCCATCATCTACTTGAGGCTGCTTGGAGTCAGCTCCATATTTTAAATAACAGTACTCAGGCTGTCAATAGTTATCAGGGCTTGAACCAACTGTACCTATCCCTGCTGGAAAAAAACAGAATTTGGGGATCTGAATAGTTAGATTGGAGGTAATCCCTATGGGGAACGATTGGGTGCTGGGAAACGAAGATGTATCAGAAGCCATTTGTAGGTGCTATAATTGCAGAGGAGTGAGTGGAAAGTGCGTATTACCTGCAGTAAGGGTGAGGTGTGTCTGTGTCACTGAGGAGCTGTCTCCCCTGCTGACATTTGCAGATTAGCATGTGACTAGATAGAGTTGTAATCTGTACTCTTTAGGGAGCATAGTGAGCGCCCCTTCTCCACTCCCCTAGGACTGCATGGTGCCCATAGAGAATAGGGTGAATGGAGAGCTCTGTCTCAGCCCTCACTGCACTGCAGAATGGGACTAGCACCCTGCTGGAGTAAGCTGTGCACAGTTTGAGTAATGAGTAGCTATAATAATGAAGTCCTGGACCTGAAGAGGAAGCGCTCTGGGCATTCTGCTTTTCAGGGGCAAGAGTCAGACCTGTATTGTCTGGTTACCATGGCTGTTCCTTAAAGTCAGGAGCTAATGTTGAGAAAACAGAAAGCAAAAGAATAAAAAAAGTGGGATTTTTTTTTTATTTGTTTTAGTATAATGCTTGTAGCGCTGCCTGGGAAGGTCAGGCCTAACAACACAGCAAGAAGGCTGGTATTCTTGGAACGACCAGCTGTTCAAAATGCAGTGACAAATTGTGAACGTGCAAAGTCATTTTCCCTCATAGAGAACAAGCTCCATGTCTCTCTATGTGTAATTATCTTTTTGAAAAATGGCTATTAAGCATAGTGACTCTCTTAAGCTATGATGATTGATTGATTGATCTGATTGACTGGCCAAAAGAGAGACAAGGACACCGGACTGTCATTGTAGGATCAGAAAGGATCCTGGTCAATGGATCACTTGTAATGAGGCTCACAAGGACAGATGCGATGAAGGTGGGAGACTAGTCAGGAGGAACTGCTTTGTCTGGCAGTGCTTGAAATGGAACAATCGTCATGCTTGTATGCTCCACGCCATCCTAAGCCAGTTATCAGCCCAAAGCTCTCCCCGCTTCTGCCAGTACAGTAATGCATAAACCAACTTTCAAATATGGAGAGAAAAAATTAAATTACTCTTTCAGTAATGTGGCTAAGCAAGTGCTTAAATATTGTTACTACAGGTTGAACTCCTCTTGTCCAGCATCCTCAGGAACTGACTGGTACCGAATCAGAGAATTTGCCAGACAATGGGAGGTCAATACTGTCTACCAGCATTAGCAACACTTCCACATGAAAGTTTCCACAATGCTCATTAATCTGAAGTAAATAGGGAGTGAGGAGAACTTTTTTCTTAAATAAAGATTAATCATGACCTTGTGAGAGACACAAAATGAGAGACTGCTCAACTCTCAGAAAAAAACATCAGCCTTTTGTGGAAAGACTATTTCTAGCATCTAATAATAGCCTCATGCTGCCATTCTTTTAAGGCAATCAGAGAGAACTTGGAAGGTTTCTAGGGCCAGCTTGTGATCCTCTTACTTTAGTCCACAAAGAGTCCCACAGAAGTCCATGGAGCGATAAGTGGAGTAAGATACCACTTAATGCAACTAAGATCATCACCATATGACAACTAGTTAATAGGACATTCTGCTCTCACTAACAGATGGCTTCGGTGAACTTGTACAGATGAAACTGAGAGTGAAATTTGGTCCATTATTTGTTCTTAAGAGATTTTTAGTGCCTCATTCAGGATTACTAAAATTAGTCAGTGGGCCAAACTCTCAGCTGGTGTAAGACCATGGGCTTCACTGGAGTTACACCCAGCTGGGTCCACTACGCCACAGTGAGATATTTATGGTCAGTGCGGTGTACCAAAAAGAGGAGCAGCAGAATGCCTACAGCTCCTCCAGCGTATCTGTACTACCCTCATCCCTTCCACTCAGGGTTTTCTTCAGCTCCTGCTGGACAACAGCCAGCCCAACAGGAGGGCAAAGCTTGGGGTGGTACAGCTGCTGGGTCATCCGTTGACCCCATGTTTTGCTCCTTTCCCTGCTGCAGGGTCTCCCCGGGACTTCAGTGGGGAAATGAGGAGAATGTGGGACCAGCAGGCAGCCTCATGGCAGTCGCTCCTGTGGCGTGGCTGCTGTACCTGCCCCTCACCCCACCCCCAGCCCTGCCCTCTGGCTGGGCTCACAGCTGTATAGACAGAGGAGGCCCGGTGTGGAAGGGCTGGGGTGATAGAGCTGCGCCAAGGGAGCTGAGAAGTGGGGCCTCCCAGCAGCCACACATTCTGCTCCTTTTGTCACTAAAGCTCTGAATGAGCCTTTGCCCTCCCTGCTCCTCCCCAGCTCCCCCCACCCCTGGTAAGGAGCATGGATTGTGGGGAGGGTGCGGATAGAGAAAGTATGAGGGGCCCCAGGCTGGCGGGAAGGGAGAGTTACGTGGAGCATCACGTGAGGAGGGCACATGTCCCCCACCCCAGCCCCCATACTAATAAGGCATGGATTCCATTTGTACCACTGGTTACACTGACAGGAGGATTGGTTCTGGATAATTAGGAAGTCTGTTCAATGAACAGCAAGTCTGAGTGCAGGTGTCTGTCACCATGTACGTGTTGGGTATATCTGTGTCTGGAGTGGGTTGTTCTTAAGAGTGTTTTTTGAAAGGCAGAGCTGAGTTCTGGGAGGCTTCTGCCTTTCATTTAGTTGTATTAGCTGCTGTATTTTTAAGGTACAGTACACATAAAGCCCCCGAAAGGCACTTTCTTTTGCTTCTTCACATCCAAAGGAATAAACTATTTCTTTAACAATTTGGTAACATTTTTTTCTGACCTGAGATCTTTGAAGAAGTTCATGGAAATGCTTTCGAGTCCACCTACAAGACAATACGCTAACTCAGTGCTCAGCACTTTATCACCGTGTGATGTGTCTCTGAGGTACACTAAGCACCACTTTGCAGCACACCAATGTGCCATGACACATCAGTTGCAAAGCACTGCACTAACTCACTGCAGCATGTCAATTTTCCCTGAAAACAATTACTCCCTCTGTCCTGGTAGAATTTCAACATTTCTGGCAACTTTCTCTTTCGTCATCCATTGGGCAGGTCCAAATTGGTAAACTCCATTTGCTGGAGGAACCTGAGACCATGTTCTTTGTCAGAGCCTGCTCTCTCATTGTCTGTTGTGTTCCCTCTGAACATCTCAGACACCTTTTCTGTGACAGAGGGGTCTTGACCAGTCTGCTTTTTGCTTGATTAGAAGTTTAGTTTCTGTACTAAAATTCCCAGTGTCCCCCAGCATATGTCATAATGTATATATGGGTCCCCTGGAAATGCGCTTACTACTCATGTACATTAAACAATCAAAGTGAGAGAAATGACCCAGGCTGACTGCCAGTTACGTTACAGACCTAAGTCAGTCTTTGCCTTCCTGGATAGTGGGTTTTTGCTAACTTCATTTTGTTTGATAGACCAATGGGGGAAAATATTCCTGTTGTTCCATTTTGTTTGGAGCCTGAAGCAGGGGAAACGCTTATTCACATAAAGGCGATTCTAGATCATCCCATATTTGTTTCTATCTGACAAGGCATGTGAGTTTTTTAAACTATTTATGCTCTGAGGTCAGAAAGTGGGGTTTGCAGCTTTTACTTGCCCCTGGAATGGTTTTAATTAAATTTGGTTTCTTCTGTTCTGTGACATGATTGTAGCACCTGACCTCTGAAAAGCCAACCACCACTTACCGTCTTCAGGAATAAAAGCATTTTTGGTCTAAAGCTGGGCAGCAAATTGTTCTGTCTACATAAAGCTATTGCACTCACATATGATCCAAAAATGGAATTAAAAGCAAAGCTATTTAAGATGCACTTGTAAACATGCACTGGCAACCCGAGGAGAGGAGAAAACCTTGTGATGGGCATCCTGTTCTGTCTTCTCAACTATTACCTTGATCCAAGGCAATAGGCATCTGTAACATCCCTAAGATGATTTCGCCCATGAGTGATATATTCAGACTTTTGTAGCCCTTTTGTCTGAAAACTGCTGGGTGCTTTATAAATAATTACGACTAAGACGCACGACACCTCGAGTGGGCTACAGTGTGGACAAGGAAACTGGGATGTGAGTGGTCGGGGGCCTGTCTGCTAAGGTGCTGAGCTACTGAAATCCCAGATGACGTAAATGGGAGCTTACCCCCTCTGAACATTAGGTGCTTTCACAGAGTTGCCCAAGGACACACAATATGTTGGTGGCAGAGCCAGAGAAATCCATCTGACTGCTAGCACTATGTTTTAGTTATTCTCTCATTACACATGCATGTATTGCATACTGGAAATCTTCATTTTTGTTCTTGAACTTAATGTGTTAAAGAAGAAAGAAATTAAATCCCATAGAGTCCATGTCTGGCATTTTCTGACTGTTATAAACAGCTACAACTTTAATAGAAATAAAGTCAGATGTATTGTGTCCATGACTGTTCACTGGCACAAATTATGTTTAATCTGTACACAGTGGGCTTTACAATATTGAGGAGCAGAATCAGTATGAAAAGGCTGTTACAAGGAGGAGGAAGAAAAATAGTTTTCTTTAACCTCTGATGTTAGAACAAAATCAATGGGCTTAAGTTGCAGCAAGGGAGGTTTGGTTGGACATTGGGAAAAACTTTCTAAGAGTCAGGCTAGAGTAAGTAGCCTATGGAGGTTGTGGAATCTCCATAACTGGAGATATTTAAGAACAGATTAGATAAACATCTGTCAGGGATGATCTAGGTGGTGCTTGGTCCTGCCATGAGGGCAGAGGACTGGGTTTGATGACCTCTCAAGGTCCCTTCCGGTACTAGTATGCTGCGATTCTATGGCATGAGTGTACTTTGTGTAATGATTATGTCCAAGTTCATTTCCTTGTTAATACTATTGTGGAATAAATAATAATGTGAGAATTGTAATCAACAAATTACCATGAAATCTTGCAGTGTTCCAAAATAGGCACGAGCATCTTCGTTGAAGAGTTCCTCGGGTCCCTATTTTCATGATTACTTTTGAAATGAAACAGCTGTTGAGTTGGTTATTAATTGCATTCGACTGAGGTATTTGTGAATCACATCTGTGAAAAATCTAAGCTTCCCTTATCTTTGGAAATCTGTAAACCCAGGTATGTCAGAACTTAGCCATGAAGCTCTGCTCACATCTGATTAGTTTGGTTCGGTGTTGAAAGCAGAAGGCTGAGGATTGCTTTCTCTCGTTTCACCACATGCTGCAGTACCTCCTGTGGCACCTGAAACTAAGAAAGACATTAATCTTTTTCTTTCATTAACCACATGACAAACTGAGCCTGTTCTGAAGGCTGTGATCTAAGCGTGGTGCACCAATGAGCTGGCCTGATTGGAGGGGGATTGCTTAAGCTTTGGAAGAATTGTGAATGTGCTGTGAATATTTCTTAAGACTGAGGTTTGAAGCTGACAGATTAAGCTTTGAGGGCTGTTAGGACTTGCACCCTGCCAAGGCCCCTTTGCAGTTGTGTGTGAATCTATTATGCTTAACAATGAACCCACCTTATATTTAGCGTAGTGCTCTGACAGCCAGAAGTCCTGTGGCACCTTAAAGACCAACAGATTTTTGGAGCATAAGCTTTTGTGGGCAAAGACCCCCTTTGTCAGATGCACGGACACACACTTTCTTTGTCCATAAAAGTTAGGGTGACCATCTGTCCCATATTTGGCGGGATGGTCCTGCATTTGGGATGCCAAAAGGTGTCCCTGGTTATTTTTAAAAAGGGACTAATTGTCCCATATTTGCCACCCTCCCCCACCTGCTGGCCTTTTGCACCAGTAGCTGCTGGCTAGAGAGCACTTTGCTGCTGCGTCTATGCCACTTTACCAGGGCTCTGCGGGTGAGGACAAGTGGCTGCTGCTTCCCTGGGGCTGGGCAGCAGGGGAAGCACCAGCAGCTGCTGCCTCCTTCCCAGCTCCCTGGGGCTTGGTGGATCCAGGAGGCGCCGCCCCTCCCCCCATATCTCCCTGTCCTGTATTGGGGCAGGAAGATACAGTAGGGTCTCAACATTCGTGAGGGCTCTGTGTTGAGAACCCTCACGAGTGTTGAATTTCGTGAATATGGCTCCCACCTGAAGCCATGGCTGCCAGCACTCCCTGCCTGGGGCCCCAGGGAAGTGGCAGCCACCAGTGCTGCTGCCCAGAGCCCTGGGAAGCAGCAGCTGCTGTTGCTGTCTGCCCTGGAGCACTGGGAAGTGGCGGCTGCCAGGACTCTGTGCCCCGGAGCCCCGGGGAAGCAGCTGCTCATGGACGCTCACAAATAATTGAATTTGTGAACCTTAGGTTCACAAGTGTTGAGATCACCCTAACAAAAGCTTATGCTCCAATAAATCTGTTAGTCTGTAAAGTGCCAGAGGACTTCTCATTGCTTTTGCAGATACAGATGAACATGGCTACCCCCTGATACTTAGATGCTTTGGTTATGTTCTCCAGACCTGACAGAGATTGTTCATTCCACCAACAGAAGTTGCTTCAGTAAAATACATTATCTCACCTACTGTGTCTCCCGCAGTGCTGGAACTATTTTTGGGGTTGCAGATGCTGAGCTGCACCCCACCCCCCTCACCCTTTAGACCTGTTGAGATCAGGTTTCCAACTCTTCTGGACCAGCTGCAAAAGGCACCTGGCCTCCTCCCTTCCGCCTTTGACACATGCCCTGCACCAAAGGTTCCTGCTGTGGGAGCATGTGCAGAGCTGAGAGCTACCCAAAGATTCTTAACTACTTTGTGTTGCCATAAAGGGACCACTGCACATCAAGCAGACAGGCCCTGTTTAGGTGAACAGAGTCCTTTCTAGCCCCATTAATGGTGGACAGGACCTGTAATCATCTTCTGACCACACAGCCGTTGTGCTCTTGAGCAGATGTGGTCAGTTGTGCTGAATGATGTGGTGGTTATGTGATGCACTTTTGGGCACTTGTGTGAGACAGAGTCTATTTTCACCGGGTTACCTAAGCTAGCTGATGACTCAACTCAGCTGCCTTTGGTTTAAAAACACACTGAATTACCTCATTTTGCCACCTACTCTGGATTTGACACTGTTCATTTTAATTAGATATGAGGTAATTGGACTGAGAAAATTGCAATGCCAGCCTCATGATGAGGTTAATAAGATGGGCATATTTGAAAAAGAAAAAAAAATACACGAGGCCCATAAAATACATGAAATCAGACTTAAAATGTCCTCATTAATATCATCAATGGAGTTGTGAGTTTGTGCCATAAGAAGGATGAAGAATCGGATCTGATCTGGTCTCATGACAGGTAAAATCTTAAAGCTGCTCAGCAGGATGTTATGTGGCTCATGATTTTAAAAATCGGATTGCATTGAATATTATGTAGCAACAGTGAATGAACTTTTAGAAACAGTGTTTTTACTCTCTAAGCATGAGATTCTTAGCCCGGTTCTGGCACATTTCAGCCAGGATGAAGGCAGCAGAGGTGAAAGGGCCTCGAAAGCACCAGTTCCAGGCAGGAGGAAATTTCCCTGGCACAGAAACTGAAGAAGATAACTGCAGGGAGGGCACTAAGGGTCTTATTGCAAGCCTATGTGTCAGGGGCTTGCCACAGCACGGCTGGAAGATGGAGGGGGCATGTTAGATTGGGCTGCATCTTGAGGTGCTCTGGAGTTCCTGAAAAGTGTTTCCACTCATTTGGCAGCCCAAGATACTGGTATAACTTAGGCAGACTCCCAGGGCTGTCTAAATTATGCCTTAAGCCTCTCCAGAGTTCTGGACAGGAAAGGATCGAGAGGGCACAAAGCTCAGGTGGATTCACGCAATCCCCCAACCAGTGAGCAGTGTCATCTCTGAGATGCAGGACAGGAGCCTGCTATAAACATTTGTGAATAAACCATTTCCTACAGGGTGAACCTCCTGTAATCTGGTACCTCTGGGACTGGGCTGGTGCGGAACCAGAGAATTTGCCAGACCACAGGAGGTCAATGTTTGTAGCAGCATTACCAGCACTTCCACTGCTTACTGGGCTCATAGAAGACATTTAGGGGCAAAGTTCAGCTAAACAACAGCACAGAACACTGGGAGCCAGGACTGGTGGCTGTAAACTAACCTTCTGGGACAGTGAGAAATTTGGCCATGCCCATGGTAAGCGGACATCCAGCTAACTAAAATCATGCCAGCCCATGGGTGTTGCTAGACAACAGAGTACCGGGCTAGGGAGGTTCAACCCGTATTACATTTTTTAAAATTGCTTGTTGCTATTGATACACTTCCCACCACAGATACTCTTTTCCTTTTCAGAGCTAGCGTTCCCTGTATGTGCCATGGCACTCTTTAGAGCTTCGTTAACATTTTCACATTCTTTTGTCTAACTTATTTTTTTCTTATGCTTAAATGGTATGTTTGATATACAAGGGAGCTCATCGGTCATATTTAAGTGTCAGAACCAGAACCTGCAAGCAGTATTTAGTTCTTTTATGTGCTTTCTCTCCACTTCTGAGTCCCCTTGTGAAGTCAGTGGGCGTAGGGTCAGTGACGTCAGTAGGAATGAGACCATGTCCCAGAGCTTGTTGTTATGTACCCTCTGTACATGGGACACAGAAAGGACACAAATACACTGACCAGTAGTTTGCACAAGCACTGAGTAAAAGACATTATTGTCACTGTGCAAGAGTCCGGTCAAAAGCCTGTGGAAATCAATGGGACACTCTGATTTGAATGGTGTTTGGACCAGGCCCACTGTTAGCCAATATTAGGACCAAGGGTATTTCAGTTTAAAATTATTTTGCTGGTCACACCAAGTTGTATCATTAATCTTCCGTTTTTGCTCATACAGCAGCAGTATGAAGCAATACAACTGTGAATAATCCAAGTGTTTCTTGGAAAACTTTTTTTCTTTCCTCCCACCCAGAACCTTGGAGGGCTGCTTAATTTCCTTCAACTTTTCTACAGTGTTTGATTAATGCAAGGAAAAAGTGAGGAAGAAAATTAGCTACCCATGTGCTGCTTCCAACACAATTGCATCTAGTGTGTGTGTGTGTGTGTGTGTGTGTGTGTGTGTGTGTGTATATATGGCATTAGACTGCATAATTTAAAAAGGTGTCTATAACATCAGATACTTACACTGCAACTATCATAGGTCAACCTGATAAAGTAACAAAAAGGAGTACCCTGATTACCTGAATATAAGGAAATTACCCTTGAAAACAAGTAAACACATCTTTCTTCTATTCACCCTTTGCATTGTTGCCTCCCACACACTAAATCTATATACTATTTAAACAAGGAAAACCATTTAAATGGATGAAAATGTTATTAATTTTCCATTCATATAGTATTGTAATAAACATAATATTTTATATGCCATTCTTGCACTGTTATCTTGAAAACCTGCAACAATTATCTCCATTATCTCACTGAATAGATGTGGTTGAGTCAGAAGCTCTAGAATTATTTGTGACAGCTTGACAGACATCAATTTGAAATGGTGGAGCAAAAATGGAGTATTAAACAAGTGCACCCATATGTGCGCACACAGACTGCCAGCTGAACTAAAGGACCACTGAATGCCATACCCCTTCTGTGATTAAATTGCAAGGTCAAATAATTTTTTGATTTTATTACTGTTGTTGTTATTCATAGAATTATGTGAGTGTTTGGAGCCACACTGTGTCAGGCATTGTTGTATAATCACATTGTAAGAGACAGGCCCCCTCAACCCACCAGGAAATTATGAGGTGCCTAGATAATATTTCCTTTCTAGTGCTCTTTTTTTGTTTCATCTCCATTTATGGATGGGAATGGAGGCACAGAATCTTGGTCTTCAATAGACCTTACAGTTGACTGCAGATATGCAATTTGAGCTATGGCAATTGTGTAGCTAGAATAAACGATCTTCAGTCACCTGTAAGGCTTCTCTTCACTGAGGGAGGTTGACAGGTGCATTTCTCCCATCAGCTTCCCTTACTCCTCGCAAGAGCAAGAGTATTGTGGGTCAACCGTGGACCCCAGGGAGATCGATGTTGCGTGTTTTCACCAGATGTGCGAAATCAAACTCTGGAAGATCAACCTGGATGGGTAGTGTAGACAAGCTGAGAGAGATTAAGGGCCTGAGTCAAAGGCTATTGAAGTTGCTGATCCTAACTGACTTGTCCAAGGACACACAAGAAAGCTGTGCTGAATGGGAGCTGAACTCGGATCTAAGCCCCACTCTAGGGTCTTTACCACAGTGCCACATCGGTGTTCAGAGGTGTAGAAAAAGAAAAGGTAGGATAATGTGTTTTTTTCTTATTTTTGCACTCAGCAGAAAACCATGAACTCTAATGTGCGCCTGATCCTGCAAAAGTCAGGTGCTTAACTTGCAAGTGGAGACTTTTTGTAGCAAGGGTTATATTCTGCTGGTATCTTCTTGCTTGGGTAATTCATGAGTCTTGTTGTGTGGATAACTCATAAAGGATAATTCATTTTGATGAACTTATCCTCCCTTCCATTTGTCTGAACAGATAACATGGTCTCCTCCAATTTCTTTCCTTTCTCAAATTAGTTGCTGGACAAAAATTGTGAACAATACCTGCTCAGTGGTTTACTTTTAAGCAGCCAGCAGGAAAGGTTCTTGCTCCTTCCTTGACTGAGCATAATCCAAAGAATCAGATTTCTGGTGTGAATACTCATGAATTCAAAATCACTTCCCCTGAATATTTTCTAATGTCTACTATTATTGAATATGAATTGCTAATATACTGAATATACTTTCCTAAAACTTTCCATTTTGATGAATGTTCCTGTCAATGAAGCTCTCACTAGAATATTCATGAAAAGTAAACACACAAGGGATGCAAACACAGTTAAAGTGTTAATTTGCAAATGTAAATTGATATTCATAAAAATTCTTTTCAGTATTCACCCTTCTCTACTTATGCGTATATAGCTATGTCTGTTTTAGGATAAAAGATATCTGTGGAAACCTACAATTCATTTTATTATCACAAAACAATGTGTAGGAAAAACTATTAAATAAGTTTGCGGTGTTCAGCCTCAGTTAGGACATAGATGGCACTTTGCTGTGCAAAAGCACTATGTACCCGTTAGTTTAGCTAATCCCTGCAGTACACTTCTCAGGTGAGGAAAGAGTAGTAATCCCCATTTCACTGATGGAGAAAGTTGAGATGCATGAAAGATAAGTTTTTTATTCAAGAATACACAGAGTTAGTGGTGGAGAAGAGATTATTTTAAAGTGTTCCCGGTGGCTGGGTGTCCTCTCTCTTTGCTAAGGCACCCTGCATTCAGGCGTGGGGTTACTAATTTGTAATTTAGCCCAGGCCAGCATGGACTGAAATTTGGCATCTAGCTATTCCAGTTCTCAAATCCCCATCTCCTAAACCAGCCAATCACCTTGATATCAGAACACTGGATGATATTTTGGACTATTGGAGAACTTTATTAGCAATGTCTGGGACATGTTGGACATTTGGTGCAGAATAGCACCTGTTCTTAAAACGTAAATTAAAAAATTTCACACACTGTTGAATATGTGTATGCACAGTGCATAGGATCCCTGCCATCTAAGAAAGCATGCTCACGTATAAAAAAAATTAAAGCAAATAATACTTAATAAATATGTTCCTAAGGATGTTTCTAAACTCTTTTAGCTACAAACCAAGAAAACTGAAAATCTGCAGGGTGAATTTGTTTTGAAATTTATTCACAAATGTATCTGCGATGTTTTGTTGTTGTTATAGTATGAAGAATTCATAAATAGTTTGTTCTGTATATTCACTATTTAAAATGTTTGCTTTCTTGGTGTAATCACATAACTGAATCCTCCAGGATTTTTACTTATCTTTACTTAAACCTAATATCTTGGGACAGCATATACATATAAGACTTGGCCTGAACAAACCTAATTGCAAGAATGGAACCTGGAGTAGTTACATAAATCATTGACTCATAAAACCAGAGAATACTAGAAATGGAAGGAACCACAGCAGGGTCATCAAGTTCAGTCCCCTACACTCATGTCAGGACCAAGCACCATCCAGATCATCCCTGGAAGGTGTCTGTCTAACCTGCTCTTAAAAATCTCCAATGATGGAGATTCCAGAACCTCCCTAGGCAATTTATTCCAGTGCTTAACCACCCTGACAGTTACAAAGATTTTCCCACTGTCCAACCTAAATATTTCTTGCTTTAGTTTAAGCCCGTCACTAACAGCCCATCCACTACTTTTCCCTGGTTAGGTGGTCTGTAGTACCTACCATGATGTCACCCTTGTTTTACCCCTTTTATCCTCAGGCATAGACTGCTATGTCCAGGTGCATACATCTTTAACATAAAAGGAAACATCTCCCTCTTTTTTCCCCCTGCCTGTTTTTTCTAAGCAAATTATATCCTTCCTATCTCAATATTCCAGTCATGCTTATTGACCCATCTCTGTGACGCCAACTATTTCTTAGTAGTGTTTATTTGCTAGCATTTCAAGTTATTTTTGCTTTTTTCCCATACTCCTCGCATTAGTGTATAGACAACTAAGATACTGATTTGATTTTGCCACCCCCCACTCACCCCAAGTTCTGTCTTGTGTCTATCCCTGCTATTACAGCCCATGCTGCCCCTCTTCCAACAATTTGTGACCTGTCTCCTAGGTCTCCATATTTGACTTACCTGTGGGCTTCGGTCCCTTGTCCCATTGAACCTAGTTGAAAGACCATCTCACTAAATTAGTCAGTCTAAGTCCAAATGCTCTGTTCCCCTTCCTCAAGAGGCGAACCTCATCTCTGTTCATCAGCCTTTCCTGGAACAGCATCCTGTGTCACGGCAGCCAAAGCCCTCCTGGTGACACCGTCTTTGCAGCCAGACATTAGTCTTTTTGCCTGAATCCCTACTTTTGACCAAAAGCATTGAAAAGAAAGCAACCTGTACTCCACACTCCTCCACCCATACCCCCCAGAACTCTGTAGTCACTTCTGATCTGCTTATGGTCATGTCTCACAGTGTCATTAATGCCAACATTCATGAGTAGCATGGGGTAGGAATCAGAGGGATGGATGATCCTCGACAATTCCCCTTAGCTTCCCAGATACAGGCCCCTGGCAGGCAGCATACTGCCCAGGATGCCATGTCAGGGTGACAGATGGGTATCTCAGTTCTCCTCAAAAGAGAGGCTTGAACCACCACTAACCTACATTTCCTCTTGGGTGTGGTGGCTGCAGACCTCTCGGCCTTGGGGGTAGATGGCGTCTTCTCCTCTGTCTTTGGTGGTAATTCCTCATTTCTTGTCACCAGGATAGTGTAACAGTTCTCCAGCACTATGATGGCTGCATTGGGGTTGGGGTGGAGCACTGTCTGTTGACAGAAGTAACCAGCTGCCAGGGTCTTCCTTTTGACAGGGCTATCTCCTCCTCCCCCAATGGTTTGCCAGTTGTCTTCTGTAGCTGGACCATTTCCTCAGCCTTGGACGTCTTCAGATGAATATTCCCAAGGAATTCCTCATGGTCCCAGATCCGTCTCAGCCTAACCACCTCCTCCTGTAGCTCTCCCACCTGCTTCCTGAGACATTCCACCAGGAGGCACCTTTCAGATTGGATGCTCCCACAAGCCTGGTTTTCTGTAAGTGGGAAATGCAGGCCACAGCCTCTGTAAAACCACACTAGGATCCAGTGGTCTGTCTGGCTACAGGTGCAGGCAGAGGAGACAGGAGCCATGTTGGCACAGGCCATACGGCCCTTACTACTCGTATAGAGTGTACTTGGACTCCCTCTTACAAATCCCCATGTTTGTAGTTCTCTATCTCTAGCTCTCCTTGGTTGCTTAGAATCTGGTTTTAAGGCCTTCTCTCCTAGATCAGCCCTATCCCCTCGTCAACTCCACAGAGGGAGGGTGCTCACAACGCTGACTGAGACTGATCCAAGGTGATCAAGGTAACAAAGGCTCAGCCAGACCCGAGACACACACTCCCAAGTGGCAAAGTAACTGAAATCACCTGAATAAGAAGAAAAAAAATTAAATAAATCACTTAGTATTGCTTCTGTTACTTGATTGAGTGATTTGAGTAATTTACCAGCACAGGATCAATAATGAACATTAAAGAAAACACACAAACCAACTTTCAATTTTAATGGGAATCTTCAAAAGCACAAGGAACAATTTAGGTTCCAGACTTCTTATGGAAACCAGTGGGAATTGAGCACCTTACCTTTATTTTGTGCCTTCTGAAAGTCTCCCCATTGATGAATATCTGTGCTTACAAATAACTTCAGCAGGGTTGGTGTAACCCACACACCTATGTGTGGTTAACTACCCCATGGAGTGGCACCTAGACCATGTCACAGAGAAAGAATAAGTGTCCTCTGCTGCCTATGCTGAGAAGCAGCTGGCCTTTAGCTCCAGCTGCAGAGGTGCCTGCACTAAGCTACAGAGGTCCCAGGTTCAAGTCTGCCTGTGGGCAGTTATGTTGTCACAGGTGAAACTCAGCCCTTGGAATGTCAAAGGAAAGCAACCATGGGCTTGTCTACTATGTGCCTTAGTTGGACGTTGCACATTGTACCATGTGGATCTTTGTCACCCCCGCCCTAAAAATTCCTTAGCGGAGATTAACATAGTACCCTGTGAGACAGGAGCATGTTAACACACACTAAGGAACATTGAGTGCTCACCAGCGGAGTCCATAGGGAGCAGTGAGCATGCAACATACTGGTATATGTCAGCGTTTATACTCCAGCTAGTGTGGACCAAGGCAGTATGGTGACAAATCCCAGGGCAGAGTTGCAAACCCACTCAAAATGAAATCCATTTTCAAATTGAAATAAATATTTGTGATAAATATTCCCTTTGTTCACTCTGCTCAGGGATCAGCACTAAGTGGTTTTCTTTGTTTGTAGTTTACCTGCACCAAGCTCTTCAAGTTGTCAGATCGTACTTCATGTGTGGAAATTTCCTCTTACACTCTATTTAAACATTTTCATCCCCATGATAAATGAAGATGCTTCATATCAGCAAAGATTATTTCATCTCAGGACTGGCAAACACTTTTTTCTAACCTGATAGTTTGTCTGGAATATAATTTTAAAACAAGGCAAGACACATGCCGGCAACATTTAAAACAAATCATGAGGGAATAAAGGAAAGAAAAAAAATGTTTCTATCACCCACAGATTAGCTGGGAACAAAGAGAATTCCTACACTTATTATCTTGGAGTTGTCATTTTTCTCGGTGTACCCGGTGATTAAGCAGTTATCTTAAAAAGAATGAATGTTACAGTCCACTAGAGTCCCAAAGTCATTGTGATTGGCAGATGGAACAAGTTCCATCCTATCAACTTTCAGAGCGGCACAAACTGTCTGCTTGCTTGACAGAACAGTAGAATAGATAAAGTCTGCTTATACTGGCAGGGGGCTGCATAGCGAATCCATCACACTGCATTATTTTTACACACAATGTGCTTTTCTTTTTGTGTAGCACAAACTTGCCTTGGTTTTCTCACAGAAAAAAAAAATACATGCATCTCTCCTCTCCTTTCTTCTTAAATGTCCTCTCCTCTCTTCACTGCAATTCCAGATTGCACAAGCACCTCCAGGACTAACTCCTGTCTTTCTGCTCCTGCAGACTATTTGAACTGGTGCAACAATTTGTATCTCAAGGAGAAATAGTATGTACAGATGACCCAGGCCCTTGAAGAGCCTGCCGAGAGCTGAACCTACCAACAGAAAATTCTTCTGTGCATGTTAACAATGGTATTGGTGTGCGTGTGTTTGCAACAGCTTACAGTCTCTCAATTAAAAAGCCTCTTCCTGTTTAAAAGATTGGATGGAACACTTCCAGGGCCTAATCCAATGCCCAATCGGGTCAAAGGAAAGAAAATACTTTGTTTACCTGAATGGGAGTTCAGTTCAGGCCAAAATGGTAAATCCCAGCAATAGTGGTAATAGCTTTCAAACCAGTAGAACTTTTGTTTAATTGACTCACAACACAGAAGAACTGGATTAAAGTAAATGGAAATAAAGTGTATTGTTTATAGTTAAGGAAGTAACAAAAAGTAAAGGGAGATAGTATAATCTTCTGGTGCTTTTCTCTCTCTCTCTCTCTCTCTCAGCAGAATACCTTTGCTTTACTATTTAGATATCAGTTATTTTGGTATTGAAGGATGGGCCAACTATAATTACCTGGATTCTGCTTTGAGGACATCACACCTTGAAACAGCAACTTTTAAAGCTGGGCAACTAATTAGCTGCTTCATCATCAAGAATCTTCAGCATCATCAAGAATTTTCAGCAATGGCTGATTTTGTTTACTGCACAATTACATTTATGGCACCCAGATTCTATGAGTGCTAGCACAACTGAAATCCAGTGGAATGCTTCGTTGTTCACACATACATCCGTCTGCACTGAAAAAATGAAACAAATCACTCCTAAAGGAGAAAACAGGTAGACTCCACAAATTCTTAGTTTTACAGTTATAGGAAATAATAATATGTTGCATGCAGAACAGCAAATTACCCTTATGTTGAAAAAAAGGAATGAAAAGACAAGATTAAGTGTTCCGTGATTTTCAGTGCGCAACTTCAAATACCTTAATAACGTTGCATTTTCAGACAATGCTGAGCACCTGCCCTCTGCCATAAGAGCCTTTAAAACCTGTCAAGTTGGGCCCTGAAAAATTGCCATTCCAAAAGCATGAGTCATTAATCATATTTGAAAAATTTAGTCCAGCTCTTCAGAGCACTGGAGAGGAAGAGTAATTTTAAAAAAGGCTGAGCAACTTGATTTCGGTAAAATAAAAACTGACACCAAACTGATATTTTGACACAATTTCCCCCCATTGGTATAAGTTACTGTGTCACCGACTGGAGTACAAACCCTCCTTGCAGGCTTAATCTGTAAAAAGTTTTTGGAACAGAACTAGATAAAGAAAATTTTGCATGGCTAAGATCTGAATTTTTGTCTTATTAACCTATAACTGGTAAATGGACTGAAAGGATCACTGGGGTAATGTAAATTTCAGTGAACCTGAGCAGCTGAAACTCAACTGAATTTCCCCATACTGTGTAATTTCCACCCCCAGCCCAATAAACATCAATGTATATGTCAACATCCTATAGATGTTAGTCTTCAGGGCTTGTCACCAAGACTTTTTATACTCAGGAGCAAGATGGAACTCAGGTGTGTAGTAAAATCGATCGGTTCACCAACAGCTGAGGAAAAACAACAAGAAGTCCTGTGGCATCTTATAGACTAACAGATTTATTGGAGCAAAAGCTTTCATAGGCAAAGACCCGCTTCATAAGATGCATGGACTGGAAGTTCCAGAGGCAGGTATAAATATACTGATGCATGAAAAGAAGTGAGTACCAATCAAGAGGAAGGCCACAGTTAATGAGGTCAATTCAGTCAGGGGGATGTGGCCCACTTCCAGCAGCTGATGTGGAGGTGTGAACACCAAGAGAGGAGAAACTGTTTTTTTCTGTTAGTCCAGAAGGTGCCATAGGACTTCTAGGCTATGCCTATACTTGCATTCCTCTTTCAAAAGAGGAATACAAATAAGGGGAATGAAAATGCAAATGAGGCACTGATTTACATATCTTGTGCTGCATTTGCATAATCTTTTTTTGGAAGAGAGGCTTTGGAAAGAAAGAAAGAAAGAAAGCAGTGTAGATGGCGCTTTTTTGAAAATAAGCCCCATCTTCAAAAGAACCATTCTTTCTGAAACAAAATAGGAAGAAGGGTTCTTTTGAAGATGGGCTTTATTTTCGAAAGAGCCCTCTCTACATTGTTTTCTTTCTTCCGCAAGAATCTCTTCTGAAAAGAGATTATGCAAATGAAGCACAAGATATGCAAATCAGTGCCTCATTTGCATTTTTGATTTCCCATATTTGCATTCCTCTTTCGAAAGAGGAATGCAAGTACAGATGTAGCCCTCATGTTTTTGTGGACATAGACTAACACAGCTACCCCTCTCATACTTGTCAACATTCTAGTGCAGGAGAATGAGAGTTCTATGGCAGCATCACTTACATTTTTAAAATAATGTGTGTTTTCTTTGTGTGTATATTAACTATGAAAATTAACAATGCAATTAGTATAGTCACTTTTATTGAATTTAATTTGTTAATATTTATATTTTTCATTTTTCAGTGTGTTGCAAGGTTTCTTTGACCACACATCCCTGACTCATGCAAGTTGTCAGAAGAGTAGCTGAAGATTTTGGCATCTCGGGAGGCCTGGGAAGAGGTTTGAAACTGTTGGATTCTTTGCTAAAATGATCAGCAGTGAAATAGTGTGAGTTATCCACAAAGCAGATGTTGATTTCTACAAATATATTCATTGCTTGCAATTTTTTTCATCTGGTATATTTATGTAAATATCTTAGCGGATAGATTGTTTACGATCTATACACTTGGAGCATATTTTTGCTGATTCATTATTGTTTGTATGGGATTAATTTGTTAAGGCACCTGGTATTGCTTCTGCTGCTGTATGGAATGATTGTAATGAGGCAAGCACTTGCAATGCAAGCAGTGTATATCCTGGAATGTGTGAATAAAAGTGTTTGCATGAGAAACAGCTATTTTCCGAAAACCCAGGTGAACAAATATCCGTCCATACACATGCTCATGGAAAATGTGCAAACATGGCCAAATTGCAAAATAATTCCAAATCAGAATAAATGTTTGCAAAGTCTCTGAAGCAAAGTAAGCTGTCATAGGATAAGAGGGAAGGGCCCCTCATGGAGCAGTAACTGGTTAAAACATAGGAAACAAAAGGTAGGAATAAATGGTCAGTTGTTAGAACAGAGAGAGGTAAATGGTGGTTCCCATCAGACATCCAATCAATACTGTTCAACCTATTCATAAATTATCCGGTGAAAAGAATAAATTAGATGTAAATCTGTGGACCCTGCTTACTGAGGATCCCAGGGTACTCTCTTGCAACACTACTGTTAATAATTATGGAGATCTAGCCAAATCCTCAAATAGGAAATTCTAGTATATGAAATCCACCAGAAGTTTCAACTGAATGCAGCCTCCTTCACACCAGCTGTCCAAGAGTCTGAACCAAGGCCCACAGAAGTCAATGGAAAAACTCCAAGTGACTTCAATGGGGTTGAGTCAGGTCCCTATTGGATAATGCTGCTGTATAATGTTTAAACATTGTGTTATGTTCCACCCTGAAAGTTGATACATTTCAGACTTGAGTGCAGCAATTCCTGTAATAATTCCTTTGGTCCCCTTCAGAGTAAAGAGGTTTGATCCAACACTCACTAAAGTAAACTGAAGGCATGTCTACACAGCAGCCTTATTTTAAAATTAGCTATTCTGGAAGAGCTAATTTCAAACTAATGCTGCTATACAAAAAAAAATAAAAAAAAATGTTGGAAATAACTCTTTGCTATTTTGAAATACAGGATCTACACGCATGGAGCTTATTTCAAAATAGAGCCATTGGATGCACTATGGCTGGTTTCAAAATAGGCTCTGTTCCCCCCTCTAAACAGCCCCTAATTCGAAATAGGTGCTATTCCTCATAGAATGAGGATTATCAGTTTTGAAACAAGCCAACCACTATTTTGAAATTATTTTGAAATAGCAGTTGCATTGTGTAGTCACTAGGGTAGTAATTGAAAAATAACTTAGCTGTGGAGACCTAACCTGAGTGATAAGCAGTGCCTTCAATGGGCATTGGATCTTGTCCAAAATGAACAGGCTGGGGTATTGAGTCCAAAACTTAGACAGTTTTGTGTCCTCTCCACCCCACCATCTCATCTTCATGCAAGGCCTACAGGGATGCAGTCAGGCCTGAGAGTGGGGCTTAAACTAACTGGGCAAATCCGAGAACCAGAAAGCTCTGCCAGCAGTCTGCAAGGCACTGACTAGACACATGAATGCCCTTTCTCTCCTTTGATCCTTTCTGTCAATAGCAGCAAGACTAGGATTCTGTGTCTCACTGCTCTTGGTTCATCTGCCCTGTGCATAATGGGAGTCATGAAAGAAGAGCTAGCTTGGCTGCCAGCAGCATTAACTAATCCTCTTTGGTGTAGAAACTGGGCAATGTAGAAAAGGTCACAAGCACTGTTTTTCTGGGAGGGTGGAGGCCATTTCCTGATTCCTCCTTTGTGCTGTGTGGCCAATCAATTTCACTCCTCTATACAGCTCATCTCTTCTGTGGATAATTGAGACTCAGTGGAGGTTGACAGAGAAAGTATTAAAGCCACATTTCCTTTCAGATCAGCTCCCAGGCCAATTTTCATTGGATTCCCAAGATTTGTTTCCTTCTGTAATGTGAAATTTGGGACAAGAGCTTTTTTTCTGCCTGTGCTTTGGGATCCTTTGGGTGAACAGGGATTCATAAAGACAGATATTAAATGAAGAAATGCAGACTGAACACCTCATTCCATTGATATAACTGAGATCTTTGCCATTGACTTCAATAGTAATGTAATGGACCTGATTCATCTCCAGTTTGCACACTTTGTAGCCACTTGTGCCGTGATTCAGCAAGGTATGTATATGCAAGCATAGCTTTGGTTATGTGAGTGGTTCTGCTACCTCTAATTCCATATGCCTCAATATCTTCCTGAAATGAGGCCCTGTGCCCATGTAAGGAGAATGCAAAATGCTCCTAAACCGGATTTCTCTATTCACACCAGTAGCCCCACTCCATACCCCATTTCATGGCTTTAAATGACCACGCAAGATGCAGGGAGTGGAAAGTCTGCCTATTGATTTTTATTCAATGATACCAGTGCAGTGGAGTTAGCAGATCTGAATAGCAATTTCTGGCTTCAGATAGTTTATATTCCAGTATTACCAATATAATATTGCAATCAATATTCAAGTTCAGCCTTTTCTATCCTTTAAGAAATGCTGTACCAACCAATGCTGTACCATGGCTCATAGCACATAATTTGATTTGTCTTACTTAATGCTAAAATATTACCACCACAGGATCCCCTGAGTTCTGAAGTTTGCAACAATCATTTCTCTTTTAGATCAGACTAAATTTCTGTAGAAGACATTCCATTGTTCTGAATAGTAATTGTTTCATATAAAATACAATAGAAAGCAAAAGGGTCCTAAATTAATAAGCAGGCTTACTGAATACTGGATTGTGCAACTTATCTCAGCACATCATGAAGAACGTTGTGGTTGTGCTAGAGACTTTACAAGGTACTAATATGCATCCTGTAGATTTAAAATGGTAATGTGTGTACACAAACTTCTCACTTGGGAAGAAAGCATTTTTTTTCAGTCAATCAAGGTTCAAGTATAAAGTTAACACAGGATATTTCTGCTAGAGCAAAGCTAAACTTGTATGTTTGGTTTCATGAAAATTCTCATTGTGAAACTAGAAACAGTTAGAACATACGTGTGAATCATGCCAAATACTGTTGTTTTTCCGAGCATTATTATTAGTATTTATTAATGTGTATTAAAGTAGCACCTAGAGATCCCAATCTGGAGTCAGGTCCCCATTGTATTAGGTGCTGTACAGACATAAAATCCAAAGGCCAATCCCTGTCCCTCATAGAACATGATCAAAACAAAGAGCAGTCAAGCAGCACTTTAAAGACTAGCAAAATAGTTTATTAGAGGAGCTTTCGTGGGACAGACCCACTTCTTCAGACCATAGCCAGACCAGAACAGACTCAATATTTAAGGCACAGAGAACCAAAAACAGTAAGCAAGGAGGACAAATCAGAAAAAGATAGTCAAGGTGAGCAAATCAGAGTGGAGGGGTGTGGGGGAAGGTCAAGAATTAGATTGAGCCAAGTATGCAGATGAGCCCCTATAGTGACTCAGAAAGTTCCCATCACGATTTAAACCATGTGTTAATGTGCTGATGCTTTGTATATTGGACAGACTTCTAACTCCCTTAGACAAAGGGTCAATGGGCACAAAACAGACATCAAAACACTCCAGATCCACAAACCAGTTAGTCAACATTTTAATGGAATGGGGCATTCTGTTAATGACCTAAAGGTATGTGTGTTACTGAAGAGGAATTATCGCAGCGTTCTGAAAAGGGAAGCAGCCGAGCTGGCTTTTATATTCAAATTCAGCACATTAACACATGGTTTAAATCATGATGGGAAAGCTCACCTAATAAACTATTTTGCTAGGCTTTAAAGTGCTACTTGACTGCTTTTTGTTTTGATAGTGTATAGACTAGCACGGCTTCCTCTCTGTTACTATAGAACATGATATGTGTATTGCTAGCTGGGATGGTAATATGAACCCCACACTGGAAAAAAGGCTATGGTTACACTGCAGCCCTATTTTGAAATAAGATATTTTGAATCAGCTATTTCAAAATATCTTATTTCAGAAGAACACTGCTACATACAAAAGCTGCACCTACACTCATGTCCCCACCCCTCTTTCTGGAAGGGGCATGGTAATGAGTGGATCAGAAGATGCTAATGAGGCACAGACTAAAATATCTCACACCTCATTAGCGTATGCCCACAAGATCTCCTTCCAGAAAGTCCTCTTCGGTAAGCAAAGCTGCTGTGTAGACAAGGCTCCTTCAGAAGGACAATTGGGGTCCTTCTGAAATAAATTCCCCTTCTGGAAGACCCGTCTTCCTTCATGTCCTCCTCTCAGCTGCCTAGCCTGAAAAACATTGCCACTGCCAGCAGCAGCTCAGAAGGAAGGGTGGCAGTACCATAGCTTGCTACTCTTCCTTCTGTGCTGCTGCTGGCTTCCACTCTCTGTGGCTTCCCAGCTGCAAAGGTAGAGATGCCACCAGCAGTGGCACAGGACGGGTTTCAATACCATGCCACACCACATTTCCTTCTGTGCTGCTGTTAATCTGGGCACCTCATCTGAGGCCATTGTTTTGTGGCCAGCCAGCTTGGAAGGCAACCTCACCAGCAGTGTCAGAGCAGAAGGTGACACACTTCCAGGATGGCTCAGGGCACCACCAGAGGGGATCAGTCTCAGAGAAATTCCAGACCCACTTCTTTGGGATGCCCTCCTACAAAGGTCTCTGAGGTTGCCTCTGCCTTGCACCTCTGTCCTGGCTGGTTGATGTCAGGGTCTCTCTGCGAGGTCACCACCTCCCCACCAACTTTCCCTAATAGGCTGAGGTCCTGCAAGAAGCATTTGTGATGTCACTGCCACAAGCACCGCTTCCCTGCGAGGCTGATATCCTGCTTCTAGCTAGCTCCTTTGGGCACATTGGTGGATCAGAATAAAGTACTCTGAAATCAGTTACAGACCAACAATTATCCATAGGCATTATTGACCAAGTATTTGAGAAGAGAGGAACATTAGAAAGAATCAGGAAATGTGCAGAGACAACAATTGCAGAGAAGCAGCACGATCAATCCAAAACGTGATTGCTTATGATTTATTTATTTAGTCTTAAAAGAGAACAAAAGAGCCTGTCTTCCTTGTCAATAGCCACTTGCTCAGCCAATCAGCATCAAGACACTAAGAGCTGGGAGGCAGAGGTGTCTCAGCAGAAGTCTAAAAGGATGGGCCCTGTCACCACTAGAAGGGGTCAGTCGCAGAGCACTGTTCCAGCCCCACCTCTTCATGAGGGCCACCCATAGTGAGAGCAAATCTCTCAACCCATGCACACTTCTGCTTGGTGGGTACAGGGAGGAATGGAAAAGGAGGAAAAGAGGCAAGAGAAGAAGAGAAAGAGGGAGGGAAGGAAGAAAAGGGACATCTAACGGGACAAACCCCCAGTGCCCCAGTGAGTCTATGGGATAAAGTCCTTGGTAGGAAATCAAATCACCTCAACCTAGTGAGTTCTGTGCCTAGAATCCAGCTGTTACCAGTGGATCAAACTGAACAGGTTCCAAACCTCTCTGAGCTCCTACTGTCTAAATAGAGGCGACAAAATCAGTAGCAGGAAAGGAGAAAACTCCAATGAAGTTCCTCCTTATGCTCATGTACATTAATCCTAAGTACCGCTCAGTCCCCAAAGAGAGACCTTGAGAAGGAGCTGCTTCTGCTGCAAAGCCACAGCAGTTCATTGAGGTGGCCCCTGCCTCTCACCTCTGTCCTGCCTGTCTCATGTCAGGGTCTCTCTGTGAGGTTACCACCTCCTCACCACTGTCCTCCAATAAGCTGAGGTCCTGCAACAAGCCTTTGTGATGTCACTGCTGCATCCACTCCATAAGCATAGGAGCACAGGGGGCCATGTGCAGCCCCCCTTCACTCACTGTGAGCACCACAGGGTAGTCCCTGACTGGCCCGCAGAGTGACGTGGCCCAAAAGCAGTGTGAGCTTCCTTGCTTGTGCTACTCCTACACTGCACTGCTCTGTGAGGGACTCCGCCTCATCCTCTGGAAGCAGCAGAGTGCTTCTGTGGCAAGAGGCAGGCAGGGGTGGGGAGAGGGTGGGTCCTGGATGAGCAGGAGGGGGAAGGGCATGGCATGGGTGGAGCAGGAGCATGTGACCAGTACCCCCACTAGAATCCTCGAACCAGTTGCCTCTGCTTGTAAGGCTGGTGCCCGGATCCTGGCCAGCTTCCTTGTATGTTTGAGTGGCTTCCCCTCGACCATCCCACGTAATGACAGTTGAGTCTGGAGATCAAGCTGGCTGCAGAGTAAATCCCAGAAGCTGCTCCCTAGGCCACACTCAGTTTTTCAGTATTAAACTTTAAGGCTGGAGATGACCATTAGAACAATGACTCTGACCTCTGCATATCCCAGCCCTGTCTATCATAGCAGCTAAGTTTTGATCCAAGCACATACACCACAAAGGCATCTAGTCTTCACCTCATCCTTCAAGCTCCAACCTTCCAGGTCAGGGGGGAGGCACCAAGGCTCAGGGCTTACCCCCAGGGCTGGATTAACTATTCTGGGAGCCTGGGGCTAGTGGATTTTGTGGATCCTCCAGGCTCTGGGGTGGAGCCAAAATGAGAGGTTCAGTGCACAAAAGGGGACTGCATGGGAGCAGGCTGGGGGAAGGGATGCAGGGTCTAGGTGTGAGGTAAGATGCAGGAGCAGGGTATTGGGGGTGTGTGTCTGAGAGGGATATGTGGAGGGAAAGTGCAGGAGTGGGGTGGGAGGACGCGTGCAGGAGGGGTCTCTGATTTGGAGCAGCTCCCGGGATGGGTGGGCGGGTGCAGGTGCTTTTGTGCAGCTCTCCAGGAAAGTGCTCCCAGATAGCAGGTGGTGCCTGGAGGCGAGCTGCTTCCTCCCACATGTGAAGCAGAGCAGGTGGGCTAGATATGACCCTGGTTTGCCTGGATCGAGCTCAAGAAACTTGAGGATCCCCACCTCCTGCAGCAGGGAGCCAGGGCTGGTGCTCCAGCTATGGAAGCCCTGTGTGGCTAGTGTACCAGGGCTGGCTAGAATGCTGTGGGGTGGGGGCCGAATCCTGAGCCTTGGGAGCCAGATCTGGCCCTTGGGCTGGAGATTACCTACCCCTGGTTTAAGAAAGAGGCTTTCATACTGGCCATTCAGTAACTGATGGGGAGTGTTGTTTCCTTGGAAGTGGAAATTTAATTTCTGCAGTGGCTGAAACTCCAGCCCCCTGAGAGCCCCAGCCTGCGTATTGGTGAGCTGCCTCCTTTCACCATTTACTGCCACCCTGTCAGCGGACCTGCCACCCTTGAGAGGTGCAAGGGGGAACAGCTGGCTGGAGAGGGGTAAGGCAAAGACAGCCAGGGATCAGAAGCCAGAATTAGCAGGGCTGTGCCCACACTTGGCCAAAACTTCGAAATGGCCATACAAATGGCCATTTCGAAGATTACTAATGAAGCGCTGAATTGAATATTCAGCGCCTCATTAACATTAGGATGCTTCCGGCTGCGGCACTTCGAAAGCGCCGCTTTCGAAAGCGCACGGCTCCACATGGCTACAAGGGGGTCCTTTTCGAAAGGACCCCACTCCTTTCGAAATCCCCTTATTCCCCTCTGCTGAGAGGAATAAGAGGATTTTGAAAGGAAAGGGGTCCTTTCGAAAAGGACCCCCGTGTAGCTGTGCTGAGCCGTACGCTTTCAAAGTGCTGTAGCTGGAAGCGTCCTAATGCTAATGAAGAGCTGAATATTCAGTTCAGCGCTTCATTAGTAATCTTCGAAATGGCTATTTGCATGGCCATTTTGAAGTTTTGGCCAAGTGTGGCCACAGCCCAGGAGAGTAGAGATGGAGGCAAGGTGGGTGCCTTAGTGTCACAGGAGATTAGTGGGTTTCTTTTTTAAGCTTTCAGTGAAGGACAGGATTCACCCATTTGCTCTGGTTGTTTTGCACTACTGTAGCCCTGCACAGCAGCCCTGGTTGGCCTTGTGCCCATCAGGGCCCTGAGAGAGTTCAGGAGGAGGCTGGGGCAAGAACAGGGCTGAAGGATTAGTAGGCAAGGGCTCATAGACGGGGACAGCAGTCAGCTGGAACACTCATCCTGCCAGAGGCCCAGGTGGGGCCCATAAGAAAGGAGAGTGCAGCTGTTTGCTGAGAATGGTGAGGGCTGAGGGCAATTGCTGTGTGAGAACAGCTTGAGTTCTGTTTGGGATGCTGAGGAGAAGGGACCTGCAATACACCCTGTCCTGACCATGGCAGGAGTCTGGTTAGATGAAGTATGGAAGGAGCTGGGTGGTGTCCCAGTCTGTGGCCGGAGAAGCAATCTTTGCTTTATGTCACTTTCTTTATTTTTTGGTTCCTTTTTAGCTAAAAGATGCACCAAAAACCTGGTTCAACCAGGCAGCTAAACTGGGTCTGCAGCTGCTTTGTGCTTGCAGAGCCTGCTGCTAACTCTATCCCCAAATATTCATCATTTGTTCACTACCTTACTAACACACCAGGTAGTTCTCAAAACTGGTGTTATTTAAAACTCTGTTCCTGCTGGTGTGCTTTGTTTGCTCTTTGCATTTATCTCCACCTGGGGGCTTAGAATGGATTAGTCAGTTTCACACTTTGTTTGTAGTCAGTTTCATGCCTTGCCAAATGCAGCCTCACTGAAAGCTGGAGGCCAGGCTCCCATGTTTGAAGCAGTCTCATAAAGTGTATTCTTTTTAAGGCTACATGGAAATTTCTTGGTGATGGCAATGGCTTAGTGGGAAGGGCAGAGGACAGGCCCCCGGGGACATGACCTCTCTCCCTAAACTGGCTTGCTGTGTAGTTTGGTCAAGTCATTTCACTGCCCTGGGCCTCATGTGGCCCAGCTGTAAAATAAAATGAATGATCCTTTCTCTGACCCTGTGAGATCTGCTGATGGCCAGCACTGTATGAGAGCAAAGTGTTCTTAACTGTGGTCCTACAGCACTGGGCTGTGTACCTGGGGAGGCAGATCATTTCCCATCACAAGCTAAGATTGTGTGTGTGAATGCAGGTAAGTGGTAGGTGCAGCCCTCTTCTGATATCCTGTGGCTTAATCACAAGAGGGCAGGGTAATAAACGAGCAGTGTGTGGAGCTAAGGCGCAGTAAGTTCCAGAGTAGGCAGCAGGTTTCTAGTGAAGTCAGGTTCAGGTTCCTCTGCTCTCCTGGTTGTGTGCAGCACTTTTTACCTTAGTCTTGTGCACTTGGCACTCTTCACCTGCCCTGTGCAGTGCCCAGCCCTCAGCTTGTCTGAAATCTGCTTAGGCCCAGCTGGGGCACAGTAGAGGAAGGAGTGTTGGGGGAAGCTTGGAGAATGTTTGTGATATGGGGTGGGGCAGTTATGGAGGAGTTTTCCTGGGGCTTTTGCTCCCTATGATTAGCACGCTACTCTGCAGGTCTCTCCTCTCAGCAAGGAAACTGTCCATAGGGCTGACACCATCAGCATTTCCCCTCAAGGCAGACTGGATTAGTGGGTGAGTTCCATCATCACCCCATGGATGAGAGACGATGGGTCTTATGACGTGTCCTGGGTAATCCTGCTCTGCAGAGTCTGTTTCCATATCAAAGGGGGTGGCTCAGGATTAGTGGATGCTGCTCACTTGGGTTTCCAGGCACATGGGCTCAGTCTGTGTTGTGCTTATATCTCTTTGTGCACTGATGGACAGCACCAAGAGAGTGCCACTGCAGCAGGATGCCACTCTTGAAGGGACAGGAGGCGACCTGGTTATGCCCCCAGTGCAATTTGTAAACAAGATTCCAGCTATGAAGTATTTCTTTTTAACAGGGGATATGTCAACATGATGTTAATTTGAACATTTGTACTGCATAGTTCTGATTGATTGCTATTGAACGCACTTGAATACGATAATTTACCAGGTGTCCTGTATTCAGCATAGGGAAATATGGTCCCCCTAGGTAGTGTGCAAATAGAAATGAAAAATGTTGTGATTTCATAAATATTTACTGCTCCAAGATCAGGAACATGCCAGTTACCCTTATCCTGGAATCTTCCAAATACTCTCAATGATTCATTTGCTTTATATATGTGTGTGACACAGAGAGCTTCAGAGCAGCAACAAGAATACTGGTCTTTTTCAGTGTCAGTAATATTAAAAACCTGGAAACAAGCAGAGCTGTCACCAATAGAAAGTCCTCATATATTAGTTATTGCCTCACCAGAAAGGGCTATTTCCCTATAGACAAACAGGAAATAACTTCTGCATTTTGGAGACTGTGGTACAGTAACGGCTGGTAAACATTGGCTTTTTGAAATTTACAGCTACTTGCCTTTTCATTTTGAAGAAGCCAAGGGTTGATGTCTTCTTACTTAAGGAAGGCCAGCTAGAGGAGGATGAAGAATTTCATTTTTTTCTGTTTATTTTAAGGCAGTCAGTCTTTCTTTTGCCAATGCTTCCTCTGTTTCTGCCTACCCATTACTGTGAATACATCTTGTGTGAGCTATTAGCCGTGTCTACATGAGCCAGCTACTTCGAAGTAGCCGTGCCAACTTTGAAATAGCGCCCGCCATGTCTACACGTGGCGAGCGCTATTTTGAAGTTGAAATCGACGTAAGGCGGCGAGACATCAAAGTCGCTATCCCCAACAGGAGATGGGAATAGCGCCCTACTTCGATGTTGAACGTCGAAGTAGGGCACGTGTAGATGATCTGCGTCCCGCAACATCGAAATAGCGGGGTCCGCCATCGCGGCCATCAGCTGAGGGGTTGAGAGATGCTCTCTCCAGCCCCTGAGGGGTTCTATGGTCACCGTGTGCAGCAGCCCTTAGCCCAGGGCTTCTGGCTGCTGCTGCTGCAGCTGGGGATCCGTGCTGCATGCACAGGGTCTGCAACCAGTTGTTGGCTCTGTGGATCTTGTGCTGTTTAGTGCAAGTGTGTCTGGGAGGGGCCCTTTAAGGGAGCAGCTTGCTGTTGCCCCGGAAGTGCTAGTCCGCCCTGTGACCCTGTCTGCAGCTGTTTCTGGCACCCTTATTTCGATGTGGGCCTCTTTGGTGTGTAGACGCTCCCCTGCAGCGCCTACTTCGATGTAGTGCTGCCCAATGTCGATGTTGAACGTCGACGGCACCAGCCCTGGAGGACGTGTAGACGCTATTCATCGAAATAGCTTATTTCGATTTTGCTACATCGAAATAAGCTATTTTGATGTAGCATGCCCATGTAGACATAGCTATTATGTGCTACATTGTATCACCTGGATGCTGAATTTTGTCATTTTTGATAAGTCTTTGTGAACTATATGGAGTTCTGCTGAAATTGTAGCTCAGCATCCTGAGGTACCAACTTAATGTTTTACTAGCATTAAAAAATAAATACGACCCCTCAACAAACTTGCAACTTTACCCCAGCAATACTGATGGTGAGGAATCATCTCTCATGCCATAATCCTATCTTTGCAGTATTAGAGAGGGTTCCCCTCTGGCACTGTTGAATATGAGGCTCAAACAGTATCTTGCTTTTATGACTTGAACTATATTTAAAAAATCCCCTCTTCCAGTAGATGATTAAAATAGACTTCAATTAAAATATTAGTTAGCCAGACCACACCATGACACAGGCTTCACTTCTTGGTTCTTGAGGATTGTTATTGCCTTAGTGGAGCTAATTCAACAAAGATGGCTCCTTGACTTAATTAAATAGTGCAACCTCGGTTCCTTTGTGTATGCACACTTCATATTACTGTGCCTGAACTTGTCATGACCTAAGAGGATTTGATTATTAAGTATGAAGGTGAAAAAGCAACCTACAGCTTTGATTAAGGAACTCTTGTTTATCAAACCAGGAGAGTTAGGAAGAGAACACTGGGGAAGACTTTCAAAGGGAAATAATCATTAGACACCTAACTCCCATTGATTTTCAATTCAAGCTTGGCACCAAATTGCTTTCTGTGCCTCTAAAAATTCCCCCATGTTCCCCACTTTAAAGGAACAGATTTTATCACTGTAGTGTCTTAGTTCAGTCTAGACTGTTCTTCTCCCAAAATAAAAGTCCTATCGGTATTGCAGGTGATGAGAACTATAAATTCCAGTGCTGATTCTGCCTGACTCTGAAGATACAGTACCTAGTTTCCATGTACATGAATGCCAGTTAGCACTTTGACTCTGGACAACCTGCAGAATTCCAAAAAATGACAGCTGGAAGCTGCAAATGTAACTTCAACAGGGGTGTGGGGAGAAATTCCCAATTTCTAACCCCCAGCCCACCCCCCTCAGGCCAGCAGATTTCTTTCTTAATGTGGCTGCTCAGAGTGACCTATTCTAGGGAAGACATTTCCATTTACGTACTTATATCTGTAGAACACTGTCTCCACTTAGGGCTGGAAATATCCTCCCTTCTTGTTTTCTGCAAGGAAGGCTAGAAGGTCAGACTGAAACTGGTGGTGTTATGGTGTATCTTTATCCATCATCTTTCTTCAGAAAAAGTAGATGCTCTATTATTGTCGTCTTTCTGTACTGGAATGTTTGTTGCCCTAGTCTTCCATTTTACAATTAAAACATCTCAAATTATTTTGTTTTCAAAAATGTAATAAACCTTCAGAGAGTTGCCCGGTGACAAGAAATAAACAGTGCACAAACTATTCAGTATTTCAGTCTGTTTATCTACACCACCATTTTCATTTGCACCACAGTTACGGCATTTAAATCAATACCCCAGAATAAAAACTTTGATTCATAACCCTTTGTGCTGGGTTATCAAGAGTTCATTTGTCTTGCTTTGCACCTGTCAATAAGTGAAGCAGGTGAGACCAAGAGAGAGTCCCAGGAAAGAAGTAAACAAAATCCATATTGGGAAACAGACACCTTCCAAATCATGGCTTTGCTTCTTTTTCCTCTCCTTTCCTTTTAGCCCATTGATGTGATTATAATACAGATGTTGGCCCTGATCCTGCGGAGAGTTTGTCATGGAGCCCTACTGAAGTCAGTAGGGTTCTTCAAGTGTGCCATAGGGGTCTGCACTGGCAGAGCTATAGCGTGACCGAGGCCAGAAATATTTTTTAAATGCTGACTCTTATAAGCATCCTGGCCAAAGGGAATGAGCTGCCCATGAAGGACTGTTTACCAATATTGGGAAGGAAAGTAGTACAAAAGAGAAAGCAGACCTACTAATAAATAAGCAGGGGGATGAAATTAATGTATTTAAAAACTACGGTGTTGCTGATCTCACTTTTATGCTTTATTTTTTAATAATTAAAATAAAGGGATAGTTTAGACAACTGAGTAGTAATGAAAAGCTTGTTACAGTAGTAGTTGTTTAAAGATCAAGTAAAGGCATCTATGGAAGATTGGAATATATGCAAATCAGCTGGGGCAGTTGATGTGAAAACTAACATTTCAAAGTGTAGTTCTACATATGTAACTAAGGTGGAGCCATTTTTACTAAGCCAACGTCTTGTGTCTGTTCAAAGTTACATCTGTGTCTTTTAGTACAACATGAGACACCAACCAACCAAACGTATGTAAGTAATGTTACGCATGCGATGGGACAGAAAAAACAGAATCTTGATTCTGATCTGATGGAAGGGCAGTGATAGACGGGGCTCTTGCCTTCTGTACAGTGCCACGAGACAAGAGAGATTCTGCTGGCCTAGAGCCAGGATGGGGCAAAGATGAAGAGTTCTGCTCTGTGTATTTCATGTTTCTGTGTAAAAGGAGTAGAGTTTCCCTGGTGTACATGTTACAAACAACAGCATATATTCTCGTGTGCTCTTATAAAGTAATATATTGGTGAAAAGACTTTCAGTCTACTCATTTGGGGATAAAAGAAGTCGATTGATTCAGCATTGCTTTTAGTGAAATTATTTCTATACATACCTTTGTGTTACAAGTTACTGCAGAGGAAAACAGACTATAGAACCACTGGGGTAGAACAGAGAGCAAACAGCTGCAGTACCAGCAATACCCACATCAGCAATAATGAATGAATGTGGTACAGCACCTGTGTAGAGAGCCTGAGGCCATACTGGTGGGTGGCAAAACGATTGCAGTAGGAAATGGGCATGGGGAGTACCATATGTACTGAACAGTGGAAAGCTGAAAGCAGCATTTTAATTCTGTGGTGTGTGTGGGTGTGTGTGTGACCTTGAATAAGGGCAAGCATAGAGAGGAACAGATGAAGTTATGCAGGTTGGCACGTGCAGTTGTTGGCCTAATTTATGCATATAGGTATGCAAATAATACATGAGTCAGGTCCTGTATTTACCAATTCCATGTTTGTACGTTCACATGTGCATGCACGCATGCACGCACCCACCAACCCACACCCACACAAGTAGTGAGTTGTGTACATATATGAGGTAGATGTACCTGGACGTAGATGATGGCATGCATCTAACAATGACAATGTGGACCTAAATCAATCCAGTGATGTACAAACAAAAGCGCTCCTTGTTTATCTTGTTTGTTCTTGTGTTTTGAATAGGCACCTTTGGTGTAGAATTTGCACAAGACTGACATCTAAATGAATGAATAAAAGTCTCAAAACAGCTTCCACAATCATACTTCTGGGCACGTTTAAATGTCACTCATAAATGTATTTTTGTCTACTGACTTTGAAATTTCCCACAGCCCTCTAAGCTTCATGAGAGTGAAAATTACAATATAAAAATACTTATATTTATGGGGGATTGTAGTGAGTCAGTATGGCCTCCTGCAGACTCGGAGGCCGGGGAGACTATGCAGAGGCCCTGGTGGGCGGGGCCGGAGCCAGGAGACCAGAGGCCCGCCCCTCAGAGGGCAGGGCCAAGGGCTAGAAGAGCCAAAGGCGGGACTCAGGACCCTTTCGGGCCTGGGCCTCCGGGCAGGGAGGATGTGCCTGCACGAGCTCCTCGGCACCAAAGGGAGAGGGCCTGCGGCCGCCCGGCCAGGCCAGAGGAGCAGGCCCCCAGAGGCTCCAAGCAATCCCGGGTCCATATGCCCTAAGGAGACTACCCGGACTTCCCAGACCTACCAGGACCTTCCCGCCAGCGGAGACCCCCCGCCTTGGAAGAAGCCCCCGGAGCGGGCTGCCCCAGAGTCCCGGCGGATCCTTACAGCGCTCAGACCCAGGATCGCCTTGCGTCTCCTGTATTGCTGCCGCCTGACTACCCTAATGACATTGTTATGGACGATTGGCCAGAGCCCCCGAAGGTGGATGACCCGGAGGAGACCGACCTAGGGGGACCCCTCGACTAGATGGACGGGGACCTTCCGCCAGCAGAGGGTGAGGTAGGAAGTGGCCCGGGGAATGACGCTCATGAACCAATGGCCGTGTGTTGCGGTCTGGATCCCCACTGCCGGGGTGGCGTGTGAGCGACCCCCAGGGCCCCTGGCCGGGTCGCAGTGGAGAGGGAGGGCCTGCGACCCCCTACCCCGCTCCCTGACATGGCCAGCCTGTGCTGGGCCTGTGCTTAAACCCCTTGTGTTGCTGCCCCGCCCCAAACTGAGGGCTGGGCTTGTGTTTAAACCCTTGGGTTTATATATATATTGGCATTAGAAAAGGTTCAGAAAAGGGCGACTAAGATGATTAGGGGCTTGGAAAGGGTCCCATATGGGGAGAGGCTAGAGAGACTGGGACTTTTCAGTTTGGAAAAGAGGCGATTGAGGGGCGATATGATAGAGGTATATAAAATCATGAATGGTGTGGAGAAAGTGAATATAGAAAAATTATTTACCTTTTCCCATAATACAAGAACTAGGGGACACCAAATGAAATTGATGGGTAGTAGGTTCAAAACTAATAAAAGGAAATTTTTCTTCACACAGCGCACAGTCAACCTGTGGAACTCCTTGCCCGAGGAGGCTGTGAAGGCCAGGACTCTCTTAGGGTTTAAAAAAGAGCTTGATAAATTTTTGCAGGTCAGGTCCATAAATGGCTATTAGCCAGGGATAAAGTATGGTGCCCTAGCCTTCATAACAAGGGCAGGAGATGGATGGCAGGAGATAAATCACTTGTCTTCTGTTCTCCTTCTCTGGGGCACCTGGCATTGGCCACCGTCGGCAGATGGGATGCTGGGCTTGATGGACCTTTGGTCTGACCCAGTATGGCCATTCTTATGTTCTTATGTTCTTATGGGTTGCTGCCCCACCCCAAACTGAGGGCTGGGCCTGTGGTTACACCTTGTATTGCTGCCCCGCCCCAAACTGAGGGCTGGGCCCGTGGTTGTACCTTGTGTTGCTGCCCCGCCCCAAACTGAGGGCTGGGCCCAGAACTGTGCTAGTACTTGGGGACTGCTTCCCTACCCTGAACTGAGGGCCGGGCCTAGAACGGTACTATTACCTGTGAACTGCTGCCCTGCCCTGGACTGAGGGCTGGGCCCAGAATTATACTACCCTTGTGAACTGCGGCCCCGCCCTAGGTTGAGGGCTGGGGCCTGTATGGTGTTGTAGCGGTGAGCCGCTGACCACCCGAACTGAGTACGGGCTGGTGCTCTAACCCCTCTTTGCTGCCGCCCGCCCTAGGCCAAGGGGCTGGGCGTCTCTGGACGTGTTACAGGGATCAAAGCTAGAAGTTGAAGTTTGGGACTTCCACACAAGGAGCAGCTGATGTATTGTTGTCATTGTTCATAAAATGTCCATAATCTCCCAGTGAAACCAGTATGATTGCTGATATGTAGCAAGGTAGGAATTCCAGCCCTTGGTTGTTACATGGTCTCATGATGAATATTAAAACTGTCTGGTGGTTATAAGGGAAAGAGCTAGGCCAAGATTATAAGCCAGGAAATGAGAATGGGAAGAAGCTGCAGAGAGAGAGTTTTTGCAGTTGTTTCCTGGAAGGAGAGAGGACTCCAGGAACTAGGAGTAAGTCTAGTGGGACAGTAAGCCCTGGGATCCTGCCCTAAACTAAAGAGTCTAGCAAGAGGCTAAGAAAGGGTGAAGTAGCCATGGAGAGTATAGTAGGCTCCTATGGTAAATCCAGAAGCAGAGATGACCGGGAGGATGGTAGGAAGGGAACCCAGGGAAACATCAACTGAGATGGGGACTGAGGAGCTGAATTGCTGGCTATAGGGTCTCTGGGTAGATAGGTCCAGGTTCCTCTGCCAGTCACTGAAACAGTGGCCCAGAGCCCTAAGCCAGGAAGAACATTCTCAGGAGCTGGTATTTGGACAGTGTGTCCTGCTGGTATTTGTAAACCCAGAAGAGAAGGTCTAAATGGTGACCTGAGTGGAGACCAAGTTACCAGAACACAGATTACTGTTCCATGCTGTCTAGCAAAAACAGATAAGCCAAGCCTTGTGGCAGCCATTCATTTTAATAAAAGCAAGCATGTTTTACATAGAAAACAATAAACCCACCCATGTTTTTTCAAAAGTGTTTTTTTTACACTTGACCTTATTTAAACAAAGCATCGGCAAGTGAAATATCTGATCTGACAGCATGCATTCTGGAGATTCCTAATTTCCAGTCACTCGACCAGTTCTTCTGAGTTTATCTTTAATTGGTGTGGTAGTGTGATGGGGGTACACTCGCCCCACACTGGGCATGAGAGAGTTAACCCTGCATTGAAGGTTGAGGAAGCCACACCCCTTCTGTCTTACTGGGCATGCTCCAGGTGCACTGATATAAAAGAGAGCAGGCAGGTGGATGTGCACCGCCTGCTGCAGAAACCTAGGGAAGGACACACTGCAACCAAGGTTGAAGTCAAGATGCTCCCAGCAGCCTCGCAGGGTTTCGAGGCCCCAAAGATGGTGTAGCCCATGGACCTGGGAGTTAAGGCAGCCACCCTAAGTATGGCTGTGGGAATGGTGGCAGGACGTAGTCCATTGTCAGGCGATGGCAAACTGGTGAGTGAGCCGAAGTTGGGAGTCAGTATGTTTTGGTCCAAGTTTTTCTGTGCTGACTCAATGACTTGAGCTCTGGCTACTAATACAGCCCTGTACTGGGGTCCAATGGAGAGGAAGGGTCTGGACCCCTGCGAGGGATGTAACCTCTCACTGGTTTCCTGACTTTATCCAGGGAGCTGCACAGCCCTGCAAACTGGGGTGAGTTAATTGGTGCTGGATGTTAGGCTGTATACCGCTGTCAATAAGGGTAGATTTACTGATTCTGGTCATTAGACTCTCTATTGCCTCATTATTAAAGGTGGATGTAAAGGCATGGCTCAGGAGTTGGGAGTTACATGCATGTGCTCCTATTCCCTCAGGGAGAAGGGTGCACTCATACTGCACTGGTCTTCCCCAGCTGTGTCACAGGGAGGTAGTCGATTAAAGGCTCAATGCCTTTGCACTGACTTCACATTATCTTGAGTTATTGTGACAGCTCCACTCCAAATTCTTGTTCAGTCTAATTAAATTCCTGCAGCATAAATGTAATTATTAATATCACATTTAGAAGACTAGCTCTCCTTCAGCCTCCTGATGATAATTATGCTTCTACAGAATAACCACCTTTTTTTTCTGGTTGATATTTGAAAAGTTTGGCCTAGAGTAAGAACAGTTTTAGGTTTAGCATAGATTAAATATATTTGAAAAATATGATCTCAAATTGGTGGAGTTTAGTTTAAATATAACCACCCAACGGTTAAACTTTTATGTTAGCTTAGATGATAACCCTTCAAAAGTCATTTTGGACTTTGCTTTTTATCTTGGAACTCAGTCTGTCGATGGCATGAATTCCAATAATTTCCATTTATACACAGCAGAGAGCCTTCCTCAAAGCAGTTGTTATTTATGCAAGAGGTTAGGAAACTGTGAAGGAATAGGGTCATAAGAGCAGAAAGAGAGCTGTGATCTGGCCTGTTGATGGCTGGAGAAAAGAGGACAACTGCCCCAGGACCTGGCAATACAAAAGGGCCCGGAGTTCCTGGTTGTGGTGGTACTGTGGTAGCAACCGTGTCCGTCGTTCCAAGCCTTTTAAATTGCTCCTGGAGTGCAACACAGTGCGCACAGAGCAGCACTGAGGGCTGGCTGCCTCTTCCGCTGGAGGCCTCATCCCTTCTCGGGGCACAGAGCAGGGCCCCTCCCTGCCTTGCCCAGGGGCCAGGTGAGGCTGTTGGCCCTGCTAGCTGTGATAAATGTGGGGCATCTCATCCTTTACTTAGACCCCATCGCAACTCCTCTGCGGGCCCTCTGTAGGGAATGGAGGATGTGTTGTGGTGTGGTGAGGGCTAGGTTCTGGACTGATGGAGGACTGCCCTGTCCTCAGCAGTGTCCCATCACTCAGTATTGTACAGGTTGCATTAACAAATGTGTAAGGTGGTGTATGCAATTCACACCCTTCCCCCTCCATCTCAAAGGAGTTGAGTGAAAGAGAAGCCATGGCAACATGACTTGAGAACCATATTTCCATGGAATATGACGTGAGGGGCCACAAAGCAGTTCAGAGTCACAGGGCGTTGCACATTTAGCCATGTAGGTCGTGGGGAATGTGTGGATTTTAAAGGTCTGAATTTCCTAGCAGTGCTGCACTGCTGGAGAATCTCCAGTCTTGAAGGAGCGATGAGGCTGAAGGTTGGTGACTGAAGTGCTCTATCTCATGGGTTTGTCCCAGACAGGTAATGACCTAGGTTCTCGTTTTTATAATTATGGTCAAAAGCTTACTATTGAGAAACACATCAGTATTCTTGGAATCCAAATGAGTAATTATATTGTGTACTCTATAATACATGTGTTATTTAAAAGTCATTACAATGAAAAGTGAAAGTGTTAAAAATTCATGGTTCTTCAGATATCGTTGCAAACTCAGATGAAATTTGAGAACATATGAACCCATGTACTAGGAGTACTGGCCACTTTGAGAATAAAAAGTCTCAGAGGAGTCGCATGTTAGTCTGTATCTTTGCAAAAAAAAGCAAGCAGTCCTGTAGCACTTTCAAGACTAACAGTTTTATTTGTTAGGTAATAATAAATCAGATTTAACTGTAAAAATTTCATCAGGTTTCACTAGAAAAATAAATGTAGCATTTCTGTCATAAACAGGAAGCATCAAAGTTTTGTATTTTTTGCAAAACCTTTATTTAGCTGAACTGAGGGTAGGGATTTGAGAGGTTGCCAAACCATGCAAAAAGTGAACCATCAAACATTTCTATGAAACAAAGAAAGTGAATGTTTCACAGCTCTACTGGGGAGGTGAAATGGAATTACCTTAATAGTTCCTTTTTGGTGGCATTAGGAGCTATCTGTCTCTGTATCTATCAGTCAGGGGTGCAAGGATTTTCTGAAGGATGCAAGCAACAAAGAAATAATCTGTTTGTAGGAGAGTAAAAGTTAAATATCAAACTGATTCTTGGTCCAAGAAAATAATTAAAATTAGACACAGCTGTAATCTTTTGTCAATATTAGTGGTATTAGGAAGCTACATAGACAGGAAGGTACAAACCATCCAGCTAATTCTGTTGGGAAAATGTCTGAAAGCCTTTGATATAGGCGTAATAGATGCCACGATTTGTCTGCAGACACAGTTAACTCCGGGCCTGATATTGATACCCTTGCATTACAAACACGGTCCTGTTGGTTTCAGGGGAACTGTGTGAGAGAGGAAGAGGTTACTCAGTAGAACTAAGGGTATCAAATCTGGTCTTGCTATGACAATCCCAAATTCTGGCACAGCCTTACTATATATATTCAGGCTTTAGAAACTCTCCTTGTTGCTGTCCACTGCGTATCAGATAATGTGGAAGTCAGAATGCACTGCAATTCAATCCGATTTAGTTAGGATGCATAGGTCAGCCACTAAAGAAGCCATAGTGCACAGTAACTTCATTGTCCTTGTTAGGATCAATTATTTTTCAGTAGAGATGATTTCTATAAGATTGGAAGTGATGCAGAGAGCGTAGAAATGGAATATCAAAGAAATACTGTTAGACTCCCTTTGGGAGACTGGTACTCACATTAGCAAATGCCTATTCTAGAGGAAACCTTTAAGGTGTTGTGCTTAGTGTCTTCCTCAGTCTGCTAGGTAGAGCCCTTGTGTGTACATAACTAGCCTTCATAATGGACAAACAAAAAGATCTCTAAACCTAAATGTATTAAACTGACAAATCTGCTATTCTAAATAAACTCCCTTTCTCTCACATTCTTCCTCCCATTTTAGACCATTCCCGAAGAAGGTCTTAAGATCAAAATGTGCCTGGTATTTCATGAATTTATCCATTCTGTTTGTTTCTCTGTAGCCATCAACAAGAGATCAAATGAGGAGAGAAAGAAGGAGTTTTTCCAATGTTTTTAGAAGTCTGTTCTGCTCATTAGAGTTCCTGAAGTACAAAATATTGCAAAACACAGGGTGTGTTGAGAGATCTTCATTGCTGATTTTAAATATAATGCATTATTTTGGCTGAAAAACAAAATCTAAATGATCAGTGTTTATACTTTGATTAAAAAAATCTATATCTCAGGTTATTATATAAGGCGCTGTTGCCATTTTAATTTATTAGGGGATAGTTATGTGCAGATGGTATATGCAGGGTCATTTTCTGACTATAGTCCAGAGTATGTTGATCTGTGGTTTAATGATTTTTATCAAAATGAAATAAGCATTTGATCTCTGGATTTGATCTGACTATATCTACAGCTGCTACACCACTACAGCAATTACTTCCAAACTGGGCATTATGCCCAGGCAAATGGAGTTCGTCCTTGCTTCATGTCTCATTGACTGTCCTGATAATATGCATAGTAATAGTCAAAGGTATTCCTTCCCCGAAATATGATAGCTGTGAAAACTTGAATAATTTTATTTTTCTTTTTTCCAGTGCATTTGGTAGGACCAGTTAATTTTATTAATGTAAAACCTGAAGACACTTCTCAATAAATTTCAATACAAATGCATGTGATTTTCTCTATGTAATCCTGCCATAACCGTTTTTTTGTAGGAAAATGAACTCATCTATATATTCCAAATCTAGGCACTTACTGGTCATCTTCACATCCATCTAGTTTAAGAATTCTCCTGTGCAGATTCATGTATATATGCACTGGACCAAATCTGCTTTTTGTGTAACACTACTGAAGCCAGCTGAATTGTGCCTGAAATGAATTTGGCCCATTATAACAGCATATGAAGTATTTTACTCTACATTTGATAACCTTTGCTTAAAACATAAACTAGGCTAATTTTAACAATAGCATCTACTTTGTTTGCATGAATACCTTTCCAACACAGTATTTTCCTTTACTTACCTTAAAAGGCCAGCAGAAGTGCTCAGCATCCAGCAGCTAACAGTTAAGCTTCAAGCTAGGGGAAGTGATGCAAACTGTTGTTCGCATAAGTAGTCCTGATCCCGTATCAATTGCTCCACTGACTGCAGTGTATTAGACAGCAAAGTAACATTAAGCAGTATAGGCTACTCAAATGAGTGATATTAGTCCTCTAGTTAGAAGCATGCAGTACATTCTTTGCCTAGAATGCTATTATATTTTCACTGTTTTAGTGCTAACCTATTGTTCATGCTCAAGACATCAGACTTGTAGCAGTAAACGGGTTTAGTGGCACAAAATTACAAAATAGATCAAGGATCTATATTTGCCCTGATGTACAGTCAAATGGAAAAATGCACTTTAATGCTGTGGCACTTAGTTTTTAAATAGTGACTTTCTTTGCATCATGAGTACAGCTCCATATTGACATAAATGGAATAAGTGGGATCAAGATGACTATAGGTTTACTTTCCTACCAGACATGGTGACATAAAACAGGGAGTCATGAGGATTCCAAAAGGATTTCCTATGCCAGAGTTGCTACTGTGTCTTTAGCAGATCAGACCACTTGTACTCTATTCACTTCTTAATCCAGGAAAATTAAATCCACCAGCGATAGCTTCATTGTCTTGCCATCTGCTGCTCCAGGTGCTTCTGCACTTTAACAGAGATGGAAGCAGTGTGACCTAGAATTCTACTGCATAGTTGTGATTGTTCCCAGAAGTTCTGAGCTTCAGTCTCATGACCTTAAAATAAAGTAAAATTTAAGAATAGATGCGAGAACATATATCCATTGTATACCTCCCTGGAAGGCTATTGTGGAGATTTTTTAGTCATCAGAATTAAGGTTTAGGGCATTTAAAAAAATTCAAATATTCAAGCTTTGTGTAATGTTCAGAAGAATATACAACTACCTTTCTATAGATGCAACAAACTTAGGTCAGTTGTGTGGAGGTGGGGGAGGGAGAGGGCACGAAGGAGATTGTAATTGTTGAGGCTTTAGCACCCAGTTCTGCAGCCCTTTCATTTATCCAAAATGTGAGTTGATTTATCTCAAATGGAAGTGGTTGAAAACTGCAGTCCTGTGTTCCTTTTCTATGTAATGCTGCAAATAAACAACAACCATAAGCTTGGAGGACATGGTTCTTATCTTACACCAATTTCACACTTTTGTGACTTCATTGAATTAAACGGTTGATTCCTGGTTTCCCAATGTGGGGGAGTGTTGAAAATGATCTGTTTTTGAGTTATACACTAAATAGTCATACTACTCAGCAGACTAAGCAAACTGTTACCTTAGCCAATCCAGGCAAGGCATTACAACTCCTCTTTGGGCAGCAAGAATATTTAAAATGCATTCAGCTGGTAGAACACCTGGGACGTTCATGGGTTCTCAGATAAAGCCATCTTGCGCACCCTTTTCTCTGCCTTGTTTTACCTGACAAACATTATATGAGCAAAGCACTTGATCATCATTTTGCTGTAAGAGATTAAAAACAATGAATGAGAAGAAATGGAAGCAAGAAATGGAGCTTTTTCATCTCCCTCATTGCTAGGTAACTGTTACCCATGAGTGCACTGCATTTCATGTTCTCAACAGTTGCTTAATTTCTACTGCAGAATTGAGAGCAATTTACAGTGGAAACATTCACAAGAGAAGAGGGAGAATGTAAATGTGGATTTCTCCCTCCTTTCTCATTGGTTTCATAAGACCTGATTAATTTTGGGACAAATCAAATAAGCTACATCTAGACTACAAAGATCTTTCAAAAGAAACTATTCTGAAAAAATCTCTTCTTAAAGAACTTATTTCAAAAGAGTGTATCCACACACAAAAAAGTGGATCAAAAGAGTGATCCTCTCTTTCGAAAGAGTAGGACTGTGTGGGCACCTTTTTGAAAGAACGAACCAGAGATCAAAAAATCAGGCTCCATGAGGATTGCTCTTTTGGGGAGCGGGGGTGGGAGGGGGGAGAAGGAAGAGCGTCTTCAAAAGGAGCACCGCATTCTTTTGATTTATTTTTGAAAGAAACTTTTTGTGCTCCACAGGATCTTTTGAGAGAGCTTGCTAGTGGAGACACAGCCAAATTTTAAGATTTCAATGATTTCTCCTGAGAAGTTCCCTGTACACCCGCCGTGCTGCAGTGACTTCACTGGGGCTCAGCACAAGTTTAGAAGGCCACCTGCGTGGAGCTCATTGTCGGACTGAGATTCCAAGGGGTAGCTCTACAAAATGATTTAGACATTTAATTGCCACTCACTTGGGGCCCCAAGATAATAGTTAGACCCTCACAATGCCTGCTTAGCTCTCACCTAAACCTCTGTTTGCCTATAGCCCCCCCAGTATCTACGTTGCTGATGGTGGATAGGGCTTAGGGGACTTTCTGCATCACCCTGCCTTAGCCCCAGAGAGACATTCCCTGCCACCAGCCTGTAAGGCTGGAGCACACCTATTACAACAGCCCTCTCACAACATTCAGTAGAGGAGGGAAGTGATTGTGCTCCCTCTATGTCCAAAGCACTCACCCAAAATGTAGAAGATTCCACTCTGATATGGAGCAGCCCCTTCAAGCCAGCTCTCCCAGGAGAGTGCCCTAACCATGAGACTGTACGCGCCTCCCTCGCTACACGAGCACAACTGGTTCCCAATTTTCTGCTTGTAGGCGAAAACTCGTAAGAGGGACACTAAATTCCCATTAAAATACATGTTAAAGTCTTTGGTTCCTACTGCTCCTAAGTCAGCAAAGGAGTGGCAGCATGTGGCGCTGCTTTTGAAATGTAAGTGAACCTTGGGTTGGGGCGCTGAAAAGGGTTAAAGGCTGGGGGCAGTTTGGGGCCATGAGCAAGAGGGAGGGTTAAAACCTGGTGGCAGCTCTGGTGGAGGGAGTGGTGGCTTCTTCCTCCAGCCTGCAGCAGTGGTACTTGAGGGGGGTGTGGCAGGCTGGGGGGTTCAGGAACTGGGCTGAGGGGGGTGTGCTGGAAGTTGGCTGCACCAGGGGGTGTGTGGGGAGTTGCAGGCTGGGGATGTTGGGAGAGGGCCAGGCCAGGCTGCAGATCTCCCCCCACCAGGGACCCCATGGCTGGCTCTGCTCCAGCTGCAGGGCTGCGGGTCTCCCCACCCCCCAGCCAGGGACCCTGTGGCTGGCTCTAATCCAACCACAGGGCTGCAGATCTCCCCACCCCCACAGCCAGGAACCCCATGGCTGGCTCATATAAGTGGGGGAAGTTCCCTCGTTTTGTGAACAAAGGTATGTATGTCTCTCATTTTAACGAGTACTCGTTAGGAAAGTACTCGTTAAAGGAGGGATGAGTGCAGTGTATTTTAGGGTGGGTCTCTCAATCTCTCCTGTGGAATTGGTTTCACTTTCCATGGAATACTTAAATAGGCATTGGGCCTGAGAGGGGGTGTGACTACATTCCCAGTGGCTCGAGTGCTCTCCTGCAAAACCCGGTTCCAGCCTTGCTCCGACAAATGGCTGTATCCCTTCCACAAGGTGGAGCAGGAGAGACGTGCTCCAGAAGAGCCTAACAGTAGTTAGCACACTCACCTGCCGTGTGGGAGGCCTGGGGCTTGAGTGTGGGTCTCTGTGAGATCTCTAACCACAGGTGGTCTGGGTGGATGGGTGGGATTGTGGAGATGGGTGGTGCTGTTGCTATCTCCTTTATTATTTTTACTGTAGGCTGAACTGACTTAGGCACTAATCTCCAGAGGGGAATTGAAAGACTTGAATCTTGAGTGCAGACAGTTACTTCCTCCAGCTTAGAGTTAGTCACTCAAATCGCTCTGACAGGCAGAGTTTAGGCCACATCTCTCTCTGTCAGCTTTTCCTGTTGGCTCCCTTTCTTACCTCCTGCTCAATGTGCTGCTTCCATAAAACTCATTCTGAAGCACCTGACACTCCCACTTGTACACACAGCCTTGGTGCCAAATTCAGGGTGCCAGGGTGCCTAGCAGTTAGTCCCTGCCACTCTGAGCCTAAGTGCTCTTTGTGGGTCTAACCCTACAGGCCTAAGGTTTATTTACAATGACATCTCTTTGCCCTGCTCCTAAGGCTCCTTTATGTTGCCAGAGCAGTGTAAAGATGCATAAGTGTACATGAGAATTGGGCCTACGACTTCAAAGATGGGAGAAGTGTTGAGTGAAAAACAACTTTTGAGACCCACTGAATTCCCTGCCATGAACACAATATCAAAATGTTTCTGCTATCAGCTAGCCAGCTTCAAAGAGATGAGTGCAGCTTTGCCATTTACCTTGCTGGGAATTAATCTGCACTAATATCACAACCTTGTATCATTGGCTTGTAGAGGATTCTCCACAGAGGGAATTAGTGTTTTCCTGTGTAAAGAACAATGGGTGGAAAATGGGAAAATAGTAATCTCCCGTTTCTATTGTTTTGTCATGCCTTCCTTATTTATTACATGCAATTACTTTTCTTTTCAAGCAATTATTCATTCTTCCTAAATTTCTTTCTCTGCCTTTGCTTTTTTCTCCTAACCTCACTACCTCACCCTGCCGCACTGGGCCTGGGGTCCTTGGGCTGCTAAGCCTGCCTTAATGCCCTATTTCCTCTTGGCCAGTCCCTCAGAACTCCTTGCTTGTGACGATGAGGAAAGTTTCAGGAGAGCAGCCAAATGTCAGGTCCCCTTGAATTACTGTACCGTATAAATAGACTAACAGATGCAAACGGTATGTTAGAATAGCTCTGTTCGACAAAAATTAATACTTAGAGGAGCTGTCCTCAGCATGTCCCAAAGGCAAGCCAGATGGTCACGGTTAGCATGGCCTGCCGACTCTAAGGCGTGCAGCCAACTTGCTGTCCCACAAGTGTCCCGGGCACGCATACTTTATTCTTTGCACCAGTGTGGCATGGAGGCATCTGTAATTCTGAAGTTCTTTTTTCAAAGAGCTGGGAGTTGTTTGCACGGACTGACCCATTAAATGACACTAAGGTTGCAGTGCATGGTGGTGCAGTGAAACTGTTATTGCTGTTTGTTCAGAATAGAAGCAACTGGCAGCCTTGCACATCCTCTTTGAATATGTCTGCACTGCAGCTAGAAACCCAGGATCTTTCCTGTAAGTTTTTCCATTAAGACGCTGACAGCTCTGAGGGAGACTCAGTACCCTTCCTGGACTTCTAAGGGACTTATTTGTATTGTCTGAGTGGATCCAGAAAAAGTTAGTCTATGCCAGTCAGTATGTTACAAAGTCTGCACAGAGCCTCAGAACTCTCCATTTTTTTATCCGTTATTACCCTGTATGTTATCAAGGAGGTGTCAGACACAGCTGCTACATGGAAGCAAGAAGATGACAGGTTAGTTTATGTAGGCTGAACTATTTAGGGGAGAACACAGAGTGTAGAAGTTTCTGAGGAAGAGCATCAATAGAAGAGATGAGCTCTTGGCAGAACAAAATGCATCTCATGGAAAAACGTTACTGCAGTTTTTCTGGCAGACTCTCAGAGTAATGCCTGCCTGGAGGGCTGATCCTGAAAGGTTTTGAGCACTTTCACTTCAAATTGTGTTCAGGAGGCACATAACACAATCTCTACTAGGATATTGGCTGGTTTGCATGGCTTGCGTGTGCTATGCAACATTAATTACTTTGCTTTGTTTACTTTTCATTTTATACCATAATAAATTGCATCCTCCTGCAGAGGCAGTGTTAAGAAAGCCAATGGCTTCATTACAGATTGAAGGAAACACCAGATAAGAAGCGATGTGCAACTTAAAAATCTTGCATGTGACAAACCATGAGCAACGCATCAAACACCAAGTTTGCAAGTATTTGAGTCATGTTTGGACAGAAGACCAAACAATTCCAGGCAGTTCTAACTATAATTTTTTAAAAGTGTGATCTTTTCCCTTCTGGTTTGATGTAAAGCCTGTCAAACTTGCCTGAATGTTATTTAAAGAACTGATGAAGGGTACAAAAACTTCTCCAACTTCCTTTAGGCTCCAGCCCACTCCTGCATCAAAAAGTTGGAAAGGCTCTGATGAACTGCAGCAGGAGGGATATTTAGTAAGATAACATATTGCTAAAATTAATGCTTTTCCAGGCTTCTTTTAATTGTTACGAATAGTAGGCAAAGGCATCAACTTTCAAAATTTCCAACAAAGCTCATGGATAGTAGGGGGGCAAAGGGGGCCATTGCCCCGGGACCAGGAGATTCAAAATGGCTCAGGACTCCCAGCTGCTGCTACTGCTACCACAGAGGCAGTAGAGGGTTCTGGCCGCTGCTTTGGGTGGCTCTGAGGGTTGCCTTGAGTGAGGGGGATGTGCAGTGACATGTTGTAAGCTGGCTACCTCCTGCCCCTCCTCTTCCAGGAGTACAGCTCTGCCCTCACCCCCCCCCCCACCCACACACACATACCTTGCCCAGAGGCCCATCAAGAGTCTTGCCCCCTTGTTTGTATCTGGTGCAAACTTTTAGGGCTGGTATGTGGGTAGGCTTTTTACAATATATAGGTGACAAATCAAATAGCACTAATTTCTGATTCCTGGTTACCTCAAGTCTGGGTGAATTTATTGTTCCATTCTGAACAGAAAACGTGTTAGTGCAGTGTCCTAAGGGTTGCAAGGTTATCTGTGGAACTCCTTGACAGAGGATAGTGTGAAGACCAGTACTTTAATAGGATGTAAAAAAAAGAGCTAGATAAATTCACAGATGACAAGTCCATCAATGGCTATGAGCCAGAATGGGTAGGAATGTTGTCCATAGGTGTCCCTAGCTTCTGTTTGCCAGAAGATGTGAATGGGTGAGTAGGGATGGATCACTTGATAACCTGTTCTGATCATCCCTGTGGGACACATGACATTGGCCACTGTCAGAAGACAGGATACTGGGCTACATGGACCTTTGGTTTGACTCAATATGGTTGTTCTTAGATTAAAATCTTGAGTTTTCAGTGGTGATTGCTGGAGACCAGTACAGCCAACAGCAGTATATAAGTGTAGAACCCAGCTAGCAGAAGGCATACATTTCAAAAGCAGAAGATTGTACAAAAAGCATTTCTCACAACTTAACAAACTGAAGATTATAACTAGAATAGGCCCACGGGGAGCAGTGTAAAGTATAATGCTTTAAATTAAAGTCACACTGATAAGAATAGCAAAAAAAGGGACGAAATTCACTGGAAAAGCTGGACTAGAGAGGCTGTTGGGGAGAAGGGGGATATTTTAAAAGATGTTAAATAGAAGTTAATCTGCTTTTATATAATTTGTTTTCCTATTCTTCCTGAGCTGGCTTACTTTGGAGACAGCTGCTTTCAGGGTTTACAACCATGCATATGGTTAGGAGGGATAAAATTGGCAGCCAACCAAGTGACAGAATAATGACTAACTGGTAAAACAGCTGAGTATATAATTTACAGATGATTTGACCACATCAAATCAGTGAAACATGAACTGTTCATTTTTATTCACTCCAGCTTGCTGTCTGTTGTGAACTATCCCATGATAAGTCTGATTGTCACCAGGTCTACTAATCACTACTAGACACCTATATGCTCACAAACAGAGACAATGCTGGAAACATGCACTTTCTGCAGCCCCCAACATGCTGATACAGTACAGGCTGGTGATTCCTATACTATATTAGTCGGACACACCACGGCATTTTAAATTCTGTACTAGGAACAAAAGAGACCTGAATACAAACCTGGTAGCTGGGTCAGCAGACGTCCTGAAAAGGGGGACATTCCAGGGATCTGTAATTCTACCTTCAAAATATGGGATTTGCTCAGGATTCTTGTACCACATAAACTATGGAACATTCAGACTTCATAGCTGTGCCATCTCTCTGCCAGAGCCAGACCAAAACCCTTGGCCGGCATATTCTCAGATATGGAGGACGTATGATACTGGACCAAAACTTAGTGAACTAGATCAACCTCTAATGTGGAAACAAAATTGATAGTGGAGTAGTGAGAACAGAGACTAAAGTTATGTTAAAATTGTTTAACCATTTAGAAACAGAAACAATTAAAATTTGTCATCCCCATCAAATTCGGTGGGAGAACTGAATTTCCAGCTGAAAAATTCTGGTGTTTCTAAAGGTATATTTTTCCTTTAATCTAAACATATTTTCATTCACACTTTTTATTATTTGGGGAAAGCAAGTATTGGAGGCATTGGGGGCAGAACACAAAAATCTAAGAATGGAAATCTGAAGATTTTCTGTTTCTAAAAAGCCCAACAACATTCTCATTTGAAATAAGATTTAGTTTTGTTTCAAAATGTCAGTTTGAAATTAAATGTTTTCATTTGATGTTTTCTAGTGGGAAAAGAAAAACATTTAGTCAACGTCAACATATAAAAAAAATCAGCATTGACAGAAACTCGCTGTCAAAACCACATTCAAAACCAATGTGAATTTTTGTGGAAAAATTTATATCAGCTCTAATAATAAAGGTGTTTTGACTGTCATTCATGGCTCTAGGAGAACAGTGTGAAGTTTTAGATGAGCTTGTATTGCCTATCGTCTATCAAATCCCAGAGTATGTTCAATTGTATTTATCAACAGTGCTTTGTAAAATGGGATGGTTTTCAAACAAAAATTTTAATGAAAAAGATAAATTTTCATTGAAAACTCAGAAGTTTTCATTCAAAATGCAGAAATCTTCAGTATTACAACAGAAAGTTGCTTTGTTTCTTCCTGTGCCTTAGTGAAGCTTGCACTCCTGAGGGGACCAGAATAGAGTTATCTCTGTGTCCTTGAATGCAGGATTACCCCTGTGCTTGCCCTTTCACAGAGGCAGAAGAGGAAATGGTTCCTCTCATCACCACTCCTCCTTCTCCTCCTCCTCCTCCTCCACCCAAAGGCCAGCTCCAACCTGGGCCATAATGACTACAACCACATGCATTGGAGAATCAAATGTTTCTCCTATTCAGATGTCAGTATATACTGGATTCCTCCTCTGTGCTTAAGTTTCTTTTCATCGCTCACAACTCTTCATCTCATTTTGAGTTTAGAATTCCATCCGTGATCTCTGATTCAAGGAATTTGACTGACTTGCATGAACCGGCTTGATTCTGTCATGTTGCAAATTTGTTGCTCTGTAAGGCAAGCAATACATTTTTTATGGAATGTATTTTACATGTTGAATAATAACAGAGAGGTAGCTGTGTTAGTCTGTATTCTAACAAAACAAAACAGCAGTCATGTAGCACGTTAAAGGCTAACAAAATGATTTATTAGATGATGAGCTTTCATGGGACAGACCCACTTCTTCACGTCTAAAGGGTTTCCAGTACAGGCCCAGTTTATATAGTACAGAGGTCCAAGAAAAATTGCAATAAAAGCTGACAAAGCAAATACATGAACTGATGGAGGCAGGTGAGGGGTAGGGGAAGTTAAATGTCTTGCCTGAGATAATTACAAACATCAGAGGAAGGGAAGCAGTCCTCATAATATGTGAGATAATTGCTGTCTTTGTTCATACCAAGCGTTAATGTGCTGAATTTGAATATGAACCCCAGTTCACAAATCTCCCCAGGTAATGTTTTTAAAATCTCTTTGTTGTAGAATGCGTATTCTGAGGTCTTTAACAGAATGTCCTACTCTGTTGAAATGCTCACTGACAGGCTTATGTGTATTGAGATTCCTAATGTCTGCTCTGTGTCCATTCATTCTTTGGTGAAATGTTTGTCTGATGTACATTGTAGAGGGGCATTGCTGGCACATAATGGCATATATAATATTGTTCGAGATACATGAGAATGAGTCCCTGATCTTGTAATTAATGTGGTTAGGTCCAGTGATGGTATACCCAGAATAAATATGTGGACAAAGTTGGCAACGGGGTTTGTTGCAAGGAAACGTTCCAGGATTACTGTGGTGTAGCCTGTGATTGCTAGTGAGAATTTTTCTTAGGTTAGGTGGTCGTCTATAGGAAAGTACAGGCCTGTCACCTAGGTCCTTCTGGAGTGTAGCATCATGATCTAGAATAGGTTGTAGGTCTTTAATGTTGCATTACAGGGGTTTGAGCCGGGAGGTATAGGTAAAGATAAATAGCTGGTTTCTGTGTATTTGTCTGTCTGGCCCTCTCAGTCTTTTTTTTTTCCCCACTTCTCCTCGTTGGTAATTAAGTGTCATGAATGCTTGGTAGAGATCTTGAAGTATACTATATGTGTTTAAGAGGATCTCAGGTCACTACTCAATGAAACCATCAGAAGAGTCCAAACTACTCACAGTATTGCATGGTGTGCAGACAATATTGATTTATCCAGCATCATTTTATTATGGAGAGTAGTTTTGCATTATTCTAGCAGTCATAACAAATGTAGAAGTGCTAAGTTATTTAACAGCAGAAGTGCCAGAATTTTACATGGTGACATCCAACTCTTCCCAAATTCAAAAGGATACTTGAATTAACAATTTTATTCACACCTTTTAGGGAGAAAGTCATTCCCATTAGGTTTATTGTAAGGCACCATTAAAGTTGGGGACATAACAAAGGTCAATTATTGGCTTATGGACAAAGTGGGTTATTGTGAATTTATTCAGGGATATATATTTGTGGCTTCAAAATGAGTGATTTATTGTCAGAGATTCTTAAAAGCCCAGGTGTGCCCATGGTGAACAGCTTGAGACAACCGTGTTATCTGTATGTGATGGAATATGTCTGCAGTAGCAGATGATAACGGTGCAGAAGTTCCATGGAGTGTCTAAGCCACTGAAAGGTGGTTCAGAGGACACAGGATTATGAAAATTTGCAGCTATCATGGCAGGAAAACTCTTCAACTGTTGTTGTTCTGTTTTTCTTTCCTGACAAAGTTCACCAATATCCCTAAGTCAAGGACTCCGAACACTTGTGGGCTGGGGGAAAGAAAGCGTAGTGCTTGTTTCTCTTTCCTCAGTCATACCCTCTTCTAGCTGCAGCCTCACTGTGTCAGCTCTTAAGAATTGGTATCTGCCCCTTGCTGTGCACTGCAGTTGTTTGCTTTGTACCTCTTGAAGAAAATCTGTTGCGCTGAGATTATTAGTAGTTAAGCATATGCTTAAGATCCTCCTAATTAAAATACCTGTTTAAGTGCTTTCCTGATTGTGAGATCTAGAAGACAGATCCAAAATGCATTGAGGTCAGTAAGAGTCCTTTTTCCCCCTTGCCTTCTCTGGACTTTGATTCAGGCTTTAGGACAGAGGTCAGCAAGCCCCTGGCATGCATGCCAAGAATGGCACACAAGCTGATTTTCACTGGCATGCAAGGCAGGAGCTCAGCCCCACCCTCCTCCCTCAATGCAGCTGGGAGCTTGCTCAAAGCCATGCTGCCAGTGGATTATCAAAAGACCAGCTAATGCTACCACCACCATCTGAACAGGAATGTTCTTCATCTTACTTTATGTATGAATGAAGCTGTTGTAAGTAGGACTATTAGTGACTATTAGTATCACCAGTTCTCCAAACGTACATAGAGGTCAAAAGGTCAGATTTCAGCATTCTGCCCTGGAAAGGTTGCTGACCCCTGCTTTAGGAGATCAGTGTGAGTTCTAGTGTAGTTTTTGCCTCCTTGGGCACTTGCTAATTCAGATTCTCCAGATCCTTCCAGGTGACAGAATGATTAGGTTGATCTGCACCTGGAGTTAAACAAGGAAGTCAGCACTGACAGGTTTGTGGCATTTCAGCTCAAAGTTTGGCCCCTGCATTGCATTTGCTGGGGTGCCACTGGGACATTTTGCAGAGTTAGTGAAGTTGCTAAAATAATTTCCTCCATTGTGTTCAGGAAAAAGCGTGTGCATTCTGAAACATGCACAAATTTGCCATGCCAATGATGTCTTTCAGAGTAGAATACTCTGACCCCAGCTTGTGAAGCATGATTTATGTAATAGGTGCAGTGTTGCAACATGATATTCATTCATCCTTGTTTCTTCTGAAAGGAAATATATTTTGTAGGTAATTTTTTAGGTTTTCAAGAAGGAAAGAAAATAACATTGTGACCAGTGTAACACAATAGGCTTAGTGCACTTAGCTTTTCCTGCCTGGAGACACTTATAGTTGCTGAGACCATAATAGTTTCTCTACCATCACTATGGTTTTGGAGTGATAGTTGGGTAAGTAAATTTTTGTACTGGAATGGACAATTGGGTTGACGTAGAACTCTACGGAAACCCCGGGCATATACTAGAAGATGGAATTTGCCCCCTTTTGCATAGTCATATATAGTGTGCATATCCATGATTCTGGTCTCAAACCCAGCTTCACCCTGGTGTAAATTCATTGACTTTAGTAGAAGTGCACCTCTTTTCCACTGGATGGAGCACTGGCCTGAGACCCAGGAGACCTGGCTCCTCATTCCCAGTCTGAAGCAACTGCCTTTTTTGTGACTTTGGACAAGCCAATCCCTGACTCTCTTTTTCTGTTTTCCTTCCCATCCTACATCTGTCTTGTCTATCTACACTATAAACTCTCTGAGGCAAGAATAGTCTCTTATGCTGGTTTATACAGTGCCAACTCTCAATTGGCCATCAGATGCTACATTAATACACCTAATAATGCACGAGCATGAGTCGGATCAGAATCAATCTCCATATACTGAAAGTTTAATACTTTCCCAAAGCAGCACTACATTATGAGCTAATTATCTACTAAATCACACTTTTCTCAAAAAATCAAAGCCAGTTTTGGGCATGTAAGTTCCAAAGTGTGTTTTGAGAAGTTTCCTGCTAAATTAATCACAACCTTTCTTGCCAAGCTGTGTCACAGTGCAAATTCTCATGGCTGAGTTATAAACCCCTGAACAAAATGGGATTTCTAATGGGAATGTTGATGCTTCACTATTGATTTTATACTTCACTGATGCAGCATGGCATTAGTGAGAGCTGCCGTAATGTTTTTAGGAGTTTCACGTTTAGTCAGTACAGTCTCTGGACTTTCCACCTCTCCTTCCCCTCACTAAATGGTGCTGTACCAAACTGCACCCCAGTTTCTTCTAGTCTGGAATTGTTCCTCTTTGTGGTTTCAGAGTATTTGTGTTAGTCATTTGTCAACAATTTCTGCAAATTTTACTTCTACAGGTGATTTAGTCTCATGTTCTGGATTAACTAGAGTACACCAAACTCTTAAAGCTATCACCAGCATTAGCTCAATGTAGAAGAGCTACCCATTAAGGGAATCAGTTCACTAAGAATGCTCAAATCGGAACGTTATCCAGGCTATAGAACAAAGTTCAAACATTACTTTTTGAATTACTCATTTCACCCAAACCTCTCAGCCTTAATTGTGATGCCAGGTTGATAAACCTTTCTTGGAGCCCACATCAAAGTTGCCTAGTAGTGTCTTTGAACCATTACAGCCACCTTATGTATTAATTTTGTGACCGATAACAGGCAGCATGCCACAAGAGCCTAGTGGAAAGCAAATATATGGGAAGCCGAGTCAATGCCTTTTTGTTCCCCACCTAAGCTCACCGAGTGCAGCTCAGTGGCCAGGTCAGACAGCTGAGGCTCATTAAGAAACTGTCTGAAACAAAAGTCTAATCAGATACCTGTTGCCAGTTAAGACCTTCTGGCTTGCTGGAAACGGTTTCCTCCAGGCAGAGAGAGGGAAGGAGATGATAAGCAGACCAGGAAGAGAGGCTGGAGGACTGAGGTTTGGGAAGGGAGACGTGGCTCAGCCAGCTACAGAAAGATGGTGCTAGAGGGAAACAGCGGAAGAAGTGGCCCACAGAAAGGGTGCTGTATTTGTGGCAGGGGAAAAGCCCCATCAGCTGCCTTCTATTTAGGGTGCCTGGGCCAGAGCCCAGAGTAGTGGGTGGACCTGAGCTCCCCCACTCTTCCTCTGGAGGGCCACCGTAGTGGAAGGACAGGGGCATCCAAATTTTCTGAAGGGGTCTTGCTCCCCATCTTGTGACTTGTCTGTGATGAGCATGGCTTGGTAAATGGAGACCCTTGCCTCTGGAAAGATCTAAGGCAGTGGAAGAGCCACCATGAGTCTTTGAGGCACTCAGTAAAATCTGCCAGGAAGCACAGGACCCCTATGGGACTGACAAGGGAGTTATCATAATTGAGATGGAATAAATGGGCCAAAGGCGTTAAAATAAGTCAGTCACTGTCCAACATTAAATGTTATTAAATAACGCCTGGGGATTAGTGTACAGAAACCTCTGTCTGCTCCTTATCCTGGGAAACACACCATTACAATTCCTTTTAATCCTTTATTGAAGGGGCAGAAAAGAGGAAAAACAGTTGAAGCTTTCCAAATGCATCAAATAAGGCTTTCATTTAAGCAATATCTCTTGTTCTTCCTTCCCTTTTGCTGGAGGAAGTTTTTGGGAGAAAAATCTTTTGTCTGACAGTCTCTTAGATGGTATCAGGAGAGAGACTGAGAAACTATCCAGAAAAGGAAGCCCCGGAGAGATCCTGCTCACACAGGGAATAAATGGAGAACCCAAGAAGGTGGTGGGACAGAGTGGGAAGCAGGTAATACAGCAATAGTAACTAGCAAAGAAAACAGCATATGGCTGCTACTTGTAGGGTCCCTCAGTTGAGACCTGGAATTGTGAGCGGGGCTGGGTCCACCCCCACTGGTGGAGTGCTCAAAGCCTCAAGAAGGGGAGAAGTTTAGACTTTTTGGCTACAGCTACACTGTAGCCATAACTTGAAATAACTTATTTTGAACTTGATGCCATCAAAGTTTCTCCTACTGGTCTCATCTCGAGAGGTAACGGAAATGGAATACTGTGCTTGAAAGAGAGCTATTTTGAGCACTATGGTTTAGCCATGCGGTTGCCATTTCAGGATACAAATGTAACCACGGTGTAGTCATAGCCTTTGTGACTTAGCCTGAGGGCTGAGTCTCTACGGATAGAGCCCTGTGCAGACATAACATTTGTATCTGTATCCACATCCGTATCCACAAAAGTGAGACAGAGCTATCTGCATCTGGGATGGGGATACCCACAGATATAAAGCTCTACCTCTACCTGCCTGATGAATGCAACCACCAATAGGGAGTATCAGGAACAGAACCAGGAAGAAATGCATGATTACACCCAGCTGACCAGAAATACTCACGAGATGCAAGTCTCTTCCTGAACTGCAGACATCTTGTGAAGTTTCCCACACTTGTCCTGGTTGAGTTCACAATTAGTGTATATTTATAGGCCTAATTATCACAACCCTCCCACCTCAGAAAATACCCTTAGAGCAGAAGCCCTGTCCCACCAAGTCTGCCACTCCAGCTTAAGAACCTCAGTACAAGTATTCCTGGGTATGTCAAAGATAAGGGGACCAGGAGCAGAGTGGCTGGGTTAGTCCTGCATGCCTGTCTATTGTTCCGGTGGAGCTTCATGAAGCTAGATGTAAGGCTGTTGGGCATCCTCCAACAAACTAATTCTTTCCTGTCTCTTCCCCCAGCTGTGCAACATCTCAAGGACTAAGTCAACCTTATTTCACTGACTGTTCCATTCCCTGCAGTTCTTTCAGCTGTGGAGCTTGTGGTTTATCTTCAGGTCACCCAATTGCTAATTTTCTTTTAATCTCTTCAGCAGCTGATTGCAATGCTCTGAGACACTTCTGCTTGGGCAGTATTTTACAGTCAGCACCAGCAACGTGTATCCGGTATTTTGCAATGCTTCCTTCACATTTCATGCTGAAATGGTCACATTCAAATTTTATATTAAATTTGACTCTCATCTCTGGATGTAGAAGCAGACTACTTGGAACAGTGCTGAGTGTGTGCTCAGCAATGGACATAAATAGCTTCCCTGCCAAAAGTGCTGCATGTCATATGTATTTACCTTAATATTTATGCCAGTTCCTTGCAAATATGCTGTCTTTTTTGGTCCATTCCCAATGGCCACTTGCCATGGGAAGCAGATGCCATTTCAAGGGATTGAAAAATTTCATCTTTGAAGCTAGAACTAACCCTTAGCCTGCCCTGGTGCTATGAAGAAGCCTTAGTATTAGTAAGAAACTGACCCAGTATTAGGAAATGGAACTTCAGGTATGAGTAGCTAAAAATGTAGGCAGTCGGCAGTTGTGTGGGAAAGCAAATGTGTATTTAGTTGTACTGTTGGATAAGGCACTTGCAAAACCAATATGGAATGCTTTACTTCCCCAGCAGAAAATGTTTTCATTATCTCCTATTCATTATTTAATATTTATACTGTGGATCAGGGCCCTATTGCACAAAGTACTGTACAAAAATGGGGAGCTATCACAAAATCAAAGGAAAGATCCCACTATTTTCATTGAGTGTTGGATCAGGATTGTGCTTTGTCATCTTTTTAATCTGCAAATGCTTTTGGAGGTTAGTTGTTGTAAGTTGGCTCATGGGCTTATAATGATTTACTGACTTCACTTTATCTTCTGTAGTATGTTAGGCCCCTGCATTTGTGCTTGTCAAAGTAATTGCATGTTTTATATGTACATTTATCTAATGTATCACATACACAATGCCCAGTATCTCAAGAAGATGATTAAAAAGCAAACCTAATGCCACTGAACTGCATAAATCTGATGTATGACTGGTTCTCTTAGTTAACTTATGCAAAGTTATCTGTAGTAGGTTTACATGTAAATTAACATACGTATTAAATGTCAAGGAGTATTAATTGATCATTTCCTGTGACTACCTCCCTTAATACTAGTTCCACTTTGAAACCTGTCTTTGCAAGTTTAATGTATGGAAAATAATGCTTATGCGTTACATATTACTTAACTCAAAATTAATTGCATGACAACTGGAGATATCTGGTATAGTCAGGATTTCAAAAAAAGGATCCCTAAAATAAGGCTTCAAAACCCACAAGGGAGCTGCTAAGTAATCCACATTTTAGAAAATCAGGTCACTTAATAAGGTGTTTAAACTTAGAGCTAAGAACCTAACTTTCAGCATTCCTCGAAAACAAAATGTCCCTCTCCACAAGTACTTAACCATAGCAAACTATTTTAATATGAGCTCACCTAAGAGGGGCGAATTATCACCCAAAGACTCAGCTTGCTCACTAGCCTATTGATAATGCCAAAACCCTTGCTGCTCATTTGGTAACCCTCCCCAGTCTTGCACTTAAGAATATGTGAACTGAGTATTTCTTATCCATAAAAAATTCTATTTATCCTGGGTCTCTATTCATTTCAAAGGGAAACTCGTATGTGCCAAATCATTGTTTCATGGCTATAACTCACTTCTATTTGTTACAACTGTTCTGATGAGGTGGATTTCTGAACAGGAATGGCTCCTCTTTGTTCCTGTGACACAGTAGTCATGAGGGAGTGACAGAAATCAGGAGGATAGCATCACACCTTTTAGTATCCAACAATGGAATCAGCAAGAGTGGGACAAGTCCTATTTAAGAAAATTAGCAGTTTGGTTGCTAGAAGAGATGAGGTTTGTTCCTTCCTAATACCAACCCATAGCTTCTATTTGTGAAGGTTCCACTGTGGTTAATCTGGCCCAAATCAATATATCTGCTTGCATCTCCACTGCCTCTGCTCCACCACCAAAGGAAAACTTTGGAGTCTCCCAAAGAAGTCACCCCTTCTTCCTTCAATTTTAGGACTAATAAAGCAATAAGGGCTGAGAAGCTATGGATAGTCTAGGGTTACCATGTTTGACCTTTCAAATAAGAGGAAATCCCTGAGAGGGAGTGTGTCTATATCAGTAGCTACCAATTCATGTTGTATTAATGTGTTATACTGAATACAGTACATTAAAGCAACAAGAGTTTGTAGATCCCGATACAGATATACTCCCTCTCAGGGGTGTCCTCTTTCTTTATACGGTAATCCTAGATATTGCAATATGGCTCATTTGATGATCACTAAAACTTTGATACTTTTTTGTAAAAAATTAAGAGGTTTCAGAAAGGTGATTTAAAAACCAATCACTAATTTTTCCTGTATTGTTGTAACATTTATCAACATCCTTTACTGCATGATGGTTTTGGAGTGTTCTCCAGAAACACTGGATTTTAAGATATTTTTTATGCGTGAAAGATTTTCTTAAGCTATAAACAAGACTGAGGATTATTTAGAAAACTGTTAGCTCAGCAATTTGACCCCATCCATATGTTAATTGTTTGAACTGGGGAAGGTGAGTTGGAGTGGAGACTGGAAGATATTTATAAAATAAAATGTGAAAAAATGGATTAATTATCATTAGAGTTGTTTTATGAGTGAATTTAAGATATTGGGTGCTATGCAATATGAGGGTTACTATAATATCTTGGTAGCAAACCCCACTGTGCGCTAGTTGCTCTGTGTATAAGGAAACAGTCTGCCCTGGAGCAGCCCTACAGTATGTCTACACAGCAGCCTTATTTTGAAGGAAGCTATGTCAATAGCCATTTCAAAATAGGTGCTATTCCTCACAGAATGAGGTTTACCAATTTCAAAATAAGCCAACCACAAATTTAAAATTGTGTAGGCGATAGGATAGTTATTTTGAAATACCTGTGCTGTGTAGACTTACCCTCAGACACTATCCATTACTTCATTTGATGGTTTTATCTACGGTTTGTTTCCTCTTGTGTAAATTCCCTCTTCCTTTCACATATTTCACTACTTTTTAGATGTAGCAGCCTCTTAAGCATATGACTTGATGTTCTAAGTGGCTGCTGTTCTGGAATGCCATGTAAATACAGTGAAACCCATCCAATTGGCATGTATCTCTCCATGTAACGGAATAGGGAATAATAGAACCCTAGGATCTGAAAGAACCTCAGATCATCTAGTCTAACTCCCTGCCAAGATGGTTTGCTGTGTCTGAACCATCCAAGACAGATGGCAATTTAGTTGGCTGAGGGAAAGGAGAAAAGCAACGTCAGTAAATTCACCTCTCATCCATTGTTCACTCCTGGAGGGGGCACAAGGGCTATGGAGACTGCATCAGACCTGAAGTTGAATGCATTTTAGAAAATGTCAATATTAAGGTCATGTCTAAGAGCTCCAAATGAGATTGATCCCCACAGTGCTGTGCATTGTGCAGACATACAGAGGTAGTCCCTGTCCCTAGAAACTTGCTTCTGAACAGAGAAGACAGAGAAGGGATGGAAAGGGAAACAGAAGTACTGAGAGTTGCAGGGACTTGTTTAAGGCCACACTGAGTAGAGGAAGTAGGAGTAGAAGTGAGACAACACAGGTTGCAGTCCATTGTCTTATCCCTCAAACTCATACTGGTTCTCACTGATACCCTGTTCCCTTCCTGAAACTCTGCTCCTTCCTAACAGTTTGCACCATGTAGTCTGCTAGAGAGACAATCCTCACTCTGCAAACCATACAGTCAAATCCAATTCCCCACACTCCCTAAACACAATTTGTTTTGTAACTTTAAAAAAGTCTAAATGTTTTAGCAAGGTCACAACATTTGCAACATACTCTTCCCACCCTAATTTGGTGCCACAGCAGCTACACTTTACGATTTAAGGTTCACAGGCCTCTGCTGTCGATGTAATAACTAGACCTTGGAGCTCAATCCTGTTGACACTGGTACACCACCAAAATGAGAAGAGTAGCTGGCATTGATGGGAGACCAGTCCCCATTGGCCTTATTGCACACAGGTCACCACAGTATATATGTCGACTTCAGCTGTGCAATTTGTACAGTATTGCGGAAGTAGGTCAGTGGTGCCAGTAAGTGTAGACAAGACCACACAGTCAGAGGCAACTGCAGTGACTTGAGACCCTCACAAAGATATCCAATCAAAGTGAATGGTTTCTAAGGCTAAGGGAAGATTTCACTCTCACTGAAATACATCTAGGGCTTGTCAGGACAATTCAAACAAGTACTTGGCCCATTGGCATTGGGATAAGTGTTATTTTGGTACACAACGTGTGCACACATACTGCTACTGCCCATGTACCTGAACTTTTCCCAACATGTTCATTTCCTCTCTCTAAACTATAATGGCTTTTAATTGTATATACAATACCAGTAATGGTTTTGTCTCTTCTCGCCTGGATCATCTAAATTGCTTTAAACCCATCTGCAAAGCAACTGCTTCAAATTAAATTTTGGGATAAAAACAAATGAAGCATAATTGAGACTACACAGAAGAAACTTGCCTTGAGAGAAGAATAAGAAATTCATTGTGACAATGGTGTTATATGTTGTTACTCTACAGTGAGCCAAATGTTCCTGCAATCTGTGAGATGCTTACTGCATTATAAGTGTGCCAGTTTGGTGCTGTTGTTGTAAGCATTTAAAGGTCTATTTTTCCTCATCTACGTTTTATGACTCCTCCCAAAACATGAGTCACACTAATGGAAGAACAAGTCCAGATTGAGCACAGATGCAGAAACACCTGTATTTTCAGAATCCGGGAATATAGAAAGTGTATTTATTCTGTAAGGAATTACAAAGATGCTTTATATTTTTGTCTATACTGCAGCATGGGAAAACATGCAGCTTGTCTCTAGTGAGTTGCTTGAATTGTTCACGCAAATGTGGATCTCTTGTTTACTGTGTTAATCAATAAGACAAGAACTAATGTGGCTAGAGGAAATTAAGAAGTACAATAAGCTCTTAGCAGAGAAGAATCAGAAGAAAGGATTCTTGAAATGTGTGGCTTAATGTTCTTGTTGATAATTTAAGTTGATGAGGAAAAGACTCCAATGTGCAGATAAAATTAATAATAGAGCTGCTCAAGTAACACCCGAGATGGTATGTTTTGGGGCTTGCCTTGATGGAGATTTCTGGGAAGATTAATCCAAAACCACAGTGCAGACATTTGAAGTCAAACAGTTAAATCCCATTAAATCTCTGTGTGGCTCTTACTCAGAATTAAATGGGCCTGAGTCTGATTTCACTTAATTCATGTTGGGTTGTGGAGGGCTCAGAGGGTGGAGTGTGCCTGTCACTAACCTGCAGAGTAACTGGGGGGGCCTGCACAGGCCAAAGGGGGAGTGCTGGTATTGCCAGTGACCATTTGGGAGCTGATCCCTGGCAGGCACAGCCAAGGCTCCCTTGCTCTAAGAGCAGATGGTAGCAAGATGCCTCACAGCCCTGGGCACCCCAGGAAAACAGAGCTAGCAAAGGGAGGGGGCAAAGTTGTGCCAGGGGCAGTCAGTTTAAAAAGGCCTGGAGCTCCTGGCTGCCACCACTCTTACCTCAGCCACAGCAGCAGCCAGAGCCCTGGGACTTTTAAATTGCTGTGATGCCTCTTCCTGGTGAAGCTGAAGGGCTTCTTGGAGGAGGCTTGTCCCCAGCCCCGCCTCTTCCAGGACCACAGAGCTGGTTCCTCCAAGGCCTAGAGAAGTCTCTCATCAGCCTTGTTGGGCAGTGTGACGTCTTCTGCCTCCTCATAAGTATCTCAACCTCATAAACTAACCTACCTTATTTCCTGTTTACCATTCTCAAGACAGGCTCTAACCAAAAGTGTTCACTAACTGCTGATTACCAGAGGAAGCTGCCATGGGTTCAGTTAGACACTGCTTCAGTTCACGTTCATTGGTACTAGAGTGCCTAGAGAATTCCATAGCACTCAAACGATCAGCACAAAGCAGAAATGCTGAGAGAAAACAGTGCCGGGAATGGAGGTTGGAAATGTATAATTGAGTAACATTACAGTAGCTCTGTGAATTGTAAGTTTGGGCAGGCACAGGATTAATTGCCATCAGGTGCCAAAGATAAGAAATTTCCCTTTGATCTGGGGAGGAGGTAGCTTTGTGCATTTCTTTTTATTGCTTCATTTTTATCAACATGTATTTGAACACAAAATGAGGGTTCCTTTTAAGGAATGTAGTAAATAATTTTGCTGCCTTGGAGAAAAATACTTTAATACAAAAGCAATTTCCTAGTGTGAGCCTTCAAAGAGCAGAGGTTAATTAGGAAATTATTACATGGGAAAAAAAAAAGACATGGGGGAGAGGGGAACCCTTCACTCTTGCAGGCGGAGCTGCCACTTTATAACCTGCCGAGTAAGGGAGTAGCACATAGCTTCATTGTCACAAGAGGAAGCACAGCAACGAATTGGGCATCAGTCCCACATCCCCCCTCTTTGCTGTAAGGCAGAGGTTCTCAGGCAGTGTTTCCTGGACCACCAGTGGTCCATGAGCTCCATTCAGGTGGTCCTCAGTTCCCTTTAAGGTGTGCACTTGGGTAGCTGCACACAAGAGAATTAAGGGCCTCCCACAGGCATGACTCCACTATTTAGGTGCCTGGACTCTCGCATATAGGTGGGAAGGAGCAGTGGGGTGAGGTGGGGGAAGTAGGAGGTAGGTGGGTGGGTAGTGGAGTGAGAAGAAGAGTGACAGGCATTTGGGATCAAAACAAAAACACAATCATGTAGCACTTCAAAGACTAACAAAGTTTATTAGCTGATGAGCTTTTGTGGGGCAGACCCACTTCTTCAGATCTGGAAATGGTGAGCTGACATGACAAACGTATCATAGAGAGAGAGAAAATTTAAAAAAAATGAAATGAAAACTGACAAATCGGCTGGAGGGGGTGAAGGGTGGGGAGGAGGGGGAAGAAGATTACTTATTGCAAATGTCTACTAAGTTAAGTGACTTGCCTGAGATCACTACGAATATCAAAGAGGGGGGAAGCTGTCTGTGCAATGCGCAAGGTAACTTCTATCTCTATTAAGACCAAAGTACAAAGTGTCAAATTTGGGAATAAATTCAAGTTCAGATGCCTCCCTTTGTGATCTGGTGTTAAAGTCTCTTTGTTGTAGGATGCAGATTCTCAGGCCTTTAATGCTGTGGCCTACTCCATTGAAACGCTCACTGACAGGTTTATGTGTATTCTGATTCCTCGGGTCTGATTTGTGTCCATGCATTTTTTGGCAATGTGATTGTCCTGTCTGTTGAATATACATAGCAGAGGGGCATTGCTGACCCATTATGGCATATATAACATTACTGCAGGCACAGGAATCTGAGCCCCTGAGCATGTAACTGACGTGGTTAAGTCCAGTGATAGCTTCTCCAGAGTAAATATGTGGACAAAGTTGGCAACAGGGTTTATTGCAAGGAAAGGTTCCATGATTTGTATTTCTGTGGTATGGTGTGTGGTTGCAAGTGAGAATTTTCCCGACAGAAGTGAGGTGATTGTCTGTAGGACAGCACAGGTCTCTCACCCAGAGTTTCTGAGAGTGTAGGCTCATGTTCCAGTATAGGTTGTAGATTTTTAATGTGCTGGAGGGGTTGGAGTTGGGGGCTATCAGTGGTGGTCTGTTATTGACCTTCTTGGGCATATCTTGGGCATATCTAGAAGTAGGTGGTTTCTGGGTTCAATATCACAACAGAAAGAGCTGATGTTGAAGGGGATGGTTTAAAATTCAGATGCTCTCTCAGAGTCTTAAAACATTTAGGAAATACATCATTTTAATCAGTACAACTCAAAGAAAAGCCAGAGCACCCATTAAAGTAGCGGGAAAGCGATAAAATAGTCACAAAGAAGTAACCTTATGACAACTCCCCTCCTTGACTAACTCGGCTGCTTCAACAGGAGTTTGTTTAATATAACACTGCCAGTTAATCAGAACTGTAAAAGCTATGGAGAGTAGCTCCTTCCTGTGGCAGGCAGCATGGGTTTAGCAATTGTCTTCAATGGCAGCTGAAGCTCAGTCACACGTATTAGTTAGCAACTTTTCTGCAGCATTTTACCTGCATTGAAAAAGAGAAGTGTGCGCTGTGCTCAGGAATCTTTGGTATAGATGGGTTCTAGGAATATAAGGATTCCAACCCATGTACACACATACAAACAAAAAGTCCTACTGTAATCTTTACTTTTTTTAAATTGGCAAAACAGCTATAGTCAATCACTAGTCAAAGGGAAAAAAATAAAAATACAGTTATCCAAGTTTCTCCTCCTTCCAGCCCCCAACACACATTTTCCAGTTGATCTTTAGAAACAAATGGTTGTGAAGAACGACATTTAGCCATTTCTGGAGAATGATTTTTCTTACAGGTGGATGGTAAGACTTACGCTTTGCCGAAGAATTGCATTTCTCAATGGAACTGAACATTCTTTCAAAGCCTTCGCTAAAGGAGGCATGCAGATCTTTGAGGGGCAGGTTTAAGAAATAGAAGTCTTGTTATATTACATTTTAAAGTGCTTCCCAGATTTTCTTTTTCTCTTCAAAATGATCTTTTGCAGGTATTGGAGATGAAACTTGCAGTGACTCCTGCCTATTTGGAAACACAAAAGGCCAAATTGCAATACCCTTCCTCACTATGGAATAGCACCTTCATTGAAGGGTCCCAATGAAATCAGTTCATTCCAATGTCTGTATTAAAGTGATCAAATATAAATTAAAAGTGCAGTTCAACAAGACTTTCTGTTCTCTATTCATGCACTAAAAGGGTGATACCTAGATGGGAGAGCCACTTCCCTTCGTGTATTTTGAATCATACTTCATTCTCATTAAATAGCACATAAGACCGTAAAATCTATGGAAAGAACTAATAAATGCTTGATGCACCGTGAGGATACCTGTGTGCAAAGCAGAATGGTTCACTGCACTTGCTTGGGCTTCTGGCTGTGAGACAATGACATACAGAATAAAAAAAAAAATCCTGACTCACTGGTATGAAATGGAAATGAATAATTAGAATGCAAATGAAAAATTATCCTGTAAAGTGTCCGTTATGTTTCCCATTGCAACTGTATAATATTTGGTATTAAGTTAAAGTGTGGCTAATGTAAACCCTAGTGGGCAAATTTGTAGCTATTTAACAGCATTACCAACTCCTGCAATTTTACTGAGCGTTTTATGAGATTTGGTGTTTTTCTTAATGCCTCTGTTCCTGTAATTGCGAGATTTGATAAGACAATAAACCTTCATCTAACTTTAACCATAAATTGCTAGCTGTCATGGTAACAGAGAAAAGTTGGAAAACGTGACCTGAGTGCACCCCACAGGCTCAGAAACTAGAAGGCAAATAAGAACCTTGTGTGTATTAATTTGGAATAATCACATGATTTTGGAGGCAATCATGATTTTTGGGGAGGTGATTTTTGAATCCTTGAGGTTGGCAATATTGCTGACAGTCTGTTTTCCACTAAAGAGACCAAACCTTTTTGATAAATCAGCATGAAGGCTGCAAATCTATGCCTTGCTTAAGAAGAAAAGACCCTTATGTGAGCATTTTATTTCTTTCTAAAAACACAGCCAGTTCACCTGGCCATTGATAGGTCAGAGAGCCCAAACAGCTTTAACCCTGCTCTAGCTCATGGCTTTCCATGGCTGCTATACCCAACAAGTAAAATGGAGACATCTAAGGGAAGGAGACTGGCTGGGCCCCTAAGCAAGGTTGGAGGAAGAGGGTTCCGCAGTCTGGAAAGGCCAGGGCCTAGACAGAAGGGTCAGGACATGGGCGGCCAGCCCTTAGAGCTGTCCAGAGTGTGCCACATGATAATTTAAAATTCCTGGGGCTGTGAATGCTGCTGCTCCTATGATAGCAGCTGTGGTGGCCAGGAACCCCAGGCCCTTTTGAACTGCTGGTCCCTGGGGCAGCTGCCTCCTTTGCTCCCCCGCCATTGGTGGGTCTGTCTACCTCTTGTGCGTGTATGAGGGTCATCCCCATTTTGTGAGGGCAGAGAGCTAAACTGACTTGTTTATGGCCACACAGAAAAGTCAGTTGCAGAGACAGTGATAGTACCAGCCCCAGCCCTGTGCTCTAACCACTAGTAATGCTGCTTCTTGGGCCGCTGTTCAAATACTGATACTGCTTTTCTCATTTATGTTATGGTAGTGCTCTATGATCCAAATGAGGAGTATTTATTTTTCAAACCACCAAAATGTGCTGGGCACTTTACGTGAAGGCAAGAGGAGAGAAGACGCTTCAGAGCCCAGTTTACTGCTTGGCTGGCTCTAAGTAGGGTAGGGCAAGGGGCTGACTTACCCCTCCTGCACTCATCATAGCTAGTCCTGACTGCTTTGGGAAAGGAATGGGAGGGGCCGGGGTGATCTGATGATAAAGTGCTGCTGTAGTGAGTTAACTTGTGATTTACCATTTTCTTGGACATTTATTTTTGTCCTTAAATTTGTGCGTGTGTGTGCTTTTTCAAAGGGCCAGGAAATATGGTTGTGCACATTGTTTAAATTAGAGCAATTATCTCACATTTCATTTTTTTCAGTGCAGAACATTAAGTCTAATGAGTGCTGTGTCCTGTGGGACCCATTGTAATAGCCAACTTCATGTTGAATAGCTCTTCAGTCTGTGGGCATTTCCAGTGAAATTTACAAAACTCCCTGAAGACCAACGTGCTCTTCAATGTGACTAAAACTGTCAGATTCTGGCACTCTAATTACTTCATTTTTCCTCCTGCTTCTAATTATATTTAATTGCTGTAAGAAGACATTCATAGAAAGTACAGTACAATGTGCATCAGGTAGAATACTGTCATCTAAACCAAAGCAATCATATTTCAGTTTATTCTTAGCTTAAACTCAGCATAGTCTCATTTTAATGTTGAGAGTGAGTGTGTGTGTGTGTGTGTGTGTTATTTTTCCCTCCTAAAGTTTTTAATCTGTGTTTGTATTGGCTTTCCAACACTCCTGTGCTCCAGGTCAGTTTTATAATATCGGAAATGCAGTTTAACACCAATTAACTGTCCACTTTATAATGGATTCACATTCTATTCAGTTGGTAATTACAGTACTTAACGTCCTGAGTTTGCAGGCACTTTTGAACAGAAATGTGGTACATTTATCAGTGCTGCAAAAGGAAAAGGACAGAACAGACATGGTTCATTGAAAATATTACACTTGGTAATGGTAATGGGTTTACTAAACTTGTGCTTGCTTGTGAAATATGCCTGAAACTGGCATATTAGAGCACTATGTATGAAAGACAGCTGCAGGCAAAGATGGAGAACTTTACTAGTTTCCGCAGTTCTGATATGCTCTAGGATGTTTGTTTGGCAAAACTAAATTGCTTATTCTGCCTTGAGGATCCCTAGGCTTCCAAATTGCTAACTTGCTGGATACTCAGACCAGCTGGTCAAATGCTTGGCACTTACATTCCGAGACAGATTTTCGAAACAGCTCAGTTCCCAGTTAACTAAATAAGGGTCAGATTTTCAGAATTTTCTGATTTTCAGAAGGATGCAACTTTCACTAGGACAGTTATGGCCAGATTTTCCAAAGAGCTCAGCAGCCAACGTGCACCCTGAGTGCTAAACTATTTGGGAAAATCTGGTTCCTTCTTTGGGTTTCAGGACCTTCTGAAAATTTTGGCCTTAGTGGTCTAGTAAATTTCAAAGTAATTGTACAAGGCCACAGACAGCCTGATTTGGTTTTAATTACTGTATAATCCACTTGAGGTTCTCCAGCACAAAGACTCCCATTGGTTTGAAAGGGTTTTGAATAAGGCCATTGGCTATTTTGTGCCCTTGATGGATTATATTTATCAAGAATGAGTTCTGTTCATGGCTCTACCAGTGGTTTTCTGGGTCACCTGGGACATGCCAATTCACATTGTTTCCCCATCTGTATGATGGGAATAATGATACTTCCTTTGTAAAGAAGTGCTTTGAGATCTACTGGTGAGAAGAATTATGTAACAATCAGGTATCAATACTGTCTGCTTTATTTTTTTAATGGCTGGATTATCTACATTTGGCCAATTTGTCCATTTTACGAGCCCACCCAAATCATTGCAAAAAATCAATCATTCGATATACCTGGCTGTACCACTGGGAGAGCAGAGGTCTCAAATCTTTAATTGGCAGCATAGTATCATCAAGAATTTGATCCTGTCAGTGGGAGTTTTAATATTGATTTTGGCAGTAGAAGGAGCAGGATATAATCTCTAGAACCAAGCAGAACATATTTTCAGAGGGGATTTTGTTTTTGTCATGCTAGGCCATCAGTGCCAGAATAATTGGATATGTGCTTTGTGGAACAACCAGTCTCCCATGCAATTGGATGATAGTGTTTATAAGAGTTTGTTGTGAAGCTAAACAAGAAGCTTTAAAACTTTCGCCCTTGTTAAACATTAATTGTCACTTACTCCAGCAGAACTCATGTCACTTGTGCTTAACATTTCATAAAATTATCACATGATCAATGAAGACATAAATGAAATATTCTTGGCTTACTTGAAAACCTTATAACTGGATGATAATGGGGTAATTCATAAACCTAAATAATGTTAATGGTACTATGGCATTCATATAAAGGCCTTGACTCTGCAATGGATTGCTGGAATTGATGGTTTCAGGGAAAAAATGACAACTAGGGAATTATTGTACTGATACTGTGTGGAGAGCTCTGTGATATCAGTACTCTGAAAGTTCAAATAGTCCTAAATGCTACCATTAAAATGTACCTGAGCGATCACATTAGTGTGATGTTCTGTTTTCCTCTAGATGTGGGTAGGCTACCATCAGGTGTGATGAATCTACATCCTTGGCTACTGGAGCTGGTCCCTTAGCTCAAGAGGTAGAGGCTCATCCTTTAAGCTGGAGTATTTATTACTATCTGCTACAGATTACCAAAGCATACTAGATAACAGGATGATTGGATCCTTAAGCATCTGTCTATAATGGATAGGAAAGAAAAAAACTGTGGTGTCATGGAGGACCTCAAACTAAGGCCTGGTCTTCACTATCCAGGCCGATATAAGGCAGTACCATTGCCTCATGCTGCCAATGTAAACACCCTACGACACTGACATAACAGACCACCTCCACAAGAGGTTTAGGGCTTATGTCAGTGTAGTTAGGGTGATTCAGTATTTGTATAGACACTGGGTTACTTACATTGGCTGCTAGCTCTCTTGTCAGTTTCACTGCCCACAGTACCCTTAGGCTATGTCCACATTACAGTGATCTGTCAACAGAAGTTACTGTCAGAAGAGATCTTCTGACAAAACCGCTGTTGACAGAGCACAGCCACACACAAAAGCAGATCAAAAAAGTGATCCGCTCTGTCGACAGAGAGTAGTCACACAGCCTGGTTGCTCTCTCAACAGAACAGACACCAGAACTGCATCAGACAGGGTAGCATGGCTGGCAAGTGGATTGGCAGTCTGAAAGCACTGTTTAGGTGCCTTCTGACCCAGCTGGATATGGGGGAGCAAAATGTTCCCCAAGTCATGGGTGCCTGTTGTGCCCTCCACAATTTGTGAAGGGGAAGGGGGAGGCCTTCTTACTGGGCTGGGGGCCTACACCAGCCATGGCTATGAACAGCCGGGTGTGGCCTCCATCCACCAAGACCACAGGGATGGGTGCAGATCCAGGAGGCCTTGAGGTACAGCTTCTCCCACAGCCTCCAGTAACCCTCCCCAGGGCATCCCCAGCAAGGCCCTCGGTCCCACACCCCTACCCTGTCCCCATACAGGGAAGGCACATTCCATCTCTCACTCACCTGTCCCTGACCCATATCCAATAACAAGGGACATTGGGGTGGTGCACAAATGAAATCTTTACCTAGGAAAATAGAAAAACTTGTACAACACAACATTTGTTAACAAAAACTGTTTACAGAATGCAACGTGTAACTTGTATACATTGTGGGGGGCTTGGGACGGGGGTGGGGGGCCATGACCCCACAGGGGGAGTGGGACCTCAAGTGGCACCAGCCATAGGATCACCTCTTGTTGTGGGTTCAGAGTCCCCATTGGGGCTGGGATGAGTCTTGGAGATATAGGGAGGTTGGAGTGGGTCGGCGGGATCGGGCTTGGGGTGGGGCAACCTGGGAGAGCCTGGGGCTTGCGTGGCACGGGAGGCCCTGGGGATGGGGCATGGTCAGCTGCTGCCAGCAGCCACTGTGCCAGGTCCAGGACTGCAGGGGGGACATCCAGCAGGGGCAGGGGGAGCGACAGCATTAGGTGTGGGTGGCTGGGCCAACAGGTTCCACCAGACACCATGATGGCATCTAGGTGAGACATCAGTTGGTCTCAGGCCTCCATCTGGAGTGGAGTTGAGCTGGAAGGCTCTCAGCTCCCCACACTGCCCCACTTAGATCAGGTAGCAGAGATATGGTAGAAGTTGAGCTAGTTCAGGTTGATAAGTTTTTATTGTGGATGTACCCTGAATGACATATGCTGGAGTCTCATACTGTCAGCCCCAAAACATGCTCTGAATTTCTAAAAGTTAGAGTTTACAATTTCTTGATTCATAAAATGTTTAGTCCAATACGGGGAGGGGATTTATATTGAACCTTATATTGACAAATAAACAGGAATTGATCTCAGTTGAAAATCAGATCAGTGGTTGCTTAGGGGTAAATGATTTTGGTTTACTCACTCTGTTTGCACACAACAAATTAATTTCCAAACCACAATATACTTGGTATTTTTAAAAGGGGTCAGTTTCACAAAGTTGAAAGCAGTTATCCAGATCAGCTGTGCATAAAATGTGGATGTTGATTGGGAACTGCTAAAGAAAATTTTATTAAATATCCCTAAATCCACAATCCCATAATTCCCAGACTGTTCTGATATTTTTTAAAAAAAGGCTTCGAGGGTAGTGAAAGGACATATACATTTTAAAAAATTCTTTGTGAAAAGGAGAAGTAGATAATAATGAATATAAATTAGAACTAGGAATTATAGACTATTGATAAGAGACAAAAGGGCACACTGAGAAACCATTGGCTAGCAGAGTTAAGGAAATAAGGCTTATTAAAATTTTAACTTCAACAGAAAATATTGGTGCTGAGTTTAAACATGTTTTACGTTTTTATCATTTCTGATTTTCACAGTTTTGAGACATGAATGGGTTAGTTAATAATGAGCGGTGACGTGACAATACAGAGTTAGAGCTTTGTACAGTTAAAATACATATTGTCAACATCACATGTCAAAATAAACAAATAAATATCCTTAAATCAAACTCTATTAAGTTCTCAAGCAACACTCTTCTTATTTGGATTATTTTCAATGGAAATATTTCTTCATCTGTTGCTGTGTATATGCTGAAATTAGCATGTATTGACATCTATCGATAAAATTCTAATATTTCTGAGCCTTGTAATAATGAAGAAAAGGCTCGATAAACAGTTTTATTTGTATCTGGGGGAAAGTCAATGGCTATTCATACCATAATATGATATGGAAATATTTCCATTGCAACAGTCACTCTGAAGGGGATGTTTAACAGCAGCTACTAAAGTTAGGCTTTTTAAAAGTAATATGCGTTGATAACTTGTATCTGAGAGAGTTAAAAGAAATGGCCAGGTTGCATGCTAGACCAGAAATACTGATTTTTTCAGTAAGTCTTTGAATATTGTGAAATTTTAAGAGGATCATGAAAAGATTTTGTCATGGCGAATAATCGGCTGAACTTGAGCTCCCTAGGAGATACTGTGGTCAAAGGGTGAATGCTAGCCTTGAATGTCTAAACAGAGGACTATGAAGTAGGAGAAGGGAGGTTAGGTTGCCTTTTATTTGGCATCTACTATGTATACTGCATCCAGTTCTGGTGTTCACTATTCATGAAGGATGTCAAAAAATTGAAGGGGGTTTAGAGAAGAGCCATGAAAACCATGAAAGATTTGGAAAATATGCCTTACAGTGATAGATCCATGGAATACAATCTGTTTAGCTTATCAAAAGGACAAGATGGGGCTTTTTCATAGTCTGTACGGGCAGCAGAAATTTGATTATGTGAGGCTTTTCCATATAGCACAGGGGTGGGGAACCTCCAGCCTGTAGTCTGGATTTGGACTGCAGCTTGCCTGGATCTGACCCCCAAGGCTTGGGGCTGTCCTCAACATCCAACCCATGTCATGGCTTGGGGGTGTGGAAGCCCTGAGCCTTGTGGGATGTATCAGACAAGCTGCATCCCTACCCCAGACAGCTTCTGCACCCAAACCTCCACTCCTACCCCTTCCAGTACCTTCCCTTCCACCCCAGCTCCCCTCCTGCACCCTGCTCATGCCCCCTCCATCCCAGATCCTTCACCCACACCCTGACCCCTCCCTTCCAGACCCAGAACCCCAACCCTCCTGCACCCTTCCTCTCACTCAGACCCCCACCCACACGTGAATCCTGCAGCCCACTCCTGCTCAGATCAGCCTCCCTCCACTTGCTCCTGCACTCCTCCTTCTCGCTCAGAACCCTCAATTCCCAGCCTGCTCCTGCACCTTCCCTCCTGCCCAAGCTTCATACCCCAGCACACTTCCTGACAACCCCACCCACATGGAGCCCCTCATTCCCCTTGCATCACAGTCCCAGAGCTCAGAGGGGCCCACAAAAGGTACTAGCCTTGTCCCCGCCTAGGCTGTGGGGCTGGTGTGTGAGGGGAATGAGATCACCCACCCATTGTCTTCTTTTTTTGTTGTTTTTCAGTTGGGGATCACATCAGTGAAGGTTTACTGATTTATTTATTTGCTTCTCACTTGTGTGGCCCCGGAATGATTTGTTAATGCCTCAGTGGTCCCAAACCCAAAAAAGGTTCCCCACCCCCAATCTAGCAGATGATGCATAACAAAGGTCTGTGTCTGAAAGCTGAAGCTGTACAAATTCAGATGCAAGACAAAGTGAGAATTACAGGGTAATTACTCAGTAGAACAGTTTATCAAGACTCAGGTTAGAGTTTCTATCACAAGAAATGTCTAAATCATGAGTGGATGTTTTCTAAAAGATCTGGTCTGGTTCAAACAGGAATTAATTCAGGGATGTCTTATGGCCTGTGTTAGGGAGGAAAAAGACACAATTCTGCCTTCTGGCTTTCTAAGCAAAGGTGACCTAGAAGTCCCAGGTTTGCTTCTCACTACTGACAATTGTCACATGTACTCCTCCACTTCAAGCTACCGGTGAAAGCACTGATGTTGAAGGAGGGAAATATCTGTGCTGAAGACATAGATTATTCTAAGAGGAAATGATCAAATAGAGAAATAATTGGAAGGAGTTGGACACCTGATCTTTTACTGAAAGTATCAGAGAGGTAGGCAAGTTAGTCATAGAATCATAGAACAATAGAGCTGGAAGAGACTCAAAAAAGCCATTGAGTCCAGCCCCCTGCTCTAAGCAGGACCAAACCCATCAGATCAGCCCCACCAGGGCTTTGTCAAGGCGAGACTTAAACACCTCCAGGGATGGAGACTCCACTACTTCCGTGGGTAGACCATTCCAATGCTTCACCACCCTTCTAGTGAAAAAGCTTTTCCTAATGTTCAACCGGGACCTTTCCAACCACAACTTGAGACCATTGTTCCGTGTTCTGCCTTCCGTGACCACTGTGAACAGCCTCTCTCCAGCCTCTTTGCAGCCTCCCTTCAGTAAGTAGAAGGCTGTTATCAAGTCTCCCCTCAGTCTTCTCCGCTGCAGACTAAACAGTCCCAATTCCGTCAACCTTTCTTCATAAGTCATATGCTCCAGCCCCCTAATTATTTTGGTCACCCTCCGCTGGACCCTCTCCGGTGTATCCACATCCGTCCTATAAATGGGGACCCAGAACTGGACACAGTACTCCAGATGCGGCCTCACCAAAGTCCTATAAAGAGGAATAGTCACTTCTCTGGATCTGCTGGCAACGCTCCTCTTGATGCAACCTAATAAGCCATTAGCTTTCTTGGCTACAACTGCACACTGTTGACTCATGTCCAGCTTCTCGTCCACTACAACTCCCAGATCCTTTTCTGCAAAACTACTACTGAGCCAGTTGGACCCCAATCTGTAACAATGCTTGGGATTCTTCCGGCCCAAGTGCAGGACTCTGCACTTGTCCTTATTGAACCTCATCAGATTTCTTGCAGCCCGGTCTTCCAATTTGTCTAAGTCAGTCTGGACCCTGTCCCTACCCTCCAGCGTATCTACCTCTCCCCTAAGCTTAGTGTCCCATAGCTTAGTGTAGTCCGTATCTTCAAAAACAAGAAGTCCTGTGGCACCTTATAGACTAACAGATATTTTGGAGCATAGGCTTTTGTGAGTACAGACAGTGGATCCATAAAAGGTTCTGCTCCAAAATATCTGTTAGTTTATAAGGTGCCACAGGACTTCTTGTTTGTTTTTATTGAACGAGAAATTTGTTTCTGCTTTAAATTGTTAAGAAGTTGATTCACATTTTCTGCATATGGGCAGGATATTTGTTGTCTATGCTTACTATTCAACATAAGGTAAACACTCAGCTGATCCACTTAAGATATAAATAAGTAGTTTAATGCACTGTGTGGTGCATAAAACAGATGTTTGAAAACACGTGTTAGATGTTTGGGTTTTTTTAATCACCTTCATCTTTTTATAATCTGATTGTTTTCTGTAATTGTATTAAAGATTATTTTTCAGCTGTAAATGTGCCCCAGGCCATCTTAAGGATGTAGTGTTTGGCAGTCTGCTGTCAGTTTAGGTCTTTTTTCCAGCCTTGGCATTCTGGCCCTCTGGGCTGGTAGAGACTAAGACCACTGCCAAGAAAGCATACTCAGCCCCTGGGAAGAGGGAGTGTCTTGTATCCTTTGACATTGACTTACCTAGCTGATTAAGGAGTCAGGTAAGACGGAGCCACTTTTGGTCATTGGTGAGGATGAGGTGGCTACAATGCAAGGGATAAAACTATTAATGAAATGATAGGCTCTTCTGGGAAATGCAGAGATCCTTCCCCTAGTGGAGACAAACTATCAGCCGATGTAAATCAAAGACAATAGAGGTATGCTGATTTGCCCACAGTGCTGCAAGTACCTTACTGGCCTGTACTCCTACTTTAGGAAAGTGTTTGTGCATGGTGTGTTTCAAAACTTACAATTGATTTAAGATTGTTAAAAGAAGCCTAGCTTTCAGGCCACTTGTGGAAGGGATCCCTTTTCTGATTCAAAGCCTGTATTTCCAACAAGCATCTGCATAATACTTAATATTCAATAGAATAAGAGGAGAACAATGGGCATGTCCTCTACCCCAGGTTAGTAATTACTGCTGTCACTATTAATTTTCTAAAGCAATACAGTCAAATGAGTCATCATTATCTCAGTTCCATAGGTAGGACTGAGTCTTTTCCACTATCGTGCCAAATTTCATATAATGGCTGACTACAATACAGCAATAAGGATCTAGTGCAATTTTAATATAGCCACATTATAAATAACCTGATTTCCTGAATAGATCTGGTGCTTTATGTTGCTTCATTGCAATAAATTAATCACTTTGAACGAAAAAGCAAAAGCCTCTAAAGATAACTGTCATAAGCAAAAAAACCCACTTATCTGAGCAAATGTATTTTAACTTGCATTACGTAAACATATTAATAGCTTACCATCGTTTACATTTTCCAAAGACATTGCACTGAACAGATATATTAGATATATTTATGTTGTGTCAAATTAGTTCTGATAACTGTGCTCTTTTTTTTTTTAACAGATGACTCATTCAGTGTGAAAGTAACTGTTCCTGTTCGTGTGGAACAAGACGTAATGTGCAACCTAGGCTATTTTGCTGGTTGATGAGTTAATTCATTCTGGTCAGTGGGCAAGCAGGGATCTCTAAGAAATGCAGGTGGAACTATAGTCTCACCTGATAAAGATGAAACTGTCATGGAAAAGTGTGAATTCAGTGTAAAATCAAGCTGATGCTCTAGTCAGATGATGCAACTTAACTAGTGTAGATTATCATAGCACCATAGAAATCACTGGATTTACATTAAATATAATGAGTTACACCAAATGAGGATCTGGCCTGAAATGTTTAAATAAGTCCTCATGTGTGCTGATCATCCAGCTTAGATGAGACAAAAATGTACAATGCTTTTCCAAAGGAGTATAGAATAACCTGAGAACTGATTCACTTTCTCACTCTTCATGAAATATGTTCTTAGAGCAGTCTTAATTGCATTGGGTCACTCTGAAGAGAAATGGAAATGTGGCCGGTTGCAAAACTTAAGGCTTGTCTACACTGTTTTTCTTTCAGACCCTTTTATCCTACTCCCTCCATGCATTCATACAGCCAAGCAGGATAATTCAAGGTAAAAGGGTGAAATATTTACTCCAGCTCTGCGAATGACTTTTGCCAACACACCCACTTTCAGGTCGAAAAGGAAAGTGTGTGGACAAAGCATAGCTATTATTGGCCTGTGTGAAGGCTCCTTTTCCAGTGCTGTGACTGTGAACTGTGGCTGTAATGGAAATGGTCCATTTAGCAATGAGGTGGTTGTGTTAATGCGATTTTCCGACATTACTTATTTAGACCTTAGAACGTTGAAATAAGTAACACTAAAAAAAACCCTTCAGTGTAGACATAGCCTTAATGAGCTGGTTTTACATGTCCATTAGCACATTGTTTGAAGCCTTTATAGCAGAGCTAAACATTAGTCAACTTTTCCCAAGCTTGACAGAGATAAGATCAGATCAGTGGAACCTTTGCCAAGGGTTTGGTGTATCAGTGTCTTAGTCATAGGCAATGTGTGGTGGTGGGGCAAAAGGGGGCACATGCCTTCCTAAATATCATGGTAGGAGGGACAAGAGGCCAGCCAGCACCAGGGATCCTCCTGTGCCACCATGGTGGGCAGGGGCTGCGGAGTCTTGCAGGTGCTTCGAGCAGGGTCAGTCCAAGTGGGAGCTCATGCTGCCCCTGCTTGTGGCACAGTCTCAGCTTCTGCCTGGGGTTGCCAGGGAGCTGCTTCCTTTAAGGCAGCCGGCAGGGACCATAGAGCCCTGCCTGGGCTAGCCAGGCTGTCTCCATCCTCCCGGGGGTGGGGGGGCCTCCTTGGAGGACTCCTTACTTCGAAGTAAGGAGTGCAGAGCGTCTACACACATTAACTTCGAAGTTAGCCACTACTCCATTCCCGGGAATGGAGTAGTGACTTCGAAGTTAGCCTTCCTTACTTCGAAGTAAGGGAAAGTGTGTGTAGACGCTCTGCAGGCTACTTTGAAGTAGCCCCTTACTTCAAAGTTAACTTCGAAGTTAATTTGTAGTGTAGACGCACCCTAAAAGATATACCTCACGCACCTTGACTGTCTTAGTACTCTAACACAATGTCAGCCTAAAGAGGATCCAGAGTATATCTAAATTATACTTGCATCCACTTTAAAGCCCTTTCTGCTTCCAAAGACACGTAAAGAGGCTTTAATGAAAATTAAAACAACCTGTAATGGTTAACTTCAAGGTATCCATACAGTGTGTAGTTTATTGCCGTGATAGCTTTCTATAAGCAGGTCTAAAATGGAGATTTTTATAAATATTTAGGTATTGGCAATGAGGTCTTCGTGCTGAGTTTTAAAGACCAAGCCCCATTACACATATTCTGTTTCCAGTCCCAGCTGAGTGGATGTTCGGTTTTTTGCTATGCGCTCTGGCCTGACCTTTATTCCTTGTGTTACTCCAATTTGTGAAATGAGAAGTACCTGTGGCACTCCTCTGAGCTCTGCTCATTTTTGCATTTCTAACGCCAGTGATTTTCCCCAGAGGAAGTCAAGTCTTGGCACCCAGCTCAGGTGATTCCTGGTGCTTTACTCTGACAGTAGCTTTTGTCCATTTTTGCTGCTTTGGGTTAAATTTTGGAATTAAATATACTGAATTAGACAATGAATGAGGAGAAGACAACCAAGGGACCTCCTGGGTCTTTTAAAAATCTTGACCATCTAACATTTCATCCTTCATTAACTTCTACTGACCATTTGTGAAGAAAGCTTGATTTCATCCTTCAACAGCAGAAACAATGTTCTTTTGTAGCCCTTATCAACACACAAATGCAAACTGATTGCATGACTTTTTCCTCCCTTAATGCCTTTCAGTTGCTGCGGTTGAACATTTACATGAGATAATAATGCGTGATAGGGCAGTAGTTGTCACAGATGTGTATTATCTCTCACGGCTAATAGGCTGAATTCATCTTCACTGTAATAAGGTTAGGTCTGGACTGATTTGACGCAGGGAGATTAACTGCAGGAATTAATATTTTAGCTTCCCCAGGTCAAACTTCATTCTTTAAAAAAAAAAAATCTTTATTTTGGGTAAAAATCACTTGTATGAAAACCTCTAGGGCAAGGCTTCTACAATCACCTAAATGCAATCTAAACTCTATGTTGAGTCAACAGCACTACTCCAGTAAGTAAAGTTACTCACACATGGTAGTGTTGGCAGGATTGAGTGCCTAAACATTATGGTAAGATTCAGAGGAGAAAGCAGCTTAAATTTCTTACAGGTAGTGTTGGATCTCTCTCTCTCTCTCTCTCTCTCTCTCTCACACTCACACTCTCACACACACACACACACACACACACACACACACACACACACACACAGAGTGGGGAAGGAGAGGCATGCTCAGGGCAGGCGGCTGGGGTATGTGTGTATGAGGGGAGTGCAGGGCATTATTTGTGGAGGGACTGAACTCCCCCTAAGATTTGTACTGGGATGCTGCTTGCTGTTCTCCTCTGTCACTGTCAGGGAGTGACAGAAAGCTCACAGCATGGGTCATTCACTCCTTTTCCCCCTCTCCTCCTCAAGCAGCAGGGAGCGGAATGCAGGCCCCCATGCTGTGTGCTTGCCCTCCCCTCGCTCCCTGAGGGGAAGGGGAACTGCACACAGCCTCCCCATACAAATCCTGGGTGGGGTGAAGCTTCAGCACCTCCTGCCCTCTCTATATGGTGCAGTGCGGGGGAGAGGCTTGGGGTTGGAGCAATCCCAGACCAGTGGGGGAGCGCATCCCCAGTCATCCCCTTTAACTGCCAAGCTGCTGCTTAGCACGGCAGTCTGAGCAGAAGCCCCTGGAGCCCATCTGAGAATGTGCCGTGCCTCCTGCAGTCAAGTGCCACAGCCAGCCAGCTCCTGTCTGTAGTAGCACACCAGGGTGCACCAGCTTACTTTCACCTCTGGTCAGATCACCCAAAATACAGCTTGACAGCCTAGCTCTGCTCACATTGACATTAATTAGGTAAAACTCCACAGTCCAGTAAGCTAAAACAATGTTAGCCACCAGTGGTGAAGGGTTACCTAACATGACAGAAAATAGAATGCTGCGATAGAAATTCATGGTATGCTCTCAATTGACTACAATCTGAACAAGAACCAGAGGTCATCCAATGGAATTAAGTTGCAGCAGGTTTGAAACAAAGTATGTCTTCACACAGGTCACAGTTAACCTCTGGAACTCATTGCTGGGGGATGTTGTGAAGGCCAAGACTATAGCAGGGTTCAAAAATGAATTAACCAAGATGGTCAAGAATGTAGTCCCATGCTCTGGGTATCCCTAACCTCTGGCTGCTAGAAGCTGGGATTAGATGACACAGGATGACTCAGTGATTGACTTTTTGGTTCATTCCCATTGAAGCCTCTAGTCTCAGCCACTGTCAGAAGACAGGATACTAGACTAGATGAACAATTGGTCTGACCCAGTGTGATTGTTTATATTCTTAACTCCCATGGATTTCACAGAGATTAAATAAAAAATTAGCAATAAGCTCCATCCTAAACTCTTTGGCTACAAGCTACACTAGTGAGTTTTGCCAACAAAACCCTGGTTTTGTCAACAAAACTGGTGGAATGGCCACACACAAAATGAAGTCTTGTGGCACCTTATAGATGAACAGATATTTTGGAGCATAAGCTTTCATGGGCAAAGACCTGCTTCATCACATGCATGATGAAGTGGGTCTTTGCCCACAAAAGCTTATGCTCCAAAATATCTGTTAGTCTATAAGGTGCCACAAGACTTCTTGTTGTTCTCAAAGCTACAGACTAACATAGCTACCTCTCTGCTACACACACAAAATGTGCTTTGTCAATAGTATGTCAAAAAAGTTGGCACTTCTGCCAACAACCTTTCGCCTTTCCCAGATGAGGAAGAGCGCCTTTTGTCGACAGGCCAAAATAATAATAATAATTAAGAACACAACACTGTAAATTTACAGGGGACTTGATTTGAAAATGTTGCCTCCCATAGTTTATGATCTTATTTATATTTTCATTTTTGTAACCTAGAAGAGTGCTTCGCAGCTCAGTTTAGGACATTTAACCCATATATCATGAATTATAATAAAAATGCATTCCGGAGCTAAGCCAAAGCCATTTAAGTCAATGGGAATCTTTCTACTGACTTTACTGGACTTTTGAATCAGGCCTTAAGTGTATTTAATAAGATTGTTATTATAATAAAGCATGAACATGTATAATCCATATTGATTTTAGGACCCAAATTGCAACTGATCTAAAATGGTTTAGATCACAAATGATGGTAGAGGAGCCTGGAGAAGAAGTATAGAGAAATCTCAGCTTCCTTTGTATTACCCAGTTTAGTTAATATGATCTCATCTAACAAGACTGTAGAAGATACAGAGCTATCTTTGCTTCCCTTCACATAATTACATTGTACATCATGTCATAGTCCTTGGCATACAGTAAAATAATTATAAAATTTATGTTAAAGTTTTATGATATCCAGATTTTATTAGGAATACTTTATTAGTGTCACCTTCTTGCAAATAATTCATCCCTGTAAATCTTTACTTTTCTTATGTTTCTCCACTATCAAATGATAGGTTTAGTCAGTGAATAAAAATCAAAGATGTTAGTGGCTTTAAATCCTGTTTCCCTTTAGTTAGAACGAATACTCAACTTTGGAATCAGGCCTGAGATGCTGAAGCCACAGCAAAGGTCTGATCCTGAAAACCTTCACTCAGATGAATTAGTTCTTACTTGCTTGCAGACCTCTTGAAGACCTGCTCAGGGTCATTCTTCCGGGGTTTGATTTCATGCCTCTCGAAAGGACACACAAAATTGACTTCTCAGAGGTCACAGTCAACCCCTGTTGAAACTCTCCTGGCAACCTTGTTCACAAGTACAACCAAGTAAGCTAAGTGCAGATAGGTCAATTCTAGCTACAGAATTGCCATAGCTAGAACTGCATATCCACAGTTGATGTACTTCTCCTAGCATACCCATAGCCATAGGGTGTAATTTGCCCCTTTGCAGATGAGCCACACAAGGCCTATATGTCTCTCAAGTGCCCAAAATAAGCCTTAAGTTGTGCCTTTGCCATGTGCCGTAAGGACCGCCTGTATGAGTAAAGTTTTCAGGGCTAGCCCTTGATGTTCTGGCAAACGTAAACAGTGCCATAGCTGCCAAAGGGAGAATGAGGTGAATGCTTATTCTAAAATGGCAAAATGGAAAGCTGCCAAATATCTATTTATTCTTTAGTGCCATTTAATCAGCAGCACTGTGGCAAAGTTCTACTCAAGTTTGGAAATGTGGCAGGAATATAAATGATGATGGGAGTTCCATCTGAAAACAATAGAGACCTCCAAGTTAAAAACAGACAACACCTAGTAGGTCACGTACCCATCCCCCTGCTAAGGAAGAATTGTTCTTACAGTGCATTTCCTAGTGCTTTATTCAGTCTGGTATTAGATGTCTCCTGTGATGGGTCAGGTCCATACCCTTCAGGCTCTTTGTCCCTTTACAAATTTGTCCTCATTTAGGCTATGTCTACATGACCAAGTTATCTCAAAATAACAGCAGTTATTTCAAAATAACTTTGGCATTGTCTAAATGATACAATCGCTATTTTGAAATAAATTCTGGTAAACCTAATTCCCTGAGGAATAACGCCTGTTTTGAAATAGGCCACAATGGGCTCCCATGGCACTATTTTGAACTAGCGCTATGGACCTGGAAATGCTATTTTGAGATAGCTAGGTGCCATTTTGAAATGCATTTTGCATGTGGTTGTGTTATTCAAAATATATCCATTTCTTATATCTTAATTTGAAATAGAGCTATTGTGTACACGTAGCCTTTAAGTGAGGCATGATAATGAGATAATAGGCCTGATCCTATGTCTAGTGAACTCAGTAGTAGAAGCAAGCCAGTTGAAATATTTAAAACTTATCTGAACAGAAATGAACCAAATTAAAGCCAAAAAGCAAAGGATGTTGTTGTGGTAAAGACATCAGGATGGGTTTAAATTTTTGGCTCTTCCATGAACTTCCAGTGTGAACTTCAGTGGTCAGTTAGGCCTTGGGTTACCTATCTCCCACCATTTGTCTATTTTGAGTAATTAAACTGTAAGATCTTCAGAGCAGGAACTGTCACTGAGGCTACATCTACACTACCCTAGAAGATCAACCTGCTCTGGATTGATTTCCAGGGTTCAGTTTCCTTTGTCTAGTATGGACATGTGAAATCGACCTCTCAGGGGTCACAGTCGAACCCTGTACTCCTTGCAAGGTGCAAGGAGTCAGGGAGGTCGATGGGAGAAACTGTCTCCTTAAACCGAGTACAGGTGCATCAATTTTTCGCTACACAATTGACATCGCTAGAATTCCATATCTGCAGTTGACTTTCTGGTCTAGTGTAGACATAGCCTTAGAGATTAGATATTTACATATGTTCATGGTCAGTGCTCCTCGAATACAAATAAATAATAACTATCTTGGAGGGAAAAAAATCTACAAACTATTTAGTGCAAACTCTCCTAGAACTTTACACTTTTCTCTGACAGGCTTGTTGTGAACCTTCACCTTGTACATTTATACAGTATTGTGAGTTAAAATGAACCAAATCTAAACTGTTGTGGCACATGAAAACTGCAAACAAAGGAAGGCAGCTTTTTTCCCTAATCCCCTGAGATTTATTCTGACAGTTTGCAACAAGATGAAATGGATAATGGAAGTCCCCTGTCACAATAACTCAGTTTAAATGTATTGTCAGATTAATAGACTGGGTTATCCACTATTCCAGGGAGAAAAATGGCTCGTCATTTCAAATCATGCCCTTTTTTATAACATCCAATCAAATTAATGGAATGTTCCAAATTTAGATGTCTGCCAACAGCCAGGCATTTTATGCTTTTTGTAATAAAAAATTATTTATTTTTAGTGCTTGCCAAATAATTTCCAGTTGCAACAGCAACATCTGTTGGTAACTGTGCATTTGATCATTCAAATGAAATTCTATCCCTACACTCTCTGTAAAATCCCCATTAGTTTGTACTCTGCTTAAAGTCTGTATCAAAATATTATTATACAGTTCTGGTGACAGGTCACTCAGCTGGCCAGTTACAGATGGCAAAGCACTGGTAAAATCGCAGTTGAAATAAATCTATCTTCATCCCCATCATGAATGGAAATTTAGACCCCAGACTTGCAAAGCTGATGCTTATACCAGGGCAGGCAATCTTTTTCTATTGGGAGCCACTGGCCTGCAACAAAAATCTGTCTGGGGCTGCACATCACTCCACAGGGGTGCGTGGAGGCTTGGGATGCCCTATAGGCTTTGGGACGGAGCCAGAAATGAGGGGTTCAGGGTACAGGGGTGTTCCAGACTGGGCCAAAGAGTTGGGATTGTGGCAATAGGCTCAGAGCTGGAGCATGGGGTAGAGGTAGAACAGGGGACTCATGGGTCAGAGAAGGTTTAGGGTGAGAAAGAAAGCTCTGGGAGTTGAGGTTTTAGAGGGGGCTCAGCCTGGGGCTGGGGTTTGGGAACAGGTGAAGGCCGCCAGCTTCATCCAGGCATCAGGTACTGCTTAACCCAGGTGGTTCCTGTGTGGCAGTGCAGCTGGGGTGAGGCAGGCTTCCTGCTTGCTTCTAGAAGCCGCCACTATGTGATCAGGCATCTCTCTGTGATATGTACTGTCCCTGTCCACAGATGCCCCCTCTGCAGCTTCAATCGGCCACAATTCCCAGCCAATGAGAGCTACGGAGCAGGCACTCAGGGCCTTAGAGATTCCCTGGTCCCATGTCCCTGCACTTGGGAGCCACAGGGGGAGCTGACCACCCTGGCACTCAAACTTGCCCCCATATTATGGTGAGCAACACTTGATTTCTGGCCCATGGCAGAGACTTGCCACAAACCGGATGATATTACACAGGGGACTTGACCCAGCCAGCAGGCTGGGGGTTCTGCACCCATGGCTTTAGATGCAAGCCTAACATGGAGCGTGTGAATTGTCTCACTGAATGTTGCACTGCACTGGGGCCAAAACAGGGTTATAGAAATCACCCTGAGAGTCCATCAGGCCAATTTTTCTACTGATGTAAAATGACACAGCACCATTAAAGCAATGGAGCTGTTAATTTACACCAGTAGGTAAGTTGGCTGACTGAATTTAGATCCTTTTTATAATTTTTTTAGCCCATCCTGTGTGATTACATAGGTCAGTTTAAAATCTTCTGTAAAGGATTTCACCCTCTGTTAAATTCAATATAAAAGGACTGTGCCTTTCCAATCATTACTATTTATCACATTTTGGGGGCAATTAGCGTGCTCAGTGTTACACAAAATCGTCAGGAGAGGACTAACTCTATTTGTCAGAGCAGGTCTTATTAAATGCAGAGAGATTATGGTAATTATTTAGTTAAAGGTGAACAAGTTTAGTGAAAACCAGACAAACCTTTTCCCATCCCTTGAACTGAACCAAAGGCCGTCATTTCCTACGGTTTGGATGAGTTTAGTTTTGGCCCAATCCACCATATTGACTTCTATTGGACCATTCATATGCTTAAAATTAAGCATGTGCTTAAGTGGATCAGGGTGTTAATCTTATACCTCTAGCTCTGACTCCTAGGCTACGTCTACACGTGCAGCCAACATCGAAATAGTCTATTTCAATGAATAACGTCTACACATCCTCCAGGGCCGGCAACGTCGATGTTCAACTTCGACGTTGCTCAGCCCATCATCGAAATAGGCGCAGCGAGGGAACGTCTACACGTCAAAGTAGAACACATCGAAATAGGGATGCCAGGCACAGCTGCAGACAGGGTCACAGGGCGGACTCAACAGCAAGCCGCTCCCTTAAAGGGCCCCTCCCAGACACACTTGCACTAAACAACACAAGATCCACAGAGCTTACAACTGGTTGCAGACCCTGTGCCTGCAGCATAGATCCCCAGCTGCTGCAGAAGCAGCCAGAAGCCCTGGGCTAAGGGCTGCTGCCCACGGTGACCATAGAGCCCCGCAGGGGCTGGAGAGAGAGCATCTCTCAACCCCCCAGCTGATGGCCGCCATGGAGGACCCGGCAATTTCGACGTTGCGGGACGCGGATCGTCTACACGGTCCCTACTTCGACGTTGAACGTCGAAGTAGGGCGCTATTCCTATCTCCTCATGAGGTTAGCGACTTCGACGTCTCGCCGCCTAACGTCGAAGTTAACTTCGAAATAGCGCCCGACGCGTGTAGACGCGACGGGCGCTATTTCGAAGTTGGTGCCGCTACTTCGAAGTAGCGTGCACGTGTAGACGCAGCTCTAGTCTGTCATTTTGTGGCAGTGGCAATTTGGGCAGCATTCTGACTGGTTTCTAGCATTTCCTCAGTAGTGATGACCCCAAAGTTATAATGTTGGTTCATTAGTAGACATGATGACATGGAGTTTTTGATAGTGTTTTGGCTATTAACTAGCTGATGTAGGGCTTCTGGGGCCTTTTTACAGTTGTTGTTGTGCAGAGACTATGTAACTGTGAAAGAGTCTTTTCATATGATGTTTTGTGTGTACCTGCAAGGAAGATGATTCTGAATTTCCATGCCAGCACAAGTTGCAAAATATAAGCCTTCAAACAGCATCTTTGTTCATTAGTGAATGTGCAGTGAGTTATCCTGGTTTGCATCTGGATAGCAGCAAATTGCTAGTTTCAATAGTTCTCAGCATCTCTGAGCTGTAATCACTGTCTAGGAGATTTTTTTGCTCTGACATTGCATTGTTGGGAGTACTGCAAACATATTTCTTCAGCCTCTGGGGGACTCCTGCTGTCAGGCAGTAAACCTAGGACACATGAAATTGTTATTTTCAAGTATAAACCTCTTCTATTTCAAGATGCTCATAGGCACCAGTTTACATTCTAAGTTGTCCTCATGTGTAGGCTTGTCCACCTCTTGTGATGTGTACATCATACCTATCTCTCTCCTTTGCATAGTTCTTTTTAACAGTGAGTGTCAGAAGGTTTACTTTAAAAAAAAAGTCATCTGCTCTCTTAATTAGGCCTTTTTCCTTCCATGAGCTATATGACAATCAGTTAGGAAGATGAGTTTTTATCTTTCCAAGATGATCACATGCAGCAAGCTCACTAAGTGTGTACTGATTGATGAAAGTGGCAGAAAGGTAGATCGGCTTTGAAGTCTGGATTTTTAATGGAGGAAGATTTTTTTTTTAAGTTCATCAGAAAAATAAGGCAAGAAGCACAATAAGGAAATCCAAGTGCCACATGTCTATTCACTTCATAACCAAAGGCAGCTCAAGTCACTGGGGACTCACTTCAGTGTTTCCCTCTCTTTGATTCCCAAGCCTTGTTTTGCATCACCAGCTGCCACATTACAGCCTCAAAGTGGCTGTTTTTTCAGTTGAACTCCTGGAGTGGCAGAACAATTCCTGGATGGTTCCCTGATGTAGCTTCAAAGTCCATTCATCACCGTTTAATTTTTTTTAAAAATCTGTTTGCTATGGAGTTGCTATAAAATATGAGGCCATGAATCATGAAATAAACTCACAACGTTTTTCTCGTAGATCACAGCCTATCCTGTTTCCCATCCCTGATTGCTTTGTTGTGTTCTGTCTCCCATATTCTTCCTTTTACCCCTGTTTGGGATAGCGATCAGTGGCTGTTATGCAGCGTGTGCAGGGATGGTGTCCCCAGCCTTTATTGGCAAGAACTTGGGAATGGGTGGCAGGGGATGAATCACTTGATTACTTGCTCTGTTTTTTCCCTCTGGCATTGCCCACTGGCAGAAGACAGGGTACTGGGCTAGACGAACCTTTGGTCTTACCCAGTATGGTCGTTCTTATGTTCTTATGCGATCCATGTGCACTTGTTTCCATTTTCTGTTCTTTTCCTTTAACCTTTCCCCATTCCAATCTCACCCATACCTTCCCATCTGCCACCCATCCTTTCCATTTCCCTCTTCCCCTCTTCCCATTCCTATCCTTTGTCAAGCCCATTCCCTTTGGTCGTGCTTGTTTCTTCTCCCCACCTTCCCTGATTTCCTTACAGAAAGTAATTCTTGCATAGATGTTTTGCATCTTTCAGCAGAATTCAGTAGACTGGGGTTGGAACCCCTGGCCTGAGTGCCATGCTTAGCAGTGAGCTGCTTTTCAGTGGCACATGGTGGGACCTCGGTCCCTCTTCTCCTCTCCTCATGCAGCAGGGAAGCAGAGAGGGATGGGCAAGTCCTATCTGCAAGCCGGCCAGCAGAAGGGCATGCACCTGGGCTGCATGCCTGCCCCCTCCACATGGAGCAGTCCAGCTCCGCACAGCTTGGGAAGTTGCAGCCCAGTAAGTTGCTGCCTGGGATGGGAGGATGTGTGGGCAAAGAGGGGCCCTGGTGGGGTGGGGGGCTGGCCCAAGAGGGACCTGGTGGAGGAAATCAGCAAAGATAAGCCCTGGCAGGGGAGGAGGCGGGTCGTAAGTGAAACTTCACTTGATGGGATAAAAGTCCAAATTTGCAGGGGAAAACGCCAAGGAAAGTGTTTGTATGTCCTCATGACTAATAAAATTTCTGAACCACACGCAGCCCCATAACACATTGGAGCACTGCCTTAAACTGTAACAGAGAAGTGCATGTGTGGCAGAGGGTAGACAGCCCAGGTGAAGAACATTGCTCAGGGTTGATCTTCCGGAGTTCAATTTCCTTTGTCTACCCCTTTTCTTCTTGCTGTTAATGTGCAAAACTGGAAACAGCTACTGCCTGCTCGGCTTGCTAAATAGGTTTCTCTTATTTTCATAAATCACCGGAGTAGAATTTGAATAAGCCATGGGCCGTATTCATGTCCATTCTTCAGGTTTTATTAACATGTCATTAACTCTCAGGACCCTTGCCTGAGTAGAGTCCCACTGCCTGTGTAGAGTCTCATCTCCTGGGAATTGCAGGGGCTTCACAAATTAAAAGAGCCAACTGAAATGTCAGTGTCAGCCACCTGCAACTTTTCTGCAACAGCTAAATTATGCATCACAATGCATGACATCAAACATTTAGCAATTATTCAGTTAAAATAGTTGTGGGGCTCTGGTTTGAAAAAAACACAAGCAAAACCCTACACGTGTTTTTGTACTCTATGGGGTGGCTGTGTAAATTACAAGTAATGGGGTATGTGTGTAAATTACTGATTTTTTTTTTAAAAAATAGGCAGTTCAATCAGAGCTTCATTCTACCGTAAACCCAGTTATGTTCAGCCTGCCAAGTCAGCTTGGCTGTCCACAAGAGTGTGGGTAAGGCCATGAATAATTCCTAAACTAGGTTTTTTTTCTGTCTAAGAAATGTCACGTGTCTTGTGCTGCCATTCGATAACCTTCTGCCCTGGTCTCTGAGGTCCCACCTCCTAATAAACTGAAGACATCTGTTTAAAAATCATAAATATGTCTTGAGATAGGATGCTGGGGCAGCTTCAGCCAGGGTCCATACTCAGAAATCAGGCCTGGATAAATCAATGGGCACTGGCTGCATCTTGAACAGGGCCTCATCTCAGGCCTTGCCAGGGAAGGTTTGTGTTTACAAAGCTGGGCAAGGTGAGGGGCTGAGCTTCCAGAAAGGGCGGAGCCTTGGGTGGATGGGATGGGGCCAGGGCGCAGCCAGACTTCCAGGTCAGCGGGATCACACAACACCACCTCCCCAGCTGTTAGAGCTACATGGAGCATGTGGCGCAGTGCTCCAGCAGTGATTTTAAGAGATGGAGACTCCAGCCTCTGCTGCAGTAGTAGTGGTGGTACCCAGAAGCCCCAGGCTCCTTTGAATCAGCAGGTTTTGGGGCAACTGCCACCTTTGCCTCCCCGGCCCCTTTGGTGGGCCTGCTTGGTCCTGCCTTAACATGGAAGGACTGCGCTTGATGACTTCCTGAGGTTCTTTCCAGCCTTACATTTCTATAATTCTGTGATGACAGATTAGCCAGGTCAAATCTGAATGAGTGGCATTGTGATCCCATGTACCGTGTCACAACACTCGGGGTATGGCTATACTTATGGGGAGTGCGGGGTCGATGCATCGCGATCAATCTTTCAGAGATCAAATTTGCTGCATCTTCACTCTCTGGGCTTGGCCGTCGACCCAGCTACTCCATGCTATCGTGTGGAGTAAGGAACATCGGTGTCAGCCTGAAGAGTCCCAATCTACACCAGGAAACAAAGTTGATCCTGGTATGTCAATTGTAGCTATGCTAATGGCATAATATGAACTGCATACCTGGGATTGACGTTGTTCTCTCATATAGACCAGGCCTCAGAGTGGGCAGATGGGCCCAACCATGAGACAGATGCTGCTGCTGTGCAGTGAGTGAAGGACAAGCTGGGGTGGGATTAGGACAGAGGGCGCTGCTGTGGTGATTGATACACCATCAGCCATTTAGTGTCGTGCATCTGCTGAATGAGGAGGTTACATCTGCCTAGGATTACCATTACTATGTAGCATTCAGTGTCTGAGAACAGTCAGTAAAAACATATGCCTGAATTCTTTCCCTGTTCTCAGCAAAATGAATGAGGGATCTGTCATTAGTTTTAGTGGAAGTAGGATTGAGATACTACTCTTCTTAACCAAGACCTCAAAAATGATGTCACCTATAAAAGCTTTCTACACTCTATACACATATAGGGGGACAAAGCTGGTCCGTGCCAAAGATAACTGAAAGTTCTGAAAGGGTAGCTCCTGTAGAATAAAGCTCCAGCAAATATAAATGATTTGCAAAAAGTGTGAGAAATGGACAGATAGCCCATATCTCATTCATGGGTGGCCAGTCCTTCCTTGGTCTCTTTGCTGAGATGTCAAGGTGGGCTACTCAGAACGTAGACATCTGAGTACAGGTTGAGGCTCTCATCTAGCACTCTCAGAACCTGACTGGTGCCAGCCACGAGAATTTGCCAAACCATGGGTCGGGGGGGTCATTATTGCTTAGCAGCATTACCAACACTTCCACAGTTTACTGGGCTCTTAGACATTTAGGGGTAAATTGCAGCTAAATAACAGCACAGAGCACTGAGAGCCAGGACTGGTGGCTGTAAACAAACTTTATGGGCCCATAGGAGACTTGGCCACACCCATGACAAGTGGTTTTCTGGCTAACTAAAATCATGCCAGATTGCAGCTATTGCTGGAAGAGAGCGTTTTGGATTCGAGGGGTTCTACCAGTAGTATGATTGAAATCATTCTCTTTCTCTTCAGGGTCTACGAGCAGGTCACCACTGAGCAGACCAGTCACTGTAGAGCGGAGGGCTTGGTGTACCACCTCACACAGGGGAGAGTTAAGGAGAGAAGGTAATGACTAGCTACTGTTCCAACATTATGTATGCAGAAGAGAGTAGCTTGCTTGCTTTAAACACACATACATACACACGCACAAAATGCTCACAGTATATTGTTACAATGGGTTAATATATATTTGGTGTCTGATGGAAAATGTGTGAGATCATTTGAGACTCAACTGTGTTAATGTATAATTGCTGGGGTTTTAACAGAACATACTGTACCACTGACTACTTTGAAATTCTAAACAAATAGCAGGTGGGCTTGGGAGACTGTTAATTTGCTTTTCACCTGGCATCTTTGTCTAAATGCGCTTGTTTCAAAAGTTGCTGGGGAGTATCTGCACAGGTCTCCCCATTCATTATTTTCCTTGTCTCTGTCCAGTACCCACACAATTATCCTACTGTTTTCAGGCTGTCTATGGGGCTGCTAAAGGCCACAAGATGGTATTTAGTATCCAATCTACCTCCAGCTGAAATCATTTGAAAGATTCTCATTAACTTCAGTGGGAACTGGAGTGGGCCTTCTTTCATCACCACTCTGTGCTGGCTGCATCCAAATGCGTATTTATTTCAGTCTTTCTTACTATGCACCAGGATTCAGAAAGAGAAAAAGTATTTGTAGCAGGTGGTCTATTGTTGAATGGAGAGTTGGTTTGGAAATTTTCAAATTTTGAATTTGCAGAAAAAGGGACGCTTTTTCAAATTTTGTTTAAAAACAAATTAGAGTTCAAGAATTGAATTTTTAAAATGTGGAACTAGCACACACAAAAAAATGCCCCTGTTTCCAGCCAGCTCTAATGAAGACAAAGGTTGTGGTCTTATTTAAAATGGCACAGCTAGCGAGCTTAATGCATATGTCTTTTATGATATTATCTGCATATATTTTATTATTTGAAAATATTGTTGCCATGCCAGCAGAAGGTCAGCTTTAACATCATCCTGAGTGATTTTAATAGGAGGTACGAAACTGAGTCTGTTTTAACAGCTGCAAACTAAGTTGTATAAAATAGGAATGACAATGTGATTATAGCACACAATGTATTGTACTGGTATGTCAAAGCTCCATTATTGATTCAGTAAATGAATGACAGTTAGTGCCTGACATTTTCTGAACACACAAATATATCAACCACTACTTTCTCAGTTGCTTCGGAGTGGGCAAGGAGGGAGGGAAGCAGAAACAGGTGACATGATAAATTCTCAACAGAAGGATAATTTATTTTCATCGATATCCATATATAAGGCACTGTGGCGTCTATGTGTGAAACTTAATCTCCGTTCTTTGTGTGGGATTATCTAAATCCACCAGTATGTCTCACTTCGAATCCATCACTAAGGATGAAATATAGACAACCTGATGACTAATATACCTGGAAAGGGGTAGAAGGAACAATGCAGAGAACACCAGCAATTATGTGTAGTTTTCTCGAGATTTTACCTGCCGTGAAAAGCATCACATAATATATAAAAGCCTTGCGAGCCCTCTAATGGCACCCGACAGCTTCTGTTTTTGTGGAAGCCAGGAATTGATCAGAGAAGCAGTGTACGTTTAGCTAGGCCTTGCATGTTGGCAAATACACTTATCTGGCACCCAACTGTGACCATGTAGCTTCTTTATTTCCTCATTTTGGTATAAAGAGTCGGAGCAAAAGACACAACATATCCAGCCTGCACGAGAGAGGACATATCCTCGTCCCTTAAGGTCCTGTGGACTCTAATGTGAGGCTGAGAACATTTCATGTGTATGGAATTATGTGCTCTTACATAAAGGTGATGCAGGACTGCAAATGATATCCACACTCATCTCCCCAATGGGCCGTATCTTGCAATCTCCTCTTAATTCTTACCTCAGGCAAAACTCCCATTATAGGGGTCCTGTGCGTGTGTGTCTGCTATACAAATAATACAGGTTGGACCTCCCTGGTCCAGCATCCTTGGCATCCAACCAGTCCCAAACAAGAGAATTGGCCAGACCAGGGGAGATCCCTTGACTCCAGCTCACCAACCCACCTCCCGTCTCTGCTGCCAGCTCGCTTCTGTCCCAGCTGCCCCACTACCCACCCGCAGCTCTTGGCCTGCCTGGGCTGCTGGCCCCAGAAGGACTGCTGTCATCCCTGGTCCTAGTCCTGTTAGAGTTAAATTGGCAATTTATGGCTTCTATTTTGTTTTTAGATAGACTCCAGTTTGTCTCTGCTTTCAATATGGATTCCATAAGTGGCTTCCATTTTGAAAGATGGCTGCCGACGTGGGCTTGTCTTCTCCCCTGAAATAAGGCAGGAAGATTAAGGTGAGAAGACTAAGGCAGGAAAATGACTCTAATCTTCCCAGAGACAGGAGCCTATAAAAAGGGGTGGAGCTCGCACCTCAGCGCTCTCTTTCTCTCTCTCTCTCTCTCCAGTATCCCGTCAGTGCTGGTAGCTAGGGCAACTGCTGCAAGGCTGCGTAGGCCAGTCAGACAGAGGAGCTGGAGACACCGGCTGGTAGACACTAGGGTGGCAGTCAGAGAACTGCTGCGACTTGTAGGTGGGTCTAATTTTTGTTTATTTTAGTTTATTTTGGGGAAAGCTCACACTTACACACACCTATAGGTCATTTCCTTTAGGCATTCCCCACACAGGACTGTGAGTCAAAAGCAGAAGAAAGAAAATGGAGGAAATCAACATTCCTTTTCCAACAGTTCTGTATCCAGTTCCTGACACCCCGGTGGTTAATCCCTGTGTCCTCCTTCTCGTCCAGGACATAGTATTGGGTTTTTTTTTGTTTGTTTGTTTGGTTGGTTTTTTATCTTTTCCTTGTGATCTTACCATGAGGGTCTGAATCAGGCTAACATCCAAGCCGTTATTTATTTTTGTTTTCTTATGTTGTAGGGAGTCCTAGTTTCATTTGGAGTATTGTATTATATTGTTCATGTTATTAATAAAAACCCTGTTATTTTTATTCAACTTACCTTTGTTGTCACTGCACAATAACCGATGACACAGGCAGAGGGGGATAGAGCTCTGGAAGCTAGCCCATCTTCTGTTGAGTAAAACTACAGTTCAAACTGTCTCGGGCTAACAGCTCCAGCATTGGACACTGGCCCCACCCCTGGCTCCTGCCCCAGCCAAGCTGCTGGACCCAGCTCTGGCTCTGCAGGCACCAACCTCACCGGGTGCCTAGCTCATCAGAGCCACCAGCCCCCCTTCCACCGGTCTCCCTGCCCAGCAGGGATTCCTGCGAGCCTCCGGGTCTCCTGCAACTAGCTCCCTGCCCCAGAGCTCTCTGCCCGACTACGGATATTGCTGGACCAGAGAGTGCCAGTTTTCAGAGGTGCAACCTGTACATTATAATAATTAGAGCAGTTTCTGTGCATTGTAACCATTACATTTGTAACCCTTTTAGTACATTTGCTACCTAAAGACTGTACTAATTGTGTTTTATCCTATCTTACTATTTCATTTTTTAAAATGTTGTAGCTGCTGGGAAATTTAGGAATAATTTTGTTGCTACTAATGAACTGTAACCTGTATAACTGGTAGCCTTCAGGGAAAGGAGAGAGAGAAAGTTCTTAGAAATGCACAGATTCTGCACTGGGCTATGTTGTTATTGTATGTTTCAAGGGGATAAAGCTCAGAACATGCAAGACTAAAGGTACACAGATGAAGGTTTGTGCAGTTCACAGCAAGTTTTATTGTGCCTATCAAATCTCTTAACAATGCTGCACGTTTCTGAGCTCCGTCTACTGCCAGTTCATCTGTTAATTATTTGCATAAATACAGAAATAGAGTGCTCTTGTAACACTGGTTTTTTTATAGGTCTCACATAGGATTTCTAAAAGATTAAGAGCTAAGCTCTGTCCTCAGACACTTGTGCACAAAGACCACTGAAGTCAGCAGAATTTACATGCAAGTTTTTGAGGAGAGAATTTAGCCCATCTCAGCATGTTCTAAATTTAAAGGACAGTTGGAATGGGAGAACATGTGGAGGTTATTTTAGAAGATGGAATATATGGAGCAATTTTGGAAGAAGCTTGAAATCCAATTAGGGAAACTCAGTTAAAGGTTTTACATTAACTCATTAAAGGATGGCAGATGTGGGAGGTCTTCAAAGCAAAGAAATGTTTGTTAAATGAGGAAAGGCTGCATAGCTGTGTTTTGTGGTCATGTCCAGAACTGGAGTACTGTATTCTGGGATGCAGTTACAGAAAGACAGACAGACTCTTCCAATGAAGCCTAGAAACTTGCTTTGGGGGATTTGATAGTCCCATATTCAATACAGCTGAGTTGAGCATCCAGCTATTTGTAGCTCAAGAAACAATTCTGATTTGCTGGCCGCAGAACGTGCTTTGGCTTTGGGCCCATGCACAAGAATTTAGATGAACATACTATCAATGCAACAATTGCAAGCTGAGATTGAAAGTGAGGATATTTCACTGCTTTTAATTTGGGGGCTGATATGAACAGGCTACAGAGAGAGACAGGTGCCTTGCAAGCTCCTCTGCAAAGGTGGAAGAAGTACCCCCAAAGTTACTTGAGTAAAAGTACAGCTGCTTTGGAAGGAATGTACTTAAGTACAAGCCCTGGTGTGCCTCGTGAAAACTACTTGAGTAAAAGCGCGCACACACGTCACATCTAGGGGTATGTCTATACTTATGGGCGAGGGGTTTGGTGCGCTGCAATGAATCTTCTGGGAATTGATTTTACTGCGTGTGAAGATGCAGCAAAATTGATGTCTCCGGACTCAGCTATTGACCCTGGTACTCCACTCAGACACACAGAGTAAGGGACATTGGCACAAGCCCAAAGATCCCTGATCTATGCCAGGGAAGAAAGTTGATCCTGATATGTACATTCTAGCTACTCAAATGGCATGGCTAGAATTGCATATAGGGGATCGACTTCGATCCCTAGTGTAGACCAGACCTAGATTGTACTCAAGTATCCAATTAACTTTATTGCATACTACTTCCACCTCTGCTCTTCTGCATGCCTCTCAGACTTACCTGCAAAGTCCAGGTTTTTCCTGCAGGGCTGGACCCACACACTTTGCAAACACATCTATGGTGTTACAACCCAGTAAGCCAAATTCAGTGCTGCCTTCTGTTGGATCAGTGGGGTTAAATGGTATAAACCCACGCAGAATTCAAGCCCTTATCAGACCAATTCAGTGCTGTTATATCCCTGTACCTCTGGGATATGCAGTAACTATAGAACAACCTTCCAACTGGGAGACACTTGCAGTCAAATGGACCTGTTGCGACACAGCTAAAAGACCAACCCTGATGTGCTTTGGGTGCTGCTCCATTCCCTGTTTGTGTGTACTCTGGAGGCAGCTCATCTAGCTCTTCTTCTTCTTTCTGGACTGCATTGAGCTCAGCATGGCCTCTGCCCACCAATATTCCCTTTCATTTTTGCATTCATGCATGGAATATTTTTTGTCATATGCACTAAAGCATGTACAGATGTGCACCACCCTGTTAGCTGTGGGCCATCTGCCAGCCACCTGGGCGGCACCTGAATTACTCCCGGGTGGCTGCCCAAGTGCTCAGCCTACAGGGAACACTGCAATGCCCACAAAGTTTGCTAAAATTTATGAATCCTACTTACAGCTTATATTATCTTTGGATTACTCCCATCTGCGTCAAATGAAAGGAGAAGATGCTCTATAGATAGAGCCTAAACATGTTCTTTTATTAAAGGTTTATTAGGAACCATCACCTTAAAAAGCTATTTTTAGCACAGGTGTGTGAATTTAGACAAATGTAGTTCTTTTACATTTCCTTTACAGAGTGAATAATAGTTTGCCTTAAAGGGGAAAACGGAGATTGTGTATCATTAGGAGAAACATCATTAACATTCTTCTGTGTTTATTTTGCCAATAAGCTGAAGTAGATTAAAAAATGAAATGTACAAATTAATTGGGTGAGTGTGCTGCAACTGTCATCAGCATTTGTTTCTGTCTCGCTCTCCCTCTGAAGCTAGGGGAAGCAGTCACACTGTCAGTGTGACAGTCATAAGTAATAGCAGGCAGCTGTGCCACCAAGTTTCTTATTGCCCACGTCAACCAGAGGAAATGAGAGAATTCTGACAAGGCCTTGCACTTTTCCAAAGCTGTGAAGGGAATTACCCAGAAAATTAAACAGCAGGCAGCAATGAAATCCTAGCTCTGCTGAAGTCAGTGGGCATGCCTATCCATGGATCTCAATGGGAAGGTGATTTTACACTAGGACCCATATGAGATGGAACATTGCTGCCATTTCACTCTTGAGAGCCCAGCCTCACACTCCTGTTGGAGTTTTGCCTGAGTAAGGATGGCAAAATCAGATCTCTTCATCTTTGTGCTCAATTCCTAAGCTACATCTACACTAGCACTGAAAAGCTAAATAATTGGCACTCTTCTGAAAGAGCGCATGGATCGTCCACACACGCATAACACACTGTTTTGAAATTAAATCATAGGAACATGGGCCAGATTTCAATTTCACTCCTCCGTTCCTGTTTTAGGAAGAAGGTCCCCTTTCGAAATACTCTTTTGAAAGAGAACATCTGGCATTCTACGTTTTGCTCTTTCGAAACAGGAGTCCTCCATGGCACTCCTTAGTGAGGTGCCTCTCCCACATACATCAGGAATCCTCCCACCACCACATCCATCCTCCTTCAAGTTCCAGACCAATTTACATACATACTGTGGCAGACCACAGCCGACAGGCTGCAAGAGTGTGGTTGAAGGAAGGTATTCTGGGGAGTGGATTATGCTTTCTTGTTTCTCAGCTAGGTTCTCAGAGTGCAGCCCAGCAGCCAGTCAAGGCAGCTGTGGCTTATTAAGGCTGAGCCTGTAGGGAAGGGCCAATTAGACACCTGTTGTCAGGGAAAGGTCTGCTGGCTCACCATAAAAAGTCTCCCCTGGCCCTCAGGCAGAAGGCGAAAGAGTTGAGATGTGCACCTGGAGGAAAGACAGGATGTCTGGGAGCCTGAGGACCAGAACACTAGCCAGGTACAGCAGATAGTTCCAGAGGGAAGTGGTGATTGAAGCAGCCCAGGGAAAGGTTGCTGCGAGGGCAAGGGCAAATCCCCCATCCAGCTGCCTTTTTCCTACAGTCCGTGGGCTGGGCCCAGAGAAGTGGGAGGGCCTGGGCTACCACCACTCTTCCTCTGGAGGGCTGTCCTACTGGATGGATGAAAGCTGCCCAAGGACTGCTGAAGGGGTTTGTTTACCCCTCACGTAGAACTTGCCTGTGATAACAATGGCTCAGTGAGTGCTGGCCCTTGCCTGTGGAAAGCCCCAAGGCAACAAAGGGGCCACTGTGAGTCTGAGGCACACATGAGACTCCCAAGAAGTGCAGAAATCCCTAGGGGACTGATAGGGACCGTGTCACAATACATATCTCAGAACTAGGAGGGACCTCAAGAGGTCATCAAGTCCAGTCCCCTGCCCTCTTGGCAGGACCTATCACCATCTCTGACATTTTTTTTTCAAATCTATTTGCCCCAGATCCCTAAATGGCCTCCACAAAGACTGAACTCACAACCATGGGGTTACAAAGGCAGTGCTCAAATCAACTTAGGAAAAAATTAAAGAAAATTTGGAAATCCCCACAAAAATGTGTTCTATTCTAAAGTGAAATGAAGTTGCAGACCTGTGTTAGAGAATTCAGAGTGTACTTCAGGCTAATGCTTGCAACAACCCATGCCCTCCCTCCCCGCCCACCCAGACTGTTGAAAGTAAATAAATTCTCACTTTGGATAGTTCAACTACTTTTTAACTCTGCCCCCCATGGCAATACCAGGCTACCATCTGTTCTTTGCACGCAGAGTATTGAAAATGTACACCACAGAACATTAGCTTTATAATTTGCTTCCTATGTCTCTGGGTTTATTAGGTTTGTATATGGAGTAATATTAGTTCTGTATTTAATGACACTATAATAATTGACAACCGCACAGAATCAGATGATCTGGTGGTATAATGTTTAATCAGGGGGCTGTAAAAGTCTTGAATATGAAATGTGTATAACCATTAAACAGGTCACAAGGCACTGCAGACAGTGTAATTAAGATTGAGGCATTCTAATTTTTGCGGTCACTAATAAAACTGTGTCTCAAAGCTAAACAAGGTAGTGTGACTTTCAAGTGGATTCAGGGCATTGTTATGGGTGTGGGGGAGCATGGGAATTTCCATATTTTCAAAATAAACTCTACTAAAGTGGCAAAATAATATAAATTCAAACAACTAATATATGCCTACAACCTTCACCTCACTTTCATATTCATGTGGCTATTCCAAGCCATACACTTATTTAATATGTCCAGCAGGAAAAGTGCTATTAAATAGTGTCTCTTTAGCCTCTCTTAGTTTGCCTTTAGTATAGTAAATAACTAATTCTGAACTTGGTAATGTGTATGATCCGCTATTAGTACAGCGGATGAATTTTCTTTTCCCAAGTAATATGTTCCATGGTTCGTTGCAAATAGTTTATAGCAAGAGAGTGTATGCATTTGTTGTACATCTTTAAGTGAAAGGCATAATTTGCATTTCATCCTCTTGTGTCTACAAAATGATTTTGTGTTAATGCAATTATTAGCATCCTCATTAAAAAACAGTTTAGCTAAAAACTAAGACACATAAAGACATAGTGACTTCATCAAAGCAACCCAAATCCAGATAAAGCTAGCTTTCTAATTTGGGTTCTGTGCTTTGAAATAAATCCTCCTGCATCAATTACAGTAGCTGCTGTAAAGTATTATCAGTCTCTGTCATTCCTCTTTACACATTTTAATTGAATTATTATTTCTTTATTAACATGTAGAGGAACAAGTTTTACAGTCCAAAAGAGAACTAATGCAGGCAAACATAACATAAAAACAGAAATTGCTTTCTTTCCAAATCAGGTTGATTAGACTTGTGTATAATCACACACACACACAGCAGGTGAAGGAAGATTAACATTGCATTAGTTCCTAGTGGTCATCACAGCAAGGAAATTTAATCTGCAGAGTTCAGGAGAACTGCAGTTGCATGCTGGTCTGTCTGACTTAAGAGAGACAAAAAAAAATCACACACCATTTTATATTTCAGTATCAGTTTCATTTGAATCTTTTCTGTCCTGGAAGCTGTACCTGGACAGTCAGTATCCTCTGTTTCAGTGCAATGATTTCATTAATCATGAACATTTAACAAACATTCAGGATCTGCTTGCCCCTCCAGTGGTAGAGGAATCAGACTCTTGATGGGAAAGGTGTTTGTAGTGCAAGGATATTATCAATCCACCTGGTCATTGTGGGTTCAGATTTGGCTCTCTGCTATATCGGAATAAATTCAGAGGAGCATCATTGATTTCAATAGGTCCAAATGAGATCAGATTCTGGCCACTGCTACAAAGTCTGGCAAATAAATCCATCCAATAAAAATCAAATATGAAAGACACCAGGCTTCAGCTGAGGTCACTCACTGTCCCTGACTAGTATTCCAAACTCTGTGCTTCTTGCCTCAACTTTTTATGAGCTATGAGTACCCAGTAATGAACCACTGGAGCTAAGCTGGGCCCAAGGTCCCTTGCCAGGCAGGAGTCAGACACATGGATCTCTGAGTTATGTGCTTGAATGCTTGGAAGAGTGTCAGATACTCCCAGAAATTCTCCTTGTCATTCTTTGGACCAGTCTGACCCTAGTTTTCCATTCCCAAGAGGCAAGGCGAGAAGGAAATGAAAGAATAGGAAATCTATAGAAGTCACAGTGAAGCGCTACTTGAGATGTGGGCAGAACCAGCTAAAAAGTGGTACAGCATTCTGCAAAGTACAGGGGCATGCTGCTCACTTCACCTGGAGCTGCCTTTGAGTGCTTTTATATATATATATATATATATATATATATATATGCACACACACACGCACACCTCAAAAGGATGACCTACAAGGAACTGTGCTGCCAGGAAACATTAGGAGGAAGCCAGAGCTTTTGGTTATGCACATGGGATCAGATTTGTAACATGTTGTTATCTTATAATGCAGCAGGGACCCTTCTTGTATCAGTTTGGTTTGTCTCCCCAAGAAAAGAAACAGAAGCTAAGGACCAAATTATTCATCTTTCACAACAACTGCTGAAGAAAGACCCCAGTGCAGCAGGACTATCTGTAAAAGAGGGCTTCTGCCCTCTTCTCCAGCCCCTAGTTCCCTTACTCACCCAGCTGTGTTCTTCTGGTAGATATCTACATGGTGATTGCCTTTTGAGTTATGATTTGGTTACAGTGACTTGACTTACTTGACTTAAACCCTTATGCTGCAAGTGGAGCATAGGTCATGTTCAAGTCTTCTCCACTTCACCCTATCTTGGAACAAAACTTCTAGCTAACTCGAGGAGTACCCCTGTTGTCCTTCAGTCTCAGTAGACCTTCTCCACATTGTCTTTTGCATTTTCCTCAAGGGTTCCACTGGAGAGCTTGACGGACTATGCTGGATGATGGTTTTCTGAGAGTGTGGCCCAGACATCCCCACTCTCTTCTCTTGATTTGAATGTCAAGTGGTTCTTGTCCTGTTCTGTTGCAAAGCTCCTCAGATGTGACACACTCTTCCCATTTGATGTGAAGGATGTACCTCAGTTTATGAATGTCTGTAGTGTGTGATTTGAAGACATTTTAGTATGCCAAGTCTTGCATCCAGGTTGCCATTAAAATATCTTGGCATATTGCTTTGGTTGGTGTAGTATTTCCTATAAATAGGAGTTTGGCTTTTTAAAATAATAGGTTAAAATATTTAAAATAGAAAACAAAATGTGGTTAAAGAAATTGTAACTAGTATGTCATGAGGAAATTGTTACAATAGCACAATCGGACCGGTCCTGGCCCTCCTGAAGTCAGCAAGAGTTTTTCCACTTAGCTCAGTGGGAACAGCCTGGGGCTCAATAATGAGAATCAGCACAAGTCTACAGAATTGTTATTACCATACTAGGATGAAAGGACAACAAAGAAATCAAAATCCACTACTCGCGTATATACTTTTTAAAAAGGTGAAAGGTGATTTTACGTGGATTATCTCCCTCAGAAAAGTCACCAATGAAAGAAAATTTCATCCCAACCACTAACTGAAGGGTCAGGAAGACACTTCCCCTAGGCACACATTATTCCAGAACTGACCACTTCAAAAGTTTCTTTCATCGTCCTCCTGAAGCATCTGGTATTGTCCACAGATGGTGAAAGAGCTACTTGGCTCACCACTCTAATCCAATTTGGCAGTCCCTGTTTTCCTAGAGTCCAGTGAGCTCTTTGAGATGAGTCTGGGTGCTGCACTGGGTGTTCTTTCCCATCCTTTCCACATCAGGACAAATAACTTTAAGATGTCTTTGGGCATCCTCTTTCCAAAACAAGCCTGCCATTAGATGGCTGTTCCATGGATGCAGCTCTCCTTTGTGCTGTCCATATTCTGAAGAATGGTTTCAGACTGATGGCTTTTTCTTTATTGCTTGACCCTGTTACCATGTCCACAGTCTGCATGAGCTGCCTTACAACACTTCTACCTCAGCTGTGTCACCGCTGCTGCAGCCACTTATTCTTTGAATTGGAACCACAGTGTGCCAAATCCTGAAGGGGTGATTTGCTTGGGTCTTGGTCCAGATATTGGGCTAGATTCTGTATCCAGTGACATGAATGTCATTAACATCAGTAGGTGCAGAACTGAGACCATTAGATGATTTTCTTTCATATGCTTAAGGCCAATAATTCATTCCTCAGGGCTATAAAATACGCACATACGCGCAAAGTTACACAAATAAATGGAAGCAGATGGCATAGCAACTAATTTACATTTGTATTAGAATTAATTGAAGAACAAATAACAATATATCCCTGCAAAGAAAACAACTGATCATATATTTTAGCAGTGCTTTGTTTAGCAACAGAGGTTATTTATGGGGATAATTATTATAGTAATGATTGTGATGTAATCCATTTGACTTGCATGAGTGGAGACTGGAAGCTTGCTTCTGGAATGTGAGAGTCAGACACGTGGAAAATTGTGCAGAATTGCACAGGTCCCATTGCTTTTTGTCTTCCTAGGTTCCCAGTGCTATAGAGAAGCTATTTTGTCCCACTGAGGGGGGTGAGATAAAACAGGCGGCCGAGATGAAATTGCATGTTCTGCTTGCCTAGGTAAAGAGGATGGGAGAAGATTTGTAGTGATCCATGAAGGAACTTGTCGGAAAGAACATCGCAAGATATCAGAACCCACCAGTGTTCCCTGTAAGGTGAGCACTTGGGTGGCTGCCCAGGAGAGATCCAGGTGCCACCCAGCTAATTAGCAGGGCACCCACAGCCAGCAGCATGTGTTTATATTGGTGGTGCACATCTGCGCATGCCTTGGTACACACAAAGATGTATTCTGCCCAGGGAGGGAATAAATTAGAGGGAACATTGGGGCCTATCACTCACTGAGAAAAACACACAAGGAAAGTAACCAATAAAGTACAGGTTGCACTTCCCTTGTATGGCACCCTCAGGACCTGTGTGGTCCTGAATGAGGGAATTTGCTGGACCAGAGGAGGTCAAGCTTCCAGGCTAACCTGGAGGGGTGCCCCTCCTGCCTGCCACCAAATCCCTGCCCCCAGGCTGCCTTGGGGGCTCCTCTCTGGGAAGGGATCCCTTCCCCAGGCTGCCTGGCAGCTCCCCATCTCAGCCTGGCTCTGGTGGCTGGGGGACTGCTGCCAGGGATCCCCAGCCCCAGTGCAGTTTCCTGCTCCTATGGGGCTGCAACCAGGGATTCCCAGCCCCATACAGGCTCCCTGCCCCTGCGGGGCTGGTGGCAGAAACCTCGGGCCCCAGCCAGGCTCCACGCAGTGGGGCTCCCCAACCCTGGCTCAACTCCCCTCAGGGACTCTGCTGTCACAGGGCTGCCAGTGGGGCTCCCTGTGACCAGCGGGAGCAGCCCACCAGCCAGCCTGGCTCTGAGCAGCTGGGACTTTCTGGTCCAGCAACATCTGTGGTCATGGGGACAAAAGAGTTTCAACTTGTAAATGGTAAGTTGGATGTTTTTAAAAAAAAAATTAGTAGGTATAAATAATGACAAACTCCTGGAGATTTGATGCTTTAATGGTTATGTTGTCAGAAAGATAGCCTGGAGCTATTTTAGACCACAGATACTGAATTTTGGCTGCCAATATCTGTTCAAATGCAAGAATTAGAATTTATAACATGCTAACTAAATGAAACAATCCTTAGGACAAGAAACAATGGCTTGCAGGTGCAAATAAGCCTGAAATGAAATTCTGCTAATGAGTTTTCATAAGTAGATAAATACATAATCAAATCATTTTTCACCCAACATATAATAATAAGAAAATCATTTTATTCATCATAAGCATTACTGGGTGTATTGATGCTTTCAGGACGGGTCTATAGCTAGCTTTGTTGAACGAACACTTCAATTTGAGTTAGGTTTAGCGAGCATCAGCATATAAATCTTTCTCAGTGCAGAGGCTGTAGGGCTCTGTGATTGTTCATAAGCTGAAAACTAATGGAACATTTTATTTTAAAACCACAAATGATCAAAGTTAAGATGATGAAATACACAGAAAGTTTCAGGATAATTGTACGTGAAGAGTGGGGATTAAAGAATCACAAAAGGTGTCTTGGTCTCATAACATCTAGCTTCTACTTACAAATGTCTCAGTGTGGTAAGTCGATTGGTTTTTATTTTTCTCCCTCTTCTATAATTATTTAGTCCTCTTTTTAATGTTTTCTTTGGCTTCCTTTCTTTTCCCATGATAAAAAATTTAGAATCTGGCTTACCTGACTATTTGGGTCTTTATTTACCTGTGGCAAGTATTTCTGTTAGAGATATCAAATTTTTGGGATTAGGGGAGAATGTCCTGGGTTTAAGACACTAGTCTGGGATTTATGTATTTGAGATTTGATTCCTTTTTTCTACTTCTGGTGTATATTGGAAGACCTCGATGCACCCCCAAAGGTACACATACTCCTGGTTGAGAAACACTGTTTTAAAATACGGTGAATGAGATGGATCACTGCATTATCCCATCAAAAGAAAAAAAAACACCACAGAGCTAACAGCTGGTGAATTTTAGCTACCCAAAATCCCATGACAGCTCCTCTTTTGATGAGGACCAGGACCTTTGAAGTCACTGGGCGTTTTGCCTGGGCATTTGGGGTAAGGACTTTAGGAATAGTTAATAATCAGTCCATTGTAGTGCCTTGTATTACGTGCATTAGCAGCTAGAAAGGCACATGTTATTCAACCTCACAGAAATCCAAGAGATAGAAATGTTACAGAAAGGCGGGGAAAACCCTCCTACTGACCTTTTTCTTCAAGTAAGAACTCATTTTAACAGCTGAACACAGTTATTAAATTTTCAAAACTCTCTCTCTGACTGATGACATTGGGACTGTATAACAGATGTGCTTAGTTATAAAAAGAGGATTTTGTGGGCATTATTTCTCAGTGGATCTTATAGATGGAAGTTCGAGGTGTATTAAGTGCGCCACTGAAAAGCAAATGAGATTGATTGAACACATAATACTCCAAGAGAAGCTTTCAACAGATGCATAGTTGCATTTCAACCTCCCAATGTGGCATGAAAAATACCTTTCTTGCTTATACTAGAAACTTCAGCAAACTCTGAAATGAAACTTGTTTCCTGGCTGCTGTCCAAAATCATGAAGAGGCTCGATTCAACTGATTGCCATTGATGAATATTTCTAGTTAATAGGCCAGATTCTGATTCAGAAGAGTATCTTACTTCATGAGTTGCTGTGTTGATTTCACAGCAATAAAATTTTGCTTTTATATAGTGCTTTTCATTCCATGGGACCCCAAAAAGATTCACAAATTTGACAAACTGGAACACAGGGTGGGAAAAGCCTGTAGCTTTGCTAGACAACTATTGAGGCTTGGAAATGATGAATACCTTACAGTAGAAACTACAATGGGTAATTAGGCAGGCACAATTTGTGACATGGCAATTTGGTAGGACACATGAGTTTACAACCCAATTTTTGGAAAGCGTGTCAGGGCCTCCTTCTTGAGGCTGCCCTGAACACTACTCAGCAGCTGTGGTGAATGAAGCTGTGTCAGAACTCTGAGGGTATGTCTACACAGCAAAGTTATTTTGAAATAACTATCCTAGTACATGATGCAGCCGCTATTTTGAAATAATTTTGAAATAGTGCTGGGCTTATTTAGAAATTGGTAAACCTCATTCTACGCGGAATAGTGTCTATTTCAAAATAGCTTTGAAATAGGTGCTGCTAAGACAGGAAAAAGAGCCTGTTTTGAAATAAGCCATAGTGTGTCCAATGGCTGTATTTCAAAATAGGCGCTGTGTGTGTAGATGCTGTATTTCAACATAGCTGAGTGCTGCTTCGAAATGCACTTTTGTGTGTATCTGTGTCATTTCAAAATAATCTGTTCAGCTCTTCCAAAATAGCTTATTTCAGAATAAGGCTGCTGTGGAGACATGCCCTGAGAGAATAGACAGATAACACCACAATAGATGGATACCCCATAAACCCATCAGGCTGCGATGCATAAGAGTACAACCTACTGACTTGCCACCTAGAGCTGTCCTGTCCATCGGACGAACTGGGGTGACCACTTTAGGGGCCCTGCAGTGACTGCCCCAACCATCCTATGAACAGGAGGCACAAGGGGTTACCTGGGACCAAGGGCTGGACAGCACAGGTAGCAGAGGTTGCCACCCTTTCCCTCCCCAAACTCACCTGGTAGGCAGTGGGAGCAGCAACCTTCTCTACCCTCCTCTACTGTGGCATTTTGCCCTCCCAGCCCACTGTGCCTTGCTTCTCCAAGTAACCTTGTGCCCCGTTGCCTGAAGGAGGAGGGGCTAACGGCCAGAGTAGGGACAGAGCAGAGGTGGGGCAGCACCTGCAGTGCGTGGGAGGTTGCCTCAGGCCATGTACCTGGGGCAATGGTGAGGGGTTGCCACAGACCACATCCCCACCCTGGGACAGTCTTGGCCACCACTCATAGCAGAATAAATGATGATACACCATGAAGCAAACAGTATGTTGTATTATATATCAACTATTGAGGCAGTTGCATCATTAGTCATTCAGTTATGACTTGTTTTTTTAAAATCAACCAACATTTCATTCAGCAGCTGAGAACTGTCAGCAAAGACATAGTCCCAGCCTGGATCTGTATTGCAGAAACTAATCCCAGTTAAAACTTTTTTAAACAAATAAAAAAAGCTCATTCCAGCCTGCTATGTTCCATCGGGTAAGGTCTAAATTTCATAGTGGGTGTTGCTTCATTATAGAAGCAAAATACTATACAAGGTCCAAAACACTCTGGTTTCTTTCAAGTCTGTAAGGTTTCTTTTTGCATTGGTGAGTTTTTCATTAAAATGGGGCACAAAATATTGTGTGCGGTCTTAAGGTCTACCACGCTTCTGAGGCAGCTGTCCACAGAGGATTCTCACAGCATGAGTCCTCTTGAATTTTCAGCGGTTATTGGCAACTATGTGATAGAAGTGGAATAACTGAAGTCATACGGCATTTCTTCTGGACTCTTGCTTGGCCAAGTCTGTCACAGGAGAAACCATTCTGATTTGTTTTCTCAGAGGGAATACCAGCATTTGGTGCCTGATGTAAAAGAATTGACTCCTTTGGCATTGGATCAGACTCTTTCTGTGCTCTTTTCAGGTCAACCAGAAAACAAAGTTAGTGTGTCTATTACTTTTCCAGGCTCCTGAACCTTGGAATGCCTCTGAGTTATTTACAGGGGTTGAAGGTTCTCTGTAGCAGATATTACTGCATTTTTTTTTCACGTCCACACTACCCTTCTCCTACTGATGGTGTATGTCCTCACCTGGAGCACTGGTGCCAATTTAAAAGGAGCCTGGGCTATCAGCTCCACAGAGGGCTCCCAGCTGGGTTCCCGGCTGTCTGGGAGGTCCACACAGTTGGCAGCTCAGCATTTCAGCACCAGGCTGTGCAAAGGCAATGCAGAGAGACCATGTAAATAAACCACAGATCCTCTACTACCTTCCACAGTAGTGACGACAGCAGCCAGGAACTCTGTCCCCCATCTGACAGGGCTCCACAGCCCCAGAAGCCAGTGGCTCTACATCCCAAGCTGGCAGGGCTCCTTGCCGCTGGCTAGAAGAGGCTACGTGCCCCCAGTGGCAGGGCTCCACTTTCAGCCAGTGTGGCTGCTTGCCACCAGACCACCTGAGCTTGCAGCTGCTGGCAACCTCTGTGGCTGAGGCTCTCTGGTGTGGCAACATCCGTGCTCTGCCACCCCACAGAGTCCCAGATCAGAGAGGATCAACCTGTAGAAGAAAAAGCTTGAGACCACATCCAGAACTTCTAGAAAATCCAGCAAATTTGAAGTGGGTGGTAGTCCTAACTGGTTGGTTCACAGCTATATCCAAGTAAGAACACAGGAACTGTCATTCAGAATGTCAGTGCATTTACCGAGAAAGGAGGAGGTGGACAGGGATCCTGGCTGCAGGGGTGTGTCCTCATACGTGTTTTGGCTGTTTCCCATTGTATAAACATTCTCTACCCCATGTTCATAAATATACATCAAAATCAGGCAATGTAATGAGGGCTTGAATGAATATCGCTAATTTCTACCTATAATACTGTTCCCAGGGAATTGAATTATATTTCTATTTGTGTCACTATAGAAGAGTGTCATAAACTGAGTCAGCTTCCCTTTTGGAAAGACGCTGTTATGAGACCTAAATGAGGTTTCTAAAACACTGGGGTCTTTAGATAAAAGGAACTGTTTACATGCTTAACAATATTAAAAAATACTAAAGCATCAAATTTACTGTTGCGGCTAATATCTTTTGTGGTTAATGGATTTGAAAGTGTTGCACTGTATATTCCACTGTGGGTTTAACAGTCAGGCTAGTGAGTAAATCTACCTTTTTATTACATAACAGGTAACCGTTTTCTGCTGAGTTGCCAAAGAAATATGCTGTGTTCATCTTGTGGAATGTGTTCATGTTGTTTTTTCCCTTAATGCTGGTGAGTGAAGTCTCCTGTTTATCAGTGTATATTTCTTTACTCTTGTCCTCTTTAATGTAATGGATGTGTCTTTAGGCATTAAAATTTCATCCCTTTTATTTGGGAGATGTAATATTTGACAAATACTCAAAAGGAAAGCTTTGAAGTCATCAAAGTTGAAAACCCTGGAGTTATTTTAAAGAAAAATTACAAAAATCTAATATTGAAATCAGTATTTTATGAATTTTTAAAGTGTTTTAACCATTGAAAGCCACTGAAAGGGAAACTATGAAGGCATTAAGGATCCAAAACTAGGTTTTATTTATATATATTACAAAATCTATATTTAAAAAAATCAGGGTTTGTGAATTTTTGAAAAACAACCGCCAGTGCGAAATGTGTAATATTTTCTGAATTTAAGCATTCCCTCTCTGGTGTTTTGCAACTTAAGTTCAGGCACCTTTAGTTCATTCATAAGAACTAGAATCTGAACAAGGAGTGAAGAGAAGATATTTTGATTACATATTCAGTTCATACATGACTCCAGAATCCAAAAGATCCTGAAAGACTTTCTCCCATGAACAAGCAAATATTGACTAGTCCTCTGTGACACAGGATTTGCTTTGATCTATGCTGGGTGTTCTTGCATTTGTTCCCATTTTTATCTCTGCAAAGAGGAGTCTTGCCTGGAACTGTTTTAATTTTTACTATTTTTGGCAATACAGTTCCCACTAAGGCTAAATGCTGAATTTGTGCAACACAAGAGTTTGAATCTCCTAAATGTCGTAGACTGCAAAGCCTGCCTTGAAGTTGATGGGAATTCTGTGTCTGGAATGCTTAAAGAGTAAGGCTACAAATGGAAAGACAATCCAGGGGTTAGGATGCTAGCTTGGGACTTGGGAAATCTGTGTTTAATTTCTTTCTGTTCTACAGACTTTCTATGTAAGCCAGCAGAAATCATTGCACCTTGCTGTGCCTCAGTTCCCTGTCTGTTTCAATGGGAAGGGAAAAGGGGTATTGTGGGGCATTCAAATACTATGCTAATGAGATGCTATATAACTACTGTGGCCATAGATAGCTTTTGAGTGGTAGTGAGTCTCCACTGAAATATAGCAAATTTAATATCAGTATATTCAATTATTCGTGAGCTTCTGCTTGAGACTGGTGCTTCCTGGGGCACCAGGGCAGGAGCACTGGCAGCTGCCGCTTTCCCCGGGGCCCCAGGGCAGGTGCACTGGCAGCCACCACTTCCCTGTCGCTCCAAGCCCCTCCCATAGTCACAAAAATCAACATTTGCGAGGGTTCTGAACGCGGAACCCTCGCAAATGTCGAGACCCTCCTGTAGTCCTAACGTTATTTTTTTGTTTACAGGGTTCTGTTTGGGAATAGAATGGGAATTTGTGAGAACTATTGGCAAAATAATAATAATAGTAAACCCCCCAAATTGTAGAAAAAATGGCTATGAACATTTAGGCTATGTCTACACTAGAAGCATCTGTAAACAGACAGTTAATGTCAACAGGGAAATCGCCACAGTATTCTGTCGATGGATTGCATCTACACACAACTTGCTCTGTCGACAGAGAACTGCCAGGCTGTACTGCCCTCTGGTGCCAGAAAATGGAATGGCAGCTCTGGAAATAGGGCTGACTGGCAACCGGAAGTCCTCTCTGTCGACAGAAGTATCTACACTGCACTTTTGTCGACGGTATTCTGACCCAAGATTGTTATGCCTCAAATTTTTGAGGGATAATACTATTGAGGAAAATGCAGAGTTCTGTTGAGAGAACGCTTTACGCGTGTGGACGTTCCCTGAGTTACGTTGACAGAAGGCCCTGTCGACAGCACTCTGTAGTGTAGACCCAGTCTTAAAGTATTTGGCTAGTTTCCTCAAAGCCTATACTCTTCCTTTGCTCCCATCCTGACCTGATTTATTTACATGCATGGATTGGAATGGTGAAAAGATCCTAAGGGGTTTAGACACCTTCAGCTTTGCCTTTCCTTTTTTTGTCTCTAAGGGTATGGCTAGGGCTGGCACAAGCTTATGAGGCTTCGGCTCCAGGGTTGAAAAATCACAGAGTTCCAGAGCCTGGGCACAAAATTTTTAGCCCTACAACCAAGCCCTAGGGGTATGAGTTAGCAGACACAGGCCAATTGCAGCTGTATTCTAGGTCTTTTTCCCCTGCATTGATGAACTCCCTGACCCCACAGTGCCTGTACCCAGCGGTGCCAAGAGACCTCAGGGCAAGATGGAAGGGGGAGACCAGCAGAAGAGGTGGGGCGGCAGGGCCTAGGATGTTCTGCCTGCAGTGCTGCCTGGACTATGGCACTGCTCCTCCCTTCCTGCCTACCAGCCTCACGCAATTCAGAGGAGTTCAAGAGCCCTGAGCAGGCCCATCTGTACCCATTGCAAGGCTGTGACTATTATTTGAACCTCCTAGGATAACATTTATGAAGGGTCCAATATTAATGTTTCTAAAAGGACCTAAATCCCTTTGAAAGTCAAAGAAAGTTGTCACGTGGAAACCTAAATCCTTTTGTCACTTTTTGAAACTTTCCCCTTGCTCTTAGTTCCTAGGCTGCCCTTTAGACAGAGGCTAAATTAAATCAAGTCTTTATAGTAGTGAGAGGCTGCAGATTCTCAGGTACCCTCCTTCCTTTCCATTCTATCAGGCAGAAGGATGCGCAAATACAGGCTGTAGAAGCCGTTTATTGGAGCTGCCATGGCAGCAGAATAGCAGGGTGGTTGGGCAAAAATTGTGGGAAATCTCAGCAAAAATGAAAATAATCATTTTAATCAAAAACATCCTGGGAAAAACATGCAGTGTGCCACACACTTTAAAGCCTTAGTGGTTTTAAAAACCTAATTTTCCATCAAAAAACAAGTAGGGCTCTACCAGGGATTGCTGATTTATTCATATGCATGGTCCACATTCAGCCCTTGCAAACTGCTACTGTTTGACATACACCCAAATAGCGAGGAAAGGATATTTGTTACGTCCCTGCTGACAAGAACAAAGTGGTGTCATTATGCTGCCCACACTGAATGAGATTCACATGGCACAGATAGTAGCATGGAAGCTAGATTCTTCTAAATTCAGTTTAATAAGCAAAGGTGTTAACACAGGTGAGAAAAGAATATCTGAAGATTGATTTTTCCCCCCTTAAAGTAAAAATTCTGTAAGTGGAGACTCTTAGAGGCCAATTGCTTTGTGAAATATATCTTTTTACCTAGTATTTGATACAGGTTTATCTGTCAAAATGAGGCGGGATGTCAAAATGCTAAACCTGTTTGCAAGAAGATATTTCATGTGAAAACCTGTCAGGCTCCTGGCAGGAGAGGATTTCCCCAGCTGAGAATTACCAAATAATATCTTCATTTGAAAGATGAGTTTAGAGGCACGCTTGTAAAATCAACTGGGGATGTTATGGATATTAGTGAAAAGCCTGAGCCCAGGGTTAGAAAGGCTGATGCTGGCATCCTGAATACTAGTACAGGCTTTATTTCCTTGTAAGGGGAGATCAAATGGAAAGGGGCAGGGTGGTAATGGGCTAGTGATATGGGGAAGAAATCTTGCACTACTGCCTTCGAACTGTAATTTGGGGGTGAGATTTAATTCATTGCTGGGGTACAGAGCATGTGGTATGACAAGCACCATTGGCATTATGGTTCCCTGCAAGGTTCTGTAGCTACAATGCCACCAGAAGCAGCCATGTCCCAACCCCAACTTGTTTCACGTCAAGAGCATACACTAGGTCAAAGGAAGGAGGAAAGCAGCCCCATGTACACCTTGTTCTTTTCTGTCTCTCAGAGGAAGGAACGATCCTTCTGTGAAGTGAGATCACTTCACCTACCACTGAAATACAGCCACCATTGGGGTGGGCTGTAGCTGCAGCTTAACAGTGCCCAGGGAGCATACAAAATTTTTTGGGAGGGAGAGAAAAAGAAGACTTTAGACCTGATCCTGTGAGTCTAGGGACCTGACATTCATTTGACTTCTAGCGTTGAAATTGTAACTCCAGATCCCTAAGTGTGGTGAAGAATCTTCAGGGCAGGGCTGGCAACAGACTTCTCTGGTTCCTGGCCAATGTCAGGTGTGGGGGTAGCCTCATCTCTGAGCCCCCTGGAAGGAGCAGGCCCTCGAGTGGAAAGGGTGGGGCTAGAGCAACTAGGTCTCAACGCTTGCCTGGATTGTGCTGGACTTCCTCCAGCCAGCCCCCAGCACTGCCCAGACTGCAACATGCAGGGCTCTGTGAGTGTTTTAAAGGGCTTAGGGCTCTGGCCACTGCTGCCACTGCTCCCTTTTAAATTGCTGGGCCCTGGGGCAACTGCCTGCTTTCTCCCTGCCACACCCAAAGTCTGTGGACCTTTTCCTGTGTAAACTAAAAGATGGGTCTTTGCCCACGAAAGCTTATGGTCCACAATATCTGTTAGTCCATAAGGTGCCACAAGACTTCTTGTTGTTCTCGAAGCTACAGACTAAAACGGCTACCTCTCTGATACTAAAAGATGGTATTTCCAAGAAAACACTGCCTGCCCCCTTTAAATAAGGGTTATAATTGGCTCAGTACATAGCTCAGAAGGAACAAAGCCACATCCTGGAATCATCAAGCTGGAAGTTTAGCCTGGATGTTATATATACACAAATAGGTTGAACCTCTCTAATCCAGAACTCTCTGGTCTGGAAACATCCATAATCCAGCACAATTTTAGTTAGCTGGATGACCACCTATCATGAGTGTGGCCAAGTTTCCTGTGGGCCCATAAAGTTTGTTTACAGCCACCAGTCCTGGCTCTCAGTGTTCTGTGCTGTTATTTAGCTCTAATTTACACCTAAAAGTCTTCTAAGAACCCTGTAAGCCGTGAAAGTGTTGGTAACGCTGCTAAGCAGTATTGACCTCCCCTCCATGGTTTCGCACATTCTCTCATCTGGCACGAGTCAGGTCCAAAGGTGCTGGATTAGAGAGGATCAAGCTCTGTCTCTGTGTGTGTGTGTGTGTGTGTGTCATATGTACAAGCCAAGTTGGTATGATGGCAGTTGAATCCTATGTGTTTCCTGTAAAAACCCTGCCAAGCAACTCTCTTGTTGTAGTATGAAATATAGCCCTAGTATTAGCATATTTTTTTGTAATTTTAATATGTAATTTCCATCAATAAACATGTTAACCTCATTGTAGAAAGCTGCTTTCCAGTCTGGCTGCCAGCCAACCCAGATGCAGTTTGCAAGTGAAACTTTCATTAGTGTGATAATGCACATCAACTATAGTTTTGTAGAGAGATGGATAACAAGAGTACCTTTGATTGGCAAGGGCAGACAATATGTGTGTATTCCGAAAGCATTCACTGCATAATTTACTTTTATGTTGGCCATAAAAAGCTGCTGTAAGTGTGCAAAAAAGTAGCTTTATTTCATTATTTAAAAAATATCAAATGTGGACTTTAATAAATCACAGCTTTATTTTTGCATTTATTATTTAGTTTAATACAATTCTGCTATAACAATAATTTTGCTATGTGAAAATCTAATAGTTAAGCTTTATTTTGTCCAGGGCATATCTTTTAGAACTTTATATCAGTGTTTAATGCATGTTCCAAGTCTACATTTTTTTAGAAGATCTTCATTTTATGAGAAGCTGACACAATGCACTTTTCACTGAAGCAAAATGGGTTATATTTTCCATGCAATAGTTGCAGGATTAGATTTCATTGCCTTAAGTAAACTGATTTTGGAATCAAAGGCATTAATTTAATCAGTTAAAGTTATAGTTTCATTCCTGCAACTATTTGAACTCACTACCTTTCTATCAAAAGTATTTATTTGAGCACAATCCACCAGCCCTATTTAAAGGGACTGATTAAATTGTTTCATCACCTGTCTATTGCTGCCAGAAGCAAATCTGATCTTGTGCCCCTGCCACCCTCCTATCTCTCCAGGAAGGAAGATGGAAGACAAAAGCATTCATTGAACATACAGTGTTTCCAATTGCTTGATGGCTTGCACTTGCTCATGTAGAATGGTATGTATGAAAAGTGCTGGAGAAATGTGCTTTGAGTGTAACTCTCTAAATCTGTGGTATCCAATACTGTCTCTACTTACCACACGTGGTGAATAGGAGACTGCATTGTGGCGAACGGGGCTCTTAGAACATGGGGCCAGAGCCCTCGCTGAAGCATGGCGCCAGGGCTGGAGCCCAAACCCCTGCTGCTGGCCCCCACCAGAGTGCATGGCCAGGGCCTGAGCCCCTGCCACAGAGCCCCCAGGACATGGGACCAGGGTGGGGCTCCCTCTGGAGAGTGGAGCCAGAGCCTGAGCCTCTGCCATGGGGCCCCTACTGGAATGGGGCATCAGAGCCCGAGGCCCTGCCATGGGGCCCTGCTGGAATGCTGGGCCAGGGCCAGGGCCCCCTGTAGTGGATCCCCCCTTGGTAATGCAGGCTTCCTAGGCAGGCACTCCACTTCAAAAAAGTTCCTGACCATGTGCTTGGGAGTGCCTGTCTTGGGGCGGGGGTGCAGGGGGCAGGGAATTTATTTGAAGGGAGAAGAATGTGGTGAACAGGGAAATATGACTACCACAAGTGCGACTGTCTTTGAACTCCTATTGGACACCACTGCTCCGAATCAATTGTGCGTTGTACCGTTCAAGAACACTTGCCTGAATGATTTGAGAGAAGTTAAGCACTAGAATGGTTCCCACTTAGACCAACCTATGTGATTCCATTTATACCTTAAAGACTCAGGGCTTGATCCTGCAAGGTACTAACCACATTGGCCCCAACCCTGCAAAGCACTTAAGTGCATGCTTAATTTTAAGCACAGGACTTGAAAGTCATGGGCAGCACAGGATGCTGAGCACTTTTGAAAACTGGCCTCCCAGAAGTAATGATGCTCAGCACTTTTCATTCAGAGGGGGATAAGCATCCTTATCCCTATTTTACATATGGGGAAACTGAGGCACTGAGAAGTGGAATGACTTGTCCAACTTAATTTAGGCAGGGAAATTTTTGAAATTACAGCTCAGGTCTTCTAATTCCCAGCATTATGCTCAAACCACTAAATAACAGCAGATGCAACCATTGTAATGTCTATAAAACTGTGTGATATCGCCATGTTGGTCCCAAGATGCTGGAGAGACAAGTGGATGAGGTATCTTTTACTGGACCAACTTCTGTTGATGAGAGAAGCAAGCTTTCATTGTCATGAGTAATTTATTGTATCTGCCCCATGAACTAAAGCGCTATTCCTATGTCCACACTAGGATGATTTTGCTGAGTTGCTCCCTGCCAGTGTTGTAAAAGTCAGAGTTCTATTCTGTGGCTGCATCTTCAGGTTTGCATGGTTTAATTGTATTAGGATAGCCTTTCTCACAATGTTGTGGAGCTTTGGATCCCATCTGGAATCTGGAAATGTGGAACTGCAAAAAAATGACGTCATATGGGACACAATGGTGAACAAGTATTTTCAAACATCCCGGTAAGAATCAGTTGTATCCAAAAATCGTGCAAGGTGCAGAAATTGAGGAGGAGGGGGGAATTCTTGAATTTTCAAAGCTAGTTCACCAGTCCCTAGAGTACACACTAATTTTTGAGATAATTGTTATACAATTTGCTGAACATAATCAAATGTTGTCTGTGCCCTGTAAAATAAAACCTTGTCTAATATTTCTACTAACCACAGGGATGATTTAACGTTGAGAATAGACTTGTTAATGACCTTAAAAGATCACATCATTTACTTCTGTACTATTTGTACTTAAACCAAAGTATCCACAAAGGGGTATGTGCTTCTTTCAGTGCATGCATTCAGCTCCTGCTAATACTAATGGAAGATGCATACACATTGAGAAAAGGCAATTCCCCTAAACCAGACTTACCCACCTGGTGTGAGAATTTTCTGTTCTAATTGCAAAACTCTAACATTCAATGTGATGTAAATAGTTTAAGGAACCAGTACTGAGCATTTCTTGTATGGCCCTGAAAACCCTCATCCTCCATTCACCTCGCGGGACTAGGTCTTAAAAAAAATTTATTAATATATTCTGAAGAACAAAAACATTACAGGCCAGGTTTTCCAAGTGCTCAGTCTTTGCAATAGATTCAGACTTTTCAAAAGACATCCTCTCTCATTGTGATACCTAAACAAACCGGATGGATTTCCAAAAGTGCTCTGCAACCAGCAGCACCCATTAAAAACCATGAGAAATGCTGAGTTCTTTGCAGTGTTTTGGAAATTGCGCTTTGCAATAGTCACTGTGGCAACAGAGCAATAACCCAGGAGCCATTATCCAAGATATTTCCCCAATCTCTAGTGCTCTTGTTTACAGAGACATCTGATCAACTCCTACAGCAGTTCATATGATGACGGGATCAATTCGTTGATTATATGTGATGGCATTGGGTATTCACTGCATGCCGCCAGCCGAATACAGAGCATCTAACTTTTCACATCAACGGTAGTGAATAAGAATTTATTTCTAACTTAATTTGCTGTTTAAAGAGCTTAGACTGCCAACAGAAAAGTAAAATCCTCTCATTACTATTTTATCACACACATTTTTTCTTAGCTTAAAAGGCAGATAAATGCATTTCTCAGCAAAGGGCCAGTAATTGGGAGAAAATGGTCCACATTTTCCTGTGAAATTCACATTCATTAAAGTTGCGGGCACTACTTTTCCAATCCATAGCACGCAAGCAGGAAAACTGAGTCACATTATTCACTTTGCATGTGTACTGCAAGTCTTGATGCAAGAGAAGCACATGTCCCAATTTTCAACTTTGTTACACCTGTTTTACGCAGGGGTTCCCATGGCACAAAACTTGTTTCCAAAGACAGAGAATCAGGATCTCAGTCTCAGTGTTTTCTTGAATGTAAATTCTGGTGTCATTAACCAAAATCATATGCATTTGACATCTTTATATATAGTTCTTGTTTTGCAAGACTGAAATTTGGAGGGAGCCCCATGTCAAACTATCTCACAGCCCTCTGGTTAAGGCACTTGGCTGACAGATCTCCATTCAAATCTCTTCTTCTCATCAGGGGATGGAGAATTTAAACCAGGGATCTGTTACATCTCACCACCAGTGTTTCTGTAAGCTGACCGATTGGATGGCTGCCAATTAGGTACTGCCCAGCTGATTAGCAGAGTGCCCACAGCTGGAAACAAGTGTTTCTATTGGTGGTGCACATCCACACATATCTGGCGCACATAACGAGATGTATTCTGCTCATGGCAGGAAAAATTAGAGGGAACCTTGCTCACCACTAGCCCAGAAGTTATGAAGGCTGCTTCCTCCTCCTCTTATTGCAAAAAAAATGCCTTTGGTGTCTACCTTGAAGAGGGGGGTCAAATTTGAGAATCTTGAGCAGGGATGGACATCTCCCTCCAGCCTGGACTGAAACATCCAATGTCCTGAGGAAGGTCAGCCTTGGGACATTTCCCATTGTTGGTGGCTACCCACTCAGCATGCTAGCTTTTGTCTATCCCATTCTTCAGCACTTAACTTCTTCCATTTGTTGCATAGGAAGCCTTACTCCTGAATCTCAGGGATTTTCTAGATCCAAAAAAATTAGCTTTGGCATTGCACAGCACTGCCACAGCTAAGTTCTTTTGTGAATCTATCCCTTACTGTCTCTGTGTCCCAGTTCCCCATTCTTAAATAAGAATAATTCCATTCTTTTCACATGAGTACTGTGAGATAAACATGTTAAAGAATGGGAGTTGCTTAGTTGTTACGATAATAGTGACCATATAATCACCTAAAATAGATAGATGGGGAAAATGAGGTAAAGAGTTACCTGTGATTCTTTCAACCCAAAGCTCTTGGTAACTTTACTTTGTGCAAGGCAGAGTCGGGAAATAACTCAATGAAGACATGGCCATCCAACCAATAGATAGCTGTTACAAATAGGACAACACAAGGGTGCTTTCACTGAAAGCTAAACTTTACTTAGTCTCACACTCTTATATGTCTGCAACAGGTTTGTATAACACCCCCAGTTCTCAGTAATTACAGAGGCAGGGTGAGACACTCACATGACACAGTGCGATCTTCCAATGGCCAATCTTCTTTCTGCCAATGGGGACCGCAAGATATGCCCAGAGGGAGAGTCCCTGAAGAGTCCAACTGCCCTCAACTTTTCTTCCCTATTTATTTGTTAGTTTGACAATAGCCCGCCACACAAAGAAAACTTGTTAAGCAATTTTAAAGGTTAGGCAAGAGGTTTGTTTCTGATCATCAATTAGCCAGATGTGGGTTTTTTCAGCATTTGCATGTCCTGAGGCCTTGACAGACACATCAGGACAGGTCGTGCGGGTGGCGGAGTGGTACTATATGTGAAGGATAATATAGAATCAAATGAAGTAAAAATCCTAAAGGAATCAAAATGTTCCATAGAATCATTATGGATAACAATTCGTTCCTCTAATATGAATATGGCATTAGGAATATATTACCGACCACCTAACCAGGACAGTGATAGTGATGCTGAAATGATGAGGGAGATTAGAGAGGCTATCAAAATAAAAAACACAGTAATAATAGGAGATTTCAATTATCCCCATATTGATTGGGTGCATGTCACCTCAGGACGGGATTCAGAGATTAAATTTCTTGATGCCTTAAATGACTGCTTCTTGGAGCAGCTAGTACAGGAACCCACAAGGGGAGAGTCGATTCTCGATCTAGTCTTGACTGGAACGCAGGATCTGCTCCAAGAGGTAACTGTTACTGGACCGCTTGGAAATAGTGACCACAATATAATAACTTTTAATATTCCTGTGTTGGGAAGAACACCGCAGCGGTCAAACACTCTGGCATTTAATTTCAAAAAGGGGAATTACACTAAAATGAGGAAGCTAGTTAAACAGAAACTAAAAGGTAGAGTAATTAAACTAAAATCCCTGGAAGCTGCATGGAAACTGTTTAGAGACACCATACTAGAGGCCCAACTTAAATGTATACCCCAAATAAAAAAACACAGTAAGAAACCTAACAAAGAACCACCATGGCTAAACAGCCATGTTAAAAAGGCAGTGAGAGAGAAAAGGGCAGCTTTTAAAAAGTGGAAGTCAAATCCTAGTGAGGAAAATAGAAAGGAACATAAACACTCCCAAATTAACTGTCATAATGTAGTAAGAAAAGCCAAAAAAGAGTTTGAGGAACAGCTAGCCAAAAATTCAAAAAACAATAGTAAAATGTTTTTTAAATACATTAGAAGCAGGAAGCCTGCTAAAAAAGCAGTGGGGCCCTTGGACGATAAAGATATAAAAGGAGCGATCAAGGAAGACAGTGCCATTGCGGAGCGATTAAATGATTTCTTTGCTTCAGTCTTCACGGCTGAAGATGTTACCGAGGTTCCTAAATCTGAGCCAGCCTTTTTAGGCAACAAATCTGAGGAACTCACTCAGATTGAAGTGACATTAGAGGAGGTTTTGGAATTAATTGATAAGCTGAATAGTAACAAGTCGCCAGGACCAGACGGCATTCACCCAAGGGTTCTGAAAGAACTCAAATGTGAAATTGCGGAGTTATTAACAGTGGTTTGTAACCTATCCTTTAAATCCACTTTGGTACCAAATGACTGGAAGACGGCCAATATAACACCAATATTTAAAAAAGGCTCTAGAGGAGATCCTGGCAATTATAGACCGATAAGTTTAACATCAGTACCAGGCAAATTAGTAGAAACACTAGTAAAGAGTAAAATTGCAAGGCATATAGAAGAGCACGAATTGTTGGGCAAAAGTCAGCATGGTTTCTGCAGAGGGAAGTCGTGTCTGTCTAATCTATTAGAATTCTTTGAAGGGGTTAATAAACATGCGGACAAGGGGCACCCAGTGGACATAATATACCTAGATTTCCAGAAAGCCTTTGACACGGTCCCACACCAAAGGCTTTTATGTAAATTAGGTGGTCATGGGATAGGAGGAAAGGTCCTTTCATGGATCGCGAATTGGTTAAAAGACAGAAAACAAAGGGTGGGAATAAATGGTAAATTTTCACAATGGAGGGGGGTAACTAGTGGTGTTCCCCAGGGCTCAGTCCTGGGACCGATCCTGTTCAACTTGTTCATCAATGATCTAGAAAATGAGGTAAGCAGTGAGGTGGCAAAGTTTGCAGATGACACCAAGTTGTTCAGGATAGTCAAAAGCAAAAGGGATTGTGAAGAACTACAAAAAGATCTCAGCAAACTGAGTGATTGGGCAGCAAAATGGCAAATGAAATTTAATGTGGGTAAGTGTAAGGTAATGCATGTTGGAAAAAATAACCCAAATTACACGTACTACATGATGGGGTCAAATTTAGCTACGACAGATCAGGAAAGGGATCTTGGAGTTATAGTGGATAGTTCTCTGAAGACATCCACGCAGTGTGCAGCGGCAGTTAGTAAGGCAAATAGGATGTTAGGAATTATTAAAAAAGGGATCGATAATAAGACAAAAGAGATCATACTTCCCCTATATAAAACTATGGTACGCCCACATCTCGAGTACTGCGTGCAGATGTGGTCTCCTCACCTCAAAAAAGATATATTGGCATTAGAAAAGGTTCAGAAAAGGGCGACTAAGATGATTAGGGGCTTGGAAAGGATCCCATATGGGGAGAGGCTAGAGAGACTGGGACTTTTCAGTTTGGAAAAAAGGCGATTGAGGGGCGATATGATAGAGGTATATAAAATCATAAATGGTGTGGAGAAAGTGAATATAGAAAAATTATTTACCTTTTCCCATAATACAAGAACCAGGGGACACCAAATGAAATTGATGGGTAGTAGGTTCAAAACTAATAAAAGGAAATTTTTCTTCACACAGCGCACAGTCAACCTGTGGAACTCCTTGCCCGAGGAGGCTGTGAAGGCCAGGACTCTATTAGGGTTTAAAAAAGAGCTTGATAAATTTTTGCAGGTTAGGTCCATAAATGGCTATTAGCCAGGGATAAAGTATGGTGCCCCAGCCTTCATAACAAGGGCAGGAGATGGATGGCAGGAGATAAATCACTTGATCATTGTCTTCTGTTCTCCTTCTCTGGGGCACCTGGCATTGGCCACCGTCGGCAGATGGGATGCTGGGCTTGATGGACCTTTGGTCTGACCCAGTATGGCCATTCTTATGTTCTTATGTTCTTATCCCTGACATACAGACAAGCTTCCTGTTTTTCAAATGCTTATCTCAGCAATTTCAACAGAGAGCTCCTTATTGCAAAGGACATGGAGTCAAGCTGCCCTTTTTGTGGCATCACAACCCCTCTCTTCTTGACTTGGTCATGCTAAGTGTGCACCCTAGGCCTATTTACGGCATGCTAGCTTAGCTACTTTTACCTGTAAACAGAAGGGATTCAGGCACTTTACTGATTTGCCAAAATCTCCCTAATCAACAGGCTGGCTGAACTGAAAAGAAAATCTTACAGGTCTGATGCAAATTTGGGGTCTAGAATTTAGGAATCTTCAGTTTATTTCTAATAATTCTTAGTCCCTTGTTCTAAGCACAAGGCAACTCTCCATCCCTATAAAGTGAATTGAAATAGCAAATGCATGAAGCCTGCATTCAGACTCCTAACATCATCTTAATAATCACAAGAGAGAAGTGGGATGGTGGAAATATATCCAGGAGGAAGGGAATCGGTGATTTTTTTTTTTTAACATCAGTACTTGCTGGTACTGAGTACCAGCACTTTGGCAGCACCAGCTGCAGAATTATCTGGGGAGTGGGGATGGAGAGCCATCTGAGTACTGACTCCTCTTTTTTTTTTTCCTTTTTTACAAAAAGGAAACAACCCTCCTCCCCCTATCCCAAAAAAAACCTGAATGGAACTATGTACATCCAGATTTCTGAATTAATGAAAATATACTGAGTTGTTTTTGAAGAAAACAAAATTCTTAGGAATAAAAAACAGAACTGCAACCTGGTATCTACATGCAGAATAACTATGATCATGCTTAATAGGTTTACAGTGGAATTATCTCAGATTTATTAATTATCTACTTTTAAAATACATTTCTAAGCTGACATTAAGTTAATTAGAGATGCAAGCTAAGGCAGGTAATATCTTCTATCAGTTCTGTTGGTGAGTGAGACAAATCTTTGAGATTGTATAGAGCATTTCTTCACAATCAGGTGCCAGTAATGGGGTTCCCCGTAGGGCTTCTACAAATCCAACCCTTTCCCTGCAACCTGCAGAACAATGTTGAGCTGGTGTCCTTTTACTTGTTAGTTAATGTGGCTTGATCAGAAGCAAATCACAATTCTGAAGGGGAAGGATACAAGAGGACATCTATCAAATCCTGAAAGATATCAGGTAAAACTTCCAAAAGCACCTAAATCTTTTTTTGAAGAAACATAAATGTGTAGCCACAGACCCTCAAAGGTATTTAGGTATTCTTATTTAGCTAGTGATTCCAGGTGGAGTTAGGCATCTTTGAGGATTTGGAGCTTAGGAGCCTAAGGCTAATTGAACGTCATGCCTGCATGGAGAGAAAAGTCTTGTGGCTAACTCAGGTTTAGCTGTCACATGGTTGCAGGGCTAAAATTGCTGTGTAAACATTCATGCTCAGGCTGGAGCCTGGCTTTTGGTACACTTCACTATATCATGGTCTACACAGCAATTTTTCATCCCTGGAGCCTGAGCCCAAGGCAGCTGACCAGGGCCAGGGGTGCTGTTTTTATCCCTGTGTTATTTTCCTTAAGTACCTCAGTCATGGTGCTTGGTCATGCAGCTGCTTTTGACAATGTTATCCCTGGTCTGGTCCAACCAGAAATTATGAGTTTGATGTAGGAGTTACTGGGTGAAAGTCTCTGGCCTGTCTTATGCAGAAAGTCCTCTGAGGTGACCATAATGAGTCCTCCTAGCCTTAAAATGCATTAATCTCTTACAGTGTCTGATGGAGCGTGCAGTACGCAGCCAACTGGAGAGAGGCTGCATGGAGCAGCCAGTCAGGGCAGAGCAGGTTCACATAAAAGGGAGCTGCAGGGCTAGTGCCTGTAGAGACCCAAGGAAAGAGGTTGTGTTCCTTGTGGGAAGGTAGTACCTTGGACAGAGCAGTTGTTGGAAGGATCTCCTAATCAATATGACCTAACTGGTTGCTGGAGACCCTGAAGAGAGGGTGGAGATAATGCTAGGGTATTGGGGAAGTGGCCAGAGGAAGTGAAGCAGTATCGGTGGAGAAGTTAAGAGGCAGTAAGAGTTTTTTGTTGACAATGTCTCTAAGATGGGACCTGAAATAGTGGGAGTGGGATTCCCCTCCACTCCCACTGGGGAAGTGACTGGACTATAGAGCTGAGAGATTCTTAACTCCTGGGAAGAGGGAAGAGACAGACTGTGGCATAACAAGAGGGCTGAGTAATGAAAAGACACTGTAGTTCCTGGGCTGAGATGAGTCTGCAGGCATAGAAGGTGGCTGGAGAAGCACCAACCAGGAGATGGCGTGCTGGCTGGGTGAGCTAATCCCTGGGACAACCTGCAGGTGGCACTGATCTGATGAGTGAACTCCATCATACAGTCTATAAGGTGCCACAAGACTTCTTGTTGTTCTCCATCATACACTGTCACAGCAGCACACTCTGGCTGCATATATGCTACAGAGATCCTTAGAAAGAAGTTCTTCCAGAAGAGAGATTCTGGAAAAACTTCTTTTGAAAGATCATATCCACACACAAAAAAGCAGATCAAACCAGCAATCCACTCTTGTGATAGAGAGCGACCACACAACCCTTGCTCTTTTGAAAGAAGGGCCTTCAGAGCATCTGCACATGCTTTTTTTTTTTTAGAGTCTTTCAGAAAAAGGTGCTCTTCCTCATCTGGGAGAAGAAGAGGGCTGCCAGAAAAAGGGCTGCGTTCTTTCAATTTCAGATCGAGAATGCATTTTGTGTGTAGATGCTCTGTGGGTTTTTTCAAAAAAGACCCAGCTTTTGAAAAAAAAAATTCCTAGTGTGGACCTAGCCTGTGATATTGCTTGTACTGGTTTTCAGAAAAGTCTGCCTAGATTGGATCTAGGTCATATGCTGTTCTTAAAGTAATCATTTTTCACTGGGATGAAATCCCAGCCCTCTGAAGTCAATGGCAAAACTCCCATTGCCTTTAATAAGGCCAGGAGTTCACCCCAGATTTTCACCCTGGAAATTTCAGAGATGTTGCTATAAATATATGTGTTTCTTTCACTGAAATATACATCTCAGAAACTGTGGGTCAGTTTCACTCTCATACATGTGGCAAAATATTGTCTAGTTTCATTTTCTCCTACCTTATTTTAGTTGATCTTCATGTTACCTAGAGCCTTATAAATTCTCATGGCATCTTACAAACCACATACAAAGCCTATGAGGCCATTACATATAATGCAACTCTAATGCACAAGGCACTGGTTTAGATGCAAAAGTGGAAAGGAGAGACAAGTCCTGATTCTCCACTGCCTTGTCCTAGGTATACCACCACCTGATCAAAATTTACCACTCTACAGTCAGCTTGCATAGGTGTGAATGACAACACAAGGTGCAAGGCAGCAGAGATTCAAACACGTACCTAAAGAGAGCAGAATAAGAAGACTTTGCAAGAGAAATGGGTATGTAGGCAGCAGAGCTGGGAGGGTGTATGGGACATGGGAAGCTGTTCTAAGCACAGGAACCATGGTAGTGGTGAAGGAAGCATTTATGAGAATGGATAAACAGATGAGCAAAAAAGAGATTGGTTGAAATCAGAGTGGAGTTGCAGATGATGGTGGAGTTGTTTAGGGTCATTGGCCTTTGAAGGCCTCTGAGCAGAAAGTCTGAAAGTACTTTTTTTCTATTACGTGTAGAATAAAGGAAAATCTGACATGTCCTAGGGAGTCTGCAATCTTTTGAGAAACGTTTTCACAACTGCCTATAATTTTAGGAAGGCATGTTCTGCAGAGAAGCTCAGGAATGAGTTGTGTCAACTGGCACGGAGCTTCATGAAGCTGCTGAGCTGTAGAGAATTGAGTGCTACCAAATAATGGTAGAAAAAATAGAAATCTTTTTTTATTTTTGGAGTCTCACTTCCCTCAAGTTTCTGTCCTTATCTGTCACTCTCCTTTTAACATTCCCCTGTGCCACAAAACTGGAGCTTTTATGCTTTAGTTTGATCGACACTTCTCAATACCCTTTTGAATATGTTTTAGACCTGGCTTCCCCACAGAAACATCAATACATTAGAACGTTTTCATAAACTTTTTCTTGGGCTGTTTAGGTGCAATGGGGCAGCGCCGGGACAAACCTGCAGTCAACTGTCAGATTGAACTGTAGATAGAATAGCAAAATGTATAGGTCATACAGGTATTCAGATATCTGGGTATGTTAATGATTCATTTAAGGCCTTGAGCTGAAATACATATTTCTTTCATTCCCTTTTAAATGAATGTTAATTTTTTGGTTGCTACACAGTCTTTTTCTTCAATCCTTTGGATGCTTTTATCCAGTGTTAAACACACTACACTGTGAGTGCCCAGTAGATATGGCTGCATGAATATGCATGCCTCTGTCATATCACCATAAACTAGAATTTGCACGAACACATTTGGCAAATGAAGTTACATAGTTTGTGAACAAATTGAACATGCAAAGTACAACTGCAGAGGTCTCTTTTGAAAATCTAGTAACAATTGGCATTACACAGAGCTGGCAACTGTTGTCCACTGCTGGATGGAATATCAGGCCTGCCTGCTCATGATCATGTTGCTTTCAGTGGCTGCATTCTCATATGTATGCACTAATACTACAGCACCTACTGGGGATTTTTCCTTGTTCAAATGGCATATGCCACTCTTCTGAGGCAGGACGTTCTAGCTCTCTCCTCCTTGACATAAGTAGTTTGTGCAGCCACATTTGAAACTGCCCCAGATGCTTTTTTATCAGCAGTTCAGTTTACAGCAGCTCTTAGTCTCTCTCATCTGACCCTAGAGAAAAGCCTAGTGCTGAGCCACCCAAAGGTGGCCAAAAGTTTGCATTGTCCCCAACCTTGCGCCAGTGACTATGAATCCAGAAAATGCAGTTGCAGTTGTAGAAACGTCAGAGCAAAGCTGATAAGTTACACTTGATAAATACACTGTGGTGTTAGACACTGCTACAAATTACTGTAATAATCTTTGTATGAAGTATGCCTAATTAAGGTGCCATTTGAAAACTCATAGTTCACTGATCAGTATTAGCCTGGTGAAATGTGTGGCAACATTGTATTTAAAGTTATAGGATTTCCCTGTGTGATGTTGTTAAAATATGTTCCAAACCACACAGCCCTGTCCAGGTCTGTCTTAGACAAAGGAAAGAATGTGTGCTGGCTTCAATTTGGATTTAAGCCATAAACAGAGTCGTCAGCCCAGGAAGGGAAAACAAAGGATGTTCAAACAGGTGAAAAAAGCCAGCAGGGAATATCCTTCCACATACACTCTTTGGCTACTGGATCTCAGTTGGAAATTTTTTTTTTTTTGAGATGGGGAATGAAATTACAAAAAGGAAGGACAAACATCCCAAGGCAATTCTACACCCTCCACCCCACCCCCACCCCCACCCCCACCCGTTCCTGCTGTCATTGTCTACACCTGAGAAGACAAAAGGAAATGACCATTGGACTCTGAGGGGAGGAGGATCCTGACATAAAGAGTTTGGTCAGTAACCTTCCTGGAAACATGCAGTAAGAAAATTTGCTTTGCAACTAAGCCTCTTAGGTAGATTTTAGTACACATTTTATCTTTGTTTTTCTCAGTAACCATCTCCTTACTTATACTCATTCACAATTTCTCTCTTTGTAGTTAATAAACTTGTTTTACTGATTATTCACATCCAATGTGTTTAAACTGAAGTCACCAGATAACTGTTGAAAGTAATAATAAGCTGTCATATTATTCCCTTAAGTAAATAAAGAGTTGAATATATTTGTCCTGAAGTACAGCACATGCATTTCTGGGAGACGATTCTGGAACTGGGGTCACCCTGAATCAAAGTTGCTAAGGGCCAGGTTGTAGTACCCATAGATACACCAGGTGTAGCTATGATAGCAAGGCATTGTAAGGCGCCCAGTGTTGCAGGGCAGCAGTGACACAGTCCCCTGCCCTGCACGAGTCTCTATTGTGCCATGATATGTCCCAGTAGTGCAGACATTTTTTCACATGGACCCTGCAGTCAGGGGATGCATCAAAACCAAAGATATATTTGTATGAGTGTCAGGGCTGCTTTTCAATCTCAAAGCAAAGAAGCAGTGGATTTACTATAAATATTTAAACAAAGAGTCCTGGCCTGCTCCAGGCCAAGCTAGATAATGGAAAAGTTTATCAGCTAGTTGCCCATTTAAATAGTCCTAATTCTGAAAAAGCAGCTGAAATGATGACTGAGGGGCCACTGTATTTTTAATAACCTGTGAATGACATACAGTTGCTCTCTTCATCACTAAGATGCTATTTCACAGCAGTTGTATAAACTTTAAAACTGAGCTGGTATCAACAGAAAATACAGACACATTCATTAACTTATTTATAATTATGTTCTTCCATTCATATTTTTACCCCTCTTTGAAGCTTGGTCTTTGGAAGGCCTTGGTTAGGGTGACCATCAATCCCGTTAGACGGGACAGTCCCCTATTTGGGATGTCTACTTGTTGGATAAAAGGGACTTATTATCCCTTATGTGGGCCCTCCCCTGCTGACGTTTTCACCAGCAGCTGCATAGGCACAGCTGCTGGCTGGAGTCACTTCCCCGAGCCTCAGGGAAGCTGGGGGATCATGGGCAGCTGCCGCCCCAGAGAGCCTGGCACCTCTAGCTTTCCCGGGGCCCTGGGGCAGGGCCAGTGTCTGTGCTTCTCCAGGAATGAGAGGGATGGGGGTGAGGTGTTCACCTGGCACCCCACTCCCAGGGGCACATGTGGTTCTGCACCTCCCACCACTCCCAGGCACCACCTTCCACTGCTATAGGAGCAGCAGGGAAAAAGCCTCTGGAGAAGCACTGCACTGCATTGCCATTCGCCCCAGCTGGGGGCGTGGCAGTGCAGACAGCCTCTTCTTCCCCTTCCCAACATCCAAACCATAGGTCTTCCTCAAGCAGGGCAGCCAGCTAAGGGAGATTCATGTGTATTAATTATTTTCTGTATTAACAGAGGACCCAGGAGTACTAGTCATGGACCCATTGTGCGGGGCAGCTTTGGTTTTCTTTTACTCATTCAACAGCCATTGGCTTATCATAAAATACCAACTATTATTTAATATTTTGAGTAGTTGAATGAGAGAAGTAAATGTGCCTTTGAGCTGAGTTGGAACACTGCAGCATTAGATACATAGCACTTTCTGGTGCTTGTTCTTGGTCTGCCCAGTGAAAGGCTGTCAATGTGTGTCAGAATGAGAGCCATAATGCAGAGTAATTTCAGGTTTCTGTTCTCAGGCTTGAGACCTCTGTTTTTTCTGTTCAAGTGGACTAAGACCTCTGATTTTACCAAAAAATGGCTTTTGTTTACCCTTGGGGTTTGTATCTGAAAAAGGAATATGCCACCTGCATTGTTTCAAATGAGAGGACAGGTTGAGAATCTGTCCCCCCCAAGGACCAGACCCTGACTTGGCTTACACTTTGCCTTTCCTCACAGGTCTCCCAGGCTACAGTTACACTACAGAGGTATTTTGAAATAAGATACTGAAATAAGATTTTGAAATAAGATATTTCAAAATAACACAGCAACAAACGAAAAGCATTTCGAAATAGTACCCAGCTATTTTGAAATAACATTTCTAGACACTTAGGCTGTGGCCACTCTACCCCTCCCTTTCAGAAGGGACATGTTAATGAGGGATTTCAGAAGATGCTAATCAGGCGCTGATATCAATATGCAGCACCTCATTAGCATAATTGCAGCTGCGCGCGATTCGAAAGTGCTGCTTTCGAAACACACGCTGCCTGTGTAGCTGGGGGCCTTTCGAAAGGAACCCCTGCCTTTGAAAACCCCTTCTTCCTAAAACCGAATATGAAGAAGGGGCTTTCAAAGTCAGGGGTCCTTTTGAAATCGCTCATTAACATGCCCTTTCTGAAAGGGAGGGGCAGTGTGGTTACAGCCACAGCGCTTGCTTCAAAATAGTGCCTTTACTAAGGTGAGGCTCTGTGGTTCCATTCCCTAGGGGAGCTGTGACCATTGTTCAGTACGGTAATCAAATAGCTTAAAGCAAAGTTTTCTTAGAACAACAAAGCTTATGACTTGAGAGAGACAGCGTGTTGTATTGTAAAAACCTAAAAGGTTTCCCCATTGCCTTTCAAATGTGTGCCTTCAAGTGTGTTCTTATCTGAGAGCCACTGTCTTCCTGCTTTGTTTTTCCACAGTCTGTCCTTAAATCAATACATTCATGCAAGATAGGCAAATATACAATAGCTGCCTTAGTGACATTCTCACATACAGGATTCATGAAAATTATTACGTATCATCTCTGCGTCTGCCACAAGGGCCAGCAAGTGGAACTGGGGAATTGGTAGCCAGACAGGAACCCCTGCGTACACTACCTCAACTCAGGTATGCCACTGTTTCCATTTCAATGTCTTACATCAGCATGTCCCAAATTGTGGTCGGTGGAACGCTGGTGTTCTGTGGGATGTGAATATGTGTTCCGTGAAAAATTTTTGATGCTAGTGATATTTTTCCTTCTAAAATATTAAATATGAAATTACTTGTGCATCAAAAATACTAAAGCATTTTAATAATATTTAGATTGTAGGTGTATTAATATTTATAACTCATTCTTATTAGTATAGTTGTTATGCGACTCATGTCGAATCAATCAGAGTCGATTCAGATTGTTTTGGCACAAGTCGTGTTCAGAGAAATCACGTGATGCTGCACCTGATATGAGGATCTAACTCTCCAGCATCATTCATAATATTAAGCAAATTTGTGATCAAAAGCAAAACACTCTTCCCATTTAAAAAAAAAAGTCAAATGTTACTTATTTTTATTTTCCAGTAGTTTTCACGTGATTTCTTCTTGTGTTTTTCTCTTTGTAAAATGAAAGACATTTAAAAACTTAACTCTTTTAAATCAACTTTTGAGCATTACGTGCTGCAATTTTTCGGTATGAAACCCTCGACGCACCCCGACCAGCATGTACGCGTTCCATCAATACACTCCAAGCCAAGAAGCATTCTGTGGCCAAATTAGTTTGAGAAATGCTGTCTTACACAGCCCCCTTAGCAACAAGTTATTCTTTAGCTCTCTCTAGTGGATTATCAGTACACAAAGTTCTGTAAAGTGTTTGTTTCCTTTGGCATCTTGCATTCGGATTCCAATTACTGGCTGTCACTGGACAGGGAAAGATGGAAGGAAATAGTGAGAGAGGCATCAGACACCAACGGGCACTGAGCCCACAGTTATTGATGAGGAGGAGGATGATTTGCAGTGATGCACGCATTTTGGTTGCCTTATAGTAACACAGTTTTCAGAGAAATTAAGGATGCTAAAGGCAGTGACTTCGGATGCTGAGATCTCACCAAAGGAGACAGATTGTCAAGCACTTCTGCAGAGAAAATGCCTGTAAGAAGGCTGGAATGTAGGAGAAGGTATTTGTAATTACTCAGTTATTGATTGACATAACAAGTGGTCAAACAGCTATTAGGGGATGTTTACAGTAACAAAGCCACCTTTCCATGCCTCTGTTTATTAATACAATTAGCATAGTTGTAAGCTATTTCAAAATTTCCTGCTTGGCAGTGAGCCAACCATGAATAAATAGGCTTACAGTCTCATTACATCTGTGGTATAATGGAGGTGAGTCCTATAGGAAAGCACACAAGCACTAACTTTAGCGACTGAAGTTTTAAATGCTTTAGATATTATTACAAGAATCCTCCAAATCCCTGTAGAACCTTTATTCCTTCTTTACTTCCTCCCAACCTTTGAGTTCCTGTAAATACATCCATCATTTTTACTAGGGAGGACTTGAATCCATATGCTACTTGAACTGCTGGGATATTCAATTCAATGAGATTCTTTCCAGTGTCTTCAAGGAGGGTTGGATGGGGCACTTGCAGGGGACATTTAAATAATTTGTCATGATAATTCTCTCTGTCTGTGGCTATGGGCATTGGCAAAGCAGCAGAGAAAGCCACCTCCAATCCCAGGTAACCTAAAACAACTGATTGAACCAGTGTCTTGCTCACTGTATGTGTATTTTCAGTACAGCTGTTGGAAACTTAAGGATGGTATCTTTAAAGATTTGAGCAGGTGAAATCATGAACATTTCAAAAGAAAGCAAACAATTTTGGTTCCTTTGAAATTTTTCACTTCTTTGTTTCCAGTGAGAAATTTGTGCATTTTTAATTAAAGGATGATTTTTCAAATTTCTTGGGTTTCTTCACCCCCTTTCGCTTATTAAAAAGAGAGTACACAAACAAGCAAAAAAGTGTTACTTTTTTCCCATGTAATGTTCTTTTAAAGTTTTTCACTGAAAATATCCAGTTAAGAGTGAGAGAATGCTTTTCCTTCTCTTTTTTTAACTCTTCCTTTTCCATGCTTTTCACAGGAGGGAGATGGAGGGAATAAAGAAGAAAGGGAAATAAAAATAGAGCTAAGGTTTGAACTTTTACAACAATTTAAAATAAAACATTACAAAAATACCAAAAAACTCAGGATTTTGATTTTTAATTTCAAATCTTAAACCCAAAGCCATTAAAACTGATTTTTTCATGAATCATTTTCTTACATCAATACTCAGTTTTTCAGTGGAAAAAAATATATATATAAAAAAGTCAGCAACTCTAATTTCTAGTAGTCTGGCTGGCTGGTGCTGCTCTAAAGGTGCATTGATTTCTCAGACCTACATAAAGCATAGATTTCCATAGACATCAGTGGAAGTGTCCCACTTGTAAGGAAGCAGAATACTGAAGTCAAGACTTTTTGTTTTTAATTATTTTTCCTGGAAGTTTATCCTATATGGAAATCAACTGGGGGAAAACTGGAAATTAGGGATTGGATTTATTTTAAATCTAAATGGAGGGAATGGCTTCAGAAGCAATATATTTAAACTGAGCTATCATGTAAAACAAGCAAAATGTAGGAGACATTTAGAAAAATAATAAATAGCCTTCTGGGGACAATGATTAAAAGATCAGAGACTAAGAAGGAGAATGAAGGTGAGGAAACCAAAGCAGAAAATAAAATATTGGCAGGGTCAGGTTCTCAGCTGGTGTAAATCAGCTTTGCTTCCTTTAAATCAATTTACACTAGCTGAGAATCTGTACCTGAATGGAAAATTATAGAGAATATTTAGGTATCAGCAATGAATTTTCAAAACTAGCGGCAAAAAAACAGAAGTGAAAATGAAAATAAGTAAATTGGCATATGGGAGACAGGAGAGATTCCAGAAGACTGGAAAAGGTCAAATATAGTGCCCATCTATAAAAAGGGAAATAAGAATAACCCAGGAAACTACATGTCAGTCAGCTTAACTTCAGTGCCAGGAAAGATAATGGAGCAGGTAATTAAAGAAATCATCTGCAAGTACTTGGAAGGTGGTAAGGTAATAGGAAACAGCCAGCATGGGTTTGTAAAGAATAAATCTTGTCAAACTAATCTGATAGCTTTCTTTGATAGGATAACGAGCCTTGTGGATAGCGGAGAAGTGGTAGATGTGGTATACCTAGACTTTAGTAAAGCATTTGATACGGTCTCTCATGATAGTCTTATCAAAAAACTAGGCAAATACAATTTAGATGAGGCTACTATAAGGTGGGTGCATAACTGGCTGGATAACTGTACCCAGAGAGTAGTTCTTAATGTTCTCAATCCTGCTGGAAAAGTATAACAAGTGGGGTTCTGCAGGGGTCTGTGTTAGGACTGGTTCTGTTCAATGTCTTCATCAATGATTTAGATATTGGCATAGAAAGTACGCTTATTAAGTTTGCAGATGATACCCAGCTGGGAGGGGTTGCAACTACTTTGGAGGATAGGGTCATAATTCAAAATGATCTGGAGAAATTGGAGAAATGGTCTGAGGTAAACAGGATGAAGTTTAATAAGGACAAATGCAAAGTGCTCCACTTAGGAAGGAACAATCAGGTTCACACATGCAGAATGGAGAGAGACTGTCTAGGAACAGCTACAGCAGAAAGGGATCTAGGGATTATAGTGGACCACAAGCTAAATATGAGTCAACAGTGTGATGCTGTTGCAAAAAAAGCAAACATGATTCTGGGATGCATTAATGGGTGTGTTGTGAACAAGACACTAGAAGTCATTCTTCCGCTCTACTCTGCACTGGTTAGGCCTCAGCTGGAGTATTGTGTCCAGTTCTGGGCACCACAGTTCAAAAAAGATGTGGAGAAACTAGATAGGGTCCAGAGAAGAGTGACAAGAATGATTAAAGGTCTAGAGAATGTGACCTATGAAAAAAGGTTGGAAGAATTGGGCTTGTTTAGTTTGGAAAAGAGAAGATTGAGGGGAGACATGATAGCGGTTTTCAGGTATCTAAAAGGGAGTCATAAGGAGGAAGGAGAAAACTTGTTCTTCTTGGCCTCTGAGGATAGAACAAGAGGCAACGGGCTTAAACTGCAGCAAGGGAGGTTTAGGTTGGACATTAGGAAAAAGTTCCTAACCGTCAGGGCGGTCAAACAGTGGAATAAATTGCCAAGGGAGGTTGTGGAATCTCCATCGCTGGAGATATTTAAGAACAGGTTAGATAGATGTCTATCAGGGATGGTTTAGATAGTACTTGGTCCTGCCATTGGGGCAGGGGCTGGACTCGATGGCCTCTCGAGGTCCCTTCCAGTCCTAGTGTTCTATGATTCTATGCTGGTGGGGAGAAAGAGATGAAGAAATGGCAGGATTTGTTTGTGTCTCAGCAGCCAGATGTCTTCTGCCTTTAGAAAAGAGGATAAGGATGGATAATAGATGAGGGCAAAAGATTGTTTTTCCTGGTGTGATGCAGCAGAGAAGTGTGATAGTCTTCAGATAAGAAAACTGTCTTTAAACATATTAGATGTTGTCACAGTAAGTGAAGTCATGAGAACTTTGGAGAAATTGAATAAGGAACATAAACTACCTATTACCATAAAATAAGAACGAGGGGTCACCAAATGAAATTAACTGGTAGCAGGTTTAAAACAAACAAAATGAAGATTTTCTTCACACAGTACACTGTCAACATGTGGAACTCCTTGCCAAATGATGTTGTGAGGACCAGGACTTTTTCAGGGTTCGAAAAAGAACTAGATACATTCGTGGAGGTTAGTTCCATCCACACTTACTAAACAGGATGCATAGGAATGGTATCCCTAGCTTCTGTTTGTCAGAGGCTGGAAATGGATGACAGGAGAGGGATCACTCAATGATTACTTGTTCTGTTCATTTCCCCGGGTATCTGACATTGTGCACTGTCAGAAGACGGGATACTGGGTAGATGGACCTTTTGTCTGATCCATTCTGCTCATTCTTATGTTTTTAACTTAGTTCCCCACTAAAATATAATATAGGGTTTGGAAGTATTTTGAACAGAGTCCAAATTTCTGATGACTACAAAGCTTGATGATTAGCACTGTTGTTTTAAAATACATTGCTACTAAGTCAAGTCATAAGCAATGAATGAGCCGTGAGTCTCCAGCAATGCTTTTTTTTTAAAAAAACTTTTTTATTATTCATACTCACCACTGTTTGAAATACTCTTAGGATATTGAAAATAAATAAGATTTCTTTTCCTAACAGCTTTCATTTCTTCTTTCCTGTTTAACAAACACTGTTTCTAATTTGCCTTTCTAAAAGAAAGCTCAAACATCTGTCCATGTCACTGTGTAGGCCCCAGCCGACCAGGCCAAGTGCCACCTGCACCATCTGGTGGCTGCATGCTTTAGGTGCATAATGTGTACTTCTCAGGCTTTGTGGCATGTTGAACATTAAGATTTAAAACAATGCATCCTTCTCAAATTGATTTTAGTCCTTATGTTGAATAGCATGAATTTTGCTCTGTTATTTACAGTGTAACTCTGTCTTAAGCTTTGCATTGTGTTCATTGGACTCCACAAGTCTTCAGTGGAGTTACTCTTTGAGAGAATTTGGATTCCTTTCTGTTACTCACATGAAATGAGGGTACAAATATGCAAACAGTTTTGCAGCTATGCCTCTATAACAAAACGTGACCGCACTAAAGATTTAAAAAGAAATGCATGCTAAGAATGTCATGTCAATTCTTTGAAATAATGGTGTTGGCATTTCATATGCAAATCATCACAAACATTGTACCTGTTTCAAGAAGTAAAGCTTGGTACTCTTAGCTGGGAATGACACTGACAAATGGATGTGAATGCGTACAAAGTAACAAAGGGCAATGCTGGCTTTGAGCTGAGGCTTGCATTGTGGATATGCCTGAAGATGCAGCAAAATTCCCAGAAGCAATTCTGGCTTGACTATATCTTTTCAGTGCACGTGGAAAGAGTATACTAGCAAGGCAGCTCCTTCACACTTTGAAAGTGAACACTTACATTCTCTTGGTTCTTGCAGGTAATGCAAGCCAGTTCCAAGTACCAGGGCCCAATTCTGCCTCCCTAACTCAGGCAGAGCTGTGCTTTCCCCAGATGGTCCCATTTGAAGCAGGGAGATGTCCAAGGATGGCAGAATCAGGCACTGACTGTTTCCAAGGTAATTACAGAGGTGTCGCTGATTGCCCACTTTTGATTGTGACACTTCTTAACAAGTGGGTGCAGGTAACATCCAGACCTAACGGATTAAAGGCTTTCCCTAAATCTTATGACAGAGCCAGGTTTGCCGCCCATACACCAGCCAGACTGGTGGATGGGTAAGTCCCCCTAAATCCACAATAACAACTTTCATCATCCCCTGAATGATCTCACTCTGACATTCTGGACTGCACTAACTGGCAGTGCAGGGGTCATATGACTTGTACCACTGTTTATCCCCTGCTTATGGGTATTTTTTTATGGAGAAAACCAGTGGAAGCCAGGACCTGATAAATACCCTTTGTTTCATCTACCCCGTTTGGTTTGCTGGCTAGAATAGCTGCAAGGGACTCTTCTACACAATGGGGCAAATCTTGCCATCCTTACAATCCAAACAAAGTACTTACAGAAGTCTGCTATGGAAATTTTCTGGTTTAAGAACTACAGGATTTAGTTTCTTGTAGGATGCACAGCCAGGCTCTTTAGAGGCCAGTATCAATACCATCTCTGAGACCAGATTTTTCCCATCTTTGTACTATCCAATAGGCAATTAGCTTTCCTGGTCTCTCCCTGCTGGTGAAATAAAAGTCCTCAAAGGTACCCGAGTTACTTGTTCGATGTATTTACTTAGAAATGTTCAAACACAACTCAGTACATTGCTATGAACGTGGCTTGCTTAGCTAATTAAAATATCTTTAGATGATATTTAAATAGGTAAGGAGCAGCGCTGAGCGACACTGTGGGCCCTAGGGAAAGGTGGGAGGAGGGCCCAGCTCTGTGCCCTGGAAGGGGCAGGGCCAAGTGTGGAAGGGGCAGGGCCTAGGGCATTCAGCCCTCAGTGCTGCCCAGACCGCAAGTAGGTGCCCCACAGCTATGTGAAACAGCACTGCCAGGGCAATTCAAAGGGGCGTGAAGCTTTGGCCACTGATGCTACCAAATCACAGTAGTGGTGGCTGGAGCTCCAGCCCCTTTGAAACACTGGGCCTGTAGGTAATTTGCCTTTTGGCTCCCACTTCTGCTGTCAGTGGGTCTGTATGGAAGATTCAGCAAACTTCACTCTTCTCTATGGGAAAGTATGAATGCTCCATCACCTCCCAGCAGACTTTATAGGTTTTTCAAGTGACTGGAAGAGACCTGTTTTTTCATTTAATGGTAAGCAAACCTCTATAACTTTGTCTTGCAAGTATTCATGCCAGAAGAGAGTGAGCAGTTATCTAATCAGGGGAGAGACACAATACTGTGTGACTTACCTGAGTTATGATAGGTGAGCGGCACATCTTGAAATTTGAATATCTGTGATCTTACCATAGAGCAGACAATTTGAAAAGGTGACTGCTGAATAAGTCTGAAGAAAGCATGATCCACTTACAGTTATCCCATGGGCAAAAAAATTTTTTGGAAAAACTGAGATTCCACAACATACTTTCTAAAATGTCACTCCTTTTTTTCCCCCTTCACACAAGTACAAAAATTTGCATTTAAGCGTCACAAACAAGTCTATTTCCACATGATGTGTGGGCATAAATGCGAGTTTTAGCACATAGAACAGCACAGCTGAAAATGTGTAGGTCATTCTGAAAAATGTTATTCTTTTACATTCTAGTCTTATTTTCACATATACATGTTTGCAGAGCCATCAAAAGCCAATGTTTAAGCCTATTCCTTTTGCAGCCTTTTGTGGTCTGTTCTGCAAAGACGTGGCTACCCTGACAACTTCTTAGCATTTGGTACACTTTCCCTCCTGGCTTTTCTTGAGACTGCAGAATCCAGTGATTGACAAGTGGGGTTCTCCATGAAGATTCTAGAGCTTCTAAGAAAGAGAGGCATTAATTGAAACAACAATGTTGAGTTCCAAGGGCAAAATGCTGATATGTGTTTATATACATCAAATTTATGTAGTATCATCTGTGAACAGAATTAAAACTTCCCTGTTGATGATGACTGAAAATCTTTACTAGGTTATAGAGTCAAGTATGGCCAAGATTTCAAAAATGACTAGTGACTTCAAGTACCTTGAGAGACCCTAACTTTCAGAAGGCAGAAGTTCAACGCTTTCTGAAAATCAGACCCCTTGAAGGTGTCCACATTGAGCATCCAAAACCTTGGGTACCCAGAGTCCATGAACCATTTTGAAAATGTTGGTCATGGGGTCTTGATTCTGCTTTTGAAATCATCAGGGTTATTTATGTTGCATCGTCAGGTACTGGAATACAAATAGCAGTGAAAATAAGACTAGCAAAAATGGAAATAGATCTAAGGATTGTTGGAAAAAATGGAACTCATACAGATTTTGAATAATGCAAAAATACATTCTTTTCTTTTTCTGAGATTTATGGGGCAACTCCACCCCTGACTAGCCTAATCAAAGTAAGGAGAATAGCTGAACCAGGGAAATGACTGGATGGAGTATAAAGAAAACATTATGGGCCAGATACACATCCGGAAACTGCAGGTGTTTGGCAGCAGAAAGTTAACCAGGGATAGAGCAGGCCTGGGAGGGAGGTGAAGGCCACACGAGCAGCAGGCAGTCATGCGACCTGCTGGACAAGAGGAGCATTTTTAAGTGGAAAGCACAACTTCTCTGCAGCCGCTCACTGCACAGCTGCCCCCCGCCAGTCCTCCAGGCTGGAGGAACAATCGGCAGTCACACAATCTGCTGGTGAGGAGTGGCACTGAGCCCTCGGGGGAGGGAGACACCGGAGGATGGAGTGGAGTGTGGCTGGACTAGTATTGAGCTGTGGGGAGGGGAGCAGCTGGGGAAATGGCTGGGAGGTAGCTGGAGCCCATAGGCAGCACACAGCGGGATAGGGCACCATGAAATATGGGGCAACATGGTGCCCCAAATTTCATGCTGCCCTACGCAGCTGCACTTTTTACCTATTGGTAGAGATGGCCCTGTATTTCTTCTTAACCAAATTAAAAAATCTCAACCAATTTTCTCTCACTGTTTTTAAAACAACCTCCCACCCAAAAAGAAAAAAAACAACAACTTATTTTCATAATTCTGGTGTTAGTTGGTGTAGCCAACCAGGCTCGGGTTCCCCAGGAACGAGGCTGCACCCAGAAGGTGAATGCTATATTTGGTTTATTGAAAGCACATGACACCCACGACGGGAGCCCCGGAGATGTCGCAGTCACCAGTGGGGGATGACCCGATCAGCCAGAGCTTCGCTTGGGGAGAGGCTCTGTAACAGGCCTCCTAACACTAGCTGATAAAGCTGAACTCATTAACATAAGATTGCCTAAAATTGTCTATGCATTTCTTATCACTACCTCTTGTGGCCTACTGCCAGCGTAGCCTTGAAGTCTTGGCAAGCAAGCCTTGTTTCGCAGGTGTTGTGGGGCAGGATGAGTTGTTTTGCAGCATGTAGCCTTGAAGTATTGGCAGCACGCTTCTGTACAGGATTCCTCTAAGGGTTCACAGAGGGGTTGGACTGCTCTCATGAGACCGTTACAAACTCTTCTCGCACCCTACAGTTGGCAACATCTTGTGTTGAGCTTGGCATTTGTTGAACATGGTTCTGAAGGGGATTGGCTGGCTCAGGGGGTTCTGACAGCATGCAGAACCTGTTGTGTCTACATTAGGAGTTTGAATTCAGAACAGAGGGGAGGTGCGGAAAGGACTAGACAATACAGAGTTTTCATGTAAGTGGTAGAAGTTTTGGTTAGAGGTGTGATATTTTACCCAATTTCATAAATCAAATAGCCTCTAGCATGCATGTGGTTATAAAAGTGCTTATGCTGATATAACTTACTCCTTTCCCCATAAAAACCACGCTGGGGGCTTCTACCATTTTCACTTTATTAGTATACTGAAAGTGGTGCAATCTATGCACAGACAAACTCCAAATCATTGCTAGCTCCTGGTTGTTCTGCATCTTGTAAAGATGAATTGTGGGCTCAAGCGCCTTCACAGTGAATGCCCTTGCACTTGGGCCTTGAGTTGGAAGCGTGAGTGCCGAGACCAAGGGTTAGAAGGGCACGAACACTGATTCACTGACCTCTTGGGCTTTTTTCTCTGTACAGAAGACTGAAGTGGGTGGAGACCAAGGCTAATACTTCTGCCAAACCTTACTTGAATTGTTACTGTATTTTTCTTAAGTCCTCGCCCCACAATTCCTCTTCAGTGTTTGATTCCAGTGTTCACACTGTGTCCCAAGCAAACTGAAAACTATCTGAGATGGAGACTGTACATTTTGTTACTTGACCATACGAAGTATAGCACAGTGGGGCTGTAATCTTTGGTTGGAGCCCCTCCGTATTAATAGTGCTAAGGCTGTACTGGGAATCATCACATTTGGTCAGCTATCATGTGCCAATGCAGTAGATAGGAGGCATAAGTCTCTGTAGCTGCTGTTCTGAAGCCTTCAAATAACACAACATTCCCTTCATTCTATAGACTCTACAAGATATGGATTGCCTCAGGGGAAGGGTCAGCAACCAAAATAGCAAGGAGAGCCATTTTTTTTTTGAATTCAGTAAAAAGCTCAATAAATCACATGCATTGTGGCTCCTGAATACAAGACAGTCCTTAATAAATAAAGTCAAATCACGCTTTTTGTAACCCCTGTTTTAAGAACAGCGCACACAAAATGATTTGTAATGTGATACATGTTTACTGCAGGGCGTTCACAAACTTTTTACATATTCTGTTGCCTCACACTTCACATGTGCATGTTTGTACCACTGTCTTCCTGACTTCCTCACTCCTGAGCCTATTATAATTATGCCAGTTTTACTTCATGTTTAATTTCAGTTTGCTTTCTTAAAATGCACACTGCCCTTCACAGCAGGAATGTCACAAGTTTCCTTTGCAAAATCAAGACTTTATTAGCAACACAATCAAAACACAAATACAATATCATATCCACAATGTGCTGCATGTATTATCCAATGTTGTGAGATCAAATATTGTTTGCTATTTAGATATGAGTTGTTCATTTTTGGTTGTTTAGACGTTCACCATTTACTGAAAATAATCAGGTGGTGGTTTTTTGTTTTTTTTTTAAACTTTGCAATTATAACATCGGGAGCCACAAAGAAGTCCTTAAAGAGCTGGAGGTTGAACACTCCACCTTAGGATGAAACATAGTGCCAGAGATATCAGACTTTCGGAGGTGATCACAATTTTGTTTTGCCTGATATTATCAAAACTAACTGTCCAATTTTTTATTAGTTGCAGGGTAACCAGGGAAATCTTCATCTCATTGTTTCCATCTCTAAATATTTAATTATGTCTCTGCCAATAATTGATCTACTCACTTCTGTTCTAAATGCTTCTGGGGTTTGTTCTATCATTTCATCAATAATAATATATAATTGGAGATACACATCTCCTAGAACTGGAAGGGACCTCGAGAGGTCATCTAGTCTAGTCACCTGCCCTCTTGGCAGGACCAAGCACCATCCCTGATATCTATTTGCCATAATCCCTAAATGGCCTCCTCACGGATTGAATTCACAACCCTGAGGTTTAGCAGGCCAGTGCTCAAACAACTGAGCCGTCTGTACAATTAGAACAGGTGGTTGAAAATGTGTCATCTAAATACTTTTAATGAAAAGGGGTTTTTTTATTTGATTTACGTTTTTGAGGAAAAGAATTAATTTTCATTGATTTTGGGATTGTCATTGAAAAAAATCAAAAATCCCCCCATCACTATTTGGGGGAAAGTTTATTTTTGAAAGGGAAACTTTAAAAAACTGAAAGGAAATGTCATTTTGCAATGTTCTTTAATGAGTATTAATGATTTAACTGGATCTGCAGCTTGGAGACCCTTGAGTGCATTTTCTTTCACTACCTTTTTGATTCTGCAGCTTTCTGATCAATAACTGGTTACTAGAATATACCAGGTCTTTACAGTCCATGCCATCTGAGTGTAATGGATGAGGTATTCAGGGGCAATCAACCATGACTATCAATAAGATGTTTGAATCCGAATGTGTTGAGATAAGGAAGTTGTTATTAATAATTAGCCTGTTTAATAATTGTGACTGAACTAAGGTTTCCACTGAAAAAAACTGAAACAGATTATTATTATTCACTGTATAATCTTAATATGGAGATATACCTATCTCAGAGAGCTGGAAGGTCCTTCAGAGGTCATTAAGTCTAATTCCCTGCCCTCACAGCAGGACCAGTCACAATTGTTTTGTAATCTGTTTGCCCCACATCCCAAAATGGCCCCCTCAAGGACTGGGCTCACAACTCTCAGATTAGCAGGCCAGTGCTCAAGCCACTGAGCTATCCCTCCACCCTACATTAATAAAATAAGTTACAAAACATACAATTTAAAGGGCACAGCTTCACAGGATTAAAGAAATTCATAAACACAATACAAGACTTACTGATTTCTAAATGACTAATGACTCTAAAACCAAAAAAGTTGCACCTTTTGAGTTATGACTGCCACTATTTCTGCCTAACAAAGCTGTTATCAAGTATAAGACCACCTGTAGATTTAGCATTTCAGATAAGTACCTGATATATTTCAACCCTGGTCTAACAGAAAATACACCAGAATTTACTGTAAAACTCCATGTGGAAGTAGAACAAATGATAGGTATGTACTAAGTTAATGGATTTTGTGTTACTTGGAGCTTATGGAGTAATCAATACTTTCCAGTCATATTAGCTCAAGAGAAGATGGAAGATGACATTAATATCTGTCTCTTTTTCCTTTCTATACTTATCAATTATGCTGGAATCAATCATATAGAGAACAACAGTTACTGCTAACACTTTGATCAGTATTGACCGGCTTGTTGCAGCTAATTTCATATAGTGTTGGATTTGTAGTGAATAATTTTCCTTTTCTCTAAAGGGAAAATTCACCCACTTTAAAACTCTGGTATAGCATGTGATATCCCCCACAGTGGTGTTTGTTCTGAATAAACAGAACAATATATTACAATATCCATTTTTAGAACTATCTTGAGTAAAATGGTTTCAAATAATAATACTTTGCTTTTAGGTACAGGTTGTACCTCCCTCATCCAGCACCCTTGGGAGCTGTGTGGTCCCAAATGAGGGGATTTCCCAGATGAGAGCAGGTCAGGCCCCCAGACCTCCAGCAGGTCAGACCCCACTCCTGCAGGGCTCCCCTGCGTGGCCAGGACTCAGTGCCCCAGCAGGCTTCCCACTGTGGGGTTGCAGGGCTCCCCTGCCCTGGCAGGGCTCCCATTCCCAGCCAGGCTCCCTTAGTAGGGTTCCCCGACCTGGCTCCCTGCACTGGGGCTGCCCAGCCAGCTACCAGAGGGGATCCTTGCCACCATCTCCAGTGGTGGTCCTGCTGGTCCTGGGATGTTGCTGTGGTCCTGCTGGTCCTGTGGTCAAGGGACATTGCTGGATGAAAGAATGCTGGATGAGAGAGTTTCAATCTGTACTATATTATGATTTAAAAGCAGTGTACAAACATTAACTAAAGTTAATTGGTATTAACTATTTAATTACTCAGCTCTGCGCTAGTATACATTTATGGTGTTGAAATATTTTCAGTTTTCATGGTTGAAATAAATGATTTTTGCCTTTGATTCTGTGTCAGAGAAATGGAGTAACACTTCCAATATACTGTCATTTGGGCCCAATACTGCATTCCTTACCCAGGCAAGTGAAGGTTAGAGTTGATTGGGGAACAGAAGATGCTCAGGAAATTCTGACATTTCAAAATTTAGTTTTGTTTTAAATTAGAATAAAAAGTTTTGAAATTCCATATAGAACATAGATGTAATTGTTTCTAAGTGAATTTATGTGAGTCTAATCTCAGCAGACCTATTTGGATCAAATACACCACTACTCACTGATAGTGTTCTTGGAGTTCCAGGAAAGCAACCTTTGACATACACACTGCAGAAAGTCCAAATATATCCCCAATGGGTAGGCATGCTAGCCTATGTTTGTTAGAAACTGAGAATGCCATAGGATGGATCATTTGGCGATTACTTGTTCTGTTTGTTCCTTCTGAGGCACCTGTCATTGGCCACTGTCAGGAGACAGGATATTGGACTAGATGGACCTTTGGTCTGACCCAACATGGTTGTTCTTATGTTCTAACATGCAGCTCATACCTTCTTGTCAGACTTAGGTGTGTTCAAGTTTCCTCTGACAGGATCACTCCGTTACCTTTTTTTCCATTAAAGATCACTCCAGTTGGTCAAAGAATGTGATCTTGTGTGTCCCCAGGGTTATGCTCATATGTATTTTATTAAATGCCACTGTTGGATTAAACATAAAAGGGGAACTAGCTTTCAAACACTCACTGTCATACCATCCTACATTTGTACACTTACCAGGTAAATTCACACAGGCAGAGAGTTGCACCATGATAGTGGAGTAAGCCAAGGCATAGTGGGCCCAGCGAATCTTCCTGCCATCATGAATCCAGGGTGGTGACTTGATTGTATGACATCCTTGTCAGCTTGCTCTCTTGTCAGGCTTGTACTCAGGAGCGGTCAGTAACATCCATCCTGGGGGAGAGGCAGAAGGGCCCAGAGCCAGAGCCGCCTCCTACCTCCCCAGCCAGTTCAGACTAACTCCTGCAGAGTGATGATGGCAAGAAGATCCTCCCTCTTATAGCTTTGCACCCATCTTTTTATATGTTTCAGTCCATAGCTCTTGTCCTGTCCACTGCCCCAGATACTGTATGACTCTGAGTCATCACTAACAGCAGATGGGATTTTGATCTTCTCCTGATGGGGTCTTTTTCTCTTTGTTGGGTGGATTCTTTTGCAGGGCCTAGCACCTGTTATTCTGTGGCAGTTAAGGTGCTGCTGGCACCTGGTTGTCTAGGCAGGCTGGCTGCAGGGACTGATTCCATTGCACTCATGCATACATTCATATTTCTAAGTGAAATTGCAGACATACCTAACTTTCTAACAGCCAGGACTTCTTACAGACTTTTGGTATCTATAAACAATTTCTCACTAACTTGTAATACTTAATATAGACCTCCTCGCTGCTACAAAACAAAGGTTATGAAAGAAAATATAACTGTACAGGACAAAGCTAAATCTATAAAACAAAGCTACTGTTACAAAGCTTACAGAAAGTTATACGATTTAAAACCAGCAATGACTGAAAGTTACAAAACTTACATCTGCATAGTGCTGGATTGAGTGCAAGCTTTATACAACACTCCTGATCATTTTTCCACTCCCACCAATCCCACCTCCTTTACAGCTGAGCGATTTAATGGGTTGCCTGTCTCTTAGTCAGCAGAACTCACTTTGCCTTTTCTCAGCATGAGTAATGCCTGCTGACAAGGTGTTTTTTTCTCAGGAAAATATTACCAGCCCGGTAACTACGTCCAGTCAAAATCATGCCCAGTACATGCTGTCTGGCTTCCTGTCCCACACATAACCCCTTTGGGCTGCAGATCTTTTGGCTTTTGAAATTAGCTCTTCCAGAATCAAGATCCCATGCAAGTATGCATATGAGGCACAAGATATTTAAATCCATGCTTCATTTACATTTCCGATTGGCCAAATTTGCATGCCTCTTCTGAAAGGGAGGGGCAGTGTAGCCACAACCTTTGAGGGTTACCAATTTTGGAATAACACACCCACTATTTCAGAATTATTTCAAAATAGCATGTGCATAGTGCAGACAGCTCAGTTGTTTTGAAATAAATGTTGTTTTCAACATAACTGAGTAATGTAGCTCTAACCTAAGTGAGCTTCTCATGGTGTAGCAATCCTCAAAACATTAGGTTTTGTACAGCTGTAAGGATTTCAATGAATCCAATCACACAAAAAAAAAAAACAGTAGCCTACTGCAAGTTGGCTGTGATCTTGCTCTCTCCCCCCCCCTATCAAGGTGGATCTAATAAGTATTTAAAAGGAAATGTCCAAGTGAAAAAAGGAATTAGTGTGTCCTTAAGACACCATATCACAGCTGCTGTTCCATCATCTTACTAATTATGCCAACTAACTAATATGTCTATAATTTTAAATGCCCAGATGCAACATTTTGAATTATGTTGCGTGATCTTATAGTCAAAGACCCTTTGTAATCTGGAAGCAGAAAGAGACAGTGTTGACATTAGTATAGAAAATTATGTGCTATTAAAACTGGATCATATTTTTAACCAGTCTGAAAGTTGATCTCTTTAATTGCTCCCTCAAGTGTTGTGAACATCACGAGTTGCCTGTTGTGTACAAAGAGGCAACTGGAGGACGGAATAAATAAAGAGAAATCTAATTTTCAGGGATGACTGAAACACGTCCCTCTGTGAGCATTGTCTTCATTATGGGCTGTAAAGTTTGTCTAACAGTTCACAAGAACGTGACTGCAGAAACGCCTGGCAATAATTTAAATTAATGTTTCTGTTGAATAATATTCTTTAATTCTTTTGACATTAACTCACTCATAAATATGGCCATCTAATTTAGTCAAGAAGAGAATAACTTGCAAATCAGTTATGTAGTCATGGACAATGAGCATCAGAGATCCCTGCTGTCTGAAATGCAATGTTTGCATCTGGTTTGGTTAACATAGCAATTTATTTCTTCTTGTTTGAAAAAATACAACTTGTGCAAACTATTGTTGCTAAGTACAGATGTAATTTCCAAGCAGTGATTGCTAGATTGAGTAAATTAAAATGAATAAGGAAAGAACATGTTTAGCTTTTTGACGAATTCACTCATTTTATGAGTGCTCAAATCAGAAGATTCTGGGTCAGATTCTCTGACTTGTTTCCATTCCTTTTGTCACAGCTGAGAGGTAGAGGGGACCAGAATCTATCTGTACCTACCAAGCTAAAAATTCTCTTAGCTTCTGTAAGGCCAGCAGGGGTTGTACTTTTGACAGTGGTCTCCAACTTAAGACAGTTTTTTAGGAGCAGGGAGACATAGAGTGGGACACAGCTTTGTTCTGACAGTTCACAGATGGCATACTGTCCCTTTGGAACTTTAATAACTTAAGTTGAAAACAATCTCCTCTAGAAATCTCCCAGAATCCACTACTTCTGCAAGGAGTATTAGGGAGTATAGAATAGGTACTCAGAAAGCACTGCAACAGAAATGGTTTGGAGCAGCAGGAATATAAGTGCAAGGGACTCTGAAGCTGTTCTTAAAGAAGTTCATCATGGCTCATGTGAGAACACTGAAGCATTTATGCTTAAATTAATTTGTGATAATAGAATCAGTTACAAGAAGTCCAATCCTGAGTGCAGACTAGCAACAAATTTCATCCCTTAGGAAGCTGCACTTGCCAATAGGATGTGCCAGCTGGCAGAGGGCGCAGGAGATGCATAGAGTTTCACAAGGATCCCCTGGGTCAGATATATGTATAATAGTTCACAAGTGGGTTGCATGGGAGATCTCTGCTGAGAGGTAAAGGTCCACTGGTCATCATAGTCATTGTGAAATCTGGATATAGATAACAGTTAAAAAGTTATGGCTCTATACTGAAAATTATGTTCTTAAGGCAGGTAACTAGGAGGCGGCATGTCTCAGGTGGGTTCTTTCAGACAGTTATTTTCCTGTTTGGTTGTTGTGCATTGTGTGTCTCACAATGTATGCCTATTTGCATGCTGAGCTGGAGGTCAAATATGAGACTATGAAATCTGCAAGAAAGAAACCCATACAGGAAAGAAAAAAACCTGTGGGGCAGGAGGCTGAGGGGGAGTGGTTCTAATTACAATTGAGGACAAATTGATTATTCTTATGTACCTGGGGGTTCTAACAGACACCCTGTATCTTTCACTGAGGTGGAAAGTGATGGCATAAGTTGTCTGATGAATAGCAGATCAGCCAAGTCTGGATGTATAATGCTAGGACTTTTGGTTAAGAATTGCTCTGTAAGACGTGGAAGTATCTAGTTAAGTAAAACTAGGTTCTAGAATGCATCTTAAGATTTTATGTTATATGTGACCCTTTTTTCCCAACACTACAATTTTACTTGTTTTTACAATAAAATAAACACATACATGCTGTGTGTCAAATGGAGCTGTGATCTTGTGACACTGGTAAGCTAGGGCACATTGCTTCTCTCGAAGCAGTGAATCTGGGTATGCTGTGAGTGACCAGTGCAATGGGGGCTATTCGCACCAGGCAGACACTCAGAGGGCTTGGGGGGGTTCGTGTGTGCCTATTGCTGAGCTGAAGAGAGAGAGGGAGGCCAAGAAGGGGGTGTTTGTGTTTGTGAGGCCAATGGAGGTGGGGAGCTAATGCCTGGCAGGCATAAACAAGGCTCCATCATGCTCACTACCGGTGGCAGCAAGGTGTCTCACAGCTCTGGATGGTGTTGCAGGAGGCACATTAATCTTTGAAACTCTGATCCACATCAGTAAATTAGGGCAGGAATTTCAGAAGTGCTGAGTGTATTTGAAAATCCTATTCTAAATGTCCAGCTTCTTACTACCATTCCTGAGTGTCACCTTTGCTGCTTGCTGTGTGTGAGGTATTTTATACGTAGACAGTTTGCAATGTGTGTAGGATTCTTCTAAATAGGCAGCACCCCTGTAAGGTGTAATCATCTTTCCCAGACTACATGCTTGCTTGGTAGCGTAAAAATCCTGTTCTATCTATGGGCTCTTGGTGCAGAAAATATTTCTGCCTGAAGGATAGTAAACCTATCAACCTTAACAGGGAAGGCTTATTGATTCTTGTTGCGCCTTCACCCTAGCTGTCATGGTTAGTCTGAACTGAGTATAATTAAATGAGCTCTGTGCACTCCAGGGAGCCAGCTTTTCCTTTTGTTACCACTGCTTATAAACCGGACATAAAAAGAGAATCAGTTTTGTGGTCTGCAACTTGATTCACTTTTGCCATTTTATTATCTGATCTTAAGGAAGCCAATGAAAATGCAAATACAGCACTCCGGCATCTCTTACCTGAAAACAGAAGAGTTTGTCCATCAGTTACACAACCTTCTTTTGCCTTTCTGAATCACTTTTCCCCAGCTAAGGTCCCTACCTTTTATTTCCTCATACAAGTACTCCCTGAGTCACAAACATCTGATTTACAAACATCCACACATACAAACAAAAGCTCAACTGAAGCCTCAGGGGAGCAGGCAAGAAGCACAGGTGGTGGCAAGCAGCACAAATGCTGGTCAGAGGACTTTGGAGGAACAGGCAGCACTCACACAGCCAGCAACTGGAGGCAAGCAGTACTTTGAAAGGGAAACCACTGCTTCTCTCTTCTGGAGTCCTCAGGTCCACACTCATGCCACTTGTTGCTTCCTGGTGAGCAGGGGCAGGGTGCAGCCCTCAGGAGGGGTAGCTGGGGGAATGGGGCTAGAGCTGATGCAGAGCCCACATAAGATGCATGTAGCAGCAGGCAGACCGGGCAGGGGGGAGGTGCCCAGAAGTTCCCTTCAGAATCCCCACCTACCTCCTCACCCTCCTCTAATTAAACCTACCCTTCCTCCCACATGAGCATCCACATTAAATATAATATTTCTAGTATTTTTCATTGCAAACATGCAGCATATCAGCTACGTTATGGGTTAAATAGGCTTTTGTGGGCTAGCCTGGGACTCTAACTACCATTTATAACATTGTTTCTATGTGACATTGTGTTCTGAGTTCCAAACTGACTCACAAACCAACTTTTGGAACACAACCCCTTCGTAAGTTGGGGACTTCCTATGTCACTATGGCTGTGTCTACACTAGCCCAAATCTTCAAAATGGACATGGAAATGGCCATTTTGAAGATTACTAATAAGGTACTGAAATGCATATTCAGTGCCTCATTAGCATGCCGCCGGCTGCAGCTCTTCAAAATTGCTGCTTGGCCATTTCGAAGATTTGGGCTAGGGTAGATGTAGCCTATAGGTTCTGTGAGGAAGAGTTTTGAAGCACCAGTGGAGTGAGATGCTTGGCTACTCTTAGCTTCTAGTGTGGCTAACTCTATTTGTATGTGGAGAACTGACTGCACCCACAAAACTGAATCTTTGCCAGTGTTAGTAGTTAGACATTTGAGTACCTGTTTTTATTATCAGCTCATGCACTTGGACTCATAGCTTTTATATGCACGTGCAATTTACTATGCCTATGAAAAGAAAGATGCAATTATTTGTGAACTCTGAAAATCTGACCTACAGACTTTACTAATGTCTATTTTGGCATTTTGTTAAGCTATTCAAATTAGCCTTTCGGAACATTATATCATTAAATGAAGGTCAATTCACTGTGGAAGCATTTTTGTCGACTTTTTTCTATGGCCTTAAACCTTATGAACCATAAAATTCTTCTGCATGAATCTGGCAGATGTTGGACTGGTTCCATTGGTTAGAATTTGTCCAGGGATCATCTGAGCAATAGAGCGGCACCAGTTGCCAACCATTGTAGCATTCTATTTCACTACCAATTAAACTAAAGGTTCCACTGGGATACATCAGAACTTCTCAGCTGTTTGTTTTTGTTTTTTTTTAAAAAAAAAAGGGTCTGTGTGAATGTCTTTATGTCCTTTTGTAGAAGACCTCTGTTTGCTTTCTCCAGAGTCTCGGGAAGACAGGACCAGAGTGCCATACTCCTCCTGAAAGCTGCTCTCATTCAATACAAATTAAAGCAGCCCCATCTGTACCTGTCTCACCTTCCTAGCTGCACCAAGTGGTTTAGTGCACCTGGGGATCTAATCTTAGGGCATGATTCTGCCCTTATACTAGTTTACAACAGTGCAAACTAAACCACGTCAGTTAAGTTCTTGATTTACACTGGTGTTGTTGAGAGCAGCATTAGATTTACATGGGAAGGGGCTCCTACTTGCCTCTGTGTTTACTGCAACAGAATCATCTGCTATGGGTAATTCCTGTTGACTTGTGGGACTAGATTTTTAAGAGGTAAACCTCTCTGTACACCAAGGACAGCAGAGGATGGGCCAGCACCGAACCAGTTTGTAGAAGGAATAGATTGGATTTCTCTTGGGCTGGTTTGCATACTCCTTTTCCAATTTGTTTTTATTTTTGATACTGTATTTCTATACTTATCAAGTCACCTAGAACCCAGGAGTCACTTTTTATTTTTAAATACATAAATATATTGTTAGTCTTTTGTCCCATGCTAGCAAAGTTCAGTGCCTCATCTGGGTAGTTTCTTGTTTTATTTACGTTATCTATACATACCAGTTCTTGAACAGAAGAGGTCACAAATAGCACAGCAGGCAAGCCCACGGAAAAATCTCACCAAGATGGCAATGTCTGGTTCCTCTTGAGCAGTAGTTTGAGAGATTAGGCAGAGAGAAAAATCTCCTGCTATTTACGTACTTCATAGAGCTGGAAGGGACATCAAGAGGTCATCAAGTCCAGTTCCCTGAAATCACAGCAGGACCTATCCCTGACCTTTTTTAAGAATCTAACCTGACCCAGAACCTTGAAAGCTCCCACCAGACTGAACTCACAAGCCTGGGCTCACAAGGCCAATGAGCTAAGCACCAAGCTCTACTTGCCACATCTCCCCCAACAATACGTCATAAAACTTAATAATGAATCATTTCTTCAAAGACCAACCAGTGAGAACATGCTATGAAAAAGAACTGGCAAATCTTTAATAATGATACCTGTTGACTCCAACCATAGCAATAAACACATTAATCTTAAAGGCAGAAGCTTACACTTCACCCAGGCTCTCTGTGAGGGAGAGGAAGCTCATATTTTCTACTTTCTGAAGACTGATGTTTGGTTTTTGAAGATTGTATTATCCCAATCAACGCTGAGGAAGAGGAGGAGGCAATAAGCTATCACCAATGCAATGATGTGGCTCCTCATGGTTGCTACTCAGGGTTGGGGCAAACACATGAAGCCTACAGCACTCTACGTTGTGGGAGAAGTGCTGAACAAAGGGGGTGGAGGTGGGGGGAGAGAGAATGTGGGAAGAGAGTGGGGAAGCAATTTGACCAATAGGTATATTATAGGACAATTTCTGTGAGCAAATATTTAAATCATAAATGAGGCCCTGACTGAATATATCAGCTCCCTCTCCCACACTCTGCCAATGCCAAACTAAACTCTGGAATCCAAAATTACCAATATTTTTACTTTCTCTGTATTGCTGTTCCTCTTCTGTTTTCCTCTGGGAAGGTAAGTGATTACCCTCCTATGACATCAAAGCCATACAGATTAGTCATCAGTAGTCTTGCAAGTAGCATACGGCCATTAACCCCCCACTATAACACTGCCTTCAGGGGCACAGACAGATAATATGCATTTGCCTGCTGTGCACCACAGATTCAGGGAGCAACGAATGTAAAATGTGTTCTCCTATTCCAGTGTTCTAAAACACAGTATTCCTGCAATAATGAAATGCATATTCACTGCAGCTGTCTCTGTGTTTTTCCAATAGACATATGCAAAGGAAAAAAATGCAGGATAACAGATAAGTGCTCCTTCAAGTGCATTGTCTTGGTTTAAATTACAGTAGTTTAAACTATTCACAGACCGACTGGCGCTAACCAGATTAACTAAAATAGCTTGAGCTATACAGACACACTCGCTGGCTCAGACCAGATTAATGAAAATAGTTTGAGATTTTTATTGTAGCTTTCTAGTCTCTCTGACAACCCACTCTCTTATTACCATCCTCTATCCAAACCTAAGTTAGTACAAGAGCAAGTGTACAAGTTCATTTAATCAGATGTTAAATATGAAATCTGGAGCAGCCATTGATTTCTGCTGGGATGAATTAAAGAATAAAACTTTGTGATATCAGACCTTTCAATCTGCTGATTGCCTGATGTTGTACAAAAGCTGCTATTAATCTATCAACTGAAAAACCCCATTGGAAATTACATTTAACAATATTAAAAAATTGAAATATAATATCACTTACCAAAATTAATAACAAAATAAATAACAGTACTCCTTAACCTAATAACTGCAGACAAAGCCATAGTGCAGATGGCTGGAACAAATCATCATCCATATTTTACACAGCAAGAAACTGAGTCAGAGGTTAATGTCTAAATTTTCAATGGTCTAATTCTGGATTTCTAATATTAGATACCAGCTGGAGTTATGGTTGCTTAGCATCCTTTTAAATAGGTCCGAAGCCTGTCTAATGACTTATCTGAGGCCACAGCAGGAGTCCAGGTCAAAGCCAGGATTATAACTCAATTTCTTGTCTCCCAGTCTGCTTTCTCAGTGCTCACAATTTTATAATGAGTCAATATTTAGAGTTTTTCTTGAGATACCAGCTGTCATTTAAAAATGTTTTAGGTGCATCTTTGCTTTCTATACAGTATCAATTTTTTGGAAAAACAAAAAGAGCATGATTTCATTTCCAATAACCGTGTTTCTAACTACATACAAATCCTCTCTCTCTTGGCGGTCACTCAATAATGAGTAGGATGTCTTCAAGTCACCCTCTTATTTATGAGTCCATTGATGGTCGATCAGCCCAATTCTAGAGCCACAGATCTTATCACAGAGGAGGCAGGTGTTAGTAGCTGTTGGAGAGGCGCAGGGCAGTTTTTGTTGCTCTTTTCTTCTTCTCCGGATCTCCCTATCTGCACTGTGGCAGAAACTCTCAAATTGCGCCACCCCCTCATGGATTACCAGTCTCCTCTGGGGATGATCTGGGGCAAGGTTCTCCCAGGTGTCAACCCCAATGCTGCACTTTTTCATGTGTGCCTTCAACATGTCCTTATATCGCTTCTGGTAGCCCACAATGCTCCTCTGTCTTTCCTCCAATTTAGCAGACAATCTGTTTTGGGAGACGCTGATCAGCCATCCAAACCACGTGGCCAGTCCAACGAAGTTGTTGATGAATGATAATGGCTTCAATGCTGGTCATCTTCAACTCTTCCAGGACAAAAAAGCAGTCCAGTAGCACTTTAAAGACTAACAAAATAATTTATTAGGAGATGACCTTTTGTGGGACAGACCCACTTCTTCAGATCATAGCCATACCAGAACAGACTCAATATTTAAGGCACAGAGAACCAAAAATAGTAATCAAGGTTGACAAATCAGAAAAAATATTTTTTGATAATTTTTTTAAGAAGTGGGTCTGTCCCATGAAAGCTCATCACCTAATAAATTATTTTGATAGTCTTTAAAGTGCTACTGAACTGCTTGTTTGTTTTCATAGTATATAGATTAGCACAGCTATCTCTCTGTTACTCTTCCAGGACACTAGTGTACATGTGCCTATCCTCCCAAGAGCTATTTAGGATTCACCTGAGGCAGCATTGATAATATTGTTCAAGTGCTATCAAATGACACTTGTATGTTGTCTAGGTTTCACATGCATATAGTAGTGTTGGAACAACCACTGCATGGTGTACAAGGAGCTTTGTCTTGGGATAGATGTCCCAGTTCTCAAAGACCTTTTGTTTCAGGTGGGCAAAAGGAGAACTTGCACAGCTCAGACGATGCTGAATTTCTGCATCAATGTCAACTTTAGCAGAATATACACGACATGGCTGCTTATTGACATTGCTGCTGCAGTAGGGGGTTCTGAATGGCTTCTAAACAAAGACAGACACCAAGTGAAAGGCTCAAATAATTTCAAAGGATATTACCCAGTTCCTAGTTCTCCTCATGACTAAGGAGAAAAACTGAACATGAGACTCAAGCATGCCTGTATCCAGGATGCAAAAATCGAAGGGCAAATAAAATACTTCACTAAATCCTGAATTTCTAAACCAAAATTATGATTTCTGTGGATGCTAACTCATGATTTTGAATGCTTGAGTTTGCCAGTACCAGTACAACACTCACACTGGTTTGAATGTGTGTGTGTGTGTGTACACGCACTTGCAGTGTGTAATAACCATATATCTGGGTCCAAAATGCAGGCTGTTCCACTTTATGGATTAGTGGAATGGTACTTGATTCCAACAGATGCTCATTAAAATAAACTGATTTTTTTTGCTTTTATTGCGTCTGAAAAATCTTTTAGCAGTACTGGGGAAACACTTAGGACTTTGTCATACTGTTTTTAAGTAAAAGATTAAAAATATCAGTCTCAGAGCGTTGTCAAACTTCCTATCAGATTATACCATTTCAGAAACACACATCCTGGGATAAAGATCTAGGTTTTGAATTAGTTTGAAGAATATTTCTGAAGTATTTGTCAGTGTTCATACAGGAATGAGCATTATAGCTGGAGTATCAGAGAGGTAGCCATGTTCGTCTGTATCTTCGAGAACAAAATGAAGTCTTGTGGCACCTTATAGACTAACAGATATTTTGGAGCATAAGCTTTTGTGGGTAAAGCTTATGCTCCAAAATATCTGTTAGTCTATAACGTTCCACAGGACTTCTTGGTGTTCATTATAGCTGGAGCTACAGTCAGAGTGCTGTGTACAAATCCTTGTATTGAAAAATTTGGATCCAAAACTAGATATCAAATCCATCAAAGTTTTGAGGTTTTAAGGTGTGCATTTTGGAGTTGTCTCATTATAAAGTGTGGCCCATGTATAGGACTAGTTATTTCTTGTGTAAATCAATACAGATACACTAAAGCCAATGTTTAGAGAATCTGAGGATTTGCCTCACAAAACACTAATCTAAGGAAAGGGGTGTTGCCCACAAAAGCTGATTACCTAATACATAAATTTGTTTGTCTTTGAGGTGCTAGATGACTGCTTGATAATCAAACATCCCTCAACCTCAAGCAACATTAGCATGTTCTTATCTGGGGTTTCAATTTAATTTTCATCTCTGGTTTTATAAGATCTGGCCTCACAGTGCACAGTTGATTCCGTAAGAAATTTCTTACTTGAAAGTACATTAATCCTGTTCCTAATGGCAAATATAATTATCCAAAGCACATTTTTTTGTGTAAAAGACCAAAATTTTGTTTGTTCTGTGATGGATTAACTTAGACATTCATTTGACAAAAAGTCCTGCATTGCAAATATGAGCCAAGAGTATTTCTTGAAAGCACAATCTTGTGTACATAATACCCAATCATATTTTGGAGGATAATTCTCACTGTTTTCTCACACATTTTTTTAAAATAAAGTATCGTGTTGTAAATAAATATGCTATTAAGGAGAAGGTATGGCACATTAAGCATAAGGGTCAGTGTAGAATAAAGTGCAAATATGTGTTTATGAAGTAGAAGGGTAGTCAAAGCTAGCAGCTTAGTTTAGGTATGTAAGTGGCCACAAAGATGACTTTAAGAGCTGCATTGGGACAAACTTAATGGCGGGGAGGGTGGAGCATGATACACATTGCAACCACATGCAGTATTATTGGAGCCCATATTGTATTTTACATCAAAAGCATAAAACCCTCAGAAAGCCAATATGTTGACTGGGCCAGACATTATGAGCTGTTGGGCATTTATAACTCTTATAATACAAGTGATGTGTGCTTGTGTGTTCTGGGGATCACTGAGGGTTGACCAACGTAGACTCACAAGACTTGCTTTGCAGTTTGACCTTCTGGGAGTTATGGACCGAGGATTATGTTTTCAAGAGCAGAACTTTTTGTATAAAAGGCTGAGTTTAACTTCTCAGGGTTTTTTTCTTGAGTCAGCAAATACACAGGACTCTTGGTCCTAAAGGTGCCTCCACTCTCCGTAGTAAGTCCTACCCGGGGACTCCATAAAACAGAGGGTCAATTTCTGATATGTTCAATAAGCATGTATGACCTTTCCTGTTTGTTTTCTCCATATGGTTTTCTATTCTATTTCTATACTTGGTTGAAAAAGAGCTCTGTGGCAAGTTATACCTGTTGGCATATCTGATGAGGTGGGGCTTTCTCATGAAAGCTCATCACCTAATAAATCATTTTGTTAATCTTCAAAGTGCTACAAGACTGCTGTTTTGTTTTGTTAGACTACAGACTAACACAGCTACCTCTCTGCTACTGCTGGCATATGCTGGTCATAGTCCCAGGAAAGGAAGCACATCACAAAGTGGCTTGCCAGAGATATTGCAGTAAAGATGTAAAATCCCTGCTCAGAAGGGAGTGAACCCCAGGTCCTTGTACTACAGCTGAAAGCAGGAGGCCTGACATTTGACCAGGGACTCCTAGAGTGGACTGCAGGCGAGGATACAAGCTGAGGTGCCCTGAAATTGGGGCACAGAAGTGGGTATCTAGGACGAAAAGAAGGAGGCTATAGAAATCAAGACAGATGAGTTTTAGCTGGGGTGCAGTGCGGAGAAAGCATCTGCTGCAATGTTAAAAAGAATTAGCAAGCCAGCGTCGCTTCTTGCACTCTCACTTCGCTCCCTGCAGTTTGTTTACTATCGGCTTTGTGCTCCTCCTGAAGAGCTTTGTTCTTACAGTGCCTGGAGGCCAGGGCCAGAGTCAGTGCTAAAACCTGTACAAAACCAGAAGCACTCCAAGACGAAGGCCCAGAGGAGGCGGAGGAGGCGAGAGGGATGGACGCTACAGTGCGAGGCTGCCAAAGGCACACAGGTGCCCCGGGGGGCGTGGCGGAGGGGTTCCGCAAGGAGCTCAGCGCGCAGGGAAAGGGGAGATGGGAGCGAAGCCGCGAGGATGAGCCTGGAGGAAGGCGCCGGCTACACTGAAGAAACCGCGACGTGCCAGCCGAGCGACGCGCGCCGCAAGCCGGGAGCGGATGGCCCGTCCCCGCCCAAGCCCGTGCTGGTGGGAAGGCGAAGAGGTCCCCGACGGCTGCCTACAGCGCAGGCGCGTGCCCGGCGACGCCGCGCTCCGAGCCGGACACAAGGGCAGCGAGCGGGGCGCTAGGGGTCGCTGTGCTTGGCGGTTCCTTCTCCTCCTCCCGCCCGGCGGCTTCCCAGGTTCCTCTCCGGGTAAACAGCGATGGCTGCCGAGGAAGGAGGCGGGGAGCCCGACAACAACATGGGGAACCACCTGCAGCTCCTACCCGGTAGTGGCCGCGGCCGCCGCCTCAGACCGGAGCCCGGCGGGGGATGGGTGTAGGAGGCCGGGCCCAGAGGGAGGCGGGCAGGGCCGGGGGCAGTGGGGATGACAGGGCGATGCAGCGGAGGGCTGCCACAGGGCGCCGGGAGCTCCAACGGGGGCAGGGGCCTGTCCTGCAGAGGGGGAGGGAGCAGCCTGTGGCCCGGCGGGGTGTGGGGCTGACGTGAGGAGCAGGGGGCGGGAATCTGGCCAAGGCGGACGCAGTTTGTGTTGGGCCTCTGGAATGTGTGTGCAGTTCATACGCGTGGGGCGGGAGTGGGGAGTGGTGCTGGCTGAGGGACTGCGGGATGGGGCAGCAAGGGGGAGATGCGGAGAGAGGTCCTGTGGGACTCCCTGTGCAGGTGTGGGAGAAGTAGGAAGGGAACCTGGGAGCACTGGCAGTGGAGGGGGGATTGCTGTGTAGTGGGCTCAGGGTAGTATACACATAACAGGGGCATGGTGTTAAGAGAGAGGCTTTCATTGGGGGACCAGGGTGGATCACATAGGGAAAGTAGGCGGGGGCAAGTGCTTTGGCAGGAGGTGAGGAGGGAGGCTGGGAAGGAATACGTGCTGTCCTAGGTAGGATGTGGTGGTTACCAATGATTATGTACTGCCATCCCTTAGCCTTCAGGGAGGACTCTGAGTCTGCCTGCAGGAGACTAGCTCTGGCAGTAGGATCTTCTTGGGCAGACCGAAGAGCAGCAGCAGCAGCTATTTTTTTTTTTTTTTTTACTTTTATTTTAGTTTTTGTATATTGAGGCAGCTTAGACAGAAGTGGGAGGCATTGACTGATTTCTTACTGCTCAGAAGAAACAGTGTTTTACGAGAGGCCCGGTTGGAGTTTGGCTTGCAAGAAGAAGTTGGGCTGGAAGAAAGTTCTAGAGAGAAACTTGTTGTAATACACATCCAAAGTGTATGGTCCAGGCCCGCACTGGCTGGGGTGGAGCTCAGTCGGGGGATGGGCTGGGCCCTGTGCTGTCCAGGGGAGGGGCTGGGGCTGGCACAGTGTGTGGAGGGGTCTATTTCGGGAGGTTGGGCCACCCCCCCCACTTCTGCTGGCCAGGGTCAGCAAAGTGTGTGCATGTGGGGTGGGGGGCGAAGAACACATGGTAGAACAGTGCCCAGACAAACACAGCAAAAATAATATTTATGATAAATGAAGCTGTAGTCTTGCAGCCTTCATATATCATTCAATTGTCTAGTATTGGCTTGCTCACAGTAGGGAATGTGCAGAAATTAAACGTCAGACAGACAGCATAGAAGACAAAATAACAGAATATTAAATATATGTTAGATGTTAGGAATGGAAAATTTATCTTTTAGACCAAGTCCATACCCATGTAAAAGGAGAGGCAGTTATTCAATATATAATTTGTGTAAATCATTGATAGGATTTCCAAGGTGCTGAGCACTGATTCACAGAATACCGTGGTACCTTTAATTGTAGCACAAGAGCTACGATATTAGTTTGAAGTCTAAGAGGAAATCTTTTTTTTTGTTCAGACTGCTAATACCTGAATTCCACTCATAAGCTGGGAAGCTACTGTGATCTGTGATTAAAGCAGTGGACTCGAGATCTAAAGTCAGTTCCTCCTGCCACAGACTTCCTGTGTGACTTTGGCTCGCTCACTTAAGCTAGGAATTCTAAAGCAGCCTAAGGGCGTGGTTACATGAGGAAATGTGCCTGCATATGGAAACCCCTATAATTGTACAGTTATAACTCTCTATGTGGACACCCTTACTTTGAAATGAGTACCTTTCTCCATATTAGTTTATGTTGGTATGAAAGTAGGATACATTAATCTAGAAAAAGACATTCCTATTCCAGAATAAGTGTCCATGGGGAGCCAGAAATATACGGTTATAATAGTAAATTTTTCATTGGCTATGTCTACACTGCAGGCTTCTGTCGACAGAGGTTTTGTTGACAGTGTGTAGCCAGACTGCAGATTTGTCAGCAAGGATCTGCTGGTCTGGAGCGTTCTGTTAGCGTTCTTGTAAACCTTGCTCCACAAGAAAGAAGGGCTGTCTTGACAGAGGGTGGGTTTTCTGACATTTGGCCCTGGGTGGATGGGCCAAATGTTGGAAAAGCCTCTCCTGACAGAACTGTCGTCAAAAGATATGTAAATGTGTTGTGTATTTGTGTATCTTTTGCCAACAGTTCTTGGCAATTGATACCTAGCCATTGACGGATAAGCCGGGGTCAACAGCCTTTCAGCAGAGTGCTAAAATTTGACCTTTTGAACTCTCTGCATGGTTGGAGTGCCAGTGATACTTTTTAAAGTCACTTATATTCCTACTTACTACAGTTTCATTGATAAATTAAGATGCAGAGCTTGGCTTCATATGACTTTGAGCAAGCTCCCTGCTGCATGGAGGAGGAGAGGCAGGGTTGAGCTCCCACCCCAGGTGGGAATGAAAATCTGCTTGTGTGTCACTCTTGGCACCTGTGCTTGGGGTTGGTGATCACTGGGATAAGCCCTGAGAATTCGGTGTGTGTTTGCCACTGAAATGCAATGAGGGGCTGCCTAACGCCATTGGATGCCTTTGAAAATGTCCACCTTAATCTTTTCCCAGTATTTCCTTTCCCCTACTGTAAAACCCTCACAAAGGCATAGAGAGTAAATTCATTAATATTTGTGAGTGATAAGATCACTCTGAATACATAGATTGGTGGCCTGCCTTCTACTAAGTAAATGCATGGTCTGTCATATCCTATGATTTGAATGTTATCTTGGGTGTTGACCTGACTTTACCATAGTTTTAATAGCCTAAAGGTCACATTTTACTTTCAACTAACTGTTTAGTTAGCACAAGTCAAGATGTGTTCTTTCTGCCTTTTCTTTTTCTTTTCTGAGTAAAATTTTGTAAAAAGTACAGCTGCTGGTGCTCTTTCATTGTTCACATTGTGATACTGCAGTAAAATGAGTCATCATTCCTCATAGGCTTCCAGGCTCATTCTGTCAGCACACAGCAGTTAATATATGTTTTGGCAACCCTGTGCAAAATTTACAGAGCACAGCTGATTTTTAATCTACAAATGTTGCTTTCTAATTTTTCTGTTTCAAACAAGCAAATAAAGCATATCCTCCTGTACTTCCTGAGTCTTTTAAAAGAAAAAAAAATAGTAATCCACAAAACCCTGTTACCTGGTGACATAACTGAATGAGAGTTCATTTAAACCAGAATTTAATTTTTATGTGGTAGGTGTCAGCTAGCAAAAATCTGTTGGGTGTGAGGTGGTTTTTTTTTTTGTTTTGTTTTAAAAAAAAGAGCCTAATGCTGACTTTAATATAATTGATGTTGCAATTTATATAGGACTTCTCCCTGGAGACAATGGAAGACAATTTAAATAGAAATTAAATATGTTTGAACAATAAGTGGGAAGGTGTCTGAGTTTTTACAGCTCCCAAATATTGTTAAGGCAATATAGAAAATATATTTAAGGGGTTGTGATACCTGGTCATTTTCCATTAGTATGTGTTCTGCACCTAGGACTGCGCCAGCTTGTTAAAATATTCATATGAGAGAAAGAAATGTGATATGTACGAAGTTCATAATACAGACAAATCAGATCATGTCTTCCTATGTGGAAAGTTATGTAAAATATATTAGTACAGCATTTTCAAATGTGATTGTTCAGTGAAACATATAGAAGACTATCCACAAAGCACTTGAAAAAGATTGCATCTAGGCATGCACATATGATGGGTTCAGAGAATTTCAGAAATGCTATGTTCAGTGTTTTGCAGTCTATTCAATATTTACCACATTTATTGCTAGAATCCTGCAAATCTATTTTAGAAAGCGTATGTGAAAGCTAAGCATGAATATATCATGTAGAGATAATTTTCATTCCTCTTCTGAAGAAAAAAGTATGAGCGTCCTACAGCTAAAAGAGAAATTTTATGTACTCAGTGCACTGTATACTGGATATAACTAACAGTAGACATTATATAGTCAGTGGCCATGCCTAAAATAATTACCAACTAGCATTTTATAGAGACGTGTATTACTTTGATTTTTCTAATCTGTAGTCTCTTATATTTAATACAATATTTAGAAGATATTTACAGATTTATTTAAATGCATTTTATATATAAGTAAAGCAGCTACAGGCTGAACCTCTCTAATCTGGTATCCTCAGGACTAACCAGTGCTGAACGAGAGAATTTGTCGGATCAGTGGAGGTCAATATAGTTTAGCTGCACTATCAACACTTTTGCTGCTTACAGGGCTCATAGAAGACATTTAGGAGTAAATTACAGCTAAATAGCAGCATAGACCACTGAGAGCCAGGACTGGTGTCTGTAAATAAATTTTATGGAACCATGGGAGACTTGGCTAGGCCTATGATAAATAAGTGGTCATCTGGCTAACTAAAATTCTACTGGCTTATGGATGTTGTTGGACTAGGAAGGTTCAACCTGTATTCTCAATACTGAATCACCAAATACTTTTCTTATATAAAAGATGTAGATTATTGAAGTAAAAGATTGAAAAGGACAATCCCTTAGAATCACAATATTTTTAGAAGGAACATGTATAATTACTGTAAAGCAAAAGATTACTGCTTTCCTCCAGTTTTACATATTATTAACTTTTGTATTTGACATCAGTTTCTAAATAATATTAATTGCTTTCCTTTGTAGTAATTTAGTTTCATTTGCTGATTTGCATGGGTGGTTTACACCACGATGGCTGTGTCTATACTGCAAAAATAATGTTGAAGTTGAGTGGCTACACACACCCTACTTCGAAGTAGGGCAACTACTGCATTCCTAGCAGTGGAGTAAGAACTTCGAAGTAAGGGAAAATGTGTGTGTAGACTCTCTGCTGCCTACTTCAGAGTAGTGCCTGATTTCAAAGTTAACTTCAAAGTTAGCTCCTAGTGTAGATGCACCTGATGAGAGGTTAACAACAACAAACAACACTTGGCTGGAAATATTATCTGGGAGGCTCAAATTGGAATAGTACCTCATATTTTTAACTGTTTTGTGTAGATGCTGTTACTGAATTTTATTACGCGATTGCCTAGACTTCAAACCACTATATAGTATAAAATATTTAACCTCTTGCTGGATGTCCTGGTGTTCTGGGTTCTTCCACTTCTTTTCCTTGCACATTGTGAGTATAAACTTGGAATTAAAGTGAAGTACTATTCCATACTACAGTTTGACATCTGTATTGGCTCATGTAATAATTTCTGCATCTTTTTCTGTTGGAGCCTTGAAAATGTATTACCAGCTCTTGACTGTGTCTGTGAAAATTTGATTCTGTGCAACAGCATGAAAACAGTTTTCAAGAAAGCAAAACACATTTGTTTTTCACCAGTTTATAAATATGAGGGCTGTTTGCCTATGGAAACATATACCCTAGGGTTGCTATCTATCCTTTTTTTCCCAATGCTTTGAGCTTTTGAGGTGGCTTAACACTGAAATTTCTTCATGACATTCTGTCTCCTGATTTCTAGCAGAGAGTGAGGAAGAGGATGACATTGAAATGGAAGTTGAAGATCAAGATAGTAAAGAAGGTGAAAAGCCAAATATTAATTTTGACACCAGTCTGCCAACATCACATGTGGTATGTGGTTTTTCTGTGTGCCTTCCACAGCATTGTGAGCATACTTATGAAGAGGTTTTGATCTATTTATATGTAAATGTACAAGCTTGGATTTAAATAAAGGTTCTAAATACATGCAGTGGCATTCATAGCATTATCAGATTGCTTGTACTATACTTTCAAATATCATCCTAGGAATCCCTCTTTTAGTAATAATAGAATGGACTAGAGGTCATAGGTATGTATAACTTAACTTAACTTGAACTTGTACAAGAAACAAATTATGGGTATTCAATTTAGCACAATTCTAGTTGGTGGTCTCCATTGTATACTTAGTGGACTGGGGATTTTATCCTAAGAGTAGTTGCAGTTGGCAACATTATTTTCTGCATAGCTTTGAACCACTACTTGAAGCCATCACCCTTTCGTATTATAAGGCGGTCTCCCAGAGTAAGGTTGGGGCATTTTGACAAAGCGCTAAGAATAAGTGTTCACCGCTGTAGCCTCTGGTGTGCCAGTTCTATATGAAAATAAGACTTCACATATCAAGTAAAAGTATGTCAACATCGCAGAATTAATTGAAACAAAATTAATTTAAATATATAATTCAAAGTTTTTACACACTGAAAAGACTCTAGGCATTAAAAATTTCAAACACTGTAAAAATTCAAGTTTTCATTGTCTGAATGGGCATCATCTCTAGATAACAATATGCAAGATTATTTTTCTTGTAAAGCCAGCAGAACAGCTACAAAAATATTTCTTTGATATTAAAGTGTTAGAGAATTCCTGCTCTCTTGTGCTCTTTAGGTACCATATCATGCATATGTTAGTTACTGAGTGTAGGGCTTTAGGCCTTCTTTAAGGGAAAAGGTGTTTTTAAAAACAAACATGTTAGTCAGTTGATTTTAAATGTTACTTTGCATTCTGTTGTTGACAGTGTTTAGTACCTTTGAGATATTATCTAATTGTGGATGACAAATAGGTTGGGGTTGATGAAAACTGGTGAGGTTTTTAAAGGTACTAAACCAGGTCTCCACTCACTGATGATTAAAGTCCTAGTCGCTAACACATATTTACAAATATTATTCCTATTCCTTCCACTTGTCTTACAGTGTTACTAAATGTACAGACATTTTTGTAATTTAAGTGCAGCTTGCAGGCCAGAGCCCCTTATGGAGCCAGGAATTGATTGGTGGTGGTTCTAGCTGCTATATCAGAGGTGGGCAAAATGTGGCCCACAGACGCTTCTGCCAGGCTCCCTGCCTGCCATATCTCTTCTCTGCACTCAGAGCAGCTCTCTGAATGCTGCCAGTCTGGGGGAAGAGGAGACAAGCTTTGCATTCAGAGTCAGCCACACATGGCCCCTGGAGCCAGTGGAGGGGCATGGAAGGCAGAGACCCTGGCCAGTTGGGCTGCTGGCCATGAATTTTCCAACTAAGTTGCTTCGACCCAGAACCTGCCTTTAGCACCCCAGCCCTCCCCTCCCCCAATCCATTGCTCCCCTCCTGCACTCATACCCCACGTAACCCAGAACCTCTGCACCCCTGTTCCTGCACCCATAATCCTTCCCAGATTTTGCACCCCAATCGCCTACCCTCTTTCACAACCCAAATCCCTGAACCTCCTCCTGTACTTCTGCCCCAAGTGACAACCCCCTTCCAAACCCTGCACTCCATCCTACGTTGTGCTTCCAGTTCACACACCCCTCCCAGATCATGTATCCTCTCCTCCACCCTAGTCTCCTGCTTCAGGTCACAACCTCTTCCTTTACCCAAGCTTCCTCCCAGATCCCACATCCCCTCCTGCACCACAGTTCCTTACCCTCAGTTCCCTTGTGCACCCCACCTCCATCCTAGACGTCACACCTGCTCCATCAATATCATGTAGAGTGTGCCCTCTGGCAATTTAGCACATTCTTGGATTGTCTCCCATTAAAAATTATTGTCCAACTCTGTGCTAAATCATTATCTGTTTTCCTAATATTACTTTTTCATGTAAGCAGTTGGCATAGTTACTACCGGGGTGTTACGTGAATTTAAATGGAAGATGGGTACACATGATTTTGAATGTATTAAGAGTCAGATTCTCAAAGAACCCCTGTATTGGCCCATTAGAACCATTTTTTTATAATCCTTATTCCTTCATATTTTTAGAAACTTTGCAATGCTATTATATTGTCATCTCCTCAGGTATACATTGGTATTGCTTTGTACCTACAAAGCACCAAAACTGTTTTGTTCTCAAAAGTAATATTATTTTTTTGTTTTACAGTATTTGGGTTCTGATATGGAAGAGTTTCATGGGAGAACAGTACATGATGACGACAGCTGTCAGATGATTCCAGTGTTGCCTCACGTGATAGTGATGTTGATTCCTGGACAAACCTTACCTCTTCAGCTTTTTCGTCCTCAAGAGGTTAGCATGGTGCGGAATTTAATTCAGAAAGACAGAACGTTTGCTGTTCTTGCGTACAGGTAAAATACTCAGTAGTTACTGATGCTACGATCTTTGTTTTATCACTGATTTCTTTGGGCAGAACAGATGGCTATAATACTTCTGAAGTATATTAAATAGAGTTGTGTGTTAGAAAACCAAGTTTTCCTAATTATGAAAAGATTTAATTTTTTTTTCATGACAGCACAAATATAATTCCCTGTAAAATAGGGAAAATACATTTTTATTTCTGTGTGAATATTTGACTTGAGTGCTCCTTTTTGCTTAAAATTAAAAGTCTCCAGGTCTGGAACATAAGGACACAAACCAGAGCTTAGCTTCTTGTTTTCTAGAACTTCTTATTTGCAGGTTGAACCTCTCCAATCCGGAACTCTCTCATCTGACAGCACCCATAATCCGACATGCTTTTAGTTAGCTGTATGACCATTTGTCATGGATGTGGCCAAGTTTCCCATGGTCTCATAAAATTTGTTTACAGCCACCAGTTCTGGCTTTCAGTGTTGTGTGTTGTTATTTAGCTTTAATTTATCCCTAAATGTCTCTTAAGAGCCCAGTAAACAGTAGAGGTGTCAGTAGTGTGCTAGACAACATTGATGTCCTGTGGTCCAGCAAATTCTCTTCTCCAGCATTGGTCAGTCCAGAGGGTGCCAGACTAGAGAGGTTCATCCTATATTTAAAAGAATTAATTTCTGTTTGTCTCTCTTTTCATCAACTTAAAACCATGTACTGTATAACTCATATGTAACAATTCAGATGCTCAAGATAGAGCCAAGACAAATGAGGAGATATGGGTACAGGGAAAGTATATATGTATATGAGAGACAGAAGCTTACTGTGACTGCCAAGAAATCAGGCTTTTCACACTGCTTTGATTCTGAGCTTCCTCTGGTCCTCCTTGCCCCCTCCCCCACTTATTGATAAGGAGCCAATTAAGTGTTTTTCCCTTGTTCCCCCACTTTTCCTATCAGTATGCCCGGATGGATGGTCCCCTTACTATGTGATCCACCTCCATTTAAGAGATGGAGTCATCGTGAGTCCTAGTTAAAGCAGTCAAAATGCAGTTACCTCTCCTTCCTTCCCTCTGTAAATCCCCCTGCACCTGCCAGCAAGATGTTCCACAAGGGAGTAGAAGTATAGTCTGCTTCCTGTTCAGTTGCTGATGTGGGGAGAAGCCACTGCAGCCCCTCAATATATGGAGGTCGTCTTGAACTTCAGGAGTCTTAGTTAGATCTTGGGAGTGTTAACCAAGTTTCCTCGCTTCAGAACCAAGTCCTTCTTTCTCTTCCACTTTGGGGTATAGCTGCTTATGCAAATTGTTCATCTTGGTTAGGAGTGTACAGATTTCCCCATCATCCAATAGAGGTATTACTAGATTATAGTGGGGGTAGGGGAGGCTGTTATTAAAATGAAACAGTTTTAAGTATTTGTTAGTATGTTCAAAATGTTAAACACTGAACTGATTTTGTTTTCTTATTATTATGATCCTTGCAGATGGGCCATGTGGTTTTGGGTTTGTTTTTTTTTTTTGAATCATTGGAAAAAGTTCAAAATAAAGATACTTTAATCTTTAAATGAAAAAATTGCTTCCCCTTTGTAATAATTCAGATAACTAAAGCGATTTTCTTCTTCAAAATTAGAAAAAGCAAAGCAAAGAAACAAAACAACTTTAGGTAAGACAAAGTGTGGATAATTTCAGCTCTAAAGGAGACTTTTTCAGAGAGTGATGAGTAAAGAATTGAGGTGGGAGGGTTAATAAAAGTTGAGTGAAACTTGTAATTTGCAGGGCAGATAATGTGAATCTTATACTCTTTTAGCAATGTTCGTGAAAGGGAAGCACATTTTGGAACAACAGCTGAAATATATGCCTACCGAGAAGAACAGGAGTTCGGAATTGAAACAGTCAAAGTGAAAGCAGTAGGAAGACAAAGATTCAAGGTGCTTGAAATAAGAACCCAGGCAGATGGGTAAGAAAATAGACAAGATATGCATCTTTGTATTCAGCAAAACTATTGACTTCCAGTCCTTTTTGTAACTGGTAAAATATATGACTTTGCTTTTCCCTTTGAAGAAACTTCAGTTCTGGGCAATTGTGCCTTTTAGAGTTACTGAACTGATTAGTCATCATGGATCAGGCTCTGTTATTAACATTGTTTGACCCTGCCTGTTTTAAGACCCTGTTTTCAGAAGACTAGATATTTACAAAACAAAATATTTCATCTGTTTCTGGAAATTAGGGTAAGGAAAAATGCATTGATTTGCTGTGTTAAAATTTTGGCAATTTTTTTTCCTTAATATAAGATTTACCCAATACTGCTTTGGAGCAGGGGCTTGAAACTTGGTGTTTGTGTCAGAAATATGCTTTTTGCACTGAAAACACTCAGATTTGGTAACATTATAAACCCTTGAGAAACTGCAACTCTCACTTGCTCAGTACAGATTTCTTAGATCATAGCTAAATTCCATCTTTGTTCATATCTACCTTATGCATATATGTTATGAGAGATATAGCATGTGATGATATACCTATCAACTGTTCTTTCCACAGGACACCTGCCTAGGATGACCATACCTATCCAGGGCAGATATGAAGCAGGGGGATGATGCTGGTGTCCCAGCTAAAAAGGGGCTGGATGGTCACCTTGTGAGTTAGGCTGTGGCTGCCCTGTGGGGACTGGCGCCTTGCTGGGTGGGAGGGGGTGTTCGCTGGCTGCAGCGGGCAGCAGCAACTCCCATCTTCCCCAAGCTGTGGGAAGCTGGGAATAGGACAACAGCCACTAGTCTGGCTCCCCCAGGCAGCAGGAAGCCAGGAGCCACGAGGCAGCTGTGCTGATCTGGCTCCCCTGAGCAGTGGGGAATATGGTGCTGGAGTAGCTCCCAGCTTCCCTCAGCTGCAGGAAGCCAGGATCAGGGCCAGCTATGCCGGTGTGGCTCTCTGCTCCCCCAAGCTTTAGGGTAGGCGGGAGCTAGGCTGCGGCCATGCTGGTTTAGCTCCAGGTTCCCCAAGTTATGGGGAGCCGGAGCCGGGCTAGCAGTGCCAGTGCGCTCAGAGCTTCCCACAGCTTGGGAGTCATGAGCCAGGCAGCAGCCATGCTGCTCGGGCTTGGGCTCCAGCTCCCCTGAGCAGCAGGGAGCCATGCAGCAGCCATGCTGCTCAGGCTCCAGCTCCCCTGAACTAATTTGAGAGACAGTGATCTGTTCTTTTTATTATGACCCATATGGTAAGCTACCTAATGATATGACATGATATGAGGTTGGTGACCTCATATCTGCTTATATGAAACAAAAAAATAGATGCTTCTAAATTGTACACTCAGTTGAGAATACGTGCAACTTTGTATTCCTGGTACTGTCACCCCTGTATTCCCTTTTCGCCTCCTGTTATGTTACACACTTTGGATCTTTTCTCTATTTAAAATGTAAGTACATTGGATAGAGACAGTATTTTTTTTCCACAGTTTGCTGCACTCTCTTCCCGAGGACTATGGGAGATACCACAATTCAAATAATATTTTCATTTAAAATCTTACATTTAGAAATTAGATTCCTCTCTGCTTACTTAAAACATAAACATCTGCGTTCATTGTTCAGTCCAGAAATATTCTTTTTTAAAAAAAGCATTAGAATATCAGTTAATTGAGGAAGGTCACTAATCATTCTGTTTTTTTACAGTAATCCTAAATAAAAGGTTAAATAACATGTTACCATTTACAAAGTCCAGTACTGCTGTGCCCTCTAATTGTTTTGCTTGTCCAGCACTGATCATTTGAATTTTGAAACAAGAAAGTTGTCTGAACACAAGATGGCAGTGCACCATTAACCACAGTAGCAATCACATCAGTTACAAAAATTGAGTATCTGGAGAGGGTGAAGTTACAGCTGTTTTATTCTACTGAGAGAATATTTTACTATGGCAATTACATTCTACATGTAATTTTGTTTTCCACAGCAAAATATGAATCAAGAAAATGTGAAATGTTAAGGAACTTGTGTTTTAGATTTCTAGAACTTAAGGGAGTAGCTACAAATTATTTAAAAACAAGATATAGTTTAATTTTTTAAAGATAGAATTGTCATTCTTCAGATCTTGTAATATAACCTCCAGCACATTCTTAGCTTTGTGGATAGTTGAGGAGGCAGTCTTCTGTTTGAAACTGTTCCTGGCATTTACAGCTTGTACAATGTACGTATCAATAATAACTGTAATGTATGCTGTTAGGCCCCTCCCTCCCTCCATATGAATGTCGAAGAACAGTTAAAAGTCAAAAATTATTTATCTTCAGTAAATATTAAAATATTACTTTACAATATGGTCAAGGCATCAGTAGCTTCTAAAAATATGCAGTGGGAAAATGCACATTAAATACACCAGTAAATGAAGCAGAAACGTAAGTCTGATGCTTTTCTTGTTTAATTAGAGCAATGTGTGGAATCACACTTGTAAGCTGACAAATTGCTTTTACTATTTTAATATTTTTAATGAATGATATTCTTAAGATAATAGAACATATAAAATACTACCCTACTAAACAGTACTCCTGGTAGGGTGTTATTACATTGGCCTTCTCTGATAGTACGTGGTGTAAATCTAAGTGCAATATTGAAAGATTTTCATCTCATCTCTGCTGATTTTAGCTAATCACAGAAAGTTTTGGGTTTAAAGAAAGCAAACTGCTTTTCAGATAACCTTCCTTTCTGAGAATTTAATATCTATATTAGCTGACTGTCAGTTTAATACCAAAAATAACACAAGGAGACAAAAATCTAAAAATATTATGCTGAGATGGTACAATGTTCTGCTGTGACTGTACTTTGAACCTGACTTTAGTTGTGATCACCACAGTTCTGAAACATACATACCCTGTGCCCTTGAAAATGTGGATGACACATATTTTGTATTTCATGATAAGGGAAGCTATTTTGGAAAAGAAGAAAGTAGCCATGTTGAAAGTTTTAGGTGATAGTTTCTACAATCCTGCATGAAAAGGGCTTCTAAAGGAATATTCATGAAGTTTAAAAAAAAAAAAGATTAAGAAATCTAACTGTTCTCGAACAGTGATGATTTATTCAGTATGTTTTGAAAATATGTTTTACACTCAGCACCAAATGGTACTTTTTGTTGTTTGTTTATTAAATGGAACAAAATTCGGTAGACCACACTTTCTGAACGTAGCGAAAATGTAAGGGGCCTAAGGTGTGTTTTGTTTGCTTTTGGATACATAAGTTCTGTGTTGTGTAATCACAACAGTAATTCAGTTTATACACGTGAGACTTTAAAAATGTCGTGAAATGGCTTCATGTTTGAAATTTAACAATACCGCATCAAAACAAAATAGCAGTCATGTAGCACTTTAACAAAATGATTTATTAGATGATGAGCTTTTGTGGGACAGACCCACTGCTTCAGATCTATAAAAATGCTGCATTAAGGTTCGTTGTATTGCATATATTTACGTAGAATCCAAACAGCTGTCCTTCTAAGATATGCATGCCTCTTTTTTTTTTTACTTTGTCAGAATCCAGCAGGCTAAAGTACAAATCCTTCCTGAGCGAGTGCTACCTTCAACTATGTCAGCAGTACAACTGGAATCTCTCAACAGATGCCACATATTTCCTTCTTCCAAACCTGCAGCATTGCGGGACCAACATATACATCAGTGGTGGCAGAAATATCAAAAGGTCAGAAGCTGTTTTTTAATTTTTGATGGCATTTCAGAAATCAATAAATTCTGTCTGTGTTTCTTTAAAGAAAAATGCACAAATTGGGAACATATATGTTAATATTCAGCTGTTGCACCAGATCGTGAGAGTTGTTCATCAGTGGATAGCTGTGTGGGCAGATAGATGCACATTACATATTACATTAGTTATGTCTTATTTTAATGATCTTGTTGCCTTTGAGGAAGTAATGTTGTATATGTATTTCTTGATGAATTGCTGAAAAAATGTAAGGATTGCCGACATGGGGAAATTCATTATGAGAACTGTATTACTACTATAGTTATTGTGCTGTAATTATGCTGGCATAACTCAGTATGGGCACATTTTTGGGGGCATAAAAGTACCTTTTTGTATCGCTTATGTGGCTAAGCCCACATGAAATCTGTTAATGTTAGTGTTGGTACTTAGCTTTTCTTTTTATGTTTAAGAATGTCAGGCTCTCAAGACATATTTACTGATGCGTTCTATCTTTTGGGGTGGTTGTTATCAGTCATGTAACTCGGGTCACCAGGGTTCCCCTCACACTCCAGCCTTGAGGGGGGTACCAAAGCTTGGAGTTTCCCCCAGAGCTGGATTAAATCTTCTGGGGTTCTGGGACCAGTAGATTTTGAGGGGGCACTGTATACTTGGATAGGGCCAAAATGAGGCGTTTGGTGTGTGGGAGGGGGCTTCTGGGGAGTGTAGTGTATTTGCATTATTTGGGCGGGTGGTAGAGTGCAGGTGTCGGCTGAGGTTGCCAGATCTGGGCAGGAAGTTAGATGCAGGAGGGTGCTAGAGCTGTGGGGGTGGGGGGCAGGCAGGGAAGGGGGGCACCTACATGGCTCAGTTCTTTGGGGGGCAGTGCAGGTGACTCTGTGCTGCCATATAGAGGCAGGCATTCCCCCACCCCCGGTATTCCCGGCCTTTGGGAGCAACAGGGTGGAGCCTGCAAGGCCAAAGCCATTTCCTCTCATAGCTAGGCAGAGCCCGTGGCCTGGATGATGATCATATCTTGTCTTGATATGGCCTGTGATGCTTAGGGCTCCTACTCAACAATGGGGAGTCGGTGTTGATGCCCCCCCCTCCCCCCCCCCAGCACACACCCATGTCTGGTGCCCCCTGAACTCTAGTACTTCAGGTGAATTGTAGACCAGTCAGGCCCTCTTTGATACCTGGAAAGTTTCTGAAACAAATTAGTGAGTAGTCAGTTTGTAAGCACCGAAACCGTAGTTGTACTAAATGAAATAACATGGGTTTGTCAAGAAAAATCATGTCAAACCAACCTACTTTCCTTGTTTGACAGGATTACTAATCTACTCAATGGGGGAAAGCAACACCTGTGATACATCTTAACTTTAGTAAGTGTTTAGACACAACAAGAAGTCCTGTGGCACCTTACAGACTAGCAGATATTTTGGAGTATAAGCTTTTGAGGGCAAGGGTCTTTGCCCACAAAAGCTTATGCTCCAAAGTGTGTGTTAGTCTGTAAGGTGTCACAGGACTTTCTTATTGTTTTTGAAGATACAGACTAACACAGCTACCTCTCTGATGCTTGCTTTGACACAGTCTCACATAATATTCAAGTGAGCAAACTGAATAAATGTTGTTTTTCTGGCCATTTCTTTTTTTCCCTTGAACTGGAGCGCTTTATCATTTACATAGTTTAATGTCATTAATTTAACACTGATAACTGAGGTTTGTAGAATGCTGAGAGTTAGGAATAGGGGCATAAGTTGATAGGATCTTTGTGAGAAATACGACTTCTTGATGTGCCCTGAGTTTAACTTTGACTTGAAAATTATGGGTCATCAGTGCCTCTGCCACTATTACTACTGCTTTGTTACTGTCTTGGTGCTGATGCCATGGCTTTGGTTTGGCTGTGGAAGAAAAGAGGGATGTGGTTACTGAATTGCAGTGGAATGTTTTAGAGTGCCATAATTTCCTGTATTTTTTCTGTGGCTGGGTAAATTAATCTGAAGAAAACATGTAGCAGCTGCCTTGAATCTTTTTTGTGACTTTTATTGATCTGTGGTAGCACTGAGAACATGCACCAAAGAAAGAGCATGAGGAGCATCTGCAAGTGGTCTTATTTCCTTCTGTGCATTGATATTTTGGTGAGAGGTCATCCGTGGATAACAGTGTTGATGGATCTCCGGTCCAAACAGCTAAACGTAGTGCCTTGCATGTTGATTAGTAACAAAGAGAAAGCCATGCTAGTGTATATATAGTGTATAGACTAGCACGGCTTTCTCTCTGTTACTAATCAACATGGATAACATTGTATTCCTGTAGTTATCCACAGGGAGGCGACTTCCTCATCATCAGACCCTCTGCCATCCTCACTGAATAGCAGATTTAGAAGTCTGTCTTCCATTTGCAGCTGTGCAGTTTAACAAAGTGCAAATTAGTGAGGTTCCATCATGCTTAATTTTTTGTACTTAAATACATAGTTTTCCCTCTGATGTTAGAAGTGATGCTCCTAGAATAATAGACAACAATCTCAGATGCTTGATGCGTGTACCTTATACTAAATAGTATAAAGGAAATTTTATGAAGCAGGTTCATGAATAGGTATGTCAAAAAACAGAAGTTTCTTAGCCTCTTTTTAATAAATCGACCGCATCATGTTTTAAAATCATCGAGGCCCCTGAGTGTTATTTCAAGACAGATTATAATAATTTGCCACATGCTGAGTAACACAAGAATACCGACTACCCACAAACGGATATTTGCTTAATGCCTTTTTGCTTAAATATAATCCTGTTTCACCCTCAGTACTGAAAAGAATCATAAGGCAGGATATAGCTGATGGCAAGTCCCTGCTCCCTGCATATGCTAATAAGGTTGTCCAGCACTTTTATCTAGTGGAAAAAAGGTGCTTTATGGCTAGAGTTCATCACCTGCAGAAAGTAATGCATCTACAGAAAATAACAATCCTGCCTTTCTGAAGACCAGACAAACCTCTGCAGGAATTGAAAGAAATCAGGTGTGTAGTGCTCCTCAGATTCCTTGCGCCTCCATTTGATAGTAAACCCTAAGAAGCTGAAATGTGCCCATTTTAAAGCAGGTTCATGCTGTAATTTCATATCTCTTCATATGTTGTCAATACAATACCCAAGTATGAAATTGTATACTAGGTGTTTCACTTCAATGCCTCATAACCTACCCAGGAAGTTATGTCTACCAGAGAACTACAGTATTTGTATTTAACATATTTGTTTTGTACAGACTCTGCATTTCTAGTGCTACTTCATTTTTCTCATATCCTTTTCATTCAGCAAAAATGCTTCATTTGCAGAAGAGAGAGTGTATAATTTTTGATTATATATTTTGAAGTTTATATGCAGAAAATTAATTTTAATGTAACATTAAGGTTACATATTTAAAATCAGGAGATATGAAACAAGGTTCATATAGGCCATGTCTACGCTAGCCAAAAACTTCGAAATGGCCATGCAGATGGCCATTTTGAAGTTTACTAATGAAGCACTGAAATACATATTTAGCGCCTCGTGAGCACGTGGGCGGCCGCGGCACTTCGAAATTGACGCGGCTTGTCCAGATGGGGCTCCTTTTCAAAAGGACCCCGGCTACTTCGAAGTCCCCTTATTCTTATGAGCAGATGAGAATAAGAGGACTTCGAAGTAGCCGGGGTCCTTTCGAAAAGGAGCCTTGTCTGGACGAGCCGCGCGGCGGCAAGCCGTGTCAATTTTGAAGTGCTGCGGCTGCTCGCATGCTAATGAGGCGCTGAATATGTATTTCAGCGCTTCATTAGTAAACTTCGAAATGGCCATTTGCATGGCCATTTTGAAGTTTTTGGCTAGTGTAGACATAGCCATAGAAACCTTTGTTTTGCTTATGTTTCATACAGTCTGTAAGTTATAGTAACTACTGAAAGAAAGCATAATTTATTTGCATTAGGGTTCATATTTATGCTGTGGTGCACTTAGCTTTTAGAATTTAATTCACTTAAATAAAAATGTAGGGAGACAGCGCCTTTGCACTTTAATAAGTTGTTGGTCTCAGCTGATTGGAATTTAAATTCAATTTCACTCGGTCCTCCAGATTATGCTCCACTGATGCATATTTTACCCCTTGTCTGTGCTTTAGTGTTACACCTCTGAAGCTCTGCCAGTGGTTGGAATCGAGGATAATCTACAGTGTAAACATTTCAAAAGTACCTATGCGTGTGTCTTCACAGCACCGTTAACTTGAATTGACTCAAGTGTTGCCCCTAACTTGTTTCCCATACACATTAAACACCTCTTAATTCAAGACAGACATTTTTGTAAGATGGATCTAGCTGGCCTGTCAGGGAAGTGTTGTAACATTCCAGTGGTACTGATGCTCAAGCTAGTAATGCAGTTAAACTGCAACAGCTCAAGTTACAGTAGCTAATCCAATCATTTTGTGCTGTTGCTACATGTTTGAATTGAATAACCGTTTGAGATTATCACAAAACAGCCTCAAATGGAATTATTTAATCAAAGATTTAATCAGAGATTAGTTCAACACCATCCAGAAAGAATTAGGTACATTACTCCTTTAGTGTAAGTTAAAGAGCTGGCCTTTTGTGTGTCTCTCCCTTCTGTCACTTGTGTGATTATGACAGGTTTCATTTCCCATACCCAATTCCCAGTATGTCTGTCTTTTTATGGAGTACAAGACAAAGAAATTCCTTTTGTGGACGGAAGAATATTTTCCCATGATGGATTTATGCCATCTGTTACATTTTAATGCTTTTTGTTTACCTCCTTACTTAGGGAATTTTCTTTATGGCATCTGTAGACTACATGATTAATAAGCAAAAAAAGGAATTCTAAACAAGCTGGTATTCCTCACACCTGGCAACTCCTCAAAACATCTTTTAACGGAGCCATGTTTTATAATTGCAGAAATCATCTCTAATAATAATTGGTCCTTACCAATCAAGCAGTCCTGTAGACTTTCTTGTTAGAGTGTATCACTTCCTGTGCATCTGTTTTCCCATAGAGTTGGATGAATTATAGGCTGATAATCAAAAGACATTTTTGAATGTAGATAACTCACAGAGTATGGACCGGTACTCATTTCTTACTAGTCAAATACTCTTCCCTAGCACCATAAAGAATTTGGGAAAACAGATTATAAATGAATTTAATAACCTTCAGAAGCTCAGACTTACAACACCACGTGAATGGACGTTGTTCATAACTCTGAACACAAAGTTATGATTGTTCTTTCCAAGCTTACAAGAGAACATTGGTTTAACATAGCATTGAAATATCACTATGGAGAAGAAAAAAGCTGTTTCTAACCTTTTTAATGTAAATGAAACAAGAACAACAGCAGTTTAGCTTGTGAAAACTTTTTAATTTTCCTCCTTTTTTTTTTCATTTTAACACACTGCTGCACACTGTATTTGCTTTTTGTGTCTGTCTGCTGTTGCCTGATTCTATTCTTCCAGTTATAAATGAGGTGTCTGGTTGATCAGTTTAACTCTGGTGTTCAGTAACTCTGAGGTTCTCTTGTACATTCTCATAAAATGTGTTTTAAGCAAAACTAATACATAGGTGATCTGGTCTGGTACCCAGCTGCGAGGCTGTCAGTTCTTAGTTAATGCCTGCAGCCTGGGCAAGAGCGATCATTTGGCCTGTCAGCATCACATGTGCTCCTCAGTATTAGCACTTTGCAATTTTGGCTGTCAAGCAATTACAGACCAGATACAAATCAGCGTTCCTGCTAATTTTTTATGTCCATGCGCAGAATGACTTATGTGTGATGATGTGGCCAAGGGTTTGGAGTGTGAGAGCGGGATCAAGGCTGCGGCAGAGGATTAGGCTGTGGCTGAAGATGAGGATCTTGGGGAGCAGAGGACTTTTCTCACTGCAGCAACTCAGGGCCCAGTGAGAGGCCAGGGGATGTGCACCTCTTCCCTGGTCACAACAGGTCTGTGGCAGGGATGGGTTGGGGCCAATGTGCCTTTCCTCCAGACACAGCCGATCCAAACTGGGGCTGAATTTAGGCTGGGACACGTCTCTGCCAGCTGCAGCAAATCCAGGGCAGGTCCATGTTGGGGTGACAGGGGAGACATATTTCCCTACCATGACAGATCTGGAGGTTTTGGGGGAGCCATCTCTCTCTGCTACAGTCCTGAGTGCCTGCACAGATCTTAGTAGCCAGCTGTTCAGCTTAGAGTGAATCAGTGTTCTTCCATTCCAAAGAAAGTGGTACTATCTTTATTTTGGTGAACTCAGTCTTCTGTTCCACTTACATAAGAAGTGTGACAGATGCATGTAACGTAAAATAGGGTGTTCACTGCAGCAGGTTCACATGTGGGAACACTGCAGTTCCCATTAGACAGAGTAACAGAGAGACATATATACCTTCTCAAGCTTGGAGCCATTCATTGGAAATCACAAGTATTCTTATTTCATCTCCAACACAAAGTTGTCCCTGTAATAATGGAAAACGTCGCTGCAATGATTTATGTAAAGAAGCAGGGAGTAAAGGAGCAGGGAGTTTCTTTCTACACATCATTGCAGGGAAGTAGTGACTTTGTGGGGATGTTGCATTTGCTCGTATAGTCCTTCTAGTTTCACATATGTTAGGGAGGAACAAGAATTGGCAGATCAGCTAAGTGAATTACAGTAGATACCCAGGAGCAGTTACTGTAAACATCAGTGATACAGGAAATCTCCATATGCTGGGAAGATCCCCACCTTTTTTCAACCAAATAGAATGCAAAAAGTCAAAAGCTTTGTTTGATAGCAGACACACACATTTTAGAAGCATTCCTCATGTCCTGGAGCCAGTCTTTCTTGTGCCTTTCCCCATATAAACAATATGCTGGATTAAAAGGAAAATTAAACTGGAGAAGGTGAAGATCACTTTAATTGCACTCATTTGTACCAGACAGCAATGGTTCACAGCAGCAGGCCGACAACCACTGCAGGTCCTGGGGCAAGGTGGGAGTGGGGCCCAGCTCTGCACCCCCGGAAGGGCTGGGGCCAAGTGTGGAAGGGATGTGACCCTACGGCAGTCAGCCCTTTGTGCTGCCTGTACCCCAGCACTGGGCCTTCCCTTACATCCACCGCCCTTCTCCCACCTCGTTCAGTCACACAGAGCTGCGGAGCAGCGCTGCTGTGGCACTTCAAAGGGGCCAGGAACTCCACCCACCGCTGCTGACAAAGTCGTGGTCCATTCTTCTGTCACATTAGCTTTTTATTCTCTCTCCATTCTGTTTATTCTCTCATGGATAATAAATTGATGTTTGAATGGTCCATCCTGTGGAGCGGTGTACATAACATTGGCATAAGTATTTGTGTGTTTGCTTCTCCTACCAACATAGGCCGTACTCCTCTTGGAGGTGATTTGTTTAGAGGATGTGAGAGCTGTCTTGCATTGCAATAGACTGTCTTCACCACATGCTGCAGTGGTGCAGCTGTACCACTTCAGTGGTGTTCATATGGACATGGCCTGAGTCTCATGTATGTAATGCTGGAGCCTCCCAGATAACCTGGACAACTTTCAAACGTAATTTTGGTACTTTGGAGGCTAAAACGTACTAAAAGTCTGTGAAGATCTTTGTACATTTAGCCTGGGATATACTAGTCTGGGTGATACATCCCTTACCCATACTGAACCCCTGCAAATGTGCTGTACCCTTAATGTGCTGGGATGAATTTCAGGTGGGAAATGCCATGCTTCTTTTTCATGTATGAAACTGGGATACTTTATGAATTTAGTCACGTACGGCTTGCCTGCTTTTAGCTAGCGTGGAGCTGCTATCTGTGACAGTGATACAAAAAAAACTTCATGTAAATAATTTTCAATAATTTGGAATTATCCATTATTAATACAGACAGTTCAGGAGATGAAAGCAAACAGGATTTAGAAGCCAAATCTTTAATGAGGATGGTATTAAGGTACTTAGTTTGCAAACCACACAGTGATTTGTAGTATACTGAACTTACTTCTTTGCCACTCCACTTAGTTCCTGTCCACTAAATAAAAATGTCATTTTTGGGCACTCTTCCTCAAATTTGGGGTCTCACTGATATCATACCTCAGCGTTACTGGAAGCTTTGTGTCAGCTTCTGGCCCAGCTGGTAGCACAGAGCCATGCAGCACTCAAGCTGTGGGATTTCTGCCTTGGCTGGACTTGACTGTGCAGAACCACATCCCCAGTTTGGTCACTGTATTGTTACAGTCATTGATTCCTTCCCTACATTTACTGCACCTAAAACAGCAAGGCCTGACAGTGTCATTAATAAAGGTGTACCTGGCCACTGTCTTGTTTTCCATCCCAGTTCTGCTGGCTGATCAGTATTTACTTAACCGCATGGCTAGCTGGTTCCTCAAAGGACTATATAGGCTGTGCTCTCTCAATTAAGACAGCTGATCTTAAGGTGGTGCTCTCAAAGCTGATGCACCCTCTTTTTGAGCCCCTACCAACGTCTTCTGTCTTTCCTGAGAAGAATGGCATTCCCAGTGGCTATAACTTCAGCCAGGAGGGTATCTGAGCTTAAGGCCTTGATGTCTCGGACCCTTATGTGATTTTTTTTTATAAGGACAAGGTACAGTTACAGCCACATCTATCTATAAACACATTTCCTGTATATGGAGATTGTGGATTGAGAGTTGAAAAACATTAATGAAAATACACTCAGCACTGATGACAGCCACATAACTATATTTTTACCTTTCAGTAATGTTGAGATACCAATGGACTCAGGACTTGACCACAGTTTTTTCAGTTAGTATGAAATATCCTTACTCAACAATAATTTTGGTCTGAGGAAGCACTCTTTGGATCTACTTACTAGACTCTGGGAGCTATTACAGGGCTGAGACACAGGCGATCTGGCCTCTTTTTCAGGCTTGTCCACAGATTTGTTTTTGTTTGTTTAATTTGTCACCTGTTATTTCAGCACACTAGCAAATTAAAAATTACACATCTATGTGAATTCTATTACATGTGGATTTTACAAGTAACACCATTGTTAATTCTTACAAAATGTCCCCATGACTTAAGGAGAATGACAGTTTTTAATCTGCTAATTATATGGCCCATTATTCTCAGGGTTTTATTTTTGTTTTGTTTTAGTTTGCATTTTGTAGCATTTGGTTCCAATAGTATCATTGTTTACCCTGTGTGGTCAGGCAGCTCACTGTTGCTGGATAGGACTATTTATATAGCAAGAGGAGAGGGAGAAACATGCCTAAAATACAAAAAAGTAATTGTAAAACCCACATGTATTAACAGGGGGCTGATGGACAAGCAAACTACCTGGAACTACTGATAACTTTTTATATAACTGACTAGAGTTGAAGGTGATCTGTGTGTTGCTTACTTGTCCTCAAAGGAGATTTAATCTCTATTTCAGTTTAATTATTTGTAAATCTACAATTTATATAGTGTGGATTTTAATGCATTTGCAAAATAATTTTGACATTTTTGGATTGAAGGTGCTATCAAATCCACAGTGGTACTGTTTTGATTTAAACAATTTGTGGCCATTTTAAATTAGTAGATATTTTCCCATATCATGCTCTCCTGCCCACCACCTCCACCAGCTCCATTTGTATCTGTTTGTACAATTCAAGTCTTTCATAATTCAAAAGTAAATTTTATGTTTTCTGTTTCAGCGGAAGTTTCACTGTGCTAGTTTGACGTCTTGGCCATCATGGCTCTACTCTTTATATGATGCTGTAAGTATAAACCAGATCACACTAGGAATCTATAATCAATTATATGCTTTTGGGTATTTCGTTAAGTAGCACAAAACAATATGACCCATTTTTATTTTGTGTTTTAAATATTGACTGTGGCATTATCAAAACAGCAGCCAAAATAACATATATTCTAACCTATATTTACCAGACTTAAACAAATTTATGGCAGGAGAAACTCAGTACAATAATAGTTTCTGTTTTTATTTCCAAATCAGTAGTTTGGATTTTTATTTTCTATCTTGAGTCCTTTTTTGTGACTTTATCTCTTGTTACCAGCTACCCTGAAACCACCATAGCATAGAAATCCTTTAAATGAAGTTAGTTTATTTTCCAAGACTGATCAGATCATCTCTTCTTTCTGAGAAATGTCACCACCTAGCCCCCTGGGAAATCTAGGCTGTTTTTTAACTTATTAGCTTAAAATATGTAGACATATAGATAAAGTGTCTTTATGCTAAGTATTTTAAAAGCTAATGTCCACTAGAGGCCAATAGCTCACTCCCCATTTTGCTTTTATTTTAAAGGGAAAATATATATTTAAATTACACTTTTCTTCTAATGAAAGGAAACCTTGATGGAAAGAGTCAAGAGGCAACTGCATGAGTGGGATGAAAACCTTAAAGATGAATCTCTTCCATCGAATCCAATAGGTACTATAAATTATGTTGCTTAGTTTTTAGCATATTTTGTTAAAGGTAATGAACACATTTATTTTTTCTCCACTGTCTAGCCCATGATTGCTACTGGGAACAGATTTTGTGAATTAAATGCATGTAAGCTAATCCATTAACAGTTCCTTTACAAAACTTTTTCCAACACACTTTTAGCTTTTGTTTTCTCCAGAATGGCTAGAAATTAATGTTCAAAGGGGGGCGTGAATTCCAGCTTTTGAATTAACTGACTGACTCATTAGATGGGACTGTAGAAATATTTTAGGGCTGTGCTTATCCTGTGGCATAATAGTACTTTGATGACATAAAGCAAGAATGAATACAGTAAAGTCCTTAACTTTTTATGCCAACGTAAATTCCAATGTCTGGTTTTTATGTATTTTTTAAAATAAAAGTCATTTACACATTTCAGCCTTTATAAATTTGACAGTTGTTGGTTTGTGTTTCATTCTGGGTACAAATCTGAGAAATACCTCTCAGCTTCCAGAAAAGAACAGAAAAGGCCATGTCTGTAGTGGACGCAGAAGTCAACCACCAACACACAATTTTAGCTACGCAATTGGCGTAGCTAAAATTGCGTGTTGGTGGTTGACTTCTGCATCCACTACAGACATGGCCTAAGGCTAGAATCACACTACTATGGAGGGTTGATCTTTCAGGGTTTTGTTTCACGTGAAACGATGCTTTCGGGAGTCAAAGTCAACCTGGGAACTTCTTGCGAGAGGCAAGGCGTAAGGAAGGTCGACAACAGAAATGCTCCTATCGACCTTCTTCCATGTAGACAGACATGGCGGTCGACTGCCTATAAGTCGATTTTAGTGATGCAATTGGCATAGCTAAAATTGTGTGTCGATGATCAGCTTCTATTACTAGTGTAGATATAGCCTAAAGTAAACTTGCCACTTGGATTTTGCTAGTACAGAGTCATTTCTCTTGTTTAGAAAAAAGTTGCTCAAATGAAGAGAACTGACTAAAAGGTATATGTATGTTATTTTATTTTATTCTTCACTTCTCACATTGTAACAGGCATGGTGCTTTTCTCCAGATTTTTCTTACAGAGTTGCTGCATGCCTGCCAATTGATGATTCATTACGTATTCAACTGCTTAAAATAGGTAGTGCTATTCAGCGATTGCGGTGTGAATTAGATATTATGAACAAAGTAAGTGTCTTATGTATATTTCATTTACCATACTCTGATTTAGTGTCACTAGTTAATAATAGTAGTAGAGGATGCATAATCTATAGCAATAAAAAAATCTGCCATTTCCAAGTTGTATTTTAAGAGGTGGTATTTTTAGATCTTTCTACTTTTCAAATTTATTTTTAACTTTGGTGGAACACATCTTCAATTGATTTTTGGCTACCACAGTGAGTTTAGTAGCAGACTTGCAGTGCATTTTATCTTTTTTCCCCTACACTACAGTGCTTGAGGTCTTCTTGCATCCTGAAAGAATGACAACCATATTTTTAAAATGATCTCTAACACTTCATTGTACTGTACCATCCAAGAGATGGTGCTACATGTCTGATGCAGTTAGCACTATTCAAAAATCAGAATGCTTTTACAGTAAGACGTAGAGTAATGAAATATTACTATGCCAGGATAAATGTGCCGGGATAAATGGAGTGGGTTTTGGATAAGGTATGATATATTCCTCCGGTGATAAGACTATGTGAATATTGGACTAAAATGTTTTTTTTGCATTCAGTCATCAACTACCCTACTAAGCAGGATTCTAAGATGATTTAAAACTTGTCTCTTGTTGCCCTTTTTGATGGGTTTTCTGGAAATAAAAATTAAGGAGAACCATCTAACACAGAAATTACAATAACTGTGTGTTCAAATAGGCTGTCAAGTGTATACGCACTAACTTCAAATGAAAGAGCCACTAGAAATGCAGCAAGAGAATCAGCTTTGGAGAGTTAATAGCAGATGGCACCAAGAACTCTGATGTATTTAAGGCCTGTTTTGCTTCAGTCTTCACTAAATAAGTTAATGATGACCAGATGCTTAATGCTATCAATACTAAGTGGTGGGGGAGGGGGGAAATGAGTGTGGGCAGAGGGGAGGGAACAAGCCAGAGGAGGGAAACAATTAAAGAATAAATATAGATGAGTTACATGTGTTCAGATCACCAGACCAGGATCCAGAAATGTAAGCAATTATCTTTAGAAACTCAGAGGGTGGGTGAAGTTCTAGAGGGGTGGAGAAGAGTACATATGGTACTTATCTTTAGAAAATGGGAAAAAAGAAGACTGGGAAATTATACATCAACCAGCCTACCTTAGAAACGGAAACAAATTCCTAAACAAATTGTAAGCAGTTAGGGAAAATAGGGTAATAAGTAATAGCTAACATGGATGCATCAAGAGCAGACCAGACTTATGTAATTTCCTTGTTTGACAGAGTTACTGGTGGGGAATCAATAGATGTGGTTTATCTTCATTGTCACTAAAGCTCTTGACACGACTCAACATAATATTCTCATAAGCAGACTGGAGAACTGTGATCAAGATGAAATTACTACAGGTTGGACTTCCCTGGTCTGGCACCCTCATGTCCTGATTGGTCCTGAACCATGAACCAGACCAGGGAGGTCAATGTTCCCCTCCAGGCCTTTGGCACACTCCCAGCTGTCAGTCCTGACCAGGGACCCCAGCTGCAGCTCTTTGGCTGCTGCCAGTCCGGCCCCAGCCAGGCCTTCTGGCTGCAGTTTCTGGGCTACCACCAGCTTCCCAGCCATCGATCTGGTCCTGGCTTTAGTTCCCTTTCCACTGCTGGCCCTCTAGCTGGGGCTGTCAAGCCCCATTTGCATCCCTGACACTGGCCCAGCTGCAACAGTCTGAGCTCCCAGTTGGCCCCCAGCTCCCAGCCTCTGGGGTTCTATGACTAGAGCATCCCAAAATTCAGAGGCTCTGTCTGTATAAGGTGAGAGCACAAATGGTTGATGGACCGTAATTGTCAATAGTTCTTTGTCAAAGTGGGAGGCTGCATCTAATGGGATCCCACAGGGCTGTAACCCGGGTTCTGTTTTATTCAATATTTTCAATAATGACTTGAGTGATGGAGTGGAGAGTATGCTTGTAAAATTTGTGGATGACACCAGACTCTGAGGGGATTGAAAGCATTTTGCTGAAGAGGATTAGAAATTGAAATGACCTCGACAAATTGGTCCAAAATCAAGATAAATCAATAAAGACAAGCACAATATATTTCACTGGTGAAAATAAAATCAGGGGTATGACTACAATATGGGAAGTAATTGGCTATGTAGTAGTATTTCAGAAGAGGCTCTCAGGGTTGTAAAGGGTCATGAATACGAGACAACAATGTGTTGCAGTTATGTAAAATGCTATTATTGTTGTGGGGCAAATAGTGGTATATGTAAGACAAGGGAGGTAATTTTCCTCTCGTATCTGGCACTGGTGAGGCCTCAGCTGAAGTATTGTGACTAGAGGCAGGTCTACACTAGGGGAGAAAGTCAGCCTATGATACACAGCTCAAATTTCTCCGCTGTCTCCACAGTGGGAGGTTGACATGGAAAACTCTCCTGTTGACTTCCCCTACTCTTCACAAATGCAAGGAGTAATGGGGTAAATGAGGACACCATCAGCATTCGAGTTAGTGGGGCCATACTAGATCTGCCAAATTCAACCTCAGAAGATGGACCTCTGGCATGCTGACCTGACACTAAACATAGACAATTCCTAATTCTGGATTAGGGATATAAAATCTCATTTAACCAGTTAAGCAATTAAAGGGAGGGCAGCTGGGGAGGCTGCTTGCCCACCCCTTCCCCTCCGTCCTCCCACAGCATGCTTGGGAACCAAGGCTGCTCCTACCCAGGTGGAACTACCCTGTCTGTGACACTGCTGCAGGTGGGGGGGACACTTCAATGTGGCTGGAGCAGCCGTGGCTCCTGGCATGCAGCAAACAGGAGTGCTGAAGCCCTATTTGAGCAGCATGATCTGGGGGCACTGCAAGCGGGGGCACTCCAGCCGAGCCAGAGCAACCTCCGTCTGCGTTGGTCCTGGGCTCACTGCAGGTGGGGGAGCTCCTGCACAGCTGGAGCAGCCCCTGTCCTCAGCAAAGGGGCAACTCCACCCTGGTTGGGCTGGAGCCACCTCACCAGTGGCCTCCTCCTCCCCGCAGGTCACTGCAGATAGGGGCTGTTCTGCCACTGCTGCAGTGCCCCCACCCTGCAGTGGTCCTGTGGGACTGGCTCAACCCCCTGCCCATGCTGGGCAGAGGGCTTTTTCAGCCCTATCAGTTAACCAGTTAACACCCCTATTCTGAGTGGCACACTTCAGCAAAGATTTGGACAAATTGGAGTCATCAGCAAAAATAATAAAAGCTTTAAACAGTTTGACTTATGAGGAAAAGCAGAAAGAAATGGGTATGCTTAATCTTGAAAAAGAAGACTGAGAGAGACCAGGTGATAGTTTTCAATCATGTTTAATCAAAGTTCCCTCAAGCCCATGGCTCATCACACTGCTGTAAAAAGATTGGTAATCATTATTCTCCATATCCACTGGAGATAAGACAGGAAGTAATAGGCTTAGTCCAAAGAAACGGAGATTAAGGTTATATATTAGGGAAAAAAATTTTCACTAGAAGTTGTCTGATCTGTTTTTATAACACACCAGTGATGGGGATTCCACACATTGCCTTATTTATTACAATTACATAGTCATAGGCCTTTTCTTTATTCTAAAAAAAGAGCATGTTGGGATTATATGTTGCTTGAGAGATGAATAAGCAGAAGTGAGTAAAGCTGTCCTGTTATGTATGTATGCTTGTTTTTCTTTAAGTGTACATCCCTTTGTTGTAAGCAATGTCAAGACACAGAAATAACAACCAAGAATGAAATATTCAGGTGAGTTTAGTCTCTTTTTTGGAAGAGATGCAGTTGTTATGTACATCGACATTACAGTAAATGAAAATTGGATGTGTAATAATATTCTTGCTCTTCCTACGATTCTCATTTTTGTCTTGTCATTTTATTCTTTTGAGATCATTCTTAGCTGACCAGTAAATGCTTACAGGAACTTTTCAATGTAGAATAAAATAGATAAATTGACATCATCCAGTTCACAGATAGCTAACAAAAAAAGGTTGTTTATACTCATCTTTAGAATAACAGACGTTGGAGTTTGAAAGTCTGTGTTATATTGTCAGTCCCATCTTTCAGCCACTCTTGGGCTGTGTGCGCACTGGGCCCTAGTGCTCACAGTTTGATGCAAATAAGCAGTCTCAAAAATGCAAAATGGCGAGTTACTTACATATGAACATGCACATAAGCTATGTGAATGAGGCTAATCTGAATATTTGCAGCAGAAATCAAGCCGTGTAGACTTGATTCTGCTAGCAAGAAACCTCTTTGTCAGCAGCCCTTTATGCCTGGAAAAAAATCAGGCATAAGGGGCTGCCAGCAAAGGGTTTTTTTTTTTTTGTTTTTTTTTTTTTTTTGGCCAGCAGAGCCAAATCTACACTGCTTGACTTCTAGTATGAATATGCAAATGAGCCTGATGAATATGCACATCATCTATCAATATGTAAATGTTCTCTATTTTGCGTTTTTGAGACTTATTTGTATCAAACTGTCGGCACTAGGACTCAGTGTTTACACAGCCTTGGAACATAAGTTTGTGTATCTTACTCTAATATTAAGTGTTATTAACATAATTTAGAAGTAATAGGGAAAAATATGTTAAGCATATTTCCTCATTTTCACAGGCAGTGATTTCAGATTACTGTATGTGATTTAAGTATCATAGTTGTGACACCTGGAAATTTGTTGTGATGCAAGGAAGTTGTCACATTTGGTTATTGTGTGACATCAAATAGTCTAAAAATATCCTGAGAGTTGTAGCAAGCAATTCATTGATGTATGCATAACCTTTTCATTGCCCTCATTTATAACTACGTCGGTATAGTACTTCTTGAAAACAGCTACCACTGCTGGTAGCCTTGTTTCCAGGTTCCCCCCAAGTTAGCTAATACCTATCAATGACCTGTGCCAGCATTCCATTGGGTCTGTAGTTATTAGCTGGGCTCCATTAAGAAATACATAAACCCTCATTTGGGAACGCACTTAAGAATGAGATTATTTTAATATTCAGGAAAACATTTAAGCATACACTTAAGTGCCTTTCTGGAAACAGTTCCTAAAAAGCAGTCAGCAGACATTGCTCACATTAGTAAAGATTACTGACCCTGAATAAGGGCATATGGAATTGGATCCTACATTTATACAAACTTATTTGGAAAATTATTGTTATATGAGGTCATGTAATAAAGAGGTATGTATCTATTTTCATTCCATTTTTAATACTGTAATTTAATAAATCTTATCTACAAGACTGCTTTTTATGCAATATATTTTAAATGTTTGTCCATTTGCTTCCTCTATTCACTCTCTAATGAATGTCAGATGCTGTTTTAATTTTATTAATCTTTTTTAGCCCTCTTTTTCTTTTTGATACATGCCTTAGAGCCAGTTATGTACTTTGATATTTCTTATTTATCCTTTGTAGTTTATCTTTGTGTGGACCTATGGCAGCATATGTGAATCCTCATGGATATGTCCATGAGACCCTTACAGTGTACAAAACCTGCAACTTGAATCTGAGTGGCCGACCATCTACAGAGCACAGTTGGTTTCCTGGGTAAATTTCTACTAATAATTTACTCCAGAATTACAAAATAGAGTTCAGAAATCTTATGAGCAAATAATAGAAATTCATAGTTCTGATTTAAGTGAATTCTGTATTTCATTATTTTCTAAATTATTAAATGATAATTAAGATCATTTAATTACTGTAAATGAAGAAAAGAGTTAATGTAATATTCCTTCTTAATCGAAAATAAATTGGAGAAGTTAGATTAAAAAGTATTTAGAATTCTCTTGTGCCTTTTAAATTGTGCATATATTTTGCCACATAGGAAAAGTGGTATTTGAATAATTCTTCTTTAATTATCCACCTAGAATCTTGATATCTAATTTTATAACAGGGAGCATATAGTACCATCTGACCCCAATCTTGTGTCAGGGCCTCATTGTAAAAGAGACAGTGTCCCTAAAGGGCTTAGTCCTTCTCACAGCTGGAGAAAGAACCAGCAGGTGAAGTGTTTGGTGACATGAATTATCATTTTAATATCTGTTAACAGTGGGAACACACCTTTCATTGTGTTTAAAAACATTTCAGTTTCCAGGATAGTACTAATTTTACTTCCTCCCTCCCATACTCGACACTGAAATTGTCTTCGGTATGTAGTCTGTGACCCTAGAACTTCTCCACTTAGTAAACTGAGAGGCTGTGTCTACATGAACCCCTTCCTTTTGGAAGGAGCATGTTAATGAGCGGGTTCAAAAGATGCTAATGAGGTGCTGCAATGAATATGCAGCACCTCATTAGCATAATGGCAGCTGCGGCAATTGGAAAGTGCAGCTTTAAAATTGTGCGCTGTCCATGGAGATGGGGGACCCTCCGAATGGACACCCCCCCCCCGCCCAGTTTTCGAAAGCCCCTTCCTCCTATCTGGTGTTAGGAAGAAGGGACTTTCGAAAACTGGGGGGGTTCTTTTGAAAGGTCCCCATCTCCACAGGTGGTGTGCGATTCGAAAGCTGCACTTTTCAATCGCCGCAGCTGCCATTATGCTAATGAGGCACTGCATATTCGTGTTGCCTCATTAGCATATTTTGAACCCACTCATTAACATGCCTCTTCCAAAAGGAAGGGGCTCATGTAGACACAGGGAGAATGTCTCATTATGACTAAAGGTTATTTACATGTCTGAAGATTTTGTTTTAAGCTGTTTGCTTGTTTATATTGCTGGCAGTGGGGAATTTGTTTTTAATGAACCGAAATGTCTAGATATGTATATATTTTATTCATATTAGGTACTTCAGTTAGTGCACACTTTTATACTGACTGCTGATTCCTCACTGTCATTGAAAGGGATTAAGTGTGATTTATTTCTGTTCTCCCTCAGTCGCCTCAATTTATCTTTGATGTTCTGTCCTCATCCTCCATACAAATGCAGCTGATGTGTAATGCCAAGTGGAATATTTAGCATATTTATAGTTTGAGTATACCATGTAGCTCATCTTGACTGAAAAAATTACAAGGGAAATCACGTGTATAGATCATATAAGTTAGCTACTAGATTCTTAGCAGAAATGTAGCACTTTAAAGACAACAAAATATCTTTGGGCGTGAGCTTTTGTGGGATAGACCCACTTCATCAGATCAATCTCATTTATAGGTGCGGAGGACCAAAAAGTCAGTTTTTATTACAATTCTTTTTTTTGGTCCTCCGTACTTAGAAATGAGATTGATCTGGTGAAGTGGGTCTGTCCCACAAAAGCTCATCACTGAATGTATCATTTTGTTAGTCTTTAAAGTGCTACATTTCTGCTGTTTTGTTGGAGTACAGACTAACACGGCTACCTCTCTGTTACTAGCTTCTTAAGTAATCTGGAGATTTTGAATACCCACCTTTTAAAGTAAAATAGAAAATCTGTTGGCTAGTGTTCAGTTAATGCTTCAAAGAAAATTTTAAATAAGCTATTTAGAAACGGTCCAGTTTCTGGAGCAGATGAGTGGGGTATTTATTTCCCAAGAGTTTTTCTGACTATAGTGCACAGTGTGTTTTAAATAAACCTGTCCAACTTTCTGTAGGGCCAGTTTTGTCACCACAAGAAGAAATCCCCACAAATTACGATTTTAAATGGAGAATTTTACAGCATGAACAGATAAATTGTGAGAAAATGATGCATTTGTGCTTTAGCTGTCAATTAAAAAAATAGAAGCAAATACAGAAAACATGATGCATAATTGGAATTGTTTCTTTATAGAATATTTTAAAAATCCATGAACTGTCAGCTATGCTTTAATAATAATATTGAAAACTACAAATGTTACCATATCCAGATTATTGATTTAAATGTGCAGTGCTGCTGTTAGAAAAAGTAAAATATTTATTTTTTCAAAATAACTTAAGTCTTTATTTCTGAACCATTTTAGAAACAACCTCTTTAGCGTATATAATGCATGGCTGAAATAATAACATGTTTTTGTTAGTTTATTCATGAATCATTTTAGAAATAAATGTTTTAGCACAAGTAGCAGTGCTGGAATAATCTAATTTTGAAGCTGTTTGAGTTCTGAGCACTTTAAAAATGTTATGCACTTCTGCAGGTGAAACATGTAAATAAATCCTGTTTTTCTAAAGTGAAGGGAATAGAGGGCAAGGAGATCAAAATGTACAATGCAAGAACTGTATCCAATCCTGCCAAGAAGCAAAGGGGAAACTGAACAAATTTAGACCAGATTTGTTCATGGTTTCTCCATGGACTTCAATTTTAAAAAGAACAAGTATTGGTAAGGAAAAGTGATATAGATCAGATTCTCAGGTAAAAGTGAACTGATGAATACTTTTAGATAGTGCACATTTTGAAATCTTGATTCTAACCTTGTGCAATGAATAAGAGTTGTTTTTGAATAATTGGATTACTACATTTAGACGTTCTCCCATTGCCCCAGCTTATCTTGAGTTCTTTTCTCTAAAATCTCAGAATATGACCCATTGTATGTGGTTTTAGAGTTTTATTTCTGTTCTTTGCCTGTTCTGTCCTTAATCAACCACTTCAATTTTTTCTTCTAACTGAAACTTATTGTCCCTCCTTCCCTCCCACAACCATTTAAGTTTTTTGGTTTGAATAAACTAGCATGTTTTAGAATAATTTCAAAAACAACAAATTTGAACCTTTCAGCCCATCATAATTCACATATAATTTGAAATTTAGGTTGTGTGCTACAGCTCTGTCCTTAACTTTAATCCATAAATGGATATCTGCCTCTTCATTTTGATCCCATACTATCAAAAATAATTCTCTTATCAGACTTAACTTACTTTAAATCACTCTGTTTTCTATGGTAATATATTGTCTTCTATGGGAATTGGGCCCTGTTTTTACATTCATTGGTTGACTTAAACAAACACATAGATAACACAATAGCCATTTCTGGGTACTTGACTAATTTGCACACATTTAAAATTCCACTTTGTCACCTTGCTGCTTGGACAAGTCCACAAGTCCACCTGTCAGAATTGAGTAATGCGGGTGGGAAGTTAGGAGGTTGTATGGTGTGACCAGTTCAATAACTGCTCTCAGAGGATCTTTTTTCTTTCATATATGAATCACAAAAGGCATCTCGTGACTCATATTATTTATTTTGAGGTTAGTCCTTGCTTCTCACCCTCAGATGTTTCCTCTATCTCTTTGTTCTCTGGAGGCTGCAGAATATTTTGTGTTCTTCCTTTTGAAGCTACTAAAGGAGAGATTCCAGTGTTCAATCAAACTAGATGCCTCATTCTTTCCTAAGTCCATCAGCACTCCTCCCACCCCCAAAAATCACTTTCCTTTAAATATCTGCTTAAAACCATCCCTTATATTTTAAGTTTATTATGATTTACTTGCTAAAATGTTTTTATATTCCTGTAGTGGCACACAATAATTAGTCATATTACTTTAAATATGGTACTAATAAAATACTTTAATTATTACACTTTTGTGGGAAAAGTAATAATGTTGAAGGCGAAGATTTTCAAGGAGATCTAGGAAGTTTGATGCCCAAGTCCTGTTGAAAAATCATTCAGAATTGCATGGCTGCATCCTTTAAACCCATTTGACAATCCCAAATGAAACATACTCTCTTCTTACTGAATTACTTATCTGTGTTCCAGTTTTATTAAAGTGTTGTGATGGCTGACAATGTGACTTCTGCCAAAACACATTTTTTTCTCTTTAAAGGTATGCATGGACTATAGCCCAGTGCAGAATCTGTGGGAACCATATGGGGTGGAAGTTCACAGCAGCTAAAAAAGATCTGTCTCCTCAAAAATTCTGGGGATTGACCCGATCTGCACTCCTACCTAGAATTCCAGAAACGGAAGATGGATCAGTCCATGATAGATCACCATTACTTTGCTTGTAATCTAGTAACCCATTTTTGGAATGAAAAAGCAGCCACCAGTGTCTCTCGGTTGAACGTATTCAATGTTGCTTCTCATGCTTGCTTAAATAAGTTTAAAAATGAGAGCAAAGACAGACAAGCATCATTAAAATTGGGCTTGGTGCGCAGTCAAGGTACTGTTGTTTCCAGATTCACTGGGAATTGAAGGTTGTGTCTTAAAATGTTGATAACTGGGAAGAGAAGTACAGTGAGAGACCGGCGAATGCATCTGATTATGGAAATGTCAGATAAATGCTGAAACAGATTACTCAAATTTGCCACTGCATAATTTAAGAAGATATTTACTGCTATTGAATTAAGGTAAAAGAAGTGCAAAAAATAAATAAGAAGTACTATTAAACAGTAGTTGATTCATACAACATAATGTATGACAGTAATTTTGTGGGATATTGCTATCAGTACACTTTAAGTAGAGCTGGCTAAGAAATCCTCCTTGTTCACACTGGTCTTTTCAAATGTTTGCCCAAATGAATATCAAAGAATGTATGAGGTCTAAGCCTCTGTTTGATTGATGTTGCATTGGTTAATCCTTGTGGAAATGCTGTAAATGGTAGAAGCCAAGCACTTACTGATATCTGCTGCTAAAGCAACTACTGTATAAAATTCCTTTTTAAAGGAATCCTGTATCAATTGTTTTGTCCTTATCACTTAGTATGTTTGATATGTTGATCAGCAGTCATTTAAAAACTAAATTATTAAATTTTACAGTTTTATGCTGGTGCATAGAACATATTACCATTTCTTTCCACAATATGTTAGTAAATTTCAGTCAGTAAAATTTAAATAGGTTTACATTTTTAAACAATTTTGAAGCTTAATTTGTCTTTTATACATGCCTAAAGTTGGGTGATGTATTTCACAGATTACTTCACAGTGGAAGTCACTCTTATCTGTGTTTTGACTAGGGAAAACAGCATACCTTTATTGTTTTTTACATTCACATATCATAAGTGCAAGGCTGTGTGTTTATCATTCTTTCCTGAAAAAGAAGTAATGTTTCTAAATAAAACAGAAGTCAAAGGCAAATTTTTTATGAGACACTGTGCTACAGAAGTGTGCCAAAAAGAGTGCAGCTTTTGCTGTTTTTTCAGAATGCACTTTCGTAGAATCTGAAGATGACAGATATCTCCTCTCTCTCTCTACGTGTATATATATATATATTTTTTTTTTTCCCTTGTGAGGCTCTTCTGTTCACTCTTTATTTGTTCAAACTAAATCTTAGAAATCCTGTATGTTTGTTTACTTGTATTGTTCAAGCAGAATTATACTAAAATGCTAAAGATTAAATTTATAAAATATTTCATCCATTCTCCATACCATAATTGATCGATTGTTTTATGTAGCATTCATATATTACTCCAGAAGAGAAGGACAAATATCTTTGAGACCAGCAGCTGACTTTACAGACAATGCCATGATGTGTGTTGTTCTGCTGTCAAAACAGATTTTCAAATAACACAAGATGTTACATGCTGAAAGGATGTTAGAAAACTTTATTAGATATTTAGCGAGTAACGGTGATGCAACTCAGGTTTAGTTCCTTGAAGCCGTCTACCTCTGTGCTTCTATGATGTTTTTTTGTTATCCCAGATAAATCGGTAGAATCAAATTTCAGTTTACGCTACAGTATTCTCAGTGAGCTGTGAAAAGCAATATTAGCTGAAACATAATTCTGAACAAATAGAGGGTGAAAGATGATTCATTTTCTTAAAGCGTTCTAGATTTTGCTTAGTTTTTTTTAGAATCCACTTTCAAAAAACTGAAATAATGTTAACCACTAGTGTAAATTATCAGGAGTCTGAATTATCTGTATTATAGTCATTCAGATCACATTGAGGGTGTTTTTTCCTAGCTTAGAAAAAAAATGGTGTGATTTTTTTTTTTTTTTTTTTTTGTTTGCAAAAGTACTAAGCACCTGAAGTTTGTGTTGACATAAATGAGCTTTGTGAGTGCTTTGGTACTTCTGAAAATCATGCCATTCACTGTTAACATTCACTGAGTTATGGTGAATGATTTTTCAAAAAGACTGTTGTCATCAGTATCACCAAACCCAGTATGCTTTTAGTTTTGGCTAGATCTCTTTCAAATTGCCTCAACTAAAACCAGAATAACATTGTGAGACAATTAAAGCATGAAATAGACATATTTTTAGTATTGTGCATCAATAAAAATGTAGAACTAATGTAACCCAATGAGGTCAGTCAGAAGTTAATTTAGCACTAATTTAATGTTTTTTCACTCTATCCAAACTTCTGTATGATGTTTGTCATCACAAAGTTTCTGATATTTTCTAAGTTGAAAACATCTGTGATTCAGGTTAATTGCAAAGAATATAAACCCTGTTTTGGGACACCTAGCCATTAAAAATTACACCTGTCCTTAATATGTAAAGTATGTGTTTTATAGTATGGATATAGAATTGTAAAAGGTTCTGTAGATTAGTTAGAATTTTCTATGCTTAGAAAAATGGGTTTTCTTTTCTGGGGAAAAGCTACTATAATGTTAGGATTATCGGCTGTTAGTAAATTATTCATGAATACTGTACAGATATTGCATACTAACGAAAGCAAAGTACTACACAAATCAGTAAATATCATGAAAATAGTTGTTTCACATTCATTGAGTTGCTTCTTTTAAAGCCATTATTGCAGTAACACTAAGACATCACATTGATCTGACAATGCATTTCATTAACAAATATCAAGATTTCAAAATAATATCTGTTAAATTTTGGTGCAGAATAGAGCCATAATTAAATGTTTTCTGTTGCATCTAGCTATTTCTCTTCAAAAGTGTTTTGGAATCTCCTTTATTGTATAATAATGCTATTTTTGTACATGAAACATTTTGTTCATCCACCTATTTTTCATCTGACCGTTGAAACTCCTTTTTAAAGTTGCAGTTAGGGTAAATAACACTCTGTTTTAACTGTTCCTTTGTCTGCCTTTTGAAACAAGTTTTCAGAAAATCTCATTGCTTGCAAACATAAGCGAAAAATAAAAGTTTCACGTATATTTCAAAATGAATGCCTAGGATCGTGTTTTTGGGTCGTATTCAGGCTGGGCAGGAAAGGTAGCATTCGCTTTGTGTTATGTAGATTGTGTTGGCATCCAGAATGTCCTAGATGTGTTCTAAAATACAGAGGATGCTGTTTCCACTTCAAAGTTTGAAGACAAAAAAGGTGAAGGAGGACAAAAGGTGTAAGATGCTCATACAATATATAAACGAAATAGTACGCATGTGGCTTGATAGTTTTACTGATTTGTTTTGAGGGGAGTGGGGGAGTTTAAATGAAATGACTAATGGCCCTCTTGTACTGCCTTCCTCTCACCCATCAGTCCTTTACCTTATAGATCTTTTAGGGTGACCTGACCATCCATCCAGAATTGAGTAGGACAGTTCCAAAATGCCGAGTTTAAGTTCCAGTTCCAGTCCCAGTCCTGGCCTGAATGGCTACGTCTACACGTGAAGCCTACATTGAAATAGTCTATTTCGATGAATAACGTCTACACGTCCTCCAGGGCTGGCATCGTCGATGTTCAACTTCGACGTTGCGCAGCACAACATCGAAATAGGCACTGCGAGGGAACGTCTGCACGCCAAAGTAGCACACATCGAAATAGGGATGCCAGGCACAGCTGCAGACAGGGTCACAGGGCGGACTAGCGCTTCCGGGGCAACAGCTAGCCGCTCCCTTAAAGGGCCCCTCCCAGACACACACACAGCACACGGTCTGAGGAGCCATAGGCACACAGACCCCGGGCGACGCAGGCATGGACCCCCAGCAGCAGCAGCAGCCAGAGGTCCACCCAGCCCTCCCGGCAGGAGCAGGGCTTGCCCTGATCCATGCCATGCGGGAGGCAGCTGAGCACCTCCTTGCTACACCGGAGGAGGAGCTGCCCCCAGGGCAGCAGGGCTCAACCCCCAACCCTGCAGCACCCCGCCCCCCCGCCCCTGCCTCACACGCCGGCGGCTGTGGAGCTACCCCACCAGCACCGACTGGTGGGAGCGGCTGGTGCTTGAGGAGTGTGACGACGACCGCTGGCTCAGGAACTTCAGGATGAGCCGGCAGACATTTATGGAGCTGTGCCAGTGGCTCACCCCCGCACTGAGGCACCAGGACACTGCCATGCGGCGTGCCCTCCCTGTGGAGAAACGGGTCGGCATCGCTGTCTGGAAGCTGGCCACTCCAGACAGCTACCGATCCGTGGGACAGCAGTTTGGTGTTGGCAAGGCCACCGTTGGGGCTGTCCTCATCGAGGTAAGAGAACCCACGGGGGGAGGGTAGGGGAGGGGGGCCTGGGCAGAGGAGGGCAGGGGAGAGGAGGGGAGGGTGGGGGAGGGCAGGGCAGGGCCACGCACACCCTGCTCACCCCTCATTGGTGCTGTCCCATGTGCTTTCCCTGTAGGTTGTGCGTGCCATCAATGCCATGCTCCTGCACAGGCTCGTGAGGCTGGGGGACCCAGATGCCACCATCGCGGCCTTTGCCACCCTGGGCTTCCCCAATTGCTTCGGGGCTCTGGATGGGACTCACATCCCCATCCGTGCCCCGCATCACAGTGGAGGACGCTACATCAATCGCAAGGGCTACCATTCTGTGGTCCTCCAGGCCTTGGTGGACAGCCGGGGCCATTTCCAGGACATTTATGTGGGCTGGGCTGGCCTGGCAGCACCCACGACGCCTGGGTTTTCCGGAACTCGGGCCTGTGCCGCCGGCTGGAGGCGGGGACCTACATCCCCCAGCGGGAGATCCCTCTGGGGGACACCACCATGCCCTTCTGCGTCATCGCAGATGCGGCATACCCCCTCCGGCCCTGGCTCATGCACCCGTACACGGGCCATCTCTCCGCTAGCCAGGAGCGCTTCAACCAGCGCCTGAACCACACGCGCCAGGTGGTGGAGCGCTCATTTGGCCGCCTGAAAGGACGCTGGAGATGTCTCCTGACCCGCCTGCAGGTGGGCCCCAACAACATCCCCCTGATTGTGGGTGCCTGCTGCGCCCTGCACAATTTGGTGGAGAGCAAGGGGGAGGCCTTTTTCCAGGGCTGGGCTGTGGAGGCCGGCAGGGCCGACATGCAGCCACCCGCTGCCCCCAGTCGGCAGGTGGACCCCGAAGGGACCCGGGTCCAGGAGGCCCTGCGGGCCCACTTTGATGATGAGGCCGCGGGGTGAACTCTGCCAGGCCCCCCACTGCCCACTCCTTCCTCCACAATACTCCCTGCCCCAACGCCCACACCATGGAGCACCCCACCGCACCCCCCTCCCACTTGTCCTGGACAAATGACAGCACGCACTTGTGGCTGAACTTAAACTGCTTTTTCTTTTAGAACTTTTTTTTTTTAACTATAAATAAAACAAGAACAAACTATATACAACATGTGTGGAACAAAAGTAATGTGTACAAATAAAACAATAGCAATAAAAAAGTTTGTTCACTAATAAAAAGAAAACCAGGGATGATAAAGGGGAGAACTATTTACATGGGGGGGACGGGGCAAACGGGGGGCACAAATTAATAAGTCTCAACTATATACAAGGGGGGGGCCACGTCCCGGGCCCCTCGCCCCTAAAGTCCGGCACTGGGTGTGGGCGGCCGGGAGCCCCGCCATGGCCGCAGCCCTGTCCGGGGCTGGCTGGGGGTGGGGCGGACTGGAAGATATGCCCGGCGAGTCTCAGCTGGCTCCAGGGGTCCCTCAGCGCTCCGGCCCTTGGTGGTGGGTGGCGGGGCGACGGCGGACGGGACGGTGACGTGCGGAGCAGCTGGTGGTGTGGCGGGTGGAGCAGGCAGGGAGGGCGCTGCGGCCGCCGGCGCGGCATGGGGGGCCAGGTAGTCCACCAGGTGGTTGAAAGTCTCCATGTAGGCCCCCCATGCCTCTTGGTGCCAGGCCAGCTCCCGCTCCTGCAGTTCGACGTGGCGTTGCTCCACCCGCAGGCGCTGCTCCGCCACCTCCAGCTGCCGACGGTGGATGGCCAGCAGCTGGGGGTCCGTTGCCGTCGGCTGGTGGTGGCGCGGGGTCCGCCGTCTAGCCCGCCGTGGGGCTTGTTGGTCCTCGGCCGAGGGGCTTGCCTGGAGCGATGGCCCTGGAGGGGTCTCCGGGACCGCTGATGCCTTGCCGGCGCTCTCTTCCGGTCCTTCCGATGGTGCAGCTGCGGGACACAGAAGAGGAGCGGGGGAAGAAGAATGGAGACAGGCGTTAGTGGGGGCCCCGAGCCGTGGCCTTTGTCCCCCCAGCCCTGTGCTGCAGGTTCCCCATCCCCGTCCCTGGGAGATGCTGCTGTGATGGATGGGGTTCAGGGGTCCCCCTGCACTGCACCCCGTCCCCTGGTGGGAGCGACTCTCACTTCACTCCGCAGGGTCTGACAGGAAAGGTTTCTTAGGCCACAGATGCCCAGTTTCCCAGGAGTGACAGCACCAGCTGTCAGAAGAGACAGTCCTTCCAACCCGTCCTGGGGAGAAGACCCCAAGGGGTGCCCCTCTGGCATGCAGCTTTCCCCCTCCTCAGGCTGGCTGCCTTCCAGCTCTCCCTTCCCCTAGCCTCTACCTGCGGCCCCTGCCCTCCCGCCCCCCATTTCAAAGCCAGCTCGGCTCCTCCCTCCTTTTGGTTCAGGGCAGAGATGTCACCTGCCAGCTGTAGCCCCCGGATCATCCTTTGCCCCTGGGAGCTATTCGGCTCTTGTTGCTCATATCTAGCCTGAGTCTCCCTTTGGCACTCCCTCCACTCCATCACATGCTGCTGGGGGGTGTCCCACCCCCTCCTCCTGGGGGCCCCTCGAGCTTCCGCTCCCCCCTGCCCCGGGGATGGGGCATGGCACTGTTGTGCGGGGTGTGGGGGGGGGCAGGGGCTGATGCACTGCTGTGAGGGACATGGCCCTGCTGTCCTTGGGGCCATGGCCATGTGAGCATGTGGGGGGCCCTGGACACATATCTATTACCCCCTGCCCCTCAAGCCCAGGGGTGTACACCAGAGGGGCGTACATACCTGTCGGTCCACTCCCACAGTCCGGAGATCCCCAGCAGGCGGAGGCCCGGCTGCTGCTCCGGGATGGCAGGAGGAGGATCTGCAGCCCGGATTCCGCGGAGGAGGAGCCCCCCTTCTCCTCCTGCCGCGATGGCCCAGGGGTGGGCTCCGGGGGGGGCGCCCCTGGGGTGCGGGGCTTACCTCCGGGGCGGACTCCGGCTGAAGGGCCTGCAGGGGCTCGTTGGCCGAAGTATCAAGGGTGGCCGGAGGGGAGGAGGTGTGCCAGGGGCCCAGGATGTCCCTGAGCTCCCTGTAAAAGGGGCAAGTGACGGGGGCGGCCCCAGATCGGCTGGCCGCATCCCGGGCCCGGGCATAACCCTGCCGCAGCTCCTTCACCTTACTCCTGACGTGATCAGGAGTGCGGGCAGGGTGATCCCGGGCAGCCAGGCCGTCAGCCAGCCGAGCGAACGCATCCGCATTCCGCCTCTTGCTCCCCATTACCTGGAGCACCTCCTCCTCGCTCCAGAGCCCCAGCAGGTCCTGCAGCTCGGCCTCCGTCCAGGAGGGGGCCCCGCTGCCGCTTGCCAGCCTGGCTGCCCTGGCTCCCCTTGGGGGGGTCCCCTGGGGGGGCTGGGGGGGGCTGCCGGGCGGCCATTGATGGTCCTGTGGCTGCTGAGGGACGTGCAGGCTGGCCGCGTGTTTGGGCTGCTGCCTGCACGTTCCTTCAGCTTCCTGCACAGGAAGGGAGGGGGAGGGGACCTTTAAGGGGGCCGCTCCACACGGCCACCATTGAGCTGAGGGGCTGGAGAGAGCGTCTCTCAACCCCTCAGCTGATGACCGCCATGGAGGACCCCACAATTTCGAAGTTGCGGGACGCGCAATGACTACACGGTCCCTACTTCGACGTTGAACGTCAAAGTAGGGCACTATCCCCATCTCCTGATGAGGATAGTGACTTCGACATCTTGCCGCCTAATGTCGAAGTTAACTTCAAAATAGCGCCCGACGCGTGTAGCCGTGACGGGCGCTATTTCGAAGTTAGTGCCACTACTTCGAAGTAGCGTGCACGTGTAGACACGGCTAATGACTGCAGGACACCATTGGGCCCAGATTCCCTCCGGCATTTGCGTGAGTTGCAGAAGTGACAGCAGCCTCTTCCCAGAAACCTTAGCTCCCTCCTAGCCATGAGGCCCCACCCTTGCACCTCTCCCCCAGGGCCTATGTCTGGCTAGAAGAGCTGCCCATGTTGCTGTAGGGGGTCCTGCCCCCCCAAGCAGGTGGCTCTCCCTAGAAGTAGGGACACAGGCTGAGGCTGCTCTCAGGTGTCTAGGGCAGTTCTTGGGTCTGGGGTTCCCCGCAGTGGCCCTTGCTCCCTGGGCAGCTCTTACTACTGCACGATTCCACCTTCTGACCTGGCCAGGGGGCAGGACCGCAGGAGCCAGGAAACAGGGAGGAAGAAGAGAAGCCGCAGTGAGGTTTTGGGGGCTGGTATAGCGCCACAGGGGGGTGCAAGGCTCCTGCATGTGTCCCACTTTTGTCTTTTGAAGGGATGGGCACCCTAAGCCCTAGCTTCAGTTCCAATTCTGGTGTCCCTCTCTTCTAGCATCCCATCATTTCTCTCCACTGAAACGAGTAAGTGCTTCATTAACAGAAGGTTTAGCTATACAAGTCACTAACTTCGGCAGCTAGTTTTTGTCAGCTGTCACAGGAAAAAGTGAGTTTTGAGGAAAGGGTAGCTATGGGCTTTGCTGAGCCACGTACAGGGAGAGGTGTGGAAAAGGAGCAGAAGGAAATATGGGAGAGTCAGAAAAATGATATGTTTGGCACGGCAGAATCAGTAGAGAGGAGGAGACTGAGGCAAAACGAGAGCCATAAAAGCTGTTACAAGCATCTTGAATGCCTAAGATAAGCATAGGGACCAAGTGGCTGCAGGATGGAGGGAAATAGAAAAAATGGTGTAAAGCACCATTGCTCCACATCTTGCTCAAGTCCCACATCAAGAATTCAACAGAGCCGAGACTTGGCTTAGATACGAACTGAACCCAACAATGTGCTGATAAAGATCCAAGAGCATCTGGAACTTGTTCCCCTCTGACGTGCTAGCCTTTGGGCTAAGTTACCTACTGAACTAGCATAACATGGTTTTGCTGTTGTTTTTTGTTCTAAGGGCCAGGAAGCACCCACTATTCTGCCCCCAGCTCTGCCTTCAGCCCAAGCTCCACTGCTGAGACAGCTGTGCAGTAATGAAGGGTAGGGTAGGGTGCAGACTGAGTCCATTATTGGGGGGGTGCGGGAGTGAAAGAGGGAGAGGAGCACAACAAAAAATGTTTGGGCACCACTGAGCTAACAGCCTAAGTCACCTGAAAATGAAATGTATCTCACTTAGGCATTTTCGAAAATTTTATCCCAAGACTTAGGGCAAGAATTTGTCTCCTGTTACCTGGCAAGGTTTGATGGTTAGTATCACTGACAAATACCAGTAAAAAAAAAAAAAAAAAAAAAAAAGCAGTCAAGTAGCACGTTAAAGACTAGCAAAATAGTTTATTAGGTGAGCTTTCGTGGGGCAGACCCACTTCTTCAGACCACATCCAGCTCACCTAATAAACTATTTTGCTAGTCTTTAAAGTGCTGTGTGACTGCTTTTTGTTTTGATAGTGTATAGCCTAGCACAGCTTACTCTCTGTTACTAAATACCAGTAAGTGTGCAATGTACATCTCGCCCAGTTCGTCTTTATGTTTCCACCAGTGCTGGCGTATAGCTAAGCTTCTGCATAGGCTTTTCAGGCAGGCAGCAATGCAGACTGAAAATGTTTGCTCTTTTTAGCATATTCCAGCAGTTTGTAATCACGGCTGAAAAGTTGTTCAGAGCTACAAAGATGCATTTCTAGCTGCCACACTTCCCAAAAGATCCTGCATGCAGAAAAAAACAGCATACATGGTCTCAAAAACAAGTTGTACAAATTTAAGATGGCCCTGCTTTTTTTTTTTTTTTTTGGGGGGGGCGGGAAGCGGGGAGAGCGTGTGTTTTTTTCAGCATTGTGCAAATCCTTAGTGGCAACTGAATGCATAGCTATTATGTTGGGTATAGACTCAAAGATTCTGCATGGTGGTGTTAAGCATGTGCCACGGAGGAGAACAAATCCAAGCTGAATATGCATTTTTGTCTAAAGTTGTCTAAAGATATTATGACTAAATGAGGCTGTACAACTTGTACTTAAAGGTTATATGGAGGTAGTGGAGCATGTTGAATTGAATTCCAGACTTTCCAGGAACTATTGTGTTATCGGGTTATGAAGAAATTACCTAAAATGTCAAGACTTTAAATCCTTGTCCTTTTACACACACTGATAATGAAGGGCACTGATAGCTCCTTTAACACTAACATTCTGTTAAAGTAACAATCTTTACTATCCCACTGAAATTTGAAGAGGATTTGGAGGGGAGGATGGGGGAATTACTAGACTATAAGCACTCATGCATCACAGAATTCTGTAGGATTTGCTGATTTATTGAAGCTCCTAAGAAAGTCAACCACCTGAATAAAATCAGTGATAAAATACTAGATCAGGATAAAGATATTATCAGAGGCTTTACTTAATCCACAGAGAAATTACACGTGGTCAGAAACAGCAGCATGTTATATGACTTCCTTAATCTCTTTGGGACTTTTTAAAAAAATAAATATGACTTTTGGAGGACTTAGAGGACAAACTGATTTAAAAGCTAAATCTAGGTCTGAATATGGCAGCACTTGTCCATAAAATGCTCCAATCTGTATTTCATTTGCTGTGCACATTTTACTCACCAACTAGTAACTCCAATGTATGGGAACAAAAAGGTTAGTATTGCTGTAAAAACTATCATCTGAGACAGCGAGTCCCACTGAAGTTAATGAGCCTTCATGTCTATGCCAGCTGGGCAAGTAAAACAAAGATAATGCTCTTCTATCAGATTGAGCCAAATGGATCTCAATGCACAAACATTGCTCATGCATGCTATAGGGGACTCAATTACGCTTACTCCAATGTAACTACAACAGCATATGAGGTGAACCACACCAAACTCCTACCAGGGCAGAGCAGGACTTCACAAAAGTTTAGGGAGTAAAGATTAATTTCCAGAAATAAAAGCTTTCAGGGGATTTTTAATATTCAGTGTTGTAGACTTTACTCAGGTGTAGACCTCTACTTTTAAAATGGGGCTGAAATATTGTCATTTGAGGGGGAAATGAGAAGTAAGTTGCACAAAGCCATTGTATGATTCAGTAAGGAACACAGAATAACACTCAGGGCCGTGGGCAGAGTCAAGAGACTGTTAGCCGATGGTCGGGTGAGGTACCACTTATGCCCTTATTTTCATCTGAGTCTTTAACTGCTAGGACAGACAGCCCCTTTGCAGTGGGCAGCCCGGGCAGGCTGATGGATGCCCCAGGGTCCTAACACCCGAGTCTTTAACTGCTAGGATGAGGTCCCTTCGCAGCGGGCAGCCAGAGAGGCTGACAGGTGCCCCAAGAGTCTGCTCCGTGGAGGCAGCATGACTCAGTGCTTAGCTCTCAATACACCCCACCAGTGACCAGGCTATTACAGCTGAAAAGCAGCTGGGTTCTTTGTTTTTGTGTTCAGTTTGCACAGTAACAGGAAGGGTCAGGTTACCACTTAACCAATTACTTGTTTAGTTAACTAAAATAGTGAAGCTCTTATGGTTACAAGATATATATATATATAAGCTTTGTTGCAAGCTTACAAGATTTTATACTTTATTACAAAGATTACAAGGTTTACACTTTGCTCTTTAGTTGCCAATAGCTAGCATGTAACAATTCCTAGACCTATTACTGAATGTGCACAAAGAAAACAAAAGGAAAGCAATAAACTTGACAGGTCTTATTCTCACCCCTGCATTACCAACGTGGCCTGGCCAGTGTTTCACTCAATACCTCAGCGAGAAGCAATAAATAACGAGGAGCTTGGGAGGCAACAACCCTCCTGACCGGCAGGTTGAGGTAATTGGAGCTCAATTAGGGGGTCTGCCAGGCCCTTCTTTATACCCATTGGATCACGTACGCTTTGTCCTCACCTAAAAGGGTGCCAGTTGCCTTAACTTGTCTGAGACACTAGTTCTCACAAGGCTAGTACACATCTGTGGGGTGGAGATAATTTTAGGGCTTTTTTTTTCCTTTATGGGCTGGAGATTTTTCCTTCGTCTGGGACGTTTGTGTAGGCGAATCGACTGATGGTAATTAACCAAGGGCAGTGCGAGGCTCAGCTGTTTCTTAGCCCATTGTCTCTTGCTCCAGAGCATGCAAAAGACTGTGGCTGAGATAAGCACGTCTGCGCTCGCAGGCATTCCAGGGCTGAGCTGTTAACCTTTTGGTGCTCAGAAGCACCCAGGAAACAAGATGGCGTTGAGAAAGATGGAGTTCTGGCTGGCTACAGAGAGCTATGAGCCAATTAGCATTTCTGTGAAAGCAAAGTATACCTCCCCAAGATGAAAAGAGGAACTGGCCCGTCTGTGAAACTTTTCACAGCATCTGCCATGTTCTACATTTCATAGAAAGGACAAAATTTTCAAAACTGCTCATTATTCAGGAGCCAAGCCCAATAGATTTTTTTTCTCAGTACTAAAATACTGAGAAGACAAATCAAAAGCATGCCACAGACTGGACGTACAGGACCAGTGCCCAAGCGCCAGTAAATCTTCACTGAAGTTCATGGTGCTATAGCAATTTATACCAACCGACAAGCTGGCCCATAGCATTTAAATACACAGCTCACTGAATGTACAAAACACTGAGCTCCAAGGCATGCAATGGTACTATGCATTCATTATATGGTCTGTTTGCAGTGAAATGAAATCACAGGTAAGAAAAACCCAAGAGACCTGAGCATAATGAGAGGCTCACAATGAGCAATAATACCAATCATCCAAAGTGCCTTTTTTGGTTCCAATGTGCACAGCAATCAGTACTGTGACCCTGACTTTTCAGCTGTGCTTGGAGGAGCGTGGCAGCTGCTGCACATTGTTTGCAACCCTCTAATTCTTTAATGCCTTGCCCTGCTGGAAGTTAATGTGACAGGGCGGGCCAAGTCTAGCTTAGTCAGTCGCATAAGGTCCATATTTCTGCAGCTTGCCTGTGTAAGGACCTAACAGGCCCTTTATTCCATCATTAATCCTGGTTGCACAACAGATGGGAAATGTTCCGCCCATTAGCTCTTAACTATATTTAGGGCACACCTCTACCTAGAGGATGATTGCTGGGCCAGCGGTTGCACTTCAAATGTGCAGCGTGTCCTCATTGACCTCAGTATGCCTTGTGGTTGTAAGGGAAGTTGATGGGAGCAGATCTCTGCACAACCTCCCACTGCGGGGACTGCATAGAAAGTCAGCCTAATGTAGGTTGACTCCAGCTACTCTGTTCTCATAGCTGGTGTTGCATAGCTTAAGTAAGTCAACTTTCTCCACTAGCGTACCCCTAGCTGGGGGGTGGGGGGGGGTGGCGGTGGTGCTACCAATTTCAGGACTGTGAGCTCAGTCCTTCCCTGTGAAATTTGATGTCACTTTAGTCCTTGGTGCATCCCATCAAAGGAGGCTTCCTATCACCAACTGGGCAAGGAAAGGACAGGCGCTGTCCGTCTCCCGCAAATGGCTCTGAGTCTGTGAAGGCCCAGCCCAACACCCCCTCCACCTCCCCCAACCTCCAGATGCCACTCTCTAGTCTGAGGTTCCTGCAGTCATGTGGGGCAGGGCGTGTAGAGCTTTCTGCACCACTGAGGGAAGGTAGAGAAAACAAGTCTTTTTTGCTCCCTAGCCAGCTAGGACCAGCAGTGAGGAGCCGCTCTCTCCCCCGCCCCTCCAAAACACCAGTGGTACTCCGGGGACAGCAGCCTTACCGCTGCCGCTTGGAAGCGCCTGAGGTTGCCAGAAGCTCTTCTGCTGCTGCAGCACAGAAATGAGGGCGGTAGAAGTGGAGCTTTGTGACGCCCCCCCCCCCCCCCCCCCAAAAAAAAAAAAAACCACGCGCGCCCGCTCTCTCTCTTTCTCTGTGCCTTTGGGTCAGGACCCTGCAGTTACAATACTGTGACATTTCAGGTTGAAAAATGGGACATTTACCAATTTTCAAGTCTTGTGGCTCTGCAATTGTCTCTAATGGCGCATGTACCTGGTAGTGCCCTAGCCATGTTATAACTCCCTTGTGCCAAATGGCTTAACCAAGCCCACATGATACAGTTTGCTGACAGCAAATGCTGCAGAGGCAGTGAGCTTAAAAGACAAGGTAAGCAGCATCTGTCAAGTGTAACTTGCCTTCAGCTGATACATTGTAGTCATGTGTCACTTGTGCTGTAATGTAGCAGGGCCATGGCAGCACAGCCTCAGTCAGTTTGATGTTGTATTGTGTGGGCCCTGTGATAAACTACACTACAATTCCACTGGGTACGTATTTGTTGTACAAGGATGCTGCCCAACACCCAGCAATAGCAGTCACAGTCCATGAGCATAAGGCACAACTAAACTGGTGTCATAAAATACAATTAGGTTGAAATAATCATTTTGCTCATGTAAAATGCAACAGATTTGTCTTCGTCTTGGGGAAAAAGTCAGCTCATTGCAAATGCAGCACAAGCCCCTTCATAAATCAACCTGCGTCCATTCATGGCTGAATTCTATAGTAGAACTAGAGCTAAGTTGGGGGTGGGGAGGGAATAAAAATTCTGCTTTTGTCACTTCTGTGTGACTCAGGTGGTTGCAAACTGCCCTTCTTAATTCAAAATGGTAATGATTTAACCCTTGATTTGCTGGAGTTTGTTTTCCTTCCTAGTTGGGAAACCAAACAACAGAGTCATCATAGTAGTCATACGTGTCTTGCTGTCGCACCTAGGAGCTCCAATAATGGGCCATGGCACTGTTGTGCATAACTGTTGTGCTAATGGGTGTTAGCCTAAAAGCCAGTACATCTCCCATCCATTGTGCTGTGTGCCATAATCTTTCAAGCTATTTAAAGCACGAGCTGTCAATCCCCACCGCCCCACCCACCCCCAACCTGGCAAATATCCCACTATTGGTAGGCAAGCTGATTTTTAAATGGCATGTGGCAGGAGCTTAGCCCTGGGCCTGCCCCCCCCGTAGCACAGGAGGGAGCAGAAGCACCATCTGCAAAGTGCGCCGTGGCAGCATGGGGCTAGAGCCAGAGCCCTGCAAGGTGTTGGGGGGGGGCAGTCTGGAGGCCTTGCCTCCCCCCCCAACCCCAGGGCCCCTGATGTGGCACAGGGCTGGCATGGAGCCCTGATGCCGAGACGGTGTAGCGGCCACCACTAGAGCGTGGGTTTCTGGCCTGAGTCCTGCATGGTGTGGGGCCAGACCTGCAGCTTCCCTCTGCCCCCCACATCCTCCTTAGCCCCCAGGAAACTTAGCAAAATCAAGGTACATTCATTCTATGTGTTACTCCACATAGCAGGTGGTTCATGGCTCAGTACCTAGCATGCCAGGCTCGCCAAAACAAAAAGAACACCACAGCAGCCAGAACAAACTGATGGCTTGGATTCTAGTGACGTAAAGAAAGCTGCAACTTGTAATGTCACATAATTAATGGCAGCTGATAGAAGTAACTTGGAGAGTTCCCCTTAGGTGTCAGGCGCATGTCATAGTGCTGCACTTCAGAGAATATCATATAGCAACTTCTTTCATGTTCCTTATTAATAAAGCTGAAGTAACAAACCAATGTCTGGTCAAGGACTGCACAATTCATCAACAATACTGACACTAAGCGCATAGCTCAGGAAAAGGGGAAGTGCTGCAGTGACAGAAGTGCAACAGCAAAAAAGATGTAAACAACAAAACAAGGTGTCGGATGATCTGAGAAATCTTCTCAACTCCTCTATTCCATAGGGATGTATTACCCCTAGTTTGCAGATGGGAAACTGAGGCACAGAGCAGTGAAGTGATTTGCCAAGAAAATCTATGATGCAGCTAGCCCAGTCCAGTGCCATAGTCACAAACAGGCACTTGCTCAAGTGCCTCTCCTGCTGTTGATCTCCCCAGTTAGGGTCCTCTTTAAGCTGCTCTTGGCTGAGAATGTCAACGCTGACATCATCTAACCCCCGCCCCCCAGCTCTCCTTGGTCCCTGAATGGCAGGAAGGGCAGACAATTTTCTTTCTTATTGATTACACAGGACAGAAGTTTGGGTGATGGCCACTAAGATTGTCTACCGGGGTTCGGTCAGTTAGCTGGCTACACGTTTTTGCTGTGTGTGATATGTGCAACAGGAAGCTGAGGCAATGATAGCCCTCTTGTTGTGCCTTTTTTTAGCCAGAGCTGCTTCCCTTGCCTTCCATAGTGGAAAAAGATAAAATGCTCATTTGAAGAAACCCTCCTCAGACTTATGCTTTAAATAGCAAATTACTAGCACTGCGCCAAAACTCATCAGAAGAACAGTCTTAATCCTTATTAATACAGCCTTAGTGCAGAAATATTATCTCAGCAAAAATGAGGCTACAAGAGGAACTGGGCTCATTTTCTGAGTGAGAAATAAATTATATCGTCTTCCTTCCGATCATCTCCAATGTATCAGCTGTCACTACACCAGTTAGGGGTTAACCTATTAGGAAAAAAGACATTTCCACTTGCACTTGCGTTTATTTTCCTTATGCAATTTGACTTGTTTAACCTCCCTTTTTATGATACGTTACATATGATATGCTCTGACACTTAACACCAATTCCTTCCTCAGTGTTACAATCTTTCATCAAACAGAACACTTGTCAAGACTTCCTTGTATCTTGCAGCACCAAACACACTCTTTGCCCATTAAAAATCTGACTCAATAAAGTTAGCCAAGTTGCAGGTTGCTATAGAGGCCTAACCTATAAGAAGGAATTTGGCTAACATGTAAGGCCAAACACATACACATGGAAATAACCGCAGGCCTGAAACAAACAAACAAAAAAATATGGTGCACTTGTGTGGTGCTGCTTTGTCACCACTGGTTGTGCAGCCAGGCCCCATGTCTGATGGCAATGTGCTCAGGGCTCAAGAACTTTGCAACATGTTGGCAGACATATTTGAGGCGCTCTGATTTGCAGATTGAAGACACTGAAACTGGTAGCCTTGTTTAAGTGGGTGGGCTGGGTGCCAGAGCAGTAACAGCATGCCTATGCTGAGTGCTGGTCAACTAGTCAAACAGAGCCTGAGCTTGCTGCCTTGCAAGCACACAGGGTTACGTCTACATGTGAAGCGTACATCGAAATAGCTTATTTTGATGTAGCAACATCGAAATAGTTTATGTCAATGAATAACGTCTACACGTCCTCCAGGGCTGGCAACGTCGACGTTCAACATCGACGTTGCGCAGCACCACATCGAAATAGGCGCTGCAAGGGAACGCCTACACGCCACAGTAGCACACATCGAAATAAGGGTGCCAGGCACAGCTGCAGAAACGGTCACAGGGCGGACTCAACAGCAAGCTGCTCCCTTAAAGGGCCCCTCCCAGACACAGTTGCACTAAACAACACAAGATCCACAGAGCTGACAACTGGTTGCAGACCCTGTGCATGCAGCATGGATCCCCAGCTGCAGCAGCAGCAGCCAGAAGCCCTGGGCTAAGGGCTGCTGCACACAGTGACCATAGAGCCCCGCAGGGGCTGGAGAGAGAGCATCTCTCAACCCCTCAGCTGATGGCTGCCATGGCGGACCCCGCTATTTTGAAGTTGCGGGACATGCAACGACTACACGGTCCCTACTTCGACGTTGGCGCTATTCCTATCCCCTCATGGGGTTAGCGGCTTCGACGTCTCGCCGCCTAACGTCGAAGTTAACTTCGAAATAGCGCCCAACACGTGTAGCCATGACGGCCACTATTTCGAAGTTAGTGCTGCTACTTTGAAGTAGCGTGCACGTGTAGACACGGCTAGGATGGCCTACTTACTCTCTCAACCTGTTAGGCAGTGGGTAGAATGTGGAACTTCATAGACTGGATTGACAAAAAGAGGCACCAGGGCAGCAGGTCCCTTTACTCTGTAATTCTTATTGTTCAGAGCACTCAGCACAGGCCCGCTTCTTGTGTTAGATGGGTACTAGCACTGCCAAGCAAGGGAAACCCTGTGTTAACTCTATTTTATGAGCAGTAAATAGTACTAGGCTATGACTAAACTGCAGGCTTCTGTCAGGCTAGAGGTCTACAGGCAGAAATCTGCCACCTTATCAGCATTTCGCTGACATCCCTATATTCCAAGAAGGAGGAGGCATGTGTCAGCAGAAGGGGGGTTCCCCAACATTTGTCCCTCACCATTGCAAATGAAGCACTAATTTACAAATAGCACACGATTTACATTATCTCATGCAATCGCATTGGCAGGGGATTCTGGAAAAAAACACAACCACCTTTCGGAGGGGGTTGTGTTGGTGAAACCCCCCTTTTTCAACAGAACTCTTGTACCTGATTTTTTCAGAGATAAGGGTTCTGTCGAAAAAGGGTGTTTCTGCCTACAGAAACCCCTCTACATGGCTGCATTTTTTTTGCCGAAATCTCTCCCGACCACGCAATCATGTGAGATTATGCAAATAAAGCACAAGATTTGTAAATCAGTGCTTCATTTGCAATGTCGAGTTCCTTCATTTGCATCCCTCTCTCACAAGAGGAATGCTGTGTAAACGGGGTCTTTGAAATTTAATGTGACTGTTATATGGACCTTTATAAATTAATACAAATTATAAATAACAAATCAATATTATGGAACAGACTAAAGTAATTCTGACCGTGATAGTTACAACTGCTTTGTTACTTAATTGTGGAATTTAATATAATTAAATTTCATACTGCATTAGAATAGAGAGCTATTAACAGCAGGTTTTAATGTTCTGTAGAATTCAATAAAATCAGTTTGTTTAAAACGTTATGAAGTGATTCACAACATGACAATGTCACACAGTTCCACATCTTCTAATTTAATTTCCTCCAAATTCTGAGACAGAAATGTTGAGCACTCAGTTCTTGTGAAGTAGGGACCACACATTTAATAAGAACTACAACTGAGCTATTTGATCAGCGGTGGTAAGCAGGTTGCACTCAAAACAGAGGGACGTTTTTAATCATACTACAAAGCCACTTGCTTCTCAATCTGCTGAGAATGTGAAGTTTAAGGATAAAAAGGTCACAGATGCCAAAACCTCCCTCGGTGTTTCATACTTAAAAGAGAATTTCTAAAGCTGATAGCTCACAGGGTTGCTTTAAGGATTAATGCAGGTTTATACAATGTTTTTAATTCCTTTGAGGGAAGGGTATACATCAGTGCTAAATTGTGTCATTTTCCCACAGCAAAATGAAGAAAAAAAACCTAGTAACTTTAGTTTACAAACTGCACGGGTGGAATGGTCTGATAATATATCAACAGACTAACAAATACAACACTACTTTTAATAACATGAAAATACAACACTCAAGGATTTATGTTTTCTCCTCAGCTTCTGATCACTGGCCCTAAATATCTACAGAATAATCTGTCAGGTGTTCACTGTGCAAGTAACTGGAATTTCAACCACAATCCCCCCAGCAATAATTGTATAAAAAGTACACAAATACACAGTATGCTGTAAAAGTGTTCTGATTTTATTGCCACCTTATGTTAGTCTCTCTCTCGCTCTCTTTTTTTTTTAAATAATCCCATTAATTTCAATTCACTAAATGACACTAACCATAAATAAGGGTGGAAAGAAGTAGGCCACAAAGTAATTTTTTGTGGTGTGGGGTTAGTATGTACTGTGTTAAATATATTTTTCAAGTCAGTTTCTTACCCCCTCAAATTTTAGCATTCCTATATTTCATTAGAATGTTGGCAATTCAAAGCAGATACACCCCTGTATACAGTTCACGTTCATTTTGACCAGGGTATGTCAAGCAAAAATATCCCAACTCTTTTACTCCATTTTGTAGGAAAAAGCAAGAAGGGAATTACTTCTCGCAAGTAATCAAAATAGGAGGTGGTTTTCTTTTAGTACAGCAATATGGGATTATCTGACACTGGGAGGAGAAAACTGGCCTCATACCACTGGATCTGCTTTAGTTTTCAGTGTTCATGTGTTACACTTCCTCATTCCATGTACAAAAGTTAATTTACTTCAGAAAAAGGACAGAGGGGCACCATAAATTTGTATGTTTGTAAAATGAGAAACAAAAGATTGTAAAAATCATAAGACACACAAAAGTACTTATTACCAAGTAGATGGTTATGATATTGACCTAGACAAGTCATTGGTTTAATCTACAGTTAATTTTGGAACTAAGATATAAACTAACCTCTTTAGGAAAACAGTGATGTTTCACATATCACTTGTTTAGGAACTGCTGATTGAAACATGTTCACATCTGATACTCAGCTTTTACTACAAAAAATATTTAGATCTCATTATTTGCAGGAGTATGAGACTCCCTCAGGCAAAAATAATACAACAAAAAGGTTTTTATCTGGAACACAGAAGTCATTCACCTTGTTTATAACTCAGTCAGAATAATAAGAATGCTTGTGTGACCTCTGCTTGCCATTAGGAAGAAATGAGGAAAAAAAAAGCACTCAAGTATTAATTATTTACCATTTAAGCATAACAATCAGAGGTAGGTTTATCAGTCAGATTGGCACAAATAAAACTCCAATGTTACCACATAGCTAACATCCTGCATTCAGAGCACAGTATGAATTTTAAACATGAAACGGTTCTGCACGGAAATATCTTCAACTCAAAAGCAATACTGGCTGGTTGCAGCACTATGTTTACAATTAATTTGACTCTCCTTGTAAAAAGGTGAATACAATTATGTTATTAAATTAGCATAAAATCCCACTATTAAATTTACAACTTTACACAACTTAAGAGTTCTTCTTTATCCATTTGGTAACCACTTTTCTTCCACTGATCCCTTAACTGCTGTAACACTGTTCCAATTTCTTTTCCAGAAGAAATTCCCATTTTTCTTAAATCATGACCACTGATAGGAAAAGAAGGGACACACCACTGTTGCATTTCCTTGAGAAGATGCTCCTCTCCTTGGTATTTGAGAAGCTCACAGATCCTGGCATTCATATCAGGTTCCCTAGACTTTAAGACAAAACAAAACACACTCGGTAACTATTAAGTGTCAGAATACAGCTTAGTCTCAGATCAGTTCCTACTCAACATCACAAACTGACACAGCATCTGGCACCCTCTTGACAGCCAGAGAGGTTAACATATACAAAACATCTCCATCTTGGTGGACCCAGGTTATGCAGTTGATTAGATGTTGGGGAAAGCTAACCAAGACTGCAACTTCCAAGCGAGACACTGAAGCTACCAGACTGACCCAGGTAAGAAGTTGATTTCAGCATTTAGGGGAAGTGTGGGGGAAGGAAGGCTGAACAAATGTGAAGAAATAGTGGAGGTGGTGTTTTTCAGCCCAAGTAAGTTAGCCTCTCTTATTACTTAGGTTTGCAACCTGGGGATTTTGGCTAATTGTTGGAGGCTTTCTGGAAATCCAGACAATAGTGGCAATAGTAGTAGTGACCATTATCTCTGGTATCTAATTGGCAAAGAGGCTATTACTAGAGTGAACCAAGCCTTACTCACCTCGAGCCTAGAATCCTACAGTGTATTCAAGTTACATCTGTAGCAGAATGGGCTTCACTGCCTACTTAATAGTACTTCTCATAAGGAACGTATTAGACCTGTGTTTCAGAGACTGAACTAGTTTCCAGTTCATTTTGTGCATAATTCAAATGGTTGAATTTAATTTATAAAACTCTTTATAGTTAGGGCCCTCCTGAAAGCCATCTTTTTTCTTCTCTGTTAATGCAGCAATAGAGATGAGCTGGGACAGTTGCTGCCAAACAAAACATTTCCCAGATATGTTTGCAAGGAATTGTACAGAATAACTCAATAGTCAAACTCAAACATGTTTAAGTCCAGTATTTCAGGTTGGTCTGCCTTCAAGTTAGGATGAGAAAATCATGCAAAAGCTGCTTCCTTATGCAACTGGGTTAGTGCAGCACAGCTAAAAGGTAGGGACATCCATATGGAATTTAGAAGCCTAATACAGTCAAATTTGAAAATTTTGGATTATTTAGGTATTAAAGTGTGATACAGGTGTCCAGGTGAATGGCAATTCTGACACTGAGTGGGCCTCAAAATACTAAACCTAGGTGTTTTATGTTGCAAGCAATTCATTTATTATAGTAATTAACTCCCTAACAATCCCTCCCTGACCCCACAAGCTAAAGGCTACGTCTACACGTGCACCCAACTTCGAAATAGCTTATTTCAATGTTGCGACATCGAAATAGGCTATTTCGATGAATAACGTCTACACGTCCTCCAGGGCTGGCAACGTCGATGTTCAACTTCGACGTTGCTCAGCCCAACATCGAAATAGGCACAGCGAGGGAACGTCTACACGGCAAAGTAGCACACATCGAAATAAGGGAGCCAGGCACAGCTGCAGACAGGGTCACGGGGCAGACTCAACAGCAAGTCGCTCCCTTAAAGGGCCCCTCCCAGACACACTTTCATTAAACAGTGCAAGATACACAGAGCCAACAACTAGTTGCAGACCCTGTATATGCAGCACGGACCCCCAGCTGCAGCAGCAGCAGCCAGAAGCCCTGGGCTAAGGGCTGCTGCCCACGGTGACCACAGAGCCCCGCAAGGGCTGGAGAGAGAGTATCTCTCAACCCCCCAGCTGATGGCCGCCATGGAGGACCCCGCTATTTCGATGTTGCGGGACGCGGATCGTCTACACGTCCCTACTTCGATGTTGAACGTCGAAGTAGGGCGCTATTCCCATCCCCTCATGGGGTTAGCGACTTCGACGTCTCGCCGCCTAACGTCGATTTCAACTTCGAAATAGCGCCCAACACGTGTAGACGTGACGGGCACTATTTTGAAGTTACTGCCGCTACTTCGAAGTAGCGTGCACGTGTAGACGCAGCCAAAGTGTTCCATACTTCCACCCACACACATCAATCTTCCAGGTTTACTCTCAGGCTTTGTCCCTCTCCCTCAACTCCTCCATTACCACACACTTCCCCAAGCCTTTGCCCTGTTTCTAAGGGGTCTGAAAATATACATTTGTGTTGAACTTAAAAAGAACTATTCAAAGTTCTACATTAATTTGCTTAGTAACAAATCTACTTGCCAAATATTTTCTGATTTTTTGAGTGTACTGTTACAGACATATTTGGTGATGGGTATTTTGAAACATATTACCAAAATAATTGAAACTGATATGATTATATTCGGGTTATTTTGACAAATAAGGTATGCTGAATTTTACAGACTTTTAGAATATTGTGTGTAGAATTTTTAATTTTTTGGAACAGAATTCTCCTGGAACAAAACTCCAGCATATAGCACTTTTCATCCACAAATCTCAGAGGACATTTTAAAGGAAATAAAGTATCACAATTCCTATACTGTAGGTGGGGAAACTCTGGTGAGAAGTAAGTAACCCAAATTACAAATGAGATCAGTGACATGATTAGCATTAGTTGTGACTCACTCTGGAGTGTCCTATGCATTGGATAACACTTCGTTTTTTCCTATCCGTCTTAAGTGAGAACTTTCAGCTTAATTTAATATAAGAAATAAAACAGACGATGTGAAATGCACTTACATCTATAATGAAGTCTTGATATGGCTTTAGTGGTTCTGGACTATCTGTAGCTTTGATTAAGTCTCTTCTATGCTTCACTATAAAAAGGCCAAGATTCTTCTCTTCTTTTGAGATTTTCAGCCTCAAATCGAGTTTTATGACATCATCCTGCACCTTGAACAGTGATGTTAGAACGGTCATTGGTTTTGGAAACAGATTCTGAACATTTTTACTGACTTTGTCAAATTCCTCTAAACTCCCATTAACAGGTAATCCTGAAGGAGGACACACAAAAAGCATCAAGAAATAGTGTTACAAAAAATTAGCAAATTGGCAGAAGTAGCAGTCTAATCAAATACTGCACAAAAACACAAATGTCTATGGAAACTATTACCATCTTAATATGCTGTTCTGCAGTTATTCTTATGCAACCATCATTGTACTTTACCTATATAATGAGCAACATCGAGCTCATACATAAGTCGAACCAAATGATTTACGTGGTTTCCAACAAGTATTTTTTTCAGTTCCATCCAAATCCTCTCTCCTGATAGGCCAGCCAAACCTTTGGCATTTTTTTTAATTTCTTCCAGAGTATTAGGTTCATGATGACCAGGCTTTTCTGCTACTTTTCCGTAAAACCTAGGAAACAAGAATTCTAACTTACTACAATTAATGATTCTCATGTTTATTACTTCTCAGAGAATCACCTTGGACAATATTAACTGTCCTAATCTTAAAGTATTTACAGAGTATTAAAGTACAAGTGATCTTCCTTAATTACATCTTCTATAGTGTCTTATAGTGAAAGATGTCAAAGCACATCACACTTTCAAAGGCACCATCACCATAATTTTACAGCTGAAATAGAGGCACAATTGAAAAAGGTATTACAGAAAGTTGGTGGAAGAACTTGGGACAGAATCAGTCTTTGGGCCTGATTTTTAGAAGGTATTCAGGTACCTAATGGGCTTTTCAAAAGCACCTGAAGCACAGATGAGATGCCTAACAGGAGTTAGGCACCTGATTTGTTCAAGCACTTTTGAAAATTCCAATAGGTGCCTATATTCATCTTAAAATGATAAAATACCTTTGAAAAAAATCAGGCCCTTGACTTCTATAAGCCAAGCAATTTCTAAGCTGGTTATGATTATCTAACATTTTTGAACCTTCTGAACACCCCCTTTCCCCTCCCTGTATGCTGTCAGGTAACATGTCATTCATAAATATTTCCAGATCAGTGGTAGCCCCAAGAAAAAATCCAATTCACAGCTGAAAATTTCTAGCCATAACAACATTAGAACCATTAAGGGAGCACAGAGTAACCAGTTAAATTGAGCAAAAACAATAAGGAGTTCAGTAGCACCGTAGAGATTAATGGATTAATTAGGACATAAGTTTGCATAGGTAAAATCCACTTCATAAGATGGGGTTTCCATCTGATGAAGTATTTTTTACCACAAAAGCTTATGCCTTAAACAAATCAATTAAGTCTCTAAGGTGCTACAGGATTCCTTGCTGTTTTTACAGATACAGACTAACACAGCTATCCCTGAGGCAGTAAATCGAGCTTCATATTATCAGTTAACTCCACAGTTCTAAATATGACCCAGTCTTGTTTCTCCAAACTAGATGTTTTGTTAATAATTGGGACATGAAGCTGCCTTAGAAAACAATATGATAAGGCCCATCACCCTCTTCGCTGCACAAGGAAAATTATTACCCCAATTAAATTTTGTTCTTTATTTTCACTACCTTACTGAGAAAAAGGCACTATATGAGCTTGGATTGAGTATATTTCATGACACACTATGTTTCCATTTATCAACTAGCTGCAAAATAGAATGCTCTTGTCAAGATTTTATTTGAAAATAATCCAATATGAATCATTTTTTAGTTAGTAAAGTAAAATAACACTACCTGAAATATCTCAGTATTCGTAAATAATCCTCTTGTATTCTCTGGCCTGCATGTCCTACAAATCTGACTTTCTTGTTTTTCAAGTCTTCATAACCTTTGAAATAATCAAAAAGTGTGCCATCCAAACCTAGTACAGAAGAAGGGTTTTTAACAGGTGCACTTAAGTAAATTTAACACAGCACAGAATTTAGTTAACTTTAAGCACCAGCAATTATATGCTTAATTTTAACAAGATATGCTATTAGTGGGTAGATGAAGAAAATGTTTGGGTGAGAAGACCCAAAAGCCAAGATGCCCTTTTATCTGTCGGATCTACCCTATTTGGGCAATCTCATTTACCTACATGAATAACATGGGAACAAGTGAAGACAGATTGTGGCTTTGGTTGAAGGCCTTGATTAAACTTTACATTCAACCGTAACACAGAAATCGTATTTTATTTTTAAAATAAGTTACCTAAAAACATAGAATTGATTGTAAGATCTCTTCTTTCAGCATCTTTTTCCCAGTCAGTTGTGAATTCCACCTCTGCATGTCGTCCATCAGTGACTACATCAGTTCGAAGTGTGGTAATTTCAAAGTTCTGCTCATGGAGCTGCAATTCATACAATATTATTGTTTTACCTTCAAATGCAATTAGGAAAAGGAATCAATGTACAAGAGTTTAATGTTTCTTTCCGCACAGGTAGCTTCTAAACAAATGTACTATGAATTTTATGAACAGAAAAATCAGAATAGGTTCACTACCTTTAAATCAGGTAAGGTGTCATTTTTAACTATCTGATGCTACTTGGGGTGCTATACTTGCTGTTCACAAAACAGAAGCCAAATAATTATACCGTTCTTGGAAGAAATAGATGCAATGGTATTTTGGCTAGGACCAAGTATAGTATATCATAAAAAATATTTTATCAGTTTACTATTGGAAAAGTAAATTGGTATCACATTGGGCGCAATAGATCTTAATTTTATATGGGGACTGGATTACCTAACCCAGGACTCTGCAACCAAAACAGTAAGAGCCATTTTTTCAAATTCGGTTACAAAATCAATACATCAAAAGCCACAATGCATGTGAATATGAAACAGTACTTAACAATGTCAAAGTACTTCCCATAACCCCTATTTTAAGAACAGAGCACACAATGATTTGTACCAGTTAGAAAATTTAAGTTACTTTCATGCCTGGATTGGCGAGGAAATGACAACAAGGAAAATGTTGCACTGGGGATAGGCTCTACCCCACACCCAGCCCCAAACCCACTCTCATCTCTAGGCTTTACCCTCCTCAGCCCTCAAATCCACCCCCCTTCATCCTCAACCTTTACTCCCTATCCTGCAAACCTGCCCCCCCCACATCCCCAGGCTTAACCTCTCTCAGCCCCAACCCTCCCCATTCCCGCAATCCCCAGGATGAACCCACCTCTGCAGATGAGCTCCTCCAGCTGCGCGCGCTGCCGCTGCTCTTCCATAGCTGCCCCTCCTCCTGAGCAGGGCTGCGTGGCTTCACCAGGAGCAGACTCTGCCACCCTCCCTCCAGCTCTCCTGTGGGTTTAGCACTTCCCCTACCCTGCTGCTGCTGAAATAATGGAACTAAATTTAATTGGTTTAACAGCCAGATCCCTCCACCACCCTCCTGGCTGTTAAGCCAATTAAATTTAGTTCCTTTATTTCAGCGGCAGCAGTACCCAGAACCACAACTTGCTGACCCCTGACCTAACTGATCTTTCCGAACTTCTAGGAGGCAACGTAATTAAAAAAAAAAAAAACAAGTTTGTGATTACCCTGGCAGTAATGGTTCCATGTTTTTCTCCTCTGTTGTTGATCATACGAACACCAGCAGTCTGGAACATTTCTTTCATCTGAGTAGGTGTAGCTGTGGTGGCAAAGTCCACATCTTGAGGTGTCACTCCATTTAACAAATCTCTTACAGCACCTCCAGCAATTCTTAATTCATAGTTTTCCTTTTCAAATAACTCTGGAAAAGAAAAAAAAGATCAACGTAAGAATATTTTTCTTTTTAAAATGCAATATCTATCTTTAGCTGTAAATGTGGCTAACACATATTAGGGCAGATTTTCAAATATATGGAAAATATCAGATATGCACAAGTAACAGGACCGCATGTAAAAAAAACCCCACTGAGCATGTGCACAGTCAAGTCAGCTAATTGCTTAACTGGTCATTCATGAATGCATTAATACACGTTTGCATTCACAACACTACATACACACAACCAAAAATCTAGACCAAAATGTCACAATAACAGACACTTTTTTTTTTTTTTGGCACAAAAGGCAAATAGAGACAACATGACCTTGTGCATTTAGCCAATAAATATGAAGGTTACTGTGATATGGTTATACTTGCTATAAAGTTGCAACAGCACCACCAGAGGACCTAAACAAGAATGGCATAAGTGCCCACTCAAACACACATCTACCATTGGGTTTAGATGAAATTAAAACATGGGAACAACAGTTTGAAGTGCTGATTCTCAGACTTCAGTGATTCAGGAACCAAATTAGCAACCTACATTATGTAAAGGAGCCACAGCAGCGAGAATTCATTGTTCCACTTCATATCGTATGTGTTTATATGCATGTTTCCACACAAGTCTCACATCAAAATGACTGACCAAGTATTATTTTATCTACTATAATCAGTTAGTTAAATTACACAATGTGTTAATATCATGTGCTGCAAAGAGCTGCAGAAGACACATTAAAGAATCTCATTTGGCTTGTGAGCTTTGGTCTGAGAATTACTACTGGTAATGATCCAGCTTGAACAGAGAATGTGAAGAAATGCCGTCTGACCTTGAAGAGCTATAAAAGTTAGTTGCTGTTTTAGCACTTTCTTGACATAAATTATGAGGTGAATTATTTTCTTTGGAATTTATACTAATGTTTGTCACATTTGCACTGGTAAAACAAGAATATGTCCCTGTTTTAATATTTTACCAACAAGCAGCAATTTCCCCAGTTTATAAAAGTGGCTCCTACAAGCCTTACACTACTTTTATTTTAGTATAGCTGCAAGGTTCGTGAGTTAAAACTATGCATGTATTTTCTCTGAGGCAGTAAGCTAATTTTATTAAAATTATATATGTATTTTAAAAATAAGGTTTCAAAAGACTCCCTTCAAAGACATCAGTACATCACTATCACGGTTCAGCAAGTGACACAATGTAATATACTAAATATTATTATAGTGCAGTTTTCACACACACTAATGTTTTCTTCCTGAAATATTTACTGATGCAATAACTTCAAAATTGCTACTACCTCAATTTAAGGTCAGAGATGCAACACCATATTTGAGTGGTGTCAAGATCAGTTGTTCCACACCGAGTTTAAAAGAAAAGCTCAGGCTCAAAAAATGAGATCTGTTTTCAACTAAAAATAAAAGAGAAATGCACAAAGTGCATATTATTGATACAAACATACTCAAATACCCAAGTTTGCTAAAGCAAGGCAGTGGTTTTTAGACCTTTTCACTGTAAAGTGAATACTGAAGAAACAAAAGTACATATTAGTTTCGGTACAAAACTAGATTTGTTCATTGTTTCAACTGATTATGAACAAAAATGTTTTCATTTATTATTTCAGTTAAGAGTTTTAAGTATAAGCATTTCAACAGTACAAGAGAACAATGCATATGAGAAACAGGAAATTAAATAGATTACAAGCCGAACTTACTACAGTTTGCAGGCACTTTGGTCAAGCCCATTTCACTACCCTAGCTGAATGACAAGCACAGGGCTGGTGAGAGACTTCACCAGGCCCTGGACAAGGTGTATGTTTCAGGGTAGAGGTTGTAACAGCTCCAAGCAGCTGAGAAGGGGTGGGACTAGGCCCATGCACCTCTTTGCACCACCCAGACCATGCTTCATGTGGCTCTGGCAGCAATTTAAAAGGCCCGGAATTTCATCCACTGCTGCTGCCGTAAGAGATCCTCCGGCCCTTTTAAACTGCTTGGCTCTATGGCAACTGCTCGGCTCTATGGCAACTGCTCCCCCGCCCTTTCCGTCTCCTGGCCCTGCAAATGCAAACAAGGAAACAGCATAAATGGGGGGAAAATAGTTGTTTAAAGCTTTCAGTTTCAAGCATGTAAGTCATTTTAGTAGAAGATATATTAAAGTGTTACCCCTTAAACATATCTTCAGTGAGAATAAAACCACACATGAAGTTATTTCAATGTATTTAGTCTTTATTTTACAAAGTTATTTAACAATATTTTAAGTCCACATAGTACTCACTCTTTGGATTGTCACCTTGTCATAGTGAGCAGGCTTGTGTTTTCCAGTGAATCTGAGAGTGATGCCATAGGGAGTCTCGTACTCCCAGCAAGGTCACCCATGGCAGCAAGCTCAAGGGGGAGGATCCAAACAAAGAACGATCCTAAACGTTCTCAATGGCAGAACAGATGGAGGATCGCAAAGGTAATGCTACAACATCTGTAAAGGCGGACGAAGGCTGCAGCAGACAGGAAACTCCCAGTTGTCATATATCCCATGCCACTGGATCTGAGCCTTCTATCTGTGAAGAACCACGTGGTGGCTGCAGTGCAACAGTCCCGCCACGTTAAACGAAGTGATGCAGAGGCGTCTTCTTCTGCATACTTAGCTCTTGAACGGTCCCCCACCCCCCCTTGGTTCTAGACTCCCTGGAGCAAATCCCTCAGCAGCCGTCTCGGGACGATCTTGCAACACTTCTTATCCTGAGTGAGGTCCAAGCTACCATCAAAGCGATGAAGTGCAACAAGGCAGTCGGTCTAGATGGAATCCCTGCCGAAGTCTTCAAAGAAGGCCAGAGCTCCATAAACAACTCTACTTCCTGATTTTCAAGATCTGGGATAGAAAGCAGATGACACAAGATTTCAGATACACACTGATCTTCAAGAAGGTCAACATATCAGACTATGGAAACTATCATGACATCTCCCTCCTGGCAACAGCAGGCAAAATCTTAGCTCAAATCCTTGCAAACCAACTCCTGCCACTCTCAGAAGAAATTCGCCCAGAATCCCATTGCGGCTTTCGACCTGAGGAACAGCAGACATCTTCAGCAACTGGCAACTGCAAGAAAAATGTTGTGAACAAAACCAAGCCTTATACATGAGTTTCATCAACCTGACCAAAGCATTTGACTCAGTCAATCATTGCACCCTGCGGACCATGCTGTCAAAGATCAGCTGCCCCAAAAAACTCATTAGCATCTTGAGGTTGCCTCATGACAACATGACTTCCACAGTATTGAACAACAGATCCCAAAGCGACCCCTTTGAGGTCAAAATGGAAGTCAAATAAGGCTGCGTCATTGCCCCATCACCATTTGGCATCTTCACTGCCATTACCTTTCACCTCATTGATGTCAAGCTTCCAGATGGCACGAAGACTGTCTACAGAATTAACAGGAAGCTTTTCAATCTCAGGAAACAGAAGGCTAAAAGCAAGACCTCCACAACTTCAATCATGGAGCTCCAGTACACAGATGACAAAATGGTCGCTGCTCTTTCTCCTGCAGTCCTTCAGACCACCTTAAGTGCCTTCACTGAAGCATACGAGAATCTTGGCCTCACACTGAACATCAAAAAGATCAAGGTGCTCCACCAATCCTTGCTGATGGGACAATATCCTGTACCTTCTATTGAAGTCAATGAAGAACTGCTGGAAAACGTGGAACACTTTCCATACCATGGAAGTCATCATTCCACTGAAGTCAACACTGATGCAGAAATCCAGTAGCGTCTGAGCCATGCAAGTTCTGCTTTCACCCACTTGAGAAAAGGGTCTTCAAGAACCAGGACATCTATCCCACAACAAAGCTCCTTGTATACCATGCAGTGGTTGTTCCAATGCTACTGTACACATGTGAAACCTGGACAACACAGAAGTGTCATCTGAAGGCACTTGACCAATATTACCAATGCTACCTGAGGAGAATCCCAAGTATTGCTTAGGAGGATAAGCGCGCGAACACTAGCGTCCTGGAAGAGTTGAACACTGGCTCTGTGTTTCATCCTAAGTCAGGGGTCTGCAACCAGTGCCTCCAGAGCCGCATGCGGCTCTTTAAAGACTTCTTTGTGCCTACTGGCACTACAATTGCAAAGTTTAAAATAAAATACCCTCCTGATTATTTTCAATAAACACTGAACGGCTAAAAGCCCAAAAACGGACAGCTCATATCTAAATAGCACAAGATATGTGGTCTTGAAACGACAGATAACTCCCCCTAGTGTCCGAGAGAGACAGAGAGAGAGAGAATATCCAGGAGTGAAAGTCAGGAAGACAGTGGTACAAGGAAATGCCATAATTGGAACACAGAGAGGTTGCTAAGGTTCAATTTGGCAAATACAAATGAGCAAAATAAAAAAAGCCAGCTTGAATGTGAGAGCCCAGGGCTTGTGCTGACGACACTTATGAAAAAAAAAGACAAGACTTTTTAAGGCAAGTTATTAGCTTAGGGATGAAAATGAGCATACTGAAAACGTGTATTCAGCAGCATGTTGTACAGATGTGAGATACAGGAGATAACAAAAGATTCAGAGGAAGATATAGGTGTATGAGAGGAGTTGTTATAGCAAGATCCTGAGAATAGGATGAATGCAGAATGTCATCAAAGAGGAAGTATATAGGAAGAGACAGCTGAAAAAGAACCTACTGCAGAAGGTTATACAACGGAAACTACAGGTATTTGGGACTATCTTCAGAATGAACGACAAACGAAAAGTCAAGACCTTAGTATTCGGCATAACAAAATAGGAGAGGAGAAGATGACCCCACAGACAATGGGTAGCTGATATAGTAGATGGGTGTAGAGCTAGTCTATAGAAGCCACCCCAATCTCGACAGGGAAAAGATGGAAGGAACTAGTGAGGGAGGCACCAGGCACCAACAGGCATTGAGCCCATGGCTGTTGCTGATGATGAAGTTAAGCATATCTGAAACGTTAGTCCTAGATGCTTAGGGCTAGAAGGGAGCTCATGAGGTCATCTATTCTAGGGATCAGCAACTAAAATAGCAAGAAGAGCCATTTTTTCCAATTCAGCATAAACTCAACAATTCAAGAGCCACAATGCATGTAAATACGAGTTGGTCCTTAAGAAATAATGTCAAACCATACTTTTTGTAACACCTATTTTAAAGACAGCACACACACACAATGATTTGTAATGTGATATATGTTCACTGCAGGACTTTCACAACCTTTTTACATATTCTAATCCAGCCCCTGCACTGAGGCAGGACTAACTTTTACTTACAGACCATTCCTGACAATTTTTTGACTAACCAGTTCTTAAAAGACTCCCTAGGAAATTTGTTCCAATGCTTAACTAGCTGGACAACTGCGAAGTTTTTTCTAACCTAAGTTGCCCTGGCTAAGGTTTAAATCCATTATTTCTTGCCCTATCCTCAGTGGATAAGGAGAACAGCCGATCACTCTCTCCTTTATAAAAACTTCTGATGCATTTTAAGACTGGTATGTCCCACTCAGTCTTCTCTTCTCCAGACTAAATGAACCAAAGTTTTTCAATTCTTCCTCACCAATCAAATATTCCAGACTTGTAATCATTTTAGTTGCTCTTTTCTGGAATTTCTCCAATATGTCTACTCAATTCCATAAGTGTGGTGCCCTGAACACAGTATTTCTGGCAAGGCTTTATTAGCATTGAATGATTTTAATATCTATTGGTGAAACCTAAGAATAGACCTCACAGGCCATGTCTACACTAGCCAAAAACTTCAAAACTGCCATGCAAATGGCCATTTTGAAATTTACTAATGTAGCACTGAAATACATATTCAGCGCCTCATTAGCATGCGGGCGGCTGCGGCACTTCGAAATTGATGCATCTCGCCACCGCACGGCTCCTTTTCAAAAGGACCTGGCTACTTCGAAGTCCCCTTATTCCTATCTGCTCATAGGAATAAGGGGACTTCAAAGTAGCCGGGGTCCTTTTGAAAAGGAGCCCCGTCAGGGCGAGCCGCATCAATTTCGAAGTGCCGCGGCTGCCCGCATGCTAATGAGGTGCCTAAACAAAGCCCAGGCATATATTAGTGAAATCTCTGACTGACACATACTTCCACAGGTGAGAAAAGCGCTTGTGTCCACAAACAAATTGGTTCCAAAATATATTTCTCGACCATCAGTGTGTAACATGCCCACACAGCGCTGAGTTCATTTTCCCTTAACATTAGCTTAATGAATTATGTGGTAGTGTGGACTAATGTTCCCGACAACTTTTTCCATCCACGTGTGAAAGAAATTTTATGTGCACTCAGTTGTGTGTGGATATGTCCCACCACTAGAAACACATGCTGCTGGCTGTGGGCACTGCCTAAACCAGTGGAGCAGCACTTCAGTCTCTTCTGGGTGGCCACCCAAATACCCAGCTAACAGGGGGAACTGGTGTAGACCCCCACCACCATCCTCAACTTCCAATCAGTACTAACAATGTTCAGAACTACAGATCAATAATAATTTTTCCTTAATTCTTCTTTCTGGGATTCACTTGACCAGAAGTCACCTCTGGGTATAGAGTTATAAAGGCCTCTCACCTGCCACACCCTTCAGCCCAGGGGTGAAGAGAGACTGGAATTCTGGAGAATCCACCTTCATGGTGACCAAGTGTCGCCCCTGCGGCCAGCCCTGCAGCTGGACTCCTCCCTGGCTGAGGGTGAAAAGCTGAAGACCCACCCTACAGCGCCGTAGGAACAGCTTACACCACATCTAAAGAGAATGAATGGATCATTTTTAATTGGGACAAAGTAGGGTTAACGACGCATTTGAACTTTGAAAAAAGGGCATCCCCGAGAAGGAGTGTATCTGTATCAGTACCTACAAACTCACGGTGTATTGAAGTAGGGGTTTGCTAACTTTTTAGGTGTCCCCCCCCCGCCCTTTTGGCCCTGCAATTAGCCAGGCTCCCCTCCACCCCCATGGGAGAACCACAGGAAGGGATATGGGAGGGGGTACCCCAAAGGGGAAGTGTGCTCGGGGAGAGGACCCCCAGGAAGGTACCTTTTCAATTCAGGAAGTTGCCAACTGCCCCGATGCTTGACACAGGGCCTCTGCACAAGCTGAATGGCCCGATGCAGGGTGGGGGAGGGGTGTGGCATTCCCTTGGTGCTGCAGCAGAAGCCACATGGGAGAAATCGTGAGGGGAGGGGGGCAAATCATGCTGCTCCCCCCCTTACGAAATGTCACACTCTCTGGGGAGGAGGGGGCCCCCACTCTGCACACCTCTATTAAAGCACCACACCCTGAATGCTCCAGCACCTCATTCCCAGGTGACCTGGTAGATCCTGATACAGACCGTCTCCCTCTCCGCCCTGTCCTCTGTTCTGAACGTTCAAACGTGATGGCTACCACAGCTGCACACACACACACACCCCCACGCCGAGAACGGGCAACCACCTAAGGGTGACGTGCCCAGGGCCCACTCAGCGCCCCGGCTCCGGGGCGGCCCGGCCCAGCAGTGCCTGCGAGATTCGCGTGCCTCGCCACGGTTGTTCTGCAAACAGGAAACTGAGGCACGGGGGCTGGGGTCGTGGGCGGGAACTGACGCACCACGGACCCGCTCGGGTCAGCTCCACCCGACTCCGGAACAAACGCGTCCACACGCAGCGCCGCTCCGGCTCCAGCCCGGCCCCGTGCTAAGCCCGCTCCCCTCGCGCCCCCGGCGGGACTGGAAGGGCCGGCACGTGGCTGCCTCAGGCCGGGCTGGAGCTGGGCCCAGGGCAAACACCTCCGCGAGCCGCCTCCCCGCCCCGAGACTCGGCAGGAGCCCGAGCGGCCGCGGCCACCGCCGCACCGCCCCCAGCATCGGACGCCTCACGGCCGGGCTGGACCGAGCCGGATCGCTGCCAGCGGAGCACAACCGCCGCCACCTTACCCAGCCTGCAGAGCGCGCCGGGCTCCCTCGCGCCGCCCCGGCCACCGCTTCCGGGAAGGGCGCGTGAGCGCAGAGCGCCGCGAGAGCGGGGCGGGACAGGAGGATGGCAGAGCCAACGCCCCCTGCCGGCCCCTGCGGGAGAGGCGGGTTGTGCGGCTCCGCGCCCCCTGCCGGCCCCTGAGGGAGACGCGGGTTGTGCGGCTCCGCGCCCCCTGCCGGCCCATGGAGGCTATACAGTTTATATGGCCCAGTGCTCCTTGCCGGCTCCTGGCGGAGGTGTGAATTGTAGGACCCCGCCTCCCCTGGGATCCTGGGGACTTCATGGGCTGTGGGGCCCAGTGGCCCCTGCTGGCCCCTGGGAAAGGTGCATGCTGTGGGGCCCAGCATTCCCTAAGGGCAAAGGCAGGGGACTGTGGGCTCTGCATCCAAGTGTCCTGGTGCTTAGCCCATCTCACCCATACCTGTCAAACAACCAGCATTGAACCTTCAGCCTGCCTCAGCTCCATGCTGTCCTCCCCCTGAAAAGCCTCCCTTGGATTACTGCAGCCCCCACCCCCCCACAGGCCATGCTGGGGGAGGTCCCTCTCCCCTGAGCATCTTCTTTGTGGATGAAATCCCCACATTGCATTTATTAAGTTCATGTTTCAGAGTTAACTTTTAGCAGCATTTCTTTTTGCATAGGTAACCCCAGAGGCACTGAGACCACATATTAGGGTGAGTGAAATCTCTGCTCTAAAGCCTTCGCTGAGAGCCAGCTGGCCTTTAGCTCATGTGGTAGAGCACAGGGTTTTAGCCCCTGTGTGTACAGGGTCAGTCCCTTCTAACACCTTATTTGCATGCCCCTTTCAAAAAGGGAATACAAGTATAGACACAGCCAAGAATTATTCTGTGACGAAGTGTTGGGGCTAGAATTGCAGCTAGGCGGACCTTGCACCACTGGCTTAGTTTGGTGGGACTGTGCCTGGCTGTAAAGATGGACATGGACCAAATTTCAGCTGGCGTCAGCCAAGCACCAGAGAGAACTGCTGCAGGCTCCAGGGCAAGGTGGACTGGGTGCCAGTTCCATTCCCCAGAAGGAATGAGGCCAATGGAAGAAAGGATGGGGCCCAGGGCATGAGGCCCTCAGTGGGGCCACGACTGCCCCTTCTCACTGCTCCCTCCCAGCCACATACAGCCACAGCTGTGCTGCTGCAGCAATTCAAAGGGGCGTGGAGGTCTAGTTGCCACTGCTGCTACGTTAGAGGTCCTGTTTGCAGCAACAGTTGTAAAAGAAGCAGTATGTCTGAATGTATTAGAAATAACATATTTTAACTGCTAATTGTAAGCTCTTTGGGACAGGGATTATCCCCTACTATATGTCTGTAATAAAATGGAACTTTGATCCCATTTGGGGCTTGTAGGTGCAGAACATATTTCACAAGACATATAAAAGCTTTATGAAAACATAAATTACTATTGCTAGGAGGCTGCAGTATAGCACTACTCTATTGCTTAGAATTCAGAACATTATGCACACGAACTCAAAAAGACATGAAGCAAGTGACTTCCTAAAACAAAAAGGCACAGCTCAGCCCACCTCACTTAAAGCTGGCTGTCTGCAGACTCTACTGAGAAAGCTTCACATCACATACTCACCTGCAGAGCCCACCTACCTTGCAACAGGACCAGAAATCCCCTTACAATTAAAGTGATAGGATCTTATTTTAATAAAGTTTTTAATATACTATAAATACAAACAGGGCCGCCGAGGGGTGGAGTAAAGGGGGCAATTGCCCCAAGATCCATTCCTTTAAAAGGACCCGGGGCTTTGGGCCACTGCTGTTACCCAGGCAGTAGCAGTCACTAGAGCCCTGGGCCATTTAAATAGCTGATAAAGCTCTGTGAAACATGGTCTGGGTGGTGCTGAGAGCTGGCTGCATCTAGCCCTACTCCTTCCAGGCGACCCAGAGCCAAATACCAACCCTCCTCTCCCTGCGCACACACTGTCCGGGGCCCAGTGAGTTTGTCATCAGCCCTGAATACAAACAATAAAAGCACATTCCCATTTGGTATGTTGTGTTCTGTTTTGGTCATCATAACTTGGAGATACAGCTGAAATTTAAAAGGTTCAGCGAAAAACAGTAAAACTTGTTAGAGCTCTATATGAGAGTAAGCCTGTGGAGAGAGACTGAAAAGAGCGCTGTAAACCACAAAACATGAGGAGCTAATACTTTGAACACAAAATGGGAAACCACAAGCACCCAGAGTTCAAATCTCAGCTCAGTTAATAGCTCACTCTTGACCTTGGGGAAGTCACCCAATCTCCCTGCCTCAGTTCTTGTATCTTCATACTACCTACTATAAGCTGTAGTTTTGAGGATTAATTAGTATTTGAACAAAGCTTTGAAAGGTAAACCAACAGCTTTGTAGCATCACCTAGACAGTGGAGACATGTACATTAGAAATGCTATGAAGGATGACATTTAAACACTTACTTGAGATATTTAAAAGTAGAAATCAGTTTTGTTTTGTTTAACAAGGTCTCTTATAAACAAGCATAGGGAGGCATGTGGCCTCTTCAGTTCAGAGTCCACAAATTTGTGGATTCATTTCCTGTTGCCAGCCAAGTAATTTTCCCACTGTATGCCTTAGCTTTGATCTAAAGAGCAAGGGGTCACCTGAAAATGTTTGGTACTTTTAATATAAAACAAAATCCTTCTACATAGCGTGCATAGTCAGTGAGCTTAATTCACTAACACAGGAGGTCAGAACGCTATATGCTGTAGCTGGCTTTAATAACTGCCTGGATAATTTGGTGACCAGAAAAAATAGCTTCAAAGGCAATGTAGAGCCCTTTGAATTTGATACTCCAGGCATTAGATGATAGCCCTAGGGTCAGAAGGATCTTGTCCCTAGGAACAGCATTTTACAACCTCTAAGGTGCATTAGGTCAGCAAACTTTCTGTTTTCCTATGAAATAATGACAGCAGTTAGGATACTAGTACCAGAGGTCCTGCGTTTTCCAGTCAGGAGGGCACTAAACCTCACTTAAACCTTTCATTGAAGCATTAAATGAGATATACTGGTCTGGAGGGACCCTGTTTGGGTCCACGGATAAATTTTGTCCTTACCCTGATTGTTTCTTACTCACTGAACTAGCATAATGCAAACATTCTGATTTCTGGCAAAGGTAGTATCTGACCTCCCACTGAAGGTGAGTGCATGATAAATAATAAGTAATAGATAATTATAATGTTCATAATTGTTGTATTCAGAAAAATTCCCATCACTAAAGACAAGTTGTAATAAGATGAGGGCCTGAAATATAAGCCCATGTATCACAGACATGATATAAGGTTTAAGACCTAAGCCACGATGGGCAAGACTTTGCTAATATAAAGCAAAGTTAAGCTGTCAGCAAGAGACAATCTTTGCTAACAAAATCTGGCATAAACAGGGTTAGTGGTATAAAACACTGAAAGGGGGTAGGCATGAACTTGGAGTACGTTTCAGAGGAGTCATAACAGCGAAGAAAAATCTCAGTACCAACACATTCCTCCCAGCTAACAGAACATACCAGCCCAGGTTCAGGACAGGGTCTAAACTGACAACATGCTAGATAGTGACTGCACCCTCAAGTACAAGGTAATGGGTGGGAACTAGCTAAAGTCAAAGGGTGGCAACCTGATCCATCAGGAGTGAGCCATCAGGAGCACCTTTGGATAAAAGTGTATACCAAAGGGTTGTCTTTGCCTAACCCAGAGGGCACTCACTGAGTCATGTCCATTATCAACAGGCACAAATTCTTAAGTGACCTATAGACTTCTGGTCCAGGGAAGATATGACTGTGTTATCTTTTACAGTAAACAGGCCTGGTGCCTTTGATCCTTACCTGATCTGGTGGTGGGGGAAGGTGCAGGGTTCTGCTTTTTCGTAGTCTGCTGTGTTAGCTACCTGTGTAACCCAAAACAACACAGAGAGGGGCTAAACACACAGCCATATGATTATCATCATTGATGGAGCAGGAGACCTGTCAGGACACCACACTGGTAACTTCTGAATTACTACACAAGTTCATACTAATCTTCTGGCGGATGTTGAATTGTGAGAACTCTGTCTTAAAGGTAAATAAGATTTACCGTTCTGAAATGTTTTACAAACATAGGCCCCAGTTTGCAAATGTGTCCTCCTACTCAGAGCCTTGGAGTACCTATTTCGACCTTAATGGGTTTGATATATCAACTACAGAGATCACTTCAAGTAATGAACTTCTGTGTTAAACTTGACAGCTGTTCAGCAATGATTTTTGTGACATTGCACCATAATTTACGCAGGGGTGTGTGTGAAGGGTGTGAACGCATAATCTACCCTCCCCCGCTGTGCCATTGGGGAGGTGGAAAACAGGCAGTGGCGTGTCAACGCTAAACTGCTCATCTCTTCCTATTCTTATTCTGACCGTTCCTGAGGCTCACACAACAGCAGCTTGTGGACCCATGACTCTTCTCCTGGAATAGCCTCTGTTACCTAAAAAGTGAAAACCCTTCCAGCTTGCCAGATCTATTAGCGTGACATAGAATCTGAAGAAGTAGGTCTTATCCACGAAAGCTCATTACCTAATTAATAAAACTGTTAGTCTTCAAGGTGTGACAGGACTGCTTGGATTTTGTGAAGCTGCAAACTAACACGGCTACCCCTCTGAGACTACAGAACCTGGGAAAGAGGCATTAAGTGGTAATTAAAACTTTTAACAGGAATCTGCCACCTATGAATTTACTGACAAAAACTGTTGTGTATTATGTCCACAGGACTTCAGTTTAAAATTTGCTCTAAAATTTCATTAGTCTGTGGCTGAAACTTCTAAAATCGCAGCTCTAAAACTCCTTTTATAGCTATTTAGATGCATGATTGTGTATTAAGCTTAAGCTTTAAATGTTTAGCTCTTCAGACAGTTTAAAACAAATCCTTCAAAAGACCTCCTTGATCTAAAATCAGAAGCCAGGTAAGATAACCCATCCCCAGAGTCATCCCCTGTCCCCTCACACATTGTATCTCAACCCCCACTCCCAGCCCCTCCCCTGCCTGCTGTACCCTGACCCTCACCCCAAGGCCCTGCCCTGACTTGGCATGAGTCCTCATGTCTTGCTCTGGACCCTCACACAGCCCAACCTTTACTCCTGAACCGTTGACATCCCCAGCACCCTACCCTAACTTCTGCGCCCCTACATACTACAACTCTTTGTCATGCACCCTAACCCTAATTTTGTACTTCCATATCCCCTGCACTCTCCCCTAACTTCTGCACCAATCCCATACCTTCTGCATTCCAATCCCATGCCCTGAGTACTTCATATACCTCAGTCTTGACTCCTGAACCACCAGCCCACTGTCTTGAGCTCCCACACTCAATCCAATAATTTTCTGAGTATTTGTAATTGACTCATGGATTTGTTTAGCATCTTAAAGCTGAGCTATGTGTAGATAATACGCATTTTGGTGTGTTCACTAGCTTGAGTTGTTAGGATGATAATATAGGTACTCCAAGAGTAGTGTTCATTTTCTTTTTATTTGATTTCATATTAAATTAACATCATTAAGTATTGCTCCTGGTTACTTATCCCTTATTTAAATACATTTTCCTCTACATCTATGGACGGTTACAGTATATATTTAGGATTTTTGTTTGTGCACATCCACACACTACCTCAGGATTGGTGCTGCACATAAGATATTTTAGCCTGTCCAAAAAATTGAACCCATTCAAGGATGGACAATCTTAAAGGGAACATGTCTCCTCAGCCCTCTATGCTGTCAGGAGAGCCCTGGTGCATGCGCAGGGCTGGGGGTAGCTAGGAGACCCCCAGGGTGCCTGGCAGCCAGACCCTGCACACAGGGCAGGTAGGAGGTGGGAGAGGGGGTAGGGCAGCAGGGGTCCCCGTGTGGCTGCTGATAGCAGGAATGCTGTGGGGAGAGGGACAGGGCAAGGGTGGCTGGAAGGGGAATGGGTGAGGAGGAAGCAAGGCTGTCTGGAGAGCTAGGGGTAGGGGGAGCAGGGCAAGACCTGCTTTGAGGGGTGGTCCACATTTACAAAATAGTATCCCTCCCAGAAATTCCTGTTTATGAGCCCGATTTAGGGATTTGGTGTAACTTTATTGACAGGGAACGATTTAAAAATGGCTCATTTTCCCCTCAGAAGCACACTGCTGACTGAGGTAAAGTAACACATTTGTCTTGCTAGAACACAAAGGCAGGCCGGGCTTTATAAAGGGCCAGAAGGAGTTACACATCCAAATTCCACTGAAAGTCATTGGGAGTTGGGTGCCTGACTCCCTTCGCCTCCTTGGAAACTCCCAGCCCAAAAAAAGCTGCGTCAGCAAAGAGCGTATTGACATTTTCATTACAAATGGAAGGGAATGTTACATGTTACTGCAACTGTTTGTCTCAGATTTTAAGGAAAGTAAGTGGATATATTAGCATATTGTCATTGCAGGCACCGTCTGAGCTATGTCAGTGGAAGAATTCATTCATTAACCTATCCACAGTGTTGAGGGGAGTGATTTTTTTTCCACACTGCAGGTCTCATAATTATTCCAACGTAATTTTTAAGTGTAGCCCAGGCTGATGTGGCACAGTTGTGAAAGCATTTTTCTGCCAGTGCAGGAAAGCCATCTCCTCAAATAACATGAGCTACTGCAACAGAAGCATTCTTGTGTTAATATAGTTGCATTTTTACCAGGGCACTTTGCCAGCATAGCTACGATGGTATAAGTTTTAAATGCAGATTGATCCTAAAACTAGGCTCCCTTTTACTCCCTTACAGAAAGTTTTCATTCATAATGACACAGGTGCCTTCCCCATAAATCAGTTCTCTGCATTTATTTTTTCTTTTCCTCCTAATTTCTCATTTCCTGTGCTATCACTTTTAATTGTAACTTTGTGCTAGGATTATTTAACCATGTAGAGCACTTAGAGATGCAGTTTGTATAAAAGACGAGTCATTGTGCTGTTTTGGATCATATTTCTTTATGCCAAGTTATTTATGGACCCACCATATACAGTGTGTAATTAAATCAATACAGGAGAACTAAAACCATTTCATGGCTTAAGAAGCTCTTCATTCTGTGGTTATATGCACAAGTTCCCTTTTTCCCTGCATGCTCTTCTAATTTATCATCTGTCATCATTCTAACGTACCCCTCAGAGTTGCATTTAAACACAGAGCAGAAGACACACCAAGGAAGCTTCCCAGAAGGCAGTTTTAAGAAACAGAGCAAGGAGTCTGAAGGAAACCTTTAGCATTCTGCTGGAAACCTCAAGGTACATTTTTGGAGGTGTGCAATGATATTCCTTGGGAAATGAATGTCTGGAATCTGCTCCCAGCCAATAAACTCCTAGACAGTGGACTAGACCACAGATGTGCTAATAAGTAAGAAAACCTTAACTTCTAGCAGATGTTCTGCAACCTTAGCTTCCTGCTGTTTTTAAGATGAAAGATATTATTTATCATCTTCTACAGTATTTTATACCATTCGTAATATCAAAATTTGTTTGTCTCTTATTTCAGTGTGAATACTTACCAATGCTTACTAGTGACTAAGCACTTAATGCTATTGTAGATATGTAATCAATTTGTCCAATTATTTAAAATGATGTATTTGTTTGATTAGACAGACAAGCTGGGTGAGGTAGGTTGGCAAGTGAGAGAAGCTTGGAGAGAAGCTTTTCCTTACGTCTGGGAAAGGTACACCCAGGGTCACAACAAAATGCAAGGTAGAATGGATTGTTTAGCATAAATAGCACATAGTATAAGGGACCATTCATGGTTGAGCGGCCCATTAACTCTAATAAAATATTTTACCTCACCCACCTTGTCTCTGAAATACCGTGGGACCAACGTGGCTACAACTACACTGTATACATTTTCAGTAATTTAACATACAATCCTACCAGTAAATGATAATGGGAAATAGATCTGAACAATTAGAAGTATCATATGTGTATGGAAATGCCTCTTTAAAAGATCTAATTGGTTTGCAGTGGGATGGTGGAAAAATGAAGCATATAATAAAATGAAATGAGGCAAGAAAAGATTTGGAGATAAATGACAAGGATTCAAGAATAAAACTATATAAGGTTCAGTCCTGGTAAACTGATCTGCATTAGTATAATGTCTTTCTCATATTTTTCAACTGAAGAAATTGAGAGTCCAGGAATCTTAGAGCATGGCAATGCTTAAAACGCTGCTCTGCACAGCGGTATCTGTGTAGCTGGACCACTTTAACGAAAACACACTAGGCTGACAGGAGAACACTTTCCCATCAGCTGAGTTAATCCACTTCTAGGAGGGGCTGGAGAAGCTCTCCTGGTGACCTAGTGATCTCTACCTCAGTGCTTAGCTTGGCATAACTACATTGCTCAGGAGTGTGGATTATTCATTCTCCAGAGCAATGCACAGGTGGTACCTCCTAAAACCAGCACTCTGGTTTGGTAACATCCCTCGTCCAGCAAGACCAGGGATGTTCCTGCCCCAGAGACCTGGGGTAGGAGGGCAACCAGCTGGCAGCCCCGCTGCGGGGAGTGAGGCTGGGGCTGAAGACCTGGCTTCCCTTGGCAGCAATGGGCAGGGGACCAGGACCACAATGCTGGTATCCCCGGCAGCCCTGTGGGGGCTGGGGCTGGGGCCAGGAGGTCGGCTAAGTTGGTAAGGTGTGATTGGAGGGCCGGGGGGCAGTAACCTCCCCTGGGCCAGCAAATCCCTTGTTTGGGACCCCTGAGGTCCTGAGGGTGCTAGACCAGGGAGGTGCAACCTGTATTTGTACACCAAATTTGTTAGTCTCTACAGTGCCCCAGGACTGGTTGTTATTTGTGAAGTTACAGACACAGAGGTATTAGCCTTGTTAGACTTTACGTACCAACATAATTCTGTAGGGCAGAACAAGAGTTAGTGTCCTTCCAAGGTCCTGGGGAAAGCATGTGGTGGAAGAAGAATTAGAATCCACATCTCTTGACTCCAAGGTGAAACATTACAAAGCTGGGTGTTAGGCACCTGAATCTGTCTTTTGGCTACTACAAAGTAGGTGGTTTGATTTGCAGATATGCTGAATACCATTAGTATTTCTAGACAGTGTGAGAGGTAGGTTTCCAGCGCATTTGAGAAACTGGACATTTTAGAAACCTAAAGGGTGACTCAGAAGCCAAACTTAAGCATCTAAGTTTGGAAAAAAAAATAAATCCCCCGTCTCGTGCTCCCTGCTTATTCAGAGAAATAGTATAAACATCTCTTGAAAACATTATTGAAGGATCCTGCTGCAGCTGTGATATAGCAATAAAGCACCTCCCACAGCTAAAAGTTATGTTGCCGTGCAAGGAATTACTGGAGTTGCTACAGAAGAAGGTATGTGGTGGTAGCAGGGGCAAGCACTCATAGCTGAGGAAATTCTTAATGAGTCAGTGTCACTCTTAAGATGTAGTCCATGACATGGAAGTTTGGAAACCTGCTGGCCAGTACTGCCTTAGTGCTCACTGGGCTATGTGTGAATGAACAGTAGAACAGATTCTTCTGTACTTCGACAAACACAACAACAAAAATCTAGCATAATCTCACCCAAGGCTGTTCACTAAACATTAAAAGTAATCACTCTTGTCAGTTCAATAGACACGATATGGCTTCTCTTACACAGTAGGGGTGTAGACATGGGTGGCTGTGGCCAACCCTACTTTGCATCCAGGCCCACCTGCTGCCAGCCTGCTCAGCTAGCTAGCTGGGGGTGGGGAGGGGCAGGACACTAGGACACTAAGGCTTACCCTGCTTCACCTAGGCTACGTCTACACGTGCCCCAAACTTCGAAATGGCCATGCAAATGGCCATTTCGAAGTTTACTAATGAAGCGCTGAAATGAATATTCAGCACTTCATTAGCATGCGGGCGGCAGCCGCGCTTCGAAATTGACGCTCCTTGCCACGGCGCGTCCAGACGGGGCTCCTTTTCGAAAGGATGCTGGCTACTTCGATGTCCCCTTATTCTCATGAGCTCATGGGAATAAGGGGACTTCGAAGTAGGCGGGGTCCTTTCGAAAAGGAGCCCCGTCTGGACGCGCCGCGCGGCGGCAAGGAGCGTCAATTTCGAAGCGCAGCTGCCGCCCGCATGCTAATGAAGCGCTGAATATGCATTTCAGCGCTTCATTAGTAAACTTCGAAATGGCCATTTGCATGGCCATTTCGAAGTTTGGGGCACGTGTAGACACAGCCCTAGTGAGCTAGCCAGCAAGCAGGGTTGGAGCACCAGGGCTTTAGCTGCTCCACCCAGGGAGAGGGGCCAGGGTGACTGGACTTACCCAGCTCCGTTACTCAAGCCAAGGAGCAGGGCTAGGGCACAGGGCTTCCCCCACTTCATCCAGCAAGCCAGCCAAAGGAATGGGGCTGGGGCTTACCCCTCATCCACATCTGTGCATCAGCCAGGGAGCAGGAATAGCAGGGCTAGAACCTGCACTGGAATACTGCTCCCAGGCTGGAGGGCCAGGCAGTTGGTGGAACGGGGCAGGCTCCTCTGCTGGAGCATCCCTTCATCCTCTGGCCAGCAAGGCCAATCCCCTCCCTTCAGGCTGGTTGTGGGGGAGGTGAACCCATCCCTCCTGTCATGCTCTCCATTCTTCCCCACACTGTTACATCCCCCAGTAAACACAAACATGCAAATGCGTGTGGCGTAGCACATACAGTTACCCTGCTAGCTTGTTTTATTACATCCTCTCTATATTGACTGGTTTGCTGTTTCTTTAATTATAGTTGGCTTCTATTTTATTGACTGCCTTCATTACACATTATGTTTCACTGTAATGGAAGGAGCATAGAGACTTACATTCTGTATGAATAGCTGAAGCCACTTAGCATGTCTGTTTAAATAGCCTTGTGAACTTTGACACAAACAAATGGCTTATTCATTCCCCTTTAGATTTTTGGGAACTAACTGTGTTTACCAAAGAATCCCAGACCTATTGGTAACTCCAAGTTACACTGCAAGAACAAGGCAGTAATAGTTTAGGCCAAAGGTAATAGGTTTTGAGAATGAAATAATTAGCGTTAATATGTATGCATCTGTTATTAATATGTATGAATATTCTAGCCTATAGAGTAAGTGCTCCCCCAAGATTATGTGGCTGAGGAAATTAGATTTGGGCATGGAAGGTGGGGCACTGACATGAATATTCAGGATGATACCAAACTCCTAGAAGAGGGCAGCCCACCAGGAAGGAGTAGCTTTTTCCCAGCTTTTTTACTCTCGCTTTTGGGCTTCTTAGCTGCTCAGCATTTGACCTTTCACTCTACTGGTCACCCATTAATCTTGAGCATTTAAGAACGCTGAGCCTCAGACACCAGCAATGAGACTGGTCCTTTGCGTGTTACCACCAGTTCCCCAAGGCAGAGAGTGAGTAAGCTAACCTTTTGCAAGAGATGATATCTGGAATACTGCAAGGCCTGTGTATTGTTTCTTTTCGATTCTGTGGTTTGCTAACTGTTTCACTTAGTTTAATAAACATCTCTAAGGCTGTATTTTGTCCTCAGTATGCGTGTTTTTGCCATACACTCTGAGGGTCTTTGCACAACTCTGTGGAGCCTGATTTGAGGAAAAGAACATTATTAGCTTCTGATCAGATCAACAGGTGAGCCCATAACTCATCTCATACATTATAATCCTAAGTCCTAAAAATCAGGCAACAAGAATGAGGGTAAGATTTGAATTCTACTCCTGTTGAAAAGTCCAGGTTACACCTCCCTGGTCTGGCATGGTTGGGACCTGACAGGTCCCGAACAAGAAAATTTGCCAGACCAGGGGAGTTCTAGGGTTTCTGTCCCCCCGGTGGCATCACTCCCAAGGCTGCTGCATCCCCAGCTACCCTTCCCAGGACTCCAGCCCCAGCCTGAGCTTCCCATGATTGCTCTGTGGCTCCAGCCCCTGCCTGCCATGGGACAGGACAATAGGGTGTGCCTGGAATGTGATTGTTTTCCATACTGTGGAGTGGGAGGGGATTGCTAGCAGGAACAGTCACACTGTATCATTACCGGGGCAGTGGCGGGGGTGGGGGGGAGATCAAAGGGCCAGAGATGAACAGCTATAACCCCATTGAGCCAGCAGTGGGCAGGGGTGGAGGTGAGCTTTTTACTCGCTGCCCATGCACTGTCTCCACTGCAGAAAGCCCCAAAAACCACTTCCTCCCTGCGCCCCCCTCCTCCCCCTGCAGTTAGCATGGCCCCTGCCGTAGACAGCCCTGGGGAAGTGCAGGCATCCGGTGAGAGTGGTCCTCTTCTGTAGCCAGCCCAAGGAAGCCGCCACCGGGCTCCTGTGGCCCCTACCAAGGCCAGGCTCAGGGACCTACCACCCAGCCAGTGCAGCATCTACTGGCTCCTGCACTCTCTACACCCACATCTCCCTTCCCTGAGCCCCCTTCACCCTGTAACCCTGACTCCTGCACCCCAACCCTGAACTTCCCATACTCCCCAGTCCCCTGCCTTGACTCCTGCACTCCCACATTCTCAGCATCTTGCCCTGAAGTACCCCAGAAATGGTAGGTAAATCTCCTAGTCGTTTGTGCTAGCAGAGACTTTAATGGTATGGTTCTAATTTTGGGAAGATCGTAGACAACAGATCACAGCTGTAGTTCTGTCCACGGGAGCCTAATTTAAAGGACCAGCCATTCCCAGAACAGCTCCAATCATGCCTGTCCCCTTCCCAAGTAGCTCCCCTCCCTTCTGCTCACTCTCCCTTCTTGGGAAGTGGCAGCCCCTCCCTGCAGCTCCCAAATGTTGCTCCTGTCCTGCTTCTTCCCAGTGGGATGCTGCTTGCAGTTCACTAGCTCTGCAGCTGACATGCAGGGAGCGGGGCCCAGCTATACCATGTTACTGAGCTGGACCAGCAAACCCTGGCAGAAATTGAGGCAGGGGGCACAGGAACCACCTGCTTCCCTGCCACCCCCACCGCTGCCACTCTGGGGATGTAATCCACAGAAATTTGGGAGCAGCAAGATGCGTATGTACATGGGAAGGAGTAAAGGGTAGGCCCTTTAAATTGACAACTTCATTTCCTCACTGTTGTTACGTATGTAGCAACCTCTGCTGTTACCCTATAAACTTTGTGGGTGTTAATTTATAGGTAGAGGGCTACATCTTGTGTTTTCAATTTGAAATGATGCTGAAGCATATGCTGATAACTATTATTAATTACCAGAAGGCTACAGCCATCGCAATGAGTATTTTTCCAGTTCTGCTTTGGACAACGCTGGCATCTCAGGCAAACTTACTGCAGATTAAAGGAAGTACGTAAGGTTTTTCTAGCGATACTTGAATATTTTATTATTTTGCCATTTTACAGGCTTACAGTTTTCTCTCATCCTGATTTGTTCTTCATTTCCTTAGGAATTCCAGGGGACAACCTCACCTTATACTTCTAAATTGTAATTACTGCCCATCTTCTGTCTCTGCTAATGTATGTGTCTTGTTTCCTTTTGTCACATACTTCTGTCCCATACACATACATATGCTTGGCAGGGTTCAACTTTTAAAAATTATTCAATGAATAAAATCAAAATTTATTTTTAAGCATTTTTCTCCACTTTTATTGATTTAAATTTTCATAGTTGGGCAAAATTATGGGTATGTGTACATCAGGAAATTGTTAAACTAGATAAAGCAGGTAGCTGCTGTCATTAAAGCTTTAGACTATTAAAAACACAAACTGTTAATATCATATGTTACAATATACAAAGTAAATACAGGTCCAACCTCTCTAGCCTGGCACCCTCAGGACCTGACCTGACTGGTGTCAAACAAGAGAATTTGCTGGACCTTGGGAGGTCAATATTGTCTAGCAGCACTACCAATGCATTCACTGCTTACTGGGTTCTTAGAAGACATGTAGGTTTAAATTACAAATAAATAATGGCAAAGAACACTGAGAGCTAGGACTGGTGGCTGTAAACAAGATTTACTGGCCCACGGGAAACTTGGTCACACCTATGATATGTGGTCATCCAACTAACTACAATCATGCTAGATTACAGATGTTGAAATTTTTTTTGTTTGTGTCTGGTTAAATTGATGTATACAGACATCTACCAATAAAAAAAAAAAATCATATCTCAGAAAGCCTACACATATAAATTCCCATGACTTTCAGTTAAATCTCCCTTTACAGTCTTATATATATATTCTTCCCAGGGAACAAAACTTAACACCATCCTGTTTGCAAGGCCTGAGTGGGCAAACTGATTTGTGGGCAACAGAGCTCTGGGACAGCACAAATGCTTATGGATCTCATTGTGGTCCTAGGAGAGATCCACCCACAAAGGTCCAGCCACCTAAATCAATATTTCAAGGATCCAAAACTATTTTTTTTAAACAAGCCAGATGTAGTAGCAGGTTATTCAGTTTTGTGATCTTTAAGCTAAAATGAGCACAAGTCCTGAATGTACTTTGTTAGCTTTTAAATAAACCTGTACAGAATGATCTATTTGCATTTAACTCTCAGCCTTTTGTCCAAGTATCAGAAATATGTTTTATAAGAAAGTACTGAAAGAATGTACTCTAACATTTAAATGAAGTCTGTAATCAGTTTGCTCTGAACTTAATATTCACTTATTATTAATTTATTCGCTAATATATTATCAATTCTTTTGTTTTTGCCATTAATCAACAGTTCAGGTTCTCCCACCTGTTAACTTCACTCTCTCCGTCACCGCACTAGCAAAAGTACTCTTACAATGGAAACTAAACCCTGATCAAGAACTACAGGACTGCATTGTTAGCTATGACGTGACCATTATGACTCCTAAGTGGGAAGTGGTAAGTGTGAAGTACTCTGGGCAGGCTATGCAGGGCTAACACACTGATATCACTGCATTTAATACAGATTAATGCCCACACATAAATAGTATTTGGGCTCATGTTTCACCACAATTCTATACAGGAAAATCTTCATTTAATCCATTTCCAGGAGGAAATTCCCACATCTTAAGCAACACGTTTGAAGTACTTTCACATCCAGGAACGGAAATTTAGTTAGAGACCTCTTCTGTTTGGAGACGTATCTTTGCTGGTTCACTAAGTGAGGGTTCATGACATTTGATACTAATACATTGTTTTGTTTTTTCCAAGTATAATACAAAGAACAATCACAGTACCCGTACAGTTGTGCTTCACAATGGGTTTTCTGCACGGATTCGGACACAGCTTCTCTATAACAACTCATGCATAGAAAGTAATTGGGTTACAGCTGAACTCCAACCCCTCTCAGGTAACAAGAGTTTAATGTGATGCTATAGTCTAGCTGGTAGATGAAGAAAGCATGAGAAGGATGATAGGCCATTCTTTTGAGGTTTTAAACTTATTTTGTGCTTTACAAGGCATTCTTTGTAAGCAAGAATTCTGATCCAGATTCTAACACCCTCATTCACTTGGAAAGGAAGTCGGCCAGGGAGTTATAATCAGGAATAAGATGGTATTAGTCAGTGGCACTACTCGTGGAGCAAGATGCTAGTCTGTCTAAATATGAGTATTAGAATCTGACCCTTAGAAGGCACAACACAAATTCCCAAAGATTAGAAGACACCTGATATTCTAAATCTCAGCTAAGATTACCCTGGTTTTATAAGGTGACCATCCATCCCATTTTTACCGGGACAGTCCTGATTTAGGTTGTCTCATGGGTGTCCCAATTTTTTTTTTTTTAAGAAAGTGGGCAAATTGTCCTGTATTGTGTGGGGCTCCTGTTCCCCAGCACTTGGTGTCCTGGTGCAGCAGCCTCCACTGCTGGGGAGCTCCTCTGTTGGGCATCTGCCCCATTCCTGGGCACCCCTCGGTGGAGCCCCTGCTGCCAGCAAGCTCCGCCATGGGTGGCTGCCTCATTCTCTGGTGCCCCATGCCTAGGAGAGATTGCTCCCACTGCCAGGGAGCCCCTACATGGGGCAGCTTGCCTGGTGTCCCAGCATCCTGTGCCTCATGGAGGCAACTGCTGCCGTGGGGAATCTGCTTCACAGGGTGGTGGCCCTGTTCCCCAGCATAGCAGACCCTGCTTCCAAAGCATCCTGCCACGGGGCAGCTGCTGCATTCCACAGCCCCCAAACACCTGCTGGGAGCTCGTAAAACCCCTATTCTCTGCACGCCCCCCAACCAGGTGATTGCAGAGCCCCCCCCATGCACTGCTCTCCATCATCGGCAGACTGGTGAGCCCTCATGCCCAGTGTTTCACTGTGAGGCAGCAGCCCCTATCACTGAGGAGCCCCGATGTAGGACAGCAGCCTCCCATCCCTGGAGGCTGGTGTCCCTTATTTGCCATGGGGCAATGTGGTCACCCTTCAGTTTGGCCAATATAACTTATAGACAGGAGGTGGAGCAGTCATTTGGCGGGAGCAAAGAGTGGGCAAAGTCATCATGACAATGTGTAAGGTCCTGAAATTAACTGAAAAAAAAAAAACCCAGAAAGATGCATCTCCTGGAGGACTTGTTGGCTCGGGGGGCTGGTAGCATAATACAAAGCCTTCTTCACTTGTAGCTAACTGGTTGACTTTAAATTACTACTGCTTGAAAACTGCTTAGGTGGCTGCATGAAATAAGCTGGGGAGACCTGTCTGGAGCTCATTCTTCACTGCTGTTTTAAGTAATCATCTCTCTGTGTGCACGGACTGAATGGAGATGGGCACTGTTTCACACCCTTAGAAATGATCCCTACATCTAGGTGGAGGCACTTTAGTTGGAAGGGCTGCATGAAGGCGGTTACACTGCTATTGTAAGATTTGATCCCATAGGTGGACTCGCATCCTTCTAAGTCAGTTCTAACCCCGCACTTTTGTTTCAGACACCACACCCTGTCTAAAGATTTTGAATCCACCCTGAGACACGTCTATAGTACACTGCTACAGAATTTTCATTTTCCCAATTGTCCTCTTTTCTAGCCTGTGTTGTTTTCATTGTTGACTTGGTATCCAGCAAGATCAGCAATCAGAGCCTTGTGTTACCAAAAAAAAGCAGCTAAACAAACAGCCCCCAGAGAACGATCATTATCTCCGTTGATGAGAGGTGGAAGGGGGCTGGGACAGTGTGCTGCTAAGAAAGGGCCAGGCCAGTACACAGCTGATACTAAAGCACTGCTGCAGCAGCACTTTACGTACCAATGAGCAGGAGGTTGCCAGGGAGGGGAGAGGGGCAGCTGCCCCAGGGCCTGGCAATTTAGGAGGGCTTGGAGCTCCCAGCCATTGCAGTTGCTACTGTGGCAACAGCCAGAGTGCTGGGCGTAGGTGCTGAGTCTGTGGGTGCTCTAGGGCTGGAGCACCCAGAGGGAAAAATTAGTGGGTGCAGGCAACCATCAGCCAAGCTTCCTCTCTCTGCTCCCTCCCCACATGCCTGTACCATGTACCAGCAGCCCCGAGCCTACCTACTCTTCCCCCTCCCTTCTGCAGTGCCACGGACACTGGGAGGGGTGGGGAGGAACAGGGAGGGGCAGTGGGACCAGCAGGGAAAGGAAGAGGCTGAGGCTTGGGGAAGAGGTGGAGTGGGGGTGGGGCCTGCGGGGATGACAAGCACCCCCTGGGAAAATGAGAAGTCAATGCCTATGGCCCTAGGCTCTTTAAATTGGTGCCAGAAATGGAGGCAGCAGTGAATGACTGGCTGGGAAGGCTGGCTCCTGCCGCCCAGCTCTGCCGTTATAGAAGAAAATATAAGCAGGCCTGAGGGCCAGGATGGACATTTCCATTCCTGTAGTACAACCAAGTTCCTGCCCCTATGTTACAACCTTAAACCCTGCAAACATAAGCATGAGATGGCCATATCAGCCCTAAAACCTGCACTTCAGCTGGGAACCCTGGGAACCCATAAACAGGGTAATTTTTCCTTCAGCCTCATGAGAACACCAAGAGTGGCATTGAGCCAGTGCGCACTCACCTGATAAAGAGCTAAGGGATAAACTCATCGCAAGGTCCGGCCCCTGGTTAGTCTCACCGGGGACCTTCAGCCTCAGTGGTGCCCTGGATTCCCCCAGCTGGAGCCATGTCCGCGACAGCCCTAGTGTGAGGCAACAGGGATGCAACTCCCCATGGTAGAATGGGGCGTATGCAATCCAAGTGCCTTTTACACGTTATATGAGTGGCTTGGTGGCATTTGCTTGCTAAAACGCGCACTGTAATAGCTGTATAACAACCATTCATCAGCATTAACTCTGTAGTAGCAGTGAAGTAGTAAGCTCAATAAAGTATCCCTAATCAACTCTGTGTTAAAGCAAATCCATAATCCTGTTTGCCCATGGGCCTGTAAACAAGCACTCACCACTTCCACGGGTCCAGTGCTATGCTGAGTAAACAGGAAGAATATGTGACCAGAACTCAGTAAGCCAAAATTGGAAGTTAGTTCTACTTAGTGAACGAAATATGAGGTAAGGAGCTATTCTGCCCTCGATTTCCTTTTGGGGTCCTTACAAGCAGGCGTCTCTGCTGAAGGAGAAGACGAAGGAAGTGTCCCTGGGCCCTGACACTTCAAAAGGACCCAGGGCTCCCAGCTGCAACCGCAGCTACTATTGCAGGAGTGGTGGCAGCTGCAGCCTTGAACCCTTTAACTTGCTGCTGGAACGCTGCATGGCATGCTCTGGGCAGCACTGAGGGCTGGCTGCCCTAGCTCTGCTCCGTCCAGAAGTGCAGCAATGCATCCCACCGCAGAGCTGGCCCAGGGGTCCGGTGAGTCTGTCAACCCTCCTGGTTTAAAGAAAAGACTAAGGGAATAGAAAAATCAAGCAGCAGTTGTCTGCCAATAACCACTGACTGAGATATGGGAGAACAAACACAAACACATCAACATCATGGCTGCCACCCTCAAAGCCTGTTGGACCCCAGGGCAGAGGTGACATGAGAAGGTGAACACAGGGTCACATGCACCCCCCCACCCCCACCAGCACCACCTCCCTCCCACACTCTCAGTCAGTTCTGTGCTGTTTCTGGTAAGGGCAGGGCACTCCCCACTCAGTCCCCTGGAGTGGTGCAGCCCCAGAGCAGCAAAAACTTCCTAGCTCGTGCTACTCTCAAGCTGCACCACTCCAGAATGGGGGGAGAAGCTGGGGTAAGGGGGGAGGGAGCATGTGGCTCGTGCCTCCCTGGAATCCCCACACCAATCGCCTCTGCCCTGGGGTATACTGTGACATCAGTGAGTCTTCATCATCTTAATACCAAGAGATGTTCTGAATAGAGACAAGAACAGGGATCCAGAGAGACAGATAAAAGCGATTCCTAAATAGTTTAACACTGGCACAAGAGTGCCAAGTACTGTTGTGTCTGATAAGACTGCGTCATGCCTATGTTTCTCCAGCGGCAAGGTTGCAATGAGAGTCAATACCAGAAACAGAAGCAGCATTTTCTATTTTTTCTGTTCTTTTATCTTCCTTTGTGTGTATTTGTCTTGTTTTGCCTTTTAGGAAATCAGATCAGACTTTAAAAACATCAGCAACCAGTGTTCCCTCTAATTTTTTCACCCATGGATAGAATAAATTTGTTATGTACTCTAAGACATCAGTGGATGTGCATCACCAGTAGAAACCCATGCTGCTGGCTGTGATCAGCTGTGGGCACTCTGCTAATCAGCTGGGTGGTACCTGAACCTGTCCTGCGTTGTCACACAAGTGCTCAGCTTAGAGGGAAACTGGCAACAACCTTGCCAGCCCATCTCAACAATTTTTTCTCTTTTTCCTCAAAAGGGCCACTTAGAAGACCGTGAAACAAGTTTCTCCCCCCTTCTAAATACTCTCGATTTGTAAAGGAAAACAGAATAAAATCACATTGTTAAATTGAATAATCTTACTTAATATTTCACATTCGAAACACTAACGGTTTTCCCATCTGTTCTGTATCTTTAGTAAAAGGTTTAAAAAGTTTTTAATGGTTGGTTTGCCATGGTACTAAGTAGAGCAAGGTCTTTGTTTCCCAAATACTAAAATTTGTTTAAAGTTATTTTGTGTTGGAAAGTTACAAGGTCAGGTTAACACCTTTAACTCTTTGTGCTCATAAATAAGACCTTACTTGAATCATGAGGCAACTTTGAAATAATGGCAGCTGAGTTGTCTTAAAGACATAGGGCAGTCTACATGAGACCTGAAAGTCAATTCTAGATACACAATTCCAGTATGATATTGCATAGCTGGAATCGACTTTCTAGGATCGAATTATCTGGATGTCCTCACTGAGGGAGGCCATCAGGAGAAACTCTCTCATCAACTGCCCTTACTCCTTGTGAGAATGAAGAGTACAGGGGCAACTGTCAAGCCCTGATAGTTTGATTTTGTGCATCCCCACTAGGAATGTGAAATCAATCCCCAGAAGATTGACCCTGATTGAGTCTCATCTTCTAGTAAACTAAGAGGTACATTTAGAAAATAACGGAAAACAAATAATGGGCTATTATTAATGGCAGTACTTTAAAAAAAGAGCCAGAGTAGACCTAGTTGTTTAAGAAAAAAAAATGGTGGAACAATATAAACACTCCAGTTTTACATTATGCCTGCTATTTGTTTGAGAACTATCTATTTTGCTGCAATGACATCACACTGATATTTTTAAAAAAGGTGACTGCTACAGTACAAAATTCAGATGATTTAACAACTGTCTTAACACAACTGTCTTAGAAAATCGAGTCCAGTAGCTTTAGCCTTTTCATATTTTATAGCATTGCATGTTAGTGCATTACTAATTGCACGCTCAGACTGTATGCAAAATTGTGAACTGTGCAGCGTATGCTAATGACAATCAAAATTACGGTGACTTTGTGTTTTCTGTAATATTATAAATGAAGTTGAGCCTTAGTCATGTAGACCATCAAATTTAGTATAATGTGCTTTAAATGTTTAGCTGGACTGGGGTTTAAAGAAATTGGTTTAAGTGAATGGGACTAAAAGAAAATATTTTAAAACTTTCTAATTTTTTTCCCATAATTGAGGGGTGTACACAGAATTCAGGGTGCTATCTGGTGGTGTAAAAGTAACATTTGCACTGTTTGGAATGAATTGCTTCACCACTCAGGAGTAAAGAGTCATTCCAGTCTTATATAAACAGCTTACATCAAATATATACATATACAAGAAACGAAGATTGTAATTAATGTTCTTTAAAATCATGAGTCATAAGAACACACTAGTAAATATTTAGTACTTAATTACTGTACAAGTGTAAACTTCTATGCGCTGTTGGTGTCCTAGGTGCTGTTGAGACATCTGTCACTAACTTGTCCTGTGTGATCTACTTCTCCATTAATAACACTGCATCTCTTCATTGCACCTGGCTTGCTGGCAAAGCAGCACCAGAAGATACAAAATATTTTCTGTTTTACAGGTAAGTGTTTGACTCTGTTTTTGCCAATTGTTAGTTTCCTTGACACAAATGTCTTACAAACTTATCTAATTTAGGTACAAAAGCTACACAGAAGAGTGTCAAGAATACAGTAAAGAAAAATGGGGGAGAAATATTGGTTGCCGATTTTCAACCACTTATATAAAAAATACTGATCTTGAAGAACTTGTCATAATACACATTAATGGGTCAAGCAAATACACTGCAATCAAGCCTTTTGAACAGCTATTTAAACCAAATGCCATTGGTGAGCAAATATTTTCATTTTTTACATATTAAAATATCAGTATAACTTCTTAGGTCTTGGTAAACTGTTTGCAGTAAAATCTTTGAAAAAAGTCTTATAAAACACAAACCTGCACTGCATTTTGATATGAAGATGTGCCGATATCCACTGATCGTTTGAGTAATCCATGGTTCAGTTAGAGTTTTGCTTGAATATTTTCTGAAATTGGAGGTATTAGTGTGAAATATGGTATTTTTTAACTGAGTGTGATTTTGGCAGTTTGGTTTAAACTGTAGGACCATAAAAAATAAAAGACAGAAAAGTCTTATTATTTCATCTAATTTATCTGTCTGCCAATGTATGGTTTCCCACTTTTTTTTTTTTTTTTTTTACTGCTTTAATCATTCTACCTTTAAATGTCTTAAGCACTGCAGCTTTTTATGACACAGTTTAACAGCTTTCTTTAGATGGGAGTTTTCTCCTATTCAGGTTAATTTTCTTTTTCTTAATGTCAACCTATTATTCTAGTTTTATACTGCTTGGACCCTTTGAAATAATTCTTCTCCTATCTTAATTTTTATATCCTTCACTTAGTTTCAGATTTATCACATCTCCTTTCATACACTGCCTTCAGAGAGACATATTTTTAAACTTCTTAGGAGGTATCCACATAATCAGTTTTGATGTTCTTCTTGGAACTTCTTGCAAGTTTTAAGAACCTTTAAGCACAAAGGTGTCTGGAATACACCTTGAGTATTGTATTCCAGTCACCACATTACCAAAAAGATGCTGAAAAATAGAAGCTAATACAACACAGATGGACTCAGCAGGATATATAAAAGCACCTTTGGCACAAGAGAGGCAAGATCCGTGTGTTGAGAGCAGCTTCGGGGGGAGCGGGCATGATCCAACCCTAAGATAAGACAAGGTGAAATAATGTATCATGGTACAAGCTGGTGGAGAGTAGGGGGAAGAGTGGGAAAAGATTATAGCAACAAAACTTAATTTGTGTGAAAAAATGCTCCATACTACTTCTTTGTCAATAAGGAATCTTCCATAGCATGAAATAATTGAAAGTTTCCTTTAAAAAGTACTGTAAAGGATCATAATAAAGGAAGTCATTTTCCTCAACCATTTCTAGTTATTTTTAATATATCAGTGGCTTTATCTACTTCTCAGTGTTTGATCTCTGCTGATGTACTCAGTTCTCTTCATTCATATCATAAAACAAACGCAAAGTGAATCTCATGGGCTATAAATTCTATCAGATCCAAATTATGGCCAATCTTTGAACAACCCCCCACCAGGAGACTTTTTGTTATGGGTAACACTCTGGTACTGTCTTTGTTTTCTAGAGAAAGTGAATCTTCCCAGAAATGTCACTGTGTCTTTAAAACAAAACAACCTTCTGATTAAGTGGGAAAAGCCAGATTCTCCTTGGAAAGAGACATGTTTTGAATATGAACTTAACATCTGCAACAGTAAGATAGGTTACACACAGGTAACTGCTTGTTAAAAGTTGAGGCACTCCATATAGATTTCATCTATGAATTATCTTTCTTATATATCTAGAATGTGTCATATGTAATCCTGTGAAAAAAAGTCTTTTAGTTCATCTACATTTGAGCCACATCTACCGTGCACCGCCCTTCTGCAAGGGGCATGCTAACGAGTGAGAGCTAAAATTCAAATGAGGAAATATTTGTGGAGTAAGGGTTCTTTTGGAAATGGTGAGGGTTCTTTCAAGGGAACCTCATCTACACGGCTGTTTAGGCTTCTGGAAAAAGTTCTTCTGGAAGTAAGATTGCATGAGTATGCAAATGAGGCCTGAGATATGTAAATCCACACCTCATTTGCATTTGCACTTTCACTAATTAGCATGCTGCTTCCACAAGGGCAGTGCAGTGTAGACAGTGGCTTTTGAATTTTAAATCATGCATGTAACCGGAACTCTAATACCATCCTCTACAAGCTACCTAGCTAGGGTCAAATCTTGGGCCCACTGAAAATCAATTGCAAAACTCCCAGGGCATATTTACACTACAGACTTATTCCAGAATAGCTTATTCCAGAGTTATTATTGCAAAATAACCTATTCCAGAATAACATGGCCACATTACAGGGAAGTCCCAAATAAGCGAAACTGTCAGAACTATAGGTGTTCAGCTCCTTAGGCTATGGCTACACTACGAAGTTTTGCCAATAAAGCCCCAGTTTTGTTGGCAAAAGTGGTGGACCCTCCACACACAAAATGTGTTTTGTCGCCCGTATGTCCACAAAAATCAGCACTTCCGCTGACAACCTTCTGCCTCTCCCAGATGAGGAAGAGTGCCATTTGTCAACAAGCCAAATTTGGTTATAGGACTACAGGGATTTCGAAGTGTGGGGTGTCCTTTCGAAAAGGACCCCGTGTAGACAATGTGCACATGATCAAAAGTGGCACTTTCAAAGTGCTGTGGCTGCCATTATGCTAATGAGGTGCTGCATATTCATGGCATCTCCTCATTAGCATATCCCAAAGTGTCTCATTAGCATCCGCCTTTCAGAAGTGGGGGGCTAGTGTAGACATAGCCGTTGATACATAAAAAAATATTGTAAATGTATGTGTGAAGTTTAATAACTGGAGCAATTTAAACTGCTGTCTTGTCTTAAGAACTCTATGACAGCTATAACAATGAGAAGTCCTGTAGCACCTTATAGGCTACCAGATATTTTGGGGCTTTTGTCTTTGCCCACAAAAGCTTATGCTCCAAAATATCAGTTAGTCTATAACATGGATGTCCAACCTTTTGGCTTGCCTGGGCCTCATTGAGTGAAGATAGTCTTGGGCTGCGTATAAAATATATAATATAGTTAATGTATATAAATTACATAATAATGTTAAAAGTGTATGATCTTGTGGGGCCGCATTACTAGCTGTCCAGGGCCACATAAGGTGCCACAGGACTTCTTGATGTTTTTGAAGATAGAGACTAACTTGGCTACCTCTCTGATACTTATGACTATTATGTTGTTTTAAAACAGATATCAAAAACTAAGTCTCACAATTTCAGTTTAAGGATTGATGAAACATGTAGGTACTCCATACAGATAAGAGCTAATCGTCACTTCTTTTATGATGAAGGACTCTGGAGTGATTGGACTGAACCTCTTTATATTGGTAAGAGCCAAAATATCTGTTGTCTAGTAGTTATTTTAATACATATGCTACTGAGTGCTAAATTCTGTGCTGATGTAGTTACCATTAACTTCAAAAAAAAGCCATGCAAGTGTATTCAAGAACATACACTGACCCTTTTAATATTTGCTACTTTTTGCTACTTGTGCATCTTCCAGAATATGTCTTCCATGAATAAAGAAGCTTGCAGATAAATGGAACATTTTGAACATTTTTCTTGAAAGGACACTTTAAAATAGTTAGATTAAAATTCAGCTTTCAATTAAAAAAAACAATATAGCTTGATAAAAGTCAACATGGTGTTGTGAACACAAATGCAATACTATTGCAAAAACAGGAGAGCCAGAAAGTGAAAGGTACTGGATAAGTTTTTAGAGCTCATTGTAAAGAATTCATTGACTACAAAGAGAGTTGTGAGTGTAGCTTAATGAGGGCTGTGCCTACTTGACTCCCCTGAAATCAGGACTCTAAGGAAAACCACAGAGCTCCATCCTGCTGATTGATACAATAGAGGACCACTGGTGCAAATACTATTTCAGAGAAATGAACGCCCTATTGGAATACCAAAACCACCTCTTGTAGTAACCTGCAGTTTCCTTAGGTATTTCTGTGTAACTGCTGGTCTGGCACAATTTTGCTCTCCATGGCCAAAATTTCGAAAGGGCTATGCTAATTGCCAAATCGGAGAACACTAATGAGGCACTGAAATGAATATTCAGTGCCTCATTAGCATGCTGCCAGCCACAGCACTTCGAATGTGCCACGTTTCAATCATGCACAGCTCATCTATATGCGGCCCTTTTTGAAAGGACCCCACAAACATCGATATCCCTTTATTCCTATCAGCTGATTTCAAAAAGGGCCCTGTATAGGCGGCACTTTCGAAGTGCTGGCAGCATGCTAACGAGGTTAGTATTCTCCGATTTGGCCATTAGTATGGCCCTTTCGAAATTTTGGCCAAGTATAGGCATGGCCCATGTGAAATATGACAAGAACCTTGCCTGAGTTGCCACACCTGGGTCTGAGATGCATCACACCTGAGGAAAGCAGCATGTCTGCTAGCTGGTTTATTTTTTTAAATTTGAAATGTACCTGCTGCAGCCACCTCACACCAAGAATGTGTCTAAACTAGAGGGATTTGCTGGCAAAATGGCCATTTTGTTGACCAAACTTGCGGAGCACCCAGATTCCCAAGGCTGTTCTGTCACCAGTCAGTCAACAGAACACAGCATTTTTGTCGACAGCTGTACCCCACTCACCATGAGGAAAAGTACCTCTATCGACCTGTCAATGAAAAGCTGGTCTGGACATTCCAGGGGGCTTTCTATCAACAGAAAGGGCTTCTAGCACACTGGGCATCCCTGGCTGCTGTGTTTCTGGTTGGCTGTTTTGCCAATAGAGTGGACTAGCAGTCCAGATGCTCTCTGTCGACAGAGTGGATCAGTCTTTCAATCCACCCTGTGGTCTGTCCATGATCTGTTAACAGAAGTTTTGTCAGAAGATATCTTCTGCCAAAATCTTCTGCCAACATCTTCTGCCAACAAATCCCTCTAGTCTAGACATAAGTTTGATATGGGTGCTGGTGTGCTACTGGCAAAAGTCAGAATGAATGTTGAGGTCCGATACACCTTATTAGAAGTTACCTGAACTCCTCTTGGGTCTGTGAAGGATAGTATCTTTGGTAGGTATTAATTTGCCTTGATCTGATCCACGTGACACTGCATTTCCTGATTGCTGAACATGTTTTTATAGAAATAGCAGTTATCTTATCAAGCCAGGTAATCAACTGTTTGTGCTCAGCCATCTCCTCTCACTCTTATCTCTGGAGTTACATTTCTTTACTTCCTGATTTTCTTCATTTAAAAAAAAAAAAAAAAAAAGTTCTTCAGTTTGCTCTCTCCTGTTTACCAAACTCTTTCACATCCTTATACTGATTAGCAAATGAACATTAATGTGTTAATCTGCCTAATTGGCCCTAATGAATGTGCCGGGTACCTTTGTCAGCTCCTAGTAACATAATATCCTTCAGCAATGGGGGCCACAGCAATGCAAGGCACCCACACTTCATGATCTGACTAAGCTCTGCCTACAATATGAGGGGAGGCAGTACAGAGCCGTTTACATCTGCCCTACTCTGTTTCCATGCTGGGAAAATTTTCCTCGGTTCTTTTTCACTCATTTATAGATCCCATAAGCTTGTGGGTTTCAAGCTTACAGGACTGTATCCCCTTTTCTTTCTGTCTGCAATAGCTCCTGGCCTCCTCCACCATGAACCCACCACACGAGTACTTATATGGCTGCCCATCTCTGAAGACCAAGCAGGGAGCAGCAGCTGCTGGCTCGGCCTCCAGCTGGGAAGGCCGTGCCACTGCCAGCAGCACAGCAGAAATAAGAGTGGCACGGTGTGAAATTGCCATCCTTACTTCTCCACTGCTGCGGGCAGCAGATTTTTCTTAAGAGCTGGATGTCCATCCACCACTCTTTTTGCCCCACCCCCACCAAAATATATTCTGCATCTTTCCTAGTTTGAGCACCTCTGCTATGAACTACAAGGTCAGGGTCAAAAACTGGCTACTCTTTGCCACATTCACAATATCTGAGGTACCACGGTTAAGGCTGATGTTGAGTTCTTTCAGCTGCCATTAACTGGGCCCTTACTTCCTATCAGAAGTATAAGGAAATACTGCATTGTCTCAGGTAGAAAATGCGGTAACATGGCAAACATTGGAACTGCAGAGGGTAACTGGATAAACTATTAGTCTGTCTGTTTCTTTGAGATAACTCATTAGATCTGGTCTAGCCTATAACAATGAACTGTTTGTGCATCAGTGAGTCTGTGGTGGAGATCTGGTTTCACATGTTTTTTGCAGAACTTGAACTCGTAACCTGACATATTGCACCACTAATTAATTACAAATACCAAACATTGAAATGGATGAAAAAACCTGAAAATATACCTAGATCTATCACCAGGATCATTCATCTAATACCTACCAATGGGCCCACAAGTTCCCCACAAAACACTTAATTCAGTTTCAGTTAAGGTAGCCAGACTTCTATTTACAAGCAGAAATTTGTATTCCTGCCTTATTGCATTGCTCTTTAGGACCACACACAGCCAAAATAAGACAGAAAAGCTTCATAACTACTCTACTTTGTGCAGGCAATTGGGAATAGCTCGCTCCAGTTTTAGGACAAAGGGGACATAAATGTACCTTAGTGCCACTACATGCACACACACACAGACAACCTGCACTGAGCAGAGCTTGGCCAGGCCAGACTATTAAATTCATAGACCTCTTTTTCTTCAAAGTGTAAAAAAAATCAAAATTGAAAATTGAAATTGAAAAAAAAAGAATCTAGTTGAATCAACAATGGTATTTAATGTGCACAATGTTTACCCACATCTCTGAACTGCAATGGGACAGAACCCTGTCCTGCAGCTGTTTCTCACGTGGGTACTCCACATCCACATAATCAGGCCCAATGACAACACAGTGACCACTCACATAAATAAAGATTTGCAGGGTTAGACCCTTAGTCCTTTAATCCACCATAAAGAATCTGTACTGAAGGTGAATGCTGTTTCTTCTGGAAACCTGAGTGTTGTGCTGCAGATCAAATTATATCCTTTCAATTACCCAGTGACAGTCAGTCATTCTGTCACCCTGATGTAGGCAGTGTGCCGTTCTCATAGACTTATGAGTAGCCAGCAATCCTTGAAGTTTAAAAAGCTAAATGTTCAAATCCAAAATGTTTTTTGTTTTGCAGCTCAGACCAACAAAACATGACACGAGGAACATCTTTATTAAACAGAAACATGGCCCTTGACCCCTGGTTCTTCCCTCACAGACCAGGGAGTTTTTTGTTGAGGGAGAACAAACAACTGATTTCAAAGAAAAAAATGGTGGCCTCACTGCATATTTTCTTGTCTGTGGCTATTAAGCCTGGAAAAATCTAACTCCTGGCTGGAAGGGATTAATATATGTAACCAAAGAGTGGTTTAACGGAAAACAAGTTATTTGTGACCACGATTATAAGTGAGCTGTGTCTTTATTGCATACTCAGATGCACTGGCCTGTTGGGTAGAATTGCACAACGCAGTATGTTAACAGAGCAGACTGCTTTGTGCTGATAATGACTGTGGCCCTGATTAATGCCAATATGCAGCTTTCTTGCTTTTGTGCATAAATTGAGACCTAGCTTTGGAGTAGAAGTCTGTGAAGCTAGTTTGCTGCCGCTTGTTCTTATGCCATAAATATTAAAAATTGTATATACAGAGAGAAATTATGCTCTAAATTACACCCATGTAAACCCAATAAATGAAGGTAGCTTGGTTCTAAGGGCTTATCTTTTGGACGAATTTTACCCACTGTGTTTTGTTTCCAAATAGGGGAAAAAAGAAAAAAAAAAAATCTTACTTTTTTTTTTTTTTCTTGTTTTTTTTTCCCCCCCCCCAAATCCAGGAAAAGACCAGCTGTACTCCAAGGCCTACGGGGTTCTCAGTGTGCTTATATTATCTGTCTGTTCCATGGCATTGCTTGTTGCTATAATATGCAGAAAGTAAGTACTGTTGATTAGGAATAACTAATTAGTATAAAAGCAATTTGCATGAGGAATCATTAAATACATTATTCTGTACATCAAGGGCTTTTAATCTGATATTCAGACTAAACAATGGAAGTTGTTCAGCGAATTTGAGGAAGTTTAGGAGGATGATCAATTTAATCTCAAAATTCCAAAGCCATAGCTTCAAAAAGGGACTGAAGCTGTCTCCGCATGAGATGGACTGTCAGGCAGCTATCTTGTCTACTTTGCTCAGCCCATACTAAGGGGGACCCTGCTAGCTATTTATTGCCATAGAAGAATGCCTCCTTTAGAGGTGCTAAGGGAAAAACAAATCTTTGTGGTTAAAGGCAAAGGCCATTATTTTCAAACTTGTAGCCTAAAGTCAGAACCTGAAATCCACATTTAAACAACTGTGCATGTGACCTGATTTTCACGGACCTCAGCACCACCAGAAAACAAAGCCAGTATTGACTCAGACCCTTAGCATTTAAATATTCTCTAGGACTGATTTGGCAAGTATTTTGTAGCCTTTTAAATATTGGTGCCCATGGATGCCCTTGTAACCAATCTCCCACAGACATTCTGTGAACAAACCCAGAAATATTTTGGATTTCAGTGGCAGTACCCAGGAAGAGACTCAAATCAATGAGGAAGTCAGTTCATCCATGATGAATCAAAAAATAAAATCAATAATATAATTCCAGACTCCTCTCCCTAAGAGATATATCAAGCAGCAGCCATCAGATTCCCAATAAAAAGGCTCCCAATAATTTAAGCACTGTCCACTAACTGCCTATTAATTTTCTTAATGGCTCTTAAATTAGTTGCTCACCTGATTCCTTCCAAGGAAGTTTCTCTTGTCAAACTGAAAACAGGGATTGTGAATCACTGTGTATGTCTCCAGTGCAGAGTGAATTCAGGAGATGGCGTTGTATGTTTGGTAGGAGGAAAATTAGGGCCTTCTTACCCCCATTTTATAGTGACTTAAGCCTGGGCTAACGCATATGGCCAGAGGTGTGGGGAAGACTGCCAATTTAATGGTCACTCAGGCTGGTAACCCCCTCTCTGAAGTTAAGGGCAGAGGCTCACTCCTTTGAGTGCTAGTAATCCTCCGCTACCTTCCCACAATTCCTCCTCTGTGCCCAGGAGACACTTGTTCTCTTGCCATTACTGGGAAAGCGTTATAGAGCAGTGCAGCTTACTTCACCTCAAGGAGCCTGGGATACACCCGTGAAGTTCTAGCCCCCCCGGAGTGCAGCACCAGTGGAGGCACTTCTACGATGCAATTAAAAAAATCCATGGCACTGAGTGTCAGAGCCCTGCTCAGTCTGACGTGGGCTCAGGCTGGGAGGCTATAAATAGTATGTTTGAGTTTGGTCTGGAGCCCATATTTTTAGACCACGGCTCCTGCCATGGTGGGAGGGTGTCAGAGCCCAGGCTGCAGGCTGAGTCCAGGCCCACGGACAGGGGGAGGGGGAGGGAGCAGGTGCCCCAGGAGCTGGCAATACAAAAGGGCCCAGAGCTCCTGGCCGTTACCATCACTACTGCAGGAGCGGTGGCGGCTGGAGCCCCAGGTCCTTTAAATTGTGTATGTGCACTGCAGTCTGAGCAGTGCTGAGGGCTGGCTGCTCTGGCCCTGCCTCTTCTGCCTGAAGCCCTGCCCCTCCTGGAGCATGCCCTGCCTTGCCCAGGCTGGCAGCCCAGCTGCCTGAGGCTGAACATCCGCACTGCAATTTTACAGTTTTGCCACTCAAGTCAGCAGACCCAGACTAGCTGTGGCCATACCGCAGGTCTTTTGTCGCAGTGTAGACATACCCAATAACTAAGATAGGGCTTTGGAGAGTGGCTGCTCACCCCTAGGCTAGGATAACCTAAGTGCTCTTGTAACTGCCTACAGGCAGGCTTGAGCCTGGGACCTGTGGAGCTCCAGGCAGGTGCCTGTACAGCTTGAACTAAAGGCCAGCTGGCTCTCAGCTTAGGCTGCAGAGAACACATTCTTTCTCTGCGAAGTGGTCTAGGTACCACAATATGGGACAGTTAAGCACACACAGGTGTGTGGGTTACACTCAGACCAAGTGCCAATCACCCATGTTGGTAGTGCTGGGCAGATATACCCTTAGCATTACAAGCAATTCACTCACAAGGTGACAGCAGCATGTACATCAGTACTATTTTCAGTCAGCTCTCCTCTGTCCTCTTCTGTAGCTGGATCCCCATCTGCTTTACTCTTGAGTGACTCACACTTCAGGGGGTGAAATGCACGTTTCAAATGATTTTGTAAGACTGTGTTCAAAGCAGGACACACAATGTTCTCTCTTTTCCCCTTGGAAAGAGAGAAAGTGCCTATGTCCCCTTGGAGATCTCTTGCTTAGGTTCCCTCTTGCTTTCTCTCATTCCCTGGGATTCCTTGGCCACACACCTCAGGCATAAGTTTATAGCCTGTACATCAGTGAAAAGATTTCACCGTGTTTCATTATTCCAAGTCTTCCCTTAGGTGACTAGTAATTTGCATCAGTCCATCACTAAATAATTAGCTAAGCACAAGTATGGATTTTAACACCAGCCTACTGAGGCAACAGCATGTTTAGCTGGGGAATGTCTACCGACAACAAGGTGGCTCCTTCAAAGTCTTCTATGATTATCTGTCAGGAAAAGAATTACGTGCCCATGTGGGAGACATGAAGGGGAGTAAGTTAGAAGCACGAATTTACTTTAAAGAATTTCATCAGAAGGAATAATGAGGTAGAAAGAGTTTGGGAGAAATCCAAAAGGCTTTTGAAAAAGGCAAAGTGATAGTAATGCAAGAGTTCAACAAACCAGAAGAACTGGGAGAGATGACATAAAATAAAAGATCAGTCACTTAGTGGGTATGGTACAAGACTGCCTCTTCCCTAAACAGTACAATGGAGTTAAACAGACAGGCTGCATCTACGTTAGCTCCCTCCTTTTGGGAGGGGCGTGGTAATGAGGGATTTTGGAAGATACTAATGAGGCCCCGCCATGAATACACAGCACCTCATTAGCATAATGGTGACCGTGTGCGATTCAAAAGTGCCGTTTTTGAAACACATGCCAGCCGTGTAGCTGGGGGACTTCTGAAAGGACCCCCTGATTTTGAAAGCCCTTTCTTCCCATTTGAATTTTGGGAAGAAGAGGCTTTTGAAGTTCGGGGGGGGGGGGTGTTTGAAAATACTCCACCTACACAGGCAGCGTGCGTTTCGAAAGAGGCACTTTTGAATCACACGCAGCTGCCATTATGTTAATGAGGCACTGCATATTCATAACGACACCTCATTAGCATCTGCCAAATCCGTCATTACCACGCCCCTTCCGGAAGGAGAGGGCTAATGTAGACACAGCCATACAATTCTCACTTTGATCCCAACCAACGTGGATGGAAATGGTGCAAATATATTAGCTGAGAATGTAATCAACAGAGACTACCCTAATTGTTGCACTGGTTTAAAACCAGCATGAGACGGAATGGAGAATTAGGCCAGGTACATTAAGGATAAGATTTCATCACAGAGGTCCTGGATTCTGTGACTTTGACAGCTCTCTGTGACTTCTTTGGTTTTAGCCCTTGCAAGAACAGCACCAATGGAGCAACTGTCTGAGCCTGTCACAGCACCGGACCCCCAGGGAGAGGAACAGCAGTCAGTCAGTAGCTACCCCTTGTTGGTCCCTCCCACATATTTTTAGTAAAAATCAGGAACAAGTTACAGGCTTCCATGAATTTTTGTTTATTGCCAGCAACCCGTCCATGATTTTTACTAAAAATACCCAGGACAAAATCTTCATCCCTATGGGATAATATCTATAATCCTGCTCAGGCAATGCTATTGCCCATTTAAGACTACAGGATCTGGCCCTATGGTTGTATTTTGGGCTCAGCTGAGATCAAAGAATATAGCTCCTCCATCTTAATGACTGAAATGCTGGTTAATTCAATAAGACACATCAGTAGAGAGGGAGAGGAAAAGGGAAATAAAAGGTTTCAGAAAGAAATGAACCCTCTCTTTCAGCACGGTCACTTGAAACACACACGGCTCTGCATTGCTCATTATCACAAGAAACAGATCTCTAAACCTTGAGGCCACATAGTAACTTTACAATATGAAGTGAGAAAAACCTTACATAGCTGTGTTTCCTTTGGCTGGGTTAGAACTTACTTCACTGCCCCTCTAGGGTGCCTTGAAAAGCCCAACACACACAGGCCTAGAATTGAGTCACTGAAGATTTTCAGCAAGGATTACTCCGGGTCAGCCAAGTCCAAAACAGTTACTTTAAATCTCAAGTACTAAATTTATAAAATCTTAGCATACTAAAGAAACATAAGAACAACAATTTCTGCAAAATAACAAGGCTGCTTTAACACCCACATACTTTGTTTTATTTATATTTATGAACATAGTGTAAGTCTAAACATATCAGTCCCTACAGAAACACAGTAAGAAGTAATTCAGAAGCTTAGATGGAGTTTCTCAGAATCTCCACAGCCATCTTTGATCACCAATATGAAAATCAGTACTGGCTGCTGAGAAAAATAGCACTGCAACTAAATCCCTGTGTGGATACAAACTTTGTATTAATGAATGCAGCTGTCTGCAGACATCCCATGACTATCTCTGGATTTGCAGGGCTCTAACTGCAAAAATGGCTTATCTCCTCTTGTTTGCAGAAGCCTCCAACTGGCATCCCCATAGCCTCTTCCTCCTCTGCAAAAATTATTCAACTAATTAAGCACACCTTCAGGTTAGGCATATAAATAAAAAAGACATTGCTAGAGAACTAAAACACTAAGAATAGCAAAACATACAGGGATTTTTTCCCCATCATCACTTTTAAATAAGAGCAGAGCTGGTGAAGCATACTGGGTGAGACATTGTAACTAAAATTGTTCAGCTAAAATCAAACAACATTCCAAGTAAGCAATTAAAAGGAAGCATTTTCCTCCCCATTTCCCCTTTGTTTTATTAGCATCCCCCAGGTTCTCTGTGGGAGGGTGAACAACATCACTAACTTACTGCAAAATGCTTTGAAAGTAGAAAAAAAACCTAATCTACTTTTTGATAGTGAGGCTCACCTTCTCCTGATCCATATAAGTCCTATAGCTTTTTGCAGAGCTGCTGATCTACTTGTCTTGAGTGGAGTTCAGTTACAGGGAACCCATATCATATGCCCCAAACCACACCCAGTTTCAGGCACTACTGAGTGTGGAGTGCTGATTTTGTATTTGCCAAGCACCAATGGCCCAATCTTTCCTACCCATCCCCATTTGTCTATAGATCTCTTAAAGGGACCTCTGTTAGGCATGTGGGTTACAGGTGCCCCAATGCCAGAAGCACTGCAGAGAACAGATTATGCCACTAAGTCACATTCCCTCCTCTTTGCCCTGGGCAAAGTGTAAATTGTTGCATTCATTTCACTACCCACTGTGTGAGGCCAGCTGCTCTAACCAGGCAAGTATGGTGACTGAGCGCCATTTCTCCTCTCTGCTCTGCTTCTCTCCTCCCCGCGGCAGGAATCAATCTGAGCAGTAGGATCAGGAGAGTGGAATGTCTGAGACAACAGAGCCCCTGGGAATCAAATCCTGGCTAAGCATGCAGCATGAAAAAAAGCCCCTGATTTCTTTCATAACCTGTTTTACTGTTTCCACAGGTATCACGTATGGAACAGACTCTTTCCACCAATTCCAACACCCCAAAATAATTTAAAAAACCTGTTTGTAAATCACAACTATCAGGTAAAAAAATTTAGTTATTAGTCATAGAGAGGAGCTAATTGACAGCCCGTGGCTGCTGCCTCTTTTCTACACATATGCCAAACACGTCATTCTTTTGCATTGTCTTCCTGGATTGCAGTTAGCGTTGCTCTGATTAAGATCTCCTTTCCTGCCATTTATAATTTTCCATGTAAATATTACACAGGAGCCACATTTTCAGACTAGCGCATGCAGAAATGTGTTCGTGTAATTTCTGTGGGCAACAACTGCAATAAGTCACACAATCATAACGGCAGGGGCAAATGAGGAGCTAGAAATTGAATTAAAGGTTTGCACATGCAGTTAGAACAATTATGGTAACTGTGGCCAGATTCCTAAACTGGTTTAATTGGCAAAGCTCCATTGACTTTAGTAAGGACTTGGCTTTATTTGTGGATTTTCAGTCTGTGGGAAACCCTAAAGGGTGGCCTTATAGCTTACGTAGCTCTAGTATATTAAGCGCATACTAAAAATAAGACAAAAAGTTCAAGGTATAAGACCAATTTCTGGTAAAAGAACCAAGCCTTTGCTTGAAGAACTAGCCTCTAAAGCAGGGGTGGGCAATAATTTTTGATGGGGGGGGCTACCCCAAGAATTTGGTTACTGGTTAAGGGCTACACTCTTCCCTGACTTTAACTGGGGAGACCAAGGGGTCTGGAATGGAGGCTGGGTGCAGAAGGGAACTCAGGGTATGGGACTGGTGTGCAGGGGCAGGTCTGGGAAGCTGGGTTAGAGATGGGGTGAGGAGCGGGTGGTGACCTGGAGCAGGGCTTCAGGTGGGGTGCTGGGGTTTTGGTTCTGACCTGGGACAGGGAATTGTGGGGTAGGGTCTGGAAGGGGATCTAGTTGCAGGAGAGAAAAAGGGGTGCAGGAGGGAGTGCAAGGAGTGGGAGGGGGTTGTGACCTGGGGTGTGCAGGAGGGGGACAGAAGGTTGCAGAGGAGGGAAGAGCTGGGGTGTTAGAAGAAGGCTCTGCCTGATAGGCCCTTTCCATTCTGGCTCCTGACCAGCAGCCCATCAGGTTCTTTAGCCAGGAGCTCTGCCTTCCATGCCCCACCCCCAGCTGTTCAGAGAAACCCACAGGGCCATAGGTATCACTCTGAATGCTATGAGCCCAGGGGAGGGGTACTTAGTGTAATGCCTGTCCTGCAAACAGGCAGCTCCCATTGTTCAGAAAGCAGCCAGTTGGGGCAGTGAGATTGTGCTGGGGGTGGAAGAGGATGCCACACTGCCCCTGCGCTTGCAGCATTCACAGAAGCACAAGCCCGTTGCAGCTGGTTTCTCTGAACAGTGGATGGGGGTAGGAGGCACAGGGAGCCTGACTGAGGCTCCCACTGCGCTGTGGGCTGGGTCTGGTGGCTTGGTGGGTTGTATTTTGCCTGCCCCTGCTCTAAAGTCAGAACCACCAGATCTGCAGAGCTAGACCAGAGCTGACTACAACTGTGAATTGCAGAGGGGAGGGGTGGGCCAGCTGATACGGCCTCGACTACCTTCTGAGGTGAGGTATAACACTACAGACTGAGGTTCTGCCAGACCTATAACTTGCCAACCGAGGACCTAATATTATGCAGTTTTTATGCCTTTTTATGTTTGGAGAAAAATACAATTGTGGTGCGGCTAAGAAATAACTTTGCCGTGGCTTTTCATGCAGAATGTGGTATAGTAACTTGCTTCTAATTCCCTCCACCCCTGAAAAGCTTTCCTGTGTTATTCCAGGGGCTGATCAAAGCAACTGGTTTAAGAGATTATTGTTTAAGCTTTCAGTTTGTTTTTAATTAAAGGAAAGTAAACAGTGGAAGAGAACATGACTGGGTATTATAAACTGATTTTAGAATAAGAGAAATAGCAAATATTAACACAGCAGCTAAGCAATCTTTAGAGAAAGCGAAGTGAGACAGAGCATTTCACATAACTAAGAGCATTGGGTTTTACTGAGAAATAAAGTGAATTTAATTTAATTTACTTAAAGTGAATCTAATGCAGGTGAATGATCCAGTGCGACAACCCTAGAGGCAGAGGGCCTCTGTTTAGCAATGGACTATTGCAACCTGAGCAGCAGCAGTGCAAACTTTCCCTCACTCCACTCACAGGCTGTAGTTTGTTCTGATGGGATCAGTTCAGTGCCAGGTCAATTTTGATCTCTTTGCTAAGACTGTCAGCGTGGGTGCAACTGTGGCATTGGCTCTCGATTCTTCAATATTTAACCTTCAAGTGTAGCTCAACTCAGAAGAGGGCTTGTGTGAAAATGGCATCACAGTAATGGCTCCAGGGCAACTTTTCTCAACTTACAAGTAAACAGCTATTTTATCCTGTTGCTAGCCCTACAGACTGAGCTTGGCATCCTGAATGTCCAACTGTGTTCTTTGGTTAATAGATCATCACCAGATGAAAGGATCTGCAGGCTAGAGTCTAACCATGATTACAGCTGGGAGTCCCCATATGGCATCATCATTAAGCCTTATCCTCTATAGGACAGGCTCCCTGTCTCATAATTCCATTCATATGGCTTTTCTTCCATAGATCTCAATGCATTTTGCAAATGAGGGAAAGTATTGTTATTGCTTGGGGGGGCTGACAAAATTGCTGGGCCCCTGGGCAAGGAGGGAGGCTCTGCACTCCTGGAAGGGATGGGGCCTCGGGCAGAACGGGCAGAGCTGGAGCTAGCCTTCCCCGGCCAGCCCTTCAATGGAGAAAGCTGTCCAGGGCTCTGGTGGTGATTTAAAGGGTCCAGTGCTCCAGCTGTGGTTGTGCTGGCCAGGAGCCTCAGGTCTTTTTGAATCACTGGGCTCTGGGGCAGTTGGCCCCTTTATCTCCCATGTTGGTCGACTGGTTAATGCCACTTTACAAGGGGGAAACTGAGGGACAGCTAAAGATGAAGGTTGGAAATCTGGTCCCACTTATGTTCGGGAAAGACCCCACCACTCCCATACTGAAGTGAGTGAGGCCAGGATTTAACAGAACTTGCCCATGTTACAGCACCTACTGTTCAATACTGTCCAATAGAAGCCCAAGTTTCTTGCATGCTAGTATGGTGCACCACACCATCCTGCTCAGAGCCTGAATAGCTAATGGGATGGAGTAAAAAAGTACAGGTTGCTCCTCTGAAAAACAGCACTCTGGTTTGGCAACAGCCAAGGTCCAGCAGGACCAATGAGGATCCTGGACGCCCAAGGGCAGGAGGGGAGCAAGAGAGTCCTGAGGCAGCCTGTGATAGTGTGAGTCCAGGACCAGAGCCTGCAGCAGCCCTTGGCAGCATAGGGCTGGGCCAAAGCCCTATAGGAGGGGCCAGAACCCAGGCCATCCAGGACACCTGCAGCAGCTAGGCAAGGAGCCCAGCTGGGAGGTGGGGAACAGAAGGAGGGTGCCTGCAGCTGACCCTTGTGGGGCCAGTGGCAGGGAACTTACCCTGGTCTGGTAAATTCTTTTAGTTGGGACCAGTCAGGTGTCAACAGTACTGGACCAGGGAGGTACAACCTGTAGTCAAGCTTCGATTTTGCAATGAAAATAAATGGCTATGACGCCAAATACACCTGCGGCAGGTCTGTGGCGTAAGGGTGCCATTTCTCACACAGTCAGTACTTTGGTAGAAAATATACAAAGCTGGATTTGTGGTGTTTGTCAACAAACATCACACTTTCAGTGACAAAAGTGACATTTGTCAGCAAAATGGCCAAAACCAGCAACTGTGTTAATTGTAATACAAATTTTATGTGACTTATCCCTTGCAGAGACATATTTTGCATCCTGCAAAAATTTCCTACTGCTTGCATAAATAATAGGTGTATAGTTTCTGGAATACACCAATTTCAGAGATAAAATCTCAAGCTAAAATATATATTTTGCAACTGTGTGTTTTTAATCATAGTGAACTAGGAACAAAAGTGAGGGAAGTCTGGAAGGAGTATGGTGTGATTGTTCATCATGAACTGTCTCTAAGAAGCATTTTTCATCTCTCAGCTTTGTTGCTAAAAGCAGTCTTTGTGTTTCAGAGAGCACGTATCTGTATCAGTGAAACGGAAACAGAAATTGGAAGCTGTTCAGGCGATCTTGGAAGTTATGTTGAAGACCTTTATTTTGATGTCCTTGAAGATGCTATAATCTGAAATATTAATCCAGCCATGATTTTGACATTTACAGGATTGTTACTGCAAGGGACAACAGCGTAGGCTGGATGAATCTTCAGGTCATACTTCATCAGTGCTTCAAACATAGTAAAATGTGTTGCTTTCAAGAGGTACAGTTGCTTAATTACGAGCAAGCACATACAAATATGTCACTTTTTAAGAGGAATGTGAATATGTTCTATAAGCATCTCTGATCATAGCGTGAAAAAATAAAATTCCATTCTGCGAGAGACAAAGACCTTTTGCTTGGCAGCTAAGAGACAAAACTCCAATAACCTCAGTGAAGTTGCCTTTGCTTACATCAGAGCTGAATTTGACCAGATGGAAGCAGTTGCTGGTCTTGTTTCTGGTAACTGGAATATTTGTGTCCCTAGTACCCGAGGTTCTGAAGATGGGGGTAGGGAGCTATCACACTGGCACAAACCATGAAAGAGTCTCTGTTCCATGTGAGCTCAAGAGAGACATGGCCAGAAAGACTCAAAAATAGAAATACAGCAAAAGAACTTTTTTGAGAAGTAGTGGCTGTATCTTCCACTTCCTTTTAAAGTTACACCCCATAAAATAACGCCTGTGATACTAAATGGAACTAAATTAGGGTGCATCCTTTGTCACCTTGGCTGCTCTAACATCCCGTAGTGTGCACTCTGTCCTCCCTACAGTCTTCCTTTTTTAACATTATTGCCCTCAGTGATCTCTTTCTCTGTAAGCGCTTCAGTTTGCAAGACCTGCGTCCAAATATCTGCAAAGTGTAACTAACATCTGTGGATAAATAAGCAAAGACTAACAATTTATTGATAGGGGAGCATCCTAAGAACCTAATTAGCAAAACTGTAATCAGACATTTAATTTAAAATGGGGATCTCTCTTTCTCTCTCTCCCTTTTTTTTTGGATTGATCATTAGAACTGTTTTAATGGTGTGTGAGGTATGATGTGCAGAACTCCGTTCCATAGTATTTAACCAGAGGTCAGACATCAGGGCCTGATTCTCTGGTTCTTTGGGTACTTAGTTACAGTAGCACAGCTCCTTCATCCACAACCTCGGTAATCCAGCATGATTTTAGTTAGCTGTATGATCACTTGTCATGGGTGTGGCCAAATTTCCTGTGGTCCCATAAAGTTTGTTTCCAGCCACCAGTACTTGCTCTCAGTGTTCTGGGCTGTTATTTAGCTGGGACTAAGGGTGATACAAGGGCAGGGTCTTGAGAAGAGGCAGTATGAGGTGGAAGCCTAGTGGGTTGGGGTGTCACATTGCATGCTGCTCCTGGGGGAGCGGGGGGGACACTTGTGAGTGATGTCACCTGGCATCAGCAACATAGTTGAATCACAGTGAAGCTGAGGGATGTGGGCACCAGGGTTCCACCTGCTCCAATACCCCTGGCTGAGGTGGGCCCTGCTGCTGAGGAGCTGCTGGGCTGAACCATCAATGGAGGGGATGATGGTGGTTCCTGAGGGGTTTGAGTCACTGAAGAGGAAGTCCCTCTCTCTTCAACTCCAACCTGCCGCACAGCCCCAGCCTCTGGCTGCTGGACCTGAATCCTCTGCCCCCCCACCTCAGATAACTTGAGCCAGATGCTGAGGGGCAGTGGCCACCAGTGAATACAGGCCTGCAGTATCTGCATCCATTCCACTATTCACAAAGATGGTCTGTGGACATGAAGAGGATACCCACATATCTGCAGAGCTCTATGATCAGGTGATTTTCCTTTACTTTAATTACCCGGTTGTCAAACTGATATACTTTAGTGTGACTCATTTAAATTATTGTACCTAAAATCTCTCTTCACTTGATTTATTTAAAGGCTCTGAGGAATCAAGATATAAAAGCCTAAAATCAGAGTGTGTTACTTTAATGGAAGCTTAAAAAAAGATCAGCAGAGAATGCATTTGCTATGGATATATTTAATTTGTTTTATGCCATCAAATATCCTAATATATTAGAATGCTAAATCTAATTTTCTCATTTATTAAGCTCTTTTTAACAACAGGCTACAGCAGGGATTATGCAGTACATTTAAATAGTTTTTGCATTGTATTCCTGTAGGTTCAGTTTTTAGAAACTTTCTGGACTGCTCAGAATTGACCAGTCAAGCTTGTGATGTAGGCACGAAATATGAACAAACATAACAGACAGGTATATTAAGCTGGCACACTTGGACAAATATTTGTGTTTCTGATTAATGCCTCAAATGAAAATGAAAGAAAATCTTTCAAGTTTTAGTGTTATTGACAAGAGCCAGATGGATGATGCCCGAGGAAATTACTTAAATGTGCAAAGATTTGATGAAAACATGCAAGAATATGTACAGCTTTTCATAAAGCTAGAAACAATGCTCCAGTTTCACAGTATTTCTAGACAGCTTACTCAAGAAGGGCCACATTGCAAAAGCTTACCCACAACATTCATGTGGTGTAAAGGTATTACGCAGTGAGTAAAGGTAGCATAATTTATCCCACAGAACAGAAATGCTGTGTGGGGAACTGCAGCCAGTGCCTTGCTCTTGGAAAATACGTACTTAAATATATATACCATGGAAAAAATGTGTGGCAACAAACTGTTAGCATCCATTATCTAGATGTTTGTTCTGTCCATACATAGGTGGACAATGTTATGTACCTGTGCTTGTAGGCACTCTTCTCAAATCCAGAGGGTTGTTGTCTTGAGTAAACCACACACTTTCCTTTAAGATTCTAGAAATAAAATCTAATCAGGTGAGTTAGTAAATACTATATAATCAAAATGCAACTCCAGAAATAAAAGATATTGTGGTCAGTGTAAAAGGCACTGGACTGAGAATGATGATGCCTTAACTTTATTCTTAGCTGCATGACCTTGGGCACATCCCTTTGCCTCATTTTCGCCCTCTGTAAAAAGGGGCATCATTACCTCATGTGTCTTTGTAAAATGCTTTGAGAGTTGCTGATGCACAGCAGTAGGGAAGAGCTAAATATTAGTACACAGCCAAAAGTATCCAAGATGTAAATTTCCTTTTGCAGACAATATGTTTGTATCTTATGATTGGGAATAAATATTTTTTCAAGGCAATCATTGTGTTTTGACTCCTTAAACGCCTCTTATTTCCAACAACACAGATTCATACTGGGCTCATTCATTTCATGGAATGAAATCCTAAGTGCTATAAATCAACTTAGCACTTCTAACTTACCAGTGGAAGTTCTATCTCATTGTGTTTGCTGTTGAGTTCATTCACCAATTTAAGCCACAGGACAGTAATCTTAGTCACTGAAAAATGTCTAATACAGTCATAACATTCATGGCTAATTGCACTATCATCATTTACTGATTATTTCCTCTTTAGAGTGTAATGTGACAGAGATGAGGGGCCAGATTTACTACAGGTGTGGAAGCTGCAACCATGCTGAAGCAAATATTGGGTCTGTTTAGATCAGTGTTTTTAGATCTGAGCTACAAATCAGTTCAGTATGTTTGTGCCAGACACCCTGGTGAATATGTCATACAACTGTGATCTTTAATAAGGATACACAAACGTAATACAGTCATTAGACATAAACACATAAATGTGTGAGGTAATGTTAGCTGGAGAGTCTGCATGGAGAATGCCTGCCACTAAATTCTGAACTTGAAGGAATATTGCACATTGAAAACCAAGTTATGTGACCAGTTCATTTGATTTTTAAGCTCCCTTGATCACAAAGTGGAGCCTGCCTCCTTTGAAAAAGTACAGCCTCACTGGCGTGCTATAATCATATCATCTTTGCACACTGGTGCACCTAAAATTCAATGTTATAAATGGAATGCAGCTGGGGATTCATACTGCGCACCTTTCTGCTGGAAATAGGAGAAGGAGAGAAGCTTTGTGGATATCAATTTCACCTAGCTTGCATGTTCACTGAAGCTACATCTACACAGCAAAGTTATTTTGAAATAGGTTTGTGAGTGTCTACATGATGCTGCTGCTATTTCAAAATAATTTGAAATAGTGGACATCTTATTTTGAATTTGGTAAACCTCATTGTACAAGGAATGGCACCTGTTCTGAAATAGATATTTTGAAATAGGGTCTATATAGAGAGGAAATGGGGCTATTTTGAAATACGCTACTTGGAAATAGCTTATTCTGAAATAATTCTGCTGTGTAGGCCTGGTATTTTGGATTAGAGCCCCTGGAAGCTCTGCTGTGTATAGACACACTATTTTAGAATAATTGTGCTTATTCTAGGTCTTCCCTGTAGTGTAGATGCATTATTCTGGAATAACTTATTTTGGAATATCAACTCTAGAATAACCTTGCTGTGTAGACATACCCTGAGAGAACTGGTATCTGTAGGAACAACTCTGCTGGACTGGGTGCTGAACCAGTGAACATCAAACTTGTAAATGCTACCTGGAAATCTTGCACCTTTGTATGCAAAGACCATTGATCTGCCTGGAGCTCTGGGTTGGTCTGTTCACTAGTGACTCCTTTTTAACTCCACATAAGGGCTGTAACTAACTCCCCTCCACACCCTTTTGAGAAGTGTCGGTTTGCTAATAAATTTAACACACAGCATCCAGGGAGAGCATATATCTGGATCCAGCAGAGCAAGGAGTTTGTGAAACTAGAGTCTGGGCCGTGTAAGAGCCAACTCATGATTTTAATGCCATCTTCAAATTAGCATTATCCTAAATCCAGTAGCACTGACAAATTGAGGGTATTATTGATAGCAAAGAAAGGGTTAGCCTGTTTAGGGGTGAATCAAAGTGGACCCTCACCATACAAATGTTGATTTACACATTCTTGAGATCATCTGCATCAAATTCAGGGTGGTCAAGGCCCAAATTTCTTGGTCAAGATACAGTCAGTCAAGGCCCCAACCCCAGAAAAATAATATGAGATAATAATAGTTAATAATAATAACAATAATAAAATAAAAGGGATTTTGAGGTCTGTTCAAAATTGTCTTGTGGTCCAGATTTGGCCTAAAATCTGCCTGCATTATTACCCAAATATACATTGTAAAACACAAAGCAGCAGCCTCCCAGGCTCATTGGAACTGTGGATAGCTTAGAACTGGATGAACATCTGATAGAAAATTTCAGCAATAACACCAAGAATTAGCAGGAATCTTCATAAAGGATATGTATCCCTATGTAAAGAATTAATACTCCCACAGGTACCAGAAGAAAGTTCCTCTTCCTCTGGACCATATTTCCTCTACTGGCAAACATTATCAGCAAATTGGACACCTGCAGTTGTTCTGACTGCAGTTCCTTCCAGTCTTCCTTCTAATTTTTTTCCATCTGTGTGCAGAATAAATTTTGTTGTGTGCGCCAAGGCATGTGTGGATGTGTGCCACCAGTGCAAACATGTGCTGTTGGCTGTGGGTGCTGTGTTAATCAGCTGGCTGGCATTTGAATTTCTCCTGGGGAGCTGCCCAAGTGCTCAGTTCATAGGGGACACCAATTCCTTCCTACCTGCCAAGACTATGGCTGAAGTTTGTAGATTGTGTTCGTCTTCCTTAATTATCAGAAGTTTTAAACAGTCTGGGAAGATAAATATTTCATCTGGTTCTTTTTTCCATATCTAAATGAGATGCTGAGATTCTCAGTCAGTAAAGACCCTCTGATATTAGTTCACATAAACTCTGAAAGGTCACAGAGCTATAAAAGAGTTTGGAATCATTCAACATCTATCAGATACTTTTTGTACAGTGTAGGGCACAGCATAAGCCTCAAGGGTCACATACTTTGATTTCTCTCGCTCCCCATAATTGCGGGTTGGACTGCAAAGGCGCTTTCCACTTTCAAGTGCAATCCAAGATAACAAGTGCAATAATGCTGAAGTTTGTCTCAAATTACAATCAGCTATTTAGGAAAAATGCTCCTGAAAGACAAGTATCTTTACAAATGACAGAATATTTATTACCAATACCTTTAAAAAAAGATTACATCGGCTAGATCACTGATAAATATCATTTACACAGGGGGAGAAAACTACATAGGCTTTTTTTCTTTTCTTTTTTTTCTTTTTTTTGTTTGTTTTTGTGTTTACATAGAAGTAACCATATCAAACTAAGAAAGGAACACAGCTTGAAATACTGACAATATTTCTCTGGTTTACACCCCTGACTTTTACACAAGTGGAATCCCAATTATGAGTTACTGAATAAATATATTGAGAAGGTTTAAAAGTTAACTTGTATTAGTTTATAAGCAAAAAAGACAAGTTACAGGCAAATTCAAGCTACCAGAAAAAAAAATAAACCACTGCAGCGCATTTAAAGTTGAAAATTTTTATAGAAAATTCCATTGCCTTTTTACCAGCATAGATCCACCTGAGTGGACTTACAAAATTATCCCCTAATAACAAACAGTTGTTTACTCAAGAAGAGTTATTTTGCTGTTGATATTGTCATTTTCCAGTATGAGTCTATTCTTTGTACAAAGAGTCTGTAAAGAAACAAAGATTTCCTAGCACAGAATTATTGAGGGACCTTACAGACAGATACTTTGTAAATTAATTTGAAAAAAAAATATACTTGAGTGTTACTCACTAGAAATGTGATACATTTGTCAAATTCCATTTATGACCTAGACTCAAAAGACTCACTGATATAAGCAAACACAATTTTGTGATTAAATTATGAAGATTTATGAATTACATGTAAAATGTACAGTGAAAAGAAATACACATTCAGACAGTGGAACCCAGAATTACATGTAAATCTTAAAGACATGCATATTATGATAATAATTTCCTTGGTTTAAATCCAGAATAAAATAATTGATTTGAACAGGTGTTACTTTGGATTTATATCGAGGAAATTAAGGTCAGAATCTGATCCTTCTTTTGCTGTAGTAACTTTTGGCCTATGTTACAATAGGAAAAGATTACAACTAAGTAGTATCAACTTTAATGTCCAATTTAATATTAATTGTGATAAAGACAAAGCTACTTCAATACAGTAAAATGAAAGCTTCATCTGTGATGTTAACTTATGTTTATTGGCTAGGAACAAGAATCTGTATGCTCATTTTTTAAGTTTATAGCTGTTCTTGAAGGTTACCTCAGGTTTATCCTGCTTACTTATCTGATCCAAAATGAATAATATCTTAAGCACTTACTTTAGCGTAGGAACCATCATAATTGCCATTTAAATACAGCTGCCTTGACTTACAAACCAAGTCCTAAACAGTTCTCCCAATGTATACCTTTGCAAAACTATACAATCAATTTGTAACCAATTTACTGACAACAACTTTGAACTCTCAGTCCTAAAGCAAAAAATTCCAAACAATATTTTTATGATAGTGTTGTTTGTAGCATCTTATAGCAGAGGAAAAATTAATATCTACATCGTATGTTAACTTTAAAAAATTCTATAAAACACTAAATATATAATAAAAATATGCATATAAGGACATATGTAAACTGCTTTGGTAACATCATATTACAGATGTTTTCAGTGCATTGCAGAGTTTCCAAGGAAACTTCAAACAAAGCTATATTTGCTTTGAGGAAGTACTGTATAATGCCATTCCTAAAGAAGCATAAAACATTTTTTTCCAGTAGTAAGATGTACTTGAACAACAATATTACTTAGTACTGGGCGTCTTCAAAACAACTAGCTAAATGTTGCTTATATTATAAACAGGAAGTCCTTTATGCAATTTTTGTCATAAACTTGATCTAGCTGTGAGGGATATCATTATCGTGCTGATGGCTGACAATGTACATGCATTAGAAGTAGAAGTGCCAGATCCTCTCGCATAGGCATCTGGGAAAAGGAAAGAAAGAAAAGGAAGAGTAAGGAAAGTAAGATCCAGCCCACAGCCATTAAAACCTGCCAAGATGCACCCCAAAATGCATTTGTCTGTAAAATGGGTAACAACCTACAAATGGGGATGTGCCCTCCAAAGGTCAGTTCGGCGATGGACTTGAGTTCAGTTGTTCCTGCAAAGTTTATCCATTTGCACCGTGGGCTATGAATCTTACTACCTCTGCTTTTATGGCATGGGCGAGTCAAATTCCCAGAGGAATCAATCCACTTTAGCCAAGCATATTGCATGCCCAGGATTGGTAAATCTCACAGTCCCAGTCTGAGGAACACACAGGGATGATGGAATCAAATTGCTGTTTCTTGGAACTAACGCTCTCTTCTCCCTTTCTAGATTCTGTTTATTCAGTGGGACCTACTTGTTTCATTAGTCATTCTATACTATGGATTTTATTTGAATTCCCTCAGTCCTGTGTGTTCAAGGTACATTCAAAATTCTATTATTGCATGGAAGATATCTCTTTAGAACAGAAGAAAGTTAAAGATACTAAACAACATACAGGATGAGATGATGGGCCAGATCCTCATATAGCTATGCTGATTTACACCATCTTAGAATTTGTTCTGATAGATTTTGTGATCCCATATGTTGTGTCAGAGAGAGTAACAACAGGTGTAATACTGGATTTTGGTCTTATGATTTTCTGGATTGATGCTTACTTTCCAGACTTGTTGGTATGAGCAAGGTACATATCTACATAGGCTACATTTCTGATTTTACCTATTACCTTCTACACTGCTGTAACGCTACTGACTTCAGTGGAGTTACTCTGTAAGGGCAAAAGCAGGTCTTTTGAATGGCTCTATCTGAGAATAGCATTCAAAGCGCTGAGAAATATTAAAGATTCCCTGTAAAACCACCAATCTGGATTTAAATCCAAACCTAATTAAACACCACAAGTGAACATGACACAGTCCTAAACACTCCTTTCAGGACATCTATAAACACCCTCCCCTCTGCAACAAGTCTCTAAACTTGATGTCTTACTCCCTCAGCTCTGATCCTGCTTGGGGAACTTCGACCAACGCAGCTGGATTGGGGCTCTTCTCCTGACTTTCCCAAGTTATGAGTCAAATCCTGACATCAATATTTCAGTGGGAGTTTTGATTGAGTAACGATGGGAGGCTTTGGCCCATAGCTACAAACTCCACCACCCACATGACTAAACCAGTTTGTTGGCTGCAGCATCACTCCAGGAAATCACTTGGGCAGGTGGGACATAGCCATTTTATAAGACCACTGCATTGTAATAGCTATTCCTTTTGCTATCAGCTTCTCTACAGAGATAAAGCCTCTAAATAAGTAAATATGCACCCAACTTTCAGAGACAGACTGCTGTAGAGTGGCAGTATAAATTAATACGTTTTTGCACATCAAAGCAAAGACTCTGTGGTCAAATTGTGGTGGAACAACAGATTCAATACATTGATTCTGAACGGACTATCAAAACCCGTAATAATAAATTACAGAAAAAAAAAACACGTCAGTCTAGGAATGCTCAATAAAATGCTTTTACTATGCTGTTGTATATTGTTTATTATTGATAAGGGGCCAATCCATAATATTGGGTGTGAATGCCCACAGATTTTGTGACTGTTCAAATCTGAATATGAGGGCAGTAGCCAGGGCTCCCTCTAATTTCTTCCATCCATGCATAGAATAAATTTTTTTATGTGCACTTAAGCATGCATGGATGTGCACTGCCAGTAAAAACACCTGTTGCTGGCTGTGGGTACTCCGCTAATCAGCTGGGCAGTGTCTGAGTGGGGGGGCTGTCCAAGTGCTCATATAACTGCCTACAGGCAGGCTGGAACCTAGGATCTCTGGCCCATAGTGCAGGTGTCGCTACAGTTTGAGCTGAAAGCCAGCTGGCTCTCAGTTTAGGCTGTAGAGAATACTCATTCTTTCTCTGTGAAGTAGTCTAGGTGCCACTACTCAGGCCAATGAACCATACATAGGTGTAAGGGTTAAACTCAGTTCAGCTGGAATACCAGTTGTGGCTCAATCTCATCTCGACTTTGCTGTTTCTCAGCATACCTATCTGTGTACATGTAGTATTGGGCAAGTTTGAGGCCTGCCTTCATTAAGATGGAATGCTCCAGTTTGCTTGCACAAGCCAGTTTCTTTGTGGCTGCAACTGGTATTCTGCATCTGCAAAGTGGGCCACAAGGCCACCAACAGCTCAATTTCCATGTGCAAAACATTGGGATGCCACCTGAAAATGTTGGCCCTTGATACATGAACCATCCGCACACCATGGTCTGGAGACACAAGCACAAACCCCCAGATGACAATGCTCTTACTTGAGATCTTTGGAATTCGGATTTGTTCGCTGCTGCTACCGTCGCCTCCATCACTAAATGGCTTTATTTCAATGATGTAGTCTTCATCAACAGGCAAGGACAGTTCCACAGATGTTTTATTTGTTTTGATTACGGATGTGCTGCTCTGTCTGTTCCATCTGTAGAAAACCTACACACCATTGGTGTGGGGCAGTAAAGAATGGAGGGGAGGAGAGAAAAGAGAAAGGGTTGAAATGACCATCTCCATAAGAACCTGAGGATTTACTATTGATTCTTCCCTTCCTTGAGCAACACAGAATCATCTCCATTATCATCAGCATGGCACATTTCATAGATGCGCTGGTCTGAACCTGCTGGGTGCGCTAGGCAGCCATGCTTGTGAATTCTTCACGTTGTGCTAATGTGCAGCCAATGGGCACTGAGGGATAACTATGGAGGGAGGTTGCAGAACATGACTCTTGTTGGAATTCTGAGATGTTGCCCTGTCAGAAAGTGACACAACATTCAGCAGAGGCCCTCTGTCTCAGGGTGATTAAACTTCATTTTCCCCCTCAGCTGCAGCAATATCAGAAGCTCTCCAGCATGGCCAGCTGTTGCATGCCAGCGCGCTTCAAAAGTGCAATCTAGCTTGTGGGTCAGCCACGGGAACTAGTTCTGAACAGGCATTTCTGTGCTCTGTATTCACTGCTTTGTTGGGAGGAACAGGAGAGAACTTCTACTGGAAAATAAAAAAACAAACAAACAAAAAAACCAAAGGTGATTCTGCTTTGACTTGTGATCAGATGAGCCAGACATAAAACACCCTTCCATTCCAAATACTAACCAGATGCTTATTAACTTTACTCAGAATACCTGTGTTCCTCTGCGAATATCCCTCTCTTCCCATTTAGTATTAGGGCACCTTAATTTATACCTGCTAACTGCAAGTAGCTGAATTCAACTCTCCTTAAATTAGAGAGATTCTTAAGCCACCTTTCTCAGTTCTGGGCACCAGAGACATCAAATTCAGTATCATCTTAGTCCTTACTAAGGATCAAACTAAAATAAATCCTTTGGCTTATTCAGAGATGTCAAAACATCTTATTATAGCGCTTCAGAAAAGTGGACTGGAGTATTTGATACAGCATCCGAAGCAGCTTCACAGAATAAATTGCTTCTTTGATTTACCTTCTGTCTTTTCCTAAGATCTGGAAATTCAACTTATTTAGTATATAAACCCTGTCATGAAATAGCATATTTCCAGGGGAAAAAAAGGTGCATTTACTCTCTGCATACAAATGCAACAATGTGGTGGTACAACTGTAACACAAAAGAAAAAGAGAACTACGCATTTAGATGAGAGGGCTTTGGAAAGGTCAGAAGGGCCTCTCTTCTGTCATTTCAGGCTGACTTTTGGATTGAATTTTGAACAAAAAAATGTGCAGTGAAACTTGGCCAGAACTGCTGAGATTCACTGGATTTGGATGGAAATTTTGAGTTTTGCTCATATAAAAATGTGGTCTAGACTGAGTCAAACATCAGTGCACACAACTGTGCAACTAGGGCCAGGTTCATGAGTGTAAGTGAATCTGGCTGGCGTTTCATATTCCTAAGAAAACCTGAAACCTAGTAAGTTTTTCCATCGTTTCAGGTTCCATTGCAAAGGGTCTGCACAGCTTGTGACCCAGGGTCACTTGCTGGCAATTGCCATCATTACTTTCCCCAGGCCAAAATCTTGCACTGCCTGGCATAATTTCAGGACTGATTTCTACGCAAGGTCTCTCTCCTTATAATTTGTACGCTTCCAAAATTGCCATTAACAGGGACTTCACTCCCTCCTTCCATCTGCTTCATGAGCAAAGCTGAACCATCAAGCAAGCACTTGTATTTGCCCCGATGACATCTCAAGGTCCCTTCCAGTTCTATGATTCTATTCTGTGTGAAAATCTCAGAAGAGCTGAATGTGATGAGTTCATCACAGGCCTACTATTAAGAGGCAGATAATGCAGATAAATAACCAATTTTATGTGGCCGTGCTAAGAAGTTACCCACTTTGTATCCTTTCACTTCTGATTCATTATCCAGTGCTTTTACTTGATCCCAGTTCAGTATAATCTTGGAGTCAGATGAATTCCATACAATGTTTCCAGGGGGCTGACTCGGTGCTATATTAAAATATACAAAATATTATATCATTAAATAGAAATGTTTTCTAGCTGAATCCATCTAACTACTTGCATGGTTTCCATCCTCATAGTACACCTACAGAATCCTAAGGTTTTGGTAAATTAATGAGCTGTTACACTGAGGTATATGTTCCAGATCAGAGAAGGTGTTACACAACCAGTGATACACATAAAAAGGGATTCAGTCAGATGACTGTGACCAGAAAAGAGAGCCACCTTGAATGAGGATATGAATATTTCACTTTCCTGCACAGCAATGCTTTCAGAAGAGCTGTTTAAAACCCCCCAAACCACCAGCACAAGCCTTACAAAACTACTGCAGGATGTACTTAGCTACAGAAAACCTCACAGCACCATAAAACTCGAGAGAGACTCTGAAAATTCCAACAAGGAAAGTGTTTGTTGGCCTCCCAATGTTAGACCATGAGCACAGCATATACTCACGTGGCTTTCTGGTTGTAACATTGACTGTGGCACTAGATGGTCCCATCCCTGCAGTGTTGTATGCCCTGACAGCTAAATGATACAATGCATTGCCTTTTAAATTAGTGACTTTTGTAGATGTTCGATTGCCAATAGTCTTGATTTTTCTAGCATTTTCTTCCTTATCTTCATGTCTCCAACATCTAACCTGAAAAAAGCAAACAAAAAAAAAAAACCAGAATATGTCCATTTACCTACTTAAGTCAGTGTAATTAAGCCTATCCCTGTCTTCATTCTTCACAGCTATGCTTCTGCAGTAAGTGAAATCCCAAGACTAATAATGTAAAATTTATCCCTCTCATTAAAATGCCCTGGGACATTCACTCTCCTGGAAAGGAGAACTGTAGTAAGACAATGTTCCAGCTTCACTCTGTAAATTTTGACTTTCTCTCACTCTTACAGAAGACCACAACTGGAGATGCTGACTTCTGTTCATAAACCCAGAGGTCTGTGCTTCTGACGGGCAACGCACTCTGAGTCAAGAAAATGAAACAATGAACTGTGTTAAGTCTGTTCCAGACTGAGATCACATTTTATTCTCATACCTCATAACCCTGTATCCTTCCCTTACTCTGATTCTCCTGTGGAGAGGCCCAGTAAACTTCAATGTCTGAAGCAGAAAGGCTTTTGGCAAAGACGTTGGTTGGAGCTCTGGTAGGTTCTAGATGTACAGATGGAAGGGAAAAAATGAAAGGTCTCAGTGTAGGTTCTATGTTTAATTTTGCTACAAACCACAGGGTTTAATCCTGTCAAGAGAACAGTGAGGCAGCCAAAGGAAAATGTTTCAAAATTTGAAATAGTGACCTGCCAGGACTAGGTACGAATTCATTATGCCAGTGTGTGATTAAATAATCAGATGTCATTGTTAATTCGAACACCATTTATTGGTATTAGGACAGGAGAAATATTTTCTAATTAGTGGACATAAATTCTTGTTAAATCTCAGTTGAATTCTCTCAAGATGATATATTCTGTTTCTGTTAATATCAAAAGATTTTACTGCGACTATCAAAAGAATTATCAAAACAAAAAGCAGTCAAGTAGCACTTTAAAGACTAGCAAAATAGTTTATTAGGTGAGCTTTCGTGGGACAGACCCACTTCTTCAGACCATAGCCAGACCAGAACAGACTCAATATTTAAGGCACAGAGTTCTGTGCCTTAAATATTGAGTCTGTTCTGGTCTGGCTATGGTCTGAAGAAGTGGGTCTGTCCCACGAAAGCTCACCTAATAAACTATTTTGCTAGTCTTTAAAGTGCTACTTGACTGCTTTTTGTTTTGATAGTGTATAGACTAGCATGGCTTCCTCTCTGTTACTATCAAAAGAACTGGTTGTGATCACCATTTACTATAAATCCAAGCAAGGATTAGGTATTGACAGAGCTGGCTATTAAACCCTTTCAAAAACAGTTAATGTGCCTCATGCACCAGAGTTCAAGACAGTACAAAAGACAGAAGTAGAGTGTCTCACATACACTACCTTCTTCTGCAGAATATACAACTGTCACCGGGCTAAAAGAACCTTCCCCTTTATTGTTATACACGCCCACTTTGACTTCGTAGGGAGTGAATGGTGGCAAGCTCTCGTTTCGAAACACGTATCTGGAGGCATCAGAAGAAGCTACCACAGTCTGCATCCAGCTTACTGTGCCAAAGGGTCGGAATGCCACCACATAACCAAAACCACCTCCATTCTGTAATTCTTCAGGCACGGTCTATAAAGAGGGCAGATCATACACAGAATCATCAGTGGTGTCAGGGACTGCATGGATTTATTCTTCTGTCTTGCACGCTGTCCATTTTTTGTTTGCTCCCTTTAAGAAACCCCCTCCTAAATGGCATATTGAAAACAGGAAATAATTAGGCAGAGCACCTAAATGCCAAAGGTCTGCAAAGCAGCTCTTCAGTCATATAGAAATTCCTGTAAAAACATCCTGAGTCACATCCCCCCTGCAGACCCAGCTGTCTACAGTAAGGTAATAGTACCTATCTCTGTAGCATATCCCAGCTAAGTTAAATCCGCAGAACAGCTCCTGTTTTTCTTCACTGACTTTTCCATCTGCATATCTACATTAACATGTGACTCCACTGTTCATATAAACTGACATCAACCATGTGTGCTTGCTATTCAGACCTCCAACTTTATAACTAAGCAAGACAGCAGTCTGTGTGCTCCTCTGGCTACTATGTGTGCAGCTTCCAAGCTTCTGGTCATGGTAAGTAGCTTGTTTTCAGGCAAAGAGCATGACATGAAGTATATTAATAGCTGCAAAACAGCAGTGAGTGACATCATAAAAATGATGGAGAATGACAGGCAAATGATGTACCATGTCTAGCAGAAGACATTTGCTCCTTTGAGGTCACTCTTGTACATGCTGCAATTGCTTAGGCTCATATTTTTAACTTTAGAAAAGGAACATGAGGAATAAAAGCCTCAAGTCATAAAAAGCATTCCTATACAGGATAGCACTCAATTATGTGCTTTAATCTCACAAACGTCAACAGATCTTAAGTGTGTGCCTAAGTGCTTTTTCTAAGTATCAGAGCAGAGAAAACGTGACTGGAAGTGAGTATTCCATAATCAGCATTACATGGATTGAAAAATACAGAAAATGATGGCGAGGGGCTCATTTTGAGGAGTTTAAAACTAAGATACTTGTCAAGTATAATTCAAAGTCATGGATGATCTTTTTGACATCTCTCTGATACTTCTAAAAAAGTTCTTTAAAGGATTCAGTGAAACAAATTAGTCCGAAGGAGGATAAGTCAGCTAAGCCATGTGGTGAGGATAAAACACATTTACAGATTTTTAATAATCTTAAAAAATAACTCCAATGACTCAGAGCTGCCAGGTGCTCAAAAGAAGTGTTGAGCATGGGCAGTATCATATCTAGTGATGTTAATGCCTAGTTTCACTCGCTTCTTTGTACCACAATATGAAAATAAGAGCAGACAAAACAACCAATGTTTCACTCTCAATTGCCTTCAAGAATTTTCCACCTTTGATTTTTGTTCTAGGCTTTGTGCTAGGCTGAAAACTACTGGTGAAAGTTCTGTAATGATGCACTATTACTAGTGCCACCTTGAGATCATTTACTATTATACAACGAAGATAACCCAGCACAAATCACCTACAAATCATCATGTAAATCAGCACCTCTCAGTATTTGGTTTCTTGAAACTTATTTTATACACCAGAGGCTGGACTGAATAGCCAGATCAGAGGATGGGCAGATGTGTAGAGGAGCAAGAGTGGAGGCTATGGAGATGCATCCTAAGGTGGAGGACAAAAGGATCTTTCCCTTTCTCTCACCAAGTCCACCGCCTAGCCCAGCCCATCTATGATCAGCATGGGCAATGCAGAAGTGCAGGACTCATTGTGGAGCTGAGGCCACTGCCACACAATTCTGCACACTTCCTGTGCCATCCACTCACAGCCAGCTCTACCACTCCTGCACAACCAATGTGTGTTATTTGTGCCATTTCTTGGACAGTCTCCATGGGAACAGAAGAGCAGGTTGGACTTAGTCTGATTGAATCAAAGTCACAAACCTTTTCAATAAACAGGCGAGTCTTATACTCACAAACACAGGGCTAAATCAGCAGTAACGCCACCGGAGAAGGGATACACTGGGGTAAAATCAGTTAGCATCAACATCACGCATGTGCTGTACATTATCAAAGTGATGCATTAATTCTCCCATTGGTTTATACTTCATTTACCTCCCAGGTGATGACCAGCTCTGACTTGCTCCCTCCTCCTCCACTGACGTTAGCTGGGGTGACTTCAGGAACTGTGTAAAAGAAATGTAACTGTAGGTACCACTGACAGCACAAATGGTTCTTTTAGAAGCTAGAAGGTTGATGGGGCACTCTGTGGAGTGTGGGTAGCTACACCTCACAGTGAAAGGCAAGCTGCCTGCACACTGTCATGTGGAGCTATAGTGAAGAACCCTGGTGTGGAGAGCCTTCCCACAAGACTGGAGTCTTTCACTTAGGGAAAGGTTCCAGCAGTGGTGAGCTGTCCTTTCCATGGTGCTAGAACCTTCCCTGTAACATCACCTTGCTGGGGCAGGCAGAGCATGGGGGCATAGTGTTGCGTAGGATACATACCTTAGTGGTTCAGGTGTGTCTTTACTTGGCTAAGCAGTGTCATAGTATGTACTTCTATTTATACCTGTGTGGGAAGGTGTGAAATGTATGTACTCTACACTCTGCTTGAAGGAGCACAAAGTGTTGATGTACCTTGAGAGGAACAGACCAGAAACTCACCTCTGATCTATAGAAAAAAGTCAGCATATTGTACTCTGCTCTACAGAGTATTTCCTCCACACAACCACGGGACAACAATGGAATTTCTAGACTGATTCATATCAGGGCTCCATCATATCTTCAGTGGAGGGTCATTTCACCTTAAATGCTCCTTGTCAGCCAGGCTACACAGGACATGAGGGAATTGGGGAAGTCTTCCTAGTCATGTCCTTCTAGAAAGCATGGAATAAAGCCCATCTTGAGTCTAATTATTTTCCATTAATAGTGGGTCTTATCCACAAAAGCTAATAAATTAATGTGTTAGTTTTTAAGGTGCTACAGGACTGCTTGTTATTTGTGAAGCTACAGACTAACACAGCTACTCCTCTGAATCTACTCTATTTATGTGAGTTCTTTGTGAATGTTATACCTTGAGGCAGAGGAGAAACTAGATAATATAGCTGTCACATAGAAAACACTTCTTAACCTTGTTCCAGGTAACCTGATGCTTATAGTAAAGTGCTCTTTTAGCAAGACTTTATAGGGTTTCCCCTCTACCACTTACGGGCCTCTTCAGTTCTTCTTTTCTCGGATGGTTTGCTTGGCTCCCCAATCCCAATAAGGTTGGCTGCAACTGCTCGGAATTCATACTCAACCCAAGGGTTTAAACCCACCACGGTTGCAGTGAATGTCTTGCCATCAATGATATCTGGAACTGAAATACACTCACATATTAGGAGAGTGAGAGATGGGTATTAAGAGCAAGTACATTTATTCAGTCATTGAACAGCAGTAGCCTTTTGATCCCTAGGCACAGTCTTGAAGCTATTAGACAACGGGAAATCACCTTGAGAGCAGAATGATTCCAATCTGGGGCCTCTGTGTGTTTTCCCATTTTGTGAACTCTTTAACATGGGGAAGCAAAACAGGCTATATACAAACAATGTGCAGCCATTAAGGAAATCAATGCTGTAGAAATTGACTTCTCATCCTCACAGATGATGCTGCTGATCACCCCAAAGATGTAATTAAGTATCATTGTTGTCATCAATTTGTACGTTACCATCATAGCAATGTATAAAAGTTGAAAGAACAAAACAAAATATTTCTCCAAAAATACAATGCATAAAAATGGGTGACAAGGAGTATTTGAGTTATACTACTGCAAGGTTGGCAAATCATGAAAAGGATTAAGAAAGACCAAATGTATTGTTGTTGGAGCTTGATAGGAAATGGTTTTTCCATTTCTTGAAACTTTTTGAGATTTCAGCCATTCCCCCTCTCCCCCCATTCCACTCTGAGATAAACCCAAAATCTTCTGAAGTTTTTCAGTGGCAAATGAGAGAAACCCACCCCATAATAACCAGGTCACTCACCTCAGATGTGGAAGATGCTCATGGGAATTGTTGATTCAGACTAGTAACTTGAACCAGAGTACTCTACATCTCAGGCAAGTGCCCTAACTACCAGGTTGTCAGCTATCCTCAAGCAGGTAGGTGGGACACGTGCAATATTCCCTCTAATCTTTTCCATCCACGTGCAGATTTTTTCCACCCATGCATGGAATAAATGTTTTTATGTGCACTGAGGCATGTACAAATATGCACCACCAGGAGAGGCAAAAAGCCCTAGCTTTGGGTGCTCTGCTCATCAGCTGGGTGACATTTAAATCTCTTCTGAGAAGTTGCATAAATGCACAACTTTCAGAAAACATTGTCTCATATACCTGTCTGTTTCTCTCTCCCTGCCAAACCTGAGGAAACTTTGTTGATGTAAGTTTTATCTAGACTGGTAGGTTCCTGGAAAAAAAAATCAGTTTCACTGAACTGATACTTTAAGACAAAAAATGGTTGTCATGAAAAGTTCCCAACCAGATGTAATCACTGGGCTGGAGACACACATTAGGTTCATTGTTAATTTTAGTCACCCTACACATGTGTGTACCTATCGATCAGTTTTCACATATACAGAACTCTTTCATGGCCAGCTTTAGTCACTACTGAGTGCTGTGTTTACCTGTGTTCACTGCTTGCCATCCCACAGAGAAAGGGGTCCTTGCTTGAATGACATACATAGTAATAGGGCTGTGATTATCTGCTCCTGGCCTCCAGGATAACTGAGCTGTAGTGTCAGTGATTTCATCTATTGTCACAGCTTCCGGGGGGCCTGGTGGACCTGTTATAAAATACATACAAGAAGTTCAACTCAGCTCACTGAGATGACCTAATACAGAAGGTAAAGGAAGACATGTTCTATTCGTCATTTAAGATTCAGAACAGAAAACTCAACCTTAGAATCGCAAGGTTCTGGTTGTTGCCTCTGGCACCTAGATATAGAAGCAGCCCTACCTGTTTTGCCACTCAACATGAAAAATGTTTTGGGCACATACCCCCTCACAGTAAGATAACCAAAAACACCCTAAAACCCAACAAACCCCACAACAGCTAAATATTATCCAATCAGCAAAGCAAAACAATGGGTGGCCAATCAAACAGAGCAAAAAGAGCTGGCTAATCAGCATGAGGCAAAACCAGCCAGTCAGAACAGAGCAAAAAAGAATTACACCATGACATGGTGGTGCTCCAAGGAAGTTGATGCACTGGGTGACCGCTCAGTTTGCCCAACACTAGAACCACTTGCACCCAGACCTCCTTATGACTTTATTGGCAGACCAGGAGTGCAGTGCCTCAAGGTAATTCAAGAGAATTTCTGTAGTTGAAGTAGATGTTACAGCAGAGAATTTAATTAGGAAAAACACATAAAAATGTGGTTAAATGCTTTTTAGACGATTTAAATTAATGCTTAAATACTTTGCAGAATCAGGGCTTTAAAGCAATACTATACACAGGTCAGTCACTTCACTGTAGTAATAATCCAGTACAAGTAGTTTAGAATTTGTGCAGACCTCTGCGTGAAACAGCTTTTAATAGAAAGGATTCAGTATCAATGGCCTGAAAAGAATGAATCTGCAGAACTAAATCCAAGAGAAGAATCACAAAAGTTTGGTCTCCTAATTCCAAGAAGTCAGAGTCTTCCTCTTCACTAATGATTGAAGTTGGAAAAACTTGGCATGATATCCACTTGGGGCTCCTTTGGTGATACACAAAGTGGGGATTAGGACTAAGGAGGATTCTAACCCTAAATCCATTGATTGGTCTGTGATGAAGGTGGCTCAGGAGGCTGTGCCCTACCCTCTAGTAAAGGGCGAGGAGCTATGTTGAGGCTCACGGTGAACCACTGAAGAGAATCATCAGACCTCCATGACAGGACTATAATACAGTTAAAGATATGTTTAAAACCTGGTTAAGAAAAGACTTTACTAGATATAAAATAAAAATGTAAAATAAAACAATACATAAAATAAAAGATATAAAAATAAGACTTTTTTTTTTACAATTCTCTTCCCCCTCACCTTCCCCATTTTTTCCAACTGCCAAAGGAAAAAATTCAAAGATATTTTTGCAAAATTTAGCAGATTATGGACTTACAATATTTTCCAGCTTTTAAGTCTAAATTAATTAGACCAATTCGTCACCTAATGTCTTATATAAATATCCCTCAATATAACATCTCTTTAGATTGGTTTTTTTGCAGCCAGTCTGCTCAAGTGTTTTACAAATTAGACAATAAACCCTCCTCAGAAATAAAGCAGCTGCTGTGACATTTTTAACTTTCAAGACTCTGGGAGAACACAATCCCACAAGATAGTCTGGTAACACCCTAGAAGTTCTTCTATATTATACTAATTAAATCGACTGAAAACTAGAAACTTGGCTGGAAAAGGGAGAGAAGAAAATAAAGTGAAATTAAGATACCAATCTACCAAATAAATCTGAGATAGGTGACTTATTTGTTATTTCTATAATCACAGAATCATAGAATCATAGAATACTAGGCCTGGAAGGCACCTCGAGAGGCCATTGAGTCCAGCACCCTACCCCAATGGCAGGACCAAGTACTGTCTAAACCATCCCTGATAGACATCTATCTAACCTGTTCTTAAATATCGCCAGCCATGGAGATTTCACAACTTCCCTTGGCAATATATTCCACTGTTTGACCACCCTGACAGTTAGGAACTTTTTCTTAATGTCCAACCTAAGCCTCCCTTGGTACAGTTTAAGTCCATTGCCCCTTGTTCTATCCTCAGAGGCCAAAAAGAACAAGTTTTCTCCCTCCTCCTTATGACACCCTTTTAGATACCTGAAAACCACTATCACGTCTCCCCTCAGTCTTCTCTTTTCCAAACTAAACAAGCCCAATTCTTTCAGTCTTTCTTCATAAGTCACATTCTCTAGACCTTTAATCATTCTTGTTGCTCTTTTCTGGACCCTCTCTAATTTCTCCACTTCTTTCTTGTTCTGCGGCACCCAGAACTGGACACGATACTCCAGCTGAGGCCAAACCAGCACAGAGTAGAGCAGAAGAATGACTTCTCGTGTGTTGTTAACAACACACCTGTTAATGCATCCCAGAATCATGTTTGCTTTTTTTGCAACAGCATCACACTGTTGACTCACATTTAGTTTGTGGTCCATTATAACCCCTGGATCCTTTTCTGCTGTAGTCATTCCTAGACAGTCTCTCCCCATTCTGTATGTGTGAAACTGCTTGTTCCTTCCCAAGTGGAGCACTTTGCATTTGTCCTTATTGAACTTCATCCTGTTTACCTCAGACCATTTCTCCAATTTATCTAGATCATTTTGAATTATGACCCTATCCTCCAAAGCAGTTGCAACCCCTCCCAGCTTGGTATCATCTGCAAACTTAATAAGCGTACTTTCTATGCAATATCTAACTCGTTGATGAAGATATTGAACAGAACCGGTCCTAACACAGACCCCTGCGGAACCCCACTTGTTATACTTTTCCAGCAGGATTGAGAACCACTAAGAACTACTCTCTGAGTACGGTTATCCAGCCAGTTATGCACCCACCTTATAGTAGCCTCAAATTGCCGCAGATATGCTTGCTAAACATTATCTTTTCAGTTTTCTTTTTGCTTTGTACCCTCTGACATAAGGTACCTATTTTTTTTAAATTCTAGATTTGAATACCTCACCATAGCAAACCTGTGCTATTAATTTAACCTCATATGAAATACCATATTAGATATGTATTAAGGCTTTTTCTTCTTTGTACTTCTGAAAACACTTGTATGGGGTGCAGTCTCTTTCCCCATGCTTGTCACCAAAGTATCTTAGTGGTTCTTTTCACAGGAATCATCTTTGTACGTCCCTGTAAGGTGGGTAGGGGGAAGAACAGAACAATCTATCTCATGTTCTCACCCATGACCATAGTACCTGAGTGTCTCACTTGAAATTTGTTAGCTATACTGAAGTCCTTAGTTGACTTCATGGAGTCTCTGGCTCCCCTCATTTTCAGGAGATCAAACTATGGGTTAGTATTTTTTATTTTTTTATGGGTTTTTATATTTCATTTTTAGGAGGAATAGGGGTGTTTGGTGTCAGCCTGCCTATTATGCAAAGTCAAAAATATGAACAAAGTGTTAGTGTAATGAGAAGGAAATACATCTAGACAATGCACAGACCATTCAAGGTTATGAAAGAGCCAGTATTCTTGCCCATGCAGCGCTGCTGTCTTTTTGTGAGGTAGGGTCTGCCAACATGAGTATGAAATGCCTGAACATAGCAAAGACATTTGATCCTTCCACTGCTCCTCAGTTACGAGAACATAGGCCATAAACATCTAAAGGATGGCTTCCCTCTTCTGGGAGATATATAGATCTTTAACGGTATGAAGACCTGCAGCTCATGAACATAGGCCTGCAGTTCCCTAAGCAGAGTCCAGCCTGCGATGGCCATCTGGTAGCTCATGGGAACCACTGGAGAAGAGGACTAGCAGAGCTGGACTGCTCCTGATTAGGAGAGATGTCTGACTCCACAGATTGACTCAGATGTGCTACTTAAGCCAGCAGGAGGACCAGGAAGTTATCTGAACTAAGTGAATCCCTGGTTGGCTGCCAATTTAGACCCTTCATAAATTCAGACCTCCTGATCCTTGCCTGGTTCCTGTCCTCCTTATCCCAGACCTTCCTCTACTGCCCATTCACAGTTTCCTACCTCGCTCCAGCTCCCTGCTCTTTTGCTCTACCCATGACTCTGATTCTGGGTTTGACGCTTGGGTTAACTCCTACCCCTGGTTTCTGACTGTGACCACTTAATATGACCACCCATAGCCTAATCATATCAAACAGCTCCCTGTGGATTGGGGGTGTCTCCACGTTAACCTCTAGTAAGTAGAGCTGGGCAAATAATTGATTTGCAGTTCAGTGGCAGCTCAAGAAAAAATATTTTAGTTTGGATTGAACTGAATCAGAAATGTCTTGGTGAATAAAAAAAAGTCTGTTTTAGACCAGGATTTGCATCCATATTTCAAGTGTGTGCTCCAACTGCTGGGCTAAAGGTTATCATATGCGGAACTACATCACTACTTCCTCCTCCTCCTCCTCTTCCATCCATTTTGAGACTAGTCAAAACTATTGGTCCCAGTTTACGAATAGTTACAGGTCAAGCTGAAATTGCATTTCTTTTGGTCACATAAACTATTAGGCTTTGTCTACACTGGCAATCGCATGACCAATCTTTTGTCACTCACTCGGGCTTAAACCCTCCCTGCCCCTCCAGTGACAAAACTTTACTGTGGCAAGTCCTAGTGTGAATCTGTGAATAAACCAGAATAAACCTGTGAATAAACCAAGCACCGCTTACTGGGGGTGGAAGTCTTTTGTCACCAAAAGTGCTGCCAAACAGTGTTTACACTGCTTGACTTCTAGTGATATGGCCGACACAGCTGTGTGGCTAAAAGCTACGTAGTGTAGACCAGTGGTTCCTAACCTTGTCAGTAACACGGTACTCTTCAATGAGACAGACAATTCTACAGCACACCCACTTTTTCTTTTCAGCTGAATCGGTTGTTCATAAACGTCACATGTACTTAGCTTACGGTCTTACTAGAGAAGTTTGCAACATAGCAGTGCGTACAATGATCTAAACAAGGATCAAATGCATTAATGTTTCAAATCCACCACAGAATACACCATCTTCGACAGCAAACACAGACAAATTTTCAAAATCTGCTCAACGCCATGCTAGGGATGTTGAGTAAATGAGTAATGAGCAGGCTCCCATCACTGCCTGCCTGTTGGAGCCAGGCCATGGCATTTAAACTGTGTCCCAGTGCGAACAGGCTCCTGCCCTCCCTCCCTTCCACAGTAGGGAGTAGGGGTGAGCTCCCAGCCAGCTTGTTCAGGGTGGAAAGAAACATTTCAGCTGCCTCCTGGCATGGATATGTTCGTGTGGGGTCAGCATTTCCCCTCCCAGTGGCTCTGTGTGCACGTGCATGGGACTTGACCAAATTTCACGGCACACTTGGACAGTTCTCACAGCAGACCAGAGTGCCAGGCACATTATTGAAAACCACTGGTGTAGATATACCTATAGTCTGAGAAACTTTGCCCAGCTCTGCTAGCAAGGACGGCCCTCATATGCCTCACAGGCTGGGTCTAGAATAGCCCCCAACTTCGAAGGGGGCATGGTAATTAGGGTGTTGGGAGATTACTAATGAAATGCTGAGGTGTGTACATTAGGCTAAATCTCCCCTGCAGCAACTTCAAAGTGTGAAACTTCAAAGTGCCGCCTTGCGCATAGTAAAGAGACTCCGAAGGAACATGGGGACTTCGAAGTACCCGTGGCTGACCTGTGGCTACATGCAAGCCAGCACTTTGAAGTTTAGCACTTCCAAGTTGCCGCGGGAGAGATTTAACCTAATGAAGCGCTGCATATGCACTGCAGCACTTGGTTAGTAATTTCCCAACACCCTAATTACCATGCCCCCTTCAAAGTTGGGGGCTAGTCTACACACAGCCAGAATGGCAATAGGCATTAACTATTCAAGGAGTCAGTTGCAGGGCCAAAAGTGAAGCTCGAGAGCAGTGGCTTCCTGTTGCATAGTCTAATATTTAGAATACGTGTCCTTGCGACATACATAAATCCCTGTAAATAAGTTACCCACTTTGTGTTTTCTCACTCTTCCAGACACTGAAAGTTCCCGTGGTTTCCTTAGACTGCCCTTCCCCTCCACTTATGTTTGAATGATTTCTTTATTTTGGTAAGATCAGTACAATTAGTAACAAAAATGTTGCTACTTTTCAGCTGAGGAGGGAGAATCAACAAGAGCATGAACAGTCCTCATGGGACAAAAAAGTTCATTCTGGTGTTTTTATGGTGGCAAGATCACTATTTCTGCTAACATTGTGGTCATTTTGTTGTGAGAATCTTCTTGTTGGTTGCTCACAGAGCTGCTTTACAGGAAATTACCTAACTCATGTTCCCATCAGTGGACTGTTTTGAAATGTTTACACAAAAATATTTATCTGAAACAATAAGGACAAAAATATGAAACAGTAAAATAACTGGAATACCTGAGATCCCTGGGGTTGTGTGGTACAGTAGTAACTTTATTCCACAGGGAATGTCAGGCATAGCAATTATAGGTTGAACCTTTCTGGTCCAGGGGTTCTCTGATCTAGCAGCTTCCATGGATGTAGCTGGACCAGAGACCCCCACTAGCAGAGGTAGCTGGAAAACTGGGAGCAGAGCCTAACCAGCAGCCTGGGGACAGGGAGCCTGGTTGGTGGCACAGAGCTGAACGCTGCCAGCAGCCAAGGGGAAGGCACATCCAGCCTTAAGGCAAGGCAAGCAAGGTGACTGCTTTGGGCCCTGTGCCTTCAGGGTCCTGCACTCCAACTTCCCATAGCATCCCCCAGCTCCACTGCCAGCATGCCACCTTGGGCCCCGCTGGGCTTTCTCTGCAGGCAGGAAGTTGACCAGGGGGTCAGGAGCAGGGAGCTCACCTGGTGGCCAGGAAGGTAGGCTGGGTGGCAGGTTGACAGACCCCTTCGAGTGTCAGGATGCCTGACCTCCCCTGGTCTGGCAAACTTTCTTTTTTGGGACCAGGTGGGTCCAAGATTGCGAAACAAGGGAGCTCCAACTTGTAATGAGTTTTTGCTTAACACATGCTTTCACAGACAATGATTTGATGATCTGGCACATGCTATTTCATCAACTGGTGCAGTGTGTTGTCTGCATGTGTTGACAGATTCATGTGGAGAAAACATGAATGTTACAGTCAGTCGTCCTATGGGTGTAGCTTTTCTCAAGTATTTTGCTAACTGAATAAAGAGATGTTCAGAGTTACAAACAAAACATCTCAATCATGAATTGTTTACACTGGGCTCTTCAGAATATGTTTTCATCTAAGAGTAGGGTTGACAAATTTCTTACAAACTTTAATGATATTTCCAGTAAAATGAAGTATTCAATATCATTTAAGAAATTCACATACTACTAATTTAATATTTAGTGGTTTAATTTATTGGTATTTAAGTACTGATCAGAGCATCATCCTTATTAAATGGATTATATAGTCAGAGCAGCAACAATATCTTCTATCCCACCAGGGAAGGACTGACACACCACAATTGTTTTCTTAAATGGACAGTAATAATTTCTCCTCTGCTAGACTCTGACAGCTTGCCTGTGGTTAAGAACTTCAACATTCACATCCTAAGGCAGTAAACATATTGCTAAATGTAAAACAGGACACTTGTCCCAGGGGTACATTTGTGATGGTGGGTTTATGGCTTACCCCGGTACGTTTTACTCTGACAAAACCGCCATTACCAAAAATGAGGGTCGCAGGATTTAGCCATTCCTATACAGTTCTGTCTTTCTCATTTTTGAAGGTACAGGAAAGCTTGGAGAATACTCTGTGAGACAGCAATACAAAGTGAAGTCTTCTGATCTGCCAACAGAACACAAGCTTCTCCTCACTTTGCCCAAAAGTTATGTGCCTTTACCTTGACCCAGAGGGACATCTTCAGTAGGGTGAGAGTCTGAATTCCCATCCTATTCATAAATGCTTTGCTGAGGCAATCTAGCAAAGGCAACTAGTGTGAGGCTGCTTCTACATTTGCCACTGAGGCAATTTGAAGCAGGCTCATGAGGTCCTAATGTGCATATTCAGACCCTCATTAGCATAATGGTGGCCATGTGAATTTCAAAGTGCCAACTTTGAATTGCAGATTGACAGTGTAGATGGGGGCAGCTTCAAAATAAGTGCCCCAGTCTGACATTCCCTTACTCCAATCTAGTTCTGTGGGAGTAAGGGAATGTCGAAGTGGGCACTTATTTTGAAACTGCCCCCATCTACACTGCCAATCTGCAATTCGAAGTCTGCACTTTGAAATTTGTGCAGCTGCCATTATGCTAATGAGGCACTGATTATGGACGTTAGCGCCTCATTAGCTTGCTTCAAATTGCCTCATTACCATTCCACCTCCAACAGCAAGGGGCACTTGTAAAAGCAGCCCTAGTTGCAGGCCTGGGTTTTGTGACAAAGTCCATTCCTAGGAGGTACAGAGCTTGGGCTGAAATTGGTGGGAACAGAATTGCTCAGCACCTTGCATGAGCAGAATGGACATTTTCAGGGACTGATTTATTTTAAACTACCAATTTTTTCTTCCCACAAAACAGCTGTACACTGAATCCAGACTATATTCATACTAGTGACCCACAACAGAGGTTTAATATATTCATATTAAAAGCTACATTCACAGACTATCTAAGCACATTAAGGATTTGATCTCAAAGTTCACCAGGATGGTGGTTTTACTAAATCATAATTAATCTGGAGCAGAAATGCAGTACTGACAGCAAGAAATTGAGTGAATTAACATGCCAGTATTTCAATTGCAAAAACAACTCAATATAAAATCTTGTTTCTGCACGATAAGAAAATATTGTGATGACATATAATCACAGATAGAAGGGGTTTTGTGTGCAGTGTTTGGAAAATGTACTGTGAGGTACCTCGGAGCTTATTTCTTACACTAATGATAAGGTGTTAGGATTTTAATGAATTTCTGTGAGACGATGCATTGTATTACTGAGAACAGCAAATTGTGCAAAAAGTAGTTTTACAACGACAACAAAATTCAAATACCTCTTACAATCAGGTCTGCAGTAGCCGATAGCTTGTCCACAGTTGTTTGCACCATGCAGACGTATTTCCCAGCATGCTTCAGCTGGATGCTTCTGATCATCAAATCACCAGCTGAATCCTGCTGATAAAGTAGGAAAAGTGGTTACAATTACTTTTTAATGAGCTCTAAACATCATTACCACATGAAGGACACTGTGACTAATGGATTTATTTTACACCGGCTGATGAAAACATTAGTAAGGGAAGCTGTGGCCTATTAAAAATATGTGAACCTGACTTGAAGATAAGAGCCATAGCAGTTCTAAAATTATAGCTTCTACAGGAGATGGGGGAGTCTGGTTTAGGTCAGTGAGATAGTTTACCATTAAAAGTGATGTTACAAAACTTGTGCAAGCCAATTTCTCTATGATTCCTTATTTATCTCTCCAACCATCCAATTTATAGACTTAATTGGAATTCATATACCTGTGTTCTGCCTACAGCCATTTCATAGGTGAAAACCAGCCTAAATTATGAGACATTTGCTATAATTTGACAGCTTTGTCTTACAGACAGTATTTTGATTGCCCACCATTTATATTAAAGATCACGAGAATAGCACATTCCGAGGAAATCTTCCATAACCTGCCATAGAACAACAGTAATACGTGTCTGATTAACAGCTGACTAGAACTAATTATGTTGATGTATGTACCTGTATCTCTGTTCAGCAGACACAGTGCTTTCAGTATACTAGAAACCTCAGTGGAAAATTGTGATTATGGGATTTTCAATGAAAAATATTAATAAAGTTTGCAATATTAGTTTTGTAGCCCTATCAAGTATAATCACGAGACACAGCTATCGCTGTTGCAGTATACCGTACAGAGTAGGTCTTTGAGTGATACGTTGCATCTTCATATTAATTTTCTTCAAGCCCTCCCATACCCCAGGATAATGACAAGGCTCATATGTTGCATTTTCTTTTCCCTGCAACACTAAATTTCACTTCTGACAAATGTAAATGGAGAGCATCTCTTTGTTTAAAGTCTAGAAGAGGTTTTGACTTTGTGAAATGACCACAGAAGACACACATGTAACCCTTTTTTTTTGCCCTCCACTACTAGTGTGAATATGCATTTGGTATCCTCTATCTTTTCTGCTAGCTACATTGAATGCAAGCAGGCAATGGAAAAAAAATCTTCAAGCTGAATGAATTAAATGAAACATATTTATGTTGCAACTAGATTAGAGATTAAACTGTCAATGGACCAGCATAAAATGGAATTCATAGAATTATAAAATCCTAGGGCTGGAAGGGACCTCAGGAGGCCACTGAGTCCAGGCCCCTGGATCAACCCTAACTAAATCATCCCGATTTGGACTTTGTCAAGTTGGGACTTAAAAACCTCTAGGGATGGAGATTCCATCATCTCTCTAGTTGGTTAAACTAGAAATCAGAAATGTGAAAAATAGCACAGAATTTCAAAATGAAAGCAAACTTTCTACTTGTGCTATGAGCATAACCTATGAGAGAGCTAATGCTTTTTTGCAACATTATTCTATTTAATCACACATCATATTTCATTTTTTCTACCACAGTTGCGTATAAAAGCATGTAATACGATATGATGCATGGACTTTGTGTCTATATGAGACAAGTACACATAGAAGGAAACACTGCATTGTGTCATCACACAACTCATTTCTTCACATTTTATTCAGATGAAATACAAGTGAACCCAAAACCTTATACATTATTTTCCATGAACTGTGCAGGATTTTGGTCCTGTGGGCCCAGCTGACCTCAAAAGAAGTCAGACATAACTCAATCCTTGCTCTACCCCTTTGAAAATTTAAGGGTTGAAAACTTCTCATCTGTTATCAGTTCTTTTCAATCAGAAGAATAACAGTCAGGTGTGGAGAGAGAATTCTGGATCTGTTTTTCCTATTTTAAACCTTTTTAAAACACATTTTAATCGCATACATGTTACAATAATCACATACATTTTATAGCACCTAATGTTTGAGATTCTAATAGATGGTTTGTATTAAAAAATGTGAAAATTACTATTCAACATCAAACCAGCAAGTGTATTGTTCATATTTCAAAGTAGTGACAGTAGTGCCTTAATTGCCTCAAATGACTGTTAAGAATTTGGAGGTTAAAGTGTCTTGAATGACTCAGGGGATCTCTTCACCTCTAGGTCAACAATTTAATCCTGATTACCATTGAGACTGACTAGAAGTTAACGCCTCAGGATGGCTATTCATGTCTCATTCTTACTAGGAGTCATTTCAAAGGAGATACCTATGCCACTTATCTCAGTAGAGAGGCCAAACGCTGATGTGATTAGTGCAACAAAGTCTGTTCCTGCCCTGCTTCCTTATTTCCTTTTCAAAGACATCTCTAGGACTTTGTAGTGAAGAAGTATGGCATTTTTCTTTCCTACAGGCCCCAGGAGGAAACCTGCTTGTGAACACTGAAGGACCACTAAAAGCACCATGAGACTGTCATCTTCATACAGAGATCCTTGACTGCAAAAGAATACTTAAAGCTTTAGACTTTGAGAAATGACTTCCACAGAGTGGCTTTGAAAATTGGTATCTATTCACTACAGCTGGGATCTTCAAAAGGGCCTGTCCCTAAATAGCACCCAACTTCCATTGAATTTCAATGAGATTTGGATGCATTAACTGTTTGAAAATACAAACCTACTTCTATTAAGTCAAACCTCAAACACATTATCACAGAGAAGGTCACATGCAGAAAGAGTGACTGCCTCATGGTGCTCCTCCTGCTCCACTGTCTGCCATGCAGTGGATCCTTTAAGAGAAAAGAAAATGACCTATTAGTACTCTAAAAATGGCCAAAGCTGGAACCCATTCAACTAAATGTGAAAACTTACATTGTTTTCAATGGGAGCAGGATTGGGCCCAATGCCCCGAAGTTCTAAAACACAAAAGAATACTCTGAGGCTAAGTAATGTAGGTCTTTTCAGTGAGCTTAATAGCTACCAAGGTGTGAGATTCACAGCCATGGAAACAGAATCCTTCTACTGACAGAGAGAAGAAGTTTGCAACAGGTAGCAGCCAGGCAAATTTCCCTACACTGTCACAGTCATTTACCAGGCCTTGTTCAGCAGATGGGAGAGGGTAGTCCTTGCTCGATGCCTGTGGTGGGCAGCTAAGGCCAGTGAGTGGGCCACATGAGTGGCCCTCTTTCATCTCAGTGGGCTGCAAGACTGTCATAACCAAGATAGTTTCCTGGGATAGGGTAAGTTTGCTAACTGAGCATGTGTATCTAGAATTTGCATTTGAATCATAAGGTAAGCACCCACAGGCAGACTCAAACCTGGGACCTCCTGAGGTTAGTGCAGAAGCTTCTACAGTTTGAGATAAAAGTCAGCTGGCTCTTAGCCAAGACTGTAGAGCAGACTCATTTTTCCTCTGTCAGTGGTCTAGGTGCCATTACATGGGAGAGTGAACCACATCCAGCAGGCATGTGGGTTACAGAAAAAACACTTTGACTGGATGCAGAGGGAATGCACATCTCTCTCAATTAATGCTTTGTGCAATCTGCCTGCACCTCACTTTCTGTGCCCTTGTTTTACTTGTGTATCAGTTCAGTAAATCTAGTAGGGAAAAAGATTACATGACCAGAAACCAGCAGAATCTGGCAGCTCTACATCAGCAATGGTAAACAAAATGCCTCACAGGCCGCACACAGAATCCCAATGGGCCAAATGTGGCCTGAGGGCTGCAGGTTGTCCACCACTGGCCTATACCCATTTAGCTCTCAGAGGCTACGTCTACATGTGAAGCCAACATCGAAATAGGCTATTTCGATGAATAACGTCTACACATCCTCCAGGGCTGGCAACGTCGATGTTCAACTTCGACGTTGCGCGGCACCACACCGAAATAGGCGCTGCGAGGGTACGTCTACACGCCAAAGTAGCACACATTGAAATAAGGGTGCCAGGCACAGCTGCAGACAGGGTCACAGGGCGGACTCAACAGCCAGCCGCTCCCTTAAAGGGCCCCTCCCAGACACAGTTGCACTAAACAACACAAGATCCACAGAGCCGACAACTGGTTGCAGACCCTGTGCCTGCAGCATGGATCCCCAGCTGCCGCAGCAGCAGCCAGAAGCCCTGGGCTAAGGGCTGCTGCCCACGGTGACCATAGAGCCCCGCAGGGGCTGGAGAGAGAGCGTCTCTCAACCCCTCAGCTGATGGCCGCCATGGCGGACCCTGCTATTTCGAAGTTGCGGGACGCGCAACGACTACACGGTCCCTACTTCGACGTTGAACGTCGAAGTAGGGCGCTATTCCGATCCCCTCATGAGGTTAGCGACTTCGACGTCTCACCGCCTAACGTCGAAGTTAACTTCGAAATAGCGCCCGACGCGTGTAGCCGCGACGGGCGCTATTTCGAAGTTAGTGCCGCTACTTCAAAGTAGCGTGCACGTGTAGACACAGCTAGACTCTCCATGGAAAATGCTAACAAAATGTTAATTAGTGATGATTATGGCAGCCATTTTCTGATGTTCTCTAAGCAGCTCTAGGAGAAAGTAGATATATTTCACACAGGCTGCAAGGCAGTAATCAGGCAGTGACAACTTTCAAGGCTGCATTTAAATTAGTGACCTAGAGGTGAAAGGTGTCATGTCACTAGTTAAGTGAATTTGAAATGAAATAATGTAATGCACAGGGCAAAGAGAGATTTATGGGTGCTTTCCTAATCCCGTAATTTAGTCACTACATTTTGAATGTGACCAAAATGGCAACCCTGACTCATTTACTGCATACCGTATTTTCATGGACACAATCTATCTAGTAGCACATTCTTTGGTCATTGAAAATGTTTGCATTATCCAGTGTCACAGTTTACATTTCAGATAAACACAAAAGTATTCAGTGGTGTTAATACCAGCCAGCCATATCACACAGAGAGGAAAATCAGATGGTAAAACATTGAAACTGGATCCTATATTCAACACTGTCCATAATAGTATGCAGATTATGTAATTTTCTGGGTGAGGGAGATACTTACTTGAAGATGTAAGATGGGCACAAGAGTGAGTATACACTGATTTATGAGGGCATGGAAACACATTGACAATGACAAAGACTAATCAAACAGGATACAGTGCTACAGAAAAGCACATTCTCCAAAGTCCTATTTTTCATGTGAATACAGAGTTTTACAATTTTATTCAATTTATATTTGCTGCTTCAGCAAGGAGGAGAACATTAAGGATTTCATTTACTTTGGGGTGGATTAAGAAATCTATTCTACACAAAGGGAACTGCCAATGTATTGTACGTCTCTTTAGTCCCCCAAGAATCCACAGAGAAATAGACGTTGAGAAAGCTCAGTCATAACGGGCTATATGAATTACTTCAAAACTAGGATACCTATTTATTGCTTTTCTTAGTAATCAGTGAAACACAAGGTAGAATTATCACTATTAGTAGGGGCATATCATGTCTATCTCTTCCTTTTAAGTTTGGTTCTGTATAGACAGTCCTTTTCTATGCTTTTTTGTGGTCATAACTGTGTCTCAGTATACCATGAATGGCTTTTGGGGGTTGTTAGTATTAATACTTACCCCTCCAACTCTTTCAAAGTGATCCCCGTCTTTCTCAAAGTCTATCAGGTGTCCATTAAATGACCAAGTAAACATAATATCTAGCGAGTGATCATGAGATACCTGGCAAGGCAGGACAATACTTTCTCCAACAGTGACATCCATGCTGGAAGGTGGCACCACAACCCGAGTTGGATCTGTAAATCACAAACAGAGAACACACAAGAGAAGAATGAATCCCTTCTCCTTTAGAAATATATGGAGTTCAAGAACTGATTACAACACTGGAAGGCCGGTTGCAACCTCTTTACTGGTGGGTGAACTTTTTAAAAGGTTAGGAGGATCTCTTATGGAAAGAACTTTGGAGTCTGAAGGATGCTTAATGGAACAATTAAACTATTAAGATTGTAAAAGTAGGCTGGGGATTTTGTAGGAACAGGCTCTTGAGTCCTCTGTGTTCAGCTAACTTGAAAATATGACCTGCAAATCTTTCAGGATGTCAGGTCACCACCACAGCCCAGAAGCACAGAGAGACAGGTATGAAAATTAAACAGTAATGACCAGGTGTGAAAGGGGGCAGGAGGAAGGGAAATCAAACGAGAAAGGTTTAGTTTGAATGTAGGGAGGAGGCCAAAGTTTAGACTATTTCATCAGAACCTGTTCACTGTCCCTTTAGTATACTTCTTGTCAGTTTGTTTACCACTATTTTTCTGGGAATATGGGCAACAAGGTTTGTCAGCTGATGTAATGCTTCACTAGTGTTATAAAAAAAAGCTGTGGGTATTCCCCAGTCTGATCATTATCTCAGTATGATTCATCTATGGGCTAATGAGCACTTCTTGCCTGAGCCATACCGAGTGATAAAACAGCAACAGTCAAAGTGAATCAAGGACATACCAAAATTAAAAACATTCAGAACTTCCCCCAGTGGTGATTATGATCACAAGCTTTGTGTTTGGGCGGTACACCTGCTTACCATCTTCTAAATTCTGATGCTCTGAAGCCCATTCATATCGGGTGAAAGTCTGTTTTCATGAGGGCCCTTGCAAGGCCCATGCACCGTGTTCCTCTTACATGGGAGATTTTAAGTGATGTATTAGCCTTATGCTAGCTTCCTGCATAAGGATGAATGTTATCATTATTAAAATTTCAAAGATTATGTGGTAGCTCTCAACAGACCCCTTTCTTCCTCCTCCTCATTCCTCTCCCCTCAATTGATTTACGTGACTTGAAGCCAGAAGAATTATTTTGGCTTAAAAAGAGGAGTGATCCTTCCTCCCAAACAGCTCTTTGTGCAGGGTTTCTCATTCTGTTTTGAGATATCTTACTTAGACAGCAGGCTCCATGGGGCATTCCCAGAGAGGCAACAGTGTAAATATTCCACAAGATACCTGACTGATGAAGACTAAGTTCACTGCTGTGAAGATATGAAGGAGGTTTTTCTCATTATGCAAACATTATGCATAAACACTGCTGAACATATTACAATTTGATAAAAGACAAGGCCAGAGTACAAGGGCCTGAAAATATAGAAGTTATACACCCGTGTATATTTAGATGCCCATGTTTGAGGCATCTAAATATCAGGGACCATTTTCATGCACAAAACTCCCTCTGAAACGCTGTAGACACTTAAGTTTACTCAGCAGTAGGGTGGCCAGGTGTCCATTTTGTGACCATCTACGTGGTTGAAAAGGGACCCCGGTAATTCTAGTCAGGACCACCAACCAGTCTGGTCAGTGGTGCTGCGGGACTAAGGCAGTACTAGCTTCACAAAGCCATTGGTTAGTTTCCAGCCAATGGAAGCTGTGGCAGGGGCAGTGCCTGTGGGCGAGAGCAGTGTGTGTGGAGCCCCTGGTTCCCCCACACCTAGGAGCCAGACCTGCTGGCCACCTTTGGAGTGTAGCACAGTGCCAGGACACGTGGAGATTAGCCTGCCTTAGTCCTCCACCACTACTGACTGGGAGCTGCCTGAGGTAAGCCCGGGCTCCAACCCTGAGCCCCAAATCCTGGACCCAGCCCTTAGCACCCACAAGCTCAGAGCCTGCTCTGGCACCCCAAAACCCACATGTCAGAGCCTTCACAACAGCTGGAGCCCTCACCTCACCTGCATCCCAACCCCCTTCTGTAGCCCAGAGCCCCCTCCAGCATCCTGAATCTTGGCCCCACCAAAGAACCCTCACGCACACCAGTACCCCAATCTCCTGCCTCATCCTGCAGCTCCCTCCCACATTCTGAATCCCTTGGCTACTTCCCCCAGCTTAGAGCCCCTTCCTGCACCTCATCTCCCTCATCTCTGGTGCTGCTCCTATAATGTTCTGAACACAGTTGGGAAATATTTTTGAACCAGTCTTTTTACTTGGTTTAAAATATGCAGATTTGGTGACATCAACATATTTAATGAATTCATGTTGATTTTCCTGAACTTTTTATTTTGGAAAAAAGCAAATGATTTTTTCCAAACATGTTAAAGTGGCCAGATTTGATATTTTCAAATTAATAGATTTACATTTTTCAGTTAGAGGCATCTTTTCATTTAAAAATTTCGAAAAAATTCAAGAGCACATCACTACAAAAAGAAAATGCATGCACTAATCCTTTTGGTTAATGAAACAAACACACACACACACACTCAGAAGGGGGGCCAGGAGGCCATTCGACCCAGGCCTCAGGAAACACAGGGGTTTCAAATGCTGACATTCTTCTATCAAGTCAATTCCATTTATTATAACCTAGAAGTTATATTACAGACAACAAAAGAAACTATATATACCTGCAAAAATTATTTAAATCATTGTGGGACCTTGGGCCTTTGCTAATTTTTTGGTCACATCTGAATTTTCATCTGCATGACTGGAGAAGCTTCTGTGATTAGCGATTCTATGTTATGAAATTCTGTTTACAGTCTTGGCATAGTTTAGAGGTTTTGAAAGTCATAATTAATTCTGTTACTGTAAAGTGATTTTACTTGGTCTGAGGGTGAGTTTAACCTTTAAATTAGATGTTTATCTCTGAACAGGAGATCTTTATATTCTTGTTTTTTATTATGTGTCTTCGTGTACAACAACCATATCAGGCTCAGCTGTAAGCAACCTCTTTGTCCAGTTTGAGATTCACCATCAAATGTTTTTTGTGATAATAAATTTTAATTCTATGTGTTTAATAAACTTTATATTTAATGAGGCAATCAGCCTGTGTTCATATTTGTAATAATAACCAGTTATTGGAGGAATTTAATAACGGGAACATGTTAGCAGATGAAATTTCAAGACTTTGAAATAAGGCTATAAGGGACGTAGTAAATAACACCCCCAAACACTTATTATATAATATTCATTGTTAAATATATACAATTAAAATTTTGTATAACCAATAACCTTTAATGAATTAATTTAGTTTGTGTTACTATATTTTAATACAACTTCTTTACAAAAATGAAGTGAAGGTTTGAAAGTGACACAGGAAAGAAGCAACAGTTAAGAGTTTAAAGCCAATAGTATCATTTCTCATAGAAAAGACACCTCAGCCATTAGAGGGTGACCATACTGACAATGACACTTTCAGTTCTGATGATGAAAACTTTGTACCCAAAAATGACATTTCAATGCTGCTGCCTCAAAATGAGGAAGTCATTAATCAAGCTACAAAAATGTCAACAGTAGTGATAGATGCAGAATCTATGCTCGACTTAGAGACTGTGCAGGCAGAAAATGAGGACCTCGGAGATGCTGCACAGTGAAAGCAAAAACTTACGACTACCACAGGAAACAGTGTAACAACAGTGACAACAGAACCTGATACTGGACTTCTTGATAAGAATAATGCTCTCAAATGCAGTCATTTTTCAAAATTAGTTGTTTTCAGATTCCAAATAATATACTAGAATATGCTGAAAATCTTTCTTTTCCAAATCATCTGCTGACAAAAACTCTTCCACATAGAGAGAGCTACACAAAAGACTGGCTGTGCTGGAGCATAGAAAAGCTGGTTCTGTATCGTGTACCCTGTTTCATTTTTAAAAGTCATACTTCAAATGCATAAGTACTGCCTGATCCATCTGGCTGGAGCATCAGTAGAGGTTGGAAGAAGTTCAAAGACTGAATACCTTCATGTAAAACTTCAGTATCACATAAAGATAGTTATGTTACATGAAAATCAGCTAGTAGAGCAGCACTAGCTGACAGTTCAATTGAAAATTTACTTCTGAGTGAAATAAACACAGAAATTGATAACTAGAAAAAATCTATTTGAGCACAGCCATTCCTTTTCTTTCTGAACAGGGACTGGCTTTCCTTCGTTCCAGTCAATGTATCAGTGACTCTACAAATGGAAACTTTCTTGATATACATGAGCTTCTTAGCATCATAATCCACCTTTATCAGGCCATGTTAAGCATGTTTATGAACCACAAAAGAGTGGAAAATGCATGCAAGTCCATTATCTGTCTACCAGAACATAGAACAAGTGTATTGGACTGTGTGGGACATTTGTGCAAAAAACAATTCTTGAAGAGATACAATGTGTAAAGTACTTTTCAATTATTACTGATGCAACTCCAGACTGTTCTTATAAAGAGCAGATGACCTTGGTTGTTCGATATGTTAAAATGTCAGGAAGTCCAAAGGTTTCAATTGAAGAACAATTCATTTTTTTTGATAATAAAAAGAAATCTGAAAAAAGAAATAGCTTCTCACATAGTAGAAATTCTGGAAGGCTTCAAATTAAATTTTCAAGTCTGCATTGGCCAGGCTTATGACAGTCAATCCAATATAGCTGGGAAGTACACTCTTGAGCAAAATCCAAACTGTATGTTCTCCAGTTTTGGCAAACAAACACTAAATCTTGTTGGCGCTGATTGAACTGAATCATGTAAGGAAGCAATCAAATACTTTGGAACAGTCCAGCAATTGCACAAGCTCTTCAATAGCAGTCCTTGAAAGTGGAATATTCTTTTCATGGCATGTTGACAACAAGATGGTCAGCATGAATTGATAGCATTAAACCAGTTGCACAGCACTGGGACTCTCTGAGAAAGGTTTTACGTGAGCTTGAATCTCTTACTCTTACTTACAGGCTTGCACTGAACTTAAGACAATTCAGAAGTATACATTCAAATTTGAATGCATTTTAATATCGTCCATTTGGATGAAGCTGCTAAAAATGATCCACAAAACAAATCTTGTAATTGAAGCACACAGGGCTACATTAGATGTTGAGAGGGATAGCAATGAATGACTTCTTGAAGATACTCCAAAGCTTTGTGATTAGTGTGACGGAATCCTTTCTGAGTCCAAATCAGTAGCACAGGGTAGAGTTTTCCACCAATCACAGCCTAACATCCCAATCTGATGTAGAAAGGCACTACCAAATCAAAAGGTTTTTTGTTGTTATTGACTCCACCAAATGTGGTCTTACGCACTGATTTGAGCCACTGCAACAAATTTGTACCCTTTTTGGTTTCCTTTGGGAGTTCAGAGAACCAAGTGATGAAGATTTATATTCAGGAGCTGAACAGTTTCATCAAAGCTACAACAATGAAATTTCAAGAGATCTCTGTGATGAGATTGTCATCCTGAAACATATACATTCCACCAACTTTAAACTGGACTGCAAGCCAAAAGAACTGCTTTAAGAAACATCGGATCTCGGTCTGTTGACTCTATTTCCAAATATCACAAATCATTATATATTTTTGTCAGTCTGTCTGCATCAGTGGCTTAGTGTGAATGCACATTCAACATGCTAAAACAAGTGAAGACCTATCATCATTCTACAATGGAACAAGAGCACGTAAATGAGCTCACAACACTTAACATTAGCAGTGATGTTACACGTGAATTAGATTTCAATTCAATTATAAACGAGTTAGCACACAACAAAGCCAGAAAAGCATTCCTAAAATGAAGAGTTTTGCTTTCAGTGGAAACTCACAATTACAGTTACATTTTCAATATACATGTGATTGGTATAATGACCTATGTGTCAACAAACAAATGTCTGAAGTGTTCATTTTCATATATTCTTTTGGTTTTAGTATGACCCTATAGATAAGAAGTCAGACACATTGGGGGCCTGGGGCTGGGGCCTCTAAACTCAAAGTGGCCGAGGCCTCTGTCATTGAGCCCCTCCCTACCCAGATTTTACGCATACTCCCAGTGGAAATTGATAGGAACAAAGGAGCCTTTATCTCAGATTCCTAATCCCTTAGGCTACACCTACACTAGCCCAAAACTTCAAAATGGCCATGCAAATGGCCATTTCAAAGATTACTAAAGAAGCGCTGACATACATATTCAGTGCCTTATTAGCATGCAGGTGGCCACGGCACTTTGAAACTGCCGTGGCTCGCTGCCACGCGGTTCATCCAGACAGGGGTTCTTCTGGAAAGGACCCCCACCAACTTCGAAATCCCCTTATTCCTATCAGTAGATAGGAATAAGGGGATTTTGAGGTTCCCGGGGTCCTTTCGAAAAGGATCCCTGTCTGGACGAGCCGCGTGGCAGCGAGCTGTGGCAATTTCAAAGTGCCGCGGCCGCCCGCACGCTAATGAGGTGCTGAATATGTATTTCAGCGCTTCATTAGTAATCTTCAAAATGGCCATTTGCATGGCCATGTTGAAGTTTTGGGCTAGTGTAGACATGGCCTTAGTGTTGAGCAGCACAGTGATGTTATATTTTAACATGCTGTTTTCTATTGAATGGCTGATACAGCTTGATGATAAATAACACCTGAATGGAATACAGACAAGACTTTCATCCTCATCATATTTAGTGTGAATGGGAGCCCTCTGTGATGCAATTTACAAATCACTGTGGAGAAATGCTTGCCAATCTGTTTTCAAAGACTGAAAATGTAAAAAATAGTTCTATGTAATAGCCCAAGCTGCAGCACCAAATGTGAAGTGTTATACACAAGCCAACTGACGATGGTCAATTGGATGGACCTTTGCAATGAGGTCACAGAGTAATCAAAGTTATTTAATTTGTATTGTCAAAATACATAGTCAGAAGCACCTATTTAATCAAAGCGAGTGCTTCACTGACACTACACTTGTTCTGTTTAGCCTCCAAATTTCAAAGTTGAGTATCACCAAGGGATTTCCATGACCAGCATCTGATGAAGTGGGTCTTTGCTCACGAAAGCTCATGCTCAAAACTTTTCTGTTAGTCTATAAGGTGCCACAGGACCCTTCATTGCTGTTACAAAGATTTTTATGAGCTAGTCAAAATTTGCTATGAAATACCCCATTCATTCATTCTCTATTGCTTTCAGTTCCTATACAAGAAAGTGACTGAACTATCTACCTATATACTAGAGCAGAGCTGGGGGTTTTGTTCTTCCACCATGATATTCTCCAAAATAAGGTTATTTTCCTCAGCAATCTTCATTGTTAAATAGCTTTCACACAAAAGGAAGACTCCCAAAGGCAGCTAAGTTTTTTAAGAAGGTGGTCACACTACAAATATTTTTTATTTGTGATTCAGATGAACATTTGCTTTTTCAGAACTCTTGTGCATTTTTGGTATGGCCTTACAAATAAGAACAATCAAAATGTTCAATGGGAGTGTTGAAAAATTTCAGCTACCATTACTTCACAGATCCTGTTGAAAATACAGCCAAATTTTGAATTGAAAAAAAGTAATGTTCAGTTTTTCTAGAGATTTTATTTTCTTCAATCAGCAAATGGGTTAAACATTTCCACTCCTCAGTTTTGAAAAGGAACGAATAACAGGTTAGAAAAAAGAGCAATTGAGAGAAATAGCATGATTTGCATGCATACGTGTAAACATGTATTGTAGCTTATTACACAAAGGAGCCAAATGTAGCCCTGGTGTACAATGAAAAAGTTCAACTTTCATCGACAAGAGATGGATTTCAGCCATCGTTAATAGAAAGGCTTTTGATCTGACTCACTGTTACAAACACTGCCGATGAGTAGTTAGAACTCTGGTCTGTAGGTGTCACTGAAAGCTCAGTAGAATAGGAGAGCTGCTTTTCTTCTTTTCTTTTCCTGAAGTCAGCAATTTTCAGGACCACAGTTTTAGCACTTCTCAAGCAAAGGAAACTTCATTTTCTTATTTAACATGCAATTTTTCTTGTATGCCAACAATATCTGACAGATCATGTGCTGGCTGAGTGCCCAGTGTGTTCTGAAAGCTTGTATCAGTTGAGAAGAGGCTATACTTACAGGGCCAGATATCTCCTCAGCTAGCATAAATCCACTGTGCCATGGACTACACTGCAGTTATGCCAGTTGACACCAGCTAAGGAGCCGACCCATAATACACACAAAAATATGCACAGAAGGTACTCAAGCTATTCTGACTTATCTTTTGATCTTCATGGTTTCTCTTAATTTTACTGCTGATTGCAGGTTACCAGAGTCTGGCGTATTTCTGATTAGTTTTTAGCCAGAGTTTTCCTGTTAACCTTTGAAGTGGGAAGATGTGGGGAGCATTTGTTATCAATGCCCCTGCCGTAACTGTTGCTTTTGTCATTTGTATTCTACCAGAAGAAAATCTTCTCTGGCTATGTGCAGTACTTGGTTTTCATGTCTCATTTCAGGAAGTTGCGATGCCTTTTATAGCAGCAAGCCAGCTAGCTCTCTGTATCCCAGATACTGTCTGAAAGGGAAAAACATTATCCAAATGGAAAAGAAACCAGCTTGCCCTGATTTTTTATTGATTCCATGTCCATTAGGAAGGATGGTTTGTTTAGAATAAACAGCTCTGCATTGCTGAATTTGCTTGTTGTCGATCACACCATGCCACGTTGTGTCGTGTTGATCTAGAGTACATGACACAGTGGGACACCATCTGCTGTGGCACTACATGAGCAACATGAATAAATCAGAGGCAGGCAGGCAGAGGCAGGTGCATTGTTGTAATGTCAGGGCTCCAGGTGAGGGTGTTGGCTTCTGCATGAAATGAGTGAGCAACAACAGAGTATGACGCCACAGTTGAGTATGGTTTATCCCTAGTGACCAAAAAGCCATCAAATGCATTGGGTATTACTAACTAGAATTAGGCTGGTTTGCTGGTGCACTGCACTACCTCATGAGGCTACATGTTAAGTGTATCCACTCCCCATCTGGGAATGTTGTGTGCTCAGATTGCAAAGGGAGAGGAACACCGGTAACTGTGATGTCTTTCACTCAAGGATCTCAAAGTGCTTAGCAAACAAAGGATGAAGCCTCCCAGGTCCTGAATGTGGTGGGTGAAGAGAATATTTAAACCATCAAAGACAACATGCTTAGGACTTGAAACTAGGAAAAGGAGGTATGATTCTGCGGGAGCTGAACACTTCAGGTGATTGGTCCTACAGAGACATAAAGCCAAATTTTCATATGTGGGTCACTAAAGTTAGGGACAAAAATATGTGTTTAGTCATCTGTGCAAGTGACCTGATTTTCAGAGGTATTGGGCTGAAAAGGCAAGACTTGCAAGATAGACATCTGGCTGGGACCCAGGAGATGGGGATTCTGTTCCTGGCTTCTTTACAAACTCTTTGTAAAACCTTGAACAACTCAGACTCTGTGCATCTCAGTTCTGCATCTGTAAAATGGGGATAAAAGCACTCCCCTATCTCCACCCTTAATTTCTCTTTTCTGTCTAGATTTTAAACTCTTCAGAGAAGGGAGTTGCTGTCTCTCTCTCTGTTTGTGGGCTGCATTATGGGCTCCCATTTTGAGTGGAGCCTCTACGCACTGCAGTACTACAAATAAAAATCACCATCCCTATGGACACCATTGGTGTAGCACCTTGGGGCATCACACAGCGTATTTAGGAGCCGATAGACAGATTTAAGTGCTTAGCTTCAAATCCTCAGATTTACATTTTTTGCCCAAAGGACTCTCTGAAGGTCACATAGAAAGACAACAGAAAGACAATCCAGGAGCCATGGCCCTCATTCTTATACTGCAATCCATATATCAGGAGTTCTTAAACTTCATTGCTTTGTGAGCCCTTTCTGACAACAAAAATATTGACAAAGCCCAAGGCCCCCTGTGTCTCACTGCCCTGTGTGGGGTAGGAATGGGGGGAAGTGAAGCCCAATCCCCGGTGCCCTGGGAGGGGTCCAAAGCTGAAGACCAATGACTTCAACCCCTAATAGGTGCCTGTAGCCTGAGCCCCTGTGGTGGGGCCTGGGCTTCAGCTCTAGGTGGTAGGATTTGAGCTTTGGTTTCAGCTCTGAGCCCCAGCACACTTAAGTCAGCCCCAGTTACACTATTAACATGGAGACATGATGATCCACTTTGGTGTCTTGACTCACAATCTGAGAACATCTGCACTGGATCACCTGCTCCCATCATAATACCCCCTCCCCACCCCGACTCATGTAAAGAATGGCTGAGATAGGGCTCATGAGGAATCTTGTCTCTCTCTGCTTTCCACTAGTATCAAACATCTCCAGGGGTGCATCTACATGAGCCCCCTCCAAAACAAATGGGAAGAAGGGGCTTCTGAAGATTGGGGGTCCTTTCAAAAGGCCCCCGGCTACATGGGTGGTGCATGATTCAAAAGCAGCACTTTCAAATTGCTGTGGCTGCCATTATGCTAATGAGGCATTGCATATTCACAGAAGTGCCTCATTAGTATCCTCTGTCAACATGCCCCTTTCATCAACATAACTCAGGGAGTGTCTACATGCGTAAAGCATTCTGTCAACAGAGTCTTGACATAACTCTGCATTTGCCTCGACAGTGCTATCCCTGTAAAATTTGAGGCATAACGGTCCATGGACAGAATAGACACTTCCGTTGACAGAGGGGGCTTCCGGTTGCCAGGCAGCCCTGTTTGCAGAGCTGCCACCTGCTTTCAGTCACCAGAGGGCAGTGCAGTCTGGAAGTTCTCTGTCCACAGACCAAGTTGTGAATAGCAGCAATCTGTCGAAAGAGGTTCTGTCGAGAGTTCTCGTTCGACAGCAATGTCTGTCGACAGATGCGTCTAGTGTGGGGCGTGGCTACACTAGCACCCCCATTTCGAAAGGGGGATGCTAGTGTAGCTACAGCCTAGATGTAGCCAGAGTGTTTAAGACTGGAAAGGATCACCAGATCATCTGGCCTGGCCTGTGCATATCACAGGCCCTCAACACCTACCCAGATGCTAAACCCAACACCCAAATGTAGGTCACAGTACCACAATTGTCAGGAAACTAGACCATTATCATAGCATGGAGGGCCCAGAAAGACTTTGCAAGGACTTCAAGCCCAGCCTGCTGCACTGAGGCAGGACCAAGACAATCCCTGACAGGTGTTTAGCTCAGCTGTTCTTTAAAATCTGCGATGATGGGGATTCCACAGCATCCCCTCAAGCCCACTGGTGAGCTTAATAAGCCTCCCCCAGCTTGGCTTTTGCCTTTGAACACTCTCCACTTTGTACACATTTTTTAGAGTGGACTGGGCACAGTCTGCCCACTGCAGTGCTCTGAGGTGAACATACATAAGAACGGGAGCTAGCTTATGGAGGGAGAACAAAACCTGGTCTGGCTCTTTACCTGGAAGAGAGACAACAAGTCTTTGCTCAGGTAACTCATTTAAGTCATGGGTACCATCTGCTGCCCACATATTAGGTATAGACTTGGAGGCAATGGCTGAGAGAACATGAGCAGCTCTGGCACAGAATAGCCAAAGTGGCAGCTGGAAAATTCAATGAAAAGGACATTATTCAAAGCTGGAAAGGAGGGTGCCAAATAGTTTAGTGCCCTTTCTGCACACAAGGAGCTGGCTTCCTGTACCATGTATTTTAATTGGAGCATGCCAGGATTATCCGTTCAGTGCTTAATGAAAACCAGTGTGGGTGACAAGGTAATTTCAGGTTCAAGCATGAATGCTCAGGTGCAAGGGTTTATGTTCAATTACCAGATGCTTCAAACAAGCAGTAAGACAAAGGAAAGCAGTCCCAAGCTCAAAGGGTCAAGTCCAACTCTACTGAGCATGGACCGAATGTACAGCTGATGATGTACAGTGATCAAATAAAACACAACAGGTGCATGTAAAAGGTTTCCTGAAGGTTTTAACATCCTTTTGTGAGAGTCTGGGGATTTATGTGGCAGCTACAAATTTGAGGCCAGCCATTCTATGGCCTCAGGTATGTAACATAGCATTAGGACAAAAGGCCCTTGCAAATAGGAAGAATAATAGAGCATAGTTTCATAAAACTTCACACACATGCATAAAGTTATCACTTGTGATTGTGCATTTGTGGTTGATACTGGAGGAATTTACTTTGATTAACAACACTGAAAGGCTAGTTCAATAAATTATATGAGTCATTTTGGCTGTGTCTACACTACAAAAATAACTTCCAAGTTGCTTACTTTGAAGTACAACTACACACACCCTACTTCCAAGTTAAACTTCAAAGTAGGGCACTACTCCATTCCCAGGAATGGAGTAAGGACTTCGAAGCTGGGTTTCCTACTTAGAAGTAAGGGAAAATGTGTGTAGACTCTCTGCTTGCTACTTTGAAGTAGTGCCTAACTTCCTAGTTCCTAGTTACTTCCTACTGTATATGCACTCTTTGTGTCTGATTTCATAGGTCTCACCTGAGGTGCATGGAGATTATGGTTGCCAGGTGTCCAGTTTTGATTGGAATGCCACTGACTGGGCTGCTAAAAGTCAGAGTAAAGGCAAGCTCCCCACCAGTCTTGGCTCTGCACAGCTCGGAGAAACAAACACCAGGTCTCTGCAGCCCCTGTATGAAGAAAGGCTCTGTGCACTGCCCCCACCCTGAATTCTGGCTCTGCAGGTCACCTTGGCTGGGAACCATGACTGAATTCCCTCCTCCTGTGTGTAAGCTGTGGAATTTCAAAGCTTCCTAGCACATGTATCTCACCTGAGTGAGCAGATGTTCTCACCTCCAAATTTAGGTCATTATGGTTTCAATGCTTGCTGACTTTTGGCTTCATCATCAGAGGTTAGAAGCTATGTTGTCTTGTAAGGTGTAACAAAATACCAGCAAGGTTATAGAGGATCTCACCATTTTTTGGGCATAGTTTAATAGCATAATACTGGTACTAAACCACGCTTGGTGCCTGAGAAGGAATATAAGTTTAATAGGAAACCTAACATGGAAGGAGGGGGTGTGATTTCAAAACATACCTTCAGCATTGCTCTATGGCTACACAAAAGGGTAGATAGAATTTTTCAACAAAGGACAAGATGATTATACAGCTATAATATCTCTGGGAATACCTCCACCTGCCCTGTGGAATAAAGCAGAAAAGTAGACAAAGAAAATCAAAATATTTGGAATCAGTGTTGATCTATTTTTAAGTGGTATTTATGGGCAGTCTTAGTTTGCCAGGTGTACTTGCCACTGTACTTTATTTAAGAAATGGGACGCTGAAAATAAAAGGTTACATTGGCAAACAAGGAGCGAGATTAAGCAGATGGTGAATGACACGAAGTGGTTGGAAAAGCCACCAGAAGCAGACTGATAACAGTCAGCATTGTGACAGCAAAGAGAAAGTAAAAAGACACATTGGCTACGTCTACACGTGAAGCCAACATCGAAATAGCTTATTTCGATGTAGCAACATCGAAATAGGCTATTTCGATCAATAACGTCTACACGTCCTCCAGGGCTGGCAACATCGATGTTCAACTTCGACGTTGCGCGGCACCACATCGAAATAGGCGCTGCGAGGGTACGTCTACACGCCAAAGTAGCACACATCGAAATAAGGGTGCCAGGCACAGCTGCAGACAGGGTCACAGGGCGGACTCAACAGCAAGCCGCTCCCTTAAAGGGCCCCTCCCAGACACAGTTGCACTAAACAACACAAGATACACAGAGCCGACAACTGGTTGCAGACCCTGTGCATGCAGCATGGATCCCCAGCTGCCGCAGCAGCAGCCAGAAACCCTGGGCTAAGGGCTGCTGCCCACGGTGACCATAGAGCCCCGCAGGGGCTGGAGAGAGAGCATCTCTCAACCCCCCAGCTGATGGCCACCATGGAGGACCCGGCAATTTCGACGTTGCGGGACGCGGATCGTCTACACGGTCCCTACTTCGACGTTGAACGTCGAAGTAGGGCGCTATTCCGATCCCCTCATGAGGTTAGCGACTTCGACGTCTCGCAGCCTAACGTCGAAGTTAACTTCGAAATAGCGCCCGACGCGTGTAGCCGCGACGGGCGCTATGTCGAAGTTAGTGCCGCTACTTCGAAGTAGCGTGCACGTGTAGACACAGCTATTGAGTTGTTTTCTTTAAAACATGCACAAATAGGTGACATTTTTGCTGGCTTAGACAGTGATGATAGAATGCCACACTTTTGTTTTTAGGCAGGCAGAATAAAAGCTTGGGTAAATATGAGAAAATTTGTCAAACTTTTACAGAAAATAATATTTGCGTTAAGAGTGTCAATGTGAGATATTAGGCACAGATTAATGTAAAGTCTTAAAAGTCAAGGTTTTCATGTAGCACATGCACAATGCCTACCTATGCAGTGACAGGGACCAGGACGATAAGACAATGAAAAGCTCATGACTGAACCAAATTCACCCACTTAGGTCACCTCTAAATTTAGGTCACTAGGAGATTGGCCTCAAAATCTATAAACATCACCCCAGTCCTCTAGCATATTCCTGCATCCCTCAAAGACATAACAAAATGCAACTTCTCAACAACAAGGATGATTAATCATTTGAACCGATGTGGTATGTGTTCCATTATTTTGATTCCTCTCATCAAGACTGAAGATTTTCTAAAACAAGCATTCTAGCTCAACCAAGAATTATTGTACATAATGCAAGGCTCTCATTGGATGAAATTGTATAGCCTGTTATGTATGAGGTCAGACTAGGTGGTCACAATGACCTCTTCTAGCCTTACAATCTATAAAAGCCTTTGCAGGACAAGACATTGATTGGAGATCATATATATCAACATTAGCATTGGAATTTCTCTGCTTTTGATATGCAATCAAAGACTAGAAATCACCCAGGGGACTACACTAAATACTCAGACAAGATGCAACATTTTCCCCTTTTTATTTGCTAATGCAACAGGCACGCAAGAACCAGAAATTGACTTAAAATCAAAAGTATCCGCAGCATGGTGACTATCAAACTTCTGAGACCTCTTAACACTCTAGACATCATCAAACGCTGTGAATAATGCTGAAGACAGGAAAATGTAACCCTGAACTGCAAAGATTAATAACCGGTGAAGAGCTAAACTAACATGTGATAGTTTGCTATGCTAATTTCTTCAGCTATTCTAATGGATTGTTTGAGTCATTTATGGGGCATAGCCAAATTCATTCCAGTAAGGAATGGAGAAAGGTAAGAGGAAAGGTGAGTGGCTCAACAAAATCTTCTGCTTTACAGTATTACAACATCCAGCTGCAGTCAATCTTACAGTGATGCAACACAGCATAATGGTACCAATATAATAAATAAGACTCAGGGCTGCTTTTTTTCAAATACCAGTGTACGTTTCTATGTGTTTTCTGCAATAATCCACTGCAGAGGTGTACTCGCAAACAAAGGAGGTGATTTATCAGGCATGTCTGTTACACCATTCTATTGTTATTATCTGCTGCAGTAGCATGCTATTGCTAGAGGCTGGGTAAAATTTCTCATGACAAGTCAATGGGACATAAGCTCCTAAGTCACTTTTAAAAATAGGAACGTTAACACATAGGGTGTGTCTACACTAGCCAGCTACTTCGAAGTAGCCGGCACATCAAAATAGCACGCATCATGTCTACACATGCCGTGCACGATTTCGATGTTGAAATCAACGTTAGGTGACAAGACATCAAAATCGCTATTCCTATCCAAAGACAGGAATAGCGCCCTACTTCAACGTTCAACATCAAAGTAGAGCGTATGTAGACGATCCGCATCCCGCTACATTGAAATAGCAGGGTCCTCCATGGCTGCAATCAGCTGATAGGTTGAGACATACTGTCCAGCCCCTGCGGGGCTCTTTGGTCCCCGCATGCAGCAGCCCTTAAAGCACCACGTACCTGGCTTTCCTGTGGCAGGAAGCTGAGAGCGTGCAGGCAGCAGTACACACACTTGCTAACCCTGCACGCTTTCCAGAGGCCCTGATCCACACATCCACCAGCCATGGCATTGAGCCAGCCCCCACAGCACACTCAGGGCTCCCCCCCTGAGGGGACCCAGGCACCACCAGCAGGCAAACAGGGGGCCAAAAAGCGGTGGGGGCCCTCCTGGTCAGAGGCTGAGCTCTGAGACCTGCTGGGGCTCTGGGGTGAGGAGGAGGTGCTCCATGTGATGGGGATTAAGTGGCGGAATGTGGAAGCGTTCGCCCAACTGGCCAAGGGCCTGGCCGCCCGGGGTCACCCTGCCCGCACTCTGGATCACGTGCGGAACAAGGTGAAGGAGTTGCATCAGGGTTATGCCCAGGCCTGGGTCTTGGCCAGCCGGTCTGGGGCCGCCCCTGCCACTTGCCACTATTACAGGGAGCTCAGGGCCATCCTGGGTCCTGGGACACCTCCTTCCCCCAGGCCACATTGGACACCACAGCTGAGGAGTCCCAGCAGGCCTTGGAGCCGGAGTCCAGCCCGGAGGCCAGCCCCACACCCTGAGACCACCCAAGGAGCCACCCCTCGGGACGGCGGCAGAGGGATCCAGCAGCGAGGAGGGGAGGCTCCTCATAGACCTCCCTTCCCGGAGCACCAGCTGGGCATCTGGCCCACCAGAGTTCCCCCGACTGCAGCAGTGGATGGTCAGGTATGTACCTCACAGGGCACACACCCCCTGGGCCACAAGTTGGGGGCACCAGACATGACCGGGAGCCCCATGCACCCTCAGCGGACCCTGACTGCAACTGCCCAGCCACAGCACGGTCTCACGATGGCGGCATGGCCATCAGTGCCCGTCAGCATCCACACCCATGGACAGCACTGTGCCCTAACCCTGGGCCCACCCAATAGGGACACCACACCCACCGACAGGGATGGAGACCCAGGACCCATGGGGGGGGGGATGGGTGGAATGGGTCATGGGCCAGGGAAGAGCACTAACAGCCTTCCCCTCCCTCTCTCCCTCTCCACAGCTGCACCATCTGAGGCCCCAGGCATCCAGGCACCCTCTGTGGTCCCCGAGAGCCCACCAGAGGTAAGGCACCACAATCGAATGGGAACACCGCTGAGGCCAGGATGGGCACACCACCACCAGACCCAGGGATGGCCCCTGTGGACCTCCAGCTCCTGGCCGCTCTGCAGTGGCAGGCGGAGGTGGCCGAGGAGAGGCTCTGCTTTGACCAGGAGGAGTCCACCTGGTGCTGGGTGGCGTGGCAGAAATTCATGGGTGTATTCTGGGACATAGCTGGGTTGATCTGGGAGGCTGTCGCCCGCCTCCTACCCCCTGCTTCCCCGCTCGCTGCTCCATCCGATGGCCCCCCTGCTGCCCCACCTGCCACGCCACCTGCTGTGCTGCCTGCCTCGCCACCTGCCAGCCCACCTGCCGCACTGCCTGCTGTGTTGCCTGCCAGCCTCCCAGGACTTGAGCCCACTGGGGCTGAAGATTGGCCAGTGGAGACATCCTGGCCATACCTGCCAATCCTCCTGGCCCCCAGCTGGCTGTGCTGGGGACTGTGCACAATGGGGAAGCTGCGACCCGTACCTGGGGGTCGCATCCTTCTACACCCACCCCAGATTGATGGGCAGACGGCCAAGCCATCCGCTGGTCCCCTATTGGTATATAGTTGTCCTCCTTGTATATTGGTTCCAGTTTTTGTTGTGCACATAAGACAGTTTAGCAGTTTTCAATAATCCACAGTTTTATTTTCCAAAAAACCTGGGACATGTGCTTGTTGGGGGGATGGTGTGCGGGTGGTGTGTGGGAGGCCCTCCGGGGAAGGACAGGGAGGTGCTCAGGGGTCTTCCTGATCAAAATGGGCCCACAGGACCTGTACCCACTCGTGGTGGGCCTGGAGACTGGGTGCAGCGGGCGGCTGGGGGAAGCCCGTGCTGGCATCAACTGCCCACCCCTGGACCAAGGCCTCCCCTTTGCTCCCAACAATGTTGTGGAGCATGCAGCACGTGCCCACAACCTGGGGGATGTTCTGGAGGCCAATGTCCAGGTGGGCAAGGAGGCATCGCCAGCAGCCCTTCAGGCGGCCAAAGGTCCTCTTCACCACATGGAGGGCGTGGTTCAATTGGGTGTTGAATCACTCCTGGCTGGCAGTGATGTGGCTGGTGTATGAGTGCATGCGCCAGGGCTGGAGAGGTAGGCTGCATCTGCCATGAGGCAGAGGGGCATGGTGGTGTCCCCCAGAGTGATCTCCCTCAGGGGATGTAGGTCCCTGCCTCCAGCCGGTGGCACTGGCCTGAGCTCCTAAAAATGTGGACTTCGTTTGTACAGCCGGGCCAGCCCATGTAGACATCCTGGAAGCAGCTCCAGCTGTCCACCATGGCCTGCAGGACCACAGAATAGCAGCCCCTCCTGTTCATGTATCTTTCCCCACTGTGGTCCAAGGCACAAATGGGGATGTGGGTCCCGTCCAGGGCCCCGAAGCAGTTTGGGAACCCCATGGCAGCAAATCTGGTGACAGCTGCATCCAGGTCCCCGACTCGGACGACCCTGTGGAGCAGCATGGCACTGAGCGCACGGACCACCTGTGGGGAGGGAACACAAGCGCCGATGAGGGTGTGCAGGGTGCCCCAGGCCCCCCTCCCGGGCACCTCCCCAGGCACCCCCCCACCCAGCCCCTCCCCATCCCCGGCACCCATCCCCATTCCCGTCACCTCTCCCTCCCCTGCCCCACACCTGGCCCCCTACCCGGCTCCCCCACCCCCCAGTGGGTGCATGCCCAGGCCTCCTTACCTCCATGATGATGGCCCCAACTGTGGCCTTTCCCACTCCAAACTGGTGTCCCACAGAACAGTTGCTGTCTGGAGTGGCCAGCTTCCAGACAGCTATTGCGACCCTCTTCTTGATGGGGAGTACATGCTGCATCCAGGTGTCCTGGTGCCTCAGTGTGGGGGTGAGCCACTGGCAGAGCTCCAGGAAGGTCTGTCAGCACATGCGGAAGTTCTGCAGCCACATGTCGTTGTCCCACTCCCCCATGACCAGCTGCTCCCACCACTTGGAGTTGGTGGGGTAGCTCCAGAGTCAGAGGAGCACCCGGCATGGGAGGAACAGGGGAGCCCGGTGGTCAGGGGCATCCCCATCTGCCCCTGGGGAGGGCCCCCCTGTCAGGAGCTGCTGAGAGGCCTCCTGTGCAGCACCTAGCAGGGCGCTTGCTCCATGAGTGACTACCTGGAAGGCTTCCAGGTGCTGCTGCTGCTGGGGGGCGGGGCGGGGTCCATAGCTGCTGTGTGTCAGTCTGCGAGAGTGTGGCTAGCGCTCTGCAGACCTCGTGTTGTGCAGGCTGGGTGTGTCTGGGAGGGGCCCTTTAAAGGAGCGGCTTGCTGTTGCCCTGAAAGGGCTTGTCCAGCCTGTAACCCCGTCTGTGGGCTTTCCTGGCCCCTTATTTTGATGGGGTGCACCCATGTGTGTGGACGCTCCGCATTTCCTTCCAGGATGGCTCCTTTAGACGTTCCCCGTCACTGCTTCGACATTGAACATCGACGGCACCAGCCCCGGAGGATGTGTAGACGATATGTGTCGAAGTAGCCTATTTCAATGTTGGTACTTTGAAATAGGCTACTTCGATGTAGTGTCCTAGTGTAGACGTAGCCATAGTGTTCTAGAGCCTAGCCTTCTACCACACTTCTCTGTAATAAGGGATGGCAGTGATTTATGGTTATGTGTATAATTGGGAATGAGGCTCGACAGGGAGCAAAGTGGCATTTCCCAAAGGAGCAAAGGCCCTCATTCAGCAGTTCCTCCCCCCATTCAGCAACTAAGCACATGCTTAAATGTTTTCTTGAGTAGGGGCGTCTGCATGATTTCAACCCCTGCGACTTTACATGTTCGATCTTTGCCACATTAGGAGTATATTTAATAAAGGGGGGTTTATACACTTTTTAGATATATGTTACAGTGAGTCTCTTGAGCCATTTTGCGACAGGAAACATCCATATCTTTTTAATGTGGGCAATTTTTCTTTTTCAGCAGAATTTGAGCAAAATACTGTTCCATTGCTTTTTTGGTCTAAGCTCCCCATCTGTTCCCTTTTTAGCATTGACAGTTTCCTTCTTAGGTTCATTCATACCTGAACGGCAGCTTTGGTACAACTTATTAATGCATTTCCTAAAACGACACTGAAAAAATGCCTCCCATAGATTGAAAACTGTCTAAACATGATGTAAGAGTCTCCCTCCCAGGAATTAACACCTTCCAGCTCCCAGAAAGGGAGCAGGCATTCAATCACCAGACAAGCATTTCTGCATACTGAAATATGCACTCTTTGTGTGGCTGCATAGTAAATGAAGGTTAATTTAAATCTGAAAGCACATTAAGAATGCAATTGCATCAAAGGCTAGTGAGGAGGGATGGACTATTATAGTCCCATGAAGGCAAAACAAATGAAAATGTATCGGGTTCAGAGAGAGAGAGAGAGAGAGAGCGAGAGCACAAAGGGTGCTTCTTAAGTAAGAACAGAGAACAATACTTCATTTTAACCTTCATTTTATCCTGTGCAATGCTATCTTATTAAATCAAGCTCTCTCCATACAAATGTGACAAAGGGAATCATATGTAACGGGGTCTAGAAATGACAATCAAATCTGTCACTCTCAAATTTTTACTTGCTATTTTTTAATAGCAGTCAGCATTGGTGCCTGATTACGCTATAAAAATAAAGCCTACATTTTGCCATACCAGTATCGCTTTGTGCTTTGCACTAAAATAAAGGGCCCTTCACTTCAGAGGTACCTTATACAAATCTGGAATATTTGACAAACGATGGTGCCATGTGTGACAGACTGTATGGATAATCCAGTGAATTCAAAGTCTCACCTTTAGAGGGCTATTGATTAATACTAGCTGATACCCATCTTTGCAAGCACGGAATAATCTGCTGACATTAAAAAAATGATGGCCATCCTACAAAGAATGTTAATCAGATACAGTCACTCAAGGATTCCTCGCCTCTGCGACTGCAACAAGCCATTGCTGACACACAGGTGTGAGGCCATACAGAGAGTTCTGTCTGTCACAGGCGCAGCATCCCAAATTCTTTTGCCCCTTTGAGATTGTTGATTGGTGGTGTTTTAAACCATGTTTAGAATGATAGTGATCATAACTATGGAGAAGTGTTGGGCTTAGATTTCCAAGGGGCTACAGGCAAGCAATAAAAATAACTAAGATGTATGCACCCAAACACATCAACTATAAGAAACTGATACAGTTTGTGCATTTGTATGATGCTGCATGCATTCTTACATTTCTCCACATGCCCTCACACCTCCACATTTATCTCTGTTTTGCTACCTCCACACCCAGGATGCAGACCAAGATGTTATTTTAAAGTCAGATTTATTGGACATTTACCAGTAAGGTAGCAGTGCAGAGAGGTCAACATTTGAGGGCAAAATTAGTGAATGAGGCCCTTGAGTTCAGCAACTTGAGACACCAGAAGATGAAAGAACAACTTTCCACAAAAAAAGACCAGGAAGTGATTTCATACTAGTTAAACTACTTTTATTTAATTTTCTCTATCAGTGACTCGCTCAGTGAAGCAGAGAACTGAATGCCACCAAGTATTTATTTTTAAACAAAACTGTCACTGAGGAAGAGTCCTAGGCTATGGACTCTTACATGAACGAGTTATGCCAACAAAACCCTGTTTTTTGTCTACAAAACTGGTGGAAGGTCCACACACAAAATGTGTTTTGTTGAGTCTGTCAACAAAACTCAGCACTTTCACCGGCAGCGTTCTGCCTCTCAGCCATGATATATAATGCTGCTATCAACACCTTCTGTTGACAAAAAGCTGTGTGGATGCTCTGGGGGAGGGGAGGGGGTGCTTCTCTCAACTGACAGAGCATCCAGAACAATGGGCAGCCCTGTTTGCTATGCTTCTGGGTTCCTGTTTTGTTGAGAGAGCAGCCAGGCAGTACTACCACCCTGTTTACAGGGCAGAGTGCTCTTCCAATTGGCTTTTCAGTTGACAGACATTTTGTTGGGAAATCTCTTCCGACAGTGACTTCTGTTGACAGAGTGCTCGTGGCCCTAGGTTGGGGTCAGCAACCTGCGGCTCCAGAGCCACATGCAGCTCTTTAAGGAGACAGTTGCAACTCTCAGTGCTCTCACCACTGACTCCTCTTGTGGCTCCGAGCCCTGTTGCTGTCCAGCCATCTGCAATGACAGCAGCGGAGGAAGGGCACCCCTCGCTGAGGAAGAAGCAATAGGGCGGGGAATGAGGGTGAGCCAGCCTGGCCCCCGTGCACCTCACACTTCCCTGTCCACTGCTCCATGCCTGACACCGCACCTGGCTGCGTCTGCTCCCCCACCCCAGAACCCCCTTTCTCTGTGGCTCCTCCCCCTCCTGGTTCCATCCCCAGGGTTCAGGGGGCTGAGCCGTGCCACACCAGGCCTCCAAGTCCCACATGCATGAAGCTGCTAGCAGGGTGCGTGGCTGCTGCTGCCCATTGGGGGTACTTCCGTACACGCGGCCAAGACAGCGCGGGGTTTGGAGCAGCTGCACAGAGCATGGCAGCCATGTGAGCCGGGCCCTGGTGCTCCTGTCGGTGCCAGCCAGGAGGGTGACATGGCCAGTAGCACTGCCTAGGGTGCACAGCCCCTGCAGTAGCACAGTGCCTGGCTCCTTCTCAGCGGTGAACAGGGCTGTGAGCATGAGGGGACCACCACTGCCTGTTGTATGCCCAGCTCACTCTGGCTGGGACCTGCCAGGTCACTACCTCCAGGACAGAGCCGGGGGCTGCTCATGCTGCATCCCTGGGGCAGCCAGCACCTCCACTCTGCTGGCAACTGGTGTGTGCAGCCAGCCTGGTCAGGTCCACACCCAGTTGCAGGATGACTCAGCACTGCCAGCTCCTGAGGGTGCCAGCTGCTCCTGCCCAGGCCAGCTGGGAGCTCTGCTGTGGTAGGGGTCCCAGCACGAACACCCCCAGGAGGCTGGGATGGAGCTCATGTGATGGGGGCTTCTGATCTTTGTCCCCCATCTCTAGGGATGGGGTCAGTGGTTCTGCTGGCTGGCCCTCTGGGAAGGGTAACGTCTCTTGGAGGGGTTAAGCCTGGGGATGGGGAATGGGTTTGTGGGATGGTGGGGTAAAGCTTAGGGATGGCGGGTAAAACTTGAGGATGGGACTCAGATTTGGGGCTGAGGGGGATAGAGCCTGGGAATGGGGGGTGGGTGTGGAGGGTTGTGAACATTGTTCCTTCCTGCTTAAGAGTCTATCCCCAGGGGCAGTGTTTTCCTTGTCCTCATTTGCTTTCCAATCCAGGGGTGAAAGTAACTTAAACTTTCTAACTGGCGCAAAGCATTGAGTGTGCACTGTTCTTAAAACAGGGGTCACAAAAAGTACGGTTTGATGTTATTTATTAAGGACTGTCTCGTATTCACAAGCACTGTGTCTCTTCAAGTATTGATTTGGTAACTGAATTTGAAAAAATGGCTCTTCTCACTATTTTGTTTGCAGACCCCTGCCCCAGGGTATATCTACTCAGCAAAGTTATTTCGAAATAAGAGCTGTCGTTCTGAAATAACTTTGCTAGGGTCTACACAAATAGTGGTTGGCTTATTTCAAAATAGGTAAACCTCTTTCCGGCTGTGGCCACACTAGCCCCTCCTTGCAGAGAGGGCATAGTAATTTGGCACTTCGGCAGATGCTAAGGAGATGCTACCATGAATATGAAGCACCTCATTAGAATAATAGCAGCTGCACGCGCTTCGAAAGTGCCACTTTCAAAACGCACACTGCCTGGGTAGCCGGTGCTTTTCGAAACAACCCCTGATTTTGAAAGCCCCTTCTTCCCCTTTGGTTTCACACTAGGACCAGTGTTATTTCTCACTGGCAAAAATGACCAGCTCAGTTTTTGGCACTGACTGGCAACATCCTGCTGTGACTGCAGTGGTTCCTCTGCAGGTGGGGTTGTGGACTCAGTCTCAGAGAGGACTTCAACCAAAGTATTCCTAGAAGACAGCATCCGTTGTTGCTACTTTATAATTGCAATACAATTAGTAAAAGTGAAACAAAGCAATCAGTCTTGTAGCATCTTAAAGACTGACAATTTTAGTAATTAGGTAATGAGCTTTCCTGAGAAAGACCCACTCCGTCAGATATGGGAGCAGAACTGAGAAAGAATTGAGAAATCAGCAAATTATAAAAAAAGGAAGGAATGGGGTGGGTGAGAAGGAGGAGGGGGAGAAAGAATGTACATGGCAGAGGGGCATTACTGGGACATATTACATTAGTTGAAGTGCAGGAATATGAGCCTCTGATGCAGTGATTGATGCAGTTAGGTCTAGTGATGGCGTCTCTTGTACAGATATGTGGACAGAGTTGGCAACAAGGTTTGCTGCAGGGAGAGGTTCCTGGATTAGTGTTTCTGTGGTACGGTGTGCGGCTGCCAGCGACAATTTTCTTAAAGTCAGTGGCTGTCTATAGGAAAGAACACGCCGGTCATCCAGGGCATGTGAGAGTGAGAGATCAAGTTCCAGTGTAGGCTGAAGAAGTGGATCTTTCCCATGAGAGCTAATCACCTAATAAATAAAATCGTTAGTCTATAAGATGCTACAGGACTACTTGCTTTGTTTTGCAAAGATACAGACAAACCTGGCTACCCCTCTGGGCCCAATTAGGAGAAGTGTTAGCAAAGGGCTCCCTGACAGAAATGATTTCACGAAACATGTGTAAAGTCTAAGACTCTAAAGCTTTTAAGAAGCTGCATGAAAAGGAGAAATCAGCTAAGCTGTACATTTCCTCTACAGTAAAGAAACAACCTGTACTGAAGGATATGGTAGCTTATGCTTCCTCTTAGAGATGCAGTGATATGGGTCATGACACAACCTGCAATTGTTAAAGCTCACTTTGTTTGGTTCCAACCCCTCATATTTTCGACATGCACAAAGAGATCAGGAGTGCAGGATCAGGCCTTCCTGGTGAAGTCCTACCTGTAAACAAACCAGCTGGGGAACAGGGCCTGACACATGACAGCCTAACAGAGGGAAATACCGTCACATAAGTGTAGATGGTTCTTATTTGAAAATACACCTTTATTTTATATTCTGTTGATCCTTAGCCATAAGACTGCACCCAACACAGAAGACAAACCACAATGTTCTAACACAACAGTTCTTACCCTTTTCTGATACCTTATCTGTGGGTGTGAGACATGCCAGATTTTTTTAGAAGGTAAATCATTGAAAACACAAATTAAGTGCAGGCACGTAAGTACAACTACTTTGTTTTATCAAACCTGAGTATTTATTAACATTATACATTTTTTAATGATTACTATAATATACAAACAAAATTTTTGTTTGTATTCAGTTAGCCGCTAACCGTTAACACGTCAGTTACAGTTTACTTCCACAGCAAAACTCCACAACATCTCTGGGTAGTACTTGTGTATTTTTGTATGCCTACTGAACTATTGTTTGTGGTGAGCAATAACATAAAACTATTTTACATATATTTAATATGCATTTAAAAGCGTATAGGTCCCACCCCATCTCCATTTTTGGTTTTTGATCAGGGGCGCGTGAACATATTTGATTTTTGATATGGGGTGTGAGAACATATTTGAGAACCAAAGGGGTGCAAGCTGCAGTAAAGGTTAAGAACCACTGTTCTAACAGGACCAAATGCCAAGAATGGAAAGAAATCTAATCAAATGAAACCATCTGACAGAAACCATTTTTTTTTAAATTCCATGCTCAGAAGAAATTAATGTTTTCTAATGAAGATGATAACCTCTTCTCAATTTTCTTGGGCATCCTGCAAGGTGCTGCTTAATGTTTCCTTGTCCCATTGACAGATCTTGAGACAGCCAAGTTTTATTTTGATAGCTGAGCTTTTATTCCATTACTGAAAACCTCCTGGCACTGATGTGAGAGAAAAGTGGAATGATCAATGAAGAATCACATGCAGAATAAAAAAAATCTCGAATTCATGCTTTCTTCATGAATTATGGAAAATCTCCCCTTCCCCGCTTCTGACGAACAGTACAATGTGCAGCATTATTTAAAAGCATCTCTAATGTTACCTTAAGTACCTCACTTCATAAACACTATGTCTGTACAAGCACCCCCTTTCGAAAGGGGGATGCTGATGAGACACTTTGGGTTATGCAGCACCTCATTAGCATACTGGCAGCTGCGGCACTTGGAAAGTGCCGCTTTCGATCGTGTGTGGCTCGTCTTCATGGGGTCCTTTTCGAAGTGTGTGGGGTCCTTTCGAAAAGGACCGTGTGTAGGTGAGCTGCGTGCAATTGGAAGTGGCACTTTCAAAGTGCCTAGGCCACCATTATGCTAATGAGGCACTGCATATTCATTGCAGTGCCTCATTAGCATATCCCAAAGTGTGTCATGAACATTCATTCCCCTTTTGAAAGAGGGGTGCTAGTGTAGACAGAAAAACATACAGCGGACCAAGACGTCAAATAATTTTCATATTTCACAATTTACGTTCAAGTTTTTTTCAAAATATAACAATTAAGTGTGGTTTTACTAGTCATAAAAATGAGAAACTAAAAGTGCTTCATTCGGCTGAAACTATCGATTGCTTGAATTGGGTATAAATACTACATTGGTATCTCAACTCAGCTGTGCTAGTCACTCTGTACATACAATGAAAAAAGAGAAGCCAGTACTCAGTAGGCTCTCCACCCACCCCTGCAAGCCAATCCCATGACTAGGGCTGCTGAGGTGCTGGTATTCAGTACGAGCGAGAGAGAGAGAGAGAGAGAGAGATACCTGCTCCAAGATATAATGGGGCATTCATCCTGACTTCAGTGCAGTTAAATCATGGATGAATTTGTCCCAGTGCTAGTAGCTACTCTACATAGCTCTGCTGATGTCCTTAAATCATTAGCTGTGACATCACTCCTCACCAGTCTCATTCATGGTTCTCTCGAGCAGAGATCAATCATCAATCATCCTGAAATAAGCCAGCCATTTTGCTTATCTGAACAACTTGGGCCTAACCTTAAAACACTAAGATCACTTTTTATTATAACCTAAGCCAGGATATTAATTTAGGCCTCCAGTGTTGACGTGCGAATGAATCACGACACCACATCTCTGTTTATAGGTTTACTAGTAAACACAATACAGATAACAACACCAAGCTTGCACAGAATGCTTTTCATTAGACCAATAATTGTGATTGTAGAAAGAGACTCTCATTTCAGAGTCATGGTTTTCGAGTTTCACTGTGGATATTTTTCAGCACTGAAAAATTCTTGCCACTGCTGTTCATTTTACACCCCCATATTACTTCCTCCCTCTTACTACCAGGCACGGAGACATTCAGTCAAATTTTCACATGTATAATACCTATGCTTAGGCAGCGTCACTGATCGTGTAGGAGGTGGCAGGAGAGGGCAAGGGACAACTGCCATGGGGCCCAGTGATTCACAAGGACCTGAGGCTCCTGGCTGCCACTGCTGCTTCTGGGGTAGTGGTGGTGGCTGGCACCATGGGCTGTTTAAATTGTTGCCAGAGCATGGCTCTGATGGCTGCGAGCTGTGGGGGTGGGGAGAGGGTTGTATCGTGGTCAGGGCTGACCAGACCCCATCTCTTATGCCAGAGGCACCACCCCTTTCAGGGCATGGAGCTGCTCTCCCCCCACACTTTGCCTATGGGCCTGTGAAAGCTGTTGGGCCCCCAGGCATAGGGTTCCATGCTCCTTCAATAACATGAATGGAGGGAAGAGAGTGCTTCCCACACACTGATAGCCATTGACTCTATGACAGGCTTCCTTCCAAGACAGGGCTCCACGTTAAAGGAGGAATTGTGCTAGACAATGGTGCTGTTCTCGGTGTTGTCCCTTCCCATTAGAACATCTGGGAAATAGCAGCATGAGACAATGGTGACCCTGTTTGCAATTTCTCTCTCTTGTGCAAGCCATGTTGCCATGGCAAAGGAGATCAGAGTTCCGGCATAGCCTCCCTGCTTAAGAACTGTGGTATTCCTGTACCTATGATGTTTGTTGATTGATTCTCTGCCGGCTCTGGCAAAGGACAAATCATACCCCTCTTAGGCTAGTGCTACACTCACCCCTAGTGCCAGCAGCTTGATGCAAATGAGCAGCCTCAAAAATGCAAAATGGCCACTCATATGCATATCCGAGCAGACCATTTGCATATTCATGGCAGAAAACAAGCAATGAAGACGTGGTTCTGCCGGCAAAAAAACCCTTTGTTGGCAGCCCCTTATCCCTGATTTTTTCCAGGGATAAGGGGCTGGCAACAGAGTGGGTTTTTGCTGGCAGAAACAAGCGTTCACTGCTTATTTTCTGGCGAGAATAGGCAACGAGCTGCTTGGATATGCAAATGAGCAGCCATTTTGCATTTTTGAGACTACTCATTTGCATGAAACTGCTGGCACGAGGGGTGAGTGTAGCACTAGCTTTAGAGGTTGAGCCAGAAGACATGCGTAAGAGCTGACATTTACAGTTTGACTAGCCTCTGCGATGAGGGTTCCTCCTGCACTGGGGTGTTCTGGGACTGTGGGAATTTTGAGCCACCGCACCACAGTCACCACATTTAACATCACAAGAATCAGAACAGCCAAAGGAACAAACATCCAAATTCAGTAAGCCAAATCTTCATCAGGTGTAAATTGATATAGCTCCATGAAGCAATTTGGATTTACAATGAGAATTTGGCCTACTGCATCCAATTAGAAACAGACTCTTCTTTTTATTCTTATCTTGCAGACCTTGACATTAGCATACAAATGGTTAACCTTCAGAGCTTACTGATACAGGGAAGGGTAGTCAGCTCATCCCTCCTGTTCTTACCCTGCAGCTACCTCCAACTGACAATCTGACAAACGCATCCATGGGCTTCTTCCTAGGATGCCACTGCCTCACTTCTTGGAGTTCAAGATTCTCTCATTTGCTACACGAGACAAACATTCTCATTTCCCTAAGTTAGAGTCCAGCATAAGTTGAGCTAACTTCCTAGTACGACTAGCTGAGGAAAGTAGGTAGAACAATAAACAAAATGTACCTGCTTTATTCTAAACACAGTCGCCATGCTGATAATCTTCAGGTGCTCCTCTTTACATGTCTTCCCTAGCTATGAAACTAAAACAGTTTCCACGTGATCATGTGTAAAGTAACTAGCTTTTGATAGTTTGCACTCAGGCATATACAGGTTCAGATGCAGATGTAGGCAGGCATCAGATATAGATCAGAAAGCCAATATATATTCTTTGAGAAAGCTTTCATGTTAGCAATATTGAGCTTTCATTTGTATTCAAGAAAACTGCAAAATATTGTAGTCTTACTGAAATGGATCATGCTAAACTAAATTGGAACAAGTTGATGAAAAAGTGTTAATTAACCTGCTTTCTTCTCACTGAGTACTTGTGTTTAACCTACAGGTCATCTCCTTTTTGAACCACTGTATAAATGTGATGTTCAACATGAGGCAAATCAGCTGAATCATCTATTGAAAGTGAAACTGAGTGATGACTCTTGAACCTTGTCCTTTCTGTGTGAGGGTAAGTAAATGCCTAAAACAGGAGGCATGAACCTTTTCATGAATTATTCCAAGCATTTTTTATGGTAGAAGAGGTTGCAATAATTCTTAGCCTGAGCATGAGAGCTCGTGTAAATTTGTTAGCTGTGCCTCGTGGTTGAAGCTGAACATACAGGGTGACAAATGGAAATAAAAAATCTCCTTTTCTACAGGGAATGTACACTGTGTGGCTGACCTCTTTTAAAAAGTCATTTCCTTGCAAGTTTTATATACTGGAACAAATATTTAGAAACGCGCGACACTTGCTCCTTTCTTGACTTGCTTATTTATTTGTGCAATTATCTGGTTTAAAACCACTAATTGACTGAAAGAGTAAATGGGGGAAGAAAACCCTTCTGAGTTTGACATTGAACAGAACAGACATTGCACAGAACCCAGCTTTCTCTAAATCAGAAGTCAATAGACAAAATAAGAAACTGAACTGAAAAAAAAAAACTCAGAGGAAGTCAATATATTTTTATTTCCACTGTTAAAAATATAACTTTAATAATGCTAGAGATAAGTCCAAAATTCGCAAGTGAGGTAGGTCAGAGATCTATGCTTTTTAATATCGAGCTTTTCTCCAGTATGACTTTTACTGCATTAATGGCTAAATCATACTGATTGTAAAACAGCCAAAATGAAGCAATTAGTAAGGTCTGTGACAGCCAAGGAGAGTGAAATGCACAAGGTTTTCAATGCAAGCCAGATGGATATCTTCAATATATTTCTTATTATCTGCTTGTGGTAATATGTTCAATTAAACTGAATCAGTACTACAGACCATTTGAATTGCCTGAAAAAAAATTAAGTGTCTGCTACAAATTTAATGAAGCTAAACAGTCATATTATGTTTACAAGTTTTATTTCTTATGATCAGTAAGTGTTTACAAGAAAAAAGTAATTATTTCATGTGAGCAGCTTTTTCTAATTGCAAAGTACTGTACTTTACACTTTAATTTAGTTGCCTGCGTGTGTTCTGTTCACTTTTTAAATCTTTTAGATATGGGAATTACACTTAAATGTAAAAAGGTCAAGAAACCAGTCAGTGTTTTTCTCAATGCATTTTCTGTTCAGCAATGACCACAAATTAAAGCTCTGCAGGTTTATAATAATGCACTGTTAACCATTTATGGGATGAAATTGGCTCCATGTGAAGTCAATGGAAGAACTCGGTGGTAGATGGATGGGGCCTAAAACAGGACAAAGCTCAGTAAGCCTGAATGCTTGCTATAATCTTTATCAAATGTTATGGAAAGTTACTGACCTTTCTCTAGTATGACACAGTGCTAATGGTCCATGGCTGCACTGTTTGTCATGTTGACATTAAGAAAACCAAAAGCAGAAGACATTCTAACTAGAACTATGCTGATGTAAAAATCACACCTTCAATGGTGCATACACAGAGGTGCAGGCAGATGCCACGCGCCCTGGCTTCACACCCTGGAAGCGGTGGGGCCAAGGGCAGCAGGGGAGGACTTATGGGATTCAGCCTTCAGTGCTGCCCAGAGCACAGTGCTGGCCACCCCCTTCCCTCACAGCTGTGTGAAGCAGTGCAGTAATGTTGCCATAGCAATTCAAAGGGGCTGGGAGCACCAGCCACCACTGCTGCCACTGCCCAAGTAGCAGCAGCAGTGGCGGGAGCTCTGGGCATCTTTGAAATGCATGGCCCAGGGGCAACTACCGCCTATGCCCTCCACCGTCAGCAGGACTGCACACACTCATTTTGTATGCTATGGGTGACATTTCCACCAGTCCTCAACGGTGTCTGCAAAATTTGAGGGCAAGTGGAACATGGGCCAAAGGTTATAGAAGGATCTTCTGTTCTAGTTTGGCTCTGCTGTGTAACATTGGAGAACTTCCAGTCTCCAGGCTCTGGTGCTTTAATTTACTCATCTGAAAAATGGAGATACTGAAGTAGAACAGTCTATGATACCTGAAAGAGGTGTTCTCTGAAACTGAGTCAATGTTCCCAAAGTACTTTTTTAGATCTTGAACTCAAAGGACAGCATGCATCTCCCCAGCAAATATTGATTTTTGAAGAGGATATTTGTCTGACTATTTGATGGTACATATATGATTTGGAAAGGAAACGACTTTTGTCTCACAATGATGACCCCAAAGTGGTCTACAATGAGACTGTTCAATTACTGTACTTAAGAGAAGTGAAGAATAACTTACTCCAAAGAAAACTATAGAGGGAAATGCAGATAGGCACCACATTGGAATTCTGCTTGAAATTAGAGTGCTGCTCTTGAAAAAAAAAAGCCATTGGATTTTTAATTGCCAAAACTAAACAGTCAGGAACTTGGTTTAATGCCACATCTGAAAAAGTACAGGGAAGTACAGTGCTCCTTAGCAGTATGCTAGGTCATTGACAGATGTAAGTGTGACACCTACTGGACATTGACAACACGTCTTCCATGCAAGTATCTAAGGCTTAGCTAAGAACAGTGTTTTTCAACCGGTGGTCTACGGATCCCTATGGGCTTGCAGATTATGTCTAAGATTTCCAAAGGGGTCCAAAGCTCCATGTAAAACTTTTTAGGTGTCTGCAAACCACTGACTTAGAAGATCCACCATCAGCCCATAGAGGTATGGCTACAATAGTGTATGGAGGATCAGTGAAATTAATAGCTTTCTCATTTAAAAATTTCTTTTCATACAGTGTATGCATTGGGTCATATTTCATGCTACTGGAAGACACTTAATAGTATGCTAGAAAATAATTGGTGCCATTGGAAACAATCCAATTAGGGAGAATGCACTCAGTTGCAATTTAATGGCCAAACGTTATTGCTTTTGTTAATTGCTAAAATTTAGTATTTGTCACTGATTTCCAACTGTTTGCAAGTCAGAAGACGGGAAACATTCTTCAATACTCACACATACTGCTTAGTTGCAACATACTATGTGAAAACTGCAACTGTTTTCTATAGAAAGTGTTAAAGAAATGCAATAATTGTATCTCTACTGAAAACCAAAGTTGGAATAAATTTTATTTTTCTACTCCAAAACTGAACAAGACAAAAATCCACGAATAAGTCAAAGGTCAAATGTCTGTCACCTGCATTTTTCTTTAGAATTTTAACCAAAAAGAATCTTGATTTGTTGAAACATGAGATCAACAATGTTTGTTTATAGTCAAGCGTTAATATACAACCCCATCTGCTCTAATCCTACTGACAGAGACAAAAAGCTTCAAGATCTCTACCAGGCATTCGTAAAACTTAATTACCCACTGAGAGAAGTAAAGAAACAGACTGACCGGGTCAGATGAATACCCAGAAGCCAGCTACTTCTAGATATGCCCAAGAACATTAATAACAGAACACCACTTGTCATCACCTATAGCCTTCAACTCAAACCCCGCCAGCGCATTATTGACAATCTACAATCTCTACGGGAATATGATCATTCTTCTCACAGGCCCTTGGCGACAGGACTGTTCTTTCCTACAGACAGCCACCCAACCTCAAGAAAATTCTCACCAGCATACACACACTACACCACAGAAATACTAACACCAGGACCTTTCCTTGCAACAAACCCCATTGCCAGCTCTGTCCACATACTTACACTAGACACACCATCACTGGAACTAACCATGTCTGTCACACCATCAGGGTCTCATATTCCTGCATTTGAACTAATTTGATATATGCCATCAGGTGCCAGCAATGCCCCTCTGCCATGTACATTGGAAAAACTGGGCAACCCATTCACCAAAGGATGAACGGACACAAATCAGACATCATGAGTGTCAATAAGCATAAACTGGCAAGTGAGCACTTTAACTTGTCAGGACACACTATTAATGACTTCATGGTTTGTGTATTACGACAAAGAGACTTTAACACCAGATTTCAAAATGAGACATCTGAATTGGAATTTGTTTTCAAGTTTGATAGCTATCACCACAGACTCAACAAAGATCTCACTTATCTTATGCATTACACAGACAATTTCCCCACCTTAGATATTCATGGTGATGGCAGGCATCCCACTTAACTTAACTGACACTTTGCAGAGATTTTTTTTCCTTTCCTCTTTCTTCCTTCCTCCTGTTCAGCTGATTCCTCAGTTTTCTCTCAATAATACTCTAGATCTGAAGAAGTAGGTCTTTCCCATGAAACCTCATCACCTAATAAATAATATGGTTAGTCTTAAAGGTACTACAGGACAGTGTTCTATTTTTCAGACTGGTCATATTGCCTTTCACATTCAAAGCAAACTTCTTGGCTGGTGCTAGTATGAACCTTATTAGAAATGCAAAGCTACTGCATGTCACAAAGCACTACTACCTCAAAACATATCTCAGAAAAAAGAAAAAAGCAGCAATTTATTATACTGCTTTTGTGAAATATGGGGTCATAATTCACAGAACGTCTGTGAAGGAATGCTAAAGTTCTAAAATCTTATTCTGGTAAAAATAATATATATGTCTATATATACCTTATGTCTGAAACAAATTCAGATTTTTTAGACAAAAAAATCTGTTTGGAATAATTCAAAGAGACATTTGACCAGTGGTTTAGAATTGTTAAGTCAAACCTTATGGCTAATGCTATGCAGACAGTGACGAAATGGATAGAGATGTAAAGTATTTGATGAACATTCTCTCCTTGGGAATATCTTCTTGATGAAGGAGTCAACTCTCTCCAGGTGAAAAACAGTTGATATAGACATGTCCCAGGAAGCACCTCAATCATAACTGGAAACAATAGCTGGAGAAATGCATGGGGATGAAATACACTCACCATCAGTTATGAGAAAAGAAAAGTGGGCTACAGAAAGACAATCTAAATACTTGCAGAAAATCTGTCCTTTGTATAGTCCAAGGCACAGAAATGTTGTAGTTAAAGCCCTGCTAATGAAATAACATGTCCTGAAAATGTAATCATTGTACTAAATACATTGAAAAACTTTGGAAAGGCAGTTAGATATGACTCAAACCAAGCCACGTATATTTTGACCATAACTGACATGGACAAAGTTGATGAATGCAACACATCTGTATTAATACAGTCATCATGAATGCTTGAAAACTAGATCAGTCATGTACCAGCCAAGCATTTGCTGATCTCACTTAAGTTCAGATGATCATACTGTTAGATTTAACTTGACACCAGAAAGCCCAGAGAAACATTCCACCAACAGTCAATTTCAGCCTTCTAGTTCCATTCCATTATACAAGTGAGAGTTACTTTGGCTAGGGAACTAAATCACAAAATATAAGCCAGAATATAAGCAGACATGCGGAGGACTGACATTTTTATTATGAACCCTCGAGCCTCTCCAGGTACGTATCTTGAATCATTTTTAAATTTGCTGTTATTAAACTGGAGTTATCCAGAGCTTCAGTTGACAACATGACACATAACACACTAAGCCTCATCTCACCATGAAAAGGACTGCAACGCAAGACAGTTAAGACCTATGAAGGAGTTTCAAGGGCCTGAAAACTCTACTGCAATGCCATGCAGCAGAGTCTCACTCTTTTAAGTATCCTTAACAGTATGTCTGAACCCAGAAAAAAAGCTTCTGCATGCACCGGAGGTAAACTGATTGGAACATTGATTGATGGAAATGGGATCAAACCAATCCACTGTAAATCATTCCAATAAAGAACATAAAATATGCACACAAAGGAATGGAGTTACATCTTGTTCTTGTAAACTACAGTCGCTGGCAAAGTTTGGATCAAAGTGTTTGAAATTAATGCACCACTCTGTCCATACTAAAACAAGCTCATGAATTCAATTTAAGATAAAGAACATGACACTGCTGTCCATAATATAACAGACCTTTTGCAACTAACCCGGTTCAATGTTTTCCTGCTTTTTTATTTAAAGGGTTGACCTTGCCAAACATGAATAACCTTGGTTCTATGAAGAGCCCTGGGACAGCAGAACTTCAGAATATTATTGACTACCACACTCAAACCAAGCTGAAGAACATTGTGTGACCATCGTTATTTTCCCAACTGCTGTATTTTGGAAAAATTAAACCACTTGAAGGAATTCTATCACACTAAAATCTTCACACCAGCCATTTTGGAAAAAAAATTACTTCTGAAACACACAATATTGCACAGATGGCAAGACATTAAAAACTGTTTTTCTAGTACAGCAGAGATTTGGAACAAGACAGTCCTTTTCAGCTCTGCCTTGAATGGCATGATCTTAACTTTCAAAGGACAGAAATCAGTTTTTTTACATCTGCTAAACAAGATACAAGAATGCAAGTCCGCATTCATCCTATATATATAAAATGCAAATCTTGAGGCAAGGACATATTTGTCAACCTGGCACATGGCAGCAAGATGATCACTTATTTCAAGGTGTCCAAAGAAATGGTGTATGTGAAATAAAAAAGAGTCACAAAGTTAAGCTAATGTCTGCAACACCAATCTAGACCTGGGATGTGGTTTGTGTGTGCCAATAAAAGCTGTATCAGTAATTATTAATACAATGCTCTGTGGACTATAAGCCTGAGCATTATTAAAGGTATTACAAGAATCCATGAACGGACACATATGGACTCCCTGAAAAGATCTCAGACAACAGACATAAATATTCCCCAAAGGAATTTGATGAATTTTGTCAAAACACAGGATTTAAAATACAGTTTATTAAATTAGTGTACCTACAAAGCAGAGGCTGGGATAAACAAATCCAAACCCAAGCTTCTGGAGACAGCTGATGAGGTTGTTAGCAAAGATCTCTGTATCAGTCTATCCCGCAATGGGAATACATCTATTGGCAATAGCTCTGCTCTTTACAGCTGTACAGAGGTAAGCAGCTGAAAACCAAAGCAGCCAATCTGAGATAGATCCAAGCTAGTCTGAGACATAAACACAAATGAAAGTCAACAATTGTTTAAATCTGTTTAATCCATTCACTGCTTTGAATGCTGGCAGGATGGTAGCTGGAAACTTGCTCCCAAAATGAAACAGGTAAATAATGTAATCAGAACCAGTCCTCACCCTAGGCACATGTGAGTTCTGAACTAATGTTATAATCTTCTCCAGAAAGCAGAAAAATCACAGACCACAGAAGTATACTGACTCTACCCATACCTCCTGTGATGTAGGACTCCAGGAATTGATAAATTCGCTCCCCCCAGACTGTTACTTCGAAACCCCATGGATTCTCCCTTGTCCTGAACCTAATCTAGCTATTTACACAAGGGCAAAGTGGATGCAAACATTTGCCATTCAGAATCTCTAGTTTCACAAATAGCAAGGAGACCCTGTAGCACCTTCAAGTCTAACAAATTTATTAGGTTTCGTGGGCAAGACCCGCTTCTTCACATTACCTCTCTGAATCTGTCGTGTTTTACATACACTGTATAAATATACAAGGTGCAGCACAGTGCAGAACCTCTGTAATGCAATCACAGTTTACAAAACATTAGAGAAATAGGATATGCAGCCTCAATACTTCCTGTTAGAATAATGCACAGACTCCCACTGTGAAGCCAAACTCTACCACATTTGGCTGAAAAATTAAACCGATAAACACTGTTTCTGACTTAGAAGCTATTTTATATGATATAAAGGGCTATAGCAAAACAGGTATACACTGCACCTGTTTACATAATTTGAGTGTTAAGAACTGATATGATCATTCTGCTTCTCCAAAGGTACAAGACAAAAATCACATTAGGAGGATCATGTATGTCAAAGAAATTTTGCCACAAACTCACATGCATATTAAGTGTATCTCACAGGCTCCAACTTGCATTGGATGGATTATCTTATTTTGGGATGGCAGCAGTAGCAACGTCATTTAAGTTAATGTTATTAGCTTGGTTATGTAATTCCCTCCTGAACCACTGTGTGCCAGAGAAACTTCATTTGTGTATTAGTTATTGCTATCTGAGTGCAAATGGAAGGTTGGTAATTAAGCCATTCTACAATTATATCTGACTTGTGCACTTAGACACAAAATAACACTTTGGGGAGGTGAAGGGAGCTGATCCTTTCCCAACGCAGGGCCTGGGGGAACCATTACAGCAGGAAGCGGTGCTGTCAGCCGCTGTGAGACCTGGGGTAAGGTGGGAGGGGGGCCCGGCTCTGTGCCAGGGAAGGAGTGGAGCCAAAAGTGAATGGGGTAGGGCCAAGAGCAGTCAGCTCCCACTGCTGCCCAGGCTCCCGCCTCTCGCTCACAGCCATGCGCAGTTGGAGCACCCTGCCATGGTACTTCAAAGGCACCTGGAGCTCTGGCTGCTGCAACTACCCCCTTTCCCTCCCACACCCATCAGTGGGTTTGCCAATAGGCTATCTGCACCCACTCTGCCAATGCGGAGAGGAAAGCAGCAGAAGACAGACATTAGGTCTGGTGACTGTGGGGTGCAGGGGAGCTACCTAGTTGAAAATAACAGGTAACTGTGTTAATCTGTATTCTAACAAAACAAAGAACCAGTCATGTAGCACTTGAAAGACTTAACAAAATAATTTATGAGGTGATGAACTTTCATGGGGCAGACCCACCATCTCCAGATCTGAGGAAGTGGGTCTGCCCCACCTAATAAATTATTTTATTAGTCTTTAAAGTGCTACATGACTGCCTTTTTGTTTAGTTGAAAATAAGTTGCTTCTGCATTAACTGGAGAAACTCCCTTTCCCAGAGCCTCTCTCTACTGAATTCAGCTTTATCATTAAAATCTGAATTAGTCTTCTCAGAGCTGCCACTATAAATAGCCACTGATGTGATTATATGAAGTACAAAGAAAGCCAGCATTTTACAGTATTTGCCTGACACTGTTTACTCTATTTGTCATGTAAACATTCTAGTGCTAAGTCTTTTTTCTGTCATGGAAAAACTGGAACATTTAGCCTCAGGTACAGCAAAAATGGAAAAAAGTAACTGAAAATTAACATGTATATGCTGCTTATAAACACAACCTGTGTTCTACAGATCTCTTAATAATAGCTGCTGAATTGCTCCCTGTCTTTACAGGTGCAATCCCTACCTTTTAATGTAAAGATCAAACTACACATGCAAGCTTTACAAGAATATGGTTCTCAAGACACAGGACAGTTTTCACCTAGAACTAAGAGAACAAAGCAAAGTTATATTCTGAAAACTACTGCAGTTTAGTATTTCTGACAATGGCATGCTCATAAACAGCCCTCTGGGCACCAATCAGAATATTGTATTTTTAAGACAGCTACTCATGCATAATACAAATGTTTATTCAACCCTCTTTTTGTTTGTTAGAGACTTATTTTAAGCCTTTATGTATTTGGTGTAACAGATATGATCCTTCCTTTTCCTCCCCCTCCAAATCCTTCATCCTCTATGTGCTACCATTAGCATCTCTCATTCAATTTGGTGGAGGAGGGGGAAGAGGGAAATATGATTTAAAAAAAGAGAAATGCTCATTGTTAATGGAATAACACAGAAAGATTAGATAAGATGTCTTCTGATGCATGACCTTCACCGGTATTTAATCAATGAATAAAAGCATCTCTTAAAGTCAGAGAACACATCAGCTGATAAATTAGTCCTTTTGCAGATGACAAAACTGAATTAAAATATGGCACTCAAAAATATTCCCCCATCAACTATTACATGTGTTAATTAAGGCATAGAAAATCAGGTATTTCAAGGTAAATGCACAATACACAGTCATTTACAGTTCAGAACAGTTTTGTGGGCTTTTATACTTTTTGTGGGCTTGACTCTAAAATTGTGTTTACTGTTAATATCCATGTCTCTGATCACAGGGTATGTTTCCACTTGGTGCATATGTGTAGGTCCCATTAATGTTAAAGGGATCAAGTTATTACAGAGCACTGAAGATGAAAAAATAATGTTTGCTAACCTCTTATAACCTTAACACATCAGATATCAGATAGTTAACACATCACAATCAGATAGTTCACGTGACCAATCAACAATAATCAGGTGTAATACATACTTATCCAGTGAGTGGCAAACAGGCTGCCTTTAGGAGCAGTAATATGGAAGAATCAGATAAGTTTTACATTCCATAATTACTACTTTTCAACAGCATTAGCTAAACAAAGTAATATTTAACTCTTTTATGAATGTAAAGCGAGAGCCTGGTTTGGGGAGGGAGTGAGCACCTGACTTCAATGGACAATGTGGGTCTGAGCATTTCCCAAAATCAGATCCTTTATCAATGATATTGAAACTAAAGACCAAGGGCATTGGTCCCATCTTACTGATGCTGATTTTACACCTGTGTAACCCTCTTGACTTCAACAGCATTAGTTGTGATTTACATCAAGTGAAAGCAGCATCAGTCCCTAAGGGACTCTAGCTGGGAGCTGTGCTAGCTCATGCTAAAAATAGTAGCATGCCTTGGCAGCCTGGGAGACAGCTTGGACTAGCCATGGAGCATGTCTTCAGGGATCTGGGTGGGTTTGAATGCTGATAGCTAGCCCAAACCAGGGCGCATGCCCAGGCCTGCTGAAGGGGGACAGGTGGGGGCAAGGAGGACTACCACAAAGGGGTATTTCAAAGGGGCTGCTGACTTCAGTGGTGGGGCATAATGACTTCTGCTTGTTACAGGAGCTGTTCAGTACCTTTAGTGTTGGGCAAGATGTTTTTCCACTCTCTTATTTTCAGGAGCTTCCAGAATTTTACTCACACTCATTTGTTATGCCTCTGCTTGAGGAAGAGAGAGATTCAAACAGCCTGAGTTCTCTTAAACACAAACCACTGCTAACCTGAGGGACGACCTGTTCAAAGACACTAATGTGTGCTGAAGCACAAGCTGCACAAACTGGAAGTGACTATGTGAAGTAGTCAAGTTACTTCTAAGGAATAATGTAGTCTCCCCATGGCATTCATTTTACAATAAGAATTACATAAAGCTGCATCTACAAAAGAAAAGAAATATGCATTATGCTGGTGTATTTGCCCAACACTGTCCTACTATAGAGCCTGGCACTTCAATTCCTACACATGCACCAGCCTTATCAATGGGAGTTCAGCCTGGGAAAGGACAGATGAAGTGTGAGATGGTATTGCAGATGTGACAGGATGTGACACGGAGCATCCAGAGGTCCCCAGGGGTGAAAGTGGAGGGAATCAGGCACAAAACACAAAAGGTTGGATCTACAGCTGGTGTTATTCCATGAAACTCCATTGACTTCACTGGAGCTACGTTAATTTACACCACCTGAGAATCACCATAATAGGCTTACACCTTTTCCAATATAAAGAGAAGCATGTGAAATTAGAGAGAAAAAATGTCAAATAGTGTGATTAGGCTAGTTCCTATCCTCAGACACGCATGCACAGCTGACATCTTAGGGAAGATTGTTGCAGGGACATGCTGGTGCTGCACCACACATACAGAGACAGGTTTGTAAGCAGCTGCCATGTCACAGAGGGATCACTTTGTTCCTCAGGGCAAATGTCCTGAGACTGACTACTTAAACCCACTCTGATTATAAAAATGTGAAATTAAATGAAATGCTTCATTAAAAGCATTTTTAAGAAGCCTCTATACTATACAAATGATTGATAGGGAGAGCTTCTAAACCAATACTGTCCTTCGATGCCAATATATGGGAGAATTAAAACTGACAGCATTAGAGCTCTGTGATTGATTACAAAATAATAAGTCAATCTCTCCTAATCTGTTATCCAATATAGCATTTTCCATGAATAAGAGAGAAATGGAGAGTGTTTATCAGGGTAATAATCCACATGCCTGCTGCCTATAATAATTCATCAGACACGCAACTTCTCATAAACAGTTATCTTTAAAATAATTGTCAATGTCACTGTATTGAACTTTAACTTCAGTTTGAACCTTAAATCCTTTTGGCAAACATTTTATATTTACTTTTGAAAAAAAAATTGTTGAGAGAGATTTTCTGGGAACACAACTGAGATTCATGGGATGTATAAAGAGCATTACCCAGTGGCAGAAATTAATAAATCAAGCCACTGATTATATTTTGGAAAATAAAAAGCTGCATAGCAAAAGTTGTGTCTTATTTTGTCTAAAAGGATTAGACATTTACAGATGCATTAGATTAATTATTTTTAAAGGGACATAAACTAGCCATTAGTTGCCTAGGGTAAGACATTTCCTCCACAGGTAATCTGACTTTAATGAATATAAAGTTAGGCATGTGTTTAAAAACGTTGCTGGATCAGGGCCACAGTGCATAACTCTTCATAATTAGTCATTAGGGAGGCAACTACTTCTGAAGTGTCTATGGCTGGCAACCATCAGAGACAGGACAGTGGACTTAATGAACCATTGGTCTGATCTACTTCAGCACTTCTTATATGACTGTATTTCATTCACTTAGATCTTATATGACAAAATATAGTACTGACTTGCTATAAATATTATTCAGGACATCAAACAGATTTTACTGTAAAAAGTTTTGCCCTCAGTGATACTTAAAGTCACTAGGTAAGTTTTGATATTTGAAAATCTGCAATCTCTGTATACTGCACTGAGGCTTACGACAGAAGGGGCTGTGTGGCTACAGCTCCCATTGACTTCACTGGGAACTGCTGGGATTCAGAAACACTCAAGATGAGAGAACTTTAACACACATGGAGCACCTGTGGTACCCTCTTTCACCATTAGAGATGAGGATGGTGATATCAGCGATGTGTAATAAGGGCTGTTGTTACCTTTCACCACCAAACTTCCAGTGCTGCTAGCAGTCCCAAAATGGTTTGTTGCTATACAGGAATAACTTCCAGCATCGGCCTTAGTGACATTGACAATTCGGAGGCTTCCGTCATCCAAAATATTGATTCTGGAAAGACAATCAGGCATGAAGGGTTTTTTTTAAGGTAGCATAAAATTCTGTTGCATCTGTATCACTTATTTTCACTTTGAACACTACACAATCCATTGTCAGTTACAGAGGGGATTCAAATGACAGAAATCTCTTAGGGCCCAATTTATAAATATGGCAGGCATCAGTTACTTGAGTTTTGTGTGTCTGTGCCTGAGGGCAACTTAAATTTACACTGTAGCAGCATGTATAGGGTTTATGTGACTCTGCATTTTGATATTCAGTGCTCACCAGAACCATGTGATGCCCATACTATACCTACATTTCTAGTCACTTAGGGTGTACTGCATTAAAGGGAAGATTGACCCTACCACAATCAATCTTCTGGAGTTTGCTTTAGCACACCTTGTAGGGATGCACAAAACCGAACGCACAGGCCGCCCACGTCAGTGCCTGTAATCCTGCCCCTCGTTAGGAATAAGGGAAGTCAATAGGAGCAAACACTCCCATTCACCTCCCTTGGTGGAGACAGCACAGAAGCCTGAATTAAGGGACACTGAATCAAGCTACATAATTAATGTAGCTGGAATTGTGTATCTTAATTTGACCTTCTACTACAGTATAGACCTGCCCTCACTCAATAATGGAAAACAGAGTTATTACAAAATTAAACGTCCTATCCTTGATTCTTCTGTAAGACACTTTGTGATTTGTAAAATAAAGCTTAACCAAAACTTGCAAAAATAAGGATATGTTTTCTGCCTGTGGGTTGTTTTACTGCACCATCATGCACGGCATGTCTGACGGTACTGGCCTACACAATCATAGTTTGTGAAGTTCTATAAATTTTCCTTCACAAAAGAATTCCTGCACCATGCAGTGCTATACCTTGTCTGCACAGCAAGGGGCAGCTGGAGAACTGAACGTTTACAGATAGCTAGAGGAGTAGATCCTTGGCCCCCATGCTCTTCCATATATTATATTAGGTTTGGGTCAGGACTGGCTTTAGGGTTTGTTCATGTTTTGGCAGCCTTTTACTTTTCATTGTGTTAATCAAGCTCTTTTTCACTGCTGCAACTCTCAATAAGGACACAGTGTACCTCCATTCCTACTGCTGAAGTTCCCTGCATCACAGGCTATGTGTGTAAATGGAAGCACCAAAAAGAGTTTAGGATGTTGATCACTTTCTCATGAGACTGGCAGGTATACATACTTGTGTTCTGTCTGGTTTACAGCTCAATTCAGCATGCTAAAGCCCAACTGCCTACTGTGGCATCTCAACTTACTTGACACTTTCTCAGATGTTGTGGGGTTACCACAGCCCAGCCTCCTATGGAAGGCCTTATTTACAGGAAATCTGGCATCTACTCTTCTCTGATAATGGTGATGTATTCCACAGTGAAGTTTTTTTGCGCCACAACCTCTCCCAACACCTGACATCCCCACTCATGTTATGGAGCTGACATTGAATCCATTTAAATATAAACACCCTTCCATGATGTGGTAAATCTGTTAAGACCCAGAAAATACTGAGTGTGGGGGGACTCCTGAGAGCTTCCGGCTCTCTGAATCTAAGTGAAATCTCACATCAATTCTATTGATTCTCTTTAGCAACATGTTGATTTTTCATTTGGTCAGAGACTTCAGGAACATTCTCCACATTGTGAGCCAACAGAATTTAAGAGGAGTTTTCAGAGCCAAGTTAACTTTTTCCTTGTTCAGCTTGTGATCATAGAATCAAGGAAATGCTGGACTGAAAGAGGTCATGTAGTCAGTCAAGTCCCCCTGTGTTGAGTCAAGAACAAGTAAACCTAGATTGCTCCCAACAGGTGTTTCTTTAACCTGTTCTTAAAAACCTCAAATGAGGGGACATTCCGTAACTTCCACTGGAAGAATAAATATCTTTATAGTTAGAAAGTTATTCTTAATATCCAACCTAAATCTCCCTTGCTTCAAACTAAGCTAAGTGCTCCTATCTTCAATAAACGTGAGCCGCATCTACATGAGCCGGCTACTTCGAAGTAGCAGTGCCAACTTTGAAATAGCACCCGCCACATCTACACATGGCGAGCGTTATTTCGAAGTTGAAATCGACGTAAGGTGGCGAGACGTCGAAGTCGCTATCCCCAACAGGAGATGGGAATAGCGCCCTACTTTGACGTTGAACGTCGAAGTAGGGCACGTGTAGACGATCCGCATCCCGCAACATCGAAATAGCGGGGTCCGCCATAGCGGCCATCAGCTGAGGGGTTGAGAGACGCTCTCTCCAGCCCCTGAACTCTATGGTGGCCGTGTGCAGCAGCCCCTTAAAGCTCCCCGCCCCCTGCATTCCTGTGCAGGAAGATGAGAGCGTGTGCAGGCAGCAGCACTGCCACACGCTCAGCCTGCACACCCGCAGCAGCCGCAGCCCAACACCCCGCAGTGATGGCAGGCAGCCAGCCAGCCCCCCAAGCGCCCCCAGGGCACCCCCCCAAGGGGAGCCAGGGCTCCCAGGCTCGCAGCCAGCTGGGGAAGAGGCAGCGGGGCCCCTCCTGGATGGAGGCTGAGATCCGGGACCTGCTGGGGCTCTGGAGCGAGGAGGAGGTGCTCCAGGTAATGGGGAGCAAGAGGCGGAATGCGGACGTGTTCGCTCAGCTGGCTGAGGGCCTGGCTGCCCGGGGTCAACCTGCCCGCACTCCTGACCATGTCAGGAGTAAGGTTAAGGAGCTGCGGCAGGGTTACGCCCGGGCCCGGGATGCGACCAGCCAATCTGCGGACGCCCCCGCCACTTGCCCCTTTTACAGGGAGCTCAGGGCCATCCTGGGCCCCCAGTACACCTCCTCCCCCGGCCACTCTTGACACATCGACCGACGAGCCCCAGCAGGCCCCAGAGACGGAGTCCGACCCGGAGGCAAGCCCTGCACCCCAGGGGCCCCCCCAGGAGCCCACCCCTGGGATGCTGGAGGAGGAGGAGGGGGACTCCTCCAGCGACGGGGGGCTCTGCATTGCCCTCCCATCCTGGAGCTCCAGCAGGGCGTCCGCCCAGTGGGTGTCCCCCGACCTTGGGAGTGGACCATCAGGTGCACACCCCTGGGGTTAAGGGGCTGGGACAAGAGACATGTCCAGGGCCCTCCACATGCCCAGATGACCATGGGCCCAAGGACAGCAGTGGCATGTCCCTCAGAAGAGTGCATCAGCCCTTGCCCCCCAGCAGGAAAGCACCATGCCCCATCCCTGGGGATGGGGGGAGTGGAACCCAGGGTCCCCCGTGAGAGGGGGACACCCATCAGCAGCAGCAGCAGCATCTCCCAGGGACAGGGATGGGGAACCAGCAGCAGAGGGGTTGGGAGACAAGGGCCATGGGTCAGGGCCCAGAATAACGGCTGTCTCCACCCTTCTTCCCTCCTGTGTTCCACAGCTGCACCATCGGAGGGCCCGGAGAGCACCGGCGAGGTGTCCGTCGTCCTGGAGAGCACACCGGGGCCATACCAGTAGGCCATCCCCTTGGCGGAGCACCGACCAACCCCAGGACAAGGCCGACGGCAGAGCCACCCGAGGACGGCCACGGACCCCCCGCTGCTCGTGACCCTCCGGCGTCAGCTGGAAGTGTCGGAGCGGCGCCTGCGGGTGAAGGAGCGGAGGCTGGAGCTCCAAAAGCAAGCGCTGGCCTGGCGCCAGGAAGCTTGGGGGGCCTTCATGCGCACCTTTGAGCACATAGTGCAACACCTAGGCCCCCTGCCGCTCCACCCGCTGCTCCGCCTGCCGTCCCTCCACCGTCAGCCACCCTGGGGCCTGCCACCAAGGGGGACCATGGGCCTGGGGACACCGCCCAGCTGTATTTGCCGGTTCTCCCAGCCACCACCCAGCCTCGCCCAGGGCTCCGGCCGAGGCAAGGGTCGCGCCCTCCAACACCGGGCGCTGGAGATTAGGGTGTGGGGCCGAGGACGTGGTCCCCCCCTCCTTTGTACATATCCCCCATTTGTACATAGTTTTTGTTGGGCCCCTGTTTTGCTAGCTGCCCTGCCATGTACATAGTTCCCCCCTTTTTCTATGTTATTAATAAGAGGTTGCACTGTTTGGTTTGAAACAACATTTCCATTTATTTCGAAGAAAAGTGTGGGGGGGTGTGCTCTCGGGTGCTATGTAGTGTGGGCCTGGGGCCAGGGAGTGTTGTGGAGGATGGGGGGGTCCAGTGGGTGGCTCGCCCGCAGCTGGCCCTGCCAGCGTTCACCCCACAGCCTGGTCAAAATGGGCCCGCAGGGTCTCCCGGACCTGGATCCCCTCGGGGTCCACCTGGCGACTGGGGGCCCAGCCCTGGAAGAAGGCCTCTCCCTTGCTCTCCACCAGGTTGTGGAGTGCGCTGCACATGCCCACAACCTGGGGGATGTTGGTGAGGCCTGCATCCAGGAGGGTGAGGAGACACCTCCAGTGCCCTTTGAGGCATCCGAAAGTGCGCTCGACCACCTGGCGTGCATGGTTCAAGTGCGTGTTGAACTGCTTCTGGCTGGCTGTGACATAGCCCGTGTAAGGGTGCATGAGCCAGGGCTGGAGGGGATACGCCGCGTCTGCGATGACGCAGAGGGGCATGGTGGTGTCCCCCACAGGGATCTTCCGCTGGGGGATGTAGGTCCCCACCTCCAGCCGGAGGCAAAGGCCCGAATTTCTGAAGACCTGGGTGTCGTGGGTGCTGCCAGGCCAGCCAACATAAATGTCCAGGAAGCGGCCCCAGCTGTCCACCAAGGCCTGGAGGACCACGGAATGGTATCCTATTGAGGAAGCATCCTCCGCTGTGCTCTGGGGCACGGATGGGGATATGGGTCCCATCCAGAGCCCCAAAGCAATTTGGGAAGCCCAGGCTGGCAAACCCCGCGATAGCAGCACCCGGGTCCCCAAGCCGCATGAGCCTGTGGAGGAGCAGGGCATTGATTGCGCAGACGACCTGCAGGGGAAGGACATGAGAGAGCACCGGTGAGGGGTGTGCAGGGTGTGTCTGGCTCCCCACCCCAGCTCCCCCCCCGGGCTCCCCCCCGCCCCCGGGTCCTCTTACCTCCATGAGGACAGCCCCAATGGTGGCCTTGCCCATGCTGAACTGCTGCCCTACGGATCGGTAGCTGTCTGGAGTGGCCAGCTTCCAGACGGCGATGCCGACCTGTTTCTTGATGGTGAGGGCACGTCACATGGAGGTGTCCTGGTGCCGTAAGGCAGGGGTGAGCCACTGGCAGAGCTCCAGGAATGTGTGATGGCTCATCCGGAAATTCTGGAGCCAGCGGTCATTGTCCCACTCGCCAAGCACCAGCCGCTCCCACCAGTCCGTGCTCGTGGGGTAGCTCCACAGCTGGCGGTGTGTGCGGCGGGGCAGGGGGCAGGGTCGGAGGGCAGCAAGGTCTGGGGCTGCTTCCTCATCCCCTGGGGGCAGCTCCTCTTCCACAAATAAAAGATGATCAGCTGCCTCCTGCATGGCACTAAGCAGGGCAAGCACTGCTCCTGCAGGGGCGGGTGTGTGGACCTCTGGCTGCTGCTGCTGCTGGGGGTCAATGCTGCTTCCACGGGGTGTACATGCTTGTGGCTCTGCAGACCGTGTGCTGTGCAGGCTGTGTGTGTCTGGGAGGGGCCCTTTAAGGGAGCAGCTTGCTGTTGCCCTGGAAGTGCTAGTCTGCCCTGTGACCCTGGCACCCTTATTTCGATGTGGGCCGCTGTGGTGCGTAAACGCTCCCCTGAAGTGCCTACTTCGGTGTAGTGCTGCCCAACATCATATTTGAAGGTCGACGGCACCAGCCCTGGAGGACGTGTAGATGCTATTCATCGAAATAGCTTATTTTGATTTCGCTACATCAAAATAAGCTATTTTGATGTAACATACCCGTGTAGACACAGCTATGAAGAACAACTGATCACTGTTCTCTTTATTTTAAGGCTTAATTTCTTCCTTAATTTTCTTATTTCAAACATACCCATTTTTAAAAATCTTCCTTTACAGGCCAGCATTTCTAAATAGTTTATCTTTTATTGTTGCTTTTCTCTAGACTCTCCAATTTTTCCACAACTGTCTTAAAATGTGGAGTCCCAAGAGAGGCCCAGTACTCCAGCTCAGGCCTCACCAGAGCTGAGTAGTGGATCAATAACCTCCCATCTTACACATGATGCTCCTGTTAGTAGAGCTCAGAATTCATTTAGCCTTTTAAGTGATTGTGCCATATTTTTGACTCATATTTAGCTTGTGATCTACCACAGTCCTTAGCACTTGGAGCATCAGACGCATTTTTGGAGGATGAATGAAGAGTTGGCATTGAAAGCAGTGAATGTACACCATCAAAATTAGATATGAAAAGTGAGGAAAAGAATGGAGCTCCACATGTTCAGGAAAAAGCACTGTTGTATTCAAAAGCAGCAAAAAAGCCTAGTAACGTATTTTGAAGTACAATCCACACCTTTAGCCATTGTCTAACCTTCTGTCACGACATCTACAACTTTGAGTTTCTTGCCATTTATCATGTGTTTATATTCATCTAGCCTCTTACGAGGTGAAATACTGGGAAATATTTCTTCCAACAGGGCTCAAAAGGAGGTCAAAGCACATCTGCCCGAACCATTTACCTAACCTGAGGAGCATGCACAGTTGGATGTGACAGCTACCAGCCATCACTGCGTAGGCTGAGGAGATTTTTCAGTTGCAAGAGCCTACGCTAGTCGAGTCTTTGTTCCACTCATGCTCTGTCAACGTGCGCACTGAGGAGATAGATGCTGCCCGACATGAACATTGTCAATGCATGGCCCTAGCCAAAGCAGTGGCAGAGATTCTGAGCCTGCTGCACGACATTGCCATGATGTAGCTGTACCACCTAATGGAGGCCAGAGAGCAGGAGCTGTGCATAATATAAGCAGTGCTTGGCAGGCTAGAGAATACACTGTGTATGCTTCATTAGTGTGCGCAGTTTGAATCACATAGGGATTTGCCTCGGGTCACTGAAGTCAGCTTCAATATTTTTATTTTGTTGCAGAAATCTAGTGCCGCATGTTAGATTCTGTGCCACCTCCCCAATAATTAGAGAAGATTGGTCAGCAGTTACTTGTCTTTACCAGTCTATTGATACGTATCAATGTGCATGTGATGTGAACCATACATTGGAACACAGAGATTGCCATACTGGATGAGACCAATGGTCCATCTTGTGTGGCATCCTAAACCCAGCAGAGGCCAGCATCTGCTGTTTCAAAGGGAGAACTTGGAGCTCTCACCCACTTCAAGTCTTAAGACACAAACAGAGATGTTTTAGAGGAGTAGCCATGTTAGTCTGCTTCATCAAAAACAATGAGGAGTCTTTGGCACCTCAAAGGCTAACAAATTTATTATGGCATCAGCTTTCGTGGGCTGGCTCACGCTCAGCCAGATGCCGGAAGTGGAAAATTCATTTTAGCCGGAATGGATACGCATATAAAGATGGAAACAATTCCATCTTTGCAGGTGTAAATATCCCTGGCAAACTAAAGTTTCTTCTTCAAGCATCTGATGAGGCGGGCTCCAGCCCCTGAAAGCTTACACCAAAACACAGCAGGGTTTTTCTTAAAGCTGAAAATGCCCTGGACATGCATTGAAAATTCAAACTGACATAACCAACAAATGCAAGAAGAGAAAAACATGCTCCAGCCCAAAAAGAAATCCGAGCCATCCATTCCCTTCTTCCCCACACAGTACCCAGCCCTCTGCACCCTGCTACACACAAAAGCCCAAGAAAGGTGATGATCTTACATTTTATTTTTGGCTTTCAGATCTTAAAGAAAGGGACAAAAATCTTCGCATTTTTGAAACCAAAAAGGGAAGAGAGATAATTATGTTTATTTTTATTTGTTTAGCATTAAAAATATATGTTGGATGAAATGTCTTGTGTGTCATTGTTTCACTTGCTCAATGGAAGCCAAAGCTGTACAGATAGGAGAATGAAGGATCTGCTGGAAAGGGAGTCCTGGGGGTGAAATGAGATGAGGTCCTGGCTGAAAAGAACCAAGGGTGGCTTGGGAGGCAGAGCAGGTGGAGCAAATTTATTTAAAAGGCGATTATTAGATTTCAACAAGGCATGCAGCAAGTCCAAGGGTGCAGGACTCCTTTGGGTGCAGACTAGGACTACATCAAGAAGGCAGTGCTGCCTAGGCCACGGGGCACAAACAGTATGTCAGGTTTCTTCTAGCCTTGCCATTGATTTCCCTCTTATAGTGGGCAGGTCAATTACCCTCTCGGTATCTATTTTCCCATACGTACATTGGAAAGCCCTTTGAGGTCTGTGGATGAAAAGTGCTAGATAAGTGCTATTAAGTACTGGCACAATGCTCCTAAGGGGATGGATCATAGATCTTTATTTCAGATAGAGCTAGTTGGAAGCTATTTATCAGAGAGTGTATTTTCATGAATAATGCATTTTAATTTTATCCAGTGTTCAAATGGCTCTAATTTTGAGTTTTGTCTAATTCCCCCTCTCTCTGGCTTCCAAATGCTACCCTGTTCCTGTGCTTCCTTCACAGCATCAATTTAGTTTGTTGATCACTTGAAAGAAATTTTGATTTCAGCCTCCTAAGAAGTGACCTTTGGATGATGCCCGTGAGTCTACTATCAGCTTTGTGCACATTTCAGGGGAGGGTTAGAGCTGCTTAACTGAATGAGGATCTATATCACTCCTGTTTCTGGACTTGAATTCACGTTGGTGGCTCTCAGAAGTGACAGTGGGTGTCTCTTACTGAAGAAACGAGGTTGCCAACAGTCCACTAAGTACCTAAATAGACCCTACCACCTGCAAGCTAAAATCTGTGAATAAACTCTTCTTAATTCTGAAACCATATTCAAGTAATAATCCCTTTTACTTTCAGGCTAAAGATTTATATTAAAACTGACTCATACCTATGTAAGACAAATGTACATTTTATAAATAAATCAGACCCTTAATCTTACTCTTTGAACTGTGACTCATTGATTAAAAGGCCCTCATGGTCCATTTTGTTGAAAGTACGCCTCTAACCTATATATTTTGCCCCCTAATATGAAGCTCATATGGTAGGAGTGAACAGGAACAATTATTCCAGCACTTTGAAATTTGTTAGAGTTCAAAACATTGGGACTTCATAAGCTTGCTTTGAAGATGTAGCCAAATTAAAACAAAGGAAAAGGCTCCTTTTATGCCACTGAAGGCTCTCAATCTGCTAATTGGGTTGAAGAAAACATGTCTTCATCAGCCATTTTCAGCAGTTTGGTTAAAAAGGTTCTTTTGAGATGAGAAGTTCAAATTAAATGAAGTATTGCTCAGCATATTGCTCTAAAATAAACCCACCAACACATTTTCTAATTAGTTGCAAGGAACAATGTTAACTAAAGCAACATTTTCCACAAATGCATGTATTACTCTAGTGGAGAATCAAATGTCAATTGCTGAGCATATTTTTTTTTCAGATTAAATAGCCCTTTAAAACTGATTCAAACTTGAAAATATGGGGAAAAAATTCAGTAGTTATACCTGGAGAATGTGTTAACAGTGCTACCATTTAAAGATAATTTACAGTTATAGGAATCTAAGAACATGGTAAGAAAATGTAAAAAAAGTTTCCACAAATTTTGCCATGTTTGTTGAAACTCGATGGTAATGATCGTTCAGTCTCTATCAGTCATTATTATTTACATAGTGCCATACAAGCACAGTGTTATCAAAATCTATTTTTCAATAGATTTCCATTGACTTCAATAGGCTTTGACTTAGGCTTCTAAGAATTACTCTCATGCTAAAGATCCACAGGCGGCAGATAAGAGCCATAGAAAAAGTCTATCCACATTCAACAAGAAATAACCACTTCACTGATATAAGGCAAGTCCAATTCTTCTGATACAACCAGGCTCCCCATACCTTCACCTCTTGCAAAGGTCTGACAGACTTATCTTTTACACCATTCTTCATTGCCCTCAATTCCCCACAGCATCTAAAGGCAGCAGAAATCAGATATTTAAGAAGAATGCCTTGGCTAAACCCAGTACTACATCAGCAACCTGGCAACAGTGATACAGGCCAACTCAGGGTATGTCTACACTTACCATGAGACCAACCCATTCAAGGTCTGTCTTCCAGAGTTCGATTTTGTGTGTGTGGTAAAGATGTGCAAAATTGATCTCTTTGGGTCTGCAGTCAACTCCCTGAACTCCTGCTCTCGCAAGGAGTAAGGGAGGTTGATGGGAGAAATGCTCTCGTCACCTCCCACAGTGAGGACAGACCTTACAGTCAACTGCAGATACGTTGATTTTAGCTACGCAATTGCCTTTGCCCTCCGGGAGAAAAGATTAAGTTTATTTGGAGTGTCCCTTGCTCCAGAGTGCTTGGCAGGCAGCACTGTCCCAGCACTCCCAGTACCAGGTAGACAGATAGACAGTGCGACTGGCACCAGTCTCAGGGTCATCTGCACACTGGCCCTCAGCATCCTGCACTAGCCTCTTGGCTACAGAAGAATTGAAATGGAAGGGAAGAAGCAGGCAGGAAGGAACCTGGGGTTTGAGCTTGGCAGAGGTGGGGCCAGGCTTTCTAGGGAGGCACAGCCTTCCCCTGACTATGTTACCGACCACCCACGACCAGTGCTCCCTGACAGCTGAGTGCTCTGGTGGCCACCCAGGAGAGATTCAGGTGCTGCCCAGCTGATCATCACAGCACCCACAGTGGGCAGCATGCGCTGCTATTGGTGGTGCACATCCACACATGCTTTGGTGCATGTAACAAAATGTATTCTATGCACGAATGGCAAAAATTAGAGGGAACCCTGCCTACGCATGACAAACAGAAGGCAAAAATGAGCAAATCTGGGCCTGATTCAACCAAAAAGAGGCTGGGCTTGTCAGAATAGAAGTTGTTTTTTGAGGGGTTTCTATAGCAAAGAATTCACCACCCTTTAAAGTCAGGCCTAGCCCATTGAGATATGTTCAAATGCTTCAGGCTGGCTAAGACTATATTTCTAACTCCTCTAGCAGAAAACAAAGCAACAGAAATGTAGCACTTTAAAGATGAACAAAATGATTTATTCGGTGATGAGCTTTCATGGGACAGATCCACTTCATCAGACCAATCTCGTTTCCAATACAGACTGACATTTATAGGTACAGAGGACCAAAAAAAATTCATAAAAAGTGACAAATCATATAGGATTGAAGGAGGGGGTGAGGGGTGGGGGAGGGGTGGGGGTTAAATTGTCCTGTCTGAGATGATTCCGAGCATCAAAGGAAGGGAAGCAGTCCTACACTAAAGTAATACTAATACAGGTTACACCACAGTCATACTTATCCTGGAACTTTCACTTGCAACAAACCCCGCTGCCAATTCCTCCTAAGCTGAGAAAGATTCTCACTGAATAAATAATTAAGTTAGTCTTTAAAGTGTTACATTTCTGTTGCTTTGTTTTGTTGCAGTACAAACTAACACGGCTACCTCTCTGTTACTATCTCCCTAGGAGACGCTATTCATACACTCATTGAAACCAGGCCTGTGCAGAGAGAATTGTGAGGATAACCATCATGAGAAGCAAGGTGCAAAGCACTTTCATCTTAACAGTAGATAATTCATGTTTGAAATACCCATATTTAGCGGCTTATGTGGCCTCTTAACAAAGATGAGACACAGTAATTTTTTTGAACTGTTGGTGTAAGCCACTATTACTGAATACTTAAGCATGGCTTGTAACTTGAACTGAGAAAAGCTACATGTGTATATTCCCAAAGATTTCACCAAGTATTGCCATTGATCTCATATGCATTTTCAGAACTGGATCTTTAGAATATCTCTTAATCGTGTCTTTACCCTATATTTAACACTGCAAGATGCTTACTACCTATACAGGGAACATAATGTTATTGATTATGATTATAGACAAATAATTGATTAGGCAGATTAATCACATTTATTTGCTCCTTCCGTGAGCATCTGGGAGATTGAAACATTCCACTGAGGCCAGTAAAACTCACATTGTTCTTGCTCATATGATTTTCATTTCTGAAGTCAGTTTGTTGTCCAGGTGGTATTTTCTAGGTTCCAAGGCTGATGTACTTTAAGGCCTCCAAATTTGAAACAACTGATTGACTTGCAACTATTAATCTGATACTGGTCACTCGGTTCTCTACTAATTCCCATGAATCCTGATAACATTACATAAGAACTGAAAATGTAAATCTGCTTCTACTCTTGTATAGGCTAGTGAAACTGACCAAGCTGTAGGCCTGCTTTTTAATCACTGATAATATCATGGAAAAGTCAAAGAAGATAAAGGTATCAAGGTGGAAAAATAAAGAAGATATAAGTATTTCAGCACCTCTATGTAAAGATAGGTCATCTTATCTGCAATATATTACATTATCTGTAACATACAGAAGCTGCTGATCTTGGCTGTCAACTAGAGATTTCAGATCCATTGAGAGTAGGAACATATCTGGAATTATGAGATAAATTGAATCTCTGTTTCTTAAGATGAGGCTTTGGGTCCTAACCACTGAAGAGCTGACCTTGTCCTTCTTGTAAATCAAAACCAGCCTGGAGAGATGGAAAAAAAATGCTGATTTTTTGATTCCCCTGCAGCAGCAGTGAATGACAAAACCTGCAAACTTCCTGTCACCCAAAAGAAGAAGTCTATCCCAAAACTGATACATGCACAGTTTTTAATGACAGCTCCTCACTGATGCTGCATAGCCAATGTGATAACAAATGCCCTCCAATGTCTTTGAAGCAATAGGAGAATGCGCCCTGAGGCATTTATTCATTTGGCTGGCATGGACCTTGGAAAGGAGAACACATAAAGGAGAAATACAGGCCATAGCCTTTCTAATAAAAGAAAGCATTAAAAATAAAAAGCAGAATTTTCAGTAGGTGTCATATTTTTAACAAGTAACAAATTTAGGACCAGATTCTGCTCCATTGAACTCCTCAAGAGTTTTTATCACTGGCCTAACTGAAACTGGTTCAGGCTATTTAAATGGGAAGCCTGCCATCTGAGCGCCCTTTAGGGCCAGCAGTGGCTCTCTTGCACTGAATGTCTGATGAACCAAAGTTACACTGGTAAAGGATCTAAACTCATCACAGACCTGGATATCAGTGACAACCCCATAACAAACCACAGAGGATCTCTGACAGATCTTTTGTGTGTCTGAAAATACCAGACATTTCGACCCAAACATGCCATTGATCTGTTCTTCAGTTTCAAACCCCTATTTCAATCTGGTAGTCACATACAAATCCCAACCTTGCATTATTTACCATAAAAAACCTGTCCTGAGGGGCTTGATTAATTAAAAAATGCTATAAGGGATTCAAGAGCTAAACCTAACAGATTTTCAGTAACATCCCCCCCTTGCAGTGATCAAGGAGAAGGATGCTCTTATACATGAGAATGTAGGTGCTCTGCTGGCCTGCAAAACACTAGCATATTTTGTTTTGATTTATTTACTAACCTGCAAAATATGTGCAACTGCATCAATCTTTGAAAAATTAGATTTGAGCCTGAGTGATGATATGTAGGTATTTATGTTTATACAATTTTCAACCTGCTCTTTTTACTGCTCTGTAGTATGAACACGGGGAGGGGAGGCAGTGCATATGGTAGGCAAAGTGTGCAATATCAACATTTTTGCCTTCCATAAAGAAAGTGTATGGATGTGGGCTGCAGGACTTTGGGGCTAGAATTATTGACGTGTATGATGGTTTCTTCAGAGCCAAGTACTTACAATTATATGGTGGCTTTTTTCCAAACTGGGCACATTAGTTCTTCTGTAATGAAATCAGTTATGTTGCAGCTTGTGCGATAACATTAGTATGTCAATTTATGAAATGCAAGCAGATCTTCACTGGCTTTGGCTTTTGATTAAACATATAAATCAGAAATATTTCATGCTTAGCCCAGTAGATGTTTTTTCATTTTATTTCCTCAAGAAACAATTTTTTAGGATGTCTGATCCTTTTTTCTATTACGGGGAGAAAAGCTGTCTCAGAGCAAGAATTTAAATGAATGTCAGTTGGAAGAAACACACACTGAGTGCAATTTCAGATAAAACTACCATTGATCCCTTCATGTACAGCCTTTGTGGCAGTGGTTGACATGGCTATTGAAAAGAGACTGTGGTGACAGAGTCCTTCTAAAAGGTAATCTGTCTTCTGGGAGAAGATTTAGGTTAAATGCACCTGTATTTCAGCCAGCATGATAAATGGCTTACTGGCCATCCTATGAAACTTACGAGTGAAAAAGAAGCACCGATCACAGAGACCAGGCTGTATATTACTAGCAATTTATTAGGTCAGGCTCCAGCTATAGCTCTACAGATGGTCTCGGCTCGAAAATATTTTAAGAGCTAATTTACCTTAACGCATGATCCAATCCAGCAGGCCTGTCAATGAGGCAAAGGGGGGGCTGTAGTTCGAGGCAAAGGGGGGACCAGCAATTCTAAAGCACCTAGGGTGCCTGGCTGCCACTGCTGCTAGCACAGGGATGGCAGAGGCTGGAGCCTCAGACCATTGTTCCCTCTATTCTTTCCCACAGATGTGTGGATTTTTTTCAGCCCTGTGTGGAATTAATTTGTTATGTGCACCCAGGCATTTGCAAATGTGCACCATCAGTAGAAACAAAACCTAGCTCCAGGCACTGTGCTAATTAGCTGGGCACCATCTGAGTGGCTGTCTAAATGCTCAGCTTACAGGGAACACTACCCCAGGCCCTTTAAATCACCAGTGGAGCCCCAGGTGTTGTGCTCCATGTGGTCCTGAGGTTGGCTGAGGTAGTGGTGCGCTCCAGGTGGTGCTGAGAGCTGGCTATCCCCAGGCCCACGCCTTGCGCCCAAGGTCCCGACCCTTCTGTGAGCACAGAGCCTGATCATCCCCCTGCACCTTGCCCATGTGCCCAGGAAGACTGTCCCCTCTCCGACCGCACCATGGTCCAGCCTTGAATTCAATGGAAGGTAAAGGATGTTGAAACTCTTAGGAAGTGCTCAGCATTTTGCATGATTCAGGTGCATTTTATTTTTGACCATAGTATCTCTCTTAGTTTATTTCTATCTAATAGCCTTGTGGAAGTCAGTTACCCTTTTCTATTTCCTGCCACTCAACTAAGCAGAAGGTTGAGGTTCATTAAAGTGATCCTGTACCACAAGTGTATTAGCCGTTGATTTATTTCAATAAAGTTGCAGAGATTCCAAAAGACTTACAGGCCAAACTGGGAATCCCTTACTCAGGAAGATGAATGATGACTCACAGATGTGTTGCTAATGAATTTAGTGAGAATGTAAGTGACTGCTCAACCACTTGTGAAAGGGACTGGTTCAGAATATGACCCACATACCACAAATGCTTTGGAACAGGGACCCTGTCATCATATTTGAGTGTAAAGTTACTAGCACCCAGAATCCTACAGAAACAAACAATGATCAAATACTGCATTTAGGCCCATTCTTTACCACAGCTGTGAAACTGATCACTAACAAAGGGAAGGCAGATGATGAAATTCTACACCCTTAATTGTACTAAGTGGCAGTGGAATTTTGCTCTAATATCCTAATCTAGATCTCATTTACTTTCATGGGAACTGGATCACACCCGAAGTCAATGAAAGTTTAAAGGACTCATCGTTTCCTGGCATCGGAGCCTACCAAGTGGCAGATTAGACATGGATGCAAAACTGTATATTGCAGAAAAGGGATCAAAAATGGTCACCACCATATAGCTCTCCATCCCAAACAAACAAACATCCCAAGCAAGGTGTAAATCCCATAAAATGACAAATGCCAGAGACTCCATGGATTCCACTAGAAACTTTTCTATCGCTACTGGTTTTGCATGGTTGATGCTAAGATATGAAATGGGTGATAGCAATATAAAAGCCTAAGATAGGGAGAGCATAGAGAGAAAATAGTCTTGTAGACTGGTCTGATCAAGACAGTCTGATGAGATGGAGCTTTCTGTAACACAGGAAAGTTCAGACCATTATAAAATTTGTGATGTCCGCAAAATACAGGGTACTCCAGTCATAGGAGTGACTGAGCACTGCTTGAAGATCGTATTAATTGTTACCTGTGAAATTGAAATGAGGGACCCAAACAATATTCACAGAGGCAGACAGTTTTTGTCAGAATGTATTTTAGTTTAATTATAAAATTAAACTCAGAACTGAATGAAAAACTAGACAATATATGGCTAAGTTCTAAATTAGACACACACTACTTATTGCCTTTCTTAAAGACTTGTTACTTTTGCTTTAATTAAGCAAATGATTACTTCAGTACATATTTCTCTATACATAGTATGGGGACTATTCAGGGTTTACTACAAAACACAAATACAATGTTATTTAGGTACTTATTCGAAACAAGTCACCGAGGATTTTTACATTGCTTCCAATGGACACTGAATGTTGGATTTATTTGTCTATGACAATTGGCAGGTCTTTTAATAGTGACTACTGTAACTAAATCCCAGGAAATGTTTAAATTTGCAAACAAAACAAAACAATAAACCTCAGATGAAATCCTGACCTTAGCAAGATCAACAGAAAAACTATCATTGACTTCTGTGGGGTTAGGATTTCAACTCTCACAGGAGTCTGATAGATGCAAAGAAAGTAAGCGTTTTTCCCTTATGGAGTTACCATTCTTCTCAGTGAAATGGATATCTGCTATTTTGTAAACAGAAGACAAACCAATCATCATGTGAAAACTCCAAGGTCATCTGTTATTATCTCATCATCTCCTTGCTAGGTGGCGGTTATGTTCTGTACTGTAGAACTTCATAACCTAATGGGCAACTAATTTGGAAAGAGCTGTGAAATCACCCAAATACAGTAATTGGCTATAATGACTAATTAAATCTGTTGATGGGACATTCTGCTAAAGAGTTGCTTTTTCTGGAAAATTTAAATATTCCAGAATGACAAAGGCCCTTCTATAATTCTAAGGGAAGGATGATAATGATGACAAAGAATTTTCTGTATTCCCAAAAAGACATAATTGAACTCAAAGACAGTACTCTATGAAATCACAGAGAATATTCACATGCAACTTTTCTCAGGTTCAAGTGGCAAACCATGTTAAAGTATTCTGCAATAGCGGCTTAAGCCATTAGTTATTTTCATTCTAAAAAAAACCATAAGAAGCCTGATTCTTAGCTGGTACAAACTGATGTCATTTTTCTGTGGTGCTACAGTGCCCCAGAATTTCCCTTTCTGTAAAAACGTTTTCTTTTTCTTTTAGAATATTTGCAGTTCTTCTGAACAATAACTTGGAAAAATTATAGTTTATATCATCCTCAATCTTAACTATATTATCCCTACTGACAATAGTATAATTAAAGTGGAAATAAGCTTCTAATCACAATTCACTTCATTGAAGGAAGCCCATTCTGTGTTCCGTATCAGGAATTAGCTCTAAACTGGGGATATGAAAAATCTGATTGCCTATTTTTACATGTAATGGGGTAAATGCACTCCCATGTGATTGTTAATTAGAAAGACCTCCTAGAAGTTTCATGTTATTTTAACTTTGTTTTCCTTCTGTGGTCTCAGAGCATTCCAAAAGCCAGCTCCACTGAATCATGCAGGGTTCCGTTTACCTCAGTTTTCTAACCAATTTACCACCTACATAAATGAATCAATGTTCCAGGTGATTGTACTTCACAAGTACAAATTGTACTAGACACTCTTCTTTAATATGTTGCCAAATGCAGCTTCCTCCATGAAGCATGACATCTCATGTTTTGCTGAGAAAGCTACTATTTGTCAAAACAAAATTTCAGTCATAGATTTTCCTCCCTGCTGAAAACACCCTTGGTGCAGAGTGAAAGACTGTCACTGTCATATCATTGTCACTCAGAGGCTTGGTGTAATTTTACAAAATACTTTGAAAAAGTTCCAAGTCTCGTAGAAATCTTTTACATCAGGGGGAAGATTCTTTCCCACAGAAAAGCCAGAGATTCAGCCACCAGACCAGAACCCACAGACTTCCTGAGAATTACACAGTTCTCAGACAATCCACTGGAGTTAAAAGCCAGATAAATTGACATAGACTTGGAAGACTCAGCCACCCATTGGAGACCTTATGACACCACTTTGTCTCTGCAACTTAATGCTCTTTCCAACAGCAGTGTGGCTCCCTCATAATCACTTTATCTGCCAACTGCCACCTGTATCTGCCCCAACAACGATCCATCTTCATCTCCCAGTGGAAATTTCCACAGGGCTGAGAGTCACGACAGAAGTCAACACAGCTTGGATTTGTATGAACTTCCTCTGTTTGTCTCTGAGCCCCCCTGCCTGACCTCCTTCCAACACCATCAGTTCCGCAGATACCCTGTGGCTTTGTCTACACTGTGCAGCTTTTAGTGACTAGGCTGTGTTGCTACAGCTGTGTCGCTAGATGTTGGGCTGTGTAGCTGCTGTTTGTTGGCTCTTTTGCAAACTAAATAGGTCCCCTCCCAATGAACAGCATTAGCCCTAGCATGCTGTTCATGCTGTTGTGGAACAAGTTTTGTCTTTCAGAGGGAAGGAGGGTTAACACTTAGTGATAAAATTTTCTCAATCAATTGCCAGTGTAGACATAACCTCAGCAGGGTTTTCCTCCAGATCAAAGTGAACCAGTGGGATTCTTCCCTCCACTCTCCTCCACTTTCAGGTACAAACTCCCTTTTGGGATTGGATGGGGAAGGAATCACAAAGCTCTCATAGCTGCTGTTTGCCCTGCTCCAGTCTTCTGGAACCTCTCCTGTGACCCATGAGTTTGTAATCATTTTGGCAGTTCGCTGAGATTTTTTCAGCTAATACCTTGAGTGCCCTTCAATCCCATTGCCTTGAAATTATTTAAATAGACAGCTACTTTCCACTGTGCTGAGGTAGGGGACAGTGCTTGAACCCTGGCTCTGTTCCATGCCCTGCCACCACTCCACCCCTTCTCTCAAAGCCATACCCTACCCTCTCCCTCCCCTGCTTCACTCTGCCCTATCACTTCCCTCTCAGGTCTGCCCCTTTTCCCTCAGCATGCTGCATCCTCTCTCCTTCCCAACAGCCTCATGCATGCTGCAAAACAGCTGATTGCAGCATGCAGGAGCTCTGAGGAGGGAAGGAGAAGTGCTGATCTGTGGATCCAAGAGGCAGGAGGTACTGGGGACAGAGAAGATGTTGAGGGGTGATAGCCAGTGGCAGTATTTCCCCATGCATGCTAGAGCCCCAGGGCTCCCACAGAGTAGGCACCTACAGGTTAGAAGATCTCTCATATGTTCTTTACTATTACATCTGCATCACTCCTCCTTCCCCTTGATGATCTACGGTAACTTCACCAGTCACCCAGACATGTTTCTTTTTTTTTTTGTGAGAAGACTGAAGCAAAGAAGTTTTGTTTGAGCAGCTCTGCCCTCCTATCATCTTCCATTGCATCTGGCCTTCTCCCTGGAGCTGTGGATCCACATCATCCTTGATCCACATACAGCTGGGAACCAAGAGCATAGAAGCTGCACTGGATTGCTTCATGCCCTTCTTGTTCCCTAGGAAAGATCTCTGCAGTGGCCACACCTAGACTGCTGAGAGCTGGACAGCAGTTGAGGAGGAAGGGGCTCAGAAACTGGCCAGTGGAAGGCCGGCTAGGCACACATTTGCATCGGTCTAGAGCACATAACACATTTTAAATGGGGCAGAAGACCTAAAGCAGCTGCTCTAGTTTTTAGCAGGAGCAGGGGACAGGTCATAGTTTGGTGGGGAGAATTCACACACCACACAATTACTATATAGGCCCAATTACTTCAGGATTTATGCATGTAAAGTGAATGTTGCACAAATATCTAAAGATGCTTTACAAAGGCTAATTCATGCAGCCTATTGAGCTCCATAAAGGGGTATTAGGTAGCAAGAAATCCACTCCTATATGGGTTCCTATAACCAAAGGCAAGTGATTAAGTGACTTTCCAAAGATGACTCAGATTAGGGGGAAGCACTAAAGAGACCCCAAGAATTGAGACTTCCAGTTGCCTGCTCTAACAGCTCTACCAATCAGAATGACAAGCTGTAGTCCTCTCTATTTACAGTAGGCATGTTGATGTGTTAAAGAAGAGAAGCATTAAATGAAAATTCTTCAGATGTTTGTAAAAGAACAACTTATTTTTCTTACGAGGAAAAACATGTACATTCACACAGATCTTCCATATTGCTGACAGAAACCATTTGTGGAACCATTCATGAGGTTAGAACAGAAGCATTAAATGCCTTCTCAGCTTATTGTTCCAGCTGATACCATCTGAACAGAAGCCCAAAGGCACAGTCTTTCAAATACAAGACATTCTTTTTGTTACTTGTAATGAAAAATGTCCATGGCACAAAGATATATTACCCATTGCACTTCTAATTGACATTTACATGGATTTTTAAAGACCCAAAGACACATTTTTAATTACAAAGAAATAATATTTAAATACTCATCAAAATACTGGAAAAAACGAGAAAAGTGCTTTAGAAATCCTTTCCTCCCCCAGACTTGTAATTATTTTTTCCAGACTTTAAACTCATCACATTACTTTCCTAAAGCTTAGTCTTGAATGTAGAATTGGTACTGTTTTTTTTTTTTGTAATTTATGAAGAGACAACTAGAGGATTAACCCAGCATTGCTTGGGTCCTTATGGGGGCTCAGAGCAGAGAGTGAGGTGGTACAGATGTCAGAGCTAGGAGATATGGAGGGCTCACTGGAGCCACCTGTGGTGGTGAGGACAGTGCTGCTCTGGCAACAACAGCTCTTCGGGGCACCCAGAACCATGCTGCCCAGCTGATGACTCCTCCTGGGAGATGGGGGAGACAGGAGCTATGCCGCATTGTCTGACTCTGGCCCACATCTTCTCTCGGAGGGAGGGATTTGAGGCAGAGAAGCCACTTACCTGTGGCTGGTGGCAAGCAATATGGACATCCCTGGCCCCATCTGGCCACTCTCCTCCTGGTGCCGTGACCCCTGTCTGGTCACTCTGCAGTGTAACTCTCCCATGCTCGCTGCCCCCAGTGCTCATTGCAGAGAATAACTCTTCCTGCTCTCAGACTGCTCCCTTTCCATTTATGGAAAACAATCACATTCCAGGCACATCCCTTTGTCCTGGCATGACCAAACTCTGACCTTGCTCTAAGTTAGGGTAAGAGGAAGCTGCATACCAAATTTGGTGATCCTAGTTCTAACTATTTAGGAGGAGTTCTTGAACAAATGGAGTCATGGACAGACGGACTCATGGACATACAGACACACAAACTCTCTAAATTATATATATAGACGGTAAAAAAGAAACTCTTGACAATTGATAATGTTTTCCTTTAAAATGGATAATCAGTTTATTTGGATTGGGGGAGTAATCTGTGTATGTCTGAATGAATTAATTAATCTAATTATGGATTTAGAAATATAACTTTAACATTTTTGAAATTACTCCCATCTCCTGCCTACCTGCACTACAGTGAACAGCTCTCTCTTTTGCTACAGTGCATTCACAGGTGGGAAGAATAATTTGGTCTTACACATAGTAGACTGGGATCATTGTAACTGTCACTGCAATGTAACCATTTCCAGTGTAGAAAGCAACAGCTGTTTAACATCCCAGAGCAAAAGACACTACTTCCGTGGAAGGTGTATGCCCACAGTACTTCGCACTACATCCAGGTGGTGTGCTGCCTGCCAGAGGCAAAACTGCCTTTAGGCACCAGCTGCTCTCCCTCCGCACCGCCTTTCCTTTGTGTTCCCACCCAGCACCACCTGAGAAAAAGCCACAACTGAGCCCATTGTTGAGAACTTTCTTGAAAGTTTTGAGTTCTTCAGGTAAAACTGCTTCTGGAAGGCAAGTCATTACTCTGAGCAGACTTACCGAGCATCCAGGTTGTGCGTGTGTGTATTTGTAGAGGAATGGTGTTTATGAGGACAGAAAGCTCAATGCTTGCACAATGAGCAAATGTTTTATGATTCTTCCTCTCATGCCAAAAGAATAATACACATGAAACACTCGGTACTAAAACCTCTCTGACAATACAAAGCACTTCATGGGCCAAGGGGCTACGGAGTCCGTCAGCTCCAGGTCACTGGTTGAAATATGGCCTAGATTGGCATTAACATGCTAAGCAACCTCTGTAAAATGAACTGACGAGTTCCATTCTGAGTTCATAAGAGACTGTACTAAAGACAAGACCATGTCTTGCCCTATGCACTTGCACAGGAGAATAAGGGTATGTCTACACAACAAAGTTATTCTGAAATAACAGCCATTATTTCAGAATAACTTTTCTTCTGTCTACCCTATGCAACCACTATTTCAAAATAATTTCAAAATAGTGGTTAGCTTATTTTGAAATAGCTAAACCTCATTCCTCATTAAGAGGAATAGCACCTATTTTGAAACAGCTATTTCATATGGGCTGATTAGACAGGGAAGAGAGCCTATTTCAAAATAAACCAATGGCTCTTTCTTGAAATAGGGTCTATTGTGCATAGACACCATATTGCAAAATAGCTGAGGGCTATTTCAAAATGCATTTTGTGTATAGAAGTGTTATTTCAAAATCTTTCCAGAACAGCTTATTTCAAAACCACACTGCTGTGCAGACATACCCTAAGAGAGCAGAGGATGTCTGCTTACTGCAGGGTGTGAGACACTCAGGGGAAAGCACTCTTCCACAAGCGGCTACCCCTGTTCTCTTGCGGGAGACACAGGCAGCAACCAAAATGTGCACATATTTATTTAGTTGGCATTCAACTCACAAAGGACTGGGCTAGATAACTTCCTCCATGGGGCAAGGTAGTGCCAAAGACTGAACTGTGATTCAGACTTGCTTAGGTGAAATCACACACTGCCCGTTACTCATGCAAAACTGTATAATTACAATCTGGCCCTAAAGAAGCATTAGTTGGAAATCAGAGAGACCATCAATAGTTATTAGCCAAGGCGCCTGGATGGAATTCATGTACTCGTGTACACCTTGTCCCTAAACTCCAACTGCCCGCCTCTAGCTTGACAACAGGGGATGGATCACTCAATAACTGCCCTACTCTATTCATGCCTTCTGAAGCATCTGGCACTGGCCACTGTCAGAAGACAGGATGGACCACTGATCTGATCCTATATCTGTCCTTACGTTCTCACTAGACTTTAGACATCTGGACATTGCGCTTCCCATGACACTTACAGATGATCTTTTCAGAGAAGGAACACTATTTGGTGAAGGCTGCATTACTATTGCTAGTGTTACAACTCTTATGGGGATAAAATGAAGACTTCATTCCCTGTCCTGTCAAACCAGCCCCTTTTAGAAACATTAAACTCTAATAAAAAAGAAAGTTAATTCTCTGAAAACACAATTAGAGGGCCTGTAAGCATAATACTACTACCAATAAAAGCTCAAAACATCTTTGGTTCCAATGAGCAGCTTTCTGATTTTTCCTTCTCATTTTTGGGTAGGGCAAGTATCCATATTTAAATAGACATATTTCTAATAACCAGTATTGATGACAATGTATGAAACAAAATGATTGTTCAATACAATGAACAAGGAAGAGACAACAAGGTTTTCATGGATTAATGTGGTAACTGTAAAGCTTTCAAGGTGTTGGTAAAAATATGCAAGTTCCAGGATTTTTTTTCTTTTACTTTAAAATTTCCAAAGAAAATGGTATTGTATGCACAAAAGTCCCATTGGCTTTTGTTGAACTTCAGATTTAAGAATGGAGAAAGGTAGACAGGATGTCCCCCTGGGGTCTGTTCTGGGACTAGTTCTTTTCAACATATTCATAAATGATCTGGAAAAAGGTGTAGACAGCGAAGTGGCAAAATTTCCAGCAGATATAAAATTACTCAGGATAGTTCTGGGCAGAGCACAAAGAGCTACAAAAGCATCTCTCAAAAATAGGTAAGTAACCAACAAAATGGCTGATGAAATTTAGTGTTGATAAATGCAAGGTAATGCACATTGGAAAACCTAATCCAGGGGCAGGCAATAATTTTGACGGGAGGGCACTCACTCCAAGATTTTGAAAGTGGTCAGGGGCTGCACTTTTCTATGGAATGGGTGTGGAGTCTGGGAAAGAGGTTGGGTGCAGAAGGGAACTCAGATCTTACTGCCTCTATATAAATTCATGGCATGCCCACATCCTGAATACTGCATACAGATGTGGTTGCCCCATCTCAAAAGACATATATTGAAATTGGAAAAGTTTCAGAAAGGGGCAAAAAAGAAAAAAAATGATTGGGGTATGCAACATCATCTGTATGAGAAGAGATTAGTAACATTGAGATTCTTCAGTTTGGAAAAGAGATGACTAAGGAGGGAAATGATTTAGGTCTATAAAATCATGACTGGTGTAGAGAAAGTAGAAAAGGAAGGGCTATTTATTCTCTCTCATAATACAATAACTAGGGGTCGAAAAATGAAATTAATGAGCTGTAGATTTAAAACAAACAAAAGGAAATCTTTCCTCATACAATGCACAGTCAACCTGCAGAACACTTTGCCAGATAATGTTGCAAAGACTAAAACTATAATAGGGTTCAAAAAAGAGCTAGATAAATTCATGGAAGACAAATCCATCAATAATTATTATCCAGGATGGGCAGAGATGGTAGCCTAGCCTCCATTTTCCAGAAGCTGGGAATCAACAACAGGCAATGGATCACTTGATGATACCTGCTCTATTCATTCCCTCTGGGGCACCTAACACTGGCCACTGTCAGAAGACAGGATACTGGGCTAGATGGACCTTTGGTCTTACTCAGTATGGCCCCTTTTATGAACTTATGTGTACATAAATGCTAAGTGTATTTACTGATTTATTTATTTATTTATTTTTACTTTCCAACTAGTCATAGCAAGATTTGCACAAAAATAATTATATAGTTTGAACAGTGGTTAAATTATAACATTAACATACCACTGTTCCATGCAGAGAACATTTTGGGTTTGGCTACATGGGCGTAGTTAGCTAAATTAATCTATATTAGCTAAAAGGTGGGTATTTAAAGTGCATTTGTTACAATGCATTAAATCCCTGTGGGGACTCATTCATTCACAATTATAATGGCCTTAGTTCAGCTTTGTTTAATTCAATTAAAATCTCTGGAAGTATCTTAAAATCAGCTAAATTAAGGTCACTTTAATTCTCTGGGCTTGTTTACACTAAGAATTTATATCAGCTTTGTTCCTCAGGGATGTGACTCCCCTTCCTTCCCTGAGAGCTTTCAATACACCCGTCGAATCTTGGGTGTGGACATTGCCAGGTCGATGAAAGAATTCTTCTGTCAGTGTAGCACTGTCTACACAAGAAGTTAGGGCAGCTAAATTATGTCCTTCATCGGCGAGAATTTTTTACTCCCCTGAGTGATGTAGCAATGCCAAAGTAAATGCCCAACGTGGTCTAGCAGCCTTTGGTTAGTTAGGATTAACTTTCCTGAGTGGCTCCCTACAGACAAGCCCTTATGAGGGTAGGAAGTAAGCCTCTTTCAATCAGACTGATTTTGATAGCATGTTCTGAAATTCCTCCACAGGGACGGAACACTGAATTCAAAGGTAAATGAAAAAACCTGACAAATATAATAGCAATTTTTTTGCAATATGCTTTTTGATGATCAAACTTCTGACATCGTGACTCTTTAGTATGGGGAGGTCTAGACCTCAGGCCCCCCACAGGAATTGATCGTGTTCATAACTCTCTATGGATTTTGTGGATGATTATGGTAAATCAGTTCCTAGTGATATGTGGGATGAGGTGAAAGACCTAGCTCAGTTTTCCGACCACTGCAATTATTTTACAAAGGCGGCCGCGAGTAAGGGGGCAGAATGGCACTAAATGAAGATTTCACATCTCATACCATTTCTAGATGGAGGCTTTAAGGGAAATTAGTTCATTTAAGAGTAAAGGGAGACCTGCATTGTATCAGGTGCACCACAGCATGCTTTAATAACAGATGGGAGGGTCCACACCATTATATGTTTCACAGTAAATTTAAAAGCCTTCTTACAGTGAAACACAAATATTGACAACACAGTGAATTTTACCTGCTTTTCTAATGATAATAATTGCAGAGTTGCCCTTCACAAGGGAAAATGAAATTTTTACGGTGCTGCTGTAAGGCTTCTGTGGAAGCAGCAACATGTGGTATTGGTTTTATAGTGAACTATAATGAACATACTATTATATGCATATAATTTCAAAACAGGATTCTTTGTTTCTGTGTTCTCCCATGTGCAAATTATTAGGTGCCTGATCCTGTGAGCTCCTCTGGAGAGGCACTAAGCACCTTCAGGTCTCATTGCCTTGAGCCCCAAACCCACAAGGTGGTGAAGCGCAAATGCATGTTTAAAGTGAGGCATAGTCTTTGTAACATCCTGAACTGAAGCATTAATTAACAGTGAAGAATGCTGAACCACTCCTTAGGAAGTGCTGAAGACATCAGTAAACTAAATCTTAGAACAATATGGCTGTCTTTTTTTTTTAATTAATACTTTGCTTGCAACAGAGATGACTAAAGCTAAGAAAACCTGTCCAGCCCACATGTGGTAAATGGAAGTGTGAGAGATAAGATGTACCTATGCTACTTCTCATATTCTTCCCTTTTCTCAGCACACCAGCCTGTTCACATCCCTCCAATGCTTTATGAAAATTGGCTTATGAATACAAATATCCTATTTTTGTGCATGTATCTTTCTTGTATATGAAGTTAGAAATATGAACTATGAATCTGCTACTAATTTTAAATGTGTTCACGAGGTCCATTAATGATACTTGAGGAACTTAACAGCTCAGTATTCAAACAAAAACCCATGAATGGTTTTATTTTTCATATAAGCCCAAACTGTGGTTGGTTCCAGAAAGATATGTGACCATGCCATCTGATAATGGAATCCATCTTGAATCTAGTACTTCTCCATGAGAGTGGGGAGAACAAAGAATTGCCTCCCTGGGGAAAAGTCTATTTAAGGAATGGAAAGCAATCCCGTCTTTGTCTTCTGCTGGCCTTTGAAACAGCCTTACCTAACCTAAGCGGATGCACATGAAGAAACCTGAAAACAAAGAACTCTAAAGAACTTTGAAAATCTGTTAGACCCAGGCCAGAGCAAAGATCAGCTCTGACTTGAAGCATTTCACCTGAGATTTGAATAACTGTCTGTCCTAACGAAACAAAAATGCAGTCCTGTAGCACTTTAAAGACTAACAAAATAACTTATTAGTTGACGAGCTTTTGTGGTGCAGACCCACTTCTTCAGATCTGGATATAGTGCTGTACTGGAAATGTTGCTGAAAGTGAATTGGCATGATGATTATATAACACAGAGATACAAATAAAAACTGACAAATGAGATACATAGGACAGAAGCAGGGGATCGAGGGTCTGGGAAGAAGGGAGAGAAAATTAATAACTGTAAGTGTCCTGCCTGAGATCGCTATGAATATCAAAGATGGGGTAGCTGTCTTTGTAATGTGTAAGGTAATTGCTATCTCTATTAATACCAAGTGTCAAAGTATCGAATTTGAACAGAAACTGCAGTTCACATGTTTCCATTTGCAATCTGGGATTACAGTCTCTTTGTTGTAAGATGAACATTCTCAGGTCTTTAACAGAATGGCCCACTCCATTGAAATGATCACCGACAGGTTTAAGTGTATTCAGATTCCTAATGTCTGCTTTGTGTCCATTCATTCTTTGACAAAGTGATTGTTCAGTCTGTCCAATATACACAGCAAAGGGGCATTGCTGGTACATGATGACATACATAATATTGGTTGAGGTACAGGAGAATGAGCCCCTGATCCTGTAACTAATGTGGGTTAGGTCCTGTGATGGTGTCTCCATGATGATTATATAACACATACTTATTCTAGAGACACCATCACTGTACCTAATCATGTTGCACTGCAGGGGGATGATAACCCCAACTCTGTTCCTTGGCTCTGAGAGATAAGAGCTTCTGACCTAGTTGAACAGGATGGTGGAGAGCCCCAAGGGGCAAAAAGATGGATATCAGTGGCTTGATCAGCACACTGGGGGGACAACCTCAAGGGCATTTCTATGATCCAACCCATCACACATCCAACCTATCCACTGAGGAGTCAGCATAATGAAGATTTATACTGTGATACTTGAAAACTATTGCTTAAATAAAGTACTGCTTTATAGCATCTCTGTTCTAGGCTGAATAATAATTATATGCTACTTCAGGTGAGTGAAATGGATTGGCTCTGAGGATTTAAACTGAAATGGATTGGTTCTAAGGATTAAAATTGGTTTCTTTATAGCCAGTAAAACCTCTATTTTTTCTGTAAGGGATTTCTGCCTACCACACAGAGGGTAAACTAGAGATCGGTCAACCAAAAATAGCACAATACATATAGAGTGAAATTCTTAGCTGGTGTCACCAGCATAGGTGCACTGACTTCAATGGACATATGCTGATGTAGACTAGTGGAGACTCTGGCCATTAGACACCAGTCTCTTTAAAGTAATCCTTAAACTAATGACCTTCAGTCAGCTTCAGAAGTAAAACCTGCTCCCATACTTGGGCACGAACTCAGAGTCCAAAGCAGAGCTGGGCAAAATTTCACATGCAGCAAACATTCTTTTGCTGAAAAATGCAGATCAAATATTGGTCCACTGGGAAAAAATGCAAAATTGCATTGATTTTAGTAAATTGTTTTGGTTAAAAATAAGCAACTTGGAAATGTCACAACAGTATTTTACCACATTTTCAAAATATGTTGTTTTGGCTTTTCCCCCCAATTTTATTTAAAAAAATTACAAAAACATTTTACATGTTTAAAAATCCCAAAAGTCAACACAATTTTTTGACGCTGTGGTTCACAAAATTTAGAAATATTTTCATTTTGGTTGACCCAAAACATTTTCCTCAGACCTATGCCAGAACTACATATTCAGTTATTTACAGCCACCTCCTTTTTGATATCCTCTGCAATGGTTCAACTGTCATAACTAAGATGAGGCAAAGTGCCATTAAGTTAGATGCATGGACTTTCCTTTGACCAGTTCAATCACACAACTGTAATTGGTTGAAGAATTTGGCTCTTGGAATCTACCCCTAAGAATGGGCAGCTACAATTTCACAAATGTCTAGTATGGATCTGTGTAATCAGACTAGGATAAATTACTATTCCTCAGATCTCTTAGCAGCCTCAGCAACTGTTGAGGCCAGGAATCTCCTGACTCAACCTGTGTGTCTTAGTTTTGGCTGCCCATCAGAGCATATCAGAACAATGTGCGACTCAGAGTCGCCTCCAAATGCCAGCTGAACTAAGCCTGTACAAAAAGCAGCCAAGGTGTTTTACCAAGGAAACTCCACAAAGGCATACATTAGATTTAAAGCATTGAACATAAATCCATGAGCTTGTGTAACATCACACTTTGATGCCCTGAACAAAACACAAAGAAGCACCGGTTCTGCTTGGAAACAATCAGTTAAAAGGCTCCTTTTGAGGACTGGATACCTAGCAATTTTGGACTTCTCTTTATCCAATCAAGTAGTTAACTTCTTCATTTTAGCTTTCTTTTGCAGTAAATGGGTTGAAATAAGTTAACAGACCAGTTATTTCACTTGTTCAAACAGGGTAAAGCCACCTCTTTGAGAACTAAGATAAATGCTGTAACGTCAATTCAAACCTCAGAAAGCTATTTACACAGTGTCATTTTTCACTCTGCCACGGCAGGATGTAATGAAAAACCAACACGTTATTGATGTTTTGGCTACCTGCCTGCCTAAAATAAATCGCATAGGTGCTTTATAAAAAAAAATATAGCCAACACAATTAGTGCACAACAATGTTTGGAAGCTTCCTTTGAGGTTTTGGTCTGCTCTGGAATGAGACTAGACTCCCTGTCCGAAACAAATTCTTATATCTGTAAAATTATCATACAAAACTAACATCTTCACTGTTTGCACACAGGCATCACATGGCTCACATGTATTTTCTATCCTATTATTAGTTTCTTTTTGAGTTCAGGACAGTTAAGAAATAATTAAGAGGGTTCAAAGCAACCAGCAGCCTGCCCACAAATCTGCATTAATACTCTTAACCTCAAGACACATCTAAACTTCCAGGGAAAACTAATTTGCATTTTCTTTCTTATCTATCTTTGTCATTTTTCCTTAGTCCCTGTGGTACAGTTATAGAGAACTGTAGTTAACAACATCAGACTTTCCCTTGCACAAATGCTCCGAACTTTAGTGACTTGTGAGGAAGGCCTAACATTTTAGTTTTTAAACACAGTGATGTAGTGATGTATGCAAACGTTCAGTCTGGGAGCAAAGAGCAATTAACGTATTTCCCCCTTAGAAAAGCAAAGTTATTTAAATTTCTAAAAAACAAAAGTTCAAAAAAATAAAAGTTCAATAGAAAAATCTCCATCTTTCTATCACACTGTATACCCATTGCAGAGAAAGTAGAAAGCTGTATTTACATATTTAAAGTTATGGACCAATTTTAAGCTCTCTAGCACATCATTATGGATTTTGGACCTACTTACTTAACTTAAAATATACAGTTTTGATAGGAAAATGCACTCAATTGAGTAAGCAAAGCGACAAACATAAAAAACAAACCAACCAGCAACAGTTTGGCTGACTGGCAGGAATAGTGCAGCTAGTTATTCATAACTTTTAGATGCTTTTTGTGAAAAAGGAGTTGTACATTACACTGTCAAAATAAAATAAGTTAGATTTCCAATAACAGGCTGAATTCTTCTTATACTATTAATATAAACAGTCAATATGGTCATTATTGTGAATAAGGTAAATTGTAGTAAGATAAAACTAATAAAGTAGCACAGTGGGGATGAATTAAGTCCGGCAATTCGAGGCTACTCATGTACAATTCTAAAAGTCCAATCTGATGGCTCACTAACCATAGTGGTCGTTTCTACATAGGCCACTTTCTTCAAAGGTGGCATGGTAATACACAGCCCGAAATATGCTAATGAGGCATGGATGCAAAGTCCCTGAGCCTCATTAGCATACGCTCACGTGATTTGGAGTTCGGAAGACCGTTCTGCCGGACTCCAAAATGCTGTTTAGAAGTGAGGTCCCTGGGGGGTCTTCCGGAAGGAAGTCCTTCTTCCGGAGGCCCCTTCTTCCCAAAAATTTTTGGGAAGAAGGGGCCTCCGGAAGAAGGACTTCCTTCTGGAAGCTTCCCCGGGGCTGCACTTCTACATGGCATTTTGAAGTCCGGAAGATCCGTCTTCTGGACTCCAAATCACGTGACCGTATGCTAATGAGACGTGGGGAATTTGCATCTGTGCCTCATTAGCATATTTCGGGCCATGTATTACCATGCCCCTTTCAATGAAAGTGGCCTGTGTAGAAACGGGCAGTGAGTCCAGGAACTGCTGTCACTGAAAAATCACAAACACACCCCCTCTGGCTAATTATCAATGAATGAACTCTACAGTCCTTAGAAAAGTGCCAGATGAGTGTGCAAGCTGAGATTTTGAAAGCAGAGTAGAAGAGTCTGATTCATAACACATCATTTGTGCAGCAAACGTGTGTCTGAATTGCACACACACTTGAAATTCATAGGAATAAGGAGATTTCAAAGTTGGTGGGGTCCTTTCGAAAAGGACCCCAGTGTAGACGAGCCGCGCGGAAGAGAAACACAGCAATTTCAAAGTGCCGCAGCTGCTGGCATGCTAATGAGGAGCTGAATATGCATTTCAGCCCCTCATGAGTATTCTTCAATCTAGCTATTAGCATGGCCATTTCAAATTTTTTACAAAGCGTAGACGTAGCCCCTATGTCGTTGTGGTGCCATGATGAACAAACTGTTCTGGAGTTTTGCATTTTCTTTTGTCACAGATTTGAGTGTACAGTGGCCACAATTCTGCAAAGAGCTCCATGTCATGGACCACTATATTTGCAGAACTAGGACACATATCAGGGATGAAATCCCAGCTTCACTGACTTCAATAGGATTGGGATATCTTGCTGTGTTACTGAAACACACAGTTAGAAGTCCAGATTAAGAGCAGCTCCTTCAGGACCAGCAATTACTTACAGGCTAAAATGCTATATGATCAAGCATGGATGTAAGCATGTGCTTAAGCATTGTCCTAAATTGGGGCTAGAGAAATTAGCAGTATATTTTCAGACAGCAAGATATCAGAAATGGCTTAGTCTATGCTTTGACAAGTTAATTTAATTTACACAATACTGTGTCTTTTCTTGTGTGTTGTAATAAGCACATTTTTTTTTTAAACAGAAAAACTCCGTCTGAGGAAAAAGAGCCTCCAGCTGGTCCTTTATCTGTTTTGACTATGCAGTGATGTCAGGGCTACAGTGCTTATGCAGGACTGGATTCCTGTCCCAGCTCCTGGTTTATAAGGTAATCCAAGGAAGCCATTTCATTGGTGCCTCAGTGAAGTCAGGCTATGAAGCAAAATCTGAAATATCTAATACTTCTTCAACCTCCAAATGTGATTGATGTTCTTCTATAAATGGTGTTGGTGAAATGGCAATGTTAAATTATTTTAAGTTATGATATTTTTGTTTATTTGAAGTGCTCAAGCTGTAGACTTTTTACTTCAAACCTGTAACTTTAGCAGAAAATAGGAGGTTTTGAAACAACTAAAGAATCATAGACATGTAGGTCTGAAGGGATTTCAAAAAGTTATCTAAGCTCATCCCTTGCAGCTGAGGCAGCATGAAGTATATCTAGATGTTTCCTGACAGTTGTTTATCTAACTGACTCATGTCAACCACCCTAGGTAGTCTGTTTGAGTGTAGTTATCCTTATAGTTTTTTTAGGTTTTTGAAATATCCAACCTAAAACTCCCTTGGTGCAAACTAAGCCAATTGCTCCTTATCCAAACTTCAGTGGGAAAGCAGAATAATCAATCACCAACCTCATTATAATTATTTTAACTTATTTGAAGATGTATGCCCCCTTAGTCTTTGATACGCTAAACATACCCACTTCATGCCCAGCTCCTTCACTTTTTCCTCCTCAGTCAGGTTTTCTAATCCTCTAAACATTTTTTCTGGTTCTTCCTCAGACTTGCTAATTCATTTATTTTATTTTAAAGCAGGATACAGCTTCAGTGCTAGAAGAGTGGGGATCCTGGGGATGATTGGCCTCCCACTTTCTGAAAGTAGACACACCAGGCCAGTCTATTCAGAAAGCGTGAGGGCCAGCACTCCCAGGATCCCTCTATTTCCTGTTCCTCCCTTCCCTTGATGGCCTGTCCCTCCCAGCCAGGCTGGCAGTTGGAGCCCAGACAACAAGGTGACAACACAGACCCTCCACCTGCCTGGATCTGTGGAGGGAGGGTGAAAGCCTCCCCTTGCTCATGTTCAGCAGCTGCCTGGCCACTCAGCTCTTACTATGGCTGGGCTGTGGCTCCAATGCCCCATAATCCAATCCAAACCAGGTTGGAATGAGATCCATGTGGACAGCTGAGGGGAGCCACAAATACCCTATTTGTCTGGGTGGGAGGTGGTGGTAGGGAGTTTCACAGGACAGGGACATGAGCTGGGGGGATGCTCTTTGTTCCTCCACTTCAGGCAGGTGGAGGGTCTGCAGCTCCCAGCCTGCTCAGCTTTCAGCTTGTCTGGGGAAGGGCCTTGGGCAGAAGGTGTAAGATCACGGAGGGGGCAGGGCCCCACTCCCACCTCTTTTGGGAAGGCTATGCTGGGGCTGATTCCAGCTGAGGTCTCACTACTGCAGAGTGCAGTGAAACTGTTACCACCCACATCTCAAATAAGGCACTCCAGTTAAAAACATCTGTCAATGACATTTGCCTTTTGTGCCTCTGCATTACTGTGTTGCCTCTCTTACAGATTGTGGTCTGTGACACAAAGGAGTCAATGCAAAGAAACTGAAACATCAGGGCTTGCACTGTGGGTGAGTAAATTTCCCAACGTCAAGCTAAGCAGGTTAGGAGCCTCCATGACTTGCAGTGAGATGCAGGTTCACCCCTCAGTTACTTTGAAAATTGGATTTATGGACAGATGCCTGATTTCCGAAGCCTTTATAAACCTGGCCCTCAGACACATTTGAATATACTACCACTGCCCCTTAGCTTGTGCCCTCAAGCCTAAATATGACAAAAGTATACATCTACGGACCAATGTGCCAGACCTTCAAGCACTGCAGTAATTGTGCTTAGTGAGTAAGCCAAAGTACATCAGTCTAAATGTTGCATTTCTTTGTTTTCACAAAAAATAACCTTCTGGTCATAAACAATACGGTTTTGTGTCTGTGGGCTCATATATCACAAAGCTTGTCAAGCCTGCAGCATAAATGGGTCCAAATGGGAAAATTCCCATGAAGATAGCAAGCATGCCGAGAGTATCTAGGTCAGATTGTGCTGTAACAAAGCACACTGCAAAGGCCCCTTTATAAAGAAACTTGTTTAATTAAGATAACAGATGTTGCTATTATACAAGTCCTTGTGAGCGGCTGTTTAATTGGATACTTTCACATTCTTTGCTAGCAGCCCTGAACACCATTTACTTTTTATGATATTTTTCCCTTACAAATGAACTGAATAAACAATTCATATATAGTACATTCCTACAAAGGAGCGAGTTCTAAAGGTAAAGAAGCTTAACATGAGCCAGAATGGGAACAAAGAGTTTTTGTTGTTGTTTTTTTAACATAAAATACACTTTGTTTTCTTTTCCACTGTAAGTCTCTTGTAATAGGGTCAGTTAATTCAGTGTCTTTCAGGAAAACAAACAAACAAACAAACAAAGTCCCTCATCTGTGGATATTAATTATTTTAACATAAAGTTAACTGTTATGGAAATGCTCACGTTCTGGTTTTGGTATCAGCTGGCAAACTGAATAACTAACCACAAAGCATGGGGCTCAATGAGTGATGGATGGAGAACAGGATGAATGTCTGAATCGGATACAGTCTCTTGTCATCTTCTCTGAATATTGCACTGCTCTGCATCTGAAAAGTTCCACCATCCCATATTCTTTCAGGGCTCCCATGTGCCACTATTGGCCCTTAACTACAGAAACATCAGCGGAATGGCTGCACAGCGCCCCCACAACACACCCTGGGGCTTTTGGAACAATGTCTTTCAACTAATCGCGACTTGGATCATCCTGGCAAAGGCTACTCACTAGAGCTATGCAGTTTGGAGAGTCGTGTTTGGCATTTAGACAGTTACTAAAAATTCTGGGGTTGATCCTGCTTGAAGCAGGGGGCTGGACTAGATGACCAGCTGAGGTCCCTTTCAGGCTTATGGTTCTGTGATACGGGAGAGGAATTCACTTGGTACGTGTACAGACAGAATGACAGTCTACTGTTTAAAACCATGTCTTCCATCTGAAGATCTCCAAGCACTTTTCACACATTCATTCAGCCTCATCTTTTCCCTCCCCTCATGAAGTAGGCAAGTGGGATTATTCCCAATACATAGGGAATTAAGTTGAAGGAGGGACAGGGGGAGAGAGCGAGAGAGAGAGAGTGTGTGTGTGACACAGGCCAACAATGGCAGAGCAAGAAAAGGAAATTTTCAGCTTGCAAAGACCTACGGTCTAAGCATGGGGTCAGAATGGCACATGAGCCAATTTTCAAGGGAACACAAGGAAGGAGCTCATCCCAAACCCAACTCTGCCATGAAGCCAGGAACCTGCTCATAGCCATGCTGCCTGTGGACTAACAAGAGACCAGCTAATCCTACCAACAACCACTGAAGTGGTAAATTTCTGCATCTTTATTTGTTTATTAAAGAAGCTGTTGTAAGTGGGACCATTAGTGACTTTAAACAGTATCACCGGCACTTGGACCATACATAGAGGTCAAAAGGTCCAATTTCAGCAGTCCACCTCAGAAAGGTTGCTGACACAGTCTAAACCTTGCCCCACACTCTTCAACAGTGGCAAGATTTCACACCAACAGCGAGATACATTCCATCTGGTCTTTCTTCACAATGATATATGGCCCTTAATGCTCAGAAATAATTGTCATAAATAGGGAATACGTTGAAACATAAAAATCTTGATGAAAAACTTGTATTAAAGGTGCAAGAGTTTAAGAGAAGAGTTGCCCAAAAGTATATGAATCTCTTCTTCTTTACGCCAGCTTCCCACTAGGGTAACTACTCAGTCCAGTGAAGTTGTTCCTGGTTTAATATAACAATTATAGGCCCAAACTGTCTGAGGGAAGTGGTGGTGCAAAAGTTTACAACATTTGCTTCCTGATCCTGAACCTATCTAGCATAAGGTAGAACAGCTCTAAATTTAGTTAAGTTCTCAGAGTCCTAAGGTTCTACTCTGAGAACCAGAAGTTACCAAAATGTAACAGGTCCTGGTCATAACCTTTGTGTTGAAGGCTTGGAAGATGGGAGTTGCTATGAAAGCACAACATTAGTAAGAGTTACCCTACTACAGTGAAATCCTCCACTGGGCTACTTTGGCCGTATTTAATGTTTTCCACAGGGATTATAGTCTTTGTTGCCCAGAAGAAAACAGAATAGGCTCTTGGCAGTGAATAATGTTGTTCATGTAGCACCTAGGACACATAACGAACTCTGGATACATAGCTATGTAGGAGTAGTCTTTACTTCCAGAGCTAAATTAGCAACATGTCTATATCTATGCTGTAGCTATAAATATAATTTAGCTTCTGGAACCTGGCTACTACCATTACTTTGATGCAGTTATGCCTCCAAGGCAGGATTTCCATTATTATGGAGATGAACTGCCTTTAATGACTGCAATAATATAATTATACCTCAGAGCAGAATTCCTAATAACACAATGGCATAGCTCTCAAACACCAGTCAGCAATACCTCCAGGGCAGGTTGCTCATTAAGGGCACAGTACACAGTAGTTCTGCCTCCAGAGAAGAATACAAAACCTAAAGCAATGAAGCTCTCTTTTCCAAGCTGGGTTGCACCGCGTGGGCGAACACTGAGCACCACATTTAGTTCTGCCTCCTGGACAGCAGTTGCCTCTGGAGCAGGACTCTCAGTGACCCATGATGCATACCATTTCAGCTGCTAGATGTTATTCCACCATATTTCACTCTGCAAAGTCACAAGAGCCCCTGGTATGCACTTGAACAAGTGCCATGCTAGGGCAGAATTCAAAGTTTACCAGGGAACTGACATCCTAACATTGCTTTCCTCTTGGAATTGGAAAGGACTATACACATTAATTAACCTTCACAGCATCAGAGAGGATGTTCACTTAGGAGGAGTATCTAGAAGTTCAGGTGCTCATCTGAAGTTCACATATCTGCAGAGGGAAGTCGTGTCTAACTAATCTACTAGAATTCTTTGAAGGGGTTAATAAACATGTGGACAAGGGGCACCCAGTGGACATAATATACCTAGATTTCCAGAAAACCTTTGACACGGTCCCACACCAAAGGCTTTTATGTAAATTAGGCGGTCATGGGATAGGAGGAAAGATCCTTTCATGGATCGGGAATTGGTTAAAAGACAGAAAACAAAGGTTGGAATAAATGGTAAATTTTCACAATGGAGGGGGGTAACACTAGTGGTGTTCCCCAGGGGTCAGTCCTGGGATCGATCCTGTTCAACTTGTTCATCAATGATCTAGAAAATGAGGTAAGCAGTGAGGTGGCAAAGTTTGCAGATGACACCAAGTTGTTCAGGACAGTCAAAACCAAAAGGGATTGTGAAGAACTACAAAAAGATCTCAGCAAACTGAGCAATTGAGCAGCAAAATGGCAAATGACATTTAATGTGGGTAAGCCTAAGGTAATGCACATCGGAAAAAATAACCCAAATTACACGTACAACATAATGGAGTCAAATTTAGCTACGACAGATCAGGAAAGGGATCTTGGATTATAGTGGATAGTTCTCTGAAGACATCCACGCAGTGTGCAGCGGCAGTTAGTAAAGCAAATAGGATGTTAGGAATTATTAAAAAAGGGATAGATAATAAGACCAAAGATATCATACTTCCCCTATATAAAACTACGGTATGCCCACATCTTGAGTACTGCATGCAGATGTGGTCTCCTCACTTCAAAAAAGACATATTGGCATTAGAAAAGGTTCAGAAAAGGGCGACTAAGATGATTAGGGGTTTGGAACGGGTCTCATATGGGGAGAGGCTAGACAGATTGGGACTTTTCAGTCTGGAAAAGTGGCGATTGAGGGGCGATATGATAGAGGTATATGAAATCATGAATGGTGTGGAGAAAGTGAATATAGAAAAATTATTTACCTTTTCCCATAATACAAGAACTAGGGGACACCAAATGAAATTGATGGGTAGTAGGTTCAAAACTAATAAAAGGAAATTTTTCTTCACACAGCGCACAGTCAACCTGTGGAACTCCTTGCCGGAGGAGGCTGTGAAGGCCAGGACTCTATTAGGGTTTAAAAAAGAGCTCGATAAATTTTTGCAGGTTAGGTCCATAAATGGCTATTAGCCAGGGGTAAATTATGGTGCCCTAGCCTTCAGTACGAGGGCAGGAGATGGATGGCAGGAGATAAATCACTTGATCATTGTCTTCTGTTCTCCTTCTCTGGGGCACCTGGCATTGGCCACTGTCGGCAGACGGGATACTGGGCTGGATGGACCTTTGGTCTGACCCAGTATGGCCATTCTTATGTTCTTATGTTGGTTAAACTGGAAATTTTGTGGGAACAGCTTTTCTCACATGCTACCCAGAACTTCTGCCTCTAATCCCAGATGAAAATATCTCCATAAATGTTTTTAATGTTCTTCTTTCCATAGATTTCAATACATTTAAAACCCAAAAGGACTGTCTTGATCAACTACTTTGATCTATTTGACACAGGCCAGAGAATTCCACCCAATGAGTCTTGTATCAAGTTTAAATAATTGTGGATGAGCAGGAGAATATCTTCTAGAAAGACATCGAACCTGGATTTAAAGTCACCAACCAATGGAGGATTTACCATAAGACTTTGGACCTTCAACATTTTAAGTTTCAGGGACTCACCCCAGCTCTGGCTCTGTTGTGCATGGTAAGAGAGTTGAAGTGGCATAAAGGGGTTTAAGATGGCCTGGTTTTTGCCAAAGGATTCCCTTGGCACAGGCACTGCAGAAGACATTTGAAAGACTATCCTGTGACGACCCTCTTGCGGTTTGTGACATAGGGATAAGATGGGGCTGATGGGGAACGGCACAGTTGTGCAGATTATGAGCTGTGCTGCTGCCCCATAGGGCAGTCCAGGTGTCTGCTGTAACTTAAAAGGGCTCCTAAAGCTGTCTAAATTACACAGGGGGGAGGAGGAGATCCAACAACTGGCTCATGAAGATGTAAAGGTGGCTTAAAGCTACTTTAGCCTCTGTCCTTCTCTGGCGCTGCAAGTTCTGTGCTGAGTGTCCGAAGCAAATCAAACTCTCTCACCCTTGACATGCCACGGTGTGATCAAATACACCACAAAGGCTGCTGTATTACATTGCCTATTTTGACCGGTTTCTAAGATGCAGTCCATGTGCTTGAATTCTCAAATATTAGACTAAGCAAAGAGATGAGGCAGTTTCTGCACGGCAGAGACAGCAATCTGGCCTCTGACCATAACCCATTGAGAATAAATAGATTTAATTGATCAAATGGAAGCAATTGCAGGGGCATTCCCCTGGCGAGGTCCTGCTAAATGACACAAAGTCAGAAGTCAAGTTCCTTGAGCCAATGGCTCCTCAAGATGACAGAGTTAAGGCACATCAGTTTCACAGCCAATAGAACACAAGGGACTCATATGGCCTAAATCTCATCCTACTGTTGTTTTCTGCTGCACAAGGTACCATTTTGTAGCTGACCTGAGGTGGCCTTTTAGTTTAACATGAGGCTGACTGGAAAAAAAAAACAGGTTGAAACACTGGAAGATGTCACACTTTTGCATCTATGGTAAATGGGCACAGAAACCTACACTGACAGGGGATGGAGATTTCCTGAACCAGTCAGAGACTGAGCCTGGCAGTCCCCAGACACAATAGAGAATCTGGGTTTTGCTAGAAGAATGAGAACTGGATCAGCTCTGTTCCTGTAATGTACAAGAAAGCCTAACACAGCTTGAAGAAAAGCATAAGATTGGATAGAACAAAATATGCATGGAGGCTGTTGGTTTTTTTAAGATCCATTTTTCTCCAATACATTGTTCCAGTGGCAGAACAAAAGTACTTTGTGGGAAGATGGCTGTTTGATATCATTGGCAACAGGTTCCTGCAACAAGGATCCAACAGATGTCCAAAATCTACCTAGCATTTCAGAGCAATAACTGGTTAGCATGTATGGGGTAGTGAATCAGGTCCGGGTGCAAGAGATTGTCTACATGGCTATGTCAAAACATACTACAGAATACACTGTAGATTCACATCCTGGCCTGCTTCACACTAACCCACTGTATAGAGGAGCCCTAAGAGTAGGAGAATGGCATATTCTCATCCCAAAGCAAGTAAGTGCAAGAGACTCAAGACCTGAGACACCAGGAAGGGGACAGGATCACAATTTATGACATGGAAAAATGAAAAGCAGGGTGGGGGTGTCGGGCAAGTAAAAACACAACTCTCTATATTTTAAGTGTCTTTAAAAAATCTGAGTTCGAATTTCATTCTAACAATTAATAGAATGTAGCAGACGAGAGAGTTTGTTATATAGCCAAGCAGACAGCAAACCCTATGATACTCTATTATACATCTGGGCAGCTAGACTACCATGTACTTGTGTGAATAAATACAGCATCAGAATCACAGGAGGAAAATTGTGTTATTAAAGCATTGGGACTGGGAGAACTAATTGGAAGAACATTAATTATACATGTTGAACCTCACTCATCCAGCACCCTTGGTACCTGATCAGTGCCAGATGAGAGAATTTGCTGGATGATGGGAGATCGATATTTTGTAGCACATTAGAATTACTTCCACTGCTTACTTGGCTCTTAGAAGATAACAGAACACAGCTGTGAGAGTCAGGACTGGTGGCTGTAAACTAACTTCATGGGACCATGGGAAACTTTGCCACACCCATGATAAGTGGTCATCTGGCTAACTCAAATCATGCCAGATTATGGATGTTACCAGAAAAGAGAGTTCTGGATTAGACAGGTTCAACCTACATTTGGTTTTTTGTGAATGAATGTAGTGATATCACGTGTCAGATTTTGCATTAGTCATCATTATCTTCCTTGCTATTTTTTCCACAATTGCATCTGGCTCTTGCCTGGGTCTCTCCAGTGACTATGGGTTAGTTACATGTAACAGATATGATACTGTGAGATTTACTAAGCTTTACTGAATGAGCAGTTAATATATTGTAGTAAATCTGTGTCTTGTTGATCCATTCATTCATTTTCCCTACCAAACACTGAAATGACCCCACCTTCCTACATATGCAAGCAGTATTAGGTGAACCACCCTTGCCTAAATTCAAGTAGTATCTATTACCTTACAACTCCAAACATTTCAGATTAGCTGTTCTGTAGCTAAAGCTTTTCTAACTATTACTCTAGGAGTCAAATTATAGTTTTCATGTTTTAATTCATATTTTCATGTGGGAGGATAAGGTTAAAGTGCAAAGAATTGAGCTTAGTCAGCACTCCATCACACTGAAAGCACTAATTTAGATGAGAAAAAAAAACATATTTGTATTCATTGCCTTATAGATAGTACCACTCTGTCCAAATAAACCAACCCTCATCCGCTGCCTTCTCACTGCACATCAAAAGAAAATGTGCGTGGGGTGCTTGTAAAGGAGCAGAGTTTGCTTGTGCAGAATGCAAGAAGAGCAGAGAACTCCACATTCTGAGACAGTAAAGGCTAAATTGTTTAGCATTTTCCATTGTCTTTACAGTCTTTGTCTGAAAAACAAGATATCTCAGTTTTGAGACCCAATATATCCTGAGTTCTAAACACTTTTTTATAACTTTGACCTACTCTTGCCCTGCATTCTGGTTGATAGAGGTAGCTCTATACTTCAACCACAGGGTAGGACTGAATGAAACTCTGCAGTGCTTGCACTGACTTTAACAGGTTTAAAGAGAAGTGCTGCAAAATGACCAGCCAATTGAAAATGACATGTTGAGAGTTCAATGCAAATAGAGGATAGTGCAATAGCTTAATGGAATAAAGGTCAGAGACTGCAAAGCAATAAGTACCCACATCTTGTCATCATATTTAAGCTGCTGGCCATTAAGGAGCCTAAATTTTGACCTACCATTCTGATGTTTGCAATGAGAATGGGATTACTACAGATTAGCAGTTCAGATAAAACAAAGCAAGGACCTAGACTTTCTGGTGATCTGAGCCTGAAACAGTCTGAGCTTTGAAAAAGGTTGATAAATATTTTACACGTAGTATTTGGGCACTTCTGCATTTGCTGATTTCACCCATGACTGACTGAAGATCCCATAAGACGAAAGATAAGGTCATCTTTGTGGGCAGACAAAAGCCAACAGTGCTAGAAGTTTTAATGTCAGTATATTTTTGTTGACAATATATTAATAAACACATAGAACTAAATGCATTAATCTTCAGAGCTATAAAATACCTGCTGTCTGCTAGCAGTATGTGATTCTGCTCATTGAACTAGGACTACCAAAATTGGCATGTGTAACACAATCTCAAATTCCTAGAGACAAATTTTCAGATAAAAGTTTCCATTTTTCCTGTTCACAGTTGCACGAATTGGGTAGAAAAGGCCCCATTTATCAAAATATTCAATGTCAACTGACTGCATATGCAGAAGGTGCATATGTAAATGTAGAGGCCACATTGAGGCTGGTTGCAGATACCATCCTTGGTATAAAATAAATGTGCTTTGACTACTCAGAGAATATTGCCTCCAAGTCAGACATTATAATCACCAGACTAGTTACTGACTCCAAATACAGGCTGAACCTCTTTCATCCGGCACCCTCAGGACCTGACCAGTGCCAAACAAGAGAATTTGCTGGACCATGGGAAGTCAATATTGTGTAGCATATTCCCAACACTTTCACTGCTTACTGAGTTCTTACAAAACATTTAGGGGTAAATTACAGTTAAATAACAGCTCAAAACACTGAGAGCCAAGACTAGTGGCTGCAAACAAACTTTATGGGACCACAGGAAACTTGGCCACACCATGATAAGTGGTCATCCAGCTAACTAAAATCATTCCAGATTATTAATATTGCCAGATGAGAGAGGTTTGAATTAGAGTGATTCAATCTGTAATTATTGTTTGCTGGAAGACTGAACATTTTACAAGTGGAGAGTAATTTGCTGTAAAAAGAGGTCCAGGAGTAGGATCTCCTGGAAAGACTTTTTAAAAACTGTGTCTATTTTGAATAACCAAAGGCAAAATATGTTTTTTAGTCTGTGTCTTCAGTGGATAAGCTTCTTGGCAGGGATGTTTGCACAGACTGGGATGAATACAAGGAGAATAGAAATCCAAATACCAAACATGAACACTAGCTCTTTTCACATTTATTTGAGACATTTCAGGGAACTACTAATTTTAGCTCTCATTGCTGAAAGCTCATGGGTTGGAGCAAGCAAGCTAATAAAAGTAGTGGTTACTTTAAGAGATTACCTTTCATTTTCTCTTAGGACCTCTTTTCCTTTCTTCCAAGTATAAATAGGTCTGGGAGAAGCCTTTGGTTTACACTCTATTATTACTTCACCGCCCACTTTGACAAGAGTTAATCTTTTCAAGAGCGTTTTGGAAAAGTCTGGACCCACAGCTGAAAAAGAAAAGAAGAAGAAACTTAAAATTCATTTTGGAAAGAACCATCAGTTTTTGTTTCTTTTGCAACTTCCATAATTATGAGCATCAGAAGCTACACGTGCATATTGATGATGAAAATAGATACTTGCATCATTTATTTGGAAAGACATGTTTAATAGCAAAACTTATTGGCAATGAAACCTAAAGATCTTGGACAAATATTCAGAAGGTGTAGATCAGTGAAGCCCTAGTGAAGTCAATGGAACTTTGTTGATCTAGACCAGCTAGGGATAAGACTTCTTTTATATAGTGTAATTTGGAGAAGCTCACAACAGAAATCCTTATACGTGCAGTGGGTGTCACGCTTCCTGGTTCATAACAATGTGGGGGCATGATCAAAATGGGCTAACGTGCCTAAGAGTACCCAGGATATTATAGATCTCTTCCCCATTACTATGTATGTGTGTGTAACACAACTGTATGCAAGGGAGGTGACTGCTGCATGACTGGAGCACATAACGTAGGATGAAATGCTGTGATTTGATGAGGGATTGAGTGACAGGGAATTTACTGGGGGGATTTATGTTTTATTCTCTTTTTTTTTTTTAAATAAACAATTCTTGCTGTAATGCTTTTTGCTATAGGTGCAGTGGTCAGCCTTAAAACATCAGCATTTGCAAACAATTACTCCCAAAAGTTCTGAGAGAGCATAATTTATGTTACACTCATAATGCAGAATAAAAGTGACATCTCAGTTTCTGTTAGGTTGGTGCTCTTGGCAGATGTTGACATTCTAATGACATCAACAATGTAAAGTCATAAGAAGTATTTGTAGCTGCTTAGTTTTCTGTTGGTACATGGACTGAGTCTTCTTTTACACTAGTGTAAATAAGCTAGAAGGGAAATTAAGTCCATAGAATTACATTTTTATAAAACCCACCTTAGGTCACAATAAAGCCCATAATGTATAAATGTGTTCATTGTGTTTAGAACTCAGTTTAACACACACAGAGACAATCAAAGGGTTTGACAAATATTTCTCAGCTGACCAAATACATCCATCATCTACCTGACTCAAACTCAGAATGAAACTTTTTGACAGAGCTTGGTGCTTCCCCTGCATCTCCACCTGTCCCCACCCCATCGGTAAGTCTTCCAGGATTTTGGATTTGGGAACAGAAGTCTTGTTTGCTTGTTTGTTTTGGCAAATAGTTTGTGCTGGATAATACATTGGACCTGTCTGTCAAAATGGCTTATTGAAAAACCAGCCACTTTTTCATTTTATGGCATATAATTCTAGAAGTGAGCCTAAAGATTTAGCTTGGCTTTGCAGATTTTGTGTCACCCCACAGTGGAATTTTAATTCACTGTTTATAAATCATGTAGGTGTTACACGTAACGATCTAAAACATGGGTGCAACTGGTGAGAGCTGAGAGGCACTGCCCCCCTCAAACTACAACCATGAAATCTGCCCCCCTTCCAAGCATAGTCCCATTGTTTGGACTGGAATTGTCCCTGACTCCCAAATACAAAAGTCAAACTAGGCCGATGTCTAAAATGCTCCTGGAGCAGCAGCTATGAAACTGGGGAGCAGGAAATCCAATTTTCTTCAAGTATCTGCTCTGCCACTTAGTTTTTTTGCCATCCACTCTGCCTCTCAATGCAAAATATATATATAGTGTAAGGAATACTTCATGTTGAGTAAGAGGTGGAAAATAGTCTCAGGGTGGAAGTTGTGTTATTCTGTAGCTTTGCAAACAACAGTCAGTCCTGTCAAGTATCAGAGGGGTAGCCGTGTTAGTCTGGATCAGTAGCAGCAACGAAGGGTCCTGTGGCACCTTATAGACTAACAGAAAAGTTTAGAGCATGAGCTTTCGTGAGTTAACTCACTTCTTCAGATGCACTTCTTCAGATGCAGTCAGTTCTGTGGCACCTTAGAAACTAATAAATGTATTAGATCCTGAGCTTTCATGGGATGGCCTACATGACCAAAGAAAACTCTTATCTCCTGTTTCTGTGAATCTGCGAATCAACTAACATCTGAGTTGTCTTGTCTTATATGAGCAATCATGGATGGTTTCATTTTGTCTCAGAAAAATGCAGGTATGTTATATCGGAGATTATTAAAAGCACCTGAAAAACAACACTGGAGCCAAACAACTTTCAAAATAGAAGATACACGGTAAGGCCAACTACATAGTAATATGCTGTATATCAGATTTTCTCACACTGCTCTTAGAAAGTAATATTAATTACCAATTATAGCATAAAATGTATCACTTTTTCCTCTTGAAATATTTGGAAATTAATCCTTAAATAGCTGTTACTTATATATGTTTAATGAACAGATTAGATAAATAATGCTCAGAGCATGATTTGCTTGCAAAGTCTTTGGATAGACTATTGCCTATCTGCTACTTATATACATCTGTTCTATGCATGGCAGCCTAAGTCACAAAGTATTATTGTTTCTTTCTTCCTGATGGAAGGAAATGGCTGTGACTTTTAAAACTGGAAAATAATGAACACCACTTTTATTGCAGCGCCGTCATTTTGTGTGAGGGAAAACCAACAAAGTCCACTATGACTCATGTAGTATAAACTGAACACACAGCAACAGCTTCAATACTTGTAAACAGATAATATTACCCTATGAATCAGAGACAAACTCAGGCCTTGGATTTACCAATACATTTGTAAAGCAGGTTTTTTCAGTATTCTACCAATTCTTCTATTCAAGCATTTATCGTGGAACAAAGAATTGGTCGGTCTATATAGAATTATCCATATGTTTCTCTCTCTCTGACTGCAGATTTTTATGGGAAAGTACCTTTAGGTCTTTGCCAGCTAAGCATGGACAGCTCTCTTGAGCTTGGTGAAAGAGGAAACAACTGTATGTAAAGATCCCTGGTACTACTACTTTCTTCCCTGTTACATTTTTTTCACAATCCCTGATGAAATAGGGTATAATGCAATATAAGGATGCTATCAGACAGGCAGAGTGTCATACTGACACAGGATTTATTGAATAGACTGGCAGACTAGAGAAACACAGATTTTGTTTGTTGCTTTGGGAGAAGGTGATTCTGTGAAGAGCTGGATTTTCTTTGAGGTAAAGTAGCAGGATAAAATGCATCTAAAACCATGTTTCCTGTATGGATTTAGGAAGCTTTGTTCTGGCCAATGTCCTCAGGTTTGTTATGTGGCTATGGGAAGCCACTGCACTATATTTTTTTCCTCAATGGCTACGTCTACACGTGAAGCCTACATCGAAGTAGCCTATTTCGATGTGGCGACATCGAAATAGGCTATTTCGATGAATAACGTCTACACGTCCTCCAGGGCTGCCAACGTCGATGTTCAACATTGACGTTGCGCAGCACCACATCGAAATAGGCACTGTGAGGGAACGTCTACATGCCACAGTAGCACACATCGAAATAAGGGTGCCAGGCACAGCTGCAGACAGGGTCACAGGGCGGACTCAACAGCCAGCCGCTCCCTTAAAGGGCCCCTCCCAGACACACTTGCACTAAACAGCACAAGATACACAGAGCCGACAACGAGTTGCAGACCCTGTGCATGCAGCATGAATCCCCTGCTGCAGCAGCGGCAGCCAGAAGCCCTGGGCTAAGGGCTGCTGCACACGGTGACCATAGAGCCCTGCACAGGCTGGAGAGGCAGCATCTCTCAACCCCCCAGCTGATGGCTGCCATGGAGGACCCCACAATTTCGACGTTGCGGGACGCAGATTGTCTACACGGTCCCTACTTCGACGTTCAACGTCGAAGTAGGGCACTATTCCGATCCCCTCATGAGGTTAGCGACTTCGACGTCTCGCTGCCTAACGTCGAAGTTAACTTCGAAATAGCGCCCGACGCGTGTAGCCGCGACGGGCGCTATTTCGAAGTTAGTGCCGCTACTTCGCAGTAGCGTGCACGTGTAGACACAGCTAATGTGTTACATGAGGGCTAATGTCAGAATCACCCACCCACTCCACAACATGCTGGCCTAGAGCATAGGAGAAGTAAGAGTGCCTTTTGGCCATATTTTTGCACTAGAGCAAGTCATTTCAGCAATGCTTTCATACTCCTGTCATGAACTTCTCTGTTCCATAGGAGTGAGAGCAGTCTCAGAGCTACTCTAAGGCTGGGTCTACACGTTCCCCTTCCTTTTGAAAGGGGCATGTTAATGAGCGGGTTTGAAAGATGCTAATGAGGTGCTGCAATGAATATATAGCGCCTCATTAGCATAATGACAGCTGCAGTGATTCGAAAGTGCGGCTTTTTGAATCGCACGCTGCCCGTGGAGACAGGACCTTCCGAAAGGACCCCCCCAGTGTTCAAAAGCCTTCTTCCTAAAGCCGCACTTTCAAATCGCTGCAGCCGCCATTATGCTAATGAGGTGCTGCATATTCATTGCAGTGCCGCATTAGCATCTTTTGAACCCACTCATTAACATGCCCCTTTTGAAACGAAGGGGCACATGTAGACACAGGGTAAATGACATCAGCTGCCAACAACTCCAAGAAGCCATTCTACACTTCAGAAATTAGTAGAGCATGCTGGAAATGTGTCCTAGACTGAGTGCACCTGAATGCAGGGAAGAATCCATGTTGTGACCTCATGCTAAGTTCTGCCTACCTTACAAGGCTTGTTTGTGTAACAGTTTTGAATAGACTAGAAAAAGCATCAGTGGGTTTATTTGTATTTCTTTGATACGGCAGGCAACGTGTCCAATAAATCTTATCACTGTGAAGTCCAATTTGGTGAATATGATTGTATTTTCCTCGAGCTGCAACAGTGACAATCTTTCACATCTCTCAGGCCGTGTCTACACGAGCCCCAAACTTCGAAATGGCCACGCAAATGGCCATTTCGAAGTTTACTAATGAAGCGCTGAAATGCATATTCGGCTCTTCATTAGCATGCGGGTGGCCGCGGCACTTGAAAATTGATGAGCCTCACCGCCACGCGTCTCTTCCCGACAGGGCTCCTTTTCGAAAGGACCTCGCCTACTTCGAAGTCCCCTTATTCCCATCAGCTCATGGGAATAAGGGGACTTCGAAGTAGGTGGGGTCCTTTCGAAAAGGAGCCCCGTCGGGACGAGACGCACGGCAGCAAGGCGCATCAATTTCGAAGTGCCGCGGCCACCCGCATGCTAATGAAGAGCCGAATATGCATTTCAGCGCTTCATTAGTAAACTTCAAAATGGCCATTTGCGTGGCCATTTCGAAGTTTGGGGCTCGTGTAGATGTAGCCTTAGGCTGATAAGAGGATGACTTACATTGATATGTGATGGGCGGAACTTACCTCATGCCCTGTTTTTAAGGACAAAGCAAATCAAACAACAGTACTGAACATTCTATTTGAAAATTCCTAAAACTATATTGTTTAATCAGAAACTCTAGCTTCCCTTTTGTAATGCTGCAACTAATCTCTCTTGGAAAAGACTTGCTCAGCAATATAAGTAAGCAAACTTGCTACTCACAAACTTAAGCAGATGGAAGGACAGCTTTCTAATTTAATGCAGAACTAGAATTCTGGCAACCTGAGTTCTGACTCTGACATAAACCTCCTGGAAGTCCCTTTGGGTAGATTGTGATCTCATACCAGCTTAATGCTGCCAAGAAATACTATGGAGCTACTCCTGGTTCTCGCCAGGATAAATGAGAGGAGAATCAGAATGAACTTCTCTTTGCCCCAGGTTTCCTCCTCTGCAGATAAGGAGATATGATTTCACTTCAAAGTGAGGATGTGATGCTCAGGTCATCTAGGCATCCTTCAGTCTGCGTAGACTATGGATTGCACCCTTCGTAACTCCATTTAAGACTGTCATTTGCAGCATTGACTGTGACTGTGGAGGCCCACGCGAGAGTGACAGTCCTTGCTACATCTGCTGCATATGTAGTGGGTGTCTGGCAGGTCCTTGTTGTCCATTCTACAGGCTCGCTTCTCCTCTGCCAGCTGTCTGATCTTCATCTTGCCCTTCTGAGGGCCCTTGTGTAGTTCCTGCTTCCAGCTGCTGCGGTCGTCTGCCAGATCTTCCCAACTATCTGGGTCGATGTCTACCTCCTTGAGATCCCTCTTACAGATGTCTTTGTAGCGCAATTGGGGGCGTCCAGGAGGTCTTTTGCCAGAGGCTAGCTCGCCGTACAGGATGTCTTTTGGGATCCTTCCATCATTCATCCTGTGGACGTGGCCAAGCCAGCGGAGCCACCGCTGCCTGAGGAGGGTATGCATGGTTGGAATTCCAGCTAGTTCTTGTAAAACTGGCTGGTGGAGCCTCATTATTTGCAACTGCTTTTTATCTGGAGGTATGAAGGGATAGCCAATCCCCCCGGTCAAAATGCCCTGTATAATATGCAAGAACAAGGGACAGCTCTTCTGACTGGATTTGCTCTAGTGTTATACAAATTAACTCAAGTGTAATTCCATTCAGTTGACAAAGTCCAGAGCAACAGTGGCCCAATGTGTTTATGTGCAGAATAGGTCTCAGAGTGCATAACACTTTTTAATTCCCATGTACTGATTGACAAGCCTTGACAAATGGCCTGCTCAGCACACAGTGATAGTAGACAGTTCCAAAACCAAGATGCATACAGTGGAACTCTCATGTCATGTAGTCAGAACAATTTCACTGTAATCAGATATATAGGAAGAATAGCAACACGACTACTGCAATACACAGATATAACTTGTTGCCATAATTTTGCTCATTAGCATGAATATATAACATGAACATGACCCATTAAAGTCAATCCATCTCTTTCTGTTTTAAGGTTTTAATGCTGCTTTCCATCTACAATCAGGAGCAATAGTAAAGTTCCTCTGGCTATTAGGCAGTTTCTGGCATTTCCCTTTACTTGATGTCAAAACTCTGCTTAAGATACAGATCTTCTTGGGCTTTAGGAGTTGAAGAGGGCATCAATGTCATGACTGTCACTCTTACGGTGTTTCGCAATGCTTCCTAAAGAAGATCTAATTCAGACGCTGTATTCAACAGGCCAACTTACTGAGCTTAACATATTTTGCATCAGGTCCCAACTGCACTATCGCTGGTTTCAGCTATCTTATTAAAAGGCTGGTGTAGGGGCTTCTAAACACCTGGAAGTGTATGATATGCCACCAACTTCCCATGCTCAGGTATCTGTATTAACAACAAGACAGAATGATGTGGGGAGTTCTTTATTCCATATACCTCCACCTGCCTCAATAATTTACATTACACTCATTTCCTTCATGCCAGAGGAATACTGATGTATTCTTGGCGGAGATATTTAGGCTAAGTAAAATTAGTACAAGTTACAAGACATTTTCAGTTTTTACGAAACAAACTCACCAATTACAGTCAACTCCGCAGTGGTGAAAATGACTCCATGTTTGTTTTCTGCTACACACTGATACATGCCTGCATCTGACAGGCTCACATTTGTTATTGTAAGTGCTCCATGTTCTATCTGAATTCTGTCCTGTAGAACAGCAAAATAAATAAGGAAAGCCCACCTCAGAATTTATACATTACAGCAGCCGTGTCATATATTATATCACTGGGGACAAGAAAAAAACAGTGATATGAACAATTTACATGCTACAATCTATTTGTCTGTCAACTAAATTTATATCAGGTTCGACATTAAATGGAAAAACCAATATCGTAGTTGGTAAATGCAATTTAAATTGGAGGACTCTCCCTCGAGTTCTCATTGATTTAATACCTACACCATTCAGATTAATATCCCTTTCAAAGAGATTAACTTGAATCTAAAAATGCACTTCTGTTTTAAGGTAGTGTATCATGGTCAAATATATTCTTGAGAGCATTTCAAACAGTTGAGTTATTAGCGTGTATCCCTCTGAAGGTTAATAGGAATAGTAATCATCTTAGTGGTGCAAAAAGAAATATTTAAAATCAGCTGCAGTTTACTGGAAAAATGTACATGTTAATAATTTAATGATCCTTTACTTTATTTCTGCCACTTACATAATTTAAGAACAAGACCATCTGCTAGTGACCAGCATGAAGTAAAATTAGCACATGGAACAAAAGACCATGGTGTCATTTGTCAGCCTAAGGATATGGAACTCATGTTATCAATTCTAATAAGTACAGCAAAATGTTCCCTTTCCCTGGGAGTTCTGCCATTTTTTAAAAAAATAACTACTATAGAGAGCTATTGGCTTTCTACTTGGCTGCAGGGTGGCAATTTAATGTTTGTGCAATCTTTATTAGGACTTGATCAAATCTAGGCAGCCTTTCACATTAAGTGGAGGAAGAAAAATTCAGGCTATGGCAATAACCCATTAACAATTTGCTTTCATTTTCCCATGTAATTGAGACAATCATGGGACTCAAAGTCACCCTCTAGTGAGTGAAGGAGTTGGAGGCAGGTGGAAATGAGCATAATCCCCCACTTCTATGGCTTGCTAATCTTCAGGCAGGTCTTCCTGGCACTGCTAATGGCTCACGAACACATATGAACCAGGAAAATTGGAGTATTGTTTAGAGAATGGAGGAAATACCTAAATTTTACTAACATCTGAAGTTCACCTGAAAACTACCAAATGAAAATCACTTTATGTCCTAAAGCCCCATGGTACCAGCCAACTATTTGCTTGATTTTACTGGGGCCTCTTGACCATCAGATTAGTATTATGTATCAGTCATTTCAAACAGCTATAGAAAATTGTAAAAGTATGACTGTTTCAGGTACTGTTTACCCTAACACAAATCTCTTAGGAACCTGTCCTGAAAGCCTTCTTCCCCATTATCCTACAGACAATAAAGGACTATTTTTTTAATGCAGGAACTGCATGTCATACAATGGCATTCACCCAAGAGGATAGAAAATATGCTACAACTTACATTTTATGGCTTCATCACAGTTTGCAATTCTATTTCAAAGGCAGTGAACTATGCAGACATAAAAATCGGCCAAATCAGCAGAATCTTTATAGAACATTCTGCACACTGCCACCTTGTCCAAAGAACAAAGGTGCAGACTTCAGCAATATTCTTACCTGAGGCATCAATGATTCACCATCCTTTAGCCAGCTGTATGAAGGCTTTGGTTTACCACTTGCTTTACACTCCCAAAAGATGCTTTCTTCTATAGCTAAGTGAGCATCGCTTATTTTCTGAATCCAGTTGGGTGGTGCTGCAATGCAGAAAGCAATGAATAAAACCTCATGTTTGTAAACAAGAATCTATTTACTACATGCCAGCACACCCACAAATAGCTTTCCCAAAAAGAATCTTATGAGGATCCATATGAGTCCAATTCTGCTTCTGTTGAAGTAAAAGGGAACAGGATCAGGACCTTCCAACTTTTATTATTTATACACATATTTAACAAAAACTTGCATCTTCAGAAGAGAAGTGCTACAGTACATGAGTGATGCCACTGAGGTAGATGGATCTTCTGGCATGCTTGAAGTTACTGGTGTCCTGAATGAGGATGTTTTCATGAACTGAGCCAAAATGGCATGTTGGATCGGGGCTCTTGATCAAAACCCTTTTTGTTTTGGAACTGTGAGAATCCAGATTCAAACACTGTACTCAGTCATGTCTCTGTAATGGACCTAAATTCAAATTTTGAGCGGTTTGTAGTCAGCTCTAATTTCAGATCCTAGCACCACATCTTGGCTTCTTGCTAATTTAGGGGTAGATCCTGCAAAACCTGGACTACTTACATGAATAAAGGATACAGATGTAGAAAAATGCATCACATGTCAGTAAGGGTTCAGAGGATTGGGACCTTAACTGGGTGGCTTTTAAAGTACTGACTTCATGTGCTTAATTTTCTAAAACTGGCATTTTCTAATTTTGTGCCAGGTGGGTTTCCACAAAATTTCTGTTGCAACTCTCAAGTTTTGCTGGAAACTGAAAAAGTATTAAGTTTATGTTATCCCAAAGAAAACCACATTGGTGAAGGTTTGCTTCTAGTTCACTGCACAAAACCCCAGTGCACCCTTCAAAAGGCAAACAAGCAAACAAAACACATACTTCAGTTGGAGTTTCGGGACTGTACTAAATTCAGGTGTTTTCCCGGTTTTATTTAAAGACAGATTTTTTCCCTAACTTAAAATAACAAACACAATCTAAAAGAATTTTGTTTTTTAAAAAAAATATTGCCAGCAGAGGTCTCCAAGAACCATGATAATACTTTTGAATCCTTTCCCTCAATAATCAGATAAAACAATTAAAATTTCTCAAGCAAAAGATGACAGCTTTATAAACCCTTTTAGACTGAGAGGAGAGATCAGAGAAAGACTTGAAAGAATAGGTGAAAAAAAAGTGAAACTTGATAACTACCACCAAACATGAAATTAATGGAAAGTTGACATCACAACACTTTAGATACTGTTGCATCTGTCATTATATGTTCCTGCTGATAGACCTAAGAAACCTCAAAGAGCTGTGATACTTTCTTTAATGTTCTGTCTGGGGAATTAGACTCGACTGGTGCTGCTGTTCATGACAGATATGCACCTAATTCAACATGCACCACAATGAATATTTCCCCTCCCACTGTGTCTATAAACAACATACCAAAGGGGAAAAAAATCACAGAAATGTGCATAGAATGTTAAACACACGACAGAAATACCCAGTGGGATTTACAAAAGCAGAAAGGAAAACTTAGTGTGGTGAAATGATGTGAATGTAGAATTTAAACAGACCTGACAACCACAGATGAAGTGGTGGGCCTGGTTTACCATTTCCCAACTTTCTTACTGTAACACTTGAGGCTTGTTCATTACATATATCCCCAAAGATACCAAAAAAGAGGACTGGGAAACATAGCAAGATGGGTGACAACTAAATAAGACTTGAAATTGTGAGTTCTATCTCTTCCTTCTCGATTCAACAGGTGCCAAGATTCTATTTCCATTTTACAGCTGACTGAACAATGGCAACTATTAGCATCTAACTCATACCCTTTATTATGAAAGATGCTTTATAAAATCTCGTTCCTGTTTTGTTAATTTCCAAGCTACCAACATAAACAAGTTGCTCATCTTTTTAAAAAAATGACAAACTAATCAGAAGCAGCTCTAACATGAAGGGCATTTACACAATCTGTACCTTGTGCTATGTAGTGTTATTATATTGGAATGGCACATACAAATGTCTCTGGTGAAACGATCAGAACTGATTCTACAATAGGTGAAATTTTACATATTTATTTTTCCTTTTGTGATTATCAATCTTACATAAACCAAGATTTCAGCAAGGCAAATGGCACCTTTTTACCTGTCCAATCCTGGACTGAGCCAATGTTTATTAACAGGAAGAGCCAATCAGACCCCTACTTTTAGAACATCCCAGTCTAAATCTCAAATCCTAATGCAAGAAATAGCATCAGGATTCAAACTTCAGATGCTGAAAATGATCCAAGTAGCTACCAAAACTATTCATTTCCCACTCTTGTGCAGCACCTGTGAGCCATGGACTTGGACCATATCATCAGTGTCATCCATTCTAGTTATGTGAATTTGTTAAGCTTTTTATCCTAAAGCTATTTATGATGCAGACAGCTATAGTGAAAGCTTAGTAGGTTAACAATAAATCTCAGTGACAACAGCAGGGCCCATTGTTTCACAGGAATGCAGTTCTGTGCTTCTCTTCGGGAGACATTCCTAATTAGGTCTAACTCTCCATAGAACTACATGTTCTAGAGAATGCAAGACATATTCCTAACTCAGTTCTAAGTAACACAGCAGGTCTGGTTCATGAAGTAGGTGTGTTTGAGCCACCAGCTGGTATAACATAACTGACGTCCTCCAATTGGGGACCGTACAAAGAAGCAGTAAAGTGATACAAATCTCCAGGCTGGCTAATTAAAAAAGTAGAATATGGATGCTAGGTCAGGTGTGCACCACAAACTTAATGATGTAGGTCAGGGGCACAGTGAAGCGTGATTTGTGACTGACATGGATGTCTTGCCAGCAGGTGCGAATTTAAAAGAAAGCTTATTGAAAAAAGCTGCATTTATGTTGGTAGAGCATCTTCTAATCCCCTGAAAAACTCCTGAAATCGTAAAAGCAGCATGGAAGCTCAGTTATTGATCATGTGAACATCACGAGCAGTTGCCATATGCCACATCTATGAGAGAAACGAAGGAAAAGGAAAGGGAAATACAAAAATGGCTGACTGGATCAGAGTATTCTTAAGAAATCTCTCTCAAGTGATGGACCCAGGGCTTGTAACTCAATCTCTGGCAGGTACAATGTAACAAGGAGATTAAGGGGCACCTTTCCAAAGCCCTGCTCACTTCCTACCAATTCAAAGCTTTGCAGGAGTAGGTCTGACAGGTAAATAACTATACTCAGTTTAGGGTTTCCAATCTGGCAATATTTAAAAAACAGACACTCCAGCAGGGGGACTGGAAACTCCATTGCCCCTCCTCTTCCACTTGAAGTTTCACCTCAACCCATCTTCTCCCCCAAAGGTCCTGTCCCTCTACCCCACCTGCTTCTCTCAGTGCTCCTCCCCATCTACCCTTCTCCACTCCCTGTTGTGCACTGCATTTCCCCCCCCACCGCTAACCCCTCGGTAAGGAGAGACCTGCCTGCTTTGCCAGAGTTGGGAGCTGCAGCCATCTGATGCAGGTAGGAAGCAGCCCTGGCTGAGTAGGGCTGGAGTGGTTGATGACCCAGCATCTTCCTGGCTCACAGTAACCTGACTGTTTATCTGATCAGTGTTGCTGACCAGGACCTGTCAGGTCCCCTTTTCAACCAGACTTTCTGATCACTTGTCTGCCCTAGCTTAGATAAGTGCAGTTGCAGTCTGACTTTCACATGTAGAAATAGCATAAGCTTTGCTTGAAATTATTGCACAAATTGCAAGTGCCCCAAAGGAGATCTGAGTAAGGCAGTGCCCAAAATCCCACATAAAAAGGGTTAAAAGGAAGACTGAAGATGAAATAGACAAAGCTAGCAAAGATGTGTCTGGAGCAAAAGTGCAACCACTGCACATATTGTTAGATTCACAATTGGTATATATAGACTTCAGTGGACCTAAGCCAATTTATAGCAGGGAGGACTTGGCCCAGGCTGTGTAATTCATCATTAACAGCAGATATTCTATTGAAGCGCTAGAAGACTGCCTTTTGTTATATCTATCCTTTATGAAGACACTGCACGTGAACCTGGGAATCAGAGCAGAGCATCAAATGTCAGAACTAATCTAAACTGCCGAACAAAGTAATAAAAGCATTTCCTTTTACTGTATTCTGAAGCGTTTGCATAGTGGATGATGCTTGCACCCTATTAGTAACAATTAAGCACATTATACTGGGACAAAGAAGAACACAGTCTCACTAATTCATACATCTTAATCTGTTAGAATTCTTAGTGACTCTTTCCTTTTGTACCCTCAAGAAAATAAACAACTGGTGATGCATTAATCTAACAAAGCTGTGCAACTTCAGCAAATTCATTTGCTTGAATGCTGCATTACCGTTACCTACCCTTCATCGGTTTGCATCTGTAGAAAGTAACTCATTCAGGCAAGGCACTGTCCCTTCTCGGTTTGTATAGCACCCACAGGCCTGCCCACAGAGCAGGACAAGGAGGCAACTGCATCAGGGTCTGGTGGACTTCAAGGGGCCTGGGGCTGCTGCTGCCTTGGGCTTTTTAAATGGCATGGCTGTAGCAGAGTGGCACGACTGTGGGGAGCCCCAGAGCTTTGGAACTGCAAGGCTGGAGTGGGGGCCCAGAGGTTGTAACCATGTGAATGAGCAAGGAGGGGAGAGCCAGGCTGTGCATGGTGGGGAGGAGGGAGACAGGCTGTGAGGGGTACGTCCAAGTAGCTGGGAGGATGAGGTTTCCACCTACCAAGGGACCCTCTGACTGAAGGGAGACACTTAGGGTTTCCCTGGGCAGGGGAGTGGCTTGTGGCTCTGTATGAGGTAGGAGCACAGTGTTGTGCTGACCTGGTGCCCAGAATTCCTCTCAGCAGGCCTGAGCTCCCACACACACTTTTGGCCAACTCCTTAATGCAGCAGAAGTAGGAGAAGAAGAACTTGAAGGAATTAACAAAAACAACTACTTAAACTGGCCTTTTCAATGCACCTGACACTATATTAATCTATGGTGGATTTAATTTGGCATCTGTTTGCCTAGTTATTCCAGCCTATCTTCCTGTTTCATAAAACATTCTGTACAATTACATATTTTCTTTTTGCCCTTTGTAATGGGACCAGTAATCATGTGTTACAGAATCAGTGCATTTTTATAAAGAGAAGCAGCGTGAAGCTTTTATTATTCATTTGTTGATGCATCAGACTGCATGTACTGCAAAAGACCGAGGGAAGTGGGCAGGTCTTATGAATGTAATGCAAATTCTTGTTTTTAACTAATAAACAATACTGGCTGTGTCTACACCGAGCCCTAGTGCTGACAGTTTTCTGCAAATAAGCAGTCTAGAAAATGCAAAATGGCAGCTCATTTGCGTGGTGGTATGGCTAATGTGCATATTCATGAGAATAACGTGCATCTTCATGGCAGAAATCAAGCCATGTAGACATTGTTCTGTCGGCAAAATCCCCCTTTGTTGGCAGCTCCGTATGGAAAATAATCAGGCATAAGGGGCTGCTGACAAAGGGTTTTTTTTTGCCAGCAGAACCATGTCCACACTGCTTGATTTCTACTATGATTATGTAAATTAGGCTCATGAATATACATACTAGGGTATAGTAACTAGTAACCCTAGTTACATGAATACACAAATGAACCCTGTATTTGCATTTTTGAGACTGATTATTTGCATAAAACTGTCGGAATTAGGGGCATTAGGGCTCAGTGTAGACACAGATCATGTGAATTTTCTTGCATCTTAGCTGAACTGTATTTTTTGCTCATCTCAAGTCTTTTTGAATTTCAAAAAAAATGGCCCATGATTTCAAACCTTACTCCTACAAAGACTTCCTGCACCTGGTTCTCAGATTCACCAAAGCCCCTCTGCACCCCTCTGGCAGTGCAAAAGGGACCTTGAAGCAGATATAATTTACATTTAAGGCTGGTTTATGCTACCAGAATGTTAAAAATGAGAATCAGGTCTTCTGATTGCAGTAGGACATGACAGCTCATGCATGCAAAGATAAGCACTCACATAATTTTTTGCAGGATTAGGGCCTGATTGGAAAACTATTTATGCTGAATAATAGGCTGTTCTAATTAAGTATTTATTACAAAATATTGTAAGCAAACACAATTCATTACAAAGGAGTGCGGTCTCTTCTCTACCTTGCCATTTTTAGATATCATAATGCCTATCTTAATGTTTCCCCCATCTTTTTTTTTTAATCAGTGAAGTGCTTTGTAGGGAACATTATCTCAAGGGAGATACAAACTAAGCAGCTCCTTCAATGTCTCTTCAGCCTCACAGGATTTTCTTGTTTAAATCAAATAATTAAATTAACACAGATTTGGTGTGCTCTGGTACTATAAAAGAGATTCTGTATAGAAATAAATGAAGCTGTAGAAAGTATTATCTATTAGAATTTTTCAATTACTACTTGTTAGAAGTGCCCTGATTTGTTAGTCATTTGAATACTTTGTGTATTCTTTTTAAAGAACAGAACTCTTCCAACACACAGACCTCCACTGCACTAGCAAGTTTTACTGAAGCATGAAGAAACTCAGAGAGGTAAGATGGGATTCAAGAAATATACTGGCACTCATGAGAGCTGGGATCAGTTCCCAACTGCCTGAACAACACTGGGAAAGTCAATTAATCTATCTGTTCCTCAGGTCCCCGTCTGGATAACTAGGATAGTAAGGCTATATCTACACTAGCAGTTTTGTTGGTACAACTTATGTCCCCTGGGGTGTGAAAAAATTACACCTCTGAGCGACGTCAGTTACGCTGACAGAAGGGCTGGTATGGACCATGCTGTGTCAGCAGGAGACCCTTTTCTGTCAAAATAGCTGCCATCACTCATTGGAGATGGTTTGATTATGTCAATGGGAGCGTGGCTAGCACGGGAGATATTACAGAGATGCAACAAGCCGAGGGCATGGGTACAGCTGTGAGATCTCTAATGTAGATATATCCTAATACTTCCTTTGTCTGTCTTGCACATTCAGGGGTCAACTTGCATGCATTTACTTAGATTATTTTAACTTGATTCACACTGAAGCTAATGGGCCTACACTTGGGCTTAAGTTAAGGTGATGCATAAGTGCTTCGGGAACATGGCTTTCACTGTAACTTCCTTCAGAAAGGGGAAGCCTTTAAAATATAGTTTCTTACCCTACAGTGTTTGTTTGTGATATCATCAGTGTGGACTGTATTATAGGAGTGCATGCATTTTATTGTCACAAGAGTAGAGTCTTTTGATCATCAGGGTCAAATATATGCCTCCCAGTGCTCCCATATGAATGCATAAAGGTGGTACATCACCATGCCTCAGGTCCCTCACAATCCAACCTTCATGTTCACTGAGAACATTGAAAAGTGGGGATGGAGGGAGATCATGGAATATGCACTGACAACAATCTCTGTATCACAGGAAGGCATCACCCAAGCACCCTCTAGTGGCCAGCGGTCACTCTACAGTACCCTGCCTCAGCTTCTCGATGCTCTTCAAGATCCTTTTAAAACTCAGTTTTAAGATTGTTCAAGCAATCCGTTCTGGGCCTCTGTCTTCTCAGGTCCATGCTGGCTTCTGGGCCTCAAACCCACTTCAGCATCACAATAACTTTCAAACATAGAACACAAACTCACATAAAGTCTTTGTCCCACTTTTAGCTGGGCACATACACAGCTCTCTGAGGGACAGCCTTGTGATTCCGAATGGCTCCTGCTTAGAAATTTTCCCCCTTCACAGGTGTTCCCAGGTGGTGGTGTTCCCAGGTGGCAGTCTCTCCCAGGCCTCCTTTCCCCAAGAGCTTTCTTCACTCTCTCCTGATTCCTGAGCTTTTTCCATGCTGACTCAGTGTCTGCCTGTCTTTTTTTTTCTTCTCTCCATTGTGTGTGTACAGCATAGTCCTGGTTTATGAGTCCAGGAGCCATGGCAAATAAAATATACATATTGTTTTCCTGATGCTGGCTTTATGACAGGACAAGCAGCTGGCCCTTAGAATTACCACAGAAGAGTCACCTTGGAAAACCCTATAAAGGTCGGATTTTTACTCTGCATAGGATATAAATCTTTGCTTCCTGTAAGGTTATCAAGTTTAAAATTTAGGATTGGTCAGATTAACATTAGAATTCAAGGTAAAGCAAATACTTCAGAATTGTTTTGGATCAAAATATGTTGCTCCGAGTTCTGAGGAACCTCACTTCCAAGTTCAATCACAACAATGAAAAAGCATAAGCTAGAAGCCCATGAGCTAGTCCACTGATATGGCAATAATGCATTCCTACCTTCTGAGAGCCCTGAGGTCGCAATGGGCTCAAGTTTGAAGGCTCACTGTATTACAAGGGGAATTTACATTCCCTCTTCAGCAGGAGAGGTTCAGACTACATCCTGATAGCTCGTTTTCCACCCCACTTCAATAGGGAGAAAATTGCAAAGCCAGGCATACTGTACAACATGCCCATGACTGCTAGGCTGGTGTTATATGGATAAACAACAGATAAAGGCTAAAATAAAAGAGAAGTACATTTCCACACTTAATTCACTGGGAGTTAAGAGTTAATCTTATAAATAAAACATCTGGTATTGTGCGTGTTGATCAATAGCATGCTATGGTAAAAACCAAGGAAAGCAAAGTACTTGTAATATACTTTTGGTCAAGAAATAAAAGTACTTATTTTAATTATATTAATTTGGTACATTTTCTAATAGTAAAATAAGACAGCTAGATAATGGAAATACATGCCTTTGGAAAACAACAACATATTTTAGTGTCTCAAAGCAAAGGAATCAATGAAGACTACATCTTTCAAGTTTAATTATCCTTTTCTGCTGTAATGAGAATGTCAAACAACTCTGGTGTCACTGAAATACCAGCAGAGGGGAAAAAAACATGAAAGAATAAATAAAACAAAAGTCAGCCTATCCTGACAACTTTGTCAAGCTCTTTTGGTGCTTCAGTGAGGAGATAGGCCTGGATATCTACAGGGAGTAGGCAAATTTGAATTTCATTTTCTTTTTTCACTATTCACAGAGGTAGATAACTCAGTCTAAAAGAGTAACACTGTTTGAAAGAGAATTTAATCTCTGAGGGCATGAATTGTGATAGAATGTTTCACTGAGCAATGTTGCAAGTAAGTGACAAGTCTGATTTTCCATATCAAATTCTCTGGAGTGTTCATTTTTTTAGGATTTGAACCCTTGACCCTCTAGAAATGACTTGAAAAGAAGTAACAACTTTAGTTATAGTTTCATAAAGATGTATTTCTCAACTTTAAAAAGAAGAAGGATTCAATGAATATGCTTTCATTCTGTATTAGCTACTCATATGAACTACTTAGGTAAAATTGCTTTCATGCTGAAATTTTTAGGTTTTCTATGAAACTCACAGTTAGTTTCACGGCCTAAGTCTTGAAAATGGTCTGAACATTTCCAACATTAAATGGATGCCAAATAAAAGTTATCCTTGAAACTGGTCAAATTATTTCAGCTTCAAAATGATATCACTGTAGATTAAAAAAAAAGATAATTTGTAATTTAATATCTTTCAAACAAAAAGGAGAATTAGCACTGGTAAGTGGTAACAGATTGGCAGGTCTGGACACCGAATTCCAGTTTACCCAGAGAAAAAGTAAGACAGCAGGAGAACAAGCTTCCTGGCATTGCACTGCAATGAGCTTCAGTCCTGACCTGGAGGAACAGGTTTCAGAGATAACAAGGTAGTGCAGTTTCCTTCACTCCACAAAATCGCTTGTTTCCCTGCCAAGCCTGCTGACAAGTATGGCAACTGATAGTAATTGCAGTTCTGGCTTTTGTAATGTGGACAATTGTCCACAGAGAAATGGACTGAAGTCAGCAAATTCATCACGCTCACTTATTATAATCTAACACAGCTTTTGCCACCTGTGCTGTGGAGACACACTGTACTTTTTGGTGGGGAACACAGATTTGGTCTTGAGTTCAGTCCAGCCACAATGGTTAATACAGCTTGGCACTCAAAGCGTAATCGTGCTTAGGACTAATGAAGGAATGAGAAAGTTGTGTCACTACTGAACAAGTGCTCGCTCAGTGGAGCACACCAACATGCTCCAGAAGAAGCTGTGCCTGGAAATTGGCGGTAAGTCTGACACAAGGGCTTTTGAAGACTATTGGGAGTGTAAAGGTGTGTGTGTGCGCGCATGAGCACACACTTCTGTGTTCTGCAGGTTCCAAAACAACAACCAAAATGAAAAGAAATACAAAACCATGAATATTGTTAGCTGGCGCTTTCTTACTTCAAAAAACAAACAAACATTCTCCAAATGAACAGCAGAAATGTAGCACTTTGGAGACTAACAAAATAATTTATTTGGTGATGAGCTTTCATGGGACCTGATCTGATCTGATGAAGTGGGCCTCATCACCGAATAAATCATTTTGTTAGTCTTTAAAGTGCTACATTTCTGCTGTTTTGTTTTGTTGGAGTACAGACTAACATGGCTACCTCTCTGTTACTATTCTCCAAATGAGTAAATCTAATGTACAGCAGACTAGCTCAAACTTTGCACCCGCAAGCTCACTTCATTTCCTAAAGGTTGATGTAATTTGACTGATGGGGCTGAGTTTCTAATAGATGATCATATATCTGCAGACACTTCTATTAGGATTAGAGGTACTGACACAAGGTTAATAGGAAGCCCATGCAGTTGAAATTTTACATTTATATTGTGCTCAGATCAATACCTGTGATTTGATTCTAACAAGAGCAGATACAGATGGTCCTTTTAGTATGAAGGATTGGTCAGGCATGGATTTGGTTAATCACCAACTGTTTTTAGTGTAGTGTCACTACCCAAAACCTTGCTATAATCAGCCCTGAACCAGCTAAGAGCAATTACCTATGATTAATGAAGAGCAGCAACAGCTCTCATAATAAATCACAAATCATCACAACCAGAATGCCTCATAGGAGTGTTAGTTTTGCAGCTATTTGTAGGGAAAGGCAAATAAATTGCTTTACAATTGCTTTCTGTGTGTTACCGTGCCAGCCTCCTTCCCACAATGCATGTTTTCATTTTCCCCCATTTCTTAGGCACAATCAACATGCCCTACTCAAAATGATTTTATTTTACTCCAAACTGTGCTAGCAAAATAAAATGATTTTAAAACATTAAAAAAACAACGACATCCTAACAGAATGTTTACTACATATTGGTTGTTCTGCAACAACAATAATCATAACCCCCCCACCACATGAACATTGACATGCCACTTACCATAAAATGTAAGCTGTCCTCGTGCCACGTTCTTTCCTCTCACATTTTCAGCCACACATTCATACAGACCAGCATCTTCCTGCTGAAAGTTGGGAATTTCGAGAACTCCACTCGATTTGTGTCTCCTAGCTTTCCGGGATATTTGTTTACCATCTGCTCTTCTCCAACTAATAGTAGGAACTGGGCTAATAATAAGAATTAAGCAAAAGAGCCTCATAGTAAAAACTACGTATTGTTACTGGCTTATTCATTAATATTTTTAAAATGCTGAATTAGTGGAAGTTTTGTTTCCTAAAAACAGTAGTTTTTGTTCATACACTGTGTATATTGGGCAATGAATTTTCAAATGGCAGACAACAGACCCAAACCTTAGATATGTTACTCTCCAACTTCCCTTCTGATTTTAAGAATTCAAGACAAGAACCTTGAGTCATTCTCTCCATATACACAGGTCTGTATCACTGGATGGAGAGAGGCTGTTTTCAGTGGTGGCATATGATAGAACAAGCAGCAATGGTCTCAAGTTGCGGTGGGAGAGGTCTAGGTTGGGTATTAGGAAAAACTATTTTACCAGGAGGATGGTGAAGCACTGGAATAGGTTACCTAGAGAGGTGATGGAATCTCCATCCCTAGGGGTTTTTAAGTCCTGGCTTGACAAAGCCCTGGCTGGGAGGATTTAGTTGGGATGGTCCCGCTTTGAGCAGGAAGTTTGACTTGATTTCCTGAGGTCTCTTCCACCCCTATGATTTTATGATCCAGCTTCATCTAGTATGCATGGTACAAAGTGAGAGCTGGTTACACCTGTGTAAACCTTTAAACAAGTATGTCAGAGGCTTAATTTCCATTCTTGATTTGATCACCTAAAGCGCAAATGTGTGTTATTGATACTCCTCTTGGAAAGTGGACAGTGTTTGTCTTTTGAGTTTATATCTTCATGTGCCTAAACTTAACTCCACTGAAATTCAGAGGGAGCAGGTTTGGGCCCCTCATGGGTATAGTATTGGCCTTGTTAAGATAATCGTTGCTCTGATCCGCTCCTTCTGTTTCATATATGACAACCCTTCTTCCCACAGGATGGAGACTTTGCCCAGGAACTGGAGCAGTTTGGTCACTGATAGCATAATTATTTCTGAATGGGTCTACCAGCTACTCAATCATTCACATTGGGTTCACTGGCCAGGTGAGCAGGATTCCACGTACTAGAAACTAACTTTATTCACCTAGTTTCCATTGTAGCACATATTGCGAGTAAGCACCAACAATTCCACTTTCCCATCTGCCCTGTATACTACACTTTTCACAGCCTCTCAGGAACCAGAAGAACCTTATTAACAGAATAACTGTAGATGCAACTTTACAAAATAAGTTGTATCGTTTCTTCTTCTTCACAATCACATTTTTGATGGCAGGTTAAGCTAAGACAAATCTTTTGCATGTAAAGGAAATCAGCAAATAGCTATATCACAACTAAAGTGATTTGAAAAAGCATACTATAATCTACAGTATTTTGATTATTATTATTAGAGCAAGAATGATGAACCAAAACTTACTTTCCCAAGGCAAAGCATTCTAGTTTCACAGTTGCTCCTTTTGCAGATGTAACTGTTTCTGGGAACTGCACTTCTATTTTTGGCTCATATTCACCCATCACTCCTGCAAACACATAATAGATGCTAAAGGGTGGCTGAATTATTGCAATACATACTTAGGCATTTCTGCATTATCACAGAGCTTTTCTGTACATCATTACTTGCCCAATTAATCTGCTCATTTAAAACAGGGCCTGTCTCTAACAGCTGAGCACTGCAGGTTCTCTTCCCATTTACTGCCAGAGGAAAATCTACATCACAGCTGCCCTTCATCAGTTTCAAGCTATGTCTACACTACAACATAAAGTTGAATTTATCAAAGGTGATTTTGTAACACTAGAGTTTATAAACTCAAAGTGGAGTGTCCACTCTTGCTCACAAAGTTGACTTAGTACACCCCCCAATACATCTGCAAAATCTGACAGTTTCAGCAGAGGATTGTGGGCACCTATCCCACAGTGCCTTCAGCCCCATTGCATTCTGGGTTTTTCTGCTAGTGCATGATGGGAAAAATACCCTTCAAGTGGTTGTGGGTGTACAATGTTATCTTCCCAGACAGTACTGCCCTCATGCTCTCCATCATTGAAAACAAATGGCCATTTTTCAGAAGTCTCTTTCCTCAAGGAGAGAAATTGTTTGAGTCGTCCGCATTATGGAAAGAGGCAGCTTTTACAAAAGAGTTTTTTCAAGAGACTTCAAAATCACAGTAAGTACAAGTGAAGAGAGAGACAGGAAGAGAGAGAGGCTGAAGGAGCCAGCTTTGAACGAGAGAGAGAGAGAGAGAGAGAAATTTATGAGCCATCACCATACAGAAGTGAAGAAAGGCCATTTTTCAGAAGTCTCTTCCCCTGGTGAAAATGCAACAAACAGGTGGGCTTCGGAAGCTGAAGCCCATGATACCCAAATAGAACAAAGTGGGTCTATGCAATCAGGAAAACCCTTCATATTATTCTCAAGTTAAGAAAGAAAAGTATGGAATCCCAGAGGGCACTGGTGCCTAGTGGCTAGAGTTACTCAAAAGAAGAAGAGAAGGAAAGACAGAGGGTGTTGATTTCTAGCTGTTAAGTATCTCTTCTCCCGGTAAAAATACACCAAACAGGATCCATGTGAGACTAGGGAAAGACTTCATATTATTCTCAAGGAAAGAAGCTACAGTGAGAAAGTAACACTGCAGTAGTAGATTATTTGGCTGAAGGAGCCAGGTCTGAAGTAGAGAGAGGGAGAAATATGTGAGTTGTCACCACAGAGAAATTAAATACGCTCTAGGGAGGTCATTGCACTGATGTCTCTGACATGAGGTGAGGAGATCATTAGTTCCAGGCTCATTATGAATCCCCAAGACTAAATAGAAGAGAAGGAAAGAATCCCAGAGGGCATTGATGTCTAGTGGTTCCTGGAAGGAGCCATTACCCCATCAGAAGTAGTAGTGGCTTGAGAAGAGAAGGAAAAGTTAAGGAAGCATGAGAAGACAGAAAAGCTGAGGAAAGAATGAAGGGATTCCCTTCCCTCATCTAATAAAGAAGACTTAGCAACTCCTGTGTGTGAGTGAAGGGAAAGAGATCCCACAAGCTCCATTCCCTCAAAGGAAATCCTCCCCTGAGCCACATGATTTGGGAGAAGAGAGTACTCTGTATGTCCCCTAGTCACATTCTGTTTCTGTCTGAATGAGGGTTAGCCCCCTCAAGGAGTGAAGCCCCATGCAGGACAGAACATGGCGCTGTCTGCAGCCATGGTTCTCACTGTCCAGGTTCCACATGGTGTGGAGGCGTGGGGGCTAGCCTTGTGGTGAGGGGGAGGAGGGTAAACCACCAGGTGCATGGTGCCTTGGAGCCAACCCCCTGTAAAATGTGCTAGCCTCAGTGGGGGAGGCGACTAGCTCACCAGGCACATGGTGCCTTGATGTGGCCAGCCCCTATATAATGTGAACTGGAGAAATCAAGTTTCTCACAGGGAAGAAGCCTTCAGCCTGCATGGGGCAGGATGTGCTGCTGTCTGCAGGCATGGTCCGCACTGCCCAGCCACCATGTGGTGTGGTGGCAGGGCGCTAGACCCCAGACACATGTTGCCTGGGAGAGGGAGGCAGCTCCATAAAATGTTTGTGGGTGGCCATTGAAAATTCCAGAGGTTGAAACTTTTAAGATGAGTTGCAAATGCTCTATGAGTACATTGCCCTGTCAAGCATTGAAACCCTGCGCAGGGCAGGACAGGCCCGCTGTCTGGAAGCATGGTTTGCAGTGCCCAGCAGCCAGGTGCTTGTGGGGGAAAGGAGGCTATCCTGCCAACAACATGGTGGCTTGCGGAGAGTGGGGGTGAAGCAGAAAAAACAAGTTTCTTGGTCTCTCCTGCTAAATCCTGTGCAGGGAAGAAGCAGCCACAACGGACACAATGTGGGATAGCTCTGGAGGCTGATAAAATCGATTTAAAGCAATGCCATTTCCAAACTAGCGTTAATTCAATCTTGTAAATTCGAACTTGGCATTACATTGCATCAGAGAGGTGGGGCAAGAAAGTCGATCTTAGTGCCCCTTAAAATTGACCTAATGGTATTTGCAGTGAAGTCAGTCACATTGTAAAATCGAGTTAAGTGCCTTAAAATTGCCTTCATGCTCTAGAGTAGACACAGACTCAGATTAACTTTTGCCATGGTTGCATTATTTTTTGCTTTTGAATATTCATTCCTTTTGCAGGTATCATGTAAAATAATACAAGAGCTAATACAGGAAGATCAACTTTCTTTAGAAAATGTAATGCAGACCAAATATTCACTACAAAAAGTTTTAAGAGCTGCAGGAGCTAATCAGGGCTCCTATTACCTTAAAGGATTTAGATGTTCAGAGGTTGTATATTGTACTAGTAATTTCTTGATCTTTAACTACCTTATTAAATAATGTATCATGGCAGGATTTTTATGAAATTGTGTTTAACAATTTGTGCCCATAAAAAAACCATTATAATTATGACAAATTGCCACATTTCTACTGATTGCAAAGTTTTAAAATGGGGACATATAATTTCAGTGCTAGCGATTATGAACTAATTGATTACCATAGATTAAATCTTAACTGTTGCTCTCTGGGAGCTTACCACACAAAAGAGGAGAATTAACTGCAGCTGTGGTATTCAGGAATGAGGACAATCTGCAGTTTTGGGGAGAAAATTGACTGCTCTCAATACACAGTGATTCAGAATTTGGGCAGCCTAGGTTCCACAGAGTTAATTCTACTGAGAAAATGGAATGTAGTGAAGTTGCTCTGGTGATGCTTTTTCTTGTTTGCTGTACAGCCATGTGCGTCGTTACTTTACAAAAAATATGGCATAGTGCAAGTTTAATGAGAGCAAGAAGATGCTAGAGAGGCTATTTGCTTTGTGTTTTCACAGAGGGATTGTTTTATATATAAAAATACCTAGAATGAGTTGTGTGGGTAAGACTTGCGTGAAATCCATTTTTACTCCTTCCCCTATCTATTATTTGTTCTGTTACAACAACCGGCTATATTACCTTCCTTCAACCACTTGCTTCAAAAGAGCATTGTCTCTACATGACATAAAAAGCAGCTGCCACATGAAATCCATCATCTAAACATCATCTATGCTTGTTAACAATATTAATATGTAACACTTACATGAAAACAAGACGAAACTATCAGGAAACTTATATGTGAATGTTAGTATCCTAGGCATTTTAGTGTGAATTATTAGACCCAATATTTTTCAGTCTCTGGAGATTATATTATGGATGGGGATGACAGTGCTGTCCATTATTAAGGATATCTGATCATTTTTAATATAAAATCCTGTTTTCAATTGCCTAAAACTTGGACAAACAAAGTTTTTGGACTTAAATTTTCTGTTCTGGGTGTATGTCTGAGGACAATTTTGTTGTCCTTGTTCAAAATATCAGCTCAAATAGATTGGCCATTTAAACAACAAAAGCCAAGGCTAGAAAAAAAGGTATAGGTGTTAATGTTCAAAAGATTCTGGTGACCTTTCATTTGAATAGCTCTAGTAGTATCATGCTTTTGAGAAAGAGCTTTTGTAGCAGAGATGTGCTGCTTGCCATCCCCATGAAATTCTACCCAAATTTTGCCAGCTTCTAGACCTTTGAAAAATAGTAGTTCATATAAGCTCCATTAAAGACTTAGGCTACGTCTGCACAAGAGGCTTTTCCCAGCAAAACTGGGCTTTTGTCAGGAAAAACCGTGGTGTGTCTACATGCAAAATGCTCCTTGTGGACACACGAAGGAGCCCTTTGTCAACAGACATGGCTTGCAGTTCACCAGGCAGCCCTGTTTGCAGATTTTCTGGTCATCTGTTCTGTCGAGAGAGGGCAGGACAGTCTAGCTGCTCTCCGTCGACAGAGCAGCTGAGAGCTACAATTACAAGAAAAGTCCAACTTTCATCTCTGTAGTCGTGGGCAGGATGGAATGTGCTCAGACCATGGCGATAGCTCACGTATAGTCAGGGCAACTCTAGAGCAGTGAAAGAGTTGGGCATGCTCAGTGCAGATGGAATTTTCAAGAATTTTAACAGCTAAACTCTAAGGCTGTGTCTACATGAGAAGCCTCCATTCACAGAAGTCACTGTCAGAAGGGATTTGGATTGAGGTCTGGAACTGAGATCAGGGAGGCCGTCTTTCCTGCACTCTCAGTGTCCTCTGCTGGTGCAACCCATTGCTTTGCAGGAGGGCGCACACACACATGGGTGGTCAGAAGCTGAGACACTGGAGCAGAAAGCAGGCTCTTTTCCCTAACCATGCAGCATTTTGCAGAATGTTAGGAAGATGGTTAACTCTCCAACTTGGAAACCTGGCTGTTTTAATTACAGAAAAAGGAACTTGGTAGGGAAAACAAATGTCTTTCATTTTAATTGTATACTTTGAATGTTTAATTTTAGCTAAACTGTTTTAGTTAAATTGTTTCAACTTGTATGAGTCACCAACTTTTCTTTCACTTAAATGTGACAATGGGGAAATAGTAACTTATATTTCTGTTCTCACTTTTGTATTTTTCTTGTAACAGTTTTTTTAATCTGGTCGTTTAGCTAACAGAGTTATTTCAGCAGAGGAGAGGGAAGAATCTGCATTGATCTCAGCTGAAAACTTGTACAAGTAGGTAGAGGAAGGATGTTGCTTTTATCTCAGCAGACTGTATAGATTTGTTGATGAAAGATTCTAAATGAGACTCTGGTGAACTAAACCTGAGTTTGTGGGCACTCTGAGTTTCTTCTCACTGTGTTTTTGTGGGGATTGACCTATTCAGATTTTATTTATTTATGCTCATATATAACTGTGAAGACAATGTATGTGGCTTATAAAGTAGCCAGGTTATATTGTAAAATTAAGTTATTAAATATTACGTTTATCATAATATTTGATAAAATTACTATTTAAGAACTAAATACATTCCTGTTGTTCTTTTGGACCTGACTGTGGGGAGAGTGATCCTGTGAAATCCTTGCTGAAAGACCTCAGTGACTGAATTCTAAGTCTCCAGGTGCATTTCTATAGGGGTTGGGTTTTTAAACGTGGGAAAAGGCAAAGGCCCAGCCAAAGTTTACACTGGCACTCAGCCAAGTGGCTGAAGAAACCATCAGATTTAATGCAGAGGGGACAGATGCTGGACCAGAGGTGAGGGAAAAATGCTTGGGAGAAGGAATTTGGTGACATAGGGACTGAAAGGGAAAAGGGAATCTGTGACTGGCTGGTGAGGACACTGAGCCTGGGAACTAGGGAGGAGAAGGAGGGAGAAGATGGAGGTGGCTGAGCAAGAAAATCGGGATTTGGAATAGGTAATAACAATGAGGAGGATTGGAGCCAGTTGGCTTGGGGAGAAATACTGGGACTAGAATAGCAGCAGGAGTGATAAGGGAATGCTGGGAATGTCTGGACAAGGTGACTTGGACTAGAATTGAGAATAGGGGATAATTGGAGCCTCTACACAGAACTGTTAGCCCTGAGACAGAAGGGACAAAGATGTCTTTAGGCCACATTTGTGCCATCAGACCTTGGACTGCTCCAGGAGTTGGCAATCCTATGGCATGAATTAGCCAGCCTTAAAGGGCTGCACTGTAGTCTCAGAATTCACAATGGACTGCAGTAAATGTGTGCTGGGGTGGTGGCCCATACACACTCTTCCAATCTCAGCTCCTGTCACTCATCTTACACCAGAGTTCGCAAGGGGATCCTCAGGGGACAGGATTAAAGTCATTGCTGGTGGAATCCTCTCTAGGCAGAACTGATGCTTCCAAGGCTTCCTCTCTGCTACAGCCCTTCAATCCAGCAGAAGGGAGACAAATGATGGGGCCCTGGTTTTCTATAGGTAGAGAGGGCTTCATCCCTAGTCAAGCATCTGTTTTTGGAAAAAATAAGAATAATCTCCTGATTTTGTGGGCTTGGTGGTAGAGGGGAGGCTTCCTAGCCCACCTCACCATAGACAGGAATCCTGCTATATGGTTGCCTGTTTAATGATATACTTTGCACAATAGATACATGAATAACAGTTTAGTGTATTTTCAGTAAAGTGGGAAGGTACATTGTGAAAATTTCCCCTGTCATTTTAATTGAAATTAGATGTATCTGGGACATTAACTGTTGATGAATTGGCCTCTTAGCCTGCTAATTTAATGATACAGCATTCTAATGAGAATAATATGTCATATATTAAAATATACTGGAAATGTAGGCATAAATCCAAAAGAAAAGTAAGACATAATTTGCCCATTTAAATACATTGGGGCTTTTCTGTGGTTTTCATTTAATTCATTCATGTTCTTTATATGTCTGAAATGTGCTGTGTTCTTTCTTTTGAAGTCCAGTTTTTTCTTTTTATTTTTTTTTTACATCACTATGTGGTATATTAGAAACTAGGTTGGATATGAGTTTAGATAAATTTTGTGTATGTTTGTGACAACCTTAGTTTCAAAATAAAACTGTAGCTCATTTTAAAGATACTATCTGTTGAGCATAAGAAAATCTTGATAGTTTGCTAAATAAACATAATAGAACCTTTCATGTTTACCACAATGTTTTCTGAGACTCCCCAGTAGTTCAGTTAAAATGTGAAGTCCATAATAAATCTGAGAGTGTATTTGTGTGAATTACTACAGGAAGACAATTGTACACTGCAAATATGGCAGTGGACTGCAGAGGAGCAATTCAGTAGGGTAAAGCCCCAGTCAATTCGCTTCTCAATGAATACCACTAGTGAGCACCATCACATTATGCTTCATTTCAAGAAGACCAGCAGATACAGGGTCCAAACATACAGGTTGTACTTCTTTAGTCCAGTTCTCTGATCGGTGCCAAACCAGACAATTTGCTTGAACCATGGCAGGTCAATATTGTCTTGTAGCATTATCAACACTTTCATTGCTTACTGAGCACTTGGAAGAATTTTAGGGGTACATTATTGCTAAATAACAGCACAGAACTCCGACAGCCAGGATTGGTGGCTGTGAACAAACTCATGGGACTGCATAGGACTGCATAAAACTTGGCCAAACCCATGATAAGTAGACATCCAGGTAACGAAAAATCAAGCTGTATCATGGAAGTTGCCATATCAGAGATTGCCAGACTAGAGAGGTTCAACCCGTATGTCCCACTGAAGTAAATGGAAGCAGAGCATGATGTGATTATTGCAAAGTATTGTTACTGAAAGTCTTAAATAACATGAAGGTGATTTTTATTCTTCAGGCATTGCAGATGCTAATGGAAGACTTATGAGCTTTAGCTTTCATCTTTTCTTTCATGCATTTGGGAACCTATTCTGGATTTAAGAGCCAAAATCTGCTATCCATAACTGACCTCTTAAGGCCTAACTTGAACACTGCAAGCAATCATGAAAACATGATTTATGTATACAAAAACTAAGGTGATATAGATAAGTTTCCAGTATAAAAGTAGAGATATTTACTTATTTCCCCTTTCTTGTACCACTCCACTGACTATTAAAATCAATGTTCATTCTATTTGCAAACTATTGTCTCCGACAATATTTTCCAGAACAATAAAAAGTTTGTCCGATCATTTCGGTGCTGTACAAAATGAGCAAAACTGCAACATATCCACTGAAATCTGTTTTCATCCCTCTCCTGGATCAAGTGTCCCCAAGTTACTGAGTTTTACAACCATCTCATGCTAATGTGGCATTGTCCAGTCATAAAGTATCATTCACGACACCACCTTTAAAAATACTGATATCTGTGACACAGAACCACATACTGTGCATTCCTCAGATCTTAAATGGACCTCTGGAAAGCTGAGGTTATTTATTTATCTTTACTCTGAATTGCTTCAAAAGTACCCAAACCAGAAATCTTACCGTCATTCCTCAGTATCAAAGGAGTTGGGGGGCCCAGCACTTTATTATTTGTTACAGTGTTTGTCACCACACATGTGTAATTGCCCACGTCAGATGTTTCCACTTTTGCTATGTACAAATTTCCAGTCTCTTGAGAAACAAAACGACGATTATCCTGGTGCACAAACCTGGGATATTCATTGAAGATCCATGCATAAGTCAGTTCTGCAAGTTAAAATATATTAGTATTATTAACAATGTTTTTTTTAAACATTAAATATGGTTCTATCCCAGGGTAGAACTGAAACTCTGAAAATGAATCTTTCCCTGTCTCTTGCAGTTAAAGTAAAAGGACGCTAACTCATAATGAAATGAAAATTTCTCGCTTGTACGATTATGAATGCAATCTTGTGTAATTGGTGCAATGGTATCTTTCCGAGTCTTCAGACAGGTAACTCATAGCTCCAATGCGTCTGTTACTCCTCAGTTTTTCCAAACCAGATAAAAATGAAATTAACAAGAAACTCACTAATTTTGTGAATGCTATTCTGAAACAGTCAAGAATCATGCCAATTTCACATGACTTAGAAAAATGATGAGTGGAAGCACAGGCAGGCACTAGAGCTATTTATGGCAAAGATGACTCACGAGCAGCCTTGCATAACCTAAGATGGCTCTGTAAAGAAGCAGAAATGCAGAAATTGACAACCATCTATTCTGCAAGTTATTCTGTATCTCATTTCATTTTTCTGGACTGTTCATTAACTTGGGAAAAATATTAAGGAAACCTAACACTTTTGAGGGTGGATAATGTTAGTCTTGTTTTTTGGACTTTTTACATCCATTGCAGTAAAGATTGTTGTGAAAATTCTTTGACTTATATGCAAAAATTCTGCTTTTAAACATTTTCAACAAAAGTCGGCTTTGTACATGGCATCATCAGTTAAAAGTAATCTGAAAAATTGTTGCACATTAATAAACATGATATCCTGTAACTACAATAAACCAGTATGTAGTTTTTAAAATGTATACATTAATATGCTTAAAAAAGAAAATCATTAAAACTAAACATAATTTCTTCAAGACTGACTTAAATCTAGGCTTCTAGTTTATTCCTGGAAGCACTGTAGACTTTAGACAAAAAATACAGCAGGAAAGAAATCAGCTACTAACATAGTGTTTGGTTCCAATTTTGCAAAATTATCAAGCCAGCTGATTTTTATGCTCATATACAATTCCCAGGTCAAGGCTCAATAGGTGTCTTTCTGTGCTTATCATGTAGCAGGATGGGGTCTTCCACCATTATGGAGATGAAGCATAGAACCTTCATGAATTGTTGTCTTTGTAGATCATCCTCAAGAATTGTTAACTGTGGATCAACTTTCACATGTAAACCGTACACCTTCCCAAATGATCCATCCAGATTGTGGTTGATCATATTTGTTCGTTCAAATAACTGATTTGGATGCACATCCAGTTATTTAAATTTATCATCCATCTCACTGCGGAGAAGTCTGACTTTGTGGGTTGACTGTTCCGGAAGCTTTATCACACAGAAACTAAGTGTGGAACAACAGTTGTCTTGCCTTTTTCACCAGGAACATACTTGTAACAGGCTGTGCTGACTCAGGAGCTAACTCCGCACCCTGTCACTCAAATCTGTTTATGCTGAGTCCTGATTGACAGAAGAGGACAATAATTGAGGGGCTACATGGGTAGAAGTAACCCCGACAACTAGGCCCTGATAAGCAGAGAGGAAGTATAGCAGGAAGAGCTGGGAGCCTGAAGGAAGACAGATGTAGGTAGGCTTAATTGCTGCTACTAGTAGAAGGAGGTGGGGAAGCTGGCTATGAACTATAAATATATGTAAACAACTCTACACACCGTGGCCTGTTGGAAGAAGAAAATAAATAAAGGTTGTGGTGAAAGAGACCCAGAGAGCTTGTGGTCTGTGATAAGGGCTGAGAAGGACTCACAGGGGACTATCCCAGGATAATCTCATATTTCCTGAGTGATGAAGAATACTCAGCTTTATTTCTTTCCTTTCAAGAGAAATTATGGCAGAACCTGCTTTACTCAGTGCTCATGAACTGCCTGGTTTTATACTTTGGAATTTGTTAATATGCTAAATTATGTAGCTACAATCTTCAGTGCGACTAATTAGATAATACTCTAATTTACAGCATGCCTTTGGAAGTTATTTGCAAAAGAAAAAAAGTGAGAGACATTCTACAAGTGATAGCAGAGTTTATAAGTTAGGTTAATGTAATATAACCTGGTTATATTTGTCTAATACCCAAACTCTGAAAATATTTGAGAAATTACTGTAAGGAAAGATCACTGTAGCTTTGTAAAGGGAACATTAATTATAGTAAAATGCATATTATTAGTTTAATACTCTAATGAGCCATAATTGTAATTGACCTCAACTACTGTTATATACTTTAGGAAATACATTCTATCCTAATGTTCCCATGTTTACACACATCAGAGGGGTATGCAGATTGTTGTGTTTTTCATTTTATTTATTTTTTTTAATGACAGGATAGTAAAATATCTGCTTAGACTTCTTGGAAGATATAATTAGGTTTATGTGGGACTATCTAATCATTGTGTTTACACATGTACATCAAATTATAAGTAACCCCATGCTGATTTCAAGAGGATACTTGGAGTAAGTAAGGTAGCACATCTCAGCCGGCTTATTATTTTCTGCAAGTATTTTTAATGTTTTTAATTTCTCTGGGTAAACAATTAACTTGTTTCCACCAGGAGCGTCCAACAACAGACACACATTTCTGGTTTAGAATGCAAAAAGGAGATTTTAGCTTTGAGTGAATCTACAGAACTTAGTCCCCAGGCCAAATAAGGAAAAGCATAAGACCAAAATGTTATGTAGTAGTTGCTACATGATCATTTAATAACATACTCCATAATTTGTCTGACTCCAATTCACTGGCAGTTTAGAAATCCTATTAAAGCAGATTGCAAGAGTGAAAAAAGCTGCATAGACATTGTATGCAACAGGGACGAAGACTGATTTAAAAAACAACCAGTCCATCTTAAGCCAATTTAAAGGGGAGAAATTTTCAGAGGATAGATGTTCAGCACTTCCTGAAAATTGGATTCCTTTAAGTTGTCTCAAGTCAGCTTTCACTCTCCACACCGAGAAAGAGGCATCTCAAATCACTAGCTACTTCCAAAAATCCTGACCTTAATAAAGATCTAATGATTTAGTATCTCTGCTGTATTCTGATTAAATACAGTTACACTGCAGAGTACTACAGCTCTATAATTAATAACTGCTGTAACTATAAGGCATGAGACAGCATTATCAAGTGAACTGTGCTGTGCAGTATTTAAAACAACTGCGTGATAATATTAATGTTTCAATTTATTTGTTATAAAATAACTGGGGACTTTTTATTATTGTAGAATTACAGAGCGTTTGAATGAAGTGATATAAAAACAGGATGGGAAATAAAGCAGACTGGAGAAGACTTAAGTACACTTCCTTGTGTAGCAACAAACACACACATACTGTACCATACTCCTTTTGATTTCCTTAGAGATTCCTGTGCAACGTTTATGTCTGTTTAAACTTGATGAATTTCTTTTGATAAGGTTTCACATACTAATTGCTCTGGAAGTGACAGACAGTTCTTATCCCATAGGCAATTTGCAACACTTGAGTCAATGGACACTTAAAATACAGCTTTTGGTGATTCTGGGTGGGGCTTCAGGGCCATCCTTCGGCATATGCAGCATACACAGCTGCCAAGGGCATTGAGAAATTTGAGGCACCACTGTGCCCTGAACTGCACAGTGCCCAAGGCAACTGTGCGCTGCGTGGGCCGAGGGCTACTGGTGGGATGCAGCAGCAAGGTGTGGGCAGCCCTGGCTTGGTGGTCAGCCCCATCCACTGGCCCCTTTGCAGGCTGAACTTTTCTGCCCCTTACTAGTTGTTTCCTCTTCTGCTGGAAGGAGAAACTGTTGTCTATCTCTGGACAGCTGCATGGCTATGCCCAGCTCCACTTCCAGCCTGCATTGCTCCCTGCCTGGTGCTTTCCCCCATGACAGCCTCCCTGCCCTGCACCTGTCCCTGCAGACCTGGATCTGACCCCTACAACTCCTGTCCCTGTGTCTCAACAGCCATGAAAGCAGCCCCCTGTGAAGCAGCCCACCCCACAACCCCTACAGGGAGTGTGTCCTGGTGCTTGGGCTGCATAGGGCATCAGGCATCATAAGGTAAGCTCTGGGTAAGTGACTGAAACACTTATGTGGATTATAACCTTCTAGTGTGAAGGTTGTACACAGAGTAGTTCATAGTTGCTCACAGACTATACCAGTTCTCTGAGGACTTCATGTGACACTGTTTTCTAACTTGGGTTCCTTCTCTTGTAATCTCGGCTAACAGACAATGTTTCACTACACAGCACACAATGTTTTATTTGCCTTTTCAAAAGACATTAAACTAGATCCCTCAGCTGTGGTGTATTATTTTACACATTCTGAGCCAGATTTGAAACTGGTGAAAATCTGTGAACCTTGATTGCTTTTCAGTCAATTGATACCAGATGAGTTGTTGGCTCTTTAAATATAATATCACTTCCTTCTCCTAGGGAGACAGACTTTCCATGAGAGGAGGTGCTTTGGTGGCATGCATTTCCAGAAGAGATAAAGGCATGTCAGAAATCCTATAAAAAGTCTGGCAATTTTACACTTCAGCAAGGTCTTCAAGGCTGGACAGAGGAAAACTGATATTTCTGATCTTTTAAGGCATAATCACAGGCTTGTACAGCTTTTTAAAATTTCCTGGATTCCAGATGTTAAAGAAGGAACTTTCTTTTCCACTATGCTGTCCACCTTAAGAACTTTTCCCTACTATGTCCCTCTCTCACACACACACATACTGCTGATCAAGGAAAACAAAGGGCTGCTGCTTATTCTAGTAGTGCTTCCATAAGATGCTCTCTGTAATAGTAATAAGCTCATCGCATACCAAGTCAAGAAAGCAGATTGCCATAGTGAAAGAATGACCCTCTTTGTGCAAAAGGTCACAAGCTACTAGGATCTGCTCTGAGGCTCTGGAGCAATGAAGCAAAGATAATACAGACAAGGAACAGCACATTAAAACCCTACAATAGCCCTCAGAATTCAAGGGAGCCCTCAATAAATTCAATCGCAAGTAAAGATTGATGAAGCAAAAGCTGGGGAGATTGTTGAGAAAAGCTTGGTTGTCTCACTCTGTCTGAAAGTAATAGTGGAAGAGACACACAGAGCCGTATAGTCATAGAAATAGAAGCCATGCAAACACATGACAAAGTGACGAGTGCACTACACAGTAATACCTAAGAATGTACTTGATGTATATAGTCATTAAACATCATCAACAATGGGAAGTACCAGAAGCTTCTGGGGAAAGCTCAGGTGCAGAGAGATAACAGAGAACGTAGTAACACTATGTTATGGACTAGTGACAAGCGGTGGAATGTGACAGACTACATGCTGCATTGAATATACGTTTCACACACGTACGTATGTGTAGGGCATCAACCCTTATCTAAGTTCAAAGCCCCATGAATGTTCCAAGTTTCTACTCAGGTGCACGACAGGAACCTTTATTTCAGTTATTTCATCATCATTTCAGATTCTTCCTCACTACATAGCCTCTGCCTGAGCATGACAATATAGCTCCACATCAGCCTGTACTGTGCCTGTTTCAGAATCGAATATATTGACCACAAGTCCCTATTATACATTGTAAAATGCAAACAAAAAGAACACATTAACAAACCTCAGCCAGGATTTAAAAACAAAAAAGTTTTAGGCTCCTTTCCCAAGAAAGCTAAATGAATCACCTGATTTTCCAAAGATCCCATCGACTTCATTTAACAATCCTGTAAACAGACCGCTTATTTAAGCTACTTAAAGATCTCAAAAACTAATTTAAGACACTAATTTTTAAAAGTCTTGTCTCAGATACTGCCTCTTCTTCTGGCTTGTTATAAACCTGCACTCAGAGCTCCCCTTTTTGTGGAACGGCCCTCTTGCAAAAGAGGGTCCAAAGTGCCACTAGAGCCCTCTCACGCAAGCGGGTCAACAGTGCCACTAGAGAGCCTACAGGCACAGGCAGGCAAAGGCAATCACTACACCAGAAACAGTACCACTGGACATGGTCTGACTGTGGTTCCCCTGGAATGACTGGAGATGGAGATGTAGAGATGCAGAGTTCCAGAAAGATGTCTAGAGCATGATACAGACAGAGCAAAATGGCATCTTTTAGCACAGCAGTGGGCATTGGTAGAGGATGGAAAGGACTCAGCAGACTCATTGCCCTGTCTGCCTCTTCCGTCTTCCTCCTGCTAGCAGTGTCCACTCGCTGTCTTGGACTGAGATGTCTGTGCCTTCTGTTTGATTTACTGTGGGTGTCATTACTTCCTCTCCGGCTACTCTAGAGCACTCTACATTCAGTTCAATGCTTAGTTTGCCACTAGTCTCACCTCATTCAACTCACAGAGCTTTTCTAAGTAGACAGGGCAGTTCTTTAGGAACATTTGTATCTGTGAGAACAGTCTTGCAGCAGGTGGGCTCAGTCTTCATCTCTGACTGCAGGATTGGCTGGAAAAGAGATAAACCCTTTATGGTTCTTTTATACAGCATGTATGTGACGATGCACATCTGATGCTCCTTCCTGGGTACAAGCTAAAGAACTACAGCCGCTGGGGCTACACTACGTAATTATTTCTGAATGACTTTGCTAGTGCCCAGAATATGCATGCGCTATTTTGAAAGAAAATCAAAATAGCAAGTGCTTTATTCAAAACTGATAGCTCTCAGTGCATGAGGAATAACACCGATTTCGAAATTGCTATTTCAAAATAGGCACTATTAAGAGGCGGAACAATGCTATTTCAAAATAAGCCATAATGGGCTCCAATAGCAATGTTTAGAAATAGCACCATGTGTCTAGAAATGGTATTCTGAAATACATTTTAGCCACGTCTATACTAGCTGGCTATTTCGAAATAGTCAGGCCAACCTTGAAATAGCGCCCGACGTGTCTACACGTGCCAAGTGCTATTTCAAAGTTGAAATCGATGTAAGGCATCCAGACCTCGAAATGGCTATCCCCATCAGAAGATGGGAATAGCGCCCTACTTCGACGTCCAACGTCAAAGTAGGGCATGTGTAGACGATCCGCGTCCCACTATGTCGAAATAGCGGGGTCCTCCATGGCGGCCATCAGCTGAGGGGTTGGGAGATGCTCTGTCCAGCCCCTGAGCTCTATGATCGCCGCGTGCAGCAGCCCCTTAAAGCTCCTCGCCCCCTTATTTCCTATGGCAGGAAGCTGAGAGAGTGCAGGCAGCAGCACAGACATGTGCACAGCTTGCATGCCCTCCAGACGCCCTGATCCAACACCCAGCACCCATGGCAGCCAGCCAGCCCCCCCAAGCACCCACAGGGCACCCCCCCAAGGGGATCCAGGGCTCCCAGCCAGCCAGCCGGGGGAGAAGAGGTGGCGGGCCCCCTCCTGGTCAGATGCCGAGATCGGGGACCTGCTGGGTCTTTGGGGTGAGGAGGAGGTGCTCCAGGTAAGGGGGAGCAAGTGGTGGAATGCAGATGCGTTTGCCCAGCTGGCTGAGGGCCTGGCTGCCCAGGGTCATGCTGTCTGCACTCCTGACCATGTCAGGAGTAAGGTCAAGGAGCTGCGGCACGGTTACGCCTGGGCCCAGGACATGGCCAGCCGGTCTGGGGCCATCCCTGCTGCTTGCCCTTTTACAGGGAGCTCAGAGAGATCCTGGGTCCCCGGTACACCACCTCCCCCCGGCCACCCTTGACACCTCAGCTGACAAGCCCCAGCAGGCCCTGGAGCCGGAGTCCAGCCTGGAGGCCAGCCGTGCACCCCAGGGGCCCTCAGAGGAGCCCTCTCCTGGGACAGCAGAGGAGGAGGAGAGGGCTCCAGCGAATGGGGGGGCTCCTCAACATCCTCCCATCCCGCAGCTCCAGCAGGGCGTCTGCCCGACGGGTGTCCCCCGACTGTGGGAGTGGACCATCAGGTATGTACCCCAGGTGCACACCCCCGGGTTAAGGGGCAGAGACAAGGGACATGACCAGGGCCCTCCACACACCCAGCCAGACCACAGCCCCAGGGACAGCAGTGGCACGTCCCTCAGAGCCTGTCAGCACCTACCCCCCAGGACAGCGCCATGCCCCATCCCTGGGGATAGGGGGGAGCTGACCCTCAGAAGGGGGCCCCCCAGGGGGGATACCACACCCATCATCATCATCATCATCTCTGGGGGACAGGGGATGGGGGACCAGCAGCGGAAGGCTGGGGGGACGTGGGCCACGGGTCAGGGCCCAGACTAATGGCTGTCTTCGCTCTTCCACCCTCTATTCCACAGCTGCACCATCTGAAGGCCTCGACAGCATGGGCGCTGCATCTGTTGTGCCGGACAGACCACCGGGGCCATCGCATCGGCGCAGCCCAGCGGCAGAGCACCACCGAATGGAGAACCACCGAATGGCAGCCCTTCCTATTCAGGAAGTGTCCTCCACTGTGCTCCAGGGCACAGATGGGGATGTGGGTCCCATCCAGTGCCCAGAAGCAATTAGGGAACTCCATGCTGGCAAACCCTGCGATGGCCGCATCCAGGTCCCCAAGCTGCATGAGCCTGTGGAGCAGCAGGGCATTCAGTGCGCGGACCACCTGCAGGGGAAGAACATGAGCACCCATAAGGGGTGTGCCTGGCCCTCCCCCCAGGTCCTCCCCCTCCCCCCCAGACTCCCTCTGGGGTCCCCCCCAGGTTCCCCCTCCTCCCTGGCTCCTCCAGGCTTCCCCCCTGGGTTCCCCCTCCCCCAGTCCCTACTCCTCCCCCTGGGGTCCCCTTACCTCCGTTTCTTGATGGTGAGGGCACACTGCATGGGGGTGTCCTGGTGCCACAGGGCAGGGGTGAGCCACTGGCAGAGCTCGAGGAACGTCTGCTGGCTCATTCGGAAATTCCAGAGCCAGCGGTCATTGTCCCACTCCCCAAGCACCAGCCACTCCCACCACTCTGTGCTGGTGGGGTACCTCCATAGCCGGCGGTGTGTCCGGCAGGGGGAGGCCGGGAGGGCTACATGGTCTGGGGCGGATTCTTCATCCCCCGAGGAGGACAGCTCATCTTCTTCTAGGAGATGCTGGGTGGCCTCCTCCATGGCACCAAGCAGGGCAGCCACTACTCCGGGGGCAGCTATGTGGGCTTCTGTCTGCTGCTGCTGGGGGTCCATGCTGCATGCATAGGGTGCAAGTGGTTGTGGGCTCTGCAGACCTGTGCTGTGCAGGCTGTGTCTGCCTGTGAGGGGCACTTTAAGGGAGCCACTTGCTGTTGCCCCGGAAAGGCTAGTCCGCCCTGTGACCCTGTCCGCAGGCTTTCCTAGCCCCCTTATTCCAACTGGGGCTGCTTTTGTGTGTAGACACTCCCCTGCGGGGCCTATTTTGATTTAGTGCTGTGCTACGTCGACGTTGAGCATTGACGGCACCAGCCCTGGAGGATGTGTGGATGCTACGCATCAAAATAGCTTATTTCGATTACTCAGCAGCATGTGTATTCAGCAGCATGTTGTACGGATGTGAGATATGGGTGATAACAAAAGATTCAAAAAGAAGAATATTGGCGTTCGAAAGGAGTGGTTATAGAAAGATGCTGAGAATAGGATGGATGCAGAAGATCACCAATGAGGAATTATATAGAAAAATACAGCCAAAAGAGAACCTGCTGCAAAGGCTTTAAAATGGAAGCTACAACTATTTGGGCACATTTGCAGAATGACCGATGAACGAAAAATCAAGACCCTGGTATTTGGCACAATGGACAGTTCGAACAGGAGAGGCAGACCCCACAGAGAACGGGTAGATGATATAGTAGATCGGTACAGAGCTGGTCTACAGAAACTAAGCTACTCTGCACTGGACAGGGAAAGATGGGAGGAAATAGCGAGAGAGAGGCATCAGACACCAATGGGCACTGAGCCCACAGTTATTGATGATGATGATGTACTGTGGCTCTTTGTGACTTGTTACATTTATCAGGTGTAAGACTAGCCAATTTCTTCTTTAAATGCAATCCTTGAATTATAACCATATGATTGGTGAGTATATGATTTGCCATTCCTCATCCTCTCTTAAACATCTTGCATTCCACTGCATGCTAGATTTACTAAATAACCTTCTTAAGTTCATGGTTTCCAGTTTTCAGAAGCCAGCTGCACTGAATGACCCAAAAATATATGCATTAGTGCCAACCCCATTTACTTTGCAAGGACATTCATAATACGCTGGACAACAAAAACCTTCTGTATATGCAAATAATAAATAATGGCTCTCTCTTATAAAGCATACTTCATGGCTACACCTAAACGAGAAGCATCTGTTGACAGAAACAGAGAAAGCTGTGCTAGTCTATATACTAACAAAACAAAAAAGCAGTCCAGTAGCACTTTAAAGACTAACAAAATAATGTATTAGGTGATGAGCTTTCATGGGACAGACCCATTTCTTCAGATCATAGCCATACCAGAACATGTTCTGTTGACAGAAGTGACTGTCAGAAGGGTTTCCTGTCAAAACTTCTGTTGACAGATTGTGTCTACACATCAAAGCAGATCAAAAGAGAAATAGGTGCTCTTAAGACAGGGAATAGAGCTGATTTCAAAATAAATCATCATTGTGTCACACCATCATAAATATAGTTAGTAAAATGCTGTGGGTTTTCAATAGCCTGGTCCAAAATGTTCCTCGGTGTAACGCCTCTGTGATCTTGATAACATAGACAACACAGCATCATCAAGTGCTTATTTCAAAATAGCTAAGTGCTATTTTGTGTGTAGCAGTGTTATTTTGAAATAAGCTATTCCACCTACAGGCTGCTGTGTAGATGCACCCTTTGAGAATAAGTCATGGTGTAACTGACAGCCTCTTTGACAAAGCTAGGCAAAATTTTTGGGATCCATAGTTAACACATCCCAAAATTTTTGCCCAGCTCTGCCAAAGAGGCATTCAGCTACATCATGACATACTGATTCCATCAGTTTTCAGTGGCTACTTTGGTGTGAATGAGAACAGAATTTTGCCCAAAATATTTCTAAAGAGCATTTGGCAAATGTATTCTTTGCATTGCACTTTCCCATCATGTAGTGTGTAAGGATTTTTTTTTTCTTGGAGCGCATCAATAAATACAGGATATAAACTTCAACAGTTAAATGGTGTCTCCCTGTTTTTGTATATACTGTTCCCCATTTCCATTACTTACTGGTTACAGATGGCATAGATGGCATGGCACAAATTCATGGCAGATTTACATTTGAGTGATGAGAGTCACATTTCATTACGTTTCTAATTAATTGATGAAAATCTATATGAAATGGAGCAGAATCCCTAGTACATCCCCAGGACAAAACCTCAGCATATTTTCTACTTCAGGGAAAGGTACAGACTTAAAGGAAGTTAATGTTAATTGCAAAATGTTCTCAAATAATAACTTTTACAAAATTCCCAGAAATGTTCCTGAAAGATGAATAGGATTTATGCTTTAAATTATTTTAATTAGATTAGATGATTTGACAAAATAATGTTCTTTCAGGCTGCTATGTAATTTAAACCCTTTTTTCCTCTTAGCAAATACAAAATGTACATTTCATGTTCCATAGCACTAAAAGCATTTTTTTGGTATTGCTTGTTGAAAAAATACAAATTCTTCATAAAGGAGGCCTGCCAATGAGCAAATTTAAAAGGTCTATGCAATGATTATGGAAAAAGCTAATAAAAGATCAAGATTACATCTACCATAAAGCTAAATGGAAGTGTAAAAAATTTAAATGAGTACTAATGACAAAATGGGGGATGTTTATAATTTTAACAAGAAAAGAGTGCTGTAATATGCTATGTTTGATTGTAGAGACGTTATATCATTAATAATTCCTATTATTCAAAACTATTATCCAACATTTCATCTTAAACAAGTGAATAAAAACTGACTCCCTTTTAATCACAGCCTTTGCAAAATTGTGCATAATGTCACGCATACACGAAAAACATATATTAATCTTAAAATTGAATATATATAATCTACACAAACACACACATATATATTCAATTTTCCCATAGTAACAGTTCCAAACACTGAAGACTACTATTATATGAAGATCCCTGCTTTATGCCGACAGGGGAGAGCTTTCTTGTAGACTAAATTATTCCAGCTCCACAAGTGGCAGTAGCTGCCAGCAGGAGAAGCTCCCCTGACAACATAGCACTGACCACATGGATGCTTAGGTCAGTATAATTTACATCGCTCAGTGGGGTGCCATATTCACACTCCCGAGCAATAGAATTTCTATCAGTATAAGCGGTCATGTGCACATAACTTTAGACTCTCTGCAACCTTCCTGAAAGTGTCTGTGTTCCCTTTTCCCCTCATGTACCTGTTTCCTTTCTGGGTCTCTCTCTGTACAGCAGGGAGGGGGAACCTTTTTGGGTTGGGGGCCACATAAAAACACAACCCCCTCCACAGAACCCTCACTGATGTGGCCCTGGACTGAGACACCTCACTCCACTCATGCTCCAGCCCCACAGGCACGCAGGTAGAGGGGAGAGACTGAGGTTCAGGGCTTCCCCCACATCAGCTCTTCAGGGGGACCAGTTGTTGGGGTTCAGTGTGAAGGAGGAGGCTGCTGGAGAACAGGCATGGGGTCTGGGTTGTAGGAAGGGTGCAGAAGCAGGAGTGGGGCAGTCTGGGAAGGAGGCGGGGCAGGAGCAGGCTGGGGTGAGGGCACCTATCTCTGCATGCTGCTGCCACCCTCCCCTGCTCCCTGGCTAGGGAAATAGCAGTGGCATCAGAAAAGTCTCTTCTGGGAGCTTTTTCTCCTGCTGTTGCCAGCTACCATCTCCCCAGCCAGAGTGGTGGGCAAAGCCTCTTTGCAGGCAGAACTAGGCTGCCTTTCCCTGCGCTGGGGGAGGTAGAGTGGGCGTAGGAGTAGTGCCACTGTTATGTGGAGCTGATTCCTTTTCCCCCAGTTCCCTATTGGCCTGACCTAGGCCTGGCTCTCCTCATCTGGCCCATGAGGTTCATGGCTCCCAACCCTTAGACCCCACCTTGGGCTGGATGCTGGGGAGGGGAGCCCTGAGCCTTCAGGTCTGGATACAGGCAAGCCACCTTCTGGAAGGTGCAGGGCCTCAGGCAGAAGGGGAGTAGCCAGCCCTTAGCACCACCTGGACTGCAGCACTGGGTCCCTCTTACCCTCGGAGCCATGTGAAGCAGCTGGTAAGGCGCTATGTCAGAGATTCAAAGAGGCCCAGGGCTCTGGTCATCACCCTTTGAACTGCCAGGTCCCAGGACAACTGCCTCCTTTGCCTCCCCATTGGCAGGCCTGGCAAGAACACATGGCCAGGAGGAAGGGGGGATGTTATTCTCACTATCCATTGCCAGTTTAAAGCTAATGGAAGTTTCAGTGACCAGTAGAGAAGAAAGAGGTTCGTTACAGAAAAGAGGTATGAGAACACTAGAAATGGAACTCTGCCACCCCAAATGTTCACATGACAGGAACACTCAAGCCCCTTAAATACAGCCATTCCTTGTGGATAAGATGCTCCCACCCCAGTCTGCAGAGACTTCATTAGCAGAACTCCAAGCATGAAGATGCTCCAAAAACTGGGCTCAAACAGAATGGGTTGGGAAGAGGAGGAAACAAGGGCTTTTTAATGTCTTCACTGAGTATGAAGGGATTCATCTCTTTTGTCACCCTCCACTTGTAGTCATCCTTGACCCTATGCTAGGTTCTCAGTGTCCTCCATTCCCACCAGCTTTCTACAACCAGCAGCACACCCACTACTTTAAGAGCACATCGCTGATCTCCCAGGAGAGAGAACAGCACACGTTGTGCTGAGCAGTCCAGATTAGCTGTCCTAAGAACAGCTCCCTTTGCTCCTGTGAAGTTCTGAACTCTGTCACAAATCACATTTGTTTTGTACACAGATGCACTAGTGATAGATCAAGCATGCAGACAACATACACAGGTTAATCTTCGGGCGTGGTGCTGTGGCTAGTGGACAGATCTGCATTCACTTTGATAATTGATGATTATTGCTAAGCTATAGGTAACAGAGAGAAATGTGTTACTGCCATTCATGTAATACAGCAGCTTGTGGCAGAAGACGATATACTATGCTTTTAGCTATCATGGCAAAGCCTCCAGGATACCAAACAAAAGGGCCCATAATGGATTTATCTGAAAATGTAATGGCTATGGAGGGTTGAAATCAGACTCTTAACATTATATTTAATACACTTGCTTGAATTTCCATAGTAATTTCCATGGAGACTCACCTAACAAAGTAACAGGAGCCAGTATTTTGTTTATGTCCCCTAGCAGCAACAAACAGAGGTAACAAGAATGCAGAACTGACACATCACATACCTCCCATCTGTCTTTAGTATCTACCTTTCCATTCCCTCTCCCAACTGCTGCTATTCTTCACTTTTATTTCTTTCTACCATAATCTATTTTGCAACACAAAAAGTGCAGAGGCTCTGGGAGGGAGGGGAGCTGAGGCACATTGGAATATAACTGTCTACTACCAGATATTACTGTGAACAAGTACTGCACCAAGTCACACAGCCCTGTCATGCAAACCTCTGGAGCAAAAATGAGACTGTGACTGCTGTCAATACTCATTTGTTAATATTACAACCAGACAAAATCCCATTCATATGGTGTGAGCATGAATGGGGCCTATTCTTAAGGGCCGTGTCTACACTAGCCCCAAACTTCGAAATGGCCATGCAAATGGCCATTTCGAAGTTTACTAATGAAGTGCTGAAATACATATTCAGTGCTTTATTAGCATGCGGGCAGCTGCGGCACTTCGAAATTGACACAGCTCACTGCCACGCGGCTCGTCCCAACGGGGCTCCTTTTTGGAAGGACCCCGCCTACTTCGAAGTCCCCTTATTCCCATCTGCTCATAGGAATAAGGGGACTTCGAAGTAGGCGGGTCCTTTCGAAAAGGAGCCCCGTTGGGACGAGCCGCGTGGCGGCGAGCTGCGTCAATTTTGAAGTGCTGCGGCCGCCCGCATGCTAACGAAGTGCTGAATATGTATTTCAGCGCTTCATTAGTAAACTTCGAAATGGCAATTTGCATGGCCATTTCGAAGTTTGGGGCTAGTGTAGACACGGCCAAGTTGTTTCAATCCACATTTAAAGAACTGACTTTCTTTTTCAGCTGGCTGTTAGCTGCTCATTCCACTTATAAATAAAAGAGGAGGTCCTGCAAAAAAGCTCAGTTTATTATCATTGAGTTTTCAAAGAATCTGCTACAACTTGCAGCCATGGGTTAAAAAAAAGAATCAGCCACTGGTCTAGTATGAATATGCTCCTCAGAGAAAAGACATATGGGGAGTGAAGCTGACAGAGAAACCACAAAAGGCACAGAAGAAGAAAGCAGTGATCTATCCCTTCATTTGGTCCTACTCAGCAAGTCTGCATTGATCCTTCTGTTTTCCACTGATTAGCAGAATGCCCACAGACACCCACAGTGGGCAGCATGTGTTTCTATTGGTGATACACAGCTACACATGCCTTGGTGCACATAACAGAACCTATTCCACCCATAGATGGAAACTTGCCACATTCAGCCCACTCCTGACCCAGATCACCCACCCCCAGCCCAATGTCGAAGTAAGTTATTTCTGAAAAACTCTGCAATTTAGACATAGCCTCACTCTTCACTTTGATTTTTGTTATGCACTAACCATGGTGCGTGATTGGTCATTCAGCCACAAAGCAAGTTTTCTGCCCCCTAATAGGATGACAAATTAAAATAACCCATTTTCAGAATAGTAACTACTTTTGCTAAAGTTTACAAAAAACCAGGATTTGTGAATATTTTCACAGCTACTCAGTGACCATCTATTTACAACAAAATGATAAGAACCCAAGACAGCAGTAGAGAATGTTTTCTATGTTTAGCCTGAAAAATATCCATTAATTGCCTTTTTGTACAATTGCATATGATCAGTTCTATGTGAGAGGTTAGGAGGTGGCTCTCAATAAGTAAAATTTCAGAAGATTTATGGCGATCGATACTAGGTATATTCCAGTAAGAAATGCAGTACTAATGAAGCACGTTAAAAAATAATTGTAAGCTCCGTAAGGACTTTCCTCACACCTGAGAGTTTTGGATTGCAAAGCAAGGAATTCATATAATTAGGAAATTTGGACTGCACTTTAAAGAAATGAAAATTGCAAGCTGAAAGCCTCTGTGATGAGAAACGCTTACAGTAGAGATCTATGCAAAATATCATAAGCCCCAGTCCTGCAAACACTTATGCACATGCTTAAATTTATACCACAAGTAGTCCCCTTGACTTCAGTGGGGCTCCTTGTATATATCAGAAGTTCATAGTAATAAGTGATAGAAGAGATGCTATCCCATAATATATTTATATATACACATGCATATATACACTTTCCTATACAATGTATTTCTGCATTTAAAACTATATTTTCCCACTTACAATAATTTGAATACACTCATATTTTCAATAAGAACTAAAACTATGTAAGAACTACAATATTATAGGATTTTGAGTAAATAATCATTTGGACTCACCTCTTATCTCTGCTTTTCTAGATCTCTAAAATGGTTAAATATTTGACAGTTGTTCAATAATTGACCTACCTTATCTCCCACAAACAGGTTGCTATCCAAGCTGCTGTACAACTACAAACATTAATGATTACTATCCCAGGATGCCTTTGGGATTTTGACACAGTCTTAACTTAAAGTTCCCTCAGGGAGAAAAGTCATCAGTAGCCTCCATCTATGACAGAATGGAAAACATTACAAGACTGAAAGTCCCATTATTGTATTTATTACAGCTAAATACACAAACCTATTTCAGAAACTTCTCATGGGTAGCAGATTTTTATTCCCTGACAGCCTAGCAGGCAGGTAGATGGGTCTTGGAGTAAACAGTATGGATAAGAACAGCATCATGTATACATGACTCATGGGTGCTCACATCCCTCTCCTTTCTGATCAGGGCATTCTCAGGCTGCACAGTTCCCTGCCTTCCCTGTGTATTTTCCAAATTAGCCAGGTTGCCCAATGACACCTGCTCATTTTCCCTCAAATCAAACCCCACGTAACACAGTTGCTACCATGAGCACAAGCACTGCCACTTGCATTCTTTGTGCCTTGGGTATGAAGCTGTTTTCAAATGTTAAAATAATGATTGCAGGCAAATCTTATTGCATTGCCTCTGTTCAGTGCCACATAACTTCATGCAGTTATCTCCTCAAGACCAGCACTTCATGGCTGGGTCTACACTAGCACCCCCCTTTCAAAAGGGGGATGCTAATGAGATACTTCAGGATATGCTAGTGAGGCACTGCAATGAATATGCAGTGCCTCATTAGCATAATGGCCACCACAGCACTTCGAAAGTGCCGTTTTCTATTGCATGCAGCTCGTCTACATGGGATCCTTTTCAAAAGGACCCTGCACACTTCAAAATCCCCTTATTCCTATTTGGTTATAGGAATAAGAGGATTTTGAAGTGTGTGGCATCCTTTTGAAAAGGATCCCCTGTAGACGAGCTGCGTGCAATAGAAAACGGCACTTCTGAAGTGTTGTGGCCACCATTATGCTAATGAGGCACTGCGTATTCATTGCAGTGCCTTATTAGCATATCCCAAAGTATCTCATTAGCACCCCCCTTTCGAAAGGGGGGTGCTAGTGTAGACCCAGCCCATGACTGGGACAATTTTGATTTATATTTGCAATGATGTTGCTCTATGTTGTAATTACCTTCCTCATCTAAGTGAAGATACTTGTTCCCCTGTTTAAGCCAAGACAGTTTCACAGAAATTCCTAGTGAACCATTGACAGGGCCATATGGTTCTCTCTGTTTTTAATTTATACTTCCCCATTGATTTTATGAGAAAATATTCCTTAAAAGAATAATAGCATGATACTTTTCACAGATTGGCATAGAACAAAACCACTCATCCCATTCTGCCAAGCTGAGATAAGGTATCCCAAAAGTAGATACTAGTAAATAGGAAGAGGAACAAAAACGACGGGACAGACTAAATGATTAGGACAACCAGACCACTGCTGCTAATTACATGTTGCCTAAAGCCAAAGGAGAGTCCAGAAGCAATATATTTATCCTTTACATAATACAACCACTATTTATATATCCCAAGCTTATTGTGTGTACTAATAAAGCTATATGTGATATCACCTCACAGAGCAATGCACAGATTTAATCTCAGTTTCTGTTTATAGTCAAACAGAGTTACCTTGAAGTCCTTCTTCTGTAGGCTCACTTGAGCTAAGAGTGATCTAAAAGGCCTTGTGCTTGTTTTAAAATGTATTTCAATGTGACCTAGCTAATCCTTTAATACCAGGCTTTCAATAACTTTGATCAGCCTCTTACTGTAGCTATAAGAGATTAGATCAAACCTTTAAAAGAAAGTTGGTTGGGGAGAATTTTCTTATGGACGTGCATTAATATCAGCTCTGAGATTGAAATATTTAGCAAAATGGTGTGAGAGACAGATGTCCTTTTTAGGAAACATCAGACTGTGACCTTGTACCTTCTATTCTTTATGGAAATGTACTTATGAATGGGTATATACCCAATCGGAATATGCTTTATGCAAAATATTTCATGTACCGGGTCATTGGAAAGCATGGAATCCACTGAATGTGTATATTCTACATTGTATGCATATAGCATTTCTGTATCTGAAATTAGGAATATTGTCTCTCCATTTATGATCAATGGGCTCACACGGGGAAAAGCCTATTTCCACCCCTTCACAAACAACAACGAGGAAGCCAGACACAGAACAAATAGCCCAGTTACAAGAGATAACTGAATGGGTGAGAGCTATCTTCCTGCAGAAGTGCTACAAATACATGTGTCCATATCATCTGATGCTGGAATCCAGCTTGAATTCTGTATTTTTCTACACAGGTGTTAAGGAATCAAATAAAAGCTTTCCACCCCATGGCAATTCTATATAAAGCAAGAGAGGTAACCAATGATGGTCTTCAGCTTGGTTTACAGACTGCCTCCTCACCCCAATGCTATGCCGACACTACAGTGATCATTCAAAAGAAGTTCTTCTGGGACATCTCTTCCAAATAAAACGTGTTTCAAAAGAGCATGTCCACACACAAAAAAACGGATCCAAAAATTGATCTGCTCTTTTGATAGAGTGCATCCACATGGCCCCTGCTCTCTCAAAAGAATGATCTGGAGATTGAAAAATCCAGTGCCATGAGGACTGCTCTTTTGAAAAAAGGGGCCCCAGGACACTTACACACATTTTTTTCCCAAAAGAATCTTTCAGAAAAAGGTACTCTTCCTCATCTGAGAGAGGAACAGGGCCACTGGAAAAAGTGCTGTGTTTAAAAAAGTCCATTTTGTGTGTAGACACTCTGTAGTTTCTTTCAGAAAAGCTCAATTTTTTTTGAAAGAACTTGCTAGTTTAGACGCAACCCATGATAATACATGAAAACACCTGGACTGGGTCTACACATGCCACTTCTTCTGTAAGCAGCATGGTAATGAGCCACCCGGAAGATGCTAATGAGGAACAGATGTAAATTTCCTGTGCCTCATTAGCATATGGGCACATGGTTCGGAGTCCAGAAGAAGCTCTGCCAGACTCCAAAATACACATGCAGATGTGCGGACTGTGGGAATCTTCTGGAAGGAAACCCTCCTTTCGGAAGCCCCCCAAACCCCAAAATATTGTTAGTCTTTAAAGTGCTAGATGACTGCTGTTTCGTTTTTTTTTCTTATGGGTTAGCTTACTACCGCTATGTGAATAAATGACTGTGCCATCGGATCCATTAATCCAAATGTGACTCTACGCTGCCAAGAAGATCTGATTGCAAGACTAGAGATGCCCAGTGTAGTGTTTCACATATATAAAATGTGGGTACATGTACACAGAGAATTGTCCCACTCACTTGCTTTGTGCTGTGTAAGGAGTACTTCTAAGGGCCCGGAGATAGCTCAGAGTTGCTGCACTTTTTCTCTGGGAGATTTCCAGGCAAAGTTTCAATTATTATGGGTCTGGGATTGTGATGGGACCAGAAGTACCCAAGTAACAATCAGCTCTCCAATGTATTGTCTGTAGACCACAAAATGGTAATAACATAATTTATAAAGTCCATTTACTCAGAGGTGAAAGGTTTCAGCCATTAGTAGTCTGTGTCCAATATTCATTCAACAGAGATCCCAGTTATGCAAGACAGTTAAGCACATGCCTAACTTTAAGAATATTTGGGTTTTGTCATGAGCAGTCACTGAGAAAGAATAAAAAAAAAAATCCATTAAATGTCTTGTTCCTTATTATTTCAGTAACAGCCAGGGTCTTCACCTGGTAGACAAATCTGTTATGTTTTAGTTTTTGTAAATGCAACATGAGTTATATATGCCAGATATCTTTTCCCTGGCTGCCTATCTTTTGACAGTCCAACAGTCCAACTGGCATATAAGGGAAAATAGTAGGTGTCTGGGAGGAAACTTGCTGTTTTCAAAGATTTAGTCAGTTATTAACAAGAAAAGTCATTGGGTTGTTAATGCACGTGTCACAGTTTCAAACTTGAATACAGGTCCCTGGGGAAGCTACGCTGACAGATGTGCTGAAGACGGAACTGCAAGTGGGCAGCCAGTCAGCAGCAGATTGTTAGTGTGCATGAAGAGTCACAGCTCCTAAGAGATGGAACGGGAAAAATCTGCAAGAATCACGCATAAATTACATATAATGGAGTTACCATACCAAAACATTATATATATAACCTGGATGGGTAAAGAAAACTCTAAGATGAAATAAAACAAACAAACAAACAAACAAAAACAAAAAACCAGCCAGGTAGCACTTAAAAGACTAACAAAATAATTTATTAGGTGATGAACTTTCATGGGGCTGACCCACTTTTTCAGATCTGGAGACAGTGCACTATTGTCTGCCCCATGAAAGCTCATCACCTCATAAATTATTTTGTTAGTCTTTCAAGTGCTACATGGCTGCTTTTTGTTCTGTGAAGATACAGACTAAAACAGCTCTCTCTCTCTGTGTCTAAGAGGAAACAGCAAGTATATATCCTCATTTCCCTTAAGAGAAACTCTTAAATCTTCAGATCGTATAAGTCAGTGTAGCCCCAGAAATCAAAGATGCTAATCAATTTACATCAAGTGGCTCCAAATGTCTGTCTAAATTCCTCTTCCAGTTGTGGCCCACTCCTGCAATTTTAGTTCACAAAAACTGTCTCCACTGAAATCAATTGACTACTGAAGTAGTTAAAGACATGTACATCTAAATTATCAGTGTAACGAAGTTTGCAATTTTATAGAATTAATAAGTGAATCAAAAGAAGAACATCTTAACTACAATGTTGTTAGAATCAAATGTGATACAGCAATAAAAAAGCTTAAGGACACATGTAATAGGACATATAAAAAAAGTTCCAAAACCAAAAATATATCATCTATTTCCCTCCCACCTTTAAATCCATTGACAAATGTGTACACACACTAAATGAGCAGTTTTAAAGCAAGGATTATGGAGAATTAATTTTAATCTCATGCTTGTCTATCTCCTGAGAAGCTTTTTACTTCTTGATTTGAATAATTTACACAGTAGCTATGGCAGTGTATAAAAAATAAATGATGGACCTTGTACTTTAAATGAAAGTTAAAACCTTCAACCCATTCTAATTTAAATTAGAGTAGAGGGTTTTTCATGAGTGGCTTTAAGTTTCAAGAAACCTGATTTGCAGATTTGGAGCCTTCTTCAACATGCTGAATCAGAGAAAAGAGTTATACTTGATTGTAAGTTTTTCTAACCTTGTATTGTCACATTTAATACAGCAATGGCTTCATTTTCTGTAATTTTTAATCTGATTTTCATAAAAAAACAGACAACGTGATGCACAAAAAGGTAAATGATTTACAACTTGTATGCGTTTCCACACACTACTCTGCTGCACATTCTGTGGGGCAGACCAGCAAAGAGAATCTTGATTCTACCTCATTGTTTACAGGCTATCTGCGATACTGGTACCTAATGAGATAACCTACATTAATTTTGTTCTGTTGATAAATGATGGCACCTGGGTACACAGGATTTCAACCACTGGCTTCAGTTTAGTTATATTAATTCACAGTAGCTGAGAACTTTGCCCAAAAATTCATTCTGCAGTGTGCAGATTTTGGAGCAGCAATTGTTTGGTTCTCTGCGGGCAATATGTCAATGGAAGACTTTCAGGGCCAAGCAGTGTATTCCTCAGAATACAAAAGCCCTTTTTTATTATTATTTTTATTGGTGTTGTCATAGCACCTAGGAGTCTCAGTCATGGACCAGGACCCTACTGTATTGGGCACAGTTTCTAATATTACGATTTCTGAGCCAAGAGGGTGGACAAAATGTAGGGTCTTCTGGCTTCTTTCCACTAGATGGGGAAATCCATAGGGGGGAACCCATGATGGATCAAATCTTGTTTCATGACAAAGAATGAACACAAAGTCCTATTTTCCTAAACACAGATGGTATTTGAGGAGGCAGTTTCTTTGCTCACTGTTCAAAATCCCATTTCCAGCCAGCACTTTGCCTCTTAGAAAAAGCTAAGGGTCATAGTACCAATTCTACCGAATCTCTTTCTGGTGCTTCGTTGGTGCCTTCTCTATCTTCTTCAGTGATGTTTCTGTCTGCATCTTCATAAACACAGGCTGTGTCTACACTACAAAAATAACATCGAGTTGTACTTTGAAGTAAGCAACTTCCAAGTAGAATGTCTACACACATCCAACTTTGAAGTTAAACTTCAAAGTAGGGCACTACTCCATTCCCAGTAATGGAGTAAGGACTTCGAAGTTGGGACCCCTACTTGAAAGTTAACTTGGAAGTAAGGGAAAGTGTGTCTCTGCTGGCTACTTCGATGTAGTGCCTAAGTTCGAAGGTAACTTTGAAGTTAGTTCCTAGTGTATTCACACCCATACGTTCAGCAAATGACAGCCGGTGAAAAACCTCTACCAACATAGCTCAGCCCTTGACAAGCCTTGCATGGGCTGTGTTTTGTGCAGTATCTCCTACTGTGTGAGATATCTATTGTATCAAGGAGACTGGTTGTTTCTTACAGTCATACTGAATAAAAGTCCGGGGTTGTGTCTACCAGTGCCCAGCCAGTGTAATCCAGAATGATAACGTTAAACATGTGGGTGTGGGAATGCTAGCATAATATAGAGTTCTTTAACTTATGTGTGAAGTGGTCCTCTTGCCACAATGCAGCTCATTTGTTCACACGTAGGTCTCTAAAATAGGCCACACTGCCATTTGGCTAGGGTTTGTTTCCTATGTCGTCTACTGTTCTAGTCTCTTCTCCCCTCACTGCATTTTTCATGCACCTCAGTAAATATTTGTCTCTTTGACATGGATGAGAGTTCATCATTTGAGATGTTTCTAGGCAGGAACTCTCTCATCTCGCAGTTTTGATGATAGCTTTCCCCCCCGCCCCCAGGCATCAAGGAATGACTTACCTGATTGCATTTTCATTCCATTGCTGCTAGTGGGGAAGGTTGGATTTTTCAAAGATTCAGCAGCTTGACAACTGTGAAATTAGCGAATCAAGGCTACCCATTAACTTGCCTGAATCCAACTGTGTGATTTTTTTTTTTTTTTAAGCATAGCTTTAATATTAACCATGGGCCACTGATGCAGGCTACTTTGGTACTGTGTGCTTTAAATCAGTCCATTCTGATGACTGTGCAAAGCCCTTTTTTGGACACATACAGATGTTTTTCCTATGGAAAATATGCCTTTTTCAAAAAACTTCTGTTGGAGGAGATGAGAACCACACTATAGACATCTCGTGTTCTTCTGCTTGTGGAAAAAAAAGGAGAATAAGCAGAATTCTGATTCCAATCCATACATGACAAAATACCACTTTTTCCTGGAGCAGCATCCTACTCTTCAGTGGGAAACTTATATAACATGGTGGGAACCCCAAGACAGGTAACAATAATTCATGGCTGGAATTATTGTACCATGCTCTTCTCTATGTTCTCTGCATGAGGATTGTAAAGAAAGGAGGATAAATTAATACCACGAAGTGTGTTTAAAGAACTCCTCATTTCCCGATGGACACTGACTGGCATATTTGCTCCTCCATTCTGACTAGGGCTGTTTCCACATTCCACTGATCACACACTTGGCCCATTCTCTTTGACTGCCTTAGCGTTTTTGGCCACACTCCATATTAAGATTCCATATACAAATGGCTATAAATGATGACAAAATGTTACAGACCTGAGTATCACATGAGCAGATGAAGATGTCAGAAATGGCTATTAGCCATTGTTATAAGCCACTTTCAAATCTGTTGGCTCCAAACATTTACTGAACCCTCTTTTAATAATTTATTAACTCTTTATTGCTACGTCTACACTAGCCCAAAACTTCGAAATGGCCATGCAAATGGCCATTTCGAAGTTTATTAATGAAGTGCTGAAATACATATTCAGTGCCTCATTGGAATGCTGGCAGCTGCAGCACTTCGAAATTGACACGGCTCGCCGCCGCACGGCTCATCCAGATGGGGTTCCTTTTCAAAAGGACCCTGGCAACTTTGAAATCCCCTTTTAGGGGATTCACAGGAATAAGGGGATTTCAAAGTTGCTGGGGTCCTTTCGAAAAGGAGCCCTGTCTGGATGAGCCGTGTCAATTTCGAAGTGCTGCAGCTTCTGGCATTCGAATGAGGCACTGAATATGTATTTCAGTGCCTCATTAATAAACTTAGAAATGGCCATTTGCATGGCCATTTTGAAGTTTTGGGCTAATGTAGGCCAAAGTGGTACCTTAATACAATGTGTGAACAGTATTTTTGGTGGATGAGAGAGAGGCACTGATGGGCAAGTATTTGGAGCCACACTGGGATATTCAGGCTTTTCCACAGAGTCAAAGGGCTAGATTGTGGCATCGTTTCGTATCTTGTGTAGAACCTTTCTTTGTTTCACAGGGGCTAGGTCTACTCTTGCCCCCAACTTTGATGGGAGCATGTTAATCAGGGTGATGGGAGATTACTAATGAAGTGCTGTGGTGAATATGCAGCACTTCATTAGGCTAATTCTCCCCTGTGGCAACATCAAAGTGTCAAACGTCTAAGTGCTGGCATACGTGCAGCCACGTGCACTTCAGAGTGCCTGCACTACTTCAAAGTAATCCTCAAAATTTTGGGGAGTAAAGGCACTTTGAAATACTCGTGGCTACATGCATGCTGGCACTTGGAAATCTGAGAGTTCAAAGTTGCCATGGGGGAGAATTAACTTAATGAAGTGCTGCATATTCACCACAGCACTTCATTAGTAACCTCCCATCATCCTGATTAACATGCCCCTTTCGAAGTTGGGGGCAAGTGTCGAAAAGCCCAGGGAGTCTTTCTGAACCTGCTCAACTCTTCCTGCTTCTCCTCCCTTCCCCCAGCCCTGCTTTCCCCTCAGCAGAGCTGGTAAGTGAGAGAGAACCCCGGGCATGATCCATGCAGAAATCATTGTACAGGAAAAAATTCATTTCGTATAACAGATCATCAACATTATCACAAAAATAGGGTTTTGTGTTTTCCTGCCTAGGACACGCCTGTCATTGTTTTGACACAAATGCAGGTGCATGCAAATGCATTTTCAGGGCTGGCCTTAGGGAGAAGGGTGCTTTGGGTGAACTTGCATTTTTGCACCCCTTTTTTGAGTTGAAGTACAGAGAGGGTCACACACCTTGGCTACATCTACACTACAGTGATCCTTCAAAAGAAGTTCTTCCGGAAGAGATCTTCCGAAAAGACTTCTTTGGTAAGAGTGTGTCCACACACAAAAAAGCGGATAGAAAAATCGATCCACCCTTTCGATAGAGAGCATCTACACAGCCCCTGGTCTTTCAAAAGAACGGGCCAGGGATTGAAAAGTCCGGTGCCATGAGGACTGTTCTTTTGAGAAAAGGGACTGTAGAGTGTCCACCCCTGCTTTTTTCCCAGAAGAATCTTTCGAAAGAAGGCACTCTTCCTGATCTGGGAGTGGACGAGGGATTCTGGAAGAGCCGCATTCTTTTGATTTGGAATTGAAAGAGCACGTTTTGTGTGTAGATGCTCCACACGTTCTTTCGAAAAAGGTCTGGATTTTCCCAAAAGAACTTGCTAGGGTAGACACAGCCCTTGAATTTACTGGAGAACCTTTTAAATTACAGGAGGTACTGTGTGTGTCTGCAGCAGAGACCACAGCGAATGGCACAGGCGGCCTGTAGGCTCAGCGCTGGACCACAGTGGCACCCAAGCCTCTAGCACCAGCAGCAAGAATGCCATGCTGGTGACTATATGGAGCACTATAGCGATGGTAGTTTTGCTATGCACTAATGGAAGCCAACCACAGCATGCATCTGGCATGGGCTCTGTTTACCCTGAGCTGCCATCAACTTGCTGTGGGAGCCTCACTCTCTCTGCTCCTCAGTACTTCCTGCTGTATGCCCCCAGCAGTGCTTGCCACTGGGCACACCCCATCCTTTCCTCTCCACAGGCCTTGGTGGGGGAGGAGTGAGCAGCTACCCTGGAAAGCAGGCATTTTTTCTTATATAGGCACTTATTAAGTCCCCCCTCCTCCATCCCAATTTCTTACACCTGCAGTCTGGTGACCTGAGCTGCCTCAGGCAAGCCTGCAGTGAGTGCAGGAGCACTGAGTGGAAACAGCTCTTCTTCCAGCACTTACCTTCCCCCAGCCCAGTTTGGATTGGAGCATGGTCTGAGGGCAAGGCCAGTCCTGGCTCCATCCTGCTCTACAGAATGCTCCTCCAGGTCAGCCAGGGCTCCTGCCACTCACCCCAAGGACGGACCCTCCTCAGCCACAACTTGTACCAATATTCCTCACAACTTCAGTCCCTCCCCTATCAGGGAACTGGTCTAGCTTATTTGTCTCTTCTGCCAAGCCAGAACACTGTGTAGGCCAAAAAAGCCATCCACAGGAGGGGAGTGGAACCTGGCTGGTGGGCACGGCCTCTTATCTTCCCTGTGAGCTAGCACCCTCTTGGCCACAGTGCTGCCCTACCCATGGCAAACTCAGCAGTCATCCAACTGGCTCACCCATAAATCCAACCTCAAGTACTTCCCCACTCATTGACAATCTGAGCTGAAGTTTTTTCTGCAAAGCTTTGCAGCTGTAATTGGCAGTGTTTTCTGAAAACAGGTCTGGCAGCTGCACTTCACTTCCTACCATATCGCATGGAAGGCTGAGATTGAGATGAAATCAAAATTGCCATCTCTTCTGTCAAATGTTAAAATTTAGTTAGTTCTACTTGATTAAGTTGTCCAACAGAACTAAAAGTTTGCTCGGCGATTGAAAAAGGCAGGAGAGAGAGAGAAAAAAATAGAACCTTCAGCAGCCCATCCGTTATGGGAAAAAGATGTGAAAATAATTCCCTGTCAACATATCAGCTCAAAGGCATGGACCATACAAGTGCAATTCCATCAAAAGTAATGGCCAGAGATAGTTAAGAGTTATTTGATCAGGTTGATCTTTAAGAGCTCTCCTCCCCTTGGGAAGATGGAAAAAGGCAAGTGGATGTTCATAACAGGTATGCATACAGCTATTCAAAAGTAGAAGAGGTGCGTCTACACTACAATCCTCTTTTGAAAGAGGAATGCAAATGAGCGAAATACAAATGCAAATGAAGCACTGATTTACAAATCCTGTGCTTCAGTTGCATAATCTTGTTCAATTGCTTTTTTGAAGAGATTTTTTTTTAAAAAAAGCAGCATAGATGGGATTCTGTCAAATAAACAAAACAAAACAAAAAAAACCAAAACAAACCCTTTTTCAAAAGAACCATGCAAAGCTCAATTTTTCAGGAATAAGGGTTCTTTTGAAAAAGGGGCTTTTGGTTTTTTTTTCAAAAGAGTGCTGTTTACACTATTTTTTAAAAATAATCTCTTCCAAAAAAGCAATCAGCTGAGATCATGCAACTGAAACATGAGATTTGTAAATCAGTGCTTCATTTGCATTTTCAATTTCTCTCATTTGCATTCCTCTTTAGAAAGAGGAATGTAGTCAAGACACATCTAAGTTGTCAATTCACTTTCCTTTCAGTCTTATTTCTCCAAATAAAGACTTACTAATCAACACCAACATTTTAAAAATTGCATATGTGAAGTTAGGCTCCTAAATGGAAAGTAAGTGACTAGATACAGATATATGAACCTCATTTCAAGCATCCAGACCTGAGCATATTGGTGTATATTTCCATTTTAATTAATAAAATGTATGCATTTTTATAGTTCTAATAGAATAAGGTGGAAGAAAATAGCTGAATTCTGTCAATGTTCAGATGAACAATCTATGAAATTATCAGGTCTAGCTCACAGATTTTTGTTCTTGTAAGATTCTGGGTAAAAATTTAAGAATGATATTTTAAGTCTCTTTTATGGTGAAATTATATATAATTTAACTGATAATGCTATGCCAGATCCTCTGGTTGGTGGAAATCTGTACTGAAGGCATTGGATAATCTGGTATAATATCGAAAGAAATAATGGGAGGGGAAGGAGAGTTCAGTGCTTCGAGTGCTATTTTTTGACTCAGGACACCTAGGTTCAATTCTTGGCCACAGATTTCCTATGTGATGTTTGGCAAGTCACTTAATTGGTCTGTGCCTCAGTTCTTTATGTATAAAACAACACCTGTGTTCCTAATGTGGTAACTAGTATCTATGACACCTTAGAAGTCTCATCTCTGTTATATCCCACAAGGACTGGGAATAGGTATTTGTGCATATGGGTTAATTATTTGATATGATACTATTTTTTCCAAAGCAATCATGCCTCATTTACTGTACAGAATAGAGTCAATATTTGGAGTTCTGCATTTTGCTGCATGTGTGACCTCATGCCTTAGTAAGTCACACTAGTTAAGCCCTGCTCTGAAGACAGAATTATTATTCCCCCTGAGTTTTTGTGTGGCACTTATCACTACAGAATATGAGTGCTTCATGCACAATAAGGAAAGTGATTGTCATACTTCCCCATGCAGGTGGGGAACGGAGGCACAGAGAGAGAGAGGGGAATTAAAATTATTCATTAATTTTGAGTGCCAATCTGAGACATGTAGGACCTAGTTTTGCAGAGTATTTAGCATTCTATAGGATGTTATATGCTCAAAACCTAGTTCCTGCTAAGTTCATTTGCAGTTGTAAGCACTTCTGCAAATCAACTGCAGGGTTTAAGTGATACATTCAAAATACGAGGAGCACACCATTAGTGACCATCTGTGGAAAGAGCAGATTAAGTGACTTGACTAGCATCTTACAGGAACTCTAGGGTAAAGGCAGGAACAGAATCTAGGTCTGCAGGGCATCAGTCAACTGCCTCAACCATGCAACTTGCTTTTCTCTTCCTGCAGTACCCTGCCTCATTTACTACACACCTTTCAATTTGCAACAGATGATGTAGGGGTCGTCCAAACCACAGTCCCCTTCACTACAGAATATTCAGCAACTCTGTGTAGCAAATGAGGCTGGGGTCCTGTGGAAAAATTATCCATGATCATGTAATTAAAGACAGTATCATAATGCATCTAGGTAAGGAGGTGAATTAACGTTGCACATGCAAACTTAATTCTTGCATTTCCTAATATTGAGTGCTTGACTTTGCAACTTTAATTATCTTTAATAACTAACTGTAATAAATAATAACAACACCAGCAACAGCAGCAGCTAACTCTTCTCTGCCAGGAATCAATGATGGGAGGGTCACCTCAAGGACACACAATAATTAATTTCTGTGACAGGATTCACAAATGGCAGGGATACTGATGGGAAAATCTACCAGAACTGATATTTTGGGATGCACTTGAATTACACACTGGAGATGAAGAATAGCACAGTTACAGCTAGTGGCAGACTTGATTCTTGCTACGCCATTCTTTGAGAAGGAAGGGAGTCATCTCAAAACGGATAGGGTTAGAGAAGCAGAGGACAGAATTTAATTTTTCTGAGCCCCTTCTTCCTATATGAACTGCCCCAGAGAGGACTGCACACCTGGAACAATAAAACCACATGAACCTTCTTGAGCCCTCTGTCCTACTCTTGCAGGTTTTACTATGTGAGTGTGTCTTGCATCCCTGCAGTTACTACATTCTACAGGATGCAAGAGTTACAAAAAAAGACCAGTTGTTAGTGTTCTGTAAAACAATGCAATTGAAACAGGCTTAAATTGAAACAATTCAATGTCACCATTTAATCTACGGACTCATAATAAAAAAGTAGAGATGTTAGCAAGTATTCAAAAATTAAATTACTATTTGTATAGTAGGTAACACAGGACTCAATAACAACATAAATCTGGTAAATGTGACAGTTAAATGTCCTAATTTCCATAAATGCACAGAATAAAGTACCAGTGTATTAGCACTGATTTGACATGAATTAGTGAAAACATATTAAATACAAGATCTGTTGGGGAAATCGTTTAAAGGGAAAGAATCCCTTAATATTTCCAAGTGCTTCTCATCCCCTATGGTGTGTACAGATCTTTAGATGGTGTTGATCACACTGTTCTTGGAAAATGTAAATAAAATGTAAATATCATTTTTGCTACCTCCAAATTATAGGTCTGATCCTGAGAAATGCTGAGCGCTCCCAACTTGGCTCATCAAACAGACCTCCATTTATTCACATTTTTTAGAGGTGACATCAGTTTTTGATAAAGAGGAGATCTTAAAAACTCAGATTTGTTAGGACACAAGATTTCATGGGTAAAACCCACTTTGTGAGATGCACTGCAGTGGAAATACAGAAGCAGGGAGATACACATGTGCACACACACACACGTACCACACCAGCATTTAGTATTAATGACTAGTTAATTTTATGGCAACACACAGAGGCTGCAATCAGGATCCAAGGTTGTTAGGTGCTGTGAAAACAGAGGTAGATGTAGTCTTTTGTCTGTAGTGTTTACACTGTAAAATGATTGAAGTTGTTACTACAATTGCTTATCCTGATCTTTAGAGTATATTCCACGCTGTGATTCCCTCCACAGAATGGAAGTTACTGGCGGCAATGCTGTTAATGTTCATCTTGATAAAGTGTGATGCCAGTAACACCCAGTATAAGTAGATGTGGTGGTATGAATGAAGGAATGATTCGAAATTAACTTTTTAATGATGAGAGACCTGAGATGTATTGGGAAGAAATACATGAATGTGATGGGATAACCAGCTAAGTAACAAAGACGATTTGGGTAGCTTTTGATTATTCGAAGTTTTATTACTGCCCTATTTTATACTTGCTTAATAGGTATGAGTGAATAAATGGGAAAAGGGAAAAAAGTGAACTTCTAAAGGACAGAGCCCTGTAAACAGGACAAGCCAATCTTCTGTTTCCATCTATGTAATGTTTCAAGATTCGAGCACCCACAGCCACAAATGTTTGATTTACATCCATTCCTGTCTTTACTCCTCAGCTCCAAATAGATGTCTATTTCCACATTTCCAGGGCTCAGCCAGCATTTTAGTATTTCAGCATGTCGCCTCATTATACTGCTTAACACAATGGAACAGTCTGAGGCAGTGATCTGACAAAATGCTGACTGCCTGCTGAAAATGTATCCTCAGAAGCACGCATTTCTTTTTCAGCTGGAGTTAAAAAGGTCTAGGTTCAGAAAGTGAATATCCAGTTGGTTTTAAAATAAGAATTGTTGTGATGCATCTTACACTGAAAAGTCTAAAGGATTCTGTCTAAAATTTATTTGACCCTCCTTAAGAACCTAAAAATACTTCTTAATCATCTGTCTCAGATTAGGATGAATATCATTTTAATAGAAGAACACTGATTTTTCTTTAGAATCTCTAACGTAGTAAATGGCCCAAAGCTCAACTAGCAAATGAAATCCAACATAATTTTGCTTTTGCCTGCCATCCCTTTTAACAAACACTGATATATCCCAAAGACCAAACTTTTGCTTACATATATATATATAATGAACAATAGTCTGAGGGGTAGATGTGTTAGTCTGCAGGTTCAAAAAAAGTAGTCCTGTAGCATCTTAAATTATTTCTTAGTTAACATGCTTTCGTGGGTAAGATCTGCTTTTTCAGATTTTCAGCAAACTATAACTGAGAAAAATGAGAGTAAGGGAAGGAAGCAAATAAGTAGAAACACTTGGGATTTTAAAAATGCCATGAAGCATTACTAATTTTTCCTAGTGACAAAACTCAAGGAAAAAATGTCCTGCTACTATATAGGTACCATAAATGTCTTGCTTCCACCATCCAATCTCTCAAGCTAGGGAAGACTGAGCTAAGCCACTATGTGGCTGAGTTTTCTCAAAGGAACAGCTGAGGATGTGTTAGTGGAAATAATTTACTAGATGGTGCTATTCCATGTGCGTCACAGCGCTAAAGGGCACTAGACTCTTTTTTATTATATGTAAAACCATTGTCCTCAGTAGAGGTAATAAGGGTTTTTTGGAAAAAGTCACGTTTTTTTTTGTCATAAATCACCAATTTGTCAAAACCAAACCTTTTGGGAGAGACAATCACCTTGGAATAGGTAATAGGCCACTGATTAAGGCACATATCAGAGACCTAGAAAGCCCATGTGCAACTCCCTGTTTTGAATCAAGCAGAACAAGCACTTCTCCCTCTTCACAAACCAGTCTCCAAACTACTGCATCGTTGATTCACATAACATTGACACACATCCCAATTCTGGGACCCACGTCTGTCTCTCTTGTGGGTTTTTTTGAGCAAATAATCAAATTATCTAGAATTAGCTGTGGAAGGAAAACAAATGTTGACTTTTCAAGTTTTCCACAAAACAGATTTCTTGCTTTCTGGCCAGTCCTAGTCCTCCATAGGTAATTTAAGTCCCATGGCACTATTTGCCAGCAAATGGCATTCAGCACAGTGTCCTAATCAAATTCCAAATCAGGTAATTGTATTTTCTCTACCTAAATTGCTCTTGTATTTTCAATTACATATAGTATTCTTCATGTCTAGTCTAAAACCGCTGTGTATTGCTGCAGGAAAGCATTAAACAGTTGCTGAGTTACATACCAGAGATGGTGGAAAACCAGTGTTAGATGAAGTGACTTCTACAGTTTTAGTTTGTAAAAAAACTACTTTGGAATCCCTTGAGATGGAAGCTGCTACAGTTTTTCACTAATAAAACATTATGATTTTTCTAGAAAAAGTACCTGTCAGGAGAAACATCAGGTATTTTCATGCCCACCTCCATCTCCTCACCGTTGGAAAAGGAGACATCTGCAATAACTGTGCAGTAATCATCACAAATGGTTTCCAAGTGTATATTGTGAAGAAGATAGCTGGATAACTAAAATGTAGTCTGTGCAACTGGGAAATAAGCACCTTAGCTCTAAAGGCTAAACATTCTTCAGATTATTTCCTGTTGAGCAAGGCAAATGCAAATTAGGCCCTACTTTTTTATTTTTAAAGATACTGTGTTTATGCAGGGCAAGTGAGATTACAAGGTCAGAATAGACAGGAACTACTTTGCCTTTCATTTTTTTTTCTTATTGAAAGTGGCTGAGAACATCAACTTCTACAGACTGGCAGAGCCCAACTGACTACAATGGAATCGTGCCAATTTACACTAACTATGGACCTAGTAACAATATCCTCAGTCTTTTGCCTTGCTGGGCACCAGATGTGAGCATGCTTATCTCATAGACACCATAACTTGTCTTTCCTTACATTCTGTATATATTCATATGAGAGTAATAGAAAATACCTTTATCACTTCTTTAGAGTGTTAGTCACCACTGAATACATTTACATTAAAATGTCTGAGTCACACACAACACACCGATGTGACAGTTCAATCTGAATCTCAGACATTTTATCTGCAAAGTAGGAAGAAAATTCCCTATAGCAAAACAAAAAGGTCACCACGTAACTTGGAACTCTCCTGGATTTGGTGATGATAGTGTCAGGGTAAGGGTGGGAAAGAGTTTGTGAAATCTCATGATGTTAGGAGAAAGCCTAGGATGGCAGAGTTGGTTTTGTGAAAGAGTGTGTATTGGATGTGTTCAGGAGTATACCATGGAAAGGTTTAAATGGCACTGACAGGCTGCACTAAACAGTGGCCCAAATGCATCACCATGGTTACCAAGGGTGGATTTGGCACCAGAGTGTAGCAATATTCTACGTTACAAATAATAAGAAAATTGTTGTGGTTTTACATGCACTCATGCATCACTTGAAACACAATTCTGACACTCAGTCCAGTAGCACTTGCAATCAAATTCCAGCCTACAGCAGTTTCCTAGGTAACCAACATACAGCCATAAAAACAAACTGCACAGTGCACACAATGTGGGGGAAAGGAAAGAGAGAGGCAACAAACTAGGGTGTGATGGGGGATTTTAAACAGTAAAACACTTTTCTCATTTTTGGTCTGCAGTGCCTAGGCTGCGGGATGTTGAACTCATTGTAACTGAACAGATAGACACAGTTGCATACGTATGCTTTGAAACTATCTGAAACTCCTGTATCTTTAAGAAGCTAATTTTAAGCATTTAAGTAATGTTTGTTTAGCGTTTTTACAAAGCAATGGCTTCAAAGACTGACCAGTTACTCATATGGTTATAATAGATGTATAATTCTTATTTGTATCTCAAGAGATGGTGTAAATCCCATTTATGTTTTCAAAAGCAGAGATTTGAATGCAGCTCAGGTATCAGCCTCCTGCAAAGTTCAGCACATCTTTGATTTCAGCATGGTAATAAACATGATCATAACACTAAAACAGTCCAGCAGGGAAAGAATCCCTGACACTCAGTCCATCAAATAAATAGAACAAAAACTCCTCCCGAGACTATGGCATGAACACAGGGTGACTGGTTTTCTGAGCACCTGGGAGGCAACAACAATCAAAAGAGGAGTAAAATGATTTATGTTAAAGGCTAAACTGAAAGTAAACAGGGCTGATCATAGGCATAGGAAAGGTGTAGCCTGCCATTAGGGAAACTGAGTCAGGAAACTTGTCAAAGGGAGGGAGACAAAGGCTTTAAAGCTGAGAGGGTAGAGAGGAAAGTTGAAGCAGTTGGTAGTGGGAGGCAGGTGATGAAGCCTTTGTGCACCTGGGGAGGAGGGTTAGGCAACAGGCTTGTAATACAGGATTCAGCTCAGGGGACTTTTTTACTGACCAAGTTTCTACCCAGCTCTTCAACCTCTTACGTTTACTGGTGACCTTTCACACGTCAACCACATCACCACCAGGGTCTTCTTCCTTTCAGCACCTTCCTGTAACAGCCCCTCTACCTTAACATGGCAGGTTTTGTTGTATCAGTGCTGGGCCCAATGCCTCTATTGAAAAGGTGGGTAACTTTATGAATCCTTAGGCACACCAGATTGGATGGTGCTTGGTGCTGCCATCAGTGCAGGGGGCTGGGCTTGATGATCTCTCAAGGTTCCTTTCAACTCCTGGTTAGATGAGTTGATGGGGCGGTCAACCAGAGTTCCCTCTATTTTTTTCCATCCATGGGCGGAATAATGTTATGTGCACCAAGGCATGCATGGATGTGCACCACTAATGGAAAAACATGCTGCTGGTTGTGAGTGCTGTGGGCAGTACGCTAATCACCTGGGTAGCACCTGAATCTCTCCTGGGCAGCCATCCAAATACTCATCTTAGAGGAAACCCTTCTATTATATGCTAGAGTGTTTAGCAGCTAATAAACTGAGATACCCCATTGGGACACAAGTCAGGTACACACGAGTCCCAAATGTAACCTTTAAGGTAGGAAGAAAGGGCTTTATATTGCAAATGAAACAACCATGTCCCTGTAACCGGTACTTCCACAGTGATTCCAGAAGTTGGAATCCTGATGGTAATATTCTAAACTGAAAGAAAACCTAAAAAACCTCACAATGAGAATGAAAGATGTCTTTCTTACAGAAACAAAACAGGTGGTTATCCTTGTCAAGTTATTCCACCTTTTCCCTACCGCGACTTTATGAATGTACCTTTGTTGAAGAAAATCTTCAGAACTCTGCACAAGTTAAAATGCAGAAAGTCATATTTACTATGCTAAGTAGGTCAGTGGAATTTCTGCATTGGGTTTACCTCAGTTCAGAAAAGTTGGTCAAGGCCTACAAATGATATTCAGAATTAAAGGCTCTCTTGATTTTTAAGCTGTGTCAGATCACAACTCATTAACATATCAGACCACAGGCCTTCCAAATGATTTTTAAAAAACCTCTTTCATTCAAATGGCATTCCAGTTTGGGCCTGTGAAGCCCAGGGGCCAAAGAAGGCTGGCAGACCTGACAAGATTTTTTGACAGCTGATCAAAAACAAATGGGCTTAGTAAGTACTTGCCTCATTATATCTGAGCAGTAAAAGCAATACCATGGCTAATGGTTTGCCAGGCAATTTTTAGTTCATGAGTGAACTAAAATGGAATATAGATTTGCAAACATGATTATGCTTGGAAAAAAAAAAGTCAGAAGAGGGAGAAATAACCTGAAAAGTTATATGTGGTTTATTGTAAATACCATTTGGCTGTATATCCAGCTAAAATAGATGGGTGTTGATCATAGTGATCAGTACAAATAATCTGAAGTTGCATGATATACTTCATTGATCGTTGGGCACAAAATGCATTGCCTGCAATTGAGTCCAATCAATCAGTCACTCAATCAATACAATAGATGGTTAACTATCTTTCCAATGCTTGATTTGTGAGAACTGCAATATAGAAACATACGTTTAAAACACTCAGCCAACCAAGCTACTCTTAGTGCCACTCATTACATATCTATGTAGGCTATAATAAGAGATCTTTATACAATTTTAATTTAAAATAATTCCTTAAAATTTCCTAATTTTTTCATTACTCTCTTTTAAAGCAATGTTGCAGTAAAGTAGACTCTACAGTCTTCAGAGTTTATAAAATCTGCTTAGCCGCTGAGAAACACTGAGTTTTTATTGAAACTTCCCTGTTAACTTGTCTGAACACCAGCATCGGTGATGCTGATATGCACTGGGGATTGAGGTTTGATAGACATCACATGCTGTCAGAAGAGAACAAATCATCTTAGGCCTCACATACATGGGCTATTGCAGTGTGTTCTTCATTTCCCTGCTAAAGACAGTTGAATATTCCTTCATAAAAGGAATATATTTAGAATAAAAAGGATGTTATACACCACATTTTAAGGTAATTTGTATTTGGAAAGTTTCACTAACTTGCTTACTTCCTTTCATTTCTCCCCACATTATTTTAAGTCTTAGCAAATGAATGGGAGGATTGGGGGTGGGAGGAGAATTAAGGACACACGCCGCATCTGGCTGGACAGACTAAAGCTGCTGCCAAGGAGCAGGGTCAGGAGCTTAACCTGCTCTGCCTGTCCAGTGCTCCCACGAGGGAGTGGGATTGGGGGCTTGCCCCATTACATCCCCCGACACTCCCTGGACTCACAAATTGACTCAGAATTGCACCATCTTCCAGCATGCACAGCCACACTGCTCAGGCACAAGTTCACCATGTTGTTTCTGGGATTAGAATTCCACCCCCTATGTGACTGCTCCCCCAGATGTCATATTGCATCCTGGTCTCCTACAGTTCCACTCTCAAGCTCAGGGGTCACACCTATCCTAAGCAGGGGTTCTGCTGCCTTGTGTCACTGCCAGCAGAGACTCTAGAAGTTCACAGAACTGCCCCTGTAGAGCTCTCCCCAAGAGAGACCCCATGAGATATCCCACTCCCACATCAGTAACAGCTCTTACAGAGCCCCTGTTCCCCACACCACACCCCAGTCTACCTTGGCCCGCCATACAATTTCCATACCCAGATGTGGCTCTCAGGCCAAAACGTTTGGCCACTTCTGTTTTAAAACTACATACTGAAGGGCCAAATTTAGCCCTAGAGTAAGTGGGTGCAAATCTCATTGGCTCCAGAAGGATTTGCACCTCATGGCTAAATCTGGTGTGAAGGATACATGTTTTCTTGCACTGAGAGTGAAATTCATCATTGTGAATGAAACAATAATGCAATGGAAAAAGGCTCGACATGTGAGCCACCCTCTTCCATATGGTGACCCTCTCCACCACCTGAACACTTGCACAAGACGAAACATGCAAAGTATAAATAGCTTCCTTGAAGTCCATGTAATCTGGTTTCATCTGTTCCACTTTGGCATGCTCTGGCACCTACCTAAGTTTTCTCCTCTTCCCTGCATGCATTTACCTGTAAGCCCAGTATCTGTGTGCCCACCAAGAACCATTAAGAATGGATCATTCTCTCAATCCAACACTATCACTAGCTTCCTCTCTGGATGGAAACTTTAAGAACTCTCTGGAAACCTGTTCTTGAGCAAGAGATGAAAAACTTGCAAACTGTCATTGACTACTGGAATGAGTATTATTAATATAATTTACCTCCAGAATGTGGTGGTGGTCCACACAGCAAAACCATTCCCTGACCCTGTCGGACTGACACTGTACTTCTTGTTCTTGTCTTGAAATTTTCAAGGTCTGTTAGCAAGAAAGAACAAATGGCATGGCATTAGTATTCTCTTCTGGAAGGACTGCCTGCGTTAGGGCTGTTTATTTTAACTTCCGAGGGAGATACAAACTGAATATTAGTTTGGGAAAGATGCTTGCAGAAGTCTTTCTCCTAAGATGTAGGCAGAATAGGCTGTTGTCTAGCGAAGCAAAACCTTGGAAGAAGCAAAAGCATCAATAAATATTTGGGTGATTGTGACTGGTAGTGGTGGACATTCACTTAGGGCAAACCCTTAGAGATAACACTGCCAACGTATTATCCTTGCGCAGTTAACATTATAACACACTATGAAAGATAGTATTGCCATAAATTGTCATTTATCCTCATCTATTTTATAATCCGCATGTGTTTCCCCTGAGAGTATCATACTTTTCCTTCTGGGGCAGTGTTATCAATGTCTCATGCAACCCACATGTAGTTGCAAATCTGTAATTTGGAAGATTCCCTAGAGAGAAGCACCCTGCTAATACTGACATTGATCCACCAGTGTATGTTAGCTGTATAGTGCTTTATTGCACTAAATTCCTCACTCCATTTTTCTCCTGTCCTTTCCCTGAGGCATTCGGTGCAGTGAAAGCATGCTCCCTTTGTCCCTGTCTTCCACAGTGAACTTGAGAAAGTTATTATTAATTGCCAAGGTTACAATCTGTGACCCAACTAGCAGCACCAAGTATTGATCAGCAGCATCAGTGGCCGCAGGAATTCTCTGCAAGAGCTGTAGCATACAGAGTCTCTCCAGCAGCCTTTTTATGCTGTATTGTAGCTTGTTTTTAAATTTCCATTCTGTTTTTGTTCTTCAATGAGGCTGAGCCATTTTCCACCAATCCCAAAATTGCTGTGCGGCACAGCAGAAAAACACAGAAATTACACAGGTGATAAATGAAGAATAGGAATGTCACGATACTGTTAGAAAGTGGGGGAAAAAAGTAGACAATTTTGATCCCCCTTTGATCTTTTTGCTATTGAAATGTGAACACAGGTTCATTGCTCTTAGCAATTAAGATGACTATTTTTCATTTTCACCACTGTGCTGTTCAGGTATTAATCTCCCAGTAAAACGTTAGATTCTGAACTTGCCAAGCAGTTACACATGCATACAGCTTTACCCTCAGGAGTAAAGCTACACAATGTGCAAACGCTGTGCAGGACTGGGGCCTCTTGGTCCTTGGGCTGCATGCTCACCCTGATCTCTGTCACTCTGAATACATGCAAAAATAAAAGTCTATTGGGGATGAGGGAGGGGATTATTATTAGCTGTCTTATGGTAGTGCCAAGGAGACCAATCATAGCCTAGGATTTCATTGGGCTAGGTGCCATACAAACTCAAAACAAAAAACAGACTGGGCAAAAGAGCTTACACTCTAAGGCTACATCTACACTGCATTCTGCTTTCACAAGTGGAATGCAAATGAGCAAGATTGAAAATACAAATGAAGCATGGATTTATCTCTCTCACTCCTCATTTGCATATTCTCGTGTGATTGTGCTTCCAGAAGAGGATTTTTGACAGAACCCTTCTTCCTGAAACAAAATAGGAAGAAGGGTTCTTTAGAAAACGGGGTTTGTTTTCAAAGGAACTCCAGCTACAGGGTGGTTTTTGCCTCCAGAAAAGCCTCTTCCAGAAGCGTGATCATGTAACAATATGTAAATAAGGTGCGACTGATCTGCACTTTTGATAGAGAGCATCCACACAGCCCCTGCTCTTTCAAAAGAATGGGCCAGGGATCGAAAAATCCAACACCATGAGGTCTGCTCTTTCAAAAAAGGGCCCACTGAGCATCTACACGTGCTTTTTCTTGGAAGACGCTTTAGAAAGACGGCACTCTTCCTGATCTGGGAGCGGAAGAGGGCTTCCAGAAGAAGAGCCGCAATCTTTCAAATTTGGATTGCAGAGCGTATTTTTTGTGTAGACACTCCATATGTTCTTTCAAAAAAGGGCCAGATTTTCTGAAAAAACTTGCTAGTGTAGATGCAGCCTTACTGACTTCAAGGGAGTTATGATTGTACAAATAATGCATGCCTGAATGTCATTCCAGCTGAGGGTGGCAATGTAAGGATGACTGTTCTGAAGCCATAACAGGGGCCGGTAGAAAATAAATATAATATTAGAATATTTTATAACAGTAAAGTCTGTCTGACAATGGAATAATCTGCCAAGGGAGGTTTTTGCATAAATAATACCAGTGATTTTCAAAACAGACTCGAAGGTTTGTTGTAGGACAATTCTGCCTCAGGAGCTTGAGCTGCAGGTTTTAACCATGGGAGGTAGTCACCAATCATTGATTTCCACTGGACTACTCCTATGAATAAGGGCTGTAGTATCAGTTCCCCAGAGCAGGAAGAGTGACCAGATCAGTGGTTCTCGAAATTATATGTGGACCCCTGACTGGGACGCAAGATCTTCCAGAAGGTACAACAAGTCATCTAGATATTTGTCTAGTTTTACAAAAGGCTACGAGAAAAGCACAAGCAAAGGGGGTACAAACTAAAGTTTCAAACAACCAATGACTTGTTTATATTGATCTATATATAAGACACTGAAAAGTAAGTGTCACGTTAATATTCCAGTTGATTTATTTTATAATATTTGTATTCACATAGTTTTTAAGTGAGGTGAAACAACTTGTATTCAAATGAATATAAAATGTTCTATTTTGGAATTAAATTCTGCACAGTTGAACAATCAATACATGGGAGCAAGACCACTTGCCACACAAAGTTAAATGCACTTGCTACGAATCTTCCCAGAAGCAGCTTTATTGCCTAAGTGACACTCATATATTTTATTTCTTTGATTTATGTTATCCTCAGTCAGAGGTAACACACCTTTCTAGTAACTCTCCACTCCTTATGAAGAGTCGATGGGAAACTACTTTCTATACATTGGACCATAAAGATCAATGGGATGGCATTGGCAAAGAAATGAAAATAACCCTTTTCACTTTCAGATTACTGTGAATTACAGTGTAATGGTGCAGCTATATATATATCTCCCCTTATGACTGTCACACCTCACCTATCATGTATTCAGTATAGTCTGACTTGCCCACAAATTCATAGATTCTAGATGACATAAGGAAGATTTTCTTTTTCATATGGTTCATTTAAAAATAGTTACGTAACTCTAAAGAGCTCTTGCTACAGAGTTTCTGCTTTGTAAACTGGATGAGGCCTTAAGTCATGAGACTCAGAACATGAACTTTTTTTTATCCAATTTTTAATTAGAACTTGGAAAGTAATTAACAGATTTAGTTCAACCACCTTAGAAAGTTCAAGCTTTACTCTGAGATTACATGATGTAAATTTGAGGCAGTTATGCTGTGGTTGTCATATGAAAACACTAAGTAGAATCTTCCAGAAGTGCTAAACAGAGCTCATGTTTAACTATGAAGTCACAATGCCTTTGCAACAATGCATAAGACAATGAAAATGGCTATACTCAGTCAGATCAGTGGTCTTTCCAGCCAAATGCAATGTAATCCAACAGTAGCCTGTGCCTGATACTTCAGAGGGAATGAACACAGCTGAGCAATTTTCAAGAGATCCATCCCTTATACCATCAAGTTCCAGCTACTGGCAGCTAGAGGTTTAGAGAAACCCAGAGCATTTAGGGATTTATCTTCAACAACTTATTTTGTTCTCTTTTGAACCTAATTATATGCTTAGCCTTTGCAATCCACTGGGCAATGAGTTCCAAAAGTTGATAGCGCATCCTCTGAAGAAGTACTTCCATACCTTTGTTCTATATCTTGTGTCTATTAATTTCATTGGTTGATGCCTGAATCTAAAATACAGGGTAAATAACACATACCATTCATGATTTTGTAGAGCTCAGTCAGATTCCCCCCTTTGTGGTCTCTCTTCAGAATTGAATAGTGGCAGTATTTTAATCTCTTTTTTCAAAAGGAAGCTGTTTCATACACTCAATCATTTTCGGACGCTCTTCTCTGTATTATTTCCCATTCTAATACAGGTTGAACCTCTTTAGTGTGGCACTTGTGGGAGATGACTGGTGCTGAATGAGAGAAGTTGCTGGACCACAGGAGATCAATATTGTCTAGCAGCATCATCAACACTTCCACTGCTTACAGGGATCTTAGAAGACATTTCGGGTAAATTATAGCTAAATATCAACATAGAACACTGTAAGCAAAGACAGGTGGCTGTAAACAAACTTCATGGGACCACCAGAAACTTGGCCACATGCAAGATAAGTGGTCATAGCTAACTAAAATCATGCCAGTTTACGAATGCTGCTCAAGGAGAGATTGCTAGACTAGAGAGGTTCAACCAGTATTTCTTTTTTAAGTTAGAGCAACCATGAACTGCATGAAGTATTCAAGTTGTGGTTCTATCATGGATTTATATAGTAACATTATGACGTTTTGTCTTAATAACTATCCCTTTCCTAATACTCTGTTAGCTTTTTTGCCCCGCCTGCTGCTGCGTACTGAGTGGATGTTCCCAGAGAGCTGTCCATAATGACTCCATGATTTCCTTCTTAACAATAAACAATAACAATAAATTTAGGCCCCATCATTTTGTATGTATAGCTGGTATTATGTTTCCTGGTCTGCATTACTTTGTCCTTACCAGCACTGAATTTCAACAGCCATTCTGTTGCCCAGTTTTGGGAGATTTCTCCATAACTCTTTGCAGTCTTCCTTGGACATAACTATCTTCAGTAATTTAGTATCATGAGGAATATTTGCCACTTCACTGTTTGCACCTTTTCAAAGATCATTTATGAATATGTTGAACAGTAAATATCCCAGAAAAGATCAGCGAGGGAGCCTGCTATTCATTTTTTCCATTGTGAAAACTGACCATTTATTACTACCCTTTTCTATCTTGCAACCCCTTACTTAGCCATGAAAGAACCATACCTCTTATCCCATGACTGCTTAGTTTGCTTAAGAGTGTCTGGCATGGGATCTTTTCAGAGGCTGTCTGAAAATCCAAGGCTATCATATACCCACTGGATCACCCTCATCCACATACTTGTTGACACTCTCAAAGAATTCTAAAAAAATTGGTGAGATATGATTTCCCTTTACAGAAGCCATGTTGACTCCTCAACAAAATATTATTGTTCATCTCTGCGTAACATAACCCTATTCTTTACTGTAGTTTTTAGCAGTTTGCTTGCTGCTGACACTAGGTTTACCTGCCAGGGATCTCCATTATCACCTCTGAATTATTTATTTTTAAAAAAAATAGCATACATTAGCTATCTTCTGGTCATTTGACATACAGACTGATTTAAACAGTAAGTTACATACTTCATTAATTTCATATTTGAGTTGCATTGGAGCTTACATAAATACCACCTGATTCTGCTGACTTCTTATTGTTTAATTTATTAATTTGTTCCATAAGCTCCTCTAAGACACCTGAATCTGCAATAGCTCTGCAGATTTGTCATCTAAAAGAATGATTTGGGGTGGAAACTTCTCCCACAGGCTAGGTCTACACTACACCGAAAGTCAATCTAAGGGATATAATTCCAGCTATGACAATTGCATAGCTGGAATCCATGTACCAAAGATCGATTTTTCTGGCCATCTACACATAGGGAAGTTGAAGGGAGAAATTCTCCCATTGGCCTCCCTTACTCCTCATGAGAATCAGTAGCAGCAGGGCTGACTGTACAGCCCTGATGGTTCGATTTAGCCTGTCCAGTTTAGGCATGCTAAATTGAACACTGGAAGATAGACCCTGAAGGATTCAGTCTTCAGGTAAGTGCAGACATATCCACATCCTTTGCAATGAAGATCAGTGGAAAAAATAATTTATCTAGATTTTTATAATCACTCCACTCACTATAACCTGACAAGCTTTCTTCTTTTTTCACTTTTTAAGAGAACTGGGGTATTTCTAGACACTGATGCTTCAAGACAATGAGCACCTCTTGACCGTTTCTACACGTGGCACTTGTTTGGAAAGTGGCTTGCTAATGAACGGCCCAGAAAATGCTAATGAGGCAGGGATGTAAATTTCAGGTGCCTCATTAGCATACGGTCACGTGATTTGGAGTCTGGAAGAAGCTCTTCTGGACCCCCAAATAGCGTGTAGAAGCACGACCCCCGGAATTTTCCAGAAGAAGGGGCTTCTGGAAGGAGGATTTCCTTCTGGGAGATCCCCTGGGGGCCACACTTCTACACACAATTTTGGAGTCTGGAAGAGCTTCTTCCAGACTCTGAATCATGTGACCATATGCTAATGAGATGTCAGAAATTTACATCCGTGCCTCATCAGCATTTTCTGGGCTGTTCATTAGCATGCCACTGTCAGAACAAGTGGCATGTGTAGAAATGGCCTTTGAGAGTGGGAATTAAGGGCACTCTGAATTTCTGAGAAGGTGAGGATTTCTCATATCCACCAATTACATTAGCAATTGCAGTGGCTTCAATTTTTCTTTTGATGGCTGAGATATGTTTAATACTACCCTGGTTTTTATTCATGTTTTATTTCTTTCATTGGTTTCAGGGGCCCATGAGTGAGTTCATCAGATAGTGTACATCAGCAGGTTATTAATCTAAGACTTTCAATAAAAATTAATAACGACTTAGTTCTTAGATCTACATCGAGTGAGGTGCCAGTGTGCACAGTTCATAGCCAACCATTTTCTAAATTAGGGGTTAAGGGGATGTAAATGATTCACAGTTGTTTGCCATGCCAAAGAGTACAAAAGAAACTCCCTTTCTTCTTCTGTCTTGCTTTTTATGGTTGTCTGTCCAGCCCCTCTTGCTCTACTCTGTGTCAATCAATTTCTCTCTCTCTTACATCCCTCCATTCTTGCTGCCCTTGTTCCAATGTCTGGTGCCTGGCCTTTCTGTGCTCTCCCTGTTGGCAACTGACCCATGTTTCCCATCTCTCATTCCTTCAAGTTTTTCTTCTCCACCATCTCCCCCACCAAAAGTTTTGACTAATTTGAAATATCCCGTTTTTTTTCTTTCCTGCCATTACAGATATTAGGAAGCACTTGCTGCCAGACACACACTTGACCAAGGGTGGACAATAATGTTCATGGGAGGGGCCACCCCAAGTATTTGGGTAAGTCAACATAGGCTGCACATTTCTATTATATTAATGGACGGGGTGCAGGGTCAGGGACAGCTTGCATACAGGAGGGAACTCCAAGCTGGGACAAGGGGCATGAGTGCAGGAGGAGTCTTGGGGTCTGTCAGGGAGTTTGGGTTCAGGAAGGGGGTCAGGAATGGGCAGGGGTTTGGGTACAGGCTCTGGCTGGGAGGCACTTACCACAGGTGGCTCCCAGGTAGCAGTGCATTAGGGCACCTCAGGTAGGCGGACTGCCTGCTGTGGTTCTGCCCTGCTCCTGAAAGTGGCTGGGTGCTTCTCGCATGTCTTTGTGGTCTCTTTTGGGTAGGAGAAGGGAAGGGAGAATGTGTCCCTGTGCAATGCACATGTCTGCAAGCACTGTCTCCCACCTCCCATTGGCTGGGTTCTGGCTAATGGGAGTTTTGAGGACCGTGCAGAGTTCGGGAGCAGTATGCAGAGCCTCCTACCCACTGCCACTAGGGGCACACACAGTTGTGCCAGCAGCAGCTGGCCACTGCTGGGAGTGGCATGGACCACAGAAGGCAGGCTACTATCTGCATGCCCTGCTGTGCTGTAGTCTTTCAGTGGCCCAGAGAGTAATAGCAGAGTGGGCAGAAATGTTAGATGGGCCAGATGTGACCCATGGGCCATATTTTACTCACATTTGCACTAAACTGCTATGAGCAGTAGCCAAGTCTCTGTGTTCTGGATCCACTAATGTGTATTGTGTTTCTGGAGACTCTGGTTTCTCTGGCACATTTTCTGGACACTGACTCCCAGGCCTGGTCTATACTAGGGAACAAATTCGATCCCAGACATGAAATTCTAGCTACACCAGTAATGTAGCTAGAACTGATAAATGAGAATCAACTTTCTGCCCTACTGTAGATTGGGGCTCTTTGGGCTCATGCCAATGTCTCTTACTCCATGCCAGTTGACCGCTGAGCCCAGAGAGATTGATTTTGCTACATCTTCATACACGTGGCAAAACAGAACTCCGAAAGATTAATCGTGGCACGTCGAACACCAGGTAAATACAGACATACCCCCTAGCCATATACCTCTTCTGAGAAATGAGGATCCTCAGCCCACCTGCTTGGGCCCTCCAGGACCAGATCTGACACCAGAGACACACCAGCTACCTAAGCACACCAATTTCCCTGAACTCCATCCCAAGGCATGAAGATTTTGGTTTATAGTTTAGCTCTCCCTAGGGCATGCAGCATTGGCAATGCAGCCCTTCACTCACAGTGCAGTCTAATCCTCCTATGCTTTTTATACTTAATGATGCAAAGCACAGGAGACTACAGAGCATACAAAACTCTAAACATCTGAAGCCACAAATGTCCCTCATTTTCTACTTTCTTCTTCTCTTGTGAGTCCTGGGGAACCATCTGGGGGTAGGAAAATAGGGTGTCTCCACCTCACACAGGCTGCTACATGGTAGCTAGTCTCTCCCAAGGAATCCCATACCCAGCAGCTGTTACCTTGCTTGCTCCTGTCTCATGCCTCTTCTGGGTCCTGTTTCTGTTTCTTTAACTTAACCTCACTTTTATTCTTCCAATTATTTTCTACTGCTCCCTTCTTCCTCCCGTTTCTCCAGAGGAACCAGGTAAATGGTTTGTTTCTAAGGATGCAGGTGTTTCTTTGCATAACTTCTGAGAAGCTACCATCCTTAACCTTAAGTATTTACATTGGTATCAGTCTGGAGTTTACATGCTACAGGGACTCTCAGCAATGGTGGACTCATCTATAATAAAGCAGTATTTCATAGTACAACTTCACAATATCAGTATTCAGAAACTGTACAGACAATACTAAGTCTTTGCAGCCCCTTCCCTTGAAGATGTCATTACCCTTCCTTTGAAGGAAGGAGATGTCATTTGACTCGTCTGTACAATGCATCCAAGGGGTTTTTCAAGTTGCATTGCAAGACGTGGTCTCGGAATACAGGAATCAGAAGGCGGCAAGCAGAGAAAAGGATTCAGGCAGCAGCGCCACAGCAACACAAGATAACTTCTTCCCCTACCAAACAGAATGTAATGGCCAGGTTCCTACAGCACTTGTATAGTAGCTGATAGCAGAGCTTTTGTATCATGGGCATGAAGATGTACAAAATGTCGGGTGGGCTCTGCTCAGCCGTGCTGACAGAGAAAAGGGACTGTCCTGGCTTTTTGTAAATACTCTTTAAAGATGATTTTAGATAATTAACTCTGCTTAAAGTGAAAATTGTTGGACATGAGAAATGTTAATGCTCCCAATGTCTTAAGCAAACCAACTTCCCAATGAGAAGAACTCATATGAAGTGAATGAGATGAATAAAATATTAAGCATCATGAAAATATACAAATATGGTTACCAGTGATACAGTACTTTCACCATATTGTCAATGATATATCATGCAATTATTTGGCTTTCATTTACACTGGGAATTTTATAACTTAATAGGCTACCAAGCATGACATTGAGAATTAAACTATATATCACAAACACAAAGGTTTATGTGAGTTTTCTATGAGAAATAGGCTTCAATCATTATAGGGTATAAATCTCCAATGATCCACTGATTATATTAATTTCTAAACAATTTTATTTGTTTAACCAAATTTAAGATATCTTCATGTAACAGAAATAAACAATAGTGCAAGTGAAATCAAACAAATTTAAATCAGGTTTTATAAACAAGGGAAAGAGAAAAAGGCTTTATTTGAAGTCTGTGGGGGAATATTCAGGCTACAAGAAAGGTTTATGAATCGACTCTGACCACAATTACACTCGTCACATAGGTTTAAATCCACCAAGTTTGAAGTATGAGTGACCTTTATTTACACTGGTTTGAGATCAAAATCAAGGACCACAATCTAGTTAAAATTTGTAAATTATAGTACCAAATGGAGATATACATATGAGTAACATATAGTTCTGTCATGCATTTAACTGCCCATGGGTAGTTACCCTCTTCAACTCATCTGCTTACAAAATTATCTGGGTTTGCTGTAGTACATGAACATAGTATCCCTGTAAACCATCACCTTCTCCTTGTAACATTGATAGTACTGGATAGTGAGATCATGGAAAGTGAAAAGCCACTTCCTGTTCAGTAGACTCCTTCCATACCCAATAAGACATTGGTAATGTAATAAGAGATCAGTTGGGTGAAGGGTATGCAAGGTCATCCTTCATTACAGCTAAAGCAGTGGACTGGGGGAATTACATGTAAACAGAAGCAAGAGGCACCCACATTTTTGGTATATAACCAGCCCCTGCCATTTGTGCAAATGTCTTCATCAATTGCACTATGATGCCATCAACCACTTTGTCACAAAAGTGCATTTTAATAAAGCCAAATGCAAAGGTGCATATCTAGAAACAAATCTTAGAGGGCCAGTCATGCTAGTCTGCAGCTTCACAAAAAACAAGTAGTCCTGTAGCACCTTAAAGACTTATTAGCTAATGACTTTTATGGGTAAGGCCCTCTTCATCAGATCTGGAGCAGATAAGAATCCAGGATTATATAGCCAGGATACAGAGGAAGGGAAGAAAGGAGGAGAAGAGGAAGAAGAGGGTTTTTCTTTTCCTCTTCTCCTTTAGTTAGCTTTTAAGGTGCTATAGGTCTGCTTGTTTTTGTGGTATCTAGAAACAAGGAATGCAAGCCAAAAGGGCAGTATGAGAGACTGTATCCTGGGAACCAGTGAATCTGAAAAGGGTTTAGGGGTCATAATGGTAACGCAACTATACCTGCACTTTGAGTGCAATTGTGTGACAAAAGAGGGTTAATGTTATCTGGGGGTGGGGGAATACCCAGGGCAGTCATGAGCAGCAAGGTAATTTTACATTTGTGAGACCAATACTAGAATGTTTCATCTTGGGGACTTAACTGAAAAGGCTTGAAGATATTTCTTTATTTTCAATTATTTTGCCAGACAGGAATCAACTTTATATTGAATGTCAGATTAATATGGGCATTTATATGAAAGACAAATAGGATGTGACTAAAATAGGGGACCCCTGAGATTATTTAAAAAAAATCATATTCAGCACCTCATTAGCATTCTGCTGGCTGTGGCACTTTGAAAGTGCTGCATTTCGCTCACGCACAGCTTGTCTACATGGGGGGGAATATGGGAGATTTTGATGTTTGCAGGGTCCCCTCAAAAGGACCCCTGGGTAGATGAGCCACGTGAGAGCAATATGAGGCACTTTCAAAGTGCCATGGCCAGCAGCATGCTAATGAGGCACTGAATTTTCATTTCAGCGCCTCATTGCTACTCTTCAATTTGGCCATTAGCATGGCCATTTCGAAGTTTTTTCTCAGTGTAGATGTAGCCACTGTATTAACCTAGGCTCACCATGCATTCAAGTACTTATTAGATCAGGCACTCCAACAGGATATGTCAGGATAATTCAGGGTTTTTTTTTTTGCAGTAGCAAGGTCATGTGTGAGGAGTAGGGAAAATGCTTTCTAATCACCTGATCAAGAAAGAAGCTTTATAATCTGATGCTGCACTTCATGGTTGGTTTAACAAATGATTAAAACTAGGGACTTATTCTAAAAGCTCAGATATTGTTCACAGTCAAAAGGAGGATATTTAACTTGGTGGACTGATGGCCTGAATATGTATGGAAAATCCCACATCCCCACTCATCACATATTACTTGCATGACCAGTGGCTACAGTTTATGCTGTATTTTGTTCAAATGAGCATTAATTACCATATATTTTTATTTTCATCAAATCAAATATTAGCAAAAAAAATCAACTACCATATTGGGGGAAGGATGGAGGGGTGAGGGGTGGGAGAAGAAAAACCTGATCCAAACCCCAGACCTCACATGTACAACAAGTTGTGTGTCTGCACAAATCCAAGGAATAGACATTTTAAATTAAAACAAACAAAAAACAAAAACAACTGGTAACTGAAAATTACTCTAGAGAATAAAAATTTTATGTTCGCATTAAAATATAGGAAATAAAGAAATACAAATCCAGTAGGTACAGACAATCTGCATAAATTATACTGTATGGAAATTTCTATGGCCCTTGAGCATTAGTAACTTATGCACTTTCTTGTTCCTTAATTTGTGATTATTTAATGCGTGAAAAAAAATGAAGAAGATGAAGAAAGAGTTGAATCAGGGACCTACTTTCCAATCAGGTTATTATTTTTAGAACCTTGATTCCAACTAAATAAGACAGAATTTCTTTTTATAATTGCTTTTAAAAAGCCTAATTAACATCAATATGCATATGTGAGTTTTGGTTCTAGTTAATCTGAGCATTCCAAAATAGCATACATTTGTTGTGAAGTGATGATAATATTGATGGGTGAAAGTTATACTACAAAGAAATTATTATGAATTTACCTTCATTTCATAACAATCAAAAAAAGGCTATAAAACCACACACAGAAGGATCCCTTCATCAGCTGTTGGAAGGTACCGAATATTTAACAAGACACAGACATATCACATTCCCATTAAGAAGCAAACAACACATTTTCTAGCTGACTCTGCAGACTGTATGGGTGAATTATTAGGTACAAAGTAATTAGAATCAGTCTTAGCAGAAGTGCCACTTATTTGCCCTGAGTGATCTAACTGACACAAATGAGGAACACAGGTTAAAATAAAAGCAAGTCACACCAATCAAAAGAGTGTTTCTTGATGGTGTAAAGTCAGCTCCAAGTTAAATAGGTGCCCACCAACAGTAACCAAGGAGAGAATTTGATCTAACTATTCAAATACTCCAATGTTATTAAATATCAGCAAGAGGACAGCAAGAGCATACTGAAGGCCTTGCATGATGTCAACATGGAAGTCACCAAAGTTACAGATACAGAATTAAATCCTAACCCTAGAGAAGCCTAAAAGGAAGCTAATTAAGCTCCCCTCGGTGTGCATGTTATGCCAATTCAGATTCCATCTAGAATGAACTGGCTATACATTCATAGAACCAGATTCAAGGGTGAAATGTAATTCAGATCACCATACAATACCTATCATCCATCTATATTGACTTAATCTCCGCTCTATCTTCTCTTACTCTACTGATGTCTAAGGGACGGTAAATTATTGTTCCATATGCATCTAAGGCCAAGCCAAGGTTGTAAGAAGAAATACGTTAAAGTAGTTTCCACCCTATTTTAATTATATCTTCTTCCAGGTCTTTGCTGTGTAATTTACACCAGGTCTTTGCTATGTAATTTACACTGACTTAACTCCCTTAGATATCAGTAGAATGGATGTAATCAGCTCTAAAGCTGAATGAGCATAAAGGAATCTAAGTTGCAAAGTGGTCTAGTACATATTCAAAGAGACATTATTAAGGGATTAGAGCAAAGTATTTCACTGCAAAGAAAAGATAGGAAGTATGGCAGACGACCGTGCTGGCTTAACCAGAAGATTTTAAAAGGAAGCCTACAAAAAGTGAAAACGAAGTCATTACAAATGATGATGCAAGCACATTTTAAAAGTATGTAGATGCAAAATTAGAAAGGCCAATGCAAAAACAAGCTCAAAATTAGCCAACAGACAAAGCATAACAAGAAAACATTCTGTACATATATTAGAAGCAAGAGGAAGACCAATGACAGGACAGGCCCATTACTCAATTGAGAGGGAAAACTATCACAGAAAATGTGGAAATGGCAGAGGTGCTTAATGACTTTGTTTCAGTGATTGGATGCCTAACATACTGAATGCTGGTGAAAATGAGTTAGGTTCAGAAGTTAGAGTAAAAGAACAAGTTAAAAATTACCTAGACAAGTTAGATGCATCCTCTGACATTCGTTGGTGCTGTAAGATGATGAAAGGAAGTGTGATGCATACAATACAGGACCGTCAGGAAACAGGAAGAGGAGGACAGACAGATGAAACTAGACCACGGCTTCAGCAACCAAATCTCATCTACAATTATATCCTAGATTATGTAACCTATTACAAAACTGGGTTTAGCTCCATTACTAACGTTCTTGGGTGTCATAATGATTACGTGGAATAGAGGAGTGGATTTGGTCCAACCTGAGCTAGCAGCAATATAATATTTTAGTGATTTAAAGAGCAATTCTATGAATTAAAATAAAATCTAGATCCTGATTTGCCATGCATTTCAACAAAGAAAGCTGAGGTAGCTCAAACACCAAACTTTCATTCAACCTGATCACAGGCTTGTCCATTCCTCTACCTCTCCTTCTCTCTCCCGGATCTGCTCTTTATTTTTGTGTATACAAGTGTGTGTATCTTGTTATCTACCACGCAAACACACAGGCTATGTCTACACCAAAGAGTTTTGTTCACAAAACCCGTGAAAAATCCACATTTTCTAGGCATTCTTTTGACAGTAAATCAACAGAAATTGGCACTTGTGCCACTTCCCCTATCTCCCTAAGCTGTCTGTTGGTTAGGCAAAATAAGCCACGCTCTCTAAGTTTGCTCTCATAAAACTAGGCTTTTCATTCCTCAGATCATCCTAGTGTGCCTTCTCTGGACCTTTTCCAGTTAGGCTCCTAATCTGTTATGTCTGTGCCATATGGGCTACGTCTACACGTGCCCCAAACTTCGAAATGGCCATGCAAATGGCCATTTCGAAGTTTACTAATGAAGCGCTGAAATGCATATTCAGCGCTTCATTAGCATGCGGGCGGCAGCCGCGCTTCGAAATTGATGCTCCTTGCCGCCGCGCGGCGCGTCCAGACGGGGCTCCTTTTCGAAAGGACGCCGCCTACTTCGAAGTCCCCTTATTCCTATGAGCTCATGGGAATAAGGGGACTTCGAAGTAGGCGGCGTCCTTTCGAAAAGGAGCCCCGTCTGGACGTGCCGCGCGGCGGCAAGGATCGTCAATTTCGAAGCGCGGCTGCCGCCCGCATGCTAATGAAGCGCTGAATATGCATTTCAGCGCTTCATTAGTAAACTTCGAAATGGCCATTTGCATGGCCATTTCGAAGTTTGGGGCACGTGTAGACGTAGCCACACAGACCACAACTACTTTTTATATATCTCAAATCATGAAGAAAAGCCTATAAAAATTGAGGAACTCTGCTTAGACTATATCATCTCTATGCTACTTCCACCTTTAATCAACTGTCATAGGACTCGGGCAGCTCTAAAAAACTTTGTGATATATTTATTCTGCAGAAAAAATATACTTACTTGTATCGCTGGCCCGTTGCATGACCTTGGGTAAGTTACTTAACTTCTCAGTGTTAAAGTTTATTCATTTGTTAAAGATAGTAGTAATAAAACTTGAGCTATCTACTTCAAAAGAGGCTTAATTACTTAATATATGCAAAGAGATTTGACATCTGAGCATAAAACAAACCAGATAAGTGCACATTATTATTAGCATGCATGCATTAACACCCTTCCTCCATTAGAAACTTGAATTTCTTTTTAGTGCAATACTAGCATTTTCTGTGACCTTTATTAACATACCAAATTAAAATTCTTTACTTTTATGAATGCACCTTACTTTGGTAGAATGAAGCGATGCCAGTCTGAAGTAGATTAGACCATACTAACTCCCGGAAATACGTCCAAGGTTATTGAACTTCCCAAATGCAGCTGACATGATACTGCCACACAGTTAACTTTACCTTCCAGTTTATATAGGGTACTGCATGACTCACTTCTGAAATATTATAGCTGATGGAATAAATGTAGAAAAAAAGCCCTAAAAAAGCCAACAATCCAGAAGTCTCTATACTTTACCTCAGTAAACTTCATACAAAAATTTAACTTGGAACATATGGCATTTAATGGTTATAATTATCTAACTTTGGCTAGGGTAAGTAACATTTTAAGATTCACAGCAAGCACAATCATCAATATTTATAGGCTAAGAATATTAAATGATAATCAAATCAGGGCTGCTGTATTTTTCCTTAATTATGTGACTAAGGTACACGTGGCCAGGGATTAAAGAAATTTAAAAGCTGGAAATTCCAGCATAAAGCTTCTACCTCCAGAAAAGACTTGAAAATCACAATTTGATCCTTTATGACAAAGTTGTATTGGTGAACAGTAGAGATCGGAATAGTAAACAACAGTCAGGAAAAGACAAGATGAACTCTTTTTACTAAGGATTCATGGAGCCCTGAAGTAGTACAAGACACAGATAATGTAATGTTTGACCTGCATTTTTAGTATTTCAGCAAATTTTCATTCACTACTACTCAACTAATTACTTAATTGTAAAAACCCGAAGTCAGGCATGATTACAGTATTTGTATACTTGGCTCTCTTGCTTCCTGTTGTTGGCTGTAATGCGGAAATAATTCAACTACTGAACTCTAAGCACCCTGAAAACAAGAATGAAAACAATAAAACTTCCCTAAGGAGGCTGCACATCCCAGGTCATTGGTGGTTTGACAAAGAGCTACCTATCTTTCATGAAAGCTAAACTCTGTTTTGCATGCCTTTGTTTGCCGGAGGAGTGTTTCCATGGATGTTTTTCCTTAAGCACATATAAAAAAATGCTCGGCATATTTTTCGAATTCAGAATGCTTTTTGTAATTATTCCATTTCCCCAAACTAAAAGGATGTTACAAACACACAAGAAATATTTCATAACTATTAAACAAAAATAAAAATACAGTAGAAAAAAATGACTCAAATTGGCTGTGACAGGCGTCTACATGTCTTTTAGAAAGCCAATTTATGTGACTGAAGCTTGCTGAAATAAGCACAATTGTTCATTTGGTTGAATGACGCACTGTCAAAAAATCATTTTCCATTGTTTATTCCTTTGTTATTTCATGCAAACCATTTATAATAATTGGGACTGAAAGTATCAATGCTATTTCTTCTTAACTACTTGTCAACCTTCTTTTTAAAATATGTTCAGCTTATGTGAGAAATAATTATTCATTCTGATATATCAATGGCAGATGCTTAAATCAATCGATTTTTTGTTAAAACCCTCAAAAAAAAAGATTCAGCCCTTATAGGAAAAACATTGGTTGCTATTATTATGCAGCTATATTGGGCAAAGGACATCTCTACACAGCGTCTGAAAGGGTGTTCCCAGCAAAGGTAGCCAGACACATGCTAGCCCTGTTCTAGCCAACATGCTAAACACAGCAATATGGTTAGGATCTCATGGACAGCAATTCCAGTTAGCTGCGCAAGAACAATCCTGCCTTACTCCCTGGCAATGCAGCCCAAGCTGGAGCCTGTGTCACTGAGCTCACATGGATAATTTTATTGCACTGGCTTGAACAGAGCTAGTGCAGGTTTGTCTACTCATCCTAGGAAGTACCTTATTGCTGAACAAAACAAAAAAGCAGTCCTGTAACACTTTTAAAAACCAATATTACTTATTAGGTGATGAGCTTTCATGGGACAGACCCACTTCTTCAGATACGGAGAATAACCGATAACTGAGAGTCCACCCATAACTCTAAATGTGTTTCTAGCAGCACGAGTGATGTAAAAATGGTGTCACATAACTGTTGGCAAACCAGAAAAAACAGAGTTAGCATATATTTTGGCAAACTTAAAAGTTTTCCCATTTCCCATATTAAAGGACCTGACGTAGCACCGAGGAGACAAGCCATAATTAATAAGATAATGTACTAAACCAGGCAAAGGCTAAGGCTACGTCTGCACTACCCAGAAATCTACTGGTCAATCTTCCAGATTTTGATTTCACATGCTCAGTAGGTATGTGTGAAATAAAACTATTAGGGTCTCCAGTTGACCCTGCACTCTTCAATATCACAAGGAGAAACTCTCCCGTCGACCTCCCTCTTTGAGGATGCCCAGGTATGTTGATTATAGATAAGTCGATTCCAGCTATGCAACTGCTGTAGCTGGGATTGCATATCTATAATCAACTTTAAGTTCTAGTGCAGACCTGGCCTGAGTTATAGTACTTTTCCTAGTTACATTTTCCTGTTTATTATAGCCAATAAACACAAGGGGATTTTCAAAACTGCCTAAAATTTAGGCGCTCAGGTCCCATTGATATTCAATGATTTTTGTTTAGACACCCCACACCTATTTTTTAAAAAATGTTTTTAATAGTGTGTAACATTTTCAGATGTAAAGTTTCTTGGGTCTATGATGTAGCATGAATTTTAAGGTAAAGTTCTCTCATCCTTAACAAAATCAATGGACATTTTGCTTGATCAATGACCAAGCCACAGAATTCAGCCCCAGGCAATTATGAGTAAGTCAGAAATGGCATTATTGAAACCACAGACCAGAGAGGCTGGCCTTTCTGCTCATTTTAGATTGGATGAAGTGTGTTCTATCAAGAGATTGCTCACACACAGCTTTCCAAATTGCTTTCACCAGATTTGTGTGGCTCTAATACACTGAACAGATCCACACTTCCATAACCTGGACACAAATACACTAGCAGATGGGAAAGAAACCATCTGCATTGCTGCATATGGGGTAACGTGACTTCACTGGATATAGACTGCAAAATCTTCTAATTTGGCCCACCACACAGCCTTCAATAGCCTGGCCATCTCAGTAAGCTATTTATAGAGTTTAGAGGACATAACCTGAAAGGAATCATAGCCTAGCTATAGGAAAGTGAGCTAAAAGCACTTTAACTGATGATTAGCACCTAAAAAAATCTCCATGAAAGCATTTTTTCCTCAAAACACTACAAGATTTGCCTCCTGATAAAAACAGGTCTAATATCACCAAAACTTGTGTCAGACTTTTTAAAAGAAGAATTTTATGTCATCCCTTTCACAGATGCATAAAGATTAAGTTCTTCGGTCTCTGTCCTTGCTATGGTTCCAGGACTGTACAGCTGACTGTGTAGTGCAGAACAGAAGTTCTGTTGATACACAGCTTAATGGTGTTTTAGGTTAGAGTCTGTGTTTTCATGAACAATTTTTAGAGTCACTGATTTGAGAAATAGTTTACAGATACTTTCTCATTTCACTTTTGGAACAGAGTCTCATTGGGATTGCAATTTAATTGGACAGGGAAGGGAAAGAAGTTTCAAGAAGTTAGGCCACTAGCTCTCCTACCCCTATGCAAATACTGTTATCAGATTTTTATGCATATATTGAACAAGATACAGTATCTGATGCAACACTTTTATTTTCTGTTACAGATTTGTTTTTATTAAATGAAAGAATTAGTGCCTTTCTGTACATACTGGGTATTTCATTTAATTGCATATCAAATGTGCTAATTACTAAGCAGAATATGTATTTTCTTGTTTAATTTTTAGGGTAATTAATATTTCGATAAAATATTTGCTATTATTAATGCAGTCAGTATGAAGGTCTCATTTTGCTATGATCTGATCATAAAAAAGGTCCTTGGGTTAAAAAATACACAATCTAGAGTTCCACGCAAAGATTTAACGCATTAGCTCTATTGAAGTTAATGGAACTTAAGTACATGGTTATGACTGTACAGGATCAGGTCCTAAGACAACAAGTAATATAGGACAGGTTAGTGAGAGGGATATTATCACAATGTCTGTCTAGTTAAATTAAGATCTTAATCTTTCCTCCCAAGCCTGCCCTGCTACTTCCTCTCTCTATCCTTATGGACAACATCACCACTCTGTCTATTTGTGAGGCCTATAACTGGGTGTCAGCTTCAACTCAGATCTCTCTCTAGGTTCTCACATCCAGATTATGCCCAAATCGTGCAGATTCTTTCTACATAGTATCTGTAAGGAACTGCCTGTTTTATCCACACAGCCTAAACTCTTGTTCTGCCTCTCATCATTTCACATCTCAATTAATGCCACATCCTTTTCCTCTCACCTTGAAAAAAGCAGTTGCTCCCTGTTCCTAGCCCACATTTCACCCATGTCCTCTCTTTCTCTTTGCATCCTTCCTTTGGCTCCCTGTCCTCTATCACACAGTCATAAGCTGCTTGCCAAAATATTCATAGCCCTTCATAGTCTTTCCCCACTCTTGTCTTTCACTGCGCTGTTGATGATCACCTTCAATCAGACTATGATTCAGCCTCCACTATCCAACTGTGAAGTTTTCAGATGAGCATCTTTTTGCTTTCTCCCATCCTTCTCAACACTGTGGGCACGAGATCTGTATAAACCACCACATAAGTACTGCATTATCTTCTTTCAAATCCCCCCAGAAAATTCTCCTTTGCTTTGAGGACTAAAGAAAAAAATAGTTGGGCTGCAGGTGTACTCTGACCACTGTCCATCATCAGTACTGTCTCATTGTTTCCTTGTACATCTGTACAATCTGACTATAAAACCAAAGATGGGTAATCTCTGTGGGGCTGGGACCATTCTTTTGTTTTGTATTTATACAGAACCTAGCACAGTGGGGATCTGATCCATCTCTAGCCCTATGGTAATCCAAATCCAAATAAACAATAGAATATTATGCTGTATATAAGTGCATATGCTATAATACTCTCTTATGCTGAGTATAGAACAACAGGTTAGAACAAAATTCCTGGCACCCTCTGCCTCATGACAAGGAGTAAATGTGTTTCCAAAGAGCAAGGTTGAAGGCCTTCAAATTTATCATTCATCTGTTTACTTGTGGAAGCAAAATGCTTTACTATAACCATGATACAAGGAGGCACAAGCTGACAAATATACACAGCATAGAGGTTCATACTAAAGGATCTGTTGTAAAGGATTCTCTTTTGGTTCTAAAAACCAGAATTAAGGTATAGCATTCAACATGTATAATCTGAACTATGACTTTCCTTCAGCTTATGCATACTTTTTAACTTCAAGCACATGAACAATCCTGTCAGATAAGCTTTTAACCATGTACTTAAGTCTCACAGGCTACGTCTACACGTGAAGCCTACTTCGAAGTAGCTTATTTCGATGTAGCGACATCGAAATAGCCTATTTCGATGAATAACGTCTACACGTCCTCCAGGGCTGGCAACGTCGATGTTCAACTTCGACGTTACACAGCACCACATCGAAATAGGCGCAGCGAGGGAACGTCTACGTGCCAAAGTAGCACACATCGAAATAAGGGTGCCAGGCACAGCTGCAGACAGGGTCACAGGGCAGACTCAACAGCAAGCCGCTCCCTTAAAGGGCCCCTCCCAGACACAGTTGCACTAAACAACACAAGATCCACAGAGCCAACAACTGGTTGCAGACCCTGTGCATGCAGCATGGATCCCCAGCTGCAGCAGCAGCAGCCAGAAGCCCTGGGCTAAGGGCTGCTGCACACAATGACCATAGAGCCCCGCAGGGGCTGGAGAGAGAGCGTCTCTCAACCCCTCAGCTGATGGCCGCCATGGCGGACCCCGCAATTTCGATGTTGCGGGATGCGCAACGACTATACGGTCCCTACTTCGACGTTGAACGTCGAACTAGGGTGCTATTCCTATCCCCTCATGGGGTTAGCGGCTTCGACGTCTCGCTGTCTAACGTCGATGTTAACTTCGAAATAGCGCCCGACACGTGTAGCCGTGACGGGCGCTATTTCGAAGTTAGTGCCTCTACTTCGAAGTAGCGTGCACGTGTAGACACGGCTACAGACTTCAATGAGATTGATCTTAGGTGCTTTTCTTCATAGTGGGTTAAGGGAAATCAAGTGAGGAACATGTATGTTTGTTGAATACTGGACATTACCCTCCCTTAGTTTTTGGTTTAGTGTAAATTGGTGCATTTCAAAATCAAACTATTCTTCAGAAGTATCTTCATGACCTTCATGGAAAGTTTATTTCTATCACAGATTATTTAGCAGTATTAAAGAAGGATGAGTTCCATCATAAGCTGGGAAAAGCACTTTAACCCCTCCTTCTGCCTGATGGCAAAAATTACTGAAAGTTATCTGAAAATATCCTTCAGTACACCAAGCTAGCTGGATTGTGTCATAGCACACCTTGTTACTTTGTGCTGATGCATGTATGCCAGACATGGAGGTAAAATAAGGCAACATAACATTACACAATCACAAAGAATTAGAATTTTCAAAAGGATGATTTCTCTGAACTCAACAGGATCTTGGAGTTACAAATATCATGGGAATGTTCGCAGATAGGTTTTCAACATATTAGAATGTCTTAAAAAACCCATAGTCCAAAAGGTACCACCCCAGAAAGTGCTGAGCTGTGTTCCTCTAATTTTTTCCACCCATGAGTGGAATGAATTTTCTTATGTACACCAATATGGAGGTGATATGTGACACAACACCTTCACATTGGTGCATGTAACAATATTCATATGGTTGGGGTGGGGCCAAGGGATTCTGATGGTGTGAGTGGGCTTATGCCTGGGGCAGAGGGTGTAGGGACTGACCTTGGGGTGGGGCTGAGGATGAGGGGCTCAAAGCCTGGATAGAGAGTGGGGTTCAAGGTTGTGAGGGTTCCAGCCTGGGGTAGGGTCAGGGATGGAGCAGAGGGTGTGAGGGCTTCAGCTGGGGTGCACATTATAGGGTGGGGCTGGGTTGAGGGATTTGGGGTGAAGGAGAATGCTTCAGGGCTACTGTGAGGTGACAGAGATTCCACAAACTCTCTTTCTTCATAGCAGTACCTAAGCTGGGGGGAAATCACCTCTCCCCACTGTGGCCGGTCTGGGACTGGGACAGCGGGATAAATGTCCCTTCCCCACCCCAAGCCAGGTCTCCTTGGAGCTGGGGCAGGGATGTTCTGGCCAAGGGAAGTCCAGGGCCAGGATGCCATGGCTGTGGCTGGGTTCAGTCCAAGGATGTGCTGCCCCAGCGGCAGCAGGTCCAGAACCAGTCTGGTCAAGTTCTGGTCAGACCAGCATCTGAAGAAGTGAGTTAACTCACGAAAGCTCATGCTCTAAACTTTTCTGTTAGTCTATAAGGTGCCACAGGACCCTTCGTTGCTCTGGTCAAGTTGTGGCAGTTCTGGGGTTGGAACAGGGATGCCCCAGCTGTGGAAGGGCCAGGACCGGGCTGTCCCAGTCATGCTGGGTTTGAGCCAGGGAAGAGGTACCCGAATCACAGCAGGTTTGTGCTTTTATGTAAAAGATATTTATGTAATAAAACAGTCGTACTTATCAAAATTCTGTTGGACTGGAGGAAGACAGGACTTTTTAAAATGTCATTGTGTTCTCTTTTGAAAGACCTGTTGTAATCCACAATATTTTTTTCCTGATGAAATTACTTACAATAATTTTTCTGATCTTAGGCACCAACTTCTCCCCTAGCCAGGGGCAGCTCACTCCCCGATTCCAGGACCTATGACTACTTCACCCCTTCCTCAAGCCACCACCTTTTCCTAACCCTACTCTATCCCACCCCTTCCCCCAAGCCTTATTCTCATTCCACCTCTTCCTGCACGCATGTTCCATTTCCATGCTCGCTCCTTTCCCCTGCCCTCCCAGAGCTCCCTGAACACTGTGAATCAGCTATCTGCAACATTCTGAAAGCACTGGGAGGGCAAAGAAGGATGGGAGATGGGACCACCTCTGGATGAGAGGCCTAGGGCGGAGCTGGCTCCCAGTAAGTGCTCCACACTCACTAATTTTTCTCTGTGGGTCACTCACAAAGACAGTGCCTATGGTTCTTATCAGAGTCTTTGGCATACCTGTTGGAATGCTCATAATGTTAAAAACATCCCAAGAATTATATTCACCAAGCAACAGTGTCTCCTGAGCCATATAGTTTTGATCTTATATATGACATGCAGTAGCACGGAGAGTTTTCCAGCACCACTGGTCTTTATTTCTTGAAAAGCCACGTACCTTTCAGTTAGGACACATCCCAGTTTTTTTCCTTTTAAATAATCAGGATCCCTGAGGAACGATAGCAGTCTTGGGACACTGCCCTTTATGGTGTCATCTGAATGGCTCAACTATTCTGTTTATTGTTGAAATAACTTAATTTGATGGGTTGTTTGCTTCCTCTGTTTATGTATTTCTGCTATTTTGCCGCAAAAATAAAGTGAGCATTTATGATTTCCAGATTACTATAGTCATCAGTAAATATATCAAGACTTTTTCCATGTACACAAAGATGAGCAATTTAATAAAAAGGCATATAACACTCTATCGCACTCAATATTTGTGTCCTGTATTTTGATTTATAAACAAAAACAAAATTTCCGGAAAATATTCAGTAAACACATTTATAGTCAGAGGATTAACATCACAACTAAGGAGACATTAATATTCACAACAGGATACTTATCTTTAAGGGACTATTAGCATTCCCATTTTCTTTCATTTTTTATTTTTGCTTTCAAACACAGAGCTTGATTTCAGACAAACTCTTCTGAGTCTCTTAATAATCTACAAGTAAACAGCCAAATGGCCATGAACTGGAACTAACTTGGTGGTAATACAGAGAAGTTATAAAGGCTTTGGGAATGAGACAGAAGAGAACAGGAAATTGCACTGATAATAGTACAATACGAGATTCTTCGCAAAGCTGTGGTAAGTAGGTAAAATTACTTTGACCTTCCTCAGTCTTATTATAGAAGTTTTACATTCACCTCTTTATGAATTGCATATTTGTATATATAATAGTTTGTGACAGAGACAGATTAGATGCATATATAAAACCATAGCAGGGAGTTCCATTAATTACCGTTAGTGAATGTGTAACTGGTGATGGTGACCAATGACCTTTAAAACACAGACAACTGTTTCAAAGTGAAAACTGTTCCAAATATCCTGGATCAAAACTGTGCCTCAGATATAACAGAAGAAATGGCAAGTTTTATATTTGCTTCAACTAATCTGAATAAATCATAACACTTTGCCACAATTCAAGGCAATGTGCAGCAAGGTTGGATAATAAGCAGCCCAAGGGTCAGATGCAGTTCACCAGGATTAACCTTTGGCTGGCCACCAGAAACTTTATTTACCTGTGTGTCTTTAAGTATGATCACTTGCCGCTCCTGTTGGCTGGAGCAAAGGGATCTGTAGGAAGTGACATGCCAGTCTATACAACTTCCTGTAACTCCCATTGGCTGTTAATGTTGAACTGCAGCCAACGGGAGACGCAATAGGCTGTATCTGTGGACACATGGGCAAATAAAGAGTTGGTGGCCAGCCGAACACTAACCTTGGCAAAATGCTAATGGCCTGCAGGGCGCTTATTGACAATCCCTGATGTATAGTGTGGCTAGCAATTGAAAACAGTGTCAAGCTTTGCAACTCAAAATCTAATTAGCAGAGCTCTGCAAAAAAACACACCACCAACAAAAATGTTTTTACTCTCCAGTCCTAGCTATGCTGTGCTTACTTGAGTGCTATTTTATCTCCAGTTTAACAAACAACATGGGCCATGGCTCTCAGAAGTCATTGGCAGCATTTCTATTTACATCACTGGCCAGAAAAATGTTTTGAGACCTTAATTTCATTAAGAATTATTAATAAATAAATAACTACGGAAGTAACTGACAAACTAAGTTCTCAGATAACAGATTTTTTGAAACACTTCCAAATTGTACGCTGGCTCATATACCCTGTGTAGCCCAATTAATTTAATTAATTAAAGGGATTTATATGGATTAGAGCTCGAAACATAATCAAAAAGTAATGTGTATCTTGATTTCTCTGTTTTACTTTTTACTGAGAAATTGCACCTTCATTACTTTTAACAAACAGGAATAAACAACCTGAAAAATAATGATGTTATATTACTTCTGGAGATGATATTAATTCAAGTAAGTACAGCACAAGAATGAGGTGGGGAAAAGAGCTTTCATTTTCTTTTTTGCTTACGTATACAAAAATAGCGATTTTTTTTTTCAATCCAGAACTAGACCTAACTCAAGTGAAAACAATCACCACAAAATATTATCAAGTCAGATAACACATTAGAATGCCACTGACATGTTTCAGTCAGTTACTAAGGATTCTAGTAGAAATAAATTTCAATTATGTTCCAGTTTTTAAAGTAAACTTTAAACTTTAAAAACACCTTGGGACCTTAAATTTGTACTGTGAGAGCCGCTAACAATTGGGACTGAATAGAGACATTGGGTTTATAGACTCTGCTAATAAGCCATAACTCATTAACAATTCCCTACCCCAGGCTCTCTGCCTGGCCCCCACACCAACCCTCACATAACAACTGGAGGGACATTATTGGACCACTTTATTTTGAATGGTCCCTCAACCACTGGTGTTAACTACTTCTGCTAAACCATTTCTTTCACCTTGTATTTAGCTATGACCTTCTCAGGCTTTGTCTGTATTTCTAAAATTAAAGGGCTGCTGTGGCACATTTGCCATGGCAGTGAATATAAGAACGGCCATACTGGGTCATACCAAAGGTCCTTCTAGCTCAATATCCTGTCTTCTGACAGTGGCTAATATCAGATGGTCCAGAGGAATGAACAGAACAGGTAACCATCAATTGATCCCTCCCCTGTGACCCATTCCCAGCTTCTGTCAGAGGGAAGCTAGGGACACCATTCCTACCCATCCTAATAGTCATTTGTGGACCAGTCCTCCATGAATGTATCTAGTTTTATGAACCCTCTTAAAGTCCTGATCTTCACAACATCCTCAGGCAAGGCATTCCACAGTTTGACTATGTTGCATGAAGAAATACTTCCTTTTATTTGTTTTAAACCTGCTACCTGTTTATTTCACTTGGTGACCCCTATTTCTTGTGTTATGGGAACAAACAAATAACTTTTTTTTTTTTACTTACTTTCGCCACACCAGTCATGATTTTATAGATCTTTATCATATCCCCACTTAATCTACTGCAACCTGCTGCATTCAGGGTGTTTTTTTTCCTACACCTCTGAGTGAGACAGTGCAGTACAGTAGCAGTGTAGATTTAGCCTTAGTGTGTTTCCCAGGCTGGGAAAAGAGCAATTTTTATTTAATCTTGAAAGCTTCTCTCTCTCCAAAAGAGGATGGACTAGTAAAAAAGATATTATCTCACCCCCGCCTTCACCTTGTCTTCAGAAGGGCCAGTCATTTTAGATATTAAGAATGACTATATATATATATATATATTAAAGTGCTCTAATAACAGTAGTTCTCTTTGTCCAGGCACTTTCAAGAGATAATGCGCTTAAAGCTCAAGCAGGGGAACTCACTTCACAGTCCATTATCTCATTCTGTCTATCTAAAAATTTCTGCTGATCGTAACATTTTTCATTATCCATCAATGCAGTCTCTTTCAAACCATTTTAATTGTACTCTTTCATTTCTAACTTCAGACAGGTTGCCTGTTCATATGCCTTATTGACATGTGGGTGTTATGATTTTTGTTTTAGACTTGTTATTTTAGCTGGCTTTATTTTTTTAACTAAAGCAAAGATTAAGAATTTTTGAGTAACAAGTATGATACAGTAAAGCTGACCCCTCTTATTTTGAGGTCCATCTACTCTATCCTGTTTCTAAAACATCTAACGTATTTCTTCAAGTACTGTGTTAGAGAGCCAGTAAGATACGCACTTAAGTCCAAATTTTCAAAACTTGCCTTCAGTTTTGGGTGCTTCCAGCCCTGGCCTTAAGGAAAGGTAAGCAAGGTGGTTGCCTTGGGCCATGTGTCTTCAGGGCCTTATGCTACAGCTAAGCCGGGCCCTGCTGGCAGCATGCCGCCTTGTGCCCCACAATCTCTTTGGCCTGGTCTGGGTGCTTTAGTCTTTTGATGCCCACTTAGAACCTAAATCTTCAACTTGTGTAAATCAGGGCAGCGATCTTGACTTTACTGATTTCTATGCAGCTAGTTCCATTTACAGCAGGGTAGGATCTGGCAGTCAGAAACGGATGCCTCTAGAATCTGAGGCCACTTTTGAAATGTGGGCACTACTGAATTCACAGACTATAGGCATCATTTATAAATACCAAGATAGCTCGGATGGACAAACATTACTAATATCCCGTTTTTGCAGCACCTTTGGCTATACTTTAACAGCAATTTTTTTCGCACCCTGGTTAGCTTACATGGGCCCATGGTTACTTAAATTATTGCTGTGTCAGGTACAACAAAGGAATCGATGGCAGCTATCCAATGCATTGAGAGTACCTACTTCCACAATAGTCTTTTTAAACTGAATCTATATTAGGACATAACATTCTCTTGTGTATTGTTTTCTTGTTTCAATTGTAGACTCTCTGTGTGATATAAATTGAAAACCATTTCCTGAATATCAAAAGGATCTCACAAAATTACTACCTTAGGGATATGGTGAGCCTATTATTTACAAATGCTGTGCAACTGTTTTAAGTAGTAACACAGCTATAACCCTCAACTAGAAACAAACCAGATATAAATCCTTACACCAATGTTGTGTACTGCGTATTGATCCTATTTTTCCAAAAAAGTAGATGGTGCTTAGACTGTTTCATATTCATAAGACTATGCGGTTGAAAAGGTGCAGATTTTGTATAGCCAAGACCAGAAAGAATGCTAATGTGCCTATTACAGCTGTGAGTGAAATGATGATGTAAACCAAGAGGAAAATTTGTATTTGGAAGCATTTGCACAAGCAGATATTTAGGGGAGGAATCTGCATGTCACCTTTTACTGAACATACTCTCTTCTGCGGCATAGCAAACATGATTGTGAGGGACCCAGCATATTGGGATGCCAATTCTTGATGACTACCGAAGGTTGACTATAATAGAAAATAGCTGCAATTCAGAAAAGAAAAAAAAAACTGAGGAGCTACCTGTTAACTGTTGAGTGTATCCAGAGATTGTAAGACATAGTCCCTTGCCTGAGGGTGCTTACAATGCAAGGAGGAGATTTGCTCTTTCAGAAATTTGCCAGAAACTTCTGCTCTCCCTACTGCCCTCTGAATTTTGCCCTGCCCTTACCATAGTGGAGAGCTGTAAACCAAGTCCAGACCCATCTTCACAACACTGATGCTTTCCTATTGATTCAGGAACCAGTAAAGACCCTTCCAGGCTCCACTGTGTTCAAGAGGCTGCCTTACATCCAAGTGGTCTGTGGTAAGTGTGCATAGGAGACCATTTCTGGGGAGGTTGCCCAGAGGAACTGATGTGGCATAATGCATTTCGCAATTAAAATTAAATGGTGGGGACATAGATGGGGGTGCACTTTCTGAATGCTACCACAAGTCGCCTATGGGTGGGCCTGGGGGCATTGGGGCAGGAGATATCAGCTATGAGGAAGTGAATGTCAGGATCCTGAGATATAGCCAGTCAGGCTCTTTTGGAGAACACCCACACTTGGCACAGAGCTACTCCTGAGAGCTGGGACTTATTTCTGCATATGGTGCTGCTGCTGCTCAAGAATGCCTTGATGTTGCAATAGTGTAACTCTTTGGCCATGTGCAGGGGAACCAGGATTTGCTGCCTCTAACCTTGTAGTCATTTTTCTTAATCCATCTGAAACCTAGTTCATGAAATTAGCCCGTGAACAGCTTGCACACTGAATGATCAAGACGAACATGGAAATGCTGAGCCCATTCAAACTGGATAATCTACACAGGGCTCAGCTGTGAGGTTGCCTTGGTCAGGCAGTCAACATGTGCACAATATAGGCATCCATCTGGGATTTCGAACAACTAAAGGACAAACTGCACAAAAAATTAAGTTTATTTTTATGGGGGCCCACCTCTCAGCGTTTCACTTATGATACAAAATAAGCCCTGTGACTTATTGTTTCCCTGATTATTGCTTGGAAACAGGCCTGACTGAATGTTTATATGCAGCTTCTTATTGGCTATGGGTCAAAGACATTAATCACCAAGGAAGGGATGTCTCTTGAGCTATAAGATGGGTGGGGCAGAGTTCTCTTGAGCAGTGGCTAGTGAAAGGAAGAAAGCTGAATCCCCAGTTTAGAAAAAGGACACGATGTTTTGTTTCCTGAAAAAAGTCTACATCCGAAAGGACCCATTTGAGTTTTTGTGATAAAGTGAAGACTATGTGCAGGGGCAGGTGTGCATGCTGAACAGCTATGTGCAGAATCTAAGTCAAGGATAGGCAATAAGTGGCTCTCAGGCTGGATGCAGTTCACTAGAACTAGCTCCTGGCAGGCCACCAGTGCTTTATTTATCTGTACATCTGCAGGTATGGCCACTTGCAGTGTCCACTGACTGTGGATCACTGTTCCCAAACAATGGGAGCTGTGGGAACCAGTGTCCCAGCCCACGACACATCCAACAGCTCTCATTGGCTGAGAACAGTGATCCATTGCCAATGGGAGCTGCAAGCAACTCACCTGTGGGTGCACAGGTAAGTAAAACGTCAGACAACCCACCAGAGGCTAGCCGTCATGAACTGCATCCAGCCAACAGGCTGCTTATTGTCAGAGGAGGATATCAAACATAACCAGATGACAGTTTCATAGAACTGCAAAGGCTTTTAGTCTCACAGTTCCATGGAAGACTTGTAAATTTGGGTGGGTGGGGTAGCTAAAAGCCAGCCCATGACTCTAAAATATAGCACTAAGGGTTGTCTCATATGTTTATTCTGGTGAACTAGATCTTGAATGGAGTGCATGGGGTCCATTAGGCCACTATGTGGGCAAGCTAGTATACAACTATAGAAGTATACAACTAGCTCACCAACAGTTCTGTTCCTTCAACAAACCTTTCAATGAAACAATGACACACATGTTAATGAGATACATCAATCTTATATGGACAGTGAACTCTTATAAACTTGGGCCATTTAGGTAGCAGAGGTCCTGAAATGATGGACACAGGAAAGCTGGCAGAAGATCATTTGAGTTCACCTCAGACCATTGGCGCTGGATACAATTTATTTTTTAACACGTACCTATTCACTCCTTTCAGCTCTTGGCCCTTCCCCCCTTGGCCATCTGGATGGGTGCTGCATATGGACTACATTCTCTCTGTTGACATTCAGCATAACGAGGTCCCTAAGATGACTTGCTTCCCATGCGTTCTGGTTGCTGAGATTTGGGCAAGTATCTGCCAAACCTCTTAGAGGCCACTCATCAACTCAATACGTGGATGAAACATATGAAGGCTGAAGAGAATAGCCAAGAAAATTACTGAAGAAAGGGAAGGAGATAAGAAGGAACCTGTAGAACTACATTTCTATCCTTTGCTGGAAGACTTTGTGGGAAAAGGGATGAAAATGTACGGTCAAGGTTGAGATGAACTCAAGCAATAATTTGCCAAACCTTTGCGGGCAAGTGAGAGGGTTTAATGTCCAGATTTGATTTTTTCATCAAATATAATGACTTCCAAGAGGTTTGATAATTAAATTACTGCTTATTAAAAGGTGCCATCTCTACTCAACAGCCAAAAATTACAGTTAGTACCTTGGAAATCAGTTCATTCATACGTGCCAGAAGCTTCATTAATTTACATACAGCAATGTCAATAAACCAATTAGGCAGTTTTGGTGTTGTGTTCCTTACTTTTATATTTCTTTTTGTCCTGAAAATTCAGAGGTATTGGTGGCTTTCTGCAAAGGTTTTCATAATTAATTGTTCTTGAAAGAATTACTTCATTGATCATTTAATCTTCAGAAAGAAAATGAATGTACTTCATGGCAATAAGAGGCTACAACAGTAAAGAATTTGAGCAGCAATTATAATTTGTTTCTTAGCAACTAATAGCAAAAATTATGGGATTTGCTCTACCACCACATATTACAGGAATCATTACAGCTTTGGGACTATTGTAAAAATCTTTTACTGTATAATGCTGGGAATAATTTCCTTTTTCCACTACCATAGTGAAATTATTTTGGGACGGGTAGGTCAAACCCCAAAAGTATTCTCATTACAAGTGTATTATTATTGTGTTTGCCACTGTCATTTGCATTGCACTGTGCTCAATGCTATCTGTTAAGTCATGCACAGTAATTAGTTTCAAAGAAGTATTTCTATAAACTAAATTCCTTTAATAAGCTGTGTGTGTGAGTGTGCATGGTGGGGAGTGAATAAGTTTCCAAGCCATTTCCTGCACTTAAAAAAACAACCTCTTGTTCAAAGGGAATTAAAATTTCTGTAATGGTTCTGAATGAAAACAATAGGGATTTTAAAGAATAGAGAATAGAGAAAACGCCCACAAAATTTGAGTGGGTCTGTTAGATTAAACTGTTCGGCTGCACCTACACTGAGCCATAGTGCCATCAGCTTGATGTAAATAAGCTCTCTAAAAATGCAAATGACCACTCATTTGCATATCCATGCAGCTGATTTGCATATTCACAAAAGCTCACCATGCTGTCAGAGGCTGCTGCCAGCAGAAAGCAATCAATGTAGATGTGGTTCTGCTGGGAAAAACACCTTTGTTGGCAACCCCTTACCCCTGATTGTTTCCAGGCATAAGGGGCTGCCGACAAAGGGGGCTTTAACCAGAAAAACCACGTCTACTCTGTTTGGGCTTGTCTACACTTGTCCCCAACTTCGAACAGTCATGTTAACCAGGGTTACGGGAGATTACTAATGAAGTGCTGAGGTGAATACGCAGCACTTCATTAGGCTAATTTTCCCTCATGGGAACTTTGAAGCTTCAAACTTTGACGTGCCAGCATGCGTGCAGCCACGGGCACTTCAAAGTGACCACAGCTACACGCATGACAGCACTTCGAAGTTTGAAGCTTTGAAGTTGCTGCGGGGGAGAATTAGCCTAATGAAGTGCTGTGTATTCACTGCAGTACTTTATTAGTAACCTCCCGTCGCCCTGATTAACACACCCCCTTCAAAGTTGGGGGCAAGTGCAGACCCAGCCCTTGGTTTTTGCTGGCAGGCAATCTCGTTCAAATATGCAAATGAGAATCAATTTGCATTTTCAAGATCCCACCTTTGCATCACGCTGCCAGCAGCATGGCTCAGTGTAGATGCAGCCTCTGGGGAATTTATAATTCAGTAACAAGGAGAAATCCTGTGGCACCTTATGGACTAACAGATATTGTGGAGCATAAGCTTTTGTGGGCAAAGACCGCTTCATCAGATGCATGAGTGGAGGATTCCAGAGGAGGGGTAACCCCCCCACTAATGCATCTGACAAAGTGGGTCTTTGCCTGCGAAAGCTTATGCTCCAAAATATCTGTTAGTCTAAGGTGCCATAGGACTTCTTGTTGTTTTTGAAGATACAGACTAACATGGCTACCCCCTGACACTTATAACTCAGTAGTTTCTGTGAAAAATATCTGACTCTTGGTCTACAATTTATTTAAATAAAACAGCAAAATATATAGATTTTCAATAACCTCCTCACCCCCCACAACATGTTACTGCCATATTTTTTAAAGAAAGTGCATATGTTATATAGATCCTGGCAACTGGTGGCCTATTTCCCTCTGCTCCACTATCTATAAATTCTATGTCAGCTGCCTCACAGCCAGGATCATGCAGTGGTCAGTGTGCAAAGGTGTCACTAGCTCAGTGTGGAAGGTCTTTGTCCTGTGAAGGCTGCTGTGAGCACACCTTTGTCCTTGAGACAGTCACCCTGGCAGCCAGGAGTTTCTGGAGAAAAGTGGGGAGAACTGGCTTTACTCCGGCCTTGTGATCAGAATGCCTCGTGATGACTAGGAAAGAGGACTGGCTGCCACTGGATATGGCACAAGGAATGCTGGGAGTCTTGGTACCATACATAAAGAATCTGGACTACACCATCCTCACTCCAGTCACCAGAATGAGACTGAAAAGGAAGCTGAAGGATGACATCTGCTGTCACTATGCAGACAGCCTTAAGTAGAATCTGGACCAGGGCAAGGTGTTTAAGGTAACCGGTAAATTGGAGGCCAGCACCAACTTCATCCCCCGGGGCACCTTCACATGATTCACCGACTGGTGGTTCATCCACTGGACCCAGCTCAACTGTGTTCCCCTCAACAGAGCCATTCACCACAGAAAATGGGACAAGTGCTACAATTATGAGATGCTGCCACACATCCTGTGAAATTGCTAGACCCATTACAAAGCCTGCCAACTCCACGGCAACAATATCCAGGATCAGTTGTCAAAAGTCATCCTGCCATCCTTTCAAGAATAGGACCTCCAAGGGGCCTTATTTCAGAAGGTGCAGAAATACACCCTGCTGGCGGACAGCACGAGAGGCCAGGGCAATGAGATCCAGATCCATGCCCTGATTGCAGGAGCCCTGGGGGCATGGGACCCCCACATCAAGCCAGTGCTGAGTGTGCGCAGAGTTGGCCATAGCTATGCCTGACTCACGAGGCAGCTCATGGTGTCCAACACCATCAAGTGATCCAGAGACATTAACATAGAGCACATGATAGGACACTAACAGTACCAGGACGTGTGAACAAGACCACCATTAGGGGACACAGTCAGGGTAATAACCCAATTTTTTCATTGACAGACAATATTTTTCTACAAGAAAATCCTCTAAGACACAAATGGACTAAGGGACAAACTTCATGCATGTATTCATCCACTTTACTGCTATTGACTCTGATTCTATGCATTCTATCACAGATGCCCCCAAGAACACCTATTCTCTTACATTTACAAACTCCCACATACTAATCTGGGACAATGCTTTTTATGTACCCTATACATCTTGTGAATGGTGTAACCAAGTTTTGCAATTTTTCACAACCCAAGTTGTGACTCCAGAGGTACAATGCAGTGAACTTGATTTTAAGCATTAGCTTTAATTTTTAAAGAAAATATTTAGCCAGTCCTAGGGACAACCGCTGTCTGGTGGCAGCAATGATCAATATTTTGGGTCCCTCAAAATAAAGTGCTCGGTTTTCATCACTAAGTCCCTAGTGTGAGCTCACAATCAGGAGGTACAAAGTGAAACTACTCAAGTTGGTGCTCACTGTTCAATTGCTGGCAGAAGTGTTGCTGGCACAAACTGCATTCACAAGAGAGACTGTCTGGCTCAGCACATAACCTTTAAATATCAAAACCAGTTCTGAGAGTAAAGGACTGAATAGTAAAACAAGAAACCAAGCATCAGAAGCATATGCATTTCTGTATTAAAGTTGTATCTAATTAGATATCGCAGCCAAGAGATGTTAAAGTTGCAGGTTAGAACTTTCATTAGAAATGACTTCGTTCATAGAGATCAAAGGCAGATTTTATTGTGTAATTTACTTCATCACCATGACAGTTCAGGATTATCCTTTTAGTGCTTTTCCCAATCTAGTTTTAAATGTCTCAGATGGCCAGGCTTCAACAGCTACTTTTAAGTCTGAATCATTTCCTCAAGAAATTTACGGCATATAAACTACAGATTTTTCAGAAGTATTGAAATCAAAGAAAGGTGATGTAACATATTGTAATGGACTAAGAATCTGGCTGGTAAACTGAAACTCCTGCTTTCTAACTTTGAATTGTGGCTGTGATTGTGAACATGACCCTTGACGAGATGCAGGTCACTCATGTTGAAGTTTTAAAAAATGCCCACTGCTTTTGGATACCCAGTTTGGAAAACCTTAAGCCTGTCTTTTTAACATTGAGTTCCCAATGAATGAGAGGTGCCTGTATTTCTGAAAATCAGGCCCTTGATATCTTATGCTGAACCTTGAATAACTAAGAGATCCAAATTCAGTGAACAGTTTTGAAAGAATATTTTCCCTGGAACCAGTTTGGGTCCTGGTTCTCAATTACTCCAGGTTTACATTGGTAATTCCATTACAGCCATGGAATTGCTCTCGATTCACACCAAAGTAGAGTCAGAAATAGCCCTGCTGGAGAGCAACATACACTTGGGAAATAATAAAGCCAACGACTTTAGCTGATTTGCAGAAGAGTTACTTCTGAAGAAATGCTGAATTACCCTTATTGAAAGTTGTCACCATTTCCCATGGTAACTGTAGCTATGAACATAAGAACATAAGAATGGCCATACTGGGTCAGACCAAAGGTCCATCCAGCCCAGTATCCTGTCTGCCGACAGTGGCCAGTGCCAGGTGCCCCAGAGGAGGTGAACCGAAGACAACGATCAAGCGATTTGTCTCCTGCCATCTGTCTCCAGCCTTTGACTAAAGGTTAAGGGCACCATACTTTACCCTTGGCTAATAGCCATTTATGGACCTAACCTCCAAAATTTATCAAGCTCTTTTTTAAACTCTGTTAGAGTGCTGGCCTTCACAGCCTCCTCCATCAAGGAGTTCCACAGGTTGACTGTGCGCTGTGTGAAGAAAAATTTTCTTTTATTAGTTTTGAACCTACTACCCATTAATTTCATTTGGTGTCCTCTAGTTTTTACATTATGGGAACAAGTAAATAACTTTTCAATATTTACTTTCTCCACACCATTCATGATTTTATATACCTCTATCATATCGCCCCTCAGTCTCCTCTTTTCTAGACTGAAAAGTCCCAGTCTCTCTAGCCTCTCCTCATATGGGACCCTTTCCAAACCCTCAATCATTTTAGTTGCCCTTTTCTGAACTTTTTCTAACACTAGTATATCTTTTTTGAAGTGAGGAGACCACATCTGCATGCAGTACTCAAGATGTGGGCGTACTATAGTTTTATATAGGGGACGTACGATATTCTTCATCTTATTCTCTATCCCTTTTTTAATAATTTCTAACATTCTATTTGCTTTACTGACTGCCGCTGCACACTGCGTGGATGTTTTCAGAGAACTATCCACTAGAATTCCAAGATCCCTTTCCTGATCTGTTGTATCTAAATTTGCCCCCATCACATTGTATGTATAATTGGGGTTATTTTTCCCAATGTGCATTACCTTACACCTACCCACATTAAATTTCATTTGCCATTTTGCTGCCCAGTCACTCAGTTTGCTGAGATCTTTTTGAAGTTCTTCACAATCTACTTTGGTTTTGACTATCCTGAACAGCTTGGTATCTGCAAACTTTGCCACCTCACTGCTCACCCCTTTCTCATTAATGAACAAGTTGAACGGGATTGGTCCCAGGACTGACCCTTGGGGAACACCACTAGTTACCTCCCTCCATTGTGAAAATTTACCATTTATTCCAACCCTTTGTTTCCTGTCTTTTAACCAGTTTCCAATCCATGAAAGGATCTTTCCTCCTATCCCATGACCACCTAATTTACATAAGAGCCTTTGGTGAGGGACCTTGTCAAAGGCTTTCTGGCAATCTAAGTATATTATGTCCACTGGATCCCCGCATCTGCATGTTTGTTAACCCCTTCAAAGAACTCTAATAGATTAGTAAAACATGACCTCCCTCTACAGAAACCATGCTGACTTTTGCCCAACAAATCATGTTCTTGTACGTGTCTAACAATTTTATTCTTTACTATTGTTTCTACTAATTTGCCCGGTACTGACGTTAGACTTACCCGTCTCTAATTGCCAGGGTCGACTCTAGAGCCCTTTTTAAATATTGGCATTATATTAGCTGTCTTTCAGTCATTGGGTACTGAAGCTGATTTAAAGGCTAGGTTACAAACCACCATTAATAGCTCTGCAATTTCACATCTGAGTTCTTTCAGAACCCTTGGGTGAATGCCATCTGGTCCTGGAGACTTGTTACTGTTTAGCTTATCAATTAGTTCCCAAACCTCTTCTGCTGACACTTCATTCTGGGAGAGTTCCTCAGATTTGTCACCTACAAAGGACGGCTCAGATTTGGGAACCTCTGTAATATTCTCAGCCGTGAAGACTGAAGCAAATAAATCATTTAGTTTCTCTGCAATGGCATTATCTTCCTTGATTGCTCCTTTTATATCTCTACCATCCAGGGGTCCCACTCCTTTTTTAGCAGGCTTTCTGCTTCTAATGTACTTAAAAAACATTTTACTATTGCTTTTTGAATTTATGGCTAACTGTTCCTCAAAATCTTTTTTGGCTTTTCTTATTACATTTTTACACTTAATTTGGCAGTGTTTATATTCCTTTCTATTTTCCTCACTAGGATTTAACTTCCACTTTTTAAAAGATGATGTTTTATCTCTCACTGCCTCTTTTACATGGTTGTTAAGCCATGGTGGCTCTTTTTTAGGTCTCTTACTGTGTTTTTTAATTTGGGGTATACATTTAAACTGGGCCTCTAATATGGTGTCCTTGAAAAGTTTCCATGCAGCCTGCAGGGATTTTACTTTAGTTACTCTACCTTTTAATTTCTGTTTAACTAACCTCCCCATTTTTGTATAATTCCCCTTTTTGAAATTAAATGCCAGAGTGTTGGACTGCTGCAGTGTTCTTACCAACACAGGAATATTAAACGTTATTATATTATGGTCACTATTTCCAAGCGGTCCCGTAATAGTTACTTCTTGGACCAGATCCTGCGTTCCAGTCAGTACTAGATCGAGAATTGCTTCTCCCCTTGTGGGTTCCTGTACCAGCTGCTCCAAGAAGCAGTCATTTAAGGCATCGAGAAATTTTAGGAAATCTATTTTCAAACTGACTGAAGCCAAGATGCTGACTCTTTAAAACCTGTGAATGGAAATTTTACCACCAATAAAGAACTACCTTTCTCTTAATATTTACAGTGGGATATGACGGTGTCCTCATACAAGGTGGCTTTCCTTATTTCTCCATGACTCAGGCTAGGGATAGCTAGGAGAGAGACAGATATGTATGGGAGATCTCTTGGAGGGTGAGATCCCCAAACCTAAAATGTGAGAAAGCTGTAAGTGGAAGCTCTCTTCTTTAAAGAACCATGGTGACACGTACATGTTTGTGACTCTACAAGTAATTTTTCAAAATGAAACTCATACACACATTAATTAGGACTGGTCGTTTCCCTTAGGCTCAAAAATCAGAAGGTGGATCAAAAAATTGTTGTATCTGATTATTTAAAAAAAAGAATCTCATGACTTTAACCCATTGATAGTGGGGGATGCTGGACCTGTGTCCGTGTCCTCATTTGCAAAAATGGGACTAGTAAATAACATTTACCACCTAGAAATGTTGTGATGATTAATTAGCTCATGTTTATTCAATCCTTTACAGAATGTAAGTACCAAAGGGTAAAACCTGCCACTTACAAATAGCTCAAATAACAGATCTACAGGAGAGAAGAAAAACCTCCCATCCAGGTGCTCCACAGACATTAATGTAACCTCAACAATTCAGGACTGCAAGCTGTCTAAACTCCTGCCTGCCACACAGAGCCACAGCAGTGGTCCCACTAACTCAGCCAGTAATATCGTCAATCTGTCCAGCTACACACTCAGCTCAGCAGAAGAGTCTGCTCTTTCGCGGGGACTCTCTTTTTGCCCCACCACCCGCACAAACATAATAAAGTTCTGTGGTAATCTGGAAGCCTACTTTCGCCGTCTCAGACTCAAAGAATACTTTCAACACAACACTGACCAGCACACCGTTACACAGACACCCTCCCAGCAGCACAAGAAGAATAACTCCACTTGGACTCCTCCTGAGGGTAGAAATAACAGTCTAGACCTATATATAGAATGCTTCCGTCGATGTGCACAGGCAGAAATTGTGGAGAAACAGCATCGTTTGCCTCACAACCTCAGTTGTGCAGAATGCAATGCCATCCACAGCCTCAGAAACAACTCTGACATTATAATCAAAGAGGCAGACAAAGGAGGAGCTACTGTCATCATGAACAGGTCTGACTACCAGAAGGAGGCTTCCAGACAACTCTCCAATACCAGATTTTACAGGCTACTTTCCTCAGATCCCACCAAGGAATACACTAAGAAACTACACCATCTGCTCAGGACACTCCCTACACAAGCACAAGAATAGATTTATACCAACACACCTCTAGAGCCCGGTCCGGGGCTATTCTACCTACTACCTAAGATCCACAAACCTGGAAATCCTGGATGCCCCATCATCTCGGGCATTGGCACTCTCACTGAAGGACCGTCTGGTTATGCGGACTCTCTTCTCAGACCCTATGCCACCAGCACTCCCAGCTATCTCCGAGACACCACTGACTTCCTGAGAAAACTGCAATACATTGATGACCTACCAGAAAACACTATCCTAGCCGCCATGGATGTAGAAGCTCTCTATACCAACATCCCACACAAAGATGGAACAAATGCTGTCTGGAACAGTATCCCTGATGATGCCACAGCACATCTGATGGCTGAGCTCTGTAACTTTATCCTCACACACAACTGTTTCAGATTTGGTGATGATATATACCTTCAAATCAGCGGCACAGCTATGGGTACCCCTGTGGCCCCTCAATATGCCAATATTTTCATGGCTGACCTGGAACAGCATTTCCTTAGCTCTCATGCACTAACACCCCGTCTCTACTTACGCTACCTTGATGACATCATCATCTGGACCCATGGGAAGGAGACTCTGGAGGAATTCCACTGGGACTTCAACAACTTTCACCCCATCATCAACCTCAGCCTGGAACAGTCCACACAGGAGATCCACTTCCTGGACACCACGGTGCTAATACACGATGGCCACATCAATACTACCCTGTACCATAAACCCACTGACCGCTATGCCTACCTTCATGCCTCCAGCTTCCATCTAAGACACACCACATGGTCCATTGTCTACAGCCTAGCACTAATATATAATCGCATTTGCTCCAACCCCTCCGACAGAGACAAACACCTACAGGATCTCTACCAAGCATTCTTGAAACTGCAATACCCACCTGAGGAAGTGAAAAAACAGATCAACAGAGCCAGACGTGTGCCACGAAGCCTCTTACTGCAGGACAAGCCCAAGAGAGAAACCAACAGAACACCACTAGCCATCACCTACAGTCCTCAGCTAAAACCTCTACAGCACATCATCAGGGATTTACAACCCATCCTGGACAATGATCCCCCACTTTCACAGGTCTTGGGAGGCAGAGCAGTCCTTGCCCACAGACAACCTGCCAACCTGAAGTAAATCCTAACCAGCAACTATACACCGCACCACAGTCACTCTAACTCAGGGACCCATCCATGCAACAAACCTTGTTGCCAGCTCTGCCCACACATCTACACCAGCAACACCATTACAGGACCTAATCAGATCAGCCACACCATCGTGGGTTCATTCAGCTGCACATCTACCAATATAATTTATGCCATCATGTGCCATCAATGCCGCTCTGCTATATCATCGGACAAACTGGACAGTCTCTACGTAAAAGAATAAACGCACACAAATCAGATATCAGAAATGGCAATATACAAAAACCTGTAGGAGAGCACTTCAATCTCCCAGGCCACACAGTAGCAGACTTAAAAGTAGCTATCCTGCAGCAAAAAAATTTCAGGACCAGACTCCAAAGAGAAATTGCTGAGCTACAATTCATCTGCAAATTCGACACCCTCAGCTCAGGCTTAAACAAAGACTGCGAATGGCTGGCTAAATACAAAAGCAGCTTCCCCTCCCTTGGTGTTCACACCTCCAGATCAACTGCTGGTAGTAAGTCTCACCCTTCCTGACTGAGCTAACCTTGTTATCCCCAGCCTTGCTCTGGTTTATTTATACCTGGCCCTGTAGATTTCCATGACCAGCATCTGATGAAGTGAGTCTGTGCTCATGAAAGCTCATGCTCAAAATTTTTCTGTTAGTCTATAAGGTGCCACAGGACCCTTCGTTGCTGTTACAGATCCAGACTAACACAGCTACGCCTCCGATACTCAACAATTCAGTAATAGTTGCATTGGCTTTTGGATCCATCCCTCCCCCGGCAAGTGGATCTACACAGGGTTCAGCCTAGCTCTCTCCCCCTTCCGCTTCTGCTACACCAACAACCTTAACTTGCCATGGCATGGAAGGAGACACTGTAGAGGTGGGCTCTGCCAGAGTAGTCTCAGGCCCACAAGCCTGGCCCAGCAGACTTCACTTACTTCTTCTGTAAGTAGAGTCCCTCACACCAGTGCAGAAAGGGGTAGGCCAATACCATATTTATTAAACAGTAAAGCCCCTGCACTTACTACACGTTAGTGGTCAGACATCCTGGGTGAATGCAATGTGTGGACCATAGTTACACACAGTATGTGATTTATATTATTAATAATGGAAACAAACCACCATCTGTCTCTGTGGAATAGCCCTTACGGTTCTGCAATGAAGCCACAGATGATGGGTGAGCAATAAAGACCATATGGGCTACATCTACACTAGCCCCAAACTTCGAAATGGCCACGCAAATGGCCATTTCGAAGTTTACTAATGAAGCGCTGAAATGCATACTCAGCGCTTCATTAGCATGCGGGCGGCCGCGGCACTTCAAAATTGACGCTCCTCGCCGCTGCGCGTCTCGTCCCGCTGGGGCTCCTTTTCGAAATGACCCCACCTACTTCAAAGTCCCTTTATTCCCATGAGCTCATTGGGAATAAGGGGACTTTGAAGGAGGCGGGGTCCTTTCGAAAAGGAGCCCCGGCGGGACGAGACGCGCAGCGGCAAGAAGCGTCAATTTCGAAGTGCCGTGGCCGCCCGCATGCTAATGAAGAGCTGAATATGCATTTCAGCGCTTCATTAGTAAACTTCGAAATGGCCATTTGCGTGGCCATTTCGAAGTTTGGGGCTGTGTATACACGGCCATGCAGAGCTTAGTAATACCCAGCATAACCAGAGCAAATCAACTGAAAAGTCAAAATGACCTCCTATTATACATTTTTTAACAAAGGTATGTCATAATGGAACTGTTATTTTGTTCATTCAGTGAACATCAAGGGATTAAAAGGAAGCAATGCTTGATTGGTTTGGCAAATTCTTAGCATTTATAAGCAACCTATTTTCTTCAGTTTCAACAGCTTTATAGATGCTAGCTAATTAGTCTTTACCTCAAGCCTGTGAAAAAATTAGTTTAATCCACTTTTTTCATTCAGGGAAACTGAGGTAGGTAGGTTAAATGATGTGCCCAGAAAAATATCTGCTTTAGAGCAGGTTCAGCACATGAATCTTAGGACATAGTCCCTTGCATCTCTAGCCCTTGCTACATGGCTGACCACAAAGTTTTTAACAACACAATAACAACCTACCATGCACATATTACCCAGAATATTAGCCCTGAAAATATCAAACAACCCAGGGTACACCTTCTTCTAGAAGACTATATTCTAGTATAATCTCCTCATGTCAAAAAGGTTATAATGTAAAGTAGAAAAAAATCCAAAGAGGGTAAAAAATACTTTATCAGAGACAGAGAGTGAGTTCTATACTTAAAATATAGATGTTGGGAATTATTTTCGTTTAGAAAAGAGAACAGTAAGAGGTAGCATAACAGCAAGTTACAAAATGATGAATGTTATGGAGCTAATGAGTGAGGCATACCCATTTTCCCTTTCCCACATTACTAGAAAAGGGTCAGCTGCCTGGAGAATATTTACTTCTGCTTAGGGAGAGACAGGACCAGAATAACAAACAGTGCATCTGTCCCGCTAGCAGCATTCCATTAACTCTGTTCCTCCATTTCTTCACCTCAGTGTTGGAGATGTATTAACTTGGGTCAAGAAATCTCTGTTTTTCTTAAGAAAAAAATCAAACTGACAAGAAGGATTATATGTGGCTTATAACAGAAATTAAAGACAGAAAAGACTCATTCGATTCAAAGACCCACCCAGTCCATCACTCAGTGGCCAATGCAAGTTTGTTTCCAGTGGCACAAGTACTATTTTGCCCGTTTGTTCCAGATATCAACAGCAAGGTAGCCTCCTTGCTTCTTGGAGACTATCACACAGCCTGGCATGTTACATTTCTAATACTTTTCTTTTTTTTCACCCCAATCCTATTACTCCAGTTTACACTTTCCTCTTTCTGCCAACCACACTCCCCAAACTCACAGGGGACCCCAGTCATGCAGGGGGCATTCAGCGGCTGTGCTGGCAGTTCAAAGAAAGTGCATTCATAAATTCTGCTACACTCCTTTCCCCACAGTTTTCATCTCCCTCTCAAGCTCTGTCTCCTGGTGTTTCCTGAACTATGCAGGGGAGGGAAGAATGGAGCCAAATATATGATTCTCCCCTCCCCCTCACCCAATTTGTTAAAAAACATCTGAATTTGCCTGTTACCTACAACTCAGTAGCAAAATAGAATTTGGCTTTACCTGCCTGTCTGCATCTAGTATATTTGTGACTGTGTGTGTTCCCTGTTGCCAAGCACTGCTGGCAACATAGGTCTCTCTTGGCATTGTGCTAACGACTAAGTGTTAGTTTTGGATTCTTGCTATTCCCAATGCACTAGGTTCTCCAAATGCTGTTCATTCTCACATAACACTGTGCTTGCTCTTAACAACTCCTTTGCTGTGCACATTTCACCTGTACCATCTGCACTATCATGAGCTTTGCTTTCTCTCTCCTCTCCCCCACTACCCACAACCTTTCCTATTCTCATTTTCAAGGTACTTGGTGTGATGACATATGAATAATGAATTAATGCATCTAAAACACTTGCCATAAAAAACTGCAAATCATTTTACATTTGTTAGCTTCGGTGGGTAGGCAAATTTCTGAGGATTCCTTCATTTCAAGGACCCAATTCTGCTCCCTTTGATGTCAATGGGAGTTTTGCTATTGATTTGAAGGAGAGCAAGATTGGCTTTTAGATTGGTAGAAGCTATTCTGTTCTATCCAGGTTCATATAAGGCATTCATCATAGTGCTGTACTAAGCCGAATGTTTTCCAGCAGTGCATTAAGTGGCATTACTACAGATCTGCACTCTCCAACTCCCTTTGAGATCAATGATAATTTTGCTATTAACAAGATTAGCGCACGAGCACTCTAAGGAGCTGAATCATTGGTCAGGGGACAGTGATGGGGGTGTGTAAAATTGTTCAATCTCATGCAGCATCCCCTAGCCTGCCTGTCCAGGATCATCAACCAGAAATGGCCAAACATAATTTTGAGACGCTCCCTTGTCCCTGCTTGAGAGAGTGGAGATGGTCATTGGCGGAAAGAAGTACTGAGAACAAAGTTTAAAACAACAAGCAAAAATTACAGAGTATCTGATATGCAACTAGGAAGGTGAACTGCACCCAGAAAAGACTCCACTGGTTGTGAGTACACCTTCCCCCCATGGGGACACACATAATTAGAGTGAAAACAGTGCTATGGAATAGCTTAGGATAGGTTCTCCTGCTTTATGCTGAAATGGAGCTCAAATGCAATAAACAATAGAATTCGTTAGAGGTTTGAAATCAATAGCTGAACTCCCACTGACGTCAATGACAGCAGACATAATAATCTCACACTGATTCCAAGAGAAGCATGTCTGGTCCCTGACGATGGGCTCCAGGTAGGCACAGCCCTGCCTTGCACATCCGCAATACTACAGGGAGAGCACTGAGACACATTCTGGTTCAAGGAGGCACTTCTAGATAAGCAGAGTTTGAGCGCCTGCTGCTACCACTCTTGATGACAGATTTCCAATGGCTGGTGTGCAGTATAGGGCTGACATATAGCCTCACCTTTTCTCAGTCCCTTTTGGGGTACCTGGCACATTTAGGAAAAAGAGAGAGAGCAATCCCAGTCGTCCCTGGGACAGCGACTGAAAAGTCTTCATATGCGGACTGCCAAGGGGTAAGAAAGACTCCGTTTATCCATCCAATCCCCCTACTTCTCTGCACTGCAAACTCGAGTGAGCATCAGGCAGTATCTTACTGACAAATGGCCAAAAAGAATGATATAGATTTAACATCTGTAATGCTGCAAAGAGAAAAGAGTGAAGGGCCCAGAGGTAGATCAAAGCCAGAAATATCACGGGTTACCATTGAACAGGATGTAGCAACATGAGATCTAGTCAGTTTAACAAAAAGTGCATGCAGAGTATTAGTTCAGAGATATGACACCCCTCAGAGTTCTCCTGCTTATACAGGTAGCTTTGCAATCACAGCTTTTCTTTTTTTTTTTCGAAGTGGTTTCCCTTCCCCACCTGCAGTGTGCAAGTCTTCCAGAAAAAAAAAAAATTACTAAGTAAGGCTCAGATTAAGTCATTTGTGTTGATTTCAGATGGGACTCCACAGGAATGCAAAGGATCCTGATGCAGATTTGGGACTTAAATGACAGTACAGCAATACCTGTGGCATTGGCTGTTCACACATAATGGGATACTCTAGTATTCCAAAGCTAAAACCAGCAAGACAGAAAGAGAGAAACGCATTTTTATACAATCTTATCTTTCAGTCATATCAACTTACTTAAAAGCATTACTCATAACTAAAGGAGACACAGCTATTACACGGCTAATGAACTGCATGTTGTCTTTGTCCCTCTAGATTTTTATTGGAAAATCATCTTCACTGTGATGAGAACCTGCTGTTGTAATAAATGTATTAATCTGTCTCACCTTATGGCCATTTTATACTAAGTTCCAATTTGCATGTAGTCTATTTATTTTATAGCAAAGCTATTGCACAGAGCTACTGCCTTTGTATCTTGCCATGTCTAGCTATACATCTGGTTGAAAAATTCAGGTCAAATTTTGGGCCAAAACTTTGGGCCAAATTGTATGCTGGTTACCACTGCAGCATCAGACCCCTCCCTTCCTTTCACCCCACTGCTGGCTTCCAGCATTCTGGGTAGCTATGAGGGTCAGGCTTCACAGAGCCACCAAATCCCACCTCTTGAACAGGTGGGTAGGAGGCAGCAGAAACGGGTACAGCCTTGAAATGGGTACAGCCTCTGAATCCTCAATATGCCACTCAACATACACTACCTTGGGTTAGGGCTACATGCAGTTTACTGACTCCCCAGAGTAGCAGGGCAAACTGCAGAGAGAATACAAGAGTAAGAAATCATCTCCCTCCATGGCTGCTTCTGAGGTAGTGCTAAGCTGCACTGCACCTTACTTGGACCTGGTGGTAAAGTCATGGTTGAACATTTCATAAAATAAAAGAAGATATTAACTTTATCATCTTAAGAAACTGTGTTTTCCAGAAAATAAAGTGTGCTATCTGAAATGTAATATTATATTATACACTCCAGAGTGTGTGAGAGTATGGACAGAAATATTACTGTCATCCTTTATCCTCATTCCACTAACTCAACTAGATTTTAAAAAAAGATTCATTTTTAATAAAGTTTTATGAACGAAGCCCAAGGAAATGAAATAATGCCACGCTTTTTAGCCAACTCTTCTAAATTATCTTTTTTCCCCTTCAGAAATCTCTGGTCTGAAAGTCATCCCAGTCTTCACTCACAGGCTGTGTCTACACTACAGAGTTTTGTCAACAGATGGGGCCTTCTGTCCCCATAACTCAGGGAGTGTTTACACACACAAAGCATTCTGTCAACAGCACCTCGACAGAACTCTGCAATTGTCTCAACAGTGTTATCCCTTGAAAATTTCAGGCATTACACACAGTCCACAGAACTACAGTGTAGACACCTCTGTTGACAGACAGGGCTCCAGTTGTTGGGCAGTTGCCATTCCGCCTTCTTTCACCAGACGACAGTGCAGTCTGGCAGTTCTGAGTCAACAGAGCAAGTTGTGGTAGTGGCAATCTGTCATCAGAGGTCTGTCGAGATTTCTCTGTCAACAGAATGCTTCATATGTGTGTAGACGCTCCCTGAGTCTGTCAACAAAACTTTCTAGTGTAGATACAGCCAAAGTGAATAAAGGCAACCAACTTTCTTTTATTGCCATTCTCTGGTTAGTGATGTCTGGATTAAAAGAGACTGGACAAAATGTTTGTGGTCGTTCAGATTCTTCCAGGGCATAGATATGGGCTTTATCCATGGGTTTGAATCTCTGCCATGAAGGTTCCTCTATGCAACAATATAGTTTCTGTTGGAAGTGGTCTAGGCTTAACAGCAAAATGAATGACTCGTTAGTGTTTTCTAGCCCCTCACCCAGTCAATATACAAAAAATAGTGTTAGCCTCTCAGATAAGATGGACACTAATTAGCTGAAATATATAATAGAGCTAGTTTTTTTTTAATATTGCAAATCAATCACAATATGGGAGCTCAACCATATTACAGTGAACAACCATCACTCAACTGCACCAGCTTCAGAAACTGACATCCAGATTCAATAATAAAGTTACTGTTAAGGTGTCTTTCTATAGAATCACAATCACCTTCTTATAAAGCAAATGTCTCCTCTTTGCCTTCATTTTTGTTGTATTTTGCACCTGTTCAGTGTTTGCATAAGCAGTAAGAGACATACATCCTATAACAGCTTTCATTTCATAACTGACACTGGGACCTACATTCTTCTCTCAGTCACACAGGTGCAATCCCACTCAAGAGCTACTGGGAGTAGTGGATATTTGAGCACCTAATTTTTATCTTAAGGACAGCAACTAAGCACTCTGATAGGTACAGGCTTTTTATAACCAGTGCTCATGAGAATAAGGGACCGTGCATGTGAGGTGGCTTGAGCTATCAAGAAAAAGCTGGGGACAACATTTAGCCCATGACCTGGCAAGTCAAAGCACAGAGCACAAGGCCGGTGAATTGCAGGACTAGTGTGAGTAGATGTAATTATGCACAGATAAGGCTGGGCATTTGCAGAGTCCCTGGACAAGTGGAAATAAATCTTAAGTTCAAATGTCACCTTGCTTAACGTTAATAGCAAGCACACAACCTGAGATGAGGACGAAATTGGCCATGTCTGAGAGGACATTGGTATCACACACAATCTTCAGCATGGAGATGAAAGTGTGTAACAAAAGCTTCATTTTACATCGTACTCTGAGAATCACAGAATCCTAGGGAAGAGACATCAGGAAGTCATCAATTCCAACTCCCTGATCAAAGCAGGACCAATCCCAACTAAATCATTCCAGTCAGGGCTTTGTCAAGCTGCGACTTAAAAACCTCTGGGGATCGAGATTCCACCACTCCCCAGGTAACCTATTCCAGTGCTTCACCACCCTCCTAGTGAAGTAGTTTTTTCCTAATATCCAACCTAGACCTCCCCCACTGCAACTTGAGACCATTGCTCCTTATTTTGTCAACTGTCACCACTGAAAAGAGCCTCTCTCCATCCTCTTTGGAATCCCCTTTTAGGCAGTTGAAGTCTGCTATCAAATCCCGCCCCCCCGCACTTCTCTTCTGTAGACTAAATAGGCCTAAATCCCTCAGCCTCTCAAGTCTCGTGCTCCAGCCCACTAGTCGTTTTTGTTACCCCCTGCTGGACTCCAATGCATCTACATCCTTTTGTAAAGGTGATGGGATGGGGGGCCAGAATTGGACACAGTATTCCACATGTGGCCTCACCAGCGTGAAGTAAAGGGGACCAGTCACTTACCTAGATCTGCAGGCAATGCTCCTACTATTGGAGCCCAATATGCTGTTAGCCTTCTTGTCTATGAAGGCACATTGTTGACTCATACGGCTTCTCATCCACTCTTGCTAGTATCTAGGAATAACTTGGCAACCTTCCAGCAATGCTCATTGCAAAGGGACACGCTCTCTGTGTGCTCTTTTGGCCCAAGCCCATTACACCCCACTACACACCTTACTTTCCACTCACACGCACAAGACTCTGCATCTGTGTTATGCAGGATCAAACCCGCTGAATTCAATGTTATTTTTGCCCATGTGTAACTTCTGCTGTCATGTGCTCCTTATTACCTATCAAGAAAGGGGTGGCAGTCTCCAGGCATAGGTTTAACTGTGTTTCCTGAAGTAGCAGTTCTTTAGTGTATGTGCCAACATCCCTTTTTCATCATATGCTTTACACTGGGGGGGCAAAGTTTCCTGTGTTTTTTCCCCAAACTAAACTTTCAGGCAAAATCCATGCTCAGTTTTTTCAAGGATCAGGCACTTGTGATGCAATGGAAGCATGACTTCTGGGGTCATAATTAGAATGCTTAATGTTATCTCTCACCAGGCAAATACACTGAAAGATATAGCACCTGAGGCTGCATTTCCTACCTAGGCAAGACTCCCTATCAGCTTCAGGCCTTTTATTTCTGCACAAAAGTTACTGTACAGCAAATAAAATTGTCCAGCAATAACACACAATTTAATTTAGTCTAAGTGTGTTTTCATGTACCATTTTGAAAAGCAATTGTTGGGTCTTATATTAAGAGTTTAAGTCTTTTTTTCCCTTCCCCTTGTGAATATGTATTACTACAAGCACAGGATTTAAAGAATCCTTAATCTATAGTCCATTAGTGTGGTATAGCAGATGCTTTACTTTTTGAAAATGTGCTCAATTTAAGTGACAACTAGCATGTCTCGAGAAAAAAGGAACACATTTGAAATGTTAGTGATGTGTAACAAAGCAAGAATTTGGGGGCACATATTAGCACTTTCATCATAATTAGTTTGTAACCTAAATACATATTTCAGGGATAAATGGCTGACCCTTGCTGACCTCCAAAGGAGGCTTAGTAGCTACTTCAGAGTTTAATCTGCAGTGGAAAGGCTAGAGAAGAATAATTTAGCCCTGGAAATAAGAATAAACATCTTTTAATGATGCCCCTGGATTCAGTATTTAACCCTTCCACTTCAAAGAGAGGTAACAGAGAGTAAGCCGTGCTAGTCTATACACCATCAAAACAAAAAGCAGTCAAGTAGCAGTCAAGTCCCACGAAAGCTCACCTAATAAACTATTTTGCTAGTCTTTAAAGTGCTACTTGACTGCTTTTTGTTTTCAAAGAGAGGGTTAGTCTCAAAAGGACTGGCAATAACTTAGCTCACAAATAAAAATGAAATTACAAACAGCATAAATACAGAGCAGCCCAGAGAAAAAAAAAGGATTGTTCATTTTAAAGACAAAGCAGTGAAAGGTTCTGGTTGGTAAAACAACTGAGTTTTGGGGTCTATAACAAAATGACCTCCCACAGCTAAAAATGTCATAACACCTAATAGTAACAATGCTTGAGAGACTGCAGTTGAATTGCTGGAGCTGCAGGTAGGTCAGAGATTGCCAGTGTAATAATAGCAAGTTTCTAGGTCTCCAAATGACAGGCAAAGGGGTTAAATTCAGGGTAAATGAACCCGGTAAAAGGAAAAAAAATCCAGAGAGAGGAATTGAAGGCAAATGGACTTTACTGAGACACTTCAAGATGCTAGAATGGATTCTTGCTAAGAAGTATTTTTAGATCATTTCATAAGAAAAGAAAAAAAAGCCAAACTGCAGAGGGCAATTCAAAAATGATAGTGTTAGAAAAAAGTGTAAGGGAAAGAGGTTGTGTTTTGAATTAGCTCAGACTTCCAGCTCCTGCAACAAGGGCCTCTTATTATTGATTTCATTGCATTAAATAGCACTAATACATCCACATATATCGAAATGCCACTGTTGAAAAACATGCATTATTAAAATAGATTTACACTTCACAGAGGCAGAGCTTGTGTAATAAAATTTAACCACAGTGGGCAATTCAGAAGTCAGCCAGTTCTGATTGTAATCTGATTATATAACTCGGTATGACTCACTATTTTGCAAAAGCACAGAGTCTGACTTGACAAATGTTTGTTTTTATCCCCATCTCCAATCCAAATGTTTCTAACATGATTAAAATCTAATTCATCTAACTTTGAACAATTTATCCAAACACTCATCCATCACCACTTTAAGTGCGAAGAAACACACTTCACCTCTTAAAGAGACCGTCTTAATTAAGAGCCAGTCAAGCCTATCTTATGCTTGGTCATCTATCAAAACTCCAACTACACTTCAGATTTATTATTGTCAAGAAAGATAAAACAATTCACTATGAATGTAACAGTCATTAAAGGTTCCATGTTTGAAAATAACTATGAAATGTTATGATTAGTTGTTTAAAAAAAACACAGTGTGGTTTTTGTGATTACCAGCTAATGGTCAATTGATGGAAAATGGCTTAATGAATATACAGTAGGGTCTCATGATTCGTGAACTTAATGTTTGCGAATTCAACTATTTGCGAGCGTCTGAGTGTCTGCTTCTCCTGGGGCCCTGGGCAGGAACGCTGGCAGCCGCCACTTGCCCAGGACCCTGAGCAGGAGCCCTGACAGCTGCTGCTTCCCCTGGGGCCCCAGGTGCCCCCCATATTTGCAAAAAATCAACATTCTCAAGAGTTCTGAATAGGAACCCTCACGAATGTTGAGACCCCACTGTACTGGCATAACCTACTCTCATTCATGTAGTCAGTGGGAGTCTGACAATTGATTTTGTTGAGAGCAGGACCTTGCCTGACATAACTGAACTTTTAACTTAGTACATCTGCTCTCACCCCCAAGGTAGCAAGCAGCTGAGATCATTATTGACTTCTATAAATGATAGGATTACAGCACAAACTGTTTTCAGGCGCTTAGCTATGAATAATGACATTGCAAAGCCTTAACCTGGTAGAGAGGGAAATCCTTGATTTGCAAGATCTGGGTTGCTGTGAAGCATGCAATATGCAGAGTAGCACACCCAAAACAATATTTATGAAACAATCCCCTTGACATACTGAAATCTAATCTTACTAAATTAGTTTTGAGGACACTGTTCATTAGCCCTCGACAGTGAAAGAGCATCTTCAGTTAAGGAAAAAACATGAGCAGAGATCATAAGAGGAACTGATAATAAAGTGTGAACTACTCGGGAGACAGAAGATTTTACCCTCCCACAGTTCTATTTCTTATTACAAATATCACCTTTTTTGCTTGCCATGAATATGGCATAAGTTTGGCATCTTACTCCTTTTACTTGCATAATAAGATCATATAAATTGTACATAATACCCAGTCCATTAAACATACTGCATTATAGTAAAAGACTAGCTTTCCATTAACATGTAAATCACACTTAAGAACACTAAGATTTGACAAAATAAGCACATGAAAAAATTGTTAAGGCACAGCTTGCACCTTCCATGGCACATGACCTTTAAGGGTCCATTTACACAGCAAGGTAGACACCACTACTGACCCATGCCAGGCGACTTGGGCTCATGAGGCTCGGGTTGCAAAGCTGTTCCATTGCGATGTGGATGAGTGGAACTCAAGGACTGGTGCCTTCCCATGTCTTATGATCCTAAAGCCTGGGCCTGACCTCAAGACAGGAAGTCAACACAGCAAGGAAACAGCCCTGCCCCCAAGCTCGAGGTGACTGGCATGTTCTAGCTGCAGGTATCTAGCTGCTGTGTAGACCCCAGAGGTTACAGGTCTGAAGGAAGCACTTGCCTTCAGTGTTTTTACACCAGCTAGACAAGGAGGTTGTCATGGCCTCTTTAGAATCATAGGGTTGGAAGAGATCTCAGGAGGTCACAGGTCCAAAGTCCTGCTAAAAACAGGAGCAATCCCAACTAAATCATCCCAGGCATGGCTTTGTCAAGATGGAACTTAAAAACCTGTAGGGATGGAGATTCTACCACCTCTCTAGGTAATGCATTCCAGTGCTTCACCACCCTCCTGGTGAAACTGATTTTTCTAATACCCAATTTAATACCTCCCTGTGGAAATATAAGATGTGACATTGTACATAAAAGAGTTACATTGTAAAAAGAAATTAAATCACACTATGATACAATGTTACTTCTGAGCTCAAGAAGGGGAAGTTATGTTGATACTGTGTGTAGGAATGTAGGGTGGGTTTGGATGGAGCCAGGTGTGCCTGGGAAAGCAGAAACCAGAGCAGTAGGTGCTAGACAGTAATTAATTAAGGTAACCAGGGAGTCATTGGCAGGGGATTGCTAAGGGTGATATGGAAATGAAGGTACGTGACTGGTCTCAGGGACTATATAGGGTGGGTGGGTGTCTGGGTTTTTTTCCTTTGTCTATTAACTTGCCTTCTTGATCTGTATAAATTAAGAGACCTGAGCCCTAGGAGGGGACTCACTTTTCTAAATGTATTAGCAGAGCAGCTTTGCTAATAAACAGAGTGGTCTGACAAATTGTGAGTCTTGAGTCTAACTTTGACAATTTGGAGGTCCCACTGAGATGGCAAGCGTCTTCGCTGAGGCTGTGTGATCCCTGACTGCCTTGCAGGACGACCATGGCAGCCAGCGCCTGGACATTTAGTCCGCGTGGTCCTCCACGAGACGGAAAGGTGCACAACCGCCGCACAGTCTACACCATCGAACCTGTTGGTTCCCACTCTGTTCTGGTAGGGGTCCCGGGATCTAACTTCTGGAATCTGGTCCTGATCAGGTAATTATTCTTTCTGGGTTTTGACCGGTCTGAAGACTGTCCTGTCTCTGTGTCTATCCGTCCTCCCTGTGGTGTGTTTGAGTCTGCGTGTCATCTCCGTCCGGGGACTGGCCGACCAAGGGGTTCCCATCCCCGCGGTCTGAATAAGTGAAATCTGCACAATTGCAGCCGCACCACACCTTGGGTATAACCCCTGGTGTGAAAGCAAGGGCAATTGAGGCAGTAGCCTGTGGGCTCCTTTCTGTGTGTTGCACCAGGTACTGCTCTAACAAGCCTGAATTTCCTTCTTGTGTGAGTGCTGTGTGAAGTCTTCCTGGATGGGTAATCAGAAGTCTAAGGTAGACCAGTTCCCTAAGGGAACTCTGGCTTATTTTATGTATTTTAGGAGGGGTCCGGACTCTTGTAGATTTCTTGAGAAATGGTCTAAACTGACCCTGGAGAACCCCAAATTGCAGTGGCCACTGTTAGGTTCTTGGGACAAGGACCAAGTGAACGCCTTAAAAGACAAACTCGTCCTCCCAAAAAACTAAATTGGCAAAAGGAGAGGTAGACTGCTTCATGCAGTGGTGGGAAGAGGCAAATCATAGGTGGACTGAATTAAAACTCACCTCTCTTAGAAATTCTAATGATAAATTAAAAGCCCAATTAAATGCAGTCTCTCCCACCACCAGTCCAAACGCTCCCCTTTACCCAGTCCTGTGTAATGATCCGGATCAAACCCGACCCCCACCATACTCCTGCTCGAGTAAAAAAAAAAGGTGTGGGGGGGGGGAAGAAAAGCCTTCAGTAACTACAGATGATAAGAGCAATGATGAGAATGAGGAAAATACCCTCATTGGCCTCGCAGCCCTGCAAAATATTATGAAAAGACAACCCAAAGCAGACTGCAAAAATTCTCTTGATCTCGCTACCTGCAAAAGAGAATCTGATGGGAGGTTAAAAAAAAAAAAAAAAAAAGAATTCTAATAAAAATGTTGTGGCACCCTTACGAGTCCTTAAGGTGGAAGGAAGTGAGCCCATATGGAATTGTAAGCCCTGGACCCGTACGGAACTTTTGTCTATAGTTAGAGGTTTTCCCAAGCCACAGGAAAATCCTATCAAATTTGCTGAGGAGCTTCTGTTAATCTGTGAAACCTATGAACCCTCCAAGACAGACCTCCTCCAACTGTGTAAACTGTTAGCCTCTACCAGTCAGTATGAAAAATGGTTGACTGCCGCAGACTGGCCAGCTGAGGCACGCCATTCAACCATGAAAAATACTGACCCAATTCGAATTACTGTAGACAACTCCAAACCTCTGCCTCGCCTGTCTCAGTACCCTTTAAATCCTGAAGCAGAGGCTGGTATTGCTCCAGTTATAACCGCATTAAAAGAACAAGGAATTATTGTTCCCTGTTCCAGCCCCTGTAACACCCCTATCCTCCCAGTTCAAAAGGCTAACGGTAAATCGTGGTGGTTTGTTCAGGATCTTCGAGCCATTAACCGTATTGTCATACCTACTTTTCCAGTAGTTCCTAACCCCGCCACAATATTGGCTTCTATTCCACCAGATGCAAGCCATTTTACTGTTGTGGATTTGTGTTCTGCTTTCTCCTCTGTCCCGGTTCACACTGAGTCCCTTGTCCTCCGTTCTCCTCTCACTCTCATGGGTCCTGTTTTAGGAATGACCAAGGTCGCCTCCTTGCAGGATATGCTGTGGTATCCCTCTCTGAAACTATAGAAGCTGCGCCTTTACCTTCTGTAACCTCAGCCTGGGTAGCTGAACTGGTTGCCCTAACCCGTGCTTGCTTCCTGGCTGAGGGGCACTCTGCCACCATTTACACTGACTCTCGATATGCTTTTGGGGTTGTACATGACTTTGGCACCCTCTGGCAGGCTCGAGGTTTCCTTACCTCTGCTGGTACCCCTATCAAGAATGGCCCCTACATTGCCACTCTCCTGTATGCAGTTTTACTCCCACCTGCTTTAGCCATTGTTAAGTGTACTGGCCACTCAGCTGCAGACACTGAGGTGGCTAAAGGAAATGTACTTGCTGATGTTGCTGCAAAACATGCTGCCACTATGGAACCTTCGCTAGACGCGTTTCTTGGTTCCCTCTCTGTCTCCGTATCACCACCTTCCCTTTCTGATGTCGCCCAGCTCCAGGACTCTGCCCCAGAAGCAGAGAAAGACTCCTGGAGTGCCCAGGGTTGCTCCCTACATCCCGATTCCCTTTGGCGCTCACCTACTGGTGCCCTCGTAGCCCCTCTTTCACTCTACCCATCTCTGGCCGCCCTGCTACACAGTGTTTCTCATGTCGGAAAGGAGGGGATGGTCTCTGCTATGACTAAGGCAGGATGGTGGGCTCCCCATTTCAGCTCTTTTGCAACCCGCCACTGCGCTGCCTGTACTACTTGCCAAAGCTACAATGTAGGCAAGTCTGTAAGAGTAACACAAGGGTTTCAAGGTCTGCCTCAAGCACCTTTCTTACACTGGCAACTTGACTTTGTTCAAATGCCCAAGTGTCAGAAATATGAATTCATTTTAGTTATGGTATGTCTGTTTTCGGGTTGGATTGAAGCTTTTCCCTGCCGCAAAGCTGATTCATTGTTTGTTGCCAAATGCTTGTTAAACCATATTATCCCTACCAAGGGAATTCCCGCTACTCTGATTAGTGACCGGGAAACACATTTTACTGAAAAAAAAAAAAAATTGTTCAGCATCTGGACCGGGTATTACATGTCACTCACCTATTGCACTGTCCCTACCATCCACAGAGTGCAGGTGCAGTTGAAAGGTGAAACAGTGTGCTAAAAAAATAAGCTTGAAAAAAAAATTGTGACTCTACAGGGTTAAACTGGCCAGCAGCTTTACCACTGGCCCTTATGGAAATTCAATCATCCCCATCTCAAAGGCACAAATTAAGTCCATTTGAAATCATTATGGGATGCCCTATGGGAACAATGGCTACCATTACTCCAGTCCCAGACCTAAACCTGACTCTCAGCACACTCCTTCAATATTGCAAGGGATTAATGCAAGCTGTGAGTCACATCCATTCACAGGTACAAGCAGCCTGGCCAACGAAACCCACCTTCGAAAGCATGCCTTGAAACCCTGGTGGAAGGGTCCATACCAGGTATTGCTCATTACCCAGACAGCTGTAAAGCTATCCGGCATCGCAGCATGGATACACGCTTCACAGTGTAAAAAGCACCATCCCCAGTGGACCAAGCACCACCGCAGAACCACGCAGAGCCAATTTTGGCTCCAGAAAAAGACGTAGAGGAACAGCCTGCAATACCTTACAACCTATGCCCCCGTAAGGGTTGCCAGAAGCAGACAGTAAGCAAACAGTAGGACCCGAAAAGAAGCAGTAGTGAGCCTAGCGCCTGCTGCCTGGTGGACATAAAACCGTGACCGCGGTTCCCTCAAGAGAGGTTGTCAGAACCAGAAAGGGTCCTGCCTTCAACATGTGTCCCTGGTGGAGCCTAATCCTCAGCTACTGGTTTCTTAAGGTCTGGGGAGTCCGAAGTGACAATGACAATTCTTTTATTCAGCAACAAGTGTGGATAGCCCAGACTCTCAATACCTCTAATTGCTGGGTCTGCAGCCACATCCCGACGTGGAAAAGAAATGACACTTGGGGATTGATGAGAACAAATGTTCCTAAATTTATAAGTGTGGTGAAGGGAAAGGCCACTGGTGCTGGGTGTGTAATGGGACAGGGCTAAATTTAGGGAGGAGCAGCTGTCTCCAATATATTGTGTCCCATGGTGTATGGGACTATTCAAATAAGACTGGAGAATGGCAAACCGGGTATGGGGATATGAATTTTTTCTCAACCTGGGATCAGACCGAAAAATCACTCTCTTGCTCCCCCTATAGCCTCCCTGAAAAAAACAACACAATCTTCCAATGTCATGCAAATGTTACTTCTTTCCCCAAGGAAGGTCATCCTGTGCCCTTTGGGGGATATTATTCCTCTTTCGTGAATACTTATATGTCAAAAGGGTGCAGCCAACCCTTCCCAGCTTTAATAGGACATCATTGGGTCTGTGGGAGAAATGCTTGTACCATGTTACCAGCTAACTGGTCAGGTATTTGTTATCCTGCTCAGCTTTTCCCGCAATTCCGTGTGCTTCAATATATACCTGATAATACTAACGATGTAATAAATCGTGCTCGCCACTTGGAGCAGATTGCACACCTTCTCCACAAAGAGCCAAGTTCCTTGTGGAAATGGCTAAGTGGTTTATTCAATTTCTCTAGCCTAGGAAACTGGTTGTTTCAAGGAATTCTGACTATCTTATTTGAAATTTTAATGATTTTTGTATGTTTCCAATTAATCTCTTATTATATCCAAAGCTGTGCAAGGCACACCATCCAACAGGTTACCCCTAACCAGAGTGCCAATCTGATGGTTTTAAATATCACCAATGAGAGGAATGAAAAAGAAAGGTTAATGTATGAAACCCGGTAATTGTTGGTCATAGGCATAGCTTGACCAAAAGGGGGGAATGTGGAAGTATAAGATGTCACATTGTACATAAAAGAGTTACATTGTAAAAAGAAATTAAATCACACTATGATACAATGTTACTTCTGAGCTCAAGAAGGGGAAGTTATGTTGATACTGTGTGTAGGAATGTAGGGTGGGTTTGGATGGAGCCAGGTGTGCCTGGGAAAGCAGAAACCAGAGCAGTAGGTGAGAGACAGTGATTAATTAAGGTAACCAGGGAGTCATTGGCAGGGGATTGCTAAGGGTGATATGGAAATGAAGGTACGTGACTGGTCTCAGGGACTATATGGGGTGAGTGAGTGTCTGGTTTTTCTTCCTTTTTTTCCTTTGTCTATTAACTTGCCTTCTTGATCTGTATAATTTAAGAGACCTGAGCCCTAGGAGGGGACTCACTTTTCTAAATGTATTAGCAAAGCAGCTTTGATAATAAACAGAGTGGTCTGACAAATTGTGAGTCTTGAGTCTAACTTTGACATCCCGCATTGCCACTTGCTCCTTGTTCAGCCATTTAATCAGTTATTAACCCTCGTCTTCCTTTCAAAGGATCTCATCCTGCACTCTATGAAGTCAAATACTTACTGGCTTCAAAGAATGCAGGTTCACACCCATAAAGACACTATCTCTCCTCACTCATGAAGATGCATCAAAAGTGCTGAATAGGCTCTAAATAAATATTATACAGCTGCCCTTAAGAACACCTGTGGTCATTCTAAAATACTCAGATAAATAATCAAATAAATCAATGTACATGAACCATAAACAGCACATATAAAGAACACTGTGCATCACCTTTGCACTAATGCCTATATTGTGTATGTACACACGCACACATGGGTTGTTAAAAACTCTATCGGATATGTACTCCCATGGGATCTTGTGTCAAAGGAGTGATAAAAATTGCCATTATAGAACTGCTGTTTCTAAAGGGCATGTCTCCTTGGGCACTTCTGAAGCTTTACAATCTTTGTATTCCATGTGAAGGGAAAAAGTCATGTTTCTACTGGTCATGTGTAAAAAAAAAAAAAAAAGTCCATGCTGAAACTCTCTTACCTGGCAACATCTGATAGCCCAGCGAGATTTTAGTTAGCCAGTGTACAGTAAAGTTTGTTTACAGCCAGCAGTCCTGGCTCTCAGTGTCCTGTGCAGTGATTTAGCTGTAATTTACCCCTGAATCTCTTCTAAGAGCACAGTAAGCAGTGGGCATGTTGGTAATGCTGTTAGGTAATACTGACCTCCCATGGTACAGCAAATTCTTGAAATTCTCACAGTTGGCACTGGCCAGGTCCCAAGCATACTGGACTAGAGAGGTTCAATCTGTAGCAGATATTTCTACTGCCACATGTTCTCACTTCCACTATCTCTCACAGATAGGGAAACATACCCATTACGTGCCGCAGGCAACTTTAGTCAGCAAATATAACCTTTTTACTTCTCAGCTTTACTCCAAAGTTATTTTCTAAACAAAACAAGCAGCTCAGCAAAGAATAATGAATAATAAATTATATGAGGGTTAAAAAACCCCAAAAGATAGCCCATCAGCCTTAGCATTTCTTCCAGCATTCTGTTGTAAAAATGCAGTATTTGCTATGGGATATAATTGCTACTTACAAGCAAACTGAAGTTTTGCCTCTCTGCTAACAATGGTCCCAAATGAGTTTGTTGCTATGCACTGGTATATTCCAATATCTTGGGTTCTATTGGGGTTATTGATCACCAAGCTGCCTCCCACTATACTGTAGTGGTAATCCATACCAAAGTCAACATGGGTTCCATTTAACTTCCACCTGTAGGACAAAAATTTCAGGAATTGAATTCTGCTAACATGAACCAATATTTCTGTGCATTTCTAAAGCAACATGTAGTAAATACAGAAAACATGAAAATCCATTTGAGTTCTTATTTTGAAAAACAGTATGAAAAATGAATTTTTTCATGCACAGCTTTGAAACTATTTCACTTATAGAGCAACATCCTTAACATACATTGCAGTCATTTATATGATTAATGTTCATATTGTTTATGCTGCTGTTATGGATGTTGTTAGTCTTTGGAATTAATCATTTTGCAAGGGAAAGCCCCAAAAGAATTTTGGAACCACTCAATTCCACAGTGGCTTCGTCTCCTTTTTTGCCTCAGTTTGTTTGTTTCTAAATCTAAGAAAACTCACTCATAGCAGATGTTTTAACATACTGGGGCATTGAGATTTTTCTACCACCACCAGTTACAGCTGCCATCTCTTGCAGCTCATGATGGAACACATAAAGGATTAGATCCTCAGATCAGTTCCCTTTATTAGAACCTACAGGGAAGAAATTTGAATATATTCGCATGAGTGAATCAACATATTCCACTGCATTAAATGCTAAGTATTGCCAGAAGACAGCAACAGCACTTGGGTCTTATGATTTTAATCAGCTTCAAAGCAGCATTTATACTATAGAACAAAATTGAGGCAAAATAAGAAGGGTTAAATTTATTAAACAGTAAGGTTAAATTAATTTAAACAACCAGATTTAGTGCAATAACAATGGCAGCACTACATACATATATATAGCTTCTTTCATCCAAGGTTCTCAGAGCAATTTATGAAGCTAGGACCTGTAAGTAGCATTATTAAAATTTTACAGATTTTTAAGGTAAGTTAGCATGTAGCACTTAAGGAACAGCTTTTCAGGTCTGCATTCAGATAATTTGCTGTGAAACTCTCTTGATTATGCACAGAAAGTTCAACATTACATTGCTCTTTTGCACATAGAGTTAATGTACAATTTTTGGGGAAAGAAGAGGGTGTAAGGACAAGATTTTTAAACATATTGGGATTGTTAGGCATTTTAGGAAGAATCAATGTGTTGCAAAAAAGATTTTAATCCCAAAACTCTCATTTAATATGTCAAAGTAACAGTTAAGACACATCAGAAATAATAAATTAACTGAGTTACTGCATTTGGTGTGGTTCATGGATTTTCAGATTAGAGGTACCACACCCAAAATTCTGAAATAGCTTCTCTATACAGCAGGTAAAAGATACGTTTTGGAGAGACTATCCTGGAGAAGGCTTGCTAACAAGCACCAAAATATGTAACAAACCTGATAGTTGGTTTAGGATTTCCTTTTACTTCACAGTTCAACTTCACTTTCTTTTCCTCAGAATCCAGTGGAAAAATCACATTGTTTGGTTCCTGAATGAAAACTGGCCCATGCAGCATGTTGTCATCTGCATTATGTGGAAGAGAAATGAGATAAGTATTGTACTGATTTTTGATATTACAAATATAAGAAAAGTATCAGAGAAGTGCATCTGGTATACAATTCACCACAGAAATGATCAAACAACGATTCTTTTACTGGGAAAGAAGCCAAAAGACTTATCCTACAATATCATTCCTTATACTGCTGTCTTTATAGCTTGACTGCTGGACTTTCATTACAGGGATCGTGCACATAACTAGCTGGCAGGTTTGAATTTCACATAGGCCTCAATTGTGCATTTGACTGTGAGCAGACTTATTCTTCAACACAACACATACATCTGTTGAAATCGGAATTTATTATTTATTATAATGTGTTTACAGTTAACATAATTTGACTTAGACATCATCTTTAAGCAATATTTTATTTTAAAACCATTTTGAAAGCATTGAAATTATTGTGAGCTGTAGGTTCCTAGGTTCACATTCTGATAAAATCCTACATGGTAACTTGGTACTCTTAGCACTCTGTATCCCTTTTAGAGTGAAAGAATTCATTGAAATACTGTCATTTCCAAGGTGCTCTTTGGCTACACAGTAGTGTAAAATGCCTTTCATATTGTAAGATCCTTTTTGACATAGACACTCTCTATTTTTTGTCTTGTACAGCTACAACTTGATATAACCTTATGTTTAGGTCATATTTTCATCATTATTATCATAAACAGCGGACAATAATCCCAAAAGCATTCTGTATCATGCTCCTAGTACACGGTGGGGCCAACAGACTCACCATATCCCTGAGCAAGATGGGTGTGGATGCACAGCTTTTCACCCCTAGAAGGGGTGAGGGCTTGGGCAGAAGGGGGGAATGGCCCCTCTGGCAAACCTCAGAGCTGCCCAAAGTGCACTGGGCAGGGATCTGGGGGCAATTTAAAGGGCCCAGGACTCCAACCACTGCTTCCTCCTTTTTGCCCCCATTGGCAGGCCTGCTAGTATACTTTTTTCCTATGGCATCTATCCTGCAATGACCTCCATGCAGACAGGGAGGTGGGCCTCTTTATCTACACTAAAGGGCATGACTAGACTTAAAATCCTGAACTCTGCTGTGCTGCTTCGGTGTTGACCTTACATATGATGATAGAAGAGATTCTTCCACTGGTATATGTAAGCCATCTCCCGGAGAGGTGGGTAGCTAGTTCCATAGAAGAATTCTTCCATTAACTTAGTGCTGGCTACACAAGACACTAGGCCGGTTTAGCTATACCAGCCAGAGGTTTGAATTTTTCACACCCTGTGAGTGAGGTCATTAAGTCATCCCAATTTTCCAGTATAGACCAGGCCTAAATTTATTGCAGGATGATCACCTATATATTGAGCAGCTGAAAAATGGCTAAGTGAAACTGACGGCAAATGAGCACGGAAATTTTGAGAAATAAATATGTGGTTCCCCCTCCCTGCCCCAGGATGTAAACTAAACGTGTTCTAAAGTGGTGTACAACAGTAAAGATATTTTAGCAAAAAACATGCAGATATGAAACACAAAGAACACAATAGTTTGTGTAAAGCCACCAGACCTGGATTGCCAGCCCCAGGGATAGAACCTGTGAGCATAGGGTCTGAAGTCCTGCACTCTACCATGTGAGCTAAAAGCCTGCTTCCCCTCAGCCAAGACAGTAAAGCAGAAACTTCACCCACCCTAGATGAAGTCTCACTGCCCCTGAGTACTACTTGTTTCCCTGGGTTGAGGAAGCACCTCCTGAGACCTTCTAGCAGTTCTTTGCGGCTAATGCACCAGTTGTAACACTGACAAACCTGGGTTACTGGCCCCAAGGTAGTAGTAGTAGGCATCCTTCAGTCTGCATAGACTATGGATCGCGCCCTTTAAAGTTTCAATTGAGGACTTCATTTACAGCGTCTATTGTGCCTATGAAGACCCACACGAGAGTGACAGTCCTTGCTGCATCTCTTGCAGATGTAGTGGGTGTCTGGCAAGTCCTTATTGTGCTTTCTGTGCGCTCACTTCTCCTCTGCTAGCTGTCTGATCTTCATCTCGCCCTTCTGAAGGCCCTTGTACAACCCCTGCCTACATCTGCTGCGGTCATCTGCTAGTTCTTCCCAGTTGTCCAGCTTGATGTCTACCCTCTCTGAGGTCTCTCTTGCAGACATCTTTGTAGCACAACTGGGGGCATCCAGGAGGTCTTTTACCAGAGGCTAGCTCACCATACAGGCTGTCTTTTGGAATCCTTCCATCATTCATCCTGTGGACGTGGCCAAGCCAGCGGAGTCGATGCTGCCTGAGGAGGGTGTGCATGGTTGGGATTCCAGCTTGCTCGAGGACGGCGGTGTTGGTCACTCTGTCCTTCCATGATATTCCAAGGATGCGCCTGAGGCAGCGCAAGTGGAAGATGTTCAGCCTCTTTTCCTGGCAGGCATACAGGGTCCAAGTCTCGCTGCCATAAAGGAGGGTGCTGAGGATGCAGGCTCTGTAGACTTGCATTTTGGTGAGAGTGTACAGCTTGTTGTTATTCCACACTCTCTTGCTGAGTCTGGACAGAGTTGTGGCTGCTTTTCCAATCCTCCTATTTAGCTCAGTGTCCAACAACAGGGTATCAGTGATGGTGGACCTGAGGTAAACAAACTCATGGACGACCTCTAACGTAGAGTTGTCAATACTGATTGATAGGGATTCAGCAACATCCTGACCAAGTACATTTGTCTTCTTTAGGCTGATGGTAAGCCCAAAGTCCTTGCATGCTTTAGAGAACTGATCCACTAGTTTTTGAAGCTGGTCTTCTGTATGGCCCCAAGGATAGAACCTGCAACCAGTGGGTCTAAAGCCCTGCACTCTACCACATGAGCTAAAGGCCAACTGGCTCTCAGCAAAGAGCTGTAGAGCAGAGACTTCACTCATCCCAGATGAGGTCTCAGTGCTACACTTGCTAATATTCTGCTGTAATTCAGGGATCAGAACCTAGGTAGGATTGTATATTATACCTTCCTGGTTATTACCTTCAGCTAACCCTTTCTTTCCTCCCAGGTCCCTCCTTCATTCTACCTAACCTTTTCCATATTTCTTTCTCTATTTTTTTTACTTCGTATTATGCATGGTGCTAAAGGGAAATATAGTTAAGAGGTACAGATGATCTGGTTCAGTGAAAATAAAAATCAACCCAAACCTTTAGCCAAACAGTGACTATGAGACTTCCAGAAATTTAAAAAGTTAACTTTTTATCTCCATTTTTCTGCTCTCAGGTACCTCTGTCTTCTAGACTGAAATTGGCAGCAGAATTTAAATTGTGAGAGAGAAACAAAGGAGGTGGAATGTCAAACCTAAGTAGAACTTGAAAGTATAAAAGAAAAAAAAACCACAAAAATCTATCACAAGATTTCTGCCCAATTTTCCTTGCCGAAGGCTTTGATGGATAAGCTTGAATAGGAACTGAAAAAGGATGTGCATTTTGTATGATTATCTGAACCGCATAATGTCCGATTTCATAGTCAGTATCAGGAAAAAAAAAATCTGTCAGTAGATTGGATTTATTGTTTCCCACAATTCCTTGTAATGCTTTCCAGGTGTTATATTAGATACAGCTGATAGGAAATGCAAATATTGTTCATGTTTTTCATATACATAAGGATCACTAAGCATTAAATCAGGCCACACAGACATTTTAAAACTGCATATTAGGGCAAACTCCCCTTGTGATCTTACTGGAATTTTTAAAATATAATAAAAGACTCATAACAATAACAATTCAGACAATTTCTGAGCTTCTGAACTTGTTATATGTTAATCGGAATTTCTTGTGGGATCGCCAACATCATGTCATAATTAAACACAAAACAGCATTTCAAAAAGTAATACCAGCATTATTATACATACATACACTTCATATTACAACATAAATTCAATACTCACAGACCATGTTTCTGAGTAATTTGATATTATCTTTATAATAACTGTATAGAACATAAAACAAGATCTAATTTTTTCTTTTAAAGACAGTTATAACTTTCTTCTGGCTTTTGTCAAGCAGCTTTTTGTTTTGTTTTATTTTGTTATTCAGTATCATAAATACGAGATCCTTGCTACATGTCACATGTGCCCAAACATATTTCATTTGAAGTCAGAGAGACTTTTAACTGGAGTTTGATCTTCTCCTCTGTACAATTTATGGAATAGTTCCTAATGTTACAACGCAATAGCTGCATCTACCCTAGGCATTATTTTGGAAAGTCTGGGCCTTCTTTCGAAAGAGTGCATGACGCGTCTACACACGCTGTGCGCTCTTTCGAAACGAAATCGAAGGAATGTGCCCCAGCTTCTGAAATTGCTCTTCCAAGCATGAAATAGGAAAAGCCTCCCCTTTCAAAAGCTTGTTGTGAAAGGACGCGTGTGTAGATGTTCCGCAACCCGCTCTTTCGAAGGAGCGGAGTCCGCCATGGCAGCGATCAGCTGTTAGGGGGAGATGTGCTATCTAGCATCTACAGGGCTCTATAGTCTGCGTGTGCAGCAGTCTTTAAAGCTGCTCGCACCCAGAAACCCTGCTGTAGAAAGCTGAGAGCGAGCAGGCAGCAGCCATCTCATGTGGTGCCCCTGCACACCTCAGCAAGACCCACAACAGCTTCCGGCACAGTAAGGCCAGTAGCCAGAGAGGGGAGAAGGCCCAGGCCGCTCCCCCCGAGCATGTCCAGGGCCCACAGGGGGCCAGCCAGGGGAAAAAGCAAGCCCCCTCCTGGACAGAGCATGAGCTCTAGGACTGCTGGGCCTATGGTAGGACAAGGAGGTCCTTTGTTAGATAGCCACAAAGTGGTGGAATGCGACTGCTTTCGCCCAGCTGGCTGAGGGCCTGACTACCCATGGCCACCCTGCCTGCACTCCAGACCAGGTATGTAGCAAGGTGAAGGATTTGCGGCAGGGGTACACCCAGGCTTGGGACTCGACCAGCCAGTCACGGGCCACACCGCTTCGTGCCCATTTTACCAGGGGATTCGAAACCTCCTGGGCCCATGGGACACTGCTTCCCCACACTCTGTCCTTGATATCTCTGTGGATGAGTCCTAGCCAGAGAAGTCTGATGAGCCAGGACCGTTGGCCAACCCAATGCCCGCACGGCCAGAGCCAGAACCTGCAGCAGCGGCAAAGTGGTCCAGCAAAGAGGAGGTCCTTGTCATAGATCTCCCCTCCCGCACCTCCAGCCATACCTCGGCCAGCCGGGCATCCCCCAACCTTGGTGGTGGACCATCAGGTACGTACATGACAGGGCACACACTCCAGACCACAGGGCTGGGACTGCATGCTCACCAGAGGTCCCCCCGACACCCCTAGTGGATCCTGGGGCCCTTGGACAGTGGCACAGATGCCAGTGGCCTTCAGCACCCGCTCCCATGGACAACACCATTGCCTGCTGATGGGGGGAGGGGATGGCCAGTGCCAGACCACACAAAAGGGCCACCTACAGGGGGATGGGGACCCCCACCACCACGGGCCTCCAGGACTACCCTGCCATTGGACAGGGGACGGGGACCTGCTGCCCACCAGGGAAGGGGCATGGGCCATGGGGGCAAGGGTCGGTACTCACTGCCTGTCCCTCTCTTCTCTCCTATCCTCGCAGCTGCACCATCTGACGGCCGGGAGAGCCTCGCACCCTCCATAGTACCCAATAGCCACCCAGAGGCGAGGGATGAGGACCATGCAGTGTCACCAGCTCAACCAAGGTGACCCCACTCCCAGAGGGACCAAAGGTGGGTAGCGGAAGACCACCAGCTCGCCACCTCCATCCACTGACAAGTGGAGGTGGTGGAGCGGCACCTCCACTTCAAGGAAGGCAAGGCCACCTGGCTCCGGGTGGAACTGATGGGCACCCTGAAGGATGTGGAGAGCATATTCAGGGAGCTCCTGGCCTGGATGCCCCCTCCTGCCATCCCCCTACTGTCCCTCGTGCTGGAGTCCCACCCACCAGCCCCCTGGAGAGGACCCTGCTGGGGCTGATCGCCCATCTGGGTGGACCCCCAGCCCTACCTCCCTGTCTTCTTCACACCCTCCCAGCCCCGTCTGGGACCTCAGACTGGGGGCGGGGCATGGGTCCTGGTGCCGGCTTGGGTCGAGGCCCTCCACCCCGTCCCGCAGTAAGGCCCCCCCCCATGCAGGCCACCCATGTCCCCCTTCTCCTGTATATAGCTCACCGCCCTCCCACCTGTACCTAGGTGTATGATAACATTTGGCACAGTTTAAAAAATTCTTTTGTTGTGTTGAATAATAAAAGTTTATTTCCCTGTGTGCTGTGTGCCCATTGGGGAGGGTGGCATGTGGGATGTCAGGGGCAGTGTGTGTCAGGGTGGGTGGGCTGCATGCAGAAGGTGGTGACAGAGGGTGCACAGGGTGGGGGTCATGTGTTGTGGACCTGCTAGGCAAGACCAGGGCAGCACTCACTGGGGCCCCTGGTCAAAGCATTAGTGCAGGGCCTCCTGGACGCGGACCCCATCCTGGTGGGCCTGGTGGCTAGGGGTGGCGACCGGCTAGGGGTAGCCCACACCAGCCTTGGCTGCCCACCCCTATACAAAGAACTCCCTCTTGTGCTCCACAATATTATGGAGTGTGCAGCATGTGCTCAACACCTGGGGGACATTGAGGATGACCACCTCCAGGCATGGTAGCAGGCCAGCCCTTGAGACAGCCAAAGGTTCACTCAACCATGTTGCGGGTGTGGTCGAGCTGGGGTGTTAAACCACTCCTGGATGAGGGAACGGTGGCAAGTATAGGGTGCATGAGCTTGAGCTGGAGCGGGTATGCAGCATTGGCCACCAGGCAGATCGGCACGGGGGTGTCTCCCAGCAGGATCTCCCTCTGGGTGATGTAGGTTCCTGCCTCCAGCCGGTGGCATAGGCCTGAATTCCGGAAAACGCGCACATTATGGGTGCAGCCGGGCCAGCCCATATAGATATCCTGGAACTGGCCCTGGCTATCCACCATGGCCTGCAGGACCATGGAGTGGTAGCCTTTCCTGTTTATATATTGTCCTCCACTATGCTCTGGGGCACAGATTGGTATGTGGGTCCCATTGAGGGGCCTGAAGCAATTCGGAAACCCGAGTGCAGCAGAGCCCATAATGGCTGCATCCAGGTCCCTGATGTGGACCAGCCTCTGGAGGAGCATCACACTGAGGGTGCGCACCAACTGCGGGGGGTGGGGGGAGATATGCGCACCCGTGAGGGTATGCGAGGTGTGCCAGGCTCCGCCCTGGCCCCAACCCTGTCCTGGGCTCCCCAGCCTCCTGGTGGGTGTCTGGCTTGGCCCTCCTTACCTCCACCATGATGGCCCAACTTTGGCCTTGCCCACACCAAATTGGTGTCCCACAGAGTAGTAGCTGTCTGGAGCGGCCAGCTTCCAGACAGCGATTGCCACCCTCTTCTCCATTGGGTGGGCACACTGAATGTGGATGTCCTCATGTCTCAGCACTGGGGACAGCCACTGGCAGAGCTCCATAAAGGTCTACCACTGCATCCGGAAATTCCAGAGCCATCGGTCGTCATCCCACTCCCCCAGGACGAGGTGCTCCCACCAGTCTGAGCTGGTGGGGTAGCTCCAGAGCTGGTGGAGTACCTGGGGTGGTGGCAAAGAAGGAGCCAAGGGTCTGGGCCATCCCCGGCTGCTCCGGGGTGGGGCCTCCACCAGCAGGAGCTGCAGGGCAACCGCCATTGCTGTGGCGAGCAGGGTGACCACTCTGCTGGCAGCAGCGAGCAGGGTTTCCAGCTGCTGCTGGTTCGTGCTCTGTCTGTGGGGTTGGTAGCTGCTCTGCAGGCCTCATGCTGTGCAGGGTGGGGATGTTGGGAAGGGGTCCTTTAAGGGGAGGCTGGCTGTGACCCTGGAAGAGCTTGTCTACCATGAAGCCCTGGCCGTGGCATGTCCTGGCCCCTTCTTTCGAAAGAGGGCATGGGTACACGCAGATGCTTTGTTTCAAAGGGCTCACTGGCTCCTTTCAAAAAGGTGGATGGCCCTTTTGATGGCACGAATTGACAGTGCCAGCCCCAGCACATATGTAGATGCTCCCCTTCAAGAGGGCATCTTTTGGCTATTCTCTTTCAAATAGTGCCCTTTCGAAAGAGCGCTCTAGTGTAGACATAGCTAACCTATATGACAGGTCCTTATTGTCTTTCTGAGTCCTAGTTAATTCACCATGGATCTGCCGGGGGCCTCTGCTCTTGTAAAAGAACAAGAAAAGTGGCAGCTGCAGCAGCAAACATGATAAACTAGCAAGCTAAATTCCACATGCCCAAAATGAGAAGTGGGAAAGATTCCCTTTACCTATATTTACTCTCACATACTATTACTGACTGTGCCTAATTATGGATCTCACTTGAAGGCCCCGGAGAGTCTTATATCACCTAATTAAGAAGGATAAGGATTCTCAACTAAATTAACCACTTAAGTCTCAGGCTGTGTCCACACTAGCAAGTGTCAAAAGGGGTAATCCTGATTCATCACTGCGAAGTGAGTCGCTTTGAAATGACGCAACTACATACAAAATGCAGATTCACATTGAGATCTGCAACATCAAAGACGTACCCCTCTCCTTTTGAAAGGGAGTGGCTACACAGCCCAGAGCCTTCTGTTGAAATAACGGGGCAGGAAATGGTGAGAGAAAGGTCAAATGGCCAACAAGCCCTTCCTGGAGCACTGGCCAGCTCCCCTCTTAAGGAGACCCCTGCCAAACACTGCCCCCCCATGCACATGCTGAGGGCTCAGGTTGCTTACAGCACACGACTTCCAGCTCAGCACTGATGGAGCCTTGCTAAGCCCCAACACTGCAACCTGGCATGGACCTGCAGCACTTCACAGACAGGGACGATCTGCATATCATGGCCAGCCTGATGCGCATCCTGGCAGCATGCCACTTCAGGCTCCATGCTGCTCACCACATGGCTGGCCTCCTGCAGGCTCCACCTATGGTGCATCCAGAGCACCCCCTTCCCCAGGCCCACTGTCGCCTCTGGTGGTACCCCACCAGCGGAGAATGGTGGGACATCATCATCCTGGAGGACTGAGATGGTGACTGGTGGCTCCACAATTTTAGGATGACCCGGGCCACTTTCATGGAGCTGTGCCAATGGTTGGAACCAGCACTTTGCCACCAGGACACCTGCAGGCAGCCTGCACACACCCTGGAGAAGAGGGTGGCCATTGCCATGTGGAAGCTGTCCACTGTGAACAGCAACCACTCAGTCGGCCGCCAATTCACGGTGGGGAAGGCCACCATTGGGGTTGTCCTTCTAGAGGCAAGGCAGGCAGGGTCATGCACCCGTGGCGGGGCCTGGGCAGGGTGTCCCAAGGGGGAGGACCCCCTGCATGCCACCACACACTCATGGGCGCCTGTGCCCTCCACCCCATGCAAGTCATTGACTCCATCAGCCGGATCCTCCTGTACCAGCTCATCCGCTTGGGGGACGTGGAGGCCACCATGACCGGGTTCTAGCAGCTGGGATTCCCCTACTGTATCGGCACATTGGACAGCATCCACGTCGCCATCCAGTCCCCACCACACAGAAGCGGATGATACATTAATCAGAAGGGCTACTATTCTTTTGTCCTCCAGGCCCTTGCGGATGCCTGAGGATGGGTTACAGACATTTGCATGGTCTGGCCAGACAGGTCCACAATGCCTACATCCTACAGAACTCATGGCTTGGGCATAGGATGGCTGAAGGCACTTATGTCCGCCCAAGGGAGCTCACGGTAGGGGACACAACCATACCCCTGTGCATAGTTGCCAATGTGGCCTACCCCCACCAGGCCTGGCTAATGCACCCCTACAGAGGCCACACCAACGAGAGCCAGGACTGCTACAATACCTGGCTCAACCAAGCCAGGAGCACAGTGGAGTGGCCTCCCCAGTGTGCCTATGGTCATGGGGGTGTGCTGTGCTCCCTACAGTCTCATGGAGAGCAAGCATGAGCTCTTCGTGGTGCACTGGGTGGCCGAGGCTGTGCTGTGGTATTACCAGCCTGGTGTGGTCCCATGCTACCAGGCGCACTGGGACAGGGTGTGCATGGGGGGGGCCCTCCAGGAGGCTTTTGTTGGGGGACCCCTGAGACCAAGCCCTGGCCTGCCCCATGCAACACCCCCTGCACTCCCGCCCCCACCTCCACCCCACCAGCACCCCTGCCCGCATGCTCATCCCTCACCATCCCCACCCGATGCACGACATGGACATTGTCCAATGAAGTTAACTGTTAATTGTTCAAAACTAAACAAGTCTCCAACTATTTACAAAGGGGGCAAGGGGGTGAACTATTTACAAGGGAGGGCGGGGGGCAGGGGGCCTCACTCGTCCATAGGGGTGGGGGGACAGGAGCCATGGTGGACCCTGGAGCTGTGACCGCCCCGAATCTGGGGCCCCCTGCAGGGCTGGTATGACACTGGGAGCACAGTTAGGTAGGGGTGTGCTGGGGGTGCGATGGTCTCAGACTCATAGGGGATGGGGCTGGTGGAGCCATGGCCAGGCTAGGCGTGCCCATGATGGCCACCGTGCGAGCTCCTCCCTCTTAGTTGCTGGCATGCCAGGTGGGAGCAGGGTGGGAGGCGGGGGAAGGGGCTGTGGGAAAGGCCATTCATGGAGTAGATGGCTGGGCCAGGTGGTTGGCGATGGCCTGAGTCAGGGTGTTGAAGCACCCTGAGACCCGCCTGCTCCATGGAGAGCCATTCCTGCAGCAGGCGGTTTTGCTCCCACCACACAGCTGTGTGGGCTGCCGCTAAGTCATTGGCCCAGTTGCGGCAGCGGGTCCTACTGGAATGGCACCTTGTCCTGGAGGGCATCGGTCCTTCCCCCTTGCCAGCCACTGCACGGCTCCCCTGCATGTCCAGGGGACTGGGGTGGCCTGCAGACGTTGAGGCTGTAAAAACGTTCAGGGAGAGGGCAGTACTCTGTTAATAACGCAACTGGGTACTGTCGGCCAGTGGCCACATCCCTGTCACCATCCCTCCCTGCCCATGGGGGGAAGGGAGCTGGGGCAGCCCAGCTGCTGTGGGATCCGTCCATGCTGGGCCATTGGTGGGGCTGGTTCGGTTCTCCCCCGCCCTCCACAGGCATGTGCCCGGCATGGCTGTCCACAGCTCTGTGCAGGGCTCCCCCTGCCCGTGTATAGGCCCCTCCCTGATGGTGACCCTGGCTGTCCCTGGGGCTGCTGGCCATATGGAGGGCCTGTGCCTTCAGTGGCAGGGACTGCCTCCCTCCCACATGCCCGGGGTGCCCTGTGCCTGGTCCTGCCTGAGGGTGCCTCAGGAGGTTTGAGGCAGGCCTGGGCAGAGGTGTCCCGGCTGATGCCCTCCAATGGCATGGTGATGTATAGGGTGCTCTCGCTTCTGCCATCGCCATTGCTGTCTTCATCACTGGCCAGCAGCTATGGGCCTGCGGTTGGTAATGCTGTGGAGGGTCCCGACTCTGGCTCCTTGCCCTGTCCCTCCAGTTCGTGTGTCGAGGGTCTCTCCAGCGGTCCAGCCTCCGTGGTTCCGAGGAGCTGGTGCAAGTCTTCTTAGGAGGGGCAGATGGCAGGTGCCTCCCCCAGCTAGCCTGGCTGAGTCCCTTGCCTTCGCATACCTCTGGCACAGCTCCTTGACTTTCAACCGCACTTTGTTGGGGGTCCAGGGGTCGGGGGGTGGCCCCTTGCTGCCAGGGTCTCAGCCAGCTGGGCAAAGGCGGCTGTGTTCCACTTCTGGCCCTCCATTCTCAGCCAGATGTCCTCGTCCCCCCAGATGGCCAGCGGGTCCCAGACCTCAGGCTTCAGTCGCAGGATGCCCCTCCTATTTGGGGACTGCCAGGGGTCCTGGGAGCCCTGCCGCCTGGTGCCTTGGGATCCCTGAGGCTCCCAGGGGTCTTGCCTGCTGGCCATGGCTCCAGCTGGATCCCTTTCCACCATTCTGGGGGTGCTGGAGAGTGTGCAGCTGCGAGCATGTGCTCCTACGGCTGCCAGCACACTCTCAGCTTCCTGCACAGGGTTTCCGTGTCCCTGCAGCTTTAAGGCAGCCGGAGCTGACAGCCATAGAGCCCTGGCTGCTGGCTGGGGCATCTCTGTGCTCCGGGAAGGGGCTGACTCTGTGGAGGACTTGTGATTTCGAAATGGCGGCCAGGGGAGCGGCTACACACGTTTCCTTTCAAAATGGAGGTCAAAATGGGGCATTGTTCCCAAGACGGGAGTGGAACAATGTTTTTGAAATGACCACCTTTTTATCCTGGTGTTGACTTCAACATGAGCAATTTGTGCGCGGTCGCTCTGCTGCTTGTTTCAAAACCGCTTTTGAAATTACTTGCTGGTGTGGCCACAGCCTCAGAGGAGTCACAGTGTTAGTCTGTATCTGTACTATGTGGTAGTCAGTTGCATCACAATGAAGTGGATTTTACCCACAAACACTTTTGCCCAAATAAATTTCTTAGTCTTTAAGGTGCCAGGGGGCTCCTCATTGTTTTAACCATTCACTTAATTTTTATCTTATGTTAGGTGAGCAGACTTTCTGGTATTGTCCTTCTATGCAATTCCAGCTCCCTATTGTCTTCTCAGTGAACTCTCAAGAGAACTAGTGAGGGTTGGAGAAAGGACGAAGAGACAGTGAGCAATGTTCCTTGTAAGTTGGAGGCTTGGGAGCCTGCCCAGGACAGATTCAGATGCTGCCCACCTGACTGGCAGAGAGTGCCCATAGCCACCTACAGATGGCAGCATATGTTTTGATGGTGGTGCACATCCACACATGCCTTGGTGCACATAAAAATTTATTCCACTGACAATGAAAAAAATTGGAGATAACATTGACAGTGAGGCTGGAAATGAGACAAGGATGCTTAATACTCTGATACAATACTCTGAAGCAATAAGGCATGAGGAAAAGGTGTCTCAATGGCTGCATGCAACTCATAGCCAGAGCCCAGCAGTTGGGACAGTACAGAGCCTGTGGTTCTTGCATATATTGAGAAGCTCTGCTAAAACTTTTTGAGCCATTTGAAAAGAAACATAGTAATTATCTTAGAAAGAAAACTCTTGTTAGGTAATGATTTGGAGAGAGACACTGCCAAAAGATTATCACAGAGCTGCATTTCCCTGCTCACTTCTCAACACAAGAGGGGATGCGCCAAGCAAATACCCTCACCTGTTGTTTTTATCTTTATTTATAAACACATATGAAATAGGTGTGAGTGAGTCATGTATTATTCAAAATGGATTTCACATAATCACTACCCTTTAACTACAGCTGCGTGCAGCTTACAGTTGCTGGTAGGAAAAAAAAGAAAGATCACCACCACCTCAGGTTTAGACTGTGATTTTCGTACTCATTTCTGATATGCATATGGTACTTTACCCCTTATCTAGTCCCCCCTAAAGCCTATAAAGCTACTCAAGAAATAAAGTATGCACCATAAGTGAAGGAACTGCAGTCTACCCTGTTGGGATTATAGCTTCATCTTTTATCCTGATTGGGGTTTGAAAACAAAAATTAAAGGACTTTTTAATTTCTCAGCTTCACCAACTTATTGATGTTGATTTCTGTTTTTGACAAACATTTAATTTCAATAGATGTGTTGTTCTGGTGCTCAGATTCTAGGGTGATGGGTGCCTAGAAATATTATAGACAAACTGATGAATCATGCTGGAATAGGGATAAGAAACTATTCCCTCCTAATTGTATTAGTCAGGCTATGTCTACACAGCAGCATTATTTTGAAATAAGTTAATGGTGCTACGCACAAAATGCCTTTCAAAATAGTCCTCAGCTATTTTGAAATAAAGCCATTGGACACACCATGGCTTATTTTGAAAAAGGCTCCATTCCAGGGATTCTCAGCCTATGATTCAGGACCCAAACATGGGTTGTGATTAGATTTGTTAAGGGTTGCCAGCAGCTTGGAGCTGCAAGTGGTTCTTAAAGGAGCCATTTGCAGCTCCTTAATGCTGCCACATACAGCTCTCTCCCTGTCAATAGAGAAGGGATTACACATGACAAAGACAGCTTCTCCACCTTTGATGTTCATACCCACCCCAGGCAAACCACTTAATAGACTCTCTCAGTAAGTAATTTTTGTGCCCCCTCCACCCTTCTCCCTTTTTCCCCCCCTTCTGTTCTACGTAGCTGATTTGTCAGTTTTCATTTTTTGTTTGTACCTTCCACAGCCCCTGAGTGTGACCCCCGACAGCTGCCCCAGTCCCTGACTGTGACTTCCCCCAACCTCCCAGTCCCTGAGTGTGACCCTCTCCAGCCCCTCCAGACTCTGAGTGTGGAGTTTAAGCTGTGGGAGTCTGGGGGAGCAGTTTGGGGATGAGAGTCTTTCCCCCATCACAACTCAGATCAATAATAATAATCAAATAATTAACTCTAATAAAAGTAGTGTTATTATTTTTAATCTATTTCTCCTTTTCTATCAAATAACTACTATGAATATAAACATGATGGGGTGCAGGTTTATATTCTTGTCTGGGGAGCAAAATTAGCTAGTTATGGCACTGTTCCCCCCGCCCCATTTTTGAGTTGCCATGGGTCACCAAGTCTTCCTGAATTGTCAAAAAGGGTCCTTGTCTCGAAAAGGTTGGGAACTGATGCTCTCTATTCCATGTCCACACGGCCCCTATTTTGAAATAGCTAACTCAAAATAGCCGTGTCTACACGTGCTGGCTACTTTGAAGTAGCCGCGCCAACTTCAAAATAGCGCCCGCCATGTCTACATGTGGTGAGCGCTATTTCGAAGTTGAAATCAACATAAGGCGGCGAGACGTTGAAGTCGCTATCCTCATGAGGAGATGGGAATAGCGCCCCACTTCGACGTTGAACGTCGAAGTAGGGCACGTGTAGCCAATCCGCGTCCTGCAACATCGAAATAGCGGGGTCCGCCATGGCAGCCATCGGCTGAGGGGTTGAGAGACGCTCTCTCCAGCCCCTGCGGGGCTCTATGGTCACCGTGTGCAGCAGCCCTTAGCCCAGGGCTTCTGGCTGCTGCTGCTGCAGCTGGGGATCCATGCTTCATGCACAGGGTCTGCAACCAGTTGTCGGCTCTGTGGATCTTGTGCTGTTTACTGCAAGTGCGTCTGGGAGGGGCCCTTTAAGGGAGCAGCTTGCTGTTGAGTCCGCCCTGTGACCCTGTCTGCAGCTGTTCCTGGCACTCTTATTTTGATGTGGGCTGCTTTGGTGTGTAGACGCTCCCCTGCAGCGCCTACTTCGATGTAGTGCTGCCCAACGTCGACGTTGAACGTCGACGGCACCAGCCCTGGAGGACGTGTAGACGTTATTCATTGAAATAGCTTATTTCGATGTCGCTACATTGAAATAAGCTATTTTGATGTAGCATTCACGTGTAGACGTAGCTAATAGGTGCTGTTCCTTGTGGAATGAGGTTTACCTATTTCAAAATAAGTCAACCACTATTTTGAAATAATTTTGAAATAGTGGTTGTGTTGTGTAGATACTAGCAAAGTTACTTAGAAATAATGGCTCTTATTTTGAAATAACTTTGCTGTGTAGACATAACCTCAGGTGAACCATGCTGATGTAGATATCTACTATATCGACCGCATATCTATGTTATATCACATCAAGATACATGGAGTCCCATTGTGGTATTGTTTCGCATTATTTAAATTTCAAGTGCAATGTGTCAGTTTCCTCTGCATAACATCATACTAAAGATGACAGGAAAATATTCCTCATGTTTAAAGGGAGTAATTGCTGCTAAGCACAGATACTCAAACTAAAAAGTGGCACAAAGCTACCTTGTTTCCTTATGCTGATCATTGGCATACCCCGGGACATACAATGGCTGATGCCGAAGTGTAATTTTTAAGGCTGTTTAAAGTCCTACAAAAGGATAATGCTCCCTCTTTGGCAGAGGAACTGGTATGGTCCTGCTTTGCAAGGTGGGGACAAATAAACATGGTGCCAGAGGGTCATAAGTATTTCACTCTGTGCCAATATTCCACCAGTAGGGATTATGAAGCTCTGCAGGGCACTCAAAAATGTTGGGGTGCAACGGGGTCTTAAGGTCTACCTTCTTGCCTCTTCCTAACCCCATTCTGTGGCTCTGTTTTCTCTGAAGAGGCTTCAGTTAACTTAAGAGGGAAAAATCCTGCCAGAGCTATTAGCAGAACATTGAACCTGTGAAAGACCCATTCACGTGATAATGATGATATATAACAATTATCTGTCAACCCCAGGTATATACTACCAATTTCTGAATTTATTGTGTTAATCTACACCTGGAGTAAGCAAAGGCGAGGCAGGCCCCCTGGTAGGGAATGAGATTTCCTAAGGGAGGGCACAGCACAATGAGCTGCTGGGTCTCAGGCTCATCTGTCCCGTTAAAAATGTTGACATATGTTACTGTTTTTATGGATCTGTATTCACATTTATACACCAATTAATAGTTTTTACATTCCACTTACTTACTGTCTTACTCATGCAGAAAGGGGCTTTTTCTTTTTTTCTTCATGTGAACATAATTGAAATTTCCATTGGTTTGGATGACATTAGACAGCTTGGGAGGGGAAAGGGAGGCCCTGCTAATTGCAGGGATGAAAAGTGGGGCCCGACATTAAAAGTTTGCTCACTCATGGTCTACAGGATCTTAGTTTAAAATTTGCTTTCAAAATATTTCATTAGTGGATTGCTAAAGATTACAAAATCAAATCTCTAAAAAAATCATCTCCCCCACCCTAGGCATCTCCCTGAGTGCACACAGGGGTACCAGTTTACCAGTGCTGCATAGGGCCCCATACATTTTAAGGACACCTCTGTTCATCAGCAATGCAGCATCTCTGGAGAGGGACCATGGAAGAGGATTAGTTGCTGCATGGACTGTTCCACTGTCCCTTCTCATAATCCCTGGATCTAAAGAGGCACTGATCAGATTGCAGTCCTGACGCTGAAATAATCTGCTCTTTCCTCCCCAGCCAGTGCACCAATTTTGACAAAATGATGAGATACCAATTTCAAACTGCAGCTGTACTGGTCCATAAAATGTCTAGACACATTTGATTTGACACTACACTTCTAAGGAATAAGTGCAATCTAAGCATTGATATGGGTAGTTAGCAAACCAGTCACAAGACACAAGATACCAAATTCAAAGGCAGAAATTCCTAACTTAGGAAAAAATAGTTTTGATAGATTTAATTGACTTATATTAAACCTATAGGAGCCCAGAAAAATGATTTCAAGTGTAAATTGGTCACAGATCATGAGATCAAGCTGCTTTCCACATATTGAAATACACGCACTTGACACCTTTCTAACAGTTATCTGTTACCCCCTTCCCCATCCCAACAACAACTTTTCTGCTGCCTAAAAACAGCAGTCACAGCTAAAGAAAGAAAGGAAAAGGAAAAGAAAAAGAAAAAATTGCATCATTCAACGAAAATAATGAGAAATTCTGTGAGCAGCTGTTAGCACAAAAGTAGAACAAAAGAGGGAGAGAAAAACTACAATGCACAATTACATTTATTTCTCAAATTTATTTCTGAGTGGCTATTCTTCCTTATTCCTTCTCTTCATAATTACTGCCCATACATAGCCAAGATAAGCAGGCCCAAACTGGTTAGTCCACAGCTACATGGTCTTGTTGCCACAATCTAATGTATTACTGAAAAAAGAACATGAGACTCTGATTGTTTCTGATAACAAATGAGCTATGCTAATTTGTACCAGATGAGGAGCTGTTCCAAAGAATTCTAACTTCTTAGCCATTAATAAACACATCAAAACTGCAGTCTAGCCTCTTCTGTATGGAAAACTAATATTTCTGCTATAAATATGATAGTCTTGATGAAACTACAGTATTACTGGATAAAAATTAATTTAATATATATAACATAGTACATTATGAAGCAAATATATTTTATTTTCTATAACATCATTTTGTTGGAAGAATTTTGTTATACAATGCTTATTATTATAAATTACTCAGTAGCATTTAAATTCACCACAAAAATTATGATGATTATTTATACTGAAGTAATGGCAAAAGAGCTGAATGGTGGATTCAAGCCCTGTTGGGCTAACCACTGTACAAATGTAGACAAGTTGTTCCTTGCACCAAAAGACTTACTTATCTAAGGCGGCTGCTACACTACCATTCTTCTGTCGGAGGTGCCATGGTAATGAGGCAATTTGAAGCAGACTAATGAGGTGCTAATGTGCATATTCATTGCCTCATTAGCATAATGGCAGCCCCATGAACAGACTTTGAATTGCAGATTGAAGTGAAGGTGGGGGCTATTCCGAAATAAGCGCCTCACTTCGACATTCTCTTACTCCCACAGAACTAGATCAGAGTAAGAGAATGTCGAAGTAGGGCACTTATTTCGAAGCTGCCCCACCTTCACTGTTAATCTTCAATTCAAAGTTTTCTCGTGCAGCCGATTTATGCTAATGAGGTGCTGAATATGCATGTTAGCATCTTATTAGCCTGTTTGGAATTGCTTCATTACCATGGCACCTCCGATGGGAGAATGATAGTGTGGCAGCAGCCTGAGTATATGTTTATACCTTAAAAGAAACACTTTAATCTCCCTGGAGAGTGAATAATGAATTTAAAAGAAGCCATTCTTCTCCAGAAGAATTTTACCACAAGATTAAAAAGGAAGATATCTGAATCGGAATTCATTTACAAATCCGACATATTTAACCTTGGCTTGAACAGAGATCTTACCTACCTTATGCATTACAAGAGCAATTTGTCATAGTGATCTTCTAGCCTCCCCTAACCTTACATAGATAAATGCCTTTAAAGTTCCCCAATGTTCTCACATCTTCAACATATTGTTCTCTAACTATCCTCCCGTCTCATCACTTAAGTCCTCCATTTCCTGTTTTCTTCCGGCCAACCCCACCATTCTATATTTCATTCACCACAGCTACTTCTACTGAAGCTTTATTACCACTTGTTATAAAAGAAACCTGAGATAATATTGCATAAATTTCTGAAAAATGCAACTATAAAAAGCACAGAAAGACTCAGAGATTTGACTTCGACAAGGATCTGCACAAGGGTGTACGCATTGGACTCCTGGTGACACCAGCAGCAGTGGAATAACCTTCCAAGTGCTGGTCTTGGCTTCCTCTGATTACACCAGGAATCTATCACACAAACAGAAAATTACGAGCGTAGAGGGACCTAAGTGTGAGCCGCATCTGGCCACATCCCAAAAAACTTCATGCTGAGTACCGAAAAGTTTATTAATGAGTTTAAAACATAGATATTGGTTTAAGGGCATTGAAAAAACCTAGTTTTGTTCTGTTTAAGTCACTTATTATTTGTCTTGTCAGTCAATAAGATCTAACAAGAATATTGAAGTCAGCAATTACATCCCCACTGCTCTCAGTTCCCCACAAGGTTCCTTCCTTTATTTATTTACCTATTTATTTATTTATTTATTTAAGCTTTCAGGACAGTTTGATCCGGCTTCCTCTCTACTTGCTTTTCCGTAAGCAGCTTTCAAATAACGGTAAATCTAGTACAAGCAAATCTGTTTGCATATTTTTCTCCTTTATGTACACTTTGGGGAAAATTTTCTAGTCTCCTAATATGTACCTTTAAAATTGCAAGTGCATGTACTTGTAAAATCCTACATTTACGAATGCAATTACCCATTTAATAAGATGAATCATAGAAATTTACCAACCATCATGGGTATACACACATATTTTGAAGATACAATTTAGGAGGCTCCTTAGAATAGGGAAATACCAATTGGCATTTAAATTATGTGCAAATGTTATATATGAAGCTTATAAACAACATCTTGGTTTTAGGTTCAATCGTATATTAGCTCAGATATTTTAGGAAGTTACAGGAAAGTATACTATTTTATATGTTACTGAGTCACCAATGCATCATATAAAAATATATACGGTGTTTAGATACATGAAACTTGTATTTCCTTTACACATAGGGTGCCCATCACAATTTTTAAAATATAGATTTCCTCAGTTTCATAAAATCTATTTCATCATTTGGCTAAATGAAACAAAAAATCTTGCAAGTTTTTTTTTTTTTTTAAATCTACAGTGCATTTTCTATATCTGGTAGTTAAAACATGAATGCAAAAACAGGACAGTATTCAGCAGAATGCAAAGTACTAAGCGGTTGTCTGTCTGTACATTTATTAAAATGAAACTTGAAGGGACTTTAAAATAAACTGAGGTTAAACATTTTAATTCAAATGAACAGGTGGAAGCTGTTCTTGTTCTCTCTGAACATTACACTCAGTGATTCATATTGTTAGCTAAATGGAAATTTTTAAACTTCCATTGAAAATTATGGCCAATTTGAGAGAAGGTTTAATTGAATATTTCATACTGTAGGGAAAGCTAATAAAACTGGAGAAAGAATTCTTGGAATATATCCAGTTTAAATGATAAAAAACCCTTTCCGTGTTTTCTTCCTAGGGAATTCATTTTAACTACCTATGCCAGTGTATTTTTATACAGAATTACAAATCGGTATTTCTCTAAGACAAAATTGTGCCTTGGGAACAGCAACTCTTTGCAGGAAAATAAAAAGCCTGATAGATAGGACAGCTGAAGGGCATCACTGATTAAAACAACATCATGCTCTTCAAGTCAGTCAGTTGCACTAAGAGTTTCACAGAAAGAAAAAGCTAAACTCACTCTCAGATTCTAGTTTTTGTCTATCATGTCATTGCCTTCATTACATCAAGTGCACAAACATATATAGCTAAGATTTCATATGGACATCACTAATAAAATAAACAAATCATAATAATAAGGTGTGCTTTTTATATGAACAAGTTGCACAAGGCATTTTGGTTTGATACAGTTAAAATGCATTTGGAAAGGAATTTAAACACTGCTGTATAAAGAGCTGTTTTGTGGACGATGGTTTTCCAACCTTATATGTTTACAGATGCCTGGCATCCTTCCCTTGCTACCAGAGCTGCTGCTAATGCCTGCATCACAGCTGTATCACTTGCTTTTAAGAAACCACGATGGTCAAGATCAGACATGCAACCATGAACACTCATCATAAACCAATTTCAGCTCTTGAGGGTCAACATTGTGATGCTCCACATATTTCAAAACAGAGGTCTGGTGCCACCAACCTACAGTCAATCTATCATAGCAGAGGAAAACATAACAAATTCATCACAGAGAGCTGAAATTAGTATAAATGTGACTCCATTGTGTGGAAGATGGGCACTCGCCTGGGGGTGGGGAAGACAGTCCTTGCTCTTATTAATATTTAACTATGGATACAGAGTGGAATGGCTTCAACGTGTGATACTGATAATATCCCTCCCCAGAAAAGCCACTAGCCTGGGAGAAGGAACACCTGACTTCAAGTCTTTGCTTCTGTTGTGGGTCTGCCACCTGCCACGTGAGTGCCCTAACCATCGGAGTACTGGTTAGACAGTCTCCACCACTACCACAACTCCACCATCTTCTCCTCTGCCTTCATTTTGAGAACTGTCAGTCTACTTCTGAATCTAATCTATGAAATTAAAATGCTTCATTTTGAACATGTGAAAATAAACTGTACCAATATTTTCCATCTCACCACCCCAGCTTCTTAATTAGACTGTAACTTGTACCATCCCTACAGTTCCACACTTCAATTATGAGCATAGATGTTTCTCTTCAATACAAGACAAAAAGTACAAAGTTTCTGGATTACTGACACAAATGTTCTGACACCAAACCTCCATGTAGCTTGCACACCACAACTGACTGCAGATAATAAGCAGATACTGCTCTGTCAGGGGCTACTTATACTAGTCCCATACAAAACGTGCTAAAACGCATAATTACAATGCATATTAAGAAAACATAAAACACAAGTGGACATCTCCAAGTCCCTTGACATAAGTCATGAAGGAGAGACAGGCCCAACAGCATGTTTATTAATGACCAAGTCATTTGTTGTTTTCAATTTCTGAAAGCTAGAAACTGCCCAAGGGACATTTCTGAAAAGTAGTTTTAAAAACAAAATCAGTCCTACACTGATGTCTTACTATGTAAGTTTGAGACAAGAGGAAATTGTTAGAGTAAAGCTGTACAGCCACGGAGAACAAGAGTATAATGGGAAACTCCAAATCCCAACCCTTAACTATACCAATACCTATAGCAGTACAGTACAACATAGAAAAAATACAAAGAATTTCAAGCAGAGAAACTGACATAAATATGAATTCTGTTTTTCAAAGCAAAATAAGATAGCAGTTTCTGCCCCATCTTCAAAAGATGCTAGAGAATGAATGTATCTATTATTCAGCTGATCTGGATGAGTTGCAGCCGGCAATTAGGTAAATTAAGTCAAAGTTAAAAAAAAAAAACTCCACTGAAAATTTTGCTTATTTTACAAATTAAAGATTCTGCATCTAGAAGTTTCTTTTTCAACCTATTTTCTTTTACATATGCCTCTGAAGGGTTTTGGTTGTTCCAATAACTGCCAGAACATCACTGAGTTTGTACATTACAGAAACACTTTTGGTGCATATCAAAACCGAGACAAAGCAACACTCTGAACTTGTTTCTTCAGTTGCTGGTTATTTCTTTCCTTTTCTCCTTCTTCACTCTCCCAAATGCATGTGCAGTAGAAATTGAGGGTACTATGCTATCTGCCTAATTAATTCAAACATACTTCTTATATACACCAGAGTTCTGCCTCCACTAGCATAGGTAGAACCAAAGTAAACAGATATGGCACAGTATTATGGAAATTTTATGCTTAGGTTTATTTAAACACTATCATGTTTGTGAGGAGAGGGGGAAAATGTCAAGTTTCAAGTTCTTCTGAAGTGTGTGTGTACTACTCTTCACTGTAAATTTTACCAGTTGTAGCTGGACTTCCTCAAATTGATATCTTTGCCTAATACATTAAAATTAAGTGGGGTCACTTGTCTGGCTCTGAAAAAATATTGTACATTTATTTTAGCACTACAATTCAGGCACATCTCTAGGGAACGTACGATTTTAAGTAAATGACCATATATTTTCTAGTTACTTCTTCCAGGTCTTGCCGGTGTATAGTTCCAGTTGGGGAGATCAGTCAATGACACAGTGACAGTGGGACCTATTTGGGACTCATTATTTTGAGGGAGATCTGTCAGCTGCTGGTAGCCTGCTCTGAGAATGTCATTGCTCTCAACCATTTACACAATTGTTTCTAACCATCTTCTTCCTATTCTTCTTCCCTCTGGGTTATGCCAATGGTCTGTCACAGATACATCAGTGAGGTTCACGTCATGTATCATGTGTGATGAATTGTGGCCTTGAGCTTTCGGAATTTAAACTTTATATAAACACGCCAAAATACTCTTAAGTTTCTCATGAATTCCTCTTATATTAGATAATTTAGCTATCAAAGTATCAGAACTGATATCTGAGGACACCTTTTTCATTAGCATGTGGCCTTTCCTATCTGATCTAGTTCTCTCCACAGCACTTCATGTAATGCATTGCATTGATCTTTACTTGGTTATACTCTAAAACTCACTCAGGAGTTTGCTCTAATACAGAGTGTTGTTAGATAAGTTGTTGGTTTTTTTCCCCAGAGGCACTTCTGGTTTGCTATTTGTTTCTGGGTGCAATTAAAGGTGTTAGCTAGACAGGAAGCTATTACATCAAAGGTGAGAGTCTGCATCTCTCTTTACGTGCTTTCATGAAAATTCAGGTCATCTGAGCTCCTTAAACTCAAAATCTCTAGATAATAAACATGAGAGTCCTTAAGGAGAGGAAAGAGACCCTTTGACTAACTTTACAAAAGCCAGACTACACATACTATTTTTTCCACTAGTCAATAAAAGTGGACAGACAGGCACATGAACACCAATGTCCTGGAAGAGTCAAACATGACTAGCATTGAAGCCATTATAATTCACCAACAACTTTGTTGGACTGGTCATGTGGTTTGAATGTCTGATCAGTGCCTCCTGAAACAGACGGTTTTCCAAGTTGAAGGAAGGACGGAGGAGCATTGGTGGCCAGAGGAAACAGTTAAAGGACATACTGACGGCACACATGAAAAAGTAGAGAATCAGTGTTGACACTGGGAGAAACCTGCCCAGGACTGGCTCCAGTGGAGAGCACAATTTGAAAGGTCCCACTACAGTGCAGACAAGGATAGGCAGAGAAGAAGAAACAATGAGGAATCCTGTGGCACCTTATAGACAAACAGATAATTTGGAGGATAAACTTTCATGGAAAAAGACCTGCATCATCAGATGCATTGGAATAGAGATTCCAGAGGAGGGTCTAATTATATAGGCTCATGAAAAGGAGGGAGTTCCAATCAAGAGGAAGGCCAGAGAGGACGTGTTCAATTCAGTCAGGGAGGATGTGGCCCACTACCAGCGGCTAATGTGGAGGTCTGAACACCAAGAGAGGAGAAATGGCTTCTGTAGTTGGTCAGCCATGCCCAGTGCCTGTTCAATCCTTGACTGATGGTGTCAAATTTGTAAATGAATTGTAGCTTGGCAGTTTGTCTTTGGAGTCTCTTTTAGAAGTTTTTTTGTTGCAGGATGGCTACTTTTCAATCTGTTACTGAGTATCCAGGGAGACTGAAGTGTTCTCCTACAGGTTTTTGTATATTACCATTCCTGATATCTGATTTGTGTCCATGTATTCTTTTACTTAGAGACTGTCTAGTTGGCCAACATATATAGCATATATTACATGAGTAGAAATGCAGGTGAATGAGCCCCTGACATGTGGTTGATGTGGTTAGGTCATGTGATGGTGTTGCTGGTATAGATATGTGGGTAGATTTGGCACTGAGGTTTGTTGCAGGGATTGATTCCTGAGTTAGAGTTACTGTGGTGTGGTGTGGTGTGGTGTATAGTTGCTGGTGAGAATTTGCTTCAGGCTGTACAGTGAGAACTTGCCTGCCTCCCAAGGTCTGTGAGAGTGAGGGATCACAGTCGAGGATGGGTCGTAGATTCCTGATGATGTGCTGGAGAGGTTTTAGCTGGGGCTCTAGGTGATGGTCAGTGGTGTTCTATTATTTTTCTTGTTGGGCCTGTCTTGTAGCAGGTGGCTTCTGGGTACACATCTGGCTCTGTCAATCTGTTTCCTCACTTTCTTAGGTGGGTATTCTAGTTTTAGGATAGCTTCATAAAGGTCTTGTAGGTGTTTGTCTCTGTCTGAAGGATTGCAGCAAATGCAGTTGTACCTTAGTGCTAGGCTGTAGGCAATGGATCATGCGGTGTGCCCTGGATGGAAGCTGGAGGCATGTAGGTAAGCATAGTGGTCCGTGGGTTTCTGGTATAGGATGGTATTTATGTGACCATCACATGTTTGCACTGTAGTGTCCAGGAAGTGGATCTCTTGTGGATCTCATCCTCCCTGACTGAATTGACCTCATCAGCTCTTTTCTCCCTCTTGATTGATACTCCCTTCTTTTCATGAGCCTGTACAATTAGACCCTCTTCTAAAATCTCCATTTCAATGCATCTGATGAAGCGGGTCTTTGTCCATGAAAGCTTATGCTCTAAAAATTCTGTTTGTCTGTAAGGTGCCACAGGTGGTCTCATTTTTTTATGAAGATACAGACAAACACGGCTACCCCTCTGATACAAATAGCAGGGTGATATGAAGACATACTACTCATTATTGAGTGACCACCAAGAAGATGACAGACTAACCATCTTACACAAGGGTCTAAAATACTGAAGTCTGGAGTCACTATTAAGCCCTGTACCATTAATGGTAAGAAAAGTTAAAGTTAATTTTTAAATATATGCACAGGTTCAAAACTGAACAAAGAGAACAACCTTTTGTAGAACTCCTCAAGGTGAAAGGAATTCTCTTTCAATCACAACACAAGTGGAGAATCTTGATGCTTTTGTTTTCAGGTCAAAATATGTCAGGCACCATCAGAAATATAGCCGACCCCTGTCAACTTTTTATCTTGCTATTTATAGAAAGATTTAGGCAAGGAATTCAGTTCTCATATATTTGTGAATAAGCAGATAAGATTACCAGTGACTCATGAGTAATTTAATACTTCTGGAACAAAAAGCAGTCAAGTAGCACTTTAAAGACTAGCAAAATAGTTTAGTATTAATAATTTGCTAATATAATAATATTATATTGTATTATTATTTATTATTATATTATGTTATTATTTTATATTTTATTATTATATTATAATATATTATAATAATATAATAGTTTGCTAGTCTTTGAAGTGCTACTTGACTGCTTTTTGTTTGATAGTGTATAGACTAGCACAGCTTACTCTCTGTTACTATTAATACTTCTGGGTAGGAGCAAGTTCTAGATAATTGTCTTGAATATTTATTTAACAGAATTATGTGGAACCTAATTTGCAGTCACTGGATAGCAGTTGAATGGTGTTCCATTTGCCCAACAGAGTAGCCAAAATTCATTGTCAGAGCTGCATATTTTATCTTCAATATAATATATAGCAGGAAAACATGACACAGTACTAGAAAGTAACAGCATTACTGGTCTTGCCTCAATGAAGGAAACAGGATACACCTGAAGTGCTTCTGGCCCCAAATGTTTATAACTAAGATTTTAAGGGGACCAATGCTCACATCTAAACATTGTGAATTGGTGACTTGTATGAATATGGACTTGGCTGTATCCATTATTAGCAAGGCTGCTGTGCAATTATGGAAATTGTGGGGATATTTTATAAAAGGAAAGTACTGTTAATTTTAAAATACATGTTTTAGCGATAAGAGAACAAAAGCAGATTTTGACATTTACACACAGTAAAGAGTAAATTGGCAGTTAACCAATTCACTAAAAATGCATGTGTTTTTATCTACATGTTTTTCTTTGACAACAATAGGAGCACTTAATACAGTGTTCTTGGGAAGACATGACAACAGGATATCACTGAGTATGTGTGATGCAATTTCATCATACCCATCCGTCAAAGAGGAAGTATTTTCTTTGGCTGTATTTCATTTCACGATTAAAGATGACACAGAGCATCTGATTGACAGAGATAGGTTCTTCTTTTCTCCGCTTTCTCTCTCTCTCTCTCTCTCTCTCTCTCATTCAGATTTGGTTAAAAGTAGCTGAAGGTAATTCTGTTCTAACTTTGTTACCAGTCTACCAAGGAACTGTAATTTGACTTCCAGTAACCCTGAATCAACCCATCACCAGTCCTCCCTGCCCTCAAAGAAAAAAAAAAGATTCTTAGGCTGTGTCTATCCTCACCTAGAAGGTTGAAGGCTGATCCACAATTTTAGGTACGCCAGCTGGGCACCCAAAATTGACTTTTCAGCTGTTGATTTCCGTGTTTGTCTTCATGGCAGAAGGCTAACGGGATCACTCCTCCCATCAACCTTCCTTAATCCTCATGGCTTGCAGTGAGTTCCAGGGTTAACGTTGACCACAAAATGGTGCTCCAGAAGATTAAACATGAGCAGTCGATTTTCCATGGTCACTGTAGATGCAGCCTCAAAGATATGTGGCTGCTTTGTGATAGGCAAATATTTTGTCTCTCTCTCACTCTAGACCCCTAGGGATGGAACCAAGTTTTATGATTCTCTGGCTTTACCACTCTGTTTTGACTTCAGACAAACGGAGTGGTGCTTCAATTATTGATAGGCAACTATAGCCATGTGTGAATATTATTAGTGTTAACTATGTAACTATTTTTTACTTAAACTCTCTGTGATAGACACCATTTTTGGTGGGTGTTTGTACAGCTCCTGGCACATAATGAGCTTTTAGGTGCTATTGTGCTACAGATAATAAATAATTCTTATAAGATGATAACTGCAGTACAAGCTTGATTATCTGGCATCTCTGCCAGTTAGTGGAGCTGGGGTCACCAGCCCCAGTCTGCTGACCCTGGCTGGGCAGCTGGCCCAGCAGATGCTGGTTAACTGAACAGTTATCTGAATTCTGGATAACATGGCTTTTACTGTATATAGTCACGGGCCCTTAAAATTTCTCTTTTTTCAGCTGGGAGAGCTCCTTTTTTTTTTTTTTAAAGGAACTCATGCTAAATTCACTTAGCCTGATTCTGGTCAAGATACCCCTTAAGAGAGCAAGACCTTCAATTCTCAAATCACAAGCAGGGGAACTAGGCTACTTGTGTCCTATGGTGAAATAATCTGGCCTAAGCGGAATTTTTTCAAAAGAATCAGGGTCAGCTAGGCACCTAAGCAGCAATAAATATTCTAATGAAATAAGTATCTAACTTTTGAAAAGTTTTGAAAAGAGTTACTGACAGGCCTTCCAAAATATAAGCATATTGGTTCCACTAGCAACTTAAGTGCATGAAAATGCCTGATCATCATCCATTACAAGGCTCTTTTGAAAATCTCACCCTTTGGCTAGTTCGGTCATTGGTCATCCTATGTCAGTATGTATGTACTGGCTTTGATGTTTCTATCATAGCCACCTCCTCAAATATTTAATGGATGGAATGGAAATATATATATATTTCTACAGAATAGTGTAATGTGACAGACAATTAAGCAAAGCCGCACAAGCACTCAAATTGGCCAACAGGTTAACGAGGAGACACTTCTGAGGAGGAATCATACCAAATTTAAATGGGTTGATTGGCCAAGCCTCACTGGTTGGTGGTCACATTTTATGTATAAAGAAGCTCTTTGAAGGACAAGTAGGTTGGTTGAGGAGTGAGGGTAGAAGAAAGATAAAAGTGTTGAAGTCAAAGAGGGAGCAGAGTGGATTCTTCTCTCTTTAGAGCAGAGTGGATTCTTCTCTCTTTATTTTACACAGGTTAATCTCTTCCCTTAACACTGGTTTAATCGCTCAAGATAACGCAACAGTAAATGGACCATTTCTAATTACTGGAGCTATAGTCATAGTTTTGGAATGATATTGGGCAATAGAATGTAAAGTAGGATTCATTGATGTCACCTGACGTATCTCAAATCCCCTATTTTCATGTCAGCTGTCCTAGATCATAGTTCAAACAGCCAGTTATAATGCGCTGAATAAAACAGCAATGATCTGATCTGGCAAAGATTCAAAGTAGTAGCTTGATGACAAAGCAGTTCCCTATATAAATCAATGGAGCTGATTTGCTTTACCCTCATGTTTTAATCCTTTACAACCATACAGAGCACTGTAAAAACAGTCACACTTTTAACTGGCTTCATTTATTTACATTGCCGTTGCTTTTATAGAAAGATTGTAATTGAACTAATTTGTAAATAGATTCCCCCAAAAAATGAGAGTGTGGGATTTGCATTTTTCCTACTGAATTTCAATAAAGGGGAGAAAAAGGAATGATCACAAGAGAGATAAGCCTAGTTTTTTTCCCAAATTGGTTTGTATTTACAACTGTAATGGATACTAATCATGCATTTTCATATACTTAAGTTGCTAGTGGGACCAATATACTTATATTTTGGAAGTCTTGTCGGTAAGCCCATTATAACTCCCTCACTTGGGATGCATGTGATTCAGAGGACACCTGTTGTACACATTAAACATGATGTTTCAGGTCTCAATCCAGGAGCAAGTTGTTCATATCGGAACAGCCTCTCTATAAGTAGTGGCACAAAACATGAGATGGAAGGGAAATGCTTGGAGGGTGAAATGTATCTGTAAGAGCAGAACTTTTCAAAGACAGAATTTTTGGACTCAACCTTTATTCATTAAACATGACATATCACCAAGAAATTTTGGTTTTGACAAAAAATTCTGAAAAGGTCCAGAATGGAATCTCTCTCTCTCTAAAATAGACAATGGTGAAAGCACCTACCTGGGACGTGGAAGACTGAGGTTAAAGTCTCTATTCTGCCTGGTTATCTTCCAGCCAGGTCTATGATCTAATCGTGCAGAAATTCAGCTTCTAGGCACTTGCTTATAACACAAACCTGGCCAATACACTGCACACTAAACCACACGTCCTGCCCTCCATTACTGTTCACAACAGTTAGAGTCTATCAAAGGCAGACACAATAAATAAGCATTTTTATGTACAAATTTCAACACAATTTGAACAGTTGCTCGGCATGGGCAACCTCCTCATCTTTACTCATTCATGCATTGGGGCAAAACTAGGCATCAGCAGACTGCAATTACCTCTTCGATTTTTCTTTGACTAGAATGCCTGCCTACCTCTTGCCACAGAGATCACTGCTGTCTGCTTGGAATTTCAGAGAACTCATTTGAGAAAACAGAAAACACTGATACTACTATGGCCAAATGCAATGTTGAAGGAAAGTTTATGTAATTTTGTTCATCACTATACAGGGGGTCCCCATTATAAGTCACAGGGACAAGGACGGACAGGATTATGGGATTTGCTTCAACACAGGGACGATTAGCCTAGGCACAGGAGATTTTTCACAACACTGTTCCATCAACTATTTCTTTCTTTTGTGGGATCCAATTTTGTATGCCTTTTCATGTGCTCACTTAATTGGTGTTCCATTTGTGGCCGGATTGAATAACCTGAACTCACTAAATGTAAACATTCACCACAAACTAAATCCCAAACAATCAAGATATTTGACTTAATGTTCTGAGTCACGCCAGTGTAAAATCAGAGTAATCCTGACACTGACTTCCCAGGATATACTGGTACAAGATGAACCTCTCTCGTCCAGCACCCTTGGGACCTGACTGGTGTTGAACAACAAAATTTGCTGAACTGTGGGAGGTCAATATTGTCTAGCAGCATCTCCACTGCTTACTGGGTTCTTAGAAGATATTTAGGTATGAATTACAGCTAAATAACAGCACAGAACATTGACAGCCAGGACAGGTGGCTGTAAACAAATGTTACTGGATCACAAGCCACTTGGACACATTTATAATAATTTGTCTTCTGGCTAACTAAAGTCATGCTAGATGTGAGTGTGCTGAACTAGAGAGGTTCAACCTGTACAGATGTAAAATGTATCTGGCTGCTTACAGTCCTTTCTGCACATATAACTATTTTAATCATCAGAAGGGTTCATACACTCTAGTTAATCTTCATAACACCCTTACATAATATAAAACAGGATCACTATTGTCTCCATCTATTTCCGTCAGCTGTCCTGATACGTGACATTGGAAAGTGAAATCATCAACACAACTGGGATAGCACTGACCATTTAAACTTCCTAAAGCTCTCTTGCTATTGTGCTTCTGCCCTAATCTGGTGGTAACATTTGGATAGGTGAACAATTTTCCGTTTGCAGTGGTCCATTCAAACCCTGGCCACTCTGTTCAGGCATCCAACAAGGTGAATCCCATTCATGAGCATTCTTGTCACACAGGGTACACATCCAGCAGAAAATGGACTCAGATAAAATTTAAATGTTCCTGAAAGATGAAAAACTGGTTCTCATTAAAAAGAGTTTCACAGAGCCTTATATTTTCAACTTTTCTGTTTAGTACTTATTAATATTCATAAATGGTAATATACATACACTTTTTAGAAGCTGTTAATATTGATGCTGATACTTCAGACGTACTTTGAGTCACACTTCAATACTAATTGAGCAATAAATGAACAACTTTTTTACATATATAAATCTAGAAAAGATAAAAGATGTCTTTCTATCCAAACCACTTACTAACAAGCATGAGAGTAACAGATGTACCACTGCGTACCAAATCTACAAAGGCCTTTAAACCATGTTAATGACAAAGTCAAACTTTTGCACAGTACAGTTAATAACAAAGTCATCTGGGTATGATGCAAGACCATTTGAATTAGTATTTTCAGCAATAACAAATACTGAGATTCTCTTGTATACCTGAACAAAGAATTCCCTATATCACCCCCACCCCCAAGGCATCAAGGATAAACACAAAATAATTGTATCTCAAGAGATGAAACACAGCTAGTTGCCCCCAGTGGAAGCTCTTGTTTTGATGTTATAATGAAGGATGTTATGTTAGGAAAGTCTCTGAAGAAATGTATTACAATAAAATTGATGCACAGATAAAAATCAGATCAAGTGTTAATGAAGGCAATGCAGTCAAAAATAAATGCAAGGGAGGTAATATGTATATCTTCAGAATAAACTTTTCAGAGGTTTCTAATGCCTTACAACAAACGTATTTATTTTATTGTATAATACTTAATGCTGTTTCTACTGGGTTTGTGTGGTCCTTCTAAGGTAACCTAGCTCTAAATACTGAATATCTGTGGTAATTTGGCTGATGTTAGGAAATCACCAAACTCATAGACTGGAATTTTAATGGAAATTAACAAAATGTTGATCCTAGTAAAAATGTGTCAAGGGTAACAAAAGGGACAAAACATTCCAAAACTGAGGACCATTAATAAACCTATGTTACTGGTTAGCATGATTATAACCTGCAGTGCTTTATCAGATGGTCACAGGCCAATTGGTCTATGTGTACACTACAAAATTATTTCGAAATAAGGTATTTTAAAACAGCTATTTTGAAATATCTTACTTCAAAGTAACACAGCTACACACAAAATACAATTTGAAATAGCACCCAGCTGTTTAGAAATAGCATTCCAGACACATAGGTTGTGGACACACTAGCCCATGTTTTCAGAAGGCTATGGTAATATGACACTTCAGAATATGCTAATGAAGTGCCTCCATGAATATGCAGTGCTTCATTAGCATAATGGCAGCCGCACAGGCTTCGAAACTGACTTTCGAAATGCACGCTGCCCATATGTCAGGGCCTTTCGAAATGACCCCCCTGATTTCAAAAGCGCCTTCCTTCCCAAAACCAGGTGGGAAGAAGGGGCTTTTGAAATCGGGGGGTCATTTCAAAAGGCCCCCCAGCTACAAGGGTGGCATGTGTTTTGAAATAGGCAGTTTTGAAGCCTGTGCAGCTGCCATTATGCTAATGAGGCACTGCATATGCAAGGTAGCGCCTCATTAGCATATTCTGAAGTGCCATATTACCCTAGCCCTTCTGAAAGGAGGGGCTAGTGTGGCCACAGCCCTAGTGTCTATTTTGAAATAGTGCCATTGGATGCCATTATAGCTTATTGCAAAATGGCGTATTTCAAAGTAGATGTTATTCCCCCTGAAATGAAGTTTACTGATTTCAGAAGAATGCACCTATTTTGAATTTATTTTGAAATAGCATGTTTAGTGTAGACAATAGCAAAATTATTTCGAAATAACAGCTTTTTTTAAATAACTCTGTAGTGTGTATGTAGCCTTGGAAAGCAGTGTGTGTCTGCTATTTTATTTTAAATTACACATCACAGAAGCTAAAAGAAAGCCCATTAAGGAAAAATATAATTTCCTACTCAGTCAGAAAAATGCTCTGTAGGTAATCAAAATGCATGCACTGCTTCAGCAATTTTTTCCATTACAATTGAAATAATAGGTTGCTCTATATTGAAATCAGAGGATTATGCTGGATGGAGAACTGCACTACACAGAGTCTACAGATTATTTTTAAATGCCTTGAAGACAAATAAGAACTTCTCTAAGTAGTCTTTTATTCAGTCTGAGTGCTTTAATTTTAACTTTACACTGTACTTATTTTAAAAGTAAGCCATTCCATGCCATAAATGAGAAATATGCAGACAAAGTAATTAAATGAAGAAAACTATTTATAGACAGCATTGGTTGCACTCTGTTTTCTCATTAGAATGTTCATAAAATAGCAGAAAATCAAAGATGTTCCAATGCATTTTTCTTGACCTGTTTGTTTCATCGTTTGAAACAGAATTTAAAATGAGAGATATCCGATTTTGGTTGTTAGGAGGAAGAAAAGTCTATAAAGCATTTAGAGGAGTGCCAGCAACTATAGGTTTTACCTCTCAAATATGGTACGCTCTCGTCCAGCAACACCCCTCCTCTGGCAGGTCCAGGGATGCTGCCAGATGACAGAGTAGCGGGCAGATGCAGGAGCCCCAGTAAGGATGAGTGCTGGAGCTCTGCTTGCCCTGCAGCAGTGGGGGTTGGGAGGCTGATGCAGGGCTAGGAACTGGAGCCCCGCCTGGCTCACAGGGCTAGGAACTGGAGCCCACACCTGCCCCATGACAGTTGGGGCTGGCAGGCTACTGCAAGGCTGCGAGCTGGAGCCCTCCTCCAACTCTGTGGGCCTGGGAAGCTGTTGTGGGGCTGGGAGAGGGAGCCCTCCTGTCTGTCCTACAGGGCTGGGACCAGACCCAGAGCTCCTGCTTGTCCTGCAGCAGTGGGGGTGGGATGCTACTGTGGGCTTGGGAGCCAGAGCCCCTGCTTGCCCTGCAGCTGCCTCCCAGCCCTCACTGAAGCAGGCCCAGGACCTGGATCCTCTGTCTACCCTGTGGGGCTGGGACCTGGAGCCCCTGTCTGTCCCATTGCAGCAGGGGTTGGGATGCTACCATGGACCTGTGTGGGAGTCCCTTCCTGTCCCATGGGGCTGGGAGGAGAAGCCCCCACAACTGCTCTGTGGCACGGGGCTGTATGTCCCCAGGTGCTGACTGGAGCTCTGTGGCAACCTCTGGGAGCCTGGGTTGTCCACCATCACTTGTCCAGCAAATTCTCGTCTGGGACCCTTCAGGGTCCCAAGCATGCCAGATAAGGGAGGTTCAACATGTAGTCAAAGTCAAGAGCATTAATGTTTTTAATTAATTAAGAATTATTTAGCTTGTAAAAACTGAAAGGGATTGTAAAGATAATATCTCATTAAATCTTAATGAAAACAATACCTTAATACTGGCCACTCATGTCCACAACAGCAATATCGCATATGCACAGGGTGTCATTAATACTTCAGTGCTCAACACTTTTGCACAGACACTGTTTCCAGAACACTCCTTCAGACACAGAGTGCCTGATTTCTCAGTAAAGAGGCAAGAACCCAGAACAAACATATGGCATCAATGCTACATCTGAAAATGTTCATAAGCACATTCTAAATAGAATGGAGGGCTAGCTGGTCATGACTGTGGTGTAGATGGTTGGGTTAGTGGACTAAGTATCAGGTGTGACATAAATGGACTTCTCACAACCATAAAATGCAGTGAGGGTAGTTTCACATCTTTCTGCTTTATGCATAAGTGGTCTTTCAGATAAAATATTTGAGAAGAGCATGATCCTCACTGAAGTTGGAAACAACCACTGAGACTTACCAGAGAAGGAGCCATGCTAGTCTATACACTATCAAAACAAAAAGCAGTCAAGTAGCACTTTAAAGACTAGCGAAATAATTTATTAGGTAAGCTTTCGTGGGACAAACCCACTTCTTTAGAGAAGTGGGTCTGTCCCACGAAAGCTTACCTAATAAATTATTTTGCTAGACTTTAAAGTGCTACTTGACTGCTTTTTATTCTGAGACTTACCAGTCTGTCTTTCCTAACGACATGAATGATCCCATGTCCCTTTTTGTGAGGTGGGCTTTTACTAGGATCTCTGTCAAAAAATGCCTCCATCAGCCACACCACTATCTTTCCCACATATGCAGCATGCTGCATGCTGAACACTAATTGTCTACTTTAATGCCAACTTCTGCCAAAAACTAGCTGCATTTCAGTGCTTTCTGAACTGATTCCCGTAGAGGCAGACCTGAGTTTTGGACTTACACTTCCCATTTAAATATACTGCCCACTCCCTGCATGACCTGTTTATTCATGTCAAACACACATACTTGCCAATGTTGCTGAGACTGTAACATAGAATTGTGTTACACTGAGATCGAACTTAACGTAACTTGCCTTATCAGTTGCAGGCACAAAGCAGTTCCTTGTTGACAATGTGGAGTTTTGTTACTGTCAGTGGAACTGTGCCAAGGCAATAAGCATAAGCCTTAACTAGCTATGACTTGTTTTGGGGGGTTTGCTTTGCAATCTGTAAATGTGTATGGTTATGTCTACATGGTGTGCTGCTGCCAGCAGGGTCATGCAAATGAAGGCACTCAACAATGCAAATGAGGTGCTAATTTACAAATCATGCACCTCATTTTCATATTCTCGCATCAACACTGCCCCAGAAGAGGCTTCTGTTGCCACAAAACGAGGTGTGTAGGCAGGGATCTGTCAGCAAAAAACCTCTTCGTCAACAAACCCTTATCCCTGAAAAAAAATGAAGGCTAAAAGGCCATCAACAAGTTGGATTTTGGTTTACAGTATCCTTTCTATAAGGCTTGTTTTGTGGCGACAGCAGCCTCTGCCAGGACAGCGATCATGTGAGAGTATTGAAAAGAGGCATGTGATTTGCAAATGAGCACCTCACTGGCATTGTCAAGTGCCCTCATTTGCATGAACCAGCCAGCAGCAGCACACCATGCAGACATAGCCATGTGAGTAAGCAAAAGAAAATACTGTCATTCCAAACAGTATGAAAATTTGATGGTCACCATTTTGGCCAACGTAGAAGACTGACCTTGGGATCTCCAGACCTGAAAATTGTGACTATCTGCAGCCTGAACTAAAGAGCCTTGTCCTTTAGTAGGGAGTGATGACAGACTCATAACTTTTGTGGATCAGTCACAGTGGGAAACGTGCAGTGCACACAGACCAACTGGCAGATTAAGCTTATCCTTAGGCACTGAGGCCTCAGGAGTTTGAATATTGGACAAACAGAATTGCTGTGACATTTGCCATCCTGGCAGACATAATGGAATTTGAATTAAAAGCATGGAACACTATGTCTTATGCATAGGCATAAGTTATGTACATTTTAAGGCGGAAGGTAGGTCATATTATGTCAACAGGGCCATGTGTGTGTATGGGTGGAGCAAATTCTATGCCTGCCCAAATCTTGCAGTTCAAAAGGGCAATTCTTTCTATGCCCCCACCCCCCAAATTATGCTCAGGAGCATCAACCAAGGCCAGAGCATAGCATTTAGCCATTGTCCCAACGTGGAAGCAGAAAGGAGATGTTTTTCCCCTATAAAGAGCTCTTTAGATGGGTTGTGGTAAGTCTGTATCTAGACCAATATTAATACTAATTGGTATTAAGACTTTCACGTATTCTTATGACTACAAAAGAAAACTAGAATTGAGAAACTTCAGTTCTGTAGATAAGACAAATAGGAAAGATGGACCTCAAACACCATTCAGGAAGCCTGATGAATGAAGCTTGCAAGGCATCATGCTAAGTGTAGAACTTTAGAGTACATTCCAATAAAAATAAAAACAAAAACAATCCCCTCACCCCTCGAAAAATGTTTATCAACAGTTTTTCCACAGTACCTGAATTACAGTATTATCTTCTATTAGGAATCAACTCCAATAGCCAAGTTGCCACAATCTGATAAATGCTGACTTTGGTGCCATTTTATTTATCACTCCTCTTGACCCTTTAACAATTAACATTCCACAGTTAAGGAGTTTTCTCCACAGACTAAATTAGCCACAAATAAATTGATTCATCCTATAACAAACTCACTTAAATGTTGTTGAGGAACAATTTCAGTTTAGTGTTTTTAATTAATTTTAACTTGCATTTTTCTCTTTTTTTCCTCTCTCACATCTACATAAACATTGGGAAGAATTTTCTGAAGCTTTAGTCAGCCCTTTTATAAGCTCAATGACAGTTTTGTATGGAATTTCATAGGGTGCTTAAATAAATAAATATTTTGGAAAACCATGTGCAATCACATGGGTCATCAGCACAGCGTGAATCCAGGATCTTTATTTCACACTGGGGCCTCTACAACTTGAATTAATAGGTTAATTGAGACCAGTTAGCTGGCATCAGTAGAAAACTGTCATCCTCTTTGTGCACCAGTCACTGAACGTGGGATTTGACAACTACTTTGTCAGTCAGATACACAACTACTTGCTGGAGAGCAGCAAACTGTTGGGAAATCAGGGTCTAGATATTTTGTTCCTGCCAATAAGGCTGTGTGTTCTAGTGATTAGAGCAAGCACCTAGGAATTAAAACACTTGGGTGCTATTACTTTACACAATGTCTGTTCATGTATAGCTCTTAATGGTTGCTAGGCAAGAGTGTCTTACTGTACAGCCATTATTGTCAAGAAACAGATTTGAAATATGCATTATGAAAGGCAGTTTAGGACTTAGGTCTGCCCTGCTAGGGAGTTGGTTTCTATTGCCAAATCTGTCATAAATGACCTCTTAGAGCTGTAGTTACCTCAGCCAAGATTTCCAGAGGTGACTAGTAACTTTGGATACCTCAAAATTTGTCTAAATGGAGACCCCCTTAAAGGAACCTGGCTTATCAGAAGGTGGATGCTCAGGGCTTGAAGATAAGCACCCCTAAAGTCACTGGTCAGTTTTGAAAATATCTGTATACAAAGGGAAATTATTCCTGTCAATCTGCCAAAGTAGTAAAGATTTGCTTAATAACAGAATTATTAACTTTAAAAAGCAAGACTGAAAATTAGAATACAAGCACTGAATGAGAAGGGACTGCCAGGGTCATCTAGTCTAGCCTCCAAAGTCATTGCCCATTAACTTCCAGACCAGTATACCTCTCCCAGGTCAAATATTTTCTGATGGTTGGGGGGAACCAGGAGAGGTTCTTTTGAGCTTTTACCTCAGGAAGTATTATTTTGCTATGATGTAGGAGACACTTTGGACTCAGGGAGCATGTGCAATACTGTTAGAATGTTCAGATAAATAAAGAATGACCACTGAGCAAGTTCTGCTGTGTGTGTGTGAACTGCCATTTTCTGGGGCTTGTCAGTTTTTATAGAGATGAAGAAAGACACTGCTTTGACCACAGGGCTATCACTTTACCAAATTACAGTTTCCTAGCTCAAACACTGAGCATGCTAGAACTCTTAAAAATGGTAATTTAAAAAAAAAGTTTGAAAAGCTACCCACTTTTCACTTGGGTCATTCTTGGAACAAGCCAAAACCTTTTTTGTTCAAACTTTCAAAAGCAAGAATCTGAGGTAGCACATGTCAGTCCCTTATTGTTTGCCTGTGACAGACAATAGCTGAGGAGGTGATACTTTCATCTAATTTTGGGTTTTGAGCTTAGTGTGTAGGTGGCATTGGCAGCCGATCATACACAGCAGATCGGATGAGATGAACTCTATGACTCTTCAAGATCAACCAGGAAAACTTCAGCTTGAATCATTACGGTTTGTTAAAGCAAGAAGCAGCTGAAACTCGGTTATGATGAAAAGTATTTGGCAATTGTTAGTATAAGCATCACTGCTGCTCCATCTATAATAGTATAGAGGAACGTGAACACTCACTCACTCTCTCCCCCACTAAACCTTTAAGATTTTTCCAATCCCACAAGTGACATGTTCCCTACAGGGTGAATTCCGCTGAAAAAAAAATCAACTGCTAAAGAACAAAACAAACAATCAAATAGTTTCTTCCCAGATAACATGAAAAAGAGCCAGGATACATACACAGCCACTCAAAAGGCTGCCCCCACTCCACGCCCCCCAACACCATGCGTGCAATAGCGGTTTACAGACCACTTAGAAAACTAATTTGTTTCCTACGTTCCCTGTAGTTCTATCTTCCTTTCACATAGCTGTTCCAACTTTCAATTCACAAAAGCAAAACCTCTTTAGAACCAAAATAAATACTAATCTTAAATTCAATGTACCCTGACAGCAAATAAGTTTGTTGTGCTTACTTCAGCATGAATAAAAAGCCCGCAAGGAGACTCCTGCATAAGAGTATATTTACAAGTTCCATTACCCACTGGAGAGATTGATGTAATAAACCTATAATAAAAAGCCGCGTGTTATGGATTTCTCTAATGTTTCTTATCAAACTGCCTGTATTATGTTGGCATGTGTATTCAATTTAAAATAGGTTTTCAATAAGTGCCTCAGAGCTAGAGGTCATTTTCGCTTAGTTTTCTGACACGTTGAAATGTTTACAGACTTTTCTATTCCTTGGGATCTGAAAGCTATGTTTGTCGTTTGGTCAAGTACTTTACAGCATTAATCTATATGCATTTTTTCTTATATCAACCTCCAAAGCTAATAGAGTTGCTGGCCCCATTATGTAATTTATATTTGTACTAAGCAGGAACAGGTGAAGTGTTTTACACCAAATAAAGAGTAGCACATAGAAAGGCTATTGCCCTATTTATAGCTGTCACTGATTTCCAACTTGCTTATATTTCATATCATCATGCTAGAACACAAATAAGGTAATTCCTTGTTCCCCACAAGGCAGGAACAATTCAGTAGGAACTTCACCTTCTACATTAGTGAAAACAAAATGTCATTAACTGGAGGCAGTGGTAGGAGACACAGGCGGTCTTCTTTACAACACGTGGTCTTCTTTAGCAGTTTTGATTTCTGTGCACTGGATGTGACTGACTGCATGAGATATGACACTCTGATTTAACTACTAACTGATGTCCATTGCAATTTACTTTAGCAAACATTTGAAATCAATCAAACATTACTATACTGCCTTTTTTCTTGGATTAAGCTATTTAAGGTGTTTTATTATTTTTTTTTTACAATCTGTACAAGCTATTAGGATCTTAAAATCTAACCTTCCAATCAGAACAACATGGAGGCTGCTCTTATCTTCAAATGGGTTCCATGGAGTATTGAGGGCTTGTCTACACAGCACAAAAGCACATTTCAGTAGAGTGTGAATTCTAATGCCACCAGTGTGTCACTCATTCCCTGCTCAGGATGAACCTTTAATGAAACATCTTGAACAAATTATACCAAAGGAAAATTTGAGTGCTTGACAATCTAAGTGTTATTTTTACTACTACTGTGAATTCAACCCTAGCAAATTAAAACAGAAAGAATTAATTGGATATGCAAATGAGATTATTCAGTATATAAATCTAATTACATACTAATTCGCTTTAACAGCATGAAAAAAGAATAAATTGTTCTTTGTAAATTGATTGTCTTAAATAACCACCTGTAGCACAATAAAGTGGCATGCAAAAGCTGTATTTTACAAGCAGCCATTGTCAGCATTAATACAATGCTCTTCAAGTACCTTCCTAAGAGGAACCCTCCTTTCACATCTGATTTACAATATTGTGTTAGTAGTCATCTAGTATATACTAAAACACTGTCACAACTTCTCCAGTTTGTTATGTCAGCTATAAGTAAACAAAACACACTGATCTTTGAAATACTACATGCTTTCAGAGGCAAATTTTAACTGGAGAACTGGAAGGGACCTTGGGAGGTCATCTAGTCCAGTCCCCTGCCCTCTTGGCAGGACCAAGCAACATCCCTAACATCTATTTGCCCCAATCCCTAAATGGCCTTCTTGAGGATTGAGCTCACAACCCTAGGTTTAGCAGGCCAATACTCAAACCACTGAACTATCCCTCCTCCTAAAACCAGACTTTTAGTGCAAAAGTTATTGTGTCTCATCTGACTTCAGAAAATCCATAAAAAAGAACACATGTAAGGGACAGGTGAGTCATTGCATGCATCCTTAATCATCTGGTATGAGCATAAACCTCAGCAATCCTGAAATGGTTACCAGCAGTGCTCCTTCTAATCTTTTCCATCCAGGTGTGCAGAATAATTTCTATGTGCACTGAGGCATGTGTGAATGCGCACCACCAGTAGAAATAAAAAGCCTGACTATGGGAGCTCTGCTAATTGGTTGGGCAGCATTTAAATCTCTTCTGCATGGCTGCCTAAGTGCAGAGCTTATAGGGAACACCGACTACCAATACAGTATATTAGTGATGATCCTTTCAGGAAAAATCAGCTTACCTTTTAACTTTTACTACTGCACATTTGACAAAACAGAAGGGTGCAGGATAACTTAAACAGAATGCAAAGAAAAAAAAAAAGAAAAATTCCTTAGAGACACTTTTGATAACTTTGATCATGCCCATTTAAACTGTTGAACTGTTACTGGCACAGGTAGCTTCTTAAAATCAGTAGGACTTCTTGTTCAACTTCCTGTTTCCTAATAGGAGTAAGTAGTTTGAAATCTGGCATATAAATAACTTCCTATACATGATGGTCAACAAAACATACTGTCAAGATTCAGGGAAAAGGTTGGAAACTGCCTTTTCCCTGGTCTCAAAGGAGATGCTGAGGGAGAACAGAGGGGCAAATTATAGAAAATTAAAATACAATAATCCCAAAAATGTTTTACCCATTTAATTAAAGGAACAGTCTGAGCTGGGTGAATACTGCATAAAGCTATCTGTATCTTCATTTGTATTTCTAAACCAATCTGATTTGACTGTGTGTATGCATTTTTAGTATTTTAGCAGATGAACATCCCTGCATGAAAGTTCAAGGAAACCACACACCTAAAGACAATATTCCAAATTAATGAATTTGAACTCAAACTTTATGGTTCAAAGCAGAAACCTGTAACTATGAGCTATACTGATTCTATCAGGAACACAGAAACACATCATGTGACCCGTTTCCTTCAAATAATCATTAAGCAATAAAACTCAGCTACCCAATATGAAAACATTTACAACAAAAAGCTCATGAACAAAACTGCAGAAATTATTGTGCAAACAATTAACAAAAATAACTAATCAAATATTTGAGTATGTCCCAATCTGTTTTCTTGTTTTACCTCTGTAGGTAACATGTCACTCCTCATAGCTGAAAAGTTAAATAATCACTACACCATTACTTTGAGCAAAATCTCACATTATCTTTGATACTGGAGCTCCTTCAGTGAAAGAGGAGAATGATAATGCGTTAAGTTCTTATGACTAAAGTATCATTTTCTTCGTGAAAGATGACAGCATCCTAATTAGCTAACCCACCCACCTAGACTCCTGCTTTGAATGTGTGTGTTGAGTGTAAACATTTAACCCTGAGTTACATTAACAGCCAAGCAAAGTGTGGATGCACAGGTTGAAACTCTCTAATCCAGCACTCTCTTGTCCGGCAATGTCCGTAATCTGGACTCATTTTACTTAGCTGGACGAGCACTTATGAGTATGGCTAAGTTTCCTGCAGGCCCATGAAGTTTGTTTACAGCCACCAGTCCTGACTCTCTGTGTTCTGTGCTGTTATTTAGTTCTAATTTGGTCCTAAATGTCTTCAAAGAGCTCAGTAAGCAGTGAAAGTTTTGGTAATGTTTTATACAATACTGACCTCCTGTATTTCATCAAATTCTCTCATCCAGCACCAGCATGTCCTGAGGGATGCCGGATTAGAGAGGTTCAACCTGTAGTCTATCTATCTCATGAATATATTTGTTGGTTTTACAATATGATAAAGCGTTAGCTTATTGAAACCGTCATATAACCCTTCCTATATTGCCTGCCTTGCTTACAGTCATAGCAAAGATTCCTGAATACTGTTTTTTATTCAGCTAAGGTTACAGAAATATAAAGGATTTGTTTGGAGTTTAAAAAGAAAGAGAAGAAAAGAAAACAGTCAAACTGTTGCCTTACTCATTCACAAGCCCTTATCTCTGGCTGGATGTCCTTCACCCTTCATTTTACACAGAAATGCCAGGATTTATGATGAAAATTTTTGCTCCAATGGACACAGTTAACTATCCTTGAAAAACTATCTGCCCCCAGGTTCCCTCCTTTGATTGTGTGTAGAGGACAGACTGAAGAGAGGATGGTTCTTTCATAGAGGCAGCTTACTCCCTTCCCCTCAACCTATATAAACATCCTGGACTGCAGAGGGCAGGGCACTGGATTCAGTTCTATGTCTAAAATACGTCAAGTTCTTCTCCCAAAACACAGGACTATGGCCTGTGTACTAACTTTTGTTGCTTCTCTTCCAGAGTATGGAGAAAATTCTGGGCCAGCTGTGGCAAAAAGGGCTGCTGAAAGTAGAGCTGGTAGTTTAGGGGCAGGTCCCCATTTATGTGAGTATAGACCGAACCATATTACCCCAACATAAAAATTCAAAAGAAATATTGTGACTTGAAACCTACAAGAGTGTCCGCTCACAAATGAGGGTGATACCTCAATGAGGGAAAATAGAGCCCCACTCTTGGAGTTCATAGTTGCAACACACCAACCTCTAACAAGGAAGAAGAGCTCCTTTATTAGACAACAAACCATGCAGCAAAATAACCTGAAACCTTCAGCAAAAGAATCACCATTGGTTTTATTTTTCTGTGGCAGAGCCATTTATTAGCTGACTCCCATTAACTAAGAGAGCACTGAATATATGGGATAACACTTTACTGAATGAATCACTGAAGTACCTTTGGACATAGCAGGCTAATGAATTCATAAACAGTATCTTTGCTTGTGGATCCACTAAGTTTTTCATCTTCTTCAATATAGAGATATGTGAGTTCTCTTTAAAAAAAGATGAATTTTCTTCAGAACAGGCATTTCCCAAACCCTCCCATCCTCTTCCCAGCATAGCTGCCTTCACTGTTTAGGGTTGAATGCTGGTGCTCGAGCTAGTTCTCAATCCACAAGTGTTCTTAGAAATGATTCAATGCTTGACCCACATTTCCTCCATCCTGGGTTTTTATCAAAGCACAGAAAAAATAAAAAAAAAATCAGTTTTGCTAAATTAAGGAGCAGGTGTTGTCTGAGACATGTGATGCTGAGTGTTCCATATTCTCTTTCCTCGCCATTCCAGTTACAGTACTGTAATGGCAATGGCTCAGAAAAGCTCCACTACATGCCAAGACAGGTCAGGGTAGAAAGAAGAGAGGATTAATTGGGGAACAGCTGCACATAATTGGGAATGTAGGGGAAAATTGAGCCCTACATGCTTCAAGTTGAAGCCAGCTGCAGGTACTGAAAATCCATTCTGAAATCATATAAATGAATCAAGAAAACAACTCTTCCCCTCCCTCACCTCAGCTCTCCACTCCTGGGAGGTATCCCTACAAAGTGACTGCTGTGAAGCTTCGTTTGTAGTTTCAGTGTCCTTTGGAGCCCTTCAGTGAAACATTGTACATCAGTGGTTCTAAACCTTTTTAGGTTACTGTACCTCTTTCAGGAGGCTGATTCGTCTAGCATACCTCAAGTTTCACTTCACTGAAAAACTATTAGCTTACAAAAATCAGACCTAAGCAGTGCCTTTTTTGTAAAAATACATAAGTGCATTTTTAAAAAAGAGGAGCCAGTACTCAGCTGGCTCCAGATACCGACACAAAAAAGGCACTGGACAGAAGAATACAAAAGTGTGACAGCACACTATTAATGAAAAGTTGCTTACTTTGTCATTATCATGATACAATTATTAAATAAATCACAACTCCACCAGTTGAGAAACACTGATATACAATACAGAGGACTACAGACAGAGCACTGTACCAAATTTTAGTTTGAACTGAGTTTGCTAGTGCTTTTCATGTATTCTGTTCATTGTAAAAGTAGAAAAATATGTAGACGAGTTGATGTACCCCTGGAAGACTTCTGTATAATCCCAGGGTTGTCATGTACCCCAGCTGAGAACCACTGCTCTGCACAACTGTACAGCTATACTAGTGTTCTCAGGATCTAGGTCAATGCTACACACCAGAAAGGTGTGACTATACAGGTTAATTGGCTCTGGGTTTCATTTAAGCTTGGCTTATAATAACTAGGATTATGCCACATTGCACTGAACACATTTCCTTGCAGTTTACTGCAGAAGTAAAGCTCAGACACTGTATAGTGTAACTGTGCACCTCGCTTGAGCCTTAATGACTCCTTGGTTGTCATAGTAATAAGGCCCATATCCTCAGTAACATCCCTCAGGGACCTTTACAGATTAGCCACCTTTAGCTTGATAATACAGAGAAGTTGCAGAAGGCAAAAATTCAGAATATGTGCACTTTCACACATATGAATGCAAGCTGCTCACCACAAAGGTTGCATCCCAAAAAACTGCTGTTCCCTAGAGTACATGTATCTGAACCACTATTTTATAGCAAGATAACTTGGGTTGACCAAAACCTGCTCAGCTGACACATGTTGATGATCCTGCTGAACCTAATACCACAGCAGAATTTCGAATTACATTTTGGACCCCATATCAAAAGGCAGCATGCCTCACTTTAGATGCAACCATGTTAACCCCAAATTAAATATATCAGTGGCCTTTGCTGTTTCAGAAAGTAAACTGGACCATGTTTTGTAATGCTGTCACTACAAGAGACTCATATCAAGTTAGTGAAACCATATAGACTGGCAGTGGAGTATATCCTCTTGGAGGAATATCTACAGGAATAGTGGGCCACCATAAAAAATGATTTTATTTCTTTCACAGAAAGGGCACTGAATATGTAAACACCAGAGCTTTATGTTGTTACAGGAAAACAGAGGATTTTCACAACATGAATAAGGAAAATTTTCCTTCTTTTCATATGAATGGATCATAGAATCAGCACTGGAAGGAACCTTGAGAAGCCATCAAGACAAGTCCACTACACTCATGAAATGACAAAGCACCATATAGGCCATTCCTGACAGGTGTTTGTGTAAGATGCTCTTAAAAATACCCAATGATTGAGATTCCACAACTTCTCCAGGCATTTTATCCCAGTGCTCAATCACCCTGACAGAAAGTTTTTCTTAATGTTCAGCCTAAACCTCTCTTGTTCCTATCTAATTGCTTGTTCTTGTATCATTTGAGATTAAGGAGAATAATTTTTCTCCCTCCTTCTTGTAACAACCTTTTTGTCACTTGAAAACTATTACGATATCCCCTCTTAGTCTTTTCTTTTTCAGACTACACAAACAATTCTTTTACTCTTTCCTCAGAGGTCATGTTTTCCATACTTATAATAATTTTTTGTGCTTCCTAGAGCTTCTCTCATTTGTCTACATCTTTCTTGAAATGTGGTGCCCATAACTGCACACAGTACTCCAGCTGAGGCCTGATCAGTGCAGAGCAGTGCAGAGTAAAATGGAAGAACTACTTCTTGAATCTTGCTTACAACATTCCTGGTAAAACATTACAGAATATATATTTGCAACAATGTCACACTGTTGACTCATATTTAGCTTGTAGTCCACAATACTTCATCCTAGACAGTCATTTCCCATTTTGTATGTTTGAAACTGCTCCTGCCTAAGTGGAGTATTTTGCATTTGTCCTTGCTGAATTTCATCCTATTTACCTTAGACTAATTCTCCAGTTTGTCTATAACATTTTGGCTGTGTCCAGACTAGCCCCCATCTTCAAAGGTGGCACGGTAATTAGGGTGTTGGGAGATTACTAATGAAGTGCTGCGGTGCATATGCAGCACTACATTAGGCTAAATTTCCCCCACGGCAACTTCAAAGTGTCAAACTTCGAAGTGCCAGCTTGCATGTAGCTGTGGGTCAGCTGTGGGTACTTCGAAGTTCCTGCACTACTTCAAAGTCCCTTTACTCCTCAAAGGCATAAAGCTGCTGACCTGCAGCTACACGCAAGCCGACACTTCAAAGTTGCCGTGGGGGAGATTAACCTAATGAAGTGCTGCATACGCACCACAGCACTTCATTAGTAATTTCCCAGCACCCTAATTACTATGCCCCCTATGAAGTTGGGGGCCAGTCTAGACACAGCCTTTGTTAGAGAAATGCAAAGTTCCCTATATCTATATATTATGGATAAACTCAAATAGAGTGAAACGCAAAAAGAAAAATTCAAATAATTTGTAGGCTGTGCCTACACTAGCCTCCTTCTCCAAAGGGGGCATGGTAAGCAGCCTGAGAGGGGAACAATAATGAAGTGGTGCAATGAATATGCAGCACCTCATTATGGTAATTCTCTCTGAGGCAACTTCGAAGTTGCAGATTTTGAAGCGCTGGCATGCTTTGTAGCCACGGTCACTTCAAAGTACCCATTCGACTTCAAAGTGCCCTTACACTCAAAATGCCCCCACTTCGAAGAAGGGGGCTAGTGTAGACAGCCATTGTTTCATATCTTGTGCCATACAAGAAAAATACAGTGAAGAAAAACACAGCAAAACTGACAGAGGAAAGCCAACACATCCTCCTCCTCAAGATGCATTTGACTCAATGTCACATGACAATCACCTACAAAATCCATTGTGTGAAGCATAGATAGTGCATGAAGCAAAAAGCAGTGTGTGCACTAAAATATACAATTTTACTTATGTACAGTTGGAAAAAGGAAGAACACATGAACACTTAGAAGACAGAAATATGTGAGTGAAGGCACTGTATGGCTGATCACACTGGAGCATAAACAAATGATGCCAGCCTTCCAGCTATTACTAGGCAAGGAGGACACTATACACAATGTCACCCCTATCACGAGTTCCATACAAATGAGGCTGGCTGTATGAGTACACTGTCACCTCTGATATTACATTTTTCCTAATTTTATCAACAGAGAGATTATTTATTTTAAAAATGTTATGAAGGCACAGTCAGTTTTACCAGCTCGCCAACAGAACAATACTTTAGCTTAGGGGTCTGATCGAATTACTCATATAATACTCACTTTAAAGTAAATATTCTTTTGTGAGCTCTGGCCTTTCATCTGTTATGAATGAACAATTTGTGAAGGGTAAGGGTAGTGTATTTGTGTAGCTAGATGATACATTTCAATGACAATATCTATATTTAGAGAGAATCATCTTTTTCCCCATATCTCCTTTATTTATCAAACAATGTTAACAAAATTTCAAATGGAGTCAGATTTTTCTTTTTTAGGGACCCCTCATACTATAAGACCCTAAACAGTAGTTCCTTTAGCTTAAACCTTAATCCAGCACTGCTCAGAGATGCCTCTCCTCTTCCACCAAAAAAGACCTTATAGGCCATATCAAAGGAAGCTGTACTTTTGCTCACTAGAATATTCACAAATAATTGGTTGTTTGGTTTTGGGGGTAGTTTTTCTATTCAACCATCCTTAAGATGAGTGGTGACAACATTAATGAGATGACCTGTGGCGTTTTATAGACTAACTGATCTTCTGGAGCATAAGCTTTCGTCGGGCACCGATGAAGTGGGTCTTTGCGCATGGAAGCTTATGCTCTAAAATATCTGTTAGTCTATAAGGTCCCACAGGACTTCTCTGTTTTGTTTTGTTTTGTTTGCAGATGCAGACTAATGCAGCTACCCCTCTAATACTGGTGACAATATTTATTCTCTTACACAGATATTCTCTGAATAGTTTTTGCCACTTTATGAAAAAGCAAAAGAAGACGTTTATAATCCAGCATTTACTGCATAATTTAAATAGTATTTATACTTCAAGAACTACCTGACATTAAACATCATAAAGAGAGGCTGGTAATACATTTGTATAGTTAATACAGATTTCATTTAACTAGTGGAACCTAATACATTCGCATAGTGAAATGAATACATTTTTTGTTACTTTAAATGCAACGCAGGCAACTACAGAGTTAGTAATGAATTTACATGAGATCCTCCAAAGACCTCAGATACAATTTAAATCATTTTTAAACCACTGTATTCTCTTGTTCACAAAAAGCAATGATGGTAATGAGTAGGATATTATTTGTATCAAGTATGTCAGCATATTTATGTCTACTATCAAGTAGGAGTAAAGAAAGCCCATAGTAACCCAGACTTGTGTTTTTTCCATGTGTCCACACTATCATTTGGCACCCTCTTATATGCTGCATTGCCTGGGCTAGTATTTGGAGCAAATGCGTTGCCCAAATGGCACTATCCCCAACTCAGTTGTCCCACTTGAATCCAAAGGAAAGACAGAGATCAGCGTGTTTGGAACTGAGGTGACTGCAAGGAGATGCTGGAAAGCAGGTGTGACGAATCCTTCCTGCTAACTGTCTTATGGTCTCCACTCTTGATTTTCTGTCTGGGTTTACTCCCATAGCCTTTGGATCTCAAAAAACTACCCACAAGGCAGTGGGGAATTTTCTGACAGGGTTGACTTCTCTGGAACGATAAAAGGAGTCACGCTCCTTTGGATGCCAGTGACCAAATCGTGGTTTATATGCCATTTGGATTATCCAAAATAATCCATGGACCCAAGTATCCCAGACCCACATCCCATGCAGAATAGGGGGGAAGCAGCCACTCAGTCTGCCCACCTGCCGCCACCAAAATATTGACCTCTTTTCTTGATTGGTTTTTATTTAGAAGTATGAGGTGGAAGAGGACAAAATGATAAAGGGAGAAAACCAGGAATATCTAAGGACCCCGGGCCTAGACACTAACTTTGCCTGGCATTGTTGGTAGCATATTACCCATCATACCAAACAGATTTGATTTTAATTTTAATGCCAGGATAACCTTTTACCCCAAAAATGTATCATGCTCACTGACAACACTTGGCTCAGTCAGTGAATCAACTATAACAAGTTGCACAAGCAAAACAAACAAACAAAATAAAACAAGCAAACACACTAAGCAAGACCTAGAAGAGAGACCATAGTCCCAGATCAAACTTCTTTCTGGGGGTTAATTCATCAGGAAAGATATACACTCAGTGCCAGCCAGAAAGTCAAGGACTGAATACACCCATTACTGGTTGAAATTACACGGCTTGTTTTACTTAAGAGATCAGATGAGATGACCACACTGGTCCCTTATGGCCTTAAAACCTGTGAAATTTAAAGATCTTTTGGCTGTAACCAGATAACACTCTGATCATTTAGGGAAGCCAACTGTTCTTAATTCTAAACAAAAACCAGCCACATTTAACTATAAAATAGGTGGTGACACCAGCCTATGAAACTCAGGGGATCCACACATACAGAATCACAGAACCATGGTCAGGAAATCATTAAATTCAGCCTCCTGCATACAGGGCAGGACCAAGCTCTATCTAGACCACCCCTGACAAGTGTTGTCTAACCTAGACTATGTCTACACTAGCCAAAAAATTTGAAATGGCCATGCAAATGGCCATTTCGAAGTTTACTAATAAAGCGCTGAAATACATATTTAGTGCCTCATTAGCATGCGGGCGGCCGCGGCACTTTGAAATTGATGCGGCTCGCCGCCACACAGCTCGTCCAGACAGGGCTTCTTTCCGAAAAGTCTCCGCCTACTTCGAAGTCCCCTTATTCCCATCTGCTCATAGGAATAAGGGGACTTCGAAGTAGGCGGAGACTTTTCGAAAAGAAGCCCCGTCTGGATGACCCACGTGGTGGCGAGCCGCATCAACTTCTAAGTGCCGCGGCCGCCCGCATGCTAATGAGGCGCTGAATATGTATTTCAGGGCTTCATTAATAAATTTCGAAATGGCCATTTGCATGGCCATTTCGAAGTTTTTGGCTAGTGTAGACACGGCCCTAATGTCCAACCTAAAACTTCCCTTGCTGCAATTTAAAACCATTGCTTCTTGTCCTATCATCCAAGATTAAGGAGAATATTTTTTTCCCCTTCCCCTTTGTAACAACCTTTTAGATGCATGAAAGCTGTTATGTCACTTCCCTGTCTTCCCTTTCTCTGGACTAAACAAACCCAATTCTTTCAATCTTCCCTCATAGGTCTTGTTTTCTAGACCTTTAATCATTTTTGTTGCTCTTCTCTCTATCTTCTCCAGTTTGTCCACATCTTTCCTGAAATGTGGGATCCAGAACTGGACACAATACACCAGCTGAAGTTTAATCAGCACAGTATAGCGTCATATTACTTCTCATGTCTTACTTGCGAGACTCCTGCTAACACATCTGCTTTTTGGCAACAGTTTTACAGAAGTACTTGCTTACTTTGCTATTGGATTTCACTAAAGCAGGGTGGAGTTGAAGACATCTTGCTTCTTCAAAAGTTTTAGATGATCCTTTTTTATATTTAGAATAGGAGTCATATCTTTTGAAGCCAGAAGGAACTAGCAGATCATCTAGTTTGACTTCCTGTATATCACAAGTCAGCAACCCTCTCCAGCACTCTCACATTGTAGTGAAGAAATGAAATCAGACGAAAGTACTACAGCTGCAGCTAAATTATTGCATGCCACAGGCAGAAAAGAGGAAGCACATGATGCATCAATATCTGAGGTTCTCACAATGGCAGAGATATAATTAAGTGGAATATACCCAGATAATACTGAAAACTAATCTCCTTGAGGGAGCTGCCATACTAACCTGGAGGAAAATTCCCACAACTCCACATATGGTGATCAGTTAAAGCCAGAGCATGTGACAACCAGTCAGACAAGCACCTGAGAGAAAATGTTCTGCCCCCACCCCCAGCATCTTGGACCTCCCTTTCTAATGTCCCGTTAAGATCCTGGTCATCAGTGGACCTCTAAGATGTAGCCATCACTGGAGGACTTCTAACATTACTCACACGGCAATACACCCAAGAGTAAGAATGCAAAATTATCCACTGCAAAAGCATTCACTGTTCCTTTTTATTTCAAGTTTAAAACCAAAGATGAACAATCTCTAATGTGTTCTCTCTTGTCTCAATCCACTGAACCTTCAAGCACGTGCTGTTTTCCATTCATGTGAATAATCCCATTGATTTTATCAACTGAGGAATATGAAAAATAGTCATTTTTAAAGAAATGTTGAAAGAGTCTATTGATTTCTGCAAAATACTCATTAATTGTTATGTTTGTTCACGTCTCCCCCACTCTTTTATATTAACAAATGAGTAACTTTAGAAGCAAGCCATTAAAGATTACAGATATTTGCTAAATTCCACTGTGTCACAGGCTACAGATAGCTTTTATCAGGATTTGAGTGTCACATGATGAAATGCTAAAAACAAAATTGTGTTGAAAGGCTGTGTGATAGTCTTTAACTACATCACCTTACACATGAACTGTGAATTGTGCTGCTGACTCAAATGTGTAAGTCCTAACAGAAGGCTAATAACCTTTCACACGTCAATCTTGCAAACATCTGAGAGACAGACTTTAACATTGCATCACCAAAAAACCTGAAGCTATAAAAGTGTATTTTATGCATTGTGAGGTTATGTCAAAAGTCACCCCCTCCAAACACACTCAGAGATTTTAATAGTTCTCAGCATAAACTGAAACAGAGAACTTCCAACTAAGTTTATAAAATATGTTTAAGGTACAGTTGATTCAAGAGGATTCAGAACAAACCGAAATGAGAAAACAGTAGTGCACTTATACCAACAATTACTTTTTATTATTGGTTGTAATGATCATTTCAGTGAGAGCATTTTTGTCATAGAAATGCCATGATGTCTTTCTAGGTCAGCATAAACTGTTAAAGAGTGTGTGTGTGTGTGTGTGTTGACATTCCTAAGGAGAAAAACTATTCTCTATCCCGAGCCTTGTGGCTAGGTCCTAAACTCTACTATCATCCTTTTGCTCTGTGTGTAATGGAAGTATAACATCAAGCATTAGGCTATCATAGGCCATCCATGCAAACTTCTGGTTCAGGGCTATATAAAAATAGAAGAGAAGGACTGTAGGCAATTATTCAAAGCTGCCCTAACTTACTTCAGAGGTTGCACTGGCCTCAGAATCAGATCAGAATATGGGAAATATGAGAATAGTTAGTAGCTACTTTTGCTCTGCTCTGCCAGACCTGTGTTTTGTGTGCTTCAATTCCTGAGACACACAACAGGAAAGGAGGAGAGAGGGATACGTCAGTGGTTTGAGCAGTCGCCTGCTAAACCCAGGGTTGGGAGCTCAGCCCTTGAGGGGGCCATTTAGGGATTTGGGGCAAATAGACTGGAGGGGTGTGAATGGTGTGGAGAAAGTGAACATAGAAAAATTATTTACCTTTTCCCATAATACAAGAACTAGGGGACACCAAACGAAATTGATGGGTAGTAGGTTCAAAACTAATAAAAGGAAATTTTTCTTCACACAGCGCACAGTCAACCTGTGGAACTCCTTGCTGGAGGAGGCTGTGAAGGCCAGGACTCTATTAGGGTTTAAAAAAGAACTCGATAAATTTTTGCAGGTTAGGTCCATAAATGGCTATTAGCCAGGGATAAAGTATGGTGCCCTAGCCTTCAGTACAAGGGCAGGAGATGGATGGCAGGAGATAAATCACTTGATCATTGTCTTCTGTTCTCCTTCTCTGGGGCACCTGGCATTGGCCACTGTTGGCAGACGGGATACTGGGCTGGATGGACCTTTGGTCTGACCCAGTATGGCCATTCTTATGTTCTTATGGGGGTGTGCTTGCCCTTGCTAAGAGGGCAGGGGACTGGACTCTATGACCTCCTGAGGGCCCTTCCAGCTCTATGAGATGTATATCTCCATATAAATAAAACCATAGATGCTGGCATCTTGAACTCTACCTGTGCTTCAGGAAAGGAGTGTTACAAAGCAATATTCCTCCTGCAGCTAAGATTTACTACTGCTAGACAAAAATAGTCTCTGGTTTCATTCATTTCTCAGGTTCACAGCCAGGATTACCAACAACAAATTATTTGCAACAGTTATAGCAGACAGTCTATTTATGCAATATGGATACGTTATTTTCTATTCTATAGAGGTTCTTATACCTCCCTCTTCACTGTAGTATCTGACCAAATCCAGATAATGCACTAATGGATGTGACTGGCCTGTGGATCATTTCTTCTGCAATCCTCTCTCCAGGAGGACAACCATGTCCCTTGTGAAGTGTTTTGATAGAATGCTTATTTTTAAATTACATAAACAACAGTGGAGAGAACACAATAACAGAAATGTGTCTTGTGCTTGAAGCAGAATGTGGTGAAGTTTGCAGTGCAGTAGCAGCGAAATACTTAAAACATTTCTATTTATGCCTGTTTTCAGGCTTTGTGATTGAAGTCTTAAAAGCTCCTGTAGTGGTATATAAAACAGTTGTGTTTTGCATTTTCTTATTCAACTTCACCCCTACTGCAATCTGCTTTTTGTTGAGTTGCTGGGTTCCATAATTTCATGTTTCATCAATGCTGATATGTATTATAGCATTTTGTTCTTCACTCTCAGGTCCCAGGATGTAACCCAAAGACCTTGTTAATGTTGCTGTTGCTATTGTTGCCATTTCAGCGGGGAGAGCTCCCGTGATTTATCATTCATCTGCCTCTGGTCTTCCTAATAATGTAGAAGTAGCACAAAAGAAAGAACAGTTTTGGATGCGAACATCCATCATGTTCACTGCACTTACTGGTGTTTACTTTCCCCCTGACCTTTCCCCCATTCATATTTTGATAACTACCACTGCAGATGGGTGATCAGCATCACCCTACAGTTCATTACACCTAGAACAGAAACAAATAATAGAAATTATTTAAATACTAATATTTAAAAGCTAGCAAGACCAGTTTATTTCAGGCTGTGAGGTTAAATATAATAGATATTGTGGAATATGATCTATCTGCTAAGTAAACCAAGCCACAGAAAACTGATAAGCAGCATGAAAATAGAAAGTGGAAATCTAAGATGGTGTCATTACAATAACGTGGGACATATCCTCAGCCCATATAAACAGGTACAATTTGATAGTAATCCATACGTTGATTTGAGTATCCAAGCCCATATTGTCATTCTAAGTATAGGGCTTTTTGATTTTGTTACTTTAGGTTTCCACATCTCATGCGATCGTTTTAGAGGTCTTTGAGTTTGTATTTGTTTGTTTCCCTTTCCAATTACAACCAGTTGTGGTTTTTATCCCCAAAGGGAATATTTGCCAACCGAAGTCCTCCTATTTCACCCATTCACATATTTTCAGAAAATTAAATCTTGCTTGTTCCAAATGCTTGATGGTATAGATCCCTAGATCAATATGACAAACACAAGTCTGTTTTCTTTTTAATTTTTTATAAATAGCTTTCTTTCAAGTATAACAAATACCAAAAACATCCAATTCATCATAATGCATAAAAGAAAGGTTTAGGATAAAGGGATGGATGGGGCAGGAACACATCTAACTTTAGAATCTATGTTCACTATAAACTTCTAAAAGGTCAAACCAAATTGCTTTGCATTCTCCAAGCATTCCTCTGACAGGAATTGTGGTCATTGTTAGCTGCAAAGTCAAACGTTTCACTGAACCAGCCATCCAAAATTGGTGGGGATCAACGTCTCCATTTTTGTGGAATTAATATTTTTGAGACCAAAGCTGCACTTTGTAATCATGCTGGAATGTTACCAGGCAACCTCCAGCTATCAGGAATATACACAAGAATGAAACTTAAGAGGAGGGCTCCAACTTAGCAACCAGTATCAAATCAGTCCTTTGACCCACTGCATATCAGAAGTTCTTGACACAAGAGCACTCCCAAAGCACATGAGTTAATGTCGGATGCTTTAATTGCTGGTGATTTGTTTTTCCTTCTAATAAAACGGCAAAGTGGATGCAAGCAGCTTTAAAGCCACATAGTTTTACTTAAAACAGATTTGCTCTTTTATACTCCTAAAAACAAGCAAGGGGGAACTAAGGTATTTCACAGAAGAAAAATTCTTTCAGAGACTCCCTGGTACCTGCAAAGTTTGATTAAATTGAAAGTTACCAACTTCTGTTCAAACCGTTGCCTTGTTAATTAGTTGCCTTTCTCATTGATTAGCAACTTGTATTATACTCGATTACAAATGGTTGTAATGCTTGCCGTGTTGTGGTGCCTAATTAATATGACACACGCTATTTAGCAGTTGTGTCTTAAGTTTGATTTATGATGCTAAATCTGTACATTTTATTGCTAAATAAAAATGAAGCACAAGGAAAAAAATAATGAAACAAATTGAAGCACTGAGCTGATAACTTACAAGTTTTATTTTTTCATCATAATTTATGAGACAACTTCTCTAAAACTTGCAATAATGACTCACTGCACTCTGTCATGGGTAAATACATTTCGGAGTGCAGGTTGTCACAATACTTGACAAATGCTTCAATAAACCAGCATTAAGCAATGTTCAAATGATTGAGTTGCACTGTATCATTCTGTGTTATATTCATTAAAAAAAAGTATTTATTGTGACTAACTCTCATACCTGCCATTTTAGGACACAACACACCTTTGCAGGAATACATAAGGGTCTTTGTTTCACGTTAAGGGCTTAATCCTGAGAGATACTGAGTACTCAACAGCCAGCTGAGAGTTCCTCTCGAAGCCAGGCTTTTGGGTGATATCTACACATGAGGATAGATGCACAAAGGAACTTTGCAGCGGTGAAGCCATGCTGAATTTTTATGTACTTTGAAAAATCACAGGGATTCACAAAGCCCAAGTTCAGTGCCTAGACTCCCAGCACAACAAAAGTGGAAAGATAAGTGCTTTAGAATTGGAGTCATCAAAGTCAGCACACCCCACAGCTCTTTGACAAAGTCCACCTCTCTCTCAGAGACAGGCTCTCAAGCCTGGGCTGTTGGCAGATGCCTAGCTTTGTTTGGGATTCCAGCCTACCAACCTTCTCTTGGCATTAGTCGTCTATGCCATTTTATCAAGATGGTTACGCTATGGTTAATTATCTGGGTTGGAAATGCCATATTTCCCATTACATTCCAGCCTCGTTGGAAGTGATGTATCCATGAACTGCATGGATAAGAGATCTTTATTTAAGCTGATGATGATGAATGGCAATTTCATTCCTTGGCAGCTGAAGAGAAGTTGGAGGAAAGGAGGACATGAGGCTAAGTCAAGGGACCTGGCCTCAAATAGCCATGAACTGAAATTAAGTGTTCTTGGTGATTAGTGTTACTATTATAAATGGCAAACATTAAAAAACGGAAGGAACAAGAGAAGTAATTCCCTTCATGGGTGAGGGAAAGTCAGAAGGTAAAGTGACCATGACATAGCCATGGGTAAACGGATTAGGAGTACTGATTTCTTTTTCCCCTAGCAGTTCCATATAGGTGCAGGGACCAAAAGGAGCACAACGCTTTATCACCCCTGTTAAATAAACCAGTAATAGAGCTGGCAACACTTTGCATTATAACATGCAATGAGTTCAACTGGCACTTTCTCTAGTGAGACCAAATTATGGGTCCAACCCTGCAGTCCTCAATCTGACCCAAAACAACTAATAATGTAAACAGCTGGAGACCCAGTCCCTTTGTAACACTGCTAAGGCACCACGTGGGGTGCTGCAGGCAGCACTGAGGGCCAGGGTGGGGAGGGGGGCTTTGTGGTACTGAAAGTACTGAAGGCTGGCTGCCCTGTCCTCCTTCCTGAAGCCCCACCTCTTCTGGAGGCAGAAAGTAGCACTCCCCCGCACCTGTCTTGCCCAGGGGACCAGTAAGCAGGGTTGCCTCTAATTTTTTCCATCCATGGGTAGAATAAATTTTGTTGTGTGTTCCAAGATATGTGCAGATGCATGCCTTCATGGAAACACTTGCTGCTGGCTGTGGGTGCTCTGCTAATCAGCTGGCAGCCCCTGGATCTCTCCTGGGTGGCCACTCAAACACTCAGCTTACAGAGAGCACTGCTGACAGGGCTGTTAGCTCTGCTGTTCTCACCTAATATGAGAGGAGACCATGTAATAGCTCCATAACAGATTTTCTATGTATGTCCACAAAAGTAAGATTCAAAGAAAAAGGCACTAAACTGAAAAGAGGCATCATATATAATACACAAGGGATCAATATGCAGCCAAACAGGTGGCATATTTTCTTACAAATGATCTTCTGTATATTTTTATCTTCATCAATGTTTTCCCTTAGATGCTAAGAAATTATATCTGGATAGGCTTGGGACTGATGGGAGAGAGCTGTGAGCTACCTAGCAATGCGTGTATAAACCAAAGCTGGACAAATTACTGTGATGTTGCCTCTCTACATATGATTCAGCACCTTTCATGATTCTTGCATTAAACTACAAGCAGGAAATTATGAGCCAGATATTTTGTGGTATTAAATTACTGAAGGATTTTGGCTTTTGGAGCTGTATGAATGATTGCTTTAGTGCAATGGAGTTAGTTGACTTATGCCCCACACCCTCTTTGGTGCTGGCTTAACGGAAAAGCAGGAGAGTCACCATCTACAAAAAGACTGTGGCCGAGATGAGAGTCATCTACAACAACCCTGGGTTATGTACTCTGCCCTGTTACAAACCAGCATAGTTTGGTGAACCCCTGATGACGTTTTAGTAAAGAACACTATTAGTACATATATTAAAGCTATGTCTAGACTAGATGGATCTACTGAAAGAAGCTACTGTTGGAAGATATCTTCTGACAAAACTTCTTTCTACAGATTGTGGTCAGACCACAATCTGGATGGAAAGAGTGATCCACTGTCTTGGCAAAATGGCCAACTGGAAGCACAGCAGTCAGGGCTGCCTGGTGTCCTGAAAGCCCTGTCTGTTGACAGAAAGTCCCCTGAAATGTTCAGACTAGCTTTCTGCTAACAGATCTTTGTTGACAGAGACATTCTACCTCATGGGGGAGCAGCAGAATGCTGTTGACAGAAGTGCCACATTCTCTCTATTTACTGTCAACAGAATGCTTTGGGAATGTGGATGCTCTGTGGGTTTTGTTGCCAAAAAAAACTTCTCTAGTGTAGACATAGCCTAAATACTAGCAGCACATATCATGCTTTGACTTCCATTCTCTGTGTACTAAGAATACCAGAGGATGAGGCACAATGACTCATAATATGTATTATTAGTGATGATACCTTTACAGTGCCTCAAATCGAAATCAATGCCCTTCACACACTTTAATTAATTATGACTCACAGTACTCCTATACTTGTTCAAGGTCACAGAGCAAGCCACCAATAGACCTGGGAACACAGCAGCCTGCAACAGAGCTGTCAAGAGATGGGCTAAGATAGCTGACTGTAATTCCTTCATTTTATCCCAAAACTGAAATGGAAATTGTACAAAATCTATAAAGGCTGAATAATTTTCCAGCCATACTGCATATCTATGCATATCCTGGCTTCTGAACAGCACTAGACAATGAAGTACTTGGGGCATGATCAGAAACAGAACATACAAGCCAATTAGAATTAGAAAAACAAAAACAAACAAACATACATCAGTCTGTTCACATAAGATGACCATCCCAGTTTCGGGGACAGCCAAAACCCTTTGCACCCATCTTTTTTGGTAACTGACCCATGTAACTGAATTAGTCCCCTTGAAATGGATAGGGTTTGCTCAAGCTCTTATGGCAAGCCTTTATCTTTACCATGATGCACTTGATACTGGTATCTTTCCTCAGAGAAGCAGTTAAAAATGATCGCAGGTTTGGGCTTCCCTGCCAGACACTGGACCTTTCCCTATAGAAAACAAAACTTCTGGCACCATCTTAAAAGCAACTAAAAGAAAGACAGACAGACAATCTGTTCTGAATGTAACTTTAAAAGCACGTCTGGAATGAAAATTTTTTGAATGCATTTTATCTACAGATGCTGGCACTTCCTCAAATTACACCTACCACATTTACCTTTGCAGTTTAGAAAACCCTTTGTGAGGAAAGAAACAATTGCCTTTTCACAGTGATTAGGGATGCTGAGCACTATTAATAAGCATTTATTATTATTTTCAAGGAATATGCTAATGTTAATGTTTATGTTCATTCCACTTTCCTCTTATCTTTTTTACATGGACAATTATCAGTAGCATGCAGGCATGGTTTTCATTAGGCAGCTCTCTTTGTACAGAATTTTGCAGAGCACCTGAGAACTGCTCAAACCATTTAAAGCTTTCTATACTAACAAGGAGACTAACTCTGCTCCTGGGAGGCTTCACACTTGTGGAACCACTATTAGATTTCATCTCAAATTGCTACATGTTGTCAGCTGCAAATTGCAATGTTTGGCCTTCTTTGGCTGATCACTCATAGTTCTTCTTGCCACAAGCAATTACTTTTACAGTAACAAGTTCTATCAATCCTATAACCATTTCTGCTTCTAACTGAATTGTCCACAGTTATAGTGAAAGCACAGTTAAAATGTTGATGGGATCTAACCATGTTCAACAGACTGTAACAGTTTGGGACACAAGCTGAATCTGTGCCAAAAGTCAAACCCATTAACTGCGCTGAAGGTAACAGAACTGGTACCCTAATTCCCCAATACTCTTTATGAAGTATACACAGACTCCTCATACTCCTGGGTCTCCTGGGAGAGGGCTAAGGTTTAAAGCATGACTGAAAGTTAAACGATGACCAGAGTTTGCCCATCATGACAAGAAAAAATCTCTCATACCAAGGAATTAAGGAATGTTATAGTCTGAGAAAATATTACACAAACACTTGAAAGGTGATGTCTTCACCTATATAAATTCCAAATAATCTCTCTTTTTAAAAGTGAAAGGCTGGGCTGGGAGGTTAAATACACTCATCCAACCCTGCACAGGTCACAGCTGTCATTACAACCTATGAGTTACAGTAAAGGCTGTTTTCTTGTGCAGTATGTTGGGGCTAGTAACCATAAATACAGATCCCATGAATCAGCCCCTGGCCTGCCCAGTTGCAGACCTCCACAATGGGCCACAATACTGGGCCAGCATAGAAACTCCTTCTGCATTCACTGCATGGGGTTTTCTTCCACATTCCTTGTTCCTCTCCTCCTCAATGCCATGCATAGCCCCAAAATGGGGCTTAGGTAGTGCGGAGTACTTTCCATTTCACAGGTGAATTTCACCTTAAAGTATATGTTACTGCTCCCCTGAAATTCTATATTATGTTAACTACATAACTCACCTATATCGGGGCTCTCAAGCTTTCCAGATGACTGTACCTCTTTCAGGAATCTGATTTATCTTGAATACCTCCCAAGTTTCACCTCATTTAAAAAACTACTTGATTACAAAATCAGACATCAAAATTCAAAAAAGTGTCACTGTATAATACTACTAAAATTGCTGACTCTCTCATTTTACTTTATAATTATAAAAGAAATCATTGGAATATAAATATTGTACTTACATGTCAGTGTACAACATGTCAGTATAAACAAATTAATGGCCGTATGAAATTATGGTTTGTACTGACTTCACTGGTGATTCTCACCTAGCCTGTAGTAAAACTAGGCAAACATCTAGATGAGTTGAAGTACCCCCCGGAACACCTCTGTATACCCCCACGGGTACGTGTACCATTAGTTGAGAACCACTGATCTATATCCTTTGGACATATGTTATGGGAATGTTTGTACAAATGTCAAATTGTGCATAATATATCAACTAATTGAACTAATATACACTACATTGCTGATAGCATCCTGTGCTTCAGCTTCCAAGCCTACTTACATTGAATTCCCATTTAAATCCCTGTTTTTTTTCTTTTGAATCTTGAAAAAAAAAATTAGAATCCAGTCATGTCCTTTGACTCTACTGTAGCCCAAAATATTACACAAATGTTCACCCTCTGAATTTCATTTTAAATACAGGGAAGCCAGACAGTGAGATTAAAGCTGGTCCCTGAAAAGTCAAACCTATTGTGATTAGAATATTAAAAAGCATCAGAAAAATACTTTGTTTCTTCCTATTAGTTACGCACCATGGGTGCGTCTACACTATCTTCCCCTTTCAGGGTAGGAATGCAAGCAAATGAGGGAGATCAAAAATGCAAATGAAACACTGATTTACAAAACCCCACTTTTGAAAGGACCTTCCTTTCTGAAACAAAATAGGAAAAAATGTTCCTTTGAAAACGTTCCACCCCGCAACGAAACCCCATCTCCCTGGCTGTTTTTGTTTTTGGAAAAGCCTCTTCTGCAAGGAAAAGCAATTGCGTGAGATTATGCAAATCAAATGTGAGATTTGCAAACCAGCATTTCATTTGCATTTTGGATCTCCTTCATTTGCATTCCTCCTTTGAAAGGGAAATGCAGTGTAGATGTAGCTAAGAGGAGATGTTTATAGGGACAAGGTGTTCCAGAATGTGTAATCATGCTTTTTAATCATATCTTAATCATATCACTATATGGGATATGATGCACATGTGCATGCACACAGTCTGGTGATATTAATGTAAAATATGTGACAATCAGGATAACACTGAGAATCTATGGCAACCTGATCAAAGAGAGTCAAATATATTTTCTGCAGTCAAAAGAGGCGGAAGAGAAGCTTTTGGACTGTTGGTGCACTGCAACTTAGACATAGCTTTGTGAAAAAGGCAATAAAAAAAGGGACTTACAAAAATCAATTTCTGAAGTAACCAAGACACCAATAAAATTTTAGCAGCCTGCCTGTTTAAATAAGTACAACTGCAAGAAATGCTTGTCAGGGGAAAAATGGAACCAGCTAAGCCATGGCACTTAGTTGAGTAAGACACAGCAGTCCATTTCTACATAAGAACATAAGAATGGCCATACTGGGTCAGAGCAAAGGTCCATCAAGCCCAGTATCCCATCTGCCGACGGTGGCCAATGCCAGGTGCCCCAGAGAAGGAGAACAGAAGACAATGATCAAGTGATTTATCTCCTGCCATCCATCTCCTGCCCTTGTTATGAAGGCTAGGGCACCATACTTTATCCCTGGCTAATAGCCATTTATGGACCTAACCTGCAAAAATTTATCAAGCTCTTTTTTAAACCCTAATAGAGTCCTGGCCTTCACAGCCTCCTCGGGCAAGGAGTTCCACAGGTTGACTGTGCGCTGTGTGAAGAAAAATTTCCTTTTATTAGTTTTGAACCTACTACCCATCAATTTCATTTGGTGTCCCCTAGTTCTTGTATTATGGGAAAAGGTAAATAATTTTTCTATATTCACTTTCTCCACACCATTCATGATTTTATATACCTCTATCATATCGCCCCTCAATCGCCTTTTTTCCAAACTGAAAAGTCCCAGTCTCTCTAGCCTCTCCCCATATGGGACCCTTTCCAAGCCCCTAATCATCTTAGTCGCCCTTTTCTGAACCTTTTCTAATGCCAATATATCTTTTTTGAGGTGAGGAGACCACATCTGCACGCAGTACTCGAGATGTGGGCGTACCATAGTTTTATATAGGGGAAGTATGATATCTTTTGTCTTATTATCGATCCCTTTTTTAATAATTCCTAACATCCTATTTGCCTTACTAACTGCCGCTGCACACTGCGTGGATGTCTTCAGAGAACTATCCACTATAACTCCAAGATCCCTTTCCTGATCTGTCGTAGCTAAATTTGACCCCATCATGTAGTACGTGTAATTTGGGTTATTTTTTCCAACATGCATTACCTTACACTTACCCACATTAAATTTCATTTGCCATTTTGCTGCCCAATCACTCAGTTTGCTGAGATCTTTTTGTAGTTCTTCACAATCCCTTTTGCTTTTGACTGTCCTGAACAACTTGGTGTCATCTGCAAACTTTGCCACCTCACTGCTTACCTCATTTTCTAGATCATTGATGAACAAGTTGAACAGGATCGGTCCCAGGACTGAGCCCTGGGGAACACCACTAGTTACCCCCCTCCATTGTGAAAATTTACCATTTATTCCAACCCTTTGTTTTCTGTCTTTTAACCAATTCCCGATCCATGAAAGGACCTTTCCTCCTATCCCATGACCACCTAATTTACATAAAAGCCTTTGGTGTGGGACCATGTCAAAGGCTTTCTGGAAATCTAGGTATATTATGTCCACTGGGTGCCCCTTGTCCGCATGTTTATTAACCCCTTCAAAGAATTCTAATAGATTAGACAGACACGACTTCCCTCTGCAGAAACCATGCTGACTTTTGCCCAACAATTCGTGCTCTTCTATGTGCCTTGCAATTTTACTCTTTACTAGTGTTTCTACTAATTTGCCTGGTACTGATGTTAAACTTATCTGTCTATAATTGCCAGGATCTCCTCTAGAGCCTTTTTTAAATATTGGTGTTATATTGGCTGTCTTCCAGTCATTTGGTACCAAAGTGGATTTAAAGGATAGGTTACAAACCACTGTTAATAACTCCGCAATTTCACATTTGAGTTCTTTCAGAACCCTTGGGTGATTGCCGTCTGGTCCTGGAGACTTGTTACTATTCAGCTTATCAATTAATTCCAAAACCTCCTCTAATGTCACTTCAATCTGAGTGAGTTCCTCAGATTTGTTGCCTAAAAAGGCTGGCTCAGATTTAGGAACCTCTGTAACATCTTCAGCCGTGAAGACTGAAGCAAAGAAATCATTTAATCGCTCCGCAATGGCACTGTCTTCCTTGATCGCTCCTTTTATATCTTTATCATCCAAGGGCCCCACTGCTTTTTTAGCAGGCTTCCTGCTTCTAATGTATTTAAAAAACATTTTACTATTGTTTTTTGAATTTTTGGCTAGCTGTTCCTCAAACTCTTTTTTGGCTTTTCTTACTACATTATGACAGTTAATTTGGGAGTGTTTATGTTCCTTTCTATTTTCCTCACTAGGATTTGACTTCCACTTTTTAAAAGCTGCCCTTTTCTCTCTCACTGCCTTTTTAACATGGCTGTTTAGCCATGGTGGTTCTTTGTTAGGTCTCTTACTGTGTTTTTTTATTTGGGGTATACATTTAAGTTGGGCCTCTAGTATGGTGTCTTTAAACAGTTTCCATGCAGCTTCCAGGGATTTTAGTTTAATTACTCTACCTTTTAGTTTCTGTTTAACTAGCTTCCTCATTTTAGTGTAATTCCCCTTTTTGAAATTAAATGCCAGAGTGTTTGACCGCTGCGGTGTTCTTCCCAACACAGGAATATTAAAAGTTATTATATTGTGGTCACTATTTCCAAGCGGTCCAGTAACAGTTACCTCTTGGACCAGATCCTGCGTTCCAGTCAAGACTAGATCGAGAATCGACTCTCCCCTTGTGGGTTCCTGTACTAGCTGCTCCAAGAAGCAGTCATTTAAGGCATCAAGAAATTTAATCTCTGAATCCCGTCCTGAGGTGACATGCACCCAATCAATATGGGGATAATTGAAATCTCCTATTATTACTGTGTTTTTTATTTTGATAGCCTCTCTAATCTCCCTCATCATTTCAGCATCACTATCACTGTCCTGGTTAGGTGGTCGGTAATATATTCCTAATGCCATATTCATATTAGAGGAATGAATTGTTATCCATAATGATTCTATGGAACATTTTGATTCCTTTAGGATTTTTACTTCATTTGATTCTATATTATCCTTCACATATAGTACCACTCCGCCACCCGCACGACCTGTTCTGTCTTTCCGATATAATTTATATCCCGGTATGATAGTGTCCCACTGATTTTCCTCATTCCACCATGTTTCTGAGATGCCTATTATGTCAACTTCCTCCTTTGATATGAGGTACTCCAGTTCACCCATCTTATTAGACAGACTCCTAGCATTAGTGTAAAAGCATGTTAGAAAACTACCACTATTTATATGTCCGCCTTTCACAGACGCGTTGGATTTTTTTATGCACGATTGTTTCACATCTGATCTTGCCCATATATTATTTCCCACGTTCCCTATCTGACTAACTTCTAGGGAATCCCTGTCTATGGAGCCTCGTGTAAGAGAAGTCTCCGTCCGATCCAGGTGCTCCCCCGCACCAATCGGCTTTCCCCCACCTCTTAGTTTAAAAACTGCTCTATGACCTTTTTAATGTTTAATGCCAGCAGTCTGAAGTCTTTTCTTTAAAACTATGTCAATTACACCTAAAACGTCATTTAAGAAAACAAAGACAGGTTAGGCTCCTCAGTTCTTATTTAAATATTTAAATCACCAGCCTAATTTTCAAAAGTGCTAAGCACTTTGCATCTTCCATTGGTAGTAATTTTAAGCATTTCAGGCTCCAATTTTTATACCTTACAGCAGTGTTTCTTAAACTTTTTGAGCTCACAAAACACCAAACAATAATAATTTTATGTGGAACACCTCTGAATATTGTCTTCAAAATTGCTGCGAGTCCAAAAAAAAAAACAAACAAGTAATTTAATCACTTATCATAGCAATGAAGTACTAACATTGTATCTGGTTTTAATAACTGAAAATATATATCAGTGCATTTTTCCAAATGCTCATGACACACCTGCAAGTTGTTGAGAGAACACCAGTGTTCCACAGAACACAGTTTAAGAAATACTGCCTTACAGAAAACAGAGCGTGTTGTACTTATGACAGTATTTTTTCAGCTATTATGGTTTCTCCAGCTAGTGCTGGGTAGTATAAATATGGGTAATTTTTATTAGTTTTTTTTGGCAAAACTGTAATCACCTATTCCAAATGTCATTGTTTCTGTTTTGCCCATGCATTATTTTGCTTCACTTTTACTTTTAAAATAAATAATTAATTTATGGAAGCCGCAACTTCCATATGCTGTTGAACAGAAATGGCAAATCGCTTCAGAAAAACACTGAGCTCTAAGGGCGATATCATGATCTCAACCTATAAAAGAAGCTTTCATTTACATTAGTAAAAGCTGATTATGCAAATAGTGTTTTGATACAGTTAGATGTTATGTTAGACAAGTAATGATGATAAGAGTTTTACCATGCTTTAGATGTTCATAGTGCTACACAAATATTAACTAGGCAGTCAAGCATTGGAGTAACTGGAAAATAGATAAATTAAAATACTTCTATAATTTAAAATGGATGATTTCCTATTTACTGACAACACTGAAGTAGGAGGTCTGGAAACTACGAAATGTCTATTTGTGCCTTTGAAAAATTTTCTTATATTTTACTAGCAGATTTATGCAGCATTTTTCAAAACAGACCACTGGGCCAAAACAGAGTACTACTCCAAATTTCTCCATTTTATCTCTTTTCTGTAAGGTTTACTGAGAAGCAATCCTATTTCAGATTCACCCTATTTTCTGCTCATCTTAGCTCATCTTTCAACATTCACTCAGTTATGTCAGTTTTCAGGACTGTAAATGATCTGGTGATTCTGTCTATTTTCTATTTGGTTTTATGAGATGCAATCCCTTTCCAGGCACAATCTACTTTCCTGGCATAAACTCATATGTTGCTTTAATCTATGATAAAAGGAAGCTATGTACCGTATTTGGTGGTCCTACCCCTTACCATTTAGGAGGGGGTCTCAATCAACAGATTAACTCTAGAAAATATAGTAGATATGGTATATTGGTGAAGACTAAAAATACTCAGTGTAGTTTTGTTCTGATACCTCAATATAGTGTGTGTCTAAATTAGTTAACTTTTAAATATTGCACTTTTCTGAAACATTTGACTTATGTATCTAAGTAACATATTCTTATATTTTGTTATGCATACACTGTATCATGGACTTTGTACCCATTTAAACCTTTGCCTTAAATTAATTTACTCAATTTGGAAACTTTTCCCATGCAAGTATGTGCATTTGCCCATATGCAGGATTCTCAGTGGTGTATAAAGGCAGCATCAATTCCTTTATATGTTGAATTAATTGATCTTTGGTACGAACATAAAAGAGCTCTAGAAAACACACCAGAGGTTTTTTTTGTGTGAAACACAGAAGAACATTAAAAAAAAAAAACAACAACATTGGTCTGCATCTATATTTTTTAGCAAAATGTGACTGAGGTCTTTGGTCATACTGTAACCCTTGTATCAGAGAGATTGTCCACAGACGACACTGAGAAAATATTTTCATGTTTGAAAACATGGTATTTAAAATTACATTGAAAATACGCTTCTCACATATGTCTCCAGAATGTCTATGTTTTAAAAGAGTTTTCAAAGTAAAAAAAATTCCAGTGTGGGTGGGGTATGAAAAATTGCCTGGAGCTGGATTTATTGAATCTGGACAGGTGCTGATGGTACATTATTCCCTCCTGCTGACGTGCTTTCCTGTACAGAAGACTAGCACAAGGACAACACTGCTTAAGTCCCACTTAAACCCTATTTTGATTGCTTGAATGATATACAGACTTCACTTTGGTCCTCTGAATTTCACTCTACAATTTCAGATAAGAGAAGGTATTGTGCTCATTGTGCCAATAAAGAAGTATACATGCAGGGAAAGAGCAACCCAGAAAGCAGTAGTCACAGCAACACAGAGCCAAGGAAGTGCAGTGATTAGCAACAGAGCCACTATTAACAGTTACATTTCACATGTTCTTTTTGTGGTGGAGTCAGTCTCATTCCTAGGCCCCAGGTCCTCTGTTTAGTCCACTGACCCCACCGTATGAACCACGTTACCCTTCTTGGGGCAGGGGGAAGTTGGGGGGGCGGGAACTCGGTCCCCATCTACTTGCTCTGGGTTCCAGCCCAGGGACCCTGGATAGCTGCTACCCGTGGAGGCCGACTTACTTCGCCCTGGCCCCTGCAGCTCCTTTCCCTGGGCCACTTCCCCCAGATGCTTCTCTTTGGTATCCCCTTCCTCGAGTGGTAGTCGTGTCAGCAAGTCCCCTCCTTAGTTTGGCTCCTTCAGCTGACCTGTTCCTCCAAGCCTCTGCTGAGGCTCTGGGCCCCCCCCGGGTTGGGGCAGTACAATCCCCTGGGTTGCTGAGGCTCCTCTCCTCTTTCATGGCCCCAGGTGTTTCTCTCAGTCTCCTTCCTTCTCCACACTCATCTCCCAAACTCCCCTTCAGCACCCTCCCCTTGCCCTGCATGGAGAAGAGCCTATAAAGGTAGCCCTGAGTAGAATCAGCTGGCCCTAATTGATTTAGGGCAGCCTACTCCTCAGCTGTTCCTACTTTGGTTGCCAACTCTGTCTCAGCTCTCTTTTTACTCCTGCCTCCCTTCTCCTGGCCCCACCTTGCCACACTTTGTATAAAAGCACTTTATGAAGTAGAAGAACAACGCATGGTATCGGGAGTGGCTTAATGGGAAAGCACCGTTTGGAGAACATCTAAAGTCTGCACACGAAGGAAGAGGGACTGTTTCAAGCAGCCATTACACCAAAGAACAGATTGAAGGAACTCCCCTTTCTGCTCTAGAAACCCATCTCCTTTTGCAATGCAGACAAAAAATAATGAACAACATAAAGTCACCACCGGAACTCAAGTTAGCCAGGAACAGGGAGGGATCTCAGAAGAGGCTTAGGACAATATAAGTGCGTCTACATTAGGAACTAACTTCAAAGTTAGGCACTACTTCAAAGTAGCCAGCAGAGAGAGTTGACACACATTTTCCCTTACTTCGAAGTTAACTTGAAGTCTTTACTCCATTCCTGGGAATGGAGTAGTGCCCTACTTCAAAGTTTAACTTCAAAGTAGGGTGTGTGTAGAGGTTAACTTTGAAGCTGCTTACTTCAAAGTTGTACTTTGAAGTAAGCAATTTTGAAGTTGTTTTTGTAGTGTAGACACAGCTTCTGAGACACATTGCACTCCTAGAAAACTAAAACATATGATAGACCCATTTTTTCCATAGAAAAGGAAAACAAAAGGCACTGTCAATTACATCACAAACTTCAAACGTAAGAAGATTCCTTGATTAGAGTTAGGCTGGTGGTAGGCTACAATGATGCAGAGATATAGGATCATCTACTGAGAAACTGATTTAACTTTGGAAAAGGCCATAGACATCTCCCAAGCAGCAGAGCAGACAAAACCTCAAATGCTGGCTTTAAGCAAAGAGAGTAACGGAAGCAGAAGCAGCAGAGGTCAGCACCACCACCTTGTTGCACAATGGACACTTGACAAAATTACAGTAATTAGTGACTGGCATTGGGTGGGGGAGTTATTTCATTCAGTAAGTCATTTTTAAAAAAAAATAATCACCAAGGACCTCAATATTTTTATATCAGACACTTGTGTTCATGCAGGGGCACATTGCTGACCCTAGCAAAGAAGACACTACATAGGAATACAAGAAGTGAACACAAAACAGCGATATAACAGCAGTCAATATAAGTAAAAGGGAAAAAATTTTGTGGTGAGCCTGCTGAACAAAAATATGTTGGAAGTGCGGAACCAAAATGCCCAGACAATGCCCAGGTTTTGGACAAAAGTGCAGAGTACATCAAAATACAACCATTTTACTAACCAAAAAACCAAGGATGCAATGCAGTAATATGGTGATTGCTCCAGTGACAAAGTAATGTATCCTGTTCAACAACTGCCAGGAGACAAGAACCGGCTGACTACTCTTAAATATAATGGCTCAAATCATATATGAAATGGATATAGATGCTGACGTTGTGGAAAACTTTACAATATAAGCCCCCACTGGAGAACAAGGCAGACATCTGGACAGCATATAATGGACTTGCCATTCCAGTGATGGGCAGATGCCAGCTCAATTGGATGCATAAGAAACAAAAGGCTAAGCACACCTTTGCTATCATTACAGGAGACCGAACTCCTACGTTAGGCCTAGAATAATGTTGAGAAAGGGAACTGGCTTGCCAGCAGTTTAATACAGAACACAACTTGTCTTGAGGCATCCAAACCTAGCAGAATGATAGACAGATGTGTTCAAAGGCTTGGGCAAATAGTCAGTCAGGCACCAAATTACTTGGAAGAAGGATGCAAACCTTGTTATACACACAGCCAGGAAGGCACTCGTCACCCTGAGAGTCAGGCTCCAGCAAGAATTGCAATGTCTCCTAGCTATGGAAGAAACAGAGTTGAGGAACTATGGCTTTTTCTTGGCTGGGTTGAAGATCTGGAGATCTGGACCTGCTTGTGTCTCAATCCCAAGGAATCAAACACTAACATATTAAGAAGCATTATCACTTGCCCATCAGACATTAAATCTTGGGAGAGATGGTAGGCACCAAATTGGTCACCATTCTAGACGCATCTAATGGGATTTGGCACATATCCTTAACCTCCGAGATCTCATAGATGTGTACTTTGAACACTCCTGTTGGCAGATACTGCTTAAACTCTTTTGGCATTTTCTCTGCACCTGAAGTATTCCATAGACCAGCAACACTTATTAGATGACAATGAAAGAGTCAAAGTGGATATAAGTGATATCCTCATGTGGGGCACTAGAGAACAGAAACACAACACATGGCTAGCAAAAGCTCTCATTTGCCAGAGAGAAAGGAGTAAAGGTGAGCACAGAAAAGTGCCCCTTCATCAATACAGAACTTCCCTATTTTGGGTAAATACACTTTGAAAATGCTGTCAGCCCAGATCCAGCAAAAGTACAAGCCATCCTTAGGATGCCAAATCCAAAGCAAAAGCACAGACAAAGGGTTTTGGGTATGGTCATTGACTCAGCAAATGCACAGATAACCCAGCCAATACAAAAAAATATGAGAAAACTATTACTTAATGGTGTGGAAAGGAACTGGGCTAGAGAGCATGAAAATGAGTATGACAAACTGAAAAGATTACGACTACGTGTTCCTATGCTACGTTATTTTGACATGTTATGCCTTACAAAAATATCAACAGATTTTCCTACAGTGCATTACTACTTCAAAAGAAAGACTCTGATTGCTATCCTACAGCACTGAGAGCTTTCATAAATACAGAGCATCTATATTCAGAGATTGAAAAAGAAATTCTAGAAATTGTATTTGGCTGTAATATTTTTACAACTACATTTTTAGAATAGCTTTTGTAATTGGAACAGACTATTGATAACCATTTCAAAAAGGACCGGTGGGGAAAAAATGCCTAGAATTCAAAGACAGCCAATGAAGTTTCAAAATTACAATTACATCATTGGATTCACTCTGGGAAATCATTAAATCATGGCAGAGATGCTATCTAAATCTGGGATGATTCTCAAAATGCTGTGCATACAGAACCTGAATCTGAGAAATCTTCACATCATCCTGACAAAATACTCAGAAGCTGTTTCACCTCACATGTAGGCACAGCTAAAAATGATACGCTGAAGGATGAGATGCGGCAGTTCATGATTCATGCTCAACACTTTGGAGGGAGAAAACAATTCATGCTTAAACAGTAAATTCCTTTCACATATGACCTGTCTACAGCTGATAATGTCCTTGTCATAGTAAAGCACTGATTCTTTTAGAACTCAGAAAAGAAGTGCTAAATGCCATTCAAGAAGGCTACTTGGGTATGCAGAAGTGCAAAAGAAGGCCACGAGAAGCACCTTACTGGTTGGGCATTAGTAAAATGTCACTGATATAATAAATGACTGTGCCATATGTGTAATGAGCTTGCAAAATATGGCATAACATTGTAAGGTGGCTGTTTAAAAAAGCAGTACATGTGATGGAAGACCCCTTTGTTGCCTGGCTGACTCACACAGCAGTACCCTTGCAAAGTAGTAAGTCACCTGCAGAGCTTTTGCTTGGACATCAGATAAGAACTAAGCTTCTTCATCAAAAAATGAAACAAGGGGGAGTTTAGGAGCAAGTACACAGATGAGTGCAGAGGAAAAGGCAAAGATGTAAAGGTTTAAAAAAAAAAGTCCATTATGACAAAACCTGAGAGAACTACTCCCTGGAATAGCTGCTGAAATTTAAAATTATAAAGTTCTCAGGGAAATAGGACTGAGGTGATTACATTAGTTGTTCCCAGATCACGAGACCAGAACAAAACTTGATTTTTGTTGAGACAGAACTGCAAGACTCTCTTAACAGTAGTAGCAGCAGCAGCGAGGGGTCCTGTGGCACCTTACAGACTAACAGAAATGTATGACCATAAGCTTTCATGGGCAAAGACCCACTTCGTCAGATGCAGGACAGTAGTAGCGGCAAGCAAGTCTTGAGAGCTACATCCACATGTAGTGGAGGACTGATCAGTAAAACGACCTACACAGGAAACTGGGCATATCCCAGTAGTCACACCAAAACATACCAAAATGATACAGCTTGGTCAGGTGACCAAGGCTGTGGACTTAGACACTCAATCATCAGATACCCAGGTCAGTTATCTGGGAAATACAGCATCAGGAGCACAGGAAACTGATGCCATCCCAAGACTTGCAAGTGAGGAGTTTGTCTAAATGGTGACTAGAACATGTTGGGGCAGAATGTTCAAAACCCCAAAGAGACTAATTGAAAGCTACTTAGCAGTAGGGGAAATCACCTCCTACTTCTCTATGAGCAATTACAGTGTTGTTTTGTTCAACCGATGTTTAAAAAAATTAAAAAGGATGGATCTGCCTAGTTTCCTAATGAACTACTGCATGAGCAGGAGGCCCAATAATTAAAGAAGTTGGGCAGTTACCTCAGGGCCTGGCGCACGAAAAGGGCCCAGGCCTCTAAGCCACTGCTGCAGCCACTATGAGAACAGCAGCATCTGGCACCCAGGCCCTTTAAATTGTAGCTAAAGCACCATTCCACATGCTCCGTGGGGCTCTTAGGGTGGAGGGGAGCACCCAGCACCATGGTCTAGGCTGTGGTGAGGGCTGGCCATCCCAGCTCTGCTCCTTCCACCAGACACCCTGCCCCCTCCCTTCTTGGCCCCTCCCACAACTTATATCGGGGTTTGTGGAAGCTGCCAGCCCCCCCCCATAAGCAGGGAAAGGGTCGCAAACAAAGGGCGTGGCAGTCAGACATCTTGCAGTAACTCAGAGCTACATAGAGCCAGGACAGAGGGCAGTGATAAGCAACACAGTCACCGGTAACAACTATATTTTAAAAGTTCAGTAAAATCCCATTGTACAAAAGAGCATAAAGGAGCAGAACAACAAACATACACTTGGCTTGATTCTCAACTGCTCACATTTAGGCACCAGGAGAGGGATACAGATTTCTGAAAGAGCCCTACGCAGCACAGCTTGCCTCCTTGCCCGCTGGCTTTGCCAGAGGGCTGGCATCATTTCCGGTCCTCCCACTGCTCCTGGTAAACTTCTCCAGGGCACTCCCATCAGGGGCATTGGGCCCACAGCCCTACCCCATCCCCATCACGACACCTCCTTTCACCCACTTGCCGCTCCCCAACCCCTGCTGAATAAAGAGAAATGTGGGTGTGGTGCTGAAATAACCTTTTTACTGAACCAAAGAAAAAACAGTGTAAAAGTAACAGTGCAATAAAAAAAACTACTTACGAACAGTGCAATGCGGTGTAGTACACTATGTACAGTGGGGGAGACTTGGAACACAGGTTGGGGGGGGCCTCAAAACATCTGGGGTTGGGGGCTGCAAACCTGAGGGGGCGTGGGACCCTGAGTGGCATTGGCCTCAGGATCCTCTCCTGCCATAGGGATAGGGCCCTTGTTGAGGCTGGGTTGGGAGCAAGGGGAGGTACAGAGGTGGTGGGGCTGTGATGGTGTCTGGGTGGGCCTGGGGAACAGGCAGAGTGGGTTTAGCCCTCAGCCACCGCAGGAGGTACAGGACATCCAGTGAGATGGCTGGTGGGGACAAAGCGGGCAAGTGGCTGGGCCATCATGTCCTACTAGACACTCATGGTGGCATCAAAGCAGGAAACAAGTTGGTCTCAGGCCTGTGACCCCACTTCTTGTCATCCCGCACCTGCTGCTCCATGATCTCAGTCATCCTCCAGAGGGCAGCATTGTGGTCCCTCTGGTGGTCCTCCCGGACATGGCAATGGCCCCAGCAGCTGCGGGTTAGTCGTGGTGCTGGGGCTGGTTCGGCCCTTGGACACTATAGGTGTAGATTCTTTTAAGGTTCATATTAGTCCTTCTTTGTTACTCCTGTTTTGGTCAAATTGGGTTCCGTTTACCCTCACAGGTGCAATTTATCATTTGTTTATGCTCTGATCATTTTAATTACATGTTGATGGGCTTTGGAAGATTTTGTTTTGTGGGCTGGTTTTAGTTCCTCAAGCTCACATGCTACCTGAATACCACCTCCAAAAAGAATGCGCCATTTTTGTGCAGGATCTACAGATTATATTTTTTACAAAGTTTTAGTCAGCAGACAAGCCATTTTTCCCCTCAGTTCATTCTTCTGCTTGAGTTTTGTGAATAAACTCCCCCAAAAAGTCTGAAGGATGTGAAGGGAGATCTTTTCTGCATGCAGAATTGAAGTATATGGCAGACATATGCAACCCTCGTGCTATTTCTTTGACTTCACATGGCCCATTGTATACAAGAGCTTCAGCTTCCCATCCCTGCCCATACATATTTTATTCAGTAACATATGGCTGTATTATGCTTTCCAAGAACGAGACTGTAGGATCTTTGCTAAAGTGTTTTTTTTTTAAATTTTATTTTATGGGCCAGGATTTTTACATCTCTAACAAATCAGGGTTGTTTGGCATTGTAGTATTAATGTAATTATGTGGAGCGAAATTCTGCAAACTTGGAAATTCAAGGAATGACCAGAAACTGCAGCTGAGTCTTTAAGAATAACTATGTGCCAGGATATGCTCTTTTGTTCACACCCTAGACATTACTGTAATGATCGTCATACAAAATATCTCATTTGAAAACTCAATTTCCTGGCCAAGACTGTCCTTGTAAACTATCAGCAACAGTATTAAATTAAATGTCATACTATAACATTCCTTGTATGATGGTGTTAGCGCTTGTTCCAAACCTCACAGCCCTGCCCAAACTGAAGTTGGCAAACAGATCTGTCCCAAACAAAGAAATGTGTGCTTGCCTTAATTTTCATTTAAACAGTAAACAGAATTATCAGTCAGGAAAGAAGGACAGAGGAAGTTCAATCAGAAGAAGCAAACCCAACAGGTAATGTCCTTCCACACAGAGTGGTTCTGCCTGGAAATATTTTTCAAAAGAGGAGCTGAAAAGAATAGAAGGAAGAACACATATACCCTAAACCCCCATCCCAGGAGTCTGGTCAGGAATTTGTAGCAGCATGGGGTATGCAACTTTGCTTGGCTCTAATAACAGTTTGCTGAATTAGAAGTTAGTAAGGGTCTTGGCTTTTATGCCCTATTACTGGTACTCACTTAAAATCACCCCCTCTCTCTATAATTACTAGATTTGCTTTTACTCTTTTATCTAACTTGATGTATTTAAACTAAAGTATTAAAAAAATTCTTGGAAATAATAAACTAGCGTATTATTCCCTAAACAGAATAACAGACTTAAAATAGATGTATTACCCACAAGAGGGATGGGCCGTACAGGACACGTGTTTCTTGGGAATATTCTGAGCTTGGAGGAAGTGTTAGGGACACGCAGTAAGAGCCGGGGTGGCTGGTTGGTTGCCGCATACACAGTGGCATAGTTGGGAGTGACTTACACTAAAGAAGCTGTTTGTGAGCAGTCTAGGATGGAAGCTACAGCAGCAAAACAGAGTAAAGAGCACCCCAGGGTACAGGGCAGGGGTGAGACAACTGCTCAGTGCTTTGGATTGTGTCCCAATATGTCACAACTGTGGTTAGTTCATGTGTTGGGGAAATGCCCTTAGTGTTCATCAATAAGTTCCTGGAACAATCAAAGTACAAATGAGCTTTGAAGACTGATCTAAAGTAATATTGTGTACGTTGCATACAATATGTTGGAAGTTTTATTTTGTTATAGGGAGATCTTCAGCAGTGCAAGATATAAGGCAGACTAGATAGCTCGAGGAATTATTAATAGACTTTTAACTGTAGGTGCCATCTTAAATACAGTCCCGGATTGGTTTATATATAATTCATTTTTTTTGCAACACTCCTCATTGTGTCATTAGATGTAATGTTAAACTAGATTGCAAGGCTCTTACATCAGTGGCTACTCACACAAATAATCCCACTGAGTTCAATGACACTGCTGATGTTAGTAACTGCTCCCCAGTGTGAGAAGAATTCTGGCCTTTAAAGGTCTATGACGAGAAAGGTAGGTAAATAGCTGATTTCTTAACTGGTCACCTAAAATGATAGTTGGTAATGTCCTAAAAAGGTGGTTTCTGGAAATTGGAATAAACTCATTACTTTTAAGAGATGAGGGAAGGCTTCAGTATGTAGAACCAAAAGCTGGATTCTGAACAGTAAAGGATTAGGGTGTTCAGATTTACTGTTTGTAGCTGGATGCATCTCAGACCACTACAGTAGTGAACTATAATTTGCTAAGACAACTGAAAATTACCTCACATTCTTTTGATTTAATTCAACATTTTTGGAAGGGATGGAGTCAACAAAACGTCCTACTTAATACCAATCGATTTTTAAAAACACTTTCTTTTTAACCCAACTAAACTAACTTTGAAAAATCTTTGAAATTGAAAAAGTCTGATTGAATTAATTCATCTAGTTCTATAGTGAGATTCCCGGATAGCCTTTTTCCTACCAGTGTATCCTGCTACTGAGAATCCTACAAGGCTTCACAAGTTAAAACTATGCTCTGAGACCAGGAGTTAATTTAGAATTTCCAGAAAAGGAGAGCAATGACATTTGTGTCCAGGAGTATTTGGAACATAAATTTTCCTTTTCACTTGGTATGAACAAAGATGATATAAAAAAAAAAAAAAAAAAAAAAAAAAAAAAAAAAAAAAAAAAGAGATTAAGCCCCATAAAATCAATCCAAGGAATTATGAACTGGGGTGCCTTAACCTCCTTGTCATCATGTTAGTTCCTAATTGGGATATATTTTTGTGGAAGATCTTACATCTCAGTTTTACTGAGAGATACTTTGAAGTGAGCCTAAATCACCTTTCCCTAGGAATAGGATAGTTCAGTCCTCATATTTTAACTTGTCTTTATTTTGGTGCCTAGACATGGTGCATATAAAAATATGTAGACCAAATTAAAGACTGCAAGCTCGAGAAAGCTGGTGGTCTTTTTTTTTTAGCATATTATATATTTTATGTATTATACTGTACATCATACAGTAAGGCATCTCTAGAACTAATAATCATCTTACTAATAATAAATTTCATGTAATCATGCCATATTTTATATTTTTGTTGTATTTCCCCCGTTGTTGGGGAGGTGACCTGAGCACACCCTTACCAGGGCCCGAGATTAAGTTAGAACTGTCCTAGATCAGTATCATTTTGACTATTTTCTAATTTCACTTTTATAGAAAATTCTACACCAAAAGGGTGTCCCTCTACAAAACTGTGGCCAATCGCTGGCAAACAATTAAAAGACACAATAATGGAGGAATAACAAAAATTCTCCCAAAGCAGCAGCACCTCTCTTTCTTGCCATAAAACTAAGCCTGGTATATTCAGCAGTCACCTGAAATGAAACTTGCCCACCACTTGATCTCTCTCTGTTTGTTCCTGGGGTGAGTGCAACTTAACCGGAACACAGAATGTGACACCATGTCATTGGGATATTCATTGCAAAGCACAGGAGAGGATAAAACTGCTGCTGCAGAAAAATGTGTGTTAAGGCCAGTTTTCATTTAAATTAGATCTCAAATGGGAAAAGCAGGAATGTTTAAAAAAAAAAATCAGGCCTAAAACCCCAAACACTATCCTCTGAAATATTCTTTTACTAAACTCTTTTATATTTCATGGTGAAAAAGATTCTTTATTTATGAGATGTTTGGATGGAAAAGATAGAAAGCAACCATGCATTTTTCTGGTTTGTGAGATTGGGTGAATGAATTATTACACTATAAACATCACAGAATTACTTAGATCTATACCTGAGACGCATTGTTAAAAGTGTTAGAATGCCACACTTTCTAACTGGTTTTCATCCTGCTCTGAAATTTAAAGCCTTGGATTATAATTTGCAAGATGTGGGTACCCAAAATTAGGCCCTTAAATCCAAATTTAGGCACCTAGACATAAGTGGCTTAATGTTCAGCAGTCCTGAGTGCAAGAGAAAAACAAACAAACAAACAAAATGCACATTTGAAACATACATACATCTGAAAGGGAATAAAACACAACTTATTAATCAAAACACCAAAGAATTCTGATTATTCAGCAGTGGATAAAGTGCAACAATCAAGATGAATACCACAATGAGAAAAAACATTCAAAAGAAATCTAAAGACTCCCCAACAAAGCATGTGTTTAAAATTGTTATTTATTAAAAACTATGTAATGAAAAAGCCATCAATGAAGCCTCAACGAGGGAGGAGAGCAATTTCAAATGGCCTTTGAACAGCCCTTTGTTCTACCTCTGAATATGGTCTTCAGTCAGTTTTGGGCCTGGTTCTGATTTTACTCATTTTTACCAATTTTATTAGTGTAATGCAAATGTAGCTATTCCCATTTTACATTTGTCTAAAGAAGTTGAGAATCTGGTCCACTGTTTGCAAAGGACCAGTTTGTTTGTTTGAATGAGTGCCTCTGGGCTCTGTTTCCTTAATAGTTTTGCTTTTTAGGCAAGCTGAATGTGTCTGGAAAGAAAGAAAAAATATCAGGTGATTTAACAGGGTTGCATTTTGCAAAAATACAGAGTGAGTCTGAAAATTAATGTTTCAGGATTTGCATATGTCCCAAGTAGAAATTAACGCCTAGGAGACAGGCTGGTTTAAAGGTTTGGGGGTGAGGAGCATGGATCATGGTGTGAGAGTTGGAAAGTTTCCTTCTTCAGGAACTTGCTAGGAGAGAGTCATATCCCAGAAACTCTGACTGACCTGAGGCCTACCCTCCCCACAGGACTTGTTTCTCAAGTACATATTATTCTGCAGACAAACAAACAGCACTGAATCAGCAGAAAAAAAACAGTAGTCCTACAGAACTTTAAAGACCAATAAAATAATTTATTAGGTGATGAGCTCTGGTGGGATAACAGCCAATTGCACAGAGGCAGGAGAAAAGAAAACCTAGGGGTGGCGTGGGGGACAAGGGGCAGGGGAAGGAAGGCAATGCCATCCCAGAGTCCCTGGTTGGCCCGGTCCAAACTCCATCCCAGGCTCCCGCACATTCAGTGCATCTTCCCTAGTCTCCTGGGGCTGTCTGGGCTTCAGTCCACCATTACCAGCCTTCCCTGTGTTCTGGGGACAGGGAGGCCAGAGGGGCGGAGGATGATGAGGGGAAGAGCTGCCTGTCCACCAGCTCTGGGGCCAGGGTGTCTTGGGGGAGCTGCTCACCTGCCTGCCCCCTTTGCGCTGCACCTTGGATGGGCCGGGAAAGGCCACAGCCACAATGCCACCTGTGCTTCGGAGGATTAGGGCCTGAGGCCACCTGTGCTCAGGGGGCCAGGCCACTGGCAGCCTGAGGTTGAGGAGTTGGGCCAGGATGCAGGTTGCCTGTGCTCAGGTGGGCCAGGAAAGGCTGTAAGCTGCCTGTGCTTAGGTAGTGGGCAACTGCCCATATTCATGGGGTCCTGCTCCTATGGTAGGTACAGGGTTTGGCTTCCACAGCACAGTGGGGGCAGAGTCTTGGATGGAAAGGTCAGAGCTGGGGGGCTTGCCTCCATGAGCCCTAGGTTCATGGAAACAACTGAAATAGGAAAGAGAAGGTTGGGAGAAAGGGAAGAGTGGAGAAATCCACTTATCTATTTTTGCTGCGGGGTGGATTATAGGTCTAAGTAGGTGTAGACACACCAATGGGGGAGACAGTAGAGGTCAAAAGGGGCAACTGCCCCTGCGCCTGTTGATTCCAAGGGGCCCAGGCCTCCCACCCATTTCTACTGCTACAGTGGCACCACCTTAGAGACCTACACCTTTTGAATCACTATCAGAGTCCGGGGCAGTACATCCCCATGGTGCTGAAGGGCTGTCTGGTGGACAATGCCAGGGGTTTAGCAGGTCTGTCGGCCTTCCTGAGTAGGTGGATAAATGAGGCAAACCCAGAATTTTAATTCATCATCATCAACCGTGGGCTCAGAGCCCATTGGTGTCTGATGTCTCTCTCTCTTTCCTTCCATCTTTCCCTGTCCAGTGCGGACTGGCTTAGTTTCTGTAGACTAGCTCAGCATCAACCTACTATATCATCTATCCATTCTCTGTGGGGGTCTGCCTCTCCTATGCAAACGGTCCTTTATGCCGAATACTAGGGTCTTGATTTTGCATTCGTCATTCATTCTGCAAATATGTCTAAATAGTTGTTGCTTCCGTTTTATAACCTTCTGCAGGAGGTTCTCTTTCGGCTGTATCTTCCTATATAATTCCTCATTGGTGACCTTCTGCATCCATCCTATTCTCAGAATCTTTCTATAACAACTCCTTTTGAATGCCAATATTCTTCTTACCAAATCTTTCATTATCACCCATGTCTCACATCCATACAGCATTCTGCTGAATACACACGTTTTCAAGATGCTCAGCTTTGTTCTTAAGCTAATTGCTTCACTTTTCCAGATCTTATCCATTGCCTTCAAACTCACTTTTGCTTTCGCTATTCTAGTCTCTATTTCCTTCTTACAGTTTAGAGAACTTTATATTTTCTGTCTTCCTTCCCATTTCCTTATCTCCAAATACCATTGTTTTTGTTTTATCGATGTTCATAATCAGTCCATACTGCCTCCTATCTTTGTTTAACACCCACACCGTTTTCGCTAGCTTCTCATCTTCCTTAGTGATAACTATATCATCCGCGAACATCAAGTTGTTAATTCTTTTCCCATGCACAGATATCCCTTCTACCTCTTCCTTGATCTTGTCCATCACCCTCTCCAGATGTGCAATGAAGATACTTGACGAAACTGGATCTCCTTGTCTCGTACCTCTACTTGTTTTAAACCAACTTCCTAACTCCCTGAATGTTCTCACCACTGCCTCCGCATTGTCATTGATATTCTTCAACAACTGTATCAGTCTGCTATCCCCTCCGTATGACACTAACACCGCCCAAGTCACTTTCTGATCTATACTGTCAAATGCCTTTTGAAAATAGATGAAGCAAGTGTATATGTTCTTGGTTTTTTGTTTTTTTTTTAAGCAAGGTTTTTATTTTTTTATTTTTATAGTGTACAGTGCAAATAGCCCTATGAGCAGATGGGAATAAGGGGACTTTTAAGTAGCTAGGGTCCTTTTGAAAAGGAGCCCCGTCTGAACGAGCCGTGCAGCGGCGAGCCACGTCAATTTCAAAGTGCCGCGGCCACCCGCATGCTAATGAGGTGCTGAATATGTATTTCAGCACTTCATTAGTAAACTTCGAAATGGCCATTTGCATGGCCATTTTGAAGTTTGGGGCTAGTGTAGACATAACCAACAGCTTCACATTGCTCCTCTAAGCATTTCTCTTTATCCTTTCTGCCTGCTTTCCTTACCTCATCGCATTTCATCCTATATTGCTGTTCTCCCATCTCAGAAACATCTCTTCTGATCTTCAGTGTTCTCTTCTCCTGAACCAACTTCAGTGTCTCCTGGGTAATCCACTTCTTATTGATCTTTTGTTCTTCTGAAACAGTCTGCTCCATGGCCTCTTCTTAGCAATGGCTATCCCTGCGACTCTCTTATCTACGTCTTTCTCTGTGGTGATATTCTTAATCTTCTTTTCAAGCACTGTTCTGTATGCATTCCCTGTTTCTTCCTCACATAGCCTCGCCACGTTTCTACTTTTCTTAAACTGTCTGTCTCTTATATTTTCTTTTGAGATTTATCTTGATGTTTGCGATCACAAAACTGTGGTCTGAGTCTATATCCACTTCTTGGAAAGTTCGGCACTGCTGTACTGATGTTATCCATCTTCTTCTTATCAAAATCATATCTATCATGTTCTTGGACTTCCTGTAATTCAACCACCATGACCACTTCCTACAGTCCTTTTTGTTGGAATCTCATGCTGCAGATCACCATCTCATGCTCTGAGAAACTCTAGCAGTTTCTCACCTCGTTCGTTTCTTTCTCCATATCCAAACCTTCCCATGACCCTCTCCCAACCTTCATTATCTGTTCCAACCTTCATATTCCAATGTCCTCCAATGATCAACACATCTTTCTTCAGTATCTACTCCACCGTCTTTGTCAAGTCTTTATAGAATAGGTCAATCTCTTCCTCCATACCGTCCAGTGTGGGTGCATACATTTGAACGACTGAGATATTGAAGGATTTTGCTTTAATCTTGCTACCACCATTCTTGCACTCACCAGTTTGTATCCTAGTAATGCTCTTCTTGCTGTTTTGCTAGGAAGGAATCCAGCTCCTGCTTCATGCTTCTTTTGGTTTCCTGACCAAATGACTTTGCAACTGCATATCTCTCCTGATGCCATCCAACACATCTCTGCCAGTCCAAGTATATCGCATCGGTATCTCTCCATTTCCTTCCGAAGCAGCTCTAATTTTCCAGTTGCCCACAATGTTAGGACGTTCTATGTTCCAATGGATAGCATATGTGTTAGCTGTAATTTTCTTTTGGTAGCCAACTTATCGACGCAACTCTGATTGCTCCATTGGTATCCCAGGCCTTGTTTATCTGGGCAACATCCGAGCCAGCATCTTTTAACATTTAATTGTACTGGCATCAGATTTCATTCCTATTGTTGTTTGACAGTCAGCACATCGATACACATCTGACCAACCCTCCTCCTTCATCCAGGCTTGGGACTGGCATGGAGCTCGCAGCGGCTTCATGGTGGAGTTAGAATTTTAATTGCAGAACTCATAACCAGAGCAGCACCTTTTTCCCTAGACATTTTTGGGATCTGTGACATATACTGAACCAGGAGTGCTGAACTTTTTATAAATTCCTCTACCACGATAGCACCGACAATACCCTCAGCCACTGAGATGTCTTTGTACCATCAGAAAAATATTTACAGCTCTTTGAAAAGCTGTCTCATTGCACATAGTGAGCATTAAACATCAAGGGAAACATGGCCCTGCTACCATAATACAAACACACAACAGACACAGAAGACCATGTCAGACCAGTGTTGCAATGAATTTCAAGCTGTGATTTCTTGGACCTCCCCATTTAGAGAATTTTTGCTGATAATGTGGGACTTTAATACCCAAATTGGCAATAATAATATGGAGTTGGAGAATATCATGAGAAAAGGAGTAGGGTTAAGAATAAGCAAACAGTAGATTGTTCCAGTTTCATACTATCAACACGTAGCTTATAACAATTCAGCATGAGATGAATCCATAATGAAACATGGAATTTTAATAATGTACTGCAAAAACATGACTGACTTTATCTTGCAATACAATGCTGGAAAGCAAATGTACAGTAAAAAGACATGTTATCCGGCACACGGCTAAACGGCACATTCTGTTAACCAGCTCTCTGGGCAGCTGCTCCAGAGCCAGCTGCCCTGCTCAGGCCAGCTGCTGCACAATTGTCCACCATCCAGGGCCAGCTGCCATGTTGCCAAGGCCAGTTGTGCGGGCTGGCATCCCAGCTGGGGCTGGCTGCCACAGGGCAGCTTGCCCAGCCAGGGCTGTCTGATTGGGGACAGCTGCCGTGGGGTAGCTCTCCTGGCTGAAGCCAGCTGAGTAGGTCCAGTTGTCCTGGGGTTGGTGGCAGTGGGGCAGCTCCCCAGCCCTCATGAGCAGTGTTCTTCCCCGCACTCCACCAGAGTCAGCTGGCCCTGCTCGACTAACTGGCAAATTTGATTGTCCAGCAATTGTTGTTCCCCAGGGATGCCGGATAATTAAGCTTCTACTATACTACACTACAGGATCTATAACAGCCTAAATGAGACTCAAATTATTGAACAGTGATTGCTATAGTCAATATCTGACCTGAAACTTCAACATTTGGGGGGTGGGGAAAAAAAAGGCAGAACCAAGAGGGTCTTAACATTGAAGCTTTCAAAGCTTTCACATTAGGGCTGCGTCTACACGTGCACGCTACTTCGAAGTAGCGGCAGTAACTTCGAAATAGTGCCCGTCACGTCTACACGTGTTGGGCGCTATTTCGAAGTTGAAATCGACGTTAGGCGGTGAGACGTCGAAGTCGCTAACCCCATGAGGGGATGGGAATAGCGCCCTACTTCGACGTTCAACATCGAAGTAGGGACGTGTAGACGATCCGCGTCCCGCAACATCGAAATAGCGGGGTCCTCCATGGCGGCCATCAGCTGGGGGGTTGAGAGATACTCTCTCTCCAGCCCTTGCGGGGCTCTGTGGTCACCGTGGGCAGCAGCCCTTAGCCCAGGGCTTCTGGCTGCTGCTGCTGCAGCTGGGGGTCCGTGCTGCATATACAGGGTCTGCAACTAGTTGTTGGCTCTGTGTATCTTGCACTGTTTAATGAAAGTGTGTCTGGGAGGGGCCCTTTAAGGGAGCGACTTGCTGTTGAGTCCGCCCCGTGACCCTGTCTGCAGCTGTGCCTGGCTCCCTTATTTCGATGTGTGCTACTTTGCCGTGTAGACGTTCCCTCGCTGTGCCTATTTCGATGTTGGGCTGAGCAACGTCGAAGTTGAACATCGACGTTGCCGGCCCTGGAGGACGTGTAGACGTTATTCATCGAAATAGCCTATTTCGATGTCGCAACATCGAAATAAGCTATTTCGAAGTTGGGTGCACGTGTAGACGTAGCCTAGGTGACCTTTCAGAACACAGTCTACGGTTGGTTAACCTTCTCCTAGAGAAGACACAACTGTAGAACAGTGTGGGGCAGAGGCAAAAAACGTTATTCATGCCATGAGCAAGGAGGTTTTAGAGCCGAGATCATAGCCATGAAGAAGAAGAAAGGAAGTGTACTAAGAATATCTGAAGGCTGAAGACTATCCTGAACAGCAAAATAAATACAGAAAGCTCAACAAGGAACTAAAGAGAGTGGCTGAAAAGGCTAAGAAAGACTAGCATGGATGATTAAATGAAGAGCTTGAACAACATACTCAAAAATACCCTGAGAGCGCTTTTACAAAAAGTTGCATTACTATCAAAGGAGTTAACACTTCAAATAAGTCAAATACACGATGCTCAGGGAAACCATACATTGAAAAATGTTAAAAGCTTAAAAGAGGGAAAGAAATTTTTCATTAGCTATTGAAGGTGAATAGTTAAGTTGACCCAGATATTCCTGAGGATTATCAACTGTGGAGAAAATAAAGGACACCTTTTGAAAGCAGAAACTCAATCCTCAACCAGGTCTATGAAAAACAAAAAGACATGTGGTCCAGATGGCACACCACCTGAAGTGCTAAAATATGGAAGAGGCGGCATATTCTTACTTCTCTGTAAAGTACTTAATCTCATTTGGATGAAGAGTGAAGTTTCTGAAAAAATGGAAGCAATTTTAGAAAGGGGACTCAGCATTGTGAAAAGTAAGAGGAATAAATCACATAAGCATTTTTAGCAAGGTGTTCGGCTAGAGTGATTCTTGCCCAAATGAAAAGAAGAGCAGAACAACTCTCTTCTGAGTCACCAAATAGCTTTTGATCTGGATGTTCTATAGTCTATCAGATACTTGTGTTTCATCAAATCTTGAAGTCACACAAAATTCAACAAATGCCTGTTTCACTTTCATTGACATTAAAAAAAGGGTATTGAATTCTGTTAACAGAAGGGCTCTATGGCAAGGAGTCAAGTAGTATGGTTTTAGCAGCAAGTTGATTTAAATACTGCAGAGTCTGTATAACATAGCTTGGCATGCAGTATGAGCTAGCAGCAAACTGACAGAGTGGTTTGAAGTGAAAACCAGAGTCAAACAGGGATACATTTTCAGTCCAATGCTGTTACTGTACACTTAAGAAAACTTCTTGTTCATCTTCCTCAGGAACGTCAGTGGAGCCTGAAGATTACTGAGACTGTTATCAATCATCTTGATTTTGAGCAACATATCATTATTGTGTCAATGGAACAATACAAGCAAGAAGCAGTAACTAATTTGTACACAACAGCCATAGAATGGGGCTAAAAAATGAAGTCAAAACTAACGATAACATCAAGAAGTCAAGAAACAGGCTAAACTACTCACTAATGGTATAGATATTGAACAAGTGGACAGTTTCTGATAATTAGGCTCAATTGTATGACAACCATCTTGAAGACAACATCAACAAGTAAATAGCTATTGCCAACACAATAGTCACAATATGCCTGAATAAAAATGTGTGGTTCTTAAATCACTGTCTTTATGAGATAACAACCTGACTATGTAAAGCACTGGTTGTACTCATTATGCTATAATCATCAAAAGGTGACAACTTCAACAGGATGACGATGTTGGTAGAACAACCCACTCTCAACTCTTATTTCTGGATGACTCCATGAAGCAAGAAAAGCTGAGAATGTCCAAGGGCACAGTGGTATAATATGGAATATAAAACCATCCAGGCAATAACCAACAGGCTCAAACTGCACTTCAAAACTGATGTGGATGGGTTCTGTTAATAACTTCAGGCCAAGTCAACCTTGGTATTAGAAAAAAACAAGATGGTAATGTAGGCAAGGGAAGATCTGGACTATGGTGGAGAGGGATCAAGCACTTGAAAGAGTCTTGCTAGACTGCATTAAGGGAGGAGGAAAGACTAAGGTATTGAAAAATCTGCAATTCACTCACAACAGTGCGTTGGTGGTTAGAGAGATTAGGACAGCATTGTGTTGTATTGTTCAAATAATTTGTATCATTCCTCTCAATACTGTTCTCATAGCATTCAGTGTTATACTTAGGCAAGTCCACAGGGAGAGCATAGAATCATAGAACAATAGAGCAGGAAGATACCTAAGAAGCCATCAAGTCCAGCCCCCTGATCAAGGCAGGACCAAACACCATCAGATCAGCCCAGCCAGGGCTTTTTCAAGCCAAGACTTGAACACCTCCAGGGATGGATATTCCACTACTTCCTTAGGTAGACCATTCCAATGCTTCACCACCCTCCTAGTGAAAAAGTTTTTCCTAATGTTCAACCTGGACCTTACCAACCTCAACTTGAGACCACTGTTCTGTGTTCTGCCATCTGTGACCACTGTGAACAGCCTCTCTCCAGCCTCTTTGCAACCTCCCTTCGGAAAGTTGAAGGCTGTTATCAAATCTCCTCTCAGTCTTCTCGTCTGCAGACTAAACAGACCTAATTTCCTCAACCTTTCTTCATAGGTCATATGGTCCAGCCCCTAATTATTTTGGTTGCCCTCCACTGGACCCTCTCCAGTGTGTCCACATCCTTCCTATAATTGGGGGCCCAGAACTGGACACAGTACTCCAGATGCGGCCTCACCAAAGCCGAATAAAGAGGAACAATCACTTCTCTGGATCTACTGGCAACGTTCCTCTTGATGCAACCTAATATGCCATTAGCCTTCTTGGCCACACTGGCACACTGCTGACTCATGTCCAGCTTCTCATTCACTACAACTCCCAGGTCCTTTTCTGCAGAACTACTACTAAGCCAGTAGGACCCCAACCTGTAACAATGCTTGGGATTCTTCCGGCCCTAGTGCAGGACTCTGCACTTGTCCTTATTGAGCCTCATCAGATTTCTTGTGGACCAGGCTTCCAATTTGTCTAAGTCACTCTGGACCCTGTCCCTACCCTCCAGCATATCTGCCTCTCCCCCAGCTTAGTGTCATCTGCGAACTTGCTGAGTGTGCAATCCAACTCCTCATCCAGGTCATTGATAAATATATTGAACAGAATTAGACCCAGAACTGAACCGTGGGGCACTCCACTAGAAACCAACAGCCATCCTGACATCGAGCTGTTGATCAGTACACACTGGACTCGACCTTCTAGTCATCTTTCTATCCATCTTACCATCCATTTATCCAATCCATATTCCTTTAACTTGCTGACAAGAAGAGATGGTTAGGGCAAAGTGGGTAATTGCCCAGGGGTTTGGGAAATTTAAAAGCACAGTGGGGTCAAGCCAGGCTTCTTGCCCACCCTCACTCCTCACCACCCCTGGAAGCTGCCAACACATCCCTGCAGCCCTATAGCATGTGTGTTTCCATGTGCTGGCCCCACTCTGAGTACTGACTCCACAGATTCCATTCACTGGGAATAGCAGCCAATGGGAGATAAGGGGGGTGGGGTAGACTACAAACAAGCCCACCAATGGAGATAGGACAAAGATGGCAGTTGCATATGGGGCCTGTTGTTTCAAATGGGTCTGAAGTTTCGACAGTGGCTGTGGCCTGAGCTCGGGGGCCCACTGAACTAGCATGGCAGTGCCACTCTGAACAGGTGAGGAGAGGGCCCAGTGTCACGGTCCCAATGGCACTAAGGGCTGACTGTCTGAGGCCCTGCCCTTTCTGCCTTTGGCCGCACCCCTTCTGGGTGTGAAAAGCTGGGCCCCCCTTCCCACCTTGCCTGGGTGCTCACTGTGGCTGTCAACCCTGCTAAATACAGGTAGCAGTGCCTGGAGACCTACTGGCATCCTTGCTCAGGATCCACTGCTGGAAGGCTGTGTACTGCTCTCTTTTGGGAGTGCCCAAGGTAAGTGATGTCCCCTTCTTCCCCTCCTGCACCCCTACCTCCTGCACTAGCCCAGAGCCTTCACCCTGCATTGAAACTGCCTCTGAGTCCAGAGCCTGCATCCCCTCCTGCACACAAACTCCCTCCTGGAGCCCACACTGCCTCACACCCCCGAACCTGCCCCAGCCTGGTGCAGGTGAGGGACAGAGTGGGAGGTAGCATGCATGGGGACAGGACCTCAGAGAACAGACAGGACTGGGACATGTTCTCAGAGAAAGGGTGGGGCGGGGCAGGACAAGAGGCTCTGGGTTTCCTCAGTTACACAATTGGCAACAGTGGGCATGTAGGAGTCCTGGCCACTGAAAGAACTGAAAGAACACACTGAGCAGCATAGCCAGCAGTGCTGCCAGGCACCAGTCAGTGCAGGTGAAGATCCTCCCATAAGAGCACAGCCTGTGCATGAATGAGGAGGGAGCGGGGAGTGATTGACTGTTTTGCTCTGGGGCCTGGAATTGCTGAAAGTGGGCCTGGTTATATCATATCAGCGTTTAACTTAGCATTGAACTGCTTGGCATGGAACATGGGCAAAACAATAGCTTATGTCAATAACAACTCAATTAAAACTGGCTAGAACTGAAACAGCAGGGTCTAGCTTTGGAGATACTAATCAATGTTAAAGAAGAAATTTGAGAGTGTTGGTTTGGTCTGTTGAGCAGCCTTTGTTAACACATGTCAGAGAGCAGAGTCTTACTTGGCTGTTTCATCATTGGCATATAACACACAGTGAACTTTGAATTAGTGTGAAATACAGTGGCATTTTTAAAATCAAAAAGTTTTAAAGTGACTCTTTACCTGCAAGGCACAACATGAATGATTGCAGCATGAGCAGTTCCCATAGCAACCTCATTTTCAGTTTCCGAGGTCAAAGGAGGCACAAGTCCAATAACTAGTGAATAGAATGCTGCTTCTTTCAAGTTTTACACCACCTTTAATCTGTGGAGGAAAAAAGCGAGATACATTACAATGAGATTTAGAATTTCAGCTCTTTATCCTGTGAGAGTGTCTCTTTCCATGTGAGCTAACTAAAATTAACACCTGGTATGTGTGTGAGAGAGAGAAAATGTTGTTTTATAAACTTAGGGTGGGGTAGGGAGAAACAGAAATTGGAAATGAGAGACCTGAAGACCAAAAGGAGGATTTACAGAGAATGTTTTGGTATTTGAAGAGGAGCACTGTATCTGTGAGATGTGCAGCTTTGTCTACACTTTGTCTACACACTGACGTTACTGTGGAATAAGCTGTTCCAGAAGAGACAAAATTTTCACACAAAATCCATATCGAAATAGCACTCAGCTATGTCAAAATAGAGCATCCACACACAACAGAGGCTATTTTGGATTAGAGCCCTGGGAAGCATTACAGTTCATTTCAAAGTATCTCCTATTTCACGACTACATCTACACTATGTAAATGAGGTGCCAGATATATAAATGTACACCTCATTTGCATTTTCAATTTCCACTATTTACATGTTTCTTTCAAAAGAGGAATGCCAGTGTAGACAGAGCCCCTGTCTATATAGCCCCTATTCTGAAATATCTATATCTATTTTAGAATAGGCACTATTCCTTGTAGAATGAGGTGTACAGAATTTAAAACAAGCCATCCGCTATTTTGAAATTATTTTGAAAGAGCGGTTTTTGCTGTATAGACACTCACAAAGTTATTTTGGAATAGCGGCCCTTATTCTGAAATCACTTTACTGTGTTGAAACATCCTGAGTGATCCGAAAGTCAGACTCCTGCACCCTTTACTCTCTCTCACACCTTCAATAAATCATTTAAGCTTCGCTCCCTCACTTTTTGCATCTGCAATCTCACCTGTTTGCCTCATAGAAGTGCTGTAATTAGCTCGTTAATTGTTTAAAACCCTTTGAAGATGAAAATATTGTCCCTATTAACTGTCTGACAGCTTCAAAGTACTTCAGCAACTGAACTGATCTAAGTGAAATGTAGCTACCTTCAGAAATCGCAAACATCACTGTCTAAAGGAGGCTGTCTTTATAGCAGGAGGAACATTATTGCCCATGGGCCATATCTACCCCTCACTTTGGCCCCCAAGCTCTTTCCAGTCTTGCTGAGAGGAGCTAACTCAATTCCCAGTCTAGCCCTCAGCTCTTTCCACTTCTGTCCTACTGCAAAGTTGGCTCCCCTACCCTAATGCTCTGGGCAGCACAGTCACGTAGTGAGAGGTTGCGGGGAGTGGAAGAGGGTGAGGCTCCTGGAGGGTTTGGTCAGGGCAGGGAGCATGGAGGTTGGAAAGGAGATGGGAGATCACAAGTCAGGGGGTGGGAAGCAGGAGTGCTGGTTAGGAGGCAGGGGTTCCAGAGGGTCAGGTGGCAAGAAGCAAGTTGTGTATGTCTAAGGTTGCAAGGGGCAAAGGCTGGTCTATGGCTGGCTGTTTGCAGAGGTATTGTCTCCTCCTGCCTTCTCTCCCTGGCCCACCATACATTTCCCTACCCAATGTGGTCCTCAGGCCAAAAAGTTTATCCACCCCTTTTCTGGGAGGTGTTGGAGCCTTCTCTCTGCCTGTTCAATCGGGATACTCTTTCTCCTCCACATGATGCTGCAGTGACCTCCTTACCTTGGGACTAATTCATACACTGCTACTCAGATTACCTGTATGACAGCACATTGTGTTGCTGTTAGACCACCAGAGTAGCAAAGGATCACAGTGCTGAAAAATATTTTAGAGTCACGTCAGTCTGTCATGAGGCAATATGTTTTCTGCAGAGCATGACTGTTACTCCCATTCTCTCTTTGAGAAGTTCTTCTGAAGTATCAACACAGTTAGAATGCTCAGGTAAGGAACCTGAAATACACTGACAACCCTCACTGAATTTAGCATCTAACCATTTCCAAATGAAACCAGATCTCTCTCTAATCTCCATTACAATATAGGGGAGAAAATACTCTTCTACATAGGGTTCCTCTCTAGAAATAACCACAGCAGGCATTTAAATATTATAAATAAATTAATCGACTCAATCATACATTCCTATCATTTATTCATATCACTGATGTCTAAAAGTTAAGGAGCCTTCATGTTTACAAGACACACTGCATGACTAATAGAAAGTGAAGTGGTATCATTAGAAGTCTCTGGTTGCTTTTGTGAGTTGAAATTGATAATATTCTTCTAATAAAGTCATGTTTCATGTGCTGAGAAGACTTGGGAACCTTATCTTCTGATCTGAAGATGAAATTTGAAGAGGGTGAAGACTAATTGAACATATTCAGATATTCTGACAGGCCTGGTAATTAGGCAGGCTGTAGATAAGCAGAAAGGGCTGATCAATGAAACTACTAACAGCTTAAGTGAATGATCAGGGTTTTAATAATTCACTTTATTTTAAAAATGTTGTTACTGACCTCTGAATTGATCTGCAGTGTTAAGTCATTTCTCTCTTGCAGCAATTAATAAGGAAAAGTACCCAGTTTCATAATACAGTTTTCATATTAGGTACAAAGCTAGCTATGTTCTGTGTGCCAAATTGGCTCTCAGCGACAATAACATAGGTACAGGGTAACTTCATGGAACAAAAGGCAGTCATTTTCTATTTACATTTGTGTAACTGAGCATAGAATTCTATCTTACATTCAACCTCACATTGTGAATTTCTTCGGAGCATTCTGGCTTCCTGTCAATGTATTCTCACCATTAAGCAGATATCTCTATGTACAAGGCATTACGTCTAAAACTTGTACTGCACTGGGGCAGATCAGTGATTAGGATTATGCTGCTCACCTCATGGAATAAACACTGGAATTTGAGCAGAATAATTATTTACTTGTAGCATTTCCTTTGATACCTAATAAAGAGCACAGCAGCTACTGTAACACTTGTAATTAACTCAATCTACTGCCAGAAATATCCTCACTGCACATATAGACACATGCCACAGAACACCCACAGCTACTAGCATATAGAAAGGCTATGTTGGACACCATGGGTAGACAGATTTTCAAGGCACCTCACCAACATGTGGCTTTAGTGTGAGGAAGCCTTGTCTGCCTGCTGTGGATCAGCCCCCAAAATCTACAGCTCCTGGCAACACAAGCATCTCACATTCCCTGCGCAGGTCACCATAAAAACACACACCAGCTCCCACATCCTGGAACTGTTCCTTGCAGTGTCCCACCTCTTGACCACTGAATACTCTTAGAATTTTGAGGCCCACTGCCCTCAAAAGCAGTACATGTCATTTGGTCAGATTTCACTCAGGATGACCATTTGTGTAATGCCACATCACAGAGCAGTTTACAGCAAAAACCAGAATATATTTTATTATTGAAAAACAGAAATTGAAGTAAAAGGGAGTAGGAATATTGGAAACAAATGGTTACATGCAAAAAAGAGACAACTTGCTTTCTAGAGACCAAACCATTAGCAAGTTGTTTAGAGAAGCTTAGCTCACCCAAAGTTCTCCTAAGCCATTTCAGTCAAGCTTGGTTGTAATCCCATTGCCATGCAGTAAACTCACTGTCTGTTTACTTCCTTTATGAAGGATGAAACAGATGTCTCCCACATACAGTAAAACAATCCTTGGGGAGCTCAAATATGCTACCTACCCTCCACCTGCTCTTGCTTTCTCTTAATTTTTTTCTTTGAAGCTCTCATAATCCTCCATTAGCTTGCAGTTTAGAATACAGGCAACAAAGGCCTCATAAAATATGCAATACTTAATTTACATGTAAAAAACTCTCAGTACACATTTCTTGTCTCATACAAAACTTGTTCACCTTTGCGGGTGACTAGTCCCGAGACACAGAGCCTTAAGGACATAATTTTTCAGCATATATATCTTTACATAACATTCACATACACATTTCAAAATGACAACCAGCGTGACACTGGCTTTTGTGGGACCTCACATGACATTCTTGGGTGAACTACAATGGACATTCCAGACCCCAGAGACTCCTATGCCTTTTTTATTCCCTCTGTGTCTCCTTGCCAGGTGGCACTAAGAAGTTGCTGAATCACACTTATTAAGTCAATTTTTAGTAGAAAGATTAACAACAGTACCAATGTCAAGCCCAAACTCTACAATTGGTTTACATGCATCTCTGTGAGGTAAGGAAGCATTATAATATCCATTTTGCAGACAAAAAAAACTGAGAATGCAGAGGTTAGAAGCTTAATTAAACAAAACAAAAAACAAAAGCAACAGCCTCCTGAACGGCCACCACTGATTCAGTGGGCTTTTGGGATCAGTTTTGTAAATAACTCAAAGTGATGACTAACCAAGTCACTGACACAACTGGAAGTACATCCTTGGAGTTTGGGCTTGCAGTTCCCAGATATAACCACTCTTATTGCATCTCTTGAATTTCTATGCTAAACCAGATTATTCTACTTACATGTTTTCTTTCTTTGTTTACCATGGGCATTAGAAAGCAACCAAATGGCGCTGTCATCCATGAAGCTCATCCTGCAATTTCTAACATCACCTCTTGAGGTGCTTCTTTTGGTAGAAGCTGCAGAATGTGCCATGTCTGTCAGAAGCACTGCCGTCACACTTACAGAAACTGGGGTGCCCACACAGGGCAGCAGTTTGGACCTTTCATATTTGTGGTTTGTCTTAAAGGGACAAAATATTAAGGTATCTTTTAAGTATACATGATACCACAACATGTAGATCTCTGATCACATTTTCAAAACTTGTGTAGAAACTTTCAATATACCAGGAAAAGAAAGACATAAAGGCACTTGTCTCCTTCAGAATGCCCATCAGACTCAAAAGGTAATTTTATGTACATATAAGGGAGGCAGTATATCAGGTTTAGTAATTATTTTATAATATATCCCTCAAAGTGATGTAAGCAGATATTACAAATTCACCAAACTCATGGACCAGTATCACGTTTTGTATGTCATTCTCATAAATGCTGGTGCTGAAAGCAATTATTTCCTGGAATGACATTACAGTTTCAGAAGCATTAACTTCCTGGTATTACAGCACAGCCTTCCCAAAAGTCCCGTTGCACACAAGCACTTGGACTTTTGACATGTTAGCTCAATGCTGGCATTGCATGATAAAATGTCTACCCTAGTCCCTAAATGTGACATCTACTGGGTAGTGAGAAAATTTCCAATAGAAATAATAAAGTCATGAGAGGAAATAAAGACTAAATGAGAGAGACACACACACACACACACACACACACAGGGAGCAAGCACACCATTAGAAATAATATTCATCAGCACAATGGTATCTAAGACACTGATCTATTTTCCTGTATTTGGAATCCCATCTCAATGAGCCTGATCCTGAAAACCTTTTCCTACATTCATCGTTATTATTTATGCCAACAGCCCGATTGCTGACAGCTGTGTTTGTGCTGAAACTGTTGGTACATGTTTTTTTGATTACTACATTAGAACAGGAAAAACACTAAGTCTGGGCAATGCATCTGAGAGTTGAAAAAAATCCTCCCCATCTCTAATTTCTATGTTTTCTGGTTGAAAAAAAGCCTTTGGTGTCACTTTTGGAAGAGAATGTAACAAGCCTGAAAACTCATGTAAAGAATTCTTATTCTTAAAAGGAAACATCTGTGGAGTCCAAGTATTATGCAATTCTTTTTAAGATACGGAAAGGAGACACTTAAGATTTAAACTCTAATTATATCCCCTCTGAAACATTCCAGACTGAAACCCCTGTGCAGATGCTTTTCTAACCTTACTGTTGGGAATGCCTTCACCAGAAGAAATTGGTATTGAAAGGTGCCTTTCTTTATAATTGGGTTTTGACAGAGAAAGTTACCTATACAAGCTTTGAGCATGGTAAGGTATTAGAAGAAAGATGTGCATAATTGTTAAGGCATTTAGGGGTTGGTTTTCCAGAGACGTTGAGCACATGTTGCTTTCATTAATTTTAAGTGCAGCAGTGGGTGCCTAGCACTTCTGAAAAAAACCAAGCAAATCAAAACAAAATAGACCTTTAGCCTTAAGGGCACTTGGGCTGGTGAGCTCACATTAGACAGAAAGAGAACACCAGTATATGGAACTCCTCCTCCCTCTCCTCTCCCCCCAAACCACTGTAAAAACACAATCTTTGATGAAAAGAATAGTCCCTCATGCAAACCCTCCACATTGCAGACATTCAGAAATAAGATCTGTAAAATGCCTCAGGCTCAGAGTTAAAGAAGTAGTAGCCGCAAGAACATTTTTTTTAAGCAACCATCTCACGTTTGTTTTCCTTCTACTCATTGGTGTGCTACAGAGTGCCAAATCCTCTAAACTCCAAAATAAATCACTGTTAATGAAGCATGTTGCACATACAGACAGCAACAGGCATTTATAATCACCTAAACAAAAGAAGAGCTAAAGGTAAGCACAAAACACTAAAACTTAATATATGACTTGTCAGATTTAAAGTGGCAAGTACCCTAGGATTTTCACAGCTCTCACCTGAGTGCAGTTAGAAGCACAAACATCTGAGAGTCTGTTCATCTCTTTTCTTTTTTTAAATGTACTTACTTTCAAATCACGTACCATTAACCCCTAGAAGCCAGGGGTCTTTTTGCTCAGAAATACAGCCATTTTCAGACTCAGAAATTCAGGATTCAACCTGAATCCCCAACCAATCAGGAATAGAAAGGCTAGTTACAGCAATGCTCTATTGAGAGCAGAGATTCCTCCCATACAAGCTAAAGAGAAGAAAGATACCCTAGCAATAGCTACTCCTGTAACTTGAGTGTTTCAATAACCCCACTGAATGTTTGCCACACACACAAACAAATGGCTGGCATCTGTGCAGCCACAGCATGATCCAGTCTGGTGCCTATCTCCCTTCAAACATAATCACCATGAAAGCATGGAAATGTTCCTTCAGAGCAGAACTCCATGGACCACAAGGGTGTGAAGACATGTTGTGCAAATTATTGGCATGTCAACCTTTCTATCCTGCAGAAGTGCATTGGTTCCACTGCCATCAGAGCCCCATGCCAGTCAGCTTCAGTTCTCTGAGCCTTATTTTACAAGACATGTAAATAGTGTTTTACCATGATATTTATCAAACACTTTAAAAAAACTGTTTGTTCCTTTTTTATAATTCCATACCAACAAATGAGAGGAGTGGTTATTACTACACTTCTTACTTGATCCAAGAATCTACAGGTTCTTTGCAAAGGTGCTTTACATTAGCATTTTAAAGATAAGAAAATTGAAGCACAGACAAGACCATACACCAATTCAGAAGTAGACCCCAGAAAACCTGGCTCCCTATTTCCTTATCTATCTGTTACATCACAGTGCCTCCCTTTGGTACTTTGCTCTGCCTTGTACAGTACTGGTTGAACCTCTCTAGTCTGGCACTCTCTCATCTGGCAACATCCATCCTCCAGCATGATTTTAAATTAGTTAGCCAGATGACTATTTTATCATGAGTGTGGCCAAATTTTCCATGGTCCCATAAAGTTTGTTTACAGCCACCAGCCTGGGCTCTCAGTGTTCTGTGCTGTTATTTAGCTGTAATTTCCCCCTAAATGTCTTCTAAGAGTCCAGTAAATGGTGGAAGTGTTCGTAATGCTGCTAGACAATACTGACCTCCCATTGTCCAGCAAATTCTTTCATTTGGCACCAGCCTGGTTTAGAGGATGCCAGACTGAGAGGTTCAACCTGTATTTCTGTCTTTACAGACACTGGCTCTGTGTCTGTAGTGGCAAATACCTTCCCAAGAGCAGACTTCGTGTCTTAGAATCATAGAAGAGTAGGACTGGAAGGGACCTCACGAGGCCATCGAGTCCAGCCCCCTGCCCTCATGGCAGGACCAAGCATTTTCTAGACCATCCCTGAAAGCCATCTATCTAACCTCTTCTTAAATAGCTCCAGTGATGGAGATTCTACCACCTCCCTTGGCAATTCGTTCCAGTGTTTGATCACCCTGACAGTTAGGAACTTTTTCCTAATGTCCAACCTGAACCTCCCTTGCTGCAATTTCAGTCCATTGCCTCTTGTTCTATCCTCAGAGGCAAGGAAGAACAAGTTCCCTTCCTCTGCCTTATGACACCCTTTTAAATACCTGAAAACTGCTATCATGTCCCCCCTCAATCTTCTCTTTTCCAAACTAAACAAGCCCAATTCTTTCAGCCTTTCTTCATAGGTCATGTTCTCTAGACCTTTGATCATTCTCGTTGCTCTCCTCTGGACCCTCTCCAATTTCTCCACATCCTTCCTGAACTGCAGTGCCCAGAACTGGACACAATACTCCAGCTGAGGCCTAACCAGCGCAGAGTAGAGCGGGAGAATGACTTCTCGTGTCTTGTTCACGACACACCTGTTAATGCATCCTAGAATCATGTTTGCCTTTTTCGCAACAGCATCACACTTTTGACTCATATTTAGCTTGTGGTCCACTGTAACCCCCAGATCCCTTTCTGCTGTACTCATTCCTAGGCAGTCCTTTCCCATTCTGTATGTGTGACACTGATTGTTTCTTCCTAAGTGGAGCACTTTGCATTTGTCCTTATTAAACTTCATCCTGTTTACCTCAGCCCATTTCTCCAGTTTATCCAGATCCTTTCGAATTATGACCCTATCCTCGAAAGAAGTTGCAACCCCTCCCAGCTTGGTATCATCTGCAAACTTAATAAGTGTACTTTCAATGTCAATATCTAAATCGTTAATGAAGATATTGAACAGAACCGGTCCTAAAACAGACCCCTGCAGAACCCCACTAGTTATACTTTTCCAGCCGGATTTAAAACCATTAAGAACTACTCTCTGGGTACAGTTATTCAGCCAGTTGTTCACCCACCTTATAGTAGCCCCATATAAGTTGTATTTGCATAGTTTATTGATAAGTATGTTGTGTGAGACCGTGTCAAATGCTTTACTGAAGTGTAGGTATACCACATCCACCGCTTCTCCCTTATCCACAAGACTCGTTATTCTATCAAAGAAAGCTATTAGATTGGTTTGACATGATTTGTTTTTAACAAAGCCATGCTGGCTGTTCCCTATCACCTTGCCACCTTCCAACTGCTTGCAGATGATTTCTTTAATTACCTGCTCCATTATCTTTCCTGGCACAGAAGTTAAGCTGACTGGCCTGTAGTTTCCCGGGTTATTCTTGTTCCCCTTTTTATAAATGGGTACTATATTTGCCCTTTTCCAGTCTTCTGGAATCTCTCCTGTCTCCCACGATTTACCAAAAATGATTGCTAAAGGCTCAGATACCTCTTCTATCAGCTCCTTGAGGATTCTAGGATGCATTTCATCAGGCCCTGGTGATTTGCAGACATCTAATTTTTCTAAGTAAATTTTAATTTGTTCTTTTCTTATTTCAACTTCTAAGCCTACCCCTTTTTCACTAGCATTCTCTATGTCAGGCATTCCTTCAGATTTCTCAGTGAAGACCGAAACAAAGAAATCATTAAACATCTCTGCCATTTCCAAATTCCCTGTTACTGTTCCTCCCTCCTCACTGATCAACGGCCCTACCCTCTCCTTAGTCTTCCTCTTGTTACCAATGTATTTGTAAAAAGCCTTCTTGTTTCCCTTTATGCTTGTAGCTAGTTTAAGCTCATTTTGTGCCTTAGCCTTTCTAATCTTGCTCCTGCACGCTCGTGTTGTTTGCCTATATTCATCCTTTGTAATTTGTCCTAGTTTGCATTTCTTATAAGATTCCTTTTTTATTTTGAGATCATGCAAGATCTCCTGGTTAAGCCAAGGCAGTCTTTTGCCATGTTTTCTATCTTTCCTACGCAGCGGGATAGCTTGCTTTTGGGCCCTTAATAATGTCCCTTTGAAAAACTGCCAGCTCTCCTCAGCCGTTTTCCCCCTCAGTTTAGCTTCCCATGGGACCTTACTTACCAGCTGTCTGAGTTTACCAAAATCTGCCTTCCTGAAATCCATTATCTCTATTGTACTGTTTTCCCTTCTACTCTTCCTTAGAATTGTGAACTCTATGATTTCATGATCACTTTCACCCAAGCATCCTTCCACTTTCAAATTTTCAATAATTTCCTCCCTATTTGTTAAAATTAAATCTAGAACAGCTCCCCCTCTGGTAGCTTTTTTAACCTTTTGGAATAAAAAGTTGTCTGCAATGCAATCCAAGAATTTATTGGACAGTCTGTCCCCTGCTGTATTAGTTTCCCAACATATACCTGGATAGTTGAAGTCCCCCATCACCACCAAATTCTGGGCCCTGGATGATTTTGTTAGCTGTTTAAAGAAAGCCTCATCCACCTCTTCCACCTTCTTCTGCCTCTGTTTGACACACACTTAAAACAAAACATTAATATAACAGGCAGCTTGGAATTTGTGAGATAAATATTTACCCTCCTGATTTTATCATCTTCAATAGATTATTCATTATCTACTTGCTGCCAAGAAGGTTACAGAAAAAAAATAGTGAAATATTGTTTGGCACCACATGATACAATCAATATTGTCAGTGTTGTAGCGGGTGGCAATTAAATTAAAAATATTGCTGACTGTTTAGATTAGACCAGGACCAGACAGAAATTCATCCTGTTTTCATGAAAACAGCTAAAAATAAACCAGAGCAGGGATTTCTAAGAAAAAAAAAGTTTTTAGAAATGTGTGATTGTTCCAATGTCACAATACTACATGGAGAATGATACAGTAATTATCATTGAAATAAAAGAACAACAAGGAAGCATCACTGCATTGTTGCTGTTTCATTTTGTATCATGATATAAACTTAGCTCCTGAAATTAGCATTGTTGACGTGTACGGGCAAGAAATTTCAGCTCTTCTGGCTACCTGTTGTGAATAAATGGCTAAATTACGTAAAACCCCCAAAGCAATCACTTTTGAAAAGAAAGGCATCAGTAGTTTGAGTTGTTTTTAAGTTGTGTTATCAAATATCCTATGCTGTTTTCATTATTTTTAATTTATTTCTGCCAATTTGTTGAGCAAGGAAATGAGAGACAGTGACACAAATGAACTGACTTGTATTTTGAAAATGTTCAGTAGCTGTGATAATTATGGAGGACCTCAGCTTACAAACCTTTACTCCAATTAGCAGTCTTACTCATCCAATTTACCCCATTGCTACTTGTGTGGATAAGAACTCCTCAGAGTGCTTTACCTTCTATCACATGACTGAACTGATTCTTCATGATTTAATATTTCAGAATACTAGTCAGAACTGGACCTGAAAAATAGTTTTACATACACCTTCAACTTGTCTGGTAGGGTGCAGGTGCTCTCTCCTAATTTGAACAAATGAGTAAAGGTTCCTTTTCTGAGAATATACTGTGAATCCAAACTTACTTTTTCATTTAAATGGTTATTACCTCAAGCACTTGAAATCAAGAATCTGTCCAGAAAGTCAATGAGTTTGTCCCAATATATAAAGCCTTTTAACATTTATCTTTGGATTTTTGAGCTCACTCTGTCCACCCTGCAATAATTACAGTATTGCCAAACTTCAAATTTAATCACAAGATGGCATGGGCCTGTGGTACCTAGTGCCAGATGACCCAACCAAGATTGTGGCCTCATTGTGCCAGGCAGCGCACAGATGCGTAGAGAGAGAGAGAGAGGCTCTGTCCTGAAGAGCTAGTGCAAAACACAGTGGTGAATTTGTCATGAGCTCCAATTAGGAGCCATAAAGCTTCTCTCATTTTGGGTGACCAAAGACCCATTAGTTGGAAACAACTTTGGATTCCTGCCTAGTTGAGCAAGATAATAATGAATTTCAGATGAGGAGGTCTATAGAGTGTTATTATTATGATACTGAAGCATCCATTCCCTCACCCCAAGTATTCACGTGGAATGAGAATTGCTTTCCGCTTTACTAAATCAAGACCTGACATTAGTGTATCCTGCACAGATTGGGTCTTCCATTCTCTGGACACACAGAGCAAATTTCCTTTAAACTTTTTTCCCCCATATCAATCAAGAGGATGAAATTGCAAGACTGAGACAAATATTAATATAACATTCAAAGTAATTTCTGAAGGCAATGTCAGCTATAATCATTTCAAATATTATGCTATGGTGTTTGTACTAAAACATAGAGTAGTATATTTAATGTCTAATTAGTTCCTCCATAAGGTTTGAACTCAATCATCAGATCTCAACAAATACCCTACTTACTGCCACTAGACACATCTGCAGTGAGATAACAACAGGCTAATTTCTTGTATGTGGACCACTGATACAAGGAAACAACATATTTTGCCAGTGGGATACACCACTTTTTTGCAAGACAGCATAAAAAAATCTGGTCCTTAGTGTTCATGCTCCTGGCTCTGGAAGCGGCATGTGATCTAGTGGTTATAGACAGAATATCATAACCAAAGGTAGCACTACTTCTGTTTGGGTTGTGAGCAGAAACCTAGGTGCTGGCATCAGAGGTAGGAGTCAAATACCTATGCATGATATAGCCAAGTGGAAGCCAATATGGTGTTGTTCTGGGTTACAGAATCACCTAATTCAGCACACCTGTCTGATAGGTTGCATCCCAAAGCTAATGACATTTCACTCTCTTTTCCCAGACACTAGAGTCTTACCCCTAACTATGTCTGAAGTATCTTTGTGGGAGTAATCTGATCTATGAAATGGGTGCTAAGGGCCTTCAAGATATGAGAGTTTGATTCATATATGTAATGTTGTGATGATCACAGAAGTATTGACAATTATTAGTGGAAAAGATTCATCCACAATTCGCTTTAGTGTACCTTCCCGTGGAATACAGGTTATTGTGTGAGCATGTGCCTCATATTTTAATTCATCAAGATTACGTGAAGGCTAGCCTTCTTGTGAGCATATTGGCAGCAGACTCACTCAGGATAATTAGTTAACACTTGATAATAATGGAAGAGATGGTTTAGATGGTTTTGAAATGGACCACAATTCAGACAATGCAAGGCTTTTTGGGGCATGAATTTCACTCAGAGGTCAACTGGCAATCTGTGAAGTTCACAGAGCATAAACTTGATCCACTCTTTGTGAAACACACGGTAAGTAGGCAGGCACTGTCTTCCAATAGGTTGAACATTTAGGCCACAAAGGTAGACTGTGTATGTATCCTTTAGTGAAACACATTTTCACAGGTGGAGTCAGGTATCAAAACAGAAGCTGCTTACAATGTATGGCCCATAAAGTCCAATCTCCACAAAAATCTATGGACTTCATATAAAGTTTTTTTAAAAAGTTACAACTTCATTTTAACCCTCTCACTGTCACAGGTGTTGCTGTGACTATCTAGGTAAAAATGTTATGTAAAACTGGCCTTTCACAGACAGCCCTTTCATATTACCAAAAGGAAAGAAAAAGAAAAAGAAAAAAGAAAAAAGAAACAAAAAGGAGATAGCTAGAAGAGAACGTGGTAATGGAAGAGTACAAGTGGTATCCCTCACTGTATTCTATTCACTGTTGTTATTCTCACAGCATGTTTGTCATATACCAAAAGATCTCAGGTTAATTTGCTGAAAATATCCACTCCAGAACTTCACTATAAAATGCCTTTTAATATTTGGTTGCTGATAAAGCAAATGATATACAACTTTATAGGTAACACATTTACAGAATGTATTTATCTGAAATGAAAGAAAGATGTTCCTTTTAACATAAATTTGATTACCTTAAAAAAAAACAAAACCCTCATCAAATTTTCTGTCTCATTTTCTCCTTTGGGCATTTAGTTTCACTGGCTAGATAGATACTTCATTTCATCATGCCCCAAGAAGCTTTAATACCTCAAGAAACAAGTTTCCAACTTACTCTAGTCATTTATATTTGTCAAACATTTTGGTCTTTGGTATGTGTTACATACGAAACCTTGTCTATCAGTAGCACATCTGCTGTAGGTTGTCACAGAGCTCTGTCATCATAATCTGAAGAAAACCAAAAGGTCCACAACTCCCATTGTGTAAGATGGCTTCTCTTTGATTGCATCATCTCCAACAAATCCAAGCGGCAGATCCTGAGTATCATTTCAGTTATTCCATATCATGGGGATACAGCCCATGAACACAGAAGAACAGCACAATGAATCAAAATCCTTTGAGGTTCCAATTGCCATCAAATCCTACTAAGTTCACTGAATCGCACATAATCTCTTGGGTTTCAGCTAGGTAACACTACCATCCAGCAATACAATAAACCCAGTCATATTACTGAAGACTAACAGACCATCACTTTCAAGGAAAGCAATTGAACATATTAAAAAACCTCAGTCTTGTAGCACACCCAACTCCATCTGCATTCAATGGTCTCCATATCTCAGGATTTATTTATTTAATTTAATTGTATGGTGACTTACAAAGAGGATCCATTAGTGAAAGAAACAGTTTATGATATGATGATGATGTCAACACATTACAGGGAGTAACACATGGTGGCACAGAAACATATCATGCTTAAATTTGCTCCTCAGTGGCTGTATAAAAACTAGACTATTCATTACAGAGTAAGAGACCATGATCCCAAGCCCCTACACCACAGCTCACAGAAAGAAGGATCTGGCAACAGGGATGATGTCCAGTCTGGCTGTTTACTCACAGAATTGAGCATAATTTATTTTTGCTGGATTGAGTGGATCACACAGTATTACAGTCATAGGCTTTGTCTACGCTAGAGGGTTTTGTTGACAAAACTCACGGTGCATCTATGCAAAAAAAAGAATTTTGTTGACAGAAACTTTTGTCAAAAAAAGCCATGCAGATGCTCCAAGGGGCCCCTCTGTCAACAGAGCGGGTCAAAAGATCGATCTGCTTTTAAGTGTAGATGCGATCTGTCAACTGAAGTTTTGTCAGAACATCTCTTCTGACCGTAACATCTGTAGACAGATGCTTCTAGTGTAGACATAGCCATATTGTATAATGGTTTGATGGACAGGCAATAACAAAAACTCTTTTTAAGCCATGTAACTACGAACATTTAAAAAAAGGCAAAATACATGTTTATATGCCACAGTGTCCAGTCCACATGACTTTGTAGGTATCTTTTTGGATTATAAACAAGCTGATCTTTGCAGCGATAATGTCTACCTATATTGCTGTACAGCACCTAGCATACAAGACCCCAAATCCTGATCGGAGAACCTGGACACCAGGGTAACAGAAATACCAAATAATAATCATTGTCTGCTAACAGTATTCCCTATTTAATATTCCCTATTGTCCTATATTGCAAAGAAAAACAATCATAAAAGCAGCAGCATGTCTCAGAGAAGTGCTGAATATTCCCAGTTGCATAACTTTTCTTTTTTACACACTTCAAATCAAAATGCAGTGACCACTGAGAAAATTCCACTAATTAAAGCCTTTTAAAGGACCCAGATACCACCACAGATCCCTCCATTTTCTCCCCCTTCCTCCATCAATAACTCACACTAGTCCATCAGATTTTTGGAGGTATGTCCACGGACATGCTGGGCTTTCTCAAGTTCTGATGTTTGATGCCTCAAAGATATAACTGGGCTGTGGTAACAGAGTTCGCTTTGCCCATTGCCCTATCTTTCCATTGAACTTTTCCCCAAGGAAAGATGGCTCAAGAAACTGTAAGTGACAAAGATTTTTTTACCTCGACAATAGTGATTCACATCTGGACCAAGAGAGCCAAGTTGCATACAAAGTTATTATTGGATGGGTGTTTGGCAGCCTGTAGGGAAAAAAAAATGTTTCTAATAAGTCCACCGCAAAAAGCAGGCCTTCACCAAAACTAGCAATCTTGTCTGCAACTCCAGCACCATGTGAAGAGATCAAATGGTCACGGATGCTGAACTACACCCGCTCTGGAACTCACAGGTGACCTGCGGTAGGGCACGTGGGGTCACATGTTCCCACCAAGTTCTGCTGGGTGGGAGTCAGGCTGAGTGTGGTGGGGATGTTTGGGAAACATACCAGCATGTAGGTGCTGCCGCTGAGCTCTGTTAGGAGGTGCCCGGAGCTGGGAAAAGAGACTGTTCTGGCAGTGCAGCTTTGCCAGACAAGGCATGGGGAAGCCCTCTGATTCCCATCCCTTCCTCACCCACAGCTGCGGTTACCTGCTCAACAGTATGCATCCAGAGCTTACCCCAGACTGTGCTGTACCTGCAACAGGGAGGCAATGGAGAAAATGCCAGCTTGGAGAGGGGAGTGAGAAAGGGGACAGACACTCCCAAGCCTTTTACTTCTTCTTGGCAGAGGAGTCTATTAAACACAAGATCATGCATAGCCAGCTTAGGTCCTCAAAACAGGAAAATTACGGCTCAGAGGTCCAAATATTTTATATTGTTTTGTTAAAAGTGCCTGTTACTATGAAAGAAAAAAAAAAAAAAAAACTCACTTCCCGATAATTCTTACTATTTCCTTACTGAAATGTTTTATTTTTTTCCCTCTGAGTTTATTTTCAGTAAATCTGAATATCTGTAAGTGAATAACTGCCTTCATCTTAAGACTTTTTCAAACACAGGGTTAGCAGCTTAGTTCTTCATTACTGCTGTGATGCCATTACAGTTCTACTCCGTTCAGACAAAAAGAGTCTCCTTCTTTTTCAGACTAATGGTATCTGGTGAGCCATATATTTTCTCTTCCTGACAAAAAATAGGCTTCTCAGAGCAGCTGGAAGCAGAAGTAAATAGTGGGGATTTATCTCTCAGCATCCTCTGACACAGCCATGCCCAAAATTCTAGCTGTGTGCAACCTTTCATAAAATGAACATTGTTTGAGTTCAGAGTTGGGTGAACACAGAAAAAAAATCTGAATTTGTTCAAAGTATTAAAACCAATGTGCCTATTTTGTGGATTACATTCTAGGGAAATTCCAGTGCATAAGTTTATTGGCAGGAATGCCCTTCAGATCAATTAGTTTTAAGGAGCCGTGACAGAATACTTGCAGAAAACATATGTGCAAATCAGAATCATCTAGGCTTCTCTCCCTTCTACCACCCACCAAAATGGGATTCTGACAGTTCATAAAATCATAGAATACTAGGGCTGGAAGGGACCACGAGAGGCCGTCAAGTCCAGCCCCTGCCCCAATGGCAGGACCAAGTACTGTCTAAACCATCCCTGATAGACATCTATCTAACCTGTTCTTAAATATCTCCAGTGATGGAGATTCCACAACCGCCCTTGGCAATTTATTCCACTGTTTGGCCACCCTGACAGTTAGGAAATTTTTCCTAATGTCCAACCTAAACCTCCCTTGCTGCAGTTACATTTATTTAGTCAGCAAAGAGAGATATATAATAGGGTCTCAACATTTGCAAGGATTCCATATTGAGAACCCTCGTTAATGCTGAATTTTGCGAATATAGCAGCCCCTGGCTGCTGGTGCTTCCCACCCAGAGCCCCTGGGTAAGCGGCGGCTGCCAGCGCTCTGTGCCCTGGAGCTCTGGGGAAGCAGCTGCTCGCGAATAATTGAATTTGCGAATCTTAGGTTCGCTAATACTGTGACCCTACTGCATACCATGTGACCTATACATCTAACTGAAGCAACCTGACTACTCACGACAGCAACAAAACAGGCTTAAAATGAAGAAATTATCCAACAAATACTCTTGGATAATTAATACAGGTATGAAAATAATTTGTATGAGCACAATTCATAAAAGATGCAAAATGTGTGATATCTAGTTGGTGCTCCTCTTCCCCTGCCCTTACAACAGAGTATACCCCTACACTCTGCTGTAATCAATCTGCAAGTACAGGAAAACGTTCTCCTTCAAGGCATACGCCAACTCTGCAGTATATACCTCCCGCCAGTGGATACTCAAAGCACAAAGCACTATCACTCCTTTCATGATGAAACTGATATTCCTGAAATCAAGAAACAAGCTGGTGCTGTAACTGTGATGTGTGCTTCAGAACGCAGGTGCCTGCCCATAACAGCCTGCTCTGCTTTCACCCTGCCCATGAGTCATCAAACTCTGGTTTTCCGGTTTAGCTAATAATGCAGGGCTTCTAAACTATACTGGCAATATTTACAACAAAATCCATCCAAACTACCTAAAAACAAATCAGGTACAATAGGTTTCTCATACCGTGAAATTATTCCACTGTCCTAGAACTAATCTGTTGCTATTTGCGCCTGCTTGTGTTGCGTGCTTGGCAATATCCAAATTTCCATTTCGAGAGAGAGTTTTGTTTCAAGTTGCACATGATTGAAGTCAAAAAACAGCAAGAGACTGAAACAGAATTATAACCGACAACGCTGGGTTCTCCAAACAGACCACTCCTTGAATGGGAGTAGAAGAACCTAGTCAGCACAAAGTACGGTAGTAATCCTCCTGTGAGGGCAGTTTTGGACCGTATGAATGAACAGCACAAAACAATCAGTCAAACTGGCCTTTATTTCTGTTTTTCAACATAAATTTTGATCTCAAAAGCCGGCTCACCTATTTGAGATAGCTAGAGTTGGGGGGTGGGCCACCTCATGGGGGAAAGAAATTTCATAACTGGGGGGCGGGGGTGCAGCATGACCACTTCTGGGTCTGAGGCTCATCCATCTAATTAAAAATGTAGACATCTGTTACTGTTTTTTTATGTATGTGTATTCCGATGTATACACCAATTAATAAAGATTTACTTTCTACATATTCTCTTACAGGTGTTTTTTGCCCCCACAGGAATATAACTGACATTTCTGTCAGTCGGATTACATTAGACAGGTTGGGGCAGGGAGTGGGCTGCTATCTGAGGGATGAAAACTGGGGCCTGATGTAAAAAGTTTGCTCATGCCGATCTATAGTTTACAGCTTTAGAACATCACACAATATTAAGTTTATTTATCCTCACAATAGCCCTACGAGCTAAGGAACTATGATACCCATTTTACAGATAGGTCATTGAGCTAAAGTGAGACTAAGTGATTTGCCCAAGGTCACCTAGGAAGCCTGTGGCAGACAAGGGAGTTGAGCTACAGCCTAGCCCAGCATGCTATCACCCTAGCCCCTGGCCCACCCCTCCTTCCACATCTACAGAATCATTAGTTCCTAAATTGTGCACACACAGAGCTGTTTCCAGATGTGGCAAGCTGCAGGTGTTAAAGTTGGCACTTGAAAACAGAAGGACTGAAACTCTGGTTTCATCCATTTGTTGTTTGTTCCACTTATAATTTCAGTGATTTTCTGATCACCAGCCTTAGCATTTTACATGGTATCAATAATCAATAACCTGACCGTCTAATTAATAAATAATTATTAAAGCCTTAAAATGACAAACCGAAGCCTTGCTCTGGTAAAGGATTTTCATATAACATTGTTATGAACACAGATGAATTTTCCCCTACATGAACTAAAACATCTTACTTCTACTATGTAGTTATCTTTAAAAAGCCCATGCATGTTTGGTCAATCTCTTATCATTGCCTGTGTATTTATTTTGTTCAAATTCAAAAAAAGATAACTGCACTGTTTTGTTTTAAATAAATTGTTGGATATTCTCACAATCATACAACCAATTTATTGCTGCTCCAGACTACATCAGGGATAGAGATATCATGACTTTATTTCCAGTTTTTTTTTCCAGTGTTAATATTCAGCTCAACTTAGCATGGTAGGTATGATTTTATCAATCTAAATTGCACTGAATATTTCCTTCAGACAGGATTAAGGTTAAAATAAAAGTCTAAAATTATGTACTGTAACTGTTACAACAAGACAGGGTTCTTGATGTTCTTACCCTTTTACAAGAGAACAGAGAAAAATTGCATTGCAAGGTCTGTAGTGCTTAGTGTAGCTAGCATATATTTCCCACGGACACAAATCTCAAGTCAAAGTTATTCAATCAGCAGGTTAAAGGAGTCCTTTAACTCTCAAAACAAAAAGCAGTAAAGTAGCACTTTAAAGACTAGTAAACCCCCACCCCTCCACTCTCTGATTTGCTCACCTTGATTATCTTTTTCTGATTTGTCCTCCTTGCTTACTGTTTTTGGTTCTCTGTGCCTTAAAAATTGAGTCTGTTCTGGTCTGGCTGTGGTCTGAAGAAGTGGGTCTGTCCCACGAAAGCTCACCTAATAAACTATTTTGCTAGTCTTTAAAGTGCTACTTGACTGCTTTTTGTTTTGATAGTATATAGACTAGCGCGGCTCCCTCTCTGTTCCTTTAACTCTGTGTGACATGAGCCCAGAACCTGTTATTGCATAGTTTTATTTACAGTCAGTGTTTCTGTACTGCTTTGAAACATTCTGGGTACTGTCTCATCTGTCATTAGCTCTCAATAAAACTATAACAAAAGTACTTAAGAATTTTTTTTTAAAAAAGATTCAAAATAAATTATTGAGAAAGGTTTGACAACAGATGTCAAAAAGTTTAAACCTCACAAGTTCAAAGTTTCCTCTTCCCGCACTCCAAGAGTTATCTGTATTATCTGTGATCCTTTTAATTAGGACATTTTTCAGTAAATTTCCAAATACTAGTGGGCAACACTTTACATTACAGTTCACTTTACATCACAACCATCATTTAAATTGTTTTATATTTAATTTTGTCAAAAATGAAGTCAATTGCATTGTAAAGGGTCACAGTCAACATGAAAATTAATCACTTCAGAAAGACAGGGAGAAATTGAGTTCCAGCTGCCGCAGCAGACACTCAATCCCCAGCCAAGTTTTGTAATTTAACAGTCCCACTCAATTTTTATTTTAACCATATTTTTCTCACCCCAATGTTGTGTGAGAAAGTCACACAGTGGAGGGAGCTGACGGAAGCCTGACCCTACCCAAAAAAAAAAAACATTTTCATAGCAGTCATTTTACACGTCAGTAGTTACACTGGCTTTACTTTAATAGAACTTCATTCATAGCAAATCCAATTGATTGCCATTTAAATTAAGCAAAGAATTCTTAAAGTCCTGTGTCAGGTCTGAGCAGGAGACAAAAATGGTGCCATCATTTCTACCTCAGCATCTGTCAAATATTGCAGAGCAGAATTGCTCCTTCTAGTTGGCACACAAAGTAATCCAGTCAGACTCCTCTCACTTACAAAGAGGGGTGGTTCTCATTGTGGAAGTTTTATCCATTTTATTGGGACTACTCAAGCGAGCCACCTTATTTATGTGTGTTTGAGTTCCTGTACATGGGAAATGCTGAAACAAACTACATAAGACCTGCTGTGAAATGCACATCAATAAACTGAAAAAAAAAGAACAATTTTATTTTCTTCTAACTTCTATACTGGTAGTAAGTTTGCATGATGCTTGTTTGTTGTAATGATAGTGGGTAAAAAAAGAGCAGAGTGATATTTAGGTTAGTGGTGTCCCTTTAACTCGTACATTACCACCATGGTAAATATAAATACTCCTGGTAGGAAAAGTACAGTTTTTCCCCTACAAACTGTATGTATCTGTTGTACCAAAAGAATGAAAAACGTAGAAGTATGAAACTTTTACCATGGAATGTGTTTTGTAGGAAGGGGTCGTTTATTGGTTTTTTTTCTATTGCATTTGCTAATTCTTTACATCACCCAAATGTTTTAATGTCATATACATAATTAGGTGACTGCACACTTGCCTCTCCATGCTCACCAACCCTCCTCTCTTCAGGAGGGGTGTGAGCAGGGAACTATGTGGCCAGCCCCAGCCCTCCTGGGTGGTCGGGGAGCTGCATGGCCAGCCCACACCATCAAAGGGGGTCAGAGAACTGTGTTGCCAGCCCCATCCTGACTGGGAGTTCCCTCTATCACTCTTGCCCCTCTCCCCACCTCCACCTCCCGGGTGGCTGACAGACATCATTTGTGTGATGAAGTTATTCTGTAATCTGAGAGGAAAAGTTTTTTTTTTAATATATACAGAGACACAATGGTGTATCAGTGACTTAAGACATATCAGTTGGAAGCGAGTGTTCTGATAAAGACTGTACTTTTACACAGTAAAACCTCAATTTCACCAATGCCAACCTTAGACACTACCATATGAACCATTTTCTGACCGTAAAAAATAAAACAAAAGAGCTCACATAAGTCCACATTTCTTCACATTCTGATGCCTTTGCAGTGATTTGAAGTAGAAAGAAATGCAGAATATCAAAGTGCAACTTATGCACCTAACCTTGTGTAACGTTAACATGTTCAATTTTATGAACTACTCAACCTTCAATTAGTTGATAAATCTAATTTCTGTATAGCCAGACTGAATATATTGGAGAATATTTCTGTAGATCCCAGAAGCAAAAATGGAATGTCTAATACAAAAATTAAAATGAACTCATGAACTGACATTGTAAATCTCATTAAGACTTATGAAAGTACACAAGTTTAAAGATCATTTCTTGGACTGAAGTAACAGTTTAAGACCACAAAAGATGTTTGTAGTATTGGATGTATTTAATATCAGTTGTTACATAAAGGCCATGTCTACACTAGCCCCAAACTTCAAAATGGCCAAGCAAATGGCCATTTCGAAGTTTACTAATGAAGCGCTGAAATGCATATTCAGCGCTTAATTAGCATGCGGGCGGCTGCGGCGCTTCGAAATTGATGCGGCTTGCCGTCGCGCGGCTTGTCCCAACGGGGCTCCTTTTCGAAAGGAGCCCGCCTACTTCGAAGTCCCCTTATTCCCATTTGCATGGCCATTTTGAAGTTTGGGACTAGTGTAGACGTAGCCAAAATGTTTATGAATAGAAAGTTAAAATCTACTATACAATTATTTGTATTTCTATTAAATCAAAAGCAGTATATTTAAATCACTTTATACAATTAAATATTAGTTTTACACCTGAGGGCAAACTGAAGTTATTTAAAATCATCATTTTCTGACTACTGATTTGTCAGTTATAAAGTTACCCTAACACATTTTTGAGTTTCTTTTGTTTTGGAATTAAATAACACACACCAAGGTGATAATAGCCATGTCTACACGTGCACGCTACTTCGAAGTAGCGGCACTAACTTCGAAATAGCGCCCGTCACGGCTACATGTGTTGGGTGCTATTTTGACGTTAACATCGACGTTAGGCGGCAAGACATCGAAGCCGCTAACCCCATGAGGGGATGGGAATAGCGCCCTACTTCAAAGTTGAACGTCGAAGTAGGGCACGTGTAGACGATCTGCGTCCCGCAACATCGAAATAGCGGGGTCCGCCATGGTGGCCATCAGCTGAAGGGTTGAGAGACGCGCTCTCTCCAGCCCCGGCGGGGCTCTATGGTCACCGTGGGCAGCAGCCCTTAGCCCAGGGCTTCTGGCTGCTGCTGCTGCAGCTGGGGATCCATGCTGCATGCACAGGGTCTGCAACCAGTTGTGGGTTCTGTGGATCTTGTGTTGTTTAGTGCAACTGTGTCTGGAAGGGGCCCTTTAGGGGAGCGGCTTGCTGTTGAGTCCGCCCTGTGACCCTGTCTGCAGCTGTGCCTGGCACCCTTATTTCGATGTGTGCTACTTTGGCGTGTAGACGTTCCCTCGCAGCGCCTATTTCGATGTAGTGCTGTCCAACGTCGATGTTGAACATCGATGTTGCCAGCCTTGGAGGACGTGTAGACGTTATTCATCGAAATAGCCTATTTCGATGTCTCCACATCGAAATAGGCTACTTCGAAGTAGGCTTCACGTGTAGACGTAGCTAATATGGCAAAGTAACAGAATGGATGGGTAGAATACTGGGCCCACTGAAACTAATGGGAATTTTGCCACTGAGTTTAATTGGGCCAGAGTTACTCCCATAGAATTCAAACATGGCCATCATATACCTGTTAATTAATGCAAATATTTGCCATGTCATATACCCCATAGATTGTTTGTGACTGCATACTTGCATAGGAAAATCTAAAGCAACTAAGTAGCAAGTCTGTCAAAATCCTACCAGGAAAGGCATTTTTTTTTCTCTCAGTGCATTTGGTTGACCTCTAAGTAAGCATTTCTGTCAAGATCCAGTCCTGAACATTACTGACACAGGAAAGGACTAGCCCTCCATCTTAGACTGAAAGGACTCAAATCCCGACAGCAAACCAAGGACAAAACCTCCCACATTCAGAATATGGCTTACAGAACATTCAGGACCTTTGAACTGAAGAGCAAAAAGGACTTTCATCCTTTCTTGATCAGGATTGCTTAGCCAGGCTCCGTGTTGTTAGCTGACTTAACTTTGCTTAAGAAGGAAATCTCCTGTGGTAGAATGTATAGAGGGAATGGAGCCCTGCTTCTCAGGTAGCAAATGCAGGAGTCACGTGACTGTGTGAGGTCTGCAGGTAGCATTGAATAGTAATGATAACAGCATACTGGTCTTTCTAGACACATGAGTAACATCAGCATTTCAAACCTACACCAAATTTTGAAATGCCTTTTTGAAAGTAACTGCCATATCCTACAGCAATAGACAACCCAGAGACATGAGACCACCATTACCCCACTTCTCACTAGCTACAGGAGTTGGTCAACCATAAAGGAAAGGCCATCTGCCCTTTTAGGGATGGAGGCTCCTGTATGCCCGAGTACTAATTCTGTTAATGGCTTAAACATCCATCCTATTGGGTCAGCAAACCACTGCACCCCTACTGAAGTCCTGAGACTTAGAAGCACAAGTGAGCCCTGACCATCATTCCATAGTTCTTTGGCACCAAGCCCGTTGATGGAGTTGGGAGGGCAACTGTTCAAAAATGCTTTTGATTGGATGACACCATCACAGCTATGTGAATCTTGTTTGTCAGTCCAAAGGTGCAATACAGTGTCCAGAGCTTATGTTATCTTCATGTCATCATGGCTGTGATTTGATAGATTGCATGATGCTATTCTCCTCCTGATTTAATTACTAACATAAAAAGGAAATAAACTTCAGAACGCAAACAAAGAAATTGCATAGCATCTAATTTATGTAAGCTATTCCTTAGCCAAATGCCATAAAAGCCGGCATGTTTATGATGCCCTATTAGAGGGCTGAAAACACACTTGCAGTTGCACATACTGACTATGCAGATTATGTGATATTATTGCTTTTTTCAGCCTCTTTCATTTTTCATAGAAGAAATTTGTTTAAAGACATCCGTGCGAAAAATGCTGGCTCTTGCTTGTGGGGAAAAAAAAAACCTGTCTGCTTGCTCCTGTGTAGCCACAGGCTGTCAAGCTGGTAAGTATGCTGCAGCCAGCTGTGGTACACCAACGCGGGGGCATTGAAGACTGTTTTGTTTCTCGTTCTGGAATATCAATTATTGGAGGAAGCAACCCCACAGCCAGATACATATTTCTGCAGTAGAGAACTTAGTGTCAAATGATCTGAACAGCATGGAATTTTAGGAGAGATTGGATGGCAGTGTGGGGCTTTGTTGAGCAGTCACATTAATCCCTTGGTTTTCTTGTCTCATGCAGCAGAAGACAGGAAATAAAGGGAAGCAAACCTAAATGCATCACTGATTTACAGGAAACTCTTTCATACCCGGCAGCTCCAGGATCGAGAGTTTGCTGGATATTCAAATATTCTGGATAATAGAGAGGTATACCTAGCAATTCATAACACTAAAGAAAGTCAAGATTAGACATTAAGAAACAAATAAAAATGTATGCAGAGTACTTTACGTACCAACAACAGTCATCTTGTACACTGTGAACTTACACTGTATTTATTTGTTTACTTTCACTTTACCGTACTTATGGAAAATGTAACTAAAATTTACTTTTGGTTAAAATGCTGGTTATTTGAGAGTTCTTGATGATAGAATGCCAGATATGAAACAGTTTACTGTATGTAAACTAGCTTGTCAGTGTGAGAAGAGAACCACCCACTTCCGTGAGAAGAGGGAAACCAGTGTGTGAATCCTGAGAGGAGGAAGCTTTTTTTTTTTTTTTTTTTTTTTTTTGACATGCTCCACAGCCCTCCTCAGCCCCTCACTCAGAGGCTACAACCACACAGCTCAGTGATTTCAAGATAACAGCTGTTATTTTAAAATAACTTTGCTGTTGTCTACACCACACACAGACTATTTTGAAATAAATTCAAAATAGCTGGTGCATTATTTTGAAATTGGTAAAAAACTCATTGCAAGAGGAATAGTGCCTATTTCAAAATAACTATTTTGAAATAGGTGCTGATGAGACAGGATAGTGCTTATTTCAAAAGAGCAAGTTTTTGAAATAAGCACCATGTATGCAGACTATGTATTTCAAAATAGCTGAGTGCTATTTCAAAAATACATTTTTGCATAGCATCTCTATTTTGAAATAGCTTATTTCAAAATATGACTGCTGTGTAGACATAGCCATAAGGTGCATCTTTACAGCATAGATATCTCAAACCTCAGGTTTCGCCCCTACCTCAATTCCTATCCACACACAAAAAAACCCCCTCAAGCTTGAGTGCTCTGAACTTGAACTAACTGGCCCACTGTGGGAGAAGTGGGCTAAAGCTGCATCAATGCTGATGCTTGAGCTACGGATGCAACAGCTATAGTTCATTAAGAGCTAATTCAATCACTCTGCTAACACCATGACTACGTAACCCCAGTTCTTACCCAATGTGGTCAATCTCGCTCTCACTAAATGCTGCAGTGAAGACAAACCCAAAGTGCCTGGGGGACAACCTGGCTACCAGTTCTAGAGATGAACAAAAAGAAGTCCTGTGGCACTTTATAGACGAACAGATATCTTGGAGCATAAGCTTTTGTGGGCAAAGACCCACTTCATCAGATTCTTGGAGGTGGAGAGAAAGCCAAGTGAGGGTGGGCAAGACACAAGAGAAAGGGTCAGAACTAACAGGTGTAAGGAGTAAGGTCTTAGTGTGGAGGCAAGAAGCATGTCCCCCTGAATCTCAATGGATTTCCAGATTTGGGTTTAAACCACTGCTGAGTGGCAAACCCTTTCCCCACCTCCCACTGACCAAATGTATGAAGTTTTGTAGCAGCCTGGCAGCAAAAATCCTAACTTGTTTCCAAGACTGAGTTTGATAAGTTTAAGGAACGGATAGTAAATTTAGATTGCCTATAGTGGCATATGGTGCTGCTGTGGCTGCTATTAGCAAGTGTTTCCAATGGCTGCAGATGGGGAGTTTTTTTTTTTCCTGGGTATTTGGCTGTTGGGTATCACCACCATGCTCAGAGTCTAACTTATTGCCATATCTAGAGTCAGGAAGGAATTTCCCCCTCCATGTCAGATTGGCAGCAGCCCTTTTTTTTTTTTTTTTTTTCCACCTTTCTCTGAAGCACAGTAAATTTTAACCTACAGTAAACAAGATACGAGGATTTTGGTAACTCAGCCACAGATGATGGAAGTATTACAGGAGTGGGCAGGTGAGCTTTTGTAGCCTGTGGTGTGCAAGAGGACATGAGATGATCATGACAGTCCCTTCTGGCTGAGAAGTCTATGAAGAAATTGTGGATGCAAACTTATGGGGTTTCTATTCTACAACTTAGGCTACTCCCCTCTAGAAGGACGAAAGTGCCCATCGTTTGCAAACACACAAAGTGCTCCAACAATCTATCACAGCAGTTCTCAACCAGAGGTATGTGTACCTCCTGGGGTACTCAGAGCTCTTCCAGACAGCATAGCAACTCAGTGTTTCTCACCCTTTTTAATGAATGAAAAATACTGGGCTTATTTTAATTTCATCTTTTTTTTTTATTTATCCATTTTGCACAATCATAAGTATGATGGCAAGTTGATTGTCTATACATAGTTTCTTCCAACCAAACAGTTACAATTAAAATGTTTAAATAAACATGTTGCAATGATAGAAAAAAAATGTGTCTGAAAATTGTAGGCACTAGGGGGTACTGATAATTTTTTAAAAACGGATGCTTTATAAAACATGTTTGAGAAACACCGATCAATCAGATAATGATTAAAACATATCTGATATATTAAAATGCTCCTCTTTGTTGTGCATTGAAAGTTAGTTTTAATATAAATCGATAAGTGGTCATTTTTAACCTTTCAGCATTCATCTGTTCTTTATCTACAGGCCTAAAGTACTAATTCAAATTTCTGATACAGTCAATAGTTTCTATTGCTCATCCTGTGCATACACATTACAGAATCACAGGGCTGGAAGGGCCTCAGGAGGTCATCTAGTCCAGCCCCCTGCTTCAAGCAGGATCAACCCCCACTCAGTCATCCCAGCCAGGACCTTGTCCAGTCAGGACTTAAAAATGTCTAGAGATGGAGAATCTACCACAGCTCTAGGCAACGCATTCCAATGCTTCACCACCCGCCTGATGAAGTAGTTTTTCTTAATATCTAACCTACACCTCTCCCTCTTCAACTTCAGACCAATACTCCTTGTTCTGCTATCTGACACCCCTGAGAACAGTTTCTCACCCTCCTCTTTAGAGCTCCCCTTCAGGAAGTTGAAGGCTGCTATTAAATCACATCTAAGTCTTCTCTTCTGTAAACTAAACAAGCCCAAATCCTTTAGCCTATCCTCACAGGTCTTGTGCTCCAAACGCTTAATCATTTTTGTTGCCCTTCGCTGAACCTACTCCAGCAATCCACATCCTTTTTATACTGGGGGGCCCAAAACTGGACACAACATTCCAGATGTGGCCTCACCAGTGCCGAATGAAGAGAAATAACTACTTCTCTAGATCTGCTTGAAATGCTCCTCCTAATGCATTCTAGTATGCCTTTAGCCTTCATGGCTACAAGTGCACACTCTTTACTCATATCCAGCCTTTCATCCACCATAACCCCTAGGTCACTTTCCATCGTACTGCTGCTGAGCCAGTCGGTCCCCAGCCTGTAACAATGCTTGGGATTCTTCCGCCCCAGTTGTAGGACTCTACATGTCTCCTTATTGAACCACATCAGATTTCTTTTGGCCTAGTCCTCCAATTTATCCAGGTTCCTCTGGATTCTCTCTCTACCCTCCAACGAATGTACCTCTCCCCCTAGTTTAGTGTCATCTGCACACTTGCTGAGGGTGCAGTCCAGTCCCTCATCTAGGTCATTAATAAAGAAGTTGAATAACACCGGCCCCAGAACTGAGCCTTGTGGCACTCCGCTTGAAACTGACCACCATCTAGATATTGAGCCATTGACCACTACCCGTTGGGCCAGACCATCAAGCCAGCTGGCTATCCATCTTATAGTTCAAGGATCCAATCCATATTTCCTTAACTTATGGACAAGAATGTTGTGGGAGACCATATCAAAAGCCTTGCTGAAGTCAAGGTATATCACATCCACTGACTTCCCCATGTCCCCAGAGCTTGTTACCTTGGTCATAGAAGCTAATCAGATTGGTCAGGCAGGACTTGCCCCTGGTGAATCCATGTTGGCTACTTTTGATCACTTTACCCTCTTCCAAGTGCTCCAAAACAGATTCCTTGAGGATTCCTTCCATTATTTTCCCAGGGATTGAGGTAAGGCTGACGAGTATAGTTCCCTGGATTGTCTTTCTTTCCCTTTTTAAAGATGGGCACTACGTTTGCCTTCTTCCAGTCATCTGGTATCTCCCCTGATCTCCAAGAGTCTTCAAGGATAATGGCCAAAGCTTCAGCACTGACCTCTGCCAATTCCCTCAGTACCCTGGGGTGCATTAAATCCAGACCCATGGACTTGTGCACATCTAGTTTTCTAGATGGCTCAGAACTTGTTCCTTCCCCACAGATGGCTGCCCTCCACCTTCCCATACTGCATCGTGTAGGACTGTCATGTGGAAGCTGACTTTGTCCATGAAGACTGAGGCAAAAAAAAGCATTGAGTACTTCAGCTTTTCCTGCATCATCTGTCACTAGGCTACCTCCCTCATCCAGTAATGGCCCCACACATTCATGAACCCAGACTGAATGCTTTCATACTCCTTAGTGGTTTAAGGACTAAATCTTTTAAAACTGCTTAATTTTGTTTTATGAAGTCTTAAGAGTCAAAATACCAACTCATCAGGGAAGTATAACAACGATTTTAGACATGGAATTCAAACCTCAAACTTAAAGCAAAAAAATTTTTTGAAGGAATGAAAAAGGTACATTTGAGTAATCATTCCCCTAGCCCGCACCTTCCCAACACATATAATCTTTGCAACTTTGAAATTCATTGACCTGAACTTTCGGAATGCATCTCCTTGGTGGCTTCCCTGACTCACCCTAAAGTCTCAGTGACAGATGTCCCACTGGTGTAATCTGCGTAGCTCAACTCAGATCAATTGAGGATCTGGCCTTAACCTTTCAAGCATTATCACAATAGCAACTGTAAAGGCAAGCTATAAAGCATGATTGTTTAGCAGCTCAGGGTTCTGTTCTTCATTTTACAGCACGAAAGAAAAGAAACAGAATGTTCATAATGCTTGACCTAAGCCAGGCCACCTCATGCCTAGAGTAAGTTTTGACTTTGATTATATAATTCTTTTTGAAATAGTCTCTGAGAGGTGACTAATTCCTTCGCCCTACTGAAGGAAAACTCTTCAGCTGGAAAGGTCAAATATATTTCACTAGAATCAAATGGAAAGATTTTGTGATGATTCATTCAGGAAATTCTTCCTACAGAATGCTCTTAGTAGGACACATGAGTTATGAAACCAACAGAGGATCAGGCTAAATGCAAAGAATTATTTGAATGGGCTACTCACAGGCTATAGCTACAACTCATCGAGTGCAATGGGAGTTACTTGTATCCTGCCAGGGGAGAATCAGAGTAGAGTGCACAAGGAAGCACTCCTCCCTTAAACATGTCAAAAATCATTAGGAGTGACTGGGCAGCATGGACAAGAATCAATATTAGGGAACACAGGAATAAGCACATAACGCAGGAAGTGCAGAGACAGAGAGAAAACCAGAAGCAAAATAGAAACCTGTGGGAGATAGAAAGATACCTTGGACCTGACATAAAAATATACACTTAGTGGGAGAGGGGAGAAGAGAATGAATGAGAGTGTGTGTGGGTGTTGGAAGCCATGACACAAGAAGCAAAGTGACCTTTACAATTGAAAGAAGAGGGTCTAAAATGAAAGATTAGAAGTTAAAGGGGAAGGCTAGAGAATCCAGCTCTGGGAAATTCATTTCACTCTGGGAGTTGTGATTCTGATTACGTTTCTTCCTTTGTATGTCTTCCCTTTTCATTCTACAAAGCTAACGTGATCTTTTGAGTAGCCAGATAAGAATTACTGCATATAATAAACTTCAAACAAGCTATTTAAAATCACAGTGATAATATTTAAATTTCCACCCCCATTAACTTAGTTACAACCACAATGAGTAACTGTATCTTGTGGTAGCAATGGTGACAGGAGAGACGTGTTTTAAAGGTTGGATCCGAAGACCACTGTCAATGAACAGCCATTTGGATCTGACCTATAGTGCAAAGAGTTATATAATTTGCATTTAGTGTGTTGTGGTGAGGGGAGGAACTGCCATCATATAAATCACAGTCTGTCAGTTTGTGATGGAGTATACCAACCATGCACTGGCTAGAGGGATGGGGGCCAGGCTTGCTGGGTGAAGAAGGTTCCTCTCCCATGGCCCTGTTCCAACTGCAGCCCAAGTATGAAGGCCAAAGAGGCCAGTCAGTTGGGTTGGCCACCAGGAGAGAAGGAACTCCTGCTTTAACTCTGGAGCAGCAGCTGTAACCTGAGGAGTGAAAACTGAGACCATTGGGCCTGACTGAGGAATGCTGATTAGACCGCTGGGCCTACCGGACGGGTGATATTGACTAGACTGCTGGGCCTGCTGGACTGTAATACGGACCAGGCCACGGAGTCTGTGATATTGACTAGGCTGCTGAAGCCTGACTCGGAGTGTAAGCCCTCAGAAGTGGGGAGTGGGAAAGGAGGCCCCACCACACAGATAAACTGGTACAGTGTGTGAAAATAATATGCACAGAGAGACGAAATGGACCAAACACAGAAGGATGGTAAACCCTACACTTGAAGTAAATGAGCATCTTTATTATCCACTTTTTATCAAATTCAGGCAGTGTTCAAAACCATTGCCAATATTTCATGGCTGATACTTCTTCAGAAGGAGTTTAGAGCTTTACTAGAAGAGAACCAGAAAACTCATAAATAACGTAGGAGCAAAATAAATATTTCAATAAAAATGATGCTTGCAACATAGCCAGATCAGTGGTGTTACAGGAACAGGCACTGGGAAGCGGGAAGTAAGTTGGGATCTTATTCAGAGCCTTCAGAGAGAGAGCGTGCAAGAGAGAGAGAAAATAAGAACATGCACGAGAAATGCTGTATAAATTGCAGATAGGCTGTGTTCAGTTTCTGCAGTGGAAGAAGGTGTGGGGAGGGGTGACCTGACGGAGACAAATCCAGAGACAGATGGCAAAGGAACACAACTGGTACAAGGCTAAAAAGGTATAAGGAAGAATCCTATTTCCTTTTCTAAAATCAGTGCACACAAGAATGAAAATGACAGCCAACTCACAGCTGGCAACTCTGTTCAGTAATAGTCACATGGCTCAAGTGTGTCAGTGTTAGAGGTGGGCAAATTCTTGGTTTCCGAACGATTCCCCATTTACCAGATTCTCCTGGGTTCTTTTGCAGGGACTCTCACTGTGACTTGCACTCTCACTTTTACAATTGAAACTCTCACACCTAGCAGGTTTCCACATTCAATCAATGCAGCAGAGTCACAGGGTGACTGGCCCCTTTAAAGAGTGATGGGGGTCAGCTACACCTATGATTTAAGCAGCTGCTTCCAGGTGAAGAAGGGGGAAATAAGGAGAGTCAGATGGAAGCAAATGGATCAGTCTGGGAGTTGGAACCACAGAGAGCTGGCAGGTGGGCTCCTGTGGAAGGCACTGAGCCAGGTTTTGGAGGGAAGAAGTTACTCTGCAGGAACCAGCCTGCAGCCAGTGCTTTAGCCAAGAGCAGAGAAATACTTAAAAGTAGCACAGAAAGGGGCTAGGAATAGGGCCCAGAGTACAGGCTGAAAATAAGCCTGAAAGGCAGAAGAAGCTTTTTGTTTGTTCACACTTTTTAATTTGGACTTGTTCCTTTGTGACTTGGCTGGAGGGCCAAGACACCTCTCCAGAACTGACAGGTGCGTGGCAAACTGACCAAACACACCCCAGGAAGCTAAAATGGGCCAGGAAGCCCCTGCCATGCAACACTTTTCTAGCAGCTGCACTATGGGTAGCCACCCCCCTGCACTTCCAAGCAGAGTATTTTCAATTTATTGGAGATGCAAACAGGGAAACCGTCAAACTCATAGCAAGTAATTAATGCAGCCTTCCCCTGTGTAAATCTGTCAGTGCTATCACCTGCCAAAATATGAAATCCACAGCATACATACCGAAGGCCCATTGTTCAGTCCATGGTTATAATTCCTGAAAAATGCAAACCTAGCTGTTGGTGTCCTCTGGTGGAAGAGGGGCTAGAGAATATAACTTGTGAATCTAAAAAAGCCCCGTAAGTCAGAATTTTGCCCCTGAATGGGAACATCGTTCGACATAACCAGATCAGTGGTGGTACAGGAACAGGCACTGGGGAGCAGGAAGTAAGCTATGCTTCAGGGTCTTCAGAGAAAGAAAGTGGGGAGGGGCTGCGTTCAGCTTCTACAGTGGAAGAATGGTGGGTGGAGGGGGAGAATGGCCTGCCTGAAAAAAAAAAGCCAGAGACAGATGGCAAAGGAACAGAACTGGCATAAGACTAAAAAGGAATGAGGTATCTCTTCTTTCCCAAGAGATATGCCATGAAAGACTATGGATGAAACTGAAGGTGGTTCTTCCACAACACCTTAAGTTCAGAAGCTCATTTATGTGTGCAAGTTGATTAGCCGTGCTACACGTGAATTGAGCAAAATGTTAATAAAATGGCTGGAATGTAAAATGAAATGAGCCTGGTACAGATGTACAGCCATTGGGATTATACAGACATAGCAGTTTGGCAAAATATTTTCTCCTCTCACCCAAACTTTAAAAAACCAATATATACCATATCACCTTCAAATTAATTCACTACTGTATTTTGAGCACTGAATCATTTAATCTTTAACAATTTCTCTTTTCAATAGTCCTTCAAACACCACAGACAGAAAGTCAATTCTTCCAATTCCATTTTCAGACCATAGAAATAGTGACAAGTCTTGTAAGAAAAATATCTCCTAGCAACCTGAGGAAAAGGCAAGCTCACACATACATCCAAAGGAATAAGTACTTACAGGCATCTATAGAGGCAGACAAACAGATACAGAGAGAAATATGTACATATTTCTATTGAATAACCACATAATCAGAAAAGTCATGCGAAATCTAACATCCTTTAGGTCAGTGGTGGTCAACCTGCGGCCTGAGGGCCTCAGATGGCCTATCAGGGCTCTGTGTGTGGCCTGCAAGGCATTTTGTGTATCATTGCTCATGCGCAGGGTTGCCAAATACCACTGGTTTCTGTTGGGGTCATTTTTTCTTTTAGCACCTAAAGCAAGGGCACCTGAAGTGAAGTGCATGCTGACTGCACACAACACTGACCGTAAGAGCCGTGCACTCCCTGTGCATTCAATGAAAGCACTGCTATGGTTCAATCAGGATACCCTGCAAATTCTAGGTGCACAAGCATAATTAGCCTATCCCAGTGGAACATCTTGGGTTCAACAGTTCAGCACGTCATTAAGATAAAGGAGGGCCACTCATTAGTCCAGGTTGCCCACTACTGCTTTAGATGTTATGAGTCCAGAAGTGAGAACAAGCTTGTGAAAAAAAAAAAAAAAATGGAGGATTAGTCCTAAACTAGTCTTAATTTATGTAAGCATAACACAAGAGGTCACAAATCTTTCATTGAAATGTCCTTCCTCCAGTACCATTGCAATTAAACTGTTCACTGTTAGTACAGGAACCTCAGACGATCTATGATAAATCAAGTAGAAACCAGGTGATGCTCAACACTTCTGAAAGTAAGACCACTTTTATTTAGCTTATTTGAAATCCAAGAGATTTTGCCCACAAATATACAACAAAAGCACCTTGTAATGAGAAATAGTCAACTCTGCTGGTAAAAGTAGATAGCAAGGATGCACCAGTCCATGAAACAGGACCTCTGATCAGGAAGCCATAACACATCTATTTCAGATATATATATATATATATATATATATATATATATATATATATTACTCCCAGATCACTACATTATGAACTCTATTCTGCTAACCTCACTGAAGCAATGAACTACTGCACATGAGTAAGCATGTCAGAATCTGGCTCTAAAGGAGATCTCTTTAGGATAAGGCAATATCATTCCTATTATTTAACCTTCCCATGACTGTGACTGCAACTGCGAACATCTGCAGCTTTTTATTGTGTCAGCAGAAAGAAATCATGAGAAAAATTATAAACAAAGTAAAAAGCCTTTTTTGTGATTCAGAATGTACCAGAGAACATTATTTATTAATCAGAGCTTAAAAACCATGGTATTCTCATCTTCATAAAGTTAATCAGTTTGTATCTTCACGATAGTGTGTCTGGACCAAGTCAAAACCAAGTTGTTAAGGAAACTATATTTAAGCCTCAAAATCTGGTTTGAATTTAGGCTAGAGAAGGTTTATGCTGTTCTTATTTTAGCTTGTTATGAGCAGTTCCATTTTTATGCTGTTCTCTACAATATATGTATCACATGCTTTTCTTCACCCTGTTGTCTTATGATTCAATGTATGATTTTTCAAGAACCACCTCTGGAAAGAGCTTTTCCAGGGAGCTCACTTCCCATTTAGATGGTCAAGTGAAGTGACCAGAGTTCGAAAGGCACCGAGTGCCCACTGGCTCCCATTTTACTGAGTACTAAGCATTACTTGAAAAACACAATATGGGCCCAGTGCACTGGGCACTCATAATAAATGAAGCAACCATTACAGAACTTTTCTTTCTGAGGCGCTCTCCCAAAATTTTGAGTTCTCCCTGCCTCACTTGCTCTTATTCATTTTATCCTAATTTGGGGGAGGTAGGGTTTAGAAAGTCAGAGGAAATAGGAAGGGGAATTTTCTCACACTGATTACGATTAAAATATTTTTCTCTGGGAAAGAAAACCCAAGTTCCTGGTGCTAAAAATAGTGTGTGTTGAACATTGATCTTTGGAGATCTTTAAAAGAACAGTTCATCTTAGAGACTCCTTCATTTCTGCCAACGTTTGTGAGATCTTGTGCTACGCTCTTCATAAATTAAGGCTCCTTCAGTTTTTGCACACACTCTCTCACTTCTGGACAGGCGCCCTTCACATGACAGATGAAGGATGTTTGTTGCATAGTGAAAAATCCAAGGTAGTGGACAATGACCTTTAATGGAGTAGATGAGAAAGTTGCATTCTGTGGCCCTGTGTGTGGTCCAGAAAGGTTGCATAGTCTTTATACTGCCATATTAAAAAAAGATATAAGCAGTTTCCATTCCTGTAGTACAATCAAGTTCCCATCCCCATCTTACGGTCTCACACCCCACAGACATAAACATGCCTTTTACTCCTTATACACATTAGTCTGTAGTGCTTTGGCTTGCCAAAGAGTGCACTGTAATTGTAGTAGCAGTGATGTAGTAAGCTTAATAATGTAAACTATCCTTGACTGACTTTGTGTTGAAAATAAATCCCATAATCCTGTCCGTCCTTGGCCCTGTGAGTTGACGTATACCACACTAAAGGTATGGCTGCACTGCAATTAGACATTCAGTGGGCCTGTGCTAGCTGACTCACATTTGTGAGGTTCAGGTCAAGGGGCTGTTTAATTGTGATGTGGATATTTGGACTTAGAATTGACTCCCCCTCCTCACAGGGGTTCTAAAGTCCAGGCTCTAGATTGTACCCAAATGTCCACACTCAGGCCCCTGTTCAAGTGGTGTGTGTGGGGGGGGCGGGGCAGCTATGATTTTCTGAAAGTGGTGGGGCCTCAGGCAGCCAGCCTCAATGCCACACAGACCACATTGTGCCCATCTCCAGTCAGCCCTTAGTACGGCTCAGAGTGCCCCTCCTGGGGCTCCGGGGGCATTTAAAAGCCCCAGGTCCTTTTGAATCACCAGCACCTGGGGTAGTTGCCCCCTGGTGGCAGGCCAGTCCACACTCCAGTTTAACAGTCCCTTATCCTGAACAAACAGGCACAGACCAGCTATAGGTTTTTCACCACAGTGTCGCTATTCCCTCAGTGCTCTAAAATCTGTCACCTGAAGCAACTGCCATTAAATTATAGAATTGGGTATGCCTTCATCTGGAAAACTTTGAAAAAAATCACTTTATTTTATCCCTTCCCATGGCAGCTGTCATCACACCACTAAAGCAGGGAAAAAGTGTCTCTCTTTCCTTAGAGTTGTAACCGGAAGTAATGAATTATGTAATATTTAGAAGAAAAATAAACATTTTTATTAGGAGCCCCAGAATGTGAAGCTCGTAGCAGACCCTGGTCAGCTCACACAACATACTGTGTAGGAGAAAAAAAGCTTCCCTTAAGAAACATATTCCAGACCAAGAGCATATATAATAAACTCCCAAGTTAGAGTTTGTGGTTTCTGTATTTATGAGAAAGAAATTGCTCTTTTCTCCACCCTCCTGCATTAACTGCTAAAGAAATAGTGCAGCAAATTTGACAGAAATCTGACCATTGCCTGAAGGCCATGGGAGCTCATTAACTCAGCTCTTATCACCATTAATGGCAGGAGACCCAATGAGTTTAGAGCAACTCCATCCTGTTTCAGTTTGCCCCCCCTTTTTCTCCTGTATTTCAAATCTCTGGGTGAGTCAACCAAAAAAAACAGCTCAGTTTTCTAGTTAAAATGATATCTATGTTATGTAGTAAGCTATTTTGGCCCTCCCTATGTAGCAGAATATGTTACTATGGAATGGGAGACAGTTCTTTGTCAGGCATGAGTTTGAGATGGACGAGTTACACAGAAGCAGTGAAGCTTTTACTGAGTTATTGGGAATGACACTGCACGATTGCCAGTCATATCTGTCACATCATCCTGTCTTTTGTACCTGCCCTATATTTTACAGGGAAAAATTAGAGACGCAGTAAATTCATAGCAGTGTAATTTGTCAAATTACTCCCCATTCAAAGCCAAGTGCATTGATTATTATAGGGTTCAACTGCACAGGACTTTGCAGGTGAGGAAAATGACAACTAACACATAATGTTAAAGTGGTATAGAAAAAAACCTTTTGTGTGTGTGTTGTTATAGTAAGTTTAAGGTTTGAGATGCTGAGAACTCATACCCTAAAATCAAATGTTGTAAAGAGGTAAAACTCAGGGGGAAGGCTCAAAACATCCTCAGTCTCATGTTAAAAAAAATAAAAATAAAATAAAAATGTCCTGTTTGTAGGCCTAACATAATGCAAGAAGTCTAACTTTAAATCTAACATTGGTTCAGAATACTCTCTGAACTGGCTCTCAGACCAGTATAATGTTTTTCTTAAAGGAAGTGTGATGAACTGGCACATTTTGGGAAAAGGAAACATTTCTCTAGAAGCAAGGAAAAAAGGAAGAAAGTCAGGCTTTTCATAGGTTTGGAATGTTGGAAGTAGTAGCAAAAGAGGTGGATCAGTTAGAACATACAGGTGAAATGGTCAAAGATGACTGTTAAATACAATTTACCATACAGCTTTCACCGCTACACATGGCATGAGAGGTTTACTGTCTCTTTCTCTTTTTAATGAAAAGAAAAAATATCTGTTAGTCTATAAGATGCCACAAGACTTCTTGTTGTTCTCGAAGCTACAGACTAACACGGGTACCTCTCTGATACTCATTCCCACCAGCCTTTGACAAAGGGACGATAAACTAAAAACAATCCTGTCAGACTCTCACACCTGAGGTTTGTGTGGGTTTAAAATGAAGCATAATGAGTGTACCCATTCCTAGGCACAAAAGTGCACAGGACCAGCATAAAAGTAGAACCTAAGAAGTGGGGCATTTGCAGACGCGACTAAGCCCTTCTGGGTTCCTAACTTGATGCATCTTCCAGTGTCCAAGTTTTCAGAGGGAAGATGCCCGGCATTCTCAGATAATCAGGCCCATTTAAACGTATGCCAGACTGGGAACTAATCTAATCAGAAATACAGTTTAAAAATCTTGTTCTGGGAAGGGGAGCTGGTATACCTTGGTGTGAACTGAGAAAAAGGCTTTGGTTTTGTTGACAGCACTAGAGCCTGATGGAAAGATGCTGTGAAGATTGGAAAACAAAGGACAAAAGCAAGTTTCTAAGGTCCTGCTTGACTGTTAGTTTACCAATTCTACAGACACATTTGTACATAGAAAAGTCTAAACAACAATGCAATCACATGGATAAAAATGCCTGATAATTTATGAAAGAGATGATATTGAACATAACATGGGATGTATGTAAGAGGCACTCTAACATGAAGCACCATGATTACACTGGGGATTCCTTGTGGAAAAGTTATACTAAGCCCTAATATTGATGTAAGGTTAAAAGATATTCTAAATCAATTGATATTTAAGACTGCATCATTTGTTAGTGTCTCTACGGAAAACGCAACAACCTTGTTAACACTCTGTATATAGATCTTTAACTTTAAAATACTACATCAATTTGATACCAGGCAAACTACCACTTAGCATAAAAAGAGCTTCCAGGCTACTAAGGAACAGTTATGAGGTATGTTTTTAAGAATAAGTGCTGATCTTCACCTGGTGTAAAATGATATCACTCATTTGGTTTAAATGGACTATCCCATTTGATACTAGCTGAAGAACTGAACTTACAGAGATAAAAAACAATTCTGGAATATTCTAACATTGTGATTTTACTTGTTGCATAAGATTTTCTTTTGTTTTGTTGATGTTTTTTCAAAATGCCTCATTAAGTGTACTTAAATCTGCAATCACAACCAAATGTGCCCACAAACGCCAGAATGCATCAGCAAATGGAGACTCCAATCAGGTAAGCCTAAAAGATGAGAAAATCAAGCCCTTAATTTCTGTAGCTGAGGGCAAAATGAGGTCTGAATATGTCAGATACCACAAGTGATCTCAAACACAAAACAGCAAGTGCACATTTAACAGCAGATTCCGATAGCCTTGCTCTCACATAACAGCACCGTACTCCATGAGTTAATCCAGTGATTTCAATGGGACTGTTTATAGAGTGCCATATTTCTTCTCACCATGAGTAAGGGAATAAGAATCTACCTACTTGCCCTTTGTCCATTAAGTCCAGAACAGGAACATATATATCAGAGCCTTGTGTTTGTCTCTTTGGCTACATCTACACTAGCACTCTACGTCGAAGTAGCCTATTTTGACATAAGAACATTGAAATAGGCTACTTCGGCACGTGTCATCTACACATCCTCCAGGGCTGGTGCCATCAATAGTCAATGTCGAAGCAGTGACGGAGAACGTCGAAAGGAGCCACCCTGGAAGGAAATGTGGAGCGTCCACACACACACAAGCGCTTCCTGTTGAAATAAGGGGCCAGCAAAGCCCCAAGCTGCTCCCTTAAAGGGCCCCTCCCAGACACACACAGCCTGCACAGCACGAGATCCACAGAGCCAACAACTGGTTGCAGACCCCATGCACACAGCATGGACCCCCAGCTGCTGCAGTAGCAGCAGCAGCAGCAGCCGCCAGAAGCCCTGGGCTAAGGGCTGCCGCACCAGCAACCATAGAGCCCCGCAGGGGCTGGACAGAGCGTGTCTCAACCCCTCAGCTGATAGCCGCCATGGAGGACCTCGCTATTTTGATGTAGCGGGACACGGATCATCTACACACACCCTACTTCGACGTTGAACATCGAAGTAGGGCACTGTTCCATCTTTGGATAGTAATAGCGATTTCGACGTCTCACTGCCTGAAGTCGATTTCAACATCGAAATAGCTCATGGCACATGTAGATGCGACACATACTATTTCGACGTTGTGCCAGCTACTTCGAAGTAGCTGGCTAGTGTAGGTGCATCCTCTGTGTATCTTTCTGCTAGTCTGATTATTCAGGAACTCCTCCTAAACGGCAAGAGCTAGGACCACCAACTTTGACGTGCAGCTTCCTCTTATTCCGGCAGAAAGCAAGGTCCAGGTTTAGTTGTTCCATGAAAATGGAAAGTTCTTGAAATTCAACAGCTTTCCATTGTTTTCCACAGTGTGGAAAGGGAGGGGGCTGATGAGAGGGCAGCAGTACTGCACAGTGGACACTGGGGTAGTGAGCATGGTGGAGAGCTGTACTGCAGAGTGAACACTGGGGGCAGCCACAACAGGAAAGGAATGGCCAGCTGGAGACAGAACCTGCCATCTTGCTTCATGGATCCTCTGCCCAAAATCCCTCTTCTCTGGCTCTCAGCCACAGTGCTAGACAGAGGAAGGAGGAGAAGCCCTGACAACTACACCACCACGCTGTTGCACCCCAAGCACCATTGGCCCAAGCAGCATATCCACGTCTCCTATTTCTGTGCAGGAACCACAGACCCCTCACCCCCAAGCACTGACCATCCAGTCTGTGCAGCCTCTGCAATGCCCCTTACTCCAAGCTTGGGGTGTGCTGGCATGGCAGGCCTGCATCTCTCCTCCCCAGCCTTCCCTCGGCTGAGCCCTGGGAGTGTTGGTAGATGGCCTCTGCACACCCCCTTGGACTTTGCACCCCATCCCCCACACACACTTTTGGGCTGGCCTGGGAGCACCAGTGGGAGGCCTCTGCAGCTGTCCCTCAGGGCCACACCCAGGCAATACCAGGTATGTCTTCTATTAAATCTGTATTTCACAGTGATTCTCTCTCTCAGTATCAGGGACCTGTAACACAAGTCCTTTATATGTTAAACAAAGCTGTCAGTGTCAACAAGTCTTAACCAGTGTAAATTCAGAAGCATACCGTACATAAAGATTCCAAACCCCACTTTTCTACCTCTGGAAGAAACAACATCAGCACCTTCCATCCCTATTAATCTTACATGAATCTTCGATCTCTGGGCACTGCAAAAGGAGAGCTGTCAGCTATAAATCATTTTCAATGGCTAGCTCAAATCTCATGCAGGACTTCAAGCTACTCAGTTAAAATAATTCAGGAAGTGGTGATACAAAAGAGTTGTGGGATAAAATATGCATCAGGATGGTTATACTGTATATTTAGAAACAATTCTGTTGTTGTCGGTTGACCTGGAAATAGTATAGCCTAGATCTGTTAGTGCCTACCAGCCTTTGCTACTTTTAGCCAACATAGTTCAGGTCACTGGAGACCCACTGCTCAGGGATCCAATGCCTTTGTCCACCAGCAAGCATTAGAACTGTCAAATAATGACAAAAATCAGTAGCTTGTCTTCTGCAAGGTGATAGCTCCCATCACAAGATGAAGGATCACAGAGCCCACTCCCAGAACTAAGATTCCTATATTCATCATCCCTCCTTGCCACCTCCCTGCGATCACAACTCCTACTATTGGTTAGCAGATCTCCAGGCAGAGAGACTACAGAATTCTAATGCATCTTCTGCAGTGCCTGGTGCTGAGAAATCCCAGAGGCAAATGCAACAACCACAAAGGCTACACTGATGATACTGTAGCCTCTGACCTGCCTTTGTGCCCAGAAACATAGTTTACAACAACAGTTGCCACTTATTATCTGGAGAGAAAATGGGCCTAATCTTCAGCATAATAGCAGAAGCAAAGGACATCGTGAATGAACGAACTGACTCATAAGAATCATTGAAACACGTACACTCTCCTGCATAAGGCCAATAAATACACAATCAAAAATTCCATGTAACATTTACAAAAGCACCTAAATGATTTCGGCTCCTAAATCCCATTTTTCAAAAGAAGCTTATGGTGAGATTAGTAAAAGTATTTAGACACCTAAAGATGCCCATGAACATCAAGTGTACTTACCTTATACAAACTAAAATCAATGGGAATTAGGCAGCCAAGTTGTTCGAAAAGCCCATTAATGCCTATCTGCATCTTGTGGCGCCTAAGTACCTTCCAAAATCTGGCCTCTAGGCAGTTAATAGTTTATATGTCACTGCAAGTGCATGGAAATAAGACTGAAGTCACTTTTGAAAATGGGACTTAGGTGACTTTGAACATTTTCCATTCCACCTACAATTACATTAACCTGGAGTTTACACAAATTCCATTCTTCAGATTTTTCAGTTTGCCAACAAATCCAAAAATGTATAAACTTTCAAGACATCTGAGCTAAAATCCTACATCCAAACAACATTCAGCCTTGGGGCAGTGTGGTTCCAGAGCTGATCTTTACAGTTAAGGCCCGTCTTTAATAAAACTCAGTTTTGCAAAACTGTCTTAAAAATGCAGGAAATCATCTGCAAGCCCAGCTAGCCCAGACTTTGTTGCAGAAGTATATTGAAGCAGAAAGATGTTGTATTTGCCTATGAATGTACAAGTGAAATTCCACAAATATTAGTGTATTCTGTTTGTTATGCCAACAGTATTTGCTGATTCCCATATTTAGGCTCATAATTTTCAAACTTACACAGGAAAAGTTTAGTATATGTTTAAGGAGACAAGTTACTTGGTTTTATTCTATGTTGCTTTTCTTTTAAAAACTATGCATTTGTCACAGTTTAAAATTATTATAGTGTCTTTATTTTTAGTGCAATGCAACACTATCTATTATGTTCAATTTAGCAAGTATTCTACTTTCCCTCACTAACATTTACACCATTTTTTCACTCTGTGGGGTGAATATTCCCTGACAGATGTGGGATGATCTACTACTTCTTCATTAACTACAGCTGCTAAGTTTTACTTGAACAAAGAATTCAGGGAAATGTCTGTAGTATTTTTCATCCAGTGCTTCAAGTAGTGAGATACTGCTTCCACCTTGTGTAGCATACAAGGAGACTGTCACATATGCTGAATGCAGACTACTTGGTGAAAATCTAGATTTGTACACCACTTTTTCTACATTTCACATATTAATCAATCAACACAGCAAACTGTCCATGATAATAACACCCTCAAGACTTGACTGGTGCCGGACAAGAGAATTTGCCAGACCATGGGAGGGCAATACACATTACCAACACTTCCACTGCTTATTGAGCTCTTAGAAGGCATTGGGGCAAATTACAGATAACAGCACAGAACTCTGAGAGACAGGACTAGTGGCTTTAAAGAAACTTTATGGGACTGCAGGAAACTTGGCTGCACCCATGATAAGTGGTGGTTTGACTAACTAAAATCATGCCAGATTACAGAGTTTGCCAGGCAAGAGAGACTTCTGGACTAGAGAGCTTCAACAAACACTGTATTTGTATTTCTTCAAAGGTTTTCTAATTTGTGGGGAAGCATTAACTTTCAAAATAGGACATTTTGTTAAATGTTACCTCAGCAGTTTGGCTATGCTCACTAAAATAATGAACAAAACAGCAGTCATGTAGCACTTTAAAGACTAATAAAACAATTTATTAGGTGACAAGCTTTCCCGGAACAGACCCACTTCTTTTCTGTCCCATGAAAGCTCATCACCTAATAAATTATTTTGTTAGTCTTTAAAGTGCTATATGACTGCTGTTTTGTTTTCTTAGAATACAGACTAACAAGACTACCTCTCTGTCAAGCAGTGAAATAGCATTATACGCTCATAAAAGTATAGCTAGAGTTTTATCTAGCATATATAATTTTAAATGTACTGCATGCTAGATAGTTTAAACAGGAAACAGCCACCTATGAAAGGTTAACTACAATAGCAAAGTGGTTTTTCCAAAAGAGGTACCACGGCCTGAGCAGAAACAGTGTGGAACCAAGGAGTATCTCTTAGCCATTGCATCTTCCCACTCCATGAATATATCAATAGTCGAAGAAGAAAAACACTCCAAATTACAGAATCTGACTTCCAACTTACATCACAAACTCTCTAGAAATCACATTCCATCACAAAATTTGTTCTCTTCTGAGAGCAGCCCCAATGATTTATTTTAGTTTCATGAAATTGTTCCTTTGCAAGCAGCTCTTCTATTCTAAAAGGTGCCCAGGTGGATAAATATCCCAACAAGCAGAACAAAAATAAATAAATAAAACAAAACTTTCAAGTTACTGTGCCTAATTATTTGACCTTGATCATTAATATCTCCAGATGACAAACAATGTTTTGCTAACTGCCTGTAACACCTAAATACATGACTATGGTTTTGAATCTCAGATTCAGGGAAGGTAATACAAGCAGTTTAGAAAACATCTACTTTGCTAAACAAATAGAGTTTCCATATACATGGTATAACCACAAACACACACTTCGGCTTGAAATACACACTCACTCTTTTATTTATATATGTACACACACACACTTTCTATTATTTAGTGAGACAAGGTGGGTAAAGTAATATCTGCTGTTGGTGAGAGACACAAGCCTTTGAGCAAACAGAGCTCTTCTTCAGGTCTGGGAAATGTGCTCAGGGTGAACAAGAGCTCCATCTGAGCTTGAAAGCTTGTATTTCATAACTATAGAAGTTGGTCCAATAAAATATATTACCCTACCTTGTCTCCCTAATATACTCGACTGACACAGCTGATATTGCAAACAATTATTTAGTAATGCCTATCAAGCAACTACATTCAAGTAACCTTGCAAGGAGATTCTGAGTTTCTAAATCCCAAGATCCTTCTTGTATTACTATAACCACTTCCTATGGAGGGTAGTTTTTATTTTAAATTCTTTGTAAAACGTACACAGTAACGTTATTAAGATGTTTAAACACCAAAAAGTAGCTAGAGGCCACAGCGGTTTTGAACATCTCACCATGAGCTATTGAGATTGTGTAATAATTTACACAGTAACTTACCAATACATGTGACAGCTGTTCCTCAATTTGTCCCAGTGGTCTTATATTTGATATTTTCCACATACCACATCTTCCCTTCTCAGCTTGAAGCTGTTTCTGTGCATTTCAGTCCATCACAGATCTCTGAGATTCTACTGCCTTATTCACATTTCCTTTGCAGGGCACTTGAATCTACACACTGATATAAGGTTTCCTTCTGGCAAGTCTTAAATCTGTCTTCTTTAGTCCCTTCTGCCAACTGCCTAGGATAGGCAGCTTCTGTAAATTCTGCCATCTCTTCTAAAATCTACAGTGCCGCAGTCTGTATCTTGCTGTACAATGTATTTATTTCTTTGCAGTCCTTCTGATGCTTTCCTTTGAACGTTAAATTACTGGCTTTACCTTGCTGAAAAACAAGCTTGTACTGTTTTACTTTTGAACTAAACTACTTTGTTCCTTCCTTAAGTACATGTACCTTTTAACTGGGGGCAAGGGAAGAAAGGAATCTAACAGAAGGCTCTTGTTCAATAAATACAGCCGTATCTTGTCTATGATTTACAGCTTTCTCATGCAATAAAATAAAACTGTCTAATATACCATTGGAACTATGAACTAACCAGTATTGAACTGCACTTCCAAAATCTTCTCATTCATTGGTTTAAAGCCAAATGCATGATGCTGTTGAAGAATATTTATAAGATTGCAGCTAAGGAATCAACAGTGTAAAGAAATCCACCCCACTATCCCGCCCCTTGTCACCATTCTATTTTACATAACAAAGAGACTATGTGGATAAGAGTATGTTTTACTTTAATATTTAAGTTCACTGCCTGGGTGGAGAGGAAAAAATGCAATGACACGAACTGTATAAATGATCTTGCATCATTGCTTCCTCTTAATTAGGTCTGTGCTGTCCAGTAAGCATACTGATACCCAGACAACCAAAAGAAAATGGTTTTCACACACACTGGGTTGATGTCACAAAAATGTACTATTTCCAGGTTCAATATGTTATAGTATATCAGTTTAATCAGGGGTGAAATTCAGCTTCCTAAATGACAGCACAGAAAACATGTAACAATGTATCTCAAGCTATTTTAGTGCACATTTATATACACTCGTAGACTGTGTACTTATCACATCCAGAAAATACTGCATCAGCCTGTTTTATATTACCCATACTCCTCCACATCAAGATTCATGCACTGAATGTCAGCAAGAATCAGTGTCCATTAACTCTTACAGAAGTGCTCATTAAATAATTCTTTATTGTCCCTTTTTTGTCTAAAGTGCATGAAGATATATATGCTCTCCACTAGCCAACTCCTTTTTCAGCAAATTAGCATGTGAAACACTAAATCACAGTAATACATAGTTACTTAGCAAATGTTCACTTTAAAACATCCTCATGTGATGAAGCAATAATCAGCTACTGGCAACTCCATGTTTAAATTAGGGTCCTATAACAATTTCAGATATGAAAGTACTTACTACACATTCCTAATCAACACATTATTTTAAGCATTTCCCTGAGATGTTATTTTTGGGGTTGCAGTAACGTGGAATGCATGGTAACAATAGTAGGTCCTCTGAGTTGCTTCTGAGTTAAAACTTCAACAGTATTAGCAATTTTAATATGTGGCAAATCACATGTTACATGCACATTTTAGGAAATAATTTGCATTGACCTAATTTTGTCAAGTCAATAGTTTAACATTAGAGAAATAAAATTTTCCATGTATAACTCTCCCTCTGAAAAACGAACTGAGTAATGACTCATTTGGTGCTCAACGAGTTCTAGATCTCTGAAACAACAAATGCTATTGTTGTTTGGCAAATTTTATGCTGTATTTTTAAGTTGTAATAATCAGTACAGTAAGGGTTTTTTTAAGTTTCTTTTGTTTTGAATGGAAATAAATGCTATGGACAGACATTAACAATGCAGATGATCAAAGTAACAAGCGCTGTTCCTATTCTTACTACAAGTGGCTTGATTTTGTTTTGTATGTCAGCAGTGTTCCCTGTAAGTGGTGTGCTTGGACAGCCACTGAGGAGAGATTCAAATGCTGCCAAGCTGATTTGCCGAGTGCTCACAGCCACCCACTGCTGGCAGCTTGTGTTTGTATGGGTGGTGCACACAATATATCTTGCTGCACATAACAAAATGTATTCCACATATGGATGGAAATAATTAGTGTGAACATTGGTCAGCAGTGGCCAGTAGTTAGAACAGGTGACTGCAAACTGTATGCAAAGGTTCACCCTTCTAGTTCCATCCTGGACTTGCTCTCTTGTACTCCTGACCAAGTCCCTACTAAGTCAATCTGTGCCTCAATGTCCACTTCCATAGAAGTGGGATAATAAAGCTGATTCATGTCACAGGTGCCTTGTGAGGCTTATATCATCATCACTTTGTGAAACACTTTAAGAATTTCTTATGGTAAGTGCGAGATAAGGCCCTAATTTGACAAAGTACACCCACATGAATTTATCATCAGTAGCACAAGGAGTCTTGTTGACTTCACTCAAGGTGCTTAAAAATCACTCACGTGTTCAAATATCTTGCTGGATCATGTAAGCATTATTATTTATAAGACCAGTAAAACCACTCCCCCACTTGATTATTCAGTATGAATTGTAATAACTGCTGTCTTCTTGTTGTGCAGCGTTACTGGCATTGCAGTTTTCTTTTAATTCCCCCTTCTCCCTCATATCCATTTTTAGGCAAATTTGGATAGAAATCAAAACCCTTTGTTTCAAATTCACACCTGCCCGCCAAGTATGCTACCACTGTATACTGTTACTTGTCTGATAAGCAACATACAGAATACTGTGCAGTAATTCAACTTTTGCCTTCCACTAGTGTATTTCAGCTTTGTTTGGGATATTTTACATAGCTGCTTCTGACTCCTTCATTACAGATGCCATCAGAATCTTAAATTTTCATAGCTCCCAAAATAAGAAGCATTATGAAAATCAGTAATGGCAAAATACTATCACTAATAATAGTAAACCTTCCCACATAACTCACACTCATCAAAACCACTCAGTTCTTAGTTCAAACTGAATGAGAGCTATAATCGTTTTTAAAAAATTGGAGAAATCATCCCATTGCAAAATAGTAAATTTTAGATGTGCTGACAAAGTTTGGTTAGGAAGTCAATTTGAGCAACACCAGCAAACAAATCTTCCAATGTAAAAACCTAAGACAACTGGAAATGATAGCTTTCATTTTTATGAAAACATACATATTTCCAAAAGGCTGACATAACTAAATACATTGGTTTAGCTAATGCATATTAGAGCAATATCACATTTCATGCAGCATGTGCTCATAATCATTATAGAAATGCTGAAATAACATTACTAAAGAAATAAATTATCATAATACCCATGTAGCTGTGTCTACAGCAGTGCTCACTGGAGATGCCTTCTATCTTGAAATGAGGACAAATTCTTCTTTCAATTATGAAAAAAATGCTTAGGAAGCAGTTGCTGAGAACAACTAACCTTAAACATGTTTCTGTTTAATTCAGACTTACCCTTTTCCGTGGAAGCAGAAACCTCCACACTAAAATCCCAACATATATTTGCAAGGCATATGGAAATACTGGATTCATTCTCTAGCATCTCATCTTGCTAAATGTTGGTTTTTTTTCCTTATCTTGCTTCCTGGATCTCTAGGATCTGAGAATATCTGTTCTACGGTAGTTAGCCATCTGTTGTGACTCTACTTTTTCTTGTGCTGTTCCCCTGAACCAGGTCTAATGAGAACATACTTTGTCCTCACCAGCAAAACAGTTTCATACTTCACAGCCTGTGGCTTCCTGTGCTTTGAGACTTATTACCTGTACAGAAAAAAAAAATATTTGCACTCCTTATGTACCTTCAACTTGTGTGACTACCCTTCAAATCAGAAACATTTTGAATTACTTTCATTCATTCCAGGGTTTGACCAATAGCACAAGGAACCCTAAGAGGACTGTATATAAAGCTATATGTTACATAAATTTATAGAACTGGAAGTAAAAGCCTATGAAAGCCAGAAAAATAATATTAACACCGATACTAATTTTAATGCTGTTTAATTTTAATGCTGCTACAGTCACTTATAATTTGCAAGTCATTTCAAAAATGTATTTGTTCTGTAAGTACAATGCTAGATTGATGCATCTTGGTAAATGACAAGTGTTAGCATGATGGTTGCTCACATATTACAGTAATCAAGGTCATATATAGTGTGTTGATATATTGTATCTTTTACGTAAAAAAAAAATTCTACTCAAAATTTCAGCTAGTCAGATCTGGTTTTACAATATGCCTTGTAAATAAAATGTGATTCTTACTGCATCTGGCACATACCTGTCTCACCTTTTAACTCAATCCTCAATATTTAAGTGAAATTAATCAATACCACTAACATTTCATTATGCATATGCATCTATGTTTTAAAAAAGAAAGTTTTAAAGTACTTTGCAACTTACTGAACATGTCATTTCCCCTCTTCCCCATATTGCATTTACAGAGAAGACAGAAAACTAGAAGCTCAGATGAGCTATTATGTCAACAAGTATTTTTTATGTTACAATACAGAATACAAGCTTCTGAAACACTCTGTTTCGGGTAAATAATTTTTGGTCTTATTTTTGTCAGTGATATGCCTAGAAAAACTGCAAAAGACTCAAATTCTTGCTTTAAGAGGTCTCACGAGTCTTTGACCAACACAATACCACCTAAGTAACAAGATCTTAACCGTTCATAAAAAGCATTTTTTGGGGGGGAAAAAAACAACTAATTTATTTAAGTGAATCAATTACATGCCCACATAAAGCAACCAAAGAAAACTGCAAGCTCTAAGTAGATTATACCCTGTCTCACTGGTTAAATTCAACAAAGAGCAGTGGAATAGAAAATCAAATGCATCTGGCAAAGTCACATTCACATGCAGCTATAGAGGAAAAACTGGTACTTACAGAACTGTAAAGTAAAATGTCCCAGTTTCTCTTTACGTTACAGCAAATCAAACAAAGATTTCAGCTCTCAGCAAGTCGCTCCTTCCACTATGCTGATCAACCAGGCAGAACAGGCCCTTATGGATTGTCTATGCAGCTGGGAGATAATGGAACCATATTCTCAGCTGGGACTAGAGATGCTTAACTGCTATCCACTGAGCACCGCATGTCTCTTCACCAGCATTAATCAGGAAGTACACTGCTTTACTGCTGTATTCCCTGAAAGGACCTACACAATTAGCACGTGAATCAAAGATGCACACAGAGAGACCTGCACACATCTTTCACTGGATATCCTAACACAGATTCTGACTAGGGAATCAATTCTGTTCACTGATCAAGTGTATCAAACCTTAAAAAAAAAAAAACCAAAAAAAAAAACCCAGAAATACATACAGTACTTGTTCACTGGTTTTAACAAGGGTTTTACATCTGCTACTACTACGTAAATGATGATTACAACCCCCCCTATAATTATACTGGATGTTTTACATATACAGTAAAGTATGCTCCTATAATCCAACAAGTCTGTATCAGGTCTTCTCTGCAGCCCTATTTAACTATTACACGGTGCCATACAGCCTGCAGTATCATTTTCACCACTTCTCTGTATAATTTATGTCCTTTTCAAGTTTAATCTTTAGGGAACAGGGATTTGGTGAATTCTGACCTTAGTGGGAAAGAGCCTTCTCACTGAAGATAACAGTTTTGCAGCAAGAATCAGAAGTAGACCTAGTTTCTGTTAAAAATGAGAGCACTACTGTGCTTGTATTTTCTTGCTAATACACTGCGTTTTTTTCCCATGCATGTTTTACTTAAGTTTAAATCTACTACAGGTTGAACCTCTCTCATCTGGCACCCTTGGGACCTGACTGGTTCTGGACAAGAAAATTTGCTGGACAATTAGAGGTCATTATTGTCTAACATATTACCAACACTTCCACTGCTTACTGGACTCTTAGAAGACATTTAGGAGCAAATTACAGCTAAATAACAGCACAGAGCATGGAGAGCCAAGGCTGGTGGTTGTAAACAACTTTATGGGACTGCAGGAAACTCGGCCACACCCTTGATAAGTGGTCGTCTGGCTCTCTAAAATGCTGATGGATTACGGAGTTTGCCAGATGAGAGAGTTCCAGATTAGAGATGTTCATCTTGTAGTTCATAAGAAGGCTTTATAGGAAAGGGGCAACATACCTAGTTGCAACATCTACTGAAAGTAAGCCATTCAAAGGCTGTATCTGTAGTTGGTGAAAAATTAATCTCTTGGAAGGTGTTTTTTTTCTACCAACATCACACATGGTTATGTAAGGTATGCCATAATGAGCTTCTGATTACTGAACATTAACTTTTAAAAATAACCCCTTCCTATCTGTGGGAAAATAAAAAGAGTTAGGCCAAGGCACCATGACAGCGGACACTATTATAAATTAGTTGTACTGCCACAGTACCTCATAGTCCTGATTATGTACTAGGAGCCAGCAACTGGGGACCCAGTGATAGGTGTGGTATAAATGCAAGAACAAAGAGATAGTCCCCTCTCCCAAACAATTTATAAACTAAAAATAAGACAGGAGACAAGAGGTGGCTACCAAACAAGAATGGAGCACACTGCCTGAAAGCTGCTTAACAGAATTCCCAGTACACCTCATTCATTGTCATGCAGTTATCCAGTGGTGCAATCTCTTGGGAGGCTGAATCTCACCAACTTAAAGTTTTCACATTGGAAACGAAGGCTCTTAGCGCATTATGGCTATGTCTACACGTGAAGCCAACATCGAAATAGCTTATTTCGATGTTGCGACATCGAAATAGGCTATTTCGATGAATAACGTCTACACGTCCTCCAGGGCCGGCAACGTCGATGTTCAACTTCAACGTTGCTCAGCCCAACATCGAGATAGGCGCAGCGAGGGAACGTCTACACGTCAAAGTAGCACACATCGAAATAGGGATGCCAGGCACAGCTGCAGACAGGGTCAACGGGCGGACTAGCGCTTCCGGGGCAACAGCTAGCCGCTCCCTTAAAGGGCCCCTCCCACATACACTCAGCCTGCACAGCACGCGGTCTGAGGAGCCATAGGCACACAGACCCCGGGCGCCGCAGTCATGGACCCCCAGCAGCAGCAGCAGCAGCAGCAGCAGCAGCAGCTAGAGGTCCACCCAGCCCTCCCGGCAGGAGCAGGGCTTGCCCTGGCCCATGCCATGTGGGAGGCAGCTGAGTACCTTCTTGCCCCAGGGGAGGAGATGCCCCCAGGGCAGCAGGGCTCAACCCCTACCCCTGCAGCACCCCGCTCCACCCCCCGCCTCACACGCCGGCGGCTGTGGAGCTACCCCACCAGCACCGACTGGTGGGAGCGGCTGGTGCTTGGGGAGTGGGACAACGACCACTGGCTCAGGAACTTCAGGATGACCCAGCAGACATTCCTGGAGCTGTGCCAGTGGCTCACCCCCGCACTCAGGCACCGGGACACTGCCATGCGGCGTGCCCTCCCTGTGGAGAAACGGGTCGGCATCGCTGTCTGGAAGCTGGCCACTCCGGACAGCTACCGATCTGTGGGGCAGCAGTTTGGTGTCGGAAAGGCCACTGTCGGGGCTGTCTTCATGGAGGTAAGAGAACCCACAGGGGGAGGCCAGGGCACGGCAGGGCAGGGCAGGGCAGGGCAGGGCAGGCCAGGGGGGCCAGGGCACGGCAGGGCACGGCAGGGCAGAGGGGCCAGGGCAGGGCAGGGCAGGCCAAGGGGGCCAGGGCAGGGCCACGCACATGCTGCTCACCCCTCATTGGGGCTGTCCCATGTGCTTTCTCTGCAGGTCGTGCGTGCCATCAACGCCATGCTCCTGCACAGGCTCGTGAGGCTGGGGGACCCACATGCCACTGTTGCCGCCTTTGCCACCCTGGGCTTCCCCAACTGCTTCGGGGCTCTGGACGGGACTCACATCCCCATCCGCGCCCCGCATCACAGTGGAGGATGATACCTCAATCGGAAGGGCTACCATTCTGTCGTCCTGCAGGCCTTGGTGGATAGCTGGGGACGTTTCCAGGACATTTACGTGGGCTGGCCTGGCAGCACCCACGACGCCCGGGTTTTTCGGAACTCGGGCCTGTGCCGCCGGCTGGAGGCGGGGACCTACATCCCCCAGCGGGAGATCCCTCTGGGGGACACCACCATGCCCTTCTGCGTCATCGCAGATGCGGCCTACCCCCTCCGGCCGTGGCTCATGCACCCCTACATGGACCATCTCTCCGCTAGCCAGGAGCGCTTCAACGAGCACCTGAACCGTGCACGCCAGGTGGTGGAGCGTTCATTTGGCCGCCTCAAGGGACGCTGGCGATGTCTCCTGACCCGCCTGGATGCGGGCCCCAACAACATCCCCCAGATTGTGGGTGCCTGCTGCGCCCTGCACAACCTCGTGGAGAGCAAGGGGGAGACCTTTCGGCAGGGCTGGGCCGCAGAGGCCGGCAGGGCACACGTGCAGCCACCTGCTGCCCCCAGTCGGCAGGTGGACCCAGAGGGGACCCGGGTCCGGGAGGCCCTGCGGGCCCACTTCGACCAACAGGCCGTGGGGTGAACTCTGCCCAGGCCCCCTACTGCCCGCCCCTTCCTCCCCCACACTCCTGCCCCAACGCCCACACCATGGAGCACCCCACCGCCCCCCCCCCACACTTGTCCTGGACAAATGACAGCACGAACTTGTGGGTGAACATAAACTTTTTTTTCGTCTTTACGAAACTTTTTTTTTTTTTTGTAAATATATAAATATGTGAAACACAAACCAAAAAGGAGGGACAAACGTTCAACCAAAGCAAGATGTGCACAAATAAAACAATACGACAACAAAGCAAAGAAGTGTGCGCCATCAACGAAAAAGAAAAGCAGGGAGGAGAACGGGGAGAACTATTTACATGGGGGGGACGGGGCAAACGGGGGCACCAAAAACAAACAGTCAAACTATATACAACAAGGGGGGGGCCACGTCCCGGGCCCCTCGCCCCTAGAGCCCAGCACTGGGCGTGCCCGGCCGGGAGCCCCGCCGTGCCTGCAGTCTGGTCCGCGGCTGGGTGGGAGTGGGCTGCACAGGAAGGTATCAGCGCCGGCGAGTCTCAGGTGGCTCCAGGGGTCCCTCGGCGCTGTGGCCCTCGCGGGTGGGTGGTGGGGCGACGGCGGACGGCCCGGCGACGGCTGGAGCAGCTGGTGGTGGGGCTGCAGGAGCGGGCAGGGCAGGCGATGGCTCGGCCGGCACGGCATGGGGGGCCAGGTAATCAACCAGCCCATTAAATGTCTGCATATAGGCCCCCCATGCCTCCTGGCGCCAGGCCAGTGCCCGCTCCTGCAGCTGGAGGTGCTGCTCCGAGACCTCCAGCTGCCGGCGGAGGATGGCCAGCAGCTGGGGGTCCATCACCGCCGCCAGTAGTAGGCGCGGGGTCCGCCATCTTGCCCTCCGCGGGGCCGGTCGTTCCTCGGCCGAGGGCTGCCCTGGAGCGAGGGTCCCGGAGGGCTCTCCGGGACAACTGAGGCCTCGCCAGCGCTCTCTTCCGGTCCTTCGGTTGGCGCAGGTGCAGGACACAGGAGAGGAGGGGGGAAAGAAGAATGGAGACAGGCGTTAGTGTGGGCCCCGAGCCGTGGCCTTTGTCCCCCCCGCCCTGTGCTGCAGGTTCCCCATCCCCGTCCCCGGGAGATGCTGCTGTGATGGATGGGGTTCAGGGGTCCCCCTGCCCTGCACCCCGTCCCCTGGTGGGAGCGACTCTCACTTCACCCTGCAGGGTCTGAGAGCAGGAGAGCTTTCTTAGGCCACAGATGGCCAGTTTCTGGCAGGAGTGACAGCACCAGCTGTCGGAAGAGACAGTCCTTCAAACCCGTCGTGGGGAGAAGACCCCAAGGGGGGCCCATCTGGGATGCAGCTTTCCCCCTCCTCTGGCTGGCTGCCTACCAGCTCTCCCTTCCCCTAGCCTCTACCTGTGGCCCCCGCCCGGGGGCCCCTCGAGGTTCTGCTCCCCCCTGGCCCAGGGATGGGGCATGGCACTGTCATGCAGGGTGGGGGGGGGCAGGGGCTGACGGCTGCAGTGCTGTGAGGGCCATGGCCCTGGTGTCCTTGGGGCCATGGCCATGTGAGCGTGTGGGGGGCCCTGGACACATCTCTGTTACCCCCGCCCCTCAAGCCCAGGGGTGTCCACCAGAGAGGGGTACCTACCTGTGGGTCCGCTCCCACGGTCCGGAGATCCCCGGGGGTCGGAGGCCCTGCTGCTGCTCCGGGATGGCAGGAGGAGGGATCTGCAGGCTGGATTCTGCAGAGGAGGAGCCCCCCTCCTCCTCCTCCTCCTCCTCCTGCCGCGATGTCCCGGGGATGGCCTCCGGGGGGGGGCCCCCGGGGTGCGGGGCTTGCCTCCGGGTCGGACTCCAGCTGCAGGGCCTGCTGGGGCTCGTCAGCCGAGGTGTCAAGGGTGGCCGGAGGGGAGGAGGTGTGCCGGGAGCCCAGGATGTCCCTGAGCTCCCTGTAAAAGGGGCAAGTGACGGGGGTGGCCCCAGATCGGCTGGCCGCATCCCGGGCCCGGGCATAACCCTGCCGCAGCTCCTTCACCTTACTCCGGACATGGTCCGGAGTGCGGGCAGGGTGACCCCGGGCAGCCAGGCCGTCGGCCAGCCGAGCGAACGCATCCGCGTTCCGCCTCTTGCTCCCCATTACCTGGAGCACCTCCTCCTCGCTCCAGAGCCCCAGCAGGTCCCGCAGCTCGGCCTCCGTCCAGGAGGGGCCCCGCTGCCGCTTCCCAGACTGGCAGGTCTTCTGGCTGGGCTGGCTGCCCTGGCTCCTCTTGGGGGGGGTCCCCTGGGGGCGCTGGGGGGGCTGCTGGGCAGCCATCGCCGCTGTGTGGTGGGCTGAGGGCTGTGCAGGCTGCCCGCGTGTGCAGGCTGCAGCCTGCACGTTGCCTCAGCTTCCTGCAGAGTCAGGGCGGGGGAGGGGACCTTTAAGGGGCCGCTCCACGCGGCCACCAGTGAGCTGAGGGGCTGGAGAGAGCGTCTCTCAACCCCCCAGCTGATGGCCGCCATGGAGGACCCGGCAATTTCGACGTTGCGGGACACGGATCGTCTACACTGTCCCTACTTCGACGTTCAACGTCGAAGTAGGGCGCTATTCCTATCTCCTCATGGGGTTAGCGACTTCGACGTCTCACCGCCTAACGTCGAAGTTAACTTCGAAATAGCGCCCGACGCGTGTAGCCGCGACGGGCGCTATTTCAAAGTTAGTGCCGCTACTTCGAAGTAGCGTGCACGTGTAGACACAGCTTATGTGATCAGTATTTTGGGCCTATGAAAAAGTGCAACAGTCTAACAATACATCATCTATGAGCCACAATGAAGTAGACCATTCACTTGTGACCCAAGTTAGGACTTTAATCAAGGTCTTCTGAACTGATGGGCAAATGGCCTGACACTCAGTTCTCTGATAAGCTAAAAATATAACTGTATTGTATGGGTGTATACATGCTCCAATTAACATGAAAAGTTAGAATACACAACTCAGCTTTATGAAACAGCCTTCATTTGCATGGCAAGCAGTGAATAATACTTCTTTAGCTTCATGTAGAACAAAGAAAATGACATTGGTCCACTTTACATGCAATAATCTGAATCCACACATTTTGTGATTTTTGGGGGGTGTGCATATTCTGTTGATGTAAATTGGCATAGCTAGTCAGAATTTAATGGATTAAACTCAATTGTTATTTACAGAAGCTAAGACTCTGGCCCAAACCTTCAGACGCTGGGTTTGATGTGAATTTACTTGTTAACTGATCTATGATTTAAGTTTCAAAGTTCATAAGAAGTCTGTGCAGGCAAGTGGTAAGTCTGTTATTTTATATTTATTCTTGGCATTAAGGCAAGTTCAGGCTATGTGTTTCACAAAGTATATGAGATGCAGACCAAAATAAAAGATTAAATTAGTAATTAAGCATCTCAATCATATTCGTAAGTAGAACATGGGTGTAAATAAACAAATTAATATATACAGATGCATTTATTGAGTAATAATGTTGAAAATAAATGGTTTAATTGATTTTCAATTTTATTCAATTCTTGTTTGCTTGGTAGTTATTTAGATTCATTTTTGATTATTGTTTGGGTTGGATACACTTTGGTGCCCCGTGATTTGCACTTGATTCAAAATATACGTTATAATTAGTAACCACAGTTTTCTTAAACTCCATCAATCACTAGTGCAATCCCCTTGGAGACAAATTTATAGAAAAATAAAGTACAATCATACAAAGCCTTCAATTGTGTGATGTCATACTTATTTCTGTATTGAAAGTGGTATACCAACATGGGCGGAAAAAACCAAACATATAATCTGGAATCATTTCATTATTTATTCATGGAAAATTTGAAAAAAGACAGACCTCCTCCAATAGAAAGCTGTCAAGCAAAAATATGTACAGATATTGTTAAAAGTGATGGGTGAAATAAATAAAAATAATAACAAGAGCTATCTGAGCTGGTAACATTTTACATTCTCCCTTTGTTGGAAGTTAAAAGTGATGGGCTCGTTGTTTATGTTGTGATGCTTTAGTAGCTTCAATAAGAGAAAAGGAGGCCAGTTTGCTAGATGCCATATAAACATAGAACAAAAAGTTGGATTCTTCCCCAAGGAGCTCATCTATAAGGACTTACATGGATTGGCACCCTCTGCCCCAACTCTTCCCCATTTGAGATATAGTGCCACAATTCTGATCAGCGGAGATGCTCAATCTGTTTTATACAGGGGGGTAGCATGTACATCATTCTCCAGAATGAAAATTCAACTCCGAGTCAAGTTTAGATCCCTGCTCTGACATAGCCCATTTGTGCTGATCTTCAAGTCTATCTGTGCAGGGCACTGCAGAAAGTGAGGATGTATTTCTACAGGGAAAAGTACTTTTGTGTGGTTTTGATGAGGGTTGAGGTCTGCTGGTTGTCAGGAATTAGGTATCTAGTCAATTTTATTTTTGTTCTTGTAATTTGTTGACAGGCGAGTACACTTTGAAGTTTGGATAGTCAACTCTTTTTCTTATTGTATAAATCAATCAGTTGTCGAGAATATTGCCTAACGTGTGGACAACTAAAATCCAGCATTAGGGCTCCTGTTTTGGATCCTCTTACCCTGATTGACTACATGACCTTGCAAATCAGATATTCCAAAAGTCAGGCACAGCATTGCACCTCATGTGTGTGCCTAATTTCTACCTACACACCCCTGGTATCTGCATGTACAAAGAGAAACACTGCTTCATGACTTGCCATTTGTATGCATAAATATACAATTTTCAAAGGCAATTTCATGAAAAAAATAGGTATCCTGTAATGTGTCTAATTTTGTTAAAATAAATGTTTGTGGAATACAGGGCCATTAATCTCTCTGCCTCATATGTAAAATGGTTACAGCAATGATAATTATGTACTCCACAGAGGTTTTTGAGGCTTAATTAATATTTATAAAGCAGTTTGATATGCTTGGACTAAAGGCACTATATATAAGTACACATTATTATTATTATTTTTACTACCAGTCTATGTAATTAGGAAACAAGATTCCACATTAAACTTCTCCTTATGGTTGACTCCTAATGTAACAGTACATTCCACCCACCTTGGACCAACTACCCTCAGGGCACATCTACACTACAGCGATCTTTTGAAAGATGATCTTCTAGAAGACCTCTTCAGGAACATCTTCTTTCAAAAGAGTGTGTCCACACACAAAAAAGTGGATCAAAAGATAGATCCACTTTTTTGAAAGAGAACATCCACGTAGCCCCCGCCTTTCCAAAAAAATGGGCCAGTAATTGAAAAATTTGGCATCCTGAGGACTGTTTTATCATAAAAGAGTGTCCGTGGAGCATCTACACATGCTTTTTTTCAAAGGAAGCTTCCGAAAGTGATCGCTCTTCCTGATCCAGGAGTAGAAGAGGGATTCTGGAAGAAGAGCTGCATTGTTTTGATTTCAGATCGAAAGAGTACATTTTGTGTGTGGACGATTCATGTGTTCTTTCAAAAAAGGGCCCACCTTTCTGTTTGTGTAGATGCAGCCTCAGTGAATATGATAAAACCCTTACTGTCAATACAGCAGTGCTCAAATCCAGTAATTTCCCTAGTGAATGCCAGTGTGCATTCTAAGTCTTGCACTAATGCAAACTCCACAGAAGTCAATGGGAGTCCTACCACTGAACTCCATGGTCTTTGCAACGGGACCTACAGGCCAGGAAGCATTCAGATTTTCTTTGTAGAAATAACAAATCTAAAACAGAAATGAGACACTAACTCTCAGCTAATGTTCTCAAACCAGACACAGTGCAAGATATTATTCTATGCCTATGTTATAGGCATACACGTATAGTTCAAATATATCATTATTCTGAATCAAACCCTCCATCCAAATATGCAGGCAACCATTACTCCACTTCTCCAATGGCACTGCCAGCTCTGAAGAATGTACTGGGAAGTTGTAACATAGTTGAATTCCTTCTATTAAATATTCTTGACAAAAGAAAAGTAAATTAGGTTCTCATGGTAACCCCATGTTTAGCAAAGACTAAAGACTGCTGAAAAAAGCCACGTACAATATTGGACTTTATAGTATTGGGAATTACTAGTAACTAAGAAAAAACTTAAGGCAGTGTATATATAAAAATATAGGCTATGTCTACATTTGCCCTCTTCTTTGAAGAAGGGGGCATGGCAATCAGGATGATGGGAGATTACTAATGAAGTGCTGCGGTGAATATGCAGCACTTCATTAGGCAAATTCTCCCCCACAGCAATGTGCAAGTGTCAGACTTTGAAGTGCCGGCATGCTGTGTAGATGCGGGCACTTTGAAGTGCCCATGCTACTTCAAAGTGCCTTTAGTCCTCACATTTTTGAGGTGTAAAAGCACTTCAAAGTGCCCACAGCTACAGGGCATGACAGCACTTGGAAATTTGACACTTTGAAGTTGCCGCATGGGAGAATTTGCCTAATGAAATGCTGCTTATGCACCCCGATTACCATTCCCCCTTCGAAGAACAGGTAAGTTTAGACATAGCCAGATATACCCAAACAATCCTGCTAAGGAGACCTAGTACAGTCCCACAGTGTACTTTAAGTCAGTCTTCTGGAATCAGTCTTAGAAAATTTAGAACTTCTCTGGGCACAATGGCTCTTAGATTCCACTGCTGCAGACAAATAAAGGATGAAGCTGTTTAATTGTAAATTTACAACCATACGTCTGTTTCCAGAGATGCCAGGGCAAATTGGTGTATTTTCATTGAAATTCACGGAGCTATGTGAATTTTAAGATAGCAGATTATTTGGTCAAATTTTCCCAATAACATTAAGAGAAAGCAATTTTGTTGACCAGAACTCACATTCACCCACAGTGAATGAAGCCATTTCTGTATGAAGAAGCTGATCTTTTGAAACAAAAATGTCAGCATTTACTGGGCTTCAATTCTTGATGGGGTGGAGAGCTCTAAAATTATCTGACAAAACTCATCTATTTCTTAAATAGTCATTCCATATTGCCAATTTTAATACTAAAAAATGCAAAGTGACTTCTCAATTAAAGAAAGAAACGTATTGCCATAAAGGTGGAAGGAAGCCCCCTTTCAGGATGTTAACTGATTAAGGAATCAAATGTGCTCAAAGGAGATATAGTTAACAATGCTTAGCCTATATCTCATACTAGAGGGTTACCATACTTCAACCCTACAAATAAATACAAGTGCTTTGAAGGGTGTTTTTGTGAACAAAGTGCTGGAGGCTATATCTTCAGCATCCTCCATCTCTCTAGATTCCGTGTGTTATGCATGTATCTTAAAATACATCATTTTCTTACAACATTGGACAAGACAAAAGAAATTGGAGAAACAAGAAACATCAATTCCACAAGCTGAAATAGCCGTGGGGTAGGGGAAAAAGCATGCATGTCTGAAAATGAAGACTATGAGCCATTAACATTACTTGATCCAACTCTTATAAAAAGAATTGAAAAGAAAATCCCTCCTCAGGAAGATTTCAGTTTTTAGAAGTTTCTCATAAGCAAATTGCCAGCAGACACACCATTCACCCTCTCCCATCTCCTGAAGTCCCATGTGGATGTTTCTATATCATATTAAAGAGAGTATCTTCCTCGATGTCTGGGAGCACCAAAGAAACTAATGAAAAAAATAAAAGGCACACAGATACTACAAGCACCTCTAGCAAAAACCACAACCATTCAACACGTACTCAAAGTATATCTTACATGATGCTCAGGGCATTTGACAGACCCTGTTTATTGCTGCCAAGGAAGAAAGCCTCACATTTTAACAGAAATCTGGAAAAACTTGCCAGGTGCCTTCTCTCATAGAAGTGCTTATGCACTACACTGATGATGATCAAAGAAAGATCCAAGTGATGAGATTACACTCCAGTGGGCATGTCTAAGGAGGCAGCAAAAAATCACTATTGAAAGCTGGCTGGGCATGTTTAATTCTGTGCTTGAACAGAAGCTAGAAAATGGGATCTCAATCCTAATGATGGTCTCTCTGTGTTACCACAAAACCACTATTAAATAAAGAAGATGAGAGATAAACTGCTTTCCCACTTTTGCTGTCAAATAGGCAGTGGATGAGCTCCCTAAAAATTTACCTGCCATCTCTGATAGCTGTTACCAACAGTGATCCATCTAAAGAACTTCAGACTTGTCAAATGCTTTGCTTAAGCTTACATTTGGCTTGGGACCTCCTCGGATCACCTCCACTGACCTTCTTTGTTTTTACTGGAGCTGCAGAGTTCAGAAGGATGACTCTTTAGAATTCTTCTTGGCTTCCCTCACCAATGGCCAAAGAATACAAAAGTTTAGAAGGGGCGGGCGCTTAACTGCAACAGTGGCCACCTCCATCAAAGCTGACAATGCTGTAAACACAATGGAGTACACTGCTTTACAAACCATTGTCTCCAATGCTGCCATGTAACTGTAGCTTCTGATACTGCAGCTGTCCAGACATTCAACAAGATGGTAGAACAGCTCTTCTCCAAACATAAAATATTCCCTCACTGCTTCATAAGAAGAAAGGAAGTCCAACAAGGTGTTTCACTTACTTTCCTGGTTCTTGATGTCTTTCCACAAACCTATAAAGTTGTGAAGAGTATTATGTGGATTTTGGAGGGAGATCAATAGCTCATCACTGTTCTATTTGATTAGGTCCCCCTGTGAACACACCTTTTTTTGCATCAGCTTGTTTCTCTATTTTTTGAGCAAAATACCCTTTTCCTCCTCTTGAGTTCTAGATGGCTGTCCAAATAAATTAAAGAGAAGAATGTCACCATTTTAATTCATTCTCACACTTGATACCTTTGGGAAAGGCCATAATTATCACTGAGTATAACCAGTTATGCCTACAATTAAAAGACACTGAAAGCAAGATATACGCTTGTTTACAAAAATTAGCATTTATGCAGAGAAAATATTTTCAGTCCATAAAAACAGTTTATAATGCTCAAGGGTAATCAATTTTTATGTTCATACAATTAAAACTGTACAGCTCAGCATGCCCAGATACCGTTTTTGCAATGTTTTCCAGTAAAAATGATTGACTTGATAATAAACTATAAATAAACTTAAATTAGTATGCCATTATTACACTCATTAATTATTATTAGCACCCAAAGGCTTTTTAGGCATCTCCCAAAATAAGAAGGTGGATTAAACTCTTACTTGGTGGCAAATTATACAAAATGACACACAAGGGAACTAATGATGAAATGGGAAGGAAGATGGGAGAACACCAGTCAGATCACGTTTGTTCTGCACATTATGCACAACTGGAGGTATTAAAAAGGATGGTTTTTGCTACCATGTTTTAAACATTGTTACTGAATATCAGAAGTATAGCAATCTAGATGGAGCAAAAACTGTTTTGTATAAAAGATCTGGCCACTTTTTGAACCTGGTGAGAAACATATGCTGATTATATCTAGTAGGGTTACCAAAGCCTCATAGGGTGGGGGGAGGAGTCTCCAAGATGCTGAAACTTCTATGTGCTCAGCCATCTAGAGTCTAATGTGGCCAGGATCACTACAGCATTGTGAGCACTGACAAGGAACTAAAAGATAGTAACACACTCTCTCTCTCTCTCTCTCTCCCATTTCCAAGAATTTTTGGGGGGTGGGGAGAGATAAAAATTAAAAGGAATCTAGCTCCAATTCTTTTATTTTCATTGAATCAGGTCCTCTCTTCAGCACAGGAAAACTAGAAAGGATTGGCTTCCTCTTTGCTGAAAAATTACACACAAAGAGACCTTGCATGCTATCTTCCACCTTCGCAAATACAGGCACCAGAGTGGATGAGTTCTAGCCACAATCATACTTTGCAGCAGGTCCACAACCAAAAAACCAAGTGAAGGGGGACAAAGAGGTTAGGGGTGGTTCATGAGAGGACAGTGGTCCTGTGAGAAAACATTCTCTATTCATCAGAGAATTGTAGAACTGGAAGGAACCCTGAGAAATCATTGAGTCCAGTCCACTGCAATCATGGCAAGACCAATCACCATCCCTGACAGGTTTTTTTCAAAAATCTGTTTGCCCCGGATCCCTAAATGGCCCCTTTAAGGATTCAACTCACAACCCTGGGTTTAGCAGGCCAGTCTTCAAGGCACTGAACTATCCCTCCCCCTTACAACCACTCTAGGCAATTTATTCTAGTACTTAGCCACCCTACAGAATTAGAGTTGTGAAAAGTGCCCCCTCTGAGTACAGCAGTCTGCTCGCACTGAGGGATGTAGCAAATGAATCTGAATGTTGTCTGATGAGCCATATGGCTGGCAAACGGGAAGCTGGAATCTTGTGCACCACAAAGGGGTCTATTATAGTGACTTCTTCACTATTGTATTTGTCTCCTTAAGTCAGGACAGATTTTGTAAAGGACCACAAGGGCAATGAGGTGGCACACAAGGAAGACGAGGAACTGTCTCTTTATGGTTGAATAAAATTAGGAAAAGAAAAAGAAGTGGGCAAAGAGGCCACTGACACTAAGAGCTTTTGTCATAAGCACTTCCTGCTGCTGTATGTCATCTAACAGGTAGAACAGGCTGATTCATAGAGATGAAAGTGCTGAAAAAGAAGCATTTAAATGTTTCATGTTTGAGTCCAGGTTTTTGTCGGTGTTGTGTATGTCACTCTTGCATTACTTATCAGAAACAATATATACAGGAAACCAGACAAAGCATTGTGCTTATTTATGGTCTTTCAAGAACATGCTGAGTTGCCTACAGTAAATATGAGAGGTGAAGGATAGCATTAATGACAGAACTACAGCAAATGGTTTCACAAAACATCATGGCTACATACTGAATGGATATTCTGCATAACTGAAACCTATCTCACAGAACTGGAAGGGATGTTCAGAGGTCATTGAGTCTAGTCCCCTGTACACACAGCATGACCCATCACCATTGCTGACAGATTTTTTTTAGTCTATTTGCCTCAGATCCCTAAATGGCCCTGTCAAGGACTGAACTAACAACCCTGCCTTTGAGGCAGACTAATGCTCAAACCATTGAGCTATCCCTCTCCCACCCAAAATCCTATGGGAGGACTCACAAAATGGAGCAAAGATAGGCAACATTTTGTCACTTAAATCTCTGATGACTTCCTAAATGAATCATAATTGTCGAAGACTAAAATAAAATAAAATAAAAATCCTTTTATTTAGAACGTATGGTTTTCAGGTAGATGATCAAAAAATCTTGACCAGCTGATGTAAGTGAAGAGTTTTATCATTTTCTCAATAAATAAATAAAAATCAGGAACCAACAACAATATTTCATTGCATACCAAAAACAAGTGTGTTTGCCAAACGAAAGCTAATGCAAGTCAGCAAGTCTTGATCGGGCAATGGTAAGATGAATGATTCTGCCTCTTTTCTATTATTCATTATGGCTTTTTAATCTTGAATTCTAAACCAACAGTTACCAGAAATGGTACCTATGCTCAATTTATATATTATTATGACAGTCAGTTGTTTCTCTTATTCCTAAAAGCTACTTGAACAGAGGTTGATATTAATGCACTGACATCAAAAAGTTAGGTTTTGTGCTAGCTCCCACTATTGTATCATTTTGTATAGTATGGAATTTCTTTGCTCGCTTTCTCCAATGAGCAAGAACTTTAATTGTTAATTGTTAAGCTGATGCATTGTAGATAATTACTGATTGCTGTATTTGAAGTCTAAGCGATTGTAAAATGTGCCGTGGCTAATGCCCAGAAAGCCAAATTGGTATCAGGGATAATTATAGACAGTTTAATTGCTTTTGGAGTTTTAATTGGCAAAGTACACTGAGAATGAGAGGCAGAATCCAAGTGACAGGGTCAGCTAGTCCACTGTTTCTGAAACTTTGTTTTTAATAAATTACAAGTTTAAAACACTTATAAGTTCCCCAGTAACTACAATTTTCAGACCCCAAACATTTTTTCTAACATTGCAACACATTTGTTTAAACTACTTAATTGTAACTGGGTGGTTGGAAGAAACTGCCTATAACCAATGTTTTCAACCTGCCCAGACTACTGTATCCCTCTCAGGATTTGTCTTGCATACCCCAGGTTTAAACTACTTCTTACCAAATCAAACATACTATTACTGGCAAATTCCTTACTTTCTCATTTTACCATATTTTTTGTAAAATGAACAATTGGGATATAAATATTTTACTTACAGTTCAGTGAGACACTTGCCCTTGTATTTCCCTTGTGAAAAGTCCAAGCCTCAGGTGATGGGGCTGATGCATGTAACTTAGCTTCCTTGGTCCCCCCGTGTCATGGAACCTCAGGCCATTGCCCTGCCTGCCACCTCCTAATGCCAGCTCTATGCTTGAGACTCCCCATAACCCATCATTTAACCACTCCCAGGTTAAGAAACACTGAGCTAGCTGCGTTGAGTACCCCCAGAAGTACTCGTACCCTAGGTTGAGAACCACTGGACTAGGCCATGTAGGCATCCAAATTTGCTAGTTATAAGTTGATCTTAGGTACTGTAGGTACAGCCTTCAGGGACCAAGTATTCCTATACCAAATGGGAGACAGTTATTTTTTGGATAAAACTATTATTGCCTAGTGTATGTATTCAGCTCTTACTTTTGGCTGGGTCTATGCATGCCCCTTCCTTTTGAAAGGAGCATGTTAATGAGCAGGTTCAAAATATGCTAATGAGGCGATACAATGAATATGCAGCACCTCATTAGCATAATGGCGGCTGCGGTGATTCGAAAGTGCGGCTTTTCTAATTGCGCACCGCCCATGGAGACGGGACCTTCCGAAAGGACCCCCACCCAGTTTTCAAAAGCCATTCTTCCGATCACCAGATAGGAAGAAGGGCTTTCGAAAACTTGGGGGGGGTCCTTTCGGAAGGTCCCATCTCCACAGGCGGCGTGAGATTCGAAAAGCCACACTTTCGAATCGCTGCCATTATGCTAATGAGGTGCTGCATATTCATTGCAGTGCCTCATTAGCATATTTGAACCTGCTCATTAACATGCCCCTTTCAAAAGGAAGGGGCACACATACACCCAGCCAGCATGTTTATTTCAGTTATATACCTTACGCAGACATAAACTCTGCCAATCTTCTCTAAGCTCAGCTTTCTTTTGAGGAGTTTCTTTAGACTTAGTCTGGAAAGATCCCCAAAGCATCAATTTGAGCCTCTTCTGTGGTGTTTCAAAGGCTGAAGTAGTGGCAGCTGGAGCTCCAGGCTCTCTTGAAACATCAGGCCTGGGGCATCAGCCCTCTTTGCCCTCCACCCTCATCCCCGTCCTGCTCACCCAGACTGAATTTGCAATGTCAATCCAGAAGTTAAAGTCCCTCTGTACCATTATCACTCCCGTGTCATTCAGTTCCTCAGCTAGATTCGGGACTCAGATTCTAATGACTTTGGTTGTTCCCTCGAATCCTAGAAATGAGACGCAGAAACAACACGTTAGGTGGACGATGTCAAATGATGAGAGAGGTGTTGGTAGAACTAGAGAGTCTTACGATGCTATTACTTCAATAAGCCTATGAATATTGTATACTGAGAAGAAATCATAAGTGATAAAGACATTGAGCGTTAATGGCTATGATTGCCATTGTTTTTAAATCCTAGTCATTAGTAAATATACTTGGCAGTAAAACATCCAGTTAGGTGTATCATTTACCTTTTTCTTTTAAGTGTGTATTGGGACATCTCTGCCAATGCAGGATAGTTCCTCCAGTACCTTTTCTAGGTGTTGAGCCAATTTCATTTAATGTGTTCAAGTAAAGGGCCTTCAACTATCTCCCTAGGGAGAATATTCTGCAGTCCAATACTTCTCATGCCCAATATGTTTCTTCAGCTGAAATGTTACCTTGATTATTTTTTCACCTTTCACTTCTAGTTACATACCCTTTTGTACAACTTTAATTAGATCCTTTCCCTCTTCAGAGCTTTTCCCTTCAGCTATTCTTGTTCTTTACATTCTTGAATTTTCAGAGGAACTGCAGAGCCAGCTCTATTGTCAATTACACCTGTGAGATCCTGGAGAACCATGGGGCTTCCCAGGTGTAGTTAAGGGCGGAATTTGTCCTGCAGACTCTTTATTGCTGATCGAGATGCACAAGCCAGAAAGAGCACAGCTTGACTTTCAGATCTCATACAGAGCCAGCAGAGCTAGCAGTTGGAGAAAAGAAAACCATCTTTTTACTTGTAAACTGAACTTACTGAATGCAATATGCCTGGAGCCCTGCATCCTCCCTTTTACCATCTCTCTTTAGAGCAAAAGCATGCTTCGATATTACATTTTAAAAAGCATGGGCATTTGAAGATCTTACAAAGCTGTTCTTTCACCTCCTTAGTTTGAAAAAAAATTACTTATAATTAAAGGCTGCAAGGGAGAGAATTTCATTTTCCACCCTTTTGATCTTCTTGTGCATACTGAATTCAGTGGCATTCCCCAATGAGGTGAAGGATCTTTGTATGTACCAGTGACGTCTTGAAGCTATCAGATCTGTCATGGAAATGTTGACTGAGAAGAGTGTGTTAATTTCAGTCCTACTTATCCCTCACCACAACCATGTGTCCTCGCCTGCTTCTCTCCATCCCTTATACACAAAGGTCATGCCTTTCTTTGGAAGCTGTTCACTAACTAAGCTCAAATTTTTATTTTGTTTTAGTTGCCCAGGCAACAGATACACCTTCTGACTTATCATGACAGGCATGATAAGGAAATAATTTCCATAAATTTGCAATTGCTAAATTCTGCCTATGAGTGAACAACGTTGTAGTGATTCATTGTACATTCTGAAAACTGGCTGAGGACAGCTACAGGATGGAAAGCGTGATATTACTAGAATGTCAAACTTATAAGACATCTCAAATACATGAGTTGTGGTTTGAGGTGAGAGCTTCCATCCTGAAGGTATTGGATATCAGATTAAAAAGCAGTGTTACTTCAGAAGCTAAATGCAGTGTGATGTGCAACGGAGACAGCTGAAGAGTACAAGGCTTCCTGCCAGGTCCCTCAGAGCAGGAAATATTGTAAGTAATACAGAGTCTCTTGCTTCCCAGGAAGATTTCACTGACCCTCTGAGTCCTTTACTTTAGGCCCTGAAGAAAATACTGTACTTGTCAATTAGTTAAAAAAATAACCCTCCAAAACAACAACATTTTGCACTAAAGCACCTTCCATCAGAGCTTCTCATAGTGTTTCCTCCTCAACAAGTCACAGAATATTCTGTAGATAGGTAAAGTAATAGTATCCCTACTAGAGGGGAAAACAGAACCTCAGAAAGGTAGTGCTTGGAGTTGTGACACAGTGAATCAATGATATGGGCAGGAACCTCTAAACTCCCAAGTCATTACCTATCCATCACCACTGATATGTATCCCACTTTACCATCAAGTATGAAGAAAAGGTCTCTGACCCCCATGTAGGCTCATCCACCTAAGTTTACTTTGTGGGCTTCACAGGGACACATAACCCTTGTTCGGTTCTCCCTGCACAGGCATCGATTTCACCCTCTTCAAACACAGCTCGGAAAGTCATTTTGTAATACAGACAGCTATTGCTATCCCCCAACCAAACCATTTAGGACCATTCGGGGGACAGAAACAATGTGCATTGATTTAGAAATATACTAATGGCTACTTGAAGGGAAAATATTTGAAGAATAAACATGATGGACTGCTGGAACCTACCAATGGGGGTGGGCAGAAATGGCACAAAGGGCACGGCTGCCCCAAAGCCCAGTGACCGAAAGAGACCCAGGCTCCTAGCCACTATTGCTGCTACGTCAGCAACAGCAGTGGCCAGAGTTCCAAGCCTTTTCAATTGCCAGTGTAGGCCTGGGCAGCATGCGCCAAGTGGCACTAAAGGACCATCTGGGGAAAGCTAGCTCCCTGCCCCACCTTTTCTCCCTGAGGCTTTGCCACTTGCACAATCCCAGATCCACCCCCACCCCTTGCCCAGGGCCCAGCAAAGTCTTCCGACCATCCTGGCAGCGAGTGAGACAGAGAGAGAGAGAGAGAAATTACAGGAAGTCAGGGGAGCTCATAAAAGTTCAGAAGGTGCACAGTAAGACTTGTGACATTGAAAGTCATTGAAGATTGTGGGTATGCATACACAAGAGATGGAAATAACAGCAATTTTCCACTGATGAAAGTAAGCATTGGTCTAAGAAAAACTAATTTTGAAGCCAGGAACATAGAATAGTAATTTGTAAGTCTGCAATGAAGAATATATATATTTTCAGTGTTTTTTTCGTGCTGGTCCTTGGTAGTACTGAGTCCTGGCACCTCGGCAGCCCCAGCCACAGGACTGGCTAGGGGTGGGGTTAGGTGGGGTTGGTGGGGAGCCAGCTGAGTTCTGGCACCTCCTTTTTTATTATTATTTTTTATTATTATGAAAAAAGCACTGTATAATTGAGAACAGATGAAGGGTTAGATGCAGTGAAGAGTATTTAAATCAGGAGGACATGATGAGAATGCACACATCCAAACACAAAATCCTTGAGCAAAACCTGTTGGGGCTGATGAGATGAAACAAATAGAATCACGTTGGTGCACTTTCTTTACTCCAGCGGAAAACAGCAGGAAAAGCAGCAGAAAGGTTCTGCATTTTTCACCATATGAAAGTCACCCAAACAATCACTCTCAGTGACTGTAAAAGTCAGAGAGTCACAGTGTAAATTGGCATAATAGGTAAAAAAAGTGTTAAGTAGAGAGAGAGAGATATGGCAGCCTGAGAAATATGAGGAGAGATTAATAAGACTGGGACGTTTCAGCTTGGAAAAGAGATGACTAATCAAGGAAATGATAGAGGTATATGAAATCATGACTGGCATGGATAAACTGGTAGAAGAAGAGATATTCACTCTTTCCCGTAACACAAGAACTAGGGTTCATCACGTGAAATTAATAGGTAGCAGGTTTAAAAGCAAACAAAAAGAAGTACTTATTCACACATTCTACAGTCAACCTGTGGGACTCCTTGCCAGAGGATGCTATGAAGGCCAAAAGAGGGTAAAAAAAGAGCTAGATAAATTTATGGAGGATAGGTCCACCAATGGCTTTTAGATAGGACAGGCAGGAATGGATCACTTAGGGTGTGTCTACACTAGGAACTAACTTCAAAGTTAACTTAGAAGTTAGGCACTACTTCAAAGTAGGCACCAGAAAGTCTACAAACATTTTCCCTTATTCAAGGTTAACTTCGAAGTAGGGAGCCCAACTTTGAAGTCCTTACTCCATTCCTGGGATTGGAATAGTGCCCTACTTCAAAATTTAACTTTGACGTAGACTGGGTGTAGACTCTCAACTTTCAAGTTATTTTTGTAGCGTAGACACAACCTTAATGATTACCTGTTTATTCCCTCTGGGGCAACTGGCCACTGCCAGAAGACAGAATACTGGGCAAGATCGACCTCTGGTCTGACCCATTATAGTCATTCTTATTGGCTATGTCTATACTATAGTGATCTTTTGAAAAAAGTTCCTCTGGAAGAACTCTTTTAAAAAACCTTCTTTTGAAAGAGTGTGTCCATGCACAAAAAAGCATAGTGAAAGAGAGGATCGGTCTTTTGATTGACAGCATCCACACAGCGCCTACCTCTTTCAAAAAAATGGGCCAGGGATCAAAAAAATCCAGTGCCGTGAGGACTGCTCTTTCGAAAAAAGGGCCCGTGGAATGTCTACACACACTTTTTTGAAAGAAGCTTTTGAAAAGAGGAGCTCTGCCTGATCCATGAGTGGAAGACAGCTACCAGAAGAAGAGCTGCATTCTTTCGATTTTGGATCGAAAGAGTGCATTTTGTGTCTGGACGCTCCACCCCTTCTTTTGAAAAAGGGACGGATTTTCCAAAAGAACTCGCTAGTGTAGACCAGGTATGTTTACCCTCTTTGTTTTGTTATGCTGCTTATCAGTTTAGCCTTCAGTTGGAGTAATCATCTGTTTAAAATTATGCAAATACATAAATACTGGCAGAGTTAGGATGTTACAATGTAAATTCTTTGGGCCTTACTTTAACTAACCTAGAATAGTGGAGCCCCTTGTTGCTTATGGCCTTTAGTAGCAACAGTACAAATAAATGCCAAATATGAGAAAAGATGCACACATTATAAATCAATTGTAAGGAAACACTAACAGTGAAATCCTTGCCCATAAAGCTAGGATTTAAGATAGGAAAGATGACCTCAGCGGAAATTTGTGCTACAAATAAATTCTGATGGGATAAAGACCAAAAAGATAATGCCGAACAGTTATCAGATCCAAACTTCTTTGGCATCATTTGTACTTTTAAGGTCATGGCATTAGTCTCTGTACTAAATTTAGTTTCAGATGATAAAATGCGGGGGGTGTGGGGAGGCGCTACCAAGAATGACACACATTTGTCTTGGTCTGTTTTCATAAAAGAGGGGGAAAGTCCTTACCATAAAGTAGATGAAGTTAAATTATATGGACAAGAGAACACAACAGAACCCAATGTCTACCTCAAATGTGATATGCCTTTACAGCTTCAGGGAAGGACATCATCTATGACATATTATGCAAATCCACATACTACAGTATTTGTGACACCTTTGCTAAATGCTGTCTTGGATCATAGAACAAGTTGTCATACGTGGGGGGAAAAAGAGAAAAAGCAGTTTGGCCATGTCTATACTAGGGGAAAACTTCGAAATGGCCATGCTAATGACCAAATTGGAGAATACTAATGAGGCGCTGAAATGAATATTTAGCTCCTCATTAGCATGCAGTCAGCAGCAGCACTTTGAAAGTGCCGTGTTTCAATTGTGCACGGCTCGTCTACTTGGGGTCCTTTTTGAAAGGACGCCGTGAATGTAGAAATCTCCTTATTCCTATCTGCTGATAAGAATAAGGAGATTGACATTTTTAGGGTTCCTTTCGCAAAGGACCCCCATGTAGACGAACCACGTGTGTGTTAAACGTGGCACTTTCCAAGTGCCATGGCCAACAGCATGCTAATGCAGAACTGAATATTCATTTCAGCACCTCATTAGTATTCTCCGATTTGGCCATTAGCATGGCCATTTCGAAGTTTTCTCTGAGTGTAAACACAGCCTTTAATTTCGTACCTATTGTTATAGACAACCCCCTAAAATTATTTTAAGTGAAAAAGATTAGCGAAGAAAACATTAGTATCTTCTTCTCCCCTCCTCATCTAAGTTTATGCACATTTGGACAGTAAAAGTCAATTTCATTGTTTTGCAGGGGGTCAGTTATACCTCCTGTCTCACATATCTGGTGCAATTGCATGCACCGCTCATTTGTATAGGCCCTGTGAGAGGCTGTTCTAGTAATTAAAGCATGAGCAACAATGAACTCAAAATAGAAGCGTATAATGAGAAGAAGATACCGAGTCTCATGGGTCTTAATGTGTTTTGTTCTAGGGCCCACCCAAAAGAGACTCTACCAACATCAGCAAAGAGGCATGAAAACTTTTATGAAAATAATGAATCTGTATTCAAAGGGTGTCATATCAGTAAGTTTTTTAAATGTCAAAATAATCCAGTTGGTGGTGTTCCTTCTTATATTAAGACCCTAGTCTTTCAACACAAACAAAAATGTACTTTTGACAGCAATGGTCCAGGTTAGAAAAACGATTGGATTACTTTCTGGCAAGAAAATTAGTAAGAGAGAACTATTGTGTTCTTTGTGGCTAGAATGAGGAAGCTTGAATGAAAACAGCCAGCACAAGAATAGACAACTGGAAGCAAGGAAGTGATTGATAAGAATATGAACTCAGGGAAGAAAAAAGAAAAGGTAGACAACAGAAAAAGAAGTATATTAAAAATAGATTAAAAAACATAACAGAAAGGATAACAAAAATAGGCACAGTTCCCAAAAATGAGGAGAAAAGAACACAGAAAAGGGACAATGGATAAAAGTATCCCCCACAAAGAAAAAGCAAGCCATAGTACAAAAAGAGACAATTTATGCTTATGAATGCAGGTAAAACTCAGACCGCGCAATTCAGAACAGATGTGTCTGGTGTGACTCTGTCAGTAGCACCTCTACTCTTCAAATTCTCTACACTACATCTCAATTAGAGTTCTCAGGAAGAAGTGTGGTTGGCTTTGGGGAATGGTTGGGTAGGTGCAAATGTTTGTTGTGAAGAGATTACATTGAAATGCAGCATTTGATAAATAGTAAACCTGCATATGCCATGTCATCCATTAAGTTTTGTAGTAAGGTTTCTATTTTTTGAAAAGTCATTATGAGGTTCATTTTCAAAGTGTAGCATTGACTCAGTCTTGCAGAAATTCCTTAGCTGTTAATGGGAGTTACATGGCAAACAGCACACGAAGCTTTGATAATTTAGCGCTATATTTAGAAATAAAGATAAAGAGGATGTGTCATCTCAGCTTCAAATGCTCCTGAATAGAGAGTTGGGTTTGCCTTTTCTGACAGACTTCACAAAACAATATGGGCATTTTCAGGTTAACAGAACCTTTCAAAATCTGCAGTCCTATACCTTTGGGCCAGTTCCTATTCTCATTGAGGTCCAGGAGAATTTTGCAGTGGTTGTCACTGGAAGCTAAAATCGGAGCTGGGTGAAGCTGTAGGAGAATAGATACAGATTAAACCACTGGACATGTTATAGGTAACAAAATGACCATGGACCTATGAATTATTCTGTCTGCATGATTAAAAAATACGTGCTAGCTGGCAATACATCCATAAGACCTGATAAACTGTATCAGAGGAAAAGATTTGCAAGGAATTGAGCATTTAAAAATCATAACACTGTCCTGTCCCTAGAAAGTAAAAGTTCAGAATAAATCTAAAGGGGAAATATACAGCAGATGGACCATCAATACTATATGTTTATCATTTTTGTTATTGCATATTATATTATGGACTTTCTGATATCTTTAACATGGCCGTAATTAATGGCAGTGAACAAAAGATAGTTCAGCAGTGATTTGAGTCTTAATATAGGAAAACATGGCATATAGTCCAAAAGTCAAGGTTAAAATTAGACAGCGACTAAATACTAAATACATGTCAGATGATTCAGTGATTCGCTATGGAATATAGGTCTTTTAATTTTAGGAAACTCTTCAGTAGCTGAGTAACATAACAGAACTTCTTATGGAGTACAAGACTAATAACCAGTAAACAATAGAATAAGTATAATGTGACAGAGCCTTCATCTCTTACTTAGGGGACCTGCGCTTCCAGGCGGCTCCTTGTGTGCCTCAGAGAGGACCCTTTGTTGCCCTGGGGCTTCCCAATGGCAAGGTTCTCCCCTTACCCAGCCATTTTTATCACAGGCCAGTCCTGAGTGGAGGTGGAGTAGGACCCTCTCCACCAGTCTCAAGCTGCCCCAGTATGGTCCAAGTTGGGAACCCCTCCAGGGGAAGGGTGGGGGGAGTCCAGTCCCACCCGCTGCCCTGGACTCCAGCCCAGAGACCCTAGGAAGGAAGGGAGCTAGTGGGGCTTTCACCCCTACCCGACAGCAGTGACCTTTCTCTGGGCCTCTGCACCCACCACTTCCCTCTGGTACCTTGTGGCTGTTGTCACCCGGCTCCACTCTGTCATGTCATGCTCTGCTGTTCTCTCAACCCACCAGCCTCCTTCTCTCTGGGCACTGCTCTCTCCTCCTGTTGCCTGGGGAAAAGCTTTTGCAGAGAGCCCGGAGGTCTTAACTGGTCACAGGTGCTTGATTGCAAGCAGTGGCTGGCTGACTCTAACAAGCCCCAGCTGTCTATGCAGCCTGCATGTCTGCTCCCTCTGGGGGCTTAGGAGGTGAGCAACAAGGAGCTCCTCCAGCACCCAAAATGTTCACCCTCCATCAGGCATTTGTTGGCTGCAGCTTCTGATCTGCCACAATAACTTGTATGATAATTCTGATGACATTGCATTTCATGGCAATTATTTGTACAGCTAACATGATAATTAATTTTAAACATTAGATTTAAATAATATTCATTTAAAAATCAGCAAGTAAAATAATGTATTTCTAATTGAAATATGTACAAAAATTAGAAATTATTTGTGGCATAAAACAATATGTATTAGAATTAATTTAGGTACTAGAGAAATATTAAAATTAGGTAAGTGAGAAATGCAATGGCCAATGTAGTTACCATTCTATTATTATTATTATTATTATTATTATTATAATTGGTACTTCAGTGGTAACTACAAGTTCAAGTCACTGACCAGGGTATTGTGCAAATAATTCTATCCCTCCTACCAAAGCACTTACAATGTAAAAGTAAGACATGAGACAAGAGGGAAATACAGAAAGATAAACAAGGGAGCATAAGGAAACAATAGTATAGTTTTTCAAAGAAAGGGAAAAACATCAAACCAAAGACTACCAATCTTTCTTTAATCCACAATTTTGTGCTTTTTGCCCTTCCCACACTCTCAACCAGTTAAGAATGGCATCAGTCTTAACTCTGAATTCCCTGTTTGTTCTTATTTTGTGCAAAATCACCTTGACGTTTTAGATATATTGGGCTTGATCCTACATTCCTTTCATGTTCAAATTTTCCACTGACTTCATGAAGGCTGCGTCTACACTAGCCTCCGGCTTTCAGAAGAGGCATGGTAATGAAGGATTTCAGCAGACGCTAATGAGGCACTACCATGAACATGCGGCATCTCATTTGCATTATAGCGGACGTATGCGTTTCAAAAGTGCTGCTTTCGAAATCCACGCTTCCCATTCAGACAGGGGCCTTTTGAAAGGACCACTGGGACTTTGAAAGCCCTTCTTCCTCTTTGGTTTTGGGAAAAGGGGGCTTCTGAAGTTCGGGGGGGTCTTTTTGAAAGGCCCCTGTCTGCATGGGCGGCATGTGTTTCGAAAGTGGCACTTTTGAAACGCACGCAGCTGCCATTATGCTAATGAGGTGCTACATATTCATGGCAGAGCCTCATTAGCATCTGCCAAAATCCCTCATTACCATGCTCCTTCCAGAAGGAGGGGACTAGTGTGGACGCAGCCGAGGTGATTTAGAACATACCCAGAGATGTCTCTTTTTTTCTCTCCTGGTACAGACACAGTCCATGGATAACATTAACTGGAGTTATAATAGTGCTTGGGGCGGGGGGGGGAACACACCCTCCATGCTGTTTGTCTGCAGTAATTTTTTATGATCCAGGGAAACATTACTATTGATTAGATTTTCATTTTGGATAAGCTTCCTTTTTTAGCATATTTTCCTTAATGTCTAATGAGAGTTCAAGGTGTGTTTGATTATTAAATGCTCTTAGTGTTTTTTTTTTCAATTTCATCATATGATGAACATCTATTTAATATGAGCAGGATCACCTGCCTTAATTACTACAGAGATTAGCAAATCTATTCTATGCTCCAATGGCTTCATGTAGTGTTGTTTTAGTGCACTGAAGTGCATGTAATAGATTGAGTCCCCTGGTGTTTACAGACAGCTGATTACAAAGTATTTGCACACTTGATATTTTTGACCTTGTCCATAACAAAATCGGAAATGATGTGCTGAGTCACTTTCAAATGATAAAACTTCTGAGCAACAAAGTGAACTCAGCTCCTTCCAATGAAAGTTTTCAAACTATAAAATGGGAAGGCTATTCCAGATTTATAGGAGGATTGTTTCAATTAGTTTCTTAAATAAACAAATTTACCACACATCTTCCTGTTGCAGCTCTTCCTGCTTTATTAGAATTCAGGGGAAAAATACATCATCACCATTGTTCCTTCAAACTGAAGACCAAACTGAAAACCCAAGTCTTGAGGAAAGTGCAGATTATAAGCATTCTACTTTCCAAAATTTAGAATGATTTGGGTGTAACATGGTACTTCACTAACTCCAAAGATACAAGGGAGAAGGCACAATACCACTTAGCTGCCTTTTGACATGGGTTAGTGTAGGAAGGGTTTCCAGGGCAAAAAGAGAAAATTATCTAAGAAATTGCAATTATTCAAAAATTAGACAGGGTCCTCCATCATTAGAGCCATTGATTAAACCCCTGCCTCAAATCATGGAAACTGTGGTTATCATTAGTTTTTGAACGTTGGTTGAGAATTGAAACAGTGAGATCTGGCAAAATTATTTCTTCTGTTACATTTCTCAGAAAAGACCCCCCCATTTGCTTAGAGGGAAAAAATATAAGTTCAACTTTCAAAAGGTGGGAGAAAAACCTCAAGAAAGTTTGTGCAAGAAGTTGACAGGGAACAGGAAATAGAAACCAATAGGCGATGCCATAGCTTTTAATAAACCAACAAACTAAGGGATAGTACACACTAGTCATGTATCCATGTGATTTGCCCATGATCTTATTTTGAATCAATGGCAAAGATGGGAATTGATCAATATTAAAATTACAAAGGCTGAATTTTAATGTTTATCTGTAAATCGTTTTCTGCTTTTCCTTTTCCTTCCTATGAAACACATATTAGTGAAACTTATTCCATGTGTAGTAATGTATCATTCCTGAAACTGTTCAGGTGAAAAGGGCATGTGTATTCGGAGTACTTTGGGATGGGACTTGGTTGCAATATATGCCTTGGTTGAAACTGCCTGGCAAGGACAACCAAAGTTCCCTCTAATCTTTTCCATTCATATATGGTTTCTTCCATCCATGTGCAGAACATATTTGCACTGAGGCAGGTGTGAATGTGTACCACTAGCAGAAACAAAACGCCTAGCTGTGGGTTCTCTGCTAATCAGCTGGGTAGCGCTGGAATTTCTCCTGTGCAGATGCAAAGGTGCACAGCTCCCAGGGAGCAGCAGTAAAGTACTCATTCTGTGAAGTCTCTGGGACAGGGCTTATCTGTATGCTAGTTAAGACAAATAACAATGAAGCCACGATGGCTGCTTGGTTGTCTTTTATGTCAGGTTTGGCAGAATTCAATTTATTTTATTTAATTTTATAATTTCAACAAACAGTATCAATTATTAAGAACTTCTAAAATTTGTACTTATTTTAAACTTTCCCAGTTTCACAAAATTGAGTTTTAAGCTTTTTTGAGTTATCAATTTCTATTTTTAGAGTCATGGGAAATCAGACAATAATTATTTAATGACAGTCAACACTGAAATTCAAACAGTCAAAAAACTTACCACCATTAAAATACAAATTGTCAGCATCACATGTCAAAATATATGAAGTAAATACCCTTAATTCCAACTCTACTAAGCTCTGAAGTAGCATTTTTTCCTTCCTTTTCGTATCTGTACATTTCAATTACCATTGATGGAAACATTTTTCAACAGTTTGTATGTGTACAGTGAAATCAATGTTTACCAACATTTACCAATAAAAATCTAATTCTTCCAAGCCTAATTATGTACCACCACAATAGAAAAACAAATATTATGAAAGAGAGTTGCATTTTCATATTGCCCATATGTGGGCTGCAGTGTCAGTACTGTTAACATGTGATTACACATTCGTTATCTAGAAAACATCTGTGATCACTTATATCACTTCAATTTTCAACCTTAATATCGGGCTTGGTTATAAGCAGAGCAAAAGGAATGAATACTGTTACTGAAGTACTCACCAGATGGTGCTCTTGTGCAGGGTCCTACAAGTTTTGAAACAAAAAGCTGTCAAGTAGCACTTTAAAGACTAGCAAAAGTGCTACTTGACTGCTTTTTGTTTTGATAGTGTATAGACTAGCACAGCTCCTTCTCTGTTACTGTTCTACAAGTTTTGGTGTGCGTGATGTGTTGTGCTTTATTTTTCTTACAAGCAACAATATATTATTAGTTTTGTGGCTGAAGGTTCTCTAGGGGTGGAGCAAACTATGATGAGCTGCAGAGGAATACATATTAGCTCAATCTGTCTAAGATTTGGTCTACACTACAATAATGAGTTGAAATAATGCAGCTAAAATTTCACTTTGTAGAGCTGTGTCTACACTAGCAAGTTCTTTCAAAAGATTTTTCAAAAGAAGGTGGCTCTTTCGAAGGAGCCCATGGATCATCTACGCACAAGAAGCGTTCTTTCAAAAGTAAATCAAAAGAATAAGGCACTCCTTTAGAAATCACTCTTCCTTTCCCATCTCAGGAAGAGTGTCTCCTTTCGAAAGCTTCTTTTGAAAGAAAACTTGTATAGATGCTCCGCAGGGCCCTTCTTTCAAAAGAACAGTCTTCATTTTCTATCCCTAGCACATTCTTTTGAAAGAGCGGGGGCTAGGTGGACACCCTATTTCAAAAGAGCAGATCACTCTTTTGATTCACTTTTCTGTATGTAGACGCACTCTTTCAAAAGAAGCTCTTTCGGAAGAACTTTCAAAAGATCTCTGTAGTGTAGACATAGCATAAGTGTCTACATACAAGGTTGTTTCCACAGAAGTAAGTCACCCAGTATGCTGATCTAACAAACACTTCCACAAGAATTGTAGCACTTTAGTCAATGTGTTTGAGCAATACAGAATCTGTAGGCACTCAGCATTACTTACATTAACTATTTGCTCAGTTTCACGCGGTGCTCACAGTTGGAGTCCTGACACCACAGAACTGACAACCTGCCCCACAAAGGTGTCTCAGCTTCAGCCCTCAGACCTGAAGAAGTGGGAATCCAGCTGAGACCAATGAGGAACTGTCAGCTTGGGCTGCTGGCCCCAAGGCCAGGGGGCCTCCCTTTGTTAATTCCCTCAATACTAGACACAGGCAATTGCTCCCAGTGAGGACACATGCCACTGACGGAGGGGACATAGTGCAGACATGAACCACTGCTATAATTATGATAGTGGCTGCATGCCCACTTAATTAAGGTTGGCCTAATTTTGTAGTGTAGCCAACGCCTGCCTGAATAGAATTTAATTCTTGTGACAGAGTTTGTCCCTGAGAAGTGGGCATGGTTGTTGGGTTGCAATTCTGGAAAGAAGAGATTTCCACGATGTTTGACCACCTCTGCTCCTGGGGTGGGAAATCTGTTAAGTAAAACAAACTAACAATATACCCTACATAACTGATTCCTCTTACAATAAGATGCTGACCTGTAAGATGTCTATTATCACTCAGTACAAAGCTGAATCTATTATGAACATATATCTCAGCCTCTCAGAGTGGCAAGGGTGCTGCCTGTAATAGCAGAAAAGACATTTAGTCAGCCAACAGAAATGTTAAATACTGAAAAAGGTCATCGTAGCATGTTTCACTACACTAATTCCTATTATACAGGAAAGACATTCTGCATTGTAGAGGTGTGCAATGAACAGGAAATACCTTAATATTAACTTATTCTCCTGACTAAGACTTTGTTTGTTTCTTAGTCACACAAATCTCATCTTCATCCATTCCCTATTCATGTTTTCCTTAAAAATATACCTATCCTTCTTTGGATGTCATATGCTCAATGAATTCAATTTTCAGCTGGTATATTTTGCAGATTTGTGGATGGGCCTTTGCACAGATCCTCCTCCTAGAACTATGAAAATCACGTGTCTCAGCATTGTTTTTCTAATTGTAGGCATCTGCTTTATGGCACATGAGACTCCATTACACAGAAATGATTAAATAAACAAATATTAACATGGCCAGTTTAATGGCAACTGCTGTATTTTCTGCTATTTACAAAATAGTGTTTAGATGTAACAGTTTTCTCCTGTGCTTAGAAAAGAAAAATATCTATGACGACTGCTGACAGATGTTGACTTTTTATTGACTTCTATTGCAGATTTCCACTTAAAATGAGGGGTTGACTTTTTCCCCTCCATTATCAGGCTCATAATTAAAATGATATTTATTTAGAGTCTCAGTGTATTAGACAGTAAAGTCTTTACAAACTACAAAAGACTTCTACTCACCATTAAAATCTGGCAAACCATTGGGTAGTAGTTGACAGTTTTAACAGCACACAGAAACATTACCCAATGGCTTTAGAAGAACAAGTGGAAACTATGATGTCTTTATATCTGATCACAGATGGAATTTAGTAAGTACCACATAGTTACTAAAACTGAATTTTTTCTGGGAGGACATGTCTACACAGCAGCCTTATTCTAAAATAAGATATTTCAGAATAGCTATTCCACGAAAGCTTATTTCAAATTAATGCTGCTACACACAAAAGTGCATTTAGAAATAGCACTTACCTATTTCAAAATACAGCCTCTACACACACAGCCTGTATTTCAAAATAAAGCCATTGGACATACTACGGCTTATTTTGAAATAGGCTCCATTCCCTCTCTTAACAGCACCTATTTTGAGATAGCTATTTTGAAATAGACACTAATCTTTAGCTGGGTCTACATGTGAGCACTCCATCAAAAGGCCAAAAATCGACATATGGAGGTTGAAATAGCAGCCATTGAAAGGGAGAGTCCACAGGGTAATAGCAGATCAATGGGTCAATCCACCCTTTCGAAGGGCCTCCGTGGTCTTTCAAAAGAGAACATCCAAATGGCTCCAAGTGCTGCTTCAGAAGGAGAAAGGCAGGAAATGCTGTGGATGAGGTCCCATAGCCCACATGCCCTTCCAGGGCTGCAGCAGCTGCTCCCTTAAAGGGCCCCTCCCTCCACCAATCGAGTGCTGCCCACCTGATCCCAGCTCGGCAGAGCTCACTTGTGTCTCGGAATGGAGTCCCAGCAGCTGCTTCTTGCTGAGGACACTGTTATTATGGATGCCTTTCTGCCAGTGCTCTGCACTGTCCCCACAGCTGCCCCACATCTATTCAGGTGGCTGAGCAGTCCCCCCAGGGAGGTGGGGCCCTCCCGCCCAGGACACTGGTGACTTCCACCCCCTGGGTACCAGGGCACCTCTGGAACCACCCCAGCAGCACCGACTGGTGGGACAGCCTGGTGCTGGGCGAGTGGAATGAGGAGAGGTGGCTGTGGAACTTCTGTATATCGAGGCAGACCTTCAACCAGATCTGCCACTGGCTTGCCCCCTCACTCCAGCACCAGGACACCTGCATGCAGGCACCACTCACCCTGGAGAAGCGGGTCGTGATCGCCGTCTGGAAACTGGCCACTCCAGACTCTTACTGCTCCATGGGATAACAGTACGGGTTACATCGGGGCCATACTTATGGAGGTAAGGCAGGCCCAGCTCACACACCCCGCCCATGGAAGGGTGGGGAGGATGGGGCGAGGGGAAATCCTGGCTGCAGGGGCCAAGGGGGCAGGCTGGGAGGGGGCAGGGGGCAAGTCGGGGCAGATGGCCTGCCATGCCCTCATGGGAGCACGCTCCCCTCCCCTCCCCATGCAAGTTGTCAGAGCCCTCAAGACGATGCTGCTGCACAGGGTCGTGTGTCTGGGAGATCCAGATGCCATCATCGTGGGCGTTGAGGATGAGGGCTTCCCAAACTGTTTCAGTGCCCTGGATGGCACGTACATCCCCATCCACACCCCAGAACACAGTGCCAGCCAATACGTGAACCAAAACGGCTACCATTCGGTGGACACTAAGGATCAGTTCACAGACATCTACATGGACTAGGTCAGCCAAACCCGTAATGCCCGGGTCTTCCAGAAATCCAGGCTCTGCTGGTGCACGGGGACCAGCACATTCATTGCCCAGCAGGAGACCCCGGTGGAGGGGGACATCACCATGCTGCTCTGCATGATGGCAGATGCGGCCTATCCCCTCCAGCCTTGGCTCCTGCAGCCATACATGGGACATCTTGACCCCACACAGGAGGCGTTCAACCAGCACCTCAACCACACTTGCAATGTCATGGAGCGGGCCTTCGGGCACCTTAGGGGATGGTGGAGGTGCCTCCACGTGAGGTTGGAGGTCGGGGTCCTCAACAAGCCCCAGGTGGTGGGTGCCGGTTGCGTCCTCCACAACATTGTGGAGGGTACTGCCGGTGGGGGGCACTGGGGCAGGCGCCAGCTATGAGCTGTCAGGCACCGCCCCCATCTGACAGGCCCACCAGGATGGCCTCCATATTAGGGAGGCCCTCAGACAGGCCTTTGTAGATAGTCACCTGTGACCCACATCCATCCCCCCCATGCACTTCTGCCACCCCCACCAGCACCACACACGCACATCCTCCACCCACCTTCCCTCCCTGAGGAGCACAGCACTAGGGGGCATATGTAAAATAAACATTTATCCACAACTGAACAGTACATGCAACTATGTACCGGTGGAGAGACAGACAGTGTGGAGGGAGGCTGGGGGGCTCTGAACATGAAGGGGGTGGGGGGGCTCACTACAGGGCTGAGATGATGGGCCTCAAGACCCATCAGCCCCAGGATCCTCTGCCTCCCCTCGTGCGGAGTCCCTGGCGGGATGACGGGGGAGCATCGGCACGTAAGGCTGGGGGAGCTCAGTGGGGGGACAGCCGGGGGGTGGGCCAGGAGGTGGGCAACATTGGCCCCATACTCCTGGAGCACCATGCTGATGCCCTCCAGGGTGGTCAGCAGCCTCTCCCTCCCATGCTGCCCTCTGCCAGTCCAGGTCAGCCTCCACAAGCCACAGGTGCCACTCAGTCACCTCGGCCTGGCAGTGGCTGGCTGGGTCATCTTCTGCCTGGCAGGGGGCTCTCTGGCTGCAGCCCCAATGGCGCGCAGCATGGGGTGGGACCTGACCACCCTCAACATCCATTGGAGGGCTCTTCCAGCCCATGGATGGTGCAGCTGTATGGAGAGAGGGACAGTGTGTTGGTAATGTACTATGGCCTGGGGGGATCTGGCTGTGTGCCACCCACCCCCACAGGCTGGGTATCCCATCTGATGGCATGGCAGCCAGGAAACTTCTCAGATGCATGGGTCTTCCCAGCCTGTGGTGCGTGGTCCCTGGTGCTATTCAGTCCTGACTGGCTGCTGCCCCGTATACGGCTCACAGCGCTGTCTGCTGGGGGGTGGTTGCAAGCCATCGCCAGCAGGCTGCCATGGGGTGCCATGTACCATGGTGGGCAGGCATGTGCGCAGGCCTGGGACCACTGACGCATCGCCCCCATCCTATGGAGTGGGTGCATGCCCCGCTGTGTACATTCCAAAGGGTCCCTCAGCGACATACGGGGATGGCTGGCTCCCAGTCACCCAGCTGGACAAGTGGGAGGGGATGTAGATGGTTAGGTCCCCCTCCTCACTCGACCACTTTTTGGTGTCGTTGGTGCTGCTCCTCCCATCTGGCTGCAGCTATTTCAAATTTATTTTGAAATACACAACACAACTGCTGTGTATTTATTTTGAAATACACAACACAAATTTATTTTGAAATAGCAGTTGTGTTGTGTAGACAATGCCATAGTTATTTCAAAATAACTCTGGGATGTAGACGGACCCAGAGACTTAGGCTAACTTAGGCCCTGATCCTGAAATAGCTAACACGCACATTTAACTTTATGTACTGTGTATTGTCAGATTGAGGTCAATATGATTAGATGCAAAAACAATATAGCTAAAGTATATGTTAGCCTTTGCAGGGTCACAATCATGCTTACTCACAATGAAAGTGTCACAAGAACTTTAACGACCTCAAATGATTATAAACACACTTTTATACCCAGTCTGAAAGAGGATAACTAAGACCACAGTGGTCCTGACACCAGATCATGAATGTATTAATTCAGTGAAAAGACTAGCAGCAGAATCACCAATGGCCATTCACAGAGAATTTCGAGAGTTTCACAGAGGTCTCCCAGCCAACTGCAAAACAGGCTTTGCTTATTAGATCTTACATGCTCCTATCCTGGGCACATATATCTTCAGGCATAATTCAGCTTTTCTATTGTATAAGACCTTTACACACCAGTTCAAATAAAAATGTCAGTGAAAATGCCACAGTCATTACTCTGAAAGACTTGATCTACCCTGGATGTGGCATTCTGAAGCCAGTATTAATGCAAGTAGTGTTATGTATTATATATGTGTGGGCATCACACATACAATTAATATAATAAAAAAAACTTTAAAACTTGTATATTAATAAAGTTATAGCTACATTATCTATTTAAAACATATATTCCTATAATGATCTTTGTAAAGTCACCAGCCATGGTGTTTTTTTCCCTTAATTCTCCATGAATGTACAAAGGAGCTGAAGATACTTCTTTACCGTGAATGTTGCTAGGAAAGTGTTAATATTCCCTTTTGCATCTACAAGAAGCAGGGTTATCATTTAAGCTTTTGCTGACTTTGCAACTCACTTGCCTCAAGTATTAAGTGTATGTAATTTTCCTAACCATGGGGTATCCATTTATCAGATTTGATACTGAAAAGGAAAATCTAACATTGACATCTCTGCAAGAAAGTGTGTTACTATAAAAAAGGTTATTCAGATTAAATATGGCTAAGAAAAACAGTAAGTTATCATCCTCGACTAGCAATTTATGCTAATAGCCACTATCATTTACATTAATGAATAAAAGGTACTAATGAAAAAGACCAGCAAAGAAATACCTTTTGACTCTGCCAAATAAAAGGATCTTTATACCTACTATATAGTCATGAAACATCCTTTTCTCCCTAATCACCATAAAATAAATCACTAATATTTATGGGTGGGTTCTCAGAAGACCAAATTAATTCCTAAAATATTCATTTGCAGATTGCATGCAAATTTCACTAGCATGTTTACTCCAAATGACAACTATAAACAATTCATAAGAGGTAGAGAATAGAAAATAGTCAATTGATATTTTTATACTTAATGAAACCATGAAAGTTTAAGCAAATATATAGGTTTGTCATGCAAATGAAATAAAAGAATGAACCTTTACACAATGAAAAACAATGAACTCAATCCTTGGACCAAATTGAGACCTGCTTTAACTTCAGTGCCTATAAGCTGAAATTGTAATTTTACAAACACATGGATGCAATAGTACAAACCATGCCATTAAATTATTTGTTAGAATACTGCTCATTTCAATAAATCTGGCACCAGTGCGTGCTGTGCATTTGTGCAGCCACTCAAGACAGAGTCACATGCTGCCCAGCTTATTAGCAGAGTGCTCACAGATAGCGGGGTTTTTTGTTTCTATTGGTGCACATCCACACATGCCTTGGTGCTATTCTGCACATGGATTGAAATGATTAGAAAGAACATTGATGGGAACCTTGATGGACTTAGCTCTCTCTTCTCAGAGCAACACGGTCTTTGTAGTTTGACTTAAGTAAGAGCAACCTGGGACTTCATGAGTTCCAGTAATGGAACAGAAGAGTATATCACCTTAAAAAATCTGACCCATTTCATTACTACTCAAAATTTGAGATTTTGACATACACTCCAAACCTTTTAGAATGCTAGTTTTGCAAGTAAGATCACAATGAATTTCTGTGGTCTTCATGATGCTGTGAAGTCCAGAAGTATTTTATAGAAGCTTTGAATTTTGGATTCAAATTTTAAACTTCAACAGCTATTCGGCTACTGTGACTTTCCCCCACAAACCAAACCATCTTCAAACCATCCATGTACTACCCTGGCTCTATATTCTATTCCTCTTCAGCATGTGTGAAAGGGCACTAAGGCTACTCACGTTCCCCTTCACTGAGGAATGGGAGGTCAAGAGCCTACCTCTTCACAAGCCGCAGCTGAACTCCACAGGAGATTTTTGCTTTTCCCCCAGTCACCAGGGCTTTGGAGCAGAGTTGGGTGAGTGACTGATACTATGCTGATGTTTACATGGACACTCTGGTAGCTACTCAAATTCTCATACAGGAGTAGCACTCAGAGAGTGCACTACCACCTCCATCTTAAGTTCAGGGCAGATCCTTCCAGATTATACCTACAGAATTCCTTGGAATCCATTTGGGTTAGGAGCTTGGAATCCTATTTTTACTTTAAAGTACAAGGAGATGCAGATCATTTTCTCTGCCCTCTCCCTATGTGGTTAGCATTTGTGTGAATATAACTATTATGCAGCAACCAGATAGAATAGCAGAGGGTAAAGAAAGCATTGGTTGTTGGTAGGTGGCTTAAAAATCACCAATCTCGATTTCAGTCACAGTAAATGTTAAACTCTGTTATGCAAAATACGGATTTTCTTTTAAACTAGCTTAAGACAACCAGTTCCACAAAACAGAGAAGAATAAAACAATAAATGGCCAGTCACTGCATGGTTCCAAATAATTTAAAATGACGACTACAGAGATTTTGTCTTACTTTGAACACTTTGGGATCTCTCCCAGAGGACAGATATTTGGGATAATAAAGGAAATGTACTTTCTTTCCACTGCAAACACAGGAAGAGTTGAAAAGTTCAGTATTGTACACACCTCCAAACTTGTGATTGGACATGGATTACAGATTAAATATGATTATTGTTCTAAAATTTAAGTAGAGTACAGATTACACCTCTCTCGTCCACCACGGTCAGGACCTGATTGGTCCCAGACAAAAGAATTTGCAGGACCAGGGGAGGTTTCCTGCCACTGAACCCCAAGCCACCAAACCCTCCCTCTGTGCCAATGAGCTGCTCACCCTTTTGGTGCTGGGTGGGTACCCTGGCCTACAGTACCGCTGGGGCTCCCACCCATACATCTAGGGCTACTGGGGGATATTGGCTCCAAGTCTGGCCCTGCAGGGCTGCCAGGGCTGCGGCTCCAGACCTGAGAGGCTACCCTCAGCTCCACTCCCCAGGATGGGGGGAGGAAGGGGAAGTAACCTCAGGCAAGCCAGCTCCTGTTCTGGCTTGACAAGCTGCCTCCAGCCCTGCAGGACTACTGGGGGATGCCAGACAAGGCCCTGCAGAGCTATCTCCTCCATGCCCCACAGGGTTGCTGGGGGATGCTGGCTCCTGCCCAAGTAGCTGCCTCCCATGGGGCTGCCAGGGGTGCTGGCACCAGCCCCCAGAGCTGCTGGAAAACATGGACAGCAGCTTGCCCTCCTGCCCAACTTTCTGGTCCAGGAACATCTCTGGCCCTGCTGAACAAAGAATGTTGCTAGACCAGAGAGGGCCAGTTCAGGAGGTGCAATCTGTACAGTAGACAAGCCTAACGCCCTACACAGCAAAGAAAGACCTCCTTCCTGCACCCAACATCTTATAATCTAAACTGCGCATGATAAAACAAATACAGTGATGGAGCTAGGAGTGAAGGGCAAAGAAAGGAAGAAGGAAAAAAAACAACCAAACAACTAACCCAAGGCTCTGGGATGCTTAAATACACAGCAGACATCATGTTAGTTCCTAGCTTTTTTTGAAAAAAAAATATGATCAACTGATCTAAATCGACTCTGCTGGCTGGAGTAAATTATACTGAAGGCATGAATGAAATGGGACAGAACAACTTTCCAAAAAAACAAAGGGGCCTCATTAGATTATCTGAGAGAGTTATGCTCATAAATCTATGAGCTAATATATAGTTATAACTATGAAAATCTGGGAGCTGTACACCAGGGAAAGCTGGTGTCAGAGAGACCATGCAAAGCTCTTGCTTGCAAATGGAAAAGAACCTCTCTCTTCAGAGATTTGTTTTCTTCTCCAGTTCAGAAAGTCACAGAGCTCCATGACCAGTGTGTATAACGAGATTGTTTTTTCTTAATATTTTGAGTGTTACTGCGGTTCGCTTGTCTTGGTTTCATTTAAATAATGCAGGTGTTCCAACAGTGGAAAACATTTGCTGCAACATTTGAGTGTTTAAATTAAACTCATGCCAGCAGTGGCTGCACCCTTTTCCCAGGTACCCGTGTACAAATGATACAATTAGCACGAATGCTCTCCAAAAGTGCATGGTAAACTTACACACTTAAAATGTTAATCTGAGGCACATTTGAAATTCATTTCCTGCAAGGCTTCACAGGAGAAAACTTATTGCTGTAGTTACAATCACCCAGTCAGGGAATAGAAACACAATTAAAACAAACAATGCAGTTGAAAAAGCAAGCCATACAGCACACAATATTCACTAAAGAAAAACATCATTGAATAAACTCAGACAAACACATTAGAGATAACTGTTAGATCCTTTGAGGACATTCCAGGAAAAAGAGGCAAAATTAATAAACCGTGTTATGAAATTATGAATTATTAACTCAGTTCTATTAAATACCACCTAAAAAGCCCTTCTGCATGAACCATGTTTTAAAAGATCTGCAAACTATAGGTTAGGTATCTTTGAATTTCAAGTAATTTTGATTTAGACCTCAAACCTAACATAGAGACTGTGAAGGGAACATTTCCTAATCAGTGAATCAGATTAATTGCAAGAGTATCTTATTCTGAATCAACATAGATGGTTGCAGAAAAATTAAGCTGCTTCCACAGACAGTTCAGAGTGAAAATCTTGAAGAAGATGGTCAGACACTTTCTCACAATATTATCTTACAAAACTTAAAAATACTTGCAAATTGAAGAGTCGGTAGGAAGACTTCTTTAAAGTGCATAGTAGTTCTGTTTCTATGTTGAATAATGAGGTTGTCCTGAATGAATAATGACTGCTCACGTACTTTTATAACATTTCAGAGCAATCTCAGGGTTTTATTTTACTTCTCCCATAGCACTTTGGACAGTTTCACAAGCTACTACAGTTTTTTTCTTAATCACACAATCTCAGAAATAAGGTTTAGAAAGAACCTCAACAGGTCATCAAGACACAGCCCCTGAGCTAAGGCCTAGAACACAGGTGTTGTTTGGACAATTGTTTTTTGGAAAACTCCAACTATGAGGTTTATATAACCTTTCCTTAGAATCCTATTCGGAAACTTAACTATTCGTATAGTTAGAAAGTTTTGCCTAATATCTCAACTAAATACAGTTTACCACAGATTAAGCCAGTCACATTGTGTCACACTTTCAGTGAACATGCAGATCTTTTGATTGTTGTTCTTTTTATAGAAACCCTTAACTTATTGGAAGACTTATCAGTTTTCCCTTTAGTCTTCTTCTTTCAAGAATAAACATACCCTATTTTGATTTGGTTTGGTTTTTTATATTTCCACACAGGTCAGGTTTTCTAAACCTTTTGTTAGTTTTGTTGCTTTCCACCGGATGCTGGACAATTTGACCACATTTTTCCTGATGTGTGCTCCCGAAAACTAGACACAGCACTTCAGTTAAGGTCTCATCAATGCCAGCTAGAATAAGACAATTACCTCCAACGTCTGAAATACAACAGTCCTGTTAACGCACTCCACCAAGCCTTTGCAGATGTTTCTCATTTTTGGTTTCTATTCAATTCATCATCCACTTTAGCTCCCAGATCCTATGAACAGTACTACTCAGCTAACCAGTTATGCTAGTTTGTAGTCGTGCATTTCATTTTTCCTTCCTCAGTGTAGTACTTTATATTTCTAGTTACTGAATTTCATCTTGAATTCAGATCCATCATGGGGGACTGGGACAGGCCCTGCACTGTCTGGGGAAGGGCCTGGGGCTGGTACAGTGCAGGGGGGCTCCACTGGGGAATTGTGCTGAGCCCTGTGTTGGACGGGGGGGGCGGGGTTAGACACAGTGCCAACGGCTCCCTCAAGGGGCTGGGCTGGACCCAGTGCTGGCTTGGGGAGGGGGTGGGGCTAGCACGGTGTGCATGGCGGGTGGTAAGGAGGGGGAGAAAAAACCATGGTAGAACCTTGCCCAGACAGACAGAAAGATGGACACAGCAAAAATAATATATACGATTCTCTCCACTCCATTATCCAAGTCATTAATGAAAATATTGAACAGTACCAGACTTGTAACTGACCCTGGACCCATTAAATATGCCCTCCCAGACCTAGAGAGTGAACCATTGATAACTACTCTTTGTGTGTGATTTTTCAACCAGATGTACACCCCTTTACTGTAATTTTATCTAGCTCACATTTCCCTAATTTGCTTATGAGAACATCATGTAGAGCCATGCCAAAATCCTTAATAAAATCAAGATGTATCCCATCTAGTACTTTCACTCATGCACTAGGCTGGTGAATCCTGTCAAAGAAGTCAATTAGGTTGGTTTGGCATGATTTGTTCTTAACAAATCTATGCTGGATATTCCCTATAATCCTATTATCTTGTGGGTAAATTGATTCTTTAGCGTAATTTGTTCCAGTATCTTTCCAAATATGCAAGTTAGGCTGAGTGGTCTAGGTACTCATTGTTCCCCTTTTCAAAACAGATCGCATGTTCACCCTTTTCCAATCCTCTGGGACTTCACCCATCCTCTGTGTGTTCTCAAATATAATTGCTAACAGTACTATAATTGCTATAGGTAGTTCCTTAAGTATCCTAGAATGAACTTTATCAAGCCCTGCCAACTTGAATACATCTAAATAGTATTTAACATGTTCTTACCCTGATTTTGCTATCGTTCCATCCCCCTTGTTGATAATATTAATTGTGTTGAGTATTTGGTAATAATTAACCTTTCTAGAGATGATTGAAGCAAATAGGCTTAAACAGCTCAGGCTTTTTGATCTCGTCACTCATTAGCTCTCCTTGCTAAATGGAAGGCTAACATTTATCTCTCTCTCTTGCTGCTAATGAATTTAAAGAACCTCTTCTTATTGCCTTGCCTGGGTGTAAACTGATTTTGTGCCTTAGCCATTATGATTCAGAAGGTTCTTGACAGGAGACATTTGATATGGGGTTAATCAGGCTGCACCTTTATTATGAGATGGATGGAACTACCCAGCACATAAAAGTAATGCAGATAACCCCATCTGCACTCCATAATTGCCCTAAGGGCATCCCTAGTTCTCCCTTTTTTTCCCATCCCTGAGCCAATCCATTTCTGGGATGTTATGATCTACCACCTCATTGGCTTGTGGGCTAGAAGAAAGTGGGGCTGGCTTCCTGTCATACCAATCATAGCAGTCCCCAACCTCCTTTTGAAGTCCTTTTCCAAGCTATTTATCCAGTCACTGTATACTTTCCTTAGGGAGTACTTATATAATAAATTGCAAAAGACAGCCGGAGGCACTACATTCCAAGCATAAACAGAGCCCTTCCTGAGTTTGCCGTGATGAAGGTGAAAAAAAAATCTAAGATCAGCTGGTGGCAAAGGAAAAATTCCTTCACACCCTGCCTATAAAAAGAGGCAGCTAGCATAATGCCCACAGCTGGTCTTACCACACCTGGTATTTTGCTATCTAAAGGGTGGGGTGGTTGGGTCCTGGCTCAACCAGCTCCATGTAAAAGAGGGCTTCAGGCTCAGGGCTGTGCCTGTTGAACTCTTCCACCTACCCAGTTCCCAGGAGATGAGTAAGCACCATTATGCTGGGGCCCCTTGTCCCCTTTTACAGGTTTTTTTCTTTCGTCCCATCCAGCCATAAAGCACTGTTCCCTTCCTTCAGCCAGCCAAACAAATTCCTCCTTGCTTAAAAGTGCAGTGTGGTCATTAGCAGGTTGTTTCCTAACAATTTGTCTAGTGCTATACACGGTTCACTATTCAGAATGATGAAACTACATACTTTTTTCCCACTTGAGTAGAAGAATATATACCCACGATCTTTACAGTCTGTTAAATAGCCTTAATTGTACAACAATTTGTTGTTTCCATGCTGTATTTACAGGTTTGATTTTTGTCTCTGCAGTCGCCGACAGATAGAATGCATCTAATGTTTAGTGATTTAACCACGGCTCTTAGATATTTATGGTGAAGTGCACTTGAATCTGTCTGGCTTTCTCTTTCTAAATTACTTCCCATATGTCTAATTACAGTATGATACCAATAATGGTCACGTTCTGACTTGAGTGAAATCCAGGTTTTTGGGGAGTTTAGTTCTTATAAGGTTGTATTTCTATAGAGAAAAGTTACTGATTAGCTCCAGATTTCTGCAGAGCACTACTCCAACCATGACAACCGCTCGCTGTTTTCTACATTATGCTGTTGTTGTGTGTATTTATGTTCTAGGGGTGCAGAATAACAGCAAGGGAATCATGCAGCTTTTTGACTCAGTAGGAAGACTTTCAACGCCATTCTTGATTCCTCATAACGTTTCTCACTCCTACTCCCATTATCATTGCATTTGTAACAAGACTGCCTCTATTTACAGCCAACTCTGGCTCACTTGCCTTTCAAATTGCAAATTCTTCTTTTAGCTCCATATTGCCTCCACAGAACCCTTCACCAAACATGTTCTTAATCTTTTCCCTTCAAAGCTCAGAAAGGATTTTTTTTTGCGCTAGATACATTTTTTCTTGCCTCTTTACTGTTTAGCTCTAGAAATCAAATAATTGAGCTACTGCCCTCCAAATTTGCATTTTAATCTTCAGCACGGAATTCCAAAGGAGAGTTCAAGGAAGGTAACAGAAGTTCCACAGCATTCAATGCACTGTGACAAAAAACGTGTAGTGACGTGATACACTGTTTGATGTTTTGACATGATTGATTTTGATCTTGGAGAGCTGATCATAAAATTACAAATTACTAGAATATTTTCTACTGGAAAATTGTGCCAGGCATTAGGTCACAGTCACATATCATTATAATATCTTTACCTAACACAGCTGATCTTTTGATCTGTTAACATCAATTTTTACTCTGCAATTTTTCCAGTTAATAACTAATCTTGATAATTACCATGATACAATGAAGAACTAAACTGACAAGATCTTACAAAGCTTGAAAAATGCCCTCCTTCTCTCGCTGTTTAATTTTCCTCATTAGAAGGTTCATAACAGGAGCTAATGGTCAGGTCTATATATCTTCCGGTATATTATTCTGATGCCAATGGAGTTCTAAGCAATTACTGTAGCACTTATACAGTCTAGAGATTAGGTCTGAATTCACCAGATGGGTGCTGTTACTTAAAGACAACCTAGGAAGAAGTAAAGATGGAAAGTAGCAGTAACTCCATACTCTGCCCCATCCTGCATTTTATAACAGGCTATGATATCACATGGGGCAGGTCTGGCTAGCTGCTCAAGTTCATACCTTTGTTTCGTAGGTAGGTTTGTGCTTGGGCTAGCCACCAAGTACAAACCCACCTGGATCCCTGGTTTCATCTTTAGGCCATTAGCCTGAATTGCTGTCAGTGCTACTCCCAGATATATTTAGCATGAGAGCTTGAGTGGAGTTAGTGTAATCCATCCATGCTAGGAAGCACTTGACATCTGCAGTGTAGAGGTACCCTCAATTTTATTTTAGACACATGTACATTTACATCACCATTCAGCAGTTCTGGAAAATTAACTAAAACTCTACTTAATTTATCCTTACTGTAATATCAGAAAATAAATAGTTAATATATACCACCTATAGATGACCTATGCTCCACTCAGAGTACAACGGTTTAAGTCAAGTTAAGTCACATGTCATTTTCTCTATTTTAGAGGAAAATATGCTCTTCAGTTGGAAGAAATTTTTTAAAATCCTTAATTAAACAAAACTGCTCGCAAAACTTAAAAAAAATACCTACAATGAGTTGTAGGAAGGGAGGAATACATCGGAAGTACATATTTCATTTCATAGATTTTATTTGATTGTCCTTATTTTAGAGACTATCCTGCTGTGTAATTTATACAATTTTAAATGTGACTGTGCAATTATTTCATTTAATAACAAAGAAATAAGCTATTTCCACATCTATATCTCAGGAAACTTTCTTGTCATTTCAGAGAAAAATTTTATGGAGTGAGTACAATTCTAAATAATGCAGTTTTAAATTAATGCACAATAGTAACAAAATAAGGGGAAAATATGGGCAGAATGCAGCTGTTCTACCTCCCTTGAGAAATGTGGTAAAAAATGCAAACTTATTTCCAGAGTTGTAAGAGAAAGTTTATATATGAAAATGGCAGATAATGGACAGAAGAAAAACAGCTAAACCTCTCAAGCACAAAACTAAAAAGCAGTCATGCAGCACTTTAAATACTAACAATATAATTTATTAGGTGATGAGCTTTTTAAATCTCAGGGCCTTGGGGCTTTGCAACCCCCCACCTCACCACCACCCCCGCTCCAGCAGATATGATCTTGTATGGAATTATACATTGTAGTCTATTAAAATGTAAAGTAAAGGTAAAGATACCAATCCAAAGGATTAGATTAGACATTGATATTTTTATAAAACATTGTTAAATTTAACCATAGGTCTTAGTCCTTTTTTATTTGTTCAGACCCTAGAAAAAAGTTTCCTCTTTCAGCATCATCCATCTAGTACCTAGTCAAGAGCATTTATTGGAAGTAGACACCTAATCTTTAATTTTCTTTTTTCCCCATTGCCTTTACTCAACAAAGTACATTACATGTTGAACCTCTCTAGTACACCACCCTCAGGACAGACTGGTGCCAAATGAGAGAACTTGCAAGACAATGGAAGGTCAATATTATCTAGCACCATTACCAACACTTCCCCTGGCTACTGGGCTTTGGGAAGACATTCAGGGGTAAATTACAGCTAAATGACAACACAGAACATTGAGAGCCAAGACTAGTGGCTGTAAACAAACTTTATGGGTCCATGGGAAACTCAGCCACACCCATAAGTGGTCATCGGGCTAACTAAAATCATGCTTGATTTTGGATGTTGCTGGATGAGAGAGTGCCAAACTAGAGAAGTTCAGCCTGTATTTCTTCCCAATCTTTGTATTCAGTGGAAATGAACAGCTACTGAATTAGCCTGTATAAGAGGTATGGGACAAAAGAGCTGTATAATATATTTAAACAAACAAAGAAACAAACAAGAAATCCCCCTCTACATCACTTTACAATAATATATTTCTTCCCTGGATTAGATGTTAATTGTGCTTAAAATGGGAAGAAAGTTTACAGAGGCAAGTTATAGTAAAACAGAAGGGACACAAGGTACAGTTTTCTATTTAAAGGAAATTGATGAAAAACTGCAGTACCCGCCCCTTGTTTCCTCCTTTTTTCCTGATTTCTTAGCTGCTTTCTAGGGAAAGAGTAGTGAAACAAAAGTGGGCTAATCTCTACATTTTCTGCTGATAAACACATTTTAATCAAAGAGCTAATTAAATAAAAATGAGATTATAAATAAAGTGTTTAAAATATACTCTCACAACCTTTTAAGTGTAACATAAAAACAGTGTTAGCTTGTTTTTTTACAAAACAGCTTTGTATTACGGAAACATGGAATAACCACAAACTACTTGCAAGAATTTAAAGCAGGGGTGGGCCATAAGCCAGAGATGGCTCACCAGGGTTAGCCCCTGACAGGCCACCAGCTCTTTATTTACCTGTGTCCCTGCAGGTATGGATGCTCACAGCTCCCTTTGGTGAGGGATCACTGTTCCCAGCCAATGGGAGCTGTTGAAAGCAATGTGGACCTTGATGCTACTTCTCACAGATTTCTGTGGCCAGAAACAGCAATCCACAAGCAACAGGAGATAAAAGCAGCAATACCTGCAGATGTGGTGGCAAATAAAACACCTGTGGCCTGCAAGGAACTAACCCTGGCCATTCACATCCAGTTGTGGGCCACTTAACCCCCAACCCCAATCGAGACACACAAAGAATTGTTCACCAAACTTACTCAGCAAAAACTTTTAAATAATGAATAAACAGGAGAAACTAATAAGCTGCTTGTGGATAACGGACAAATGGAAAAAAGATTAAATTCAATAAATTAATCAATCACTCTCAGGCTGCTTCTACACTCGTACCCTCCCATTGGAGGTGGTCTGCTAATGTGGCAATTTGAAGCAGGCTAATGAGACGCTAATGTGCATTTTCAGCACTTTATTAGGATAATGGTGGCCACATGAATTTTAAAGTGCACACTTCAAATTGCAGATTGACAGTGTAGATGGGGGCAGATTCAAAATAAGTGCCCTACTTCGACATTCCCTTACTCCCACAGAACCAGATTGCAGTAAGGGAATGTTGAAGTGCGGCGCTTATTTCGAAGCTGCCCCCATCTTCACTGTAAATCTGCAATTTGAAGTCTGTACTTCAAAATTTGTGTGGCTGCCATTATGCCAATGAGGCACTGAATATGAACATTAGCGCCTCATTAGCCTGTTTCTAATTGCCTCATTACCATACCACCTCTGACGGGAGAGTGTGGGTGTAGAAGAAGCCTAAGTTGTTTGTTTGGTTCTATCTAGATAACAACATACACAGGTATGGCCACCTGTCAATTTCAAGAGAAGCTGAAAGTGGGTATCTGTGGATGCTATTTGGCCAAAGTGTCTAAAACAGTTCCATTTAATCTCACACAATTAATTTTATTTCACATCTGTGCAGAAAGGAAAAGATATGGTATGAATAGTATGTTTCTCCAATAGGAACTAAAATAAAAGACAGAGGCCACGTTTACACTTACAAAAAACTTTGAAATGGCCATGCTAATGGCCAAATCAAAGAATACTAATGAGGTGCTGAAATGAATATTCAGCGCCTCATTAGCATGCCACTGGCCACGGCACTTTGAAAAGGCTGCGGTTTGCTCGCCTGCGGCTTGTCTACATGGGGATCCTTTTTGAAAGGACCCTGCTAACATCGAAATCTGATAGGAATAAGGATATTTCAATGCTGGCGGAGTCCTTTCAAAAAGGACCCCCATGTAGACGAGCCGCGGGCGAGCGAACCATGGCATTTTTGACGTGCCGTGGCCAGCGGCATACTAATGAGGCGTTGAATATTCATTTCAGTGCCTCATTAGTATTCTTTGATTTGGCCATTAGCATGGCCATTTTGAAGTTTTTTGTAAGTATAGACGTAGCCACAGTGTATGAAGTGGGTAATTTTTCACATATACATTGCTCATTTAAGAACCCCGTCATTTTCTTGTCCAGTAGCTGTGCATTCTTTAGTAATGTCTTTGGATATCAAAATCAATCATATGACAAACTTCCACTAGTGGCTTACTCCATAGTTAACATAGTGTAATCACCAAGTAAGAACTGAACGTTACTGAATTACCTACATATTCGTTGAACCTTGCTAGCCCACCACACTCTTATCTGGCAATATCCGTGGTCCCACATGATGTTAGTTAGCCAGATATCCCCTCATCATGGGTGTAGCCAAGTTTCCCATGATCCCATAAACTTTGGTTTACAGCCACCAGCACTGGCTCTCAGTGTTCTGTACTCTTATTTAGCTGTAATTTACTACTGAATATCTTCTAAGGGCTCAATAAGCAGTAGGAATGTTGGTAATGCTGCTAGAAAATATAGACCTCCTGTGGTCCGGCAAATTCTCTCATTTGGGACTGGTCAGGTCCCAAGGGTGCTGGACTAGACTGGTTCAACCTACACATTCTACTTTGTCAATGGTTAAGATCATCAGTTAATGGCAAGGAAGAGGGTGGTGGTAGATATTTTACCAACCAATGCTGGTTCTACCTCCTTTCAGGAGCGGTTCTTCAGGCTGATCATAGTAGTACTGACAGCCATTCTAAAAGTGGGCCTAAAGTTGAAAGGACATGGGTACAAACAGTTCCTAATGGGTGAATATACTCAAGAAACATATGCCTACTATACTGATGATCTATGAGACTACAGGAATGAGTGTTGAATTGGATGTTTGTGGCCCTGCTGCTTTAGCAGAGTAAACATTTACCTAAGGGAATTTGTGATTATTTTTTTTCTGTATAGGTATCTCACTGACAGATCCTGGTTTTTGGTGGGTGGTGATCAAACCTGGAATCTCTGAAGCTTAATGGATGAGCCTCGACTGCATGACATAACAGCCATGTACCTCTTAGCTAAAGCTGCAAGTCTCCAACCCCTAGAGGGTGGATAAAGCACCATACCAAATAGGCCTTGGTTAATGCAATACAAAGACAACTGAAGCCGAAATAGTAACTCTGCAGCCAAATACTGCAGTTGAAATAGCAGAGCTATTGTTCAAGGGGTAGTTGAACATTCAAAATAGGCACTTATTTTGAATTCTGGTACAGTATAGCCTGCACCGGGTTTGAAATAATTTCCCTTGACAAAACTTATGCAATTTGCAAATTACATAAGGTATTTCAAGCTAGAGCTACAGTGTAGCCCTAACCTGGGTGTTTTTCCATTGATTTCAATGGACTTTGGATCAGGTCTTAAAATGTGAATTTCAAAGAAGGGGGGAAAAAAGCCAAAACCCTAATTCTGAAAAGACTCTTTAAAATATTTCCTTTTAATAAGACCTTTTGCCTTCCCTGGTTTATATATCAGATACAAACTGTGTCACCAGGATAACAAGGAATCACTTTGCCCATATTTATTTACTTCTTTATGGTCAAGGCTCAAGAATCCAGGACAGTACTGCAGACAAAGTACCTCATTTCTGCTTTTATTTCAGAGCAAAGTGAAATGAAATGGATGAAGTTTGCTGGTCTTGCCATAGGATTATATAATCCTAGAAAAGACACTAACAGCTGCTCTAAAAATCTAATTAAATTTTACAGCGCTAGTAATGCAGACATAAGGCCTGTGTAAGCCATTATCTACATTAATAAAAATTAAAGTCATACAATACCTATACAGTAGTAATGTACCTAGACTCAAGGTCACTTTAATTCCTTTACTCCAGTATTTTTCTTTATTGCTGCTATAAATATTGATTGTTTAATAAAATTCCAAATTTATGTCCATTTCTTTCCCCACCTTGTTTTCCTAATGAACAGTATTAGGAGAAAAACTATGAAGGCACTTAGTTCTTTTTTTCTTAGTTATTTTCATGCTTTGACCACATTGTTATGGTTGTTAGCATATAAAAGAACAAGAAGCCAGGACAGTCTGCAGATATTTTTATGGAGCCTTTCTAAGTATACCTTAGGAGTCTATATTCTTTTTTTTTTTTTAAATGCATCACTTTTATTTGAGAACAGATTACTGTTACTACAGACTTTGCTTTCTTGCAAACCTTTTCTCTTTCTTTTGCTTCCCCTGCTTCAATCTTGAACCTCTCTCTATGCCCCCAGTCTCTCTTCCATAAACTCTTTCCCTGTTTCAGTTCCTATGGTTTCCTCTGAGACGGATATTGTGCAGTATTCCTCCCCTTTGCTGATCCTGCACTGTAGATTCTCTGTTATCTGGAGATTGCAATATCCAGTGTGGTCAACAGACTCAAAATGCCACTGGGCAAGGCGAGGGGAAGCCCCACCTCCAAGCTGCCAGAAGGGGTGCAGCCTTGTGCAGAAAAGACGGGGTTGGAGTTAGCTACCCCCAGACAGACAAAGTAGTGCACTGGGGCTCCAGCGACAATTTAAAGGGTGTTGGCAGCAGCTGGGAGCCCTGAGCCCCTTTGAATCACCAGGACCCAGAGCTATTGTCACCTTTGCTCCCTCCATCAGTGGGCTGACATTATGTCCTGCACGTAAACTGAGCTCTCTTTCAGATGATGATCCTAGCATTACCACTATCATTTCATATTCATTCTGTTCCTTTACTAATCTTAACCCACATACACCGTTTTTCATCATCATCCACTTATTTCATGTTAGTTCTGACAACAATAGTTATTGCTCACCTGAGGTGGATCTCATGTTGCAGTGTTACATATGTATTTGCCAACCTATTAACCTACCAAGCATCTAAAAAGCACAGTTATGTTTTGGTCATTTTCTTTGTTGCTGCATTTCCATTTGTGAAAGCTAATGGGTATTTCTTCTGCTGCTTGATACAAGGTGTGTTAGGGGTGGTCTTTTACCGGACCAACTTCTACTGGTAAAAGAAACAGACCTGATCTTCAGGTCTGGAAAAAGTTATCAGTAATCTTCTGTTAGTCAAGTCAACAGGTGACAACCAAATGTGACTTAGGCCAATTCTTTCTATGTACTACAACAGATCCAGATGATCCAGAGGTGTAATAATTTCCTGCCAGGATCTAAAACTTCACTGAAATGAATGGGAATCTTTCTATTGAGTCCAATAGGCTTTGGATAAGGCTCTTAGGTTCGGCCACAACAAAAGTTAACTGAGAGGGCTTCACCATTACCAAATGGTACAGGCATCAGCAAAACCCAGTCATAGCAAGGAATTATCAAGTAAGAAAATCTCCTTCCTGTGAAGGAAAACTATCAGGGCATGGTGAGTGACATGTTCTTAAGTCTCTTTGTAGGGGTTCCATGTTTGGCTGATATTATGATGTAAAGGAGCCATCACTGATGGGGTGGGAGGGGAAGGTGAGAGGCAAAGGGGCAACAGACCTAGGGCCTGGTGATTCAAAGGGGCTCTGGGTTCCTGGCCTTCAACACCACTACAACAGCAACAGTGGCTGGAGCCCTGCATCACATGTGCTGGATAGCGCTAAGGGCTTGTGTGTGCGCGCGCATGCGTGGGGGGTGGGAAGGGGCACTGTGAACTGCACTCTGCTCAGCACTGAGAGCTGGCTGCCCTGCCCCCACCCCTTCCACTTGAGGCCCTGTCCCTTTTGGGAGCTCAGAGCCAGGCCGCCCTCCACCTTGCTCAGGGCCACAGGAGTTCCGTAGGACCCCACTCCCTTGCTGAGTCTTCATGCCTATCCCCCACCCTCCCTGACGCATTCTAGGAAGTGAAGGGCTGTTCAAATAAGGGTGGTTTGGCTGAGCACTGACAAAAGCACAGATGAGTGGGAGACTCATTTAACTTCAAGGAAGAAGAAACTACCTCCACACTGGGCAGAAAGACTGAACCACGGAGCTTTTCCATGCAATACTACTGGCTTTTCGTCATTTGCTTCAGGTCCGAGTAAGTATTGGTAAAAGAGGTTATAATCAAGGACTGTTAATGAAAACGATACAACTCTAGCCTCACAGGGAGCAGTGAGCCACCTACTGCTCCACACACCTTCTGAACCTGGTCAGAAGGAGGGGTTGATCTTCAGGGGAGGGAAACGGGACTACACAAGTCACTCCCATTAGCCAGGAGCTCTCACATTGACGAACAAGTGGGACTAGCTGTGTCAGCCTGTGCTGATGACAAATGCATCACAGCACACCAATATGTAAGGAGACATCATTTGAAAATTAGTATCTACTACTCTTTTGTGAGGACACTGATGCATTTCCAATGAAGTAATTCTTCCTAGAAGTAAGGACGCTTGCAGTTGATGGAAAAAATAACAACATGAATTTGGTACTTACAGGTACCCTATAATGTACCAGCAGTTCTGAAATATGAAATAGCAAATAATTGTTTTTACAGTGCTAAGCTTCTATAATGCCAGTTTATAAAACACTGTTTTGCAAATAACAATGGATTCTCTATCACTGCAGTCAATGCAACGCTGGCTGAATTTACCTCACAATAACTGGCAATCTCTATAGAAAACAAAAGACAAACAGCAATTACCTGATAACAACTACCTAGCATACCAATGCTGTATATTAGTATTCTTGTGCCATGTCTCTTGCTACTACACAGCAATGGTCTACATTAGTGTTCTTTTATTATGTCTGTTGCCATTGTCAATAAAATGAAGTGCAATCACAAATCAGCTCTTTCATCTGGATAGCATCACAGTCACAGACCATTATCAGAGAGATAGCCATGTTAGTCTGTATTTTCAAGAACAACAAGAAGTCCTGCGGCATCTTACAGACTAACAGATATTTTGGAGCATAAGCTTTCGTGGGCAAAGACCCGCTTCCAGTTACATACAGTGTTTTCATCTGCATCAGGACTGCTCCAAAGTTCAGTGGGTTTTTTTTTCTTTATAATGGTTACTTTAGTCAAGCTCTTGCACTCTTAGGGTTAACAGTATGATGACAGAGAAGAGGCTGTAAAACAATTAGAACAGAGATTGTTAGTTGCTAGAGCTGGCCAGGAATTTTCCATTGGAATGATTGTCTGAGGTCAAACTCACTTTCTACAAAACAAAAATTTTCCTTTGAAAAATGTTAAATGTTGTTAGAAAATTTTATTTTTCTGTTGGAAAATCATTCCCAGCTCTTTGGCTACCCTGCTTCTTGACCTTCTGCGTGGTGGACTCCTCCAAGTCTACCCAGTGAGTTGGTATGGATCCGGGTTGTTCAACACCCCTTAGAACCCTTTTGAAAAGGGCAAAAGTGAAACAAAAAAACATTATTATATGTACACTTGGCAGAATTCAGAGTTTTTTTCTACAATTTCAACAGATATCAGTTTCAGATTTTTGCAGTTGCCATAAAGACAGTTGCACAAAAATATGAGTTTTAAAGGGTTTGGGTTTTACCTATTTAAATGTCCAAGGTCATGAGATCATTAACTGATATGCTGAGATTCAAAAAGTGAAAGGTTTATAATTGTTAAAACATAAATGACCAGTGTCACATGGCAAACTGTAGAAGGTAAGTATCCCTAAATCAAATCGAATAATTTTTCAAACAATACTTTCTTTCACTGTCTATTTGTAAAGTTCAATGATCATCAATAGGAATAATCAATTTGGCTGTGTTTACACTAGCAAGTTCTTTGGAAATACTTTTCGAAATAGAGGTTCTTTAGAAATATCCAGCGGAATGTCTACACACAAAAAGCATTCTTTCAGCAGTGCTCCTTTCAAAAGTGCTCTTCCACTCCCATTTCAGGAAGAGCATCTTCTTTCAGAAACTTCTTTTCAGAGAAAAAGTATGTAGATGCTCTGTAGGCCCGCCCCCCCTTTTTTTTTTTCCAAAAGAGCTGTCCTCATGGCACCTGACTTTTCGATCCCCGGCCCGTTCTGTCAAAAGAGCAGGGACTGTGTAGAAGCTCTCTTTCGAAAGGGCAGATCACTCTTTTGATCTGCTTTTTTGTGTGTGGACACGCTCTTTTGAAAGAAGGTCTTTCAGAAGAGATCTTCTAGAAGGACTTGTTTTGAAAGATCACTGTACTGTTGACATAGCCTTTGGGTGGTTTTGGTGAAATTTACTTTCAGTAAGTATTTACATATAAATTACTCTAGTCCTTCCAAGCCTAGCTATAACTTTTTCAAGACTCAGAAGTTTGTTTAAAAAAAAAGGCCAAAACCTAAACAAAGTACCATAACATTTTTTTCTAAATTATATTTTTTGAACTCCCATTCAATGGGAAATTACAATATTTAGTTTTTATTTCATGTTGTTTTTTTAAATTTCCCATAGAAAAAAATTCTGATTTCCAGTCAGTTCTACCAAAAGTAGATGAAAAATTCCAAGGGAGATTAAACAAACACACGTCTGAAACAGCTGGGGAAGTCTCTTGCTCTTTTTTATTGTAGTCACAGACTCAGAAGGGTCAACTGTTCTACAGGGCTACATCTACACTGGAAGCATCTGTCTACAGAAGTTACTGCTCAGAGAGGTAAGTATCAGAGAGGTAGCCATGTTAGTCTGTGTCTTCGAGAACAACAAGAAGTCCTGTGGCACCTTATAGACTAACAGATATTTTGGAGCATAAGCTTTCATGGACAAAGAACGCTTAATCATCTGATGAAGCAGATCTTTGCCCACGAAAGCATATGCTCCAAAATATCTGTTAGTCTATCAGGTGCCACAGGACTTCTTGTTGTGCTCAAAGAGATGTTACTACAAAACTTCTGTCTACAGTTTGTGTCTACACATAAAAGTGGATTGATCTTTTGATCTGCTCTATCAACAAAATAGCCCCCCAGAGCATCTACACAGCTTTTTTGTCAACAGTTTATGTCCACAAAATGCATTCTGCATGTAGATGCTCCATGAGTTTTGTTGACAAAATCCCATTTTCGTCTACAAAACTCTCTAGTGTAGACGTAGTAGAGGCGAGAGTTTCTCTCAGCTATTTCCTGAAATTTATGTTACTCATATCAGAGATGGCTTTTCTGACTGATTAAAAACAATTGCTGTGGCTCTCTTGTGTTTTGGGGTTTCTCAGAGTCAGAAGCAACTGGTGATGGGCTCCATGTGGGGCACTGGCCACGTGTCCCACTCCCCAGCCCAGGGAACAGCTGGGACAACCTCCTTCTGCCCCACACCCTGTCTCCTCTTGTCCTTGCTCTGCCTCTCCTTGCACCACCTTTCACCCAGTGGAGGCAGCCTGGGGAACAAGGTGGGTTGGAGCCAGCAGGAGGAGTGCATGTCTTCCTCTCCCCCAACTCTCTGGCAGCCGGAAAGGGGGAAGCACAGCAAGGTTCTTCAGAGACTGCTGCTCTCCAGCTGCACTGCTCAGCTTCCTGCTGGGGAGTGCAAGGGCAGTTTTGCCCCTCATCTGAAGTGGTGTGACCAACGCACTGGGAGCTGAAGCAGCCTTGCTGCACATTCCCCGCTGCTACCGGTGAGGACAGGAGGGTGGGGGGGCTGGCATGGATGCCTGCTACTGTCGCCAGCTGCTCCTGCCGTAGGCAGTGCATGTGGCTCCTTGTTCAACCCCCACACATTGCCTATACTGAGAGTAATTTTATCAACATTTCCAGCAGTGATCTCAAGCTAAGACTACCACCATTTTCTTTCAGCTACAAAGCAGCTGCTTTATCTAGAGAGCAACAAAAGGGGTGATCAGTGCCAATATGATATGCAAAAATCTTTAAAAGAAAAAAAACGAGATCATATGGGCCTCTGAACAGCCTTTAGATAATGACAGCTTTTGGGAGAACTCCTCAGCTGGATTGAAATCAGTAATCTAAAAGGGAGCTATAGTGTAACTGAAGGGGAACAAACAGAGCACAGAGCTTTTATAAGGCAGTTGAGAGAACTTTCTGCTTGTTTAAGAAAAAATATTTTTTTTAAAAATAAGCATGTTGACTACTTATATTGGGCTTGTGCTGATAGGACTGTCAAATGATATTTGCAGTTTATTTCTCCATCGCTAATACGCTTTTCCCTGCAGATGTGAACAAATGGCTTTATTTAGTTTTCTTAAATCGAACAGTAAACATTATTGTGCATTTAAATAACCTCTCTCCCCCACTAGAGTTCAAAATGACAAAACAGATTACAAAGATTATTTTAGAATAGCTTCCAGGAGATGGAAGATTTCATTTCTGACTGTTTTTATTGCAATTTTTTTGGAAAGCAGAAAGGACCAAAAAGTAGTTTGAAATCTTTTATTGTAGATCATGTACAGACTTTACCTTATTACTAATTCAGTGTACCTTTTCCTTTCCTTTCTCCACTGGGGCTAAAACTGTGCTAACTACAGCTGTATTCAAACAAAACTGTAGCTTGCCTGACTCTAGCTTTGTTTTTCTGATTAGTATCGACAACAATTGTATTCTGAGATCCAAGCTATAGCCAAACCATTCTAGAGGTTACTCTCACCACAAGTCCATATACAGCTCCACCCTATATCAGACTGAATGACCTTCCTTCATTTCAAACAACACTGTCAAGAATTCATAGAAATATGAAAAGCATCTGCATGTTGGCACCATTTAATTAGTCTGAAAATTCAAATATTTAATATGAAAATTGTAATGAAATTTCTATTTATCACAAATATTATGCACAAGTTATTTCCACAGAGATGTAGGTGGGGTAAATAATAAAAAGTAAAATAACTGATTTAACTTAGGTGAATAAATTATTAAGTGGCTCTTGTTTAAACCAACTCTACCCACAGTAACTTCCTTATTACTTTGGAAGAGAACTAAGGGTCTTATGGCTAGACACTCCATCTGTCCCTCTGATACAACATGTACTTACTCAGCCATGCCAGTCTGTAGCTTCAAAAACAACAATCAGTCCTGTAGTACCTTAGAGGCTAAAACATTTATTGGGTCATGAGCTTTTGTGGGTAAGTCCAACATCCTCAGATGATTGGACAAACAGAATCCAGGATTCATACAGAAGGGAGGGAGAGGGGATAAGAAGTGTGTGGGAGGGTGGGTAGGACCAGATGATGAAGCAAATAAAGTAGGAAGTCCCATTCCTGGGAATATCCTGGGGAAATTGCCTTTGTAATGCATAAGATAGCCAGGATCCGCATTAAGACCTAGTTGAAATGTGTCAAATTTGCAAATGAATTACAGTTCAGAACTCTTCCTCTGTAATCCTGTGGTAAAATTCTTTTGTAGAAGAATGACTACTTTTAAATCCATTATTGAATGTCCAGGGAGGTTAACATGTTCCCCCATAGGTTTGTGTGTATTATGTTGATCAGGAATTGGAACACACAACTATCTTATGCATTACAAGGGCAATTTCCCCACCTTTCATACACATCTTACTTAATTTGCTTCAGCAACTGGTCCTACTAGTGACAGATAAACTACCCCCACCCTTTTCCCCCTCTCAGCCCCTGCCATGTAAACCCTAGATTCCATTAGTCTACTCCAGCGTTTCCAAACTAATTTGGCCATGGAACACTTTTGGACGTGGAATATATTGACGGAATAGGTACATGCTGGTCGGGGGCTGGGGAGCAGCAGAGGGTTTTGTACTGAAAAATTGCCGCACGCAGTGCTCAGAAGTTGATTTAAAACAGATTTTTTAGATGTGTTTTATTTTACGAAGAACAAGAAATAACGAGAGAAAAATCATCTGAATGAACTAATATGCTTCTGATAGGAGGATGGTTATCAACTCTATAATTAGGTATAAACATTAAAAATTAAGTACAAACCCAAAAGAAAACATCAATATAACAGCTGAAAGAAGGATGGCTAGTGATGTTTCTTTCGAACAAAAATAGAAAGAACAATATTGTTCAAAAAGGGACTGTTCTTTCTTATAGCTTTAAAAATTATGAAAAAGAAATGCAAAACAAATTAGGTATGGAAAATATTTTTAAGTGTTGTGGTTTTATAAATTTTATTTTTAAAGAAAACAACTGCAGTAGCAGTCAGAATATTTCCATTAAAACCCCTAATACCCATGCATCTGATGCCTCAGATGGTATAAACTAAGATGCTTTCCAAAGAAATAGCCATTTAAACAGCAGAGGAAGGGTTATTTGCAGCTCTTTAGAGTACAAACATAAAATTAATAATTGTCTTGCTTGAAAAGGAAAATACAGATCCCCATGTACTTCATTAATGGAAACACAGAACATATACTTATATTACCAGTACAGGCATTGACTCTAAGGATAACGATGTCCTATTTATTTATAGCAGAGGCTGTTCCACATTCAGAAGGAAAAAAAGAAAAATCACATACCGAATCAGTTCAAAGAAACGGAGGATGAAGGTATGAACTATAAGAATAATGTGCTGAAAGATGTGCATCTGCTGAATTCTAGTGAAGGGAAGCAGAAAGAGAATAAAAAGATAATTGGCATGAAGACAAACAAACCTCTAAGTGAAGTGTCAGTTTAATGGGATAGCCACATTCTAAAAAATATCCAGAGAACACTGCATGAGCAAAATAAAATCTATATCAGGTCATATTATTACATTTTCTGCATGAAGCACCAAGGGAAAAATATCTCATTTTTATACATAATGGGTTACACCATATTTTGTAATCAAAGACAGGGACAAACAACACAGAAGAAAGAGGGAGATGATTTCTGGTTGAAAAACCAGAGAAAGATTCTGTTTATAGCTAAAGGGAGTGGAAACATGAAAGACATTTTTATGGAAAGCGTATTTGCTATTATGAAAGCAGATGTTAAAATAAATCTTAGTTCAAACTGAATGTTCAAAAGTTTGACTCAAGTGTGCCTGCTTTTCTGACTTATGATTAGAACTGTAAAATATATAATAGCTGCAAACATTCACCTGCTTTTCAGTTTCATTGCAAAACATGACATCTGGATCACACCTGATGAAAGGTTTGATAGATGTCACAAACCTGGATCAAGCAGTGATGAACCTTGGCCAAGACATGCCTCTGCATCCAAACCATGATATTTGCAGTTTCATGGTGCAGCACAAGGGAAAGCTGAGGGAATGAGGTGAAACCATGCTGTCTTTAAATCCAGTAATCTTTAAATGCAGCTGGAGCTCTCACACACGAATACCTGCCTTCTCCTCAGCTGGAAATATACAGCTCCTCTCCCACATTATATGGTGCATCAACTGCTTATGTTAAGACTTCTGTTCCCCCTTATATTTACCTATGACACTCTGAGTACTTATCTAAAACCTGAAGAAGAGCTCTGTGTAAGCTTCAAATCTTGCCTCTCACCAACAATGTAATCCGATCAAAAATGTTCTTTCATCTCTTTAATGTATGGTTTATATATGACCAGTAACCCATGAAACAGTTCATGTCTTTCCCTGATATTGATGGAAAATGTATAAAACTTAATGCCAATTGGAAGTGAGCTGATGAATATGTAATTTGCATATACTAAAATGCACGTCGGTAGGTGGAGTACTATAGGAGAAACCCAGTATGACCCACCCAAGCCTCAGGAGAAGTTAACTGATCAGTTTCTCTGTGAATCTGTTACTATTTTAATAGTAGTTAATTGAATAAACATTTTTGGTTCAAAAAGGCTTTGATTTAATAAACCTGAGTGTTTTGCTTGAGTGTGTTAAGCTACACTCCACAGGATGAATGGAGGCTCAGCTCAGTGACATGGATTGAGATTGAAATGAATGTTTGCACAGGTCCTTGTGTAGCCAAGAGGCCAAGTTGCGTTGCTTTAATTACTCCCAGTTGCAGTTGGTGACTGAACGTGAATTTTTGCATAGATATTATGTGTAACTAGGTTTGTTTATTCAGCTGTGTGGATCCAATACAGATTACCCCAGGCATGTCCAGAATACAAGCAATCATAACTCCAACTTCAACGGATTCACCTTACTCACATCAACAGCACATTTAGGCCAACATACACATGTGGTACCATGCACCGAAAAGAAGACTTTCAGAATAGCAGTAGAGGATCACATGCTGTCCATTAGGTTTTTACTTTAAGTGGACAAAATCTGGAAAAAGTAAAGATAATACTTCCACATGCTCTACAAGGCCTTTTCTTGAATTTGCAGTTATGGCTGCGTGTACTATGGACATGCATCACATCATCTGTATCTGATAGGCAGTTTTGTTCTGCTGTTTGGGAAAAAAATCCAGGAATTTAGGGAATAGAAGGAGAAGAGGATTGGAACAACCTCATTTTCCAGGTTTGGTTCAATCATCTCTAGTGACGATGCAGAGTGTTTATTCTGTTTTGTTCTGTGCAGAGTTTTCTTAGAACAACTATTGTAAGCACACAGTTTGTATGGTCAAGAATATGCGGTAGTAGTAAGCCTCTACCACTCCTACATTTTGGAGGATAGGCCATTGACGACCATTTACCAGCATCCCCTGGCCTTGGCGATCTTTTCCAGTTCTGACCAGGCGTATTCCATCTTCTTAGCGTCTGCCTTCAGGTCTCTACATCGGTGTTTCTTGGGCACCCTTTTTCCTTGTGGGTTCCAATTTAAGGCTTGCCTTGTGATGGTGGTGCTAGGTTTTCTGAAGGTGTGTCCAATCCATTGCCATCTTCTCTTCCAGATTTCTTCTTTGGCAGGAAGTTGATGAGTCAGTTGCCACAGGTCTTGATTGTTGATGTACTAATTGTTAATCTATGTATTTTTCCCTTTCTTTTCAGAACATGACCAGTAAAAGACAATACAAAACAGGAAGTATCAACTCATCCCTTTATATACTCTGTTTTTCTACACAGTATTAGAGAAAGTGTGTAAGAACATAAGATCAACCATAGTGGGTTAGACAAATGGTCCATATAGCTCAGTATCCTCTCTTTGGATAGTGGTCATACCGGTAGATAGCTGCATGACAGCTTCTCATTTTTAAGGAACAAATCCACAAGACTTTTTTCCAGTAAGAGAGAAATACTCAGGCACTGTTATTTTCTCCAAGCAATCCATTTTGCTGACAGGCATACTACAAAGGAAAATCTCCATTAGCCAAAGGAGTTTTTGTTTGTTTTTCCAAGACTTGATTCTTACAAAAAGATGGTAAGAACTTGCTTTGGGGAATTTAAAAAGCACTTCAATATTGTTGGTTCAAAATTTTGCAACAGAACTGAATATTATGAAGTTCACTGTCTATTTATAACATTTTCCTTTTAAGGCTGGCTGGCAAGGGAAAGTGAGAGTTTGAGTGATAGTTCCCTTAGCTCCATGTACCCACTCAGCCAGCCAAATTGTTGTGGGCTGGTTAAGTGGTGTCACAGAGAAAAGGAGGGGAAGAAGCAGTAAAAGGAGTAGGAGAAGTGTTTCTAGCAGCCAGTTCCAGAAGCAGTGAAATAACAGAGGCATCTTAAAGCAGTGTGAATAAGAGGGTGTCAGGCAAAGTCCTGTCAGATGAAACACTGTGTGTGGTAGGATGGGGGGAATAGAAAGAAAAGGGGGTGGGGCTTACAGAATCACTGGAAGCATTTTGAGGATGAGAAAGGAGTATTTAATCTGATTGTTTACACTGACAATTTCAGATATAAAACCTTTCTGAGCCAGATTCTAGTCCTAGGTGCTCTAGATTTTAAGGGATTTATTCCAGATTCACACAGGTAACTGAGATCAGAATCCGAACCTTTGCATCTCCATGTATGTGCCTCTGCTAAGCAAAACACTATTTATTAAAAAACTGGTCTCACTAGATATTTAAAGGGAAAGCATCCAAAATAGTTAGTGCTGTAATTAGAAATTTACAAAGAGCTCAGTGAAGATTCTTGCCCTCTAATTCTGTTACTGAGTTTGCCTGGTTATAGCATTCTCTGCTTCAAGAGCTTTGGTTGACACGCACAGAGAGACTGAGTGACCCTGAAGGAAGTTACTGTTAAGACACTATTTAGAGGGCAACCACACTACTGTGGTTAATGGGGGGAAAACAACCAAAGAGAAGAGGATGGATAGCCATGAGTGAGTGAAGAGGTGAGAAACACAGCAGCCGGAAGACACAGAGAGACTTCAGACTTTGGGTGACAAATTAGACTGTAAGATCCATTTCCTACTCTCTTCATGATGGGTCACTGGTTACTGGGAGGAAACCAGTGCATCAATTACAGTGAATGGACAAATCCACCAAACAATGTTTTCAACATGCTGCTCCAGCAGGGACTGCTGTTTATTTTTACAGTTAGTGTTTCCAACTGTATTTTACAAGGCGTGTTTCTTTTTAAATAAATTGCTTCAATAACTCACTAGCACAAAATGTTAAAACAAAAGCATTGCTGAGGGCCTACACTTTTGACCCTGCTTTCAACTTCTGCTGAGACTTAGTGCTGAAGCCAGTGTTAAGGTGAAAACATATGAATTGACTAATCAGAATCAGCAATTCACATATACATTTGGATATCTGAAGAGGCACAGGAAGTGTGTGTCTGTAATAAATTGTGTTAGTCTGGATTTCTGCAACTCAGTCTGGCTGCAAACAGCAAATATTCTAAGAAAGCCATCCTCTTAGGGGGTCTTCTGTAAATTGGCACATTTCAAATTAATTATGGGACTAAATACTGTATGCTTGCAGTATGTAATGACTTTGATTCAGAGTACCTCAGGGTATTGCAAAACTTTCAAACTGGTTTACACTCAGTGGACCAGTATATGCTCTCAGTTAAATGGTCTGACAACCTCACTGAAGTGACCCAGGTTGTACAGGTTTATCTGATGGCATAATTGGATTCTATGTTTCCAGGTAACACTAGTGACCAGATGTTGCCAACAAAAGACACTGGGGGGTGGGTGAGGGGGAGAAGACAGAGAGGGGGACAGACTCTCAGTGACTCCTCACAGAAGGGCCCAATAGTGCAGATTCCCTCCCCACCACTCGGAATCTAAAACTGTCCTGCTAACTAAACATTGCTCACCTCAACCCTCCTTCCAAATTCCACCTTTCTCCCCCTTTTGCCCACACATTCTTCTTTGCACAGGCCCATCAACTGGGGAAGAAGGAAGGGAGCAAAGGGGTAACATTGTCAGGGACTGGTGATTTGAAGGGGCCCACAGCTCCTGATCACTGCTACTGCTGGATTGGCTAGAGCCCCAGGGCCCTTTGAATTAATGCCAGAACGCCAATCCACGTGGCTCGGAGGATGGAGGGGTGCAAGGCAGTGCTAAGGGCTGACTACCCAAGATCCTGCCCCTTCTATCCCAGGTCCTGCCCCTTACAGTGCCTGTTAGTCCCAGTACTTTGACCTAGGCCTTACCCTGTAGCCTGTGCTCCTCACAACATTCTTCCTCCTCAGAGTTTCTCCCACAATCCTTCTCTTTTGCCTACATCCTTGAATCTGTGGCTATCAGTGCCTCCCCTCAGCCCGTGCTCAAATCCTCATTCTCCAACCTTCAGGTTTAATCTGGATCATCCTTCATAGGGTGGAAAGGAGAAGAGGAAGCTGGAGCATCTGGGAAGGTAGATCTCTCCTCTGGATGCAGCTCAGCCTTCTGTTTCTGTGTGTTGCAGTCACAATAGGCAGAAGGAAGAATTAAGGAAGGTAGATGTGACTCCAGACATCAGCCACCTGCCTACCCAGCACAATTACACATTTGCAATATCGGTACTGCAAGGGACTTGGCCTTTCTTGGCTCAGTCCATCAGCTAGGCAGCAAACCAATGGGGAAGTGAAGAGAGTATTCAGCTGCACTGAGCAACCTGAAACTTTTCTCCCACAGCACCTGTGGCACCTCCTTCCTCAGAAAGAGTGTGAAAGCTGGGAAGGAGGAAGTGGTGGTTCCCCTTCTTCCATAGTGGGCATTGTGGGCCTAAGCAGCAAGTTAAAGGGGCCTGTGGTGCCCCAGCATGCTGGGGAGATGACCCCCACTCCTGCCCACCATCACTAGCAACACAGTGGGATTAGAGCAGCTACTGGGTGCTTGCTCACCACAGCTGCCAGCACGTGTGTTCCTGAGGCTGAGGAGGGAGGAGAGATGTCTCTATGCCGTGCACTACTCAAGCTCCTTGCAGCTGCACACAAAGACACCCTGCGCCCCAAGGAACACACATGTAGTGTGGCAGCAGGGGATGCTGGGGCATTTTAACTTGCCTGGAAATGGCAAGAGGGACTAGGGGACACATGGACAAGGAAGCATGCAGGGGCAGCAGGCCATCAGCAGCATCCAGAAATCCCTCTCTCCCCTTGAGCAGCCGCCTCCAGAGGGACAGGCCTCCAGGTAAGCGACAGGCATCCATTCACTTTGTTGTACCTCCTTGTCCACACCACTTCCTCCAGGGCTGCATCCTCTCCCCACACCCTCCTCCCACCCCAAGTTCCCTCCCATAGTTTGCAGCCAGGACCCTCCCCCTTGCCCCTGGCCAGATCAGCAACCAGACTCTGTCTCAGGACCTGCACCCCTCACTCCCCTCTGCACCCACATTCCCTCCCAGCACCTGCATCCCGGAGCCCCACCTCCACCCAACCCTTACCCCCCACAGGTCCCCACCACTCACTCTTCCTGCACCCAAATGTCCTCCCAGAGCCTGAACCACCTCCTACTCCTGCACAATCCCCTGCTCCAGCCCACAGCCTGCACCCAAACTCACTCTCAGAACCTTAAGCAGTTGGTGGAGCCAGGGGACGGGTTGAGTGGGGAAAGGGTGCAGGGTCTGGGCATCACCAAAATTTCTGCAATCCTCCCATCCCTGATTGTGGGGGTAGGAACTCTCCTTTGACCACTGCTTTGAGGGAGTCACCAAGTGGAGCCGTCTCTCTAGTAGAATGCAGCTATTGGCTAACACCAACAATACGCAAGTGCAAGGCAGCAGCCGAAATAACAGAGGAAGAAGATGAAGGGAGGGAGGGAGAGTCTATGCAGGTAACAAACACTGATATTTGTCCAAGATTTTGTAATGAATTGTCTTACCCATATAAAATAAGGCCCAAATCCTGCAACTGGACCACACAGGCTGATTCAGCTGCAAGTACAGATGCAGACTAAGGCCTTTGATTATGACTTGCGCGATGGTTTTTGGATGAGTTGGTGCGATGGTGGGAGAAAAGTCGACAGGTATCACATGCCTGATGGCTTTTGTTTGAAGAAAATGAAGTTTTGAAGACAGAAGAGTCAATGCTTTGCTCAGGGGAAGGAAGGATCTGCATCCTTGCCCCTGCCTGATACCTTATCTGATCCAGAAGCTGGCACCTCAAAACTCCATTGTGCCCAGTCACCCCTTTCTGCATCAGTGATACACTCCTGATTCAAAAGGGAAGAGTGCCTCCTACTGTGGTCCTACTATGTTTAAAATGCATTGATAGTTCCTTTCATGTGTGGAACAAGATGTTTTGCAGGTGCATATGCGGCCACAGATCAACACAAACATACCATCCTGGAAAGTCTCAAGTGTAAAGTTGTCAGGAGTTTCTCCTTCTTTAGCTCTAATACACTGTCAGAACCATAATATGAAACAAATAACCGAAAGTTGGTCTCTCTGGTATTCATTTGAGTGCAGAAAGCTAGCTATTGCTCTAGTCTGACCTGCAAACAAATTCAGAATTACCTCCAGATGAAATGTTAAGGATAAATTGATTCAAAGGCATAAAGAAATCAATGTAGTTTCTAAGGCTATGTCTAGACTAGAGGGATTTGTCAGCAGAAGTTTTTGTGAGAAGAGATCTTCTGACAAAACTTCTGTCGACAATTCACAGCCAGACAGCCAAAGCGGATCGAAAAAACTATTGACTCTGTTGACAGCGGCCAGAATGCCCAGATGCTCTATTGGCAGAATAGCCAACCAGAAGCACAGCGAATAGGGATGCTGGGTGTCCCAGAAGCCCCTTTCTGTCAACAGAACGGCCCTCCGGAGTGTCCAGACCAGCTTTTTGTCAACAGAACTGTCAACAGAGGTGCTCTTCCTTGTTGTGAGTGGGGTACAGCTATCAACAGAAGTTCTGCACTCTCTTGACTTACAGCCTTAGAGACTGAACTTTAAAATATTGTTCTGGACATCTCCTTAATTTGCTTTTCAGTCTCTCTGCAATTCTCTCCTAGCTATACAGAGGGGGGGAAAGTTCACATGTTCTCTTATTCCTTACATTGATTATAAATGTTCTTGAAAGTTGGATGAGTAGATTTGGATGTCCTGGAACATCCCCCATCAGAGCTGGGTGGCCAGATCCTCACAATCTGAATACCAATACTGACTGAACTTCTCTAGTCCAGCGCCCTTGTGACTGGACCGTGAACCAGAGAATTTGCAGATGCACAGGAGGTCACTATAGTTTAGCAACATTACCAGCATTTCCATTGCTTATTGAGTGCTTAGAAGACATTTAGGAGTAAATAAGAACTAAATAATAGCACAGAACACAGAGAGCGAGGACTCATGTCTATAAAACCTTATGGTATCATTGGAAACTTGGCCACACCCATTATAAATGGACATCCAACGAATTAAAATCACACCAGACTACGGACATTGCCAGAACTTAGTGTGCAGGACCAGTGAGATTCAACCTGCAGTATCTCCGTTATATGTATTATTTTCATTTTGATACAGTTTTACTTGATCTGAGAATTTTCTTGATTTGAAACACTTGGGGCGCGTCTACACTCCTGGCTACTTTGAAGTATCCAGCACAACGTCAGAATAGTGCACACTGCATCTACACGCACCGTGCACTATTTCGACGTTAGGCAGTGAGTTGTTGAAATTGCCATTCCTATCCGAAGATGGGAATAGCACCCTACTTTGACACTGAACATCAAAGTCAGGTGTGTAGATGATCCGCGTCCTGCTACTTCAAAATAGCTGGGTCCTCCATGGCAGCAATCAGCTGATAGGCTCCAGGATCACTGCACGCAGCAGCCCTCAAAGCACCACGGACCCTGATTTACTGTGGCAGGAAGCTGAGCGCGTGCAGGCAGCAGCACACGCAGGTGTTAGCCCTGTACTCTCTCCAGAAGCCCTGAACCACCCATCCTGCACCCATGGCATCCAGCCAGCCCCCAGAGTGCCCCCCAGGGTTCCCCCCCGAGGGGACACAGGGCCCCCCAGCAGCCAAACAGGGGGCCAAAAAGCGGCAGGGCCCCTCCTGGTCGGAGGCTGAGCTCTGAGACCTGCTGGGGCTCTGGGGTGAGGAGGAGGTGCTCCATGTGATGGGGAGCAAGCAGCAGAATGCAGAAGCGTTCACCCGACTGGCCAAGGGCCTGGCTGCCCAGGGTCACCCTCCTTGCACTCCGGATCATGGCTGCAGCAAGGTGCAGGAGTTGTGGCAGGGTTACGCCCAGGCCTGGGACTCGGCCAGTCAGTCTGGGACTGCCCCCACCACTTGCCCCCTATTACAGGCAGCTCAGGGTCATCCTGAGCCCCCAGGACACCTCCTCCCCAAGGCACACTGGACACCGCAGCTGAGGAGTCCCCGCAGGCCTCAGAGCCGGAGTCTGCCCTGGAGGCCAGCCCCACACCCTGGTGCCCACCCAAGGAGCCAGACCTCGGGATGGCGGAGGAGGGGTCTATCAGCGAGGAGTGGGGCTCCTCAAAGATCTCCCCTCCCAGAGCACCAGCTGGGCATCTGCCCACCGGGGATCCCCTGACCACAGCAGTGGACAGTCAGGTACATACCCCACAGGGCACACCCCCCAGGCCACAGGGCATGGGCACCAGACACGACCAGAGGCCCCCACACACCCCCAGTGGACCCTGACCCACAACTGCCCAGCCACAGCATGGTCCTAGGATGGCAGCATGGCCATCAGCACCCGTCAGCACCCACAGCCATGGACAGCACTGTGCCCGAAACCACGGGCTGGGGGGACCATGCAATGGGGCCACCCAACTAGGACACCACACCCACCAATGGGGGACAGAGACCCAGCACCCAAGGAGGGACGGGGAGCATGGGCCATGGGCCAGGGGCACAATACTAACAGACTTCCCCTCCCACTCTCTCCCTTCTGCAGCTTCACCATCCGAGGCCCCCAGGCACCCTTCGTAGTCCCTGAGAGCCTGCTGGAGGTCAGGCACTACCATTGCCTGGGGACACCGCCGAGGCCAGGATGGGCATGCCACCACTGGATCCAGGGGATGGCCCCTGTGGACCCACAGCTTCTGGTGGCTCTCTGATGGCAGGTGGAAGTGGCCAAGGACAGGCTGTAATTTGACAGGGAGGAGTCCACCTGGCGCCGGGCAGCATGGCAGGAGTTCACGGGCGTCTTCCGGGACATAGCCAGGTCACTCTGGGAGGCTGTCCCCTGGCTCCCGCCCCCTGCTGCCCCCCTGCCGCCCTCCCTGCTGTTCCACCCAATGCCGTCCCTGCCACCCTGCCTGCCTCAGCCACCACCCCATCTGCCTTGCTCGCTGCCTCGCCTGCTGCCCCACCCGCCAGCCCCCCAAGACTGGAGCCCACTGGGGATGAAGACTGGCCAGTGGAGGCATCCCAGCCATACCTGCCGGCCCTCCCAGCCTCCAGCCTACTGCACCAGGGACCATGGACAAGGGGGGGGCCACGAACTGTACCTGCCGGGGGTCGCGCCCCTCTACCCCAACCCCAGATTGATGGGCTGATGGCCGAGCCATCTGCTTGCCCTGCATTTGTATATAGTTGTCCCCCTGTATATAGTTGTTTCCCTTGTATATAGTTGTCCCCCCATTTGTATATTGGTTCCAGTTATTGTTGCGCACATACCAAGACAGTTTTACCAGATTCAATAATTGACACTTTTATTTTCCAGAGAACCTGAGACGTGTGCATGGCAGGGGGATAGTGTGTGGGTGTTGGGCGCAGTGTGCGGGATGCCCACCAGGGATAGCCAGGGAGGTGCTCGGGGTCCCCCTGATCAAAATGGGTCTGCAGGGCCTTGTGGACCCATACTCCCTCATGTTTGAGTAAACAGTGTGCCCTTGCAGCCAAGAAGGCTAATGGCATACTAGGGTGCATAGGAGGAGCATTTCAAGCAGATCTAGAGAAGTAGTTATTCCCCTCTCTTCGGCACTGGTGAGGCCACGTCTTGAATATTGTGTCCAGTTTTGGGCCCCCAGTATGAAAAGGATGTGGATTTGCTGGAGCAGGTTCAGCAGAGGGCAACAAAAAATGATTAAGAGGCTGCAGCACAAGACCTATGAGGACAGGCTGAGGGATTTGGGCTTGTTTAGTTTACAGAAGAGAAGACTGAGGGGTGATTTAATAGCATCCTTCAACTTCTTGAAGGGGAGCTCTAAAGAGAAACTGTTCTCAGTGGTGTCAGATGACAGAACAAGGAGTAATGGTCTGAAGTTAAAGAGGGAGAGGTGTAGGTTATGTATTAGGAAAAAACTACTTCAACAGGAGTGTGGTGAAGCATTGGAATGCATTGCCTAGAGAGGTGGTGGATTCTCCATCCCTCAAGGTTTTTAAGTCCTGACTTGACAAGGTCCTGGCTGGGATGACTTAGTGGGGGTTGATCCTGCTTGGAGCAGGGGGCTAGACTAGATGACCTCCTGAGGCCCCTTCCAGCCCTGTGATTCTGTGGGCCTGGTGACTGGGTGTGATGGCTAGCTGGGGGAAGCCTGTGCTGGAGTTGACTTCCCACCCCTGGACGAAGCCCTCCCCCTTGCTCTCGACAACGTCATGGAGCATGCTGCATGTGTCCACAACCTGGGGGGTGTTCTGGAGGCTGACATCCAGGGGGCGAGGAGGTACTGCCACCGGTCCTTCAGGTGGCCAAAGATCCTCTCCACCACCTGGTGGGTGTGGTTCAGTCGGGCATTGTAGCGCTCCTGGCTGGTGGTGAGGTGGCCGGTGTACGGGAGTGTGAGCCAGGGCTGAAGCGGGTAGGCCGCGTCCACCACAAGGCAGAGGGGCATGGTGGTGTCCCCCAGAGGGATCTCTCTCTGGGGGATGTAGGTCCCCACCTCCAGCTGGCGGCACAGACCCAAGTTCCGAAAGATATGGGTGTCGTGTGTACAGCCAGGCCAGCCCACGTACACATCCTGGAAGAGGCCCCAGCTGTCCACCATGGGCCGAAGGACCACCGAGTGGTAGCCCCTCTGGTTTATGTATCTTCCCCTGCTGTAGTCGAGGGTGCAGATGGGGATGTGGGTCCCATCTAGGGGCCCGAAGCAGTTCAGGAACCCCATGGTGGCAAATCCGGCAATGGCTGCATCCAGGTCCCCAACTCAGATGACCCCCTGGAGCAGCATGGCATTGAGCGCACGGACCACCTGAGGGGAGGTGACAACCGCCCATGAGGGTGTGCAGGGTGTACCAGGCCCCTCCCACGGGCCCCCCCACTAGAGCACCCCACCCACCCCCTCTGTCCCTGGCACCCCTCCCTCTCCAGCCCCACACCTGGGCCCCCTTCCATTGCCTCCCACTCCCCCAGTGGGTGCATGCCCAGGCCTCCTTACCTCCACGATGATGGCCCCGACAGTGGCCTTTCCCACTCCAAATTGGTGTCCCACGAAGTGGTAGCTGTCTGGAGTGGCCAGCTTCCTGACAGCTATTGTGACCCTCTTCTCGACGGGGAGGATGTGCCGCATCCGGGTGTCCTGGTGCCTCAGTGGGGGGGTGAACCACTGGCAGAGCTCCAGGAAGGTCTGCCAGTGCATGTGGAAGTTCCACAGCCACATGTCGTCGCCCCACTCCCCCATGACCAGCTGTTCCCACCACTCCAGAGGTGGTGGAGCACCCAGTGGGGGAGAAACAGGGGAGCCCCGTGGTAAAGGGCATCCCAGTCTGCCCCCGGAGAGGGCCCCCCTGCTAGGAGTTGCTGGGTGGCATCCCATGCAGCACCTAGCAGGGCGCTTGCTCCCTGGGTGACAACCTGGAAGGCTTCCAGGTGCTGCAGCTGCTGCTGCTGATGGGCGTCCATGGCTGCTGTGCGTCGGTCTGTGGGAGTGTGGCTCGCGCTCTGCAGACCTCCTTCTGTGCAGGCCGGGTGTTTCTGGGAGGGGCCCTTTAAAGGAGCAGCTTGCTGTTGCCCCGGAAGGGCTAGTCCAGCCTGTGACTCCGTCTGTGGGCTTTTCTGGCCCCTTATTTTGAAGGAGGGCACTTGTGTGTGTGGACTCTCTGCTTCTCCTTCCAGGGCGGCTACCTTAGACGTTCCCCGTCACTACTTTGACGTTGAACATAGATGGCACCAGCCCCAGAGGATGTGTGGACAATACGCAACAAAGTAGCCTGTTTCGATGTTGCTACTTTGACGTAGTGTCCTAGTGTAAACGTAGCCTTGTCGTCATTTCTTACACACACGCTCCCTCTGCCCTGATATGGCCACACAAGATTTTGTAGGTTTAACATGCACACAACATAAGTCCCTGAGAAAGAATATATTGCATTAAAGTAAGCTGGGTTTCAGAGTTCTCTCTTTAGGTTGTAGATGAGCTGGGAGTCTCAGACAGAAACTTTAGATTAGAAGTAGACTACACTAAGAAACAAAATATTTTAATATTTTGTGTGCTTTATTGCTTTCTCACTTGACTTGACAGTGTCATCAGCCAACTGCCATAGGCTATTTTTTTCACTAGCTGATTGCTCTCTCCTCCAACTACACAGGGAAATTTAGAAGCAGGATAGACTATATACCTTTGTTTTATATAACAAGTTAACTGTAAAAGGGACTGCTATGTGTTGAACATGCTGTATGTGACTTGACTTTCATTTATCTACATTTAAGATTCCTTTCTGTCTCTCACAATAACAATTGGAACAATTTGAAACCGCAGAGAAACAGAATACAAAACAACACAATCACAGTCAATCCAAACCCTATGGGGTCTTCCACTATGACAAAAACGCTAATCAGTTCCACTACAGCTGAATACAAAGAGCATCCATCTTCTATCATCTCTCCCATTGCTATGATATTACTATAAATAATGGCTTTGATAACTCCTGTTAAATAAAATTTCTGAAAAGACCAGCTCTTAATTGGAATAACTACAATAGGAGTGAGAAAAATGAGCATGAAAGGATTTTTGACTTGTCATTGTTTGAAAAGAAATAAAGTGCTTGTGGAAGCAATTTCTAAAAGTTGTGCATAAAGTTCTACCAGAGGCCATATACTGCACTTATTAAGTCATTAAAACAAGACTAAAGCATTTGGTAGAGAGAACACGTTAAAATAAAACACCAAAATTAGGACAAGGACTGTGAGGCAGACATAAATTCTATGAACAAGCCATCTCTGTTGGTTGGGTCTCCTTTCTATATACAGGATCTCCAGAGTTACTTTGAAGTATTGTTCTTCATTTAAAAATTCTGGATTTTAATCTACTACAGAAGTCAGCACTAGAAATGCATTTTGCCTGATGAGTAGGTCAGAAAATCTTATAGAAATTAATTACACCAGCTACAAAAGTAAAAGAAACATTGCTTTAGCCAATGTTAAGAAGCTTCTGAGGTGCCATATGCGCAAGACATCAGAACAGGACACTGTTTCTCAAAGTGGACCATGGATTAGCTTTGGGAAATATGCTAGTAGGCCCACACCACTTTGTTTACCTAAAAGAGCACATAGCCATGGAGCCTCCCAGAATCCATTGGCTTTGGTTCACCATTTCCAGCTGATGTGAGCTGCGTGATGCAGCATAGCCCAGACCACCACTTCCCACAGTGAACCAGAGCTAATGGGAGCTGCAAGGCTGTGGGCTATTCACCTCTTAGGTAAACAAAGCAGCATTGGCCTGCTAGTAGTTTTTCCAAAGCAGGTACAGAGCCCACTTTGAGGAACACTGGAATAAGGTGACCAGGTTTTCAACCAACCAACCCAGTCAACAAGGGACCCTGGTGGCTCCAGTCAGCAATCCCAACCAGGCCATTAAGAGTCTGCTCATTGGTGCTGTGGAGCCAAGGCAGGTTAATTTCTATCTATCCTGGGTCACCACGCAGCATCCCAGAAATGGACAAAGGATCTGGCTCCTAGACAGGGGGCAATGGGGCTTTGCATTCCGCCCCTGCCCTAAGTACTGGCTCTGCACTCCAACTGACCACTTCCCAAACAATGGGAGCTTGAGGGGGCAGTGCCTGTAGGTCAGATCACTACATGCTATGAAGCCGCCTTCTTCCTCCTCCATCCCCACCTAGCAGCTAGATGTACTGGCCACTTCAGGGACTCAGCACAGAGCCAGGACAGGCAGCCAACCAGCCTGAGATCTGCTGACTGGCAGCCACCTTCGGTAAGCCCAAGCCCCAACTCTAAGTGTCCCAGTCTTGAGGGCTAGGCAGTCTTCTACACCACCTGGAACATGGTGTATGCCCCCACCTCAGTGCCACCTGCAGCACAGTGATTCAGCAAGTGTGGTGCTCCATCAGTGATTTAAATGGGTCAGGGCTGCTGCTGTAGAAGTGGTGCTGACCAGGAGTTTCAGGCCCTTTTGTATTGCTGGGCCCTGGGAGAACTGCTCCCTTTGCCTCCCTCCCCCCTCATGTTGGTGGGCCTGGTCGCACCCTGAGCCCCTCAAGCCCAGCCCCATCCTAGAACCCGCACCCCCAGTTGTAGCCCTCACTCTCCTGCACCCCGACCCCCTGACCCAGCTCTGAGCCCCCTCCTGCACTCACAGCCTCTTGGCGCCACCTCCACTGCATGGAATTTTGTTATGTGTGCCAGTGGTGAGGTGTCACACATCACTTCCACTCTGGTGCACATGAGAAAATTCATTTCACTCAGCAGTGGGAAAACTAGCAGCAACACTAATGCAGACTCCTCCCAAGTTCTCCAGTTGCTTAAGACCCTCTGAGTTTTTAAATGGTGGCACCAACTCGAAGTTTCTTTGTTCTCCATCTGGTGAAATTTAATTCTTTCAGACCCTCATTCCCTGCCACCAAAACACACACACACACACACACACACTTTGGAGAAAACTGGTTTTACTTGGGTTATTTTTTCCCTTTATTTAACCTAGCCACTGCAGATCAGGTGTTGATAGTCTCTTTGGACAGACCTAGTCATAGACAGACATGCAGGCACCACATTCTTGCCTCCAAAACACAAGCAGAATGAGGCATAGCACAGCACACTACAGTCACAGCACACGAGGACACAGAGTTAATAAAATCAAGCTGGAATTCCAATGTTCTCTATAGACATAATCCTCAGATTAGGATGTCCTTTTCTGGGGGCACTATCAACTGTGCAAAAAGCAGGAAGAGGAGTTTCCACGATATTATGTGAAACAGTGGATTCCATTTCATTCGAAATCTTGTGCTATGCTCAAGTGACTCCTGGAACGAACAAACACATGGCTGGCCAATTAAGCATCCTTCTGAGAAGGAGTCTAGTTACTCCTTTCTCTCCCCTATTATATATGACAGGCCAGGAAGTCAATGCTTTGACAATACATCTGAGCATAAATATTAGATACAAGTAGAAAATACGATACAGGAGGATTAAGGGAGGGAGGAACTATTCAGACTAAAAGAAATTTGTTTGATAAATTGCTTGTCAAGAAAAAGTATTGGTTATCAAATTGTAAATCATTGTCATTAGTAATCATTTAAAAGGAGAATATCTACTAGCATCTTGTTAAGAACATTGATTCTCATATAGAATATTGAAAAATCGACAGGAATTTTCATTGAATAAATTATTTGCTGGTTGAGTCTCTACGGAGCAGGTTAGAATAATAATAAAAAAATCAGTATCCATTTCTTCAAACAAAAGTGCCAAAGTTAATCGGGTCAATTATTTTCAATGAATAATTTGATTTGTTATATCAGGCTAAAAATCCAGCATTAGCCACCATCAGCAACAGGACAGCTAATTGGGTAAAAAACCTGATTTTTCAACTACTACAATTTCTATTTTCCAAAACATCCTAACCAAACTGTATTTATTTTAAATTGCTTAACATTTGCTTTTGTTCCTCACACAGTTATCCATATTTTGGTTTCTCTTGGGAACAGAAGCAGAATCTTTAAATGTAAAATGTGCATTCAAACTGGTTATAAATGAAAATTACCGAAATCTCAACAATCTATTTTTTAAGATTTCTATACCAATTTCTAGATCTAAGAATTATAGATACATTTTAACATGTGCTGTAAAAACAAACACATTCTTAGGTTCATTAAAACCTTCTATGGTTGACTTTTCCACCAATTTGGGTGTATTCCTCAATGAGTTTAAATTGAAACAAGAGTGGTTTAGGTTGGACTTTAGGAAAATGCCCTAATTGTCTGGGTGGTTAAGCAGTGGAATAAATTGCAAAGGGTGGTTGTAGAATCTCCATCATGGGAGATATTTAAAAACAGTGTGGATAAATATCTAACAGGAATGACATAGATGGTATTAGTGTAACCACCCACAAATGGACTTAAATCTGGAACCAGCTGGCTCTTAGCAAAGATTGTAGAGGTGCCACTACATGGGACAGTGAACCACACACAGTAGGCATGTGGGTTATTACCTGAAGGAGCATCTTGAGCTTCAGAGACCTGGACAAGCTGACACTTGTAAGTCCAGTGAACCTGGGTTCTGTCAGGAGGAAATGAACCTATGACCTTAGAGACTAAGTCATGTACTCTATGGCATGAGATAAAAGACAGATGTCTCTCAGATTCCTCAATTATATAGATATCTAAATGTCATGTCCTTAATTATTTTACCTCATGATGTCCTATATCAGAGCAACCACACTATGCAGCATTCCTCAGGCACACTTCTGTCCAAGCTGCTCTTAATTTAGTAATTACATAAACAAATCCATTACAGCTAGATAAAAGGCACCAGTCTTTGCTAAGCAAAATAAATTAAAATACTTTTGACACTCCTGAGCCATTTGGAGATTTGTTAAATAAAATAAAAAGATTTAAGGGAATTTATAGCAAGATACACTATTTTCAAGTCCAATATCTCCCAAATGCTTCATCTAATTTATCTTAAGTTTTCTAGAGAAGTTTGATCAGGACTGGCTTACGAGTTTAACATTGTATTTGTAATAGAAGTCCCGCCTTAGATTAAATGTCAGCAAAATATACTTCACTCTATCAAAAAAAACTAATGCTCAACACCTACCCCTTGAATACTTACTAAAGACATTTCAGTTAATCTTTCACTGATTAACTGTGGAAGAAAGATGAACAGATATTTCCACACAAGGGCAGTCAAACCTGCCAATAAAAGTTTCTTGGGGTTTTTTAATCTTTCTTTTTTATAAATGTGATACATGTCCTTTATTCTGGAAGCTCATACTCAGAAGATGATGTTTCTTTACTTACAGTGGGACAGATAAAGTACATAGTTGATTTGATAACTTACTGATTTCCAGGTATTGACCTCAGGAAGAGAAGTCTTGGATAGTAATTTGGAGTTGGCAGCAAACACCTATTTGAGTTTAAGTCAGTTTCCTAGGTTTGTCTGAAGATGATTTGACATTTCCATATTGGTGTTCTATAGTTTTTGAACCCGAGGGCAAACACAATCTGTAAATCCACCGATCTCAGTAGAAATGTAGTAGTAAAACACCTGAATGTTTAATATTTTTAGATGAACTATAATCGTCCAATGCTGAAGAGTGAAATTCCTTCGTAATAATACATGATATGAAATAAGCAATCAGAAGTTTTTATCTCAAGTTCCACAGCCCTGACTTAAGCTCAATTTTTGTTTTAAGTGAACATGATTAAGGAGCGCTTACTATAAGCTGCACCAAAAAGACAGGAATTACCAATATGAAGTTCAGATACTCAAGCTAAAGCAAAATAATAATATGCAAGGGAATACTGTATAATGGTCACACCAATGTAAATAAATGAAGAGTAGTTCTTGGGTTTTTAATTTAAAATATTTGTTTCCCAGCAAGCTACTCTATAAAGTGACCCCACAAAGATTAAAACCATTCTTATATTGTACAAGTGAACCCTAAAATAAATTTTTGATGAATTTTAGCAAGAAGATAGGATAGCACAGATTAATTTCAATCTCTCATTCTGTAAACAGTTATTTATGTGAGAGGGACGCATTTTACTGAGGGCTCAATGAAACATTATGCAAAAATAAAAAGTTCATGCAGCATCTTCAGAAACTGCTGCATATTTGTTTTATTCAAATATATGACTGGATGAACATGATCAATGTTCATTAAAAGCACTCAAGTGACAGGTACACAAAACGGCACTGGATGTTTGCACATCTAAGCTTTCACAGCCATAATGAATAAATGGAGCGTATGTTTCCAAATGTAGCCAGCATCATCCAGAACTTTACATTTGACACTTGACTGCCCTAAGAGGAGGTTTTTTTTTTTCTTTTTTTTCTTTCTTTTTCAAAAATAGCATATCTAGAGGGGGGGAAAAAAACCTAATCAAAATAGCCATTTAAATATAAGAAGTCTTCAAAACTCAGTTACAAGTGAGATGCTAGGAAGAAAACTGCCAGCAAGCAGGAATCAATTCTTCAATGTACTTGGTGAAAATTATACAAAAACAGTTAATTCAAAGTATTTTATAGGATGAGCATATACTTACATATTTCCTCAAGTAATTTTTAGGCAGCGTATATTTCCACAAATAAACACAGGGATGTTATCCAAGTCATTCACATGGGACAGCATCAGATGTCCACAGCAGGTGTATCAACCTTTCACCTCTTATACTAAAGCCACTAGTCCGGGTCATGGAGACTGAGCACAGTACTCAAACAAACAGCCACATTTACTCATGGCCTCTGCCTACATGAAAGGCTTTTCCTGGCGAAACTGGGGGGCTTTAGTCAGGAAAAACCATGGAGTGTCTACACACAAAATGCACTTTGTCAACAGTATGTCAACAAAACCCAGCACATCTGCCAGCAGCATTATACCTCTACCCGTACACGTATAACGCCTCTCTTGAAAATGGTCTTCCAACAAAACTGCTGTCTTGATGCTCTGGGGCCCTTTTGTCAACAGATAGAGCTTCCAGTTCATTGGGCAGCCCTGTTTGCAGAGCTTCCAGTCAACCTTTCTGTCAAGAGAAGGCAGGACAGTCTGTCTGCTCCCTGGCCATAGAGCAGATTGCTCTTTCAATCTGCTTTTATGCGTAGACATAATCTGTTGACAGAAGTTTTGCTGGAAAATCCTTCTGTCAGCGACCCCTGTTGACAGAAGCTTGCTGTGTAGACATAACCATATTGTCTTCTTCTGCACTATGGTTTTCAATGAACATCCAGCTTCTACCTCTACTTATCTTCCACTGAAACCCTATTATTTTGGGCAGCACGGGAAGAAGGAAGAAATTATATGTAGTTTATTTGGCTGATTGCTGGAGAGGTCTAGAGGAACTGGTACACGTTTAGAAGATGAGTAATTCCTATCTGTATATTCTCTCTTTCTTTCATATTATTAGGCAGCAAATTGCTTTGGGACTCTAAAGCATCACACAAGCATAGACATGTCCCAGCAGGAGATGCCTCGGATCCTCTGCACTGGGTGCTGTGGCTACAAATAGTCCTGTGAACTGATAGGCACACATAACCTACAGCAATTGCTACAGCTGTGTCTGTTCCTCTCATTTTTTCTCCGTGTCAGTAGCCCTGCCAGACTCAATGCCTTTAGGCACAGCGCCTGCTGTTTACGAAGCCTCTCATAGCTTTCTGGTTACAGGAATCTGAGGAAATTAATGGTTTGAGGGCTTTTTTCCAAGCTGTTGTTTCCTTCCCTTCCCCATGTCGACACTAATTATTAGAGACGTACATGTGAGCCTGTTTGGATGACAGAGGGACCATCCTCGTAGCTAGAACTGAATTATAGCAAATGCATAAGGCTCACAGATGTCTTGCTAACTGTTTTGGCCTGATTCTGCCACCTTTCCTCATGCTGAGTAGGATCTGAACTCTCAGTCTGTCCGATCTGCCCAATGATATCCCAGAGCTCTTATTCATCTCTCACTTTGAGGATGTCAGTATTATTACATTGTATTGACAGGGAGGGTGGAGCTGAAGTGAGGATTGTTGTTTTGCTGGAATGTGTTAGTGGCTGCTCAATTTTCAGCCGTGGTTGAAGCTGGTACGTTTGCTAATCAGGTGCTATGTGTCCCTGCTTTCCCCTTTTTTGTTTTCTGTTTGTCACCAAAATCAATATGGTTCTACCCACTGATGCCCAGGACATGTGCTGAAATTTTGGAAATGATTGGATGAGGAGTTGAAAAGCTACTGCTTTATCAACACACCTCCAATCTGAGAAATGACATTGGATTGAATGTAAGGCCTTGTAAGTCCCCTTGGACTATTCACTGAGCAATGGTAGAAGAATCTGGCCCTCTCACATCATCCTGCCTCTGATACACCCCCTTTCATACTGCAGCCTTCTTCCTACCCTACCGTATGTTCCTGTGCCCATCCCATGTTTGGGGAGGGAGAGAAAAAAGGAGGAAGGAGAGGACTGTGGCTGTCCTTCTACAGAACCTGTAAGGAAGTGGGTGGCTTTTTACTACCTCTGCATCCCCACACATGGCTGCAGTCCAGTCATGCATGGAAACTGGAAGATCTTTACTCGTCAATTCACTCCTGCCAGGAAGATATTACGGCCAGCCTGTTTTATTCATAGACATTGCCTTGAGACCTTTGTGTATGGTTAATTGTTATTCCCTCACTGTCTCCGAGATCCACCTCTCAAGTGCAACCCCCTCTGTATTTCTAATCTCATTGAGATGACCAGCAAGTCTGTGGCAGAGGCAAGAACAGAACCCAGGCAACTTTAGGTCCAATGCTGGGCTTTAACATAAGTCAAGTTAAGATAATGTATGTTTCTTCCCACCCTCCATCAGTCAGTACAGTATTAAAAATACTGTCAGAAACAGAAAGAAAATGAACATACTTAATTTTCTGTGCAATATTTATGTATATTGTTGCTCCATAGAAGAATTTTGAGGAGAGGTTCAATGATCTTGACAAATACATCAACAGTCTAAATGCTCAAGCATAAGTTGATAAAATTGCATAAAACTGCATGCTACTATAAAACTGAACTATGAACTGCAAGCATATATAATGGTGGTACAAACCATGCTGCTACTTTCATTCAAAGAATTCCATTTTGCTTTGAGTAGGGCATTAGGGAGCCTTCACAAATCAATACAACCAAGACCAGTACAAATACGTTTGCTCCTGGCATGGCCACTCATGCTGAGAAGGTTAAGGACTGGAAACCAGAAGGAAGCCAACACTGTAGAATGAAATATAATAAGGTAAAGGACATTTGACAACATGATGTATGATTAAGTGGCCATTCTGTTATGTCTAGTGAGACGCCACAATGGACTACTGATAGGTAAAAAGCAAACAAACTAAAACAAATAACCTGGAGTGCTACCAGCTGATTCCCCTCTCCTCCAAATAGCTGATCCAGGTCTCCATTCGGACCTCAAAAATTCTCCTTTGAGAACTTGTCCTACAAGGTTTTGCATATCCTCCAATACCCTTTGAAATTGAAGGGAGTTCAGGACTCTCAGTGCTTGCAAAGCAAGGAACTATGTTTTCAATAACTGAAATAAAAAAAATAACTGCTAAGATCTTAGCGCTGCCTACTGTTCCACTCTATTGATCTCCAGAGTATGAAACGACCTTTTGCTTCTGAGGGGAATGCAAAACTATGTTAAGCTGCTGATCCCTCAAATATTCTGCTAAACTCGTATGAGCAGAGAGATCTATAGTTCCACATCTCATACATATCTACAATAGCAGATCTAGGAAAAAAGACACAGGCTGACCTATAGTTCTTCCTACATTATCCTCTCAAACTTTTGGCCAAGATCCCCCACAAGTTAAATCAGTGTAACTTCACTGATGTGACAGTCGGTGAAACTGTGCCAGCTGATACCCAGTGAGGTCCCTTATGTTAGGATTATGGAGCTGATGTACTGAGTATGATTTATTCCTGATTTTTGTTGGAACAACATAATGCACTTGCTTAAATAGTAGAATAGTTAATACAGTTTTCTGTCTGAATTAGATTTTGGGCATCCTTCAATAAAAATCTGACACAATTCTGGCCAGTTATAGAGTCACCCTCACATACTGTGCAAATTATTCAGAGTAGATAATTTATTAGTTAAATTTCATCAGTTTCTTTACAAGCGATCCATAAACACCTTATGAGTTTCTCAGAGTTCTCTGCTATATAAATCATGCAGCAATATTCTCTGTGGTCCACAGGTTATTCAGGAGCAGTACGAGTTATTGTGGGTATTCAATATTTGAATTACAATGTGCTGGTTAGTTTTCATTAGACCCATATGTAAGGAGAAATTTTTCTGCTTCCTGCTTCAACATGTAAAATTCTCAGTGTAAGACCTTGCTGACTCTGGCCCTCCTCTTGACTGGGACTTCCTCCTTTTCATAAGCCTATAAATTTAGACCCTCCCCTGGAATCCCCACTCATGCATCTGACAAAGCGGGTCTTTGCCCATGAAAGCTTATGCTCCAAAAGATCTGCTAGCCTATAAGGTGCTGCAGGACTTCTTGTTATTTTTGGATGAATGTTCATGATCCTTAATTTTAGTTTTGCTTTTCAGGATTATTCAATGTTTATTTTATGTTCACTCGGTGTTTGCAGAACATTCTAGCCATTAACTCCATTCGTAAGAATATTTTCATGAAACAAATATGAAATGGACCCAAAGATAACCAAAGTTAATCTATTTGACAATTCAAAGGAAGAGTCAGACACTTTTTGCTGGCTTTGCCCATTTCTGCTCAGTACAACTGTTGTGTAGGTTTGAATCAGAGAGGTAGCCGTATTAGTCTGTATCCACAAAAATGCAATTAACAGAAAAGAACAGACCAATATAAAGCCCTCTGGGAATGCTTTTAAATGAAATAAAGACCATATGCCTTTAAATTTTCTACTAGCAGGCTCTCAATGTCATTAATAAGGGCACAAAGTATATTGAACTGATTTCATCCCATTTACACAACATCTGACTGAGTGGGTCTTTTGTCCATGAAAGCTTGTGGTACAATAATGTTAGTCTGTAAGGTGGCACAGGACTTCATCATTTTTGTGTAAATTTGAAACACTCTCCAGAGAATTTTAGAGACAGAATAATAAGTGAACAATAATTGGACAGAGCAAATGTGGCTGAGGAAATAACTAGGGCTGTTTCTACACAGGCCACTTGCTTTGGAAGCGGCATGCTAATACATGGAGCGAAATACGCTAATGAGGCATGGATGCAAATTCCCCATGCCTCATTTGCATAAAGTCACGTGATTTGGAGTCCCGAAGACCATTCTTCCGGTCTCCAAAACGCTGTGTAGAAGTGCAGCCCGGGAGGGAGGGAGGGGGTGGCCAGAAAAAAGATTTCCTTCTGGAGGCCCCTCCGGGGCCACGCTTCTACACGGCATTTTGGAGTCCGGAAGAACAGTCTTCCGGACTCCAAATTACATGTCGTTATGCTAATGAGGCACGGGCAATTTGCATCTTTCACTCTGTGTATTAGCATGCCACTTCCAAAGGAAGTGGACTGTGTAGAAATGGCCTAAGAGTGTATTCTGGACTAGATTGTTCCACTCTACCTTTGGACAATGAGAATGAAAAGCCAGTAGATTTTTGGCTAGGAAGCAGAAAGCATGGGGGGAGGGGCAGTCAGCTTCTTCTACCCAATCATCCTCTTCATGCTGCATCACACAGAGGCCTCCACAGAGTCAGTTATCTATGTGTTAGAAGGAGCACCTCATGGGGCTCTGATAATAAGTATGCAATGCATGTCATTCATCACCCCAGAAACCAGAAGGGAGTTCACATAAGCGTTAATACAACCCCCAGGCTATGTCCACACTAGAAGCATCTGTCGACAGAAGTTATTGTCAACTGGGAAATCTCAACAGAACCTCTGTAAACAGATTGCATCTACACACAACTTACCCTGTTGACAGAGAACTGCCAGACTGCAGTGCCCTCTGATGCCAAAAAGCAGAATGGCAGCTCTGCAAAGAGGGCTTCCCAGCCACTAGAAGCCCTAGCTGTTGACAGAAGTGTCTACAGTGCACTTCTGTTGACAGTACTCTATCCAGCGATTGTTATGCCTCAAATTTTTGGAGGGATATATTACTGTCGCGGAAAATGCAGAGTTCTGTCGAGGCTCTGCCAACAGAATGCTTTAAGTGTATAGACGGTCCCTGAGGTATGTCGACAGAAGAGAGACTAATAGAGAGACAAACCTCTCTAGTGTAGACCCAGCTCCAGTCTATAAACCAGCTCAGCCCTCTGACAGTTGGTAGGAGGCCAAGGTGATGGTGGAAGAAATTGAGGCAGCTCTGAGGAGCCTTCACTTTATTGGTGGTGGGGACAGGGAGTGGTAAAAAGAGCTGCAGGTTACCATGACGTCTGTACACAGACAGTCCTGGCCTCTTTGAGTTCATGGAGTCCAAACTCTGCCCACATTAGAGAGAGCAGACAGGGAGGTACAAATACGCAAACAAGTATATGCTCTGGTGGAAACTGTTGGAGGAGGAGTTTACAAGAAATCTTTTCCCTTAGTACTTTCCGCTTGCCCTGTCCCTCAGACAGGAAGAGTCCGCACTTAAGCTCTTTGGTTAAAGATTATCCTCATTTACCAAAAGTGCAGAATGAAAGTAGAACTATGGCCAAATCCCATGAACACAGATCTACGAAAATCAGAGATCAGAATGTTGTCTGCCTTTGGGTTGACTTGGGCTTCTACTAATGCTGTTTAGATTAAAAAGGAGCCCTTCAATCCACTTGAATAGATTGCAACAAATGCTGAGACAGTTTATTTATTCTAAATTATAATGTGAGCACATACTGAAATGTTTCACATCACCAATGAACTATGAATAGCTGACAGTGGGGTTTCCAAATAAACATACAAAATTATTTATGCCATGCACAGGAAATAAAGGAATCCAAAATTCCCACTGCTAATATGAGTGTTGGTAATAAATAATAATATGCAAAGACTTCACAGTACTTATTTTGGTAAAATTAAAATAAGTGTTCATGCAGCAATAAATACTTAGTAATACTGAACAAGGAAAAGTCTGAGAATTCTCAAGTCCAACAAAATGTGTGTCAAGAAACAAACCACACAGTGAGAAAAAATGGAATAGGTCAACAACACAATTCTGAAGTCTTTAGGAAAAAAGTAAACAAACTAGCCAAAGGTACATGAAGTCAACTGAATATCTTAAAGTGATAAGTGCACGTCTGAATGACCATAAAGTCTTGGGAATTCATTATGATCCCATCTATGAAAGTGTTAATCTGTCAAAACTCCATTAATTCATACCTGTGCTATTCTGATTTTATACTGACGTAAGTCCATCCAGATCAATGGAGTTACACTGGTAAGAAACTGCCACTCAGTTAAACAAACCAAGTTAAAAATAAAGTATTGGCCTTTTAATGCTAATACCCTGACAACTCATTCTAACAGCCCTCCCATACACATCCACGTGCGCACACAGTTTCACAGCTTCTCAGTGGCGAAAATATTTGCCCTTTGGTAATTTTGTATGAATCACTTTTTACTCCAAAAATTAAGGGAAAAAAGGCTAATCTCAAAACAACTAGTCAAATTATTCCATTAATAACAGCCTCTTCACCCTACAATGGATAGGATGAATAATGATTTGTTTTAACAGAACATCAGCTTAGAAACCAGTTATATAGTATATGATGGGATAAGAGAGAGGATATGAAAAATAGCAGAATTATAGACCCTTCAAACTTGGTTTGAGAGGATGACGATAGAGTATTACAATCTTAAAACTGTCAAGGAGAAAGAAAATTATATAAAATTAATGCTATTTTCATTTCATGATGTGGCAGGGTGACATGAACATCATACCATTGTCTTTATTCATATGAGCTGCGTCTACACGTGCACGCTACTTCGAAGTAGCGGCACCAACTTCGACGTTAGGCGGTGAGACGTCGAAGTCGCTAACCTCATGAGGAGATAGGAATAGCGCCCTACTTCGACGTTCAACGTCGAAGTAGGGACCGTGTAGACGATCCGCGTCCCGCAACGTCGAAATTGCTGGGTCCTCCATGGAGGCCATCAGCTGGGGGGTTGAGAGATGCTCTCTCTCCAGCCCCTGCGGGGCTCTATGGTCACCGTGGGCAGCAGCCCTTAGTCCAGGGCTTCTGGCTGCTTCTGCGGCAGCTGGGGATCTATGCTGCAGGCACAGGGTCTGCAACCAGTTCTCAGCTCTGTGTATCTTGTGTTGTTTAGTGCAACTGTGTCTGGGAGGGGCCCTTTAAGGGAGCGGCTGGCTGTTGAGTCCGCCCTGTGACCCTGTCTGCAGCTGTGCCTGGCATCCCTATTTCGATGTGTGCTACTTTGACGTGTAGACGTTCCCTCGCTGCGCCTATTTCGATGTTGGGCTGAGCAACGTCGAAGTTGAACATCGACGTTGCCGGCCCTGGAGGACGTGTAGACGTTATTCATCGAAATAGTCTATTTCGATGTCGCAACATCGAAATAAACTATTTCGATGTTGGCTGCACGTGTAGACGTAGCCATGGTGTAGTATAAAGATTTTTATAAGAAAATAGTTTTGCTTTGTAACACAATAGTTCCAATTTTTTGTCTTCAAATGTTTAACATTCTGTTCTCCTCTTAATGTAAAGACTGCTATTAGACTGGTTTAATTATAGACCTCTTATGTTTTCAGTATAGCTATAGTTAAAAAAAAACCACAGACACACAAGATTTATCAGAGCTACTTAGTCTTCTTATTCTTTCCTGGACAACATCTGTGGGAGACAACTTGATTTGGCTAAATCTACATTGTTAAACCACCTTACTGTGATTCATTTTGCTTAGAATGGACTAATATTATGGTAATACTAACAGTCTGCACTCATAAGAATAGAGTACCTCATATATTATGTGAATTATGGGACTATGCTGTTTCACATCTTGATTAGCTAGCCAACCTACCGTTTCCATCAGAGGGTAGTGCAAATGTTAATATGCCAGATTAATGTGATGACCCATGTGATAGGGTGTATCAACCCCACATTGAAGCAGAGCAGGCTAACCTGGCTCACCTGGCCAAGAAGGCCCTGCCCCTATGGACTCACTGGGCATGCTCCAGCTCCTGGACTTCTATAAAGGCCTGTGGAGCTAGTCAGTCAGGCCTGGATGATACAGGAGGTGCCTGTGGAGCTCCAGCTGGGGAACTGCCTGCAGCCAGACCATGGTGACTAATCTGCCAGGGATGACTGGAGAAATCTGTGAGCCAGAGAGGGATACCGCAGAAGATGGTTGCAAAGGAAAATAGCAGCCCAGGGAGGGAGAACAACCCAGTAACTTAGTGTGTTTTGGTGGGAGTCCCTGACAAGTCAGCGATGGGCCACTCCAGCACTGGTAGGGTCATGGGTTGAGGCCCAGTGGAGCAGGGAGGGCCCGGGCCCCCCGCTACCTTCCCAAACCCCAACCCATGGGATCTGATTGCAAGAAAGGGCCTTGCTGCACTGACTCTGGCCGCTAGACCACACTGCCCTTTGATAAAGGCCTTGCTGTACAGACTCTGGACACAAGCTTATGCTGCCTTGGAAAAGGTGGGGGTGAGCTCAGAACCACCCCATGACAACCTAATTAAGATAAAAATGAAAATGTTTCAAGTAGTATATCACATTATTGGAGCTCACACATTTTAGCACAATACCTTCTACCACTGAAAAGCATCTTGTAGCAGAGGTTAAAGGCGTACAGATGCATGACCAAAAAATGCAATTAACAGAAAAGAACAGACCAATATAAAGCCCTCTAGAAATGCCTTTAAATGAAATAGTAAATGGACAATATGCCTTTAAATTTTCTACTAGCAGGCTCTCAATGTCATTAATATATTGCTGCTAAGGGCATAGAGCGTACTGAACTAATTTCATCCCCCTTACAGAAGCACGTAAAACCCAAGCGTGAAAAAGTGTGGGACCAAATTTAGAGGTGGGAACCAAAGGCAATCTCAGAAAAACACCAGGAAAAAATGCAAAGTCAAGCTCCCATACAACAGTTAACTTCCTTAAGCAGACTATGTAGTAAAGAAAACAGCACATCTACTGATGCATGACTAGAAGCACTGAAGGCTGATAAAAGAGAGGTGAGTGAGCCCCGAGTGAAAGCAGAGGTTCCAGGTTCTCTCTCTCTCTCTCTGACACACAAACACCTGATCCAAATGCCCCTGAAATCAGTGGGAGTCTTTCATTGCATATTGGATCAGGCCATGCTGAAGTGACGTGTTGCAGACTAGAATGAATAGACATGAGTTAGGAGAACGGTACCTGTTCAGAGAAGCATTTCGATAGGTGACATCACACCCTAAAGCAGCAGTCAGCAATGAAAATTGCAAGAGCCATTTTTTCCGATTCGGTAAAAGTTCAATAACTGAAGAGCTGCAACGTATGTGAACACAAGATGGTCTTTAATAAAGTAAAACCATACTTCCAGTCACCCCTAGTTTTAAAAACAGTGCACACACAATGATTTGTAATGCAACACATGTTTACTGTGGGACGTTCACAAACTTTTTTTGTGTTCTGTTTCCTCACACTTTATATGTGTTTGTACCATTGCCTTCCAGACTTTTACTCCTGAACCATCTCTCTCTCTCTCTGGAAGACACTAGCACGAGTTATCCAACATTTTGAGATCACATATTATTTGCTATTTAGATATAATTTCTTTTTTGGGCTTTTAGACATTCACCATTTATCAAAAATAATCAGGAGGGTTTTGTTTTTGTTTATTTAGTTTGCAATTATAGCATTGGGAGCCACAAAGAAGACCTCAAAGAGCTGCATGTGGCTCCAGAGCTGCAGGCTGCAGACCCCTGCCCTAAAGCACTGGAAAAATGGGGAGTGGGAAAAAAAATCTAATCCTGGTGCATGGAAAGGGGGAACCTCAAGAAGGGAGACAAGGGAATAAAAGAAAGAGGTAGCAACCATACTGGGAGCTATAAAACATAAGACCTGGGATATGGAATTGATCCTAAACAGCAAGGGGCAATAAAATTAGTGAACTAGGCGTCATCAGAGCAGGATGCCGAATGTTATTATAGATAGTTTTCTGACAGAGGTCATTATAGCATGTGTCTATGCATGTAGTGTGAAATCTCTGAACATGGAGAACTCTGCTTTAAGGAAGTGCTTCATGGAAAGCACAACACGTGGAGAAATGAATAAAAGCCTGAATATTGCACTGCCTTGACTCTGTCATCTTATGATTGAACACTGAGCACAAAATTCTACTGGCAGGTAATGGAGGTTAAACAATATACAGCAATATGTCGCTGCCATCTAGAAGAGCTGGAGACTGAAAAGCACAGTCAAGAAGTAGCTGGTTGGAACATTCCAGGGCTGAGGCTTAAGCTGTCCAGAGCAGTGAGTATTAGGAAGCCTAGCCATGTTTTGTCCTGCTGCCCTGCAATGAATTCTGTCCATCACATGCTGAAGCACTATGAATCAGTAGTGAGACTCTGGTGCAGGTGGATGGTTTGGAGAACAACCGCTGCCATAAAGCAGCAGTGAGAAAGTTTAATTAATGCTAAATTGTCAAACTTAGGTGCCACCTACATCTATATTTAGGCACCTAACTAAATACATGGTCTGCTATTCAGAGGCAATGAAGACTCACAACTCCCATTAATGGGAGTGGATGATGCTGAGGAATCTCAACATAATAAATACCAGGGCACTTGGTTAGCTGCCTCACTTTTAGCGGGACTCTGGGTGAAAAAATGTTTTAAGTTTATCGGAAAAAAAAGAGATGATTTAGCTGAAAAAATAGGATTTTGTAACTTTAAATTAAAACAGAAGACAGTAACAGAGAACCACATGAAAATATCTCTTGGGGTGAGGTGAGGTGGGCAGTATGCGAGTGCGTGCTCTCACAGTTTTCACCCCATCAATACTAAGCTTTAAGCACTGAAGGGGATATTTTACTAGATCTGTATATTTGTATGGAGACTACCAAAAGTAGCACTTAAAAGCTAAGCTGTTGTAACAATAACGTTTTAGTCCTTTATGCTAGCTGCATTCCTAATTATCCACAGGCTGCTATAAACAAATATTGGCTCTCTTATCTACATTTTATTAAAATGAACCACAAATATGGCCACCAAAAATATGCCCACCAAAAATCCCCTCTGTCCATTATCTCTATTTATTACATAAAACCATGACAGTCCTCAGCTAGTGATTTTCTCTATATTCCATTAGCAAACTGCTTCCATGATTCCCCCATATAAGAATTATAAGTTATTCCTCCATATGACTACTATCTTTTTAAAATACACTTTCCTAATATTTAATTTATAAATCATTTCCCAGATGTATTAGTAATAAATGTTTGAAGGCGGCAGACAGGAATACAACAGGAAAGCATAATGTGGGCTGTTTACTAGGAGCCCTCATTAAAAAGGCATCAAGGAAAATAAAAACAACCTTGTGAACCTTTGTAATTGGTCTGAAGGGAAATGTAACTCTAAGGACATCAATGCAGAGATGTCCCAAGCTAATCTAGGGCTTAAAATTACAGAAAAAAATTAACTTTGAAATCCATTTCATACTCTTCCATTCTCAGAATGGAAGTTATTTGTGATTAGAAAAGCATTTAGTATTCCATCAAGGGCCCGGTGCTATGACAGTTATATTCCACAGTTTATCTACTATACTCTACATTTCATACGACGATTTTGCATACCACAGCTTATACACCATACTTAGAAGTCTGATTGTGCATGCCATATTATTACTTCTCTTTCCTTAAAAGTTATTTCATTGGTGGGACAATTATATATCACTTTCATTCCAGTTCATCTCAATCACATGCTGTCTGATCATTTGGTCAATATTCAGTGCATTGGGATGTACATTTTAACTGTTTCAACCACAGCATCTTTACCTTAGCAACCTACAACGGATATACCGTTAAGTCCTTCTGTCTAACGTGCTATTTTAGAAAGGATAAGGCCAAGGATAAATTTACTCTGAACTCTGGACCACAGAAAGGGTAATTCATCACTGATGTGAACAGTTAATTTGGCACATTCTCCCTTTCCTCCCCCCTCTCCCAATGTGCTTTCTGTATATTCATTTAAACACAGATGTCACTTGCTAAGCTTCATTTTTAGACCAAATGTAGCAAACCACTTATTACTGAACAGACTTCAAAATCCATATTTAAACCCAGCAGGTCCCAGAGGCTCTTTTCAGATACTTCTGGGCTTCCCAGAAGACTCATGAAAATAGATTAAACTAAAAATTGCATTTCATTTTCCTGTTTTGTTTGCATTTAAATAGTGGAAGTTACAGCTGGATAATAGCCATCCATTTTCGTATGTACTTCCATTCCAGCAATATGCATTTCCATAACATTTTCAAGAGCCTAAAGTGTAGGTTTCTCTCTACTTCTTGGAACATGGAATAAAACCGTTTTCTGCTGTGTAATTTTGTACAGGAAAAGTTCAGACATTCTAAATGGGTTTAATTTGTGAGATCTAAAAGCCATCAAAGCACAATTATTTTTAGTGTCTTCATTTAGAGAATGCAGAATCATCTGTGGGGAGGAAAAAATCTATGTTGGATGCCTGAATCTATGGGTTTGTATTTCCTTTACCTTCTTCTAATCTAACACTTACCTGGATGTCTAGGATCTTATTTTTGGGCTTCAATTCCTAGTCAGGATGCCCTGTTGGTAATCGTACATATCTATCAGTTCTCAGTATTAGTGTTTCTGCCCTTTTAAATCCTGGAATACTTTGGTATGGCCCTCCAATGGATGGGTGGGGGGATTAAAGAGCGGGCAGTTATCCCAGGTCCAGGCATTTCAAAAGGGCCTGGAGCTCTGACTGCCACTGCAGCCAGCACCGCAGTGGCTGGGGCTACAGGCCCCTTTGAAATGCCATGGCAGAACAGCTGTGGTGGACCCAGCACTGTGGTTCCAGCAGGGCTAAGGGCTGATTGCCCTTGGTCCCACCCTTTCCAGGGGCACACAGCTGGGCCCCCTCCCTCTTTGCTCCAGGGCCTGCAACAGCTGTCGACCCCACTGACTTCGGCATTTATTCCCACTCACTATTAGTACATATTTATATCAAAATTGTGGCCCAGAGGCCCCGTTGACACACATAGAAAGACTCAGTACCCTCCTCCACACTTGGAACTGCTCTGCCTTGGTAGCGACCGAGCAGTTTTTGCTGCTGTCTATAGTAAGGCAAGTCAGAGTGTTCTCTTTCATTCTGGCTCAAATTATTTTCAACAGAGGTTAGGAAGCAGTAAGCAAGGGCAACAGTAGCTCTGGGACCCTGGAACCACAAGACCTTAAAAGTACATATATTGCCAGGACATGCTGAATGTGTGTGAGAGAGAGAGAGAGAGAGTGCGCGCACGCACGCTTGGAGTCCTGTCAGCTGAGGAAGCAGAAGATCAATGAGATGCTTGTGAGAACACGTATTTTGCCCATTTCCCAGTAAGCCTGTGGAAAACGTGGGTCTTTACTTTTGGGTGCATGTTTAGATCAAAATTGCAAACCTTTACACAGTTGCACATTGCAGTTGCAATGTTTTGTTGTGGGGATTGTGGTATTTCATGGTTTAGGTTGCTGTACACTAAAGGAATAACTCAGCAGAATAAAAAGTCACAGTCAGCAAGGTCTCTTCAAGCGTAATATTTACAAGCAGCAAGGCAAATAATTTAACATAGCAGAAAAACAAACAGACACCCTCCCATGCAGTTTGAAATTTAACCCTGTTCCCTGAGATGCAGAATCCAGCTGGCATTCTCTACGTTATTGCACTTAGTATACCCCTACCTTTGAACATGTGGGGTGGAAGAAGGCTGAAATAAAGGGGGAGCCAACAGCTGAGAACTGGGAGTATGACATGCCAAAACTTCGCCAAAACTTCAGCTTTTATGTGGTGACAACCTTTGCTTTCTCTCTTACACACAGGCTTATGAAACGGTTCCCTAAATTAGTTTTCAGCATTGTAATTTTCCATTAATAAAGACAGTTGAATAACTGGATGAACATGACAGAACCTTTGGTCTTCAGGGCCCAAATTCCCCCAGACCCGATTATAAATCTAGTAGGGTGGCTTGGAAGGTTTGAATTTGCATTCAGATGTCTGGTTCAAATGAAAGATGGGTTATGTATTGAAAAGGGCCTGATGGCATAAATATGCTTTCCAGAGTCAATATGTAATTTTTCAGGCTCACCATTCCCGAGCAGAATCATAGAAACAGTTTAGTAAAGAAAATCCAACTTTACTCCCCCTCCCTGAATTGTGATTCCCTCTGATACGTTCGCCATCACAGAGAAGGAAAATATTTCCCTGAGGAGTAATATATTCAAAAAGGTGTCTGAAAACTTGACGTTCCCATAGGATTAGTTTCTGAGATTCTCAGGCCAGAAGAGACAACTATATCATCTCTTTATGATAACCTCTTTACTGTAACAGGCCAATAAACATCCTCCTGTCATACACCAAGCAGATTTAGAGAAAATTAATCCAGCACTTCAGAAGACTAAACTATTATTTGCCACAGATGGAGAACAACAAAGACAAGCTGAACCAATGTATGAGGTCTCTTTGCCATTAATGACTTTGTGAGATATGCCCAGATGAGACTGCAATTAGTTTCTTTTGGGAATCTGCAGGGCAGCTCTTAGAGGAGAACTTGGCCCTCCAAATTTGAAGTATTCGTGTGTTATTAGGTCCAACCCCTGAGCAAGCCCCTTCTGCCCAGAAGCAGCTCTCTGGCTGGCTCTCCTGTGTGGCTGGTTGTGAAGTGTTGTGCCTTACCTTTGGTTACCTCCTGTTGGCTGCCTCCATCTGGGCGTTCTGTGGTAAGCCCTCCTGTCAGGTTATTCAGACATTCATTCCCCTCTGCAGTATACAAATCCAGCTGTAACTGGTCAGCTCCCGGGGCTGGCTTTCCCCAGCCAGCTTCATGCACCCAGCTTCCCCTGGCTAGCAGCAAAGCCCTACTAAATCACACTCTTTTTTAGCTTCTCCCGCCCCCTCACTAGAACTCCAAACTAAACAAAGCTAAATGATACCAAAGCATTTTACCCCCCTCTAGGCTTAGGCCTCATTGTCTTGGGTCAGCTCTCATTCCAGTGCTAGAAATGGGCTTCAAAGGGTCTCTCCTTAACCAGGAATCCCTAGCTCACCGTCCTGTAATTAGCCAGCAGCAGGGCTATATCCTCAGCTGGCCCCTTTTCCCAGTTAGTCCAGCACTCAGTAGGACTGCCTTCTGCTGCTGTCTACCTCCTACCATCCCCCGTTAAGAAGAAGGAGGCTGCATTTATGCTGATCCCTTCTCTTACCTCATTCTCCAGCTGTCTGGTTGAGAGCCGAGCTGAGCCTGCTCTGCAAAGCTACTGGACCTCTGGCCCTTAAAGTTACAGAGATGGGACTGTCTGCCAAGCACCACTTCCTCCCTATTAATATCCTGTGGTTTCTTTTATAGACACACACATGCACGTGTAAAAGTGTCAGACCCTGGCTGTCAGGGGGTGGGGATGGGGAGGTGGAATAAAACCTGAGACCTCTGGAGCTTAGAGCACAAGCCTCTAATGCAGGAGTGAGCAAAATTTGTATGTCGGACCGCAATTTTTGCCTAAAAACAGACGCCCCCCTGTAACCTGTGGGAGGACAATAGGAAGGGATGTGGGGTGGGGGGGAGGGGTGCACTCAGAAGGGGGTAGGATGTCAGGAGGATGGTATTGGGGGCAGCAGGAGGATGAAAAGCATCACTGGTACTATAAGAAACCATGTCAAAAGAGGCAGCGCAAGACCTATGAGATGTGCCGGTGGATCTATCATGCGGAGATGGCTGGGAAGATTGCATTTCTAATGAGAAGGAATCGACAGGACCCCTGACTAGGCTATGAGAGCTAAAGAATTTCAATAGCTTGGAAAGCGGTGACTTCTGGTTAAAACAAACAAGCAGGTAACAAAACACAAAACCCATTTCACTGTCAGATCTGATGTCCTCATTGCTAGTTTCAGCCAAGTGGCCAATGACTGAATGGGCTAATAAAGACTGACTTCCCTTCCCACCGGGGCAGGATCGAAGGACATCAGACCTGTTTCTGAGCAGTTACCGTGTTGTATCTTTCCATCTGTTAATAAAGTATCCATTGAAAAAAAAACCTCTTCAACAGCATGTCGAGGGGTTCCCAGGGGCCAGGAAGACATTGGCAGCAGGGACGAATGTGTCCACCTTTCCAAGATAGGAACTCACCAGCTTGGCCCAACTGCTTGACTCAGGGCCTCAGAATGTTCTGATTGACCCAGTGGCGAGGGGTGGGGTGGGGGAGAGGGCCTTCTCTTAGTGACTGCAGCAGCAGAGGCCATGGGGGAGGATCGAGAGGGCTGGAGAGGCAACGAAAGCAGTATGTGTGTGGGTGAAGCCGATTGCCCTGTGCCTCCCTTACAAAAATGACGCCCCGTCTGTGGAGGCGCACCCCCCACTTTGTGCACCCCTGCTCTAGTGCATGAACTAACAGCCAGGAGGCTGGTAAGTAAAGCTCTAGAGCAGACTTATTATTCTCTCCATAAGTGGTCTCGGTACCACTGGCTGGGACACCCAGGAGGTGTGCAACTTACATACACACACACACACACACACACACACATTATACATACGGGCTCTCAGAACTTTACAGGGTAATGCCAAATATAGTGATGGGCTAACTCCTAGACACTGCTATTACTTAAGCGCAGACAATATGGTAGGCTATAAACCACATTAGCCTTTAACACCACTAGGCAATTTGGTTCAGACAGAAGAGCAGTAGAAAGATGGTAGATGGCCCTCCTGCTACTCTGGTAGCCATGTGTGCTTGTGCCCTTCTGTAATATGCATGAAAAGTGCCAGGGTTGTTCAGGTGCAGTTACAAGCAGTGCACATGTCAAAGACCTCATCTTCATCTGATTCTGTCTTATTAGATTACAGCTGAGCAGCTGTTCTTTGCCCTGAGATGAGTTCTAACATATTTTAAATTCAAAGTCTGTCTCCGCTGAGAAAAACCAGAATTCTAGATACCAGTCTGCAGCCCTACAAAATTGCTTTTGTGGGATTAAAACATTACATCTACTGAGATTTCCGTAGCAAAGTGGCTAATTCTGAATCCAGGTAAAGGAACTACACAGGCATATGCATTTCACCTTTAAGATGACTGAGAACAAAGCTAGGGGAAATCTGCTGTGAACCCAGCTACACCATATTTTATTAAAATATACCAATTTCAAAGATAATCAAGGAGAGTAAAATCAGTCAGACGTTAATGCTTAGTTGTTGAAAGGGGAAGTTACACACTTTTTAAATGCACATTTCTGAAAAATGACCATATAGTCCTACCCTCTTTTTTCCTATCTTTTAATTAATTACTGAATCATGAGAAGATTTGCCCTCCTACCCCATGGCTCCTTCCTTTGCTTACAAGCTTTTGGTGAGGGACTTTCCAAAAGACTAGGCACACTGTATCCACTGGGTCACCCTTGTCCATGTGTTTGTGGACCCCCCCTCTCAAAAAATTCTAATAGATTGGTGAAGCATGATTTCCCACACACAAAAATTGGGGAAGTATTGGCCTCTTATTCAGAGTGAACTAGTATAATTGGTAAACTGTACACCAACAATATGCATTTTAATATGGTTAAATGTAAATATCTATGACTAGGAACAGGCCCACTGATAGGAGGGATAAAGGGACCAGTTACAAACTAACCTAGAGCTCCTGGCCACAACTACTGCAGCAGCAGTGGTGACTGGAGCCTGGAGGCCTTTAATTCATTGCCAGAGTACTGTGTGGCATGCTCTGGCCAGCTCTTTGTGCTGCTTGGGGAAGCAGGAAAAACACAGGGCACTCTCCAGACAGTGCATCAGGAAGTGTTGAGGGCTAGTTGCACCAGCCCTGCCTCTTCCACCTGAGGCCCCACCCCCTCCAGGGGCATGGAGCAGATCCTCCCCTGCCTTGCACAGGGGCTGTGGGAGGCTGTTGGAAACTTTGACTAGGGACAAAGAATGTATGTTATGCTTATGGAATGGGGGGCACCTGTCCTGGGAAGTGGTGACTCTAAAAAATACTTGGGAGTCCCAGTGGAACATGAGCGCTCCATGTGGCCAATCAAGCGAATGCAATTCTGGGATGCAGAACAGGGGAATCTTGAGTAGGAGCAGAGGAATATCTGTATGTCATGCTAACGGAGTATCCGTATCTCTAAAAGGTATCAATAAAAAGGGAATCTTGAATAGCAGCAGAGTACCTCTTTATTTAGCACTGGTGACAGCTGCTGGAATATTGTGTCCAATTCTGGTGTGCACCCAGTTCACAATGAATGCTGATAAAGAGGAAATAATTCAAAAAAGGGCGAGAGTGATTAAAGTGGAGTGGGAAACTGTAAGCCAGTTCTGGCCCTGGGTTGCCTGCAGCCAGCCCTTGAGGCCCAGAGCTCCCCACTCCCAGAATCGGGGAACCTGCACTGGCACTCAAGCCGCAGGGCCCCCGTGCAGGACTGGAGTGCCAGCCCCAGCTACTTGCTGTTCGTGGGGTGGGGAGAGCCCGAAGACTCACAGGGTGGACTCAAGCAAACCAGGGCTGGATCCAATCCGCAGTGTCTGCCTGGCAGGGTATATGGGGGGGCGGGGCAGGGTCAGAGCCTATATGGTTCCAAAAAATCTACTAGCCCAGGGCCCCCTTGCCTCTGGGGCTTGTGTGTGAAAGGAATGAAGGGAGTGTCTTTTTTCTGATTGTCATTCACAGAGCCCCAACTCAGAAAGGTTCTCCATCCCTGGATTAAAGGATTAGAAAACCTGTTTTACAGTGAGAGAGTCCAAGAACTCCATCTATTTAGCTTAACAAAGAGCAAGTGAAGGGGAGACCTCATCAGAGTCCACGAAGTATCTATGGGGAAACTAATAGTTCATCCTGTAATAGGTTCTTCCATCTAGGAGAGAAAAGAACAACACGATCCACAGGCTGGAAGACAAAGCAAAGCAAACTCAGACTGGAGATCGGGGGTTTGACACTGAGGGAAATTAGGCACTGGAACAATTTTACCAAGGGTCAGCGTGGTTTATTTATAACTAACCCCTTTGAAATTAAGATTGGATGCTTTTCTAAAAGATACATGTTGGATTTTTTGGGTGATGGGGAGAGGAAATTCTATGGGCTGCATTACATAGGAAGTCAGACTGGATAATTATAGTTTGGAATCTATTACAGGTTGCACCTCCCTCGACTGGCACCCTTGGGACCTGACCCATCCCTGCCTGCTGTCCCCACCCTACCTCCAGCCCTATCAACCCACTTACTTGCCACCAGCCCCAACCCCACCTGGCTGTGGCCCCAGCTGCTGGCCCCTCGGAGGCTGGCTCCAGCCCCACTTGGGAGCTGGACTGACGGCTCCAGCCTCAGCCGGGGAGATGGCACCAGGGACACAAGCCCCTGGCTTCCCCTGCATAGGGCTGCCAGCCCCTGTGTCACTGGGATCCCAACTGGAAGGGCTCCCTGCCACCGACCCTTCTTATAGCAGCCTCCCAACTGTGGCTCAGTAACATCCATGATCCTGCCAAAGAAAGGATGTTGCCAGATGAGAGAATTCCAGTTTGAGAGGTGCAACCTGTACTCTACATGATTATGTCTGTTTGGAAAATGAGAAGAGACTTGGTTTAAAAGATCCCAAAGCATCTAAGAGAATCCACTGAAGTTGCCCTTTATAACACAGTCAGTTATTTCCTTCCTGCATCTGTAACACGCTCTTGATGTCTCATTTAGCCCACATGAATATTAAAAATATTATGTGAGACACTAACCCAGGAACTTAAAGCAGGAAGAAGAGTTTGAAATTCTCCTGTGTCTTATGGCGAAATTTGGCCTTAGCTTTCACCCTGAGTGAGTACACTCAACTCACTAGGGTTACTTGGGTGGGTAAGGAAGGGCAGAATTTTCCCCACAGCACTGAACTGCGTGACAGAAGGCACCTTCCATCATTCTGAGTAAGAGTGAATGAGACACAATGATAGTGACACTCTAACCTCTCTTTTCATCTGCAAGGATGCTGGGGATATGGCAAATAAACAAGAGAATTTAGGGACAGAATGCATAGAGGCATGAAGAAAACTCATTAAAGTGCTGTAGCAGTCTAGTTTCATGCTTTCATAGGCAAAATAGTATGATGGCTGCAGGGATATGTCAGGCATGGAACAGACCCTCCCTCCTCAAGTGCTCTGGTCAGCCTGCTTCATGTCTGCAAAAGCCTTATCCAATGGCTGCAGGCATACACAGCACTTCAGAATTTGTACACCAGCTGAATCGGACTCTTTTGCCATGTAGATATACAACAGTGGGCATATAGTTACTGAGCAGGTATTTTTGTTTCACCGAGAATAAAGGTATACAACAACAACAACAACAAAAGTGACCCATTCCTTTAGCATTTGGATTTCCTTGATCTGACTTTAAAGTACATACGAAGGAGATCTGAATGGCTTACGGGAGAGAGAAGCTACAACGGAAGAAGTGAGACCAGTTAATTTGGAGGTGGCTCAAGGCCTGGTCTGCTACTTAAGACTCAATATTCAGATCACACATTATATGCCCCTCAAGACTTTTTAACATAGTGGAAATTGATATAATAAAAAAAGTTTTAACTCCATGAAGAAATCATTCCTAATTACCTTTGCCACATTAAATTATTCAATACCCTGAATACAAATGCACCTTGCCTAGAAAGATTTTATAATTAATGAAACACCCTCTTCCACTGCCTATAGCGGAAATAAAACGCAGAAGTTATTTTAACAGGTTGTGCCTCACCACAGCACAATTATGTGGTGAGTTAGTAAGGAAAGAAAAACCTTCTGCTTCGCAGCCTGATCAGAGCAAACATTAGAACTTCTTCCACAATTCCACAAGCAGCATTTCATAATATAGATGGACAAAGAACTAAACTGATCTCCTTTCAACCAGTGTGGAAACTGACATTCAACATAAGCCCTGACATAAGTGAATGCAACTGCTATGGAAGTAAATGGGATGGATTTGATTTCAGTTAGAATAGGTTACACTCAGATTAACACTAAAGACAGAATATGCCCCACACTAGCAAAAGTGCAAGGATCATACAGAGGTGCTGCAGGGCAGGGCAGGTATTCAAGGATTAATGCAGATGTTTGAAACATGATCTGAACATAAACCAGTGGAGAGATGTCCACCTGAATTTGCAGACAGCTTGCAACTAAAACTCTGTAAGAGAGGGACCCTCAGCCTGGTAGTTGAGATCTCTCAGATGTCCACATAAAGATGTAAGGAGTCACAACTATCCTGCTCAGCCAATGTTGCTGAATCTATGGGGGTGGTTTAATGCAATGATCATGTCTAACTTCAGATATTCAATCTTCTGTCCTGTGTATTGCATGTATAATCTTTGCAGCATGTGTGCGTGTCATCCATGTATATTTGTTTGCATGTGGTCCAAATGTTACGAAAAAGATTTAATTAGTATAGATACAGAGTTATAAAAGACCAGCTGCCTATACCTTCAGGGTTCTCTCTTCTCTTAACTTGCCACGATGAAACAATGGCAGTAGTTCCAGGAATAAAGTCAAAGAATGGTTGATTTAACATTTCCAGTATTAAAATGGAATTCCAGAAAGTGCTTTCTGAAGGGAGCACTTGCAAGATGGTACTAAATTGCAGCACCTGTCAGAGCCTTAGGGACTGCAGATGGTGGATCAAAATCTGTGTTACCTAGATCAAGTCAGCAAGTTTGCTTATGTTGAAAATGATCATTTTTAATAAAGATATTTTAGCAATATTGATGCTAATAATGTTCATATATTTCCCAGCAGGAAATCAGTTCTTTTTACAGGTCCTACACTCTCAGAAGCAGCGGGAGGATCACAGTAAGTCAGAAAAAAAAAACAAGATTAAAAAATTATTTTCAACTTTTTTTCCCCCAGTATGGTATCACATACCAAATGACTCACTGTTCTGTGTAATCATGGAAAAAATCCGTAATTAGTGTCAGAGCTTGCATACTTCCTTTGAAATCTTGTATGGAGTAATTAATTTTCTGAGAACCAATTTTATATGCACTTTCTTCACCATGCTGAACTACTCTTTTTAATAATGTTGTCTGAATTACTTGAGTCAACAGATGGAAGAATTTTTTTTAAAAAAATAAGGTACAAATGGTACTAACTGTGCAACGTGCTATACTCTTTCAGCTGTCCCTGTTAAAATTTCACATTAGAATTTCACTATAGTGTCTCCATATGTACAAGTTATACTGATAAGGGGATTAAAGTGTTGTAATTCATTTAAAAACAAAATGATTAAATTTCCTCAATAATTCCATTTCTATATTCTATTAAAATTAAAATACAACCTTTAAAACAAGAGGCAATACTAAAATGTTTTACATGTCAGAGCCCCTTTCCTCATTTATGTATTGCAAATTAACTTCATTTATGAAGGAAAAAGTTCAAAATATTTTTATCCTTTTGCATAAAATGTGAGTTGTTAACTGACAATACAAAAAATGTAGTATTTAAGTCTTTACCCAGCTCCACTTTAAATGCTGAAGCTGAGAGTCAATGAATAGATACTTCATTCACGTTGATACTATCAAAGGTAGGTTAGGTTTGAGACTGACAAGATTTTGATACATCTGTAAGTGTCCCTTGCATATATAATTTTGTGATAACAAAAAGAGTGAAGGATTTTAAGTTCTAATTTCACCTGAGACTGTTTAAATATTACATGAGCAAAATGTATTATAATGAAATACTAAGTAACAGTGACCAAAATTAATGCATATCACATGCTTCTAATATTGCAGGTAAGAAATAAACATTTCTTATTGAAGAAAAATTTACTTACAGTAACAGATGTCTTTGTACTCTCATTTGCTTTATCTTAATTTCAAGCCTTAGAGTATTTTTTTCTTTTTGTCTTACCAGCGCTGTAGATCCAAGCAGCTTCAACTTTGTATTTTCAGACAATTTCCTTCAATCACAGACTCTCTTACAAATGAAACAGCTTCATCATTTGAACCAGTCCAAAAACCTTGAGAAATCCATGCACATTCATCTCTTTTTACAGTATTTCACAGAGGTAAGAAAAAATACTTCCTTACTTTGTGTTACATTTCAGAAAGTTTAAACGGTCTAATATCCTATTCCTTTTCAACATACCACAAAGTGCTAAATGGTAAGAATTACATTACTGCTGCTTCTTAGATTATAACTGATAAGGTGAGCCTTTTACATTTATATTGAGTTCTGGAGAGCTGATGCTATACTGGTCTAATAATTAATAATTCATCGAGCCAAATTACAGCCCCAGAAGGATACAGTCACTTTTTCTAGTTCTTTCATATTCTACTGATTTATGTATGACAGAGTAGGAGCCTGAGCAAAGGAAAAAGTTAAAATTTATACTTTTTGTGTCCTTGCAAAAGAGGCATGGTATACAAAGACATTTCTGTCACAATAAATAAAGGTGGCATTAAAGAAATCTCAGAACGTATATTTGTTTATTAAAAGAATACTTTCCTGGGTACTCAGAAACTTGGATATTAATGCTGATAATAATCCTTATCACAAAAAAAAAATCTCCTTCTTAACAACAGAAATTCTGGGTGGCCATTCACTGATTTACTAGTCTTCTTACAGTATGTCTACACTATACATCTTTTTAGCAACAAGCCTCTTTTGGTACAGCCCTATCAGCAAAAGTCTGTTCATGTGAACAAAGATGGTCGGCAGTTTGGAAGACAAAACACTTCTCCCCCTCATGAGTGGCTTTTAAAACAGCACTCACACTTGCCAGAGAAAAACACCTGGGCCGTGTCTACACGGGCACAAATCTTCGAAACAGCCATATTTCGAAGATTACTAATGAGGTGCTGAATTGAATATTGTAGCTCGGCGCGGTTACACGGGGGTCCTTTTCGAAAGGACCCACCTCTTTTGAAATTGCTTTATTCTGATCAGTGACCAGGAAAAGGAGATTTCAAAAGGTGCGGGGTCCTTTTGAAAAGGACCCCCGTGTAGCCGCGCCAAGCCATGCGCTTTCGAAAGTGGGGCTTTCAAAGTGCTGTGGCCAGAAGCGTCCTAATGCTAATGAGGTGCTGAATATTCAATTCAGCGCCTCATTAGTAATCTTCGAAATAGCCATTAGTGTGGCTATTTCGAAGATTTGTGCCCGCGTAGACACACCCTTGTTGTTCTGGCAAATGTTGAGGAGGGAAGAGTTAAGAGCCCATGAACCATTAAGTACAAGTGTAGACATAGCCATGATCTCTTCTCAATGCTCCCCTTTTCCTGCTCTCTTATATGACGTCGCTTCATGAACTGATGTCACAATCCAGTCTGTATGGCATCCCGCCTTTTCTTGTTTTTCCTCAATATCCAATTCTGATATTTTATAAGGTAACCTTATAAATTTTAGGTAACCTTATAAGTTTTATAAGGTAACCACTTCACCTTGGTTTCCCAAGAACATCTGAGCTGTGATTTCAAAAGTGCTTAATTCCCATTTTCAAAAGTGACATGTAAGGCCAGATTTTAAAAAAATATTTAGGTGCCTAAAGACATAGGTAGTAGACTTTTTAAAAGGCACACAGCTTCATTCTCAGAAGCAACAAAACTGTTTTGGCTGAGATTTTCCAAAACAATTCAAACTGAGGTAGTTGCCCACAAAGACACATTTCTACCCAAATAATAGAAGTTTGGCTAGGTTATAAGCAACTGAAAACAGAGCCTTATCATAGAAAGTATCAGGCAACCTTAATAATAGGTCTACCATCTCCACAGGTATCTTGACTGTGGCATGCTTAGAATGTCTACACTTAACCTATGCGAAACAGAAATTTCTCAGTCTGAAAATACTGATCTCTTTTTAAAAAGAAACATTTCAATGTTCAGTGTTTACAATGCCTGAATAATAATTAGTGTCTGGGTAACAGACAATAGGACTAGAAGGACTGTATGAGTAAATGGTTACTGAGGTTGTTGTAGCTTAGACTTAACCAGGGAGAGAAATAAACTTGGTTTTGATATAAGATTTCACTAAGCCACTCTATATACTCCTATTGTGTCCTCTAGTTCTCTCTCTTTTCTGCTTACCATTTTTAGACTGGATACCTGCTATTTTAGCTGGAAAGGTGGTAGATATCCAATTACCCAAATAAGGACAGTCTTTCTATTCTAACTATTGTATCATGCTAGGATGATGCCCGCTGCTATGTCACCATCAGAAACAAATTAAATGCTTAAAAAAGCTATAGCTCCCAACTACATCAGAGACTAGCTGTTGAAAGCCTGCAAAAAACACCTGTTATTAAAGTTTTAGGCCAAATAACAGCCATTAAGTCTTCTGACTGGCACTTCGTATTTTACAAGGCCACAAAATATGCTTGAAAAAGACTATATTTTCCATTAAAAAAACATAATGCCACTTGGAACCCATTCTATTTAAAAGGGATTCTTTTGCAATCTGAGTTTTGGCAAAACTCCTAGCAAAATCTCCCAATGCATGCAATATAGGAGGCCACATTATTTAGAAATTAAAATGGCCTGCTGAATTCCTAGTTATTTGTTCAGGGCTAATTTTGCATTGCACAAATCTCACAAAAACACTCCAAAGCAGTATGATGGATTATTTTTTTACAGCAAAGTGAAACTGGTGTTGAGAAGAAAAAACGTCTTATCTGGATTTTGAGAACATTGTGGAGAGGTAACATTTTCAAAACATCCAGATAAGTCATTTTTGAAAATGTGACTTACGCTCCTAAATCAATCGCGAGCTTTTAAAAAGTTTATCCTAAATATGTCTTTATTTATTTAGTCAGCCTGCTGTGAAAAGACTGTTTGATTTCGCAGTCTCAAAATGTAAAGCCCTGTAAGATGTTATGTGTATATTTCCAGTGTTCAGTCCTTTCTGAAATAACCATACTTAAACCAGTAATATCTGCCTGAGCTGTAGACAGCCTAAATTAAACAGAGGTGTTAATCTCTCTGATTTAATGATGATAATTTAAATGTTATACCTCTTTACTCTTTCACGGCACAGCAAAGTATGCAGGCATGGACAGGGATAATCATATAATGATGAGCTGCACAATCCACTGTGGAAGACGTTTGCTTTGACATTTCAAACAGGCAGATCTTGGGAGAGGAACATTACTGGGAATAATCTGGGGTGGGGGCAGGAAGGGAAAGTGGAGATACATGTGCAATGTTGCATGATTGCAAGTGGAGACAGGAAACATTTTCCAGTTTTGGGAACCTCATTCAATTAAACAAATGTGTTGACAGTTCAGCAGTAATTGATACCTAATTATCTGTGTCTGCTTTTTAAATGTCAGTTAACTAGACCAAAAGAGTTAACTCTTATTAATACCTATACTCTACTAAACATGTTGTTGAGTATGATCTAAAATTGGTTCCATGAAATTATTTATTTTAGGTATCATTGATATGTACAGAAAGCTGTTGACATTAATGGATGATGATAATGATCAACACATTTAAGAAATCATTCAGAATTCAGCACCAGAAGAGACTGGCCCCTATATCTGGAAGAGGAACTTCTAACAAAGACCTGAATGCAAACTTTATAAATCAAATAACTGTATGTGAACTAATGCAATGTGTTCTAAATGGTTTTCTAATCCCATTGTTTTGAACAAGATTATGTAGGTTTAAAATATGGGTACTAATCTAGCACAGGCCAATTTTAAAACTGATTCAGTTTACACTTTGTTCTTGACAAACACTGTTTTCTACTTTCTAGAGAGGCTCACAGTGCAGGCATAATGGGAGAGGTATCACGAGCAACAGAGTGCCATCGCAAGGCAGACCTCAGCAGAAGCACTACATCTTTTTTGCAAGATAGAAACATAACACAAAACGTCCTGTGACAAAATAACAACCTTATCCTCAAAGAAACAAATTTAAAGGGAATTTAGAACTGTACGTTTATCAAAGACTATTTATCGTCACTGGCAGTTCTGTTTATGCTACATTTTTTCTTATGGATATAATAATGTTTCCTTCTAAACAAAATGTGTATCTAGCATTTACTCAGGTCAATCTGTAGCTTTTGAATTTACACAATCATTAGTAGCAGCATATCTGTACTTAGAGTCACTTGATATTATAAAAGACATGGATGCCATTTGCAAAGATTATGATAGGAATTCAATCTGGCTATCATGTGTACTTATCCTGCCATTTCATATACAATTGTTCAGCTCTTCATTCAAATAAAAACTTGTCTTATCTGAATTTGGACTTCAAGACTGAGATTTTTGAAAGCATCTATGGAATTGAGACGCGTAGCATAAAATTCTCCAACAGCTATTGAGTGTCAGATTTTAAAGTATTTAGCCAAAAGATGTGGATAGATACCTGCTAGGATTTGCAAAAGCAGGTTAAGTGCCTCAATCTCCTCAAAGTGAATTACACTTCATGGGACTAAGATAAGTTAATTTTTTAGGCACATTTGAACTAGCCCACCAGGTGTTATGTGCAGCTCTAGGTGCCTAAATGTCTTTGAAAATCCATCTTTTAATGACTTAGGAGCCCCATTTTCAAAAGCAATGTATACACCAAGAGAGCTTAAGGCTTTGTCTATATGGTATAGTTAAGGCAGCAGCATGATCACAGCAGGAAAGCTGTGATAGCTAGTTCTCTAGTGGAGGTGGTTTACTTGGAGTACTGGGAAAGCTAACACCACAGGAGTGTGGTTCTGTAGAACTGTCCACTCTGTCCACTGTCACTTGCTGGGGTATTTTTCTCACACCCCTGAGTAGGACAGTTATAGTACAGTAACTTTCCAGTGTGGATATGCCCTAAGCATCACTGAAAACCAATAGAATATAGGCTCCTGGGTGGGCAAATTTCTTTTGACTATGGGGCTGTCGTTTTGAAAAAAGTGTCACCCACAATTCCCAATACACTTAATGAGAATTGGACTTTCTGGCCCCAGCCCTCCCAGCAGTTTTGAAAAGCTCACACTCAAATACTACATTTGCACTGCTAAAATGTATATTTAAATAAATGAATAAATAAAAGAACAGCTGCTAACTGTATTGCTAAAATTGCACAGTAAATGACTAAAGCAATAAAGTACATTTCAGTCAGGAGGTAAAATCAAAGCCACACTGGAGAACAGAGAACATACACAAAAATTTGACAACACAATTAGTGGTTCTTAGTAGAGAGACTCTACTCAAGTAAAAGCTAAATCAATTAAATCTAATTTAATCTTTTCCTTCATCTGACAAAATCACCCTTCCCCACAGACAGATTAGTTTTAAGCCATTGCCTTATTTTTCTCATATCTAGTTAAAAAACTGCCATGCCACAAAACCATTAAAAATGCTGTGGGGTGTATTCTCCTCTCACTTTGAATATGATGAAACTATGCATGCATGCAATAAGAAATGCAAGTACTGTACCTATATACACGCACACATTTTAAGTATGTTTCCACATTCCTATCATAGTTTGTCCCGTTCTGCTGTCCTCTAACATGGGCAGAATTCCTATCATTTTCCAAGGGAAGCTGCCTCCATAAAAACTGAAGGATGAAGACCATGTGTAGCAGAGTGGGTACGTGTATATGAAATATACTCTTTTGTTGCTGAGGAGGATTTAAATTAATCAAAAGAGTCCCTTTGAGTAGTTTTGTTCCTGGAAAATGCCAGTGATTTTCATGATTGTTTTACACTACTGTGTCACTGAAACTTCAAACAAAAAGAAGTGGGGGGGCACAAATACTAAACTGAGGAAAATCTATCCATTGTTTGGAACAGACAATGTGCATTCCATATAGAAAGCTGCAAATGTAATGTCTCCAGTTAAAGAACATTTATACTGCTTCAGGTGCTCAAGGGATTGTTTGTACTGTATTGTCAATGGAAATTGCTAGTAACTGCTACATCTGCATTGTCTTTGCTGCCAGGTTTTTTAAAAAATATAATGAAGCTCACTTATATTGCCAGTGCTAATTTCAAATTATACTCAAACTCTATTGAGAATGATGTGCGAGCTGAAACTCAGTTTGCTAAGGGAGCATTATATAGATTGGCAAAATGCCATGCAAAGTTTGAAATTAACCCTAGAATTTTTCTCTGTCAGCTAAATATTTAATCTGTTTATAATCTACAATGTTTCCTTTGAACAGCATTCTATTTCCTACCTTATACCATTTACTATTTCCGTGCCAGGCTGTCGAGCTGAAGGCTATGTTCAACTAGACAAGTGGAGTTTTCTGAACTGAGATGTTTAAGAGACTGACCTTATCATACTTCAGTCTTCACTCATTATTACCAGAACAATTTAAAATCAATTACTCTTATGTTTTCCATTGCATGGTGTTTTGGAAACTAGGACCTTTGAATCAAGAAACGTTCTGCTCTTTCCAAGTCATTTGATGAGACAAAAATCAAATACTGATCAAATATCACTATTACATATCTCCTGACCCTTTCCCCAAGAGTAGAGGTCTTTCCCTATTGTTCTAGTCAAATTCTATTTCAGCAATTACACTCTCTATCATAAAAGCTGCCTCCATGAAAACTGAAGTTCCTCATGTAATATCAGTTGAAGAAGCCATCTTCCTTGTCTCTCCTAAAGCACTGTGGTGTTCCGCTCAACAGATACTACTTTTTACTCCAGAGGTAGCTGCATTTCACTGGGTAAAATGATTCCTGCAATACTGTCTAGTTTACAGCCTATTTGTAATAATGTTGTTAGGGATCATTTGGGAGGAAATGTGGCAGCACAGATGCAGTAAATGTAAATTACCGTTCCCTTCTTATGTGCCTTGTTGATACCCACTAGGAAAGAAGTTATGTAGAAATAAGAATTCCTTCACATATCTTCATGATGTCTGTCTACAGCATATAAATGAATTAGCAAGAAGCATTTTAGCAATTCTACAGACATTTATCCTGTTGGTTGTCTTATTCTTGTAATACAAAATATATTTTATTTACTTTCTTTTAAAAGCTACAAAGAAAAAGTATATTTCCTTGCATCACAGTTACCTATGATATATTTTAAATATCTGATCGTAGAAGTACAGGACTGGAAGGGAACTCAATGGAGCATCTAGACCACCTTCCTGCACTCAGAGGACTAAGCAGGACTAAGTAATAACTAGAACATTCCTGACTCATTTGTCTAACCTGCTCTTAAAAACATTCAGTGATGGAGATTCCACAACCTCCCTTGCTAATCTGTTCCAGTGCTTAACTAACTCAACACTTAGGAAGTTTTACTTCATGTCCAAACAAAATGTCCCTTGCTACAATTTAAGACCAGTGCTTCTGGTTCAATCCTCAGAGGCTAATGAATGCAACTTTTCAGCCTCATCCTTATAATCCTCCTTCTGGATCACTGGATGATTGCCTGTATTGTTCATTCCCTCTGAAGTACCTTGCACTATTGAAAGATGGGAGATGGGCTAGATGGACCATTGGTCTGACCCTGTATAGCCATTCTAATGATCTTAATAACCTTTTCTGTACATAAAACTGTTATGTCCCATTCAGTCTTCTCCTCTCCGGACTAACCAACCCATTTTCAATCTTCCCTCATTGGTAATGTTTACTTTCAGTCATTTTTGATGATGTCCTCTGGACTTGCTACAATTTGCACATTTCCTAAAATGTGGGACCCAGAACTGCATACAATACTCCAGCTAAGGCCTAATCAGCATGGACTAAAGGAGAAGAATCACTTCTTATGTCTTGCTTACAACATTCCTGCTAATACAGCACAGGATAATATTAATTTTTTGCAACAGTGTTATATTTCTGACTTATATTTACCTTGTGATCTACCATAAAGCCCATATCCCGTTTTCAAGACGTCATTCCCAGGCAGTTATTTCTGATTTTGTGTGTGTCCAACTGGCGGCTCCTTCCTAAGTGGAGTGCTTTGTGTTAGTCTTATTGAATTAAATTGTATTTATTTCAAACCATTTCTCCAAATTGTCCAGATCATTTTGAATACAAATTAAAAAAAATGTTTATGACCTGGTTCTCAGAAGTCGATCCAGGCCCCCCAATAGGTCCTATGGATACTCAACATTTCACAAATCTGGATCTTATACCATACTTGCTTGTGCTGCAACCTTGTCTGCATTAGATTCTATGGGAGTTCTTCTAAGTTTGTATCTGAGATTAGTACCACTCCAAGATAAGTATGTCTGCACATCAGAACTGCACCATACACTATAATTAAAGATCATTTTCATTTCTGACCTGTCAGTAAAACTTTTCCAGTCTGAGACTTCATTTTTTCCCAGACTAAAAACACATCAGTATGTTGCAAAACTTCGATGAGAACTCCTGCACAGCGGGAACAAAATAAATAAATCCCTGGATAAAATCAGCCTGGCTAACCAATATTATTTTATTAATCTTGAAATAATACATATTTTACATTTGTAGGAGGCCTTTCTTCTCAAAAGGGTCCCAACATGCCTTAGAGTTATACAAACAGGCCCATATGTGCACCTGTGCACCTGAAAACTGATCTGCCTCCAGGATAGATGGTACCAACTGATGCACAGAATGCTGCACAAAAGGGGAGACAAGAACCTGCATCTAAAGACAAACAGGGCAAAGTGCTGCTCTTGCCTTAACCATCATAAGGTTTTAATGCCTAGGCATAATAGATAGATTCTTGGTTCTTGGTACCCTGCCATATTGAACAGTGTGGAACTCAATTTATTATAGAAAGATGAAGAGTATATTCCAACAACCTGAGACCTCTAGATACAGCAGTTTCAAACCAGATGCTCCTGGCAATAGCTATCCTACCCTCTCCAGCTGCAATGAAAATATTTCCTTTCCTGGGAAAAATAATGTACCGGAAAGTACAGACAAACAGGCATGCTCATATATCCACCACTAAATATCTCTCCAATTTTACCTGTACATTGAAATAAATAAAAGGGCTTTGCAATGGAAGATAAGCATCATTATCCCTACTTTGCAGGTGGAGACATTAAGGCAGAGAATGAGAAGGCAAAGGTCACTACAGAGGCAGGGACAGAACTAGATAATCTGACTTCCAGTTCAATGCTCCACATGATGTACCATATTGCCACACCAATAGGTTTGACTAAGTCTTTAATTCCATAATAGGTAATGATAATACTAATTTTGATTATTAAATACAATTTTCCACCTGCCTGATGTTTGTTAAAAACATACATAAAAAATGAAATGATACGTGGCTTTTACCCTATTGAATGTAAAGTATTTTCTTTGCTGCCACTCATGTTTCTCCTGCACATTTCAGCACAACTCTAATCTTGCTTTCCCGTCAGAAAAATCAAAAAGAAAGTCACCGTGAACAAGGACACCAACCTGACCTTTCCCAGGCAGACATCACATTGTTGAAGAAAAAAGCTGTAATGCAGCATACTGAAGGCACATCTGCACTGCCACCACAGGATATGTGTGCGGGTAAGAGGAGATAGAGAGTGGCTGAGACAGGCAGGCACTGCTAAGCATCCTATTAATGTACTCTACATAAGGCACAACTTGGTGTTTATATTACAGATGCTTAGATAGTGCACTATCTACTCCATTTGGTACCTATCAGATAGCAGGGCTATCAGGGTAAAATCTTAATCTGCTGCATGTAAAACCACTGGATAGTGTATCAGGAATTCAAGCATTACAGTGGCACATTTTTCTATTTTAGTTACACTAGTAATACAACTCTCCATCTGCATTTCACAAGGATGGACAGGCACAAGGAGAGTACCATAATAAAATATATCAACTCAGTAGTCAAATAGGATAAATGTGGAATGACACAATTTAGTGGCATGCTGAAGAACAGCGCAGGCAGAAACAGCTGGACAGAATCTTAATGCAACAAGGAGTCAGTACCAACCAACTTATGAATTGGTTGAATCATTTTTTAAAAAATGAACCCTCAGCCATGTTATGTATGGGAAGGATGTGATACAGGATTTATGTATGTACAGTTCCCATCACTATATTGTCTGAGCTTCAAATACAGTAATTAAGATTCATAGGGAGTGACCCATGTTCTTTTTCCAACTCTTCTACATAGCATTCTTCACCATACTTTAATTCTTCCTCTCCAGTTTTAGCAGGAACAAATGTGCAAAAAGTGATGACAGCATAATTTCCAGAGCTACTGAGCAAATCACAGCTGGCAGTGATTTTGATGAAATCTGCACACCTGAAAACCAAACCCTGATAAAAATCAAACTTGAGCTCTTCTTATCTCCTCCAGTAACTTGTTTCTTAGTCATGTACACTTGGACAAGAACAGCTCAACTCTTATCGCAAGAGTTTTATTCTTTTTACCAGAAAAGTACACCTGTCTCTATGACCTGATGCAGCCAAACTCCAAACTACCGCAACACTTTTAAGATTAGGGATTTTGAGATGATGCCAGAAGTAACTAGGAACCAGTAAAAATGTGGAATAGTACCAGTGAGATGCGTTAACCAAGCCTATGTCTACATTGTGCCCCAACTTGAAATAAGACACCCAATTTGCGCTACACAAATTGTGTATCCTATTTCAAGACAATTTTGAAATAGGCTATTTGGGGATTTGGCACTGTCTACATAGTGCCAAATTTTGAAAGATATCACTATTTTGAGGCATCCCTGACTTTTCCCACAATGAGGGGTACAGGGATGCCAGAACAGCACACCCAGTATTTTGAAAAACATTTCAAAATACCAGCTGTGTTTCCTAGACATGGAATTACTATTTTGGGACACCTCAGCATCCTGAAAGAGTTGCACAGTGTAAACATAGCCCAAGTGTACCTGAGGATAGGGATAAGGCCAAGGCCAAGGTTTCCAGATTGTCCCCACCTTCAGCTAGAGATACTGCACTGTAAACTTTTTGGTGTTGACATCCAGCCATTCCTTACATCTCAGCGTTTGCATTTAATATGGAGATATACCTATCTCATAGAGCTGGAAGGGACTCTTCAGAGGTCATGGAGTCCAGTTGCCTGTGCTCACAGCAGGACAGATTTTTTTTCTAATCTATTTGTCCCCGATCCCTAAATGACCCCTCAAAGACTAAACTCACAGCCGTTGGTTTGGCAGGCCAATGCTCAAACCACTGAACTATCCCTGTGCTTGTTTAGTAACTGAGTTATTGTGCATTCTATATCCATTAACATAAAGAGACGCTTTGTCCTGAAAGTACAGGATGAGAAGTTTTTATCATAAGATTGGGCAAATGTTTGGGATCAGTGTTACCTGACACAAAAATAGGTCAGCAGAAGAAAGAAAACTATTGAACAATATGTTGAAAGAGTGGTGTGCCAGTGATGTAGACCAGCTGTTCTTTTCTGGTTGATATATTTAGGGCAACCATAACTAGAGCTAGGTGAAACACCTGGACAAAACCCAAATGATTTAATACTTCCAAGAAACTCTGTGAAATAGATGATTTATAATTTTTACATTTAATAGTGTCATCTTGGTTTATGGAATTTAGTAACAACAACAACAAAAACCCCACTTACAGTCTCACACCATAAAATAGTGCAAAGAAAGTGATTAAAAAAGCCAAGCCAGCTGAGCTGCTCTGTAAGCAATTTGAGTGTGAGTCAGGAGCATTCTGTATACTGCTTAGCTGCATCTACTGATTCTCTTCTTGCTCAGCATCTTTTAGATCCTGCCCTCCACCATGAAGTCAGAGCAGGGTCATTATGAAGAAAGCAATCGGAAAATTAAACTGCTAAGCTAAATTATTTCCTACTTTTTAAAGCTGAAAAAGCTGAAATTTTTATTTTAAGGTCTCACCTCAGTAGGTGTAAATGGAGGCCCTGTTTGAGGCCTTATTTGCCATCACAGTGTGGTTTTCGTCCTCTCTGGGCAAAGAGACCACACAAGTGGGCCCTCTGCATTGCTGGAATACTACAGGGTAGAAGGAGGTTCCAAACAGGCTGGCAGACGCAAGCTGAAACATGACTGGGAGAGCCATAATTGTGTTGCAATGAAGGCTCAAAGCCCATATGCCTTGGCAGCAGCTTGGCAGCAGATGTTGCTCCAAAATTCAGGCTGGAACTGGAGACATGGATCAGCCTATTCTGAAACCTCATCGCCAGTTCAGGTAGGTCCCACTCCGTCCATGTCCTATGCAAAAGGTTTTGTTTGCCAGGAGGGATAGATGCAAAACCCACTTGCTGCTTCAAAAAAAAAAAAAAAACCAACCAACCCCCCACCTCACCCCGTGGGCTTATGAAGTAAAAGGAAAGATGCTCCACAACCACCAAAGGTCCAACCCTACCTGAACAGCACTTCTTCTTTTCCTTATCTGTCAGGCAGTGACATCACAATTCTTTACTGTCTCTCCAACAAAGGAGGAAACATTTTCCTGTACTCCCTTTAGTGTGTAATTGTGATGGTATCATTAGCTGTTTGGGGGAGATGGATGGAGCAGGAAAGGGGAAGCACACAAGCTGCCAGGTAAGTGAAGGAGGAATTGATTTACAACTATATAGACTTGTGATTTAGACAGTGTCATGAATTTGCAGGTCTTCATTTTGTTGTAGTTCTGACAAAAGCTATGGAGCTCACATATCTTCAAACTAAGTGTCGTGAAATTTAAAAAAAAATGTAAAAATGAAATATTGCTATTAGGTAGTACCGTGAACTATGAGGCACGCTGAACATAAACAGAGCAAGTAAATGCTGCTGTTGACAACAGCTGATTCAAAATATCTAATGTAATGGAGCTCCAGTCTATACACATCCACTCCCCATTTTCAAGAATATGTAAATATTTGCTTATTTATTGCACTCTGTTACACATCAGGAACAGCGATACTTGTCTTAATCAGAGGAAAAAATCATTATTATAGATTAAACTGTCATTTTAAGTAAAACATCAGGGAATCAAATGCACCATTTTTGTTCTTTCCAAATTAACCTTGTAAAAATTTAAACTGTAAGTGAAAATACCATATATTGCATTACGGTGAATTTCCAATAATAGTACCTACTTTATATTCATACAAACAACCTTTGTCTTAATTAGGTTGACCTTTAAAGAGTATATCAAGCACTGGAGAACTTTACATGCTTTCAAATGTGATGCACACATACTCCTGTCTGCTGAAACAGAATGATAAAAGCTTTGAACGCGCATCTTTGGCCAATGCTATCTTTTATGTAGCTGAGCTGAAGTCAGTTCAGTGAGGCCTGTGGTTAGTTTTGGTTCCCTGGTATAGTGAACTCTTTCATATCTGCCATTCTATTATCCAGAACTCTCAAACAACCAGAATTTTAACCATAAGTTTTTAGTTACATTTTCCATTAGTATAATTTAGTGAAAGTAAACACAGATAAAGACAGCAAATACATTATAAATTTACAGTTTACAATACTACTTTTGTTGGTAAATTAAGTACTATGCATACATTTTTGTTTGTTTCTTAATATCTAATCTTGTTTTTCTTTAGTGGTATGCATTGCTAGGTATACCTCTCTATTATCCAGAATATTTGAATATTCGGCATTCTCTCAATCCCAGGCCTGCCAGATATGAAAGAGTTTACTGTATTAAAATTTAATCCTTCATGTACTTTGGAATATTTTAAAGAACTTGTGTGTGCTCATGTTTACATGAATTACAATGACAATATTTCATTTGTGTGATGTATGTGGAGCCACACATACTTTAATTTTGTTGTCAAGTACCTCATAAAGATGGCTGTTACCTCTCTTTGGAAAGGCTCTTTCCAAACCCCTTAACTAACGTGTCAATGGATTTCTGGGCTCCCTATCTCCTTTCTCCTTGGTTCCCTCTGGCACCATTCCCCTCCAAACATCCCTGAATCTAAACTTTAATCCGTCCCAGTACAAAGCACACATCTATATGTCCATACATCCCATCCCTGGGATTTGGAAATCAGAACAGCTGGGATGTATAATCCAGTGAATGGATAACGCTTGATTCCAGTGAGGTACCCATGCTAGTCTTCACAAAACAAAAAAGCAGTTCTGTAGCCAGGTCCCTGTCAGCTCTTGGTGTCCAATGTGACATATCTGACGACACACAGTAAATGCACAATACAGTACCTCGTGCGCTGAAAATGGACATGCTCTCTAAGGCTATGTCTACACTGTGCCCTAACTCGAAATAAGATACACAAACTGTTCTATGGAAATTGCATATCCTATTTTGAGTCAAATTTGAAATAGGCTATTTTGGGATTCGGTTCTGTCTACACAGCACCAAATTTCGAAATACAGCACTATTTCCAGGTATCCCTTACCCCTCCTGCAAAAATATTTCAAAATACTGATCATGTTTCCTAGATGCTGAGTTACTATTTTGGGATACCTCGGTATCCTGAAATAATGCTGCAGGATAAACATAGCCTAAGAGCTTACAGTGATTTGCTTATCAAATTCCAGTTTAGAGTTTAAAGAGAGAGTCTCTCTCTTCCGCTGTGTGTATAATATGCAATGCAATTTGTTTAACAAAATTGTTTTAAGGTGCTCACACTCTGTTTTTAGTGTCAATCCATCCAGCAAAACATTACAGTTATTGCTGTTAACTGCTAGTGTTTGTATAAGAAAACACATTTAAATATAACGGTACCTTTTAAAAAATAAAAAAAGTCTGTCTCTGGCACAAGATTAGGTGACAGCTGCAGCATTTTCTAAGGCCAGTCATCAGCTGGTTTCAGATACTGATGTCAGATCAGCTGGAGGACAGCTGTGAAGTTTGAACCAACCTGGATAAAAGGCCACAACTAAAGGAAAAAATAAGGGCATATTTTAGGCTGCAGCTTCATCAACTAATGAAGTTTATCTTTCTGGCTGATTTCTTATGGGACTTGCAGGATGTCTGAAATCAATAGAAGCTGCTGGGTGCCAAGGACTTTTGAGAATCGAGCCAATAAGGTTCCAGTCCTGCAAAGCTGTTCACAAGTATGTTGTTCTCTGTGCAAATGCAGATTGTATGACAAGGGTTGTTTGTGGTGGTATGGTGCTTGGGGCTTGCTTCCAGTTTGCGCCTTATATTCCTCAAACTTCATGCTCAGACCCTCTCACATCTCCCTGCCCCCTCCCAATCACGCACTCCGTACTGGGGGGAAAAAAAACAAACCTGCCACCTCACCAGCATCAGGAATGGCTATGACTGGAGTTAGGATATGGGATGGGTTGAGTCAGTGCTTTGAGGTGGCACCAAGCATTCTCTCCCTTCTGTGCTTGGCTGGCTGTTTCTTGCTCACATGCTCAGGGCAAACCTGATCTCCAGATATGGGGCTGAGAAAGAACTCTCCTCAAGGTGAGATGGGCAGTGACCTTATTGCTGTTTTGTGTTGTTCTTCTGCAGTGTATGTGTGCAGGTCACTTGAAAAAGTTAGCTGGGTGTTCCTCACTTAATTATTTCCCTGCCACCGAAGAGGCCTCAGGCACTAGTGAACAATGTCCCCTCTTATTCCCTGCAAGAGGCACAGAATAGACTACTCCCCTGCAAACACAGGACAGATGGTATCACACCATGGCAAGGGCACTCTCCTTTTTGGAGCTCTCTGTTATGCGGGCAAACGCAGGGACAGTGACAGCGTACTTACTTCCTCATATGCAGAGGCAGCTCACTTGTCACATCTTCTCTTCGTTTAACCCCTGGATTTGTAAATTGGTCCTTGTGGGATGACTCTTGCATTTGTGTAGAAAATCTTGCAGGGTCACAGCCACAGATTTTAAGTTCTCTGGAGCAGGGACCATCCCTGTTTGTGTTTGTACAGCGCCTAACAAACAATAGCACCCCAATCCTGATGGGACTCTATGGCTATGTCTACACGTGCACGCTACATCAAAATAGTCTATTTCGATGAATAATGTCTACACGTCCTCCAGGGCTGGCAACGTCGACGTTCAACTTCGACGTTGGACAGCACTACATCAAAATAGGCGCTGCGAGGGAACGTCTACACGCCAAAGTAGCACACATCGAAATAAGGGTGCCAGGAACAGCTGCAGACAGGGTCACAGGGCAGACTCAACAGCAAGCTGCTCCCTTAAAGGGCCCCTCCCAGACACAGTTGCACTAAACAACACAAGATCCACAGAGCCGACAACTGGTTGCAGACCCTGTGCATGCAGCATGGATCCCCAGCTGCAGCAGCAGCAGCCAGAAGCCCTGGGCTAAGGGCTGCTGCACACGATGACCATAGAGCCCTGCAGGGGCTGGAGAGAGAGCGTCTCTCAACCCCTCAGCTGATGGCCGCCATGGCGGACCCCGCTATTTCAATGTTGCGGGACGTGGATTGTCTACACGTGCCCTACTTCGACGTTCAACTTCGAAGTAGGGCGCTATTCCCATCCCCTCATGGGGTTAGCGACTTCGACATCTCGCCGCCTAATGTCGATTTCAACTTCGAAATAGCACCTAACACGTGTAGCCGTGACGGGCGCTATTTTGAAGTTCGTGCCGCTACTTCGAAGTAGCGTGCACGTGTAGACGCGGCCTATATGAACTATATAAACAGCAGGGTTGGAATTGAGGTCTCATTAAATAATTGTAAAATATCGTGCTTCCCTCAGAATCTCTCACAAATCTCAGAATGTCTCACAAAGAACTCAAGCAAGAAACATCCAACATCCACTTTAAATTACACTGAAATTATATTCAATATTCTTATTTTTTACAGTTTCTGAGGCAATAGTAAGGGCCTTTACTTTGAATTGTAACGTTAAATTACACTGAAATTATATTCAATATTCTTATTTTTTACAGTTTCTGAGGCAATAGTAAGGGCCTTTACTTTGAATTGTAACTTTAAGGCACAAATTTAGTATTTATTTGGAGTACTCTATAACAGACTAGAACCAAGAACTGATTTTGAAATAATGAGGGCATTTATTTTTCTGGTCACAACGACCTTTCACAGGATGCAGACCTCAAACTGTTAAGCACAGGAAAGTTCATGTTTTAATTCCTGCACTTGTCATCTTTTTTCTACATTCCTTTTCTAAAATGCCATTGCAGCAACTCTGAAACAACACTACTTCTAAATAACAGTGGACCAAATTCAGCACTCTGCTGTTTATTAAAGGTCTGTAGGATTTGGTACAATACTAACAAACGACTAGTGCTAAGATGAAGAATAACAAGATTATCTTTGAATCAAGAAAAGTTGCTGAGCAGGACTAGGTAGCTGCTGGCCGCATGTCCCCACCTAGTTGGAAGGGGAGGGCTTGATCCTTCAAGCGTGTGTCTGGGTATGTCTGTTGGTGGTAGGAGAAGGAGATGTAGTCCTTGGGAGGCGCCAGAATGTTTACCACTAGTGATAATGGGGAAAGAGAGGGTGATGAGGAATATTAAGGATAATATTTCAGATTGCTCTAGAAGGAATGCTGCGAGTATATGGAAATATGGATGCACATTCCCTATCTCATTAATTTGGGGGGGTTTTGACTGTGTTAAATGTATTAATAAACTATATTTGCAATACACAGGAGTTCCCGTAGTACGCGGGCTGCAACTGTGCACATCAAGGTTCCCAGCCATAGAATTCTTTAAATACTGGGGCAGATCCTGGGACAAGAACCCATCAGCCCTCAAGTGATAACTGTAAATTCTTAAGTAATCTTCATAATTAACACCCAAACGAAAGAACAGGCAACACCATCTCTGTGTGTGTGTGTGTGCGTGCGTGTGTGTGCGTGCATGTGCACATACATGTTACTCATACACATACAAGTAACATCTTACAGGATCACATCTCAAGATGGTCTTCTCTTTAAGCTTTCTATTCTCCACTGCCCAGGCAATCAAAATTTGGGATGCCCAACAAATAGAAAAATCCTGATAATTTTCCCATTGGCAGCAGAACATAATGAAACAGTATCCCCAAGCCCATCATGATGACTTGCTCTTACTTAGTTACCATAATATGTGTGTGTGTGTGTCTGCAGCTTATTGTTCATTTCAGACTGTCAGTTTAAGGGATTCTTTTTATGAACTTCAGCTCTGACTAGATTACAGAGTCTGCTTATGTTACTGGAAATGAGGAGGAAAAGAGATTAAGCTTACTGAAGATGGTCAAGTGTCATAAAAATAACTGGATATAATTGGCTAACCAGAAATCCAAGTACAAGGAAATGAGCAGATCAGGCAATAAAAGAACCTGAAGAAATGAACTTAACATTTTTGCCTTGGGATGGGCTGATTACCATCTAATCAGCATTCAGTGCTACTGCCACATACTGAAGGAGGAAACATAATGCAGAAACATAAGAAAGAGGGGAGACAAAAGAAGAGCGGTTAAGAGAACAATGTGTTTCTTATATCAGCCAGGGTGTGGAATGAAAAAGGTACAGCCTATTTATTAGATCTCTGATATATGGCAAACTCACTCATATATTTTTCAGTATTGTGCTTAGAATCGTTAAGAAGCAGAGGTAAGCTGCTTACACAGAAAGATGTGCGTGTGTGTTAAAGTCTTTTACTGCACACTTGTATAATGAAAATTATCATGCTAAAGTGTTTGGGGGCATTTTCAAAAGCAGCTAAGAAACTAGGATGACCATTATCAGTGGTTTTAATGGGAGTTATGCACCTAACCACTCTTTGTGCAACTGAAAATCTTCTCCTTTAACAGAACTCTAACTTTAACAGAACAGGCAGAACTGTGACTTTCTAAAGGTACACCACTCAGGGTCGATCTTTTGGAGTTCAATTTAGCACACTTAGTGGGAACATGCAAAATTGAACCATTAGGAGTCAACAGTTGACCACGGCACTCCTCATTCTCATGAGAAGTAAGGGAAGTTGACTGGAGAGTTTTTCCCTTCAACCTCTCTCTGTGTGGCCAGCCTGATAAGTCGATCTTAGATATGTTGATTCCATCTATGCAATTGCTGTAGCTAGAATTTTGTATTTAGGATTAACTGTCAGGTCTAGTGTAGACCTGCCCTAAGTATTTGTACAGCACGTGGCACATTTGGGTGCGGCTGCAATACAGAAGTATAAACATAGCGTGTGTGTATTTATGTACACATTTGATCTCAGAGCTTATCCATCTAAAGTTAAAACACAAATATACATAATATATTAATATAAATATAAATATTAATTTATATTATATATGTATAGAAATATGGCAGCTATAAGCATTTGTTGATGTGTACTTCCCAACTAAATAATAGCTCATATCATTCTCACACAAATGATTCTCTCTCTGGATGCTCTGAGGTTTTCCCTTCTGAGAATCTGTGATATCCTCATACCACAGTTTCAAGGAGTTTCTGGCCATTGGTTGGATATGTTCTAAAGAAGCCACCCACAGGCTCACCTCAGATTCGGAATCAAGAATCTGAATTCCAGCATGCATGTCAGTCCAATGCATGAAAAACAAGGAAGCCCAAACAGAAATGGAGGGTGTCTGACACACACACTCATAATCTTCCTAAATATTTGATAAGCTAGTAGGATATCATACATATTTGTCTCTGCAGGATAGAGGCTTTTAGCCAGATCCTCTTTTGACTGTGAGTTGTCATCAGCAGGGGAACTTTTTTTTTTTAACTTGCAATTTTTACTAGCTGAGGAGCTGGCCCTTATAGGTAAAAGTAATGAACCTTGACTAAATACACATGTGTTTATCAATGGAGATCAACAAATGACCAAGCAATCAGACATAGACATTATAAGCAATTGAAGGCATCTATTTCCTTTTCAGTATTACTTATTTTCTCTTTCACTCTGCTAACACAATTTCAGGTGCTCATTTCCACTATTTGATAGGACACCAGTGTATACAGAGATACACTTGCTCAAAACTTAAAATCTTTGTCATGAACTGCTCTATAGTAATTGAAACAGCACAGACGCTTTGTCCAATTAACTCTTGCTCATAGAACATTGGCATGCTCTTCGATGTAAACTGTCAGCCAGGTGCAACTATGTGCTCTGCAGATGATTTGCACGTTTATGTATTTTCAAAACACCCACTTCTCACTGAAATCATAAAGTGATAGATACCAGTTTTCAGCTGGGAGACCCACTCACTGCGCAAGGGGAGGTTTCTCCCAGATGAAATAAAGATGCGAAAGAAACTGGAACCAAATCTTTTCATTAGGCAGATTTCCTTCTACACGTCTTAGATCAAACATGAATGCAAGCAGTAGGAGGTAAGCCCATATCTGCTTTGCCATATGTCACCCTATCATGCTTATCCTCAGTCCAGTTAGCTCTTTGAAATGTCATTAAACCTGACTATGTTGGAAAATATCATAAGATCACTGCATCTGTGCTGTTCCTGACCCATGGTATTTATGTCTATAAAAAGATCTCAGAAAGATTATAAAAAAGCACTGTCATACTTTCAATCCATAGAAAGCCTCCAGGGCTCAATCCTATGAGGGGCTGACAGCCCTCACTACCATGAGACAGCGGATTATGATCAGCAGCACCTCACAGAATCAGACCCGTAATTAAATGAAAAGGAGTTTCCACACCTTCGTACAAAACTTACCTTGACTACCACTGAGACATACAGAAGTTTGGCCAGAATGAGAAACCACGTCCCAGGCTCATACTTTGAGTTTCATAAATAATACAAAGTAGTAATAACAATTAATATTCAGATATCATATGTACACAAAGAGATTTATTTTCAGATACCACACAGAGTCATACACTAAAAAGTAAATTTTCCTGAAGAAAAATTGCTGTGCTCTTACTCCAAGAAAGAGTTTGCATAAGGCATACTGATTTTGATTTAGGAAGCACTAAATGGTTTGGGACCAGCCTACACATTTAATATTGTTTGACACGTTCACAAGCATCTTGGTTACAATATTTTACAAACAGGTAACAAGGCATGTTCCTTGTACAGTCCTAACCTTTGGAATTCATTTCACCTTTGTTCAGAAATAAGCAGGATTTCTGTAGGGCATAATATTTCAGGGGACCTTTGAGGAGGTTTGAAAGATCTGAGGTAATCGGAACTTCTGGAAAGGGAGAGAATTCTCTGCCCACCTAGACAGATTTTTTACACCATGTTCATTATCATGGTATCAGGTTCACTGGTTCCATTTCATGCATGAGGATCTGTTCAGCATAGACCAGCAATTGTATTTTTGGATCAGATGTCAAGATTGTAAAGTTTGTCAAAGAGCCTGAGTTGTTCAGCAGGCATTGTTGAATACATGCGTATGGCTTATATTTACAAGGCACAGGTTTATTCTTATCATTTAGCCTCAATTCCATTTTACATTGTATATAAAATCTTGGATCTCAGGAAGGAACCCATGGAGTTTAAAGCTTTGTTTTTTATGCATTTAAACCATTATTTTAATTAAATAATTCTTGGTTTGAACTGATAATGGGTATTGGGCACTTGCTTGAACACACCAAAAGTTTTGCTGATATTAGTTTGATGTCAATGAATATGTTAACAGCACCAGAAGGCAACTCCAACCATGACCCAGAAGTTAAGATATCATAATACATCGGGCTCTCATAAAGAGCTTTAATAAGCAGGCCTCAAAGCACTTGCCATGGAAGTCAGTGTCATCCGCTTTTGACTGATGGGGGAACTGAGGTTGAAAGTGGCTAATGTGACTTGTGCAAGGTAAGCCCACAGGCCAGTGATGGAGCTGAGAATAGAAACGTGGTCCCCAAAAACCATTACAATACTCTGTCCACTGGGCAGCCCTGCTCTCTAGTATCTCTCCTGCAGATGGGATCCCATTTATAAAGAAAAACAGAGGGAAAATTTGGTGGTTATTTGGAAGATGTGTATAGCTTAGATTTACAAGGCAGATGTTCCTTCTTAGTATTTAACCGCAATTCCATTTTTGTGTATGTACAATATGAACTAGATTACAAAATAATGATCATTCCTTTTACTAGCAATTAAAATTGCCCCCCATCTTTTAATGATGTATCGCTGTAGTTATGCTACCTGGCCATTTGATGTCCATACTTTATACTGAAAATTCCAGAAAGGGAGTGGTCCTTGGTAATAAAGACCATGGTCGAGATTAATGGCTAATGGTGACCAGATGCTCAACACAATTAATATTAACAAAAATGGGGGGAAGGAATGCAAGCCAAATTAGGGAAAGAAGAGGTAAGAATATTTAGATAAAATAGATGAATTCAAGTCAAAAGGGCCTGATAAATCGATATCAGGGCACTTAAGGAACAGCTAAAGAAATCTTGAACCATTAGTTATTATTCTGAGAACTTACTGAGGGCAGGTGTGGTCCCAGAGGATGGAAGAAGGTCAAATGTAGTACATATCAAAAAGGAAAACAAAGAGGACCTGGACAATTGTCACCATAAATTTGATATTTTTAAATATCAAGAAATATTTTAAATCTAAAAAAAATATTACGTTATCTGTTTGTAAACATCTAGGCTGGGTCTATATGGTGCTCCCTCCAGTGCCACTGCCGGCAGAGCTATGCAAAATAAACTTCTTGGGATTATAAATAGCATGCCATTTACATACTCCTGAAGCTCTTTTACCAGAGCCCCATGAGAGTTCAGCAGTGGCAGAAGGGGGCCGTGCTGAATTGCCTCTGCCGGCTAAACTCCCATCTGTCACCAGTCCCTTATGCCTCAAACTCTCGTGGGGCTATGGTAATGGACTTCGGGAGTATGCAAATGACATGCCATTTGCAATCCCAAGAAGCTCATTTTGCATAGCTCTGCCGGCAGCGGCGCTGGGGGCGCACTGTATAGACATAGCCCTAGAGACTAACGGGATGAGAAAAAGCCAGTAAATCAAGAATGAACTCTGTCAGTTTTTCAGGATGTAGCACCTTAAAATGAATTAAGTGTTCCTTAACAAGGAGCCCGTTTCCATTCCTTCTGAACAGGAAACAAAGCATTCGTATCAATTCAGTTCTCATTAATGTTCATCCTGCATCTGACTTTGCATTTCTTATAGTTAGAAATATCTGCAGGTTTAAAATAACATTAGAGGGGAAAAAATCCCAGTGTGATTATTAATAGATTATAGTAAACCAAGTATATGGAAAATGACTGGCTACAACAAATGGTGTTTGAAGTAGGGGGATACAGAATCAAAAATATCAATACATGTTCCAAATCAGGCATGTCATAGAAACTGTTGATTGCATCAAGAGGTTATACTTTTACATCTCATATTCTGGAACCAAGGAGGAAAGATATATCTCATATATATGTTAAATATGTTTTGGTCTCACATCAATATGAAAAAAGACAAAAAGAAAGGCATTAATTAAAAGGAAGGAAATATTCAGAAAATATTAGGTTGACCTCATGGGACTAGCACTACATCACTGTATTTCTTGTGTCATAAATGTTTTGTGTTTTTCTCCATTTCATGTGTTTATATTTTGATATGCAGCAGACTGTGTTTCATCAAACATTTCATAAAGCCAAAACATTTAGAAAATACCCAAATTTAACATGATATAATTAGGCCGTAATTAGTGCTGGCCAGAAAAAAATGTTTTTTTTTTCCCATGGACTTCTCAAATTTGTTGAAAAGTCCAGAACTTTCATACACTCCTCATGACAGTTGTAGAGATAGGTATCTCTTCCTTCTATTTTCCTCCATGGGATGAGATCCTCATTGCTTTCCAAGGTGCTCATTTTCCATGATGTTTCAAAGGCTATTGTTAGTTTTAGGCATTTGTGTAAAAAAAAAAAATCAAAATTTTCTGTGAAAAGCAAATGATTGTAGTAAAAAAATCAAATGACCCAAAACCTATTTTCCCACTGAAAATTAAGTTTTGTTTCCAACACTGATAAAAACATAATCCCCAACAATAACTACATTAGCAATCTTTGAAGTGAGAAAACCCCTCCCACTATTTTAAATACAGCACACAAAACGGGCTGTTTCTAGCACAGCAACAATATTTAAGAAAGGGAACTCTTTCAATTCTTACCATTTTATCTCAGCCAAGAATGGGACAGGCCACCTCCAAACGTGCATGTCTCTCCATACTATGGAGTCACTGTGCTTCCCCACCATGGCAATAAGTTTTCAGAAGATGTCCTGTGGCTTTTCTGCTGAGTACTTGTCTCTGACCCACTCTTGGAAGCGTGTCTCTACATGGCATCAAGATAGTCAGCAGCATCCTGCTTGCTCCTTCCTTTTGATTTTTGGTGAGATGGGGCTATAGAAAGAGCCTAATCCATGCACCTCTTTTTCCTTCCCATCTGTATGGATTAATCAGCATGAGTTTCACAAGGAAATGGGATGGGAAGGAAGTGAAGCCATAAAGCAGGGGTGGGCCATCAGCAGCCCACAGGCAAGATGTGGTTCACCAGGGTGAGCCCCTGGCAGGCCTCCAAACACTTTATTTATCTGTGCGTCCATAGTTAGAGTCACTCACAGCTCCTTTGGCTGCAGAAAGCTTAAGAGCCATTCCTGGGCAATGGGAGCTGTGGGAAGCAGCTTGGACCAGGAAATGGGTTCGTGCAGCTTGTATTGGCTGGGAGCAGAAGTCCACAGCCAACAGGAACCACAAGCAGCTGTACTCAAGGGTGACATGTGGGGGCTGCATATGGGTCATAGGTGCCCCTCAGCCCATCCTTATCAGTCACCATTGGCTGTGCCTCTGGACATGCAGGTAAATAAAGCATCTGGTGGGAGGCAAGAGGGCCCCAGCAAGCAGCATCCAGCCCACAGGCTATCTATTGGCCTCCCCTCCCGTAAACCTATCACCCCAGATTGGTGAAGCATATCTGAATCCTCTCCAACCATACAGTCCATGGGAGATGCTCTAGCCCAACAATACCTAATGTCCTGTCACCTAACTTGCTTCATTAACAGCACACACAAGCTTGCTCAGCAGTAGAAGGGTTAAACCTTGGACAGAGCAACTACAGAGTTCAAAACACCAAGATTCTCTAATTATGATAATTTAATGAAAAATCAGACTATATATCGCTTCTTTTGCTTCTCCTAGAAAAAAGGATCAACTGAAGTGTTTTAAGGAAATGCAGCATATTTGAGGATGCTAAAGGCAATTGAGAGTGAGACATTAGTTGACAAAGATGCATTTAAAAAAACAAAAAAACAAAAAAACAAACTATAATCCCAATAGGATTTAAATTCACAGTCTGAGCATATGGCAAGCACTTTCTCAATCAAGTGGTATTGCTTCAACGTTGTTAGAGTAAACTTATTCACAGCGTGCAAAATGAACAGACAATACATCACCATGCAAGTTTTGCAGTTGAAGCAAATCCTATATAAATACTCCGCAGAGAAAATCCCAGCATCATGACATATTGGTAGCTTCCTGAACAATATGACATTGCATTAGTTCCACTCAAAAATGCACAGTGCATCTTTTTAATCTTGCATGTTTTGCAAGCATCACATATGTGCTAACGTCAATATCTTATCACCTAAGTCAGAGGTTCTCAAACTTTTTATATTATTATTATTATTATTATTATTATTATGTGACCAACAACTCACTAGAGAACGAGAGTAATGGGACTGTTTACTATATCCACTCTCACTCATGGGCTACGTCTACACGTGCACGCTACATCGAAGTAGCTAATTTCGAAGTAGCGACATCGAAATAGGCTATTTCGATGAATAGCGTCTACACGTCCTCCAGGGCCGGCAACGTCGATGCTCAACTTCGACGTTGCGCAGCCCAACATCGAAATAGGCACAGCGAGGGAACGTCTACACGGCAAAGTAGCACACATCGAAATAAGGGAGCCAGGCACAGCTGCAGACAGGGTCACGGGGTGGACTCAACAGCAAGTCGCTCCCTTAAAGGGCCCCTCCCAGACACACTTTCATTAAACAGTGCAAGATACACAGAGCCAACAACTAGTTGCAGACCCTGTATATGCAGCACGGACCCCCAGCTGCAGCAGCAGCAGCCAGAAGCCCTGGGCTAAGGGCTGCTGCCCACGGTGATCACAGAGCCCCGAAAGGGCTGGAGAGAGAGTATCTCTCAACCCCCCAGCTGATGGCCGCCATGGAGGACCCCGCTATTTCGATGTTGCGGGACGCGGATCGTCTACACGTCCCTACTTCGATGTTGAACATCGAAGTAGGGCGCTATTCCCATCCCCTCATGGGGTTAGCGACTTCGACGTCTCGCCACCTAACGTCGATTTCAACTTCGAAATAGCGCCCAACACGTGTAGACGTGACGGGCGCTATTTCGAAGTTACTGCCGCTACTTCGAAGTAGCGTGCACGTGTAGACGCAGCCATGGTGATATAATATCTGTTTGGCAACTCCAGCAACTCTGTATACTGGAAATTAAATTTAAAACAGTATGACTATGTCTATGCTAGACACAGCAGTCAACCGCTGATATGCAATTTTAGCTACGCCAATTGCGTAGCTAAAAATCAATTTATCAGCAGTTGACAGCTATTGCTGTCCTCACAGAGGAAGGTCAACAGGAGCATTTCTCCTGTCGACCTTCCTTAATCCTCACCACTTCCGAGGAATTACAGGGTTGATGCTGATCCCGTAAAGAGCTGTTTCAAGCATGCGCAAAACAAAACCACAGAACATCGACCCTGAGTAGGTCAATATTCCATGTTAGTGTGGAAACGGGCTATGCAATGCATTTTAATTTCTTCTGAGGTAATTTAGCAGCTAGAAAAAAGGAAGACGTCTACTCTTCAGGTGATTAGTCTACTCTTAACAGACACTAAATTGTGGACCAGAATTGGGGACTCTCTCAATTAAGGTAACTCAGTCTTTGTTTGTGGGTACTGGGATTGGAAAGTACTAATTTAACAAACAAAATGGAACTTATAGTGTTTCGTTTATGTAACAGAAACCATGAATACTGCACAGTAAATTAATACAGAATTTTATTGAAAATAAACAGAATTTGTGTAATGTCAGATTTTAAAAAAAGTCATTAATAACCATGTTTCATTCTCTCTGTTTGGTCTAATGGACATTGGTTTAGTGATTAGAATGGAGTCAACATGATTGTACTCTACTCCAAGCTCCACCTTGTATTTGCTGTTATGCAAAGGAGTTATGCAAAGGAGTAAGGGGACTTTGAAGATGCCCTGGCACTTTGAAGTACCAGCGAGTGAGCAGTGGCTAGACGCATGCCAGTACTTCGAAGTTTAAAACTTTGAAGTTGCCACAGGGCAGAGAATTTGCTTAATGCAGTGCTGCCTATGCACGGCAGCACTTCATTAGTAAACTCCCAACACCCTAATTACCATCCTTCCTTCGAAGGACAGTGGTAGTGTAGACAAGCCCTAATTGTTTTAGTAATTTTTAAATGGGAATTCCATCAAGTGTATTTTTTCTTCATCCCTATAAACTCTTATTTGCTATTTTAACAAAAAATGTTATAATCAATTTGGTTTCCAAGAACATTTTCTTCTAGTTTTCAGACCTTGAATCAGCTGTACCAAAACAGAACACTATTAAATTTCTCCATGTTATCTCTAAATATATATAGTAGATTAACACCTTGTACTCCAATCAGAGATTTGGTGCTCATTACATTAGACTTGGTAAACTTAATGACAAGATGGTACATGTCCAGAGATTTATTATTTTTTAAAATTTGTACTGTGGCAACCCCTGTCAAAAGCCAGGACAAACATAGAGCAAAAAGATGCTCCTTGTCTCAAAGGCCTTACAGCCAAAGTACAACAAGAAGTCCTGTAGCACCTTATAGACTAACATATTTTGGTGCTTAAGCTTCCGTGGGCAAAGACCCGTTTCATCAGATGCATAAAGTAGAAGCCTCATGCATCTGTCAAAGCGGGTCTTTCCCCATGAAAGTATAAGCTCCAAAATATATATCAGTCTATAAGATGCCACAGGACTTGTGGTTTTTGAAGATACAGACTAACTCATCTACCCCTCTGATATTAGTCACTGTACAGTATTAATGGTTTCTACTTTATGAACCTATTGCAAGTCATAAGCAATATTTGTAAAGAGTTTTAAGAGCCTCATGTAAAAGAAGTTGAAAAGTGTTTTTAGTTTCCTCAGGGAAGACAGATAAATGGAGAGGCATGATACATTTTAATTTTTTCTTGTTTTACTAACTGTTGGTCACCTAAGAATGAATCAGTTCCCCCTTTTTAGGATGACAAAAGTAGGAAAGCAGTCTGAACAACATTACAGAAAAGAATAAAGCCCCAGTGACTTATATTGTTGCGGCAATGCCTCGATTCCCCATCATGTCTGGTGCTGTACAAATAGGAGGGGATAGTAAATAATGGCTAGAACCATTACTCTGAGTTTCATTTACCAGAACACAGTCATGTTCAAGAAACTATATTATCTTTTTGCTTCACTTGCAACTTCCACAACACAATGCACTACACATCTACTTTGTCCTATACACAAGAGAGACATAGATCTCAATTATTTCAATTTACTTAGGAGACATTGAAAGTAAAGGCTGAGTGAATATTACATCTCAAAGGACCATGTAGCTCTTTTCAAATAACTCAAGTGGGCTTTGCAGCATGAGATGAACCCACAACTCATCAGCTCCCAAGAATTGTGACACGACTCACTTTGCTAACCACATACCAGCTGAATTATTATAACTCTTATAAATAATAATTCCTATACACAGTAACCTCTTAAAAGACATCCTGAATAAACAAACAAAATATAATAACGGCATACAATGTTCTTTATTCTCTCATTTCTGGAGAATTACTAGGATTGGAAAATCATCTAATGATCACCTTTTTCATATTCTTGCTATTTAACACTTCACCCTTCCTCACTTCCGTTGGCAAGAATAATTGCAAAATTCTCTTCCTCCATCTAGAAGGTCACCTCTGAAGTTACCATCAATACCATCCTATTAATCGAGGGAAGTCTTGAAAGTCTTGTTCCATCAGTGTATGCTTAGAAGATCAGTGTGCTGTGAAACCTCTCTTCCTCTATCCCAAAATTCATATTGTGATGCTGTAGTGTTTCTGAATTCTGATTGGTATATGACTAGAAGGATGAAGGCAGAACATCTTCACATCTCACTAGCAGTAGAACACCTCATTCTTTCTTTGTTTCTCTTAAAGGCACCACCAAAGCACTTTAGTCTTTGTTCCTTCCCTAAGAGCACCTGAGCTCACATAATTGGGGAAGCAATGTGGCATCTGGAATTTAAACAAATTTGGCTTTTACCTTTACTGAAAACTCACAGCGAGCCAAATCTGAACACTTACTTACTGAAGTTCAGAATATGGAAAGTAAATTTGCATTTTTGAAACTAAATTTCACATTTCTCTAGGATCTGGTTTCAGGCTGCACCAGAAGCAGTAATGTGAATGAGCTTCTCAGATGGTGAATAAATTTCACAGCAGATTAGATTCTCAGCTGGTGTAAAATGAAGTCTAGAGTGCTAGACAAATTAACACCAGCTGAGGACTTAGTCTATACTGTTAAAAATAGTTTACATTTACATGGCACTTTTCATTCTGAAAGGTTCCAAAGATCTTTACAAACTTATAGTAATACAGAAAATATATAAGATACTCGAAGACTTAGCTGGCGTTGCTTAGATCCTTCAGGGCATAAGGCTGGGGCATGGGTGTGTAGGATTCATGGCAGGGCCTTGAGGATGTGGAGGTGCAGGAGTCAATATTGGCGGGTAAGGAGGGCCTCAGTGCAGGGGTGGGGAATGCAGTAGGCAGAGTATGGGGTTTGGGTGCAGGAGTCAGGAGATATGGGAAAGCAAAGAGAAGGGGTGTTGGGAGGGCCACTGACTTCCCCCCAAGGCTGGCCAGTGTGATAAGGGCCATGCAGGCCAGCTGTTTTCTGGGCCAGGCCAGGGTGGTGGAGGCCATGCTGCTGGCTAGTGGCTTCTCCCTGGGGTGCAATGCTTGCTGGCTGCTCTGCAGTCATTTTAGGGTCTAAGTCTCCCCTGTGCTTGCTGCACCTCTGTGCTGATTCTTGAGTGCACATGTCCTTGCTATCAAACTCCTCTCTTTCTGTTTGATCAAGTAACAATTGCATTCCCGGCACAAGCAAACCCTGATGTTGGTTTAAGTTATAATAAGAGGAAGCCGCATACCACATTTAGTGGTTCTGGCTCTTACCATTTAAGAGGAATTTTTGAACAAACAGACTCACAGACAGACAGCTGCACCAACTGTCTAAAATATACAGAAGATTTACACATGTACATTGAAACAAAATAATTATTTTTATTCATAAGCACTCTTTCCCACAACAACAATACATACCATATACTGCACAAAACAAAAAACTAATTATAACTCCATAAATAAGACTATTACCAGTGATCTTGCTATTTAAAGGCATAGAAGCCCCTACATTTCATTAGTATTGCTGTTTGTTAAAACAATACATCCTCACTGTAAATTACTGGCTATTAGCAAATTAAATGGCATAGAACTGATTGCTTGTGTGTGTGGCAACAGATTTTACATTGACAGTCACACTCACTTGCATGGTTGTCATAAAAGGGCTACAATAGATTGATCATGCTATGCTGAAGATAACATTATTCTATGCTACTACACACAATAGACCTATATAACATCCAAGTAAATTGCAAGGGCGGTTACCACTTCTGGAAGGTGTGGGACTTCAGAATTTCTTACCAATAGTGTTGTCTTGCACAAAGGAGATAAAAGGACCATACTTCATTGTAGTGATCATTTATTGAGGCTATTAGATGCCAAGAGATCCGCAACTATTGGCTCTCTATCAAACAGAATAGAAGTCTGGCAAAAGTCCCAAAAGTCTCCCATGCTGGGTCTCCTTAGATCCTGGACTGAACAAAGGAATGGAGTGGTAAGTGTACCATGCAAGTACTGCCGCTCTCCCCAAGAGAAAGAAAAGAAGTGCTCAGAAAGTTCAAAGGGTCTGAATTTGCAGTTTCCAAGGAGCACATCCCTTAGATAGAGACCGCACCCTTGTAGAAGAGGCTGGGGGCACAGCTCCTGTCTAAATGACATGCTTATATTTAGGAACATACTACACATGGCAACTCTTCTCTACCTCAGCTCTCAAACCCCTCACTAAAGCCAAAAAATCCACAAACAAATGCTGTAATGAAATGGAGGAGCCTAGAACCCAGCCACTTTCCTCATTCCTTGACTTCAGTTGCTGTGGACTTTCCACTCCTTGGCTTCTGTTTCCAGTCCAGGCTGGATGGTACCCAGCTGCACTGAAAAATTTGTTCCATTAACATAATTTTAACATCCATAAATAATTTCTGCTTCCTGACATTTAGTCCAAAGGATCTGACTAGGGGAGAAAAATAAAAATATGACCCTCCTGCAGCCCTGACTCTCTCCATTAGTGTTCTGCAACACTGTGACCCAGCAGAGGGAATGGAATTATTCCTCGTTTACACCAACAGGAGAGTAACAGAGAAACAGCCATGTTGGTCTGTATTCTATCAAAACAAAAACGCAGCCATGTAGCACTTTGAAGACTAACAAAATAATTTATTAAGTGATGAGCTTTCATGTGACAGACCCACTTCATCACATCTATAGACTTAGCAGAACAGATTCAATATATAAATCATGCAGGCCAAAAATTGTTATCAAGGTTGACAAATCAAAAAATTGTTATCTTTGTTGGCATATCAGATAGAAGACCAGAGAGAGGTTAGAAGGTTGTCTATAGGAGAGAACAGGCCTGTCACCCAGGGCCTTCTGGAGCATGGCATCTTGATTTAGGATAAGTTGTATGTCTTTAGTGATGCGTTGTAGTGGTCTAAGTTGCAGGCTGTAGGTAACAACAAGTGGTATTTTGTCAACTAACGTCATATATGCCATCATGTGCCAACAATGCCCACACACTTTGTATATAGCCAACGTCCAAACCTTATGAGCATTCTCGCTAGCAACTGCAGGCTATACCTCAATAATACTAATCCTAGAACTTTTTCTTGCAACAAGCCCCATTGCCAACTTTGTCCACATATCTATTCTGGAGGTACCATCACTGAACCTAACCATGTTAATTACAGAATTATGGGCACATTCTCCCGTTCCTCACCTAACGTCATATATGCCATCATATGCCAACAATACCCACACATGTTTTTATATAGGGCAGACTGCAAACACTCTTCACCAAAGAATGAATGGACATAGAACAGACATCAAAAATCTCCAAACACATAAACCTGTCAGCCAGCACTTTAATGGAGTGGACCATTCTATTAAAGACCTGAGAGGTTGTGTTCTTTGGAAAAGAGACTTTAACAACTGTCTACAGAGAGAATGTTTGGAACTAACATTCATATTCAAATTTGACACAGTAACAGGTGGTTTGAACAGGGACAGCAATTTCCTGACCCATTATAAAGACTCCTTCACATATTTTGGTTTGACCTAACAGTTACTTTCCCACCCCTCCTCTCCCTCACTCTGCTCTTCTGTCTGATTTGCCAACAATGATGATTTTTTCTGATTTCCCAAGCTTGATAACAATTTTTGGACCTCTGTGCTTTATATATTGAGCTTGTTCTGGTAAGGCTATAGGTCTGAAGAAGTGGGTCTGTCCCACAATAGCTCATCACCTAATAAACTATTTTGTTAGTCTTTGAAGTGCTACATGACTACCAAAAGGAGAGGACAATCAGGCCCAGTGTAGACAATACTCCATTTATATACTTTACTATAAGCACAGTGTCATATAGTATGCCTACACTGGGCCAGATGCTCCATACCTGGGAATCATAGAATGATTATGAAGAAAACCCCAGTACCATTCATTGTTTTCCCCAGTATAAACCTTAGCATAAGATTGAGTTCTGTGTTCTGATTACGAATGTCCTGAACCCCTTTAATCTCAATGTTTCAATAGTACACCATGACTTCTTGTTCTTTTGTTCTCTTCCCACATATTGATTTACTAGTCAAGTGTTGGATGGGAACAAAACAAAGAAATGCTGTTTTCATTCAATGTATTATATATTGTGTAGGAATACGTTGTAGTGACTTACTAAATGCTTTGTCTAAGGGCCAAGGAACAGGGAAGAGACCTGACCACTGTGCTGGAAAGCCACACCAAGCCCTTGTCATGAAGCCAAGGAGGAGAGGCAAGCCCTTGATAGTGAGCCAGAAAGCAGGAGCAAGACCCTGTTCGGGTGTGGAGAGGGCTGGCAAACTGCAAGTAGGATCGAGGAACAGGATAGAGAGCTGTGAGGGAGGAATGCTGAGATGAAAATCAGAGACTTGTGTTCCATTTCTGCATCCTACTGTACTTGGTAATTTATGTGAGAACTGTTTTCTGGACCCTCTTCAGGACCACATGCTAGCATATTCCCAGATATCCTAGCTCTGGACACTTCCTGCTACTCTTCCACACTTCTAAGCCTTTCCATTTTCATTTATCCTGGCATAGATAAATGCCCATGTGTCAGATGTGTGGGGCCAGTCAGGCATCTTGCCTTGTTTGGAGCTCCTGACATTGTGTTGAAGCAAGACTAGCATGCTAGGATGGTTGACATGACAAAGACATCTATGTGAACAACCGATGGCTTATGCTCAACCAAGTGGTCTTCCTTATCTGCAGTGCAAAATAATAACAAAAATTATTTAAAACCATAATATAATTTATCTAAGTACTGAAACATAACACCATAATTTATGGCTTTGCTTTTGAAAATAAATTAGATATATAGGGACTAATTCAAAGCCCACTGAAGTTAACATGAAGACTCTTCCTGACTTAAGTGAGCTTCAGAACGGGTCCTTAGAGTATGACAGAGAATGGGTTGGTATGCTCTGATCTGTGTATGAGGTGTTTTGAAATCTCTCTTTTGGTGCAGTCTCTGACTACTGGGGTAAAGAAAGGACTGTGTATTTCATAAGGGGCTGAAGATGTGCAAGGTATTTTTGTATGATATTATTTCTTCAGTGCCTAACGTTTTCCTTTAGGTTCTTCTTTTCTTTTGTTTCAGTCTTTTATCATGCACCAAAGATTAATTTTGAATTTTCTGCTGATGGTATGAACATGGACTTCAGGCACAAAAGCTTCTTTTATGGGACACATTAATATTCACATTGACATTCCTGAACATCTACTTTCTGAAAGGTTTAATAATTTTCTAAAACCTCTTGCTTTTGTCAGACTGAATTGTATTCACAAAAAAGCTTGTACTTTGTCCCGGGCTCTGACATTTACCTTGAGTTTTGCCTGCATAATTAGAGCTTGTTATGCCCCCTATTCATCATCTTAGTAATTGTGATTTCTATTCCAATCTAGTTTTTATACAAGAAAGCCTCAACCTGGCAGAAATGAGAGTGAAGGCTACAAGAGGAGGAATGAGGTAGTTTTGAAAGTGTCCAGTTGTCCAGCACCCTCAGTCATTCTCTCCTCAGCTAGCATTTAGAGGGGATCTTTTAAATTGAAAATAGTGATTTAGAATCCACTTCATTCAGCTTCCTGCACTCAAGGTCCACTCTTAAGGATACACCTAGACTATGCAGAAAATCGACCCAGTCAGAGTTGATCTTCAGGAGCTCGATTTCAAGCACCTCGTAGAGACACACAAGATCAAACTATCTTGTGTTGGCAGTCAACTCCTGTACTCCTCAATAGTACAAGGAGTAAGGGAGATCAGCGGGAAAGTTTCTCCCATTGACCTATCTCTGTAAAGATAGCCAAGTAAGCTGATTGCTGATAAGTCAATTCTAGTTCTGCAATTGCTGTAGCTAGAATTGCGTCCCTATAATTGACTTACCTACTTAGCGTAGACGAAGCCTAAGATGGCAAGCTTTTTCTCAGGAGTAGATAGCAATTTTCTAAGCAACCCAGACTCAGAGGTCAAACATTTTCCCTTCAAATCACTGCTGCTTGAGTAATACCAGCCAATGCTTCAAGAGTCCCTCTTCCTCTTGCTACCTACCTGCTGTGACCACTCCCACTGAAGTGCTGGTCTGCAGAAAGCTAAACTACAAGGTGGACGAAGGAGTTTCTTGACACAAAATGTCAAGTATGAAAGGTGGAAGTGCCAAAGGAATTTCCCATATTGTTATCAATTATTTGGAAAAAATAGACTGGGGGAGAAATAGAAATTGTAGGAATACAGTTTCCAGTAATTGTTCAACATTTTTTAAAATAATTCATTACTGTATTAATTTATTTGTTTTGCTGGTACAATCTTAGGTATGCATGATTTGCATTCAGCCCCTGAGTCTGCCATGCCCCCAAAGCCTGCACAAGGAACAAGAAAGAATAAGACAATAAAAAGTGAGTATCTGTAGAACTGGAGCCACAACGACCAATATATAGTACAGCAAGACCTGCGTGTGGAGTTTGTTCCCATATTTTGGCTGCTCATTCAGGTCTTTCTTAAGATAACAACCAAGGACACAGACAGGGATCTACAATCCCTTCCCTGACCAACTTTTGTTGTGACTCCGCCTTCCCAATCTTTCCTATATTGAGGCCTGACAGAAATTTTACTCAATTATTAAGTAACTAATGAAATTAGATTTTGGGAACCAAAAAACTGAGAGCTAGTTACTCCTTCTTATGATGTTTTATGGAGTGAAAGGAAAGGAAGAGACTTGTTTGGAGGTCTTGGGCTGTCTGATATTATGAAGTAATTGAATGCTTCTGAAATAATCACTCTCAGTATTTTACTCCTAAAAATACTGTTGCAAAAATCTTTCTTTCTGACTTGTTCTGTACTATACCATCACTCAGTCAATAAAATCACAACATGATATACATTCCTGTCACAAATTTACTATGGATTAGACCTCTCTAATCCAGCACCCTCAGGACCTGACTGGTGCCAGATGAGAGAATTTGTTGGATCACAGGAGGCCAATATGGTCTAGCAGCATTATCAACACTCCCACTGCTTACTGGGCCCTTAGAAGACATTTAGAGGTGAACTGGAACTAAATAACAGCACAGAAAACTGAGAGCCAGGAGTGGAGGCTGGAAACAAAGGTTTTTGGGACCATGGGAAATTTGGCCACACCCATGATAAGTGGTCATCTGTGTAACTGTGTAACTATAATCATGCTGCATTATGGATGTTGCCAGATGAGAGAATTCTGGATTAGAGGAGTCCAACCTGTACAATCAGGGTACGATTACTTTTAAGTGGTGCCCGCCCCCCAGCAGCTTTCTTTTATTATTTTGTTTTGTTTCACTGCCATGTACAACTTTTTTTTTGCCGCCCCTCATTCCCCTCCCCATCCTTACTCCTCCTAATCTGACCCTGGGCTCTTGGTACATTGTATGCAACCTACCACTGAAGGATTTATTGTATGATTTCTTAAAATATTTGCTGCTACCTACTTTTATTTTACATGAATTTTTATTTGTTTCCCAGGTACTGTTCTAGATGGACGCTGATTCTATTTGCTTCAGCCTGCACCAGGGCATCAGAGCTCCAGTTGAGATCATATCTGGTGGTTCTTTTACCTGTTCCCACTAGGTAACATTCAATCTTCTATATTGGCAGTGTAAAATCTGTGCCAATAGTACTCACTGATTTTATTTTGTGTCTGTAGAACTCCTGAGAGCAACTTGATGTTTTAGCACAATTGTATGACATCCAATCATGGATGCATTAATTTGTTACATTTTAATGCAAGCTAAATTAAACCAGTATCAATTAATGCACCTATTCAGAGATCTCAGTTATTATCTGTTATGGTTTCCTCCAAAGCCCATGTCTTTGTTTGTCATATAACTCACAGGGGTTGGGAACTAAGAGAAATTTTTAAACACATTGTATTAATTGGAAATCTACCGAGACCGATCGACATTTTCTATTCTAATTTCTCAGAGGGGCAGCCAGGTTAGTCTGTAGCTTCACAAAATCTAGCAGTTTTGTAGCACCTTAGAGACTAACATTTATTTATTAGACAATGAGCTTTCTTGGGTAAAAGCCACTTCTTCAGATTTGAATAGAAATGTTTCTCTACTCAAATCTGAAAAAGTAGCTCTTATCCACAAAATCTCATTGTCTAATAAATAAATATCTTAGTCTTTAAGGTGTGGCAGGACTGCTTATTTTTATACTAACTTCTGAATCCCTTAATTCATCCTACTCAACAATTGCTCTTGTGTCGTTATGACAGTCTGCTCTCCACTGGCTGATACTTAGCTTGTGTAAGTCAGAGTAACTGTATCCAAGTCAATCAACCTATGCCAGGTTATAGACACTGCAGATATGATCAGCAGATAGCACAGATTCTGGAAAAGGAAGTATGTTACCAGGTCTGTTACTTTTACCTGATATTTGGAGAATTTAGATAAACTCGTCCTATTCTAACTTTTTTTCTGATCTCTTTCAAGGCTTTAAACGTATCAAGTCCATCCAAACTATACAATCCTTTGGCATTTCTCTCTGCCTCCAGATGGCTTCCATTTGCTCCCTGTGTACAACTTGCATCATATAGATCACACATTTGCAGGTTATGCTCCTTCCTCAGCTAGCACTGATAATTTATTCATTCAAACTTCCAGGAAACTGATCAATTTTCAGACTACATCCATCTGTTTCATTTTGCAATTTCACCCAGTACTGGTAATAGTTAAAGTTGTTTGAATGGAATGAAAGATTCTCAATTAGCCCAAATATTGACTCTATCTGGGAGAAAGTCATTGTGATGGATCTGCCCCCCATGCATTAAGGAAAATGGGTTATGAATATAAAAAGGCATAACTCAAATATGCTGTCAACAAAATGTGTCTTGTGACCAATCATTGTAATATGATAATTATATTATAATTAATATTATAATCATGCTATCTTGTGCATGTATCATTTTTGTAGTTAAAATTATAAGTACTGTCTACATATTGTGTTCCACAATGATTGTCTTTGTGAAGACCTCAGCAGGAGGTGTGGCTACCCTATTGTAAGGGGATAGACGTACTTAGACAACAAAGGGCCTTTAATGGGTGTCAAACCACACCTGAGGAACATCCGCAATGGATGTAGAGGCTCTGTACACTAATATTCCACATAAAGACGGATTACAAGCAATCAGGAATACTATCCCTGATGTCACCACAGCCAATCTGGTGTCTGACCTCTGTACCTTTGTTCTCACACACAATTATTTCTGATTTAGGGACAATTTATACCTCCAGATCAGTGGAATTGCTATGGGCACCTGCATGGCCCCACAATATGCCAATATATTTATGGCTGACCTGGCACAATGATTCCTCAGCTCTTATCCCCTACTGCCCCTCCTCTACTTAAGATACATTGATGACATCTTGATGATTTGGACCCATGGTATAGAGACTCTAGAAGAATTCCACAGAGACTTTAGCAATCTACACCCCACCATCAACTTATGCCTCGATTACTCCACAAGAGATACATTTCCTGGACACTACAGTACTAATCAAGGATGGCCTGATCAGTACCACACTGTACTGAAAACCTACTGATCGCTATACCTACCTACACCCTTCTAGCTGCACACATAACTAGTTCCATTGTTTACAATCAAGCTCTTAGATACAATCGTATTTGCTCTGATCCAACTGACAGAGACCAAAAACTACAAGATCTTTACCAAATATTCATAAACCTTAATTACCCACCAGGAGAAGTAAAAAAACAAATCAACAGGGCCAGACGAATACCCAGAGACCAGCTATTCCAAGATCGGCCCAAAAAAGCCAAGAACAGAATACCACTGGTCATCACCTACAGCCCCAAACTCAAACCACTGCAACAAATTATTAACGACCTACAACCTATCCTTAATCAGGATGCCACACTCCAGAAGGCCCTGGGTGACATTCCTGTTCTCTCCTACAGACAATCTCCCAACCTTATGAGGATCCTCACAAACAGCCACAGTCTATACCCCAGGAATACCAGTCCTGGAACGTTTCCTTGCAACAAAGCCCGCTGCCAGCTTTGTCCACATATCTTCTCTGGAAATACCATCACTGGACATAACCAGGTACCTACAGAATCACGGGCACTTTCTCATGCTCATCTACTAACATCATATATGTCGTCATGCGCCAACAATGCCCAGATGCTTTGTATATTGGACGGACTTCTAACTCCCTTAGACAAAGGGTTAATGGGCACAAAACAGACATCAAAACACTCCAGATCCACAAACCAGTTAGTCAACATTTTAATGGAATGGGGCATTCTGTTAAAGACTGAAAAGTATGCGTGTTACTGAAAAAAAACTTTCGCACCGCTATTCAAAGGGAAGCAGCAGAGCTGGCTTTTATATTCAAATTCGGCACATTAACACGTGGTTTGAATTGGGATGGGAATTTTCTGAGTCACTATGGGGTTCGTCTGCATACTTGGCTTAATCTAACTCTTGACCTTCCCCCCAGCCCCTCCACTCTCTGATTTGCTCACTTTGATAATTTTTTTTCTGATCTGTCCTCCTTGATTGCTGTTTTTGGTTCTCTGTGCCTTAAATATTGAGTCTGTTCTGGTATGGCTACGGTCTGAAGAAGTGGGTCTGTCCCACGAATGCTCACCTAATAAACTATTTTGCTAGTCTTTAAAGTCCTACTTGACTGCTTTTTGTTTTGATAGCATATAGACTAGCACAGCTCTCTCTCTCTTACTGAGGAACTTGGCTGTAAACATGCAAACCAGCAGCCAGGAAATGGCTGATTGCCTAAAAAGTCCATGTGATAATCTCCATCTTTAAATGTATGGTTACACAAAGAGAACAATGAATAGTAACAAAAAGGGAGCCAGGCTAGTCTGTATACATAGTCTATAAAGAGAACAATGGAGTTCCCTTCACAGGGGAAAGGTATAAAGGGGGCTGTCAGGTTCTTCCATCTTTTGCCTTCAGTGTGCCTTGGTAACTGCCTGACTCACCTTAATAAAGAGTATCAGAGGGGTAGCCGTGTTAGTCTGGATCTGTAGCAGCAACGAAAGGTCCTGTGGCACCTTATAGACTAACAGAAAAGTTTAGAGCATGAGCTTTTGTGAGTTAACTCACTTCTTCAGATGCTGGTCCTGGAAATCTGCAAGGCCAGGTATAAATAGGCCAGAGCAAGGCTGGGGATAACGAGGTTAGCTCAGTCAGGCAGGCTGAGTTGTATTGTCATCAGTAGATCTGGAGGTGTGAACTCCAAGAGAGGGGAAGCTGCTTTTGTATTTAGCCAGCCATTCACAGTCTTTGTTTAATCCTGAGCTGAGGGTATTGAATTTGCAGATGAATTGTAGCTCAGCAATTTCTCTTTGGAGTCTGTTCTTGAAATTTCTTTGCTGCAGGATAGCTACTTTTAAGTCTGCTACTGTGTGTCCTGGGAGATTGAAGTGCTCTTGTATGGGTTTTTGTATATTGCCATTTCTGATGTCTGATTTGTGTGCATTTATTCTTTTACGTAGAGACTGTCCAGTTTGTCCGATGTATATGGCAGAGGGGCATTGCTGGCACATGATGGCATAAATTACATTGGTAGATGTGCAGCTGAATGAGCCCACGATGGTGTGGCTGATCCGGTTAGGTCCTGTAATGATGTCACTGGTGTGTATATGTGGGCAGAGCTGGCAACGAGGTTTGTTGCATGGATGGGTCCCTGAGACAGAGTGACTGTGATGCGGTGTATAGTTGCTTGTTAGGATTTGTTTTAGGTTGGCAGGTTGTCTGCTTAATAAAGAGAAAACTTTTCAGGAGACCCAATCAGGATGAGATCATTTCTGACCTGAAGATTTCACCTGATATAAAGGCAGCTGTTTAGGGTAAGAACTCACAAGAATAGAATTAGTTATGGGTTTGTTCTTTTGTTTAATTTGGTAGCTTGTTTTGATCTGCCTGTTTTCTTACAGACACTTAAATCGTACTCTTTTGCTTAGGAAAAAAATCTTTTGTTTATAATCAAGCCCTGTGTAAATTGTTATTACCTGGTGCGCTACCACTATGAATATCCCCCTTTCATTAATAATGGGGGGCTTGCCTAATGAGCCCTCCCTGTGCAAATCTTTTGGACATAGAGAGACAAATTAATTGGGAGTTTTGATCCTTTCTGGGGTTAGTTTCCTCGTGCTGTGCCATAGAACTGCATCCACCCAGAGCTCTGGTTGAACAGTGTGTGCACTGCTCTGTGTTACCATGTCAGAATAGTAATGGATTGCACATAGGTTGTGCTCATTTGGCACTGCTGGAGATGACTATGCAAAGCACAAAGCAACAAAGAATCAGGCTCAGTATATTAAAGGGCATTAAATTCTCCTTTTGACTAAACTCAGAGCTATGAGGACAAAGTGAAGGTGTCAGGGAAGACAGGAGAAAGAGCAGCTCTTCATCTTGAATCAGTGTATTAGGGCTAGCTAGCTAAAGTTTTTCCCCAATCTGGGGAGGGGATAGGGGGAAAAATTTTGGAAGGATGGATGTGCAGACAAGAGGCCCATTTGTTTCCTTGCATCCCATTGCTGTAGTAAAATAGTTTTCCCTGCTGGTAAATGGGGGGGTGGGAACAAAAACAAAACTTTTGAGGTGTAAACAAGGCAACTCACCTTCATAAGGTCAAAAAGCTATAGTATATAAACTCATTGGTTCTGATGTGTACTTCTCTGCTATTCCACTGGCTTCAGTAGGGTTGCACAGAGAAAATCTTGACCCTGTACATAAACTGTGCACATACAGGTTTGCATTTAAATCTGCTGTAAGATCAGATATTTCTGATCCACTGTTTTCTCTGATTAATACTTACCTGTTGATCTACTAAAATGTAGGTATTTTTATTATCAAAATGACAATAGCTAGGACATCAAATTCCAAAATTTCATAGAGTTGTATAATTGCCAAGGAAAACCCACGCAAAAAGAATCCTTCAAAAGAATATCCAAATATGGCTAATTTATCTGTCAAATTTGATCAGGTACATTTCTGTTTCCTTGGCATTCTTATCTTAATTTCTTCATACAATATTTAAATAGTAGAAATATAGGAAAAAAGCCAATCCGCTGAACAGAAAAATCAAATTCTTAAATCACAAGGGAGAAAAAGAAAGCAACGTGGAAAGAAGTCTGTTGATTAAGCTATAGAGCTCTGTTTCTGTGCCTATAACATTATTTACCACTCCCAAATAGAGCTGTAAAGGTTTTTAATTATTTACAGATTTGAATTAGAAATGGACAACCAAATGAAATTCATTTTTAGTACTGATGGACTCAGAAAAGGCCTTTTTTTCATTTGTGAACTGAATAAACCAAAATACATCAAAATGAGGTAAGGAGCATAAGTTCCGTCAGTTTAGCCGTTGCCTTTATGACATGCTAATGGTGTTCTTGCAACACAGCTAATATTGTGTCAATGGGGGAAAGTCACTCTACTATCAAGAGAAGTATATGAAAAATTAAAAACATGAGTTTAAAAAAATGAGTTTCCTGCTATATCAAAGGTCCCATGGGGACTTATTAAATTCATTAAGAGCAAGTAGACAATCCTACAGCACTTTCATTTTTGCTATGTCTCAGAGAGTAAAACACCAGTCAGGTTATGGATGTCTAACCTGTCAGAAGCCCAAAGTAGGGGCATACGGTAATCTCTGGAACCATCATTGTTATCTGTCTCTTCATTTGCCTTAGGAAGTTTTATTTTATCCCTTCAAAACACCATATTAGTTACTTGAACATTTTTGTAGCGTCTGACACACAACCACAGGGTAAAAGGCAGAGCTAGAAATATCTAATTCAGAAACACTGATATTCCTGATGAAGAGAGTTGTAATTAGAAAAGGAAGGAAAACACCAGCGAAAGAGTGCTCTACAGGGATTACTTCACCTTGGTATCAGTGCAGTACTTCCTGTGGGTGAAAGTACTCAGACACAAGAAAGATTACTTAAGACCCAGTTCCCTCATGCTCTGATCTCTGCACTGGCTCCCTTTTAAAAAGTTAGGTGAGAGATTTGGGTTTTTATCTTCACAGCCCTCCGAGCTGTTTGAGATATCGTGACCAAGGTCCCACATGTGTTTCAATGGAACAAATCGGTCACAAGGAAGAATGAGATTCTGAATGCTATTCAGCTTCCTAGGAAGCTTGCCCAACACTGCAGAAGCTACATCGATATCTACCAACCAAAGAGTGGAAAGAAAGATATGCTGGCTTCTTAATTCGTAAGGCTCCTAGAAATCATGGCACTTATCACTAGACAAAGGGCTTGTCTACACTTGTTCCCAGCTTCAAAGTGGACATGGTTATAAGGGCCTGGGAGATGACTAATGAAGTGCTGCAGTGAATATGCAGCTCTTCATTAGGCTAACTTTCCCCCATGGCAACTTCGAAGCTTCAAACTTTGAAGTGCCCACAGCTACATGCATGCCCGCACTTGGAAGTCTGAAGCTTCAAAGTTGCCATGGGGGAAAGTTAGCCTAATGAAGTGCTGCATATTCACCGCAGCACTTCATTAGTAATCTCCCTGGGCCCTGATTACCATGCCCCCTTCGAAGCTGGGAGCAAGTGTAGGTCCAGCCAGATAACTTTACAGCCAGACATGACCACATTTCAGTGAAATGCAGCTTAAACTATGTTATTCTGGAATTTACAAGGGATGAAACTACTTGGGTTCTAGAGGAATGATGCTAAAAATCTTACAGGATTCAACAAGGAATGAAATACAATCTCTGTTTCTTGGACCTGCTGTAGAATTCTATGTCAGGGATATAATTCTCTCATGAATTCTCATTAGAGTAGCAAAGGGGGAAACTCCACCAACTAAAGAAAAATTATCATTGTCTTTTGAATTCTACAGGAAGTTTATATTAGAGCTACAGACTGGTGCAGGGGGAGGATGAGGAGAAGGGGAGGGGATTCAATGAAGCAAGGCTTTACTCCCTTCCAAGAGTTAGTGCTGATTGTTCATTTCTGGCAGATGCTGTGCACTGTGGTCCCAACAAAGCCAATTTAAGCATACATTTAAATTCCAGAAGTCAGTGGGATTACATGGATACCTTCTCCCATACTTTTGTGTTTCACTTAATCAGGATCAGAGTACTCAACAACTTACAAGACTGGAACCACAGGCTTCTTCCTTACATGAATGGATGGGACTGTAATGATGCTAAGTTCCTGTGTGTAGGAAGGGAGACAAGGAGCAGGTCTCCATGTGCAAAGAGCAGGGCAAAATCTATTACAAAATTTTCTGTTTTGAAGTTAGCCATGTACATTTTAGGTGAAACTTCTGTGTGGTTTCCCAAAATGTAATGACATATATCAATTGATCTAACAATAGCTAGGAAATGTACAGAAGACCACTCTGAAGTGACAGCTTAATGCCTCCCTCTTTTCAAGTTTTTGACCAAAGAAATGCAAATTTTCAATCAGACATTGAGTGGGTGGGTAAGCCTTTTTTTGGGAGCATGGTAAACTGAAAGTAAGAGCTGGTTGAAAACATTTTGAGTAGAACAGTTTTCTATCAAAAATTCAATTTATATTTTAATTAAACATTCTGTGGGACTCTGACTCTCTTCATTTCTAAAAAGCTAAAAATATTTCATTTTGACTTTACCATTTATTTATTTATATTAGTATCAATGTATTTATTGTACATAAATTACACATTAGGTTTAATATTTTAATTCTACAATGTCTCTAATATCAAAATGAAGATTTACTATTTTTGATTGTTATTATTAGTACTATTAGTTTGTGTTCAAATTTCCTTCTGAGAGAAAATTGTGTTTCTGACCATTATGCAAAACATATTCAGACTGTAAATCTGAGAGTGACTGTATTTTACTATTTTTGTATTATCTTACCATTCATCTCAGTGGACATTTGACCAGATCCTTTTACTCTCAAAATTTATTGGTAAAGTTAACCTGAATAACGGTAAACTAACTTATACCACTCTGATGAGATTTACCGAGACAGAATATGAAATAATAAGGTATATAATGTAAGGTGTGAGTTTATATTTTTCAATCATAACAAATATACTGGCAGTCTGGAGAGCCCACAGGCTTATTGTGTGATGGGGTCAAAAAAGAAGGAATAGATACAAACGATTTCCAAATGCTAAAGAGGAAATATCAGCTGAGAAAACAAGAGTCCTTTGAGACCTTGCACTGTAATAGATATATCTTCTGAAAGTAATTTATCTGAGCCAGCAGATTTGAGCCTCTTCCTCTTGGGATTTCAGGTCCCCATGCTAAATAACAAACAGAGAGATGGATTACAGGAAGCTATATCAGCAGGGAAGATAAAGGAGGCCATAAAATCCGTGCACTCTTTTAGGAGTTCAGAGTTGGATGGCTTTCCTGCTGAATTTTATAAGTAATCTATGGATCAGATAACATCACCACTGCTAAACACCCTTAAATTATCTTGTAATACTAGTGTCTCCCCATTTAGCTTAGGAACTGTTCTCAGTGCTTTGATTCTCCAGCCTGGTAAAAATGGGGAATAATGCATAAATTACCATGAAATCTTCCTAATCAATGCTAATTGTGAAATTCTCACTCAGGCCCATGATCACAAACTTAATCAGACTGTTGCCTGAACAGATTTATCCACGTTAAGTGGGATTTGTTATCAAAGGACTCTCCCATGCCAGACTCATATTATTTAAAATGTAACATTTATTGAACAACAATTAAAACTGAGTTGGAGCAACTTTTTAGAGGCAGAGGAAGCATATAGGGAGCTGGGATAAGCTCTTCTTCCTTCATGAATTCAAAACCTATATACTAATGTGGAAACCTGTATTATAATTAAAGACATCTTTACTTTACAGTATCATCTGTGTCTGAAAATCCTTCCAATAATTATTATATAAAATGTATTTTTTTGATTAACAAATGAAGAAATATCTAAACAAAACCAACACTAAACACTGTTGAGATGACTTTTGCATCAAAAGTGAAATCAAGTCATCATCTAGCTAACTAGTAAAGTATCCCAAGATTGGTCTAAATAGTGGATTAGTCACATGCTCATTGGCCCACATGGATCCTGCAGGTGTGTACTCCAAGTTCCCCCATGAGCACTAATACAGTAATGTTTGAAAGAGGACTAAATGAATATGAAGTAGGGGACTTTTACTGTACCCCAGAATAATACACATGGACCAGTTAGTGTATACTAAAATGCAAACCCTACTAGGGTGAATGAAAGCACTGTGTGGACAAGCCTTTAAGACTTTTGTACCACTGTCCATCACCACATGGGTGCTCCCTCTGGCATTGGCAATAATGAAGCCCTACTACATTTTAGTTCATAGAATCCTAGGGTTGAAAAGGACCTCGGGAGGTCATCGAGTCCAGCCCCCTGCTTAAAGCAGGATCAACCCTAACTAAATCATCCCAGAGAGGACTTTGTCAAGTGTCATGTCTCCCCTTTTAGGTTACAGAAAGATCCATTTTGTATTTCTTTATATATGTTTTCCTGGTTTAAGAAGACTGGGGAAGGAGTGTTTGATGTTGCCAATGTCACCGGGTAATGGTGAAAAGGCTTCATCAAACAAGAAGCTTTTGCAGCTTTTCTTAATATGGCGATCATTGTCAGGGTTTCTCTTATGGATGCTTGCTCTTCACCTGGATCCCTGAAAATCTTTACTGATCAACCAGTAGCTGTCTGGAACTGGGAAAAACTGGCGCCACTGTCACAGCACAAACTATGCTGAATAATTTTTCAATAATATTTTATGTGGTTACTGGCTGGTTTAAAATACTCTTTCTTAGCCAAATCAAGCAATCCCAATGCTATTGTAAGGGTAAAGCTCAACACCACCATATAAAATCAGTTTAGGAAGGTGAAAAGACGATAATTCTTGATTGAAATAAAATATTAAAATTATTCCTATAAATTTATTTAGTTGATTATATTACACAGACACAGACACAGACAGCATCTTTTAAAATGACTCAGGAGTTTTCATGCCCAACCAGAAAGTCCTAAGATTTCCAGAAGTAGATGAAGAGCATTTCCTGTAAATCAGGTCCGTTTAAAGGGTAAAGAGGACTATCCAAAAATGGAGGCACCCAGAGTCACTATTCACACTTGAAAATCTTGGCTTGGCATGTGTGTGAGTGGAGTCTATGTTCTCAATCTCCCCTACCCCCAAAAAATAAGCCCTTATATATTAATTCACTTAAATGATTCCAAGCTTGTACCTCAAACTACAAAGTTAGGATTTTGCCTATTTTCTTAAACTCTGCATGTGAATTATGTGTTATCTATAAATTACTCCCATTTTCAGTAAACCAATTTTGTATTTTTTTTACTGATTTTCATTTACTGATGGGGATAGGGAAGAGGGACATTGGCCACAGGGAATAACTGGATACTTTAAAAGATTAATCACACACTCTAACATAAGTCCTATCCAAGATGCATAGACAAATAACCAAGCTGCTCAGAGAATAAGACATGGTATAAAACATACCTTTTTTCTTCACGTGTTTGACTGGAGAACATAATTGGGAAAAATTCTTTTGGGAGGTTGGGGAAGCATAAATTGAGAAATTGTGGCAGTTTAATTGGCTTCATTGGTTTAAAATATTCATAACGAGTTTCAATGCCATAGGGATGGAAAAAGAAATAATTACATAATGAAATTTTGACTGGTATTTCTATACAGCCGGTGTATAGACAAGAGACATATTTTAAAGCATCAGAAAAACATCACAATATGTTGACTATTGGTAAATGCACATTCATACAACACTTGATATGCTAAATTTTCATCTGAATTACTCGGACAATTAAGAATAAGTGGATATTATCTAGGAACAATATCCTTTTAACATTCATTAAAAAGATGTATGCTGCACAGAAATTGTGGTCCAAAAGGAATTTGCAGTCTTTGAAATTTAAATACAGGCTTTACCCCTGATTTATTATAAGTACATTATAATCAATAATGGAATTGAGACTTAAAATAATAAGGTCTCATTTCCTTGTAACATAAATCCTATCAATGACCGTACAGTATCTTCTTCATTTGTTGTAACTGCAACAGATGACTCCTGATGCATGTAATAATAAGTAATAAGACCCACTTTCTGCCAATGAAAGGGCATGTCTTTCCATTGAGTAACATTTTTTTCCAAATGGAAGGTAGATTTAATAGTGCTTTTCATCCCATCTGTTTCTTTGATTTATGTCTAGACTCTAATCTCACTTTCTAAGCTGCCTACATTTTTACCAACAGAAAAATGGTTTTGAGCTGACATCCAGAAATCAGGAGCAAAAGCATTACCTCCACAGCTTGCCTTCATGAATTACTTTGCTAAATTAACCAAGACATATTCTTCTTTAACCCTGACAAAACCTTAAAATGTTGCTCTTTTAGGCCCCAATTAAATGGATGGTCAGTCTGGTTGTAGTTTTTAAGAGTCTCTCATGTTGAAACCACCTTTTTCACAGAGTACCAACTAGCTTTTTTTCCACCCAATTATCATCTTTTGCTGCCATCCTCTCTAGAAACAAGTTAGCACAGATGATGCACTTCAAGTCATCGTCACAGATGATGCATTGACGTCATCATCGGACACGACGAACTACCTACACAAACAGGGCTGGTGTGATACTTTGTGTCAGTGAATCTATTTTTCACCTCATGATCCCTGTCATTTCATCACAGAGTACAATAATATTATCAGAAATGGAGAGTTTCATAGGAGACAACTTCCATGTTACTCTGTAAAAAGGCCCAAAGTAAGCGGATGACACTTTCCTCTCTGACAATCAAACATGTTACATGTATCATGTAAACATTTTCCATTTATGGGCCTGACTCTGAAGTGCATACTGAAAGAAGTCTGAAGAACATATACATTACTAGGTTAAATAAAAGTTAATGACAAATTCCATGGTGATGTCATTAACCCTTTGAGTTCACAATAAACTGTATTAAACGTATTTACCAAAGCCACAGTATTTGCATTCTTTACTTGCTCCGGAGTGTTTGAAACATTTTTCACATTTACACTAAAGTGAGTGGCGGATGTTAAGATTTTAAGGGGAAATTGTTCAAAATAACAATTAAATTCAGAATGCCCCAACCATTATCCATTTCACTGCATTTTATTTAGCAGTTCTCTGAAAAGAATATTTTGTAACCAGTGTTTTTGGTTGTTGTCATACAAAGCTCTCACTGAGTTCTGAGTTGCGAACATAATATATGTTCTTAGATATTGTACACAGATACAAACTAATAGACTGTCTTCAAAAGAAATTTCTCATGAGTAAAGGCAGCAGAATTTGACCCTTAATATGAGTCTGCACAGATTATATCATCATTTACAATTAATCCTTTTTTACAGCACACAGCACTTGTCTTGCTGGACCCCTTGGGGAAATGAATGAATGATGAACTTCAAGTCAGTCATATTTAACTTAGAAAACACAACACAACTGGAACATAGCCATGAACTATCCCAAAGGAGTATTTCACTGGACGCTGGAGGTCATTCCTGTTTCATAAGCATACAAGTGCATGGGCTTTGCTCACAGGAATGAAAACATCTGGCTCTCTGAACTCATTGATCTGGAGTGATTCCATTATTGATGTGCCCAACTTTATGCTTGCAACTAGAGATAGTTCCCAGTCAGGATCCTGTATATCCAAACACCTGAAAGCTTAAGGGAAAATATGATTTTGGATCCAGATCAAAACAGTATGGACCAGGTTTGTATGGGATTAAAACTACAACATGTAATAGGAGGAAGGCTGACAACCCACACTGATCCATCTACGTCTATTGCTAATGTTAATACTCTATAATGTCTTTTTCTTTTAAAGTGCATGTCTAATTCCCTTTTTAAATATCTTCACAGTTGCAGCTTCTGTTGTGCCTTTGCTAATCCATTCTGCATGGTAATTAGCCAACGTGTATTTTCCCTTTACTGCTGTAGAGCTTCTTTTTTTGGCTGCAGCTGTGTTTTACATACAGTAACATTTCTGCAATCGGTCAAAGCCCTACATCTAATTTAGTTTCATTCATATGAAATAAATACCAATATATACATTGCATATGTGATAACCAGACCATGGTAAAGGTTCTGGGTGAAATTCTGCTCTCATGTAAATCGTTGCCCCAAATCCAAAGTAACTGCAGGTTTCAGTCCAATTCCACCAAATTTACACAATAAAAACCAAAAGCAGGATTTGACCCCAACCTGTTTGTTTATTTGGCATTTGCATATTCGCTGAGCCAAACAACAACATTCTTAATGGCCAAGTGTCTCTCTCTCTCAGAATCCACTGCTGAATTTGGCTGAATTTCAGTAAAGTGGTTAAAAGTGCCCCAACTAATATAATGGCTACAAAAGTGTTTCTAAACAGATAAAGTATGTGTTCTTTGGTAAAGGTAAAAATGAATATACAAGATAAAAGATTTTTTAAACACTGAAAAAGGTAACATTTATACCCTCAATTCAATAATTTGATTAAAAATACTGAATCAGCATTGTTCATCAGCCATTAACTCAACGACTAGCATTAATCCCAGTGACATCCAGACTTCTCATTTCCCAAAGATATTCATAAATGTAATTTGTTAGCTACTCAAGTATTACAGGTCTTCTATGCTAAGAAACTATTGAGCTTTGCATTGTAATGACAGGATAAAAAGATTGGCACACAAAAACTCATTCTGCAAACACTGAAGTGAAATTCAAATGGCATTTATATTATGCAAAAACAAACAAAATAAACTGTGGGAGTTAGATGCTTAAGTATCACTTCTGAAATCCTTATATCAGAAAAACCATCTTTAGGTCTTGTTGAACATTTCTGATCAAAACATTTTCCTGTTAAAAGTACTGGGGAAATATTGTTCGGAGGTAGGATATTTAAAATTTCAAGATGAAAGCAAAAATAGCCTTTCCAGCTGACTTCTGTTTCATTTTTTAAATAATTTCTCTTTCTAATGTTTCCCCAATTAATGTACAGTACAGGTTGCACCTCAGAAATCCGGTACTCCCTGGTCCTGCAACATCCATGGTCTGGCAGGACCACAGATGTTATTGGACCGGAGATCCTGAAAGGCCGGAGCAGGCCCGACAATGCCTGGGGAGCTGCAGTCAGGAGTGGGGGCCTACGGCAGTGGGGGAGCCACTGCTGCCACCGGAGCTGGGGAGTGGCAGCCTGGGAATGGCTGGGGAGCCATGTTGTCATGGTGACAGAGAGTCGTGTGGCCAGGGAACTTGTGAACTGCAGCTGGGGAAGCAGGCAACTGTATCAAGGGAACAGCAGCCCAGCTCCCAACCCTGCTGCAGTGGCCCCAACTTCAAGGCCTCCAATGGCCCTGTCTCCCAGTCCTCCCATGGCTCGTGCAGCAGAGCTGGGGCTACCATAGCAGGGCTGGGAGCCAGAGCTGGGGTAGACTTGGGAGGGCTGGGAGCTAGGGCCAGGGCAGCATTTCAGGGGCTAGCAGCAGGGTGCTAACTGGCCATCAGTGCTGAGGAGCCAGCAGGAGGGGATCCCATCTGGTACAGCAAATTCCTTCATTCAGGAGAAGTCTGATCCTGAGGGTGCTGGACCAGAGAGGCCCAGCTTGTAGAAGCTCTATTACCAGCACCCCCTGTATAACTGGGGATGCCAGATAATCAAATGTGCCAGATATTGGAGGGGGGCCATTGGCCCTCTTCCACTGGCCCCATTACCATCAGCTGTAGCCAGACAGTTAGCCCTGCAGCCTCCAGCCTGATATCCTGCCTCCGCAGCTCTGCTCCAACATCCTCAGCCAGGCAGCCAGCCTCTCCCCAGCCCAGCAGCCACTGGCCCCACTCCTCCAGCCTCAGCCAGACAGCCCCCAGCAGAGCAGATGCCAGTTAATTGAGTGTGTTGGTTGTCCGAATTCTGGAAAACCCACGTTACTGTAATAGAATAAATGAGGTGTAGGTTTTTCCCTACTTTTTCTTCCCCTTTTTATTTGGTAAGAACTACAGGTCTAATACGTCATAGATGAAACAGCAGCAAATGTTGCACATTGTGAATCTTGTTTTGAAACAGCCCAGAAGGTGACAGTATTTTCAGAACATGACTTCACAATAAGACTTGTGTTTGTGGACTAAACCTCTGGATTCTCCAGACATATTTCCCTTCACTCCCCTCATGCAGTAATGAGCCAAGTATGACCTGGCTATAGTGTTTGAAGAAGGCATGACAAATGGATGTTTGCATGCTGTTTGGGAAAGAAGAGGCTCTCGAGCCTATACTTCTGTCAAAACCAAGCACTAGTTAAGGATGTGTGTTACTCATGTTCAAAGCAGCAAAAAAACATGTTTCACTGTACAATTCTCAAGACTTCCTGGCTGGTAAGATATTGATGAGAGAAGGTGTATTAGGAAGCATGGCTGCTAACATTTGCGGTAGGATTCATCCCTAAATACACTCATTTAAATTCACAAAGGGGACATATTTTCTGCTTAAAACTTTTTTTTTCAGGTGATGTCCCATTAACAAACATGATGCATCTGACAAAGTGGGTCTTTGCCCATGAAAGCTTATACTCCAAATCATCTGTTAGTCTATAAGGTGCCACAGAACTTCTTGTTGTTTTTGTGGATATAGACTAACATGGCTACCTCTCTGATAATGAATGTTTGTTAATACCAAAAAAGCCCTAATAGGGTGGAATGGTACAGGATGTTTTCTATTAAAAACATTTTTATAAATGGGAGAAGGGGAATGGATGGAAGGGAAAGCAAAAGCAGAGAAGAATATGGGTGACGAAAAGTAGAAAATGCCTGTAAAAGTTAATTAAAAATCATAGAATCATAGAATGCCAGAAATGGAAGTGACCTTGAGAGGTTATTAAATCATCTCCTGCATTCATGGCAGGACCAAGCACCATCTAGACCATCCCTGACAGAAATTTGCCTAACTGCCTCAAATACCTGCAATGACTGAGATTCCACAGCCTCCCTAGGCAATTTATTTCAGTGATTAAAGAGCATGTTGGTTAGGAAATTTTTCCTTACATTCAACCTAAGCCTCCCATGCTGCAAATTAAGCCCATTGGTTCTTGTCCTATCATCAGAGACTAAGGAGAATAATTTATCTGCCTCCTCCTTGTAACACATATTTAGGAAAGCTCTCCCCTCTTACTCTTCTCTTTTCCAAACTAAACATATCTATTTCTTTCAGTCTTCCCTCATAGGTTATGTTTCCTAGACCATTAATACTTTGTGTTGCTCTTCTCTGGATATCTTCAATTTCTCTATACCTTTCCTGAAATGTGGTGCCCAGAACTGGACACAGTACTTCAGCTGAGCCTAATCAGTGCAGAGTAGAGCAGATGAATTACTTCTCATATTAGAATTACTAATTGTACAGTACAGTGCTCTCCCATTTCTCATGTTTGCCAGTTAAATTTGTGCTAGACAGTACAGTATATACACATATATATAATTTTTGATTTGCTGCACTTTACCGTACTCAAACTTCTTTTGTTTTTAATTATCATTATGGTGGTCCAGCCAAGTGGGGGCCTAAACCACAGGGATTCCTAGCTCACAGACACCCAGAATAAGGAGGCTGAAGTGTATCTAGTTCTCCATAATATTCTAAAATTCAGCTGGGTGCCCCCTCTATTGATTTTACCCTGATTAGGGAAAGATTCTGTGGTGATTAAGTATCAGAAGTTATTTAGAATTTGATTACAACCTCAAATACTCACCCAAGTTTCAAGACAAGTAATAAACCTCTCATAGCACCGTTTGTTCAGCTCATTGCTTCTTCATTTCATTCATTTTCATAAAAGCCCGAGGCCTTTATATTGTAACCTGTGGGCAGCCTGAACTGTCTGCTTGCTCCAACCTGAGGCTGGTGGAATGGAGCTACTTGAAGTCTTCAGAGAGAGTCAGTCAGTCAGTCAGATAAATTCTTCAGAGGTGGAGGGGGGGAAGGAGGAAGAGGGAGAAGAAAGTACTGTTGATCCCCAACCCTTAGATACTCTTAGGGACAAGATGCACAGAGATTACCCTTCACAACAGCAGCAATATTCTTGTTCATGCTGTCGATGACTGCTGCAGTGAGCACGGGCACATATATGGGAACTGGAGTCCCCGGAACACATGTATGTGGCTTCCAATCCACTGCCTGGAAACTGAGAAACACCGGTGGATTCCTAAACTGATGTGCAAGAGGGGATGGACTAGAATTCACTGGTGCAACCTGTGAGTTCCATATGATCAAACACTGCCAGATTATCAGAGCCTCAATTATAATAATCTATTTGGGGGTAGAAATTATTTGAGAACAATCACAGGCTATGTTTGCTGCCTAAATATACAACCTGTCTCCAATCTGAAATAGCATGATTGGCAACAACCATCAAGTATGTCTTACTTTTTGTCATAAACTTTCTGCACAAAGTTGGCTTACTAGCATCAGCCCCATTTAACAGATGAGGAAACTGAGGCAGAGAGCGGTAAAGCGAATTACACATCGTCACAGAAATTCAGCAGTGAGAGAGGCTAGAATAAAATTTTGATCTGCCCACATTCAGTCCAACAGCTATCCACTCCCCATCCACTTTGCCGTTCACAAAGACACCAATATAGTTTCAAAATGGCTTTCCCCTTTCCTTATCTTTCTGAAATCCAGCACATTACTTCAGGTACATTTAAATCTTAAAACACTCTATTAGCACCTGGTGAATTGAGAGAACCCCCAGAAATTTCAGTTGCTTCCTATATAGGTATTTGAAAATCAATCTGAATTTGCTGTGGAAAGAAAAGATCATACAGATATTAAGATAGCTATGTGTTTCCAGAATTCCTATTACTACACCTGGTTAAGAACTCTGAAGATTAGTGAAATAAACCCAGGAAAAAGACTATTTTTAAATGCATTTACTTTTCTGCAATAACAGATTTAATACATTTTGGGTTTCTAATCAGAATGCCTGACACTAACAAGTAAATGGTCTCTTTATTCCTTTATCATTGTCACAATGAATAACATGCACTACATCCAGAGATTACAGATACTTTCTCCATTCTAAGTAAACAACAAAACATAACAGGCTACAGAGCTATCCGGAGATAATCACATCTTTGGGACATTTACTGGGTATGATAAGTGCCACTGCCACAAAATGATTATATCTTGATAACAGGAGTCCTTGGAGTTTTCATACTGCTTCCGAAAAACTCAGTGCAGGGATGTAAATGGGTATCTATTTTTTGTGAACATGAAATTGGCAGTTTAGACTACTATACAGCACTTTTGCCTGTGATACATATGTCACATTGCCAGCTGTTTGTGGGACCCAGCCAGTCATGCCCCTTTGAACCATTCATTATTCCTAGTAGTTTTATAACGTAGCCATACTATGTTCTTATGTTTTCTAACCTTTGGGGGCCGTTCAGTGAAGTAACTGACTATTGGACATGTTGTGTGCCCAGAGAGTGAGAATGCATATGAACATCAAGATTAATTGGATGTCTCCTTAGGAAAACCACTGGAGAAGGTCTCCAGAGACCTGCTGCCATCAGCTCCCTGTGCGATCTTATCTAATTTCTCTGACTCACTTCCCTTTCTTTGGGATGGGAATAGTAATATTTCCCACACGCACACATCTTTGGGGTATTGTGATGATAAACTCCTTATGGTTTGACGTGGTCTGATAATACAACAGGTAGAATAAGAAATAAATAAAAAAGGAAGGCACTGCTTATTTATTTAAGCACCCTCAATTTTTCATTAAAGTCAAATTTTCCATTACAGGATAACAATCATATGGGCCAGTGTTACTTAGTCCTACTGACTTTTTATTTTCACTTCTACAAGTGCAACACCACAGTCTAAACACAAACACACATCAGGGCATGTGTTATTTACATAACATCTCAAGAGCAGAAGATCACAATGCACCAAAGGCATGAACCTCTTCTCTTTCCTGGAATGTCTTATCCCTGATTGCCAACCCCCTGCCTTCTTCACAACCTCAACTACTCATATTACAATAGTATTGAAGTGACTTTAACAAAGAACATAAGAACAAACAAACAAACAAAACCCTGAATATTAAAGCCTTAGATTACTTCAGTTTATATACATCTGTCTCCAACTGGCTTCTCATACAAGTTAATGCCAAATGGAAATAAAAGAGAACTAGAGACTTCCACAGATCATTTCAAGCAATGAAGTAGCATAACGGGTTTTCTTTTCCCCTGAGCTGCAGGCAGGTGCAACAGCTTTCCGAGGAAAAAGCAATAAGTTTACTTTAGCCTTACTGACTATGCCAGACAGACTCCTTCTTTGAGAACAAAGGAGGAAGGGCTATAAATTTTCCTCTCAAAATATTTGCATTTACTTAGACTCAACCACTTAAGCTGTTAACCCTCATGATTTATAAAGGGCTACCTGTAATTAGTAGTAAATTAATTATATGGCAGTGAACTGAGAATCACCTCAGAATTATCTTGCATACTAGAAAGAAGTGTGGCTTACAGTTGCTGTGTACTTTGCAGTTCATTCTGGATTTTCTTTTCCTTGGTTGCCTGTGAGAAGGAAGTAATTAATTTGTTTCATTCCACCATGGGTAAAAAAGGTGTTTGTGAAATCTTAAAGGATCTCTTTGGAGAGCCACCCTGATAGGGAATCCCTCTCCCTCTCCCTGTAAGAAGCCTATACACAGTTAAAGGTTATTGAGTTGAATCCATCTGTGGCTCCCCTCTAGGATTATTTGGTATTAAGGAGGATCTCTGTGAGTCTGCTCGAAGATGGTTAGTTTATGGGCAATCCACTGATCCTATAAGAAGTCAAGCCAACCAAATACACTCAACTGGCCAAATAGTCCTACGTGGCTTTTGTGTTGGACACCACATCATAGTAGCTCCTGGTTCATCTCTGAACCATCTCTAATACAAGTGGTACCTTGAACACACAGCTTAGTCCCAAAGTAGGAAACTCTTAAAGGTGCTGGCGCAAAGGGAATGATAATTCTTAGGAAAAGGTGCTTTGTTTAATTTGGGCCAGGTTGTCATCTGGCTACTCCATCAGTAAGAAAGCAAGTTTTGTGCCTGCAAAGAACAGGTTTTCCCATAAGAAGGACAGGAAAAATGCCAAGCTTTTGGCTTTTCAGAAATCTAGTGAAGAAAATGAATTCCTGATGATTTCACCAATAGTGCAGAACCCTTGGCACAGCTCTAATGGAAACCTGTCACTCTGTATTTTCTAGTTCTATCATGGCAATTTGTGTCACGTCACAGCTGATTAATATGTCACTTCATGAGATGTGAACTAATAATATATTGAAATTTGAAACATAATATTTTCTGCAGAAACGTGCCCTCCATCTCACATAGGACACCGCTAACTCGAATATCGGCATGGGTAATAAAGCACACAGACTAAATTGCCCACCTTGGCCACTATTCTTACTGGATGATTCAGTGCTGCTCTTATCTGAATGATGTTTCTGCTGTATATGAAAGGTCATTTCAAGGCATGTCTGAACTTGATCAAAATCAGAGGTCTTTTCACAGCTGACACATAATACATTATCTAGATTTAGCAATGACATAAAACAGAACAGGCTATTTCAGTGAATTAAGGGCTATTACAATGAATTCTCTGCCTCTAGCAACATGATTCTTTGTATTAGTGGAAGTTAAAATACTTTCCATCTTGCAGAAAGAATATTTCTCTTTTTTTTATTTTTTGGTACAGGAGCTTGGTGTTGTTCAGTGCACTTCATATTGAAGAGTTTAAAAAAATCCATGAAATGTAAATTTTTTTAAAATGTAGTATTTCAGAATAATTATAGCATTTTAAAGAGAAAAGATGGTCTCATGATAAAAACACTGGAGTCCCGGTTCTTCCACAGATTTTCTGCATAAACTTAAGCAAATTATTTAATCTCTTTATGCTTCAGCTCATTATCAGTAAAATGGTAATGATAATGTTTCCTTTCTTGAACCTTTTGTCCTACATCTCTAGATCACTGATTCACAGAAATGAAGAGCTGGAAGGGACCTTGAGAGGTCATCTAGTCCCCTGCACTGACAGAGGACCACATATCCAAGCCATCCCTCAGAGGTATTTGTCCAACTTTTTCTTAAAAAACCTCAAATGACAGTATCCACAACTTCCCTAGGTCCTTATTCCAGAGTTTATCTACACTTACCATAAGAAAGCTTTTTCCTTGCATCTAACCTAAATCTCCTCTGCTGCAGAAGAAACCCTTCACTTCTTGCCCTGCCTTTTAGAATAGACAGAACAATTGATCGGTGTTCTCCTTATAACAGCTGTTTGCATGTTTGAAGACAATTATCAGGTCCACTTTCAGTCTTCTTTTCTCAAGACTAAACATACTCAGTTTTTGTAACGTTTAACTTCGCTCTCCTCTGGACACTCTCCCATTTGTCTACATCTTTCTTATAGCATGGAACCCAGAACTGGACACACTACTCTTCGGAGGCCTCATTAATGCTATATTAAATGTGATAGTTAACTTCCATATCTTACCTACAGTGTTCATGTTAATATACCCTGAAATGATATTAGCCTTTTCCCACAGCTGCATAACACTATTAATTCTTATTCAGTTTTTATCCATTATAACCCCAGATCTTTTTCAGCTATAATACTGTCTAGTCAGTTATTGTCTATTTTATAGCTGTGCATTTGATTTTTTTCCTCAGAAGTGTAGTACTTTGCAGTTGTCTTTATCAACTTCCATCTCTATACTTACAGCACAAATCTCCCATTTGACAAAATAGCTTTGAATTGTCATCCTGTCTTGCAAAGTGCCAGCAATCCCTTCCATCTTTGTTTATTCTGAAAATTTTATAAGCACACTCCCCAGTCCATACTTGAGCTGCACTTGCTATGTTACTATGGCTACACTGCTGTTTATACTCCTCCTTGTTCAGTGGATCTCAACCTAGATGCTACTGTTATTGCATCCAGTACTATCTGTAGAGCACTGAGCAGGTCTCATGGGCTGCAGATGTTTAGTGGTGGGCTACTGAAGGCTTACAGGCTACAAGTCAAGAACTGTTGCTGTAGTTCTATGAGTTTGTGAATACATGCACAGGCATATTGGGTCTGTCTCAGCACAGTGAGCAGGACTAGATGACCCATGAAAGGGCCTTCCAGCTGTACTTCTATGCATCTATGGTCAATAATATCTACAAATTGGCCCTGAATATGCAAAAAACCTCACACATTACAAAGTATGATGTGCTGCCACAGAGTGAGGCTGTCAGGACGGTCAGGATAGCTTCATCTGCAGGTTGTCCAAGAGCCAGAAAGGGGGCATAGGGGAATAGATTGATTCTTGGTGTCTCCTTGCACACAAAGAATGTTCCTAAAAGGGAAAGGATGAAGGATTCAATAACTGTCATGTCCAAGTTTTGAGCAGTTACAGAAATGAAAAAATAGTGGTTCAAGATCTCATTTATTAAGTTCCACTGATGAGTTCACTGAACATGGAATATAAAGAGGTTGACACACATACTATGCATTTTTCTTCTTCCTTTGCTCTTGTATTTCTCCTTCCTGCATACATTGATCCAGGGCCAACGTAACAATTTTAATACCACTCCACAGCTTTCCAGTTGTAGATCCCAGCTAGATGTAATCAGAGTTAGATGTATGCTCATGAAATTAAATTGGAACAGTTTCATTCCTTGGGTATTTAATTGTTCATATTGAAAATCACTCAAGATTCAAGAGATGCTTTGACCAATCATGCTTCTGCTTATCACTCTGAGGCATTTAAGATCTGGGCAGTCAGTATTACAGTTCCTGACCCACATAGCAGCAGAGGGATCTGAACCATATAACTCATGACAGTAAGCTTCAGTGACACTGTACTGTACTCAGCTTTTGAATCATACTTGCCTTTGATTTTAGCCCTTTCAAACAGGTGAAGAAAACAAGTTAAAACTTGAGTATCAAAAAAGAAATGCCGGGATTTTCAGGCTTAAAATGAAAGTACACAGATCATTTGAACCAAACTTGCTGATCACAGGTTACCAAAGACTTTTGAAGAGGCAGCATACAATCAGATACAGCAAATTTTAATTAGGGCCTTGTGGCCAAGATACTTTAAGATTTTCACTTGTGGAAGTGAATTAATGTAGATGCTGCAAGAACTTTAGGTAAAATTTCTTTATGTAGACAGGGCTTTAAGCATAATCACCTTCCTCCAGACCAACTGGGCAAAGAGAAATGAACAAGGAACTGGGGAAGGGTAGAGAAAGGGAGGAGAAGACTTCAAATAGGAGACTTGTGAGAAAAACATGATGTTGTCTGTAATCTTCATGAGTACCTTATAATAAATACACACATGAGGGCAGGGGAGGCAGAGTTAAGGTTTCATGGATGACCATAATTTTGACACTCCTCATTCTTCAGTGTTTAATCTTAACAATGCTGTCAAACATAATTTTGTGATATTATAATAGGGAACAAACTCATATTACATTAAAACTCTCCTTCAGACTTATCTGTATATGCTGTTCCTAGTCAGTCAGTGGAAAGATAAACAATTATGAATATAGTCATCACAGCTCACAGAAAAGGCCATTTAACCATACATTTGTGCACTTGTTCTGAGCAGCAGCATTAATAGTTCTAGAACACAGCAGCATGCACATTTCTGCATTCATATTGCTAATTGCTTTGGGATAATTTACTGCAGTAAAGTGCTACACAAGCAGCACACACGCTAGTGGATATTACCATAGTAAGTTAGAAAGGAACAGTTATTGACAACTTATATAAAATTATTGAGCTTATCTAGATCAATAAAGATACACTTGGAAGGACAATAGCAAGAAGAAACTAACACTGGATACACATAAAGCAGGCCCACCGATGGGGAACTGGAGGGGACAAAGGAGGCAGTTGCCCCTGGGCCCTGAGCTCTGGCTGCCATTGCTGCTGCTTTGGCAGTGGTGGTGGCTGGAGCTTCAGAACCTTTTGAAATACTGCGGAGCGCTGTGCTGCTGCTCTGCGTGCCACTCTGAGGGAGCATGGAGGGGACCCCCCATAGCTGACTACTCTAAGCCCAACCCCTTCTGCCCTTAGCCCTGCTCTTCCAGGTCATGGAGATGGGCTGCCCTCCCACTTTGCCCTGGAGCACACAGAGGCCGTCAGTGCCACTGACATTAAGCTGACAGTAGAGGTACAGTCACCCAAAACTGCAATATGGATGAGAGGAAGAGATGAGAAATGATATTGTAGGACAAATTCAGGTCTGGTCCAATACCATTCAATTTCAAAGGAGCAGCAGCTGTTCTTATCAGTGCTAAATTTGGGACCAAGGCTGTACAATAAACACTGAACAATGAACACAGATCTGGGGACAGAATTTACTCCAACTGCCATGCAGGTTTAAGTGGCTTCATTTTCACTTAGGGCTTGTCTACAATTACAGATTGACATTTCAGAAATCAACCTATTTCCCAGGGGATTGACGCAGTGGATCTAGCAGGGATGCATTATGCTCCCATCAACGCGATCACTCAGCATCGCAAGAAATAAGGGAAGTCAAAGGGAGAGTTTCTCCCATCAACCCCCCACAGTTGGAACACTGCAGTGTGTTGAACTAAGTTACATCAACTCCAGCTATGCTACTCATACAGTTGGAGTTGCATAACTTAGTTCAAATTTGCCCTGCCCTTATATAGTGGAAAAGACTTTCTGACTCCAGACATTGGAGACATTCAGCATTGGAGAGAGAATCATTGCTTGAAGATGACACCCATTGCCAAAAGTTAACTTAGAAACAAGTTATTTTTCACTGGCAAGCAACCATGTGATATTCCTTTTTTTATTTATATATTTTTAAAAATAATTTAGTGCTTTTAAAAGGTGCTGGAATGACAGTCCTGGTGGTTTGAAGTCTTCTGATTTATCCACAGATAAGCACTAATAATACACCTTTCAGCACACTGCTTCACCCAAAAACCCTCCAGATATCATCTTTTGGTACATTAAAATAGTTCTGTTTCACAGTAGACTATCTGTAATTGGTCTTTTTGATGAGATGGCCAAAGGTACCAAATTGATGACAGTTGTGATGATTGCCACTATAATGTAAATGCAGATAGGTGGTAAATGGAGAACTACCAACTGATTTAAAAAACAACCACTGATCAAAGAGGGGGGCTGGGTGAAAAGGGAAAGGATGGTAATCATTCCTGACATGGGACAGATTGGAAACTATGACTGGGATGTCAAAGTGAAAGGCTACATCTTCCGTGATCAATGCCTATGTGCTGGCACACAGAAAATGAACAAGGGACAACAACAGGAAATGTCTATATAAAAATGTGTAAAATGGTAATGTCAGAAGCAACTCCCTATAGAAATGTGATTCTCTGCTTTAATTCCCTTATTTAAAAGTCTTATCCAATTAATTGGAATTGAAGTAAAGAGGTTCTCTGGAAATGTAAAAATATAACAATGATCTAGACAAATTACTCTAGAATTTCATAGTGAGTGGTCTCTCTCCTATTGTTTTTTGAAGTCTCACACAGAATAGGACAGAATTAATGAGAATGGAGAAAACAAACCCAGAGAAAATTTACCATTTTCTATTAAATCCTAGATTACTATACCACATAGCACCCGCCTCACGTTACTCCTGAATTCTGCGGGGGTCTGTAAAATCCTAAACCCTCCCCCGGCCAAAAAAAAGGGGGGGGGAACTCATTGCTGATGAAGACTGCACTCCATATGCGTCCCACCCCTGGTGGGAGGAGCGGATGGCACCTCAGGCAGCAGCGGCTGCTGCAGACCATGAGGTGGACCCTCCAGTGGTGTGTAGCAGGGTACCTCCAGCTGCATGTGGCGAGCCAACTGCAGCCACATGGAGGGGCACCTCCAGCCACATGGCATAATCTGAGCCAAAGCAGGATCTGGGGGCTCCTCTAGCGGTGGCTTGGGTGGATGACAGGTTTTTTTGTTTGTTTGTTTGTTTATTTTATTATTTTTTTGTGTGGAGACTGGGGCTGGGAGAGTCAGGGGAGCAATAAACTCTCACATTTAACAGACTTTCAGGAATAATGGACATCCTTTCCCCCCCATTAGTCCATTAAATGGAAGGTTTACTGTACCCACAAAACAATGCACATGAATTTGGGTACAAAATTTACATGAACTGCCACACAAAGCCATCCAAAACTGCAATATGGAAATTGTATAGGGTGATTAGAGGAAGAGATCACAAAAGAAAAAAAAAAAAAAAAGAAACTGATTTCCAGTGTAGGTTAAAATACAGCATTATTTTAGTTAGCCCAATGACCACTTATAATGTTTGTGGCCAAGTTTCCCAGAGTCCCATAAAATCTGTTTACAGAGACCAGTCCTGGTTCTCAGAGTTCTGGGCTGTTATTTAGCTGTAATTTACCCCTAAATTTGTTTAAAGAGCCCAGTGAGCTGCGAAAGTGTTGGTAATGTGTTAGGCAATATTGACCTCCTGTGGTCCTGTAAATTCTCTCATCTGATCCCTGTCAGGTCCCAAAGGTGCCGGACAAGAGAGGTTCAACCTGTATTATGCATGTTCATAATATGAAGGAAAGATCAATGAACTTAGTTATAACTTTGGTTATTTGCAAGGATAAGCATTGTTCATTCAGATAAACTGAAATTTGTCTTGTATTATTGCACACAAACCAGACTTGTCTCATTAGAATCAAGAAACTGTGTGAAACTTCCCAACTCCAGTCTAAGATGTTATGTAATATAAAATACCACAGTGTCAATGCAAATGAAAAGGAAATGTTTAAATAGTGCTACCCTTATTTTGGAGGGAAGTGGTGACAGCTTACTAGGATATGGAATCACACTGCTGGAACATCAGCAATTTTAAAGAAATTACTGGCATGCTGTGTGTGGTTTACTGTCTCCCACCTTGCATTTTACAGAGTGTATCAAAGCACACAGTGTAACAGCTCCAATTTCTTTCTCAGCAGCAACACTCTATGAGAAAAACTGAGAGCTTAAATAGAATGGGGCTTTGAAAGTAACTGTGAACTATGGCTGCCCAAGAGAACAGAACTATAGTCCTCAGAATAATGTATTAAGAAAATGCTTTGGTGATCAAACATAACACAAAGGTGGTGGTACTGTAATGGTTCTGAAAAAGCACACATACATTGCCTGACCATCCACACACTAGTAGGACTTACCAGTACTGATGGGAGGAAAGAGATGGAAAATATGAGACAATTTGTCCATATTTTTTTAAAGCAGGGACAACTGCAGGAGGGCTTAAATACATGACTGTCCCTCTAAAAACAGGGCAGCTGGTCACCTCTGTGGGAGCGGGGGCAGTCCCTGGCCCAGCAATTGGAACCTCTATTGTCCTTCTTTACCATATTTCCAGATGAGGAGCACTACCCAGAAGAGAAACGTAGCCATTGATTTTTCCTGATATATACAGTTTTCATTTCATGAATTCTCAAGCTGTCCAGGTTATCTTTTCAAAAAGCCTGATATTAACAACATTGATGATACTCAGCTAAATGAATCCCTTCCTGCTTCACTGTGGTCATTAGTGCAAACACAGTCAAAACAAGGGAAGCTCTTTGGCAAATGTGACATGTACTTAACTAAGTGCGTGTGACATGGGCCTACATGTGTTATTTATCTTGATATAAACACATTAAATGGATAAATTGATATCACAAACTTCACATTCATGCTGTCTTCCCAAAGAATTACAAGACTGCAGAATGAGCCTATACAATGTCTAAGTCCATTGTGATGTTAACCTCATTGGATACACACGTGTTATATAGTTTATTACTTGTACTGACATCACATTAGGCTATATATTAGAGCATCGTAGCACACCGCAGATTTACAGGGCCATCCCTACCAGTACGCAAAGTACATGGCTGAACAAGGCCCCACAGAGGTACGAGTAGGTGAGAGAGTAGGGTAGGGAGCTACATGCACTGGTGCATGCTGGGAACAGGTCTCTATTCAACTGGGAAGTGGGGGGAAGGGAGTGCACCTCCTGGGTTCACTCTTGTTTGTGTTCCCTAATAAAGGGGCCTTGGACTCTCAGTGCTGAGCTCAGCACCCTGCCACCGAGCACCCTGCCAGCAGCCCATTGGGGGGAGGTGGAGTTTCAGGTGCTCTACTCAGAACTGACCGGTTGCATTCCTAATCAGTGGCCTACTCCAAGAGCGCATACACTGAGCTGAGGTGGGGAGAAGGGATGAGTCCCCACTCCCTCCAGCTGCCCAGGGCAGAGGAAGCTCAAGTGTGCGGGTCCTCCCCAGCTTCGCTCCCCACTGGGGGGAATTCAGATGCTTCACTCAGAGTAGCTTCATTCCCAGGTAGGCAACCAGCCTGAGTGCCCATCTGCTCTGATCCAAGTGCACACAGGCTGAGCTAGCAGGGAGGGTGGCTAACCATCCTACCCTTGTTGTGTTTATTATACACATTGTAATGAGTTCAATATACTGTGAATATGAGTGATTGGGCTGACTACTGAAAAACAGTTAGGAACCCCTTCCAAAATGGAGTGCCCATAAAAATAAGAATGGACCATAAAGAAGGGTATCCCAATAGTGAAGTAACTGGAATCACTGGGCTTACTCATATACCATACACAAAGCTAACAGGCCTTAAATAGTTTTCTGAATCACTGTGTGGTGCTGGACTGGGGCAAGAATTACTCTGATAGTGCCAACACATGGCACTGCTCAACAAGCTTAGAGACCTGCAAATAACTGATATTGTGGTACTCTAGTCAAACCAAAAAAATCCTGTGGGGCAAACTAGGGGGAGAGTTGTTGCAGGTACACCCAAAAATATTTGAACTGTTTAGGCAAACTAAAAAGTCACAAAAATTAGTTTGGGGCAATACAAAATGTTCAAAAATGCAGGATCTTTTAAACTTTTTAACAAATAAAATTGGACTAAATTTTAAAACAAAGTAATTGCGAATTGAAAAAGATCAACACATCAGTTTTTAGGGGAGTTTTTTTTTAAACAAAAAATATTTGGTAGATTTGACATAAGCCCATGAAATGTTTTAGTCAGACTGAATCTGCATTCTTCCATTAAAATTTTTGGCCCAGAAATTTTGCTGAACTCTGGTTTAGAGGACTTCTCAGACATGAAAATTGGAGTCAAATGTAAACTACAGATTTGCTGTTCTTCTACACTTGAATATTGGGGAAGATTCTGCAGCCCCAAAAGACACACTTGTGATATTTAAGTCAGCTGTAGGTGCTGAGAGTGCAGATGTTAGGAGAGCTATCCTGTGCTATGTATCAGGATAGCTATAAACTTGTACTTCCTTTTTGAAATCACATTTGTTGCCTCATATTTCATCATGTGGTCTCAGTTCTTTCATTATTTGAAACCAAATGAAAATGAAGCTAAACTTATTTATATTTGGAAAGTAGCACTGCATGCATATAGCAACTTTCATAAACAATCCATATTATGAATCTCTTCATGGGTGTTCTAACAACACCATATTAAATTTGCTTTGAATTGGAACACAAAGATTTACATAACAATTCCCTTCCAAGCAATTATGATGTCCCTGTCTTGCCAGGATTTTGTGTAATAGTTTCACTAAGGAAGAAGCTTTTCCATTGTCAGAATAAGATGCAATCTGCAGGGTTCTCATTTCACAAAATGCTATGAACAGGTTAATACTATGATGTTAAGGAAATTGCTCACACTTTAATAGAAAAAAAAGCCCTAACAAATTCTTTTATAAGTGGAATTTAAATCACTTTCTTATGTTTTATTTCAATTCTACAATTAAAATCATGCCACCAATCAATCAGTACAAAGCAGGTATCAAAAAGAACAGTAAGGATCTGACTTCAGAAGACAACATACTTCAAAGTGGACAATTCATTATTAACTAAATAAATAGCTGTATTTTAAAATGGTGCAGGATTTATGCATGCTGGAATAGCCAAGCAGGACCAGATGAGTAATAGACAGAACTGCAGCAATTAGAACTTCCTTGTTTTCATCAGTTCCAATCAGGCAGTAATACTGTTTTAATGAAGGATTATTTTGGTTTTGGTTTTTCGTATTCAGTACTTTTCCTCTGAACATTTCCGCCACCTTTCTCTGTTAAGGGCCTTCTGCTCCTGCAGCGTAAGCCATTATAAACTAAAGGATTGCCACTTTGCAGCAACTGGAGTACCACTGTGTCTCATACACCAAGCACAGGAAGACAGGACAGCTACCATGGGTACCTGAGATGTTGAACATTGAGTTAATGCCTGTATACTGTGAACTGATTACAAGAACTCTGTGGTCTTCTAAAGAATTTTTTAAAAATAGTTTAGAGCCTGGCTCCAAAGATATTCAAACAACAGAGGAGTAAGATGAGTTTAGTTTATAAATCAAGCATGGCCATTGCAAACCAGTCTTAGAGTGCTTGTGAAAGGACTGTCCAAATGATCCATTACTACTATTTACCTCACACTTTATTCATGTAACACCTTTTTCCCTCATTTCTTTCAGCCTGCGAGATTATAGCAACAAAATACAAAAATACAATATGCAGTGGTCCTTTAATCTCTGCTGCATTGCTGTAAGTCCAGACATTTACTGTAATACATATAATTCATAGGAGTTATACTGCATTTAAACAGTATCAAAAGAACAGGTTTATATTACTAATAATTTCTGGTTCATGTTTTTCCTCATATAATTCTTCTGAGATTGGAAAATGAAACAATGAAAAATTTACCAATGTTCACAGAAAGAAAAGAGAGGTAATTATTTCTAAGAGAACGAGCACTAAATTAAAAAGAAAAAAAAAACTTCCTAACAATAGTAATTTTTATTAGTTCACCTTAACGAATCAGAATGTACTCTGCATTAATCTGCAGAAGTCCACCTAAACTCACAAGGTAGCTGTGCTGCAGCAGTAGCATCTTGTCTAGGGGTATGTCTTTGCTACTGGGAAGATCGATGCTGTCATGGTTAATCTTCTGAGTTTGATTTAGTGCCCCTGGTAAGGATGGGCTCAGTCGAAATGTCAGGGCACCCATATTGGTTCCAGTACACCTGCCCCTTGTTTGAGGTAAAGGAAGTCAATGGGAGTGTCACTCCCATTGACCGCCCGCAGTGGAAATACCACCGAAGCCTGAATTAAGGTACGTCAACTCCAGCTATGTAATTAATGTAGCTGGAGTTGCGTACCTTAATTTGACATTTCTCTGTAGTGTAGGTCTGCCCTAATTTTGGCTCTCAGGACATGATCTACCATCATCTGTTATGGTATGACTATAGTACGTAAAGCATCAGAGAATAGAGAGGGTCAGAAAATGTACAACACCCACCCAGCCAGTGCACACGTTTTAACTTTGTTCAGTGACTTCAGAACAAAATAATTATTGTCCATATCCAACATTGTTTGATTTTCAAATGCTACAGTTTCTTATGGGAATTATAGTTCAGAAACTTCATGTTCCCATTCCCCCTCTGTAGGTCAGGCTTCCTGTTACACTACTTCAGTCACGGTGCATTGTGGTCATGGGAATCCAAGGCCATTATTCATCTTGGGAGATTTCTCCATCTGGAGAGCCCAACCCACATCAAATGGGAATATGAGGACATCAAAGTACCTCTTCCATGAAACATGTACAGGAGAATGTCCAAACCAAAATATGTTACATTTTCAGGCTTTGCATTTTTCAAGGAATTTAACCAAACATTTTCAACCAACCCTGTATGACAGGTATTGTAAACAGAAGTCACATTTTCGAGCACATCTGTGCCCAGATTCCAGAAACTTAGAAATATTTTTGGTCTCACATGGCATCACTGTGGAATAAACCAGTTCGCTCTTTGTTTTAATTTCTGCTTGAGTGTTCGGGGGCAGGAATGGCCTTTTAAACTTGTATTGGAGAATGGAACTGCAATAGTAATACCTGGGAAACATACACCTTTGAATGCAACCAAAGGAAGTTTGCACACCCACTGTGAAACAAAATTACCAACTTACACTTTGAAGGGAAAGACGAGTAAATTCTCGATGCAGGGTTATCCCTGGGAACTGAGCACTGGTGATGGATTCAGACTCCTGGAAGAAAGGTTTTATTTTATCATTTTATTTCAGAACTGATTTGTGTTTGCAAATAAAGAGAGATTCAATATACCCAGGCTACACTTCATTGATTTATCTTTCAACAGGAAGCTAACTTGCATGATCTTTAACATGTACTGCCATTCAGCAGAGGGGCAACACTGAGGTTAAAACAGGAATCTTACGGCAGAAGAAGAGGCAACATAATTCACAGAGAAAAAAACAAGTAGGCTTTGCCACTGTGTATGCTGAAAATTATAAAATCAAAATGAAAATGACAGGAGAATGCAGCATACACACTGATTTTGGGGGCATTGCAATGAATAGGTGGTCATACTGATCGTTCCCTTAGGATACGTGTTCACACAGTAGCTTCCTAAATAATGGAGGACATTATTTATCCTAATAGAGAGTGACAGCAATTTTATATTATGTGTGAAACAAAGGCTATTCCTTTGTTGAACATGCTCTATTGAAAAGTATGAGGGCTGAAAAGAATATGCCTATCAAATCTACAGTATTTGCAAGGGGCAGCTTCAATGAACTAAACAGTATAAAAAAGTATTGTTAGGCTTAGGCACACCCATGTGATCACCAGCATCCCAGAAGCAACTATGTATAGACTTTCCTCCTCCCTCATCCCCCTCTACCCTACTCTCCAAAGCTGCATCTACACTACAGTCTCCTTTTGAAAGGGGAATGCAAAGGAAGCAAATTGGGAATGCTAATGAATGACAATTTACATATTTCACACTTAATTTGCATAGTCATTTTCAAAAGAGCATCTTTTGAAATAAAACTGAAAAAAATTAGGAAGAAGGGTGCTTTCAAAAATAGGGATTCCTTTCACAAGAACCCCATCTACACTGCAGTTTTTCTTTTGAAGGACTCACTTTCAAAATGTGATTATGCAAATGAAGCATGATATGTAAATTGGTGCTTCATTTGCACTTCCGATTTGCCTCACTTGCATTCCTCTTTTGAAAAGGGACTGTAGTGTAGATGCAGCTCAAGTCTAAGACACCAAAAGACTGTTTCAGAAAACTCACATGTACTCCCATTTTCTAAGAGGTGGGAAGAAGGAATGATAAGGAATTAATACCAGATTTGTTTACTTCTCATCCTTAACAGTTACCTCCAAGGGAAAACATTCTAGGACCAGTGACTCAATTAAATGAATAAACATGTTACTCCACATGACGAAGCCAGAGCACTCCCTCCTTCTGGAACTTCAGGGTACCACTTTATTAATTCTCAATAACCCTTGAGTCTCAGCACACAAACAAAATGACAAATGGCAGCAAACAAAAGAGGAATACCAAGCAGACAATGAACCTGTGGGAGTCCTGCCCATCAGAAACGTGCAACCTGAAGCTTTAATGAACATTCTTCCATGCTGGACTCTGCGAGCCTTCCAAACCCCATCATGGCCTAATCTGAGGGGAAATCTTCTTTCTGTTGCTATAACGTGCTTGCCCCTAATGCACAATAAGGAAGCCTGGCTTACAGTTTCATTTCCACTTACACATGTTAAAGATATAACTAGAGTTTCCACATTATCAACAAAGGCTATTGCTTTGACAGCCCATTCGTCCTATTCTATGCCTATAGTAATATCTTAAATTTACCATGATAGCCTATAATAAACTATGATATATTTAGTTTGCACATTTGATATGTGTGCACAGCCAATAAGAATCATTTCCCATCATATGCAAAATGTACTTGATTGTTACATTAAATTTAGCAAGTACCTGACAGTAGAGGGAAGCAATACTCTATAGCAGTGGATCTAAACCTTTCCAGGACTACTGTACCCCTTTTTTAGGAGTCTGAGTTGTCTTACATGCCACCAGGTTCATCTCACTGAAAAACTACTTGTGTGTGCACAATCAGACATAAAAATGCAAAAGTATCAAAGAACATTATCATCAAAAACTGCATACTTTCTCATTGGTCATTTGGCACACAACTATTGTACTTACATTTTGGTGTACAGCAGTATAAATGGGTTATTGTCTGTGCTGACTTCACTACAGCTTTTTTAGGTAGCCTTTTGATAAATCTAGGCAAATATCTAGATAAGTTAATATATCCCCTGGAAGACTTCTGCATACCCCAGGGTTTTGTACCCCCAGTTGAGAACCATTCTCTATCTTGTTTTAATGGTGGATATGAAGGATCATCCCTCCAGCTGGGGAAACTACTTAGCTGAGATTTAAATAGATAAAGATTAATGATGTAAAATGTAAGCAAGTTGACATCTCTCTTTACTTGGAAACAAATGCCATGTGATATCAAATGATCAAGTGCTCAGGGACAACTTTTTAGAATATTTTTGAAAGATAGCATCTCCAGTAGCACAGTGCACTATAAAATCATATTGGGAACAGTGGGAAAATATCAAGAGAGAAGACAGCTATGTTCTGAATTACCATCATCTCATCTTAAAGTAACTTGCATTTGCACATGGGTTTTACCTTCCAGATGAACCAAAATGGACATATTTCACCTAAGGTGTGACATGTTCACAACCCAAGGTGATACACCTACTGGCTAAGAAAAAGAAGAGTTGTACCAGATGAGCTAATGCAAATAATAATGGCATTCTATTGAGTGACAGCTAAGGGTCAAAGGACTTTTTTTTTTAAATTACTTCATAACCACATACAAAAACCCCTCCTTATATTGTGGCTAGGGTTGAATTCTATCTGCCACCTGCAACCAAGGAAGCACATGACATTTGTTATCTTCCTGGTTCATTGTCACCTTCATACTTAGTTTTAAATGCATCGATTATGGATGAATAAGCACAACCTGATTTTCCCATATTTAAGGAAAGCAAGCAGAACTGGCTGTTGAGCTGCATTATGAGTCAGATCACCCAGGATATAATGAAGTAAGGACTGTTTGGGGATATGTCTACACAGCAGTAAGACACCCCTCAGCTCCCTGGCAGTGATTTTAGATACCAAAGAAACAGATGGATTTGTGAAACTTGCGCTGTTGGGCTAAAAATAGTATAGGTTGAATCTCTCTAATCTGTCACTCTCTTGTCCAGCAACATCCATAATTGGGCATGATTATAGTTAGCTGGATGACCACTTATCATGGGTGTGGCCAAATTTCCTGTGGTCCCATAAAGTTTGTTTACAGCCTCCAGTCCTGGCTCTCAGTGCTTTGTGCTGTTATTTAGCTCTAATTTACCACTAAATGTCTTCTCAGAGCCCATAAGCAGTGGAAGTGCTGGTAATGCTGCTAGACAACATTGACCTCTTGTGGTCCAGCAAGTTCTCTCATTCAGCACCAATCAGGTCCCAAGGGTGTGGAACCAGAGAGGTTCAACCTGCCATGTAGCAGTTTGAGCTGAGGAGGCAGCCTAGGCTCCAAGATTCTCACCCAATTTCAAAGTCCAGCACAGGCCCACCATTCTAGACTTAGTTATTGACCTGGCAGCATAAGCCCCACAGGCTGATTCAGTTGACCCAGGTTCTAACACTTATTGCCAAATAATGGTTTTTTGTTTGTTTTCGTTTTGTTGTTTTGTTTTTGCTCTGATTTATTATTTATAAGGGGAAGGTGTCAACATTTTCCAGAGCTTTGGTTACCCTTTGGTGTGAAGCTTGCATAAGACTGCAATCTTGAGGAATAAAATACAAACTCTCTCATATGCTCATGGTAATTTCTGTTGTGTTGTACATCAAGGTATTATAGAATGTCACGTCATCTCCTTTTCTGTGTCGCATCATAGGTGTCTAACTTTTCAACTTAATTATTTTTTCTAATTACTGAGTCCAGCAGTGCAACATATAAATTACACTATAAACTGAAATGAAAAGTGCATCTCAGTAAATTAATGCTGCTTTCCCTATCAGACCAATATTAGCCATGGTAACTTACATGGATATTTTAATTTACATGGCATCATTTAAAAAACTTAAAAACCTGGCAGTCTAAATTTCGGCATGAAAACAAACAAGTTGCTTAGCTTTGTTTGGGACTTCTATACCCTTTTTAACTTTGGCAGAATCTGCAGGTGTTCACATTTACTTACATTTATTATGGTTACAGTCTAACTAAAGATATTTGTAACATAGTAGTGCATACAACAAGCTAATCTAGGATCAAATGCATTAATGTTTCAAATCCACAACAGAATACACCATCTTAGACAGCTAGCAGACACATTTTCAAAATCTGCCCAATACCACACTAGGGATGTCAAGTAAATGAGTAAGCCCTGAAAGCAGCCTGGATGTGGAATTTAAACCACATCCTAGTTCCAACAGGCTCCACCCCGCCCCCCTTGCCACAGCAAGGAGTGGCGGTGGGCTTCCCACCAACTGGCCTAGGAACCAGCATTTCAGCTGCCTCCCAGCATGAACAGGGTCCTGTGGAGTCAGCATTTCTCCTCACGGCAGCTTTGCAAAGTGCCAGTCTGGGAGAGGGAGGGAACTGGCAAACCCTCCCTGGGATGCAGTTTAGGAAAACACTTTTTTATGGGAAGAAGGATTCTTTCGAAGATGAGGTTTACTCTCTAAAGAGCAGTGTCGACACTGGTTTTCTTCTTTCAAACTAAGAATATGCAAATGAGATGCCGGATACACAAATCTGCACCTCATTTGCATTTTTATTTCCCTCATTTGCATACCTCTTTCGAAAGAGGAATGCAAGTGTAGACACAGCCAAAGTGTTGTTGCAAGACATAAGGAAGGAGATGATGCATTTTTACACATGTGGAAAAAATAAGCCAAAGAAAATAACTTCCTGCAGGAAAAATGACTACAGCAACAGTTATCAAACATAGGTATATTAAAATGATGTATTTTTAAAAAAATAATATGGAAAGGTGTGGGCTGGCATCAAAAAAGCCACATGTCCTACAAATTATTACACCATTTCATTGACACTTAAGGCACAAGGTGAGAAAAACACACAACAGGTGCAGGGCTCTTGAGTGTTGTGGCTTGAATGACACTAGGAAAGAATTGCATATATTTAGAGAAGCACTTACATTTTACAAAATGCTTATGGAATCATGACTGATTTAGAAGTTTGTTCAGATTCCTCAAAACTCACTCTCTCAGTGTTTGAAAATATTCTGCATTATCCCCTACGTGGCTTGTCTCTTCTTGCTGTGATTATGACTTCTGCTCAGGGCAGATAATCAAATTTCTTGTGAATCAAAAAGAATAAAACTGTAAGGCGCAACCATTAAAAACCAGCCATCAACAAAAAGGTCAGGGCCTCTGGCAATGTAAGAAAAAAAATTACTCCCTAGTCTTCAAACAGATTTATTTTTGATATAATGCAGGTCCATTTACAGCTAGGCAAAATTTCAAAACTGGTAGTAAAGCATGATACAAGCCCTCTTAATTCAATTTTATCTCTCATTTATCATGTTTAATAAAATACATAAATGTCAACTACATTTATAAAAAATTATTTATAGCTTAATAAATGCATAAACTAGATTATTCATGAACAAAATTTACATGGAGCAGAATATCCTAAATTGATATAGATTTTTGTTTACATCTCCATCACAGAAGTAATTAGTGTTTGTTTACAAAGATTTTATTTTACAGAAACAGCTACTAAAAAGCATTTGGTTCTTTTTTCCCTATAGTCAGCACTCAAATTCATGGTGTTTATTTTGCTTTTTAATTCCTGACTATGAGCTTTTACTGACTTTGACAAGGGGACAAATGTGTACAAAGAAGGCCTTCACACATATTCAGTCCTCTCAGAAATCTGAAATGTACTGTTCACCAAAACATTCAATTGTCCAATTTGTTAGCCCTCAAGTGGAGTGGAATACTGTACTTGGTGATCACCATTGACTCAGTATAAGCATACTTCATTTATGCACTAGCTTTATGATGAAGCTTTCTTGGAGAGACAAAGAAGAATCTAAGAAAAAAACTTGAGCTCATTGAAGGATCTGTGTCAGAACTGAGACCTCTGGATAATTCACAATGCACTGAAATCACATCATGTTACTGCAATTTACTGTTAAACACAACCAATAAAAAGACTGCTTATAGATAGTCATAATCCGTGTAGTTTTTTCCTGTATCTACATACACACACAAGTATATAATGCAAATAGGATAACATGAAAATAATGAAATCCTGCTGCTATTCCACGGTCACTGTATAGTGTAATGAATGGTCAAATATCTTCAGAGAATGGTTAGTAGTAGAACTATTGGTTCCGTTCATTGAACTGCATCATAAAACAGCTGGTTTAATTGTTTCCTTAACTAGCTTTTACTGACTATAATCAGTGTTGGAGATTCCATCTATTTCCATAAGTCCAACAACATACATCGGCCAGCATGATTTTAGTTAGCTGGATGTCCACCTATGATAAGTGTGGGCAACTTTCCCATAAGGTTTGTTTACAGCCACCAGGCCTAGTCTCAATGTTCAGTGCTGTTATTTGGCTCTAATTTACTTCTAACTGTCTTCTAAGAGCCCAGAAAGTACTGGAAGTGTTAGTAATGTTGATAGACTGACATTTCATGGTTTGGCAAATTCTTTCGTTCTGCAGCAGCCAGGTGCCAAGGGTGCCGAACCAGAGATGTTCAACCTGTACAAGAAATATTGCTGTGCAATGTGCTGACAAGTGGTTTACAACTGTGTAAGATCTCCTGTTTCTGAAGGCCACACATAGATTTGGCAACTGAGGAGCACAATCTCCTTCTCTGATTGTGCTGGAGAAGAAAACATTCAACTCGACTTGCCTCTGTCCATGAGAATGTGGGTGATGAGCCAAAAAATATCTCAGCCCATTTTGGAGCTTGGGGCTGTACTCTTTCTTGGCATCCTGCAGATCATGAAGGCATCTCCGACCAGCTTGGTTTCATAAACAAGAATTTTTTAAATCTTTATAACAAGATCCATGCAGATCTTAATGCAGGATTTACATGGTGTAACTTAAGCCCAGAATCATTAATACTGTACTTGGGCCATATCGGAATGAGCCAGACCCTCAAGATGCAGCCAAGACAAAGGACTTATTTTTGAGAAAACTACTTGGAACACATCACAGTTACAAGAATTAGAATGTCCATCAGATTCATCTAAGCCAGAGCTGGGAAGCTACTCTGGAGTTCAATTAGAATGTGAGGTTTGGCTCTTCATACTATAGCTGAACCTACTCAACAATCCCCTGTGAATGGTCATTTCTCCTTCTCCCTATAGAGAAGAGGAGATCCCTTATGGAAGTCTTATGCAGCCCTGTTGGAGCAAATTTAGAATCCCCCAGATGGGCTCTCTCCTGACTTATCCTCCATTGCAGGTGAAGCATGGCTTCTATCTATTCTTTTGGCAATTCTTAAGCAAGAGACCTGATTTGGGAAGTGTTCATTGGTTTGCCATGGTCACATGAAGCCCAGGAAAATATTATAGTCATCTCAGAATATGCAGTCAATCTGATACTTACATTGGCAAAACTGATAAATAAATTAACTGATATAAAAGAGGACATGGAAGAGGAGGGATGGATAATATTAACACAAATTGCAAGTATTTTTCAGAACTTCATGCTAAAATTCTGCTTTCAGATTTCATGAGTTCCAGGAATATAGAGAAAGATGAATATCAGAGTCCAGGTACACAGACTATCCAGAGCACACTGTGCATATTTCTGAAAAGGATTCTGTTCTTAATGTCCAATTTTCTAGCTCAGTGAAATTTTCCTTGGGGGAAAAGTGATAGCGTATATTAACCAAAAGTGGTTGTGCTTACAGCACCTGTCACTTAAGATAGCTGAGCGGTCCTCTCTGTAGCTGAACGGTCCTCTCTCACTCTTTTTAAACTCCCCTACCAAACCTCAAAGCTAGCTTTGGCATTTCAATTTGCCTGAATTTTGTCATGAGAATTCGTTGACCACCCAAAGCCTTTTAAGTTCAGCCTTCCTGCTTCCAGCTTCAGATATCTATTATACCTCTATTAGTACATCAAGTCAGTGTCAGCACTTCTTTCTGATAAACTTTAATGTTCTTTAATGACATCCATGGTAAAGATGATGATGATGATGGAGAATAGTACATTCTTAACAAGTACTTGAACATTTAGCGTAACCAAAGCTTTTATGTCTAATTAGCGCTCTGAATTGAATTCTGGTACAGTACCATTTATATCTGAAATATATTTAATGAACATTTAGATACACCAGACTAAAGGGCTACATGTTTCTAATACAATTGATGAATATTTTATATTAAAACTGTCTAAAATGCATCTCAGAAAGCAATACAATTATTAAAGTAACTGGTATTCCAATTTATTTTTACAAGGTATTTTCCATAATGCTAGTGAAAAAAAAATTGGACAAAGTTTCTGTTTTTTAGAGCAGAAAATATAGTATGAAGTATAAATCAATTAATTGTAGAGAAAAGTATATGTATACACACACACACAATGTACAAGAGGACAATAAAATATTTCACGCTAGTAGATACGGATATATTATATTATCATTGCCCTCTTGTTGGTGTGCATGTATGTCTATAGACACGCACACTTTTTTCTAAACTATCAATTTGCATGCCATTTTTTTAAAAAAATGCACTAAAAGCAAGAAATTTGGTGCCTACATATACACAGAGCTTTTTTGGAAGTTTAAGATGAACAGCCCCTAGATATTTTTAATGCAAAATGAATCATTGAATATAATGTTAAAAGCATTTAAGATCAAGTTGCCCAGAAAGCTAATATATGCATGTTCCCTATCTACCCGAAATGCTTCCTGACCTCTAGCTAATACGGAAAGCCATATGACTCTTTTGCAATTCATTCCATGTATTGGTAGCTGCAATTTTGAAATGATAAATGTTTTTATTACTTCTGAAAGTAGAACTTCAGGAAGGTTCTCAGACTTTTGACTAGAGACTCTTTGTGTTTGTGTGTGCGCGCCTTTGGTTTTCCTTTAAAAGCTGCCATTGGATTATATACTCTATGCCAAGTTCTTGATGCTAAAAAGGAAAGGTGTGTGTACTGGAAACATGTTTTAGTATACAGAGCACAGTTCAAACCTTGTCTTAAGAATTAAATAGCCTTTGAGTTGCATTCTGAATTTTGAGTTTGAATGAGTTCCAAAAATGTAAAATCAAAATTGAGATGAAACATGAAAACTCAGTTTTATTGTAAGTTTCAAAGCAAAAATCAAACACCAAGGCAGGTTCACTCAAAAGGGAAGAACCATTCAATGAACCTAGCCTCAGTGTCTAGTTTGTCACCCAGAAAACTCCCCGATGCAGCAGGATTTTACCACAACTGGCGCACAGCCCTAAAAATCTCTTTACTCTTTTCTGATGTCTGGAGGTGCTGTTTGCTTGGCATGAAAAAAATAAATGCCAAGTGATGCAAAAGTTTCATGGAAGATTTTTTCAATATTTAACAACCCTCAAATATTTTACAGAGATTTAATATGGTTTCGTCAATATTTAATTACAATTTGTAGTTCAGAACATCTATAAAGCTTTAAATAAATATTGAAGAAATTCATTAGACCTTGGCTTTTTTTTTCCAAAATTTTCAATGAATGCGACTTTTGAACAGATGTATTATAAAACAGAAATCTTTATTTGCTAAGGGTATGTGTACACAACAAAATTATTCCGAAATAACTTTGTAAGCATCTACACGACACAACTGCTATTTTGAAATAGAGGGCAAATTATTTCAAAATTGGTATACTTCATTGTATGAGGAACAGAGCATATTTCAAAACAGGTACAGTAATCTTCCAGGTGCCTAGCACCACTCTGAGGAGGCAGGGGGAAGGGGCTACAGGAAGCTAGACTGGCTGAGAGCCCAGCCTCTTCACATTCTGTGAAACTCGCGTTAAAGCAAGTTTCGCACAATGTGATGCTGCGTAAAGCGAGAGATTACTGTATGAATTGGGAGTCAGTCTCATAAGGGTGGGCTCATATACTCTGGAGTTGCATCCTCTGAGACCTTACTGTATTTTAAAATAGGGCCTGTGTAGAAAGGGAATAAGGGCTATATCAAAATAAGCCATTGTGCACCCAATGTCTCTATTTCAAAACAGGCTCTATTGTGTCTGGATGTTCTATTTCAAAATAACTCTCAGTTATTTTGAAATGCATTGTGTGTAGAAGCATTATTTCAAAATAAACTATTCTGGAAAATCTCTTCTGGGATAGCTTGTTTCAAAATAATGCTGCTGTGTAGACATAGCCAAGTGAACTAATAAAGTTAAACTTTAAAGGTAGGCTTTAAAGTTAGGGCTTTAAAGTTAAGTTTTAAAAACAGTAACTAGGATAATGGAAGATTTACTGTTAATTTCACTGACATACCAGTATGTACCTTTCATAATAGGAAAATACTTTGACTCACTTGACTTAAACCCTTGGACTCCAAGTGGAGCATAGGTCATCTACAAGTCTCCTCCACTTCACTCTGCTTCGAGACAAAACTTCTAGCTGACTCTAGGGGTACCCCAAGAGGTTGACCAAGGTCTTCCCCTTTTGTGTTTTCTGTGAGGGTTCCATGTGAGAACTTGATGATTATGCTGGATGATGGTTTTATGAGATTGGGTCCTAGCCATCCCCATTTTCGTCTCTTGATCTGACTGTCAAGTGGTTCTTGTCCTGCTCTGTTCCACAGCTCTTCATTTGTGAAGAAGTCTTGCTATTTGATATGAAGGATGTACCTCAGACATCTGTTTATGAATGTCTGTAGACTGTGATCTGAACACTTTTTAGTATGCCAGATCTCACATCCATAGAAGTGCACACTCTTCACATTTGTATTGAAGATCTGCAGTTTTGTCTTCACAGATATTCTTTATTAACTCCATATGGGATGGAGAGGCTTGAATGCAGCTGTTGCACTCCTTACTCTGGCTCTGATATCCTTGCCTGTTCCTCTGTCTCCACCCATAATACTCCCCAAGTAGTTGAACTGCTCCACATCTTCCAGGTTGTCAACTCCCAGCATTATTCTAGTTTTAAGACCACATTCTCATATGTGAGAGCCTAATATTAGGCACCTATATCTTTATTTGAACATAAACAAATGCCTATGATCCAAACCTTATGAAACTCACTGGGAGTATATCCACAAACTTAAATGAGTTTTCAGTCTGTCCAGAAATAGTGTGGCTTGCTGAAATGCTGAGGACTCACTGCTCACAAAACTTTATCTTGAGTTGTGTGTAACCAGTATGTCTCTGAGAAAGTTGGGCTTCTTAAATAAATGCATAAATATGGATTCAGGAACCTAACTGTAGGTATCAGAATTCAATATTTTCCCAATATTGTAAATCCATATTTCAACACAAACACAGATTTAAATGATTAAATAGAAGCATCTACATTTGTAACTATATGACATTGAAAAGAATGACGTTTCTCTGTTATGGTCTGTCAAAAACAAATGCTAATTTTTAGCTTGTATAATTTTTCATTGGCAAAAAGTTATTAACAGATGGTTATTAACTGTATCCTTTGCTGTTTGACCTCAATATTTATGGGTCTCATTCACTGACCTTTCATGGCTTGGTATAATTTTCTCTTTAATGAATTCATGTCAAGCCAATTAAGGTCCATCACTGTTCACAGACGAGCTATATTTAAAAAAAAAAAGTCTACTGCAAATTCTGCCACACTTAAATTGTGTCCAGTTTCAAAGTTACAGGATTATGCCTATTAACTGCGGTGCAAGAAGTGCCTAATGATGAGGAAACACAACCCTGGTGTTTTATAAGTGAATTCTGTCATCTTGATCAGATGGTAGACAGGTCTCTATGCCGCTATTGCCCTTCATCTTGGTGACATAAGGGAGTAATCCCCTTTCTTGGACTCTTTTGATACTCTGAGATCCTTTCCTCTGAATCTGTTCCTTCTGTTTCCTATAGCTGTCCTCTAGTTTTCCTCATTCTATCCAATGTGTATTTATAATTAGCTAGAACTGAACAGTAAGGTGTTTGCAGGAGTTAACGAAACAATAAATGGTTCCAAGAATATTTCACACTGCAGAAATAAAGAGGGATGCCTCAGAAAATTCTCACCTACATTACAACAAAAGGCTAAAACTGGATGTTTGCATCATATGTCTGAGAAAATAATTTCCTGTAGCCCTAGAGACAAGGGCTATAGGGAATAACTTGTCGAGGCTTATTATAATGGTTCTATCATGAAAATTACAGTCCTCGCTCTGTTAGGAGATCAGCATTCAAGAGGTTTCTGAAGGACAAAAGAAGCTTTTGCTGTGTTATTGGTTTACTTGCTTTTTCCATGAGGAGGCACAAATTAAACAATTTGCTGTTACCTGACAAAAATTCACAAGGAATTGCTTGCAACTGGTGACTGTTTTCTTGTGCTATCATTTATTTTAACATCATTTTCAACATGTTCCTTTTTCCATCTGTCTTTATTTTTTAAGACTATTAGCACGACAACTGAACCGCTTGCTGATAGGGCAAGCAAGTGCCACCTCTGCAGCAATGCCACTGCCACTCCAGGAATCAGTTAGCTATTGATACACTACAACATGCCTTCCCTAGACTGCTGTCAAATGAGGCAACTCTCATAATATATCCAGTAAGCCCCTGTAAGCCAGGAGCTCAGATTCCTCCCTGAACTTCACTCTGTTAGTCTGGCTGAGACTTGGACTGTTGACTTCACCTGTGACTCTTTCCCTTCCTCCTCCCCTGCCATTTCTTTTCCCCTCTTTAAAGCAACGTGCATGTAGTTACATTTAGATATAAGCAAAACAAAATAAAGACAGAACCAAACACCATATTTTTTCCTGTAATGTGATGGTCCCACACGTGCTGCCCTTCCCAAGATAACATGGGTTCAGAGTTTAAGGGCACAAAAGACCCTCATAACCATCTCACCTCATCACCTGCATAACACAAACCATGCAACTTCTGGTCATTCTTGCATAAATATCTTTTGATTAAAATACGGCATGATGCACAGTGTAAAATCTTAGTCATATCAGACCAACATTCAATCTCATTTTACTTCTTTATTCCCAATGAAAACTGGGATTTCCACAAAGTTTCAGATTTCCAACTCAATAAGATTGTTACAAGGAGGAAGGCAAAACATTACTTGTCTTAAGTTCTGAGGGGAAAGCAAGAAACTGTGGCAGCAAAGGACATTAGGAAAACCTTGCTACTGCCAGTGTAGTCAAGCACTGGAATAATTTGTTTAGGGAGGTTGTGGAATTTCTGTCACTAATGGGTTTTAAGAACTGCTTAAGAAATAACTCCCAAGAATTGCCTAGTTAGTAATTAGCCTTGTCTTGAATGCCTGGAATTGGACTAAATGACCTACTAAGGTCCCTTCCACTCCTACACTTTCATTATTGTGCTCAAAATTAAAATCTGCTTGTTACTGTGGTGCATTTAATGTTTTGCTTTTACTTTACTATGGCTCCGCATGAATGTGTTGACGTTTTCAAGTGGAATAATTTGCAGGATCAGGACTCTAGCGACTACTCTCGAAATTCTGATGTGTATTTCAGATGAACACACAAACACAACCCTCTCTATTTCCAGAAGCCAAACGTAGTTTCCTCATCTGATTAGACAAGTTGTAATGTTCTGCTTATTTAATGTGACAGTCTCGGAGAAAACAGAAATAACTTTATGGAGGACTGGCAGAGTTCACAGACACTCTGCCGACTCCATCTGCATGTTTTCCAACAAGTCTACAAACTGTGAAACTTATATTAAGCTCTGCAGAAGATACATACCACAGACAGCGACCTTGATATGACTTTGAAAAACTTCCTCATTTGCTTTTAAAGTAATTAATTCCCTTAATATTCATAAATTTCCCTCTGTTCACTATTGACCCGAATGACATAGCCTAATGAATAGTGATGAATGAAACCCTAAAGATTTGGAATGCAGGAGTCAGTCCATCTGTACACCCAGAAAATTCAGAGACTTATTCAAAATATATGGGAATTATTCAACACCTCCTAGTTATGAAAAAAAAAAGGACTAAGTCTCAAAGACATACTTTCTTGTGAGAATTCTGGTCTTTCCAGTTTGCAGCCAGCTTGCAAATAGTCAAATAAAAAAGGTCCTTTTTGCTTGGTCTCTCTCTGGAAAGCAGAGGTAAAAATAATGCAAAGGAAGAAGAAAGTCAATTAACCAAATTATTCCCAGACTTCACACAATACTCTTTTCAAGGTTTTCAAAAATTGTGGCAGTGAAAATTTTTTCTAATCTATTTCATTCATTAATAATGTTTCTCTTTTTTCTTTTTTTTTTTACAAAAAAGAAAAAGCAGCTATGTTTCCAAGTGTATGTTTGATACAACTCACATTCTTGATTATTATATATTGCATAATATAATAGTACACATTCATTTTATATTTAAGTGAACTAGAGCATTCACAACTACATTTCCTTATCCCAGTATAAAAGAAAAACATAGAACCATATTTTAAAATATGCCTGAGAAAAAGTGTTTGTCTACACGTGTCCAAATTAGGCACATGCAGTTCCTCGACACAGTATATGCATCTGGACTACTCAAGTGTGCTTTTGAAGAACTGAATCTAAATGACAGAAGATTTCAATTTTATGAACATTTACAATACAATAAGCATATTAAAGGTGTGATCCATAGTTCATTGATTTCAATGGACTTAGAATCAAGACCTAAATGTAATTTCCACAGTCTTCAAGGAAAATTCTGTTAGAGGAAAGATCGACACACACACTTCAGAAGCACCAAATACCACCTGAGATTGAGTCACAAAATTTTGACAAAGACAAAAGTCCCATTACAATCAGTAAATCTGCTTTCATAAGGATTTTGCTTTTCTAAGATTGGAGAGTTCAAACTATACGGTGGCTGGTGCAGAAGACATTCTGAACTGTTCATATTTTCCTCTGCAAAGCTCCATAATGTAAGGTCTTGATTTCACAGAAATGAGTCTGATTTTGATGGTAGTAAAGATATTTTTGGTTTTTTTTCCGCCCCTTAACATGGACAGAAATCAGCTCTCAGTACGGACAATGACACTTAATGGAAATTTTGAACATGGTCAGCTGAACAAGTTGACTATTGTAATTCTTTCAATACTGGAGTCAAGTCTGAATTCTTACTATTTCACGTATAGGAACTAAACACAAAAGTCTCTGATTGGAATTATCACACCTCTTCAGAATTACTTAATTTGTGGGATCCTGAAGAAGTGCTGTGTCAAAGACAGAGGAGTAATAGAAGAAACTTGGGTTTACATTAATTTAAATCCTTACTGAAAGTACTTACACCTCATTTAGAGCTTAATGTATCGTGATTTTTTTCATATATTTAATTTTATAAAAAAACAAAGTAAGAATTTCAAGCAGGAGCAAATTTCAATTATCCGATAAAAAACATCCAAAGTGATAATGGCTTGCTTTTAAACTGCAATTGGTCCTGAATTCCATTACCAGTGTGTATTTATTTGGTAAGTGACCCACATCCTCTTCACGTGTGTTATTTTGTCTACTGCTGGTGATGGCTAGACCATATTAGGGAAGCTGAGTCTTTTAGCTCAGGCAGCAAAGCCTCATGCTTTTGGAGCCAGAAGTCCCAGGTCTCCGTTCTTACTGCAAACAGCGAACCCAGGGGGCTTAATATTACTGTAAGAGCCTCTCCAATGCTCTGATGTGGCCTGTCATAAATCAAAAATACCTACAGATATAAATAACAATCCCATAGGAAGGACTGTTATACTCATTTGAAATCATACCCATCTTGATAGATTCATTGCAGTCTCCAGATTGCTAAACTACCACAGAGAGGCATATCAAGAAGATTCAAACAATAGTAGGATTTTCTCCTAAATAACTAATAAATCATTTATTTTCTATGGGGGTGGGAGAACACAAGGACAACAAACAAATGACTTAAATGCCTGCATTAAACTTATTTTCCAGCTAAATGTCTTCCACAGGTGGATTGAAGGTACCCACACTCCTCCATCTTTAACACCTTTTACAAATAACTCCGTTTTTAATGCAAGAACTCTTAGGCCTTGTCTACACATAAGCCTCCCTTTCGGAAGGGGTATGTTAATAAGGCACTTTGGAACAGGTTAATGAAGCGCTGACATGCATGTTCAGGGCTTCATTAGCATAATGGCGGCCAGTCATGCTTTGAAAGTGCTGCTTTCAAAATGCAGGCTAGCTGTATAGACGCACGCGCTTTGAAATAAATGCCATACTTTGAAATTCCCTTATTCCCAAAAAAGAATTAGGAATAAGGGAATTTTGAAGCGTGAGGTTTATTTCGAAGCACCCGTGTCTATACAGCCAGTCTGAGTTTCTATAGTAGCACTTTTGAAGCATGACTGGCCACCATTATCCTAATGAGGCACTGAAGGTGCACATCATTGCCTCATTAACCTGTTCCGAAGTGCCTCATTAATATGCCCCTTCTGAAAAGAAGGGACATGTGCAGGCACAATCTTAGGCTATGTGTACACAGCATAGTTATTTCAAAAGAACAGCCATGAGAGAATCTACAATATGCACACACTATTTTGCAATGAATTTAAAATAGCAGGCATGTGATTTCAAATTTCATAAACTTCATTGCAGGAGGAATAAATGCCTATTTTGTATGAGGCACTATTACGACACAGAATGGCGCTATTTTGAAATAAGCCATAATGGCATCCAATGGCACTATGTTGAAATAGGTACCATGTGTCTGGACATGCTATTTCAAAATGCGTTCTTGTGTGTAGTGTGTTATTTCAAACTAAGCTATTTCAGAATACCTGTTCTGGAATGGATTATTCTGGAATAATGCTGCTGTGTAGACACAGAGCTCCCTAAGACTACGTCTACACTGGAGATATCTGTCAACAGAAGGTACTGTCAGAAAATATCTTCTGACAAAACTTCTGTCTATAGATTGTGGCCAGACCATAAAGCAGATCGAAAGAGTGATCTGCTCTGACAACAGAGCAGACTGCTCAGCCGCTCTCGTGACAAAACAGCCAACCGGAAGCACAGCAGACAGAGCTGCCTGGTATCCTGGAAGCCCTGTCTGCCGACAGAATGCCGCCTGGAATGTTAAGACTGGCATTTTGTCAATAGACCTCTGTTGACAGAGGTGTGCTGCCTGATAGGGGAACGGCAGAATTTGGTCAATGAAAAGTGCTGCATTCTGTCAATTTGCTGTCAACAGAACACCTTGGGAATGTGGACACTACATGGGTTTTGTTGAAAAAACTCTCAAGTGCAGACATAGCCTAAGAGATGGGATAATGTCAGCTGCCTACAGACAATACAGCAAAGGTTGAAGAATGAACAATTTTATAGAGAGGAAGAAATGATGTAATTAAAAATTCTGGCAAAGTTGACTACTTTGTTAATATTCTACAAAGAATAATAAGGTGGAAGAAAATTTCAAAACATCATTCAGAGGCATAAAAAAGCCACACAACAGTCCATATATAATATGGGTTTAATCCTGTGAATTTCCCATGATTTTATAGGAATATGCGGATCGCTAAACTAGGTAATAGCACTGGTCTGTCAAGTCCAGTGTCATGTCTCACCAGTACTGGAAGCTACTGATGAAGGTGAATGATGCTGTGAAGAGTACAGTCATGGAGTTATGCTGTTTCTGGCCCACAGAGATGTTTCCTCAATTAGAAGTAGTTCATTTGTATGTTTTCCTGTTCTTTTGTTTTTTAAACAACCTTATCTAATGGGACCTTCAGGTAGTCTCATTTTCCATATAAATTCCACGTTCTTCTTTCCTGAATGCTAAGCAGCTGTGATATCTTATAACAATAAGTTCCACAAGTTAATTTGTATCAGTTTAAAATCTTTTTAAACATTTAATTGAGTCTCTTTCTTGATCTTGAACCACTCTGGTTTGCACCCTCATGACCTGACTGGTGCTGAATGGGAAAATGTGCTGGACCACAGGAGGTCAATATTGTCTAGTTGCATTACCCACACTTCCCCTGCTTATGGGCTCTTAGAAAACATGTAGGGGTAAATTACAGCTAATCAGCAGCACAGAATACTGAAAGGGCTGGTGGTTGTATAAAAAATTTATGGGACCAAGAAAAACTTGGCTACACCCATGTTAAGTGGTCATCTGGCTAACTAAAATCATGCCAGATTACAGATGTTGCAGGACAAGAAAGTTCTAGATTAGATAGGTTAAACCTCCATTATGAGAAAGTGTGAACAAGTCCTTTCTCCGTAGAACTCATTATTTCAAATCTTCCATCATGTCCCTACTTACTCCTTGTCACATTGAACAGTTGTAATCTTCTCTATCTCTCTTCAGAAGAAGTAGGTTTTTTTCTCTCTCTCTAATAATTTTCACCTGGGTCTTCCTTTATTTCATTTGAAAACAAAAGATAAATGCAGATTCATCAAAAATGGAACAAGACAGTAGATAAAGAAATGAATATGAAAAAATGAATGGGCTGCCACTTACTTTCTTTGTGAGACAATGAAGAAAAATCACTGTAAGATACTACAACTATCATGGGAATCTCAGTCCAGAAAGCGTAAAATAAATTTATAATAATGTTTCAGACCAGTGTTCCCTGTAAACTGAGTGGTTGGACAGCCGCCCAGGAGAAATTTAAGCACTGCCCCGCTGATTAGCAGAATGCCCACAGCCACCCATATCTGGCAGCATGTGTTTCTATGGGTGCATCTCCATATGCCTCAGTGCACATAATATTTATTCTGCACATAGCTGGAAAATCAGAGGAGACGTTGCTTCAGGTATGTGCTGGAATGGAGTACATTCACTTTTGATGGAACTGCCCTAAACTCCAATATTCTGGGGACAAATTTCAGAGAAAATTATAGGAATTACACAGCCAAGAGAACCTTAGAGAGACAAGGTAAATGAGGTAATATTTTTTATTGGACCAACTTTGTTGTTGTCTTAGAAAAAATGTCTACACTGTTCATCTCTACATGGTTTTACATTTAGGTGATGGAGATGATCAGACAGCAAGAGAACAAGACCTTTGCACTGTCACCATTCATTTCCAAGATCAACCTCATAAACTCTCCCATTCAGTCCACCTAGGATCTTAAACCAAATTTATTTCCTCATCATCTGAGAAATATTGAAACCTGAGATGCCAGAGGCCAACCTACATAGTGAATTTTATCTCTGAGGGTCTGTTCTCAACTTCTTAATATCAAATGGAATTCCATTTATTTAGGAGGAGCAGAACATTGGACTAAAACTACATTACACAAATCAAAAAGGAAATATGTATATCCCAAGACAGCACTAAGCTGAAGAAATGGTTTTAAAAAGTTCCCAGGTAGACAGTAACCACACAATGTGCCTATTCAATCTAACATCCATACTTTCCCATAATATCTTGCAAAAAAGTAATAGGTATATTCTCACTTCTTTTCCTTTTTAGCACTGACATACATTTTATTGTGTCACTTCCTGTTTTGAACTAGCCACACGGGTAAATCACCTGTAATATAAACTAAGGAGCTGCTTACATTTTATACTGTGTATTGCACAATCACCGAACTGTTCAGATTTGTTCAGCTGAGAGGCTGTCTCATTCCAGGAATAGAAATTAATTAATCAGTAAACTTGCCTCCCACATATCAGGAACAACCTCTGCGATTAAATTCATGTAGTAACGTTTTTCAATCACCAGTGACAAAACTATTGATTAAATTGAAGCTTTGTAAGCACTTAGTCATTTTATGGGCTTATTTATTTATTTCATTTCCTCCCATGTTTGTTTATTTTATTTTTATTTCCTCCCATGTTTCTGTTTTAATTACACCAGTGTAATTTTGAACAGTTTGGTATTCAATAATATGTCTCTTAAAAAAACCTCACCCTGATTAAATTCCTAAATGAATTATGCTTTTGTGTTGAAGACAATAGACTAGGACACAGGAGCTGAGGGCTCTATTCATGGTTATGCCACAGACTTCCTGAATAACCTTGAAAGAATCCTGTAATTTCTCTGATTAAATTTACCATGTCTAAATGGAAGATAGTGATATCTCTCAAATGGAGAAAGTCAATAACCAATAACGGAAGCTACATAAATACCTAGATAAAACACAATGTAATTTAAGATATTACAGTAGAGTAGCTCAGCAAATGTGCCAAAAATGTTAGTAGTGGTTGGTGTAGCTAACTTTGTCAGAGCTCTATTGAATCTCTGAAATGACTATTTTTCTTTAGATAAGTGAATATTCTTGCAATAGCTCAGAAAGAATGATGGCCTCATTAGTTATCCCTATGCATTGTTGCCACTTTGTCCACAACACCCTTTTAATAATTATTAGTCCTCCATCACTAGCCAGCATCCTAGCTGCTCTTTCTTCACATTTGCATACAAACGTGCACTATTCTAATAGGACATATGAGGAGAAGTTAAATAACTATTCTTGCTGGAAGGTACAATGTAACAGCATTAGAATTCAGAATATCATACTAGAACCCCAGGTAGACAAAGCAGGCTGCTCCCTAAGGCTATGTCTACACGTGCCCCAAAATTCGAAATGGCCATTTGCATGGCCATTTCGAAGTTTACTAATGAAGCGCTGAAATGCATATTCAGCACTTCATTAGCATGCAGGCGGCAGCGGCGCTTCGAAATTGACGAGCCTTGCCGCCGCGCGTCGCATCCAGATGGGGCTCCTTTTCGAAAGGGCCCCGCCTACTTCGAAGTCCCCTTATTCCCATGAGCTCATGGGAATAAGGGGACTTCGAAGAAGGTGGCGTCCTTTCGAAAAGGAGCCCCGTCTGGACGCGCCGCGAGGCGGCAAGGCTCGTCAATTTCGAAGCGCCGCTGCCGCCCGCATGCTAATGAAGCGCTGAATATGCATTTCAGCGCTTCATTAGTAAACTTCGAAATGGCCATTTGCATGGCCATTTCGAAGTTTGGGGCACGTGTAGACATAGCCATACAGACCTATAAAACCCTTTTACCTACAAACAGAATCAGAAAAAAACCCTTAATTTTAAAGTAACAGCCTTCTACTTTCACAGAATTTTCAATACACCGCAGTATGTGTCTCATGAAGGAGGTAAGCCTAAGTGTGTGGAGACTTCTGTTAGCCTACCAAAGTTAGACATTTTCTCTTCTGAAGAGCTCTACAACATTTTTAAAACTTGATGTGCATAAATTATCAGTACCACATAAGGCAGCTCTAATTAGTGCACTTGCTGTGGACCCAATTAGGCCCTCCATTACACAGAATGCCCAAAAGATTTTTTTTGAAAAAATAAAGCAGAACGTAATATTGCATCTAATATTTTTATAATACATACATGGCTCCCAGGTTTTAATGATGGAACAAGGAGAGCAAATCCAAGGTGCAAATGGATTATTTAATGTGTCTCTCTGATTGCATGTGTTTGCCTGGCATTTTTAATCAAAGCTTTCAACCTGGGAATCACATCAGATTTCTAGTTATTGCTGCGTTGTCACATATCAGCACAACTCTCTTTCGCATCTTTGACCTTTTTTCAGATGTGGCCCTCAGTTGAGTGATTCACAAGGTTGTCACCTCTAGGTTAGGCAACCACAATGGGCTCTATCTGGGTTGCAGCTTAAATCAACTTAACAAACCTGATAGGGCATTCAATGACCTGCTGATTAACAAGATCTCTCACTGCAAGTATATTACATTGCTGTTCGGAGGTCTTCTCTGGTTGCTTGTGAGTTTTTGTAGATTAAGGTGTTAGTTTTGACCTAGGGGTTTTGCTACTTCAGAGAATACTTATTTCCTTGTGCTACACTGCCACAGCCAGGTTCATAAAGATGCCCAAGGGGAGCACCTTCAGTTTGACAGGAAAAGCATTCCTGATGCAACTATGTCTATGAAAGACCCTGAACTTCAGAACTCTCCCACTGGTCCAAAACAAACTCTGTCTGCTGACCTTCAGGGCATGTTAAAAAAATCACCTTTTTTATGAGGCCTTGTGTGCAGGAGGCTGATGCCCAACTGCGGCTATCTAGGAATGGTATGTTTTCCGTAATGTACTATCGAAGCTGATAGAACTTCAGTTTCCCTCAGTAGTATTATGGGTGCCTAGAGCCTGGGGTTGGTGCCTTCTCAATCAAAATAACCAGGATACAGCAGTGTAAATAAATGAGGTCAGTACAGAGCTACTAGCAACATTCATGTATAAGTCATATTCATTGAAGATACAAGGTTACAAGTTACATGTTTGAATATAACTAATTTTCCATATTTGACTGGTGTATATAATTATTGTGATAGGATCAGGTGAACTAATGGACTCAGCAGGGGACACATATTTCTTTGTCTAACCCTGCCCCCTACACACTCTGCTTCCTTCCACAGGTGCCAGATACAGACAGCGACTGACTGCAACCATGACTGAAGACAGAGATGACTGCTGAGGGACACACGCAGGGATCAATACTGGCATCCTCCCTGACAGACTCCGCTTTACTACTGCATCACGTGGACTCTCACCGAGGAGGGTCATGGCCAGGATCTCAACCACTTCCCCCACCCAGAGGCCTCACTTCCCTCCTGGGTAACGGAGGAGACCATCACCAGGACAGTGACCAACTGCAACTGTGACAAAGACGACCAATGAGGGACATGTTTGGGGAGCACTCTCATTGCTTTCCCTGACAGACGACTGGACTCTGCTTTTATGAAACTTTTACTTGGACCCCCATCTAGGAGGGACACAGCTTCAACCACCTTCCCTCTGAGGCCTTGCTTTCCCTCTAGGGTGACAGAGGAGACCACTGCCAGTACTTCAATGGACTACACCCAGACAGAAGGACATGAGGTGACTGAGGAGGGACATGACTGAGGACAAGGGAAAATATTGGAAACTGGTTAGAACCAGACTGAAGGACGACAGACACCCACCGAGGGACATCACTGGAAACGATGAGGGACCATGTTAGGGGAAGCATTGGCTTCCATACCTCAAACTGAATTAAACTGGACTGAGCTTTTGTTTTTAAATCTCAGGACTTAATCCCAGTAGTGGAAAATTCTTCCTTTATTATATTTACTGATGGTGATAGACTAAGACACCTCTATCTTTTATGGAGGCTTGCCCAGGGGTTACTTATTGACTGAAGAGTAATTCACTAAACATATGCATCCGGACAAGGTGGAGTACAATGCATACTCCTTAACCATGTTAAGTGCTTCTCCCTGCTGTAACCCACAACTGCACCACAGCTGACATATGTTTTCTTTCTTTCTTACTTCTTTCAATTTGGCTTTCTCTGCTTGTAAACACTCAGGGTGCATCTACAACTAGCTGGCTACTTCGAAGTAGCTGGCAAAACATGGAAATAGTGCTGTGAGCTATTTCGATGTTGCAATTGATGTTAGGCAGTGAGATGTCAAAATCGTTATTCTTATCCGAAGATGGGAACAGTGCCCTACTTTGACATTCAACGTCGAAATAGGGCACGTGTAGACAATCCGCATCCCGCTACGTCGAAATAATGGGGTCCTCCATGGCGGCCATCAGCTGAGGGGTTGAGAGACACTCTGTCCAGCCCCTGAGGGGCTCTATGGTCACCGCATGCAGCAGCTCTTAGCCCAGGGCTTCTGGCTGCTGCTGCTGCTGCTGCAGCTGGGGGTCCATCCTGCGTGCACGGAGTCTGCAACCGGTTGTAGGCTCTGTGGATCTCGTGCTGTGCAGGGTGAGTGTGTCTGGGAGGGACCCTTTAAGGGAATGGCTTGGGGCTTTGCTGGTCCCTTATTTTGACGGGGAGTGCTTGTGGGTGTGGACACTCTGCTTTCCTTCCAGGGCTGCTCCTTTCGATGTTCTCCTTCGCCACTTCGATGTTGACCGTCGATGGCACCAGCCCTGGAGAACATGTAGACGATCTGTGTCGAAGTAGCCTATTTCGATGTTCTTACATCGAAATAGGCTACTTCGACATAGTGTGCTAGTGTAGACATAGCCTCAGTAAAACTCCTTTAATCTGTACGCTGTCAATTAACTTTTAGAAATGGCTTCTAGTTTTGCAGCTTCCACTGGGATTGATCTGAGAAAAATGTTTACAACATACAGGGGACTATCTGACTTGCAGAGTCTGGTAATCTGTTTGCCAACTGCAGAACTTGCCACTGTTTGCTTACAGAGCACGCTCACAGAAAACTTTGTGCAGGAAAATGCAGGAGCCAACTGGAAACCACACTGAAAAGGGGACTTAGTGAATACAGGAAATATGGTCTCTTGTAAAGGTTCTCAGTTCCTCACCTGCCCACGTCTTCATCTGCAAACCTGTTACTCTGTGGTGTATTCACCTCCCTTGTCTTAAGGAAAGCAAAAAAGAAGAGGATTCTTTCTTCACAGATTATGCCAGTTTAATTAGCCAGAGTGGGGTCTCTGTAGAGTCAAAACAACAAGAAGTCCTGTGGCACCTTATAGGGTAACAGATACGTTGGATCATAAGCTCTCATGGGCAAAGACCTGCTTCGTCAGATGCGAAGTGGGTCTTTGCCCATGAAAAGTTTATGCTCCAATATATCTGTTAGTCTATAAAGTGCCACAGGACTTTTTGTTGTTTTTGTGGATACAGACTAACATGGCTACCCCTCTGATGACTGTTGAGAAAATCAACTTTTAGCAGGTACATTCCACATAATCTCTAAAAATGAGACTTCAGGACATTTTCATGGGCTTCTGTAATACTGTATGAATGTAATTATGCTAATATGCCTGCAGCAATTAAAAGAAAAAGATCATATTTATGTGCATTATTCTGAGAGGGAGATTTTACTCTGTTTCAGAATGAGGCAGAACCAAGAAGTGCATTAGTTCATCCCAGATAAGTAGCAATAAATAAATAAGTAAATAAATATTTTTTGTCCCTTTGGTATTTAATCACACTGAAGCCCTCTGATAGTCATACAGATGTAAATTAGTTGCTTTCTTGTGCAGGATGATATTTCCAAATCATGAAATTCCTAATGGACTAAATAATTATGTTATTTATTCTGGCATAAAGCCTCTCTAAAGCACACATCTAAGACTTTATAGTCATGCAGAAGAGCATGACACAATTTTAGTGAGAGGATCTAATTTCAATGTATTAGATTCAGACGGTCATGCTCTTTATGGCTTTGTTTTTGTGTTGCACACATGAATTCCAGAACCCAACTTCTACATCTGGGCATGGGTCACATTTCCAGATTAAAAAGGTCCAAGTGTAAATACTTAACTTTTTGCTTACATATATTTTCTTCTGTTTTTTAAAAAACAGGCTTATAACTCTTCAATGAAGTTTGGCATTTCTTAAGCAGAGGGCAGTATTACATCAGTAAATGATTACTGAAGTTACCTAATCTAGAAATTGTATTTCTACAGCACAAGGACACGACAGGTTACTGGCTTAAGGCACAGATGTAAAACAATGAAGCAGGGATCTTTTCAAGTCTCTTCGGGGAAATAATAGTGACCTGATTGATTATTAAAGCCTTCTTACTCCCCTCCCGCAAGTGCTTTGCCATGAAAGTTGCCTTGTGACTCACTTTGTAGCTTGATTTTGACCAAGTACCATTACTAGACCCTCTCCCCAGCCCTCTTTTCTTTACAATTTTCTCTCTCTCTCTCTCTTTTTTTTTTTTTTGACTTTGCATGGTACAGGGTCAGGATCATTAAATATTATCCATGCAGTCAGTTATACTTCACCTACTGTTCTCGAATAATGAAAAGAGTCACATCTGTTCATATCTCTACGTTCAAAGCCAGAAAGAAGAACAACTTTCACAATATTCTCGTTGACTCTATGACGTGGGTCTTTCTGGTGTCAATAATCCAAAGAAGAAAATTTGTCAGCCTCGTGATGTTGCCCTCCTTAACTGAAAAGTTGAAAATGATGAGACTGCTGAGAAATGACATTCAACAGTAAAAGACCAAATCCTAAAACTTTGTGCAACATTTGGCATGTCAGCAACATTCTGAAACCACTTGCTCACATAGAGGTGTTGTTCTTTAGCCATAGCTACATAAATGAAGCAGTTAATTAAGTTGGTTTCCAGCCAGATCTCATCCTTATCACTCATGACTACTTGAAGAACATGCCTTTTTAACTCTTTGGCACTTCCTTTTGTTCACTTCCTTTTCTCTCCCTTTACCAGAAATATTAGAGCTGTATCTACACAGCCCCTCCCTTTAAGAAGGGGCATGCAAATACAGCCAAGTGGAAATGCAAATGAGGCACAGATTTAAATATCTCACGTAATTTGCATATTCCTGTGTGATCTGGCTACCAGAAAAGCCATTTCCAGAAACCAAAGCAGCTGTGTGGATGGGGCTCTTTCAAAAGGAAACCCCCCTTTTGAAAGAACCTTTTTTTTTAAAAAAGGAAGAAGGGTGCTTTCAAAAGGGGGCTTGCTTTCAAAGGAACCCCGTAGACATGGCTGCTTTGGCTTCCAGAAATGGTTCTTCCAGAAGCCAGATCACACAGGAATATGCAAATGAGGTGAAAGGTATTTAAAATCAATGTCTCATTTGCACTTCTGAACATCCGCATTTGCATACCCCTTCCAAAAGGGAGGGGCCATGTAGATGCAGCTTATTTGCTTGCAACACAGGTTCAGGAAATTGCAAGCTAGTACAAACAACATCTCATTACACAAACTACTACACACCATAGAAGTGCTTTAATACAGAGGCAGCTTTGGAATCAGAACTATATGAGAAAGCTGGAACAGAAATTCAAGTGAGAATCATATCTGGCTGTAGCAGCAGAACAGGAATATAATGCATCCCTTTTTTAGCAACTACTGGGTATATAACTTTAGAGAGTGAATTTTGTACAAACAATTTAATGGAATATGCTATATGTGAGGGTTATAAAGATACTAGAAACCCACATATAAAAAAAGCATGGAGTAAACGCAGGACATGATGGAAAAAAAAAAGGCCTGAAAACAGTAGTGGAGAAACTGCATTTCACCACCTGGAGATGGGCTTGGGTAATAAGCGGAAACAATATGTTTTTTGAGTTAGATTAAGTTCCAGAAAGCACAAAGGAAAAGGGACTGTAAATAAAATGAAGATGACAGCATGTTGGAGACTCATTGTGCAAATAATAAAATCACTTTTAGCATGCATCTCACACATACAGAGAAGAAAATGTATATGATCAGTTCTGACAGTAATAACAAAATCAGGACAAAGAGAGAATACTTAGACATCTTCAAGGTAAATAGTTGTGTCTAGAAATTAACCTACTAACTTCTGACTGACACTGCAAAGAGAGAGCTAGAATACCACTTGTCTCATGTTACTTGTAACATACCACATAGTTATTTCTTGCTCTTGCAGATAGTATGTGAGCAACTTGGAAGAGCAGGCTGATGGACAGAATTTTGTGTGTAACCAAGTGCTTATTTGCAATGCCAACAGATCTAGCTGTTGGGACTGAACCTGGGACCCATACGGGCTGAAGCCATGATCCAACTACCTCTTGGCTTCAGCTGCAGAGCAGACTGAACCGTCCCATCTCAGTGATGCTGGGTTACATTTGTCATTAGGTAAATGAGACCAGACATAATAGGCAATGTATGAGGGTGCGCAGAGGCCACACGCATACACATGCACAAACACACGTGTGGCCTTCTCCTGCACTCGCTCTCAGCACTGCTTCTGCTATGCATGGGGGTCCTCGCTTCCTAAAACTGCCCCACAGCACCAGAAATGGCAGGTGGGGACAAAGCAAGGGTAGGTGGAAAAGGGGCAGGGGCATATGGCTGGTGCTCCCCACAGTTTCCACACCTGTCGCCTCTGCCAGATATCATTATAGAGATGATACTCTGAGCCCTGCTTAAAACACATTCATAACTCCCATGTTAATGGGATTGAATACCCAATGGAAGTGAGTCGAGTCATTGATTACAGTACCAGGAAAATGGGGCAATGTCAACAAGTCATCTAGAAAAATCACGATTTGCAGCTTTCCATATTCTCCATGGTAGATCAAAACCACAGAATCTTAGGCCCAGATACTCCGATTGTTTGCTGCATCTGTTTGCAGTCTCATCCTCAAACCAGGATATTGACAGAGCTGTGCAAATACAGTAAATTCTGATGTTTCACAGCCCCAGGACTAGGAGATTGCCAGAAGATCAAATGTTCTGGTTAATGGAGAGCAGCTGGGGGGAGGCACAGGCACTGCTCCAGCTCCCACTCAACCGCTGCCCCATTTATCTTTTGGTGGGAACAGCAGGAACCACTTGCAGGGCGGTAGACACCGCCGCGTACCACAAGGAGACGTTGGGGGGTGCTCCCACTAAGCTGGAGGGGGCTCGCACAGCACCCTGGGACTGTCTGAAGGAATTAAAAAAAAAAAAAAAGAAGAAGAAGAAGAAAAAGTGGCTGCATTTGCCAGAGTTATGCTGGTTATCTCAGAGCTCTGGCTGATCAAATATCAGAAAAACAAGAGTTTAACTATTTTTTTGTTTCTCGGTTCTCCCCCATCATGTGTGATAATATTATGTTTCAGCTTGAATCAAACCTAACTAATATATTATTCTTTCCATCAAAGCAAAAAGCTAAAATGTTTGGACCTCCCCCCAGAAAATCAACCTTTCGAGATTTTCAACATTTTATAGGCTACGTCTACACTAGCACACTATGTCGAAGTAGCCTATTTCGACATAAGAACATCAAAATAGGCTACTTCGATGTGTATCATCTACACGTCCTCCAGGGCTGGTGCTGTCGACGTTCAACGTCGAAGTAGCAACGGAGAACGTCGAAAGGAGCCACCCTGGAAGGAAATGCGGATCGCCCACACACACAAGTGTTCCCCATCGACATAAGGGGCCAGCAAAGCCCCAAACCAATCCCTTAAAGGGCCCCTCCCAGACACACTGGGCCTGCATAGCACAAGATCCACAGAGCCAGCAACTGGTTGCAGACCCTGTGAACGCAGCATGGACCCCCAGCTGCAGCAGCAGCAGCTGCCGCCGCCACCCTGGGCTAAGGGCTGCTGCGTGAGGTGACCATAGACCCCCACAGGGGCTAGACAGAGTGTCTCGCAACCCCTCAGCTGATGGCCGTCATGGAGGACCCCACTATTTCAAAGTAGCGGGACACAGACCACCTACACATGCCTTACTTCGACGTTCAATGTTGAAGTAGGGCACTATTCCCATCTTCGGCTGGGAATAGTGATTTCGATGTCTAGCTGCCTAACGTCGATTTCAACGTCAAAATAGCACATGGCACATGTAGGCACGATGCATGCTATTTCGACGTTGTGCTGGGTACTTCGAAGTAGCCAACTAGTGTAGACGCACCCATAATGTTTTGAATAAAAACTGTGAATTTTTTAAATGAAGCATTTTTCTAAAATGAAAAAGTCAAAACATTTCTCTTCAGAATGCCCAAATTAACCTTTTCAAAATTTCTGAATTTTTCATTATTTAAATGAAATAATTTAGCAACTAAAAGAATTCAATGAAATCAGCAAAAATTCATGAATAATTACAGTCTCCCTGCAACTGCATTTTTAGTGGAAGAAATAATTCACGTTTTATTACATATTTGCTGCCATTTGGAGTTTCAGACTAATTCATCTGTACATATATTTTACTCGCTTTAACCTTTCAATAACTCTCACCCTTTTTCTTAGCCTATAAGCCTTCAGCTCTTTTAGTACAGCACTGGCTACCAGTGTTGTTTTGGTGCTTTGGGATAAGGGACTGGTCTCTCGGACTTGGAAAAAATCCTGATATGATTTTGAGTTTATGTATCTCATAGAACTGGAAGGGACCTTGGGAGGGCATCGAGTCCAGTCCCCTGCCCTCTTGGCTGGATCAAGAACCATTTTTTTAAAAATCTATTTGCCCCAGATGCCTAAATAGCCCCCTCAAGGATTGAGCTAACAACCCTGGGTTTAGCAAGCCAATGCTCAGATCACTGACCTATGACTTTTGATCCATGTCTAGTCTGCCTGGGAAGCAAGGTGGGCTGGAGAGTCTAAGTAAGGGTGGACAATAAAACAGCAGCAGTTCAGCAGCATTAGCCCCTCGTGGGCCCTCACTGCTCCATTTACCTGCATTTTCTATTTTTTTTTCCTTCAGTAAAGAAAAAAAAATCAACAGAGGAATTGCAGAGAGACAGGCTGGGTGTGTGGAACATTGTATTTGATTTACTGTGATTTAACCCTCTTTTCCGATGGCCTCACACACTGGATCTGAGTGCAAGGTCATTGCTCATGGCTGATGGGACTGGGGATCTGACCACCAGCAGGTATATTCAAGGCTTCCTCACAACCCTGAATACCATCAGGAAACATCACAATGGAAAGCCAAGTGGGCAAAGGGACAATCTGTAAACCCACAGTGATTTCCTTGGCCTCAGTGGAACTAACTTAAATTTGCTCTGGAGTTAACAAGAGCTGAAACTGGCCAAAAATACAAAGAAACAACTAAGCAGAGACCTTACCAGAGTGCTAGCATATTTAGGAGACAGTTGGGGAAAAGGTTATGATAAAAGGTACAGGAGAAGAATGACCCTTATATCCAGCAGTAGTATCTGAAAAGAGAGGTAATACACCAGATCATTGGATTGTCAGTATTGCAGAGTACAATTTGTGTTGAAGGGGCAAGGCCGCTTACCTATTACCTATTAATATACAGTAATGTATATTATCTACTAAATACACATAACAAAATAAGTGGCAGCAATGACATTTTAGGGGATCAAAGAAGAAACAAATTTAAGGAATAAGAACTTGGAGTTGAGATCTCATATTTTTAAATCAGGACAGAAATAATTTAATTCTTGAACACACATAGCTAATCACCGACTCACAGAAGCCACCGATACTCATGAATACTCTCAAACAAGTTTGAGTAAAAAGTGAAAGTTCTCAGGGATGTTGCTGGACAGTACACAAGACAAATTCCTGCATCAATGAGCTAGAAGACAAAATGGAATTTTGGACTTTGTATTACTTATTAGAGAGGAAATAAATAAATCCGATCTTGGTGCTGATGAGGAGGAGTTTATGATCTGAACATCATGAGCTTGATTTTGCACTACTGAAATCAATACGCTTCACTGGCTGCATTATCAGTTTTTTTCATGATAGGTGATTGTATTAAGATATTCAGATTGGGACATTGACTCTATTGTACTTGATTTAAGGAACTTTAGGAGAACTCACGTGCATCATTCTATGAGTGGAAATAAGAAGAGGTAAAAGGACAGAGAAAGCCTGGAATAGAGTGAGAATGCAACGGCTAAGGCAATCAGTGGAAAGCAATTCTTCTACCAGATAAAAGAAAAAGAAAATGAAAAGGTTAGTGTGGCTGTAGAGATAACTTCTTAAAAGATTTGAAGGTGAGAGGGAGTTGTCCATTAAATGAAAAGGGGAGGGAGTAACAAGACTGGAATTTATGGTAGCAGTTAGATATTGCAGGCAAAAACGAGGTCCAGATTCAGATGTCTTTTCTTACGTCTTGTGGTATGTGATACCAATATGACTACTCCTAGTCAATGAGTAACAGCGAGATAGCCGTGTTAGTCTATATACTATCAAAACAAAAAAGCAGTCCAGTAGCACTTTAAAGACTAACAAAATAATTTATTAGGTGGTGAGCTTTCATGGGACAGATCCACTTCTTCAGACCATAGCCATAAACACCTCTCATAGAGCAGGAAGGGGCCTTGGGAGGTCATTGAATCTCTTGGGGCCATCGCTTTTTTTCTTTTTAATCTATGTGCCTGGGATCACTAAACAGCCACCTCAGGGACTGAACTCACAACAAATGGGTCATTGTTAGTAAAAGGGGTAAATACAACTCTAGAAGATAAAGTAAATTGTATATTTTTATCAGAGGCAAAAGGAAAAACAGGGCCATGAAAACTTAGTTGAAAGCAAATAATATAAAATGTAGGATGTTCATTTACAGAATTTTCCATGGCAGAACTAGATGCAATAATCTGTTCATGAAAAAGGACAATCTTCCATCAGATCCAATAGTAACTTTGCTTCCAAAAAGGAAGCTGAGAACAATTTTCAAGCTCTGACTATGGAGTTTTATATGTTGTTTTAAATTGATGCATTGTTCCATGGTTTTAATGAAAGAGGGTGGTGGAAGCATCAGCACTTGAGATGCTTAAGAACATTCGAGATAAAATGTACTGGAACCAAATTTTATCTTTGTAACCAAAAGGAAGTCATTTACCCAAGCATTGCTATTGTTGTTGTTATTTGCAAATGATCCAACTGTGCCATGCTTATTCCTACTATGAAGTACCAAAATCAGGTTTACTTCAGAGTAAGGTGCTACTTAGCATGAGTAAAGTTAGTAGTATTTACTTAAGGCTGATTCTATGTTCTAGATAAAGCAGACAGTGAAACAAACTCAAATTCAGCCGAGTAAAGAGCACTAGAAAAAAGCTTTACATATATTAGACATTTCTACTTTTTTTCCTCAGGAGAAAAAGCAACACAAACATTGCAGAGAAGCAACTGGGTTGTGTGGAATATTGTATTTAATTTACTGAGGATTATATTATGGATTTTTTGCCCGAGTCTTAGCTAGATAGAGATTTGATTTAACCTGCTTTTTACAATGGCCTGTCTCCAAGTATTTGAGTGCAGATAGTCTGGATTTCTACAAGTGTGAGATCAGAATCAGACATTGTTAATCTCTTTCTTTACAGTTTATTTAGCAACAGTCACATTTATATTAGATGGTACACATAATTTTGCTTTGGGAACATGCACATATGGCAGAGCTGGGTAGACCAGGGCCTGAAAAACACAATGGCAATGCACTTTATTAGCATTCCTAGAGCAAATGGTGACTGGGCTGAATTTCCTAAATGTTAATTGATGCTATTATAAACTGTCAGTAGTATAATAATAATGGTGTACATTGCAACTAACAACAGAGGAACTGATAGCAAAAGGCAACTATTATAATAACTTATCAGGAAGACACACAGGCTACCTCTACACGTGCCCCAAACTTCGAAATGGCCACGCAAATGGCCATTTCGAAGTTTACTAATGAAGCGCTGAAATGCATATTCAGCACTTCATTAGCATGCGGGCGGCAGCGGCGCTTTGAAATTGACGCTCCTTGCCGCCGCGCGGCGCGTCCAGACGGGGCTCCTTTTCAAAAGGACCCTGCCTACTTCGAAGTCCCCTTATTCCCATGAGCTCATGGGAAGAAGGGGACTTCGAAGTAGGCGGCATCCTTTCGAAAAGGAGCCCCATCTGGACGCGCTGCGCGGCGGCAAGGAGCGTCAATTTCGAAGCACCGCTGCCGCCCGCATGCTAATGAAGTGCTGAATATGCATTTCAGCGCTTCATTAGTAAACTTCGAAATGGCCATTTGCGTGGCCATTTCGAAGTTTGGGGCATGTGTAGACACGGCCATAAGGTGGTAGTTTACTATCCAGGAATATACGGAAATATACCTCTGTCATAGAGCTGGAAAGGACCTTGAGAGGTCATCAGGTTCAGTCCCCTGCCCTCACAGCAGGACCTATCACCATCCCTAACAGATTTTTTTAAATTTATTTGCCTTGGACCCCTAAATGCCCCACTCAATGATTGAACTCACAACATTGGGTTTACAAGACCAGTGTGCTAACCACTGAGCTATCCCTGTAAAAACATACATTTTTATTTAGCTTGTTAAAAATCTAGAAAAGCCAAATTAATCTAGAGTGACAGAAAACACTTCTAATTTTACAAACCTGATTGCCCTTTTTCATTTTAAGGTGGGGTTACTTTTAATGTGGCTCTGGGGCCTGAATATGGGAAATCCCAAGCACGTCACTTACAAAGGAGTTCAGGGTGCTGATCACTGTGCCAGAGTTCCTCAGTACCTGGTCATATGAGTCTGCCTTTACATCCCCCTCACATAAATTAATGAGCATCATCTGCATACTTCAAGACACGTTCACATAAAAGAAAGCAGGCCACTTCATGAACAGGATTTTTAATTAGACAATCTTGTTTACTTAGGATTGTAAACTCCTTGGGGCAGGGAGTCATTTAGTTTTCCATTTGTACAGTGCCAATCACAGTAGGGCACTGGTCAAGTACAAAAGCTGGGAGTGAATGACAGGGGATGGATTATTCAGTAATTGTTCTGGTCTATTCATTCCCTCTCAAGCATCTGACAGAAGACAGAATACTGGGCTAGACAGACCATTGGTCTTATCCAACACAGCTATTCTTACAATAAGAGATATTAGAACGGGGTGGCCAACCTGTGGTTCTCGAGCCACATGAGGCTCTTTGAGCCATTAAATGTGGCTCCTCCTCAGAGCTGTGTGCCAGGAATGCTGTCCGCCACTCTCCATCCCAGCGCTTGGTGGGAGAAGTGTAGCTGCAATGGCAGTGGTGGCGGCCATGGCTCAGGTTGTCACTGGGCTTGAGTTAAGAGCCAGGGGTTGGAGGGGAGGGAGAGGGAGAGGGACTGGGAGTGCCTGGTTCTGGGGGAGGGAAGAGGGTACTGAGCCACCTATTATACATTGTTATCTATCTATAAAGATAGGGGTGAGAGAGAGAGAGAGAGAGAGAGTGTGTGTGTGTGTGTATATAAAGGTGGCTCTTTGTGGCCTGTATTAGAAACATATGATTTATTTGGTGAACAGACTGAAGGGCCAATAAATCTTAAAGACCAAATCTCATTCTGGAACAAATCATCACAAGCTAATGGAGTTGTGTGTGCCTACTGTAGTAGTTAGTGTGAGTGTAGGCTCTCTTAAGGCCAGGTCAACACGAAAGGGGAATGTTGAATTAAAAGACACAACTACAGGCACGTTAATTTACATTGACTTTCCTTATTCCTTGTGAGGACCAGAAGTACTGGTGCTGAAGAACGCACCCTGTCAATCCAATGTGGCACATCCCTTTCAGACACGCTAAATCAAACTCTAGAAAAATCAACTGTGTCTGTGTTTATCTTACCTGTAGTAAAAACGTACTCTTAGAAAACACTGTACCTTTAAGATCCTCGGTATCTTAGTTACCTTCCTCATAGTAAAGGAAGGTGTGGTACAGTTTGTCAGATCTAACCAAAGCCACTGATCTTTTGACCAGAGGGGGAGCCATAGAGCAACTTCACACAATAGGAATCAAGGGTTAATTTGGGGCTTAAACAGAGCTTCAAATTGCAGAGCACAAACTGGAAAGCCAGCTTTTCTTCCATTAGAAAACAAGTGATGGATGTGTTACATAACTGGGGTTTTCAGGAGCATTTATAGGAACCAGATTCCCCAGTCCCATTGAATTTGAATGGGATTTAGGGATATAATCTTTCAGACTCCTTTCAAATTGATGCCCTAAATAAAAAAAAAAAAAAAAAAAAAAAAGCAGATCCCACTTACTCACACAAAGTTAGACCTGAGCATCTTGATGCCAACAGAACCACTCACGTTGTAAGGAACTATTCAGCAAAAGTAAGAACACAGACTATATATCTAATATATTGGAAGATTTATCCAATATTGCTCAGGTCCTTTTTGTTTTTCTTCATTTAAATCATTGTTCTGGGGTGAAGCTGGGGTTCATTATACAGGCTGCCCCAGGGAGAGAGGACAACCCCAGTCTTCTCTCACCATAGCAGCTTGGTGCCAGGTTTGAAATACTTCTCTGTGGCATTTGCAGCTCCAGTGGCCAGAACCAGAGGAGAAGTGCATGTCTCCTGGCTGGGACACATGCACGTTCATCTGCCACCCATGTGCCCCAACCAGGTGCAGAATGCAGCAAACTGCACTTTCCCTTCATTCCATGACACCTGTAAAAAGGATGCATAGAGGGTGGGAAGCTTGGGACTGAGGTAGTTCTGTTCAGGGGGACACCTCAGCCAGCCCTTTTCACCTGGCTGGTGATTACGTCTCTTTTTTGTACGGTTTTATGTGAAGCAACCCCATTCAAGGAACACCCTATTTTCCTGTCACAACCAACTCCTCACCTTGCTTTAAGTTATAATAAGAGGAAGAAGTACATCAAATTTGGTGGTTCTAGCTCTTAATGTTTAGGAGGAGTTCTTGAACAGACAGACTCACAGATAGACTCTCTGAACTATATAGTAGATACAATAAACTCTTCCATATCTGGCAGCCCTGGGACCAGACAGCTGCTGGATATTCAAATATTCTGGATAATAGAGAGATATGCCTAGCAATGCTTAACACCAGTGCTTTTTTATGCAGGTATTGAGTGCCAGCACCTTGGCATCCCACTGGTTTGGGATAGTGAGCCAGCTGGGTACCGGCACCTCTTTTGTTTAATTAAAAAAAAAAGGCAAGGCATAACACTAAAGAAAAACAAGAACAGATATTAAGAAACAAAAAAAAAACGTATGCAGCTTACTTTATTTACCAACAGCAATAGTACTGTACACTGTAAATGTAAATTGTAGTTGCTGTATTTATTTGTATTTACTTTCACTGTACTGTACTTATGGAAAACATAACTAAAATTTACTTATGGTTAAAATGCCAGTTATTTGAGAGCTCCAGATGATAGAATGCTGGATATGAAATAGTTTACTGTCTATAATATATTTGTGTGCATAAAATACACACTCTACAAAATGCAAAAAGTCACTGCATATCACTTCATGGATATCAAGCCCATTTTGCCTTGCAACCCAGCAAACATAAAAAGTTGGTTGGGGAGTAAAACCAAGACAAACTAATTATCTCTGTAGGTGAAACATTTTCTCAGGATTTTCTGCCTTATTTAAGGTTTCTTGAGAACACATCATCACCGTGTTAAAATTTTGTTGAGGAAGGATTATTATGAATTTTACCTGTTTCACCCTTCATTTCTTTCTGCTGCCCACCTTCTTCAGATAGACTGCCTACAATCTTTCTGTCCTCCACTGAAGCTTGAAAATGATTTTTTTTTAATGTTTATAATTATGACAGCCATTGCTTCAGCCAAAGAAGAGATCCTACTTTCAACTTTGCAGCACCGACTTGGGTTTTGGCATTCAAGTTTGCTTGCTGCGGTTCTCTTCTGACTTGCTTGCCTTTCACACCCAAGAAAGCTCTTTCATGTTCATTTTGATGCAAATTCTGATCAAGTTACTGCTGTCTCTAAATTCTCTTTCATTCTGAAAATGCCTTTGTAAATTACTAATGCTTTTTTTCTGTGGTTAACACTGTGAATATTTAAATTACAGAAATGTGGAAGACCTGGAATGCACACTTTACTTTTTCCCCACTCTTAACAAGATAGAAATGGTGACTTTATGATTCTGAATTGCAAAGTTTAGTGGCTTTTCTTACCTATATGAAGCACTCACTCTGATGATAGTTTCAGAGATAGCTGTGTTAGCCTATATGCGTATGTGGCATTTCATTAGGCTAATTCTCCCCCCCGCAGCAACTTCGAAGTGTTAAGCGGCTCATAGGTAGCCGCAGCGGCTCATAGGTAGCCGGCTCATAGGTAGCCGCAGCTCACCTGTCGGTACTTCGAGGAGTGAAGGGACTTTGAAGTTGCCCAGGCACTTCGAAGTACTGTTGGGTGAGCTGCAGCTACATATGAGACAGCACTTCAAAGTTTAACACTTCAAAGTTGCTGGGGGGCGGAGAATTAGCCTAATGAAGTGCTGCATATGCAGCATAGCACTTCCTTAATAATTTCCGACACCTTACTGACCATGCTGCTCCCTTCAAAGTAGGGAGCTAGTGTAGACAAGACCCTTGCTTCTATTCCTGGCTCTGCTGATGAGTATGTGACCTGAAGCAAGTCACTTAACAGCTCTCTTTCTCTCTCTCTCTCTGTTATTTGTCTAGCAACACTTACCTTTGAGAAATTTAAATATTGCTTGTCATTGTCCTCATCCCTCACCTAAAGATAGGTGGGAAACCCAAAAGAAATGGGAGGAAGTAGAAGAAGAAATCAGAAAACAGGAAGAGTGACAAATGAAACATGGAGAGATTGTGAAAGAACAACAGAAAGGTTCCTATGGGGGGAAGAGGAGGGGGAAGAAAAAGAGGGAACAGTCTACACCAAATACCAACCAGTCACTGAGTCTAACTTTTGGAAAAAAGTCATTTTCTTCCCCTATACGTAGGCTTTTAATATCAGAAGGTATCATCACAACCTTCTACATATTGTAAGCCAAAGAATCTAACCCACCTGCTCTTGCAATAGACTCCTCATCTTTGCTACAGGTTGAACCTCTCTTTTCTGGCACCTGACTGTTGCTGAATGAGAGAATTTGCTGGACTAGAGGAGGTCATGTTATCTAGCGTATTATCAACACTTCCACTGCTTACTGGGCTCTTAGAAGACATTTAGGGGTAAATTACAGCCAAAAAGCAGAACAGAACACTGAGAGCCAGAATTTCTGGCTTTATGGGACCACGAGAAAGTTGCTCAAACCCATGATAAGTGGTTGTTCAGCTAACGAAAACCATGCTGGATTACGGATGTTGCCAGATGAGTTCTGGATCAGAGAGGTTCGAACAGTCCTTGCAAAAGTGCATCTTCTCTTAAAACATAATGGGTTTAAATTACAAGGGGAAAATAAGCCACTGAAATTAGTCTCAGAGAGATGCAAAACCTTAGATTTCTACGTATGTATTTATGGTATGTTACAGTATTGTACTTTTAAAACTCTTTGATATCTAAGTCTCTAGGATTCATTTGTTGTACGTCTTAAGCCATTAAAAGTGCTTATTTATTTAGTAGACGTCGGGAAGTGAGATCACACTTTCATTTCAGTTCCTAAGGGCATACCAAATCATTATGGCAATTGATATGTTAGCATTCTGCTTGAAAGTCTTAGAAGAAACACAAAGACAGCACTTCCCTCAATCCTAAAAGTGTCTCCATTATGGTCAGGTATCAGTAAGCATGGAAAAAACTCTGTAACTTTGCTACATGTGCGGGACTTGTCTTGTGGGTAAACAGAGAACCTCACTTCCAGGACTGTTAATCTAGCATCTTTCATGAGCACTAAATTTTCTTACCTGTCCCTTGAGCTGTCTACAGTCCTGAGACATGGGATGATTGATGTAATACCTGAAATAACAGCTCTGGTAGCAATTTTAATCTTTCTGATTGCAGCAGACATATTGTTTTGCAGTGCCCTTTAGAACCAATACCACATGCTTGCTTACCGTGATTCAACATTTCATTCTTCAGTACAGTAATTCTTTCCATGAAGCAGTTTTCATTCCCTTTAAATAGCACCCATGACAGCAGCTACCTATATCGTTGTTTAAGGCTCTCTCCCTCTTTCATTTAATAAATGTAGTTTATCTCTGACAGACATCTTTGCTTTCAGCCCCAATCACTTTTGTACCCATTAGAAGACTCTCCTTAGTCTTTGAGTGGGTAATAGTAGAAATGATGTACATTTCTTCAAAACTCCCAAACATGACCCGATTGCCGTATTTACAAAAGGGTGCCACACAAAAGATCAGCCAGAGATTGTAGGAGCACTGCACCAACTGTAAAACACAAACAAGCTCTGAGAGGCGATGTCAGAAAAACACATTTATTCTGCCAATTTTCAAGTGCTCACTCAACAAAACCGCCAACAGGCTATTTTTATTGTTAGCCTGAGAGGGTGCTCAAGCTCATCTAAAATCCCACATTTGATAAATAGTCATAGTATTTGTTAAGGAAACAGCCCATGTAAAGCTGGGAGAACTTAGATTGATAATGTTTACTGACTGGATACAAATATTACTGACCTTTTCTTTAAAGCTGTTTTTACTTATTCTCCCTTTTGTTCATGTGTGGGAATTATTCAGCCAGAAGTGAGGACACATAGTAACACAAATGGGGAAATGACTGCTGGGTCATATGAATAGAAGGGTTGGGTGTGCTAGCGCCAAAACCCAGTGATGTTAGAGAAATAAACTAGATAGGACTAGACCTTCTTTAACCATGACTTAAAACCTTATTCATTTCAAGGACTTTTATCTGTCATAGTAATGAGTACTTTAAAAAAAAAAAGTATAACACAGCACCGCCAACATTATCATGCAGGAGCTGTGAGCTGTTTGTCACAGAAAAGCAATCCTCATAGGGGTGACCCCCTATTGTCCAAAATATAGTGCTGTTATTCATGTAATAAGCTGGCAATAAATCACCACAACCTACCCTCTAGAATCAGTTTTAGTGCAGTTTCCAGCAAGATGGTAACTTTCCCCTTAATCAGAAAAGATGTCTAATGCAATAAGAAACTCAGATTACATCATAATCTAAGGAAGGAACCTTGAAATGTCAGGAAAATGTGCAATTTGTGTGCATCTGCACAGACACACACACAAGATTTAAACCTACCATCTATCACCAGTTATGAATCACAAGAGGTAGCAGTTTTAGCAGCATTATTTTCAGGACATATTTAACTAGATGACAGTTTAACCTTCTCAGAAGACCATGATCATCTCCTTTTACATCAACCAAGTGAAAAGTGGATTTGCTCTGGTATAGAAACTGGTTTTTTTTCCACCATCTGATTTCATAAACATGCAAGTATACTCGCTAATTTAATTGGTTTTTGGTGTTATTTTGAGCACCATGCACTATTATCAGGGAGAGGAAATGCCATATAATTCAAGTGTGGTCATTCTGAAAACTAGGCTTGGAGTGATCAATGTAAGAGACTACAGATGACAGAAAAAGAAATCATCAGCCCTGAACGCAGTTAAACATTTTAACTAATATAAGAACTTTCCAGATATATTTGCAGTATACTGCTGTCGACATATGCCCACCTCTTGATTTCAACTGTTTGCACAGTTCTTTCAAATATCTAACATTGTAATCATGGCGGTTAAAAAAAATACTGAACTAAAGCCAAACAATGAACGCTGCACCAGATAGTTTTCCTCCTTTCCCAAGTCACAATAAGCTCAATGCTAAACACTATCATAATATATACAAGTGTGGCCCAAAGTCTAGATGTCAAGGGAAACTCATCTAGTTATTCTGTGAACAGTTTCCTTTGTGTCTCTACTGAAGTACAACTTTAAGAGAAGTAAACAAAACTTGGCTTGCAAGAAGAACATAGCACCTTGTATTAATAGGCTCATCTTTGGGTCTGATTTAATACTACCAATTTGAAAGACTTTAAATGCTTAAAGTAGTGCATAATCTTTTAAATGAGTCAGGGAAAAGATCCACCCTTAGAGGCAACTCTCTGCAGGGGGAGGCCAGGTAAGTCAATGGGAGGAAGAGAAATTCTTTTAAACTGAAAACAATTGCAGTCTGAGGGGGTCTTTGTCTGGATCTGCAACTGGAGCAGGGAGACACTAAACATGCTCGAATGATTCCAGAAAATATCCTGACTGTGTCATACTCATCTACATAGATATGTAAGCAGAAAGGAAATGTTTAGATAGATGCAATTAGGTTATTGTTATTTTGGAACTGGTGAACTCTCAGGTTGGGTTGATTTCTTTCCCCTGTACTCTAACTTCTAAACTGAATCCCAGAGAAGTAATTCTCTGTCCTGTAACTTGAATGTTGTCAGTTGCTTTCTCTCATTTTGTGAATAAGTTACTTTTTCAAGGCAATTATTTGATTCCTGTGCTCTAGAGAAGGGTCTGTGTATATTCTTGCCTTAGACTGAAAGGTCAGCAATCAGACTGCAGCTCTTTGTTTCCAAGCTCTTCACCTAAAGGGGGGTTAAGAGCTTGGGGTTCACCTCACAGGAGACACCCAAGTGTGTCTTGCTTGGTTAGAGAGCACGTTTTCTCACTTGGGTGGCAGTGGCGATTACCCCTAAGGGTCAGGGAATCTGTGACCTTGGAGAGCTATTTCGAAGCAGAGCCTTTAAAGGCAGAGTATTTTCTACATTTTTTGTTTGGTTGGTTGGTTGGCTTTTTGTTGTTTTCTGCACTTGGACTGTTGGAGTGGTGAGACAGCCCTGGCAGTAATGGGGAGAAAGATGATTATGGAACCCACTGCCTCTAACAGAAAAACTTCCAGGGGCATAAGAACAGATAATAGTTTTACTGATTTTTGACATTACTTCCAGGCAATTACTTTCAGAAGTGTTTGCCTAATCAGGCCAAAGAAATGTCAATAAACACACTAGGCAAGTTTAATCTAAGCTTTGCCTTTTTAGTAGCAGCATGTTGAGATTCTCACACTTACCCTCCATGAAAAACTCCAACAGGAGAATACCATGAGGGTGAATAATGGTGGCAGCAGAAATCACAAAAATATTTTCAAGAACAGTGAGAAGAAAAAAGTAGAGAGATCTGTCAAGAGAAACGAAAACAGCTAGGAGACAGTGGATGCATGGAGGAGAGAAAAGACCTAAATAAGAGGACATAAGGGATCACATAGAGGGACAGAATGCTGGGTAATGAGCAAGAAGACATAGGAGGAGAAATAAGTATTTTCTGTAAGACTTGAGAAGCAGAGACAGGGAAAACTAGAAGAACACCACAAGCTCTTTGAAGAGGACAGAAAGAGGTAGAAGACCTCCATCTTAAATAATCTATTTATGGACATTGACTCTTTCTCCAAACTGAATGAAATATAAGTCAGTCTCTGACAATTGCTAACAGTCATCTGCCACAACCACACCCTGACAACAGAATTATCACTTTCCCAGTAAATGCTGAGGTGACAATAGACTCAGATCTTTCCAATAACAGATTGTTATGTATGCTAATTATGGTTTCCTAGAGTTATTGACCACCATGTTCAGCATTTCCAGGCAAGAAATGATGGCTCTGAAGCTCAAGTACAACAGTGCAGTGTGTTCACTGGTAATATTTCTAATTAAATTACATTGACAGCTTAGTAGTCACATACAAAGTATTTCAGCTAAAAGCTTTCTAAGATTACTGTCTGCAAGCAGATGTTCCAGTGACCTCAACAGGTAATAAAGGAAGAGATTCCATGTTATTTTACTATGTTTATAAATATTTACCTTTACCTTACCTCTGCCTTAAGATCTTTACTTATTGGTCCATTTTTTGAAAATGAAAAGCTGGTGCTCAAAATCTTGCTTACATACAGTCTCAGAAAAAAAAATGTCTATCACAAAATGGCTATGACATCATGCATGTGTGCATTAGACTACAAGTATTCAGCATTGACCAAATGAAGTTGGAGACTAACTGCTTGGTTTTAACTACTTTACTAGACAAATATATTACATTTAGAAAAATATGCTGGTTAAGGAAATGGAAAACATTTTATAAGCTAATTGAAAACAGGCAACATTCATGTAAAATATCAACTATACTACTGTATTGCTAAACAGAAGACAAGTAAATATGGTAATTGTTTTGTTGATGTTTCTGGGTCATTAGTAGCATATCTGTTACTGTTTCAGAACTTTCATTTAATCTAAGTGATATTTTGAAAATTCAGAGTGCAAAACACAGACCTAGAGAAATTTGAACACCTTTTTCATGAAACCCAAACCCTGATGCTACTGTTCCTATTCAGGAAAATCTGCCATGACTATTAGCAGTAGGAGCTATAGTAATACCACCACCATCTGGCTCTTATAAAGTGCTTCTCATTAGTATATCTCAAAGCACTTTACAAAAGGAGACTAATATCATCAGTCATTATTTTAGGTGGAAATTGGTAGCAAAGGGGATTTCACTTGAGGAAGAACTGCCGCATCAGTTTAAGAATAATATACTACAGGACACACAGGGGCAGCCATGTTAGTCTGTAGCGTCACAAACAACTAGCAGTCCTGTAGCATCTCAGAGATGTGATTTCATGGGTAAAACCCACCTGTGGAAGTGGGTTTTATACACTAAAGGCCATGACCTAATAAATTTTCTCAAGTCCCTAAGGTGCTACAGGACTGCTTGTTATTTGTGATATTACAAGATGATATTTCTGAACAACAGATTGTTCCTTTGGAAAAAGGAAATTAATCTTTTCCTTTCTGACAATTAGCAAAGGGTGTGTGTCATAGGAATAACTGATAAAACAATACTAAAAAAAGATTATCCAAATTCCAACAGGACCCCATTGTTTAGAAGCAGTTGTCATGTGAATTCTCTTCTAATTCAAATAAATACATAAAACTCTTCAATTACTATTTTACTTGACATGTAAGTTGCAAGTTGCCCAGAAGAAACATTTTAATTATTCAAATCTGGAAAAGGAGAACAACTGAGAAAATAAATATTTTAATGATGTGCTGTCTGCAACTACCCAGTACAGACAGAGTAATCATATCTCAGATTAGAAAGAGAACACAGGGGAATTCATATGTATCTCCCCCACAGTATGATTAAAAGAACTTTTGAAGAAGCTTGTATAGATCCAACAAAACTACCAAATGCAACAGTTACTACCATGAGTACTCCTACTGCATAGTTATTTTAGTAGCAGAAATTGGCTACCTTAATTTTAGAGAAGGTGAAAAATATTATAGAATGAGATATAGTATCTGATCCAAAATAGGGATGTTAAATAGTTATCTGTCCCTTGCCAGTGAACTCTAGTGCCAGGCTGGGACCTCACAGTCAGGACCCTCTGTGGCAGGCCCTAAGTTAAATGGCTAACCAATTAAGTGCTAGCATTGTACCAGTCACTCATTTTAACATCCCCAATCCATAACAAGCGACAGGAGATAAAGCTCATTCTGCCAGCTTTGATTTGTAGGGGAGTAGGCTTAGGAACCAAACTTCTTTCACAATGGAATTTAGATTTAAAGCCTTACCCTGCACCACTGAAATCAGTAGGAGCTCTGGCATGCCAGGTCTAATTCAAAACATGGGGCCTACAATCTCATCTCAAACCAGTAAATTTTCAAATGTAGATTATGTAAATTTGTTTGGTACCCAGCATTTAACACTCAAATGACCTATTTAAAAATAAGTCAATTAAAGTAAACATACTCAGTCTACATTCTGAATGGGTAACTAAAATACTTATATGATAGAGCCTCAAGAAGGGAGAGAAAATACAGCCTGACCATAAAACACAATTGTGACAGGTTGGATCACAGAAATCCCCTTAGCATTGTCCACTAATGTGTTCTGATCATGCCACTGATGCCTGTCTTCCTGATCCGTGGGGCTCTCCCCCAGACAAACCACAGAGTTGGGGTTACTGCTCTCAGGGGGTTATTTTACATTGTATGACAGTCCAGAGCCCACAGCAGGTTATAGTAGCCTAATGGAGGGCACGTACATGGGCAGTTGGGTCTGTGCTTTCATGTTCCCCAGGGACTAAGGCCCAGCAAGGATCAGCCTGCAGCACCAGGTCAAACCAAACACCTGGGCCTAATTCAAGCACCTGAAGCCAATCAAGGCTGAGGAGCCCTTGGAAAGACTTTCCTCGGGCAAGGAGGGGGAAGGAGAAAGGGGGTTGGACCAGGAAGGAGGAAAGGTCTGTGAAGAAGAGCCCTGCAAGACAGAAGGTACCAGGGAAAGAGTCTGGGGAAATGGCCCAGGGAGGAAGCTGTTGCCCTTTCGGGTGAGGGAGACAGCTCCTCCAGCAGCAGCTGCCCAGGGTTCCTGGCCTGGCACCTGGATTGAGTGGGAGGGGACCAGTTTCCCCCCAGACCACCCCACACTCCCCAGGACAGCTCGGGAGGAGCGGGGGGTGGGCTCAACATCCATGTGGGGACTTTCTCCGTTTATGACTGTGCTTATGATGAGTATGGCTCAGTAGGGTGGACCCAACCTCGAGGCAGAGCAAAAAGGGGCACAGCGATCCTCTGAGGTATTACCTTAACCATCCCAAAGTGCAGGATCCATGAGGGATTGCTTGGGACTTTGTCACAATAAAGAATGCTCACAAGTCTGCCTCCTCTATCAATGACAGAGAGAGAGAGATGCACAGAGGTTGCTCCCTACCCTGGATAACAGTTACTTACGCTGCACTTAGCAAACAGAAGTGTTATTAAATACAAAAAGTAGGATTTAAGTGGCTGCAAAGGAAAATATTCAGGTCAAAGTAACTTATAAGATAAAATGAACAAATGCTTATCTAGTTTTAATCCACTAAATCAGGTTACAAGCAAATTCTTATGCTAAACTGTTGTTCTAGACATCTCTTTCATAACTAAGCAACCTAGCTTGGGCCTAACCCTTCCCCCTGTTCAGTCTTATACATATTTCCAGTAGGCATCTAAGGTGACAAGAGATGGTTCTCCTGGCATCTGGCAACTCCCTTATTCTTTGTTCCCTCTCTGCTGCCCCCTAACCCTCCCCCCCACCACCATGCACACTATATCCCTTTTGCCAAGGGATGAAATTCGTTGTATGCAGCTGAAATTTTCTCACCTTGAGTAAAAATTACAAAATTCAAAATAGGCTTCAGCATCACATGGGCTGGCCACAGTCTGGATTTTCATAACAAACAAGGCTATATAAAGGTAATTGACTTGATCATGGAGTCATCCAGGTGCCCGGGCATCAGTAATGGCCCTCATTAGCACATTTAGAAATATAAACAGATCCACACTTCCTATTTCTAACTGCACATACAAGAATGATACATGCACAAAAAAAACATATTCAGCAGATTGAAACGTTAAAATTTATTAGTCTAAAGCTTCTTTGAGTTATACATAGTCATATTCTTAAGACAATTTTGATAAAGAATGGAGGAGGCCATGACAATAATTTCTAGGGAAGGGCCATTCTATCAAACACATATCTAGAGCATCACAATGAGGTTACTTTTAGAAAAATGGGAGAAGGCAAAAAATAAAAATAAAAAAAAATGTGTGTGTACACACACATACACACACACACAGAGCTCTATTCTTTAGCTAATCCTAATTTATGTAATATAAATTATATTGCTCAAAAATCCTGCTTCAGTGTTCATACGTGAAAGATGGTCTTTGGTAACAATTAAATTATCATTCAATAAACTAATTTACTTTGAAAGCTCAAACTATGGTGAAATACTGGGAATAAAACAATGAGGAGTCCTACAGCACCTTAAAGACTAACATTTATTTGGGCAGAAGCTTTCATGGTCTGGAATTCACTTTTCTGAAGTGGGTCCCAGGCCATGAAGGCTTATGCTCAAATAAATGTATTAGTCTTTAAGGTGCCACAGGATTCCTCTTTGGTCTTGCTGAAACAAACTAATATGACAACCCTTCTGAAACAGGGCCTAAAGAATGAGAGATGATTCAACAATAAATATTAATTATGAAAGCTGTACTTACTCCAATGCATGGCATGTGGTCTTGATTCAGTTCACCGCCACCTGAAAAACATATTAATATAGAAAATAAGTCATACTAATATTTATCAGCAACTGATTGCATGTGTCACACCATTTTTATCTGGAGGAAGGGATGGGTAGAATTATTTGCAAGTACAAAACAATATAATCTACATTTATTACAAAATAAAAGAGGTTACTTGCAGGTTAGCAATTCAAGCTCTATCAGAAAATGAGAAATATTACAAGAACAAGATGCCCCATGCTGAAGGCGTGTGGCCCTGCCACACCCAGCTCCAGAAGAGAAACAATAGAGAGGTCCTCCAGGCAGGCTAATGAGACTGTATGAGAAACCAGCTAATAAGGAGCCAGGAAGGCCTACAAAAGAAGCTGCAGGACCAAAATTAGCTCAGTGCCACTGGAGATCTCAAGAGAGAAGATCACAGATGACTGGCTGACAGAAAGAGTGACAGCACCACAGACAGTTCAACGTAGAGGCCTTGTTGTTGATCAGGCAGAAGCTTAGTTTTGGCAACTGAGAACCAGGTGTGACTGATACAGAGCTGCAAAATCCTTGATATGGTTCTGCTGGGAGCTGGAAACAAGGCCCTGTGCTCAGGAAAGGACAGTGCAGGACCATGGGGAAGTGGCACAGGGAGGGTAGCAGTGAGAGCTTAAAGATCAGCACTCAGCAGGCAACTGCTATCTTTAGGGTCCTCGATCCAGAGGAGTGGGAGGGCCTGGATTTCACTCCTCCCCACACCAGAAACTACTGGAGGGGGAAGAAGGAAACCTAATACTAAGTGACTGAGAGGGAAACATATTGGGAGATCATCCATGCCTCATTGAAAGTAGAAGTTAAGGGTGAGGACGCTGTCTCCAGGAGGGGAAACTCTTGAGGCACCATCCTTGAACAGAGTGAGGATTAGTTTGAGAGACTGCACAGAGGTTGCCAGGATGGGCCCCTGGTAAATGTGTACCCTGGAAAGTATGTTTAATTCTACATGGGGGTGTGACTCAGTTGGCAGGCTGAGTAGCAAAGTCTGACACCCTGAACCAGTGCAGATGAACACGCTAAGCCAGATAAGAGTGTTCACCGGAAGTGAATACCACCCCATTGTGACAATCAGACAGTAAAATGAATACATGTTATACCTACTATGCGGCCACTGAAGGAAGATGCCACTGCAGGATTTATTACATGCAGCTATCCAAGTGTATCTCTGTGCTGCTGAAGCCTAGTGTTACAAGGGCCAGATGCCTATGTCCCTCATTTCTACTCAGGGCTAAATGTTGATGTCAATGGGAATTTGCCTTAACTTCAGGATATGGCACTAAATACATTTGTTGTTTTTGCAGAAAATTCAATATTATTCTGAAATACTGGAGATTAGATTTACAAAGGTATGTGGAACAGCAGTTAGTCTCAGAAAAGGGGTAGCATTCAGTAAAAGTGTAAATATAAATTATTATACACAGCAGACAAATGTAACCAGTGATGACAATAGTCAAGGATAAACCATTGACTGCAATCTTCCCCACCCCATTCCAAAAATTAACCCTTTCCTTCAGCATTTCTTCTAATCTGTATTAGATTAGGAATTTAAAAAAAAAGTGCAATGTCAAAATCAAAGAGTTAATTGAATGAAGTAACAAAATGGGTTTAAAAAGTAAGTTAGAGGCCAAGTACTCCACTGTTGTTTTCTATCATATGATTCATAGTTCTCTTCTACTTGAAGTAATTCTCTCTTGAATAGCTCTCGGCAGTGGCGTATGACTCTCAGATCTACCACTCACTGAACTCAGTAGCTTACATTCAAGTTCAATAATTCTACTTGTGGCTATTTGAACTTAAGCTCTCAGCAGCTTGGACTTAAATGTGGATTGAACAAGCTCTTATAGGCTGCCAAATCCTCCCAGTAAAATTCATCTTACTCTGCTGCACATTCTTAGTCAGCCCACACAAGCAGATTTTCACTGGTTGTGTGAATAGGATTTTCAGTTGCTCATGATCACTGTTCACAGCTTGTAGTTCACCAAAAAGGGGAGGTCCAACACCCCAAAGCTGGGGGATCAGCTCACTAACTGGCTGCCCATCCAGTTCCAAGAAGTACTAGCTGTGCAGTTAGCCTGTGAACCCAAATTACCATCTACTCAAATTGAGGTTATGGAAAATGTGATGGCATGCTCACCAATTCTGGCAAGGCCAGGAGGAATTAAAGTGAATATCTTTCCACAGTACAGTGCCCTGAATGTGTGCCCTTTTCCTACTCCTCTTGAAGTTGCCAGCAGAACTGTCCTATTTAATTTCTTGGAAACAAGCCTTAGCTCTAAATTATTTTCTAGATTATTTAACTCTTTTTCTGGCTGTAGTTTCATGTGATGGAATTATACATTGGTGTTCAATATTGATACAGAATAGGCATATTTTTACACACATCTACAACAGCACATGCAATTAGACTTCTTTATTTTTTAGAGACTATTAAGACAGTTTGGCCATGTCTACACTAGCCCCAAACTTCGAAATGGCCATGGAAATGGCCATGTCAAAGTTTACTAATGAAGCGCTGAAATACATATTCAGTGCTTCTTTAGCATGTGGGCGGCCGCGGCACTTCGAAATTGACGTGCCTCGCCGCCGCGCGGCTCGTCCCGCCGGGGCTCCTTTTCGAAAGGACCCCACCTACTTCGAAGTCCCCTTATTCCCATCTGCTCATGGGAATAAGGGGACTACGAAGTAGGCGGGGTCCTTTCGAAAAGGAGCCCCGTCGGGACGAGCCGCGCGGCGGCGAGGCACGTCAATTTCGAAGTGCCGCGGCCGCCCGCATACTAAAGAAGTGCTGAATATGTATTTCAGCGCTTCATTAGTAAACTTTGAAATGGCCATTTGCATGGCCATTTCGAAGTTTGGGGCTAGTGTAGACACGGCCTTTGAGACAGTGTTTGAGAGTCAGCTTAACTCCACTGAAGTCAGTGTAGCTATGAAGTTATACACCATCTCAGAAGCTATCCCTGGATATTGAGAAGAATGCACATACCGAGAGATGAAAAAAGGATGTACATGGTACAATTTATTCACTGTGACTTAACCTCTCCTTGCCTTGTCCTGATTTATTTAAAGAATCTGCAGTTAAAGAACACATTTTTTAGAATTTCTGGCTTGAGAACAATTCCAAATAGGGAAGGAGAAATTCAGGTCTTGCTTACAAATGTGAGACATCTAGATCTCTGGTTCACAAACTAGGGTACATATACCTCTCTGGTACATGGGAGTCTTCCGAAAGATGCTTCAACTCCTCTGGATATTTGCCTAGTTTTTCAACAGGCTACATAAAATGCACTAGTGAAGTCAGTGTATACAGACCATGATATGTTTATATAGCTCTAAATACTATACACTGAAATGTAAGTCTAATATTTATCCTTTGTTTATTTTATGATCATGGTAAAAATGAGAAAGAATGCATTTTTTCAGTAATACTGAGCTGTGATACTTTTGTATTTTGATGTCCAATTTTTGTAAGCAAGTTGTTTTTAAGTGAGGTGAAACTTGAGGTATGCAACACAAATCAGGCTCCTGAAATAAATGCAATGGTTTGGGATGAGAGTTATTGATTGGTAATTATGTGGATTTACACTAACAATGATCAGAATATGAATCAGAATCCAGAGAAACTGAGTGCTTCTCTAACTAATAAGTTATAGTATTTCATATGGTTTCTAACAAAAGATCAGAATGAATAAAAAGGATTTTTACAAAAATCAGATTTAAATTATGCACATCTGGTTTTTTAAAAAATACATATTTGAAACGGATAGGCTACATCTACACTACAGATTTTTGTCAACCAAATACATGGTGTGTAGATGCTCTGAGTTTTGTCAGCAGTCTGTTGATAGAACTCAGCACTTCTGCCAACAGTGTTCTGCCTCTTTACAATGAAGAATAATGTATTTGTTGAGAGTTTCTATCAACAAAAAAGCTGTGTAGATGTTTGCAGGGTGGGGGGCAGGCTCTGCTGACAGACAGGGCTTCTGGTTCACTGGGCGGCTCACTGTTTGTTGAGCTTCTGGTTGTCCATTCCATTGAGAGAGCAGCCAGGCAGTCTGGCTGCTCTCTGTTGACAGAATGGATTGCTCTTCCGATCTGTTTTTGTATGCAGACAGAAACTGTGGACAGAAGTTTTGCCAGAATATCTCTTCTGACAGTCATTTCTGTTGACAGCTCTCTGTAGTATAGATGCAACCATAATGTATGTGCAGGCCTAATTTTAGTTATTTAAATTATTTAAATATAATACAAAAATTACATAGCTTCTGACAAGTTTTAAAGTAATCCATATTACAGACCTGGCTGTAGTCACTGTTTGTTGAAGTGCTAACCCAGCTTTTGACAGTAATAGCTTCTTCTGCAAACAGAGAATACTTCCTTTATTTCTGTGTGTTCAAATAGTTCATTCAAAGATAAGAAACCAATGGAGAGTTAAACAATAGGACAAACAATGAGAAGTCCTGTGGTACCTTATAGACTAACAGATATTTTGGAGCATAAGCTTCCATGGGAAAAGACCCACTTAGTCAGATGCATTCATTATAGTAGCAAAATCTGTTTTCTTCTTCCAGTCTATTAGCTTAAAATTAGGTCTGAAAGAATAAGATCTATTACTTCCGAAAACTTAAAGACCACATTTAATTTGATAAATCAGTTCTAAATTCAAAACTTTAACATTTAAGACCATTTTACATAGTTATTTAATAATGGTTCTCACAATTTTCTTGTGCATTTTCATTGGATTTGAATTTTCAACCAATTAAACACATCAGAAATAATAATAGTAAATAATAATAATAATCCAGTAAAACAAATGCATCATTAATGATTTTCTAATAAAGTAAAAAAATCCAAATAAACGTAAGTTATAGAACTGCTTAAATTAATGTACATATAAACAATTATATCCTCCTGATTAACAAAGGGAAGCACCAAATATATAAAGGCTACATTTAGACACAAATCAGTATGTTTTGGCGGCTAGCCACCAGTGGAATAAAAATCAACCTTTAAGAAAATAACTAAAATGTACAAATAAAAACATGACTAAATCAGTATTCAGTGCTTCCTGATTTAAATCATGATTAAAATTGCTTTGATTTAAATCAACCTGCCTGAAAGGTTGAATAAAACTACAAGTTATGTGAATACTTTCATGCACCTGCATATTTATATTTATGATTTTATCTCAAAATGATTTTAAAATTAATCCAAACAAACTGCAAATGTAGTAGCTTTTTTAACTCTTCCCCTCCTCCTCAATCCTGGGTGTAGGTCATTTACTGTCCAGGATGGATAACTTTATCTGCACCTCCTTCTGCCCAAGCAATCTGGGTAAGGTAGACTGGTTGAGTGACTGATCAATGTGGCCCCTCCTCTCCCCGCTCCCCATGCTGAGTTCATGTAATCAGACATGTGTTTCCCCAGTAATTACTTTGATTGTCTACACCCTAAGTCTGGTTCCACTTCTACATCCCACTAAAGTAGGGGTCTTTAACTTCCTGATCTCATTGCTAGTTAATATGAGCAATGGGTGAGTGAGATGAAAAGAATCTTAGGGAGATTTCCACAGAAGATGCAGGCTCCTCTTGTGTTCCCTTCCAACACACACTGGTGTGTATGGGTGTTGGGTGAAAGCCCAATCTCATTCGGAGGGAGACTGCACACTGAAATTTTGTCTAGTGCAGCAAATTGTCCAGTGGTCTCTGCCCATTTCTCCTTTCCTCTTTATTTCTTCATGCTCCTACTTTTTATTGTTCCTCATTCTCATCCTTGATCCACTGTTAATTTCATATTATTTATGAAACAGTACACAAGGTCAGAGGAAAACCATAGAACCTACATGTTTGTGTGTCTGTACACAAAAACACCAAACACTTCCAGTTCGAAGGCATTCCTTCCATCTTCATGTATATTACACAGTCTGTTGTTAAAAACTATGGGCACATGCATGCATATTCTATCTGTATCAACAGCCACAGTCTCTCGGCACAAAGAAGCCCCTCACAAACAAGCTGCCCCCATAACCTCTCTCTCTGTCATATTAGCCACAAAACACACATCTACAAAACACAAGGTGGAGCAAAAGAAGGAAACTAGCTAGCCTTCCTGCAGTGATAGCCTGTGTGTTATCAACATATTATTAGCAGCATGCAGTAGTCACAGTGGAAGAATTTTCAGCTTCAAAACAGTGGCATTGCTTCTGCGGAGTATTTCAAGCAAAGCACGATATTTGCATAGAAGCCCAGACTCGAACACTAAGAAAAGGGAAAAGTTTATAGTGCTTTTAATTTTACTGCATATATTTCACCTTGTTCTAATCCAAACTACACAGTGCTCTGGGAGACACATCTTTGAGATGGTGATTAAAATAATTGTACTTGTATCCTCACAAGCCACATTGAATGCAGATTTCCACACTTGAAAATCTAATGCATTTAAACTACATTAACACCCAACAACCAGCAACCCCCAAGCAACTTTGTTTTGGAATAAATATCTGTCATAGTTTCCAATCAACTTGAACGCTCACTTTATTTCCAGGTGGGAAATACACTAGAATTCAAATCTATGAAATTACTGTGAAACAAACATAACGCTCTCTTTGCTACCACAATATAGTACATTACAACATAGCCCAAGTCATTATGCTGCTCAGAATTTTCTGTATCCCTTTCTCTGCAAATCACTGCACGGAGCTGTAAAATGCAGACACAAAGTTGTTCCAAAATATCAAAAGTGGCAGCTCTTTGATGTGGCTTCCCAGGCACCACCTATGATATTTGTTTTCTCAGCTGTATCTTCCAAGAAAATAAATATTCATTTTTAAGTGATCCTCACTTTATATAAAAGAGTAAAATACGCTTCAAGGAAATAAATGATCACTTCAGGAGAAAAATGGAAAGGAATTCACGGCTTTATCTTGCAGATCTACTGGTTAATTGCACAAAAAAATTTATTTTTCAAGTGAAGGGAGTTTTTTGGTGGCTGGTTACTGGTTAGTCCACCCATGGGGGTGGAGAAAAAGGAGGAAGTTGCCCCAGGGCCTGGTATTTCGAAGGATCACAATGCTCCAGCTGTCGCTGTTATTACTGTGGCTGCAACAGTGGCTGGAGTTTTGGCATGCTTTGAAATGCCATAGAAGTGCTGCTCTGCCACTCTGCGCAGTTCTGATGGGGGCCCTGTACTGCAGTCTGTGTGGCTCTAGGACCTCCCCTTCCACCTTTGGCCACTCCCCTTTCGAGGCACATAGCCAGGCCTCCCTCCCACCTTGCTCAAGGGCCCATGGTGACTGTCAGCCCTGCTGGTACTGGGAGCTATTGACAACCCCCTAGAGACCATATGAATATGATACTGTCAGCTGGCAATATTTATGCTGCACTCTGTGTCTGCTGAGTTCTGGGAGTCTGCAATAAGTGTTTACGTTGGACATTAATTCAGACTAGTATTTCTCTACAGAAAGAAGCCATGCTCCAGCTCATGCACATTCGATATTTATGTGTCCCCAGTTGCCACAGTATTTGAGTGCATCCCAGTCTTTAAAGCATTTCTCCTCACACCAGGTGAGGCAGAGAACTCTTGTTATCCTTTCCCATACATGGATTGAGAGTGATGGGATGAATGGAGATCATAGAAAAAGTTTCTTATGGCTGTGAGAGGATGTCAGTGTCAAATGAAAAGAATACAGCCTCCCTGGAGTTTCTGAACTCTTGAATCCAGCAGCTCAGATTATTTTATTCAACATACACCATTAGGAATTGCACTATTCACCATGCCAAATAGTTAATGCTTTTGTTATAGATGTTAAGTTCTAAAAAATTTTGCCCCCTGATTATGGTGAACTATGGTAATGTCACTCTACTTTAGGTGCTAAGTCCTCAGGTGTGCTGGAATTACACTCTGTACATTTAGGATACGTTTACACTAGCCGGCTACTTTGAAGTAGCTGGCACAACGTCGAAATAGCATGCGTCGTGTCTACACGCGCTGTGTGCTATTTCGACGTTCAAATCGAAGGAAAGCAGCGAGACGTTGAAATTGCTATTACCATCAGAAGATGGGAATAGCGCCCTGCTTCGACACTGAACGTCAAAGTAGGGCATGTGTAGATGATCCGCGTCCCGCTACTTCAAAATAGCGGGGTCCTCCATGGCGGCCATCAGCTGAGGGGTTGAGACGCTCTGTCCAGCCCCTGCAGGGCTCTATGATCTCTGCACTCAGTGGCTCTTAAAGCCGCAGGGACCCGGAAACCCCGTAGCAGGAAGCTGGCAGTGTGCGTGCAGCAGCCCTGCCATGAGATGTCCCTGCACAGCCAGACGGACACCATCATGGCAGCCAGCCAGCCTCCAGAGCACCCCCAGAGCTCCCCCTCCGGGCCATCCCAGGGATCCCAGGCCTCCAGCCAGCGGGGTAGGAAGCAGAACCCCTCCTGGACTGACCATGAACTCCGAGACCTGCTGGGGCTCTGGGGGGAGGAGGAGGTGCTGCACGTCATGTAGAGCAAGTGGCGGAACGTGGAGGCATTCGCACAGCTGGCAGAGGGCCCGGCTGCCCGGGGTCACCCTGCCCGCACTCCTGACCATGTCAGGAGTAAAGTCAAGGAGTTGTGGCAGGGTTACGCCCAGGCCTGGGACTCAGCCAGCTGGTCTGGGGCTGCCCCTGCAGCTTGCCCCTATTACCGGGAGCTCAGGGCTATCCTGGGCCCCCGGGGCACCTCCTCCCCCGCAGCCACCCTTGACACCATGGCCGATGACCCCCGGCCGGCCTCGGAGACAGGGTCAGGTCCAGAGGCCAGCCCTGCCCCCCACGGCTAGAGCCGGGACCCTCCACCCCAGCCACCGAGTGGTCCAGCAAGAAGGGGGAGCTCGTGCTAGTCCAGCTGGGTGTCTGCTGCATGGGCGCCTCTGGAGCCTGGCAGTGCACCGTCAGGTACATACCCCACAGGGCACAGACCCCCTGAGCATGGGGTGGGGGCACCACTTGACCGGGGGCCCCACATATCCCCACAACACCCCAGCCTGACATGGCCCGGGCAATCCACAGCACAGGGACGGTGCCACAGCCACTAGTGCCCAGCAGCACCTCCACCCATGGACAGTACCATGCCCCACCCCGGGTGGGAGGGGAGAGGGGCGGACCACTGGAGGGGGCCACCCACAGGATCTCTGCACGCACCAATGGTGGGTGGATGGATGGGGGGGACACAGGCCCTTGGGGGGTGGGCAACGGGTCAAGGCTGGGTGCTCACGGCCTCCCTTCCCCCTTTCCCCCTATTTCTGCAGCTGCACCATCTGTGGTCCCTGACAGCCCTCCCAGACCACAAGAGCACCACCTCCCGGGGTCACCACCTGCCCCCGTATGGGCCCACCCCTGCCGAGGACACCGCTGCACCACCACCTATGACCTGGAGGTGGCTGTGGCCCTCCGGTGCCAGGTGGACCTCATGGAGCAGAGGCTCCAATTCGAGGAGTGGGAGGCCGCCTGGCGCCGGGAGGCCTGGCAGGAATTCATGGCCACATTCAACTGGGTGGCCAATATGTTTGAGGAGCTGGTGGCCCGTCTTCCTCCCCACAATGTCCTCCGTGCTGCCCTCCCCAACGCCCTGCCTGCTGCTGTCCCCCCGATGTCCCGCCTGCTGTCCCACCCACCAGCTCCTCAGAGCAAGAGCCCCCCGGGGCTGAAGACCCGCCTCGGCCACACCTCCCCGTGCTCCCAGCCCCCAAAAGGCCTGGCTGGGGACCCTGGCTGACAGGGGGACCGACCAGCCGAACGCAGCAGGCTTGCGCCCTTCCACCCCCACCCCAGAATGATGGGCCGATGTGGCATGCCCACATCTCCCCCTGTATATAGTTGTCCCCACCCCTATATATAGTTATGTATAGTTGACCCCCCCGTAATAGTTTTTAGAGGCGTCCCCAATTGTATATTAGTTATTATTTTCAATGAATCTGTTTTATTTTTGATAATATTATTTATATGCCGAAAAGAGGTGACATTTTTGTTCTTGTAAAAATAATGATAGTTTTATTTTTCCAAAAACCTGTGTCCCGTGTGCTTTTGGTGAGGGTGAGGTGTGGGTGCTGGGGCAGGGTGCAGGGATGGTTGGGGGGTTGCTCACTGGGCCCCCTGGTCAAAATACTCCCTTAGGGCCTCCCGGACCCGGACCCTGTCCTGGTGGGCCTGGCAGCTCGGGGTGGCGGCTGGCTGGGGGTAGGCTGTTGCGGCCTCCTGTGCCCAGCCCTGCACGAAGGCCTCCCCCTTGCTTTCCAGCAGGTTGTGGAGTGTGCAGCAGGCCCCCACAACCTGGGGGATGTTTGGGAGGCCCAGGTCTAGGCATGCCAGAAGGCAAGGCCCGGCCTTTTAGGCGCCCAAAGGCTCGCTCGACCACTTGTCGGGCATGGTTGAGTCAGGCATTGTAGCGCACCTGGCTATCAGAGAGGTGGCCTTTATAGGGCCGCATGAGCCAGGGCTGGAGGGGGTATGCCACATCCCCCACAAGGCAGAGGTGTATGGTGGTGGTATCCCCCAGAGGGATCTCCCTCTGGGGGATGTAGGTCCCCGCCTGCAGTTGGCGGCATAGTTCCAAATTCCGGAAAATGCAGGCGTCATGGGTAGAACCGGGCCAGCCCACGTAGATGTCCTGGAAGTGGCCACGGCTGTCGACCATGGCCTGCAGGACCCCAGAGTGGTAGCCCTTCCTGTTGACGTAGCGGCCACCACTGTGGTCTGGGGCACGGATGGGGATGTGGGTCCCATCAAGGGCTCCAAAGCCGTTGGGGAATCCCATGGCAGCAAATCCCTCGACAGGCGCGTCCAGGTCCCCAGCTTGGATGACCCTCTTCAGCAGCAGGGCACTGAGTGTACGCACTGCCTGTGGGGAGGGAACATAGGTGCCTGTGAGGGTTTGCAGAATGTGACCCCCTCACCCAGGCCCCCTCCTTGGCCCCCGCTTCACCTAGGCCCCCTTCCCAGGCCCCACTCACCCAGGCCCCCCTCCCCAGCAATGGTTCAGCCCCAGGCCTCCTTACCTCCATGAGGACAGCCCCAGCTGTGGCCTTTCCCACTCCAAACTGCCGTCCCATGGAGCGGTAGCTGTCTGGAGCGGCCAGCTTCCAGACAGCTATTGTGACCCTCTTCGTGAGAGGGAGGGCATGCCGCATCTGGGTGTTGTGGTGCCTGAGTGCAGGGGTGAGCCACTGGCAGAGCTCCATGAAGGTCTACCGGCTCATGCAGATGTTCCACAGACACTGGTCATCATTCCATTCCCCCATAACTAGGTGCTCCCACCACTCAGTGCTGGAGGGGTAGCTCCAGAGTCGGCGGGGCACCTGGCGGGGGAGGATAAGGAGGGCCCGATGGTCAGGTGCGTCTCCTGGTGCTCCTGGGGAGGGCTCCCATTCCAGAAGCTTCTGGGGGGCTGCCCGGGCAGCATCTAGAAGGGTGCCTGCTCCGCGGCAGGCGGCTTGTAGGGCTACCAGCTGCTGCTGGACGTCCATGTCTGTGGGCTCGAGGTCTGCGAGGCTTGTATCACCAATGCAGGGCTGCTTGTGCAGTGCAGGCCGAGTGTGTCTGGGAGGGGCCCTTTAACGGAGTGGCTTGCAGCTGCCCCAGAAGGGCTAGTGTGTTCTGTGACCCGGTCTGTGGGCTTTCCTGGCCCCTTATTTTGAAAGAGGGGGCTTGTGTGTGTGGACGCTCCGCCTTTCCTTCCAGGGTGGCTCTTTTCGATCTTCTCCAGGGCTACTTTGACGTTGAACATCGACATTGCCAGCCCTGGAGGACATGCAGATGATTATTGTCGAAGTAGCCTATTTCGAAGTTCTTACTTCGAAATAGGCTACTTCAACATTGTGTCCTAGTGTAGACATAGCGTTAGTGGTGGAATATAACAGATCCTGGAGGCTTATTTGGTATCTAGGATAATTTAGAGCAGTCTCAGGTGTGTTCTAAATTCCTCTGGCTTGGAAGAGGAATCTGATGAATCCCTAGATTTACCAGAGCAGGAATAACTAACTGAAGACATGCGTTTTAGCTCACCCTTTTCCACACAATTTAAGTCCCCTTTTGTTGCATAAGTCCCCTTTTGTTGCATAAGTAAATGAGATACAGAAAAGCCAAGTATTTAGCTCTATACATCTGTCTCCAGAACAGTAAGAATGGTAGCTTTTAGTTCTGTGAAGGAGGTCTGGAACAGGTTTTGTTTGTTATAAATAAGTGAAGTAAACATAATAAAATAAATAAGTATGAGACAAATGCAAATAAATTCTGAGAGCCTCTGCAACACTCAGGGACTGACAACTTAAAGAGAGCTTAAGGAAGAGTTGATTTATGGCAGCAAGTGGCTCCTTTCTATAACCACTTGTTGGCTAGTTCTGTAATAAATAGCTAGATTGTGTGAATAAAGGGCACTGTGTTGTTTCACTGCCTCCAGAGCAGACCAAGGAACAAATCTTCACTGTCACAAATTGTTTCCCAGTTTCCTTGTTGCTCCAGGAGAAACTATATGCTACAGCTACACTGAGCCTCTTCCCTTGTTTGACCATCTACAACATGGAGGGAGAACAGATCTTGCAAAGATTGCCTCACCTGCACTTCGAGCTACACCTGTAAGCAGATACATACAGCAAAGGAATACCGTGTTTCACTCACCTACCAGCTGTAGCTGATAAATTATGAACACTCTTCTCAGATATTTGAATCCCTGGGTTTCCTCTTACCCCCAAATCCATGCATTGTCATTGATACAATAGATTGATGGTGGCAACTAAACCGAAGAGATATGATTTCAGAGGTGAAATACAAATCCTGTATGTATTTGTCATAAGCACATTTCTTGTTCATCTAAACATTCAGTACAAGCACTCTAAGTGCAATCTGTCTTTACGGAAAAAGGACTCAAAGTCTAATCACCACAGCAGCTCTCCCAGGGTTGATTTGTTTAACTTCAAAGAAAAATGTTGTCAAAACAAAGATCTCAGCTAATTTTTTATTTCTTAAATGTGAAAATTTGATCTTTGAATTATTTTAAAGTAGCAGAACACACATCATCAGTTTGAGAGCAGTATTATAAATCTCTATTGATTTTTAGGTTTCAGAATGAAATTTTCTTGATGTCATTTGCTTTACAAATGAAGTTCATATTGAGTTTCTTGACTGCATGTTCATAAACGAAAATCATGTTTCGAGACTGGCAAAGAAATTTAGGTATGATTTACTGGCTGATTCATAAATTGAGAATATTATCCACATAACCTTAAACTTTTAATTCCTATATTGTTTACAGTGGGCTTTTCTTCTCCATTGGCCTACCAGTATAAAATTTGGAAACAGGTGAACAGTATATGTCAGTAAAAATAAATGGCTGCAAAAAAAATGCAGGTTGGACTAGAATACATTCTGGGTATCTCTTCTCTACTTTAAACGCAGTGAAATGCAGCTCATCATCTTGTATTGCCTCAAAGTGATACACGAGTCTCTGCACTGCTAAGTAAGCGATTCTTGGCTGATTTGCACACCGTATATCAACCCAATCAAGTATCTCAAAAGATTATTTAAGAGTATGCCAGACTCCAATGGTAGAAATGGAAGTTTGATGCCAATAAAGTTAATTCTGCTTTGCTTATTTTGACTTTCTTTTTTGTTGCCATATTTGGCAGCATCTTGCAATAGCCAGAGATTTTCCAACAAAGAGGGTAATGGGTTTCATTCAGTGGCATCTAGTTTTTTATGAAGAACAGTCAGAGTTCATACACTATCATTTTAATCTGCTGCTTTATTTTTTCTTCTTAAATTTTAATGAAGACATCTAATAAGTAACAGCCAAACTGATGTCAAGTACTAGAACTTTGCTGTCTAGGAGGATTACTAATCAGTTCCTTATCCTATTCTTCCACTTTCTAGTGCATCAAAACACTGCTTGAAGTCTCCATTAATCTGTTGGCCTTTAAGGAAGAGGGGACATAATGTCTCCTTTGCTCAAAGAAAGAAAAAAATGGTGATCAATTTTCTGAAGTTCCCAATTTCCTCCTCCAAGAAAAATTCCAGCCAACCAATGGTGGTTAAAGGAAGGAAAAAGATCTACAACTTCCCCAAGTCCAAAATACCAACTACTTTATTATTAACAAAAGCGTGTCTCATAATTCTGTATTTCTACACTTTTTCTGAAATTTATATTTCCAAACTATTGTATTTCTACATCTTTTGACCAAGAATAATATCATAGTAAGGCTAAGACCCAATGCAAAGAAGATTTTCCGTGGCAAGTCAGTGCATCTTCTTTGGCCAACACATCGGAAAGAAAGATATACGGGAGGCAAATATCTTGATCTGGGACCGATCCTGTTCAACTTGTTCATCAATGATCTAGAAAATGAGGTAAGCAGTGAGGTGGCAAAGTTTGCAGATGACACCAAGTTGTTCAGGACAGTCAAAACCAAAAGGGATTGTGAAGAACTACAAAAAGATCTCAGCAAACTGAGTGATTGGGCAGCAAAATGGCAAATGAAATTTAATGTGGGTAAGTGTAAGGTAATGCACATTGGAAAAAATAACCCAAATTACACGTACAACATGATGGGGTCAAATTTAGCTACGACAGATCAGGAAAGGGATCTTGGAGTTATACTGGATAGTTCTCTGAAGACATCCACGCAGTGTGCAGCGGCAGTTAGTAAAGCAAATAGGATGTTAGGAATTATTAAAAAAGGGATAGATAATAAGACCAAAGATATCATACTTCCCCTATATAAAACTACGGTACGCTCACATCTTGAGTACTGTGTGCAGATGTGGTCTCCTCACCTCAAAAAAGATATACTGGCATTAGAAAAGGTTCAGAAAAGGGTGACTAAGATGATTTGGGGTTTGGAACGGGTCCCATATGGGGAGAGGCTAGAGAGACTGGGACTTTTCAGTCTGGAAAAGAGGCGATTGAGGGGCGATATGATAGAGGTATATAAAATCATGAATGGTGTGGAGAAAGTGAATATAGAAAAATTATTTACCTTTTCCCATAATACAAGAACTAGGGGACACCAAATGAAATTGATGGGTAGTAGGTTCAAAACTAATAAAAGGAAATTTTTCTTCACACAGCGCACAGTCAACCTGTGGAACTCCTTGCTGGAGGAGGCTGTGAAGGCCAGGACTCTATTAGGGTTTAAAAAAGAGCTCGATAAATGTTTGCAGGTTAGGTCCATAAATGGCTATTAGTCAGGGGTAAAGTATGGTGCCCTAGCCTTCAGTACAAGGGCAGGAGATGGATGGCAGGAGATAAATCACTTGATCATTGTCTTCTGTTCTCCTTCTCTGGGGCACCTGGCATTGGCCACTGTCGGCAGACGGGATACTGGGCTGGATGGACCTTTGGTCTGACCCAGTATGGCCATTCTTATGTTCTTATGTTCTTATCTCGCTGAGTAATTGGCTAGATAACCATCAGATCTTTTCTATTTCCACACCATGTGTAATTCATTTGTTTTTAAGGGAAAAGCATGGTTAAGAATCTTTTTAGAGTTTTCCTGATCATGTCTGTGTGTATTTGATTTTGATTCTTAGTCAAAGCAGTATATCTGGACACTGACATCAAGACCTCAGAAGCATGCCTAAACAATTTGGCTAGGGCTACACTGAACCATAGTGCTAGCAGCTTGATGCAAATGAGAGGTCTCAAAATGCAAATGGAACTCATTTGCATATTCACATGAGAGTGACCAACTAACAGAGGCTGCGACCAGCAGAAAACAAGCAGTGCAGACATGGTTCTGCTGGCAAAAAAAAAAAAGCCTTTTTCAGTAGCTCCTTATCCCTGATTTTTTTCCAGGCATAAGGGGCTGCCAACAAATGAGTTTTTGCTGGCAGAACCACATCTACACTCCTTGTTTTCTGCTGCCAGTAGCCACTGTGAGCAGGGCAATCTTACATGAATATGCAAATGAACCAGGCCAATATGCAAATGAACAGCAATTTGCATTTTTGAGACCGCTCATTTCCACCAAGCTGCCAGCACTATGGCTCAGTGTAGACCTAGCCTCTATGTTTTATGGACAGCATGTGTCGCAATTATTGACCTCACTGTTTCATCCATTTTGCATTTCTTTAGAATTTCGACTCTTGTTTATTTGACGTGATGATTTAGCGGTTCTTTGCCAGCTAATATATTCATCCACCCAGTCCATTGATTACCATGAATGAAGGCCTTGAATATTTAATGCTAGTTAAACATTCTGTCAAGGTTCTACAGTCACTAATAAATAGCTTGGAAAGAGAGGTTTTAGGACAGGTCTCTCACTTTTCTGTGATAAGAAAATCAAATGAATACCTAGATTTTAGTCTGCCTGGCACAACTGCTCTCACTTAGTTTGTGAGGGTAGTTTTAACTGCTCCTTTTTTTTCTTAGGTTTCTTTAATTTGTTCCCAGATATGCTTCAGAATAAACTAGAAGCCAGAATCTCAGATCACCCACATTCTTCACACACCTGCCCTGTCATCCACAAAAGAAAGAACAGCTTGCTTTCTACACCAATTTACCACAGTATTTTGCAAACTATTGTAGCTGAATCACAGGGCACAGTCACGTGAATTTGTCATAGAATCTCAAAAAATTGAAAAGCTCACTCCAATAAAATTCCTCCCATCTCAGTGTAAGAAAAGTCTTTAACGCACAGGAGTGTTGGCAAGAGATTTTATATACTGTGATAATTGACTCAAGTAGCTACTGTGACAGCTTCCTTAAATAACACAGAATACTCGCTCAACTTAGCCATGGACTAACACCAACAATTAATAAATAAAACAGAATGGTGCCATCTAGAATGGTGTATAATTAGATGATCCAGACACCTTGGAACAGATAAAGCAAATTTTTTTCCTTGGACTGTGTACAATTTCTACTCTCATAAGACCTGAATTGTTCTTCCAAATCGTCAACTGACCTGGAGTATGACCTTGGGCATGGCACTTTCATTACAGCTTGTCAGGAAATCAGGTTTTCAATTCCACAGGAATTTAAGATTTTGAACATTTTTCCTCCACTGAAAAGGCATTGTACCTCAATACGTCTACACGTGCCCCAAACTTCGAAATGGCCATGCAAATGGCCATTTCGAAGTTTACTAATGAAGCGCTGAAATGCATATTCAGCGCTTCATTAGCATGCGGGCGGCAGCGGCGCTTCGAAATTGACGAGCCTTGCCGCCGCGCGGCGCGTCCAGAAGGGGCTCCTTTTTGAAAGGATGCTGCCTACTTCGAAGTCCCCTTATTCCCATGAGCTCATGGGAATAAGGGGACTTCGAAGAAGGTGGCGTCCTTTCGAAAAGGAGCCCCGTCTGGACGCGCCGCGCGGCGGCAAGGCTCGTCAATTTCAAAGCGCCGCTGCCGCCCGCATGCTAATGAAGCGCTGAATATGCATTTCAGCGCTTCATTAGTAAACTTCGAAATGGCCATTTGCATGGCCATTTCGAAGTTTGGGGCACGTGTAGACACAACCAAAGTTTCGCAGACCTGCAAAGCCTGCAGGTATATGTTTATTGAGCCTATCAGAACTTATTCATGCCCAGTCAGACTTGGATAACTCAGGTTCTGGACTTGGACCTCTCAACACTCAGATCAATACTATAGGACAAGGATCTCAAACTCAATTTATCTTAGGGCCAGGGACAGTCCTGAAGTCTTCACAGTGGGCCAGCAGGACCTCTCTCCAGTGGAGATCCAGGGGAGGGCAGGGTGTCTCTGTGTGTTTCCCCCACATCTCACAGTCCCACAGGCACCCTCCATGCATTTCCCTGCCCCCACCTACCACCCCAGGCAATTTAAGTCCACCAGGGGCTCCCAGCACCACCACTGGTAGTGCATGAGGGTTAGAGCGGCTTCCAAACTGCTAGCTCTGCACCACTACTGGAATGTCTGTGTGTGCAGAGCCACCCCATGCATAGGGTGGTTTAGTATGGCTGCCCCAACCCCATGTTTTTGGTGGTTCTGCAGTGATCACCCCAACCATCTGCTGGATGGGATGGTCCCCCATACTCTAGTTAGTGCACTGGGCCCTGGATAGGCTAGGGCCAGCAGAAGGGGCTGGATCCTCCATTGCACTCACTATGACATGGGAACTCCCAGCATGGGGTTGCTTAGGAAATGGTGGCAGGGAAGATATGTCACTCTACTTCCCTGCAGCTCCCACCATTGTGCTGAGTACAGAAGGAGCTCCTAGTGTCACCCTGCACCAGGCCTGCCAGTAACCTCAACATCAGGGAATTGAAGAAAGGAATGCAATAGGAGGCGGGGAGATGGCAATCCAGGGACTGGATTTGGGGAAGGGGTACACCCAGAGCCTCATGAATTCACATGCCAACAGCCATGAGCAGGCCAGACTGTGGAACTGCTTGGGCTGAAGAGGGGCCGTGGGCCATAAGTTTGAGACCTCTGATATATATGTAATCAGAAGCTGGGGAAATAGGACATGGGGGTGCTTTGGACAGATTCTTAACACATACAGCAATTTTATTTCCATTATGCCAAAAGAATGTGTAACACTGAACATGCTTGGGCTTTTTGCTATCAGCCCTTCCTCCAGTACATTACTCAAGCAGGCCCTCTCAGAGGTTGAGGTCTGGGCCACTTCCAGCTTTTGAGGCCCCTAACCAGAAGAGTGAGACAATCTGAATTTCTTTTTATTTAATAATAAATGCTTTTCTAGCCTTTTTCTGTGCAAGCACACTAATTATTGAGGGGCGTGCATAAAAACAAGTTGTGAAACTTATCAAATGCCAGAAAATTAACTAGTGTCTAAATGTCAGGCCCCCCCATTGAGCATGAGGCCAAGGCCTAACGGCCCTCCTGACACTCCCTTTGATAGGCCCTGCTCATAAATTCTTGAGAAATGATCAGCTCTCAGGTGACTAGCTCATTTCTTTCTTGCACACCCAATCCCCACTGAATGAGATTTGTTGTGTATTTGGTCCTGGATTTTGTTAACTGGATTGCTCCAGCATTGCTCAGCAGTTTTGGAGAGTCTGAGATAGAAGGTATTCTCTGATATAGTTATGTTGATGGCTTTGAATATAAGAAGGCCTGAAAACTAGCATGAAAGGGGCTCTGATAGCAATGGAAGGAGGGAAGTACTACCAGTTGGATGTTTGCTATGTGGCTTTTCCACTGAGGGCTCAGTTTGCTTTGTTCTACATAAAACTATAACCTGTGGTTCTCCCCCCTGCAATCCAATGACAGAGATTAAAGTGCCACCTCCCACAAAACTGTAAAGGAAATCTCAGAACATAATTTTGTAAAGTTTGGAATTTTTGACCCATGGTTTTGTATCTAGGAATAGCGTGGTTCTAATTTTGTGTATACATATGAGGGGAAGACATCGTCTCTAATTGGAAGCAGCATTCTTACGCAGCCCAGCTCATTATTCCATTTCTTAAGGCCTGAGGTTGAAGTTGGAATGTGGGGTGAGAAAAGGGAAAGAGAAGGGAACTAGAGCATCCATCCATCCTCTCTGTAATGTAGGAACGAAGAACAATTTGCCCCTGCTCCATATTTTCCATCTTTTAGACCTACACGCAGGGCATGGTGGGAAAAGGGGTGGCTCCTTTACCACTGCAGGTCATTTTTATTATGTTCGTGACCAAAGAAAGTGAGGCTTTACTGTTACCTGCAGTCTCAACAACAGGGGAGAGGGGCCAAAGTGGGCCCCAGGCTTGGCATTTCAAAGGGACCTGGTGCTCTGGCCACCACCGTTGAAGTGCTACAGCATTGCTGCTCTGCTTGTGCACAGCTGTGTGGGAGTGGGGGGTGGGAACCCAGCACCATGGTCCAGGCAGTGCTGAGAACTGCCCTTGGCCCTGCCCCTTCTGCACTTAGCCCAACTCCTCAAGGAGTGAGAAAATCCAGGCCTCCTTTCATCTTGTCCTCCTGTGGCTGTCACAGCTGCTCGTCATCTGGATGGTATTTCTCAGCTTTTCAGTCTAGATGTACAGTGACAAACCGAGACAGTACTCAAAAGTTAATTTTAAATTTCAGCACGTTTTAAGCATCAGTGGGCAGAACCTTATTGATTTAATGGAAAACAGCAAGTTGTGGGGAGGGGGAGGAAATACAGCTTCTAATGTCTAAAAAAAACCATCCATTTTAACCAGGTCTGTAACTGATCAACCAACCAGCTGATGACAGATATTTAAACCTTCCAGCTGAACAAACCCACTTTTGCTCTGTCCCTTTTAGCACTGGAGTCAGAAACATTGACACCTTGTCCGACTTCTCTGTCTGGCAGCAAGAACAGAAATAATTGAACAAAATACAAATGGTTGGGAGAGAGGTGGGGAGGGATTCAAGGAGCACTGGGAAAGTACAATAAGCTTGATTGACAGAAGCTCAGCACCAATGGAAAAAAAAATAGAGGTTGCTCAGCACCACTATCCACAGGTGTTCAGTGGCACCCTGAGTAACTGTGTGATGGTCGGAGAAAGGCACTTGTGAGAGGGTGGTGAGCAGGGGACGGGACCTTAGTAACATAGATGGAGCATCTTCTGGGGAAAATAAAAGTCAGTGCCCATGTGTGTGTAATCCACACACCTACATGTGGTTCACTGTCCCATGTAGTGGTACTTAGACCACTCAACAGAGAAAGAATAAGTGTCCTCTACATCCTAAGTTGAGACTGGTTACACGTGCAACCCCCCAGTATATACCTCAACTTTGTTACGCTTCCTTTAGATGTACATTTTCATTTGACTCAACTGGTATTAAAGGACTGTACAGGTTGAACCCCTCTAGTCCACCACCCTGGGACCTGACTGGTGCCAAACCAGAGAATTTACCAGACCAAAGGATGTCACTATTGTGTAGCTGCATTACCAGCACGGTCACTGCTTACTCATCTCTTAGAAGACATTTAGCAGTACCTGACAGCTAAATAAATAACTGCACAGAATTCAGAGCCAGGAATGGAGGCTGTAAACAAACTTTATGGGACCACAGGAAACTTGGCCACATCCATGATAAGTGATCGTCCAACTAACTAAAATCATGCCAGATTACGGATGTCGCTGGATGAGAAAGTGCCAGACAAGAGAGTTTCAACCTGTAGGTGTTTGGTGGCAAACCACTGTTCTACCCCCATCCAAAAACTAAGACTTCTTCATTCCCACCAAAATCTCCATGCCTCCACTCCAGTTCTGGAAGCACCTTCTCACAACAGACTGCAGAGTGTGAAATGTTATGTTTCATGACATTAAGAGAGCTACTTGATTTTGACTGTAATCTGACCTGTAGTGTTATTGTCCAAACAAATCAGCTCTATGTACTTTAAAATGCCTTCATATAATTGTATCTGCAGTTATTTCCAAGTGTGTAATTAAAGAAAGAAAATAAGAAAATTTACATTTAAGTCAAGACCCCGGTGAAAAATTAGAGCCACAGAGCCTACCTTTAGAGCCGATTTTTTTTTTTAAAGTATAAACCTTCATGGAAGTAAACAGTGTTTTTTTTTAATTGAAGTTTGTATGAACCTACTGTAGCAGCTCCTATACAAACATAAGAAGGACCATAGATTCCAGCAATCTATATGTAGTCACATTTACTGCTTTCAGCAGCTTCTTTCATTTATTAATGCCCCTAAGAGCTATGGATTAATAATATCAAAGAAAGAAGCTTTTACGCCGTAGGCTAATTGCAGCACTTACACATTTTGTAGAAGAATTTCCACAGCTCTTGGCCCAGGGATATTTGACCTAAGGGACCCTCTTTTTTGGCATGCAATGGTGATTCAGATTCCATATGAATTCCTGCCTGTGTTTCTCCTGAATGAAAGCTGTCATCTAGGTTGAATTTAGCCAACATGGCCCATGGCTGTGATACTGAACAGCCATGAAATGACAGAAAGCAAAACTTGTAGTTTTGGTGGTTGCATAACTTAAAAAACAAAACAAAACAAAAAACAAAAAAAAACCAAACACCACCATCTTGCGAGCCATGACCACAGTGCCTGAAATGATCAGACTGATTTGCTATGCACATAGTGAAAACAGTACTACACATTTCAGCCTAAGTATTCAACCTTTGCCTTACAGATGAACTTCCACCAAATGGAACCCTAGAACCAAATATTTCAAATTACTGGAATTTCTGAATTATGCCCTTAATTAAACAATTTATGGAATTGCCTTCCATGGTCAATATTATAGGGGCTATATTACCAATGTAACACCATTTTTGGATTTTTAATATATAGGTTATACCATTCAGAAATAATATTTGCTCGAAGGTCATGATTGGGTTCAAATTCTCACCTGTGGCCAATTTCCACAGATGTCACTGGAAGTTGCACATGTGTATGGCAAGCACACTCCCACCTCCATCCATGCTCCTCTCCCTTTCATAGCTTGAGTTCCAAAATCAGCTATTTCCAGCCCTCTAGAAGCTGTGAGAGGCAAAGGATGATTTGCTGAGAGTAGGACCCAGCTTTTCCCTATGACTGCTCCAGCTTAGGAGCACTATGGGGATGACAGATCATAGATGATGCTGGACTATGGAAGTCTGGACCGTGAAGTTGAACCTGTATAAGAAATATAAATGTGGCACATTAAATATGAAATGCCTGGCGTTTGTTGCATGATATCCTCTGACATGTTACATTGTTGGTTGGTTTGTTTCTACTATGAAACGTTGTTTTTCAAAGGAGGTTCTCTCATATTGGCTACGTCTACACGTGCACCCAACTTCGAAATAGCTTATTTCGATGTTGCGACATCGAAATAGGCTATTTCGATGAATAACGTCTACACGTCCTCCAGGGCTGGCAACGTCGATGTTCAACTTCGACGTTGCTCAGCCCAACATCGAAATAGGCACAGCGAGGGAACGTCTACACGCCAAAGTAGCACACATCGAAATAAGGGAGCCAGGCACAGCTGCAGACAGGGTCACGGGGCGGACTCAACAGCAAGTCGCTCCCTTAAAGGGCCCCTCCCAGACACACTTTCATTAAACAGTGCAAGATACACAGAGCCAACAACTAGTTGCAGACCCTGTATATGCAGCACGGACCCCCAGCTGCAGCAGCAGCAGCCAGAAGCCCTGGGCTAAGGGCTGCTGCCCACGGTGACCACAGAGCCCCGAAAGGGCTGGAGAGAGAGTATCTCTCAACCCCCCAGCTGATGGCCGCCATGGAGGACCCCGCTATTTCGATGTTGCGGGACGCGGATCGTCTACACGTCCCTACTTCGATGTTGAACGTCGAAGTAGGGCGCTATTCCCATCCCCTCATGGGGTTAGCGACTTCGACGTCTCGCCGCCTAACGTCGATTTCAACTTCGAAATAGCGCCCAACACGTGTAGACGTGACGGGCGCTATTTCGAAGTTGGCGCCGCTACTTCGAAGTAGCGTGCACGTGTAGACGCAGCCATTGTGAATTAAATAAACTTCTGTTAAAAAAATACAGGATAACATCTAGTATTTGGTCAAAAAGAGTGATTTTTCCTCTATAGGAACCAGAGGCTAAAGGCTTATGCAACTATTGACTAGATAACAACAGAACATCAGGGAATCAAGAACTCTAATTTCTATTCTTGGCACTGAGAACAAACCATGATATAGGGGGTGGATCACCAGCCACAAAAAATTGCCACATGTATTTTGAAAGGATCAGAAGATGACATTTTCCACATTACACATCTGAGTTATGATCCCAGTTGCACCCGGAGTGACCACACAACTTCTCAGTTGGCTTGTTTGTAAAATGGCAGACAATACTGGCCTAATGTCAAGGCATACATATAGGGCCTAGCTCAGTAAGAGCTATGACGTGTACAGTAATGTGAACAGCACTTAGTAGAGGTGATATTGGAACTTGTGTCTTCACCCCAACTGAACTCATTTTCTCCTTCCCTACAGATATTTGGGAAGTGGAGTTTCTCTGCGCTGGCCTTTCCATGTGGAACCTGTGATGTGAAAACATATGGGAAACAACCAGCAAAATCCACTGCACTAGAGAACCACTGCTGAAGGCACAGACCATGAGCCTATACAAAATAAAAGATGTCTTGCCTTGGTTTTTCATTACTAGAAGTTGTGCTGTCTCCCACCATTGAGAACACAATGTAAACACAGTTATAGACTGTAATGCTGGAAGGTATTAATGGCTGCCATCAGTCACTGATCTGCCTGAAGCTTATTGGCGTGCTAAGTACTTTTTTCAAGCTAAATGGAAGGCACAATTAAAAGCTTCTTTCTATAGCGATACCTGAAAACAATAAAAAAAGGCACTAGGCTACCTGGCCAAGCCAGAGCAGAGTTAAGTGTGGGCTCACAGGACTTGGGCTAAGGGGCTGTTTAACTGCAGTGTAGACATTCAGGCTGGGGCTGGAGCACTGTGAGGTGGAAAGGTCCCACAGCTTAGGCTGTTGCCTTAACCAAATCAGGGGTGGAAACCTCTTCCCCTGCTGCCCCCCCCGCCAAAAAAAAAAAAATCTATCAGTGCCCCACAAGATTGGAAAAAAATAAAAAAAGAAAAGAAACTTCACTCAACTCACCTGTCAGATACGTATTAAGTCTTCTGGGGGGCCAGGGCTATTAGATTTTGTGGGTGCCCCAAGCTCCAAAATAAAGAGTTCAGAGCATGGGAGAGGCCTGGAGGTTGAGGCAGGAGGACAGGTGCAGGACAGGGAGAGGTATCTGACTGCAGGTGTGGACTCTAGGGTGAGGCTGTGGACGAGAAGTTGGGGTGCAGGAGGTGGCTCTGGGCTGGGGCCATGGAGTTTGGAGTGTGGGAGGGGGCTCTAGACAGCAGGATGAGGTGCAGGTGCAGGGTCTGGGTGGGAGTTATGGTTCTGGAGTGGACTGAGGGTTTGGTGTGGGGTCTAGGAGAGAGTTAGGTACTTGAGGGAGTGGTGGGAAGTGGCTCAGGGCTGAGAAAGTGTGTTGAGGTGCCGGATGCAGTTCCCCTTTGGTGGCGCTGGTGAGGAGGGCATGTGGCTTAGCACGGACCACATTGCCCTGTGCTCAACTGCAGGCTCTGCCTCTGCTGCTCCTCTTGGTTGCAGTTCCTGGCCAATGGCAGATGTGGAGAGTGATGCCGGCAGGTGAGGGCAGTGCAAAGACAGAGCTTCCATCAGCAGCACACTTCCCACCCAGTGCGGGTAAGGAGGGAGTAGCAGCAAACAGAGCTACCTCTCCCTCCTCGTGAGCCAGGCTGGACTGAATAATGCCAAATGGTCTTGATTTTTGGCCACGTGGACATCTTTTTTGCAGGGCCCCCTTAGCCTGGGGCGCATACTCTAAAAGCCTCTTTCTTAATCCAGCCCTTGTGGGAATGGGCTTGGAGCACCAACACTGAGCTCCATCCCTACATAGGGGAGCCAATGCTTGGGGTTTCCAACTCCCTGCATGGAGACTTGTCACAGGCCAGATTAAATTAAGCAGGAGTTCAGATCCAGCCTGCTCTAAATGTCTGCACTACAATAAAACCTGAGCCCCAAGAGCCAATGTCAACTGACCCAGGACAGCAGTGAATGAATAACTGCAGCGTAGACATACCCTGAAGGGTTTGATACATGTTCAGTAGGGGATGTTTCCTTATATCCTTATTTTGTATTTCATCACCTTACTAATGGTGAAGAGTCTTTTTCCTACAGGTCAATGTATCATTGATCTCAACTTCTTATATACTTCAATTAGTTAGCATCGGCTTTTCTTGTTATGTATCACATTTGCTATTTCTGGCGTACCCAATTATTGAGTTTGGTCTTAACTAATTATTTTGGGGTTTATTCCAAGTTGCGTTGTACATACTACATTTGGAGGGTATTCTTGGAAGCCCCTATTCCCCTGAAGATTGCTTTATCAAGGTGAAAGGCCCTGAATATATGCATATTGACTTTGCTGCTTGGGTGAAAGATCCCAGGCATGTGATGTGGGACATAGTGCATAATGTAAATCTACCGCAACCTATTGCAATAAACAAAGAATAAAGCTATAAGAATATCATGCAAGCAAGCAGGTTAGTCCTGTATGTGCCACTGCAAATCTTGTGTATAAAAGAAACCACTTCAAGTTTCGGGGATGCTGTCACACCCCCAGCACTCACAGTTCCAGCATCTATGATTGTTAACACACGAGCTTAGTTGCAGCTGAATTTGTGAGAGTCAGAAAGTGTAGAAAAAGCTAATAGAAACTGAAGGAAGCAGTTGTGAGTATGGCTTTGGATGTCAGCAGAGCAGGAGATTATGGTGGTTGTTGGAATGGATGTTGCCTGATGTTAGTTTCTCCTTTGTTCAGGGAAACATGACTTTTTTGCACAAAAAATAAAATAAAACAAAAATAAAAATAAAAAGCCCACTACACCAAAGAAATATCTGATTCATATCATTAATTTATTTTCCTAAAGGAAACAACCTGGGAAGTATCCTAACTGAGTAATAATACATGACTCAGGGTTGATATGTTGCATATGGAGAACAGTAAGCACCCATTCTAACCATCAGTCACATCTCATATTAATTTTCACTCTTAGTTAATATTTAATATAGCTCTATCTAAATACTTTTTATTTTTCTGATGTTCAGTTTCTGTGAACAGTGCACTGGAAGCAAGAAAAGAAATAAGACACATCCTGAATGATAATAAAATTGATAGTGCACAAAACGACAGTGAAGGGCAACAGTGAAGGCCTCATCAAAACTTCCAAAGCAAGGGAGAATGTCATTAACAAGCAATGTACAATAAATCTTAGTCTCTCTGAGACAGCATTCAGGATTTATTGCTCAATACAATTCTGCCACTAATCAGAAACCTCATGTTATGAAATTACAACTTCAGTCAGACTGTTCTTTCAGGAGGATCCATGCAATACTGGAAAGTAATGGAGAAGAAATAGCTCAGGTAAATAGACAGTGAGATAATAATACCTTTCACACACAGATTTAGCTTGTGATTTCTGTCCATGGGGTCCAGTGGTATATGAGTTCACTTTGCAAAAGACACACTGTATAATACAACAGCACTTTCAAAGTATAAATGTGTGTTTTCAGTTGCTTATAAGCTTGCTGAGCTTCACCCATTCATAGGCTAAAATTTCCTCTCTGCCTCTGGCTGAATGTTTTTGGCAAGTTTCACTACAAGTGGTTCAGTCTTTTCTGAGAAGGTCCTCAGGTGGGGGGGATAGCTTTTGTGAATAATAAAGTTTCTCCCAACCATGTACTTGAAGAGCTCTACCACCTCCCTTTTGGTATCAAAGAGATCTTTCTTTCCCGCTCCTTCAAAATCCACCTAGAAATTATAAGCCTCAGAGATCCACCTTCTGCACATGTTCAAGACAGCTCGTTAGATGCTACTAAATTTCCAGCACCCCTCTGCACTGGCCTGCACCAGCCTCCAAGCACTCCATGGCTACGTCTACGCTAGCCAAAAACTTCAAAATGGCCACGCAAATGGCCATTTCGAAGTTTACTAATGAAACACTGAAATACATATTCAGTGCCTCATTAGCATGCGAGTGGCTGTGGCACTTCGAAATTGACGCGGCTCACCGCCACGCGGCTCATCCAGACAGGGCTCCTTTTCGAAAGGACCCCAGCTACTTTAAAGTCCCCTTATTCCCATCTGCTCACAGGAATAAGGAGACTTCAAAGTAGGCGGGGTCCTTTAGAAAAGGAGCCCCATCTGGACAAGCCACATGGCAGCAAGCCGCATCAATTTCGAAGTGCCGCGGCCACCCACACGCTAATGAGGTGCTGAATATGTATTTCAGCGCTTCATTAGTAAACTTCGAAATGGCCATTTGCATGGCCATTTCAAAGTTTTTGGCTAGTGTAGACATGGCCCATATGTGTGAACTTCATGGATCCCATTACAGCCAGGTAAGAAATGCCAGTATTAAGGCTGCCCTGTGCCTAACTTCTGAATGTTTTCCCATGCAAAAGTGTGCTAATACATGAGTCTGGGTTAGTTTCATAACTCTGAGGCGCCAATAAAACCTGTTCATCAGTCCACGTCATGTGTTCTTTATATGCCAGAGAAAATACTTCAGGAACCCTTTAGACCCATTTTGGATTGCTCTCCTGTAAATCCTTGGTTACCATATGTAACTGTCTGTAGGGAGCTCAGATGAAGCCATAAAAATCTTTTAATACTCTTACAACATTTAACTTTTCACTACTTAAAAAGTCATTTGATGTATTAAGACATTCATAGACTATAAGCAAGTGCTCACAGAGAAGTCAGAAGTCTCCCATTTCCAGTACGACACTATGTATTATAAGCTGTGTCTACATGTGCACGCTACTTCGAAGTAGCGGCACTAACTTCGAAATAGCGCCCGTCGCGGCTACACGCATCGGGCGCTATTTCGAAGTTAACTTCGACGTTAGGCGGTGAGACGTCGAAGTCGCTAACCTCATGAGGGGATCGGAATAGCGCCCTACTTCGACGTTCAACGTCGAAGTAGGGACCGTGTAGACGATCCGCGTCCCGCAACGTCGAAATTGGCGGGTCCTCCATGGCCGCCATCAGCTGGGGGGTTGAGAGATGCTCTCTCTCCAGCCCCTGCGGGGCTCTATGGTCACCGTGGGCAGCAGCCCTTAGCCCAGGGCTTCTGGCTGCTGCTGCGGCAGCTGGGGATCCATGCTGCAGGCACGGGGTCTGCAACCAGTTGTCAGCTCTGTGTATCTTGTGTTGTTTAGTGCAACTGTGTCTGGAAGGGGCCCTTTAAGGGAGCGGCTTGCTGTTGAGTCCGCCCTGTGACCCTGTCTGCAGCTGTGCCTGGCACCCTTATTTCGATGTGTGCTACTTTGGCGTGTAGACGTTCCCTCGCAGCGCCTATTTCGATGTGGTGCCGTGCAACATTGAAGTTGAACATCGACGTTGCCAGCCCTGGAGGACGTGTAGACGTTATTCATCGAAATAGCCTATTTCGATGTTGCTACGTCGAAATAAGCTATTTTGATGTTGGCTTCACGTGTAGACGTAGCCATAGACACTCATTCTTTATGTAAATTATATATCTCCCATGCCTGTAGGATAGGATAAGATAGTATGGGCAGTATAGGGTATATGTAACTTGTCTGAAACTCAGAAGAGAGTTCATTTCTTGACTCAAAAATCATACATTTCTTGTGCCATCACTAGCAAGTTGCTTAATCTTCCCTGAGGCTCAGTCCCCCCCACACATAAATTGGGAATAGCAGTTATCATCACAGGGTTGTTATCAAGATAGGATTGTCAGGCACTTTGATACCAAAGTGGTGAAGGCTGCTGCAGAAAATAGCTACTGTAACTTTGCTGCTGTTCTATGGTCAGTTTTAATTCCCACTACCTCTTCCTCGTGCTAAAAGAACTAACATAACAGCATTTAGCAGTTGTAGCTATTTATTCACTTTCGTGTTATATTGTTGAAACAGACACCATCTCAAACAAGCACGAGTGTTCCACTCACAAAGGCTGGGTCTACACAGAGGGGTATTCCCAGCAGCTTCATGCTGATGAGCAGTCTCGCAATTGCAAATGGCCATTCAATTTTTTCAGGCATAAGGAGCTGGAAACAAAGGGGGTTTGCCAGCAGAGGCACATCTACACAGCCTGTTTACTGTCGGTAGCAGCTTGTGCCAGCAGCAAGATCTTGTATGGCTATACTAATTAGCCATATGATTATGCAATTATGCTAATGAGTGGCCACTTGCAAGTGTGAGACTGCTCATTAGCATGAAGCTGCCAGCAATACCCCTCCATGTAGCCCCAGGCAAAGTGTGTTATAGAAGTGGAACTTTGTTAAACCTGACACACTGCTCTCTCCCTGTGGCTGAGTTGCTCCCAGCTTAACTACATACAATGCTCTTTTTCTGATGTCCTGTGACTAACAGTCCCTCCAGGGACTGTTGTTTCTTGCACTGCAGCTATAAAATTTTGATGCTGCTCCTTGATCAGATCCACAGCTTGCATGGCTGTACTCCCCAAAGGGGGGCTGTGTGCTTACCATCAACCACCACAAATATTAGTTAGTACCATCTGTTATTTTTGGGGTTAGTTATTATGATGTCACATTTTCCCTATGGGATGCATAATGCTCCCACTGTACCTTTTTACATTGTGTCTGCTCTTTGAGATGGGTGCATCTGAGTCTGTTTCACCACACTGAAAGAAGCCCCATTATCCAGGTTAAATCACAGAAAGCAGTTTCATATTAACACTGTGCATGCAACAAAGGTTGGTGTCATTCCTTGTGCTTTCCTATCCCAACAGCCTGACCCCAGATATGCATTCAGAATCCAGAAGAGAGTTATGCTCCATCTCACTCTGTTGTGCCATCCCCCTTGTGCACGTTAACAATCTTTCTGAGAACTTCCACTGCTTTCATGTACTATTAAACTAGTTCAACGTGTCACATTCCCTGCAATGCTGTCTTAATGTGGGGCACTTTTTCTTTACCTGCACATGCAGTCTGTCACAGTAAATGCCTCTCACTATGGGTATGGAAACCTGCCCCTCTACTCTTCTCTACTGTGGCTTCACTACATGGACTATTAGGTATGCCTTGCGTCAAGGCATTCATTTTCTCTCTCCTGGTTTCATGTGCGAAGCCTGCATCTAAGCATCTGTCTAATGTCAGATTGACTTCCTGAAAGTGGTAATCCCAAATATTGCAGACTATCCGGTCCCAAATTAAGCAGTCTTTCAGTTGCCCCAAATTGTGTGTAGTGTCCAGAGTGCATACAGCAATAAAAGAGGGATATAATCCCTTCCCTTTTGGGCTCATCTTCAGTGAAAAATATATTGTGTCTCAGTTTTGTTCTGCTTAGGGAAAGAATTAGTTCCTGGACTGCCATGAGGCTTGAGTCAGTGCCGAGCTTCAGGTGACGCAGACCACACTGACTCATTCCCCGATAATGTGAAATAATGATTTCACTTCCCTGTTGCCCTTCTCCTGTGTTGCCACATCTCCATACACTTGAAACTCCTACTTCCAAAAGATGCACCACTGGGCTAGGTTTGTCTCTGCAAAATCCTGGGCTCTAGAGAGCTTCATTCCAAGTTCCGTGGCTCATGCTGCCAGATGCTGCCTTGCAGAAAACACACACCTCCAACACTGCCACCATATTTCATTTGCAAAGAATTTGCTGACATCAGATTAAGCTGAACAAGCGGAACTACATTAAACCCTGTGGACTGCTCTGTCCATATGGCAAGTTGTTTCTGACCTCCCTCCCTGTATTCCCTGTCTCTCCAGAGAACATGGCCTCTCTGACTCTGGCTCAACTCACCATGATGCAATGTTTCCGAAGTCTATTTTTAAAACCATTATCACCAGCTGGTAAAATGGACATATGGTAGCCAGACAACTTTTCATATAAGTTCTCAGCTATTTTTATATCAGGATTATTTTAGAGAAGTATCAGAAACTATGATGAATGAATTTTGTAATTCTTTGTGAGTTTCACAAATCACCATAGGCACCTACTCTGGTAGGAAATTCTCTCTCTGCTTTTACTCCCCATCCCTCAACTTCCAGAAGAGAAACTGCTGTGCTAACAAGACATGTAAAATACTTGGGAATATTCTACCAATTTATTTAGCAACTTCAAACTGCTTGGTTGAGTAGGAACAAAGAAAGATGGTTGGGGGAAGGGAACCCTGCTGCAGTGCAATTTATTCACATGCAGAGGTGCAGAAAACTATTAGTCTGTGTCCTACAGATACCATGCCATTTCAAACATTAGAGCAAGCTAAACTATCCAGCCAGGACACCTGTCAAAATAATGTAGGTCTTGTGTAATAATTGGTGAAGTAGATTTCTTGTGTTTCCGTGACTTGTTCAATTATTGTAACAGCATTATGAATAAATTATATAAGTTTCAAGGGAAAATTAGAGGGGAAAAAGATATTAAATCCATAGTTAGCTAAAATCTCTTCCTGGATTTCTGTATAATTGCCCACTCTCCCTGGATTGCAAGGTCTATTTCTGATGAAGAACTGGTTTAATGGTTACAATTGCAAGAACATTACTCAGATTTACCTGTTTTGCCACAATGGCCTCTTCACCACTTCTGCCAACTCCTCCTCTGCTAACACAGAGAATTAGAATGGCTGAAATTAATGGACTGCATTTATAATCAAGCAAAGCAACAGATGTCCCTTAATCTGTACATTGGACTAGCTGGAAAGCATTAATACAGACCGAATCTCTCTAGTCTAGTAGTTTCTGATTCAGCAACATCCATGGTCCACCATGAGTTTAGTTAGCTGGATGTCCACTTATCATGGCTGTGGTCAAGTTCTCACAGTCCCATAAAGTTTGTTTACAGTCACCAGTCCTGGCTCTCAGTGTTCTGTACTGTTATTTAGCTGTAATTTACCCCTAAGAGCCCAACAGGCAGTGGAAGCATTGGTAATGCTGCTAGACAATACTGAGCTCCAATGGTGCAGCAAACTCTCTGGTTCAGCATCGGTCAAGTCCCAGAGGTGCCAGACTAGAGAGGTTCAACCTGTAAAGTCAGCCACACATATAGAGACTGGTGTTCGGGCCAGATCCTGTTGCCATTGATCTAGTGGCACCATATTCAAGCCCCTGTACACAAAATGAATTGGTATAATCACATGATGTGACCCAAATTAGTTTATGATACTTGGGCACAGTGGGGTTAAAAGCCACTGTTGGCCCATAGGCAAGGTGTGGGGGAACCTAGCTTCACATCCACAGAAGGGGCAGTGCCTCAGGTAGAAGGGGTGGGGCCAAGGACCTTAGAGTCACCTGGTGCATGGCGCAGGGACCCCTCTGGTCCTTGGAAGACTTGCTGAGCGATGGAGCTCCCCCAGCATTTCAAAGGGACCCAGAACTCCCAGAGGCAGTGGCTGGAAGCATCAGGCCCCTTTGAAACATTGGGCCCCTATGCAATCGCCTTCTTTGCCCCATCCAGACCTATTGGTGGGCCTCCCTAGGCATTATGGAGCCTGCTTCCGTGCAAAATGGGCTCATTGTGCACTAAAGCTGGCTGAGGCTAAGAAGTTGATGCTAAAATTTCAAAAGTACTAATGACAGCACTTTTCAACCATGGAAGAAGAGATCCTCCGATAACTTGTTATAGCATCATAAAAATAACCAATAATAATCTAGACCCCCAAAAATACAGCTTGCTTCACAAACTATGTACATCATTACCATATAGCTGCTTCTGAGGACCAAGGCAACAACCCACTGGTACACAGTACTTCGTTCAACAATTGAGGGGAGGGGAAAAGGAATGGTTTGGCTAGGACTCTAAGACAAACCCAACAGGACATGTCATAGGAATTTTAATCTCTCTGAATAAAGATATGACCTAACTCTTTAAGCCAACACTGAAAATTACCCACTTGGCAAAATCCTTGCTAGAAATGTCATCTTTTGGTGTGGGATAAAAGGCTGAGGCTGCTCTGTTGGGATTCTAAACCATGTATGCACAGTTCCTAGCACATCTACCGGGACGCTTATTAGAACACTTTGCTCCACTTGGTTTTTATCCAACTGACACTCATGATTCCATTTCAGGTGTGCATAGAAGAAGCTTAAATCCACCACAATTGTGAGTGAAACCTGAAACACTTAAAGAACCGTTCGTGCCTCAAAATGGGAGGTGGTCACATGTTTCAGGTATCGCCTGTACTTTATATAGCGTTTCAAAATGGAGTCAGGATTAAGCTGAGTCATTCTGACCCATCAGATCTTTTCCACCCTTTTAGTTTACCTCAGAGACTCCTAAGGGGTTTCCCTGCAGGGGTATGGTTACATAATATTTTCCCCACCACAAGGGAAATATAAGACCAGCACAGACCGCGGGTGCTGCCCATCCAAGTGGCTGTGCCATGTTGGCTTTGAACAAGAAAGAACACCAGCAGACACCGCAGGACTCTTATCAACATCCCTTGCTCGTCACCTTGAGATCCATTGTCACTTGTGACATCCATCAGCTGTGATCATCTTACTATCCACTCAACACTGAGGGACTGCCCTAGTGCTCCTCCCTGCGTACTTAAAATTACTCCAAAGGTTGAAGGTCCCAGGCAACCAACAGGAACTTGGAAGAAGGTTAATATAAATGTGCTTAGCATATATGGGTATTGACTTTGGGGAACTGATTGTTAGGGTTTTTAGGGTTTATATTAGTTTACTGTTTATGAGTTCTCTCTCTTTTAAATAAACTGCTCTCTGTTCAGTTTATATACTACTGCTTCCTTTCTTTATTGGCTTGGATAATCGTTGCCAGGTGATAGATACTAGAATGCAGTAACACCCGGGCTAGAGGACTGCTTTTGTTAGGGGTCACAGTGCAGCCTTGTCCATCTTAGATTAAATTCTCCACCTAACAACACCTCACAGCTGTATAGCCCAGGTGTAAGTGTATAATAAAAACAGTTTTCAGTAAGTTTAGACTTTTTATTCTATTTAAGTGGCAAAAAATGTATTATCTGCAGCTGCAAAAGCTTTTTTTAAATGTGGAAAAAAGCTCTCAGTTATCTCCTAATTTGTGAGTGGAGCCACTGGACATTAGTAGAAGAGCTTCCAAATTGCCAGGGTACCTCTTCAATAGAGTACTATAACATGCTCCACAGCATAGGCATGAGAGGTAGCCTGAAATAGCTACGCTGTGTGTTTGAAACGTGCTGTTTATCTCAGAACATTTTTTTGAAATAACGGGCACACTATTTTGGCATCCCTGTACTCCTCATTGCAGGAGGAACAAGGGATGTTTCTAAATACTGCATTATTTTGACATTTGATGCAGTTCAGATAGTGTCAAATGCCAAAATAGCCTATTTCCAAAGAAACTCAAAACCTTTTTAGTAACGGGTGGCCGCAGACTTAGAGTTAAAGCCACAGAAAGAAAGCCACAATAAGAGTAAGTTCTATCTCCTACCCAGCTTTAAATCATTGTCAGCTTGTGTTTTATTTGTGAATTATGCTGCTGAACCTATCAGAATAAAAGAACATATTTATGTTACCTACAGTATATTGTAATAAGTGTAAACCATGTTACCAATAGTGTAATAAACCGGTGGCCTGGTGAGCTCCACCAAAAAAAGAAAGCACAGCTGTGAGCAATGTGGTGAACATCACAGGCTCCATTTAAAATGATACCCAATGCTTTTACTACAAGTTGTAGCCAATGCATCCTACTGGGATTAGTAAAACCATCATAGCTGGCTGTCGCCTGCATAGACATATGTTTCAGGAGGTCGAAGAGTTTGGTATAATATTTGATATGAGAGCTGCAATGCTACTCACTCAATTGCAGCCTTCCATAGCAAAATAGCCAGTTGGTTAGTCACGTTGTTTCTCCAAGCATTCATTATTACAAGAACAGATTTGTTGTGGCTAGTGTGTAATGACTGGCTACATGCAAATATGTTCTGTTCTCACAGCACAACTGATGCCATAACTTCTCTTTCAAATATACAAATTTGGGGCAGGAGGAACATCACTGAGGTGAGGAGAGCATCAGTGGGCAGGGGAGGGTACAGTCCCCCAAAGACCAGCAGCCAGGAGCAAGGGACTGGCATTTCTCTCTCCATCTCCAATAAACTCCAGATCAGCCAGATCCTGAAGGTGAAAGACCAGGGAGATAATACATAAAGATAATGTTGTGTATGCTGTAGATATGGTCAGTTGAGAATCTACAGGTATGTATGTGAAGCCATACTGTACAATCTGTTATAGTTATTTTTTGTATCTATGCGCTCCATGTACAAAAATGCTAAGGGATTAGCTTTGCTAAATTGAGCACTCACATGTTAGAAGGTGTCAAAATTTAGACTTGTGAAACCTTAATTCTGCTTCTTTGCATGTATGCGTTATGTCATGATCTTTAACAATATGAGTGCATAATTAACCATGAGTTAATGTTTGGAAGAACTTAAATTAAAGTTGGCTAAAAAAATCAAGAAAGGGAAATTTTCTACGGACTATTTTCAGTGAAACTTTGCATTTTGTTAAGCCTACTTTCCTTGAATTCTTTTTGCTTTATTTAATTGAAAAATCAAAAATATGTAAGATACCAAAATGTGAAAATTCAATGTTTGCTGCAGAAAATATCAAGCAGCTCTAACATAAATTTGTTGCATAGTTTAAAACAAACAGGTATCAACTCCATTGCTCTTTTATTTAAATGGGGAGGGAAACAGTGAGAAACAGAGATGGGAGCTGTCATTTTTGTCTTACTCTGGATTTGTTAAAATCAATCGCAGTTGTAGAACTGTCTTCTGTGAAACTGTGTATTGGCCCAATAACTGCAGCTTCAAGAGTGTTACTCTATAAAATAATAACTCATTAGTAGATACTGGTTTGAATAAACATTTTAGAGAAATTATAAATGTGCAATTTCACTATGAAATAACGTGTGGTAAAAGTGTATTTGCTGTTTGATTACTAGACATCATGTAATGTTATATGTGACCACTGTAATATAACCATGAATTTACCTTGTTCTCCAGCTATTTTATCCATGGTTCAATGATTAAGACTGTATTTTTATCTCAATTGTTACAAAATCCATGGATTTTTTTACATGTTTTTAAAGCAAAATCCATGACTGACAATTTTAAAATGTTTACATGTAGGTAAACAGATGGTGTAGCAAATAACTTGAACATAACAACAACCATATCGGGTCAGACCAAAAGTCCATCTAGCTCTGTATCCCATTTTCTCACAGTGGCCAGTGCCAGATGCCCCAGAGGGAGCGAACAGAACAGTAATCATCAAGCGATCCTCCCCCGTCACCCATTTCCAGCCTCTGATAAAAAAGAGTCTAGGGCCCCCGCTTTCCTACCCATCCTGGCTAATTAATTTTATAGTTCTCAAAGTTCCTAGTGTAATTGCCCACAGGCAGACTTGAACCTCAGAGCTCTAGAGCTTAGTGCAGGCACCTCTGCAGCTTGAGCTAAAGGCCAGCTGGCTCTCAGCCAAGGCTGTAGAGCCCACTCATTCTTTCTCTGTGAAGTGGCCTAGGTAGCACTACATGGAACAGTTAACCACACATAGATGTATGGGTTACACTAACACAACACCAGCATTATGTAAGATGCTAAGGGTTAGCATGAATTCTCACAAACATCCCAAGGCTTTGATTAACTGCTTCAGACATAATTTTCTGTCAGTTTTGCAGCTAGGTGCCTATATTCCATTGAGTTTCAAAGAGATGTGTCAATGTCCTCCTGAAAATGTCAGCCTACCTATTTACAAGGTGGAGTACTTCCAGACTCCTTTTCCTTTTCTTTTTTTTCCCTTTTTTCAACTCCAATGTCAATTCAGTCTACTGCATGGAGCAGAAACTTGGAATGGAATGAAGAGGACTGTCAAAAAATCTGAATGTTTATCAATAAACTGTCTTCATAAAATCCTCTGGATCCACTGGCCCTACACCATCAACAACCAAAGACCTGTGGCAACTGACTCACCAACTTCCTGCCTAAGAAAAAATCAGGAACAGAAGACAGTGATAGATTGGACATGCCATTAGAAACCATTCACCATTATTGCAAGGCAAGCCTTAAGTTGGAACCCACAAGGAAAAAGGGTGCACAAGAAACACCTGGTGTCGAGACCTGACAGCAGACACTAAAAAGATGGGATACACTTGGTCACAACTGGAAAAGATCACCCAGGACAGGGGACACTGGTGAATGGTCGTCAGTGGCCTATGCTCCAAGGTGTAGGAGTGGAAGAGGCTTGCTACTACTCCTTTTCAATAATGTCTGAGTGAGAGTACAGTGAACGTTGGTGAAGGGCTATGAACAAGTACATGCATGAAGGAGACAATGAACAAATGAACTGAGTGACTGAAGAGAAGGGAAAAGGAAGAAAATGAGAGAAACTGGAAAGGCAAGGAAATGGATAGAGATTAGTGGTATATGATAAATCTTACTCAAGGTGTGTGAGGTAATATCTTTGTTGTTGAATGTAAAATTGTTACTAGCAAAAATGAAATGGATTAGTTCAGAGATGAGTTTGGGGTGGATATTGGAGGGCTGACCATTGTCTTGCAACTATCTGAGGCAGGCAGCTATGCCATAATTAATAGAGATGATGTTGTGTAGGGATGTGTCATCCATGGGGGTAAGGAGGTTATTCTGAGGGAGGTTGTTATTGTTGTCTCAAGGCCAGAGACAACTCCCTAACACCAGTTGCTACAACAAACTCAAAAATGATCCCATACCTAAACTGATCTAGAAATTTAAAGATATCATCAAATCCTTCCCCCCCAAAATTCCAAGATATATGCTACAAACTATGCCCCATGAACCCATCCCAGGGAAATGCTTTGTGCTTTTCAAGATACGCACAAGGGAACCTAAGTAGACCCATCATACCTGGCCACAGCACAACTGGTGAATAATATCAGGACTCAGAAACCATCCTCAAACCCACTCACCACACAAAGGGCCAACTTCCTTCAGGACACACTGAACTTCCTCCAGAAACTCTGCAACATTGAGAACCTCCCTCAAAATGTCATCCTTGACGCTATGAATGCTTCTTTCCCTATAAATAATGATGGAATAGCTTGCCTGTCTCAGGCACTTGCAAGATACTAGAGAACTCTCAGATATGCACCCCAAGCACATTGCTGAGTCATTCATTTCATCCTTATCCATAACAATTTTACATTAAACAATGCTTTGTCTAAACTATGGGAACAGCCATAGGCATTTGGGCGACTCCACAGTAATCCAACCTCTTCATGTGCCACTTTGAAGAGGAGTTTTTGGACAAGTGCACAAAAAACCAATGATATACCTGAGATACACTGATTACATTTTCATCCTTTGGACAGATGGCTTAATCTCCCTCATAGATTTCTATTATGTATCCATCAAACTCTCTGGAACACTGCTACACTAACATTAGCTTCCTGGACACCACAAATCACTTCAAAACAATGAAGCCCTACAGATTACATACAAAACCATGGGTGACCAACCCTGCCCTCAGAGATCCAGCAACCACACCAAACACAACAATAAATCTGTTATCTACAGACAGGCACTGAGATATGACAGAATACGCTCCAAGGAGACAGAATACACTCCAAGGAGAAAGTCTGGAATACACACTTTAAACTCAAAACCACCTTCACAAAACAAGATGACTCCACCAGAGATGGAAACGGCATCATGGAATACCCAAGTATGTCAAGAAAATTAGCTTCAATACCAAAATATAACCCCTCTGACCTCAGACTCCAGTTGACATCTATCATGTCACAATGAGTGTAAACACCACCACTCCATATTTGATGCAGAATCTATCCTTAAGGAAATCTTTCCTGATCTCCACCTGACCCACCTACTTTGGCCTTCAAAGAACCTCTCAACGTCATCATCAGAAGCAAGCTTCCCACAGACCAGGACATACCAACTAACGGAGTTGCTTGCCAGACCCTGTCAAAACAGATGCAAAACTTGCAGCCATAGCACCACTGACAAACATCCATCATAACACACCTTTCATGATCTATGGGTCACGTAGACTTTGTCTACACTAGCTCCCTACTTCAAAGGGAGCATGGTAAGTAAGGTGTCGGGAGATTATTAAGGAAGTGCTGCAGCGCATATGAAGCACTTCAATAAGCTAACTCTTCCCTGTGGCAACTCGGAGTGTTAAACTTCGAAGTGCCGGCTCACGTGCAGACATGGCTAACACACAGTTACTTCAAAGTGCCTGGGCGACTTTGAAGTCCCTTTACTCCTCAAAATTTCATAGTGTGAGCCGGCACTTCAAAGTTTAACACTTCAGAGATGCCATGGGGGAGAATTAGCTTAATGAAGTGCTGCATATGCACTACAGCACTTTATTAATAATCTCCCTACACCTTACTTACCACGCTCCCTTTAAAGTAGGGAGTTAGTGTAGACACTGCCATACTTTCCTATCACTACATACTCCAACAAGTAGGTGGGTGTAACTAGACAGTCACTGTGCTCTTGAATGAACTCATAGCAAAATGATAAAAAGACAAAAACAACGTATTATCCTGTGTGTGAACATTTTTTTCACAAAGAGATCACTTTTAACTGACAAATCAGTCTTCATCCTCAACTTAAACCTGAACACCACCTTCAAAAAATGAGCATGGGATCTTAAATTCATAATCTGTTACTGTTCTTTTTGTCCTATGTCTTCAGGGGTGGAGTATTTCACTTTGAACAGTCCCTTAGAGCAGTGGATCTCAACCTTTCCAGACTACTGCACCTCCTTCAGAAGTCTGATTTGTCCTGCATTCCTCCACATTTCATTTCAACTAAAAAAATACTTGCTTACAAAAATAAAACATAAAAATATAAAGAGAAAAAAGGAAACACTGAAACATTGCTTATGTTCTCATTTTCACCATATTATTATAAAATCAATCCACTGGAATATAAATATGGTACCACATTTCAGAGCATATTATATATAGCAGTATAAACAAGTTATTTTCTATATGAAATTTTAGTGGGTACTAACTTTGCTATTGCTTTTTAAATGTAGCCTGTTGTAAAACTAGGCAAATATCTGGCTGAGTTGATGTAAAACTCTGAAAGACCTATGTCTAGCCCAAGTGGTACATGCAATCCTGGTTGAGAATCCGTACTTTAGAAAATGTGCTAACTAGTTAAACTAAACTATCAGTTCAATCTTCGACTTAACTCTAACACGCTTAGGACCTTTGCCAGAAGAGCTAGGTGTCTCTCACCAACAGAAGTTGGCCCAGTAAAAGATAAGTCAGGGATAGTGCTTGGTCCTGCCAAGAGGGCAGGGGACTGGACTCAATGATGTCCCAAGGTCCCTTCCAGTTTCATCAGATGTGTATGTGTATCTCCATATACTACCTCTCTCACCCTGTCTTGCTATGCTTTAAATACACCAATGCAGCCGTCTGCTGTAAGTGCTCTTTGGGTGTGTATGAAAACAAGAGAACTCTGCAAAATACCTATGGGAAAGTCATTTGAAATAGAGCAAGGCAGTGTATTATGTTCAAATTTGGATTCACTTAAACCTTTGGGATTAAAAATGGAGCATTCCATTTGGCCTCAATAAATGTAAAGTTTAACTTTTCAGTCAAATGTATGATATTACTAGCACCAATCACTCAAAATCATAGCTAGTTCCCCAGTGATTAGGAGATTGGTTTAAAAATAAGATAAAAATAAACATACATTTGGGACTCTTTTCATTTGCTTTCTGGCCTCTGAGCCTTTAGGCTATACTCACTTCACATTTTCATGTTCTTCTAATGCAAATATGAGGGCTACTAAATTTCTTTTTTAAGAAAACAAACACAGATTGTCAGTTTCTTGCTTCCAGCTGCTGGGGCTTTAGGAAAAGACAATGATTTCAACATTTCCAAGGCAATTGCAAGAGTTATTAACAATGTATTTATTTGCACAGAAGGAATTACAAGACTTGGGAACTGCAGGATGGGGCCAATGACTCAAGTTTTCAGTTTGGCTGGTTGCTAGTGGCAGGTCATCTACTGCCCTCTTTAAAAATAAATGTTAAGTTACAAGTAAAGCACCCAGAGCATAAGGATTGATGACACTCATAACAATAGAAGTCTGGCATAGCTGAGTGAAATTGTGATGCTGGGATAAAAAGAACGAGAAGAAGTTGACGATTTTCTTTCACACATGTGCTCTTTAAGGAATAGAGAGCAAATTATTTAGTAAATGCACAGCAGAGGAAAAAATATTTATTACAAAGCATCAGCGTGGTAGGAGACTTGGCTATTCTAATATTAATATCTTCGTGCAGTGCTCCATCCCCACAAACTAATTTTGTGAATCCCAAATATTCTCTCAGTCTCTCACTCTTCATGGAGTTTGTCTCTCTCTACCCTGGGTTTTAGTTAAGGGCATAGCCAGTATTTGATCTCCAAGTTACTGACTCTCCATGAAGTCAGTGGGAAAAGAAGGTGCTCAGCACTCAGCAGGGGACAGTCAACAACGGGAAGAAGTTACAGTGAGGGAAATGTAGCCCAGAAGTTATAAGAAAAGCCAAAATGTAACAGCTGTTACCACAGATCCTTTCTGTTTTCAGGATAAGTATCAATTACATGGATTTCAGATAGCGTGGTGGTAGTAACTGTTGGCAAATGCTAATTTATTTCACAAGGGCACTTTGCCCTAGGTATGGGAGAGCAGGGGCATCAATTGCTAGTGGGCAAGGAGAACAGTGTCCTTCCCTGACTTCAGTTGACCCTCCCCCATTTTTCATAGACCTGACCCTCACTGCCCATACCAACTTCACAAGGTTTAATTAAAGAATACATATTCTTTCTAATGGGGTGACCGAGAGGGGGACAGCGCCACTTGGGCAATGCACTTGCTCCAAACACTAGCCCAGGCAATGCGGCGCGTAAGAGGGTGCCAAATGGAGAGGTCATTCCTTCCTTGCTGAAAGCATGGAAACAACATGGGAAGTGGCAGTTAGGGGTTACAAACCCTCCTCAACTGGTGAACAGGAGGATGCCACGGGTCACTTTCATTGGTGGGAACAGTCATCGCAGTCCACTGGTCAGCTACTGCCTACCTCAAGCTGGGCAGCCCCCAGTCAATAAAGTGTTGACCCACCACATCTGCCTTCCTCATTGGGTGCATGGGAATATAGCAAAAAATAGAAAGTAGATGTAAATGATGTACCTGCCAAAAAACAAAATAATAAACCAAATTGTCTCTGGGTTGGTAGCTGGAATGTGCAGACCATGTGTCCAGGCCTTGAATCTGCCCATGACCTTATGAACACTGACTTCAACCACAGATCAACAGCTATACAAATGGAACATTGATATCACTGCTCTCCTGCAAAACCAGGCTGGCAGATGCTGGGTCAGTGAAAGAAACCAACTACACTTTATTCTGGAACACTGTCCCTACGTAGGTGGATTTGCTGTTCAGAACAATCTGCTGAAATCTATCAATACACCCACAGCTGAATCGGAACGTATTATATCCCTGAAGCTCTGCACCAAGTCAGGAAATGTCAACATCATCAGTGCTTATGCACCCACATTGGCATCACGCACCGAAGACAAGGACCACTTTTATTATTATCTTCGGAAAGTTATTGAATTCTTTCCAACTGACAAACAACTGTACATCCTTGGTGACTTCAATGCAAGAGTTGGATGCAACCATCAGTTCTGACCCATCTGCCTCAGTCATCATGGTATTGGGTAAATGAACAAAAATGGTCAAAGGCTTCTTGAATTCAGCTCTCAGAATCAGATCTGCATCACTAACAATTTCTTTAACTTGAAAGAGTGTCGCAAGGTTTCATGGCACCACCCCAGATCCGGTCACTGGCATCAACTTGACCTTGTACTGATATGCAGGAAATGTCTCAATGGTGTCAAAATTACACGCATGTATCACAGCACAGATTGTGACCCTGATCACTCCGTGATCATCAGCAGAGTGAAAATCATCCCAAAAGAAACTCTATATGACAAAGGAATGCAATATGCCAAAAATCAATACCCTAAATACCAGAGATGCGCTGAAATGCTCTCTCTTTGCAGATGATCTCACTAGCAAAATGGAACATAAACCTGACCAACAAACTGTTGATGAAACATGGTCCATGCTGACAGGTGCAATATATGAATGCACCAATCTGACTTTGGAACATGTAAGTTCTCTAACAAAGACTGGATCAATGAAGATGCTGACACTCTTAGGCCTCTTCTTGAAGAAAAACACAAAGCACATCTGAACAACATAAAGAACTCATCTCAAAGCACAAGAAATCATCTTTGACAAGCAAGATCTGTTCTTCAGAGAGAATCTAGGCAGTGTGCAAAAAATCATTGGGCCAATCTATGTTATAATATTAAAACAGCATCTGATTTGGGCAACCTGAAAACTACATATGATGGACTGAAGAAAGCACCTGGACCAGCCATTACTGATGTCACCCCACTGAAGCATTTAAATGGACAGGTGATCACAAACAAAAAGTTGCAGATGTGCAGATGGCTGGAACACTACTCGTCTTTTTTCCCCATGAGCATACAACACAGCCTGAACCTGAACTTGACAACCTCATCCCAACTCTTCCAGAAATGTCTGAGCTAGATGCAGAGCCTACAGATGAGGAACTTTCTCAAGCTCTTGATACTCTCTCCAGTTAAAACAACACTAGGAAATGTCAGAACCTCAGCTGAAGTCCTGAAGGCAAACAAGGCTGTGCTCTTCCCCCTCCTCTATGATTTACTTCTAAAATGTTGCAGAGAAGGAGACATCCCACATGACATGAAGAATGCAAACATCACCACTCTCTCTAAAAGCAAAGGTGACAAGGGTGACTGCAACAACTACAGAGGCCTCTTGTTACTGAGTACCACAGGCAAAGCATTTGCTTGGGTCGTTCTCAAACACCTGCTAAAACTCACAGACCGAGTCTATCCAGAAATACAATGTGGCTTCAGGGCTGGCAGGTCAACAATGGACACAATTTTCTCACTTTGACAACTACAGAAAAAATTCAGAGAACAAGGAAAGCTGTTATTCATAGCATTTGTGGACTTAAAGGCATTTGATACAGGTAGTAGATCAGGACTATACAGAGTATTAAGCAGGAGTGGCTGCCCATCAACTCTACTGAAACTCATAACATCCCTTCACGAAAACACGAAAGCAACAGTGCAATATGATGGATCTACATTGGAACCATTTGCAATGAGCAGCAGAGTCAAACAAGGGTGTGCTCTTGCCCTTACCCTCTTTGGCATATTCTTCTCAGTTCCATTAAATTGCGCATTTCAAAATTCACACAGTGATGTATTTCTCCACACTAGATTATATGGCTCTCTCTACAACCTGGCAAGACTCAAGGCCAAAATTAAGGTCAAGAAAGTCCTCATTAGGGAATTCCTCTTCACAGATGATGTAGCTCTGGTCTCTGGTAATGAAGGCTTGCTACAGTTACGGACAGATTCTCTATCGAGAGCCTGCAAGTTGTTTTCCCTTGACATAAGCGTGAAGAAAACTGTTGTATTCACTCAAGGTATATCTCAGCAACCCAATGTCATTCTGGATAACATATGGTCATCCAGATAAGATGTGGTTCAATAATTCCCTTACCGTGGATCTACTGTCACCACAAACCTATCCATGGAAAAAGAACAGAACATCAGAATTGGGAAGGCAGCTACTATCTTTGGCAGTCGTATAAAATGAGCATGGAACAATCCTAACCTGACAGTGAATACAAAGATACTAATCTACCAGGCGTGTGTATTGAGTATCCTGCTATACAGTTCTTAGGTATGGACCATCTACTCGAACCAGGAGAAAAAACTGAACAGCTTCCATCTTCACTGTCTCCACAGAATTATGAATATCAAATGGCAAGATACAGTTTCAAATGCAGATGCCCTGTCAAGATCTGGCATACCCAGCCTCGTAGCAATCCTCAACAGCAGAAGACTACGATGGCTTGGTCATGTGAGCAGAATGCGTGACGAATGTCTTTCCAAAGAAATCCTCTTCAGTGAACTGTCATGTGGTTGAGAACAAGACAACGACCAAAGCTAAGATTCAAGGATACATGCAAAAACGTCATGAAAAACTTCAACATACATCCAAAATCCTGGGAATTTACATCATCAGATCGAAATTCCTGGCAATGATTGCTACAATGTGGCACATCATCCTTCAATAGTATATGTGCAAGCCACACAAAAGAACTTTGTCTTAGAAGGAAAAACTCTCAGACTCAAGAATTCAGAAATAGACTGACCTGCGGTTATTGCAATCAACTGCACAAATCAGATGGATAAGCCACAAGAGAAGCTGCAGACTCAAACACTGCCCATAGAGTCTCACAGCCGCTGCTAACCACCATCTCTCAAGATGAAAAGGGGCCATAACAATAACAATTCTTTATAAACGACAGAACTTTCCCAGCACGATCACCCACCTTTCTGGAAGGACACTCCTAACTATGCAACAGTGCGTCTCTGGGGGAAGTCTATCAGCATAATTTCACACAAAATAAAAAGTAATAGCAGTGTGGGGGCAATAAAATTCCCATTAGAAATACTGGACGTGAAAGCCACCATTGTCTTTGGTGACATCCATAGGACAGTATCAGAGGGATAGCCATGTTAGTCTGCATCCGCAAAAATTGAGAAGTCCTGTGACACCTGATAGACTAACAGCTCTATTGGAACATAACCTTTTGTAGGCAAAGATCCACTTTGTCAGATGAATGGAGTGGAAATTCCAGAGGCCGATATAAAATACACAGGCATATGAAAAGAACTGAGTTACCAATCAAGAGGAAGGCCAGAGATAACAAGGTCAATTCAGTTGGGGGGGATGTGGCACACTCCCAGCAGCTGATGTGGAGGTGTCAACACCAAGAGCCGAAAGACTGCTTTTGTAGTTTGCCCAGTCTTTCTTCAATCTTAAATTGATGGTGTCAAATTTGCAAATAAAATGTAGCTCTGCAGTTTCTCTTTGGAGCCTGTTTTTGAAGTTTTTTTTGTTTGATTGTTTTTTTGTTGTTGTTGTAGGATGGCTACTTTTAAATCTGTTACTGAGTATCCAGGGAGAGTGAGGTGTTCTCTGACAGGTTTTTTGTATGTTATCATTCCTGATATCTGATTTGTGCCCGTTTATTCTTTTAGGTAGAGACTGTCCAGCTAGGCACATGTGTATGGGAGAGGGCCATTGCTGGAAAATGATGGCACATATTACATTAATATACGTGCATGTGAATGAGCCCCTGATGGTGTGGTTGATGTGGTTAGTTCCTGTCATGGTGTCGCTGGTATAGCTATGGGAGCAGAGTTGGCACTGAGGTTTGTTTTGGGGATTGGTTCCTGAGCTAGAGTTACTGTGGTGTGGTGCATAGTTGCTGGTGAGAATATGCTTTGGGCTGTAGGTAAGGACTCGCCTGCCTCCCAAGGTCTGTGAGAGTGAGGGATCGTTGTCCAGAATGGAGTGTAGATCACAATGATGTGCTGGAAAGGTTTCAGTTGGGGGCTGTAGGTGATGGCCAGTGGTGTTCTGTTATTTTCCTTGTTGGGCCGGTCTTGTAGCAGGTAGCTTCTGGCTCTGTCAACTTGTTTCCTCACTTCCTCAGGTGGGTATTGTACATTCAGGAATGGCTGGTAAAGATAGTGTAGGTGTTTATCTGAGGAATTGGAGCAAATGTGGTTGTAACTTAATGCCTGGATGTAGACAATGAATTATGTGGTGAGTGTATCCATAGAGAACGTATTTTTAGCAGGTATTATCCTAATAGGTTGCTACTTTTTGTTATAGATAATACATAGAACACATTTATCCATACCAGGAACAGCGATTATTGTCTCCATGGGTCCTCATGAGATGCACTGGAAATTCTATCAAAAAGATCTAGCAGTCTCTGTGCCTTGATCTTTTGCTGCCTAGCTTGAGACACTCCAAGGGGCTCTGATTTTAAGGGGTACTCAAGTTATCTGCCCCACACCCCCAAATCAGCAGTGAAAAATCTTACCATTGTCACAGTTTACAGATAGTGTGGTGGAAAAGACAGGTAAAAGATCTGTGGACAATTCCTTTAAATTCAAATATTTAATGATGCATAAATACACCATTCCCTTTACAAGGTGCAAATAAGTATGTGCAATTACATGCTAATTACTTACCATTTAATTACTGTGTAAATACATCTATGTAAAAAGATAATCAGATGGTTACTTGTGCAGTGTAAATTAATTGATAGGAGATTTACAGTTGCAAATTAGGGTGATTACACTTTGAGTACTATGTTAGATGTTAAGTATATTGCGGAATTAATCGCTTCTCTTTATTTCAACATTTCATTGTATTGTGCATTGAACATGACAGTCCATGCCTTGTATTAAGGTGGCACAGAGGGGACAGATGACAATATTTTTGGAGCTGACACATTCACATTTTGATAGTATTTCCACCATAATTACCCTGAATAATTTCTGTAATTATCTGTTACATTCTCGGTGCTGCTGGCAACAGGCAACTGTTACGTTTTCATTTAGAAAGAAAATTTCTGCAACCTTATCTTTAACTTTCATTTCAGATTCCTTCATCCAGTACTCAATTTCATTTCACTTATGTGGCCGTCTGCAGCTATCAACCAATTGTGTGCAATGTTATGCCTCCAAAATGCTGCTTTGACCTGTATTTCTTTCATTATTTCCCCAGCTTGCAGTAAAAAGGAAGTGCAATCTCTACATAAAAAAGTGGATGGTTGTTTTTACTGCTTACTAGAAGTGGATTGTCCCCTTTTTAAACATTTATTTGTTTCTGTGTTATTTCTGAATGTCTGCATGTTGTGTCAGATGCTTGCTAGATAAAGGATGCCTGCAGTAGCTGCTTGTTGATGTCCTATTGACTTCTGTTTGAGGCTGAAGGTGTTTCTCATTACTTTCTTATAATACAGTGAGGATACCAATTTAGCCACACTGACCTTGTAATGATGTTTATTTCTTCTTCTATTAGTGCCTGTGCTGAGCATAGCTCTTATTACTCAATTACACCTGTGTTTTGTTGCTTTCTGGATTACATGACACAGCTAGTACATGCTTTTTGCAACCCTGCGTTTGTTCGATTTCTGAAATCTGAATTCTTTCCCCTTCCCACCCCCCCCCCATATAAAGGAATTTGTGACATAGTAATCACTAGGAGTTTAAGATACAGTTTATTTAGGGTATACAACTTGTCTTAAAAATGTGCCTGGATGTTAAAAATATAATGTATTGAGTGGCCATTTATATATAATTTCCTGACGGTACATGGTAAAGCAATATACTGCCTGATATAAGTATGGGCTGACCGTCCCTACTCCAGCACGCTCTAGCAACATCCCTAGTCCAGCATAATTTTAGTTAGCCACATATCTCCTTATTGTGGGTGTAGCCAAAATTTCCCACAGCTCCATAAAGTTTGTTTACAGTCACCAGTCATGGCTCTCAGTGTTCTGTGCTGCTATTCAACTGTAAAGCTGTAATTTACCCATAAATGTCTTCTAACATCCAACTAAGCCATGGAAATGTTGGTAATTCTGCTAGACAAATGCTGCTGGTTCAGCAAATTCTCTCATTCTGCCAGACAAGAGGCTCAACCTGTAGCGACCATCATCATATACAGCATTGATAATCCTCAAGTCATTCAGTCTTCAAGCATTATTACTTTCTATTATTTGTATTACTGAAGCAACTAAGATCTCTAGTTATGGACCAGGACCTCATTGTGCTAGGCACTATAGAGACACAGAACTAAAACTTCACTTTTATGCATTTGTATATGGCAGGTGGTGAAGAATTCATTGCCTAGGCAGTGCCTGTTTGATCATTTGTCACACATGGACTATTTAGTATCAGAGGGGTAGCCATGTTAGTCTGGATCTGTAACAGCAACGAAGGGTCCCGTGGCACCTTATAGACTAACAGAAAAGTTTTGAGCATGAGCTTTCGTGAGCACAGACTCACTTCATCAGATGCTGGTCATGATTTCCATGACCAGCATCTGATGAAGTGAGTCTGTGCTCACGAAAGCTCATGCTCAAAACTTTTCTGTTAGTCTATAAGGTGCCACGGGACCCTTCATTGCATGGACTATTTAGGAATTTATCCAAACAGAAGCTAGAATGTTGTGTTCCAAGCTGTGCAAAAAATTAAGTTAACATTTAAATTAAAAATATTTCCAGTATTAGAAATTAAGGCCTGATTCTTCAAAACAGACTGACACAGAAATACATTGACTTCATTTCTCATTGGGCTAGGACCAGAAGGGTGTTACATTTTAAACATAAATAGTTAAAAAAAAGAGTGTTTAGAAGCATTCAACAGTGGTTTAACTTGGCTCCCACAGAACCCAGTCTAATGTTGAGGGATCTTCTAATTTCATCCTTAGGATCTGGGGAGGGATCAGCCATTACATAAACTAAAGAGGTATAGTACTTAAATGTATGCTCTTCTTTTCCCCTTAAAAAGCACAGAAACTCAAATGGTATGTTCATTGTCCTATAATGTTGGTGTGAGCTTTGCAGAACCAGCACACTTACTTACTAGTGTTTACTAGATAGTTTTGACTTTGGAAGGAACTTCCAAGTTGAAACATTCAGGAATCTCTGTACCAGGGTGATAATTCTATTCAACTGCAGGAAGTTTATACAAAAATGAGATGCTTCACAGGTATTTACTTCTGTGTGGTGCAGTTAAAGAACTATCATATTGAATCCACTTCGTATTGATACATTTTTTGTGTTTCATTACTGAACACTTAAAAATAGAAAGCAAAACACTAATTCAGGGTGCATTAAAGGTCTAAAATAATTTATGAGACTAATATAGCTAATTATGGTTGCTTCTTGCATTATTTTGTTTATGGCTTCCTTATTCCACTACTGACCACAGAGTTTCAATGCATTTATTTATTTATTTATTTATTTGGCTAAAACTTAGTATCCACAATAATAAGGGCAGCAACTAACACTTGACGGAATGTCTGACAACTTTTTTGTGAACCTCCCACCACATCTTCAAATTGTTTGCCATTGAACACTTCTCAGTTACCCCAATTAGTCTTCATCACTATTGTAAAGCCGTGCCTTTCATTAACTGCATTTAATTTCCATGTCGCCAGAAATCCACTTAACACAAGTGGATCCACTGTTACTTACTCAACATATTGAATGAATATACCTGTTCATATAATATTCCACAGGTACCAAGCAACCTCCTCTTGCATCTTGCTTCCAAAAAGCCAAACAAAAAATAATGAAAATGGAAAGCCACCCTAAAATCCTCAACATGAAGTTACAATTGAAAAAGATATTCTACAAAAGAGCGTAGCCCAGGCACATCTATCTGCCAGTGAATCATAGAAGAAATCTGATGAAGCTGCAAGACATAGGATATTCAAGTTGCCAACCCTGCAAACATAGCTGATGCTTCTGAAGTAAAAGATAAGAAATGGTTTTGACTCTGACTCTATCAACACTAACATAAAAGTTAGCTAACAATTGTGTTGATATGGCAGACGAAAGAATCCAGTTGGTTCTCTCTCCTGTAGTGGTGCTGGCTTTGCAAGGCTAACACAAATACTTCCTTCTTGCACAACTGTTACATACCTCACTTCTGCTCATAACTCACTTTAAAAGGTACCGGATCCATTTTGTACCTTGAACCATACCCACAGGGACCCATGACAATTTCAGTGTTTTTAGACTACAGGGCATTCAGACTGGCCTGCCTTTGCGTGGAAGTTATAGGTCACAAACAACCCTCTGCCTCATGTGTTTATTTAACACAGGGCAACAATGATGAGCAACATGCTCCCTGCACACAGGGAGCAGAATACTTCAGATCAGTGTTTCTCAAACTTTATATATGAAGTACCTCTTTTAAAATAAGTGATAGTAAAAGTAAAATAAGTAATATATATAAGCACCCCCAGACTTCTCTTGTGTACCACAGGTTGAAAAACATGGTCCTAAGGTAATCTGAGGACTTGAGCAAGTGTCATTCAATATTTCCAGATTGCTGTGCCCTTTTCAGGAGTCAGGTTTGTTTTGCATACCACCAAGTTACACCTCACTTAAAAAACTACTTACTCATAAAAAGATGCAAAAATATTACAGAAGACTACTACTGACATCTTGCTGACTTTCTATGATCTTATTACCAAATAAATGAATTGGAATAGAAATATTGTACTTACGTTTCAGCATAAGGCATATGAAGCAGTAGAAATAAGTCACTGTCTGAATGAACTGTACTTGAACTGATTGTACTGACTTATTGACTTTACTAGTGTTTTTATGTAGCCTGATGTAAAACTTGGCAAATATGTGAATGAGTTGATGTGCCTCTGGAAGACCTTGGTGTACCCCTAAGGGTACACATATCTCAAAGGGTACACATACTCCTGGCTGAGAAACACTGCTTTAGATGGACAGCATCATTAGGACTCCCCTATGGAGTAGACAATATTAATGTTTATGTGTCTTTTGAAGCATATGTTTTTAGAAGAAACAAGGAATGAGATAGCAGAGCCACTGTAGACCAAGTTGAAGTTGAGAAATCTGTTGGGAGCATGTAGTTCAGTCACAAAGAAAAAATTTTTCTCTACGTAAAAGAATAAATGCACACAAATCAGACATCAGAAATGGCAATATACAAAAACCCATAGGAGAGCACTTCAATCTCCCAGGACACACAGTAGCAGATTTAAAAGTAGCTATCCTGCAGCAAAGAAATTTCAAGAACAGACTCCAAAGAGAAATTGCTGAGCTACAATTCATCTGCAAATTCAATACCCTCAGCTCAGGATTAAACAAAGACTGTGAATGGCTGGCTAAATACAAAAGCAGCTTCCCCTCTCTTGGAGTTCACACCTCCAGATCTACTGATGACAATACAACTCAGCCTGCCTGCCTGAGCTAACCTCGTTATCCCCAGCCTTGCTCTGGCCTATTTATACCTGGCCTTGCAGATTTCCAGGACCAGCATCTGAAGAAGTGAGTTAACTTACGAAAGCTCATGCTCTAAACTTTTCTGTTAGTCTATAAGGTGCCACAGGACCCTTCGTTGCTACTACAGATCCAGACTAACACGGCTACCCCTCTGATAAAGAAAAAAATGGCAGCACTGTGAATCGTAAGTCATTTAACTAGCAAAAGCATGGCACCCGAAGGTTAAACATGCATGAGCGTAAGGCTTGTTAACAGTATGACTACACTAATTGAGGGAACCATCATGCTGTACCAAATTGACCTTATTATTGTCCAGATTAAAAAAGGTCAAAGCTGAGTGATGACAGCCACAGCTTTCAAGAGAGCTTCCAAACAATAATGTGATATTTTACCAACATGCAGAGATATTTCACACTGCAGTCACTCCTACTGGCACCCATCATATGAAGGCTGTACAATAACCCTCTCAGAGATGGTCTACTGTCAGGATCATTAAAATGCATGGCATTCTTTGCTTGTTATCACATCAGTGGTGCATAGGAGTGTGATATCTGTAATAGCAAAGGCACTGGCTCCAATCTTCTTACTCCTCTGGGATACCTTTGCTACATCAGAATTGAACAAACTTATTTCATAAATGGGAATAAACCAGGTGTGCACGTCTCCAGTTGGCAAGTTTTACTAGGAAATGAAACACAGGAAAGCATACAAGTAGCTGTTTTACTTAATCTCACTTGAACTCACTGTAGGATTATTCCAGTTGCAATTTATTTGTGTATGGGTAAAATAAAGTTTCTTTTTTAAGAAAGGACAATCATCTTCCATCTGTAACGTCTATTATTTTCCTGGCAGATGAAAATATCAAATAAAAAACAGGAATTGATCTCTGTCATGGTGAGATAAGAAAATATCTGAAATCATTCAGTGACAGGAAGCAAAACAAAAGGGGCTAAATGTGTTTGGCTATTTTTCTAGCTATTCACCAGACCAGTGATATTAAACAGAACAGAGAACCTGAGAAAGGAGATTACAGTCAATTTCAAGGTAAGTAAGGGGGATTTTTTTCCATTCTACTTGCAGGCATTGCACAACCAAAAGAAAAGGCTGACTGGTGATGACAGAGCAACTGCATTCTGCATATCAAGCAAACACTTTTGAGAGGGGGAAAAAGCTATATTGAGCAGCATTCACATGGAGCCTGAAAACACTGAAATCATTTGAAATAAAATGGAGACCTTTTAAAATTAGTTAGCAGATAGCCCCTACAAATCCTAACAGCAGTATTTATTGTACATGCATTTGAACAGATATTTGGAAAAGGAGAAGAATAAAGTTATGTGCACATCAAACAATCTTAAAGACACTACTCATGCCTAATTAATGCATTTGAAGGTCAGAGAGTGGATAAATTTGCTTCAGTTTACATATATATCAACAAGCCACATGAGAATTTCAAACCCTAAGGAGCCAAAATAGGTGTGGGTAATCAGTGTGAACCCCCTTGTGATTTGGTGTTGCACTATGAGGAAGCTCTACCTTAATTTTACTCATCTGGGGCAGCAACCAGTTCACTTTTTGAGCCCAGAATAAGGAGAAGTCAAAAACGTATTAACAAAATAGGAGGTCCTCTTTTTCATAAGCCTCTAGTACAGGAGCAATTATAGTTTAATAAGTTTCTGACCTCAAGACCCTGGTTCAGAGCCCCCAGACAACAGCTATAACACCAAGTCTCAGTCTGTCTAGACTAGTTCCCCTGGAACCTCAGAAAAGCCACTGCAGCCAGAAAGGCTTCCACTCCTTTCTCCCTCAGCTTCCTTCTTCTCTTTGGGCAGCCCAGCCCTAGTACATGGCCTCCTTACACCAGCTGTCCAAACCACAGGCTCCAGCGTGTCCCTTAAAGGGATAGTACAGCCCTTCACAGGGCTTTCAAAATATAATCTACCCAGATCCCAGCCACCCCCAAAATTATATATAGAAATTCAGGGTCATATAGATAGCTAATGCCACAACTTGAAAACATGGGAAGGAGTTACAGAAAATAGGTGGTTTATATATAATTACAGAAAGAAATTTGAATTCTACTCTTTGACACCTGAAGGTGCACTGCTGTCAACCTTCGCTGAACCTAAAACCAGTTTTCAAAATTAACCGTATATTTGGTATGTTAATGGTATCTTCCTAAACGTCCCAAGGAAGAACAGTTGCCCATTAGGCTAGGTGAATAAAGAAACAGATTGTCCTTTCCCCTAGAGAGTTTAGAATCTACATACACAAGTAACAAATTTTACCAGAAAAAGAAAACAGAGGTACACATAGGTGAACTGATTTGCCCATGATCATAACGCAGATCCAATTGTAAAATCAGGAATAGAACCTAGGCCTTCTGACTCAAGTAGTTATACCATTAAACCACACTATCTTCCTGTGTGAATGAGTCAATGCTGTTGTACGGAAAAAACTGCTGAGCAGTTATTGCAGCGAAAGATGCCTTTGAGAGCAACTTCTTTCAAAGAAGTGATTTTAGAGATTGCTGGCTATCAGGAAATCATGCTAAAATTGTTCGAAAGTCTACAGTAAAGGAAAGTACAGAAGCTCATCACTGACAAGCATCACTTTTCTGAAAAAGCAGTATGCTTTTTGTGTGAAGGTTAGAGCACTACAGGCCTGATGTTATCTTAAAAGCAGGCCCTTGAAAACAACTGGGAGCATGCCAAGGAGATACACATGCTCTTCATGGATTTTTAAAAGATACAGAGGCAGATAGCAAGAGACAAATTATGAGTGATGCTTCAGTATGATGCAATGCAGGACAAGCTACTGCAGCCTAGCAAATCCCTTTGCAAAATGAGTGAAAGCTTCAATTAGGCCTCTCTTTTTCTTATTTGCTCTATTCTATTTGTAATACCAATGGACCCCAGTCGTCAGTAGAAGGGATCAAACCTCCAACCATAGCGGCTAAAGCACTGTGTGCTACCACATGAGCGAAGGGCCAGCTGGCTCTGAACCTAGGCTGTAGAGGAATGACTAACATGTGGGCTCAAGGCTTCTGGGGTTACATATTGAGTATATGTACTCAGGAAAAATTTTTGGTTTATACACAGTTGTTCAACTTGACTCAATTATACTCATTTCAGTGAAACAACAACAAAATATGCCATATAATTTACAAAATATGTTGCCAATAATTAGGAGGAATTACGTGAAAAGAATGTTTTCCTCCAGGGAAATCATCAGGTATTGGCATTTTGCATTAAAAACACCAGCAGTACACCCAGGGTACTGCCAGAAGAGAAATAATAAGAAAGGTTAATGTGTCTGTCTTAATGATAGTCTGGCAGAGGGATAAATACTAATGCAAGTAAACTAAACACTGAACAATGATTTCTGAAGTTATACAATTGACTGTATTCCCAGAATTAAACTGTGCATATTATTAAGATGCAGATAGCTAGGGTTTCTAATAACAAAATGCTAGATAGGGAGGCTTTGAGAGAGGCACTGCCTAAATCTCTCAGCCTCATGAATGAAACTTCCACATATCTTGTCAATTGGGGATTACAATAAACCCTCAAGAAGCATGATTTCAATTTGTGCTTAACTTGCAATAACGCGAGTTAAGTGCAAATCGAAACTGCCTCCCCTCCAGCCCCCCGGCTCTCCCAGCTGGGCAGCCTGGCACATAGACAACTCCTTGCAGCACTGTTTCTCCCAGCTGGGAGAAACCAGGGGCTGCATGGCTGCCCTGCCCCCACTAACTCCTGCTGTGGGAAGCCAGCAGCTGGATCTGGCAGCTACACTGCTTCTCCCAGCCAGGGTATACAGGTGCCTGGAATGATGGCAGAGCACTGCAGAAACTCCAGCTGCCCACTCCCCCAGCCAGAGAAATTCCAGGCATCTCCCCAATCCCCATCCCTAATTTACATGAAATTTGATTTACGCAGAGGTTACCCAGAATGCAACCGCCATGTAAATTTAGGGATTACTGTATGATGCAATACAGTAAGGTCTCAGAGTACGTGAATCCAGAGTATATGACCCTGCTCTTACACAGCTGCGTACCAAACCCTCAAAATGCATGATTTTGAGTTGCATCTAACTCACATTAATATGAGTTAAAAGCAACTCAAAATCCCGCTCCCCTACGGATCTGGTTCAGCCCCCCTGCCCCACTCGCCACCCACCCACAGCTTTGGTTCACTCCCCTACTGGGGGGGTGGCTCCTTCCAGCTGCAACCAAGCCCTGGGGAAGGAAGCAGCAGCTGCAGGTGCCCCCCATCCGGAGCCCCAAGGAAGCGGCAGCTGTGGATTCTGCCTGCTTGGAGAGCCCCAGAACCTCAGGGGAGCAGTGGCTGTGGGTGGTCCTGGCCCTGGAGCCCAGGGGAAGCAACAGACACAGGTGCTACTGGCCCCGGACCTCTGGGGAAGCCACAGCCATGGGCACTCCCAGCCCCACTTCAAACCCTCCCTGCGCAGGCTCTGGTTCAACCTCCCCCCGGTCCCCCTACAACCCTAACCTTAACCCCAGGCTTAACTCCCCTGCCCCCACCATAGCCCCGACCCACCTCCAGGCTTAACCCTCCTCAACTGCCCCCCCAACCCCAAGACTTACCATTCGAAAAGGAGCTCCAGGTGCTCCTGTTGCTTCCCCAGCTACAGAACCTGCATTCCGCTGGGGAAAAAGCTGACCCTACTTACACAAAGATCAGGTTACATGAGTGTATGTGGGACCATAACCCTTGTGTAAATAGGGGGTCTACTGTATGCTGTGTTGCTCGGGCATGGTACTGATTCAGTTACTGCTATGACTCGAAAAGTTATCCAGAAAAATGTGTGATTGAACAACAGGCAACAAAATTCAACATTAAAATGAATTATTAAAATGTTGGAAGCTATTTTGAAGGGATATTCACAAAGGCACTGGAACAGACTCTACTTATTGTCTGGCTACACGGACAGAAGGACAGGAGACACTGGGGAAGACTGAATTAGTCCACAACTTTCTTACTGGATGCCTGGGATTATTGGGGAGATAAAAGTTTACAGTACAGCTAACTTCATGATCATTTCAGCATTTTCTCTGAGGCTTCCACCAGTCCCCTTCTGTCTGCACTAGTCCCAAGCCAAACCTTTTCTGGGACCTTACCATCCTTGAATGAGAGTTGAGGTGTACTATAAAGGAAGCATGTGGAAGAGCTGTCGCCTTGCCATGCCAGTCATAGGTCCTTCAAGTCCTTCCTTACTGCTCTTCCACTGCTTTAAAAACACATCCTTCAAGTCCTTTCCTGATCCAAGTATATGATCAGTTGTGCCCTTTCCTATGCAGCACCACCAGTAGACATCCTCGCCACACTTACAAAATGAGCTACAACATCTTAGCTTAGCTCCCTTCCCTAATTACTGTGGCAAAGCCCTCCCTATTCCAGACATGCTATGGGGCAGGTGACAAAAACCCTCACTCCACCTTGGCCAATTTGGTGGTGCTGGAAAAATTCCTTCCCAGGTGGCTGAGAAAAGAACAGCAAGTACAGTGCCCATGTGGGGTCTTGACCACGTGGTCTCTTGCTACTTCCACAGATGGGTACTGTGCCATCTGGTCCGGGAATGGGGGCTACTCCCACTTGGCTTGCCCTTTATCAACTCCCTCGCACTCCCACTCCCTGGGGATGTCAGCTGTCCTGCTCTCTAATCACTCCTCCCCCCCCCCCTTAAAATGCTATGCCCCATTCCTCTGGCAAGGTTGACAATGCCCTTCCTTCTTCTGTATCGGAGGGGTAGCCGTGTTAGTCTGGATCTGTAACAGCAACGAAGGGTCCTGTGGCACCTTATAGACTAACAGAAAAGTTTTCAGAATGAGTTTTCATGAGCACAGACTCACTTCATCAGATGTGTCTGTACTCACGAAAGCTCATGCTCAAAACTTTTCTGTCAGTCTATAAGGTGCCACAGGACCCTTCGTTGCTCTTCCTTCTTCTAGCTTTCCACCAGTGTCAGAAGGGATTCTCTTCCATAAGACCTCTGTCTACACTACCCTTTTCTCTCAAAAATCTCTTGTCATTATTAACCTGGATGCAGCTTCACCACTGACATCAATGCTACGAGTGTCCCCAGGATGGAAGGGCTCTAGCCCAGGTCATCAGACTGAATCTGCTCAGAGTATACTCCAGCTGTGCTTTCCGAGTCTGTGCTAGACATAGCCTGTCCTGGCCTACACTCACACCATAACCTTATTCAGCTGCACTTGAAGCCAACCCACACTCTCAGCAAGTGGCAATTCCCAAGTAGAGACAAGACTCATGATGTAAGAAAACAGAAGATGTGCAAAAAGGTTTGGCATTTTCCAACATATCTGCCTCTTTTGGGTGTAAAATTCTCAAGGCAATGGCAGAGAACCAGGGAGGGGACAATCTGGTCCCAGGTTATGAGCTCTTTTCAGTGCCAGTGTAATTAGCATTGCATAAATATTCTTATTTAGTCTTGTCAAACATGTGTTTTTGAAAGCAATGAATTAATGCAATCAGAAAGATCATCCTGCTGCTTCCTGATTTAAAGGAATAGGTCACAGCCTTGTCAGATGCTTTTGCATGCAAGAGAGCAATTTATAGGAGACTATTATCATTATTGCCTTTTGTTTTCTATGTCATGCCAACAGCATGATCCAATTTACTAACATATAAAGACAAGGTCTCTGTGCAGAGCATACTGGTGACATAAGTGAGCATTGGATCAACCCCCCTAAAATCTAAATTGGGAAGTAGGGGACCATAATGACATTTTGAATCATCTAACTTCTGTTAAAACATAATGATGTATTTGTGACTCTTTTCAGCCTTCCTCATCTTTATCATAAATTACATGCAAAACTTGTTACAGTGAAGATAAAGAAAGCGTAGAAGATCCAAGATTACACAAGATGATTAAGTTAAAAGCTGGCTGACTGTGAAGATTTGCAAAGGGAGTGCCCAAAACCTGACAGAATAACAGAATGGCAGAAGAAATTCAGTATGGTTACATGCAAAGTAAAGCACACGGAAAATCAGAATTCCAATTACACATATGAAATTATGAGGTCTAAATAAGCTGTTACCATTCAAACAAGTGACCTTGGAAATACCTTGGATAGTTCACTGCAAATATGTGCTCATTGTGCAGCAGCAGTCAAAAAAAATTTAGACAGTGTTAGGAAACATTAGGAAAGGAATAGATAATAAGCTAGATAGTATCTTAGTGCCATTACATAAATACATGGTATGCTCACAACTTGAGCACTGTATACAGTTCTGGTCAACCCATCTGAGAAAAGAGAAATATTAGAATTTGAAAAACACATGGACAGAAGGGCACCAAAAGTTATTACAATTATGGAATAGCTTGTCTGGAGAGAGAATAAAAAGGACTATTAAAATTTAGAACACAGATGATGTAGGATATAATAGAGGATTGTAAAATCATAAATTATATGGAGAAAAAGTATTATTTACTACTTCACAAAACATCACGAGTTAGTAGTCACTCAAGGAAATTAAGAGGTGTCAGCAGCTTTTAAACAAATAAAAGGAAATACTTTGTCACACAATGCATGGACAACTTTTGGAACTCATTGCAAGGGGATGTTGTGAAGGTCAAAAGTATAACTGGATTAAAAACAAAAACAAAAATATAGATACAGGGGATAGGTTCATCAATGGCTATGAGCCAAGATATGCAGGGAGGAAATCACAGGCTCTCAGTGACCCTAAATCTCTGACTTGCAGAAGCTGGAACTGGATGATGGGATAGATTTCTTAATAAAATGTTCTGTTCTGTTAATTCCCACTGAAGCATTTGGCATGAGCCCCTGCTTGAAGACAAGAAAGTAGGCTACAGGACAACTAATCCAACCCAGTATCACCCTTCTTGGCTATGTCTACACTAGCCAAAAACTTCGAAATGGCCATGCACTGAAATACATATTCAGCACCTCATTAGCATATGGGCAGCCGCAGCACTTCGAAATTGACACGGCTCGCCGCCACACAGCTCATCCAGATGGGGCTCCTTTTCGAAAGGACCCCAGCTACTTCAAAGTCTCCTTATTCCTATGAGCAGATGGGAATAAGGGGACTTCGAAGTAGCCGGGGTCCTTCTGAAAAGGAGCCCTGTCTGGATGAGCCACGTGGCGGCGAGCCATGTCAATTTTGAAGTGCTGCGGCCGCCCGCGTGCTAATGAGGTGATGTATTTCAACACTTCATTAGAAAACTTCGAAATGGCCATTTGCATGGCAATTTCAAGGTTTTTGGCTAGTGTAGACACGGCCCTTATGTTTTTATGATGCCCCTTCAAAATCATAGGAATGCAATGGCCTCGATCCATGGTTGCAGAGTCACATTCATACCAATAGGAGAAGCAAGCAGGGATAGCATCTGATGTCCATTCTAATGCAAAAACATGGATTTGGGGATGCAGTATGATTAGGATAAAACTTAACCAAGCCTCCAGGAAAATTAATGGAACAATATCTCCTGATATTTACCATACCTCCTTGTATAGATGGATCAGAAGTGCCAAGATATTTATAGTTGTAACTCAAATGAGAAATGGCCTAGACTTGCTAAGACTTTTTTTTAAAATAGTGAATATTAATTTTGGTTCAAATTTGTATACTTCTTATTTTGGCTTAATTTAGAGCACATATTGGCTATGTCTACACTAGCCCCTTCCTTTCAGAAGGGGCATGATAATGAGAAAGTTGTCAATATGCTAATGAGGCGCTTCCATGAATATGCAGCACCTCATTAGCATTATGGCAGTTGTGCATGATTGGAAAGGCCCCCATCTACACAGTGCTTTCAAATCACGCATGACCACCATTATGCTAATGAGGCTCTACATATTCATGACAGCACCTCATTACCATATTTCCAACTTGCTCATTACCGTGTCCCTTCCAAAAGGAGGGGGCTAGTGTACATGTGGCCATTTGGAAGATCCAGAGGACTGATACTTGTTAACAAAGTTAAGTTGCTATAGTGTGGCTTCTCACTGGCAGAATGCTCTTTACCCGTCCTGTTTTGTAGAAACAGAATTCGACTTTACCTAATAAGCATTATTTCAAATTCACCGTGTGTGTGTGTGTTCAATGTTCAGTTTGTTATTTTAGCATTTACTTGTGGAACAGGATGCTGTGGTCTCAAGAGATTCCACACTCTCATTTCTCCTTTCTACAAATTGATTTTTAAAGCAGTCACAAAATGGCCCAGTCCTATGTGGTGCCATGGAAACTTTCCCTCCTTGTTGCCTGAACTTCCACAAAAGGATTTTTTTTTTGTAGAACTAGAGCCATAGCTCAGGGGAACAGAGCAGAGAGGTGCTATTATTAACTTATTTGTATAGAAGTTAAATGGTCACCCAAAGACACTGGGAAGCACCCAGCTCGAGCTATGGGTAACTTAAATAAGAATGTCTGCTGTTGAGTGATTCAAATCATCACTCATCCTTCAAAATGGAATTTGCTTTGGCAATAATTGGACCCACCAGTCAAGTTTATGGGTCAGATTCAGCTGGTGTGAATCAGCAGAACTCTATTTAAGTTACAACAGCGATCCTAATTTACACCAAACGAGGATGTGACCCTATGTGTCTAATTGTTGGGTTCTCTTCTCAAGATGATTTTTAAGACTACCAGGATCATTATGTCAAACATACAGCTCAAAAGCTCACTAAATCTCCTTGTGCCTCTATGCTCCATCAGTGATAAACTAGATATCAAATCATTATAGCCCACAAGTACTGTACTGGCTCATGCACTGTGTATCTGTTCTTTTAAATTAATGTTGCTGGAGACTGACAGAATTCAAAACACTGTCTTGCTATATTTATGTCAATATTGTGTATTTAATATACATGTTTATACATTCTGTCAAAAGGATTTCTTCAATTTAATGTGAAAGAGAAGCTAAATGAGTCAGTAAATGTTAATGTGTCCGTGTTCCTTCTAGATAACTAGTTGCCCCTGGGACAATATCAATAAGTGGCATTTATATGGTATTATGAATGTGTTAATTATGTGTAGACAAAATAATGAGTAAGTAAAGGTCAACGACCAATGTAATTTTCGCAGGAATACACGTGAAAGCACTTCCAATATTTAGGTCATTACCATTACTGAATATTCACCACTATTTAAAATATGTACATTTTATTCACTGTACTTACCCCCTTTTTTTGGAGGGGAGTGTTATGGTGTAATTTACAAATATTTCAGACTGAATTTTAACAAATCTGAGAAAATCTCACCTGCCTTCTCCTTCAGAAAAGCTAGGCCAGATTTTGTGCAAGGTGGGGTTGACTTTCAAGGTAAACTCGGACTAAATTATGGCTTGATAAGGAATTCTTTTTGGTATGGTTTTGAAACCAATCTGAGCATAATTTGACCACTTTGTCTACATTTAACTTTGAGCCTCAAAAACTTAAAGGACTGCAAATACAGTAAACTCTTTCATCTCTGGCATTCTATCATTCAGAACCCTCACATAACTGGCATTTCAAGCAGATGTACTTTTTAATTACCTTTTCCATAAGTACAGCACAGTGAAAATAAAAGTAAATACAGCAAATACAATATAAGTTTACTGGGCACAAGACTACTGTTGGTAAATAAAGTACTCCTTTTCCTTAGTGTTATTCATGTCTAGGTAAACCTCTTTATTATCCAGAATATTTGAAAATCTAGCAAGCTCCTGGTCTCAGGGCTGCCGGATATGAAAGTTTTCTGTATTTGCTGTCCACTGAGTTTATATGCAAATCAAATTGAAAAGGGTTTCATTGACCCTTGAGAACTAAAACCACTAGTTTTTCCCTAGTCTGTTCATTTGACAATGCGTATTTTTTAAAAAAGAATTTTTAGAAATGTAGGACTACAATCTTCCTGTTTCTTTAGTCAACCATATCTATAAACTTGGCAGTTGTCGGAGCTTGTTTTGCAACTTGCAGTATTTTACATAATGTATTTGTGAGGAAGGGAGAATGCCTACACGTTTAATATAAATATTTACTGGTAAAGTAGAGAAGCTTGAATCATGCATTTTCCTTATAAGGACACATTATTATTAGAGTGTTGGTACTACTTTTCATTTGCCTTAGGCTTGACTGTGCTGCTAGGCTGCTCAAGGAAAAGCTGAAATTAAGACTTCACTGATCCTCAAAGGGCTTTCGCTATCAGTTCTATAGAAGTCTTTCTCCTCCAAACAAGAGGTTGTTCATATATATAAAATATTTATGTTGTATAATAAAAACATAGCGCACAATATTTTAATAATGTAAGCTGAAATTATATTAACACTATATTTTTCTTTTAGCTATTTCTGTCAATTAGGATTTCTGAATCAGTTTGTCTTAGTTGTCTCGTGAGAGTTTTTTTTTCGCTGAATATTTGCCATGCTGTATTTTACTTTACTTTTGTATAAAGAGAAACATTGCCACTGCATTTAAGGTTGGAATGCAAGAAGTTTTTCTTCTTTTCTCTCTCTCAACAAGCACTTGTCCTAAAACTAATTCAATTCTTAGACGTTCTATTGCTGGCAAAGGAGTCAATGTAACAGAATGTCAAGTATCGGGGGGTAGCCATGTTATTCTGGATCTGCAAAAGCAACTTGGGGTCCTGTGGTACCTTATAGACTAACAGAAGTGTATGAGCATAAGTTTTTGTGGGCAAAGACCCACTTCATCAGATGTAGGTGTAACAGAATGAGAAACCACCCAAAAGTATTGAATGTGCTTCAATTCTTTCTTCCCTCCCAGTACATGGCACAAACATAATGTATTAATTATTACATTTATGTTTACAATATCTAATAAAGCAGTTGTAAATAAGGGAGGAGAAAAGAGAACAATCATAAAATTATAAAATAGTAGAACTGGAATGGACCTTGAGAGATCCTCAACTACAATCCCCAGAACAGAAAACCTATCTTGCATCAGAGCAATGTTCCATCTAGCTCCTTATCTTATCATTCCACAGTGGCTTTTGATAAAGTTCTCAACTTGAAAACATTTTGAAATTAGTTTTGAAATTGTCAAACATGTTTATTTTGACATTTTCTAAGCAAAAAAAAAAAAAAAAAAAAAATCTAGTTCTCTGGTTCAAAACAATTTTTTTCCCAAAAATGTGCACTTATTACAATATTTTTAAATGGTTGAATTGAAACTAAATGTTTCAGCCGACCCTGAATTCATTCTTTTAAAATTCTTGTTCATGAAAATATTTGAGATTTTGACTTCAGAACAGTTTCTCTCCTCCCCACCACCGAGAAAGGAAAATCGTTAAGCATGCAGCTCTATCTTCTTGTCAAGAAAGAACACATGGAGATAAAGGCCTAGAAAGGAAGTTGCTATGGAAAGAAGGAATATACTATGTCTGAATCTAAGTGACAGAAACAAAACAAGGGACATAATGACTACCGTGTTTTGCAGTTGTCCATTTATTATGCAGAAGAGGTTGGAGATAAAACACAGTGGCTACACTACAATGATCTGTCAACAGAAGTTACTGTCAGAAGAGATCGACCAGCAAAACTTTTGTCAACAGATCACCTCCACACATAAAAGCAGATTGAAAGAACAATTTGCTCTGTTAACAAAAAGTGGCCAGAATTTCCTGTTGCATTCTTAACAGAACGGCCAACCAGAAGCACAGTAAACAGGGCTGCCTGGTGAACCGAAAGCACTCTCTGTCAACAGAGGGTTTCCCCCCAAAGGTCTACACAAAAACTAAAGACAAAGGCATTGTTGCTCATCACGGAGAGGCAGAACACTGTCGGTGGAAGTGCCCAGTTTTGTCACTAGACTGTTGACAAAACACATTTTGTGTGTAGATGCTCTGCGGGTTTTGTTGACAAGTCTCTCTAGTGTAGACATAGCCAGCTTGAATTACTAAATCAGAAACAAATGAAGTCAATCACAGTTAACAAAAATCAAAAAAGCGTTCAACCCTTTTCATCTGAAGACATGGTTTTCATCCACGAAAGCTCATGACTTAATAAATTTGTCAGTCTCTAAGGTGTCACAGGACTGCTTGTTAATTACTTTGTGTAAAAAAGGGCAGAATTTTCCCTTATGTCTTTTGTCAAAATAGCTTTTATTTTACATACTCACATCAAAGTGTTCAACTAAACTACAGGCTGGAAATTAGCCATTATAAAATTTAAAAAAAACATTTGAAACACTCAATTTTTTGCAAACAACTCTGAAAAGAGCACAGTTGTATCAAATTGATGATTTGCCAAGTTCTAACAGTGAAATTATCATTTTGTTGCATGAGCTGCACAGACTCTCTCTGCAAATGCTTAGCGTATCTGCCAGATTACTGACAGGTGAAGGATGGATCAAACCTGATACCTGGAATACTAAATGATAAGGTTTGCAAATGAAAGGAATGAGTAATGGTAGGTATGAGGAGGATCGAGGAAACTTAACAGAACAAGGTCATGCATTCATACATTCTTTCCCTTCTTTAATCATTACCATAAGGAAGAGTGGGTTAATTTCAGTGTGAAATATACGTCTCAGTACTAAGGGGATGACACTATGTTGCTGTGGTGCCTGTTAATGATGCTGTTAACATATGATTGTATCTTATGAAACCCGCTAATGATAACCACTGGGTAATACTAGGCTGGAGTGACAGTGTTCACCTTTTCATCAGGTTGGATTAATTAATCTATGACAGTGGGTACAGGCTTCAGTTCCCACACTTCTACCCTAATCTATTGGGAGACAAGGCTAGAGCTGTGAAAGCAGCAGAAATTATTTTATGATTTGAAAGAGATCATGTTATCTGGAAATATTTTGTTTTGATAATGTCAAGCCATTATACAGGTTGAAGCTCTCTAATCCAGAACTCTCTTGTCCAGCAACATCCACAATCTGGCACAATTTTAGTTAGCCGGACAACCACTTATCATGGGTGTGCCCGACTTTCCCAAGGTCCCATAAAGTTTATTTACAGCCACTATTCCTGGCAGTCAGTGTTCCGTGCTGCTGATTAGCTGTAATCTTCCCCCTTCCCCTTGCCCTCAAATATCTTCTAAGAGCCCAGGAAGCAGTGAAAGTGTTGGTAATGCTGCTAGACAATATTAACTTCCCATAGTCTGGCAAATGCTCTTGTCTGGCAAAAGAGTAGGAATGTTTCAATCTTATCAACCTGATGATATTTCAATTTCTCTGTCAAAATGTATTTGTTGAATGCAAAAAGTTTCATTTTTAACATTCGTCATTTTCTGACAGAAAAAAAAATGAATTGGATAGTTTCCAACCAATTCTGCTTCCATGCCAGTTGCTCCTATTCTTCTACTCTATTTTTCAAGCTTCTTATCCTTGCTTTACAGCCTCTCTCCTGTTTCTTTTTGGATGATCCACTGCGGTCCCTCTTCTATGCCAGCTCAGTGGACCTGGGCACAATGTCTGTCAACTATCATCTCTGTGCTTCCTTTCACAACATTCTTACACAAAGAACACCTTAGCTGTGAGCTACAAGTAATTGGAGGAAAACAACCTAAGCAATTTTCAGATGGAGCTTGGTAAATTTATTAACAGAGTGATATGATGGTGTGTTTGACAACAGGAGATTGGACTTGATGACCTAAGAGAGCCCTTCCAATTTTATGTCTTACATTCCTAGGTAGTCCATTGTATTAATCAAGTTGTGGCTATACATCACCTTCTCTTGCATATTGTATATCGACACCTTCTCTTGCATATTATGCCTCTGTCTGTCCACCATTTGTCTGTTCCTTTCTGGACTATATGGCCTGTGGGACAGTGACCATCTTCTTGTATTTTCTGTATAGCATATAATAAAATGGAGAGTACACCTGAAACAATGATAAAATTCATAGACAGCCTCTGTAAGAGGTGCCACACATTTGCATATATGTAACCACCCACAGGCAGATGCGAGCAAGGGACCTCTGGACCTTTGTGCATGAGCCTCTACTGTTTGAGCTAAAAACCAGCTGCTTCCCAGCTAAGGATGTAGAGGAGATTAATTCTCTCTCTCTGTAAGTGGTGTAGGTGCCACTACCTGGGACAGTCAGCCACACCCCTAGGTGTCTGGGTTACATGGTTCCCTGAGCTGAGGAAGTGCATACCTGAGTTTCAGAGACCCAGCTGATATCCCAAGCAAGCACTCACTTGTAAATGTACGGTGGTGGAGTTGAACCTCTCAAGCTTAGTGTAGGAGCCTCTACTGTTTGAGCTAAATGCCAACTGCCTCTCAGTTAAAGCTGCAGAGAAGACTCAGTCGCTCTCTCTGTAAGTGATCTAGGTGCCACCACATGGGACCACGAATCACCACCTCAGCGTATGGGTTACATATATAATGCACAAGACATCATAGGAGTGGGAAAAAATTGGGGGGTGCTGCACCATCCATAGGTTTTTCACCCAGATTTTCTGATCCCAGGGGCCAGCCCTGCTGCCAACTTGCCAACAGCTCTGCCAGCCCAGGGTCTCAGTCTCTCGGTGTTCTCTCCAAAAACCAACTGACTTTGCCTCCTGCACTTTGGGGCCCAGGACATCATCCCCAGTCAAAGCTGCTGACTCTGGGGACTGCTCCTGGCCTCAACCTGGGGATCCACAACCTCTTCTGCATAATAAATGGCCTGGTCCCAAAGTCCCCTGACTTGAATTTTTTGTTAAATTTTCTTGGGTGAAAAGAGAGAGTTGGACAGGAGGAGATAACCTGGGCTTTTCTTGTTATATATTAGCCATCCTTTAAAAGCATTGTCCTGATTGTGACCCCTAGTTAGAGTTCTTTCCAGCTGAGAGGAAGGAGACATGGAGTCCAATGGAGGAAGGAAGTTTCAAGCTGTTTCTTTTCACCTGTGCATAATGAAATGCAGATTTTCTTTGTTTTCTTTCTTTCGCCTCTCACTGTCTGAAGACTCTTTTTAAACCTTCTATGTAAATTGAGGTTAGCACAGAACCCTTTGTTTAAGAGAAATCTGCTTGACAGGGTACGCTTTATAACTTTGCAACATATATTTTGTCATGATATTATTGTGCAGCAAGTTATTAGTTTTAAAATGTCTTACAAAGCACATTTTGTTCAAAGCTTCTTACAAGAGCATGTAGGATGTGAATACAGGGTGCATTCTGTCACAATATGACAAATACACAAGTACTTAGCTTTACCTGTAATCATAGTCTTATGGTTCTCTTTAACTGACTTAAAAAAAAAAAAATGGTTTCCAGGGTGGAATTTTCAGTTGCAGGACAGTGTTCTTTGTGCTATTGGATAATGAATACAATCGGAGCAAGATAATCTATATAATTTTCATCATCACCAGAATAAATTCCAATGGAGAACTACATTCATTTATGTGAAATTTAATCAATTATTAAAGTTGTCTGAAACAGTCTAAATGACTTGATAGCTACACTCGGATTGAGATGATATAAAAAAATAAGTTTTATGCAAAACCTTTAGTCATTTGCAGATTTATTCCACTGCAATGTAAGGGTTTGTGATATGTTAGTGTCTAGTTATTAGGTTTTCCTATGGTGTTTATTACTACTCAATGTATATATAATTTAATTCTACTTCTGAAAAATTAATAATGCATTTTGCAACTCAAGTATTTGATTGGGTACTCAATCTAAGTTTTGAAGTTTAATTTAGTCCTTCCTATATAGGAAGAGTAATGAATTTTAAAAGACTCTATATCAGAGATAGTTTATCCTACATATTCCAATAGCAAAAACTGAAAATATGAGGAATTTACCAACTAAAGATGGATATAAAGTAAAAAACTTCGCAACTCTAGACCATTTATTTTAAATGGATGGAATATAGATTTTTATGTAACATATAGCTGATATAAAAAGTTATTAGGTGCTTTTCTGCCCATTTTAGCTGCACCTACACAGCCCCTTCCATTCAGGAGGGACATGTAAATGAGTGAGTCTAAAAATGCAAATCAGGCATGGATTTAAATAGTTCATGCCTCATTTGCATATTACAGTGGATTTGGCTTCAGGAAGAGCCATTTCCAGAAGCCAAGGCAGCCGTGTGGACCACATTCCTTCAAAAGGAAGCCCCACATTTCAAAGCACCCTTCTTCTCAAAAAAGAAAAAAAAATAGGAAGAAGGGTGCTTTCGAAATGAGGGTTTCTTTTCAAAGGAACCCCATCCACACAGCAGCTTTTGCTTTCACAAATAGCTCTTCTGGAAGCCAGATCATGTGAGAATATGCAAATGAGGTGTGAGATGTTTAAATCCATACCTTATTTGCATTTCTGATCTCACTCATTTGCATGCCCCTTCTGAAGGGGAGGAGCTGTGTAGATGCAGATTTAGCATATGTCTACACTACAGAGTTATTCTGTAATATCTACTTCGGAGTAAGTCCAAAATAAAATATGCTAGAATAATGCCTTTGTCGACAATTGACTGTTGACAAAAAAGCTGCGTATACACTCCAGGCCCTTTTGTCAACAGACAGGGCTTCTGGTTCACCTGGCAGCCCTGTTTGCAGATCTTCCAGTCCACCATGTGTGAAAAATCCAATACAACCTTAAGCGCTGTGCAGATTTATATCACTGTACTGTAAGGAACTAACATCGTATGTCTGTTCCAGACAAAGATGGGTAATCCAAGAATAGAAGTACCATTTTTGAAGCATGACCCTGAAGTTGATAAATTGATTTTATAGCTGTAGAACTGTGTTATTTCTATAATATCTGAACTCAATTTAAGTTTACGCTATATGATTATTTTCATTCATTCCCTTTGGACAATTGCAACAATGATATTTCAGGTCTCCCTACCTGAATCTAATTTTGTCTAGAACTGCAACGCCGTTTAGAAAGCTGCTTGGCAGCACTATTTCAGAAATATGAATCAAATTTTGCTGAATGGAATGAAATTAACCATCCAGGAAAAGATACTCTGCTTTTCTACTGGTAGTCCGGCCACAGTTTGTGCAATAGTACTGAAGTACACTAATAAACAATAATAAAATGGTTCTGAGACTTTTTATTTTCTATCAATAGCAAACAACAGAGTGAGCTATACTTTCTCTGAAGGCTGTGAAAGTTGTCTGGGGATGTTGTTTGGGCCACAAAACAGCAAACTGTTTGTTCATGACAAAAATTCTAGTGAGGACACAAAGAAATTCCCTGTAGTTGAACACAAATGGAAGGAACTGGCCAAGCTTTTAGTCCTCAGTACATTTTTGATTCTGAATACACAGCAACTGGACACCCATGGCTGACCATGCCAGCTGACCTGGGTTTGCAGTGCAGGCCTACAAACGGAGGATGGACAAATCCCTGGGGGACTGCCAATTCAACAGGACCTGGGTCTACAGTCACCATTGGAGTGGCAGCACCTGGACCCCAGCCCCTTTAAAAAATGTCACCACAGCTCCAGCCAGCACATTCCAGGCAGCACTGAAGGGCTGGCAGGTGGAAGCTAGCCTCCAGCTCAGTCACTTCCACCTAAGGCTCCACCCCTTCCAGCATCACAGAGCACCTCCCTCCCACTTTGCCCCAGGACTCAGCAAGTCTGTTGCCCCACCCCCCCCGACTACAGGGTTGTTTAATTTTGGTGTAGGCTTCCAGGAGTGGACAAGAGTGGAGTTGGAGGGTTTTCACCTGTAGTGCAGAGGTGTGCTCATATTCCACATTAAAAATGCATTTGAACAGGATTTGAAGGAGTTTCCCTCTTTTTATGTTTTAAGTTTACTGAATGTAGTTTTGAATTATAGTTTAATAATATCACATTGGTGTGTTTCCCCTCTCCAGTGGGCACACAGTAAGTGCCTCATCTTGCGTGAAGATGGCATGAGTTTCCAATTTACCAAGCACCTAATGTTAATGGGATGACTGGGGTGCTTCAAGTTAAGCAGCTATTTATGCACTTTGGCATTGATGATGACATTCCTTAATTTATATAACGGAAGACATCTCTACCACAGAGGCCCCTCTTCTCTGTGGAGCCTATCAGAAGAACTCAATAAAGATGAACAGATGCTGAGGTGAGGGAGTGGGCTTGGGTTGAGATGAATCTATCACCATCATTCTCCCCTTCTGCAGATGTGCAGCCACATGGATTTCTAAGCCTACATTAATGCTGCTTGAATTAGCAACCTTCTCCCTTTCGGGGCTGAGCCCCTCACAGAGTGGTTTTCAGCAGAAGTGTCAGTCCCCTGTCTCCCCTCAGATCTATGATGTCAGAGATGAAGCATCCACATCCAATCCTCTGGGAGGCTAGGGGTTCCCTTGAAATCAGATCTCCTTGTACTTCACAAAGTGATCCAAACAATAGGTAAAGTATTCAGCAAGAAGCAGACAGATGTCAGCAATGGCAGAATAACTGAAAGGTGGGATTTTTTCATTGCTCCACTGAACAATCCCCACTTACTCCTTTGCATTCCTTTCCCTGCTTCTTGTTCTGTCCCATGTTCATCACCCCTTCTCTGTCACTTCACTGACCTGCTGTTTCTTTTCCTGGAGCATTACCAGGAGGGTCTCTAGTTGTTTCATTTTCTTTTCACGTGCCTGGTATGCTTTTATTCCTCTTTTTGCACATAGTTTTAGAGGAGGCCTCAGAGACTTGCTTATTCAGGTGAGCTCTCATAAAGGAGGATATTTAAATGTAATTAAATAAAGAGCAATACAAATATTGCACTTCTGCCCATTTATACCAATCATTGCAGATAGTGCCTTCAGGTCCCTTAACATACCTTGCTCAGGAACCATACTGTATCACTTAATCTACTCTAAATACTCTGTTTACACACTCTATATTCTGGATTCCTCTGAGGTACACTATTCAGCTGCATTGTAACCTCTTATGTTGGACTGAACAAATTAAAGAGTGTGTATTCATGAACCAACATCAGCTTGTTTTATCACATACGCTCAGTTTCTGCCTACAGTGATCCAGAAGACTAGAAGAAAAGTAGACAAGGCAACATCATCAGACAGTATAGTCAGACTTCATATATTTATGTATCGGAAAATACAGACTGACCTTCAAATTTACTTGTCAAAGAAAAGAAATGAGAATAAAACTTAAAAGGTATGTGTGGGGGGAGACATAGTATTCACCAAGAAAATCAAAGAGACCAAAACAACTTGATCTATGTTAAGCCAGCTGACAAAATGATCTATTCACTAATATTGCAAAAACAAAATAGCTGTGTTTCTACAAAGCGTTGTCTACAGAAGAATCCTTCTGTTGACAAATCTAGCATCCACACTACAAATGCATTCTATCTAGAATCTGTTGACAGAACACAATCTCATTCCCGACAGAGTTCTGCCTTAAAAGTTTGAGGCATAGCGCCTCTGTGGACAGATTCTGTAGGCAGGAAAATAGTGCAGGTGCTCACGGGGGGTGGGGGAGGGAGTTGTTGACAGAGAGGGCTTCCAGTTCTCCTGGCCACCCTGTTTGTGGAGCTTTGAGCTAGCTGTTCTGTCGACAGAGGGAACCCCTCTTAGGCGTGAACATGTTCCGTAGACAGAAGTTCTGTTGCTAGAACTGTGTCGACGGTGACTTCTGTAGACAGAACTTTGTAATGTAGACCAGCTTATAACTTTGATTAGATCACAAGTTAGGCTATAGAAGTTTTACATATGAAATCATACATAAAGATCTAGGACTTGTAATTTTAAGATGGTGTTGTGTTTTTTAATGGTACAGCATAGTCCCTCTATTTGTTTTGTCTCATGTCCATAGTCAGTGTATGAGTGGCCATGTAGGGTAGGTCGATATAGCAAAGTTATTTCAAAACAATGGCCATTATTTTGAAATAACTTTGCGAGCGTCTACAGGATACATCTGCTATTTCTAAATAACTCTGAAAGAGCAGACATCTTAGTTTGAAATAGGTAAGCCTCACTGTACGAGGAATAGCGGCTATTTTGAAATAGGCATCTTAAAATAAGGGTTGTGCAGACAGGGAATACAGCCTGTTTGGAAATAAGCCACAGTGTGTTCAATGGCTCTATTTCAAAATAAGCTCTATTGTATCTGAGTGCTACTCAGCTGTTTTGAAGTGTAATTTGTGTTGTAGCAGTGTTATTTCTAAATAAGAGACTTTCTGGAATAGCTTATTTTGAAGTAAGGCTGCTGTGTAGGCATACCTGTAGTGTTGTTGTAAGAGCCAGCTGTAGGCTGTCTTATCTTTCCAGGATGATATTATGGTATATCTCTTGATTTTCAGTCACAATATGGAAAGAGAACTAAGTTTCCCAGAGAAGAAGGGGTGAAGAGTGTTCCCAGCTTGTGTAGCTCATTTAAACAGGTGGAATTGGCTAGGAATGGGCAGAACCGCAGATGCACTGATGCACACTGTGAGAAGAGCTTTAAACGGCCTTGTGGTGCCTCAGCCAGAGATAAAGATGCTTACTCCCCATTCCTGTGTATCCCCATTGAACTGACCTCCCACCCACTATTTCCTTGGAAATAGCTGCCTCTGTGGCCAGAAGATGCTGCAAGTTTCTAAGATGCACCTCAGAGGGGGAATCAAGTCTGTTAATAAGTGTGTAGATTATGAGGGGCCTAATTCCATTGGATACTAAGATTCTGCTGTGTGCTGAATTCCCACTAACAAGAGATGCTGAGTATTTCACGGGATTGGAACCTGTATGTTTGTCTTGAAGGCAATCACATAGGCTATGTCTACACAGAGCTCTGCCCAGCACCACTGCTGGCAGAGCTATGCAAAATGAGCATCTTGGGATTGCTAATGGCGCCAATTTGCATACTCCCAAAGTTCATTACCATAGCCATGCGAGAGTTTGGTGCCGGCACTGCAGAGGCCATGTGGACATGCCTATGCCAGCTCAACCCCCCACATCTACCTCAAATGTTTGTTTTTTTTTTTTTTAAATATCAGGCAGGAAAACTCAATACTAAATGCAACTTCTTGTCAGCTATCTTCAGGCTGATTTGAGTACCACATGGCTCTGAGCTCCCTGTTAGCTGGAAAAAAATGAAGCTTGGGATCCATTAATTCATTGCATGAGTTATAGTTCCCTGCAGCACCTTTTGTTCACTATCAGAGTTCTGCAACAATGATGAATGCAGCTACTGTTAGCCAAAAATGCTTGAAATTCATCTACTAAATCATTACATGGCTAACTATAAACCTTTCAATAGATTTCCTATGTAGCCTAGATTTGTTTCTCAAACTGTGGTACACATATGAAGTCTGGGGAGTATGGAGTTCTGGAGCTGTGCGCGGCTTTTTGAGCAATAAAATGAGGCTCCTGTTCAGAGCCGTGTGCCAGGAGTGCTCTGATGAGTTGCCAGAATTGGGTTAGACTGTGGGGGGGAGAGTGGGTTAGATTGTTGGGGGGGAGAGAGGGGGGGGGACATTGAGCCACGTATTTTTATCTGTTGTATCTATTTAAATGATATAGATATTTAAAATAAATTTATAATAAATCTATATTTATAATTTATAAATCTAAATTTACATATCTATATGTGTCTGAAGATCGTGGGTGATGGAGGTACTTGTAATTTTTTTAAAGGGGTACTTTACAAAAATAAAAGGTTGCAAAACACTGGCCTAAGGTTTTTACTATGAATGCCCCAAAATAGTCTAGTAATAGCATTCCACTAATGAACACTGGAATTGTGAGTAATTATGCACTATGATTACCTTTTATTGGGAGAAATCAGAGCCCTTGCAATCATCAGGCAGTAATATTACATACCAAGAGGGAAGGTTATGGATTATCATGACTAATTAAGTTGGTTGAGAGGTATATGCAGCTGGATACCTTTTCCTGCTTCAACAATGCAAATGTATATGATTAGCTATTTATCCTGTTACCCCAACATGAAAGTCTGCATTCAAAAGGAACAAACAGAAAAACACATTTTTAATTGGAAGGACCAAGTTAGAGTTAAGATTTCTGTTTTGTTCCTACTGAGTCAAAGGGATTAAAACTGTAATGCTCTGACTAAAAATCTCTAGGATCTTCAACATGGGTGCCACCCAGAAAAGTGAGAAGACTCCCCCAATGTCAGCGGACTGTTGATGAGACCCCAGCAGCAGTAACAATTGACGGAAAAAAATTTCAAAGTCTCCAGCTCTTCAAAGATATCTGAAACTACAGTAAATTGGTAGGGAAAGGTTTTTATTAATTCCCCTATATTACTAGCAAGTAAATCATAGTGGTGAACAGAGAAGAGAGATTCTGCAGTCATTGTATCAATGATAGAAGGATTACCCATTGTCACATGGGTAAAAAATGAGTTTGACCTTTGCAGGATTCTAGTACTAGGTTTTTTTTTCCCACTTGACTTGAGAAAATATTGAGTCAGTCTACATTCTGTGCTCCTCATTCTGAGATCTATTTGACTAGTGGCTTCTTCCTCCGTTTGCAATTACAATCAGCATATCAAACTTTAAATCCACCTGAGCAATCCCTTCATGCAAAACAGTGTATTATTAGCATTTAATATACAAGATTTAATATTATGCCTGATTTCAAAATATCCTCCCCCCCAGTAAAATGTATTAGATGTCTAATATATACATTTAATATTGACTGTGCAATATCTATGCAATACACTAGGAAACAACAGACAGCAGAGAATGACGACAACTTAGAACAGAAAGAGAGAGCTGCAGGAGAAAGGGATGAATTTCCATACAGCTCCATTTAGTGTGTGCTTTATTCCTCCAAGAAACATCTTATCACAGCAGGTACTTAACAGACAAGAAAGTCTTGAGTACCAGTACAGAACACCCCTGAAATATCTACCCTGTGCAACAGAAACGATTGCAGCTACAGAGAATGGCAACGCAACAAACATACATATACCTTTATCCATTGCCACTGTTGTTCCAGTCCACAAACCCTTTTTCCTGGTCTACTGAGGGAGATTCACGGCTAGGACTCTGAGTACCACTTTAACTCCTGTGGAGAGCTGATATGACCTGATTCCTGTGAATTGAGCAGTGTATTCCCATGTCCAGTTTGGTTTCTGAAATACATACAGGAGGAGATGCCTTCACAGCTAGTTGGCTAGTGAGTAAGGTAGGGTTAGAAAACTCTCAGGGAGCCTCAGTACTGGGATTATGCTCTGTCTGGGACTCCGTACTAAGTCCACTGTATATCAGTACAGGAATGAGTGCTTCTGACAAGCACCCAGCTTGCTGTCTCCATTTCATATAGATTCCTGCTACATTTTGAAACGATTACCCATCTACCATCTGCACTTTCCAGCCAGACATCTGCCTACATTTGATCCAAAGAACACAGAGCGCTGAGAGCTGTTAGCTATTCATTCATGTTCTATCAAGTCTCCTAAGGTAACCTTCTTCTCAGCTTCTGACTTTCTGGCCCCTTCTGATTCACTGATACAAAATGGAAAATGAGTGTCTAGGAAGAAGTACTGCAGAAAGATCTAGGCTTCATAGTGGACCAGAAGTTGAGTATGAGTTAACAGTGTGACCTTGATGCAAAAATAAAACACAAAAAGCAAAAACAACATCATTCTGAGATGTATTAACAGGAGTTTTGCAAACAAACTCGAAATAATTCTTCTGTTCTTCTTTCCATTGATTAGGCCTCAACTGGAGTACTGTCATCTAGGCACCACATTTCGGGAAAAATATTGAGAAATTGTAGAAACTCGAGAGAAGGGCAACAAAAATGATTAAAAGCTTAGAAAACATGACATTGGAGTGGAGACTGAAAGAATTAGGTTGTTTAGTCTGGAAAGAGAAGACTAAGAGGGGACATGGTAATAGCTTTCAAGTACCTAACAGGTGGTTACAAGGAGAAAGGGAAAGAATATTTTCCTTAACCCCGATAATAGGACAAGAAACAATGGGCTTAAACTGCAGCAAGGGAGGCTTAGATTGACTATTAGTGAAAACATTCTAACTTTCAGGGTTTTTAAACTCTGAAATTAATTGTCTAGGGAGATTGTAGAATTTCCATCATTGGGGATTTTTAAGAGCAGTGTAAAAAAACCATCTGCCAGGGATGATCGACATGGTGCTTGGTTCTACTGAGAGTTCAGGGGACTAGACCTGTGCAACTTTTTGAGGTCCCTTCCAGTTCTAGGAGGGTTTTTTTCCTATTTTTGCCAGTTACAAAAGTGGGCTGTGATAGTAGCTAAGCCTCCCTCTTTGCCTGCTAAGTTCTCTCTCAATTCCCACCCCATAAAGATGAAAAGGAAGTTAGGGAACTCAAAGAGGGGCATGTTGAACAGCTAACAAAGGCAGGGGCAGTGGGAGGCAATCTGAGCCATCAGTCAAACCACTAAAGGAGCTCATGCTGTTGGGAAGACTTGCTCAATAACCAGGACATCATAACTAAAAGAGGATAATGGTAAGGGGCAACCAAGGACAAAGAAATGAAGGGTAATGAAGGAGGAGAGTTGAACTGTGGGTTCACAGAGACTACATGGAGAAATTGATAGAATGTGAGAAAGCAGAGTGAGGGTGTGTGGGTAACTGATAGCTATTGGGGGAAGTTATGGATTCAGGTGGGGAGTGGGACACTGTTAGGGATTAAATACAAATTTACATACAGTTTGCATGTGTAACACCAACAGGCAGAACCGAAACTGGAACCTCTGGAGCTTAGTGCATGAGTCTCTACCAATTGAGCTAAAAGCCAGCTTGTACTCAGCTAAGGCTGTAGAGGGAAAATTCTTTTTCTCCGTAAGCTGCCTAGGTACCTCTATGTGGGACAGAAAACCGCACCCAGTAGGTGTGTGGGTTATACATGTAAATGTAAATTTGTTATGAGTTTTTTGCTGAGCCCATGCAGACAAGTCTGCTTCTGAGGCTTCAAGGATCTGGTGCAGGCAGTACAGAATTGTCAGTGTTGTCTTTTGCCGGTTAACAGAAGATACTCTTTGCTTTGTGTGGTTTTACTTTTCCCTCTAGCATCTCGTCCTAAGATAAGCTTTTGTTTTCAGGTTGGCCCGTTGATTCCTTGAAGCACGGTGGATGCTATGCTGCATACTAAATTTGGTATCCAATTCTGGACAATGTGCACTAAGTGCACATTCCTAAGAAATCTGGAGGTGCTGCAGACATAACCACACTCAAATCCAGTTGCCACTGATGAGATGGTGCCATCAGTAGTTATCTGGCTCCTAGGCCCTTTATTGTGCATTGATTGCCATCATCGAGTGGAAAAGGAAGTCCACATCTGTATTATGTCAGTTTGCACACACACCGTAGCTGAGCACTGAACCTGACACATGCATTTTGAAAATGAAGGCAGCAAGATGATTCAAGAAAAGAAGAAAACCTGACAACCTGCTCCCAGTTAATTGCAAGCACTGGACAATATTTGAAAGCTTCTTTTGTATTAAAACATATTTATATAATGATTTGGAAGCAGTGGTCACTCAAATATGCTCAGAATAATGAAAAAATATTGTAATTCAAAATAGTTTGCATGCACAAATTACCAATCTGCTGTATCTACAAAAATCCTATTTACATGTATTTATCAAGGGCTCATTTGAAATCCCATTTCGTATGTTGCTAAAAGATGATATCTGAAATGTACTTTTTCCTCCTATGATGCATGATGATTTCCACTTCTAGCTAGACATGCAGAGTAGAGGGCATTAGACATCTCCTAATTGAACAACAACAATATATTACAATTAAACAAGGGAAGCTACTCTCAGGATTAAAACCATTTTAGGCAAGTGTTCCAGGCTGCAGAAGAGTTGCTGTTCAGGAGTTTACTTCAAAAGACTCGAATGAAGAGTTTTCATCCCCATGCACTAGAACTGGCTAGTAGTGATAAAACATTACTATTTGATGACAGATCTTCAATGGCCTAAACAAAATTGTGGTGGCCTCATTCCAAAGCCAACTGGGCAAGCTTCCACCACAGCAAAAGTCACATGCTTCATTATGCCACAAAAGATTCAAGGTTTTCAGAGCCTTGACAACTGAAATAACTTCTAAAGCTTACTGCTAGTCATTCTAGACTGGAATGAAGCAATATGGACAAACCTGCCTTCCCAGAGACTTTACTATGTCTGTCCTGTAGCTAGATGGAGGAATTCATTTTAGAGCTATTTGACTGTCTCTTTTCATAAAGAGTAAATTTAACTTTAGAAATAATAGAAATTTAAGAGCCCACATCTTGCCCTGATTTACAATAACCTGTCCAGAAAACCTGTAACTAAGTGAAGTGGGAAAAACCTGTAACTAAGTGAAGTGGGAGTGTATTAGATTTAAAATCAGCTCAGAATTTGGCCAAGTGTTTATTCTCATTAATCAAAGGCAGAGATACATTGCAGACAAAACACCCTTGGCATCATTTGCCAGTTTTGTTGACTCACATAGTGGTGAGTCACTAATGTGGGTATAATGGAGGTGGGAGTGACTCTTTGGAGACTGAGTACAAGGCAGGGGGCTGAGCAGACTTGAGGGGCAACAGCTGAACACAGCTTGAACTGAATTTTATCATATTGTTGATTACCAAAAAAAAAAAGACAGATTCCAGGGCAAGGAGCATTTGGACTCCAAAGTAAATTTGGAAAGCCCCCTGCTTCAAAGTTTTTCAAGCTACAAAGGCTGGAGTGCAGGAGGATAATGAATGAACTACATATGATGAAAAACTATGCATGCAATGTGTCTAAATACACTCAGAAGCTCTGTGGACTTACACACTCAAGTCTTTATACCCCTATATTATTAGAAGCATAGATCTAAAAAAATACAACTAACTATTTAGGTCTGATGTTCTTTTAAGTATTGGTGATCATATAGGCTGTGTCTACACTAGCTCCAAATTTCAAAATGGCCACGCAAATGGCCATTTTGAAGTTTACTAATGAAGTGCTGACATGCATATTCAGCACTTCATTAGCATGCGGGTGGCGATGGCACTTCGAAATTGACGCGCCTCGCTGCTGCGCAGCTCGTCCCGACAGGGCCCCTTTTCAAAAGGGCCCCGCCTACTTCAAAGTCCCCTTATTCCCATGAGCAGATGGGAATAAGGGGACTTCGAAATTGATGCACGGCTCGTCCCGATGGGGCTCCTTTTCAAAAGGACCCCGCCTACTTCGAAGTCCCCTTATTCCCATCTGCTCATGGGAGTAAGGAGACTTTGAAGTAGGTGGGGTCCTTTTGAAAAGGAGCCCCGTCGGGACAAGCTGCGCGGCGGCGAGGCGCATCAATTTCGAAGTGCCGCGGCTGCCTGCATGCTAATGAAGTGCTGAATATGCATGTCAGCACTTCATTAGTAAACTTTGAAATGGCCATTTGCATGGCCATTTCGAAGTTTGGGGCTAGTGTAGACACGGCCATGCTGTGATCACCTGCAAAGGTAGTGGTATATGGATATTAAAGGTGTTGTTTAATAAACTCTTGTATGTTACTGCAACTCAGTGCATGAAGGTTTAATGACCATTTATAATGCAAATTTTTTCGTTATGACAAAATAGGCTTTACTGTGTGCATATTAACAGTCTTCTAATTTAAGACTAAAATTACTCGTTAAGCCTTACAAATATCACGTTTAAATGGGAAATGCATAAATCAGGTTAAATGTCTATTTTATATAAATAAAATGCAAATGCAGTTGCTGCAACCCTGCAATTACCTTGTACTGAATGGCTATGTCTACACTACAGCAATCTTCTGAAAGAAGTTCTTCCAGAGAAGAACTTCCAAAAACAACATATTTCGAAAGAGCATGTCCACACACAAAAAAGTGGATTTCCAAAAAAAAAAAAGGAAAACAGGGACCACAGAGTGTCTACACATGCTCCCCCCTCCCAAAAAAGAAGCTTTCAAAAAGAGGTGTTCTTCCTGATCCAGGAGCAGAAGAGGGCTTCCAGTAGTAGAGCCAAACTCTTTTGATTTTGGATCAAAAGAGCACATTTTGTGTGTACATGCTCTGCATGTTCTTTCAAAAAAAGAGCTGGATTTTCCAAAAGAACTTGCTAGGATAGACACAGACTATATGATTTAGCATGGTGTCATCAAATCTCTCATCTCTGTAATGTTACCTATTGCCTAAACAAGGAAATGCAGCGACAGTCACAGGCTCATACCCACTTCTGCCAGTCTGGGGATCTCAACAGTGTCATCGGGTGCAACTTTGTGCTGTATCCAGATCACTCTTCAGTTCATTCCCGTTTTGCAGTTAACAGCAAAGTCCCCAAAACAGGAAACTCAAAAAGTCTAATGGCTGCAAAGCTCATTTCCCTGCCTCTACCTGCTATTTTTGGCTTCTTTTTGCTGTCCATGCCTTCCCTCTTTGTCTAGGGAAGAGGTAGGGGAACCCAGCCCTATCTTCTCCCCTAGGTTCCAGCTAAGGGATTCTGTTTATGTGGTTAAGGACTGTTTCTTCAATCCCTCCATCATTTTTCCCAGGGCTGCTCCTTCTTTTCCTTCACTTATCAATATCCTCAGAAGATCAGCTGACACTAGTGTCCCTTCCAGGACCTGGAACTTATTTCTAGACTGCATTTAAGTGCCAGCAGATGGCCTGCATCAGCTGGCTCAGGCTGCAGGCACATGAACCTGCAATACAGATTTTGAGACCTGGGCTGGAGCTCAAGCTCCAGGATCCCGACTCAAGCCTGACCGTCTAAACTGCAACTATATAGCCCCACAGCCCCTTTAAGTCAGCTGTCAGTTGTGCACATTTCATTGTAGTATAGACAGACTCTGTGGTTTCTCACAGCTTCTCCTGAGACTAGCTTTGGAGGTGGCTTCTACAAGCCAGTCTTCATTCTTCTCCTCAGCAGATGGATGGTACCACAAGCAGTTATTTGTATCTTTCCTTAAGGCAATCAACAGCTCTCCCCTTTGAGTAGCAGTTCCCCCCAGCCATCTCCTTGGATGTGGGAATGTGCCTTGGACCTTGCCATGGCTCCTTTCCTACTCTAGCAAGATTACATGCAGAAGTGGGGGCCAGCAAAAGTACCTCCAAAACCTTATCTACCAGGTTTTGGTATAAACTATCCCCCAAAAAATCCTAAAAACCCAAAATAAAATTTGCTGCCACCACTCAAGTAATAATAAGGAAACCAGGGAGAGACTACTTGGGAAATTTTACCCCCAAAAGTAAAATCCAGGACACAAACATTAACCAATACCAGGTTAATAAAAAGAAAAAAAAATATTACTACAACAATATTTGTGTGCAAGCCTTATAACTAGATGGAAGAGTTACAAAGTAAAACACATGGGGACTCTTCACCATGGGCCTAAAACTTAGTTACAAGGAGAGTAAAAGAACATTTTTAAAAAGTGCACAGACATTAGACCCCACTTTCCAAACCACAGAACAATAAAGCCTAATGGACTTATCTAAACTTTACCCTACTTACAGAAGATTGGCGGGCCTGTTCTTGGAGGGAGATATTTTGTCTCTCTCCCCCTCATGGCTGGAAAGAAGAAGAAAAACCAAAAAACAGAAGAGGGAGGAGCCAAAATTTAATTCTTACCTACATTCCTATAGGCCAACCCCACCTGGTTAAGGAGGTTAACCCTTGTACTCCCAGGCTGCTGGCTAACCCTCATGATCATAACAGACCTCTTGCCTTCAGTTAGTAAGTTACAAAGTGCCAAATCCCACCCACCGACCACCCTGCCTAATTAGCCTTCCAATCTAGAGGATACACCAGGCATTTTTCTGTCTGTTTCATTCATCTATGAGGAAGGAGGCAGCCTTTATACAGCTCCTCTTCTCCCTATCTTTTCTTAGTTCATTGGGTTAAAGGAGAGTCCTGCCCTTCCCTGCATTCTTTGCAGCATTTCTGTCCCTTAAAGTACAATGGCCTGATGCCTTCTATAAGCATCATTCATTCCCAGGACTCAGTCTGTACATGTATCTTTTGGACCTACTCAAGCAATAAAGGTTCGTGTCAGGTGGTGGGGCGTGTTGACCACTAGAAGCTACTGTGTTCTATGGTGGACTACCCTGTCACACACAGGCACATAAAGTAGAATTGGCCTAAACTTTCTAGACCAGCCATCAAACTCAAGTTAAGGTTTGTGTCAATTATAGTAAGAACATCTCTTCAGCATAACATGTGCTCTGTTTATCAGATGCCCTACCACCTTGACTTTGCTATATACGATTCCTCAAGGAGCCATCTTTACTTTCCTGGGTGCTGTCCTCAAAGCTTGGATGCTCTGGATTCAGCCATATTGTACAGTCTACAACTTTCAAGTCAAGGAACTCTCAGAACATGCAAGTTTGGAGCCAGTAGCTAGACAAGAAAATTATAGGCTAACATTAATATTAAAGTGTAGAAGGAAGGGGGGGACGGAGACTAAACTGGACAGACAAGTAAGAAAGGACCTAAATATAGAAGTGGGAGGAACATCATGGGATAGAATGATGGGAGAAGAACTATGTTGTCCTCCTTGTTAAGGGAAAGTAGAATGTAGAAAAAGGCCAATTCTCTGAGATGAGCAGAGGGTCAGGTCAGCAGGGGAACAGATTTGGCCAGTCAAAGGAAGGGAAAAGGATAAAGGCACAAAGAGTGTTCAAGACCACCATAGAATGGTCAAACTATCACAGCCACATTGAGGAGAGATCCAATTATAATCTATGGGTCAATGAATAGGGAAAAATATGGTACAATGTAGGGTATTAAGTAACAGTCATCTTTCGGTATGTTAAGTACCAAAAGATGACTGATAGATAATAAACACATGTTTGATGTGGATTCACGATGTAGCATTCTATTTATTGAGTTCTACCATATAGGCTGTGTCTACACTAGCCAAAAACTTTGAAATGACCATGCAAATGGCCATTTCAAAGTTTACTAATGAAGTGCTGAAATACCTATTCAGTGCCTCATTAGCATGCGGGCGGCCGCAGCACTTTGAAATTGACGCGGCTTGCCACCGTGCGGCTCATCCAGACGGGGCTCCTTTTTGAAAGGACCCCAGCTACTTTGAAGTTCCCTTATTCCTATGAGCAGATGGGAATAAGGGGACTTCGAAGTAGCCGGGGTCCTTTTGAAAAAAAGCCCCATCTGGACGAGTCGCGCCAATTTTGAAGTGCCACGGCTGCCCACATGCTAATGAGGCGCTCAATACGTATTTCAGTGCTTCATTAGTAAACTTCAAAATGGCCATTTCGAAGTTTTTGGCTAGTGTAGATGTAGCCATAAGGTTCATTTCAGCTGAGTTTCTGTATGATAACTGTGAAGTCATTACTAAGGAGTGCTTCTTTTTCTAAACTCTTGTGGTACCTTTAATTAAACGCAAAATACATTTGGATGGTTACTCATATATGCTTTGTTTGCATATTAAATATTACTTTGTTTCCTTGTTTTTGTTTTATTCTTTTAGTTTTTTGTAATATAAATACAGAGACATAGAACGCACTGTATTTATTAAAAATTCTTTGTTTTACCCCCAAAGTCTTGTGTCCTTAATGAAATTTTACATAGTACTAGTTTCAGTTTGTGGCTCACTGGGATTTCATGGAAAAATTAACAGAACAGTGAATTTTGTAAGACCAACTTCTTACCCCTTCAAGCAATTTAATGCAATCATTTGGTTTACCTTTGAGACATTGATCTTAAAAGATTAGGTATCCAAAAATAGGCCATAATTACTAATAATAAATTAGTAAAGACCTTTTTTTAAAGGAGCAGCAGTGTTATGATCTTATCCTCCTCAAATCCTTCATGTTATATCCACACTGGAATGTTGGGGGTTAGGTGCCTTACACTCCTTGAAAACCCAGTCTACACTAATAGAGCTGTTTCTCCTAATTTTGCCCTTGTGGGTAGTACACTATCTATGCATTGTTCACGTAATTAGGAAAACATTAGATTAATTACTACAAAAGGCTTTGAACTCTTTGACAATGAAGGCCACTACTTCAACAATTCTAAAATCACTGCCTTTATTTTTATTGGTGTCCCATTAAATAAAAACACATATGTAGATATATATATCTCACTGAGCTGGAAGGGACCTTGAGAGGTCATTGAATTCAGTCCCCTGCCCTCGCCACAGGACCAAGGACCCTCCCTGACAGATCATTTTTTTTAAATCTATTTCCCCAAGACTCCTAAATGGCCTCCTCAAGGATCAAACTCACAACCCTGGGTTTACAAGGCCAATGCTCAAAACTCTGAGCTATCCCTCCCACCAAAAGGTTTGTCTTCCTCATATTCAAATAAAATAGTACCTACATCTAGGTAGTAGCAAAAAAACAAACTTACTCCTTCAGTACCTCTTGTACAGTCTTGCAAACATTGCTTTCTGTATGAATTATCATTGCCCTGTTTCTGTTAGGAAATGAGAAACTTGCGTGATCTAACAGAGACATCTGGGTGGGTGGGGCATTGGCTTCACTCAGGTTGGACACCTCTTCCAGTAGTGTCTCAGCTTGTCGTGTGAAACTCACCCTCCAGGACTCTTCAGAATGGGGTCATCAGGCCATGTCCCTATTGTTCCTCCATTTCAGAGTTTGACAATATCTCTCTGGACAACCTGTCCTTCAGCCATCCCAGGCAGTCTTCCATCCTTTATCCAAGGCTGTGCCACTTGTCCAGCAGCTGATAAAGGTCCAGCCTTACTGAAGCTCAGGTTCTGGGATCCTGCACTCTGAAGTTATAGTCCACCGTCACTGATCCCAGACTTCTCTGCTACTTCCTACAGCTTTGTCCTACTTCTGTCTTCTATCCTGTAGTACCTCTGGATTTATCACTCACCTGAGCTTCCTCCCCTCCCTGTGGCTACCTTGCCCTTTGGCTTCTTGGCAGACCTTGTAATCTCTAACAAACCTCCCTTCTGCCGAGAAGTGACTGCAGATGACTTCCCCCAGCTGTTCCCCTTATGGTCTCTGCTTTAGTAAAGCCCCACCTGCCCCTGGCGGGTAAACTTCATACTTACACATTATTGAGCCCTGGCTTCCCTTCAGGTGATGCCTATGCTGGTAATTGGCCCAGCTAGCCTCTCTTAACCCTTTCAAGACTGGTGTGGGTTGAACACTTCATCACAATCCCCATTTGTGGGGGACAGTCAGGGCAGGACTGAATTACTGAGGGGATGGAGAGTGATTATATACTGCAAGGTAACAATAGATTTGTTAAGCATCATCATTAGATGTTTATCTAATGAATAATCAAACAAATGAGTCACTATCACCATAACATTTATGTTTACAATTATATTTGAGTCACCCTCACAACACACAACAATGAGAATGTCTACAACGCATACTTTTGGCTGGCTTAGTGTTTTTAGAAGGAAATCTGGATAGTTTATATGATTCATATTACTTATCTGGGTTTGTGGTTACCACTGCCCCAGTGCTGGACATCACCTATGCAGGAAAAAAAAAAAAAAAAGCAGTTCTTGTTCTTGAAGGAAAATTCCCATCTGGGTCCCCAAACATTTCACAAAATTACCACCATCTGAAAGTAGCAGATCAAAGTTAAATATGAAAGAGAGTTAGGGTATGTCTACACAGCAGCTTTATTTCAAAATAAGCTGTAATGCTGCTACACACAAAGGCCATGGCTACACTAGCCCCCACCTTTCAGAAGGGGCATGGTAATGAGCCACTTTGGCAGATGCTAATGAAGTGTATACCTGAATATGCAATGCCTCATTAGCATAATGGGGGCCACACGCGTTTCAAAAGTGCAGCTTTCAAAATGCATGCTGCCTGTGTCGACAGGGATCTTTTGAAAGGACCTCCAGACTTCAAAAGCCCCTTCTTCCCATTTAGTTTTGGGAAGCAGGGGCTTTTGAAATCCAGGGATCCTTTCGAAAGGCACCTGTCTACATGGGTGGCAAGCGTTTTGAAAGTGGCACTTTCAAAGTGCGCATAGCTACCATTATGCTAATGAGTTGCTGCATATTCTTTAGAGCACTTCATTAACATCTGCCAAAGTGGCTCATTAGCATGCCTCTTCCGAAAGGTGGGGGCCAGTGTAGCCACGGTCAAAATGCATTTTAAAATAGCACTTAGCCATTTTGAAATACAGCTTCTAATAACGACAGAGCCTATTCTGAAATAACGCTATTTACCACACTATGGCTTATTTCGAAATAGGCTCTACTCCCTTCCTTAATAGCACTTATTTGAAGATAGGCACTATTCCTCCTCAAATGAGGTTTACCAATTTCAAAATAAGCCAACTGCTATTTTGAAATTATTTCAGAATAGCATGAGCATAGTGTAGACACCAAGGCTGTGGCCACACTTGGCCAAAACTTCGAAATGGCCATTTCGAAGATTACTAATGAGGCCCTGAATTGAATATTCAGCACCTCATTAGCATGCTTCCATCCACAGCACAGCACGGCTACATGGGGGTTCTTTTTGAATGGACCCCACACATTTCAAAGTCCACTTATTCCTGTCAGCTGAGGAGAATAAGGGGATTTCGAAATGTGTGGGGTCCATTCAAAAAGGACCTCCGTGTAGCTACACCACCATGGGCATTTGAAAGCAGCGTTTTCAAAGCTCTGTGGCCAGAAGCTTGCTAATGAGGCGCTGAATATTCAATTCAGCGCCTCATTAGTAATCTTCAAAACAGCTGTTTGCATGGCCATTTCGAAGTTTTGGCCAAGTGGGGCTACAGCCTAAGACAGTTATTTGAAATAATGGCTGTTATTTCAAAATAACTTTGCTGCGTAGACATACCCTTTAGGGAAAAAATATTTAAAGGGACACTGTCAGGTCAATTTAGGCCACAACTACAGGCATGATAAGAAATTGAGATTTAACAAAAGCCATCATCATCAGAAATAGGATCACGATAATTCTTAATTTCAATTAGTTTGACTTGTTCCTGTCTCATCACAGGGGGCTGGTGTAGAACACCTCCTAAGGTTCTTTCCTGTCTTCCACTTCCTTGATTCTATTATTCTAATTAAAATATTTTATTTTAAAAAGAAATAATATTCTCCTGCAGTGTCTAAAACCCATACTCTGCAGCATGATGCCGGTGAAGTATTATGGCTATGCTTTCTTCCCGCAAGTGTGCTCCTACAAGGCAAAGGGAGGTTTTCCCCTCCATGTAGCTCATGGATGTGAACCCAGCAAGGTAGGGGGTGAGGGCAGGGACAGTCTTGACTTCAACTAGTTACACTGAGATGAAAACTACCTGTGCCGTCTCTTCCACTGGGAGTTTGCCCCAAGATCAAGACAGCTATATGTAACTGGAACACGAATGGAGTTCTAATGGCATGTGAAACTGAGAAGGCTGAAAAAAAATGAAAGCTATTTGCAGCTGAAAATAATAAAAGAAATATTCACAGCATGAGGTGTATGGTAGAAATGGGGGCAGAGATCGTATCATAAGTATTACCACATAGAAAATGTCATGTCACAAGTCTTATTAATAACACAGATAAGGAAATTTGTCAATTTCTTAAAATACACATAGGAATTTTAACTCAATAGTGTCATCAGTAAAAAAGACTGAAAAGAAAGCCTGAAGATCTACAGCAAACATTGGAGACTCACATTCTGGAACTAACAGCAGTTCTTGCTTTCCAGGTGACTGAGAGGTACATGTGTCATGGAGGTCACATGCTCACTCTGCCAGCTGTTTCAGCTCAGCAACACTACTTGTCTGCTGGCTTGCAGTGCTATTATTTCTGACTCCAGCAGAAAGGATTCTCAGTTGACAGTAAGACATCTGCAATCAGAAAGCCAACAACAGAGAGACTACAAATATAAATAAGCCAGCCAGATAAAAAGGAGGAGAAAATTTCAAGGGCCTCCTATCATAAAGAACATTGTCTTGAGTTATTACTAAAGCACGTGAGTCAGCCTCCTTCCTTCAACTCCTGGGAAAAAGGACTAGAGGTCACTAGTTGGAAGTGGTCTCTTATCCAACACATGTAGATACCGAATAGCTGCAAACAACTCCAGTACAGATTGAACCCCTCTAGTCCCGCACCCTTGGATCTGACCAGTGCTGAACCACAGGAGGTCAATATTGTCTAGCAGCATTACCAACACTTCCACTGCTTACTGGGCTCTTAGAAAACATTTAGGGTTAAATTACAGCTCAATAACAGCACAGAACACTGAGAGCCAGGACTGGTGACTGGAAACAAACTTTGTGGGATCATGGGGAACCTGGCCACAACCACAGTAAGTAGATATCCAGCTAACTAAAATCATGCTGGACTATGGCTGTCGCCAGATGAGAGTGCTCTGGATTAGAGAGGTTCAACTTGCAGTAAAGAATTCCAAATATCAATAGCACATGACTGGATTAATTGTTAAAGGAACGCAGTGTCATTTTACTGCTCAATGTCCCTGTGCCAAGGCAAAGCTCCCTGGACCACCTCTCAGTTCAGAGAAAGTAATTTCACCTCCTACCACTCACAACTAAACAGATCCATCCACGATCCAAGAAAAACTTCAGGCAAATCAAAGCGGCAAGCATAGAGCTCTGAAGTTAAATGGTCAGAGGCTTCCAAAGTCTTCACTTGTAGTCATCCCAGCTAGCCTGAATACGTTAGAAACAAAGAGCTCTTCAAAGGGCTGGTGCTGTGTATGATTTCAGTACACAACACTTAGGTGCAATCTTCAAACTACCTAGTGTAAATAGGTACCATTTTCAAACATGAAACATCAGTATTTCTTTCTTTGCACAGGCAGTATTATTTGAAAACACCATACATTTAGAGCTTCATTCTGCCAGCAGTCCACTGATTTCCATTGTCCCTCAGTGGTGTTTGGATCAGGCCCTTAATCTGCTTTTGGTGTGCACACAGTAACTATGAAGAGGAAAGCAATATTTTAGTGCATTCTCTCCTGGAAGCCTTTCCCTAATGGAATCAGGCATTGGGAGAAAATTAGCCATCTGCATTCCTCTCAATGAAGAGGTATGGGACCTAACAGAACTACTGCAGAAGAGGGGGATTTTCTTTGTAAAATTAGATGCTGTAGTAGTGTAACCACCAATAGGCAGACTTGAGCCGAGGATCTCCGCAGCTTAGTGCATAAGCCTTCACTACTTGAATGAAAACCCAGCCAGCTCTCAGCTAAGGCTGTAGAGCAGACTCATTCTTGCTCTGTTTAAATAGCCTAACTGCCCCTCTATGGGACAGTGAACCACACCCAGTAGATATGTGGCTACAGTAGTGGATGAAGTGGTGGTGAATTTTAAGGGATTATGCAGAAGCCATTTATAGAATCATAGAATCCTAGGGCTGGAAGGGACCTTAGGAGGTCATCTAGTCCAGTCCCCTGAAGGCTTACTAATTGCCAAAGGAATAGGTAAGCCTTGAGGAGCCTAGAAGGAGAGGACAAAGTTTCCCGCAGAGAGAAATAACAGAAACACCATGATTTTTTCTCCTCTGCACTCATTCCCGCCCCCACCCCCACACCTGATACCACCTGTTGGCTTTGGGTTGGACATTACCCATGCTAGGTAGATTTAGTGATAACGGGAAACATAAGTTGATTATTTCAGAGAGGAAACTAGCCTTGTTAACCATGTTCTCATCTGATGCCCTGTGGCATCCCCATAAGTCTAAACTGGTATTTTTTTTTACTCCAATAACTATGATTTCTGACATAACCTGACAGCTGCAATATGAAGCCTGGATCAGCTACTACTGCATACAGCTCCAGTAACTTATCTGCTAGCATAAACATCAGGAACCAAATGAAGACATGAGCTTAGATTTGTTTTAAAGGGAGCACAGATATGAAAAATGAAATTCATTAACAGAGAAAATAATCTTACATTAATACATGTGGCATTAGCTCTGCACTATATTACCTTCCTCCATCTACTAAGAAAAACAAATGCACTGCCGCAGACAAAACCCTGCCTGTATTGCCTCCTGCAAAAACCTGCTTTCCATGATTCCAAAAGGTGGCCTAAAATTAGCATGTAAGATATAAACTAATTCCACTTGCTATGCAAGCCGCACGGTTTCATTTGTACGGTAGAGAGCAAGTCATGCTCGTCTGGGACAAATAACCCAACATGCTGCACTGGGCAGCTCGGAACGCGCAAGGCGCCCATCAGCTCTCGGAAACCAGGAGCAGCCAAAACCCCCTAAACATCAAACAACGCTCGTTTGCAGCCCGCCGAAGTTCTGCAGCCCTTCCTCCCAGGCAGGGCAAGAGCAAGTCCCACCGCCCGCCTCCCGCGGGCTCAGCCTCCCCCCGGCTTCCGGAGCTGCACCCAGCAGCTAAAACTCTCCCAAGGACACTGGCTCGATCGCCCCGTGTCCCGCCTCGGACTCGCGCAGACCAGAGCAGAGCCGAGCCCGACCTTCAGCGATACCCGGACTAGCAGCAAACCTGGGGCGGGGGGGGAGGGCTCCGCCGCGCTGCAGAACCGCCGCGATCTAGCGCATCCCTTCGGCTCCCCGGGAGATAAATCCACAGCTCCAGCCCCCGCAAGCCCCGAGGTAGGCGGAGGAGCTCCCGCCGCCTCCCGCAGGGGTTCTCACGCGACTGTGACCCGCCGCGCTGCTCGCAGGACGCGCGGGCGGCCGGGCAGAAGCCGAGCCCAGCGCCCGGGAGCCGCCGGCTTGGCTCTGGGAGAAGGGGACTGCAGAGCGCCGCTCCAGAGCAAAGTTGAGCCCGGGGACCCGATGCCCTGAGTCTCGCTCACGCGTCCCTGCCCCTCGCCGCCCCGCAGCCAACACCGGACCGCGCGGGGGAAGGCGCCGGGCGTCCCGCGACCCCCAGGGCGGGGAGCCAACAAACTTAGTTGCCCGCCGCCGCGGGGCCGGGCCGGCGGAGCCCCAGCTGGGAAGCCCGGCTCGGCTTCCAGGCGCAGCCCGGTCCCGCCCGGCGCCCCGCTGCCCCTCGGCTCGGCTCGGCTCCCGGGCTTACCTTCCCGCGGGCGGCGGCTCCCCGCAGCGCCGAGCCCGGCTCTGGACGGCTGCGAGCCCAGGCGCCCCGCTCTGCCGCGCAGCTCGGCGGTAGGAGCTGGCGCCGAGCCGCCGCTGGCCGTACCATTGAACGTCAGCGACTGGGGAGCCCTGCGAGCGCCGAGCAAACCCCACCCTCGCCCTGAGCCGGGGCCGCCCGCGGGGGAGGCGGGAGCGAACCACCGGCCCCCGCACCACGCGCTCTCCGCCGGGGGACTGTCCCCCGCGCGGCGGGCGGTCACGCACCTGCTAGGGAGAGGCGGGATTGCACGGCCCCGGCGCGCTCCCATTACACCCACGCGCCGGGGTTCCAGCGTGGCTGGGGGCTCAGGCCGCTCGCCCCGGCAGAGGAAGAGCGCCCAAGGGGGATCACGTCTCCGCGAGCGTGACTGACGTGCCAGGAGCCGCTGGAGGCAAGACCCAGCTCAAGGGGCAGCTCTGCTGGGTGCTGCCCCAAAGAGTTCACAGAGTGAACGGGCGGGGAACACAGGCCGGAGAGAGGCAGCGGGTTAGACTATGCGCAGAAAAACAAAACCAAAAAAAATAAACAACCCCTAAGCCAGACTGGGGAGCTGGTCTACAGACTCCGGCTCTCTAACAATAGCCACGTAGCCGGAGGGGCTCTGCCTGGAAGTGGAGCTCCGAAAGCATGAAAGTCAGATCAGAACATCTACGGAGCTATTTAACACCCTAGCACAGCTGTAATTGTTAGACCCAGGCTCTGAGATTGGCTGCAGCAGGGTTTGTTTTTGCAGTGTAGACAGGCAGCTCAGAGGCACAGCTAGGACTAGCTGTCTGTGCTCATGGCCTCCAGACTGATGCCCTGTCCCCTGGCCTCCATTTAGCCTTCGAAAAGTAAGATTTTCATCAGTTAATGTCAATTTCAACTCACACATAGGAACTGACATTATTTCTATGGGTAGAAAGTGTGATATATAACTTGGCAAAGCGGGAAAAATGCTGCTTGAGCACTTATTAGAGTTTGACTTATAAGATATTTACTTAGTATATTTTGACATGTGATGTCAAATTGTGTTATAATTGTAAAGCCAACATTTTGAATCTCAGTGTTTACTGGCATTGAAATAATGATTCTCTGGCATACACACCTCCAACAGTGAAAATTTATATTATTTAAAAATGCTCAAAATTCACAAGTTTGCACAACTGTGAACATTTAAACAAATAAAAACACCTTTTGAGATGTTTAAAAATGAATATGGATATTATCCTTGGATTTTTAATCAAGTTCTTCCAAGTCTATGTTCCCACCCTAATTTAAAATAAAATAAAATAAAATAAAATAAAACTTTATTTCTCTATTTATTTTCATTTATAGGCTTCATTTCAGAATATTCTTTCTTTCAGTGTTTATAGAAACACTTTAATTTCAACCAGAGGAGATACACCATGAGAAACCCTAAAGTTTACCCAAAAGTAAATGTCCAGCAGCCCTACTGATCTGGAGAAGGGGACAGGGGATGAGGCCAACTGACTCTTCTTTTTCCACCTGTCCTCCCTCCCCAGACACTAATGATCATAATAGCATACAGAGGATAACAGGTCTTAGGGCAGGTCTACACTACAGCAGAAGGATGAATTAAGGCACACAACTCCAACTATGTTAATTACATAGCTAGAGTCAAAGTGCTTTAATAAAGGTTTTTTCACTGTCTCCACTGCTCCAATCAACTTCCCTTAGTTCTAAAAAGGGGCAGGAGTACTTACATGGGTGCCCTGTGAGTTTGATTTAGTGTGTCCCTACCAGGCATGCTAAATCACACTCTGAAAGATTGACCACTGGAACATGGATGTAGATATAGATGTAGCCTTAAGCACAAGGCCCACCTGAGAAAAAACAACTCCAGTTTGCAAACTGTTTTTTGTTTTGTTTTGTTTTGTTTTTACATAGGAACAAAAATGAGATATTTCAAGTTATTTTCCCTGGAAAAAGAAGAGAAAGTGTGAGAACACACACCAGAATAGCAAATGGTGATTAGGGCACTTGGCTAGGAAGTGGGGTACTCAGGTTTAAGTCTCTGTTTTGCTTGATTCAGAGCCAAAACTGACAAGCTATTGAGTCCTCTTCTCTGGGTCTAGCTTGAGAAATCACACCCTGGACCCAAGAAACCGTCCCAATGAAATTTTTGTCAGAATAGAGTCACTTCCATTAAACACTTTGGCTATGACAAAAATGGCAGTTTTGATGGAGAAAGTTGTGTCAATATTTGTTTTTCAACCAGCTCTGCTTTGGCAGTCCACTTTCCCCAGCCCCTTGGACTTACTGGAAGTATAAACAGCAGTTCTAGGAATGTAAGCATGCCTCAAGAGCCAGGGGACTTCCCTTCACAAGGGGCAGGGAATGAACAAATGTACGGCTCTACTGTTTTCTCATCTTTGTGCTTTTACACCTGTGAACATTAGTGATGGTATCAGACTCCAAATTCTTATATTACAACTATGGACCTTCTATTTTACCTCCCAGCTGTTTGCTTTGCTTCCTGCCTCAGCCTCCTTGCCCTCTGTGCTTCTCACCGGTCTTTCTTTCTACCTTTTTCCATTAGCTTTCAATCTCCCTTGTCCTCTTCTTTTGTCCTTCCTACTCCCACTCCTGTGAATTGAAACTTCTTGCCTGCCTTCTTCATCACCCCCATCTGACCACATGCTTCACAAAATCCCAAAGAAAAATTAACTGCGAGAAGAAGCATGGAACATATATGGCATTTTCCATCACTGTGATTGTTCTGCAGATGTATCCCTCTTTACTGTCCCTTGCCCCAATTTTTCCATGTAGATTTTGCTCTTAAGAGCAGGACCCTCTCTCTCTATTTCCTTATCAATCATTTAGCTCATGGGTTCCCAAACTTTACTGCCCCTTGACCTCCTTTGGAGAACAAAAATTAATCCACCACCCCAGGATGGGAGACTGAAGCCTGAGCCTATCTGAGCCCGCTGAGCTGGGGAGTCAAAGCCGAAGTCTGAACCCTGCCAATCATGAAGGACAAAAGCTAAATCCCAAGGGCTTCAGTCTGAGACAGGGGCCTGTCATTGAGCCCTACCACTAAGGGCTGAAGCCACTGAGGTTTGTCCCAGAGCCTGGCAAATCTAGTGTCAGCCCTGGAGACCCAATTAGAATGGGATCTTTCCAATCCACTTTGGGGACCCACAGTTTCAGAGCTGCTGCTGTAGCTGTCACTGCATTCCAAATTAATAAGCCAACAGTGCCTTGGAGTTTCAAAGTTATTTCAAGCCAGAAAAAAGGAAGGAAATTTGGGTTTAAATCTGTAGGTGGGACCTGCCTTTGCACCAGAGATGCAATCTCAGTTCAGCGAGGGTGCCAGCAAAGTCTTTAGTTCAGACAGGGTGCTTAACCTGAACTGTGCATCTCCTGGGTTTTTGTGGATTAATTGAACCCTTGATTATATTTAATTATCTCCTGTGCATTGGAGATTGGCTTAGGTTGGCATTTATTGCTCTTCCTAAGTCTGCACACTGCATGCTTCCACTCTACAGGTTCATTACTATTTATCAGCACCTCCTTATGGGAACAGCTCCTGCTTTCAAACTAAATCAGCGAGCACAGTGAGGGCCATAACAACTTGACCAGCTTTCTGCCCCAGACCAAGGAAGCTGTCTCAGACAAACTGCAGGAATTCAGTGTCCTGGGACTGGGATACCACAATAGGCCACGTGGAAGGGAAAATATTACCACATGTGAGTTCCTCAGTACCAGAGAAAGGATTACAAGGTATCATGATTTGCCACCTCCTTCCCCATCCCCCAGTCTCTGCTTTGGGCCCAGCTCTGTGAGCTCGTGTATTCCAGCATCTCCCATGGCCTTTGATGGGAATGGCTGTTGCTCAGCATCTGTGAGGGTAGTTTAAGAAAAACTAATTCAAAATTCAAAATCAGGTAATTAAATTAAGAGCCTCTAACAGTGAATTTAAGAGGGACCCGATCAAGATGCCCTCCAATATTTTCCATTTGGGGTGGAATAAATTTTGTTGTGTGCGCCAAGGCAAATAGGGATGTGCACCACCTGTAGACATATCCTTGTCTACTGTGGAGGTCTGCCACTGGGGGAGAGGCAAAATTTGCCCCCAGCCTGGCATTTCAAAGGGGTCCAGAATTCCAGCTGCTGCCACTGCTACATTGGCATTGGTACCAGCCAGAGACCCAGGTCCCATAGAAGTACCACAGCAGTGCTGCTCTGGCTGTGCAGAGCTGTGCAGGAATGGGGGAGGGATCCAAGTGCTGTGGTCTGGGCAGCACTGAGAACTGAATGCATACATGTTGTCCTGGGCCCTGCAGCAGTGGGTGGCACCACTGCCACTGTCGGTGGCTGTGGGCACTCAGCTAATTATTTGGGTGGCATCTGAATATCTGTCCTGGGGAGCCACCCAAATGTTCATCTTATGGGGGGACTTTGGACCCAATCCTGCTTCCACTGACATCGATGGGGATTTCAGATTGGATGGGAGCCAGATCAGGTAGATCTGAGAGGGGATGTATTTGACAAGCACATGATTGAATTCTAGTATTGTACAAGATGTTCCATAAATGTTGTTTGTTATTTGCATAATCTCATTCTGATTTATACAATGGTAGAGAGTGCTCAGTAATCCAATATATATATATATATATTTCAAGTTTAGCTCCAAGTGTTTTCAATTTGGGACTGCCTGTGTCTCCAAGGTCACCTCATAAATCCAGGGACTGTGGCACTGCACTGCCGATCTGTGTGGGGCATAATAACTCTTAAGGGAAATCAACGCTGAAAATGCTTCTGAATTTTTCAGAAGGGACATGTGTAGAATACATCATCATTGCCCAGCTGAGCAGGCAACATCTTTGCAGACACCGGTGAAATACATCACCTCCCCTCCGTTGGGTGGTGAGCAAAAAGCAAATAAGATGAGTGAGGTAAATCATGGGACAGCTGTGCGAAGGCATGACTTGCTTAAACAGCATTTCACCTATGCAGATTTTCTGTGCATATTTTATCATCCATTGCCGAACAAGCCCACCTGCTTTATTCTAAATAAATTCAAAAATAAGTCAAAGGTAGACAAAAGTAGTCACAAATCAAAGGCTCCAACTCCAAATCCAGACATGTTGTGTTTAGAAAATGGTCTGAAATACTTCAAAGACAGGAAGATAAATTCAGCTACAAAACTGCCGGGCAGACTGTTTTAGGATCAATTGTAATAATAAGGCTGACATTTCGGACAATGCCTTAGAGGCCGACCTTCAGAAGCATACAGCTATGTAATTGTATTAGATGACTGACAAGCTACATGCTAGCTTCAGGGCACCCTAACAACAATATGTAGCGTGATAATAATAATTAAACACACAAAAACTATGTGTAATTACCATGAATGTGGCAATATATGCTGGCAAGCCAAACCAAGTAAAATGTGAAAGCGAGCATAACCCTTAACACAGTCTATCACATCCAGGTATTGAATTATAAAGGAATGTGGCAAATACATACAGGACTGCATATCCCATCGCCACCCACCTCATTGTTGCTTGAGGTGCACATCCTCTGTGGTGCATGGCTCTGCTGAGTTTCGTTCTATGACAGAATGTCGAGACAAGATGTCTGAAAGCTGAGGTGAAGCCTGAGGATTAAGGAGACCTACCACTCAACCTCACTGGACCCTGGCTTCTTTATCATGCTGATTTTCCTGATCAATGATTTGGCCATTATTTTACTTGTGCACCGAAACCTTAATCAGGTAACCTTGTTTTAAGTAACTACTTCAGAGTATCCTCAAGGTTTGCAATGCAATTTTTTTGACCTTTAATTAAATATCAAGACTATCTTCACTAAGAAAAGGGTATTTGCTACTCCCTCAGGGAATTTTTAATTCTAGCTCTCCTTGTATCCCAGTGGTTGCAATGAACAGAGAATTGTGCAGATATGTTCTTCTGTTTTGATCTGTGTGGACTTATACCCCATGAGTTTCACTTTGTTATAGTTTCAAATGAACCCCCAAAAGACCTCAAAGCAAAATTCAGATAAAACAGCACTTTCACCTATGGCTTGACCTCATTTCTAGTTTAAAACAAAGCCCAGTTATGCTTGAAACCAGGTCTGGGTTCAGATACTTATAATTAGGTAGGGGTGAGTTCTTCATTTGTAACAAAACCTGAAACCAGGTTAAGACTTGCAATGTACAATGTAGGTTAATATCCTAGGTGCCTTTTCTTAACAGTGCTCTAAGAAAATGAATTGACAGCGCCCACATCAGTACCTTTCATTTAAATAATTATTTACACACATTTAGAGATTGCACTCCAAATATGCATTTTAAATGAGATTTAAAAAGTGACAGACTGTAACAAACTTCTTTGGCAGCATTATTCGTAGCATAATGTATAAATATTCTGGAGTTCACAGATAAGTTACAACATAAATGGTAATGTTTTAAAAGGCTATGACACTAATGTATTAACTCCTGAGAGTATAAATCTTTTAGATGATATTTTTAAGTGACTTTAGGACTGACAAAGAGGTGCTGGATTGAAAGTCCTGGACGCTGTAGTCAGATAAATGAGAAGGAATGGAATGGAAGAAGCACCTTAGTGTTCTGCCAATATGCTTTGACACTTGTTTCAGCAATCGTCCATAGCAGCTAAAGAGTTGTTCTTTCTCCAAATTGATTCAATCTTTGGCCTCTGGTGAGGGTGAAAAAAAAAAGATGCCAATTAATGCCAATTATGGTGGAAGGTTTATGTAAGGTTTAACTATTAGGAGATGGATGGTGCCACATCCATGTTCAGCCCCCATAGTCCTCATCCTCCAAGGTCCCTTGAGGGAACCTTTCTAGTTTCCAGATGATAAGCAATCTCCTGTGTTAATCTCTTTCCATTAACAGTGGGGATTTTCTAGGATGTACTATTTTCTACTTACACTGTGATATATCAGCAGCAAGTCAGATCAGGAAAAAGCCAATATCTGCAATTTGCTTTGTTATGAATATTGTAATTGCCACACTTACAAGTGACCAAACTGATGTTAATAAGCAAACACATTTATTCTTAAGGTGAAAGCATTACAAAGAAAAATATCAAAGGCCAACTAAAAATTCAATACACATATTATAAAGTTTACCAACTGTAACCTAAAGTTCTGGTAGCTGTTAGACTTTCAAAACTCATAACTGGATTTTCCGCATATTTACGTGCTCATATCCTTCTCCAGATCAGAACCAGAACATCCATGAATATTTCAGTATTTACTTTACACGGGTTTGAGCCTTTTATCTTGGCCTTATGTAACAATGCCTCACTCCTCAGGATGTAGCTTCCAAGGGCTGAGGGTTTTCTTTGTTTTTTGCTTTGTTTTGTCTTGTTTCAAAAGTTCACTCTTATTCAGTACACTGTCCAATATAGTCCTTTAACCCCCAGTTCTCACATCTATTCGATATGTTCCCATTCAAGGTTAGATACAATCCTAGCCAGCAATTGTATCTATATATGGTAGAAGGGGTGTGTGTGTGTGTGTAATTAGAGTATAATTTAATACAATAGATCCTAGAAGATATCTGAACTTAATTTAGTAAAGCTTCCCAAAGCTATATCAGGGAATGGCCATATCTGTCACAGATGGAAACCAAACAATATATTTAATATCCTTAGAGTTGCCACATAGCCTTGAGATGTTCGTATTTATGTCCCTACTGTTCATAGATAAAAGTGTAGAATGTGTATTTCAGTCACTTTTCAAGATATAATTTTTTGGGAGACACCTAAATCACTAGTCTGATTGTGCATTTCTTACCTCAGCAAAACTTCCAGGAAAGTCGGTGGAAATGCTGCCTGAAATAAGAAGTGAGGCTTGTACCTAAACTAGAGTTGTAAAAGCAAGAGATTGTTTTTAATAGTAATATAATATTAAAATAGTGTAACGCAGCCCAAGTCAAGCTAGACTCAGTCCTTGTTTGGTTTTTGTTTTGTTTTGTTTTTGTTGTAGTCATCCACTGAAGACATCCAAATGTGCCCTCCTTTTGTTGGAAACAAAACAAAACAAAACAAAACCTACGTCTGAGTCCAAAGTAGAGTTTTATGTCTGAATTTCCAAATCCTGAAATTAGCGGTTTTGCAATGGAACTTATGTAATTTGAAAATTGTATAACTGTCATTGTAATTTGTAAATTAACATGTTAAAAAGTAGCACATGAAAACCCTGCAGCTTCTGAGTTTTTAATTGTGTTTTAGATTCTAAGATGACATCCATCCCTACATCTTTTTGTACTTAAAGTACCACATTTATATGGAAAACTATTATCTTTTGTGAACTTGTGAGATTACTTTTTAATGCTATCCACCTCATTATTTCAGTTATTAAAAGAAAAGTTCAACAGTCATTTGAGTTCGGCACAAAAGGGAAGTTCCAAATTACAACCCAAGTATGGAAAAAAATGTAAATGAGAAGCAAATACATTTAAACCCTGGCATACCCAACATCCATACTGCTGGCATGATAAGGTGCTGACCTTTCTAAATGTCATGCTAAGAAGAGGTACAAAATCATTACATAATAAAGCCTATTAGTCAGCTATTGACGAGTAAATATACAGTGTAGTGCCAGTGGAATATTTTACTATTGGTAAACATTTTAAATGCAAAATAAAATATTGCATTAATTTATTGAAAAAACAATTATCACAGATGACTGTGGTCACTGATTGTCCAAAGACTGGTTAGTGGAGCCTATCAATCAAAATAAACTTCATGCACCACCTGTGCTTGTGGCCATTGTAAATTCAGAAAACATGTTGCTACAGGGATATAAAGGCATTTGTGCTGGGTATGAAAGTGGGCAGCTCAGAGGGGAAAAATGTAGGGATACTGGAAAAGGAAAGAAAAGAAAGTTTGTTTGTTTGATTGATCGACTGATTGATTTAACTGACCTCATCCATCAAAATCCCGTGCTGCCTTTTCAGCAAAAGTTTAAAATATTCAGGTATTGAAGTCACTTTCCATCATAAGAGCTGCCTTACAAATTCATCACAATTCCCTCTTAGGACTCCAATCTATAGTCTGATTCACAAGCCCCCAGAGGCGTTCCAGCCTTTTGGTGTTCCAGTGACTTCAGTTAATCTCTGTGTGGTCTCACGTGGGTCCAGTGGCTAGAGGGAAGGTTTTTCTTCTCAAGAAACCTCAGCCATGGAGGTGTGAACACTGGCCTTAGCATGGAATTTGGAGGCTGTCTGTTGTTTGCCTCTTGAAATGATAATGTTATGTCCCCTTCAATGTTATTCCCATAAAAACAATTGCCATTAGCTTAGCCATTGGACTGGGTCTTGTTAAGAGTTCATGGAGAAAGCAGCCACGTGCAATGCAAAACCAGTTTTACTGGTCCTACAGAACTATGCTACTTGTTCTTGAGCACCATCTGCTGGCACTAAGTATTTACATACCTTACACTTACACACCTATTCACACAGTTATAGATCCCTGTTTCAGAAAGACCCTGTGATATCACAAGTGGGTAGCTAAAATTAGCATTGTGGGCTTGATTTTACTTGTGCTGAAGTCAACTGCAAAATTATCATTGATTTAGCAATGTAAGACCATGTCCTCTGCGGCTGCTAGGAAGAGTGATGTATCCCTTCAGAATCAAAAGTGGTCTTAACCTGTAAGACCTCTTGGATTTTCCCTAGAGCCATCAGTCACAGAGGTGATTTTAAGCTAGAAAGTCTGTTGTCGATATACAGAACAAAAGGGACCAAAATAGAACAATGTTAATTTCAGCTCAAAAACAGAGGGAAAAATAAATTTGTACCAAGCAAAACAGTGAAAGGAAATTTTATTTGCAAGTTTTTTTCTAGAGGCCATTATAAACTGTGAAGAGAGGGGAAAAAAGTTAAGTACAGTAGTTCCTTGAGTTATGCAAGGGTTGCGTTCCCACACACCCTTGCATAACTCAGATTTTGCGTAAGGGGGGCGGGGCAGGTTTTGTCCCCAACAGAGCGCACCTTCTGCAGCTGCAGAAGCAGCAGGAGCACCTGGAGCTCCTTTTGAAAGGTAAGTCCTGAGGTTGGGGAGGGTTAGGCATCGTGGTGGCTTGAGGCCATGGGAGGGGGACAGAGGGATTAACCCTGGGGTGTTAGGGATGCAGGGGAGCCGGGGTGGGGAGGAGTTGAGCTGGAGCTGGGCTGTGGGGGGCTGAGCCAGAGCTACGTGCAGGGGGGCGTTAAGCCAGAGCCAGATCCTGAGCCGCACATGGGGGGTAGCGGGGATGAGCCAGGCTGTGAGGGGTTTGAACCGGGGCCAGTGGTGGGGGTTGAACCACGGTGACGGGTTGAACCAGGTCCGGGGGGGGGGGCGGGTTGAACCAGAGCTGGGGGGAGCTGGATTTTGAGTTGTGCTTAACTTGCATTAATTAAGCGAAACTCAAAGTCGAGCATTTTGAGGGCTTACTGTAGTGGGGAAAAATGTCCTTCAGCTTATGAATGACAGATGAGCCTTATTCAGGTAATGATAAGTTACAGTTAGTTGCTGATGGGTAGTAATCTGTCAATATTAAAAGTAAAGACAAATCTATTTGTAGCAGTTAGAAGATAAACTCAAAGTTGCATTTTGACCCCTTTCACCTATTAATCATTCCAGGGTTATACAGGACATTTAATAAGCAATGTATTAACAAACATCTCTAAAAGTATGCTACAGAGTTATGTAGCAGTAGCATCAATTCAAATCATAAATTGCAGATGGGATGGGATGCTTTGCTAACACACATATATTTAATATTTGGCAATTAATAATATGTAAACATAAACATTCCTATTTAAGGCCATTTTTTGAAAATGGTGTCTCAGGTTGAATACTATGCAGGAAAATAAATATTTGCAACTCAATTTTTAAAGGTCAAAAATTAAGATTACAGTATATGCTGTATGTGCTGAAACTAGTGAAGAAACACTATCATAAATGTTCTATAGTATTTTTCAGTAACAAGCAAAAACACTGTAGTTGTTTCCATTAAAATCAACACAATTTCACCTTTTACTTAATGTTACCACTAGTTAGTATAAGCAGTAACTTGAGTTATCTGCAAATGGCAGCTGTGAAGATTTCATTGGGGGACCACTCTTGAGTAAAGGACCCTTTGCCATTTTTACAAAAAAAGAAAAAGGTTAATGGAGCTATTATTCAAAGTCTCAGAAATTATATTCAGATGTGTGTTTTAATATATGCATATTTACTTCCTCCCTATGAAAAACATGGAATATTAAAACTATGTGAGGATTTATAGGGAAGGAAAGTATTTATTTATTTTTAAAACTACTAATTATTTGTATTACTGGAGATCTAAAGCAGACTCGGGCCCATACTAATAGATGCTGCACATCACAAAGCGTTTATGATACAAATAGATACAGACCCAAAGGATGCAGTGGAAAACAGAGACATGAAGAAGTTAAGTGTCTTGTCCCATTTATAAGGCAGCAAATCACAAGAGGAGCCAGGAGTAGAACTCTGTACTTTCAGTTCAGCACCCTAGCAATGAGACCATGCTTGCTTCATCCCATATAATACATACCATTAACATCTATACAAAGTCCCATCTAATTGCCACCTTGAAACAATATTTCAGAGAAGCAATTACTTCACCAGCGCGTCAGCAGCAGCAGAAAATTACAACTGCCAAAAACCTTTTCCTCAGAAGTGCTTCAGGAGAGCAGACCACACATTCGGAAATTCCTAACCCAGCCATTCATTTTGCCAATCAGATCCATGCTGGCAGAAAGACAGTCTCCTTGAAGCATTAGTAGGGAGTATAATTAATATAATAGATGCACACATCTTGTTCCAGTACTCTACTTCTGGGCAATCTACTTTGATAGATGATAGTCACTGCATCAGTGTGGGAGTCAGCTGGCATTTCATTATGACAAAAGGGTTGTGAAAAGTGCAGCTGGGATCCTTCAGAAGCTAAGCACCTTTGATAAACAGATGTAGCCCAGTCAAAGGAAGGGATAACACATTGTGGAAGATTTAAGGAAATGTACTGCTTCCTTAGCAATGCCAAGCTCCACTAAAGTTTATATTGAAGTTCATCCATTGATTTAAGGGCATAAGACCACTGCCTTAATTAATAGTGCTTCTTCTCAGGAAGAGTTAAACCATGAGACATAATCTAAGGTGTGCCAAAATACTTTTATAAAAAAAAATAGAGTACCTCATAGCTAGCTATTTTAGAAAGAAAGAGGGTATACCAAAAATGCATTCCAGCCATACAATAAGTCTGACAAACGTAGCGTGAAGACTGTGGTGTATTGGACAGTAGCATGAAGTCATGAAGCACGACATAGGAATTACTGACCACGCAGTATAAATTGTTAGCAATAGCGGATGTGTATGATGTGAGATTGATGGCACCATACATGAATGGTACAGTATTTGGACTATCAATACGATCCTTTTGTGCTTTGTATTGACAGATTTAGAGCTGCTACTCATCAGATATTGAGGAAATTGGAGCTAGAGCTGAGGGCACATCTACCAAAGAAGTTAATCTTAGTTGCAAGAGAAGAGGGAACAGAAGCTGAAAGCTGCCTTTTTAGAGGTCCATAAAAGCCTACTACTCATTTGACAATGGTCTTTTCCCAGGCTTTTTTGTCAGTGAAGAATTTGCTTCTATTAAAACTATTCAGGGCAGATAAAAGGCATAATATATATCAGGGAAAGCAATTGTACTGATCTTTTTAGGCTTGAGCACAGGATGCTGGGCTAAGATGAGATCATGCTAAAATGGGAATGTTTTTGATACAGATTGTTTTTGTTCATTGCATTTCATGCAATGTGACCTTCCATAACAATCTATGACCTCCATGACAAGTGAATACAACTAACATCCTTCAGAGGTGACAAATACCAGTCCTACAGCCAAATCAATCTCTGTCAGGTAACTACTTCATAACGAAGATATACAGTGAGCCTTGATGGCCAAGAAAACTCAGATTTGTTAGTCCAGTGTGGGTAACTACTCCTGGGAAGTACCTCCTCTGGCCAAAAGAACACCTGTCACCTGCTCCTTTGTATTTCAATCTTGAGACTGTTAGCTGCTGATCTCATTCATTTCTGAGAGCTAAGGTAGGTGAGGTAATATTTTTATTGGATCACTTTCTGTTGGTGAGAGAGACAAGCTTACCAGCCATACACAGCTTTTCTTCAGTGCTATGTAGCTTACAAGTTTTTCTCTCTTGCCAAACAGAAGCTGGCCCATTAAAGATATTACCCCACCCACCTTGTCTTAAGGACAACACTCATTCACATCAGCATTTCATGGATAGAAAGGCTAGTTCACACATAGCTAAGGCTGAAGCCATGCTGGGAACTAAAGACCAAAGTAATCCCATTGAACTGGACTCAGATGAGGAGGAAGTGAGCATTTCTGAAGACCTTGCCAATGGTATTCTGCCAACTGGCATTACCTCTTAGTGCAATAGCTGGAGAAGGGATCTTACAGCAGCTACATGTATTTGCTGAGCTAGCAAAATTATACCTGTGAGAAAGCTGAGGAAAAAAGATAAATATCTAAATGTTAGGTGGGGGCTGAAATTGATTTCTCCATCTGTCCCGTCAACTTTCCTTGTTCCCATGGAAGCCGGCTTCTCAGAGACACTCATGCTAACAGAAATAGCATTTTTCATCAGTGTCATCATCCATCACATGTGTTTTTGAATCCTAGTGTGGGCACACAATTTGGTTTTGTGTCAAAAGAGCCTAGTCTGCTGAGAGGCCATGTAAGGAAAACTGAGTTCATTCACTGTTCCCCTGGAATTGCAGCCCTGCACGAAAAAATCTGCTGTGTGATCTCACTGGGGCTCCAGAAGGAGGGGATGGGATATTTTCAGGGCAGCAGTTGAAAGCTCTCTAAGTCTGGCTATGGCATGAGGGAGAGTACCTCTGCATTTGAGGTGGAAGATACATTCCAGGCTGATGGATACTCACCTGCAGTAGCTCTGCTCAGGTTAGCCCCTATGAAGAGCAGTGTGACCATGACAGCATGGAAAGCAGCTTGGGCTAGCTGCCCCAGTACATTCCCAAGATTGCATTCTGAGCAGCCAGCATGCCGCTGAAGACAGGCTACCCTTTTGGGCAGTATGGGCACACTTATGTGAGCAAGCTGTTTATAGGCTACATACTCTCCTTACCCGCATGTAATCTCAAATGTAGACATGCCCTTAGACATGCTCCCAGGCTGCTCTAAGTCATTCCACTGTTGGGTCCTTAACAACCTAATCCAGTGGAGGACTGGCACAGTGAAACTGATCTCTAGCACATATTTGTATGTCTACAGTACCCCCTGCTCCACTGAGCAGGTGAGGGGTGGAAGGGAGACTGCAGTCTTATGGCCCAGAGCCACCTGCTCATCTTTTCATGGAGGTTTTCTCTGACTTCAATGAAAAAATTCTCCAGTGTATGTCCCTACCCTGATTAGGAACCCCATTGCATCTACTTAGTGCAGAGAAAAGATACACCTATCAAGGATCTGACCCCTCCAACTTTTGGACCATTTTCATTTTGATCTTTATTTTAAACTACAGACTACCGCCAAATGGAGAGAGAGAAAATATGGGACAGGGAAAACAGATAAAAGGGAATATAATCTTTTCTGGAGTGGAGTGCACCAGCTAATTTAAGCTCCATTATAAATGTTCTGCATTTGCTGAGAGTGTCACTGTGGTATATAGCTGCATGAAGACTGTCTCACTATTGTCTTGACTTCCAATTTATTTTTTACTTCTGCAGAAAGCAAAGCAATTAGCTGCCTTCTTAATGTGGATGTTTCTTGCCAGGCATTTGCATGTCATTTTTTAAATTCTGTATTAGCCATCTACATGTCCTATGTTCAGGGTACAGAGTGATGATAAAATGCTTAATTATTGATTTTTTTTGTCTGCAATCCATATATATATATATATATATACACACACACACACATGGAAAACTCTAAGTGCAATTGAAAACATGTTCTCTCCAGAAGAAACCTCACAAAACAAAAATACACAGTCCATCAAACCTCAATCTCCCATAAATATAACAGTGATCTTTAAAAACCACCGTTTCCTGAGGCTTACCTATTAAAATATTAATGCAAATAATAGTAATCATAATATTTTTGAATATTTTTATTCATTGTATGTCTAACCAGAAAAAACAAAAGAAGATTTAAACATGTTTAGCTTTTCCAACTGATCTACAGATTTCCAGTTATTATAGATAGTTGAATGCATTCTTCAAGGTTCATTTGCATTGAAATAGATCATAAAAGGGATTTTTCATGGAAATAAATTACTACATTATGCTAAGTATGTTCCCTTCAAAAAAAGGCATGCATTGGCCCAATTCCACTTCAGCCAAAAATGCTGGATTTTCTTCTATGGGGAAGAGTATGTGCGGGTAAGGAGAGTACGTAGCCTATAAACATGTTTCCACAACATGCTCACAAAGTCCTAAAGAAGGTCATTGCATATCTGTGCATCAAAGGTATTTTAAGAGCCCACATACAGTCTTCAGTGTAAGTTTTAGGCTAACGTAGATTCATATACCAACATATGTAACATTAATACACATGGAAGCTTAAAATGATCATGTGTTATAAACAATTCTGTAATTAAAACTTCACAGAGATATTTAACTTCCACTTTAGAGGCACACCACTTGCTACTTGTCCCTGCTGTGTTTTGTCAATGTCTGAGCTAGTCTACATAAGCTCCTTGGAGTAGAAATGCTGTTTCCTTATTTGTTTATAAAGTGCTAAATACACAGTTGGAACATGATGATATAATCAATATTTTTTTAAACTGAAGTAAAAAGGGACTGGGGACACAGATCCAATTTCCTTCAAGTATCGGAGGTAATTTGTACATCTTATATTTATTTCTCACATCTATATTTCCAGTCAACCATTGCCTGCTTTCTAATTACGGAAAAGCACCTCTGCACATACTTATCTTTTTCAATTGCATGAATTAAAAAAAAAAAAGGGATAGAGTTTGTGTGGTGGAGGCTGAAAAGGAAAAAAAAAAGAGATGACACAGCTTGCTAGTAACATATTGCACACTTTCACTTCCACCCACAGGTTTTGATCCTGTGGAGGTTTTCTGCTAGTAGTAATATTTATTCTTACATAATCACATTTGCCAGGGAACACTCCCAATGTACCGAGGTGGGGTAAAAGATGCACTATAATTGATTGTGAAACCCCAGAGGGGCCTACTAGCAGTCATTTGTTTGAGATTAGATGACGTTGTCACTGAATTCATGAACAAAGCTGGCAAGGGTAGGCATGTTTCTCAGTTGTATAGGTGCTTTCTGCAATTCACTTCAGAGTGTCTTCTCCAAACTGGGGGCTTATAGTTTATGGTTCTGTGAGTGTGTGCTATGGGGAGCTGTTTGCTTATGCTCTCAAAAGTATAAAAGAAAGTGGCAGGAGGTGGGTAGGATGTCAGGTTACAACTGTTCCTTTGAGTTCTCCAAGTCCTTACCATTGAGAGTAGGGCTTTACTTTAAAGATGCAGCTGGTGAGAGGAGGGAGAGTGAATGTTATTATGATTTGATGTCTTTGGAATCTTTGTCTGTAGGCAATAAAATCCATCTTCTCAAAATTCATATCTAATCCATTCTGGATTGCTCATAGCAGTAATGCCTCAACCATCTTGGCTCCAATGGACAGTTCATGGGAGTGACAGCTCATCAGTGTGAATAAGAGAGTCCCAGTCTGACCTAAAGCCAAGCCAAAAAGGAGTCAAAATTTTGTGCCTACCAACTTTTACTGCCTATCTGTGGTTTCTATCCATAAAAGAGTCCTGTGGCACTTTATAGACTAACATATATTTTGGAGCATAAGCTTTTGTGGGCATAAGCTTCTCGATGAGTCTCATGCATCTGACAAAGTCTTTCCCCATGAAAGCTTATGCTTCAAGATATCTGTTAGTATATAAGGTGCCACAGGACTTCTTGTTTTTGAAAATACAGACTAACTCGGCTACCTCTCTGATACTTGTCTATAAAAGCTTTGCTTTATGCCATTTGCTGTAAAAAGGAATAATAATGGAATATAAATGCTGAACAGCAAATATTGAATTGTAACGTGTACATGAAGGAGTATGGGATGTCTACACTTATGGGAAGATCAACGTGCTGGCAGTCAATTTTCTGGAGCCCAATTTAGCATGCCTAGTGGGGATTTGATAACTCGAACTGCTATTGCACCACTGTTGATGTTGGTACTCCTGTCAATCGTGAGGAGTAAATGAAGTTGACAGGAGAGTTTCTCCCATCAACCTTCTGCTGTGTGGATTGTGGCAAAATCAATTTTAGATAAGACAAATCCAGCTACCCCATTCTTGTAGCTGAATTTGCATATCTAAAATCAATTTTACTTTCTTTGTCAACCTGGCCAAATACTTGTTAGCTTTTGGACTATGTCATATCCATTTATATATCTTCTGAGATTTTTACCCTGTGAGCACACTTTGGGCTTGTACATCTAGACCCTTAGCTAGTTGGGAAATTTACTAGTTAAGTAAAGGAATATTGTAGAGGCAATCTTCAGCAACATTAGAAATTGGGTGCTGGTTACAATTGTATGTGAGACAGTCAACTCTAACCTTAGTTTCAATGAAATGCAGCCTTGATTTGCTTTTGACTTAACTTGGGAACCAGGAATCATGTCTGCAAGCTCATCATCAGAAATACACATGAACATCTTTCACTCTTATCTGGACTTTTGGACAATATGAAATATTTATTTGTTAGTATAAATGTAGTTTTAATTACGTTGTTTGAAGCTCATTGCACATAGCAAGTCCCATGGTATTTTCCAGGATGTTTTCTAACAGTCTGAGTGAAAACCCAAACTTTGGCTGGGTCTACACGAGCCCCTTCCTTTCGAAAGGGGCATGTTAATGTGCGGGTTTGAAAGATGCCTTGTTCATTGCAGTGCCTCATTAGCATAATGCAGCCACAGCGATTCAAAAGTGCGGCTTTTTGAGTCACATGCCGCCCATAGAGATGGGACCTTCCAAAAGGAGCCCCCCCCAGTTTTTGAAAGACCTTCTTCCTAACACCAGATAGGAAGAAGGGATTTCAAAAATGGGGGGGGGGTGTCCTTTCGGAAGGTCCTGTCTCCATGGGCAATGCGTGATTCAAAAAGCTGAACTTTTGAATCACCATGGCCACCATTATGCTAATGAGGCACTGCATATTCCTTGCAGCACCTCATTAGCATCTTTTGAACCTGCTCCTTAACATGCCCCTTTCAAAAGGAAGCGGCTCATGTAGACACAGGGTTTGAGATTTATGAGGAAACAAATTAACTCAAATCCAACACAAATCTTCTAAAAACGTAGGCATTACAAACCCTACGAATCAATTTTGACTTACACTTGTACTTGCCATTTCTAACTTTTAAGAATTAGTACAACTAACTTGGAATCAGATTATCTGAAAACTATTCTGTTTTCTACCACCAACATGCAATATAAGAGGTTTCAAAAATATGACCAGTGAAGAAAGGTCAAAAGAATTAAGCATTTTGGCCTAGAGATGAGAAGGCTGAACAAGGACTGTCTTCCAATAACAGTCAAATAGCAGTTTTCAAATAAGTAATATTTTTCTGAAGATGGTGATCAATTGTTCTTCACATCTGCCAAGGGTAAGACAAATAGTTATCAGCTTAGTTTGCAGCAATGGAAAATCAGGTTAGATATTAGGGAAAAAAACACAAAAAACTATCAAGATAATTAAGCACTGGAACATGTTAGCCTAAGAAGATAGTGGAATCTCTACTCTTGGAGGTTTTGAATAGTAGGTTATACAAACATCAGTCAGAGATAGTCTGACACACTTAAACCTCCTCGGAGGAGGCAGTTTGACTAGGTAACTCCTTAAGTGTCTTCCATCACTACATTTCCATGATTTTATGAGTGCCTTCATTTTAGAAGTAGTAGCACATTCAAATGGCTATGGGGTAGCCATGCTGACACACAGAATGGCTTTCCATCATGAACAATGTTTTTGAAGTTTTCCTCCTTTGGAAGTGCCATTATGGGATGGTGTAAGCTTCTTAAATTGTTCAAAATCACATCTCCAACCTCATTCATGGTCAGCATCCTGATCTACTTCATTCAATCTCAGCTCTACAGACCTTCTGTAAAATCACACCTTCTGCACGTTGGACATTATCCCATCATTGCAGTTGTCTTGATTTCACCAGGTGCATGGCTTCATCTGGATGGGATCATCTACGTATCTCCTTGTTTGACCAAAAAATGGAAGAAAAAATATGAAACCAATGGGTGCTAAGAATGTCTTCATTTATCTATCTGTAACATTTTTGTAATAGTACTTGCTTTCTTCACAGAGATATTGAAAGATCCATTTAAATCTAATATTAGCACAGCCCTTAGATACTTTAGATGGCATAATGGCTTTTGAAACATTGTTATTAACAGGCATTACTACTGCCAATTGTACAAATGGCACATCTACATGACAATGAATGTCCAACTTACTGTAAATATGTTGTGAAAACAAGCCATTATGCTCTTCAAAAACCGTTTACCAGTTTCTATTACTATGTTTGAGTACAGTGATATGTTGACTAGTATCAGCTATATCTTGTTTTAGTTATCAATGGTTTGTTGTCAAACTGGAAGAGCGTATACAATTGGCCCTCACAGGGGTAAGTCCTGGTTTCATATTAGTTAATGTTTTCATTAACGACTTGGATAATGGTGTGGAGAGCATGTTTATAACATTTGCAAATGATACCAAACTGGCAGGGGTCCCTCTCAGACCTACATTTCTATGATCACTCTTCATTCATGGCCTCTTTTCTTCCCTTATCACACAGTGTATACTTGTTAACTATATAACATCACCTCTGACATGTTTGCTGTTCTGTGGGTCTTAAACAGAGAATATGCAAGAGCCTGAGGCCACAGTGGGAGGGTAGGGATGTCTTAAAGAGATGGGGGTTTTATGTTTTGATTGTCATGTTTCCTAAGAGGCTCTTTGAGGTCTTGTCGGGGTTCCCATCCAACTTTTATATATCACCTCAATACAGGCCTGCCAACTGCAGGGAGGGGAGGGGAGAGGAAGGGAGGAAGGGGCAGTTGCTCAGGGTCATAGTGATTCAAAAGGAGCTGGGGCTCCCAGCTGCCACTGCTGCTGCCACTGCCACAGTGGTGGCCAGAGCTTCAGAGCCTTTGAAGTGCCTCTGGAGCTCCACACAGTGCACTTTGGGCAGGTCTCAGGGCAGGCTAGCTGGGAAGCAGGGGGTCAGCACAGCACACTCCAGGAAGAGCTGAAGGCTCCCTGCCTCAGGCCCGCCCCTTCCATTTGAGGCCCTACCCCTTCAGGAGGGTGGAGCCTACCTAGGGGACTGGTAAGTCTGTTGCTACTCCCTGCTGCCCCCGCCCTCAGCTCCATGGACCTTTCTTACAATATCATTCAACCACAAGCAAGGAATGAGAAAGTTTGAAGGTCAGTGGATGCAGTGAATATTCCTAACAGAGCAGACTGAAACCACTTAGAATAATGATTTATTTGTGGTTGATACAGTGTAGTAAAGCACTAGAAACAATAATTCTCAGATGCACACTCCCAGCTGCCAGCCTCCCTGCCACCAACCTCCCAGCCAGCTCCCATTTCCAGCTGCCAGCTAGACTCTGCACCTGGTTGATGGGCTCCCTCCCACCAGGTTCCCAGCCATTGAGGACTCTGGTCTAGCAACATCCATGGTCCTGCTTTAACAGTTTTTCCCCGAGTGCACCAACCCCAGTGGATGCTGAAGCAAGCACTTTGTGGAACCAGAGTTCCAGACTAGCGAATTGTGTTGAAGTGTCAATTTTCAAAGTAGATTTTGGGTTGAGGCAGAGGTGGTGAAATTTCAAAGTAACACAACTTGTGGCTAGGACACTGGCTTGAAAAGTGCAAAATCCAGAGTTAAGTAGATTTGAGCAATTTTTTGAAAGCCAGGCAAACTGGCTGAATCTCAACGTAAACTTTGAAACAAATCTTATTTTGCATTAGTTGTAAATGTTCCAATTGACCAAGCCAATTAAAAAAAGAGCAAAAAATTGTGTTGACTCACCATTTCATTCAATTTATTTCTTTAAAGAAAATCAATTTAAGGAAAATGTGTCAAAAAGATTTGTTTTCAGCTTGAATCAAACTGGCCTTTTCTTTGGCCTTTTCAGCTCAACCCTTGAAGAGAAAAATCTATTATTTTGCTCATCTCTAAGTTCAGATCCCTGCTCTGCCTAGTTCAAAGCGGCAAGTTTTTCATCCCAGATCTCTGAGTCGCAAAGAGCAGGGTCTCCCAGATTCCATACCAGTACCCTAACTGCCTACTGACAGTGTGTGGGAATCAATTTCTCTCTCTCTTTCATAAAAAAATTTCAACAAAATGTTCACACAAATTAAAAGATTTCAGCTTCCACAAAGTGGCTTTGTTTGGCAAAGTTCTACTGAGTTAAAGATGTCCCAAGCAGCTTAAATGATCGTAGAATCATAGAACACTAGAACTGGAAGGGACCTCAAGAGGTCATCAAGTCCAGTTCCCCACCCTGTTGGCAGGACCAAACACCATCTAGCTCATCCCTGATAGGTGTCTGTCTAACCTGCTCTTAAATATCTCCAGTGATGGAGATTCCACAACCCCCCTAGGCAACTTATTCCAGTGTATAACCACCTTGACAGTTAGGAAGTTTTTCCTAATGTCCAATCTAAACCTCCCTGCTGCAGTTTAAGCACACTGCTCCTTGATTATAGTACATGTGAAGGCATCACAACACACAGGCTCAAGCATCCAATTAGAAGTCAGACATGACTTCTAATTCTGGTTCTGTCATGAATTCAGAGTGTGACACTAGGGTTAGGCATCATCTTATCTTGCCTATTTATTTATCTGTGAAATATGGATGTAGTGATAGCACCGTGAGAGTCTTTGATTTCGCTGAAAAGCCATGAGTTCACAAACCTTTTGGGGGCACCTTAGACATACCTTTCTAGGAACCAGGTCAAATTAGAGTTTGTAAGCTATTAAAATCAGACAAATGTTTAATTGGTTTCAGGCTTCATTATGAATATTTCACATCTCTCATTAAAATTGCAGGTTAGAAGATTCATTGCTAAATAGGAAGCTTCCTTCATTAATCCATTGCAAACCGCCTAGGGATTGGAAGGAACATAGCTACAGAAAAGATTAGAAAGATTTATCATTATATTGAGATAAGGTGCAGGAGCTCGAAGGTCTAGTCTACTCTACGTAGAGTAGAATTGACATAATCTTTTGCATTTTGGATTAATTTAATTTGTGAATGGCCTTCTGGGTTGTGTTAAGGCAGAATAAATTGTAGTGAACGAGCCTTAAAGTCACAAAAGCATAGATCATCTTAAGTGATAGGCATAGCTTGCTGACTATTCAAAAAGGGGAAGAACAACATGGCTGTTGTTCCTGCTATTTAATAGCTGTTTGTGAGCTGAAACTGGTGTAGTACAAAATCCAAGAATTTTAATGAATAAAGAGCCATATTCTTATTAGAAGGAAACTGAAGTCTTCTGAAAGCTACTCCAGGTAGTTCCTTCACCCAGTCAGCAGTGTTTTAGCCTCTGTGAATTTGAGCTAGCTTCCTCCCCCAGACCTTTATTTGCTTCAGAATGTAGAACAAGACAGCCATCAAACTGCGTGGATTTAAGGAATAGGAGTTGGACCCTGGAATTAGTAGCACATCAGTGGCAACAGAATCCACACTCTTTTCCCCAGCACCTTCACATATATCATACATTGCATGAGAGAGAAAATAAGGTTAAGATGTGCAGTACTCCACAAGAGAAGACCCACAGTGAAGCTGAACACCATTTTATCTCTGCACTAGAAAGGATCAGAGAGGTAGCCTCAGTATCTCGTGACCAACTTTGTGGAAGTCTGCCAGTAGGATTACTCGGGTATGTCCACACAGCAAAGTTAATTTGAAATAACTGACATTATTTCAAAATAACTTTGATAGTGTCTAAACAATGCAACTGCTACCTTGAAATAATTTCAGAATAGCAGTTGGCTAATTTTGAAATAAGTAAACTTCATTCTACAAGGAACAGTGCCTATTTCAAAATAACTATTTTGAAATATGGCTGTGTAGACAGTGAATATAACCTATTTAGAAATAAGCTATAATGCGTCCAATGGCTGTTTCTATTATGCATAGATGCTCTATTTTGAAATAGCTGAGGGCTATTTCAAAATGTAATTTTTGTACAGCTGTGCTATTTCAAAATAAGCTATTCTGGAATATCTCTTAGGCTGTGTCTACACATGCCCCTCCCTTTTGGAAGCGACATGTTAATAAGGCACTTCAGAACAGGTTAATGAGGTGCAGACATGCATATTCACTGCCTCATTAGTATAACGGTGGCCAATCACGCTTCAAAAGTGCTGCTTTTGACATACAGACTGGCTGTATAGACACGGGCACTTCAAAATAAGCACCACCCTTTGAAATTCCCTTATTCCCAAAATGAATTGGGAATATGGGAACTTTGAGGTTTATTTCAAAGTTCCCATGTCTATCCAGCCAGTCTGCATTTCGAAAGCAATGCTTTCAAAGTGTGACAGACTGTCATTATGCTAATGAGGCACTGAATATGCATGTCTGCGCCTCATTAACCTGTTCTGAAGTGCCTTATTAACATGTCGCTTCCAAAAGGTAGGGGCATGTGTAGACACGGCCACAGTGTCAGTACAGATGTTTTGGCCTTTTACCATAGCTTTGAGGAAATGGTTCATCAGCTGCGAAGTCTATGTGACCTGCAGTATCTAGGGCAATAGAAGATGAAAGTTCAGTCATAACTCTCATTTGTTGCAGATTTAAGGCTGAGAAGTCCTCATTGTGTATTCACAGCTTTGCTATAAATGGTTTATTAGAAAAAATGAAAAGTCTGTACAACAAAAGAAAACTGTGTATATACTTGTTTAATTCGAAAAGCAACCCCTGACAGCCTTTTGCACATTTGTAACCATTATCCAATCACCTCTTTTTGTTCAGGATGGATTTTGATCTTAACACATACTCAATAAAGTACTCAGCTTATTCATGTTTATGAAATAATGTGCGAGTGCGGCTATGCTGCTTTGGCTGCATAATATTAACAGTTAAAAATGGTGGTGGTAGGAAGTCTCTGTTGTGAAGAGAGTTTGGAAAACTAAAATTTTGGTAAGGCTAACACTGAATCAAGGAGAGACGTGGCATTGTTCCAAGTCAGGTGCAAATTCTTCAGTCTTGCTCAAATGTTGTAGTTTGCTAGTCATCATGAAATCTGGACTGTTGAAAAATTAAATCTTGTGGGGCTTCCAATGTCAGTTGCTGGATGTGCTAAGAACATATTTGTTTGTTTATATATTCTTGGAGTTTATCGTGGTGAATCATCTTTAGCCTCCAGTGTTGTGATTGTGAACTTCAGAATATCAAAATAGCAGTACAAATCCTTCTAATGAAGTCACATATACTGACAAAGGATACACTGGTTGGAAACTAATGGTCAACAGTTCTCTCATACATTACCCATCTGATCATCATAAGAAAAGGGAAATGTTTACCTCAACTGAATTTTATAGAGTGGCTTAATATAAAATGTAAACATTTACTTTTGAAATCCTACTTCCTTCCGAAATATACCTCACACCACACACTGAATTTCCTTACATATGTCAGTGCCGAATATATATGCAGTTGTCGCTGAGGCTGTATTTAGGGTTGTGTGTAATACTGTGATGATGTTGGATATGGTGCATTTTTCTCCTTTGCTAGAGACTGAAGAAATTACTTTGTCTTTTTTAAAGAATTTGTGTGTATTTATACAAATATTCCATGCTTTCTCATAATTTCCAAGGAAATGCTAATGCTATAGCTTTAACGTACCTATGTGTCATAAATTGACTTCTATGACATGAATTTTCTCAGCTACATTTTGATTTCTTTTTTATCCATGCATGCCCTGTCTCAGTGTCTCTCCTTATAGCTGTTCTTCAGGTTGAGGCTCTTTTGTCTGCTTGGAATACAACCCAGATATTTCCGTTTCATGTGACTTGTTGACACAGACGTCAGGTATTGCTCCCTGACTATCAGGAAAGCACACTCTTACTAGCATGAAAAGGATTTTCTTTTAGCTATCTTTACCATGTGATCTACAAGGCTCTAGTAATTCAGAGGTAAGTGAAAGGAAATGGTTTTTTGATGACAATGAAAGAACCTCCTTCACCCAAATAAACCCAGTAGGATTGAATGGTGGAGAATTTTTGTTTTCTGCAAGACTCCTTTGAAAGAGCAGACCCGGAGCACAAGCTTCTCTTAGGTACAGTGCAGTGGCTCTCTCCCTGTTGACAATTGCTCTGGTGTTCTGGTGATCTACCTTTCCCTGTAACTCAGCCCTTTGGCCCTCATCATCATCATGATCAATAAGTGTGGGCTCAGTGCCCGTTGGTGTCTGATGCCTCTCTCACTATTCCTTTCCAGGAACTCGTAATGGCTTTATGGTGGAATTCCTTTGGCCCTGTCATGCTTCAAGTCTGTTCTTTCAAAGTGCTCAAGAGCCCATCCCTGTCAAATACTATAGAGTTTGTTGCTCTTAGTTTTGAAAAGCCATAAATGCCATATTTGTACAAATTATATGGTTTGTATCATATATCTTCACAAGCAACAGGCACTCAAAGGCCACGTCTTCAGTTGCAAGTCCTTTCAGAAAATCAGGCCCTCTTTCAAAAGAGCAAAGGGAACGACCACACACAAAATGTGCTCTTTCAAATTCCTTTTGAAAGAATGTGGAACTTCTTCCGAAGGCCCACTTCCTCTCCAAAAAGCTTGTGTAGATGCTTCAGGGGCCCTTTATTTGAAAGAGTAGTCCTCGTCGTGCCAGAATTTTTGATCCCTGGCCCATTCTTTCGGAAGAGAGGGGAATGTGTGGACGCTCTCTTTCAAAAAAGCAGATTGCTCTTTTGATCCACTTTTTTGTTTGTAGGTGTGTTCTTTTGAAAGAAGAGCTTCTGGAAGAGATCTTAAGGAAGTTCTTCCTTCGAAAGATCGCTGTCACGTAGATGCGGCCAAAGTGTAAATTGTTCCACTTCTGTCTCCAGAAATTTCTGGCATTCACTGATGTAACAGGATGATAGCTTGAGTTATAAGAAACTGAATGGGTGACTTTGCAAGGCTATGTGGCAAACATTTGATTTGGTTCTAATCCCCCCAAAATTTGCTTGGAGTTTCAGCTCAACCACACCCAAAAATTTGACAGCAAAAACCCAAACAACTAAATTTTACTGAGTATAAATCCTTAGTATGCAAAATTTGAGCCAATTTCATGAGAAACACAGCTGTCATCCACCAAAATAACTGGTACTTGAACTAAAATTAGATGAATTGTACCAGAATTCAGATTTCAATATGAAAGTTTTATTTATCTGTAGAGCAAACATGTCCTTCTGGTTTGTATCCTTGATACCACCTCTTAGAAACTAGATTCTGGTCTGAGTTTTTGTGTTGAACTTTTGCTGGGGTGAAGAACAAGTTTGTGGGGCAGGCACTTACCTGGTGTAAACTGGTACAGCTTCACTGAAGGCTATACTGGAAGCAGATAATTTTTTCCATTTTTTATAAAATCATCATTGAAATCTGTTCTAGCACTTCTGTAATTCTACATTTTAGTACATATTTTTTACAAATTCCCTTTCAACTTGTGTTGTTCTCTTCAGTGGTACTGCAGCCTTTGGGGGTTACGATGCTGTGTGTAGTATCACAGGCATTATATTTGATAATCCTCGTAATTCACTGAACCATGACAGGTTAAGGAAGCGCTCTGAAGAGCATTTACTCTCAGACCATCTCCTCTGTAGAGATGCAGATGGATTTATAACCAACCAAGGGATCTGTCTGCTTCTTAGAAACTGGTTATAGAATTAGCATCAACTCCTTTCTTAACAGTAAGTGCAGCAAATACAAAATTATCTACCAGAACCAAATTTCTCCGGAGAGGCTTGCTTTCTGTCTTCCCTTTCATACTACCAAGACTCACTACTGGCAATGTTATAGCCACATTTATTGGGAAGAAAAATAGACTGGTAATTTCCCATGTCATCTCAGTCTTCTGTCTCCTTTGCTAGAAGGACAGTATCAATTTTTTGACATAGTTATGTCACTGAATGCACATTTAAAATGTGTCTCATGTTGCTATTATGGCCCACTCCCTTGACTTCTGACAAGGTTTTCTTCAAATTTATGTAGGTTCTTTCCTTTCACACATGCTGGAAAGAATTCTTCTTGAATCTCAAGAAAGGTGCCAGAGGGGCTACATAGTTAAACTTAGAATGAGAGCACAGAAAAATAAGATAAATTTACTATCTATGGAAAAGCCACCCCAGGCATCTTTCATTTGTTTGACCAGCTTTACTTAAGGTATGTCTGTTCTTACTGCAGGTTCTGCCTTCCATGATTGATCCACCAGAGTTCAATTCTGCTGCGTCAGTGAAGTCGTGGCAAAATTGATCTCTCTGGGCTCGGTCGTTGACCCTGGAACTCCATATTATCATGTGAAATAATGGATGTTGGTGTGAGCCCAAAGAGCCCTGATCTACACCATGGAATAAAGTTGATCCTGATAAGTCAATTCTAGCTATGCTAATTTCATACCTGGGATCAACTTTGTTCTCTCGTGTGGACCGGGCCTAGGTGAAAGATCTCAGGTCTCTATGACCTTGGTAGAAGAGTGGGTATTATAACATCACATGGGTAGCCAATTTGAAACAGTTTGTCCTGAGTATGAGAAACAAAAAAGATCTTTCTCAGAAGCAACCTTTCACAGCTTCATTTTCTACCTTTTGTTCACCCCACCAGGGACGTAAAGGAAGAACAACTGGAAGACTTTGTCACTTAGATGTCCAGCCCTAGATCCATTCTTTTAGAGGACAGACCTTCCTTTCAGCACAAGTACATGCATAACATATACCTCTTAGTGCGTCTTCCAACAGAATGTACTGGTAGCCCCAGCAAGGGATGTGAAAAGGCAGCTGTTTGACTATCAGCCTGATAGTCTAGGTACTGCATTGATAATGTTGAGGTGGTAGTTTGACTGCCTATTTCCCACAGAAACAAGCAATTCCTGTACGCTACTGTGTTCTGACCTCTTTGTGGAAATGCAATATGTCAATTGTGCATTATAAAAGCCAAAAACTGTAAAAAAGTTGTTTACCTGTCCCTTTAATGTAAATGTTGATGCATTCCTACTTGCACTTTCAGACAGAGTGGCTATGCTAATTTGGAAAGCTAGGATGACAAGCAAGCTCAAATGACAATTGTCTCCATTGACCTTTCTTCTTTCTGAAATTAATTGAAGCTGATCTTTTCACTGCCTGCCCTAATTAGACTAATGAAAATATTTCTGGGGAAAGCATTGAAAAGTAGATTGTTAAAAGACTAAACCTGAAAAATATCGCAGCTGTAAGCACAGCCAGTCATTATTCTAATGCACTTTTTATAATTACTTATATCCTTTTAATGTTACAAGAGGGACAGAACTGAAGCCCAATATTTTATGAGAGGTGACATCTAGCACTGAATGAATATTTGTAAGCGTTTAAACATTTGTCATATAACATTGGGTTAATTACATATTAGTAATAAATACAACATGAAGGCACAACTGCATGAATATTAATGACACTACACAGTTTGAGAATAATTTGGAAATGACTAAGCAAAGGATGTGTCATTTAGGTGCAGCAGTACCGTAACAGATTTTCATAAAGTGTGATTTGCATGCCACTTACATCTGCCAGCCTACATCTGTGTTTGCAGTTACCTAAAATTGTGGACACAAGTCGAATGTTCGTGCATGCCAATGAATACAAAGTCAAAGGCACCACTGTAGGATTGTGGATGTGCCTGGTCATTTAGGCCATTGATGGACTGGTAAGTCTTGCCTGAGGTATTTGTATCACCATGATAATGTCTGAGCACCTCACAATCATGAAGAGATTTTATCCTTATGTCTCTATGAACTAGGCAAGCATTAATCTTAATTTATGGAAGGGAAAACAAACATGAGGGAGATTAAGGTTTGGTCTACACAATGGAGGTAAGCTAATTGTAGATACACAATTCTAGCTACCACAATTGCATGGATAGAATTGACTTATCTGCCATTGACTTACCTGGCCATCTACACAGAGGAAGGTTGATGGGAGAAAGTCTCCCATGGACCTCCCTTACTCTTTGCGATATCAGATAAAATTCTTGGACACTACAGTACAAATCACTGATGGCCAGAGCAATATCACTCTCTACTGGAAATCTACTGACCGCTACACTTACCTACATGCTTCCAGCTTCCATCCTGCACATACCACACAACCCATCATTTACAGTCAAGCCCTGTTTACAGTTAACTGCACCTGATCTGATCCTACTGATAAAGACCAGAAACTACAAGACCTCTACCAAGCATTCATAAACATTAATTATTCAGCAGGAAAAGTGAAAAAAAACAAATCAACAGCACCAGACAAATACCCAGAAACCAACTACTCAAAGATAGGCCCTAAAAAACCAGCAATAGAACACCACTCATAACCTACATCCCCCAGCTCAAACCACTGCAATGCATCATTAAGCACCAACAACCTAACCTAAATCATGATGCTACACTCCAGGAGTACTGTTCTGTCTTATAGACATCCTCCCAACTTTACAAGGATTCTCACTAGCAACCACAGGCTATACCACAATAATACCAATCCCAGAACTTTTATTTGCAACGAGTCCTGTTGCCAACTTTGTCCACATATCTATTCCGGAGATACTATCACTGGACTTAACCACATTAATTTCAGAATCATGGGCATGTTCTCCTTTTCCTCAACTAGTGTTGTATATGCCATCATGTGCCAACATTGCCCACACGATTTGTATATAGGGCAGGCTGCAAACACACTTCACCAAAGAATGAATTGAAATTAAGCAGTCATCAAAAATCTCCATGTACACAAACCTGTCAGTGAGCACTTTAATGGAGTGGGTCATTCTGTTAAAGACCTGAGAGGTTGTGTTCTGCAGAAAAAGAAGCTTTAACAACCATCTAAAGAGCGAACATTCGGAACTAACATTCATATTCAAATTCAACACATTAACATGCAGTTTGAACAGGGAGAGCAATTACCTGACCCATTATAAGGACTCTTTCTCATACTTTGATGTTTGCCCTAACACTTACTTCCCCACCCTTCACCCCCCCCTCTGCTTTTTTATCTGATTTGCCAAAAGTGATGATAATTTTTCTGATTTGTCAACCTTGATAATAATTTTTGGAGCTCTGTGCTTTATATATTGAGTCTGCTCGGGTAAGGCTATAGATCTGAAGAAGTGGGTCTATCCCACAAAAGTTCATCACCTAATAAATTATTTTGTTAGTCTTTAAAGAGCTACATGACTCCTTTTTGATAGAATACAGACTAACATGCCTATCTCTCTGTTACTAAGGAGTGCAGGGGTTGACTGCCTATCCCAAATAGCTAAATTGTGCGCATCTCTACCAGACATACAATATTGAACTCCAGAAGATCAACCCTGACCAGATCTATCTTCCTGGTAGTGCAGACTTACCCTTAGTGACTTCGCAAAACAAAGCAAGCAGCCCCATAGCACCTTAAAGACAAACAATTTTATTCATTAGGTAATGAGCTTTACAATAGCGTTCTTAAGTTCCCTTCTGGACCAGGATGCCTATTTGAGAGACACGGTGGGTGGGGTAATATTTTTTACTGGACCAACTGCTGTTGGTGAGGGAGACAAGCTTTTGAACTTATGCAGAGCTCATCTTCAAGACTGGCAAACAAGGTGCAGGAGAGCTCTGTGTGTCTCCAAAACTCACACTGATGATAATAAAAGGGATAGGTTTGAGGAATAGCTGGCTCCCTGCCACCCTAGCTCTATTCTCACCTCAAATCACTAATACATTCAGTAAAACAGTAGAATCTGGCCCTGTCTGTACTGTGCAACAGTTACCTAATACGTAATCTCACTTCAAAATGCACCCAGGTGAAATTGCTATATTCAAAATATAGGCCTGTGTTTGAACTACCCACCTTTGTATATAGGGTATAGTAGGGTACACTACAGGGAGCGGGGCTGGAGGGAAGGAGGGGGTAAACGTATATGTTTTTGGATACTCACAAAATTCTGTGTTTCAGCCAGTACTAGAACTGTCAATCTCAATTAACTCATTACTAAATCAAAAATTTATCACAAGTAATATTATTTGTGATTAATCACAGTTTTAATTGCTCTGCTAAGCAATAGAATACCAATTTAAATTTATTAAATGTTTTAGATGGTTTTCTACATTGTAATTACAATGCACAATACGAACTGTAGAGTGCTCACTGTATATTTTTATTACAAACATTTGAGCTGTAAAAACAACAAACATATGAGGCAAGTTGAAAAATATTTCTTTTAAGTACAGTAGTGCAATCTGCTTATCATGAGGTGAAACTTAAATATATAGATTGTTACACAACTGCACTAAAACAAAAGCATAAAAACTTTAGAGTTTATAATTCCACTCAGTCCTACTTCTTGTTCAGCCAATTACTGTTTGTTTATATTTGCAAGAGTTAATGCTGTCTACTTATGTTGATGGACACTTGAAAGTGAGAACAGGCATTCCTATGGCACTTTTGTAGCCATAAGCCAAAAGTATTTATGTTCCAGATACTCTAAACATTCGTATTTTATTTGTGCTCCTGACATCTCAGAGGACATGCTTCCATGCTGATGATGCTTGTGAAGAACATAATATGCTAAATCAATTTGCACAATTCTCCTTGGGGGAGAATTGTGTGTTCTGCCTATTTTTCACCCACTTGTCCCTTGGGAGAAGAATCTGCTGAACTCCCTATAGCATCCAGAGCTGAGGTTGGAATAACTTTAGACCTGGTCTGCACTGCACAGTTAGGTCAACATAAGCTGCCTTCAGCCAACTTAGCTGTGTGAGTGTCTTCACTTAAATTTGGCCTCACAAACATAAATACAACTCTGTGCCAATTTGGCAAACCCCATTCAACCCTGAGTGGCGTAGAGTTACAATCCATGCAATTTGGTCAATGCAGCATCAGGGTAGACATTGGGTTGCTTATGTAATAGTTACTGGCCTTCAGGTGCCATCCCACATTGCTCAACAGTAAGACAAGTCATACACGTGCTTTTGGTGAGGATGCTGACACAGGGAGCCAAGTGTGTATGCACATACACACACACATGACTTAATAACTGTGGTCAATTTATGCCTATGTAAATTGTGTTGCCATAATTTCATAACATATACATGGCCTTAGTGCAATCATGTGAAGGAATAGCTGAGAAAGGAAGGCTTAGTATCCTTTCCGTGCCTGTACTTAGAGGCAGTGGGCTAAATAGACCTTAGCTCTTAGTGCTGAAAGAAGTTTATTCTGGTATTTCCCTCCTAGACAGAGTTGGCTACCTGCATGGAGAGAGAAGGGACATGCATATCAAAATTACTCCAATGAAATATGGGAATCATGGGAATAATTGTGCTTGAGGGATATTTTTCAGTTTCTTTCAGCCTGTGCCTACACCAGCACTTCTCTCCAGAAAGAGGCATGCAAATGAGGTAAATAGCAAATGCAAATGAGGTGCAGATTTACATATCTGGTACCTTATTTGCATATTCTTTGAAAGAAGAAAAGTGGTTTAGACATGGCTCTTTTGAAAGTAAACACCATCTTCAAAAGTACCCTTCTTCCTTTTTTTTTTAGGAAGAAGTGCTCTTCTGAAGATGGGGTTTATTTTCTAAAGAGCCCCATCAATACTGCTTCAGTTTTCCACCTGATACTCAGTGATGTGCCTAAAGATAACTTAGCCCAATATTTGCAGCTGTTTAAATACAGTACAAAATCCCTAAACAACTAGAGGCTTTTTTGACTTTTCATTAAGAATTATCCAGCAGTTGTTTTCCCTGATTTGTCAGTTTCTAGTGAAATATCACACAGAGGTAGTAATATATGAAATATTATTTATCACTCTCTTACATATTCCAAACAGGAGATGCATTATGACAATGGAATAGATCATATCAACTTGATTTACTCTTTGTACATGTGCTATATTTCCAAGAAAGAATTGCAAGTGTGATTTATATTTAACCGTAAAAAAAAAAATCCACAGAAGAGCTATCAAAAGTAATAGAAGACATAACATTTCCTATTTGCATCAGTGAATGGATCTTAAACAGGATAGCTCAAAATACTGCTATACAGCAGCTGTTGTTCAGTAGAGCAAAAATAATAGTTTGGCAACCAATGAAAATTGCAGCTTCAGTGCTTCTGACCTAAAGCCAGGCACTGATTTATCCCTCTTATAACTAATGGTCTTAGAAATTCTTAAGTCCCTTAATTTACAATTACATTATTACACTCTTTCTTACAACAGACTTTCTTTTCATGTATCACAAACGTATGATGTGAAGTTTTAGTAAGATTAGTAAGATTTGGTAAGATTCCCCAAAATTTGGGGAAGAAGGGACCTCAGGATGGAGGACTTCCTTCCAGAAGACCCCCCGGGGCCATGCTTCTACAAGCTGTTTTGGAGTCTGGAAAAGCATCTTCTGGACTCCAAATCATGTGACCTTATGCTAATGAGGCATGAGGAGTTTACAACTGTGCCTCATTAGCCTATTTCGGGCCGTTTATTAGCATGCCACTTTCAGAGAAAGTGGCATGTGTAGAAACAGCCAAGAAGAAGTGGATTGAAAGATAGATCTGCTCTTTCAATAGAGAACATGCGTACCGCCCCCGCTCTTTCAAAAGAACGGGCCAGAGATTGAAAAAGCTGGTGCCATGAGGACTGCTTTTTCGAAAAAAGGGCCCATGGAGTGTCTACACATACCTTTTTCTCTAAAGAAGCTTTTGAAAGGAGGTACTTTTCCTATCTGGGAGCGGAAGAGGGCTTCAAGAAGAAGAACCACATTCTTTTGAGTTCAGATTGAAAGAATGCATTTTGTGTGTGGACACTCTGCATGTTCTTTCAAAAAAGGGCCAGCTCTTCTGAGAGAACTTGTGGCCATAGGGAAAAATAAAATCTATCTGTAAGTTTGAATTTTACAGGGAATATATTTTGGAACTGAACCTAAATTAAATATGAATATTTGCAAATCTGTGGATGTAAGATCTTTTCCCGGTTGCAGATAGAGTAATTTACATGTTAATCAAAAATGACAGATAGACCCATATCACGTGTCAGATCAGAACTCATCATCTTATTTTAAGGTAAATTTCAATCCTGATAAGAACAGAGTGACTATTTCCTATTCTGGTGCTACTCTCAGTGTAAGAGAGTCCACTGAAGTCTGCCTTAGGAGCAGTCAAAAGTTTTCCATCGAACCTGTTTTTTGATGGTATATTGGATTTTTTGGCAAAATGTTTTCTGCAGAAAATCAGTTTTGTTGAAAAGTTAAATGCCCCAACACTGAAGTATTTCAGCTAAAAGGCAAAATATTTCAGCTTGGAAATGCTGCCACAGTACTTCAGGCCCTTATCTGTTCTTTTACAGAGGCTCACCAACTAGGGTATGTCTCCCATTATGCACCATGGTATGCACCATGCACCATGATCAGGTACTCTTTCTCTGCTCTGAGAGGTGAGAACATGGTGCATTCTGGGCTATGTAGTCTAGCAAGGAAGACCCAGCTAAAGGGGAGAATGGGAGCTTGACAGATGCAAATTACAAGTCCCATGTGGCACAATGACAACATTTCCAAACAGAAGTATTTTGGTGTATAGCGTTTCAATTTCTGCCAGAAATCAGAGTTTTCCGTGGAAGACTGAGACAAAAATGAAATGGTTCTCATACCCTTTATTTTCGTTTATTTATTTATTTATTGCATAGCAAGGAGAAAATCCTCTTTTTTAATTAGCTGCAGTCCTTGGTACTACACAGATTTGCAAGATGCTAATCACAGATTGGCCCTGTCTCTGCTTAGCGAGAGAACAATGGAAAGACATGCTAAATTGACTGCTGATCATGCTCCAATCCACTCTGGCACTGAGAATAATAAGGAAAGTGAGTGGAAGAGTTTCTCTCTTTGACCAGCAAGCAGTTGGGACTCTGCAGAAATCTGAAGTAAGGTATGTCGACTCCAGTTACGTTATTCATGTAGCTGGAGTTGCATATCTTAGTTTGACTTTCTCCCCTAATGTAGACCTGGCCTTAGAAAGGATTGCAGAATTGGACTTTGTTGCTCCCTGATTTTCAACTCTAATCCTTCTCCTCTACCCACCGAAATGAAACATTCAGTACAATCCAGCGGTGGCATTCAGATATATCAATACTGATGGAAAGCTTGATTCTGAGTCTGAACAGGAAAAGCAAAGGAGTAGACTATTCTCAACATGGTAAAGAGTAGCAGGTAAATTCTGGAGTCACACCCAGAAATACCATAGGTTACAGAAGACTTGCAACCATTATCAGTGTTCACCACGGTCACTATTATCAATGGTCTTTGCACATAGTCCTGCAAACATTTACTACTCACAGTTATTAGCATATGCAGCAGCCTCTCACTGTGGTCAGTAGGTTTCTTACTGTAATGTTACAGTAATGTTACAGGTAATATTACAAATTTATTTCTGTATTCTGCTTAAAAGGTCAACAAAAATACGTATAAAATGAAAATACCAGTGCTGGAGATTGATGTGTGAGTTTATGCCCACACACAAAGATTCATGTATATATATATGTGTGTATATACAAACATCATGACCTCCCTGTGTCCTACATCTCAGCCGGGATTTGGATCTGCATCTCTTATCTCCCCCTTAGCTCTATGGATCCACATCTCCCGTCTGTCTCTTATCACTATAGAATACTGAACTAAGATTGCAGGTTCAAATGTTGTAATACTTTTTGATTTGCATGACTCTCAATTAAGAACTTTTGTTTAGCATGCTGGTGATTTGTCTTCTCAACATAAACTGGCCAGGAGATTTTTGCATGCAGATGTCTCTGCCACATTATAGCTAGTTTGCAGGTGGCATATTAGAGCATACATTCCCAGTCTAATCTTTACTGGCACTGCTTCTACACAAACAGCAGCTTGCATTGAAGCTACCCTTTGACCTAAGGAGAGAAAAATTGCACACTCATGATGTTTCCTTTTCCTTGTAGGCTGCATAATGATGCAAACCGCCAAGTGCATCCTTCTTCATCCTGCTCCTCAACAGCAACATCATATCACTCAGCCCCACAGCATCTAACCTCTCAGCCATATCCTCTCACTCTCTTCAGTTTAAACTTTGCTGGCTAATCTCCTGCTTTCTGCATTCCACAAGGAGTCCTGCAGTTGTCCTTTCCTGGCTGTGTCTGTTTCACAGATTGAGTATGAGGGAGGGGAGAAAGATATTGGTTCTGACAGGCTCATGTGGGAGTGCACAACTAGGGGACAGTAATAAGGGTCCTCTCTCCCTTTTGTGCAGGCCCCTTGCAAGAGTCTGTGAACAATGCAGTCCATGTTGCCAGCCACTCCTCTTTCTGCTCATCCCAGGAGGCAGTGGCATGGGCTGGCAGTGGCATGGGTTGGCCATGGGTTGTCTGCACCAACCCGCAAGGAAGACCACATATAATCTGAAATCAGGTATGGACCTGGGCAAAATGGACTTTCCTGAGCTTCTCTTGATGCTGTGCACCAACACTTCATTGTTTCATCAGTGTGGGCCAAAGTCCTAGTGGGCCTAATATAGCCCAAAGAATGTAAGAAGCTTTACACATGACCTGTGATGCTTATATAGGTCTTGCCTTTTTTCTACAATGATCATGTTAATTTGGTCCCTCTCCCTTGCCCCATCAGGTCAAACACGTTTGGTGCCTCCTCTTTACCACTTTGATTTAACAGATACAATTCTAAAACTTTTCCTTTGAGTGGACCATTTCTTAAGATAGAGGCACTTTTCTAGATCACTTATCATTCCATTCATCCAATCTCTTCCACCCACATCATCCCTGCAGCAAACAGAGACTCTGGTTGCATGAATGATAATGTTAGAAAAGCATCAAGATAAATACACTCACTTTCATTGGGGATGTATGACTGCTTAGTTAGTTCCCACATTTTTAATCTGTGTTGTTTAATTCCTTCCCTTGGGTGTAGGGCTTGACATTTTAATTCTGAGCCACGTTTCATTGTCTACAACACCCATTTCTCAACAGCTAGCTTTGTGGCTTGGTTCAATCCCTCCATACAATTGCTGCTGTACTCTTCCAATTGCAGTGTCACCACAGATATCGATCATGGCTTAATTATACCAAAGAATGACATGAAGCTGTCACACGGCATGCCAACTGCTAGATGAATGATACATGCTTTATCATTGCATTAACTGAGGCTCACATTAAACTGCTCCACTAATTCAGAGCAGGTGAGAGATGTTTACTTCAAGAGAAATATAAGGACTGTAAAGTAGGAGCTGATTCTGTGGCATCATTGTTATGCTGTGCCTGCTGGACAGTTGACAGTGATGACTGAACCTAGGAACTCTAGTTCTAAAAGCATGAGGTACCATCATGCCTTCCCTTTGTGCAGAATTCAGTTCCCTGGGGCAGAGAATATAGCTTTTTTCTCACTGATGTTTCATTAGCAATAAGAGACGTGGTGAGCTGGCAAGATGTAATAAAGAGAGCTTTATTAACTGTTCTGAGAGACTGGGATTACATACTAAAACTCTAGAATTTGTATTTATTAATCTCACCCCAGCACTTATTCTGGCACCTGTTGTTAGTCCAAAGTAAGCCCCTCCTGAAACCAAACACTCTTTCTCTAGCTCCACCCATCAAGCTACAGTTGTGAAACATCATGCACATATATGTTGCTGTATATTTGCATATAATACTGCATATGTATGATACTGCATAGTCCATTCCACTGACACCACTGAAAGAAGGATGGGGAACTTCAGTGCTTCTCGCCTGGAATTTCAGTTCCTGACACATTCACACTCTCATATATATGCCGCCCTTCCCCGACTCTATAAATCGTCCTCCTGATCCTATGCCTGAGGTTCCTATCTCAAGATAAAGCAATATAATGCCTAGAATAGCCATTTCTTTTTTAGGTCTGTAGACACCCATGCTATGATAGCACCCCTTGCTGGGCGGCACGGGCTACCCCAGCTTGTCCCGAGTCCTAACAGACCCCGGGCTCTGGCTCCTTTAAGGAGCCGGCTGCTGGTCGGTCCAGCTGGGGAGGTTGCCTCTGGCCTGGGCGTGGCGGCCTCAAGGCTCACCTCTCCCTCCAGGCAAGGCAGCAGGCAGCCTGCAGGTAATCCAGATGGCCCAGCCCTTGCAACGGGTGGGGGGGGCCCTTCTGGCTTCAGGCCCTGCCCTCTGAGGGGCGGGGTACTGGTGTTCCAGCTCAGAGCCCTCCCACCAGGGCCTCTGAGCAGCCTCCTCCACCTCTGAATCTGCAGACGGCCACAGCAGCTCGCTACAAGGTCCATCCCAGGTATTTATCATATACCTCAAGAGTGGTATCGGGCAAGCTTTTACCTTTCCCAATTTGACAGAACATATTCTTTTGTTTCAGATAAGAAGCTCATACTGTTGGGGAAGCTGCTATAGCTAGGCTGAGATTAGTGCCCAATGGCTGAAATTCACCCTCTGCATAAGTCCAGCAAAATGATTATGTACCTCTTTAGTTCTATTTTGATGTTTTAAGTGGAACGTAAGAGCTTCCAGAATGACAATGTTCCATTTGGCTCCCTTGATAGTATGTTGGTTGGGTTGACTGAAGAACTGAGGAGAATTGCAATTATTCTCAATTATGAGAATTGCAATAAGACTTTGGTACACACTCTTGAAACAGTAAGGAACCAACTCATTTACACGAGGCCTGTACAAAGCCCACTGCACCATGAAAGTTGCACATCAAGACTAGAAATGATGCATACGTCTTGTGTGGCTCTCTAAAATGGGGCAAGGGTCACCTTCAAGACAGACCCACTTCGTCAGATCATAGCCATACCAGAACAGACTCAACATAAACAGCACAGAGGTCCAAAAAATATTATCAAGGTTTACAATTCAGAAAAAAATATCTTCTGATTTGCCAACCTTGATAAAGATTTTTCTGATTGTCAAGCTTGATAACAAGTTTTGGACCTCTTTGCTTTAAATATTGAGTCTGTTCTGGTATGGCTATGATCTGACGAAGTGGGTCTGTCCCACAAAAGCTCATCACCTAATAAATTATTTTGTTAGTCTTTAAAGGGCTACAGGATTGCTTTTTTGTTTTGATAGAATTCAGACTAACACAGCTATCTCTTTGTCACTGTTCTTTTCTACATCTGGTTTGTTTTACCATCCCATTTGTTGGTTTAAATACCAGATTTCAGTCACTAAATACTCACAAGTTTACCTCTCTCTTTTCTCTCCCATATGTAAATTAGTCAGTAAAATTAGGTAAAGACTGACAGAGAAGAATCATCTGTAAAGGCCACTAGTAAGGTCAGCTCTGATGTAAAGTCAGTAAACAGTGCCAAAAAGAAAGAATAGAATTCTTCCTTCAGATGATGTACTGATGCACCCTGGGAGCTTATGGGAAAAGAAACATGTTTAGGGAAGCTTTCTTTAAGTGGAAGTCAACACATAAAGGGCATGCACATGCATAATTATACAAATCTTTCCACGACATAATTTATCTTTGACATGTATTAATGGAACTGGATTTTTAAAAAAAATAATTTAACTAATGAGGTTGCTAAGTTTTTCAGTATGGTGAAATGAATATACAGTGTCCTGTTTCAGAAGGATTGTCACACATTTTAATATAGGTTTCAGATACGAGCACTGATCATGCAATTATCTGATTTTTTAAAGAACCCATTAAACAATCTTTTTTGCTAGAAGGAGCTAGAAGGTTGTCTTTAGTATGGTTAAAAATTGTCACCTTGTAGTTATGTTACAGCACGCTTGTAGGTTTTCTTCCCCCCAAAACCATCTACTTTAAAGACACCCTTAGGCTGTTCAAAACGCTTGAGACAGTTTTTACCCCATTTATTTTTTTTGGATTTTTCTCAGCCCCATCTGTTTATTTTCTGTGGAGCAACCACAATGAAGTAGATAGCCAAGATATAAAGATCTGAGAGCAAGTGGGATTGAGAGATAATTGGTGAAGCGTGATGTTATGTTCTTAGAATATAACATCTCTGATTTGATGACTAGACTGGTAACCTAATTTGCCTGGTATTATTTATTTATTTGAAACAAATAGATGTGGTGTGGCAGGGAAACATTTATTTGTGGCCAAATACTGTGTGCCTACCTAAGAAGAATTCACAAAAAGTGTAACAGGGCTACTCACTTTTTTACAAAGGAATTACCAACTATCTATTTTTAAGTTTCTTGAAATTGTAGTCCTTGGGCCTGATCATCTAAGCTATTGATCCACCTCAAATTCTATTATCTCCTTTAAATTCCATGGGATGAGGAGGAGATCATTAGAGTGCAGATTAGAAGTCAGTTGTATGCCCTACAGTCAATTCAGAAGACTAAAGCAATTGGTTGGATATGAGAAAAACATATTTCATAAAGAGGGTGTGTGAAGCACTAAAGGAAGTGGTGGAACCTCTGCCCCTAGAGATTTTTTGTCCCAGTTTGCCAAAATCCTGCCTGGGATGATTTAGTTGGGATTGGTCCTACGTTTAGCAAGTGGTTGGACTCAATGGCTGCATCTACAGCCATTGAGTTAAATGCAGCCTGAGTGGGGAATATTAATGAAGTGCTGTGATAAATGTGCAGCTCCTCACTAAGCTAATTCTCCCCACGGCAACTTCAAAGTTGCAAACTTCAAAGCGCTGGCATGCAGTGTAGCTGCAGGCACTTCGAAGTACCTGTGCAACTTCCAAGTGTCCTTACTCCCAAAAAGTTGCATAGATGCTTGGAAGTCCCTGCAGCTATATGGCATACCGATGCTTCAAAGTTTGCAAATTCGAAGCTGCCGCAGGGAGAAGCCTAATGAAGACTAATGAGGTGCTTCATATAGACACAGCCAATGATCTCCGACCCTATGATTCTAATTCTAATTCTAAAACTTTGGGTGTTTAAATGTTTGTGAGAGATTATCTGTACCTTAAGTCTTGCGAGAGTGGATAATAAACATCAGAAATCTTATTTTAACTTCCCTGACAATGAAATAGCAGAGGAGATTTGGGAGATTATGTGGTTACTCATGTAGAAATTTGTATATATCATTTGTTTGTGCTATTTTAAAGCTAGAATCAGGTTAGACAGTTTGCTACCTACAGGTTTTCTATGGCAGAATGTGCAAGGTAAGCTGTTTCAGTATGAAGCCTGAATGGACATCTTTGCTTCACTGGCTCAAAGCCAAAGTATGCTTCACTAAGTATCTTCTAACCACACCTGCAGAAAAATGACCATATGACTGGCTTTGGGGATGCTCCCCCACCCCCACCCCGGACTACAGAGAAAGCCCATATATGGCAGCTGGCCATATTCCTAAGGATAATAATGTGCTGCTGACTAAACTAGACATGAACCAATTAAGTAATGACTTACACCCTGGGAAGGTTCTCTTGGGTATGCTAATAACAGCCCTGCATTTGATCACCCATAAAGAAAAACCTACACTTCATGATTATATCTGCCAAGACTTTGCTAGTGAGAATTTGCAGACTCCAACGGCTGATAAAAATAACCAGATGTGTCAATTCCAATTCTACTGATTCACAGCCTGTAGGTGGACAAGGAGTAGCAGATATGTGTCACTGCCTTCACCCAAGCCTGTAATGCATGTACCAAGGTTTATTTTCTTTGATAACCTGAATAAAACCACCCACTAACAATAAAAACCAGTCAACATTAGATATCTCACTTCTCAGGGCATAGCCAGTATTACCAACTCCCAGTGTTCAAAAATCACGAGTCAGGATCACGATAAATTATGAGGCTGGATTTAAAATCATGAGATTATCTAAAAATAATACCTTTGGGCTGGGTCTACACAAAGCTCTGCTCAGCACTGCTGTCAGCAGAGGTATGCTAAGTGAGCTTCTAGAAATTGCAAATGGCTGCTTATTTGTCTACTCCCAAAGCTCTTTACCATAGCCCTGTGAGAGTTTGGTGCCAGCAGAAGCAGGTGCTGGCACTGCAGAGGCCGTGTGGATGTGCTTCTGCTGGCCAATCCATCCCTCCCACCCCCACCACCATTGCCAGTCCTTTATGCATGTGCACATGGCCTCTGCAGTGCTCTGTGTGACCCAGTCTTGGTGTTCTTTTTATTTGTCTTCTGTTTTATGAGACTTTAGGATATACTGGGGTCATATTTTAAAGCTTCCTCCACAGTCACAAAGCTAGAAACTTACTCTTTCCTATAAGAATGAAGGCTGAAACCATCATGTATTCACATGAATCCAGGAGCAGGGGCTTTAAGGAAAATAGTAATTATCAAGAGAGTTATGCCAGATTATGAGAGTTGGGAACACTGTGTATGGCTTGCACTCCATCGGCTTCAGTCATTTGTAGCTTGGCTTGTTTCCAACTCTCTGCATTCCGTATGAGAGATGAGAAGAGGAATAGTTTTTTTAATGACAGAGTTTGGTGACTTCACAGGTGTTCTGCTATGTGATTTTTAGAATTTTAACATGTCAGATAATACAGTTTTCCACAAATCTCCTTCCCTAAGCACAGCCCGTCTTTTTGAGTGCCAAAATACATGCAAACTCCATGTCTTTATTTCAAGCATAGCTTAGAAATGTTCTTTTCTTTTCTTTTCTTTTTGAGGTGGCTTGGGAGTAATGTATTTCAAATAGATTTTGAAATAGGCTATTTTGACATGTGGCACTGTCTAAATGTCACCACATGCCAAAATAAAGCCCTATTTTGAGGCATCCCTGCATTCCTCATGTGATGAGTTTTACAGGGATGCCAGAATAGCATGGCCTTTATCTCAAAGGCTACGTCTACACGTGCCCCAAACTTCGAAATGGCCATGCAAATGGCCATTTCGAAGTTTACTAATGAAGTGCTGAAATGCATATTCAGTGCTTCATTAGCATGCGGGCGGCAGTGGCACTTCGAAATTGACGCGGCTTGTCGCCGCGCGGCGCGTCCAGACGGGGCTCCTTTTTGAAAGGACCCCGCCTACTTCGAAGTCCCCTTATTCCCATGATCTCAGGGGACTTCGAAGTAGGCAGGGTCCTTTCGAAAAGGAACCCCATCTGGACGCGCTGCGCGGCGGCAAGCCATGTCAATTTTGAAGCGCCGCTGCCGCCCGCATGCTAATGAAGCGCTGAATATGCATTTCAGCGCTTCATTAGTAAACTTCGAAATGGCCATTTGCGTGGCCATTTCGAAGTTTGGGGCACGTGTAGACATGGCCTAAGACTGTTTTGAGACAATGGGTGCATTGCATAGACACGGACAGCTATTTTGGGATGCCTTTGTATCTCCAAATAGCACCCACTGTCTAGACATAGACCAGAAGAAATGGACTGACAGAATCTACACTTATTATAGCAGTAGCTTTGCTGTGTCTCTGCCTTTCTTTCACAGGAGCATGGTATCATTGCAATTACATGGTATGTGGGTACACTCAATTGCTGTTTCTACACATGCCACTTTCGAAAAACAGCCCAAAATATGCTCATGAGGCATGGGTGTAAATTCCCTGCACCTCATTAGCATAAGGTCACGTGATTTGGAATCCGGAAGACGGTCTTCTGGACTCCAAAATGGCATGTAGAAGCGCAGCCTCCCGGGGGGATCTTCTGGAAAGAAGTCCTTCTGGAGGTCCCTTTTTCCTGAAAATTTTCAGGAAAAAGGGGCCTCTGGAAGAAGGCCTTACTTCTGGAAGACCCCGGGGGGCCTCACTTCTACACGTCATTTTGGAATCTGGAAGAGTGTTTTCCGGACTCCAAATCACATGACCTTATGCTAATGAGGTGCCAGGAATTTACACACGTGTCTCATGAGCATATTTCGGGCTGCTTATTAGCATGCCACTTTCTCCAAAAGTGGCATGTGTAGAAACAGCCAATCAGTCTAGTTGTGGAACATTTCTCTTGAGTGGGCCTTCTGCATTATTAAAAAAAAATCAGTCTGGTTTTCTTGTCCTTCTGCCCTTAGATGGATGCAATATCCATTGAGCTGAATTTTGGGTTGATTTGCATCCCTCCAAACCTATTGTGTTGTTTAATTTTTCAGAGTCACTAAGTTTGTAATGAAAGATGCCAAAAGCACCCCCTATCTTCTGCAGCATTGTCAAAAGCAGCATCTCAATTACGTTAAACACAAACTGATCAATGTACTAATTGAGGGACTGTGTTGCTTTTGCCTTTAGTAGAGCTATCTAGCTGACAACGCACCATGAAAATTTAATAGCCCAGCTTCCTCTATCTTAATTATTCCTAATGAGCCACTTGCTTTAGCAAATTCCAATATCCTGTCTATATGTTTCACAGCAAGACAATACCATGTTAACTGAAATTGTGTTTTTCAATAATTAGATGAATTTAAGAGAGATAGTAGGTGATAAATTCTCTAAAGATGCCCGTGTGGATGAGTCAGTTCCCCTCCTGGTTATTGACAATGGATTTCAGTCAAAATGATATTTTCAGATGATAAAAATAAGCATCCCAATAAAGCTACTATGTTCTTTAGTGACAGCCATTACTTAGAATATTCTACAGTGACTAATATCACCTATATTAACAGCTAAACAATTAGGGTATAATTCCACATCAACACTGTATACATTTTACAACATTCAGGAGGCCAGACAAATTTTCTTGCTATTGTCAGTTAATACATCTTTGATTCCGAACAGAAAGGCATTGAGAGAGATTAGCTCTGGAATGAAAGTGCAAACATAACAATTAGCTACCTGTTCCAAATGACAAACAAACAGCTCTTAGAACAACATCTGAGAGCTCATTAAAAAAATAAAAAAGGAAATAAACCCACAAATATGGAGGAAGCAATCTGGCAGAAAGGCCAGGCAGGAAACTGATGTAAATCACGAGCATCTGAGGTCTGAAATTATTTTTTTAGAATAAGAATGATATTACAAAAGTTAACAATCACTTCCCTCATAGAGATTGATCTAAAGCTCCTTGCAAATATGATGGCTCAAAACCTAAAAAGGTATCACCTATGTCAAGGGAGATATGCTGACGTACACCAGCTCAAGACTTGGCCCAGAGGAGTTTTGGGCTCACTCCTGTATGGTGCTGAGAACTCTAACCTTGAGCCAACAAAACACTTTCTTAAATGCTTAAATCCTTAATCTCAGTTTCAAGAAAGTGCTTGAGAACTTGCTTCAGCCCTTTGAAATCAAATCTCAAATGTTTCATCTTAGAGCTATATCAAAAAGTCATGGATTTTGGCAAATATTGTCATCAAGTTATTTATGAATAACCTTCTAAATTATTTGACCTGATAGAAATATGGGTGAACAAACAAACAAACAAACAAACAAACAAACAAACAAACAAGGGAGAGCCAGTACCAGCCCAGCCAGAGCCAGGTTCAATATCTAAGGTAGCTTTCCACCCATTCAACAAAGACCCAGGCTTGAGCCCTGGGAAAGTCACACACCTGAATGGGAATACTTCCGTAATTTCAAGCACAGAGTCTGAGTGTAGAAGAGAAACTTTTAATGAGAGGGAGAGAAATAACTTGGCATTAATTTGGGAAAACACCACAAACAGGGTTTGGAACTATAAACCACGAATAAAAGTCCTACCCCAAGTAGGTTGGGTATTGTCCTTTTCTTCTCTGGTTCTTAAGTCCAGGTACCTAAATGTCTTGCTCTCATGTCAACCCTTCTCTGCACCCCACTCAGTATTGCTGCAGTTGGTCAGTGCAGACCTAGAGTTTAGAGGTGCAGCCACAGAGTTCACCTTGCACCCTGGGTGGGGAGAGGTAAAGAGACATCTTACTCAATCCACTGGTCACTTGCCATCCACCTACTCACTGGTTTCTACTGCTACCCTGCTGGCCACTCATCACACCTTTCTGCCACCACCCTGCTGGCTACTTATTGCATCTCCACACTGCTACCCTGCTGGCTGTTAGTCACCATGCACTACCTTCACTTCTTGGTTGTGACTTCTGCTCAGCAGTCTTATATTATTTTAGCTTCCTGTGACTTCCCTCATGCAGCCATCAGCCCAGAATAGCTTTACCTGAACGCTTCTATTCTCCTAGAGCACTGGAAGTCAAGTCCCTGCTTAGCCAGGTTCATTCTGCAGACTGTGAGCCAGTCATTAGAACAATTTAACTATTTTCCCATAATACTACAAAATTACAAACATTGGTAAGCATATTTTACTTATCCCTGCATTTAATACAAGCATAGCTGGGGTTAGGTCACGAATTAAGTTGATTACAATCAGCAAAATACCCCTCCATCTGCTGAATAGCTGACAAATGTAAGCAAAGCAGGAACAAACCGTATTTACATAAATACACCCAAGGTCTTTCTGCCATTCCAGCTATCTGTAATGAAAGCATCCCTTTAGATCCTGCTTACTGATGGAAAACTTGTAGCAACCCTCTCAACTAATTGGCATGGGCAGCCTGCTACACCCATTCACTTCCATTACTCAGCATGGGCTCCAGTTTCTAACCATATAGAGAAAGAAATATAAATGAGTAGGTCACTTTCAGGATCGAGCTCCAACCAGTGTTTGTAATGGCTATTCTAGAATTATATTCAGTGTGAATTCTGGCATTTTTTCTTTGATTTGCAAACACAAATAATCCCACAAGCTCTTGTTTAGCTTCATTTTATTTTAGCAGACAATAGCCTGACAATAATCTAAGTCCCTTCGCTATTATACTCTGACAGCCGCCAATCTAAGCAGCAAGTCCATGGGGAAAGGGCTCACACTGTTTTCAAAGAACAATATTTCTTATGCTGTCTCTCTCATTCTCTTTGTCAGTTCTTCATTTATTGGCTCACTTGAGAGTCTCCAGAGATAATAAATGATTGTAAGTATCAAGGATGTGGGGATAGTGTGGAATAGGTGCGTAGATGGACAAAGACGATGAGAGAGAGAGAAAAATAACATATACTAGCAACATTTAGGCTCAGTGTAACAAAATTGACTTTAAAAGGTCAAAGCTTTAGGCAAGCTATATCCTTCTCCATGCTCCCTCACCTTCTTTCCAGGATAGCCATGGGCTCAGCAGATTTGGGAACGCCTCTCTGCTATTGCCAGGTCTTCTCTAGTGGAAAAAATGGTTATTTTTGAGCATCTCTTTGGTCTGTAGGGTAACATCCATTTTTTCCCTCCTCCGTATGTATGACTATGTCCCTTTATCATTCCATTTCCAGTCTGGAACCCCTGTTCTTTGCACATGTGGTCAAATTATCAGTGATACATATTGTTTATAATTTGCCCTATTCTGCTTTTCTTTCTTCTGAAACAAATTTTGCTGTTTTCTGAATGTATCCCTAAAAAAGGGGGAAATTGTCCCTTTTATTTTCTTTTCTTTCACATAAAAGGACCGGTAACACCCCTGAGAATGGCTGTTTAAGTGTAGCTAGAAAAAAATCTTTTCCCTCAAGACCTAACCTTAGCCCCCAAACAAAACTTCCCAGCTAAGGAACACCAAAAGAGGTACCTTCAATTAATATATAACTGAAATACCACTGTACCTGAAAGGGATCAATTCTACTTCCCAGTTAAGATTAAGAGGTTGAACTTTATTTTTGATTATCCCACATGCACATGCCTTCCAAATCAACCACTCCCTAAAAACTTTATCACAATCTCTTATTTACTCATTTGTGGGTGGCCTAAGGCTACCTAAGTGCAGGAGGACAGTAAGACTGAAGTATTATGTATACTAGGGAAGGAATCCTGAAACAAGCATGGCTTATTTACTTCAGAAGCTACAAAGAAGTAAATGAGCCAGATTCTGGTTTTATACCAGCATGCATGCAGTAACCACAGACTAGCTTTTGTAGGTGCAAATTGAAATGAGAATTGCTCTATTTTTGGCCAGTGTTTTTTCAAAAGTAAATAGATTTGCCTTCCTCTGGTTAAAAAATGACTCATTGGATGTGCCAGTGAATGCATTTTGCCCCACCATTTCTTATTGCAAAATAGCATGATGGATGGTACCTGACATCTAAGGCTTGGTCTACACCAGAAAAGAAATTTGACCTAAAATACACAACTCCAGCTACCAGAACTGCATAGATGGAGTCAATGTACATTGGGCCGAAATTCCGCTGCAAACTCACTGCAGGGGGAAAAACTCATCCCTGTCAGGATGCTTGTGACAGGGAGCTCCTGTCAACTGCAATACTCCTTGTTATCAGGCTTGCCACAAGGAGTAAGGTGATCAATGGGAGCACCATTAGGGTTTGATTGAGTGCTTTCCCAGTACATGTGATAAACTGAACCCCGACAGACGGACTGTAGCAGTGTTGATCCTTCTTTTAGTGTAGACAAGCTCTTAGAGAAATGGGAAGTGAAGTATTCCTAAAAACAAAGCCTCGTAAGTGTCAGACATTATCTAAAAACATGAACTCCTCCATCAAACGAAACAAACATCCAACTGGTACTCAGAATCTCATAAAGTGGAAAGTATTTAGCAAATACACCATAGCAAATTGTAAATTAAAATACAATTCAATGTACATCTGGGAAGTTCTGCAATATTTTCTAGCCTTCCTTCTCTTCTCCAGGCTGTATAGATGCATTTCTATATTCAGAGATCTACTGCTTGGTTTGTATGTAGTACTTTACAGTCATAAATCTCAAAGCTCTTTACAAAAGAAGGAAGTGGCATCACCCTGCATTGAACAGACTGGAAAACTGAGGCAAAGAGAATTGTCAATGATCACAAAGCAGCTGAGAGGTGACTTGGTACCAGGGCCTTTCCTGATCCTTAGTTTAGGATCCTGTCTACTGAGCCACATGATCTTGCCTAAATATAAATAATGAATTATCTAAAATTAAAGAGAGCCATAGATGCTGTAGAGATTCAGGGGTCTTTGGGGGTCACACAATTAAAGAGAAATGAAGACAGTGCTTATACAGTTTCATAATATGTAGGGAGAATTTGTATTGCACTCCAGGGCCACATTCTGATGTCAGTTTCTCCGGCTTCACAATTGTATTATGCCAGTGATTGCAGTGCTTCTGGTATATGCCAGGGTGAGATCAGAATCAGAAACTCAGCATATAAAAGTGTGTCAGTGCTTTCAGAAGCCACTTGACTAACTGTTATCAAATGAGATCATTCCGTACCCTCCTACATGGCTGTTCATGACTTCTAGTTAACTTACAGATATGAACATGATCCCAGTAACTTCAGATGAATAGAAAGCACAGCTATTCAAACTGCAATGTGCCAGATGCCACCATTCAAAGTGTTCAGTGCTTTTTAACTGCAAGAGAAGAAAAGGCACAGAATGTACCGGCTCTGAGGCTCAGCATTGCACCGCCTAACTCTGAGGCCTCCAGTCCCCAGTGGAATTGTTAGCTTAGATCTATGTGTGAGCTAGAGAACCTGAAAGTGTGATTCTCAGAAGACAGCAGGATAAGAAAGGAGCAGTACGAGTTATCCAGGACTGAACTGAAATGAGAAAGAAAGATTAGGGCCCAAGCCCCACCCCTCCAACAGAATTATACCCCTCCCAGCACTTGCAATGCCCAGATGAGAAGCCTCTGCTGGAGTTAGGCACTTAAGCCAGGTCAGAGCTTTCTCACAAAATACTGAGAAGTCTTCCTTATGCTCAAGAGATACAGAATGTGGGAAGCAAGTTCCAATAGCCACTGCCTGATTTGGAACAGGAACTTAAACCCCCAACCTACCTCATTTAACCAGTCACTTGGCTACAGGGTAGTAGCACCCCATCTGCTGAAGTTTTGTATAAACTGTTTAAATATTCACTGTTGAAATGAGTAGAACCTTGTCTCTCAGACAAGAGTTCTGGTCCCTAAGCTGTAGTTACTCACTCTGTCCCACTGAATATGAAAGTATTTTATACAAACTGTTATACTGGTCACCAAGCTGTAGTTACCCACTGTGTCCCACTGAATATGAAAGTATTTTATACAAACTGTTATACTGGTCACCATAATACTTGTGAGCTGGGTCTACGCTAGAGAGTTTTGTTGACAGAAGGGCCTTCTGTTGACATAACTCAGGGACCATCTATACGCTTAAAGCATTCTGTTCACAGATTCTCGACAGAACTCTGCATTTGCCTCGACAGTATTATCCCTCAAAAATTTGAGGCATAACAATTTCTGGACAGAGAGGGCTTCTGGTTGCTGGGCTCCCCTCTTTGCAGAACTGTCATTCTGCTTTCTGGCACAAGAGGGCAGTGCATTCTGGCAGCTCTTTTGACAGAGCAAGTTGCGTGTAGATGCAATCTGTTGACAGAGGTTCTGTTGAGATTTCCCTGTTGACAGTAATTTCTGTTGACTAATGCTTCTAGTGTAGACGTGACCGTGAAGTTTAAGTACAGATTACACACACACACACACATACACACACACACATACACAAATGTTCTTAAGGTATGCAAATTGGGGTCTGGTCTCTAGCATGGGTGAAAATATGGTTCTTTTCCAGGCAGGATATTTTTAGCTATCTATCTGTTTACATCTGAATTGAAGTATTGTGTGTTTCACCAAGAGCAACTATTTTCTGTCTGACCTACAATCTACTGAAGGACTGTAAAATCTCTGAAAAGAGGAAATTTACAGAAAGAAGTGAACTAGCAGGGGAGCCCCCTTTATAAGTGAGCACACTGAACTTTTGAGCAGCAATTGTAAGTAGGGAGACAAAGCCTGCATCTTCCACCATGGGGACGAAAAGAAGAGCTCAGTAAAGTTAGGCTGTAATATGTTGTAAGTATTTGAGGTGAGGAAAACATCTTCACACAAGATGTTGTTATTTAAATTTACATTCCAAAGTGCTTGTTATAATGTTATATGTAACCACTTGTTCCTATCACTTACACTACCTTTTATTTAAAACAAAAAAGCAGTCCAGTAGCACTTTAAAGACTAACAAAATAATTGTTTAGGTGGTGAGCTTTCGTGGGATAGACCCGCTTCTTTTTGTTTTGATACAATATAGACTAACACGGCTATCTGTCTGTTACTATTAGCTTTTATTTGACTCTCTTTCTTAAATAAATTCTTGTTTTTCTTTATAATTGAACTCAACTGCTCTGTATATTGCATGAATGGCAATTTAAGGTGAAACTGGTAAACTGTACCCTCTTCCTTTGGGAGTGGAAATCACTATTTCATTGGTTATCCAATGGTCAAGGAAGGGCCAGATTAGTGTTTCAGGATATCCGGCAATCAAAGGGGACACTTTGAAAGGATCTAGATGCATCTGTTGTCAGCCTGCAAGAGTTGTGTGGCTCAGACCAGAGTGGCTGATAGGCTGCTCCTCTCAGGGTGCACACACCCAGCTGACCCAGGCAGAACTCCCTTTGTTCTGGAAGCAAGTGCTGACAAGATGACCCACAACCTTGAATGCTCTGAGATAAGTCACTGCTTCTTTTTATTAGTATCATGAACCAAGATAATAAAATGGTGCTTAAATAATTAAGCACCACAGGCATAACACTGATACCCAAATACAGATTGAAAATATTCGCTCCGGGGCAGCGTACCCTGTAAGCTGAATACAGAGGTGGCCACCCAGGAAGGATGCAAACGCTACCCAGCTGATTAGCAAAGCACCCACTGTGGTCACAGTTAGCAGTATGTGTTTTACTTGGTGGTGCACATCTGTACATGCCTCAGTGCACATAACAAAATTGATTCTGCATATTGATGGGAAAAATAGAGGGAACACTACTCTGCAGTTTCTGGAAAGGGCACCATAGCATACATCAACACTTGCCTTGAATTATTTCTGTGGCAAATACGGGGTGGAAAGACATGCCAAATCTTTCTTAGCTTGCCTTCTTAGACTCCAACCCTCTTTCCTCCACCCCCCAATAATGCTGTAAACATATCAGTTTCCATGTGCACATAAAAGAGAATAACATGAAAAAAGGGCTGGAGAAATTTGGTATCTAATAGTGTATTTTGTGGTCATTGAATCATGAAAGCTAGACAGGGCAGTGATCATCACAGTGTCCTGGAACAGACAGCTTCATGTTTGCACTGTCACTGAGATTTATAGAATTATCATACTCTGTGTAGCAGAATATTGACCAAAGTCTTGCAGAATTCCAGGCATCCTGTTTTTTAATTAATCTCCTTTATGAATGAAGCTGAGTGGGGTGTGATAGGAGGTAAAATGGAAAAGGGGAGAGGAGCATGCTCACATTGTGTGGGCAGTTTGTAATCATTACATATACATTAATAATCTTCATAATGCATAATTTTGTAGATGACACAGACACTATTTTACAGCTGTTCTTTGGAGAAAGAATAAGTTTCTCTTCATTAAAGACTAATGAATGACATTCCATTTAAATGCTTGCATTAGATATGCTTCTTTGAATTTAATGATGCAGCAATGAGGCCTTTAATTAAATAGTCAAAATTTCGAGTGGGAGAAACAAATGATGTTTATCAAAAGAAAAAAGGAGTCACGTAGCACTTTAAAGACCAACAAAGTAATTTAATATGTGATGAGCTTTTGAGGGACAGACACACTTCTTCAGATCATAGCCATACCAGAACAGACTCAATAGATAAAGCACAGAGGTCCAAAACATTGTTATCAAGGTTGACAAATCAGAAAAATTATCAAGGTTGGCAAAGCAGAAGATCAGAAGGATGGCAGGGGGATGTGGGGTGGGGAAGTTAAGAGTTAGATAAAACATTAAGGCTACATCTACACTAGCCCAAAACTTCAAAATGGCCATACAAATTTTGAAGTTTACTAATGAAGCGCTAAAATACATATTCAGCACGTCATTAGAATGCTGGCAGCCGCAGCACTTTGAAATTGCTGCGGCTCGCTGCCGCGCAGCTCATCCAGACAGGGCTCCTTTTTGAAAGGACCCCAGCAACTTTGAAATCCCCTTATTCCTAACAGCAGATATATTTGCATGGTCATTTCAAAGTTTTGAGATAGTGTAGACATGGCCCAAAGTATGTAAAAGAGTCCTTATAATGGTTCAGGTAATTTTGTCCCTGTTTCTGTTGAATTTGAATATCAGTGTGAATTCTGACCATTCCCTCTGTAGGTGGTTGTTAAAGTCCCTTTTCAGTAGAACACAAACTTTCAGGTCTTTAACAGAATGGCCCACTCCATTGAAGTTCTGGCTGACAGGTTTGTGTATTTCGAGCTTTTTTGTTTTGATAGAATACAGACTAACAGGCTATCTCTCTGTCACAAAACAAATCTATCTGTAGGATTTCCCCCTAAAACTAAAAATAAAACGGAATCCAATAGTTAAATAATCAATGCTACTACTCCTCAGATTAGGCCTCACTACTCATTTCTCTTCTCAAGATTTGTTCCCTATTTCTGAAACCTGTATGATGGAATCAAGATACGTTTCCTAGGTGTAATAGCTGAATCAGTCAATGCATAGATATCATCATCATCAATAACCGTGGGTTCAGCACCCTTTGGTGTCTGATGCCTCTCTCACTATTTCCTTCCATCTTTCCCTGTCCAGTGCAGGATGGCTTAGTTTAGTGATCTGATAAAAAGTTTTTTCTGTGAAGAAAAAAAATACAAGCCTCGTTCATAGATCTCTGATTTGTTAGTGCATGACAATCAGTCACTTTGGCCATGGCTACACTAGCGTCCACCTTTTGAAAGGGGTATGCTAATGAGCTACGTCAGCAGATGCCAATGAGGCACTTCCATGAATATGCATGGTATTGTCTCGTTAGCATAATGGCGGCCAGGCGCGTTTCGAAAGTGCCGCTTTCAAAACACACGCTACTTGCATAGACAGGGGCCTTTTGAAAGGACACCTTGGATTTCGAAAGCCCCTTCTTCCCAAAACCAAGTGGGAAGAAGGGGCTTTCGAAATCAGGGGGTCCTTTTGAAAGTCCCCTTTCTACACGAGCGGCATGCATTTCAAAAGCAGAACCTTTGAAACGTGTGGCTGCCCATATGCTAATGAGGCACTGCATATTCATGGCAGCACCTCATTAGCATCCACCAAAGTGGCTTGTTAGCATACCAACCTTTTGAAAGGCGGGGGTTAGTGTAGCCCTGGCCTTTGTGACACACTGGCTACGTCTACACGTGCCCCAAACTTCAAAATGGCCATTTGCATGGCCATTTCGAAGTTTGGGGCACGTGTAGACATGGCCACTATGAACTCCTTCATATGGTATTCTCTGTATCCAGTTAAAGAATTAGATCTGAAGAAGCATTATCAGATTATGAAAGGATTGTCTGAAAATGGTCAGTTTCAAGCATTAGAGTATCCTATGCTTGTACCCAAAATGCCCACTGCACATAAATAAAAGTATTTATTAAAGACCCAGCTTTACTGGCTTGTTACTGAAACAAGTAGTGTTCAAGGTCGCTAAATACACATTTTTCATAAAGTCCTTAGAACTGAAAACAATTAATAAAACTTTGTATATTCTTGAACATGAGAAGTAGTATCGGATGACACTTGTAAAACTTGCCTGATTAGCTAACTGTCTACTATTCAAGCAGACTATTCTTCTTGTGCACATCTCCATTTCAATAAATTGCTGTAATCCAAACATAATCCATAGGTTTACTAGGATTATGTGCAAATGTGTTTAATAAAATCAATAGAGAAAGACGTGTTTAGTCGGTAACCTCATCTTTATGCTGAATTTACAAATATCCTCCCCTTTCATGTATTCTATTTTAACTGAAAGGACCTTGCTGTTGTTTAAAATTTATTTAAATTTATTGCACACAAAGTTTGTCTCAAAATGATAGCTGTTTTAGTCTGTATCTGCAAAAACAATGAGTCCTGTAGCACCTTAAAGACTAAAGCTGTGTCTACACTACAGAGTTCTGTCAACAGAAGTACCTGTCAACAGATATTTCCTGACAGAACCTCTGACTACAGAACTTATCCACACCTAACACAGGCTCCCCACCATCAACACCCGCTGTCGACAGTGAGCAGCCAGACTACCCGGCACTCAGTCGATAGAACCGCCAACCGGAAGCTCTGCAAACAGGACAGCCTGGTGAATCAAAAGCCCACTCTGTCCACAGATGGCCCCACGGAACACGTACACCATTTTTTGTTGGCAGAATCTGTCAACAGTGGTAATATGCCTCGTGCAGTCAAGACAGAACTCTGCTGGGAAAACTGCTGCGTTCTGTCACAGATTCTCCGCAGAATGCATATGTATGTGAACACTCCCTAGTTGCGTTGACAGAAGGCCTCTTCTGTTGACAGTACGCTGTAGTGTAGACCCAGCTTATATGTATCAGTTTGGTCCCTTTTCTATTCCAATTTATTTCTGCATGATGTGGAGATTTTTTGTTTAAGATTCACTGTATTTCTTTATGTATCTGGTTTAATACACAAAATAGTTTTATTTAAACACTTCTCAATATTCACATTGGTTGACATGAATAAATTAACATTAACTTTCAGTTACCACACTGGGATGCTTGAGTACAATATTTTCCTTTATCTACAGAGAAAGATGGATTTTTCAATGATCTTTCAGTTCAGTGCCAACTTGAAGAAGAAGAATGGAGAACATTTCAGTTCAACCCAAAATTAAAATTTTTCTTCACTGAAATAAAAATGGGAAAAAAATCATTTTACATTGGTACAAAACATTTTACAACAGTTTCATTTTACCTTAAACTATGTTTTCAGCAGATAGCTAATTTGCTGAAAAATTTTCACTGAGCTTTGCTTAGAAGAAACTCAAGTGAACCTCTCAAATCTGGATCTCTCTTATCTGGCAACATCCATAGTGTGTGTTTGTAGATACATGATCCATGTTTCTTCTAATTTCTTTTAATAAATTAGAAGTTAGGAAAAAAAGCAAGTACAGCACATTTCTCAAAAGGAAAAGTTGAAGAGCAAAAAGGAAGGGGAATATAATATTATTTTCTAAAATGAAAATGATTAAACAATGTTTGTTTTCAGTATTGATTTTATTGCAAAGAATGCTGCTCTTTTCCATGACTGAGAATAAAAATGATTTTAAAATATTTATGAAGAAATCAGATATATTCATGATTTATTCATTAATTCAAGAAGCAATAGGATTGTTAGTTCTGTAGACGCTTTTTTCACACACCACCTGGTATCATGTCACTCTTGGAAGTAACAGTACCATACCACAAAGACATGAAGTTTTATGTAAAAATGTATGTGAATGTCCAAAGGGATAGATAAATATGTGGATGAAATTTTCTTATTGATAACTACACAAGGGCAGTACTAGTAGTAGTAGTAGGCATGCTTCAGTCTGCATAGACTATGGATTGTGCCCTTTAAAGTTTCAATTGAGGACTTCATTTACAGCGTCTATTGTGACTATGAAGACCCACACGAGAGTGACAGTCCTTGCTGCATCTCTTGCAGATGTAGTGGGTGTCTGGCAAGTCCTTATTGTGCTTTCTGTGCACTCGCTTCTCCTCTGCTAGCTGTCTGATCTTCATCTCACGCTTCTGAAGGCCCTTGTGTAACTCCTGCTTCCATCTGCTGCGGTCATCTGCTAGTTCTTCCCAGTTGTCCAGCTCGATGTCTACCTCTCTGAGGTCTCTCTTGCAGACATCTTTGTAGCGCAACTGGGGGCATCCGGGAGGTCTTTTGCCAGAGGCTAGCTCACCATAAAGGATGTCTTTTGGAATCCTTCCATCATTCATCCTGTGGAAGTGGCCAAGCCAGCGGAGCCGACGCTGCCTGAGGAAGGTGTGCGTGGTTGGGATTCCAGCTTGCTTGAGGACGGTGGTGTTGGTCACTCTGTCCTCCCCTGATATTCCAAGGATGCACCTGAGGCAGCGCAAGTGGAAGACGTCCAGCCTCTTTTCCTGGCAGGCATACAGGGTCCAAGTCTCGCTGCCATAAAGGAGGGTGCTGAGGATGCAGGCTCTGTAGACTTGCATTTTGGTGTGAGTGTACAGCTTGTTGTTATTCCACACTCTCTTGCTGAGTCTGGACAGAGTTGTGGCTGCTTTTCCAATCCTCCTATTTAGCTCAGTGTCCAACGACAGGGTGTCAGTGATGGTGGACCCAAGGTAAACGAACTCGTGGACGACCTCTAACATATAGTTGTCAATGCTGATTGATGGGGATTCAGCAACATCCTGACCAAGTACGTTTGTCTTCTTTAGGTTGATGGTAAGCCCAAAGTCCTTGCACGCTTTGGAGAACTGATCCAGTAGTTTTTGAAGCTGGTCTTCTGTGTGAGACACTACAGCAGCATCGTCTGCAAACAGCATGTCTCTGATGAGGACTTCTCGCACCTTAGACTTAGCTTTCAGCCTTGCAAGGTTAAACAGTTTCCCATCAGATCTTGTGTGCAGAAAGATGCCCTCTGTTGAAGATACAAAGGCATGCTTCAGGAGGAGTGCGAAGAAGATCCCGAACAATGTCGGAGCAAGCACGCATCCTTGTTTGACGCCGCTCCTGATTCTGAAAGCATCCGATAATGCGCCGTCATATTGGATGGTTCCTCTCATGTCCTCGTGGAAAGACTGGATCATCTTCAGTAACCGTGGAGGACAGCCTATCTTGTGGAGCAGTTTGAACAGACCATCCCTGCTGACCAAGTCAAAGGCCTTGGTCAGGTCGATGAAGGCTATGTAGAGTGGCTTTCTCTGCTCCCTGCACTTCTCCTGCAGCTGCCTTAGAGAGAAGACCATGTCAACGGTAGACCTCTCTGCGCGGAATCCGCACTGCGATTCGGGGTACACCCTCTCAGCAATCTTCTGGAGTCTGCCAAGGATGACGCAAGCGAACAGTTTACCAGTGATGCTTAGGAGGGAGATTCCACGGTAGTTGTTGCAGTCGCTTCTGTCTCCTTTGTTCTTATACGACGTTACAATGTTAGCGTCGCGCATATGCTGTGGAACCTCACCCTCTTTCCAGCATAGGCACAGTAGCTCATGTAGGGGTTCCAGGAGTGTGTCCGCGGCACATTTGATTACCTCTGGTGGTATACCATCCTGACCAGGGGCCTTTCCTGCTGCAATGCTGTCGATGGCTCTCTTCAGTTCATCCACAGTTGGTTCTTGATCCAGTTCGTCCATTACTGGTAGGAGCTCGACGGCATCGAGGGCTGTGTCAACCACAACGTTCTCGCATGAGTACAGCTCGGAGTAGTGCTTGACCCAGCGCTCCATCTGTTTGGCTTTATCAGCAATGACTTCACCAGATTTGGATTTCAGAGGTGCCATCTTGTTCTGGGTGGGTCCTAATGCCTTCCTCATACCCTCGTACATTCCTCTGAGATTACCGAAGTCGGCACAGGTCTGGATGCTGCTGCATAGCTGGAGCCAGTGGTTGTTGGCACAGCACCTGGCTATCTGCTGTACTGTTCTTCTGGCCTCTCTAAGTGCTTCCTGGGTACTCTGGCTCGGTGAGCATTTGTACTCCAGGAGTGCAGCGCACTTCTTTTCAATGACTGGAATCATCTCATCGGAGTTAGCTTCGAACCAGTCATTTGTGTTTCTAGCTCTTCTTCCAAACACCGACAAGGCTGTGTTGTAAACTGTATCCCTCAGATGTTGCCATTTGGATGTCGCAGCGGCACCCCCAGGGCCGCTGCGCAGATTTTCCTGGAGGATCTCTCTGAACTTTTCAGCTTTCTCCAAGTTTGCCGTCTTTCTGGCGTCAATGCGGGGCCTTCCAGCAGGTTTAGAGCGGTACAGCTTCTTGGGTTTCAGCTTGAGCTTGGAGCAAACTAGCGAGTGATCTGTATCACAGTCAGCACTATGATAGCTGCATGTCAGAAGGACGTTTTTGAGGTTATTACGCCTAGTGATGACCACATCTAGTTGATGCCAGTGCTTCGAGCGTGGGTGTCTCCACGACACTCTGTGCTGTGGCTTGGTTTGGAAAAATATGTTTGTGATGCACAGATTGTGGTACGTGCACAGTTCAAGGAGACGCTGTCCATTGTCATTCATTTTTCCCACACCGAAGTGTCCTAAGCAGGAAGGCCATGAGGCCCAATCAGCTCCAACTCTTGCATTGAAGTCATCCAAGATGTACAGTTGTTCATGGGCAGGTATTTGCGCTACAGCAGCACTAAGCATGTCATAGAACTTGTCTTTTACTTCTGGTGCAGCGTACAGGGTTGGAGCATAAGCGCTGATCAGGTGGACAGGACCAGCACAAGTTTGAAGCGTGATCTGAAGAAGTCTTTCTGATCCGCCCATGACTAAATCAACCATTTGTAGAAGGGTGTTTCTGACAGCAAAGCCAACACCATGCTCTCTGGGTTCTTCTTGGGCTTTACCCTGCCAGAAAAAGGTGTAGTCCTTTTCCTTTAGAGATCCCGAATCTGCGAGTCGTGTCTCTTGCAATGCAGCGATATCAACTCTGAGCCTCTTCAGTTCCTCGTTGATGACAGCAATATTGCGGGTGTCACTGATGGCCTGAAGATCTTCAGTCAAGACGGTCAGCATGGTCCGCACATTCCAGCAAGCAAGCTTAAATTGTTGATGTTTCTCATTTCTTGTTGATTTTCTTATTGGTTTGCCTGGTGCCCAAATTTCAGTCACTTGTCGGGTTCAGGAACCTTAAGCCTCACGCACCCAGCGAGGCAGGTGAACTGTGGCGGGACAGTACCCTATTGGCTGGGGGCTGCCCAGCTTGAGGCGGGCGGTGACTGTCCAGTGAGATGCGAGGATCTCTCCCACCGTCGAAGGCATCCCCCGGTGCTCGTTCTCTATGCCAATCGAGCAAGAGCTTATAACCAGTATCTGTTGCCTCCTGTGTTGATGCAACGCTGTTCAGCGATGCCGGAGTACCTCTCTGGGCACAAGCCTGGGCACTTTCATTTTTCGTAAGTTTGTTGAAGTCAATGGAACTTACACTCTCTTAGGAAAGATCCCCATGCCCCCACATTCTAAACATCTGCTCTCTATTGTTGCAATGACATGTGCATATTAAAGTGTCTAGAGAACCAGAATCTATATTTTATATGCTTTCATATGAATTTGGCGTATGATGTTTATTTGCATTGATCACCCAAAGGACCCATTAAATTTAGCTGGAATTGGGGATGATTTTAGGGTCCCTCCCTTGAGTTTAGCTATTTTCTAAAGATATAGCTAAAAACTGAAAATGAGCTAGAATTACTTTTAAAAAAAATTAAGGTTCTTATTTTTTTTTAAATGAGCATTTTTAAATGAGAAAATTAAAGAAAGCAAGAGAGAGAGAGGGAGAAAGAGAGAGAGAGAGAGAGAGAGAGAGAAAGAAAACTTTGTCAGGCAGCTCCAACATGTGTTACGATATAGAGCACTCATGGTTTAAACGCTACATCAGCTTAACCACTGAAATCTAATTATTTTTTAAAAAACTGATCAATTAACACCCCCCTTCTGCCTGCATGAAATTAAACACTGGCTAAGACATGATATGATTTTAAAATTGATCTATTACAAAGAGTTTACTACTGCCATAAAATCAATTAATGAAAAATAACTTATTTGTATCAGAGATATGCTAAACAAAGATCCACCAAGGTACTTGGAAATATGCTTCCTGTAGTCCCATTGAAATCAATGTTACTCACATGCCTGTATGTCCTGACTCTGCACACACTTATGTATTTGCTTAATTGTACTACAATAGGGAGACCCATAGGTTTCAAAACAAAAAGCAGTCAAGTAGCACTTTAAAGACTAGCAAAATGGTTTATTAGGTGAGCTTTCGTGGGACAGACCCACTTCTTCAGAGCATAGCCCGACCAGAACAGACTCAATATTTAAGGCACAGAGAACCTGTCAATAATAAACACTTAGTGCAGGGTGAGGGTATTTATATAGCCAGATGTGTATATTTTGGTAATATCTGGACAAAAATGTCTATAATCAGAGAGAATCTTCTTTTTTCCATATGTCCTTTATTTATCAACTGATTTTGATCAAATTTGAAGATTAGCTGTATTGCGAGCCATAACCTGTAGCTTAGTTAGTTTATGAAATAATCTGTTACTGGCTATATTCATACAAATATTACCCCCAAATGCAAAATGCTTTTTGTAAAATTTAACAACAGCAAAACTTGAATTGGCTACCAAACATTTGCAGGAAACCCCTTAAAGTATTATAGGTCTTTGCTCCTCGTTCACTTCTGCTTGTGGACACTATTTTATTTTATAGGACTTCTTCTGCCACACTTATTACTGTTACTATTACTGTTCTACTGAGCGTCTTCCTTAAATTTGTTATGTGATGTGATGGACATTTGTCATGCATTTGTCACATGTTCTTTCTCTCATTCCCTCCCCAGGGTAGTGTATGCAGTGAAGTGTTTTGTTTTCGTGGGGTTTTTAAAATATATATATATATGGATGTAACAGTTTATGGCAAACGTGTATCATCCCATCTGGCTCTTCAGCATACTCCTTTCTTATGCAGAGACCCATTTCTCTCTCTCTTCCTCTCTTAGCATTTTCCCAGGCTGTGATGTTTCCAGCAGACTATGCTACCTAAAGAGGACAGTGTCTGTACTTTGCTTTCTGCTTTTTGCCCTTCAAAGGTCTGTAATTTGCCAGAAGTTATAAATTATCACATAAGTAGCCCCATTTATTCTGATGGTGAAACATTATGGATAAACCATATATGCATCCTAAAAACTCACCAGAGGTCACACAATCGTCCTATGGGACCTGAGTAGGCAAAAGTCCTTTTAAAACTTTCTTAGAAAGGATTGGAGGTTCCTCTGGGCACACGGTCCTTTCCATTTGCTGGCTTAGAATGAAGTCCCAGAATCAGTTTTAACCCAGGGTATTTATCCGAAAATCCCTTCTTCTTTGTTGGTCTCTGCAGATCAGGATGTGCTCACCTTTCCCCATGAAAATACATGTAATCCGGAGCTCACAATGATACATAACCTTAATACAGTAAGATCTCTCAAAGACATTGCATTGAATAGGGGTGTGTGTGTGTGTGTGTGTGTGCACGCGTGTGCGCAACATGTTAGTGAAGGCAAAGTCAAAAAAATGGGCCATGCACTTGAAGGTCATGAGGTTCCTGAGGGATCTTAGGTCACTAGCAAGTTCATTCCATTGCCACAGACTAGACCCAAAAAGTTTCTCTTGCACAGACAGAGATTTGCCTTTATGCATAGAGTTCAATGACCACAGATTTAATAAAAATAATAATGCTATGTGCAAGTTGCACTTCTTGGCCTGCCATGGTCAAGACCTGACTAGTCTCTGACAAGAGAACTTGCCAGACCAGGGGCGGTCACCTTCCTTGCTCCCCCTCCTGCCCCCACTGGGCTGCTCTGACCCCTGCCCTAGGATGTTGTGAGTCTGCTGGGGGACTCCTGCCCCAGCTGTGGCCACATGCTGCCATCAACTCGGTGGCTGAGGGACTCCAGCTCTGGCCTCAGCCCCCTGCTGACCCCAGCTGCACTGCTGAGGCTGTTGCCCCTGACCCCAGCTGACCCTCCTCCCCTTAAGCTCCTGGGATTGCTGGTTCAGGATCATACCAGATATTGCTGGATCAAAGAGTGTTAGTTTTAGGAAGTGCAACCTCAAATAAAAAAAATTAACACAGTAAAGACCCAGAGTTAGCATCTAAATGATTCTGGCTTCAAAGGATGGGATTGCAAGTGAGCAGGAAGAGAATTATCAATTTATTAGGAAATCCATAAGGTTCTTTACAAAATGACATGTGACTAATGGTATCACATCATGAAATCAGCCTAGTACCATGTTGAAGGTGGCTTAAAGAACAGGTATGCTACATGTGTGCCTAGGGAACCCAAATCCTGGAGTCATGTATTGATAGCAGATTCTCAGTTTTGTTGTTTTTATAGTGTGCTTTTATTTCACGTGGATAGGAACAAAGCCATGACTTGAGTGAAAATGATGTCATGACATTTGCCTGAGTCTGCAGACAAACCGAAAGAGAGCTCTGAGACTTTTTAACTGCCATGAGAGAATCAGGGGTCAGTGGTAAAAAACAGTATGTGATCATAGAATTTAAAAGAATGCCGTTATACATAAACACAAAAGTGATGGATTAAGTCTTAGCCTGGGAGGTCTTAATTCTGGTGCTAATGTCTGAGTGCCTGACCTTAATAATCTTCTAACACTTTTTTGTGAGTATGTAGAAAGGCTGCACAAACTTCTCTCTATTTTTCCCATGTGCAGAATGACTTTTGTTATGTGCACCCCAGCAGAAACACATTCTGCCAGCTGCTACCAGCTGTGGATACTCTAGATGACTGTCCAAGAGCATGTGCACTGACATCAGTGTAACTATCCAGGTGGTTAAGCTTAAGCATGTGCTTGGGTATTTACCTGGATCAGGGTCAGTACATTCAGCACCTTGTAAGATAGATTAAAGTCAGCTAGATATAACTAAGAATACACAATGGGTGAGATTCTTCATTCCTCTGCACTTTGCTTTAATCATTCACAGCAGCCAATACAGCAAAATGGGTCTAAAACTGCTGCTGATTGGGTAGCATTTTACAGAAGTGTGAAACATTACACAAGGTGACAGAAAGTGGAAAAATCAGGTCCAGTGTGTGTGTATATGTATATATCTATATAGCCACACTGTGTGCAATTTTAAATCCAGGTCATCATAATAAATAGGCACTCCTATATATACACACAACTGTAATGCTGCAGGTGTAGACAAAGCGTGAACTGCAACTCTACTATACAGACCTTGGGGAGATGTCTTATTCCCAGTGCTTGCTTTATTTTAGCTTGGTTCATGTTGAGTTACTGCAAAAAACATTTCTTTCAATGATCCATCACACTGCTGAAGTTTATATTGTATCTGTGGTAGGCGTGGAACATAACCTACCCTGAGAATTACTGAACAAAGTGTTGACTGAAGAAAGCCATAATTAGGAGTTTGGGGCCCACAGAACTCTTCAAAATAAATAAGAAAATCAAGCACATTCACAAAAGACATTGTTTTATGCTTGCTTTATAGAACTACCAATCATCTCCCACGGAGTTTTATTCTCACTGTATTTGCTGCAAAACAGCATTTTAGCTAATATACAGGCATAGTCAGCACTCTGTGCTTTGGTTAGATGTTTTAAATATTTCAGCCTTTTCCTAATTTCTGCTTTTGGCAGTTCATGTCCTTAGCTGAAGGATATTGCTATAGGTTTGCTATTTTATTAATGTTTACTAGCAAATATTTGTCAACATTGGACATGCCCTATAAATTACACTTCTATATGCATTGCTCTGCTGGGCAATAGATACACTTCATTTTAAGTCAAAATTAAAAGAAAATCATATTTGTTTTTCATTATATTTTCGATTCTGTACCGGACATCAGCAAGTTCTTCAAAGAGCAGCCAGACAAAAAATTGTACACACAAAAAATGGTCTTCAAGACATACCACCATATAGAGCAATCACTATATGGAAAGGCATCAAACAAATTCTTCAACAAGATGCTTAGGGTTTGAATTAGAATAGAGGAAGTTGTTGCATCACAACTCCTCCCACCTTCTTCACTGAGTTCAACCTGTTGAACACCTTATTGATATGTTCATCCACCTCTCTATCACCAAAGGGACAAGAAGGATGTCAGTTAAAATAAGAAAAATATTGCTTTTAATTGAAGCATGGGAAGAACGTTATCCAGTGCCCTCTGAAGTCAGTTGAGAGACTTTCCTCAACTTCAGTAGACTTTAGATCAGGCTCTACCATGCCCTAACCCTCCACATCCACTGCAATGACATTTATCAATTTATTATTAATAATTATTATTATCATAATCATCATCATCCCATAATAATAATAATAATAATAATAATAATAATAATGAGACATGCTTTCCTTCCAAAGGGATCGGTTTGTAAATGAAGAAGAAGACAGAGGATGTACTTTCCAAACCTCATAGGTCCACAGCATTAATGGGGAAAGGAATTCCAAACTATGTTCTAACTTTTCTGTAGCATTGCCTGGCCTCTGTTACTTTCCTGGAAGCAGCATTTCTAGCTCTGAGAAGGCTGAAGGCATTCAATAGGCAAGTTAATGCTGCTTGAATCAGTATTTGACTTCTGCAGGGGCATACAAGTATGACAGCCATTAGTTCCTCAGGGTAGCATGCTGCGTAGAACAGCTATTGCCACTTACCACTCAAGCTGTGCAGAGTCCTGATTACATGTAGCTGATAAGGATGGAATATCCCTTCCTCCATGCCCAGTTGAGGGCTATCATGGATATGGATCAGAATAGCGCAAGTAGCTAGATCAGGGTCTGTTATATTAATGCCTTCATTGACCATCTGTACAGACTTTTTCCATGGAATCCCTTCCATCATGGAGACTTCCTTTTTGTAGGAGCTTCCAGGGCACATTCTCAGCTTAGCTCCCCCTCTGTGATTGTACTCCTTCTGATATTCAAAATTCAAGAAACACAAGACGTAGCAGTTCATTTAAAAATAAAAGAAGAAAATAGTGTATTTCTCAAACTGAACCCAGAGTGAGTTGTTAGATGTGTTCAGCAAAATTAGTACTGTTTATTTTCTTGCTGTTATTTCATTCTTTGTGACCTTAACAGAAAGTACACCTTGGCAAACACTGGTGAGCACAGGAAAACAGTTAATTAAAAATAAACACTTCCACACCTGTTGAAGTTTAATCCAACAGATACTAAAGTCTGAGAAGAGAGAGCAGCATGTCTTTGCAATGCTATCCTTTCAAAGTAACAAGTCATTTTTTGTCCCCTTTGGAGTATAACAGTGACTTACTGGATTTCAATTAAATTACACATAGACTGGGTTTGGCAGATAATTTTAACTTTTCCCAGACTTGATGTCAAAGGACTTGCACCAGTTGCGTTAATTACAGCTGGATCAGAAGTTGTCAAGTAAGGCACTGACCCTCTTTGTCCTAACAGAGATCTTTGAGGTGGAGGCATCACATCCTGAGGTGAATCTAGAAAGCTAGATTAGGTGCCTGATCCTTAAGGTTGTTTAGGGCCTTTAAGTCCCTTTGAAATCACTGGATATTAAGGGAGTTCAATAATTCACTGGAAACACAGTGACTACTGTTATCTTTACTATTACCTTGCCCTTTATCTCAAACACATGGGCTAAGTCTGATCCCATTGACTTCAATGGACTCAGGATTTCACCCCATGTGTTTAGTCTGTGTTGAATTTTGTTCTACTTCTAGATTTTATTTTATTTGTTTGTACAGGATCTAACAGCAGAGGGGCACAATTTCTGATTAGCCCTGTTCCACTGCAATAAAAAGAATAACAATGAGAAAATGGAGGCATTCAACATCTTGCGAGATCCCATCCTAGGTACCCTCTCGCTACAGTGAGTCTTCTGCGTGAAGTAGCTAAAGATAGAATGCCTAAAGAGTGCAAATTAGAAAGAGCATTCAGCTATTTTGTATTCAATTTACATTCTTCAGGTATCTTTTAACTGAATTGTAGTTAAACAAATTGCTCATTTACTCCTTTTAAGAGGACATATGTTAAGATAAACACCTGGAAATGAATCCAAATAATTTACACTTTAATGGTCCCCTTCTCTGAGGTCACTACGCACCCTAAACGATTGCTGATAAAATCTCTAAGCAGCACTTTAGCTTAACAAAAAAGCAGTCAACTAGCACTTTAAAGACGAACAAAATAATTTATTAGGTGAGCTTTCGTGGGACAGACCCACTTCTTCAGACAATAGTCATACCAGAACAGACTCTGTTCTAGTATGGCTGTAGTCTGAAGAAGTGGGTGTGTCCCACGAAAACTCACCTAATAAATTATTTTGTTAGTCTTTAAAGTGCTACTTGACTGCTTTTTTGTTTTGATAGTGTATAGACTAGCACAGCTTCCTCTCTGTTACTATTTTAGCTTAATTTAGGGGGAAGTAGGCTATTTATATTCAGGGAGGCTGAAAGACTTGTGGGGCCCCTGGGAAAAATGGTGGAATATGGCTCCACACTTCTTGAATAAGCAGGGCCTTGGAGGGAAGGGCCGTGGGCAGCCAGCACTTAGCTCCACCTGGAGTGCACCATGCCATACTACCCTCAAACTCTAACCTCAGCGGCATCAAGAGCATACCATAAATGGCTCTGCAGAGTTCCAGGTAGACCTCTGGCAATGATTTAAAGGGCCCATGGCTCCAGCTGCCACCCCTGCCACAATAGTGGTAGTTGTGGCTTGGAGCCCGAGGCCCGTTGGATTGCTGGGCCTTGAGAGAGTTACACTCTGTTCCCTGCCCCCATTAACTAGCTGTTTATATTCAAGCCTACCTTTCTTTTACTGCGTTGTTCATCTTGGCAGACAGATACAACCTGGTCCCAGTCCACTTGAATCACATGATTTGTATAATAAATTATGATGAGCTCTAATTTTTGGCAAAAATAATAGGCCATTACAATTTTTAATTGCTTTAGATAACAAAGTATTTGCAGTTTGGTAACCACAATATTTGCAGTATTTAGAGCATTCCCTATTGTAAATTTAAGAAAGAACAACAAGGCAGTGGAGAAATTATGGAAAATCTATGGATTCATAGGGGTGGGAGCTCAATCCACCCTTCTTTCTCTTAGAGATTTTGCTCCCCTTTTACATTTTCTTGTTCATGGCATGTAAGTAATTCAAACATATGCAGCAAAACCACCCTTTGGCTCAAAGTACCTTTTCCTGCCCTATCACATACACCTTGTTGTTTTACAGCTCAAATGGTAAGTAATCAGGTTCCCCATGCATGACTGAGGAGGAAAATATCTGTGCAAAGGTGCTAAAGAGAAGTTTTCAGAACATTTGACAGCTGAAAGAGGCTCTGAAATTGCATAATCGAAAAATGACTGGAGCTTTGTTTTTAGTTTTTTATATGTTGTGCCAAGTTTGAGAAGGATGATATTTTATTTTCATTTTTGGTGTCACACTGGATTTATTTACAGTGCAGTTGCAATGGACCTATAACTAATGTGGGAGTGTTCTATAACAAATATTAATCTGTAACCCAAAATGTGGCCTATATATTGGTTTACTAAGACATTTTTACTTTTTTTCAGAGAAAGGAAAGCAAATCAGCTACATTCACTACAATGAATTATAAGCTTTCAATTCACAAGTATTACATCAAAGCTGAGACAGAGACTCACACATTTGTTAAATTAAAATTCACCATTTTGTAACTCATGTGCAATGTGATTTCCATCTAAGCAGCCACTGGTATGTCCTGAAAGCTATTTACCCTCCAGTTACACTGGTGTGAAATCAGCTTTTTATATATATATTTTTAAAGGGCCTGCTCATGCCTACACTGAAGTTATTTAGAACTTGACTGGGAAAGTTATGCATGTGAGTCATCCGACTGATGTATGAATTAAGCACATTTCAACCATTGCAATCGATTTGGGACACTTGGCTGAGCACTTGTTCACCAGTGTTAAGGTGCTCAGCAACTCTTCCCCCCACCCAGAGATTTAACATATATTTTATTGACTAAAAGCAAACAGAATCAAAGTGTAACCACCCCTTAGAGCTTTCAGTCATGTTAAATTCTTAGTCTCAGGCCTTGTTTGGTCCTGATTCAAACCCACTGAAGTTATCAGGATTTTTTCTGTTCATCCCAGTGGACTTGGATCAAACCCTAAAAGCAAACTCTTTGAAACAATCAAGAAATTATGAAGTAAAAAAGGGTAAAAAGCAAAACAAAACAAAAACAAAAAATTCTTAAAAAAGAACAACTTTCTAGTGTCAAATTTTACTGCAACCCTCCTCTCCATCTCCCAGCATCTCCAACATTATGCTCTTTATTATGCTTTTCTCTGTGCTTTGTGGACCTCTTTTAAACAATTCTCTAGGTTAAAAGTGTTATTACTTTGATGAATGCTAGTCCTTTGACATGAGGCAGAAGTCTTTTATTCTCTCACAATAACCCTGACAATGGTAGGGAGAAGATCTGGGCTGAACATGATGCAGAAACCCCATTGCTGGTGAATCAGAGCTGGCTGCTAAAGGGCAGGCTGAAGATGCCGATTAACTAAGCTTAGCATCGTTTCTGTAGGTAATAAAAATCAGCCCTTTTTGTTAGTTTTTAAGATTCCTATCTAAAGCCAAAGGGCTAGGACTGAAACTCAGTCTCAACAGATACATGATGGTTTCTTTGTAAATTTTTCCTATGGTTTTAAGTTTGGGGAATTTTTTTTCTTTTGTATTACTTTAGACAATGAAATAACAAACTCTCTTCTGTCCTTGCACTTGTGACAGGCAGATGTGAAAAGATGGAGACACTAAATAAAGTCCCTTAAAGTTCAGAGGCAACATTTTTCCTGAAATTTCCAGTGCTTTTTTTTTTTTTCTTGGTTTGGCATGAGCACAGCACATCTTTGGATCCTAGCTTTATGCTTGTTGTTATAATTATAAATTCCATTGTAGCAGTTTTCCATTATGTTCTGAACCGTAATGGTATTCTGATATACAGATGGAAGAAATTAAAATTAAAATTAAAGAGAAAATTTGTTTAGTAAGCATTTTAAAACAACCAACCAAAAAGCTGTTCAACTCAGTTCAGTTTCAAAATTTATTCATGTTTTTAGTTGTTTCAATTTTATACGAACTTGTTTAGCTCTACCCCTACCTAAAAGACACAGCAATATAATTAATTTACCATTTGAAAAATGCAAAAACTGTTCTTTATTATTTCTAGTTATTTGTATCATGGTAGTTTCTAGAGGTCTCAAATGAGGTTAAGTACTCAGTACATAGAGCACCATGCAAACCTATAAAGAAGAAGATCTCTTCTTACCTCATGTTGGTTAACATGTGGTAACTAACATAAAGTCCTTGAGAAGAGAGGCATTTGTCATTTTCACACATATTAGCAGCCAGAGGGTAACTTAGTGTTTCCCTCAAACAGCTAACATGTGTTAATACTGTTCACAGACAGTGAAGCAGAAGCAATTGGAAGAGAAACTAATATAGAGATCACACATAATCTGGAGAATTTAAGAAACAAGAAATACACACTGCCCAGCTACTGCTTAGAGCACAAACTGAATCAGACAAGTTGAAGGAAGTAAGCAAGCAAGTGGAATACTTTAATCACTTCATGTGTAAAGGCTTACTGTACAGTTGCCAAAGCTGAGGATATTTAGAAAGGAGAAAATTGATTAAGAAGAGGTTAGTGTGTATATATATATATATATATAAAAGAAGGCTAGGATACGGATGAACCAGAGAAACCATTAGCACGCAATTGTGTATCATGGGCTGGGGTAAGCTATACGAGAAAAAAATACTGAAGATAAGCAGAACAAGAAAAAGGAAATTGGAGATTCACCTAAAGAATTACCATCAATGAGGGCTTGTCTGCACTATGCAGTGGATCAACATTGCAGCGATTGATACACCAGCTATCGATTTATTACATCTGCTTAGAAGTGATAAATAGATCTCCATGTGCTCTTCTGTCAATGCTGGTACCCTACCAGGATAAGAAGAGTAATCAGTCAATGGGAGAACAGCCCTTGCTGACCTCCCCAGGTAGAAGTAACTGCAGTGAGTATGTTGACATCAGATATGCTATTTCCACACCTGAAGTTGCTTCGGGTGGGTCAAGTAAGATAAGGGTATTTGTCCAGACAAGATCTAAGTCTTTTCTCATCTCAGACTCTGATGCCAAGAGGATTTGGCCAGGTGAATACTTGAATAGTAGATCTTCAGAGGAGTGTTGCTGGCAGTTCAGTAGATGGCACTATTCCTCCTGACTGAGAGGGCCTAAATTTTCTCTCACTTGCTGCAAAAATTCTACTACCGTTAATGGGCATGCACTGATTTAGTAAAAAAGAGAAAGACCATAATAGGAGGTAGGGATTACAGAACAGAATGGACATGTTGAGTTTGAGAGAAAAAAATCAAAATCCTTCTAATTTGTCATGGTACTTTACAACCCAGGGCTACTTTGAGATCAGAGAAAGTGCCAATGTCAGTAACTTCACGAAAAGGCAGCTCCGATAGTTACATTTTTTCCCCTCCACTACCTCTAAAGTTTCATTTAGTTATAGAGTGAGCACCATTCAAAATGAATATTTGCTACATTTCAGTTCTTCCCATGGTACGTGCTGTGTTCCCAGGACCGAAAAACTTAAATACTGTATATTCTGTGGTAAACTAAATATTGTGGCCAATAACATGTAGGGTTCTTTGTGCAGTTTATGCTCATTTATTTCTTAACTAGACTTTGATCCTGCAATCCCAAGCACTCTTGTAGACTCTGTGCCTGTATGGAGCTTCAGTGACTCCAACAGGAACGCATGTTGGTGTCAGGGACCATCCAGTCACATTCCTTTTGAAGGACAATAGGGGTTTACCTGAAGGTCCACCTACATGTACCAGGTTGAAGGTCCAGCTCTTTGATCTGGAGGACTGAGATGAATTTCAGCTAAAATTTTTACATTTAGATGAAATGTGGATGTTTCTGGGCTGACCAAGTCTCCATGAATTAGAGGGGAACCCACCTCCATCCTTCACTTAGCTTTAACATATGTAATGGTGTTTGCTTTGAGGCATACAGATCAGACTCATAATTTGGGCAAGTGATCTAGTGTGGGCTAGTTCCTCAAATTATGTAAGTTGAAGTAGCTCCATTAAAACAAATACAGTTAATCCTACCAACCGAGCAGCTGGCACATTCCAAGTATTGTTGCTATTTGCTGTTAATTGGTTGCTGTGTTCCACCTCCTAAGTGGCTACATTTTAGTGTCAGGTGATGTGACCTTTCTAATATCCCTCACCTACCTCACCATTTGTTTGAAGTTTAATTTTAGGTGCTGATCCTTTCAGTTCTTTGCAGGTGCGGGATTGTGCTCCCACAAAGCATCTTGTATTACTCTGGCCTTAATATGCATGCATCCCAGAGGAATCTCTCTTCCTCTCCTTTCTCTCCCCACTCCTTACTTTTAAATTTTGATATTTAGCTGATTCCTATATTTTCTCTCAGTTTTTTCTCTCAGTTCTATACTATTAAATAGTATTGTTAGTCTTTAAGGTGTTACGGACTGCTTGCTTAGTTTTCTTAATATGCGTGCTAAAAGCTCATATGAAAGTCATTATTATGCAAAAAATTAGAATTAGCATTAGAATCATTGTAATTATTTCAATATTTACTTCTCACAACTGTAAAGGTTTAAAAGCTTTACCTTTTCTCCACACTATATACTTTCAAATTATGCCATTCACGACAGGAATGTTTGTAATATAAGAGACAGAAGAAAATCTCATACTATAATTAAGATACAGGAAAAGCAATGCTTACTAACTTTGTGAATATAGGAACAATGTGAAACTAAGTCACCTGAGTGCTTCAAAATATGTTTCTCACAGTTTATAATAATCCTCCTTGAAGCTTGAAATCTGTTTGCTTACCAGATATTCATTAGCTAATGTTTGTACAGTGCTTTGAATATGTGAAGCACTAAATATGTGCTAATTATAATTATAATGACTTTATTATTACCAAAACCATTTTCTCTCTCTCTTTTCTTTTTCTGTTCTTGCAAGGAAACACACAGAAGCTGGTCTAACATCTTTATTTTTCTAGAGGAAAGGATTAGGAAAGTATTTGCTTTGGAGAATAAAAGACATAATACCAGGGACTTTCTGGTGCAGGAAAAACATAGTATGTCAAAAATCAAATGTCATGCCTACCAGCCTTAAAAATGCTCTTTCATTGCATTGCTTCTGATGGGCTTTGTCCAAGACCCATTCCAACAAATAGGACTCTTGCCACTGATTTCATTCATCTGGTCCATACTCTATTTGAGAGGCTCATTCCTTATGGCTAACTTCTTAGGCTGAAAGACACATCCAGCCCCTTTCAAAATTTTTAGCAGGGACTGCTCCAGCCTGGTTCCTGCAATTTTTCTGTGCCTGCTTGTTATTAGTGTTTCTTCCCTATTTTTAAAGAACTGAAGTGCACACTGTCCCTCATCAGCCCCTGCTGCACTGTTGGTAGCCAGCTGCATCCTCATGCTCCGTGGTTTGAGCATTGGTCTGCTAAACCCAGGGTTGTAAGCGCAGTCCTTGCGGAGACCATTTAGGGGTCTAGGGCAAATAGATTTATATTAAAAAAAAAAATTACTGTCAGGGATAGTGCTTGGTCCTCCTGCCGAGAGAGCAGAGGGCTGGACTCACTGAGGTCCCTTCCAGTTCTGTGAGATCTGTATCTCCATATATTATATTATAGTCCTTCCCCATTTTGTTATTATTGTTTTAGTGTCATCTTAGAGCAACTTTTCCCAGGAAAACACCATCCAGCTTTTCACTAGCACCTTGCCTACACAAACAGCAGATTGCTTTGCAGCTGTCTTTTTGACATACAGGGTAAAAATCCCGCTTGGATGATGTCAGACAGTTTGGCAATAATACACATCAGCACCTGTACCCTTCCTCCCTCCTTCATCACTTCATCACTGCTTGTTACAGCTGCTTTCTCCAGGCCTTTATTCTACTTGAGTCCCTGTTTCCACGAGTGACTCTCTTATTCCCACTGTCTAAAATTAAACTTTGTCTGGCACTTGGAGCCTAGCTGTTGCCAGCATCATAATATTCTACCTGCTCCCTATTTCATTTCCTTCTGGTGTAACTCAGTTGTTTTGCTTTGTGTGTGTATTTCCTGGCATATTTTTAATGAATAAAATGGCATAGAATTTAATTAAAAGGTGGAGGTAAACACTTAATAAAGGGGCTAGATTGGTAAAAATTTACCAAGGGTTGTGAAAGATCCTCCAACATGACAATTTTTAAATGAAGATGGGATGTTTTCCTTAAAGTTCTTATCTAGGAATCATTTTAGGGAAGTCCTGGGGCCTGTGTTATATAGGAGGTCAGACGAGATGATCACAGTGACCCCCTCTGGAGCAGCACTGGGAGTGAGAACTTCAGTTCACTCAGGCTATGTTTAGATGGTGTGCTAAGCTTGAAATATGCTGTTTCAGCATGTGGCACAGTCTAAATGGTGCCACATGCTGAAATAAAGCCCTATTTTGAGGCATCCTGTACTCCTCCAATGAAGATTACAGAGATTCTGGAATAGCATGACCATTGTCTCAAAAACTCTGCACATTGCATGGACCTTTGTATCCTGAAATAGTGTCTAGGCATAGCCCTACTGAGCAGATACAAAATAGGTAGCCTCTTCCACATAGCCCTATCATTCCAGTTCAAATAGATGAGATCCTAGGAGAACATATTAGTTCACGCTGCATGTCCATTCAGTCCTTCCCCTCCCTTCTAAGTTTCTAGAGTGCAAACCTCAAGGCAGACCATTGTATGGGTTTACTACAAAATGACTGGATGAAGACTCGTGGATGATTTCACATGAACCCTCAAACACTATCCAGCTGTTCACAAGATGCAGTCATTTTGGACCTGGACTAGAATCACATTGATGGTTTGGAGGTTAAAGGCACCATAAATCATAGGAAAAACTACTGAGAATGCCTGCAGCACTTTATATCCATGAACAACAAACTAAGACCGAACAAATTTCCTGGAGCTGGACAGAGAAGGTAATTCAATTCACGGAGGAATAGGATTTTTCAGAATATGATTTAATCCAGTTTGGAACACAAGCCTAAACAATTTCGAAATTCTCAATGAAAGGGAATGAAACCCATGAAAACTGCAAGGCCAGGCTCCCTGCAACTTCCCCAGCAACCTCCCTGGGTTCTGCAGAATGTTAGTGAAATCTTACCCTCTCTGCAAAATATTTTGAATTTATCAAATTGACAAATTTGGGCAAAAACACCCAAAGTTTGTTAGATTTTTCTCCCAATAACCTTTGGAACATATATTACAGGGGAGTTTTGTGTTAGAGGCCAAATCTTTATTACTACTTCATCTGCCCTAAGTAACCATCCTGGCTTTTAAGTCTTTTTACAATAATAAATCATCTGTATTAAGAAGCTACTTTTCCAATTTGAACACTCACCACTTGGAATTGGATGGAGACATAATAGCCACTCCCCATGTGTTTTTATTATTATTGTTTTGGGAGTGGGGAATGAGCTGCAATGTCAATAGGACACAAAGAGAAAGGGTGAATCCAATGATAAGTCAACAACCTAGGAATTGGGAGAGTTATAAGCAAAAAAATAGCTGCTATTGTACCAATTCGATATAAAAAAAATCTAGTAACAGAGAAGGAGCCATGTTAGTCTATATACTATCAAAACAAAAAAGAAGTCAAGTAGCACTTTAAAGACTAACAAAATAATTTATTGGGTGAGCTTTTGTGGGACACACCCACTTCTTCAGACCATAGCCATACCAGAAGAGACTTAAATATTGAGTCTGTTCTGGTATGGCTGTGGTCTGAAGAAGTGTGTCTGTCCCACGAAAGCTCACCTAATAAATTATTTAGTTAGTCTTTCAAGTGCTACTTGACTGCTTTTTTGTTTTGATATAAAAAATCTGTAACTGTTATCTTGACAAATTTGAAAGGAATTTTTCTGTCAAGACAGATATATTCGAAGGATGAGTTGCTTGGCCTGTTTCCCTTTTCCTAACATGATCTTTTCAATTGCTCTGTATATGAAACAGTTGGAACCATTGGTCATAAGATGTTGAAATGTCTCTTTATTTTTGCATATGAATGAAAGTTGATTTGATTTATTTTTTTAAGAATGTAGATTTTTGCAGTTAGCTGCTTGTAAGTTGATTTCTTTTAAGACCTTAGTACCCTGAGGGAACTCTTTTAGCCATTTAACAAGTGATTTTGTTGTTCATTTCAATCCCTTTGGAGGGTGATGAACAGGCAGTTTCTGTGTGGCATGTCACAACTGATGTGATAAGAAGATTGTGGTTTGTGCAGAGCTTTTCCCAGATATGACATTCGCTGAGCAAGAGCCATATCTGACTTTGACTGGGTTATGTGGCATGGTGAAATGGGAAAATATATCTAATTCATCTGTATCCTCAGAAGAGGGCACTTTATGGCATAGCCAGCATAGATCAGAAACCTGGAAAAGCTCAAGTAAGGTCTGAAAGTCCTTTCCTTTTGGACAGATCCTGCCACAGAGAAAACAATCTCCAGAATCCTAGAGCCTGATAAATTCAGGTAGAGGAATTCAGAACATCTACTGACAGTTTCTCTTGATCAGTCTTTTGCTAGCAATAAGCTGTGCTAGCAACATCTGATTGAATAACATTGAGTCATAAGCAATATGCAGTCATATTCCTGCCTGTGTCAGGAGTACCTTTCTCCATTCCTTCACAACCCAAATAAGAGTTTCCTGCAGCTTATCAGAGCTCCAATCTTTCCTGTTTAATTGCCTGAACTTCTGTGCTTCCTGAGATAAATGCTCCAGTATGAAGAGGGTAATCTATCTGAAAGCAGAGACAGAACTGCCTGATTGGTGATTAGGGTAAAATGGGCACAAATCAAATGAGGTCATTGTATTGCGTAGGGCTGAATGAAAGTGTAAGGAAGAGTGGTGGCTTGAGAAAAACAACCCTAAGGTGATGTCTACTCTGCAGACACCAAGGTATCCTGAAATAGCTACTCCAAGTCCATGAAACACACCCGTTATTTTGAAATATTTTTTTCAAAATAACGAGTGTGCTATTTCGGCATCTCTCTACATCTCATTGTAGGAGTTGTGAGGGATGCCTTGAAATAATGCAGTATTTCAACATTTGATCCTGTGTAGACAGCGCCAAGTCCTGAAATCGCCTATTTCAAAATTAACTCGAAATAGGATGCACAATTTGTGTAGCGCAAAGACAGTATCTTATTTTGAGTTTTGGGTGCAATGTAAATGTAGCCTTACAGTTTGACCCTTCTTGAAGCAGACTCTAGAAGTCTCTATGTAGGTACTCTTGGTAATGGCTTTTCACCACAGGGGGAAAGGGCATTGGGCTTCTTTCTCAAAAGTGTCACTGTATATACCACTTGATTGTATGACCAACTCCTTTTTAATGCAAACAAAATTAAAAGTCTTGGATTAAAAGCTTGAAGCTGAAATTTAGTAAAAGTAATTCATAAATGAGACAGCCAAGCTCAGTGACAGCCATAGTGAAAGGGAAATTTCAAAGTGTTGCAATCCAAAGTATAGCAGCAGTGAAAAAAGGCAACAGAATGCTTGAGTGTCTTGCTAGGGGAATTGAATATAAATCAACGGAGGATGGCCTCATCTCACTGGTCTGACTGAACCAAACATCATACTGGTCATTACAGGATACCTTCAGGAGAACATAACAGCTCAAGAAAAGAAATAGTTGAGAACAAGCAGAGAGAAAGTACAGCACAGTGATTTTAGTTACAGAAAAAAATCTAAGAAAATTGATCTGATCCTTAGTGAAAAAGAGCAGACTTTGTGATTGAGCAGCACAAAACACTAGTGGGAAAAACTATCACACCAACAACACAATCATAATAATACCAAACAAGCTGGGACTGGAAAGAATTACAATACCAGGAGAATATGGAGAATTTAGGGTTAATTAGTTGAAATCAGAACGAAACTGCAGATATCGTATAAGCTATTCGTAACCATAACAGTTGTAGACAATGTTCACAGCATATCACAAGCAGTGAAACTTGCCTGCTTTGGGTATTTATTTCTAACATGGAACTCAGAGAAGGTACATCAAAAGATTTGTTCATACACATGACTTTTTGCATAGCTCTGGGGGCAGTTTTGAATGGTATCAAAATCATAATTTTAAAGTTTCACATAGCTTTTGTGTGCTGCAATATTTTTTTTAATCCAAAGAACAATGAGAATCTTATGCAGGGGAGTAGTAAGAAGTGGAAAGTGTGAATGTGTACATAAAAAGAAATGACGCTAATGAACCACTGTGCAAAGAAATATCCCAGTTTTGCAAAGATAAAAGTAACAGTTTCCAAGGCAAAATCATGTGTCTGTAGACTAATTGGAATAGTTCTAAATTTGAACCTAAGTATTAGATTCCTGGACAGCTTTGTACATAAAGGCAAAGAGATTAGATAGTGATGCACAAAAACTGTTGCATTAAACTTCTTGTGGATATATTCACAGCATGGTGATATCTGCACTACAGAGACTCCACAGCCTGATGTCTACAAGCCTTGTCTGAGCTCAGTGTAACACTGGATGGACTGGAGGGAAGAAGGCTTTCCTTGTTTTTCTTAAGTCCCAGCCTTAAGAAAAGCTCCATAATGACATCCACGTAGGATTCCTACCCAATCATTCTATCAGAGGTACAGAATTCTCCTGCTCATTAAAGACACTGGGAATTCTCCCATAAGGCTGGTTGATCCAGGGGAAACCACAATCAGCCTTGTGCTATTGCAAGTGATACAGTTGTATTATATATTCCACTTCAAGGCAGAGATAATAGAGTTGTATGATTTATCTTAAGTAACATCTGTGAGGCCAGAGGGAAGAACTACATACAGCCCCCAGTCATGGCCTAGTCTTTCCTTCTCTCCAGGCTATGTGTGGGATGCTGTCCAGAGAGATCCCTGTCCAGAACCTAATTATGGGTGCCACAGAGTTTGGTGGCCCTCTCTATTTCCGTGCAGAAGGCAGAGACCTGCACACAGAAGGCCCATTCCTTACAGGTGCCTTGCTCACAAATCTGAATCTGATATACTACATTGTCCCATATACTTACAGGGAGATAGACAGGAAACAGAATAAAAATCAGACACTGTACCTCCCTTACACAAAGGAGTGTATGATGGAGCTATTGATTCTCTCCAGGCTTAGGAATCCGGATATAAACTTTCAATAGCCAAGAAAAGGAAATAAAGCTTCAAGCACTAGCCATTTTATACATATATATATATAGCTCTTGTTCTCTCTCTCCTCCCCACCACCACTGTTAGGGATTTATTACCCTTCCCCCAAATGATCATACATCAGAAGCAAATCAACTGAACTACACTGGAAAATAGTCTTCAGTGAGAGGAGACACTCTTTTCCTTTGGCTCAGCTCCCCCTTCCTTTCATACTTTTCCTTCCACAGCCATGTGATCAGCTAGGACCTGATAGCTTTTTACAGCAGTGGTAGGCAACCCATGACTTGCTGGCTGCATGTGGCCCAGCAGGGAATTCTGATTGCCGGCTGTGAGACATTTTGCTGACTGTGAGCATGTGTAGAAGCCACTCCCTGCAGCACCCAGTGGCTGCAATTTTCTGTTTCCAGCCAATGGGGAGCTGTGGGAAGCAGTGATAAACGTCCTTGTAGGCTCTTTGCTTGCAGGCACTGTCTCCACAGCTGCCATTGGCCAGCAATGGAGAGCTGCAGCCAGTAGTAGCTGCAGGGGGTGGAGCAAGAGGACGATTAACATCAGATTAGCCTGAGGGGTCTTGTGGCCCACAGGCCACAGGTTGCTGTCCACTGCTTTACAGGCTGTAGCATCTTTGCCTTGTTACACTGTGGTAATAGGAAACAGCCATTGTATCAGGACATGGTACTCATGTTTATTGCTCATATTACTGAATGAGTAATACATTACTTAGAAAAAAACACATATCACTGCAGGACCTGCTTCATTTAGAGATTTAGTGCAACATTGAAAGCATTCATCTACCAGGTTCAGAAGCAGGTTCAACAAACACAATTATTTTAACTATAGAATCTTCCTTCCTTATTCTTGGAATTGTCTTGTTCAAGTACACTAAGCCTCAGGGCAAGAATGTCTACATGTCATTTGAAGCAGATTAAATACCTCACGTGGTCATTTTAGTACCTTTAAAATATTAGTTAACTATTTTTTTCTTTTAAGAAACCATTTTCTAATCATTTCTCATTTTTCTGTAGGGGTAAAAGAAAACTTGAGGAATTTACATAAAATTCTACTTTTGCTGCTCTTTGGCTAAAATGGAAACTCAATTAATTAATTAAATTTAATCTGAATTCCTGGGGAGCAAAGTTGATTTTTCACCAGACAATATCACTTTTCAGAAGCCCACAAGCCCCTAGCAAAAGTGACTAGTTGCTCCTCAGCTCATCTTTATTTCATTTGGATCTGGCTGGAACACTTTATTGCATTGCTTCCAACTACATTTGTCTAGTCCCTGCCATTATGCACTTGTTCGTGAGCAAGTTTCTTTTGCAAAGTAACTTTCACTTTTCAGATTTGTCAAGTTATTTATTGACATTTTATCCATGTGTTTATAAACTGCCTTCATTTAAACTGGGGAAATCATAAGCAATGAAGATATTAATTTAAAAGATGCTTATTTACTCTTATTCTGATCTGATCTGATCTGTCCTTATGTGCTTCATGAAATGTTAGTCAGCAACTTGACCTAGTTTTCTGTAAACATCAGAAATAAAATTTGGCACTAATTCTAGGCTTCTTTCCAGGTATTCATCCCATCTAAAAATCTATGAGACACAAGACCTATGTTTTCATGATATTGATTCCTGTTTGAGTTTTGCATGCTCCAACTCACAATGGGCTTGGTTCAAAGCTTCTTGCAGACTTCCTGACTTCAGGGGCCAATGCAGCAAGCCCAGTGGGATCTAGGACAAGTCAGCTGAGCACTTTGATCCAAATTAACACTCTTTTATGATGCTCTACCAGTGGATGGAAGAGTTAAAGCAGCACTAGACAGGCAGCTGAAGATCTCCTGGCTTCAGGCCTATACCACCAGAAAATGTGTATGTGTTGGGCGGGGAGGAGTCAGAGGGTGAGAGATTTCATTTTAGCAGGTTGCTACTTTACTCACCTTCTACAGAAGGTTTTCCAAAGGGGGTTGCAAGTATAAAACATTACACATTTGATCCATTACTTTAAAGGGAATGCTAAGAGATTACTATCTTAAGATGTTATCAGTTGAGAGTGTAGAAAAACAACTCTTAGCTATTTTTTACTTCAGCAATAGGACAAGCCATAGGACACACATGACCATGTACTAAGGGAGCTAAAAGAAAGTTAGTGTGGTGTCTAAAAAGAGGGAAGCAGAAGAAAAAAAATTATATGCATTTTCACTGATCACTATTACTGCACAATGCCCTTTGTCATTTGAATTCTTTAACTGTACATTTGCTACTATATTTGCACTTCATGCTGTCACACACATCAGGGTACATTTTGCTGTTCTCTCACCTCACCTGATTATGTATAACTGACAATTTGTCAAATTTCTATACACATCTAAAACTAAAGTGAGGCAGGAGTCATCAGAAACTCATTCATCATAGTAAATATGCAGGCACAGGGATCTTCATGGCTTTCTAGCTAAATAAACAGGGGCCTGAACAGAGCTGTTATGGAAGGGACTATTGAATTCAGTACAAGAGCCAGGAACCATTATTTAGACAGCACAGCAACGTCTGCACAGCAATGTCTGCTACTGCAGAATTTGCATCTGGCTGCATAATGCTTCATTCGCATTTTCAGAAGCATATCCCATCCAGGATTAATATTAATGGAGGTACTGCTGTGGATTTGAGGATCTGGCACTTTGAGTTCCATCCAGTCTAGTTAAATGTTCATTATATTTTTTTCTGTTTGCTATAAAGTCTATAACTCAGAATGCACAAATTCTCAGACATACAAATGTAGTGGCCTTAAAACTTTAGGAAAGTGGCTAAAAAGGGAGGAACAAGGGATGGTGCTTCTTTTTTAGAGAGATAAGTTGTATTAGTTTTACAGGTACCAAAATGTTGACTTTGAAATGCACATAATAGTCATAATAAAAATAAATAATAATAAACTCACATCTGTTTGTACCAAAGCCATCATTTATGCTTCAAATAATGAAACACGCCATGGGAGGGTTCAGACTTTACCTACTCAGGTGTAAATCAAGCACAACTCTACTCAAGTCAATGGTTTTACTCTGGTTTAAGACCCATCAAAGTGATTGGAGACATTCCCTGTGTCTACACGAGCCCCTTCCTTTTGGACATCAGATAGGAAGAAGGGGCTTTCGAAAACTGGGGGGTCCTTTTGGAAGGTCCCCGTCTCCACGAGTGGCGCGCAATTCGAAAAGCCGCACTTTTGAATCACTGTGACCACCATTATGCTAATGAGGTGCTGCATATTCATAGCAGTGCCTCACTAACACCTTTTGAACCCACTCCTCGTGTAGATCCAGACTTATGCTTTAAAGCTCAGAACATGAGCAGTTTACTCCTCCTTTACATACAAACCCCCTAGCAAATAAAAACATGAATTTTCATGCATTAATCTGAATGACAAGGATGACAAAAGGACTAGACAATGTAATTCATCATTTCAAGCAAAAAGCGAGTGTCTGCCAATTGTGCTGGATTTTGCACTCCATTCAAGCTCCTCTGCATGGGCCAAATCCTGCTTTTACACCAGATTGAAGCTAGCGTGAATACACTGGCATTATAAGATTTACACCGCTAAATGCAACTAGGGAAGGAATTTGGCCCAGAGATTACTTTTTTTTCCCAGATTACTCAATCTGTTTCATCGCAAATTCTCACTCTGTTCTTGTTCCACTTGTAGCTGCACAGATGTTCTCTTTCAGTGCTGCTCACAGTCAGACAGATGATGGAAGCAGCAGCAAAGGGGGCTGAGTTTGAATTGGTGCATTTAACAGCAGACTTTTAATTTAGCAGACAAAGTCACTGAGCTGATTTCTCTCCCTCTCACACACACACTCTCTCTTTCTCATGGGAGGTGCATGGGGGGGGGGTGACAGACTTCCTGTGTCCCTGGACAAGGTGGGGAGACCTAGCTCTGCGCTCCCAGCAGGGCTGGGGCCTTGGGTGAAAGGGGAAGGGCTGAGAACAGCCAGCTCTCAGCACCACCCTACCCATGCCCTAGCCCTCAGAGCTTCTCAGAGCTCACTATACAGGCCTCTGGTGGTGATTTAAAAGGCCTGGGCTCTGACAGCAGCAGCAGCTGGGAGCTCTGGTGCCTTTTGAACCCCCAGGCCCATTGCTCCCTTTGCCTCCCCTGGAGGCAGGCCTGCTCTATCGTGGCTCATTTATTCCCGATTTCTGAATGAGGTTCTGTAAAGACTTCAAGAAATAAAGTAAGGGAATGGGTGTTTTTCTATTTTTACGGGATTAGATATTGAATGTCATCAAGCACAGCAAACCAAAGAGTAGAAGGAGGAATGAACCTGCTTTCCATGATGAGTGGTCTTCCATTTTTCTATTATATGCTAGGCCATGTCCTCCATTTGCAGACCTGGAAGGCCCCATCTTTACTTTTAATGTTAAATGTCGAATGAACTGGAGAGAATTTCTGAAGAAACAATGTAATAGGCTACAGCTGACAGCTAAAATGAGACTTTATTTCCACAGCCCTCTACGTTTTAGGGGATGACTTGAGTCCATCTCTTTACATGTTGCATTGAATCATAGACAGCTCAAGAGACAGTTGAAGAGGACACTGTGCTTCTGTCTCGATGCCACAAGTCACTTGAAAAATTGCTTGTGTAAAACACCAGCATTCAATCTGTGGCCTTGCAATTTTAAGGCGGTGCGCACCTTCAATGCTAAACTAACACAATCAGGAATGGCCCAATCAAGCTTTATAGGTTTATGTCAGCCGAAGATCTGGGCTCATCATTATTTCATCAAACCAAACTCAAAATTATACTATAGGTGTTCTATCCCAACCCAGGCAGAAACAAAACGCGTAAGAATTAGAACTGGGCAATTAAGTAACGAGATGACACAACAAACAACTGCTTGAAGAAATCAACAATTGTATGAATGAATAAAAAGGTAATCTGTTCTT